>NC_088684.1:137211498-142211498 GCF_028017835.1 Emys orbicularis
GCTGTCTTTTATCCAGGACTGTAGAGAGGTCTGTGTGTGTGGGTGGAGATATTGATCAGAACAAGGGAAAACAACTTAGAACACTTTCCTTGGGGGTGAAATTCTTTCTAATCATTCACATCTTACATAAGCTGCATTTGGCAATGTAGATAAGGAGCCTAAACTTGGTGGGTTTTTTTGTTTTTTTTGTTTTTTTTTAAATGCCTTCCTTTTTTAAGAAGCTTCCTCATTTTAAGGGACTTTTGGGGGTATTTCTGCTAGGTTCTGTGAAGACCCAAATTGATTTAAAAAAACCTGAAGGGGAACTCTGAACAATCTTTAGTGGTGAGAGAGAAATCCCCTTCTATATTAATCCATTCAACGGAAATGTTTGCACGTTATGGAGGATGCCTGATTCTGCTCCCATTGAGCTCTTTGCAGCAGACATTAAAATGCACTGTCAGCTACTTGAGATCATTTTGTATTTTGCCTCACGCAATGGGGTCCTTGTCCAGGACTAGAGCTGCTAGCCACTAAGATAATACTAATAATAATTAATAGTATTTGTCACAGTTCAGGATAACTGCACCTGTATTCTCCCTCTGTGGGCTTAAGAGTTTCTGGCTGCCAGCCGTCCCCTGTCTTGGGTGTGTCTCTCTCTCCCGACTGGTTTTTTTCCAGGATGCACAGTTCCCTGCCTACACTGTGATATTCCTAGCAAGCCAGACTGCCTAAACAGGCCAGCATCTGCGCTTTGCTTACTATGAACAGAGTAATGACCCACAGTTACATGTTACCACACAGCTCTTTCTACACAAGCACATTTATTCTTAAAGTAGAAGCAATAATGAGAAAACTTATTAAAAACAATTAAAGAACCTGAACAATGCTAAAAGGCTCAACTTTGGTCTCCGCCAACTCCAACCTCGGACTCTGGTAGGTGTCAATCCTTCAAAAACCCACAACTGCATTTTCCCTGTGGTTATAAGTTCATAATCATCTCAGATCTGGAACCAGAACCCAGGCTGGGCAGTTCAGCAGTTTCTTTATACAACGTAGGCCTTTGATATCCAGTCTCTGGGAAGAGGTAATCAGCAGACAATCACCTCTCCTCAGGATGTAGCTTTGGAAGGCAGGGTTTTTGCAGAACCAGAGGTGAGGAATATGCAGTAATCTCTCCCTAAGTATTCTTCAGAAAGTCCACTTTTGTCTGGCACCTTTTCAATATAGTCCTCCCAGCCTCACACCACATCTCCCCCGTAGAGAGGTTATATATAATCCTAGCCCACAATAATACATAAACTTTGCATTTAATATAATGGACTCCAAAGATACTTAAACTTAATAAATAAGGATATGCAGGGAATTCCCATCACTGTCACAGTATGTGCCAGATTGAAATGTGTGTCTCATAGCCCCAAACCGTTATTCACACAATTCTCAGCAACCATTCAGGACTGTTTTCTCCTCTTAGTCCTTAAAAGCCAACATAGAATGAGCTGGATTCTCTTCTGGCTCGGGCATCATCAACAGAATTTGTAAACTATGCTTAAACGTCAAAGTTGGTGATTGTTGAAGCCAGAAAGGACCCAGCTTGACTCTCAGATTCCAGGCTGAGTTTGAGTCAGTTGTGGATAGAAAAAAAAAACCCTACTTTTTGCTGTTAAATTTAACAGATTTAATCTGGAAATCATTGATACAATAAATCTAGAACCCCACACACTACTTTTACTGTCACTTTTCATAGCAAAAGAGCACTTTAAGAGGTTGCTCTGAAGGATAACATGTATTTAAGCCATTGTGGCAGTATTCCTCGCTCTGGCCTAAATTGGTATGTATCGCCAATGTGCTCTTTTTCAGGTTTTGTGGGAAAGACGAAGATGGGGATGACTTTAACAATGCAATCCGCAAGTTGTTTTTCTCCTTCAATGTCCTCATGGACCGACCACTAGAGGAGGCTGTCAAGATTAAGGTTGGTCTAAAGCCTGTTTTGAATGGTGTTACACATCTATTCTGAGGACAAGTAATCAGTATTAAAGTCCCCAAAGTGTAACAAGTATTAATCTGAGCTCTTTAAGCTTTGCACAACTGTGACGTATGCTAAAATATTGGCATTGAAATGCAGCCACTTCTGGGGTCGAGGCTGACACCCCAGCCCGCCTGTAACAGTGTCGTAGGGAGGACAACAGTTTGGCCACTGACACCCGGGCTTATGAATGATTCAGACAGCAAATGATATGGAAACAAATGTAACAAATGTAGAGAAGGAAAGTAATGAAAGACCAACAAGCTTTTGCCTGTGTCTTAACTTGTTCTGCTTTCTTGTTTGTCTTGCGTGAATTTTACTTGGGGCCCACTGAGTGAGTGAGGAACAGACAAGCCATGCAATAAGGCTTACTTGCTGCTTTCTTCTTTATAATACCTCTGGCCAAAATGCATTAATCGCTTTCCGCTGGAAGGATTGATTCTAGTTAAAAGAGCCTTCACATTTGAGTGTCTGATCTATTTAAAAACCACCCTCTCCAATGCCTGTGTGGTGAGGGGCCGTTCTTCCTGCAGCACGGAACTTCTTGTTCCCACCACCAAAAGCAGATGGGGAGAATGCCCCTCTACAGCAAACCCTGGGGAGACTTTCAGTAGCTGTCACACACAGGCACTCAGATGCTGCTGTGATGAACCAGAGGTGCCTAGATAGCTTGTTCTTGGCATTGTTCACGGACATACTAAACCGCAGAGAGCACCAAACTGTGCCTCTAAGGCGCAGTGCAAAGAGAGCACTTGGGTGTATTCTGCATCAGGGAGAATGTTTCCTAGAACTCCCTGATTACACTGCCAGAGGGGGGTCATTTGCTGCTCCTCTTTTAAGGTGTACGGCATACCTTAAACACCCCCTCCCACACACACGGGATTGGCTAGCGCAGGCTCCTCCTTACACCAGTCTCAACAAGTTGTTCTTAAGAGTGGGGACAAATGAGGGTCTGTGATTCTTATGGGGGCTGTGTATGATGGAAGGTAGTGTGGAGTCCAAGCCCCCCCTGACTTTCTGACCATATAAGGGCTGGCTACAGTCCAGTCCAAAGAGTTTTAAACAAGAGCGAAAATCAGACACCATTGTCTTTTTCTTATCAAGTTTTTTAAAGCTTGTGGCTAGGCCAATGCTGTGAGGAGGAGGGCTTTATTTTTAAACTCCCCCCCCCCCCCCCAAAAAGTGTAAAAAAACATTTCACATGTCTCTGCTTGCCTGCCCAATGCATTTTGATTTTTTCAAGAAGCCCAGTCCCTAGGACAGCAGTGTGTTCACAACCAGAAAGTCAAAAATAAGGCATTGGCTAGAAGTCTTTCATGCAGCATCCTTTCAGCTCTGATCTGCGGAGGTGCAGATGCTGAGGCTTAAATTAGATCATGAACCAGCTCGCTGCAGGTGTCTTCATCTTTGCTTTTGCCCAAACCAGATACTACCACTGGTGATGTGAGCCTCTTCCAATGATGTCGAGCAGCAAGTCCTCAGGCTTGTTCTCTTTTACAACGAATGGATTAATCTAACCCAACCTCCTTGTGTGTGTGTGTGGTTTTTTTTCTCCTACAGGGCGCAGCTTTAAAATACTTACCAAGCATCATAAATGACGTCAAACTGGTATTTGATCCGGTTGAGCTCAGGTGATTGTGTTAAGCGTATTTGTTGTCTAAACCTACTAAATATGCATCTTTTGGGGGGGGAAGTTGGAAACTGTCCTAAAGCATACAGTTCTAATAATTAATTACGTGATGTTGCACAAGCTGCATGATTTAATGTAAACGTTTCCTTGGAAGGGTTTAGAGGAAGCCACATCATGTAGAGGTGTATTACGTGGAACAAAGTCAGCAGCATTCTCTGGGTGAAAATACTGACCATCTGTCTACCTTGTGCTTTGCATTCTAGCATCCTCTTCAGCAAATTTATCCAAAGTATCCCTGACAACCAGTTAGTTCGGCAGAAACTCAACTGCATGACCAAGGTAGTGGACAGTGATCTGTTCAAACAGTCCGGTGAGTAGCCTATTGAGATCCCCAGAAACTGCAGGAAATGCACCTTCTCAAACAAATACTTGTCTGTAAAGTTCACGTCTCTCTTTTAAATTTCTCCTTCAAATCCCTCCTTAAAATTCTCCTTCACTGTGATGCCTACAAAAAAACTTGGCAACAGCGAGGTTGTTGGTGTGCTTAGGCCACTGCCTATATGCTGACCAATGCTGTCTCATAGATCTGACTGCAACCGCCTGCTTCTCTTTTGCATTTAGATATTTTCATTTGTTGATCTCAAAGCCCTTTATAAAGGTGCGTGTGAGGAGGTCTCCTCATCCCCACCCTGCCGATGGAGAAACAAGCTCAGAGAAGTGAAGTGATTTGCCCGAGGTCATGCAGTAAGCCAGTAGCAGAGCCTGATTAGAACTCAGGTTGCCTGAGTCAGGTCTGAGCTCTAACCACTTGACTGCACTGCCAACCCCCCCTTTACCAGGATGAGACTATACGGTGCCTTTGGCAAAGGCTCATGGGCAAATTTCTAAAGCAAACGCATCAAGGTGTACAAAGAAACTAGGACAGAATATCTCAAGAAGTGGAGTCTCTTGTTGTTCTTGAATCTTTCTCCTTCTTCTCCTTCTCTTCTTTGGTTCTTGCAGTCCTGTGAAAAGTGTCCATATCTGTGTACAAAGACACAATCTGTTGTCTCTTGTCTTATACTTAGATTGTAAGTTCTTTTGGGGGTAGGGACCAATTTTATGTTCTGTTTGTATTGCACCTGGTACACTGGGATGCTGGTCCGTGGCAGAAGCTCTTAGTCACTACCGCAATACCGATAATTAATAAAAATTACAGAAAGGCCCCTGCTCAATTTTAGTTTTGGTGTTGGTCTCAGGATAAGGATAATTTCTTTTGGGTTCATTGGTTTGGTTTCCCTATTCCCTAAGCGTAGCACAGAGCAGTAGTTAGAAGACGGTGAGATAATGGATCCCTTATGCTGGGCACATTGAGTCAAGCCCTAAGATCAGGCCTGCACAACTCGTAAAGCGGCGAGGGCCATATTACTCCAAAGAAAATAGCCGAGGGCCGAAACCCCCCGGCCGTACTGAAACGCCCCCCCCGCGCCACCCAGCCCCGCCGAACCCCATCTCCCCCCCCCAGCGCCGCCCAGCCCCCGTGTAAGCAAGCAGGACTCACCCCGGCGGCGCCTCCTGCTGGTCTTCTCGGGAATTAGCTCATCCAGCCGTTGGAGGGTCCGGGGGCATTAGCTGCCTTCCCCGCGGAGCCTCTGGCCCCCCGGCCCGCTGGAGCGCAGCCGAGCGGGAGAGGTGCGGGGCTCCCTGGCAGCGGCGGGGAAGTTTATCGGTTTGGGGGACCCTGACCGGCTCCTCGCCCCTGTACGCCGGCCGCCCCGCCTGGGACAAGTCTCGCCCCGGCAGCCCCTCTCCGCCGCGTGTCTCTGATGGGTGGCCCACACCCCCGGGCCGCGCCGCCCACCCGGGCCCTGCCCGCTCCGCGCTGCCCCCGGACGCACCGTGCTGCCCCGTGGGCTGCAGGGCTGGAGCAGCCGCCGCGCTGCACTGCAGCGCTCCCGGCCCCGGCCGGCCATGGCCCGTGTGCCCAGGCTGCTGCACAAGGGCATCTCCTCCCCAGGCCCGGCTCGGGATCCAATGGGGCAGTGAGGGGGCGGGGCTGGGGGCAGGGATTTGGGGAGGGATCCAATGGGGGAAGGAGGAGGCGGAGTGGGGCGGGGGGGTGAGAGCCCCTCCGGGCTCCGCCTGTGTGCCGGAGCAGAGGGCAAAATTGTTTGTTTGTCCAGTGTCCCGACCGAACATCGTTCAGGACGCGGGACAAACAAGCAAATATCAGGACAGTCCCGATAAAATCGGGACGTCTGGTCATCCTAGCGCCGCGTCCAGGAGCAGCCCTGGACAGCGCTGCAGCGGCGCTGCTCCAGAGAGGCCTGAGCTCCTCCCGCTCAGAGCCGTGTGGTAAGAGGGCGGGGCTGCGAGCTGCAGCCGAGCAGCGGGAGCTCACGTCCCGCTGGAGCCAGGCCGCTGCAGCGCTGTCCAGGGCCGCTCCTGGACGCGGCGCGCTGAGGCTCTGGGAGACGGGGGAGGCGGGGGTTAGCAGCATGGTAAGGCTCTCTGAGCTGGGCATCCCCCCCCAGCCCTGACCCCCAGCTCCGAGCACAGCCCCTGTGAGCTGAGCAGCCCCCGACCCCATCCCCCAGCAGCCCTGACCCCCAGCTCCGAGCACAGCCCCTCTGAGCCGGACACCCCCTGACCCCAGCCCCCCCCGGCCCTGACCCCTAGCTCCGAGCCCAGCCCCTCTGAGCTAAGCACCCCCCGACCCCATCCCCCAGCAGCCCTGACCCCCAGCTCCGAGCACAGCCCCTCTGAGCCAGACACCCCCCCCGACCCCATCCCCCCGCAGCCCTGACCCCTAGCTCTGAGCCCAGCCCCTCTGAGCTGGACATCCCCCTGACCCGGACATCCCCCTGACCCCAGCCCCCGTGAGCTGCGGCTAGAGCCCAGGCCGGATGCCTCCCCCCTCGCTCGGACTTACCAGGTCTGCCTCGTGCCCAGCCAGCGCTTCCCGCCTCAGCAGCCCCGGAAGTGACGCTGGACGCCAGGCAGGAGGCGCGGGAGATGGCGACGCGTGTGCGGGGGGGGGGGGGGCGACCTCACAGCCCGCGGTGGGGGGCAGTTTCCGAGTTCACCCCCTGCCCGGGGGGCCCGACCTCACAGCCCCGCGCGCCGCGCTCTGACTGTCCTGACAGTCAGAAGCGCGGCTGCCGGGTTCGCCCCCTGCCGGCGGGGGGGGGGGGGGGGGGCGACCTCAGCCCCGCGCGCCGCGCTCTGACTGCCCTGACAGTCAGAAGCGCGGGGCAGGGGGCGAACCCGGCAGCCGCGCTTCTGACTGTCAGGGCAGTCAGAGCGCGGCGCGCGGGGCTGAGGTCGCCCCCCCCCCGCCGGCAGGGGGCGAACCCGGCAGCCGCGCTTCTGACTGTCAGGGCAGTCAGAGCGCGGCGCGCGGGGCTGTGAGGTCGGGCCCCCCGGGCAGGGGGTGAACCCGGAAACCGCCCCCCCACCGCTTGCGTGTTGTGCAGGCCTGCCTAAGATCATCACTAAGGACCATGCACCATAACTCTTTGCTCTTATACGTAGAAGCAGTACAGTCTCTCTCCAGGACTTTAAAACACAGATGCAGATACCAGGGTTTCTAGAATGGCAAAAACATGACCACACATTGCTGAAAAGGCAGCCATTAAGTAACAGGCAGCAATAAAAATCGAGCCACTTATTAGGAACGTAAATATGGATTTAGGTGCCTAATTTTAGATACCCAGGTTTGAAAATTGTGGCTTTAAACTCTCTCTGCTTCAGTTTCTGAATCTGTAAAATGAGGATAATAACGTTTACTCTTCTTTGAAAAGCCCTTTGAGAGCTACAGATGAAAAGCCCTAGGTGTGTGCTAGGTGTTACCATGATGTGTAGAGGTTATAATCCCGAGTATGACTGCAGCCAGTATAGGTTTTCCTTTATCTCAAAGGAGTCTGTGCATCTGTGATTAACAATACTGGATTCTGTTCATGCCAGCTTTTATCCAGGCTGCATAGTTTCCAGATTAGCTGGTGACTGTGCTGTGTACAGCCACCATTTGTTATGGACATCATATCTAACTTAGGTACTTTTAGCTGGCCCCCATTACCAGAGTAGAGGGGAGCGCTTCACAGTCTTTAATGTGTTATTCCTTGCAGCATCCATGTGAGGTAGAGAAGTGCTATTATCCCCATTTAATAGATGGGGGAACTGAGGCAGAGAGAGACTACAGGTAAAAATTTCAAAAGTGCCTAAATCCCATTTTCAAAAGTGACTTAAGCCCCGATTTTCAAAGATATTCAGGCATCTAACCTGCTTCGGTGCTTTTGAAAATCCCACTAAGCTCCTATTTGCCTCTTTAGTTGGCTATATAAGAACTAGATATTATTATTAAATAACTTTGAAAAATCTGGCCCTAAATCACTTTTGAAAATGGGATTTAGTCTCCTAAATGCCTGTGTCACTTTTGAAAATTTTACCCATAGACCCTTACTTAAGGTCATTCAGGGAGTCAAGCCGGGCAGGCAATCAAACTTGGGGTCTCCCAAGTCCTATGTTAGTGCCCTAGCCATGGGACCATCTAATATATATATCAAGAGAAATCTCTCTAGTGCAATCTGTCTAATTAGAAGAGAGGCAATTTGTGCTGTCATCTACCTATTAGAACCACTGTGACATGATTTTAATTTTGGTGACTGAGTCAGAGTGAGGAGCACAAAGTTTTATTTTTGTGGTCACTTATACTTGGCTCTGAAGATTATTCTTAGGCCATTGGGTTGCATTGTTCCGTTTCTTCATTTCTCAGAATGCAGAGATGCTCTCCTGCCTCTACTAATAGATCAGCTAAGTGGCCAACTGGATGACAATTCAAACAAACCGGATCATGAGGCCTGCTCTCAGCTCCTCAGTAACATTCTAGAAGTGCTTGACCGGAAGGATGTGGTGAGTATGGGCTCTAGTCTAACGTCGTCCTCACTGGTGGGGTTATACTGGTGTAGGTCAGAGGAGGAACAAAGCCTTCTTAAGTGCACCTGCCAGGACCAGTCTTTATAGAGTTAATGAGATCAGATGTTCACAGAATTTTTTTCATATTGGGTATTGGCATGAGACGTTTGAGTCTAATTAAAGATAAACCAGACGTATCAAAAATGAACCTAAGACATTCTAGGACAGAACAGGGGAAGGTATGGTCAGGTCATCCCCAGAGAGGTGATCCCCTGCTGATGCAACACTTGTAGGGGGTATAGAAAAAAGGGGCTCAAGTTAGAGCTGCCCTCAAGCTGCTCTAGCCTGCTCTGGGGGCCAATCCAGCTCCAACATAGGGAAGATTCGCCTCCTGCGAATCCCTTTGCTGGGCCCTGGACTGGTGCAGAGATTTATTCCCCCGCCCCTTCTCAGAGTCTAAAACTACTTTCTATTTAAATGAATTTCTGTTGGGCAAAGAGTCTCCTTTTCTAGTGTCTTCTGACAATAAATAGCCACAGTCAGCCTGGCCCTTCCCTACAACAAATCTCTCTGTAGAATAGACCACACTGAGATTAATCTAAAACAGCCCGTGCTTCTTTAATCTCTTCAGGGGCCCACTGCAGTTCACATCCAGCTGATCATGGAGCGCCTGCTGAGGAGAATAAACCGGACGGTGATTGGAATGAGCAGACAGTCTCTGCACATTGTGAGAGCCTTTTGCTTGCTTCTGTTCTTTGCTTTCTACCCCTTGCTCTGACGCTTCAGCAGATTGGAGCTTTCCATCAGTCTGTCCTGCTATGGACTGCAAATTGTGCTGGTGCATTACAAAATCTCTGTCCTGTTTCCTGCGCCCTGGTGGGGTCTATGGGGAGTGATGGGAGGCCTGCCCCAGCCCTATTAAAATTGGGCCTGGATGGCTGTAGAAAGAGATAATGGGATATAGAACTCTCTCTGCTAAAGCACCATTTTTAATCAAGTCTGGGGCAGTAGTGACTGCAAGTCGTTATTGTTGGGTGACTCTTCGGTAGCTTGTTTGTGCAGCATGTTTGGGTCTCTGTCCAGTTCCTAATAGTCAGGCAGCCACATTGTAGAAACGCTAATTAATTTGGTTCTGATGTTGAATGGAGCCAGATGCTGATGTACCCTCGACCCTATAGATGTCCTCTCCAAGTCTGGGGTGAAGCAGGTTGGTAGGAAAACAAGAGGAGGTTTGCACCGTTGTGGCTTGCCCTATACTTGCTCTGTGGATGGATAGAGAACTCCAGGGCTGTCAATCCAGCACTAAATTCACTTTATAAGAAGAGGCTTTGACATTGGCAAATGGTTTCCATCAAATATGTTTATAATGAAGACTTGGAGGATACCGTTTAAAATGGATGTAGGAGAGTTCTGCTTTTCAAACTTAACCCCTTGTAGTTTCAGCAATACTTGCACTAGTGATCAGATATGAAGGTAAGACATTCCTGTCTGGGTAAGAGTATTTTTTTTATTTTTTACCAAACTGTTAGTGTCTCAGTAGCTCAGAGAGTGACAGCCCAGATTTTTTTTAAAGCTGCTACTTGCATTTATAGGAAACAAAGTGATTTCATTTTCATCTCTCACCGTAAAAGTTTATTTTTGCAAATTCCAGTCCTTGAAGGGATAAAGTCTGTCCCATCTCCTTTCCTCAGACTTAAAACTTAAACCCTATGAGAGGTGATGTCCAGATTAATACGTAGGTATCACCCCACTGCAGATGTTACTGATCTTGGGGAGGAGGGGGAGGGAAGGGAAACAATCACTTTAAGTGACCTTAGTACATGCATTCTTAGACCCCAAGTTAGCAAAATATTTAAACGGATGCCTGACTTAAAGCACATGTGTGGTCTCTTTGAAGTCAAGACTATTCATGCGACTAAAATTAGGCACATGCTTCAGAACTGTGCTGAATTGGGGCCTTAGTGCAGAAAGATAATTGACCAAGTGCCTTTTTTGTCTTTTCCATTGCAGGGTAGTTTTGTAGCCTGCATGACAGCCATCCTGAGACAGATGGATGATTTCCACTATAACCACTACATCAGCACTTTCAAAACCAGACAGGACATTATCGTAAGTCAGCTTGGCCCAGGCTGCAGCCCAGTCCATGTAGCATCTCTCTCTAATTTTATCCTATCCAGCTCTTATATTCAGTTCAGGCTCTTGCACCCATAACTGAGGAGTATGAGTACCTAATATTGCAAGTGTTAGTGAAACATTCACTTCGCCCCAGCTGGATACAGCACTGCTGGCTGTTTGCTGACTCAGCAAAGCATCAGACTAGATTGTCACGTGGGGTGAAAACAAATCTTTAATGACCCTCTAAACCTGTGTAATTGAAGAGCTGGGAGGAAGAAGGTAGAAAGATTGAATGAGGTTGACAGGAAAAGCAGAAGAGTTCATTTTCCCCTTCCTTTCTCTTCTCTATCCATGTGTTCTTCCCTCTCTTTTTTTTCATTCTTTCATTTAGAGCTCAGTTAAGAGCTTGGATTCCCCTTCTGTTTGTCTGGCCTGATGGAAAAAGCTTGGGGCAGTATCTCTACTAATTTCCAAAAACACGCCTGTGTGTTTATTAATAGAGCCATAGGGTATCTTGGCTGCAAAACCTGAAAGCATGCAAATTTCGATCAGGTTTCTGAAAAGCTCAACTGTTGTTGCAAACTTTTGTGGGCAGTGATTATCTCTTTGTGATGGGTTTGTACAGCACCTAGCGCAGAGGATTCCATGATTTGAAGCCCCGGAGGGTACACCTATACTGGAATAAGGCGGATGGCACGGCTGTGCCCAGGTCAGCTGACTCGGGCTCATGGAGTTAGAGCAGCGGAGCTGTAAAGTTCTTTGTAGCTGTTCAGGCTCGGGCTGGAGTGTCCTCGAGGGTGGGTGTCAAGCATCCTTAGCCAGCATTGCATATCCATCCTCTGTGTTAAACCATGTACAATTCATGATCTTCATGTGGTTTGAGTCCAAAACCCAGGTGAAACAACACTTTTGCTCTTTGTTCTTTGAGCCCCTTAGGACCTGAAACTCCAAGTAAAGTCTAAGTTTCACCCCCCCCCCCCCCCCGCATGCAGATCAGAACCAGAGACAGTATTGCACAAGCTTCTGTGGTGTGACACTGCTCTAATTGGTAGTCACAGTTCCTGATTGCTTGTCTCTGCCTGTAGCTGTGCAGAGCACCATAGTGAACTGGAATACAGGCATGGGTAGACTTTGCAGTTGTGTGATTCTGTATTAGGTATTTCAGAATTTATTGTAAAATATCTGTAAACCACTATGAATGGCAGGATGCTGCCTTTGCTTCCCTGGCTGATTATAATTGCATGTGATCTGTTAAGCAACATAGCCACCTGCAGGACACAGATATTTCTGCAACTTCACTGCCTAGACTGAAAAAGCCACTCAACTGAATGATCATAGAATCATAGAAGATTAGGGTTGGAAGAGACCTCAGGAGGTTATCTAGTCCAACTCCCTGCTCAAAGCAGGACCAACACCAACTAAATCATCCCGGCCAGGGCTTTGTCAACCCGGGCCTTACAAACTTCTAAGGATGGAGATTCCACCACCTCCCTAGGTAACCCATTCCAGTGCTTCACCACCCTCCTAGTGAAATAGTGTTTCCTAATGTCCAACCTAGACCTCCCGCACTGCAACTTGAGACCATTGTTTCTTGTTCTGTCATCTGCCACCACTGAGAACAGCTGAACTCCATCCTCTTTGGAACCCCCCTTCAGGTCGCTGAAGGCTCCTGTCAAATCCCCCTCAAGAGTTCAAATAAAACTCTTTTGAGTTAGTAACTCACCTGAAAGATTTCTGGATAAGTATGCACGGTAAAACCTAAACACCTTGGAGGTTTTGCTAGGGCTCATAAAATGTGTAGTAGGATTTTTCAAATGAATCAGTGGAGTGAATATGGTCAGAGTCGGCTAGAAATGTTGTGGAAGAGCAGGAGTGCTAGGTGACAAAGCTAATGGAATTGGGACAACGTTTCTGTTGAAGAACTTTACTTCAGGACAACTTCACTATTTAGGAAGAGTGCTTAAGCAGAGTGAGGTCAATGGTTAAAGTTAGGCACGTGCTTAATGACTTTTCCTAAAACGGGATATAGGCTTCAATCTTTGAAGCTATCATTGGTGCTTCTCATTCACTCCACGGTTCAGTGCCTTCTGAATCATGCATTTAAATGTTGCTCTTACATTTTCAATGCATGTATAGCTTGTGCATGTGAGACAAACCAGGAAGGTGAATTGTATAAAAACAAAGCTGGTACAAGAATACAACTTCAGGAGACACAGGTCCAATATGTAAATTTGGAATCTAACTGTTACGATCCCTAAAACGTATAGAAATATGTCCATTAAATTATTTTTAAAATAATACCAATGGCATCATGATTTATTTACCATTTTTAAAAAAAATAAGCATCCCCTTGTGGCATTTTCAGCCCAGACATTGCAACGTTGCTTCATCAGGTTAACACGGTTAGGAGTTAAGTCTAGTTTTCATGGTACCCCATGTCAAGCCTAAACCTTTCCCTCAAGCTCTGATTTAATAATGCTTAGAGGATTTCTACTGTGGCAGCACCAGTGTCCATTTCTCTCTCTGCATCAGTGTCACTTTCCAATTCTTTAGTGCACACTATTCAACTCAGCAGCACATTTCTTTGCTGGTGACCTTTGGAAAGTGGTGACTTCTCTGGTGTGTGCGTGTCTGTTGCTTGAATGTGAATGTTACCTCTTAGAGCAGAAGAGAACCTATGAACATTTGAACCTCTGGAGACGGAGGTTCTTTCTTAGTCTAAAGTTAGATTTTGTCAGTATTGCTTGCACAATTCCCACTCTTCATACTGCAACTCGGCAGAAAAGCCTCATCTAGACTAGGACTTAAGATGTGATGGCTTTAACTTGACCAGTTTAGCTCTTGTTAAAGACTGCATGTCTTGTCTACACTAGATATCTTCTAACATCAGACCTCATCTAGCAAAGGCCTAAATGGCTGGGGAATGCCAACCCCCTCTATAATCTATGTATATAACGAATAAGGCAGCAGCCCTATGTAATGTCATCATTCGTACATTTGAAGGGAAGTATTGGGTCGAAAGACTTTAAACACCTGTTTTGCTTTTTAATGCTCCCTACGCATCTAGAGATTGACTTCAAACAATAACAGATTTAATTGCATTAATTAAATAGATTGGGGGGTGGGTTCCTCCTGTAATTTGATGGATGAGATTTCAGACATAATTTAGTTACGGTGATATATGCCATAATAAAAGATGCATTTCAAAAGGCCAGCATATTGATCTGTGATCAATGGAATCTGCAGCCCCACAAGTTTGCATCCCCCGCAATGTTTCCATCTGATTATGGACTAACTTTCTGAGACCTTGCATGTGGCATATTTTTGTACAGGACTTCCTGATGGAAACCTTCATCATGTTTAAGGATCTGATCGGAAAGAATGTCTATGCGAACGACTGGATGGTGATGAACATGATGCAGAGCAGGTAAACAGCCTCTACCAGAGGTTGCTACTGGTTGAAAGCTCATGTGACTTCTGCAGAACTTGTTGGCTCTGGGACTGAGGAGTAAATTGAGTATATACTTCCTTTAAAAGTTCATATTGGTTTAAGTTAGCTTTGACTAAAGTCCTATTGGCTGGACTTTTTTTTTTTTTGATGACTTATGAGCCTGCAAACTCTTTCTTCTTCTGTCAAAAGGAGTGTTTGCAAAACTGAAAGCTTTCCCCCCAGTGATTGTATTTCCCTGCCAGAGATGCCTGCTTCAATCTGAGAAGCCTCTTTATTTCAAATCTGGGGGGAGATGCATCATCACTTGGGAAACTTAAAGCTAAACTGGACAAAAGAGGATGATCGTGCATGTAGGGTGCTAGCCCATTACCCGGGAAACACAGTTCATTTCTCTCCTGTGCCACAGACTTCCTGTGTGATCTTGGGCAAGTCACTTAGCCTCTCTGTTCTTCAGTTCCCCATCTGTACAATGGGGTTAATAGCACTTTCCTACCTTGCAGGGGTGTTGTGAGGGTAAATACATTAAAGACTGTGAGTAATTCAGATACCACAGTAATAAGGGTCATGGAAGCATCAAAGGGTATGTCTACACCCAGCCGCTAGTTCGGCGGCTGGGAATCGAAGTTCTGGGTTCGACTTATCGCGTCTTGTCTGGACGCGATAAGTCGAACCAGGAAGTGATCGCCGTCGACTGCGGTACTCCAACTAGACGAGAGGAGTACCGCGGCGTCGACGGGGGAGCCTGCCTGCCGCGTGTGGACCGAGGTAAGTTCGAACTAAGGTACTTCGAACTTCAGCTACGTTATTCACGTAGCTGAAGTTGCGTACCTTAGTTCGAATTAGGGGGTAAGTGTAGACCAAGCCTAAGAGAGACAAAACACTAGTAAATATCCTGTGTGGAACAACACAGCATTGGTATGGGGACTGGATGACCTAATAGATCTTTTCATTTGTAACTTCCCTAAATCAGGGATACTTCTGTTGAGAAACAGAGAAATAACCTTCACCTCCCACTGAGTACAGAGGATTTTGGGGAAAGAGAAGGATTATAGTAGAAGAGCTGAACCTTTGAGGTCACTGGTTCGTGCCTCCTCCGAGCTTGCAAAAAGGAGCCGTACATTCAGGCATATGCTGTTTCTACTTCCATGGATGCCTCCTTATCTGTGTTTACTTTTCCAGGGTTTTCCTTAGAGCAGTGAACCAATTTACCTCTGTGCTCAACCGATTCTTTCTGGATCAAGCAAGCTTCGAACTCCAGGTGAGGATAAATTTAGTTCTGGATTGTCCTGACCACTTTGGAACTAAGCAAGTTCAGAGAGGTGATGGGTGCCCTCAGCTCCCAATGACACCAGTTTTGTTATTGATATTGATGAGGATGTTATTGTTTGGTCCTCTTGGCGGAAAAGTAGCATGAATGGGAAATTTCTAACCCGAGATGCTACTTGTAACATGGGCTTGTGCTCAGCCAATGATCTGTGGAGCATGTTCTATGCTCATTCTGCAAGTTATATAGCAGGGATGTGCTAAAGCGGGAGTGTGAAAGTCTCTTTCCACCCTTTACTTTTGTGTTAGGTTGACTATCGTTCACTGGCACTTTGGAGAGATTTGATGGCAAACCCCTCTTTTGAGGAGGCATGGTCTTGTGGTTAATGCCCTGGACTGGGACACAGGAGATCTGTTCAATTCCTAGTTCTGCCACAGACTCCCGAGTGTGACCTTGGGCAAGTCATTTAAACTCTCTGCTACCTCCGTTCCCTGTCTGTGATATGGGGATAATACTTCACTATCCTCACAGAGACACTGTGGCGCCCAAGTCATAGACTAGCAACCCAGTGTGCTAGGCACTCTATAAACACAGAACAAAAAGATGGTCTCTGCTGCAAAGAGCTTACAATACAAGTATATGATAAGAGACAACAGGTGGAACTAGATAGATGGAAGAGCTCAAGGAAACAAGGAGACAGTATTGGTCAGCATGATAGGCCATGGTCTTAGCACACTGGCAACCTAACTGTTACATTTTTCATGGGCATCAGGGCAAAGGAGAGTTTTAAGGAGGGATTTGGTGTATCTAGATTCATAAATAGTCTTCTGGGTGAGCATTTTAAATAGATCACACCAAAAGGAACAAAGTTTGATGGTGCAGTTTGTGTAGCTCTTAGTCAGCTTTTACACCTGTTGACCTCCTGTGGGAATTTATTTTTCCCCATTCATTGAAATTGTGTTTCCTCATTAATACCTGACAGAGAATCTGCAGCACTGGTGACTAAGTAGCTCTATTGTGCTGTGTGTTTTGTGTTTTTCCTTTCTTTAATCAGATTTTTTCCCCCACAGCTCTGGAACAATTACTTCCACTTGGCAGTAGCTTTTCTCACTCACGAATCCCTCCAGCTGGAGAACTTCTCACAGGCCAAACGCAACAAAATTTTCAAGAAGTAAGTTCACATTTAAATGTGATCAGGTCGTATTACTCTTGGAAAATAAGCCCCGTCTTTATATTGTGCTCATCTAGCGAGGCACACCTGATACAATCCATGGATATGTCTGTACTGCAATCACAGTGTGTGACTACAGCTCCTGTAGACATACCTGGGCTGTTTTTAATCTGGTTAGCTCAGGTACCAGAGCAGTGAAGCTGTGGCAACATGGGCTTCAGTGCAGACTAGCCACCCGAGTAATTACACAGGGCTCTGGGTGGGCTTGTACATCCTGTGCTGAAGCTGTTGGTTGCAGTGTAGACATATGTGAATGTGGGCTCTCTGTGACAGAACAGTTAGTGGTAGGTCCAGACAATGGGCTCTGCATGTTTGGGTTGAGTTTAAACACATGAGTGGTTTGGCTCATTTTAAAACAGAGGTTGTTGCTTCTTTAAGGTCCAAGATAGGAGGTTTTCCTCCGCCGTAGTCCTTAAAGTAAGAAATTACTGGCTTCCCCAGCTGTAATGCAGGACAAGTGAGCAATAACCAGCACATTCCTCCAGCATCCAGACCTCATCCTCTCATAGCTCCATTCCCTGCAGTCTCAGTATTGCCAAACCCGAGCCTTCAAAAATCCTGAGTCAGGCCCCCAAAAATCATGACATGGGTTTAAAAATCTTAAGATTTTTTTTTTTTAATAATTTTGGCAGGGTTTTTTTTTCTTTGCCTCTTGATTTCTTTGCCTTTAGGGCACACTCATTTTATGTTTTCAAGCTTTCCTCTGCAGTCATGAGGGTTAGAAACTTTTTTTTTAAAATGGAAGCTGAGTTCTCCTGCAATCTCTTGATTCCAGCAGCTGGGGCTTGGAAACCCCCCCCACAAAACATTGCAAGATTCTGGATAAAATTACGAGAGCTGGCTAAACTGCAGTCTTACTCTCCAGCCTACTGTCAGAAATGCTCATGGTCAACGTGCTAACCCACCCTTCCCTCCTGGCAGGGTGCATTCACTCTTTTGGGGGTGCATTTTAACCCACTTCTTGCCAGAATAGAAACAAAGGACTGGAAAGGGACCGGCTGGGTCATTGAGTCCAGTCCCCTCGTGTCGCAGGGAACCTTGCCATATCCAGTGGATGCTGGTTATTTGCAATCCTAATAGTAACAACTTTCAGTTAATAGCAGCGTTTTGCCAGCACCAGTCCCGTCCCCTTGACTATAATATTAATGGGATTTGGATATTGGCAATAAACGGCATGCCTGTTTGAGAACTTTTTTTTTTTTTTTTTTTTTGGAAGAAAAGCCCTGGTCGCATGCAGGTTTGTGGAGCTGCAGCCAGGAAAGGAGGTGCGGGGACATTCCTTCCTTCGCTGCAGTCCCGCAAACCTGCCGGTGGCCAGGGGATCCACCACCAGCACAGGAGGTAAGGGGCTGTGGTATCCCTGGGAGCCCCTGCTGGAGTCCCAGTGCTGTGTGCTGAGAGGGGAGGCTGTGGGCATGGTAGCAGCGGGGAGGCACATCCCAGTACTTCTTCCCCTGGCTGCAGCCCCACAAACCTGCCTTCCACTTGTTGGCAACCGAGAGAATAGCAACTATTTGCTGGGAACCAAGAGGTTGCAAATAAGGGGAATCCACTGCAATCCCATTTATAAAATTATCAAGCGCCTTCTTAAAACTAGTTAGGTTTCTTGGCCCTACTCCTGCCATTGGTCGGCTGTTGCAGAACCTCATTCCTCTGATGGTCAGAAACCTTCTTCTAATTTCCAGCCTAAACTTATTCATGGTCGTCTTATCCCCATTTCAGAGTAGCAGCCGTGTTAGTCTGTATCCGCAAAAAGAACAGGAGTACTTGTGGCACCTTAGAGACTAACAAATTTATTAGAGCATAAGCTTTCGTGGGCTATAGCCCACTTCTTCGGATGCATGAAGTGGGCTGTAGCCCACGAAAGCTTATGCTCTAATAAATTTGTTAGTCTCTAAGGTGCCACAAGTACTCCTGTTCTTTATCCCCATTTGTTCTTGGGCCAACATAATCCTTCATTTCAAATAGCTCTTCTCCCTTCCTTGTGTTTACCCCCCTGAAGATGTCTGGTGTCCACTCACCTCTTGGCAGACGGATGGTAGGGAGGAGCTTGCCCTTCAGGCCTTGAACTCTTTACCCTAGATGCCCAATATTCAGGGCTACATTTTTTAAAAGGGCAGGCTAGTAGATTATACAGCTGAGCTGTTAAATTTCCCTGGCAGCTTAACAAGGCTAATTTCAATACATGCGGATTTTTTTTACCTTCTTCTCTCATTTAATATTTTTTCCCTTTCTAGATATGGGGACATGAGGAAAGAGATTGGCTTCAAAATAAGGGATATGTGGTATAACCTGGGTGAGTTCCCTATCTGTACAGTTCACAATAGTGTGTATGATCCACATCCAAACCTGGATTTCAGTTCTTCTGTGAGATGGGGCTCTGCAGGGCATCCGCCTTGTGCCTGCTAGCTCTTGCATGCTGCCAGAGTTCCACGGAAGCTGTGGAGCCTCTGGATTAGCTCTCCCCTTCTGGGACTATGTGACAGTGAAAGCAAGTAACACAGAGACTTTGCCAAGGAATTTCTAAACCTGTCACACTTTACTCACAGACAAAGCACAAGAGAGAGACAGATCTATGGAAAAACACAACCTGCATGCAAATCCCTGCCTCAGTTTCCTTACCCCTCTGAGAGCCCTTTAGTTTTTGGTCAGTGTCTTAGGTCTTGGCTACACTCGCGGATTCACAGCGCTGCCGCGGCAGCGCTGTGAAGCGCGAGTGTAGTCGCGCCACCAGCGCTGCGAGAGCTCTCTCGCAGCGCTGCAAGTACTCCACCTCTCCGAGGGGAATAGCTTGCAGCGCTGCGAGGGAGCGTGCAGCGCTGCAGGCGCTGATTACACTGGCGCTTTACAGCGCTGCACTCGCTGCGCTCGGGGGGGTGTTTTTTCACACCCCTGAGCGCAGCAAGTGCAGCGCTGTGAATTGCCAGTGTAGCCAAGGCCTTATAGGGAATGCAGGAGTCTTCTTCCTCACCTCCTCTTCCTCCTGCACAGCCTTGCCTTCTTCTGATCTCATTTCTCTTGATGGAGAGAGTCTCACATTTTAACAGCAGATTTGAATCACTTTGTTTCTCCCTGTCCTTCTGTTGTTGTTTTTTAACTTCTCCACTACTCTGAGCTGCCACCTCCTCCAGCCCCAGTTAAAAGCAATTAGCAATTCATTTGCTTTTGGCTGGTAGCGCCCATTGTGCTGCTAGGGCAAGATTATTCAATTGTCAATGGTCCTTAAGGACTGTCCTGCTCAGGGGCAGACACCCAGGTGCTGGTCCCCTTTCCCTTAATACCAGAGGCTGGTGCACAGATACAATCCTACAATCCAGTCAGTAGTGTTAATTCCCACAAACAGATTCCCAAACTTTCACACCATACAAAGGTTGAGAGTGGGATTTTCAAAAGAGACTCAGTGATTTAGGAGCACAAATGGCAATGGGACATAAAACTGCACCATTAATGGGTGTCACCCACTTGGAGAACTTCAATTATACTGAATGTGTGTACTGTCTTCTCATTACCTTTGTATGACTAATGTGCTCCCAGATATAGATACCTGCTTTCAAGCAGCTGCGTTCCACTGAGCAGAGGCTGGGTCTCACCTTCTCTCTGTTACAGGCCCCCATAAGATCAAGTTCATCCCATCGATGGTGGGTCCAATCCTGGAGGTGACCCTGATACCTGAGCCCGAGCTGCGAAAAGCTGCCATCCCCATCTTCTTTGACATGATGCAGTGCGAGTTCAACTTCAGTGGGAACAGAAACTTCCATATGGTGAGGGACTGTGGAATCATCGGCACTGATGTTTCATGCCGTGTGGTGGGCAAGTAGGAAAAAAGCAAATAAAAGAGTTTCCTTTAAAAAAAGGCACACACCCAGCACAAAGCACTGTGGGAAGTCTGTTGTGAGGCAGTTTTATGTGGCAAAGGTAGCAGGAAACTGCAAGTCTGGAGTCTTGTGTTCTGTTACTGACTGTGTTGCTGTGAAGCCTTGGGCAAGTCACTTAACTTCTCTGTGCCTTGGTTTCCCCATCTGTAAAAATAGGGGAATACCCATTGCACAATTGCGAAGGGCTTTGAGATCCTTGGATCAAAAGGTGCATTATAAACTAATATCTCCTGTTTATCTTTATAGTGTTGTTATTTATTTGTATTAACACCTAGTCATAGACCAGAGCCCCATTGAGCTTGGTGCCGTTCAAGCAACAGAACCAAAAGGTGGTCCTTGCCCCCAGGGTCTTGCAACCTACATAGCAATAATTCTCTGAGGGTAACTTCTTGGCTGCAAATATTAAGTTGTTATGATCATATGGAGCAGTTAACATCCTTAATAACCCCCTCAAAAAAACTTTAGCCCTCACAACACCCCCGTGAGTATCAATATCCCCCACTTTATTGTGGCTGTGGTACAGAGAGGGGAAGTGACTTGCTTGAGGTTACCCAATGTCCGGGGCAGAACCGGGACTCGAACACAGGTCTCCGACACACAACCCTGGGCTAATTCCACTGGACTTCTCAATGTATTGCTAGCCTGAAAATGCAGGTAGGGAAGGAAGAAAAAGAGGTTCTTTGCTTAGTGCCCAGTTATCCCTTCAACTCCAGCAACTGCCACTCAAAACTTTTCTTCCCACATTTCTCAGGGGATGCCAGTCATTAGCATCACAGCCAGTAGGCAGGGGACACTCTAGTGACACTGTGGTGGTTCCTCTCCCTGGAGACATTTGAAATCATCCATCCAGGAGGCAGCCTCCTTGGCGTTCTGCCTTTCAGACACATGAGGCTGTTGTCACAATGTGATGCATGTGTCCCTTAGCGCTGTACCAACCCTTTTCTGCTTGGATCTCAGTTTAAATACTCAGAGGGGATCTTATTTTCCTCTGGGTCATCAGCCTTTGGCAATGTCTGCCCCGGGATGTACTTGGATTGCTGGAGTGTATGGGAATTGCTTGAATGCTATGGGATGTTGGGGCATGAATGTTTAATACTGGTTATAGACACACCCTGGAATCTTGGGGCTTGAACGCTTACTCCTGGTGATACTGGGACGCTGGTTTCAAGAACACCAGTGGTAGCCTGGGGTATGAATCGGATTATATGCTTGATCAGGGTCAGTCCTGCTCACACATACACAAAATCAACCTGATCATCAAATCTGTGGCTGGCAAGAAATTTCCTCCTCCACCATATTAGCAGGGGTCTTGATGGGGGCTTTCCTCTTTCTCAGGAGAGAATAGGGAATCATCCATTAGGATCAGGGAGATATATCCCAGATGATCAATTTCCTGTGACTTCTGGTTTGAGCAGGGGAGCTGTTCACATTTCCTGGCTCCTTCCCCGTCTTCTCTGTCTTTTCCTTGGGTAAAATCATCCTCCAGTTTGGCCAATTAGATCAGTGCCCCATCATGGGACAATTCAGAAATTCCTCCTGTAAAAACATCTGGGCTTCATTCCAAGTGCTCAGGATTTGTTCCCATTTTGGATTTTTGTGTGTGTGTGTTTTTTTTTTTTTTTTAGCTTGAAAACGAGTTGATAACCAAACTGGACCAGGAAGTGGAAGGGGGCCGAGGGGACGAGCAATACAAGGCCTTGCTGGAGAAACTGTAAGTGTTTGAAACACACTTGGAAGAACACTAAGAAACGCTAATTCGCTACTTCAGATGAGTGAGTAACATAGAGAAAGTGCAACCCACAATGATCTTAATATGAATTGGCTACTGCCAAGACGGACTGATTGGCTTAAAATTATACCTTTGTTGTTGTTTGCATTACAGCAGCACCTACAGGCGCCAAATGAGATCAGGGATCCCTTGTGTTAGGTGCTGTACAGCTAGCTTTGAGCAAAGCAGAGAAGTGAAAAGCCTCTATAATGAAGCTCCATGTGTCTCCATTAGAGCCTTTTGGCCCAGTGACTTAGGAATGATGGTAATAAAGTTCTGTTAGCAGTAGAAGCACTGTCCAGAACTTTAACGGAATCTCTCTTCGCTTCTGTATTTCTCTGTTCTTTCCTTGGGCGATATGCCTGCAGCCTGCTGGAGCACTGCCGGAAGCACAAATACCTGTCGAGTTCTGGAGAAGTGTTTGCTTTGCTGGTCAGCAGCCTGCTAGAAAATCTCTTGGACTACAGGACCATCATGCACGATGAAAGCAAGGAGAACCGTATGAGCTGCACTGTCAACGTGCTGGTAGGAGGGGGAGGGCTCTGGTGCTAATTGACTGACTTGCTTTTAACATTATAATCATTGGACAGACCTGGTATTTCCAGAGTGCAGGTGCCAGGCTTAGCTTGCACCTGAGATTCACCCTGAAAAATGAGTCATTCCTGACTCTCCAGGAAAAAACAGGAGAACATGAAAGGTGGGAATCCTTAAGACCAGATTAAATATCTTTCTAAAAGACATATTTTAATCAAGCCTTCGGGAGAAATTCTACAGCCTGCAAATCCAGGAGGTCAGACTAGATGATCATAGTGGTCCCTTAGGCCATGGCTACACTTACAAGCTTACAGCGGTGCAGCTGTACCGATACACCCGTGCCACTGTAAAAGTTCTCATGGGTAGCCGTGTTATGCTGATGGTACCTCTACCAGAGCTTGGGTACTCAGAAACAGCAGTGATCAGAGAAAATTATAGGTTGAGGGAAGATAACCAAATGTTTTGAACCTTGAAAAAAGATTCAGGATCAAATGTTGGTCTCTTAACCTCATTTGAACTGGATCATCTGTTCTTACTAACATTATTTGCAGGGATTGAAATGTTCTAATATGCCACTTTATTACTCTGTTTCTAGCTAAAGTTGGGCACAAAGCAAACTGTCAGCGACAAGCAGCTGCAAACTTTAGAGGGGTTTGTCATCCAAACTCAGATACAGATTTCATGGCTAACCCCCATTTCCATAATACAGCAAGCCCTGGATTCCTGATTGTCAGAAACCGAGGGGAGGATGGTGAGGCCCAGTAGGTGCAGCCAAGGGTCAGAGCTGGAATCAGGAATCAAGAGCAGGGCTGGAACAAGGCAGGAGTAGGTCTTGGAGCGAGGCTGGAGCTGGTTGCGCCTGTGGAGTCTGTCACTAGGAGGCAGAGGAGAGTTCTAAGTCATGAAGCGACGTTGAGAAGACTGAGCTGCTGTTTCTCCTGTGAGGCTTATATATGTGCTCTGAGAGTCACCAGACCAGCTCTTGACTTGTGGATTGGCTGGGGCCTATCGCAAGAATGACTCATCCCTGCATGTGCCTTAGTTCAGGGACGACTCTTCACCTCGCACTTATCACTCCCAAGTTGATAGGGGTTAGAATTTAAGCTTGGCTTCTTGACCCTCTCTCAGCTGCCAGACTCTTTATGGGTTACAGAAGTGTGCCTGAGATCCCACATGTCTTACAGAGAGGAAGGTGCTTAGGCCATTAGCCTAGGACTTGGGAAATCTACATTCAATTCCTCTGCCACAGATTACTTGCATGATCTTGGCCAAGTCACTTAGCCTTTCTGTGCCTCAGTTCCCCATCTAGGGATAATAGCACTTCCCTACCTCACTGGGGTGTTGTGAGGATGAATACATTGAAGATTGTGAGGTGCTCAGATACTGTGGTAATGGAGGTCAGATAAGTACCTAAAATTGATAGCCCTAAAAAGGTAATTTGCCTGACGCACTGTGAATTCAGTCGTTTTTACACCAGCTTGATAACACTATGTTATTTTCTTGGCAGAATTTTTATAAGGAGAAGAAACGGGAGGACATATACATCAGGCAAGTTGGCTGCCTTCAGAATTGCATATAGAAATGTTTTATTCTCACTGCTTTTGGGTGTGTCAGTACAGGAGCCTTCCGATCAAATCCCTGTTTGCTTCTCATTCGTCTAGGTATCTGTATAAACTCCGGGACCTACACAGAGACTGTGAGAACTTCACAGAGGCAGCATACACTCTGCTTCTCCATGCAGAACTCCTTAAGGTGACTCATTAGAGGCAATTTTAGTATTTTTACAGGGTTTGGGGAATTTCAGGTTGACAAGGAAGACCAAACAATGCAGAATAATAAATCTGTGTGATTTTTAACCTGAAGAGGCTTCCAAGGACCCAAAAAGTTTTGTAAGTTGCACATCAGGTATAAACTAGGTAGAAAACAGGTAGGTGATGAAAGCAGCAGAGTAATGTAACTTGGTATGCAATCCTACAAATCTTTGTTTGGGCAGTGTGGTCTAGTGGGTAGAGCACTGGACTGGGAGTCAAGAGATTTGTGTCCTATTACTAGCTCCATCACTGCTGTGTGATCTTACCAAGACACTTCACTTCTCTGCATGCCTGTTCCCCATCTTTAAACTGGGAATAATGATCATAGAAACATAGGTCAGGAAGGGACCTGGTCATCTTGTCCATCCCCCTGTACTGAGCAGGACCAAGTATACCTAGTGCATCCCTGACAAGTGTTTGTCTAATCTGTTCTTAAATACCTACAATGATGGGGATTCCACAGCCTCCCTTGGTACCCTGTTCCAGTTCTTTTAACTATCCTTAGAGCTAGAATATTTTCATAGAATAGTGGGACTGGAAGGGACCTTGAGAGATCATCTAGTCCAGTCCCCTGCACTCAAGGCAGGACTAACTATTATCTAGACCATCCCTAATATCCGATCTGAATCTCCCTTGCTGCAAACTGAGCCAGTTACCTCTTGCCTGATGGTTGGAGGACATGGAGAACAATTGATCACCTTCATGATACAGACCTTCCTTTCCAAAGTACTCTGAGATCCACTGATGGGTAGTGGATTTTTTATTTTAGTAGTCCTATTGGCTTCAGTATGACTGCTCATGTGACTAAGGGGTTGAGGATCAGAACACTGGTGTGAAAAATGAATGTTACTTACCATTAATTGGGCATTCTGTGGGTATGGAATTCAACCCTGGCGTAGACAAGTGCCAGGTTGCACCTATCAACACCAGTGCTGAGTTTCTTTCCAGGACTGTTGGAGATGGTCCAGGGGTAAAATAAAGTGTATTGGGCATCCAGGGTACCGCTTAATCATAAACCTACCTGTTAATTTCTCTTGCTGTCACGCCCCCTTCCTCCCACTTGTGTATCAATGAGGCCTTGTCTACACATAGACCTGCCCTGATTTAATTAAACTGGTGCAAATTTCAGTGTGGATACTCTTATTTTGGATTCAGAATGGCTTTTTGTTGTTTAGCTTGAACTTGTGCGAAAAAATCCTGTCTTGAATTGAAATAAGAGCTTCCATACAGCCATTTGGGTTTTGATTCATTTAAAATGATACCTTAAATTAAAATTCAAGGAGCAGTGCTGCGTGTAGGTAAGGAATTATGTCCATTTCACACACCCATCCGAATGTCAGTTGTTTATGCAAGTTACACAACTTTGTCACGTAGGCCTGATCCACACACACACATGCATGCACACACAAACACACTTGCATTGGTTTAACT
The DNA here is from genome assembly GCF_028017835.1 of Emys orbicularis. Lineage (NCBI taxonomy): Eukaryota > Metazoa > Chordata > Testudines > Emydidae > Emys > Emys orbicularis. The sequence continues at coordinate 137,237,507 of NC_088684.1, forward strand.
AAGGCCTGGTCTACACTACGAGTTTAGGTCGACTTTAGCCGCGTTAAATCGAATTAAGCCTGGACACGTTCACACGACGAAGCCCTTTCTTTCGACTTAAAGGGCCCTTTAAACCGGTTTCTTTACTCCACCTCCGACGAGGGTATGTCTACACTACGAAATTAGGTCGAATTAATAGAAGCCGGTTTTATAGAAATCGGTTGTATACAGCCGATTGTGTGTGTCCCCACATAAAATGCTCTAAGTGCTCTAGTCGGCGGACCGCGTCCACAGTACCGAGGCTAGCGTCGACTTCCGGAGCATTGCACTATGGGTAGCTATCCCACAGTTCCCGCAGTCTCCGCCAGTTTAGTTAAATCAGTGCAACTTTTGTGTGCGGACACTCTTACATCTATTTAAACCTCGCTTATGTCCATTTACTTTGCATCAGTAAATGTATAGGTGCTTAACCTGTATAACCAGTTTCAAACTGATATAAGAGCATCCACAAAGGAGTTTGCACGAGTTTAACTAAGGGCTTGGCTACACTTGCAAGTTAGAGCACGTTAAAGCAACCCCGGGCGCCCTAACTCCTGAGGTGTCCACACTGGCAAGGCACGTAGAGCGCCTGGACTCTGCAGCTGGAGCGCTCCTGGTAATCCACCTCCACGAGAAGCATAACGCTTGCTGCGCCCTGGCTGAAAGGCCCGGGCATCAGTATGGACGAGATGTTGCATTACTGCGCTGTGATTGGCTTCTGGAAACATCCCATAATCCCCTGAAGTCTAGTGGCCACTCTTGTCATTGTTTTGAAATCAGCTGCAGGCATGAGGATATCCCCTTTCAAAGCTCCGTTTCTGACAGCCGGCTGCTTATCTGCTCCAAGACAAAGCAAACCATTAGTGTGGAATGCTGCTGTTGTGAGTGGTGGGGGGGGAGGTCTGCTGCTGTCTGAACTTACAAGCCAGCATGCTGACACACTCTCAGCCCCCCAAAACACAGTCTCTCCCCCCACATACACATCCCCTGTCACACTCCACCTCCCATCCCCCCATTTGAAAAGCACATTGCAGCCACTTGCACGCTGGGTTAGCTACCACAATGCACTGCTCTTTGTGGCGTTGCAAGAGCTGCTAATGTGGCCACGCCAGTGCGCTTGCAGCTGACAGTGTAAACACACGGCAGCATTTTCCCTGCTGCGGTCTCCGAAGGCTGGTTTAACTCTGTGCTCTACATCTGCAAGTGTATCCAAGCCCTTGATTGGTTTTTAAACTGATCTAAGTTAAACCAGTGTAACTTTTGTGTGTAGACAAAGTCTTACTCCTGTTTTCTGACCATTTATTCCTGCAGTGTAACTTATACCTCCCCTTGCATTGCTGCTGAATTTGGTTCAGACACATCCACAGGAGTTGAACCCGCTCACATTTGGCTGAACACATGCCAGTTCTTTTCAACCGTTTTTCCCTTTTCCCAGTGGTCCGATAAGCCGTGTGCTCCCCATCTGCTGCAGAGGGACAGCTACTATGTTTATTCACAACAGGAACTCAAGGAAAAACTCTACCAAGAAATCATCTCTTTCTTCGACAAGGGCAAAGTGAGTCTCTCTGCAGAGCTTGAGTGGCTCTTACAAACAAATTGATCTGGAAAGAAAGGGAAAGATGGTAATGTAATAGGCCTGTGTAGAAATCAAAAAGCTAGGATTTTTTCAAAGGATTCAATTGACTTTCAGTGGGAATTGGGCGCTTAACTCCCTTAGACTCCTTTGAAAATCCAGTGCCCCCCTGTGAGTCAAAGGTTTCATCCTGCGTTATACTGAGCACCCTCAACTCGAGAGCTGGCAGACTATCGGGGTGGGGGGTCATTACAATTGTTTGTCCTGTCTGTCTTTTTCTTTTTCCCTGGACAAACATTTGTATCAAAATTTCGAATGGTGGGGGGGAAAAATTGGTCCATTGTACTGAGCTCCCATTAGCTGAATTCTTAACAGACGGCTCCCCCATTCCTTCCGCTGGTGAGCGTAACTGCCCTGGAAGAGTGGTTTCAGTGCGGGTGGCTGATCTTCAGGGTGTGTGCTGAGAAGAGGATTTGACCAGTAATATTTACAAGAAAATGCCTCATTGGTAAGAAGCTAAAAGACTCAGGCCTGAGGCAGCATGGTCCAGTGGACCACTAGACATGAGTCAGAAGACCTGGGCTCCTTTGTCTTCCTATCTGACCTTGGGCATGTCGCTTCTCCTCTCAGTGCCTCGGTTTCTCCATCAGGGCTAGTGATACTGACCCTTGGTTGTAAATCACTTTGAGATCTACAGATGAAAAGTGCGATAGAATGATCATGAACATAGTCAGAAATATAGTCCGTAGAGTGTGAAGCTCTCTGGAATGGCCGATGTTTTAACAAAAAACGACGTGTAGTCAGCAAAATTTCTTATTTACCTATGGTAGGTAATAAATGCTTTTATAATTTTTATTATTATTTTGTTTCTTTCCTGGAGATGTGGGAGAAAGCAATCCAGCTAAGCAAAGAGTTGGCTGACATGTACGAGAACCAAGTCTTTGATTACGAGGGGCTTAGTAATCTTTTGGTAAGGTCCCTTTTTCTAGCTTGGGTTGGGCTGCTGCATGTTTAAATGGACGTTGCTGGGTAGTTCAGGCCCAAAATATCGGTTTTTATTTGTTTAAAGATTTTTTGAAAGCTTAATATTAAAGAGGAAGATTTTCATATCTGTTTTTTTAAACTTTCTTTTGCCATTAACATACATGAACAGAATATACCATAGTTTAAATTATACAGGTGTTTTACCCTCCTTTACACTAATAAATTAACATTTCCGTACAAGTATAATACATTTTGCTCATAACTTTAAAACTGTTTCTATATATCTCACTAGCTTATTCTTGCCGTAGCACCTGGCAAGTCACACTCATGGACAGGACCCCATTGTGCCTACACAGGACAAAGAGATGGGTCCCTGTCCCAGAAAGCTTACTGTCTTATTTAACCTGCAAAGATATAACCAGCGGCTGTTTGTGTCCCTGCTCAACTTCTGCTTATGCCTGGATGTTTGACACCATTTTGTTTGAGCAGCCTCATATCATGTTTATTTTGTAATATCTGTGAAGACAGTGCAGTCACAAAAATTGCAGCATTGATGTAGTGCATGAGAACCAGGAAGTGACATTGACTATGACCAAAACCAGTCCCTATGTCAGTGAAGTACAAAAGAGTGCTAACACAGGATAAGCAAACATTAAATTGATGGTTTTTTACAATTCTTTTGGATTTAACAGTATAAGTAATATTTCATAGATGTGTTGCTAACAGTACAGGGTGAGAAAACGACCTTGTAAATATGCCTGACAATGTCTCTGTGAGCTCAGAAATGAACACATCAAGGGTTTTCTTTTCCTTTTTCCCCAGAAAAAACGAGCCAAGTTTTATGAGAATATTATGAAGGCGATGAGACCTCAGCCAGAGTATTTTGCTGTTGGGTATTATGGGATGGGTTTCCCCTCATTCCTCCGGGTAAGAATCCTGCATGTGCTCAGACATTATAGTGATGGGTTCTACAGGAAACCCTAGAGATGAGATATCAGAGCTTTCTAGAGGATTTTGATGCCAAATGCCTATGAATTGACCATCTAAATCACTTAAGTGGTATGAAAATCTCACTCTAAATGGAAATGGCCTGAATTCTCAATTACACTTGGGCCCCTTTACTCTAGTATAAATGAGAATTCAGGACAGTTTGTTGCCCCTAGTCTGCTGGGTGATTCATGTGATCTTATATGGACTTAGAGGGAATCTTTCATATGTTTAGGTGCTCTCCACAGTGTCTTAACTGCTTATCCTAGTGATCTTCATTATGAGAGTGGGCTTTTTCTTGTAAATAATTGACCCCATGTGCCTCCAGACTGAATCAGTCTAATTCAAGGATATGGGTCACTTCACTTCAGAACGTTAGTGAGACTCTGTCCCTCCTGGATGCACTGGAATGCAAAGATGCTTCCTGTTCAGGGTCATAGGCGCCTACTTCCCCTTTGCCCAGTGGGTGCTCGACCCCGGCCCCGCCTCTTCTCGCCCCTGCACTGCCCTCGCCCCACCCCATTCCACCCCCTTCCCCCAAGTCCCCGCCTTTTCTCCACCTCCTCCCCTGAGCGCACCATGTCCCCGCTCCCCCCACTCCCTCCCGGAAAGTCCAAAGAGCCGCCAAACAGCTGTTAAGTGGCGGGGTGGTGGGAAGCGGTGGGAGGGAGGAGCGGGGACATGGCGCACTCGGGGGAGGAGGGGGGCGGCGAGGAGGGGGAGGAGGGAGCTTGGCTGCCGGTGGGTGCAGAGCACCCGCTAATTTTTCCCCATGGGTGCTCCAGCCCCGGAGCATCCATGGAGTCGGCGCCTATGTTCAGGGTTGCATTAGTGCTAGATCCGCACTGGCTATCATTTGTAAAGCCATCCACCATGAGTCAGAGGCGCAGGGTGCAACGTGCTCTAAAATGTTCCAGCCAATGTATTTTAAAAAGAGAAGTGGGGTGGTTGACACAAACATTTACATTTCACACTGGGATGCCTTTGAAGCTATTTGCCCTAAATGGAAACCAAGCTTATTAATACCAATTCCTGGACGGCATAGGGTATTGCCAATGGGAGACTTTCATTTCTAGGTCACCACTTTGAATCCAGCTCATTGATCAAAAGTCATCACTGGTGGCTTGTGTGAAATGAGTTGGTGTCAGTCCAGGACTTAATGGCCACATTGCAGAACCACTGATGCAGTTGGCCACATGGTCAGCAGTGTTTGCGAGAGGCTAGAGATGGAATGGATCATGGACTTGCACATGCTTTCTTACATTTAAAGGGGTCCCTCCAGCTGAGGCATGCCAAGCTCTGTTGGGGAAGCTTGTCCTGCTGATGTCTATCAAATCTAGTTAATCAGAAAGTCTCCAGATGTGTCAATCTGAAATTCCCTGGCTTGAACCATGGTCACCTGAGCTTTTGGGGAGTAGTTTATCCACTAGACCATGTGTGATGGAGGGATTAGTGGGTGAGGTTCTCCAGCCTATATTATGCATGTGATCAGACTAGAAGGTCAGATTTGATGACAACTGTAATAATCTAATCTATTAATCAATGAATTCATAAGTAAAACACATCTTGGCATAAATTTAAACCACCCAGATTGCACCCCTAGTTGCGTCTAATTCTCATTTCTTCTTGCTGCCCACAGAATAAAATCTTTATCTACCGTGGCAAGGAGTATGAACGGCGGGAAGACTTTAACCTGAAATTGCTGACCCAGTTTCCAAACGCTGAGAAGATGACCAGCACTACCCCTCCAGGAGAAGAGATCAAGTCTTCCCCTAAACAGTGTATCTTTTAGCTATTGTTTGGTTTGACATATTCAAGCCCTACTTCCTCTGCTTGAGGTGGCAGAATCTGTCATGCTGGTACTTTTTCTGCACAACATATAATTAGACTGCGGAACTCATTGCCACAGTATGTCTTTGAGGTCAAGGACTTAGCAAAATTCAAAGAAGGATCAGACTTCTATATGGATGACATGGAAATAGAATAATTACAATGCTAAAAAATGAATAGGGATATAAAACCTCATGCTTCAGAGTTTAAAACAGTCTGTTAGAAGTTAGGATGACACTTCTGTGGGGGTCAGATTATCCCCCAGCTACCCACTCTGGGGTTTCTTGCACCTTCCTAGCAAGTGGCGCTGGCCACTGTTGGAGACAAGACACTGGGCTAGATGGACCATGGGTCTGATCCATTTCTGGCATACAAGGGGTGAAAGTGGGGTACAAAGAGGTGCCATATCTCATCTCTTCTGGACAGTGCAATTTATTGGCAGTCATGAGGAATCTGATTATTTCCTCCCAGAAATTGATACTTTTACTTTTAATTTTTGTAATCATTATAAGTGCTGATGAAAGGTGCCAGGTTCATAGCCCCGGAGATTGATTTCTGATTCTCCGCCTCTCTTTATGCTGGAGTAACTCAGTGAACAACAGCAGCATAAAACTGGTGTGACAGAGTGGAGAATCAGGCTCAAGACTTCTCTTTGCTAACTGTAAGGGTGATTAACAAATGCCCAAGGGAAGTGGTGGATTCTCTTGGTGTCTTCAAAACCCAGATGCCTTTCTGGAAGTTGTGCTTTAGTCAAACACAAATGACTGGGCTCAGCGCAGAGATAGCTTAGTGAAATTCTCTGGCCTTTGTCAGACAGGAAGTCAGACCGATGCTTCCTTCTGTCCTTAAAAATCTGTGACGTTCTCCACAGCAAAGACAGAGCTCAGGCAGCTTCCCCTACACACATCAACCCGGCCAGCTATCCACTTAAAAAAATTCATTCAAGACCAAACTTGGTATCAAAATTGCCTCCTTCATTTCTGCTGTTCCAGCTGTTTCCTTTGCATCTGTTTGTGTTTGCACTAACATTTTGGCCAGGGATAGGCCTGAGCTGCACAACGTGGATGCAGATGTGAACTCTTCCCAAAGTTCGGGGATGTTTGGGTGCAGGGCTTTGGCTTGGTCCATTATAAGAAGTTATGCTCTAATAAATTTGTTAGTCTCTAAGGTGCCACAAGTACTCCTGTTATTTTTGCATTATAAGAAGGAGCAGCTGCATTGTTTGGATCTGGTATAGGTCCATTTCTGGCTCTTATTAAATCCATTTGAAAGGACAGGCAGTACTATTGCTCCAAGTACACTGTTACCACAGACAGGTTGATGATTCTGTGGGTAGTTCAATGTCAAGCTTTTTTTATTATTATATTTGAAATCCTGTTTCTTTCAGGCCCTTTAAAAATTTTAACAGAAGCCGTATCCCCTCTCTCTCTCTCTCTCTCTCTCTCTCCAATAAAATAACATCTTGCCCTTTTATGGTTGTTTCACGAAAGTAACTCAAAGTGTGTTGCAGATGTTCATTAAACCTTGCAACACCTCAGTGAGATAAGGAATATATAGGGAATTAAATCAACCACCGTTAAAATGCAGCCAATTCTGGGGAGCAGTGAAGCAGCTGATCAACAGCAATATTAGATGACTGGGCCAGGTTGTGTGTGTCTTCCTTTTCATTCAGGGTTTTACTTTTCGGGTGTCTTCAGTAGAACAGAACAATGGCCCAAAATACTGCAGTAACACTAATATAAAGTGTTGTGTTTTAGACCACTATTGTAGACCACGGTATTATTATTTATTTAATCTCTATCATAGCTCACCGGTGCAAGAGCTGGGGTTAGAAACACCTCTTCAGTGATTTAAGAAAAAAACAGCCTACGTTTGTTAGGTAGCTTTATCAAAGTCTGTTTTCTGGCTGAGAGCTTTGAAGTGGGCTCCTTATTGTTCAATGTACTACAGGGGTCGGCAACCTTTCAGAAGTGGTGTGCCGAGTCTTCATTTATTCACTCTAATTTAAGGTTTCGTGTGCCAGTCATACGTTTTAATGTTTTTAGGTCTCTTTCTATAAGTCTATAATATATAACTAAACTATTGTTGTATGTAAAGTAAATAAGGTTTTTAAAATGTTTAAGACGCTTCATTTAAAATTAAATTAAAATGCAGAGCCTCCAGACTGGTGGCCAGGACCCGGGCAGTGTGAGTGCCACTGAAAATCAGCTCGCGTGCCGCCTTTGGCACGTGTGCCATAGGTTGCCTACCCCTGTACTACAAGGTCTTGAAGTAAGTATGTAACACCCCACTCTCCTCCAAAACACACATGCCTCTATGGAGTTGGGACTAGAAGCCTGTACTCTTAGAGTAAGTCTACACTGCAGCTCAGAGTGCGCCTCCTGGCCCAGGTGGACACAGTCTCTTATTAGGAGAGCTCAAGCTATCATGCTAAAAGTAGCAGTGTGGCTGTTGCAGCTTGGGCTGGAGCTCCCAGGGGCTGGGTTGGGCTTGAGAGCCTGAGCTCCAGCCCGAGCCACAATGTCCACACTGCTATTTTTAGCACCATCGCTCGAGTGCCACTGCCACAAGTCTGTCTACCCAGGCTGGGAAGCTCACTCCCAGCCGAACTGTAGACAAACTGTATCTCCAAAGCACGTGTCTGTAACACTCAAGGGAAACTCCATTAGCTGGTGGTAGTAGCAGCAGATCCCTTCGGCTCTTTGTGTACCAGTTCTTAGAGGGTGATGCGCGCACACACTATTACACTAGGTCTTGTTAATGAACAATGTGCATTCTTTAAATGTCATGACAGCAGTGCAGGGGACACGCGGCTTGTTCAGAAATCTGACACTGAAGAAAACGAGAAGGATTTTCCCTTCCTTCTTTTAGTCTCCCCTCAGAGATCCTGGCGTTTTCCATCCTTAACAGGAACCTCTCAGATGTGCAGTGCTTTATAGTGAAGCCTGTGATGAACCTGCCACCCAACTATAAAGACAAGCCTGTTCCGGAGCAGATCTTAAAGTAACTTCCTTTCCTTTTCTTGTTCTCTCTTAGGAAAGCTGAGGGGGTTATCAAGGGCACCAACCCCAATTTAGCCCGCCTGAGCTGTGGTTTTCCTAGACATAAGCGTGGAAAACTTAAAAGCTCCACATTTGCCACTGGCCAGTGATTATGATGCCAGAATATTTCCATTTCAAAGCATAGGTATCTGGGGAGGAGATGAATGTTGAGTTTTTAATGGAGTTCATTGCGTTTCCCTGAGCTCAGCCAGCATGATCCCCCTGTATGAATTCTCTCGCCGCTGGTTCTAAACTAACCATGTTTAAACACAGTTGTGTACAGCCCCAAAGCCTTCCAGTCCTAGCTGCCCTATTATTTTATTTATTGTATTACCATAGCCCCTAGTGGTTTCAGTTGAAATTGGGTGCCTATTGTTCTACATGCTGTACAGTGAGAGATGGTCCCTGCCCTAAAAAGTTTGTATTCTAAATAAACAAGATGAAGAGAGAGGATGGAAGGGGAAACTGAGACAGGGAGGTAAAGTGACTTGCCCAAGGTTACACAGCTGGTTATTGGCAGAATTGTAGCAAGGGAGGGTCTTGGTCTCCTACAGGAACCCCAGTGGTAGCTAGTGGCATTCATCCTGCAGGACGAGTGGGAATTCCAAAGTTCCTTGATTACTATATAGTTGTGATATAACGGGGGGGAGGGAGGGCGGGGGCATTGTCCTGCCCACATAGGCCAGAAGATTGTGTTTACAAACATGTAAGCATAGGTGCCGACTCCGTTGGTGCTCCGGGGCTGGAGCACCCACGGGGAAAAATTGGTGGGTGCTCTGCACCCACCGGCAGCCAAGCTCCTCCCCAGCTCACCTCCGCCCCTGAGCGCGCCACGTCCCCGCTTTTCCTCCCATGCTTGCCACCATGAATCAGCTGTTCCGCGGCATAACAAGCTGTGGGAGGGAGGGGGGAGGAGCGGGAACGCGGTGTGCTCAGAGGAGGAGGCGGGGAAGGGGTGGGGATTTGGGGAAGGGGCCCAATAGGGGCAGTAAGGGGGCGGAGTTGGGGCGGGGACTTTGGAGAAGGGGTTGGAATGGGGGCGGGGAATGGGTGGAGTCGGGGCGGGGGGCGTGAGCACCCACCGGCGCTAGGAGAAGTTGGCACCTATGCATGTAAGAGCTGTGTTTTAAATCTGGTAGGCACAGGACATCCTGATCTTCCACTCCCACCTTGGCAGCAGGACCCACCTGGTGGGGAGAGCTGCTACTTAATCTCCTGACCAGTAATGGCATTGCAGGGCAGAATAGAGGGTACTCACAGCTTGATCCTCATCTCCCCGGGGCTAAGGTATAGGTAGAATGTGGCTTTTTGCAGTGTGCACAGGGGAGAATAAATTGTAGACCATGGCTGGGCCACAACCATGTTTCAACATAGCTATTTTTGGAAAAGAACAAAAGGAGGAGGAGAAACCCCACCATTTATTGTGTCCTTCCATAGCTACTACAGAGCCAATGAGGTGCAGCAGTTCACACATTCCCGGCCATTTAGGAAAGGAGAAAAAGATCCAGAGAATGAATTTGCGGTGAGTCCTTCACTTTCTGTTCAAAACGCCTCGATTCTTTAAGCAGTGGGGAAATTTCTCTTTGTGCATTGCCTTTCTCTTCCTTTCAAAGGGCCCTGTCACCTTGGTACCTATCTAAGCACCAAACAGTGATATGAAAATCAACAGATCTAGAACGTGTTCCTCATCTCCCCAGCTGTAGCAATGGGATTTGATTATTTAAATGTGGGAGAAACCAAGAGCTGGACCTGATACCGTGATCTGAACACGGAGCTGGGGGTCCTGCCACTTGGAATTCTCTTACCCAGTAGCCCAAGATGGGTCTCCAGCAGCGTCCCTGTGGAGTGCAAATGTGTGATTGGGGTTTGTGCTGGGTGTGATTATGTATGAGGGAGTCAAACCCAAACCCATAATAAAGCATCAGTAAAGACCACAGCACTTTGAATTTAATCCAGCAATGGAGGTGGGAATTTCAGTAGAGTTTATGGAGCCTGAGTGTAGCATGTTTGCTGTTTTTGTTGCTTTTGAGAAGAGATGTTGCTGCTATGTAGTGGCTATGCTCAATGTAACACACTGCCTCAATGTGTTGTATCTCCCGCTAGGGGCTGGTCCACATAGAGGATAACAACCTATTATTGCTACTAGCTAATGGACTTACTCCGTTAGCTTTAATGGTAGGAAGCTGTGCTTTGCTACTGAACGGCCTGGGTTCTACCCCTGTTGTTGACCTGTCATGATCACATGGAAGTCATTAAATCAGCCCAGTGAGTTGCAACAGTCTGGTCTAGAGGTGCTGGAAGCCTGGCTTTGAGCCCTAAAACATGTGGGAGTTGAATTGCAATGTTTTCCTTATGACTTTGCCTTTTTAATTCCCCGACCAGACCATGTGGATTGAAAGAACGACCTACACAACTGCCTACACATTCCCAGGAATCCTCAAGTGGTTTGAAGCCAAACAGATTACAACGGTGAGTCCTTGGAAGAGGTGGATTCCAGTAAAGGGACTTTACATGTCAATATCTGGTCAACATTGGGCTTTTGCCAGGCTGGATCAGACCTTTGGCCCATCGTGTCTGATGTGCTGACTCCAGCAATGGCCAATACCTCATATTTCACAGGAAGGCAACCCCCCTACCTTTTATAATGCACCTGGCTATTTGAACAGTGAAAAAGGGAACCCCACCAAACGCAAAATAAGTCCCGGGATAATTGTACGGTGCTATGGCCCAATGCACCTCTATTTCAAACCCACGGCGCATCGTGGTAGGGAAGGGCCCAGTTCACCAAAAACACGTTTTGTGTGCTTCAGTCCCATTGAAATCATGGGGATTTAAATAAGTGCTTCAAGTTAACCACACACTTAAGTGCATTGCTGAATTTGGGTCCAGTCCCAGATTTCTGTAGGTTATTGGCATGAGAAACGGTCTTTCTTAAAGATATGGTGAATGAGGCCCCTGTACAAGTAGAAAGAATGAACCCTCTGTGTGTCAGGTTCCGGGCTGTTTTTTAATGTGTCCAGCACTTCGTGTCTTCATTGCACGTTATCACACATTTGGCCCTCTCTGGCAAGTTGAAAGCTACATGGGGCAGGGGACAGTCTTAGACAGAAGCAGTTGTTGGGTCTCCTGCTCTTTCGGGAGCCCCGTGGTTCTAGACTGACTTGAAAACACACAGGTTATCCTGATCTTCCCCTCTCTCCAACATACCCTGGCAGCAGATCCCACAGGGTGGGGAGAGCTGCTGCCTAATCTCCCCTCCAGCAATGGAATTGCAGGGCTTGAGTGGGAGACACACGCAGCTTGATCCTCATCGCCCCTACTGGCAGTAGCATCAGATCAGGAGGAAATAACTCTGAATGACTGATCTCTGCTCTCCCATTGACAGCAGGACACACATAGGGAGGAAGGGGGGAAAGCCGCTGCCCAGTCTCCCACTCCTGCAGGACTGGAAGGGAGGTGGTACTTGTACCAACCTCCCATTCTAGCAGCAGAATTGGATCAGGAAGCCGCTCGGAATCCTCTTTTCTGCTCTGCTCTTCCCCTGCTCTTGGTTTGAGGCCCAGCCCTGTGCTAGGATGTGCGAAAATTCACAGGCAGGATGGCGGGAGTTTCCGGAGAGGGTCAGCGAGGGATTTCTCAGTCTTCTCTTTGTTACCGTTCAGGAGGAGATCAGCCCTTTGAAGAATGCCATCGAAACCATGGAGCTGACCAATGAGAAGATCAGCAACAGCGTCCAACAGCACGCCTGGGACCGGGCCCTGCCTGTGCACCCGCTGTCCATGCTGCTGAATGGCATTGTGGACCCTGCAGTCATGGGGGGATACACCAACTACGAAAAGGTCAGCTGGCTCCATGTAGGGCTCATCTCTTGTCTAAGGTGTTGACTTCGTAGTGGAAGGATGATCTTGCAGCTAAAGCACTGACCTGGGGCTCTGGGTTTAATTCCTAGCTACTACAGCCTTTGGGCAAGTCACTAAAGGCATTTAGGTGCTTAACAGGATTTTCAAAAGTGGGCGCCTAAGTAGCTTTTAAAAATCTGGCCCTTAATCTCTCAATGCCTAAATTGCCCATCTGTAAAATGAGGATACTACTACTTCCCTTCTTTCTCTCACCACTGTTCTAATCTGTTTAGATTCTAAGAACAATAGAAAGAACAAAGGAAAGCAGAGGAAGGATGGTCCTGTGGTTAGGGTGCTAGTCTGGGAATGGAGAGAAATGGGTTCAGTCCCCTTCTCTGCCACAAACTTGGGCAAATCACATAGTTGCTCTGTGCCTCAGTTCTCCATCTGTGTAATGGGTACAACGATACTTCCCTACATCACAGGGATGTTGCGAGGATAAATACATAAAAAATAGTGAGGTGCTGTGGTGATGGAGACCAGATAAGTGTGTGTGGTGTAGGTCTATCCTTAAAAATTAGAATGACTTAGCTATGGTGCTCAAGGCTGTGAAAATCTTCATGCCGTAATTAGGTCATCCTAATCCCTGGTGTAGAGACAGCTAGGTTTACAGAAGAATTCTTCCATCAATTTAGCTACCACCTTTTGGAAAGGTGGATCAACTACATCAATGGAAAAACCCCTTCTATCAATACAGAAAGCACCTACGCTACAGCAATATAGAGTAGAGTAGACATAGATAAAAGTAAATTGTGTCTCAGTTTTAATAATGTAAAGTGATGATAGGAAGACAGGGATTTTTTTTATAATCACTGTCTAGCGTCAATATATATTTTGTCTTGATAGCGTGACAGCAAAGAGCAGTCGAATCAGAATGAAAACACAATCTGTCCCTTCGCAGTTTGTGCCTTTTTTTGGCATGGCATATATCTCCCTTGTTAATTATGCTGAGCTGAAGACATTTATTACTCCGGTCTCTAACCACATTGCAGAGTCCTGAATAATGCCATCTCTAGCATGAAATGTAATGGTGGTTTTCATAGCTTCAGTGTGTGGTGCTGGAAACGTGTTTGATTTTTAAAAGGTGTCATAATCAAACGAAATGAGCCACAAACATTAAAGGGACTTATGTCAGATTTAACCCTGGTGTGAATCCCCTGATTCCATAGGGTGCACACTCCACCAAGGATGAATTTGGCTAAGTATTTTCCCATTTTATGAATTAAAGTTGACGTAAAGTTTAGAATTATGAAAATGGGAAAGCATTTAAAACAAGGAAACTCCAGGTATTTGTAACCACATCTGGAAATACAACCGGTTCATATTTTCCTACTTCAACTAAGGATCAGCAGAGAGAGAGTTTGGCATTTGTGGGCGGCCTGAATCCTGAGCTTTAATTGAGTCATTGTAGCTGGAAGCCAAAAATCTCCATTGTACCATGGGCGTGCTTTCTTCCTCTAATAATTAAACTCTTCCAAGAAAAGTACTTTGGGCCCAGCCCTGCAGTTCTCTCTCAGGCTACCCAGCTGTTGACCTCAGTGGGAGTTTAGGCTTTGTAGAGCCATACTCCATTGGTCCACAAACACCTGTACATAAAATCCAGTTAACAGAATGCTATTTTAAAAGTGGATGGAAAGCTAACAAGTATTTTACCTGGAAAATGCTCTTAAACATTACTTATCCTGTGAACTGTGATTGTAGGGAACTTTGAGACTACATTCAGACACAAACCATGTGACTTGGTGGGATTTTAGTCCTGTTTTAAGGATCCAGATCAGGAAATGACATAAGAACATGCTTATCTTTAAGCATGAACTTAAATTCCATTGGCTTCAGCATGTGGTTAAAGCTAAGCACATACTTAAGTGCTTTCTTGAGTTACAGGTGTTTTACTGAACCAGGGGCCTTAGTGGAAGGCTCAATACAGTCTTAACTGTGGAATCGCTACTGTTGCTTCCATAACAAAACCCCATATAATTGCTCTGCTGGGGAATCAGTTCCACATGTGCACTTGGATTCCTCAGCATAGGGATACCCCAGGCACAAGGGTGACTTATTAACCTTTTTGAGGTTGGAATTTAAAATTGTGCGTTTGGGTACAACTTTGAGGGATTGCATGGGTGTACTTTGTTGCTTGTATGTTGGAATTTAAAGAGACTTTGTTACTGAGATGAGGATTGTTTTGGAGTATTCTGCCTTTTGGGTGGTAGGTCAGGTGAACGGACGTTACTCTGGATATTAATGTTGCACATAATGCAGGTCAAATGCTGAGGGGAAAAAAGGGGAAATCAATGACATTTTTGTGCTAATGTTTTACCTTTTTTATTTTTCCAACTGAAATCTTGAAAATCAAAAATATTAAACCAAGTGGTTGTACTTTAGCAAATTTCAGTGGGAAAACACTTGAGGAGGGAAAAAAGCATTTTTCTTACAGTTTTTGAGAGAAAAAAATCTTAGCTCTTAATTTATATTAAAAAAAAAAAAGAAGAAGAAGAAAGTTCTATCATCTGTAACATCACACTAGTTAAGAGACCTGGGAATCTTATTGAAAGAAAGTATTTCACTAAGGATAAGGACCCTGTCTTATACTTCAGAGGGGTAGCTGTGTTAGTCTGGCTCTGTAAAAAGTGACAGAGTCCTGTGGCACCTTATAGACTAACAGACGTATTGGAGCATAAGTGGGTGACGAAGTGGGTATTCACCCACGAAAGCTTATGCTCCAATATGTCTGTTAGTCTATAAGGTGCCACAGGACTCCGTGTCTTAAACTTGTTGGTCTGAAACAGATCTTTGTCGCTTGCTACTGGCGTTCTTCAGGGTAAAAGCCAGCTATAAAGAAAACAAATGTTTTTATGCCTTCTGCTTTCCTCTTTGCTTTCAGGCCTTTTTCACGGAGAAGTATATCCAAGAACATCCTGAAGACCAAGATCAAATTGAACTACTTAAGCAATTAATTGCCTTACAGGTACCATATTGGGAGGGGGAGAGAGAGAGAGGGAGAATTGCCACATTGTATGTGTGTGTGAGAGATGTTGGTACAATATTTTGGAACAACACAAAGAAGAGAAATGTTATAAGAACACAGTTGCAATGCCTGTACAATAGTCCCTTATTTGAAAAAGTTCTATGCTATTCTTATTTAGTGGTCCAAAACACTGCAGTCGCACTGTGGCACAAGCTAACTTCCTCTAGACCCTAGTGGAAATTTAGCCTTGATTAGAACCACATGGCTAGGCCTACAAACACCTGTGCATCCAGTCCAGTTAACAGAACGCAGAATACAAATACATGTATATAATATAAAAATAGACTGAAGTAGGTCAGAGCTGAATTTTAAAACTAGATGAAAAATTATCAAGTATTGTACTTAGAAAATGCTGTTAAATTTCTTTTTCCTCTGAACAGTACTGTAGTGCTTTGGACTATTATTCTGGAATATGATGGGTAGATTTTTCTCACTACCCTAAACAGTTGCTCATCCCCTTTTCCTTTTTATTATTTATTTCGCTTCTTTACCCCACCTTTCCCCCCCCCCCAATTCTGACTGTTGAAAAGTCATGCAGCCTGCCCTGCTCAGTATATAACAATGAAAATAGATAAGGAAGTTGTAATGAAAATTCCATTGCAGTAGGATGTCAACTTGCTCCCATATATTTCCATGTAATGAAACCAGGTTAAAGCTACTTTACAGTTGTATTGCTTTGGAGACTGAGTGCTCTCCCCACACTTTACATACCCCATGCTACACACATACACGATAGTGTGAACATAGGGGATTTGGAAGGAAAGAGAGAGAAATGCCTTCTCGACCCCTGCAGCACTCAGCTTGCACTCTGGAGCATGAGAATTGATTTGCTTGCTTGCTTGCTTTCTTGCTGATAGCATTAGTTCATAGTATTTTGCTCCTTCTTTTAGATGCCTTTGCTGGCTGAAGGTATTAGGATTCATGGTGAGAAACTGACTGAGCAGCTGAAGCCCCTGCATGACAGACTGACAACCTGCTTCAAAGAGCTGAAGAAGAAAGTAGAGAAGCTC
Organism: Emys orbicularis; assembly: GCF_028017835.1. Classification (NCBI taxonomy): domain Eukaryota; kingdom Metazoa; phylum Chordata; order Testudines; family Emydidae; genus Emys; species Emys orbicularis. Next base: position 137,253,874 of record NC_088684.1, read on the forward strand.
TATGGTGTGATAACTCTGGTAAACATGATTTGTTCATTTAGTGCAGTGTTTTAAAGAAACAGCCCCGAGTTACCCACCCCTTGTGAGCAGCATTTCCCAGCTCCTCACAGCTTTTATTTAATATTGTCTGCAGCCTTCCTCCCTGACGGAGAGGAAGCAGAGCAGGTCAGGCTCCGTGGTATTGCCCTACATCATGTCTTCCACGCTGAGACGGCTGTCTGTCACCTCTGTGACTTCCTCTGTGGTATCTACATCCTCCACCTCATCTGACAGCACCTCCTCCAGGCCAGGATCTGACGGGTTAGTGACTGGCCCTTTCAAAAATGTCAGACATTTATGGGGAGTGGGATTCACTTTTGCTCTTGGAGGTTATTTTAATATCGCCTTCTCAAGGGATGTGGCTTTGTAACTTTCTTTTGCTTTTAAAACGAGGTTTCATCTAACCAGCAAATAATAATACTTAGGTCTTACAGAGCACTTTTCATCAGTAGATCTCAAAGGGCGTTAGAATGGGGGTCAATGTCATTATCCCCACTTTACAGATGGGGAAACTGAGGCACAGAGTGGGGGAGAGATTTATCCATGGTCACCCAGCAGGCTAGTGGCAGAGCTGGGAATTGAACCCGGGTCTCCTGAGTCCCAATCTGGTACCCTATCTGTAATTCTGCCAAATGATGTGGGTAATATTACAGTGAAACCACAGCATTTCTGTTCTCCTAAGAGAATCACTGAAGACTGGAAGACGGAGATATAAACTTTGTATGAGGTCTGTAGTCCAGTGGTTTCCAAATTGTGGCCTGCAGAGAGCTAGATGGTCAGATGGTGCTAGCTCAGCTGCTGTGTTTCCAGCTGGAAAATGGTACGGAAGGGAATTGCAATCCTTTCCTGATGTTACTGTTCCGCGTACGCATTTGCAGCTGTGTTACCGCAGGGCCTAGATGCCTTGCCCGCGGTCACAGAGCAGATCAGTGACAAAGCTAGGAAGAGACCCACAGGTTTTCCTGACTCTCAGGCCAGGGACCTATTCATTGGACAACACTTCCTTCAATGCACAATACAGTGCAATTTCAAAGGTGCCCAAATAACTTAAGCGCACAAGTCCCTTTGAAAGTCTTGTGTGCCTAACTCACTTTTGCACAATTACCCTCATGCACACTAAAAAGTGATGGCCTTCTCACTAAAGGGCTAATGCTTCTTGCTTTGTCTCTGTCCTGACTGCAGATCCATTCTCGAGCCTCTCTTGGAGAGAAGGCTGTCGACGGCCTCCAAGGCTGAAGAGCTGCCTGTCAAGGAAGACGCCGATAACCGGATTAACAAATTCAAGCGGAAGGATTGGAGTATTAGCAAGTCTCAGGTTATTGTGGAGAAGGAGCCAGAAGCTGAACTGACTTCCAAAACGGTAACAATAATAGTAGTAATAATAAAATCCACAGTGGGGGTTTCTAGTTCTTCTTTCTCCTTCAGCCTTGTTTGTCACTGGGATCTTCACTCAATACTGGGAGGGCTTCGAATACCAAAAGCCCTGGTCAGCTAAATAATTACTTGCCTGCTGTTTGGAAAACTTGTTTCAGGAGCCACAGTGCGGCTTTGATTTAAAGTAGAAACTTGCAGTCCCAGGCGCTGAAGGTTCCACTGGGGCAGTGCTAAGCACCCTCTTCTCTCACAGACGCCCAGGACCGCTTCAAGCGCTCAGCGCCGCGCAGGATTGGGCCCTTGGTAGTCAAACAGGCAGCTGCTATCTAGCCACTCAAAAAAATCCAGCTGGAGGGCCAGATCCTCAGCATGGCTCCATTGGAGTCCAATGTACAGTAGCTGAGGATTTGGCCTGCGATTTAGGAATTGAGAAGGGACGATCTAGTGGTTAGGACACTAGGGCTTGACAGAGGGGCAGCTCTGGCACAGATCTGTGACTTTGGACAAGTCATTTAGAGCCTTGTTTTTAAAGGTATTTGGGTGCCTTACTCCCATTGATTTCAATAGGAATTAGAAGCCTGGCTGGCTCACGCCCTGAGGGAGGGTCTGCAAAACTGGTCTACATGCAGCTCTGGGGTTGAATATGTGTTGAATTAGGGCCTGATCCGATGCCATTGAAGTGCTACTGTTGATTTCAATGGGAGTGGAATCCAGGGCTTAATCCATAGGTTGAGCTGTCAGCTACTCTTCGCTTTAGACCCTGATTCAGCAGAGCACTTAAGCATGTAGAAGATGATCAGGGAGAAAAGTCTGGCAGGTGACTTGGCTGTTGATTAATGCCCCACTGTACTAATGGTTGCTAAGAAAGGCAGAGAAGAATTCTTAGTAGAATCTGTACCTCTGAGGGTAAATTCCCCATATGATTGGCTCAGTGAAACACATGGGGCTTTGGGGTTGTATTTTTCTTACTACATTGCAAAATACACAGATGTTGATTTGGAGATGGATTTGTAGGGAAGTCAGGAGTCTGTTCCGGGACTGACTAGTCCAGCCCAGGATTTAGGGAGACTCTGGTGTGACAGTGGGCAGCACTGGCTGTATAAATTGATCTGAAAGCTAGAGACCCGCAGGCTTGGCCTGTGTGCAGCAGCCTCGATATTTCTCTCTTATATTCATTATGCCCAAGTCCTGTCTCTTCTACACAGTGAAAAACACACCAGCGTTCAGTGGTGAAAGAAGGGGGCTAATGCAATAGATCTCCACCAAGAACATGTTGTGTTCTATAATCTATGTAAACCCTGCCAATTTCTCCTGACCAGTAATGAAGTGTCATCTAGAAATGGACCAAAATATTGTATAGGCTGGATTTTCAATATCTGTGTCAAACGACAGCTATGTTTCGCTATTGGAGGGGGCAATGTTTAACATAAGAGGAACTGGGCAGGGATAGACTGTCTAAATGGAGCTGTCCAAGGCACCATCACCGCAGAAAGCCAAGAGCAAGTTAAATAAGATGTTAGTCTATCCATCTAGATACTCCTCCAGCTCCCATCTCTGTAGTATTTGAGTGCCTTACGACCATTATTGAATATTCCCTCGTGGCATTGCTGTGAGGTAATACCAGTATCATTATCCCCATTTCACAGACTGGGCAACTGAGGCAAAGAGGCTAAGGCCTGGTCTACACTACCCGCCTGAATCGGCGGGTAGAAATCGACCTCTCGGGGATCGATTTATCGCGTCCCGTCAGGACGCGACAATCGATCCCCAAATCGACGCTCTTACTCCACCAGCGAAGGTGGGAGTAAGAGCCGTCGACGGGAAGCCGCGGAGGTCGATTTTGCCGCCGTCCTCACAGCGGGGTAAGTCGGCTGCAATACGTCGAATTCAGCTACGCTATTCGCGTAGCTGAATTTGCGTATCTTAAATCGACCCCCCCCGTAGTGTAGATGTAGCCTGAGATTTTCAAATAAACCTAAGGGAATTAGGCATCCAACTCCCAATCTGGGTGTCTAACTTCTTTAGGCACCTTTGAAAATCTCAGCCAGAGAGGCCAAGCGACTTGACCAAGGCCACACCAGAAGTTTGTGGCATGGTTGAGAATTGCATCTAGTTCTCCCAAGTTCCAAACCACTAGGACTCCATGAGCAAGACCCATCCTTCCTTAGTTGGAATAAGAGAGGGATTGGTTCTGCAAAATGCAGCCTCTTGGACTGAATGACCCAAATGGTCTCTTCTGGTCCTGGTACTGATTACCTGAATCATTTTTCTTTGCCTTCTCTCAGGAGCTGCTCCTTGCAAAAGTGTCCATAGAATGGGTAGGCCAAATGCAACTATTTTCCACCCTGAATTCCTTCCCTGATATCAGAAGCCTGTTCCTTCCTTAACTGATATCATGAAATCTTTGTGAGCAATGCTATCCAGTTAGTAAGGTCCCCATTGAAAATTTGACCAGCAGTGCTAGCATCATAGTGTCACAGGAGTTACAGCATTTGCCTTTTGACATTGCTTAGCCAGTTCTGTGCTTGCGTTCTTATGTTTCACCTGAATGCACCTTTCGGTCCTGTACATGGCTCTTCTGGAACATGCTGATCCCTTCCTGACAGGTCTGGTTATTCCCTGCGTGCGCGGCCACCTCGCCGACTTCTAAAGGTTTTGTTTACTCTGTGTTTTCCCTCAGAGCACATCAGAAAAAGCACAGAGGCCAAAGAGTCTTCAGTTAGGAGACAGCAGACTGACACTGCTTCAGGCTTCCTCACTCCAGCAGTCAACCCCACTCACTCCACCCCCGATCACTCCAAAAACCCCAAGAACCCACAGTAAGTCCTGTTGCACTGTAGCTTGCTTTCCACTTCCTTCTGGGCAGTATCTATGGTAATAGAATATACCAGCGGTTCTCAAGCTGTGGGTCGGAACCCCAAAGTAGGTCACAACCCCATTTTAATGGGGTCGCCAGGGCTGGCATTTGACTTCCTGGGGCCAGGGCCAAAGCCAAACCCTGAGCCCCAAAGCCCAAGTCCCACCACACAGGATCAAAGCCAAAGCCCGAGGGCTTCAGAGCTGGGTGGCGGGGCTCAGGTTACAGGCCTCCTGCCTGGGGCAGAAGCCTTTGGGCTTCAGTTTGGGCCCCACCAGGCTTTGAAATTGGCCCCACACCCAGGGCAGCAGGGCTAGGGTGGGCTCAGGCTTCAGTCCCCCCTCCTGGGGTCGCGTAGTAATTTTTGTTGTCCGAAGCCGGTCACGGTGCAATGAAGTTTGAGAACCCTTGGAATACAGGCAGTCCTCAGACTTACGACACAATTGGTTGCTGAAACATCGGCACTCGAACATCCACTCCATTGCAGGACCGAGCATCGTAAAAGTCTAAACCAATTATCGTAAGTCTAATCCAGGTGTCCGTTCAGAAGCGTCATAAGTGCCATTCGTCGTAAAGTCGAGGACTGCCTGTATACCATGTTTTAGTAGCGATAGCCCTAGAGCTATAATGGCAGCTTCAGACCCAGGGAGAAAATCTGGTAGGAAAAAGTGTATTGAAAGAGACCCTGACTTTTACCATTCGCCTTATGGACTTTCTCTCTGTGTTACCAAAGGGGCTGAAATAACCCTTCTTAATTGTATGCAGCCCATTAAATTGAAATTAAACTTCTTCCACAAATAGTTGTTTTAAACCTACTGGACCTGACTTCATCCAGGCTTTTCAACGAATGGTGTGAACGGATATTACTAGCTAAATTTCTGAGTGAAATGCCAGTGCAATTATTTGTGGGCACCTGGGAAACAAGAAACTATCTCTGCAAATCAGGCCCATTGTCTCTAGCATGATAGAGCATGTTCGATTTATAGGGCCTGGTGCTTTTTTTCCACTATAAATATGGAGTGGCCCCAGTGAAATCAGTGGGGTTAGCGAGAGCCTAATGAATCCAGGACACTTTTTGAACAGGTCTCTGGCTAAAGTCTTGGGCAAAACTTGCACTTTGTGCTGTAAATAAGTGAACTACAAATTCCAGGTGTCTGTATCTCCCAGCTCCATCTTGTGGCAAAACGTTTTATAAGGAGACATAAATTGCTGCGTAAATCTCAGCTGGCAAATTAAAAATGTTTCACCTGTCGAAGAAGGATTTTATCTTAATAGATAAGGAAAGTGAGACACTTATGGAGTGCATCCCTTACATAGACAAATATGGGATTTGGTTGGTTCAGATGTAAGCTTTGGGGTGTGTGTGGGTGTGTGTACACACACACACAAGATACAGATTTAGCAAAAGTCTCATCAGAGAAGATGCCCCTGTTCTTATTTTGGTGATCTCTGCCATGTTTTAAAAGGACACTGTGGGTGAGGGAATATCTTTTATTGGACCCACTTCTGTTGGTGAGAGAGATGAGCTTTGAACCACACAGAGCTCTTAAAAGCTTGTCTCTCTCACCAACAGAAGTGGGTCCAATAAAAGATATTACCTCACCCACCTTGTCTTTCTAGTATCCCGAGACCGACACAACTACATGTTTTAAAGGATAGAGGTTCACATTTGGGGCCTGATTCTCCTCTCTCTCTTACACAGATACAAATCAGGAAAGTCCACTGAAACCAGTGGAGTTACCCTAGTGTAAAATTGGCATGAACAGAGAATTAGATCCTTATGTATTTTAGATGGTGAGAGATTGGATTATAGAAGCAGCTTGGGTCTGTGATTTAGGATGGTATTCATGAGAGACCTGGAACACCGTTTTCAGAAATAAACTGCAAGAGCTAATATGTTGAGCTCTACAAAATCAGTAAAGGGAATCCAAAAACTTGATTTAAGTAGAGAAGCCAGATTATTTTAATTGTTATTAGTAGCAGGACAATTTCTCAGGAAATTTTTTAGAAGTTTGGATACTTATTTACCCCATCAGTCAGAGTAAACTTCAAAGTGAATGCTGAGGTTAAAGCCTGAGTGGAAAGGAAACCCTTCTGAACATTTCAGATGTGATAATGGATTCAATTTTGTGTTCCCCCAGGCATGCCTTGTTCACATGGGTTTAGAATCACGTTCCGAATATAGAAATCTTTTGGATCTTTTCAAGTTAGGGGAATTACAACTGGGATTTTACTTTGACCCATCTGTTCAGGTTCATCTGCTAAAATGGTTGGGGACCTGTTAGTAGATTAAAACAAAACAAAACATAGTAATAATTTTCCCTTCAAAATTACATGTGGTCAATGCCATTTCCCTCCCCCATCCCACCCTCAATTCAGTCTTCTTTGACTTAAGTATCTTTTTATTGTTTCTAGGTTTTCCCTCGTTGCAGACAGATGGATTGGCAACTGCTAACTTCCAGAGCACCCCACCTCCGCCTCCACCCAAGAGCAAACCCTATGAGAATAGCAACTCCAGGAACTCTTTGGAGGTAGGGAAATTGGAACTGACACTTTTTTGGAAGCTGGGTCTTGAGAAAGTCGCACCAGTGGAACTTTCCCGGTTGCTCTTAAGGTGGTGCTACTTGAAACTTGTCTGATCAGTTTACTGGTTTGCTTCCTGAAACCACAAGAGAGCAAGAAGTTTTCCGCTCGATGGGAAGGCAATCTAGCCAGTCCCCTTCTTCAGCTGAAAAGAAGGGCAAAATCTGCTGTATCCAATGTTTTGTGTTTTCTTGTTATTGAAAACACAAACTAACACGATGATCTGGGAGTTTAATAATTATAGTCAGGGTGTAAATATCACAGTACTCTCCACTACTGAAAAAAAAGAAGAAACAGGGAGAACTTCTAGGCCAAGATTTTCAGAAGTGACTAATGATTTCTGGGTGCCCAACTGTAAGACACCGGGAAGGAGCCTGATTTGCCCAGTGTGGATGCTTTTCACTTTCTGAAAACCAAGGCCCCTGATATTAAAATTATTGACCAAGATAATTTTCTAGTCTTCATAAGTCATCATCTCATTGTGGTATCATATTATCTTCAATGTATATTATGTAGTGCCTTTTACTGGAAAGCATCTGAAAGTGCTTCACAAGGGTAGCATGCTAATATCAATACTAAGGATCTTTTCATCCTGCACTGAAATGCAACCTCCTCTGGAGTGGAACACAGCAGCTGTTTAACAATGCATAGCAACCTTGAATCATAGGGTTGGAAGGGACCTCAGGAGGTCATCTAATCCAACCCCCTGCTCAAAGAAGGACCAATCCCCAGACAGATCTTTACCCCAGTTCCCTAAATGGCCCCCTCAAGGATTGAACTCACAACCCTGGGTTTAGCAGGCCAATGCTCAAACCACTGAGCTATCCTTGAATATCTCTTTGGAACAGAAAAGGAAGAACGCCCTAACCAAAGCTGCAGAGAAAGTTTAGAGAGGGATAGTGTAATAACCTGAGTTGGAATTTGGCCAGTAATACTGAGTTTTTAATATCATCATTCTTTATTTTTAAAAAAATGAAAATGGGACATTTTCAGCTCTGTCTACTCCATGAGCTGGGGTGGGCTTCCTGTGCCCATGTGCACATACTCACCCTTGCTCGATGCAGCCACAGTAGCGATAGTGCAGGCACAACTGAGCTGTGCTGAATACGTACCCACTGGTTTCAGGGGGTTGTACTTGGCACGAATCAGCCATGTCTCTGCTACTGCTACCCATGCTGCCGTGGCTACACAGCTGTTTATACTCATGCTAGCTTGATGAGAGCTAGGAATAGGAGTACACCAGCAGGGGAATCGCTCCCCTAGCTCGTAGTGTAGAAGTAGCCTTGGAGGCCACAGTGGCTCAGGCCTCAGTTTTACATTGATTCCAAATGATGGCACCTCTCGCAGGGCTGGGACGTACCCCAGCATCATACCATGGGACTGATTCAGTTCTGACCTACAATCCCCCAAAACATGTCCTGCTAGGGATGCTTTAGAGGTCTCCTCTGCAAATCCTGACCTAGTGTGACTTGACGTAGCTTGAGACATGGGGCAGCATTGCTGCACGAGGTGGTCTGACTGCAGGAAACATGCGAGTGCTGGGAGTTATTCTGCAAGAGGATTAATGAAGAGCTCCCTTTCCCTGAGCCTTATAAGAAAACGGATTACTAACATGCTGTTGCTACGTTGTCATTGACCTTGGTCTGGAGCCAGACAGGACTGACGCAGAGGGCCGTAAGGAGAGACTGTAAAAGTATTTTCACCAGAGGGTTTCTGCACATTGCTTTTTAAGTCATAAAGCCCCCACCTAACCCTTCCTTTATTTTCTCTAACTAGTTTTGAAATCCAGGCAGTTTAGGCTGAGCAAGGGGAGAGCACATGGCCTCTTGCTCACCCAGCCTTGTTTCAGGTCTTGCTTATTCCAAATGTGCCCCTTAATAGCTGATGTGCATTGGTTAAAGCAGCTGAAGGGAAAAATCCAAAGAACCCAAGAAAGAGCGCAAATTTGTGCAAAACCAAGGGGCGCTCTTTAAAATCCCATTCCTTGTGCAGGAAGGGTGTGACTTTTGTACTGGAACTCGTGGCCTGATTCACTGATTCCTTGCACCACGTGCAGTCATTTACACCATTGCAAAGAGATGTAAATGCTACCATTCTGACGGGGTAGCATTTTACACCAACTTGGCCCTCACTGCACCTGTGTAAATGATCACACAAGTTGCAGCTCAATGGAAAATCAGGCCCTCGGTGTTACTCAATGGAGTTCACCCATCAGGACAGGTGGTATTTCAAGGCTCCAGCACTGTAGGAAAGGAGTATTGTCCCCATTTTACAGATGGGAAAACTGTGGCACACAGGCTTGCTGAAACTCAGACAGCGAGTCAGAGGCAGAACCCAAATGTAGTGATTCCCAGACTTGTGTTCCATCATCTGATGCTGAGAAGTTCCATTTGGAGTGGAATTGGAGGATTTGATCCTGAAATAAATAGCAGGAAATGCAGCACCATCTAGATGTCTGTCGCCTGGTTCTCATCCCCTGGTTATGTGTGTTATCTTTCCAGGTTGCCCCACCACTGCCCAGCAGACGTGAAGTCAAACCTCCTCCTCCGCCTCCGAAAGCAAGAAAATCCAGCGTCATCTCTTCGGAGCAGGGATTGCAATAAGGATTCCTTCTGCGTACCCAATAACACCTTGAGTGAAATGGGCTGCTTTTCTTTTACTGTCACTCTGGGTCTTTCCAGCCCTAAAGACTGGTGATCCCATCTTCCATTCCCTTCCCTGGGAGTTTCCCCCAGGTAATTCCAAAATAAGCCACTTGAACTGTATATATTTTGCATTCCCAACCCTCTGATTTTCCTTGCACCCATTAAGACACTAAGCCCGATGGGGAACCCTGTGAACTTTAAAATGGAGGCAGTGTTACCAGAAATCTGAGGCTCATCCCCCAAAAGAGCTTGTCTGTACTGGTGGTGGTTCCACAAGTGTAACTGCATCAGCGCAAACCCCTCGTGCAGAGTTGCCATGCTAGTGTAAAAAGGATTTGCAGCAGCACTTAATCCGAGGTCAGCCACGTCAATGCAAAACACTCCTTATACTGCCCCAGCATGTTTGCATTACAGGTTTATACCTATGCAGCTGCACCAGTAGGGCAGAGGGTCAAGGGGGAATAAAGGAGCCCTGATTTGCATGGAATGGACCAGATTACAGCCATTCCCATCTGTGAAATGCAGCCCCTGGAGACAACAGGTGCTAACATGTGATGTTCTGCCTCAATTCAAGCGGCCTCACAAGGTTCTGATTGTGTCCTGAGACCTGCTGCGAGCAAAAATGATCCTCACCTGCAGGGCCCTGACGTCTCTGCTGGTCACTCCTGTGTATTAAAGATGAGGGCAGGTTGCTCACACTTGGGCCAATAATGGTGGTAGCTCACTCCCAGGGGAGAGTTTGGGTTCGCCAACCCCGCCTCAGACCTTTGCTTTTGATTCTTGTTTGAATACTGCAAAGCAGCTGATGCTCCGCTTGTGTTTCCCACCTGCTCAGCCTGTGTGCTCACGGGACGCAATAGGCTACGACATCTCTTTTTTTTTTTTTTTTTTTTTAATAACTGAACAATGGTGCAAAAAAGTCCTCTCTTCCCAGGGAAGCATTGCTTTAGCATGAACAGGTTGCAATTATCATTATGGGCAGCTCATCAAGAGGGACAGAGGTTATGTCTGCATTGTGAGAAAAGACCCACGGCACGGCCGCAGCTGGCCCGGGTCAGCTGACTCAAGCTCACGGGGCTTGGGCTGCGGGGCTATAAGATTACAGTGCAGACGTTCAGGCTGGTGCTGGAGCCTGGGCTCTGGGACCCCACAAGGGGGGAGGGTTTCGGAGCCTGGGCTCTGGGACCCAACGAGGCAGGAGGGTCTCAGAGCTTGGGCTCCCAAGCATCTACACTATTGACCTTAGCAAGTGTGAAAAATCAGGAAACTTTTTTTTCCACGTGACAGGGGGTTAGTTGTGTACATAAGACAAAGTCCCTAATATCAAGACGTTTGGTCACCCTAGTTGACCTAGGCCCTGAGACTTGGTTTTTATCGCAGTATAGATGTACATCTGAAGCTCATAAACCAAGTTCAATAACCATTAGCCTTTCAAATCCCAGTTGAACTCTTGGCCTTCCAATCCACGCACTCACAAGCACACCCCCTCTTACTGCACCCTGTTGTTGCAACTCTTCTTGTGCCTTTTGTCCTGTGCCTTTTGTCTGGGAGCTTCCATTGTGTTCTGCACACAAAACACTTGGCCTAACTTTTAACGATCACTAAACTCAAATGAGTCACGCCTAGGTCTGAGAGGGACATGAAGGACTGGGCAGTACACCCTGAAGTTTCTGGTTTCTTGGGTTGCTCCAGTTCCTGGTGGGCTGTGTTTGGTGAATATGACAATTATGCTGTTTAGGGATATTTTATAGGATCAGTTCTAATTCTTCTCTCTTAATTACTTATTCCTTTCTTCTGTTGTTTTCAGTGTGTGGCAGCAGCATTCTGTTTAATAAGTTTTCACTGCCTGATAGTCAATCTAAATTTTCCCTTCTATAACTTCATCCCATGACTCCTATTTATACTGCCACTTGCCACCCTAAATAATTCCTTTCCCTGCTTGGTGTTAACATCCTTCAAAAGCATGTAGACCAGTTTTGCGGTCCCTCCCTCAGGGCGTGATCCAAAGACTGCTGGAGTCAATGGGCATCTTTCCATTGAATTTAGCGGACTTTGGATCAGGCCCTTAGTCCAAATAGGTAGGTCATTATCATAACTCTTGTAATCTTGTTTCATAAATCAATCCCTCCGGGACCCTGCTCGTTTTCATCGCCCATAGTTTTCTGGTCACATGATGATCTGAATAGGTGAGGTCAATTTAAAAATGTGTGCTTGTTCTTTTTAGCTCTGCAAAACAAATGAAAGAACTAGGTGGCCTATATTCTGCATTCCCTTTCTCTGTCTAGGTTTGTATATTATGATCATCACCAAAGTATCTTAAGGTATGTCTACACTGCAATAAAAAGTCCATGGCACCCAGACTCAGAACCCGGGTCAGTTGACTTGACCTCCCAGGGCTTGGGCTGCAGGACTAAAAATATCAGTGCAGATGTTTGGGCTGGGGCACTAGCCCGAGCCCAGACTTTGAGGTCCTCCCGGTTGTGGGGCCTCAAAGCCTGGACTCCAGATCGAGCCCAGTCATCTACACTGCAATTGTATAGCCCCACAGCTCAAGCTCTGTGAGCCCAAGTCAGCTGATGCAGCTATGACCTGAGCCTTTATTGCAATGTAAACCATACCCTGTGTAACTGAATCAAAAACCTTTCTGCTAAGTTCTGATTGCTGAATCCTTATGCCTCTAGTGATGATTTTGGTTCAGCCCTGTCCTAGCAGTGGATCCATGTGCAAACATGGTGGCAATTCAGATCTGGATCCAAACTTTGCAAGTGGAGCAGAGCTTTGGTTCAGGACCCTCTCTATTTAGAAGGCCAGATCCTCAGGTGGTTTTAAATCATGTAGAGCCACTGAAAACACTGCTGAGGATGTGGCCTGCAATATTCAAAACATTTATCATATTTTAAACATAGGCCATTCCAACATAATTTCTCCTGCTATTGCTATACAAACTAGTTTCATTACCTCATTGAAAAACAAAAGGCCTTTAAGCCTAATAAAGCACTGTCCAATAGTATAGCAACCTTATTGTAATTATTTTTATTCAGACTGGAACAATCCAATCTTTTGTAATATGTTTCTTTGGTGTCTGTTTGGATGAAAACAGAAACATGCAGAAGCTGCATTCACTGTGCTGCTCGTATGGCTCCATAAACAGATTGCATTCATTAAAGGCTCCTATCAGATTCACATCACAAAATAAGTTGGAGACATTTTAGAAGTCACACTGCAGTCACATCACATATGCCTAAAGCTGTGTTCGCTATAGTGCACACACAACTGTCTTTTGGGCAGCTGCCTTCTCCAGGGAAAGCTTTGAAAACCTTTTTGAACATCTTGACCATATTCCACCTCCGCATCCAATCCCCAGAGCATCATAGAGATTGTCAGTTCCACATTACATTCCTGGACATAGACATTGCTTGACTTGAAAACCTCAGGGTTTTCTTTTTTTGTACCACCCTTTTCCTGCCATCCCGGATACACACACGCACACAATCCTGAAATCCTTACTCAAAACTCTCATTGAAATCCATGAGAATTTTGTCTGAGTGAGGAGTGTAGGATCTGGTACAAGTGAATAGTTTGTGTGCATATTTCACCTCGTATTAATTCAGTCACTTTTCCAGTCCTTCACCGATCAGTCAGTATCAGCCACGTACTTACTTAATTTCCTTGCAAAAGAGGGAATATTCCAAGCACAAAATGGATGCAATGGTAAATTTCCTCTCGCTCTTAATATCAGGCGGAAAGCATGAATGTTTGCAAGAACTACAGCTAGTGGCTTTTTCCACCATGAGTAAGAGAGCTAGGCAGGGATATTGCAGTAGTCTGGCTTATCTCTAGTTTTATTTCTCTCTGTTTTGATCTACTCCATTAGCCTTTACTCACTGGTATATTTTGTGTGCTTGCCAACTGTATGTAAAAGGAGAAATGGGCCTGATCAAAAAGCCCAGATTTGAACAACCCTGAAATGTGGAAAGAATGTTGCAGCCTTAACTCTAGAATGAACCAAACTCAAAACCTCAATCCAGACACCCCCGAATTTTGAGTCCAAATCTGATCTCTAGCAACATCCTGACATTTCCTCCTTCCACCTGTGTTTTAAATTCCTGTTCTTTCCCATTTTTCAGCCTTGTTACAGAGAGGATTGATGGACAAAGTACCTGGTATGTAAGGGGTTAAAACGCTCTCTCTGCCATCCAGAGATAGCTGCTAGCAGTTAGGATTATCAGCAGTTACTTTCCCTCCTGCTTGTAACTCAACAGTACTAACACCTGAGTTACCAAGCAGCTAAACTAATCACCTAAGACTAACACAGATAGGAGAGCTGTAGGAAGCTCTGTCGATTGCCTCTGAACTTCAAGAAGCCCCAGGCTTTTTTGTGGAGCTGTGGCTGATACAAGCCACATTTTAATTCTTGGCCTTCATTAGGGCTTGAGCTCTTAAGCAGGTTGCTCCCCGGCACCAACTTGCCTGACAACTTCCTCACAGTTTGCCTTGATGAGCTGGCTGCACAATTCAGGCTTTTCTTCTTGCTGGCTTATCGTCCGGCCAGTTTGAGATTGTTCTAGTTTAGACCTCACTTCTACAGGAGGGGGATAGGGCAGCTGTCGCATAAGGAGGATGCGGAGGATTTGAGAGGTCCTGTGTATTACCTTCATCTTTAAACTCTCGCCTATACTTGGGGGAGTTTTTATTTGCTATGTCTTCAATCTGTCTCTAACTTGGGTTAGCCTCTCCTACCCCCTTTCTTTTCATTGGGTGGAAAACATGCTCATGAATGGAAGTTTGTTTCCTTAGAAGTGTATTGCTGACTGGAGTGCAGTGCTCAAGGGGTCAGATCCTCAGCTGGTATAAATCAGATTGTCTCTATTGAAGTCAAGGGGCAAAATTTTCAAGTATCAAAGTGATTTAGGAGCCTTGTTCCATTTTCAGAAGTAGGGTGACCAGATGTCCCAATTTTATAGGTACGGTCCCGATTTTGGGGTCTTTTTCTTATATAGGCTCCTATTACCCCGCACCCCCGTCCCGATTTTTCACATTTGCTGTCTGGTCACCCTATTCGGAAGAGACATAGGTCCTTAACTGCCAGATTTTTAAAGGTATTTAGGCATCTAAGGATTAAATCTATGGGAGCTAAGTACCTTGGCACTTCTGACAATCCCACTAGATACCTATCTGTATCTGGCCCTCAGAAACCAAAGTCATTGAAAGTAAATGGGACTTAAGCACCTAAATCCATTTTGAAAATGGGAATTAGGCTTCTAAATTCTTGGAACGCTTTTGAAAATTTTACCCAGTCTCTCCCAAGGACAAGCCCCACCATGATGTAATCAGTCCATGGCAGAAATGAAAGCTTACTTCTGTGCTGACCATTACCATTAAAAAAACCCAAACCTGGAAACCAAAAATCCAGTCTGCACTGAAAAAATATTTAGGTAATCCCACATCCTAGCTACGCTCTTCAAAACGAGTGTTATGTTTCAATTCCCAGAACCTTTTAAATCATGATTGGAGGCTTTCTTAAAAGATCTACTTTAGTTCAGACAGGAATTATTTTAGGGAAGTTCCCTGGCCTGCATTATACAGGAGGGCTGACTAGATGATCACAATGTTCCCTTCTGGCCTTGGAATCTGCTAGTCTATTCACATTTTTTCCACTGAGAAATTTGCGCAACCTTTGCTTTTTGAGTGCTTTTTAAAATTTGTAATGCCAGGATAAATTTGATTTAAAGTATTACAGGTTCTTATCCATGTCTGGGGGAGAAATGGGCAGTTTTCCCTTTCAGTGGATTATTAGATTAGGAAAGGAGGTTGACAAATGAAAACTGTTCTGGGAGCAGCAGTGGCAGACAAGGCAGCCGTGCCTATCGAGGAGTTGTTGAAAATTTGCATCTAATAAACTTCCCTACTTGTGCCTGCCAGCATACCTTCCACAAATGAACCGTGAGTTAGACTTTTAGTGATAATGTAGGATTCATTGCTCCAGATTTACTGTCCTTATTTATTTTTATAATTGTAAATGGAAATATTAAAAAGACTGATATGTTTGTAATTTAACTGTATTTTTATTTTTTTTGGTAGTGAAAACATTCCTGAATACTGCTGGTTCCCTTTTTCAATCCCAGCTGTTTGTTAAAAGCTGCTCTATCATATATATCACTGTTTTCATTTCCAGCAACAGCTGTAGACCAAACTCTGTAATTGCCCAGCAAGAACCTCCCTCTAAGATTCCAGAGGAACCTGAAAACACCTGAGTAACATGGCCGAACTGATCTCCTGACATTAAAGGGAGTGACTTTCAAAAGCACACATCCAGTGTTGACCTAACTTGGGCCAGGTCTACTCTACATACTTCAGTGTAACTATGTCGCTCAGCGGCGTGAAAAATCCACATCCCTGAGCGATGAAGTTATACCGGCCGTATAGACAGCACTATGTCAGTAGGAGAGTTTCTCCTGCCAACATAGCTACCACCGCTGGCAGAGGTGGAGTAACTAAGCTGATGCGTGAGCTCTCGCTCCTGTTGGCTTAGAACATCTTCACAGTGCTACAGAGGCGTAGCTGCACCGTTTGTAGTGTAGACTTGCCCTCAGCTTCTATGAAGTCCCACTGGCTTCCACTGTCTATGTAAACTCCTCTCCTATTACAGAATATAACATCCTAATGAGAACTGAGTTAGGCCAGCACTGCGGGCTTTGGAAAATTCCATCCCAAAAGATCATAATGCCACATACTGTTAACGTATACAGATAATATTGGCTTAATCTATCTTCCTGTATGTGTTAATTGATAATGTTGGTATTATGACAATTTAATACCATCAGTAGGGGATATGTTCCTCTTAAATGCTGGGGAAACTTACTTTTATGTTGTGGCATAGCTTCCTTCCTAACATGACCGGTTTCATTCCTTGGAGGTACATGACTTGATTATTTAAGTTTTTAAAACCACTGTGGGCTGGAAGTAGCTTCATAGCCCCCTGCAGCCGATTCACCCATACATACAGCTTCTAAACTGGTTCTGAAGAAAGGGCCAGAGCCAAGCTTTGGGAAAGGGATTCTGCACCTGTGACTAAATACCATATTATTTACTGAGACTGTAAAGCCAGCTGTACAAATGTACGTGTTTTGAAAACAGCGTGTTTACTGTTGTAAAGTTTGTAAATATTTTTTTAAATAAATGTAGATTGAGTAAACCAGGAAAAAACACCCTAAATGTCTTCCATGCACGGACTATTGAAATGCAAGTGAAATTGTGTGTTGTTTAATAGTAGGTAACTTACATGTATTAGACTAACGTCCAAAGGCCCCAACAAACATTACGGGCCCATTTTGCTAGACACTGTTTGTACACGTGAAAAGTCACACAGCAGATCAGTGGCAAGTAGAACCCAAGTCTCTTGAATCCCAGTGCATTGCCCCAAGCGGTCATTTATCTTATGCGAGAGCTAATACTCTACCCAAAAAAATATTTCCAACATCTCTATATGGTTTTTGTATTTGAACATTTATGCACATGACACTGTAATCCAAACAGAGGTCAGACCTTAGAGCTAAATCATTGCTTTGAAATGTTACAGTAACGGGTCCTTTGTTCCGTTTGCCTTCATTAATTCAGATCTTCTTTCGCCCTGCGTCTCCTTCAATCAGACTTGCCTGTAACACACATTGTATGATTTGATTTTTTTTTAAAGAGGAAAAATTACTTGGTTTGGAATTTTAAGGCCAGGTGAAACACTAAAATATTCTGCATGGAGGGTCTCCATCAGGAAGAGGGCTAGACCTGCATAAATCTGAACTAAGCGGATCTCTGCCACCCGCTTATGTAGGTGCTAGTGCAGTACACCATAACTTACATTTATAATAGTTCCTTTCATCCCACTCCTCCATCTAGCACAGGGGTTCTCAAACTGGGGGTCAGGACCCTTTGGGGTCGCAAGCTGTCAGCCTCCACCCCAAACCCTGCTTTGCTTCCAGCATTTATAATGGTGTTAAATATATTAAAAAGTGTTTTTAATTTATAGGGGGGGTTGCACTCAGAGGCTTGCTATGTGAAAGGGGTCACCAGTACAAAAGTTTGAGAACCACTAATCTAGCAGTTTGCCCGCCCCTGAAATGCAGCTGTTTCTGGAGTGCAACACAGTGACTGCTGAACAATGAATAGCAACAACAGTTTAGGAGAAGTAGGGAGGAAATGTAGTCATTTGAAGTATCAATATGTAAGTGTCCCTATACAAATGTAGCCTTTGACCAGAATACCAGAGCTAACATCTTACTTTCTGCTATAGCATATCTCAGGACTATCACAGCACCACTTCCTGCAGTATCTAGTCTGCCATTCAGGTACTGACCTTTCCTTGCCACATCTATTGTTCTTGTAGCCTTAGATTCTATTGATCTAGTCTTGGGAAATATACTGTCTTTCTCCCAAACTATAATAGGTAAACAACAAGGAGTCTGGTGGCACCTTAAAGACTAACAGATTTATTTGGGCATAAGCTTTCGTGCATCTGAAGAAGTGAGGTTTTTACCCACGAAAGCTTATGCCCAAATAAATCTGTTAGTCTTTAAGGTGCCACCAGACTCCTTGTTGTTTTTGTAGATACAGACTAACATGGCTACCCATAGGGCTCCCATTACTATGGTATGCAAGCACCTCACAATCTTTAAGGTATTTATTCTCAACTCCCCTGTGAGGTAGGAAAATGTGGTTATCCCCATTTTACAGAGACACTAAGCCCCAGATTTTTAAAGGTATATAGGTGCATAGTGGGATTTTCAAAAGAGCCTACATGTCTAATTCCCATAGAAAATCCCACTAGGTGCCTGGCTGCTTCCATAGGGCCAGATTTTAAAGGAATTTAGGTACCTAAGTGGCTCGCCAAAGCTCACATAGGAAGTCTGTGGCAGAGCATGGAGTTGAATCCCATTCTGATTCTCATGCTAACCCACGAACCACTGGCCTATCCTTCCGTCTCACTCTGTTCTGTAAATGTAGGGTCTAGAGGATAAATTCTGGTATCAATGCAACTAATTGACTACCTCAGAGGTCAGCGATTTAATCTCAGAGCAGTGGTCCGCAAACTTTTTATCTTGCATCCCCCACTTACCCCTATCCGTACCCTCCCCCCATACTTTGGGGACCTCTGGCAAAGAGATTGCTCTACCCTTCACCCTATAGATGTATTTCCTCTGGGAAACCATTGAGATTAGCCTCCCTGAAAGCGTTCCCCCTCTGGACACATTCATTTTTGTGTGGATCACCTTGTTTTCCACAGGTTGGTTGCATAACATCCCTGTAGCAACTACAACAATCGGTTACATGGAAAAGTTATATAGGGAAAAGATAGAACATATTTTCAGTGTCATTCAGCAGCTGGAAATGAGGAGCCAGCAACAAATGACCAGCCAGCTCACTGCAGACCGTAGCAAGTGGGCTGTGGACAATTGGTGGTCCACGGGCCACAGCGTGTATGACTACAGAGAAGCAGATACATAACAGTTAATACCCAAGGCATAAATTCTTAAGCTTCTGCATTAAACTCTTCTTTCATCATATCATGTAACAATGCAAATATATTTTAAAAGTAATTTGAGGTTGGCAAACCTGAAAATCCAATTAGTGAGCCTTCAGCTATAAGAAAGGAAAGGACAGGACTTCCTCCTACATGGGTAGGAAGCATTCAAATGACTCACTGCCTGCTCTTTCCACCTCCCCGATAAAGGTTTTCACAGGAGAAAGATCCTTGTGTTAATACTTTCAGAAATTATTATTCATTATTCATATAGGAGTAGAGACTAGGAGGCCCAGCCATGGGCCAGGACCCCATTGTGCAAGGTGCTGTACAAAACCCCTGCCCCAAAGAGTTCACAATTAAAGTAATTTGAACATACAGTTTGCATTTGAAGTCAAAGCATGCTTATGCACACATCTGCATTGTCAGAGTTTGGCCCATATGTTCTGCAAACCTCTGAGTACTGCAACTTTCCAGAGCTGTCTCCTAGCCGAGGTTTGCTTTTGTTCAGTCGGTTGAAGGTGAGACTTAGCAGTGGGTAAATAGGAAAGCCAAGCTTTTCAAACAGGACTAGTGATTTTGGATGCCTCAGTATTTAGGTGCCTGCCCTGAAACATCGCAAAAGGGTCTGATTTTCAGACAGTGCTGAGCATCTGTCTCATTTAAGGTGCGGTTGGACACATGAAAATGGAGGCACCCAAAACCCCTGGTCATGTCTGAAAACCTTTGCCCAAAATTCTAGGTTGGACATTAGACTTCTCTGCACTTGCCTGTGGGGGCTCTGCTGGTCTGTTCGTTAAGGTTCTGCTATTTTTGCTTTGGAGCTTGTACCGGAATAGAGACTCCACAGTCAGGGCACGCTAGGGGGAGCAGCATCCATATGGCCTGATCCTTCGGCTGGCAGAGTTATTCTGTGGGATTAACAAACTCTGAATGCTGCATAGAATTGGGATGAAGGTAACATTTATCTGACTTTGATTTTATTTTTTCATTTGGTGCAGAGGCAGAACCAGCATTGCTAAGCACCAACACCCCCCCCCCCCCAAAAGTGGTCCTTTGAGTTTCCATCACAATAAATCAAAGCTTTACTTACCAGAGCTCCCTTCAGACCACCGAGCATGGAGCGCTGATGTGGGCCAGTGCATTCAAAATGCTGCAGTTCACCTATTTTTTCCATTTCACTAGCAATCTGAATTGGAAGAGGATACAAATCTCATGGAAAGAGAATCTTCTGCTAGAGGACCACTCTACTATGCTAGACGGACATGCTTTTCTACTTTACAAATTCACCATTCTCCCTCCCCCTGCATAGAACCAGTGTTATCCCACTTTTGTTATAGTAAATTTCAGAAACGCTCATGAAAGTAGAGATGAATCAGAGAGGTTAGAAGACTCCAACGAATGGAAATGGTGGACAGAGGCTTTCAGCTTTGGTTACTAGTTTGAATCCAAGTGAATGGTCAACATATGACAGTACCTACTGGGTTCCGGGATCAACATATGACAGTAGAAGGGCAGTTACCCTCTCCTGAGAGAAAAGGCTAGGCTGATTGGGAAACAGCCACAGCTGGGGCCATGCCTGACCCTGTTATAAGGGCTCAGGGAGGAGCTGGATCAGTCTCTCTTTAGCTGTGGAGAGAGAAAGACCTAGCTGCCGGGGAGAAAAGGGTACCTAGAGCAGAGCTGGGGAGCTCCAGTCTGGCAACTCCCCAGGCTGAGGCCTTGGTAAAGGCCTATGCAGGTACTGGGGATGGGAGGTGCAGCACAGAGATAGGCAGAGGCAGCTGGTCTGACCTCCTGGCCAATGATGAGTCGCCATGACAGACCGCAGTCTGCCCCAGTGAGCGGGGGCTAGAGAAGGATGACTGTCAGTAGCCACTGAGGCAAGGTGGGGCTAGAGGGTTGGGGGTCCCCCTGGGAGGGGAGACCCAGACTGTGGGTTACTGCTGGGGGCAGAACCCTGAGGTAAAGGGGCACGGGGAGGGACATGGGGCCAGCGGCAGGTGAGATACCGGCCTGCAGAGGGCGCTCTATACACTGGAAAAGAGCTAATTCCCAGACGACCAGCAGGAGGCACTGCACTGGTGAGTCTTCGCTTTGCTACAGTGACCAATTACCAGAGGGCAGCTGTTCCTTGTCCTCCCTGAGCTCAAGTGGAATGAGTGTTGCCATAACAAAATAGCTGATTGGAACCTTAGCTGACAATATAGCAGAGAAGTTATTGACTGGCTGAAACTGGAAACCATATTTCCCTCTCATTCTTAGAGGTGTTCCCTCCCGTCAAACATGAGATGCTCAGATTTTAAAATAAAACGCACAGCAGTGCTTAGACAGCTAGGGGAAGCTGCCACTGTCTCTCTTCTATGGCTAGAATTGGGTTTCCAGGGCTGTCAAGCTGGCCTCTTTCACTACAATGAAATTTTTTAAATTTTCCAAAAAGTTTTGAAAATTCATTAGATGTCCCATGTCATGTCTGCACTGCAATTATCCACCCGCAGCTGGCCAGCGTGAGCTAGATCCAGCTCAGGCTGCAGGGCTATAGAACTGCAATGTAGACAGCTGGGCTCGGGTGTCTATACTGCAGTTGTATAGCCCCACAGCCCTTCAGCTAATGGGAATCAGTGGTTGATTTAACTGCAGTGTAGACATACCTTTAGATTCTAAGGCTGCTATTCTGCTCGCATCCCCCGGAGGGCATGTGGGGTAAGGTACAATGAATAAAGTGTCATTTTAAAACCAAGACCCTACCTCTTGGAATGATTCTACCAGATTTTCAGCATCCCGCTTTCCTCCCGGTTGCAGGCCATAAGACCAGTGTTGAGCCAAGCAAATCTCCATAGACAGAATAAACATGAGGAACCTTACAAAGAGCTTCCTGGTCTTCTCCATTCTACCAGAAAGCAAAATATGAATGCAAAAATAGTACAGGGAGTGAACAAAGGCGGTGGGTACTCTATAAAAAGACAAATTGCACCTATACTTGTAAAAAGCTGCTGAGAATCCATTGGTCACAAATCCCCCACGCACCCCACACCCAATTATTCAATAATCAGTTTATTACATTCAGGTTATGCTCAATTCTGTTACTACAAAATCATGACAGTGTTTGTATTTCTGGAATGCATCTTAAATTCTGGCCCGCTGCACCTGAAATCCAGCTGTAGCTCAAGCTATTTCTAAAAAGGCTGGATGTGTTTAACTCCAGGATTTAGGGTTAGCCCATTATAAAGAAGGGCCACCTGCAAAATTTGAACGCCTCCCCAGAGTTTCGGGAGCATCCAGATCCCAGGGTTTTGGTGCAGGCCTACGCAACTGATCCATTCGATTTAATCAGTTTCTGTTCTAGTACCTCAGTCCTTGAAAAATGCTCTGCAGTCTTTCCTAGTCAAGTATCTCGAGACACTGAGCATCCAAAATTTAATGCATGGTCTGGTTCAAGTACATTACCTGCTTGATGAGAGGCGCTGCTGAATGAATAATCCCAACTCTGCTTCTTAGGAATATATCCTACATGTTGTACCTGCCAGCTTGCTTTTTATATACACGTATCTTCCCAACCTTCCTAATACTGACGCTTTCCCTGCAGGTGACAATTTAATTGTCTCATGTGGACTGCAATTTTGTTCTTACAATTTGCTATAGCGTACCAGAAGTGAAGCACATAATTGAAACACCCCAGGTGTAGCTATTAAATTCAGTTGAGTGTTGTCACTAAGTGCCATAAACAGTCTTTATTTTAAGAAGCCATAAATCAGAGGTTCCCTAGGGAAAAATCCTCATTTTTCTTTTCAATGGCTCTTAATTATTTTAAATAGAAAGTACATCCTGGGTAAGTTTGGAGTTGTTGAGATGCAAGTTTAAATGTACAAGGAATTCAGTTTGTTAAAGGCCAAGCATCTCTGTACATCAGACCTCAGGGGCCACATTTTACAAAGTGCTCAGCTTCCATTTAGGCACCCAAACAAGCAGCCAGATTTGCAAAAGTGCTCAGTACATTGAGTGCCCCCTGGGGGCGGAGATACTTTGAAAATCTGCCCCTTTTGAAAATGTGGTCAATATTTTTAAGTGCTTTGAGATTCTTGGTTCTCTAAATTCAAAGTATAATTTAGATGATTCAGTAGACAACTATATTACTTAGATTGGGGCCTGGGCCGTCTTTTTGTTCTGTGTTTCTACAACACTTACCACTATGGGGTGCTAGTCCATAACTTGGGGCTCCCAGGTACTATGTAATAACAAACAATATTGATGTCTTTAAGCAGTGACCCTTACACCTTTTGGAGGTGAAAGGCATTGCAGACTATAAATATGCTGATAGATGCCTATAAAGAGGGGTGAAACTCAAACTTAGCTGCAGAAATCTGAATTTTTATCCAGCTGTTTGCTCCCATGCATTCCATTTTGATGTAAGTAGTGAAATACCCACTCCATCCTGTTTAGTAGCCCATTCACAGTCCTCCTAGCCCCTTTCTGATTAATGGATTAAAAAATAATTTGATAAAGATTAAAGTATTTTAAGGAGGATTTAGTTACTTTGGGAAAAGCAATTTTCTGTCCTAATGTAACATCTCAGCAGGAAGGGCTAACACACGACTCCTGCTGATACAACTAATCAAGCTGTTAAAATGGTTTATTAAGCAAAATAATACCTAGGGGGTAAGTTACATAACATAGGAAAGGACTTGCACAGTTTTTGTTTATTTCTTGTGTTATAGAATTCAAACCCTTTCCTCAAATCAATAACAGATAGGCTTTGCAGACACACAGGGCCAGATTTCCAAGTGCCCCGCCAACACAATTGGAGCCAGATTTTCAAAAGTGTTCAGGACCTACCAGTTCCTATAGTGATCCAGGGGCCAAGTCCTGAAAAACCCTGGCCCCCGGTTACGATGCCTAAAAGGGAGCTGAGCGCTCTTGAAAGTCTGCTCCGCATTTTTCAAGGTCTGGTCATTAATGCTTTTAGTACAAAACCTAATTTGCCTTTCACTTGCAAGTAAGACTTTTTCCAGCTTATATTTTCACAACTTTACTCAATTAAAAAACAAGACTCTGTATAAACATTTTATACTATTTATTGATGCAGCCAGTTTACAGTAGGCTAGAACCTGCATTTTCAGAACATGCCATTTTTGGCTATTCCTGCAGTCTTGTCACAGCAAAAGATGTACCTTAAACGTGTTTGCAAGTGAACAATGCCTTCTGCTGTGAGTATTCAAGTGACTATCAGTGAAAGTTTAAATAGAATTTATACACACTGATTATGAAAATAGATTTCTCCCATACAATATTCTACCTCTGCCAGCTACAAAAATAATTCATTTAATTAAGTACATTTCTCCAGCTATACCCGCCCTTCTTCCTTCAATGCATGTACATTACCCCACTGTTAAGGAAAGTGGTACATTAAGAAATGACCCTATATTTATAATGCAACTTTTTGCCATGAAGATAAGTGTTGTCCAATAAGTCAAAAGGCCTAAGAGCCTGACAAATCCCAATTCTGCTCCAATTGGCTATGTGACCTCGAGCCCAAGAAGGTCACGTGACATGATGAAGTCAAACCCAATACTGCCCCATTCTCCCCTGTCATGTACTTTTTGGGAGCTCATCTTTCCTAGGAAAATAAATGGTTTTGCTGTAACCATTAAGACCACACCACCTTCCTTGTACAGAAGACGGTAGATCTGCACTTCTACAGCTAAAAAGGCGACCCACTGAAGTAGCTGTGACAATTTAGATCATGGTTAACAATGGCAAGCTCTGCAAGTTTAACATCATGCTACATTTGTTCCTATCTTCCAGTAAGATTGGTATTTCCTTTGATTTTGACTTTGGGGTATTTTAAGTTAGTGAGGTAAGTATTCTTGATGCACCCAGTTTTATTTGGTATAAAAAGTCTGTGCTTGTTTGATTGTGTGCAGAATAATCACAGAGACGTATGAGAGGGTCTCAACTGGTGTTACAGTGGAAACAGCTTCTTGAGTGAAATTAGGGTGACCAGATAGCAAGTGTGAAAAATCGGGACAGGGGCGGGGGGGGGGGTAATAGGAGCCTATATAAGAAAAAGCCCCAAAAATTAGGACTGTCCCTATAAAAATTAGGACATCTGGTCACCCTAAGTGAAATTCATTGCTGGATGGAGATCCCATAAGGCTTTCTGCACTGCAGAAACTCCATAGTTCCCTGTGCACTAAAAGATAGAGAGGGGTAAAGGAAAGGAGTTTTGCCTCAGGGAAGTGGCTCCCATGGTTGCTCTGAATAGGCCCAACACGAAGCACGGGGGAAGGTCAGTGCTATCCCTGGTTTCAGTGTACAGAATGCTTGCATAGCATATGTTCAGGGGCAACAGCAGCCATTCCATACACAGCAGTAGTGACCATGGAGAGAGAGGCTGGGCATCAGGCACTGTGTCTACTTTGCTGGAGGAATAAACTGTCTTCCCCTTCCCAATCCACACTTAATTTCCTGTTTTAAAAAAAAAACAAAAACAAAAAACAAACAAAAAACCACATGCACTTAGGCTTGGTGCTAGAAGGGACACGAATAAGCTAGATAGATTTTTCACTTGTCAGCACTCCACACTGACATCGAAAGGACTAAATAAGTAGTATGCGTCTTGGAACATGCTCCTTTAAGTTCTGATTATAACAAAGCTCTGCTGTGCATGAAGATTTTCTAGTGAAGATAGAGTTGCAAAGATGCTTCCACTGTATATTTCAGAAGTTGGTTGAGCCATTGCATACCTAAATTCAAGCTACTACCAGGCAGTGTTACCTGTGATGACTTATTTAAATGCTGTCACTCCCCCCGCCCCTCCCAAAAGAAAGTACCTGGAAAAAATGTTTTGGGAACTCTGTCCCCACCACATTCATCATTTAATATGCTGTGCATGAATAAAGAAACTAACTGTAGATATAAGGCGAAAGATTTATACGATCTGAAGAGAAACCAGAGTAGCTAATTGTAAACCTGAACATTTCTGCTACTGTATGTGACTAACATTTCATATATTTATATTGCAGATACAAATGTAATAAATATAATTGCATATATTGTGCTTTATAAATTAAAATCCTAAAAATGCATTCCAAAATGAGGTGATGCTAAAACAAGACTATTTTAAAAAAATACATAACATTCTGGTTCTAAAACTAGCCCACTTCCCTATCTCCATTCAAAAGGTAGCAACAATGTCTATTCCTACACCTATTAAATAAAAGCCCCCTCCCCCCAAAAGTGACCAGAGGTGTTTCCTTAGGCACTACTGAGGATATAAGTTATTGTCTAATAAATGGTATGTCTAGATTATAAAGGGAGTGGGTAGAGAAAGAAAGTCACGATAAGTGTTTTCATTTCTTCCTCTTCAGCAAGTATTCTTCCAGTCAACTGTGCCAGGTCCTATCTGACACTCTGAGACATGTGTAAAGGCGTCAGCATCTCTTCAAAGATAGCTCCTTTTACGTTAGAGCCTCTCAAATTAGCTTCCTGTAGATCACAACCCGATAAGTCACAATTCTAAAGGATATAAAAGAAAAGCCTCTCAGGTTAAGCGTACAAAGAAATCCTTTTATGAGAGTTTAAGCTAATATAAAAGTACTCCCAGCTTCTGCAGAATGGTAGTTAGAGCAAGCTAGAATTAGTTGGAAGCTATGATATTACCCTAAATTAGCTACTCCTGGTAAACTATTTCAGATTGAGACTTTGGTTGCTTACCACAAGCAGCTACAGTCAAATTTATTTTTAGCGAAGGAATTTGATAAGATACAATATAAATACCTCATCTCAAACTAGCATCCTTTAAGGCATTTGAACCACATTGAACAAAGCTGATGGAAATAAGAATGGTTGCCGTGCCAGCAGACATAACTGAGGGGGCATATCAGCAATTTCTTCCATCTTAACAGTTTTATAGTGCTTGTGAACATACCAATTAAGAGAAGTAATTTTTCTACAATATAGACACTTAAGGCATATTGCATGACCTCTAACAGCAAGGCAGGCTTCCCCATGCGACCCTGCTGAATGTGGCATGATTCTCCCCAGTAAAGTCAATAGCAAAGCTCCAACTGTCTTCAATGAGTGCATGATCTAACACTAAAAGTTAAGTGTAATAAAATCTCCATACACATTCAGATCTGTGTGTCACTTTGGAAGAAAGGCCAAAAATCTTTTTGGCAAGCTGAAAAAACTATGGTTTGAAGTCTTTATTCCTCAGCCTCTGGGGCAAGTGTGAAGTAAGATCAAAAGTACTGACACACTGAGATAGGGGCATTTGGGGCAATAAAAGGACAAATAAAAGAAAATTGACAGCTGTTATACTTAAAATCAGTGCCTCTTCATTGCTCCCAGTTTAAAGTATCCTTGTATTCCCTTTAATAGATAACCCAGCTGAAAGGAATTAACCTTGCTAAGACCCTCTATCAATGCTGATGTCTAATAATTCTACTCGCAGCTTAGTTAAACAAGTTACTGTGTATGAAACAAAAAAACATTACTCACTTCTAAGTCAGTTCCTGCCAGCGTTGCTCCTCGGAGGTTACAGTTTTTCAGCTTTGCATTTTTCAAAGTTGCAACTCTTAGATTAATTCCTGTCATCTGACTTCCTTCCATGTCAACACCTTTCAGGTTAGCACCTAAAATACACAAACAATAGGTCAACAACAACAACAACAAATACTCAAGGGTGAAATTCACACAGCCAATCCCCTGCACAAAGCTAGGGTAATCATGGGCTTTTGGGATTTGCCCAAACTCAAAGCAAGTCATGGCAGAAACAAGACTAGAACTCAGGAGCTCCTGCCTTCCAGTACCATGCTTTCAATTCACTAGACAAAGCCTCCTCTCAAAGATAAGTCTGAAACTCTGCCATGTACCATTTAACATAAGTCACAGCATCGCTTGCACTTTTATGTCTGTATGACTCCCAAAGCAAGTGGATACCAGAGAGAGACTATTTTTGTTACCTTCCAGGTTAGCTTTAAGGCCGGAGGGATCTTCAAAATTACATCCTTTCAGCGATGCCCCTTCTGCATTGGAACAGAGCATCTTTACACCTTGTAGGTTTGCACACTGGCAAAGAAAAATGTACATGCTATCAGTAAGATTCTACACACAGCTCAGAGAACTGCAGAGACCAAAAGGTAAGAACAGCTTGTCCGATCATATCATTTATCTTAGGCTATGGCTACACTACAGAGCTTGCAGCAGTAAGTTCTGTAAATTCTCTAGTGTAACTGCTCTAAGCCGATGGGAGAGAGCTCTCCCGTCGACTTAATTAATCCACCCCCAACAAGCAGTGGTAGCAGCTCTCCCGCTGAGATAACACTGTCCATGCTGGTGCTTAGATTGGTGTAACTTCTGTCACTCAAGGGGGTGGCTTATTCACACCCCTAAGCAGCATAAGTTATACCGACGTAAGTGGTAGTGTAGACATAGCCTTATAATAAGGCATTGAAACCCATTATGGCACAGCATATCGTGCCATCTAAGGAGGAGGAGTGAAAGCTTATAACATTGTTCCCCTGCCAACCTCCTAGAATGGTGAGTAATGCAATAGCACACAGCAGCTCTTCAAGAGACCCAATGCAAGCTCAAGACCTAAAGCTCTATTTACTTTAGGCCTATGCTTCCATAGAAACTGATTTGGGGAGGGAAGGAAATTAAAACTTTGGGATGAACTATAAACTTATCAGGCACTAAAAACTATGCGAAGTCGGTCAGATCAAGTCTGTGTGTAATCAAACATTTTAAATAAGAGTTGTAAAGTGATCTATACATTCAAGAGCTTGAAAAAGGTTTTTAAAACAAATGTGGCTACTTTGTATTTGTTCCCAATATTGCTCTTCTAGACTATGTAACACTGAACAGCTCAGCCTTTCCCAAGACACAATTCTCACATCAAGCACTGATCCAGAGAGGTCAGCTCGTTCAAGATTTGCACAGCAAAGGTTGGCATGGGCTAGATTGCAGCGGCTTAAGTTAGCCATCTTGAAGTTTATGTATCGAAGATCTAACCGAGAGAGATCTGCACCACTGAAATTTAGACCCTACAAACAAACAAACAGAAGTTGAAGATGAGGTTTAGTCCAGTGGTCTAAGCACAAAACTGAGTCAGAAGCTTCAGAGTTCTAATCCCAGCCCTAACACCCTCCCTCTCTATGACCTCTGACACAATCTTTCTGACTCAGTTTCCCATTTCTAAGATATAAATATTATTTTCATCAGAGAGGTATTGGAGCATTAGCTTATGTAAGAAGCGTTACAAATAAAATTTGTTTATTTATAAAACACTGAAGCCCTAGACATTTACTATTACAATCTGCGTGAAAAACTTTATAATTCTATTTCATCTGCACACCTTTTTTTTTTTCCCTTGTGCATATAAGATAACATTAGACGCTTTCCTTCATTTTGTCTTATTCACCTCTACCCCAATATAACGCTGTCCTTGGGAGCCAAAAAATCTTACTGCATTATAGGTGAAACCACGTTATATCGAACTTGCTTTGATCCGCTGGAGTGCGCAGCCCCGCCCCCCGGAGCACTGCTTTACCACGTTATATCCGAATTCATGTTATATTGGGTCGCGTTATATCGGGGTAGAGGTGTACTTAAATTCAGACCTTAAATATGTTCTCAGACAGGTGAATTTACGTAAGGAGCTTACAACATTACACAAAGGCTAACCAGTGTTCTCAGTCCCTTAAACCGAAGAAAAATATACGCAAGTACACCTTCTGCTCCATAGAGAGCTAATGAAATGTAAATGCAAAACCTCATACATTGTCCTCAGTTATGTTAGTTCATTTTGCATTTAAATAGGGAACTGATTAGTTCGATGAATGGCTGCTACACGAAACCTTCAACCTAAAATAATAAAAGACAAAAAGCAAAATGGAAGGGCTTTTTTTTCCCCTGCATGATTGGTTCTGGATCAGCCATATCTTTGAATCAAAACCTCCTGTCTCACATTTAAAAGGAATTAAAAGGGAAAAAAGGAAAAATCCACACACACTGCTTGGACTTCACATCACTAATTGTCACATGAGATGTAGGGCATTTTACTATTGGACTCTAGTTCAAAGCAATGTTTGTATTATACCTGACAGCGCAGTTCAGACTTAGTTGGGGTTGCCAGCAGAAATCGGACAAATTCCTTCCGGGATATAGGAGAATGATCCTCAGCTGGCTGAGAATTCTGTAAGAGAGTTGCATCAAAGAGTTTAAAACTAATATTTATAGAAGTGAGAGCTAAAATTGCTTTTTAAAAAACCCAAGACGTACAGTCAAATACAATACAAAAGTTACCTTAATAGCTACTTCCAGATGTTCAATCAATGAATCAATACCAAAAAATCTGGCTTCTTCCAAAACACCTAATAAAAGAAAAAGTTACTTGGCTATTTAGAAAATAAGGGCCCTTTCCTGAATGAGGCCAAGCTCCCTCCTTCGCTGGGATATGAGGAAGTTTAAAACCTCCCAAGATGTGCAAGATCTGTCCCCAGGATTGCAAGTGCATAAATTCAATTCCCCCCACCCCAATTAATCTTAACTCTCAGGAAGACAAAAACCATCCCCAAGAAATACATAATACAACTGTCAACCATATACATTAATTAGATGTAACTGGGGTAGAGGAAAGGAGACTTTATCCACAGATTAAAGGGAAAATCATCCATCAATTTAGTAATGGTGTTTTTCCAATACAAGCAGTGTAAAAGATCTGGAGTACATGCGGGTTAAGGAATCAAACCAAGAATTATAGTAATAGGTTAGGGCATGCCAAGAATCCTTACAACCCTCAAGTTGAATAAGTACGAATATTTTATTTTCATTCAACTGTAAATCACAGAATTAAACTTAATCAATAACAAATGTACCAAAGTTTTTAAAACATCTACAACCCCTCAGATATACATATACAACTCGTATTGACGCCAATAGATGTACCTAGGGGCAGAGTTTAACCTTTGAGGTTGAATAAATTTTAGGGATGTCACACAGATAATACACACCTAGCAAATTAATGCCATCGTTTACAATGAGCTGCCCATGACGCAAATAGTTCAGAATTGGTTCGAAGTATTCTGGACTGCGATCAATTAGGAATGCTCCCCTGTGATCCTGCTTATTCCCCCAAGCATCTGTTTGCACACAAAAAAATATGCATTGTATTAAATTTGATACAGTAATAACTTTTCATATTCAGATTACTACTGCCACACAGTATCCTCACACCACTCAAAGTAACAGATTGTAATGAGTTAAATAAAAGATTGACTTGAAAGGGACACAATTTGGAAGAGAACGGAAACTAAAAAAAAAAAAAAAAGGGGGACAATTGTGAATCCAAAACACAATTTATGTTAGAGCAGTCCCCAACCTTTTTCGTCTGGTGGGCGCCAGACGACGAGCCACGGAGGACCGTGACGGCGGACGAGCATCCGCCGAAATGCCGCCGATAAGCGGCAACGTCAATAGGCGTCGCCGCCAAAATGCCGCCGACAAGCAGTGTCATCCAGAGGCATCGCCGCCAAAATGCCGCCGCCAAGGAGCATCATCCAGAGGCATCGCCGCCAAAATGCCGCCGCCAAGCAGCGTCATCCAGAGGCATCGCCGCCAAAATGCCGCCGCCAAGCAGAGTCATCGCCGCCGATTTTCAGCGGCATTCCGGCGGCGACGCCTCTGGATGACGCTGCTTGTTGGTGGCATTTCAGCGATGCTCGTCCGCCGGCCAGTATGCGGGCGCACTTAGATGCCCCGGCGGGCGCCATGGCGCCCGCGGGCACCGGGTTGGGGACACCTGTGTTGGAGCGTAAGAACCAGCAGGTGAATCAATATAAATCAGAGCAGAACTGGACTGTTTTAGTTTTACTGGAGCATGGACTGTATTTTTGTCTCTTGAACAGTGCTAGCACATTGATTGCATTAATTGAAACAATGGTCAAATCAGGGTGAGATGCAACTAAAAGCATTCATAAGTATTACTAGTTGTAATTTACGTTTTCAAGATGTCATACAAACTTTAAGCACAACTGGTGAAATGCAAAGCATTCTAAGTTCTGTTTTGGTACTTTAACATATACACATAAGGAGGGGGTGTCTTACTGTTAATTTTTTTTTTTTTAAAGAGTTTCTGCTAACTTTAAGGAATAAGTCTATTTCAAAATACCAACCTTTATCTTTAAACATATGGGCCAGCATACTGTCAGGTTCTTTATTAACTAAAGTGCTCCTGGAAAACAAAGCAAACTCAATTTATCTTTAGCTTGTCTAGCTCAAGAGGTACATTACAACAAATCAAGAATTTCCTGTACCTACAGTTATGAAAGTGATGAGATTGAGACATATCTCTAAATTACAATGCTGTACCAGACCTATTTTCATAACATGTATAGTGTATTAGGTCAAATTTATTCTCATAAGACATCTTACAAGGAGAGAGCTTATTTGATGGATTAAAAAAATACAGTAGAGAAGATTCCAAGTATAATTTTCCAGCAAGTTTTTAATACTATCTGAAAACTGTTTTAAATCAGTAATAGTGACCAATAAGATAACTGCACAGAAAGATTTTCTCCTAAATAAGTGATTTTTTTCAATGTTTTTTTATTTGCCCTCTGAAGACTCACCAAGTGAACATACAGTGGTTAATGTAATTATCAGTATCGACTCACGGACGTCTAAAGTTCTTTGAAAACAAAAATTAAAGTTATATTCCCACCGTGTAGTTGTAAAGTATCGGCCTCCAACATTTAGTGTTAACCAATCCGTGTGCGACCCTGTTAGTTCTTCATGAAATTTTACGTCTGTCTGAGGATCTACATTGATGAAATGTACAAAGTGATCTTTAGTCAAGTATATTTCTGAATAACCCCACATAAGATACCTCTTCTGAAAACTGTTTGCACACTGGTGAAAAGAATTTCATATATATTTTACATCTACTTCAAATCTGTTTCTTCATAAGGCAAAACGTTAGTCAACCCCCCTCCTCCCCACACACACTTACCAATGAATGGCTCCCCTTCGCAAACAAACAAAACATCATCATCCCTGGGGGGAAAAGAAAAAAAAAGTACTTTTGTATAAAAAGCCATTAGTCTAGGGTTAACCCTTTCCCAATCAGTTTGAGGCAATGGAAATTGATTATCATTTACTTAGAGTCTTAGCATCCAATTCTGATCTCCCATTGATTTTATAAGTGTAACACTTAATTTCAATGGAGATACTCCCAATTTACACCAATGTAAGCCAGGCAAGAATCAAGTCCTCTGTTACTTAGCAAGTTTAGTTCAGTTCATTAGTTGTATCTCCTGTAAAATGTATAGTATCTGTTCTCTCTTGTCTGAAGTAAATACAGTCTTACCGTTTTAAATGCCCAATCCTCCAACCCTCACACATGTAATTCACAGATGGAAGGGCTGAAGGATTAAGCCACATACATGCTCCGTGCATTGATATCCCTTTAGTATGCACATTTCTGTATAACAATTCAAATAGGTGTTAAATGTCATGACATTTAACTTATACAAGCAGTTTAATTTCTCCTCAAAATTAAAACAAAACAACACTTTGGCTATGATATCATAGCATTTCTGTTTTGGCAAATTAAAACATAAGACGACCTGCAGATAGGAGAATGCTAAAGGGGGAAAATGTTAACTCTCTCTTGCTTCAGGGCATAAAATGACTTCAAACAAGGTTCAGGATGGAATCCACAGAGTCATGCAGCATTTCATAACTGACCAGGGGCACTTGTGATGGGATTTGCTTTCCTCTAAAGCATCAGGTATTGACCACTGTTAGAGGTAGCAGAGTAGCAGCCGTGTTAGTCTGTATCCGCAAAAATAACAGGAGTACTTGTGGCACCTTAGAGACTAACAAATTTATTAGAGCATAAGCTTTCGTGGGCTACAACCCACTTCTTCGGATGCATATAGAGTGAACCATATATTGAGGAGATATATATACACACACATACAGAGAGCATGAACAGGTGGGAGTTGTCTTACCAACTCTGAGAGGCCAATTAAGTAAGAGAAAAAAACTTTTGAAGTGATAATCAAGATGGTTCAGTACAGACAGTTTGATAAGAAGCAAGTGTGAAAATCACATCAGCTATACCATCAGTGGCTCGTTCACCTGCACATCTACCAATGTGATATATGCCATCATGTGCCAGCAATGCCCCTCTGCCATGTACATTGGCCAAACCGGACAGTCTCTACGCAAAAGAATTAATGGACACAAATCTGACATCAGGAATCATAATACTCAAAAACCAGTGGGAGAACACTTTAACCTGTCTGGCCATTCTTTGACAGACCTGCGGGTGGCTATCTTAAAACAGAAAAACTTCAAAAACAGACTCCAACGAGAGACTGCTGAGCTGGAATTGATATGCAAACTAGACACAATCAACTCAGGGCTAAATAGGGATTGGGAATGGCTGAGCCATTACAAACATTGAATCTATCTCCCCTTGTAAGTATTTTCACACTTGCTTCTTATCAAACTGTCTGTACTGAACCATCTTGATTATCACTTCAAAAGTTTTTTTCTCTTACTTAATTGGCCTCTCAGAGTTGGTAAGACAACTCCCACCTGTTCATGCTCTCTGTATGTGTGTGTATATATATCTCCTCAATATATGGTTCACTCTATATGCATCCGAAGAAGTGGGTTGTAGCCCACGAAAGCTTATGCTCTAATAAATTTGTTAGTCTCTAAGGTGCCACAAGTACTCCTGTTATTTTTGTTAGAGGTAGGTTACTAAAGTCTAGTTATTGAAGATCCAGGAGGACAGCCCTAAGTTTTCTAACCAGTATCTACACAAACTGCTTTTTGAATGGCTTCTGTAGCACTTTCTTCATATATTTTCATACAACAGCATATCAGTATCCATATCAATTAAGTTAGATTTTGTTTGGACAAACATTACCTAATCAATGCGATATCATCAATGAGTCCACCTTTCCCATTGTACACACTGGTCGCTTTTATTCCAAGCTTATTACTAGCCACAGACAGCAAATCTGATAATGTCCCATAAACAGCCACCACCTATAAACAGAAGACAGGTAATTTAGTGCTGCAGATACCATATGTGGATAATTTTTCTGGATATTTAAACTACTGTTTTTAAAAGAAGAACACGCATTAGCTACATTTAGTATGAAGGGGGGGGAAAAACAACAAGCCCCCATGCCACAAGCTAATGGCCCTCTCTAATGAGTTGAAACAGTTTTAAAGTTTGCTTTGGTTGTGTCTTTATAATAACTAAGAAATACCTTGAGCATTAAAGGATTTTTTAAAAACATCTTTTATTGAATGTACAATGATTATTAGAATCCTACTCTATCTAGTAGGACTTAAGCCTCTTATTTTAAATCCCTCTAATTCTCTCTCCATTCTACTGCTCATGAAATTACTGCAAAATTTCTTTAAAACAAAACACACAGAAAGTCCCCAAGAATAAACAGCCAAGGGTGTGGGGGGAAGCCTCCAGAGTATCAAAGTGTTTACAATTGGGAACATAAGAAGTGTCATGCCGGATCAGGCCAGTGATACATCAAGTCCATTCTGAAAGTAGCCAGTACCAGATGCTCAAAGGGAAAGTTCAATAAACTAGTGAGCAATTTAGAACGACCTACTCACGAGCATTTCCTAACCCCCATCACACAGTGGTTGATTTGTGGCCTAAATCTTGAGGGTTTATATCCCTTATAAAAATATATATTAACTTAATTTTAGATGTTCTCATTGTCCATATAAATGTGCAAGCCTTTCTTGAATCCTAAGCTCTTGGTCTCAACAGTATCTTGTAGCAACAAGTTCAAGAGGTTAATTACACATTGTGTAAAAACAAAAATAAGAATCTGTGGACAGGTAATAATGTTACTAAGCTCTCAAAAATAGCATAAATTTTAAGCAAACTGGCACTATGCTCTATCATTCAACAGATCTCTATTTTTTTGTACCAAAAGAGGAACTAGTTTGTTGATGTGTGTCACAACATGGACACTGATTTTTCTTCTTAAATTACCAGGCATTGCCAAATATCAGCCCATGATCCAAAGGCAGTATATGGAATTGAACAGTGTAGCCTGTGGTCATTCATCGGTAATAAGCATGTCCATTGGAGACCACAGGTCACTCCATGCCTTGCTCCATCTTTTTTGCACTGATTACAGCCATCCTTATTTGTCTGCTTGGACAAATAACGATGGCTGTAATCAGCGCAAAACAGGTTCAGGAAAGTTGACAGTGAACTACATGTAAATTCTGTAGCAGCACCATCTCCCTCAGCAAAATTCCTCCTCCCATCATAAAGTGACCAACTACTTTATGCCACATATTAGTTATTGGGGGTGGGAAGCATAAATAATAATGCGATAAGGATGACCAGGAGATCTGTCTTTGGCTCTGTGTATTGCCGCAGGCGAATAACAACTTTTGTATGTCAGTTTGCCCATATGCAAAGTAGGAAGTCTATTACTTCCTTACCTCTCCGGGAGGAATAGCCAGTTATTCCTTGTGCAGCGTGCTGACCACATGAATTGCTATACAAGTGCCAAGAATTTTAGAAATGCAAGGTATTGTTAGACAAAAACACAATGCTGACATAATTCCTCCCACCTTGATTTGTTTTCACTAAGTTACTGTTTAAATATTCTGAAGCCAAGTAGTGCAATAACCAATTATTGATGTCACACTCCTCAATGAGAGCACCAGCCCAGCCACTTACTGCAGCCATAACCAAACTTCTGACTTTGGCAGATGTACCATATGTATAAAACCTAGCAGAAACCACAGTGATCCAATTGTTCCCATTTGTCAAGTGTTAAGACTGGGGGTGCTATCATAACCAACCCTAGCAACAGATTGGAATAGCAGAAACAGAATCAACTCTGTTAGTGGCATTTACTCAAAAAAAAATTGGAGCATTAAAATGCTGTAATAGCTGTAGATTTCTTTTCCATTCTATTTCTCCATCTCCCCTTTCCCAGTCACTTGAAATGTCAGGTGTTTAATGATATCAGGGCCTTGAGAAGGTCCCTGAAGTCAGAATCTCCACAAAATGCAGACTGGGAGAACTGAGTACTGCTCAAGGTACAAGACAAGCACCAATGTTGTTGTGTGTCAGAACAAGCTTAGCCAGTTCCAAAGCAATGCATTATTTATGGTCTCTGTGCCTCTTCCTAATCACCACACTGCCTATTTTTGTTAGGATGAGAAAAAAGGGAACGGAAAGAGCTGTCAAAAAGTGAGGAGGGTGAGGGGAAATCTACTATATAATTGATCCTCACTGGACTGAGACCAAAAAACCTCACCCTAATAAAATCTAAAAATATGGTGAAGGACAAAAGAAATGTGCAGGTGCGTTTGCGGGAGGGGAGGGTGAAGGGCAGACAATAAATGAAGTTTCAAGAAAGCAGAAAAGGAAACAAATGGTGACATTTATAAGACTATTGCTTTTATGTGCATAAATGGAGAAAATATGAAGATAGCTGCTGAAAGAATATTAGATGCACAGTATTGTAGAAGCACTTCTTGCTGCAATATCTCCGTACTGGTCAATTTATACAGCCCTACTGGCCTTGGCTAAGAAAGCAGCAATTTAATAACTTTTCCCACAGGACCGGGGCTGCCAGGCATCCTGCTGCTCACAGAGAAAGTCAACTAAGGGTTTCAAGGAGGGGATGATGGGCCAAACTGAGCCCCAATGTAAGTGAGCTTAACTCCACTGAAATCAAATGACTTGAACCTGGTTACTCCAGGACTGAATTTGGTGAAGTGGCAATAAGCAGTGAAAGGACCACCAATATTGCAAGTGTTTTTATATACTGATTGTTTATTTAGTTGAAAGCTAAATATTGCTCATTTGTTCTGTTCCAGAGCTCTCTAACATTGCTTTCCATTGCAGCAGTGAAGACTAAGTCAGTTCTGTCATTCCAGTTAAATAACTCATGAGCTATAGATCTAAGGCAGAATGGGAAAAGGAGCTATGTTTAGTAAGACCTAGGGCAGGTCTACACTAACCCCCCAAGTCGAACTAAGGTACGCAACTTCAGCTACGTGAATAACGTAGCTGAAGTTCAAAGTACCTTAGTTCGAACTTACCTCGGTCCACACGCGGCAGGCAGGCTCCCCCGTCGACTCCGCGGTACTCCTCTCGCCAAGCAGGAGTACCGCAGTCGACGGCGAGCACTTCCGGGTTCGACTTATCGCGTCCAGACAAGACGCGATAAGTCGAACCCAGAAGTTCGATCGCTCGCCGCCGAACTACCGGGTAAGTGTAGACCTACCCCTAGAAAGACCAGGTGGGTGAGGTAATATCTTTTATTGGAACAACTTTTGTTGGTGAAAGAGACAAGCTTTTGAGCTTACACACAGCTCTTCTTCAGATCTTGGAAAGGTACTTAGAGTGTCACAGCTAAATACAAGGTGGAACAGATTTTAATACCGGACGGTTGGTCATAATTTCTTTTTAAGATTTGTACACCGGCTAAGCCTTGAGAACTGAGCCACTCTCCTCCTTCAGAGATTATTTCAGAAGACTCAGACAGTGAGTAAAGTTTAAGATCATTTGTTAGCAGATAACTGAAAGTTTAGATATATCATGGTAGTTGGAGATGGAAAAGACAGGCCATCACAGAGTCCATTATTGAAAGTGCATGCATATCTCCCCACCCCCCAATAGAGGAAATATCTCACATTAAACCAACACTACATTAAATTTTGGGCTAAAGGCCAATCCAGCCTTAGATGGCTATTTATAAAAACAGAACCATAAGCAGCCTGCAGACTTTAATTTACAGACCTGTCACTGCAAACTAGAAGGAACAGAGCAGGACCTGCATTAACAATGACAATGTGAATGTGACTTTAACCACATGGAACCATGACTCAAGCAAGGAATTCCTAGTCTCTTTGAAATTCTCCCCCGCACCAAAAGAAAAGTTAGTGAATACTTTACATATGCTCACTCTTAATGAGCTCAATCCCATTCCCATGGACTTCAATAGAAGTAGGACTAGGCCATAACAGAGAGGATCAGTGGAAAATCGGGCAAATGCAGATGTTCTTGAAAGAGGCTAGCCCCAGATACTGAATTACTATATTCTACCCATAGAACTGGTATAGGATGGACAGCAATGCAAAGTTTCCCCCATCCTGTCCTGCCCATGTGTCCCAAACCTATCCTAGAGGGACCCACTCTAGGGAATGAAAGGATAATTCAGTCTCCAAGCCATGAAAAGGAATTGCTGCAGATGAGGCTGAAGTTTATTACACATAACAAGTACATAGTAATAGATCCTTAACAAAGTGCACCGAAATTCTAGCATCTCTATAAATAAGTCATTCATTTCTTAATTTTAATAGTGTAACATCTTATTCTTAACACTATAAAAATTATTGAATAAAATTTTTAAAAGCTTGAACTTCCTTGTTTGAGGGAGGGAAGGAAAGAAGGATCGTGTATTGGAGGCAGGGAGAAGAAAGTTAAGGGTCCAATAACAATTAGAGATTTCACCAGAGGTTAAAGGCAATTCCCTTGTGTGTATAATAGAAGGATATTTATAGAACAATTCCCTTCAGGTAAATATGATTCATACACAGACACTATTAAGTTTATATATTGTCTTAAGAGGTTTAATTGCTGATTTGGTTAAAACGTCTCTGCAGGGCCAGAGATTTTAGAAGTAAAAGAACTATTACTATGACTATTATATACTAGTATTACAATCAGACTACACTGGGAGACCGAGGAAAATTTTTCAAAACATGAGTACCCCAGATATATGCCTGTAGATTTATTGCAACATGTCTACCCACACAACCCTGCAGTATTTCCCCCCCCCCCCCTCAACAGCTACAAACAAGTTAGCAGGGCTTAAGTCATTCACACAAAATTTGTGCATACCGACTGCTGTGCCTGAAAAAAAAAAAAATCCACCTTTATAGACAGATTTGAAAACCCATCCTGCACCATCAGCAACCTCATGGTACTTAAACAGGGTGGATTTATTTAAATCATTGTTTAAATCACCAAGTGGAAAGCCTCGATTTAAATCATTGATTTTAATCAACTTTTCCATTTGTACTTCAGTTATTTTCTAAAAACACAGTCCTCTTCTTGGTTAAGATCAACATGTTTTCATGGTTATTTACATCTAAATATAGAGCCTTTACACTAAAACTGGCACATCTTTTTGCTACCTCGGAGGATACATTATAACTATATACATTTATTTGAGGAATTACGGTATATAGCATATTTTCAGATTCTTACTAATTGTACATTTTTAGTATATTAGAAAATGGTGAATGATATATTGTTTATTTACTAGATGGTTAAATTTTTGCTCATTACTTGTGTCAAGCTGTATTAGGATGGTAACTGGAATTTAAACAAACACACAAAACAGCATATACAATTTGTTTTTATTAAACAAAACAGCCTTAAATGTTTTGGACACATAAACCTCATCAAAAAATGTTTCATATTTACAACTAAATGATTAAGTAAACACAGAGATTAACTGTAGTCAGTGAATTAAGCTGATTATTTCAGGTCAGTCTAGGAAAGTTTTCAAATATGCTTAAGTGAAAGAGAGTGGCGCTTAAATTCCTACATGCCTAAGTATTTTGAAAATCAGACAGTCTCCTAAGTTACTTAGGCTAACCTACTGTGCCACACTTATAAAGTTTGACCTCAAAAGTCACATGGTTTTCCCTCGACTCTCTCTTTTATATGGAAATGTAGACTTTAACTCAAAGTTTTTGATAGAGACTCATGGATTCAATAATATACTTATTATTTAAATGTTTTAAGATATTATATAAAATTTAATTTTAAACGAAGCTTCTTAAACATTTTAAAAACCTTATTTACTTTACATACAACAATAGTTTAGTTGTATATTATAGATTTATAGAAAGAGACCTTCTAAAAACGTTAAAATGACTGGCACGTGAAACCTTAAATTAGAGTGAATAAATGAAGACTTGGCACACCACTTCTGAAAGGTTGCCGCCCCCTGTCTTAGGCCTTGGCTACACTCAGGACTTCCCAGCGCTGCCGCGGAAGCGCGAGTGTAGTCGCGCTGCCAGAGAGCTCTAAGTACTCCACCTCTCCGAGGGGAATAGCTTGCAGTGGTGCAGGCTCTGATTACACTGGCGCTTTACAGCGCTGTACTCGCTGCGCTGGGGGGGGGGGGTGTTTTCACACCCCTGAGCGCAGCAAGTTGCAGCGCTGTACAGCGCCAGTGTAGCCAAGGCCTTAAACTAAAGATTAAACTTTAATTCCTGGAGACTTCAGGACAGTCCTGGAGGGTTGTCCTGGCAACCCTAACTGTAAGTCATTTGTACCTGCAAAAATTCACATCCACAAACCTGTGACACCCACAAAAATAAATACATACAACCACAGAGCATTCAGTGTTCACATACACACAGGGCACCAGTGGCATCCCCTCCCTATTTCCCCTCCTAGCCCCGCTACCCCTGACAGCTCCTCTGTCCTTCACCCCCCCAATACCCTTCATACTCCACCCCCTCCCCAAGCTCCACCCTTAACTCCCCCTCAAATTCCCGTCCCCCAAATCTCCCCTGCCCTCGAGCTCCACCCCGCCTCCAAGCCCCCCCGTCTCCCCAGGGTCAGATCCCTCCTTCCACCTCCCCCAGCCCCACCCACTTCACCTCAGAACCCCTCTCCCCTTCGCCAGGCCCCCCCTCACCTTCCCGTTCTTGGGGGTGCCATTAACGAACAGGGTGACCCGCCTCATGCTACCAGCGCTCCTGAGGCCACGGTACGTCGCCGCCAAACCCGGAAGCCAGCACCTCTGACTGACATAGCCCAGCCCCAATCAGAGACCCACTCCCACTCCTCTTGCCCAATGGGAGGCAGACAAGGGAGGGGCGTTCCTCCATGCAGGTGTGGAGGTTAGGCAGGGAGGATTGACAGGGGGGAACGTTCTGCTTCGGGGGGGGCGGGGTCCCGGTTTTGGCCAATCAGAGCTCTAAGAGCGAGGGGGCTTGAGAAGGGCAGGGCGTCACGGATGATGGCCAAACAGCATGAAAAATTACTCCCTAGACTTCTGATTGGCTAGCGTGTGTCACGTGGGGCTGGACCGGCCGTTTAATGGGCTGTATTTCAAAATTAATACGCTATCCAATCGCGTCGAAGCCGTGTTTCCTGCGCGCTGCCGGGACTCGCTGCAGGGAAAATAGTCCTGTCCCTCGCAGAGGTTCTCAGAGATTATCTGAGCCCCTAAACCTGCCGGAGGTGGCCTTCTTCCTGCCACCCCACTGGTTTGGATGGCATGTGCGCAGATTGATGCGGCTAGGAGGGAGGGCGGCTCTCGGTGCGGGGCGGGTTGATCCTGCGGAGGAATACGCATGTGCAGGGCTTGAAGTGAGTTTGAATGAAGAGGCGGGTCCAGCCCATCAGCCGTAGTTTTGCCCTCGGTCGGATCGTCTAGGATTCGGGAACCGCTGTGGGTGAGGTGGGGGATATGAGAGAGAGAGAGGAGTGCTGGGGGGATCGAGGGAGGATATGAAAG
Organism: Emys orbicularis; assembly: GCF_028017835.1. Taxonomy (NCBI): domain Eukaryota; kingdom Metazoa; phylum Chordata; order Testudines; family Emydidae; genus Emys; species Emys orbicularis. The sequence goes on from NC_088684.1 coordinate 137,296,456, forward strand.
GGAGGATGGGGGGATAGAAGGGGAGGGGGACATGGGGGTGGGGGGTAGAGGGAGGGGGAAATGAGCGAGGGTGGGAGGTAGAGGGGGAGGGGCGTATGAGAGAGGAGGGGGTATTGTAGAAATTGAGAAAATGCCCATGGAAACAACTGGATCTATACGCGGGGGGGGAGGGGGAGATTGTTTGATAGACCCTTGGGCACTGGCGCTCTTCTCCGCTGCCCCTCCCGCAGCCCTCTCGCCTTCCCCCGCAGGGCCTTTTTGTCAGCTGCTGCTACACCCTCCAGTGACACCATTGAGAACCAGTGCAGTCTAGTTGCCTTTCTCTTTGCGGCCCCCACTGCACCTCCTTTGGGTGGGGGTGGGGGAGGGGGGGAACGTGCACCAGCAGGTGTGAAGCTTCTAGCGTGCCTGTCCAACAAACGTTCCACTCTCCTCTTTTCTACCCATCCCCGTCACCTTCCGTTTCTTTATGTTGCCCAGTCATATGCCAGACACCTCCTGTACCCCCAAAAGCTTCCAATCTAACTTCAGATGTTAGCACAACAAAGGGGACAATAAAACAATTAGAAGTAGGTACGTGTGGTTAGGAAGAAGGACCGGATTGTGTGGTTGTCAAGCAAACCCACGTGCACAGCATGGTACAGCAGGCTTTTTTTCTTTAAAAGCATCTGTTTTTTTAAAGTAACGCCCTACCCTTAATACTCGGCAATCTCGGCTTTTTCCCCACATTACTTATGCCATGTACCAAAGCAGTTTTCCGCTTTTCAAAGTGGGAGGGGCTGCTTTGATAATGAAGGGCTGTAACATTAGTTACTTTGCAATGTTCTTGTAATAATAGTCAGTCACATTGTGACATAGCTTAATTAAGCATTGTTATGATGCTATAGACTTGTGCTATACTGGGCTTAATTTTGGGTTGTTTATTTTTTTGTTCTGTTTAACTTGACACTATCCTATTACCCTACTTTGGATGGTAGAATGTTTTCTTTTTATTTAAATAAGCAAACTGATTTGTCCTGTTATGCTTTAGATGAACATTATCTCAGAAGTTGGAGATTTCCCTAATGAATGTGCTAGCTGGTACTCACTTTCTTGTTTGTGTGGTGTTGTCAATATCTGCCAAAAGATAACTGGGATTCTAGACTGTGCAGTGCAAGTTTTAGTAGTGCAGCCCTTTTACAATGTATGACTGGTTGAACTCCCAATAGATCTTGAAGTCAGTGGGAGTTGTGGGTGCTCTGTACTTCTGTAAAATCAGACCAAAATACAGACTTAAGAAGTTAACTTTAGGCATTCACTTTTTGAAAATCTTGACCAAGTGTATGTTTGAATGCTTAATTGTGTATGTGTGGGAGAAGACATTTAACTCTCAATCATACATTGAAATAAATGCATCTAGTATTCAGTGTGTGATAAGTGCCACAAATTAAGCTTCAGAGCTCCAATGCGATCATATCGATAGTTCTACACACTTAAGTCTAATGTTTATTTCAATGTGACAAAACTAAATGCAAGATCTGTGACTCGAGATTTCAAAGTCTCAAAAAAAATCTAAGTAGTGACATTTATATAAACCAGAACTCTACTGCACATTAAAATTGTCACTCTGTAGTATTAACACAAAAAACTATATGCACAAGGGGCAAGATTTTAAAATAGATTGGGAGGGGGCTTGAAATTTCTGACTTTGGTGATTTGGAAATCTCTACCCTAATATTGCATTAGCATAGTTTTGTGTGTGTGTGTTTAATATAGACATCCACATACTTCAGAATACTGTGCATATAATATCTGATATTTACAATAAACTTCATAGCTAACATTTCATACTTGCCTCCATAGGAAGGACAGCTGCATCTTCTAACAACTTTACAATGTCTGCATGTTGTGGCTGTTGCTTTTACAAAAAAACATAAACATGTTCTTACTGACAGAGCCTTGATTACAAGAGAGCAACAAGACTGATTGTATTTTTTGGAAGCTCAGAATACAGCACTGACTATGCGCAGACAATCTAGACAAATTATAAACACCGTTGCTGACATAAAAGAAAATATGGAAGGAATTATTGAAGAAGATAGAGATATTTCTTCTATGCCTGTTTCAAAAGACAAGATTGTCAGAGTGGATGAATCAAAAAGCACAAAGGTTTCAGAAATGGAAAATTTAAATGGCAGGAGCCCCACAAATGTGCAGAAACCCAGAGTGAAATGCAATAAATATGTGGGGAGAAAATCATATCAGAATAGTAAGGATGATAGTAAACTGACAGTTAATGAAAGCCTTTCTGTTAAACAAACAGGAAACTTACTTGAACCTTCCTTGTCCTTTTTGACATTAGACAAACTGCAAAGTCCTTTTTCAGAAGGCAGACCTACATTTTTGGGTGCTGCAAGCTATCTGACGCCAAACAAAAGTGAAGCAGATGTAAAACCTAATTGTGGAACATCGGAGAAACTAATGAAGAAACCTATTGATTTTGCTAGTGTAACAATAGCTGAATTTGGGATTACTCCAGAGTCTTTTACTGCTAAGCCATCTGTAGGTAAGGGTTGATAAGGTGACTCTAAAAATGAAAATTTCAAAATATTGTGCTTCATATGTGAGTGAGAACACATCTGGTATCTTGCATAATTTACATTCCCTTAAATATTTAATGGTGGACATGAATCCATCTCCAGAAGATTTCAGGGCATTTGAGACCACTTTTAAATGAAAAATGCTCTTAAATTGGATTGAAATGTGGTGGGTGGAAGCTGTCAAGAGAACTTATTTGAAATCTGAGGGTCTTAATTTATGATGAAATCCATCTATTTAAAAAAATTAAAACAAAACAAAGTTGTTATAAAAATCCCAAGATTGCTGACGTAGCTGGAAATACTGTTGAAATAGGCAACAGAATTGGCTTCTCACAGCATAAGACACCCATAATGCAGATATGCTGAGTTCAATATAAAATATTGATATGCCCATGTAAAATGGCAAATTGATTTATTTTCTGAATGGTTTATCTGATTGGGTGGATGTCCGTTTCATTCACAGAGTAATACGACATAATGGGCATTTCTGGTAATAACAGATACAGGTTTTATAAGAGTGAGTTGGAAATAGTGCAGGAGAGAGAAATTGTGAGGAATTGTCCAACATTCACCGTACTTGGCATATAGAGTAATTTCCTATTAATCATATGTTTTCTTGGGTAGAGGGGAAATACTCTGACTTCCTAAAGCTGTGCTCAGCCAACATGAGATCATGGGAATAGGATCAGCTGGAGGAAATTTTGCAAAAGTAACACAGGGAATTTTCTTCATCCCATGTGCTTTATAGCCAAATTTTGATGTTTCTGTCAGTGGCACAGACTCATAAGTACAACTAAGTGTGCAATTTCACAATCCGTAAGTAGGGCTTCTTGAAATCCAAATTATGATCATTTTACACTGGGGTAAAGTAATGGTGATTATTCCACTGCACAGCCTTTTATATATTCTAGCTACATTAACATTACAATTTTCCACTGTCCCTGTTTAAAGGCACAAAAGTGCAAAGCAGGATGTTAAACATGTTTAGTAACCTATCTAGGAACTGTCAATATGGTTCCCCCCAGGGAAAAAAACAGTGTTAGGCCTCAGTTTGGGGATGTATGGGTTGTTGTATGTGTCCCGTCCCCGTCCCCCCCCATGCTAGAGAGCTGAGGGAGGGTAGTCTTTCATGGCACCATTCTCTCCCACTCTTAGCCCCAAACCCTGTGGAAATTCCAGCAGAACTTTCCGTGAAAGCTTATGTTGATCATTGCAGCATTAACTTTCTATCTCCTGGGTCTTGTACTCTGGAGAAGTGTTGAGTGTAAGAACGTTCATGCTGCCAAGGAAAGGGACACCAAGGATTGATTTGAGGAAGTTTTTCCTTTAAGCCTTTTTGTTTTTACTTTCTGTGAAGACCTTTTCTTGGTCTCCCTAACTTTCTGCATCGCAGTACTGTTTGCCTGATAACTCTTTTTTATCCAGAGAGGAAACTGTTTTATGCTTTCTGGAGAGAGAGAGAGGTTTCAAATGCTTGCTGTTTTATTTTTCCTTCTAATGAAGACAACATTGCAAATATAAAACTTTGCTTCTATTACAAAAATGTAGGTGTTGTACAATTTCCCTGCTATTTTAACAGACTTGTAAGTGTTCTCCTGAAGCTTCATTGTGTTTTTCTTCTTGCATTGTTTTCATTTCAGGGAAATCCATGGCTTTAAAACTTAGGCGCAGATCTACAATTGGAGTACGGGGTTCCCCTGAAAATAATAGCCTTATTCGATATCTTGCCCAACAAAGGAGGAACAGAACCGAAGACCCTTTCACAAAGGTGGGAATTTTTTTCAGAGTTGTGCAATATGGCTAGTGGAGGAAATCAGCTTCAAATATTTCACATCTTGAATGAATGTGACAATGTTCACCATTTCACTTTTATAGTCAAGCTTTTTTTACTTTAGATTTTGAATAGGAAGAAAATCAGATTAAGGATATGTCTACACTACCATCTTAGTTGACCTATGTTATGTCGACTTAGTCACCGCAGTAATTACTGTGGTGGCTGATGTCCACAGTACCCACCTGTTGGTGGTGTGTGTCCTCACCAGGAGTGCTTCCACCAACTGAAGAGGGACAGTGAGGGGGGCTGAGAGCCAGAGTTCTCAGCTCCCCACTGGAGCCCAGCTGCCCGTTGGGCTTCTTGCCTCCTACCTGGTAGCAGGTTGGGGAGGGAAGCCTCCTGGGGCTTCCGGCCTCTGGCAGGGAAATCCACACCCAGAGCTCAAGCTGAGAGCCAGGAGCTGGGCTTTCTTCTGAATGTGAGGGCTCCAGCAGAGCTGTGAAATTGACAAGATAGTGTCTATGCAGACACTGCATCGTCCTAACATGGAGGTGGAATTATGTCGGTGTAGTAGGGCACTTACATTGGTGGGAGCAAGGCTGTAGTGTGTACACTGACATAATTAGGTTGTCGTAAACTGTCTTATGTCAAACTAACTGTAGTGTAGACCAGGCCTAACCTGTACTGAAGGAAAGAGAAGGCAAGTCTGAAGGAAGAAAACAAAAATAGAAATAACAATGGACTTACTTATGATACTTAACACTTTTCCTACTGAGAATTGTGGGGAGCTAAAGTTGAGGCCAACTGGCTCCAATAAATGTATTTTAGTAACTCATATTATTATTTATTGAAAAAGAGTTAGCTTAAAAGAATGTGAAGGTAAAGCTACACTTCTAAAACTGTTAACACCCTCTTCATTCCTCCTTGTTCTCCCGTACCCCACCCCAGGCTTTGCTAGCTATTTCCTTGTATATTTGTTGCTCAAGTAATGTTAATGAACCTCCTTTTAAAAAATCTTAGAGGCAAACATGTTAGATGAGGGCTACTTAAAAACTTTGCTTTAGAACAGACTGAGGCTGTTTTTACAGCTTAATCTTTACAGCCCATTTGTTAAACTTCCTCAAAGTGTGTACATATGTTTGAGTTATTGGATTGAAAAACTTTGTTCTGTATTGGAATATTAAAACAAGTTTAAATACTGCAAAGGTTGAGAGTAGATAGTAGAAACCTAAAGGTAAAAAATATTACAGTGATGTAATTATCTCAAAACCAACATTACAAACCCAGGATATTCTGAATTAAGGTTACGTTTAGAATAATTCGGAACATGTTAAGGTATGGAGATGCACATATAAGTTGCCCAAAAAAATCTCAACTCTGCCCTGCAATAACAGTATAATTATGACAAAGGCATTTTAGTGGGTGTGGTCCCAATTATATTAGACTGACTTGAAAGAATCATTCACTTTTTTTTTTTTTTTTTTTTTTCCCCCCCCTCTCATAGTGTCACTACAGGGCTAAATGCCTTACATGGGTGTTGTCATACCTTTACATTTTTGGATTTCCTATAGGTGTACATATAGCTCCTGAATTTCTTGGATTTGTAATGTTTGGTTTTTGCAATAATTACAAAGTATTAAGACTGTTCAAGGCATATTTTTAAAAATGCACAAATATTAAATTTCTTAATTAACCCAGTTTTTAACTCCTAGATGAAGTAATGGATCTTAAAGTCTCAGATAATTCATTCTGTACTTAAAGTGCTGTTAGTTTGGGAAAGGCTAATTTTTTTTCATACATAAGAGGCTGGATTCCTGTTTTAAGCGCAAAACAAAACTCAGCCTTAATTATGGAGTCACAAACAACGTTTCTATAATTATGTACATATCTGTTAATATCCTGTAATATCACTTTAAGGTATAGTTGCTTTTTACATATGTTCAGTTCATCCTTTTACATCATAAAGTGCCTGTGTGCATCATAAGGTTCTGACCATATTGAAGACCTGGGGTCCAGTGTTCATTTCACTGGACTATCACTCTAACATGTCATTGAAGTCAAATTTTTAACTGTCCATTTTTTCTTTCCTCTTCTTCTGAGGTATAACTGGAGGTTGATTTCTTATGGGGAATTTAATATTCAGGAGTTCTAGATGTTTTTTTTTTATAAAATGTCAGTGTTGTATGTAGTTATGTCTAAAATATAGAAAGATGCTGTTACTCATACAATTTAATTTACATGAATGTGAATGGGGCGGGCAGAGGCAAACTGCTTTGGAGGGACAAGTGTAGGAGAGAGAGTCAAACTGTATTGTTGTGTAGTAGTATATTTGAGATTAATCCCTTTTCTACATTTTTCATCATAGAACTTGGGGACAGTATCCAAGTGAAACACAAGGCCATTTTAAGATGCACTTATTTGTCTCTTTGATTAAGTTTGTGCTGTTGTGTTAACATACTTATTCCTCTTCAGCATTTGTAAGTTTCAACTTTTTAAAGAGCATAAATGGATTATTTTTTTCATGTCCTAGCAGGCCAGCCCTTTTAAACATCAAAATGTTGGCTCGTTAAAGGATAAAATATCTGCCTTCCAATCATCTTTTCAGTCAGCGCAAGAGGACGAAGAGAGGGCTTGCTTTCCTGGGCTCTCGCAGGAGGAGAGAGTGTCCCAGGCAGCAGGCTATTGTAAGTAATCTATATCTGCAACCCAAAAATGGCAATGTTGATAGTAATTTAATTTTGGTCTGAATAGAAAAATGATTGTTCTATTGTAATAACCCAGTTTCAAGATGAATCTTGAATCATGGTTTCACGGAATAAAAAGGTAAACTAACTGAAAGGTCCAGTGTGTTTATCTGTTGCCTAAGTGACTTCTCTGATAGTTTTTTACTTTCTAAAATTTTATGTAGTACTATTCTGACTATGGTTAGTATACTTTTTGGACAGTTAATCAGGCTTCTTGTCTTTTACTTTTCATTGAATGTGTTTTTATTATTTGCCCCTCTTTCATAATGAATTCATCGATCTAGAGACTGAAATCAAGTTACTATTTGCAAATTTTGCATTGGTCCTTACATTTCTGGTAACAATTCCAATTGTGTGAAGATTTGGTGTCCAGTACCTTCTTCAAAAATGCAGTAGTATTTGGAAATTACATTTTATTTCTTTGATATATAATTAACGTACTCAAATGCTGAAAGAACTCCAAATTATTGATAAGTTGCCCTATCCCCTAAGGCCTCTAAGCCATCCAATAGGAAAAGGAAATTAACAGATGTTGCACATGAACAGTTAATGTGGCTCAATGGTAAATATAGAAAAGATGCCAGAAAATACATTGCTATATTCTACTTTTACTTACCTGAGCCCTTTATACTACTGCTTTCCATACCATCCACAAAATAACCATCTAGTTTTGATTGTTTGCTTTATTTAAAACCCCCAAGAAAATGAAAATAAGTAATATAGTACTACTTGCAAAATAGAATTCAAAAGATGTTCTTAATTTTGTCTGACTAGAGAGACTTCTAGCTTATCTAGCTTATGCAGTGAAGGGATGTAAATGATCTACATGGAAAATCTAAGGTTTGTTTATTTTATTAACTTACAAATGCAGCTCAGAACAAACCACCTTTTACAAAACAGCATGAACAGTTTCAGTTGAGTGAAGAGTTAGCATCTGAACGCAAGAGTGTTGCGTACAGGGAAAACTGGAAAGAAAAATTAACTAATGGTGATAAAACTCCAGCCAGTATCCAGGTATGCAAGATTGTCTCTCCACCAGAGGAGGTGCCCATCATTGAAACTACTACTGCTACAATTTCAACGGTATGTGTATATCTTTAAGGGGGTGAGGGGAATTAATTATGAAATTGCATCAGCAGATCCCTCTTGTAGGAATTAAATTCACATTGTGAGCAGTGGAACTGCTGATGGAGCAAAAATCTGTTGGGGGTACTGGTGCATTGACTACATTGAAATTTAGCCCCACCTCTGTCATCCTTAGTTCCTCTTCTGTCACCAGCAATTATGGGCCTGATACCACAATGTGGATGTTTTTTTTGTTTTTGTTTTGTTTTTTTCAATTTTCTACATGCGTAGGCTTAAAATGTGTTTGCCTACTGTAAAGTCTTCTAATAGACAATGTTATCTTTTGTCTTGTAATCACACACAGGTTTAATTCACAACTTCCATTTACAGAAATGAATATTATTTCAATTTTGTAACTTACTACATTTGGCATCTGTAGATTTCTTGTACATAGGTCAAATCACACTTCAAAGTTCTACGTGAGGGTAGAGCTTGATGATAATGGTACGGAGCAATACATCTTCATTGGAAACACCCTCCATGTGTGCTCTAGGTTCTGCCTGTTACAACTATGGGATTCATGTGGACAAATTTGAACATGTCGGTTAACTAATGTAATCATTCAGAAGAGATGCAAAACAAAGGTTCTCCATTCCTCTCCACTTCAAGGAAAAAGGCATGTTATTGCCTCTGCACAAATAGGGGAAGGGGAGAGAAACCCTACTGGATGTAATACAAGTTCTACTTAAGATATGCCATACATCAGAATTGCTAGTCCACTGGTCTATTTTGTCAGGTGTCCTATCTGATAGTGGCCTCCACCAGAAGCTCCAGAGAAAGGTGCAAGTAACCTGCAACAAAAACCAGCTCTTAGGGAAGTTTCTTCCTAACCCGCATTAGTTAGTCGGTACTTTGTTCCCTGAAATATATTACTACTTTATTTTCCTTATTTTTATTCCCAACTAATGTACCTCTGATTTTTCTCATTTACATACATTTGAAATCCTCTTTTGAATTCTGATAAGCTTTTGGCCTTGCTGATATTTTGTGGCAATAAAGTCAACTAAAGAGATTAATAATGTGATAATGAAAACTGTATTCCTACAGAAGGAATATTACCTGACTCTTTAACATGCATTATATGCTCAAAGAAAAAGGGAAAAAGTCATAAGCAGCAGTTGTTATTAAAGTCACCATTTGCCAACAGTTACCTCACCGTCCTTGCCTACAGATAGACTAGAAAGTTACCTATTTGGTCCTGTACTGACAGCCTTCCAAGTGAACTGCAAAGCCTTTTAATATTTTATGCTCGTCTTTCTTCTAAATGGGTCTCAGGCTTGTCTCCTGTTTAAAATTTGGGGCTGGGGGTTGGTTTTGATTTGATTTTTTTACATTGGTAATATCAGGTCTTGCCTGCCTTCCCTGTGTGTGTGTGTTTTGAGGACTGGAACTGAGCATTTGTAGAGAGAGAGAATGTTTAGTCAGAAAGCTTAACTTTTTTGGTTCTTGATTTATTTGCTGTTTAACTGAAACACTTGGCAAACACCTTAAGAGAGAAGTTTGTTTTTTTTTTTTTTTTTTTTTTTTTGGTAAAAGATTCAGCACCCCATCCCTTCAGTTTAGGATTGAGAGCTCCAACTCTTGTCCTCCAGAAGCTCCTCTTTGTCTTACCTTGACGATCAGAGTTGATACATCAGAGGTGAAAAATAAGCATTTGAAACCACTCCTTTAAAAAGACTATTTAGACATAGAATCAAATTTCAATGAGCACAAACAAAATAAATTTTCTTTATGGTTCACTTCTAATAACTTTAAGTAACGAAGCTGCGTTCAAGTTTTTGCTTTAAAAATATCCATGACTTTTTATATTTTTGAAAACTGTTTTACTGTGTTTCCTTGCATATCAGTATTCTGGTAAAAAGAGCTATAATTTCCTTTTTCTAGGAAATTCCCTGTACGCCACCAATTACTGAATCTGGAAGCTTATCTTTAGAGATTATTCCACTAACGGGCATCCCAAAGACACCACGCAGTAAGAAGATTCATCACTACTTTTGTTACTACTCTATTAGAAGCTTGAAAACTAAATATGCCTTATTAATTATGTTTCCATTTCACAAGCAGTGATGCTATCTCTTTATGATTAGGAGTTTCAAATACAACAGAAGTCAATATTGCTTTGTGCTGTATTACCAATGCTGGCAAAAAAGTGCCATGGATGATAATGTACTATTCAATTGCTGCTGCAGAGAAGCTCAAATTAATCTGGTTCCCAGATTTATGCAGCTCTTTTTGCTATAAACTACAATATTTTAGGAAATGCTTCTTTTAAATGACAGGTTTCAGAGTAGCAGCCGTGTTAGTCTGTATCCGCAAATGAGAATTTAATAGAAAATTAGGTATTCTGTACCCCAACAAGAGTAATAGGAGATTCTCAAGAGTGTAGAAAAGAAAATAACCCAAAGATAGGAAACAGTCTCATGTAAATGATTCTTTTGCTGTAATTTTTGATATTTGTTAATCACTCTGAACTTGCTTTGTTTTTCTGAACCTCTAATGTTGTTACCTTTAAAAAGCCTTTCTCTTCTAAAAAACTTTATTTTATAACTAACAAGCATTACAACACATTACAAATTTACGTTCTAATAAGTTTCAATGCCTCTTCATTCATACTTTAATGTTTCCTTTCTTTAAGTACTGCAGCTCTAAAAGCTATTTTAATGAGGAGTTAAGTACTCATATAAAAACAGTTTTCCAGCTCTCAAAATATTTAGTCCAACAATTTGGAATGTGTTTTTTGTAAAGTTTTATATGTCACATAAATAGTAATTATTTGAAGCATTCCTTGAAATAGAAATATCATTAGACTCTAAGAAAGGTGAGATTATAATTAAGGAACTTTTATGATTAACATAGATTTCACATAAAAGTGTGATAATCCATCTCTCATTGACCATTTCCCTTAACTGCATGTTAAACCTCCAGAAAATAGAGAAGTATAACAGAAATGCTGACACAATCTTAATAGAAAAGAAAATAATTGCAGTACTATAGCAGCTATATTTTAAACACAGGAAATAAACTACCATATATGATATTGTATGGTGGTAACTCATGCATAATGCATCTCTAATGGAGACCACAACACCAAAAACCTAACTTCTGAGGAATTCACACATTTAAGCAGCTTTTGAGACTAAGTAGCAGCATGCATGTATTGCAACAAATGTTGAATTTTTTAACATTACATCTAAAGCCCTTAAATCTTGATATTTATGTATTCATTTTGAAGATATTACTTCTGAGTGTATCAGTGAGGAAGTTGGAGGTAATACTGGATCGCAGCTAAGCAGAAAGAAAGTTACCTTTGCAGAAGAACTGAGCTTGGAGATATTTGATGAAACCATGCCACCTGTTACGCCACCACAAAAGGGAAACCTTCCATCCAGTGAAAAATCACATAATGGCTCCTCCTGCCTTCGATCTGTTCTGAAGAAAACACCAGTAAAACTACTGATGGAAAACGTGAAGGTTGGTGTATTGATCTCATTCATAAATATAAACTTGAAACGTTAAAGAAGCATTACTGTGTTCACTACTCAGTAACTTTTTTTAACTGAACCATGTTTTCCAAGAAACATCTTTTTTGACTAATGGTATAACAAAATGCATTGGAAGTTGTATTAAACAGTTGTTAGGTTGTGAAAGGGGTATGTCTGTGACCTTTTTTTCATATCCGAGGTTTGTCTTAATTTATTTTGAAAGTTTCAGGGGGCCTTCAACATGTACAGTACACATTCTAAAAAACAAGATTATCTAATGCTCAGTTTATGCTGATTACTAAGAATTATTTAAAGAAAATGACTTTCATTATCCTTTTTCAAAATTGAACACTGTATAAATTAAACATGAACAGGCAAGCGTTATAACAATAATAGGTGTATTACACCATTGTATTGATTAGACAGGAGTAACACTGTTGATCTTAATAGGAACTCGTAAGCAATACTACTGGCATGGAAGGAAATGAACCTCTTTTATTCTCTGATCTTTCAAGAAGTTGTGAAGAACTGCAAACAGGTCAGAAATTTTTATACGTTTCTAAACTGGCATAATCTTTATTTCCCATTAATTAAAAGGAACACTGTCAAGTTGAACTTGATGCTGTTGCTACTGGTCACTTTGTTGCAGAACTTGAGGAAAGAGTGTAAGTAAGCAGTGCACAAATGTCATCCTATTTCATGGGATAGGTAGTACAACGAACAAAGAAAAAGGAAACTATCAAATTCTCAAAGTGAATGGGGGTGGGGGGGAAGGAAGACAATATCACTAATTTCTTTCTTTCAGCAATCTTTGCCGTTATACAACAACAGGTACAAAACTTTAAGATGGAAACATGACTTCAAGTGGACAGTGCCCATTTAATATATATATTTTTTTTAATAGTGAGGAGATGTAAGAAAACTGAATATTTAATATACGGCAATATCCTTGGGATATAACTTTTAAAATACTTTCAAAGTTAAAATGTTTTTGTGAAAAATTGGTCACGGTAGGATTATATGATTGTCTGTCTGAAATTGCAAATGACAGAAGGGCTTACAGTAGGTAAAAGAAGTTACTTTTTGGCCTGTGGCCAAAATACCATCTTGAGCTGTGATCCTGTTGGACATTGAGTCAGTTCTTAATGTGGAGAACTTTTAAGACCAGGAAGTATTAATTGGTTTGATTAGTAGCAAGCTTCCTACCCTCTGACTCAGTACTTAATACTCCAGGGCATACTGTAGTTCTGGAGGTGCCATTTTCACTATACTGTGTCAAACTGAGGTTCTGACCACCTGAAGTTATAAAAATTCTATGATTCTTTTCTTAAATGTTACGGTATTTTCCCTGTTTCCTGGCCAAATTACAAATTTGGCCAAATTCCTATTGCATTATGGATTCCGCCTGTCTAAGCTACTCTTGTAATGTCAGTTAGATGTGACTCAGTTTGCTTTGTCTTAAACTACTGTGTAGGATTGATGCAGGCTATTAAACAATGACCATGTCTTACCCGAGTGCTGACTGCAATTGAATGATGGAAGAAGATGGAGTGTGTGAGGGCTAGACCCCAGTGTTGCAGCAGGGAAGGAATTGTCTCGCATAGGCATAGGCATAACTCCTTTCCTGGACCCAGGCTAAAAGGAGATAATCTGTAAAAGGGAGCATTCTGGAACTGGTGAGGATCTTATCTGTATTAAGTTTGATTAGACATAGATTTGCGCATTTTATTTTATTTTTTGCTTGGTGACTTACTTTGTTCTGTCTGTTACTACTTGGAACCACTTAAATCCTACTGTCTGTATTTAATAAAATCACTTTTTACTTATTAACTCAGAGTATGTATTAATACCTGTCAGAGCAAACAGCTGTGCATATCTCTCTATCAGTTTTATAGAGGGTGAACAATTTATGAGTTTGCCCTGTATAAGCTTTATACAGGGTAAAATGGATTTATTTGGGTTTAGACCCTATTGGGAGTTGGGCATCTGAGTGTTAAAGACAGGAACACTTCTGTTAGCTGCTTTCAGGTAAACCTGCAGGTTTGGGGCAAGTAATTCAGACCCTGGGTCTTCGTTGGAGCAGACGGGGGTGTCTGGCTCAGCAAGACAGGGTGCTGGGGTCCCGAGCTGGCAGGGAAAGCAGAGAGTGGAAGTAGTCTTGGCACATCAGGTGGCAGCTCCCAGGGTTTTTTTGTGATCCAACCCATCACAGTGGCATAGTCAAGCAGGATCTGTGCACAGCTGATTGCTTTGAGATACTGGTAGTGATTTTAAGCGAGTTTTAAGTGTGGTGGCTGGAGAACAGACAAAGTGGCGACTGGTTTGTTATTTTCTGTTTGCTTATTTCGGTGGAGGGAAGTAGGGACAGAAAAGGAAGCAAAATAAAGTCTGAACACTGAGCTGAGTGCATCCCAGTTTCAGTGAACTGCAGAGGGGTGTGGCCCAGCAGAAGAAAGCAGGAAAATGAGTACCAGTGAAGCAGCTAACAAACTAGAGCTGGCTAGACTGGAAGCAAAAGAGAGAGAAAATGAACATAAAAGAGTGGATGGAGAGGGAGGAGGCTGCCCACAAGAGAGCCATGGAGGCAGAGACAGCAAGGGTGGAGGCAGAGACAGCTGCCCACGAGACAGCTAGGGAGGCCCAGAAGCATGAACTGGCTGTAATGGAGTCGAAGAGACAAAACGCTCCACCTGCTGGCTCCACTTCCCCAAAAATCCATAAATGGGAGCGACTGTGTCCACAGTATGAGGAATCCAGCGATATTGCCTAATATTTCATCACCTTCGAGATACTATGCACCCTCCATGCCATCCCTGAAGATCAAAAGATGACCACATTGATAGAAAAATTGACTGGCAGAGCTCTGGACATATTCAATAAGATGCCTATTGATGATGCTTCAAACTATGGTAAATTTAAGGATCTGGTTTTGAAACACCTGAAACCTACAGGGTTAAATTCAGGAGTCTTAAGAGGGGATCTGGATTGAATAATGTGGCTTATGCCAATAAAATGAGAGATTTGGTAGATAAGTGGGGGGGGGGGGGGAGGCATTACAAGCTTTGAAGGGGTATGTGATCTGGTTACTCAAGAACACTTCCTGAATATGTGCAGTGATGATGAAAAACAGTATTTGTGGGACAAAAAGGTAAATGCAGTGGGTGAATTAGCTGGGTTTGCAGACTCTTATGAGCAAGCACAAGCTGCAATCAAACATAAACCACTGGCAGAGGGGTACAGGGTCGGGGGAAAGCAGAATCATCGTTTTACCCCTGGGAAAAAGGAGGCTGGGGGGTCACCTCCCCATTCCCCTGGTACTTGCCCCAAATTTCCTGTGCAAGCAGAAGAGCCCGAGAGGTGCTATCATTGTAAGTCCAATGAGCACCTGAGGAATAGTTACAGGTCAGCAGGGGGCAGGACCTGCCCTGGGGTGCACAGAGACATGTGTCCCGAAGGTGGAAGTTGGGGTCCTGGTGACCGCTGCGGTGGGAACAGACCCCAAGGACTCTGTAGCTGGGCGCCAGCCCAACCCGAGTGAAAGGGGGGGGATTTTGCTGGCCAGTGAAAGGTCTGTCATAGCTGGTAGATGTGAGCCCACAGCTGGAGCAGGGTCACCTTCCCTTTTGGGGGACACGAGTGTCTGACCCAGAGGGAAGCCCAGATGGAAGGTGGGGGGAGGGGCAGAGAGTCCCACCCACCTTTTGTAGGAAAGGACTTTCCCAGGAGGAGGGTGAAAAGTCTGCGTTTAAAATGCCAGCCCCCTCTCCTCTGGATCAGGTTTTAAGGGAAACCTGGGGGTCAGGTCTCCTGGAGGGGGGAGTCCATCCAGCTAACCTGTTGGGAACAGAAAGTGGGGTGCCCAAAGGGGTCCAGAGCACCCCATTGAAAGATGTTGTTCTTGCTACACTTGTAAGAGATAAAACTATCTCTCCAAGACAGGGCGGGGGAAAATCTCTGCATGGGTGGAATTTCACAAGGGAGTGGGGTCCAGCCCAGAGAAATTCCAGAGGGAGGGGCCGAGGGCAGGCATGGTTGCAGTACACCCTTTCCTGGCCAAAGACCCAAACACATGCCTGAATTAGAAGCCTTCCCCAAAGAGGCAGAAGAATCTGCATCGGAGTGCCTACCAGAGGGCACAGAGAACTGGGAAAATGCAATCGATGCTAAACAAGTTCAATTGTGTGAATGAAGCCTGTCTACCGTAGATTTGCTGTTAACCTTGTGTCTTGCTAATTCACCTATGGGATAAAACAAAAGAATTCATACTAGTGGTACACCCTTTAAAGATGTGGGACATACCTGATTTGTGGAAGAAACTGTTTTACATGCTAGGGATGGTGACAAGACAGCCCCACCAGCATGTTACTTTTCAGCACATACCTGTAAAAAGCAGAAAAAGCATAACAGGCCCATACTTTGTTCTGTCTGTTACTACTTGGAACCACTTAAATCCTACTTTTCAGTATTTAATAAAATCACTTTTTACTTATTAATTAACTCAGAGTATGTATTAATACCTGTTGGAGCAAACAACTGTGCATATCTCTCTATCCGTGTTATAGAGGGCGAACAATTTGAGTTTGCCCTGTATAAGCTTTATACAGGGTAAAATGGATTTATTTGGGTTTAGACCCCATTGGGAGTTGGGCATCTGAGTGATAGACAGGAACACTTCTGTTAGCTGCTTTCAGGTAAACCTGCAGGTTTGGGACAAGTAATTCAGACCCTGGGTCTTTGTTGGAGCAGACGGGAATGTCTGGCTCAGCAAGACAGGGTGCTGGGGTCCTGAGCTGGCAGGGAAAGCAGGGGGGAGAAGTAGTCTTGACACATCAGGTGGCAGCTCCCAGAGGGTTTCTGTGATCCAACCCGTCACAGGTGGAACCAAAAATGTGCTTAGGGTGTGGGGGGGGGGGGATGGAGGAGCAGTGACACAACATCCATTTATCTCTTTGCACCCCCAGAGCCAAGGTCCAGGTTGTTGTACAGAGGTACAGCTGAGTTAAATGCAGCCCAGGCCACTATTCTGAAGTGACTATCTTTGATAGGTAGTAGTTTAGTTTTTAAAAGATGCTCATTGCAGTGGTGGTGGATGGATAACTGCCTTCCCAGGTTGGACTGAGACCCCGAGCATGCAGGCTACTGAACTGATGTAAGGTGATAACTAACTTTTTATATTGTTCTAACATTTTCACCATAACTATAATTTAACACTAACTTTCAAGCAATATTTGGATACATCAGAACCTGGCAGTCCATCTTACCTATTGAATAGCTTCTTCAGAGGGATCCTGATAAAAGAGTAACTCTGTGATTCCTTTTTTATAGTCAATAGTTTTCTATTTCTTCCTACCATAAAGCAATTCATCTTCAGTTATATTTGAGTTTTTTGTAAAACTAGGTCTCCTATATTTTTGTCTCCTTTTCCCTTAGTTCTCAAATCTGTAATACTGTAGATCCATACTGAAAAATCCTGTTGACTTCATTAGGAATTCTGTGCTTGAAATAATTGCCTGTTCAAGTCTCTAAATAAAATAAGAGAATTTAAGGTGAAATATTTCCATTAATCGCATTTGAGGTCACTATGAATTTAATATCTTTTTTTACAGATAGAAGTAATACTAAAACAATAGACACAACAGATGAGAACAGCTCTGAAAAGCCAATGAAGAGAAAGAAGGTTACTTTTGGAGAGGAGCTAAGCCCAGAAGTATTTGATAAAACCTTGCCTGCAAATACACCATTGCATAAAGGAGCGACCCCAATCAGTAACCCAGGCTCACAAAGCGATAGCCCTTCCACAGTAATAAGTCCTATGAGAGAACCTTTATCCCAGCCAAATTTTGATGACTGTGATGGTGATGTGAGTTTGCTTTAATTTATTACAATGGCTACTTAGTCTCTACAATCAGTTTTATCATTCCATTTTGTTCTTTTTTTTAAAAAAAAATTTGAAATGTCAAATTAGTCCAGATTTTAACATCTTGGAATGGTTACTCTTTAAACATTAAATTGTTTGCTTCAATTGCCTTAGGCATCCTGCATAGCTGTTCTGCCTGCAGATTTGCCATTTGGAGTGAATTCTGTTACAATATTGGAAGTATGTCGTATTTAGCCTCATTTTGTTTCTTGGGCCTTTCATACTTTTTGTAGAGACCTTATGAAACATGGTATGTGTGACAATTAGTAAGTTCCTTCATCCTGTAAAGAAAGGAAAATTCCATTAGGCCATTCATATGCCACTTTAAGCAGTTTTTGAAATATTGAAAGAAGGGGTGTGTGTGTGTGTGTGTGTGTGATTTTTAACGTTTTGTTTTGTTTTTGTAAATACAGGAATATGTTAAGCCTCTTCAAGAGTCTGTAGCAGTCCCTGAGAATAGGAAAGGTAATAAAGTTGGGTTATAATATGGCTTCTTAGTTTGTATATTTGATATCTCTTAGCATTTGTGTGTCTTAGTTAATGAAAAATTTTAGGGAAAGATGCCAAGGACACATGCTTACATTTGATATTGAACTATGTTTAATGCTGCTGTTTGATAAAACTTGAAAATAACTTTTTGGGATAAACCAGACACAATGTTGAAGCATCAGAAATGTTAACTTTTCACTGGCTTGTAGGCCAACTCAACCTCACTGAAGCCTCCGAATTTGTTTGGTGTGTGTGCCTGGTCGAAGTTGAATTTACTGCTTGTTTTTCATGTTTTTAACTGAATGCCTAGTGTGATCAGCATGTAAAAAATGTATGGTGATGTGGTGGACATAAAGGCTTTATCAGCAAGCATTTAGGATTTGATTTCACATTCTGCCTAAAAGGTTCTTTTGGTTAGACCTACTCATTTATAGCCTGATCATGCACATTGAATCATTGGGAGCTTTGCCATTGATCCCGATTGGGTACAGGATCAATCTCTCGAACAATGTTAACTCCTGGTGAAATCTGGCTCTTTAACTGCGAGGTCCAACATGAACTGGGCTTAGTAACTTGGATATATCTATTTGTTTGGTTTTGGGTTTTTTGTTTTTTGTTTTGAAGTCTGTATTAATATAGGGATTTTTACAATGTAAACAACAAACAAAAGCCAAAAACAAATTAAAACTCTAAAAATAAACAAGGTATGTGCATACCTCTTTTTAAGTAACCACGTTACTTTTCTGCTGTAATTTTTTGTCCTCCCTTTCCTTACCCCAAGCCCTTCAGTTTTTCTTGTACCTGCTTGTCATATTTTGATCTACGACTAAATTTTTTCAGGGAAAAGGCTGTCTTGTATGGTGGTTTTTTTTTTTTTTTTAAAGGGCTTGGCATACTTTATACACTAAACAAATAAGCGTAATTAAAAAAAGGTGAGATAAGGTGTATAGTGAGAGGAGTTATACCTGAAATTTCCCAAGACAGATATATCTGCTGTTCTTAGTTTAACCAAGATTCTTCTTTTCCAGTGTATTTAACAGAAATTAATTCCTTTGATAACAAAAACTCTTGTACCAGAATAACCCGGTCCTCTACTAAAAGAAAGGTAAGTATCTTTAATATTTTTTTTGGTAATTTTTATTGAACTTCCATATAACTCAAATGTTAACAACTTTTTGTATTGTTAGATGTTGGTGACAAATGATTGAGAGCTTCCTTTAAATAATTTTAAAAATAAATATTGGTAAGATTAACAAAACAGTGATGCTTTCATAATTTTATTTTAAAAGTTGGTTTACTTTTTCCACACTCAATCTTGCACAATTATAAACTCTTCTTGATAATTTTCAAATTTCATTCCTGTTCACTATATAACTTTTTTGATTGCTGTAAGATCTTCAGGATATATGTGTGCGTGATAGGGTTAACATTACAGTTAGATCAGTATGCTGCAGGTAGTGATTTGATTGGTGTTCCCAGCTAGCAATATTAAAGAATGTGTTAACTTGCTGGCCTAGTAGTCTAATAGCAGCATGACACCCAACTATTAGCTATCAGGAACTTGTGGCTCACAGAGTTTCTTGCACAGGATTCTAACATATTCCAATACTATCCCTTACTAGACTCACTGCATAGAGGTGTATAGCTCTAGTTACAGGTTGGGGCACTTCAATGAGGAAATAGGATATGCCAGAAGACCCTCCTTAAAATAAATATTTAAAAAGGACAATATTTAACTGCATGGGGTGGGGGTAAATCTTTCTTCCCCGCTGCAATAATATTGCTATCATGACTTCGTCGGTTAATCAAGTGAGATAAACATAAGATTTATAACTTTGAGATTGTTATGGCTTCTGTACTCTTTTAAAAAGAATTGATGTTCCTCAACAGTATATCAACATTTCAGAAGAGACTGGTGTTACCATCTCGACAGATATAACGGCCAAAAATGCTCAAGATATTAAAAATCTAAGAAAGAGCAAGGTTCAAAGAGGAAAGGAAAACAAATCTGCCCCCAAAAGTATATCCGTAAGTAACTGCACACTGCAGTTGTGTGAATATCTCACTTAATTTTTCCTGTCCTAGATGATTCCTGAAACTAGTTTCTCATGGATGTCTTCAATTACAAGATCTGCTCATAATGTTTTTTGGCGGGTTTGTTTTTATGCCAGTGCCAACACACTTTTTTTATCTTATAGGTGTCTCACTCTCCCTCATCCCTTCCTGTACCACTGGTGAAGCTGGGCCCAATAGCCTTTATATCTATAACTTTTATACCATTTTCCTTAAGACCTCTCTTATGAGAGGCAGGGGAAACCTCGTACAACAGTATAGTACAGAAAGGACCCCTTAAGCTTTCTCTAAGATGTAACTCCCATACCAGTTATTGTATTCAACAATGAATAACTTTGGTCCAGTTACACCATATTTTCTTAAAATATTACCTAAATGTATGCTTCTCCCTATAAATAAACTGTTAGTTGATGTAGATTTATTGGAAAACCTTAAAAGGGATAATACTGTTTTTTCTAAACCTTTTCAGAAGGTAAAACTTAGAAGTTATGGAGGAAAAAGAGGAAAGAAAAAGGTAGAAAAATCCTTGTATGGTCAGAGAGAAGTAGCTTCCAAGAAACCTCTTTTGAGCCCAATTCCTGAGATCCCAGAGGTCTTCTCTTCTGCACCATCTTCTCCAAACTCACCTAAGACACACATTCTGCTCTTCTCAGGTAATAGTCTTTCTCCCTTTCAGCCACTTTCACTTTTGATTTAATCAATGATAAAGCTGTTAACTTTCTTGCCTCTATGCATATATAAAAAGTCTAATAAATCTGACCTTTATCATCTTATGAAGAGGAATCCTGGAGAAAGTGGGGGAGAAAAAAAAATCATACTTCAGTGATATGATCCAGGAAATCTATGGTGCTGTTACAAAGCCCCAGCTGGATAAAACTGCACTCTTACAATGTAGCAATTTAAATTGAAATTGTTACAAGAAGAGCCCATCAAATAAATGGGGTGATTGGGTAAGGCAGAAAATCCTTGAGGTGGTCAATCCTAAACTTTGTTTTTTTGAAGGTTGGTTAGGTCCTCAACCTCAGACTATCTTGTGTGATTTTTAGTTTACTGTAATTTTTTTTTAATGAATGGATTGACACAACTGAGGGACCATAGAGGTACACTTCATCCATTACATTAAAGAAAAATATTGGCCAGGTTATTCTGAATACCTTAGAAGAATTTGAAATCTGCATGTTGTTAATCACTGATATGCCCAAAGGATGTTTTGATTAGCTCACTTGCCAAATTATATCTACGTTTTTTGAGCTTTGGACAAACTCCTAATGGGATTTAAAAAAACAAAAAATGTTTAGTCTTAAGCACCTATGAACAAACTGGAAATCTTATGTTTCCCTGTCTACCTCTGTTTTAACATTTTACATATAGTGTAAGTCTGTGCATGCACACAAAACTATGGTTCTCTAAAGAATGGGTTCTCAGGATTTTGGAATCCTGTGACCCCACGTCATGTGACCTCAAAGTTAGTCTGTATAGATCTAGATCTGTTCCTCCTTTCTAAAAACTGCAACCACTAGCTTCCAGTTTGTCTCATGGTAGTGAGGGTCAACCATTTTATAGATATTTTAGTTAAACTGATATTTCCGCCTCATGAATACTGTATCTTTTTATTTGAACACCAGCAATATGCTTCACACTGCACAAAAGAGAAGACCGGTTTCCTGCTCTCGGGAGCTTAAGTTCTCAGACAATACAGGCATGTTGCACAGGACGACCAAAAGATCAGTATCTCATAGTGCTGCAAAAATGTTATGGTTGGAAAGAAATAGTTAAGATTTTTTTAAACTAAAAATTCATTAGTTGGTACTACAGTTGAGACTTGGGAAGTGTTCTGATTCATTTTGAAGGATTTGAAAGAAGAGAAGTGTAATTGCTTGTCCTATCAGGACAGGAAGAAAGTTTCAGGCATGTGTATCATAAAAGGAAGTGCAAAGGAGGAGTGTGAAGGAAACAAATGGAATAGTAGAAGTGGGAAGCTTAGTGCACAGTGCTAAATTTAATACAGTGAGGCATACAGAATATGACTTGTAATATTTAATTTTCAGGGGGGACCTTGTGACTATAATGCAATAGTAAGTTAAGCAGCTAGAAGAAAAGATAGACTGATTAGAAGCAGCATGGTGTCTTGACTACTGTAGCAGGCAGGTGGCCTGCTGCCATGTTGGTTATGATAGCTTGGAGCATGTCATCTGTTAATAAAATTCTCTTTGAGCCATGAGAGGGAAGGGTTCATGCTTTCCTTCACCTGCACCCCTGGATCCTTTAAATTTTCTCAGTCAACCCAATGTGGAGTGATCTTTCCACTGGGAATTGTGATATTTTACCTCTCAAATCAACTTCAAGTAAACCCTAACTTAATGGGAAATGAAGAGGCATCTCAAATGCTAGTATCAAAGCCTGTTTCAGATTAGTGTTTCTGGGCAGCTCATAATTCTGCCCATGATTGAAACGATATTGCCTAGCTGGTCTTGATGCACATTAACATGTCAGGCCTCCTCTGAAAGTATGCTGCTTCCCTATGCCTTTTATTAATTTGACTGAAGCCAGTCGGTCTCTTTCAAACTTTCCTATAAAATTCTGATTATTTGTAGAATGGTCTGACTAGAAAGACTGTATGCTTGGGTAGATGACCGGTGCGGAATAGCTTTGACAATAACTGCCAATGTTAACTACTTGAAACTGCTGTTCTTTGGGAGGAGAGTGTAAAATACTGTGACGGTTTTACTTCTTTGTAATAAATTGAAACTCTTTTTGAAATTTACATTTACTTTCAGGTATTCTCTTGAGTATAACCAAGCAAATTTGTGTCAATATAGCTTTTTTAAATTGTAAACTTTGTATATCCTTTTAGATTATTCCAAATCCAGTAATGCACACATAGGATCTATGAATGAAGTCGTTGAACAGAAAAAAGTGGTTGGAAGAATCAAAAGGAAAGTGCCTATAACAAACAAACGTCCAAACACTAAAGAACTCTACATTGTAGAAGCCAGCAGCACCAGTGGCATCGAGTGTCAGTCATCAGACAGTGGCCCTGATCCTGCTTCAACCATTAATATTGAGGTGCTTAATATACAGGAAAACATTCAAACAGAAAATGAGCTGGGATCACCCTTAATGTCACTAGAACAGAAAGAGAGTGATGTTTGTGTGAATGATCAGATCAGTGAAGAAGACAGCAATAAGACCAGCTGTCAGCAGTCTGAGCCCAGTCTTATGAGAGAACACACTTCACCTATCATTGTAAAATCAAATTCTCTTTTGCCACTACTAAACACTATTATGCAAGAAATTAAGAGCACTTCCCCACTTGATACATCTGACGACAAAGAACATGAAAAAGCGAGAGATGTCTTAATAGAAAATGAATGTGTACTGGAAAGTGATCATCCTTCAAATAACTCAGAGATGCTAAATGAGCTAGAGTTCTTAAACCTGCAGGACATCAGTGTAAGTGAAAATACTCAAACTGGATGTTCTATTACAGACTTTGCAAGAGAACGAACAGCTGACAGTGATGCCAGTCTTAAAAGGTTCAAAAGGCCTTCAAGAAAAGGCAGAAGCACTATGTACCTTTCTGAACTTGAGAATCTCCATTTTGAAGCATTTGGAAACAATCTCTCTAGTTCTTATTTTAATGAGCAAGAACCCCGGATAGAAAATGACTCAGAAATGTTTAGTGATCTACATTACTCTATAGAACAGTCCTTCTTGAAGGCGAGTGAGGATCATGGAAAAAAGGTAAGACGCAGTATGAGGCTGCATAAAAATGCAGAAAATGAGGGACTTGTGTGGATTAAAATACCTACTGAGATTCACAAGGACTCTTTGTCAGATTCTGCTTGCAAATCGAGGAGGACGATGTATGCATCCATCTTTAAAGAATCTGAGAACATTCATCAAAGACAAGAAAATTGGAGCCAATTTTCAGCTTTGGGGAAAGAGAACAATGAGTGTGTTCCTGTTGCAGGGGGTTCTTGCAAAACACGCAGGAGGAGCATGTGTGCATCCACTTCCCAGGAAACCAAAAATATAACTCAAACACGGAAAAAGAGAAGGGCAAGCCTTGTGTACAATAATAAAAATTACCAAAAGGAGTCTGAAGTGGAAGTATCCTTTGAGAACCATCCTAATGCCTAGGCAGATTGGGCCATCCATTTTTTTTTTGTTTTTTTTAAAGGTCAGTATTTGAATGTAGATTTTCTTTGGCTTCAATTCAATTATCTGTATTTAAGTGTCACTTAAGTAATGCCCTATTTCTATTTCTCTGGTCACAGACATTTGTATAAGTATTAATTTTATTTGTTCGTTTGCCAAGTAACTTAAATTGTCCTTTGGCTTGACAGTTTCAAAATGCTTGGCGAAACAACTGAGGAAAAGCAAGCTCAGCGTTGAGAGTACAGGTGTATTAGTCAGCAATGATGGGCAAACAAGGGTGAAGTTTTAATCTCTTGATGCTAGGAATCAGCACTTCCTATTTCTAGCAGAAATGGTACTGATCACAAAGCAAAGTGATGAAATATTTCTTATAAGAATACTGGGAGCTACAAGGATTGATTCATTGAAGCAGTAGTAAAAGCTGTAACAAAAGTAACTGTCGAGAATAAATACACACTTCCATTATTTATTAGAAATATAAGGGGTTTCAGTCAGTTGAGGCAGAACACGCACACCTCCTTCCTGTGGAAAGGATAGCCGTAGAAACTACTGATTTGTATCCCAAGATACATTTTGTTCCGTTGCTGTGACATTTACAGCCAAAGGAGAATAGTGTTTATAGAATAGTCTGCTTGTCTTAGATGCAAGATTTCTTTAATGAGCAAGACCCAGTTGCTTGCTCAGATTCTTTAGGATTCTTTATATTTAGATCTTTTCATATTTAGACCCACTTGGGGGGAAAAAAATTACTCTAACTAAAATACGTACTGTATTATGGAAGTCCGGGGTTTCAAATGTTCTGTTGCCCTGATTTTTTTGAGGCAGGAATTATGTTTGATTATACTTAGCCTTGTGGAAAGCACATAGCAGTATGTGTTTGCCCTTGAAACTTTGGAGTGGTTACTGGATAAGATACGGTTTATGGGCAGACTCAGTATGCATATCCAACTCACTGTGGTACAATCAGTAAGTGAAGTCTCTCATTCCTTCACTTGCATAGAGAAATGCCAGCAACCACACACGTGGCTCTCACCTGTTGTGGGAAAAGAGAACCAAAGTTTATGGATCAAAAAAAGCAATATTGACAAACTGTTTAGGGGAGTGGGAAATAATTCATTCTTGATGGTGTTGGGTCTTCTTGACAGAGCATGAGTCAAACCCTAATTCCATTGTATTTTGAAGCCTACTGTCACAGTCTGTGAAAACTGAGTTTGTCTTTACTAGTTGAGCTATGATGGCTTCAGGAATACCCTTCCAGCTGTAATTGTTTGAAGGATTGATATTTCCTATCTGCTGAATCCTGCTTTTATAAAAAATTACTTTTGAAATCCATGTAACTTTTTTTCCAGATTTCAAAAACAAGCTAACAAATAGAGATCCTCTACAACTAACATAACAGTGAAGAAAGCTCCTGCTGGGGTGCAGACTTTTCCCATGTTCTGCAGAGACTTTGCTTTACCATCTTGGCACCAGCAGGTCTGGAGCTCCCACTGCTATGGACTTGTGTACTTTTCATTCGCAACTAATCATTAAGAAATCCCAATTTCTGCAGAAGGATTGATTGTTAAGCGTGTTTAATCTTTACTGTATACAACACTTCCTGTTTTAATGTTTAAGGTTAAACTGCCTAGAAAAGAATATGAACATGTCCAGAAAATGAAGTACAGTACTGCATAACTGCATTGTGAATGTTTTAAATATTCAGTGTATATGTACCCAATACAGTATTCAGTAGTTGACCTGCCATCTTACTGTTTGCTTATTTCTAGTTTGAGCTATAGAATATAAAATGTTGAATATGGTCTACTTAACACAATCAGTATTGTTTTCATGTTTCATGCTGTACTACTTCAACTGTGAGGTGAAATATGCCAGCTTTAAAACAGTTTCTTAATATTGAAAAATCATCTCTGTTGTAAACCTGTTTGACCACTTTGAGCTGGAATAAAATTTCTTATGTACTTTTAGTAAAGTTAGAAAATCATATTGAAACACTGTCTGTCTTATCCTATCTGCAGAGACCAACTGCCAGTCTTTCAGAAAACAAGAACTACTCAGGCAACTTTGCAAGAAACTTCATCAAAAGATATCATTTGTGTTGTACTGTTGATTTCAGTGACAGTTCTTCATCAGGACCCATCCACTTTCTTTTACTGTTTTATCAACCCTTTTTTTCAAGTCTTCATTAACTAAATGTTTGCACGTTTATCTGCTCTTGCTGTTCTCCACATTTTTGGAACTTGAACTCATTTCTGGAAGATAGAATATGCTCTCTCTAATGGGGGGAGGTTTGAGAGTTTGAGCATTGGCCTGCTAAACCCAAGCTTGTGAGTTCAATCCTTGAGGGGGCCATTTAGGGAACGGGGGTAAAAATCTGTCTGGGGATTGGTCCTGCTTTGAGCAGGGGGTTGGACTAGATGACCTCCTGAGGTCCCTTCCAACCCTGATATTCTATGTTAACAAAATTAAATCTACCACAGTGAAAATTTTAGACTTTGGTTCAGAACAGGCCTACGCAACATACGGGCCGCATGTGGCCCGCATGGGCTCACTGTGCGGCCCGCGGGGGGGGAGTAGGTGGGCTCCCTGTGTGGCCCGCTGGGGGTGAGTAGGCAAGCGGCAGGGTGGGGCCAGCCAATGGCTAGCCGGTGGGTGGGCAGGGTGGTGAAGAGGCCAGTGGCAGGCTGGGGAGTGAAGGTGAGCCAGTGGCAGGGGGCGGGGGCAGCAGCAGAAAGTAAGAGGCCAGCGGCAGGCAGGCAGGTGAGCTGGCGGCAGCAGGGGGGGCGGGGATGAGGAAGTGGGCGGGCAGTGGTGGGGGGGGGCTGAGGAGGCGGGCAGTGGGGGTGAGGATGCAAGCTTGGGGGGGGGGAGGCTGAGGAGGCGAGAGGGCGGCCAGGGGGGAGGAGGTGAGCCGTGGGGGTGGGGGGCTGAGGAGGCGAGCGGGTGGCCAGGTGGGCTCCCTGTGAGCCGCCGGCGGGGGAGGGAGGCTGAGGAGGCAAGCGGGGGGCTGAGGAGGCGAGCCGGGGGCAGGGGGGCTGAGGAGGCGGGCGGGGAAAGGGGGGGCTTTATACTTGGCGGGGGGGGTGAGGAGGCGAGCGGCGAGTTCGTGGCTGACTTGTTCTACTGATCTTGTCTCATAAAAATTGGTCCTTTTCGCTGCTTTTCTCTGGGCTAGGGGTTGTCCCAATGCTGCAAAGAGGGTGTTACCAAAGGAAAGTGCTTGCTTCTAACCCCCAAGGCCATCAGTATGTCTGCTTTTCTCTAGTCAACCCACTTGACAAGTTTAATTGTCCTTGGTCTGGCTCCCATCCCCTCCCATCCCCTTTCCAAGGGTTGCAGCTGTCTGGAGGTGCCTGCCTTCCACGCCTTCCATTCACACCTCATTCATTCAACAGGGCAATTGATTACAAAGTGGGGGGGAAGATCTTATTCTACTTCTAGCAAAAAGACATTTTTCTTTTACCTTAATTATACTACCTTAGGGGCCTGCTATAACATATTACCAAGGTTCAATACCGCTGTTTCGGCGGTGCGGTGCTGGGGAAGGAGGGTTTGTTTCTGCGGGGCGGGCGTTGCTGGGGTGGGTGGGGGTGTTTCGGAGGGGGGCGGTGGGTTTCGGCCCTCAGCTGTTTGCTTTGGAGTAATATGGCCCTCGCTGCTTTACGAGTTGTGCAGGCCTGGTTTAGAAGAGATGAGCATATTCAGTAAAATTTTGTTGGAATAGCAATATCTTTGTTTTACCAGCAGAGGGCAGTGTGGAATGAATTTTGCACTGGAGTAGACGTAGATGAACCAAACTTCTTTGTGAAAACTGTCATGGATTTTAAAAAAAGCTTTAAACAGTTCCCAGACCAGAATACTGAAATGTCATAATCACTTGTTGGTTCAAAACAAACTGGTAATAGCAGCTAACTCGTACTCTGATTTTATACTTAATTAATTTTCTTGCCTATTTCATAGCTTGTGGGGTGGGGTTGGAAGAAATGATTTAAAGGTTAAAATAAAACTAAATTCATCTTATAATTAATAACATACTGTAATCAGTATGAGATAGTAAGCTCTGTGAAGAGCCCACACCTCACCTTGTCTTGCAAGACTGGGTGTTTCTATTGGTCTTGACTAAAATTGTACTTTTTCCTGGAATATATTTTTCACTAGGTACTTAAGACAGTTTGTTTTACATGGTTGTGACGTTGTGCAGTCTATATGGTTTTATAAAAACATAAGTGAATATAATGTAACTGGAATATGCTTCATGCAAAAGGTCTTGTAAGGTATTACAAAGCTTATAATGTACTGAGTGTGATCATCCTATTTGTATAAATGTACCACTCTTGTATCTAAAACTAGAAATATGAACTATAACTCTGAGGGCCTATTGTAATTATGCAAAGTGTGGGCCATTAATGGTGGTTTGGAATCGTGAGGACTCCCATTAACCAGGACCATTGTCTGCAGATGGCTGTGTTTACCTGTTAGTCTTCCTGTATATGTGTGTGCTGGCAAGTGGGTAATCATGTTACCTCACCTGGAATCCATCTTTAACCTGGTGCTTTTCCAGTGGGGGGGGGGTGGAAACCCAGAGGGACAAAGGGTTCCTGCCTTATGCAAAAGATATATAAAGGGGTGGAAGAGAACAGAGGGAGGAGGAGCCATCGTGAAGAATCCTGTAGCTATCACCTGAGCTGCAACAAGAGCTGTACCAGGGGAAAGAATTGTGCCCAGGCCTGGAAGGTGTCCAGTCTGAGAAAAAGCTTACTGAAGCATCTCTGAGGGTGAGATTATCTGTATTCAGTTTGATTAGACAGATTTGCGCATTTTATTTTATTTTGCTTGGTGACTTACAGCTGTCCCCCTGCTGCATTCCTTTTTCCCCCTCTCCTTTCTGTTTGTCCTGTGTGGCCGCCCCTCCCAGCCATTGTCCTAACTAAAGTCACAGCCCTATTCATAGGAATGGCTTGTACAGACTAACTGGCGCCATTGCTCTGCCTAGGGAGGGGGCTTCTTGCTTCTTTGTTTGGTTCCTTTGTTCAGACCCGGGCTCAGTGTGCGGGGCGCTGCCCAGAAATGCAAGACCTGAAGTGGCCAACTAATTAAGCATATGAGTCATACCTGTGGCTCAGAACATGCCCAGGCATGCCTATGCTTACCTGCAGCCTTTCCCTGCCTTCTCTCCTCCCCTGTATCAAGAGGAGCCAATCAAAAGTACTGGTGGGAAACTGCCTGAGTTTGCCTTTAAAGCCGGACATTTTCTGATCAGACCTCGGAGAAGGTCCTTGCTTTGCCACCTGGTCTGATAAGCTAGGGGTCTTTGGGGGGCCCTCTCCCCGCTCTCGTTTGTTTTTGAGCGTACCCCCGTTTTTAAATTCCCCTCCCACGAACAACGAATTTGTGCCTGGAGATCTCCTGATTATTGTAAGCGAATCGAGTCCTCTCTCCATCCTCCGATGCTACTGCCGTTCCTGTCTCTGTGCTTGCTGCTGTCCTGGGGATTGGTAAGAACTCCCTCTTGCAAACTCCCCCTGTCCTAGCTGCTGGCCTTGTTTCCCCAGCAGACAGACTCAAGCTAACTCCTTGGTCTGTATCTGTAATCTGTTTCTTGCTCCGCAGCGCCTTTGCTGCTAGAAATAAGCCTGTGCCGCTGCTAGGCTGTGCCTTCCTGGACTGTATCCTGGGCTGCCGGCTTGCAGCCACCTCACTGCTGCGGCCACCACTAGCCCCCCCCCCCCCCCCGGGTTGTACCCTGGGCACACACCACTCTGCCCTCTGGAACTGCTCCCCCTCCCGATCAAAGAAGTGGCAGGGAGTGTAAGGTGCACCTATTAGAATCAGGTTCTTAGTCCAGATAAGTTGTAATTTCATTTTGCATAGCTGTGGTTAAGTTAGGTTTAAAGAATTGTTTGTATTGTGCTCTGTAAGTTAGGTTTAAAAAATTGTTGAATTGTGTTCTGTTACTTGCTAATTTGTGTAGTCTTGGTTAAGTTAGATCATAGATAAGATTTTGCTGTGTTCTGTATAATTGTGGTTGTCTGTCTTCCCGCTACCCCCCCCCCCCCGAGCTTGCCCGTGTCTCCCCCCGAGCTCCCCAGTCACTCGTTGCAGTCTCTCTGCTGTTTAAACTTGCAGCCTGTCTGCTCTCTGTGTCTCCCTGAGTTTAAATCTCCCTCCGCAGCGCCTCTGCCTTTGGTCTCCGCTCCACCACGTGCTCCTCTTCCCCCATCCCCCAACCTCATTCCTCTCTCTCTCTCTCTCTCTCTCTCTCTCTCTCTTTTAATCCCTTCCCCCACATGCTCACCCCGCTCCTACTGCTGCCAAACCTGAATTGTATTACTAAATTCTAGCATAAACCCCCATTGGTTACCCTTTTTCTCTCTAACACCCCTCAGATTTTACATTTACACCACTGTGACATATTTTTACCTAGAGTTGTTGGTTATTTAACACATTTTACCCATAACTGTTAGTTGGTTTTATGCTGCTGTAACACACCCTTTACATAGAAACTGTTAGCTACCTGTTACATTTATACTTCAGTGTTAATTGGTTACCAACTGTATTGTACCCAACTGTATTGTACCCCACTATTGAAACCCCCATCCTATTTACTAAAAGAAACCCCTCCCCAATTGTCTACCTTAACAAACCCCATACCCCTCACTATTGAATTTTCCCTGTTTTTACATTTTCTTAATAAAGTATATTTTGCACCCCACCAGTGCAGTAGTTGTCCCCCAAGATCCCCTACCTGCTGGCAGGGTCAGTGACTTACTTTGTTCTGTCTGTTACTACTTGGAACCACTTAAATCCTATTTTCTGTATTTAATAAAATCACTTTTTATTTAGTAATTTACTCAGAGTATGTATTAATACCTGGGGGAGCAAACAACTGTGCATATCTCTCTGTGTTATAGAGGGCGAACAATTTGAGTTTGCTCTGCATAAGCTTTATGCAGGGTAAAATGGATTTATTTGGGTTTACACCCCATTGGGAGTTGGGCATCTGAGTGCTAAAGACAAGCACACTTCTGTGAGGTGTTTTCGGGTAAACTTGCAGCTCTGGGACAAGTGATTCAGACCCTGGGTCTGTGTTGGAGCAGATGGGAGTGTCTGGCTCAGCAAGACAGGGTGCTGGAGTCCTGAGCTGGCAGGGAAAACAGGAGCAGGGGTAGTCTTTGCACATCGGGTGGCAGCTCCCAAGGGGGTTTCTGTGATCCAACCCGTCACAATGGTGTATATGTTCCACTGCAGATATCTTACAGGAATAGGGTGAGCCTCTTTAGTCCAGTATTAAAGAATTTGTTCAGGTGCTGGGAACATCCTAATGTCTCTAAGTAAGGCTGGAGACTAACTCTCCTTGTGTGAAAGATGTATATCCCTTTTTCTTAAAAATAGGATATCGAAGTATAAATAGATTTTCTTTCCAGCATAATTACCCCCAGTGATTTGGGGGGGGCGGGGGAGGAGAGAGACCTGGTTAAAACAAATGTGTAAACAGGACCACAGTATGTTTTATCCATATCCTTGAATCCTGTGTAAGATCTAAAGTCACTTTTGCTATTGGACACAGCTCTGTTGCCCACTGTGTGCAAATCTTTTTTTAACAAAGATGATATGCAGTATCACTTGCATGTCCATTGCTGAGTACCATTTACTTTGATTCATCCACCAGCTGCTTTAGCATTTAAACTTTCTTAGAAATCACTTGTCCTCCATATATGCGGTATTAACTAAAAATTTTAACTTCTGCCTATTCAGAAATTGTTGTAAGAAAAAATAATGAACCAGAAGATGATTGAGGAAGACTGAGATTGTAAATGGGATTTGCAGGGGTTATCTGAGGCTAGAGGTTAGAACCTGAAAAGAGGTGGAAGAAATTGTTGGGATGCAAGCAAGTGTAGTGAGAGTCACTAGGGGTAAGATAGGCCACACACTGGGAATAAGGATAATGAGACAGTTCTGGTGTTGGAGGGTCATTGGACTTTGGAGGAAAGCAGATATTCTGGGATAGGAGGCTTTTCACCCGTGGCGGGGTGTGTGTGTGAGAGAGAGAGAGAGTGAAGCATAATAAAAAAAGGACTTGAAACTTGCGTCTCAGAAATGCATGCATATAAAACACTGCTCCTTTCACAAGGGCAAGTGTGTACCTAGACTCCTGGAGCCGTGTGAGAGCCACAGGGTGGTTACCAGGCTGCTGTGTAGGAACTGGAGCCAGGAATCCATCCAACTACCTGCATTTTTCACAAAGATGAACAATGAGATGGGGCTAAAATGTAATGTGGAAGGAGATTTGTGTTTCACATTCCTAAAATTGTGTTCATAAAGTTAAGTTTTAAAAGGATGATGATATAAAATTTGCATCTCTAACTTAGAGGCAGCCTCCTGTAAGTGCTTCTTTATTGCATAATGGCTTAATAGGATCATAAGATAACATTTAGGTAGCATGGTCGGGGGAAAGTAAACCAGGTTTTGGAGTCAAGCTATTCTGGTTTGTAATCCTAGCTTTGCCACTTATTGTGGCCTTGTTGAGAGTAGGTTTTAAGTTGTCCTGTTAGGTCAAGTCAGCAAGCTCAGTCTAACATTTACCACTCTATTCAAGACAACACAATCATGCTTTAGAATGTGCAAAACTGACAGAGTTAAAGCCCAGCCTAGGGTTTAACTTGATTAGTCAAGTACATTCTAAAGTCTGGTGCTTTGTCTTGACTGGAATTGTAAAAGGTGTTGTCAAGGCTGTATCCCCACTTTGAACTTTAGGGTACAACTGTGGGGGCCTGCATGAAGACTTCTAAGCTTAACTACCAGCTTAGATCTGGTCCGCTGCCACCATTCCCAAAGCTAAATTCCCTTCCCTGGGAAACCTTGAGAAACCTTTCACCAATTCCCTGGTGAATACAGATCCAACCCCCTTGGATCTAGAACAAGGAAAAATCAATCAGGTTCTTAAAAAGAAGGCTTTTAATTAAAGAAAAAGGTAAAAATCATCTCTGTAAAATCAGGATGGAAAATAACTTTACAGGGTAATCAAACTTAAAGAGCTCAGAGGACCCCCCCCCCTCTAGTCTTAGGTTCAAAGTACAGCAAACAAAGATAAACACTCTAGTAAAAGGTACATTTACAAGTTGAGAAAACAAAGTAAAACTAAGACGCCTTGCCTGGCTTTTTACTTACAAGTTTGAAATATGAGAGACTTGTTTAGAAAGATGGGGAGAACCTGGATTGATGTCTGGTCCCTCTCAGTCCCAAGAGCGAATGACCCCTTAAACAAAGAGCACAAACAAAAGCCTTTCCCCCCCCAAGATTTGAAAGTATCTTGTCCCCTTATTGGTCCTTTGGGTCAGGTGTCAGCCAGGTTACCCGAGCTTCTTAGCCCTTTACAGGTAAAAGGATTTTGGAGTCTCTGGCCAGGAGGGATTTTTATAGTACTGTACACAGGAGAGCTGTTACCCTTCCCTTTATAGTTATGACAGGTGTTCATTAGATTGAGCTCACGGACTCTGTGCCATCACAATTTAAAACCTTGTCTTGACAAAGGCCAACTTTGCTTGTAAGCTCTTGGGGGCAGAGATGGTCTTTTGTTCTGTGTTTTTTCTTGTACAGCACCTAGTACAATGGGGATGCTGGTCTATGACTGAGGCCAGATCTACACTGGAAATGTGTCAGCTAGGAGTGTGAAAGCTATGGTGGCAACTTCCACCCCCCACAGCTTATACCAGAGTCCTTTTGCCAGAATCTCTTATGTCCTTTGGAGAGGTGGTTTAACGATCCCAGCAAAAGGAGTTCTTTGGCTGGTATAAACTACATCTATACTGGCAAAGCCTTTATAGTACAGACTATTCCAGAGACTCCTAGGCACTACCACGGTATAAATGATTGTGGTTTTTGGCCAACCTATTTCACCTCTCTGCTTCACTTTCCCTATCTGTATAATGGGGATAGTGCTTCCCGGCCTCATAGAGATGTTGTGAAGATTACTTAGTGGTCGCATGATGTTCTATATAAATTCCTAGTACGTAGAATTAGATCACTTCAACAACAGTAATAGCTAGAGTTAAGTACGTATTGCTGAATAATTACATTTATCAGATTCCTATGTAATTGCTACGTAGTGGCTGATTTACAGGATAAATATTTCCTGGAAATGTAATCATTATCTTGCCACTATATTATAATTACCAAGTCATTAGTCAACTAAGGAAGGAAAGAGTAGTTACATAATACTTGTCCCCTATGTTGTGAAGTGTTAAATCATAGTAAAATATTTGAAAACTACCTGTAGGGGATGCAATAAACAATGGGAATTTGTTGTTTTTCCTGAGTTTTTGTACCATACCATCAGAATGACATGAAGAAAAACACAAAGCATGAATTCCTGCAAATTCATCCTTTCTGAAGTTCAAAGAGAAGGGTTGGAATCTTAATATAAATGTTCTGCTAATGGCAGTAAGAGTGAATTAGCTTATCTTTCCAGAAACTACACAAATCAGAATAAATTATCTAATTTACTCTTGATAGACTAGAAGTATGTTGTTTTCATGGCAGCATAACAGCTATTCCTTTTAACCTGCAAAAATAATTCTAAATTTTTTAATAAAGAGAAAATTAAGTGAAATGAATAACTTTGATCTAATTTACCGATAAATGATAGTGACAAACATCTACTGGTCTTTAACTGTATTGTAATCACAAGCTTCTTTTATGGACATTTTCTTTACATTACTTTTATTGTTGTGGTTCCCCTCCCCCTCATTTCTAAATACCTGATTATTTTAAAAATATGCTTTACTGCTCAAATGCTATGTATAAAATTTAATTGCACCTATTCATGGAGCAACTGACAGGCCAAATTTTCATGCTCTGCTGCTCCCCCTGTTGTCCCTGCAACTGAAGATTCTGTACAGTCCACCCAAAACTGGGTTGATAGCTGTGCTGATGCCAATCCACGTGTCAGGAGGTAAAACAAATGACATTATTTCTGCATCATTAGAAACATCTCAATGATATCTTGAACAGAATACTACAAAAGTAGTGAAATCTAATTTTCAAGTTTCTAGCAGGCTATTAAACAAGGGGAAAGGATGTTTTTGTTTCATAAAAACACTTGGAAAAGTGTAGTTGTGTCTTTTCAACTGGCACATTTTTAAAGTAGGTAAGCAACATGTTTTGGACGAGGTAAGGTTGGATCTGATTGTGCTACAATCCCTGTGGGAAAGGTACAACTTCATCTTTGACACTCAGACAAGAAGGCTAATGTATTAGTTTTGTAATTAAGTCTTGTAAATTGTGCATAACAGAGCATTTAACTACTTTAACCAAGCTTTGGATGGGGAAGAAGAAGAAAAAAAACTGTGTGCACTGGGAATGGAGGCATGGAACATATTCCCTAACTCAAACCTGAAAAACCTGGTGTTAGTCTTGGGTGATTGCCCATGACCCTTTGACTCCCATCTTCCTGCCCCCTGCACAGATTTGGAACTGGTCAGCCATTTTTGTTTTTGGAAGGGAGAGGAGACAGATATAATGAATGGCTTTTATTGTGCAATATTTCAAAACCTTTTGACTGTATTCGGATGGGATGGAAAATGTTCTACCCTGTGCCGTAGCCAAAACAAACAAAACATATTCCCTAAACCTGGATGTGTGTTTCACTCAAACTGGCAGTAGTTAGAGCTTGACTCTCAACAAGAATTTAGTTTGACAATTTTTAGCCCTTGTTCAGCTGAATGACACAGCCAAAGAAAATACTTGGGAAAAAATTAATATATTTACAGCTTGTAGGTGCCATTTATCTTTTCAGTACAGTGTGTAGTTTAAGAAACTCCATTAGTCGGCTTATATTTTAGATTTTTCTAATTTTTTTTAATTAGTTTGTCTTATCAGAATACTGAGTCTGAAGGAAAATGTTTTATGTAGCTCCCACATGGGTGATAAATAGCCGAGACTCAAGGATTTAAAAGTTCAGGGGCTACCATGAAACTGGAATATTCTGCAGATCCAACAAACTAGCAGTAAATGTCCTTGATGGAAGCCTACCATAGACTAGCTTCCAACTCTGCTAAACTTTGGTTTAACTACCCTCTTTATAGCACAGCCTTACTGCTTTTCTGACATTGCAGATCAATTTAGTGATGAGGTTGTACTGTGTAATCAACATAATTCATGTAATGCAACATGTTTTATGACCTGAATAAACTATAGTTATTAACTTTTAATGTATAGGCACCCATGCCCAAAGGCCTCTGGGTGCCGTAACATTGCAAAATTACCCATAAATTACCAAAATAGGCACCATGCCCGACCGCCCAAAACAAAATCTTATAAACCTGACATCCCACCCTCGAAGTAAAAATCCCTTTGAACAAATAAAATATGAGACTCTATCTAAATGTTCTTGCTAACTAAATGAAACACTTAAATAAATGAGCCCTGTGTTCTTTAATTATTATCTTGTAGATAAATGATGCAGATGAGGCAACTCTGAAAATCTGAAAGGGGAATTGTAAAAACAGATTGTGATCATGTAAAGGGAAGCATAATGGACTGAGCATGAAACTGGGGGCCAGGAACTCTAGAGTTTTATTCTCTGCTGGTGATGTGCTGGGTAGTCTTGGGCAAAATCTCTAATTACTGTGTGCCTCAGTTTCCCCCTCATTGACTTGGGTACCAATAATCACAGATTCTGAGTGCAAGGCATGGATTTAATGCAGTCATACACTAAATCCGTTTGTCTTCAGTATAACTCATGTACCCTTTCCCCCTATTCTGCCCCAATCTGCCATAAATAACCCACTTACAGTCAACCAAATGCTTGACTAAAAGATGTATCTTGTTCCACATACGGAAGGTCAGTACCGCTGGGTTCCGGTAATAAATAATACTTGCCTACCTCACCAAGGCTGTGTGGGAATTCATGTTTGTGCTGTTCTTTGATGTAAAGTGCTCTCAGCCTTGCAAAATTGTTGTGAAAACTTAATTAGGCAGGTACAAAACCTACTTACTGCTAATGAAAAAAGTAATTTTACTCTGCCATCAGAAAGAAATTTACTTGCCCCTGGTGCGTTATACAAGGAGACCTTTGCAAGATTAATATAAATGCTAGGAAATGTGCACAGCTCATTTTAGAGAGCCAATGCTTAGCTGTTTCACAGAGATGTGAATGGTGACCTGCCCTGGCCTCCTCTGTGAGGTGGAGCAGGTTTAAATGTGGGTCTAGCGAGGTTTAAATGTGAGAAAGAGATCCAAAATGAGGGACAGGAGAAGAGGAAGCTTGTAAGGGTGTGGGACTAAATTCACCCATCCAATTTTTTTTCCCTGTAGCTTTTTGGGTCTTGGTGGGAGGGCTAATGGAAGAATGGATTCAGAAGTGTAGTGGATAACTCGTGTTGGTCTGAAATGAGGGTGGGATTGTTAAATAATATTTGAGTCTTGAATTCCATTTTTCTTTAATCCTTAGAGGAAATTGTACTTGTCCTCAGTAAATTACACTTGCTACCTTTTCACTTCAATGCTCTGTACAAACACTAACTAAGCCTCGTGCCCCCTGCATGGGATGTTAATCCATTTTAAACTTGAGTAGAATAGCAAGCAGTGGTTAAATGACTTGACCAAGGCTACGAAAACACTAGTCAAAGCTGGGATGAAAGCTCAGCGGTTCATGGATCCCACTACTGTGCCCAGGCCCCTAAATTGTGTATAAGCCATGTATGCTCCTATTCAGTTTCTCCTCCACCCCGACAGGTGCCCTTCCACCAGGTACGGCTTTCTCCCCACAACAAAAAGAGGCCCACCATGCCTAGTTAAGGATCCCACAGCACTGCAACCCAACCCTTTCCACATCTGTATGTTCTCTCCTACCTGCTTCCCTAATTCTACCTTTTGCCAGTCATGTATGTATGCCTGTATGAACTTATTCCCTGCTGGGTTGCAAACTGATAATCCAAATAGCAAAATGGGGCAGTACGTAGCATGGCACAGGCAAGACTGTGAGTCAGGAAGCGAATCAAAATTCTGCTGCCAGGAACCCTTTCTAATGCCTGGCATAATGCCCCTTAACAGAGCCACAGAACCCCTTAGTAACAACCAGAACTAAGGTGTTCAGTGCCTGCAACCTGGCCCTGTGGGTAAGGATTGAAAAAAGTGATAAGGCTGCAGGCGGAATAAATGTGTTTTCATACTGGGGCAGAGAACAGCTGAAGCCTTAAATTCTTTCATTTTTGTTAACAAGGAAAAACCCCCTGCTCTGAAAGTTCCTTTCTCCATTCTGCTAACTTTAGAGATGTTTTGTTTCTGTATATTATAGCCTGCCTGCCTTCTGCTTTCAGTATCTAATGCAGTGCACTAGTATGACCATGCCAAAAGCTGTTTAAACAATATTAAGATGTTTTCTTCAAGCTTCTCCCTAGGAAGATACTCTCTTTCAAGAGGAATGTTTTCCCGAGAGCATTACATCATGAATTGGTTCAGTTCTTGCAGTAAGAAATTGGACCAAATGGTGGAGAAGATCTCCTGGGGAAACATACTTATGCTGTTAAGTATTCCCATTAGAAAACTTAGAAACTGCTTACATATTACTATTCTGTCTACATTTAGCCTTTCACCTTATTGCAGCTGAACGGGGTGTTTTTTTTTTTTTTTTTTTTTAAAGAAATTTGAACCCTTTTTGTCATCCCTCCTCCCCCCAATATCATGTGAGCTTAACTGTGGCAATAGAGTCTAATACTTTTGACAGCAATAGTGAATCAAGGTGTATTTGTGTATGTGAGAGAGAGAGAGAACTGTTAATGAGGTCGCAAGTATGAAAGCTTCCTTGGAAATGTTGAATTTGGCTTTTGTTTGAGCATTAAATGAGAGGAACTTTGGAGAAGACTGGAGGTTGGAAGGATTTGGGAGGATTTATGGGACAGCAGCCATATGAACAATGTCTTCCCTAGAATTGTATTGGATTTCCTCATGTTTACGAAATGGTTCCACGTGAAAGATGGGATACTTGATAACATATCATTTTATCAGTAAAAATCACAGAACATTTTTGCCAGCAAGAAATATGATCTCACTGCATTTCAATAAAAACTTAGAATTGGGGGGAGGAGGACAATGGCCTCCGTGTAATATGCAAGTTTTACTTTGTGTATAAAAGAGATTGTGAAACTGTTATAAGTCAGGGTGCCTTGTAGTTTCATAAAGCTTGGCATTGTGCTTGCAGCAAAGGCAATTAAAAACCCAAAGGCACTTTAAAAAAGCAACCAACTTTAAGAGATTTAATTCAACTATGTGGGTAAAATAGATCAGGACGATTCCTATTTCAGCCTGCACAGCTACTAAAATACAAGAGCAAAGCTATCAATCATCAGAATAGCTTACAGGAAATCAACCCAACAGTGAACTCTAGGATAGGACACTGTTTCGTAGCAATTGCTGACCAGATCGAACAGACCAGAGAGACGGAACTATACTCATGCTAGGAGAGGAGCCCTCCAGAGCATGTCAGAGAGAGACTGACATGCTAGTGAAAGCTCATGTAAATACCCACATCCGTTCCATGGATGAAGATAGAACTTTAGCTCCAGCGTGAATACCTGGCACCTTTTAACCGGCCCTAACTTCACTTTAAAATGTGACTGCATTCTTCTCAGACAACTTCCTACAATACACAATTATAGAGGCGTAGGGCTTAGCCTATGCTTTCTAACTGCTCCTTGTATTAATATTTTGCATCTATGTTGATGTAAAGAATAGGTAAAAAAAATTGCAGGCAAGCTTTTAGTGTTCATAACCAGAAGGGCTATTAACCTGGACCAGCTGTTGAGGAATTGGCACCAAAACTGTGGACTAGCAATTGGCACAGAGTTTTAGAAAATGTCTGCCTATTTATAATATTAAATATAAATTAATTACAGGGTGCATATTATTATTATTATTTTTTTTTACTAGTTTCAGATTATGGAATTTTCCAAGAACAAAAAAGGAAAAGTAACATTGTAGGAAGAGACTATAGCCCTGATCTGAAGCCCATTCAAGTCAATTGAGAGACTCCTATTTTGCATCAGGCCTTATGTTAGTATTTAATGATCAACAATAAGAGCAAAATGTTCTTGCAGGATCAGCACTTTGGCCCAGAGCCTCAACAGTATTTTGGGGCCTGACTCCCACTGGGAGTCTTTGAGGGTCTGGGCCTATCATCCATAGTGTGAATTGATGTTGAACACGTATATGAAGGGAATGATTGTGGAAGGTATCTCATGGACATCCTTGGAGACTCTTTTTCATTCACAAAACAAGGAGAGGGGGTGGGCCAGGGCAGTGCAAGCTTTGCCCCCCCTCTCCCTCTGCCACCCTTTTCCAATGTTCCTCACACTTGAGCCGGCAGGGTCACCTCTGAGGCAAGAAGGGAATTTAATCCACATGGCTCATTCAGTCTCAGGTGGAGCTGACAAGTTACACTAGGGGGTTTTATGATGTGGGCACTTCTCCATAAGGAACCAAGCTGAGCCCATTCATGTTGTATATTCTGCGTTGGGGCTGTCCATGGAATGTGCGCTGGACATATCCATTGGAATTCCATATACAGAAGGTGCAGGAGAAATCCATGCAGGATAACAGAATTCCTTTAATATGGAGACTTGGAAATTGCCTACAGTTTGAGAGAGCCTGTGTCCTTCAGAGTTCGTACATCCTGGGTGAAATCTTGGCTGCATTGAAGTCTAAGAAACTTTTGCTGTTGACATCAGTGGAGCTAGAATTTCAACTATGGTATTTTTAAGTAATACATTTTAATTGAAAAAGTCTCCTCTTCAGCAACCCTCTTCTCCTTGTTTTGCAGTTTATGTGTATCAAAAAATACATCTACTGAATAATTCAGAACAGCCATGAATATTTAGCAGAAACTGGTTATTTAATCGATAGCTGTTCATGAATGGTAAAAAGATGCCCAAGAAAAAATTCCTCCTTTCTTATCCATTTCTCCACTACTGAGCAAACTTTTAAGATTATTGTTGCTCACAACTATAAACTGCTTACACCAAATAGTCCCCCACTTGATTAAGATGGATGGTAGTTGTATTTAGAGCAATAATAATTAAGGCTCTGGTGGTGAGCAAGAAAATAACAAATGAATCTAATAAAAGCTTAAGGAGACACACTTAAATTGAAAAGCATTTTTAAAACATAAACCTTAATTTGGTTACTACTAACTCCAGGATAACTAAACCTGAAAGATTATTGAAGACTACATTACTTTTCATCATATATATATATATATATATATATATATATATATATATATATATATATATATATATATATATATATATATATATATGATAAGTAATGTGTATATATATACTTCGCATTTCATTCACAGTACTTCGTGATGTAGGGTCTCTCTAGTTCTGTGCACCAACAATTTTATACGTTTGTTTTGTAGTGGAGAAACTGACCCCCCACCCCAAAAAGGCAAAAGAAATGTATAACTATCTGAATCTTCCAATAAAGAACAGATGGCACCTTTTCTTTGATTATTAACTACATTTAACAAGTGCTATAATAGCAAGTCTTCTGTATGCCAACCCCACAGCTGCTTTCTATTGCAGAAAAATTTCATTTTTTTTACAGATTTAAATTTTTTTATTAAAGCTAATGTTAAAATTTAATGTTAAAGCCTGTTCATACACAGGTTAAGGAAAGTATGTGAACATCTAGGTATAATGCTTAAATTATCCAAAAGTACAATTGGTTTAAAAGTCATAAAATACATATAGTACATCATCTGCAATATCCCAATTTAAGGTTACAAATTTTAATAATAGTTTTATTACATCTTGATCTTTTCTATCTTCTAC
The DNA here is from genome assembly GCF_028017835.1 of Emys orbicularis. Classification (NCBI taxonomy): domain Eukaryota; kingdom Metazoa; phylum Chordata; order Testudines; family Emydidae; genus Emys; species Emys orbicularis. Next base: position 137,338,634 of record NC_088684.1, read on the forward strand.
CACATATTGGAAATATATTTTCTAAATAAGCTAAGGAAGGCTATTTGGTATAATAGAATACAATGTAGTATAACTAGAATATAATAGAATTAAAGCAGTGGATGGAGAGTCCTGGGGTGGTTGGGTTGGTTCCAGCCTGACTTGTGACCTTGGGCAAGTCATTTCATTTCTGTGTCCCTCAGCTTCCCCCTCTGTAAAACAGGTTAATAATCTCTATATTATATGGGTTGAGAGGCTTAATTAACGGTTTGCACAACACTTTGAGATCCGTGGATGAAAGGGGCTGTAAGTGCAAATGAATGTTTATTGGGTTTAACTTTTGGGGTGGGGGGCTTTTTTTTTTTTTTTATTGCAATATTGTCTCTGTCCACAAAGATGGAAGTGAAGCAGTTAATCTCTGCCGTTCAAGTGGGTTAATGGCATGTCTGTTGAGGTGTAACTGACAGAAAGAGCCCAAATGATTTAAGGGTGGCACTGCTTTTAGAAGAGAGAGGTGGCTTGTTCAGCTTTTTAAAGTCCTTAAGATAATGTCTTTTATATCTATGATTGATTTATTTGATATTTATGCAGTTGGCAGTGGGATTTGAAATATAACATAAGCACTTCCTGAGATGTCAGTACTCCAATGTTAGTGGTCTGAACAAGGATGTAATTCATATCTGCAGGTGCTTACTCTGGTATCAAACACTTCAATAACATCATGCTTGTGGAATCCGGCACTCCCCAGTGTCCCATTTGTATCCTGATATGCCCACGTCTTTCCTATGTGTGTTTTTCTTTCTTAAGGAGCTCTCATTTCCTTCAATAGGATATGTTTTATTTCATCCTTTTTCCTGCATTTACTCATACTAATGTCACCGCATTCACTGGTAATAGCGAGGTTTGGAAATAACCCGTGTATCCATGAAAACAGTGGGGCTGAAATTTAATGCTTGTGATGCTTTATTAAGGAAGAATGGATATTTAAGAGAAGGGAGGTAATAGCTTCTTTCTGGATTCTAATTTGATCTAACAAGGGGGAAAGCGCGTCCAGAAGGCTCACATGCAACATGCATTCATGTTCTCTTAGGCAGTGTTTGAAGAGCTCTGGGTGAAAGTGTTCTGGGCTTGGTGACTTTTATGCAAAGGAATGGAAATTGGACACTGTCAGGTGATGGAAAAGAGCAAGTTCCTGACAGAAAAAAGACCCTACATGCTCTGGGGACTTCCCAGGCTTCCTGATAGGGATTAGTATGACAGTAATGAGCAGAACACAGAACTTGAAATCAGGGTATTGGGTTTAGTACTATCTCTTGGAGAGAAGTGATATGTAGTGGTCAGAACAGGGGACTGGGATCCAGGATTCCTGTGTTTTTTCTCTTGGCTCTTCCACTGATTAGCCATATAATCTGGGGGATGTGACTTGTCCTTTTCATGTCACGATCTTATTCTAACCCTGGTCCTTTTCCCTTCTCTGATTTTACTCTGTTTGACAAGTCTGACTTTAGGTTGTACGCTCTTCAAAACAGGGACCGTCTGTATTTGATCTGTGAAGCACCATTGCATACTTGTGGGCACGTGAGCTAATACTCATTTTGTAAAATTAGCAGTTCAGTCATTCTTAGCTCTTAGCACTTTTTTCATCTTCCCACTGCTTTGAAGACATCTATCAATCTTCACAACCCTCCTGTGAGATAGGGGAGAATTATCCCCATTTCACAGGCTGGGGAAACTAAGGCATAAGCAGGCTAAGTGGTTGATTACAGATAGAGTCAATGGCAGTAGGGTTAGTGCTCAGAAGTTTCTTGGGTTAGGAAGCATGCTTGTAAAGCAGTTTGGAACCCTTGGATTCAATGCACTGTACTGTTTAATGGGTGGGACTCTTTGCCTTGTGTCATTAGAATAACATGGTTTGGTCAGCATGAGGAGTGTCCTTTTATTGACTGCTTTAATAAGCCAACATATTTCCTATTCCGTTTGGAACTTCCCTCTCCTCAGACGGCAAATCTCCCAACATCTGCTAGGAACTGTATCTTTTCCCAGCAAGGCAGGCAAGCAATACTGGAGTCCCTTTATCTTAGGGAATCATGCAAGCAGTAATCTGCCAGTGCAGTTCACCTGGTAAATCAACATTGCTGCGGTAACATAGCACAAGGAGGAAGAAGCTACAGAAGATGGTGTCTAGCTTGGAAACTGAGTGGTCCCTTTCAAAGATGCATGAACGCTACAAATACACCCCGCTTTCGTGCCTGCTTCAATATACATGTTTGTTCTAGGCATGAAACTACATCAGTATTTGGTAATTAATCTTGAGTGGGTGGGGCCACCCCAGTTTGTGACTGAAGTGGACTGTACTTATTCACTTTCACATGATCTAGTATTTATACTCCAGTTGAGATTCGAGGCCCAAATCAGGATTGGGGCCCAAGTCCTCGATGCTTGGTACAAATACAGGGAAAGAGAGAGTCCTTGTCCCCAAATGATTCCATGCCTGTGCATTATAGCTACTGAAACGTCTGACAAAACGGGATAGAATGAAGTTCCTTTCTACTGTAAACACACATCGTCATACCACTTCAGCTAAAAAGAATCCCTTTAGGTGTCAGCCACAGAGGGCCTTGAACATGCAACTGTTTGTTTGTTTTCATAATGCAGAGGGCAATGGCACAGTTATGGTATTGTGCCCATTTTACAGATGGGTAAAGGGAGGGAGATTGAGAAGTGAGTCTTGAGGGGCATAATCTACCAAGGTTGGTGAGATTTAGAAAGCCTCAGCTGGAAGGTGCAGAAGTGTGAAGTATTAATGTTATTTCATTTTCACAGTTTATAAACAGCCAGGATGCAATTTCCTGTTTTACAGTCAGGGAAAACTGCTTGTGGGGGCAGTTGCAAGTCTCACTGGCCAGTGGCAACTAGCCAGTTTGAAAAAACATTAGGCCTAAGCCCCCATCCCCCTCCAACCTTGCCTGCCATAGATAAAATTTAATTTTGGCAAACCATTATTGCCATTTGCTATCCTGAGCAAAATATTCATCTGTCCCACTCCCCCAATCCACACTTTGTTTTTGAAATGGTTCCTTCTCTGAATCAACTTGGAAAATAGGTACCAGACCATGCTACCAGCAGCTGGGGACAGGAAATCCATTACATTAGCCCTATTGTATAAAGTCCCCTTCCAACAGAAGAATCCAGTTCATTTCCTCTCTGGGGCAGGTGGAACAACTCTGTCTGGCTGAGTCACAGTTTAAACTGTTTTTATTCCTCTTTCTTTTTAAGCCTCTTCTCACTGTTTGTTTGTTCTTTTTTTAAATTGCCAGAAATTTAGTCAATCTCTCCAGAGAAGCAAACATGAGTTTTATTTAGTGCTTCAACTATAAACAGCCTTTAACCATTTGGAAGGAGAATTTTTTCTTAGTTACTTTCAGTCTGAATGGGCTTATTTCTGGTGAAAGGAAACAAGCAAATAAAAAGAGAACAGAAATAAAGTCTCCTTGAGACTACAGACTGTATGTTTACTCTACAATAGGCTGCATGAACACCACATATTAAAATGGCTCCATGTCTCTGCAGGCAGCAGCTTTCTTCGAGAGTTAATGGTGCACTACACAGAGGGGAGGGAAATAGGTGTAACAGTTACCTAGCAAAATCCTCCCAGACAGTGGTTGGCATGAATCAAACAGCAGTAAATGTTTACAGCTACAGGTATTAATATCTGACTGATGGATCCAAAAGCGAATCTCCAGCCCCTAACCCCCAATTTAGGGAAATTCAGGTGTAAATAGAACATTGTGGTTAACCCCTTTAGAATAGGGCTCAGTCACCACCCACTAAAATCCACTTCTTCCCTTACAGCTTTAAGGCATTCAGGCCTGCATCTAACCTGTGCACTTGGGCCCATCCTAGCGTCTAATACAGGAGAAAAATAGTACAGAGCAAAAGGAAAATAAAGACCTCTGAACAACAAACAGCTGAGTCTCCTATGGCTGCAGTCCAGACTCAGGTGCCTTAGATTTCAGCTTCTAAATTACCTGATTACTAGTCCCCTCCCCAGGGCTGATTCAAGCAAATCTAGACTCTGTCCTTCGATCTAAGGGAGAGAAGCTAGTTTATGACTCTCTCCCCAGGCTCCTACCCTGTGTCAGACTGAGGCAATTAATTCCACAGCAAGGAAGGTGAAAGAAATAAGGAAGATGCCTAGAATGGCTGTGAGTGTGAAAGGAGGTAAGGGACTTATGGATGGAGATTTAGCAGGAGGAACCTGCAGCATGTTTCACTCTGGGCTATGGTAAAGCAGGTGATAACCTAACTCTTCGTAGGAGGTCAAATTATCCCCACAGCACAAAGTAATTCCTACTCCAAACTGTGAAATTCTGACCACTGGCAGCAAACGTACCATTAGCATTTCAGCCTGTGCTTAGCAAGATGGGATTCTATCACCCTGGGTTCCCCAAGTAGCAGAAGGTTTGATAGCATTGCCACACCTAGCCTTCCTCTGTCTCAGCTTCTCCTTGTGAAATTCATGCTGCAACTCCTCTGAATGCTCTTTAACACAAGTACTTGCTCTGGTGCTCATGGCTATAACCTTTGACTCTTAAAAAGATCTCTTCTGACTACATATCCTCCAAAGCAGACACAACTCTCCTAATGCCCAAATCCAAAACAGCTGAGTTAGTTTAACACTCCCTTGCAATTTTAGTGTATGGGCTGGTTATGCTAGGGTGGGAACCAGTTGCTTGCCCCTTCTTGCCAGATGGTAGCAAGGGTAAGTCCTTTGGCTTTCTGTGCAAACAAATATCTTTTACAAAGTAGTTTAATTTATGCTCTGCTGGGAATATTTATTCACCCTTATGGGAAACACTGGTATAGTGCTAGCTAGACCCACCTTGGCTACATGGGGGCTCTAGATCAGTTGTTTTCAAACTTTTTTTCTGGGGACCCAGTTGAAGAAAACTGTTGATGCTGGTGACCCAACAGAGCTGGGGATGAGGGGTTTGGGGTGTGGGAGGGGCTCAGGCTGGGGCAGAGGGTTGGGGTGCAGGGTGAGGCTGAGAATGAGGGGTTCAGGATGTGGGAGGGGGCTCTGGGGTGCAGGAGGGGGACAGGGCTCTGGGCTGGGGGTGCAGGCTCTGGGGTGGGGCTGGAGATGGGTTTGGGGTGCAGGAAGGAGTTCTGGGTTGGGGGGGGGCTCAGGGGTTGAGGCGCGGGCCTACCTCCCACTGGCTTCCTGCCTGTCCTGGCACCGCGTACCATGCTGTGTCCCGGAAGCGGCCAGCAACAGGTCTGGTTCCTAGGCAGAGGCGCACAAGCGACTCCCACCCGTAGGCACCATCCTCCCACTGCTCCCATTGGCCAGGAGTGCAGAGCCGGTGCTCGGGGCGGGGGCAGCGCGGAGCCCCGTGGCCCCCCTGCCTAGAAGCCGGACCTGTGCTGGACGCTTCCGAGGCGCAGCGCAGTGTCAGAACAGGTAGGGACTAGCCTGGCTTAGCTGGGTAGCACCACCGACGGGACTTTTAACGTCTCGGTCAGCGGTGCTGACCAGAGCTGCTAGGGGACCTGGGTGCTGAGCATGGTGACCCAGTGCATTACATGCCGTGACCCAGTACTGGGTTGCGACCCAAACTTTGAAAAACACTGCTCTAGATGAATGACGATTTGCTCCCCTTTCTTCTAATCTCTCCTTAATGGCTTGCCTCTTTTTGTTATACCAACAATTAAATCCCTGAGATTCTTGCTCTCCCCTGGAATCTGCAGGAAAAAGGCTTGAGTCCCTCACGAAGTCTGAATTCAACCTTCTCCAGAATTTGGATCTGGGGATTCAGTTTAGTCCATGATGTGGATCGGGGGCCAGATGCAAACTCCAGATCCAGCCTTTGGGAGTGTTTGGAAATGGTCCCAATGTAGAGCAATAGCCAAGCCCAGAGTTTGGTTCTGAAATGTAGGGGTGTTTGGATCCAGTGTTTTGCTGTGGTCCCCTCTCTGTTTCCTATCTATTGGGAAGAAAGAGGCAGGAAAGACTGTGCAATGGCTGGGGCACCAGCCTAAGCCTTGGGAGATTCAGGTTCAATGCCCCGCTCTGCCACATATTTCCTATGTGATCTTGAGCAAGTTACTTAGGCCTAGATCCTCAAAGGTGTTTAGGCACCTAAATCCCATTGATGCCTAAATACCTTTGAGCGCCTGGGTTTAGCCTCTCTGTGCCTCAGATCCCCATCTGTAAAGTGCAGATAACAGCACTCCCCTGCCGGGGATGCTGTGAGCATAAATACTCTACTGGCATATATTGAAGTGCATATAGTTAAGCAGATGCATAAAGCTTTGCAGGATCAGGGCCTTACACGTGGGCTTACTCACAGAGCATAACGTCAAGCATGTGCATAAGTCTTTGTGGATCAAGGCCTTAGACACAGGGCAGGGACTGTCTCTCAGGTGTTTGTACAGTGCCTAGCACAATGGAGCCCTGTCATGGTTGGGGCCTTGAGCCTCTCCTGTAATACATAGAATAACAAATATAAATGGGTGCAAGGTATCTGCCTGTGCAGATCCAATTGACTTAAATTGCAAAGGTAGAAATAATCTTTGTGTGGGAGGTGGCAGGGGGTAAGTTATTCAAAGCAGAAGAGATCTCAGGGAACCCAGCTTTGCTTCGTTCTCATGAAGAAGCTTTGAATACGATAGGGGGAAAGCGTTGGGAGTAATTATCCAAAATGGGTGGCATAAATCCGAACAGGAAGTAATACATCAGTTTTAAAGCTACTCATTTCAAACTGTGAGTTAGATTTATTTGACCTGCATTTGGGAGCAAATATTAATGAAAGGGCGAAGGCAGCTTATGGCTCTTTCAGTTCTTTCATTTCCCACTAGATATCTCTGGTGTAAGAACTAATTATGAATGTTCCTGATTTAATTTGGAAAAAAAATTGGATGAAGTTTTTTTAATTTCTTTTAAGGTCCGGTGTTATTGTGCAGTGTCTGAAGTTAACGCTGGATCTTTCTTCAGTAACTACTCCAGCCTGGAGTCCAACGAGGCCACTTAGAACCCATGCAATTAATGGATATGATTATTTTTTAATAAGGATTTGTCCAAGGCTTCTAAGAATTGAAACTTTTTTCCTAGCTCCTAGGCTGCTACATGTTACAAACTCGCACCCATCTATGATAGTAATGCATCCTTGGTAGCCCCTGAAATTTCCCTGTCTGTTTATTCCGCACCATGTTAGCATGTTATATTTTAACTTGGATCTCATCTCTGCTTTGTTCTGTTCAACCAGCATTAGTGGTCTTTACAAGAATCCAGATCTTGAGTAATTCTAAGTGCCTGATTCTGCCATTGGGTGTGGAATCCTTGCCTGGCTTATTGCTCCCCTGAAGTTAATAGGGCTCCACACAGATGCAAGGGCCCACCCATGTGGATCCAGTTGCAAGACAGAGGCCTTACTTATCCTAGAAGTGCAGGATTCCTGTAGACATCATCTGCCGCTTGCTTGCTGATGAGAAAGCAGCAGAAAAGCCCACAGTGTGGAAGAGCCTTGGGGAACAATGGTTGCACTGAGATTTGTTATTGTAGAGTCACCGACTCTGTTTGCACTTTATTTAAAGTAAGCTGCATTAAATCACATTTTTTCTCTTTTTTTTAGCAGGGACCCCAACTCGATGGCACTCCAGTGCCCAGTAAATATTTGACTCCACACCATCCGTCAGAGAGCTCCGTAGAGCTTATGCGTCACACAGTTTGCTGCCTGTGATGGAGGTTTAAGGTAGGTAACATTTAAGGACTGCAGAGTTCAACTGTATTGCACAGAGCACTGGCTTTTTGCAGGATTCCTGTAGCTATGCCACCTCAAGCTGTGATCCAATCGGATCTTGCAAGATAACATAGGACTGGAAGGGACCTCCTTGGTCATTGAGTCCAGTCCCTGCTAATGCAGATCATACGATCCCCTTCATAAACGTATCACGCTCAAGCTTAAAACTAGTTAGCTTGTTTCCTTCTACTACTCCCATTGGGAGACTCTTCCAAAACCTCACTCCTAAGATGGTTAGAAATCTTCTAATGTCCAACCAAAGTTTATCTCTGGCTAGTTTGTTCTTGTGCCAATATTGTCCTCGAGCTTAAACAACTCTTCTTCCTCTCTGGCGTTTAATCCTCATTGTATTTAGAGTCATAGAGTTTAAGGCTACAAGGAACCACCAGATCATCTAGTCTAATCTTCTGTATATCACAGGCCACCAGCACCCCTAGAGAGCTATTAGATCGCCCTCCGCCTTTGTCTTGCTATGCTAAACAAGCCAAGTTCCTTTAGTCTCCTCTCATAACGTAAGAAAGGTTCTCCATTCCCCTGTGCATCTTAGTAACGCTTCTCCGTAGGATCTGGAAGGATCCGTGGTAGGGTTGGAGACCACAAAGGAGCACCTAACCATTCTACGGAATAGTGCTGATTTACTAGGTGGTGTTCTTCCTCCAGAATCTGAGGGCTGGTCACCACATTTTAATTGAAAAGGTTTTTTGGATGGAAAAAATGGCTTTTCAAATTATTGGAATGTTTAGTCGATATGTTGCTTTGCTTTGAATGTAATCGAAATAAAACATATTTGCATTCCTCACGTTTCCAAAAGTCGTGGGGGACAGGGCAAAAGGAGGCGGATGGAAACCAGCCCTCCCTCCCCCCAAAAAATTCCTATCAAATGGAAATATTTTTTCATGATGAAAAATGGGGAAAATACCATGGAAAAAATTGGAAGGAACAAAAATCCTTCATTCCCCACCCTCATTTCCTTTTAAACTTGTCACGGAAAATGCTTCATGTTTTTCTGCCAGCCCTAGTCAATACTGAACCAGAACTGAGGGGCATTCTGCTGCAAGAGAGAGCCAGCTTTTTAAATTAAAAGTAAAATGGAGATCCTAACTAGCTGTGCTCTATAGACATCCCATGGCACTTTTGGCAAGGGTAACCTTTGTGTCCTGGCTAAATTCCAGCTCAAGTAATTACAATCTACATATCTAAATATGCCCCTCACCCAGCAGTTTCAAATGCATATGGTATTGTTCTATTATCTGATTAGAATAGTGCCCAAAGGCACTTGGCAGGGTTGGGGATCCTCTCTGCTAAGTGCCATCCTGGCAACCTAAGTGTATGCGGTCCCTGCTCCCAAAAGGATCCTATCGAAGGGCCCAGTCCTGCAGCGACCTCTGCGTGGAACCAGCTTCAGGAGCGAAGGCCTTATTTGAAACAAGATGCAACCAGAGTGTGTGCCAAGCAATCGGAAGGAAGGTGGGATGGGCTGAAATGGCTTTGTAGTATGGTTGCAACGGTAGCGCATCTGACTCCAGATCAGATGGTTGCATGCTATTAAACTGCTGCTGTGTTCCACAACTGTGGCGGATGAAGTTATCCTGATTTATTACTTCCACACTCGATGCGGGCTGGGCTTGTGAAGTATAGGGTATGTCGATACTGTAATCACTGGTGTAGACATACCCTAGCTAGCTCAGGTACCAGAGTGGGGAAGTTGTGGCAGCATGTGCTTTTGTATGGGCTGGCTGTACAAGCCTGCCCAGAACCCTGGGTAGTCACTTGGAACACTAGCCTGTAGTGAAGCCCTGTCTGCCACAGCTCGGTACCAAGTTAGCTAGATTCAAGCTAGTTCAGGATGTCTACTTACGCTGCAGTCACACCCCACGCAGTGGAGACATACCCACAGTTGACGTTTGTGAGCATTGCTCTTAGAGAACGTTGGGTGAAGGGAACAAGAGAAGAGCAAAGTGTTATTACTATTGCTCAACACATTTACATTTGGACAAAATGTGTCATTTTCAGATTATGAAAAGCATTTTAGGCCTCAATTCAGCAAAGCAGGGTTTCTCAAACTGGGGTCTGTGAGGGTGCTCGCAGGGGTCCACGAGTCATGTCCAGGGCCACTGGCTCCGCTGATCAACTCCACTCCCTCCCTCCCAGTGCCTCATGCACGCTGCAGAATAGCTGTTCTGCGGCATGCAGGAGGTGGTAGGAGGGAGGGGGAGGAGTGGGGATGGGACGAGCTCAGGGAGGGGGTGGAAAGAGGAGGGGTGGGGTGGAGCGTGGGGCGGGAAGAGGTCGGGTGGGGCCTGGGGCTGAGAGGGGGACTGGCTTGGGAGTCTGCCAAAAATTTTAACTCAAAATGGGGGTCCTCGGGTTGCTACAGTTTGAGAACCGCTGCAGCAAAGCATTTAAGCACATGTTTATGTTAAGCGCTTTGCTGTCTGGGAATGGACTTAAGCATGTGCATATGTGCTTTGCTGAATCAGGAACCTTAAAAATGTTGGGGGGAAAGTCTTCCCTCATTATGTAGTCGCATATCTTGCATTAGTGTGTCCATTAGAAATATGGGGCTAGATTTTTTCCAAAGAGCTCAGCAACCAGTTAGGCACCTAAATAAGAAGCCAGATTTTTATTTTTAAGGTTTAACGCAGTTCCCATTGTGGCCAGATTTTCAGAAGTGCTCAGTACCCACCAGGGATCCAACGTACCGAGCTTATTGACATCTAGCCCAGAAGGTCCACTTGCTCTGAAGCTTGAGCAAATGAAATTCAAGATGAGAGCAAATTGAGCAATCAGAGAAATGTCACCATTTCTTTTGAACCACAATTTTCTCCTGTTGAATTATTACAGCTGGGCAATTGCTATTTAGTGGCTTTGTGGCTGATTGAAATAGCTTGCATTAGCCTTTCTGGTACATGTGGTAGAGCCTATGGTCAGGGTCTATTAAGCCATTTTGGTTTGAATTGTTGCATATACATTTTTTGCATAGATTTTTTTTTTTAAAGAGCTATAATTTAACTTTCAGTGTTTTTAAATGAAACCAGAACCTTTGGTTGCAGTCGGCATATGCTAGGTAGTCCATGGAGGGCAATTATTAATTTCACAGTGGACACCCTTTCTTATGGTGATTGGCAGTTTTTTTATTATTATTTATTATTACTGTGCCTTTTATTTAAAGCATTGTTAGATGTCTGTGTCTCAATACACCTGCTGTGTCACTGATGACCCTGTTTAATGGTGTATCTACCTCAGCAGAGTGTGGCTAAGCTTAGGAAGGGACTGGAGAGGACAGCGGTACAGCTGTTATGTTTGTACATCTGTGTTCTGCTAGAGGAAGTGTTGTCTAATGGTTAAAGCATGAGACTGGCTATCTTCGTGCCTGGCTTCTACCTATGGCTCTGTGACCTCAGGCAGGTTGTTTAACTTCTATCTGCCCAAGTTTCCCCATTTTACAAATGGGAATGACAATCCTAACTGCTTTTGTAAAGCGTGTGATGAGCAGCTCTGAAGAGCCCATTGTTGTAACCCTGATACTTGGCAGAGCCGTTCAGCGCATTGTATGTCACACACTGTTGAACTGATTCCTGAGGGTTGAAGGCAGGTAGGGATTGGATCCTAATTCACTAGTGTTTGAGATCTTCGGATGAATGACACTAGTGATGTTGCTTATTAGTGCTATATGCTGTCTTAACAACTCTGAACAGAAGACCTGTTGCTGTGCAGAGTAAGCAACGACATACCCTGCTGTAGCAACTTGAGGCTTTAGTGCTTTTTAGATGTCTCTGAGAGCCAGTATTCAGCCCAAGACAGCTCCTAGAGCAGTGATACTCCGACTTCAGTGGGTCAGGAGCCAAATTAGCGATCAGCATCACCCAAAGAGCCACAGTTGTGTGAATTCATTGTTTCATTTCCTATAGTACTATTAGGAACGTCAGAATGGCCACACTGGGTCAGACCAAAGGTCCACCTAGCCTAGTATCCTGTCTACCGACAGTGGACAATGCCAGGTGACCCAGAGGGAATGAACAGAACAGGTAATCATCAAGTGATCCATATTAAAACAGTATGGTGGAGGTAATATTTAGTTATTTGCTGTGAGAATAATATATATCTATATATTAATAACAGTGCAAGTTGGTAACTTAATTGTTTAATAACATAGTAAAAACATCCTGATTGGCTAATAACTTAGATTGTTAATAATTAAATCTCCCAGTGTTTTAATATCATTTGCTTTAAAGAGCTGCAGGAGGTCCATTAAAGAGCCACTTGTGGCTCATGAGCCGCAGTCTGGGTGTCACTCTCCTAGAGAAAAGCTGAAATGATGCAGCAAGGAATTAAGGGTGAGCTTTTCAAAAGCACTTGGCATTAGCCTGACTCGGTTCCCACTAAAATTCATAGCAAAACTCCCATTGACTTCAATGGGAGCTGACTTAGACCAAGAGTGAGACTGTGTGACGATCCCATCCTAAATGGCTGAGTCACTTCCCTTGTGTGTGGCTCAGTTAAACCATCGGTAAAATGATTGGAACACTGTGGAGTTTTCAGCTGGTTTTGTTACAAACCCTAATCTTGGTCCTGGGGCTCTTTGGTGTTAGATTAGGGGGTGTTGGGCTTCCTTCTGCAGCTAAAACCAGTGTGAAACTCTCTGGTTTTGTGAATGTGATTTTTATTTTATTTTTTTAACTTGACCCTTGACAGGTTGATCTGAGTCCTTGCTTGTGGTTTTGGGGTCTGAAGCCAAAATTCAAACAAAACCAAGGGCTTATGAAACACCAGTGATGACACCAGACTCACCTAAAAGGCACATTCTATTATATTGTGTTGTCATTAGCTACAAAATCCACGTCTAGATCCACATTTCAACACCCACCCTTCCAACGGAAAAGCCCATTAAAATCAATGGCTCAAGTCCATAGTTTGGGGGTGTTTAGATCTGGCCTAGCTTTAAAATGTTAATCCAGGATCTGATATTTCACCATGTGAGCCTTGGAGGGCAGGGATTTCGAATCCGGGGGTTTGGTTTTGCCCGATATAGCCATCAGTGGAGAGTCAGGAAATTCAGATCTGCATTCAAACTCCAAGACTCTGGAAGTTCACAGGAGAGGTGTGACTGGTTATGGAGCATAGAAGATTAGGGTTCGAAGAGACCTCAGGAGGTCATCTAGTCCAACCCCCTGTTCAAAGCAGGACCAACCCCAACTAAATCATCCCAGCCAGGGCTTTGTCAAGCCGGGCCTTAAAAACCTCTACGGATGGAGAGTCCACCACCTCCTTAGGTAACCATTCTAGTGCTTCACCACCCTACTAGTGAAATAGTGTTTCCTAATATCCAGCCTAGACCTCCCCACTGCAACTTGAGACCATTGCTTCTTGTTCGGTCATCTGCTGCCACTGAGAACAGCTGCACTCCATCCTCTTTGGAACCGCCCTTCAGGTAGTTGAAGGCTGCTATCAAATCCCCCTTCACTCTTCTCTTCTGCAGACTAAATAAGACCAGTTCCCTCATCCTCTCCTTATAAGTCATGTGCCCCAGTCCCCTAATCATTTTCGTTGCCCTCCGCTGGACTCTTTCCAATTTGTCCACATCCTTTCTGTAGTGGGGGGGCAAAACTGGACACAATACTCCAGATGTGGCCTCACCAGTGCCGAATAGAGGGGAATAATCACCTCCCTCGATCTGCTGGCAATGCTCCTACTAATGCAGCCCAATATGCCATTAGCCTTCTTGGCAACAAGGGCACACTGTTGACTCATATCCAGCTTCTTCTCCACTGTAACCCCTAGGTCCTTTTCTGCAGAACTGCTGCCTAGCTATTCGGTCCCTAGTCTGTAGCTGTGCATGGGATTCTTCCATCCTAAGTGCAGGACTCTGCACTTGTCCTTGTTGAACCTCATCAGATTTCTTTTGGCCCAATCCTCCAACTTTGTTTGGCAGTTTGGTTTTGATCCATTTCTATTCACTTAAGGAAGGGATTTCTAAGGGTTAGGTGCCAGTTCACATTGATTTTCAGTGGGAGATGCACACTAACTCCGTTAAGCCCCGTATCCTTAATTAGCTTGACCAGGGCGCTGGTAATGATTCTGTTTTCAACTACAGAGAAGATGTTGGAATTGTTAAGGGAGACTCTGACTTACACTCTGGGCAAAAAGACCCTTCTTAATTTTCATCTTTACGGCTAGTCAGAAAGATATATACTCTCCAAATAATAGCAGTTTCCTCGTGCTGGAGTTATAGTGGCTTTGTGATACAATAAACAGCACCCTGTCATAAGTCTTGTATAAAAAATGGCCTGACATTTCTTTAAAAGTAAAGAGAAACACTACTGCAGGAATGACCTTTGTGCAAGGTCACAGATGTTTTGCATGGTGGGGGAAGCTATGGTCGCATACTTATGCACCACGATATATTGCTTACTTTTCACAAAGTGTTTTCCTGAGAAATTACAGTACATTAAAAAATGTCGGGTGAGCTCCATTCAGTCCTTTAATGCTAGTTTTTTAAATGATACAAAACAGAAAAAATATTGCTGGCTGGATTCACCCCCCTCCCCAACCCTTCCACATCTTTAAATGTCTAGCATCACAGATTGGATACAAGTTTGAAGAACAGCAATGGAGCAGGTCCTCAAAAGGTTTGGAATTCAGCTTAGGTTTGGATAAGCACCCCAAAGTTTGGACGCTTACCAGAACATCTGCAAAACTGAGCTGGAAATCTTGTCATGGTGGTTTTCTGATTAAATTTCTGTTTAAATGCATGTTTTCCAGCATGTGCATCGTTCACCCGTGGAATTCATTGCCACAAGATGTTAGCAAAGCTATGAGCTGAGTAGGTTTAAAAACTGGATTAGACATGTATGGGCCTGATCCTCAGCTGATGTAAATTGACATAGCTCAGTTAAGGGAGCTAGTTCAGTTGAAACAACGAGGAGTCCTTGTGGCACCTTAGAGACTAAGGTAGTGTATGTCTACACTACCAGCCGGATCGGCAGGCAGCGATCGATCCAGCGGGGGTCAATTTATCGTGTCTAGTCTAGATGTGATAAATGGACCCCTGAGCGCTCTCCCGTCGACTGCATGGCGAGAGGTGCAGGCAGAGTCGATGGGGGAGCGGCAGCAGTCGACACACCGCAGTGAAGACACCACGGTGTAGACCAGGCCTAACAAATGTATTTGGGCATAAGCTTTCGTGGTCTAAAGTTTATGGAGTACTCCAATTTATACCAGCTGAGGATTTGTCCCCTATTTGTATTATAAGAATATGAACTGCAACTGCATTAGCTAGGATGAAAATATACAAGGGATATCTCCACTCATGGTTCAGGGCACAGACTAGGCATTAACTGGGCTGAGGAGAAAATTCCCCCAAGGATGTGTTGTTACAGAATGGTCCGTTCTCTAAAGATACCTGTGAGTTAGCTCATGAGTACAAGAGCAGCAGAGCTACGTGAACTCTGAAAGAATCTCAGAAACCCCTCAAGACGTAACAAACCAAGTGCCCACACACTCTTGGGTAGCTCACTAATCAGCAAAGAGCCGTTGGTCCAATCTTTCCCATCAGAGAGAGTCACCAAGCATGTGCCATCAGGTGAAAGAGGGATGGATTTGAATCTGGATAGTTATGATTACTTATTTGTGTTACAGTACCACCTACAGTCCCCGCTGAGGTTAGGACATCATTGAGGTAGGCCCGGTGTGGACTTCTAGTAACAGAGAGTCCCTTTCCTAAATAGTAGATCTGGGCAAACGTTTTCAGCCAAAACCATTTTTTTGGGTGCAAAAAATGCAGATTTGGGTTGACCAAAACGTTTTACAAATTTGAGTTGAATTTTTTCAGTTGTACCCTGCCCAAAAAAATTTCTGAATTTTTTTAAATTCAACTTTTTGATATTTTTTTTTAAATTCAGAACCATTTTTTTTAAATTGACCTCATTTCATTTTTTAAAAAATAAGGCTTAAAATAGCTCAAATGAAATGCTTTGTTTGAACTGAAGTGAATGTTTTTGTTTTATTTTATTTTATTTTATTACTTTTTCAGTTCACCGAAAATGTCAGGAATTTTTTTTTATTTTGGGTTAAACCAAAACTATGATTTGTTTTCAGAGCAGCCAGCCAGCTCTGCCAAAGACCCACATTCACAACTTGCTAATTCTCTGGATAACACAGCAGGAGCGGGGAGTATGCGACATAGTAATGGTCAAGCTATTTTGCACATCTGTGGGTACAAATGCAAGGTAGGTCTCGCAAACACCCTGTAGCTGGTGCTATCAGCTAGGATTTGGGGAGTTGGACACCTAACTGCCTTGGGCTCCTTCTGAAAAGCCCAGCCACCCTCCCCAGACTGGGACATGGATGGGATAAGACCCACACTTTCAAAAGTGGCTCTAATTTCGGGTGTCTCCGTTCTGGGGTGTCCGGACGTAGGGCTCGTCTGCATGAATGGTTAGTTTGCAGTAAGCTTGGATATGAGTCTCGCTGTCCACGTGTACCCTGCTGATGTGCATTAACAGTTCGTTAGAGCACATCAGTAAGGAGCGCACAGTCAGCCAGTCTAGCTTCAACTTCCAGCCATTGGATCGTGTTAGACCTTTCTCTGCTAGATTGAAGAGCCCATTATCAAATATTTGTTCTCCACGTAGATACTTCTAGACTGTCATCAAGCTGCCCCTTAACTTTCTCTTTGTTAAGCTAAATAGCTTGAGATCCTAGAGTTTATCACTATAAGGCGGGTTGTCTAAGGACTCCTCATTGTTAATCATTCTTGTGACTCTTCTCTTTGCGTAGACAAGCCCTTAGGTGCCTAGGTCCAGCTTTGCCAACACCTGGCAGCTCCCATTATTCTCTCATGAACTGAGCACTAGTGAAAATCTAGCCGGATTGATTTAGGGTCCTTAATTAGAGCTGTCGGTTGCTGAACTTAAAAATCTGGCCCCACTAGCCTCTCTGCAGGTACTGAGCACCTTCAACTCCCATTGACTTCAGGTAGGCATCCAAAACTAGCGGCTGTTCTAGAAAATTTGCCCCCTAAGTGACTTGCTCGAGACAGTGATGATATTTAACTTCTACACAGTGCTCTTCATCTGGAGATCTGCAAGCTGGAGATGTCCACAATGCAGCTGGAGGTGCAATTTCCAGCTAGGGTAGATGTGCACATGCTAGTTTTGACTGAGCTAGAGCACTAAAAATAGCCTTTAGCCACGGGGGTGTGGGCATCAACAAGGGCCAGCTGCCTGAGTACATACCTAGGGTCTCAGATAGGGCTGTATTTGGAAAGTTAGCTCATGCGGCTGTCCAGGCCGCCGTGGCCACACTGCTTTTTAGTGTGCTAGCTCAATCAGAGCTAGCATGCGTAGATCGACTCAAGCTGGCTATTACCTGTCCAGCTGCTGCATAGATGTACTCCAAGTGATTTACAAAGCAAAGTCAGGATTATTATCTCCATTTTACAGATGGAGAAAATGAGGCCCAGAGAGACGAAGTGATACGTCGTCCCAGGGATCCATCTCAGCAGCCGTCAGTCATTGTTCCCTGCTTTAGCTATCCAGGCTCCCTCTTGCACGTCGGCAACTTGAAATGGGTTGGCAGACACAGACAGGTCCTGTTTTACAGAACTAGTTGAGAATCCCAGCACTTGGCATTGCATAAATTACCCTAAACACTTTCATCCCCGAGCAAACTCTAATGGGAGAGTAAGAACCAGAAGGCAACTTGAATTGCCACTGACAAGGACAAAAACAGATTTGTAGCTGGGTTTTTAATCCATGTTAATTTAATGCCATTTTAAACTGTTCAATTAGAGGTTGCACTCTTGACAGCAGTGTTTGATGCATGCAGTTGCAAAGCAAACCCTTTGTTTACCATTTGGCAGTAGAGTATACCCTCCGCCCCCCATTTTATCTTTTAAATTAATTTAAAAAACACTAATTTTGATCCAAGCTCCTCTTTAACTAGTTTTTTTCAGTCAATAAGAAAAATCCTCTTTATCTTTAAAACAAACACCAGGCAGCTAATAATGTGACAGGACAGTAGCTGGGAGGTAATCCTCTTGAAAAGCTTACAGAATTTTATCCAGAAGGGGACTCCGAACCGGTATTGCTCTGACTTTGACACGTTCAGTTGTTATCCACTAGATGGCAACAGACAGCTACATACAGAGATTTCCATTCTCATTTCAACTGCAGTCTTCGGGTTAGGTGCTTTCACGTTGTCTTTAGTTACTTTATTTAAAGGTACAGTATCTGGCAACCTTTGCTGCCTTGAACTCTATGGAGAACTGTCTGATACATGTACAAAGTGCTTCCTTTGTTTAAATAGACAGTGTCAAATGTTGTCTTCTCTTACTTGAAAACCTCTTTGGAAGTTTGCAGCTGGAATACATTTCCTTATGGGTATTTTCCCCCCTACTTTCCATCATGCATGTAGCATTGTTTGTTGCATGGATGGGACTGTTGTCTAATGACTGGAGTCAGAGTATTTGGTTTGCATTCCTGCCTCTATCATTGATGTGCTGTGTGAACTTGGGCAAGTCACTAAACACACCCGTGCCTCAGTTTCCCATCTGTAGACTAGGGATGATACTGACCCGCCTTTGTGAAATGCTTTGAGGTCTGCGGATGAAAGGTGCTACGTAAGTGATATTATTTATTATGGTTTGAGCTTGTTTTTTAAAGCACATATATGTGTTTGAATGATAGATGCTACGTATAGTGGTGTAGACTTGGAAATTGAAAACATGAACTATGTAGTTTCCCCCTGCAAGAGCATAACAAGAACACCTTTGCTCAGGCATGTATATCTTCCAAGATGCTCTGTCATGAGAGCATTTCATTTTTGTCTTCAGGGGAATTAAAGCACTGTCCACTGGAGAGTAAAAGCTGTCTGTGAGACGATTCTGTAATGTAGGCTTGAGACCATTCTCTCTCATCCAGTGCTCTACAGAAGTACGGGGCGGGAGTCACAAATGCCACCTAATGCAGTGATGATTTGCAGTGGAGCCTATCTTGTGGTTTTCATTATTTAGACTGAGCTGTGTGCTGTCACTTTAAAAACAATAGACGTTCGGAGTGGGGGAAAATAGTCTTGAATAATTAGACTGGAGAGCACCAAGGGACATGGCAGATGAATCTTCCACTGAAAGAATGGCTGAATATTTAAACAGAACATGCACAGCTGGTGATCTCGTTCTTCACCATGAAGCCAAAACCTGCTCACCTTATTCAAAGGAGAAGACCCGTCGATTCCTAGACAAATGAAGAATCTGAACACGATTTGGCCTGTGTAGAGGTACCAGATATCTACTAGCTGTGTACTTACTTAAATTTTATGAGCTACACTGCAATCCTACAGTGGAGTTAACCAAGGTAGAGGCACTGGGCAGTTCAGAGGCTTTGTTTAGGGTGTTATAAAATCTTTTTCCATCACCCGTTTGAATCCAGCCAAGACCATGGGCCAAGATTATCAAAAAGTTACTATTGAATTTTGGGTGCTTCAAAGAGCCTTATCTCCAGAAGGAGCTGAGCACCCATTGGCTGAAAATCAGGCTGCTTTAGTGTGTCTCAAGCTGGGCACCCAGAATCATGAACTATTTTTTAAAAATCTCATCCACAGTGTGCAAAAGTTGCCACTGTCAGATGGCAGGTCATTGGCACGTGTGAGATGTGTTGATGGGGCTCAGCCTAGTTCCTAGTAGATGCACATCTACATCAGAAAACCACCACTATAGGTGACACTTACGGGAGACCTTGGATTGAATGGGCCATGTTTTCACCCCTAAATGTGGTGTTTCTAGAAGATGTTTCAGGTATAGTAGTGGGGTACCGTCCACCTTCGCTACCCATGCGGCCTACTTCTTCTATGTCCAAACAGAGATTTCCTTCCTCCAAGACACTTAGTTGACTACTCACCAGCCTTAAATAAATCATTGCTCTTTACAGTACAGTGGTTGCAAGCACTCTGTAGTTACAGTGTAGTTACACTGTTGGTATGCGTTTTGATGCATGTAATTACTACGTAGCTACGTTAACCATGTCACTGAGAGCGAATTAAGTGTAAATACAGTGTAGTTAATGAACCCATGTTCAATTCTACATGTATTAAAAATGAAAGCAAAGGGGGTAATAACAAGTAGTTATGTAATACAATTAACCTTCCAGTTAAATGAATGAGTGGTAATTACCTATCAAAAAAGCATGACAACAGTGTAATTACACTGGATTTGTGGTGTAGTTAGTCACTGTATTATCAAGTGTAACCCAAATACACTCTGTGAAATCAACAAAATACGATTCTTATCTCATTTGGAGCCAGTTAGCTTTCATTATTATTAATAAGCATTGGCACTGAGTACATTGGGGCTACAAAGTAGAGCTAAAAAAATCATTTGCCACAAGTAGCTTATTTCATTTAAATTTCATATATATTTTTTTTTTGATCCCTGAATTCTCAGATACATTTGCCAGTTGAACTTATTTTTTAAAACAAATAACTCTTGGTTCTCGCGTCTTCATGAATTCATTATAGGTATTTGCAGCTTGTGCCATGTTTGGTGAGTTACATTAATGATGTGGTTTTGTTTCTGTTGCCTTATTGGATGATTGATTTTGAAATCACCAGAGCAGTGCAAATGGCCAAGTATGTACTTTACAGTTGAAGATCAGCTTTGAAAGCCCTGTTTAGGGTGCAGTTCACCCCGGGACGAGGGCCAGTATGGGCCTATGCACCAGCTGAATTCCACTTAGGTCTCAAAATTGTGCCTGACGTTTTTTATAGCTGATATGGTAAATGATTATTGTATATTAACTAGCGGATATCCTGCCCTATGCATTGTTGCAACGTAAGTTTTTTGTTTCAAAGGAGAATCATTCTGACCAGTTTATTATAAGAATAATTAAAGTTTTTGAAATTTGTTTCAGTGGGTATATACATTTGTGTGGAATTGGGTATAAATAAACAGAGTTTACCACAAGATAACTGAAAATCAGTTTATTCTTTAAGTAGGGCCTGAACCTGGGCATCTTCCACTCCAGACCCAGGGAGGTTGCTCTGTGTGTTGCAGGATTGGGCCCATGATCTGATTTCGGATTTCTCTCTTGCTGTATCCTTTTCTGTTTCCTTCTCCCCTAGCTGCTGACATCACTGACACCTAGAGCAAGTCTGTGTAAAGGAGTCCAAGTCTCCTATGTGCTGTAGGTGTTAGTGATATTATCAATGGCTGCAGGCGAGACCCTGGAACCTGAATGTAGGGCTTGGCAGAGGGAAAGCATTTTCAGGTCACCTTTTAATAATTAAAAGTACGAAGCAAGTGAGCAAAGGTAACACAAGCGAACCCATTCTGCCATGTGAGCCCTGGGTACTTGGTGCGCACGCAACAACCTTAACTTGGCCCCCTGCACTGCAGCACATATGGTCTCTTAGCAGAAGCTCACACATAATAATGTGACACGCTGGGAAAATATTTTGTTGCAAATATGAGCAAAGCATCTTTGTGCCTCGTGGATAATTAGTGGTAGATTATGTAGAGAACTTGTTTTTCAGAGAGGCTAAGTCTACAGCTGCCTCTGTGTTCATATGGTTAATACTAATCAAAATCCGTCACCGACTTATTGCCCTCTTCCACTTTGTCTATCGTCTCTAATTAGAGTGTAAGCTCTTTGGGGCAGGGACTGTCTCTCATTATGTGTTTATACAATAGGGCCTCAATGTGTCACCTTAATACTTACTGCTGCTACTACTACTAATAATTACACTTAGAATTTATACCAGCTTAGTCAGGGCTGGCCCAAAGGTAATGCCCAAAACTAGCAAAATGAGAAGATTGGTCACATGTCAAAAGCACAAGACTAGGAGTCAAGACTCCTGAGTTCTCTTCCTACATCTGACACTAACTCATATGATCTTGGGTGAGACACTTCTCTTCTTCGGACCTCAGCTTTCCTCTCCGTAAGATGGTGAAATGTGATGCGTAAGAGCAACATTTTATTGGTGATGATCCTGGATCGGAATGTTTATGTTGTAGCGGGAACAGGAATCTAGTTCTGGATTTCACACCTTTATCACCTAAACCTCTTATTTTGAGTCCCAAATACTGGGGAATGAAAATCTGCTCTCAGATCTGGTTTTTGCAGTTTGACCCTGTGTCTTCCCAGAGCCAGGTGAGCAATCTGGATGCAGTATTTGATCTTCGGCTTGGCAGGGGCTGAGCAGCCTCTGGGGGAACTCGCAGATTTGGTGAACCTGGAGTTGCTCAGTAGCGACCCCTTTGGCTCATACAGCTGCTCTATAGGGATTTCCATTCAAACCTCTTCTGGCTGTGGAGCCTGGGACCATGACTTGGGATCTGAGGAGCATGAACAACTACAGGGACCTCTCTGATACAGGGATTAGGTGTTCTGTACCTAAGCAGAGCAGTCTGAAGGGTAGAAAATAAACTCAGCCAGTTGGGGCCCTGGATTTATCACCCACATGCTGTATTGTCTACATGCACAGAAGGGGATATGTTAGCGTTGCCGTTTACCTACGTGGCGCTGAGAAGTGTGATACTGTGGAACATATGGGCTGCAATATCACGGCAGACTAGCCTGTGTGAGGGATGCCATGGCTCTGAATTTTCTTGCTTTTTGTCAGTTTTGAATGGATGCTGTTAACAGAATTTAAGTCTGACGTTTAGATCTTTGTGGCTTAAAGAAAAAAGGATTTACCGAGCCTGGTTTTTGAAGATTTTTTTTTTTTTTCACCCTAATTTTATTTCAATGAGAACAATTTAAAAAAAAAAAAAAATCTTGAAGCGCTGTGAACCCAGGCAGCACATACTAGTCCAAGAGAGCCTGAAAATGAAACTGACTCGAAAGGGGTATTAACATAGTAAAACTGGGCTTTCTTCCTTCCCCAAGCTGACTGAACTGCAAAGGGTCAATAAGTGGCCAAATCCTGGGAGGTGCTGAGCAGCCTTAACACTCATTTATCATCAGTGGGAGTTAATGGTGCTCAGTACGTTGCAGGATTAGGCCCATGCTATGTAAAAGAAGAAATGCACTCTGTCTGTGTTTGATTTATTCTATTCATCTAGGGCCTGATCCAATGGAATAATTTAAAAGTCTCTCGTGTGCTTTGGATTGGGCCTTACAAGTGTAAATAGTAAGTCATTTTGTTTTAAAGAGTGTTCTATTGTTAGTATCTAGAAGGGCCTGATTTTGCACTACTGCAGTCAATGGGAGCTTAGCAATTCCCCTAAAATTCCCATGTAACCCCAACACTGTTCAGTCACTCCCTCCCACACCCACACCCCTGAACCGGTAATAAAGCCGTGCTGCAGCTGGACCCAACTCTGTTGTCTTTTATTCCAAGGTTTTGTCTTCACATGCCTTTTGCATTATTGTAACCGACAAGTCTAAGACACTGTCTAATGTTAATTCTGTTCATTGCTGCCAATTATAATCAGAGCTAGTCAAAATAAACAAATTAAACAAATAAACATGTCAAAACATCTCAGTTGTAGAGAAATTAAGCCAATTCCAAACTCTATCAGTGCTGATAACTGATATGCTGCATATTGTAAAATGTTCCATCATATCTTTCACCTTTTGTTGGGGAAAGGAAAGAAAAGGTGGGTCACTTTAGAATTACAATTCAGCTCTGCTCTAGTAGGGAGTCTGCAACTGAAACCAAATCAAACCCAAATGTTCCCCCCTCCCCAGCGCCTTCACCCAGCCTAATGATAATCTGCTGTATGTTTTAAATGCCCCCCCCCCCTTTTTTTTTAAAGTAGTTGATTCTTGGTTGTCACGGTGCCAGGACACTAAATCGCTGTAAGATTTGGACAAGATTCAGGTGAAAATATACCAAATGCGGTTATACACTTCAATATAAAACACACTGCCCAGTCTGAAACGTTAAAATACGATGCAATTAAATTAGAAGGCACTATAGGTCTGAAAGAGGAATATATTAAAATATGTTTTTGCTACATGTAAGGGGTATCTTAGCCTGGATTGTTAAGAATTGGTGGTGATGGGAGGAACAATTTTTTTTTTTTTTTTAGTGGTATGTTAACCTTAAAAATATGTTCTGATGTTAAAGGAAAAAGCTGTCGCTTTAGACAGGTGGTTCTTGTAAAGAGGTGATCTTTTAAAGTGCAGTCTTACAATGTCAAAACCAACGTCTCCGCAGAGATAAAGCTATAATGCAGGTGATTGCTGGGACTCTTCTGTTGTCTGTCGCATATTTTTTAAAATCTACGTTTCAAGACTTGGGTTTAAGAGTTGTCTCAGTTTGGGGAAGGGTTTTTTTCAGTTGCATTTTCCTTATCTGAGACACATGCATCAAGTATTGCTTTCAGATAGTCAGATGTGGATCCCTGAAATAGAATGAGTAGAAACTAAATGCCTTATTTTTCAAACGCTTATTACTATGAGCGGAACTTGTTACTGTGAATCATCCGAGAACACTTATTCTAGTAAGGGTTGGGCCCTAAATTCAATAGAGACAGATCCTCAGCTGGTATAGCCCAGTGTAACTCTATTGAGGATCTGGCTCAAACTCTTTTAAAAAGTAGAATGATGCCTTTTTTAAAAAGAGAGAGAGAGAGAGAGAGAGAGAGAGCTGCTTGACAACCATGAACATTTTACCAGCCCGTCAACTAAATTTATTTCCCCATCTTAAAATGATGGTGGAAAAGCAGCTATTCAAGAAAAGCTAAGTTTGCCCAAAGTGAGGAGAATTTTGCAAGGCAGTTTGAAGAGCTTGTGAATCCTGCTTGAAATGTACAGAGGACTCGTATTATTGAGCTGCTTTTCCCTTCATTGTCATCTTTCCCCCCACCATGTTTTTAATGTACATAGGGTCTGGGGAGAAAAGGAACAGTGTGCCTTTGAAATGTTGTTTGCTGAAGACAGTATATAGAATCTTGGTTATTAACAGCCTCTCACAAGACAGTTATTTTTGGAGTGGCCTCTGAGGAGGCAACCTCTTGGAATCGAACTCATTTATTCTGCGTTTCACTGTCCTGCCATTTCCTGCAGAGAGAGGGGAAAAGTGAAACCACATGTTTTGAGGAGCGAGCGTAGGAAACCCCACCGAAGACAAATGACTGCTCCTCTCCCCTGGCAATTAGTCAAACCCGGGCTGCGTGCCAGCCCAGGTGTTCCCGACTGTGTATAAATTTGCCAAAGAACAATGAAAATAGCAGCTGATTGTGCTGACAGATTCTTCTGGTAATTTCCTGTTGTTTGGCATCTTCAGGTTACTTTCCCACAATTATGGATCCTGATGAAGTCAGGGGCCTTCAAATCTACTTTCAAACTGGAAACTGAGAGAGAAACTCTCTCTCTCTCACACATACACTATGTTCTCCTCCCCCTTCACTCTTCCCCCAGTTTCCAGATGTTTTAATTTAATCCCCTTTGCAAAATACATATTTTAATGAGCCTGCATTTAAAAAAACTATTTGCACCTGCATCATATAGAGTTTCTTGGCAACCACGCCACAGCTTTTGCCAGGATCCATGCTTGTTCTGCTCCTTAAACCTACCTCTTGGAAGGATTTCCTCTTGTACCTTCCATTATCTTCTAAATCAAGGCTACTCTAGCAGCACTCCCTAATGGGACTCAGAGCCTTGAGCCAACCACAGGAGGTGGGTGGGTGGGGGGGAGAGTGAGTGTGGTTTGACAGACTCAAACGCTGACAGCATGGTGTTGTTAAAAGAGGGGCTCCTTCAGATGCCAGCCACTTATTTGGGATATGGGGGAAGATGTCTGTCCCTAAAGAGATCCAAGTTTTATCATCTGGGGGAGGGGGCCGGGTGGGGGGGGGGGAGAGAGAGAGAGGAGGTGGTGCGGGGAGATTTCTCAGTCATATTAAAGCTTTGCGTTATCCACTCTATCTGGAAGTTATAAATACTCATTTGAGTTGGAACATAGCTGGACGGGCAGCAAGGGGCATTATCTCCCAAAGAAAGGGAGAATAGAAAGAGTGTGTGTGTGTGAGAGAGAGAGAGATGCTCATGGCATGGTCACAGAGAAGTTATATTTAAAAAGTTGGAGGGCTGCAACATTTCACTGCTTTTATTTATAGAATCCAGAACAATACCCCGCATAACCAAAACAGAATGTGACAAAGCAGGCTGCTCTCTAAGCCACAAGGCACAACTCACCCTCACCTTGTTCCAGATTGATTCTGATCACATGCTTCCCTACAGAACCCCGCGGCCTGCAAGGAGGACCAGGCCTGCCCCCTTGACACACACTCGAAAAGTGATAGATTGTAATTCCAACGGAGTCCTCAACATACCACAGCATGTGTGTTCTGTCTAATGCAGCCGATATGTGTTTGCTTCTTGTTAGGGGGGTAAAAAAATCAACTGTAAAAAGGTGAATGTTGTTTTTAAAATCATTTGCAAATGTTCTAGAGTGATAATTCCTTAGTATAAAATGCAATGACAGGTGCCGTGTAAACATAAATGTCTTACCCTGACTAGGGGACCACTGCAGTACGTTTTCTACCTTTTTCCTCAAGAGGGTCAGATTTCCCATCGCTGTGTGGGGCTGGTGGAGTATAATTAGAGCTGGTCAAATATTTCCTATGGAAACGTTTGAGGTTTGTTTCTGGACAGAAAATTGGATTTTGAACTAAATGAAATTTTTGTGGACTATTTTGACTTTGTGTTGGAAAACTGAAAACCAAACATTTTTCAGTTTTGAATTTTTTGACAAAGTAAAAATGCTCTACCAAAAATGTCAATGGAACCATATTCCACCCCCCTCCCTCCCCCCCCCCCCCCCCACACACACACATTTTCACTGAAATTTTCCAAATGGTGAGCTGGGGCATTTCCAGCCAGCTCCAAATATAATAGGTATACCTTGTGTAACCAGCTGGTAAAGTGTCTGTCCCCCTCTAGTGGATGGTCTGCATAGAGGATAAAACTCACCTACTACAAGCTAATAGTTACTCTTTTAGCTTAAGTGGTAGAGGTCTATACTTTGGCATTGAAGGTCTGAGATTCAGATCCTGCTCACAATTTGTGATGGGGTCATCACAATTGAATGGGTGATAATTGGTGTTATGTATGGTAATCCCATGTATGTTCCCCCCCCCCCCCCGAGCGGGTCAGAAAATGTTGTTAAATTCTGCCCCCCCCCCACCCCCCCCACCCCCAATCCCACCTGTTTTTTTTTTTTTTTTCATCAAAAGTTTGTTTTAGTGGAAATTTTCTTCCCAGCTCTAGTGTTGCCTTCTGTTCAGTTCCCTAAAATTAGATCGAAAGTCCGCTCTCACTTATGCAAATCCACACTGCCTGCATCACAGTAATTATCTTCCTGAAGCAGCAGTGCGCCATGCAGGTTTGTGAAGCACTTTGAAGATGAAAAGCCCTCTGCGACTTGTCTTAGTAAGAGCACCAAAAAAGTGCCACCATGGCTAAACAACAAAGTAAAAGCAGTGGTTAGAGGCAAAAAGGCATCCTTTAAAAATTGGAAGTTAAATCCTACTGAGGAAAATAGAAAGGAGCATAAACTCTGTCAAGTCAAGAATGAAACTATAATTAGGCAGGCCCAAAAAGAATTTGAAGAGCAACTAGCCAAAGGCTCAAAAACTAGTAGCAATTTTTTTTTAATACATCAGAAGCAGGAAGCCTGCCAACCAGCCAGTGGGGCCACTGGACGATCAAAGTGCTAAAGGAACACTCAAGGAAGATAGATCATTGCGGAGAAGCTAAATGAATTCTTTGCATTGGTCTTCACTGCAAAGGATGTGAGGGAGATTCTTACACCTAAGCCATTCTTTTTAGGTGACAAATCTGAGGAACTGTCCCATATTTAGGTGTCAACAGAGGAGGTTTTGGAACAAATTGATAAATTAAACAGTAATAAATCACCAGGACCAGATGGTATTCACCCAAAAGTTCTGTAGGAACTCATATGAAATTGCAGAACTACTAACTGTGGTATGTAACATTGGAAAACATAATCTCAACTCTACCTATAAAATGATGGGGTCTAAATTAGCTGTTACCACTCAAGAAAGAGATCTTGGAGTCATTGTGGATAGTTCTCTGAAAACATCCACTCAATGTACAGCGGCAGTCAAAAAAGCAAACAGAATGTTGGGAATCATTAAGAAAGGGATAGATAACAAGACAGAAAATATCATATTGCCTCTATAGAAATCCATGGTCCGCCCACATCTGGAATACTGCATGCAGATGTGGTTGCCCCATCTCAAAAAAGGTGTATTGGAATTGGAAAAGGTTCAGAAAAGGGCAACAACAATTATTAGGGGTATGGAACGGCTGCCATATGAGGAGAGATTAATGAGACTGGGACTTTTCAGCTTGGAAATGAGATGATTAAGGAAGGATATGATATAGGTCTATAAAATCATGACTGGTGTGGAGAAAGTAAATAAGGAAGCATTATTTACTCCTCATAACACAAGAACTAGGGGTCACCAAATTAAATTAATAGGCAGCAGGTTTAAAACAAAAGGACGTATTTCTTCACACAATGCACAGTCAACCTGTGGAACTCCTTGCCAGAGGATGTTGTGAAGGCCAAGACTACAACTGGGTTAAAAAAGGAACTAGATAAGTTCATGGAGGACAGGTCCATCAATGGCTATTAGCCAGGATGGGCAGGGATGGTATCTGTAGCCTCTGTTTGCCAGAAGCTGGGAATGGGCAATAGGGGATGGATCGCTTGATGATTACCTGTTCTGTTCATTCCCTCTGGGGCACCTGGTATTGGCCACTGTCAGAAGACAGGATACTAGGCTAGATGGACCTTTGGTCTGACCCAGAATGGCCGTTCTTATGTACATTCACACCTCAAATACTGTGTGAAGTTCTGGTCATCCCATCTCAAAAAAGATGTATTGGAATTGGAAAAAGGTACAGAGAAGGGCAACAAAAACTGATTAGGGGTTTGGAACAACTTTTGTATGAGGAGAGATTAAAAAGACTGGGACTTTTCAGCTTGGAAAAGAGAAGACTAAGAGGGGATATGATAGAGGTCTAGAAAATAGTGACCGGTATGGAAAAAGTATATAAGGAAGTGTTATTTGCTCCTTCACATAACACACGAACTAGGGGTCACCCAATGAAATTAATAGGTAGCAGGTTTAAAACAAAAGGTGGTGGTACTTCACACAATCATAGTCAATGGGTGGAACCCTACCCTCTGGATATCCATAGCCTCTGCTGGGAGTAGATGACAGGGGCTGGATCACTCAATGATTCCCTGTTCTGTTCATTCCCTCTGAAGCACCTGGCTTTGGCCACTGTCGGAAGACAGGATCCTGGCCTAGATGGACAATTGGTCTGACCCAGTATGGCTGTTCTTATGTTGGTCCGTGCATACAGCTTGGATAAATGAGCTGTGAACAGGAAAAATGCATCAGGAGATTGGGGATGGCGTGCGGGGACAATAGATTCCTCCCCCACAACCCAGGGCACAGTTTCAGAAATGCAATAGCACCGGTGGTTTGCTCTATAGTCCCTACCTGGGTGTGGCCAGAGGCTTTACATAGCCTTTTATCCACTGGGCCTGATCTAAAGCCCATTGAAGTCAATCATAGAATATCAGGGTTGGAATGGACCTCAGGAGGTCATCTAGTCCAACCCCCTGCTCAAAGCAGGACCTAATCCCCAACTAAATCATCCCAGCCAGGGCTTTGTCAAGACTGACCTTAAAAACCTCTAAGGAAGGAGATTCCACCACCTCCCTAGGTAACCCATTCCAGTGCTTCACCACCCTCCTAGTGAAAAAGTTTTTCCTAATATCCAACCTAAACCTCCCCCACTGCAACTTGAGACCATTACTCCTTGTTCTGTCATCTGCTACCACTGAGAACAGTCTAGATCCATCCTCTTTGGAACCCCTCTTCAGGTAGTTGAAGGCTATCAAATTCCCACTCATTCTTCTCTTCTGCAGACTAATAAGACCAGTTCCCTCAGCTTCTCCTCATAAGTCATGTGCCCCAGTCCCCTAATCATTTTTGTTGCCCTCCGCTGGACTCTCTCCAATTTTTCCACATCCTTCTTGTAGTGTGGGGCCCAAAACTGGACACAGTACAATGAGAGTCTTTCCATTGATTCTCAATGAGCTTTGAATTGGGTTGTGTGTTCCCATGTCCTGTGCTGTTTGCAGAAGGCCACCACAGAGTACATCCTCTCTATGGCCCCCTCCTCTCCTGCAGGAACCCAGGTGGTTCTGTTGCATTTGGGGCTGCTTGTTCTTGGGAAGCTTTGCCCCTATTTGAGGGCTCCGTTTGTGTGTATGCGTGCGTGTGTTTGAGATCAGGCCACAGATGCTGTTTGAATACAATAGCTCTCTAATAGAACCTCGCTGCCTGCTAATCGATTTACAGTGAGTGACAGACATGGAATTGCCAAGCCCCCATAAATCCGGGCTTGTGTTCTAATTTCATACCATTAATGGCATGTCGGGGCTTTTATTCCTGTCTGGCGGAGCGCTGTAAGCATCATGATTTGCAGTCTCTCGATAGCCTCGTGGAGCATTTGGAAGGTCAGCAATGCATCAGGTGTGGGAGGTCTGTCCTGTCCCTAGCACAGCTGTGCTGTTAACACCACCCCAGTGAAGGGGCTGTCAAGGTTCTTATTAGAGATGTTTATATTTTTTTAAAATAGCAAATTTTATAAAAATATAGTGTGAAGTTGAACTTAGCAACCCAAGCTTGGGTCTCAGTGAGCATTATTTCCATTTTATGATGAGGATGTGGATGAGCAGAGAGGGGACGGAGCTAGGGGTCATGAGAGCTGGTTGTATTCCTGGCTTTGCCACCAACTTGCTGTATGGCCCTGGGCAAATCACTTCCTCTCTCTGTGCTGCTGATCCCCCTCCCCCCCACCCCCGCTTGTTTGCCTTGGTTTGTTTAGACTATAAATTCTTCAGCACAAGGACTGTATCTCCCTCTGTGTTTGTACAGCACCTAGCACTATGGGGGCCACAATCTCAGCTGGGGTTTCTGGGCGCTACTGCAATGTATAATAATTTTCCACAGACACGCACATTGTGCTCTTCTTGACCAAGCTGTTTACAAATAGATAGGTAGGCTTGGAAGGATTAGATTTGTACCGTTCAGAGTCAGTCAAGGCCAATTTCACTGCACACGCAAACCGACGGAAAAATATTTCCACCGGGGGTGATCGAAATTTACAGATAAGGTAAGTAAAATGCTGCTTGAGAACTTATTAGAGTTCGACTGAAGGATATTTACTTTGTATATTTTTGACATGATGTTGACATTTTGATTTTTAATGGCTATAAATAAAGCTTTAACTTGTTTTCAAATCAGTGACTAGCCCCTCCAAATAATTGTCTAACCCCTCCAAATTTTCACAGTTGCAAGAAGTTTTGGATCTCTAGGAATGGGAACAAGTGCTTAGAAATAAGCATCAATATTATCCATTGAAATTATAAAAAAAAAAAAAAAATTTTGAATTCTCCCAAGCCTATAAATAGGACACTAGACTAGGATGCAAGAGACCCTGTTTTTTTAATCCCTGGCTCTTACATGGAATCATTGTGACCTTGGACATGACATGTCACTTCTCAGATTCCCCATCTCTATCAATGGGTATGATGATGCTTCCCCATCTTTCCAAAGTACTTTGAAGTCTGTGGGTGAAAAGGACTATACAAGGGCTAGCTATTATTTTACTTCTACATGTAAAGTGAATACTGATTTGAATTAAGATTGTCTTTTGCATTAGCGGAATACGATGATGTTTTGACTTAAAAATTAAGTGTTTGGCAAGCGTTAGTCCATAATAAAGAAGGTCCCAAGCCATAAACTTGGCTCTGGGTTGACATTCCCAGCATTCAGGGTGCATGTGTAGTGAGTGATCCTCACGCCCGGTGGTCAAAAACATTTGAGTGGAGGACTTTCAGAACCAAACCACTTGAGCTCAATCACACTATCTGGCTGAAGTAGTAGGCTGTTATCCCCATGTGGCCTATAGGGGGAGATGACACATAATTTACAAGCATGTTACTTTCAGGATCTGAGATTTTCTTCCACGCCTAAAATGTGGGGTTGAGATTTTTCAAAGATGGCTAAGACATTTGAATGCCCAATTTCTATTAAAATGGGTGAGAATTTGGTGTCAAAAGCCTGCCCGGTGGCTTTGAACATCCCAGCCTTAAAAAAGTGCTACTCTGTACACTTGAAGTTACTTTTTTTTTGGGGGGGGGGTTAAGCATCTGCTTGCAATGAATCTACCTGTTCTAACAAAATCTTCTAAATCAACCTTTATCTTCTGGAAAGTTTTTAAGTGAATTTTTAAGCTGGTGAAAGGCTGCTCATAGACAGAATTACAGTATTATGTCCTATTGGCAGATGTGGTGCTTCACCGACATGTAAACAGTCAAGCAGACACAGCCTAGCACAATGGGGGTCCTGGTCTATGAGTAGGTGCCCTAGGAGTAGAACAACAGGATAAATAAGGTAACAAGAAATGAAGATAAGCGAATGAAGGCGCGGGAAGGGAAGCATGATCTTTTAGGGAAGCAACAATTCAACAAGAATTCTGATCATTTGTTTAGTTGGACGTGAATATTTGAATTTGGTTTTTAAAAAGCTGCATTTTATTGTATGAATGTGGCCAGGCCAGAGAGGCAAATCAGAAACAAAACACCTGTGTTATTCATGCAGTGTGTACAATGCTGGTGACCAGGTACTGCAAATTATCTCCATACTGCCCCATCCAATATGTCTCAACCCTGCCCTTAAGGAATCACCTTTAGGGGCAAAATGGGAGTTCAGTCTGCCTGATCCATTATTTATATGCATTACCATACTGCCTAGGAGCCCCAGTCATTGACCAGCACCCCATGGTGCTAGGCACTGTACAAACACAGAACACAAAGACAGTCCCTGCCCCAAAGAGCTTGCAATCTAAGTCGAGTTCTTGACCCCTCTGCTGAAATCGCCAATAAGGGGGCCCGTTAGCACCAGCCGTGTGCTGTTGTTTTGTCAAATGGATTCCCGAGTTTGGTTGGAACAATGGGTTTCTTCCAGGCTAACTTCCCATTCTCATTTCAACTCAAAGGGCCAATAAATAAAAATAAAAGTAATGGAGACTTGGGATAAAAATTTCATAAGCACCTAAATGACTTTAGAAGCCTAAGCCCCATTTTCAAAAGTGACTAAGGGCCAGATTTTTAAAGGGTATTTAGGTGCCTGTCATTAAAATCAACAGGAATTAGTCACCTAAATACCTTAACAATTTGGCCTCTAAGCACTAGGGGGGTCGAAGTCTCTTGCAAGTGGGATTTAGGTGGTTTGAAAATTTTACCCTTTGCTTTTATGCATCATAAAGAAACAAAAAGTCACCTTTCTGCTTAGAAATTCACCATTAAAAGGGACAACACCAATATAAAATAAGAAGAAATCACTGTCCTAAATATGGGACAAAGCATCATAAGTCACCAAATCACGTTGTTGTTTTCCTCCTGCTCTACACTGACTGCTAAACAGAGGAAATAATAGGAGTTAGGGATGGAGATCTAACTTCAAATGTCCCAGGTGATGAGACTTTCACTGCTTCCTTTGGGAGACAACTAGACAACCCAATAGATCTTACTGTCAAGAAGTTTTTCCCAATACGGAAAATTTAGGCCGACTTTCTTAATTTCATCCCTTGACTCATAGTTATATCCCCCTCTCGTTGGTGTTTACTTCATTCAAATATTTGCAGGCTCCTCTATCCGGTCATCTTCTACCCAGCCTAAACATAT
This sequence comes from Emys orbicularis, assembly GCF_028017835.1. Lineage (NCBI taxonomy): Eukaryota > Metazoa > Chordata > Testudines > Emydidae > Emys > Emys orbicularis. The sequence continues at coordinate 137,372,158 of NC_088684.1, forward strand.
TTAGATCTTTCCATCCTTTTTTGTGAGTCCGTCATTCTTACACCTGATTGTGTTTGTTGCTTGGTTTTGAATTCCCTCCTGGAGGTGGGAAAGGAAAGTCAAAGACCAAAGAAAAAGGCTTTACTCAAAAAGAGGGAGTATTGAATCTCATCAGAACTAGATCGGAGTGAATAATTCACACTGAATAATTTATTTGACAAATTTAAGACTCTTCCTCTGCTCACCATGAGCTGACTGCAATTTCCCCAGATTTGTTGTTGGTTGTTTTTTTAATAGGGAATTTATTTGACTGACTTTTTTTCAGTTTTTATTCTGAGGGTTGATCACAAATATTTGAAACTTGAGCTGTGTGGGTATTTTTAGTTTAATAGTAGATGTAATATCTCTTTAATACAATTAGTCAGACACAACGTCCTCTTTTGCAGCCTGATGCTGAACCAAAGGGGAAAAAAAAAAGGTTGATTATTATTTTTACCATAGCAGGTAAGAGTTGAAGTCACGGACCAGGACCACAAAGTGCTAGGTGCTGTACCAACACACAACAAAAAGATGGTGCCTGCCCCAAAGACCTTACAATTGATCATCTTTTAGTCTAAATGCTAAATGTGAGTTGGATTTATATGTCCACAGAGAGAGGAGTAAAAGATACACATCCGCCTGCATCTTATATGCCACCTTTTGTTCAGGGCTGTGCCGAATGGTACAATCTATCCTTCAATCAGTAGTGTTGGTTACTGCAGCCACAGTGGAACTTAGATAAAATCCTGGCCCCACGGAAGTCAACAGGAGTTTTTCCATTGACTTCAATGAGGTCAGGATTTCACCCCTTGTCTCAAGCATCTGACTTAGGGTCTGATCCATTCATAGTTTCTCATGCTGCATAGTACTTGGCAACATGAGTAGCCCCATCGAAATCCATGGGACTGTTGCAATTTTAGGTGCTGCTTGAAGGAGTTAAAGGGGCAGAATCTGTCCCCTAAGCTATTGGCAAAACAAGTTGACCAGCAAATGGGATATTTAAAGGTCCAACAAAATTGTACAGGTTATTCTGGAGAGTCTTTATAATGGCCTTTAAAAACAGGGACTTGTGATGATCACTTAGTGTAAGTTTGGTTGCTCTTTATCTGGATGATCTGAATAATAATTCACTAATTGTTGTTTGCAACACATCCAGTGTCCATTTTTCTTGCCTATAACTACGTCATTGTTCCCTGTATATAATTATGAAAGAACACCCCCAACTTATTCCGGTTCAAGACATGAGGAGAAAGCAAACATGGGAGCTAACTGGGAGTCCTTATCCCAGAAAGTACAACATATGAAAAATAAGTTGTTTGGTTTAAATTATGATTATGGTAGATATTAAAAACAAAAACAACAATTTGTGCAACTGAATGGCACAAAGGAAGCACTTTTCAGCTGGATGTTTTTAATGCGAACATAAATATTTTACACACTATAAAATAAAATGTCTTGACCTGTAGAGGATTTTTGCTTCTATGAAGGAAAAAAAAAAAATCCAAGCTATCTGTTATCTGAACAGTACAATAAACCACATTCAAATCCATGCTTCCTATAGTCTTCAGTTTATGAGACAAGTATTTATGACCATGAAAATACAGTGGATGGTCTCTCCTTTTCCTCTTTTTAAATGCTATTAGTTTTATAGTCCAATGAAGAATGTTGGAGAGTCTGGAGAAGCACTGTTTCCTGGCAGAAGCTGGGTTTGTATGAACAAGGGAAGAAATGGAAGTGTCACATGAAGTCCTATAACACATAATGGCAGAAATGTAATGATACCTTCATGGCTTATGAAATCATCTGACGAGTCATGCTTATGGGAGAATTGTCCAATTTTGCATACATGCACCCGCAGAATCAACCCTCCCACCCATTTCTTCCCAGAACACAGACTTGTTTAATTATTTATCTCTTCTTAAAGAATTATGGCCTCTTCCCTGAAAGTGGATTGATTGAATTTGCATCTCCCCCTTTGCTCCTGAACTGGCCAAATTCAAGACGGGGGAATTTAAGAGAACATAACATTCCTACAAAGAAATGCTGACAACACAATAAAATGTTCAACTAAAAAAATGCCTAGATCCCAATTTTAAAAAGAAATGCTAATGAGGAACTATAAAGTAATGGATTTTTTTTTATTTTTTATTTTTAATTTTTATGAGGCATCTCTGAAATAAGCTGTTGAATGCCTTTGGATAAAATTCATCCCTGTTCAGAAGACCAGCACAAGTCCTATGTACACTAAAGCGTAATTGTGAGGACTTTAAGTGGGTTGTAAGTGGTGCATAGGCTTTGTGCTGGTCCCTCTGCTCACAGGGTGAATGTCATCTGATGTGATTTTGTAAACTAAGTCCTCATTTACATGGGAAAGGTTGTTTTACCAGCATAACTTTCCCATGTAGACAAGCCTTAACTTATCTTATAAACTAGATAGTGTTACTGATCAGACTTCATAAGCTTAGTAAGTGTAGACCTGAAGTCTTATTTTCAAAAGCACCTAACTCACTTAGGCTCCTAAATCCCATTAAAATCAATGGTATTTGGGCTCCTAAGTGACTTAGATACCTTTGGAATGGGACTTTTGGTCTATTCTTATACAGTGGGATCTCTAAGGAAAACATTTTAAAGGGAAGCTGTGTTGGTTATTTAGGAGAAGGCATTCTCTTTGAGCAGGTACGGAACCAATGGCCCGGCATGGTGTGTTAGGAGATGCTGGGTGATGTTTTCAAAGGCACAAAAGGCAATTAGGCACACAACTCCCATTGAAAGTCAATGGGAGTTAGGTGCTTCATTGCCAATTGTGCTTTTTTTGAAAGTTGTCTCCCAATGTCTTTTGGGTGAGACATAACCTGTCCACCTGTGATCATTAAGGATTCCACTAAGGGTCTGCAGTAGCTGAAGTTTCCAGATGGCTTTCAATAGGAGCCTCATGTAGAAAGCATGATAACTACTCAGGGCCACATTTTCAAAGGTATTTAGGACCCCAAAGATGTAGGTAGGCACCAAGTGTGGTTTTTTTTTCCCCTCAAAAGCAGCTAACTAGGTTAGGTGCCTAACTCACACTGAAATTATGATGCTCCCCCATACGTTTTATGGATAGTAGGCACTTAACCCTGCTGAGTGCTTTTGAAAATTGCACTAAGTGCTTATCTACATCTTTAGTCTCCTAAATACATCTGAAAATCTGATCCCTTTTCTCTAGGCTGGAAAGCCATTGATAACTCTAAGGAAAGCCACATTGGAAAGACGATGTCATACTTAGAGCTGTTTGAAATTTTGGTGTATTTTTGTGAACATTTTTGATAAAAACTAAGTTTTCATTTCATGCTGCAGGGGGAGCCAGCTGGCTTGGGACTACGTCTGACCTGGGAGTCCAGAGCCCTGGACTCCCTGGCTTCAGGGCAGTCCATGTGGTGGAACTACCCCAGAACCATGGGTTCTAGAATCTCGGGGTCAGCTGTCCTCATGGCAGGACTCCCCAGCAGCCCACCAGGCGAGCTAGCAGGGAAGTAAGTAGCTTTCCGATGAAAACCTAGCTGTGATTCGGTGAAAGGTGGTTGAACCCAACTTCCTTTCATGAGAAATCTCTGGTACAACAAACTGGTGTTTTCAGAGTAAAGTCTGTTTCCGGCCAGCTCTAATGTGAATGTAGGAATTGCCACATTGGATCACATCCGTGCGCCATCTAGTCCACTGTCTTGCTTTGACAGTAGCCAGTTCTAGATGCTTCAGTGGAAGGTGCAAGAAACCCTGGCAGATAGGCAGAACAAACCGATGTTTGAAAATAGCAGTAGCTTGTAGAATGTCAAATACTTTGAAACTTGATGGGTCAGATCTTCAGCTGGTGTAAATTGGTGCAGCTCCAGTGAAATCAAATGAACAAAAAATAAGCCTGTAATCTGAAAATCTCAACCATAGAGCAACCTGCTCACTGACAGGAGGGCAGTCCCAATCCTTACTATTAACTGATCGATAGATCAATCAAAAGTTTATCCAGAAAAATACAGGGCCACATTCAGCTCTCATTAGCACTGTTGTAAATCAGGAGTAACACAAATGGAGTTAGTCTGGATTTACACCAAGATAACTAAAATCATGTGGCTGACAGCGTCTGCATGTGCTAATATTCTCCTCTTCCCTCTGATGACTGCTGCACAAAAGCCCTAAAATTAATGACTTTTACAGCCAGTGCCTGCATTTCTTCAAGTCCGTTATCATGTGTCTCATGACAAATGAGCTTCCAGAGTGTTGAAGCTTCTAAGAATATTATTTTCTTTTTAAGCTCCCATTCCTCTCTGGATGACTACTTTCTCCCTTTCACTCTTGGACATAAACCTAATATAAAGAAAATCCTCCAGCCCCCGCAGCTTGCTGGATTTCTGTAACCGTACAATGCGTTTTAGGAGTGTTCTCTGGCTTCTTCTCTTGTTTGCATATGGCACTTCTCTGTTTATGCATATTTAGCTTCTGATTAAGAAACTTAATGTCCCTCAAATGCTCAGTTTAAAAAAAATATTTTGGTTCAGTTTGTTCTTGTTTCATATGCACTTTTACTGATCTGATTTCCTCAGATATAACTATTCTATGTAGGTTCTCATACCATCCTTCTCACCATAGTCAAACCCCGCAAGGTACTCTGGTACTAAACAGAGTTAGACCTAGTCAGTGACTGGGTGGGAGATCTAGCAGAGAAATCTAAGTTGGGGGGCCAACCCTGAAAAGACTGCAGCATGCAGGTAACTTTACTCACCTGACTGATCCTGTTGGCTGCAATGGGAGTACTCACCTGAGTAAAGTTACTCATGTGTTTGTCTTTGCAGGATCAGGAATTGGTCTTGGTGATTGAGATTGGTGCTGTGCTGTTAAAGTTGCCACCTGAACCTAAAACAGACCGCATTAAAGATCCTCCAGCAACTTTTGCTAGAGGCAGGTATTAGAGCTGTTTGCACTGGACAAAATTTGATCGGGTTAATGACATTATACTGGCCTGATTTCTCCCTGCACTCTCTTGGATACTATACTCTAGTGCATTAAATAGTTTGGGCAGCTGCATAGCAGGGCCATGCGCTGTTGAACAGCTGCTGTGTTTCACCCCAGTGATGGCTGCACTTCAAGGGTAGACATGGTGGTTCCCCTGGTAGACGTAGCACAGGTTCATAAATCATTCTGTGATCCTTTGGGGATTAGAAGTCCTATATCAATATGTGATATTTGAACCAAGGTTTTTCCAAAGTGACGAATGGTTTCAGGCACTTCAACTGAAGACCAAGTTTTTCGGAAGTGACTAGTGATTTTGGATGCCCAATTTCAGACATCTTTTAAAGGGCCTGATTTTTGGAGGGCAGGTGCTCGGCACTTTTTTGAAAACTTGTGAGGAATTTCAAGTTGGGTACCCCAAAATCACTACTGAAACTCTTGCTCTTACACATTTTTTTTTTTTCCTTTGAAGCCAGTCAAAGCTTTGGAATTGCTGATCTCTTAGAGATGCAGAAGAAATGCAAATGGTTTTCATGTTTTTTTGGAATAGTTTAAAAATTGGCTGACTCTTTTAGTAGGAAGTCCTGGATATTTGCTCTTTAAAGTTATGAAAAGCAGGTTTGCTCACTTAAGAGAGGTGGGAGAGGGAGACACATTTATTCTGACTTTATCTTTATTTCATTCTACTGAGGTAAGGTTCCACACCATTCCATTTCACCCAGCTGGTTTCAATCATATCAAGAGAAGGCTATTTATTAAGTGTCTGTCTGGGGCAGTGTCAAATCCTTCAGCTCCTACCCTATTCTCTATTGTAAGCAGGCACTTCAGTAGCCCAGGTGGGCTTTGAATTGCTTCAGAAAGTAGGTAGGTGAGAATCTATTTATTACTTACTATAGATCTCAAAAGATGGAGCCTCTAGTTAAAATAGGAAACTGACAGTTTTACCCAACTTTCTTCAAACATGAGATTAGGAAATGGGGGTTTTGTTTTTAAAGTAAAATAACTGAGGTTACTTTGCATTTTCTTTTAAAAGCCTGGAATCAGAATTCATTGCTGCTTTGGCCTTTATCTAACTCTTCCTGTTCTTCATTTATATGTGGAGAAGGTGGTGAGACAAGAGATTTTTTTTTTTTTTAAAAGACCACACCAGCTACAGTGCTATGAAGTAGTGCAGGGGAGGGGTATGTTTACGCTGTGATTGGAGGTCTGATTGCTGCCTGTGTAGGCATACCCGAGCCAGCTTTGATCTAGCTAGCCTGTTACTGTAGCAGTAAGGTCGCAGCAGTATGGGCTAGTTGCCCAAGTAATTACCCCAGGGTCATGGGCAAGCCTTGCTGAAGCCTGCATGCTGCAATTCCACTGCTATCAGTACGCGAGCTGACTAGATTGCAGTGATTGCAGTGTAGCCATACCCTAGATGAGGTGAAGCGTCGGAAGCCAGGTGCTTGATCCAGTGGCAAAACTCCACCGGGCATAGTACTGAATTGGATCGTAGTCGTTCTTGGGTCTGGAGTAACACCGTTGGCACTAATAGAATTATTCTGGATTTACAGTAATATGGCTAAGATCAGAATCTGGCCCGCCGTGTCTGCACGGTTATACTATTCTGTTACCTCTGACTGGCTTTTCGGTTCTTTGGCAGTGTCAATACATAAATATGGGTTCAGGTTGACCCCAAACCTGAAATTTTTCTACATTTTTTGTGAATCAAAAAATGTTCATTTTGGGTCAACGACATGTTTTGTTTGACTCAAAAAGAAACATTTCAATTTCAGGCACTTAAACTTTTTTTTTTTTTTTTTTAATAAAAGCAAAGGTAACGAAGGGCTAGATTCACAAAACTGGTGGTGCCCTCCTCATGTACAATAGCCCAGTGGTTTGGGGCACTCCCCTGGGATGTGGGAAACTGCATTTGAATCCCTGTTCTGGAGCAAAGATGTGAATCCAGGTCTCTCCTCTCTTATGTGAGCGTCCTTTTCTGCCAGGCTATTGGCTATTCCGGGGTGGGTCTCTTTCAGTCTCTCCTGTTGGAGAAGTTCGTCTATGAATAAAATACTTGACTAGTCGGTGGGGCCAGAGAGAGAGACTGTATAGCCTGGTGGTTAGGGCACTCCCCCCAGGGGTGGGGACACCAGGGTTCCAGTCCAGGCTCCAGCAACGATAAATCCATTTGCCAGAGATCTCTCTCTCACTGGATTCAAATGCTTCCCGAGCTTTGGAATGTTTGTCATCTGGCTCCAAATTTGCTGGCGTTAGTTTCAATTTGTAAAGCTATTACATAAAAAGAAGGAAATCCTGCAGGATGGGAAGCATAAAAGTCAAAAATCCATTCCAAAACTAATCCATATGGAAATTATTTTAAGAATTGAAGGAAACAAGTTTATTTCCAAAAAAAAAAAAAAGTAAAACTCTGCATGTAGATTTCATTTAAAAAAAAATTAATTAACTTTTAATAACCAAAGGTGACATTGGTAACACTAGAGAGGATCATTTCTAAAAATGGGGCCAAGCCTTCAACTGATGTAGATAGACACAGTTCCATTTAAGTTACTGAAACTCCACCAGCTGAGAATCTAGCTGGTGACCGGCATCTCTCTGATTCAATTTCAGGAAGCCCTCAACCTCTCAAATTGATTCTTATCTTGACATTGTCTCTTTAACGCTCCTGGCGGGGCAAATTCTCAACTGGTGTAAATTGCAATATAGTTCTACTGAAGCCATGTACCGAAGACCATTTATGTCAGCTGGGAAACTGCCCGTGGCTTTTGTTAGAGTTTTTAACATTTTTATGCAGCGTAAAAAAGAAGGCTTGTGTGGTCCAGAAACATACCAATTTATAAATTACCAGAATACATCAGACTATTAGAGGACTTCATTGTTCACACGCATCTCTGCTACTTGACATATAAGCTGCCCTGTGTCACTCTGTAGCATGTCCTCTCCATATTAATACCTATTTATCATTAATTCATTTGAATGTATTTTTTTTCCAAGGAAAAGAGACAGAAAACATCTGCATTATTGAGTAATATTAGCTACAGTGTAAGTCTCAAGTGAGAGTAACTGACAAGCCTCATTTATTATAACTGCGTAGGCTTAATTGGGTTGACATAGAATTTGGACTTTGTGAAAGGAAAAGTAGCATTCAGATCTTTGACAGTTTTGTTTGGGGGTGGGGTGGGGGTGGAGGATAAAAGAACATAACATCCTGCCAATAATGTTTTACATATTTATTAAGACCCAAACCTATAAGAGCTGTTTTAATAAAGATGCTTAAATGAGGTATTAGTTATTAAGCCATATGGTTTACATTACATCTCTCATCTTTTGTTTCCTGCTTATGCTGTCAAGCATTAATGTGATTGTTTTGATTCTTAATGTCTTAATGCATCACTCTTCTCAATGCATTAGGCTAATAACTTTGGTCCTCTTAAGGGCTATGTCGCCATCCATTACTCTTCCTGTTTTGGCTGACCATAGATTTTGAAATGAGTGACTCTATTTTAAAAAAAAAAAAAATCTATCTATATAGTCCAGTGTTTAGGAAGCCAGCACATTGAAATCATACAGAGAGAGCCTGGAGTGCTTAAAGGAAAGTTGATTTCCACCATGTTGATAATGACATTTGCATATCATGCCTTTCAGCTAGCAGTGCCCTAAGGCAATTTACAAATCGCGTGTGTGAGGTAACTATGTAAAATCTGTTGCGATGTGACTTGAAATTATTGTCCTAATTCTGCACTGGTTCTCAGCTTGTTTTCTGCAAAAACATGTAACGTTGCAAGAAAATCATGTCCTAAATTGCCACAACTTCTCATAGTCTTGGCAAGTGTATATAGAAATATATAGTACCGAGCATTTTATTGGAAGATCCACATGTCACACCCCCATCACTGTAGGTAAGATACAGCAGCAAGAATATAATAGGACAAAACCATTGCGAACATCCGATAGCCTGTCTCATCATACTATGTTGCCACAGCTGCAGTTAGCTGACATACTCCTAGACTTTAAGGCCAGAAGGGACCATCATGATCCTCCAGGCTGATCTGCACATCTCAAGCCACAGAACCTCACTCACCGGCTCCTGTAGTAGGCCCATAGCCTCTGGCTGTGTTACTGAAGTTCTCAAATCTTGATTTAAAGACTTATATACAGAGAATCCACCATTTGCTGTAGTTCAAACTAGCAAGTGACCTGTGCCCCACGCTGCAGAGAAAGGCAACCCCCCCCTAGGGTCTGCCAGTCTGACTGGGGGAGAAATTCCTTCCTGGACCCATATATGGTGATCAGTTAGATCCTTGACTTGTGGGCAAGACCCACCAGCCAGACACCCACGAAAGTGTTCTCTGTAGTAATTCAGACCCTCTCCATCTAGTGTCCTATCTCTGGCCTTTGGAGATATTTGCTTGAGGTGGATCCCCCTTGATTTAAGACAGGGACCTGGCAGTAGAGTGTTCTCTGTGAGACACACTGAGCTGTGAACCAAGCTCCCCCACTGCCCACCTCTCAGGTAATGGCCAACGGCTATTGACCTTCAAAGTGCACAGCAGAGAACATCTATGTGCTGGGGGGGGGCGGGGAAGTTTTGTGTTCTGCTGGCTGGCTGTTTTGAATAATTTATGGCAAGGATGGTGGACAAGAACCTATTTTTATTTTGGTATACAAATCTAAATAAAGCAGTAAGGCCAGGCTGCAGTGAAGGTGGGGTTGGATGGCGGTGAGCGTCTGTGCTGGGGAAGGGAAATTGGTGTTTTAGGTCTTGTAAGGAAGTTCAGTTCCATTGTACGGGGGTAGAACTGCCCAGAAAAGGGAATTTCCATCCCATAAAAAATTTCAATGTTAAAAAAAAAAAAATCATCTCTAATAAGTACCAAAAGTAAAATCTTGAATGGAGGATGGAAATTCTGAAATATTTTGATTCAGAAACATCAATATGGCCTTATTGAAACCTTTCATTTCAACAGTTACTACATAAAAATATAAATATATAATAAAATTAAAAACAAACCAATAGTTGGAATGAAATGAAACAAGAAAGTCAAGACAAAACACTCCATTTCAATTTGAAATCATTTTACAAAAAGCTTCTGTCCGCACTTTGATTTCATCGAAACAGCATTTTCTACTGAGAAACTGTTCTTTGAAGGGGGCGGGGAGTGACCAGTTTTAATGAGGGATGAGTTGCTGTTTTATTTTTATTTCAGACACGTATGGCTAGATGCTCCTTTTTTTATTGTAGGATTCCAGTTGAGGCTAGAAAGATGGCTTTACTGTTTCAGTTGAAACTGCAGAGGGAATTTTAGGTTGGCAACATTTAATTAACCATGTTGGTTTCTGGGTAGTATGCCAACTAACATCCCTGCTCTTGTGAAGTGCCAGGAAGTCTGGTGGTCAGGAGGTTGAGGTCATCTGGTTTTATGTCTCATCAGAAATGGCATCCCCATCACAATGCCCCTAATCCCATGCTGAAGCATTGGCTGGTGATAGGCTTAGGGGGAGCAATGCCACATACTGAATAGCCAACTCCACCTAAGTGTCTCTTGGAGATCCTCTAACTAAATATTAACCCATCCCAACTCTGCTTAGCTTGTGAGGTCTGATAGGATCACAGCACATTGTGTGGTGATTGCAAGCGCTACTGTGAATCTCCTCTGAGAAGTCAGACAATGGAACTGAATCATTTTGAGGCCAGAGATTTGTTTGGAACTTTCTGCTAGTGGGTTTAACCCAGAGGCTACTCTTCAAAGCAAATATTCTAAAGAATAGTAATTATTTATATTATGACTATAACACCCAGAAGTCCCTGTTGAGACTGGAGCCCCTTTGTGCTAGGCACTGTACAAACACATTGTAAGACAGTCCCTACCCCAAAGATCTTACAGTCTAAATTGATGAGTCAAACAAATGATAGGAAGGTAAACAAGCACAAAGAGACCAGTGTTTGCCTTAGGTCAGCATCAGAGTAAAACCCAGGTCTTCTGACTCCCAGTCCACTGTCCTGCCCACTAGACTACACTCCATCCCATTATATTAGTAGTATATTGATATTTTAAATATTTTGGCAGGCTGGCCTAAGTTTCTCTATTTTAAGACATTTGGGCATTGGAGACGGTTATAACTGGATCAGAATTTTTCTGCTCAGCTGTTGCGATGGGGATGCTCTTTCCAGTGAAATAGAATTGAAAAGTTTCACTTTCTTGCCTATTTCTCAGAGCTCGATTGGAGCTATAGCTCACCAATTTAGGCCGCTGAAGCTATGACTGGGCTCCTAAGTCCAATGATGCCATTATATGTCAATGTACCTTTTCAGGTTGCTGATGCAAGAATCCATCCTTTGACAAGTGATAAGGATGTCCTGAAAGTTGGCTCTTCTGTCTGCTGGAGAGACCACCCCCTCCCATCCAGAATGGTAAGTGTGTTGAACTTCTGGATACGTTTTTTGTGGCATGGAAGAAAGTAAAAGAGAGCAGGGGGAGTATCTGGGTGAGATACATGAGTCTGAACTCTAAAAGAAGATAGGAAAAGAAAAATGATATGATTTGGACAAAAGCTGTATATTTCTTCAATAAAGATAACTAAATTGGATCAGCTAAAATAAAAATGGACCCAAAACATGATTCTAATTACATCTGTGAACCCTGTTTTGTAAGTATTTATTCTGAGACTGTCTAGCCTTACTTACACGCACCTTTCATACACACCTGTGTGAACCTTGGGGATGGCTGCCGCCAGAACAGGAAATACAGAAATGCCATGAGAAAAAGCTATCCTTATGATGGTTTTTGATCAGACTAAACCCATTTATTACTTGTAATTTGGGAAACTTTGATCGGTTCTATAGTTAGTTGAAAAAATAGAAGGGAAATTTATGCAAAAATGTGTTTAAAAATCCCTCTCACCCCCAACTTTGAAAAATTTCAACCAGTTTTACGCAGGATACGTTAGGAGGTTGTGGTGTTGATTTAGAAGATGATGCTTCTTCTTAGGATATGTCTGTCACAGTTCAGGGCAACTCCACCTGTATTCCCCCTCCGTGGTCCAGCAAGGACATCCGCTTTTAGGTTTCTGACACCCAGCCGTCACATTCTTGGGCGGAGACATGCGGGGGTTTTCCAGGCTGCACAGTTCCCTGACTACAGTGTGTTAATTCCTGGCGAGCCAGACTGCCTAACCAGGCAAGCAGCTGTGCTTGACTTGCTCTTCGAAGGCTGTGTGCAACATAATTGCTGGCAGATATGAGTTACCACGTAACTCTTTCTAAGCAAGCACATTTATTCGTATGGTGACAGCATTACAGAGAAAGCATATTACAAACAATAAAAGAACCTACACGTATGCTAAAAAGCTTACCAGAGATCTTGCAACTCCAACCTCAGGCTCCATCCCTAAGGATTGGCTCCCCTCTTTCCCCCCTCCCCCCACCTTGGACAGAAGGTTCCATCCATTTGCTACATCAAAAAGAAGGCCCTGAATCAGTTGGTCTCTAGAGAATCCTGTTTGAACCAGCATATGAGAGACTCTCCCGGTGGTGGTACATCTTTGAAGGTGTTACAACCTGACTGAATTTGCCTAATCACCCCACCTCCCTTCTTTTCCTCCCTCCCCCCCCCATCCCACTGTTGATAGTTCCGGTAGGGCTGTGGTCACCTTCTCCCCACGGAATTACCTACAGTCCCCTGGCCCACGATGATTCACAAGCTTAATGCAGTAGGTTCTCCCAAAGAGACTGCAAGAAATTGCTGTATGTGTCCTAGTCTATATACAGAAGCTGGGAGTGTGCTTACCGGTGCAGGTAGACAGGCACGCACTAGCACTGCTTGAGTTAGTGCACTAAAAATAGCAGTGTGACTGTGGTGGCATGGGTGGCACCTCCAGTTAGCCATCTGAGCTACCCAGGGGGAGTACCTAAGTACTCTCTAATGCCAAAAGTTGAATGAGTACTGACCAACTTAGCATCTCCTTTTGCTTGTCAAATATCTGTGAGCAAATGGCCATTTCCTTAACTTATTCACTCTTTGCTGTAATTTTTGGATTACTGTTTGAACGGTGCATTCCGAGTATTCAAAATCTGAGCTATTGTGCTTGCTTCTGAATAGTTGGATAAATCAGGGGAAGTTGTTAACATTCTTTGGATGAATGTGTATACATTTGTGTCACAAATAGTCACTCATGCAAATGTGGCACAAACCCAAGTAAGTGATTCATTCTGTTTAGGTGACAAATCTGAGGAACTGTTCCAGACTGTAAATAGAGGAGGTTTTGGAACAAACTGATCACTCACACTCATGTAAATTTCAATATCTGCCCATTTCTAGTAATGGCCCATGGGCCTGATCCTTGTATGGTGCTAGAGGGCAGTCTCAAGCTGGACTGTGAGATATAAGCTGTCCTGACCACTTGGGATTTATTTAAAAAAAAATAAAAATCCCAAAGCATTTTTAGTAAGAAGCGTGTTGGCCTAGACACATCCCAATTTAGTTAGTTACATTTCGCTTACCTACAATTTCACCTTATAGCTTCAAATGGATACAGTATTCTTTGCATCCTGTTCTAAGCTGATGTGCAGTGCCAGTTAGTACTGTGTTTCATCCAGTGAAGTAGTGGGAAGAACAATGCGTAAAATTTATAAAGCACTTAGGGACCCTTTGGGGTGACAAGTGTTGTATAAATGTAAGATTATTGTTATCCTCTGGTCACCCCAATTTATACAGTTGAAATAGCAAATGGAACGAGGTGGCAGGAAGCTGAAAGGTGTGACAAGTTGTTCACAACATTAAAATGACCAGCGTCCACCAGGGAGTCTGATATATATTCAGCATGTCACCGAAACACTTATGAGATGGGATTGAATTTGAGTGTGTGTCAATATGAAAGACAAGGAAATGATTTAAGTATATAATGCATGGTATGCCCTATAGTATTGCCATGAAGACTGTGATTTAAGCACTCAGTAGGCCTGCTCCAGGAAGAGCCAGGATAGAAACTTTGAGAGACGATCTAGCAAATATTGTGGGGTCTATCCTGTAGGGAAAATGTCCTTTTTGGGTTTTGTTTTCCATACTGGCTGAGAGGCTGAAGCAGAAGAGGTTTACTTTATGTGCAGAAGAAAATCCAGTGCATTAGTGAGGGAAATGCAGTGCATGCTTTCACAGCATTTGTGTCTTTACGGATATGAGCTCTGAGGATTGCAACCTGTTGAACAAACTGTTTTGTTACTGGATGAACCCAGGACAGTCAGTATAGCACAGCACCAAAGCTTTAACCCCGGAGGTACAAGGGCTGTTTTATTTTAATTCTGTAATATAGTGTTCTAGAGACTTAATATCCCATCTGGCTTGTAGGAAGGGTGTCCTTTTTTTAAAAATACAGGAACTCACCCTGCAGGGCTGGAAAACACCTATAGGACAGGAGGAAATTTAATTCAACAATGCTCTGTCCCTCGGGCCTGACCTAATGGCTTGGAGTCAATGGGAGTCTTTCTATTGTCATCAGTGGACATTGGGTCTGGTCCCTCATGTAGTCATTTCCATCTGTGCAAAGTGGATGTGAAATGTTACTATATCAGAATGATAGTTTTCTGCACTGTCTTTGCACTGATGGAAATGACTATGTAAATTGGGCCCTATCTGTAGCCTCTAAAGCAGTGATCTCCAACCTTTTTATGACCAAGATCACTTTTTGAATTTAAGGGCAACCCAGGATCTATCCCTTCCCCAGGGCCGGCTCCAGGCACCAGGCAACCAAGCTGGTGCTTGGGGTGGCACCTGGAGGGGGGCGGCGCGGCGCTCGGGCCGCCGGGGAGAGCCGGGCTACAGCCGGGCTCGCCGCCCTCCCCCCGGCACTCTGGCCGCCCTCCCCCCCCGCGCCCTCCCCCCGGCTGCCGGGGGGAGAGCGGCGAGCCCCTGCCGGGGCTCGCCGCCCTGCGCTCTGGCCACCGGGGGGAGAGCCGAGCCCCCGCCGGGGCTCGCCGCCCTGCCCCCGCCGGGGCTCGCCGCCCTCCTCCCAGGGCTCCGGCCGCCCTCCCCTCCGGCGCCTTCCCCCCGGCGGCCGGGGGGAGAGCGGAGCCCCCGCCGGGGCTCGCCGCCCCCCCCCGGGCTCCGCGCCCCCCCTGGGGCGGCAAAAAAGCCAGAGCCGGCCCTGCCCTTCCCCAACAACCTGATTAGAGGCTGTCACTCACTTTCTGGATCCTTTCACTTCAAACCCCTCCTATTTTAAAAGTGTTTGTCAGGTGATGGTTGTTTTTTTTCTCCCTCCCGGTATGGTGACTCATGGTTATTCAGGGTGGGTAAATCCCAATTGTCTCAGTGTCTTTCCCTTAACTTTAGTGGTCCACCAATGTCCTTTCCTGGGCTGGACAATGCATGGGTATCTGAAGTTGGTTTCATGTAACAACTGGTTTCGGAAATGCACCTCCCTGCCTACATCTCACTGCCCTGCCGTGCAGTGAGGCTGAAGTTTATGAGCATGGTTTTCGACATACTTGAATTAGTAACGACAATCTGCCAGCTTATCTCATAATGACCATCATATTCACAACATGACAAGCTTTCACAAAAGACCATACTTGATATATTTTTGTAGTACAATAACATTGTAAACAATCGCTTGATTTTAACTGCTTATTTTGGGGGTTTGAACCTTCTGTTCTCCCCTTGAGGTGCCTGGACCCGGTTGTCATGCCTACCAAATCTCAGCTTGGTTTTTAAATCAGTGCCTGCAAGTCATTGGTATGTGTGAGTTTGTGGTAGTTCACTCAAGACAATAGCATAAGTAATCTCCCAAGATGACTCTGCATAGATGGGACCCTGAAGGGAAATGCTTCAGACTCTGGTGGCTGAGGACTTAAACAATGAGGAATATGTGCCAGCTCTTTCCATTTGCTTATTAATAGGTTCTGTGTATCAAGCTCCAAGGGGATTGTCCTCTCTTTGTATTGCTAGCAGGGAAGCATTCAAGCATTTGCTTGATATAAATGGAGGAAAGCGGGGGGTGGGGGGGGGGAGAAAGGAAAATATTTCAGTAAGGATTGGAGCACGCCCTCAGAAATGGAAATTGGGGATCCCGACTTTTCAGAAGTGCTGAGCTCTGGAGTAAACTTTCAAGTTCAGCCATCTCAAAATTACCACCCTTACCATGGCAGAGTTGTATATAACCGTAGCAAGAGCTTTAAGCAAAATGGCAAAGTCCAGTGCAGTACTGGAAAGGAAAGATTGGCCCAATACAGTGTAAGCTCTTTGGGGCAGGGACTGTCTTTCTGTCCTGTGTTTTGTACAGTGCCTAGCACCATGGGGTTCTGGTCTAGGGCTGGGCTCCTAGGTGTCGTGATAATACAAATAAACATTGTTCATTGGGCATTGTGATACAGTTGCACTGGGCTGGATCCTACATACCTCAACTCACGCAGAGTCCCTGCTTAGCTTAGTCCCATTGAATCCACTGAGACTATTCACTTGAGGAAGGGACTGCAGACGTGCTTCTGAAAGTTGGGATCCTTTTTTTTACATTCTTGGTTCTTGGTGAGCACTATTAATGTTCCTTTTGGGTGAGTTTTGCAAAGCTGCCTGGGAAATTTAGACCCTTTGTTCTTATTCGCTTTAATGGGAATTAGGTGTTAAAATCATTTAGGCAGCTTTGAAGCTCTCAGACTAGGGGCTGTTGTCTCCACACACATTTGCACTGGTTTAGGATATGTCTACACAAGGAGCTCTGCAGCTACACTGCTGTAGCATAGACACTTGCGACAGCCTTGGAAGAGATTTTTCCATCACTGTAATAAATCTACCACCTTGAGAGGCAGTAGCTAGGTCAACAGAAGAATCTTTTGACATACTTGTGTCTACAGTGGGGGTTTGGACAACCTAACTACGTGACATTTTTCATAGCCCTGAACGCTGTATCTAGGTCGACCTAAGTTTTAGTCCTGACTGAACCATTGCACTTTTTCATGTCAGCTTGAGTGGCTTGGTTTGGTTTATCTTAGGCCTGTTCCTAATGGATTTAAATTAAACCAGAATAATTCGGATTGAACCCGAAATAAGACGCAGGGTAGAACGTTCAAAAGTGCCCGAGTCCCATTTTCAAAAGAGACTTAGGAGTCAAAGGGCTTGTCTACACTTGAAATGCAACAGAGTCAAAGCTACACCTCTGTAGCACGTCCGTGTAGACACTGCCTATGCAAACAGGAGGGGTTCTCCCTTTGGCATAGGTTGTCCACCTCCCTGAGAGGCGGTAGCTAGGTCAATGGATGAATTTGTAGTCAACTGCCTTGGGCTCATGCTGCGGGGCTAAAAATAGCAGTGTAAACATTTGGACATGGGCTTTGAGACCCCCACCCCCCCACCTCCACCAGGTTTCGGAGCCCAGGCTCCGGCCAGAGCCCAAACCTCTACACTGGTATTTTCAGCCCTGTAGCACTAGCCCTGCGAGCCCACATCAGTTGACTTAGGGTATGTCTACACTACGAGAGTAGTTCGATTTCACTTAAATCGAATATGTGGAATCGATATTACAAAGTCGAACGTGTGTGTCCACACTAAGGACAGTAATTCGACTTTGTGAGACTTTGTGAGTCCACACTAACGGGGCAAGCGTCGACATTGGAAGCGGTGCACTGTGGGCAGCTATCCCACAGTTCCCGCAGTCCCAGCTGCCCATTGGAATTCTGGGTCGAGCCCCAAATGCCTTCTGGGTAAAAAAATGTGTCGAGGGTGCTTTTGGGTACCTATCGTCATCCGTCCGTCACTCCCGCCCTCCCTCCCTCCCTGAAAGCGCCGGCGGGAAATCAGTTCGCGCACTTTTCTGATCAGTGACAGCACGGACGCCACAGCAGTGCGAGCATGGATCCCGCTGCGACCATCGCTGCAGTTGTGGCCGTTCTCAACGCCTCGCAGCTTATCATCCACCTTTACCAGAGGCAGATGCAGAGAAATCAGGAGAGGAGGCTACGGCACCACCGTGAAGGCCTGAAGTCGGAGAGTAGCACAGAGCTGTCAGAAACCACAAGACCCTGCGCCCAGGACATCACGGTGGCAATGGGCCTTGTGGATATTGTGGAACGGCGATTCTGGGCCCTGGAAACAAGCACGGACTGGTGGGACTGCATAGTGCTTCAGGTCTGGGATGAATCCCAGTGGCTGCGAAACTTTCGCATGCAGAAGGGGACTTTCCTCGAACTTTGTGAGTTGCTGTCCCCTGCCCTGAAGCGCAAGGACACCCGGATGCGAGCAGCCCTGACTGTCCAGAAGCGAGTGGCCATAGCCCTCTGGAAGCTTGCAACGCCGGACAGCTACCGGTCAGTCGCGAACCACTTTGGTGTGGGCAAGTCTACCGAGGGGGTTGTTGTCATGCAAGTAGCCAAGGCAATCGTCAAGGTACTGCTCTCAAAGGTAGTGACCCTGGGAAACGTGGAGGTCATCATAGATGGCTTCGCCGCGATGGGATTCCCAAACTGCGGTGGGGCTATAGATGGGACTCACATCCCTATCCTGGGACCAGACCACCAGGCCAGCCAGTACATTAACAGAAAGGGCTACTTTTCAATGGTGCTGCAAGCACTGGTGGACCACAGGGGACGTTTTACAAACATCAACGTCGGGTGGCCGGGCAAGGTTCATGACGCTCGCATGTTCAGGAACTCTGGTCTGTTTAGACGGCTGCAGGAAGGTATTTACTTCCCGGACCACAAAATAAGTCTTGGGGATGTGGAGATGCCTACAGTGATCCTCGGGGACCCTGCATACCCGCTAATGCCCTGGCTCATGAAGCCCTATACTGGCGCCCTGGACTCAGAAAAAGAACTGTTCAACTACCGTTTGAGCAAGTGCAGAATGGTGGTGGAGTGTGCTTTTGGCCGTCTCAAGGGGAGATGGAGAAGCTTACTGACTCGCTGTGATCTCAGCGAAACCAATATCCCCATTGTGATAGCAGCTTGCTGTGTGCTCCACAATCTGTGTGAGAGCAAGGGGGAGACCTTTATGGCGGGGTGGGAGGTTGAGGCAAATAGCCTGGCTGCTGATTATGCCCAGCCAGACAGCCGGGCGATTAGAAGATCCCAGCGGGACGCGCTGTGCATCCGGGAGGCTTTGAAAGCTAGGTTCCAGACTGAGCAGGGTAACCAGTGACTGTTAAGTTTGTGGACACAGAAGCTGAACCTGTCCCCGTTTCTTTACCCAGTTACTGTTGACTATCCTTCCAAGTTACATACCCCCTTCACCACCTTCCCAAAAAATAAAATCTGTTCCGTTTTGTTAATGAACACCGTTGTCTTTATTACTGTTTTCGCGGGAATGTTTTAAACCGGGGACGCAGACTGTGGCGGGGGGCGGGTTTAGTGTTCTGATGCAAATGGTGCTTCTAAATGACAGGGAGTGACAGGCTCCGCAGTGGTGGACTGGTTGTTTCAACGGAGCCTGCCAGCACTCCTGGGTGGGACTGCGTGTATGTGTCGGCCAAGTGACTTTCTGGCAGGGGGAGGAGGGTTACAGATCCCCTGCTGCGTGGCTCTGTGATCCAGGATAAGGACCGCGGCATAAGATCTCTAACTGCCCTCCCCCGCCACAAAGTCACAGATCAACCCCCCCCCCCCCCCCGAACATGAAAACCACTTCCCAGACTGACCAGGGTAACTGGTGACTACACTGTGTATGTGTCCTGATGCTGGACCTGCCCCCGCCTCTGTACCCTGCTAAAGGTGACTGTCCTGTCCAATTACCAACCCCCTTCCCCCCCTTCAGACAGAGTCTCCTCTAAAAGAAAATCATGGAAACAGTAATTAACAGAAACGAATATTTTATTATGAACCACACATGAAACGGGGGGGGGGGGGGAAACTTGGACGGGGGCTTGTGTGAGGTGGGTAGGAAAGGACTTTTCAAACTTTGGGGAACGAGAGCCTTCTAGTGCTAGAGCAGTCTGCAGGGGTTGACTGAAAGTTTTAACGGCCCTTGCCGCCCCTCCTTCTTTGGACTTTGGGTGAGGGGGGTGTGGGACTTTGTGGCGGGGGAGGGCGGTTAGAGATAGACTGCAGCGGGGCTCTGTCCTCCTGCCTCCGGTCTTGCAGAACATCCACAAGGCGCCGGAGCGTGTCTGTTTGCTCCCTCATTAGTCCAAGCAGCGTTTGAGTCGCCTGCTGGTCTTCCTGACGCCACCTCTCCTCCCGTTCCATGATTGCTCGGTGCATTTGGGACATGTTCTCCCTCCACTGTGTCTGCTGGGCTGCCTGAGCTCTGGAGCAGTCCATTAGTTCTGAGAACATGTCCTCACGCGTCTTCTTCCTCCTCCGCCTAATCTGCGCTAGCCTCTGGGAGTGTGATGCCAGGCTGGGTTGGGAGACAGTCGCAGATGTGTCTGTGGGAATGGGAAAAAGGGAGTGAATTCCTGAGACAGATAAATGAAGTTGTGAACAAAGAACATAGTCTTTCTCTGTGAACAAGACCATGCACTGCACCTCTCACATGCGCACTCAGGACAAGGTCGAATTTTCGGCCCTCGCCTTCAGTGCCTGGGGTCTTGCAGTTGCGATCTGAGAAGCGGGGCAGGACACCTGAACTTTTGTAGCAGGCAAACATGGTAAGCCGTAGACTTGTGGCTGCTTAAAACTTTAATAGTAGCACTCGGCTCCTTTCGCATTGAAAGCAATGCCAGTCTCTGCTGGCAGCAATCAGGGAAGCATGAGCTCTGCCCCTGTCCCACCACCTCGCGGCTGTCCCGGGGAAAGATCCCTGTATGCTGCCCCTCTGCCGCCTCCACCGCGTGGCTGTAAAGCAGTCCCAATACTAACATTCCCCTCCCTAATTCAGAGCAGGGCGTCATGAGCGACATCACGCTGATGAGGATCTCGGAGAGCGACAGGGAACGGATGCTTCGGGAGAGCATGCAGAAACCAGGGCCGTATGCCGCCATGCTCTGCCGTGCTATGATCCCAGAGTACTTGATAGAGTCATGGTGTGGAAACGTGTCGTACCATGGTGGACCTAATCAGATCGCCTTGCCAAGGAACCTGATGCACAGGCTTGAGCATTACCTCCAGGAGAGCTATGCTGAGATCTCCCATGAGGATTTCGTGTCAATTCCCGGACATATAGACCGTATTTTGGTCTAGCTGTACTGGCAGGGACTACAGAGTGGAGCGTCTTGGGCAGCCTAATCATGAAAATCCAGACATTATTTGATTTTTTTTAAATAGTTGGGACTAAGTAGTTAAGCGCCTAAGGCAAAGAAATCATGAACAACCAATTGTTGATATTATAAATATTCCTGTTGTGTTAAAAATAAAAGTTTATATGTTTAAATGATTTAATGAAAAACCCATTGTTAATATTATAAATATTCCAGTTATGTTAAAAATAAATGTTTAGATGTTTAAAGTACTTACTGCTTGATCCTTCCCCTGATTCAGTGTCCGGGGTAACGGATGGGGACGGTTGGTAGGGGAGCTCCTGGCTGTCGGGGAAATCAGCGGTGCAAGCGCTGTCGACTGCCTCGTCCTCCTCATCTCCTTCCTCATCTTCCCCGTCCGCTAACATTTCCGACAAGGAACTGGCCGCGGACAATACCCCATCCTCAGAGTCCACGGTCAGTGGTGGGGTAGTGGTGGCGGCCGCACCTAGGATGGAATGCAGTGCCTCGTAGAAACGGGATGTGTGGGGCTGGGATCCGGAGCGTCCGTTTGCCTCTTTGGTTTTTTGGTAGCCTTGTCTCAGCTCCTTGATTTTCACGCGGCACTGCGTTGCATCCCGGCTGTATCCTCTCTCTGCCATGGCTTTAGAGATCTTCTCGTAGATCTTTGCATTCCGTCTTTTCGATCGCAGCTCGGAAAGCACGGACTCATCGCCCCACACAGCGATGAGATCCAAGACTTCCCGATCAGTCCATGCTGGGGCCCTCTTTCTATTCTGGGATTGCACGGCCATCTCTGCTGGAGAGCTCTGCATCGTTGCCAGTGCTGCTGAGCTCGCCACGCTGTCCAAACAGGAAATGAGATTCAAACTGCCCAGACAGGAAAAGGAATTCAAATTTTCCCGGGGCTTTTCCTGTGTGGCTGGTCAGAGCATCCGAGCTCGGACTGCTGTCCAGAGCGTCAACAGAGTGGTGCACTGTGGGATAGCTCCCGGAGCTATTAGCGTAGATTTCCATCCACACCTAGCCTAATTCGATATGGCCATTTCGAATTTAGCGCTACTCCTCTCGTTGGGGAGGAGTACAGAAGTCGAATTTAAGAGAGCTCTATGTCGAACTAAATAGCTTTGTGGTGCGGACGGGTGCAGGGTTAATTCGATGTAACGGCGCTAAATTCGACATAAAAGCCTAGTGTAGACCAGGCCTTAGACTTGTTGCCGCAGGTCTCTTTTTTTTTTATTTTTTTTTTGGCTATGTAGACTTACCTTAAGTCTTCCTTGGCAATGGGATTTAGGGTCCTAAAAGAGGTAGGAGCTTTTGAAAATTTTATCTACAGCCTTTTGCACCAGTTGTTTGAAATTCCAACCTTAAGTTAAACTGGTGTTATTCTGCATGCAGACAAGCGCATCCGTAAGTGTCCCTGCATATCAGGTACATAGACAAATGTAGAGGGGACATTAATTGCAGCTGCAAAACACCTGGGTTGAGTTTGGGCTGAAACTGGCCCTTTCCTACGGAAGATGAAATGGCAAACAAAAGGCCAGATTCTCCGTTTCCCTCGTGGTGTGTCACTCGCACTAGCCCAAAGAAGGTGTGCAAAATGCCCCCATTCAGATTTAGTAATATTTGCCCCCGTTCCCGTATAAATGACAACATGAGGTGAGGGACACTGTGGAATCTGGCTGCAGACAGCTGATGTGCAGTTTCATGAATGGCGGTGGTCTGATGGCTCAATGAACACAAATGGCTGTATTTATAGCTTTATTGTAATTTTCTGCATCTTTGCATGGTTCTATACAGAACAGTTCACATCTGCTTTTATTTGCTGTGCTAGGCATCCAAGTGCTAAACAAATACAGACCAACCAGACCACGTACGTTGGTCTTGATATTCTTTTGGCAAAGTCGCTGCTTCCAACAAAGCAGAAAATCCAATGAGTTAATTAATGAAGAATTGTCTATGATTTCCTTTTACCTTTTATTTCTACCCCCCACCTCCTGTACGTCTGTGCAATGGAGCTGCCTCTTGCCCCTTATGCCAGAATGATTAATGGTGGGACCACAAGGAGGTCAATTAGCTGGGGTCGGCATGAAGCTGAAAGGTGGCGTGTGTTTCTTTATTGAACGTTGCATTCACACTCCAAACTGTGACCTGGACTACAGTGATTTATTACCAGGGCAGTGTTCTGATCACTTACCTTCAGTACCTTACCTTGGCTTCAGAAATCAGGCTTTCACTATCAATTAAACTCCAGCAAGGAGATCCAGTCGAAATCTGAAATGTCCCCCTGACTTGAGCAGAGGAGGCCCGCCTGCTTTAAAAAAAAAAAAAAAAAAAAGGAGGGGGGCCTCATAAGCTTTAGAGTAACCAAGAAATTAAATTATGATCCATCCTGGGGAAAGTAAAAGTTCAACTGCTGACACATTTCGAATGTTGAGTCAGAGAAGAGGGTGTGTATCTGAGGAAGTGGGTGTTTTACCCACAAAAGCTTATGCCCAAATACATCTGTTAGTCTTTAAAGTGCCACTGGACTCCTCGTTTGTGTGGATACAGACTAATACGGCTACCCCCGATACTTGATAGAGGATGTGAAACTGACATTAAATTTGGGGCGAGGCGTGAGGTTAAAATCCCTGTACCTGATCTCTGAATAGGGAGAGGGAGGAGGGCAAAAATCACCTGACTTTTTTTTTTTTTTTTTTTTTTTTTGGAGGTAAAAAATTACTTCATGCCTATTTAAAATGTTTCCCAATGAATAGTGTTTATTGCTTACAGGGCATCTTTCATCAGAGGATCCTGAAGCACGTATGAATGGTAGTTAAACCTCCTGATATTCCAGTCATGAAGGTATTACTTACACTCGCTTCTATAGATGGCAAAGAGGGGTTAAGATTCTGGTCCTGAGAGGTGCTGAGCACCCAGAATTGAATTGGGAGCAGGCCCTTTTGTGACTTACCCCAGGGACGGACACATCCTGGGGAAAAAAATGTTTTTTAAAATACTTTGTAATTAGCATATTTTAAAAAACGTATTACAGTTATTTTGCGATCAAGGCCCCATTGTGCAAAGCACTGTACAAACACTGTACAAACAGGTAAGAGACACTCTCTGCCCCCAATGACTTTCAGACTAAGGCTGGAATTTTCCAGTTCTCCTAAGGAAGTTAGCCAGTTTTTTTTTTTTTTTTTTTTTTTTAAGGAATTCCCCACCTGTCTGGACAAAGGCTGGAAACGGAGCTAGAAGGGTAGAGACATG
Source organism: Emys orbicularis (assembly GCF_028017835.1). Lineage (NCBI taxonomy): Eukaryota > Metazoa > Chordata > Testudines > Emydidae > Emys > Emys orbicularis. The sequence continues at coordinate 137,396,530 of NC_088684.1, forward strand.
ATATCAGTGGCAGAGACAGGAAAAGAGTTTAGCTTTCTCGGTCCTCTGGGGCTAGAGATGGGAATAGAGCACATGCGTAAAGGTTTGCTGGATCGGGACCATGGTTTGTAAAGAGCACAAAAGCCTCGCTTAAAAAAAATTGCTAATATTTTCCAAAATATTTTTGTTTTCTCCACTAGGCATAGGAACTAGAGATGGAAAATACCTATTAATTCATCAAGTCCATCCCCCTGTCAATGCAGGATTGGTCCCGACAGAATATTCTCCAGTGCTTTGTCCAGTCTATTTTTAAATGACTCAAATGATGGGGCTTCAACTGCATCCCGTGGGAGGCTATTCCAGATTTTAATAGCTCTCTCCATTTGTATGGCACACAGTAGCTTCCTTACCCTACAGGAAAGGTTATAAACTTATGGTCGAGAACGGTCTGGGTATTCATTGCAATGCATTAGCTTTATTTTATTGTCAGTATCTGCATGGCTCTTATGTGAATGCTGTAACTCTTTATTGAAAAGGGAATAGAAATTCTCGGTAGTTAGTGTCTTTCGGTATCCAGGCCTATTGCTTGCTATATTTATGATTTACATCTGTTCTAATTTGCACTCTCTTCTCAGGCAAATGTTGCACTGTGTCTGCTACATGGTACAAAACAAGTGTGTTGAAGACATGCTGCATGGTTTCACACTGTATTAACTCCATCTTCGCTGTTCTTTGCTTTGCCTCAATCTCTTCGCTACTGAAAATTAGATATGGTAAAGAATAGGATTTGCCATATTGGACAGACCACTCACCCAGCAAGTCCATTGCCTCTGGCAATGTTCAATACCAGATGCTCCAGAGGAAAATGAAATACCCACAATGCACTTGGTCAACCACATAATCCTGTACATCGTTACAGGTGCCTGGAGCTGGGGAGGTAAACTTTTTAAAGCAGTTTCTATAGAACCTTATGTCGCAGTTCATGGCGACTGCACCTGTATTCCCCCTCCGTGGCCCAGCAAATGGAACCCACTTTAGGCTTCTGGTCTGCTTTCTCTTGCCCCCCCGGACTGCAAGCTGTTGGATTTCCAGACGCAGTTGGTCCCTCTCCAGCTGTATCTTCTCTTGATCTACCTGTAGATCAGTCCATGATACAAATGAATGTGGTTGCTTTAGTCAGGTTCCCTCCACTCTCCCTGCAGGGAGTCAGCTCAAAGATTTCCCCGCTTGCTGGACCCTCTGCCAGTGGGCTGGATGTTCCCTGTGAACCTGGACCATCATTTTTCTTCTGGTCATCAGAATATAACAAGTCGACTAGCTGCACCATGTCCGCTCCTCAGTGTCTGCTGCCTTACTCTGCATAGCTTGATCAGCTGGCCTTTCCTCGGCTGTTCCCAATTCATTTCCCCCATTTCTCTCTTCACTATTGCTTTCCTGAAATGATTGAGATTTTTCGGTTCTTTTCCCTTCTAGGGTACTTGCTTTCACCGCTGGTGGCACTTACGGCAATTCACCATGTCATAGATCCCACACATGCTGCCGCCAGCCCCGACTGTATTCCTATGGAACTCTATTGATTCAGTGCCTATTCGGTTTTATAAGGCTTTTCCCATAAGAGTCAGTAAAGGACAGTCATGATAATATCATCCCTCTTTTGGTAAATTTGAATGACAATTTTGTATGGTTGCCTTAATTCCTATTTTGGACGTCTCTGAGTCACATTTCCTTCACCCTGTTCTTTTAGGGCTTCATCCTATAAGATGCTGATCAGTCTGGCCCCAATCCAACAAAGCATGAAGGCACCCAAAATAAGCAGGGAAAGATTTTCAAAGGCACAAATGCTAGTTAGGTCCCCGACTCCCACTGCCTTTCTCTAACTGCCTGTTGCACCTTGAAAAATCTTTCCTTAAATCAATAAGGTTCTATAGAAGTTACTCTCAAAACCTATAGAACCTCATAGAAAATTAGATCTTTTGCTTGTTTGTTTTTAAATTATCCTGTAGAGTTCTACTGCAGAAGTACAATTCCTCATTAAATGCTACAAGGATGAAACAAAAATCCTATGGAAAGGAAATTATTTTCTATTGGTTCCTATATGAACAAAAAAATTTTTTTTTTTAAAAAAAAGCTGTTTTATTTGCCCATTTAAAAAAAAAACAAAACACTTCAACAGGTTCACTTAACTGCTTAAAGATAAGCATATGCATAAGGGCTTTTCTGGACTGGGGCCACAATATTCAGCATATTGCAAGATAGAGCCATTAGTGGATGACAACCAGATTTCAAGAAGATATTGACAGCTTTGGATGGTTATCTCAGCTCAGGTTGCCTTTCTTCTATGCGTTAATCATACATAACGAGACATTTGCAGTGCGAATATATTTACACTTACAAGAAAATAACATTATAACGTCTTTATACAGGTGATCACTTCCAGTACTGAATTGTAATGAGAAGGAAAGCTAAACACAGCCACATGCTAACATGGACATCCAAGTGGAAAGTTACTATGAAGTATATTTTAATAATAGTATTTTCCCCTCTTTATGCAATGGGTGCGCTCTCTCTTTAAAAAAAAAAAAAAAAAAAAAAAAAAAAACTTTTTAGAGGAGCAGAAAGAACATCCCTCCAAGAGCTTTGATCTGTATCTTTGAAACAAAATCCATTAATAGCCTGTTTGGTTTGGCAGTATCTTCTTTTGGGCAAAACCCAGGCAGATAACCTGTTGGGGAAGCAGGGTGTGATGGTATGACGGACACACAACTTTTTGTGTCAGAGATGCAAGTCAGACTGGAGTTATCCATGCTAGCTTGTTGTTTGTCCAATCTACTGTGACTTGTTACACACCTCCTGGCAGTTAAATATTCCTCCCCTTCCCATACAATGTGAAGAATATGATTCAGGGACACTGGAAATACAATTTCACAATGGAAATACTTCCTATGCTTGCATGACTGGTGAGTTACATGCTTATCAACAATATATTAATATGCTGAGATGCATCATTTAGAACTTGGAGGCAGTATCATCTGGATTGGGCATCAGGAGACTTGTTCCTCCACTGACCAGTTTGCACCTCTCTATGCCTGTTTCTCCTCTTGCCATTTGTCTGTTCAGATTATAAAATCTTCAGGGCAAGGTCTGTCTCTTTTTATGTGTCTGCTCAGCACCTGGCACGATGCACCTCTAATCTTGATTGGAGCCCCGAGGTGCTGCCACAATACAATCAAGTGAGGCGCGAAGGACTTTCAATTTCCATAGTCAAATGGTACTCATCATCTTTCCGGACTGAGTCTCAAGTTATTCGTACTCTGTTGCCCATCTTCGCATAGAATCAGTCACTATAAAACACTGGCCATGCTACCGAATTTACCTGCAAGTAGTTAAAACCGGGTTGTACAAACCTTATTCACATGAGCAATTCTTACTTGCACAAGAAGTCAATGGGACTATTCTTGTGAATAGGGATTACTCATGTGAGGAAGGATTGTGGGATTGGGGCCAGGAATGGTATCTTGACACTATGGAAAAAATCCAATAGAATTTAATGGTATGTGATAAATTGTCTATAGTTTGTTTTGGGGGCCATCCAATCGCATTTAATTGAAAATTGTATCCAGGCTATACGCTTCTATAGGATAGTTTCCACCCCCATCACTACCCAAAATAACAACCTATGAAAATAATCTAATTCTGTGTTTAAATACTATAGGATTATAAAGTATTTCTATAGATCCCTATTGATTCCATCTCTGTTAAACTCTATAGGACTTTCCCATAGTGTGTGAACACCTATAATTTCCAGCAACCGCAAAAACAGGCATTGACCATATAAAAACTGTAAGAGTTCAATATACTTCTGTACTGTGGGCCAGATCCTTAGCTGTTGTAAATTGGCGTGGCTCCACTGAGGCTAGGATGACCAGACAGCAAGTGTGAAAAATTGGGACAGGGTGGGGGATAATAGGAGCCTATATAAGAAAAAGACCCAAAAATCGGGACTGTCCCTATAAAATCGGGACATCTGGTCACCCTAACTGAGGCCAAAGAAGCTAGTTTGATTTACACCCACTGAGAATCTGGTCCACAGGTCACGAATACATTTTAAGCAAGAAAATCTTCCTACGACAAAAAAAGAGATGTTGCCTCTGTCACTGCAAATGGGTTTTGCCACTTTCTTGTTGTTGTTGTTGCCTGTTTTCTAAACAGGTTCAGTGTGCAGCAGCATAGGTGTCTTAAGTCTTTGTCTGCGTAGGCAAGAGAGCATATGTACAATAGCTGCTAGCCATCTCGGTACATACACAGCAGTCTTGTTTTAATGTTTAATAGCTAATTGGTGCGACGATCAAGGGACAGCAAGGGAGCACTTTGACATCTGATCTCTTGAACTGATTACATGTGCTTTGCACTACATGTTGTTTATCACGGTCAGGCTAATTTCCTTCGCCGAGCGCTGATTTCTTTTTGTGGTGAAATCTCACACTGAGGCTGGCAGGGAGAGACTTTCATTTATTTATTTATTTATTTTGATAAGGATTCCAATATGCACTGGGCTCCTGTTATTGACCAGACTCTCCAATAAATACAATTCAAGTTCTGTTGGATGATTTGGACTTGAGCCTTCTCCCATGCTCGCTCTCAACTCTCATTCTCTGTTGGTTCTCTTTGTTCGTTCCTTTTCTCTCCATCTTTCTTTCCTTCCCACCCCTCCCTCTCTTTCTCTGTTCCCTTTTTCTTTATTTTATCTTCCCTTTCCTGTATGGTTGTGGGGGTTTTTTTGTGTGTGTGTGTGTATGTCTGTGACTGAAATCATACCTTTCAGGGGCTCCTTTTAATCTTGCTCAAAACAACAGCAACAAAAAATACAAACCGAACTGCCAATCCTAGTAGGGGAAGAGGGTTCTCTCCCTTTTTGTATTATTATTATTTGTTAAGGGAAGTGGGAAAAAAATGGAGAGAGAATTTGACATTATTGTATAATTTAAAATTGCACAGCCTACAGCCCACAAAACAGAGCATGTAATTACACACTTACTAGAGGTAACAGCAGTGCTGATAATTATTCTTTACACAGGAGGATCTCGCTGATATCCCAGAGTCGGAAAGTGGGAACTACAATATCTTTAATACCATCCTTAGAGACCCTTATAAGCAGAGAAGAAGTCTGAGGAGGCACACAGGGTCCAGAGCAATATCTTCATCGCGCCAGAATGTCAAGGGCTTTAGCACAGCAGAAATCAATAGTTTCAAGTACTTTTTTTTTTTTTAAGGTACAATATTTTTTTTAATGACCCTACCCAGAGAAAGTACAGCAAAGCCAGAGGTATGGCAGTGGTATGAAACAAACATTTTGAACGGAAGCCTTGTCGGTTTAGAAGAGCAGCAAGCTAGATTTTTATGAGAGACAAGTTCGGCATTAACCATCTCTGGGCTGTAATCCTGGAATTGCTTTGGCATTCCATCCCTAGATTGTTTTTCTTCCCTTTCTGTTGCCCTTTCCATCTGCACCTTGTCTAAAATGTTGTTGCCTCATAGACTTTAAACCCAGGTCACTATGATTATCTAGTCTATCCTCCTGCATAACACAGGGCATAGAATTTCATGCAGTGATTGCTGCAGTGAGGCCGATCACTTGCAGTTGAGCTAGCGTATAGCTTTTAGAAAAGGACTGCCATCTTAATGTAAAGAGACCCAGTGAAGCAGAATTTACCCTAGGCCTTGGTAATCTGGTCCAATGCATAATTTACCCTGGGGTGTTTTATATGGGCCAGATTTTGCTACCCTTACTTGCATTCTGTAGTACCTTGCTCTGCAAATAGTTCCATTGATTTCATGGAGTCTGGTAGCACTCACTGTGAGTAAGGGCAGCAGAATCTGCCCCCTATATGTGGGATACTTTTTTCAAGTTATCTTTTAGCCAAGACATGGAGAAAATCAAAGTAACAGGGCCTGATTTTCTCCCACTGTTCTGGCCATTTCACACGGTTCAGGCAGCGAAAAGTTATGATTGACTGTCCAGCTCTGAATTCCTCGAGTGTAGGGGAGTTTTCAGTTTGCATGGTCGGCTCCTATGCCAGATGTGTGTCTCATGCTGGTATAAGGGATGGGAGGGCACATTCTGGAAGCAGGAGGGTGTAGGACAATGTTCCTCCTATTCTCTATTGTGATATAGTCTCATGAGGCCCATTGCAGTCAGATATAAGCTAGAGCAGCATAAAGGCTGCTGTAACTGAAGCTGTTGAACCGGGGCTGGTGTGGATGCACCAGGAGAGTCAGGGAGGCATAACTTGCTCCCTGATGGTCTCAACTCTCCTGCCTGAGCTGATCACTGCATTGGAGAGAATCTGGGTCATGTTTCCAAAGTGCTTAGGAAATCAAAGCGAATAATGCGTCGAGGGGGGCTGAGAAGGAATCAAGGGACATAAAGTTAATTAAAAAAATGTGTGTTTAATATCCCTCCTATCCACCTTAAAGTGACACCATGATCTCAGAAGTTGGATTTAATCCCATCTAAAATCATTTACGCTTCTCCTTTCATTCAGGCCGCATGCTAATACCGCAAACATTGTTCGAATGCCGGTGAGTGCTCGTCCTTTCGGAAGGAAGCCTTTGTTATCCAAAACCATCCATCGCGATATGGGGGGTGGAGGGGAAAGCTGGAGTTAAGGCAGCAATGTACACTGTGTAGTCACAGTCATTTCAGATCTGAGCTAAACTGGGCTGTTGCTTGGGGATGCTGGGTGGGCAGCGTGAGGAGATGGGAAGGATCACAATAATTTCTTCAGGTTTAAGGGCTGGTCTACACTAGGGGAGGGGATCGATCTAAGATACGCAACTTCAGCTACGCAAATAGCGTAGTTGAAGTCGAAGTATCTTAGATCGAATTACCTGGGGTCCACACGGCGCGGGATTGATGGCCGCGGCTCCCCCGTCAACTGCGCTACCGCCGCTCGCTCTGGTGGAGTTCCGGAGTCGACGGGGAACGCGTTCGGGGATCGATATATCGCGTCTTAATGAGACGCGATATATCGATCCCCGCTAGATCGATTACTACCTGTCGATCCGGCGGGTAGTGGAGACGTACCCTTAGGCACTGAGACTCAGGAGGTCTGAGTTCAGTTCCCAGCTCTGCCACAGACTTCCTGTGTGATGTTGTGTAGGTCACCAAACTTCTCTGTGCCTCGGCTCCCCAATGTAAGGCTCCAAGTAATTTCTGCAGGCTTCAGGGTGGTTGTTGTTTTTTTCCAAGGGTTGAGGCGGGGAGAGGATGGGGAAGATGCTGGATAGAAAGTGCCTCGAATTACATCTGCATTGGTAAAGGATTTTTACATTTTATTTTACTGTCAACGTTTACAGACATTAAACTACCAGTATCTGGAGCTACTGAGTGTCTGAGCAAATCCTCCAAGGTAGGAAGCCAGATCTTCTGGTGATCAGGACCGTAAGTGCCTGATTTTCAGTTACACCGAGTACACCGAGACCTCTTTGAACTGCTCTGGCAGTAGAAAGGAACCTTTGTGTGGGTAGAAATTCATCCCTTTACCCTGCCGTTAGGCCCCTAATGTCTCTTAAAAAATAAGATTCTCTTCTTAAGATTTGTTAATGGTGATTGATGAAAAATGAATCTGAGCCTCCGAAGTAAAACTGAATTTAATGGTGATCAAAGGCGTTTAAGGGCTTGATCCAAAGTCCTTTGAAATCACTTGAACTCCTGTTCTCCTGATCAATCCCTACAATCCTTTGTGGCAGGGTTTGCAGTATGGTTCATAGCTCAAAGGAAGGATGACCTTCTGTTGAAGACATTGTACTCAAGAGGTCCGGGTTCAGTTCTCAGCTCTGCCACAGATTACTTGAATGACCTTGAGTAGGTCATTTAACCTCTCTGTGCCTCAATTCCCTCCTTGCAGAACTGAATAATAACTCATCTCCTTTCTCCCATCCTGTGTCATTCTTGTCTTTTTAAAATGTAAGCTCTTTGGGGCCGGAACTCTTTATTAATATGTGATTGTGCAATGCCTCGCGCACCTGAGCTTGTTTTGTGATTTCTAGATGATACTGTAATACAAATAATAATAATGATGGATCATCTCATTTTTCATTTAAGGTCCTGGAAGGACACCAGACAAATCTTCATGCCTATACTTATGAGACAGAAGGCAAAATATCCTCGTCAGGGAAAAGAATCCTTGCAAAGACCAAGGTTCTTGCATATACTTTTTAGATCAATGCAAGTGCCTTGTTCTCTGCAACATTAGTGTTTGTTTAAAGAGGAAATTAAATTTTTTAGTCCCCTGAAACTTTGTTGCTTTATGTTTGATTTGCCATGGTTCTGTGGCAAAGGCATGCAGAGCCTGCTTAGTGGGATGTACATCTGGGAGATAATACTGATTGTTGTTGTTGAAAGAGGGGCCTAGGAGGCTGGCTTTGGGTTTTACAAAATCAGATCAAGGAGGCAGTTTGGTTCGAGTTCCATTATTATTTCTATCTGACTCTTCAAAATGAGGCCTAGATCCTGCACCATCCCTCACCACTCCTTGTCTTCAGTGAGTCCTTCACATTTGGGAGTCAGATAAATGTTCTGGTTTTGACCCGTCTCCTTGCTGTTTGTTTATTTCAAGTTCCCTAACCATCCTGGACTCATTTTGAAACCCATCTGCAGATCCTTGGCTAAATCTTGTCCTCTTTTCTTACACTTCTGCTGAATATAGTGGTGATTTGGCTGTGTGGTTCCCAAGGTATTAGAGAGAGAAGGTGGGTAAGAGAATATCTTTTATTGGACCAAGCTCTGTTGGTGAGAGACACACACTTTTGAGCTCACACAGAGCTCTTCTTCAGGTCAATAGTAAATTTTCCAAACTAACATTAATATATGCATCTATCTGTTGTGTCAGCCAATCTGATCGCTACCTTTGCTTTACTCAGTTGTGTTATAGCTTGGCATTTTGTGATTCACATGTTATGTTGCTAATTATTATTGTTTCACACTTAATAACGTCTTGGTAACTAAATTGCTCCAGGGTTGAAAACTTGTTTATTACATTTTAGCCCTGAGCAAATTTTTGCATCCAAGCTCCGACCTCCATCCCCAAATATGAATTTATATTAGAAATGCTGATGGATCCTGTCCGGAATTGGTGCAAAGCAACACAGCTGTGATAGAATAATGTAAAACATTGACTTTGTTACACGTCGGGATTGGGGGTATCTTTTTTTCTCCCCTTCCTTTCTTTTGTGTAAATCTGTTTTCACCACAGGAGCACATGCTGTCTCTTCTGGCTACAACACTACTTACTAATTCATCGATTCATCTTTAATGAGGCCCCCTGCCAATGTTTAAATAGCATTCAGAACAAAGAAAAAGGCAACATTTCCAAAACAGCTGCTTCTCTCCGATCCTGACATATCAGCCCTTCGGAATATCAAGAAATATATATTTTTTCTTCCCTTAAAGTTGGTAATTTATAATTTAGGTGCAGCTTTATAATTAATTGTTTGCAGGAGGGGGGGAAATATAGAAAGAGATGGGAATGAAAAGAAAAAAAAAAAAAAAAAAAAGTAAAGTTTCCCTCAGGCTGTTATGATACATGAAACCAACACGGCTTCTGTGGATTGCACTAGCACTGCAGATATAACAGTGGGAGAATTTTCTTTTACAGCCAGAATTGTTTGTTGTATGTTGCAAGTTGGGTGCAAGGACATGAGGGGGGAAGTTTTTCTGCCTCAGCGGCGCACAGGAATATACAGCCTCAGGATCCAGTTGGTTAACAACTCCCTGACATATCGGGGTAGATTTCCATAGGCTGCTCTTAAGAAGAACGTGGAGTGTCCATTGCCTGAGCGACTATTGTTGGTTTGTATTCCGGTCATATCTAGAAGCCCCAATTCAGATCAGGGCTCTGCTATACTAGCTATTGTATGCACATACAGTAAGTGAGACAGTGGGGAAAAGAATTTGGTGCCCTTAAGGGTTATGTCTACATTTCAGCTGGGAGCATGTCTCCCACCGGGGCTAGCCATCCGATCCCAAGCCTAGGGGACTGGGTGGGCTTGAGCTTGGGTGGCTAGCATGAGTCTCTGCCAGAGCACGCAATGTCCCCATGGCTTGAGCCCCGCTACCTGCCTGCCTGGCTGGGAGTCTCGCTCCCAGCTACAATATAGACATACCCCTTGGGTACGTCTACACAGCACACTAAGCCCAGGTTTGTGGGAACCAAGCTTGTGGACTGGGGGTTTCCAAGCCCATGCTTGAGCTTCCACACTGCTTTACAATTGTTGGCCCTGGGTCTCACAGCTGTGCTGACACCTACATACTGCGCTATGCAGACCTTCTGACTCCAGTCTGCGACATGACACTGCAAAATGACAGGCCTTGGACCAGAATCCCAGTGGGACTCGAGCTCTGACCCTTAGCAAGGCCCAAGACCTAGGTCCTGAGCGCTTGCTGACTCGAGTCAGACTATTTTGTGTGTGGATGAAAGAAGAGCCCAGGTTTAACATGCAGTGTAGACATATCCTGGGTGACTTAAGGGCCTAGCGCCCATTATGAAAAGTAACTTAGGAGCCCAAGTCCCATTGACTTGCAGTGACACTGAGGCATCTAAGTTGCTCTTTGAAAATTTCACTCACACTGAGCACACAATTTAAATAGACAAGGAAGACAAACAGTGGAAGAAAGGGAAGGTTATTATCCCCAGGTTACAGATGGGGAACTGAGGTATGGAGAGATGAAGTGACTGATCCAAGGTTGTATAGGGAGGCTGCGGCAGAGCAACTGAACCCAGGTCTCCTGAGACCTAATCTGCTATCTTAGCCTCAAGACCATCCTTCCTCTCCGGGAGGATCATAGTAAGCAACATTATAGTGCCCAGGAGTGGTGCCTGCTTGACAGCCCTGGAGACTGAAACTCTTGGTTTGATTGACAGCAAAAAGTACAGCTAGCAACAGTGTAGTCCCCCGCACTGCACCACTTCCTGGGACGGGAAGGTTTTGTCTCTGGGATCCATTCAGTCCTTGGGAGGAAGGACTCTGAAGGAATTGCCATCAAGGGTACCAAGTGTGCTTTGTAGCTTTTGTGTGTGCTGTAGGATCTGGACTTAAACCCATCAGCTGAGTTCACATAGGTCCTTGAACAGTCGTCATACGGTAAGAGCTTTTGCCTATCACCCATGTGGTCTGAATTCAAATCAGTGACCTAGAGGTAGATAAAAGGCTCCATATCCCATCCCCAAAGTCTTTGAGCCATTCTGTGCACTCCAAACTGTTTGTTTCCCTGTGGTTTAGTAGTAAATAAGGGGTTCTAGTCTTCCCCTTCACATGTGGCAGTACCGAGAATAATCGAACATTGTTTCTGTGGCACCTTTAAGACTAACAGAAGTATTGAGAGCATAAGCTTTCGTGGGTAAGAACCTCACTTCTTCAGATGCAAGTGAGGTTCTTACCCACGAAAGCTTATGCTCCCAATACTTCTGTTAGTCTTAAAGGTGCCACAGGACCCTCTGTTACTTTTTACAGATTCAGACTAACACGGCTACCCCTCTGATACCGAACATTGTTTGACTCTCTGTCACGACCCAGAACCACTAACTTTGCATGGTTATATTAATAGTAAGAAACATTTATATAGAGTTGAAGTGATGTGTCCTGCTCTACTCAGCAATCCATTCTACAACTACCTAATCCAGTCCAGGATCTAAGAAGACCCTGTGTGGTTGTAACCCACCTGCCCCCTCTGGACCTTATCCCGTATGTGTTTCCAACCCCACAGCAAGAGAGCCTGGATCTGTAGCCCAAGCTGTAGAGACTCGTGTTCAGCTCCAGTTCAATCCCTGGTGTCAACCAAGATGGCAGCCATCACATGGTGACCACAGGAAGCACAGCCATGTTAATCAGTCTGAGACCGAGGGTGAACCACATAGCCACGTCTGGGTCCAGCAGCCTTGGCAGAGAATACCCCCCTCTATTCGTTACATCAGAGTCCTGTCTCTTTTCAATTGTGACGGACACAGTACACATGCGTGAATCTCCCTATTGTCAAACCAGTTTATTTTACTTGTACATACAGATACAGTGGTGAATATTTTAATACCCACCTGCCCTCAGAACGATGAGACAAACACTGTCAAAGGAGCTCCATGCAGAACAGAGGAAAGGCTTTGAAAGAGGAGAGGACGTTGTACATTTATATGATGTAGAATCTAATTTAGATTCTAAAGGCTTTTTACATTAAATAACAGCACGACTCTTGCACCCTCTCCCAATGCACCTGAAAACAACAACAAACAAAACAAAACAAAATAAAGGAGGCTGGAGATGTTTCCAGGGAAAAGATTCACGATTCTGTTTCCATGGAAGCGACAGCACATCCCAAGTGGCAGGAAGAACCGACAGAGCGCAGCTATGAAAGTTAAAGTGCCATCTTCCTCTTTCCACCAAAGAGCAGAGCAGGGGATGGGGGTGGGGAGAAATGCTTTTAAAAAAGAATAAGGGGAATTAAAAGGAAGGATGGTCTAGTGGTTAAGGCACTGGATAGGTTATCTGGGTTCCATTCTTGGCTTGGCCACCGACTTCCTGTGTCACCATGGGCAAGTCACTTAAGACCTGATCCCATTCTTGTTGCTATCAGTGGGAGTCGTTCTATTGACTTCAATGGGCACTGGACTGGGGGCTAAACCAGTCTGTGTCTATGTGTAATAACGCTAAAATATCTCCTTTCGTCGGCCCTTTCCTCTTGTTTTTTTAGATTATGAGCTCTTCAAGGCAGGGGGTGTCTTACTATGTGCATACAGCTCCTAGCACAATGGAGCCATGATCTTGGTTGGGACCTCTATGTCCTACCATAATATAGATAATAAATAATCCAAAAATCACAAAACTCTGCATATGCAAGGTGATTCAATTGCCTAGATGTGTTGCTTCCAGAAATTACATCTGGGGAATTGAGCTGCACTTCCTGCTAGTCATCATTCAGCTGCCTCAGCAGCCTTTCAGGCAGCACCATAATCTTTAGGTGGTACCAAATAAGTGTATAAATGGTGGCACTGCACGCCCAGTGGGCAGACTAGAATATCTGCCTTTGTCATCTTACTGCCATAGAATCATAGAATATCAGGGTTGGAAGGGACCTCAGGAGGTCATCTAGTCCAACCCCCTGCTCAAAGCAGGACCAATCGCCAGACAGATTTTTACTCCAGTTCCCTAAGTGGCCCCCTCAAGGATTGAACTCACAACCCTAAATTTAGCAGGCCAATGCTCAAACCACTGAGCTATCCCTTTCCGATGGGTAAGAGAAAGACTGTCCACATTTTTTTTTCCTCCTTCATTTTGTCCAGAGCTGTCATGAAATTTCCTCTTTCTTAAATTTTTTTTTTTGCAGAATTAGAAGATGTTTGAAAACGTGTAGGATTCGGGGTTTTGCTTGAAAGTCAGTAGGACTTGTTATTGTGAAAATAGGACTTAGGAGCCTAAGTCTTTTTAGGCCCTTTTGAAAATGTTACCCTATCTCTCACTATATCATCCCCTGAGCCATCAACATGCTTTGTGACCTGTGGAAAATACCTGTGCAACAAAATCTGTCACCTTGATGGAAGGAATTCCTGCTACCCCTGCAGACTCTGCATTAGTAAACTGAAGAAATTCAGCTATTTTCTACCTTTTTTGGTGAGCAACGTGTAATAGGTTGTGGTAAAATATTTGAAATTAGGGCACTTTTGCATCTTGGTGTGAATTTGAAGTTGATCCTGTAGTTGAGATTTTTTTGCATGTGTTGAAATGTGCTAATTTTCAAGCAAAGCAATTAGTCCGTGGAACTGATTGTCAATGGGTATTATTGAGACCAAGAGCTTTGCAGGATTTAAAAAAAAAAAGACTGGGCATTTATGTGGATAATGACAACATCCAGAGTTGCAATAGGCAAAAATATGAAAAGAAACTCCTAACATTTGGAAAGGTTATAAAATTGCATGCTTCTCAGTATAAGCCTAACATAAACTAATAGGGGCTATGCAGAAACTTTGCATGTGGGCAGGTTATTCCATAATGTCCCATATCAGGGTTTATTGTACATTATGATACTCAAAATGTACTGGTTAAGGCTGGTCAGAAAATTCCAATTGTTTTTTGCTGGACACTTTGGGGGGGGGGGGGAACAAATCTTTTTGTTTAAGGTTTCTGTGAATCTTTTCAACTTTAGAAAACTAAAACTCAAAATATATGTTTGATTTTTCCATTTGAAAAAAATCAGAATTTTGCTGTGAAAAGCCCTTTAAAAAATTTGACAGTTTTTGACCAGCTTATCGCTTTACAGAACAAATGTAATGATTTGGGGCCTGATCCAAATCCGGTTGAAAAGGATGAAACATTGACTTGCATGGTCCCTGCCTCTTTCTGATTTTAGACGTAACACGATGAGGAAGGAGACAAACAATGGGGTAAGGGGCAAAGGAAGGGAAAGGGTTGCTGTAACAAGACCATATGGTAACTTAGTTATGGTATAGTCACATCTTGATGGTTCCATTGCTGTTTCTCCCTGAAGCAGCTAATACTGGCCACAGTCAGAGATGGGATACTGGATTGAGTTTTCAAGTTTTCATTGTAAAAACTGAGAAAAATAAAATAATTCATTGCTCATTGAAAAATAAGATTTTTAATTGTTGCTTTAAACTCTTGATTTTGTCTTTATTAATATACTTGAACTGGAAAACAGAATTCAAATTATACTGATGCTTATCCCTATTAACACTAGCCCTAACACAATCAAGTATTGTAGGTCTTACTCATAACAAATTCCACCTATCTCACCTTTCAGTTCTTCTGTTTTTTAACTTGCAAAGAAGCAAAAAGGGTCAGAAAATTTTGCCGGTGTGAAAATATGACACTTTAGAAGCACAAAAAGAAGCCAAAGCAAAATTCCATCCAGTCACACATACTCCTGCTCCCCCCCCCCAAAATAGTTTTTTTTTTTTGCCAAGTCTTCAGTTGATTGCAGTTTAAACTTGAAATTTTAACTCCCCTCATACATACCCCTACCAAAGCTATTTAACCACTGGAATAAACTACCAAGGCAAGTAGTAGATTCTCCATCTCTCAGCTGAATGCCTTAGCTCCATCAAGACTGGATGCTTTTTGGAAAATATGCTTTAGCCAAAAACAAGTTATTGGGCTCAATGTATGGGAAAGTGGATGAAATTTTCTGGCCTGCGTTATGTAGAAGGGCAAACCAGATGATGTAATGTTTCCTTCTGGCCTCTCATCTATCACCATCATCATGTTCCTATTACGCCTCTGGCGTCTAGAGCAGTGACGAAGCTCCTCCACTCCTGTCTGTTTCTGGTAAGTCTTTCAATGGTTCCCCAGCTGTGTCCCAGGTTTTTCAGCTTAGCTTCCACAGCTCTTTGACATGTTATTTTCGGGCGGCCTCGTTTTCACTTGACTTCAGGTGTCCATCTTATTGCTACTCTGGTGGTGGAATCAGTTTCCATCCGAAGCACATGACCGATCCATCTCCAATGCCTCCTGGCAATGATGGTGCTCAGATCCTCTTGGCTGCACTGTGTCAGTAGAGCTTGGTTTTGAGATTGTTCTGGGACAAAAGATACGGAGGATTTTTCTGAGGCAGGCTGTATGGAATGAAGACAGTTTGGACATGTCATACTTTCTCATTCCCCAGCATTCTGCACTATAAAGTAGTGTTGAAAGTACGCAGCTCTGATAAATCTTGAGTTTGGTTTGGGTGTTGTATTTTGATGATTTCCAGATTGTATTTATGCTCCTGAAGGTGTTCCTGGCTTTATTGATTTTGTTCCGGATGTCCTGGCTTGTTCCACCATCCTGGCTGATGGTGCTGCCCAAGTATGTGAATGTTTCTACATTGGTGAGAACATAATCCTTTATCTGTACTGGTGATGGTGAGGCAATATGAAAGGTCATGATATATGTCTTATTGCGGTTGATTTTCAGTCCAATTTGCTGGCTGAATGTGTTGAGTCGAGTTGTTTTTTCTTGAATATGGTGTTGGGTATGTGATAGGAACGTGACGTTATCTGCAGAATTCCGGTCTTCAAGGGATGAGAAGAGTGTCCATTTAATGCCTCTTGGCATGTCTTCTGTTGTACACTGCATTACAGTCAATGGCAATGTTGAAGAGGATTGCAGACATGACACACCCCTGACGTACTCCTGTTTTGTTCACAGTGAGCTCAGTTTTTAAGTCAATACTGCATGTCAAGTTGAAATAGCAGCTTTTGATTACCTTGATTATGAAATCTATGAAAGGACCAAATTCTGTAAGTAGCTCCAAGTGGGGCAAACCTGTGCCCACATAGACCCATTGAAATCAGTGAGGCTGCAAGGAACTCCTGGCAGGATCAAGGTTTAAAGCATTCCATAAGCAATTTTCATGCTCGCAACTCATTACTTTTAACTAGCAGAGCTGTTTTGTCGTGGTCCCCGTTGAGAGATCTTTAACTACTGCCATGCAGACATAATCAGGGTGCAAAGAATGAGCTGGCCATATGCAACAAGCAGGGCAAACAGACATGGTAAAGGGGGAGAAAAATTAAAATTTGCTTCTGGCAATTCATTATATTATGTAAGTGCTTTTTTCCCCCCCTCAAGCATTACAGAGAGCTCCAGTGTTTCCTTATGAATGCTGGAGGAGAATGTCCAATTGGGCTAATTTTTTATACATACTGTACAAGCATTCAGCTGTCTGCTTTGCAAAAGGAAAAGACATGTTATTACTTCTTAGAAGAAATGTTTTTAATTGCATACTATTGATTTCCCCCCCCCTCCCCTTGCTGGAGCACATGTTCTGTTGTTGATGGATATAGTTGAATACAGGACTGGCGTATGTGCATAGACTGGCACCGAAATAACAAAATGTGTGAATTCGCTTATTTTGGTGCAAGATATGTGTAGATCAGCCCACATGGAACCTTAGTTTTTCTTTTGCTGAATTTAGTGAAATAGATACAATTGATCTGTCTTTTTTTCCCCCCAGTGAACTTAGGCTGCACTGTGTATATTTCACTTTCTGCCCGTCCCTCTTTTTTAATGGATTCAATGAAATATACACAATGTACACAAGTATTCATTTCCCCCCACCACACACACACACACACCCTCTCTCTCTGTTACTATATTAATATTAGCACCCAGTACAGCTCAGTCATCAGTCCATATAAAATGATATCATGTCTGCATTTGTGGCTGCTGTAATTTACCTGTTAAATTCCCCCTCCTCCTTCAATACTGGAGTGGTTTTTAAAGCTTTATTTGGGGGGGGGGGTTAATAGTCACATATATTTTACTTTGCTTCCTGTTGCAAAATAAAACAAGCTGTAGAACTCTCCACTCCCCCTCGTACACCCTGGGGAAAGAAAGTAATTTTGTGAATGACTGGATATAAGCAGGTAAAGGCAGAACCATGGAGTATAACCATTCCTTTATCGTTACCCTTATGTGTTATGATAATATGCATTTCAGAGCCGATAAAAGACATATGCATGCATGTTGATAAAGGGCCAGGGAGTTCTAAAATTGTTTTCACATTTCTGTGTAAAGCAATTACTGATTTTTCTCTGCCTCATAACCTGAGAAATGGAGCAGACATACAGGAAGTCTTACTTTTTATTTCTCTCAAGTAGACTTGTAAAGCATGCAGCTCTGGTATACAGTGTGACAAGAGTCAAATGAAAACTGGATTTTTTTTTTATTGCATTACTTGTAGCCCCTTAATTCAGGCAAATACCTTCATGGCAGGAGGGGATGGGTGAAGGAATAGCAGGTTTCAAAAACCCTACACTACGTTCATTCGCCTTCCTGGCGATCAGCAGATTGTTCCAGTGTATGTGTGTTTCTCCATATCGCCACCGTCCCACGCTGTCACATTCAGGCCTTGAGAAATGACATTTTAAAATCAAATGATTTTCTTTTCCCCCCCCCCCCCCCCAATTACCACTTGGGAAGCTGTTTAATACAATGAGAGACGAGGCGGGTGAGGTAATTTATTGGACCAACTTCTGTCGGAGAGAGAGGCAGGCTTTCCTGCTACACAGAGCTCTTCCTCAGGTCTGAGAGAGGTACTCGGAGCTTGTCTACACTACCGGCCAGATCGGCAGGCAGCAATCGATCCAGCAGGGGTTGATTTATCGCATCTCCTGTCGATTCCAGTACTCTACCAGAATGAGGAGCGCAAGCGGAGTCAACGGGAGAGCGTCAGCTGTCGACTTACCGCAGTGAAGACACTGCGGTAAGTAGATCTAAGTACGTCTATTCACGTAGCTGAAGTTGCGTATCTTAGATTGACCCCGCATGGTAGTGTAGACAAGCCCTAAGAGTGAGTGTCACAGCTAAATACAAGGTTGAACAGATAGTTTAGCATAAGTAGTTAGCACATATTCCAAGGGACCATTCAAGGTGAAGTGGCCAGTTAATACTCATGTAGTCATAGGACAAAACAGCAGGCTAGTGCGTTACAGATTGTTGAAATAAGCTATACATCCAGTGTCCTTATTAAAACCATGATTTTTAGTGTCTAGCAAAGTTATGAATTTAAGCTCCCAGGCTTGTCTTTTGAAACATCAAATAAATCACCATTTTGAGCATACTTGTTCTTTTATGAAGTGTAATTAATTCATTTTCAGAATTTGCCTTTCATCTCAATGCTCATTTTACAAAGGTGCTAAGTCTTCCCATCAGGACAGAATTTAAACAGATTTGTTCCTGCATCCTTAATTTCAGAGTTGATTGAATCCGTGTTCATTAAGGTGGGGCAGTCCAGTGATGGTGCAAAGAAGGGCTGGCCTGCTGCTTAATACACTGGACTGGGAGATTTGTGTTCCATTTCTGGCTCTGCCACAGAGTCCCTGTGTGAGTTTGGGCAAGTCATTTAATCTCTCCGTGCCTCAGTGCCCCATCAGTAAAATGCGGGTAATCATACTACTTTTCTCTCACCCTTTGTTTGGTGTGGTTACACTGTAAGCTCTTTGGAGTAGGGACCATTTCTTGCCATATCGAGCACCAGGCCCACTGACAGCAATTCCGGGCCCCAGGGCAGAACAATCAATAGGCCCCGCTGGGTCCCAGTGAGCTTCTGGGTGCACTCTTCTGGCACGGCCGTAGCTTCCACATGCCCACCCGATGGCCTTCGTCACCGCCGGTACCACCCCGTGCGTGCCTAGGAACATAGGCGCCGACTTCCAGATTTCCCAGGGAGTGTTCGACCCCCCTGCTCTGTCCTATGCCCCTTCCCCCAATGCTCCCCATCCCTGCCCCACCTTTTCCTACCCCTGTTCCTCCCCCTCCCCCGAGGGCACCCCATATACAACTGGTGTCTCCCCATAATGGGGGAGCATGATCTAAAGGGCAGGTCACATGTCTGTTTCTCGCCCAGCCCAGGACCACTGCGCTTTCCCTGCCCCGTTACCTGTGAGGGGGGGCACTTTGTCACATTCTGCTGCTCTCCCTGGAGGGCAGGAGCCAGGAGGGAGCTGCTTTTAACCCTTCAACCGAGTATGCCTTATCCCTAGCTCTCATATGCTTCATCCTTGGCTTTGTGATCTTCAGGGCAGAGGATGTGCCTTATTTATGCTTGTAAAGTGCTGAGTCTTCCATTGTGCACAGGAGTCTGCCTGCATGGTGCTCCTTGCAGGATCAAAGCCTAAGACATCTCTCTACTTATCCCAGAAGCTAGATGTACTTTACCCTAAAGCACTTCAGTAAGACCCTCTAGCCCTATGGTGCATCAATAAAAGACATTAAAATACTATGGTGAGGCAAATGTGTTGAAATACTGTACTACTATTTCATTTTCCTTACCTTCTGTATGCTGGTGATGCTGGCTTAGTTTCAATATGTGTTTAGATATTCTGTATTGTGCATAGTTCCATTACTACAAAAGAGCATAATCTAGAGGTTTAGGGGTTTTTTAGCTGATAGTAGCTTTCTTTGGCCTGGAGATATATGGTAGTTCCAAACAGAGAGGCTATGTTGGCAGGGACAATTACAACTGTTTGTAGTATTCCTACTGACCTAGCAATTATCTAATGGTGGGCCCAAGCAACTGAAAAAGCTCAAGGCTGTAGAAACAAAGGAAGGAGGGGATTGTTAATAATAGTAACTTATGGTGAAAAATTATTTACACAGAAAAACAAATTTTACTCAGCACTTTGCAAACATAAATAAGACTCATCCCTTCCTCTGGAGAGCTTACAGTTTAATGATGCGTAGTTTTTAGATTGCACTTTTCATCCACAGATCTCAGAGCACTTTACAAAGGAGGGTATGTATCATTATCCCCATTTTACAGATGAAAGGCTCAGAGAGATGAAGTCAATTATTTAAGATCATACAGCAGGTCAGTGGCAGAGCAGAACCCAAGTCTCAGGGCTCTCTCTAGTTGCCCTGTGCACTGGACAATGCTGCCTCCTTTTATTAAAAGGGAAGACACGGGGTGGCAGTTAAAGGACGAAGGAAAAAGGCTAGTTTATTGGTGAGGAGAGAAAAGGAAGGAAGAAATCCTGAAAAGTGGGTTTTAAGAAGGGGTTTAGGACAAGTAAGAGGTGGAGAAAAGAGCGGTCTTGTTGGACAGGAAGTGGGAGATGGATCCAAGCAGGACAGGAACGCTGCCAGCTTTTCCGCCGCCCTAGGCGGTGGAAGGTCCTGCCCCGAAATGCCGTCCCCCCACAGAGGCGGCGGAAGGTCCCGCCGCCGAAATACCGCCGCGGTCACCGCCCCCCAAATCGCAGCGCCCTAGGCGACTGCCTAGGTCGCCTAATGGGTTGCGCCGGTCCTGAAGCAGGGGGACGCTGAGAAAAGGTACAAAGGTGAGTAAGGCGAGAGGACCGGGAAGATTATAGGGAGTGGTAGGAAGAGATGAAAACAGAGCTATAGATGAGGATAAGATCATGCAGGGCCTTGACTGAGACGTTGGCGCAGTGTGAATCTAATATGGTAAGAGAAAGGGAGCAAGGGAGGGGACTTGGTTGAATGGCGGGAGATGAAGGTGATTTATGCAGGTGTGCTGTGGCTAGAATGGAACCGGCTGTTTTCTAACGGAGGAAAATGATTTTAAGGCCAGATTTTCAAAAGTGCTCAGTACCCATAAATAGAGGCCAGCTTTTTCAAAAGCTCCGATCCCAGTTAGGTCCCTAAATGAAGGGACAGGATTTCTGAATGAACTTAATGAGCCAAAGGCTCCATAGTGGGAGCTGCTGGGTACGGAGGCCTCTTGTAAATATCACCCACTTCATTCAAGTGCCTAAATGACTGCTGGCCTTAAAATTCTACTCCGTTCTGCTCTCTTCAGGTTCTTATACTGTATCCATCCCCATGGCATCTGAGCATCTGGCTTGACATCAGGCACCTCACATAGGATATCTCCCATAGTTTTAAATGGTTATCGTTGGCCCTAGTACCTTTTGGTTTTGTTTTGCTTTCTCTGTCATTGGAAAAGCCTTGTGAACCTGCACTCGCAAAATATTACGAGAGTTTGAGCTGAAGAACTGGAAACAACACAGATAAGTAGGACAAGGTCCTGCATCTTCTGAGAACAGCTCTGAGTATTAAGTCTCCATTCATCCCTAAAACAGTCTCCAAAATGTAGGCCAGTGTTTAACATAATTTGTGCTTTATATGTATTTCCAACCTTTCAATTCTGGGTGGAGGGAAGGTGTGGCATTGTTTTTAGAAAGATGACATTCAATACATGGAGGAAAGGTTGGTCTAAGTCACCTTTGCAAATGGGGCTTCTTATTATTATTTATTTGATATTTGTGTTGCGTTAGCACCTAGGAGTTGCAGACATAGATCAGGACCATATTGTGCTAGGCGCTGTACAAACACAGAATAAAAAGATGGTCCCTGCTCCCAAAGCGTTTACAATCTAAGTATAAGACAAGACAACAGATAGATACAGACCGATGGGGAGTACAATGAGTCAATATTCTCCAAATAGACCAGAAAGACATGGGTTGGGGAGAAAAGGGTATAACGCACAAGCAGAGTGAACAATGCAATGGTGGCAAATGTCAAGTTAGTGCCGCGTTTATTTTTTAGTTAGTCTCCAAAGTTAGTTAGGCGCTTTGGAAAATGTTAGCCTTACATTTCTTTGTAAATCACCTGACATGCCATCATTACTACAAATAATGCTAATAATTCTGTCTCCAGGTATTTGTAATATGCCTGTCCAGATGACAACATGTCTTGGTTTCCAAATTAATGTAACTGAATAAAAATGTCACACTCAGTCCAGAGGAATGTTTGATTTCATTCCAGGCATAAAGTAACAAATTACCTTTATTGGCAGCGTCACTAGAAACAGGCCTCAGTCGCTTTGCCATGTCACTTTCAAGTGCCTTGTTGATATTTTTATGGATTTTTATTATATAGCTTGTTATGCAGCTTAGAGCAACCATGCCATGTTCTGGGGGAGCAGCAGGCAGGGGAGGATGAGCTATAATAAGAATTGTTACACTCGTGGTTTTAATATCTTTTACTTCAAAGCAAGGAGTTGATTTGATCTTTCATCATCTCAGCTGTTGTTTACCAGCTTCCTACAGATGCTGTTTGAACTAACAAACCTCACATTTCCTGGTTTGAGTGAGTAATTCCCTTGGCACTTGCAATCCGTTCACTTGGAAGCTTAGTCGTCCTGATTGAATGATGCCACTAACAAGAAGGGGATAAACCATTTAAACGTGCAGTATCACCTTTCAATCAAATAATAACTGGCTAAATTAGCTTGGTTTAGCTTCTCGGCCCTACTGTTTGTTTACTGCTCAGAGGGGAAACAGCCAACAAGAACAGGTCTGGGTTTTGGGTCCATTTGCTCCAAGTCTCAGATGTGTTTCTGATACCAGGGCTTCTCTTTGGCGCTGATTTGTGAATAGCGTTTTTGTTGACTAGCGGAGTCTTTTAAATCAGTGGAACTCTAAAAATTACAGATGAGGAAAGAGCTGCTAGGTCACCTATTCCAAATAGAGCTGAATAAGTTCTTCTGCACCCGTCGCTGTAGGGTGGAAGCTCTTTAAGTGAGGTTATTAGCATCAGTTGTGTATGGTTCATTTTTTTTTCTTCCTATTCCCAGCTCCTCATCAGGGAGAAGATAGAATATGTATGCATTTAAAATAATATGTATTACAGTAGAACTGAAAGGCCCCAACAAAGATGTGGGTCTCGTTGCTGTGGGTACTGTACAGGCGTATAGTGAGAGACAATTCCTGCCCCACAGAGATGACGGACCAAACAGACAAAGGTTGGGAGGGGAAATAGAGGCAGAAAGTGACTTGCCCAATCTCATGAAGCAAGTCAGTGGCAGACTGGGGGAATCAAACTCGCATCTCCAAATCCACTTCCCTATCCAGTGGACCACATTGGCTCTCTTTTCTTTTCTTAAACATGTGATTTTTTTTTTTTGGTGTGGCTGTTTATTAGTGAAGGTGGTTTGAAGAAATGCACCTTGAACTTGGAATGGAAGGCGGTGAGGTTTGTAGTAGATCTTACATCCTGCAGAAGAAAATTCCACAGTCTTGAACTGGCCCCCTCAAAAGCTCAGTCTCCTGCACAAACCCACTTTATCCTGGCTGTAGACAGTTCCACTACACCAGAGGAGCAGATAGCTGACTGTGGCCCTCCTCTTTGCCTAAAGTTCCATCTTTTAGGTATCCCGGATCCAGATTATTAAGGGCATTGACGATAAGGCTCAAGAACTTGAATTTGACGTGATATTCTATGGGAAAGCATCTGATCATCCTACAGGGCCATAGTTCCCATTAACTGCAGATTGTACTGGTTGCACGGAGCACACTATTGGAATCTCTGTGGTAACTGTCTCCCTGCTCCCACTTGACTATGTATGTGGAAAATTATAGACTCCGAAACCACTTACCCGTGGCCAGCTGGAACTGCCCCTCCCTGGGTGCGAGGAGGCTGCAATCAATACCTAATGTTCTTAGCTTCTCGTCTCCAGTGCGATTTTACTGAACAAAAGTTTAATTGACCTGAAAGAGAAACTTGCTGGGTTTCAAAGCCATCGGTGCACCTAGCAAAATAAACATTCTTTAGGGCGACTTCCGTGTTATTTCTGTGCTCCGTTTCTTTTTCTTTTTTTTTTCTTCAGTCACCTCTTACAGCAAAAGGCAAAACCACCATGATGGAATCTACTCAGTTCCCAATATTTTCTAATAAAACACCATTTTTTTAAAAAAGGCATCTTAGTAAGAAACACGTATGGGAAAAATGATGGATGGTCTTGTTTCATAGAGGTCCAAGAATAATTTCTCCACTGTTCAGGATACTTGAATATTTAGTCTACATCAGAGGCATGGCACCTCTATCAGCTAGAGTCATTTTGTTACTGAATGGAGTCTGAGAATCACACAGGGATGTAGAATTTGTAAAATAAGAGCCTGATTCTCATTTGCACTTAAGGCTCCTTTTAGTGGCAAAAGGGCCTGAGACTTTGTTGTATCAGATCTTTTATAAAATCTATTCATTCGATGTGCTTTAGGGTTAAATTAATTCAGTTAATGAGTTAAATAACAGCTGAGGGAGAGAGAAATTAAGAGGCACAGGCAAGAAGGGAAGAAAGATGCTTCCAGCTGAGTTTTGGAAAGTGGGGAAGAGTGCTTCAGGGAAGCGACACCGGATGGCAAGGAGGGTGGAGGAGGGCACTCACACACTCTTAGTGGTCAGATTGAATGAAGGGACTAAGAGGTGGTCCACACTGCAGACGCATGTAAGAGGTTTATAATAAATAGGAGTTAATGAACAAATTTAATACAGGCTAGAGTCAGATACAGTTTTCACTTCTCTTAACTGGTTATTGCAAAGTACCTACAGATTGTGCAAATGTCTCTCTATTTATTTATTTATTTATTTATTTATTTGTATTGAGGTAATGCCTGACAGTCCCAGCCATGGGCCAGGACCCCATTGTGCTAGGCACTGTACAAATGCAGAAAAAAAGATGGTCCCTGTCTTGGTCTCATACCATCCAGAATCCCACAGTGCTAAACCTAGATTGACTTGTGGAACTTACTGCTCCAACAAGGACAGGTTGCTACCACTTGAGATAGTCTCCTCGGGTGATGCACAAAGCACACCCTGCTGGGTCTGTTTACAATGGCTGGCACCAGTTCTCCCCCTTTTCACGTTCCCCTTCTTATCTGTTAATGTCTTCCAGGGAGGCATGGCCTTTTGCACCTTTTCCTGGGTCCTCTGGTGGTCTCCTCTTTCTTCTGCCTCAGTCCAGAAAAGGTCATCACATCTCTCCATGCTGCATTCAAGGCAGAGAGTCATAAGTCTAGGGAAATATAGGACCTCCATCGCCACAGGATCTGAGTGCTTTGCATCTGACTAAAGAAAGGCTGCATCAGAACTAGAGAACCATGGTTTTCAGCGCATAAGAAATGCCAGATCAGATCAAAGGTGTAGCCAGACTGATAGCTTGTCTTTGACATTTGCTATTACCTGATGTGACAGAGGAGGCAATGAGAAACCCCCGAACTGACATTTGTGCCATAACATACCAAAGGGGGAGCCTTCTTCTTTACCCCAAATAGTGTCCTGAATTATGAGCCTAGTGGAGTTTACCAAAGTGCCTAGATTTCTAACTCCCATTGAAGTCAATTGGACCTGGGTGCCTAACTTTTCTAAACATTACTAGATGCCTATGTGCACTTTGGGTGCCTAAATACCTTTGTAAATCTGGCCCTTCCTCAATAAATAGTCCTAGGGTAAAATTTTAAAAAATACTGAAGTGACTTAGGTTCCTAGGGAAATATAGGACCTCATAACCACAGGCTCTGAGTGCTTCACATCTGCCTAAACAAGGGCTGCATGAGAACTTAGAGAACCATCAGTTCAGAACATAGGAAAGTCTTAAGTTCTTAAGTCACGTGGGTGCATTGAAAATTTAACCCTTCATCTTTTACATTTCTTTTCTTATCAGAAATCTTTCTAAGCATCTAATTGTTTTCCCTGGCCTTCTCTGTATCAGGGTTGAGTATCGCAGGTCTTGACGAGAGAAACTATTTGAACAGACGTGGGCCTTTCTTTCCCAGTTTTAATAGAAATCTATAAATTCATACAAGGCAGGACTTTATGCTAGGTGACTGGCCCTAAAAGAAACAGCACAAAATCATACTTTAAACAGCCCACAGTTCCTAACATGATTAGACTGATGATGATTCTTTACACTTTAAGAAACCTCTGAGGCTCACAAACAGGAGCTCTGCGTTTAATAGTTTGGATACTAACAGCCTTGAGTAATTTCCCCAGGTTTTATATCCTTGCCCTATCACAGGGCGACCAGAGTGAAAGGAGTTGCCTTGAAAGCTTGGAAAATAGTAAATACAGACCTGGTTGTGCTCAGCAGAACTTGTTCAGTGCTTTACATGAAATCTTCAGACAAACTCATTGGACAAAAGTTGGTTTAAAACAAAAATCTAAAAGTCCAAGTTTTCCATCGAGGCTTATTTAAGGAATATAAATAAAACATGTCCTGGGTATGCTCTTAACTGGGGTACAGTCAACCTGCAGCTGATGTAAGAGGGAATTTGTCCTCACTTAATGTTCAATCTGTGCAAAGCTTACTGTTAAGTCCCAAGTTACTGGGAGCTCCTTAAATCAAGGCAGTGAGACTTGATAGTGAGACACAGAACTGTGAGTTTTATTGATCAGGCTTGCGCTGTATTGCACGGGGCTGGAAAATAGCTCCCTGGTTTGAAAGGGGTTCTCTAAAATGTTTCTGTGCAGGAATCAGTCCTCGTGGGTTTGTTTGCAGGCCTCAAAGCTGGAAAAGGCTTGTGTTCTAATGAGCCTGGTTTCTCTTCAGTCCAAACTTGCTGTGAGCATAGAGGCATGATTTGAGGTGGTTGTGTCTGTGCTCATTTGCCAGCACTGTAATTGGGACTAAGTAGACAAGGTGGGTGAGCTAATATCTTTCACTGGACCAATTTCTGTTGGTGGAACAGACAAGCTTTCGAGCTTATACACAGCTCTTCTTCAGGTCTGCCTTTTCTACCTAGTCCCAATATGTTTTCCCCAGACCAAAATTCTGTTGCATTAGTGGGTTAGTCACCCATTGTTTAAACACCAGCGTCGCAGTTCAGGAAACTGTCCCTCTTCAGCAAACCTCTTAAGCACATGCTTAGGACAAAATCACTTAAGTGATTTGCTGCATCAGGGTCTACGTATTCACACTGGAGTGCCCACTGGTGCTACAATTCCATAGTGTAGACAAGGCCTGTGATACGTTTTCCAGTGGCTCCTTCTGAGAAACCTGTCTCCCACCATTTCTGGCTCTCAAGCAGGAACGTGGCACGCGATGAATGGAAAATCAGTAGTTTCCAACAGTTTAAGCGCCATGGGATTATCTGTTCCAACAACAGAAATGGATTCTGAGGAACATGGAAGTTTTAGCACCAAGAATCCAGTAGAAAAGAACTCTTGTGATATTAATTGGGGAACCATCTTTATTATTTATTTGTATTGTGGTAGCACCTACGTGCCCCAGCCTTGGACCAGAACCCCATTGTGCCTGACATTGTACAAACACTGAACAAAGACTGTTCCTCTCCTAAAGTGCTGCCAGACTCAATTTACCATAGTGACCAAGAAATAAGAATTGTTGATGATGTGGGAGAGTTTTTTCAAAGGCACAAAGAACAGTTAGGCTCTGAACTCATGTTGAAAGTCTATAGGTGTTAGATGTCTTAACTCCCATTCATGCCTTTGAATAATCTTTCTTTCTGATATGATCTTACCACCGCAATTCATAGCATTCCACGGCTCCAAGAAGTTCAAATGCAAAGAAAGGGAATTGTGGAAGGGGACTGCTTATTGGGCATGTAGAGGGAGACTAATGGAGTCCAATGAAAGGGAGGGGGAAGCCAAAGAAGGAAAACTTAGTGACTAGGGTATCTTGTTTGTATCATCTCAGAGTCGATTACATGCTTATCACATAGCACAAAGCACGGTTGTCTAGACAATCATCTAATTGTCTTTGCTCGGTAAACAGCGGCCCTGGTGACATTCCAGACCTTGACCTCTGCCCCATCCAGCTCCAAAACAAGTGCCGTTAGGAATCATGTAACATTGTGTATGAAAGATTGTTGAAGAAGGTCATGGGGTTAACCTACTACAGGAGCTTTCGCAACACTTCTGAATATAGCACACGCGTGTATCTCTCTCTCTCTCTCTCTCTCTCTCTCTCTCTCTTTGAGACTAGGTATCTTTGTATGAGAGCATTAGTACAGTTCTAGTCCTTCTAGTAAAGGATGTGAGTCTGCGCTGGTACCCTCTGGTGTGTGTGGTATGCAAAAGGTAGGGCTTCTCGGACATACCATGTTGGACTTTGTAAAAAAGCAACAATCCCCAATTAGGAAAGGGACTATAAAAATATTATAGTTTGGTGTTTGAGAAGGGGGATGACAATAAATAGGGTTACAAAGAGTTCTCCAGTATAAGACAAGAGACATAAATAATAATTTTCTATCCTCAGTAAAATTTTCCAAAGTGGTACTGGAGTCTGATGGTATGTCTACACTTTGAGCTGGGGGTTATTTCCAGCTCATGGAGACCTAGTCACATTAGCACTCATTGAGCTAGCGAAATCAAACCAGAACGTCGTCATAGGGGTGTGAGGGCTAGCTGCCCCAAATACTTGACTACTGTCTCTGACAGTAGTGCACTAGGGCTGGCTAGCCCCTCCCACTGCCCGTGTTACCACGGCTACACTCTTTTTAGTGTGTTAACATGATGAGAGTGTGAGTATGTCTCCTCGAGCTGGGAATCGCACCTCCAGCTCAGGGTATGGACTTATCCAAAGGCCCAAGCACTAAGGCACTCTTGGAAAGTTTCCCTGAAGATAAGCAATCTGGTGATGAGAAGATTCTGGATAGAGCCTGCAAATATAAGATTAAGTTCTCTGCTGGTGTAAGCAGCTATTCTTGTCCCTTCATTCTAATGGGCAGGCACCGTTCCTGTCTGCTTCTCAGAAGGAGAACCTTGAAATATCATCTCCTGTTTGAGAATCCTGATGATTCTATTTACCGAAGACCTGATTTTCAGAGGTATTAAGCACCCACGAGTGCTGCCTGCTTCAGGTTGCAGCTGGGGATGCTCAGTACTTCTGATTATCAGGCCCTGAATGTAGAAACTGATGTCCCAATTCAGGAAGGAGCACATCCCTAATATTAAACACTCAAGCAGTCCCATGGAAGTTTTGGATTTATTGAAGAGGGTAATAGATGGAGAACTGTTTACAGACAGACACATTCTGGGTTAAATCCTCAGCTGGTGTAAACTGGCATAGTTCTATTAAAGCCAATTTACACCAACTGAGGATCGGGCCTCTTACCATGCACGCTAAAGGTGTTTGCGTGCAAGTGACTATAGAAATCATTAAGCAAAAGTGGAGCACTCCAAGGCCAATCAAGTATCTGATCCAGAGAGGGTACGTCCATGGCTGTTAAAGGGAATAAAGGAGAGAAAATTGTGAAGTGTTAACTGATTTTCTTTTTAAGAAGTTTTATAATGACAGGTCACATTCTGGAGGACTATAAAGTGGCAAATCTAACACCCATTATTCAAAAAGGGCAAAAGATACAGCAAGCAATTATAGTTTAACACCAGTTGTGGGAAAAATATTAGCAACCATTTGATGGGATTTGGGAAGTGAACAGCTTGGAAAGTGTAATTTGATTAGAGATGGCCAACTTGGGTTTTTGAGGGAAGTTTTAACTAACTTGGAGTTCTTCAAAGGTATTGCTGCTGTGGGAGGCAATGCATCTGGATTGGATAGCCTTGCACTCGGGGTAAACTTTCAAAGTGGTGAACTGGGAGGCAACCACACAGCTCCTGTTAGTTTCATTGTGCTGTGCCACTGAATCAATTTTAAATATGTTTTGGATGAGGTGGAAAATCAGGCTTCTTGGCCGCTCATGGGGATGGAATGTAGACTCGGTTTGGATGGGTGCCACATGATTGACTAAATCTGGCTCGTATTCCTTAAAAACGTGCCTGTGCCTATACTCATGTGCGTGTGTTAATAGGGAAAAAGGAAGAACGACCATCATGGTTCAAGGCACGGGACTGGGACTCAGGAGATCTGGGTTCACTTCCCAGCTCTGCCACGGACACCCCATGTGACTGCGGAGAAGCCGCTTGGGGCTAGATCCTGCAAATGGGTCTGCCAGGGTGCACCTGCTTGGAGCTCAATGGATTTCAGTGGGGCTCTGCCCAGGTACTGTGATAAAAGCATGGCCACTGCTGGCCTGGGTCAGCTGAATCAGGCGCTTGGGCTGTGGGGCTATAAAATTGCAGTGTAGATGTTTTGGAATTGGGCTGGAGCCTGGGTTATGAGACCCCATGAGGGGGGAGGGTCTCAGAGTCGGGCTTCAACCCGTGCCCAAATGTCTATGCTCCAATTACGGCCCCTGAGACCTGTGAGCTGGCTAGCCCAGGCCAGTCGCTGGTCCTTTAATGCAGTGTAGGCATAGCCTTAATTCCCGATCTGTAAAATGGGGAAAAATCTGATACCCTCTGTCTTGTCTATTTAGACTCTGAACTCTTCAGGCCAGAGATTGTCCTTTGCAGTGGGATTAGCTCTGCCACTGACCTGCTGGTTGACCTTGGGCTCTGCTTCTCTACTCCACCTCTCTGTACCTCAATTTCCTTTCCCACCTTTTGTGTCTCTTGTCTAGTAAGCAATTTGGGGCAGGGACAGTCTCTCACCAAGTGCCTATACAGCGCCGAGCACAATGGGCCCTGAGCCAAGCTGAGACCTCTTGAGGCTACTGGAGTGCAAACAATTAATACTAATAAAAAAGAATGTTTCCAACAAAGAAAAAGAAGTTGGCTATAAACACTGACTTCCCTAACTGCAAAAAAAGTTATTCAGGCTCTGGGTTTGGACCCACTTTTGTTTCCTAGACAAGAAAAGGATTTGGAAGACAGTTTCAAGAGTAGAAGCCTGAAGTTAGGCTACTAAATTGATATTTAGGCTCCTAAAGAAGTTACCTGACTTTCCAAAGCGCTGAGCCCCCACTGCTCAGCACTTTATTCAGGAGACACGAGTAAAATGTTTTAAATTGTCGAAGGGTACACCAGCGCAGCCTGCCGGAGCCAGCCTGCCGGAGCCAGCCTCCCAGTCAGGGGTGACAGACTTGGTCTCACGCTACTGTGCCAAAAATAGCTGTGTACACAATGTGGCTAGCTCCGGAGCTTGGGCTCTGAAGCCTCAGAGCCTGAGCCCCATCCTGAGTTGCAACTGAAAAGCGCTGTTTATTTTTAGCACGGCAGCATTTGCCCAAGTTTGTCGACCTGGGAGGCTCACTGTCGTGAGCGGTGTAGACGTACCCTAAGTGACATTTTAGACCAAAAAACTATAGGGTTTAGGCTCCTGAATCACTTTAGATGATCTTGAAAATTTTACCACCAGACATTAACTTTGGAGCCTATCTTTAGACTTCTGTCCTTGAAAATTGTGGCCTGACAGTGCACATTAAATGTTACAAGCTGAAGTCTGTGGATCCTACAAAAGTGGAAGGTGCGGTGGGTAAGGAGAAGGAAATGCCACCGTGTTTAGAAGGATTTAGCTCTCTTTGGGGGCCAGTAAATGGAAAATGTAGTTTTAATGCAGACAAATGTAAAATAAGAAGTCTGG
The DNA here is from genome assembly GCF_028017835.1 of Emys orbicularis. NCBI lineage: Eukaryota > Metazoa > Chordata > Testudines > Emydidae > Emys > Emys orbicularis. The sequence continues at coordinate 137,428,175 of NC_088684.1, forward strand.
GGGCAATGCACCAAAACCGAGAGTATGGAAGAGCCCCGGAGCATACTGATCAGGAAAGGGATTTAGGGGTTATTGTAGAAAAATCCTTCAAGCCATCATCCCAGTGTATCATTGAAGTCGGGGGGGGGATGCAAACCAGCTCAGTGCAAAGCATTAATAGGAGGTAGAGAATACAAATCAAAGGAGCGATCTTCTTCTTGTTAAACTGCTTCAGCCAGGCATCAAGAACTCTGGGCACCACCTCACAGGGAGCAAAGCATTTGCTTTTCAGCAGGACTCGTATAGCAGAGTTCTGATTTCCCGATTGTTTGTAATGGAGGAAAGTCTTGAGAGGTTGAGACGATTCCCCTCAGGAAACAGGCCCCTGTGGGCTGAATGGAAGTATTCAAAATTGTTAAAGGGGCCGAAAAAGCAGAAGATGGCGGAGGGCAGAATTGGGTGCTTAAGGTTTGATCCTCAGCTGGGGTAAGATGGCCTGGCTCCATTGAAGTCACTGACAGAGCTAGGAATAGAATCCAGGCATCTTGAGTGGAATTCAGTCCTCTAAATCACAGCAGCATTTTACCATCTCTGTGTAGTAAGAGCCAGTTCTTCAACTGCTGTAAAAGGGATTAGGGTTTAAAGGAATACTGCTCCTGGGTCTAATAGCCAGCAATTAGTGTATCTTCAATATCCTTTAACATCCAGCACTGTAACTTCATATTTATTTCCCATTAAATTAAATGAATTCGTTTTATACCACACCAAAAAATGTCTGGTATATTTGTATGTAGCCAATATTCAGTGTTTATTGTTAAACTGCAGGAAGGGGACCTCATTTTAGTGTAATTACAGTCTGTAGGACTTATCGGGGGGGCTAACAAAGTTCTTCTAGGCCCAGGGTCTTTCATTTCAATTGATGGAAGATGAATCTTAATTCTCATGGACACAAGAGCTAGCCCAAAATGGAGGGGACATGTTTCAGAGGCTACAATAAGTGGCTGGGAGCCAGGAGGCCTGCTACTGACTCACTCAACTACCTTGGTCAAGTCATTTAACCTCCCTCTCCCTTTATATCCCTATGTGTTTCCAAGGGATAATAAGCACTCACCTTTCATAAACTGTGTCAAGATGCTTGAGTGATAGATGTTAGTTAAGGGCAGAGTTATTAATGAGGTTCAAAACCCATATGAAAACTGAATTAAATCTAATTTTCGTGTTAATTTGCCTCCACTAACCGTTCAGCACAGTAATACTTTTTTAAAAGTTGAAATTATTTTTTTCCTTCCAAAATTCTCCTGATTAAAGCTGATGCTTTGTATTTTCAAATTGGGAAACCAAGGCACAGAAAGATTAAGTGACTTGCTCAAAGTCCCACAATAGTTCAGTGGCAGAGCCAGGTCACCTGACTGTCAGTCCATGAGACCACACAACTGTCAGAGACCTACTATCCCCAAGCAGTTTGGGGGGGGGCGGAAATCCTATTTTTTAATAGGAGACGTTTACTGTATTGGAACTAAAATCCACAGAGTCTAGAGGGTTATGGCAATTACTTAGATTGCAAACTCTTTGTGGGTAAGGGCCGTATTTTTTTTTGTTCTGTTTGTACAGCACCTAACACAATGGGGTCATGGACTGAGGCTTCTTGGTGCTATGGTAATACAACTAACAAATAACAATAATTGCAGCAATCTGCAGGGAAAAGGTTGGAAAACTGTATCTGAATAATACAAATGTTTGCTCATTATATTAAAATAGGTTAGGATCATTGTGGAGGTAACTGAAACAACATAAAAAGCCTGAAATCCAACATGCATAAATACATAATTAAGTACGTTTCTTTTCCATATGGAGAGGATTAGCCTCCTCTCCTCCAGTGGGGAATTCCTTTATTTGGTGTCCCTTTCTTTTAGATGGCTTAAAGGATATGCTGAAAGGGAGTTGTATCCCCTGACTAATGAATGACTTTTGCAATAAGGAATTTCAGGTTTATGGGGAAGACTGCCTCACAAAACTGGCGTTTAAGGACCTTAAAGGCTGACCTATCATATCTGCCTCTTTTTCTGACCCAAAGTAGACCCTATGGGATGACATTGCCCACCTTACCAAGACTTATTGCTAAGTCATAAATCTAAGGGGAGAGAGAGAGATGTGTGGCTAGTAAATGCTGAAGTATCAGCAAAAGCTCTTTAACTCAGGTTTCATAACTTGAGAAATATTTTATCACCCTTGCGAGTTGAACCTCTGAAAATCAATAGAGCTTGAGAGTTGCCTGTATTGATCTGAAAGCCTGACTCGTATTGAAATATTCATGGCTGTGTGTGTGTGTGTGTGTGTGTGTGTGTGTGTGGCAGACAATGAGGTGTAGGTGTAGAGTGTAAGTCTGTCTCGTTTTTCATTTAAAATAGATTAAGACTATTAGATGACTCACAAAGCATATGCTTAAAAGGAAGTGAGTTTGCTCAACTTACAAACAGGCTTCTGACAGATACCAAAAAACGCCTTCTCCTTATTATTATTTTTTCTTAATGGCAAACTGTTTGGATGAAAAAGTCAAGGAGATCTGATAAAATTAGCACCATGTTCTCTTGGGGCTTTCTGGGGCTGCTTTGTTTGCAAAGCCAATTTGGACACTGCGTCTTTGATCTTCACTTTCAGTAGTTGAGCAGGCATGTTAGTATCACTCATTTCACATGAGATTTGGGATTCAAGTTTCTTCAGCAATTTAAAAAGCAGTACATTAGAAGGGGAATTGTCTGCCGGTCGTCTTAGAGTCTCAATACCCTTGATACTAATTTGATGTGATGCATTTCACCAGATGTGTCTACCTGAACGATGTTCTATGCCCAGGAGATTTGTGCTACTGCTGTAGAGTATTAAACTTGGTTCCTTTTCCAACCCCCCTTCCCTTTCATCCAAAAGCATCCACAATTTTAATCTGCATATAGATGCAACACGTTACAAATATTTGAGGGGGAGGGGAGGGAAATCATGAGGAAAAACACTGACAAATAGTGAACCAAAGCTAAAAATATCGGTTACTTGTAAATGTCCCCTTACATACTAATGCATAAATGTGTTAAGATCAAACTGCAAGACCCACATTTTTTCCCAAAGGCCACTTTTCTCTTAGCAATGGAATCTTATTCATGACTAGTGCTTAGATCACTAGCTCAGGACTTGAGGAACTTGTGTTCAAATTCCTCCTCTGCCACATACTTCCTGTGTGACCTTGAGCAAGTGACTTAGTCTCTCTGTCTCTGTTCCCCAAATTGGGCTTTTTATATCTGAGGTTTTCATCTATCTCTGCTGTAGAAGACAAAACATTGAAGTCAATGGGAGTTGCACACACGCAACTGACAGGCTGAAAAACTGCTTGGGTTTAGATTATGCGCTGTCTCCTTGGCATTTGCCTCCACTGCCATAAACCAGAATAATCACAGAAATGTGAGATGCTACATAGAGAGCGCGCGCGCACACACACACACACACACACACACACACACAGAGAAATCTTCTTAATTGTACTGTTGAATATCTCAGATGCATCCGTTGCCAAGCTGGCATAAATCAAGCAGCTGGCATATGGTATAAATTGTACAATGCCTTGTACACTAGTTGTACATAAGTAACTGCAGTGTGAACAAAAGCAATGGCACACTGTACTTCTGTGCGCACAGGTGGTTTTGGTTTGGTTTTTTTGGTCTGCCAACTAGCTAGCAGGCATGGCAAGATTTTATTTTTGTTTGTTTGGTTTTGGTGGGCGTCGTTGCATGGTACGAATGGGAAATCCATGGCTATTGTCTCTGTGTTCTGCTGCTTTCTAGGATATGTAAATTAAGAAGGCAGCATCTTAACTAGTGAGGTTTTCAACTTCCTTTTCTAATTTGTGTAGCACTTAAAGCGGGTTATTCTGGTCTGTTCAAAGCAGCACTGGAAAAGTCCACTGTTGGAGAAAATTTTTCCTCTTTAAGCAGGACTGCAGTAAGTGGTGGCTGAAGGGGTAGTGGCCATTGAACCTGATTACTATCCATGTACTGTGAGCTGTCCCTGGCAGCTTTCTGAGAATGTTTATTTTGCACATTACTTGCTTTCTGCCTCCATCCTTCCAGGAATTCCTTAGGTCAGACCTGATGATCGAATGGTCTCTTCTGGCCTTAATCTGTAATCCAGGGTTCGGCAACTTTTCAGAAGTGGTGTGCCGAGTCTTCATTTATTCACTCTAATTTAAGGTTTCGCATGCCAGTAATATATTTTAATATTCTTAGAAGGTCTCTTTCTATAATATAACACTAAACTATTGTTGTATGTAAAGTAAATAAGGTTTTTAAAATGTTTAAGAAGCTTCATTTAAAATTAAATTAAAATGCAGAGCGTACCGGACTGGTGGCCAGGACCCGGGCAGTGTGAGTGCCACTGAAAATCAGCTTGTGTGCCGCCATCGGCACGCGTGCCATAGGTTGCCTACCCCTGCTGTAATCTCTGAATATCCCACATTTGCTGTGCTTTGGAGGGAGAATTTTGTCCTGAAATGGATGATCTCAGGTACAAAATCAATTTTCGACCCACTTATTTACAGATTACTATTTTATTTGCCCAGTACTTTGAAAGATCAGGAGGACGCAACAAACTGAGACACGCAAAGATTGGCTGGCTCAAACATGGCTGGCTTTTCAAATTAATCTCAGTCCTACCTGGCTGTTTTGTTAATGTAAGATACCTTTTCTCTCCAGAAAAAATATCCAGTTGTATCTCTGCCAAGCTCCTTGCTTTGAGATTCTATTGGCAGATTCTTCCACTTGACTACAAGCCTTTGAGTGAAACTATTTTCTGGGTTCCCTGTTTATTCCTTACTTGCTGGCGGTTTTGGTTGCATTCCCGTGACTTGGAATCTTTTCTCCCATTTGGTAACTCTAGCCTAAATTTGCAAAAATTGCTAGTGATTTTGGGGTGCTCAGTTTTTGCAGGCCCAATCTGACCCCTCTTAAAAAGAAGAGGCCTTATTTTCAGAGAACAGCCATTCAAAAATCAGTTTCCTTTTAAGAAGCCCCATATTTGGCAAGCCCAAAAAAATGAGTTGGGCAAACTTCATCAGCCATTACATTTTGAATAAATGACAATGTCTAGTTTTATTTTGAATATCCACATGTTTAAAATGTAAGTTGTTGGCAATTTTTAAAAATATATTTTGGGGGGGAAATCTGTTCATAGAGATTCATAAAATAATAATAATTTCCCAAGGATATCTACATCATATCTGTGGCCCTTACATGCCCCATATCATGATAGTATAGTTTCCCAGGCTAACTCCCTAACCCATGATCAATTCCTCTCTGTTCCAGGAATATCTGAAAACATAATAAAGTGTTGTTTTTTAATTCAAATTTTAAAAATTCAAGAAAATAAAATAAAGGGGAGTGGGGAATTGTCATCATTTTTTTTAATGGATTTTTGACCAGCTATAGAGTTGGTTGAAATTTTACAAATGTTGACATTTCTATATTTTCCTCCCTATTTCTTTTTTTTGTTGGGGGCGGGGGGAGAAAAATCATGATTTTCCCCCCTACACCCCACCCCAGTGTTTTTTGACCATCTTCTGTCTTTTGTTCTCATTGGTGCCATTTCATCTGAATATATTGAAGTACCCCTTACAAACTTACAATGCTCTGTGAACAGAAGTTGGTATCTACATAGAATCATAGAATATCAGGGTTGGAAGGGACCTCAGGAGGTCATCTAGTCCAATCCCCTGCTCAGAGCTCTACATTTCCCATCAAACAAGCTGAGTAGAAGTTTAACTGAAGATCATCCAACTATTGGTAGGATAATAAACCCTTCTGGGTTTGGATCTATCCTAGAACCAAAACCCCAAGCAGCCAGTTGGGCTCTGGGAATTCTCCCTCCCCTGAAATTCAAAGGGGCTTGGATTGAGGTCCCATATATGGCTTATATCTTTTTAAAACCTCAAGTTCAAAAACTTTTTCCTGTTAATAAGCAAAAGGGGGGAAAATACACTAACTCTTTCTTTATTGGTATTCCTCAATGGCAAAGCAACTGAATGTTTAAGTGACTGACATCAAAGATTTGGTTTCTCTGAAGCGAAAGAGCCTATTAATCAAAATTTTAAAGTGTTCTTTAATTACCCTGTAATAAAATGACACACACACACGGGGGGGGGGGGGGGGGAACCTAGTATACTTTTCGGGGGTTTTGTGTTTGTTTGTGTTTCAAATCTCACCGGAAAGTCTCTCAGATCCCCCTGGCCTCTACTGCCTAATTCCACTCTCCCTCAGCTATTGATTATCATTTAACTACATTACCAGTGTGTGATGTGATTCTACAAAAAAGTGTTTTGGGAGAGCGGGCCGGCTCCTAAGCTGGTTTCTGACAGGTTCAAATGCAATGGAAAGACTGCATTGCCGGTGCAGTGGGAGGGTACGAAATGGAGAGCTTGTGCAGGGGCATTTAGACTTTCAATTCAGCAAGAGACTTAAGCATGTGCTTAAATTTAAGCCAGAGGGACGACTCCAGGACATAATGTTACACATGTACCTTTCTGGATCAGGGCCTTATGGGTTATGGAGGAGGTGGTCTCAAAGCTGTCCCAGGAGTGCTGTGCATATATGTAAATAGCCAGTTAATAATAGATAATGTGCCAGTAGATAGCAATCAAGAATATCTAGTATAGTGTAGGAACAATAAAACGGCACTGTGGCTTCCTCTGGCAGCCTTCAACAACAGCACCGAGGAGAGGAGCAGCTGTGCTTTCGAAACACTTTTACCGATGGAATGATGCTACGTTTAGCAAGAAGGGAGGAGGCAGGGTGGATCTTTTTATTAAAACCTCACACAGAGAGTGTAATTGCTGAGGCTGGGGGAGAGAGAAATTTTTAAAAGCAGCAGCAGAGAGGGCGCTAGTTTTGTTGTATTGAATTTAAGATAATTTTACCTGGGGGGGTAGGGCAGGTGGTGGTTGAAGGTGGGAGAGATGATGTCGCTGGTCTGTAACCAGCCCTTACTTTTGGTATTCAGTTACTCTGGCTGTCCAAGGCCTGAACAGACCTTCCTATTCTGTGTTGCCATCTCTTTTATGATTTTTTATCTTGAGTCTGACGATTTTTGGTGTATTGCTTCAAGCCCCAACTCTTGGAATCAAGAAATTGCACGAGAACATCAGCTTCCTTTTATTTCAGTAAGTTTCTAGCACTCAGGGTTGTGGAGAAAATCTTGAAAATGTGAAGCAAGTGTACCGTAAAGTTTCCTAAATCAGAAGGCAAATGAAAAGAACCCAACATTTTTTTTTTTAACCTGATCATTTTTTAAAGCCAATCTTGTAACATTTTGGGGCCTGGCTTATGATTTCTGAATGCTTGGGATTAGCAGTCGTTATGCCAACTGTAAACTCCAGGTTATCAGTGTGAGAGGCAGAGGAAAAGGGGCCTTGTAGGAGCACCATGAACCAATCCTGCTGCTTGAAGGAGATGCCAGAACTGACCAATGTTAGTTCTCCTAATAAGTCAGGGTGTGTCTTTGGCTGGGGGGGGCTGCAACTCTACATGGTTGGGGCTGATCCCCTCCCCCGACTCCTGCAATCATGGTCAGGGTACTTCTGGTCTGAATTTGCTGCTAATGCAGAGCGGGGGGTGGGGGGAAGAACTCAGACGAGTAGGTAACATTGTGGGCTGATCTATTTTCAGATTCAGACAGTTGTTAATGAAACAGTTGCTGTTTTGTTGACAGAACATTAATTACTTGATCTTAGGACTTGGTAATTGCACGGGCCCCCTCTGTATACATCACTAATTACATTAGCAATTATATGGTATTTTAAAGACAAAGAAATGACTGCCGCAACTGCAGTGTCATAGGGACCCTGCTGGTAAATTTCAATCAAGTTCCTAATATTTTCATAAAGTGTCGAGACAGGATCCCTCTGCAGCTGAATCATGCAGAACTGCTGGATTGCGATAGGTGGTATGGCTATATTCACTTGCCTCCCCCCACCCCCCGCATTTCCTGGAACGCATTGGGAAATATGAGGTGTAGCTAGAACCTCTAATTAAAGATGAGCTGCACTCTCTCTTATTAACTTGGTGCAGTCTTGGCAGCTTATTCACTCATTGGAAATATTTCTTTATATTGAGTTAAAAAATCATGAGTGAGGCCTCAGAAAATCATTAGATTTGCTTAAAATCATGAGATCTTAAAAAAAAAAAAAAAAAAAAAAGTATTTGCCTTGTGGGTTTTGAAACTTTAGAATGCACTTGACTCATATTTTCAAGCTTTTCTCTGCAACCACGTGAGCTAGAAAGCTACTTATTTATGTATTTATTTGTAAATGAAAGCCGAGAGTCACATGCCTCCAGGAGCTGGGGCTTTATAAAATCCATCAATCATGGTGAAACTTGCTTTAAGACTGAGAGAGTTGGCAACACTGCAAATGCATACATTACATTGCCCTGGAACATAAAGGATGCTTCATGCTGCCAGAACATTGCAAAAGGGCCTTAGTTTAAATGAGAAACAGGACCATTGCGTGCAAAACTAGTCTGTATGAAAACATGCTTCTATTACTGCTGCCTTCCCCTTCCTATCCTCTATATCCACTTGGTTGTTAAATCCCCCCCGTTACATCTTGTCAGTAACTGTGACTGTAAGCTCTTTGGGGCAGATACCATCTCTAATACTTGTTTGTACATTGCCTAGCAGAATGGGTTCTTGATCCCTGATTGAGGTTGCTAGGCACCATTGTATTGTAAGTACTAATGAGGGTGAGCTCTGTGCTCCTGGGCAATGGGCTGGCTTGAACAGGACATACAAGAAATAGCTAAAATAATCTCAAAAGCGCTCTCTCTCTCTCTCTCTCTTTTTTTTTTTTTCTTTTTCCTTGTTTCATAGCTGTACTTTTAGCTTGCAGGCCAGAGGGGAAAGTAATTATGTGGTCAGATGTTCAGCTGGTGTAAATCAGTGTCGCTCCACTGACTTAGATTGACACCTACCAAGGATCTGGCCCATGTCTTGTAGAAGTTTTCAGCTTGTAAACAAAAACAGGGATACTATTATTAGCCAGAGGTAATCTCTCTCACTTTTATTTACTCATCCCCACTCCCTTTGTTCCACCACCTCTCAAATACTGTTGGTAGAGATTTTAAGGTAAATAAGGATGTGTAGTAAACTCTGCATACCGCAACAAAAGTTGTTTAGCAGGGATGAAACTTGGACTCTTCACCACGGAAAGCCCCAGCCCCTACCACTTGAATTAAAGGAAGTAGCACGTCTTCCGCTGGGAGTGAATGAGCAAGGATACTTCAGTTCACTGTAGAAATGAATGGGTGAAATTCTATGTCCTGTGTTGTACAGGAGGTCAAACCAGATTAATTTACAGTAGTCCCTTTTGGACTTAAAAATGTATGAAAGAGCAGGTGCTGGCAGCCACTAGAAAAACACATAACTAGAGCTGGATGAAAAAATTGACAGGTTTCCATCGAAAAAAGGAGTTTCATAGAAACAGACCCGTTCCATGGGAATGTGTCGATTGTTTTGTTTCTAGAAGGTAAAAATATTTTATTTCAGTTTTGTCTTTTGGATTAATTTAATTTTGACTCTATTCTAGTCAAATACGATCTACATAAATATAACATTAAAAGTCAAAATGGACAGAAGCAAAATCATAAAGCTGAAATGAAATGTGTTACCTTATCAAAACAACAACAGTTCACCATGATCAAAACAATATGGGTCAACGGTTCCAAACTGGAAATGTTTGTAAGTTTCATTCTGTGGGAAATTATAACATTCCAGCTTTTCATTCTGATTTGAATTAATCTTTTTTAAATGCTGGTCTTTCCCCAAGAACAGAAATTCCAGTTCCCAGCTTTCCACATGACTACATGCACTTAGGTTTGATCATATATTCACTGAAGTCCGTGGCAAAGCTCCTATTGACTTTAATGCAGCAGGACCAGGGCCAACGCCAGTGTGTTACAGATGCATGTCTGTTAATTTTATTCCTGCCTAATTAGTATCACCTTTTGCCATTGTGTAGCCCAATTATTAAGGAAAATTGTTTGGTTTGGTTTTAAAGTTTTAACTTTGAGGTGATTGGATATTTGATTCTCTCTGAAGTTCCCAACTCCCTACAGCCTTCAGAATGGCACTGACCTCATCCCACTCTATTGTGGGTTTTTGCCTCTTGCCAGCAATCAACTTTTGGAACTCTGCCTACTCTAGCTAATCTTGTTGCTGTACATTTTCATCCCAGCCACATAATGTACATAGCCGCATGTTTCTGTCCCACAACTGTGGATCATGCACAATTTATTGGTTAGGTTGGAACAGCGTCCAAAAATAATCCAGCTATTCGTGCCCAGGCGGGGTTGCAGTGATCATTGATGATAATCATAAAAATAAGAGTAAGTGATGAGTGCACCTACTTACTGTGCTATAAAAAATTACAACAGATTACTAAATACATTACATGGAAATAATAAATGAAGTAGCCAACTCATGTATTGACATCAGGAACTGACAATGGATCATGATTAATACTGGCAATAAGGTAGGTTGATTTTTGTGTTATGCATGTGGCTGCATTTTATTGTGAAGGATAGATCGTTTAGCAGAAGCACAGAGAGAACCAAGAAACCTGATAAGACAGACACCATCCTTGGATTGCCTCTGTGGGACAGTATTTTGGTGCAGTCTGTTTCGGAGGAGGAAGTGTAGGGTTACCCACTTCCCCTTGTCTATGTTGATGTTTGCTAGACATTGTCTATGTTTCATGGCTGCTCTGTCTGCACCCTCTTGTATGGCCACCAGCTGTCTGTTTAATCCAGTCCCGCAAGCCGAGTTAATGAGACATTCCTACTTATGTAACCTGGTGTGATTAGAGCCTCAGAACTTTGCACCTCAGCAGCTGCGCGTTGTCATTGAGATAAATATTTTAACTGCTCTGTCAATTCCCTAGTCGCCCTGCGTAAGTGGCTGAAAGAGAGGCTACTGTTTCACTATGTATTAAAGCGGAATTCAAGTTCTGACAAAACAAATGTATAAAAACAACCTATAAAGAGGCGGGGGGAGAGGGGGGATTGTTTTGACTGGTCAGTGGTTGATAAAATTTAGTTTTCCGTAGGGCATTTCCTGTGCGAGGTATTTCAGAGATTTACAATGAAAAGAGCCGGATCCTGGTTGCCGGACACGGGCCAAGTAGCAGCTGATTGTGTTCTCAACAATATCTCGTGAACAGCCCTTGGCATTACAATTACAATCATCAGTGAAGCATCAGTGTGCTTGGTGCTGTACAAAATGCAAAAATGACTCTGGTCTTGAGCTCACGTGTGAAATAGGACCCCAGCTTATTTTTCACAGAGAAAATATTAGTCAGCTGGGAGAGCTGGCCAGTGATTGGAACTCATCAGGACTCCTGGTTGTCTTCCTGCCACTGTCCCTCTTAACCAATGTGGACCAGTCACTTTATCTCTGTGTATGCCTCAGTTTCCCCCGGAGGCAACAACTGAGAACAGGGCCCTGCTGTGTTAGATGCTGTACAGGCGCGTACTGAGAGACCTTGCCCTGAAGATGTTACAGTCTAAATAGATAAGACAGACAAAGGGTGGAAGGGCAGAGAGAGGCCCAGAGTGGGGAAGTGACTTGCCTAAGGTCATACAGCAGGCCAGGAGCAGAATGGGATATAGAACTCGGGGGCACTGGACTGAGATTCAGGAGGTCTACCCATTAAATTATGCTTCCTTGGGGTGTCTTCTGGATTGATTAATGAGTTTGTAAAGTGCTTTGAGATACCCTTAAATGATGTTCAGTAGAGAACTGCAGGATATTACGTGATTTGAAAAAATTGCCTAAAGGCTACTTTAAGACCCTACTGTGGTGATGGGTTAAAATTTTCAAAAATGCTAAAGATTCTGACGTTCACCGGTATGTCCACCAGTGAGAGGCAGAAGGGAATTCTGTTTGTTTAGCCAAAGGATGGTTAATCTTGTCCCCCATTTATGCGAGGGAAAAAGTTACAGACACAGGACCAGCCCCTATGCATGGTACTGCAGTCATACAAGAAGCCCAGGTCCCCAGTGCAAACAGCTAAATACAAAACACAGATGAAGGATGGGGGAGAAAGATTGCACTGGGAAAGCAACATGACTGACCAGGCTGCCTGTGCGTTCCAAGGCTTTGATTTAACATTGAACATGAGCTAAATTTTAAGGGTTCTGAGGCAAAGCATGATAGAACTGGGGGAGGAAGGCTTGAATTCTCAAGAGGGTAAGGGAATTAGGAGTCTGGGTGTTGGGCACCTAACTCCATTAGGCACCTTTGAAAATCCCAGCAAGAATGCATAATGGAGGATGTGCATTTAGAGGACAGATTTGGAAGAGCTTGATCAGGGAGCCATTTGTAGGCATAGGGAATCATTGCTAAATCTAGCACTAGGTTGGGTGAGGGGGCGGAGGTAAAGGGCATTGGAAGACAGATTGACTTGGCATAATGTAGATTTAGAGCCTGGTGGGGAGGAGCCAAATCCTTAAGGGACCGTGCACGGCCGCAAAAGTGAGAATGAGTCATTCGACTTGGTGCGAGTCGGCTGACTTGGTGCACCTTGTGGTGGACTCCAGAAGGGCATGTGGTCAGGGAAGATTGTGCAGTGTGTGGCAGTCAGAGGGATCTGTCAGAGTTGGTTTCGAAGGCAGTTTTGCCTTCTGCAGTATGGGTCAAGAAAACGCTTGTCAATGCTGTTTCGACGAGACAAGCTTGTTATAACTGTGTTGTTCTGAACCCACTTAAGAAACAATAAAAACCAAACCAAGATCAGTTAACAGATTATTTTCTAGTGTAGACTGGACTTTATAACACAGAGCACACACACATACCTTCTACTGCGTGGCTATGGTAGTGTGTGGTTGACCCAACATGCATTTTGTGTGTGCGTATAACATTGAAGTCAGGAGTTAATCATTTTTCTAAAACCGACTAGCCGTGAGATTTCCATGCATTTCTCCCCCTCCCCGCAGCATTTTGTTTGGAATTTGCTCTGACTCAGATGGAGGGTTTCTAAAGGTCAGTCGGATAACCTATCACAAGCGCACAGTGTGCTTGTACATCAAAAATTTCTCAAAAGAGATTACACATTGCTAGCACAGCGTAGCGAATCTCCGGGCTTTCTGCACCATCACAATGAGCTCTCCCCGCTTTGCATATAAAAACTAGGTCACTACTCTAGACTAGGAATCCCTTTCAAACTAAATGTGTAATTATATCCCTAGAAGTCTTTGCTTACCATCAAATTCCAGCAGCCTATTTAATAATAATAATAATAATAAAAAAAAAGTGTCAAGCCTAATCTTAAATATTCTGGGCCAGATCCTCCGCTGGTGTAAATTGGTGTAGCTCAACTCAAGACAAGTTGATGGGTTCTTCGCTTTGACAGTTGGGGTTGTGTGGTTTGTTAACAAGGATGCCTGGCTATTGTTTCTGCTCCTTGAATGAATGATTGAAAAATGCATTTCCCACTGTCAGTTTTTGGATGACACTTTCATATCTATATGTCTGAATGCTCACCAGTGCCAGATTCTGTCTTGAACTAAGCACTAGAGCTTGTCAACAAACTTCTGCCAAACCTCTGTCTGAGGGGAAATGGCTTTTTCCTCCCCTAAGTGAAAACGTTTGCAAAAAAAAAAAAAATGCATTTAAAACTTTCTGGTTTTGTTTTGACAAAAACACTGAAAAATGTTCAGTGTTTGTAAGCTGAATTCTCCCCCTGCCCCCCAAAACCAGATGATGTGCTGTCCTCAGATTTTGGTTTTTTGATTGGGCGGGGGGAGGGGGAATTCATAGATTCATTGATTCTAGGGCTGGAAGGGACCTCGAGAGGTCATCGAGTCCAGTCCCCTGCCTTCATGGCAGGACCAAATACCGTCTAGACCATCCCTGATAGACATTTATCTAACCTACTCTTAGAGATGGGGATTCCACAACCTCCCTAGGCAATTTATTCCAGTGTTTAACCACCCTGACAGGAACTTTTTCCTAATGTCCAACCTAAACCTCCCTTGCTGCAGTTTAAGCCCATTGCTTCTTGTTCTATCCTTAGAGGCTAAGATGAACAAGTTTTCTTCCTCCTTATGACACCCTTTTAGATACCTGAAAACTGCTATCATGTCCCCTCTCAGGAGGTTTCAAAAGACCCTCCTCCCTTCACATTTCTCTCTTCAAAATTTCTCATGAGAAACAACTAGCTTTTTTTTTTTTTTTTTTTTACTAGCTACCTACACGGGTTACCCAGACCTTGGATTTAGAGGCATAAGGGTAAGAAAGTGCTGCATGCCTCCCTACTCCCTCCCAGGAGCAGGTGGGTGGGAATGGTTAGGGCCAAAATTCTTCCTTTCAACCCACTTGCTGGTCATCACAGCTGAGCTGGTGCAGAGAGTCTGGTCATTTATTATTGATAGAGGCCAGCAGCAGCAAATTAATATGCACATAATGAAGCAAGAGAGAACAGTGTCTCCTGGGCTACTGCGGCTGAGGGTAGAACCCTTGTTCGGGGTTCTACCTAAAGACACAGGCTAGCCCACATGACCATGGGTCATATAAAAAAATATGACCCAGGAGTCATATCAAACCAGACTCAGCACTTTTATTTTTAATGGGAAAATGTTCATGGTTTTTTTTCCTATTTGATCAGCTCTAGTCAATGACTTGCTGCTTGCCAGCTCAAAAGGACAAGGAGAGAAAACAAACAAAAACCCTCTATGCCTCTAATTGAAATCTGTCCCTTAATAGATAATCATTAAAACCCTATCCAGCTACTTGGAAACGAGTTTTCGTTTGTAGATTTCTAGGGATAGTCAAATATTTGAATGTTTTTGAAGTTTGACCCCTCTCTCCCAATAAAAGGAAATATAATCCCATTTCTAAGACAGCACCAATAAACGTGAAGGCTAGAAGTGGTCATTACCGTCATGTAGTCTGCCAAAGATTTCTGCATCTAGCCCCAAAACTTGGGGTTGAACCTTTCTTTTAGAAAAACATCTAGTGTTGATTTAAAGACTTCACATGATGGCAAATTTCCCACCTCCCTTGGTAACCTGTTGTAATGGTCAATTACATGTGCTGTTTAAAAATTAGCATCTTTTGCCCCAGAAGTACCTAGATAGAGCCACAAAGATAAGAAGAAATACATAATAAAGGCTATTTGACCTTCAGAAACTTTCAGACCATTCTTTTTTACAGTACAAAAATTTTATTTTTTTTTGTTAGGATAATTTAAAGTTTAAAACTGAAGTAGACATATTCATTTTACAAACAAGATATTCTTCAATAAGTAGGACCATTAAAAACAGTAAACAAAAAAGCTATCTTTACAAAAAGCTCTGTGCATAGCAACTTCATACCGTATATAATAACTGACAAAGCAAAAAAAAATACAAAATAAATGAACTATACAATTGGAAGAAATTATTTTACAAAAGGGAGCGAACGGTCTTTTAAAACCATGCATATTGAAAATGTGCAAAGAAATAGGGAGAATAAAGATGCTATAACAAGATAAATAATGAAATAAAACATACTCTTTCAAAGTTATGATAAAATTTGTAACTACCTATCGCAACACTTGTCTTTCTAGTGTCAAAAAGGAAACTTGGTAGAGAATTCTTAAACAGCAATGACTAAAAAAAGGACTGATTAGTTTATTCCTTTAAAAAAAAAAAAAATCCTTACACACCAATTTACACATTATTTTTTTTATTTTTTGCCACTGCCAAAGTCCTTGTTTTGTGATCAAGGATTTCTGGTTGTTTTTATTTACACATGTTTTTCCACATAAAGCTGCCAACAAGTTGAACAAGATGCTTTCCACGCATGAGCAAAATTCATATTCTAAATCATGGCTATGTTAATTTCATTACTTTTGGTCAGATCAAATCAAGCTAAGACATCCTTTTTGTTCACTTTGTGGGCAGCTACATTCATATTTCTCTTTCTCTAGGTACTTGAGAGAGTCTTCTAGGGAGGTTTTCTTTAGGTCTAAATTGTACTCCTGACTTTCCAAGTAGCACGTGACTAGCAAATAGAGTCCATCAAAATAACCTTTTTTTAAATGCCACAGGAATTTTGAAAATTTTAGAAACGTTTGTTTAAATGGTCTGATTTTCTTTTTCTCTTTTCAAAATTGGCAGGATTTTTTTCAATATGTCTAAGACGACCAATCAAAAAAACACATTTTGAACAATTAGCAGGCTAGTATTTTCAAGAAATGTTTCTAATGAAAAGTTTTGAGCAACAGATGAAATTATGTAATTACAAAATTTCAATAGTTCTAACTAGCAAGCAGCTGCTTCCCAGCATATGGTCTAGAAATCCATATCCAGGATTTTTTTTGTGCACAAAAGTTTTAAGACTGGCTCTGTCTCCTTTTGACAGCAGAGATACCAATATTTGAAGGTAACCAATGGGAATTGTTGGAGAGGCGAAAACAGGGACACGCATCTTTATGCACTTTATGGAGCAAATGGACAAAGTGAGACACTTCAGCATTTATGGGAGCGGCCCAGAATGACAGTTGGACAGTGAGGGGTGAAAAATACCCCCCTGAGTTTCATCCATCTCTTGGCAATGTAGGGCCTGATTCACTGAAGTCAATGGGAGTCTTGACTCCAGTTCTTATAGCCCTTAATGCAAATTTTCTGTATATACAAGGGAGCCTCAAACATCAATTTGTAGCCTTCTAGTCTCATTATGATACTGATATCTCTGAGTATATAAACATTATTAGATTATTTGTGCTATATAACAGTCACCAGGCTAGTCAGATTGAAGGTGAATCTTAGTGAATTTATAAGAGTACAGACTTTCACTCAAGACTCCTTACCACATAAGATCCTTTCACCTTCTTCTGCAGATCATTTGGTTTCAAGAAGAGTCACCTGTTCACTCCCAGATGTTGCTAAGGGCGCACAAAGGATCTGCAGAGGCATTAATTCTCACAACCACAGTTAATGGTAAGTTATCTTATTTTATCTTTTCTGGAATTCAGACATTTTATCTAGTCTAACTAAAGACTTTGGTTAACTCCATACTCATGATTCTGCTCCTGGAACACCAAATATCCCCAACCAATTCTTTCCTGGAGGGTACACTTAATTGCCACTTATGCTGCTCTTTAAGTTGGGGCGTTGATTTTAAAAGCAAATAAATCCCTTTTCAAAGTGGATTTCATGCCAGTGAAAAAAGCACCTAATTGATCATCTATCAAACAGCCACAGCATGGTCAGCAGCAACACAAGCGTCTCCCTCCCCTGCCTCCCAGTTCTGTCCCACAGGGATCATTTGAGTTTCCTTGGCCTCTCTGCTGAGCTGGGAGCTAATTAAGAGCCAGATCCTGCAAACACTTGGGCACATTCAGTAAAATTTCTCACATAAGCCCTGATCCTGCACTACACCCCTTGAAGACGGAGCCTCACGCAGGTTCAACTCTGGTGCAGCGCAATGCAGGATCAGAGCCGTAACTAATCCAACCCATTGTCTCCATTGGGATTATTTACATGAGTAAAGTTACCCAGGTGTCTGCTTGTAAGGATATGGTCCTATAATGCTGGTTCTTGAGATGGAAACACCTGTCCACTAGAGACTAGACGAAGATCTATGAAGTCAGGGGACACAGCAGCTTTCAGTCACAAATAACCTGGGCTAGATTTGAGGCTTTATACCCTATTACTAATCCACTCCCAAAATAGAAATACACATTAGCTCAGCACTGCCAAAGTGTCATGAATGTTGACTCACTCCCCTTCTACCATGATCACAGAATAAACTAATAATTTACTCACCCATCAAACACAATGATTCTCCTTGGCGAATGGGCAAATCGGATGTTGGGTGTTGCTTTATCTTAAGGGTGCATTTATAAATAGTTAAATAAATTCTTAATAGATGTTATAAGAGTGTTACAACCATATGTAATGTGTGTTAGAGACATAGCTCAGTGGTTTGAGCATTGGCCTGCTAAACCCAGGGTTGTGAGTTCAATCCTTGAGGGGGCCACTTAGGGATCTGGGGCAAAATCAAAATTGGTCCTGCTAGTGAAGGCAGGGGGCTGGACTCGATGACCTTTCAAGGTCCCTTCCAGTTCTAGGAGATGGGATATCTCCATAATTTAAAAATTTTATAAGAAGAGCTGGTTGAAAACCTTTCTATGAAAAATGGCTCTTCAACTAAATGGAAATTTTCATGACCGTTTTTTCATTTTTCATCAGGAAACCAAAACACACTCATTGGTGTGGCTTTTCCCCCTCCCCTTGTGCTTCCTTTCTTCTTTTTTTCCATTTTGAAACAGAAATGGAAAAAGAAAAGTAAAATTTTTCTTTTTTGTTTCTTCGTTGAAATGCTGAAAATTTTGAACCAAACAAATTTGGTGGGTTTTTTTTTTCCATTAAAAATACTTAGCATTGTTTGACTACAGCTAGCTCTAGTTATAAGAACATCAGTGGAAGATGGCAAAAATAACCTATTGGATTGCACAACCATTGAATGACCATTTACTGAAATGTATTAATCATTAAGTACATTAAAGACTATGAAGCATTTTCCGATTTACTGATGAAAAGTGCTATATCAGAGTTAGGTGGTATTATTAATTATTATTGTTATTACATAACCCTTTATGACTGCACCCTTAATATAAAATGTAATCCTATTTTGTAAGTCTGCCATAACTTCATGGAAAACAATCATTTAGAGAACCTTTCTGATCCCCCTCCTGTCCATGTGAGAATTTGAAAAATAAACTCATCATCACATGAAAACCTGGTTTGTTCAAACACTGAGGCCTGGTCTACACTGTGGGGGATCGATCTAAGTTACGCAACTTCAGCTATGTGAATAACGTAGCTGAAGTCGATGTACTTAGATCTACTCATCGCAGTGTCTTCACTGCGGTAGGTCGACTGCTGACACTCCCCCGTCAACTCTGCCTATGCTTCTCACTCCGGTGGAATACCGGAGTCGACGGGAGAGCGCTCGGCGGCTGATTTATCGCGTCTTCACTAGACACGATAAATCAACCCCTGCTGGATCGATCGCTCCGGAGGTAAGTGTAGACATGCCCTTAGAAGCCATTCATTTACCAATAGGGTCTTTGAAACTAACCACCTTATCCCAGTACCTGAAAATCTTAAGTGAAGCAAAAGATGGCGAAGGAGGGAAAAGACGTGGATAAAATTCTTACATTAACTACTGGTTTATATATATACTGTAATGTGTATAAAAGTTTGTGATGAGTTAATCGGAAAGAATCCTATACATCCTTGCACATAGTTCAACAGAAGGCGAGGGAGAGAAGTAGCAACGGCAGCAATAATAGTACGTCTCTTAAACTTGTCACTACATTTTTGCATCTTTTTTCTTCATTGTACAACAGGAGGAAAAAGTCCAAAAAAGGTCTTAATTGCTACCTCTACATACAATAAGTTACAAGTTTATTTAAATAATTGTAAAACATCTTACATTTTTTTAAAGAGGTTAAACTATAAGTAAACACACACATACACCAAAAGTTCCATCATTCATGTCAATTTGTCCTAGAAATTCTTCCATGCTGGTACCCTGTTTTGTTGTTTGTTTGTTTTTCTGCATAAACTAAATTGGTATCTGAAAGGCTCCATAGAAAATAGAAACTTCAACTTTTTTCCCCTACAAAGTAAAACAAATAGTATCCAAAATATCAAGCTTGAATCATTTGCCAATTTTTTTTCCTTTTCATATTTTACAAACATTAGGAAGGTTTCATGTCCGTCAAAAAAGACCTTGTGTTTCTGACCCCATCATGCCAACCGCTGTCCATCCTGGCTCTTGGCTGATTCTTTGTTTGCAATGTTTTAGGAGTTGACATGGCTACATAAGAAACATGGAACACGTAAAAGATCCAGACTCCTATCTTGTCTGATTTGTAGCAGTTCTTCCTTTTTATTTTTTCCGGGCGTGGCTTTCCCCCAAAAAAGAGCTTGTAGTGCTTTTTTTTCTTTCTTTTTAGTGGTCCATCACAATAAGTAGTTTTGTGCTGTAAAAGAAAAATGAAAAACAAAACAAAAGGAAAACGTCCTCTTCTTTTACATCGGGGGAACGACAAGACCAGTCATGGCTGAAAATGAAGATTGACAAGGTTGAAACTTTGGCGGCTCTTTTATGAATGCAAAATAGTGAGCCATGCCTTAATAGAGAAATTGACATATGAGCCGCTTCCTCTCCCACCTGTGATCAAATATCCCTATGGCAACTATCTGTGGAAAAGTAATACTAGGCAAGTTTATTAGTCATAGAGTTTAAGGCCAGGAGGGACCACCAGATCATCACACCTGATCTCCTGTGTATCACAGGCCATCAACCCCACCCAGCACCCGCACACTAAACCCAACAACTGAAATTAGACCAAAGTATTACAGCCCACAGGAGACTAAACTATTATGTGCCATAGGCAGAGAATAGGAGGGACTGAGGTGCACCAGTGCCCAAGGCCCGCGCTGACCCTTCAGCTTCTTTTAGTGCCAGTTAGCAGCTTGAAAAGAAGAGCTAGCATCATGTGACCCAACCAGCTTGCCACAAGTGACGAGTGAACCACTCGTTTAGAATAAACTCCTCCAAAAGTTCTTGCCTTCTGATGTTGCTTGTTGGCTAAATGAAGTGAGTTGGTGGCTTCAGCACTGTGCCCCGCTTGAGATGCCTTCAAATGGCCTGATTTTCACAGGATGGGTGCTCAGCACTCCCTGAAAATCAGCCCCCTTTCGGGTGTCTGATGTTGGGGCCCCGAAATCACTAATCACTTCTCAAAATGTAGGCTCCAGTGTCAAAACATACCACGACCACCAGATCCCTGTGTGAGCAGTCACAGCAGAGTGGCCGAAGGTGGACTACACATGAAAACAACCCCGCTTCCAGCTCCCAAGAGGTGGCCCCTCCAGAACGGGGGTCACACATCATAGTAGGGCAACTTGGGGGAAGTTTGCACTGCCATTTCCCATCCTGTTTTCCTTCTGTGCATGAGTTACAAGGTTTTGTCTCCAGGGCTGTCAATCCAGCTCCTTTCCTCTGCACTACATTAAAGATAACTCCCCATCTCCCCCCTAAACTCTAGTGAGGCAGAGAATGAATTCTCATGCCTTGATTTTAATTATTTATTTTGAATTAGTGCTGTATAAACTGCTTACTTAAAAGGAAATCTTTTTTTTTTTTTTAAAGGGTGCCTAGTCAGATGATGATGCTTAGGAATGAATATTGGCTTATTGAGAGGGAGGTCATCCATCTATGTTAGTTTTATACTGCTGCCCATCACCGTAGTATCTGCTACTGGTTTTACACAGAAAGTGCTCAATGTCCTTAGTAGAGTTCAGTAATGTCTGGCACTTCTCTCTTTTTGGGGATCAAAACTCTGCTTGGGTCCTCCATTCTCCTTCCCCCAACTCCCCAGCTTTAAATGTCTCACTTGCAGAAATGGTTAGGCTGTGACTGGGCAGTGGTAACATGGAATCAAATGGGAGCCGTGCACCTGAAGCACTTACAGGATCTGGGCCAAGGGTTGCATTTCCCAATTCATCTGAGAGTGACCAGAACTGGGTTTTGTTCATTTAGCTTCCGTAGAAATTACACACCAGCCTCTTTCACTTGGTTTACCCCCTTTCTCTGAATCGCTGTAGTTTACCGGGCACATTCCCAGAACACTGGACACATGTAAATTTACTAGTCACTCTCACCGGCTTTAATTGCAGCTGTATCTTTCCTAACAGACAACCGGAGTATTTTAAGCTGCCCGGAATTGGGACTGTTCCCAAAGGCTTCATTGGGTAAGTTTTTTGTTTTGTTTATATATATATTTAAAACAAAAGCTAGTAGGTCATATTTTCAAAGGGACCTGGTTTCAGTGTAAAGCCCTAATCCTACAAAGATTTATGCCAATTGAAATCAGTCAGATTATTCATGTACTTAAAGTCCTGTCTTTGCAAAGCCTTGAATTTCACCCTTATGTTTGTGTTAAAGTAAATTGCAGGAATAGCGTCAGATCTTCAGCTGGCATAACTCCATTTTTTCTTTAGTGGAGCTACATTGATTTTAAGCAGCTGGTGATCTGGCCCACAATTGGGATCATTTAGCATTATATGTAAATGATGATGAGGAATAAAGCTACCCTGCAATTTTAGGGCACAGAGCCAGAAAGAGAGAGTGAAACTGACCAGTCTAGATTAATTGTCGCTGCTGAGTGAAATCTTTCTTAAAAAAAAAAAAAAAAAAATTCCTAAGAATTCCTTGTTTGCAGTGCTGTTGTAGCCATCTTCATCCCAGGATATTAATGAGACAAGTGGGTGACGTAATATCTTTTACTGGACCAACTTCTGTTGGTGAGAGAGACAAGCTTTCTAGCTACACAGAATTCTTCTTCAGGTCTGGGAAAGGTACTCTGGGTATGTCTACACGTAAACCACTACAGCGGTGCTACACCTGCACCGCTGTGGCGCTTAAGGGCTTGTCTATGCAGCAGAGCTCCACCACTGCAGCTGTAGCACTTCAATGTAGACCCTACTTAGGCCAATGGGAGGGGATCTCCTGTCAGTGCAGGTAATCCACCTCCCTGACCTAGCGCTGTCTACGCTGTGGGTTAGGTCGGCTTAACTACATTGGTCAGGCATGTGAATTTTTCACACCCTTGACCATGGTAGCTATGCTGCTGTAAGCTCTCAGTGTGTCACAGCTAAATACAAGGTGGAACAGTTTGGTTAGCGTAAGCAATTAACAAACATTCTAAGAGACCATTCAAGGTAAAATGGCCCATTAACACCTCTGTAGTCACAGGACAAAAAAAAGAGGAGCTAGTGGGTTATAGATTGTTATAATAAGCCATAAATCCAGTGTCTTTGCAAGACACTAAAAATCGTCTGAATAAAGTTATGAATTTATGCTCCCAGGCTTGCTCTTTGGGTAGGTGTTGTGCAGGTTTCCTTGGAGGACAAGGACTGAGAGGTCACATATGGAGTGATTGTTTTGTGAAAAATGTTTGCTCATGAGCGATAGGGTGTTTTTGCCTTTCATCATTTTTTTGCGTGAATTCACATGAGAGTGTTGTGATTGTCTGGTTTCACCCACAGCGCTGTGACTGGGCATTCAGTGCAATAGAGGTGGTCCACCACATATTGTGACAGGTATCTGTAGGACCTATGGATCCACAAGTTGGTCCAATAAAAGACATGATCTCCCCCACCTTGCATCTCTAAGAATTCCTTAGCATTTTTCATGCAAGGATCTTAAAAGCAATTTACAAGTCATGTAGGTAGGTATTTTTATTCCTACATTACAGTAAGGGAGACCAAGCCACTAAGAGGTGAAGTGACCATTTCTGTTAATGCCCATGATGTGTTAAGATACTTCCCACCCCAAAAAAGGTGGTGTGATCCTTGTTCTATGGGTTACCAAAGGATGGTTAGTGCCACAGCTTGAAACAGACTCCAGACAGTGTGCTTCCCTGTGCATTAACAAGTCCCTTCTCCTCCTCCTGTAGAGAAAAGAAACACAGCTGGGGCATGTCTGCACACTCAAGTGGCACTGGTTAAACTAATGTAAGAGGGGCTGTAGACAAAGCTTTGCCGGTTTAGTTAAACTGATGCAACTTTGGGTGGGAACCAGGCCCTGGATTCTTTTTAAGGTGGGAGAGTTGTCCGAATGATTATGTTGACTAAATTCATTACTGTTTTAATTTAAAAAAAAGAGAGGCCGTACAGTCCAGTGGATTGGGCTAATATTCTTACAGATAAAAAAGGCAGCGATACCAATTAGACTCATTTCTCCTAGTGCTGGGCTGAGCTCTAATCACCCCTGACACTGCCATCTGAATACTGCACCTCCAGCTGTTTCTGTGGCAATGAGTAAGTAGATTAAAGAATATTTTTTACACCCCCCCCCCCCATGTGCACACACTTCTTTCCACAGCTCATGTAAACGGCTTGGATCTGCTGCTCTTTCCTCTGCCCCACCCTCTTCCCCCCCACTTCCCTTTGGGGCTGTGCTGTCAAAAGCCTATTTCCCAGCCTGTACCACTTTTTATTGAATGTTTGTGAGGTTTGGATTAAGGTCTTACACTGCTAGCAAAGCTGTAATTATTTTTGCCTGTATTACTATATATTGAATCGATGTAACTTTTCAATAAAGGTGGTTCAATGCAGGACACTCCCTGATGGGTTGGGAATATAGAAAGCACAGTCATTATCCCAGAGGGTTTTTTTTATTTCTTGGAGGGAAATGGAAAAAGAATTAGAGATGAGCCTTATTGTATTAGCCTTGACAGCTTGCAATTATCAACTGAAACACTTGATTAAAATTGTCACAAGGTTGGAGAATTTTATATATATATATATCAAACACAAATAACACCCAGATGCTATGGTGATAGGCTTCTTCGGTGTGTGTAATTAATAATAATAATAATAGACACTACACAGCAATGGACCCTTTAAATTTCTTCCTGCCTTGTAGGGAAAAGAACTCAGTGTTACTCATGGAATTCACCTAGCTGGCTAGGAAGAATTTTAAAGAGGCAGGGTATTATAGTAATGTAACCTCACATGCAGTGAACCAGATTTTCAAAAACTGGTGATTTTTAGGTGGCCAACTTGAAACCCCTTTAAAGGGGCAGGTGTTCAGCCCTTTCTGAAAAACTGACCCCCCATAAGATATCAAGTTAGGCACCCATAATCTCTAGGCATCTGAAAGTAAGTGTGTGTTTGTGTGTGTGTGTGTGTGTGTGTGTGTGTGTGTGTGTAGCCATGTTTATAGAGACCCATTTCATGGGCATGGTATTTCAGAAGTGCTAAGCACTCAGTTAACTCAATGAGAGTTATCAGTGCTCATCACCTATAAAAATCAGAAACAAGGGGGACAAGACCTGGGGTGTGTGGAGGATGCTGCTGGGTAGCGGCAGGTGGGTGTAGGACAGAGAGAGGCTGGGGATCTTGACAGGTTGCCCAGGCAACTTTAATTCTGGCACGTCTTAATTTTTGGGTGCTTGATTTTGCAACTTTAACGTTCTTCTAACATTGTTTTTTGGATGTAATATATACACTTACTCTTATTTAAATATGAAATGCTGCTTTTTACACCCCGCCCCAGCCTTTTTTGCAGTTACCATGGTAATTTTTTGATAAGGCTGCCTGGCCAATGTAAGAAGTTTCACCACAGCCTGACCTAAGCAGTCCAAGGTCTAACAAGTTCTTAGATATCTTCCCTTTCCCTTTACTAACTCCCTACACCGCCACCTCTTTGTTTGTTTCCCTCTAGCAAAGGCCTTGTCTTTCGCTTATATATAAACCTCAGGTTTTGCATCCTAGCTATGAAACAACAAAAGCTGCAATTTAAATATGAGTAGGGTTGATATTTTTCAAAGATCTCTTGAATTAGAATTAAACAAATGTGGTGACAATGCAATCACTGTTTTGGGATAAGAAGTCAAACATGTTTGTCAAATTAAAATGTGTCTGGCTTAATCATTGAAAAAAAAATTAGAATTGATTTTTGCAATTACACTTAGCTTCGTCTGGAACAAGTAGACATGCATCATCAGTTGCCTTTTCCATCATGTTGTTTCATGGAAGTGAGAGGACGGTAGCTTCCATTTCAACAGCGGATGGCTATTCAGAGTGGTAAGCTATAGCACTTCCAACTCCCAAGTAAGTTGTTGGCTTACATGCTGATAAGAGGGTTTAACTCTAAAACTATTGGGCCTTGTTTTTGTGGGCAGATCACAATTCAAGCTGATGTCAATGGGAGCTGCAGCATCTCTGACAATCAGGCCCATTGGCTCTTAATAGACCCCGGCTGAAATTTTTCATTCAAAACTTTTTTTTAAGGCAACTTTCAGGGTTGTGTGTGTGTGTGTGTGTGTGTGTGTGTGTGTGTGTGTGTGTAAGATTTTTCCAGTTTTTCATCACAACCAAATATTTTGAGTTTTTTAGTTTTTCCTCCTTTTGTCATAGAATGAAAGCTGTCTAGGGTTTTACATTTTCAAAACCCCTTCAACTTTGCCAAAGAAAATGAAATGCTGTTGCTCTGTAAGTGGCATTAGGATGCAGCTCCTAATCTTCTGCTGTAACAAAAGGACCAACGTAGCCTCTCACTTGCATATGGTAAAAGTTGTGTGGGAATTAAGCCCCAACCGGGCAAATTGTTTAAGCACTTGATGGCTGAGTGGAGAATATGCTATGATCTGAGGGAAGGATGTTGACTAGAATGCGGGTAATGTAAGATGTGGCCCTTTTGGCTTCTGTTTGTCCAGCATATGTCAGGGATATATGGCACTGCCTTCTAGCAAAACACAGCATTCACTCCTGCACATGTGAGTGAACTTATGGTAGTTTCACATGGACAGAAAATTGCAGTCCCCACCAAATCAGAATGTGAGGGTTGGGGAGGGTGGAAATAACATTTCTCTGTATATTGGCAGAGTCCACACTCTACTCCACAGGGCCTCCATGGCTGACTGTAGCCCAGAATGCCTGTACTTGATCAGCTGTGGCCTCACTAATGGGTTTCAGTATGAAAAACAGAGAGCTTGCTATAGCTGCCAGGAATACAGATGGGATGATGGATGGCGAATGCTAAGTTTAAGTCTCCGTGTTACAACCATGAAGATGTTTGTATTAAATTGAAATGTGGGTTTGTTTGTTTTTGCTTTTTTATAAAAACAATTGTGCCAATTAAATTTTCTCCCTCCTTTAATTGCTGCAGGCTGCCTTGTGTAACTAATCAAGTGATAAGGCTAGAAGAAGGGGACCACACAGAACACCAATGAGTTACACCAGCTGCCACTCTGTAATAGGCATTAGACTGCAGAGGTTAAGGTAAGAAAGCATTATGGATTACAATGTTGGCAGCCTGGTGCAGCATGGGAGATGTAGTTCAGCTGGGGCGTCTGGCCCATAGAGGCGATGCGGGGCATGAGGCACTGTGATGGCATTTCCAAAGGGAAAATGACTAAAACCTTTACATTGTAGGGTGTTTCGGTTTTTCAAAATGAAGCTGAAATTTTCCCTGGAAAGCAGACGCTGTTTTGGAAAAATGTCAAACCCAATTTTCTTCTTCGAGTGATTGCTCAGGTGTATTCCACTATAGGTGTGCGTGCTAACTGACCAGCTAACACATTTGTAAACAGCTCTGTCTTTGTCTACACTAGCTGCTAAGTGGTGTTTTAAATCACCACACGTTTTCCCAGATTAGACAAGCCCCTGGAATCCTAAGAGAAGAAGGGGAAATACATTAACTTGGCTTGTCTACATGGAAATCTGCACCAGATTAATAAAGGTGTGGTTTTAAAAAAAAAAACAAGTTTGTTAAACTAGTGCAAAAAGCTGCGTGGACACTCTTATTGCAGTTGAAGAAAAGCTAAACTGCAATAAGCCTAAATCAATTAGGAATGACCTTCTACTAAACCAAAATAAATTACTTTTAAGAGTGTCCACACCAGGATTTGCATCAGTTTAACTAAACCGATGCAAAGGTGTGTGTGTGTGTGTGTGTGTGTGTAGATTAGGTCTCTGTTCCTTATCTTTCCTCTTCTGCAGCCACTCAAGACTCAACCCTAGAGCTTGTCTTCTTGGGACCTGTCATTCTCCTGACCAGGTCAGGCGTTGAGGAGGGAATTTAGGGTTGGTAAAGACTAGCTTTTGCTCGTGAATCCCAAGTCGCTTCCCATCCTTCCTGCAAAGTACACCATCCAGCCCTAAGAAATGGATAGTCTTTTAGGGTATGTCGACACTGCAATTGGGAAATGTGATGGCAGCACATCTAGGCACACCTCACCCAGCTTTGATAAAACTAGCAGTGAAGCCACAGCAGCATGGTCTAGCCCCCTGAGTATGCAGCCAGGCTTCAGCGGGGCTTGTACTTGGGCTATGGCTTCAGTGCTGTTACCACCCCTCCTGATTGTTGTGTAGACAGACCGTTACAGCTGGGCAGCCAAGAAAAGTTGGACACCGAGACCTTCCTGCCCTCCCTCTCTTTATGGTGTGTGATGAATAGGGCCTGAACTATGTTTTCCAATTAAAAATAGATACAAAAACCTGTTTGTATTTTACACTAGAAATGGAGGTCTGGATGATTGTAAGGCACCTGGCGAACTAGTGAAATTGACCATCTCAGAGAGTGAAACTGAGCAACAGTAAAGGGAGGAGGAATCTTTTTATGAAAACTGTTTAAAACTTTAACATTTCAATGGCTAAACAGCCCTTGGGAAAAAAGACCCCCTGTTCTGAAGTGTGATTTCCCAATACTTCTCTCTACAACCAAGAAACTGGGGAAAAATACTGACAGCCCTCTATATTTCAAATGTAAATAACATGCAGAAAATAGCATTTTTGACACAAATCTTATGATGTTTAGACAGCCTGAAATGAGAACAAACCCAATTTTTAAAAAAATCCTTTCCAGGTAACCTGTAACATGCTTAAGGCATTGTCTATGCTCAGGGATAAGTCAGCCAGAGGTGTATTATTGATGTGTATATTTGTGGTGGTGTCTAGAAACCTCTGCCAGGTCGCCCATGTGTTAGATACTGTGCAAACAAAGAGCTTACAATCTGGGTAGCTGCATCACTGCTGAGCCCCGAGGGCAAACCTGGAAAAGGATAGGGCACTGGATGGCGAATCAGGGGACTTGAGTTCCGTTCCCAGCTCTGCAACCCTGAACAAGTCACTTCATCTTCAAGCTGGGGTCAGCCCCAATGGGTGCCACCCCCCAAAGCCTTTCTGTGGCCTTTGAGACTCTCTGCAGCTATGCTGATGGCTGAGTTGGGGATATTCCAAAGTGTAGACAAGACTTTAATTCCCTTTGGATTGGCTAGGGTCCTGCAGGTTAACTGAACCACTGACCTTCTGAGGGTTGCCTCCCGTTCCTTGCATTATTTTTCTATTGAAATGTCCTGAGCTGGCCAATAGTAATCTAGGCAGTCAGCATTCCAGCAGTTTCCAATTTGCTTGCTTTCCTATCAGCTGCCTTACATCTGTGATGAGATGATTAGGCATAGTGCACTCATCATGCCATCTCATGTCACGTCACGTTATATCTTCCCTATGCCGTTTTTAAACAGGCTTGACGTATGACATGAAATCAGCATGCAATTGTTCGGCGCGGGCTCGCCTGCTATCAATTTGGAGTGTGTATAGAATTGGATGGTGTTCACGATGTACTGCTGCTTGTTCCACCTCATCGTGTCCTGTTATATAATGGGAATGTGTAGCAGATGGAAAGATGTAAGCAGGAACACATGGCACAGGATGGGGTTATCTGAGGGTATCCCCGCATGGCTTGGGTGGGTTGGCTCTCAAGAGGCATGTGGGATTGCTATCTAACCTCACTCCTTAAGGTATGGCATGCTTTCTACATCTGCTTTATAAAACAATACTTTGTCTTCTCTAGCAGCTTCCATCTGAGGATCGCAAGGGGATTTTGGCAAACATTTCCCACCCTTGCAAACACTGCTGTAAACTACCAGTGGCAAGACTAAGGTTCAGATTCTCAAAGGTATTTAGCTGACAGATAGGGTGGATCTGCACTAGTGGGTGCATTACAAACACTAAGGCTTTGTCTACACGGAGAAGTTAATTGCGATTAAAGCAGGGTGTGAATTTAAAGCGCAGTAGCTATTCCTGACTAACTTCTGGTGTGGACACTAATTCTGGAATAAGAACATGCACACAGAGAGTTAATCAGGAATAGCTCCTGTCTAGACAAGCCCTAAATTAAGGCTCACAAAAAGCCTTGTGAGGGATGTAAGTATTATTCCTATTTTACAGATGGAGAAACTGAGGCTAGGTCTACACTGGGGGGGGATCGATTTAAGATACGCAAATTCAGCTACGCGAATAGCGTAGCTGAATTCGACGTATCCGAGCCGACTTACCCCGCTGTGAGGATGGCGGCAAATCGACCGCCGCGGCTCCCCCGTCGACGGCGCTTACTCCTACCTGGGCTGGTGGAGTACGCGCATCGATTCGGGGATCGATTGTCACGTCCCGACGAGGCGCGATAATTCGATCCCCGAGAGATCGATTTCTACCTGCCGATCCAGGCGGTTAGAATTCGATCCCCAAGAGATCGATTTCTACCCGCCGATCCAGGCGGTTAGTGAAGACAAGCCCTGAGAGGGTTACAAGGTCAAATAATTTGCCCAATATCAGAGCTGGGAATAGAACCTACATCTGATTCTTTGGCCTGTGCTTTCATTGCTAGGCTATATACTTCATTTCCATGAGCATGATTCAAAATCCACTGAAGTTGCTCATGGAAAGAATGCCATTGATTAAGAAGTGGGTTAGATCAGGCTTTACTAAGAGCATTGCCATGCTCCAATAAAATGTAAATTTTTAGAACATGTGTTAACTGGTGGATGTGAACCCAACATCTTAGAGTCCAACTTGCCCTGTCTACACTAGGATTTTAGAATGCACTAAACATTTTAGCTAATGTGTTTTTAAAAAGATACCTTTTATCCTAGTCTAGGCCAGCCCTAAAATAATGTTGACAAAGAAGCCCTGCCTCCGGGCAACTTGTGTTTCGAAAAGGATCCAGACCCATGGCCTAATTTCCAAATGAACATTCCCACAGTGTCGACAGTCCCCAAAAGTCAACAGGAGGGTCCCTGAATGGCGTTACTGTGCCGCCGCAGCAGGGGATTAGAAATCTGAATTGCAGCATAGCCAGTGTCCTTGGAGGGCTGGTCTATATGCAATTTTTAGTACTAGTTTCACTGTAGTGATGTGAAACCAGTATAGTATCAATTTAAGTATACTAAAGATATATAGGGGTAGACAGGCACCTTTATAAAACTGCATCCACACTAAAAGCTGTATCAGTTTTAAATAAATAGTTAAATTGATACAAAAACTGTGTCTAGACCAGGCCTAAGGATCCTGGGTGCGAGCCACTAACATCTCATTGCTGGGAGGTAGCTTTTCTACCCTTCTCTGAAAAATTAAAATGCTTCTTGAGGTTAGTATTTACAGTATTGCCTACAGGGACCTCTTGTGCCAGGCACTGTACATACACACACTGAGGGCTTGTCTAAATGTAAAAGGTTTACTGCTTTAACTTTAGCTACACTCCCCTGGTGTAGACCCAGTTGGATTAGTATAAAGATTTGTTTTTTCCCCTTAGAGTTATTACCATATGGAAAGGGAATAAGCTATGCCAGTTTAAAGGTGCCTTTTATTGCTATAACTGCATCCACACTGGGACCTGTACAAAAAGCACATGGAGACCACCCATGACAGAGAGTGAGTTCCACCCCAAAGAGCTGCTGGTCACAGGTTCCACTGATGAAGGGCTAATAGATGGATTAGACACTGAGCAACATGAGTTATGGACGGATATAAGCAACCTGTTGACTGAACAATTGATTTAATTATTTATTAAACCTTTGTAAAGGATTTAAAAATGGAACCTTGATCTAAAGTGTAGCCGAGCGTCCAATCTAAATAGACAAGACAAACCGGGTATGTTTAGACTAGGAAAAAATGTGTTGTAAAAATTGAGTTAGCTACTTTGAGGCAGCCTGGGGTGGACCCCTACTAGCATAACACAGCTGTAAGAGGTCAGAACCTAGTGTAGATGCACAGTGGTGTTTCCAAGTGAGGTTGGCTATCTTGAGGTGGTTGATTTGTTTTATATACTTCTCTTTCCTTTGTTTTGAGTAGCTTACAACATGCTAGGGGACTTCCTAAAATGAGGCCTTGTCTCTACCAAAGGGCTTGTGTAGTTCCCTTTCAAACAGGACTATGTCAATGCGAACGAGGTACCTTTTAATTCTACATGGAGCTGCTTGGGTGCAACACGCTAGCACGATCTATAATTCACGCCCCT
This sequence comes from Emys orbicularis, assembly GCF_028017835.1. Taxonomy (NCBI): domain Eukaryota; kingdom Metazoa; phylum Chordata; order Testudines; family Emydidae; genus Emys; species Emys orbicularis. The sequence continues at coordinate 137,460,044 of NC_088684.1, forward strand.
GTAGTGTGCACTGCACTATGGTGCAGACAAGCCCTAAGGCTTTTTAAAAACAGATTTTGCTAAAACTGGTGCAAACGTGTGTTGTTTCAGTTAAGCTCTAGTCTATGGGGAACAGGTTCAAAGTAAACTAAAATAAAAATGTCTACATAAGGGTTTGCACCAATTTAACTAGATCAGTTTAAATTCACATCCTAAATTAAGCAGCTTAGGGCTTCTCTAGTGGTTTATGTAGATATTGCTAAATCAATTTAAGAGTGACTTAAATTGATACGAGGCACTCAAACTGGTTTAAGAGCGCCCAGATGCTGATTTTAAATGGGTACAACTTCTATGTAGACAAAGCCTTATTTATCTACAGTTCAAATATTTTCTTCAAATCCTTTCACCCCCTTTTAAACAGATTGGGAGAGAAGTAACTTATCTGTATTCTTTTCTCCCTCTTCATGAAATGTACTGGTCTCTTTCTGTTTATCTGAAAACACAGACAACATTCAGGAAATCTCACTGAAACTAACTTGCTTCATATGGACCTGTATTAAAGGCATGAAGTCTCTCAGGTAAGTGGCAATTTTTTTTTTTTTTTTTGGAACAGCTACAGCACACTTTTATAAGTTAGCTTTTAAAAATATAATTATTTTTGTCTGACGCACATATGGGGTGTGATTCTTTTATAAAATAAGGAAATTTATGTGCACTCCCTGTGGCCTAGGTAGGGATTAATAATGCACCCAAACAGGTGCGTTTTGTAGGGCTCATTTTGGAATTACCACTGACTCTTGGCGTGGCTGAAGTCCCAGAGCTGTGTTTTCTAGGGTATCTCTAATGAACCCTGAAGGAGCCAGATCACTTCACAGGACCTATAATTTTTTTTTTTTTTAATGACAAGTTGGAGTGTGTATGTGTGTGCCTCATGCCTCCCCCACCGCCTGTTTAGAAAGGAATGGAGGACAGCCCTCCATTCTTATCTCAATGTTCACATTTGTTTTGCAGATCACCTTTAAAAAGGTTGTAAATGCTCAACTCCCTCTAGGAGCCTAACTCCTGCAGCAAGTTTTAAGAAACTGGCTGCTTCCTATAGGGCTGTGGATTAGCACTGTGGGCAGAAGCCCTCGTTTTCAAAAGAGCCGGTATTTAAATACAATTAGGGCATATCTACACTTGCAACGCATGCGGTGAAGACATTCTATGCTGATGGGAGACCCTCTCCTGTCGCCATAGCTCTGTGCACACGAGCGCGTATGCCGGCCTAATTTACGCCGCTCAAGGGGGTGGAATATTCACACCCTTGAGTGACGTAAATTTTGCCGACATAGGCGATGTCTAAGCTACTGCTTAAGTGAGCCAGATCCTCACCTGGTGTGAGTCAAGCATAGCTCCATTGAAATCAAGGTCACTTTCTTGAATTCTCCAGGGCTATGCTGATTTATAGCATTTGGCCCAATATTTGGATCTATCTCCACGTTCTATTTAGATTTAGAAAAAATGGTAAAGGGGGGGGGGGAGAGAAGAGAAATCCCCTCCATAAGCTCTAGGTGCCCTTCGCCTAGTTTAAAAATACATTCAAAATGCAGCAATTTAAGATACCGCCTTACACATCCCCCTTCCCCTCCTGTGTAGGGGTGGGGGGAAAGGTTAGTGAATCTCTCACAACACAAAAGGCCCTGGGTGCCACATGCTGAGTTTATCTGTAGCACTTTCATTTTGAGATGTTTAGAATCTTTTTTGTACATAAACACAAGTCAGATCCTGAGCTGCTGTAGATCTGCATAACTCCCTCGAACTCACTGCTCACAAGATCATTCCAGCCCTATATGTTATTGCTACAGTACAGGGGCTGCTACATATGTGCAGGCTGAAAATCAATTGTAAATCTCTTACCTCTAAACCCATTTCCATTGCCACTAGAGCAGGCAGGGGAGGGAGACCCTTGGGGTCTGATGACAGGGGCAAAGGCACTCTTCTGTTTGACAGCAGGAAAGACGGAGGAGGAGAATGGAAGGATGGAAGAAGCGCTGGAAGAGCCAACTGTTGGACTTGAAGACATTACTGCAAAATGAAAAAAAGAGGTGATCATCATCAGCAATGGAATTGATAAGAGGCGAGGTAAAATTGCCTGAAATATTGTTTTCCCACCTTGATTCAGTTATGTGTGTATAAAAATACTATTAATAATAAGCTGTTCCTATCACAGAATAGCTAAACATGCTCAGATGATAGGTATGTCTCAAGCGGATGCAGTTTTATTTAATAATACTTCTTTCATACAAATCATATCCCAAAATGCTTTAAACACAGTTTTTCTAAGGTAAAATTAAATATAAGCTTGGGGAATAATATTTTCAGGTTGAGAGCTGAAAAATGGCAGAGTGATAGCCCAGAACTGTTAATATGAAGGAGCTACAGAGGATAATGCTTTTTTACTCATGGGTTGTATGAAACAAAAGAGGATCTGCTCCTAGATAAGTTGATGGGAGCGGGGGGAGGGCTGGCTAAATAATGGTAACAATATCCCCTCCCCAAAATGGAAAGTTTTAAATCTAAATGCAATTTTTAGCAACCAAAATGAAATTAAACATATTTAGGTTTTTAGTTTTCCCCCAATGGAAGAGGAGGGCAAAAATACATGCATCTGAAAAATGTTGATTAAAAAAAATATCTGATACGTCTAGAAACCCCTCTCCCCCTGCAACATTATGTTAACCTTGGAAGTGTGAAACAGCTGTATGTTTGCCATTAAGAAATAAACAATATGCATAATAAAGCAACCTGTTAATCCGAACTGCATCTCAAAGTGGGAGGCCAGGGATAAACTCAGTCTGCGTGGACTGAGGTTTGTATGAACTCAAAGAACTCAGACTTGAACAGAGTGCTAGTCTAAAGTAATTGCAGCGAAACGGTGTGGGGCCCAGTCCTGTTCCCACTGAAGTCACTAGCAAAACTTCCCCTTAACTAAACAGGGAGCAGACCCTGTATCCACCTGAACGTTGTGCATATTATTTTTAAACTTAAATCACTGCTCTAACAGCAATGACATTATTTTCAAGTGCCCAAAAACTGTGATGGATTCAAAGATTTCAGGGCCTGAATGGATCATTATGATCATCCAGTCTGACCTGCATGACACAGGCCATAGAATTTCACCCACTGTGCTATATTTTAACAAAAGAAAAAATAATTTGCACTTGGAGAGCTACTTTCAGCCAGGATGCTCAAAGCACGTTACAGGCTCCTGTTGAGCCTCAGTCCATCAGGGTGGGGTAGTACACATTGTCTTCATTTTTACAGATCGGGAAATTGAAGCACAGAGAAAGTCAGTAGCAGAGCCAGAAGTGGGGTCTAACTCCCAGACCTCTCCTCTCCTAACCCTTTGTCACTCATTCATAGCTCAAGATTAAAGTGAAACTCTGCAGGAACACGGTCTCAACTGAGGCCTCAGTTACTGCTAATTCTATTGTTTTCATGGGGATTAAGTAACTTTAAATGTATCTTTTACAAGTAATTCAGCATGGATTATGTGATGATATCAGTGGAGCTGCAGCTTGGCAGAGACCAAAATGAAGTAAACACCCTCTTCCCTTCACACAAGGCTCTGCATCTATTCTTCTTAGAAGAAGAGAACATTTGCTTTAGTTAAGGGGTCTGTCAGCATTTCATTATAAACGCCTATTGTCAGGGGTTTATAATACAGCTGTAAAATTCTCTCCCTGAGCTGAAACTTGGCACGGAGCCCGCAGCCAGGAAGTGAAGGCTGTATGTAAAAATTTGAAAAACATCTGTTTGGCCATTTTGAAACTCTACCAGCACAAAAACAATAGAAGAGGCAAGTTTCAGATTTATTTATTTTTGCGTGTGCATGGAGGAGAGGTTCACTGGTGTAATTCAAAAGTAGTTTTAATTAAACCAAGAACCCTTCTATCTAAAACACAGCCGAATTCCATTTGATATTGCAAACCATTAGCGAGTGCAGACTCGTGCTATTTTTTTATACTGGGTCATACTGTGTACATGAAGTATGTTAACCCTAATTTCATTGCATTCGTGCATTAGCACATGCAATTATTAGGTCCCAGTAGTGCAGCCCCTTACACATAGGAACCCATAGATAGGCAATAAAGCCTTAGCTGACTGTCTGGAATAATCTCAGGTTGAGGCCATCGTGTGCAATAGATTCTCTTCCCCCCCCCTCCCCCCCCACACACAAATCAAATGTAGCACTGGCTTGACAGACCTGGAGCCCTCCTTTTATAGAGGGATGTTTATTACAGAGAATATGGCAATGGTAGTATAAACTCCACCTGCCACTCTGTCCCAATCCTGTTTGGAGGAAACCTCTAGGGGCAGGAGGGGTAGTTTAGCTTTCACAGCCCATTCAATTCTAACAGGGAGGGAGGCTTGGATTGTCAAAGTTCCCCAAGGGAGTTAGGTGCTTAGCTCCAATCTATGTCTACACTGCAATCACGGAGTGTGAGTGCAGCTCAAGGAAACATATCCAAGCTCACTTGGGTATTGGAGTAGTGAAGCTGCAGAACTGTGCACTTCAGGACTATACAAGTCCACCTGGGATGCTGGATATTTACTCAGATGCCTCAACTTCACTGCTCAGGGACCCGAGGTAGGCAGATTAAAGCTCAGGGCTTGTGCTAGGGGCTGTCGCCCTGGACACCAACTTCCAGGGTGCACCATACTGCTGTGGCATTTGCCTTTCGTTTTTTTTAACTCTGCTGATTGGTCGGGGTGGGGGGACACCAAAAATGTTTTCTGCCCTGGAGGGTAAAAAAGCTAGGGACATTCCTGTTACAGCTAGCTTAGATATGTCTACATGAACTGCAATCACACCCCGCAGTGAAGACATACCCTTAGTGTGATTTAGGTGAATAACTCCCTATAGGCTCCTTTCAGAGTCCCAGGTGATACACCTAGAGGGTCTAGAAATGACTCCAAAAACCTAACCCATCTAATAAAAATTATAACAGGTATTTTACAACCATCTTGTTATGGAGCAGGGATAAAACCATTGACATGGGATCCTTTTCTATTACAATATATAAGACGTATTTATAAGCGAGCATTTGGCCTCTGCTGAGACCACCAGCAAGGGGGACAGTTCTGATGGTAACTTTGGGATGGGAAGGATATAACGAATTGTGAAGGCTTGTAAAAGGCTTTGAGATCCTCAGGTGAAAGACACCCTAAATGCAAAGTTTGATCCACGTATGGCTTAAGCAAAAAAAAAAAAAAGAGGGTGCTACCAAAGAGGTGGGCACTTACTTCCATAGGGAGATCCTGTTGGAGAGCCATTAATGAAACCAGGTGAGCTGGGAACTCCCAGGTTAGACATTGGGACATTGCTGTAGCCGTTCATGCTATTACTGGAGGTGCTATAATTAGACTGCTGAGGTGTTGAACTGGAAGAGTAACCTCGAGGGGAGATGCTGCTTGTATTACGAATGTAACCTGAAATAAATTTAAACATTTCACAGTGAGTCAATGAATATGGCCTGAAACTTTTCTTTTCTCTATTTTCCCAGTCTCAAAGAAATCTTTTGAGATTGCTCTTTTAGACCCAGATTCAACAAAACACTTCAGCAAGTTTCATTGATTTAATGGGACTGAAGCTTGTCTTTAAATGCTTTGCTGAAAGAGGGCCTAAAATATTCACGGGAATTTGCATTTTTTTGAAGTTGTGTGTGTATTTTCCTAATCAGATTTGATTGTTTAAAACTTGAAATTGGAGCCTAAGATCTGAAAAAAATAGTAAGCTCATCTTTTAATGGTTTTGCTACAACGTGTGGGTTGAGGTTATAATTTCCAAATAATTAATGGATTACCACTTAAAAAATAAAGTACCAAAATGTATTAGTAACATTCATGCAGTCACTTATAGAATCAACTTTGAATATACCCTCCTCTTCTTGTCTCGTTCGGTGTCAGAAAAAATTAGCCCAGTAGGGACAATGATTGCAAATACTGTAGGAGCAGGTTTTGGTCCATTTTTCCCCCCATCAAACACAATTTCAGTTTTCAAAAATGACGGGGGGGGGGGGGAAAGAGGAATGAACTTTTATTAAAAAATGGAATTTTTTTTTTCAATTTAGGTTCAAAGTTATTTTTCAGTGAAGAAACTTCATTAGAAAAATTTCATCTAGCAATAGTTTAATGTATGTTAGTTACCATTTAGGAAATCAGTGGATTCTACTAGTTGAGTTAGTCCAGGTAAATGAATAAAGGAAATGCAAATCAACATGAACAATTGTTTTTCTGCATATTACATTCTGGAGATTGTTAATACTTCATGATATCCAGGTTAAGTCAGTGCTGAGACCTTACTGCCAATCTGTGTAAAATTACCTTTCTAATTACATTTGGCAGGATATACCTGGACATACGTTCATATGACATGACTTTCACCTCCTGGGAGGACATTGTGTCCAACTAACTGTGCGTTCAGACTACCCAGATTGTATATTACAGGAATCTAGTGTTAAACTGAGAAATCAAGCACTCCAGTCAGGACATTCCAAAAGTTTAAATTGCTCCCCTGATGTTAGCTCTGCTGAGCTGCATGTATTTTATGGCACACATTACTAACAATGGTACATTAAGGTTCACATTCAACAAGGAAAACAGCACTAGTAAATACATGCAATTTGGCAAAGTTAACATTGTAGAAGAAACAATTAACTTTTAAAAATTCTCAGCCTCACTCCTCAGTGGTAGTGGATGGATTTACTGTCTTCGTGTTTTCTGAGGGCATGGATATGACTGAAAAATGTGAATTGAAATGGAAGTTGGAATTCAGCCTTAAGTTTGCCAGAAAAGAGACTATGGGTAAAAATTTCAAATGCACCTAAGTCCTAATGACTTCAATGAACGTTAGAAGCTGAAGTCCCATTTTCAAAAGTGACTTAAGCCCTTGAACCTAACTCACATAGGTGCTTTGAAAATGTTACCCTGTGTTAAAAATGTTCCCTTAGAATCTGCTCCAAAACTCATTGAAGTCAAAGGACTTTGGATCAAGCATTTACTCATCAGATCTGCTCCTTGTACTTGTTCTGAGGAAAGCGGGCCAGAAATTTGTCAAAACAGTTTTTCAATGAAAAGTGCCATTTTCATCAATTTAGAAAAGCATGTAGATGTCAACAAAATTTCATACTGAAAAAAATTAAATGATGCACTTTTTTGAAACAACATTGTTTATCTAGAAAAAGCAGTTTTAAAAGTCTGAAGAGGTCAAAATCAGAATAAAAATCAGCCAAACTGAAATTTTGTTTTCCGTCCAGGACGGAATGGAAAAATTCAGAATCATGGCATTTCCTGCAAAATGGAAAACCAGGTTCCTGCCCAGCTCCAGTTTTGAGTCACCTCTTACTTTGGTGACAAAAATAAGGAGTTTGTACGATTTTCTCCAGCCCCACAGAGCCACTATTCTGTCTCCTGTGTCACCAAAAAAGTGGTTACCTAAATTCCAATTGCAGAACTTCATTGTTGAGGACACATGAGCTAGAAAGAAACTAGCTTGTCCAGTTTGCTGGCAACACATTAGCAATAAAGAAGGCCGTGTGTCTACTTTTAAACTGAGTAGATATCGAAGTTGAGAGACCAACATGGAAACTGATATCCCCTGACACTATTTTTACAATCACATTTTAGGGTAGAGCTTCACACTTTGTGCAAACGTTATAACGGACATTACCTTGGTTGTTCCCCTGTGTCGACTCTGAGATGCTGACTCCTAACTGGCTCCCATAGGAATTGATTCCCATCATGCTGCTATGAGCTGGAGAACTAGACAAAGCAGGGATCTGGCCAGGATTCCTTGGGACACTGTACAAAGCTTCTGCAATGTCCGCAGCTCGCTTCAGAATAATATCCTATAAGACAGCAACAGCCTAAGGTCAATTTAACTTCAGGATGTTTTTACAAAACCTTGAAAAAGGTTCCCTCCCCCCCCAAAAGCAGCCACTCTAACCTGGTTATTATGTGGCGTTCCATACAGTGCTTCAACTAGGTCAGCGGCTCTTTTCAACAGCATCTCCTGGAGGAGGAAGAGATGTATGAAATGGCAAAGCTTCAGAGACACCCCTCCCCCCGCAAAAAAAAAAGACAGTTTTCTGCCCTGGTTTGTTATCTGAAATAAAAACCAGGGCCAAGATTTTCTAGTGTGATTGGTGTTTTGGGGGGACCCAACCTGGTATACTTTGAAGGAGTCTCGTTTTCAAAAAGTGTTGACCCTTTCCGGTTGGGCACCCAACATCACCAGTCATTTTGGGAAGTTTTTACCTACACGTAAGAGCATCAATAAATCACAGTTTTATACTTTAACTGATAAGTGTTCCATCCTGCTGTCTAGGAGCTCTCCATAGTCCTGAAATTGCTCTTCAGAACATTGATTAGAAGATTTAAGGTGGGGTTTTCAAAAACACCTGGATGAATTAAGAGCATGAGTCACCATTGACTTTCAATGGGACTTTTGTTCCTTACTCAGGCACTTTTCCTGCCCTGAAAAGTCCTACCCTTAGTCTTTAAATTACACACATGTTTTTTTCTCAGTAATTGTAATAAACAATTAAGATTCCTCAAAGCCATCTTCAGTGTTTGTCATCTGCTGTTCATTATCTCTGGTTATAGGGCTTTTTTTTTTTAAATTATCATTATCTTCTTTCATCAGGAAAATTATACAAAATTATCATTATTTTTAAATATCAGAAATTAGGCTTGGATTCTGCAATGGAAGGGTCAAGCATGGCTATTACTATTATTATTGGTATTGCAATAGTGCCTAGGAACTCCAGTCATGGACCACAACCCCACGTGCTAGGTGCTGTATAAACATGGGTCTTTATACATTATAAATGTATCTGTTCCATGTGGTTTCAAAGCAGGCAACCTTAAAGCTCACCTCTTTCCTGCTGTGATTCTGCTGACAGACCCCCTAAAACTGGATCTGTGCAGGCAGATCCCTGCAGCTCCATGGATCCTTATAGAATTCAATGGGGTGCCATTTGAGTGCAAAGGTCTGCTGCTGGGGATAAGGGCAGTAGACTATAGATATGGACTGGGAGGGTGTCTGCAATGGTGGGTTCCCAGCTATGGAACAGATTCTCACACTGGCAATAAAAGAAATTCCGCATGCAACACATGGGCTGTAACGGTAAGATCCGACTTACCACTCTGTGCTTTATTACATATCAGTGGAAAAGAAAGTTGCAATTTAAAAGGCTTAGTGAAATGCTAGCAAATCTTTTACCTTGGCTAGTCTCTCTGGGTCACCGGGATGCCTCGGGATGACCTTCTGCAGTCTCTGGAAACCATAATCGATGGTGGGTTCATTTAAAGCTGGAAAAGAAGAGTAGCCAGACATGAGTGTGAGCCTTAGGCAATTGCTGTTTTTAAAAAAACCCCACAAAACAAAACATGAAGCCTTGAGGTGTATTCCGCAGAAGCCTGATCCAAAGTCCACTGATGTCAGAGGAAAAACTCTCGTTGATTGGAACACCAAACCCCGCAGTGTCCTTAACAAAATAACCTTAATGAAAAATTGGCCCAAATTAAGGGAGAGTCTTGGAGCCCAGGCTCCAGCCTGAGCCTGAATGTCTACACTGCTATGTAGACAAAGCCTGAGTCCAAAAACCTGAGTCAATTGACCCAGGCTCAGACTCAGTGTTGCAGGTTTTTCTTTGCAGCGTAGACTTACCCTTGGAGACATGTCCTCAGCTAGTGCATGTCGGCATAGCTCCACTGAAAAAAATGGAATTATGCTAATTTACACCAACTAAGGATCTGGCCCTTTGGTTCTCCTATTGCTGACCCACTGATTTGCTTGGTTCTCACTTTCTCTATCAGTCTCTCAGGGCTCTTGTGAGGCTTTTACTTATAGAATCCTTTAATCATCCTTGGAGTTCAAGGTAACTGAGCTCCTTGTCTCTCGCCTCCATTTTTACCTGGCTCCCTCTCACCATCTCAGACTCTCTCTTTCTTCCCATTCCCTTCCATCTGATGAATATAACTCATCCCACCTGTCTAGGCTTCCTATGATTGCCAGAAGAGTCATCCACCTCCGCACTGAACCTACAGCTTGAAACTTCCTGACAGCCCACTGCTCCAGATTCTATGCCAGCCTCACACACAACCCCTATTTAATGCATTGTTGCTGGCACCAAGCCCCAGCTCATTACCAGTGGGAGAGTAGAAGAACAGGGAAGGTGACGTAGAATACCGGGAAGAGAGGAAGGTCAATTTTAAACTGGATCTACTTAAGATTCCTGATCTGGTACCTCATTCCTCACCTCAACACCCCCCATGTCTACTCCTGAGGTTGCCTAATCCGTTAGTATTAGTCAGTATCCTAAGACTTGACCGAATGCTTGTGAAATGCTTTGTAATTGTCCATTGAAAGACAAAGTATTGCAGCCCAAATTTTCAAAAGCTAGTGGCTAGTTTAGGTGCCTAATGCCAGGCCTCTAACGGGTGACTTTCAGAGAGTGTGGGTGCTCAGCACTTTCTGAAAAAAAAAAATCAACCCCTTTGAGGTACCTCAAGTCAGGAATCCAAAAAATGAACCCCTCAAAATCATTAGCTCTTGTTGAACATTTAAGCCTACCAGGTGGTAGTACTTGTTCAGACACTTTGTGTGGGGAATATGCCCACTATGAAACCTTGATTTTCCAAACACCAGTTGGCCTAACCCTGATGATCCAAAATTCAACTATGTCCCCCAAATTCAAAATTCATATTAGAAACCAGCATTGACTTCTCTAAATCTCGGAGTACCCAAAGTCTTTGGCTGTCCTCAGCCACAATGTTTACCAATAAAATTAAGGATCTGGCTTTTGAAAACCCTACTCATAGGTGGTGATGGGATTTAAATGAGAAATTAACTCAACCAAGTGCTGAGAATCTTGCTAAAAATTCTTTGCCAAATGAGTTGAGGACATGCTAATCATTGAATAGTACAGAGTCCCCATTCAATAGCAGCGTCTTCCATCTTCTTGTGCCACTTTATCCCCGTAAAAATGGTCACTTGAAAGAAGTGGTGCCAATAGCTGAGAGTGTTCCATCCTATCCAGCACTTAGTTCCTTTCCTAACAGTACTCAGCACCCTTCAGAATCAAAGAGTCAGGCACTAGAAGAATGAAACCATCAAGTGACATAGAATATTACTCTGATCCAGATTTTCTGTTTATCTCTGTCAATCTTTGGTATAACACCATGAAGGCAAAAGGTCATATTCCCCACTGAGATACATTTTATATTTACTTTTTATTAAATAATTACAGCATGGCATGAAGTTTAAATATTACAGGAGCTAATAAAGAGGGAATTGAGTAGAGAAAACCCAGACCAGAGAATTTAGTCTTGGCTATACTTAGAATGTCTTCGCTCTCCACTGGGAACCATTCAGGTTTGCTTAAGGAGTTTAATAATACACATTTCAACTGCCACAGAATCTAAATCCCATTTGAGAAAGGGGGAATTTTTTTTATTTTTTTTTGCCAATCATGAGAATTCATGACAATTCTCTGGAGGGCCTATACATCATTATGTGCCATTTCTCTTCTTGCTTGGAGTCTACTAGTTTAGGTTATATATCTTGGACTAAGCAAAAAAATATGTATATATTTAACTAAAAATATTGAATGAGGAATATCCAAATCTATTACTCAAGGAAAGGAACTGGCTATTACCCAACATTATTTTTTTCCCAAGGGATTGGGCATGTATATATTTGTATTGTGCTCTGACATCTTAAGAGCAGGAGAAGGTTCCTAGATCATATAAAACTGTTCTGAGAACAATTCAACCATTTTACACACACTATATATATAGCAGCTTTGATCACAAAGGACACGCCCAAAATATCCAAGCTGCTCACTTTGTTCACCAATGAAATGCAACCCCCTCTGAGGGAAACATTTCCAATTGAAGTTGAAGGGTGTGGCGGGGGATTTAGGTTCAGTTCCCAGGTTGAAATGTGGCCACGACATTGTTACCACCCCAACCCATAAAAAAAGTGCTATGGGATGTTCAGGTTATAGAAGGTATATATGTGCTCATTCCAAAGGCTTATATGCCAAGATTTTGAAAAGTGACTAGTATTTTGGGGTGCACAGCTGAAGCCTCCTTAAGGGGGGCTGATTTTCAGAGGATGGATGCTGAGCACTTCTGGTGTCTCAAATTGGGTATCTAAATAGTATGACATCCAGAATCACTAGTCACTTTTGAAAATTTTGGCTATAAGTCTTAGGAAATCGTCCTGTTTCAGATCACCATGGTTGTGACAAGCCACTTTGGCAGGCCAAGTTTCACACACTAAACATCTGTTGAATTTTCAAGGACAGAAAACAAATTGTGTGTTGACATCAAGTAACGGGGTAAAAAGAGTTAAAAGCTAGTTAGCAAATCAAATTGTCACCTAAACTATTCACATCACTCTAACATAACTGGTTTGATAACAGAACATTTACAGTCAATAATAGAGCTAGGTCTAAATGCACTGCAGCCCTCCTTAGTTTCTCTTATGCACGGGCATGGTATGCCATACCCAGTACCTCTTTTATGCTGCCTCTTATTCTCTGGAATCTAAGCTTTCATTTATGATACAAATAAGGGCTTGTCTACACTTGGAAATTTATCAGAATAGCCATTCTGTAGCTGCCCCGCCATGTGCACACTTGTATTCCAGAATACGAGTGACTTTTCCCCTGTTTCGCTTAACCAATTTTGGATTACTCTCATTCTGGAATAAGAGTGTCCACATTTGTAGATAATCAGGAACAACTTCATGTGCAGCCACAGTCTCTAGCTGTAATGGTTGTTGAGATCGCCTCCAAAGCAGAAACTCACACTCAGGGAACTGATGTAGTGCCATTTACCTGCATTTGCAGAACCGGAACAATAGCTCTGCCCCATTCTTCTCAATGAAAGCTAAAGCTTTAAATGGCAGCATTGTTATTTCTCTGTCCAATCAAATCACGTAGACAGGAGAGGGAGGATGACATGCACAATCTACTGTGAGTGACAGCTCATTCTGATGCCAGCAGCGAATGGTCTTAGGAGATACCACTTCTTTCCCTCCCCTCCTATCAAGAAGGGACCAATCCAAGGAATTTAGGAGAGCCCAGCAGGGCAACTGAGAAACTTCCACAAAGGGGAACCAAGCACAAGAAGCCCACTGGGCCAGGTGTGACTGAAGGGAAACCAACAGAAGGAGCCCAACAGAGCCCATGGGTGTGTTCTGACCCCACCACAGGAAAGCTGAGTGACTAGAGCCCATAAAGCATATGTCGAGCATCTGCACAATCTACTGTTCATGGTGAATCATTTGCAAGGGGCTTATTTTGTGGGTGAAGCTTGAAAAAGTACCACTACCTTTCTTTTTTCCCCAGCCTGATCCCTGTCTCCGACTCTTGAACCACCCTTTAATTTATGATAATGTCATTGAGTCCTCTGCTGTATTTGCTGGGCCTTTACAAGCAACTCCCTACAGTCCTACGGCTATTTCAATGCCCCTTTCTGGAACGTGCCCTTCATAAGCTCAGGCAGGACAGCAGCTGCCCCCAAGCAAATCACATGCTCTTCCCAAGGTTAGTTTCCAGCGCTAGCTCCATCCTTGTAAGTACTGCTTCCGAGAGGAGGATAACAAGGCATTCTCAATTCCAATTTATAAACCTTAAAAAAACCAGCACCTCCTACAGTGTGCAGCTAGCATATATCCCAACCCCAGGCAGTCCCTTGGGAGTGCAGTATATCCCACGGATCAGAGAAATGTAGGGCTGGAAGGGACCTCTGCGCTGAGACAGGACCAAATAAACCCAGACTATTCCTGACAGGTGTTTGTCCAACCTGTTCTTATACTGCATTGATCAGACTAGTTAACACATCAAGCCTTTCTGTACATGGATGAAAAACTATGTTCAAAATCTTCCTGCCACACTATGTTTGAGATGAGTTTCCCTACAACAAACTACGTGCAGAGCTGGGGTCAAGTATAAGATCCAAGAGCTTACAATGAGCCAGATCCTCACCTGAGCGCCATTAAAGTCAAGAACTTGGGCTTATATATTATTAGAGGCAGAATATAAGGCAACTGCTACATTAGCCATGGAGAACAAATGCCTTCCTGTAACAAGAACCCGGAAATGGGTGTGTCACCTTTATTCACAGCTTTCACCTTTTTATACTGCAAGATATTAGAGGACAATGTTTTGTCCTAAGGATGACATTTTACATAGTCAGTGATTAAAAAGAGAGACACGCTTTTTGTTTCTCTCTGTCTCGCTTTATATAGAATAGAAATGTTTATATAATTATATGCGCATTATCAAATTCAACAAGGCTGTTCAACAAACTCCATAAAGAAGCTAGCAATGTCAATCCATTTTTCAAGACTTTTCCATAGACCTCTAAATTCTGTACGCGTTTTCCATAATGGGATCCTTATGGAAAAGGCCACACATCAAATTCTGGCGATGAGAGGAATGTGATGGCTGACTTGCAGCACCCTGAGTGATAGCACTTAAGAGTGGGGATGCTGACAGAACCTCAACTGCAGCATTGCTGGCACAGCGCACTTTCCTCATAGCCTATTCTGAATACACATTACAGGGAGCATATGCACTCCTGTAACAGCATCACTGTGGCATTCAGACTTACCCTTGAAATTTCTCTCTGATTCTTATACTTAACAGTTTATATCACTCTCTTCTTCAACTTGTCAATGCTGCTCTTTTATAAAAAGCTAAAGCTTCATCAGGTTGAACATTCCTATTTGATTGTATATTAAATATTGAAAGCTTTACTCAAATCACGGGGAATCGTGGACTTCAAACTACCAAAATCATTTCTGTTCCATCTCCAGCTTTTTATAATAGATCTGGATGATCTTGTGGTTAAAACTCTGGGCTGGGACTCAAGACACCTGGGCTCAATTCCCAGACTTGCCACAGACTCCCTGGGTGACCCGGGCAAATTGCTTAATCTCTCTCTGTCCCAATTCCCCAGCTGTAAAATCGGAGTAATAACACTTCCTTTCATCTGTTTCGACTGCAAACTCTTCAGGGTACAGCCTGTCACTTACTTTGTCTCTGTACAGTGCCTGGTACAATGAAACCCTGAGCTTAGTTGGGGTCCTCTAGGTTTGCGTGTAGTATGAAAGTATAAATAATAATAATAGTAATAGAATCATAGAACTGGAAGGATCTCGAGAAGTCATCTAGTCCAATTCCCTGCATTCGTGGCAGGACTAAATATCTAATTATGCCCGTGATCTGCCTTTAGCCAACTATTCAGTGCTTCTAACACCACATGACCCTTAGTTAGCACCTTTCACCTGAGGATCTCACAGCACTTTATAAACATTAAGGCCCAGAGTTTTAAAAGCATTTAGACACCCAGCTCCTCTTGAAATCAAGGGGTCAGGTACCTACATATCCTTAAAAATCTGGGCTAAGGACCTAGCACAATGGGATTCTGATTCTATTTGGGCCTTTACATAATACAAATAATAATACTAATAAGAGGAGGTGTCTCTGACTCTTTGATCTTCTGGAAATGGTGTTAAGGGCTATGTTTCTCTTAGGAATATTGCCTGATG
This sequence comes from Emys orbicularis, assembly GCF_028017835.1. Lineage (NCBI taxonomy): Eukaryota > Metazoa > Chordata > Testudines > Emydidae > Emys > Emys orbicularis. The sequence continues at coordinate 137,475,636 of NC_088684.1, forward strand.
GAGGTTGAACGTAAAGAGTATTTCTTTAAAGAAAGGGTTCTCCACTTTTTCATAGTGTGGACACAATTTAATAGAAAGGACCAACCTTTCCTCCCATCTGCCACCACACAGACCACCTCCCCCCTGACATAAATTTGAGCAACTACAGCCAATGCTTATAAAGAACCCATCAAGGAAGTATTTAAGACATTTTTAGCTGTTTTACTCTCCACAAGAGAGGCTTTCCTGTGCTTTGCTATATTTCCCTTCCCTCACCATTGTTGTATGTGCCCGTTGGCTGCCATCCTCCACTCAAGAAGTGGCTGCATTTTACTGGTGCAGTAGGTAAAGTTTGTAAAGCACTATGGACACAAAAAGAGCTATAGAATTTTTTTTAAAAAAACCTTTGTGTTTCTTCATAGCACGGTCAAAACAGACTCATGATATCACAGCCGTGGAGAGAGAAAAATAAACATGTTATTTTCATAGCTTGGAAGTTGTTTTTGCTGCTATTATCAGCAACAATGACCTGGGGGAATTGATTACACTATACTTAATAGCTGTGTTTATCATTTTGCCTAACATGATGGGAGAACTACAAGTCCTTGGATAGATAGATTGAAAAGTTGTCTAATTTTACACCAGCTTATGTACCTCTGCATCTTCTGCTAACATGCTTTTTTGTAACATATGGCAGTAAGCACCCACTCGCTCCTCAGTGAATCTAAACAGATATCTCCACACTGATAACAAGAGCAAAATAGGCAGATTATATTATCCTCTCTCTCTCTCTCTTCTGCTATTTGTCATGTACATCTTCATGTCCTCTTTGGTGGAAATACACTAATTAACATGTCAGAGAGCAGCACTACATTTTTACTTCAACCCTCTATAAATGGCACAGATAAGCCCTGCACGTAAAACACAGACCTACAAAAAGAGGAATAATTTCCCCATAATAGAAATACATTGTTTTATGCGTTTCTCCATCATTAAGGCCCTGATCCTGCACAGAAGCATGTGAGCAGGCCAAGTCCATTGCATGCACTTATATCTTTGCAGGATCAGGGCCTAAATAAGTAAGAAGTGCCACAGAAGAACCTAAATTTTCAGTCGCTGACTCACGATATGCTCAAGAATTAACAGACCCTCCCCCTGGTAAATTTCATACCAGACCCAACCCTGGTCCTGCAGCCCGTTAGTAAGCGAAATCAATGAGAAAGCTCATTTGCATAAGCCTGCTAGGACTGGGTCCCTTATGGGTTTTTTCAGTCTTGTTTCTGTACAATACAATTACGTTTTCATGCAGATTTGAGATCACAGTCACTTGCGTTTCAGTTAGTTATCTGCTAGTTAAAGAAGCTGTGCTCAATATATTGAGGGCCACAAATCAAAGCTGTCTCTTTAAAAGGAATTTGCTTACAAAAAATTATGGCTAAAGTCTTACCTCACAAACACAGGTATAAATCCAGAGCAGCTCCTTGCGCTTTAGTGAGGTTATTCTGGGGCAAGATCAGTTTCAGGCCCTAATCATCTGGGGCCCAGCCCAAAGTCCACTGACATCACTAGAAGTCTTTCCATTGACTTCAGCGGGCTTTGGATCAGGGCCCTACAGTGTAAACTCACTGGGTCAAGGATTGTTTTATTTGTCTGCACAGCACCTAGCATAACAGGACCCTGGTCCTAGATTGGATTTCCTACCTGCTACTATAATACAAATGAATAAATACATTCTTAAGTAATAATAATCATGAAAGCTTCTAAAAACACATTAACAATTAAAATGAGAATTATTGCTTTTTAAAAAATTATACATTTTGCAAATTTATAAAAATATCAACATTTCATTGAAAATTTTCCCGTTTTGGAAACATTTTGATTGGCTCTCCAGGTAGTCAAAAAAACTGCAAAATTATTAATGAAAAATTTCTGGGGGGTTTCAGGTTGAGAATTGAATTTTTTTGCTGCAAAATGTGTCCGAAATTTGGTATTCTAGAAATATTTACCAGAGCTAATAGTAATAGGTTTTTTAAAACAAAAATCATTGCTTAAATTCTCAGCCACCTAAATAAAATATGACTACTAAGAAGCTATTAGTTATATATATATATATATATATATATATATATATATATATATATAAATCAATCCTCTAAAACATGCTCCCATTTTCCATCCACATGTATTAGGAGATAAAACTTTATTGTGTATACTGACAACAAATGAAGATTCTTCTTTAGTTGCACTGGTTTCTCTTTCTAGAGCTATAGATCTCTCTCTCTCTCTCTGTATATATATATATATATATATATATAAATATAATTATTCTCCTGCTGGCAGAGGTAAATGTGGGGCACTAAACAAGTTGACAATATCCATTTAAAAATAAAAAAGCCATCAAGATTTATTTTGCACTCAGCTCATTGGCTTCTTTAGACATAAGACATTCTGCCTATCCCTGGGGGCCATCCTGAAAACGAGAGGTTACCCCCAGTGAGAGAGAAATGTAAAATAAATACTGTTATAAATAAAACATCTTCTAGTATGCAGAGCAATGCTATCAAGTTACTGTACACTTAATATATCTAGAGAGAGAGCCATACAGTATCAGCAGGAGCTTTAATCTGCAAAATATATTAACATGTGGAGTAATATTCCCTTAGCTTCCTCATTGCGTAGAGGTTTTATCTCCTTACACTTCCAAATACTTCAAATAGCAGAACAGTTTTCAAATGGCATGTGGCAAGTATTTAAAAAAGAGTAATCGATATTACTGAGAGGAAGAGACATTCGTGTTCCAGCCCTCCACAGTAAATCACGTTCACCTACCGGTGTAAATAAACCTGCCCGGGGCTCCTTTGCAGAACTGTTTGGATTTATACGAAAGTGTGACTTCGACTACACCAGGAATGTGACGAGGGGGGGTCTGGACTCGAATAGCGTGAGGTGTGATCAGCTGGGAAATAACAACAAGAGAGAAGCATGTCATGTATGGGATGTTTGCGTTTTTCCCCACTGGCCCCTGGTTGTGTTTCTCAAGCAAATGAAACTGTTTACTCCTTCCTAGGAATTGCCAGATTGGATCAGACCAGTGGTCCATCTACTCCAGCATCTTGTATCCAATCATGCGAAGCACCAGCTGCTTCAGAAGAAGGTACAAGAAATCCTGCAGGGATACTACAGGGAAAGTTTCTTCCTGTCCCCCATTAATTAATTGTTGATTTATGCCCTGAAACTTGAAGGTTTGTTTCCTTTCCCAAACTCCTGGCCTTTTCTTTTAATCCTCCCTGTAACTTTGGATATTCTTCTTATCCATATAAACATCCAGTCCTTTTTAGAATCCCACTAAAAGTTCATGGACACAATGATATAATGTGGCAAAATATTCCACGGACTAACCAAGCACTGGCCAAAAAAGCATTTCCTTTCCTCAGTTTTAAAGTAATATAGTCTTTCAATGTTATGGACCGTCCCCTTGTTCTTGTATTATGATGAGAATGAGCGAATAGTTGTTCCCCATCGACCTTCTCTATACCAGCAATATCTAGCTTCGGCTATGCAATAGCAAGTTACTTTTGCCTACCTCACTCCATACAAGCATGGTCCCAAATACCACTTGTAGCCCATCGAAGAAATTGTCTCCTATAATGATCACCATTGCGCCCCCTGTAGTCCAGCCTTCACTTGGGCTAATAGCTTTGATGCATGGTGTGGCTAAACAAAAAAAGGGATAAAAGTGGTAGGTTAGTTTTCTTGCAACTGGTCTTGGAGGCTAGGTTTTCGGGTAGGTCGGGGCCAGTTAAACCCCGTGACTGGATAGGCAACACTGATATTTGCACAAATTGCACTGGTGCAAATCATGGCTTATCGCTCTAGGGGGTTTGCACTGCTGCAGCTGTATTGCTGGCTTGTATCCCCCAGTGCCACCACAGCCCTTAATTCGTTCACCCACCAAGGCTGCTTACCATTCCAAGGAACCAAAAATAAAATAAAATAATTTTGTTCTCTGCCTTGCTAGTGTTCATTACTCACCTATTCATTACCGGCACTTAACATTGTGTCATTAAAGCCTAATAGGCCAACTGTAGTAGTGGGTGCAAAAGTGAAACACTTAAGTGATTGTGCAGAGGCTGTTTTAAAAACACTTATTAGCATACGATCACACAAGAGCAAAAAAAGCAGGCTGTAGGAGGGATGTGTTACAATTTACTGTGTTTATCAATGGGATATCTTGTGTTTCCTCCAGTACCTATCAAGAGACAATTTCTAATAATTTTTGTGACTTTATGGAATAGATTTTTTTTTCTGCTCTTTTCCATATGTTCAAGGCCTCTGGACTATACATCCCATCAGGAACCCAATATGGTTTCCAGGCCATAACCAAAGTCAATCCATCACTCCATTCCCAATGTTGACAGGGTCAGAGGTGGAGGGGAACTTTGGCAGGGCTCCAAAAACATGAGACTCCTTTGAACAGCCAGTCAATCACATCCAATCAGTCAAGGAAAAACTGGATGGCTTCCTAGGCTTGGAATCCTGGGATTTTCCTTCTACCATTTCACTGCCCGCTGGGGGGGAATTAACACTGCTCCGAATTCTTTACTGATTCAATCATTTTCTTCCAGTTCATTAATTCTTCTTTAGGTTGATACAGGGCACATTTAAGAAGGGGGGGCAACAAAACAGTGTAATGAAATAATAGCCTTGCTTGTCTCTTCTACTAACATCACAAACTCTTCTCACTTTCACAGGCTTCAGGGAGATTGGAGAAGGGGGGGAAGAGACATAGATATGATTTTTAAGTTATTTTAAGTGGTGCCTATATTGAAGAAGTGGAGTTTGTGAGAGAGGCAGGGACAGAGAGAGGGGGGGTTTACCCACTTTGAAGCTTAACAGATACAGGTATTGGTAATTGCTTTAATATACCCCAAGAACTGTCCCATGGACGACGGCAATTCCTGCTTAGCCAAACAAACTAAAATCAATTAGTGTCAGTTTCCTTCTGCGCATTGTTATGCTTTGCGCAGTTTGTTTAAGGGAACCACTGACACTTTTTCATACACATCTTGCACTGTAATGTTTCTGTTTAAGTAAGATGTCATGTTGCTTAATTTGCCTGAAATCAAGTCTAGGCCAGCTAAGCAGTAAGTCTGAAATTCTTAGCTAATTGTTAACGCTTTTACTGAGTTTTTCCATCTTCCCAGCCCTGTACAAGCTAACTAATTAATAGACGGGGGGAGTCTCTCTCTTAGATGTAGAAGGATCCAATTCTGCATGCTGGGGAGCCTTTCTTTGGTTCATCTTCCTTCTCTAAAGCCCCTGAGGTTCTGCAGCTCTCTCCACGCCCACCGAAACAAACAAAAATTCAAGTGCAGAGTGCGTGTGTTTGTTTTCATTGGTGTACCGTATTCCAGACAAAGTTCCATACCTTCTGAGGGGTCAAGTCTCCTCGCTCTCCGTCCATGTTTAGAGTTGTTATGAACAAACATGTTGTCAGACACTGCCAATACATGTCCATCAACATTCACTGTTGTTGATAACACAACCTAGGAAAAAAGGCAGGTAAATTACTTGTTTCAGTATTCAGCTTTTGATGTATTTATTATTATATTGAATTAAAATCCTGTTCTATTTGGAAAATATAATCGTTTATTTCCCACTAGGGGAAAAAAAAATTTCAGCGTCTACCCTGTGCCTTCATTCCATTTAACATGGCATCCGAAGGCCCATATGCTATCCTCAATATACATGACATAATGAACCAGCGACGAGACTATCCTAAGTTTAGTTTTCTGTGATGCATTGTAGCATAGAGGTCTGTATGTACAGACAATGAGGGCAGACTGCAGAGCACCAGAATAATGTGCCCTCTGCTATGTATATATAGAAGCACAGCCATCTGCTATCCTACACACACGTGCATCATAGGAAATCAAACTTACAACCATCTGCTCCTAAAACATAGGTTTCTATCCACTGAGATAAACAGAAACTTCCATTAGCTGCAAGGGGTAGAAGGGCCTGGTTTTCAGAAGGTGGGCACTCAGTATTTTGTGCAAATCAGGCCCATTTAAGGGTGTCTCAGGTTGGGCACCCAAAAATTGTGGCTCTCAAAATCACGGATTTTGAAAATCTTGCCCTTTTTGTCCAATCTCGCTGGGTTCTAACAGGACACAAGTAAACTCTTAGAGGAAATAATTGTATTTGTTACTGAGTCTCATTGAGATCTCTCTTTAAAACAAAATGTCCTAAGCTATAAATCCATTAAACCCAGAGATACGTGCGTCTTTAAACCACATATATTAAAAAAAAAATCTGTCATTTGAACCAGTCTGAAGAACATGCATCTCGTTAGAACTTTGAAGCCCAGATCCTCAGCTGGTCCACATCGGCGTAGCTCCATTGGCTTCAACAGAGCTACCCTCATTTGCAGCGAGCTGTTAAGGATCTGACCCTGAGCGTGTGCATGAATTTTCACAGATGCAATTGTCATGCTTTAAGTAAGAGAATTTCAGGCTTTAATTGTTGATAAACTGTATTCAGCACACAGCAGGGAAACCCTGCCCTCCTGTAGGATTTTGCTGGTTTAAAGAATGCTCTCTCTCGCTCTTTTTTTACGACAAGGTTAATTCATTCCAAAAGGCTCTTGTCATACTGTACATTAATACTGCTCATGCATTCCTGTCACAAAATGTGTTGCTTTTGTGTGTGCCAACTGATTTCATCATTGCACATTTGGGTGGAGTGAGACTCTGTTCCAAAGTGAACATTTCCCGCATGACAGAGCTGAACCCAGTCAGATGCACCTCATTATTTTCCCTTAAACAATGGAAATAAATTTTAATCTTTCACTGGCCAGCACAGACCACGCTATGGCAACGAGGGAATAGACCTGAATCATTCCAGTGTCTGAAATATTTACGACAAGATTTTAAATTGTAACCAAATGTAAATCAAAAATATATCCCATACACACACACACACATATATATAAAATATACAAATACCCAGCCACACAGAGACAATGTTATATATCCACACACAATACATACACACACACACACACACACACACACACACACACACACTCACAAATAAAATCGTACACATTACAGGTGTGTGACTATATAGGTATCTGCATTATACACATAAAGTGAGAGAATATAGATGATCTACATTCCATTCACAATGTTCTACTGGTCCCTGAAACATGAGTGATAACTTCCGGACAGAAGTCACATTCTTCCTAAGTGCTGAGCACCCTCAAATCTCATGGTGAGCAGGTATTACTGAAACCCCCGTAAGACCCCTCTCATGTGTGGTTTCATTTTGTCACCTCTCAGGTTCACCACCGGGTGGGCGAAGACAGGATGGAGCCTGGAGTAAGTAAATAAATCCATCCTCAGAGATGGGCCCAACTCACAGTTTGGGGCTAGATCTGAACTCGCTCTGTGTTTTGGAGGTTGTTGGAGCTTGGGTTTTGGTTTGGGCCCATCTCTTGGCATTACTGCAATTCAGCAAAAGAGACCTCGTGTTGTCTTTACTATGATTCTTCTGGTTCACTTTTTTATCTATGCTACAGAGTAAGAATGTTTTAGATTATGGAGGTAAAGTTAGTGGAGCTCCAGATTTAGCTCCACTCACTTCCCCCTTGCTGGGCGAGGACAATCAAATTGTTTAATACTGAAGATTAAGACTCAATGTTTTAAGAATAAAAGGAAGCAGAACGTGCATTCCACCATAGTCTCTAGCTCCCAGGCCCTCCCCTTTCACAAGCCAACAACTGCTTTCCCCCAGTGAGTATTTCCTGGGTCATGGAGGGTGACCCTTTCCATCTGGAATCAATCAGTCAACTCCTGACAACTTCCTGAAACACCTCACTCCATTTCCTGTTCTCTCCCCCTTCTCTCTTTCCCCCTGGTTTGCTTCACTCTTCAAAACTACAGGCCACAGCAGCTTAATGTTAGAGGGTCAGACACAGTTAGACTCCAAAACACTACACAAGGACACCTTTGACCTTCAAAAATCTTTACATCTTAGCTAAACAAATCAAGGTCAACATTTCTTACCATTACCTTGTTAACCATTTATAGGCATTTTTGCCAATGCCCTTCTGAATGCATATCCATCAATACCACTTGTTCTCCCAAGATCGTAAAACATGGCAAGCTTTGTTTTCTTTATGTGCATTGAGTGCTGGTGAAAGGTGCTGGCCTGACTTCCCTGGAGATTTAAGTCCTCAAATTTATCCACAGCACAGGCAAGTTACCTCTGGTACTACTAAGCCAACGTGTCTGATTCCTGATCTGATGAGACCACCTCTACGGATAAGATTTGGCCACTATGCTCATTCAGTTTATGGCTGCTCGACTAAGATCACCAATTGGTGCCAAATGTGGTGGCTTTGGTAGACTCTTGCCTTTGGGAAATAGACTGAGAACACCAAATTATTTACAGAGGGCATCAAACATCCTTTCGGGTCACGGCTGACCTGGGCTCAATTTGAACCGATTACGTAGAAGCAAAAGATTCTGCATCCCAGTTCCTTGAGTCATCCAGTTCCCAAAACTGTAGTTTTAGAAGAGAATGAAGACTGTAGTGACCTGAACAGTTAGAATAAAAAAGGACAAGGCAACACATTCACAGATCCGAATCTGGGTTCCAGCAAGCATAATGAAGAGATGTTTGTGGTCTTGTACGTGGGGTTTTCAGCAGTTCTTAAGATTTGCTTTGCAAGTCTGGATGGTTCCTCTTTACTGGCCTCAGATATTAGTTAATTATTCCCCTGCCACATTAGAAACCTGGCACGCTTCTTCGAGTGCTTGTTCATGTTCATTCCAATCCAATCAGGTGTATGCGCGCACACATACACAGTAGCCGGAAGATTTTTCCCCTAGCAGCGTCCACGGGGTCGCCCTTCATGGCGCCCACTAAAGGGCCCTGCGAACCCGCCACCCCCTCAGTTCCTTCTTCTGCCAGTGACGATAGCTAGAACTTCCCCTTGCTCTTGCTTCAGCAAGTGGTTTAGCAGTACTTTCGGTTTTCGCTGTAGATAGTTAGTTCTAGTGTGTTAGTACAGCATAGTTAGTTCACTTATAAGTTTCAGTTATGGGGGGTTCCCCCCTTCCCTCTCCCCCACTTTTCTTCCCTCCTTATTTGTCACCGGGGCATGCTGCGATCCCCGGGCTTCAAGACTTGCCAGGACTGCGTGAAGCGCATGCCTAAAAGTGACCCCCACACCTCCTGTTTACGGTGTCTGGGTGAGGGTCACCAAAAACATCGCTGCAAGATCTATCAGGAATTCCAACCGAGAACTCTTAAAGAGAGGGTAAAAGGTGTACTCAACTGGGGGACTACAACTCCGAATATCTAACCAGCAGGGCATCAGCAGCAGGTACTCCTACAATACCTGCTCGGCAATGGCTAAATTCACGGAGTTGCTCCCCTCGGACTCTCAGGTCTGTGGTGAACAATACCCATTACCAATTTACAGTCCTTCCGTTGGGCCTGTCAGCAGCACCTTGAGTCTTCACCAAGTGCATGGCAGTCATCACTCCAACAGCTCCAGTCATGGTTAGCATCAGTGTATCGACCAGCCCAGGACAGGATCGTAACCCTGCCTTGCCCAGTCCTCGACTCCCTCCTGTGGTGGCTCGACCCTCAGGAGGTATGCTCAGGGGTCTCCTTCACCAGTCCACAGCCGTCTCTTTCACTAGTGACGTACGCATCAGACTTGGGCTGGGGAGCACACCTAGGAGACCGCAGGACTCAGGGTCTCTGGTCTCAGGCGGACCTGGGTCTCCACATTAACGTCAGAGAGCTGAGAGTGGTGCGCCTGGCTTGCCAGACCTTCTGGGCACACTTAACGGGACAATGTGTATCAGTCATGACGGACAACACCACGGCAATGTTCTATATCAACAAACGGGGCAGCACATTCCTCTTCCCTGTGCCAGGAAGCCCTCATGCTGGGGGACTTCTGTGTAGAACATTCGGTACACCTGCAGGTGTCGTACCTTCCCAGGGTGCAAAACGAGCTGGCGGACCACCTCAGCAGGTCCTTTCATGGCCACGAGTGGTCCCTTCGCCTGGACATTGCGATTTTGATCTTCCAGAGGTGGGGCTTTCCTCAGATAGACCTATTCACCACGCGACGCAACAGGAAGTGCCAGCAGTTCTGCTCCTTCCAGAACCACTGCCTGGGCTCCAGAGTGGACGCGTTCCTCCTCCCATGGGGAGGTTGTCTCCTGTATGCCTTTCCACCCATACCGCTCGTTCACAAGGTACTCCTCAAGATCCGGAGGGAACGAGATCAAGTCATATTGATAGCTCCAGCCTGGCCCCGCCAGCACTGGTACACATCTCTCCTAGACATGTCCTTGGAAGCTCCAGTCGGCCTGCTGCTCTTCTCGGACCTTCTGACACAAGATCATGGTCGTCTCCAACATCTGAACCTCCGGTTGCTGCACCTCACAGCATGGAAGCTCCGTGGTTGAATCCAATGGAGCTTTCCTGTTCAGACCAGGTTAGACAGGTCCTCCTTGGCAGCAGGAAACCCTCTACAAGAGCTACCTACCTTGCCAAGTGGAAGAGATTTTCAATATGGTCGGCACAGCGCTGTTCGTCCCCGACGCTAGCCTCAGTGCCGCTTATTCTGGACTACCTTCTCCATCTGAAGCAGCAGGGGCTTTCAATGTCATCAATAAGGGTTCACTTGGCTGCCATCTCGGCCTTCCACCCGGGCACGGAGGGCCCCTCTGTCTTTGCTAACCCAATGGTCAGCCGGTTTCTAAAAGGTCTCGACAGGCTATACCCTAACGTCCATCTGCCTGTCCCAGTCTGGGACCTCAACCTGGTCCTTTCTAGACTTATGGTACCACCCTTTGAAACCTTGGCGTCATGCTCCCTGCCCTACCTATCTCACAAGGTCGCGTTCCTGGTAGCAATAACTTCGGTGTCTGAACTCAGGGCCCTAACCTCAGAGCCCCATTACACTGTGTTCTATAAGGACAAGGTTCAGCTCAGACCTCACCCTCCTTTCCTACTGAAGGTTGTGCCACAGTTTCACATTAACCAGGACATCTTTCTCCTGCTATTCTACCCTAAGCCGCATTCCAGCTGCGGGGAGCAGAGACTCCACTCTCTAGATGTCCGCTGGGCGCTGGCCTTTTACATCAAGAGAACGAAACCATTCAGAAAACTGGTCCAGTTATTTGTGTCAGTGGTGGACAGAATGAAAGGTCAGCCTGTGTCATCACAAGGCATCTTGTCATGGATAGCATCCTGCATTCAGGAGTGCTATAACCTGGCAGGTGTCCCTGCACCTCCAATCACTGTGCACTCCACCAGGGCGCAGGCTTCATCAACAGCGTTCCTGGCGCGGGTTCCCACTCAGAAAATCTGCAGGGCGGCGATGTGGTCCTCCATCCATACTTTCGCCACGCACTATGCGATTACCCAGCAGGCCAGAGATGATGCGGCTTTTGGGCGAGCAGTGCTCCAATCAGTGGACAACTCCGACCCCACCACCTGAACTTGGGCTCATGAGTGACCTGACTGGAATTGACATGAACAAGCACTCGAAGAAGAAAAAACGGTTACTCACCTTCTCGTAATCGTTGTTCTTCCAGATGTGTTGGAATGGACATGAACAATACCCACCCTTCTACCCCTCTGTCGGAGTAGCCGGCAAGAAGGCACTGAGGGGCTGGTGGGTGGGCAGGGCCCTTTATTGGAGGCTATGAAGGCGCGACTCCAGGGGGTGCCCAGGCCGACCCGACGGACGCTGCTAGGGGAAAAATCTTCCGGCTACTGTGCATGTGTGCGCGCACACCCCTGATTGGAATGGACATGAACAACACATCTCGAAGAACAAGAATTATGAGAAGGCGAGTAACTGTTTTTTCACTACATCCCTGTGGTCTGCTCATTTCCCAGCTGCATTACTGTAATGCACTCTGCTTGAAGACCAAGCTAAGGCTTCAACTACCGCAGAGAACAGAAGTGCTATCCATGTTTGACGCATTAAACCTGGGCTCTATAGGCTGCACTGGGCTCCCTTTTGCTTCCAAACACAATTCAAAGTGCTAGTTTTAATTTACAATTCCTTACCTGGCTAACTGAGTGAGAGGCCACCTATCCTCCACACCCCTTCTGACAGTGAAAATCTGTCTAGATGGCTGTGATTAAAAGTCTCAAGATTTAAACCTTGGACACTAGCAGCTGGACATTCGCAATGGAGAATCCTTGCTAATTGAGTCTCTTTGTCAGCAGGGTGCATATTTCAATGTCCGCGGGGGTGGCGAGGAAGGAGGATTCCTTACCTATCCTGAAGATGTGTTGTTAGGAATTGTAAATGCTTCAAGATCCTCTGATGAAAATGTAAGGCAGAAGCAAAGCAATTTCTCCATCATATACACACTATATCTGTCTCTGCACACACACACACAAATATGCTCCACCCCAAATTATATATATGCATATAAATACACACAGTGTTGTACATGGACAATACATATTGCTTTTGTATCCCTAAACACACACATTTACATATTCATGCATACACATCAGGCATACATGCATTTACATACATGCAACACATCTCATCACTGTGGAAATGATCTCTAAAAAAAACAAAAAACCAATCCCTGATACCATTCCAAGTGAGGAAAACATTCTTTATGACACTTGACATCTGGAAACAATATTAAATTCCTGATGTACTTTCCCTTTTAATTGTGCAGTCACAGTACCGTGTTATTTTAATTTTTCCAGAAGAATAACCACTATGTGGATATTTTTATTATTATTTTCCACCTGGGTGGAAGCAACACATGTACACCTACATACACAGGCTCATCCTGCTGTCTTCACTCAGGTAAGATTCCCACTGATGTCAATTTCAGAGTAGCAGCCGTGTTAGTCTGTATCCGCAAAAAGATCAGGAGTACTTGTGGCACCTTAGAGACTAACAAATGTATTTGAGCATAAGCTTTCGTGGGCTACAGCCCACTACAGCTATGCATCCGAAGAAGTGGGCTGTAGCCCATGAAAGCTTATGCTCAAATAAATTTGTTAGTCTCTAAGGTGCCACAAGTACTCCTGTTCTTTTTACTGATGTCAATGGGAGTTTTGTTTAAATGAGGACTTCAGGATTAGATGCTTAGTATACTGTGTTTGCTGTATAGTTGAACTAGGGATGGGCTTAACAGAAAAATGCCAGCAACCTCTCTCTGCACCAAACTTCCATTGATTTCCACATTTAGTTGGAGTTCCACATTTAGACCCCGATCCTACAATGAAGGCACAGAGGACTATCTGCATTGACCTCATTTCAGGGACCCTAGCGTGCCCATGGATTCTAGTATGTTAGAATTTGTGGATTAATTCTTAGCCAAGGTGAGCTTTTTCTCACATGCTCAGGGATGAACTGAGCCAACCAATCTGGGGTCAGGAAAGAATATCCCCAAGGATATGCCTTGGTTTTTTCCCCCCTTTCTACCTCCCTCTGGAGCACTGAGAACGGGAAAACCCATAAGGGTATATCCCATGTTTCTTTTAAATGCAGTGGGTAGACAGGTCTGTGGTTAGAGCTAATATTTTCCTGCTCATCCACTCTCTGAACCACAATGGTGTCTAGGATCTGCTCAATCAGGATGATCCTGGATCAAGGAGAATTCCCAGTCTACAGGAGGCTAATGCTTTAGCGCTGAATCTCAGCTAAGCATTTTAGCTGAAATGCCTCATCACAGGTTGACAGAATTACTGTCCCCCATTACGCAGCGGTCATTACCATTAAGTATCATTGGACTTCAATCAAGTTCCCTGAGAGAAGTCCTCATTAGAGTGGAGTTCATCATGTTTTTTTATGCTGTTCTTGGGGGAATTGCCCTCTGGGAATATAGTGATGATGGATATGGTGGTATTATGAAGGCTTAGATTTCCAGTTCAGGTGAACTCCAATTGCTAATATTAAAAAACGGGGTCAGATCCTCAGCAAGTGTAAACTGGCCTAGCTCCATGAGGGTCTCTCCTCGAACGACAAATATTTTCATTAATAAATGTACTGATGAGTTGAGTTGGCTAGAATTTGTGGGACCAATATATGTACAGCCACTAGATACCTGGGAAAATATTCACCAAACCCAAAAGTTGCATGAGTTTTAGTACCTATGGCAAGTGACTTCAAACATCTGAGGAGGGTAACTGATGTAAGTGAGCATCACAGAGTGCATCATTGTTATAATAATAAAAATAGTTTGGGTTGTATTTTATGACAATTCACTGAGTTTCAACCTTTGCTGCCACAACCCACTGGTGAGCATGTGGTTACAGATCCCCACGTCTGTGCCCAATCCACAGAGGATGTGAATCTGTTACAACCCCACTTACAGAGTCTTGGCTCTTTTGTGTAAGATGTAGCAATTTATCCTTTTAGTTCTCCAAGTCCCCAGTCTAATCCCTGGTACGTTAGCCAAGAGGCCTCTCTCTCTCTCTCTCGCACACATACACGCACACACAGAATCTAAGCATTTCCCACAATCAGATTCCTCCCCACTCCAGAATTCTGGTTTTGTAAATATAGTGCATGTCACTTCTAAAGCCTCAGCCAAGTATTTCCAAGCACTTTACAAACATTAATTAAACCTCACAACATCCCCATGAAAGATAATTACACTCAATTTGCATATGAATAAAAGAGCATACTAGATGTTCTGACTTGCTCAAGGTCAAAACACGAGTCAAGGGCAGAGTCAGAAACTGAACCCAGGAGTCCTGGTTTCCATCTCCTGCTCTAGCCATTAGGTTGCATGTACGAAAGATGTGCGCGTGTTGGAAATAATTTAAAATAAAATAATCGCAAACCATTTCACTTTTGAAATAGAGGGTTTCTCCCCACAGTAGAAAATTGACTCCAGGATTGGTCAAAAAGGCCAGAAGTTAAGTGATTTTCATTGTGTCTTTGAAGCTCCTGCTCAGTAGCAAAGCACATTTCAAACAGTTGATGAGATCACAAACCATCTGGTGTTGCTCTCAAAACTGAAGAACTACTCTTAAAAAAACAAGAAACAAAAAAGCAACCCTCCCCCCCCCCCCCCCCCAAAAAAAAAACCCAACAACCCTACACTCCGTAGGCATCTGGAGATGCATTAAATTTACAATTCAGTGTTAATTTAACCGGTTTGTTTTTCTATTTTTTTAAACAGGTGTGATATAAATGAAATGAACTTTTCCTTTTTTTTTTTTTTTTTTTTTTTTTTTAAAGTCTCTCGTAGCAGAACAGTATAGCTAAGACTTATACCATTCCTATAAATAAGCTGGAGCCGACGCTCTGGATCCCAGCACCCTTAAGCTTTGGTTGTGATCCAATTAAAGCCCAAACTCTGTGGTTCACATTCATCTCTAATCATAACCATTACCTTGAGACTCTTCCAAGTTATGAGTAACCCAGCCTCTTGGGCTTGAAGAATTAAGTAAAACATATCGTACAGTGCAACTTCAATCTACATCATGCATGTTATGTGTGAACAGCAAAGCTTGAGTGTGCTTCATGCTTTTTAATGCACCCAAAATTCATAAGACGACTCTTTGGGTGAAACCAACTCAATTTCAAGTGATGAAACCAGGTCAAATCATAACCACGTCAGTGTAGGGTAGGGGACTGTTTGTGTTGTGTTTTTACAGTGTTTAGTAAAATGGGTCTCCAATCCCTGTGTCGGGGGCCAGTAGGTGCTACCACAATAGAAGTAAATAAATAAAGTTCCCATCCAGCAAATATTCATGCACGGTGTATTACATGAGTGACACTGCTGAAGTCAATCTACTTATGTGAGTAAAGTTAAGCACCTGTGTAAGTTTTCACAGGACTAGCGCTTTAATAATCCTCAACAGCTCTACTAAGAATTTATTAAGGAAACCCACTGAAATTCTTTAGATCTGGTCCACAAATAAAACCTAATGAATTAAATCAGGAAAAATCAATCAAATAGCCCTGTGTTTCCTATTTTTGCCTAGAAGTCAGACTCTGCTTTACACAGTTATGATGGGCTCGCATTTCTAGGATTGACAGCTGTCTCTTCTAACCTCATAAAAAAAACCTGTCACATTCATTACCTTTGTTGATGTCAAGCTTACCGAAGTGTTCGGAGTGAGAGAGCACAACCAATATTTTGGGATGACTCACATGTTTAAACTTTTGACACCACGTGGGCGTGCCGGCAGTGTCTGTCTGACGCCCAGGCAGATAAAACAGGTGTTTGCACAAATTAAAACGAGAAAAGAACGAGGTGGAGCTAGAAGATGAGAATTCCCATCCAAATGCTCTTTGCACCCTACCCACTGCACTGCTCTGCTCTTAAGAAAATCACTGCCCATATTCATTTTCTATCTTTACCTAACTGAAATCTGCATGGAACTTATTCACAATGGGACTGGGCTATTTACAAAATTTCCCTTGTCCTTCAACTCACCTAAATTTCAGGCTCTGTTACAAATTGGGAACTAAGCCCTAGCTCACCTGAAAGTTCGTGAACCTAGATACACTGTTCTGAGCAAACCTGGACTAAGATCCTGCTCTCACTGAAATAAACAAGATTTTGCCATTGCAGTAGGAGCAGCTTTATTATTTTGGATCAGAGTCAGGCTAGCATCATGATTTTGACACAGAAGTAGAGAAACCTAGGGGCAGTGACTGAGTCTCTTGATGAGGTTTTGGGTTTGACCCTCAAGGTCGAAGTGAAACTCCGAGGATATAAACCCATGTGGGCTAGAGACCAGAGGGAGTTTAAATAAGCTCTGTGGAACAAAACCAGAGAATTTCATTTGGCTCCAATTTTCAGGCTTGGCGTGCAGGAAGGTAGAAAACCCAGAAGGAGAAAGAGTTTATCCCAGCTCATTTTCTTCTCCAATAAGCTGCTGATTTTGGTACAAAGTTCAAAGCAATGGAGAGGCATGTGTGAGAGGCATGCCAGGCGGATGGGCTCAAGGCATTCCATTGGTAACCTCATGAATGACTAAGGCCGATTTCAGCCTCCTTGTTCCATGTTCAACTGGAAATTTAAATTCATTCAGGCTCCATAACATCACCACCTTGGGATCAGAGTCAAGAGAATCAAACTGGGAGTAAGACTGATGGCTAAAGATTGACCTCAGCTAGAAAATTTGGATCCAGATCCAAACTCTTCCACAGTTTAGGGCATGGTCCGAACCCAGGGGTTCGGTTTCACCTACTGTAGAGACGGGGTAAATAATGGAAACTAGATTTAAACTAGATCTAAAGTTCAGGTGTTCTTGGATCCAGAGTTTGGCTCTGGGGCAGCCTCTAACCAATACTATTATTTATTTATTTATTTATTTATTGCAATAGTGTCTAGTAGCCCCAGTCACTGACCAGGACCATCCCATTGTTCTAAGCACTGTAGAAACACAGAACAAAAAGACAGTCTCTAACAGTTTCATTTCACTACACTTCATTTCATCATTCTCTCTTGATCAGTCTCCGAACTTGCTGGCTCCCATTTACGAGTCATAAGATGATTTTTCTTCCTGTTTCAGATTTTTTCTCAAATCTTGGCAGGCAACATCTGGGATCAAAATAACAATCTATGCTCCTTTGCTGATGGGGGTGGCTATTAAAAAGTCAAGGTTTATTCGCTGACAGTTAACAGAGTGTTGTATCCAAGATATCATCAGCATTCCCTAAACTTAGACTAGGAGATAACTATGGAGTATCTGAACCCCTTGAATGGTAAATAGAATTGGTCTAGTTACTATTTATAAATAACTATTTTTCCCCACTAAAAATTCAACAAAAATGAACAGGTTTTTTTGTTTTGGTCTTGACATTTTTCTCTGACATTTTTGAGCTTTGCAAATTGAAAACTTTTGTTGTGTTTGTTTTCAGCAATCAGAACGTTCAGTTTTCAGTGGAAATCTGACCATTTTTGACAGCGATCCTTTTTGGGAACATTTCTATTTTGTCAAACAGAGCCATTTTCTGTCCAAAAAACCATTTTGATGAAAAATTTTCGACCAGCCCTAGCAATAACTTTCAGTGCAAGAAGAGTCTTTAATGATGATGGCCGTTGTATACAGAAATATTTAGTGCTCATGTGGCTCTCATTTTGGGCACCTAACTAGCAGTTCCCATTCTTTTTTCAACCTGCCCCTTCATCTTGAAAGCACTTTACAAACACCGAGTGTCCAGTCCTACAGCCCTTACTCACACAAGTAGTCCCCCCCCAACATCAGTAGAATTATTCATGTGAGTAAGAACTGCAGGATAGAACCCAGTAACCGATCCTTACAATGTATCTTGTAAGTAGGCATGTTTAATTTATATTTTATAGATGGGGAAACTGAGGCACCGAACCGTTATTGGGACCTGGCTGAGGCCACACAGCAACTCAAATACAGAGCTAGGAGTCTAACACATGAGTGCAGGTCTTGCAGTCCCATCCTTATTCTTCCAGACATTGTGGCCTTTCCCAACTAGACCATGCTGTCTCTGCAGTAGAGCAGCTTGGCTGAGAATTTTGTTGCTGATACATGAGAGAGTAGAATCCTGCTCATTCTCCCCTAGCTGTATTGGCTTTCTATGCATTTCTCTTATGTCCATCACTGCAATATCTAGATACCAAAGTTAATGAACTAGGCCTCACAAAACTCCCATGAAATATGATCCCCATTTTACAAATGGGGAAACTGAGGCACAGAGCGGTGGCATGATTTGCTCAAAGGGCTTCACAGGAAGTCTGTGGCAGAGTAGAAATTATCCCCATATAACAGGTGGAAAATCTGAGGCACAGAGACGTGGAATGACTTGCTCAGAGTCGCACAGAGTGTCAGTGGCAGAGTCAGGGACAGAACCTAGATCTCCTGACTTGTAATTCAGTAACCTAGACACTAGACCACACTGTCTCTCTGTACATGGTCCTCTACTACGGTGACCTCTAGAATGTCACTTTTCTAACCAAAGAGAGTGCTCTGCAGTGCTTCCAGGCAGCATTAGAAATGGTTATAATTTGTGCGAGGGATGAATTACAGGTGCGATATTTATTTATTAAATCTAGTTGCTTAAAAGATTAGGGGTGAGAGAGGAGAGACTGTATCTGCCTTTCTCCTCACCAGTGTTTGCAACCTGACACACTTCACCTCCCTCTGTGTTTTTATTAGCTGGTATTCTCAATACATCAGCGACAGCTATGATGAAACCAGTGGCAGATTTCTCTGCAAAGCAGCTGGGCCATTGTCCCATGGGTCTTGTTGCTTTGCTGGGCGAGATCTTAAAGTGACCACGACTATTTTGGCTGCTGTTTTCAAAGAGGCTGAAAGGGAGGGTATGCAAGAGTTAAAAAGCAGGGGAGAGTGGGGAATAGAAGGGAGGGATGCTTGTGTACCATGTACAGAGCGACTTTGAAAAATTCTGAGGCATCTAAGTATCACAAACATGATCCCTGCTGTGGGTGTGAGTGCTTTGCCCGAGGGTGTCAAATCAAATATCCACCACTGGTTGGTACAGTACATTGCCCCCCCTTGGGGATTCAGGGGCGGGGGGGGTTTGAAGAAAAAAAGGTTTAAATGCAGCAAATGAAGAAAATCTTTAACAATATCTGAAGCAGTTTATCATTTACTGTCACCTTGTTTATTATGAACAATATAGGTGAAAAAAAAGGAAAAGAAAGGAAAGCAGACAACTTACTTAATGTCAAGTCTCCTAACACTTACCTGGAAACGTCTCATGTCTCTGGGGTTCCCTGCTGTTTTCAAACAATTCTGATTGCACTTGAGGAAAAATTTCAAGAAGAATCTGCAAAGAGAAAGGACTGGGTCACTTCTATTAAGAAGAAACTAACATCTAGTATTATTTACCTGCTTTGCATTGATGCAAGTGTGCATCATAGCGATGTACATGAGGGTATATAAACGGACTGTCTGAAAAACTTAAAAATAAATCACATTTCTCTCTGAAATTTGTTACTTATAAGTACCATCTAATATGATTATAAATGAAATAGGAAATTAAATATCCTCTTTGGGCAAGGTCCTTAGTTGATGTAAGTCAGCCTAGCTCCATACAGCTACACCAGTTCATACCCGCTAAGAATCCGGCATTCTATTTTTTGCAGTGTCCTTACTTTGTGTTTAGCCAGTTTCTCTTATTTCTTCTGTTGTCTGTGCAGGTCTTTTGTGCAACAACATCAGAGGATAATACTATTGTAAAAACCAGAAAAATTGGCAGGGTAACTCTGGGGCAGGTGAAAAACCTGAAACTACTTTAAGCTCATTAAAAAAAAGCTGACCAGATTTCATGTTGACAGTTAGTTACTAAGTTTTTATTAAAGATAAACAGAACTGTTGACAGTCCAAATTACAATCTTACATAATCGTAAGAGAGAGGGTGACAAAAACAGAAGTTAAGGGAATATAGCAGACCCAATGCAGAATATAGGCGATGATTTAGAGTAGGTAAACATACTGGTGTTGTTAAAGTTATCAATGATTTTTTTTTCTATCAAATACACCGATCCTTCATGCTTTACAATTCTGCATGGTCGTAGTTTGTCATTTATGTAAGTTCCATCTCCAGCACTCTAGGCAGAAACTGCCAAACGTTATGAACCACAGGGCTTGGATTTTGCACAGCCTTGACATGCTATCACTAGAGAGCCCGTTCTCAACAGGCCCTTGAGTACAAAAGTCTTCCATGTGAATAAGCAAATCCATCTTTCTAATGATGGCTGCACTGATAAGACTCATTAATTTCAGGAGTGTAAGGGGTTAACAGAACATTTGCAAACATTTGCACTTTTCGGATACAAAATACCCCCCAACCATGCTATCATGATCCCAGTGTGACGGACGAGAAATATTTAAAGTGTCCTCCATCGTGAACGTGAACAACTTCCGTGATTCTGTTCTAGTAGCACATTTACATTTGGAGAACAAAACAGGTTTAACTGGGACAAGCAAATTTGTGTAGGCTCTGAGAGGGAGGGAGGAAGCATTAGTATAGGAGAGATTTTAAATAGTTGAAGAATTGGCGTGGAATACAGTGAACAATTTATTTATTTATTTCGCTTGCTGAGTGCTTGTCTTAAAAAAAAAAAAAAAATCAGCTTTTGCAGTAAGTTAAAGTCCCAGGTGAGCTAGGCCTATTTCCCTTTCTGTTACTATGACAACGATTTTTTACCGCAGTCCCAAAGTCCCTTCAGAACTCACACATTCATGCCTTGAATTAGAACTTTAAAGGAGAAAGATGTATATTTTCCAGGGTTTACCAATAACAAAATAATAATAATAAACCAGAAATCAACTTTGCTTCCTCACCTCACTTTTTATTTACGCCTCTCAAACATCCACTCCCCCAAGCACACAAAATAAATACTTAGGAATCTGATTCCTTTCTGTGTCTCTCAATAAACAACTGCAATCCTCCCCACAAGCCCCCCCCCCAAAGAGATTAGAAACATGGGCCCACAACAAAAATACCCTCCTATGGGGTTCTGCTGCACTAAAGGGTTCCATTATTTTTAAACCAATCTGAACCTTTTCTGACCCATTTTCTCATAAGTTTTCCTTTGTGAAACAATCATTTTATCCCCATCATTTGCTGCTAGCTTTCCCCTTGCTCACAATTATAGAACCTTCTTGGTTCTTTGTGTGATGCAGATAAAGGTAAAAGCACAGTGTCCATACTGCAGTCTCTTTTCACTTTGGTATTCAAGTTCAGCAGTGAAAGATGGATCAATGCTCCGTTGTCAGAGGGCAACTTCTATGAACAGAGCCCTAGTCACTTGGTTGTACATAGAACCAAAAATCATACAAAACTTCATGTTTTACAAGCAGAGCTAAGTGAATGCAGCAAAAACATATTCATTAATATTCTTGCAAATAAGTCCTGTTGATTCCATTTGGTGTGGAATTCGTGGCCCCTTTTATCTGAATTTTTTGGTGAGAAAAATTTTATTTGCAAATATGTTTCCAGAAAGAAAAAACATTGTGCATACTAGCACACGTGAATATTTGCAAGTTCAAGCCAGAAACGCTCTCACTTGCAAACCCTCTTTTTGCTGCATTCCAACAATTACAAATGCTCACAGATAATCTGCAAAAAAGACAACGGGACCTCTCCTGTTTAGGAAGCTTAGGTCATCCAAGCAGGGAAAACAAATAATGCCATGTGACCGAAGCAAGCAACTACCCCGAACAATATTGGAGACCATTTGCCAAGAAATCATGAGCTAACTATTCATAGAGTAATTGCAAACAAAGTCTTTGGGGGTAACACACAAACAGAAATAAGGGCTAAATTAATCAGAAAAATTATTTCCAACTTCAATTTTTTTTCCTCTCTCCCCACCTAGGTCCAAATAGACAGAAATTCAACCCAAGTAGAGCCTCCTATAACCCAGGATGGGAACCAAACCCAAAATATTTGGAGCCAGATCCTCGATGGTGTAAATCAGCAAAACTCCATTGAAGTCTGAGCGACCAACCGAAGATCTAGGCCATAACTTTCTTTTTTTAATTAAAGAAAACCATTCATTGCTCCTTATAGGCCTGATCACCCCCTAGGAGATGCCAAGAGCCCTCATCTCTCATTGACCTCTTTGTAATGGAGACCGCTCAGCACACTGAGGCTTTGGGGATCTGCCCCAAGATACTCAACAACAACTAGTGGTTTGCAGTGCTCCACCCAAGACATTTTAAGGGGCCTGACTTTCAGGAAATGCTGAGCCCCCGCCCTCTGAAAATCAGACTTTAAAGTGTCTTAAGCTGAGCCCCCAAAATCATTAGAGTCACTGTTGAAAATCTTGGCCTGGGTATTTAATATTTTAGTATTCTAGTATCATTTTGCCATTGCCTGCATTGTGGCTTATGGCATTTATATTTTCTTTAGAGCCCAGTGGATATACTAATGTGCTTAATGTTTTCCCCCTGGTTTTAGACTTAAACACATGCACAGAGGAATTTTCAGCTTTCCTCCAGTTAAATCAGATGGCTCACTCTCTCCTTTCAGATATTTTCCAGTCAATTTTAACTGCAACTGGGCACCCATATAAAGTATTCGGCCTGTCATTATATATATCCATATATATTTTAAATGGTTGCATCTGGGAAAGGCATTAATATTTATTGAGGCATTACAATAAAAATGAAATTTTTTGGTGGGGGAAAACAAAGAGGAGGCAAGGCTTAACATTGAATGAAGTTGATTTAGGGGTGACCGGAGAATTACAGCGGGGCTTTATTAATTTTTTTAAATTAGAACCTTTAGCAACTTTTTGGACTTAACCCACACATGCATCAAGAAAAGAAAAAATTGACCCTGTTTCTTAGCTGGCCTTTGTTCCTCCATAAGGACCATGCTCGCTATGGGTTTAGCAGACTGCTGAGTTTCCAGCCAAGAAGTGAGAAATATGGCTCATTCATACTGTATATTAGCGTTCGAGGCACTGAGGGACAAGCAAGCTAGCTTTGAATGACTACCACTAAATATCTGGCAGGGCTATAGAAGACTTGGGTATTTTAATGCATATACATCAAAAATAATTAAGAGATGTTTTGGGTCACCATTTTTAAAAAAAATTCTTTTTTCTTCCTCCTCATATTCGGTTCCTCTGTCCACAACCAGGGAGGGCTTTGGAGGTGTCATGTTGGAAGACCCTGCACATACTACCAAAAATCTGTTTTAGGATCCTGCTGTCACCAATGATTGGTAAGTATTGTACCTCTACGAGGCTCCGTATGCGGAAACAGAGAATGGTCTAGTGGATAGGGCACTGGACTAGCACTCAGGAGACCTGGATTCGGTTCTCAACCTGGCCACAAACTTCTTGTGGGACTTTGGAAAAGTCACTTAATGGCCCGTGCTGTATAGGAGAAGGTCAGACTAGGTGATCACAGTGGTCGCTTCTGGCTTTAGAATCTATTAATCTACCCAGACCTCCATTTCCTAGCTGTAAACTGGGGGCAGAGACTGCCTTTTAGTGGGTATACGTAGAGCTAAGCACAGATCTCAGGTGGCATATCTAAGCACTAATAAAATACTAACAATATAACTATTTTAAAAAACCCAATGAAATCAGCTCCCCTCTACAAAATGCTTATATTATAAAGGCCTGATCCTCTGAAGTGTTGATATACCTCAGCTGCCATTAATCTTAGAGCTGAGGACAGTCAGCACCTCACAGCACTACGGTTTGATGACACAAGTACATACAGCAGCGGAAATAATGAAGTGCAACGTATGGACGTTACAGCTTGGGGCACTGAAGACCAGGCAGGATTTTAGCAGCCAGTGGAAGCAGAGGGAGGGCACTTAGCAATGATTAATTGGGAGGTCATTCTGACCCGTAAGGAAAGGCATGGAGGAAAGGATGCCGTTGGGAGAGGGAGAAAGAGATGAAGGGCCAGAAGACAGAGCAAGAAGCGGGGGGCAGAGAAATGAGCTCAGAGAAGGAGGTTGGGCAGAATTGTGGAGAGATCTGGAGGTGACCAGAAACCGGAGCTGAATGCAGACGGAAGTGCAGAGGGTAATGCTGGTGTCAGGACCTGATCCCAAGCTCATTGTCAAAGACTCACAATGACGTCAACAGGATTCTGGATCAGGCTGAGAGAGGCCACTTTCTTGGTTTCCCTGGCATTTAAAAAGACTATCCCTGCCCCACTCCCTTTTAAGTTTCAGGGCCCAAATATCCTGCAATTACCTTTTATCTGGGACCCTGTCCAGCAGACACAGCATCATGCAAGGAGAGTTCTTGCCTCTGCCACTCCCTGCAAACCGAACGGCTACAGACAGGGCCTCCTATCTGGCATTTGCAAGGGTGGGACTCAGTATAACAGGTCTTTTCCATCACTCACTCTCCTAATCCCATAGGAACACGATCTAACATTTCAATGGGAATGCTTCCATGCAACATGGGGGTGTGTGTGTCTGTGGAAGGCTGTGGCAATGCCTATCCTTCCTTAATCTCCATTCTCCAGTGATTGAGAAGAGTCGGGTTCAAAGCCCACTGACGTCAGTGGCAGTCTTTCCATGACTCCAGCGAGTTTTGGATTGGGACACTAAAGAGCAACCCAACATGCAGCAGAAGGATGTTAATTTTTTTAATCAATTAAAAAAAAAACAACCCACAAGATTTGGGACTTGTCTGTCTTCCCATTTGGAGCCACAGAAAGAGGTAATGACACTTCATGTTTTGATAGCCCCATCCTGTGGCTTCTAAAGTGTTTTATAAACTTCCGTTAATTTAGCCTCACTAAGCCCTTTTGAGATACAGCAGATGTGGGTGACTGTCACCATTTTACAGATGAGGAAAGTGGGGGTCAGAAATGGGGGAGGAATTGCTCCCCACCACCTGGGATTAGAGCTGGGATTAGAACTCAGCTCTCTCAGTCCTCTGCCTTACCCACCCTTCCTCTCACCATTTGATAGCCTGCTCGCAATAGTGCTGCTGTTTCAGAGGTGATATCAGGAGAACTCCAGATACGTGATTTCATCCTTGTAAGTGGCTCTCCTGGGCATTAAAAAAAGAAAGCACTTGAAAAGCAAATCCAGAGACAAATTGGGTTTATTTGGCTTGCCATGGAACTCGGACTCACAGCCCTAGTAACTTTCTCGCATGAGAATGTACCTACTTTATGTTTTCCAGCAAATCCTATGATGCTGTCATGTAACTGGAGATAGTGAGATGACGACATCCTGCCTCCAGAAACTGAAGGGTTACCAAAAAGTCAGAGAATGAATTTAAAAGAAAAAAGGTGTGCTGCTATTTTGAATAGCCTTGTTTTAATGTAACTATATTAATTTTAAACACCCGGAGAACCACATCAGAAGTATCATAACATGAAGGGTTTGACACCAACTTCACCAAAGCAAGGAAATTCTGAGCTCAGGGTCTCAGTCGTCTCTTAAGTCACCCATGTGTGTCTTGGAATGGCAGGCTCTGAGATCAGTGTGACACATAACCTTACCCGATGCTACAACACAAAAGGAACAACAGGACAAATTGGAAGGGTTTATTCTGAATTTCCTGCTTTGGTGTGGACTCGGGTCTTGCGCATTTTAAGTAGGTGTTTAAAATTGGTTAATTGCATTTATCTGATATCATCAGCATCATCTTGATGAATATCTCAATATCTTCTGTATAATCTGCACATTATTCGCTGGAGTCATTCTGCTCTACATCAGCACAGATTATTAGGGAGTCAATCAGAGGACCACCCACTTTTTCAAGAGTTACAGGCATGGGACATTTCACTACAGCAATCTACGTCATACGTGCACTGTACTGGTGTAAGTACTGATGGATACTACAATAATACCCCTTCGCATTTGTACAATACTTCACACACCACAGTTAATTTATCTTCACAACACTCCTCTACGCTAGCTGCTACCTCCTACCCCCCGGTTTACAGATGTGGAAACCGACACATGTAGGTCAAGTAACTTGCCCAGGTTTGTAGAGGGAATCACTGCTGGCCTCGGGAATAGACGCCAAATGACTCAGTCCCAGATCTGTGCTCAGGGCACTAGACCATGCAGAGATTCCAGTTGCACAACAGAGGCTTTTTAAGCATGCACATTGTGGCTCCTTTCTAGGGTCCCCCCAACATTGCTTTGGAAAATCAGGGAGCACTTCACTCCCGTCAGATAAAAATCGCCTGCTCCAATCCACAGGGATTGAGCTACCGGGGCACCGAACGGCAGCCCCACTTCTTCTCTCCAACCAGCCCTACGTCGAGTCTGAACAAGTGCTGAGCACAGGGCTCCTGCTGACGTCAGTGGGAGCCAGACCTGCATGAGGGAGGAGCGCAGAGATACAGCAGGGGTGTCAGAGAGTCTGATCCAGTCTCCTCATTCAATTCTAATACGTACCGGAACCTTCCTCCACATTCTTGAATCCCTGCTCTGCCTGCCTGTATTTTCCCCAGTTTAGACAAAGGGTATGTCCACACTACAAGGGTTACAGCACTCGGGCCTAGACACTTGCTACAGTGACGGAAGGGGTTTTTCTGTCCACCTCCTCGCAGTGTCTATCCCAGGGTGTAGGTCAGCTGTCGTGGAAAAATTGACCACACCGTTGATTTTGGGTCAGACACACTGTTGCACTTTTATTAGGTTACACAATACAATTATGCATAAAGGGAAGGTCGGCGTATCCCCATGCAAGGGGGTCAGCCGCCTTACACAAATTACACAGCTTTAAGCTTATAAAGGTAAAAACCGCAACGCGTAATGAAGCATTACAAATCTTATTAGCCTTATTTGGTATATTTATTAGCAAGCCAATCAGAGCCTGTTTGTCTGGGGGCCGCGATTTGGACCCGATACCATTTAGGGTTTTTTCTGTTATTGCTAGAGGCCCTGGCACGGCCCCCCTCTTGCGGTTTTACTGTACAAGACTCTTTTGCCTTATTAATTTTTTTATAGCTAAACTACTGCTATCTTAGGTTAGGTTACTCAACTACCAGTAGGCGTTGGTTTTCCTTTTTCTCCTGTTGGCCTTTTGATTGAGCCATACAGGTTTTGCATTGTGCCACACAAGCGTATTACAAATTTTGCTTATACTTTTAATATTAAGCAGGCCTGCCACGGCCTACTGTTGCTAGCTTTAGCAATAGGTTATAATTCAGAGTAAGGCATATGGGGGTCCCCGAAAATCCTTAACAACTCCCTCCTCTTGATGCTAATTCAACAGCATTAACTCCCTTAATATGAATGTTTATTAAAGCTTGGACCTTAGGTTTTTTTTTTTTTTTTTTTTTTTTCAGGGGCGTTTTATATTTGTCACAGTAGGGTATTTCCAGTGAGTCATATACTGGATTTTCTGGTTCCAACACAGAAGTCCGCAAAGGGGCGAGGGGCAAGGGGTGAGGGCGTGGTGGAAGGAAGGACAATACTGCAGGTCGGGGATGGCAACGTGTGCAGCAACAATAGCATACACAGGTGCCCAACAACAGCCCACCACTGATGAGTCCCCAGAACAGAAACCCATGTATATCACGAGCTAGGGTGTTGGGGTTGGGGTCAGTCCTTTCACCCCCCTCCCTACCCTTTGACCTAATTTTCGAGGAGTGGGTGTTTGTTTGGGTAGAAGGGCGCTTGGTGGTTTCCGCAGGGGTGGTACTCGGCCCTAGTTTTGGTACATTTCTTAAGACTTGGACTATGTCATTTTCCGGGGGATTTTAGCAAAGGCTTAAGGGGGGGGCTAGTTTGCAGATAGCTGGAGTTACGAAATAGGTCATAGATTATGCAAAGGAGAAATTGCATGAGTCAGTTTGCATTTAGCTAAAGTTACCTATTGCTTTACACAAGCGGTTATTATATTTTATTAGCCATGAACATATTTTACCAGTACTGCTGGGGGGTCATTTTTTTTTTTTGTTGGTACTTTTGCATAGCCTTACAAACTGATTTTTGGTTCAGGCTTTTAGGCCTACCCCATTACCCACGAAAGTCCTCAGTATGGCAGATTTTTAGGGAAGATGTTTTAGGGTCTTCAGGTAGGCATTACTATTCTTATTTAGAATGGAGGTCATTGGGCAATACTTAGCACACAAGTTTATATTAAGGTGGTTAACAGTTGGGTCTGAAAGATTATTAACATCAGTGGAAAAGAACAGGGCCCTGAGGGGTGAACATATTTGCTGCACAAATGGTCTAGTGGATAGGGCACTGGACTAGCACTCAGGAGACCTGGATTCGGTTCTCAACCTGGCCACAAACTTCTTGTGGGACTTTGGAAAAGTCACTTAATGGCCCGTGCTGTATAGGAGAAGGTCAGACTAGGTGATCACAGTGGTCGCTTCTGGCTTTAGAATCTATTAATCTACCCAGACCTCCATTTCCTAGCTGTAAACTGGGGGCAGAGACTGCCTTTTAGTGGGTATACGTAGAGCTAAGCACAGATCTCAGGTGGCATATCTAAGCACTAATAAAATACTAACAATATAACTATTTTAAAAAACCCAATGAAATCAGCTCCCCTCTACAAAATGCTTATATTATAAAGGCCTGATCCTCTGAAGTGTTGATATACCTCAGCTGCCATTAATCTTAGAGCTGAGGACAGTCAGCACCTCACAGCACTACGGTTTGATGACACAAGTACATACAGCAGCGGAAATAATGAAGTGCAACGTATGGACGTTACAGCTTGGGGCACTGAAGACCAGGCAGGATTTTAGCAGCCAGTGGAAGCAGAGGGAGGGCACTTAGCAATGATTAATTGGGAGGTCATTCTGACCCGTAAGGAAAGGCATGGAGGAAAGGATGCCGTTGGGAGAGGGAGAAAGAGATGAAGGGCCAGAAGACAGAGCAAGAAGCGGGGGGCAGAGAAATGAGCTCAGAGAAGGAGGTTGGGCAGAATTGTGGAGAGATCTGGAGGTGACCAGAAACCGGAGCTGAATGCAGACGGAAGTGCAGAGGGTAATGCTGGTGTCAGGACCTGATCCCAAGCTCATTGTCAAAGACTCACAATGACGTCAACAGGATTCTGGATCAGGCTGAGAGAGGCCACTTTCTTGGTTTCCCTGGCATTTAAAAAGACTATCCCTGCCCCACTCCCTTTTAAGTTTCAGGGCCCAAATATCCTGCAATTACCTTTTATCTGGGACCCTGTCCAGCAGACACAGCATCATGCAAGGAGAGTTCTTGCCTCTGCCACTCCCTGCAAACCGAACGGCTACAGACAGGGCCTCCTATCTGGCATTTGCAAGGGTGGGACTCAGTATAACAGGTCTTTTCCATCACTCACTCTCCTAATCCCATAGGAACACGATCTAACATTTCAATGGGAATGCTTCCATGCAACATGGGGGTGTGTGTGTCTGTGGAAGGCTGTGGCAATGCCTATCCTTCCTTAATCTCCATTCTCCAGTGATTGAGAAGAGTCGGGTTCAAAGCCCACTGACGTCAGTGGCAGTCTTTCCATGACTCCAGCGAGTTTTGGATTGGGACACTAAAGAGCAACCCAACATGCAGCAGAAGGATGTTAATTTTTTTAATCAATTAAAAAAAAAACAACCCACAAGATTTGGGACTTGTCTGTCTTCCCATTTGGAGCCACAGAAAGAGGTAATGACACTTCATGTTTTGATAGCCCCATCCTGTGGCTTCTAAAGTGTTTTATAAACTTCCGTTAATTTAGCCTCACTAAGCCCTTTTGAGATACAGCAGATGTGGGTGACTGTCACCATTTTACAGATGAGGAAAGTGGGGGTCAGAAATGGGGGAGGAATTGCTCCCCACCACCTGGGATTAGAGCTGGGATTAGAACTCAGCTCTCTCAGTCCTCTGCCTTACCCACCCTTCCTCTCACCATTTGATAGCCTGCTCGCAATAGTGCTGCTGTTTCAGAGGTGATATCAGGAGAACTCCAGATACGTGATTTCATCCTTGTAAGTGGCTCTCCTGGGCATTAAAAAAAGAAAGCACTTGAAAAGCAAATCCAGAGACAAATTGGGTTTATTTGGCTTGCCATGGAACTCGGACTCACAGCCCTAGTAACTTTCTCGCATGAGAATGTACCTACTTTATGTTTTCCAGCAAATCCTATGATGCTGTCATGTAACTGGAGATAGTGAGATGACGACATCCTGCCTCCAGAAACTGAAGGGTTACCAAAAAGTCAGAGAATGAATTTAAAAGAAAAAAGGTGTGCTGCTATTTTGAATAGCCTTGTTTTAATGTAACTATATTAATTTTAAACACCCGGAGAACCACATCAGAAGTATCATAACATGAAGGGTTTGACACCAACTTCACCAAAGCAAGGAAATTCTGAGCTCAGGGTCTCAGTCGTCTCTTAAGTCACCCATGTGTGTCTTGGAATGGCAGGCTCTGAGATCAGTGTGACACATAACCTTACCCGATGCTACAACACAAAAGGAACAACAGGACAAATTGGAAGGGTTTATTCTGAATTTCCTGCTTTGGTGTGGACTCGGGTCTTGCGCATTTTAAGTAGGTGTTTAAAATTGGTTAATTGCATTTATCTGATATCATCAGCATCATCTTGATGAATATCTCAATATCTTCTGTATAATCTGCACATTATTCGCTGGAGTCATTCTGCTCTACGTCAGCACAGATTATTAGGGAGTCAATCAGAGGACCACCCACTTTTTCAAGAGTTACAGGCATGGGACATTTCACTACAGCAATCTACGTCATACGTGCACTGTACTGGTGTAAGTACTGATGGATACTACAATAATACCCCTTCGCATTTGTACAATACTTCACACACCACAGTTAATTTATCTTCACAACACTCCTCTACGCTAGCTGCTACCTCCTACCCCCCGGTTTACAGATGTGGAAACCGACACATGTAGGTCAAGTAACTTGCCCAGGTTTGTAGAGGGAATCACTGCTGGCCTCGGGAATAGACGCCAAATGACTCAGTCCCAGATCTGTGCTCAGGGCACTAGACCATGCAGAGATTCCAGTTGCACAACAGAGGCTTTTTAAGCATGCACATTGTGGCTCCTTTCTAGGGTCCCCCCAACATTGCTTTGGAAAATCAGGGAGCACTTCACTCCCGTCAGATAAAAATCGCCTGCTCCAATCCACAGGGATTGAGCTACCGGGGCACCGAACGGCAGCCCCACTTCTTCTCTCCAACCAGCCCTACGTCGAGTCTGAACAAGTGCTGAGCACAGGGCTCCTGCTGACGTCAGTGGGAGCCAGACCTGCATGAGGGAGGAGCGCAGAGATACAGCAGGGGTGTCAGAGAGTCTGATCCAGTCTCCTCATTCAATTCTAATACGTACCGGAACCTTCCTCCACATTCTTGAATCCCTGCTCTGCCTGCCTGTATTTTCCCCAGTTTAGACAAAGGGTATGTCCACACTACAAGGGTTACAGCACTCGGGCCTAGACACTTGCTACAGTGACGGAAGGGGTTTTTCTGTCCACCTCCTCGCAGTGTCTATCCCAGGGTGTAGGTCAGCTTTACGACATTTCACATCCCTGAGTGACCTAGCTCGGTCTCAGTTCAGGCCTCAGACTCCTTCTGCCCAGCTCTCAGGCTCTTCCTCTTCCCAAACCACTGCTTTCATTTCCCTATGAGTTTCATGACACCATCCTTACCAATTATGACGGACACAGTCACCTACATCTCTACCAAGTTACCCCTCTCTCCCCTCCATGTCCTTCCTTGTCCCTTAGCCTTCCAGCACTGATCTCCGCTGATACCCCCATTTTACAGAGAGGTTACATGATTTCCTCCAAGGGTTCTGTGGAGCACTGGGAACTGAACGCAGTTCTGCTGAGTCCCAGTCCAGTGCCTTACCCATAAAATTGTCCCTTCTCGCACATCCTGTCTCTCTCTAGAGCACGTTCTGGCCAAACTGGGGCTTGTGAGCCGCATGCACCTCTTTTACCATTAAAATGCAGCCTGAGTATGCTCCCACGTACCCACCCACCCCCATTCTCCACCTACCAGACTGGGCTGGGGGAGCTCAGGGCTTCTGCCCCATGGTGGGGTGATGGAACTAGGGGCTTCTGCCCTGCAGGGATGGAGGTCTAAGGGATTTCACCCCACGGAGGGTCATTGGTGCAGAAACCCCGTGCCTGGCAGGCACCGCCCCGTGGGGCAGGCCGTGTGTGTCTTGTAGCTCTCAAACTTCTGAAGATTATTGTATGTGGCTCAATAAATTTGGCCACTCCTGCTGTAGAATAAAACGCAACATTCCTTGCTGTCCTGCGGCGGGGATGTTTTTAAGAGCTTTTTTAAATTCTAAACTATGCTGTACCTTTACATTCAAATGTAAAGGTACAGCATATCACCCAAACCCAGCCATGTACATATCAGTAAATGCGATGTTTATAGGGACATATTTTGCACATTCTTTGCTTTATACACTAATTTCTTCTCTGAAATAGATGATGTTCCACTGTCAGCGGACAACGACAGACCTATAAATCCAAGGCTCCAATTCTCGCCCATTTGGTAAACAATTCACTTATGAGGTCTAGCAAAACGATCCCTTCTTCAAGGAACTGGGACTGTACGAGCGTGCATTGCCGGTGACATACACAGGCACTTCTCAGTGCTGCATGCAGTTATTTGGCATGGCAACACTCGCTGAGAAAGAGAATCTCCAAGGAAAACCTCCTTGTTTTTTTGCACTCTGATGAAAATCTGACACCATTAATGAAAATAATAATTGAACTCTATGGGCTCGAATTGAAAATGAAACACAACACTAACAGCGTGTTTGTAATTGCAATTGTTCTCCAAAAAAGCCTTTTGAGGGCTTTTTGCAATATTAGCAGTTTCCCTTTTTCCTTCGGGTTTTCCTTCTGCTCCAAAACTTTCCAGTAACTTACAAGACAATGGCTAGGAGTTTATTTATACAGTAAAATCCAGATTATTCACACCATTTGGCACATAACCAAATGTCTTAGCATAATCAGAAGTCAGTACACAGGAAGTCAATAAAAACAGGGGATTGGGCTGGCTGCTTGTTGGAAAGGAATGTTCAAATATTATTCTTATTTGTACAGTAGTACTTACAGGCGCTAGGTGATGGGTAGTCACATCATAAGAGAATTTATAGTCTAAAGAGACAAAGCAGACGAAGTGAGGGAGGAGAGATTATTATCCCCATTTTACAGATGGGGAATTGAGGCACAGAAAGATTTGCCCAAGATCATAGAGCAACTCTGCGATCAAGCTGTGAATTAAAAGAATGTCTTTCTCATCCCAATCTTTGCCTTTACTACTTTCTCTCAATAGAAAAACAGTGGTGATATTTCTGTGTCTCAAAAACTAACTCTGAACGGGATTTCAGATGAAATTCTCCTCCATTACTTCTACACTTTATGCTACACAATCTCAGTTACACCCCTGCTAACTTCTATAGCGCTCTGTATTTTTGGTTACACCTATACCTTCTTCTGCGGTGCTTTACCCTTGTAGCTACACTGTACAGATGTCTGTAGTGCTATTGTCTCCGAGTTATATTTTGCAAACCCCATTGGCTACAAAGAGATTTGCATGAGGTGCAAGCGAGAATAGAATTTGACCCCCATTCATTTTCTCCAGTGCAGTGATGATCGTTTGGAAAGTGCAACATTAAGTTATTTGATGCCCATCTAACCCAGTGAATTTATCTTTGGATTCTTCCACCACCCCTTTCACAAAAACAATCCATGCTAGGCTGAACTGTGAACACCAATTACACCAACAGTCTTTTTGCTGCTGATTGGTCCACTGGTTTTTACTATTGCTGCCAGATGGTAGAGGCCAGAGCATAAAAACTCTCTACCCTGCCATTAATTCAGCACTTGGTAATAACTTTCCCGTGACTCCAGGAGATCGGAACGTTGGGCAGACGTGAATGTTCAGAGACAGAATCAAGGTTAGGCACCTATTTTACACCTGCCAGAGTGGATATCACTCAGATGAATGCTCTCACTCATCTATGAAGTCAAGAGCATTGCGTGCCCCTAAACTGTTGTTGTATGGAATAAATATGCATTCATTTGCTGAGGAAGCAGACTGACATCCAAGCACCTTGGATCCATATACATCTTTCCCCTTCCTCCTCCAAGGTCTATTCAGTTTGTAGTTTTACACCTATTGTACTTATGGGTCTACTCACTGATGACCTTGAATCTGAACACTGATGTAACATTATATTCCTATGACAGATTTATAGATTGGCAGATAAGGGTGCATTCCTTCCCTAAGACAGGACAGCATCCAATGTTTGTTAGCATCATTAAACTAAAACTGACTTTTCACCTGCTCCCATACCATATGCAGCTGCAAATTTTTAAATTAAACTATGAAGCCATGCATAAATTTACATATATTACAGACTAGCCTCTCCATTTAACATGCAAATGTACTCCAATGTTTCAGAACACCTTCTGTCGCTAATTAATTTGCTGAATTATAATTAGACTAATCCTGCATAATTAATAAGCACAGATTTTTTTTTAATTTCTAAGCAGCTTGATGAGATCATTCACTTCCTTCTATAAACTGCTAAGTAACTGTTAAAAAAAATCTGGAAAGAACATATGTGAAAAGGTATGTTTGATGTCGCATACAAATTCAAACTAGCGGACAAAATACAAGAAAGTCAGGATTAATATAGGTATATGGATGAAACAAACATTCAGACCATTATTTTCAGGGGCAGAGACTAATGTGCTCTTTGTCTCTGTGTTTTCTTCCTTGGGCTTTTACCTTCTGAGATCATAGACTGAGACGAGAATGGATTACAGAACCGTATGTAGCATTAGGAGATGATATGATATTAACATGCCCCTGTATATCAAAACACTCTCCCTGTACATGCTGTGTGAGGATAAGCTCCTTTGATGGTATTTGGAATTGTTTTCATTTCAGCTGCCAAAACCAACGGAGATCATTCTAGTGAAACGATTAAGTGTCATTAGTACTGGATCCATTCAGTAATGATTAAAACGAAGGGTCTCGCTTTAATGCAGAAGAGCTTAGTCTCAAACAAACATGTGTGTCAAAGTGTTCCAAAAAAAAAAAAAAAAAAAGTGCCATTGTATAGCGCAGCAACATAACTCGGTGTCTATTCCCGACTTGCAAGACTACCCTAATGCATAAAGGAGACCAAGTATTGAGATCTCAACAAGTGATTTAATTGTGCAGAAAAGGGGGAGCCACACACACAAAAAAGAAATCTGTGGACTGAGCAGACAGAGTTTTGTGGCATATTTAGCAAGCGATCATGCAAGCTAGAAATAATACAGGTTCAGCTTGTAAGGTTCTTATTTCGTTTTCACTTAGCCCTTAACTCAATTAGCACCCCCGCTGAGCCAGGAATTCAGGATTTGACCCACACAGAAGAGATCAGGGGAAATGCATTCCCTTTTCTGAGACGTTATTGAACCATTTAGAATCCGCAAAGAGATAGTTTGGGAAGGGGAGTGGATTTCAGTTAGTACCACCCCAAAACACACACATATACAAATAACTGAGATCAACCGCTCTCACGCCAACAGATACATTGGTTTGGAAAGGGGCATGATGCACCAATACGTTGAAAAACTACTAGTGATTTTGGCTAGCCAACTGGGGACACAGTAAAGAGGCCTGATTTTCAGAGGGCAGGTGCTCAGCATTTTCTGTCAATCAGGCCTCCTCACCCATTTTAGGTCTCCTCATAGAAGACTGATGTGTACAAACCTTAGATGCTTAACTTATATTTAGCCTCAGACTCAAGGCCAAGTTAGTTAAGGAGAAGAAAAGTTATCCAGAAGTTCTAAACTGCACCAACCACCCACACTGAATCCTAACCATCTGACTGACAGAGTGATGGCATCAAACTAACACATGGCTCCGTGTCATCTTGGAGCTAGACAATACCACTAGAGGAACAGCTCCTGTAACAATTCTCTGCTGTATTAACTTTAGGTGGCCTCCATATACAGAGCTTTTCCATAGCCACTTAATGCGCCCATTGGATGCAATCAGAAGTCCAAGAAGATGAAAATAAATAGAAAGGTGCTTTTTTATTTTTTTTTATTTTTTATTTTTATTTTTTATCTATCTTTAACATATCTATCTCAATAGGTAAGATAGATACTGAGTAAGGACTTCAAACCAAAACAAACCAATGGAACATGGACCCAATCCTGGCTTTTGCACTGGGCTGAGTAGGGGCCAGAGAGATTAGCCCTCGGTCCCACAGGGAGTCCAAGGCAGAGACAGGAACAGAACTCAGATCTCCAGTGTACCAATTCAGTCCAGTGTACACGATTATTTTTTTGAGTCAATTCTTGCAGCAAAGTAATGAAAATTTCCTGGTGCATTTTCCAGTTCTAACATGTGGCCACCAACAAATTTCAACATCTCGGGGGTTATTGATTTTCAGGGTTTCCTACCATCTCACAATTCCCTGACTGTGGAAATGGTCATTAGTGATGTTGAACTAACATGGGGTCCAGGAAAGATTTCAGCATTTCACTTCAGACCTCTTTGGTGCCCCCTCAAAATCTGCTGTTCTGTGGAAGCAGAGATGACCAGCCTTAACTTTTTCTGTTTGCTTAAAAAATATTCTGAAGCCATCTTTAGCTATGCTTTAACATTTTGCACAGAAATCAGTTAATTTTCACTAGCAAAACAGCAGATTTTTGAAGAAATTCATAAAAGTTTCATAGTTGGGGCAATATGAAATAATTTCTAATACTGTATGTACTGATTTTTTTTTTAATCACAAATTTAAAGTGATTCCAACTTTCATTGCAAACATTTCATCCATCTCTTCTTGCTAGTTTGCAAGTGTAATTAACCTTTTCAGTACCCTTTGATATAGTGTATGCATGCCAGAGGCTTGGAAAGATGCAGTATTTCAGGCGGGAAAATAACCACACATTAGAGCCCTGCCTGGGACTATTCTTAATCCCGCTCCAACTGCTCCCGCTATTATGGCAGCGGGTCGTGCGGGATCCTGGTCCTGCTGCAGGGCTCTACCGCACATCAAATGAGAAAATATAAACGTGAACTGTATCTATTGGCAATGGGTGGGTGTCAAAAAATGCAGCAGTTTGATTTGGAGAAGTTTCCTGAAGTTCAGATGCTTTTCCAGTTTGAGTAAAAAGATTCTCTTCTCTTACTTCAATTTTGCATCTTTGTTTGGCTCAGTTAACATGCTGACGGTGCTCAAGGACATTTTACTTTGCTTGTTTCTAGCCTGAGATGTTATAAAGATACACAGGACATAGGCCAACATATTCAGAAACGGCTAATGATTTTGGAATCATTAGCTTCATGAGAGCTCATTTTCAGAGGGCAGGGGCTCAGCACTGCCTGAAAATCCAATCCCCTGTAAGGTGTCTCAACTTGGGCACCCCAAAATTGAAGCATTCAAAAATCACCAGTCAATGTTGACATCTTGGCCTTAAGGTTTGCCATAAAACCATGGCCCCAGTAAGTCGGGTATTCTTCCTCTGCATAATAGCTGGTGCTACAGAAGTCATTGTTCTCCTCACCACACACACAATGTACCTAGCCGATTGTGCTGCACTGTTAATGAGGAAAGAAAACTGCTTTCTGACCCTTAAAGTGATCGATTTATACCCTAAGGCATGAGATTAATCTCATTTTAGCAGGTATATGTAATACACTGGCCTAAGGCCTGATCCTACACCACTGTAGTCAACAGAAGCTCTGCCATTGAGGTTAATGGGTACAGGATTGGGCCTGTTGTGCGTGGCATCACGTTTTGTTTTAGTGGCTGCCTCCAGTGAAATTAGGAGCCTGCTACTTACAGGCAGCAAGCAGAGCTACTCCTTTAACAGAGTGGTGGGGGCTTGTGCTTTTGGTAGGGAAGGCCACAGGTTTGATCCCTTGTGACCATCACAGTGTCCATCCGTATGTGACCATGAGTTCATTGCACATAATTTTGTCGTCAGTCGCACAATTACTCAGTCTTTGTTTAGACCCAACCACTGTACTGGAGTCTATGACTGCTTCCACCAGGGAATTCTGCACTGTGGGAGGAAGCATTTCTTTGTGCTGGTCCTAAGTTTACCGCTTATTAATTTCAGCAACTGACTCACCTATTGTGGGAATCAGACGCATCTCGTGAAACACACCAAATCCCAAACCAAGCATCTGATTCCTGGGTCTCCTCGTCTGGAGGATAAGGGCCCGATCCTGGAACATATTGTTTGATGAGAATTCCAGAAGGCTGAAGAATGCAAACAATCTGGGACCAGATCCTTCTTAGCCAAACTTTCTTTCCATTGGCCACACAAGGCAGCCCTGTGGTTAATGCTCTTTTTATCATGTAAGGAGCATTACACAGCTAATAGCCTCCTATGTCCCAGTCAGAACCTAAAGTGGTCATTCCGGCTTTTTTTTTTTAAACCTCATTAAGGTAAGGCTTTAGCAATGCTTCGCTTTATGGTTGGCTTAATGAGACTGTGTGCGGTCTCCAGATGTTTCCAAGCGCAGCAACTATGGTCTACATTCCTCACTCACCTCAAACTCCCCTAATAGACTTCCCCAATTTGAGATCATAGAGCCAGATACAACTCAATGTATATAAGTCTGTTTTTCAGAAGCCAAGATATTCGACTTTTCAAGGGTTTGGCAAGGTGGGAGTTGGATATATTTCTGGAGCAAAATCTATGCTTTGTTGGCCTTGAAAGGCTTTGCAGCAGCTTAGTCCAATCCATTTTACCTCTTGGAGATGTACGGCATATTGTATATTATATATATATAATGTAGACACTTGCATCTGCACGCACAGCTTTCTAAGCCTTCCGTCAGCTTACTGATTAAAAAATATCCATGTTCCAAGGCTTTAAATAATACGTTATTGCTCCATACACATTATCACAATTTGTTCTCTAGCAAAAAACGGTCTCTTGGCTGTTCCTGACTTAGGTCCTACATGCCTAGTGCATTGAATAGCCAATGCATACAATGAATTTGGCATACTTTCCTCTTCAAATTTCTACCCCAATCATAAATCTAAAGGTAAAGTTTTGGAGCAAAGTTTTGGAGTGCTTGCAACATTTGCAGGATGTTTTCTTCATTTATTTAAGCCAGATGTTTGCATTTTAAATAATTTAGAAGCTGTTACAGTAAATAGACATCAAGGGAAGCTAATGGGAGTAGCATTGTCATTAGGAAGAACTTGTATGATGAGACATTAGACTAAGGAGCCAGTGCCTTCAGTGTCATGGTGGGTTAAGGGAATGAATACACGTAGCCTGTTGGAACGCACGACATATCAACTGACAGATTGGGGAACAGGGTTTGAACTGGAATTGGATAGAACTCCTCATGAGACGAGGTTGCATTGTGTGTGTTTTTATCAAAAACATGTATGGTTCTTTCACCCAAGTATGAAACAATTAAAAAGAAGAGCGATCTCAAAGTTACAATTTGCTTATTTTCTAGTTTTTAAATGCATGTTTATTACGCTGATGTAGCTTTGATAGGATTTTCTGAAGCTCCCAAATGAAAGATCGAAGTTGCTGTACAAGCTTATTTTGCGTTGGGTTGTGCTGCAATTTGGGACGCCAGGACAGCTGGTAGCATGAACACAGACTCAGGAGACCAGTCTTCTATTTCCAACTCTGCCACTGACCTACCCCGGGACCTGGGGAAAGACACTTCACCTCTTTGGGCTTCCCTTCCCACCCTTTGTCTGTCTTGTCTATTTAGATTGCAAGCTCTTCAGGTAAGGGACCTGTGGATATGCACAGCGCCTGGCACAATGGCGCCCTGATCTTGGTTGAGGCCTACCGTAATACAAACGGCAGCAACAACATGTCTCCACATCATCCCCTTCACTGTGCAGCATGAATAGGCTGAAAGCTGAAGGAAACATGTACAACTGGAGTCAAATCCGATGAGAGAACACTTTATATCCTTGCGCTCTCACCTTTGAGCATACACACCTCTCACTAGCTATGATGATTCAAAAGCAGGAATACAAGCTGTTGCGCTTCTTGGTGTGTTTCCGTAAGGAAATTCTTTTCAACACACATTTTAACCTGTCATTTGTATCATATAGCCATACAGCATATTTGATCCTAGAAGATCTCAAAAGCAGGAAATAATTCACCACTAAAATGCAAGCAAGTCAGGGGTATAGAGCAGCTATCCAGTGGCACCCTCCAGACAAGGTGGGTGGGGTCAGAGGAGGATATTTTAGCTAAGAACATTGGTGCAAACCCATGTGACTTATGAGAAGAGCCATGGGGGTGAGGAAGGGGGGAGATGGTTAGCTGGTGCAAAGTGACAAAATGCTATGAATTTCAAAATCAAACTATCCAATTTGCATGCAGTGCATCACTAAATTGATCTCTAGGCTAGATTTCAATGGAGCTATGCCAGTTCACACTAGCCAAGAATCTCACCCAGCCATTTAACATACACAATGAGCAGAGAGGATCTTGATTTTTAAGGTCTTGCTTGAAAGATACTCTGTGTAGTAAACTGTAATGTGTTCAAGTTATCGACCAAAAAAGATGTTGGGAACCTGCAGTACTAAGCAGCCTATGTATTTCAAAGCTTGGACCTGATCCTGCAGTCTCTCTCTCAGGCAAAACTTCCATTGGTTGTACTGAAAGGACTACAGGATTGAAGATGTGATCATTGGGCCTCACCAATACACCTATTTGCATTAGTGTAGTTAAATCAGTTTAGTTAAACAGGTGCAACCTGCTGTATGGACGCTCTTATTGTAGCTTAACAGCATCTTATTTCAATGTAATAAATGTTTTCCCAATCAATTTAACCTTAAGTGAAGTAAGCCTGGTTTAATGGAAATAAAATAACTTCCACACAGCCGTTTGCACGGGTTTAACTAAAATTGATTGTAAAATCACACCTTAAACTGGCACAATTCTGCATGTAGAATAAGCCCTTAGATCCATGAACTCTCCAGGATCTTTGGGTATTATTTTTTCTTGAAACAGTTTACACGATTGCAGCCAAATCTTCAGTTGGTGTAAACTGACACTGACGTCAATCAAGCTATGATGATTTATACCAGCTGAGGATCAGGTCCTTGGAAATCAGCTACTGTGTTTTTTTTCTCCCTTCCCATAAAGTTTTTTCCCCTCCCAATATGCAAAAATGTCTGAAAATCCTAATGGCTCCAGACCATGAATTGATGCAATCCCCTGTAATGGTTCCTTTGGAGCTGTTATGAAGTATTAACTCAAAGCGCTGTGTAACAGCTGCTTCAGAGCCGTTATGGTCCGTTGGGTCCAAAATCCACTTTTTAGAAGGAAGGGGGGACAGGATGGGAAAAAAGATGCTAAAATATAGATTTCTATAGCAGACCAGAACAACTCCAACAAAACCAGTACAGCCTGTCAAAATAACAACAATTACAAGGTTGTTTTTTTAAAATTTCTAAATATCTGTTCTACACATGACAAATGGAAACAGTGTCGATCAGTTGTTTGGCTGGGTTTTGTTTTTAAACTCTCAATGACTGCGTGAACATTTAAAGTGGTCTGAATATGAAAACCATCATCATTGTTCCAGTGTAGCCATCACAATAGGCCTCCTCCTGCTATGTGCATTCATATACATCATGGGAGTCTTGCTCTGGCCAGAAAACTAAGCTCAGTGCTGGGATTGAGAGTCAATAGGTTCTAGACACCTAACTTCCTTAGACAGCTTTGAAAATCTCAGCCAAAGATGTGTACACATCCCCTTCCAGTAGCTGGTTCACTCTGAAGATAATAGGATACTAGGGTGACCTCCTAGATGAGTTAACTCAATTGGTGGAGGTCCATGCTGTGGATCTGAAGCTCTCAGGTTCAAATGCTGCTGATGACCTGTGAGTCTCTGCAACTTGAAACACGAAGGCAGAAACTTTGTCCTTTGTCCCATGCACCAGGCCATTTTAATGGTCTCTGGAAGAAGAGCAGTTTTATGTACCTTTATGTCCTGAAAAACCTAGATTCAACAGGCTGAGAGTTTCAGTCTTAACTCCATGTTTCTGAGAAATTTCAGGGTATTTGAACAGTCTTTTGTGGTTTAATTAAACTACTGGTTTGTGGTACAGCTTAGGAAAACACTTAAATAGAATTCAGGGATTAACTATTAGGGACCATTTCATTTGGTCTAAATAATTACTTTGGACATGTCATCATCCAATAAGAATTTGGGGGAAAGAAGACAACACACAAGTCTATCATAACACACATCTTCATTCTAAATACACTTACTACTGACCTAGATGTATGTGTGTGTGTGTGCACTGTGTAGCAGTTGTGTGTGTGTCTGTGTGTGTGTGTGCGCGCGCTTTTGGCATTTTATTTAGTCTCCACATAGAAAATTAAAAACACAACTTTCATTTGTTAAGTAATTTTTAAGGGCATTTCTCTCTACCATTAAGTGGCAAGGAGGATGCCCCACAACCATGAATGTCATCGCTATAGCCTCAGGCCTACTGAAGGTTTGGAAAAGCACGCTAGGATTGCTAAGATTTGGGGATTTACAGAGTGCTTTCCAGCCTATTAGAGGGATCATTTATACTGTGGTATCACCCAAAAACCTTAATCAGGGTCAGGGCCTTGTTATGTTAGGGGCTGTAAAAACACAGAGGAAGACATGGTCTATGTCCCAGAAGTTTAAAAAACTAAAGATGGGTTGAAATGGTTTCATGACTTTCCTCTATCCCCTAGTCCAAAGATGGGTTTCTGTTTTACAAACATCCCCCTTGAAACATTTGCCACCCACACATTGCAGCATTGTGCTGAATCAGAAGCAGAAAGTGAAACTGACTAGAAATTGGTTATTAAAAACAAAAATCACCCACTTCCTGTCTACCAAGTTCTCTCCCACTTTCCCCTTAAAACTCACCCCTTTCCAATAATCCTTCCATCCTTGATTTCTACACCCAGCCTTCCCTGAACTAGCAGCATGTCTGGTCTAAACTTGGGTCCATATACTACAAATGCTAGCAGGCACAGGACTTGACTTAAAGTGGTTGATTTAAGATTACATGGTAGTGAGTGTTATGCTTGCTTGTAGTAAGCATTCACAAGAGCATGTCCAACCCTACAAACACTACTGCACATGTTGAAATCGGACCATACTTGCTTAAAGTTGAGTCAATGGGATTTCTTACATGGTTAAAGTAAGGCTTAATATTGTATTGTTGTGGGTGAATTTTGGCTTCTCCCTAGAGTTATCTCAGCAACATAAACCCAAACATCATGGTCCTATAAACAATACTCTGTACCCTGGCACTCCTATATAGTCACATGAAAATAACAGACCTGGCCCGGAAAGGGTTGCATGAGAGCTTAGAAAGGGGAATGAAGTGGAAATCTGGGATTCCGAATCTTTGTGAAAGGAGTTTGGTTGATAATGCTGGAGATCAACACCGGACAAATTGTGGCAGTGCAAACTTCCCAGACTGTCTCTGGGAGTGATGGGTTACTTTAGTTTCCATGTTCGTTTACGGTCATATCAAAAGCCCAATGAAGTCAGTGAAATTCTTTCCATTGACTTCAGTGGGCTTTGGATCAGACCCTCAAGCTTTGACCTACCTGAACTACCAACCAAATTTACAGTTGACAATCATGATGGATATTTGCAATGTTGTAGCTCTGTTGGTCCCCAGATATGAGAAAGACAAGGTAGGTGAGGGAATATCTTTTATTGGGGCAACTTCTGTGGGTGGAAAAGACCTGAAAAAGAGCTCTGTGGAGCTCAAAAGCATGTCTCTTCCACCAACAGAAGTTGCCCCAATAAAAGATATTACCTCACCTACCTTGTCTGAGTCATGATGTAGGTAGTTTGAGGTATGGATGCTAAACTAAAGAAAAGGCAACTGAAAAGCCACCACACAGCAACAACCTCATTCACTGCTGATCTAGGCATCTAGAGAGCAAATGATCTGAGTTTGAGAATATTCTGGGGTTGCTTAGAGTCTGATTGTTTATCTGTGTAAGAAAGAGGTTCACAATTGCTCATCCAAGGGAATGAGATTCCTCTTGTAACTGCTCATCATCTGTGTGAGAGGTTCATAAACTCCCCCTTAATTACAAGCTAATTAGAGTTTCAAATTCTCCACTTCTGAGCTTGCACTGGGAAAACCTGGCCGAAACCAAAGGGAAAGAGCCAGATTTCTAAGCGAGCTCAGCATCCAACACCTCCCACCCACACAACTACTTACATGGCCTGATTTTCAAAAGAGCTCACATTTAGACACCTAAATCCAGGCAAGCTGCATTTCAGATGCACTCAGCACCGACCAACACCTATTGCCCTCAAGGGTGGGTGCTGAGTGCTTTTGAATATCTGGCCCACTTTAGGCTAACCCTAACACTAACATGTCACCAATCAGTTCCTTACCCATCACCTATGCCATGAACATGTCAGTCAAGATTTTTTCAGAACAACCTAATGATTTTGGAAGCCCAACTTTAGTGGACCCAATTTTCACAAAGTGCTAAGCACCAGCCTCTGGAAAACTACGTCCCTTTCAGGAATCTCAAGCCTAGCATCCAAAATC
The DNA here is from genome assembly GCF_028017835.1 of Emys orbicularis. Lineage (NCBI taxonomy): Eukaryota > Metazoa > Chordata > Testudines > Emydidae > Emys > Emys orbicularis. The sequence goes on from NC_088684.1 coordinate 137,520,621, forward strand.
ACTAGCCGCTTTTGAAAATCTTCACCATCAGCTTTTTTTTTAAAAATCCTTTGATCTTACCCATGGTTTGTGAAGCTGCTACCAGAAGAGTTTCTTTTATTACTAAAGGACCCTGAATAAACATGTACTTTATAAAAAAAAATGCTAGGGGTGGGGGAGGGGAATAAATCACTCCAAATTGCTACTTTGATGAATGTGGACAAAAGAATAAAATTTGTCACCAACCTAATATTACCATCAAGGTTTTGTCTAGCTACATTCCTTCCAATTTAAAAACAGTTCAATACCCCTCTTACGTTCAAGTAGCAGCACTTAATAAACAGTGATGGATGTTTTTTATTCCCCCCTGCTCCCTGTGTTTCAGACTTCCCTATGTCTGTTACATGGGGATTGTTTAGCTTGGGGGAGATGTAGATCCTCCATCTTTCTTGCATTGACATGCATCCCTCAAGGAAGGACGACCATATTTAATTCATAACCCCCGTTGGCTACACAAACATACAACTTCCCATCAATTAGGCAACACAGAGATGCTGTTAAAAATCAATGAGCTTATTATTAAATATATTTTCTTTTCATGTAACAATAATAGTTATTGCTGCTCTATTGTTATGGCTGCAATATCAGCTGTTTAAGCAGCTTTTAAAAAAGGATTGATGACTTTTGATCGGGCTGTATAATATCAAAGTGCGTCAGAACAACATTGTACCTGCTGTGCTGCTTGACACTATTCGGTACTAGGGAAAGTGGTGGTAAAAAGGGGCCAATGAATGTTTCCTAAAGAAAAACAGATTGTACAAGTAGGAAACAAGGAGTTGCTGGATAGTTAGCTGTGCGTGTGTGTGTGTGTACAAGTGCATGCATATACACACACACAATCAAACTGAATGTTCATCACACACAATATCAATCAAAGAACAGTCTGTACATATTTGTGTTTTCATTGTGGCGTGTTTATTAGAAATTATTTGGATATTTTGACACATGCCACTAGCAAGGGAGCTCCCTGCCTACCAACAGAGATGTTAAAACTGTGCCAGCTCAAGCAAAGGTTAAAAAAAAGAAACAACATTGCGCAGGCTTTGGCAAGTACATCATATGCTGTCTGGCCACAGCTGATCTGAAGCGAGTCCCCTGTAATTATGGGAGAAGGTGGAACAGGTTTCCTGCTAATTGGAAAATTCTGCAAATGGCACCAGTGAAGTAAATTGACAGTCGTTAGAATATTAGCAAAATGAGAGAACTGATTAGGAAAAAGCTCAGATGTGGACTTTTTTTTTTTTAAACTATCTGAATCTACCAGCAAATTGATAATAAAAGCTGACCTTAATAACAACAGCTGTTATTTGACCTGGATACAAATGTATATACACACATGTACATATGTGTATAATACACATTATACACACGCAGAGATATAGAAATAATTATAGACACACTATACACACACACAAAGTTATAGATATAATTATGCACACCCATGCTATCTGTATATTAATCTGTTGCTATTCCCAGACCAAGAATGCATAAAAAAGGTCTGTCTGCCTCTCAGCTTTCGAAAAATTCTTTTCCAGTGCCAAAAGATTCTGTGAAATAAATCAGTATTTAAGGATGATACTGTCAATAAGCACATCCTGACAAAACTATATTCATTTGAAACCCTTTAATCCTTGAAACAAATCTTGCTAGATATTTGTTTACCTATTTAAATATTTAAGTGATTCTTTCCTAGGAAAAGCTGGATTTCTATGGTAAATTTACTCTTGATATGCCATTGTTGGGAATTCTAGGAGCAACTTCACTTTGTATTTTATTTTAAAATGTACAGGAAGCAAAGTGGGATTTGGCCAAGATTCTGGCCATCCATCAACACTTAGGTATTTGTACTTGGTATTTTTCAGCTACTAAGGGCAAAGGAAAAAGCAAACGCGAGAGGAAAAAATAAGACATTTTAATTAGAGTCACTGTTGCATATACCAGCAAATCTACCTCCCTGTGATCACTGTAACTTCATTCAGAATCTCATTTCTTTTTCCTAGGAACCCTGCGAAATAATCTCTAAGGACCTGATCCTATTCCCATTGACTTTCCTGGGAGCTGGATCAAGCCCTAATCTGTAGGATGCTAAACAAACGGTTTTCACACAACGATCTCCCTAGCTGCCAAGACCCCTCAACTCCCATCAGCTTCACTGGCACCTCGCAGGATAGGACCTGTGATTAGCTATTACTTTACCCCTCCCTCATGGAAAAGTCCTATAGAATTTAATGGGAATTAAGCCAAGGGATTCTAACAGAAATTATTTTCAAAACCCTATCGGGGAATTTACAGAGAATGAGATCCTTTACTTTTTTTTAAAAGAAAAAACCATCCAGCAGAAATCTAGAGCAGAGATACGACTGCCTGTGAAATTCTATAGAGGGTCCAATAAAAACTCAAGTTATTTCAATAAGACTTTCCCCTAACAGCTCCCACAGCCATTTGTATTGCATCTAAACAATGCAGACTCTGAATGTTCAGTATAGAATCAAGATTACTTTAGCCATCCTACATTCAATAAACTTAATAAAACTCTAGCCTGGTGATTATATATTGCTCTTAAAACAAAAATTCACACCAAGTGTTCTCCATATCAACATATAGGCCACGTTTTTGTGGGTAACATTTTAGGATCTAGGAGAGGTTAGTAGATTGTAACTCTTCTTCCTCTTGCATGTACTTTTGTAACTCCTCCTCCTGCCCCCCAAATCACATGTAAAAGCCTAGATCTGGTATCTCTTTTGTTGTACTTTTTTTTTTTAATGGAGAAATCCTATAGAATTTAATGGGAATTTTCATCCTCACTATAAAATTCTATAGGCTGGTTTAAAAAATAAAAGCCACAGAAGGAATTTCGTAGAGAATGAGAGACGATGGGCCAGAACCTCAGCTAATGTAAGTCAGCATGTGTGTGCTGGAGCTACACTGAGCTGTATGGAAGTATGTTGGTTTCATTCTTATTAAATTCTATAGGAATTTTGCATAAGGGGATTTTCTGTTGGAGAGGTTTGAGTTCAAGTCTAGTGTTTGCATTTTAAGTATTGGTGTTTATATATTTCCTCAGGGTTATTTAAGTGGCTCAGGGAGTCAAAATAATGCAAGATCTGGTCTTTGCCGGGTAGCTCCTGGGTGGCAGGAATACACAGCCATGGCTAGCCCTTATGCTATTTTGACCATTTCACTCCCTAAAGTTTTGGTCCAAAAGCTGTTAAAAATCAATGGAAAGATTTCCATTAACTTCAATGGGTTTTGAATCAGGCCCTGAAGATGCCAGATCCTGCTAACTAGTCCACCCAGGAAGATCCGGGCCTGTGTGGAGTCTAGCTGGAATTGATCAGGATGTGGAGTAACTTACAGTACCGGGACCAAGTCATTAAAAACAAAAAGCCCACCAATGCAGAGCTGGGTCAGTTTGCCAGGATAATGCTATTTCCTGCTTCCTAACCCCAGTTCCTATACAATCAGATTGCACTGTCCTGATTGGTTTCAAAATCCCAACAGGGAGCTCCAGCTGGTTTCACCGATCAAGAGAGCGGGTGGCCATAGGCAGGCCTTAAAAGGGGCAACCAAACTCAATTAACTCTAATCCTGATCCTTTCTTTTTTTCTAACCCTTCCACCCCCCTTTTGGAGATGGATTTTTTTGTTTTGTTTTTGTGTGTAGTCCATTTCCTATCCCTCATTCTTCCTGACAGTTCTGCTTCACACATACACACAAAAAAAGGGGGTGGGGGAGGACAACCACCAAACCAACACAGACAGTTTGTGCCAAATACAGTTAAGGGGTGTGGGGGAAGGAAGGGGAGGGGGGGAAACCAAGTCACTTTCAATCAAGTGTCACACCTTTAAATAGTGGTTAAATCTTTGCATTATGCAGCTCATCCCTTTTACAACATGGGGTTCCCGTAGAGAATTCCCTGTTTACACTGGGAATTCCTCCAGGAGCGCATCAATAAAGCTGAACAGATGTCAGGGTGGAATGCCAGCGGCAGTGGCTGTTGTCAGGGGTGGTGGGGAGTGAGTCAGGGAACAATAAGAGGCGGCATCTGCTGCATAAAGCCCTTGCGTGTGGGTCAGGTTTTGCCAGTGTGTTGAGATTCCACCCTCTTCTTTGTCTGGGCACATTGCCTCTCTTGTTCCTGGATGACAGGGGTTGACACATGTCACCCAATCCTATCAGAAAGACTATTTGTTTGGCTCTTGCATATGCACTAGTGTTTTTGACCTCCTCTGCTCGGAATATATTGAACAACACTGGAGGGGGGGGGAGAAACTCCCAGGTCCTCCCCGATATACAATTTCATTATGCACTTTGTGTCCAACGTGAGGATGTAGATGACCTGCTTTTTAATTAAAAGCATGATTGATGAGACTTTACTGACAGGAGGACCCGGGATTTAAAATACTACCTAAAGAGGAACTGGCCCCTGTTGGTTTGTGAAGTTTAGGTTTGTTATAATAATAATATAATATAAAAATTCAATTAGCCACTAAAGAGCATTAGTAAACAAACTGCAGTATTTGAGCTATGTCACTGACGGAGTTTAGTCCTGCTTTAACTGCAAATCTCAACACAACATCAGCCACAGAGCTGCAATCATATACATTTTTTCAAGTCCATCCCAAAAGGAATAGAAATTTGCTAAGATTGTGCGCCAGCTGCATCTTACTGTGACTTTATTCACGTTGCCGAAGTCTGCTTAAAATCTAATGTGGTGGAAAAGCTCCTGGGTATGGATTTAAATAGCAATGTAAAAAGCAAACAAAATGCATAGATTGTGGTAGCTCTTATTGTCTTCAGTCAGGGATCAGGACCCTATTGTGAAAAGTACTATACACATATAATGAACAGGTCCTTGCCCCAATAACTTGCTCAAGATCATCAATGTAATTTTCAAGACTATGGATTAAACATATCTTCTCACCCTCTAGAACAGAAATAATATGGAAGCTAAACAGCTGATAACCTGGTAAAGTATCCCCTTGCATGAGGAGCTTTTCTTTGTTATTCTCCAATCCTTGCTGTTCCCCGTGATTTTAGATCTTAAAAATAGGTTGGGTTTGTTTGGGGTTTTTTTATTTAAAATGTACTTTTTTAAAAAGAGTAATACTCTGCCCAAAAGTGACACTTACTAAATAGGTCTCATTCGGAGTATATAACTTAAGCTGCAATTTTCTTGTCAATAACAAAACAACTCCCAAATAAAAATGTATTATTCTAAAAGGGCCACAAATATCTACTGAAAAGTGACTTCTCCGAGTATTTATAGTTAGTTTTGTTTTTGAACTGCTAAGTTAGAACCAGCAAACAAAGCCTAAATATTGGAAGTTAAAAAACAGCTACTATTCCATGTATGTTGCACTAAATAAGTGAGTCCAATGTCAATATTAAGTATTCAGGGCCAGATTCCCAGCTGATGTAAATTACAATGTTATCTACTATGAGTATGACTATGAACCTAAAGACTGAAGCTGAGTATTACAGTCCATGAAACTAGTTGCAGTAAGTTGAATAACAATAGATAAGTGAAAGATATTCAAGTTTTTCCTTTAAAAATATTAAATATGGTTTGTTCTTAATTTCTTAAATTGATTTTTCCCCTGTTAGTATCCTTACTGTGAAAGCGCTAATTTTCTATAAAACAGGAATACTCAGTTATAGGAGAGGGGGAAGGAACCTTATCTTTCAGTCAAAAGGATTTAGAAGTACACGCAGGCTTGCACTATACGGTTGTGCAGGAAGTTAAAACCTTTGAACTTTCTTCATCTATCCAGATTTCACCATCACTTTTCAAGCCCAGAAAAAGAAATACATGAGTGCATGTTTTAAAATTCCTTTCTGATTAAATGCTTGTAAAACAAAAGCACAAAAAAACTCTGCTTTTCTTACATACATCAGAGGGTTTTCCCCCCCCTTTCAGTTTGACAATTAGAAATTATTTTTGGCTGCTATGTAGCTAGCAAAGGTTAATTGGTCTTGCTGCTGTTAAATACTGAATTCTGATCATTTGATTAATGAGGTGTCAGAAGCCACAAGTAACCAACCCTTTTTGGAGAAAAAGCAACAGAAATCAAATGTATTTTTAAAGATTTAATGTTCTTCCCCACACCCTCCACCATCCTAAAGGCAGCTGTTTTGAATACAGTATAGTTTTCAACCCGGTCAGGAAAAACCATGGTAAGAAAGATAACAAAAATTGTTTTGCGGTGTGTAACCCCTTCAATCTCGGAGAAGTTAGAAATTTCTCTGGGCCAGATCCTCAGATGGCAGAGATTGGCATTGCAGAGTAAAGCTACGCAGATTTACACCATCTGCCGATCTGATCTTTCACATGTAAGTAGATACATTCTAAATTTTCTACCTTTTTCCTCCTCCTCCTCTATATCATCACTAGCTATGTAGGATCTGTCCATTAAAGAAGCTCCCAGTTTGTCAGTCTTACGTTGGGAATTTAAATAGATGCTCTGCAATTTTAGGGAACATAAGTGTCTTATGCTTGCAATGAAAAAAAATGGTAAATATTATTACACTTCCATTTGACTCCACTCACCGAGAGCACTGATCTCCTCTAATAGTGGTATAAATGCACTTTGTCACAATAAACCACTGTATATTATGTTTATATATGTCCTTCAGGCATGTCACAACAGTTTGGCATTCGGAGTTGCTCTACCACTGTGTACATTAAATAGTCATGTAGTTACATTAAACAGTGGGGAGTTCACACTTCACAACCACTCAGTGTTTTAAAACAGATGTGGGCTGTCTGTTGTCAGGCTGTAATAGAAAGACTTAGGAGGATCTTGGTGGAATTTAATCTCCAGTTGATTGAGCACTCCCCAATCTCTCCTTACTACATTCTTTCCCAGAGCACCCCAATATTACAAGGAGAGGGAAAGGGGTGGGTGGGAACATCCCCACAACAACAACTTTTGTATCACTGAATGCAGAGATCTGAAAGGAAAAGAAAAGAGATTCCGAATTCGGAATACTTTGTGGCTCGGAATATTTTTGAGTGGGGTGGGCTGGAAAGGGTGCCCTGGGACTTACTGACAGGAGAATTTTTGACAGTTGATGGACAGATGAATTCCGTCATGGAAGCGTTAGTCGAAAGCGGCAAGGCCAGATGGAAACTCACAGCTTGTCTTTAATATTAATTTTCTTTCCCTTTTTTTTTTTTTCTTCAGGAGAGCAGAATTCCCTAATTCCCTAAAATGTTGCAATGCATCTTGAGGTATTATTTTTCCAATGCCTTTCCCCACCTACTCCTAGTAAGAAGTGCTCCTTTGTGTTAATGCTATTTTTTTTCCTCCCTCTCCTTTTGAAATAAAAAGAAATCAGAAAAATAAAATAAATTAAAAAAAAAAATCAATGAAGCTACACAGCTGACAAAAATTCTGACTGGCTTAAAATACATATAGATAAGTAATATCTTAACCTTCTACTAGATTTTTTTAAGATACATATGAATCCGTTACAGCTAGCAAGTTTTAGCTTACAGAAAGAGCACTTAATAAGCACCTCACTGAAATGAATGGATACGGAAGGAAAAGCAAGACATCTGCTATTTTTTATAGGGAGAAACATCCTTATCTTTACAGAAACATAAAGATGACAGTAGGCTTGATTCCAAGGAAGAATCTTAGATAATCAAAAGGGACTCTCTCTCTGAGTGACTTTTTTTAAATTGCCATTTGAGAGAGTCAAAAACGAGCCAATATGAAAGTCATGAACCTCTGCTATTTCCCCTATATTTACTGATCTATTTGAACTCCAGCACATCTCTCTGATGAGAACATTCCTCCTTTTAGACCTAAATTTACTTCAAACATCCCACACAATGGATTCTTGGACTTTTTAAAAAAAATCTATTGTCAACTGGTTCACATGGCTAATGCAGACATGTGAAACTGATGTAACAGGCAATGATAGTTATAGCTGAAGAAATTAATACTACAATTCTCTTGTGGAAAAGTCCTATAGAATTTAATAGGGAGTAAGTCAGTCTGTCTCTATATTAATTTAATATGTGAGATTCTATAGAAATTTACTCTAAAAACTTATAGAATTTAATGGGGAATGAGATTTTTTATAGGTTTTTTTGAACTATCTTATTGAATTCTACAGCAGGGAAACAGAATTCAATAGTAAATTATATCTAGGCAGCAGAATGTGTCAAAAGTCCTATAGAAAGGATCTTATTCTCCTTTAAATTCTATGCGACTTTTCCATCAAGGTCTTATAAGTTTCCTGTGCTAGTAAGATTTCCTTGAGCCCCTCCATACTAGGTTCTTATTCCACGTTAGCATGTTCAAAGCTATTCTCCAGTAACACAGTTTTGCTCTATTCTTGATGCATATTATCTGGTTTGCAGATTATTATTTCACATTTAAATTAGAACATATGCACATTTTTGGTATTTATTTTTTTCTCAATCTTTGTTACGTGTAAATATTTGTAATCAAAGACAACTGATATGCAGTCAGACAATCTTTAGCAATTACAGTAATTAAAATGTTTGGCTAAACTGCTAAAATCAGAAAGACACAATGGATTTGCAGTTTTGTGATCAAACGAAATAGCACTTTCTTGCTACAGGCACACACATCCAGAGTGCTGTTTGAAATGCTCCTAGGCAAAAGTAATTGTTTGCATAGAACTTCAGTTTAAGCAGAGGTTCCCTGTAACCAGAATTGCAATTTGCACGTTGCATTAAAACACCGGGGAAAGTGCAAGGATTACGCACAGATGCTGCAAAGAATAATTATCCAAAGTTTGATGTAGGACCATGCCTAGTTAAGGCCATTTGTGCACATTTTACGTATGACCATTTCATCATTCATGCCTGATCTTTGTACTTTTTGCTGGAATGAGATTCGTTGTAAGTAGAGTTGTGAGTATCAGCAGTTTCACTTCATTGTGGTTTGTGCACACACACCACACGAGCATTTTAATCCACACGCTTTGCACCCTCGCTGAGTTTTGCTTTGAATTTTGGGTTCACACAAACCACGCAAGTACAAAAATCATCCCAGACAACTCGGTTTCACCTCATTCTGCTTCCAAACTGGGGATGAGCTCAAACAAAATCTTGGCTCCACGAACTTTGGGGCTGGAACTCAATTTGCAGTTTGTGGCTCAGCCCATCTTTAGTCAACGCTGTGACTTTCACATAGTTTTACGATGAAACAACATTAGCCTGTATAGGTCACGAGGTCCACTCAACCTTCTTGACGAACCTGATCCTAGTTTTGAATCTGCAACGAAACCCCCTAAAACCAAAAGAGTCTCGCTCAGCTTGGGGGAGAAGTCACAAAGTTTTTGCACAGCGCTAACTTTCACAGTATAGGACTCTGATTCGGCTCCATTGTTAGTGGGGTGCTACTGTATTCAACTTCAACTAGAGAGAAGTTCCACTGGGTTATACAAACTAACTGGAGAGAGCACTGTTGGGGGCAATCTCATGTACATACCTGGGCTAGAACAACTCTGGAAATAAAGTGCCTGCTTAAAGCAATGATTGGAAAGGAGCAGTTGCATGGAGATCATCACAAGTATACAAATTCAGGGTGAAGAGGGCCATATAAAATACCCAGATAGAAGGATTTACTTCTCACATGCCAAATTCGGCTCTCTAGGCATACAAATGCAGCTCAGCTGGAACTGTGCGTGCCTTTGAAAAAGCAGAGCTTGGATTTCAGCTGTGGAAACGTTTCTGATCCTGATCAATGCTATAATCTGGCAGTCACTGGTATAGACAGAGCTCAGCATTAATGTATCATCCAAGATCAGGGCACTTTGCTTGTCCACAAAGGTCTCCTCATTTGCCAGTGGTCCCTTTTGGGGGAGGGGGGAGCTGGGGGAGGTCAGTTGGATGCTTCTAAAAACTGGTAATGCTGGCTGGTGAGTCTTGCCCACATGCTCAGGGTTTAGCTGATTGCCATATTTGGGGTCGGGAAGGAATTTTCCTGCAGGGCAGATTGGCAGAGGCCCTGGAGGTTTTTCGCCTTCCTCTGCAGCGTGGGGCACGGGTCACTTGCTGGAGGATTCTCTGCACCTTGAGGTCTTTAAACCATGATTTGAGGACTTCAATAGCTCAGACATAGGTTAGGGGTTTGTTACAGGAGTGGGTGGGTGAGATTCTGTGGCCTGCATTGTGCAGGAGGTCAGACTAGATGATCATAATGGTCCCTTCTGACCTTAAAGTCGATGAGAAATTAAGAGGACAAATCTGCCCCCTACATGCTGCTCCAGTAGCACACAGAGCCTGTAAAGGAGCCATAATAGGACAGGGAGGGTTCCTCTGATGCAGGAGTAGCGTAGGGCCAATATAACCAGCCCTTCCTTCTTGCGGACATACAAAAGGGGTTGGGGGTGAGAGGGGGAGAAGCATACCACTGAGTGCTATGGGGGAGTCCCAGGAGGCACTACTCAGAATCTGTCCCTAAATAGAATATCTGATCATTTGCCAGGTTAGGGATTGGGCCAGTACCACAAATTACTGAGCTTGGTTCAGATTTAAGGTTGAACCAGCTAAAGTTAATTGAGATACAGCTGGATAGCTTCGGGGACTTCACATCTAACGAATAATACCTAGGCCCTCCATCTTCAGACCACAGTGTCAACTCTGTTCATTAAAGACAAATAAGTGGAATGCTCTGCATTGTGGGGACTTTTGATGAGACCTTTAAGACCTTCTGTGCTTCGCATGGACATCCCGCTGGCACTTTTTGTTTTAAGGGATGAGGTTTACCTGGGCATGTTTGTGCCAAAATTTCCAGTATTGTGCAGGATGATGTATGTCCCACGACTTGCTGCATTCCACCCCAGAAGTGACTGCATTTCAGTACTGCTGTAGGTATAGGATTTGGGATTAAAGGTGCTATGTAAAATGCTAATTATGCTTTTTAATATTATATTGCTCTGCACTTTTCATCTACCTCACTTTACAAACTTTGATGAAGTAAATCTCACACCATCCCATTGGACAGAGAAAGTACTTTTTCCCCATGTGGAAAAAATGAAGCAGAGAGATGCTGAGTGACTTGCCCAAGGAAACAATTGACTAGATCTGGCTCCCAGTGAAGCCGAATGACAGAGCCTCCTTTTGACATTAATAGGATCAATATCAGGCCTAGAGTTAAAGCCCAGATACTACACTAATGGGTACCAACAAGAAAACCTGGATGGATGGATAGCTGGAGACAGATGGAATGTAGGAGGATGGGTAGATAAGTAATAGGAATTCAGCCTTGTGCTCATGTAACACACTTCTAGCATGTCTACATCCCACTATGTGCCCAATTCACAGAGTCTGTTACATCATCTAGCTACAGGACTTAATCTTTCACTTCTTCAAGCTGTAGAGCTGCATGCTTTAAAGGTCCACAGAAAAATCCCTGGCCACAGATGGTGGTTATCACATTCCCACCTCTCCTCTCTTTCTACAATGTACAAAACTGAGCGTGTCTACTCTCCATTGTTCCAGACAGCGGCCTTAATGCTACCAGATCTCAAAAGGAACCCAGGCAATGCAGTTAAACCCTTCTCTTACCCACGTATTACTGAAAATCTTCCACGTAGCAACACAGATCAGTGGGTAGATTTTAAATCCCGTTCTTGCTTTTATTTTTAAATGGCTCGCACCTTTCTTTATTCCCATTTCTATTTCAGTTTGACCCATATTTGGTTTCATTTGCACAAAGGGAGGTTGGAGAACTTCTCCATCCAGCAAATGTGTTTTGGATATGGTCATGCTCCTGGGGAGGCTAAGGATTGGGGCCTGTTAAACAAAATAGATGGACAAACTCTGCTTTGGGTCTACTATTTTTTTTTCCAATGGTGGTGGGCATGGAATCAGATTTAACGGAAAGCAAGAGTCTATATACACGCTCATACAGAGATATACTCTAAAATCTATAATCATTTCCTGGACCAGCTTCAGCAGGTTCTGGGAGGATATGAAGCAAAGCTAACAACTGAGAATCACAGAGAGACCCCCCAAATAACAACCTGAGGACATTCAATTAAGCCGTCGCCCATATCATTACGTTTAAAATGTCCCAGTTAAGCTGTCCCATTTAAACTACGTGTCCAGTGCCTAGGACTACAAATTCAAGTCCAGCCATTCATCCTTTCAAGGCAAATAAAGTACATGCCACACAGTTTATTGTGTGGGGGCTTTACAGGGAGGATTTTTAAAAACAGATTTCTGTCTGGTCTGCATGGACATCAAATATTCAGTGGGCACCTTTTGGGGGTGGGGGGCAGCAAGGGCAAGGGTCTGCTGTTCTTTCTGGACACATTCTTGCCCTCTTCTGAGTGCCATGAGACAGCTGTTGTCTGCTCAATAGCTGTCCTCCACCCCAGAGCAGGCTACATTTCAGCAGGTTTGCGTGCGTATGACACTTGTAGAGCGCTTCCAGGATGAAATGAGCCCAATACAGCGATCATAAAATAGTACCGGATGTGGTTGTGTATTACTAGTAACAAGACTGCACACATATACAGCGCCCATCAAAGCCCTTTAGAAACAATCACAACACCCCTGGGAGGTATGCAAGTATTCTCCCAATTTCACAGATGGGGAAACCGAGGCAAAGAGCAGTAGGTGACTTGCCATAGGTTCAACAGTAGGTCAGTGGCAGAGCTGAGAGTAGAACCCAGGTCTCCTGGCTCCCACTCAAGCAAGTGCCCGCACTCACACTCTGACTAGTGTATGCCTTATAGTGAATAAGACCTTCATGCTGCAAGCTGCTATGCGTCCTAGATGCTTACTGAAGTCAAGGGTATTCCGCACTGTGAAGAATGGTTCCCTAAAATGGCATAGTTCACCTAAGCCATGGCCTTGCAAAGCTCAGGTAAGTGGGCTGCATACTCAGTGTGGGGCAGGCCGGGAGTCTACGGAACACATGTTGAAGCAGGCAGACACATGGTGATTTTCCATGGCCAAATTACCAACCAGAGTGTAATAAAAACCGATTTTTTTTTCCAGGAGGAGGGCAGGGGAAGAGGAGAGAGGAAAGTGACTAACCTTGGGTCATAAAAGTCATCTCAATTGTGCAATAATGTGCTCAGCTTTTTGGCTTCGGGCGCTGTAACACAATCTTGCCAACTTTTGTAGGCCTGAGGCGATATTTTAATGCATCTGCCCCCAAAACCTAAATGAAAATGTGTTATTACAATGGTGACGTTTATGCCACTGTAGCTAGCAACATGAGGTCAGTCAGTGTTTCCAGTAGAGGCTTAGCTTAGTCCAACGAACCCTGCTTTACAGTGAAAACTGGCATAAACGAACCACCCAGCAGCAACTCCGATTTACCAATTTTTCACTAGCTGTCTGGCTTAAAAAAAAAAAAAAATTAAACAAGTTCTTCAAATTAAAAACCTAGTTTCGTTTCTCCGTGGTTTTTAAAAATTATTATTCTCACCAGCAACATTATTTATAGTTAATTTTAAAACTTTTTCAAGTGATTAGCCCAGAACCTGACATTACTAAAATAGGCACCCGTTACTGCCAGAATTTGCACATATGCTTAACTGCAAGTATGTGACTAGTTCTCATTGACCAAATAGGACTCTTCCTGTGCTTAAAATTCATCATGTGCATAAGTCTGTACATGACTGAGAGCTTATTTCATTCTATAGAACATCTGCTGAAACACCACAAACATAAATCTGTGTATATACATACACAAAATACCATTTCATATATTTACACACACACACACACACACACACACAGATGTGTGAATTCAGAACTAAATTGACAGCTCTGGGGACTGAAAGCCTCAGTGAAGTAAGGTGTTCTTCAAGCGCACCTGTAAAGGTCCAATTGTATCTCTCAATTTAGGTGTTTTGACAGAAGCTGGGAATGAGCGACGGGATGGATCACTTGATGATTACCTGTTCTGTTCATTCCCTCTGGGGCACCTGGCATTGGCCACTGCCGGAAGACAGGATTCTAGGCTAGGTGGACCTTTGGTCTGACCCAGTATGGCCGTTCTTATGTTCATTGCTTGGTGTCTTTGGGCTTTGATCTTGCAAACACTTAGGCACGTGCCTAACTTTGACTACTCAAATGCGTAAAGTTAAGCAAGTGCATAAATGTTTGGAGGGTCAGGGCCCATATTTGTATGTAATAATAATACTTTGCTCTCGGGATGATCAAAACATTTCCATCAAAACTTTGATGGTAAATTGGGTTTTTGACTAAACAGAAAGTTGAATTTTTTTCATCCAAAAACCTTAAAACTTTTATTTTGCACTAAAAACTGCTGAAAACCAAAATATCTAGGCTGGAAACGATTTAAATGTTGGATTCCCTTCCTCCCCACCCCACCATCCAAATAAATCGACATTTGTTGACACCTCTGCTTTGTACTTACATAAGGCCACAGATCATCCATAGATCTCTAAGTCCGTTTCAAAGGTGGAAGGGGATCATAATTCCCATTTTACAGATGAGGAACTTGAGGCACAGAATAGTGAAGTGACTATAGCCAAAGGTCACATCCATGGCAGAACTGGAACTAGATCCCATGTCTCCTGGCTCCCAGTTCCATGCTCTAACCTCTAGATCATGCTGCCTCATACCTAGTATGTAGGAACAGCCCAGAACAGATGTCTTTGATCCAAACACCTCCAAACTTTGCGGGAGTTCAGATAAGGAATTCTGTCCCTTTGCCGTATGGTTGAAGTAAATAGCCAAATCATGCCAGTGAAAGTGTTGTAAATGCATATACATTGTATGCGCTAAAGGTAGGGAGCTAAAGTTCACAAAGGTTATGCAAAAAGAACAGGAGTACTTCTGGCACCTTAGAGACTAACAAATTTATTTGAGCATAAGCTTTCGTGGGCTACAGCCCACTTCTTCAGATGCATAGAATGGAACATATAGTAAGAAGACATATATACATACAGAGAACATGAAAAGGTGGGAGTTGCCCTACCAACTCTAAGAGGCTGCTACTCTGAAACCTGTCGTTATACAAAGGTTATTGTGGTGTTTAGATGTGCTTGTAATTATTAAAACTGGGAGCACTGGCTGTTGGGAGTCTGAAAGGACAGGAAACAGGAAGGAGGGGGGAGGAGTTGAGGTGGCTGTGTGAGAGTTACAGAGGGTGCAGCAGCAGCAGCTTGGTAAAGAGGTTTCCACTGTAAAAATAAAGTTCTGTTGAAGTTTGTTAGTACCTTGCCTGGTTGATACAACAGTTCTGGTTAGCCCCCTGCGCATCCTATGTGTATGAAGATGAATATTGTTAGACCAGGGGGATCCCCACTCTGCTTCATGCGTTGATGGAGCAGCTCTGTTACAGGAGTGTTCTATATCAGTATATATGTAAATAGTTAACAGATAAGGTGCCAGTACATGGCACTGAATAATATGTAGCACAGTTCCTGGGTTCTGTAAGACCGGTAAAAACCTGTGTGCCGCAAATGGCTTCCTCTAATGGCACTGTAAATCAGCTGTTAACACCTGTCAGTTTCATTTTGTTGCTCTGTTCCTGGCAGGGAGCAGAAAAGTGAAAACAGATCTTGTTAGTTTCATGATGGTGCTCAGCTACCCCCCAGGAAAGGCTTGGGGGGAGGGAGAATTGAAGCAAACAGGAAGAGCTGGGGGAAGAATGGGGAAGAAAGGAGACGGCAACCTGAAAATAAAAGGGGTGTTGAAAAAAATAAAAGGGGTGTTGAAAAAAGCAAGAACAAACAAGGAAGAAAATAAAGGAAAAGTAGTGAAGATGAATGGGGGAGGGGGGGACGACAAAAAAAGGAGAATACATGCATTTACCTATTTGACTATTTAAAATGGCAGCTAAAAACAGTTTCTCTGGCACGTCAACAACTCCAAAACATTTTTACACCCCATATGCATTAGAGAATAGTTCCCATGTCTACACTCCATAGTTACTACATGACCCCTCATTTAGACACGCTGTGCCAATATCAGCCCTGGTTCAGCAAAATGCTCAGTATGTGCTTAAGGCCCATGCAGGGCATTCAAGGACATAATTAAAGTTGTGCGTAATCGTCAGTGTCTTAAGACCTGGAATGTAATGCAGGGTTTACATCATTGAGGCTTACTCTGATTATTCAACTGATTTAGGAGACCAGCGTAAGCCTTGCTTTGGATGAGTGCAACCCACCTATGCTAGGGGTTTGGGTGTGAATTTCTCCAATGTAGACAGACCCCTATTTTGTATTTGTGGCGTAAGAACAAGAGAGCTGAGCCCTGCTTTAGATGGTCCAGGAAGTAAACGCTGTGGAGGGGGTAAAGAGCCCATAGCAATCACAACCAAGCCAGGCCTTCAGTGTGATGACAGTGCTGTCTGTATGCCTTTCTCATCATCCTGCATCTGTTACCCATTTACAGAGGGTTTGCACTGGTAGTTTTACAGTGGTTTAGGCAAGTAAGTAGCGTCTATACTTAAAAGACCACGAAAAAGGGGGAAAGAATGTAGGAATGGAGAGGTGGGGGGGGAAAAAAAAAAACAAGGTGGCCAGATGCTATTTTAAAAGCAGGGATTGTGATCCTTTTATTGACCAGTCTCCGTGTCTCGTCAAACTGCATTTGGTTTTGCTGTTTTATTAGCTTCTTTAGTAACACCATCCAGGAGCTTATCTGGTGAGAGGCTGAGAGACCTCAATTTAACACATCAGTCTCTAAAACTGGGATTTTCAAAGGAGCCTAAAGAAGTTCGATTTTGAGCTGTGAGGGGCACAGACCCTTCTGTTCGGTGTTCGTACAGTCCTAGTGCAATGAGTCCTGGTCCGTAACTTGGAGCTCCTAGACACTACCGCAATACAAACATTAAAATAAATAAATAAATAAATAAATAGGCACTCAGCGCCAATTGAAATTAAGTGGAAGGTAGATACCTAATTCCCGTAGGTCCCTTTAAAAATCCCAGCCTCCAAGTTGAGTGCGCTCAGCACTTTGCAGGATTGAGCCCTCAGAAATTAAAATGAATTGAAAGCAATAGGGAGTTTAGAGAGCTTAGTCCCTCACAGGATGGGGCCGTTGTAGATCAGATCACCGCGTAGGATAGCGTGCCGCAAATATTGTTTGTTTCAGTTCTTATGAATGTGCTAGCATGAAGCTTAGATTATCAAGGGTCTGATCCTGCAAAACAGACAGAAGTCCCAGAGAATTCAGTGAGAATGGACAACTACAGGGCCAGATCCTGCAAGGTGCTGAGTGCCCTTGAACTCACACGGACTTCAATGCAGCAAAATGCAGCAGATGCTCAGTATCTCCATATTAATTATGTAATATTCTTTCATTCAGAGTCAGATGCATCAATTGCTAATTTTTTTTTCTGATGGAGGGGAAGGGGAGTTCCGGGGTAACAAACAGAGGCAAATGTTAAAATAGATAATCATACAGGAAATCAATATAGATTTAATTTAAAACAAACAAACAAACACACACTGAAACATAAAGAAGTGATATGCAACAACTGTTCACAGTTTAGAACAAACACACCAGCTGTGACAAAGCACCACAAGTTCTTAATAGGGTTCAAAGGATGATAAAGGTTTTCTGTATTTGAGGTGTGTATTTTAAACGCGGGATATCTTGATAGCTGGACAGTCACCTAATATTTTGCCTATTTCCTGTCTTAAAAAGACAAAACATATCCCGTGAGTCATACAAAAAACAATGACCTAGCTAATGGCTATTGTTTTGTTTCTCTGTATGAGTCATAATAAAAGGTGTGTTTCTTTACTGCTGTATCTTTCATGACAAAACCTCAATGGCCAGATTGTCAAAAGATCTAAGCAATGCTTCTTTACTGCTGATTGAATGCCCAATTCAGGAAAGCACTTAAGTGTGTGCTTAACTTCAACACTGAAGTGAAGTGCTTTTCTGAATCCTTAGGGCCTCAGAGGGGTGTGAGTGGAGAATCAGCCCTGAGGAGCCGAACTTCCACAAATACTGAGCACTCACAACTCCAGGGGAACTCCGTGGGAGCTGTCACATGCACCTCATCTTTCAAAATATGTCTCTAGCCCAAAGTGCTGGATGTTGAGCATTTTAAAAATCTAGCTGCTTAATTTAGGTGCCTAAACGAGTTGTGAGCTCTGTTGAAAATCCAGCTGCAGATTCATTGGAATACCCTACTGACAAACTCCATTCGAAAGTTTAAACATTCCTTGCGGTGATCAGAGATAGATATCTATGTTCAGAAATAACAACAACCAAGTGTTCCTTGTTCTGACTTCAGCGGACCCACTCCAGACCTCGGATGCTGATAGCATTTATTGTATGTTTTTTATGGGTTCCCAAACTGTTCCATCCCCTTGTTATTCAAACGAGAAATGGCATTTGCAATATCCCGCCCCAGCCATTTAAACTGTAATATAAACTAGAAAACTTGGACTGATTTCACCAAGTGCTAGTAAAATACAGTAAAACAATTTTTCCAAACAATGGGATGCTGTCTAGTGGCTAAAGGAGGACACTGGTAATCAGGAAGACAGGAATTGCCAGCCCAGATCCAGCCAGTATCCTGTCTCCAACAATGGCCAGTTCAAAACCTTTGGAAGAAGGTATAAGAAACCCCTTAGTGGACAATTATGGCACAACCTGCCCAGAGGGTAAATTTCTACTTACCTCTAGGCTCTTAGTTGTTGGTTTATGCCCTGAACCATGCAGGTTTGTATCTCTTTAAAAAAAGTTACCCTGTGAATAGTCTCATTATGCACATAAATGTCCTGTGTTCTAAGACAGGAATTTCCAAACTGTATCAGACCAGTCCAGTATGATGTCTCTGATCATGACCAGCAACAGATGCTTCAGAGCAAGGTACTAAAACCCATAGTTATGACATAATATGTCCCGCATGGATACCTTGTCCTAATCCCTAAGCAAAATTGGCTTATGCCTTGAAATATGAGGTTTAATATCCCTTCTGAAATTTTTTTTTCAGTATTTACTGTAACAACTCTAGATACCCTTGTTACCCATATAAGCATTTACTCCATATTTGAATCTTGCTAAGTTCTCCTATTTTAGACTCTGCCACTGAGTCACTGTCATCTTGGTCAAGTTACTTCACCTCTCTGTGCCTTGATTTCCCCATCAAATAGGTGTAATGATGATACTTAAATAACTCACAGGGTGGTCTGTGAGGCTTATATCATGCATACAACTTGCCTTGCAATCCTCATGTGACTGGTCCTTTTGTAAGAAAACAAATAGCATGTGCACACGTGTGTATACACATAAATCCTTATAAATATCAGTGACCATGGCTCTTTGCACCTAGCATTAATTAAGGCCCCAGTGCTGCAATATGATCCTCCTGGGTTGACTCTTGCACCTATGTGGAGTCTTATGAAAGTCAATGAGGCACTGCACAGACCAAAATGCAGGATCGGCGCCCAATGCCAGCCAGGGGTGTTTCATTGTTGTATAGACATACCCTTCGTCTCTGTGGAAAATGGGGATAACAGCACTTTCCGACCTCACAGGGGATGTTGTAAAGATAAATGCATTAAAGATTGTGAGCTGCACAGATAAAATGGTGATGGGGGCCATATATATATACACCTTAGATAGATTACTCTACTCTGACTACACCCACATTAGGCTGGGTATAATTAATGCGGTGCAATTAGTGTGTGTAGACGAGCCCTTAGTATCCAAGTCCCTTTATAACAACTTCAAAAGCCCAAATTCCGCAAAATAACCGCCTACACTCCTTAAAGAGATACAGGCAAATGATAAAATGGGCAAATCCCTAAACCTCACCGCGCGCCTGGATGCAGAATACCACACAATCCAAAATACGCAGAGTAGAAACATGCTAGGGGGAAGGTCCAAGGTAAAGGGCAAATACATGTTCCCTGTAAATTGCAAAAACCTGAAAGAGACCCACATCTGTAATTTTATCCAGACCCACAAAGAGAATCATTTCAAAAAATGCTAAACATAAATGCACCTACACTCAGCATTATTTCCCCTGGATTTTCTCTGGGGTTGTTTTTTTTTTTTTCTTCTTTTTTTTTTTTTTTTTTTTTTTTTAAATCTCCCTCCCCCCTTTCACTTTCTACATCTGTACTTTATTCAATGAACACATCTGCATTCTTTCTCTCTGTTTTTGGCCAGAAACTCTATCCAACCCTTATCACTGACACCTCTCTGCAGTTTCAAATTCCGACCTTGTGCCAAATCCCCATTTCCTGCTGCTTAATTTCCATTCATTTACTCTTGTTTTTGCTTCTTCTGCCATTCTCAGCATGGACCAGCTCCAACCCAGCTTCTTCTAATTTTTTAAGGAAGGCTCCCTATTGAGTGCTATTGGAACTTGATCCTCCGCTCCAAGCCAATGGCTGGCTATTGTTTATACTACCTAACAACAGTTGCCAATATTACTGCTTTTTTCCTTTTCTTTGTTTCACTCTTTAAGTGTATATCTTAAGACCCAAGAGAACCCCTCTCCACATATGGTGACCCATTAGGTCTGGTTTTATTATTACTTCTGCAGAATCTGAAGTAGCCTCTTTATAAAAAAATAAAATAAAGAAAATATAGAGAAGAACGTCTGGGGTGTCTTGTTTACACAGGTCTGTTGATCTGGGTCTGTTCCTACTTTTGGAATAAACTGATAGAAGGATAGAGGCCTTAAAAACATCTTTTTTAGTGGCCCAATAAAAAGATATGCTTCATAAAGGTAAAACCCCCCACGCCAAGGCGCCTTCAACCTTAAATCACGGCTGTAAATGCCAGGAGTGAGGAAACCTTCTGAGATTCTAAGTTCTAAAGCACTTTTTTAAATCTCTCTTTCAAGTCTGTTCTTTGGTTTGCAAATTTCTCTCCAATTTTTTTACATTGGAAAAATACTCAGAACTCATCAATAAAATAAATTAAATAAACACGGACCAGACTCTGATGCCCTTACTTCTGTTGAGTCAGTGCCTTGGATCAAGAAGGTATCAGTGAGCCTGTTCAAAGAGCAAACTACTAACTCAAGGTAAGTTAATATCTGGGCCTAAGGAAACCGTGGCATGAAAAGATAAAGAACATTTTCTGTAAGTCACAGATTCACGGGATTGCATCCCTCACCCATATGCATTGGTGTTGGTGTTCTCGTCAGTGCTCATTAGCTCTTCTTCCAGGATGATCTCTCTCTATGGCTCCATTCCTCTAGTTCTGCTCGTTTCCCTCTGCTTCATACGAATGCCCTCCTTTGGTTCTCCTGGACTGCTGCTTCCAGGTTCTCCTTCAGTAGACCCTTTCCTCTGTTCCAAAGGCTCACAAATCCTCTCCAGGTACTTCTAAGCCCCTGTAGTACCTGGGCTCTTCATAAACATTAACAGACTTCTCCTCCTCACAGCCCTATGCAGTAGGTCAGTACCATTGCCATTTTACAGATGGGAAATCGAGGCACAGAGAGACTAAGTGACTTGCCCAAGGGCTGTGACAAAGCTGAGACTTGAATCTCCTGAGTCTCGGTCCAGTGCCTTAACCACAAGACCATCATCCTTGCTCTCTCCTCTTACATTATCTATCCCTCTTTTCCCTCTCACAACTCTGGACCTCCGTTTTATGGCTCCAAGCTTAAACGGATTGTAATATGTGTTCTATCCACCTTGACTGGTTGGTCAACATAGAAGATAAGAGCTTACTACTCCTGCCAACTAAACAAGTCACTTCTTTAGCTCAAGTATTGGAGGTCTGTGTTTTGGGTCAAAGGTCCAGGATTCCTACCCTGCTGATATCCTCTGTGTGGGTTATTACACAAGCTTCTCCTTACTTCAGATGGTTCTCTGAGGGCCTAATACTCAAAGTTAGTAACTCCCATTAGATTTCTGGGGGAGATGAAGGTGCTTGGCGCTACACAAGATTGGTCCCCAAATCACCATTAGGCTTCTTCTTGATCCATTGCTCAGACCCTGCTATTTTCTCTCACTGAAGCTGCATTTTTTTAAAAAGTCCAAGAGGAAATTTCAGTCCCACAAAGTTTGAGTGGGTTTGTAATGTGCTCCAATGCGCTCCTGTTCCTGGCTTGTGTAGCGATGATGTCACATCTCAGAGTGTCAAAGGAAATGTGCCTCCTTGTAAGGTTTTATGACACAAATGTCTTGCACACGCCACAGAGCCACATTCTCCTGTTATTTATTTATGCAACTGGAAATAGCAGCAGCAACAAGGTTCGTCACAGTTTTTTGCTCCCTGTTCCCACATTTGCTGGCAGCCTGGCTGCATGCCCTGTTGACTAACATACTGTAGTGCAGATCTCCTTCACACACCAACCCAAAGACAACAAACAATCTGCTACTAAACCTTACGACCAAGTCCACCTGCCACACTCAGATGATGGGTGTAGGGCTGGTGAAGAAAACGAGGCAAATTCTAGATTCTGGGGGAGGCAATGCTGTCTAGTGGATAGGGCATTAGACTGTGGTTGAGGAGACCTGGGTTCTAGTCAGAGCTCTGTATCTAGATCCAGGATCTAGAATTCTAGAGAGATATTTTAGATAGGATACTTAAAGGCAGCATGGTCTACTCTAGTGGATAGGGCATTAGACTGACCTGGGCTCTATTTGCAGTGCTGCTGCTGCCACTGTCCTGCTGTGTGACCTTGGCAAGTTACTTCCCCCAGCATGTGTGTGTTTCCCCTCCTAGCATTTGCTGGTCTTCTCTATTTAGATTGTAAACTCATTGGGACACGTGCTGTCTTGTACTATTGTCTGTACAATGCCAAACACAATGGGACCTCCTAGGCACTGTAACACAACCTAATACTTGAGTCAAAGCTCCCTGAACTCAGAGGAAAGACCGTCATTGACTTCAGTGGGTGTTGGATCACATACACGGGACAACACTTACCCAGGCCAAGTAGTACCTTGGAGCGAACTATTACTCAGGGTAAGGGGATGAAAATCTAGCCTTTAACAATGAGGATTTAGAAACAGGTCTGGAGACCAACGTCCTTCACTCTGCTCTTCAACGCTCACCTCCTGGAATGCACCATACATTAGGGGGAAATCCCTCTCCTGCTGTCAAATTACTGCATTCAGGACATTTGCTTTTGTACTGGACGGAAGCCAAGAATCTAAGCATCAATTCCCTTGCTCCACTGACCCCTGCTCAGACTCGGCGAATTCCAAGAGGTGTCTGACACCCGCTGAGGCAATGATTTGGGATATTAACTATTCTAAATGGGTTGGTATTATTTTCACCCAGTTTTCCTCCCCTCAAGCTATTTCCTTCCTCCATCTCCCCTCTTAATAATGTCCTCGTGGAGGAAGCTGCTATGTTCAGCACTCCACTGCTGATTGGGAGAGGCAGCCTTTTCCATGTCTCTCCACAAACGGCCACCAGCCGGTGCCAAATTGCAAAACAGAAAATAACTCCAGAGATCTGGGTAATCATTTGCATGCAATGGGGCGGTGAAGAGACCAGCCTGCAGGAGGAGATGGCTTTAGGTAGGGATCTGAGAACAGAAAGGGAGAGTCAGTAGAACCTGAAAAGCAAGAGGTTCCTACTTTCAGGTGTAGGAGACAAGGGTGAAAGATGACACAAAACGAAGAGTGGGAGAAGGAGACAAAACCTTTGGTCAGGTAGTGGAAAAAAGCAGAACTGCTTGAAACCACTGACGTTTGGAAGAACTATGGGCCCAATCCTCCGTGGGTGTAAACAGCTGTAGCTCCAATTAAGTCATTGTGCCTGTGAGGATCTAGCTGAGGATCCAACCCTTCTGCTTTTTCTTTGAGTGTCACATCAGACTTAAAGACAGGCCCAGCCCAAAATCCCAGATCCAAACACCAGGAGGTTCTGAATTGATCCAGGTCCACATTTACCTACTACCCTCTCTATATAATTTGCCACGCCAAAACCCCTGATCCAAACACACCAAGAATAGAGGAATTCCCATACTGGAACAAACCACTGGTCCATCTAATCCAGTATCCTGTCTCTGAAAGGCACTTGTGAGCTAGCATGCCCCTAGGAGAAGTTTAATTTTAACTCCTATTAGATATTTGTTGGCTTAAACCCTGAAAAACAAGTGTTTGCCAAAGCTTTTTTAGAAAAATATTTACTATAACAACTCTGGATATTCTTGTCAGTCATATAAATGTCTAATCCTTTTGTGAATCCAGGTAAACTCTTCATCTGTATGATATCATGTAGCAAGGAGTTCCACAGGCTAATTCTGCATTATGTTAAATAGAAGTGATTGAAAATGTATATTTATATGAAGTGTGTGCCTGGATCTATCACTAGTCATATTTTTCCTGGGAGCATGCTATGTGCAAAACCAGTCCAGATAAAACAGGATCCAACATTTGTCCGCACCCAAAACCTAAACTCAAACTTTGAGATTGGAACAAGTTAGCATAATTTATTTTGTTGCCAATGATGCTGTCTTTTGGGAGCAGCTGCAGTTCCTGATTTTGGCCATGACAGTAAGAACGGAGTGAATTAAAGCTGCTGTACGTGAAATCAGGATGTATCAGAATTCCTTTGTCACTAAAATAAACCTGTGGATCTATGGACAGACACATCCTTCCAGTCCAACCTCCACTTCCTGGAATAGATTCTTCCTCCTAATGCATGGGAAGACCTACCCTTTCTTCCACTTCCAAATCCTTGATCTTTAGAGGTGACTGAAAATGTTCAAATGAAAGTGCTTGGTTTTTTTGTGGAAAATTGGCCTCTTTACACAAACGAAAACGTCACAAACATTTTTCATAGTTTTCAATTTTGCCCCCTTAATGGAAATAAAAACAAAAAATGATTTTTTTTTAATGTTTACTCCACTCTGTCCCCGCTTTGTTTCCCTCCTTTTCACTGGCAAAACAGAAAGAAAAAAAAAAGGGGGGGGGGAAGGATGGGGAAGAAAAGGCTGAAGGGGAAAATGAAAACTTTCAGAATACATTTCTTGAAAGTTAAATCAGCTCTTTGCAAATGTCAAAAGAAAAGCATGTTCAAATGTTTGCAAATTTTTCCATTTTCTGACCAGCTTTATGGCTCTTCCTACGTGAGTTGTGTCTAGCAGCAAGTAACTGTGCATTACTACTCCAGTTTGTGCTCTCTGCCATCTGCCGCTGTCACCTCAGTGCTTCTCCCTCATGATGTTGCCAACCTTAACGGCACAGCCCAGAGGTCTCAGCCAAACCTTGTGAGAATCACCAATCTCCACCTACTGGTCGACACTTCATGTTGGAATTGACGAGGCTCTGAGGCTGGCATTCTGGGCGTCAGCCCTTTGTCCTTGTGAGGCCAATGAATTGAGTTCAGTTTTATTTCTTGGGGATGGGGTGAGATTTTCTTTGGCACAAAGGACACTAGAAAAAAAGGTGTGTTCTTACCTTGTGTTAATCAATATGTGGTAACAAAAAGAAGGTAAAACCCTAGTGTAAACAAGGTAATTGTAGTATTAATATGTAGCAGGTTGAGGTAAATAGAGTTAGACAAATAATGGAGTTTTTGGTTAGCTGGCAATTTAAAAAAAATCAAAACAAAAGCTTAATTTTGAGTCAAACCAATATTTTTTTCATTTCAGTGAATCAGAATCACCCCCTACCCCCCCAAAAAAAATCATTTCAGGTTGAACAAAGCCTGAAATTAAAATGTTTCTTTTCAATTTCAAGCATTTTTGCAACATTTTAGATTTTTTTTTAAAAAAATTAAATTAAAGGACATTTCTAAGCAAAAATGGTTTCAAATAAAAAATTGAAACATTTTTTAAAATGGGATTTTGGGGAGGGGAACAAACAATTTGGCTAAATCAGGGGTCGGCAACCTTTTAGAAGTGGTGTGCCGAGTCTTCATTTATTCACTTTAATTTAAGGTTTCGCGTGCCAGTAATAAATTTAAACGTTTTTAGAAGGTCTCTTTCTATAAGTCCATAATATATAACTAAACTATTGTTGTATGTAAAGTAAATATGGTTTTTAAAATATTTAAGAAGCTTCATTTAAAATTAAATTAAAATGCAGAGCCCCCCGGACTGGTGGCCAGGACCCGGGCAGTGTGAGTGCCACTGAAAATCAGCTTGCGTGCCGCCTTTGGCACGTGTGCCATAGGTTGCCTACCCCGGGCTAAATCAACACAAATTCACAAAATGTTTCAGCGTCACCAAATCTGCATTTTTTGCCAGTAAAAAAAAAAAAAAAAAAAAAAAAAAAGTTTCACTCGAAAAAAGTTGCCCAGCTCTACAAGGAAATCCTTGTCTCCCCTTTGTGTTTATCTCAGGCCGCTAACACATGTGAAATCTACAAACAGCCTTGTCAGCCTGGGATTTTACCTTGTGTCTGCTGAAAGTCATGGGAAGTAGTGAACCTATCTCCACTGTGTGCCTTTGGAAACATCCTTCTTTCTGTTGAGATTAAAGATCCCATCGAACACTCTCCCCTAATGGCGGGGGTATGTCCCTGTATCCAAACTGAAAATCTCCCTTCCTCCCCTCCCCCCCATACTGCAGCTTGCCCCAAATCTGACAGCTAGCACCCTACCCCCAAAGCAGCCACATTTCAGAGGTGCAGTATGCACACCGTCTTTCAAGCGCTTTGGTATGAACACAAACTTTTTTTTTGCCTTCGCTCTTCATTGCCTGCCAACATTTAAGTGGCCCAGGCAGGCCAACAGGGCTCATGACGGATGTCAAACCAGAACAATAGTTTGGTGGTGTGAACAAATATATATCTACATGACCCAAGTTAAAATGAATTACAGACACTGATCGGGATCATATGTAAACTGGTGTCTTTCTGGAGGCTAGCCAGCATCCTTCAACATAAATCCCTTGCAACGAGTTATATCATTAGCCAGAATCTGTACATTACCAAGACACTTCCCTGTACATGGTCAAATAAGTACCATGATGGAGTCGATACATATTAAGGAGCCCCAATAAGAATTATAGTCCAGTGGAACAGAAAGAAATCAATATGCAGGAACTCTTCATTGATTAATAATAATAAAAATAAATACAGCACCTTTCATATGAATTGCTCAACACATTTTAAAACCGCTGATTAACAATAGCCTCATAATACCCCTAAAAGGGGTGGAAGCTGTCCCTTTTTTTTTTTTTTTTTTTTTTACAAGTGGGTAAACTGAGGCACAGAAAGGGGAAGTAGCTTGTCTACACAAAGATTCTGTAGCGGAGCCAAGAATTTACTCAGATCTTCTGACTCCCAGTCTTGTGAGCCTTTACCACAAGACCAACCCTCTTCCCCTACGCCAGGTACAAGATGGGATCTAAGGGCCAAAACAACAGGCATAAAGATTCTGACAAATACACTAGCAGGTTACTAAAACCCAGATTCTTAAAAACATCACTGACAAGTGGCATTGAAATGATCAACCTAAAGATAATTAACCCAGAGACAGCAAGCCATTTGGTTTATCCAGAGGTTAACAATTCTCCTCAGGTAGAGGCTGAGAGACTGGTTTCCTTGCTTTGCCACAGACTCAAAACGGGGACTTAGGAAAGTCACTTGACTACTTCATTTATGCCTCAGTTTCCACATCTTTAAAATGGGCATAGTAAAGCTAATTAATTCACATGAGGCAGTGTGGTCTAGGGGTAGGGCACTAGAGAGGGACTCAGGAGAACCCGGCTCTATTCCCACCATGGCTGCCAACCTAATGTGTGACTGTTTGCAAGGCACTTCTCTGTGGCACTTCTTACCCTGTCCACCCTTTGTTTGCCTTGCCTATTTAGAATGCAAGTTCTTTTGGGCATGGACTATCTTGTTATGTGTATGTACAGGGCTGAGCATAATGGGGCCGAGCATAATGGGGCCCTAATCTCAGATAGGGCCTGTAGGTGCTACCGTTGTATAAATAATAAATAATGGAAGTGTGAACTTTGGCTGCATGTTTGCAAGTTGCTAGGGATCCTCTGATAAAAGGTACACAGAAATATTGGCTATGTCTACACTGCCCCACAGTTCGGACTCCGGGGGTGTAAATAGCAGCGCACATCACAGTGCTGCGCTGTAACACCCCCGTGTGGACACTGCAGGCGTGAACTAAAAGGTTCCTACTTTGCATGAATGTAATCCTGTTTGACGAGGACTATATTAACGTGAACCAGGAGCCTTTTTGTTTGCGCCAGCAACGTCCACACGGGGGAGTTTCAGCGCAGCCCTGTAGTGCATGCTGCTATTCACACCCCTATCATCTGAACTGCAGGGCAGTGTAGACAAACCTAAGTGTAGTAAAAAGAATCAGATAACAGATGTCAAGTATTTTGCCAATGACCTATTCATCAGTGTGAATTCCATTTTGGGACATCATTTTTAAGTGATGCTGAGTTTTCTCCCTTCCCCAGTCACACAGCAAGTCTGTTTTGAGTGTCTCTTGGTAGCTTTACGCCAGTGGTGACTTGCAAATTTTTGGACTAGTTCCTCAGTTTTTACCTTGAGAAAGACACATGTTCCCTTAGTGCATTTAAGCTCTTCCTAAACCTCAGAGAGGAAACAGCTTTCAGCTCACTACAACACGCAAATGCAACACAGGATATTTTTCCAGCTCACTGATATTTCATAAATATCATTTGTTGTCATGTGGTTAAATTAAAAACTCGGGATATCAAACATCAAACAGTATGTTAATGTCAAGTATGCTTGAATAAATACTAAAGAGTTCAACTGACTGAAGTATGTGGACTACTAGCTAATTAAGAAAGAAGCAGGTGTGGAAAAAAGCCCTAATTTAAGCAATTTTTTATAATTAATAATGTTTACTTGTAGTTCCCCTTATAATAAGGCTCCAGTTTAACCTCTTGTGGATTGCTAGTTGTAATCCAGAATTTTTAAAATATTAATTGAACAGGACATTTTTAATAGGAGATCAGTTTTCAGACCCGGGTAATCTCCTGGTATATATTCAGAGCGAGTTTTTATTATGGCACTTGATATCAATTGGATCAATTACCAAATAATTCCAACAAATTAAAAAACAACCTACTTTAGTGGCCATGGTGCTGATACCTACAGGGACTACAGATACAAGAACGAGGAGGAAAATATTCAATGCGATTGCTTAAAAAATTATCCACTAAAAAAAAAAAAAAAAATTAAGGCAGGTTATTTGGATGCTGACTTTGCTGGTGGGTCTTAAACTTCTCAGAAGAATAGTGTTCCTGTAACACTACAGTCTAGTTTTACATAGACAAAAAATTAAAAAAACAACAAGATTATTATTTGAACTGTTTTGGCAGCATACATATAACCAATCAACTAATCCAAGGTTGTATTTAATGCGGACTTTCTTTCCAAGAAGCCAAATGGAAGTAAAGGAGGAGAAAATGGCCACAGATGTAAAAACAGACCTGGAATATTTCATTGATATGACATATCTACTGCATTTAATTAAAAGAAGAATGTATGGGAACAATGCATCCTACTCAATCCGGTCGAGGGAACAAAATAGCACTGGATTAGATAGGACAACTCGAATCCCCAGGGAGATTCCCATATTTAATGCAAGCTCCACATGTTTGATATGTAGGGAAGCAAGTGGGTGTTCCTGGACTTGATCCACTATTCATCATAATACCGCAGCCTTGTTCATTCCCAGTGAGGAGGCTTAAAACCATGAAACCATATGTAGAATATTAAAAATCATTTAAAGTTAAAATGAACATTATGAAACCATGCACTCCGGTCGAGGCTTCAGTCCAAAGCCCTTAGTGCGCTCACTGTTCCCGTTGATAATGGTTGAGAACTAAACGACACACACAACCATTCATGGCTGCACTGCTGCAGTGTATATTAAGGGTTCTAACTTATACTAGAGTGGGCTCGGTATCAATAACTGATGTGAATGACACCTACAGCAGCAATGATCTAATTTATAATTAAAGATCAGAAACTCCAGCTTTATTTCTTTACCCTCTTAATATTTGGTGGGGTTTTTGGTTGTTTTTTTTTTTCTTTTTGCTGACATTAAATTGTTTCTCAGATACAGTCAATAACTTTACTATATTTTCCTTGCCGCTGAATTAATCATAGCTCTGCCCTAACCACATGGAATTTAATTTCCCATAAGAGAAATGTTTACTTTGGTTTACTTTGTTGGACCTCAGCATACTTATACAGTCTATAAAGATTTACTGTAACATATTTTGCTAAGCAACATTAAAGCCCTTGCTGACAGATCTTGTCTTACATTACTTCACTTAAATTCATATCCTTTAATGCCTTTGCTATACGTCGTTGCACCAATAAGGCAACTGGAGCAGCTCTGATATACATGTTGCAATATTACAAGCACTGCAAGATGGTTAGGGCCAGATTCTGTCCCTAGCTTACTCATGTGAAGCAGTCAATGGAGCTACTCACAAAATAAGGTCTGAGTAGAGGAGCAGAATATGATTCTTTATTTAATTCCTTTTTATGCATTAATTTTATCTATGGGTTGAGGAGCTTAAGTAAATTTAAACTAAAGCTAAGGCAAAAAAAGACAATGTAATCCAATGGATAGGATGCTGGCCCGGAACTCGGGACACATGGGTTTTATTCCCCTCACTATCACTGATCTGCTGTGACACTCTGGGCAAATCACATCGCCCCTCTGTGCCTCAGTTTCCCCATCCTCCTGTGTCCTGTCTCTCACTATGTGTTTTGTGCCTAGCACAGTGTGTTCCCAATTTCAGTAGGATCCTGTTGATGCTAACGCTACAAACAACAACAACGTACAGTGATTCTGAGGTTGCCTATTACAGACAATGCTGTTCCCTACTATGTCACATAGACATGGCCTAAGACAGAAGAAAACCTAGAACCTTGGTGTTTTCCAAAAACACTGGCTCTGCTACTCCCGTTAGAGATGAATTTAGCCTGATGTTCAGAGATACTAAACACCTGCAGCTGTCAGTGAAGCCAATGGGAATCACAGCAGCTCAGCACCTCTGAAAATCAGGTCCTTTGGTGTTTGCTCTCAGGAGTAGAAAGGCTATTATGTCCTGTAGCCACCCAGGCACTAAAGGACTGTGCCACACATATACAGTAGGCTAGTACCATTACCGAAATTGCATCGAAACCTCATACTCTTGGATGTAAAGCATCAGCAAGGAATTCAATACTCTTTGTATGGCTTTGAGCAACCCTGGCTAGGAAGAATTTTTGGTGGCGACAGGTCATTGCCATTTTATAAAGTATTCAGCCTAGATTACCTGGTGGAGGTAGAACCGCACCCTGCTTAGATGCTGTGACTCTGCAATTCCCCAACGTGTGCATTGTCCTTACAGCTCTTTTATGGTCATGTGCCTACCACATGAGCAACTGTTAGCCAAGGCTCAGCAGCAGCCCAATGGCAATTGGTGAGGAAATAATGAAAAGGGAACTAATGAAAAAAAAAATCACGACGTGCTTAAGCACTGGTGAAATCAGACCTACCCTCAACTGTGTATGTGAATGCAGCACGCACGCACACACACATCAGGGGTGGGAGCCTGCAGCTGGGTGGAGAACAGCAGAGGAAAAAGTGATTTTTAAACATATTTATTAAATCATTGCTGAGGACGGAGAGGAAAAGAGGAGCCTGGGAATCTGCAGCTGAGACTCGGAGGCGGGAGGGCAAAGGGAGAACACAATGTATTCTTTATGGAAAGGTTGGGTTGGGTTTGGTTTTTTTTTTTTCCCCCTCCAGAATCTCGCCCTCCCCAAAGAAATAGCTGTTTGCCTTAAAGGGGAAGTGCAGTGATCAGCTGTACAGTATTACTCCAGGGCCTGATCCTGAAAACTCTTTCTAACAATCCACATGTGACTAGTCCCATTGATTTTAATGGGACCGCTTGCCAGAGTAAAGCCTTCAGCTGCGTAGTGTTTGATTATCTACGGGAACCATCTTGCACACACTTGCTACTAACACGAAGGGGCTCACGATGGCTAGCAGCTCCATTAAAGTCAATGGGACTAGTCATGCACGACTAGACTGGCGGCTTGTTATCTGCCCTCAGTAAGGCGCAGCGCATAACTGCACTGCCCAAGGAGTGGTGCAGGAACTGAACTGTGCCTAACAATCTAGTCCCTGCTTCCCCCTTGTTCCACAAAGGAGGTGATCTGTGCAAGCCCTTTTCCTGGTGCAGCGTACTTCCCTCTCAGTGCCAGCCAGCTCACCCGGAAGTGTTCCCTATTCAACCCACCTACCCATGGAAGAAAGAAGGGGAGTAGCAGACCTAAGCAGCTCCTCTCTCCCTGACCCACAGTGGCCCACAATGCGGAGAGCTGGTCAGAGTAAAAGTGGCTTATGCCCCTTTACCCCGACTGGACAGGTACAGTAGGCAATTCACAATGGAGCTCACAGTAAAACTCTGGGTGTGGTAATTAGTAGTTAGTTTCCGGGCCCTTATATGATTGAAGAAATATTTAAATCTAGAAACCCATGCTCTTCCTGCTCTGGCACATGTTCATCTGGGATACAGCCAAATAACATACTGGGGTCCAAATCTATACAAGGCTTTTCAGTTATTATTGCAGCACAGGTGCAACATGACCCTGCACCACTAGGTGGCTTCATTAACATGCCTGCTCACTCACTGGACATGATTCTCCACTGCCTTGCACCTTGTTCAGTTGTTTTAGGGTGACCAGATGTTATAGGGACAGTCCCGATTTTTGGGTCTTTTTCTTAGATAGGTGCTATTTCCCACCACCCCCGTCCTGATTTTTCACACTTGCTGTCTGGTCACCCTAAGTTGTTTACATGTGTGTAAAGTAGGTGTAAGGATGCTAATCACACTAGACGGGTAGCATTTTACACCCAGCTTGAATGCTTGTAAACGGCAGAAGGTACAAGGCACTGGCGAATCAGATCCTCTGCCTCTTGCACCGGGCTGACACCTAGCACTGGTCAGAAAATTACTGTTGGAATTTTTTTCCCCAATCAGAAAATGTATTTTGTCTACATTGAAATGTTTTGCAGGAAAGTGTTGAGCTGAACAACATTTTTGATGGAAAAAGGCTATGAAATGATTTGTTTTGATGTTCTCATTTCATTTTGTTTTTATTTTTACATAATATTTTTTATATTTTGTATTAAGTATGAAATATTATAATGTTGCAACATTTCTATAAGGTCATTTTGATGTTTCCCAAGCAAAATATTTCTAAATTGCCATTCTGCAAAAATGATTTTTTTTTTTAAAAACCAATTTCCTAGTTTGTCAAAGAAATTGTTTTCCACACTCCAAAGTTTTCCATTTTTCAAATCCAAAAATGAAAATTTATCAGTTTTCATTTTTGTTCCCCATTCAACCCCTTTCCCGCCTCCTTTTTCAATAGCAAAATAGAAAAAAGGAGTAAAAAGGAAAACTAAGAGAAAGAGAAAGAAAACACCCCAAAAATCAAGAAAAACCAAAACCCCGAACATTTTCTATTAAAATTTCCTACAGAATTTAGGAACAAAACAAAAATAATTCCTTTCCCAAACCTTGAGAATGAAAAATTACTTAGAAGTGTTCAATTTTTCATCCAACTCTTTTGTAAATTAAGTTGTACTGATTTTTTTTTTAGCCACCTTGCAAAGATTCAAATTCAGAGGAACAAGCTCAAAACGCGTAGACGTGGATGAAACAAAACAAACAAGCAATGTTACTCTCCCGTACCATCCCCTCCCCCACCTTCCCTGGCCTCATGGGACTGGAGCCTCTCAAAGCACCAGAGAAGCAGGTGTGGATGTATTTTAGGCAACAGCAAATCAGTTTAATTAAGCTCTCCACAGACTTTCAAACCTGGGGGTTTGCTTTCCCTTCCCCTAACAAAATAACCCACAACAAGCAGAGCTACTCTTGGCTGAGTTTGTCCAAGGTCTTGCACATCGGATGGAAGAGACCCAATGCCACAAATGTCACAGAGTTCTCTTAAGTGTATTTATTCTTGGGACAGTCTTACGGTCAGCAGTGAGTGTGATTGAAGTGTGGCGAGACTATTATGTATTTGTATTACGGTAGCCCCAAGACCCCCCAGTGAAGAACTA
This sequence comes from Emys orbicularis, assembly GCF_028017835.1. Taxonomy (NCBI): domain Eukaryota; kingdom Metazoa; phylum Chordata; order Testudines; family Emydidae; genus Emys; species Emys orbicularis. The sequence continues at coordinate 137,554,606 of NC_088684.1, forward strand.
GCAACCCATTGTGCTAGGTGCTGGACAAACACAGAACAAAGCAGTGGCCCTTGCCCCGAAGAGCGTCACCTTTGCAGGTTGTTGCTACAGAACAGAATTGGGCAGTGGCTGGACACCAGTTGTCCAAATCCCATTGACCATTTCAATCAGGTCCTCTCTCTTTCTCCCTCTCACACACACACATTGCCCTCACAAGCACATCACAATCCTTTAATGTCTTTATCTTCACAACACCCCTCTGACATAGGGCAGCGCTGCCATTCCCATTGGGCAGATGGGGAACTGATGCAGAGAGAGAGAGTAAGGGCTAAAATTTCAAAGGTATTTAAGCACCTCACCTGCGTAGGTGCTTTTGACAGTCCCAGTAGGCACCGATCTGCATCTTTGAGCCTCAAAGGGGTTAGGTGACTAATATCACATAGGAAGTTAGTGGCAGAGCAGGAAACTGAACCCAGATTTCCCAACTCCCAACCTAACCACTGGACTTATCTCTGTATTCACAAAATTTCTACAGCACGGGAAGGAATCAAGGCAAACTTTTCACCCATCACGTGTCCCTCAACCCTGGTCTTCAAGGACAATTTTTGGTGGTGGAAGGGCCATTCCACCCCCAGGTCCCATTCAGTTCTTGGAATCTGTGTTGAAACTGCCAATTTTCATTTTTAATTGACGCAGTCAATGGCATAGAGGCCCACAAAGCACACTTCACCTAAGCCAATGAGCTGCCATCAGAAGGTAACAACATATACTGGAATTGGAAGCAGAGACTTATGGGCCTGATCCAGTTAGAGTCTTTGTTGATCTGGACGAGAACACACACACGAACACCCGTTTCCAGACAAAAACCATCATGGGGCAAGATGCAAGCAACACACTCTGGTTTCTGATTTATGAGCCCTGAATGATGTGGTATGAAGGAGTAGTTTACAACAGAAATTATTGCAAGCAAATGTTGGTTGGTATTTTAAATCACTCACTAATATGGATAGGCTAATGTATGTCACACTTGCTTAAGGTTCATGAACAGGAAAAAAAAATCCCTACATCTTCTACTTGTTACTGGGTCTTTAAGCCCAGCAATAGATACACTTCTCTCTAGTGAAGTTTGGTATATTATTTACTGTTTTCTGAGTCATTGACTTTAATCATGCATCTGAATTTTTAAAAGTATATTTGCTAAGTCAAAATCAGGGACAAACCTCTTTCCCCCCCCTCCTCTCTCTCTCTGGGGAGGAAAAAACCCAGCATTTTTTAACTCCATTTTGTTTTAAGAAACTTCAAAACATAACTTTGGGCTTCAAAATTGTTTGAGCCAAATGTCGGTGCGGAGTCTTTTTTCAATTTTTCATAACCGTTCTGCTTCGATCTAAAAAAAATAATTAAATAAAGAAAAATACTTTCAAATAAGGTTACGTGTCTGGCTTAAGCTGACAAAAAAAAAAAAACCAACAGGAAATTCAAAGTTAAGACTGATACTGACAAACTCCGGCTCTCATGAAAATAAAGGCAAAAGCAGAATGGTATGAATTAAGAAAAACGTCTGCCAGAACTTTACACTTCTAGGATAAAGTCCATTTACAGGAGGGGAAAAAGTAAATAAATAAAACAGCCCCCTTCCCCTCTTATGTTATTTAAATGTTGTGTGTATTAATTTTTTTACAAGTTCATAAAACACATCATTTACTCAAGGGACAAACACTATATCTAGGGTAATGACATAATTAGGCGGTTTTGTAAAGTGTTCATTATTTACCTGCCAGCCCGGAAAACCACCAATAGTGATGTTTGGTCTCTCAGGTAAATATGAAGTAAGGCAGGTTTTTTTGTTTGTTTTGCTTTTGTTTGTTTTTGTTTGTTTGGGGGGGGGGGCAGAAACCCCAAACATTTGACTCTTCATTTAAGGATTTTTTTGGGGGGGGGGGGGGAATAGATAGATAGATAGATAGATAGTGTGATCATTCTTCTAATTAAACATAATGGGCTTGATTCTTATTTACACTAAGGCTCTTTTGCACTACTTTGGCAATTCAAATGCGGGAATAATTCTAATCTATACTAGCAAAGTGGGGTAAATGAGAACCAGGCCTGATTTCTTCTTAAAAAACAAACAAACAAACTATGCATTCTATGGAAACATGGCTCCTTTGGAGCCATTCTAATATTTACATGTTCAAGATGCAGACATTGTATAATGAAAATTGTGCCTAATTCAAGGAGAAATGACTGTAAATGAAGAAAGCCTTTTTTCTCCTACATATTCTAATTATCTTGGCTATTTTGACAAATTTGTACAGTTAGTTTATTTTGATATACCTAAAAGGCTGCACCTAATTTATGGAATATCAGCTTAGGATTTTTTAAAAATCATTCATGTTTTAGTTATACAAGTGAAAATTAGGTCCCCAGTAATTATTATCTGCATTACAATAGACTGTAGTAGCATTTAAAGACCCCAGCTGAGATCAGTGCCCTATTGTGCTAGGCACTGTACACACACATACTACTATTTTTCACTCATATGTGACGTTCTCGGAAAGTTTTACAATTATTAAATCAGCTTTCCATGTCCCTTTGAGCTACATTATCCCCCTTTTACAGATGGGTTGACTGAGGCATGGGGAATGGAAACAACTTGCTCGAGGAACTACAGCAAGTCAGCAGAAGGGAACCTTGGATTCTTGACTATTAGTTCACATGCAGTATTATAAAGTGTGTGTGTGTGTGTGTGTGTGTGTGTAAGTGTGTGTGTGTGTAAGTGTGTGTAAAAAAAAAACCAGACACACCAGATAAGCTTTAAATCGAATACGTCCTTCTACCCTCATAGACAAAATAAGCTGACCCACCCAACAAATATGATAGGAAGTTTAATCCACAATTCTAGTTTTACATACACTGTATACACCTCTGGACGCTGGCATGCTGAAATAAACTGGAAATGCTTATAAATCCTTAACTGCAACATCAGTCACAAACAGCCAGCCTGTAGTCAGAGTTGTTATTGTACATCCTCGTACTGAGCTCTGCCCACTACACTAAACAATGCTTGGGAGATCAGACAAGCAAGTGCATGATCTGTAGCCTTGTTTGTCTCCACATGGAAAATGTTGCCAAGGAAACACCCTAATATCAAAACTGAAATATAGTTTGATCCTTAATTCCAAAAGGAGCTGCAGGGAGTTTACTAAAGTTCAGCAGTGATTCTGGCTGAATGTGAGACGGGAGTTTATAAAGGAGATCCTGGCATCAGGATGGAAATTTAAGAGAGACAATGCGACTTGCAGTGCGACGGTGTTTTTTAATATCTTTGATTACCCCTTCTGTACTCTCAGACCAAGTGAAAACACTCTAAAAGCAACAGAAACAGACATTATCCAAGGGGAAAACAGGAAAACATACATTTGGGGACAAAAAAAGAATGAAAACTTGTAATGTTAGCACAACCCTCCTCCCTTTTTTTTTTTTTTTTTTTTTTTTTTAAAAGGTACAATTTTCCAAGAACTGCATTTTTCTGACATCTTGTGCATATTGAGGTCCATGGGGACTTCACATTTTCCACACTCAGCACTTTGAGGGTCAGAGAGGTCAAAGTACCAGTATTCCCAATGGATCGCTGATAGTTCATCCAGAACAATCAAGCTACTGGCTGCTCCTCCCCCCTTGTTACTAAGCTGACACGGGTAGAGAACTAGCCAGTTCCCCTTTAAAATAGAAAACCAGAGGCAAAAGATTAATTAGGGATATTAAGTTGCTCCAATAATTTAGTGTTTTAGCTCTTTTAAACTGGGTCCCTCTCTGCTCTTCAAAAGGTAAAAGTTTGCATCAATTTCCAATTAAACATAACTGCAGCCTAAGCTGTTCATTAGCTCCCATAAACTAATTATGGCTATAGTTTCAAAATTTGCTGCAGTTGGATGCCATGTAAAATTGGCAACCTTGGAAACTCTTTGGGGCAGGGACTGGCTTTTTACACCATGTCTATATAATGTCTAGCAGAATGGGGCTTTTATCTGCGATCAATATCCCTAACTAAAAACAACAAATACTAATAATATCAATAATAATTAGGATATCATTTGTATTTGGTCATTTATATCTAGCTAAATGTAGCTAAATTGGTCATTAAGTTTGAAAAATATTTGCTACAAAAAGCAAGGCCAATTTAGACAAATATACATAAGAATAGTCATATTTTCTGAACATTTTACATCGGTTACTACAGACCTTAACTAAGAATCCACAGTAGAATTGCTGCACCCATATGCATATGCCTACATGTGTACTTATGGATTCATAGCACTCAAACACTCAAATTCTACTCTGTTATTTGTAAATACTCTATGCAACTCATCTCTATCAGGTTTTGTTCTTTAAGTTGTGTGAATTGTAAACTTTTAATAAAAATAAAATATTTGGCTGAGAACTGGAGTTGAGAGCATGTGGATGTCCTTATGGTTACATAAATATTAAGCTGAAGCTTTGTGGTTAGGGTAAACGTAGTTCCCACAGAATTTAAGGAAAATGCTTCTCCAGCTCTCTACATCAAAGTTATTCTTCAAAATTAAAAATTGGCATCACACAAAGGGTGATTAGGAAGAATTTTTAAAAAAAATCAGAGTACAAGAGAATTCTGTTTAAGCAACTTGGGTTTCTGGTTATATTAGTTCAGAGCTTACACAGCTGCCAATGAAAAGTTAAAAATTACAACCCAGAAGATGAACAGATGTGGTTAGATTTACACTGCTATGTTAATCTTTCTGAGCTTCTTAGATAGGATTCAAACCAACATCCAGTTTTGCCAATGAAATAAATATTTCTATTACGTAGATGTTTTCCCATGTTCATTTCTTATCTAAAAAAATATTTCTCATATAATAAACTGCATTGCATCACGTATTTTATGAAAATAAACTACAACTTTTTTTTGTTAAATAGGATGTGGTTAAAAATTGTTAAATCATCATTGACTATAGTTCTAAAAAACTACATGCAATTTTTTCCATGTTCTTCCCCCACTTTAGAATTGAAATCCTTATAATTTAGCCAATTTGGCAATCTCCACCACAGACAGCTATTAAACACTGTTCAAGCTTTCTAACTTCCAGAACCGTTTGTAGGCCCCTGTAGAAGCTGAATGGCTATTTGACATCTTTAGAATCACTCATAATATTCTGGGCAAAAGCCTTAGGAAAATGACAAAGTAGGAGCTAGCTGCCAAAAATACAGTATATTTCAACCAAAGACTGGTAATATTTGGATATGATTTCCTGTATTTCTCTACTATTTATTTGTCAAACTGATCCATGTCCCAATGTTTAGAATTTCCATTCCTTGTGTACTGCAAAAAAGAGCCAAGAGGTTTACATGAAAATTAACTGACCTCAGCTGGAAAGAGTCCTTGTTAAAAATTTGTGGTTCAATTTTCAGCACCCAAAACTCTAATCAAATTCAATGAGAGTCATGATCACTGGTGGGCGAGGGGTGGAAATCAGGCCTTTAAATTCTTTGCAGCTGTTGTGAGTAAATATTTTTATGAATGGACATCTCAGGGCAAAGTACAGAGAGGTAAATCCCCTAAAATTATTTGCCTGATGGTATCAAATAAAGGGTTTGGACTTTGCCACAACTGGGGTTAATGAGATGAACTTGTCAACATCAGACTGTTGAGACATTAAGAGGATTTCATTGTGTGCCACCTTTAAACTCCAGTGTTAACTCAAATTGCAGCTTCTAGTGAATTTTCCCTGTGCTAAGTGATTCCAGATGAACCCTAGTGACAGGCTTCAGTCTCAGGATACTTATTCATTTCACATTAAAATCTCGTGTTCCCAGGTCTGGGCCGTTATCTGGCCGAGATCTGATGAGGGAATACAGAAAGAGAAGCATTTCCAAAGTTAGGGTCGAACCGAAATAACCCAGAGCCTGTAACTGACTGATAACCACTTACAGTATTTGTTGAGATTTTAGTTTACTGGGAGTTGAGGCAGGCTGGAACTGGATTAAGATTTTTAAAAAAAAAAAAAGCCACAAAAAACACTTGAGGCCTCATAAAATATCACCCAAGCAGGGAAAGACAAATCTGAGCCTTTTGGGTCCCAGAGTTTGACTCCAAGAGGGGAGGGTCCCATCTTGTTCGTGTTGAAGCTGATGGGAGGTTGGCTACCATCTTCAGTCAATAGTAGGCCCTGGAGATGGGGTTTTCACAGTTACCCAAAAGGGAATTTGGAAGCTCAGTACACATCAATTTCTAATCACAATTGGGCATCCAAATCCCCTTAGGCAGCTTTCAAACCCCCAACATTCCACACAATACATCTTGGGGGCCAGAAGGGTGAGGGAGAGAAGGTGACACTCTTAACATCACTCGAAGGAAATAACTAAGAGTTAATCTCGCCCCTCTCCACACACACACATTTATCAGTCCCTTTTACTGACACTTCACAAAAATAAAAGTGACCCCCTTGTCACTTCGAAGTGGTAGGTAAAGCACCATGAACCCTGTCCAGAAGAAAGTCAGTCGTCACAGGCCGGTGGGCAGGTTGGCCTCAGCCTCAGAGCCCATCAGAGGTGTCTGTCACTGAACTCTTGACACATTGTGAAAAGTGGAGCGAATGTTATGCATGCACGGATCTTTCCCCCTCGCTCTGAGAAAGAGCGGTTAGGTAAAGAGACAGACCGACAAGCCAGAGAAAAACCCCGGTGCCTGAAACTAGAGTCAGGACTCTGAGCCTCTTGCAGGAGCATTAAAATAAAATTTAGAAAACATTCAAGGAAAAGCAGCCATTGTTTCAAGCAGCAGCAGGCAGCATTTCTTTTTATGACTGCTAGAGTGCTGGCTCTCTCCCTAAGCAATTTACAGTGCAGCCGCACGTCAAGATGGCTGGTGGGAGCTGAGATGCTCCAAGTTACTCAAAATAGATCAGGGACTCTGCTGGCAGATGCCTGTGGTATTTGCCTGGCTAATTTGCTTTTATTATGGGGAATAAGGTTTCTATAGAACGTCTACTTTGCTTTTATTATGGTGGTGCAGCTTATGGAAGTGTCTGTAGAGTCTACTCCACTTTTATTTTGGCGGGATGCTCCAACAATGTTTTGTAATATCCTAGCTGACTTTTATTATGGTGGGGAATTTACATTTTAAATAGACTACTTTACTTTCATTGTGGTGGGTGCTTCATTGAAGTGTACATAATAGCCTACTGGGGAGATTTATACAAGCATTCAATAGTCAACTCCTTTTACTGGGGGGAGATATATATAAGCATTTGTATAGTGTGCTTTACTTTTACTACTGCAGGGGCATTCATAAAAGTGTTCAATATTTGCCTGCTTTTATTACAGTGGAGAGATTTTTCATTATTATTGTCATAAATGTGTACAGAAACTTTGCACTTTTAAAGCACCTTCCATCTAAGGATCTTGAAGCCCTTTCCAAATGTTTACAAAGCATTGTTTATGTAGGGTTGTAAGTGTGCATGGCAATGTGTCACACCAATCAGGTTGCTTGAAGGGTTTACTATCCAAAGGCACGAGCTAGAACACTGGAAAAACAAAATTGACTAACATAATACATACATGAGGGGAAAGATCATCATGGGCCACACATCATGGAACAGGTGAACTTTAAGGTAATTTTGTAGGAGTAGAGAGTGACAGAGCTTTCCTTGTGTTAGCAAAGTGGTGGGGGTGGAGGGGAACTCATGAAGACGGGAATGAGAAAGGAGACAAAAGGGGAGAGGTCAGAAATGGTTCTGAATGGAGCAAACAGGGATGATGAGATGGAGGAAGAAATATGGTAACTAGAAGCCAAACTGTGCAACCTGAAAAAGAGTAGTTTAAACGCTGTGAGGAAGACGATGAGAAGCCAGCAACATGTCTCTAGGCTGGGAGGGGCAGCAGAGGAAAATTATTTTGGAGAAATGTTTTTGGATTCATTGGAACGGGGATAGAAGGGAGGTCAGAGGAAAGGAAGCTGGAGTAATCCAAGTGTGAGATAACTAGGGCACAGATTGGAGTCTTGGCAGGCAGAGCTGAGGGGACGGGACAAATTTGTGGAGCAATGACAGGGAAAGATTTGGGGATGGTGCAGACAATGGGAGGAGAAAGGCAGGGGAGAGGGAGAGAGAAAGAGGAATTAAAGAGGACTTCACATTTCTGGGCTTGAGAAACAAGGAAGAGCATGGCGTCCACAGTAACTGGGGGAGGTAGGAACAGTGCTCAAAGTGAGTGTTTTCAAAGTGCTTTATGTTACAGTTTGTGAGGAAATTTTAAGTACTTTCAGCCATGTTTTCTCTCTTTAAAACGGTTTTTTCTTCAAGGTTTTGGTTAAAAAGGGACTTTTTGACCACCACAAAAATGTTTAATTTAGGGAAAAAGGCCATTTTTCACTAAAAAGAACTCAATGGAAACATTTTGCTTAGCTCTACTTTACATAGACTGCCACATACATGATTAATCACAATACACATCTCTTAGGTGTTACCACCGCAATTATTGCCAGAGAATCCAAGCGCTGACTTAGGCTATGTCTACACGTAAAACTCTACAGCGGCAGAGCTGCAGCTGCACCAATGTAGTGCTTCAGTGTAGACGCTCACTCCAGCGACAGGAGGGGTTCTGCTGTCACCGTAGTTACTCCACCTCCCTGAGAGGAGGTAGCTAGGTCGACGGAGGAATTCTTCCGTAGACCTAGCGCTGTCTAAACCAGGGGTTGGGTCACCTTAACTACGTCGCTCAGGGGAGTGGATTTCCCCCCCCCTCTGAGTGACATAGCTGGTTAGACCAGCCCTTAGTTACAAGTCATGGTGCTTTTGAAAATCTCACCCTAAGATAATTAGGCACCTAACTCCCATTGACTTTCCAGGAAGATTTGTTGCCTAATTCCCTGATGCACTTTTGAAAATCCTACCCTTAGTCTAAGTAATAACTATTCCACGCTAGAAAGAAAAAAAGTTTCCTACAGTCTTCGGATTCCAATTGTCCCGCATATTTGTATGAAATATATAAGGAGAGATTGCTGAGTGAAATTTCTGACAATATGCCAAACTATTTTGGAAATGCCATGTAAATATCCCCTAATATCAATGCCGTAACAGGGGGTTTTTGGGGGGGGGGGAGCCATTTTCTCAGTCTTCTGGTTTCTGAGTAGGAGCAATATTGTCTCCCAACATTAGAGGGGGGTGGACCTAATGGTTTGAGCTGGAATTGGGCTGAGACAGAAGTAATTCCTGTAGTCAGGAAATGGACTACTCCGTCCTCTGTGGATGCTACAACTGGTTTGCCAACTCCGTAGTGTGCACATCACCCAATACTGAAAGGGTGGCCCAGCATCTCATGCTGAATGGGGCTTTGTCCTGTTATGGGAGACATCATCTTAGATGCAGCATGGTTCCAACTGAAAAAGCCCCTTTTGCCTCTGGAGGGGGAAGAAGGTGATCAGATTTTTTGTGGCTGGACCCAAATGTAATCCCCAAAAAGGGACTGTAGACCAAGTTTATGGCTCACACTTAAAACTGGCCTACTGCTGGGACTGGATTTAATTAATATTAAATTAAAAGTTTAAGTAAGTTTAAAATAAGCACTAGCAACGTTAAAATAGACACACAGGAATTGCTATCCTGAATCAGACCAGCTAACCATCTAGACCAGTATCCCTATCTCAGGGACACTGAGACAGGGATACCCGATGTTTCAGAGGGTACGTCTACACTTACCGGAGGGTCCGGCGGCAGGCAATCGATGTTCTGGGACCGATCCCGGAAGTGCTCGCCGTCGACGCCGGTACTCCAGCTCGGCGAGAGGAGTACGCAGCATCGACGGGGGAGCCTGCCTGCCGCGTCTGGACCCGCGGTAAGTTCGGACTAAGGTACTTCGAATTCAGCTACGTTATTAACGTAGCTGAATTTGCGTACCTTAGTCCGAAGTGGGGGGTTAGTGGGGACCAGGCCAGAGGAAGGTGCAAGAAAACCTGTACTGGACAATTATAGGACAACCTTCCCATAGGGGAAGTTTCTTCCTAACTCTAGAAAGTCAACAGTTGATTTATGCCTTGAAGCATAATAGTTTACATCCCTTATAATATTTTTATCCAGTGTAATGGAATGGTGAATTTTCTTAAATATCAATAAGCTCTTACCCTCAACACAATCATGTAGCAGTGAGTTCCACAGGTGAATTATGCAGTTCCATTTTTTTTAAATGGCCAGTTTTAAATTTGTTGTCTTTTAAGTTCAGTGCTTGTCACTTCTCCATACCACTCATTATTTATACTCCTATATCATTATTATTATTAGCAGTAGTACAGTATGGGGAAATGTATCATAATTCGGCCTTATGGACCCGATCCAAAGCACACTGAAGTCAAGAGGGGTCTTTCCACTGACACCAATGAGCTCTGAATCAGGTATTCGGTATTATTATTACTATTTTTATTGCACTAGCACTGGGAGGACCCAACCAAGACTGAAGAACTCATTGTGCGAGGCATATAGTGAGACACACTCCTTTCACTGAAAATCTAAATAGATAAGTCAGACAAACAATGGGAGGGGAAACAGAGGCACAAAGAGGAGAGGTGACTTGGCCAAAGTCTCACAGCAGGCCAGTGGCAGAGCCAGGAACAAATTCCCAAACTCCCAATTCCCAGTCCAGTTCTCTATCCACTAGACAATAGTGCCTCTTAATAGTCCCCCTAATGCATCTCTCTATATCATGTCCCCTCTTCTTCAAGTGAAAATCTGACAGAAACCTGTTTTCTCAGGCTACATGGGCACTTCCCACTGCATCGCCTACCCCGGCCTTTCTTACAGATGAAAGCTCAAGTACTTTCATCCTTTTCAATTGCTGGCTGATGTTCTCGGATGCGCAGATTTAACCTGAATGGTTCATCTCACTTTATGACAGGATGGCCCATATGTCATCCAAAATTACAAACAAAAGAAAAAACAAAAAAGAAAAAAGCCAGATTCAAATGGCAGAGCAGAGAAAGGGCACAAAAGAGTTGTAGTTAGACCCTCTCGTCGTTTGGTGAAAATTTCACCTCTTAAAGGAACAGAGGGTAGTGGGGGGGGATGGGGGGAAGAATACACAGCACCACGCAGAACTCACACATACTAACTAAAAGCAGGATCCTTGTTTCCTCCTCTGCATTGAGATAAAGCCAGACTCTCTCAGTCCCAGGAGCGCCACCCCCACAGACCACCAAAATAAGGCAAAACAAAGAGGATTCATTTACCCCTTGCTCAAGGAGAGCATCTTGTTTTATGAGCATTTCAATTTTTGGTAGAAGACAGCAGTATAAAGCTCAGAGGGTTTGTGGGGTTTTTTTTGGCTCTGCACGGGAGAACAGGGGCAGGGGAGGAGAGGGAAGGCTCAGACAACTTTATCCCGGTAAAGGCAATCAGAGGGGATGCTCACAACGTTACTAAAAAGAAAAAAATATTAACGCTTCACAAGTTCCCCATGCGGCCTCCAATGCTCCTCCTCGCCCATCAAAAATTCATAAAGGGAATCAGCATTCTTTACCGAATGGGTCCCTGAGGTGCCATAGACCTTGTTGGAGAGAAAGGCTATAAATATCGAATTATACACCTCATGGGAAGAAAGGGCTGAAGACTCAGCTTCAAACCCACTGCACGATCCCCCGGGGGACCTCACGTCAGACTCAAGGTCCAACGTAGCAAGGAAATGGGTCAAGTGTGTCAATTTCTAGACCGCCGACCTTTGACACCTGTAACGATGCCCAGAGTCCACCTTGGAGATGTTCGCGCATCACAAACTTTCCAAAGTCCCTTTAAGTCAAAATAAACAAAGAAAATAACCAAGCCAAACACCATCCTGATGATGCCGTAAATACTGTTTGGAAAACATCTCTGAGCCATGAATGAGAGGTCCTTGGATCATGCCCATGTTCCCAATACCGATATGTGATCATTATACAACAGTATTTTAAGACTATAGCATTTTCATTATGAGCACCTATATCCAGGATTTAGCTGCTCCCAGCTATAATACAAAGCGCTCTATAATCAAATTAGATATACAGGTTCTCAACCCAGAAACAAATAGCTGCTGCAATTTTTTTTAGTTGTTTCCACTTTAAGTTGCAATAAAAGACGTTAAAAAGCTAACCAAGCTTATTTTTTTAGTAATAAAATCCGGACCATAGGCCCAATCCAGCAAACACTTACTACCAAGCACAGTGATTTTATAGTGGTACAGCTCAGTAGTAAGTGCCTCCAGGATCAGGCCCCTAAAGATTCTTCTCTTGTGGTTTGACCAGAACCGTTGTAGCTTTGCAACTGCTATCCTGCATCTCATAGCACCTGGCAGTGGAATGCAAAATAGCCTGATTTACCCCCAATCACAAGCCGAATCTCAATGCACGTGGTACTGAAGATCTTTTTAATGCAATAGGGACACAGAGACTTATTGTAATTCCCATTGCTATAGCATATTTCATCCTACAGGGCTCCCGGGAAAGAGAGGGCATATGGGGAAAACAGTACAAACGACTAGCTCTTTACCTACCTCTGAAATGCAACCTCCTCTGGGGAAGAACGCATTTCATCAGCAACCCTAAACAACTGCTTAGTACAGGGCATGAGGGACAGCTGTATCCAACAAACCCATCCGGACTTTTAGGTAGGCAAAATGGAATGACCCAATTCCTAAATTGGGATCTGGCTCTCAATGATGCCTGCTCCTCCCTCCTGCGTATCTGTCTGTCCTTCGGGCCAAAAGTGTTCTTCATCTCAGCCCCCAATGGATGTCTTTCTCTGCTGAAAGAGGGGAACTCATCCTCTCTTCTTCTGTTGGATCACAGGAGAACAGACGTAGCTTTTGGTGAGCAAACCGCACGCCACCATCTTCGAGGTAAAAATCATTTTAAAATCCAAGAAATATGTTGAACTATGGACATTTTCCTCCCCTTGGACAGACTCTCATTATAGTTCCCTGAAAACCCTCTGCCATTCAGACGCTCATAAAAAGTATAAACCCCATTTATCCACCATCTCAGAGGAAACCAGGTTCCTTTGGATAAGCGGGTTATGGATAATGGGGGCTGTCATCCCAGCATAGAAGAGGTCACGTTCTAGGTCTCCATCTCTGAGACACAATGAAAAGATGACCAAAAGACTTTGCTGACTGGTCAGATCTAGTGGGCATACATATGTGTATACACACACAACTATACTAACCCCTCAAAACTATATTACACCCACTCATCTAGCTCTATAATGTATACACACATAATACAACCGCAGAGATATAATCAAATTTAAGTTAACCCTTAACCCCCAACCCTGCTTAAATGAATTTGGTGCTTAAATAAATCACCCATTTATCTCCACGCTGTGCAGAACAGAGGCAGAGCAAACGTCCTCCAACTTTTCCACCATCTCTAGGGCTAAGAGAAGATAGCCTAGCCCATGTCATCTCCAGACTGTCCCCAAGATGCTGTTGCAGTTTTAATGTATCTGCTCCTGCTTTCTATTATATAAATTGGCATCTCTATTTTATGTCCAGTTTCTGGGGTCTTCTGTGATGTTCACCAGGAAAAAAATAAAACCTGTTTTACGGTGTGTGTAAGCACTGCTGGTGAAATATTCGCACACACAGAGGTGGATACGGTCCCTCTTCCCCACCAATTGTGCTATCATCCAGTCTGAATGCCCAAAGCATTGCGATTTCTAATCCAGATCCAACATTTACAACGTGGGCCCATGGAATCAGGGCCAGATTAACCCATCACTGGGCCAGAGGCCAACATACACTTTTGGAGCCCTGACTTGCTGGAGAAAGAAGTGGTTTCTTCCCAGTGCCCTCCTCTTTCCTTGGCTCTCTTGGGAATGGCCAAGTGAGTCTGAGTGACGGGTAAGACAATCTCTGCCCACCCGTCCACTGGTGCATATTCACACGTGAACTGAAAGAACTTAACTCTCTTGAATGGGTGGCATTGCGACCTGGCCCACAGGGCCGCCACCCCGCTCAACTTTGGCCTGGCCGCCCCTCATCATGATGGAGGGCTGGCTGGGTCAAATTTGAGTGGCGTTGCGAGACCCATGTGCCGGGCTGCAATGCCACTCATTCACGTGAATTAAAGTTCTTTCCGTTCACGTGAAAATCCACATTGGTAAACACATACACGTGCACACACAGACTTTTCGGGTCCCACCACATGCCTACTTTGCCTATGTGTTACTCTGGACTGGCATATACTTTCTTCTTCCACAACCTCTTCCATCCAAAAGCCTCACAGCACTCGACAAATCGTAATGAATTAAGTCTCCCAGTCCCCATGTGGGGCATAATCCCTATTTCACAAATAGCAAAAGCGACACATGGAGAGGGAAAGTGTCTTGCCAAAGGTCACAAAGTGAATCAGAGCTGGAGTGAGAAAACAGGTCTCTAATGTCTCACGCCTGTGCTTTAACCTCCATAGATTATGAAATATATACTATATAACATATACACAAACACAGATTTATTCGTTTACATTTAGAAAGCACATATCCAGTGATGATACAAGAAGTTCCTTAATACTATCAATAGCATGAGTAAAGTAGACTGAAGTTACAATCTGCTAGATATGTGCATCCACGCTTGCCTCTCCAAATTTTTGTATATATACACACACACATTGTGAATGCTACTTAGATCACTGAGAAACTCTATTTGAATTTTTACTACTATAATTTGAATTATTATTAATTATTCTGAATAATTAATAATAATTAATAGTATTGTGATTTCTATTTGAATTATTACTACTATACTATATTAGATGTGCATAAGACCCTGCTAAAGTATTAATAATGGTGCAACATGGAAGTAATAAAAGCAAAAAATTCAGAGCTGTGGCTGATCATATGATAGCAAGTGTGTTCTCTCTCTCTCTCTCATAGTGTGTTAGAGTAAACAAAAATACACAGTCTGTAGTCTCCGGAAACAAAACATCATAAATTCTCCTAAATAAAGGAAAATGCGGTTGACAGGACACAAGCAGTAGACAGCCACACACCAAACATACAAAAGATACGAAATCTAGTCAGCTGTATTTGATTAAAAAATTAGCAAATCTTGGTTTACAAAATTGAGCTAACCAGCATCAGGCTCCAGCATAAAACTTTCCCTACGTTGTTCCCATAGCTTCTATATGCTACAAGATCGGGTTGGTGCCAACTTTGTACCTTATAAGCATGCTTCTCTCAGCTACTCTGTGATCTCTTCCCATGCATAATGGAACTTAAAATTAGCACTACACATATGGAATGCCTGCCAAATGTGCGATAGCAGAAACAGGGTAAATAAAGCTGCACCAAAAATTAAATAAATAGAAGAACATAAGCCTGAACCAGACTCCTGGCTCCAAAAGCCCTCAAATTCAGAGATGTTATAATCAGATCAGAACTCGATGGCTTGGGCCCACATTTGCAGTTAAAGTCCTAGATTTTTCAAGCTTGGATAAAAAATGGATACAAGGTGAGGATATTTCATTAGCCATCTGATTAATAGTTGGTACTTACCCTCCACTGTCCAGCTTCAAAGAACTTTACAGACAGTTCATTAAGATTCATAATAACCCCCTGTACTGTAGGTATGATTTGCACCATATATGGGCCCCATTTTACACAGGGAAAACTGAGGCACAGAAATCTAGACATTAAGTTAGTCAGTGGCAGATCTGGGGTTCTAGAACGGTCAAATCCTAACTCCTAGACCAGGGGTCGGCAATGTTCGGCACGCGGCTCACCAGGGTAAGCACCCTGGTGGGGCGGGGCAGTTTATTTACCTGCTGACACGGCAGGTTCGGCCGATCGCGGCCCCCACTGGCCGCGGTTCATCGTCCCGGGCCAATGGGGGCGGCGGGAAGCGGCGCGGGCCGAGGGATGTGCTGGCCGCGGCTTCCCGCCGCCCCCATTGGCCCAGGACGGCGAACCACGGCCAGTGGGGGCCGCGATCGGCCGAATCTGCCGCGTCAGCAGGTAAATAAACTGGCTCGGCCCGCCAGGGTGCTTACCCTGGCAAGCCGCGTGCTGAACGTTGCCGACCCTTATCCTAGACTAATCTGAATCTACCGATCATAGTGTAGACCAGTGCTAGAGCTCAAAAGTCCTGATTCCTAGTCCACTGTTCTGATCACTAGATTATACTCCCTCCTGGCCAGTGGTAGAACTCAGAAGCCCTGATGCTCTAGTCACTTGACGCTACTTTCTCGTGCAATTTTATGTCTTTCGTCTTCATAAATTTGGAGGAGGGATGGCTAGAGAAGAGGAACAGAAGTTGGGAGGGAGCATATGAGTAATGCCATGAAGGGTATATACTGATGCATGAAATAATGGACATATTTCAAAAGGTTCAGGTTCTTATCTGACCCCGATTCAGATCATTTAGGTCTACCAAACTTTTAGTAGTAGTTTTTTTTATACATACATACATACATACATACATACATACATATCTATCTATCTATCTGCTCCTGGTCCCAGCATGAAGGAGGAAAGCACAACAAATTTGAAACTAAGCCAACTTTTCCAAACCTCAGGCCCAGATAGTGTTGGAAAACATTGCCCAAAGATTTAGGTCACTACTTCTTTTGAATAAACATGTTCTTCTCAAATCCACAAGAGCTGTAGGTGTAACTCGTACCATGCCAAGACCCAAATGTAAAACATAATAAATGACAAAAACCCAAAATGAGGGACATAAAAAAAAATTAATAATCCTGGAAACTTAAAATGATGTGGCGTCCCCCTTCCTTCAGCATACATAATTCTTTCTATAACTCCTGTGCCAGGATTCTTCATTTCTGATGCAAATAATTTTCAGTGATAAAAGCAAGGGGATAGAAAATTTGTGTGCAGCGTCGGTAAATTTTGGAACCAAAATCCCTTGAAAGGAGGTCCACTTGAGAAAGGCATGGGCACAGGGGGCAGAAGTGAGCAAAATATTCCCAACAGGCAACACTGCTCAGAATTTCAGTTCACTCATATTGTGCTAACTCACGTGAAAATGCAGGCACATTTTGCTGAAAACATCAGCCAACTTCCATTTATTTTCCCACTCAACTATGAGCCCCTTTGCAAGTGGAAATAAATGCATTACTGGGCACTAATTAAAGCTGGCTGTGTTTTGGGGTGGGGGGAAGGCAGTGTGATGTCAATGAAAAATATTTTTTCTCTAAATGGTTTGCCCATTTTTACCAAGCTCTAGCAATGAGGAGCATAGGGGAAAAATTAGTGGGCGCTCTGCACCCACCGGCAGCCAAGCTCCCCGCCCCACCTCACCTCTGCCTCCTTCCCTGAGCACGCCGCATCCCAGCTCCTCCGCCTCCCTCCCAGTGCTTGCCACCGCCATACAGCTGTAGCAAGCTCTGAGAGGGAGGGGGGAGGAGCAGGAACGTGGCGCGCTCAGGGGAGGAGGCGGGGCCGGGACAGGGATTTGGGGAAGAAGTCAAATAGGGTCAGGGAGGGGGTGGAGACTTTGGGGAAGGGGTTGGAATGGGGGCAGGGCAGTGGTGGAGTCAGGGTGGGGCTGGGGGCAGAGCAGGGTCGAGCACCCACCGGCGCCATTAGAAGTCGGCACCTATGATGAGGAGTCCATTTGGGGCAAAAGAGGGCTTCAGAAATGGGGGCCACATCCTCAGGAAATGTAAGTTGGCAAGACTCCATTGAAATCAATGAAGCTACGTCAATTTACACCAGCTGAGGACTTGGCCTGCTAATTCATGCATGGAAACATAATGGTATTATTGGATTTAATAGGAAAGCTAAATTTCACTAGGAGAGAGAGCACCCAAAACAAAGTGGGGATGATTTTCATGAAAACTTTGTGGTTTCTTTCCCCCACTAGTGCTACATAATTATTATTTATTGTTTGTCTTACTGTAGCACCTAGGGGCCCTAGTCATAAACCAGCACCTCATTGTGCCAGGCGCTGTACAAACACAGAACAAAAAAGAAAGTCCCGGACATGTTACTTGCCCTGAACTCAAAAACTAAGGCTTTCGCACTTGTTTCCCCTGCTCTTTTACCAAGTTATAAATGATTATTGTTTTAAAATGAATCTATAAACTCATCTTTGCAATGGATAATTCATAACTGCCCTGTTTTCTTCTCCGATGCTTACAGCGCTTCCTGCATTGTGTTTCAGAGCATCATTAAATGTGATTTTATTACTCCCTCATTGGAAGTGCCCAAGTATTACCAGGGCTTGGAGATTTACAGCCTATTTTAAACTCAGATAATGATGTTTAATTTGTTATTGGCTGTGTAAAGGTTAACAAAGAAATAACTCAAACTATTAGCGCAGGGATAACACATTACAATAGGGCAATTAAGAGCTATACCTGGCACTGCACAAAAGATTGATCTCTTGTTAGGAGAGGAGCCTGGATGGCTTTGTACTTCACAACACATTAAGCGCAAGTGTAGCACTTGAGTCCCCATCTTCCTTTGGACAAACAAAATGCCTTTGGGCTTGTTCTCGTTAGGAAAATTGCACAAGAACAAGTGAATTCATTTAAAATTGATCTAGTTATACCAGCGCAACCCTGGCGTAGAGGCACTTAAGTTGGTTTAAGCTTTGCTTGTGTAGATTTCACTTACATCGGTAAATTACCTGATTTTTTGTTAATTGATTTTGTTACACTGGTACAATGTGTTTAATGTAGATCAGCCCCTTTCTCATCCTCAGCCAGCCTGCTGGGTAATTGAAGGAGGAATTGGGAGATAAGTCACTAAATACAGGCCCACTGCTGGTGGAAAGCCAGAGAAGATATGCAGAATTCATGGAGGAAAGACCGGCAGATGCTTCTGGAAAAGACAATTGTGTCTTCCCATCAAGAAATGAGTTCCTGGGGAGGGAAAGAACTCCATCCAGAAATAACATGCAAACATGTCCTTCAGACATTCAGGGAAAGTACACAACCTCTCTCCATAGGATCTGTCGTGGCAATTGTCCCACTAGGACATTACGTAAATGAGATGGTAGAGCCAGAATCGCACAGACTTTGGATTGGAGATCCTGGATCAGCTGTGAGAGGCGCAATTTCCCAAAATGCCTGTTCTACGGTTTACTGCTATATCCCATCAGCCCCGGGGGCTGGCAGCAGCACAGCTGCATCCATAAACAGCAGCTCTGCCAAGAGGCAGAAAATTGAAGACCAACAAGAAACTCATAAAAGCCATATGAAAACTGTGGAATTCACTATTTTATTGCCCAGTAAATGTCTAGTGGGTCAACATCTCCTAAATGACAATCAGCTGAGGGGCTTGGTACATGCCCCGGCATGCTCTCAGATCAATGCCGCAAATGGAGACAGAGGACAGAATAAACCTTGTGAACCATGTCACACTTGAATATTGAAACAAGGTGGATTCTGTAAGGTTCACAGCTGCAAGTTGGTTTTCTATTTATTTTTGCTGCTCATATTGCATTTGTTCAACTATCCTGTTGCTGAGGGGATACTTATTCAGCAGCTCTGCAAACTTACAGGGGCCATGGGTATTGCCATATCGGATCAGTACTGTGGTCTCTCTAATCCAGTAACCTACATGACAATGGGAAGTTCTAGATGTTTCAGGTGGTGCCAACACAGGAAACCTTGTATGGACTACTCTGGAATAACCTGCCACTAGGGGAAGTTTCTACCTCACTCCTGCCATTTAGTGTTTGGACCTGAAGCATAACTGTTTATATCCCTTCTAAAAACAATTTAACCATCTAATGTACCTGTGGATCTTCTTGTTATCCATATACATTTTTAATCTTTTTTAAATCCTGCTAGCCTCCTGGCTTCAGCAATATCTTGTGGCAATGAGTTCCATGGGTTCATTATGCATCATGTAGAAAAGTATTTCTTTTTATCAGTTTTTGGAATGTTTCAAATTCCTTGAATGTTCTTTTGTTCTTGAATTATGGGAAATTATTTCCCATTTTTATACCTTACATTATTATATATACTTCTATCATGCCATCTCCTCTCTCAGACTAACACACTCAGTAAAATCCTGACCCCGTGGAAATCAAATGGGAGTTTTGCCATTGACTTCAATGGGCCCAGGATTTCACCCTCAATCTTTTCAGTTGCTTTCTCCTCATGGGAAATTTTCTTCCTGCCTCTAATAATTTTCTCCTCTTGTTTCTGAACCCATTCTATTCCCGCTTTCTGCAAGTAGACAGTTTCTAGCCCAGTGCATGGCTCCCACTGACATGGATGGGAATTACACATCTGCACGGAAAACTGCAGACAAAAATGATTTTAGAATCACAGGTGGCACTCAGACACCACGTGAGGAGCTCGGTATGAGAACGCATATAGAATAAACCAGTCCAGATGGAGCCCAAAAGCAATTTACAGGTTTTGAGTGGGATTTTCAAAGGGCCCAAGTGAGAAGCACAACTCCCTGCGAAAGCCAAGGGGACCTGGGCTCCTAAGTCACTTAAGTCCTTCTGAGAATCCCACCCTTCATCACCTGGTAATTGCACGTGTGGAGCAAATTCTTACAAGTGGTCATCTGCAAGTTCAATGGCAGTTGCAGCTACTCAGGGTTTAGCCACCTGGGTGTAAATCACTTTCCCTCTCCCGCCAATGCGTTTGCAGCCACTCCTAGGGTGAAACAGTTTCACAGCAGACAGCAAAAGGACACAACATTCAGTTTAAACTGGAAGGTGATTCACGCTGGCAGATTGGGTGACCCACATCAGAATTTGGTCAAGACTAGATAACCTTCCAACCTACAAATAAGACAATGGGGGCTTTAGGGGCAAGCAGTCTGGGTTTATGTCTCAGAGACCTGCACAGCAACTCTCTAGTACCATGCTAGGGCATTTAGAGAGAAGGAGCTACTTATTGAAATACCAGTGACCACTTTCTTCAGCACCAAGCCTTTTGACTGGGGTCTGGGAGGTCTCCCATTTACACACTGAGCTGCCCCGCCTCTGCTTAGCTTCCGAGAGCAGCCAAGATCCCAGCTTGAGGTGACATGGCTGCAGCAGATACCTTATGGGAAGTGGCAATTTTTCATATTTCTTGATTAAATGAGGTCGCGGTTACAGTGCAAAGTAGGAGCAGCTGCCCAAAGGACTAGATCCACCGCCTGCGTTTCTCCCTTTCGCTGCTGAGCCCGCAGCCTTCTCCTCCACCGGCAGAGAAACTGCACACACAAAATCGTTGCTGCTTCCAGGATATTGGTGTTAAAAAAAAAATATATTGATGAACTACTTTGTCATTGTTAACAGCACTGCTGACAAACTCACAGCAGGCCCACTGAGAGAAAGACAGCAGCGTGTCTACTGAATGCCTGTTGTAGCTGAGACATGTGCTCTGAATTAGGCAAGGTGTGTAAATTATGACAGCCACAGCTCTTTAGAGAATGCCCAGGTCTGAAGGATTCTGGTTCCACTTTTGTTGTTGCTGCTGCTGCTGCATTTCCCTATAGTTCTCCTCTCAGAAGAAACTCAGCTCCTTGGAGAGAACATTAACAGGCGTCAGCTCTTGAAATGTCATTTGACAGAAACAGAATTGAAATGCTAAAAGACACTGCAGTTTCCTTTCCTGGTATTGTTTTATTCTCACTAACCTCAGAGACGGCCCAACAAAATGGCACTGGAAAAACATGGGCTCCTTACAGCAGAAAATCAGGCATGAAAACTTACAACCTGATGCGTATATGGGGAGAGCTCACATGCAGCACAAAAACAACGAGGAGTCCGGTGGCACCTTAGAGACTAACCGATTTATTTGGGCATAAGCTTTCGTGGGTAAAAAACCCACTTCTTCAGATGCATGGAGTCATGCAACACAGATTGTCGTGGCCGCATCGGAATGCAGGTTCGAAGCATGGCCTGGTTTTCATGGATGCCTCCCTTCCAACAGCAAAGCAATATAAAATAATAGGTGCATTATTATTAGTGTTAAATCTTTGTATTGCACTAGCTCCTCGAGGTCCCAAATGGGGATCAGGGCTGCACCGTGCTAGGTGCAGCATGCTCAAGCCTACAGGGCAGTGAGTTTTTGGAGAGGCAGGCGGCGGGTGTGGAGTTGGAGCCGCAGCAGCAGCAGCTAGAGCAGCTGGGCAGATAGGCAGCAGAGTAGCTGGCTGTGTAAAACGCCAGTAGTAGATGTAAAGCGGAGCCTAGAGGAGGAGCTACAGTCGTATGTTGGCAATGTGCAACAGCGGAGAGGTGGGCCAGCCTGTGCGAGGCAAGGAACGTGGAGAGGCAAGCTAGGGTTTAGGAAGAAAGGCAGCCTTGCAGCCAGCTCGGTGAAAGGAAGGGGGACACCACAATTGCAACACTTCATTCTCTAGGCTACTTACTTTATGCAGTTCAGGGCACTACACATTTGGAATAAAGGGTCAATAATGTGATGTGGTGGAAGCACAAAATTATGGAGCCTACAAGCTTTAGTTGTGCTGATCTGGCCCAGCCACTGGGCTGCCTGCATTTACTATTACAGTGACAATGTTGGCAGCTATGAGGAGTATCTACTTGCACCATAGCTATAAGGAACCAGGTCTAATGACCAGTTCGCTATCACCAATAAATAGTAACACATCCCACATGTGCCTTAGGCTCCCATGGCTCTCTGTCCATTACACTATAGCCCAGTGGAAGTGGAGGGGCCAGTAGAGCTCTACTTGGTGATCCCTTAGAAGTGTGCCCCTTAAAAATAATAGACTAGTTGATTGCACTTTTGCTTCTAGTTAACAGTCCTTTCAGGATCTCGTTCACTAGCTCAACATTGCGATGTCAGACAAGGAAGCTCTCCAAGGGAATGAGAGATGGTGGGTTTGTTTTTTGTGTTTTGAAAGACTCTCGGTCAGAATGAAAAAATAAGTAAATTATTGGGGGAGTTGTATTGGGGTTAGATTTTATTTTTTAAAGTGGGACTAAATCACACCTGGCAGTGCCTCTGTAAAATTGTTGTCCCTTTAAATACAAAAACACTAACACCGCATACAACTAAATCAATGCCAGCAGCGTCTTTCTTCTTCCATAAAAGAGCTTAGAAGTTCACACTCATCATGAATTTAGACAAAAGGTGCAGGGTGATTCATAAAATGCTTTATATATATATATATATATATATATATATATATATATATATATATATATATATATATATATATATATAAATAAATAAATAAATAAATAAATAAATAAAGGGAAGGGATGCCACTTCAGAAACTCATCAGTATTATTAGCACTGGAACATCGTTCCTGTAACTGACGCGGTCCTGCTGCTGGGGTGCATGTGTTGTCTCACTCTCACTCACTCATGCCCGTCACCCCAATCGGGGTATGGGCCGCCAACCACAGATCTCCAGAGTCCTTTATCCTGGGCCATTTGCTCTAGCTGGTTCCAGGTATAGCCCATTTTTATGCTATCAGCCTGAAGGTCGCGTCGCCAGGTGTTTCTTGGACGGCCTCTTTTCCGCTTGCCTTGGGGGTTCCACCGCAATGCCTGTCTAGTGATGTTGGTTGGCTGCTTGCGTAGTGTGTGTCCTATCCAACTCCACCTTCTCCTTCTAATTTCTTCCTCTGCTGGAAGTTGACGGGTCCTCTCCAAGAGGTAGATGTTGCTGATGGTGTCTGGCCAGCGGATCTGGAGAATCCTTCTAAGGCAACTATTTATGAAGGTCTGGATCTTCCTGGTGGTTGTTTTAGTTATCCTCCAGGTTTCAGCTCCATACAATAAGACTGATTTCACGTTGGAGTTGAACAGTCTAATCTTTGTTGCCAAAGACAGCTCTCTAGAGCATGTGTTGTCTATTACATGCAAACGTTCTCTCCACAACCGAACTATTGGGGGTAATATGGCAGTAATAGGCAGGCAGCAGCACTGGAAAATTAAGGCCCTGATTCAGCAAAGCATGTAAGCACAAGGTCAAGTCCATGCCTGTTCAGTAAAGCAGTAAACCAGTGCCTAACACATATGCTTAGTATCGATTGACTTCAATGGGATTTAAGCACATGCTTAAGTGTTTTGATGAATGGGGATGGCTCTTAAAGACTGTTTAAGTGCTTTGCAGAATTCAGGGCTGAAAGCACCTGGATCCTACAGAACCTGGTGTTCATGATTCAGTGAGTGGTTCCTTCCAAGTCAGTTCTGAGCCTAGCATGGCATGAGGGGGTGCTGTGCCATGTTGCTGGAGCTGCCATCATAAAAATGCTGTAATCAGGACCACTGGCAGGGTACCAACCAGGAGGCAGGGTCACCCAGATGGGGGAGGACAAAAGGTGCATTTTGCTCTGAGCCCCCAGTTGAGAGGGCCCCCCAAACCAAGTCAGGTTGTGACTTGGTGCATGGGGTCGCAGCACCACTTGATGGAGGGGCCGCTGGGCCAAACCTGAGTGGTGTTGAGACCCCAACACATACGATCGCAACACCCAGAGCAAGAAGCCAGACCCAGGACAGGAGCTGCCACTGCTCTTCCAGGGTCGGGCCCGGTAAGTGGCCACTGAAAGTTTCATTTATATTTTAATTTTATCACTATCTAAAACGGAGAATACATTTTCCTGATGGTTACCATTAAATTACAAGCTGTGTTACTACAGTTGCCTGTTTTGACACGGTCAGATAAAGTGTCTGTGTAAACACCCTGCTAAGTTACAGGGAGAGTGGCTCAGTTGTGCAGACTAAGTGGAAACATTCTGGGGGCGTCCCTGGTTGTCATGACCATTTGGGGAAGGACATGAAGAAGAATGCAGTAACCCCTTGAAACTTCAGGGGAAAACTGAATGGAAAGGGATGGGAGGGATGTGTGAAGGAGGGGGGGAAGAAACATCCTAGCAAAAGACACAAACAAGTGTGAAATTAATTAACTCATTTACATCTTGCACCCAGCGTCCAAAGTCTGAAAAAGTGTCATCAGCATCTTGTGTGTGGAACGTTTTCTCTCTTCTCAAGGATTGTCCCATAGTTCAGGCACTAGCTAAGAACTTGTAAGACTGGGTTCAAGTCCCCTGCTCTGCCACAGACTTCCTGTGTAACCTTGTGAGAGTCTCCTTGCTACTCCGGGCCTCAGTTCCCCATCTGGAAAATAGGGATAACAACATTTCCCTATCTCACAAAGGTGTTGTGAGGATAAACCCAACAACAATTGTGAGGGGCTCAGATACTACAGTAATGAGGGTCATAAGTACCTAAAACAGATGTAGAACATAAGAACGGCCGTACCGGGTGAGACCAAAGGTCCATCTAGCCCAGTATCCTGTCTACCGACAGTGGCCAATGCCAGGTGCCCCAGAGGGAGTGGACCTATCAGGCAATGATCAAGTGATCTCTCTGCTGCCATCCATCTCCATCCTCTGACAAACAGAGGCTAGGGACACCATTCCTTACCCATCCTGGCTAATAGCCATTAGCCATTTAGCCATGTAGGCTGATTTAGGAATAAACATATGAGCCCACAGGAGCTTGGCATGTATGCTGATGCTTAACATCCACAGCGCCTCCACTGTGAAACTTCTCCGGTTAGCAGGCTGAGGGAGTTGGATACTATTTTGAAAACCATGAAGGACAAAGGCAGGAGGCAACAGAGGGCAAACATCCAGCCAAGGCAATTACAGCATGTTAGACAGGCTTGGCCTAGTGTCTTATAGTACCACTGGTGCCTCTTCCAATCACTGCCAGAATCATTTGTACAACCAGTGCCTAACACAGAGCCTATTGTCAAACTAATACAGCTAGGGTCACTGGATTTGCCGTACTGGATCAGACAGCTGGGCTAGCATCCTGGCATTGGAAGTGGCCAACAACCCATAACAGATGCTAGTTGCATCCCTTAATGTGACGCTGGAAGGAGCTCAGATACCATGGTGATGGGCAGAGTGTAAGAACCTAAAGAGCAGAGAAATGTCCACAATTTCAGAGAAACTGTGAGAGCCCACCCATAATGCATTTGTGCCAGACTCTTCATGGAGGAAATAAATCCTTCCTGATCTCTGAGGGGATGAGAAGTACATTTCCATTGTGCTAGAGAAGAGACAAGACTTGGGGTAAGGAATATAAAGAGAATTATTTACTGAGGCTGCTGGACACTGACAAACCTGGTGGTTCTCTCTGGCTGTCAAGCTCTCTGAATGGTTGTGCTGCCTAGGGTAATCAAACAGGGTGTCCTCTAAATCCTCGCCTGGACTCAGCAATCATGAAAGGGACTGCTGGACTATATTACAGTGGTTTAGTCCTCTCCTTAACATGCAGTTTAAGGGTCACTAATATTTGTTGTTATCTAAATCCAACTGCAGCATCAATCTATGAGCTCCTGTGAGAATTCCACAGGCTGGCTACATGCTTCTTCCTTAATGTTTCACCAAAAACTATGTTTTTAGAGATCAGATTATTTATACTGTCTCACACACCTAGAACATGAATCACACATGTACTGAAGAGGTTCATTAATGGCTCAATTTTCAAAAGAATACTTTACGCCTTCAATTTATTCTCCTCTTGCAAGTGACTATGGGATAGTTTAAAGGGAATCCCCTCTCCTTCTCCTCCTTCCAAGGCTCAATAATTCTAACCTTTGCAACCTCATCATATAGGATGAATGCCCAGACCTCAAACCATGACCACTGCTCTTGTAAACCTCAGCTATAGCTTTTGGATGCAGTGACCAAATCCATAAAAGCTGCTTGCAAAAAAGAGAAACCACTGCAGTACTGCTAACCAAAAGTTGTGAATGAGGATCCCACTCCCAAAAAAATAACAAGGCTGGGTAAAAATAAAGAGATTTTTAAAAATAATAAAATTTGGGTTCTTTTCATCTGCCTTCTGGTTTGTGAGCCTTGATAGTTCCCATTTTCAAAGTTTTCTGAGCAACATGAGGGCCGGAAATGTACTTATTAAAAAACAACAACAACATGAACTCTGGGACTCTCAGGTAATCACATGACCCCAGGAGCTGGGACTTTCAGAAAAACACATCAATTATCTCAAGACTGGCAATAAAATCCCAAGAGTTGGCCACACTGCCATTAAGCCATCTCAGCTAGGGTGACCAGATGTCCTGATTTTATAGGGACAGTCTCGATTTTGGGGTCTTTTTCTTATATAGGTTCCTATTATCCCCCACCCCATCCTGATTTTTCACACTTGCTGTCTGGTCACCCTAATCTCAGCTGACTAGAGATGGGCTTAAACCTCATCCAAACCTGACCAGAATTGGGATCTTGATTTGCGAGGGGTGGGGTCCTTTAAAAAGAAAGAGGAAGCAGTCATAATTCTAGGAGAAATACACTAATGAGCTTGCAAAACTCTGACTCGGGTAAATCTTTATTTGGGTAGGGTCTCTTAACACATTGTTTTCTTTGGAGTTTTTCCAGTCTGTCAATTCAATACACATTAATGCCATTTTAAAAATTCTATATTTACCCAAGAGACCCAGAAGGTGTCTATTATGTAAATACATAATTGGGCAGCTTGTTAAGACAATTATCTATTCAGTAGGCCACAACAACTCCATCCAGACCCTGTTTCTCTAGCAGTTAACTATGCATATGTAATCCAGACACCTTCTGGGTGTGGTTTTCTGTCCCATGTAGTGGGACAGAACACAATTAAATGCCTTACTGAATTCACATAGAATTAAGCATATGCCTAAAGTTAAGCACATGCTTAAGTGCTGGGCCTACTGAAGAACTTAGTCAAACAAAAGCCATCATCTATTCTTCCATTCCAAATTTCTAAACATGAGAATTTTTTTAAAATAATGCTCTTAATTTAGAGCTCAATGCGATTGTGGTCATTTCAATTCCACACTGCCGCAATGCTCAGAAATGTTCTCACTTTGGTATAATTAGGGCTTTATTTCAGGGAAAATGAACCAAATGAAAGTTTATCAGCTGTTTAATTAATACACCGGTTGCCAGTGCTTCCGGCCAGACATCGCGAAGTGGGAATCTCTTGTTTGTCTCTTACTAAAGGGAATGGGATCAAAATACCAACTAACCACCGGTGCCCACAATTAAAGTATCCATTTACCCACACCTATGCCAATCAGTGATGATTCCCCTCCAGGAAGAGGACATACAAGGTGAAACATATTTGGGAAAAGGTTACTAACAGCTCCCGCCTGTTATTATTTACATTATTGCAGCCTTGTTGTGCTAGGTGCTGCCCTGGAAAGCTTACAGTCTAAACAGGCAAGACAGACAAGGGATAAGAGGGGAAACTGAGGCACCAAATGGTGAAGTGACTTGCCCAAGGTCGCACAGCAAGTCAGAGGCAGAGCAGAGATTAAAGAACCAAGATCATCTGACACTCAATCCTGTGCCTATCAACTAGACCACATTGTCTCTACTAGCTTTTCTGATTGGCCATTGCTAAGGGCTGGTCTACACTAGGGGCGGGGGGTCGATGTAAGATACGCAACTTCAGCTACGGGAATAGCGTAGCTGAAGTCAACTTATCTTATTTCGACTTACCTCGGGTCCTCACGGCGCGGGATCAACAGCCGCGGCTCCCCCGTCGACTCCGCTACCGCCGCTCGCCCTGGTGAAGTTCCAGAGTCGACGGGAGCGCGTTCGGGGATCAATATATCACATCTAGATCGATTACTACCCGCCGATTCGGCGGGTAGTCTGGACGTACCTTAAGAACGTACCCTAAGAAGCTACTATAGGAAGAAGATGGGGGGGAAAGCATGATAATAATAATATAGCCATAATACCTCATTCTTATACAGTGCTTTTCATCCATAGATTTCAAGCCACTTTACAAAGGAAGTCTATCATTATCCCCATCTAATAGATTGGGAAACTGAGGCATAAATGGTGTCCCTAGCCTTTGTTTGCCAGAAGCTGGGAATGGGCAACAGATCACTTGATGATTATCTGTTCTATTCATTCCCTGTGAAGCACTTGGCATTGGCCACTGTTGGAAGACAGGATACTGGGCTAGATGGACCTTTGGTCTGACCCAGTATGGCTGTTCTTATGTTCTTAAGCAAAGAAGTGACTTGCCCAAGGTCACCCAGCCAGCCAGTGGCAGAGCCAGGAACAGACCCCAAGTCTCCTGCGTCCTAACCGAATGCAGTCTAGCCACTCGGCCACATTACCTCCAGATCCTCTGAACTCAATGGAATGACTCTCATTCACTTCAGTGGGAGTTGGCTCAGGCCTCTAACCCTCTGGAGGTGTTAATTAGGTCTCAATTAGCCACCTTACCCAGGTCCTTCCAACAATTATGACCTTGTATTGGAAACTTTTAAATTCATTTCCAATTATTTTACTTTTATCTGGAGACTAGAAGCTCAAGTACCCTTCCAGAGCTATCAGGAATGTTATCCCTTTCCATCAGAGATAGATCAGATAGTCCACATTACATACCCGCAGACAGGCCTTTTACCCTGAATTGGGTGTAACCATAGGCGCCAACTACGTGGGTGCTCTGGGGCTGGAGCACCCACAGAAAAAAAAATAGTGGGTGCTCAGCTCCCACCGGCAGCCCCACGGATCAGTGCCTCCCTCTCCCCCATCCCGCCCACTGCGATCAGCTGTTCAGCGGCATGCACAAGGCACTGGGGGGAGGGGGCAGGAAGAGGCAGGTTGGGGGTTTGGGAGAAGGGGTGGAATGGGGGCAGGGCCTAGGGAAGGAGTCAAGCACCCTCCGGGAACTGAGGAAGTTGATGCCTATGGGTGTAACACTGTTTGATGCAACAGGCTTATGTACCATCTCCAGAGGGAGAATAATGTATGTTATAGTCACACATGGAGTTTTCTATCACTAGTAACGAGTGCCGCATGAGAACGCAAGGCACACGGAAAGCTGAATGAACTGAGGTATTATACACAGAATCACAAGGGTGGGGAGGGGGGGTTAAAAAGAAATGTCCTTTTTCACTGTAACCTCCACACAAACACTTTACGAGCCAAATCACGCTCCATATCTAAGCCAATGTCAAGACTCCCATTCCCCCTGAAGTGGATCAAGATTTGGCCATTAGTGACTTCCCTGCTTTCTATCACTGTGTGTGATCACCCCATGCCCAAGACATTGAGAAGCATCATTGAATTTGCACCATAGGATCCATCTGTTGTAGGTATTTGCCTGGCCCCATCACCATTGTATCTGAGCACCTCACAACAATTAATATATTCATCCTCACAACACCCCTGGTGAGGTAGGGAAGGGCTCTTATTGCACAGATGGGGAACTGAGATCTAGGGGACTGAGTGACTTGCCCAAGGTCACCCAGGAAGTTGGTGGCGGAATAGAGACTTGAACCTAGGTCCCTAACCAGGGCTTTGGAGCTGTGCTCCAGCTCCAGGCAAAAACCTGCAGCTCCTCTGCTCCAGCTCCGGGCTCCGCTCCAAAGCCCTGTCCCAGGCTAGTACATCCTTCCAGTATATGACATTGGTTTTTTTCCAGCTTTCTCCCGGGTCCTTTTTAAATGGAGCAAGGGTCACAGTCTAGGAACAATGGGTCGTTTCTCCTTTCCTGGGTGGGTACAGTATGTTGAGATCTAAGAGTTCAGAGCAGGTGAAGATGAAGTACATGCACCAGGCTAGCACTGATTCACTTCCCAGCTTCCAGGTTACAACATGGTTCTGGGTGGTGATGAAACTTTACAATGGGAGGTCACAATGCATTCAGATCCTTCCCGCCTGTACGATTTCTGCCCAATTACAAAAAAAAAGTTGCTCGTCTTATTGCACCACAATAAGATCAGGTAGCAGGGTTCCATGGAACATTCTTTGCTGTTCATTCAAACTTTTAGCACTGATATTGCTGGGTCTTCTTCTCTTCCTGGCCCTCACTCAAAAGTCAGATGGATCACATCCTAACAAATCTCTGTCTCTCTGGGAACTCCCAGCTGGCTACAAGAGCAGGTCAAAATGTTTCAAATCTCAGCTTTCCAGCAAAAATTCAA
Source organism: Emys orbicularis (assembly GCF_028017835.1). Classification (NCBI taxonomy): domain Eukaryota; kingdom Metazoa; phylum Chordata; order Testudines; family Emydidae; genus Emys; species Emys orbicularis. The sequence continues at coordinate 137,585,484 of NC_088684.1, forward strand.
ATTGTGATTTTCAAAACCAAAACCTCCCAAAAGTTTGTGTTGAATATTTGAATTGACTTTTTTTTTTGCCAGCTAGCTGAATTTTTTTCAAATTAAAAAAAAAAAGTTGAAATTTCAAAATTTTCAAAAAACAGTAAAAAAGGTCAAATAATCTTCATGTAAGCTCAAAAGCTTGTCTTCCACCAACAGAAGTTGGTCCAACAGAAGATATTACCTCACCCACCTTGTCTTTCTGCTACCCTGGGACCAACAAGCTACAACAACACTGCAAACTAAGAATCTGCATGATTTTTTCCTCCTGGTGTTTCAACCAACTCTGGTGTTACTATGCTGCACACCACTAGCCACTTGGCATGTTGTAATGGCAGCAGGAATAGAACTCAGGCCCTTTTTCTCCAGCAAGAACATCCTGTCATTTAAAAGGAGAATCTCTTTCAGCAGTTGGAAGTATAGAGCCTATGACACAATTAACAGTATAGGGCAAAACTTTGGGCTAACACATTATTATTCATTTTAGATTTGAGCACATCCAATTCGCCTTCCCCATTGTATGCGCCTAGATAGGTAGATGGGAAGGCTTGTGTGTTCCCTGAGAGCTATGCTAGCAGGACTCGGGGGGGCTGGGTCCAATTCCCAATTCAGCCAAAGACCTCATGGGGAAGTCATTACACTGTGCCTCAGTTCCCCGTCTGTAAAATGGGACGAATACATCTCTCCTTCACAGGGGTGTTATGAGAATAAAAACCTATTATGCACAGATATTACAGTGGTAAGGGCCATAAAAGTACATAGACAGAGCTGGTATGCTGATAAAGCCAGGATGTTTTCACACAAGGAGTGTGATCATGAGTGAGCGGGGAAGACGGCTATATTCTGACCCGAACAAAAAGCGTACCTTTAGTACAGATGATCCTATGGTGCAAATAGCATTATTACTGCCCTTCTGGCAAAATTCTCCTCCCAGATCCTCACAAGTCAAGAAGATTCATTTTCTGTTCTCCCTCCATTGGCAAATCTCTTCATCAGCTTCTAGGGAAAATCCACATGCACAGCAACAGCAGAACATTGGGAGTCCCTTTCTGCCTGTAAGTGTCAAGGGAAATTTTAGCCTTCTCCACATTTCTTCCCTATTTCTGTCAGTCAGATACGCTGCTCCTAATTCATAAGTGTTCCTTCTCTAGCCTGTTGAGACAGGCTTTGTCAAAGCACAGAACTGGGAGCAGTTCTAACCCCAGCCATACCACCAGTGTCTTCTGCGCCCTTGGGCAAGTCACTCCCCGTTCTCTGAGTCTCACGCTCCTGGAGGATGGGGATAATATCTACCCACGTCACAGCACTGAGGTATGTTGAAGATGAAAAACTCAAGGTGCTCTACTTATTTATAAAACCTCTTTTGATTCTACATATGAAGAGAGTTGTAGACAAACTAAGTTCTCTTATGGTACAAAGGCTATTAAATGAGGGCCTTCACCCTGGGAAATAAGGGTTTTCTCCCATTTTACAGATAGGAAAAACTGATGCAGAGATGTTAATTGACTTGGTATCACTGTCAGTGCTAGGATTAGAACTCTGGAATTCCTGGCTCTCAGTCCTCTGTTCATACTATGTTTTCCACACCACAACAGCTGCCATAATTGCCTTATCCACCCAGAGACACAGGCCAGTACCCCATTCCACAAAATGGATTTTTATCATGATTGGATCTGAGTGATAATGTAACATTTCCCCAGACTGATTTCCATAAACGATATTCATATCCTTGCAACCGCCCCTGTGCCAATAGCAGAGGGCAAGAGCTTGACACGAGGAAGATTTTTAACTAGAATAACTGGTCAAGTAAACTTGTGCAAAAGAGGCCAAACAGCAGCTTTACAGAGGAAAATAAAAAAGCTCAGCTCAGCAGTTCTTACTGGCACCGTTTCATGAATCACAAGAAGGCTGCTGAGAACTAACCCAGTATATTATTGGCATTACACAGCTGGGAAATGAGGGGCGGGGAGGAGCAGGGGCAAGGTGGTTAAAGAGAATGGGAAATGGAAATGAGAAAGACTTATAACATTCAGCATATCCAGCCTCAAACACAAAAAATCAGCCAGGGCTCCCCTATTAGTGAGGGATCAAGATGGAAGGGATCAAACCCCTACTCTGCAAAGAGGCACAGAGCCTGGCGATTCTAAACAAACCCGTGGTAAGATAGGCAGAGCAGCGGGAAGAAAAGAAAACAGAAAGGAATAAAAACTAAACGGGAAAGCTTGCCTCGGTGAAAGAACCGTGCCTGTCCAAGTCACTAGGCCATTACAGGAGGCAAGGGGAAATATAATATTATTGTCTGGCCATAACTTTATCTATATAGAATCTGACTTTGCAAATACCTTTTTTCTCCCCTTTTTCCCCCCTTCTTTTTTTTATTTTAAAAGAAATAAGAAGGTGTCTGCTGTTATTGGTCTAATGAGCTAACTCTGAAATCTGAGCTAAAGACAGCTCCCTAGCGGCTGCTGACTGTTCCACAGACGGAGAGGAAACCTCTTTCAGAGTCCATCAGCGCAAACCGTTGCTGACAGCTTGGGACTACACAACACACAGATTTATTTCACAGACAGCCACAGACAGGAATTTAGCACCCTGAGCTGGCCTCCTGCTTAGCAGAGAAGGTGTTAAAATGCAACCACACAGAGCTCTCTCTCTCTTCTCCCCACCTCTTTGAACAAAACACAGTAGCGTATTAATCAAGTGGTCACCTGTTCCAAGCAGAACCCCCCTCCACCCCACTAGCCCCTCCAAAACTGTATGCATATATTGCAATGGAGAACCAGTGGGAGAGATTAGACAAGCCCAACAATTGCTCCTAGTGCCGACTGAGTTCGACTCCAGCGCCTTCAAAATTTCCAAATATTTTGCACAACCTTTCATCTTACAAATTAATTGATTTCCAAACAACAGCGAATGCCGTTTGTATCTTGGAATCGCTTAGTTCCTTGGCGATGATTTAAAGGCGGGGAAAACTCAAAGAGCATATTACACAGCCTGCTGATAGTATATAGCCTGAGGGTTTTTTTGTTTTTTTTCCACTCTGGTTTTAACTTAAAAGTAGGAGGGTTTTTTTAACCATTTCTCCGAACATTTGCTTTTAAAGATTAAAGAGGAATTTGCAGAGATTTACACCAGTTGGGTTTAATAACGTGTTGAGAAGCCAACTTTTAAAGAAATGGTCAGGCTGGTTACTTTGGATTAATACCAAAAAAAAGGAGGAACTTTTATTCCTATTAATGCAACTGACAAAGCTCCATTGGGGCTTGGAAACCAGAAACCAAAGGAAATTTAATACAGTTGGCAGCACGGTTACTAGTGATTAGATTTACAAATCTCGCTTGTACACACTCTGTGCTCCTATTTTTAGGCATTTAGGAAATAAAACCCCCTTATCAATGGCAATGTGTGTGCATGTATGTAAGAGGAATATTCATTCTCATTCAGCATGCCGGCTTTCACGCAAAGCGCTGGAACAATTACACCAGCCAGCACGCTGTACCTGAAATTTAGCAAGAATCATTAGTATTATTATTTATCTACTTGATTTGTTTCTTTTGCTTTAACATTCCCATAGACACCACCACTGAGGTTCTAATTCTCCCCTCTGCTTGTCAACCTAACTCCCATTCATGCTGGCCACCTGCTTTGAGGGAAACAATACACTAAGTTACAGCAGGAAAAAATATTAATAAGTACAATAAGAGAGTCCTTAGCTGGGTCTGGAAACGCACTAGAAGACCTAACAGCCACGGAAAAGACCTAACTTTTTACAAATCTATGATTCCATTGACAAACCAGCCCAAGAGCTAAGGCTGCAAAGAGACTGTATTGTAAGCACTATATTAATAGTAGATGCCTAATTCTCTGTTCAGTTACTGGTGTAAAAGGCTTCATATTAACTTAATTCTCTCTCCTACAAAAGAGATAGCTACCATTACATATCATTGGACTACAAGTGATTTAGGAATCGAGGTCTCAGTACCTAAGTCACTTTTGAAAATGGGGACTAGATTCTTAAGTCACTTAGGCACTTTTGAAAATTTTACCCTGTGATTTTCTGGATTCATAAATTCACAGAGTCCAAGACCAGGAAAGATTGTTGTAATAATCTAGTCTGACCTCCCACATAAGGGAGGAATCTCCATCATTGGAGATTTTGAAGAGCAGGAATGGAATAGATAAGTGCAGGGGACTGGACTAGAAGATCTCTCGAGGTCCCTTCCAGTCCTATATTTCTACGATTCTATAACACAGGCCATAGGATTTCCCCAACATAATTTCTTTTGAATGTCCCTTTAAAAACACATCCAATCATGATTTAAAAATTGCCAGGGATAGAGAACCCACCATGACCCTTGGTACATTGTTCCAATGGTTAACTACTTAAAAGCCTTGGCCAAGACTTGCAACAACAGGCACCCGATCATCCTCAGCAGGTATAAATCCACATAGGCCATTGACTTCAATGGAGCTGTGACAATTCACACCAGCTGAAGGTCTGCCTCAAAATTAGGCTCCTAAGTCTATATTTAGGCCTGATGTTCAGAAGTGCTGAGCATCTTGCAGGCCACTTATCTGGGGGTAGGGGGATCTTTGGGTGAGATTTTGAAAGCCACCAGTGGACTTGAAATCTTAATTCCCGTTCTTTTTCAACTTGTGGGCAGCTCTGAATACCTCAGTCGAAATAGGGATTTAAAGAATCTAGGCTCTTCTTTTTGAAAATCTCGGCCCTTAAGCCTGGCCGTTTTCAGAGAAAGCTTGGATTTCCAGTGAGTGCGGGGATTTGAGAACAGCCGGCAAAGAGCAACAGTGAGATCTAATCCTTTCAGGAGGTTACACCTCCTTCTTTCCCCCTCCCGCCCCCAAACAGTTCCCTAAATCAATATCAACAGCCTGAGATGATCCTGTTGCCGTTCAATTAGAAGCTGCTAGCCTTCTAACACCCTAAGTCATTCCCGATGTATGTTAAGGAACTCTCTCTCTTCCTTCCCTGGCCCAGCGGAACTGGGCAGTGTATTAACTAGGCTGCTCAATAGCAGAAGAAGTGTGTTTGCATTCCAAGGTGAAATCTATTAAGGGGGAAAGATGAAGTGTGAGATTTCAGGGCAGACAAGATGATTGGATAATGACGTTATCCTACACAATAGTGGGTACGGTTACCATTTTAATCTGAGCTATTTGTTTACTCTCCCCTCTATCCACCTATGGAGTATATGAGGCCCTAGATTTTAATACTAGATACAGAGGTGAAAGTCAGGAATCAACCTCACATGGGCTCAGTGTTAGATGGAAATCTCATTGGTACAGACTATCTGCCTCCGCCTTTACATAGTTCCTATCACATTTGTCTGAGTATTTAAATGAAGCACTTAAATTTTAAAGAGTGAATGTCAGTAAGCAAGCACAGCCCCAAATCCAAGTGAGTAGCAGAAATAAAAAAAAAAAAAAAAAATCCCACCCTGAAGACATGCCAGTCCACTAAGGAACCCAATACTCTCCACCTCTCGCAAACATATGGGCTGTGCAGGTCACCCCCACTGGGAGCCAGTGTGATCTAATGGGCTGGGGTAGGAATCAGGAGACAAACTGGGTTATATAGTCGCAGCCCTGCCACTGTCCTGCTGTGGGACCTGGGGCAAGTCACTTCCCTTCACTGTGCCTCAGTTTCCCCTCTCACCCTGTCCGTCTTGTCTCTTTAGAATGTAATATTTAGAACATCATCTTTATATTGAAAAAAATGAAAGATTTTCAGCTGAAAAATAAAATATTTTACCGTTTGAATTAATGTTTTATTGTGCAGATTTTAATCGTCGTTTCCCCCCACCCCCCAAGAAAAAGCATCCCAAGGAAAGCATTTTCATGTCAAAAACCCAATTTTCTGTTGAAAAAAGTTCTATGGAAAATTTTTGAACAGCCCTTTAAAACCCTCTGATGGATAACAAACCAAAGACCAGAATTGACCCAAGAGGGAGATCTATACAAAAGAATACTGAAATCATGAAGGATCAGGATCTATGCTGATTTATACCATTAGAGCGTATAGCCTTAAGGGCAAACAATGACAGGAAAATGCTGAGAGAGTTGGTTCAGGCCCATCCTGGAAAGGAGACATTGGATGCTTCCCTGAAGCTTATCAAGCTTGGATGGTATCATATTTTCCTTCCCTGATCACCCTTTCTCCTAATCCAACCAGATAATTAGTCCCCCTTCCCTTACTCTTGACCTCATAACTCCCATTAGCCACTCAGCCCCCGTATTTCTTTTTCATTACATGCTCCCTTCCCAATTCCTGCTTCTCAGCCCACTTCCCAAAGCATCTCCACCCCAGCCATGCCCCTTAACTTTCTTTATATTTCATCATGGGGGGGGACCCTCAGCAGATTTGACTTTTGTTGGGCCCATGACAGCTGCTGTCTTCAAGTCTCAGACCAGTAGGGCCCCAGAACACACAGCGCGCCTCTGACCCTGAAGAAGCCCCAGTGCCTGCTTGAGTTTGAAGAGAGCAGCACGGGGCCTCATCAGATATGGCTGAAAATCCACTGTGGATTTTTTCAGGATAATAGGTGCCCCAAATGAACCTCTGATGGGGCATGGGGAGCGTCCAGGAATACTTTGTCAGAGATTCAGCTGGGTTCCCTTAGTTTTCTAAACCTGTTCACCCATCCACACTGCCCACATGAGATCAAAAGACAAAGTGGAGAGAGGTGAAGTCCATTCACGATGTTAGCTAATGCTAAGCAATAGAGCAGGAGTAAATGCATTATATACACCAAACCACTAGAGGGGCATGAGAGGAGGGATTGGCTTGGACAAAGAATTGAATTAGTCCTACTGACTGCTCTTAATTCAGACCACACCGATTATATGATATGGGTATTTATATTGGCTCTATCAGTGCTTCTCTCCAGCTCTTCCAGTCTGTGGACTGTGTTGCAGGAAAGCATCAAGGAATGCCACAGGTGTACTTGTTGTAACAACCATATTCGGATCGGAACACACACCAGGCAGATGAATTTGGTTTTATACACCTCTCCTTTCCACCCAGCTTGACGTGCATCATATTGGTTCCTATACCACAATCTTGTCATAAGCAATATCCCCTCCCAATAGCATACCCCTATGGATGCACCTAGAGTATTAAGAAATATGATGGAGGAAGTGGGAGGGGGATATAATTTCAAGCTAAGCGTAAGAGTCAGCCGCCTGCCTGCTCACAGTCACATTTCATACAGAAGAAAGAAAAAGGCACCATGCAGAGCGGGAGGGTGTAAGATCACAGTGAATGTCCCCTCTCTGATCCATACTACAGAAATCTCACCTCTCATTGTCCCACTTCCCCTACATGCACAGAAGTCTCACTGATGTCAGGAGGAGATCGGTGCATAGACAGAAAGCTCAATGCTACCAGCGAGATGCATTATCCTTTATTATTTTTGCTACAGTATCATCTAGGGGCCACGTCAGGACCGGGGCTCCATTGTGCTGGGCACTGAGTGTACAGAGCAGTCCCTGACTCAAAAAAACTAATAACCTAAATCCATCCAGTCTCCTCAGACAGGAGACGTTCGCTCAATGAAATTTAAATTTAAAGATATTACTAGTCAGATCATTTCTATTGATATAAACAAGTATTGTCCCTCGAGACCCCTGTCCTAATGGTTCCATTTTGGTGCTGTTGTACATAAGTTACCGCCGAGATTTATCTTTAAAACTGAAGGCACCATAAAAAATTTGCCCATCTTAATATAAAGCTCACACACATGGTTCCTCACTAAAGACAGAAGGAGTAGGGCATAGCACAGCCCTTATTTATAATCCTCTGTAAATTCACCAAAAAGTCACGAACTACATAATATCAGTTCTTATAGACTGACATATTTCCCTGATCTTTCATGAGCCACATGGGGAAACAGTTTTCGCCTGATCTGAATGAAGAAGAAAAACAGTGATCCTAATCAACCATTTACCCTTAGTGGCTTCCCTAAACAAATCTGGGAAAGAGCTTAAAGGCTTGGGAATATCCTCGACCCTGCTTGATGCACTGTAATAACCCTACCTAATTATACTGATATAAAAACTAATTGGAAAGATAGCAAATGTCAGGGTAAGATGCAAATTGTAGGGTGTTAATTGCTGAACAGGTGCTGCAATAGAATTAAATGAGCATCCTGATTAGGAGAGTGGAAAAAACAAATGTGGACCCCGAAATCAAGTTGGCCACGTGAATTATTTAGCAGCCTCTGTGTACCAGCGAAAGGTCATGTTGATGTGACCTCTGCTTTGTGATGGGTCGGCTAAGAAAACAATAGTGAACTCCAGGAGAAAACACGGCTTTAATGAGAGAGAGAGAGAGAGAGAGAGAGAGAGAGAGAGAGAGAGAGAGAGAGAGAAAGAAAGAAAGAAAGAAAGAAAGAAAGAAAGAAAGAAAGAAAGAAAGAAAGAAAGATTGAGAGAGAGAGAGAACTTCGAAACCTACTACATTTGCAGCACTGGGATAAGGAGAGATTAATGTAACGCTGGTAGAAGGTTGCACATGGACCAGCCTGCTGACCGAAGTTGTCCGTTTATCCACTGAACAGTTACAGGAAAGCTAGCAGCAGCCTCCCCAATGTATCTCAGCCTTGTTCTAGAGGAATCCAGAGAAGGTTGGGAAAGATAGCTCAGCCTCCATAGCTGCCTGTTCAGTTTTTGTCAGCTGGCAAGCAAAGGTGCCCAATTAGTGCCCTTCGTGGTGGTCATTTTGTGATGTGGACATCAGTCCAAAACAATAATGGACTAAAACCTGGTGTAGGCATCTCTAGGATTCTGTATTCATACAGCGCCTCGCACAGTGGTTCTGGTCCATGACCGAGTCTCCCAGGCACTAGTGCAAGACAAATCATAACTTAAAAAAAAAAATCTGATCTTTCACATAGACCCCTATGGGTATGTCTACACAGCATCTGGGAGCAAGCCTGGGGGAAAGGGCTCCAGCTGCAATGTCAAAACAACATCTATTTTTGGCAAGCTAGGGCAAGCCCCGCTAGCACAAGCCTGTCGACCTGGGCTGGAAGGGCTCACTCCCAGATGCAGTGTAGACACACCCCAAAAAGTCATCATATATTTCCGTTCCCACTGGATTAGAACCAACACCACTGGATTAGAGCTAGTGACTAAAAGGCACAAGGTTCTGTGTCTCATTAGCAGCAAGTATTATTTGTGATAATGGTACAATCTCCTTAGCTATGTGACTAGATTCATCTTTAGGAACCACTAAAGCTGGTTAAAATTTTCCTAATCTTGAGTTTATGATTTTTTTTTTTAAATCAGAAATTCTACTTTTGCTAGAACCTTCCCTCCCCCCCAAAAAAAAAAAAATTAAATGAAAGCTTTTGTTGGATTTTTTTTTTTTTTTTTTTAAACAGGAGTTTCAAGAAGTGATAAAGCTGGTCTAATTTTTTTTGGACAACTGAAAAATTTCATCAACATTCTGAGAAACTGGTAAAAAAAAATTCAAAATTCTCATGGAATATTTAACTGGTTATTCAGCCTGTTCTAGGAATAGGTTTATATACCACAGCTAAGCTTTGATGCAAACACAAAGAAAAGAATAAGGACGAGTTCTTCCATCCAGTTCAGTTAATGAATGTGTAATTCTCTACAGGTGGTGGCAATTAATAGTTGCTATTTAAAATTAGTATTTGCATCACTGTAGCACATAGAGACTGCAACATAGACTGTGGCCCCATTATGATAAGCACTGTACAGACACCCAGTAAGAGACAGTCCATGCCTCAAACACCTGACAATCTAAATAGACAAAGAATAAGGAGAAAGAATGTAAGTAAAGATTAAGGGGCTGATTCTCATTTAAAGGGGTCTTTAAGGCCCTTTTATGCTATCAGACCAATACAGCTTTTGTTTAAATGGGAATTGGGTTCTAATTATTTGTGGCACATGAACACTGCAAAGCTATATTTTACCGCTTTGATGGCACTTTCCAGAAGAGGATCTCATAGTACTTTTCAACCCCCACCAATGAAGCTGTTGAGTATTATGCCCATTTTACAGATGTCAAACTAAAGCATAGCGAGTCCATGACTTTCAATAGGACTTGGGCTCCCACGTCACTTCAGTACTCTTCAAAATCCCACTCAGAGAGGCTAAGCAATTTGCCCAAGAGGATGTAGCAGATCAGTGCCAGAACCTGAATATGAGAGGCCCAGCTCCCATTCCACTGCTCTGTCCATTAGAAGACATTTCCTCTTGAAAAGAAGACTTTTGCTATGGCACAAAAATAAATGCCAAGTCATGAGAAAGACACTCATCGGGTCCAGCACACCGGAGAATGGGAAGATGCCTTAAGCACATGGCTCCAGGGTCAGTCTACATGCTCACATGGGAAATTACACTACAAATAACTCAAGAGGGAACAGATTCTATTTCAGGGAAAGATGAAGTATTTTAGATAGTTCTTGGCAAAAAAAAGTCTGAGAACTTAGATTTATGACACTGAAAACTGAGGCTCCTTTTGTATCCAGGGGGTCTGGTGCAGCGTGGGTGACGGCAGAATAGAGTGGGAACTGTAATGCAACTATCCCTCTCCCGGGATAAAGACAGCCATTCATTATCTGTACTCCTTCCACCTTGGGGCCTCCTCTACTGGGGGAGGTGACTGCCAGTCATACTCCATTCTGCAAGCTTATATTTAATGTTTGCAATATGGGTTAGAAGCAGCAGGGGCACAGGCAGGCAAAGTTAATTTCTCAAGTTCAGATCTCTGTCTTTCAGAGGGGAAAGGTCAGCGCTTAACCAGCTAGTCTCTCCAATGACTTTCGGTTTAACCTCTCTGTTCAGCCCCAGTGCTAATAGGCGAGGTGCATCTGCAGTGTCCTGAAAAAATGGATGTAGCATTAAACTAGGTGAAATAGAAATATTCTTTTAACATGCTACATATATAGTGGATGAATGGAATATATATATATTATATACACACACACCTGCACATACACTACGCATACACTCTCTCTCTCTCTCCATATATATATTCACACACACACACACACACACACACACACTTATCTATATAGATAGTTATACACACACTATATCTTTGCCTGTGCAACCTGAATTCAGCCCCCTTGTGGATATGCATTATGATACAGTCTTTAACTACACGGTCACATTTTTTCTTCACAGAACCCCTGCCTCATTCAGTGCCTGTTGCTCTCAGTCTCCATGCCCAGCCAAACCCAGTTCTTTCCCTCCTGTTCCTCATCTGCTCTGCCTCGCTCCCATCCCCTGCCAAGTTAGGACAGATTTTCACAGGGACGGCAAAAGGCACATCCTTGACCTGAGGCCACTCCCCTGCCAAATTTGAAGTCCCTGTTCCAAAGCATAGGGGCTCTGGAGCTTTACAAAGAAAAGGTCTCCCGATTTTTTTTTTTTTTTTTGACACAAGCAAAACAACATCTTTTTCCCTAGCCTCATACTCGGCAATGGTAGAAATGGTTTTGGCTGATATTTTCCAAAAAGAATTCAGCCTGAGGCAGATACCCAGCATGGAAATGTTCAAATGGTTAAAGTCTGGCAAAGTTAAAAGAAACTGAAAATAAAGTTCTATAATGGGAAGTATTGGGTGCTTAATAAGAGGTGGTGCTACCAGCTCCACCTATGATATTTTTGGAACACATTTTTCAGAGTAAGTAGATTTTGAAAAGTAAATAGTAAAAAATTCTGTTAACCAATCAATACCTCGCTGTTTTGTACACCCCCAAACTGAACATCCCAGGTGCCCACGTTGTGTTCAAGTCTAAGGGGCAGATCCTCAGCTGGTATAAATGGTCATCACTCCAATAGAGCTATGATAGTTTAAACCAGCTTAGGATATGCCCCTGGCACTGCCTCAGGATCTCCTCTTTTGCACCCATAAGAGCTATTCTCCGGGCAGTTTGTTATTGCTTGGTTTTGTTTCTGTCAAGTGGAGATACCCCACTGAACTGAAATACCATCCAACATGTGAGTATAGAAATGCTGCAGTGTTAAGTGCAACACATTATCTTAATTTATCTGAAGAAGGCTTCAATTTTGGCTTATAAAACCAAAGCGGGTGGATGGCGACAGGACCACAGAGAAACAACGTCAAAACCCCCCGCCACTGAAATGGTTAAGGTCACTGCTTCTGAAAGACAACCATGTTTTAGACAAGTTATCATGCAGGACCACCAGTCTGCTTGTGTTGCTTGGCTAAATAGTAAAAAACTGACAGTGATATTTTTGAAGGCACAGAAGTCAAGATAGAAAATGAGAGAACCAGATGTCTTGAAGGAATGCTGGGAAATGCTTAAGATAAAGGGCTTTTTTCCCCTCCCCTTTAACAAGAATGTCCCAATGGATCTTATGAGGCTCACTGTCCATAAGTGACACTGACTCAACATTATATATTTTTCCACCCTTCTTTTTAATTGAAGGATTTTGACTGACCAAACACAACATTTTTCAGCAGCTTTCTCAGGCATTACCCTGGTCAGATATTTGGTCGACATCAAGCGGAATGCTGTTCTACACTGGAGCAGATACAGCCCTACAATTTGAGAATACAATCCTCAAGGTGCTACACACACACACACACACACACACACACACACAGGTTCTATTAAAGGCCATAATTCATTAAACCAGCCCTATTCAAGACAGCTTGAGCTTAAGTACTATTGAGTTCCGTGCTTTCCTGAATCTGAATGGATTTAAAGAACATGGGGAGGGCTTTCCTCAATCAGGGCCTAAGCCAGTTGCAGAAGGCACTCAGGATCCTTGGAGAAGGCACTCAGGGAGCCTGCAGAATCAGGCCCTTTAACCCTAACCTGGGTAGACCCTTAGACCCTCACAGAACACGCTGAAGTCAACAGTGTCTGCATTTATGGAGTAGTTTGCAGGGTGGGACCCGTTGCTAATGTTTTTAAGGGGAAACATTTGTATGAAAAAATATTAAGAGAATTAACCTGATGACCTAGTTTAGAAACAAAGCTGTTGGGTTTTCTAATGCACTTGGTAAATTGCAACTAAGGGGCCAACCTTGTACAGCTTGCTTGAAGATACTATGTAGCATTTCTAGATTTATATTTATGTAGACCTTTGTAAGAGCTAAGTATTATTATTATTTCACACACTAAAAATCAAGACACATTCAGCATTGCCAACTCCCATGATGTTTGATGTTTTTCTCAAAGCCCCACCTCCTGGTATCATGTGAATGCATGAGAATTTTAGCTTTCATGTTTAAAAAAAAAATGTTTCTAGGCCTCTTAGTTATGGAGACAAGCTTGAAAAACGTGAACCCTAAACAAAAAGGCAACAAAAAAGAACCCCAGATTTATACAATCTCATAATTTTTTGGGTCTTGACTCATGATAATTCATCACTTGGGTTTGGCCATACTGCAGGTTCTATATCCTGATATATTTAGGTGGGTTCCCACTGAAGCCTACAACAAGGAACTTTTACCAAACCAAAAATAATTTCTGTCTCCAATGTGCTGTCTGCTTACTTTTTGCACTTCTGTGTGACTAGTGAAAATAAACCTACCTGTCTATTCATCTGCATCTCTGGTCTTTCATTTTGGTGCACATTCTCTGCAGGGGAATGTCTGCTAAACCCAAACAAAATGCCCTGTAGCAACTCAATTAAAAAAATTAAAACATTTTTCTTAATCTTAAAGTTTATTAGTCTAAAACATCTCTCTGGGATTTATTTATATTACACTAGGATCTGGAGGAGGCCCCAAGCTATAATTGGGACCTCAGCATATTAGGTGTTGTACATGCATTTTTCAAGAAAAAGTTCCTGCCCTGAAGAGTTTACATTCTAAATAGACAAGATAGACAGACAGTGGGAGAAAGGAAGTGTTGTTATCCCTATTTTAGAGATGGTGAAACTAAGGAAGAGAGTGATTAAAGGACCTGCCTGAAATAACACAAAGTTTGTGCTAAAGGCGGGAGTTGAGCCCAGGCCTCATGAATCCCAGTTCAACTGCCTTAGCCACAAGACCATCCTTTCCTCTCTAGGACACACCTTCAGCAAAGCATTTAACCACATGCTTATGTTCCATTGAAGTCAGTGGAAATTAAGCAGGTGCATAAGTGCTTTGCTGAATCAGGGCCTAGATAGATACTACATTGATAAAAGTGATTTGAGTGCACAATTGTGGCCCTTTAAAAATAATTAAATCCAGTTTGTATCTGGCACCAACACACACTGCAGCAAGTCCAATTTCTTTATACAAGATAGGCTGGTGACGTACTCACATTGTATTGACTTCCAACTCCTTCAAACTCCATTATAATTACCCTCATTATGCCCCCTCTTTAAAAACACTTAATGATGTTCCTCCAAGGTTAGCATTTTGAAAAAGTGTGCAACCAGGTGTGGATGGGTGGTTAATGCAAACACATTTTGCACAGTTGTGTTTTTGCAATGCAGCTCTTGGGTACGGAACCATAAGAGCAAGACAATTATTCCTTTCCTTTCTTCTACAAGCCTCTTGCACAGAGCACCAAAGATCTAGACAAGGATCCAGAGGGAGAATACGCTGGTGGAAAACTTTCCCCTGGAGAAAGCGAACAGACTAATAGGGACCAAGCAAACACCTACCACCAGTCTGAAAATACAGCTCCGTGGTTGCAGTCAGCAGTAACAGTGGAAAGTGAAAGAGGCAGACAGTACTGTTGGCGCATCCTGTGGATTAAGTGGGCCAGTTCTTTGAGGGGAGAATCAATAACAAAAGGGAAAAAGTTGTCAAAGGAGAAACCTCCCACCAGGTGGCAGAGCCTGGACTCTGAAAGGATTTATGGTAATTGACAACATTGGTTTTATTTTGCTGGGGATCCAGATTTCCAATGAGATTTTTTTTTTTTTTTTTTTTAAGAGAAGAAAAATCTTATTTATTGCAGCACAGAGCTCGCTGCCTTCATGCCAAAAACTGAGCTGGGGGGAACAGGGCTCAACCTTCCATAGGCTGCTGAGTTGGAGTCATTTCAGTCACTAAGCTCTCCAGGCCCTATGAGGTTCTGATGAACTCCATGGCGGGAACTGCAGAGCTTCCATGGGTCACCTGCTCCAGCTCAGCCCATGGGCCTCATCTTCATGAGGAAATTTGATGACACTCAGGCTTGCACACTAAAGTTCAGGTTAGCCAACAAGATGCTAAGCAAGCACGAGTCACATTCAGCAACAGCTCAGCGAGGTGTAGTTAAACACCGAGAGGAGCTGGGTTGCCCCTTCACTAGCGGGCAAGACGCTGAACACAACTTGTCCTTGTCTACTCCAACCGGTCATGGTCAGCATTGTCAATCATCATCATCATTTGTATTACAGCCGGGCCTAGAGGCGCCAACTGAGACCGGGGTCCCATTGTGCTTGGCAGACAGCCCCTACCTCAAAGATCTTCTAGTTTAAATAAACAAGGCAGACAAAGGGTGGGTGGGGATGTGGGGACACAGAGAGGGGAGGTGACTTGCTCTAGGTCACACAGCAGAGCAAGACAGAGCCAAGAATAGAACCCAGGTCTCCTGACTCCCAGTGGTGTATCTATTAGACAACACTGTCCTCCTGGTGGTTAAAAATTGTGTTTAAACATAATTAAATTCCCTTTTGAAGACAAGGCTAATGGAAGACCAAAAGCTATTTGTGATCACAATAGCTCAAAACAGTGGCCCTGGCTTTATGTACTCCCTTACCCCAGACTCCCTATCCTTTCTATTCACAACTCCCTCCTTGCCCACATAAGAAAAGTGGTTTGTTGGGATGCTGCTGCACATGTTTATTGATTCCTGCTCCCTATTAGGAGCTTGATCCAAAAGCCCATTAAAGTATTTTTCATTGTGTCTTTCCACCAACTTCAATAGGCTTTGAATCAGACCCTAGGGTATGCATGGCGTAAGAATACTGGCATCATGCATCTTCAGTCAGCTACAGAAACCTGAATAGAGAGAACAGTGAGAAACTTGGAAAAACAGTTGAAAAGCAGCAATCGAAGGGAGGGTGCCCTTGATCAGCTGAAAAAAAGTATCTCGCCAGGCACCCCACCACAGTCAACCCCCCCCCTTCCCCAAAGGAGAAGGATCTGTCTCAAAACAAAAAACTCCACACACCTTGGAGTTCCGCCAACTGACTGCTAGGAAGCTGCACCTTATGTAACCTCTCTCTAGGCTGGATTTGCTTTCCTGTGAATAATTTCTTATGCACAGCGGCAATGGAACCGCATTGACAGCAGCAGGTCTCGGTTTGCATTGTCACCCCTACCCTCCGCCACCCTGTTCTCTGCTGCCCCGACTTTGCATCCCTGTGTGCAATACAAGAATGGAGAGAGTGTTTATATATGACTTAAGTTACCACTTCCCGGTGTCAAAAGAAAACTTTCTACCAGAAAGCCAAAGAAGCTAGAGTGAAATTTGTCCTCTTCATGCTGGTTGTGTCAGGCTGCTACTGGGAAGAAAATTGAGAGAGAGAGTTTCACCCCACACACCACCTGAAACACACATTTAAATTAAAAAAAAAAAAAAAAAAACACCTATAGCTCAGAAGATTTTATTTTTTTTTAATTAATAGTTTGGTTCTTTCTGTAGCTACCACTGGCATTCAGGAACCAGGAGAGGGCATGGATCTTTGGAAAATAACTACAGGTCAAGATCCAGTGATTTTTGAGGCCCAGTTTGAGACACCTTAAAGAGGGCCTGGTTTTCAGAAAATGCTGCGTAGACCTGGTTGAAAAATTATAAATGATCACAGGAAATTTTGAGAAAGAAATGCTTCCCCCAAATTCCCATGAAATAGTTTTTGACCAAAAATGGGGAAAAAAAACTGAATATATTATGGTTCTTGACATCTGGTTTTTCAGGTGAAAACCAGAAAATTTTACCCCAAATGAAAGCTTTTCATCCCTCTCCCCCCCAAAAAAATCAAAAAATCCCTCTCACATTTCAACAAAAATATTTCAACCAGTTCTAGTGCTAAGTATCTGCTCTCTGAAAATTAGGCCCATTTAAGATGTCTCAAGTGGATTCCCTAATTTTTGGCTTGCAAAATCCTTCATCACTTTTGAAAAACCTTGGCCCAAATTATTTACCACCAACTTCTAGGTGGAAAAATACATAAACATAAGCCTGCTCCTGCTCCCACTGAAGTCAATTTCAACAAGGGCAGGATCGGGCTTGTAAGTGACGAGGCTAACAATGCACAGACAGCAGCGCAAATTGTCGTTGTTCTGAAGGCATAAATATCCAATCCCTCCTGTAAAAGTAGTACCATTGTCTGGTGATAACAGCTTTTTGCCACCTCCCGTCGGGTGCTACAGACCTAAGGAGTTCACGAGAGGGGCAAAACTGTGATTAAAAGCCACAATGTGGCAATAAGTCGCCACGTTTATTTAATAGCATTTGTAGGAGAAATACAAATTCATACTGAGAACAGCAGCCCTTTTTTGCCTAATTGGTTCACAGTCCCTGTGACTCAAATAAGCCAACTACTTAAAAACTACTCAGGAGCCACAGTAAAGAATGAAAATTATTGCTTCCTGTCATGACCAAATATTAAACACAGCACACACCTAATGACTCTATCACTCCCCAGGGAAGAAGCTTTATGAACAATAAAATCCCAGCAGACTTGCACTGTTTGGACTTAGAAGCCTCATTATAGGCTCACTGATCCAATACAATTTACAAGCTCAATGGACTCCACTTGAAGTAAAAACCACCAAACATGGAGTTATAAATGGAACGCCCACAGAGAAATAAGCACCGGGTTCTTTAACTGGGAGGGAAATTAACAGAGGTTGGAAAAGAAGTGGGGTTTGGAAGAGAGAAACACGTTAGAGTTACAAAGGAAATAAGAGAAAGACATAATGGAAATTAGAGAGACGAGGTAAGTGAGGTATTCTCTTTTATTGGACTGGCTTTTGTTGGTGAAAGAGATAAACTCTTACATCAGTTTGCATCTGAAGAAGATAACCTAGCTTACACTGCTAGAGATTTGAGTAAGCGGGAAACCTTGTCTCTTTCACCCCGGAGATTGGTCCAGCAAAAAAATATTACCTCCCTCACTTTGTCTCTCTAATATCCTGAGATCAACATGGCTACAGCAGCACTGCAAACATAAATGGAAATGTTAGTTACATATGAGAGGGGAAGGATGGGCCAGTAGTGAGAGCACTAGCCTGGAACTCGTGAGACCAGAGTTTAATTCCATGCTCTGCCACAGATGTCCAGTGTGACCTTGGACAAGTCACTTAGGCCCAGAGCCTGAAACTAATGGAAGTCAGCAGCCTAATTACTTTTCAGGATCTGGGCCTTAATGTCTTTGTTCCTCAGTTTCCCATCTGTAGATTTGGGAGAATAGCACTTATCTGCCTCACAGGAATGTAGAGGATAAATACTTTACAGATTCTGAGGCACTCATATACTGCAGTACTCAGTGCCAATATAAATATCACATATGGAATGAGAGATTGAGTCAAAGTCTATCAATGAGAGTCTTCTGGAAACCAGTGGACTTTGGATCGGGCACTGAATAAGAGAAAGGGAGGAAACAGACCCCCACTTATCAGAGGGGAGGCCTTCAGGAATGACATACAAGGGGAATGAAACAAACAGCCTACAGAGGCAGGAATTGGGGGCATAGAGAGGATGGGAATTATAAGGGAGCCCACCAGGAACAACGGGTGTTGAAAGCATGCTACGACCAAAGGAGGGATTATAGAGGAACAAAAAGGTGTCAAAGGGAATCAAGAGACTGTCATGAAGAACAAAATTGTGGGAGAAGAGGGCACAAGTCCATAAAACAAGGTATAGACAGAGGATAATGTAGGAGGGTGGAAAGGTGCCAAGGAACAGGGAAGCATTTAGGGTCAGGTATTTGCAGAGGAAGCGTACACTAGGGTAGCCATGTCAGACCCTGGGCGAGCGTCTAACATGGCTCTCCACACTCCACCACTGTTGACCTCCCACCCCTCCAGTGTGGGTGGGGCCAATGAGTTGGGCCCTCGTTTTGGCAAAGCACAGCCAGAAACCGTGTAGGTTTGATTACCGGCCCATCTGTTCTCTACACACCCAGAACTGTATGTCTGAATTATTAAACCCACTAGGCAAAAAACAACAGCCACCCTTCTCTCCCATACACACAGAATTTTGGCTCATGGGAAACTCCATTCCAATTTCAGTTTGTGTGTGCATGGGGGTAGGAGGGAATTGAACCCCTCTGGGTTTCAGTGAGAGTCATGAAACCAACAGACCCCAAGAGCGTTCTGCACGGTTTCCCTATGAGAACTGCGTCCAGGTCAAATGTGCTCATGTAACAACATGCCCGCAGGGTCAGCTAGCAGAATTTGAACCTGGGACCCATCAGCAGCAAAGCACGGATCTCTACGGTTTGACTCTCCATATGCTGGGAGTCATAGCACACCACTGGCCCTGGGAGGATCAATCACAGAGGGGAATGCACATCACACTTCCCAAGTGCGTTACACACCCAAATGCGTGCATCCTGGTGGGAAACCAGCTGTGCCACATAACTAGCTTCATCATATGCTTCTTCCATTCCCTCCTCTCTAAACTCACTGGTTCTAATGGCTACTCAAACTGTTGTCTCCTTTAGCCCTTCCCTTTTGTCTCGTTTAGATCCCATATTATTAGCTGCTCTCAGGCCATTTGATCCCTTTACTTGATGTTTACACTGGCCTTGGTGCTTAGACTAGGAGAAATCCTCTCCTGCCCATTTAAGTCAATGGTAAAACTCCCACTGACTTCAGTGAGGCCAGGATTTCACTCACTGGTCAGAACTTTGAGCTGGCCAATCAGGAACCTAACATGGGGTTAACCAGGCAGCAATGCTCTTTATCTGGGTTAGAGCATAGAGAGTCTAACCAGGTTGGACTCCATCCATGCTGGCTGTCCAAATTGTGCTACAGCATCATTGGATCTTATCAGATCGCACAGTTGCTAAAGTCCTTTGGGACTTGTTCTCATTAGACTTATTTTCTTAAGATTTCCCACCAGTGGTAGCAGTTGTCAGCACTGATGGGAAACTTTTAAGAAGAAATAAAGTTTAGCACAGGCATACAGCCTTGGCCAGCCTGGAATTCTGGGGCCATAACCTCCCCTGGCCAACCTCAATGGAGTTATGTGAATTTGCACCAGCTGAAGCTCTAACCCATTGTATTTTGCTGACACCACCTCCAGAAATAATCCTGGATCCATCTCCCCCCTCCTGCTCCTCTTTCCTACCTCTTACTCCATCCCACCCAAAAATCATTACTACAGGACAGCATCATGTTGAGAGTGCATCTACCTTCCCTTTCTTCTTCTATCTAGGTACTTATATGGCTCCTCTCGGGGGCACCGAAACAGGGCGGGACCAGGGAGCATAGCACCATCACTTTTAAAAGTGTGAGGGTTATGCCCTTCCACTTTTTACCTGCCTTAAGGGCAAGCAATGGAGGGAGGGGCGGAGTCTCAGGGAGGGGCAGAGCCTTGGAAGAAGAGGCATGGCAGGGACGGGACCTCGGGGGAAGGCAGGGGTGAGGGGGGCCAGGGTTCAGGCACCAGTGGCTCCCCCACTTCTAGGGAGTTTCCGGCAGTCTTGGCTCCTATTCCTATAGTATCCAAGCACCTCAGACTCCTTACTGTATTTATCATCTTCACAACCACCCCTGTGAGGGAGGGCAGTGCTATTATCCCCATTGTACAGATGGGGAAGTGAGGCACAGAGCGGCTCACAGGAAATCAGTGGTGGAGCAGGGAATTGAATCTGGGTCTCCCGAGTCTCAGGCTTGCACCCTAACCACTGGACCATCCTTCCCTTTTTTCTGGCATATGCATTCAAGGACATTCTTATGCTCCTTTTGACTCAGCTCCCTGACAAATCTGTTGTCTAGCCACATACAAACTGATTAAGTGAGACGCTGAAACCAGCAGCCAGTTTGCTCTGCTCGCCATCTACGTGACTGTTCTGCCGGTATTCACTTGGAAGATTACCATTTTGGAATCCGGAGTGTTCCAAAAAACTTGGGCTTGATTTTGTTGTTGTTCTTTTTTTTTATTTTATTTTTTTATTTTATTAAAGGGACTAAGAAACCACTTGTCAAATGGCTGGGCTAGTGCATTCTAACTTACTGATTTCTCGCAAACATCCAATCTACTAAAAAATTCATAAAGAGACAGATGGCACAACAGCAGCTCTTTGCAGGAGTGCTGGGTTTAGCAGCAAACAAAGAACTTTGACTGCCTAGGACAAGTGCAGAGATCACTGCAGGCTTCGGAGGGGTGAGGGGGATAGCTGGAGGGGGACTGCGGGGAGCAGCAGAGAGCCATGGTCCCTTTACTCTCATAACTTCTCTCCATAGCAGCAGTAGCTTCAGAGAGTCATTTACGTCACCCTGGCAGCTTCACAAGGAGCGGGGAAATGAATAGAATTAAAAGCGGCCCAAATAGAACAACTCCAGAGCAACCAAGTATTGAGAATTGCTGCTAGAAGAGATGTATGAAAAAAAATAGAATTTATATGCCAAGATCTCAAAGCACTTCACAAAGATGGGCCATTACCACCATTTTACACAAAAGTGAAACTGAGGCACGGACAGTTAAGTGACTTGACTAAGATTACACAGCAACTGTGTAGCATAACTGGGAACATTCAGGTCTTCCATCCCCCACTGCTGCATTCTAATCATTAGAACATATCGTGTCCTCATCCATTTCTGCTTCAGATGGCAGGAAAAACCACCAACAGCATTAAAAGCAGAAAAACAGAAATTCGAAGGGAAGCCTCCAGATATTTCGAGCCAGTGAGCAATAGGAGTGTGCAATCTAAAAAACGCATGTATAAATCACAGCTGTCACTTGGGTTGCAGCAAGACATGGTGCAACACAACCCCTCTCCTACGTTGGCATATCAAACCCAGCCCTTCAACACGCTACACGGACACTGCAGTGGCACATTCATAATAGTTGTATCTGGCAGCGACTGTCTTGCCTGAAGTGACTTTCAGTGGTTGTGAAATGTGCCAGACAGCCCTGGAGACTTCAGCCCTCCGGTTAGCCAGACAGCAGCGATGTCATGAGTAGCAGCAGGGCAAACTGCATCCCCACTTCCCCCATCTCTGCTGAGAAGGGATGACCCCCTAGGGTGAAAGCATGTAATTCAGTTTCTTTGGCTCCTCTGCAGAGATGCTAACAAGTGCTGGTGGTTTGGGTTTTTTTTACTAGCCCGGCAAATGGCTAAATATCTGACCAATTCTGTGGTGCACTACCTACTGAAATTATAGTGCTAGATACTCAGCTGCTATAAACCGGCATCGCTCCACTGGCCTCAGGTAAGGATCATCTAGCCCTCAGTCTTTTGCAGCAGTTCAGAACATCTCTAAACCAAGATAATATCCCCCAACTCACCCCACAGCTCACTCAAATTCTGTTCCTCTCTTTTATCCCCAGGATTATCAGTGCTTCCATACTGAGCCCAAATGTGCATTAGGCTCTTTCCAGAACAATCCCCACTTCAACAATGGGAACTAAACCCAGGATCTCTCCGCTGCCTGGTAACTCCAAGTTCTAGTAACTCAAAGCCAGTAGTGGACTCAAACTGCTCTATAGTCCACAAAAAGCACCCCTGTGTAAGCACAGGTAACATTTGTAGTTCAGTACACCTAGAGGACACAAGTGAGATCAGGGCCTCATTGTGCGAGGCGCTGTACTAAACAGTACACGTAGTAAGGGACAGTCCCAACATCTAAATAGACAAGGCAGAGAGAGGATGGGAGAAAGAAAGCATTAGCATCTCTATTCTGTAGATGGGGACCTAAGTGACTTTCCTCAGGTCACACAGGGAGTCCTTGGCAGAGCAATGGATAGAACCCAGATCTCCTGAGTCCCAGCCCAATGCTTCACCTACAAGACCAGTTTTCCTTTTCAGTTACACTTCAGGCTCTGAAAAATAACCAGACTCAGTGATATCTAGGATACAGACCACACAAGCCACCGCTGCCACTAGCGAAGTTTCATTGGCAAGAGGAAGGCTTTATAATTTCCCAAAGATCTGCCTCAAGAATTCCTGCACTGTTTTACTGTCATCCTGCATTTCCTTCCGCATATGAGAAAATCTTAGTCTCGGAGGCAACACCCTACATTCCAGAAGCTGCCATACATTGCAACAGCATTAAGTGCCATTTCAGCCACAGGAAAGACTCCAACTTGGCTTTGGCGGAACATGATAATTTTGCAGAGTCCATAACGCTACCAAGATCCTAGATGATAACTTAAAAAATAAACCAAGAGGGAGGATCCAATGGAGGCTACACCCATTCGGGAACTATTCTGGACTGGGTTGGGGTATAGAATTAAAGCATGAACATGCTGAAATATGAATATACTGAAACTAGTGGCGCTAGGTCTGTTTACACTAGTTGGAGATCTGACCCATTTTGCATACGGAAGGCTGCAATAGCAGGATTTAGGGTAGCAAGATTCCTCATTATAAGTACAGTATATAGTTTGCATTAATGATAGCTATAGGTCAGATTGTGATCTCAGTTACGCCAGTGTAAATCTGTTGTGTTTCCATTCAAGTCAAGGAAGCGTCTTCAAATTGGGACCAGGGTGCGTGAGATCAGAATCTGGCCCACCGCGAGGGGTGGGGGAACTCAGAGGGGAAATTTACTGATTTTATTCCAAAAACTCCCCCTGTACACAATATTCCAGACACCAGGAAATGGACACTGTACAGTCGGATCAAATCCTGAATGACACAGCAACAACCGAGAGCGAGAAAACTTTTCACCACTGGGAGAGCACAACCCAAGTGAGACTCACCCAACCAACATCCTGCTGACAACATTATCCATGTGCTGAAGAGCAAACACGTAAAGCTATGCATTAGGGGAAGCACTGGGGGGAAGAATCTTCCTGTCAATAACAGCTCTGCACACCTGCCTGCTCCTAAAACCGCAACAACTCTTCAGTGTTTTGCTGAGTAAGTGATTTCCACTGGTAAGGCTGGAATGAGTCTTTAGGGGGATTCTGCATCAGCATTCATTTGGAGAGGTGTGGACCATATTAGGTAACTTACAGATAGTTACCCAGGGAGATGGCTGGCTGGCGAATGCAAGCGAGGCAACATTCATGCTCCAATTCATATAGAAAAACATCAGTTTCCAAGATTGAGAAGTAAATAACTACGAGGTCCTTAGGATCTAAATCGAGTCCCCGGAGCAAAGGTTACAGCAGCAATGGGTTTTTTCAGCATGAGGATTTTTGGACTTTGTTCAGGGCTGCCTGATGTTATTTTTCCCACTGAACTATTTCCCCCTCTTTAACTATAAACACAAGATGCCCACGATTCAGCCACAAAAGTCACCGAGTTGTCACTGCACAGCACCACAAGGGTGGAATTTACAACAGGCCAGGCTACGAGTGCAGGCAAAAGGCAAAAAATAATTAAAGGGGTGAAAGGTGCATTCTTCAGCTCAAAGGATGGGTTGTAAGATCTCTGATCAAACACAAGGGGGCCAGATCCTCAGCGGGCATAAACTGGCGTAATTCCAATGGAGCTGCACTGATTCGTGCCAGCTGAAAATCTGGGCCAAGAATTCAGCCTCTTGGCTGAATCTGAGTGCATGATCAGATTAATATGTTGTCAGATGGGGAGAGCACAACCTGCATCAGAATAGGAATAGACTCTGGGCTAGTTGCTCCTAGCACTCTTGCATCTGAAGAAGTGAGGTTCTTACCCACGAAAGCTTATGCTCCCAATACTTCTGTTAGTCTTAAAGGTGCCACAGGACCCTCTGTTGCTTTTTACAGATTCAGACTAACACGGCTACCCCTCTGATATAAGATTATAGTTTCCCTTCCATAGCATTTTACATTCACAGATCTCAAATCACTTAAAACAGCATAATTCCTGTTTTACAGATGGGGAAACTGAGGCACGGAGAAGGAAAGTAACTTGCCCAAGATCAAACAGAGAGTCTGAGGCAGAACCAGGAGTAGGACCTAGATCTTCTGACTCCTCCGCCAGTGCACCATGTCGTCTCCCCAGCTGCAATGGGAAAACTTCAAGAAGTTCAGACTTGAGGTTGGATAAGACTCAAACCAGACCTCAAGTCAGCCAAATATGGGCTAGAAAATGTGCAGACAAGCTCAATATGATCTGTCCAGCACTTCTTTTTCTAGCCAGAATACTGGGGTTCTTTGGCATTTCCATCTTTGGTCTCAGCCACAATCTGAAGGTGCAAAGATAAAAGCAAAGAAAAAAAAACAGCTAAAAAAATTCAGTCTCCATAAAGGATTAGGATCAAATTGTCTAGTAACAATTTGAAGAAAGGGAATTATAGATACTTATTCAAACTAACTTGACCATTCTTAATTCCAAGTATAAATGTAGATGCTATGTAGATATCCTACTAATGTTATAGGCATAACAGAGGAACAAAGAAATTGGACTCATAGTCCATCTACTCCAGTATTCTATCTCCAGTTATGGCCAGTACCACAGAAGAAGAAACCCTGCAATAGGTAGCTAGAGAATAACCTGTCCCAAGGAAAAGTTTCCTCCTGACCCTTGATGACAGAAGCATTTGCCTTGAAGCATGAAGTCTTAAGATCTCTCTACGCAAAGCGCTCAGTTGAGTATTTTTTAGTATGTATTAAAAGAATGCTGCATACTCTTGTTATCCCCTTTTATATCCTGCTAAGCTCTTAGCCTCAATATCTTGTGTCAATGAATTCCACAGGCTAATTGCAGGCAGTGCAAAGAAAAAAAAATTCCTTTTCTATCAGTTTCGAATTTGCCTCCTTACATTGTCACTGAATACACACACACACACTTCCCCCCTCAGAAACAGAAGGCCAAGAAATATGTGAAATTGATGTTCTGCATAAGACGTATGGTAAGCCCAAAACCATGCATTTAAAACCTGGATCATGTGTTTCCCAAAAAAAGCCACAACTGCAACATCATTATTTTGTTAAGGAATTTTAATGAAGCTGCCAGGTTACTTGAAACTGTATCTATTCCAGTGATCCAACTGGATCCCATCCCAGGTGAATAGACAGTATTCAGAGACTTACCATGCACAGAATACTTGGTCAAATTTAAATTGGTAGATGTAGGACCGCATTAAAATAAAAAAATTCCACCAAAGGAAGCCCACAGCCTTTCTGAAAATAACCAGCTCTTAGGCTAGCCCTTTAGGATTGTACAGCATAGACATCAAAGCACAGGAGAGAGACAGACCCATGGCTGTCTCCAAGCAACCCCAGCAGTTTGGTTTGGTTTGGTTTGTTGGATAGTGTGGAAGAGAGAGCTTTATTTCCTACCTGTCGATGATCACAGGATCCGAGGGAGTCTCGTTTCTATTGCCACAACTTTTCTTTTCACAGCACCGGCTGGAGAAGGGAGGAAACCAAAATGAGAGGATTTCTGTGAGTATTAACGGCAAAGCAATGAACTCTGAACTACAGGCATTGTGGACGTTTAAGTGATATCCAGAAAATTCTAACTGGGATTTTCAAAGGGGTCTCCGGGAGGTGCCCAACTCCCATCTAATGTCAACAGGGTTTAGACACTCGGCTCCCCTTAGTCTCCTTTGAAAATCTCAGCCAAAAGGGAAAGCAATATGGTCACACTTTATATTAAGGCTCCATTTATAAATGTTTAACAGATGTTGTAAGCATGTAACAGACATGAACAGCATGTGTTCTAGACGGTTAAAAGCCCACCAGTAGAAGGTGTCATAGCTGATGACAAGCCATGGTTATAAGCAACCTACCAACTTGTTGGACTCTGTAATAATTGATTGACCATTTATTCCACATCTGTTAACCCTATTTATAAATGGGAATGTAATATAAAAAGTTTATACAGTGTGGTCAGCAATGTGATGGCATAGAAATTGTACGCATCAGCCTCTCTCTGATGAACATGCAATATAATTTGGACCCAACATACAAGTTCTCTCTCCCATGGGTATGTCTAGGGCTTTACAAGCATATGCAAGATAACAAGGTCCCTGCCCCAAAGGGATACAATGATTAAAATGCAGCATAGGGACTTTATTTAAAAGATACACACACATGCATGCTATGTGTGTGCATGTAAGCTTGTGTACGTATATACAGGCATGCACATATATCCTGCGAGAGCGCTGCTGCCCAAGTCTGAGAGGTAACGGAACACTCAACTCTCATTGCCGTCAATGTAGACGGGGCACTCGGCACCAGATCAGGACCTTTGTACATGCCCATTCTGTTTGAAAACCAAAGGGCATGATCCTTATCTGGCATACCCCAGTGCAGCTCCACCGATTTCAATGGAGCTAGACCGATTTATGCCAGCTAAGGATGTGGTAGCTTGACACATACATTGGGGGGTGGGAGGAGGGCTTGCTATCTCTACATTATAAAAACAGCTCATAGCAACAGTGTGCAAGCCCATTAGACGTGTTAAGAGAATCCTGATGCTATGGTAAATCAAACAGTTCCATTTGACATAACCAGGATGTTAGCAGCGGGAAACAACATTTAATCAGCAAAACGGCTTAACATTTAAGCACACTGTATCAAAATTCCCTTCTGCCCCAACTGCCAGTGGATCAGCTTCAGTTACGCCAGCATAAATCCAAGCAGCTAGTCCCATTGCCTTTTCGTGAAGTTATTTGGATTTACGCTAATGTAACCGAGAGCTGAATTTGGCCCAGTCTGTTCAGTTTTATGTGCAGTGGTTTTGAGGGGGCTGAACGCATTTTCAAAATTCCTAGTTAGCCTGAATTCAGCTGCTTTCCGCAGGGAATTGCTCTGACCAGAGGAAAAACAGATAAAAATGCATGAATGAGTCCAAGGCAATAGAATATGAAGGATTAACTCTTTTGAAGTCAATAATACTCAGATATACAATGCTTAAAATATAAACAGGGACGTAAAACTTCCCACCTCACAGCTATTAAGCATTTTAAGTACATGCATTTGATCGGCAAGCTGTAGCATGACAGGAACTGCCTGGCTTTCCCTTTGTGAGTTTACACGGCCCAGCAAGGTGGGATGCAACAAGCAGATCTCTTTCATTAGCAGTTCTAACGTGAACGATTTTGACACTTTTTGTATTCCTTTGCCTCAATCCCACAGTTATCCATTGAGTCCATTCCTTCAAAAATAAAGGATTCACTAGATATATGAGAATCTCTGGGGGAGGTACTTATTTGGTGTAAACTGTCATAGCTCCATTGACTTCAGTGAAGCTATAATAATTTACAATGGCTGAGACATTCTCTCTCCTCCCTTCACTCCCATTTCTAACTTGTTTTTGAGGGCACCTTGTGTAAGTTTCACTGCCCGTTGGCCATTTAGACAAAGTTTCATACTTGGGTAATAAAAATCAAAGATTTCAGATTTTCTATTCTAAAGAAAAAATAAACAGAAAACCCTCATTTAGAAGAGTAGAGGGTTGACTTCTATTTTAAAGCAGCATATATTATGACCAGTTGGAAATGAAATCAGGAGCAAATCTCTTGTTCATTTTTAATGCAGTATACTCTTTGCCACTATCAAACAAAAAAAACTAGCTCCGTTTTTAAAAGAGTTTTACTCTGGTGTGCCTTTTTTTTTTTTTTTTATTGTAACAAACAAAAACCAGTTCCTTTCTTTGCAATAATACTCAAAAGGTATCCTATGGTCATATAACTCATACAGACACATCAGATTATAACGTCACAATAACACACAAACAGAGTAAAGCAATAGTACCTACACCAAATCTCTTTGTCACACGTTTCCAAGAAAGCTTGTCAGCACATTGTAGAGTTGTTTAGATTAAATTACGCAGATTTGGGATGCAACATACCTGCTTCCTGGTATAAACCCATCTCATTGTTAGATTTATTTTGCATACTTTCTTATCACATTTATGAGCTTTGAAGCATTATATATTACTAAAAATATGCCTTTGACCTGAAGATGTCCAAGCACTTTGCAAATACACCTCTACCCCGATATAACGCAACCTGATATAACACGGATTTGGATATAACGCAGTAAAGCAGTGCTCCGGGGGGGGGGGGGGGCTGCGCACTCCAGCAGATCAAAGCAAGTTCGATATAACACGGTTTCACCTATAACGCGGTAAGATTTTTTGGCTCACGAGGACAGCATTATATCGAGGTAGAGATGTATTCATTTTCTCATTGTTTGCCTCTAGTGTAGCACATTTTTGGTAGATGACTAAACTATTTCCTCTCACCTTAGTACTTTCTGAGCCCCACAACACAGGAAATATTTTATCCTGAAAGGACCGCCCCTTTCCACAAGATGACCAGTTTAGTTGTGGATCAGATTATTTCCAAAATTTCAGGATATTCCAGTCAGGAGTTTCAGCTGAAGTCCATCTCAAATCTTCAGGTCCCCCCTATCCATGGTACTTCAAACGACTTATCACTGTGGCATTTAAATACTGACAATCTTCCAACTGGGTTGTTATATAATAGTTGTTCCTTACTGGGCTGACCCTGCTCCCAGGTAAATCAATGGTAAAAATCTCACTGACTCCAGTACTGGGCCCATAACGTTGGTTGAAGTGGAAATTAAGACCCTGATCCTGCTAATATTTAAGCACCTGAATAACTTTATACACACACACACACACACACACACACATACATCATTACTTTGGTCCCATTGGAATTACTCACTTGCATAAAATTGTAGGATCAGGGCCTAAGACTTCTTATGGTCATAAAAATAAATCCTTACCACGCTTTGAGCTATGTCATTTTCTCATATCCACACAGGATACAGTAAGTCTAGCAATATGAAGCATACTGGTGAAAAAGCAACAAACAACAAAACTAGCCCTAGAAACTAGATGCCCCATAAGGCCCCATATCAAAGAAAGACGTATGCATCCCCTCCCCCTGCCACCCACCAGCCCAACTAAAATGGTTTTAAAATTCAGCCCTCAACTTTAAAAAAAAAAAAAAAAAAAAAATCTGTCTCTAATTTCAAACTCAAATAAGCTCACAGCATGGTGGCCTTTGTTTTGTTTTCTTCTTCCCAACTCCTCCCTGCAATTGCATAACAAAAGTGTCTAAATTCACACCATCTGGACGATAAAGACACAGGCCCCAGTGGCCGCCTGGCCCAGCTGATTAGAGCTCCTGTCTAGTCTGAGCCTTGTGGCGAAAGTCACAGCTGTGGGGCTTGCTTGCACTCAATACAACTCTGTTATTAGCCAGCTGTAGGCCCTGAGACTACTTCTGTTCAAATTATAATACCTTTTAACCCTCTGCACACTGAGGGCATCGCGGGCTGCTGGCAGAAGCATAACAACTAGTTTTCTCTTAGTTGATAATTGGTAGAACAAGAGGACGACAAACCATTATTCCATGAGAAGAGACTGTTTACCTTGATTTCCTACCATTGAGAGAAAAAGACACTGTATATTTCAGAGAGACCGCCACCCCAGATGGACAGTTCCCTTTACACTGTAATAGCCCAAACGCGTAAAGCCTATTGCTAAAACTTTCAGAACTGTAATTAATAAATAAATAAATAAAAAGCTCTAACTGAAGGGACTCATTATACAGGGGGGTGGGGAGTGGGAGTTGAGATTTTAAACTTTCAATTGATATGACAGATTGTTGCATCCGCATCAATATTTAGACAACTTTCCTGCTAAGGATACATCTGTCACTGTCTGACTAGAAGATGTAGGGAGGTTTTGGATGCACTTGTCTGTATCCAGCATGAATATCGGAGTGATTTTCTATGACAAATCAAATCAAAAGATCAAAAGGGTATTTACCTGTAACTAACAAGAAAAAGAAAACAAACCCTATAATTTAAAATCAACAACAGGCATCAGTTTGGACCTCAGAGTGGGCACAGTACATTAATGTTTTATGTACTGTTCCTAATGCAAACTAAAGTAGGGGCTTTAAAAATTGATGCTACCACGTAAGCAGCATAGAGCGAGGAGGATTTGATTATTGTGCTTAAAAAAATGTCAAGTTTAACTAGAGTTGGATTCATTCATTCCCCCTGGTATTATTCAAAATGACGGTATAATGCCTCTTCAAAATAGGCAGCATCCTGTTTTAAAAGTATCTCTGAACAAGACATTTAAAAATCAAATGTCTTGATTAGGTTACACGGAGCTTTTGATTTGGTTCACTAATCTGTGTCTTATGTGGAAAGGACTGCCCTGAATTGTAATTCTTCCTTGGCTAATCTATCAAGCAGGAGTTTAGTACAAACTGAATAATGGTTTACATTTGTAGAACATTACCTTAAATCAAGCATGGAATATATTTATAGGCATCAATGGAAGACCAGTATACAAAAGCTTATCAGAGTTTATTTAGTACTTTTAAAATGTTGGTTATTGTCAAAGGAAAGATCAGTCCATTTTGTTTTGAAGAAAGGAGGTTGTTTTGGTTTTTTTCACTCTTAATATAGATTCTCTCTCCATCCAGCTGGAGTGAAAAAAATGGATTACACTAGCTGTCATTTTGTTATTACAAATAGAGACCCTGGTGTATAGAAATCCAAAGATTTTGCTTCTCCAATGATTATCTAAGTATGGATAAGTCAAGCCTTTCACAAACAGGGATAGCATATATATTAAAATAAATACATAAGTTTTAAGAGAAACCAAAAAGTAACATGCCCCACTTCACTCTTCTTTAATATATACATATGCACAGAGCAAATTGTATGTTGTTATGTAAAAATAAAAAGCAAATTGTGTATCACACATATAAACACACCCATCTATGAAAGTAATATTTGCAATGTTCAGAAGTAATGGTATAGAGTTACTCAGTTAATGAGGGTGACATATAAGAGGCAAGTTTTGCATACATGCGCATGTGTGTATATGTGTGTGCACACACACTTTTGCATACTTCACCCTCATTGCAGTTTCCTGGGTACACCAATTATTCCATTACCTTTTGAAAAATGTGAAAAATACTTTCTCTTCAGCAACAAATTCTATCCTATTAAATTGCTTTTACTATATCATCCACTTAGAAGGCAATACTTAAAATTATTAGTGCAATGTGCTTTTTAAAACAAGCAACATTCGATCCAAGAGCTTTTAAAAAAACCTATTACAATAAATCACAAACGTGTTTAATAAAGGTCAAGGTTGGGTTTGCCTTTCATTTTATGAAAGACCATTCTGTGCACAATTTAACACAATTTAATATAAGGACATTGCCTGTTTGCATTATTAAATGTATCAAAAATAGTAATTATGTGAGCAGGAAAAATAATAAGTTACCATGGAAGCAAGATGTACATACATAAGATACATGTACCTAAAGACATACACAAATGTTATTATAAACATCCGTAGCAATATTTTATCCTTTAATTTATCATTTCAACATCCTAAATTTGTTGTCTATTTTACAAAAAAGCAGAAGTTCCATAAGTATTGCTTGTAACAAAAAATTATTTCAAAGATGTATTTTGGGGATAGAACTAA
The DNA here is from genome assembly GCF_028017835.1 of Emys orbicularis. NCBI lineage: Eukaryota > Metazoa > Chordata > Testudines > Emydidae > Emys > Emys orbicularis. Next base: position 137,618,019 of record NC_088684.1, read on the forward strand.
AGGACATTAATTATTTTCATTTAATTGATAATGTTAAAATATGTAACCTGGGAAAAATAAATCGGGAGCTCTTTCTAATTTTCAGGTGGGTTCTGGAAACTGACAGTAATCATTTTAGAAGGGCAAACTGGAAAAGCTTAAAGAAATACAAACTTGGGAATTCTGGGCCCTTTCATTTTGTTGTCCAAACCCAGTGCAAAACAGAACAAAAATAGTGCAGTTCAGATCTTAGGCAGGGTTTCCAAATCTGTACTACTAAATAAATTGGTATGTAACACAAACCAAAACGTTGTATCCAGGCAAAGAGAAATTATTCTTATGGAAGAGTGTCCTCTGCGCAAAAACAAAACTCCTCGTATCTACAACTTATATGGAAAACCCCTTTTAGCATCTTTGGAAGCAAACTTACTCTTATTAACTGAGTAAATCCTATGCCACCAATAAAATTGTCTTACCTGCACATGACTTCATGAGTAAGCAGAACTCTGCACATTTCTGGATTCTTGTTCTGTCCTTCGTAAGTGATGGGCTATGAAAAGTAGGGAAATTAGTATATGGAGGAGGTTTTTGGTTTGTTTGTTTGTTTGTTTCTTGTAATTTTAAGTTTTTAAAAACTGCAAAGCACTATGGCTTGCAATTCCCACCCTCAAAGTCTTTTTTGCACAAGGTAGGCAGTATGCATATAACCAAGTGTCACTTAAAAACTGTTAAGATCCCAGGATCACTGAGGGAAGGAAGAGGCTAAGAGAGATTGTTTTTCAAATGCACTGGAAATTAAGGTATGCAATACAGACGCCCAGAAGGAGAAAATAAAGCACAGAGTGAGAGGGGAATGAGAGAGTGGGGATTGTACAACACAAAAGCCGGCCTCAGCTCACCTGTTTAGTGACTGAATCGATGAGCCTAACAAACAGATCCTGTTCAGTTCTGACACCTAGAGAGAGAATGGGAAGAAATAGGAAATCCAACAGTCACAGAGATTGTTTCCCCTACTTATCTAAGCCATCCTGTAACTTTTCTATTTCGTTTTACTTCCTATCAAGCATCATCTAAAAGTCTAAGGCTGATGTTTTTCAAAGCATGGGTTTACTAAAGGCTGTCATGTTGGCCAGACCTGAAAAGCAACTATCCACAGTGAGAATTTTTGCTTCCAAAAGAGACAAAGGGACTTCAGTGTATTTTATAGAAGCGATATCTGCAAGGTCTAAAACTTTATCATGGGTTCTTCGCTCCCAACCCCTTCTTTCCCGCCGCCGTCTCTGTAGGTGACTTACCATTGCTGTAAAGGAGTTGAAGTTTGTAGTGTGTGCCGTTATTGGTCTTTTCATTGCCTTGTTCCTGAAAGAGAGATTTAAAAATATCGTCCCAGAATTTGTTTGGTGCTGTTGGAGCACAAAAGCAACCCGCTTGCAAATCACTAATGCGTTTGACAAGAAAGATCTTTGAGAGGTGGATCCGCTGATTGGGATAAATTAACCTTCCGAGTGACCCAGGACAGACATCCCTTCCTGTGGCATTTGCAGAAACTTTTCCACTTGCTATAAAGCTCCCAACTTTATAACATAAAACGCTCTTCCCTTATCGGGTGAATTTACACATTTTAAGCAGGCTAACATACCGACGCTGGCAGGTATTTTTTTAAACAAAACTGTACGTGCAAAATAATGAAATAGTTTTACAATAAGTCATTATCGGTATTTATTTCCTGAAGGTTATGTTACCGGGAAATCTCTCAGGTGAACTGGGACTGTAATTCATCAGAAGACAATTATTCATGTCGTCCTTCATAATTAAAAGTCCTTGCCCGTAACTAAACTAAAACCAAACATAGTTTGGAGGGAAGGAAGAAGGTTTCTAACTGCTTAAAGCCTGGATCTAAAACTCAAGAGCAAACGTTTCTGACACCCAGCCATTGACTTTGGAGTTTGAAAAGAACAGGCTTAGCAGATAATATGACAAATCACAGCTCGCTCTTCCAGATCGATAAAACCTGGCAGACCCGGCATATGCAACAACAACAACAAAAAATACAACAATGTATTGGACCCCTGTGTGATTGTATTCTATTTTATTTTAAGTGGATGTATGAAATTCCCATTGTATCTCCCGGGCTGGCAGAAATTAACAAGCCTTGTTAATTACAGCGAAGGAGGAGAGAATGTTGAGAACGGGGACTAAGCCCTCGTCCTGCTACCTAACCCCTGAACACAAAACCAGGGATCGTTATGTTGTTATGGAAAGGGTGGCTGAGAATGACACTACTTTACAAGGGCAGGTACTAGAAGGGGTGTGCGGGGACGGTAAATTTGGGGAGGTAAGAAAGAAAGAAAAATAGACAGGCCTTACTTTATCATTTTCTACGAAGTCCACAAAGGCGGTCCTCTCTATTTCCACCGGCTGCCCCTGCCTGTCGTAGAGAGCCAGGACAAAATGAAAGAAATTGGATTTCCTCAAGTTGGAAGGTGGTTGTTTTTCGAAGTGGGCTCTGGACAAAGCTACTCCGCTGTGGAGGAAACACATGGAATTGGGGAGGGAGGGGAGAGAAACAAATGAATTAAAGGTGGCATAGCAATAAAAAAAAATCAACACAGAAAATGATTCTAGAGCGGGGGTAAGAGTCTCCTGGTCTATGTCGCACACTGGGTTATTAACAGTCAATTGTTACCAATGACTTTGATCTCGGTGCTTTCCTCTCCACCTTTGTGCACCCACATCACTTTCGATTAAAAACATTAAATTAAATAAAAGTGAAGCCTGCTTGAATTTTGGTGGCAGCCAAATGAAGAACTTTTTTCTCCCAAATGTTAGCATCTGGAAACTTTATTAAATAATTTCCCCTCTTATGCCTTGATTTCCACTCTGTAGAGAAGAATAATTAACAGAACCTGAATAGTAAAAGGAAAGATTGCAAGATAAATTATTCCAAAACCGGAGAAATATTTGATAATCTCCTCTGATCCATCTTCTTTTTCCCTTTCATACTCATTTGTTGGGTACAATGCAAGGGGTGTGTCTATACTACAATAAACAGAGAATATAAATGCTAAAGGATCTGAAAAATGATAAAATTCCTACTGAGTTCAGGTTTCAGAGTAGCAGCCGTGTTAGTCTGTATCCTCAAAAATACTACTGAGTTCACTTTTCCTTTAGCCCAGGTCAAAGCTCTTAAAATCTTTTCCCAACTAGGTGTCTGTACTGAGGTGGGAAGGCAACTGGTTTCAAGCAATGTGCCTACCTTCCTCGGCAGCGAAGTTTCTACCAATTTCATATTGTTTAGTTACTGATCCATTTGAAACAACGTGTGGGTCTTCCCCGGTGCCGTTTTGTGGATTAACTACGTGTAATTTAAACACAGGTTGCCTGATTTTTGTCACACATTCTACAGAATATGCGGTGATTTCTTCCGTGCATTTACCGAGTTTGAATTATTCGGGATCTTTTCATACAATGGAAATACTAAATCTTAGGGTTAGGTTTTTAGCAGAATGGGTTCCACTCTTTTCTTTATGTCGATTTTTATGGAAGGCACAGAAGACAGATACGGTGAAGAGGATTTCTCACAGCATCGCTATGAAGTTTTCCTACTTTCTCCAGATTTAATTCCTGAAATGAATTCATCTAATATTGTTGCTTCACTGACTTGAGAAAAGTATTTGACTCTTTGGAAAGCTACAAATATCCCCCTTTATTTCTAACTCCAACTGGACAGGTACAATGTGACTGGGCAACACACAATTCCCCTTCTCTTCTTCCCCCCCCCCCCCAGTTTAATAGTTTGATTTTTATCATCTTGAGTATAAGAACTTTGATCACTGTATTTTTACAAGACATCTAGAATAATTAGTGACGTCCCAATGCGAACACCGATCAATTAGTCCCTGTGAATTAGCGCTTTCTTACAGTGCATCTAACATTTGTTTTACTTTCGCTTTCCCCATCAAGGTATTTTTCTTCCCCATATATATTAAACTATTAATAGTCATTAAAAAAAACAAATTTATGACATGCTGCTTGAAAGATCTTCCATAGAGATCAGATGGAGGTGGTGAGGGCATATAGGGCTGTATTTGTATATTGGTTCCTAGCCCAACGTATATGCAACGCGGTTGTATGTCCCTCAAATCAAGTTGTCTCTATCCTCAACTTTCTTCTCGGGCCGAGTCAGCCCCTTCCCACACGTGTGCCCGAAGGCTGTCTAAAGAGATACTTGAAGAACATGGGGACATAATTTGTTTAGGGGGGGGGGGCTTCGTTCCTGTCTCTCCCTCATAAAAAGAGAAAAACAGGGAGAGGAAGTCTATAACTAAGAGAACACGGCACTGGAGCGTATTTATTGGCAATATGGAAGAGAGAGATTATCCCCCAAACAGAAGCAAGAATGCATCCTCTTCTGAGGCTGTATAGGTTTTATATTCCAGCCAGCGCTGAGATCTAAATTGTGTTGACAAAACTAACGCGAGGAGTTAGTAAGTAGGGTCAAGGACTCCACTCAGATCATCCACATGAGAGCTCTCTGCTGCACCGCTGATACCGGCAGTTTTGACAAAACCTTGGTAAAGGTATCTCCCCTTTCCCTCGTTACTCAAACCCACGCTGGGCTCGCTTTCTGCTTAACCCTGTGCATCTAGACTGAGTGGGGAGGAGGGTGACATTAGCTATACAAAGTATTCCCTGGGATCAAGGAAAACAAGGTGATTTTGGATCAAAATAGGCATGGCCATTACGTTTAGCCGGAAGAACATTCCTAGTCAGACGTTCGGGCATCGAAGGATCTAAAGAGTAGTACTGTTCGCTTGTATTGCTATGTATGGGTGTTCTCTCCCCCGTCCAATCTCTGCTCTCTGACTTCCTCTGTTGTGTTTGTCCCTCGCTACAGCTTTGCCCTCTTGAATTTTCCCTGACTGGGGCTGGGAAGTAAACTGAAGTCGCGAGTCTGAACAACAGCGGGCGGAAAGGGAGCTTTCAAACGGGAAAACACGAGTCTCGATTACCTTTGTGCAGCTACATTTGCATCCACCACCCCAACATTTCTGACCCAGGACCTGACGGAATCCATTTCAGAAGCGAGAGATTTCTCTTTCAGAATGGGTCCTCTTCCTAAAGTATCTTGAATCCCAAACATTTAAAAAGTCTATTCCAACCGGCCACCGTTTCTTTAAAAAAAAAAAAATGCAACCGCTTTTGAAACTGTCACGCACACACAGATCCCAAAACCAGTGGAGAAGTCCAGCTTTAAAACCAACTTCTTCTGCTTTTAGAAGCTACGGGATTTGGTGAAAACGCCTTCCCCCCAAAATAGAAAGTTTTTCCTCTTGCAAAGTAAAGTTCTGCTCTCATTCAGGCTCGCCCGGTCCTATCATCCTGCACACGCCGGCGAGGAAACAGCATCCAAACACTGACCGCTGTTAACCAGGATCACCTGTTTCTCAGAGACACCGGGAAGAGAGGACTGATTGCTGCCTAATCCAAAAAAAAAAAAAAAAATCGCGATAAATCGTGAAAGAAAGGAAGAAATGGAGCGCAAGAGTCTGATTACACACCGAACTGCGGAAGCCAGGATGCTTCCCCAAGCTAGTCACCATCAATGGGTTACAGCACTGGGAGAAAACATACTAGGAAGGGGGCGGAGCAGATTTCCATATTAGGGGGACTCTATTTGCATAGACTCACCCGATTGGAGGATTGCAGACAATTATAAAGCTGATATACACTAATAACTCCAGCTCCGGGCTACCAACAATTGCCAATGGGAAAAGCAACAGTAATCAGACTTTTCTGATTGTTGAATAAGTTCCTTACCAAAATTACTTCGCTTTCAATGTGTTAACCTCAGATGGAACCCACTCAGTCTAGGGTATTATCTTGTTATTCTAAACAAGAGAAAAAATTCTAGGAGACTTTAGTATGTGTCCCTGCCATCAGATGAGTTTTGTAACCATGAACAATAAAACAAACATCCTTTTTTGAAAATCTGGAATGTCTTACTGCTATTCTTTTAGGAGCACCGTTAGAAACATTCTCAGCGAAAACTAAATAGGATCTAATCCAAATATCAGGAACTGGGGGCATTAGAAGGTGCTCTCTATAAGGGGTTGGTGACAGATTGTGCGCGTCAGCGAGGGAGAAAGAGAGAGATCCACACATATCCAATCCATAAAATGCACCCAAAATTTCACACTACACCAGAGCTCTGAAATCGTCCCTTAAAACTTTTTATTTCGTTGCATCTAGGCAAAAAACGTAGCTGCTGATAGGACATAGATATTTTCATCCATGAACCAGAAAGTGGTTCCTACTTTAAAAAAAAAAAAATCTTTTTGGCTTGGCGTTATTTTCTTCATGGCCCTTTTGTATTCTGATCTGTGCATAGATCTTTCCCTGAAATCTATATAACACCAACGCGAAAACAGATTTCAAGACAATGAATGCAAATCTGTGCTCAAAGACCATCTGCCAGATGAAGGAATCAGATGTTCCATAGTTAAAGGGACAGTGCATGGATTTCCTCGCCTCGTTATTTAGAGCCCCTCTCTTTAACCTGCTTTATGTTTAGGAGGAGAAATAAAAAATTCTTTTCAGTCTCAAACCTAGTTGATTACATTCAAGAAAGGGACCACGGTTAGTTGCATTTTAAATGCCTGCCTTTCTACTAAGTGTTAGATAATTATAAAAGTTGATTTAAAAATATATATTTAAATCTTTTCATCCGAAAAAAATGTATATTTCATTCACACACGATGGGGGGGGGGGCGAAGAGGGGACTCTAAATTATTCTGTCTACATGCATGACATACATGGTATTAGATGAACTATAAATCTCCACGCGATCTCTGTTCAAAGATATTTACCACACTAACCTTTCTTTCCCCCGAATTGATAAATATGCATCGAGTGATTTGTCAGTTTAGCAAAAGGAAAGGCTGACATTTTTTTTAAAAAAGCAACAATCAGTTCTGTTCATTCCCTCTGAAGCACCTGGTATTGCCCACTGTGGGAAGACAGGATACTGAGCTATATGGACCTTTGGTCCGACCCAGTATGGCTATGCTTATGTTCTGTGGTTAACAACAATATATTGTATAAATAAACATTACTGTGATGTGTAATAATAGTATCTTTTGATACAATTTCTCAATTGTGAAAAGCACTGTTTATTTCTGAAATGAGTCGAGATCATTTAAACCATCAAAGAAAGGAATCAAGAGTATTCAAACTAGATTTACAGACGATAGTGGGTGATCTATATCTAACAGGAAAGTTACCTTCGCCCACTGAAGCTTAAGTGTATTTCCTGCGTTAAGAACGATTTATTTGCATTTTATTTGTATCAGTGGCATTGTAATATGCCATTTAACTTGCCCCTGAATGTATTCCTATAGCTGGGATGGAAAAAAATCCCACTTGTTCTGACCCTGGATGGTGTATTAATAGGGAGAAAAGGCTTTCAAATAATTGGCGCTCCCTGCTCCAAGTGATAGAGCCGATTGCTGTCCTTCTAATATGTTAAAAATGAATCAGACCAGGCTCCCTTAAGATGCTTATCCAATAAAGTCTAATCGGTTACAAAATCTTGGTAGAAACTTCACTGTCTCGCTGCGTGGGTGAGGGAGAGCGAGCGCTGACCCAGGGGTAAACGTGCCAGGTTTTGGGACAATAGGGAATCGTGTGCCACAGTCCCTGAGGGGAGTCTGGCTTTTAAGGATTCATAGCAGGGTCAGAGGGCACCGACTCAGGTCAGGGGAGGGGCACCCTTTTTGCCCCCAACAGCTGCCATCAAAATTTGGCACTTCAGGGACAAATGAAAGCATCCCCCCTCCCCCGCTCAATATTTCCCCAGAACTGCCCACCCACCCACCTAGGGTCCCCTTCCCCCATCCCTTCCAATGCCAAGTTAACAGTCTGTCTGCGGGTACAACTTGGGGCGGCAGGAGGGAGGATCGCAGCCGCCCTGAGATCTTTGTGCTCTCTTCAGAGAGGCATGACAGGTTTGCGGTGGCGCTGTGAGATAATCCAAGCCACTGGCGTGCATGGACTCAAACCAATTCCACCCCGCTTTAGACGAGGGACCATTTATTTGAGGGTCTCCCATCCCCTACAGTTTAGATCATTTACTTACACCGAGGGGTTTTTTTCTTCTAAAAGGACAGGACGATGGGTTTTTAATACTTTATGGAAGTGTTCATTCCAGCTCCCATTCCAATAGCAAGTGCCTGGGTTTAATACCGTTTGAGCCAAAATCAGCTAATTCCCCTGATGTAACTCCAGGACATCGCCGTTCATTTCAGCTGGAGTGACTCCGGATTAAGACCAATGTAAACCGGGTTTAATTTGGATTTGTGCTTCTTAATGCATCAGTTTGCTTAAGCGAGCCCATTTCACACATTAGTGAAAGGATAATGCCATCAAATAACGCATGAACACTAAAGAGAATGCACCATTTAAAAACACGACTTGCTAGAGGATGCCTTGAAAGTGGAAGGAAACCTCTTTATTGTCTTCCTGCAAGAAAATAAAAGCGCATTTAAAACTAAACAGTTTGGTAAGGGCCGTTTACGGCTGGCAATTGGAGCGTGAGGTTTAACAGCAGATAACTAGTAGTTTGAAACAGCAGCCCAAGGGATACAAAGAGAGACAATGAGCTATGTAGTTTAGCAACAGGAAGGATCTGGAGCGACTCTGCCACAATTCAACCTCCCAAAGCAGACAGAAGTAGAGTCTAAGATTTAGTACGCAGCCAGTTCTGTTACGCTTCCTTACTCTGTGGTCCAAACTGCCTTTTCAATAGGTGTCATTCCGAGCTCTTCTTTAAACCGCTCGGATTCTTAATAACGCTTTTCTTCTTTTTTTTTAAAGTGTAACTATTTGTGGTTATTTCCTTCTGTCCCAAGCGCAATCTCTCCCTCGCCTCCACCCACATTTCGGTATCAAAACAGGTGAGGACATCTTGGCATGGTCAATGTCATGTGCTCTTCTTTATTATAAACGGACACAGTTCATTGCTTGTAACAGCTGAACTAATAGGTTTCTGGAAAATGAACGAGGACCAACTTGTCTTACGCTACACCTAAAGCAAATACACACCTACAAGGAATGAGACAATGCCCCTCCTACTAACCCTTTGTAAGGGGTTCCTTAGGAAGCGGTAAAGACAATGGAGCAGATGATTCAATGATTACAAACTACAGATTTTTAAACCATCAATGTCAGCACGGAGCAAAGTCGCAGATTTGTTTTCTGTATGTCACATCATGTGTTTTTTGGCTAAGTCGTGTTTTTAAATGGTGCATTCTCTTTAGTTTTCACATGTTATTAGATGGCATTGTCCTTTCACTAGTGTGTGAAATTGACTCGCCTAAGCAAACTGCTGCATTAAAAGGCCCAAATCCAAATTAAACCCGGTTTACATTGGTCTGAATCCGGAGTCACTCCAGCTGAAATGAACGGAGTGTCCTGGAGTTACACCTTGCGTCTCTCTAAATAAATAACAAAACAAAACAAAAAATAGACCGCTGTTACGACCTGCTTAAAAAGACAAGTTTTCAAGCACCTGGAAACTAGATGATTACCTTATATATGCGTGCACGTACCCACCAATCAGAACTGCATTCCCATGCATTTGTTTCTCAAGTGTATAATAGAAGAAAGCCTTTCAAGAACCAGAGAAGACGATAAGGGTAAACAAATGGTTTACTTTCACGCTGTAGTTTGTGACGGAAAGATCGCTAGGAAAAGCTCGGACAGGCTACGCGCTCTTCTTAACTTCTCTAATGGAAAACAATCTGAAAGTCCTCAGCACAGATCTGGGTAAGAAATTTATTCCGGCTGATATGCATCTACTATATTCCTGATTTATAAAGACCCTCGATTTAACTGAAATAAAATCGTAAGGACAAGGGTCGCTTGGGTGTGTGTGTCTGGGGGGGAATAACACAAAATATTTCAGAACAGAGGGTTTAATGCAGTTCACTTGTATGCAACTGACAGATACGAAAGGGAATACAGCCCTCAGCTGTGATTCAAAGTATAAAGCAAGACACAGTTAAATCAAGCCCTTTCAATTATATTTGTTATAAACCAATAATTTTATATATTTACCATAAAGGTTATTTTAAAGGGATGCTCACTCATGTGATTGTGGGGGAAAACACACCACTAAGTATAAAATGATTGACTCCACACACACACCCCATTAGGAAATAACCAGAAACGTGGGTCTATAGCTACAAAATCTTAAGCTATACCTGGTCTCTCTCTCCCCCTTCCCTCTTGTATCATAAAGGCACTATTTACTATAGGCAGATCCACACTGATCATTGTTTATGAAAGGTATAAGTTTCAAAGAATCCACTGATCACTGCAACTTACACATTTATATGCACTGATCAACAGAACGTTTGGAAACTTACAAATTATTAAGTCAACATGCAAAAACTTCTGCTCCCCTCATCCTTCCCCAAAGAGAGAAAATACTGTATCCATCAGAAACTCTTTCGAGTTTCCCATACATTCCAATAAGTAGGTGCTTTTTCACTAGAACAGAAAAACACATCTGTTAGGTTTTATATTCAACTTTTTTTTTTAAGATACTTTTACTGCCTTTTGCCTAGCGTGGTTTTTGGAACACATTAGCAAATAATATTTTACCATGGGGAGTGTATGTTCTATTTTATTTTATAATGCAGATTTGAAGAGTCTTATTGCTGGAGTTTGTTTTTCTAACCACATGAAAAATTGAAGCAACAAGCACATTCAGGAAAAATATTTTAGATGGGTGTATATTTGTGCTGGGATCTTCTTATTTTCCAGTTTACAGAAGGCTGTTGAGATCATTTTTCAATATATCTTTGTATAAAGACATTTTAAAACACCCCAAATCAGGAAATCCAAATTTGTCATAACCCTTTTAATTCACCCACACTGAATACACACTTGATCCAGTTTTTGCTGGCAGACACAAAATTTGCACCAACTGGATTTGTGCAGACATACCCGAGGGCAGAATTGGACTCATTCTGCATTAACATATACAATTCATAACCCCAATAATAACCCAAAAGGTTTCCTATGGCCCTGATCCTGCAAACACATTTATGCACATGCTTAAGGTAAGTAGATCTGCTGAAGTTAATGGAACAACTCACATGTGTAAGCATGCGTTTAAGAGTTTGTAGGATCAGGGCCTAAATTGACCTTCCCAAATGAATTATTTCTATTTCCTGATTGAGATCCTGATTCAGCAATGTAGTTAAACACGTGCCTACCTTTAAGAGCTTGAGAGTATCACGGAAGAGATGGGACAACTCACCCACTTAAAGCTCGTGCTTACGTACCTTGCTAAACAGGAACCTTAGTTTTTGTTTTTCAATACACATACTTTTCTTTAAGAAAAAAATATTTCTTTCTCTCAGTTCCTTGGGTTGCTGTGGAATTCTACATAGCATAGTCTAAAAACTTAAGCCGGGAAATTCCACAGGCAAACAGAGCACAAAACACACACCTGTGTAAACTAATTAATATTGATGTTTAATATTAATATTGTAAAATAACATTTGTTGTTTCATAGTCCTATAAATCCAAAGTTGGTGGTAGTTGCGTACTGTGCCTGGGCAAAAATGCAAATTTTGTTGCATTTATCACAACTATTTTATTTGTAATTGATCTGGAGATCAGCTTTCACTGAGGACTAGCCACCTGGAAAAATCTGCAGTCCCATTTCAGGCATGGATGTACTAGAGCCTTTTCAAGGTGGAAAATGTATATGCATTTATTTTCACTCATGTGTCACTTGGATGAGTAGACCTGGCTCAAAACTTTCCAATAACTTCCATCCTTAGGTTGAATCCAAAAGTTCAGTACAAAAAAAGAGATTTACAGATAGTTATGCCGCTTGGTTCAAAGCCCAGGAAGTCACTGGAAAGACTTCCATTGACTTCAATGAGATTTGGATCACACCCATGTTGAGTTATGGAGGGCTCAATATAAACTTAATGATAGGGTTCTCTTGCTTATTTTTATTTTTATGTATTTATATATTGGCTTCTCTGTGGTATTTTGAGTATCCGAGTACTTCAAATATTAAACTTATTCTAACCACACCTATGAGGTCAGGAAGTATTATCATCCCAATTTGACAGGTGGGGAAACTGAGGCACAGAAAGGTCATACAGCAAGTCTGTGGCTGAACCAGGAACAGGATTTAGACCTAATATGTGCATTAACCATAGAAACCTCTTTCCTCGACTCAGCGGACCGTTCTTTCTGCAATACACATCAGCCTTGTGCCAACTTAAAAACCTTCCTGAGCAACACAAACACATTCACTAGCAAAATCCTCAGCTGGAGTATGTTGTATGAAGTCATTGGAGTGACACCAGTTTCCACTAGCTGAGGATCTGGCCCACTGTGTACGTAACTGATTTTTCCAACACCTATACAACATCCTAAATATACTGGACATTCATATGGATAACAAGAATACTCAGAGTTAAAACTGTTAATGCTAACACATTTTGGAAGAGATATTAAACCTCATGCTTCATGGCTTAAGCCAATTTCTAACTATTAGGGATTTAGAGAAGCTTTTTTAAGGAACACAGTTTTTTGCTGTGTGCTAACACCATGCAGTCCAGGCTCCATGACCAGGCTCCTAGGTGCTACCACAATACATATAAATAATAGGGCTTAGGAGGATGTCTAATGTGTGTGGGGTGGGGTGGGGTGGGCTGGGGGAAGTTATCCTATATCTGCCTATTGTGAGCCTTCTAATGCCTTCCTCTGGTGCTGGCCACTCTCAGAGACAGAATACAGGACTAGACGAACCGCAGATCTGATCCAATCTGGCAGTTCCTATGTTACACCTCCCACACAATCAGTAGGAGGCTGAAAGTCCATATGCAGTAACAAAAGCTTTTCCAGAATGGAAAAGACACTTCTCAGTTCCTCCCTACAGTATGTGAAAATAATATGAATCAGGAAAGCTGTATAAAACCATTTTTAGTTTTTTATTTATACAGGGCTATTAAAATGCCTAATTTAAGGGAAGCTGAGTGGAGTTCTGCTTTATGTAGGCTGGGGTTTTCAAAGGAGCTAGAGAGAACTAGACACCCAGGCCCTGATCCTGCAAAAGCTTATGCCTGTGCTTAACTTGATGCATTGTGTTATTATTTGCACGACCCTAGCACCTAGAAGCCCTAATCATGGACCAGGACTCCATTGTGCTAGGTGCTGTACAAACAGAACCAAAAGACTGTCCCTGCCTCAAGCTCCACTGATTGCAATGGGACTACTCACAGTGCATACCGTTACGCATGTGTGTAAGTCTTTGCAAGCTCAGGATTCCCAGTGAATTGCAATGGCATTTGGGTACCTAATTCTTTTACAACTCCCCAGCACAGCCAATATTTTGTTTGTAAGAGGGTATTTTCAATTATTTATTGACTATTTAGGTTCAGCAGAGTCTAATTTTGCCTACAGATTATTGGCGGGGACCTCACAGGTCTTTATATCTCTTGTGATATTCAGTTAAGACACTTTAAATTTTACACACACTTAAACGGTTCTGTTGTTTTTCTGTGTCCTTGACTGTGCCCATTAAATGTTGCACTCCCTATTGTGTTATGCAATAGAAAGATTAAAGCAAAAAATGGTTTTGTTTGTCAGCTTTGTGCATTTGGCAACATTTTGTGGACTGAGGGTTACTCTGTTTTACTGATGGTCAGTTGCACTTTTGTCTGTGCATAACATGGGGGGTAAGTCCACATGTGTGAGCTTCCCAGGCATTCCATGACCAACAGCAGCATCAGCAAAGCTGAAATTCATGAGGCAGAGGCACCAAGAAAGCTGAGTGTCTGGGAAAGGCGCGGAGGGGGTAGGAGGAGGTGGGCCTGAGTATGTTTGGTGGTGGTGTTCCTGGGCTTATTCCAAAGACATCAGTAGGGGAGCAAAAAATCCCCCTGTCACTTTTTAAAAAAAGGAATGAATAATAATTATTTTTAAAAAATCAGGTCACACTATGGAGAAAAGGGGTGCTCTCCAAAAACTGTTAATAGCATCACTTTAAAGCTGAAGAACTACAAAAATTGAGCTGGAATCTTGGCTGTGGCAAAGGATTACAGAGCAAAACACAGCAAAAGTGGGGTGCAAAGGTGGCTTTTAGCTATCTTTGTGTTCACCCGATCATATCCTGGCGATGCAATGGGCTGGTCCCCCAGTGTAAGTCAGAGCAGCCTTAGGGCTGCTCTAAACTACACTAGCTGCCAACAGCCCCAATGAGCAATTACAGTAGTCAAGAATCATTTCCCCTGGCCATGTCCCCTGTGCTGGGGTAAGCAAAAGGCTGGCATAGGAGCTACTACACATTGGCTGTGTGCCCTCATAGGATCCCTCTACTGGGGTGATCCTTCCATGGCAGGCTAGGCAAGCTCTAGACCCACCTGGCACCAGTGGAATGGAACAAAGCAGCCATGTGACAGAGGAGAATTTGGCCCATTCAAAGCACACCTGAGATGAAAAGATATTTTCTCTCTCTCTTTAAAAAAAAAAAAAAAAGAAATTAAGAAATTATTTAGCTACACACAAACAGCAAACCCTTCCTCCCCAGAGTTGCCCCATCCACTTCATTGAGAGCAAGAAAGGGTTAGCAGGATCAGACCCAGGGGGCTTAAAAAGAGGACACTGAGCAGAGGAGCTATCCTGTGGTCCACTTGTATCCCTTTGCTTCAAGGAAGTTGGACCCCTACACTATTTTCAAGAGGCTGTGTTCAAATCAGAGCATCTGAACAGCAGAATACATCAAAGCCCATGGCATGATGTGTAGAGGATACATTTCCTTCCCTGCCCCTACAGATAATCCACAGGCTGCAGCCCAGCCAGCATGGTCAATCCTGGAGATATGGTTGGAGAGCATGCTAAGAAGGCCATATTCACATCTGGTTTCACCTGAATTTATCAGTCTATATCTGCCTTACTAGCAGGCCCAACACCGTGATATCTGGACAACCAGGAAGGAGTTTAGATGCATTAGAATGCAAGCCCTTCAGCTCAGAGACTGTTTCTTCAGCCATGCTTGGAAACAACTTGCCCATTTTGGCACTATCACAACACAAATAATTATTAACATCTAGACACCTCAGTCACCTCCACTGTATTAGGTGCTGCACAAACACACAGTAAATGACAGCACCTGCCCCACGAACTTATGCTCCAGAAAGCAAGGCCTAGATGGGTGATACAAGCAAGCAGATGGGAGGACAGGGACACAAATGGAGTACAATGTTTTAGCTCTCAATCAGTGTGTGCTCAGTCTTTAGCCCACCAATGACAATAATCCAACTCATCTCTTTATTAATATTCATTTGTATGCCAGCAGCGCCTCGGGGCTCACAACTGAGATCAGAGCCCCATTGGGCTAGGAGCTGTACTCACCTGACATGAGACACAGTGGTTGCCCCGAATTGCTTACAGTTGAAATAGACAAAACAGACAAAGGGTGGGAAGAGAAACAGGACCACGGAAAGGTGAAGTGATTTGGCCAAGGTCAAGCTGCAGGTCAGAAGGTAGGTCTTCTGACTCCAAGTCCCATGTCCTAGCCGCCCAGTGATTCTCAACCTTTTTTTAAACCAGGAACCCCTAAACTTAAATAGACAAACCTGCGGACCCCCAACCAGAGGCGATACATGCAGGCGTGGGGGCACAGGGAGTCATAGGTCCTCCTCCTCCCTCCAGATTTCTGCTTTCCTTTTGGCCCTGCTCTCTGAAGTGCTGATGTAGCAGGGCAGAGCAGTGGTGCATCTCCTTGGCTAGCTGCTGCCTGCTCGTGGAGTCAATGGGTGTGAGGCAGTCCCTTCTGATGGCAGGGGAAGATCTCTCTTCTGCAGCGACACTGCAATTTTTGGTTGTTCTCCCCCAACCCAGAAAGGCTGGGTGGCTCATTGAGGTGAGTCATGGGGGTGGAGGTGGCGGGGCTCAGGCTTGGGCTTCAAGCCCGAGCTTCGCCACCCGGGGCTGAAGCCTGGTCCTTGGTGGACCTCCTGAAACCTGCTCGGGACCTACCAGAACCCTGGTTGAGAACCAGTGCACGAGACCCCACTATCTAGCTTTTAAAGGCCAGCCCTTGGTAATTCTCTTTTTAAAAACTTTCCCCCATTTATTGTCCTCTCCACTGGGTGCATGGCACTCTCTGAATACCCAAGATACGTGGGTGGGGAGCCAGTCATCAGCCAACATGCATAGTGAACCGAGAACTGTTGCACCAGCGAGAGTGACCATAGTCGATGGCGTCACATCAGGCATAGTGTAGCAAAGTCCCCACATCTGGATCAATCCTGCGAATCCACAAATCTCTGGGCCAGCCCCATGGTAGGGTCAGGGCCTATCCCACCCTTCATGCGCCGATGGGAGTGGGGAGTAAGAAATCACTGGCGATGCCGTGACAGCTGTAGGCCTAAATTCTCACAGCAGACCCCCTTGCACTAAACCCGACGTTGCATCACCCCTGTCACCCCCCAATTGGTGAACTGAGGCCTAGGCTGGCAAGAGAAATTTGAAAGAGCACCATGGCCTGCAGAGTTGCAGCCTAGTGGCCGTCAGTCCTAGACACTCCTGAATTCATGACAGGTAAAGATAGCTGGTCAGCCAGGACTCAGTCCTGCTCCCATTGAAGTCAATGGTGAATCCCGGCGATTGATGCCCATGGGAGAGGGATCACCCCTTCAGGGTC
Source organism: Emys orbicularis (assembly GCF_028017835.1). Lineage (NCBI taxonomy): Eukaryota > Metazoa > Chordata > Testudines > Emydidae > Emys > Emys orbicularis. The sequence continues at coordinate 137,634,736 of NC_088684.1, forward strand.
CTGATGCCAGGCTGTGTTTTCTCCTAGTGGTGTCAAGGCAAATACATTTTTGGCATCACCAGCTAGCAGGACAAGCCTTGCCTTGATTTGAGGACTTTTTTAAGTGGCCCACATGCAGTCTGCTGTGCTGAGTGGCCTTGGCTCATCCACATATAAAGGGAGCTGGGCAGGGCCCTGAATAACCACAAGCCGGTGCTGTTTGGCAGCCAAGCCCGAGGAGGGGAGGCACATTTTACAAGATGGTTTATGGTGGCTCATTCTCCCCCTTCTAGAATACAAATAATGTTAATGGTGACAGAATCTACAGGCAATAAAAGGCCTTTGCAGGCATCAAACAGCTTCAGGCTTTGCTTTTGCTCTTGGCCAACTGTAAAAGCCAGCCCAGCAGTTCCTACGGATTGCCGGGATCACTGTCTGTTAAGTAATTACATGGCCCAACTGGTTTCCAGCGAGAAGCTGAGAGAAAACCTATTATATCTCAATGAACCACATGAAGACTGGAGAGGAGAAGATCTGTATTTTACATCTGCCATTGGGTTTTAATATATAATCCTAAGAGTAACCAGATAAGAAATTCCTAGCTCCCAGCCACCAAAGCACAAGTCCCATAAAACAGCAGAACCACGGGGCCTAGGTTGGGACATCACACATTAACTCACTACCTGCATTATTTTGTTACAGCAGCTTTAGAGGCCCAGGTGAGATCAGGGACTCGCTGTGTTCCACTGTTATTTAATAGAGATATTTGGATACAGCTGTTAATCAAAACGAACATATTTAACCAATATTTGAGTGGAAAGGTGAAGGTTGTCTTGCTCTAAACGGAATCCATTTGCACCTCCCTTGTTCATATAGTCCAAGACCAGATGGGGACATTGTGATTATCCAGTCTGACCTCCGGTATAACACAGGCCATAGAACTGCCTCAGAATAATTCCTACAGCAGATCTTTCAGAAGAACATCCAGTCTTGATTTTAAAAAATTGTCAGTGATGGAGAATCCACCACAACCCGTGGTAAATTGTTCCAGTGGTTAATTATTCTCACCATTAAAAATGTACACACTATTTCCAGTCTGAATTTGTCTAGCTTTTACTTCCAGCCATTGGACTGTGTAGTATCTATCTTTGCTAGATTGAAGAGCACATGATTAAATATTTGTTCCCCATGTAGGAACTTACAGACTATAATCAAGGTCCCCCCTTAACCTTCTCTTTATTAACCCACAGTAAATAGATTGAGCTCCTTGAATCTAACACTCTAAGGTATGTTTTATAATCCTTCAGTGATTCTTGTGGCTCTTCTCTAACCCCTCTCCAATTTATCAACATCCTTCTTGAATTGTTGGCACCAGAACTGGACACAGGACTCCAGCAGCGGTCGCAGCACTGCCAAAGACAGAGGTAAAATAACCTCTCTACTCCTCTTGATTACAGAATCCTACAGAGCTTCCCCTTTTTATGCATCTCATGATCACATTCTCTCTTTTGGCCACAATGTCACATTGGGAACTCATCAAATGTTGATGGTTACATCTTAAACCAGCTATTCTTTTGCAAAGTATATGACCTAGCAGGCACCTCGCTGGCACGTGTGTCTGTATTTGAGGCTTGGGGTGGGATAGCACTGCCTAGTGAACAGAGCACAGGAGTGGGAGCCAGGACTCCTGAGTTCTAATCTTGTACCCGGTCTTTGAATCTTGACACATACTCGCAATGTTTTTATCATGTGTACAGTATACATGAACATATGCACATATATAATATATAAAATTATATATGTGTGATTTGCCACTAGAGCTAAAACTTTAAAATATTGAGAAGTGTCATTTTATATAATTTTACAGTGTTATTTCAAAGTCAAAATTTTCCATTTTTGCACTTCATTATTTGTTGTGTTTCTGTGCCTGCACAGACTTTTATTTTCCCTTCAGTTCCTTAGGCCAAGTCTACACTTAGAAGTTTTCCTGACATCATAATGTTAGTGATGGTGTTTTGGGATTTATTTTGCTGACAGCAAAAGCCCTAGTGTCAATGCAGTTATACCAACAGCAGAGTCCTTTTGCCTTGTATAGCTTATTTAACTCAGAGAACTGGTATAAGCGTCACTGGAAAAAGCACAATTTCCAGGAAGGTTTACTGGTGTAGCTAGACTGTATCGTTAGACTTGCAAACCATTTAAGTATAGACAAGGCCTTAGGTTTAGTTGTCCGTGCAAGTACAGCTGATAGAGTGCTAGGGTCTTAGAACTGCTATGGAAGTTTTGCCTCTGACTTCAATGAGAGCTAAGGACTTAGGGTATGTCTACACTACCTGCCGGATCGGCAGGCAGCGATCGATCCAGTGGGGGTCAATTTATTGCGTCTAGTCTCGACACGATAAATCGACCCCCAAGCGCTCTCCCGTCGACTCCTGTACTCCAGCGCCGCGAAAGGCACAGGCGGAGTCGACGGGGGAGCGGCAGCAGTTGACTCACCGCGGTGAAGACACCACGGTGAGTAGATCTAAGTACGTCGACTTCAGCTATATTATTCACGTAGCTGAAGCTGCGTAACTTAGATCGATCCCCCCCACACTGTAGACCAGGCTTTAGGCTTCCACTCCCTGACTTTACACTGCATATCATCATCAAGGCAGATCCGGACATAGCCGCCTTGCAGGTTGAGCACCACCCTGATCAGTCTCTAGCAAAGTCCTTAAGATGGTCTGGCTGGTCATCCTTATAATGAACACTACAATAGTGCCTGTGAACCGCAGTCAAGAATCAGGGCCCCGTTGTGCTAGGTACTGTGCAGACAAAGAAAACTGTTCACTTTTTGGATCAGGGACAAACTGTTTGTCAGACTGGATGTGACAGGGAGACAAAGCAGATGAATGGGGTGGGGTCTGGGTTGGAAGAGACATTTTTACAAGTTAACAATAAATGCAGTATGGTTTAGTAGAAAAGCAGAAGTCACTGCTCATCATTTGACTGACCAATGGTAGATGGGAGGGATTTGGAAGCATTATTTGCATAGTCATACATCTTAAGGCCATTACGAAGGCCATACAAGAAGGGACCATTATGATCATCTAGCCTGACCTCCGGTATAACACAAGCCAGTAGTTCCTTCACGAAGCGCCTCATTTCTGGTTGGGCTAGAGCATCTCTTTTAGACAAAGACACCCCATCTTGATTTAAAGACGTCAAGTGACTTCATTGCAGAGGTGAGTTTTAAGGAGGAATTTGAATGGCAGCATTATGAACGCTGATGGCGCGCTTTACCTCAGACATACAGATGGCATGGAAGAACGGGTGTGGGGGCTTGAGGGAGAGGTGGGATTGAGGCTTCCATCATTGGGTCAGAAAGCTAGTAGATCTGACAGACAGGGCAGGGCTAATCGTGAAAGGCCTGAAAGGCAAAGACAAGGAGCTTATGTTTGATGCGATGGAGGTGGGGCAGAGCTACAGAGAGATGTAAAAAGGCGGGTGATGCTTTGGGAGCGAGGAACCAGGGAGATGATCCTGGCAGCAGTGCTGTGGGTGGGGATGAGGGAGGTCACTGAAGCAGGCAACAAGGCCACAGAAGGAGATCGCAGAAGTTGAGAGAGGAAATGAAGGCCTGAGTAAGAGCTCAACAGTCTGGATGACAGAAAAAGGCCAAGTCTTTGAAACATTATGTAAGCAGAAGCATTAAGAGTTGGAACCAGCCTGGTTAAGGGAGAGGGCCAAGTCAAATATGACTCCAATCGTGTTACAGGATCCCTGCTGGCGAACCCCTGTGCTTGCACAGAACTCCAGTGACTTCCCACTGACCTCCTAATCTGTATAGGCCTCATTATATTTAATAATGATGATCAATAAAGCTTTGAAACATTATAGCATCTTCCCGACGAGGATTTCAAAGTGATTATGGCAATGCACAAACAGCACAACTGAGACAGGCACCCCATTGTGCCAGGTGTCGTACACACAAGCTAACAATCTAAGTAGACAGGACAAGGGATTGGAGAAGAAAATATAATTATAATCCCATTTTGCATATTGGGATTGTGTCTGTAGAGATTAGGTGACTTGGCCAAAGTCACGCTGAGAGTCTGTGGCAGAGCCAGAACTGAACCCACATCTCCTGATTCCCAGCCCTGTGCCCTATACACAAGTCATGTAGTGAATTGCAAGAGCCTTGTGTGGCTGTTTTTGTTCAGTAGGGGGGATACATTTGTAATTAAATAAAGACAGTGGAAACTCAAAATTTTAAAGAGTACTTATGTAAAGGAAGCGATACAATGGGATTGAACACCCTTGGCTAGTTGTACTATAAACTATTCAACTTTTGATGTCCCGTCCCTCCTCTCTCTCTCTCTCCCTCCCCCCTCCCCCCAGCTGAGCTGGCTAGGATACCTCAATCTGAAATTTACATCTTGTGTAATCACCATCACCACCAAGGCACTGCATGCACCATTTGCCTGTGCAATGGTACCACCTTGTGGCCACTGTATTCACAGTACCACATAAAATATAATAAATGACTTCTTTAATAATAAAACAGGCTGCTTGCTATTCAGTGATTTAATACAAAAGGAATCGCTTAGCAGGGATTTAATCCATGAGTAAACTGAATAGCTTCTTACTTGCCTCGTGTATATTGGAAAGGACACTGATGTTTAAAGACTTGTTACTTTTAAACAGTTTGTGTTATTAACATGAAGTTGAGACCTGTGCTCAGCTTCAGAGGGTTTGCTCAAAGGACAATGATAGTCAGATAAAAGCCATGACCAAATTTTGATCTCTCCCACTCACCCATCCCTCAAAACGTGGACTCCAGCAGTATCATTCCCCTGACAAGGAAGGATGCTTGTATATCCTGTGAGCTGTATCATGTTTCCATAGGCTCTCTCCCCTACAGGGTTTTATTTGCTGGACTGGTACACATCAGGGAAACGTGAGTCGATGCCTGAATGATAAAGTCATCTGAAACCTTTTACGCTCCTGAAGTAATGGAGACACCTTGTGGGAGGAAGGTTTGTTTGCTTAGCCTTTGGGCTCACGGTGCGGGACTAACCAAGCACAAGACTGTTTTGCCTTCAATGTTACTTTGTCTGGCATCCGAGATGTATACAGTGCTCAACTTGCCCTTGGCTATCGCACTTAGCGTAGTGAATATTACAGAGTGGCTAGACTCCTGTGTGAACTCGTTCTCTGTTCAGATGCGTAGGAGAAACTAAACACCATATAAGGAAACAGAGAAGTGGTTAAGGCACTAGATTGGGATTCAGGGGATTAGGATTCCATTCCCAGCTCTGCTATAGACTCCCTGCAAGACCTTGGACAAATCACTTGATCTCTATGCACCTCCACTCCTCATCAGTAAAATGGGGATAATAACCCTTCTCTTGTCACTCTCTGCCATTCAGATTGTAAACTCTCAGGGCAGGGACTGTCTCTTACTATGCCACAGCAGAAAGAACAAACGGGGACTGATTTTAGCTGAGCGTTCCTAGGCCTTAGTGTATTATTAAATATTGCTAACAATTATTTATCTTTAATGAATGAACAACTGTGTTCTGCTTCACAGAACAGGCAGTTACAGGGGAGGCTTTCTGTTTGTGACCTACACAGAGTTATTTCCCCTGATCCCCCTATCACTTATTACCTGTACTGTAATAATGAATCTGCAGCAAACTGAAAGCACTACAACTGCCAGCAGGCATTGCAAGCCATGCAGCGTATTAGCGCCACCAACTGTTAGTCAGCAACTGCACACTGAAAGCATTTTGAGCTGCATCCTGACTTTAAAATTAATAGCAAGCCACAGTCATGGCCAAATGTTGACATTCTCAAGCAATAGTTATGTTTCTAACATCAGCCTAGCTTTGTTGGTTTTAGAACACATCCTTTGGTGCAAAGGTTATTGCCACGGTGAATGCTTTAAAGCTAAGATTATTTGCATCAAACAGTTTCTACAAGGTACATGTCTCAGCATCAGGAGTAATGTGCCATTACATCACATAGTGTAAGGTAGCTTTCAAAGGAAAAATGAATGGGTTACAGCATTAATGGGATGGATGGATTGCTCCTATATGGGCACTAAGAAATGCTATCGGTGGTTAGAGTGGGGGATAGAGGATCAGGACACCTGGGTTCTATTCCTGGCTTTGCCACTCAATTGCTGTGTGACCTGGGCCATGTCACAGTCATTCTGAGCCTCAGTTGTCCCCATCTGTGAAATGGGACTAATGCACCCCAGAAATGTGATTTAACATCCCCAGATGAAAGGTGAAGTACGAGTCCAAAATAGCAGCAATATTACATTGAGATAACTCCTTGCATTTGGTGATGTTGGAGGACACTGAGTGGCAATTGCTATGCTCAGCATTACTCCAAGTAGAAAAGGTTGCAGAGAACAGATGTGAGGGGAAAAAAACTGTACTTGCTATAAGACATCCTGCATGATATAAACCTGGGCTGCCTTCCAGGATATTAGCAAAGGCGAGCTCTGTGCAGTAATTTATCCTGCAACTACTGATGCAGAACGGTGTTCGAGTAACATTATGGCTAATAATAAACCTTCCAAGAAGTGGACATGTGGCTTCACTAGAATACCCTCATTCAGTGTGCACCTTAAAGTAGTCACAATTGCACTCTGTTTGCACAGCCACTGACTGTGAAATTGGTGTCAGGGAAGCTACTTTGCCACTTTTACACCTGTTTCATCACTTAGCTTACACCAACACTACTGAATTTGGCCCATAGTCTGCTAACGATCGGGGAGCGTGGAGAGATGAATCTCTCAGTGCTTTCCCTTCTGCTGCCAGCACAATCTGACCCCAACGTTTTGTAAAGCTAGTCCCTTATCCTTCTTCAAGTCCCCCTCCTTAAGACTCTCCTTTGAGGACTACAGACCCCTGCTGGTTGATAACAACTAAGCTGAGATGGTGAGTAACATTGTCCATTCTACTAGCATTAAGGGCATGTCTACATGGGGAAATTGACCAGAACAGCTATTGCAGAACAAGCTATTCCGCAATAGCTATTCTGGAATATCCCCCCACCCCCTGTGCAAACTCTCATTCTGGGATAAGAGTGCTTTTTTCTGAAGCAGATTAAGCTAAATCAGAAAAAAAAAAGGCACTCTTATTCCACAGCAAGTGTCTACCTCAGGAGCTATTCCAGAATAATTTATTCTGCAATAGCTATTCTGGTCAGACAATCCCCAAGGCTGAATTACCATAGGATTTGAGCATCCAGCTCCGTTTGGCTCCTTTGAAAATCTCAGCCTATTGTCCTGCCCTTCCCCAACATGCACCAATGTGTTTGACCAGATGCAACAAATGAATGAGTCAATTAACCTAGATTGTAAACCCTTAATTTCTTCCAATGTTTGTGCAGCACCCAGCACAAAAGGGTCCCAACCCCTGGTAGGCTCAACTGTATTAAAAATAATATGAATATTTTCCCATTTGGAAAAAACTTCACCATTAAAATATATTGATCAAATCTCATTTAGGAATGGTGTAAATGACTGTTAGAAATAGAAGCCTTATGGGATATTATTTTAGCTAATTCAACACCAGTAGTGCTGTGTGTGTGTGCTGAGCTCTCTTGCTAGTTGTATACATTTCTAAAGACTAATGTTTCTATAGATCGCTTAAAAATCTCCAGAAGACCAGATCCACTTACATGCCCGTAAAGACACATGGAGGTGTTGCGAATGATACAGACATTGAAATACCCACATGTAATAGCCTGGACACTTACTGAACAGGTCTCAAAACTGAAGGTATTGTCCTCACACAAAACTAAGGGGAGCATAAATACCAGCTTCAGGCCTTATTAGGTACCAGAGCAGTGGACCATGATAAGATTAGAACCCTTATACAAAGCTATTCTGTTCCATAACTCACTGTAGCCAGACGAACACTGTAGAATCCTGAGGTCAATAATAGGACAGTGACTTGCTATTGCACATTTTAGGTATTTACATAGCGTCAGTCATGGTAGAGTGACATCGTTCTCCCACTACGAGAAAGGGACCAAGTGACCTTCTCCGTTGAATATGGTTCCAGTTCATATGAAACTCCCTGAACATTAAACCTCACCAAATGAGGGTCAATCCATCCTCATCATCATATCCACTCATTATTATCCACACCCGAACATAGCCACTTTATGAACTTCATACCCTCATATCTCAATGTCTGTACTTTGACCCATCAACCTTTTACCCCCAATCGGGGATATTGCAGATTATGTATTCCTCATGCCACCTTATTTTAAACCAAACTTTGCACCCTCGATAATCTGTATGTTATTCCCTGATAACCAGAAACTTCTATGCTCAAACTCTGTTCACTATTTTTTTTAACATCATCTTAATAAAATTTTTAAATCTGTTCTAGGAGCTGAAGATGAGTGAGTTAAGATTGTGAACATTAGGTTATTACCCTCATTAAGGAATCTAATGGCATGTTAAGAATGAAGCCCTGCTTTCCTGAATAGTTACACAAAGCCTCAGCACTTCAGTGAAGCAGGTATTACTCTCCCTATTTGGTAGATAGATAAAAGGGAGGCACTGGGAGATTAAGTGACTTGCCCATTGTCACACAGTGAGTCAGTGGCAGAGCTATGATTAGAACCCAGGAGTTCCAACTCCCAGTTCCATACTATACTCAGTCCACTAGATTATGACACACTCCCTCTGTAGGGAAAGGCCCTGAATAAACTGGATGGGTACAATGTACCGAGACATTCTCTTATTCAGGAAGAAAGCACATAGGTGCTTATTCAAATCTTTTGTACCAGCTTGCTTCTGTCTCCTCTGCAGCTCCAAACACCATGCCTTGTACCAGTCTACTTGAAAGCATCCAGAATATATGGACAGGAGACTGCTTTGTCCACCTCTCAAAGGGCATCCTCAGCAAAGAGCAGCTTTGAGAGATCTCATGAAAGAAGCCAGTGAGCAAAAGGTGCAGGTGCACGTCATTTATTTTGAATCTCCCATATTAGGCCTCTGCTCATCTGCTCAGCTAAACAGAAGAGCCAGGACTATGAAGTGCCCCGGACGAAGGAGTTGGACAGACAGAGGCTATGGGATCCAATGATTAGTTCTCTTTTGAATCAGAGGGTTTCACAAAGTCACCGCAGTGAGCTCCTAATGGACTCAGAGAGTTACCCAAGCTACTTGATGAGAGGCTTTACTACCAAGCTCAACAGGAGAAGCCAGGAGCAGCTTTCAAGTCCTGCGCTAAATGACTCCATTCCGCCTAGGGTAAGAGCAGAGCCACCATGGAGAGGAGAAGAATAGAGCGTGGTGCACATATCTGCCCATCATAACCAGCCTGTCTCTTGCCAACCGGCAATGGTGGGTTGCCCACCTTGCCACACCTGTCTGGTTAAGGATCATCATTTCTTATGTCCTTAAATTCCCTTGAAACTGCTCCAGAGGCTGTGGCAGTTGCAGAGCGTGTCCCCTTGGGACAGCACAAACAGTCACTTCGTCATGACCTATGCTGGTTGCTAATAAGCCAAATATTGTTTTTTAACCGATAGGATATTGAGCGATCTATGCCCTAAGCATTTTAAGCAACCATCTTTCCCTGCATCCATCCTAGTGAGTTAAAGTCTTGCTCACCCGTCATGGTTCCAAGTGACTTGAGCTAAGGACAGATAGGGGACCAGATGTCCCAATTTTATAGGAACAGTCCCGATTTTTGGGTCTTTTTCTTATATAGGCTCCTATTACCCTCCACCCCCATCCTGATTTTTCACATTTGCTGTCTGGTCACCCTAAGGACAGAGCTTACTCAATTCAGGGCCCCCCCATCTGTGGACCTCACTTCCCCCAGGGATGTCTGATGAGCTCCCTCTTCATCTGTCTTCAATGCCTTTCTAGTCAGGGCAATTCATCTTTGGCTATTTCAGCCTCCTGCATTTTCCATCATCTCTTCCTTTTTGGATTATCCCTTGACCTGTTCTGTTTCTGAAGATAACAGTGTTTTTCCCCCTCATGCAATGGACCCAAATTGATTTCAGTTTTATTTAAACCCTACACAGCAACAGCCCACATACCATATATGGAGACAGGTACCCTAGAAAAAAATGCCCATTTCAGTGACAAACAGCAGGAACGTAAATTTACATACAACGGAATTACTTTTAGGCCTAAGAAGAACACTGCACTTCTTTATAAAGTACAGCTGATGATGCCTGTATTCAGTTTTTGTCTCATGTCCCCCAACCAGGGGCTGGTCCACAGATGTTTAGGAGACAGCTACTGCTTCTGGCTAGAGGATTTATTTCTTTAGCTCATGCAACAGAAGCTCATTCTTTTAGTGCTCAAGGTGCCGCGTTCAAACCCACTGTCAGCCACCGGTGACACAAACCTTGCCTTTGGAAAGATGCATCACTCGACTCAGTAAACAAACAGATATGTGTGATTCAGAGCCATGAGAGCGCTAATTAGCCTCCAGCCCCTTGTTTCTTTTTATTGGTACTACACAGCCCATGCACCCCACTGAGTCAGGTCAGATCACCTGATAGAACTGGATGCATCACACCAAAGCCCGGGGCATTCCCAGCAGCAAAGCTGAAGAAACATGTCCCTTACTCAGCAGCCAGGGCTGGCTAGCAAAGGCAGGGAAACACCTCTGTATGCTGCCTCCCTGTTTAAAGAGCCTCATCTTTTCCACACCCTTAATAAGTACCTGACACCTGAACTCATCTCTAAATATGATCCAGCTCAACCATAAATTACAGACCGATGCAGGAATCACCAGGTGAAATCTTGTGCTATGCATGAGGTCAGACCAAGTGATCAAAATGGTCTCTTCTAACCTTAAAATTGATGATTACCAGTATTGTGGTAATGCCCAGGAGCCACACGCAGGGACCAGGTAGGATGACCAGACAGCAAATGTGAAAAATCGGGATGGGGGTGGGGGGTAATAGGATCCTATATAAGAAAAAGACCCAAAAATCGGGACTGTCCCTATAAAATCAGGACATCTGGTCACCCTAGGACCAGAACCCCACAGTGCTGGACACTGTACAAACACAGAACAACAACAAAAGTCCCTGCCCAAAAGATCTAAAGTCATCATCAATTGGCACCACCCCATTGATGCATCCAGTCTGACACTATATTGAAAGCTCTCTGGGGCATGGCTTGGCTCATTTGTTGCTTGACTGTACAGCAGTTAGCCAAATGGGGCCCTGTGACTGGCTCCTTTAAGGGAGGATGTGGCCAGCCACGCCTGCACCGTAATTAATTAATGCTCCCAGCTTGTGGGAGTGGGACTGAGGAGGGTCAGGTGAGAGCTTAGCAGACACCAAGGGCCAGTGCTACCATTAAGGCGAACTAGGCGGTTCCCTAGGGCACCAAGATTTGGGGGCGCCAAAAAGCGGTGCCCCCAATTTTTTTTTTTTACAGCGTTCCTCCCCGAGCGCGCGGTCGCCGCTCCACTTCTCCCGCCTCCCAGGCTTGCAGCGCCAATCAGCTGTTTGGCGCCGCAAGCCTGTGAGGAGAATTAGAGCAGGGGCGGCATGCTCGGGGAGAAGACAGAGCAGAGGTGAGCTGGGGTGGGGAGCTGCCGCATGGCTCCCCGGGCCAGGGGGTGGGGAACTGCTGCGGGGGTGCCTCAGGGTGGGGGGGGGGGAGCTGCCGCAGGGCTCCTCACCCCAGCTCACCTCTGCTCTGCCTCCTCCCCGAGCACGCCGCCCCCGCTCTAATTCTCCTCCCCTCCCAGGCTTGCGGCGCCAATCAGCTGTTTGGCGCCGCAAGCCTGGGAGGGGAGGAGAATTAGAGCGGGGGCAGCGTGCTCGGGGAGGAGGCGGAGCAGAGGTGAGCTGGGGTGGGAAGCTGCTGCACGGCTCCCCGGGGGGGCGGAGCTGCCGCGGGGGGAGCGCCTCAGGGCGGGGGGGAGCTGCCGTGGGGGGGCACCTCAGGGCGGAGGGGGGGCGGGGAGCTGCCGCAGGGCTGGGGGAGGGGGGGCGCAAGGTGGAAGTTTCGCCTAGGGCGCGAAACTTCCTTGCACCGGCCCTGCAGACACCAGGCTCTTGTAAAAGGGCTGAGTGAGTGAGATCGGTCTGGAGGGAAACCACAGGGAATGGGCAAGTCTCTGTGGAAATCCCTGAGCCAGGGTCTCTAGGGGAGCAAGCCCAGGGACCCAGTGCTCTACCAGAGCAGGGAAGGACACATGGAAAAGAGCCCAGAAAGGGGCTGAAAATGGTACTCCAGGAGAATCAGCCTGGTGGGGGGCAAGCACTCTATCCCACAGCAAGAGAGACTCTCAAAGGTAGCCCAGAAAGGGGCTGGGAATTGGGCCCAGAAGGTGTGTTAAAGAAAAGCCCTGAAGGGCTGAGGAAACTTTGTGTTTGTTGGGACTTCTTAGTTGGATGTTTGCTACCCCAGAAGGGGTTAAATTTGTCATTTGGCTGAAGGGCTAAGCTCCATCTCCAGCAAAAACCACCATAGGGAGACCCACCTTGGGGAGGGAAACTGAGGCACCAGTTGCACCACGCTCCAACAGCAAGGGGCGCTACAAGGTGACTATGCCCCATGACAGTCCCTGTTTCTTGAGTCGAGCCCTTACATTTTAAAATAAAACAGAGACATAAATCAGCATTCACAACATCTCTGAATAATGCAGTAGCCTTCAGAATACTTGTCTAGATATAAGAAGTTCCTTCAAATATCTTACTACGCATCAGTGAAACATTATGGGGAAACTGCCTTCTCTGAATTATGTTTGTGATTCAGACATACTTAGCTGAAGCTCCTGGCCATGCAGCAGCATGTACAGTTAAGGACAGCTCAGCCCCAATAGTTATAACCCTGCATTTCCTTTCCAGGGCTTACAGCGTGTGCAGGGTTTATTGCACTTTCCTCTGAAGCATCTGGGGTTGGCTACCCTCAGGCTTCGTCTACACTTAAAACACTGCAGCTGTCCTACTATAGGCCGTCAGAGTAGACACTCATTACAGCAACGGGAGGGGTTTCTCCCGTGGCAGTAATTAATCCACCTCCCCGAGAGCCAGTAGCTAGGTCAACAGAAGAATTCTTCTGTCAGCTTATTACTGTCTACACTAGGGGTTAGGTCGGCATAGCTACATCTCTGAGGGGTGTAGATTTTTGACACCGCTGAGAGGTGTAGCAGTATTGATGTAAATACTCAGTGTAGCCCAGCCCTCAGTGACAGTGTACTGGACAAGATGGACCACCGATCTGAGCCAGGAGGATTGTTCCCACGTAGTCATGTACAAGGCAGAGACAGAATCGTAGAAATGTAGGGCTGGAAGGGACCTCAAGAGGTCATCTAGTCCAGCCCCCACCACTGAGGCAGGATGAAATATACCTAGACCATCCCCAACAGGTGCTTGTCCAATCTGTTTTTAAAAAACCTCCACAGACATGGATTCTACAACCTCCTTAGCTCACCTATTCCAGTGCTTAACTATCCTTTTAGTTAGAAAGGACCTCTTGATATCTAACCTAACCCTCCTTTGCTGCAAGCTGAGCCAATTACTTCTTGTCCTACTCTTAGTGAACATGGAAAACAATTGCCCACCATCCTCTTTATAACATTTTACATGTTTGACGACTTATGTTCCCTCTCAGCCTTATCTTCTGTGGACTAAACATACCCAATTCTACATGATATCATATATAGAATGCATGCTTCACGGAATACATTGCTTTTGGTAGAGAAAAATAGAGAACTCTGGCTATTTAAAGTGGGGAGGGGCATGTAAATGTTACTTGTTCATCTCCTTGTAGTGCCTTGAACTCCAAGATGTATTTACTTCATGACTTGTCGTGTTAAAATAGAAATCCCTAGAGGGAAAACATCCTTGTTTTGAAATAAACATACCCTTGAAAAGTTGTATGATAAATGGTGAAATATTGATCTGAAAGACAATATCCCTGTTCTCTCTGTGTAATGCACTGTTCAGTGTGTGCTACACAATCTTCCTTTCTAGTGGGTCTTTCATAGGAGTCTACTACAGCTATCTGCTAAGGAAGCTCAGACTCATTAGCGCTGTAGGGACGGCCCTCAGTTCCCAGTGATGACTTGTGATGGCCATTGTCACATTGAATACATGGCTATTTAGTCAAATGAACTGTTTTTAAAATAGTAATCATGCCACTTAGTCTTTATATAGGGCTATTCATCAGTAGATCTCAAAGCATTCCACAAAGAATCATTATCGCCATTTCGGAGAGGGGGAAACTGAGGCACAGAGCAGCAAAGAGACTTGCCCAAGGTCACCCAGCAGGCCAGTGGCAAAGCCAGGTGTCCTAAATCCCAGTCCAGCGTTCTCTCCACTAGGCCCCCTTGGAAGCTGAAATTCAGATCCTCAATCAGGAATCAGCAGTGCCCAGCATTTATGCCACACTGTCTTGTAAAGTCCTCTGGCCTGGTACATGGGAGTCCTCTGCTCTCAATGGAGCAGCAAAATGCAACTGACTAGCTCCACTATGAAATCTGCTTTGGACACTGCTTTTCCAGAGCTTACGTACCATGATCATAGGGGCTATCGAACATCCTAAAGCACATCAGATAGTCTTGTCAGTTTCATTTTTCTGTCCACACATGCTAGGACTGTCCGCCTAACCACTTTGCTACGCTTGCACTAGGACCATCAGCCTAACTGCATTGCTACGCTTGCACACGCAGAGAGGGAAAGGGACATGCATCGTCATTACAAAGCACTCAGCTCCTTGCTTCCCTCCTGGGCTTCCGGCCTGCTACCAGGCAACCACACAGCAGTGTTCTCCTTAGTGCAGAATTGGGTTCCCCTGTGCTCCTCCTCCTGCTTCTCACATTGCACCTGGTGCTGAGAGGTAGAACTCTCCACACTGCCAATGAGCAGGATCAAGCCCTAAATACAAGCAGCTATGGTTTAGAATCCAGTGGGACCCTATCTGCAGAAGCCTGCCAAGTACCCTCCTTTTTAAGCATTCACAGGCTCAAGCTATGGCATGCCCACAGCTCCTGAGCACCTCCCTGGAAGCAGCAAGCGCTTTGCAGCACTGAGCCCATAACAAACATCCTCTTGCATGGGCTTTGAATATTTCTCCCTGCACATGCACCGTAGCTGGAACACCTTGTTTTCATATCTCTCCCCATCACCAACACACAACAGTCTACCATCTTCTATGTGCTTAAGCCTGGTTGTTGCTTGCCAGGACTCCAGAAAGACATCCCTGGCCAACGTGGGCAGGTTTGTTCTGGTTTTCAGAATGAGAATTGCGTTATAAGGAACATCATTTGGCTACCACAGCTGTCCAGAGCACGTAAACCCCAGTCCACACTGGTGAAGGAAACCATACTAGAAATCTGTTAGCAACCACCACATTGAGCATAGTCCAAGCTAACAACATTCTGCCCCAGCATGGGCAAAGTTTGAAATGTTAAGTGAAATAGGTAGGTGTGGGGATCCAGCAGTTACAAGACGATTCCTTGGACTACTACAATGAAATCTCATTAGCTTGCCACACTCCAGAAGAGCTGAATGAATAATTGGTTTTTCAGTTCCAGGGGTGAACTGAAAAATCTGGGGGGGGAATTTGGTTCTGTTCAAATCTAAACTAGAAATTTTTCATTTTCTCTTGGCAAAACAAAACAAAACAAAAATGATTCAGATCAAACACAACATGGAATTTGACTCAACATGATTGATTGTTTTGTTCTTTGTTCCATTTTTGGGTTTGTTTTACCCTTTCGGGTTTATTTAAAACAAACAAATAAATATATAGAGAGAGAAATTTCAAAACATTGCTTTGAAATGAAAAATCAAAATGGTGAAACTATTTTGACTATTAAAAAAAAATTAAGCCAAAACTCCTTAGCTGAATTAGATCCAAATTTGCAAATAATTTCAATGCCCTGAAAAATACATTTGCTTAAAATAATTTGCCCAACTGTTCTCCCTCATTGTCTAGAAGGGAGAGACTAAAGAGGATACATTGTGTTTTTATTCTGACTTGCCTCTGTGTCTCCATAAAACCTACACTGAGGTTTTCAGCCATTGATATAATTACATAGAGATAGCTGTGCTAATGCATAGGCATGGTGTAAAAAAGGACCTCCACTAATGCAGCTGCTATCTACACTAAGATTTTTCCCCAGCAATGCTGCTACACCTATGGCCTAAATCTGGAGTACCCTTTTACTATTAATCCTGTTTTGTATGGTCATGCCTAGAGACCAACTAAGACTGTCCAGCGCCAAACACAACATGGCCCCAGCCACAAAGTAGTAGACAATCCCTGCCCCAAAGCAGAAGAGACTGTTCAGCTTCCTGGAGCTGAACAAAAACTGCTGTCTGAGAAAAATACAGCCCAGGGGCTTGTGAGTTTTCCAGTGAGTTAGTTTTTAAAACTCATCAGTGTCCCTCCTATGAAATTGTTCTACAAAAACTCATAACAAAATAAAACAAATAATTCAGCATACCGGGACAAACAGGAAACGTGGCTGGCTGTGGGCCCCAGGGGCAATGCAAGAGATTAATTCTGCACACACAACTATGCTTCTCTGGTCTGTCTTTCACAAATCCTGCAAGGTTCTGCCCAAACTATTCCCCCCCTGGCCTCTTTCCACTCTGCAACTAGCACTGAAGTGAAGACAACTGAGGAAAAGCTGCCCTTTCTTCATCGGGAGCTAAGATCACATGAACCAGCCCCTGCTCCCAGCTTTTAAAGCTACAGAGCTTTTACTGGGGGAATCATATCTATATTACAAGTGCTACAGTCATAGGTGCCGATTCCATGGGTGCTCTGGGCAGTGGCGGATTAATAATTTTGCCGCCCCTAGGCCAGGAAATAATTGCCGCCCTGGCCCCGCCCCGACTCCGCCCTTTTCCCGCCCCCATTCCAACCCCCTCCCCAAAGTCCCCGCCCCAACTCCGCCCCCTCCCTTCCCCTATTGGATCCCTTCCCCAAATCCCCGGCCCCGCCTCTTCCCCCAGCGCGCGGCATTCCCCCTCCTCCCTGCCCCACGAAACAGCTGTTTCGCGGCACAAGCACTGGGAAGGGAGAGAAACAGGATGCGGCGGCCCGCTTGCAGAGGAGGCGGAGGTGAGCTGGAGCAGGGGGGCGGGGCACGAAGGGGAGCTTCCACCCCTGCAAATTTGCCGGCCTAGGCAATAATACGGCGCTGGCTCTGGAGCACCCATGGAAAAAAATAGTGGGTGCTTAGCTCCAACTAGCAGCCCTGTGTCCTACAGCTCCTCCCACTCCCTCCCAGCCACCACAATCAGCTGTTCAGTGGCATGTAGGAGGCACTGGGGGAGAAGGGGCGGAGCAGGGGTGGGAAAAGGCAGGCATAGATGGGAAGAGGTGGGGTGGGGGTGAGGGCTTGGGGGAAGGGGTGCAGTGGGGGGCAGGGCCTGGGGCAGAGCAGGCTCGAGTACCCCCTGGGAACTGGAAAAGTCTGCACCTCTGGTACAGTGGCACAACTGTGGTATTGCAGCTATGCTGCTGAAGCAAGTGTCTATGCTACCGTGACTGAAGGGGTTTTTCCATTGCTGTTGTAAATCCACCCCCTTGAGAGGCAGTAGCTAGTTTGACAGAAGAATTCTTCTGTTGACCTAGGTGCGTCTAAACCGGGGATTAGATTGATTTAACTATATGTCTCGGGAGTGTGAATTTTTCACTCCCTAGGTTGACCTATGTTTTAGGTGCAGACCACGCTTGGAGACCACAGGCAGCAGACCTATTATCACCCCACAATCGCTGTACTTTTAATCACTCCACGCAGATAAATGCAGGTCCCATAGGACTAGGCTGTGAACCCCCCGGCTCTCTCTGGTGAGCAGTTATTCACATGAGTATTAAAGCAAGTAACTGCCCTCCTGTAGTAGTGAGGGGTACGCAATCTGCTCCATGCCCCAGTTCCCTGTTAGTAAAATGGTGATCATGATACCTCCTTTCTCCCAACTCTCTGTCTGCCTTCTCTAGTCAGACTGTAAACTCTTCAGGGCAGGGAAAACACGTTAGTACAGCTCCTTGCACGCTGGGGCTTGCAAGTGCTATTACAATACTACAATAGCTTCACTGGTGGTTTTCTGGATTTGTAATGATGAAAATAAGCAAGTTTCAGCCACCTCACCTATAAATTAACACCTGGTCAATCAAATGGTCAGGGCCAGGGTATTGCCAAAAAACATGAAGGCACATCTGCGTGTCAGTAGGACACATTCAAACCCTCTTTTCACAGCTGAAGAGACATTGAGTAGCATCCTATACCGCATCTCCCTCCAACTTTCCATAGGTGGCAGCATTCGTGCAGTTTTTAAGTGAAGTAGCTACATGAAAGCAGTACAGTTGCCTGAACAATGGAAACCACCTTTTTTTAAAAAAAGTGTTATAGAAAGTAATAGCTTTCTTCCAGGATTTTAAACCATCCTATACAAATATACAGAGCTATACAGTTCTATAGGATGGGACAAAAGAAAAGAAACCCACCCTATCAAAAAGGTTACAATTGAATCTTATAGTTTCTCTACATGGGGAAATAATGCAGAATAGCATGCATCCGATGAAGTGGGTTTTAGCCCACGAAAGCTTATGCCCAAATAAATTTGTTAGACTCTAAGGTGCCACAAATACTCCTCGTTCTTTATTCTGCACTTTCCATGTGGACACTTTTATTCTGCACTGAAAATGCCTTTGTCAAGTATAGTGTAGTCCACTTTGGAAGTGGATTAAACTACACCACAAAAAGGCACTTGGTGTGGAATAAGAGTATCAACACAGGAAGCTAGTGCAAAATAGTTACTGTGCTTACGTCCACACCCTCTCCTATTTTGCAATAACTGCCCTGTGAAAATAAACCCTTAGCCAGATTCAAAGAGGAACTGGATATTTATATAGAGAGCAAGAATATTAAGAGTTACAATAGTTAACAAAAGAGTATTGAGAATGAGATACAATTTTATAGTTCTGGGTTTACGACAATCTCTAACTATTAAGGGTTCATGGGGGACAGAATACCCCACATCTGCCTACTTGGGGGTTTCTTGCACCTTCCTCTGAAGCATCTGGTGCTAGCTAATGACAGAGACAGGACATTGGATTACATGGACTTTGGGTCTGTTCCAGTCTG
The DNA here is from genome assembly GCF_028017835.1 of Emys orbicularis. Classification (NCBI taxonomy): domain Eukaryota; kingdom Metazoa; phylum Chordata; order Testudines; family Emydidae; genus Emys; species Emys orbicularis. The sequence continues at coordinate 137,653,821 of NC_088684.1, forward strand.
GCAATATGTGTGTTCCTATTTTATGATTCTCTATTGAATTCTATAGACTGTAAGTAATTTTTGCACAAACCTATCAAGAAATAAGAGCCATCAGCAAATGTGCCCATGCGAAACATTGGATTATCAGCTCAGGTGGCCAAACTTCTCTGCTTGTATCCACAGCACATTCAACTGCAGGGTAAGCTTCCCCACAATGCACTGCCAATGTGCCTCAAACTCTGCCACAGAGAAACTGTCTCTCAGGAGGAGAAGCAAGTTCAGCCTCTGAGGCTAAGGGTACGTCTTCACTACCCGCCAGATCGGCGGGTAGTAATTGATCTATCGGGGATCGATTTATCGCGAGTCTCGTCTAGATGTGAGAAATCGATCCCCGAATGTGCTCCCCGTCGACTCCGGAACTCCACCAGAGCGAGAGGCGGTAGTGGAGTCGACGGGGGAGCTGCGGCCATCGATCCCGTGCCATGAGGACCCGAGGTAAATCGATCTAAGATACTTCAACTTCAGCTACGCTATTCACGTAGCTGAAGTTGCGTATCTTAGATCGATCCCCTCCCCCAGTGTAGACCAGACCTTATTCATTCCTTGCCCACTGCCAGTAGGGAGACAATTAGCATCCGCTTGTGTGATGGTTTTTAGTGACATGGACGCCTGTCCTTTGGAAAGTGGATTAAGGCCCTGTCTACACTACGGGGACTAAACCGGCATAGCTATGGTACCGACAGAAGAGGTTTTTCCATCAGAGTAGGAACACCACTTCCTCGAGTGATGCTAACTAGGGCGAGGGAAGCAGTCAACCTTTCTGCGTCTACTCTGGGGTGAGGTGTGGATTTCTCACACTCCTGCACGACATAGCCATGTCGACCCAAATTTTAAGTGTACCCCAGGCCTGAGACCAACCAAACTCATTACACACAAGGCCACTGAACAGCCATCGGATGGCAACAACCTAGTCACATCCAACCTGGGCTGGATTTGAACCAGCAACCTAGAGGTGAAAGATTAGACAGTCCATTACTAGTCCCCTCAGTACCACTGATTGTCACTTTTAAGATGAGGCTCTCTGTGGGAGAGGGAGGTATGTTATTTAAGTCATAATATTTTAGCTGCTGGAACTAAATCACACAGTGGATAATATTTCACTGCATTTCTAATGGGAACGTATAGATGACATCATCATTTTTATGGGTCAGAAGACCATGAGGGATGTGGGGGAGCAAAGCAGGATATATGTCTTTTCCCAGCTGCAAACTTATACTGATATGACATTATACAGCTTCCCACGGATGATTCCCTCCCAAGAGCTAAAGCAGCAGCAATAAAATGACAGCTGAGTCATGAATCTTGCTCATTTTAGTTATTAAAATAGCAATTCTACTACAAAAGCCTGTTAAGAGTAAAAAGATCACCAAACACATTTTCCATGGCCTCTCTGTAGCTCGCCTTCCCAAGACATTTTGCTGCTACCTAAAGAAAGCCTATAGCATAGACCCATGTAGGAATTTCCCAGTCAGGTCAGAACCTCTGACATGGACTTTTTCCACAGCATCATGGCACAAGTCCCAGTAGAAACAAGAACCATTTTTATTAGTATTTTGCCACAAGTGCAGGGGACTGGACTAGATGACCTCTCAAGGTCCCTTCCAGTTCTATGATTCTATGTCTGGAAAACCCGCTATTAACAGGGTGTCCCCTATCCTGGTGACAAACATCATTCATGTTTATGTCATAACTGGACCTTAACTTTGTTCTGTAACCAAGATAAACCAGTTCAGACCAAGACTGAGGGTTTGACCTGATTACGTCCAGCCTATACCATAAATTGGGAATCACAGCTGTAACTGGGTTACTGGACACTATGTTGGAACCAGGTTTCCTGGTCTGGATGCAACTGTAAAGTAGACAAGGCCCAATTTCCCCCCATCTCACCAATGTGGTGTCAGTCCTCCTCTTTAAATATGAGGACCAAGAGGGTAAATCAGTCTCCAGGCCCACTCGCTGAGATTGTGAACAAGGGGGCCAGCATCCAGTAGGAAATGGAGCAATACCACATTTCATAGGCCCCAGTCACTTCAAACGGGGCTTGATACACACTAGGGACCTCAGCATATAAGTTAGATGAAAGCAAGTTTGGTTAGGCAAGCAACAATCAACAACTTCTTTCTAATCAACTTCTTCAGCTTATTACCTCATCCTCCCAGCCCATCCCCTCTTTCATCTCTCCATCTTCCATGCCCTCAGGGCCGGCTCCAGGCACCAGCCCACCAAGCTTGTGCTTGGGGCGGCACCTGGAGGGGGGCGGCGCGGCGCTCCAGCTCTGGCCGCCGGGGAGAGCGGAGCCCCGGCCGGGCACTCCGCCCTCCTCCCAGGGCTCCCCCCATCCTCCCCCCCGTGCCCTCCCCCCGGCCGCCGGGGAGGGCGGAGCCCCGGCCGGGGCTCGCCGCCCCCCCCCCCCGCGCCCTCCCCTGCCGTGCTGGGGGGGGGCGGGGGGGGCGGAGGCTTTTTTGCCTGGGGTGGCAAAAAAGCCAGAGCCGGCCCTGCATGCCCTGGTGTGCATTTTATTTATTTTTATTTCCTGAGAATAAAATACGACTATACAGGGCTCTAGGTGCCCTAACTCTAATGCTGCTGGGATTTTATTGTGCAACAATTTCAAACAAGAACTCGGCCAGTCAGCCACACACTGACAAAAGACTCCTTTCTTCCATTTCATCATCTAAAAAGCATCCTCTCAGGCCATGTCTACACTACAGATGTTTTAATGGCACAGATATGGCACCATAGCTACTCCTTCATAAACTTGTCGTATAGTCATAGAATACAGTGATGGAAGGGCATTTTCCATCACTGTAGGAACTCCACCTTCCTAAGATACAGTAGCTAGTTCAACGGAAGAATTCTTCTGTCGACCCAACCGCGTCTACACTAAGGGTTAGGTTGCCATAGCTAATGTATTCTGGGGTGTGGATTTTTCACACGCCTGAGCTCAGCTATGTCAACCTACGTTTTAAGTGAAGACCAGGCCTTAGTCTTCTCCAAAACCCTCTCAAATAGATGCGTTTTGCAGCCTGCCCAGAAGGTCACCAAATCGGAGACATTTGAGACCAAAGCGGGGAGAAGCAATTCCAGAGTAAGTCCTAGTATAGATGTAGTTATATTGGTACAAGGCACATTATATCAATATAGCTTATTTTGCAGGGTCACACGAGAATAAGTTATACCAGCATAACTGCATATACATTGGTGTGCGTTTCCTGTTATAGCTGTGCTGGCATACTTTAGGCCTTACCATGAGACAAATAATAATAATAGGGCTCCATAACACATTATTCTTGAACTACCCAGTCCTCTGCTTAAGCTACTCCTTACACACAGAGTGACTAATCACTCATTTCCAGAATTTTGGTACTTCTTGGAATGGCGGGACCCTGCCTCCACTGACATGACCCTGCCCCAACCGGGATGACCGTGATTGAGGGGACACCATAAATGAAGAGTGTGCCGCCCCACGCCTGCCAGTGTGACCTCGCACAGTCACGCTGGCAGGGGCGGAGCAGGGCACTCTCCATTATGGCATCCCCCTCCCATCCAATACTGGACAAAACCACATTCGGTTTTGTCTCAGTACCAGATGGGAGGGAACAAACATTACAAAAGCAGGACTTTCCTGTTTAAAACAGGATGAGTGTCATGCCCATTTATACATGCGACTTGGAAGTCCTGCTTATCCTTCCACATCTTATATTTAGGATACTGGCCAGAAAAAAAAAAAAATTCCCCAGGGAAGCTGCCTATAATCTGTCCTTCGGCATTGCCTGCTCTGCTTCCTCCTTCTGATTTGACGATGCTATTGCTTGTCCCAGTGTTGTTTCATCCAAAGAACTAAGCAAAAATGTGGGAACAGATCTGCAAAGGGAACCCAGTGTAAGAGGAGAAACCGGACTCTGTCCCACAAGAAAGAAAGCTGGAATGGCCCCACCAATCAGCAGCTAATCCCTAGAGACGGAATTAACCTGGCCACCAAACTGCCCTATCTAGTGGCCAGACTAGCTCTTGGCTAACACGCCACCCGGGACCTTCACATCTAATGTTAACCCTAGACACACCAAGGACAAATACACCGAGTTGCACTGAAGAACTGAGGAGGGACGTCCAGCTCTAACCACTAGACGACATAACCCTTACAAACACAGGGAAAGAGCCCAAGAGAGCTGACTAGAGCTGGGGGAAAAATCAGTGAAAACAAAGAGACAAGATGGGTAAGGTAATATCTTTTATCGGATCAACTTCTGTTGGTTCTTCAAGTCTGGGCAAGAAGAGCTCTGTGTAGCTCGAAAGCGTGTCTCTCTCACTGACAGAAGTTAGTCTAATAAAAAGATATTACCTCACCCACCTTGTCTCTCCAATATCCTAGGACCAACACAGCTACAACACTGCAAACAAAATGAAAACAAAAGCTTTTTTGTTTTCACCCACATTTTTATTCAAAGGTCTTCAGGATTTTGTCCAAAAACCAAAATTCCCATAATTTAATAGTTTTCAGCTACCAAAAGCTCTCAGCTGAAAACTGATTTATAGCAGAAATTTTGTCATTCCCCCCCCCCCCTTGATAAAATTTAATCACAGACCGACACTTGCCATGGACATTTCCATTTTGACGGTGGGGGGGAGGCGGAGGAAGCAATTTGTTGTTAAAAAAAAAGTTTTGAATGAAAACTGATCTGGTCTAGTTCCCATTTCCCCCTCTTCTAACCATTAGGCCACATTCCCCCTACAAAATCAGAAATAAAATCCAGAAGAGCTGACTCTCTGTCCCCTACTCCCACTGTTTCAGCCACTAAACTAAACTGCTCTCCTCCTCTCAAAGCCTAGAATAGAACCCAGGAGTCCTGACTTTCAGCCCCCATCCTGCTCCAACCTCCAGACACAACGGCTCCCTCTCCTTTAAAACTGACCTGAAAGGAATTTGTGCTTGTATTTTAACACACTTTCCCAGTCCACACCTACACTGACTCCACTTATAGTGCGGGAATTGTTTGTAGCATAACCCATTAATAAAAAACACAGCTAGTGTGTGTCACATCGATTTGTTCAGTGTTCTGTGAGCTGGGGAAAATTCAAGAGATGATGAAGATGGATTGATTTGTATTTTCTTAAAACAAATTTAAAATCAATGAGCCCTTAATTAATTGTTCCTTATATTCTGCAGACTGAGCTTAATTAACTCTCATATTATGAATTAACACTGTTGCTAATAAAATGTGCTCTGGGTTCGCCGCCTCTCACTGGTGTACTGTATCCACAACAGGACAGGTCAGGCAGCCTCTCTTTGTTACAGTTATAGCACTTGTGTTATTGACTCAAGTACTCATGTGTCCAAAAATAGCCCAGGGACTGTCCATTTGTTTTGAGCCAGCCAGCTTCATGTCCTAGTGTTTGGCACAGTAACGGAAATTCTATCCCTTCCCCATGCAGAAGATAAAATAAAACCAGGGCCCTGACTACTTGTATTCATTTAAAGATGTCTTGGCTTTTTTCCTCTCTGCCTAAGGTGCCTACATCTCGTGTATCTCTAAGCAAAGACTGTTAAGAGTGTTCGTTCAAGTGTCTTGGCTAAACTCCACTTTGGATAATTAGGTTCTCCCCTTTGATCTTCCCTGCAGTTTTGTCTGGACAAGGTCCTTCGCTGTAAGTCAGATCCAGCATACCGTCTATATACATAACTTCATCTGAATACTCTGTCAACTCTGCATTATTTCGCAGGAGCAGCATTATGGTAGTTTCAAGAGGTACCAACTGAAAATGGGCCCCATTGTGTTAGGTGTGGTATATGAACATAATAAGACAAAGTCCCTGCTATGAAGAGCTTATAAAGGAAGCAGACAAGAAAGTCAAATGGTGAAAAAAGGTAGAATTACGATCCCCATTTTTACAAACGGGGAAGAGAGAGATTAGATAACTTGCCCAAGGTCACGCAGTGAGTCTGTGGCAGAGCTGGGAATTGACCCCCAGATCTTCCAAGTCCTTGTTCAATGCCTTTAATCAAAATACCATCTGTTTTTATGAGGAAGGTTTGCAAGATCAGCCACTTCTCGACCTAACTATTGTGTAGAGTTGTTGTGTACTGTTAAACAGCTGCCAACTTCCAACCCAGAAATGGCTACGTTTCAGTGGTAGGTGACGCGATTTCTTTATATGCCTGGAGCACGTAAAGAACTTGATGTGCCTTCAATTTAAAATATATAAATATTATTACTGCTATGGACAATTAGGAAATAAAGCTCGGTTCCAGGCCAGTTAACATTGCTATGTTGCCATAATTGCAAACAGTGGTTTCTGATGAGCTGCACGTGCAACAACTCATCCTGGTTATTTTAGTTTTGTTGGTATGTGTCAGCTCAAAGTAAGGAATAACAGCACTCAACTGGGCATATGGATTTAAACCCTTTCAAGAATCCTGGAAACATCATACGCTATGAAGGCAAAGCCCTGAGGGTTTATTATTGTTTTCACCAGACGTCCAAAAGGGACTAGAACTTGACTGCAGATTGTCTCATGGCCAAAACCACTTTCCAACATGCAGAGAGAGTAGCACTGGTTAAACATTAGGCTGGATCAAGCAAATTTAGGTCTATCCAACTAGGCTCTACAGATGCAATGACCCAATTGACTGTGAAACCCTTTCCCCGCCCTCTCCCCCTAAACCACTATGCCACCCGAGCATGGGAAGGGGGTGGTGACGTGTTCAGAACTGGTATGTTTGTGAAAACAGTTAAGGGGACAGTGGTGGGAGCTTTCCTGTTAAACAATATGCCCACCAAGATCACAGTAAAGGACAAGTCCTGACTCCCAAGCAGGGGCGCTGGAACAATTTGTATAGTGGGGGTGCTGAGAGCCATTGAACCAAACCATAAACCCTGTATATAATGGAAACCACTTCAAGCCAGGGGGTGCGGTATCACCCCCAGTTCCAGCACCTATGCTCCCAAGTGGTCTCATCTTGTTTCACCACAGAGCTGTCTGTGGAACGTACTCATGATCAGCACTGCAGGATGGCAGCAAACACAAAACCAGCATCAGTAGCCCCACATGACTCAGGAAGCGCCATACAGCTGCGGGTTTGGCAGCATAAGCTGAACTGGCCCTACTTAAGTCAGCCCTGTTGATCTCCTGCCTCAACAGTTGCTCTGATCCTGGCACGAAATGAAGGAGCAAAGTATCAAGCAGCAACTAGCAGTGGCAATTTGTTTTGAGCTGCTACAGAAAATGTGTCTGAACTTTAACATCAAAGTGCTGCATTATTATGATGACAGCTCTGATTTCTAACTGCACTTTCAAAGTCCAATCACCCTATACTTATTATTGTGCAATAAAAAGACTATATAGATTGCAGGTCAAGAAAATGATAGTCTAAGTGTTACATTCAGTATAATATGAAGAGGAAAAGGAACATTTAGCAAAAACATGGCTGGGAAATTAGTAAAGAAGAAAATAACAGCTGGTAAATCAAGGCGTTTAGAAGTAAAATCCTCTCTCTGAGCAAGGAAGCAGAGACACTGGGATGTAGAAAGGACAGAAAGGGACTGGAGGAGGAAAGACCTCTATGATCTGTTCCTGGCTCTGCCACTAACGGTGACCTTGAGTGGATCACATAGGGCCAGACTTTCAGAAGCACTCAGCTCCCATCCAAGCACCTACAAAGGAGAGAGATTTTCCAAAACGCTCAACAGCAGCCAGTAGCTCAATTGACTTCAGTGGCAGTTGCTGAGTGCTCAGTTCCTCTGAAAATCAGGCTCATCTTCAGACCTATGAGCTTCAGTTTCTATACGATCTAGTGGATAGAGCACCAGATTAGGACTCAGGAGATCTGGGTTATATTCCTCATTCTACCACTGATGATCTGCTGGGGGTAATGTTTCCAACCTCCTTTGTAAAATGCTTTGTCATCTGTGGGCAAAAAGTGCCATGTAAGAATTAAATATTCTAATATTATTAAGGAGAAGTCCTGTAAGATTTAACAGGAAAGGACAATACTTTATTCTGCCTTCTATCTTGGATCATATTTTCATATAGATTCTATTTCCTTTCTTTTATTGATTAGATTATAATGAGATTTGTTTCCAGTGACAATACACTCAATAACAATGTCCTTGAATAAACTCACTTACTTAACTATTGTGTTCATTGTATTGATTTATGAACTTCTAGAACATGCACAATTTTATGGTTCTGTTTTTCTCTAATTACTTCTAAGCCAGCAGAAGAATCAGTGTGTTTGCGCCTTAAAATGATGTTTTTCTTATAAAATATGAATAAACAATTTTTTTTTTAAAAAAGAACCATAAAAATGTGCAATATTGCATACACACTGGACTTACCCTAAGTTTGTGGTCCTAGGCTCCAAAGCTTTTCAGTGATTGGATTTGATGTCACCCACAGAGGGCCATCTGGGACACCACGCAGAGCAGAAGCTAAAAATCAGATCAGGGAGGTGGGTATTGAGGGTGGAGCAGGTTGGTTTGCTCTTCACTGACCTGAAAAACATAACCAAAGAAAGCAACTAAATCTCAGAAATTCCACTTCACCCTGTGGATTGGCTTAGTGATGTGAAAAAGCCAACTGTGGGTCATAGCAGCGATGATGTGTCTCCCAAAATGATAATTTACTCCCCAAAACAAAAATATCCTTTTCAGCCTCTTCCCACACCTCCCAAAAAATTATGGTAGGTTCAACTGTCTTCACTTTAAACACTTTTCCTCTTCTATTCAACCAGAAACCATGAGAATTTGTGATATGGCATTATCATGTATACTGCCACACACCCCAGTTTGAGCACTGGAAAGACCCAAACTCACTGAAGACATGATCCAAAGCCCATTGAAGCTAAATGCGAGTCTTTCCATTGACTTCAATAGATCAGGCCCTGAAATCGCAGATTCAAATCCCAGCTGGGCTGAGTAAACCTTTCTTCCTTCCAGGGTAAATAAGCTAAGTTCCATGCCATTTATGTTCATGGATCTTTCAGATAAGAACTTAAGGTCTGACGCCCTACGTCCTGTGTCTATCCAAGGTACTTCTCACCTTCAGATACAAATACCATATGAATATGAAAGATCCCTGGTTCTTATCAGAAGACTAGGAGATTCCACCCCATGTCTTTGGCCAAGACTTTTCCTTTTCACACTGTGGTGTAATGTGATATTCACCAACTGAGATCTGCCTTCACTATGGATGTCTATATGCAGGGACTGGTCCAATCACCATTGAAATCAATGGCAGTCTTTCTACTGATGTCAGTGGCATGTCTCTAAATCAGGTTTCTAGTGCCGTGGGCAAAAAGCACACCATCAATATGGATTATTCTTTTTATTGTTTGCAGCATTCAGTACCTAAACTGTAACATTTTCTGTTCAATCTATGCAGATCAGCTTGCAGCTCTAGTGTGTATTCCTATGTAAATGGATACTATCACAGAGGCCCCTATGCATCAAAGGGGGTCTTTTTCTGGTCTCATCTGACCCCAATCAGTGCTTGTGTGGAAGTAAGCTTTGCTCTCCCCCTGGACTTTGAAATCAATGTTTGACCCTGGCATGATAAGAATAGATCACAAAAGACAAAGATGCCCCAAGGGGTTATCACCATAAGTGCTCTGACTGTTGACTTGTAAGAGGGTGTGGAGCACGTATGTGTAGTATATGTACAGCTGGGGTACCACTAGCATTATATGGGGCATGTCACAAACAAGCAAAAGGGTTTCAATGCAACTAAAGAAGGCATCAGCAGTTTATGGAAGAGAAATGGTTAATTCCACTTTTTCCTTCCGCTCAGATGATTGGGTGCTTTAACACCTAGAAAGACTAGATTCCAAGTTAGTTCCAAGGGCATAGAAATCAGGATCATGCTGTTTGGAGTATTACTAGGAGGGAATAAACCACTAGCCAGAACAATTAACACGCTGACACTGTGCCTAATGTATTCTTTTCAGAATAAATTTGTCCCAGATCTAACCAAAATAGTGCTGCAGATGCAGGATTTAAATAATGAAACAGGGTGACTCCATCTGATGCTTCAGAAACAGGACATTTGAATACTTTCCTCCTCTGAACCAAGCCAAACTATCCTGGCCCTAGATTTAACAGAATGGGTTTGCATGGGGAAGAGGACTATATTTGTTTTGGGGTATTTTAAGTGAGTTGATACACAAGTATCAATAAATGAGTTTCCTATTCTTTCCTTCCCCTACCCCTCTCCCACAAAGAAAATTTTGTTGGGGGGTGGGGGGGAGTTCTTTGCTTAGAGATAGTTACAGAGTTCTCTCTCAGTTTACAGGCAGAGAGGAACAGAAGGTCAAGAATCAAAACAGGTTAGGATAAAGAATGGCTTAAAATTTTTAAACCGCATCTAGTGAGGGCCATTTATGTGCCACTGCTAGCCTGTATCACCCTTGAAATATTTCTCAGGAGTTCCCCCTCTACAACAACTTCAAAAACGGTCTTGCCTTTAAGGCTTTGCATCTCCTGCTGCTGAACTTGAATGCACCATAGCTCTGGGACCTCTGAAGGAAGTGACACATTTTCCTCCTGGAAAGGAAGCAGCTGCCTGCAACAACAGTCCCCAGGCTTATTCACAGGCTTAGCTCCAACTGTCCATTCTCTTTCATCGCTTTCTCATAAATGACTTCTCATTACACAAGCTGTGAATAACTCTGTAGAGGACATAATTCAGAGATCTGGGTCCTGATCTTGAAAGTTACATAGGAGTCAATGGGGTTCTTCAAACCCATACTCTCCATGTAGAATAACTTGCAGGATTGGGGTCTTTGTTTTTTCAACCCCAGCACAAAGCAGAAGGGAAATGATTGGGCTTGTGAGGCACTTTTTTGCTTTTCTATGTTGGATAAAGGCCTTTACAGGCCTTTAAAGCTTTTGGGAGGGTTAAATGGGCAGGGGGAGAGAATGAAGGAGTATTAGAAATTCAGGTATTACAAACCATAGATAATTGGAACTCTAATAACTTTATGACATCACGAGTGCCAATGAAGTGATTCATTATGAATAAAAAAAATCCTCTCTTAATGTTCTTGTATGTCAATAGTTCTACCTTAAGAGGAAAATAGGGCTCAGGTAGAATAATAAGAAAATATAAGCTGTCTGTATAAGAGCAGACAATTGTCCCTGGCTGAATTCAGAATAACACCTCAACTAACATGTAAACCAGGCCAGTAATTTGGGATACCTTTCTTAAACCTCACGGGAGCCTGACTTTTAGAATCAGCAACAGAACAAGCATTAGAACTAAGGATTTCCTGTCTAATACACAGACCACACCTTTCTCCTGTTTATGGCATTAACTTATTCCCCACCAGAAAAGCCATGTAAATGGAACAATCCACTTTGAAATTCTGGCCTCCTTCCTTCCCTTTGCAATTCATTCCTGGCATTACTTTCAGACTCTCTCAGTCTCACAACCAGAAGAGTCAGTTGTTATTCCAAGACAAAGGAAAGTAAGCAAAGAATGTCTCAGAACAGCTTGAGCTGCAATGCACAAGTACTTTTTAATTGCTAAGTTAACTAATGTTTGCAAAACACTGTGAAGATGTCCTAGAAGAACTAATTACCATTAATTACCAATAGAAGAATGAACCTAAAAATAACACGGACCATAAATCCAATGATTATAAAACAGCAAATGATAAACCAATAATCATCACATCACTTAACTACATAACACTAAAAATAACTCCTCCCCCCATTTTTAAGGTTTTCTAAAAAGGTTGTTAGGATAGCAGTATTGCTCACCCCATCCATTCAAAGATAGGTCCCCTGAAATCATGAGATTGGCTTAAAAATCATGAGATTTAAAAAAAGCCACAACATTGGGGATTTTTATTTGCTTGTTGGATTTTGAACCTTTAGAGGGTCACATTTTCAAGCTTTTCCCAACAACCACAAGAGCTAGAAACTTCTATTAAATTTAAAATAAAATGAACAGATTCTCACAGGTTCATGATTCCAGGAGTTGGGGGCTCCACATTTAACATTGGGAGAGCTGGCAACACTGGGCTGATCTAGCGATTGGAGCAAAGAACTGGGATCCCGCAATGCAGAACTGTATATCTGACTCCAGTAATCTCTCCCATACTCCAACCTACACTGTACAACTAATTTAAAAAGAAGTGTTTCTTCAAATAAAGTTTGACCACCAGGATGGATAGGTTCATGCAACCTAATATTAACAAACAGACCACAAATCTGCAATGAGCTCTGTGCAAGCAGATTACTCTCCCTGTGTAACCCGCCCAATTAAGTAAATAGGCCGCCTTACAGACATAGAAGATCTCCTCCTATGCAGCTCATTGCAGAATCAGGAGTTTATACTCCCCTTTAACTGGGCTACAACTGCAATAGCTGAAATTACTTCTTTATTAACACTAGCTTCAGTACTGCACAAAGGATGACTATATCATTTGGGGGTAAATCCCCTGAGTTGTGTCTTCTATACTTGAGTTTACCCTTTGAAGAAGAAAAAAAACCCTCTCTACAGATATAATTTACCTACCTCACAGGACAGAGTGGTAGCTCATTAATTAACTAATGCTTATAAAGCACTTGGAGATCCTCAGATGAAAGGAACCATAGCCCCCGAGCTGTATTAGATAAATTATACTTATAAAAGATGGTGCTTAACGGTTAACTGCAAATTCACTTACAGCTTCCTGCTCTTAGCAAGTAAGTTACTTGTATATAGTTTCCTCAGTCCAAGTTTTCACTTTTGTGGATAGCTGATTGGGGTAACCTGATTCCCATATAACAAAATTCAATAACTATTCCGCCCTACCCCAGAAATAGGCCCTGTGAATAGCCCATGAATGTTTTAAAAAGCAAACTTAATGTTCTTTCAGCTGTATATCCAAGCTCCTCCTCTTCCTGCTTGGCTGGCCTGGCAATTGTCCCTCATAAAAGTAATGGTGGTTAGGGCCGCCTTCATCTATAAGTCATTTCCTGCTCCTCAGAGATGCAGTATAGTATCTCAGGTAAGTTTATTTTCAACTATGTTGTTTCCCCCAAAAAATACATTTATCTAGTACTCTTCATCCATAGGCCTCAAAACCCAGCGTGAGGGTGTGCAAGCCTATTCATCCTCGTTTCACAGATGAGAACATTTAAACATGGAGAAGTTAAGCCAATATTTACAGAGGTGGGTATGTCAATTCTGGGGGGTTCATAACGTGACTACATGACCCTGATTTTTAGAGGCACTGAACTGAAGATAAGGCTGTAGGATCTGAGCACCTCTGAAAATCAGCCCAGAGATTTCTTGAAAAGAGTATTCCAAAACTGAAGCACCCCAAATCAGAGATCACTCCAGAAAACAGTGAATTAAGTGTTTTGCCCCAGATCACACAGTGAGTAAGTGATAGGTCTCATGATGGCTAGTACTATGCTCTAGCCATATCTCTAGGTTTAATAGGATCCATTTCTCTGTTCTCCTTTTGAATTCAGAAAAATACTTGTGATTCCAGCCAGTTTGCTTCACCTGTTTCAGAGGCTCAGCAGTTTTGCCTGAGCTTTACTGTGATTTTTATTTATTTATTTGAAATTGACATTTAAAACAAACCCCATGCAACTGAACTAAAATAAAATAAAATAAAATAAAAAAGTGCATCAAACTGGTAACTTTTTGCAGGCTCTGGTCTCACATGTGGCATTGTGCAATTACTCATCTTTAACAAATCCACTATGAGAATGGACTTAAACTTGTCTTGTAAACTATTTACCTTAACACAGTTGTGAAATCATTTCTCAAACCAATTAGCTTTTGTGCTAGCAAAAGCAGGGCTAAAGAACCTGGAACAGCCCTAATTTAGGAGAATGCCTATAGGGATTTCCAATACCAACCCCCATTAAGGCTTCCTCCTGTACAGCTATTTAATCCAATGAGCTTTATACTTTTTAAATGACAGTTAAGCTGCTTGTATACCCAAATTCCTCAGCTTTCTTTGCAGGGGTTTGTTCAGTGAGGAACGGCTTAAGCCATTCAGTTACAGAGCCACTAGACTTTATTGCTGTGTTATTTTGCTTAAATAGCTCTTTAGATGACTGTTACAAAGTGATCTGCAAGGTATGTGTCATCTCTGTCCACTTTTACCTAAGATCTCTAGTGACTGCAAATGGAGAGATTAATTCTCAAGTGCTCATTAAGTTGTGCTGCTTCTAGTATACTGTGTTTAAAGCTGCTAGCAATTTTAATGTTCTACCTTTCCAAAGAGGGAGCATTAAATAAAAGAAAATCCGTTTTAATAACCAAGCTATTATAATGTCTTCAGCTTCTAGTAGCTCTAATAGGCTCTGCCAATGGCCCCAGTCCTACAAACACTTACAAGCACGTTTAGCAGGTGACTAGAACCATTGACTTCAATGGGAGAATGCCCGTGAATCAAGTTAAGGATTTACATAAATGGTATTCAGGGTCAGGCTGATGATAGGACTGAAAATGTGCTAGTTGTTACCTTTGTTTAAACGGAGTTATAGCTGTGATGATTCCCTGAGAACAGGTTTCAGAGTAGCAGTCGTGTTAGTCTGTATCCGCAAAAATAACAGGAGTACTTGTGGCACCTTAGAGACTAACAAATTTATTAGAGCATAAGCTTTCGTGGGCTACAACCCACTTCTTCGGATGCATATAGAGTGAAACATATATGTTGTAGCCCACGAAAGCTTATGCTCTAATAAATTTGTTAGTCTCTAAGGTGCCACAAGTACTCCTGTTATTTTTTCCCTGAGAACAGGGATTTTCAGGGCTTTATAGTGCCCCCTGTTCTGAGTGAACTCAGGACAAGCGAACCGAATGATAGCAAAGGAGAATGAAATCCCCATACGCTTTAATGCATCAGAATGTGACAATTGCCATTCCAGGTAGGGGCCTGGCTATTCTGAGAGTATTTGTATCAGTGTAAACTCCCAAGGCAGACGTGCTGCACTGATGTAAACTGGGACTCACACTAGTAACATAACCTGTGAATACGCCTGCACAAAGCTCACTGCAGGGTCAGGGCTATTTGACCATTTTGTTAAGCAGGAGTTTCCAGCTGGCAATAGTACAAAAAAGTTAAAACAATGAGTTGTCAATTTGTTGGAAGGTATGAATTAAATGGCTGTATAGCTAGGAACAATTATATGAAATTAAGAATAGGAGAATTTAGGCTATTGGGAAACTTTGCCAAATATTAGTATCTTTTAGCTTCTGCAATGGTTTCCCGAAGACAGTGATGGAAGTCTCGGTGTTTGAAATGTATTAAAACTAGACTGGATGAATTGCAGGAGAATATGCTGTAGGAAACCATTCTGCACTGATGCCAGATAGTGATAGACTAGATGTGACCTAATAAGTCCCTTCTAACTTCTATGTTCCATTATAATTAATGCCTTTGTTATTTCTGGAATTGATTGTTATAATTCATTATCCTCTTGTCTAACAGATCATATTATTAAGAAACTGCAGCAGACACCGAGTATGCTGCTGTTAGAGTTCTTTCTGTGTCTATATTGTTTGATCATTGCCCTAGTTTTGATATATTTTCATTAGTTACCCGTCCGATTTCACTTGATTTGCTTGAACTGATTTGTGTGTGTTTTTTTTTACCACTGTCCTCTAATAAGCTGAATCAGAACTGTTTTGCTATGTGTCTCAGTCCCTATATTGTTCTCAGCTAATGTGGATTTTCCTTTAGTTAAGTGGTAAGGATATGGTTTTGAAACACAAGGATATGGGTTCTAAACTTGCAGCTGCTGTGAAATTCGGCATGGCCGCTATGTGTTGTGTAATGACCTTCAATTGTAAGCTTTTTAGGGCAAGGGGACTGTCTTTCAGTTTGTGTTTGTACAGCACCTAGCACAATGTAGTCCTGGTCCATGATAGTCATTTCTACCACAATACAAATAATGAACAGAAACAAAAATGAAAATGGTGAAGTCCCATAGGTGCCCATGACAGACTTGTCATCATATGGTTCTTGGTTTTCTTAAGGTTAATATCTGTTGATTGTGCTAAATATAATTTTAAGGTAGTTGTCACTTTGGATTCTAACAGAGTCTAATTTATGCTATGTGAATATGGAGTTTGAATGATCTTTTAATGTGTGCAAACATGAATCAAATTTTAAACCACAATCGAACAAGAATATTTTGTGCTGTGTAAATCACCCTGGGATGTCTTGTGAAGGGTATTGTATAAATTTAGCATATTGCTGTTCAAGGCCCTGATTCAGCAAAGCTATTATGCACATGTTTAAATCCCATTGAAGTCAATGGGAAATAAGCATTTGCTTAAGAATTTTGCTGAATCAGGGCCATAAGATAAACATTCCTCATTTGCACTAATCACTAAACTGGTATAAATAACTGGATTCCATGAATTAACAAGTGTGTGAACATACACACAAGCAAAGATGATGCATCCTGAGATGTTTCACTTGTTATCACAACTGTGATTTAATGTTATTTATAAAAATAACAGGAGTACTTGTGGCAACACTTCATTATTATAGTCTTAGTTCAGTTTGTTTGGGGGGGGAAAAAAGCAATGGTCTTGGTATTATGTGGTATTATAATACTTTGGCATCATGATATTCAATGTTTGCTAAATGGTGGGGAGGAGACTGACTTTAGTTTGTGCTAATTATAGAGTGAATTAAGGAATCGCTATTACATTAGAGAGCTAACGCTGTTTCTGAAACAATGTCTCTGAAGAAGTTTTTGAACTAATGTGTGCTGTAAACTATGGGCCAAATCCATTTCTGGAGTAACTCCATAGGAATCAATGAATGAACTGAAGCCCATAATGCAAGAGAGACTTGCTTGCTAAGCGGTGGCCAGATATTTTGCTCAGAGCTGTGCAACATTGCTGTCAAGGAATCCTGAAACAACTGGCCAGGTTTACGTCTACACTTACTTCCTGGTTCGGCGGCAGGCAATCGATCTTCTTGTCTAGACGCGATAAATCGATCCCGGATCGATCCTGGAAGTGCTCGCCGTCGACGCCGGTACTCCAGCTCGGCGAGAGGAGTACGCGGCATCGACGGGGGAGCCTGCCTGCCGCGTCTGGACCCGCGGTAAGTTCGGACTAAGGTACTTCGAATTCAGCTACGTTATTAACGTAGCTGAATTTGCGTACCTTAGTCCGAAGTGGGGGGTTAGTGTGGACCAGGCCGCGTCCAGGTTTGCTCAAAGGTTTATAGACCTAGTGAGTAGAGATGGTCAGAACACCCCTGAGTTTTGGGAAAGTTTTTGGACCTTGTTTTTCTGGCAGGCCCTTAACGCTATAGTGAGTCAAACAAACACCACTCCATCCTGGGTTATGACCATCCTCAAAGTTTGGGCAAGTTTGGCTCTGGACTTGGTGACTTGCTCTAAATTCTGTAAGGGACCAAACAAAAGACCTGGATCCAAACACTCCCAAATGTAGCAGAAGTGTGTCTAGGGAGCTAAACTTTGTGCTATCTCCACTTTCAAGTGAATGTAGAACCAGTCGTGAGTGAAAATTTTAGTTATTTGATTTATTTATAGGGTTGTATGCAGCCCCCAATACTGTGCAATCGGAATGCCTCACAAATATGAATCTATCCTTTCAGTAACCCTGTGAGGTAGGCAAGTATTTTATAATCTCATGGAGGCTCAGAGACCAAGGCTTAAATTTTCAGAAATGGCCTATGATTTTTGGCAGCTCAGTTTCTAGGTGACTAATATGAGACATTTTGAGGCCTGATTTTTCAGCAACTGGAGAGCATAAGGGGAATTAGGAATGGGGGTGTACACAGAGCTGCTGGCATGGAGGGAGAATGGGGGGGCCCTGGTATTGGAGGAAGGTGGATTGAGGGTCACAATCTCTGGCAGAAGAAAGATTAGGGGATTCTGGTATGCGGGGAGAAGGAGGAATGGAGAGGCTTGTGCGGGAAAGGGGAATAAGGGTGCATACAGACCTGCTGGCATGAGGGGAGGAGACTATGGGACCCTGGAATGGGGTGGTGCACACAGAGGCCCTGGTATAGGGGGCACACAGTCCCAGGCATGAGGGAGAGGGTTGGGTGAGTTGCAAAGAGTCCCTGAAATAGAAGAAGATGAGAGGGTGGCCCACGGGTGGAATGGAGGAATGCAAGGAGCTGCTGGTGAGTGCAGTGAGCTTGGCCTACAGAAGCTATGAAGGACACAACCCTCTGGTTATATCTGAGAATTGTGTGTGATCTCCATGAAGAAAATCAGGCCCTAGGTGCATTAGCGGCGCCAGGGTTTTTGCCGCCCTAGGTGGCAGTGCTCCTTCTCTGAGCATTCAGGGGGCCTGGGGTCTTCAGCGGCGGGGGTCCTTCCGGTCCGCGTCTTTGGGGCACTTCAGCGGCGGGTCCTGGAGCGAGTGAAAGACCCGCCGCCAAATTTCTGCCGAAGATCCGGAGCAGAAGGACCCCCCGCTGCTGAATTTCTGCAAGGGCGGCAAAATGCCGCCCCCCAAATCCTGCCGCCCCAGGCGACCGCCTAGGGTCACCTAGTGGAAGCGCCGGCCCTGCCTAGGTGTTTCAAGCTGGAAACACTAAATCAATGAAAATTTTGTCTTAAGCAACTTGCAAATCACACAGCGAGTCTCTGATAGCGCTGGGAATACAAGAAGAGCTCCTGAATTCCATCCCACTTTCTTCTCTGGGGCTGATTTGTGGTTTCCCATTTAAATCCATGTAAAATCATTGAATTTTTAGATCTGTTCAAACTGGAATTTCGAAGTGAAAGTTGAGGTATCTGAACCCCACGCTGACTGAAAGCAAAGGAAACATTTACACAAATCTCTCTAAAGCAAACCTGATGAATTCTGCAAGGTCCTAACTGGATTGAATGGAGTAATTTATCTGAGTGCTGCATGTTAATTGCAGCTGAGACTTGAGGTGGGACCTAGCAAGCTAAAAGGGAGCCTTCGTCCTTTTCAAGCCAGCAGGAGCTGTGCCAAGCTGGTCTCGGCTGGAAGTCTTTCTTTGTAGATCTTACAGGCTGTCAGGATGAAAGGTAGATGTAGGCTAAAAATGGCTCAGGAGCATGGCTGGGTATATGCAGGGAATAGCAATGAGAATGGAGAAGGGTTATCTAGTAAAATATGAACTAAAAGGCAATGGACATTGTGGAAACCATTCAAGGGGGAGCGGGGGGAATGTGCATCCAAACAGGGTATGTGGCCAGGACAGAGGAAATGCTGGATAAGCCGAATGAGGAATGTCATCAGAGGACAGCAAGAGTGTGAAAAGGAACAGGGAACACTCAATGCATGGGTGAAATAAGGAATGGGGCTGAAAAATACTTTGAAAAACAGTACAGGACAGAAATAATTGTGCACTGAGAAGGCGGCTTGATCTGACACAGATGTTGAAATCTATTCCATACCTTTTTCAATGTGATAAATCTAACTTCAGAAATAAAACACACAACCTTCCCATTTTCAGAGTGGTAGCTGTGTTAGTCTGTATCAGCAAAAACAACGAGGAGTCCTTGTGGCACCTTAGGCCTGGTCTACACTGGGGGGTGGGGGAGGAATCGATCTAAGATATGCAACTTCAGCAACGAGAATAGCGTCGCTGAAGTCGACTTATCTTAGATCGACTTAGAATTACATACTTCATGTCCTCGCGGCGCGGGATCGATGGCCGCCGCTCCCCCGTCGACTTTGCTTCCACCTCTCGCTGAGCTGGAGTTCAGCAGTCGACGGGAGAGTGATTTGGGGATCGATTTATCGTGTCTACGCTACACGCGATAAATCGATCCCCGATAGATCGATCGCTACCTGCCGGTCCAGCGGGTAATGTAGACGTACCCTTAGAGACTAACAAATTTATTTGAGCATAAGCTTTGTCAGATGCAAGATGATTTGTAACCAAGTTCTTTGGGGGATTGGAACGTGCCTAATTCTTTGAAGTGCCATGTCAATTTGTGACATGAATCAGAGGGGGCCCAAACCAGAACCTTTTATCCAGCAGCTAGTGGATACTGGGCTGGGTTATGGGTGCAGTGGCATAAATGGCAAGTGCTAGCCAGAGTTGTGAGCACAGCAGGTGCAGACAGGGCAGAGGTATAGGTGCAGAGGGCATAGCTAGCCGAGGTTAACCAGAGGTGAAAGTGCAGTGGGCCCAGCATTAAGCAGGGATGGCCTGTTGGGGAACATAGCTGTTGCAGGTAGGCCAGGTGTGTAGGAGAAGTGAATGCTTTTGGCAGGTGCTGGACAGAAGCGTGGGTGCAGTTAGGGTGAGGAGACAGCAAGTGTGAAAAATTGGGACAGGGGGTGGGGGTAATAGGAGCCTATATAAGAAAAAGACCCCAAAATCGGGACTGTCCCTATAAAATTGGGACATCTGGTCACCCTAGGTGCAGTGGTCACAATGGGCAGAGAGGTTGGTGGATGTGCAGCTGGTGGGGGCTGGGCAGGGCAGAGATGCGGGTGCAGTAAATGCAGTGGATGGGGATGGCTGGGGTGCAGGTGGTGGGGATATGTGGGGATGCAGGGGAGGAGGTGGGTGGATGCGTGGGCACAGCTGGGGTGCAGCAAACACAGTAAATGGGTCTGGTTAGCAGCTGGCAGGGGCTGGACAGATGTGTGGGTGCAGCTGGCAGAGGCTGGGCTGTCTAGCTAGCAGAGACGCACCAGAGAGTGCAGCAGGGGCGGACGCAACCGAATCAACCTTCTTCCCCGGTCGCCCCTCCTCCCCCCCCCCCCCCGGCTTCTCTTTGGAGTTCTCACCCCGCCCCTTGTCCCCCCCTCCCCTCTTCTCCCCGGGTGACGTCACCCCCAGCTCAGCCGGCGCCATTTTGAAAGTGGAACCTTGGAACGGGAGGGGGGGGGGGCGGACGAGCGAGCAGGAAAGACCGACTCGGAAGAGCGGGGGAAGCCGAACGGAGCCGGCTTTACACCGCCCCCCCCCCGGTACAATCTGCCGCCATCCTCCCTCCACGCTCGCCATCAGCCCGGCCAAGGGGGCCCTATCTAGAGCTGAGAGGCAGCTCTCTCTGACCCGGCCGCTATTGGCAGCCCAACATGGCAGGTAAGGGGGAGAGTGCCCCCTCCTTCCCGGGGGCCGGCCCCCGCTGCCCATAGAACCCAGGGGGCGGGGGGATGTGTGTGTAGGGGCAGGTGAGGCCACTAAAATGGCCTTGAAAGCAGCCTGCAAACCTGAGCTGCTGCTGCCTGTTATGTGTGGAGGTGGCAGACTTGCTGGGTATATCGGTCTCTCCTTCTTTTCCTCTTTCTCATTCCCCCTCTCTCTCTTTTTTTTATTCCTTCCTCTGAAAATGTGGGCTCGGTTTCTCTTCCTCTTTTTTTTTTAAATTTGCATTCCTAAAACCTTCAATCCTGAAATGCAATTTGCATCGCCGCCCCCCCCCCCTTTTAATATATATTTTTTCCTTCTAGAAATCTGTGTTCATTCCCCTCTTTTGCTTCCCTGCTTGCAAAACATTTGTATTTCACGAGGAAAAGGTGGTGGTGGTGGTGGCTGGGTTTGGAAGAAGCCCTGTATTTCTGAAGTTGAGCATGTTAGGAGATTTCCAAGCAGGGTGTGTGTTTCTTGCGCGCTCTCTCTCTCTCTCTCTCTTTTGTATTTCTTCCCTAGACTTTCTGGTTTTGCGAGGGAATTGCTCTTCCGTGTTGCGTTCTTGAAGTGCAGTTTGTAGAGGTGCAGATGTGCTCAGGAGGGTGGCTGTAGGGTGCAGATGTGATTGTGTTTAGAGAGCAGCTGCACCCTACTGTAGGGTGTAGTTGTGTAAATATCTGCAGATAAAGGTGAAATTGGGAAGAGGATTGTAGTTTGTTAGAATATTCAGGTATCGCTGAGTGTGTGCAACAATGTATGGTGTTTTTCTTTTCTTAATTCTGGAGATTTATGTTCATTCTTCATTTTGCAGATTGCTTATCTTGCATCCTAAAGTGCGAATTGTAAGATAAAAACTGATCCACATGCACAGGATGTCTCTTCCTTTTACTTTTTCCCCTTGTAATTTTTTTTCTTCTGGCGATATGTTCATTTACCCTCCTCGGCAAATTAATTGCCTCTTCAGTGCCTTGCATTCTGTATAGCAGTGTAAGAGGCTGTATTTAGGTTTGCACCTTGCTTCCCACACACATACCAGGCTATCCCACTCCACCCTTCTCTTTCCTTTCCTTCTTTTTTCAAGGGAAACAAGGCCTTGAATGTAGCAAGTTGTATGAAAATTAAAATACAGTTTGCTGCATACGGTAGGTATATTGTTTTTTCTTGCAAACAGTCATTCTCAAAATGCTTCCAAGGTGTTAAAAGTAAGAATTAAATAACAAATAGCAGAAGTGGGGGGAGAACAAGAAATTGGGTGGCTAGGGTTGTGGGTGGTTGGGAAAGATGCTGTGGGTGGGATACTTGTCCAATACATGTATCCAAAACAAATATTGCAATTCATGTTGTCTAGATGGACATCCTGATAAGATTTCCCCCATCACCTTGGCTGATTCTAGTTCAGGTTGTCTCCCCGAGTTCCTGGACTTTGTAAGAAGCTCCAAATACAAACCACAGTGTAATCCTTTTCAGACTCTTTCTGCCCCCCCCCCCCCCCCCCACTCCCCAGTGTTCAGGCAGCCTCTTGATCTTTCATGGAGAGAGACTGCTCCTGACTTGAACTTAATTTAATTTGTTCCTCAACTTGGTGTGATTTGGGTGTGTGTGTTTGGGGGGGGGGGGGGGATCCTTCCTGCATGCCCCTCTTCCCCAAAATTTTGCATCACATTGACAGCTACATCTGTTGTGTAGTCCTTTTCGGTTGTTGTGGGTTGAGAAGGAATTTCCATTTTGATTGCCTCCTGCAGACAGAGCAAACTTGTTTCCATCTCTCTTCCTGTCTGGACCCAACCCAGTGATTTGTTAAGAATGAAATGCAAAAGAAATGGGTGGTGTTTTTTTGGCATTTTGGTGGCAAGGTTCAAATGAATCACTACCGTCTGCTGAGGCGGTAATGTTCCTGAAGTTTTCTCTTCGATCCATTTTCTATGGTAGTTATACTTGCTGTTAACTTCAGGCAGATTGTTCAGTTTGCTGCACAGATTTGTTGCTTTTAAAAAAACCTAAGCCTGACGGTTTCTTTTGGTACTTTTATGGTGAAGGAGGAAGAGGATTATAAACTTGCTTTAAAACTTGTTTTCTCCAGCCTGAAGTACTTAGGTGGTGTAATGTATTTTCCAAAAGAAAAATGAATTTTCTTTTTTATAAAGTGCAAACATTTAATGATTTGAAATATTTGGAAAACTTGTAGGGGCCATTCTGGCATCTAATATTTACTAAGAAATTGAAGTCACTTGTAAGTAAAGTGCTCTGTTTAGAGGGCACTGACGTTTTTAAATTTAAAAAAAGTGTTGTGAAATATACCAACTGGTGCTTGTTTTAACATGGCATAGTTTATTAACACTAGCTCTGTTTGTTTTGATAGTTTTGTGAGTTTTCAACAATTGTAGAGAGCAACTTTTATCATTCCTGCTGCTACTTTTGACAGATGTTGCTTTGGATATTGGGCAAATCACTGACAAAAGCAATATCAGGATTGCGGGGGGGGAGGGGGGAGGGAGTTGCAGGGGGAAAAAGTTTGTAATCAACTTTTGGAATGTCTATATTTGCACAGGAAACGTTGTTTGTTGTAGGTGTGTACGGTACTGTCTAAATTGTGTCACTTGCCAGCTGTGGATACTGCCTCTGTGTTTACTGGAGTAAACACAAAACTCAGACTGATTTAATGAGGATCTGTTTTATTTATTTTTTGTTTTGTTTTTTCTAGGAGCTGGAGGAGGAGGGAATGACATTCAGTGGTGTTTTTCTCAGGTGAAAGGGGCTGTAGATGATGATGTAGCAGAAGGTAAGAACAAACTTTATTACAGTGAATTAATCTGATTGCTGATGAAATGTAGCAAGGGTGTTGCTGAAGTTTCTCCTTCAGAATTGGGTTTAATTATACATACTTTAATAAAAGTAGGAAAGCAAGTGGAAACATCCAGGCATCCCAGTATATTCTGGGATCAAACTTATATGTGGTATAAGTGGGTGCAATTCAGCTGACATCCATGGTCCTCCTGCTGCTTACGTCAGAGATGAATTTGGCCCATAGATTGCAACAGTAGTTAACTTGTTTTCCAAAATATCTGTCACATGACAAATAGTCTCAGTTGAGACAGAGCTACTAACTTGTCTGTTTTCCCCATCAATGAAATGGGGATAATGATATTTACGTTCTTTACAGGAGTGTTGTGAGGATTAATTAATGTGTGCACAGCACTTTGAAGATGTAAGGTGCTGCATAAGTGTCAGGTAAATCTTCGTCTTTCCATCCTGCATTAGCCATCAGAATTAAAGTGGAATTTTTGTACAAAATTACTCTTTAAGTGTCAGTTATTTTTCATGATGAATTATTATTGGAAACTGCTGTAAGCTTTTGTAGTATAGGGCTCCTACCCTGCCAGGGACAGATGTCACCTTTTTAGCAAAATGGCTGCCTCCAGTTGATGATGCAAAAATTCCATTTGGAATTTTCAAATTATGCTTGTTTCATGGAAGGAGAAGTCTTTATTTCCTTTCGACTATTCAGTCTTCTGGGCTGAACAGGGCTCTTGATCCTTCTTGCCACTCCACGTGGGCAGAGCCCCTCTGACTTGGATGAAATTCTTCATGGTTTTAGGGGTCCATTTATGCAGAGCAGCTTGCAAGATCAAGACCTACAATAGTTTTCTCTTGCAAAAAGCTGACTTTGGGTGTGTGTTTGTATGATTTATTTGGCATACACAGCATTTTACACGTCCTGTACTCACTAACAGGCAAATGAGAAAAATATTTGTTGTATTTAAGAAATTAGTAACTTATTTCATTTCCATTATTTTTTACTTTTGACATGGTCAGATTTAAATTCTGGAATTTCTGCTACTGTATGGACACAAGTGTTTTGTTTTTATTCATGACCTGCAACCTGTGGAAATGATGCCCTTCAAAGGTTTTGTCTGATGCTTATCGACTGAAAGATAGGTTTTTGGAAGCAAGTAGGTTGTAATAAATTTCAGTACCTTTAATATGATTTTTATGTAAGATGGATACATTTTAAATTGTTCAGCAATTACATTTTAAAGATTGAATGTTAATAATTTATATAACTGTTGTTCAGTTTTTTCCTACCAGACTTCAGTTTCTGTCGATTTTCTTGTTAATTGACATTCTGTAGCTATCTGGCTTTTGAATTAAATGCAAACAATTGAGGAAATCTTGACTGCCTATTTCTCCACTGATAGAGCCTATGAACTAAGAGAGAAAAACATTAGAGAGCTGTTCCGTTGATGTTCATGCATCTGTTCCATTAAATAATACTAACGGGTGGGGTTCCCCCTCTTCCCCCCCCCCTTTTTTTAAATATATCTGTGATTAAATGGATCTGGAAATCCAAGAGCCAGTCTCCGTTCTTAACTCCCCTATTTGTTCTTAAATATTATAGTGCCTACACATTTAGTATGAAAGATGATTTAGCAGTCTCTCACTTCCTGACAGCTGCAATAGCTAGTCACAATGGGTCGAGTTAAAGGCCAAGAGTACATTAACTAGCTTGTTCAGCCTGACACTCAGTGTTGCTTTTAACAATTTTTTGTCTAAATATCTATTTCTAATTGTACAAAAGGTATAAGCTGCTCATTGTGCGAGCTGTCCCTAGATAGAGACAAAGAAGATTATAATGACTTCATAGTCAGCTATATCATCATCTTGTAAAGGTGTTTTTTAGTGTATATTACAGGCCTTCTACCTAGGGCCTGGGATTTTTGTAGTAAAGTTGTGCACTGGGATGGCTGCTTAAGTAAGGTCACTAGGAAAATTTAAGTGGGAGTATCTGACCATAATGGATTTTGTTGAGTTGGAATTCTTTTACCCATATGGCAGACTCCTACATGGCATGCTGAAAACCCTTACAGAACAATTGAAAGATGTCTGTCCATCTAATCAAACTGTAACTTTAGCTCCCACCCAACTATTTAAAGGTACTGGTATACTTCAGATAGATCCCTTATCCTTGAAATATTGTTCCAATAGTTTAAATACTGTTTAATTGCATTTCTTAAGTTTATTTCCTTGCATTTGTTATATTTCTAGCTGTGTACTGAGTAAACACATGTTTTAATAATCCTCCTTGTGAATTTGGGACTATAGTTTTATATGTTTCTGGTGTGTGTAGTCTCCCTAAATTGCACGGGAATAAGTATGCAATGGCTTTAAGTCCAGGCTGGTAATCTTTTTCTCTGTCTGCCTTTCTGCTTCTTCCTTGTAAGCAGGCTGCATATTGAAAGCTTACAAGAATGTTGCTGTCTGAGCCTTGAGAGGGTGGTGGTCTTTTAAATGTGCATGTACTGCCTCCTCACAAGAACGCTGTGATTATGGAGGAAAAATGCTGGTTATTGTAAGATTGCAACTAGTATGTGTGTTTTTTGTTTTAAAAAGTGATCTTAAAAAGACACTGAATTGAATATCCACAATTTAAAAGCAAATTCCTTGTAATACTACTAGCTTGGTTTGTTAAAACTGAAACAATTTTAAAACTCTAATTCACTTTTCACTTTATTATGCAGTTTATTTCTTGCATTTCTTTCAGCATAGAAGGTTAAAATAGAGTTTGGAGTGAAATGTTAGTAAGTTTCACTTTTTTGGTTCTTTTGTATTAATGCACCTTATAATGTTTACATTGTAAACATTTAGTGCAGTGGTTCTCAAACTGTTACACTGGTGATCCCTTTCACATAGTAAGCCTCTGTGTGTGACCCCCTTTTTAAATTAAAGACACTTCTTTACATATTTAACACCATTATAAATGCTGGAGGCAAAGTGGGGTTTGGGGTGGAGGCTGACAGCTTGTGACCCCCCCCCCATGTAATAACCTCGTGACCCCCGAGGGGTCCCGACCCCCAGTTTGAGAACCCCTGACTTAGCGCTTGTTTGCCATCCTGATCCTCTCTGCTTTACCATCCAAAATTTCTGCAGACGTAGGCAATTTTGGGTGCACGAGTGATGCAGAATCAGATCTTTTTAGATTTAAAAAAAAAAATCTTAAAATTGTGCAAAAGAGCTCTTTGATTGTAACTGGATGCTTCTAAGTTGTAGCCAACAGAGTAAACGACAGCAGACACATTATAAACTGAAACTTGAGATCAAAATAGCAATATAGGTAGACTTACTATAGCTACAAATCATGTCATACTTTTCCATTGCATCATCTGTTTCTTAATTTGCTTGATTGTACTAGCTTGCTTTCTGAATTTGCTGGTCCATTTGCATGCACGGCCATGGGATAGTCCCTTCTCCTTTACATTTGTATTCACATAGTAGGTTCCCAAATCCTGTGAATGATCTGCACTCAACTCTGAGACCCTGTCTACAGTGGGGGTGGGGTGGGAGAACCCACTGGCTTTACTGGTTCAGCTGAATCAGAATACAGGTGTAGACTAGGCACCTCCATTGGCTTCTGGAGTTAAATCTTCTCAGAAGGTTTAAATACTAGTGTTAAAAGAACCCAGAAGTTGCTGGAGCCTTGTTCTTACTTGTGCTACCCCTGGTTCAGCACTGGTAGCAATTTTTTTTTCTTAAAATCCCTAGTGTAGACATAGTAGTAGCGTCCTTTTTATTTAATAGTAATTCTATGCATGGTATGTATCACACAGTTCCAGGGTGTGATACATACCATGGGCATCTGTATTTCCCCATGGCATGCACTTCAGGAGTGCCCAGTCAGGTCTCTGGTCTCTAGCTATCACCTGTCTCTTGGCAGGGACCCTGGTCCCACTCCCATCTGACCAGGGGTTTTAAGGCTGCACTGCTCCTTGCCTTATGCTGATATCTCCGACAAGCTTGTCTGCTTGAAGGCTGATATCTGAGCTTTGCTTTTTGTCCGAGGGCTAGGAACAGTGTATTGCCAGTAGTTAAAGTTACCACTCAGCTCTTTCTAAGCAGGCATATTTATTCTTAAGGTAAAAGCATTACAGAGAAAATATAACAACAACAATAAACACATTTAAACACACACACACAAATCATATCAGGAGTCACCTGTCAGTCTTATGGGACCTTAGCAGACCAAAGTCTGTCCAACCCTTCAGCAAGGGTTGAGGGTCCCTGTGGACAGAAGGTCTTGTTTGTTTGCTAGATCAGTAAGAAGGCCCTGAGTCAGTTTAAACACAACCTTTTAAAATCCCTTTCTTTATCTGTTGGTCTCTGGAAAACCCAATTTGAAGCAGTAAATGCAAGCCACCCTATGGGGTTGATATTTCTCTGGAGGTGTTGACAACCTAAGTGATTCACCTTAATCATTCCCTCCACCACCACCCCTTTTTTTTTTTTTAGTTCTTGGAGGAGTTGTAACCTCCCCCCTGGAGTTGGATACAATCCCTGACCCAGAGTGTTACATAAATGTAATAGTGTGGTTCCTAAAAGTATTGCTTGGGATTGCAATATCTGCCCCAGTGTCATTGCAGGAAAGGGCCTTGAAGTTGTAATCCTCTTCAACCATTCCTTGGCCTGGCATTTTTTATCCCCCAAAATTGCAGAGCACCCACAACTCCAGTCAAAGTCAGTAGGAGCTGTGAGTCCTCAGAATGTCAGAAAACAAGACATCTGGTTAATATAATAACTGTCACATATTTTTAATTATTGCTTTGCAAAAATAACTAAGCTGGACCGTGTAAATACTCTCTCAGGTGTTGTCCAGAAATCTGTAAAAAATATAGTTGTTTGAGTCTGAGTCTTTTGCATTCCTACGATGTGTCAAATTAAGGCGAGCGGGGGGGAACAGAGTTTTATTTTTCTTTTGTTCTGGGGTGATTTTTTTTCAGTGTTTGAATCCAGGTTTATCACGTCTCATGAACACTGTTTCATATCTATTTTTGGTATACTTCATAAAATTGCAGAGCAGCTATGGATCCTGCTATTGGGTCAGCAATATTTGAAGGCTTAAAAATTGAAATAAGCTTCTGAGTTCAAATCACAAAAACAAAGAAAATTGAAGCTTAGATGGAGCCTGCTGGAAGCAGGGTGATCATCCTCTCTCTGTATTTCAACTCCATTCTGCCTACTGATGGGAGCTTTTACACTGTTTATGAAATCACACCCTCTGCCAATGATGATGGATGAGAGTTGCTGTGTCCAGTTGGAGGAGAGTCAACTAAGGATATCTTAGTAGATTGCCTCTCTTGATTGGTCACGTGTCCTGTTCCGTGGGTCAGCTGGAAGTATTTGATCCTGAAAGAACAAAGCGCATTGAGTTGATAGCTAGTTTTAAATGGACATCTGTATTCTTAGAAGTTGCGTCAAAAGTGAGAACTAGATGGCTCATTCTAGACTTGATGTTGGCTAGGCACCTTTGTGCTATGACTGCTGCCTAACATGGTAATCAGTATTGTTTCATTGTGCTCCAACAGTCTCTGTCTGCATCCACCTGGTGTCTCTTGACTTTCACTTGGATGGTAAATTCTGTGGGGCAGGAAACTGTTTCATACTTGTTTATATGGTGCCTAGCACAGTGTGGGCCCTGATCTGTGACTGGAGTCTGATCTAAACAGTACTATAATATTAATAAATATATTAGAAATCTGACATGTTCTAGAGCATCAAAGCTATCCTTGGAAATCCTGTTGGACTGTGGAGTTTGACCTGCTTTGGAAAACTCTATCTATCTATCTTATCTATCTATCTATCTATCTTATCTATCTCTCTATCTATCTATCTCCTAAAAAGGCCACTTTAGGCAAGCCCCTTTTTAGGCACTTGTGTAGTGCAGGAGGTTTCTTGTGATAGCTGTGACATCATGGAATGATGAATTTGGCAGCATCGCAACAGAGAGGAATCAAGCACACTTTGGAGGAGCTGAAAAGAAAGAAGAAAAACTTCTAGTGATAGACTGGGAGTTAAGAGACCTGGGATGTATTCCTAGCTGTGCCTCTGACTTGCCATGTGACATGGGCAAGTCACTTTCCCTCTCTATGCCACTGTTTCCCCTCCTATTCTTTGGCTTGTATATTTAGGTGGTAATTTGGGGGGGCGGGGCAGCAGGCCCTGTCTCGTACTATAGGTTTTTACAGGACCTAGCCTAATGGGGCTCTGACCTTAGTTCGGGCCTCCGGATCCTACTGTAATACAAACAATGAAAATAGTGATGCTGAACGCCTGATGATATTTGGGAAGTACAGCGCTTAAAAACATTTTTAAAAATTCTGTTTCTCTTTTAATGAAACCCAACAATACAAATTATCCAATATCAAATTTGTTAAAAGTCATCCCAGAAGGACCAGAATCCAAAACATTGGCACTAAGAGAACAGTTAAAAGGAGTGCCAAACATCCTGAATCACTGCTGATCTTTAACTCTGTTTCCTTCCTTTTTTTGGTTTAAAAGGA
Organism: Emys orbicularis; assembly: GCF_028017835.1. Taxonomy (NCBI): domain Eukaryota; kingdom Metazoa; phylum Chordata; order Testudines; family Emydidae; genus Emys; species Emys orbicularis. Next base: position 137,684,259 of record NC_088684.1, read on the forward strand.
TTTCTGTTTTTAAAGCCCCAAGCTAGACTTCAAGTCTTAAAATCTGGAAGCCATCCCTCATTGGGTTGTAAAGAACTTCTTAAAATATCTATTTCCATCCCTGACTCTCTTGGCTAATAGCCGTTGATGGACCTATCCTCCATGAACTTATCTTCTAAGGGTGAAGGGCTGCTGGCAGCAGGGTGATCACAAATAGTTCTTTAAACTTAAAAAGAGATGGCGTGAATTAAAAGAAATTTAAACAAAATTATGCCTGCACTGGCATATGCCAGTTTTCAGTCTTGAAAATCAGGGTATTATATGTGTAATATTTAAAAAAAAAAAAGAAAAGAAAAAAAAAAGAAAAGAAAAGGTGCAGTTGCAACTGCATTATGATGCTACTCAAACACGTTTTATCTATGTACGTATTTTTCTAGTGCCAATGATCGTTCTATCAATACATAGGATACAGTAATCAGATTGGATTTTCATACTGGTTAGAACCATTTTGCCCTGCTCCAGGCTTGGTGAGATTGTACTTCATAGGTCTTTAGAGGAGGGTGGAGGAAGAGAACTTGCTAGCTGCAATATTGCCTATGAAGAGAAAAGGTGTAATCAAAAACATTTCTTGTGCTCTGAAAGAGGAGAGATGTTGAAGTATCCTGACATGGTATAGTATGGAGTTGTGTAATTGAGCATCCTTCACTGCAAATATCATGTTTTTCATTCTCGGGCTATTTTTCAACCAGAAATATGTTAGGTGTTTTCAAAACATCCCCATAGGCTACATTTAAGGCCACATGATTCTGTTTGTTGAAACAAAGTGTCATGTTGGTTTAAAGCAAAACAAAATCTGGAAAGAGTTAGTTTATGCTCCCCTGAAAATCAAGGTTTAATGCAAACACCGGCTGTCAGGCCCTGAACTATGGTGGTACTATTGAAAATTATTATAATATTACAGAAACTTCAAATGACTGTTTTCAGAAATTGGTCATAATTCAATTGCAGAGCTAGGAACTGCTGCAAGCTCTTCTCTTCGAACTCACCATTCTTTTGTTAATCACCGAAGGAGAAGTAATTACCTTAGGCACACAGTCTTTATAAAAATGTACTTTGCATTTAGAGATTCACAAGTGATGGCAACATTTTAAGACAAACCAGCCTATTTGGGTTGAATGTTAAAACCCCTAGGCAGTTGTGCTTGCATCTAATTTTGGAACTGTAGGCAGAAGTTTTAGGGTCAGTGGGAGAGAGTGGAAAATCTGCATTCTAAGTAAGGTTGATTCTTCAGGTATGTATAACACAGCCTGTGTAAAATGGTTTTTCTTAGCATTTTCAGTTGAATTTTTTGAATGACTGATTCTGGGAACAAATAGTGACTCCCTGTGAAAATACACCTCTACCCCGATATAACGCGACCCGATATAACACGAATTCGGATATAACGCGGTAAAGCAGTGCTCCGGGGGGGGGCGGGGCTGCGCACTCCGGTGGATCAAAGCAAGTTCGATATAAAGCAGTTTCACCTATAACGCGGTAAGATTTTTTGGCTCCCGAGGACAGCGTTATATTGGGGTAGAGGTGTACTGCTTTTGTACTTAATGATTTTGAGTAGCTGGGTTCAATTACACCTCTACCTCGATATAACGCTGTCCTCAGGAGCCAAAAAAATCTTACCACGTTATAGGTGAAACTGTGTTATATCGAACTTGCTTTGATCCACCGGAGTGCGCAGTCCGCACCGCCCCCCCCCCCCCCCCCCCCGAGCACTGCTTTACCGCGTTATATCCGAATTTGTGTTATATCAGGTCGCGTTATATTGAGGTAGCGGTGCATCTGCATAAACTACATATATTCCAGGATAGTTAAGCTAATAAAGACTTCATATTGCATATTTGTATTTTAAAATTTGCACTGAATTCCTACTTATGCACTTGTTGGTTAAATCCTGCTAGATTTTTTTTTTTTTTTTGTCCCTGATAAATGTCAAAAGTATTCCAGGAAGCATTCTTTGATTCTTCAAAGCAGTGATGGCAACAGTGCTTTCCACCATGGCAGTGGAAAAAGATTTAGTAAACAGCAGTCACATTCAAATGTGACCTACATACTGCCTATGTATGTGCATTCAATACAAGGACTTGTTTTCCCAAAATATTTTTTCTTTTTTTAAAGCAAATTGTCATAGTACATATGAAAATCAGTTGAGCTACAGTCATACTGAAATCAACTTCCGGTTTGATCGATTATAAAAACAGATCACAGTCCTTGTAAAGAAACTTTTTTTCCAAGAGGTCCTGATCATCTGTTCAGCAGAGGAACGTAACCAATAGAAATACATATCTTAAATGTGTCTGTTCCAGGTCTTTTATGCTTTTCACAGGGATGTATTTTTGGATGTGTTGAATGGCCTTTTTTAATCTCTTCAATTCCAATATCACCATTGTTTGGAAAATTGTCTTGCATAACTTGTTTTCAAGAGAGGTGTGTTGTGCAAGCACACAATTTGGAGTGAGGAATTCACGTTTTAACTGCATCGAGGACTTGGAGTCCTTCAGTGATCTTAAGCAAGTCAATTACCTTCTCTCCCTTCACTTTCCCCATCTATAAAATGGTTGTACTTATTTACTTCTAGAGCACCTCCCAAGCAAAGTACTCTGCTTTCAACATATCTGTGAATTAAGCCTCTCAATACCCCTGAAGTGATAGGTAAGAACTAACATCCACAATTTACAGTTTGGCAAACTGAAGCACATATATTAACAGGGGAGGAGCTTTCAAAGGGCCTCCTTTGAGTGCTTTGCAGAGGATGTCATTGCCCAGTTTTGCATGTTCAAAGAAGGGGACTTTTCAGAGCATGAGCTGTGCTTGGTGGTTTTGTTTTGTTTTTTTCTATATCTGCTGATGGCATCAGGTGCCCAAGCTGTCTGACAGTTTTTAAACTCAGCTGGATGCCTGGCCTCTGGATTTTCAAAACCTTATTGCTAGGGCCCTACCAAATTAGTGTCCATGAAAAACATGTCCTGGACTGTGAAATCTGGTCTGCCCCCATGAAATTTGGTCTTGTGTGTGCTTTTACCCTATACTATACCTATTTCATGGGCGAGACCAGTGTTTCTCAAATTGGGGGTCCTGACCCAAAAGGGCGTTGCAGGGGAGTCGCAAGGTTATTTTAGGGGGGTCATGGTATTTGACTTCTCTGCTGGGAAGCCAGAGTGGTGGCTGTTCACCAGGCGCCCAGTTCTGCAAGCAGCAACACAGAAGTAAGGGTTCCAGTGCCATACCATGCCATCCTTACTCCTGCGCTGCTGCTGGCAGCGGCTCTTCCTTCAGAGCTGGGATCCCGTGGCCAGCAGCCGCCACTCTCCGGCTGCCCAGCTCTGAAGGCAGTTCCGTCGCCAGCAGCAGCAGCGCAGAAGTACGGGTAGCAGTACCGCAGCCCCCCTTCTGACCCCTCCTCCCCCACAAACAAACGCACACAACTCCTTTTTGGGTCAGGACTCCTACAATTACAACACCATGAAATTTCAGATTTTAAATAGCTGAAATCATGAAATTTATGATTTTTAAAATCCTATGACCATGAAATTGACCAAAATAGACCATGAATTTGGTTGGGCCCTACTTATTGCTATATTATGCTATGCTCTCCAGGCTCTGCTGTTTTGCCGGAGCTAAATGTCACTTGTTCCTCCCTACCTCAGTCCAAGGTCACTCAGGACAATTCAACAATTCTAGTGTGAGGCACCTGTAGCCTGTAAAACACCTTCAGCAACGCTGAAATAATAGAAAAGCCTCAAATGGAGGAGGGGGTTGAGCAGTGGAGGATTGATCACTGGTTTGTAGAAGTGATTTTAAAGCAGCAAAATGGAATGAATGTGAAGTAGATAGGGAGTAGTTTCCACACCATGGGCAACATTTTCAGAACCTTGGGTAAGGACAAATAGCAATATGAACTTCCATCTAGCAGATCAAGTGGGGGCTGGGCAGTTGGAGAAGATAGGGTGGAGTTCAAAGATGATGTTTGGCTGAGCACAAATTGTCTGGGATTTCAGAAGTGCCCAAGCAAACTTCCTAGTACCCAGGGCTGAGCAGAAGCACCCACAGATCAGTTGCCAATACACTAACTGGTATAATTTACACAATTTGGAAAAGATATGGCATCATTTGAATGTTTTAAACATGGAACTGCTATCATTCCCCCTACACAAAATAATGGCAAAATAGAGGAATACAGTTTGTAACCGTATTGGGGAATCTTCTCCCATATTACAAATTGGGGCTGGGAAGATGATGATAACCTGATCTGGGGCAACACTGGTATTATCTTCTCCCCTGCTAGCCTACCATCATCTCAAGAAAACAAAACAAACAAAAACCTTGCAAAACCCAGCAAAAGATCATGCACAGGACACTCGTTTGCTGTACAAATCTCTTTATGAAGCAGTGTTAAAATAAATTCCCATTCTAAGAGTTGCATCTTTTCCCCAGCATCCGAAGTGGAGTTGGCTGGCACCATCAAATTTGTGCTCTCAGTAACTGCTACAGCCTGAGTTAAGCTATTACATTGGTTTGAGTTTTTTCCCTAAAGAATGAAATATTTTGTCAGATTGATATCTCCAAATGCTGTGAAACTGACAGTGAATACAGAGAAATTGGAATACAGAAAAATACAGAGGCTGTAATCCTGAATCAACACTGATTTGCTGTCTGAAGTTGGGGGAGTCTCTCTGCCTCTGTTTCCTTGATCTGTAAAGCCAGTGTGCCTGCCTGTCTCAGGGGTAGTGTTGAGAAGCTTAAATAATGGCATTGTGCTTTGAGATCCTTGGATTAAATTTAATATAACCGCTTAAAACTTTATATCTTGCTTTACAACTGTTAAATAACTTGATATCACCTAGGGAGAATTTTTACTTCCATATTTTACAGATGAGATTAAGGCAGAGAAGTTAAATGACTCACCCAAGGCCATAGTGTGAGCCATTATCAAAGCAGCTGTCTTGCTCAGACTGCTAGTGGTTCTCAACCTTTCCTGACTACTGTTCCTCTTTCAGGAGTCTGGAACCCAAGCCCCACCACCCAGGGCTCAAGCCTGAGCTCTGCCACCTGTGGCTGAAGCATATAACTTAGTTTCTCTGGGGCTCCAGGCAGTTGCCCTGCTTGCCGCCCCCTACCAGCAGCCCTGCACTTGTGACCCCTCTAAACCCATCTTGTGACCCCCTCCCCACTGGGGGTCACTCCCCCCCAAGTTGAGAAAGACTAATCCAGATGAGTTGATGTACCCCCCAGAAGACCTCTGTGTACCCCTGGTTGAGAACCACTGTGTTAGATTATGCTTCCTCTTTGCAAGGTGCTGTGTAATGAATAAGCACAGGGTTTGATTTTTCAGAGGTGTCAAGAATCTGCAGCTTCCATTCATGTAATTTGGAGTCGTGGGTGTTTCCTATTTCTGAAAATCCATCCCACAGTGTTATTAGACCCATGTTAACAAGAAAGTTTAAAAAAAATAAAAACAAACAGAGCCATTTATGTTTGTGCCAAAACAGAAACACAGGAAAATATTTGCTAAATGGGGGGGAAGGGGGAAGGAAGGGGGAATTGGTAAAGGGAAAACTATTTACCAGCCTCCAAGTGGCACCACAAGCAATAGATTAAACTAATTTTAAAAGGAAATAAACTATTAAAGTAGTTGTGTCCTTCCATGAGTGAAGTAATCAGAAGCTTTTATTCTGTGATCATTTGATAGATAGATAGATCTGTGTATTCATCCCTGTTGGAAATGTAAGTTGTACTTGTGACCTTCACAAGTGCTGAGCTTTCCAGCACGCTGCCTGAAACTCCATCTAGCATGTGTGTCTTTCTCTCTCTCTCTCTGCCCCTCACGCCCATTATGGCAGGTAAGAATAATTTTGCTTTCATTTGATTCCTTCAAGGAAAGCACCTTCCCCAGGCCTAGGAGATATGTTCCTTTGTGGTCTAGAGCTTGACAACTTGAGGATTAGGGGCCTTACAAACTTCTGGATTTAGCCTGAGTATCTGGAATTAAAGCATTGCTCAAAGAATCTGTGTGAGGAGGCTTGAAGGAATGGGATCTCTTCAATTAAAATAATGGTTTTAAAATCCACAGCAGGAAAATCTCCCTGGGTTAGAGAACTATAGTGGCTGAGTTTGAAATGCATTGCCAGACTCTACTTATGCTTTTGAAAGAAGTATTTTTCTTACGTATTAAATATTTGTTTTAAATTTGTATTGCATGTCTGAGTGGATTCAGTTTAAAAAAAAAATCCAGATAATCCAGGCTTTTACTGCACAATATGTAATGTTTTCAATGACAAATCAAGGAAGTCATTGCCTAAAGGCTTCTGATATTTACATGCAAAACAATAACACAGTACATTATTTCCAAATATATTGGCATTTGCAAGCACAAACCTAACCACTGGCTCTTCTGTGCTGTGCAGCCTATTGAAATTCTGGCTGTGCTTTCAGCAGAGATTTTTCCATAAATAGCTCTGTACTACTTTGGAACACTAGCAGGCCTCCTGAAAAGAACTAAAGTATGGCCTTCCAAGGACTATTCCTCAATCTAGGTTTATAATATGTACAGTAGTACTTCATTGTATGTAGCTCTATTTTGCTCTATTTTACACAGAGTGGCCGGGGGAGGGCAGGCGGGGAATAGGAAGGAATTGAAAAATAAATACTTCTACTTTCAAGGTAAAGATACGGATTGATAAGTGACCTGAAGGGAATTTAGAGGAAAGGGTAAAAAAATAAAATAAAAATATGAAACTTCTCAATGAACAACTGCAGGTATTTTTCCTAAACAAATACTGAGCTCATTTTAACATATTCACATTTTAAGTTAATATTCGTATTTAACATAAATAATCTGTTGCTTTAATCTGGAAGGTTGCCCATCCATGAAAAGGATCCCTGCAGAAGTTTTATAGATCTGATGTTCTGTGATTTATGTGAATTAGTGCATACATTTATTTTATAGTGAATATTTCAGTTATCCTTCCTAGGGATAAGGCATTAGAATTGTATTTCATCTTCATTCTTGAATATATGAGTGATTCCATGGCCAAGTTTTGCATAAAATACATATTAAAATAGTAAGACCTGTGGAAGTTCCTTCAACTGTAGATCTCACCCCCAATTAGGTCACAAGTTTGGTAGCTATCAGAGCCTGGTGCAGTCCCCATCTGTTTGGCCAGAACTTTACTTACTGGTTTTAAAGAATAATTATGCAGTTCTGTCTAGGTTCTTATGGCTTCCATCACATCAGTGCTACCAGAATTTCACTTTTCTTGTTATTCTGAGCCTTTTCCCTGTGGGTGTGGGTGAGAGAGAAAGAGAACAACTGATTGAGCAAGGGTTAGTATTGTTGCCCCATTGTGGGCTGTTATAAACTTTGTGACACATGCAGGTGCTGTAGGACTTGTCTACGTGGAGCAGCAAGGTGCGCTACAGGGGTGTGATTTCTACAGCTTGCTAAATTTTAGTGCATTGATTGGTCCGTGTAGACCAGTGGGTCTCAAACTTTTTTACTGGCAACCCCTTTTACATTGCAAGCCTCTGAGTGCGACCCCCCCTAATAAATTAAACACACAGTTTAATATATTTAACACCATTATAAATGTTGGAGGCAAGCAGGGTTTGGGGTGGAGGCTGACAGCTTGAGACCCCCCCCCCCCCATGTAATGACCTCGCGGCCGCCTGAGGGGTCCCGACGCCCAGTTTGAGAACCCCGGTGTAGACTCTGCTGGTGTAAACTAAAAGTTCCCTAATATGCTCTAACGTACAGCAGTGTGTTAAAGCTCACTAGAGAACTTTTAATTCGCACCAGCAGAGTCTACACAGACCAATTAATGTGCAATGTGGTAGTAGGCTTTAGAAATCACACCCCTGTAAAGTGCCTTGCTGCTCCATGTAGACAAGTCTGTAGTGATGGATTTCTATAAGAATTTTATGGTCTCTGGAATTTTGCAGCATATAAAGTCCAGACTTTGCTTTTTTGTCTGACCCAATCTGAATAGTGACTTTTGATTTCTCTCCCAATATAAGTATAAATTTTGCATGTGATCATTTATTCCTTTACACATGTTGTTAGCACATACAGTAAAACCTCAGAGTTATGAACACCAGAGTTACGAACTGACCGGTCAACACCACACCTCATTTGGAACTGGAAGTACACAATCAGGCAGCAGGACTCACTCTACAATACTGTGTTAAATGTAAACTACTAAAAAAATGAAGGTAAGTTTAAAAAAAAATTTTTTTTGACAAGATAAGGAAATTTTGTTTCATTTAAATTAAGATGGTTAAAAGCAGCATTTTTCTTCTGCATAGTAAAGTTTCAAAGCTGTATTAAGTCAATGTTCAGTTATAAACTTCTGAAAGAACAACCATACGGTTTTGTTCAGAGTTACAACCAACCTCTATTATCAACGGCTTCGTAACTCTGAGGATCTACTATATGTGTTCAGTCCACATACTAAAAATCCTTAAGACATTTTGATTGAAAAATGTACTGTAGCACCAAGTTATTTCTTGTGAAAGACCGTCTGTTGTTTTAATGTTTTTAATATAGCATGGGTTACTTTTTCCATGTTGGTTTTCCCCCGTGATGTTTCTAATTGTAAATATGCTTTAAAATCTGGTATCCAGGAACAAATTAGTTGAGGCGTACCTAACCTCTGAATGTGTAGTGCTACCAGAAAAACAAGAAGTGCTCTGCATGATCTTGCTGATTTTACGACATGGAGCATTAAGTAATGGGGGAGGTTCCCATGCGATGGAAAGGAAGGAGGTGCAAAACTAAGATCAGAGAGGGTGTTAAACAGTCATCTGGAAGGAAACAATTTTTTTTCCTTCTGAATATGGAATTAGGCTGCTTGGGTTCGCAGCCTGCAACAAAGGTGTTGTGCGCTGGCTGGAAAACTGAATCACACTTCTGGCACTAGCGTTGATCAGCTAGATAGCATTACAAATATCAGTGTGTCAGATTTGTCTCTGATTGCTGTTTGTTCGAGGAAAGGTGTCCGCCCACTTCTCCCCACCCATCCGGGGTTCTGGAGAGAGCTATTTAAAATGCCATGGCGTAACTTCATTTTATTTTGTGACTACATATTTAATGTAGCTCCTATAAATGAAGGACTTGCAGAAAAGCCGTAACATGTAATTGCATCGTCCTAATTGTGGATAAATATTGTGGTTTCATAACCTGTGGTGGTGGTGGTCACTTGCCTTTCCAAGGTTATTTAAGACTGGTACAGGGGCAGGTCTGGATTGTTGCCATTTGTCTCTTATGTGTATGATATTAATAAACTGGTGTCAAATGTCCTGGGAACGGGTGATGTGGGTTGAAAGACCTTTGTTTCGACCAACAATAGAGCTGAATTACTGTGAATAGGAAAGGCAAATAGGCATTTCCTGTCATATTTTGGGGATGTCTTTAGTGGAGCATGTATACAAAGTAAACTTTAACAACTGTACCAGAAGGTTGCGTATTATATGTATATGCTTTATAGATTTTTTTTTTTTTTTGCAGTTGATCTTCACTTATGTTCCCAGATTTGCAAGTATAGAATGACTTTTATTTAATTTCCCTAAAAATGCCTGTATATTACAGTGCTTAATAAGGCAGTGACATTTGGGGAAAATCCATTTGTTGAAGTAGATTATTAGAATTTTGCTAACCTTCTATGTGGCTAATCTACAAACCCAGTTACCTGAGGACAATAAACTATAGGGAGACTTGTTTTAGGAACTCAGCTGGATCCCCGAGTTAAGAACTGGTTAAGAGGACCTTGCAAGGATTGGAAGTATCCGAGCTAAAAGCAAGGGTTACAGTTAGAGCTTCAGACCACCTTTTCAGACTCTTCACTCAGAGCTGATAAAACTTCTCTTTTGTAAAAGTCCAGAATGGAGGCAGCCTTCGTCCTCTGAGATCATCTCAATTTAAAAGACCTAACATTCTTGGAAGTTGCAGTGCATGCAGATGGAAATACCAGATACTTGCAATATGTAGTATTCTAGCAGGCTGTCACCAGTGCAGTCCTTTAAGTGGGAGAATTGTCAGTCTTCCAGCCTTGAATAGTCTGAGGTTAGCTGCCATGTCAAGGTAGAAGATATCGTTGAGTAAATGTTTCTTCGGTAGAGACTGAGGTAAAGAAACGCTTGTCAGGTTTTAGAACTGGTTAGTTCTAATTGTTGGGGTGATGAAATCGTAGTTCTAAAGGTATGCCTGCACTGCAGGGTTAACTTGGATTCTTATTTGCGTATTATCCCTAGCCTGCCCATGTGCCAGACGGACATACAAGTTCTCCCATAATTCACTGCAAAAGAATCCTAGACCAGCTGAGCTTAGAGCAGCAAAAAGAACCATGGGATATGCCCCCACAAGTCCTAGCAACACACAGTAAGCATCAGTGAGGACACAAATTCGGATATGGTGTTGCATTGTGGCTACTCATGCCCAGGCTAGGCTAACCTGAGTTGACTTTGTAGTGAAGATCTACCCTAACATAGAGGTGACTGACTACTTGGAAACTGCTGTTAGACCTAACTTTGCCTTTTCTGGTAGTCTTGGCTGTACTTCATTGGACTTTGATCTATCATAAATTAATTTCATTTTCTCGTTCTGTACATGTAGTCAGCCCTATTGCTCCTCGTGTAGTTTTATTTCTCCATGCATTGCTCATCCAACTGAGTAACGACTAGAATAGGGGTATTGTTTTGAAGGTACAGTAGTTCGCAGCTTTGTGTAGGCTATTAAAATACTGCTGGGATCTATATTTCACTTAGTTGGGTAAATGGAAGTATGGTTCACTGTCTATATTTCACTGAGTTGGGTAAAGGGAACCATTGCTCATTGGTTTCCTATGCATTTGTTCAGAGAGGAATTGCAGTAATGTCCTTTCTCAAGGTTTAAAAATAGAAGGTAATTAATCAGGGTGATGAGGGTTAATGGTTTCTGTCCAGAAACCAAACAGCTTTGCATCTGGTTATAGAGAGAATAACCGTGTATACATCTACTATAATTATGGTTTGTTTTTTATTTAGGAAGAGATATTTTAGTACTTTATATATGTATGAAATCACACACACACACCCCCACCCACCCACCAGTTTTGGCTTTAAATATAAACCCAACCCCCTAATTTTTTGTTTTTTGTTTTGAACAGTTGAAATGTCTTCCAAAACACCCATGTAGAGGCTTTTTTCAGGCAACAAAACCCAACCCTTTAGTTTTCCCATTTGCAGAATGTTAGGCTTTGTCTACACTGGCACTTTCTTCACTAAAACTTCTGTCGCTGAGGGGTGTGAAAAAACACTACCCTGATAGACAAAAGTTTTAGCAACGAAAAGCACCAGTGTGGACAGCGCTTTGTTGGTGGGAGCCGTGCTCCCGACGGCGAAGCTGCCGCTGCTCGTTGGAGGTGGCTTTATTTTGTCCCATCAAAAAAGAGCAGCTACACAGCACACCTTACAACAGCAGAGCCGTGCCGTTATAAGGTTCGCAATGTAGACATAACCTTGGATTTGTAGTGTAGTAGGTTTACGGAACATTTTGATAATGAGTAGATGGTGTGAAAGTTTAAACAAAGAACAGAACCCCTATCTTGGTGAGCAGTGTGAAGGTATAATACTAACACTATGGACAGGTACAGTCCAGACTGACCCAGAGGATGGTGGTTATAGTAAATGGAATCTTGCTGGAGCTTCATTATTACATTTAAGCATGTGGATTATTTCTATAACGTTTCACAATTTTTAAGGAATGAAAGGTTTGAAAACTTTCCGTGACCACGTAGTAGTTTTAAAATTAAATAAATGCGTTAACTCCCCAAAATTAAAACGTTAAAGATATTTAATTGTTATGTTAAATGATAGGAAACATTGAATGTTCATTTTAAATGGATATAAATCCCATCTCCTTGAAAATAATCAGACTTGCATCTCTGGCCATGTTTGACCCATAGCAAAATGATGGCAGTAAAATAAATGTTTAGGAGTTATGCATAGAGGAGACCTTGTGTTTCCAATTTTTTTTTTTTTTTTTTTGAAGCAGGTGGAAATGGAACTTTAGTGGCACGGTGTTCGTGTTTCTTCTCTCCGCTTCCCCCTTCGCCCCCCCCCCACCAAGAGTTGTCAAGCACTCTGAGCTCATAGAATCCGTTTCTCCCTGTCCTCTCTGTCTATGGGCCATAAGCATGAGGGAGATGGTAGAGATTGTAAACTCTTGACTAGTGCTGCGTTAATTGCCATTGCTGGGTGGCTCCGCACTGCCCCTTCTTTTTGCTTGCTTGATAATAAGGCTGCAAACACAGGCTAGAGCGGTGGTTCTCAAACTGGGGGTTGTGAACCCTCAGAGGGTCGTCTGTTATTACGTGGGGGGTTGTGAGCTGTCAGCCTCCACCCCAAACCCCACTTTGCCTCCAGCATTTATAATAGTGTTAAATATAAAAAAGGTGTTTTTGACTTATAAGGAGGGGGTCGCGCTCAGAGACTTGCTGTGTGAAAGGGGTCACCAGTACAAAAGTTTGAGAACCACTGGGCTAGAGGAAAAGTCTGAGGTGTATATAAGATATTTGGGGGCTGAACTTTCACTCCTTGTATGCTTAAAATTCCCATTGCTCAAGGTAGGTAAGTTGATTGAGTCCTCTTGTTTGCATTAGACCAATCTTTCATGTCCACTATAGAAAATTAAACATTTACAACTTGAAATTGTTGTTTGTAATGTAAAGAAAACAAGTTTGAGCAAATATTTGGTGAAATAATGCATCTAATTATTGACAGTTGTTAGTAAATATCCTGTATAACTAAGGATCTGTAGTATAAATTTGCAGAGCTGGCATGTTTAGAGATTTTAAATCCACTCTATTTGCTTAACCAGTAATAAAAGCAAACAAAACAATATTAAACAATTCACCAACTTTGTCCTTAGGTAATAAAAACACTAGCGTGAAGTCTGTTTTTAATCTTATGGAGAAAATGTCTAATTTTATAACTTCTGTGCTCAGTGGTCTCAAATTAAGTCTTATGTAAATGCTTGGCATATAATTATGAAACAAGAAATTACAATTTTGCATTAGGCTTCTCAAAGTTTTCCATGACATGAGAAGGGTTTTCATAAACACATTTTTGCCTGTGTGGGTGACAGAGGTCTTCTTTGCCCACAGATTAGGGGTGAAAGCAGTAGCAAACTTCCACCGCACTGCTCAGCATCACTGGGTCTCAACATTGGGGAGACTACCTCTTGTGCTAAGAGGGTGATTGTCTCCATGGCCAGTTCAATCCTTTGCTTCTCGCCTGATTGCTAACAGGAGGAGGAAATGGATGGTAGATTTTTGTTTTGCTTTGTTGATGGATACTTGGACATTTGGCTACTGGGCTGAGATCACAAAACTTAATTCATGTAGAACACCAAGCAGCTATCCCATGTTGATGTTCAGTGATTAGCTGCTAAACTGGATTTGAACTGGCACCACCGGAAGTAAAATGCTCTATAGCAGCGGTTCTCAAACTTCATTGCACCGCGACCGCTGTCTGACAACAAAAATTACCACGCGACCCCCAGAGGGCGATTGAAGTCTGAGCCCACCCAAACTGGGGGGGCCAAAGCCCGAGCCCCACTGCCCCAGGCGGGCGAGCTGGCCAAAGCTGAAGCCCAAGGGCTTCAGCCCTGGGTGGGGGGTGGCCTGTAACCTGAGCCCAGCCACCCAGGACTGAAGATCTCGTGCTTCGGCCCCAGGCGGTGGGGCTTGGGCTTCGGCCCTGGGCCCCAGCAAGTTTAACGCTAGCCCTGGTGACCCCATTAAAACAGGGTCACAACCCACTTTGGGGTCCCGACCCACAGTTTGAGAACTGCTGCTCTGTAGCCAACTGACAATCCTCCAAGTAGCCCACTCTTCCTGCTGCTTGAAGGTTTGTAATATTGAACTTGTGATTCTTGCTTTGCCATTAAACATTGGTCAGTTCAATATTTGTAGCTGTTAAGGGAATTACTCTACAGCAGGGGTAGGCAACCTATGGCACGTGCGCCGAAGGCGGCACACGAGCTGATTTTCAGTGCCACTCACACTGCCCGGGTCCTGGCCACTGGTCTGGGGGGCTCTGCATTTTAAATTTAATTTTAAATGAAGCTTCTTAAACATTTTAAAAACCTTATTTACTTTACATACAACAATAGTTGAGTTATATATTATAGACTTATAGAAAGAGACCTTCTAAAAACGTTAAAATGTATTACTGGCATGCGGAACCTTACATTAGAGTGAATAAATGAAGACTCGGCACATCGCTTCTGAAAGGTTGCAGACCCCTGCTCTACAGGGACAGGGAAAGGGAGGGTTGTCTAATGGATAGAGCACTGGACTGGGACTTAGGAGGCCTGGGTTCTGTTCACAGCTCTGCCACTAGCCTGCTGGGTAACCTTGAGCGTGTTGCTTTACCTCTCTGTGCCTCCATTCCCCATATGTAAAATGGGGATAATACTGACACTGACTTTCTTCTGTAAAGTGCTTCCAGGTGTAATCCTGGAGAGAACTATAGAAGAGCTAGGTTATTCACTTTTAAATCTACATCAATATAGGCACTTGATTATTTGTCTCCTTTTGAGCATTCCTTTGTGGACTTGGGTGGCCTCTGTTCCCCGGGTTGGGCAGAGTTTGTGCCTCTTGACGAGCTACAAGCCTAGTGAAGCTGCTTGAAGGAGCAAATAGCCCTGCGCACAGCCAGAATCTAGATGGCTTGGAGTGGTATTGTCATGTCGCTTCAATGGGAGGGGATGGGAGTTTGCTACGCTATAGCTATTAATTTTCCTCTGCAGTCCTGAGGCTTGACAGGAATAGCTGTTCTCATGAGGTTATGAAACCACTGAATAATATTGTTTTGAGTTTAATTCTCCGATTTATGTTCTCTCCAAACTACCCATGAATAATAGGTCATAAGTTTATCTATAATTCAAAGCTATCATGATATGTACTTTCCTTTACGGTACTAGTCATTGTCAAGCTCTCTGCTTTGAGCTTTTATTGTTCCTATTTTTGCTTCTAAAAAGGCTGCGGATAGTTTCAACCGTGGTATTACTGTCAACCCTAGCTTGTGCTCTTCACCATATTCTTAGGCCTTCTGCGCCCTATTGTAGCTTGCTCTTTGTGCTGCTTCAGCTGGGAAAGTAGATGCCTTCCTGCCAGCACCCTGTGCAGGGTGGATCACAGATCTGTACTGAGGAGCTTTTACTGGCCAAAGATCATTTAGGAAGTCTGAAGAGAGGCTGAAATGGAATGGCACAACTCCATTTTCCTAAAACAAACAAATAAAAATAGAACGTTGAAGTGAGAGGTGTAGCATCAATGGCAGGTAAGCTACCCAAGCTCTCAGAAGTTGATAACCACAATTTTTTTAAAACAGATGTCAGACTAGTAAATCTGCTTGTGTAAAACAGGGTCCGTTATTTCCCCTTGGCCAGGCAAGCGTGGTTTGTTTTTTTTTTTTTTTTTTTTTTTTTTTAAATAGGTCAATTGTCTTTCTAAAATGCCTTTTCTTCAGTATGCCAAGGGTACCAGCTCTCTTTTCTCTCTCTTCTCCCCCCCCCCCCCCACCCCACCCACGGCCGCCTTAAACTTTGTAGATAAATCTCTGATAATTTTCATATGACTTTACATTGTGCCTCTTCATATAACCTTGTAGTGGGTCTACCCACGTGTGACCTCTGTTTTCATGAAACTTTGTATCAAAGCCTCATATAGAACCCTTGTACTGATGAGCCTTGGTATGTGGAAACTTTGTATCAAAGCCTCATGTGGAAACTTTGCACTGAATCTTGGTATAATGTTATAGCCCCTAAGGATAGAATAAGATAGAAGAAAAATGTCTTTTTGCTAGCAGTAGAACAAGCTCTCTTCCCCCTCCCCCCCACCTTTTAATCAATTGCTCTGTTGAATGAATGAGGTGTCAATGAGCAAGGTGTGGAAGGCAGCACCTCCAGACAGCTGCAACAGTTGGAGAGGGGATGGAAGCCAGACCCAAGGACAATAAAACTTGTCAAGCTGGCTCACTAAAGAAGGAGGAGACATATTGACGGCCTCGGGGGTTAGAAGCAAGCACCTTCTTTTGAAAACACCCTCTTTGAACAGCATTGGGACAACACCCAGAAGGAAGCAGCACAAAGGACCAATGGACACAGACACAGATTTTGAATCTGGTACAGATTTGCATGTGAGTGAAGCTGCTATAAATGTGAGGTGTCTTGCAGAGGACCCCGGGTCTTGTCTTGCTAACATCGGAGCATCGATCCGGATCAGCAGAAGCCCGGCTCCACCCCTCTCCCATCTAACTCACCTGGCCAGTGAAGTTAAGGGGAGCAACTAGTTGGTAACAACAACAAGACGGAGTGTGCTTGTGTGTGTGTGTGTGTGTGTGTCTCTCTGTCTGTCAAGGTGAAGAACGTTGCGACGACCGCCATCGCGAAGCGAATCGGCAGAGCTCCCTCCAACCAAAATGTAGCCCCTTCTTGAGCGGCTCCCTGGACGGCGAATTCGCCCGGGTCGGGGGTGACATCACCTCGCTGTGGTCCCGTGCCCGCAACGCCACGCGCCGACTGGGGAAGCGACTGGGCTGCCGCTGGGAGTGGAGCAAGGAACGGCAGGAGCTAGGAGTCCTGGTGCCACGGATCAGGACGGACGGCAACACCATCGTCACCCCCGGAGCCAGAGGCATGCTGGATAGGTCTCTGAAGGCAGCCGTCCACGCGCTGTACTTGGACACCCTGAGGAAAAAGCCAGACCAGGGTAAGGCCTTCGAGGTGTCCAGCAACCACTTTCTCCCCGCGGGCAGCTTCACCCGATTCGCCGACTGGCAGTTCATACACCGCGCCCGACTGAATTGCGTCCCTCTCAATGGAGCCGTCCGCCACGGGAACCAGGACAAGCGCTGCAGGAAGTGCGGGTACGTCATGGAGACCCTGCCCCACGTCCTGTGCAGCTGCAAGCCCCACGCCAGAGCCTGGCAGCTGCGCCACAACGCCGTCCAGGACCGCCTAGTGAAGGCCATCGCCCTTGCACCTGGGAGAGATCGCCGTCAACCACGCCAGCACCGACAGCCCGCTGCGCCTTGACATCGTTGTTGTGGACGAGGATCGGAAAAAGATCATCCTCGTCGACGTGACAATCCCATTCGAGAATAGGACTCCGGCCTTCCGCGAAGCCTGAGCCCGCAAACTCGAAAAATAGGCCCCTCTGGCTGACACCCTGCGGACAAAGGGCTATGAGGTGTACACTGACGCTCTGATCGTTGGGGCCCTGGGCACCTGCGACCCCTGTAATGAGCGCGTACTGAGGACCTGTGGGGTAGGCCGTCGCTACGCGCGGCTCATGCGACGTCTAATGGTCTCGGACACTGTCCGATGGTCCCGAGACATCTATACAGAGCACATCACCGGCCACCGCCAATACCGAGAGTGAGCCGGCGTGACTTCGCGCACCCACAATGAGGAAGAGACCTGAAGACTTCCTCTGTTGGACCTTATCCCCTGAACCCACCGAACCGAACTGAACTCCACCATATGAGGGTCATCTTATCCTCATTACCTGGACCACTTATTTATACCTATGATTGCCTGTAATTCCTGTATGAGTGATGTACCCTCACTGCTTGCTGACTGTACCTTGATTCATCCACCTTATACCCCCCCCCCCATTGGGGATATTACAGACTGTATGTGTTATGCGCTATCCAATATCAAAATACTAACATCCCCCTATACTCTGTATGTTACCTCCGATGACTAATAACTGAAGTTTCAACACTCTGTATCATCTATTTTTAAACATTTTCTAATAAAATTTTATATCATATGCATATGATACAGTGTTAATGAATACATGTATTACCAATAAATGTGGCGCTTTCCCTTATTCCCCCTGAAAAGATCCTGTGCAGTACTTTCTATGTTGCCCTCCGTGTGGAAGTATCTCCCAATCCCAGTTTGTTATGCCCGCCTTCCCCATTCATATTCCTCCTGAAGATCCATTCTTTGTTGAGGGCCAGGATTCTGAGACACGCTAATTAACACCCTCTGAAAGTTGTTTTATGTCCATTTGCCATCATATTTGGGGTCTCCCATTATCTGTCTTCTAGCTCTAGCCTGTATACTCTGCAGTTCTGGCACTGTCTTTGCCTTTGTTTGTTGTACGTCACTGAGCACATTGTGTCAGTGCTCAATTCAGGAGGGTTCATTAGCTCCGTGAGTACTGATTGACATAAGTGCTGCTGCTTACCATGCTGTCTTTGGTAGCTCTCCCAAAGTGTTTGCCTCAGTTCCTTTGTGTTCTGCCTGTCTCTTGGCCAACAGAGACATGCTGTCTAAGAATTGTGGTCTCTGCAGACTGAAGGAGAAAGGGTGGATGAGACAAGGTATCCCCATACAGGAGGTAGGGATGCCTCTGTTCTGAGTTGGGGGAAATTATTTTCCATCGAAAGAACAAACAAAAGCAAGAGGAAAGAGAAGAAACGGAAGTGGGAAATGGGAAGAGAATGAGTGAGAGAAGGAAATAAGGAAAAATAAAATGCATGTAGCCTATAGGCCTGAGTGGCACAGTTTTTGAACTGATACATTTATTTCAGTTAGGGGTGTGGCTTTCTTTTTTTAAACCGGAATAGTTACGCTGATACAACTCCTGTTGTGGTTGCGGTTATATCAATAAAAAGGTGTTTTAAACTGGCATAGTTTATTCCCCTTTCTGTGTGGGAATAGACTATACCAGTAGAAGCCCTTTCATATTAGTAGAACTGCTTCCTCACTAGGGGGATTTTATTCCTTTACCTATACTGAGATAGTTACAATGGTGATGCTCGTGTGTAGTCAAAGCCTAAGAGTAGTTCACTTGTACTTGTTTCCCTGACACACCTCCCTTAGTTCTATTTGGGGGAGCGGTGACCCACGTACTACTTTGGGGGATGAAGGCCTTTCTTGTTACAGAGATTGCGGGGGTTTATTTAAAAACTACATACCACAACAGCAAGAGATTGGCTTCTCTTCACCCTTGCGTAACAAGCTTAGTAGGAATAATGAGTGTATCTCAGCAGAATGGTTGTGCAGTTCAATTCAGATGTGTAACACTGCTCTTCAAGAATCTAGCAAAGAGGCTATTTTGGGACACTGGCACCTCATAACAGGTTCTTTCAACAGAGCAGAAAAACACTGAGGCTGTTGTAAAAGTACTGCTGCTCCAAACAGGACTGGCATGCTTTCAAAATCAATAGGAAAACAGAAAGATTCTTACTAGTCTTCACAAACCTTTACTCTGAACTTCATGGGACTAAAGATTTTGAACTCCATGGTGTCATGGAAGTCTTTCTGGAGTGTTTCTCCCCATGTGTACACACTTCCAGATTCATTCAAAGCCAGAGAAAGCAGCATAATCTTCTTTCGCCTGGATCACGTGTCTGGCTTTGCCTAATAGCCTGGCTACACTAGCAGGGTCAGCAGTATAAAACTAAGCAGTGTAATTTGTATAAATTCTAACTTTCATCCCAAAGTGTTTCACATATGTGCGCGTGTACAGCACTACTGCAGAATTGGCATCTCTGGGTGGGCTGCAACCGGCTGGTTCTCACAACATGTTTAATAGTGGGAAAAGTGGAAATTTTGGCCTGGGAATACTGTGACAATTTTCCTACTCTTCCCAAGAAAAGAGCTAGGTGATCTTCAATGCCGTCTTATCGCAGACAGGACAGACTTCAGTTTAAAAGATTGTTCTGGAAAGACTCCCATAGTGTAAACTGAAAGTAGGATTGCCTGTTTCTAGACGGTGTTGCTGCCACAGGTGCTGGGTTGGTTTGTTTAAGTTGCTGAGTAGAACCCAGAGAAAATCATGCATGAAACCTAAGAAGATGGAGAGGAGGAGAGAACTGTTTTCAGTAATAAGACTGTTAATTGTAACCCTCAGTTACAAAATCACTGCACTAAAAAGGAAAAAAAAAAAAAAAAAATCAGGGATGAGGATGAGAAAGGGAGGGATTTTTATATCCTTTCTCCTACCCACCACCAGTGAACAAAGACTGTTACTTGTTACCTATCAGTTTCTTAATCTAAATCGGGGATCGGCAACCTTTCAGAAGTGGTGTGCCGAGTCTTCATTTATTCACTCTAATTTAAGGTTTCGCGTGCCGGTAATACATTTTAACGTTTTTAGAAGGTCTCTTTCTATAAGTCTATATTATATAACTAAACTATTGTATGTAAAGTAAACAAGGTTTTCAAAATGTTTAAGAAGCGTCATTTAAAATTAAATTAAATTAAAATGCTGATCTTACGCCACCAGTCTGCTCAGCTCGCTGCCAGCCTGGGGTTCTGTTCACCTAGGCTGGCAGAGGGCTGATCAGGGCCTGCGGCCAGGACCCCAGACCTAGGGTGGGGGTGTTTCAGGGGTCAGGGCAGAGGGCTGGGGTGTGTGTGGGGGGGGTTCAGAGATCAGGGCAGAGGGCTGGGGGCTGTGGGGGGTGCAGGGCAGAAGGCTGGGTGTGTGTTGGGGTGTGGGGGGTGCAGGGCAGAAGGCTGGGGGTATGGAGGGTGCAGGGCAGAGGGATGGGGCTGTGGTGGTGCAGGGCAGAAGGCTGGGTGTGTGTTGGGGTGGGTTCAGGGCAGACGGCTGGGGGTATGAGGCGTGCAGGGCAGAAGGCTGGGTGTGTGTGTGGGGGGGGTTCAGAGCAGAGGGATGGGGCTGTGGGGTGCAGGGCAGAAGGCTGAGTGTGTGTGTGGGGGGGTTCAGGGCGGAGGGGTGTGGGGGGTGCAGGGCAGAAGGCTGAGTGGGGGGGGTTCAGGGCAGAGGGATGGGGCTGTGGGGGTGCAAGGCAGAAGCCTGGGTGTGTGTTGGGGTGGGGGGGTTCAGGGCAGAAGGCTGAGTTGGGGGGGGGTCAGGGCAGACGGCTGGGGTGCTCGGCTCGTGGGGGTGCTCCCAGCCCCCTGCCCTGAGCGGCTCATGGCAGGGGGCTGGAAGGGATATGCCCTGTTCCACCCCCTTCCCCCAGGCTCCGTCCCTACCTCTCTCTGCGTCCTCTACAGAGCTGTGTGCATGCTGCCGCTTTTCCCCCTCCCCCTCCCCCTCCCTAGGGCCATCAGCTGATTGGCCAGGGAGGGAGAGGAGGCGGGGCAGGAAAGCAACACGCTGGGGGAAGAAGCAGGGGAGAGGGGAAGCTTGGCTGCCGCAGAACCAAGCTTCTGCCTCCTGCCCCCGCAGGGGAGAGCGGTGGGCAGGGGGGCTGAGTGGGGCCGGGGCCGGGACCGCAGCAGGGAGCTGCGTGCCACTCAGAATCTGCTCGCGTGCCGTAGGTTGCCGACCCCTGATCTAAATTATAACTGCCTTCCAGAGATTAAAAACTTGTCATATCTCTTTGTTTATACTTCCTGCCTGTCCTATGCCCATTTTCTATGCTCTTCCAATCCTGGTCTCTTTATCCCCACTGACTGTCTGTGGTTGGGTGTCACGCTTTCAGTTGTGTTGTCCCATGGGTTGGGAATGCTGTTCCTCCCATCATGGTGATTCACTCTTTCTAAATCTTGCTGTAACAGTTTTTCTGTTTACTTTTAGGATTAGTGCTCTGTAATCCATTTTATGATATTTGTATTAAATACTTAGTTTATTAAGGACTCTGTATAAATGCAAAATATATGCACATAAACAATGAAGTACCAGTGGGATGGCTGAAACTTGCAGGGTATACAGTGACATTTCTTAACAATATTTCAATCTTTTTGTGAAGTTACTTCAAACTTCAGTGAAAGTATAACTAAATTTTCCCACTTTTGATTCCTCTGTTTTATAAGATCTTTTCCACGATAATGAAATACATAATTGCAATACAAAATCATTAGAAAGAAGAGAAAATCCAGCTCAGAATGCCAAACTCAGTGTGTGTACACAATTTTCTGTCATCAGCTACTATTGCAAAGGGTCTCTCAGGAAGTTGCATCTGTTTTGTAGCCTCAAATAGTAGGAGGATTTTTGCCTAGTCTTGGATTTGAAACGAATAAACAAGGTCCTACAGATGCTTTCCAGACACTTAAGAAAACACAAAATTATAATTCAAAATTAATCCTTCCAGCAGGTTTCCTGGTTTGTCCAGGCCTCTCAGTTTAGTATCTCATAGTCTCTGACCCAAGACAGCTTATGTCCTATGTTCATTTTTGACTTGAACAGTACTGAACACATTGGTTGCTATTTTTTTTTTTTTCAAACAGTCTGTGGATTTAGGCTTAATGGAAGCATTGTGCCTGAGTGTCCGAGATGTGTTTGAAAATCTCAACCATTATCTGTGCTTGGTGAACT
This sequence comes from Emys orbicularis, assembly GCF_028017835.1. NCBI lineage: Eukaryota > Metazoa > Chordata > Testudines > Emydidae > Emys > Emys orbicularis. The sequence goes on from NC_088684.1 coordinate 137,706,578, forward strand.
CCAAGAGTTCCTAGCCTCTACAGACCACATGATGCCACCTTACTCCCATTCTGCTCTCAGCTGACGTTCCTGAAGCTTATAGGAAGGCACTGTTTCTTTTGAGTTAGGAATTGTCCGTTGGATCTTCTTGAAGATAATGATGGTTTTAGTTATTATGCCTTTTTGCTAGATCTACTTGTATCTTCATCCCTAAATGCTTCAGAGCTTGAAAGCTTGGTCAATGATACAGTTCAGGAGAGTTTGGAGGAGCACAATTGGCCCATCTCCTACCAGGAGTGCCCTTCCTGAGTGTTCCGTATTGTGAAAGACTTCCAAGTACGCTAAGATTACTAATGTGTCTTTATCAGGGACCAAGCTGGTGCAAATCCAGGTCAAGATTTTGGCCCAACTATGAGAAAAATTAATCTTGGCATGGCAGTATTGCCAAGTTCTGGCTTCCATGGTGACATATTTTCCCTTTGTTCAGGACTGGTTCTTCACATGCATGCTCTTCAATCCTGTAATCGCCATGTAAAGTAATGATGGTGGAAGTGGGCAAATCAATGGGAAAAAGTTGGTTTGAAGGACGTCCTGTCAAAGGACTTGCTGAGACCAGGGAACAAAGTGTTCTTTAAAAGTGATAGCTATCATGATTTTTTAACCGCACTTAGCAAGTAGTGGAGAAGACAGAGTTAACATCTTTAAAAATGTGTTAGCTGGTAGTAACCACTCCCTTACTCGTTCACCTCTTTGCTTTACTCCAAATATGGTTCACCATGGTGATCACTTGTTCCAGTGGATAGTTTGTTTCTGGTAAACAAGAGCAAATTCTACTTGGCATAGCAATGTCTTGAACAAACATCTTGAAGCTTTAAAAAACTTTTTTGGGGGATGGGGAGCTGAAGTGAATAACTGGGACATTTCAGTTGTCCACAAAATTATTCTGAGGTATCATAAACAAAACTGGGTAGAACAGAATATATAATAACTTTACTTAAATAAAACAGCAGAATATCATCCTTATCAGACTCATCTTGGAGTGAAAGTCCACTTTGCCAGGAGAGTGTCAACCTTGTGGGCAGTCAGCTTCTCCATAGAAGTTTTACAGGGTACCGTTCTGTACTTCTCTGCATACTTGCGTTCGGCATGACAGTTTGGCTGTAGCTACATCTTATAATACAGGACCTGCAAGGCAGGTGTTTACAGACTTCCTTTTCTATAGAGCTCCTGTATATCGGTGATCTGACAAATGCTTTGGTAGTCCCGCTATTGTGGCTGGCACAGGAATATGATCAAAAGAGTAATGGGTTTCTTGGACTTTTCTCAATCCAGATGGTTCACTGAGTTACTGTGAAGGAATATGATTGAGAATGATTATTTATTCATAATAAAGTTAATTATAGACTGGACACAAGCAGCTAACAAACCTCAGAGATGGTATCCTCATCAGCTCTTTGAATTTTCTGTTTCCATTTGATAAGAACGGCCATATTGGGTCAAACCAATGGTCCGTCTAACCCAGTATCCTGCCAGTGGCCAATGCCAGGTGCTTCAAAGGGATAAACAAAACAGGGCAATTATCAAGTGATCCATTCCCTGTAGTCCAGTCTCAGCATCTGGCAGTTAAAGATTTAGGGATACCCAGAGCATGGGGTTCCATCCCTGAACACCTTGGCTAATAGCCATTGAGGTTAGGTTAATGGAGAATAAGTTTATCTGATTCCCTTTTGATCCCAGTTTGTAGTTTTAGCCTTCACAACATCGCCTAGTCATGAGTTCCTCAGGTTGACTCTGCATTGTGTGAAGAAATACTTCCTTTTGTTTGTTTAAACCTGCCACCTATTAATTTAATTGGGTGACTCTGGCTCTTGTGTTATGTGAAGAGGTAAATAACACTTCTTTATTCTCTTTTGGAAGACCATTGTCAATCTGTAGTCTGGACTGGCATATCAGTACCCCATAAAACCTAGAAATCCCAGAATTGGTATTTAAGGTCCCTGGGAAGGTGTATAAACAACAAATAGCTCCAAAAATATTTTGGAATACTGCAATTCTTTGTTCAGATCCTTTAGAAACATGAGCAGATTGCTCCACTTGTGTAAACTGGCTGATTTGCTTGCTGAGTGTATACACACTTGGACAGACCAAAGTGGTTCCAAAATCTTGTGCAAAAACTTTTTTGGACTGGTGAAATATAGGCATTCTGTTAGCTGCCATGATTGCCTTACTACTGTAGACTAGGTAACATGTTCTGCCTGCCAAGCATGTTTTATAAGCAAAGCTTGCCCAAAGTTCATATTATGTTAAAATATATAACCTCTGCCGATAAAAATAAATGTTCTATTACAGTTGTAAACTAGAACTACAGATTCAGTACAGAATATGTTCTTAGAGTCTCACAAATTCAGCTTGTGGAATTAAATCAGTGCATTAAAGTATAGTCAGCTCATTAGACTAATTAATCTGAACTAATGGAGTTTTCAGTATTTTAACCCCTTCCAAGCTGTTTCTTACTAAAATCTCTTTTAGGCACTCTGACTTGCTTGTATTGTCTCATGGACCGAGTTCCCTACTGTCCAGTTTTCAGGCCGAAGTATGGAAGATCCCTCAACCAGTTGCCTACAGTGAGATTCCAATTTCAAACACATTACTCCTTCAGAGCAAAACAGCTCTAAGGTCTCAGGGATACGTTTATTCAGCCATTCCCTAAGCATGATCTTAGCTTGTTTTCTTACTAGACATTTATCTTTTTGTTTGACTTGCACGTCATTGTTAATTCTTCTGGCCCAGGCCCTTCGTTTCTCAGCTTCACCTGAATCCTGACATGGCTGTCTTTCTACAGTGGACCTTGTACTCTTAGGTCCATGATAGTCTTTAACTAAGCACATTCTGCTTGTCAACAAGCAGGTATTCATGCAGCTTCGCAGTAAGAGAATCTAGGGTGAAATTTACGGACTAAGGCAAGATGCTATGAACAGGTATACACCAACTTCTTTTGAGGAGTAACTCATTTGCTTGGTTTCTTGCTTCAAAGGACAATTCTAAACCTGATGTTTCTGCTTTCGCTGTCCTGCCCTTAATACAAGCACCATATGCCAAAGTCTGGTGTAATTTCATTGTTACTAGAAAAAAGGAAATGAGAGCTTTCTTTATGCTTTCCCCATGGAATAGATTCTTGCCTAAACTTCTGGATGTTCTTTACTTTGGAAGGGTTCATTGCAGACTGTATGCATATTCCACGGACAGTTGGCTTCTGTGAAGAGAGAGACAAATAGAGTCAGCAATGATTGCAATCTTTTCTACGTAAGCAATGTTAATGCTGATGATGCTTCCTCCATTGAAAATGTTTCAGGTAACTTCATGACTAGACATTACCAGTTTGATATTGGGGCAGTCTTGAGTCCTGTCTTTTGATAGAAAGGTACTCATGCTGCCGTACAGATTTGTAGGTTTTCTTTCCACCCATTATTATGTGAATCTGTGTTCCAGCCATTCCTTCTAACGTCCCAAATTCAGTGCCTATCGCTTCAATTTTCAGAGGGATAGCCAACTGTTGGGAATGGGCCACATCCACCCTAATTGAATTGGCCTCGTTAGCACTGACCCCCCCCCCCCACTTGGTAACGCAATTCTCATCTTTTCATGTGCTGTATATTTATACCTGCTTACTGTATTTTTCACTCCATTAATCTTATGAAGTGGGTTATAGCCCATGGAAGCTTATGCCCAAATATATTTGTTAGTCTCTAACGTGCCACAAGGACTCCTCATTGTTTTTATCCTTTCAATGTAATTGAGGATCTAGGAAGAAACTCTTCAAGGTGAGTTGGTTCCATTCAGATTTATTTTAAATACTGATAGTTCTGAATGTGATCTGTCCTGCCCCCCTTCCCCTCTCCCTCCGCCCCCTCCCCCACCAAATCATGCAAGTTTGAGACTACTGGGAAATCATATTGGGGTTAATTTGACAAGGTTCCTTCTTCTTAATAATATTTCTGTGCTGTACAACACTAAGCCTCTCAGCACGATTGTTTGGAAGTGGGTTTCTCAGGATAGTATGAAATCAGTATAGTAAACATACACAGCGATCAAGACGTCTGAAAGGAACTAGTTATTTTTGGGAGCCCAACTTGAGACACAATAAAGAGACATGATTTTCTGCAAATACTGACTATTTTTTCATTGCACCACCTTGCTTTTGGGGGTGGTTTATCTGTTAGCAATTAGATGTTTTATATTTTTTAAGCTTCCAGTGTGTCCTCTCTTCCCACAGTGGAGTCTGAACATATTGCATCAATCATCAAAACATCTTTTCATACATACCTTTTTTTTCCTTGATATAAAAGGAAAGGAGCCTTGTTTGATTGCTCTGGTTTTAGCTAGGAGACCTGCAGGTCATTGTCTCTATCTTCATGTTTACCTAGAAAAGCTTGTGTTTGAAACTACAGCAGAATGTATCCTCATAGTGAAGATTAGTTTTCTTCTTGACCCCAAGAGAGTTTTGATTTTTGTTAGAACTCTAAAAGTAAAGTGGAGAAGATTTGTGAGTGATGGGAAATGTAGCGAGCTAACGGCAGCTTTTCAGAATGAAGATCATATATGTTCCCACTCTCACTCTTCGAAAAAGTTATAGCTTGCAGCTACTTTAGCTGGGTTAGCTATTGGAAGGCTTACAGGATGCTGGACACAAAGCAGACTGCATTCTGTTAGGATAAGGCAATGCTTCAGGGTCAGTTACCAGGAACCTCCAGCCGCAATCTTGTAGGGCATTTTAAGATACTTGTTTAAGATCACTGGCTTGGTTTATTTCGTTAATGATACTTTGTGCTGCTGTGCAATGTATCTGGGTTGATTCACAGTCTTTCATTTGGGTTGGCACACTGGGTGGCATTCTCCTATAAGTGATACTTCTGATTGGTTAAGCAGTAACATGGGCTGTCCCTGTCCAGTTGTCCCTGGCAACAACAAAAAAAAAAAGAGCCTGGCTTTCATGTGGTAGTAGGGATTGAATTTTTTGCTTTAGACTCACTGGGTTCAGGACCAGTATTTGGCAATGTTTACAAGTCACGAAAATCTTTGTACTGAGCCAACAAAGGTGCAACTAGTCCTGGCAAGTTGCATGATATTGGACCTTAATATAGCATCCTGATAACCATCTTGTTTTAATTCCTCCACTACGATTCCCACAAAGTTTTAGTTGTCAAAATCTTATGAACCACTGAAGGTGAAGATTAGCATTTTATACCATTCGAAAGCTGTGATTCCAAGATGGATTGGCATAACGTGCTGGTTTGTTTTCAGCTGTTCTTGAGATACCAGCTATATAATAATGCTAAGAAAAAAAATGGAGGGCCAGTGTTTTCAAAAGGGACTAGTATTTTAGGTGCTTCCATTTTTGTGTGTCCAAATTGTGATGCTTTTAAGGTGCTTGATTTTTTCAAAAAGCGTCCAGCCTCTGAAAATCAAGACTATAATCAGAATGATGGGATTTGAAGGTCTAATATATCCCACCCAGCTGGGGCTAGTGAAGAATACTTCACAGAAATTTGGTGTTTGCATCTTTAAAGTGATATACAACATGTATATCTAATCCCAGTAGTCCTATAGTCAATGTTATATAGCTCAGGTGAACTGGAAAAAGGTGAACAGTGATGTGACAAAGGAAATAAAATAGTCTAGGTTAGCTATGACTAAAGAAGACTGTGGGGAACTTCAGAGGGGCCTAACAGTTATTTGTTTGGGCACCACAGTGACTGATGAAATTTAGTGTTGAAATTTGTGAGGTGATGCATTTATTGCTGGGTTCTAATATTAATTAACCACTCGGGGTGAGGGCAGGGGGTGGAGAGGGCCAGACAACTCAATGTAAATTTCTGCAGTGGGTGTCAAAAAACAAATAAGCAAAATGTTAGGCTGTATAAAGAAACCAATACTGAAAATATTATAATGCTATGATATAATTCAATGGTATGCCTTTCCCTGGAATATTGTGTTCAGTTCTGGTAACCCTGTCTCAGAAAGAATATAGCAGAAACAGGCAGTGAAATTGACTATAGACATGAGATGAGATGAGACAGACTGACCCCATTTAGTGTTGAGAAGACACAAACAAGAGGAAGCATGATGGTAGTATACAGAATTGGGGTGTGGCTGTTTTCCCTAATAACAAGAATAAGGCTACCTTCAGTTAAACTGAAAGGTAACAAATCTAAATTGAAAGGAAATGCAATTTTAAATACTATATAACCTCTTGAGTTCACTGTCTCAAGATATAACTTGAGGCCTAGTAAGATTAATAAAAGAATTAGGTATTTGTATGGGTAATGACAACATTTTTATAAGGGTATAAACTCTCCCACTTTGGAATAAGCCTGTCTGATAATGAATAGAGGAAAAACTTCCCTATGGGCAAGTTATTTCATGTCTGTGCACTACCGATATTTTGGCCTCTTCTTCTGTAGCATCTGGTACTGCCACTATAAAACAGTGTATTGTAGATGGACCTTTGAGGTGAAATCCTAGCTTTAGAGAAGATGATGGGAGTTTTGCTATTGACTTGAATAGTGACAGGATTTCATCCTGTTCTGATTCATTATGACAGTTTCTCTGTTCATACAAATACCAGACCTTCGAGCTGTTACTTGATTATTCTGTTTAGTCCCTTTTGTTGTCCGTATCATGGACCTGACTATAGAAAGTTCTGGCCCCAATAGTAATTTTTTATCCCTTTTGGAAGGAGGAAAAAATGGGTAGAAAATGGAGTATGGGGAAGAAAGAAGGAAAAGATGACCTCTAAGATGAGGAGTCCCTTCTTCAGTAAATTATAAAGGTCCTAAATTGGATGTAGAGGATTTTTCTCACCTGCTCTCTAGATTTGCCTCTTTTCAGATATAATGGCTTTTATATATCTAGTGCAGAAATTAGATACTTCCTGCCTGATTTTAAAAAACAGCAATAAAATAACTGACAATCCCATGCCACATTAATAAGCAAGATAGATCAGGTCACTTTTGTTTCCTTTTTAGATTTGGGAGAACTCTACTTAAACTATGGTGGGACGAATGAGCAGGAAGTTTAGGTGCCCTGGAAGAGTCCTCCATTTATCCTCTCCATGACAACTGCTGCAGGGGACCAACCTGGTGATGTACGTTTGACTGTCCTTTGCTAAAAGACCTTTATCAGTTAGGAATCTATCAAACCTGCTTTTCAGTTCTGCTCCGGGATTAGGCAGACAATTCTAGTTTCTAAAAATATACCTGCAAGGAGTCTTGTGCTGTTGTAGTTTAGGAGTTGCCACTACTAGATTTTTTTAAATTTATTTATTTATTTATTCAGATGTATGCATTGCAATTGGCTGCCCAGCTTTATTTGAACAGAACTCTGAAAACCTACTGTAAATATATTACAACCCTAACTACGTACTTAAATTGACTGCATCCATTATTTTGCAGTCATATTTACAAAGCAGTAAGCATATTAGTAGTGGAATTAGGTTATTCTTCCTATATTACATTTCATGTGAATAAGCAATTGAAAATAATTTAGTGAATAAGCAATTTTTTTCTAAACATCATTACAGTACAAGAGATGTAGTTTAGCATAACTATCTTTGATAAGGGCCCCTAATAATCCTGTTAAAGCTTTTTTAGTGTATTAACTTAATATCCTAATTCAGGAGACGTGAATAAGATTATTAACATAATTTTTTAATTTAAATTCGCATTATAATCCATGTGGGGGGAGTGTCGCAGAGTAAAACTACTGTAACAGATCAAAGTAGATATAAGAGAGTTGGGATGGGGAAGGCTTTTTATGAAAAGAACTTTTCTCATCTCTGCTGATTTGAAGTTTGATGACTTCCCATATCTAAGGATGAATAAGCAACCTTGTGGTTAATGCACTGGACTGGGATTCAGGAGAATTGGCTTCAATTCCTGTGGGATCTTGGGCAAGTCACTTTGTTTTTCTGTGCTTCAGTTTTCCTGTCTAGAAAACAGTGATTGTATTTCCTTACCTTAGTGGGGTTGGGTGAGAATAAATTCACCAATACAAGTGCACAGCTACCATAGCAATGAGGGCCATGTATGAATCTAGGTAATAGCTCTCCTGTTTTGCCTTCATCAGAATAGTGTCTTCCTCTTGCTTGCTCTTGATACTGCACCACTGTAATTAAATTATTGGTCCCTTGAAATGTCAGAATACTGCTTCTTAGGCCATGTCTACACTCACTGGGGATCAGAGCACTCTCCAGTACTCCACCGAAACGAGAGGAGTCAGGCAAGTTGACAGGAGAGCGTCTCCCAGTCCGTAAGTCGATCTAAGCTACATCGACTAATGTAGCTGGAGTAGCGTAACTTAGGTCGACTTACCCTGGTAGTGTAGACAAGGCCTTAGTGTCAAAGAAATCTCAAGACAGCTGGAGTTAAAATAAAATAAAATAAAGAGAATAAGTGGCCTCCTAAGACAGATGGATTGCACATTCATTCTGTGACTTTCTCCCGGTCTGGAGATTGACTGAGTTAACTACATTCGTTAAGGTGTATCAAATATGTGCAGTTTTAGGTGGCTGTTCTTTTTCATTATATCTCTTGTGACATTGTTGCTTCAGGGTGGAGGGGAGCATTCTGCAGTAAAATATAGAATGCAGTATATTTCTGAAAGTCTGTTGTGATGCAGACTTACTAGAGCATCAATATGTTTGCTGCTTCTCCCTCATAGATTTTCCTCCTCTGTACTGTTTGCCTATCATTTGGAAGCTCCTGGGCAGTGGTGAAAGCAGCCCTGAGAGTTTCCAAGGCCTCCACCTAGAGACTGTAGCGAAAATAGCATACACAAAAGGGAGGAGGCAAGAGAAAGCAGCACGTTCTGTAGACGTTGTTTCCCATTGCAGCACTGAAGGACTAAAATAATCCTGCCTTGTAATTGTCACTGGGATTCTAGTTACCATTTGAAAGAAAAGACTAGCATTCATTTTATTTGGGAACAAGGGTGTTAACACAGATGAAAATACACAAGCGAAGTAGTGCACTGCGGAAGATGAAATGCTTCCTCTGTCAATTCTCAAACACTATTAAATCCGCCCAGTCTAACACCAGTGCTTTGATGTCTGCCTCTTTCTTTGACCAAGGTATGGGAATACAGTATTCTTAACGGTGAGTTACTTGATTTAAAATGCTTGATTAGTTGCTTTGCTTTCAGTACTTATTTTATATAAATGTGCAGCTCAGCACTATTTTCAGGTTAATAATAGGAAAGCCTTTTTTTGATTACTTGTATAGGATACATATGTTTTGACCTTTGAGAATGAATAGCTCAAGCTTGCCTTATAAGAGACAGGTTCCTTAGATTCATTGTTATTTTTTTTTTAAATACGAGTTTTACAGACTTAAAGGAGTTGCTAATTTTCTGTTGTGATTGCAAATAAAGAACTTTCTTTTTTTAATTTAAAACTAAATTGATCCAAGCCGTTTAAAATACCTGTTTTCTGGATACTAGAAAAATAAAACACAAGTAGATGCAGCATTCAGAGTTTGAATGTCTTGTCACCTTCAGAAGAGCATGCTGTCTTTTCTTGGAGGGGGTGGGGATGCTAGCCCTGAAACTTCTTTCACTGATGGAGGTTCATGCAGCTGATTCTGTAAACAAAACAGGACCTGTGTCAGCTTGCTGGCCACTAATCAGACACTCACACATACACACAAACCTGTAAGGTGAGAGGTAATATTTAGACTGGGAGACCTCCTACAGGCTACTGGATGCATTTAGGAGGTGATTTCTAGGCTTAAAATTATACATCTATGTACAAAACGTAAAACTCTGGTGAAAAACAGGCAGTTGGTTTACCTTCATGAGCAAAGACCATAAGAAGCTTCTCTGAATGTATTTCAGAAAAATTATGTTCAAGGAAAACTGTTGGATCAACAAATTCCAGAAAATTCAATTACAATCCCCCCACTTAGAATTTCCTGGCTTCTATTGCTGTATATCACGATTGTAAGGCTTTCAACGTGGGGTCTTTATCCTTTCCCTTTTTTGAATGGCAGTTCTGCAAAATAACTTGTCATGAAATGCATCAAATGTGCATTAATTGACCTGACTTGCTGTTCTGATCATTCCTATAAACACACAGTTAGGCTTGCAAAAATATGCATTTTGGCGTGAATATGTAATATTTTCAAAGCATGCTTTTTCCTGGCCAAATAAGTACTGTGATAGCTTTACCCATGTCTTCTGCGGTCAGGTTCTAAAGCCAATTTTTACCTTTCAAACTTGCAGGTGCCATTCCAGGTTATTAGCAAAATTGTCTTCTCCTCATCATGGTTAGCTCAGTTGTCAGTGAAAATACTAGCAGCTCATTTTCCGGAATGCTTTTCAAAGTATATTTCATTCTGTACATTTGTTAGTATTCAATGTTTTCTGAAGCCATACAATATCCATTTTGACTTGGAATGAGGTGCCAAGGCTTTTATCTGATAAATATTTTCCTTTAATATTGCTTATTAGATCATATAGCTTTCTCAGACTTGCAAGTGCTTTACATTAACTAACCCTCAAAACAATCCTTTGCAGTAACTATTATTTTCCTGTTTTACAGATGGGGAAATAGAGGTTTTTAAATTTACTCACCCAAGATAACAGAGGGAGTCAGGATTTGAACTTGGGAATTCCTGGCTCCTACGTCTACTCATTATTATTTATTTGTATTACTGTAATGCCTTGGACCCCTAGTCATGGATCAGAATGCTAGGTGCTGTACAAACACAAAATAAAAAGACTGTCTCTGCCCCTTACAGTCTAACTTGTGAAGGGTGTGCATTGAACACCCATACTACTGTTTATTTACATAAATATTCTGAAATCTTTTTTAAAAAGTAATCTCAAACATCAGCATTAGTGAGAGGCAAATATCATTTTAGCCAGCAGTGAGGAGGAATGAATGGATATTGTTACTTTTAAAAGGGGGGAAAAATCAATTTATGAAGGATAAACTTATATTTTGTTAATGAGAGATTTAGAGCATAGTATTCCCCTCCCGCTCTTCCGCCTCCCCCCCCCCCCACCCCCCTCCCCGTGTGGTGTGAATATTGGTGTATTTAGAAAGAAGCTTACATCACATCTACATATTTAACTTTAGGATCATGTTAGTGAGAAATTTCATCAGCTCTGTATTTTCAGTTCTCTAATATGCGGCAGTGAACACTGCATATCAGAGAGCAGAACTGAGCTGTGCATCTAACATACTCCCATACATGCCAGAAGTCTGACTTTGCATCTTTTTCCTTGATATTTGGGGATTTTGCAGCTCAGTTTGGCCTGCATGTTTAAGCTGTCTTGGCATTGCACAATTTTGAGACAGTAGTCTATGCTTGTAATTGCAGTATATTGCAGTAAATAGAAAACAGGATATTTTGGTAATGCCCACAAAGGGCACCACCCATCTTTCTGGAATAACATCAGAATGATTTTTGCATAAGATCCACTGTAGGCATTTGAAAAATGTCTCCCTTCAAAATCACAGAGAAAAGACATGAAATTTCCTGTCCTCCTTTAAATGAGAGGGGCTGGGTACTTTTGGTGTCTGCTTTCTGTTCTCTTAACATGGATTCCTGACCTGCCTCTCTGCAGAAATCTCTGGATGTTAAGATATACATGGGACGTTTTGCTCAGTAGCATTCAGTATGCAAGGTAGCTCCTCAGAGCTCCAAAATGTAAAACAAGAAAGCAGAAAATATCAAGCAACAACAACAAAAATTATGCAGTGCATTGTTCATCTCCATTACACAAGAATGAAGAAAAAAGGATATTTTCTGCCTGAAAATAACTTACGTACTTTTTTTTCTGCCGGAAAGTCTTGTATTTGTTGCTCCATGATGAAGTGGAAAGTGTCTGCAAATTAAATATAATGTATTTAAGATATTATTCCTGGAATAAACTGAAATATCTCTTCTAGTTAATGGAGAATATACATACACCTACATATATAACGCTGTCCTCGGGAGCCAAAAAATCTTACTCCGTTATAGGTGAAACCGCGTTATATCGAACTTGCTTTGATTCACTGGAGTGCACAGCCCCGCCCCCCTGGAGCGCTGCATCGGGTCGTGTTATATTGGAGTAGAGGTGTATTGTGGTTTCATAGAAGGAAGTGTTTATAACCTGGTATACATATATTTATTTCTACACTGAAGTGCAAGTTCTGTTTCCCTCATGTACTTATTCTCTTGCTTCTGAAGAAAATAGTCTGGGTTTGTTAATCTCCAGAATCCACCAGGAAAAATACATACTATACTTTTGCTGGATATTTATTTTTTTCCCTCTGTATCCTTGCTGACACTATGGGTAGGTCTACACTTACCCGGTAGTTCGGCGGCGAGCGATCGAACTTCTGGGTTCGACTTATCGCGTCTTGTCTGGACGCGATAAGTCGAACCCGGAAGTGCTCGCCGTCGACTGCGGTACTCCTGCTTGGCGAGAGGAGTACCGTGGAGTCGACGGGGGAGCCTGCCTGCCGCGTGTGGACCGAGGTAAGTTCGAACTAAGGTACTTCGAACTTCAGCTACGTTATTCACGTAGCTGAAGTTGCGTACCTTAGTTTGAATTAGGGGGTTAGTGTAGACCTGCCCTAAGTCTATAGTGTATTGTGTATTAAAAACTAACTAGAAGGAAAATGCTTTGGCGATTGGTTGAGTTGGATCGGGGTGGTAAGTTTAAAGGTTAAACTTGAAACATTTTAAATTCTGAATGTTTTAAATTAATTTTTAATTTAATAGCATGTCATGTGTAGGATTCAGGAAGCCTAAAGGAATCCATGCACAACATTCAAAATAATTTATGTTTAGTTTTAATTTCTGCAGAGGAAAGATATAACTCAGATTAAAAACAGACGTGTATTTGTATATGTGCTAGGAATTGATATACATTGGTGGGTATGGGCTTAATTTTCACCCTACGTTTGACGTTTGACATTGCCTCTCTTGCAAGACCAGTTTATTTACATATTGTAGGCTAAATTCCATTCTTAAAGGGATGATTGGCAGAGATGAGTACCCAGTATATAGAATTACAAAACTTGCCCAATTTATATAGCACTCTCGAAGGGGGGGGGGGGGGGGGGGAGAACCTTAGTAAACAATTTTAGCAGGTAAAAACCCAATGTAAATCTGATGAGGAAGTAGTCTGAGAACAGTAATTCCTCTACCTCCCCCACCCCACCCACCCTTTTTTTTTATTTTATTTTAAGACTGGCATTTGAACTTAAGATCTTAACTTGAGTGTAGTTGTTCTGGTTCTGCTTCCTTGCATTCCTCAGATGCTGATGTTTGAGCATGTCCACCCTAGTAAAACAATTCTGCCTAAAGCTTTCCGATGTGTACATAAGGTCCTGAAGAGACAAGCTTTGAGATCAGTATGGGTAATGGGCATGTGTCCAGTTCTACTGTTAAAAATGAATGGCAGAGGTCTAGGTGAAATTAGCAGAATATATATGCAGATGTCAGTATTACCAGAAACACGTGAAAACCAATTCCTACTTCATATATGGCGTGGCCAGAGATTAGGGCTGTTTCTCAGTTTTAGTAGTAATAGATGACCAAAGACTCCTGAAACAGGCAGTGAGTATGACTGAATCTGGAACTATGATCTTTCTAACTCAATGAATGTGGAATGATTTTGAGATACTTAGCTTAACATTTTTTTGCTATTCCGCACCTCTTTACAAACCAAAACCAAAAACCCACTATTGCCGGCCTTTTTCTGTCTGAGCAAACAATTTTGGACATTTTCCCTGTTGTGAGCATTTTATTCAGAGAAAAGACTGATTTAGACTAAAATGAGCCTTTGTCAAGCTGTCAGGAAAGATTTTCTGTTTGTACTCCTTAACCATTTATAATTTTCTTGACTTTTTGAATAGATGTTTAGAAGAAATGCTGACTCATGGCTTTTTTTTTTTGTTGGTTATGCAGCGGATATAATTTCTACGGTAGAATTTAACCATTCTGGAGAATTACTAGCAACAGGAGACAAAGGAGGTAGAGTTGTCATCTTTCAACAGGAGCAGGAGGTGAGTGTTAACTGTTTAAAATAAGTTATGTATTAAAACTCTTCCCCTGTCTCCAAGTGACCGTAGGAGTGAGGTATATACTTGTATGAGAAATTGTGTAGTTGTATTATAAATATCTGATCATTCTAAGGTGCTGGGAGGATAAACAGTGAAACTCAAAAGCCGCTACCAAAAGAACTATCAAAATTGATTACATTATTAGGGTCTTTAATGGTCTGGGCCTGTTTTTAAATTGTAGTCTAAACACAGTTTATAGTGCTAACAAAATTGGACTACAAACCTTGGGGACCCCTGGAAGTGGTCACTTCAGATAGCATGCTGCCTTTTGGGGATGTTTCTTAATGCAGGTTTCAGCATAGGTGTTGGGAAATGAGAACTGACTTTAAGTGAGCATGTGGCCTAAGATGTCCCTTTCCACTCGAATATATATCAGGCAAAAATTGGTCAAGGTTCTTCTGTCAGCATTGATTCTTTGCAGCTTGTTTTGGGGTGATTTAAGAGCAGATTTTTTTTCTGCCAGCTAAAACTTATCATGTAAAGGTCTTAACATCAGAGGGGAATTCTCTCCTAAAACTAAACACAAAAGTTCCTTATGCTGTGTTTTGAACTGTGAGTAAGTTTTCCTTCCTGACTACAATGATTTTGCTCATGTCTAAAGATAACCGCTTATTTTAAGTAACCAAGCGTTTAATATCCTTTTATTCAGATTAGAATCTGTGGGTAGCTTACAAAATGCACCTATGACATAAGGTTCTTGCTTTAAAATGCAAGTTATTGCATATATATATTGATTTATTTTGCACAGTAGTCTGTTTAAATGCACTCAAAAATGAATGGGATTCCAAAACTATGATTAAGGAAGTTCTAAGCTTGGTTTTGAGACACTTTTTGGTCTTGAGCAAGGCACTCAACCTCAGTTTCCCACTTGTAAAATGGGAATATTACTTTCAGGGGGAGTTTTGGAGAGTGAAGTGTTTTTGAGGATGGAAGAGTAGTATTATCACTAATACATTGTATTGACTTCAGCTAGAGAGGCTTAGAGGATGTTAATAAGATCTCGTCCCTTGGTACTGTATCTAATTATCTTTACCTTAAATAAATTCCCGTGGCTTGTTGGCAGAACTTTGTATGTCTGTGCCTTTTCTCATTATCCTTGAGTTGGCTGACAAGGCAGTTTCCTGTTAATAGAGTTGCCAACCCTCCAGGATTGTCCTGAAGTCTCCAGGAATTAAAGATGAACCTTTCATTAAAGATTATCTCATGTGATGAAATCTCCAGGAATATGTCCAACCAAAATTGGCAACCCTACCTGTTAACCAAATTTCCCTTTGATCAGACGCTGCCCCAAAGTTAAATCTGCCACTGGCTCTTGTTCCTTTTAGCATGGCTCACAGATCTACATGGACTTTTTGCTGCTGAATGTGATGTAATCTCTCTGGCTTCTGACTTAACTTAGAGCTTAGTGATATTTAAATATACAGTAGAACTATACACTGATTGACTAAGAGGCTCACTGAAAATTACTGAATTCTATGAATTAGAGTAACCACAATAAAACAACCATAGTGCATTGCAGTGAACTTCACTTATTTGGAAATTTGTATTTTATTTTTAAGACTTCACCATGTACTGTAATATACCCTGTAAAAATAATGAAGTCATGCAGTGAAATTTCTGCCCTGGAGGCTTTTAAATCTTTGCTGAGAAGTGAGGAGACACAGCCACTCTGTGCAAATTATAAAGTGTGCAGATTAGTGAGATCCTATTGTTGGTGAATAATTGCAAGGGTTGAAGACAAGTTCATGTACATCAAGTATTTATTACAATCCTTGAACTCTATCCTTGTTCTGAATGATTTTAAAATTAGAGACAATCATAATACTTAGACCTTCTATAGGGCCTTTCATCTGTGGCTCTCAAAGTGTGTTACAAACACTAATAAATTGATTCTGGCATTGCTCCTATGAGATATTTAAAACTAATAGCTATGGGGACTAGAGAACTTGTGTGGCAAGAATAGTATGCAATAGAAATTATACAAAGCACATAGGTGACTATTTCACCTGCCTCTTGAAGATATGTAAAGCAGTTGAAAAGCATGTGAATGTCAGAGTTCTCGACTGATACACTAATTGTCTGAATTAAAGACGTAACTTTATATACAGTATTGAATACATTGTGAGTTAAACATCAAATTGCTGCCTATATGTAGTTAAGGAGGGATAAAAATGAGCATGGGGAAAAAATGCCTTGAAATAATGATGCCTATATGGATCAGTCTTTCCTATTCTGGAATATATATACGTGTGTAAATCCGCTAGTAAGAAGGGATGAAGACTTATGAACAATGTGTACATTACTGCCCTCCAAGTTATATTTTTAATGTATACTATACAGTATTTAGTTGAGATAGGGGTGTGTGTATATGGCTGTTGTCCCCCACAGAATCTATTTGCATCAGGTACAAAATGCTTTCCACCTCTTGCACCAGTGACTAATACTAGATAGCTGTGCCTTCGCTGTACAGGCGAGTCTCATCTTACACGGGGGTTCCATTCCGCGGTTAGCGCGTAAAGCGAAAACCACGTATAGTCAAAATTACGTTGAGTTGAATGGCGGGCGCAATCGCCCGCACTACAAGTACAGTATTAAAATTGTTCTTTTTTTCTTTTTTTTCCTTTTTGCCGACCGCGTAAAGCTGAAATTGCGCATGTTAAATGCGCGTAAGATGCGACAGACCTGTACTTAATTAAAAAAACAAAACAAAAAAACTTGCTGCCCTGATTTTCTTAGGTTGAAATTCTGATTTCATTTAAGCTCTCTGAGTACTTCACAAGCTCTGAGCTGTGGAAATGACTATCCAATAGAACAGGCTTACTTCTATTCAACAAAATAATGTAGAATTTTTTGGTTTAAGAGCCTTTTGTTAATCTTTAAAGGGGAAAGCAGGTCATTGCCAGTGTTGGCCTCTTTGGAAGTGTCTGCTTATGAAAGTCATTGCATTCATATTCAAATAAGTAATCTTCATTTTTGTGTGTGGATATAAGCAGTAGAGAGGCGTATTAATCTACTTGAAAAGCAAATCACTGCCTGCTTTCTAGCTAATAGAAATTAGTAAATATCTTAACAGTTGTATTATTATGTTCAGGTGGGTAACATTTTGTAATGCAAATTTGAGGCTGTATTTTGAAATTCTTCCAGACCAGCTTCAAAGCTAGTGAGTAGCTCAGCTAATACTCAGTCAAAACCAGAGAGGAAGCTGCTCGTCATTGATACCATTTAGAGGCATTTTGTATATAGACAAAGGATATGCTTTTGGAAGGACTTTAAGATTTGATCCCTCTGCTCCCACAGCATGTTTAACTTCTGCACTGATGTTTGGCTCAGAATGTCACAGCATATTAAATTGGTGGCATTTTCAAAAGTGCCTGAGTAAATTGGGAGGATAAATCCTATTAAAAGCCAATGGAACTTGTGCTCCTAAATCACTTAGGCATGTTTGACAATCCCACTCCATATGTCTAGCCAGTTAAGATATGGAACTCATGGTAACTGTTTATCCATGTAATATTAATAATCAGTACTTGCATAGTGCTTTTGTCTTTATAGCACTCCACAAACAATCCTCCCAGTATTCCGGTGGGGTACGTATTCCCATTTTAAAGGTAGGGGAGCTGAGACAGAAAGTTTGATTTAGCAGAGGCTGCAGAGAGTCAGCATTGGAATTAGACCACTTGGAGTTGGCATTCGAGTTAGGCAGTGCCTGGGGCCCTAATCTATACTTGGACCATGTCTCTTCAGAGAGGTGTAACTGACTTATTTAATCTTGCCATAATTGTGACCACACCATTAGCCAAAACTGCCTTACCTGTAAGATTTTTTTTTTTAAAGTTGCTAAACATTCAGAATATTTTTAATGATCTGTATGATTGAGTTGTATAGCCCACTTGGAAATAGGAAAAAAAAGTTTCAGACTGGCTTGAGTGTCATAGAAGTAGGAGGAGTAAGAGTCCCTTTTATTTCCCTGTCAATATGGGGTGGGTTTCCTAGAGAAAACTTTCTAGTGTTCATTCAGTCTGGTTGTAAAAGTCCTAAGCAATGAGAATTTCGCCACTTCTCTAAGGAGGTTGTTCTTCCACCACCTGCAACAACTTGTTTGCTTCCAGCCTGTGCAGAATTGAAACTTGTCTTTGGCAAATAAATCACTAGGGTCAGTTAGTGCCATCTAGTGGGGTTTCTCTGACTTTAGTCAGGACAAGTAGCCTTATAGCAACTTTGTTTAGCTGGATTATGGTTTTAATGTAATGTAAAATGCAGGATGTCCTTATTATAATTTACTGTTGGCTATACTGTAATTTGAAATCCACTACAGACGTATGCTTTTATGAATGTAGATATGCTAAATAAATAGCCTTTATACAAGCTAGTGTCCTAGAAAATTTAGCTAATTATTACCATCTAAAAGACTAAACAGATAGCGAATCTTGACTTTCCTAAGTAGGTGGTCTTTATAGTTGACTCTTGTAGTTCTGTACCATAATCTATTAATGCAGAATATATTGCATAACTCGTGAATCCTAGAACTGACACATTCAAATGTATTGATGTAGCATCTTAGCCTTAGATCATTGTGCATAATACTGTAAATATAAACATAAACACAAACTTTACATCAACACAACTTAGTAAAACAAATACAAATATTAAAAACCCAGGATTAGCCCTGTCCTAAAATCAGTTTCACCTTTTAAAATCACCACCCCTAAAACAATATACAACAATAAGATTAAACAATAATTAGAAGTACATTATTTCATTTGGGTCAAAAGTAGCCTCTCTTTCACATGTTTAGTTCTTATTTTTGCAGCTGGCCAGGCAAATAGACAGACAGCCCATATAACTGAAACATTTTCATTGCATAGCAAATATTCTGATTTCTAAGCTGATGATTCCTGGCACATAAAAGTTGTTCTGTGATGCTAAGGGGCATCACAAAACAGCTAGTCCTTTTAAGCAGTGTAAGGATTTTGAAGTTCTTCATGGCTTCCCCAAAGAAGTTTCCTTCACCCTTTCTCTTCAGGTTCCTTCCTAAATCAGCTTTTCTTCACTGCCAGCCCTAGCTGGGTCCCGCTAATTTTTGTCCACTTGAAATCCCCAGGACCAACCCACTAGTGGTTTAACTGCTTTTGCAATTTCTTGGCTACAAGTTGCCACCTTTGTTGTGCGACAAATTCTGTTGCAGCCTTATATGTTGCATCATTATGCTGCATCAGAAATAACATTGCCTCCGTTGTTTTATGGGCCACTGAAGTGGTGAAAATTCAGATGACTGAACTTGCAGGTTATAGAATCTTTCCCTGTTTAAAAATCAGAAAGGTCTTGGAGAGGTGGGTATGGGCAGCAACTTGTTAGTAGTCTAGCAATTCTGGTTACAAGTTAGGATCTGTTTAAGGAAGTGGAAGTCACTGAATACCTGATTTTAATGCTCAGCTGCTCTGAAAAACTCCCCTTAATTTCAGGTCAGAAATGCCAGTGAAGATCAGAGTCCAGTGTGATGGCTAGGATATCCTCAGAGAGGGTCAGAAAGGCAGGTGCTGCTGTTGGTCTTGTGTAGTTGAGTACCTTTCTGTGTGTTTATGCAGAGCTTCCTGTTTTCAGTACAAAGTGTTATTTATTGACGGGTGTGTGTGCCTTAATTTGAACAGTTACTGGGTAAATATTTGCTTAAATTTTATGTGTATCAAGCCAGCGTCTGCACCGTGGCTTCATGCCAGTTCTAGTTACACTAGAATACAAGGAGTAAACGTTTCATGGTTAAGAAACTGGATTCTGACTCAGGAGATCTAGCTTCTTCTTCAAGTTACAGTCCTTATGGGCGCTCCACCTTTGGATGCGAGTGCACCTGTGCACTTTTGATTGGAGATTTTAGTTAGCAATGTCAGTGCCTGCGCCCTACGCAACCTCATGCTGGGGTGCAGGGATATATAGCCTCCAGTTCCTTGTCTGTTACCTTCAGCTTATGATAGAGCTGTGTGGTGTCTGCTGTTAGCCTTCCAGCTGCCATGTAATTCTTTTTTTTTTTTTTTTTTTTTTTTACCATTTTATTTTTTGTTCTTTAGTTGTTTCTTGTATGTTTTGAGCATAGATGTGTGTTTTTGGAGTCCCCCCCTCCAATTTTCTTTTTGCGGCCAGGGCCGCCTTCACACTCGGCCTTTATCTGCTGTCTCCCTGGCAACGGGGGTATGCCAAAAACACTGGGTTTCAAAGCCTGCCAGACCTGTTAGAGTTCTTTCCCCCTTGGTGATGGGCATTCCAGTTGCCTCTGCTGCCTTGGAGAGTTTCACATCCCATCCAAGTGCAAGGCCGGCTCTGGATTTAAGGCATCTCGGAAGCTGAGGGAAGACTGACTGAAGCTTCTCTGGATGGAGCGTTCCTTGAGACAGGTGGGGTCCAATTCTCTATTTCCTCACCCCAAGTGCATTGGCCTCTACCGCTCAGACTGCACTGGTGACTTCAGCCTTGGTAAGCAGAGACAATGGGGCAGCTTAGGAAACAACACATCCCAAAATGAAGAAACCCCATTCTCCGGAGACAGACTCCAAAAGGAGAGGAAAGTCATCTCTGAGGCCAGGGAAGAAGGAGATCTCTCACCCCAGTATAGGTACTGCTAAGATTCCCGCAGGCCCTGGTACCGAGATAATCAAAAATACTTCTGGTATGCCTCGCGCTGAGAAGTCTTCTAGCAAACTGCACCAAATGGCACTGTCATCGGTACCAGCAGCGGAAGCCTCCAGACAAAGGGACTCTTCTAAGGGGCCTTCAACACATGCTCCGTGGTACCATTCTCCTGAGACCACAGCCACGAGGAATGCATGGACCCTAATGAGGCACTATTTTCACCAGCCTGCATGGCAGACACCCCCAACTCCTTGGTAGTGGGCACCCTCAACAAGAGGAATCAACAAACTTGCTTCAAATCGACTGCTCGGAGCAGTGCCAAAAAGCACAAGCATGTTGGCCTCTTAAGCCATAAGAGCTATTCATCAACTGCTGTCCGGTTTAGGATCATGAACTATCAGTCCTGATGGCAAAATATAATTTTCTATACTTTTAACATTTTATTGATCATTTGCCTCAAGCCCAAAGAGCTGTTTCAATCCCTCATTTCAGAAGGCCAGATGACTCTGAAAAACACCATAGCAGGCTCCGTGAAAGTGCTTGCTCATGAACACCACGAGTGATCTTTAGCATTTTGGTCTTTTGGAGCATATGTCAGCCTTTGGGCCTCCTGGAGATAGATCTCTTTGCAACACTGTCCAATATGATGCTCCATTGCTTGTACTTAAGGAGAGGTTATGGCCACAAATCTACTTGTTGTTCCCAAATCTACTTTGCCCCTTTCTCTGCAGGTGCATCTTTTCTGTCCGCTCACGGCGGCTCTCCTGACACGGATATCAGGCACCATGACCCACCCCAATATCTCTTCACCACACCTCAAGGTTTGACTCCTCAGTAGTTCTCGGACGTAGAACTGGACTCTTTGCCTGAAGTTAAGACTATTCCTGAGCAGTGGAAAACCTGCCTGCAAAAGTGGAAGCGTTTCCAAGCCTGGTGTGCCCATTGATCTATATCTCCTCACAGACATAATCAACGGCCTGATTAATTACAGAACACCAAGGTTTGTTACTCAGTTCCATTAGGGTCCTCTTAGCTGCCGTTAGTCTTTCACCCACCTGATGAAGGTTTTTCTGTTTTTGCTTATCCTAGCGTAGCCTGGATTTTTAAATGTTTGTCTAACCTTTTCCTTCATGTCAAGGAGCTAACTCCACCTTGGAACCTTTTCCTAGTTCTGAATGCCTTGAGTTATTCTCCATTTGAACCCATGGGCAGCTGTTCATTTCTTCATTCGTCTTTCAAGACTTCATAACCATAACTTCGGCCAGGCGAGTAGGAGAGCGAGGGGTACTCCTGGCTGTGACCTACTCTTAGACAACTTTCTACCATGACAAAGTGACCTTACATCCCCATCCTCGCTTCCTACCTCAGGTCTTATCAGAATTCCACGTCAGTCAGGGCGTTTGACTCCCAGTATTTTACCCCAAGGCTCACTCTGAGAGAAAAGGGTAGTCTTCATACTCTGGAAGTGAGAGGGGCTCCTGCCGTCTACCTTGATAGAATAAGTCCCTCCAGGGCCTCTCCCAGATTCTTTATCTCCTTTTCTGAAAGGGTGAAGGGGCAACCAATTTCTACTCAGAGACTGTCAAAGTGAGTTTCAAGATGATTCTTAGCTTATTACGAAGCGTCTAGAGCACAGCCCCCACTTCGAGTGACTCTGCCTCTGCTAGGGCTCAGGCAACCTCAATAGTGCCCATAGGCACAAAACATTTTGAAGAACTCCAGGTACCCTACAGGTAAGTAATCTCTCCTTCAGTTCCCAGCTCTGCCACAGACTTCATGTGTGGCCTTGGGCAAGTCCTTTAACCTCCGTTCCACCCCCTCCCCCCCATCTGTAGAATGCAGATATTTCCTACTTCACATGAACATTCTGGAGATTAATTCATTTGTGTTCAGAAATCGCACTCTGGTGATGGGGACCATAGAAATACATCAGTGGTGAAGAGCAGAAAACCCACCTTCAAAATAGAGCTTTGGGAGCCTATATGTTGACTACTTTCCTGAGATTTCAGGGAATAAGTTCAGAAAAATGGATGCCCTAATAATACACCAAAATTTATTATTTTGTATCTACTTGTGTGTGACCTTGGCAGGAGCTGTTTTATAAATAAGGTTATTTACATGGGAGCATTTTTTATATACCTTAGATTCATATAGCACCTTTCATCAGACACAGAGCATTCCAAAGTTCTTTATAACATGTAGCGAGCATCACTGAAATGTGATTCCTCCGTATAGTTATACAAGCATGTGTAACTTCATCCACCACCGAAATGCTACCATCTCTGAGTTGGAATGTGGCAGCTGTTCAACGGTGTAAAGCAAACAATGTTACATAAGATAGAACAGGAAATGAATATTGTATCCAATTGAAACTGTACAAACTCATGGAGGTGGACGGTAATTATCCTAGTTGGAATTTGACTTAGGGGGACTGGGGTTTATACCTCTTGCATTTTTATGTTTATTTCTATGATATCCTAAATGACTCAAAGGACCTTTTGCTTTTCATCCTAAAGAGGGTGTCTCCTACATTATAGTACCCTCTAGCCCTGTATATTTTTTTATTAATCCACAAACAAGTCTGTGTCAGTCTGAATCATTGACTTTAATATTGACTTGAAGTAGAGAACACCACTGAATCATGACCAGCACATCCTTCAGCACAATAGCTTTACCTTGGAAATCTCCATTCAGTGTACTGACTGCTTGACCCTGCTTAACTTGTTAGGCATGACCGAAACACAACAGCAAGTTCCTTCCTCTTTCTAGGATGGGAAGGCCAAAATAATTGTTGGGTGTTAAATAGTGTGATTTCTAAGGCAGCTTTCTTCTCCTTGCTTCTGGCTTACTCTACAACATGATAAATTCTAATAACTACTCATCTTCATTAAAATGTAAGGATGTGTGGTACAAGACAAAAGGATTTGAACATAAGAGCATAAGAACGGCCATACTGGGTCAGACCAAAGATCCATCAAGCCCAGTATCCTGTCCTCTGACAGTGGCCAATGGCAGGTGCCCCAAAGGGAATGAACAGACAGGTTATCATCAAGTAATACATGCCCTGTCACCCAATCCCAGAAAATGTAATGCGTTTGGTGCCAACAATGATCATACCAGGAGATAACTTTGGGGTGAGGCAGAGGGGCATAATCGTGGATGAATAGACCTGAGTCATGTAAAGGGATGAACAAGTTTCACAACCCAGAGCTCATCACAGCAAAGGCATGATTCACCTGTCAACCTAAGATGGTGATGGTGGGATTGCAAGAACCTAGGTGGGATATGAAAGCACACAAGATTTGAAGCTAGAAGTGTGCTCCGCTATGAACTGTTTCAAAAACCACTTCCTTCCTGGTCACTTTTCGCATAAGAGGAGGTCAAGTTCCTCCAGTGTGAGAGTGGCTTTAAGGAATCGCTACATAAAACACCGCTTTTTAGCAGGGAGAGCAGCGGCCTGTGTAAGATTTAAGGCTTCCTGTCATTCCAGGCAGCTCTCCCATCCATCCAGGGTGCCCTCAGAGCATACGCTGTCAATCACAAGTGTGCTTTTAATATTAAAGTTACGCTGGCTAAAGGTGATACAGTAGAACGGGGTGGCCATCCTGTGACTCCGGAGCCACATGCGGCTCTTCAGAAGTTAATATGCGGCTCCTTGTGCAGGCACTGACTCCGGGGCTGGAGCTACAGGCGCCAACTTTCCAATGTGCTGGGGGGTGCTCACTGCTCAACCCCTGGCTCTACCACAGGCCCACCCCCACTCCACCCCTTCATGCCCCCTCCCCTGAGCCTGCAGTGCCCTCGCTCCTCCCCCGCCCCCAGAGACTCCTGCATGCCACGAAACAGCTGATTGGGAGGGAGGGGGAGGCGCTGATCGGCAGGACTACCGGTAGGTGGGAGGCACTGGGAGCAGGGCGGGGGAGCTGCTGGGGGGCTGCTGACGTTTTACTTTGGCTCTTTGGCAATGTACATTGGTAAATTCTGGCTCCTTCTCAGGCTCAGGTTGGCCACCCCTGCAGTCGAACCTCAGAGTTGGGAACACTTCAGGACTGGAGGTTTTGTAACTCCGAACAAAACATTATGGTTGTTCTTTCCAGAGTTTACAATTGAACATTGACTTAATACAGCTTTGAAACTTTACTATGCAGAAGAAGAATGCTGTCCGTCCGTTCTCCCCCCCCCCCCTTTTTTTTTTTTTTTTAAAGTAGTTTAACACCGTACTGGACTGTTTGCATTTTTTGTTATTTTGTCACTGCTGCTGCCTGATTGCATACTTTTTCCAAATGAGGCGTCTGGTTGACTGGTTAGTTCGTAACTCTCTTGTTTGTAACTTTGAGATTTCACCTAGAAGCTTTGACTTCTCTTTTTTTCCAGTGTAGCTTCCCAAAAGGAAGGAAAAAGGGTTTCTAAGAAAACAGGAACTAAGACTGTTCAGGGGTGGAAGAGCTGATTTATATATACACCTCTACCCCGATATAACGCTGTCCTTGGGAGCCAAAAAATCTTACCGTGTTATAGTTGAAACCGTGTTATATCGAACTTGCTTTGATCCGCCCGAGTGCGCAAGCCCCCCCTCTTCTCTCCCCTCCCCCCGCCCCCCCCCGGAGCACTGCTTTACTGCGTTATATCCGAATTCGTGTTATATCGGAGTAGAGGTGTATGTATATCTGGCTTGCACTGTGGTTGCATTTGGGATTCTCACCACTTGAGTAGCAGGTCAGTCTTCCCCAGAGTAGATTAACCCAATGTGCAGCAGAGAGAGTCTTCTGGAAACTTTGGGGACTATACTCCCTTGGAAACTACATGTTCTGTGGGCTGGATGAGACTCTCTTAACACAATTTTAAAGTTTTAAAAAAAACTTACCAAGGGTTTCTTAGCTCTGGGGGCTGCTTATTTGCGAAGTTAGAAGATTCAAAGTTCAGCTGTTTTGAGTTATTTGCAGGGGGCAAGTGACTCTGTTGTAAACTGTGCACAAGTAGTTTAAAGGACTGAAGGATTTTTTCTGAAAGTTTAAACATTGATCACATTGAAACAAAGCATGGAAAGTGACAGCCCAAAAAGAAAACTGAGAAAGTTGAGTGAGTGAAAAGGGGAGATTGGTTAAAATGAAGTGGCTGTGCAACTATACTGTCTTTGTGCTGCATCAAAAGCAACAATATGTACTTCTGTGGTGCTGAAACTTTACCCAAACCCTTGTGAAATGGATGAGTCTTGTTGGAAAAATGAGGCACAGGGAAGTTGCAGCTTGTCAGAGGATATACAACAAGACTGGCAAAGGCAGGCATAGTCCTGGCTACCAGTCTCCTGTTTGAACCATTAGTCTACATATGCACTCTGTGTAAACATCCCCCCTACAATTTTGGTACAAATGTGCACTGTATATAAGCCTTAATCATATAATTCTCAGAAACAAATATTTTCTCTCTTTTTAGAACAAAATCCAGTCTCTCAGCAGAGGGGAATACAATGTTTACAGTACTTTTCAAAGCCATGAACCAGAATTTGACTACTTGAAAAGTTTAGAAATTGAAGAAAAGATCAACAAAATTAGGTGGTTACCCCAGAAAAATGCTGCTCAGTTTTTATTGTCTACAAACGGTAAGTTTTTTTTATTGTACACAGTAAGCTTGAGAGCAGAATACAGCTCTGTAGAATTAATCTCAAATTCTCTGCTCCTCTTTCTGCCCTTCCTTACAGCATACTCAGCTTTGACTAGCATCATCGTTTGTTTGTGCTTTTTTAAACTGAGTATTTAATATTTTTTTTCTTCCACTTTGCAACTGATGCTTTACCTACATCAGGAACTTAAGATTCAAAGGCCAGTCCTTTACTCAGTAAAATCTGTTCTGACTCGAGCAGTGGCCAATAGCTTGATGCTACAGAGGACGGTGAAGAAAACCCCTATATTTGTGAGATGCTATACATTTGGAGGAAAATTACTTCCTGATACTGTTTTGATCAGTTTATTCCACAAATCATGAGTTTTTATAATATTTCGATGTTTAATGCCATCTGCAATCTACACAATGCAATAAATGGATAATTTGTGCTTGGTTTAATCGTATCTGGGTATCTAAAAGAGTTTAATAGTAAACAAGTTTACATGTAGCATTGATTTGTTAATTTGAAGGTTTTTCTGATCTGATTGTCTCTTTTAAACTAAATGTCAGTCTAAGAGCTTGTCTATACACAGGTTGTACTGCTTTAACTATACTGGTTTACTTAAAGCAGTACAATCCCCCCTAGTGTGGACAGTTATACTGGCATAAAGATGCTCTCTATCAATTTTGCTATTCCTGTACAGGAAGGGCAATAAACTATATTGGCATAAGGCACCTTTATAGTGACAGAACTGCATCTACATGGGGGCTTGTTGTGGTTTAACTGTTTTGCTTTTAAAAAAAAAAAAATCAACCCCCTAACCAAAATACTGGTACAAAAACTTTGTGTAGACCAGGTTGCAAGTGCATTTTAACTTTCCCAGTTCATTTCAACCTAATTGTAAGTTGAGGCAACAGTCACATCCAACAAAATATGCATCTCCAAATATTAGCTTATAGAGTTTTTGTGTTGTTTATATATGTAGCTAGATAATCCTGACACGCTCACTTGAAAAATGAATAGTGAAATGATTCAAAAATACAGTTGTGAAAAGAAAGCGGCCTCATGCTTGAACTTTCATTTGAACTTGGACAACTCATTAATTTGTTTCAGATAAAACAATAAAGTTATGGAAAATTAGTGAAAGGGACAAAAGACCGGAGGGCTATAACTTGAAGGAAGAAGATGGGCGGTATAGGGACCCTTCTACAGTTACAACACTACGGGTGAGTAGCTCCTCTATCTAGTGTGATAGTCCTCAGAGTCACCATCTGAGGGTAGGTAAGTATTTAGCCTCATTTAATAGATCGGGATCTAAGGCAGAGGCAGTTGATTGACTTTCTCAAGGTCCCATATATAGGTCTGTGGCTCAGCTGGCAATAGAAGTCAGAACTCCTGACTCCATGTGCCAGTCATTCTCTACAAGACCATCCTTTGTATAGTGATACTAACCATGAGTTTTCTGTCGTGTCCCACATATTGTACATATTGTACAGTTTTCTGTGGTGTCCCACATATGGAACCAGCAGTTCCTTGCCTGCTATGCATAGGACATTGATTTCTGAAGTGGCTTCAGGGTCCTTGTTTGTCAGGCTGGTGGAGGTGCATTGGATGGGTGGCTGTCAGTATACATTTATCTGTATTACATGCACAGCTTATATTTTGTGTTTTCTTGTATTTTGCAGGTGCCGGTATTCAGACCCATGGATCTTATGGTTGAAGCCAGTCCACGAAGAATATTTGCAAATGCTCACACGTATCACATCAACTCTATCTCCATCAATAGTGATTATGAAACATACCTATCTGCAGATGACTTGCGGATTAATCTGTGGCACCTAGAAATTACAGACAGAAGTTTTAGTATCTTTTTCCATTGGTCTTTTTATCGGAGAAAGACTTTTTGCCATAAGCAAAGTGGTTAGATTTCTCTTTTCCCTTGAAGTGTTGTATGCTTAAGACATCTTCCATTTCTTAGTTATTTTTCAGTTGCAATTGCAGAGAATATTGCTACTGGAATGCCAATACCCAAGGATCCTTTTTAGGCAACATAAGGCAAAGCGGAGTTATGATTAATGTTCATTGTTTTCCTGGCAAAAAATTATGGCAAAGTCATGGCACTGGTTATTAGAAGGGAGGAAAAGGTAAAGGAACACAAGAGGAGCAGGGCTGGAAAGAGAACGATTTGAAAGTATTTGTCTTTTGAAACACATCTTGAGCTACGTCATGAGTCCGGTCTGCGGGAGAAGTACCATCCTCAGTCCCTCAAGTTATTGGTCTGCCGCAGAACTTCCCAGCCCCCTTCTCTCTGTCTCTTTGTTCCCCTGCCGCCCCACCGCTCCACTCCTGCACACATGTGTAAAGGTTCTAGGTCTCTAGAATCACATAGCATATTCAGCCACTGCTGTGTGGGGAGCAGGAGCTGGAGCAGTGGGCAAATAAGGAGTCTCAGAGTTTTTGAGGGGAAAAAAACCCAACAGGAAATCACAAAATCCATGACTCCCGTGACAATCAGCCTTGGTTACGTTGCAGCATTTGGTGAAATTAGACACAGGCCAGCTGATGTTCTAGAGAGCGAAACCGAACAACTGATGTAGTGCAAAATCATTTATTTAGAATGTTGGATTTTAATTATTTTAAGCTTATAAAATATATTGGTGGTTGTTGCTTACTAGATCATAAAAAAAATGTAAAATGACGGCATGTTTATATTTCAGGATATGTTGACTGGTTTTATAGAAAATTCAAAGAAGACTACATTTCCATTTTTCAAGTAGATAAACAAAGGCACAGAGAAATTGTGATTTACCCCAGGTCACAGAGGGAGCCTGTGGCAAAGTCTGGTCTCCCAGTTCCCTGCTGCCACACTGCTGCCTTCCTCTTTTGATTGTTTTATGTTTGTCTGTTTGTTTTAGATACCCATTTATTGGTGATTGGAGAGGCTTTGTGGAATAAATGTATAAAGCTGTATAAGTGTGTTCTGAAAATTTGTAGAGAGAATTCCTTAATAAAACACTGTCTAGATATTGTAGATATTAAGCCTGCCAACATGGAAGAGCTGACAGAGGTGATAACAGCTGCAGAGTTCCATCCTAACAGCTGTAACACATTTGTCTACAGCAGTAGTAAAGGAACAATTCGTCTGTGTGACATGAGAGCATCGGCACTCTGTGACAGACATTCGAAATGTGAGTTCTACTTCATTATTGATTCCCCTCTCCCCCGTTTTTTAAAGCATTCAGCATTTCAGTACTAGAGAAAGCTATGGGCTTATCTACACTTGAAATGCTACAGCTGAGCCATTGTAGATGCTACCTACGCTGACGGGAGGGGTTCTCTCATCAGCAAAGGTAATTCAACTCCCTGAGAGGTGGTAGCTAGATCGACCTAGCACTGTCTACACGGGGTTAAGCTGGCTTAACTACGCTGTTTGGGGTGTGGATATTTCAGACCCAGGAGTGATGTAGTTAAGCCAACTTAATTTTCTAGTGTAGACAGTGCTATGTGTAGTGCCTAAGCATCAAGTACTGTAAACTGAGGCCTTTGTCAATAAATTTCTAACACACCTCACTGTGAGTGTATAGTGAATTTCTTAGTATGGGGGAAAAGAGGAAAACAAAAAAAACCTTAGTGGGATGTTGGGTTCATCTCCTTGCTTGAGTGAAAACAGTAACTTAATGTTACTGCAACTTAAAAAATTAATGCCAGAGGACTGGCTAATTGAGAGGATTGGAAACAGCTTAATGCAGCCTTTAACTTTTAAATTACTGGTTCAGTTCCAACTCAGGTCCGTAGCTAACGCTCAATACTTGCAAATGAGTACACCCTCCAAAAGTTAGATTCTTCACTCTGTCTGGATTTTTTTTTTTTTTATTGTGACCAATCGATAGAAAGCAATATGTATAGTGATTTGCCTTTACTTCTATCTTACATACACTCGATTCACTATCTCTTTAGAAGCTAAATCCAACATTTACTTCACCATATGGAGGTCACATAACAGCTTTTTCTTTCTGAAATATTACATATAATGGCAGCAAGGCTATTTATTCTAGCTCAGCTAATACATTGTAAATGTATAATAAGCTTATTTGGGTATATCCTGTTTTAGCAGGGACTTGTATCCTGGACTTCTGAGGAGATGGACTCAGTGGTCCAAAGATCTTATATCTGACTGGTTTTAATTCTTCCAGCATTTTTGATGTTACAGCCTTAGGCCATGGATATAAGTGGCATTTGCCGTATACATCAGTATGCAACTTTTAATGTCCTTGTGCCAATATTTCTTATGGCGATAAGTTTTCTTCTTCCTTCATCTGGCCATCAAACACTAGATAACTAACAGCACCTGCAGTGTTTCTAATCAGTCTGTGTAGTATGATGAGTGTGCGGTATTAGGGTATGGGAGACACTCCTCAATCGGTGCATGTATAAAATGCTGTCCCAGAACCATTTGAGATTTTTTCCAAGGTTCATATTGAAATGATTGTTTTGAAGCATGAGAGTTTGTATGGAATTGACTTAGTTTTGAATAGATGTGCTTTGCTCATCGGCATGCCTGTCTTTTACTTATAGTGTTTGAAGAACCAGAAGACCCTAGCAACAGATCGTTTTTCTCTGAAATCATCTCTTCCATATCCGACGTAAAATTCAGCCATAGTGGTCGATATATGATGACTAGAGATTATCTGTCAGTGAAGATCTGGGATTTAAATATGGAAAACAGACCTGTGGAAACATACCAGGTATCCTGTGAAATTTCATACACTAGTATTATAAACTTTGAAAGTATGTCATGTACTGAGTATGGCCTCGATCCCATAATTGGATCGGTGTATACGGACCCCTGTTCCTATGCAGAGCGTCAGCAAAGACAGTGGTGCACAAAGACACACAGGGGTCTGCTCTCTGTGGTCTGATTGTAGGATTAAGATCTACATTTTAACATGTATGACATGCTTTTTCTTGTGGGGTGGGACTCAGGAAGGGTGCAATAAGCGTAACTTGCATTCTGGGCCACAAGTTAGCATAGTGATGGTGTTTTGCTTCATCAGAGAGGAGACCAGAGTTCACACCTTTCTGCCTGGGCAACAGGAGGCAGTATTGTGCAGGACACTTGCTCAGTTTAGGGACAGTCCAGTGCCATGGGGCCAATTGTGACGCTCCCTGTCAACTTATAGGGTGGACTTGAGAGTATCCGAAGGGGGTCCCGTTCCGTTTTCCTCAAGAGTCAAGTTGTTCTCCGTGTAGCTTGCTTGGACACTTTCACAGACAAATCATGCTTTTTCAAATATTAAAGAAACCTTTTTCCCCCTAGGTGCATGAATACCTCAGAAGTAAACTTTGTTCTCTGTATGAGAATGACTGCATTTTTGACAAATTTGAGTGCTGTTGGAATGGATCAGACAGGCAAGTCTAACCGTTTTTCTTCACATATTTAAGCCTTAGTTTTGGGAATGGGGAGCAGCACTATGGGTTCCTTCTGACGTGAGAAATTCAAAATGTAGCCTCAAATGTATGAATCCTTTTGTTCTTGGGTTTGGTTGTTTTTTACAGTGTTTTGAGCTAATGTAATGTATATTAGCCCTTACCGAGGGAGTCTTGCGATTTGATGTGCAGGGAGTGAGAATCCACCCATGCAGATTTTATTGCTGGATTGAGGCCTTCGATACTCTTCACCCTGGAGAGTATATATTTCTTATGACTATAAGTTGCCTACTATGCTTTGGGAGCCGTTGTTCTCATTAATAATCCTGTCTTGAAAATATGTAGACAACCCTCTAAGAATTTCATTTTTTTTTTTTTTTTTAAGCTTGCCTTGCATGGCTGTCTCCCCAGTAATATTACTGTTAGCCTAAGTTGAATGATGATTTAAAAAAAAAAAAAAAAAAATGCATTGAGCCACTCAGTTGCCAAATCTGAAGCAGCTCTTTGGATCCCCATCTGTTTCATCATGAGGGGAACATTCTCTTTAAACGAAACAGCTGTTTATCCAAATATTTGGATAATCTCTAAGCATATTTGCCTAACTGAAAATCTGATATATTTCAATTTGATGGTCTTAAACTAGCCAACTCTAAGGTGTTGTATCAAAAATTGGGTATATTTTGGTCCTGATGCTCATGCAATTCTAGCCATGTACTTTGAGCCAAATTCAAAATTCTACTCCTTCTGGCTATTAGTAATTTCTTTCCAGGGTACACTCTGTTGCCAGCCAGAAGGGCAATACTGACTGCTTACATGCAGAAATTCAAATGCTTGTCTTAATCAGAAAACCTTGTAACAGGTTGTGACATTTCCCAGGGTTGTGAGGCACCTCGCTACCACCTGCCCTTAGTGTGAGGATGTTTCCGGTGCCCGCTGTGGTTCAGCTCCCTGAATCCACTAGCCTCTGGCAATTCTCCACAGGCCTTGCTCTCTCTGAACAGGTTAGCAATAGGCACACACCAATCCCGGACTCTTCCGAGCATCCCTCTGGAGTGTTCAGACCCTTTTGCACTGAACGCTCACAGAACTCTGATTCGCTACTCCCAAAGGAATAGCACACCCCAGCTTGCAAGGAGTCAACACAGGATCCCCACTCATCTTAACATACAGCACTTAGATATATTTATAGTGAAAACAAGAATAAGTTTAGTATCAAAGAACAGAGATTCAAGTAATAGGAAGAATATTGGAAATGAATAGTTGCATACAAAATAAAATCATAACATGCTTTCTAGAACCTTAACTTAACTCTCAAGACATTCTCTGGTCTCCTACAAGAGACAGTCAGTGGTGAAAGAACAGGTTAAGGACTATTTAGAAAAGCTGGACATATACAAGTCCATGGGGCCAGATGCAATGCATCCGAGGGTGCTGAGGGAGTTGGCTGATGTGATTGCAGAGCCATTGGCCAGTATCTTGGGAAAACTCATGGCGATTGGGGGAGTTGCCGGGCAATTTGGAAAAGGCAAATATAGTGCCCATCTTTAAAAAAGGGAAGGACGAGAATCCGGGGAACTACAGACTGCTCAGCCTCACCTCAGTCCCTGGAAAAATCATGGTGCAGGTCCTCAAGGAATCAATTTTGAAGCACTTGGAGGAGAGGAGGGTGATAAGGAACAGTCAACATGGATTCACCAAGGGCGAGTCATGCCTCACCAACCTGATTGCCTTCTATGATGAAATAACTGGCTCTGTGGATATGGGGAAAGCGGTGGATGTGATATACCTTGACTCTAGCAAAGCTTTTGATATGGTCTCCCACAGTATTCTTGCCAGCAAGTTAAAGAAGTATGGATTGGATGAGTGGATAGAAAGCTGGCTAGATCGTCGGGCTCAACAGGTAGTGATCAATGGCTCGATGTCTAGTTGGCAGCCAGTATCAAGCAGAGTGCCCCAGGGGTCGGTCCTGGGGCCGGTTTTGTTCAACATCTTCATTAATGATCTGGATAATGGGATGGATTGCACCCTCAGCAAGTTTTCAGATGACACTATGATGACACTAAGGGAGAAGAGGTAGATACGCAGGAGGGTAGGGATAGGGTCCAGAGTGACCTAGACAAATTGGAGGATTGGGCCAAAAGAAATCTGATGAGGTTCAACAAGACCCAGTGCAGAGTCCTGCACTTTGGACGGAAGAATCCCATGCACTGCTACAGGCTGGGGACTGACTGGCTAAGTGAAAGTTTTGCAGAAAAGGACCTGGGGATTATAGTGGACGAGAAGCTGGATATGAGTCAACAGTGTGCCCTTGTTGACAAGAAGGCTAATGGCATATTGGGCTACATTAGTAGGAGTGTTGCCATGAGATCGAGGAAAGTGATTATTCCCCTCTATTCGGCACATCTGGAGTATTGCATCCAGTTTTGGACCCCCCCCACTAGAGAAAGGATGTGGACAAATTGGAGAGAGTCCAACGGAGGGCAACGAAAATGAAATTAGGGGGCTTGGGCACATGACTTATTAGGAGAGGCTGAGGGAACTGGGCTTATTTAGTCCGCAGAAGAGATGAGTGAGGGGGGGATTTGATAGCAGCCTTCAATTACCTGAAGGGGGTTCCAAAGAGGATGGAGCTAGGCTGTTCTCAGTGGTGGCAGATGACAGAACAAGAAGCAGTGGTCTCAAGTTGCAGTGGGGGAGGTCTAGGTTGGATCTTAGGGAAAACTATTTCACTAGGATGTTGTTGAAGCACTGGAATGGGTTACATAGGGAGGTGGTGGAATCTCCATCCTTAGAGGTTTTTAAGGCCTGGCTTGACAAAGCCCTGGCTGGGATGATTTAGTTGGAGTTGGTCCTGCTTTGAGCAGGGGGTTGGACTAGATGACCTCCTGAGGTCTCTTCCAACCCTAATCTTCTATGAAGATAGCTTCCCCAAGTCCTGTCCCTGGGGTTCTCAACTAAATTGGCAGAGCCCCCCTTTCATAAAATTAAGCCCACTGGCAATTTTTCTTCACAGATGGATGGATGCCAGGGTGTGTCTCTGCACTGCCAGATATAGCAGAAGAGACTTTCGATGTTAACCTGAGTGCCTTCCTCCCCCCACCCACTGTTTACCTTTTCCTGTTAATTTCCTTCTGAAGTCCCCTTCAGCTCTTTACTAGCATTTGACTTAGTATGCTAATAGGGTCCAGAGTGTCACCCAGGGAGATAAGTGTCTGATAAGTTTTGTCTCTAGACATGCTACCTTTGAGTGACCTGCTTTCAACCACAGACCTAGAGAACATAAATTTTAGTACATATACATAACTCCTCACATATTATCTGTACATGCATCTAACAGTGACAGGGATGACCATTGTGACACAGGCTTTCAGTAAAAACCTTACATGTGTCACCAAAAGTGGTCATGTGATCCCTATACTCCTGTGTACCCCTGTTGGCATCAAAAGGTCCTTGGGTCACACAGGTATAATCTATAGGGCCTAATCTGTGAAATATTGAGCATCTGCTGAAGCATGCTGAGCAAACTAACTGCCCAAAGTCAGTTGGAGTTGAGGATGCTCAACACCTTGTAGGATTGGGCCCATAATCATTTAAAAACAGTGTTTAGTTCCCAAAGAATCAAAATTGGTCCTCTGTGATTCAGAAAATACTGCTGTTTTGAGTTGGGGTATTGACAGTATTTGATACTTCTTGAAGTTAATAACTTAGATGTTTTTCTGAAGTATTGCTTTGCATGGGGAATGTTTGTTGGGGTTAATTTTGGCACAATGTGAGTTCATATGACAAAGAATTTATGTAGAGAGAGCTCCCAGTAACAAGGTCTTTGCAAAGGTAGCTGATTGAGTGAGTGGTTCTGGATAAAAATCTGAGTTGTACCTCTAGTGGCTTTTAAAATAGCTGTTTGGGGTGAAAAAAATTCTGTTGGCGGCTACAGGCCCTAGTTCTGTAAGGTTCCGAGTGCCTTCCTCTCCCATTGACTTCAAGAGCACACAGCATGGGTGATACAGCATCTTACAGCAGCAGGCCCAAAATAGGTGACCTTGTTTCCCCACCACTGTGCAACTCAAAAGATATTTTCTGAAGGGGTGAAGGGGAATGGAAAGGCAGGATTTCTGGGTTCTTGTAGAGTGGAAGGATGATCTTGTGGTTAAGACATTGGACTGGGAATTGGGTGATGAGTGGTTCACATGGGATCTTGGGTTAATCACTTAATCTTCCTGTGCGCCTCAGCTCCCTAGCTGTAAAATGTGAACACATACTTTATTTTCACTCCCCTTTGTCTTCTCTGTTTGAATTGTAAGATCTTTGGGCCAGGGACTCTTTCTATTTATACGTACACCGCCTAGCACTGTGGAGTCCTGTTCTCAGTTGAGGCCTCCAGGCACTATCGTAATACAAATAACACTCTCTTTTTAAAATGTGGCATTCTTGGATTAATCTTTAGTTTTCTTATTTCCAGTGTTGTCATGACGGGATCTTACAACAATTTCTTCAGAATGTTTGACAGAAACACAAAGCGAGACATCACCTTAGAAGCATCACGGGAAAATAATAAACCTCGCACCGTTTTGAAGCCCCGCAAAGTCTGTGCGAGTGGCAAGCGAAAGAAGGATGAAATTAGCGTTGACAGCCTAGACTTCAACAAGAAGATACTACATACAGCCTGGCATCCCAAGGAAAATATCATTGCTGTAGCTACTACAAACAACTTGTATATATTTCAAGACAAAGTGAATTAGGGTTGGCATTCCTAACAGAAGAGTCCACTTCCTGCATAGTTGAGATAGTTGAATCTAGCATTTGTACCTGTAAATGAAAGAGAATAAAAGAGAGAGGTCCATTGTGGCACCCCTTTCCAGTGTTTAAAAATGTGCCATATGACACACTTTTTTTTAGCTACATGGAGAAAGCTCTGTTGATCCATCACAGTGGTGTTCTCCATGTTTGCTAGCCATTTAGGTGAGGGTAGGGCACTTTTTAATTTAATGACTACTTGCACCATCTTGCCTAATGGACTAGATTGGACTGTATCAACATTGGTTTACTCCACTTTTTATGCCTTCCATTGTGATGACGTCAAACACAGGGAAAGCCTTCAGTCATGCTATGGGATTTAATTGTGTAACCTCATTACTGTATCATTTGTGGCCCTTTTTTATTAAATGCAGCTCATTCTTGCTGTGGCTTGTAGCATTCCTCCTCCTGGACTTCCCCTTCCCCCCCTTCATTCCCTCCACCCATCCCTGGTGGTGGCGTATAGAAAAAAAAATGAAATAAAGCACATGAAATGGGTCAGTTTGGGGTCAGTGGTAAAAGGGGTCTATGTTGCGAACAAATGTTTTAATAAGCAGTTGACTGTAATCACTCCTTGCCATGT
Source organism: Emys orbicularis (assembly GCF_028017835.1). Lineage (NCBI taxonomy): Eukaryota > Metazoa > Chordata > Testudines > Emydidae > Emys > Emys orbicularis. The sequence goes on from NC_088684.1 coordinate 137,743,700, forward strand.
TTGGCACCAAAAAAAGAGAGAATAAGGAAGAACAAAAAAAAACTACTGAATAAAAGTGACAAAGAATGAAGAATCTGGTTTTTTTTTTTCCTTTTTTTAATCTACCTCTTTACTTTATACAAATATTCTGTGTTTTACCTTAGATGCGTGAAAATAAAGTGATGGTTTTTTGTAATGTTTTTACAGTATTAATTATTATTTTTCAGCAGGCAGGGGAGAGAGGGAGGGTTTTCGCAACTGTCTGGCTGTCACTCATGTATGAAAATGATCATTCTGACTCTGGTATTTATTGACCATTTCCATTTAAAAACCTTGAAATGCTACCAGACTTTGCCATAGTCATGAACAGTAATTGACCTGTTCTATCTCCTTAAAGCCCCTTTATCTGTTAATTAAACTATCCTTTATGTCTGAGTGTCTGAATTTGTAGAATTCAAATCCATTTATTGGGGACTAACTTTTTAATATGTTTAATCTCATCCTAATTTTATGTAATGCCTTGTTTAGACTACAAAGCCAGTGTTTTTTAATTGTTGTTAAAGTTCTTGTTCAACAGTATGATGTAGTACAAAACTAATATCAAGTGATTATAGATGAGAATTTACACTGCATTCTAAGTACATATATATTTTCTGTATTTTATTGCTATCAGTGTCTGAATGGAAATGTAGATTACCATATGAGTGCTGCTCCTTTCTTCTGGCTTTTCAAAGCAATTAAAGATCAACTTTAAAAGGTACAATGATCAGAAAATGCTTGAAGTACAGAAACTGCATGAAATAAATATTAATAGTTGTCTGTAAGTTGATTTAAACTCTTTTTAAGTAAATAAGGCTTATCCAAAGATGATGAATTGGATACTAACATTTTTAAAAGCTTGTGGGTTTCTACCTCCAATATGTTTTTGCTAATTGTGCTCTTCTGGTGCACTATAAGGTCTAATAAGTTGTACTTACCATTCAACAGTCAATGGTGTTTTAGTCCGTAGTAAAGCCTACTTTTGATTGGGGGGAACTATACTTCTAAATCAACTATGTTTAAATTATTTTTGTGGTTTAGTTGTAAGTAAAATTTCTATAATGCTTCATTAACCCAATCAACTTAAACATTGTTTCTGCTGTAAAATGTTGGCAGGATTGCACATCGTTAACCGGATCACTGATGCAACACTATGCCTTAGTTTCATTCAAACTTGTATAGTGTTTTGAAAATGTTAAACGCTCTAAATATTCATTAAGTTTTGCTTTGCGTGGAGACAATATATAACTCTTTTGTAACATTGACCTGTGAGGAATTTTGTGAGAGTATGAGCTATACCTTTATCCATTTTCATTTGTTGGTCTTACCAAAATTTAACACTCCTGGGGATCGTAACTGATGGGCAAGTCAAATATTAAGCCCCAATCTCACATACTATTGTGCACTAGCTTAATTTTGCTCAAATTATTAGTCTCCTTGAAGTATTTGGAACTACTTATGTGAGTAAAGTTAATTGCATACACAAGTGTTCCCAGGATCAAGGCTGAGGTTTGTTCATTACCCTGGTCATGGGAGTGGATAGGCAATTAGATTTTTTTGTGCCAGGGCTGATAAAGCAAAGATGGTCGTATGTCTAATCACATCTGTTGTTTTGGGACAATCTGAGTGTTCTGTAGGGGGTTGTGGCATCTGTAAGGAGTGCTGTTTTACTCGCATGTTTAACTTGTGTGTGTATTATGGATGGCATATTGAATAGCTGAACACGTCGCTTATCAAAGACACGAAATGGAATCTGGGATGGAACGAAGATGCAGACCGTGAACAGGTAGATTTCACAAACAGCCTGAAGCACAACTTTCTAGCAATACTGAATTAAAGTAAAACTGCCTCTGGGACCTCTGTTGTGCTAGTCAGGAGTGCCCATGGTTTTAAAAGGATAAAGTGGCTTTAGGAGAGTCTGAATTTTGTTTCGCCTGTACTGGTGGCACTTTGCCATGCCACTCTGTATCACTAACAAATCCCTCTCCCCCAAAACCAGCTACTGATTGAGGTTGCCAGATATTTTCCAACTATATATTATAATTCTTTAATCACACTGTCCATTGACGTACACTGTAAATCCTGCTGATCAGTTTATATGCTAATGCTAATTCTATTTTCTATTAATAAAAAGTATGCATAAGAATAAATGTACTTCTGTCAGGTTGCTCTTTATCCACTACTCCCCTTATTTCATGAGGTTTTTCAGGTTACTAATAGTCTGTCCGTTCTCTTCTTCCCCTCCCCCCACACACAATTGAAACAAACCACACTGCTTCATCTGCACCGCTACATCTGGACCTTTTCCTAGATAGCTGGGAGGGAAGGAGAGTTTGCAAGAAGATTCTGGTCCCTCCACAAGAACAGAATCAAAGGAAGCAGATGCTTCTCTCTAGGAGCCTGATCCAACTCCCCATTAAGAAAATGCAACCTTTCAATCAACTTCAGTGGGTATTGACCCACATCCTATCAGACCAGTCTTGCCCCCTGACTGAAGTCTCTGACATTGTTGAAACACAGTCTTGCTCCTGTTTGACTAAAGATGTGATTTTTAAACGGATTTAGTTAAATGGTGCAACAACCTGTGGAAAAACTGAAATTTACAGATAAGTATTTAAGCCAGTATAAGCTAATGTTTAACCAAATACTGTTTCCCCTGATTTAACTAAATCTGTTGTAAAACCAGTGCAACTTGTGTGTGTAAACACGGCCTGTGGCAATGTTCCCTTTAACTTCTCGTGGTGCAGTAACAGGCCCTAAGTCTGTTTTCTGCTGAGAAGTGGCTATTGCCTTCATCTAGCCATGTCAAATACACAGAAGGGTTCCTCTTCCACCTATTCAATGCCTAGCTAAATTTGGACTGCAACTTCCAATTTAGCCTTTGTGTACGTTAAAGAGGAACACTTCTCTGTCCCAGCCACACTGGAAGAGAAGACCAGATGCAGTGGTTGAAGTAAAGGGCTGAGATTATTGCCCTCAGAAAAGGGGGAAGTTTCCCAATTTAACATTTAAAACTATATTTTGGATAATTGGGGGTGCATGACTTAATATTCTGGAATATTTTGTTAGGGGTATAGGATTTTTTAAAATCACATTTCCTAGTTTTAATGTGTCTATTCTCATAAATTGGAATAGGACATCACAAGGTATGGTTACTTGAGACTAGTCACGTCCGTGGTATGTGACAATGCATAGCACGTAGGTTCCCAACTCCAAACACACCCTTCTGTCTAATTGAGCAATAGGAGACATGTCCACAAGCTGATCCATGTGATTTGCCTCTTGTTTATTGAAGGTATTTCTATTTGTGCCCACTGGCCCCTTGAACTTGTCATGCATATTCACTCTCAGAAAGTTCCTTTTTAACTGGGCATTGAAAAATTGTCATGTTTATATTTATTAACACAAAGGCGTAATAGGTGAAAGCTGTTGGGAGCAGTGGCTGGAACAAGGGAAATAGAAAAACCTGCCTTATGGAAAACTGCTGCTTCCCTGTTCATTGGCTCTTTCTTCCATACCATAAATCCCTGTTAAGCTTTTTCATCCACAGTCTGCTCTCCCAGCTGAGTTTTAACAGTCCTTCAACCTTTCAAAAAAATTACTGCTCCTTTAAAATGGGGAGGGGAGTGCTTGCAGAGAATTTTTCTGATGCAATGCTTACTCGTTTTATTTTAGCATTATCCACTAGGAGGCTAATAAATGTTTCCTAGGAGAGGGAGTGAGCAAGAGGACAGTGGGATTCAGTATTAGGTTTCCCACCATACCTGATGGGAACTTTACAATAGAGCCCTGCAGCAGGACTGGGATCCCTTTGGTCCTGCAGGATCTGCTTCCATAATAGCGGGAGCAGGTAAAAAGTACTTTGTTGCAGGCAGGATTTGGTTGGCAAAAAAACAGACTGCGATAGTTTGCGGAAGAACGCTAAATCTCATCAGTTTGTCAAACCGAAATTTCAGCAATGTAAAGCAAGTTTTTTTTAATATGAAGGTTTTAATACATTTAAGCAAGCAATAGATTTGATGTCTATTACAATAGGAGTAAAGTACTTTTTACATGTTTAAGCAAGATTTGTTTTATTTTAGTGGTAAAAATTGTCTGAATTTTGTTTATAGCTACATATACCAACTTTTTTAGTAGCATGGCAGATTCTCTCTCTCTCTTGCGGAATTTGCGGGATATAAGGTTTTTGCAGGTGGGAGAAGGATAAACATAAATGCAAGAAACAATAATGGGAGCGGGTATGGCGGAGCGGGACTGGAGCAGGATTTTAAAAATAAGCCTGCGCAGGGTTCTATTTTGCAATGGCAACACATGCTGTGGTATTTTAGTGCTTTGTATCAATGGCTGCTGCTTTTTGAGCCATCAACTGCCAATTGACATTAAAGTTCATTTGACTAACTACAGCTGCATGCAAATCTCAAGGAATATCTTTAGTACATTTCAACACTACCTAAACCACAAGGAAAAGTGAGACTGAACACTTTGTGGGAGGGACCATCGCTGATGTGTGTTTATATGGAGGCTGGTACAGTATAGTCCTGAATCCTGGTTAGGCCCCTCTGCAAATTGCAAATATTACAAATAAGAAGCTGTTTCATGTGGCCCTACAGAGTCTGTTACAAGCCCAACAGTGGAGAAGAGGGAGTGCAAGTCCTTAGATTTGGCACACCCACATAGTGATGGCACCTAGAGCATCAGCTGAATTCCTTATACCAAGTTTAGCCTCTCACATCTATTTGGGCCTGTCCTCTGGCCAGTGGTCTCCAAACGTTTTTGATCGCGCACCCCTATCAGTAAAAAAATTTTGAGCACGCACCGCCTGCCACACCGAAGCGCAAAAAAAAAAAAAAGCCCCTCGGACTTCCGCCCAAACGAGGAAGCAAAAAAAACCACAAAAAAACTCCGGCTGTGCACCCCCAAGGATCCTCTTGCGCACCCCACTTTGGAGATCACTGCTCTAGGGAGCTAACCAGACTGCGGGGAGTGGACCCAGCTGCTAAATCCCTCAGTGTGTAAAGTCTCTAGAGTCTGAATGGAATGCAGGCACTTCCCCAGTCATAGGATCTCTAAGCTCACTAAGCAAACAGTGTGTTTAGCACCCTCTCCTAAGAGCTTAAACCACATGGCCACAGCCCAGTCCCTGGAATCAGTGCTGGCGTGGGGGACTCCCTCGAAGTCTAAATACACCCTGCCTACCCCAGAATCCCACTAACAGTGTGAGCCTTCTAGTTTACCACTTCAAGGGGCCATATGGTAGACATAGCAGATAACACACACAGACTGTGCACAGTACTTGAACACAATATTGCTCTTTAATAGAAAAAAAATACACAGATCTATAAACAAAAAACACCCTACATGCATTTCTCTGCCTCAGTTTCCTTTCCACTGCAGAATATTCTTTGAGTGTGGGCAGGGTCACCTGGGTTTATCCAGTATTCTTAAATTGCAGTACATGGCTTCTGTGCTGAAACACAAAGTATTTTTTCCTTGGACAGTCCATCCCCTTTCTTTTGCCTGCCCCATCTTCCTGTGTGTCTGGTCTCGGAGTCCTCCCCCAAGAGTCCTGTCTCTGTCTTGTTTGGGAATTTTCCATTCTCCCAATGTCTGCCACCTGCAGAGAGCAGGTAGAGGGAATTGGTTTCCCTAGGAGTTGGTTAGGTCTTGTCTACACTGCCAGTTTACAGCACTGCCACTTTCTTGCTCAGGGCTGTGGAAAAACACCCCCCTGAGCACTGCAAGTTTCAGTGCTGTAAAGTGGCAGTGTAGACAGTGCACCAGCGCTGGGAGCTACTCCCCTCGTGGTGGTGGTTTCAGCTTGTAAGCCATGGTGGTTCCACAAACTGGAGGCATTGCATGAAACAGCAACATATCAGACTGAATTCATAAATTGTATAGATTTCCCCCAAATCATCACATGGTCCATATATAATAAACAGCAAAACCCCAGTAATTGCGGTAGCTTTGAGGGGGGTTAGATCATCCTTTACTTGAGTATCAGTGCTGCCAACTCTCATGTGTTTGTTGTGAGTCTGATGATAATTATTGTTTTCCTTAAATCCCCAGCGCCTGGAGTCAACTGGATATGTGATGATTGCGGTTTTCATTCTTAAAGAAAAAGTAAGTTTCTAGCCCTCACGGTTGTTGAGAACACTTCAAAATGTGACTCTTGTGCACCCTAAAGGCTCAAAAAGTGGAAGGCAAATAAAAAACACCAAATATATTATTTTTAGATAATTTCATGATTTTAAAGCCAATCTCATAATTTTTGGTGAGCCTGACTCATGATTTTTGAACACTTGGTTGGCAATACTGTCTCTAACTGCTGAAGATTCTTTGGAACTTCAGATTCATAACAGGATCAACTCAGCTCTTTCATTTGGGGGGTAAATCAAGTGCGTGCCAAGCCTTGAATCTACATCAGTCTTTCCAATTAGGACTTAAAGCACTGGGGAGAACTTTGTAAATGATTTCAAGAAATCAATTTGTTACTTTATTGGCATAGAAGCTACTCAGAGAAGATCAAAGATCTCTCTGCTACATGCCAAAGGTGTTTATGCCACAACATTGATTTTCCCAGGTAGGATTCACAATGTGGAGTTTTATCCCCTCCGACCATTTAGGATTATTGTCTATTTCTCCATTTCTGATACAGTGGAAGCTTCCTCCATAATATGAGGCTTATTGTCTCTCTTAATTTCAGTTAAGTAAATCTGTGGCAAAGACTGGAAGAAGAATTTCCCTAGTTATATTTGCACTGTTTCTGAGTTCTGGTTAGTAAGAGGTCCAACTTTGTTTACAGAGAGACAGTCCTCTCTGCCTTTGTGGTGATATATGCCTGTTTGTTATCTCTCTTGCTTTCCATTTTCCCATGCTATTCATGTTAGCTTTATGTATGTGTTATGAAACATCTAAACAAACAGTCCTTTTAAAAACAGAGGTCCTTCGTGCCGTCCGTACTTACTGACCTCCAACAAACGTGCTCAGCAACTGGCCCAAACTGTTCTGCGCTTGTAAGGAGAGCAGATTGCTCACAGGATGGGAAAAGGAGCATCCCGGGGGAGTGCTGTACCATTACAGATTACACAGGTCTAAGAATGGGGCTGCTCTCACCAGGTTTAACCCTTTGCACCTGGGCTAAGGAAAGAGAACCTAGTGCAGCCCTCGTTCTGAAAGCAGCTTAAGCTAGACCAGAGGCGGTCAATAAGCGGACCACGGGCCAAATCTGGACCGGCGGATCCTTTTGAATGAACGCTCGTATCTTTTTATTTACTTATCGTTATTGTTGGATTATTATTTTCTCTAGAGCCTGGGTCAGTAACTTTTCAGAAGTGGTGGGCCGAGTCTTCATTTATTCACTCTAATTTAATGTTTCGTGTGCCAGTAATACATTTTAACCTTTTTAGAAGGTCTCTTTCTATAAAACTATAATATATAACTAAACTATTGTTGTAGAAGTAAATAAGGTTTTTAAAATGTTTAAGAAACTTCATTTAAAATTAAATTAAAAGGCAGAGCCCCGGGCTGTGTGAGTGCCACTGAAAATCGGTTCGCGTGCCGCCTTCACTACGAGTGCCATAGGATGCCTACCCTTGCTCTAGAGGCTGGACCTTGACTAGAGTTTGACCAAGAAATTTGGACTTTGACAAAAACTAATTGATGTCCTCGGGCTGGACAATGGCGTGGGGGATGGGAGTGAGGCCCCTGGGGTCTGTTTGCAGTGCAAGGGGGAGGACTAAGAACCCGGACTCTTGGGTTCTTTTCCTGGCTCTGGCTCTGTGAATTGGGTTGGGGAGCGAGCCCTGAGTCCTGGGCCGTGCCTGTGCCACGGAACACGTGATCAGACACCTGGGTCCCTTCCCAACTCTGGGATTGTTGCCTCCTACTGGTCGGCTCCACCTAGAAGCCAACCTAACGCATGCGCACTAGCGCCAATAACAGCCGGGCCCAGAAAGCGCATGCGGTTTGAGAAGTGACAGGGCGGGGGGAGTATTCGGAGTAGCACATGCGCAGTGTAAAGAGACGGCGCTTGGTGGTGGCGCAAGCGCAGTGATGACCAGGCGGCGCCTCGGGGAAGGATATGCGCAGTTACTGGAGAGAACGTTCCGCTGGCACATCCGTGGGTGGGGCGGCGTCTGCGCGGGGCGGCTGAGCGATCCGCCGGCAGCCTCTTGCGTCAGAGTGGGCGGTGCCTCAGGGCTGCGCCTGCGCAGCCGCGGGAGGCGGGGTGCTGGTGCTGTGCGGAGCCTGGCTTGTTGTTGTTGTCCCAGACCCGGAGGCTTCTCAGTTGCCGCCGCGCCGCGTCGCCATGTCCTGTCCTCAGGAGCCGCCGCAGCACAACAACAACAACCCCCCGGCCGAGGGGGCGCCCGCCGAGCCGGGCCTCAACAGTGAGTGCGCCCCGTGTATTAGCATAGGCAAATGACATGTAAATGAGGAGGGCCTGCGGGGAGCGCGACCCCCTCCCATCATCCCCCCTCACGGCTGGGATTGGCGGAGAACGGGGCCACGCGAGCGTCTCCGGGCCAATCCGTAGGGTCCCGGGCGCAGTTGGTTCGGCTGCGCCCGCATGGGGGGCTTTAGAGATGGCGGAGGGGCTGGGTATCTGGGGGGGAGCAGCAGCAGCAGCATGGGGGAGGGCGCTTCGAGGGATGGGGGGGGGTCTGTGGGTTTGGGGTTCACCGGGAGGGGCTTACGTGAGTCTATGGGGGGAAGGTACGTTGGCAGCCTGAGGGCCTTTAGAGAGTTGTGGGTACCCTGGGGTGTGGAGGAGGAATGGGGAATGCGGGGGGGAGGGAGGGCTTTAGGGGACTGGAGTGTGGAGGCGGAATAGAACCTCTGGGAGGGCTGGGATACACTGGGGTGTGGAGGAGGAATAGGAGCTCTGGGGATCTGGGGTACACTGGGGTGTGAAGGAGGAATAGTATACCTGGGGGGTTGGGGTACACTGGGGTGTAGAGAATGAATACGGTATGTTGGGGTTTCTAGGAGGTTGGGGTACATTGGGGTGTGGAGGAGGAATAGGGAATGCAGGGAGGCTCTAGGGTGTTGGAGTACATTGGGGTGTGGAGGAGGACTAGGATATGTGGGGGGGGGGCTCTAGGAGGCTGGAGTATACTGGTGTGTGGAGGAGGAATAGGATATGCTGGAGGAGATAGGGGGTTGGAAGGTACTTATGGTTTTGGAGGCCACCTGGATGGATTTTTTTGGAGGGGGAGGGTGGTCTGGGTCTTGCATATTGGACAGAGTGGTGAGGGGAGGTGCATTATTGTGTACTGTGGGGTAGAGATGAGGGCTGGAGGTCTGTGGGAGGATGACAAAAGGGGAGGGTGTTCAGGAGTTAAAGGGGGATGAAATTGGCTCCGGTCAGAATGGGAGGCAGCTGAGGGGACCATGGGCAGCAGATTATTTTGTTGTGGGAATGGATTTATTGAATGGCTGAGTTTAGGTAATATCAAGAGACCAACATTTAACTCAGTAAGTTTTAGTGGGTAGGATGTAAGTACAGTGGGTGAGTCAAATGCAGGAGGAGTCAGGGAATTTTAGTAGCAGGGTTAATAACAGGGATATGAGGTAAGGGGATATGAGGAAAGGTGGATGTGACTTGGTATGTAATGGGGAGAGGGAATAGGTTTGTTTTGTGACAGGAATAAATTTATTTAGTGATTGGTTCTAATAGCAAAAATGATGGTACAGCAAGAAAGTGGGGAGGAGCTTGACTGTGGGAATGATTTTATTCAGTGACTCAATATCACTGACGTGAGCTATTTTTCTCTGTATCTCACATGTATGTCAGCTGCTTTGCTGCATCCCTTTGTTCCAAGGATGATGATTGTGTGGAAGTCTGTTGATTTTATCTAGGATCTCATATTGGTTTAACTGATGTGTTTTACATTTCAAATGCACAGCCTTCAATATATATTTTGGTTTGCTTTTAAGTGCTAAGGATACTGTGATAAAACAAAATGTATTAATGTTTAACAGTTCCCTCTATCCTAGTTTGCTAAATCATCCAGAAAATATTTCAATAGGGCCAGCTAAGTGATCTCCGGTAATTCAGTGGGAAATGTATTAGATGAGAGTAAACTGTGTTCGTATAACAACATTGCCATTGCATTTTGTGTCTGTGCATTGAGTGTCATGTTAATTACAGCAGTGTGTTTCTCTAATGTGTTGGCCTCCGAGAACTGCACACACAAATAAATAAAACAAAGGCACCGTGGCCAAATTATTCAGGGCTGTCAACATGTAAACATATATCAATGTATATTAATTGATAAGATTTCACTTAATTTTTGGAAATTTCCTCTTAGATTTGGCATTTCCAAGTAAACCTAATGTCTATTTCCACAACTTAAAATTAGTTTATCCGTGATCTGCAAATATTAATTCTTCTATACTTCATTTTTTTCCCTTTTTCTGTTCACTTTTAATACAGTGACTTACTGTATTGGAGATGTGAATCTGTAAGATAAGAGCAGCAAGAGGGGGTTCAGTGTAAACATTTTAGGTCCCAATCTTGAAATGAACTCCACAGGGGCACATTCCGATTTAAGTTAGTGGGGCATCATGCAGATGCCTGCAAGGGCTGTCCACAGATATCTCACTGCAGGATCAGAGCATAAAGGGTTAGTGACATCAATGCAGTTACTCAGGTTGGCAAGTGCTGTGTGGTAGCAAGAAATGTTTTCATGACTGGGCCCCATGAGCAAAACATGTAACCAGTCAACTTCATGAAGGCTCAATACCCATTGTCAGTTCAATTTTGTCAGACTAGTGAGTCTATACATTAATGCATTTTTGTTCTAAAATATACCTTGCATTTATTTAGTGCCTTTCATGCAAAGATCTCAAATCACATATAGAGGTGAAGGTTGACCATTGTGTCAGTGACAGAGCTGGGAATGGAACTTGGAACTCCTGACTTCAGTCTTGTGCGCTAACCACAAGAGTGTGCTCTCTCTGGTATTTCCTGATGCCTCACTCGGATTTTAATTCTTACCTCATACTTCTGTTAGATATTAGCAAAAAAACAAACAAAAAAAACCCCAACAATTTAAACTGGAACACACTTACAATTATTATGTCTATTTTTCAACAATATTTACTACATTACTGAGGAAAAAAGGCAAAAGGATGGTCTCCTCTGTTATAGCTGTACATCCTGTCTTGTGAGAAGTCTTGTTGCTATTGTTGAGTACTTCTGGAAAGTGACCACCGGTGCTGTAAAGCGCCCAAAGTCCCTGGCTAATCAAGTACTGCTACATCATTCTGGCCTTTTTACTGTAAAGGTGAAACAAAAAACCCTAAAGTGTTAGTGTGGGATATCTGTTAAATGGAAAATATTACTGTGGGAAATGGAAAAGCTTTTTTTGACAATGGTATTTTACTTTAATTACTACTTAAGCATTTAGTTAGTGATACTTAAATAGTCAGCAAATTATACTAGATTCTATAGCTTTTATGAGATTATGAAAAACTAAAGGGTAAGAGAGAAGTCCATTGGAATTCTTTATCTAATAGCCATTGTGCAGTCATAGCATCTTCTATGAGCCAGAAAGCATAGTTATCACTGCTTCAGACTTGCAGTAGAATTTAGGAAAATTTGCCTGTGAATTTCTTTAATGTTACTGTAGAAATTAGCTAGTTGGACCAATCCCTGCAGTCGTGTAGTGTGGTAAAATGCCTATTATGCATAGAACCCCATTGACTTCAACAGGACTCTGTGATGTCCGTTTGAGAAACAGAGTCTAATAAAAGTAAATTTAATTTTAATTAATACCCAAAACAATAAATCCATCCTACTCTGCAATAAAACTTGGCTAAAGTTTTTCTATAGAAAACCATCAATTGTAAACATAATTCTCAGAAAAATATGTATTTTTTTTCTAGATTTTGACCTAATTAACAGAAGCAAGGTTATTAAAGCTGTGTAGCAAACGATCATGTTCATACATGCTTCAATTCCTAAGCATCTCTGTATGCCTGATGTTCTGGATACATACAGTTGTTGCTTGTAAAAGGGACACTGTCATATCACTTTAGGTCCAGAATTTTAAGATAAACGTTTTGTGAAATCTGAGCTTAATGGAATTTTTTCCTTGACAGCTAAACTTTCTAATGAAAGTTTAACATTTAATTATTCTTCCGCTGCGTATGTGACCCTATCATTGTGTTAGTCCATGAGAACCTGAAAGTAAATCTAAACTTGTTCATTAAAAACAAAATTGAAATTTGCATGTGGTATGTCCAAGTTTATTAAAATGCAAGAAAGTAAAAAATGGGGAAAAATAACTAGTCTTTTGGTTTTAATCTAATATGTTAGCTATATGTAAGGAGTTAAAAAAATAAAACCTAAGCTGATCGTGTTACTTTTATTACATATTAACCTCTTGACTAAATTTCTATTTTAAAAAGTACATGACATTGCTTCAGATTGCTTTTTGAAGTGAAAGTGCACAATTTTCTTTTTTGAGAAAACGTCAAATTCACAATTTTTAACAAAATACATATCTTTCAGGTGGTTGGTTAAAATTTTAGTACGAATAAAGTGCCAATCCTTAGTGTGGTGCTTGAAACTACAATGAGACGTAATGAAATGTTCTCCCTTTGGGGGGTAATATTACTCTTTGGAGAGGTTGGTTTGGGGACGAGAAGCACCATTTTTTGACTTGGTTAATCTAGTCCAGTGTCTCAACCTAGTCTAGTCTAGTCTCAACCTATTTGACCCACAGTGTGTTATGTTGGCCGCATCCAATACTACCTTTATGGCCCTGAGGATGTCATGGGGGGCCACAGCTCTGTGCTGATTGGGTCTCAGGTTGAGAACCACAGGTCTAGTCTCAAATATTTTTCTGGGATAATGTTGCTGCTGGTGCTCCCAGTACTAGACAGCCAGCATATTTGGATCTGTAAGCAGAGGAAAAGGGAATATACTTGTTCTCCAGCAGTTACTTTTGGCCATCACTTTGGAGCTGCATGAATGGACTTTAGAGGATTTCGTATCCAGCCCATCTCAGCCAGAAGGAAGGTTATAACACAGGGTCTTTGATGGAGGGGATCATCAAGCACCTTTTCAAACAGCAGTTTGTGGCTGTTCCTTGAGCCCTGTATTGGAAATCTGTGACAGTGTTTAAGCTTGATATCAGAATGCCTTGACACTCATTAAACATGTTTTGACTCATCAGAGATGAGTGGTCAGATGGAGTACGTGCAGCTTGTCATGTAAACTCCCTCCTAGGCCTTCTTTTGATGGGAGGAGTATTTAATTATGTTTTAACTTGTTTCCTCCAGTGTGCCTCTAACACAACTTTAATTTAACTAGCAAATTCCACAATTTAGCTCTATTAAGACTGTGTTTTGTAGCCTAGGCTTAAGCACAACTGAGTCTCAATCATGCCAGTGCAGCGATAGGTTATAGCAGTCAATTCTAATTAGTCCTCCACTGCAATCCCAGGCTTCCTCTTTGGTCATCTACCAAAACTCCTCCACCAGGCTAACCTTACAAGAAGTGGCCTTCCTTATTTATGTTTACTGTCAGACTCCAATATCTCTGCCTTCATTTCTTTCCTATTGTTTGCTACTGAACTCTGTTGTACAACGTCAGCAGGTAAGAGGGGCTGAGGGTGAAAAGAAATTCCTCATATACCTCACTCATTACAGATCCCACCATAGTAGCTTCTCTGAACCCAAAGTTGTTACCAACTGCTGACATGTAGCTTTCTGAGCTAGCCAATTCCCTAATTGCAATTGCAGCATGCCTTTTCACAGGTATTAGTGACTTCATAATGGAAGGTGGTTGCTCTAGGGTAGGTCAACTGTCCTGGCATATTTCTTGAAATGTGGTCTTCCTTTTCTGAAATTCTGCAGTCACTGCTGATCACCCCAGGTCTGAAATACAGAGTAGTCCCACCATTCCATGCTGGTTGGTCTGACCTAAAACTGCCTTTCCACAGCTAATGCTTCATTGGCTAAAAAGCTAGACATTCAGTTGTTCAACTGGTGCATGGGCTCTAGATCATCTTGTAGAGTGCTCTGGCAGTGGCAGAAACACCATCATCTTTTCACTGCAGCTGCTCTGTAAGGCTCCTGGTACCAACACACTGTGTTCGTGAATATAATCAACAGCATCTCCAGCCTGGGAGACATTCCTGGTTACTGAAGCATAATGGAGAATTTGCTAGGGTCTGACAGAGTTAGCAATTGATCCACTGGTTCTATGACAAAACTTCTGGAACCAGAAAAGGAATTCTTGGAATGTGACCTCCACTCCCAGAATGCACATGGGTTTGTACATGGGCAGTGTGCATTCACCCATAATTTATCACCCACAAACGTCACTCTTGCGATATGTCATACCATAAAATTGTTGAAGCTAATGTAATTGAGCCCAGTGCACTAAGCATGATTAATAATTGATTGCTTCATTTGAATCAAGTAACATGGGTTGCATATTGTTGAGCTTTTGTAGCCAAGGTAGACTACCTTAAGAGGTCAATCAGTGGTGGTGATATTCCCTGGGACCAGAACTGAATCTCCATTTAAAATTTCACTTTCACTTAAAAAAATCACTGGCCAATAGTTTGTATGCACAGTGTTAAACTTAGTCTAGTAAATTTTAAAAATGAATTAAAAGTAGTTTCTACTACTACCCATGCCAATACTTTAGGTTTTCCAGTCTCCCAGTTTCTATTTTTACAATGTTTTTTTCTCTTCCCCAGTTGATGTGAAAAGATTACACAGATTGGGGGACTTGACATTATACAAGATAAGAGTGACACATTTTATACCCAGTGTTGTCTAATGCAAAAAGTAAACAAATGATGAATAGGACTGTTTTAGGTGTGACAGTAGTAAGTTTAAAAAAGAAATCAGAAAAGCATGTTACTTTTAAGATAATAGGTGTGTTTTATTTTTGAGAGTATTTGCTCTCTGCTATCCCAGTTCATATATTGACGTGGGAATAAAATTTGTATTAAGCTTTGAAAACAATTTTTGTTTAAGAGGTAGCAACTTTATATTGTTAGGATAACAGGGTGAGATATTCTGAAGTGACTCAGGAGCACAAGTCCCATTAGTTGTTGCTATTGAAAATTCATCCCATTAAACAAAAATGATAGTTTTTAAAGTAGTCCAGCCTGCTAATAGTTTTTTGATTTTAAAATAGAGTATTTAGATTCTCTGTATGCCATAATAAATCCTAGTTACACCAAAGAGTTGTATTGACCAAAAAACCCTGCTAGTATATAAAGATGCAAAACAGCTTCTTCAACAAACTGCTTTGTAATATCCCAGTGGCATAGTTCTTCAGACTAAATACGATGTAATAAGAGTCTGAATTTGAATATAGTCTGAGATGAGGGTCTGAAAAAAGGTATAAAATGAATTGCTTGAACCATGTAAGGCAAAAGCGACACCAAATGTAAAATTATTGCACCAAAGGACAAGAGCTTATGCAGAAAAGAAACTTAATATGTTTCAATTTATGCCAACTGTTCTCAGACAATTAATATACTCAGATTAAAAAGTAAACTGTCTATATTCTCAAGTGATAAAGTTAATGAGTTTGAATAAGAACCCCAGGTTTGCAGTTGAATGGGCACTGGATTAAATAGGTGACCCATACGTCAGGACTCAAGTGGTTTAAATTCACTAAGTGGTTAGTTTAGAACATAAACTACCTATTTATGAATATTTTCAAAATATCCTAAATGAAACCTGACTTCTTAATGTACTGGTAAAATGTTTTATATTGTTACTTTGCATGTTTAGTACAATCTGCAGTTGGAATTATGTTCTTGTATTTTAGTAGTTTAAAGCATGTGGTTTCAGTGCTAATATGATGCACACAGCTCCTCAATCCAATTGAGGTCCTTACACTGAGATCCTGTAGTTAAAACTAGATATAAGAACAGAGACAGGATGAATTACAATATATGTAGGCTAAGTGTAGTACTTAGTATATAGAATCTTCCCTGCAAAAATAGGGTTAACTATCAGTTACAAGAAAGCGGTTAACTAGGTTAACAATAATTATTTTCACTATTTGAATTAAAAAATGTTAAACTAAATATTTAGATAAGATTGTAAGATGGTTAGAGACTTCGCCTGCCCATCTCAAAATATTACAAAGTGAGAGCCCCAGTTTTCCCACATACCTAGCATAAACAGTGGAGCATACATGTGAACACACAAACTCCATTTCCAGCTAATTATAACCAACTTAGTTTCATAGCGTACAGTAGATGTGCATAGGTCTTTAAATATGTGGGAAAACAAGGGGCCTGCCTCAAGGACCTAATAATTCATAGACATGTGAATCTATAATCTAAATTGGATACATCCCAGTTATTAAAGTTCTGATGTGAGGGGTAACAGACAGTACTAGAGAGGAGATTGGGATTGGAAGGCCAGCTGAAAGAAGTGAGGTTTGTTTGGGAAGAGGAAAAGGAGATTGCTTGCCATATGGGAGGTTGTTCCAAGCACAGGAGGCACTGTGGGGAAAAAGGCATGAAATTGTAAGTGGGAAAGAACAAAGGGAATATTAAAGAATGGAATTTGTTTGGTTCAAGGGTGAAGTGTAGAGAGAGGGGTAGAGTTGTGAAGTTATATGGTGAGGATTTGGAGCTTAAACCGGATATGTGAAGGGGATGCCTGTCAGGGGATTTTAAAGAAATAGCATGAGGGAGGGGAATGACTGTTATTACTTCCAATCAAGACTGTTAACTGCAGTCTTAAAAGTTCTGAACTAAACTTAAGGGACGGGGGAAACAGACCTGCCATTCTTGTTTTCTCTATTTGTTTATGAGCATTTTTTTTTTCTGGCATCAGTGGATGTTATCTGAATTCACCATGTTCACATTCTTTCTGCATGTAAATGATAAACCTTAAGCGAGGTTTTAGTTTCACTGCTTTTAATGAGTGCCATCTGGCTGGCCCAACAGGTTCCTGGGTGGAGTTACAGATGAACGGCAATGGCAATAGCAATGATAATGCCAGTGGGAAAAATGGGGGCCTGGAACATGTCCCTTCGTCATCCTCTATCCACAATGGAGACATGGAAAAAATCCTTCTGGATGCCCAGCACGAATCAGGACAGAGTAGTTCAAGGGGTAGTTCGCACTGTGACAGGTAAGGAAGCACAGCTGTATCAAGTCTCTTGAACCACTTACTTTTCCCATATGTTATGTGATGCAATTTCCATTCTTGATCCTTTATCGAGGGCAAATGACATTTTATCAGCTGTATACGTCTTCATCCATGAGCCAGCCAACGTGCCATTTGGAATACTTGCTGAATCCTGCTAGCTTTAAACAGTATAGAACTTGGTTTGTTTGAAAAGCAAGTAATTGTTGTTAAACTTAAAAAATAAATAAATGCAGGAGTAGAACAAATTGCATCAATATCAGTGTGAAATCTCATATTAGCATTGTTCATGTACTGTGTAAAAAATAATTAACAATGTGATTACTGATGCATGATCATTTAAGAGAAGGTAAGAACAAGGGATCCTATGACTGAAGATAGTATTCACTATGATGAAAATGTAATAAATTGGCTTTATCAATTTTTCAAAGTAACTTGCTCAGTTACAGCTGTGTACTATGTGTCCAGGCAAGAATAAATGCAAGACAGCGATAGAATAGACAACAGATTCATAATTCCCACCTCTCTTTCTCCCACAGAGGAAGTAGTTGGGAGGAAAAAAGTGTCTTCACTCGAAAAAGCCCTGTACTTTTTGCCCTTAAAGGCCAAATGTATTTATTTATATCAAGTAAAATAATCTTGCTTATCCTGTCAAAACAAGTGATACCCTTAAGGTTTCACTGTAGTTCTCCCTCAGAATTGTTAGAGAGTTAAGATGGTGTTGGAGCTGTCTTGGGAGCTTCTTTTTCTTATATTGCTGGACAAATGCTCTCTTCTTGCCATGTCAAGTATGTAATATTTATATCAAGCTAGATCAGATGTACAACCTACAATGAGTCTGGATAGAACTTGAAATGAACTCAATGATAATTTCAAATAAAATTACCAAGTGCAATGGACAAGAAGACTAAAAAGATTTTTTTTAAAAGCTACTACCTCAGAAAAAAGCAGTTTGCTATACCTTCATTTCTAAGAAATTGTAAGCTGCCAGTAACTAGCATAGTATGTTGTCACTTTCTAGTTCAACTAGAAACATTTGCTGGATAGTGTCTGTAATGCTCATTTTGATTCTTATCAAGGTAAGGACTTTCTCTCCACCCACATCTTTAATTGCCCCAGTATTTTTAATTTAAATATTGTCAGATAAAAATGTCATATGAAGACAAATCCCTTTTTCTTTTTTCTCAATAGCAAATGCTTGGAAAACCAAAGTTCCAATTTTGTAGTGAGCATATCAGCTCATGATTATGGACAATAGTTGGATATTTATAGAAACCTGAGGTCTAAAACATTTGTAGAAAGGAGTGATAACGGCTGTAAACCATCTATTGAGTAGTTTAAAAGAGGTCCTGTTCCCAGTGTAACTTTTTTCATTCTCTATCCATCTTTTTAATGAGAGCTAAAATCAGATTAAAGAGGGGTGTCTAGAATTTTGATGCAATGAAATGACATCTCTACATTGCATTGTACTTTTACTCTGTCCCTGATTTTAAATTCTCTAGCATTTATTCCCATCTGGGTATGAATGTTACTAAAGCAGGGGTGGGCAAACTGTGGCCCGCAGGCCAAATCCAGCCTGCCAGCCGTTTTAATCAGGCCCTTGAGCTCCTGCTGGGGAGCGGGGTCTGGGGCTTGCCCCGCTCCAGCCGGGCAGTAGGGTCGGGGCCGCTCCACTTTGCTCCCGGAAGCAGCAGCATGACCCCCCTCCAGCTCTTATGCGTAGGGGCAGCCAGGGGGCTCCGCTCTGCATGCTGCCCCCACCCCAAGTACCGCCCCCGCGGCTCCCATTGGCTGGGAACCGTGGCCAATGGGAGCTGCAGGGACAGTGCCTGCGGACAGGGTAGCGTGCAGAGTTGCCTGGCCGCGCCTCCACATAGGAACCAGAGAAGAGACATGTCGCTGCTTCCAGGAGCACTTGAGGTGAGCGCCGCCTGGAGCCTGCACTTCTGAGCCTCCCCCCGCACTCCAACCCCCTGCCCCAGCCCTGATCCCCCTCCTGCCCTCCAAACCCCTCGATCCCAGCCTGAAGCACCCTCCTGCACCCCAAACCTCTCATCCCCAGCCCCACCCCAGAGCCCGCACCCCCAGCCGGAGCCCTCCCCACCTCCCCCCCGTGCCCCAGCCCTGATCCCCCTCCCTTCCTCCGAACCCCTCGGTCCCAGCTCCCTCCTGCACCCCAAACCCTCATCCCCAGCCCAGAGCCTGCACCCCCAGCTGGAGCCTACACCCTTCCCTGCACCCCAACACTCTGCCCCAGCCCTGATACTCCTCCCGCATCCTATGCCCGGAGCCCCCTCCTGCACCCTGAATTCCTCATTTCTGGCCCCACCCTGAGCCCTCACCCCCCTTCCACACCCCAACCCCAATTTTGTGAGTATTCATGGCCGGCCAGCCATACAATTTCTATTCCCAGATGTGGCCCTCGACCAAAAAGTTTGACCACCCCTGTACTAAAGGGTTTCTCTTTAGTAGAGTATACTCAGGTTTTAATATTGAAAATAAAAGTATTTATTCCTTTGGGTTAATTTGCTAACTATTAAAAGATATTTTGGTGTGTAACATGTAATGCCTGCTGGAGGAATTCCTTAGTGTACAGTGGAACAACACTAAGGAATTCCTCCCACAGATATAGTCCTTTAAGCAACCACTTTTAAAATACTTACAAAGTTTCAGGTACAGTTTTATTCAAACTCCATTTAGGGATCCACCTTCTAGGTAACCTGATTTTGCTAGTGACTGCTTAAGGTTAGTTTTACTGTATATCAGAAAGATGGCAGTGACGTAGTAACAATAGCAATGTATTGCCTCACAGGGGATGAGAGTTCAGGACTCCATCTTGGTCTTTTGCTCCTGGGCTGGAGTTACAGTGGAGTCACTGTGCTGATTCTTGATGGTAGAGGAGGTCCTTCCCATCTCTTTATGATTAACTGAAGGGTAGTTGGGGGTGGGGAGGGTATTAAAACAGGAACAAACTGGGAATATGGGAAATCTTTGGGACTTGGAGGATTTTTCCTTGGGGGGCATAATTATAAAGAATCCTTGTTTCTCATCTGAATTGTCTGCGTACCTTATATGTAGTAATAATGGAACTATGGTGCAATTAAACTGATGTTTCAGTAATTTAATAACCCAAAAGTGACAGTAATGCCATCATTCTTTCCTTTAGCCCTTCCCCTCAAGAAGATGGACAGATAATGTTTGATGTGGAAATGCACACGAGTAAGGACAATAGTTCTCAGGTATTTTCTCCAGTAAACTCTAAAGTACACAACACATTGTCTAGGAGAACAGTGTTTAAGACACAATATTGTCTATTGTAAATAAAAAATAATTAGTGAAGCATGCTAGAGGGCTGAAGCCAAATATTTAAAATTATAAATTCTGTATATAAATATACAACTTTAAACTGTTAATTTCCAGCAATTCATTATTAATATAGTATGGAAACAGCTGAGTGTATAGTACCTATACTGAATTAAAGGCCAAGAATATTAAACTCCAGTTTTTGAAAGCCTGTTTATTCAAAATCTGGAAATGTCCATTAGCCTTTTGGAATAACCGTGTTTACTTATATTATACCATGTTCTTTGTATCTTTTAAAATTAAGGCAACAGTTTGACTTGAACTCTGTGAACAAAATTATCCATTCTTGCTTACTTCCATGTAAATAAGCTTTAATGATTCATTGAGTCTTTGTATAGTTAAGATTATGATGGTAACTATATTATAAACTTGTACTTTAGGCGATTATAATAAGTCTATTAAAAACTTTGCTCTGGGAGGTGGTGTTATAAAAAAAATTGTTTTTATATTTTACTAAGCAGAGAGAGAGAGTTATTTGTATGTTTAAATTCCAGTAGTGGGGAGAAAAAAAAAGTCTAGTTTGAAACACATGCTTTGGATTTATACAACTTGGACTTTATAAAAATTCAATTTTTAAATCTTAGAGTGGGTGAGAATATCCGGCACCAATCCTGAACTTGAAATAATGTTGTTGAGTATATGTAGTAGCAAGTTATCAGAGATATTGCCAGGATTTCTTTTACACATCTAGTTATGTAGGTATGTGATAGAACTATTTGTTTTACAAATATTTAAATTGCTACCTAAGAATTCAGGATAATCATTCCATGGTTAGTGAGCTCACATAATTCTCAGTCATCTCAACACGAAATGAATCTAATGCTGAACTCTTAGTTTGGTCATTTTATGAAATTTGCTGTCTTCAGCAGTACAAGTTGAGAGCAACAGTGGAAAAATGAACTGTGCATTTAATTTTTGTCAGAGAGGATGGCCAAACAATAGGATCGTCACCTTTCTGTAGCCCTATAGAGAACTGTACCACTCTGAGTGAGGTCGTTTGCTTTTTGTTTTGTCATTCAGGGTTGCCATCTCCCTATTACAATTCAGCATGGCTCCCTTTTTCCATTGTTTTGGTGCCTCTTTGAACTAAGCTGTACTCCAAGTGTTATAATGTAACCTTGCTAAAGGCTGAATTTGGTCTCAGGCTCCCATTGAATTCAGCAGGGAGAGGACAGCTTGGGAATGCCAATACATACAGCTCTAGGCTTGGCAGTTCATAGCCACGGCACCTCTGGGCTTGCTGCGTCAGTTATGAAAGTAAAACAGTTTCTTGAGCCCTGGCACCTCTTCCATTACAAATTAGGCCCTGTATATGGCAA
Source organism: Emys orbicularis (assembly GCF_028017835.1). Taxonomy (NCBI): domain Eukaryota; kingdom Metazoa; phylum Chordata; order Testudines; family Emydidae; genus Emys; species Emys orbicularis. The sequence continues at coordinate 137,765,545 of NC_088684.1, forward strand.
TCCTTTCATGAGGAGGCGGCATTAATCTTGGGGGCAGAGACTGTTATTTACCATATGCTTGTACAGTTCCTACCATAGTTGGGCCCAGACCTAGCTGAGGTCTACTGCAATATACATATTCAATAACAGTAGTAAAATAACAAACAAAAGATATTTATTGTGATGTTGACAGCGGGCAAACTTCTGAAAGAAATTATTTAAAATACTTTTGTACAATTTGAGCAGAAGTACTGCCCTTTTCATTTGATTACATCTGATTTAAGAATCGCTAAAGTTTTAGGGAACGGTTTTTACTTTAAAACATTTTATGCGACACCATCTTACTCAGGCTATTGTTAAAATCATCCTCTCAATTGTTCTTCACTCTAATTTGTAATATATATATTTAACTATCATTACAATGAAGCTTGCTTAAGTCCGTGATAAAATAATACATTTATCAGAGACGCACTGACATCAGTGGACCTTGTGGGCATAGTAAAATCCCTTCCAAATAAACCCTTGATGTAAGGGTGTCTTTTCAGTCATCAGAGTAGCAGCCGTGTTAGTCTGTATCTGCAAAAAGAACAGGAGTACTTGTGGCACCTTAGAGACTAACAAATTTATTAGAGCATAAGCTTTCGTGGGCTACATCCGAAGAAGTGGGCTGTAGCCCACGAAAGCTTATGCTCTAATAAATTTGTTAGTCTCTAAGGTGCCACAAGTACTCCTGTTCTTTTTTCAGTCATCATCACCTTTCCCTTCCCAACCCCAACATATGTAGAAACAGCCCAATGGAATGAAAACTGCCAACATCTGCTGCTTATCATTTTGTCACTGCAGTTGATGCTCTTAAAATTAATACCACGAGGAATAGCTGAGTAAGTGTTGTTACAGGGCATGTCCCATGTATATTTTCAGTCTGAAGAGGAAGCAGTAGAAGGAGAGAAAGAAGTGGAAATTTTGAAGAAAAGTGCTGACTGGGTTTCAGACTGGTCGAGTAGGCCTGAAAACATTCCTCCCAAGTGAGTTGAACTCTTTACTAATAAACACTCCTTCTGTAAGAAGGAAAGAAGAATCATGCTGCACACATATATGGAATTATTCTGGCTACCAAAATGGGATCATCACCGAAAAAATATTTTGAAGACTTGGGTTTTCCTTGGAGTATAGATAGCATAAAAACTGCAGAAAATGTAATAGCGTAACAGAGATTCTTTTACTGAAAGCAACCCAACAATAAGTTTAATATGAAGTTACTTTTTCCAGTAACACCAATGTCTTTACTTGTTAAAGCAGGGTACCTGGAGCTTGCATTGGTGGGGTTTAGTAACAGCTCACTGACTGGTCTGGTATTGGGCAAGTCACCTAAACTCTCTGCTTCTTGGTTTCTGCATTTGTAAAATAAATATAATGCTTACTGACGCCATAGGGACACTAGACACTATCAGGCTTTAAAACCCTTGAATAGAAAGCACTAGATGAGTGCAAAGTGTCCGTTAAACTGGAGGATGCTATCCATGTCTGGGAGATTTCTGCGTCCCTGCTTGAAACAAAAATGTGGCTATTACTAACAAGTCACGTACTGAAATTTCCTCTCCCAGACCTGCTCGTCTCTCCAGCTTGTGCTCCCATTGTCTCTGTACTTGAGTAAGTGGTCTTTCCACACTACCTCACATTTTTCTTGGGTCCCCCTGCAACCTGGCTTTTGCCCTATCTATTCCACCTTGAAAAAAATCTGTGCAGTTCTGCAATATTCCTGTCTATTTTTTCCCTTCAGGGAATTTCACTTCAGACATCCTAAACGTGCAGTATCTTTAAGTATGAGAAAGAGTGGAGCTATGAAGAAAGGTGGCATTTTCTCTGCGGAGTTTCTTAAGGTTTTCATTCCATCTCTGTTTATATCTCATGTTTTGGCTTTGGGACTAGGGTAAGTACAAAGACTAATTTTAAACTTTGCATCTTTATTGCTTGTATACTTACTGTAGTACTATGGGAGTTACCAATCTGAGGAAGAGCATAATAAGAATGACCAGATTATTTTGACCTTGTGCTGATAGGTCAAGTATATTTGAGATATAAGGAAAACTACCTTTGCAGTGACGCAAATCTATTTACTTGATTGTAGGGAAAGTTTGAGATTGAATGGTCATACATTCAGAACGCACAGATTATCATGAAATCAGTGACCTTAGTTGACTCTGAGACCCTACTGCAAATAACCTTTGCGGTGTCCTGTGGCATGACCCACTTGTTCATTTGCTCATTCTATTCAAATTCCTTAGAGTATAGTGTAATAAAAGAAAAATAAGACACTAAACATAAATATTATAGTGATTTTTCCTCTTTTGCTCCAAGAAAAGTCTGTGTAATGTCATTAGATGATGCTCCAGACCCATGTGTAAGCTCCCACTAATTCTGAGAGGCTGGCACTACTGCAGTTGCATGATGGTACTGAAACTAAGGGTTTGAAACTTGAAACAGAAATATACACAACATTGTGTACCTATCTTGCAAAATTAGCTACTGAATTTTCAAATAGCCCAGCAGTGCTGTTAGCATTTCTGTAATTAGAAGTGATCACTGAGTGTGCTGAAGGTCTTTCATTTGCAAATATGTATCTCATGCCCTCTTGTGGTGGGGCCAGAGAAATGTATTTGTAAAATACCATATTTCAGTTTTTATTTAACTTCTAATTCAATAATTTCTTGCACAAAGTTTGTCTTTCACTCTGATTTTAACATATTCTTGTAAATGATTTTTTTCCTTAGTCCTAGTTATTGGCTAAACTAGCTGGATAGAAAATGTGAAAAAATATTTGTCTGGTAGCAAAAATTTATACTTCTGAAATAAATTAGGTATGTTGCCTAGGTTTATTTGTTAGAGATCTGCCTTTTTGTAAGCCCATAACACTCAATGTTTTAAAGCCTGTGTTAATATTTATTTCTTTAAGTGTAGTATAAAGAATTTTGTATACATATTATTTTAGCTGGGATTTTCAAAGGAGCCTTAGGGAGCTAGACAGCCACCTCCTATTGAATTTCAATGGGAGATAAGTACCTATATCCCTTGGGCTCTATTGGAAATCTCAGCCCTTATAGTTAGGTGTTTAGATGCAGTCACTTGAAGAGAAGGGGGTGTTATGGAAGAACATCACAAAATGGAAACTATTGACAAGGGCAAACTAGAACAATTGAGTGAGCAAGGACTGTTGTGAAGGGAACTATTTCCATGAAATACAATGTTTTATGTTTTTATTTCAGCATCTACATTGGAAAACGACTGACCACACCTTCAGCCAGCACTTATTGAGAGAAGCAGAGGGCAAAACTTGGAAATCCACATGACCTGTGAAGATGTTATTGTCACATTAGTACATTTGAACTTGAGACCATTTTAAGCATGACCCCAGCCCCGCCCTTTCTTTACATATCCAGGTTCCAGTAACTCTTGGAATTCAGTATTGTATTGGAACTCTGTTGAGGTGTTTGACTACCCACCTTCTCTCCCCCCACCCTTTTGGCCTGCAAAACACGTCAGTTGCCTAACAGACTTTACAATTGTCTATACATTGCAAGGGCTTCTTTCAGTACAAAATTCCACCAGCAAATTATAATTTTATTAGTGATGCTGTTGCCTCCTCTAGTACAACCTGACTTAAATCTGCAAATGCTCATGGAATAAATGTTGACTGTATTATAACAATTGCCAATCTCTTTAAAAGAACCTGAAGGTTGGTTAGAGTAAAAGTGAGTCTTTGTTTTTAGAAAACTGTTGGCTGTAAATCAAACTAAAAAATCATTGGCAATAAAGAATAAATAAATTTAAAACCAGCTTTTTGGGTAATTTACTAACACCCTATTTTGGCCATGACTTTTAGTTTGCAGAAGGCAAAGACTGCACAAAACATAAAGCATGATAATAACTTAGTCATCAGCATATGTTAATACTAGATAATTGTCATAATCTTGTCTTTTCTATGAAGTAGGCTCCTTGTTTCTGGTAGGAAAATCTAACGCCTAGAAAATGTTAGAGGAATTGCGTTGTTTGCATGTGAAGAAGCTTTTATTTTCCTTTAGCTTTTTCCTTACTGGAAAATTGTAAGTGTAAAGTTTTCCTTTATAAAAGCAGTTTGAATGCAAATATTTTTGGTGTATTTAGACGAGGGGTTTCCAAACTTGGTTCGTGGCTTGTTCGGGGTAAGCCCCTGGCGGGCCGTGAGACGCTTTGTTTACCTGTGCTTACTGGGAGCTGCGAGCGGCCATACCTGCGGACGCTCAGGTAAACAAAGCGTCTCCCACCCCGCCAGAGGCTTACCCTGAACACGCCACGAACCAAGTTTGGAAACCCCTGATTTAGACTCTCTGTAAAAAGGGGAGTCTCCTGAAACCACCTACAATGATAAAGATATGGTGGTTTCAGTAGGTACTCAAAGCATTCGATCTGCTGTTGGGAACAGTCTTGCAGTTGTGTAAAGAAGCACAAGTGGTAAATATCTGAAATGATGTCTCCTTTAGTGAAGTTTTCAATATTCCCTTTTCTCATTGTTTACTGTACAGTCTCCCTTGGGGATAATGAAGATCCTAAGGTCACTAGTGACGTCTCATGTAGCTAGGTAGAATTCTCACTAATGTTGTTGAACTTTTATCTTTGGGAACACTCAGTCTTGTCCTCCTTCAGTGACACTTTTTTCAAAATGTGAAGCTTTAGTACCAAATTGTTACAAAGCATCAGGACATAGCCTTGTCCTTAAGTAGATTTTATTGGATTTCAAAACATGTAGCATGACTCTGGCGGATAGAATACTCTGTTTTATATATATATATATAAATAATATGATATAGACTTTAATACTAAATATTTAGGGAACCAGTGTTAATTTTAAAACTAGCAAAATCTCATTTAAATAGAAAATGCATTAGGCTGACTTGTAGAAAATGTTAAGAAAATCTGGTCAGCAAGTTTGGAAGAGAAAACTACCTTAAATTTTCTGCTTGCATCAGATAAAGTTGATGATTTGGTATATCAGCGATAGTTCGAAACAGTTCAAGCATGGAGGCTAATTCCTAGTTGAGGTTTGCTTTAAAAAAGGCACTTCAGGAAGCAAAGAGGTTAAGTATGAAATCCATTTCTAAAATGTGTTCATTTTATTCTCCACTTCTCACAGCCTTTAGGAGAAGGTTTGTAGGTTTTAAGACAAGTCCAGTGTGAAAGGGTAGTTGAAGCATTGTGTTTAGACATCTGTTTTTTCTTTTAATCTCAAATATTAGTAGCTCTTGAATTATCTACAACTGCGTATTTATTTCAAGTGTGGATATTGGGTTTCATCCAGACGTGGAAGAAAAAAATGGCAAGAGTGTTTTTAGGCAGTATGAGCCGCCTTATTTTAGAGACCTAAATAAAATGGGAAGGGAGAAAGGCTGGTATACTTTATTAGTACTAATTATAGCACCTTCTTTTGTATGAAAATTGGAATAGTGGAAAAATAGATTTATATTAAGTAGGGAATATCTTTGTTTTAAAAAAACACCATCTATATTAAATTGATTAATCTGCAGAATACTTGATAAATTAATATGTTACAAGCTTGTGACTAGAGGATAAACACAGCTATGTGCTAATATTTCAAGCAGCTGTGAGATTAAAAAAAAATTCATGGAAAATATTACTGAAAAATGGATACCTGATCACTGTAGCACTTGTTATCATACAATGATACAATGCAGTATTTATTGATACCCTAATATAAGCTCGGGATGGAAGTCTACAATTTTTAGTTTTACAATGAACCGAAACAGATCGTTGTATAATCTGAAAAGGGGTTTCAGCTATTGATAGTTGAAGTTTTGTTAAGATAAATATTGTTTAAAAGCTTTATACCTGTTTACAGTTTTGAAAAAAAATGCAGGCTTCATTTTTCTTATGTTCAGTGAAAACTGGCTTAAAATATTTGTAAATAGGATCAAGCAAAAATACATAAACTCGCACATTAAAAAAATGTGACAGGCTAACTTAACTGTAGCAAGTACATATTTACTTACTCTGTTTTGAAAAGTGAAAACTGAACTCTGTTAGAAATTCAGATTTTTTAATTAACCCACTTGTTGAAATTATTGAAGTTAACTGAGCCAAAGTGATTATGCATCCTTCATATATTTAGTTAGCACTTTGTAACATGATATACAGTTTACAGTACATGTATAAGTTGTAGCTATAAACATTTTGTGCCATTAAAGCTCTCACAAAACTGTGTGTCTGTTAGATCGTTTTGTACCAAATCCACCCCCACCCCCAGGGAAGACGTTGGATAACTTTATCCTGCTGCTTATGAAGTAATAACTGTATCCTGAGTTAAATGAACCAAGAGGTTGACTTTATTAGAGTGGGATCATCAAGTTCTTATGCTGAAAAGTAATTAAAATATTGCCTTCGTCAACCATGTTCACTACTTCCATCCTCTCCCAGCACCTTGATCTCCTTATAGATCAGGAAGACTGGTACCAAAAATAAGAACCATGTATTGTTCTTTAAGATCCATTGTTTCCCGGGCCAGTTATAGTTCTAAGACTCCTTCAAATTCAGTTATAAGAGCAATTTGAAGAGTTGAGGCCGTTCCTTGTTCTAAGTCGATAGAGCTATGACAGTTTACACCAGCTGGGCATCTGCCCTTACAGTATTAGCACAAGATTATTACTTACCTTAAGGATGTCAAGGTATTGGAGAGGGCTAAAAAGGGTGTGAAGTTTACCTATGTAAATTTTAAAACTAGCAGTTTTTGTGGCCCATTTTATTTCCTTCCTGATTTTTTTTCTTGTTTAATGTAAAATAAAATAAAAAAAAGTGTAAGAAATTAATAAAATTTTCAAAAGCACCTAAATTACTTAGAAGCCCAAAAGACTCATTTTCAAAAGTACTTCTGAACTTAGAGTTTGACTTTCAATTACACTTACCGGTAAGTTCCAAAGTGCCCAAGTCCCTTTTGAAAATGGGGCTTGGGCTTCTGAGTTATTTAGGCACTTTTGAAAACCATATGCAACATCTGGAAAATTCTTCTTTGAGTAGCTTATCAGAGCAGAGGGATTGTAGCCAGTTAAGGTACAGTTACATATTTACTATGCCATTATTGAGAAAAATAAACTGTTTATCTATCTCAGATCCTCTTCGCCAGTCATAGTGCAGGGTCCACATAAGTAAGAAAATGTAATAACATTTTATAGACCAGGAATGCTCTTGCTCTAACAATGTTGTGCTTTAAATGGCAATCATAGCTGAGTTGCAGAGGGCTATTAGTCTCCCAGTTCAGCTGGGCTACTAAGACTCTTTCCAATTCAGTGGTGTTCTTACTCTCTCTACAAGAGCTGTCCGGTTCATGTAAAAGGGTCGGTGTGTGTTAATGAGGCTGACTGCAGAAAAGTTTTAATCAGACATTTCATTAGAACAGCTCGATGATTCTGTTTTGTATATAGCTATATGCATATAGTGCACACACTTTGTGTCATGTCAAGATTGGAAAAGAAAACACAAAAATAAGCTAAATCTTGAGTAAATTTCCCTTCTACGAAAGTTCCAAGTGGATTGAAATTGCCAGTAAAATTCTTTATTTATAGAGTTGTCCCATAACTGTATTCCTATGCGGTCCAACAAAGTTGGCTTATTTTAATGACAGGAGGGAGTATATACCAGCTAAAGTATTCCAGTGGTGCCTCTGATTTTATTTGATAAATTTGTTTTACTTGACAGGTTATGAACTGTGGATTTCTTTGCTGATGGAGGTTGTTTTAAATTCTCTTTCAATCTGAACAAGCAACTGGTTTGGGCAATTTCCTTAGGGATACAGAGCCTACCATCATGTCTGGTATTTTGGTTTATTTTAAACTATATGGGTAAGCCTAAAAACAAAAAAGAACCTACCATTACATTTAGAATATGTTTGAGGGGTAAAATCCTCCAATTTGAAGTTCAAACACTTTATATCTACATGATGAAATCTTTGCCCTATTGAAGTCAATGGGAGTTTTGCCTTCAATGCAGCCAGTATTTCACCCAAAGTATATTAAGCGGTGGATGATTTCAGAGGAACTACTCATGTACTTAGTACATTGTTTGCTTAAGTCCCTTGCTGAATTGGGGCCTTGAAGAGAATATAAAATGACAGTTTTGATTTATTTGCTCTGGTATTATGCTGCATGGTTCATGGTTCTTGCCACCACAACACATGCATATATCGATGTGAGATTTAAAAGTGAACCTACACCCTTAAGATGCACTTGAAAATCACATCTTGGGTATATACAGCAGCCGTCCATAAGAAAAAGACAAAAGCTAAATTTACTTCCTGTTGATTAAATAAGTCTCTATGTCCTGTACTGCACATTGACTTGGCCAAGAGCAGCTGACTCAGCCAACCTCTCCTTGCAGCACTAAGGTGTGATTACTCTTGATGTTCGGGAGGGAGGGAGATTCTCCATTAAGCAAAGTAAACTTAGCTGTTAACTGTGAAGTGCAATCAGAAGAGTGAGCAGTGTGGAAATTTGCATTTTCCATTTTAAACAACACTTTTTTATATCCACCAGTAGCATGAGCAAAAAAGCTTGTTTCTGCAGATTGTGGGATTTCTGGTGACAAATCTCAAATTGCAATGCAGATCAATTTTGCATGCACCTGCTATAAAACAAGTAGATTAATAGATTAAGGCCAGAAGGAGCCATTACAATAATCTCTGACCTCTTGCATAACACAGACCATAGAATTTCAAAAAGTAATTTCTTCAAATCCATAACTTCTGGTTAAGATAGAGCATATCTTTTAGAAAGACACCTAGTCTTGACATGAAGACTTTAGCTGACGGAGAGTCCACCACGGCCGTAGTAAGTTGTTCCAATGCTAGTTTACCCCCACTGCTAAAAAATTGTACTTTTATTTTGAGTGTAGCTTTTGTCAGACTTCTGCTTCCAGCCACTGAATCTTGTTACGCTTTTGTCTGCTAGATTGAAGAGGCCTCTACTATAGGAATATTTTTCCCATGTGGTACTGCTAGACTGTGACCCAATAAACTATATAGATCTTTAGTATAAAACAAGTATTTCAAATGTTACTGCTTTTGGAGGAAGGTCAGACGGCCAGCTACATGGCAGGACTTCATGTTATCAATCTACTCATAATACAACAACTTATCAGTACCCAGGATGATATCTTGTTCCAGTTAAACGAAATCTGAGTTGGGACATTTGTAAGATACTAAGGCAGCAAGAATATTTGTTAATTGCTCTGAATAAGACAGAGTTTTGGTTACAAACGTTTAATGCCAGCAGAGGAACTGTTGATTCCTATGCCCATTGCCTCTACCCACTCTCTGCTCCCACAGCCGAATCACTGGGATGGAATTTTCAAAGGAGCCCAAGTGATTTGGATGCCCAACTCCCACTGAATTTCCATGGGAGTTTGGCACTTGACTCTCCTGCACTCCTTTGAAAATCTCTGATGAATATTTCCTTCCTTCCCTCCTTTTTGTGAGAATTGGTAGAAAAATGGCAGTTACAAATTTCTAGTAGTTCTTCAGGTCTTAAATGTTTGTGCTTCCTCCTCTGCTGCTTGGAAAACAAAATAATGTTTCCTACCATTTTTTTTAAAGTCATTAAAAAGTTATACCAAAGCTGGACTATATAGGATATAAAAAGGAAGTTTGGCTGGCCAAGCACTAAATGCCACAATTGCCATCTTTCCCTCCTGGGTTTTGACCTGCTCCCATTAAAGTCAATGAGGTCCATCAGCAGCTGGTATAAACCTCTATAAATCCATTGAAATGAATAACACTACGCTGAAGTCCATCAGCTGAGTATCTGGCCTAATGAATGCAGGATTATACCTCTGCTTCTTTATCTCTCATTTATTAAGTCTTGTTGCTGGCTTCCGCTCCCTTCATCCAGTTCAAAGCACTCATCCTCTCCTTGAATGCTCTGCTAAGCACTTCTGCCCCTGCCTATATAACTGCCCTCATCTCTCCTGCATGCACTTGAGTTCCCTATGCACTGCCCAGTCATCTCTCCTGACTGCTCCCTTTGTTTCCTTCACCTGCTCCTGTCTTTGTGCAGCCTCTCATGCTTGGAACAGCCTCTTAATTAATATCTGGCAAGCGCCCTCCTCCAGAAGATCTACCAATTCCATATAGTGAGACCACTGTTCTGTATTATATTGCCCTTTACAGTACACACTCATTCCTTGAGGACAGCTCTTTCTATGGCTTCTGTGAACCTTTGTACAGAGCCATGCACTCTTCTGGTGCCACCTGTATAATTTGTACCTGATCCATTTTATTGGATTAAGCAAAGCCCATAACAGGTGTGTTTAAGAGGCATCATCAAATTTCCAAGTCATAGGAAGCAGCAGAGCAGAAGGGGGCAGGTCTGTAGGGGAGGACAGTGGTTCAGACTTTATAAATCAGTTAAACCAAGATTAGATTCTGGCCATCCTGCTTAATCCACCTCAACTTTCCTCCCTGGGGCATGTAGAAGAGATTTCTGAGCTCACATTTCCTGTAAGGGTGTGTTGGATGAAAAAGCCACAACTCCATTTTAATGTACAATTAAAAACAGAGCTGACAAAAACATGGAGCATCAGTTTTTCCCCATTAGCTGGTTTCTGGGGATGGGATGGAGAAGAAATATAGGTGGTGGAAAGGATAGTTTGGGGGACTGGTGGTAAGGATAAAGCATCCTTTTATGTGCAAGTCTCTGGTTCCATAGGCACAGACAGAAAGGCATCATTGTCTGATGGCTGTTTGGTGGATTTCATAGTGCGCAGAGGTCCACAATATTAAACCCCTGCTATAATTTGTATCCATAGTCAAAAGACTTGGCAAAAAGGCAGAAGACTGACTAGAGCGTGGAGAACTTTCCTTTCATCCTGGCAAGGTGGTCCCTCCAGCACAGTGTTGAGGACACGGTGCCATGTGGAAGAAGCTGGTAAGGCTACTTCCCATGCTGCATCTCTTCTGGGGGAAAACAGAGAACATCATTCTCCGGGGTTATCAAGCCAGCACCATTCCAGAGTATTTAATTTAGAATCAGAAAATACTATTTAGGGCAAAATCTGCAGCTGATGGGAATTTTGCCATTGATTTAGATAGGAGCAACCTGGCCTTTACTGGGCTTTCCTTTTTGGGCCTGTGATTTATGTTCTAAATGCCTGATTTGCAAGTGGAGTCATATTCAGATACTATTGTGGTGAGTGTGATGTAAAAATTGGTATCTATCTACTTAGATGTCTAAATGGCCTGAATCATACCCAGAGTTGTGGGTGCACATATCCTAAGGTTTGGTAATATGGCATATAACCTGCTTTTGAATTCCCAGACAGCTACGCTGTTTTTTTCTCACTCAGATGAGCAAGCAAGAGCTGCTTTCAACCTACCTGGGTCCACCTTCTGTTTTTCTTTCAAGGTGAAATTTACTGACAATTACAGATTTCTCTTTGAAGGAGCATCGTCTGAGTGTTAGAGCAGACATTCAGGGTTCTGTTTCGGCTCTGTCACTGTCTGAATATTTGAGCTTGTTACAAGTCACTGAGGCCTTGTCTGTGTTGGGTATTTCAGACAGCAGTGGCCAGATTCTCCCAGGGGTAGATAGTGTAAACCACTGTACGCTGCAGTTTGCAATAGTGCATCCTATTCCTGCTTGATCCTGGGGTAACCTGCTGCAGCGCAAGTCACAGCTTGCCAGTGTGCACTAAGCGTTTGAACAGGCCCAGTTACACGATGGATATAACCAGGGATATCCCCCAGTGTAGATTCTCTATTGTGCTCTGCCCATCTAGGTCAGATGTACTATTTGCTTATCTCTGGAGGGGTGGTACAGAGTTTAACTGCCTTTACTTGGGATTGAAGATGCTCTGGCAATACAAAGATCTCAACCTGCACGGTATTATCATTTTAATGCACTCTAAAGGATTCGCAGCAGTGAGTTGTTCTTTCCTCTAAAAACTGCACTGAACAAAAACATGGATTTGCAGGACTGAAAGGAAGTTCTCTTGCTTCCGCCTCACCGTGTGTGTTTTGGGGGGAGGGGGATTAACAGCAACAACAAGGGAGTTAGCCCTTTCCCTTCCCGGTACTATTGCTCTATAGATTTCCTTGTAAAGGGGGAAATAAGGGTTTCGTGAGAGAAAACAAACCCAATTGGCTGGGATTGCAGTGGCATGACAAGTGATGTCACCCAGGCAAGCTTATTCATGACTGTGTTCTGGCACTTTTCAGTCTCGGGCTTTTATCTCTCAGCAAAAATGAGAGAGAGATTGGTGCTGAAAGGTAATCGGTCCCATTTCCTACTCAAAGGCGAGAGTCCGCTGGAAGTCACTGCTCTATTTAAGAGTGGAGGCGAGTCAAAGCGAATGTAAAATTAGGAGCAAGTGGCGGGGAGGCTATTAAATTCCCAGGCTTTGCACGGTGCGAGTGCCCGGCTGCTGCAGAATGCAGGCAGGCTGCTCTCGCAAATCTTCACGTTGTTAAATGCATGGAGCCAAACTCAGGCCTGGTGTATGGGTGTGTCCCTCTTGGGAAAGTCTCCAGGCCAAATTTCAGTGGTGGTGTAGATTGCCCATTGGGTTTAGATGGGTATGAGTGTAACGTGCACCAATGGAGATATGCGAAATAAGTGCAACTGGATGGGGGTACAAGATGGGGGTACAAGAGGGGTACATGAAAAACTAAAAAGTACAACAAAGTAGAAATTCCCCTCACCGCCACTCACCTAGGCCTTTTATCCCCATAAGGGCCTCGCTATGTTAGGTGCTGTATAGGAAGACACAATCCCTGACCCAAAGAGGTAAGTTGCTGTTCCTGTTGCTCACACCCAGCTCAGCATGTAAATTACATGTTTTGCACACCCAGTGAAAGCCAAATCAGTGCAAGTTGTGCCACTCTACTGCTTACACCCTCTTCTGACCAATTTACCGTGCCCCCTTCGTCATTGCTGAGTTTGGCCCATTAGCTTTTATGTATTGTTTTACATTGAGCTAATTCTCTATTGAGTCCTTTTAAGGGCTTTTCTCTTGGGGCAGAGGTGTGGATTAGGACTAGGAGTCAGGGGAACAGAGTTCTTATTCTGACCCTGACTCACTGCCTCACCTTGGGAAAGTCACCCCAGCTATGTGACTCAGTTTCCCCATCTATAAAATGGGGCTCATGCCTACTTCAGAGGGATGTTAATGAATGTTTAAAAAACAAAGTATTTCTATGGTCCTTTTTGTCTGAGGATCTCCAATAATTTATTTCATACTTACTATTTCTGTGCCAGATACTCAGCTGGTGTGAATCCCTGTAGCTCCATGGAAGTCTATAGCATTTATGCTGATTTACACCAGCTGAAAATCTGGCTCATCCTTTATTTTTAGAAGAGTCCCAAGAGACTCAAACCTGCACAGAATTGGGTGGAGTTGCCACTGCTCCCATCCAGGTTTTTGAGGCTTGTCTCTGCTAGCTGTCTGCGTCCACTCCCATTTGAGGTCCTCGGTATGTACTTATTGGCTAGCCCATAACACTGCCGGTGCTGCCGCCGTCATGCTGCTGTTTTTAGCAGACTAGCTCAATCAGAGCTAGCATGTGTATAACTACCTGAGCTGGAATTCCCACTTCCCCGCTGCTGTATAGACATATCCTTCAAAATTGAACATCTGACACTTAGTTAGCAGTCCATGTGAAGCAAGCTGGTGGTATCAGTTCAGTGGAGAGGTGTCCACACTGCAGTAAGTTTTAATAAGGTGCTTCTTTCCAGCATGCTAGCTCTGATCATGAGTGTGGTACAAGGACCCAGCTCAGGAGTTAGTCTTCTATTAATGCTGTATTATTTGCTAGGCTCAGTGCTGTACCAAACTGAGAAGAACACATGGGTCATGGTCTAAGCAGCTTATAGCCTAAACCCCCGATCCTGCAACTTGTTCTGTGTGGATGCCCTTGTACCTGCCTGGAGCCCCAATTGAAAGCAGTGGGCATCTGCTTGGGTGCAGGTGTCGATCTGTGTGGCACAAGATGTAGGACTGAGCCCTAAATTATACAAACAGCGCAATAGAATATCACACACAAGTTAGATATGCCTAGGACATAGATGTCGCAGAGCCAGAAGACCCAACGCTTCCAGTTTAAGAAAGATTCAGTATAATCAGTGAAACAAAAATGTTGTCTTCCTAATCTGTTCCCTCGTTTCTTTGTGCAGCAAGGAAACCTGCGTTGTTCTGGATGACTGGTGATTATCTAACAGCTTCTCTGGAGCTTCTATGGAGAAAGATTAAAATATTGTTGGTAGGCTGCAAACACTTCTATCTAATGTAGTGGGGCAGTGAGCTAGAAATTTAATGATGATCCCTAGAGGTTAGGCAGTGAGATTAGAAAGCTGGGCAGATAGAATAATTTAAAACTCCTAAAACATCTAATCCTGAGAGGCATCAAACACCCACTATTCCTTCGGCTTCAACGGGGATAGGGCTGGACTAAGGCATGAGCACTATAGGCTCCTATCCTGGAATTGTGTGAGTACATCAGAATCCAGCTTTCCTTAAAAAAAAAAAAAGTGAGTTTCTAGCCCTTATGGTTAGGAAGAAAGGCTTGAAAAATGACCTGAGTATAAATGCTGCAGTGATGTCTGTCTGCATCTGCAGGCCACCTGAAACAATAGCTCTCAGATGGGTGATCAGTCCCATGCATCTCAATGGAGTGTTAACTCCCAGTCCACAGGTCTGGAGATCCTGCAGAGGGATCTGTGTGGCAGGAGGTCCACCCACCCAACTAGCTACAGCCTGGCTGCTAGGATAAGCAATGGGAAGCCTCTACTGCCACTCCTAAGGAGAGAGAGGCCCTGTGTTGCCGCCCCTCCTTCTCTGAGAAGGGAAGGGGCCCTGTCCCACTGCTACTCCAAGGAGGCTGGGCTGTCAGGATAGAGCCACAGGGACCCCGTGTTGTGCTGTGCCTAGGATTTGGAATTCTCTTAGTCTGGGAGTTGTGGATGCTCACTAAATTCAGGCCTGTACTATGAATTATGGGCTGAATAGTGACTATATGAAAGACAGCCTGCTGTGATTTAACAGGTATACTGATTGGAAGTGTGGGTGAAATTCACCATGCACCAGGTCCTTTTTTGTGTGCAAGGGAAGTGGTGCAGTATACGCCCTGTGCCCGCTCTCTGTATCAGGGTGAATTTCACCCATTGCTGTTATCAGCAGGTTTCAAAGCCCTTCACAAAGTTGGAGTATCAGGACCCCCCACTTCAAAGATGGAGAAACTGAGGTGTAGAGAGACCATGAGTTGCCTAGGTTACGCAGCACGTTAGCAGCAGAGGGCCTGATCAACGCTTGTTGAAATCAGTGGGAGTCTTTCCATTGATGTCAGTGGGCTTTAGATTAGGCCCAGAGTGAGGAATAGCACCTAGGCAGGGCCGGCTCCAGGCACCAGGCAACCAAGCTGGTGCTTGGGGCGGCACCTGGAGGGGGCGGGGCGGCGCGGCGCTCGGGCCGCCGGGGACAGCGGGGCCACAGCCGGGCTCGCCGCCCTCCCCCCGGCGCTCTGGCCGCCCTCCCCCCCGCGCCCTCCCCGGGGGGAGAGCGGCGAGCCCCTGCCGGGGCTCGCCGCCCTGCACTCTGGCCGCCGGGGGGAAAGCCGAGCCCCAGCTGGGGCTCGCCGCCCTCTCGCCGCCCTGCCCCCGGCGCTCTGGCCGCCGGGGGGGGGGAGAGCCGAGCCGCCACCGGGGCTCGCCGCCCTCCTCCCAGGGCTCCGGCCGCCCTCCCCCTGGCCGCCGGGGGGAGAGCCGAGCCCCCGCCGGGGCTCACCGCCCTCCCCCCCGGCGCCCTGCCCCCGGCCGCCGGGGGGAGAGCGGAGCCCCCGCCGGGGCTCGCCACCCTCGCCCCGGGGCTCCGGCCGCCCTCCCCCCGGCGGGAGAGCGGAGCCCCCGCCGGGGCTCGCCGCCCCCCCCCCCCCCGGGCTCCGCGCGGGGGGCGGCCGGAGGCTTTTTTGCCTGGGGCGGCAAAAAAGCCAGAGCCGGCCCTGCACCTAGGAATCCTGATTCCCTATCCTGCGTGCTATTCTCCCAATCATGCTGACTACCCCTGTTGGGTTTATTAAAGGGATCCTGCAAAGGGAGATTTAATAGCAGTCTAACCCTCTCAGAAGCCAGCCGACTTCTCACTATCGGCTCTAAAGCTGCTGTTTTCAGTGCAGCTCTGTCTGCTGATGCTCCCAGCATAGCTCATCAGACATGCTGAGATGTAATTAGTCTAGCAGGTGTCCAGCACTACAGCTCATTAATAACAATCCCTAAGATAGTGCTGTAAACGTGCATGATGCTTTGCAAAGGAGCAGGGTACATTTCCTGCCCCTGAAAAGCTCTCAATTGCTTTCTATCTTAGGCAACTTTAGCACCTCACATAGGTTCCATCTTACCCCATGTGCATACACTGGGAAATCATTAGTTTACTGGCTTCACAAAGAATTTCTCGAACGTCCCCTCCCCTGTAAAGCTATAACTTCCTCAGAAAAATAATCCAAGTTCA
This sequence comes from Emys orbicularis, assembly GCF_028017835.1. Classification (NCBI taxonomy): domain Eukaryota; kingdom Metazoa; phylum Chordata; order Testudines; family Emydidae; genus Emys; species Emys orbicularis. Next base: position 137,782,054 of record NC_088684.1, read on the forward strand.
GTCTCCATTTTTAAACTAAATTAAGGTTCCCAGGTTTCTCACTTTGCAACTTTTGTCTATCAGAACATCTTTGTCCTGCGTAGAACTCCATGGACTCCTGGCACAGGTTTTGGAGTAGAGCTGGCTGGAATTCTGAAATTTCAAAAAAGGCAGAAAGGAACTATTTAGATGAAGGTTCAAAAAAAGGGGAAGAAGAGAAGGGATGGGGATTTTTTAAAAACAGGATATGGAGTCTTTCATCTCCAGGTTGTTGTTGGCCTATGTGAAGTGAACTGAACTGATGGGTTTGTGAGTTGACAGTGACTTTTTAGAATGCTAATGTCTGAGGAGTAAAGCAGTGCGGAAAATATTCTTGCAAAGTCCATTCTTTCCTGCCACGTGCCTGTTCTGATAGTCAAAAGAAATACAAACCAAAACAAAAAAGCTCAGGGGGAAGGGAAAAATAATCTCTGAATGGAATAGTTATTTTGATGTCATGAATGCATGGGTTTCAAGGTTTGAGAGAGGAGACAGATGCTAGCTGTAGCAATACAATTCATTAAGGTTGACCTAAATATTAAACTGAGTTATATTAACCCCTCCTAATTGATTATCTTGCCTTTGATCTATAGGACTACTAGTGAATAAGGAAGCTAGTGTTTGGCCTATGCACTGGTTTCAATGTGGTTACTTCTGTGAATAAGGGGAGCAAATTTCAGCCTTTGCACAGTTTTTGATGGGCCTACCCGTGTGGTTAAGGAGAGCAAGATTTGACCTATGCACAGGTTGAAATGGGACTGATCATATGAACAAAGACACAGGTTTGTCTTACATATGTATTTGAATGGGACCACCCATGAAAGTAAGAAAAGCAGGAGTTAGCCCCACATAGATACTTTTCTAAAGCATCCATCACCATAGTTTCTAGGTCCTAAGGTACTGATGCACCCTGGGGCAGGAAGGAAAATTGTAGTGACACTAATTCGGCTGTTTTTCCCCAGATGCAAATTTCCCTCCCTAACAAAACCAGGATGGGGTCTCATTAATATATACCTGGAGCCTAGGACACAGATCGGGGGGAAAGCTCATAGCAGCTGTCTCGACATCCAGCTGTAACCCAGGCAAAATTCTGATAAATAAATGATTCTGTACCATTCTAATGGCCAGCCTGTATGGAGATATCCATGAAAGCTGACTTTCCTTAGAAACTGTCTAGACTATCAGATGAAACCGTTCCAAGCAGACTCATAGAAAGCTGTCTGCAGTGGGTGGGGTAGTTGCTAGCAGACAGCTGGTTTCTTGGTAGCAGAAATGGCTGGCATGACATTATATTTGCAGGCAGGTTTCCTCTCTATTCATCGATGTGGGTCAGGCTCCTTTTCTCACAGCCTGTTTCTTAGTGAGCTTTTAAACCCGGTAACGTCTCTTTCTCCGTTGGTTTGCCTAACAAGCAAAGGACATGCTTGTATGTAACAAAGAAAAAGCAGTGCTGCCATCCATGAGTTGTAGTGCTCCCATCCCTCCTGAAATCCCCCCTCATTGTTAGTGCCCACCCCGCAAGGGACACAGAGAGGAGTTTCCTGGATTTAAATGTTTGCTGCTTTTAAAGTGCTCCAGTCCGAACCGGATCTATCTTCACTACCCTTATGGAAAAGTCGTCTGCAATTTAATCAAAAGGGATCTTTCTGCAGATTGTTTTTAAGACCATTCCATAGGATTTAATAGAGAATGATCCATTTGTTAGTCTCTAAGGTGCCACAAGTACTCCTGTTCTTTTTGCGGATACAGACTAACACGGCTGCTACTTTGAAACCTGCTATAGAAAGGTTACCATTTTCATTACATTGTTTATTCTGAGTAGTTTCTATTGAACCCTTTATTAAGGCTGAGGTTTTCAGAGGTGACTAGTGATTTTGAGTGCCCACTTTGGGACACACTAAATGGGCATGATTGTTAGAGGACGGGTGCTCGGGTCCTGTGAGCTGATCCACCAGTGGGGGAACGTGAAATCACACTCCAAGCAACTGCCCAGCTCCAGCTAATTTCACAGGGTTTTCCTTATCAACAGAGACTCAAGATAACACAAGAAAGCTGCCTGATCCATCTCACCACCCTTCAGGGTCCTGTCTAGCCCTTGTCATAGAATATCAGGGTTGGAAGGGACCTCAGGAGGTCATCTAGTCCAACCCCCTGCTCAAAGCAGGACCAATCCCCAGACAGATTTTTACCCCAGTTCCCTAAATGGCCCCCTCAAGGATTGAACTGAGTTTCACAGGCAGCTGCCTGACAGATGCAGAAAGCCCCTTCACTGATCAAGGGTCTCTCCTGTTTGCTCCCCTGCCTAAGCACCAGGAAGCTTTATATACGGTCTCCTGTAGGGCGCATGCATGAAAGAGAGCAAGCGTGTGACGTTTCAGCTACTGCTCCCAATCTTAAAGAGCCCAAGGACTGCAACAGGTGCACTGGAGCATGAACCTTGAGGCCCAAAGCCCAGACCCTTTTTATGGTGTCTCATGATGGGACCCCACCCTCACGAGTCACTTTTGAAAATCTTGCACTGTAGGACTGTGACATAGGCGTGGGTGTCTATCTGCTGAGGGTCTTGTATCATGCCCTCACCTTCACACCGGAGCCTGTAGGAGAATTGTTTACTACAGCATGGTTTAGTTTTGGGTTGCTCCCAGTTTATTATTCCTAGGATTAGCCGGCTGGCTTCAGTAGTTCAGGGATGGCAGCAGCAGTAAAAACCGTAGCAGGAAGTTGCTGCCCTCCAGCAGTACAACCTGCTTGTCAGCCCTAATATTTTGTAAGCGTCGGAGTAGATCAGCCCATCCGGGCAGCTGATGCCTGTTCTCACTAGCCGGTGCTTTCTGTCATGCACTCCCTTGTCTAAAGCAAGGCTGGGAACTGCAGAGGAGCTTAAGGGCGTTGTGAGGTACCTGTCTCCCACTGAATGTATTTACAGTTCTGCTTTAGTCAAACAGGAGTTATTGGGCTAAATACAGAGGTAACGGGGTGGAATTTTGTGGACTGTGTTCCACTTGAGGTCAGATTAGATAATGTAATGGTCTCTCTCCTGGCTTTAAAAGCTATGACTCCATGAATTCTAGTGTGAATTGAGTGTCTAATTCCCTTGGCCTCCATGGAGAATCTCCACCAAAAGCTTTATTGTTGATTTTTAAGGGAGGCTACTACACAGAAGCCCTATTTTGTATCCAGCCTCAGATGAGCCTTTAATGTTTGTTGGTCTTGCCTTTTTTTTTTTTTAAATCCATCATGACAAAATATGATGGGTGTGAGGGATATTCACCTTTTCAAAGGGCTGCTTCTGATTCCTGATTTTAACTCTACAGCTACGAAGCGGTGAAGTCATTAAGATGGAAGAGTATTTTTCCTTTGCATAGCACAGCTCTTACACTTGCAAGCTTCCCCCCGAGCTTCAGTAAATTCATTTGGAGGGTTTTAGGAATAGAGACAGCTACTATCCCTATATGTTAAATAACAACAGTTGGCCAGTTACAGAGCCCTATTCACCTGCAAATCTCAAAGGGCTTTACCAATGTCCTTAAGTATCTTTATCCCCATTATATACACGGGGAAATTAAGGTACAACGAGGTTCAATAAGGGTGGCAGGCAATGCCTATTGTGATTTCAGTGGGCCAAATCCTGGCAGGGACTCAGCCTCTTCAGGGTCCAGTGAACTCAGGAGGAATTTGTCAGAGTAAGAGCCAAATGAAAATTGAGCAAGGGCTTCTTGACCTTCTCGAGTAATAATATTATTTATTAAGACACGATTTGCAATATGGGATTATTATCTTTAAATAGTCCATAGGGACTTGGGCAAAGGTGCAATTACCAGAGAGGCAGTGTTTCCCAGTGGATAGGGCACTGGACCGAGACTTAGAAGACCAGGATTCTATTCCCGACTGTGCCACTGACTTTCTGTGTGGCATTGGGCATGTCATTTAATCTCTCTGTCATTTCCCCCCTCTCTATTTAGACTGTGAGCTCTCTGGGGCAAGGATTCTCATACTCTGTGTTGTACAAGAGCTAGTACGATGGGACCAGCGGCAGCATCTAGATGCTACTGAAATACATATAGTAGTTTGCAATTAAAACATTAATACCAAGCCAGCTGCAGCATGAGAATTAAGATGTATATAAACTGCACAGTTTCAGGGATTCATAAGCTCCTTTGGTAATACAGAATTAGCCTTTATTGAGGAACAAAAACATAACGCATGCTTCACAAAGGATTGCCTGTTAGCAGTGGTCATTTAACATGGATGCGGAATGGGGGTGGGGGGGGAGTATTTTCCAACAGGAAACCTAGTCATGGGAAGTGAGCCAAGCACTTGTGAGCACAAAAGGGATAAAGCCTGGCCTGTGGCCATGTTGTACCATCCAGGCCGCAAAGGCTGCGGAGCAGGAAGGTCCCTCATTGTGCTAACGGACTGATCATCCAAAAAGGGGTGCTGCGGGGTGGTGACGATGATCCGTACGTGAGAATGATAGCGAGCCGGCCCCTCTCTGATAATTGATTCATTATTCTCATTTTATTAACCAGTGTATTAAGTAGGGGTCAGTGCACTAAAAACTCATTAACCAGGGCAGCCAGGGACAAGCACAGAAAAGTGAAAATGAATTGCATCAGAAGGGATGCAAACAAAACCCCCTACCTCGAATGGCCCAAGTCACCCTGCTCGAAAGTCTCAACGTGCAGCACTGCAGGAAATGTTGCTCCCTACTAGACTATCTTAGCTATTATTATTTGTATTACAATAGTACCTAGCTGCCCCAACTGAGATCAGGGCCCCATTGGCCTGAGTGCTGGGCACACAGAGAGTGAGAGAGTGCCTGTCCTGAGGAGGTTGCATTTTAAATGGACAAGACAAACAAAGAGTGGGTACAAGGAAGATCTTATCCTCGTTTGACAGCTGAAGAACAAAGCCAGAGAGGGTAGGGATTTAGTCAGTGGGATTTAGTCTCCAAAGTCACTTGTTTTCACTACAAAAAAGCTGTGTTCTTAACTTGAGTTCAAATTCTAGTGAAGATGAAGCAGGAGTCATTTTAACATGAGTTAGCAGAGCAAGTTAAAACACCAGGGTGCCCTGTAGTCTTTAAGGGTTTGTCTTCACTGCAAAGCTAAGTCGTGTGATCTACATCCAGGTCTGAGCACCTGGGTTAGCTTAGCACGTAACTGTGGCCTCACTGGCACTGCAGTCTCCTGTGTCTCTCTCTAGGGCTTCTAGGGGGAATATTGCATAGTTCTTTGTGGTGCAGAGAGCTGAGCTGAGCTGCTCTAAAATTCTTTCCCAGTGAATTGTGTAAGAAGTTGTCTGTCCTTCTAGTCACATGGGGGGAACTGTGGGAAGGCATTGGAGGACTATTAGCACTTGTGGGATTTAACCTGCGTCCTCACTGCAAAGTGGGCGGGTTATCAACCTGAGTGAAAGCAGCAACTGGGTTTTAGCCTATAGTCCCAGGGTGGGCCAGCTAGACTGGGTTGAAAGCACCACTAAATTCAGATCAGAGGAGCTGGGTTGGAGCAACATCTAAGTAAGAGCCCAGTTTAACTTTGCAGAGAACCCTAACTCAGCCTGCTAACTCTAGTTAAAACTCAAATTGGCTCGTCTTCACTCGGATTTGCACTCAGGCTACCTTCTGGTGAGAACTCACCTTTCTTTGTAGGCCTTGGATGCTTTCTCTCAGAGAAATTAAGGACCAGTTTTTCAAAAGTGGTCCCACGTGAGAACATTTGAAAATTGGCTGTTTCGTCCTTTCAGCCAACTGGGAATGACAAATGGTTTAATTTATATGACTTCCTTACCTTAAACTACAGATTGGTCAGCTTCCTAGTGATCTATATGCTTTATGGATTTTGCAGATTATCTTTATTCTGATGTGTTTTTTTTAAGTGTCCATATTGGGTTGGATTTTCCTGGTTCTGGTCTGCATGGTCCCTGAAATGCAGGGTTTGCAAGAAACCCAGTTCAATAGATTATGGTACAATTAAAAATCCTGTTCTCTTTTTCTTCTTCCTTTCTGGCACTCCTGAACATAGAATAGGTCATTTCTACATGGAAGCTCCAGTAAAGTCTACAACTGTGGGACATCAAAGGAGAAGGAGGGAAAAGAGACAAAAGTGTTTTTTCTTCAAGGTAGGTGGGGAATGGACGTTAGATGATGTCTCATTTGTTTCACCTTAAATCGCTCTACTCCTGAGAGTTTGATTCCACCCCTTCCCCAACTTTATAAAAGCACCATAAGCATCACTAAGGATGCAGGGCCAATGGAGCTACACTGATTTACACCAGTTGAAGATCTGGATCAATAGCTCCAGAAATGAAATTACCCAGTTTCAGCCCATATAGTCTTGGAAGCAACAGATTTTTATCGGTAAATGTCGATTTCACTGTACACACAAACTGACAAAAATATATTTCTATCAGTAATCGAAATATACAGATAGGTGAAGAAAAGTGCTGCTTGACAGCTTATTAGAGTTTGGTTTAAGGATATTTACTTTGTATATTTTGAGGAGCTAAAGGGGGTGACGTAGCCGTGGGGAGTAGAGTATCCTGTAGTAAATCTAGAACCCAGGAAGAGAAAATAGAGAGGTTTGGTAGGAAGGAGCCCAGGGAAATGGCAAAGGGATGGGGACTGAGGACCTGGCCTGTGGTTATAGGGTCCCTGGACTGGAACCTGGAGTAGTGATGGGCCTGGGTTCACCTGCCAGCCACTGGTAACGGGACAGAGTCCTGAGTTGGGGGGGACTGAACACTGCCTGGAGTTGTTCTGTTGGACTTTGTAACCCCAGACGAGGTGGACTAAGGACCCAGTTCCCAGAAGAAAGACCATTGCAGAGTGAGCAACGAGCAGCAAGGGAGCTACATTCCCAGACCTAGATGCAAGGAGGTGCACCAGCGGTGTGTCAATCCCGTTACAACCTTCTTGAACGGGACTTCAGGGTACCTAGATCTAGGGTTGCCCCCCTCCTCACTGACACATGTGAAATTAAACTGCAGCAACTATCAAGCACAAAGTAATATACAACTCTGAGGCAGGTCCTCCTGGAGATTACCTGGTTATAAACAGGGAGATGGACAAAAGGGGATGGGAGGGAAGAGAGAGCAGATGGTCTTATGGTTAAGGCACTGGACTGGGACTCGGGAGATCCGGTTCAATTGCGGGCTCTGCAATTCGGACAAGCCCCACGTGGCCAGGTTTTTAAAAGAACTCAGAGTCAGGCTTTCAAGTGCTTAGCACCCACAATTAAGGCCCGGGATGCAAAAGAGCTCTGCTCCTATTTAGACACTGTATATAAGGGCCAAGTTTTCTGAAGCAGTCAGCACCCAATGAGCACTAAATATGTTGAGCTCTTTGGAAAATCTGGCCCTTAATTTCTCAGAACCTCAGTTCCTCCTGTCCACCCTTTATCAGTCTTATCTCTTTAGATTCTGAGGTCTGTGGAGCAGGAGCTGCCTTACGCAATGTGTTTGTACAACACCTAGCAGAATGAGGCCCTGGTCTCAGTTGTGGCTTTCTGATGCTGCTGTAATGCACATAATAATAACAGAGAGAAATATTTTCTTGTAATAAATACTTGCGAAATCTTCACGGACAAGCTAAAAATGGCACATCTGTTGTTTTCCTTATTTCTCGCCAGCCTTGTAATTTATACGGGACCTCCAGGAATGACCCACATCCTGAGGCATTTACTCATTCTTAGCCCAACTTTCTATCTGGCCGGCTGCCTGAGAGCAAAAATCTTTCAGTAATATAAAGAACAGGACATAACCAAGAGGAAGGCTGATCTCGACAGAGCCTGCAAAGGCCTGAGCTTGATGATTGGTAACCACGGCAACAGGGCCTCCTTTGAAATAATTGCTTGTTACAGATCCCCATTTTGTGCGGTGAACTGGTCAGCATTAAAAATTGGAGAAGACAAGGTAAGATCTATGAGGCAAGCGAAGGCATCAGCCTGGCCTATAGGAACTGACTGCCACCCAGCTGAGTAAATTAAAGCAGGCACTGCCCGGGGGACCAGTGTTAAATGGTGGTTTGACGATGCCCAGCAAATGGCTAAGCAGGCTGCTGCAGCTCCTCGACTTTTTGAGTGATGAAAATAAAGATTTAGCAACCCAAAGTGCCCATGTAAGAGTAAAAGGGACCACGTGCTGCTCTCGTGTGAATCCACTGGAGTTACTCCAGATTTACGTTGTTGTAATGGCAAGCAGAATCTAGCCCAAGGTCTTTGCCATATGGAAAACTCCTAAAGGCTCTGATTTTAGGTTGCTCTGCTTGGCATAGGAACAATGGGGAGGGGGTTTTATAAACCACCTTGTGCTCCCCGTATGCTGGAGAAGGTTGGGGATCTGCCGTGCTCATGGTGTAAATTAGACCAGCCTTAGGGCTGCTACAATTTACACTCTGCTCCCCATGCACTCTTAGCACAGTGCTCTGGCTACATTCCCCCTTGTCCCCCTCAAATGTCCCCTTCCTCTGATCGTCCCAGCCCATCCCCGACACAACCCTTACACTGAGTGGGGAAGAAGTCTTGTGCTGGCTTTATAGTGGGCAGGGAGGCCCATTGCACTGGGGTAATCCTTGAGGTGCATTTCCAGTGGCTTTCTGACCCCTTTGTACTGCTGGAGAGGAGCATCGAGGCCAATCACAATTGAGAATTGGACCAATAGAATTTAATGTCAACCGTCTTTTTGATGGTGTTTTTAAACCAGCCCCCTGAATCTTACAACAGGGATGCAATGATCTATTAAGCCCTGTAGGATATTTACAGAATTCAGTACAAAGGGGTTCTCTAGTGTGTAGTCATTTCTGTAGGACCCTATTAAATTTCCAGAGAACCCAATTGGTTTTATCCCTATGAAATTCTACAGGACTCTTCTGTAAGAAGGCCTCCCAGGACACCACTGCAGGAATCAAGATGAACTTCGTGTTCGGGGAAGGTGCTGGAGACTGAAGGCTTAGGGTATAGCTCAGAGCAAATGCTGCATAGGCAACAGCATTGTCTCTTCTCCCTCACTCAGCCCAACCTAGCTCTCATTTGTATTGATATTAATAGCCCGGGGCTCCATTGGATTCAATGGATTTGTCTGGTTTCTCCCTCAAGTGCTAGTTGAGGGTGATCCTGCACCATGGCCGTGCACTACTTAAATCTTTAGGTATAGCTCCTCCAGTGCAGAGGGTTCAGTTCTGGAATTCCAGCCCAAGTGCCTATTTCTCCACAGTAAAAGAACATTTCTTTTGGAAGGGTCAGATTCTGACACGGAGCATTTGTGTTGAGTAACACCTCACAGGGCACTTGTCAACAGGACTATGAGTGTGCTCGGTACCACTCAGCATCAAGCCTTTTACTAATAGAAACTGGAAACAACCTCTGGGAATATTAAAGGAGACCAGGTTTAGTTTTGATCTCCCCTTACACCAGTTTAACTCCACTGATGTCACTGGGGTCACTCCTGATTTTCACCAATATCAGGGCTTGTCTATATGCAGAGTTGCACCGGTTTAACTTAAGATTTGATTTGTAAACTGATTTAGTTTAAACCGGTGCCAGATACTTCAGGGCCGGCATTAGGGAAAATGGCGCCCTGGACAAACTTGTATGTTGGTGCCCCTGGCCCCCACTGCCTCCCTGGGCTCCCCACCCTTCCTCCCTGGCCACTGCTGCCTCCCCTCCACCCCATTACCCTGAGCTCCCTTCCGTGGCCTCACACCCCAGGCCCACCCCGCTCCTTGACTCCTGACCACAGCGCTCCCCTGACCATAGCGCCCTGGGCGGTCACCCACATCACCCACCCATAAGACCTGTCCTGTTGTGGGCACTTACCTGGGCTTAAACCAGGCTCATGTCAGTTTAAGTCAGTTAAGCTTAGGGTGACCAGACAGCTAATGTGAAAGAAAGGGACAGGGGGTGGGGGGTAATAGGAGCCTATATAAGGCCTGGTCTACACTACGAGTTTAGGTCGACTTTAGCCGCGTTAAATCGAATTTAGCCTGGACACGTTCACACGACGAAGCCCTTTCTTTCGACTTAAAGGGCCCTTTAAACCGGTTTCCTTACTCCACCTCCGACGAGGGGATTAGCGATAAAATCGGCCTTAGGGGGTCGGAATTGGGTTAGTGTGGACGGAATTCGACGTTATTGGCCTCCGGGAGCTATCCCACAGTGCTTCATTGTGACCGCTCTGGACAGCACTCTCAACTCAGATGCACTGGCCAGGTAGACAGGAAAAGCCCCGCGAACGTTTGAATTTCATTTCCTGTTTGCTGAGCGTGGAGAGCACAGGTGACCACGCAGAGCTCATCAGCACAGGTAACCGTGATGGAGTCCCAGGATCGCAAAAGAGCTCCAGCATGGACAGAACGGGAGGTACGGGATCTGCTCGCCATATGGGGAGATGAATCAATGCTGGCTGAACTCCGAAGCAGTAAACGAAATGGCAAAATATTAGAAAAGGTCTCCAAGGCCATGAAGGACAGAGGCCATAACAGGGACGCACAGCAGTGCCGCGTGAAAATTAAGGAGCTAAGGCAAGCCTACCACAAAGCCAGAGAAGCAAACGGAAGGTCCGGGGCTGAGCCGCAAACATGCCGCTTCTACGCGGAGCTGCATGCCATTCTAGGGGGTGCAGCCACCACTACCCCAACCGTGTGCTATGAGTCCCTCACTGGAGAAACACACAGGGAAGCGGGTTCGGGGTACGAGGAAGATGAGGATGAAGATAATGTAAATAGCTCACAGCAGCAAGGAAGCGGAGAAACCGGTTTCCCCAACAGCCAGGATATGTTTATCACCCTGGACCTGGAACCAGTAACCCCCGAACTCACCCAAGACCCTGGGGGCACACAGGGGACCTCTGGTGAGTGTACCTTTGTAAATATTACACATGGTTTAAAAGCAAGCGTGTTTAATGATTAATGATTAATTTGCCCTGGCAATCGCGGCCAGTACAGCTACTGGAAAAGTCTGTTAACGTGTATGGGGATGGAGCGGAAATCCTCCAGGGACATCTCCAGAAAGCTCTCCTTCGTGTACTCCCAAAGCCTTTGCAAAAGGTTTCTGGGGAGGGCTGCCTTATCCCGTCCGCCATGGTAGGACACTTTACCACGCCAGGCCAGTAGCACGTAGTCTGGAATCATTGCATAACAAAGCATGGCAGCATATGGTCCCGGTGTTTGCTGGCATGCAGACAACATCCATTCCTTATCGCTCTTTGTTATCCTCAGGAGAGTGATATCATTCACGGTCACCTGGTTGAAATGGGGCAATTTTATTAAGGGGACATTCAGAGGGGCCCCTTCCTGCTCTGCTGAACAGAAATATTCCCCGCTGTTAGCCACGCGGTGGGGGGGAGGGGTGAAGTGATCATCCCAGAGAATTGGGTGTGTGGGGGAGGGGAATTAGTTGGGTTTGTGCTGCACGTTAACCCTGAAACCGCAGCCCCTTCTTTTACATTGCAAACCGATTTTAAATGGCCAACCCAACGGGTGCTTGGTATGGTTAATGAGAGCAGTACTGTTTTAAACCATCCCCACATGTTAACAAGGTTAAAAAAGCCAAAAGACTGTGTCTTACCATGGCTGCCTGCAAGCTGAAATCTGTGGCCTGGCACTGCGTGAGTGATCTCTCACACCAAACCGGCAGGCCCTCAATATAAGAGGAAAAATGTGACCTTGTAACGAAAGCACATGTGCTGTGTGATGTGAACAGCAAAATTTAACGTGAAAGAGTGTACCCATTGTTCTCTAAAATGTATCTTTTTTAACCACCTCTCCCTTCTCCTCCACCAGCTGCAAATGTTTCTCCTTCACAGAGGCTAGTGAAGATTCGAAACCGAAAGCGAAGGACGCGTGATGAAATGTTTACAGAACTACAGACTGCCTCCCACGCTGACAGAGCACAGCAGAATGCGTGGAGGCAGTCAATTACTGATTATAGAAAAGCCCAATATGAGCGAGAGGAGAGGTGGCGGGCTGAATCGCGGGCTGAAGAGCAGAGGTGGCGTGCTGAATCGCGGGCTGAAGATGAGAGGTGGCGTCAGCTTGCACACAGAAGGCAAGAGTCGATGCTCCGGCTGCTGGAGCATCAAACTGATATGCTCCAGCGTATGGTTGAGCTGCAGGAAAGGCAGCAGGAGCAGAGACCGCCGCTACAGCCCCTGTGTAACCAACAGCCCTCCTCCCCAAGTCCCATTGCCTCCTCACCCAGACGCCCAAGAACACGGTGGGGGGGCCTCCGGCCACCCAGTCACTCCACCCTAGATGATTTCCCGAGCAATAAGTGTTAAAGTTTTAAAGTTTTAAACTGCAGTGTGTCCTTTTCCTTCCCTCCTCCCCCACCCGTCCCGGGCTACCTTTGCAATTATCCCCCTAGTTGTGTGATGAATTAATAAAGAATGCATGAATGTGAAGTAACAGTGACTTTATTGCCTCTGCAAGTGGTGCTTGAAGGGGGGAGGGTGGGGTGGTTGGTTTACAGGGAAGTAGAGTTAACCGGGTGGGTGGGGGGGGGCGGAGATTTCATCAAGGAGAAACAAACAGAAGTTTCACACCGTAGCCTGGCCAGTCACAAAACTAGTTTTCAAAGCTTCTCTGATGCGCACCGCGCCATGCTGTGCTCCTCTAACCGCCCTGGTGTCTGGCTGCGCGTAATCAGCGGCCAGGCGATTTGCCTCTACCTCCCACCCTGCCATAAATGTCTCCCCCTTACTCTCACAGATATTGTGGAGCGCACAGCAAGCAGCAATAACAATGGGGATATTCTTTTCGCTAAGGTCTGAGCGAGTCAGTAAGCTGCGCCAGCTCGCTTTTAAACGCCCAAATGCACATTCCACCACCATTCGGCACTTGCTCAGCCTGTAGTTGAACAGGTCCTGACTACTGTCCAGGCTGCCTGTGTACGGCTTCATGAGCCATGGCATTAAGGGGTAGGCTGGGTCCCCAAGGATCACGATAGGCATTTCAGCATCCCCAACGGTTATTTTCTGGTCCGGGAAGAAAGTCCCTTCCTCCAGCTTTCGAAACAGAACAGAGTGCCTGAAGACGCGAGCATCATGTACCCTTCCCGGCCAGCCCACGTTGATGTCGGTGAAACGTCCCTTGTGATCCACCAGGGCTTGCAGCAGCATTGAAAAGTACCCCTTGCAGTTTATGTACTCGGTGGCTTGGTGCTCCGGTGCCAAGATAGGGATATGGGTTCCATCTATCGCCCCACCACAGTTTGGGAATCCCATTGCAGCAAAGCCATCCACTATGGCCTGCACGTTTCCCAGAGTGACTACCCTTGATATCACCAGGTCTCTCATTGCCCTGGCAACTTGGATCACAGCAGCCCCCACAGTAGATTTGCCCACTCCAAATTGATTCCCGACTGACCGGTAGCTGTCTGGCGTTGCAAGCTTCCACAGGGCTATCGCCACTCGCTTCTCAACTGTGAGGGCTGCTCTCATCCTGGTATTCTGGCGCTTCAGGGCAGGGGAAAGCAAGTCACAAAGTTCCATGAAAGTGCCCTTACGCATGCGAAAGTTTCGCAGCCACTGGGAATCGTCCCACACCTGCAGCACTATGCGGTCCCACCAGTCTGTGCTTGTTTCCCGGGCCCAGGATCGGCGTTCCACGGCATCAACCTGCCCCAGGAACACCATGATTTCCACATTGCTGGGGCCTGTGCCTTGGTCTAGGTCCATGTCCATTTCCTCATCACTCTCGTCGCCGCGCTGCAATCGCCTCCTCCTCGGCTGGTCCTGGTTTTGCTTTGGCATGTCCTGGCTCTGCATATACTCCAGGACAATGCGCGTGGTGTTCATAGTGCTCATAATTGCCGCGGTGATCTGAGCGGGCTCCATGATCCCAGTGCTAGCTATGGCATCTGTTCTGAAAAAAGGCGCAAAACTAGTATCTGAAGGACCAGGGGAAGGAGGGAGGGAGGGGCGAGTGACAACATGGCATACAGGTACAGGGAATTAAAATCAAGAAAGGTGGCTGTGCATCAGGGAGAAATACAAACAACTGTCACACAGAATGCCCCCCCCCGAGATTGAACTCCTAAGCCTGGGTTTAGCAGGCCGTTGATTTGACGGAGGGAGGGGGGAAGGAAATGAATACAGAACAAATCTATTTTTTACATCTTAAGACGACGGTGCAGCATGACTGATAGCCCTCGGCATTTTCTGGGTGCTTGGCAGCAAATACTGGGCACTTGGCAGTTAGCCTTCAGGCCTATTGCACGATCTGATACCCACTGCAGTATGATGACGATGGATAACAGTCATAATATACTATCTACTGCTGCTGTGTAGCAATGTAGCCCCACGTCTGCCAGCCCCATGTCTGCCAGCACCCAGATCGCCCTTGGCCTCTTCTGGGTGCTTAGCAGAAAATACTGGGCGCTTGGCAGAAAATAGCATACTACGACTGATAGCCATCATTGTCAAGACAGTTCGATAGGACAGAGCATGTCTGCCCAGGTGCCCATGATTGACAGCCACTGCTGTACGACGAGGACGGTTACCAGTCATAATAAACCACCTACTGCCAAAAGGCAAAAGGTAAGGGGCTGGTGCAATGCAGCCCTACGGCTGCCAGCCCCACAGCTACCAGCACCCAGATTGCCGATGAAGGCTACCAGTCGTGCTGCACCATCTACCGCCAAAAGGCAGTTTGCTGCTGCTGCTGCTGTGTAGCAATGCAGTCCCACGTCTGCCGGCACCCGGATGACCATATGGTGACGGTGAGCTGAGCTGAGCGGGCTCCATGCTTGCCGTGGTATGTTGTCTGCACAGGTAACCCAGGTAAAAAGGCGCGAATCTATTGTCTGCCGTTGCTGTGACGGAGGGGGAGGGGCCTGACGACATGTACCCAGAACCCCCCGCGGCACTGTTTTGCATCATTCGGGCATTGGGATCTCAACCCATAATTCCAATGGGCGCCGGAGACTGCGGGAACTGTGGGATAGCTACCCATAGTGCAATGCTCCGGAAGTCGACGCTAGCCTCGGTACTGTGGACGCGGTCCACCGACTAGAGCACTTAGAGCATTTTATGTGGGGACACACACAATCGGCTGTATACAACCGATTTCTATAAAACCGGCTTCTATTAATTCGATCTAATGTCGTAGTGTAGACATACCCTAAGAAAAAGACCCAAAAATCGGGACATCTTGTCACCCTAGTTAAGCTAAACTGCAATAAGCCCCTCTTAAACCAGAATAAGAACTTCTACACAGGGATTTTCAGTGGTTTAACTAAATCAATGCAGAGGTGCGGGTAGACAGCCCCAAAGAATTAGGAGAACCCGGGCCCAGGGTTTCTTTAAGAAGGCAGTGTTTCATGCCCTCTGAGGAGCAGCCATGCTACATTCTGTTGCCATTACTATAGCAACTTGCTACCTCCTGATTTAGTTATGAATGGCAATAGGAACAGCTTCAGTGCAGGCTCCAGCTGACACCCTGCTGCTTCAAACATGCTTGAGGATTGCTTTCTTTTTAACCCACCAGAGACCTGTGTGTTCCAGCTGGGACATCTCCGTGTGTGTGCTTGCATTGGTCTCTCTGTTACAGCAGCATTGCACATGTACGTTGCGCAGAGGAGGCAAATCAGGGCCAGTTTTCAATACAAACCAGTACTGGGGAGGAAAAGGGGTCGTGCATTTCTGGGAGCTTGCTGTTCACAGCATCGATCCCCCAAGATCAGTGGGAATCGAGGGCCCTCAGCACCTCACAGGATCAGGCCTGGAGAGCTGGCTTTGGCTTATCCGTAGCAGTAGAAAAACACCCCTGCTGGATTTTCTGCCACCGTGGACCTTTGCCTTATGCTGCTGAAAGACACCATAAACCAGGGTGAATCTATTTAATCTATCTATTTCAGTATTACTGTCCCCATTTAATAAATGAGGAAACTGAGTCACGCAGACGGGAAGTGATTCCCCCACGGTCAAAGGGAACCATTGTCAGAGCAGGGATCAGAACATGGGGGTTTGTGTTCCTGGCACTGGGCTAGACCACTATAATTTTGATTATTATGGTAGTGCCTAGAGGCCCCAGGCAAGATCAGGATATCATTGTGCTAGGTGCTGTACGCACATGGTCCCTGCACTGAAAATCTTACAATCTAAATAGAGAAGACAGAGAAAGGGTGGGAGAGGGAGTATTGTTTTCCCCATTTTACAGATGGAGAACTGAGACCCAGAGAAATTAAATCTCGTGTATTAGGGTGCACAGGAAGCCTGTTGCTGAGTCAGGAACTGAACCTAGATCTCCGGAGTGACGGTCTATTACTGTAACCTTTTCTCTCCAATGTGAATGGTAACACTTCCCTTGCAATGTAATAGACCCCAGGAGTCTGTGACTTGTTCTCTCTATGAGCATCTATGCTGTGTGACCAAGAGGCTTGATTTCCCTACACAGCCCGAGGTGCTGGTAAGACATCATTCTGGATTTGCCATGAGGGTAGGCACTCTTCTTGTAGTGTCAATTTTGCTGAGCCTAGGTGGAGCTCTAAGGCTCCAATACACTGTTGGCTCACCAGCTCAATCCCCCTCCGAGTCGAGAGCTCCTCTGATGAGGGATGTGATTTAAATTCATTGCTCCTCAGAACTGACTGGCCTTTCATCTGTCTAAGGATGATACATACACCTCGTATACCGAGTTTGAGAATATAACCGTTTACTGTAACATTAACAGTCCTCAGAGCCAGTTTTCAAGAAGATAATTGCTTAATTATATATAATGCAATGAGCCTCCAGGTCACTTCATTTCATAATTGAATATTTCATGGACCTTTAATCCCAGCATCTCAAGGCATTTTACAATCATGAATGAATTAATCCTTACAATCAACCCCTTAGAGATAGGGTAGTATCATCCTCATTTTACAGATGGGCACAAACAGGTGAAGTGACTTGCCAAAGGTCCCAAAGTGTATCAGTGGCAGAGTCAGGAGTAGGACCCAGGAGTCCTGATTCTCACTTCCCTACTGCTGCCCCAAGACAATGCTCCTTCCCTTCATAATCAGATTTTGGGGTGTGGGGTAGAAGGGGAAAGAGATCTGAGCTTAAGTGAGAAAATGACTCTGGGCCCAACCCTACAGGTTATTACCTAAACAATCCTTACACAAATATTCCCATTGACTTCAGTGGGACTACTAATATGTGTGGAGCTTGCAGTATCAGATCCTATGCCAGAGTGTTACATTTATACACATTAGCAAAGCAAATAGGAAAATTGCAGAGCAGTTGGTGCACATGTCGCACTTTAATACTAACTTGTCTGTTTCTGTTAGGAAAAGAAAATGGTGAGCAATTAGCAGGTGGCTTCCCCACTCCACCCCCCGCAAGCCTTTGGATAAAAGCTACCCAGATGGGAAGCTAAGTACGCTACAGAATTGAATGGACCGGGGAAGATCTCCATTGTGTTCTGGGGCTCTGTCCTGCAAGATGCTGAGCACGGTAGCTCTGATTGAGCAAAGCGCTTAAGCACGTGCTTAACTTTTAGTAGCTAAGTAGTCCCATGGTTTTCACTATTCACATGCTTAAATGCTTTGCAGATTCCAGGCTGGCTGTTTGCAATTAGAGCCAGAGATCATGCAGGGGGAATCGATTCAATCAGTTGCCTTTCCCACTTCAATTTTAATATTGATGCTCCTGAAGAATAAAGTGATTTCTTGCTTAGGGTTTCGTGGTCAGATTTGGACAACCAATGCACACTCTCTGCAAAGGGAATTTTTTTCTCACAATTACCCAGCACTGCTAGATACTGCTGTGATGTTAGCTGTTCTGAGATGCTCAGTATAGAAAAAGCTTCCATGGCCTCTGGTGTGTTTAAACCGCACATCAATTAAACCTGCTCAGAGCAAGGCCTTGTCTATGTTGGAGTCCATAGCTGTATCAGTGCAAACCCCTTGTGTAGACCCTGTGTAACCCAGTGCTCCAAGCAGGTGCCAAACACATACATTTCAGGGGTAGCTACTTATTAACTATATAAATATATTTAGGCTTGTAGCAAGCTTTGTATTATCTACACTTGAAATGTATATGTCTGGACAGCGCTTTGCACACTGGGACCCTGATCCATTGTTGGAGCCCCTTTGTGCTACCATATTAATAAACTGCAATTTCAGTTAGCTACAGTGGGCCTGATCCTGCTCTCATGTTGGCTTTAAACAAATGTAAACCTGAGTTACTCTTGATTTATATTGGTGTAAGCGAAGGCAGGATCACAGCCACCAACTTCTTCACTTCCAGTCCTCTGCTTTTGTGCAGCGTTGCTGTGCGCCATTAAAACAGCTGCTGCGTTCTGCCCCAGAGGTGGCCACATTTCACTGGTGGGTAAAGTGGCCCTGTATGTATAAAGCATGCTTGCTAGCTAGCACGGCATCTAACCATATCTCCAGGAGTGGCGCCCTAGGCGGGGGTCCTTCCGCACTCCCGGTCTTCGTCGGCAATTCTGCGGCGGGGGGGTCCTTCCGCGCTCCCGGTCTTTGGGGCACTTTGGCGGCGGGTCCCGGAGCGAGTGAAGGACCCGCTGCAGAATTGCCGCTGAAGACCCGGAGCGTGGAAGGACCCCCCGCCGCCGAATTGCCGACCCCCCAAATCCTGGTGTCCTAGGCGACCACCTAGGTCGCCTAAATGGAAGCCCCGGCCCTGCATATCTCCTTCTGGATCCCCCTTTGTGACGGAGCAGGGTGGATTTGACCTGGGAATGTAGCCTGGGAGTTACATTGAGCTACCTGAGCTGTAACCTGAGCCAGGAAGGGGGGTGGGAGAAGTGACACCTTCTGCCGGGAGATGGAACAAAGGAAAGGAGGAGCAGAGGGAAGGGGGGAGAAAGCTGCTGGAGGGATTTGGGATTTTTCAGTTTTGGGCTGGGAGGTGCAACGCAGGGAACCCCAAGCTGGGGTCTAAGCTCCCTGCACTCCCCAAAAGGACTTGATTGAGGGGTCCTGGTTGTATCTACAAGCTCTGCTGTAGATTGTGTTCCTGTTATCCAATAAATCTTCCGCTTTACTGGCTGGCTGAGAGTCACGGTGAATCGCAGGAAGCCGGGGGTACAGGGCCCTGAGTCCCCCCACACTCCGTGACACCCTTGCTGCTACAATGTCTCCCTAATTTAGGCATTACACTGGGGTCTTGTCCTTCCCCTGCATGAGCTTTCCTGTAATGACTCGGACAGCCATGCAGCAGCCAGCTGGATCCAGGCAATAGCTGTAAAACACTTCCAGATCCTTCTGGTCATCGGGTGCTATGTAATCGTAAGGTATTAGTATTCTAACCCAAGTGCTGGAAGAGTTTCCACTGCAGAGCTGATAGAGGGAGAGATTTGGTGGTGAGTTCATGAGTTAATTCTCCGGAAGCTCTGGGAAGCATATAGATTTTATAAAACAAAAGGTCATAATGTGGTTTAATGAGATTAGATTTATTCAATAAGCAGAGCATGAAGGCATTGGTTCAAATTTAACCTTAGCTAAAAAACACCCAGAGCTAATGGGTTTTATGAAGCAACGCAGACTGGTCTGATTTTTTTCCATTTCTTTTTTTCCTTCTGAATTGTAGGGTTAGGAGGTGGTCTTTTAGTTTAATACTTCTCAGTCTGCCAGGTCAAGCTTGGCATTTCAGAACTGTGACAACCTTGTCTTCCTCCTCTATTCGATCATAGTCTTTCCTAGGCACTTATATTCCCAGGGGGAGTGGTCTAGTAGCTAAATCACTGCAGTAGGACTCAGGAGAGTGGAATTTTATTTCTGACTGTGCTATAGATTCCAGCTATGACTTTGGGCAGACCATATAATCTCTCTCTGCCTAAATTCCTCATCCATAAAAAAGGCTAATAATACTTCCTTTGTCTGCATTGCCTACTCAGGCTGTGAGGCCAAGATTTTAAAAAATAACAAATGATTTTGGGTGCTCAGCTTGAGGTACCTTTAAGGGCCTGATTTTTCAGAATGGCCTGAGTATAGCTTCGGGAAACCAGGCCCCTTGAAAGCTGTCTCAAGTTGGGCACCCAAAATCTCTTGACACTTCTGAAAATCTTGGCATAAGCGCTTTGGGGCAGAGATTGTCTCTTATGATGTATTTGCACAGCCCCTAGTGAGGCCCCAATCTTAGTTAATAACTGATGAATTATAATAAAACTGAACATATTGGGGAGCTTTCAGCCTGACTATGTCTCATTTGTGCAAGTTTTACACCAGTGTAACTCAACTGACTTCCATGGAGTTACACCTGACTCTTGCTGGTGGATGTGGGATCAGGATCGGGCCCTTTGTGAAGAAGGAGGGAGCCAGGAAAAGCCGGGTTACTGAGTCCTTACACTCTGGGACTCATTGACTATTTCTGTAAATGCTCATCTCAGGTGAGGGAGGATTGGACAATCTAGCTCTGTGTCTTCAATAACATTCTAGCCAAGGGATGCATTCTTTTCTGTAGAGTTGTCTCTGGTTTTCCTTTCCATTCCCTAAATAAAGGATGACAATCTATTTACCTTTGCCAGCGGATTCAAGACCTTTCCCCTTCGCTGTCTCTCTCTCCAGGAATTCCCCAAATAAACCACTCTGCTCAGATGAACAATGAGGGAAAAAATGGACCCAGAGCTGTTTTGCTAAATGCCCATCATTCCAATGCCATGGCTCTGTTAGTTAGCCAAGTTTAAAATAGCCTTCAAAGCCATCATAGACTATAGAGCTACTCAGGTGAAGCTGCTTAAAGATAAGGTCCTCTTGTAACCAATGAACAAACCAGATAAACAGAGCATAAACATATTCCATTGTAGGTGAGTTGCTGAGTACAATGCAGCTTTTTGTGATGAGTTGTATCCAAAAATGCTTTGCCGTGTTAAATATTTCCATTGTGGAGAAAAAAAAAACACCTGCTTTTTTTTGATACAGGTAAAAGAGTTGACAAGACTGAGAGATTCAGGGAGGCAGCGCTAATTGGCCAGAGGTGCAAAGGAGAAGGGTCTTGCACCAAGAGTTGGTGGATTTCTTTCTTGCTTGATACATTCAGTCATAACATCCTTCAAGTTTACAGGCTTCTTTTTTTCCACCTTGAGATCTGATCCTGGTGGCTGTGTATCCTGGTGGCTTTGTGGTGTTTGTTCAGTTTTTGAGCTTTGGTTCTCTTCGGGGATTTAATGTTTATTGTCAAATCTGTTTTTGGTGCATCATTATTCAGCAGTTCAGGAGCTATGGGATGGACTGGAGCACCAATACATTTAGAGTAGTTGTTATTAATATAGGTAATACTGACTGGGTGACCAAATCTGGTGCATATTAACTTAGTGGGTGATTAATGTCTAATGAAATTTGTCTGTGTCCATTTATTAACCAAAATGACTAAATTTTTAGAATCGATAATCCTGCTCTGTCTCCCTTTTTACAGTTGACCATCTGGTTCATGTTCTGACTTGGTAGACCATGTTTAGGAACATAGGATTTGTCATGGTGCATCAGATTGTGGGTCCGTGCTTGATGCTTTGGAGGAAGTTGAAAACCCCCACAATGCATCAGGGCATTTGTGCAATGCTGTACTTGAGAGGGGAAAAAAATCCTTCCTGACCTTTACATGTAAGTTGGTATTCTCCATGCTGGTCAAAAATCTGAAAAAAATTAAAAGGTTTTGTTCTGGCGTTTTCAAAACGAGATGTTTTGATTTTTTGCTTCAAAATGACTTTTTTTCTTTTGAAATTTCTTTCAGTGTCTTTAAAAAAAACATTTTAAAAGAAGCTCAAAATCAAAATGAAATGTTTGGTTTGACCTGAAATGAATTTTTTTTCAGAACTGCCAGTAAACCAAAAAAAACGTTATTCACACAGCTCTAATTAAAACAAATATCTCTGATATCACAAATGTATTTTTTAATCTTTTTTTTTCAGTTGTAGGGTAAGAACTTACCATCCACAGAAAATCCATTGGTTTAGTAAAAATGCAATGCATAGCAGTGTATTCCCAGGGAAGCTCTCTTATGATTAGAGTTAGCAGCATTCTCTAGATGAAGTGATTTGGTGGGATCTGCCTTTTTACGCCTGGTTTCTGCTAACGAGATGCACTGTAATTCCCTTGAGGCATTACTTTGCATTTGTCTTTCTTAAAGGGGCAGTCAGTTACAGTCTTAGGAATTCATGCGGTTTCAGGGCTAGTAGGGACAGCAGAAATCTAAAACTCTTCCATAGCAAGATTATAAAATATTCCCAATTTGTAGGCCATTCAGGAGTGGTGCTGGGGTTGAAGCATCAGGTTTAAGCTTTGAATGGGAGCTGATGAAGGGAATATTAAGGCAGAAGGATGGTGAAAAGCGTAGGGAGAGAGAAGATGGAGTAGAGATTTAGATGAGGATCTCGCCTTTAGGCTCTGATTCAGCAAGTCACTTAAGTGTTTGCTCCACTTTAAGCATGTGGGTAGTCCCATTAATTTAAGCCCGCGCTTCAGTGCTTTGCTGAATTAAAGCCTTTTATAGCAACTTCCCTCTCAAAGTGCTTTACATTCTGATTTGCGGACTATACCTGAAGTTCACCTCCATGACAACTGAAATGCAGCCCCTTCTGGTGTGGAACAGGGCTGCTGTTTGACATTGCACACCAAACATTCAGCGATCTTTCAGACAAGTGGAAAAGAATACCATATACAGGGAAGATCTGAGGTTGACATAATATATTTACTTGAATTGAAATTTGACTGGCATGGTAGGGGTTAACACCCCGGCCCCTGTGAAAATGTCAAAGGCCTATTTAATGACCTAAATGCAGTCAGTATTTTTGTTTGAAGTCTCATCTCAAAGGCAGAATCTCTCTACAAGGTACTTTCAGGAGCTGGGGTGAAAGAGCTTGCACTGTTGCTGTCCACGCTTTACCATTGTGGGGGTAGATGAAAGACTTTAGACTCCAGAGATGGTAGTGTGGCACTTTTCACAAACATTTAATTTATATTTTAAAGAATCATTTTGAAGGGTGAGATTTTGAAAGGGCGGTTTGATTTCCAACTCCCATCCAAAATCAGTGGGAATCAGGTGCCTAATTTCCATTTGTGCCTTTGGAAAATCTACTCCTAAATGACTAAATATTTGTCCTACTGGCTGTGGGCAAGATGGCACAATGTAGCTTTCAGGCAATCTGTTTTCACGGACTAAAACTCATTGGCAATAAACTCTGACTGGCAGAAATTCACCAAGACTGGTTTACATTAGTCGAGGTTGCTGAGGACAAAAACCATAAAGGAAAACAAGGGTAAGTAAGAAAAAAAGAAGCATGAAAATAAATGAGCTTCGAGCATTTGAACAGACTTAACTCATTTGTCCAAAGACTTTCTTTTGGTCTTTAATGTTTTCAAATTACCGTCATTCTCTTTTGGAGTGCTCAGTGTCAGGAGAGGCTGTCAAACAGTTGAGCAATTATCGTATCCCAAAGGGAAGCTGGCTAATGATTTCTCTGGCTGCAGCTTGGTCTTTCAGTTTTCATGCTATGCCAGAATAGTTCCCATTTAATCAAGTGTTTTAGGGGTTGGTTCTTGATGTTAGTGTACGATTTTGAAGTGTCGTGAAAGCTATTCGCTTCCTCCTCTTGATACTTCCCCATTGCCCCATAATATGAGAATTATGAGGTCGCTTGATTAAATCAGCGGTAACTAAACTAATAACCAATAAAAGGAAATAGTTCTTCCATAGCAGGTGCTCAGGTAGTAATATTCATAGACTGTTACAGAACTGCATAAAAAAGGTGGATAATTCCAACGGCTGCAAAATGTTATGATCAATAATGTTTGCGGAGATGGGCTCGAATCAAAACCTTGAATCTGATCACCCCCAAACTTTGGGGAGTTTGGATTTGGATGTGGATTTAGAGCCGAGCCTTGTGGCTCAGCTCGTCTCAAAACAGCATTTAAAATGGAGCAATCAAATCTCAATCTTCATCTTCACAGGGGTCAGAAAGAAATACCCCCTCAAATTCAGCAAGAATACATATCTTAGTGTACTCTAGATTCTTTTCCCTGACGGGCACTGCCAAAAACCTAACATTGACTTAATGGTCTAATAATCTAGGATAAATCTGTATTCCTGTGGCTAATAAAGACACCGGGATGAAATCTTCCATTGAAGTCAATGGAAGTTTTGCCATTGGCTTCAGTAGGGCCAGTGTTTCACCTCAGATGTCGAAAGAAATCTGGCATGCAACTGTGCATGAATTTGTGTGGCTTTTTGTGCTTGCAATTACCATGATTGCATGCACAAATTAAGCATTTACGTGCACTAGTGCCTAATATTCATGTTTGGTTGCAAATGTAAATTAAGCATGAATTGTACCCCTAAAATCATTGAATATCTGGGGTCATATCCTCAGCTGGTGCAAATCGGCATCGCTTCACTGAAGTCAATGAAACCTCAATTTACCCCAGCTAAGGATTTCACCCCTGCTCCATCATATTAACCCTTCTGTCTTTTGCAAATATTTAGGAAGAAATGTATGTTTCATGGAATTTTGCCTTCACAAACATACATATTTGAGAGGCGCCAAAGTCCTATGTTGCATGATAAATTTAGCGTACATTGAAGATATTAATAATTAATTGTTTTAATAATGAAAGCTCCAGCTTTTGAGACAGTCTCTGTCATTTGCTTTTAATAATGGCGACATAGGCAGAATGTTCTGCTGTAATTTCTGTCTGAGTTCTTAATCTTTAAACAATGAACCAAATGATGTATTTGGGGCAAGGGTCTCACCTAAAGGTTGCAGGGGAGTTAAAGTAATTCAAATAAAGTTTGATCATTCAGCTGCACATTACACATGTAGGTACTTATGGAAAGGGAATTTAATAAAGCAGGAATTACACTTTTATTGTTTTGTGCTTGAGAAGTCAGGTGGGTTGTTGCAATCTAGTGAAATGGAGGATCTGAAATATGGAGGATCATGTTATTAGCTAGATGCAACATGATCTAGAAGAATGAGTACACAGTTGTATGTCCTGAGTTTTCTTGAGACAGTTGGGTCTAATGCACAGGGCACTGGCCTGTCAGGAGGCCCCAAGTTCTATACCCCACTCTGCAACAACCTACTGTGTGTCTAGGAGCAAGTCAATTTTCCTGTTTCCCCATCTATATATCTTAGGGTTATATACTAATACCAATCACAATAGTATCCAAGTACCTCCTTGTAGAAGTAGTAGCAAAATCCCTTTGTGTGTCTTGTCTATTTAGATGGTAAACTCAGGGCAGAGACTGTATCTTGCTCTCTGTTTGTACAAAGCTTAGCGCAGTGGGGCCCTCATCTCAGTTAGGGCCTTTAGGCACTACCATAATATTAATAGTATAAACCTAGCTCTGCCACCGATTCACTCTGTAGCCTAGGGCAAGTTACATGACCTCACCTTCCCCACCCTTTCTCCCTCAACTTCCCCATCTATGATATGGAGATAACACTATTTATCTTTAAAGAGAGTTGAAAAATATTGGCTAAAAATACTTTCAATGCAGTTTTCGTTCCTTAAATTATTCAGTAAATATTTTCCCTTCCATTATTAGAGCAATTCTATTAGTTCATTGACTGTCAGTGGACTAATGTATTCAGTTAAGTTTCTGTGTCAATTGGCAAATAAATTATTGGCAAATAACTGTTCACGTTTTTTTTAACTCTGCTAACCGTGTTCACAGCAATATTGCAAGGGTTAATTAATGCTCATAAAACACTTTGAACATGGGAAGTGCTGCATAAATGCTAAAGACTGTTACAGCCTGATTCTAATCTCACACATCAAATGGGACCAGTTCTTTACTCAAAGCAGGTTTTACATTTGCGTAACTCCATTTACTTTAAAGGAGTTTCATCTGTTGACACCAAGGTTTGTTGAAATTTGATCCATTGACTGCTATAGAATTACTCCCAATTTACATTGCTTTATGTTGCTGAGCGGCGAACAGCAGAGGCTAACAGAGGGAGTTTGCCTGGGAGTTCGCCTGGGGAGAGCTCACTGGGGCTTTCATCTGCAGGTTTCTCTGACTAGGTACTGCAACAGCTGAGGAAGCTCTTAAGAGGAAGGTGATATGGAAGGTGAGCGATCAGCTGTTGTAACCTGCACAGGTTGTGCCATGTTTGTCTTTCTTCCACAGGACAGAAGTGACTTTGTCTGTACAAAGTGCAAGCTGGTCTCCATATTGGAAGAGAAGGTTCGAGGTCTGGAGAAACGAGTATCGACTCTGCGTTGCATAAGGGAAAATGAAGATTTCCTGGACAGACGTCAGGAGATGCTTCTACGGCCACAATGTTCTGAAGATTCAGAGCAGCCGCAGCAGGGACAGAAGGATGGTGAAGAAGTTTGGCAGCATGTGACCTCCAGAAGGAGAAAGAGGAGCATCCATGTACCAGCAATGGAGATACAGGTGAGCAATCGTTTCCATGTTCTCTCTACAGGTACTGATGCGGAGAGTGGACTAGATGACACATCTGAAGGAAGGGAGCAGAAGGAGACTCCACCGATTGGAAGGCAAAAGATGCACTGTCCTAGGGATGGGGGTTCCACGACCACCATTCCCAAGAGGAGGAGGAGGGTGGTGGTGGTCGGGGACTCCCTCCTCAGGGGGACTGAGTCATCCATCTGCCGCCCCGACCTGGAAAACCGAGAGGTCTGCTGCTTGCCAGGAGCTAGGATACACGATGTGACGGAGAGACTGCCGAGACTCATCAAGCCCTCGGATCGCTACCCCTTCCTGCTTCTCCACGTGGGAACCAATGATACTGCCAAGAATGACCTTGAGCGGGTCACTGCAGACTACGTGGCTCTGGGAAGAAGGATAAAGGAGTTTGAGGCGCAAGTGGTGTTCTCGTCCATCCTCCCTGTGCAAGGAAAAGGCCTGGGTAGAGACCGTCGAATCGTGGAAGTCAACGAATGGCTACGCAGGTGGTGTTGGAGAGAAGGCTTTGGATTCTTCGACCATGGGATGGTGTTCCAAGAAGGAGGAGTGCTAGGCAGAGACGGGCTCCACCTAACGAAGAGAGGGAAGAGCATCTTCGCCAGCAGGCTGGCTAACCTAGTGAGGAGGGCTTTAAACTAGGTTCACCGGGGGAAGGAGACCAAAGCCCTGAGGTAAGTGGGGAAATGGGATCCTGGGAGGAAGCAAGAGCAGGAGAGCGCAAGAGGGGAGGACTCCTGTCTCATACTGAGAAAGAGGGATGATCGATGAGTTATCTTAAGTGCTTATACACAAATGCAAGAAGCCTGGGAAACAAGCAGGGAGAACTGGAAGTCCTGGCACAGTCAGGGAACTATGATGCGATTGGAATAACAGAGACTTGGTGGGATAACTCACATGACTGGAGTACTGTCATGGATGGATATAAACTGTTCAGGAAGGACAGGCAGGGCAGAAAAGGTGGGGGAGTTGCATTGTATGTAAGAGAGGAGTATGACTGCTCAGAGCTCCGGTATGAAACTGCAGAAAAACCTGAGAGTCTCTGGATAAAGTTGAGAAGTGTGAGCAACAAGGGTGATGTCGTGGTCGGAGTCTGCTATAGACCACCAGACCAAGGGGATGAGGTGGACGAGGCGTTCTTCCAGCAACTAACAGAAGTTGCTAGATCGCAGGCCCTGGTTCTCATGGGAGACTTTAATCACCCTGATATCTGCTGGGAGAGCAATACAGCGGTGCATAGACAATCCAGGAAGTTTTTGGAAAGTGTAGGGGACAATTTCCTGGTGCAAGTGCTGGAGGAACCAACTAGGGGCAGAGCTTTTCTTGACCTGCTGCTCACAAACAGGGAAGAATTAGTAGGGGAAGCAAAAGTGGATGGGAACCTGGGAGGCAGTGACCATGAGATGGTCGAGTTCAGGATCCTGACACAAGGAAGAAAGGAGAGCAGCAGAATACGGACCCTGGACTTCAGAAAAGCAGACTTGACTCCCTCAGGGAACAGATGGGCAAGATCCCCTGGGAGAATAACATGAAGGGCAAAGGGGTCCAGGAGAGCTGGCTGTATTTTAAAGAATCCTTATTGTGGTTGCAGGAACAAACCATCCCGACGTGTAGAAAGAATAGTAAATATGGCAGGCGACCAGCTTGGCTTAACAGTGAAATCCTTGCTGACCTTAAACGCAAAAAAGAAGCTTACAAGAAGTGGAAGATTGGACAAATGACCAGGGAGGAGTTTAAAAATATCGCTCAGGCATGCAAGAGTGAAATCAGGAAGGCCAAATCGCACTTGGAGTTGCAGCTAGCAAGAGATGTTAAGAGTAACAAGAAGGGTTTCTTCAGGTATGTTAGCAACAAGAAGAAAGTCAAGGTGTGGCCCCCTTACTGAATGAGGGAGGCAACCTAGTGACAGAGGATGTGGAAAAAGCTAATGTACTCAATGCTTTTTTTGCCTCTGTCTTCACAAACAAGGTCAGCTCCCAGACTGCTGGACTGGGCAGCACAGTATGGGGAGGAGGTGACCAGCCCTCCGTGGAGAAAGAAGTGGTTCGGGACTATTTAGAAAAACTGGATGAGCACAAATCCATGGGGCCGGATGCGCTGCATCCGAGGGTGCTAAAGGAGTTGGCGGATGTGATTGCGGAGCCATTGGCCATCATCTTTGAAAACTCATGGCGATCGGGGGAGGTCCCGGATGACTGGAAAAAGGCTAATGTAGTGCCCATCTTTAAAAAGGGAAGAAGGAGGATCCGGGGAACTATAGGCCAGTCAGCCTCACCTCAGTCCCTGGAAAAATCATGGAGCAGGTCCTCAAGGAATCAATTATGAAACACTTAGAGGAGAGGAAAGTGATCAGGAACAGTCAGCATGGATTCACCAAGGGGAAGTCATGCCTGACTAACCTAATTGCCTTCTATGAGGAGATAACTGGCTCTGTGGATGAGGGGAAAGCAGTGGATATGTTATTCCTTGACTTTAGCAAAGCTTTTGATATGGTCTCCCACAGTATTCTTGCCGCCAAGTTAAAGAAGTATGGGCTGGATGAATGGACTGTAAGGTGGATAGAAAGCTGGCTAGATCGTCGGGCTCAACGGGTAGTGATCAATGGCTCCATGTCTAGTTGGTAGCCGGTTTCAAGCGGGGTGCCCCAAGGGTCGGTCCTGGGGCCGGTTTTGTTTAATATCTTTATTAATGATCTGGAGGATGGTGTGGACTGCCTCTCAGCAAGTTTGCAGATGACACTAAACTGGGAGGCATGGTAGATACGCTGGAGGGTAGGGATCAGATACAGAGGGACCTAGACAAATTGGAGGATTGGGCCAAAAGAAACCTGATGAGGTTCAACAAGGACAAGTGCAGAGTCCTGCACTTAGGACGGAAGAATCCTATGCACTGCTACAGACTAGGGACCGAATGGCTAGGTAGCAGTTCTGCAGAAAAGGACCTAGGGGTCACAGTGGACAAGAAGCTGGATATGAGTCAACAGTGTGCTCTTGTTGCCAAGAAGGCTAATGGCATTTTGGGCTGTATAAGTAGGGGCATTGCCAGCAGATCGAGGGACGTGATCGTTCCCCTGTATGCGACATTGGTGAGGCCTCATCTGGAGTACTGTGTCCAGTTTTGGGCCCCACACTACAAGAAGGATGTGGAAATATTGGAAAGAGTCCAGCGGAGGGCAACAAAAATGATTAGGGGTCTGGAGCACATGACTTATGAGGAGAGGCTGAGGGAACTGGGATTGTTTAGTCTCCAGAAGAGAAGAATGAGGCGGGATTTGATAGCTGCTTTCAACTACCTGAAGGGGGGTTCCAAAGAGGATGGAGCTCGGCTGTTCTCAGTGGTGGCAGATGACAGAACAAGGAGCAATGGTCTCAAGTTGCAGTGGGGGAGGTCTAGGTTGGATATTAGGAAACACTATTTCACTAGGAGGGTGGTGAAGCACTGGAATGCTTTACCTAGGGAGGTGGTGGAATCTCCTTCCTTGGAGGTTTTTAAGACCCGGCTTGACAAAGCCCTGGCTGGGATGATTTAGTTGGGAATTGGTCCTGCTTTGAGCAGGGGGTTGGACTAGATGACCTCCTGAGGTCCCTTCCAACCCTGTTATTCTATGATTCTATGTGAAATCCAAGTCCGGGCCAGATTTTCAAAGGTATTTAGGTGCCCCAAGATGCAGATAGGCACCTAGTGAAATTTTCAAAAGGCTTTGGGCACCTAACAACTTGCAGTAAGTCTGATGGTTGTCCACACTTGCAACACTACATCAGCACAGCTGTAGCGCTTCAGTGCAGATGGGGGGGAGGGATAGCTCAGTGGTTTGAGCATTGGCCTGCTAAACCCAGGGTTGTGAGTTCAATCCTTGAGGGGGCCACTTAGGGATCTGGGGCAAAATCAGTACTTGGTCCTGCTAGTGAAGGCAGGGGGCTGGACTCAATGACCTTTCAAGGTCCCTTCCAGTTCTAGGAGATGGGATATCTCCATTAATTTATTTTTATTTACCTATGCTGTTAGGAGGGGTTCTCCTGTCAGCATCGATAATTCACCTCCTCGAGAGGTGGTAGCTAGGTTGACAAAAGAATTCTTCTGCTGACCTAGCACTGTCTTCGCTAGTGGTTAGATCAATTTAACTACATCGTTCAGGGGTGTGGATTTTTCACACCCCTGAGCGACATAACTATGCCAATGTAAATTCCCAGTGTAGACCAGCCCTTAGGCTCCTAAACACCAGATTTTCAAAGGTATTTGGGCACCCAACTTCTGTTGATTTCAATGTGAACTAAGCTTCTAAACACTGACCCTAAGGGCTTGTCTACATGAACAATTAATTCACAGCAAGCTGGGATGTGAATCTACCCTACACTAGCCTGCCGCGCTGTAACCATCTGTGTGGATCCTGCTGATGCGCATTAATAGTTTGTTAATGTGCTTTGATCAAGTCCCGTTTCAAAGAAGACTAGATCAAAGTACATTGACAAACTGTTGAGGAACGACAGTTAATCTGCGGCAGGCTAGTGTGGGGTAGATTTGCACCCCATCTTGCTGTGAACTAACTAATGTAGACAAACCCTTAAAATAACTTAGGAGCCTAAGCCCCATTTTCATTAGTAATTAAGGACGTCTGAAAAATTTACCCTTAATTTTAAGCATGTGCTTAAATTTCCTATTCAGGAACTGAATTGTGTTGAAGTCAATGGGACTTAAACCTGTGCTTAAAATTGAGCATGTACTTAACTGCTTTCCTAATAGACATGCCTTTCTTGATCATGGTATCTGCACTTTTTCATGAACTCGGTAAACTGATTAGTTGCTCTAAATATTCTAGAGTATTGGTTGATAGTCTGAATATATTTTTGCCTATTAAATATGCATAAATAATAATAAATCCAAGTAAAATTGTATCAAAGATAAATGGTGTTGGGAACCACACAGGCTCAGGTTTAAATATGCTATGCTGTTAGATGGATCTGAATTGGAAAATGACTTTCAAACACAAGTGAACTCTGGAGAAGTTGGATTCCAGATCCAGACTCAGCTATTTAGCTGTTCTGTGGGGGGCTAGAACGTGAACAAGGAATATGAGCAACATAGCACTCTGGAGCAGTTCAGATTAGGCTCTGAACTCCATATTTGGGACTGATCTCTGGTTCTAAGTATCACTGTGTTTCACTTCAGAAGGGCTGGGGCTAACTTTTGGTTTGGATG
This sequence comes from Emys orbicularis, assembly GCF_028017835.1. Lineage (NCBI taxonomy): Eukaryota > Metazoa > Chordata > Testudines > Emydidae > Emys > Emys orbicularis. The sequence goes on from NC_088684.1 coordinate 137,813,641, forward strand.
GATTTGCATGAGTCTGAGTTTCAGGCAGGAGCAAAAATTCCCCCCATAAAAAACGGATGAAATCTCACCTGCTTTCACATCAGAATCATGTGAAGGATAGGTCCATCAATGGCTATTAGCCAGGATGGGCAGGGATGGTGTCCCTTGCCTGTGTTTGCCAGAAGCTGGGAATGGGCAACAGGGGATGGATCACTTGATGATTACCTGTTCTGATCATTCCCTCTGGGCACCTGGCATTGGCCACTGTCGGAAGACAGGATACTGGGCTAGATGGACCTTTGGTCTGACCCAGTGTGGCCGTTCGTATGTAAAACCATGAATTTTACATTACTTTGATTCAAAATCATAGACTGGCACCAGGCTTGCTCTGGGACCTCCCCTCAGAATCCGAGAACCTGCTGACAAACCTAGGCTGAACTTAGGTGGCAAGAAAATCTAAAACCAGGTGAGTATTTTGCAGTTTGGGGGTTAGTTTGACCATTTTGCACAGTCTTACTTATAAGCACTGCCCTGTTTTCACATAATGCAAGTGGGGGAAATTTGGTCCACTTTAATGATTTGAATGGACAACAGAAGAGTTTGTATCTATTAGGCCTGGTCCACACTACCCCCCCACTTCGGACTAAGGTACGCAAATTCAGCTACGTTAATAACGTAGCTGAATTCGAAGTACCTTAGTCCGAACTTACCGCGGGTCCAGACGCTGCAGGCAGGCTCCCCCGTCGATGCCGTGTACTCCTCTCGCCGAGCTGGAGTGCCGGCGTTGACGGCGAGCACTTCCGGGATCGATTTATCGCGTCTAAACCAGACGCGATAAATCGATCGCAGAAGATCGATCGCTTACATCCGGACCAGGAAGTAAGTATAGACGTACCCTTAATTACTGTAGTTGTTTGATGAAATATCAGTTTTGTCTCCATGGTCAATGGGATATGGTAACAGATCGATGTGTGTATGTGATATTGTACATTGATTTATAAGCACGGCCTCATATCCTTGATGCAAATGCCACTCAGTGACAAGTCACATGTTTTTGATCTGTGTCATTTTGTATTTAAAATATGCATAATGAAACTTTGTTTTACATATGCTACAATAGGAGTAATAAAAATCTTGACACTTCCACTTGCAGCAGCTTAATTTATGGTGGTGATTATGGAGCTCCTGTGTTAAGTGCAGGAAATACCACAAATATGGGTAAAAGGATAATGCTGTGGTACAGTAAATGGTAAGATTTATTGTCCCTCACTGTGCATGATTGGGTCAGATCGTCACCTGGGATAAATCAATGGAGCCAGGTTGATTTACTCCAGTTGAGGATCTGGGCCCATAATCTCTAGGGGCCAGATTGTGAACTTCTTACTTACACCGAGTAGTACCTTAATCCTAGAATAGTCCTATTGAAATCAACAGGATCCTCTGAGGAGAAAGGTAATATGAGTAAGTGTATCAGAATTTGACACTATATGAATTAGTCTTAGCCTGATTCTGATCTCACACCAGTTTTATAAAGCAGTGCCACTGACACTCTCTCTTTGCAGTGGTATGAGAGCAGACTCGGGCCCATCTTACATGCTGGTTTATGTGTAACATATAGGGAATCTACATATTGGTGCACTGGTTTCGGTCGAGGTGTACATCACATGGTACAGTATATGTATGACAGTTTTGCAATTTTTCAAGGAGTTACTGTTTGTTTGTTTGCCATTTCCTTTTCTACTTCTTTTTATAAACAACTGTCTGTTTGTGAGGCAAAGGGAGAGTGACATGGCGGCACAGAAACTATGCCAAAGGTTATGTAGGCAAAAGATATAAATGGATATACAGAATATACATGATGAGGGGATAGCAACACTCCATAGGTACACTGGTCATAGAAAGTCAAGCTGATGTTTGGTGCAATAAATCCCTTTGTACACAAGTAGCAGGCATCTCTAACTGTTCTGGGCTTGAGGGTCTAGGGCGGTCTTGCTGAAGATACCACAGCTGCTCGGTGATCCAACAGTCAAAAGTGTATTCTTCTTGCACACCTGAGAGTTTGACCTTTCCTCCCACAATCCTCCTGTGGACAGATGAGGTCTCCTGGGAGGCTCTGAAATCATTCCAAGTCTGGGAGTTCTGAGATCCAAGACAGGTCCCCACCTGCGCGACAGCCGACATCTTGACCAACTTTGGGCACTGAACTGAGGACAACCAGAGCATGAGTCTCTACAGTTTGAGGTAAAGAACCAGGCTGTCATACCAAGAGCTGGACAAGACCCATAGCCTCACTGGTTTGGATTCTGAGGATATGTACATCATCCACTGGCCACTAGGATACAATTGTGTCTAACATAATTGGGTGCTCCACAAGTGTGAATGTGACGCATGACAGTAAATGTTCTAGAGACAGTAAATGTGTGCTCAGGCTGGGAGGGTTGTTTAAAGGCCAGAAGAGGGAGTGTGAGAAAGATTTCTTTCATGATTTGGTCCCCACCAAATATGGGTTGTAATTGTTTGATGATATCCCATACTATCACTTTGTCCAAACCATGGAAACAGCCATGGGTTCTAGAATGGCTCCCCAATATGCCAACCTCTTCATGGGCCACCTTGAGGGAAAATTTCTGGAAAAATGTGCCACAAAGCCAACTATATACCTGAGATACATTGATGATATTTTCATCCTCTGGAGGGAAGACCTAAGATCCCTCATTGATTTCTACCACAACTTCAACAACTACTAGCTGTCCACCAAACTCTCTCTAGAACGCTCCCACACCAGCAGCAACTTCCTCAACACTAAGATTAGCTTAAACTATGGAACTCTACAAACAACGATATACAAGAAACCCACCGATCACCATATTTACCTTCACAGATCCAATAATCACCCCAGACACACACACAAATCTGTTATCTACAGCCACACCCTCAGCTACCACAGAATTTTTTCCCAAGAGAAAGTCTGGGATATATACCTAAACACACTTAAAACCACCTTCACTAAACAAGCATACTCCACCAGAGAGAAGCAGATTGTGTCATGGAACAGTCTCCGCAAGTACCTTGGAAGAACCTGCTTCAATACAGGGAAAAAAACCCAACCCTGACCACAGATTCTTCATTATCACATACCACTTCACACTGGAACACATACAGGGTCTCATTAAACTATTACCACCCATATTTGATGGGGATCACATCTTGAAAGAGATCTTTCCTGAACCCCCCGTCTTCTAACCTTCAAATAACCCCCACTCACCCATCAGGAGCAAACTCCCCACAGACCTAGACATACAAACTTAAAGTGTGACCAGACCCTGTTAGAACAACAGATGCAAAACCTCCAGACATATCTCCACTGTTATGATGATCAGTACCTCCCACAACACACCTTTCAAGATTCATGGGTCCTACACATGCTTATCACAACATGGGGTACCAGTACCTCATCCAGTGAATCAAAATGCCCCAATAACAACTAGGTGGGTGAAACCAGACAATCACTGTGCTCTCAAATGAACTCACACAGAAAAATAAGACAAATACATCATATCATCTCTGGGCGAACACTTTTCACTAAGCAATCGCTTCATAGCTGATCTTTCAATGCTTGTCTTCAAAGGAGATGTGCACAATACCATCACAAGGTGACCTTGGGAACTTAAATTTCTAGACAGTGAAAGCCATGGGCTTAACAGCGAGGCTGGTCTTATGGATCATTACAGCAATTTGTTACACACCACATTGCCTACCACCCTTAATGGCTCACTTCAAACCCTTTATGCTTAACTATATAACCCCCATTTGCCCACTTCATTTCAAGTGACTACCTCCCACCCCTTGTGCTTAACAATCTGTCCCAACTTGTGTTTAGCTCAGACACTCTGCTTTCTTCCTCAGACCTGAAGAAGAGCGTTGTGTAGCTCAAAAACTTGTATCTTCCACCAACAGAAATTGGTCCCATAAAAGATACTACCTCACCCAACTTGTCTCTGTAATATCCTGGGACAACACGGCTACAACAACACTGCAAACAGTAAACGTGCTAAGCATGTGTGTGAATACCAAGCTTGAACGTGCTCAGACCTATTGGCTTACATTGAGCTACATAACTTGGATTAAGCACAATCGATTTAACTGTGAAATGCAGACAAAACCTCTGAGGTCCATGACTGGTCTTCATCTTCCCCAAGACGTCCTCAGATTCCCTGCCTTTGCTCCCTCACTACTTTCCATGTTTTCTGTTTTGTAAACATTAAAACAAACGGGCAAGCTGCATTTGATCTGCTGATGTTTATGTTCATAGCTCTCTGATCTGTAGTGAATGAATGTGAAAGAGACGTAGGTTTATGAGTGCACTTTTTATAAAGGAAGAAATTAACTGAGTAGCAATAAAGCTGTGGAGTTACATAGGTTTACCAAAGAATTACAATACAAATGTACAAAAAAGAATAAGACAACAAAGTGACTATAATTTATCATTTTTAAAGGCCTGACTCTTGGTTGATTTCACAGGTCATAACAAAACCTAAAAAAATTTACACACCATTTCCCAGTATAACTAAAAAGATCATAAAGTGACAAAATTGTAAACCAAAGGTCCCAGAAATAACCAAACTGAAGAACATAACCATATAGACTTGGATTTTCAAAGGAAGTGATGTGCCTGCACCCTTAGGATCCTTTGAAGATCGAACCCATAGCTCCCCAAAGCCAATCATGGGGAGTTATTCTGTAGGATGGGCTCTGATACCCCGTGCTTGATAAAGGAGGCATTGATTATGCCCGACTAGCTGACGTATGGAGACTGCTGCTCAGGAAAGGTTGAGGTCAGATCAACCTTTGTTTATGGGATGGCGGGGGAAAGAGGTTACAGAGGTGATGGCTGGGCCACTCAAGCGTAGCTAGATTTTTGTAATCTTCAAGTCTGATTTCAGACCATGATGGAAGAGTGCATGATGAATCTGAGACAGGTCTCCACATTGTTATTGTTAGTTACCTATGGAACCTTTTGATCAAGAGATGAGATAAGGCCTGACAGCATAGACTGATGGAGCCAGAATTGGGTTGCTTCAGAGGGGTTCTGTAATTTCTTTGGAGTGCATGGAATCCTGCAGGAGTAAATGTTATTGCCTCAGTGGTTCAGTATGCATGTGAAACCAAAAATTAGTTAGATATGGAATAGGGCAGTACATCCTACCCACATTTTGGTAAGCATCTTTCTCTCATAATTCTCATAAATCACCAAGGTACCTAAACACAGCACTGCAATTAAAGTCCACACTGAATGTGCCCAGAAGTGACATACCGATGCAGAAAGACAATGGCATTACTTGTGGAAAAGGGGAAATGGCTGTGGGACATTGCTTGATCTGTGATTGCTCTATGTATTGTTGGCGTTTGCCGCAGTGAGGCAGAATGGGGCCATTTCTGAGCATGAGAACAGTGTGGAACCCTAGGTTGTAGGAGTAGCCTTGATCAGCTCTGAAACACTGGGAAGCTGTGAACTTTTCTTCAAGACCCAGGTCTCTTCACAGCCCTCCGTGCCTTCATGATCCCGTAGGCTGGGTTATGGAATTTCATTCTATGTAGATTTTTCTTTGGTGGTCATAACTGTGGTAACTAACTTCCAGGGATGCGTTAAGCGATGAATGAGCTTTATTTAGGGGTATCCCTGAAAACCATCACATAAATGGCAGCAACTGCAGATTGTGTAAGTACAACTGCTCCGCAGCTTTCACATGCCAAAGACCCTGTCAGTGCTCTCTGTGGCTTGTATCGACTGCCTGTTCAGCAGTGGTTTGGCTATTAATATTTATAAACCTTAAATAATACAGGATTTAGTTTACCTGATAGACCATATGTTGGCCTGAGTCCCATAAAGGCACCTGAGATTGGCCTGGCTACAGCCCAGGACCATCCCCAGATACAATCTTGGGAGGAAAAGGAGGAGTGGGGTTTATTCCCTTGACGACCCGTGTCTCTGGAATGTTCTCCCCCTCATTAGTCACCAGAGCACATCTCCATCATCCTTCAGGGCAACACTCCAGGTTTACATCTTTCCTTTTTAGTTGAGTCTTTTATAACTGAGTTGTGTATTTATTTTATGCCTTCTCTTGTGTCTGACCTTGGCTTTACTTGGGCACTTTGCCTTATTAGTGACAATATATTGATTTTTTTTAAAATATGTGTTTCTTGCTAAGATGCTTGCTACCCTTTGGGGCACGGTTGCCTCTAAATTAACATTTCATGGGTGTATATACATAGATGCATATTAATAAATAATGCATAGCAATTAATAGCTTAGCAACTGAATTTGGTTCAGAACAATATTGAATATGGATTTAGCCTTAATAATACAGATCAGCATTATTAATAACATGTACCAGATGGTTACAGCTACATTAAACCTATTGTGTGTTGCACCACTTACCTTTGTGATAGAAATATCTATCCTCCCCTCTTCCCCACCACATACACACACTCACAGTGTATTTGGCTGCAATCAATCATTGAGGAATTATCAGGGCAACATTTTTTCTCTCTCCAGACCGTTGAACGGTTCATTTAGATATGAAAAATGATAGAATAAGAATTTTGTTAAAAAAAAAAAATCTGTTCACCTTCTCTTGGGAGCTAGGCATGGGAGCCAAGGACTTCAGTATGTTACAAGGGGGGTGTGGACTGTAACCCAGCAGCGAATGCAACAACCTTAAATAATAAAAGGGTGGAGGGATGAGAGCGTTGCAATACGGACATGATCATCTTGCAAGCTCCCATACTACCTGCATGTGGCTGATCCCCCCCCTCCCCATAACAATAGCAGCCGCATCTCTTCTGAGTCATGCAGAGGGCAGGCTGGTGCTGAAGGGACAGCGCCTGGGAAGCCGAGCTGGGCAAACCCCCAAGATGAGCGGGGCTGGGCGCCTCCCTTTTATCGGAGCGAGCAGTTGATCAGCTGGGCTTGGGTGTCTCCCACCCCACTCCACGCTCCCACCCCAGGGCTCTGCTCGCATGGGCAGGAGCTGGGAGGGGAGGGTTTATCGCGCGCTCTCTCTAGCCTTTAACCATAATTAAATCTCAACAGCCATTTAGTGCCTCCCCACTGACCCCCCCTTAGAAGTGAGATCGGGGGTGGGGGGGGGGGGAAGGCTGGCACTGCTGGGTGTTTCCCTGTCTTGCAAGGTCACTAATTCCGGAGGTAAGTCCTGATCAATGGGCAAATTTCCTTCTCTCTTTCTCTCCCCCATCTTGGCTGTCTCCAGTGCCACCTGGCCTCCTCTCCGCCTTTCTCCCTTCACCCCCCCTCTCCAGGGGACACTGCACGAGCCGGGTCACCGCTGACACCCCCCCCCATATATGATTCAGCATTTCGCCCTTCCCTTCCCCTGCGGTGCTCACCCTCCAGCTGCTGCCTTTGGAGAAAGTGAGGAACAATAGGCTAACGCCACGCTTCATTTGCAAGGGGCTGGGGGAAGGGGGCTGAGGAGGAGGGGGGGCAGATCCCTTGCAGCTAACACGCCCCCCCCCCCAAGCAGGGGAGGGGCGCTGCTCGGAGCAACTTGTAGCAGCAGCACGTTCGGGGGTGGGGTGGGGGGGAGGCTTGTTGCTCCAACCCAGCTCGGCTCCATTTGTTAATTCGCCACCCCACATCACTTCCGGATTAGGCCCCAATCTCTGCTGCAGAGTGAGGGATTTTTCTTTTCACCCCCTCCCTCATCATCTGGAGAGGCTGGGAACTTGAAATCTCCTCTCCTGATTGCAGCAGGAGCTGCTGCCTGCCTTCAACTTTGCATTGCATTTCCCTCTCCATGGACCCAGCTAGCCAGCCAGTCTCTCCTCTATGAGGGCAGAACATACAAACCTTGCAAGGCACACCCCTGTTGCTCTCTCTCTCTCTTTCTCTCTGGGGGGGATTTTGATCCTATTTGTTGTTGTTTTTCTTTAGCAGGGAGACCCCCGGAGCCATGGGCGAGAGGAGGCAGAATGAAGAAGAGGAGGTCCCAGCCTTCTTCAAGAACCTGGGCTCAGGCAGCCCCAAGCCCCGGCAGAAATTCTGTGGCATGTTCTGCCCGGTGGAAGGCTCCTTGGAGAACAAGACCATCGATTTCGATTCGCTCTCGGTGGGACGGGGAGCCAGCAGGATCGTGGCCCAGCAGAGGGATGTGGCCCACTTGGGCTCGGATTCCCAGTCCCTCTCTTCCAGGCAGGGCAGGAAGGGAGGGGAGCCATCTGTTGAATTCGGGAGAAAGGTGGAGATCAGGGCGGCTGCTGGCAAAGAGGCGCTGCAGAACCTCAATGACAAGGTGGGTGCAGATGGCTCTGGGTGTGTCTGAGAGGGAGATCTGCAACTTACACACGAGTTAAGCTGGGGGGGGGGGGGGAAAGGTGATCTCCGATCAGGCTTCCATTTCGCATCATGCCTCCTCATTGCATTCAACTTGCTGCATGTGCTCACTAAGGTAGCAGTTGGTACTAGCCTCTTACCGCCAGACTATGTCCCTGTATTCTTCTGCAGGAGCGGGGGGGAAGATTGGTAGAATTAGAGAGAGGACTGCTCCCCCCCCTCCCCCTTTCCTTTCCATCTGCTGATGGAAGCTGACTTTTTGTTTCTTAGGCATTTCCAAACACTACTCTAGCACAGTGCCCCACCCATCTGATTAATGCAGCTCACAACAAGATAAAATGCAATTGTAAGCAAAAGAGCATTGGGCAGCAACCCTGATGGCCAAATCCCTGCCACTTTACTGAAGGTAAAACTCGGCTGAGGCTCAATTCTGAAGACCTGACCCAGCTTTTTTACTCAGACAATGCTCTTAGTGGGAATTTTGGCTGAGAAAGAATTTTAGCAATTGGCCAGTTGACTGAAATGGGCATTTTGCCTGAGTAAATCTTGTATAGAACTGTAGGAATCTGGGCTTGGATTGTCAAAGAGCGACTCAAATCCCATTTAAATTATTTTATCTCCTTTAGACTTCTTTGAAAATCCTGGTCCTGGCCCTTAGTCCCAGGTCCCTGCTAATGTGTCAAACCATGTATAATTAAGCACCTCTTTGTCCCTTAACAACAAAATATTGAAAGCTATAGCTCTGGCTGATCATGTATAATTTCTTTCTCAGGTAAATTAAAGGAAATCAACTCAAACAAGCTTTATTTAGATTTAAATCAAGAAATATTGTCACTCTCTGTGCTTTCCTTTGACAAACACTAGCTTTGAAGCGTCAAGGTGAATGAAGAGTGGACCCGGAATTTGACAAACTTATAATAGTAAAGTAGGAAAGAGTTCTTCCAAGTATTCCCCCACGTCCACACCCCAAAGGTGCTTACGAAACAATTCCAGTCTCTTAAGAATTAATTTGAATAGCTGGTACCCAGATGCTGATTCACCAATGGCGTGGATGGTACATTCAAGGCAAAAAACTTGGGTGAGAGTGTCCATATGGGCTTGACCTTCAGCACCCATAAATCTAATGCGAGCGTTGGGTACTCAGCACCTCTGAAAATCATAGCCTATACCCATCTGCTACTGCAAAAACCCAAGGCTTGATTTTGCCAACATTGATGCCTGTGAATGACTTTATTCAATGAAGTAGTCCCATTTAACTAAGTGAGATTAGTCTCAGGAATACAATTACTCATCTGCATACGTGTTTGCAAGTTTAGGGTTCAAGAAAGTTTTTGCAATTCAAGACTTAATTTTGTGTGGCATCTTTCATACAAACCGTAACTCATGATGCTTTGCAATACTAATAATAGAAGACTGGGAATGTGTTGTAAATAATAATAATAAGGTGCAATTTTTGTCTGGCGTGGAAAAATGTATCTATTTCAAATATTAATTGAAAACAGTCAATATGGGATTATTTGGAGGAATAATCAGGAATTGTAGCAGAATATTAACTGTATTTTTAAAAAAGTTTTGTTGCATTTTATCAGTTTGATAGTCACATTTTCATTATACCTTTAATTAAGAAGGCACAAAATAATTACATGATCCACCAGAATTTTTGAATTGTGTCCCATTAGCTGTGCATAATGCTGGCACCAATATGGTGTTCTTTTTCCTAATGGTGGCGTGAAGTCTTCTGCGGTAAATGACTTAAGAGAGATTGGTACTCATTAGCAGGAATGCTGTAGCTTTTATGGTTTCCCAGGTGACTGCATCTGTGTATTGTATTGAATTGAAGTGTTAGGCCCTCAACTGATATAAACTGGCGTAGCTCCATTGAAGTAAATGGAGGTTCATCTATTTACATTAGCTGAGGATCAGGCTCAATCTATTTATATAAGAAAGGGGAAAGAAAGTACTTCAAGATACTAGACTAAATTCAGACCTGTGTTAAAAGGCTAAAAGCCCACTGGCTTCAGTGGATTTGCGTTTGATTATCTGGGGTCTGAATTTGGCCATTTACTTTCACACCTCAGTTGGACAACATAGTTTTATTAACACACTTATAATCGTGTATAACCTAGCCAAGAACAGCCTATCTACATTTCTGTATAGATAATGATAATGTGCAACATATCAAACAATAATAAATTCATTCACAGTCCCTGAAGTTATGAAAAATGTAGATTATCTAACAAAAGCCAAGATGTCCTAACACTCAGCTATCTTTAGCTTGGAGACTTGAGAATTATTATGGCCACAACCAATATTCTTAAGAACCCATATATTTTTGATGGTGTGAGCTCTGGTCCAGGAATCAAAGGGCCCTATCATCAGGTGGTATAAATGGGCGATGGTTCTATTGGAGTTAGTTGAGCTCTGCCCAGTGACATTAGCCAAGGATCTGATCCAAAATACATTAAAGCACAGTCATCTTTTCTTCTGGTGTGTAGAATGATCCTGCCTTATGCTCAGCCTACATTATTAGTGAGTCAACTAGGACCAGCGCATTTGGCATTTTTCTGTACTCTTAACTATCCAGGGGATAAAAAGGGAATTTAATTGTTCTGCATTAAATGGCATGTGTAGTTCTGCAGACTAAGAGTAATCAAATCTCTCTCTGTCTGCCTATCGTATTCCACAGGCATCTATCACAGTAGTATCTTATTGACAGGGTGCTCCATGCTTCCGGGCTTAAAATGACCACTAGAGACATCAGGAAGAGTTTCCATCCTACTTTACAAAACATTTCACAGTTAGGTCTTTAGGGGCAGCGTAGCCTAATCAACAGGGCAGACCATGGGAGATCTGGGTTCTGTGCCAAGCTCTGCCACTAACTTGCTGTATGGCCTTGGGGAAGTTACTTCACTTTTCTGTTTCCCCTTCCATTCTTTGTCTACTTAGTTTGTTAACTTTTGGGCAGAGAATGACTCATGCTATGGGTACGGCTACATTGCAGCCAGCAGTGGGATTAGTAGTTCATGTTGTTGTGTTTGCGCTAGCTCGCTAAAAATAGCAGGGAGGATGCTGTGGCACAAGACTCCAACACCAGCTGTACGAACAAGTATGTACCCAGGAAAATCAGGCAGGCTTGTGAAGCCCGGGTCATGGTGTCCTCATTTTAATTTTTAGTGGGAGTACAGCTAGCGCAGGTAGGTCTATACAAGCTGCCATTCACACCCCTGCCACGGTGTAGACGTACCCAATATGTCTGAGCATTGTGACAAAGTTCCTCCTCTATCTTGGTGGGTTCTGCGCTTATTGGCGGATTTTCTTGCCTCAGCGATTCACCATGTGGGTTGGGGAACAGCCCAGAGACCTTCCCCTCTGGAAGAACCCACAGTCCAGGTCAATTGGGAGGTTTGGGGGGAACCCGGGCCCGCCCTCTACTCCGGGTTCCAGCCCAGGGCCCTGTGGACTGCAGCTGTCTATAGTGCCTCCTGTTACAGCTACATGACAGCTACAACTCCCTGGGCTACTTCCCCATGGCCTCCTCCAAACACCTTCCTTATTCTCACCACAGGACCTTCCTCCTGGTGTCTGATAACGCTTGTGCGCCTCAGTCCTCCAGCAACACACCCTCTCACTCACAGCTCCTTGCGCCTCTTGCTCCCAGCTCCTCACACTCGCACCACAAACTGAAGTGAGCTCCTTTTTAAAACCCAGGTGCCCTGATTAGCCTGCCTTAATTGATTCTAGCAGCTTCTTCTTAATTGGCTCCAGGTGTCCTAATTAGCCTGCCTGCCTTAACTGGTTCTAGCAGGTTCCTGATTACTCTAGTGCAGCCCCTGCTCTGGTCACTCAGGGAACAGAAAACTACTCATCCAGTGACCAGTATATTTGCCCTCTACCAGACTCCTGTACCCCACTGGTCTGGGTCTGTCACATATCCCTCCCCCCTGCTCAACGCCAAAGGGTTGGGCAGCTTGGGACGCCAGACAGTGCACACGTGACAAGCCATCGGCGTTGCCATGACGGCTCCCTGCTCTGTGTTGCACACGGAACTGGAAAGGTTGGAGGGATAAAAACCATCTGGTCACCCTTGTGTTCTTCTCCTTGTTCCACTGCATCCATTGAAGAGGGGCATGGTTGGTCACGAGGACAAATCTGCGCCCGAGCAGGTAGTAGCGCAATGTTTCCATGGCCCATTTTACAGCAAGGCATTCTCTCTCCACCACTGCATATTTTTGTTCCCTTGGAAGGAGTTTCCGACTGAGGTATAGAATTGGGTGTTCCTCCTCCCCGACCATCTGTGATAGAACGGCCCCCAACCCTACTTCTGATGCATCCGTCTGCAGGATAAACTCCTTGGTGAAATCAGGGGCTATCAGTACGGGGTTATTGCAGAGGGCAGTCCGTAGGTCTGTGAATGCTTCCTCTGCTGCGTCAGACCATCTCACCAGATCAGGTCCACGGGCTTTCACTAGGTCTGTCAGGGGGCTTGCCCTTGTGGCAAAGTGGGGGATAAATCGTCGGTAATACCCCACCACACCTAGGAACGCCAGGACTTGTTTCTTGCGACTTGGTCGGGGCCAATTTTGGATGGCCTCTAACTTGTTCACTTGGGGTTTTACCAGACCTTTTCCCACAATGTAGCCAAGATATTTGGCCTCTGTAAACCCTACAGCACACTTGGCAGGGTTTGCTGTAAGGCCAGCTCGCCTGAAGGTATCGAGGACTGCCTCCACCTTCTCCAGGTGGGTTTCCCAGTCTGGGGTATGAATGACCACATCGTCCAAGTAGGCAGCAGCATAACTGTCATGCGGGCGTAATAGCTTGTCCATGAGGCGCTGGAAGGTAGCTGGGGCCCCATGTAGTCCAAAAGGGAGGACAGTATATTGAAAAAGACCCTCTGGTGTAGAGAATGCAGTCTTTTCCTTTGCGTCTTCTGCAAGGGGAATCTGCCAGTACCCCTTTGTCAAGTCTAGGGTAGTCAAGTACCGGGCATTACCCAGACGATCCACTAGCTCATCTATGCAAGGTATGGGGTACGCGTCGAACTGGGATACTTCGTTTAGTTGCCGGAAGTCGTTGCAAAATCTTGTGGTGTCATCAGGTTTGGGCACCAGCACGATTGAGCTGGACCACTGACTGTGGGATTCTTCGATGATCCCCAACTCCAGCATTTTTTTTACTTCTGCTTTTATTTCCTCCCTTTTTGCCGCTGGCACCCGATAGGGCCTCATTGTTACTCTGGCCCCAGGGTTCGTGACGATGTGGTGATATGTCTCGGTTGTTGTGCTCGGTTGAACACATCTTGGTTCCGGAAGATCATCTCAGACACCTCATTCTTCTGGTCACGTGTTAAATCGGGAGACACTCTCATCTGTTTGGAAGGCTTGTTTTCCTGGGTTAGGTCTTTTTGGACCGTTGTGCATGCCTCTTGTGCATGCCAGGGTTTCAGAAGGTTAACGTGATAAATTTGTTCTTGTTTTCTGCGTCCTGGCTGCCGCACCTTGTAGGTTACTTCCCCCATGGGTTCAACCACCTCATAGGGCCCCTGCCATTGGGCCAGAAGCTTGCTTTCTGCCGTGGGTACCAACACCATAACCCGATCCCCTGGTTGGAACTGTCGCACTTTTGCCTGGCGATTGTAATGGGTTTGCTGGGTCTCCTGTGCCTTCTCCAAATGTTCCCGTACAATAGGGGTAACCCGGGCTATCCAGTCTTGCATCTGCATTACATGCTCTATTATATTTCTCCCCTCATTGGGTTCCTCTTCCCAGATCTCTTTGGCGATATCTAGTATGCCACGGGGGTGACGACCGTATAATAACTCGAAGGGGGAAAACCCAGTTGAGGCCTGTGGTACTTCCCGGATAGCGAACATAAGGTAGGGTAGTAGGGTGTCCCAATCCTTCCCGTCCCGACTTACCACCTTCCTTATCATAGCCTTGAGGGTTCGGTTAAACCTTTCTACCAACCCACCAGTCTGCGGATAGTAGACCGAAGTTCTCAGGGTATGGATATGGAGCAGCGTACAGAGGTCCTTCATTAGCTTCGACATAAATGGGGTTCCTTGGTCGGTTAATATCTCCTTTGGTAGCCCCATTCGGGCAAAGATCCCCACCAGCTCTTTGGCTATAGTTTTAGAGGCCGTGTTCCGCAGGGGGACGGCTTCTGGGTAGCGAGTAGCATAGTCCAAAACAACAAGTATATATTGGTGGCCCCGAGCCGTCTTCTCCAGGGGTCCCACTAGGTCCATGGCTATTCGCTCGAAGGGGACCTCTATGATGGGAAGGGATACTAAAGGTGCCCTCAAGTGGGGACGGGGACTGTGCAGCTGACACTCTGGGCAGGAGGCACAGTACCTCCGCACTTCTTCATGTACCAGAAGAACCGTCGTAGGACTCGTGCCAGGGTCTTCTCTACCCCCAAATGCCTCCCAAAAAGATGACTATGAGCAAGACTTAATACAGCGTTCTGGTGTTTTTGAGGTACTAGGATCTGCTGTACCTTCTGCCCCTGTACTGGTGCAACCCGGTATTATGAAGTAGGGTCCTGGTCCCTGGGTTTTTCCTTCCACGGGGACCCCATCTATTTCAGTCACCTCCTTCCTAATGTTGTCATACCTTGGGTCTTCTGCCTGGTCCCGTCCAAAATTTCCTCTCCCGGGGCTAATCTGCCCAAGATCTAGGGGCCCAGTCTCTGTTGCCTCTACTGGTTCAGAAGCATTAGGGTGGGGGTCAGATTCAGGTGCTTCTCCCTCCTGCGTGGCCTCCTTTTCAGCTGTGCGGGTCCGCCTATCTACAAGAGTGACCCTCTGGCTTTGGGTCAGTATTCGGGTTCCCAAGGCCTTAGCTGCCCTTCTTTCCCTTTTTGTCTTTCTACCCTGTCTGGGAGTGGAGAACAAATCTGGGGATATTTCAGAGAAGATTGGGGGTTGACAGTCTGCTGTGGATGCCTCATCAATTTTAGGGTCCCCATCTTTCTCCAATCCCCCTACTGGGAGTAAGTTTCCAAACCCTGGGAAGTCCCTCCCTATGAGCACCGGGTATGGGAGTTTAGGGACTACACCTGCTGCTACCTCAGTAGTGTTCCCTTGGATCTCGATTTTTACTGGGATGGTGTGGTAGTAACGAACTGTCCCATGGACACATGTTATCCCCGTACGTTTAGCCTGCAGCAGCTGACTACACTTCATGAGCTTCCCTGAGATAAGCGTGATAGCACTCCCCGAATCAACCAGTGCTGTGGTCCCTACCCCATTTAGTTTCACTGGTCTGGTATACATAAGTGGGGTTAGTGAGACCCCCACAAGGTGGATTAGGGAGCATGGATCTGCCCAGTTCCCCAGGTTACACTGCATAGGCTCCTCAGCATTGGGACACTGTGCAGCTATGTGTCCCCACTCCCCGTAGGCATAACATCTGTATGGAGCCCTAGGCGTTCCCCGGTCTCTTGGTTTGGGCAGTCTAACATCACAATCCTCTTCTCCCTCAGTGCTCCGACTCTTTGTGGCCTCTGATGGGCCTTCAGCCTCTCTCTTTTTCCACCTGGGCCCTCCTGGTGGCCCAGTCACCCGAACTTTAGGGCTTGGTGCAGCTAGTTTAACCCGGGGTGCCTCTTCCTTAACTGGTCGGGTCAGCTCCCTCGCTGTCCTTCGCCTCTCTACCAGGGCGACAACCTCGTCATAGGTGGAGGGTTCGTTCTGGCTTACCCAGGCACGAAGGTCTGGTGGTAGTCCCCTCATGTATTGGTCGATGACCAGAACCGCTAGTATCTCTTCCGGACTCCGGGACTCTGTTTGCAACCACTTTCGTGCAAGATGGATGAGGTCATATAATTGGGACCGCGGGATTTTGTCTTCCTGGTACCTCCAACCGTGATACTGCTGGGCCCGCACTGCTGTCGTTACCCCAGATCTGGCCAGGATCTCTGCTTTCAGCTGGGGGTAGTCTGCCGCAGCCTCTTCAGGCAGATCATGGTAGGCCTTCTGGGCCTCCCCACACAGGAATGGGGCAAGAATGCCAGACCACTGATCTCGAGGCCAGGCCTCCCGTAGGGCTGTCCTCTCAAAGGCCAGAAGGTATGCCTCTACATCATCCTCCTGTGTCATTTTCTGTAGCCAATGGCTGGCCCATATGAGCCGGGTCCCATCATGGCTGCGATTCAGCTCTGTAAGGGACTTTACCTGGTTTACCAGTTCCCACAACATAGCTCGGTCTTGAGCAGTCTGGTCCATCAGCAGGCAATTAGTCTCTTGCTGCAGCCACACTGCCTCCTGTTGGGCGGCTGCCTGGACACGGGTAGCCTCCTGCTGGGCCGCCGTAGCTTGTATCAGTGCCCGCACTACGTCATCCATTGTGGTGAAAAAAAATAAACCCTCTCCTTTTTTGTTTGTTTGTTGTTGTTGTTGTTGTTTTTTAATCACCCTCCTTCTTCCGCCGCGCTGTGCACCCCAAGATCCCACTGCTAATACCAGTGTGACAAAGTTCCTCCTCTACCTTGGTGGGTCCTGCGCTTATTGGCGGATTTTCTTGCCTCAGAGATTCACCATGTGGGTTGGGGAACAGCCCAGAGACCTTCCCCTCTGGAAGAACCCACAGTCCAGGTCAATTGGGAGGTTTGGGGGGAACCCGGGCCCGCCCTCTACTCCAGGTTCCAGCCCAGGGCCCTGTGGACTGCAGCTGTCTATAGTGCCTCCTGTAACAGCTGCATGACAGCTATAACTCCCTGGGCTACTTCCCCATGGCCTCCTCCAAACACCTTCCTTATTCTCACCACAGGACCTTCCTCCTGGTGTCTGATAACACTTGTGCTCCTCAGTCCTCCAGCAGCAAACCCTCTCAGCTCCTTGCGCCTCTTGCTCCCAGCTCCTCACACTCGCACCACAAACTGAAGTGAGCTCCTTTTTAAAACCCAGGTGCCCTGATTAGCCTGCCTTAATTGATTCTAGCAGCTTCTTCTTAATTGGCTCCAGGTGTCCTAATTAGCCTGCCTGCCTTAACTGGTTCTAGCAGGTTCCTGATTACTCTAGTGCAGCCCCTGCTCTGGTCACTCAGGGAACAGAAAACTACTCATCCAGTGACCAGTATATTTGCCCTCTACCAGACTCCTGTACCCCACTGGTCTGGGTCTGTCACAGCATGTGCTAGTACAGCACCTAGCACAACGAGGCCCCGATCTCAGTAGGGGCCTCTACAAAGTATCGTTGTAATAACAACACCCCAATTCAGGTAAAAAGTCCCAGTGATTTGCTGGAGTAAAGACGGCCAGGTGAAGCCCAAAGAGTGAAATCATGAATTTAATCTTGCCGCCTAAGTGGAGTGAAGTGCAAGGAGTAGAAGCAAACAAAAACCATGAAAAGTAAATGAGATTTAAAAAAAAATAAATGTTGAGAATATTTTAAAATCTAAGGTGTTTAATTATTAAACTTGCTATGTCAAGTGCTTTGAGGTCCTCAGATGGAAGGTGCTATAAAGTGCAAAGTATTGTTACTATTAATGGTCATTTAAAACCCAATCCTATGTATAGTTGTTTGAGTCCATCAAAAATCAGGGCTTCTGATTTAAGTTCACAGTTGGATTTTGAATTTCTCCACCACTGGCTCCAGTCCTTTAAAGAACAGGCATTTGAATAAAAGATCTGTCCCCCAAAAAGGTCAATTTGAAGTTTTGAGGCTGCTAATATCATGATAATGTGTGATGATTCCATATAGAAAAGTGGTTATATAGTTATTATTTGTATTATAGTAGCATCAAGAGGTCCTATCAGGTCCCATTGTGTTAGGTAGGGTGACCAGATGTCCCGATTTTGACGTCAGGTACTTTGACTGCTAGTATGGTGCTCTATCCACTATAACACACTGCCTCCCACAACACCTCACACTGCCACTCTCAGATAGAATGTAGTTTTTCTATCAGTCATTCATTAGTCTGTATGGAATAACTGGCGTATGCTGCAGCAGACAATTACAATACAATGTAATTGCAATTAAAAATATATATGGTCTTGTGTGTGCTGCTCACTTGATTTTTCTGCTTAGAGAGAGATCTGAAAATACCAGGCAGCTCCATTTATTGTTACCAAAACTCTTGGTTATGCTAACACATTGGAAAGGTTAATTAAAATTAAAAACGGTTTGAATCTGGTTTCATTGCAACTCTGGTCTTCCTGTAAGGCAAATTCTAAACTCCTCCTGTAATAATAATTATTATGGTAGTGCCTAGAGTTCCCAGCCAAGACTGGGCCCCGTTGTGGTAGGCACTGTCTAAACACGTTGTAAGAGACACTCCCTGCCCCAAAGAGCTTACAGTCTTACAGACAAAGAGTGCAAGGGGAAATAGAGAGGTGTGGTGACTTGCCCAGAGTCACTGGTGGAATAAAACTGAGATCTCCTGACTCTCATTCCAGAGCCCCTTTCACTGGACCATGCTGCCCCTCTTTGGCTTGGCCATGTGACCGCTTTGTGCCTCAGTTTCCTCCTTTATAAAGGGGAATAATAATACTTCCCTATCTCAGAAGTGGGGGGAGGTTGTTAGGTTTTAGGCGATCAGTGTTTGCCCTTTGTAACAGGACTTTATGAAGCAAAGCACTATTATGGTGAAAGTGCTCCTACTAATGGAGGTCAGCTTCTAATCCAAATAAAGATGAAGGTTATTTATTTCTCCCTTTGTGGCTTCTTCCCTTTGCACTGTATGAAAGAATCTGCCATTAGGCAGAGACTCAGGATCTACCTTTGCAGTCCTTTTATTTCCATTGAAGTCAGCGGGCTTGTTGAGTGCTGACCGAAGGAAAGTTGGATGCTCCAGATGTCTAGTTATCCAAAACTTCTGTCCTAGCTGCAAGGATTATTAGACCATCAATTTGTTTTGGCACAGCCAGCTTTTGGGACCTGTGAATTCAGCAGCTTTGGTGGGCCCCTGATTGGAGTGTGCAAATAACATATTTTTCGGCTGATGTAGCAATTCCAAAATAATGAAGGGGGGGGGGGGGGGGGAAATAGTTTCACATTGAGCCAAAAACAAAATTGTTCAGAATTTCCAGTAAATTGAAAATTAAAAAAAACCCCAAACCTTTCTTGTCAGACTAAATGTTTTGTTTGACCCAAAACAAAATGTTTTATTTCAATTTCGACCATGTTAAAGGTTTTTGACTTTTTAAAAATATAAAATTGAAGGAAATTTCAAAACAAAAAGTTGTTTCAAACCAAACAAATCAAAATTGGGGTTTGGGTTTTTTTTACACAATTTATCAAAACTGACCCAAATTCACAAAATGTTTTGGTGTTGCTGAATCTGCACTTTCCACCTAAACGTTTTGGCTAAAAAACTTTGCCCTGCTTTGCCCCTGATTTGGGGAGAGTTGATACATAGAGCTTTTTATCTGTTGATCTCAAAGTGCTTAACAGTTTGTTATCCCCATTATACAGGTGGGAAAACTGAGCCACAGAGTCCAGAAGTGACTTGCTCAAGATCACAGAGCTAGTTAGTGTCACTCAAATACGATCGGGCTTGCATTTTGATTAGGAGTGACTGGGAGAGAAAGGATCAAGGGATGATGATCAGGGTAAAGGAGCAGAAATGGGGTGGGAAATAAATACATAAATAAATGGCCTGGCTTTCAGAGTTGCTTTGCACCTGCAGGTCCCATTGACTACAGTGGGATTTTGTGGTACTTGGCTCTTCTGAAAATCAGGGCATTAATCTAAATAATTTACACACAGCACCTGTCAATCCAGTACATAGCATAGGTAGGAAGGATGGTAAATGCACTAGATTGGGACAGATGATCTCTCTGTTCAATCTAATCCAAATAAAGATGCGGGTTGTTTATTCCTCCCTTTGTGGCTTTGCTTCAGACTTCCTGGGTGACCTGAAGCAACTGTCTTAATCTTTCTGTGCTTGAATTCCCCATCTGTAAAATGGGAATAAATAATACTCCCTTTTTCTCTCTGATCTGTTTAGACTGTAAGCTCTTTGGGGCACGGCCTGGCTCATACTGTGTGTTTGTACAGAACGGAGCAGAATGGGGCCCTGAGGCGCTATTGTAATACAAATGAATAACAATAGTTAATAAACACAGACTAGGAAAGCAATTCTATTTTAAAACTGTATCAACACGGAGGGACTAAAGTGGATTTAACATGCAAGGAAAAGGAGGTTCCAGAAATAGTCCTGCAAACCTGCCAAATAACTGGGGTTGTTGCAAAATCCTCAAGCCCTCATGATCATGCTTGCCCATCCCGGCAACAAATAATGACTAACGGGACATTGTACAGAGCACAAACAATCCTAGACTTTGGAATGCTAATGGAGCCATTGTGCAAAGCACAATAGAGGTTGTTCCAAACAGCTGGAAATGCTGTTCCAAGTTTAATTTGTTACAATTCCTGTAATTTCTCTAGCCTTTTTTTCGATAATCACTACTTGCAAAATAATTACACAGAGAAATGACTTGCATATTCTCCCAATGGATCATAATCATTTGTTTGGCTACTGAAAAACCAAACAAAATCCTGAAAGCTTCCCGGATCCCTCTTTAAGACACCAATCCACATGCTAGGGGGATGCCACACATTCTGAGAGCATAAAGTCTTCTATAAGTGCTTATCACAAATTTACCAATTCACTCATCATTCCTTTTGATGCAGAAAAGAACCAGGGTCTTTGATATGGTGCCAACAAATACCATTTGGACTAAAGAGGCTCCACTGTTTGGGCCAGCAGGTGTAAATTGGCATTGATCTATTGTGGAGCTTTACACCAGCTGAAGAAACACTTAGGGGAACAGTCCTTGTCTTCCTGTGTATTTACAGTGCTGATGGGGCACAAATGGGGAAGTGATCGAGTGCTTTTTGTGCTACTGCAATACAAATAATATGAACATAGTTTTAAACGATTAACTTGTTTGATCAGCTACAAGGCAGTCTTCCAGGTCTGGCCCAAATCTGTTACAGACAAGGCTCTGTCTAATTCCTCATATCCTTTGTCATATCTGCGGCATGTTCAATTTGATTCCGTATCCAGTAGGGTTGTTGGAGAGGTGAGACGTTATTTTGGCAGCAAACTCTGCATCCCAGCTAGAATAACGTTAATATCCCTGTTCTACATAAATGGTTCCCTCATTTGAACTCCTAAAGGGAGGCTTCATTTGGGAGCAAAACTGCGAAAGGATCCAAGGCCCAACTCCTAAATACCTTTGAGGATCTGGGCCTAATATAGCAAGAATCAACCATCTTTGTTCTAAGAGTCAAACACAAAGGAGATTCCCATTCTTCAGAAGATCTGAGAGAAAAGATAAACTCCATGGCATTGATACCAAATGATTTTTTGGTGGAGAGATCTACCCAGATTTTTTCTTCTCAGTCACGCAGTCAGAATTTTCCCCAATATAGCAGAGTAGTTGAATCCACTGTTCATATTCACAGATGACATGAGTCTGCTACAACTCCCAGCTAGTTCTTTAGGTCAAGCTGTAGGGGTACATGCTTTAGCTCTGGAAGGCCTATGTTCAGTTGTAGTGATGACCAAAATGACAACCTTACAGTACTTAGATTGTGAGCTCTTTGGGGCAGAGATAATCTTTTTATGATGTTTGTACAGTGCCTAGCACAACGGGGCCGTGATCTCTGACTGGGACGCTGAGGTGCTTCTGCAATACGTAAGAACATAAAAACTGCCATGCTGGACCAGACCAATGGTCCATCTAGCCCAGTATCATGCCTCCAACAGTGGCCAGTACCAGAGCTCCAGGAAGAGTGTACAGAACAGGGCAATTTTGGCAAATTTCTCCTCCCAGCTTCTGGCAGTCAGAGGTTTAAGGTTGCCCCAAGCATGGGGTTCCATCCCTGGCCATCTTGGCTAGTAGCCATTGATGGACCTATCCTCCATGAACTTACCCAGTTCTTTTTTTTAACCTAGTTATACTTTTGGCCATCACAACAATCCATTAAAATGAGTTCCTCAGGTTAATTGTGCATTGTGTGAAAAAAGTATTTCCTCATTTGTATTAATCCTTCTGCCTATTAATTTCTTTGAGTGATCCATGGTTTTTGTATTGTGCGAAAGGGTAAATAATACTTCTCTATTCACTTTTTCTA
Organism: Emys orbicularis; assembly: GCF_028017835.1. Classification (NCBI taxonomy): domain Eukaryota; kingdom Metazoa; phylum Chordata; order Testudines; family Emydidae; genus Emys; species Emys orbicularis. The sequence goes on from NC_088684.1 coordinate 137,836,059, forward strand.
CACCCTTCATGAGTTTATAGACCTCTATCCTATCCCCCCTAAATCATCTGTTTTCTAAGCTGAACAGCCCTAATCTTTTCAATCTCTCCTCATATGGAAGCTATTCCATACCCTTGAACATCTTTGTTGCCCTTCTCTGAACCTTTTTCCAGTTCCACTATATATTTTTTGTGAGATGAGGCTATCATAACTGGGCACAGCATTCAAGGGGTGGGTGCACCATGGATTTAGTTAGTAGCATTATGATATTTTCTGTCTTATTTTCTACCCCTCGCCTACTAGTTCATACAAAGTATTAGTAAGTAGTAGTAGTAATAATAACAACAGTTACAAAAGTGGGGGAGCTTGTCTTATGTGATTAGAACAGCAGTGGGCCTGAAATGCTTGGGATAAATTTCATCTGTCCTAGGAATATGGGCATAGAAACCATTCTGGGTGTGTTATGTATGCCCCTCTATGCCTGATCCAAAGAGCATATATGTCTGTGAAATCTTCCAGCCAGAGGGCTGTGACTTTCCAAGGGGTTTAATGGAGCTAGATTCCCGGTTCCCATTGAAAGCCATAGAAAATTTGACTCCCAGCCTTAGTGCTTCAGCTCAGTCTCGGGAGGTTCAGGCTTTAACTCTGGAGGTGGTAGGTTCAAACCTTGGCGACAACAGCCCTTACATAAGGGTCTGTCAGAACCGTCTATGTTTCTCATGATATTAAGGGCAACAACAAAAAATTAATCCAGAGACAAACACTTCGATTTGCTTTTATCCACTTGTTTGCACAAATGGAAAATAAACCCTCCACTCAAAACCTCAGATACTATTTATTCAGAATGTCTGACTGTAGAAGCTGAAAACAGTCATAAGATTGTACCTCATCATCATAGCTTCTTTGACCCCCGTGTGCATTTAAGTTATGCTGTAACATTTATTAGCAGTCAAAAGAAAATAACCCCTCCCTCACTAGTTACAGAAGGTCCCCTATGTAATTGATAGCTATTAACGGTAGACATTTCTTTCATCACCTTTTGGGAGGGACAAACGTACCCCTACAGATATTTACCAACTTACCTCTAATGCTTCTAGCACTTGATAGCATGTGGGTGGAATGTTGTACTCACGTGGCATGCCAGTCAATGCTGCGCTGGTGCAGCAATCTACATGTGCTGATCAGGGCCCTAGTTATGAATGAGTGAAAAGTCTATTGGCCCAACCTTGCTTCTCCTGAAGACAATAAAAAGACTCCCATTGACTTAGGTGACAGTAGGAGCCGCTAATGGGGGCGGCTTATTAGCATTTATCTGTCATCTCACATGTCTGTTTTCCTAGGAAAAAAATATAAAGCTTGTTGAGTGAAACCAATCTGTTTCTAACTTGCTTCTCACATACTAAGACTGATGCTGTTGTGGAGTTTCCAGAACTACCAGGGAAGGTTTAAATCCACCCCAATACCTCCTTTCATTCCACTTCAAAATATATGTTGCTGTTCTCATGCCATCACAAGATGACCTTATGGGAAAAACTGTAAAGAATTTAATAGGGATAAAACCAACATGTTGTAGAACAGGGGACGGCAACCTCTGGCACGTGGCTCGCCAGGGTAAGCACCCTGGCGGGCCGGACCAGTTTGTTTACCTGCCGCCTCTGTAGGTTCGGCCGATCGCGGCTCCCACTGGCCGCGGTTCGCCGCTCCGGGCCAATGGGGGCTGCGGAAAGCGGCGCGGGCCGAGGGATGTGCTGGCCGCGGCTTCCCGCCGCCCCCATTGGCCCGGAGCAGCAAACCGTGGCCAGTGGGAGCTGCGATCAGCCGAACCTGTGGAGGCGGCAGGTAAACAAACTGGTCCGGCCCGCCAGGGTGCTTACTCTGGCGAGCCGTGTGCCAGAAGTTGCCGACCCCTGTTGTAGAAACTCAGCAGGGTCCTATTGCAATTACTCAAAAATCCTAGAGATTTAAATAAAGAGATCCTTTTCACTTGAACTATCCTGTAATTTATAGTGGGAATGTAATTCTCTACTACATTTGATAGGATAGTCCAAAAAAACCTATTGAGCCATATCCTCAGCTGGTATAAATAGGTGTAGCTCCATTGAAGTCAATTGAACTATGCTGATTTACACCAGCGGAGGATCTGGAAGTGAAAGAGATTCTCATTCTCTATTAAATTCTATCGATAGGACCTGAGATGGTATCAGAGTGGGCATGTGCGTTTGAAGACCGTGGTCTGAAGGTAAACACAAAGAAGACTGACGTTATGCAAGTAGGGGATACGGAAGAAGAGCTGGTGAGCGAGGTTTGAGGAGAGAAGCAGAATCAGAAGATTTTGTGCACTTGGGAAGAACACGTAGTGCCTCCGAGAGAGATTTGGGGCATGGAAAGGAAGAACCCAGTGTGCATGGGTGGCAGTGAAAAAGGTGGCAGGAGTACTTTAAGTATTGGCAGGAGCAATTAAGTAAATAACTGAAAGGAAGAAGCGTAGGCTCTGCCTGCTCTATTGTTTGGAAAGAGGGAGTCTTACAGAGATGGAAGAAAAGAAGACACAGGTAGTAGAAATAATAAACTGAGGAGGGCAATGGCAGGCAAGCAGAGGGTAGACAAAGTACACATGGAAGAAAGTAGGAAGAAGATGAACTTGTCACTCTCATTGATAGCCTGGAGAGCGCGTGTTGGAGGTGGGTGAGACATGTGATAGCAATGGGAGAAGAACGACCAGCAAAGAAAGCAGGGGAGGAAGAGGACAGCAAGATAGGACATGGAAGACTGAGGGTAGGATGGAAACTGTCAAGGGAAGTTTGAAGAGAAAAGGCCTGGAACTTGAAGACTATGAACCCATGCCATGGACCGGAAGGAGTCGTGAAGAATTGTGGGCACCTCCAACTCCGTGTAGGGTTTGGCCTATCTACTGGACAGTGTTCCTTTAACATGAAATGCACTCTCGTGCAAAGGACCTGCACAAGCCCTTATGCACCATTTTAAGCCTCATAGAGGCAAAACCTGACTGCAGCATGGCAGGTCCAGTGGCCAACAAACCACTGTGACCGTGCTGAGCAAAGGGTGGGCAGGATTAGTAGGGGCTGTCAAGGGCCATGCACCCCCTGCAGGGCGTGACTCCTTGCGTGGCATGGGGTGGGTGGGGGCAGGCCTGGGAACAGGCGAGGCACAACTATCTGCTTCTGTGTTTATTCTCCCATCCCCCACCACACTGGGAGGGCGGGGGAGGGCTTGAGGGGGAGAAGAGGGCTTGCATAAGGCCCTGCAGAGGCTATTTCAGCTATTGGACAGGAATAGCCCCCATGGAACAGCAGTGCAGCTACTCTCCAATCTTGGGGAAGAATCCTTCCTCCTATCACGAGCCTGGGTGCGGAGGCAGAACATTTACTCTTTAATTTGGGATTTAATTGGTGCCTAGGCTCTGTGCATTGGGTAATTCCACCCTCGATGAGGGATGCATAGGGCCACACTGGCAGAGATAGGTCTGGGATACTAACATTCTTCCATTATCCCTCACTCAGCAATTTCCAGGACTTTGGGTGATATCAATGACCTTAAGCATCCCCACTCCTTTGTCTGCTGTCGGGAAGGTGGCATTTAGGGTTTGGGCTGACTGGCAATTCCCCTCTGCTTAGCATTTGGCAAGAAGGATCTGGCAAAGAGCTTGTTCATTACGGTGTCTTCTAATTTTAAGTTTCCCAGCCTGCTGCAGGCAGAGCCCCACCTCTGGAGTACAAAAGGAATCAATAGACTGAATTCCTCAGCTGTCTAAGTCTTCCAGAGCTGGATGCATTCCTTCCCTTTCCACAGTGCGTGGGCAGGATTTATTTTTTGGTAATAGCATTGTTGTATCACAACAGGGCTATGCTACAAGCCACTAGGACGTCACAAATTAATCCAGTCCATTCATTTTAACCTAGTAATTCACGACCACAGTTAACTTTTCATTGGGATTTATTGGTCTTAATTTAAAGCGTGTGGATTTAGGCAAAACTAAGGCCTGTAAACAAACAAAATAGACTCCAATACAAAACATCTTTCAGAGAATACTGGTTTCTAATTACCATGATCCATTGAGAACAAGGACACATCGTTTTTAAGATGGTCAATGTGAAGAAAGGCATGGGCTGTCAGCTCATAAGCTACATTTTCTTTTCTAAGTTACTATTTCAAGGAAGTTTAATAATTGTTTTTTAAAATCATTTATCTTCTGAGGTCTTTTAACTTCCAGAAGGAAAAATCTTGGGCCAGACCCTCAGCTGGTGTAATGGGGCTACACCAGCTGAGGGTCTGCCCTCTCAACTTTGCACATAAGGGTTAGAGATGGGGTTGTGATCTGGGAGAGGATGAGAATCTGGATGTCTTGCGTTGTTCAGATCTTGTGTTCGGGATCAGCCTATTATCCAGCTATCTAATTTCTTCATCTGTGTTGTTCTGTGCTAGGAAGGTTCTTATAATATGGTGATGGGAAAGAATCTCTGAGCATCTCCATGATATCGGCAATAGAGGTGCCAATGAAAACTAGCATTATGGGTATCTTTATTAGAGAGAGAGAGTGTGGTCTAGTAGGTAGGGCACTAAACTGAGTTTGTATTTTGGCTGTGCCACTGACCTACTGTATGATGCTGGCATGTCACCTCACCTCTGTGCTTCTGTTTCCTCTCCCTCCTTTTGTCTCTTTTGCCTTTATAAACTCTTTGGGGATAGAGACTGTCTTACTTTGCACAGTGCCTAGCACAATAGGGTCCTCACCTCAGATGGAGCCTCCAGGCATTGCTATACTAATAAAAATTTATGTAGGTCTTGAAACCATAACCTCAAATCCAAAACCTCTTGAATTATGGGAGTGGTCCGATCTGAGGTTTATACACATTGTGTCCTGTACCTGGCTGAGTGCTTTGGCATTTAATAAATAATAAAACAAGGCTACTAATATGTACTTAGTATGGTATACTGTGTATGTGACTTTGCAGCTAATAACATGCTTCTGCTTCTTTACAGCTTCCTGGCTTCATGGTTTGCTGATGCCAGCATTTTACTTCCAGGTCTCCAGTAAAAATGTGCTGAGATGTCAAAACTTCCCCCAGTGCAGCAGACCAGGGAGGGGCAAGTTAATGCATTTAGTGTTTTCTATTCAAATTGTTAACAAAATATTACACAGCACAGTAACAAGTTAATCATGTTGTTACTGTGACAACGAGCAGCTTTATCATTTGTTACTGATCAGGTATTAGCGGATTGGAGCATTAACCAGTTTAAGGCTTTCTATGTCCCTGGTATATTCAGGAAAAGGTGTCTCTTTCTCTCTCCACTCTACTTTCCCCTGCAACCTTAGAGCCTAATGTACAAGAGAGGTCCTGGTGTTCATCTCTTTGAGCAGGTGTTCCCTTTAAAAAGATGCACTGCAGTGATACACGAAAGCAGTTTTTAATCTCTTGTGTTCGTGCTTTGTATGTTTTATCTGGAAGGATCTTGTGATCCAAAGGGCCTGACTCTTGCAACCCCCCTACTCATGGACTTAGCCCCCAAATCAGAGGTGTCATTTTCAATGGGGCTGTTGCTCCCCACCACCCAACCTTGAGTTTTCGCCCTGGACTTTTCATAGATCTATATGCTCCATTATGTCTTCTACTTTTTGTGCCCTCTCCCCAGACTTTGCAGGATATAATATAATCATATACAATGTTTTATACGCTAGCACAACTTTGTTCTCTCCCCCTGGAATTTTTCTGCAATGACGCCCCTGCCCCAAACGGGTTACTCCTGTGAGTAACAAGACTTGCAGGTTCAGACCCATAGGGCTTTTATAGTTTGTACTGAATTTAACAGGTTCAATTCACTTGTCACTGAGGAGTTTAAATAATATCCTTTGTTAGTCATTACCTGGCCCATACAGACCTGTAAACAGAGATGGATTTGTGTCTTCTGTCCATGAAAAAGGTTTCTTGCCTTGTCCTCTCAAGCAGCTGTCCCTGGCACTGATGGGATACTGGGTTATATAGCGACAAAAAGTCCTGTGGCACCTTATAGACTAACAGACGTATTGGAGCATGAGCTTTCGTGGGTGAATACCCACTTCGTCAGACGCATGTGGTGGAAATTTCCAGGGGCAGGTATAAATATGCAGGCAAGAATCAGCCTAGAGATAACAACGTTAGTTCAATCAGGATGAGGCCCTCTTCTAGCAGTTGAGGTGTGAACACCAAGGGAGGAGAAACTGCTTTTGTAGTTGGCTAGCCATTCACAGTCTTTGTTTAATCCTGAGCTGATGGTGTCAAATTTGCAAATGAACTGAAGTTCAACAGTTTCTCTTTGGTCCTGAAGTTTTTTTGCTGCAGGATGGCTGCTTTTAAATCTGCTATTGTGTGTCCAGGGAGGTTGAAGTGTTCTCCTACAGGTTTTTGTATATTGCCATTCCTAATATCTGACTTGTGTCCATTTATCCTTTTACGTAGGGATTGTCCAGTTTGGACGATGTACATAGCAGAGGGGCATTGCTGGCATTGCTGGCATATGATGGCGTATATTACATTGGTGGACGTGCAGGTGAATGAACCGGTGATGATGTGGCTGATCTGGTTAGGTCCTGTGATGGTGTCGCTGGTGTAAATATGTGGGCAGAGTTGGCATCGAGGTTTGTTGCATGGATTGGTTCCTGAGTTAGAGTTACTATGGTGCAGTGTGTGGTTGCTGGTGAGAACATCCTTAAGGTTGGTGGGTTGTCTGTGAGCGAGGACTGGCCTGCCTCCCAAGGTCTGTGAAAGTGAGGGATTGTTGTCCAGGATGGGTTGTAGATCACTGATGATGCGTTGGAGAGATTTTAACTAAGGACTGTAGGTGATGGCCAGTGGAGTTCTGTTGGTTTCTTTCTTGGGCTTGTCTTGCAGCAGGAGGCTTCTGGGTACACGTCTGGCTCTGTTGATTTGTTTCCTTATTTCCTCGTGCGGGTATCATAGTTTTGAGAATGCTTGGTGAAGATCTTGTAGGTGTTGGTCTCTGTCTGAGGGGTTGGAGCAAATGCGGTTATACCTCAGCGCTTGGCTGTAGACGATGGATCGTGTGGTGTGTCCGGGATGGAAGCTGGAGGCATGAAGGTAGGCATAGCGGTCGGTGGGTTTTCGGTATAGGGTGGTGTTAACGTGACCGTCGCTTATTTGTACCGTGGTGTCTAGGAAGTGGACCTCCTGTGTAGATTGGTCCAGGCTGAGGTTGATGGTGGGGTGGGAGCTGTTGAAATCATGGTGGAATTCTTCCAGAGTCTCCTTCCCATGGGTCCAAATGCTGAAGATGTCGTCAATGTAGCATAGGTAGAGACTGGGCATGAGTGGACGAGAGCTGAGGAAGTGTTGTTCCAGGTCAGCCATAAAAATGTTGGCATATTGTGGGGCCATGCGGGTGCCCATAGAGGTGCCACTGGTCTGGAGGTATATATTGTCACCAAATTTGAAATAATTGTGCGTGAGGATAAAATCACAAAGCTCAGCAACCAGTTGTGCTGTGGCATCATTAGGGATACTGTTCCTGACAGCTTGTATTCCATCTGTGTGTGGGATGTTTGTGTAGAGAGCCTCCACATCCATGGTGGCTAGGATGGTTAGATAGACCACTGATATGATATGGAATGGTGATTCCAATGGCTTGATATAGTAAGATGCTGTGGACAGGGATCGTATGTTTCCTTCGTGTCTTGTACAGTGCTGAGCATGCTGTGCATAACAACAGTGTCACCAGCACTTGCTCTAGTTATTGTTTTCCTTCGCATGCCAACTCCCGGAGTCTGATGGTTATGCGAGAATCTCAGCTTTCATTTTTTGTTAAAGTAAGTTTCTAGCTCCCAGGCAAAGAGAAAACATTGAAAACATGACCCGAGAATGGTCTTAAGGCTCAGAAACCAGAAGCAAAGAAATAGAACCTAAGTGGAGTTATTGTTTTATAAAAGCTCATGATTGTTAAGCCAATCTCACGAATTTTGAGGCTTGATTCACAGTATTTGAACACTTGGGGTTGGCAATGCTGTAATAATGAATGTGATCTGGATGGACCAATGGCCCTTAGCATAACCCCTGCTTCTTGAAGATTTCCAGGGAGCCAGAGATGCAGAATGTGGATGCCCCTTAGCTACTTGGGTATTTTTGGGGAAGAGTGGAAAAGGGCATCAGACGATGTAGGTGTTTCCGGTGGAAAAGGGAAAGGCCTGGTCAAGTCTGAACCCTGTATTTCCTTGGGTTGCTATTCAGGCCTGTCAAGAATTTTGGAGCCATGGTACTTAAAGTTTGCTGGAGCCCCACCCCCTCCCATTTCACCCCAGTTACAGATTTTTCTGGAGGAGCCCAGAGCTCAGGCCCCAGGTACAGTTGTCCCTCCTTTAGCCCCCTCTCCCCAGCCCTGTTGCTATTATTAAGTCTCAAGCAGCACCTTCTCCTTAGCGCAAAGGAAGGTGGAATGGGCGAGATGGACAAAGACAGAGTGTGCCGTATTTCCTGCTGCACCCACTCTCCAGGAAGAATTTTCCTATTTGATTTACTGGCTCGGCACTGGGGAGGGCTGTGTGTGTGTGGAACAAAATAGTAGCATCCACATGCATATTCCTTTCAAAATAATGATCTGAATTTCAAAGTCACCAAGCATCCGGTGGCTCCCACTGGGACCTGCAGGTGCTCAGCATCCCTGAACATCAGGCCAGCCCTCAGTTAGAAGCCAGCTCCCTATTCTGATGGGCAAGGCTTTCTTTAGCCCAGGGTGATGCATTATCTTTCCTTTTCCTTTTTAAAAAAAAATGCAACCCCCTCCCCCAATTCCCTTGCAAACCTGCTGCCTGATCTCATCCAGCAACGGCCCAGCGTGCAAGCTTTCGCAGCAGCATCTTCAGCCACGCCAGCAGAAGGGGGGGGGGGGGAGGGGAGAAACCCACCACCACCATCATCCCACTCCGCTGTGGCTGGTGGAAAAGGGCGCGGGCTGCTGCGGAGCTCTGGCCCCGTGCAAGGGGCTTTGCTTTGCCCCATTTCTGACAGCTGCTATCTGGGCATTGCACAGGCAAAGGGGGCTGGATCTTGGGGAGCCCAGGCGCAAAGCCCTGTTAGGACCAGGATGGCTCAGCAGCATCCAGGGAGGGGGGATGCAACGAAGCCCCCCCACCCCCGCTCCCCATTGGCTTTGCCGCCTCTGGAGCCTAGGCAGCATCCCTGCCTGTCTCCCCGCTTGCAGGGCGCTGTGCACCGCCGCGGCGCGAGCTCCCAGCTCGCGCCCGCCCCGGGAAGGGCGGCTCCTTCATTGCGCCACTTTGCATGTTACCTCTCTTCTCCCCTCCCATTGCACAGCGACCGGGGCTCGTTTGCATATCCAGGAGGCTGCCAGCCAATCCAGGCCAGAGCCGGGTGGCTCCCCCCCGCTCGACAGAGTAAAAGGGAGTGGCTGAGGGCGCATGCGCTCCCGCTGTCTCCTTGTGCTCAGGCTTTTATTGCAACGGGTTTTTTTTTTTTTTTTTTCTTTTTTTCCGCTCTCTCCTTTGGTCTAAATCTGGGGCTGGGCTTGGAGCGGAGCAAAGAAAGGGAGACACGCAGGGGCTCCGATTTGTCCCCGTTCCTGCGATTTGCAAAGAGCCGGGCAAGCTCCACCGATTGCACTTTTCCTCCCCTGCAGACCCAACCCTCCCCATCCACTTCCTTTTGATTGCAATTGATATTATTTTTTTTTATTTCAATAAAACGTTTGCAATAAGAAAAAACAAACCCAGCCCAATTTTTATTTTGGGGGTTGTTTGCCAGGAGACATGTCTTATCAGGGGAAGAAAAATATTCCACGGATCACGGTGAGTTTAGCTACATGGGGAAGGAGGGGGAGGGGTGGTGGGGATTAAGCCCTTTGTGTGCTTGGGAGGTGATTGCAGGGGTTTTGCAGAAAGATGATAAGATCACGCTCTCGTGCAGAAAGCTTCCTTTACCGCAGCATCGATCGAAGCCTTATATCAAAAAAAGAAGAGGATGTGGGGCGAACAATGGTTGCCTGGAAGTTGCATGAGTTAATAAAAGTCGAACCGGATCTGGTCTTGTGTTTTATCAGCTCAGGGATGCTGCTACCCTAGCATGGATCCTAGCAAATGGATGGCAGATTTATATATGCATGGGTGGGAAGAATAGACTAAGAAAAGCTGGCTCGTGGGTGTATGATCTAGATGGGGCTGTCTTCATAAGCACTGACTGGGGAAAAATAGCGGAGTTGAAAATGTATCTGATATTTTATGGCAATTCATTCTGCTTGTAATAAAAAGGGCGGATGGGGGTGGGTGAGGAAGTTAATGGTAGATGCAAAATGACAGCGGGGTGGGGTGGAAGAAGGTAGGATTGGGTAGGGAAGAGGGTATGGAGGAGATTTTAAATTAAACATAAACCAGATTTTACAATCTGGGTTTAAAATATGGCTCAGGAATAGAAATATCAGCAGGGCAGAGCTTCTCCACTACTTGCTGGTTTTGTGGGAGGAGAGGGGAGATTTGGCTGGACTCTGAGGTCCCCCCCCCCCTGGTATGATTGAAGCAGCTTTCCCCCCTCTGCTTATACAAAGAGGGCTGTGATTGTGAGGAGCTGGGGACAGTGTTTGTGCTGTTCCTCCAGGAGGTAATGGCGCTGCTCCGATGAGATGAGCAGATGGGGCTTGTTCTTTTCATCTTCCATCCTTCTTCCCAGTGCAGCGAAAACAATGCTTAGAAAGAGCTGGTGGTGGTGGTTGTGTTTTTTGTACTGGTATATGAGAAACTCCCCACCCTCTTTAAGATTAGGTTTAGAAATGAAATAGGATTTATTTCTCTTCACCGGGAATATTCTCGCAACACACAATTCAGTCCACGGCTAAATGAAATCTGAAGGGAAAAGAAAAGGAGCAGTTACATAAAACCCTACGTTTTCCCATTATTATGGGAACTGATCACAGTGCAGGTATCACAGATTCAGGGATACTAACTTTCTGCAGCATAAGTGAGGCAGTTAAAAATGCTACATGTTTATTTTTTGACATACAAGTTTGCACTATTTGTATCAGTGTAAAAGCTTTCCTCTCTTAGACCTAAGGACACACCCATCGTAAATCTTGTTCCTGAGCCTTAGAGGTGGAAAAGTGAAAGATCAGCAGTAGTGGATGGATGATATTAAGTATGACATTTGGATGTGAGCTGTTGAATTGGGTAGCTATGTTAAATAGCATTTACGCAGGCCAGTGTATTTCACTGATTAGAATGTGATAAGACTGAATCTTTAACTGGTAGAAAAAATTAGTCGCCTCTCACTGAGAGTCCAGTGTGTTAAGGTTTTAAAAAGGCTAGTCTAGATTTAGAGAAAGTTGAACATTACTGATGGATGGTGCTGTGGGTTTTAAGTGAACTGGTGTATTTTTTTTTCATGAATGAACATTGCAGTTATTTGGACTGCATATGTGGTTTCATCCAAAGCCCATTGAAGTTAATGGAAAGACTCCCGTTGATTTCAGTGGGCTTTGGATCAGCTTCAGAGAAAGGTGTTTACTAGCAGTAGGTTATAGAACAGCATTACAATGTCCAAGGCTCAGTTTTGTCATTATTTGTATGTTTCCCAAGTGACAGTGGATTTAGGACTTTCTTCTGCTCTCATTGTCATCTGTGGCAAAACTCCTACTGATTTCAATAGGATCAGGCCTTGAAGGGCACAAGAAGGCTGAATTGGAGGGAATTAGTGAGGTGATTCTAGGAATGATGAAGGTGTGGGACAACTTGTTGTCGTGTGCAAGAACCTGGCATTTAAAACAAGCAAGTTTTTCAAGCCCCATGTTGCTTCGTTAAGCGTTATTGGCACAGCTTATTTTGGCATCCTTACCAAAAGCCAAAGCTCTCCATTAACTTTTGCCTTAAATAAGAAAAAAGGACTGGAAATGGAAAAAAAACTTTTATGATTTTTGTACAATGATATAAAACTAGCTGTAAATGTGAATCTTAAATGCCTTGGGCCAGATTCTCAACTGGTGCAATTATTGGAGCTCCATTGACTTCCAAAGAGCAATGCCAATTTATAACACCTGAGAATCTGGTCCCCTATCTTAAATTAGATTGTAGTCTCTATGGGGCAGGTACTGCCATTTTCTATATGCCTGCATTGTTCCTAGCACAGTGCAGCCCCAATTCTGACTATGGCCCCTGACTGCCACTATAAGAGTAATAAATAATGCAGCTAAAAGCATGTATTCTAATTTTATGGTCTGTGCATCCACATGTTAAAGTCATGCACTTTCCCCTCTTTTAAATCAGCCTTGGATTTCCTCTATGGACAATAGTATGTTAGGCCTGGGGTTATGAAATGTCATTGACTCTGTATAAAGGAAACGGGGAAAGTATAAGCAGGTTCTTTTCAGAATATGTGCAAATACATTTCTGAGAGGTAAAGGAGAACTTGTAAGGTTTAAATTTAGTGCTGCATGATACATGTGCACTTTGAATTAAGTATTAAATATATATGCACTTAGTGTTTTGAGGAAAGAGCATGAATATAATGCTAATGTCCCACTTTCCTTCTCACCTAAAGATCTTTAGAGTATGTGTTTTGATATTGTGCACAAGTACTACAAAATGATGCATTTGTTTTTCACTTACCATAGCTGCAAAGGAGATGTGTAACCTAAGCGAATATCTAGAAGGAATGGCTTGAAAGCTGCCTCATTGGAATTACCTTTCTGTTTCTACCAAACAGCAATCTAATTTGAGAGAGGTTTAATAATATGGCTTCTTAAATCCTTATCTTTAAGTTAATTTGCTAATGTGTGTTTATTTTCATTAGATTATGCAGTAGCTGTGTAGAAACACAGTAAAAGATCCACTGAACTAAAATCTTGCTAGACTAGGACTAAATGGGTTTGTTTGTGTTGTGTATCCCATGGCAACAGACTTTTGGTCAATTTCTCTGACTGCAAGTGTGACTCAATTAGCCAAGTAGTGACTTTAGGATGGGTGGATTTAGGAAGTTACGCCTACAACAAGGTTAAAAATAAGAGATGTGGTTAAAAACCACTCTCTGCTTTTTGGGAAATGGTGTTTAGTGCTTTTGTGGTGGTGGTGGTGGGGGGTCAATGATTTTGTTTTAATTGGTTGCTGGTGTAGTTAAAACAAACAAGCCTCAAAACCAAACTTCTTTTACATAGAGAATATAGTTTGCTCTTGGATCATTAGAGCGATGAAAGGACTTGCAAATGAAATGATATTTTATCTTTTCAGTTGAAAGTACTGTAATTGACTTGTTTTTTGACATGCCCTTTGAATAATGCAAAGCTTGTTTCCCTCTCCTCTTTTATCTCTGAACTGATGCTGCAAACTGTCAGTTTACTTACAGACTAATTATGTATTGTTCCATGTTTTTTTGTTTCAGAGCGATCGTCTTTTGATCAAGGGTGGTAAAATAGTTAATGATGACCAGTCTTTCTATGCAGACATTTACATGGAAGATGGGTTGATAAAGTGAGTGCAGCCTGATACAATGATGTGATTGAAACTAGCAAATGTAATGTAAATGCACTGCAGAACTGCAAGAATAACTCAGTCTTGAGAGCTATATTAGAGTGCAGAAATAAATGAATATGTAATGCATAGGGGTGCTTGATTGGAGGGATTCTAAAACCAAGGTGTTTAAATAATAATAAAAAAGTACTATACATTCTAATTAACATAGCCATTAAAGCTCTGTTCTAACGAGGTACTTAAGTACTTGAATGATTTGAGTTCAGTGGGACTACTCACATGCTTAATTTATGCTGGTCATGTGTTTAAAGGAAATTCTCAATCCAGAGCCTAGCAAACTGACTTGAAGCCCAAACCAAATCTCAAATCTTCCTGTTAAAGACTTTCATTGACTTCAAGGGGCATTGGATCAGGCCCCTTTCAGGCTCACCTTTTATGTTTATAGTCCTTACGCATGTAATTCTGGCACATTAAATGTATTACACATTTCCTTGGAATAAAACTCCTAGGGAAAAATGGACTGGCCAAAGGTGACAAACCAGGAATTTTGCTTGTTCTGGCTATATAATCAGCACATCTGCTTTCTTAATCAGGGCTAGAAGTTGGAGGAGCAAGTGAAAGTCACCTAATTAATTGTGATGTGCCATCCACAGTTCGGTGTTTAAAAATAAATCCTTGCAAAAGCCAGACTGAGGGGCTTTGGGGTCTCATCAGGAACTTGGTAACTAACATATGTGCAGGTTTATTTTTGTGGTTGCTGTACATATGTTTTAGTGTGAAATAAAGTAGATAGGATACATGCAGAAATTCTTGCAGTCCCTTCCAAAACATGAAAATCTAAAAATCACTGTTCCATCCCAGAATGAATCATTGCACTGGTAGTTAAGGGGCCCACTTCAACTCCCTTTGAAGTCAATTTCAAGACTCCTACTGACTCCAGTGGGATTTTGACTAGGCAGAAAATAAAGAAAATGTGATACACTGAATGCCAGCTTCACAGCAGTGTACCTGCGTATTGCTATTGCTCTGTTGTGTTGTCTTGTATCTGTGTTGTGTTGTGTTGTATCAGTGACACCTGTTAAAGGGTATTGTATGCAGACCATGGCGCTCACTTGAGACACGTTTCTCATTATATTCATGTGGTCTAACATTTGTAACTTACTCACTGATTGACACCTGTTTACCCAGGCAAATTGGAGAGAATCTGATTGTGCCAGGGGGAGTGAAAACCATTGAAGCCCATGGCCGGATGGTGATCCCTGGGGGAATTGATGTCCATACCCGCTTCCAGATGCCAGGCCAGGGAATGATCTCTGCGGATGACTTCTTCCATGGAACCAAGGCTGCCCTGGCTGGAGGCACCACGATGCTCAGTAAGATAGAGAGATATGTATTCCCTGGGAAGTTAGGAAGGGGGGTTCCCTTTGCTCTTTCGAACAAACCATATCTATAAGCAGGGAACATAATTTATGAAAAATATCAGCGTATTCGCCTCCCAGTGTATGTGTCATTTATTGGCTAGAGTAGGGGACAGGGAGTTGGGACTCCTGGGTTCTATTCCCTCCTCTGCCCCTTGGGTAAACTCCCTCTCAGGGCTGGGAAGTGGAATACAGGACTCCAGGGTTCTATTCCTACTTGGATCATGTAGCCTTCAAGTCAATGGGTCATTGACTTCCATGAGGATAGGATCACACCCAGGCTGGCTGTGGGACCTTGAGGAATTTTCAGTGGGGATTTTGCCATTGATGTCACTGGCTGCAGGGTCAGACCTTATCCTTTCTGGGCTTCAGTCTCCCTGTCTTTGTAGTTGCTATAACGACAACATCTTCACAAGGGTGTTGTGAGGCTTAATTGGTGTATTGTTTGTAAAGTGTTTTGTCATTCTTGGGCGTGAGGTGCTGTGCTGTATAAGTATACTATGGGGGCACTTCACATGGACCTCTTGGGGTAAATATTTTAGTCCTCACGGGAGGTAGAGGCTGATCATACTGATGAGGCACAATGAGTCAATGCAATTTACATGTACTGTGCAGCTCTCAAAATCAGACCTCTTTTTTAGGTGCCTAAATGTGGAGGTAGGTGCCTAGCTTTAAGCATCCAAGTTTCAAAATTTTTGGCCCTAGGTTTTGTTCCTGATTTTAAAAATTCAGTTGAAATACACCCCCTCTCCCTCCAAATAATTAAACCTTCTTTCTAGTTCTTGGAATTACACCATCATATTAGTGTGTGGGAATCAGGAAGTGAAACTGACTAAAATCTCTAGGCCAGATCCTCAGCTGGTCTAAATGGCTGTAGTTCTTGGTACCTGTGGCCATTTGCATCAGCCGAGGATCTGCCCCTATATACGAATCATTCATATGTATGTTGTTCTAGTTGAGAAAAAAGTAAAATATAGTTCAGTTCAACTGATTAGTTTGTGAATTGCCATCGGACATCCTGCAGTCTGTTGTCCTATGTGAGCATTGTTGGCTTTGCAAGCTCTTCTATACTGCCTCTGCTGGCTACTGCTGTGGCATACGCTAGAGCAGCGGTCCGGGGCTGCAAGCAGGTTTCAAGGGGTCCGCTAAGCAGGGCCAGTGTTTGGCTTTCTTCCCTGGGCCCCAGAGAGTCTAAGTCCCATTGCATGGGGCTGAATCCTGGGGCCCAGAGCCCTGCCATCTGGGGCTGAAGCCGAAGCCTGAGCAACGTAGCTTTGGCAGCGTCCCAGGCAATTACCCTGCTTGCCACCCCCTAACGCCAGCCTTGGCTTTTATATGCAGAAAACCAGTTGTTGTGGTACAGGTGGGCTGTGGAGTTTTTATAGCATGTTGGGGTGGGCCTCAGCAAGAAAAAGGTTGAGAACCCCTGTGCTAGCGTACGTGTTTCATGTTGCCAGAATTCTGGCTTCTCGGAACAAAATTTTTTTTAGAAAGGGAAAGAGAATTCTGCAGCAAAACTTATGAATGAGATCAACACTTCCTGTGACCGTGAGTGCATGCAGGTAGAGGCTCCACTACTGGCTGAAAAATGATTATCTTAGGTACCTGTGTGGGCCCCCATTACATTAAAGATTGTGAAATGCTCTGATATTATGGTAGGGAAGTGGTATTATCCCCATTGTTCTAATGGTGGTCTGAGGAGCTGCAAGACTAAGTGTCTTGCCCAAGGCCACATAGGAGGTCTGTGACAGAGCCAGGAATTGAATCAGGGTCTCTTGAGTCCTACAAAAGCTGCCCAAGCACTTATTTTCATATAGAACCTATAAACCCACTCCTTTTCCCCTATCATGAGTGTTCTTTAAAAAATTCCCAGTGGGAAATCAGCCAGTGGGAGGTGTTGGTTCAGAGCATCCCTGCTGCTGCCTGAGGGCATGCAGCAAGTTAGTAGCAGAACTGGGAATACAACCCAGTGGTCCTGACTGTGCATTTTAGCCACAAAACCATCCTTCCCCTCCATCCCTCATCTTCACCCAGTCTCAGAGAAAACAGCTTTCTTGTCTGGATTTAAACCTGCCCCTGCCATGTTTGCAACCCAAACAGAGCAGCGCTGAGTTAATTTGAGAACCAGAAAGTGAAACTGACCATTATTATAATTAATTTGCATCGTGATAATACCTGTGTGCCCCAGT
This sequence comes from Emys orbicularis, assembly GCF_028017835.1. Taxonomy (NCBI): domain Eukaryota; kingdom Metazoa; phylum Chordata; order Testudines; family Emydidae; genus Emys; species Emys orbicularis. Next base: position 137,853,116 of record NC_088684.1, read on the forward strand.
TACTGAACAGGGCCCAATGGTGCTAGGCGCTGTACAAACACAGAACCCAAAGAGATCCCCTGCCCTGAGTAACTTACAGTCCAAGTATAAGGCAAGAAACAACAGATGGATACTGATCATAGACAGAAAGGGGAGCATAAGTTAACAATGAGATGATACCGGTCAGCAGGAGAAGCAGTGGTCATGGCTTAACAGCTGTGTAATCATTCACTAGAAACACTGACTAGGTGGATTGTACTAGCAGGCAGTGGTGGTCCCAGTGGGTATAGCATTGGCCTGGGAATCACGAGGCTTTGGGTTCTGTTCCTAGCTCTTCCCCTAACATTGACCAGCCACTTCACCCATCTGTGCCTCCATTTCTCCTGTTGGGAAAATATCACCCTTTCATAAAGTGCTTTGAGATCCATGAGTTGAAACACACTGGATCAGGGCTAAGTACTAATATTATTAGTCTTATTTTCCTTGCACAAACTGAGCTACATGGAGAACATTACATTTACAGAACTCTCTTTGATTTTGTTTACCTGATGAGGTCTTGGAGACACAGGTAAGGAAATTTGCCTTTTAAAGGGTGACTTTTTTAACCTGCTATTTTTCATGTTATTAATTAATCCTCTCCCCAGATGATTAATTGGGATGAATAATAATTGGGCACTAGTCATACAGTGAGTTGGGGCCAGAGCTGAGAATGGAACCCAGGTGTCCTGATTCCCAGAGCTCTGCACTAACCCCAATAGTAACATATATAGTATAGGTAATGCTCCTCATTTGGAGGAAAAATGAAGGGAACATGTCAGCATGGCAAAGTAATGTTATTGTCATCAGACAAAGCTTTTCACCCAAATTTTCCTCTTCGACAATGAGAGCATTGTGGAATATGGATTTGGAGAAATGCAGCCTACGGCTCCATTCATAACCTTCCCCATTCAAGCCTTGAATGGGGCAAGAAGCCAGCATCTTCGACAAAATATGCAATTGTATATAAATAGATCCTCAAACCGGTCTGGCACAAAGTGGGGTTCAGACATGAGCCTGATCTTTCAGCTTCTTTTTTTCACATACCCCTATACATGCATATCTATTGTGGTGGCTTCTCCTGTTATGCAGCTCAAGGGGCGGGGAGTGGTTCAGTGTGAAAGGCTGGGTGTACTTGGTGTGACCTGGTAGGCCTGTCCCATCTTCAGCCTCTGTGGTTCACCTCATTACCTCCTTTTCTGACCCCTCTCTCCTTTTGTTTAATACGCTTTAAATTGACTTTGATATAGAAGTAGCTGTAAAGATCAAAGAAACATGCCTGATTGTTACTGAGACAACACACTCATTGACTCCACTGTGGCTAGCTGCAGTCTCTGGGAAGCAGGACTCCGGGGTTCTCCACCTGCTTCCTATGGTGGAGGGGATGGGCAGAGGGCAAGTGATTGGGGTAGGGGAACGCCAGTTGTTTCTAAATCCTTCTCATGGGTCTTCTAATAAAATGTGAGACTGGCTCTATTGCGGTTACCTGCTGATCCATCTCTAGGCCAGGAATGCCCCCTACTGAAGAGGGATGGGTGGTTGTTCACCTTTCCTTGAATATAGATCCAGGGATAGGTGCTCCATTAGATCCTAAGCAACTAGTTAGTTAAACCGAGCAAAAGCCGCAATCACGCTTCCCTGTCTCCAGAAGCAAGACCCCTGCTTTATCATGTCTAGTATTTGGTCTCTTACCATAGTCAGAACCAGATGCTTCAAAGAAGGTGCAAGAAATGCTGTCACTGGGAGTTTTGCAATAACTTGCCCATGGGAAAACTTCTTCCTATACCTAAGTGTGGTGACTTAAGCTGTGAAGTATAAAGGCTTATATCTCGTATACATTTTTATCCTATCTAAAGCAGCTGAGGATGTTTTTGTACATATAAATGCCTAATTCTTTTCTGAATCCTGTTAAGCTGTTGGCCTCAATAATATCGTATGGCAATGAGTTCCACAGGGTAATTATATATTGTATGAAATGGTGTTTCCTTTTAAGGTTCATATTTGTTGACTTTAAATTCACTTGTATTATGAGAGCACTTGATTTACCTTGTCCACATTATTGCTTGTTTTATATCATTCTTTCTCGCTAAACTAAGGTAGGTAAAAAATAACATTTTGCATTTAGATTGTTAAATGGACTGTTCATGTAATAACACAAATGTTAAATAGCACTTCTAGCTTGCGTAGTTATTTAAAAATATTTCCCCCTCCAAAATGGCTACTGATTTTGTGGGCCCAACTTGAGATACCTAGGATCTGATATTTCAGAAAAGCCCCAAACCGACAGTTGTGTAGAAGTGAAGGGGAGTGATATTTTTGAAACATAAGCCCATATTATATTACAGCCATGTATTTATATAGCCCTCATCAGTGTAGTATCTGAGTGCCTCACAATCACTGATGCTCATATGCTCATTATATTATGCTGATAACACCCTGTGAGGTAGGGAAGAATTATCTCCATTTTACAGATGGGAAGCTAATGCACAGTGTAGATTAAGTGACATGCCCATGGTTGGGAAGTCTGTAGCTGAGCTATGTATTGAGCCCAAGCCAGTGTCCTTTCCACTATGCCGTCCTTCCTCCTAAAGTGTCTTGAGTTGCGCACCCAAAATCAATGGCCACATTTGAAAGAATGGCTGATGTTGCATCATTTCTGTCCCTGTCCCTGCACTAATATTTTCATACAGCTTAAGGCTAGGGAGACATTTCTAATTGGCAGACTTAAGCAACTGGAGCTGAACAGTGGAAAAAAGGATGAATAATCTTACCACACTTCAAAGCTTTGTAGATGCTGGTTTGCTTCAGCTGTTCTCGTCTCTGCAAAATTATACATTCGCATAAAGTTTTCTCCACAAGGAAGCATGGAATTGCTGCCCTCATGAACATCTTCCCTGTGGGTGGCCTTTGATTTTTTTTTTCCAAAGCAGGTGGGAGCCGTTGTTCGTTTCAAGATTTCCTTTTAAATTGGATTATGTTTAATAAACCAGATATATAATATTGCAAACACATTTCAGTCTGAAATACCATGCAAGAATTTTATCTGTTTATTTTAAGCATTGTGCCTGGGAATTTTTTTTAAGAAACCTAAGAAAATTAGCCACCCGCTAAATTTCAGTGAGTTGGGTGTCTAACTGCTTTTCCTTCCTTTGGAAATTCCTTCTTCAAGGGACCCAAACTAGATTAAAGATCACCTAAATATCCTTACTTATGCTATAGACAACATCCAAGATGATTAAAAATGAAATAATTGCAGAAGTCTAATTCACTGTTGGCCACTTACGCTGTTTGTTTCCTTTTATACATATCCAACAGCTTTGGCCGAAAAAAACAGACTGGTCAGTTTCACATGTCAAGTTCACTTTCAAGTTCTCATGCACTTAGGGTGCCCCAAGGCTGAAGTGTATCTGTTTCAAACACTGCAGGAGTGTGTGTGTTTGTGTGTTCCAGTGGAATTAAAACAAACAAAAAAAAAGCTTGGAAAAATTTCTGCTGGTTTTGCGTTTTGTAAAATCTGCGGATGAAATCCTGGCTCCAGTGATGTCAATGATAGTTCTGTCTTTTGATGTCAGTGGGGCCAGGATTTCACCCTGTGTGTTTGGTTTGGTTTCACTGAACTGAAGTTTCCTCTCCTCTCAAATTTATTTTGATGATGTCCCTTTTGCTTTCACATGAAGCATATACAAGGGAAGCATAGACAAATTCAAAAATGTAATGCATTGTTTCTAGGTTGTACTGTCTTCTCATAGATTTCTGTTCTCCTTTCTAAATGCACTCTTTACTATAGTGTCTCAGCACTAAGAATCAGATCCTCCTGTGGAATAAATTGGTTTAGCTCCATTGATTTACACCAGCTGGGGATCTGGCTCCAGTTCTCTACATCTCAGCTCCTCCACAAGTCAGTAGAAAGGAAGAAGAATGGTTAATAGCAATGATCTCTGAATTGGCCCTTTCCTTTCTACCATACAGTGTGCTGAAGGCAGACTGTACAAAGACCACTGTAGGGTTCCATAATTCTTCCTTCTCCCCGAGCCCTGATCCAGTTTGCTCAGTGTGAAAGTCAAAGATGTCTTTTTCTAGCTTTTGGTCCTGCAGATGTATCATGTGGGCTCTGACAGTCCGGCTATGGTCCTTTTGCCTCTGACATCTTCAGCAGCAAAGATTCGCGACGAGTCCCCTGCTGGTGTTGTAAGGCAGAATAGAATACTGCTTGCTCTCCCCTAGCTGTGTTCACTCTCCAGGGTGAATAGATGGAAAAGCATATGTGGTATGATTTGCACGCACTCCTGGAGCAGGTCGGTGGCGTGAAAAGATGCTCTCTGCACAGTCTTTTTTTCTGGCTGCATCCCTGTTGTTTTGTGGAATATGTTATTGCCTTTGTTTCCTACACTGGACTATCAGACATATTATAGGGTGTGTTTACCCATGTTGCGGTTTGGACTACTGTTCTTTTCAAATGCTACCAAATAGCATTTAGATGTTCTTAATCTGTTCGTGAGTTTGGATGAATGGTTCCAGCATAGCCTAGTACAGGGGTTCTCAGCCTTTTTATTTCTTTCTGAGACCTCTCCCCCGCCCCGCAACAGCCTATAAAAACTCCACAGCCCACCTGTGCCACAATAACTGGTTTTCTGCATATAAAAGCCAGGGCCGGCGTTAGGGGGTAGCAAGCAGGGCATTTGCCCAGGGCCTCGTGCCAGAGGGGTTCCCATGAAGCTACATTGCTCAGGCTTTGGCTTCAGCCCTATGCGTGGGGGCTTTGACTTCCTACCCTGCTGGCCCTGCTTGGTGGCCCCCCTGAAACCTGCTTGCGGCCCCCCAGTGGGCCCCGGACCCCTGGTTGTGAACCACTGGTTTAGTATTTACAGGAAGGAGTCAGGACTCCAGGGTTGTATTCCCATTTCAGCTACTGATTCATTGTGGATCTTGGGCAAGTCACTTATTGTGTATGGGCCAGATCATCAGCTGCTGTAACGTGTCATAGCCCTGATGACTTCCCTGTGACAGATTATACCACCTGAGGATTCTGTGGGCCTTGGTTCATCCATCTGTAAAATGGAAGCGTATGCAATTAACAGGTCAGGCTCTGATCTTAGCTCCCAGGGTGGGTACCTGGAAGTAACTCCATTGACTTGATTGAAGTTACTCTGAATGTACTAAAATCAGAATTCAGCCCATTGTTTGCAAAGTACTTTGGGCCAGATTGTACCCTCGGAGATTGAGTGGGACCTTACGACAACAGTCATGGGATTACTTATGGAATAAGGTACTACACACTGAGAACAAGGGTCGTCTTGAGAAGATTCTATATCGGCTCAAAGGATTCCTTTCCAAACTCCTATTGATTTTTATTGGTGAAATCCTGGCTCCATTGAAATCAGTGGGGGATTTGACATTGATTTCAAATAGGGGTACGATTTCACCCTATTTATCGGCACACTTATTTTTTTCTGATGTATTATGATTAATTACATCTATTTATTGCTTGTCTGATAAACCTGGCCTGTTTCATATCCTGACGAGAACTGAAGCTATCCAGTCCAGCCCCCACACATATTTCAGCTGAGGCCGTTTTTTTTTTTTTTTTTTTTTTTAAGAGGACTCTACTTCTTGCTGTATCTTTGCTGTCCTTGAGTGAAATCATTTGCTGACATTCCATGCATTGACTCAGTCAACCACTGTTATAATCACAGGGAAGAATTACAGTGAGTAGGAATTATAGCTCTTTCTGGCTTGGCGACTTGGAAGCCAGCTGCCTTTTGAACTTGACTACCAGTTATTCTAATAATATGGAGAAAATACACTAGGGATATGAGCTCTTGTATTTTAGGAGGTTTATAAAATGAATGGACACTTCAGATGGCTTGTAGCCTGCTTTCCAATTAAAGGGCCGGTGTACCTCGAAGAAGTGACTTTCAAGAGTCAGGTACTCAACTCCCATTGAATTGCAATAAATCCTTTAGGCTGTTTTTGAAAATCCCTAAATATCTAACCAGTGGCAAGGGAATTTTTAAAAGAGAACTGGATAAATTCATGGAGGTTAAGTCCGTAAATGGCTATTAGCCAGGATGGGTAAGGAAGGGTGTCCCTAGCCTCTGTTTGTCAGAGGGTGGAGATGGATGGCAGGAGAGAGATCACTTGATCATTGCCTGTTGGGTTCACTCCCTCTCGGGCACCTGGCATTGGCCACTGTCGGTAGACAGGATACTGGGATAAATGGACCTTTAGTCTGACCCAGTAGGGCCGTTCTTATGTAATTTTTAAATCTGAATGCTCCCTTAGCTTTTACTGGTGTCAACCAGGAGTAATTCAGTTGTTGTGAATATAGTTACACCAGATGAGTTCAGAATCAGGCTCTAATAGCCTAACAGGGTGAACATCTGAGAAGCAATGGGGATTAGGGACAAACGCAGGATGGGAGCAGGGAGAGCCAGCAGCTAAGCAAACAAAGTTGGGAAGAACTGCTCAAAAGAGGGTTGGGTTGTGTGAGTGAGGGTTGCAGGATCAGCTCTCAGGTTTAATCTTGATAGTGCAACGGTCACTAAACGTGACCATTTTAATATCTTAAATCACTTCTGAGCTATTTCCTTCCAGGGGTAGAATGGTCAATGAAGATGAAAAGTTTGAAGTGGGGGCAGAAGCATCTGCTTTTACAAGAGCTGATGCACAGTGGCATCAGAGCTTCAAAGGAGCACTGTCAGGTTAAAAGTAATGGGTGTCATTCTTCCCTACTTTGCACTGCGTGTACTTCCTTCCACCAGGGTGCAAAATGCGATCACTCAACGGTCCTTATTTAATATTAAATACTACTGCTATTGCAGTAGCACACAGAAGTTGTGTCCCCATTGTGCTAGGCACTGTTCAAATATATAGTAAATGCCGCTCCCTGTTAAATGACGGCAGTGTTTTTGCACAAATTTGCATGATTCCACAATATGCAAGGCACTGTATTAATAAGCCATATATATATATATATTGGCCTGTGCTTCTAATAACACCTTAGACTATGAACGAAATTATTATTACCATAGATAATTAATAAACACCCAATATTTATATATTGAAAAGTTTCTAATTGGTTTTTTTTTTTTTTTTTTTTTTAAATCTTTGCGCGTCACTTAATTTGGGCAGCGAAACTAGATTGGTCACTTTCACCCTTTGGGCCTGATCCTGCAACCTTACTCAAGCAACGCATTGGGAGTCTTTGCCTAAGCAAGGGTGGTGTTAATAATGTTATGATAGAGTCTAGAGAGGCCGACCAAGATTGGGCCCCACCATGCTAGGTGTTGTGCATGCGCATGCTAAGAGTCCTTCCCTGCCCTGAAGAACTAACAATCTAAATAGGTAAGAGAGACAAAGGGTGGGTGGAGAAACAGGCATAGTGAGATGAAGTGATTTGGTCAGGGGCACACAGCAGGTCAGTGGCAGAGCTGGGAATAGAACCCAGCTCTCCTGAGTCCCAGTCCAGTGCACTGTCCACTGGATTGCAGTGTTTCACCAACATTCTTTGTTTTCTCTGCATTGCTGCTGCCTGGTAGATGCTCAGAAACCAGAGAGGAACTGGCTGAGTGTCCAGGGGGAACCAGTGTAGCTAATACACACTGGCCTGCACTTTCCAGTCAGTTCACTTTCTGGCAGCTGTGCACCGGCACTGCGTTGTCGTGTTTGAGGTTCCAGTGCTGAAAGGAAACTTTTAAATCTTCCTCTATAAATTGCCTAAAAATGTTTATTCTGAGGGTAAAAAAAATCTGTACAGAAGCTAAATTTTGAGACTTATCTGGATAGTGTCCCTTGAAGTGTAGAACAATGAAGATCCCAGATTGACTGGAGCAGGGTGACTTCATTTTCTTTCCATTTGGGTTCCACATGGATTCACACTCAACCTTGCCTGTTGCTGTGACTTTTAACTTCCGGGTTCTGCTGACGTGTGTGTTACTTTTAATCATGGCAGCCTTCAGCTATTCACTACCAAAGCCTGTCTGTATCCAGACCTGGGCACTCCCCATTGTAAGCTCTTTGTCTCAGGTCATGTCTTCACTACCCGCCGGATCGGCGGGTAGCAATCGATCTATTGGGGATCGACTTATCGCATCTAGTGAAGCCGCGATAAAATCGATCCCCGATGGCTCTGCCGTCGACTCCGGAAATCCACCGTGGCAAGAGGCGGAAGCGGAGTCGACGGCGGCGCAGCCGCGGTCGACTCGCCGCCGTCCTCACAGCCAGGTAAGTCGACCTAAAATATGCAACTTCAGCTACGCTATTCACGTAGCTGAAGTTGCGTATCTTAGGTCGACCCCCCCCCCCGTAGTGTAGACCTAGCCTCAAGCTTTTAAACCCTGCCACGTCTATTAGGAGTCTCTGGCTGCTTTTAAGCAACACAGCTCGTGCAAAGACAACAGAGTACTTGCTGAGGCCGTTTGTGCATCCAAATATTTCTCAGGCTACTTAGTTTCCAGCCTGTGGAATTGTATGTATCATTCTAATGGTGGGATTCCATGAGGGGCCCCGCTGGAAATGAAAGTACTAATCCACCGAGCCCTTAGAGGCTCTTGCCAGTTAGCACAGAAGGGAACAGCTGTTTATTTCTCGACATACGTTGTGTGTATTTCTCTTGCATCGGGCCATGTGCAGTCTTTGTTGTGGTTCCATCCTTCAGCCCACTGCAAGGAGGAGTTCGGAGGCTGCTCATATGAAAGGGACGGTGGCAGCACGTCCGATATTGCCATGCGAGGACTCTGTCCATTTCAAACATTGCTCTTACGGAGAGGAGGGGATCAGAGAGTCTGTCTTAGTGGTTACCGGCATTGAAGGCAGTTCTAGATAAATAGAACTTGACGACAGGTGCCTTTTGGGGTTAGTGCAACGTTTCCTTATGCTTTCACTTTGCCTGGCTTTATACCCCATGTTTTGCCTTGAATTTTGGGTTGGAGCTGAACCCCACAATTATGTAGATACTTATCTGGCCCCCCGTTAATGTAGTATCTAAGCTCCTCTTAATCTTTAATCTATTTATCCTCACCCTGTCCTGTGAGGCAGGGCAGTACTAGTCTCCCCCATTTGATAGATGAGAAACTGAGGCCCAGAGAGGCTAAGTGACTTGTCTTCTGTTACAAAGGTAGTCTGCAGCAGAGCAGGGAATTGAACCCAGGTTTCCTGAGTCCTATATTAGCACCCTAACCATTGGAGCATCCTTCCTTTCTGGAATGCTCAGCTGAACTCCTGTGAAAACAACACAGCGTCTGGTTTCGGATCAAAATCCTGTGAAACCACCGAGTTTAGTGTGATTTGCTTATAAATCAGCAACTACCTTCCCCGAATTTCCTCTCCTCCTTCCCACTGCCACTTCCAGTTAGCCTGGAATCTTGCCCCCCCCCCCCCCTCAATCTTCTGAAGGTTTTGCGACTCCTTTGGCCAATTTTAGGTTTGTAACCAAATTTTAAAGAGCAGGTGAATGTGACCTCGATTCAGTTTCTGACTGGCCCAGCTCTGTTCAGGACTCAGTGCGGCTCTGTCTGATTGTATAGGGAAGAATAGGAAGGAATGACCGAAATCTGTGTCATGTGTGCTGTAGTTGGACCTTTGCTTTTAGCTAGGAACAATTGAAATGGCAACATTACTGACAGTGCAGCGGCCTCCCTGCAAACGCAAGTGGATAGCTAACCTAGATTTTTCCATGCATCCGAAAAGAGGGATTTGGCAACTGCTCTAGAGAAGTAACCGATGTTGTGTGTTTATGCAATAGCACTTAATCCCTAGTGTTCACTAAAGCTGCTTTCTCACTGCGTGGTGTGTGTGTGGGGGGGGAGGGGGGTGGATCATGCTGTGTTATTCAAAGAGAGCTGCTCTCAAGTACTTTTGCTGCTGCCCTCTCCTTATGAACAATATGGAGCATAGGTAGAAAGCTAGAGCAGGATACTTTTTCCATTCTGCCGACTTTGGGCCAGATCCGCAGCTACTATACATCAGTTGTTTTTATTGTGGTAGCACCGAGGAACCCGAGTCATGGATTGGGACCTTGTGCTAGGTGCTGTACAAATGAAGGGAGACAGCACTTGGGTACAGACAGAAGAGGAAGAACAAGGAAACATTGAAGTCAGCAAGCTGCATTGGTGGGGTCTGACTGTTTGCACGGCGGAAATACTTACCAGGCCACAGTATGCTAGGCACTGTACGCATATATATCAGATAAGGTCCCTTCCCCTAAAAACTTACAGTGGAAGGCCTCTATCCTGCATTGTGCTCTATGCAGATCACCCATCTGGCCCTGCAGCTTGCACTGTCGTGTATGTGCGGTGTATATATTTGGAATCCTGGGCACACCGCGATTTTTTTTACAAATGAATGAAATTCTCTGGCACGCTGTAGTGGCGACGTGAGGGTAAGTCAGTCAGAGTTCCTTGAGGATGATCCTCTGTTGTTACACGCTACCACTTTGTGTAAAGGAAGTGGGGAGAGTTTCAATAGCATTTCACAGAGAGGAATCGAGTCATGTAATATTATTCTAAAAACCTAATTCCTTAGCTGTATGTAGCACAAAGGGTCTGATTCTCCTCCCCCCCCCCATGGCTCCATTTACTTCAGGTAAATTACTCATGATTTACACCAGTGTAAGTGAGGAGAATTTAAGCCCATTATCTAGTATCTTTTCTCCAAATGGGGCCCTAGGTTCTGCACATTCTGGAATGCAAAAGGATCACTTCATCCAGCATTAACATGAAACAGCAATGTTTTTATCAGTACACCATATCACTACGGTGCAGCTTAGGTTGGGGGGAAACTTTAGAGGGGCTATCTGTACTTACCCAACCTGGAATTTGGCCAGGATCCAGAACTAATGCCTGCTACTGCTGTGAAAAGTTTCATGGCATCCTTAGTTCCTAAAAGTACTTGGAATCTCTGGTTTATGCCACATATAAAAAGATGGTACCATCAACCACATGACACTGGCTAGCACCATTCTCTGCAGAAACGGGGATCCAGTAGCTCCATCCAGGTACTGACTCGGCCTGATCATCTTTAATGTGTGAGAGATGTCCAGGATCGTAGTAGATGGGCATCAGCATGAAGGTCTGCAACACTAAAGAGATGCTGGGGGAGGCTACACAGAACTGGTGCAACTCATCCAGAATCAAAGTTGCATAAAATAAAGCTTTTTGTAGAGTGCTCAGAACTGCTATTCATCAGACAGGGCTACTGAGCCACAACTGAGACGTCGCCTTATAGTCTGAGATACCCAAGCAAAAAGTAAAGTGGGAGAAGATGGGTGAAGAAGGCATATTCCCTGCCTCAAAGAGCTTACGCTCTACCCAGCAGGTCTAGGGGCTTGTACATCAATTGAAAGAGCCACATCCATATTTAACTCTATCCCTAAATCAATCAGATCAAATTAATTGCAGGACCAAATCCTCTTCCCATCCCAAAATCATGGAAGTTTCTCTCCTCAAATTCCCCAGGAGTCTGAGAAAACACACGAGTGTGCTCAAAAGGCCAAGAGATTCAGGCTATTTCAGAAAAGGGAGATGTGAGTTCCCAAGTCAACGGCATGTCACAGAAAGTGTCTTGCCAGCAACCCCTTTCTGTTTAAACTGAGGGCACCCCCAATTAAAGTGCCTCCAAAGATCACTATGGTGGCAGTGTTGCATGGAGTGAGAGGGGATGTCCTCAGCAACCAGCTCCCAGGCCATTTAGGGCTTTATAAGTCAGAAGGCGATGGAAACGCTGACTGGTGCAGAAAATGGGTATTCGCTATGCTAAAGTGTTGGGTTGAACGTTGTCCTACGGCCCCCTGGTTGAAAATTGTGCTTTGTTTATACCGCGTATACTTATTGCACCCACAGCTGGAATCCTACAAAAATTCCAACGTTCATGCACATGTGAAAATTTGGGTCCATTTTCTGGTTTTCCCTGGTGTAAATGGGGTGTTAACTGCACTAAAGTCTAGTTTAATTGAGAGCTGAACCAGGGCCCTGAATCTGTTAACAGAAGCAGAGATTGATATTGACACATTTCCAGACCCCCTTCTTAAAGTGTGATATTGCTTAACCAAAATCACAGACAGAGGAATTTTCTGGTCTTTGTGCGGTGAGGGGAGATTTCTGTGGAGATTGTACAGAGACAAAGGAATGTTCTGATAAGAAAATCTCTTTGTAGCATCTCCTACATTGCCAATAAAATGCGATGCCATATGTGCCTCAGATCTCCCTGAGACTTTGGGTTTTTTTTAGAAATAATTTTGATCTTCTTATTCCTGCAGAACTAAAACCCTGTCAGAACCATTTAAAACTCTCGTTGTAAAAAATCTTGTCTTGCTTGTCGTTCCCGCTTTGGCTCAAATGCTCCAGGAGGCAACACCAGAGAATGAAATAGAGATCAGAATCCAAGGAGATTGTTTTTGGTAACACTGCCTTAAATCCAGAACAACTGCACTGATGGAAAGCAAAATTAGGGTCAGATTCTCAGCTGGGGAAAAAGCTGGCAAAGCTCTGTGGACTTCAGTGGAGCTACACTGACTTTTATACCAGCTGATTCTTTCTAAACAAACGTTTGCCCTCTGGATATTGTTAAGTGTATTTTACCTTGACTTTAAATCCAAGGTCACAAACAGTAAATCTCTTGCTTTTTCTCCCACTTGTCCCCTCTAGGTTTGCAGACCATTTTATATATTGAATTATCCTTTGAAGTGTTACGAGTTTTTTCATGAGCTTCAACTGTGGAATATGCCTAAAAATAAGAAATAGTTGAAGCCCTTGCAGGTCCCATCTGAACTTGCCTCCCCTGCTCTTTTTAGCATGATCACTCCCTGAGATCTAAAACCTACTCGGAGGCACTGTACATTCCTACTCTAAAGAAACCAGGGATTTATTTGGCCTGTGATCTGAACGTTTAATAATTTCCACAGCTGAAAAGGGTAATTCATTGTTTGGACATATGACCTCCTATTACTCTTTCAATTTGGGTCCAAAAGGCATTACATTATTATTCTTGTATTTTGGATCTAATCAGACAACTGAAAAGACAAATGAAATATCCACTGCCCTCTATGTTGTCGGCTAGGGGATAACAGACCATTATGGTACATTCTCAGCCTTCAGACACGTTTTATTCTTCTGAATCTGGTCCAGTTCCTGATTTAAAAAAAAAAGTCTAATTTTGGCTCTAGGCAGACACGAAACAAAGTGACATCATTTATTTTTCTTTCCTTGGGACTAGCTATCAGAGACGTACAAACAAACAATTGTATCACAATTGTATTAGCACAGCGAATGCCACTGTGTGTAGGGCTTTTAATAAACTCTCATGAGACTCTAGGATAAAGCAGTTAACGTTTTTAAAAAAGGATTTGGAAATAGAAAGGTGCAAGAAAAAAAAATCCCTGTTGTTTTATGTTAGACCTTCGGCAGGACCTCCATGGGGGTATGTCAATTAGTGGGAAGCGGTTTGAGGTACGGTATGTTGAGACAGTTTTGTGTGGGTCTGTTTCTCCACTGTGGAATTCAGTGTAAATGAGTAAAATATATAAGATCTAGATAAACTTAAAAAGCCATCTCCGTTCTAGGCTGCAACTGTAACAGAGCATTGAAAACTTTTGGGAAGCATCGTAAGAAATATTGGGCCAGATCTCTAGCTGGTGTAAATCGATGTCGTTCCACTAAAGTCACTGGAACTAAGCTGATTTATATCAGCTGAGGGTCAGGCCTGTGGTTTATAAGTCTCTGAAGTGTATTATTAATCATGCTTATTATAGTCATGCCTAAGAATTCACTAAGAATGGGCCCCCATTGTGCCAGGCACTGCACAAATACAGAGTAGCAGTCTCTGCCCCAAACAGCTTACAGTCTAAATAGACAAGGCAGACATAGGAGGAGGGAAAGGGGTATACCACAGAGTGTACAATGTGATGGCAGCAAACATCATGTTTGTGCCCCCGTGGTTGTTTTGTGGGTTTATTTGGAGGACATCCTATTGCTTCATCCCTAGCACACCTCCCCGTGCCGAGTTGCCCATTCTTCGGGGAGGAGACTTTGTGCTAAATTCCATTCTGTCACTTCTTTATGCCAAACGTCACTGAATCTCTCCCTGTTCACAGTATTTGTGGAGCTAAATGGCGCTGTGAGGAAATCATGTTCCAGTGGCTAATATGAGAGGTTTTCCAGGCTGTTGTGCTAATTTGTGTGATTTTTGGACGAGGCCCAGAACCTATTCATGCCTCAGTTTCTTGATCTGGGGAATGAGGATAGTGGTACTCGCTTACCTCATAAAGGTGCTGTGAAGATGTATTAGTACAGAGTTTGAAGTGTCTGGGTGAAAGGTACTCGGTGCCCATGAAAGAATCTTAGGTTAGAATTTGGTCTTAAAAGTGCAAAGTATTTTCATGGTATGAAAAAAGATGTTGGCTTAAGTTTTCAAAAGGGACTAGTTATTTTGGGGACTTCATGTTTTGAGTGCTCAACGTCAGATACCTTAAAGGGGTGTGGATGCCCAGCACTTTCCAAAAATCTGGCTCCTGTAAGGTGAGTCAAGCTGAGCATCCAAAAATTTGAGACCCCTTAAACCACCAGTCGCTTTAGAAACTGGGTGGTGGGGGCCCAGTTTTGCTCTAACTTACGCTGGGGTGATTCTGTTAACTTTTTGGGAGTTGCACCTTGTTCTTGCACTGCTCTGTTTCATGAGAATCGTGCCTGTAGGCGCAATAGATCTTTTAATTATGCTTTTCAATGAAGTGGCTTGCAGCAAGATGTACAACCCAGTAAAATAACCAAATTTCATCAGATGCAGCGGGAACTGCTGCTGGGAAGATTAAGCAGCATTATTCAGTCTTAAATGTGGATGTTATAATGACCAAGCCACTGTTTAAAATCTGGTTTGGGGCGGGATGCCTGGTAATAATTTAGTTCATTCCTGTTAAGGATTTGCACATTATAAACTCCACTTAAGCAATATGCACATATTAGTTAGTTAGAGCTTTGATCTGGCTTGTTAGGAGGAAGGTCTTTAACATGGGAGTTAGAAACTCAGAGTCGTGTTTTTATTATGTGCAGAACTTTTGACATGGTCCCTAACTGAAGATCCTAACTGGATTTTATACCTTAGTATTGAGCAGTTTCTGTCCCTCCTCCCGCTTCTGTCAGTATTGTTCATTAGCTCAACACTGGGGGAAATTTCACATGTGTTCTAGATGAGACAGATGCTTAGTCCTGTTGAAAAGCACTTGTGGGTGGAAATTCGAACTGAACGCTATGAATAGAAATGTCAGGAAAAGGTGGTTAGGCAAAGCAAGGTCTCTGAAAAATGAAGCAGGGTGCTAAAAAATAAAAACGTGTGCGCCACAATAGCAGGAAACGATAAAACCATTATTCCCCACCCATCACAAAAAAATGTGCTGCTGATTAAAGGGCTGTGGTTGAAAGAAGCCGAATATCTGTCACTCTAAGACTTGGAGAGGCCATCGGGCTTCTCGTGAGCTAATTGATGGCAGCACAATTAAAAACACTCTGGATGTTATGCTACTTTTCCTCTGGGAACTTCAAAGTGCTTTACAGACATCGAACATAGCTTGGATCCTAAAACGTGTCGCCCCCTGGGGCCTAGATTCCTCACTGCTTTGCTCATTGTGTTGTCATTTACACTTGTGCAGTGTGTGACTTCTGTGATCAGCCAAGACTAGGTCTTGAAAGGAAAGATAGTCCAGTGGTTAGGGGAGCTAGCATAGGACATGGGAGACCCAGATACCTCTGCTCCACCACGGACCTTAGGTAAATCACTTAGGGCTAGATTTTTAAGGCTATTTAGATGACTATGGGAGTTAGATGACTAAATATTTTTTTTAAATCTGCCCCTTAGCCTCTCTGTGCCTCAATTCCCAATCTGTACAATGGGGATAATAGCATTGACCTGCCTCCCAGAGGTGGTGTGAAGATAAATATATTAAAGATTGTGAGGTACTCTGATACTATGGTAAAGGTGGCCATATAAGTACCAAAGGCCTTGTCTACACTATGGGGGGAGATCGATCTAAGTTACGCAACTTCAGCTACGTGAATAACGTAGCTGAAGTCGATGTATTTAGATCTACTTACCGCGGGGTCCATGCTATGCGATGTCGACTGGAAACACTCTCCCGTCGACTTCCCTTGCTCTTCTAGTTCAGGTGGAGTACAGGAGTCAACGGGAGAGCAATCTGCGGTCAACTACTAAATCGACCGCCGATGCATTGATCGCTGCGTGTCAATCCCTGGTAAGTGTAGACAAGGCCTTAGAGAGACAAATCCCTGGAGCTAAGTTTATGAATTGGATGTAGGTGATGTCTAGAAATAGCCTAGCACCATTATATGAATCTATGCTGTTGTGTAGAAGAATCATAGCAATGTAGGACTGCTATGGGATGGGGCCTGGATGGGACCTTGATAGGCATCTAGTTCAGTCCCCTGCACTGAGGCAGGACTAAGTATTATCTAGACCATCCTTGACAAGTGTTTGTCTAACTTGTTCTTAAAAGCCTCCAGTGACGGAGATTCCACAACCTCTCTTGGTAATTTGCTTAACAACCTTTATAGTTAGGAAGTTTTTCCTAATGTCTAACCAAAATCCCCCTTGCTGCAATGTAAGCCCATTACTTCTTAACCTGTCCTCAGTGGCTAAGGAGAACAATTTACCACCTTCCTTTTTATAGCAACCTGTTCCTTAAGTATTCTAGGATGTATTTCATCAGGGCCTGCCATGTAACTTGTCTACGTAATTCATAGCTTGATATTTCTCTATTTTAGCCTCACATCCTACCCCACCTAAACTGGTATTCACTGTGTTAGGGTATGGCTACTCTTACAGCGCGTGTGGTGGAAGATGCTCTCCCGCCAACATAACGCTGTGCACGCTATCTCTTACACTGGCGTAACATATGTCTCTCAGGGGGGTAGAATATTCACATCCTTGAGCAATATGTGTCTTGCCGACATAGGCGGTAGTGTAGACATAGACTTAGTCCTCTGATCACTGCTAACCTTTTTGGTGAAAACCAAAACAAAAAAAGGCATGTAACGCTTTGGCCATTGCTGCATTTTTTGTCATTGTCTTTCCCTCCTCATTGAGTAATGGGCCTACCCTGTCCTTGGTCTTCCTCTTGCTTCTAATGTATTTGTAAAAAGTTTTCTTGTTACCCTTTATGTCCATAGCTAGTTTAATCTCATTTTGGGCCTTGGCCCTTCTAATTTTGTCCCTACATGCTTGTGTTGTGTTTTTTTTTAATAGTCATCCTTCGTAATTTGACCTGGTTTCCACTTTTTGGATGCCTCTTTTTTGAGTGTCAGGTCATTGAAGATCTCCTGGTTAAGCTAGGTGGTCTCTTACCAAACTGCCTTTCCTACACATTGGGATGGTTTGCCCTTGTGCCCTCACTAAAGTCTCTTTTAAAAACTGCCATCTCTCCTGAACTCTTTTTCCCTTTAGACTTGCTTTCCCTGGGACCTTACCTACCAATTCTCCTGAGTGTGCTGAAGTCTGTCTTCTTGAAATCCTTCTACCGTTTTCCCTTCTACCATTCCTTAGAATCAGGAACTCATCATTTCATGATCGCTTTCACCCACGCTGCCTTCCACCTTCAAATTTTCAACCAGTTCCTCCGTATTTGTGAGAATCCGAACAACCTCTCCCCTAATCTTTTTCTTCACCTTCTGCAATAAAAAGTTGTCTTCAGCACATTCCAAGAACGTGTTGGATAATCTATGCCCTGTTGTGTGGTTTTCCTAATAGGTATTTGGATAGTTGAAGTCCCCCATCACCACCAAGTCCTGTGCTTCATCCACCTATTCTTTCAGGTTAGGTAGTCTGACTCGACACTAGACCTCTACCATGACATCACCCTTGTTTTTTACCTTTGCCCAGAGACTTTTAACAGGTCTGCCTTCCACCTCTAGCTCAGCCTCAGATGAATACATCGTTGATATACAAAGCAACTCTTCCCTTTTTTCCATGTCAGTCCTTCCTGAACAAGCTGTACCTTTCTATACCAATATTCCAGTCATGTGAATTATCCCAAGTCTCTGTGATGCCAATTATGTCAAAATTGGGATTATTCACTAGTATCTCTAGCTCTTCCTGTTTTATTCCCCACACTTCTTGCATTAGTATACAAACATCTAAGGTGTTCATTAGATTTCCCCTCTGTATTCCCTCTTGTCTCTCCTTTGTCCCTGTTACGATTGCCCATGTTCTCCCCCCCCCCCCCCCAATTCTGACCCTTCTCACAGGTCTCCATGGTTTGGACTTACCTGTGGGCTTTTGTCTCCTGTCCCTGTAGAACCTAGTTTAAAGCCCACCTCACTAGGTTAGCCAGTCTCTATCCAAAGATACTTTCTCCTTCCTTGATAGGTGGACCCCATCTCTGCTCAGCAATCCTTCTTCTCGGAACAGCATCCTGTGGTTGAGGCCCTCCTGGTGAGCACAGCCATGCATCCACCTTCAGAATGTGGCTGTCTCTGCCTGGGTCCTTACCCTTGATCGGAAGGATCAACGAGAACACCAGATGCACCTCCAGCTCCTTCACCCTCACACCCAGAGCCCTGTAGTCACTTCTGATCTGCTCGGGGTCATACCCTACAGTATCATTAGTGCCCACATGGAAGAACAGCATGGGGTAGTAGTCAGAGGGCTGGATGATTCTCTGCAGACCTTCCATGATGGCACAGATGAGTTGTTCCATTTCATACAGGGTGGAATGGTGCACAGTCATGCCTGTGGCATCTTGAAAACACAGCCGGAGATGTGATCAGATTAACATCCATGTCTTTGTGCAGAACTAGCCTTTCCATTCAGAGTGCACCAGTTACTTGAATAAAACTTCTTTTTTTAAAAGAAAGCCAACACTTCCCACTGCCATGCAGAAGAAGATTGCATTAGCTGGCGCTTTCCAGGCCAAATAGATTCAGGCTGTTTCAGGAATGAATTTGCCCCTCCCTCTTCAAAGGGCTTTATAAATATTGACTAACCCTCCCAAAGGCCCTGTGAGAGGGCGAAGTGTTGTTGGCCTCATTTTTCAGCTGGGGAAACTAAGGTGCAAAGTGTGTAAGGCCGTTTTCAGAAGTGGCCGCTAATTTTGGATGCCTCCCGTTTTCTTTTCAGTGGGGGCGGGGAGGTGTCCAACTTGAGATGCTTAAGGGCCTGATTTTTTTTTTTTTCAGGGTTGCAGAGCACCTGCAGATCCTGTTGATTTAAGGAGTGGGGGTTGGGCTTTCTCAGCTCTTCTAAAAATTAAAACCTAATTTTCGGTGAGCCCCATGTCCCATTGAAAGTCAGGGCGGTTTGGGCTTCTAGGTTGCTTAGTGCTCTTGCAAATTTTACCCTAGGTCATGTCCACACTACAGACCTTACAGCGGCACAGCTGTGCCACTAGAAGGACTCCCGTGTAGCCGCTCTATGCCTGTGGGAGAGAGCTCTCCTGCCATCATAATCCACCCCCAACGAGCGGCAGTAGCTATGTCGGTGGGAGATGCTCTCCCGCTAACAGAGCACTGTCCACAGCAGTGCTTTTGTTGGTGAAGCTTATGTTGGGCAGAGGGGTGTTTTTTCACACCCCTGATTGACAAAAGTTTTGCCGACAAAAGTGCTAGTATAGGCAAAGCCTTGGTGATCACTTCTGCCTCTTTCTCCCCCCCATGCCTAGCTGTGAACTGGAGAGAATGCCAGGGTGCAGTGCAGGATGATTCATTAATCACTTTGAGAGCCATGGATGGACACCTAGCAGACAATGGGGCTCAGATCTTCAGAAGTGTCTCCTAAAGACCAGAATTTCTATGAGTTGGCTGGCACACATGATCTAAATCAGGCCGTTTACTTTGGTGCCTATATGAGAGATCTATGAGCCTGAGCACTTGAGAAAATCTATCCCTAAATAACTTGCCCAAGATCTAGGGACTCTGTGTTAGAGCCAGGACGTGGAACCAGAATGTAACACATTATGAGCTGAATGCTTTAAAAACAGACTGACGTATCCTTACTATTTTAGCATGTTATTTAACCCTTTGATCACTTTGTCTTTGAAAATTTTGATAGGGCTGGGGGAAAACAATGCAACTTGGTCAATTGCAAGTTTTGTTAAAAGGAACTTTAACTGATCGATGCCTTATTAAGTACATGGCAATATTTAGCAAAGGGGCACGTTTGCCATCATAACTCAGTTGTCCTACTTGGATTTTCATGCTCATGTGTGGTTATGTTTTCTTTTTTTCCCCCCACTGTAAATGGTTGTGTTTGAAATGTCCCTTCAGATCAGCTTCTCTTATTTTCTGCTTTCCCACTTTATGTAGCACAGAGCTCTGTTATGTCTCTGCTCTGTCAGATACATTAATGTCTGTCATCTCTCCCCCCACAGCGTTCCACCATTGGTGCTTGGAGGACATGCAACATTTCATCATGGCTAGATGCCAGCTCTGGCACATTAAAGCCACACAGATAAGCTAACAGTGGTTAGTGTTGTTGTCTCACTTTGGCTTATTGTCTGGTTTTAATCTTGAGCTGATTAATTTGTACCAGG
The DNA here is from genome assembly GCF_028017835.1 of Emys orbicularis. Classification (NCBI taxonomy): domain Eukaryota; kingdom Metazoa; phylum Chordata; order Testudines; family Emydidae; genus Emys; species Emys orbicularis. The sequence continues at coordinate 137,873,655 of NC_088684.1, forward strand.
AGGGAGCGAAGGGAGCGTGACAGAGACAGAAAGGCGGCAGTGGATACGCGGGTGAGGGGGGTGGCGGTCAGAATGTGTTGGGAGTAAGAACAGATGCACCTTGTAAGCCGCATAGAATGACCGAGAAGACCTGGGCAATTAAAGAGAATGTCTTAAGGGTTATGGTTGGGATTTTCAGAGCAGGTAGGTGCCTAAATCCCATTGATTTTCCATGGGAATTGGGTTTCTAGCTTGTTTGCCCAGGGGAAAAATATGCTTCAGATTCAGAGGCTTTTGAACACCCCAAGATCATAGGGGGAAAATATAAAGATTTGCTATAAACAAAAACAACGCGGAGTCCGGTGGCACCGTAAAGACTAAGTGGTTTTTTTACCCACGAAAGCTTATGCCCATATAAATCTGTTAGTCTTTAAGGTGCCACCGGACTCCTCGTTGTTTTTGTGGATACAGACTAACATGGCTACTTCTCTGATGCTATAAACAAAAACCCCATCATCTCTGAGCCAGCTCCTCAGCTGGTGTAAAAAAGCATTGCCCTTTGACGTCAGCGGAGCAACACTGGGTTACAGCAGCTGGTGCTTTGTTTGATGTCTTCGTTTTGCCATAAGAAGAGAGGGAAAAGCATTTTTTTTTTTTAAGCAATTCAATCTTTTTAACTAGATGCTTATTCTCAATGCTGTAGACATGGATAAAAAGGACGAGTTGATGGCTGGTAATGCACCAGCCTAGAGTCTGGGGATCAGTGGTCTGGTCCCAAATTTGCCACTTATTGTGGGTGAAATTTCACCCCTGTGGATGGGGTCGTTACAAGGCCGACGCACCACTTAAGTCCTATTTAAGCCTTATTTTGAGGTCTGAAGTGGTGCACATAGGCCCGTGCTAGCCCTCTGCGCTAGGGCAAATTTCCTTCTTTGTGACCTTGGCAAGACACTTTGGGTGAAATCCTGGCCCCTTAGAAGTCAATGGCAGTTTTGCCATTAACTTCAGAGGGGACTCTCTTCACTCTTCACCTTTCTGCTGCAGTTTCCCCAGCTGTGCCTCACAAAAGTCACTCTCTCCATCTCAAAGGAGCAATTTTCTCAGACTCCTAAATTAGGGTGCTAAATCAGCCTGAGGGGTTGAATGCTCAAAAGGAGTTAGGCTCCTAGCTTCTATTTAGCCTCCTATCTTCTTTTGAGCATTCAGCCCTAGGAGCTTTAAACAGATATCTGGGCACATATGTATATATTTAAGCACTTAAGTGTAGAATTGTGGTGGTGTTGCTCTTTTCAGCAATGGTAAGAAGAGACTGGTCAGTTTCATTTTTGATTTTGGTCAGTTTCACCGTTTGCTTCCCACACAGTAACCCAACACTATTACATTTGGGGTTCCCAATTCTGCTTTGGAGAAGGTTAAAATTTAAATGATTTCTGTTCATAGTGGACCACTTTTTGAGGTCCTTACCTTGGGTTTCCATTTACCTCACTGAAAATGGGCCTGAATAAGACCTGACTTACAAACGAGTAGGAACTTCATCCCAGATCCTGAAATTTTTGAGGCACCCAACTCCCATTGATTTCAATAGGAGTTAAGTGCCGTCAATACCTTTGAGGATCTCGACCTTCAGGATTAGGGATGAAATTGACTCCAGTTCAGAGAGCCAGCACAAAGTCTATGCATCACTCAGGTCCTGTTTTGCAGGCAGTTATGTATTTCACAGGGGAGAATTTCAACTTTAGAGCTTTAGGGCTGTGTCATCAGCCACTTTTTTCAACTTTGAGCTTAAACACAGTCGACAGCTTCCCCTTTAAAGATTAGAATTTGGCATTGTTTGTGTAGTAATAATGGAGACCAGGATGAAAACATCTGGGTCAGGGAAGGGAGAAAATCAAAGCAATAAACAAATGCAAAGTAAGGGGGTGATAACAGCATCTGCTGAGAGAGTTTCTTTTGAATCCATCCTGAAGTAGCTAAGCCACACACTGCTTCAGGAATTGAACATCTCATGCTTCCAAAACAAAGGAAAGAAACTAACAACAGTACAAGCAGCGGGGTTCCCAAGAGACAAATTGTTCAGTAGGGTCAGAACGGGACGCTGCATTTCACATGTGAAGCTTCCAGGGTGATCTGCGAGACTGGGTTTTCTACATGTTCTAGTGGGTCAGGAGCCCTTGCATCCGTGGTTTGCTAGCAGATAATACCCAAAGGTCAATGCGGGAAGCTAGGAGTGTGGGAAAAAGGGAGGAAGAGGCAGATAGATTTTCATAAACTTCTCTGTAGATATGTGAAGCATGGCAACCTTAAAGAAAAAGCTTTTGTTTCCCTCTGTGCTAGCAAGTTCTGTCTGAGGCCTGGAAGTAAATCTTCCTGTTTGGATGCATGTGCACAACTCCTACTAGTGCTAATGAGAGTGGGGGGTCATCTGGCAAGGGACAATTGCAACTCACTAATCCAGGGACAGTGCCTAGTTCTTTCCTGTTTGATTCTGGTGTCTGACCCTGATATCTAAAAGACTATGGGCTGGTCCACACTAACCCCCCACTTCGAACTAAGATACGCAACTTCAGCTACGTTATTCACGTGAATAACGTAGCTGAAGTCGAAGTACCTTAGTTCGAACTTACCGCGGGTCCACACGCGGCAGGCAGGCTCCCCCGTCGACTCCGCATACTCCTCTTGCGGAGCAGGAGTACCGGCGTCGACGGCGAGCACTTCCGGGATCGATCCAGGATCGATTTATCGCGTCTAGACAAGACGCGATAAATCGATCCCAGAAGATCGATTGCTTGCCGCCGAACCCGGAGGTAAGTATAGACCTACCCTTTAGATGGACATAGGCTCATTGATACCAGCTGGAGCTTTGGCTCTTACATTTTCATTGTAAAGAACAGTTGAGGGAGCCCCTAGAGGCTGGGGGACTGGGCCATGACCTCACTGGTCTGGTTTTCAATTGGCCATCTTCCCAAAAGCACAAAACATGCTGGGTCTCTCTCCTTCCCCACCAGTGTGGACACATTCAAGCTGCCTTGTACTATTATAGTTATACCTGCAGGGATGCCAATATAAGGCACCTTTATACCAGTATAACGGTGTGGCCAGTATGACTGTATTGATTTCAACTACACCGCTACCTTGATATAACGCGACCCAATATAACATGAATTCGGATATAACGCGGTAAAGCAATGCTCTGGGGGGGCGGGGCTGCGCACTCCGGTGGATCAAAGCAAGTTCAATATAACGCGGTTTCACCTATAACGCGGTAAGATTTTTTGGCTCCCGAGGATAGTGTTATATCGAGGTAGAGGTGTAATTTGATAGAAAAGTCACACCGCTAACCAAAATAGTTACATCAGTACAAACCTGTGTGTAGGCTACGCGTAGGTCTGATTTTGAACCAAAACTGTAAGGGTAGATTTGAGTCTCCACTCCCGTCCCCTACTGGAAATTCGTTCAGAGGGGGTTCTAGATTTGTTTTCCACTCCGAGTTTGGGGCCTTTTTATTTCCTGCTGCATCTCTACAACAATCAGACCATCATGCGGTAGCCTGCAGTAAATCTGGTCTTTGTTCGGTGCTAGCAATTCTCCACTGTGGCAGAGGGCATAGTTTTTAATTGAGACCTTAAATAGAGGAAAGGGCACCATCCTAATAAACAGCCAACGGATCTGTCTTGTCTCTGCCCTTTTGTTGCTGATGCCTGGCCGTAATGACCAGTTGTAACGCTGCGCTTGGTTGCAAATATGTCTTGTCTGGCGTTGCTGTCTAATCTAAATCTATCCAGTGTTTATAATGTACCCATTACCATAGTCTCTGACTGCTACCATACCCATGTTACTATCACACTGTTTACTCTGTGTTATACCTCTTTCCCCCACCCTGTGTCTGTCTTGTCTATTTAGATTGTAAGCTCTTTGGGGCCGAGTCCATCTACCACTCTGTGTTTGTGCAGGGCCTAGAGAAGTGGGACTGCATTCTCAGTTGGTCCTTAGGCATTGTGGTAATTAGCAATATGTGGTTTGCAAAGAAGCCTGAGATACTCTTGTAAAAGGGGTTGTATTCTCTCGATGATGATGATCAACTGACAGCAGCTTTTCGATCTGAGTGCATAAACGGAGCAAGATTCGGCTTGCATGGTCTTAAACCATCAAAGAAAGCTGTACAAGATGCGTCAGCAACGCTGCTTCCACGCTAGATGTTCCTAATCCCTAGTGCTGACTTTCTCTCACAGATGTGCCACCATCTCCATTTTTATAGCCTTATTATAACCAGCTGTGCTTTGACTTTGTCAGAGATCAGATGGAGATTCTCCATCTCCCTCCCCCATTACTCATACTTGGACAGCACATGAAATAAGAGAGCGACAAAGTTCTGATCGAGACACCAGAGTCGATCCTTTGCGCTGGGATCTTACAGCTGTGTGGTGTTTAACCCTTTCAGGCCAGGAGGCAAGATTTCCTAATGATCCCTTTGTGCTCTAATTTGCACTTCTGTAGCCCTTTTCATCCAAGCATTCAACAATTTAAGCTTCTCAGCATCATGGCGTGTTAGGTGGTAACTGTGCCCTTTTATTATTGTGCACACTGAGGTTCAGGAAGACTCCGACCAACATTTTAAGACTTGGGTGCCTAAAAGTAAAATGCCCAAATCCATATTCAGACACATAAATAAGTGGCCCAAGGAAGGGCAGTTTTGTGGGAAGGGCACTGGACTGGGACTCGGGAGATTATGGTGCAATTTCTGTCCCTTTCCCGGACTTCCTCTGTGACCTGGGTCAATTAACTTCTTTGTGTCTCATTTCCCAATGTGCAATATGGGGACGCAATCTCACCAGGGCATTGGAGGTTACATTCTTAAATGTTCACGAGGCTTTCAGATATGGCGTAAGCTATTCAGAGTGGAAGCAGCTGGTTTTCACGACGGGTTGAGACCCACCAACTAATTTCACAAAAGGCTGCCATTGAAGTTGTCGTGGCTACGGATCTAAGCTGGAGTTGAACTTGCGATGCGGAGGCAAACCGTTCTGCGTCACACCCTCCCACCTTGCAGAATGACTTGCTACATTTAGCTGCAGGCACAACTTCATCTGAAGGGCACAAATATTGTAATCGTTAATTGCTGACAGTCACGTAGCCACCGTCACAAAAATGGAAGCGATGGCCAAAGCTTTTAATTCATGCAACAAAGATGGTTGCTTTACGTAATCTTCTTTACTTCCTGGAACACTCGCTCATCTCAGGCAGTTTGGGGACATTGTTACTTCTTCAGACGGCTGGCTGCGGCTAATGAGGCATTCAGGGAAGCGACGCTGTTTCTACCAAGCTGCTCATGTAAATCTTGGATGGTTTGTCTGGCTCTGAGTAAGAGCAAAGGGATGGTTTGTGATATGGCAAAGGCTAACAGGGCCTGAGGACTCCGTCTCTCATTTCAGCGGTTCCGTCACGATTTAGAGCCAAATGCTGGGCTGATTGCAACCCAGATATTTAACAATATAATTAAAAATAAACGGCTCTGGTTTCTCTGCTGATAACTAAGCAGGTTTCATGTATTTCCCCCCCCCCCCCCCCCGTTGGCCAATGTACAATGAGCCAAGCTCTCCTCCCTCCCCTAGCCCCAACACAAGTTCAATTTGTGACCTCTGAAGCCATGAGATTATATGTCTTTTTCTTCCCCCTTGAGCAGCTGCCCAGTCTTTCAGACTCTGGTTTTGTGGCCTTGTTCCATGCTTGTGTTTTTTCTCCAGGATGTGGAGCCCTCTGACTGCACGGTCCTCAGGGCTTGCTGACTCGAGAGAGAGCTCCTCTTAGTACTTACATTTTAAACAATTTTTGGAGGGGATATTAAACATCATGCTTCAGGGTTTTAGGGTTTTTCACCTGTTGATCTCAGAGCTCTTTACAAAGGAAGGTAATATCATTATCCCAATTTTACAGACAGAGAAACTGAGGCACAGGGAGGGGAAGTGATTTGCCGGGTGGCCGAGCCAGGAATAGAATGCAGATCTCCTAGTTCACTGGACCATGCTGCCTGTACCTACGACGTTGGTGTTAGTTCTAATCTGTCAAGTTCCTAATGGCTCCAGACTTGCTTCCCTCCTTCACGTGATGCTGCTCCAGTTGCAATCAGTGGAGGCCCTAGAAATGGAGTACTCTCAGAAGAGGTGGTTGGCAGCACCTTCTCCTTGAAGGTGTTTAGAACTCGCCCCTTCTTCATCCACCGGAACCCAGATTTGCCAACTTCCCTGGCCATGCTGCAGAACCCACCTTGGGCGTTGAGGAGATGATGAACTGGGATGTAGGGGGGTTGTGTTGGAGTCATTATTGGTGGGCTAATATCAGAATATCGGCAGCTCAGACAGGGCTTTAATCTGAAATTTTTGCATTGACTGTTGTTTTTAACAGCTAGGTTATACAGGTGGTGCTAAAAAAAATCAATACAGTAGACTAGGGGCTCCTTTTCAGATTACACTTAGGCGGCCTCCCTTGTGCATACGTATTTGAGGTGAAGCTCACCCTTGTGCCAAGAGCAATCACAAGGTCTACTGTGCACCACTTAAGCCCCACTTGAACCTTGGGCTGAAGGTGGACATAAGTGGTGCATAGATCTTGGCTGGGCCCCTCTGCACATGGGTAACTATCACCCTGGATCTACAAATGGCACCTTAAAAGAAGTTCATTGAAGGGATGTGTGAATATATACAGATTGCTGTGGTCTCTGCATTGACTGCAGTATGCAAATTGGGGGTCTATCAGCAGGTTTTAAAGACAATTGTAGCCTTAGTTATTTTGGTGGATTTAAAGAAGAGCTGAACTTGCTCGCTGGAAGCTTTGCTGCTCCCTCTTTTGGTGTTAACTGTGGGATTATGGTAGCAGCAAATCAGAGAATAGGTGCAGAAAGTGGATCTTTTAATATCTCATCTTTGTATTTAGACTGGAAACTCTTTAGGGTAGGGACAGTCCTTTTGGTCTGTGTTTGTACAGTGCTGAACACAGTGGGGTCCTGGTCTGTAACTGGAGCCTCCGAGGTGTTATAATAATACAAAAATACATCCCAAACCCTTTGGGGTATCTTATCCAGCGTCTCATAGGGCACAGAGTAGACAAAGATGTCCCTCAGTTTGACTGGAAAGCTACTCACTGATGCTCATGGGGGCGGGGCGGTATTGTCTGTCATTGTTTGTAACCCTAATAGGAAACGGGAGTAACTGTACATATAACTGCAATGGTTTGAATTTGCATTGGCTTTGAACTAGGAGTTTCATCTGCTCCATTCATATATACTTGCAGTGAAACACTCTAGTAACTGCATGATTTCCTCCTTTAGTTTTTGCTTGTAATCGAATGGCAGAGTGGGTTCTCGAACCCTGGGCTTTTGGAAACACACAGATCTTTTCAAACTCCAATTTTTCTTTAGAGAGGGGGAAAAACATCCTGTTTCAGAGAGTCAGTGGAAAGTGCTATCTGTCTTGGCTGGCTGCTAAAGGCCTTTGGACACACGGGTGCAAATGTTTTATGTCTTTTCCAGTTGATCACGTAGTTCCGGAACCAGGGACCAGCTTGATCACGGCATTTGACCAGTGGCGAGAATGGGCGGATAGCAAGTCTTGCTGCGATTACTCTCTGCATGTGGATATCACGGAGTGGCATAAAGGGGTTCAGGAGGAGATGGAAGCCCTGGTGAAAGACCACGGTAAGTTTCGGGATCATTTAAATCGATATGTTTTTACTGATTCAAATTTATTATTTTTTTATTTGTTTTGGTCAAATTAACGGCCAGATCAGAGTTCAGAATGGGGTCTGTTTTTTTTTTTTTTGTTGGGGCTTGGTACATCAGGAGGCAGTGTTGTAGGGGGGCTGGAGAAGCAAGGTTAGTGTATAGGGTGGGAATGGAATCCAGTGTTGCCGTTCTGAATCCTTCCCTCTGGAGTGGCGTTTGGGCAGGGAGACTGCACTGACTGTGTGTAGGGGGTAAGATGTGACAGCTGGGGTGGTATTGCCCATGGCTGCTGTGGAGTGCTGCCCATGTCATTCAGAACAAGGCATACCAGATCCTCAGATGGTCTAAACTGGCATAGCTGCATTGTCTTCGATGGAGATTTGGTGAGCTGCAGCAACAGAGGATCTGGACCTTCTCTGGAGATGGGCATCTCCCTAAAGGAGTGATAGCGACACTTTTTTGTAGGACGTCTCTCTCCCCGTTGGCCAGTGTCAGCAAGAGAGCTGTAAGTCATCCAGGGGAGATAGAGGCGGTCAGTGAGAAACTCACATTGACTCCATGGGGGTAGGTCCATTGTCATGCATAGCGCACAGTCTAAGGGGCTGGTACGGCCAGGTGCTGAGCACCTTAACCTGATGTTCCATTTTGACGGGAGCTGAGGATGCTGCGCACTTCCCAGGAGGCACAAAAGGTCAGATCCTCAGGTGGTGTAAATTAGCATAGCTCCATTGATTTGATTGGCAGTACCTTGATTTACTCCAGCCGAGGATCTGGCCCTCAGAGCCAAGAAAGATTGGGCCGTCCGTAGCAGACCGTTCCATTGAACAGATGCAAAATCAGTTCATTTTGATGGGAAGAGGTTAAAAGTTTCTTAAAGCCAGCCAATGTCTATACTTGTTTCAATGGTGCATCTGGTCCACTCCAGCAGGAAGGGGAGAGTCCTCCTTACTCAAGACAGGTGGAATTTTACAGGGCCAGGACTGTCTTATTCTGCAGTTTCCAAACCGTATAGTCAGTTTTAGCGCTAAGAACCTTGTACTTGAGTCTCTTCTCACTCACACCAGTGTATTCCCATTAGCTTCACTGAAGTTCCTCCTGATTTACACCAACATGAGTGGCAGGAGAAGCAGGCTCTTGAGCTGTTATGGCCAGACAGCCCATCTATTAATTTAACTTCTGTATGGATCACTTTGTTTATGTAACTTGTGGCTGGCTCACTTGTAACTTCAAGGTGGACGTTATCTATGCCTATTACTTGTACATCCTGGGAGTTTTCTTTGTTTTGTCTCTGCTAGGTGTGAATTCCTTCCTGGTTTACATGGCCTTCAAAGATCACTTCCAGCTAACAGATTCTCAGGTAGGAGGGCTTTACATTCACAAGTGATGCTTTAGCCACACACAAGATTTTGGGCTCAATAGAGGAATAACTGGATGACATTTAATGGTCTGTGTTACACAGGAGGTCAGACCGGATGGTCTAATAGTCCTTTCTGGCCTTAAACTCTATGAATCGATGTTCTTTGCCTGTATCAATGACTCAGGTTGTGCCGTCAGCCGGGATTGAACCGGAGGCCTCTGGATCTAAAAGCAAGAGCTTCTCCTGATGGAGGTAAAAGAGCAGCGCTGAAAGTCTCTCTCCATTGAAGTCAATGGCAAAATGCGCATTGATTTCAGCGAGGCCACGATTTTACCCCAGGCCCTTTAATTTGGAGGCAGGACCAGACTCATAAACCTCTCTATGTGGTCTAGCCATTAGAGGGAGACACACTGGTTAGCATGCGTTACACACGCTATTCTGGGACCTAGTGCCTGATTTTAACTGGGAAAGCACTTCTTGGTTTTACTATTGGAATCACTGGGACCTTAAGAAAAAATTCCCTGTGGCAATTTTATCTGCACTCGTCAGTCATTGGCTATGTTTCATTGTTGGGATGTACAAACTGCAGAAGGTTTTACTTCCAAACGTGATGTGATGGAGATTTTCCTCAGTGTCGGAAGTTTGCTTTGAATTGAGTAAGAGGTGACAGAAAAATTGGTCTCTTTTATCTAAGAACATGGTCAAAATTTTCAAAAGTGGTCACGGATTTTTGTGAGCCCCATCTTTGGATGCTCAGCGTGAGACCCTATGCACCTCATTGTCAGAGGGGCAGAGCTCCAGCAACTCCCATCAATGCAGTGGGAGTTGTGGGCGCTGATCAGCTTTGAGAATCAGGGCCAGTGCTTTGCAAGTTGGGCACCCATGACGTGAGGCATTAAAGATGCCACTTTTGAAAATTTGGGCCCTTAGAACTTCTACTGATGATGCCCTGGAGAACCTACCAGTGTGTCTCCCTCTAATGGCTAGACCACATAGAGAGGTTTATGAGTCTGGTCCTGCCTTCAAATTAAAGGGCCTGGGGTAAAATCGTGGCCTCGCTGAAATCAATGCGCATTTTGCCATTGACTTCAATGGAGAGAGACTTTCAGCGCTGCTCTTTTACCTCCATCAGGAGAAGCTCTTGCTTTTAGATCCAGAGACCTCCGGTTCAATCCCGGCTGACGGCACAACCTGAGTCATTGATACAGGCATAGAACATCGATTCCTGTTTTATGCTCCATTATAATAATAATAATAATAATTAATAATACTACCTCTTATATCATGCTGCTCATCTGTGAGTCTCAAAGTGCTTTAGAAAGGAGGCCGTTATTGTTATCCCCATTTTACAGATGGGGAAACTGAGGCACAGAGAGGTGAAGTGACTTGCCCAGGGCTCCTCAGCAAATCAATGGTCGGGGCAGGAACTGAACCCAACCCTGAGTCCCAGTCTACTGCCTTATCTTTTATGGCAAGCTAAAGAGAGCTTGTCTGTCTCGGTCGCTTTCCTTTTGTTTCGGTTTTACATAACAGTTTAAGCTAAAGGACATTTAAGCTACTGGAGTATTTGTAAGACCAAAAGGTATATATCAAATGGTGTCCTGTCTTTCTCCTAGATATACGAGGTCCTGAGCGTAATCCGTGATATAGGTGCCATAGCTCAAGTTCATGCTGAGAACGGTGACATCATTGCTGAGGTATCTTATCTGTTTGCTCTGTGGAATTTTAGCGGCATTATGCTGTCAGGTGTTCAAACTCCAAATCCCTCTCTTAAAACCCACAGCAGGAAATCACTAAGACATGTCAAGGCGCTGCATCAAGTAGCATAGACATTTCCATATAGAAAGCAGAGCTGTACTTCAAGATTACAGCCCCTGTAGCTCACAGTAAGAGAACAACAATGCCTCAGGTTTATATAGCAGGTTTTATTCCATAACAGTTGCGAACGATACATAAATCTCTTCACCCATCGCTGAAATGCAGCCATCTCTGGGGTGGAAGGCGGCCACTATGTATATTAATATTACATAGCACTTTAGGACAGGAAGTGAAGAAACATTTACTATACGTTTTGTACAGCACCTAGCACAACAGGACTTGGACTTGGTTGGCCTCTAGGGACTATTGCAATAGAAATATAATTAATAAATAAATAAATGGGTCCTGAGGCTGAGGTCACACTTATTTTACGTGTCATGCCTAGATCACGCAACTTGGAGTTGCATAGGTTTTCAGCACGTAGCCTGATAGTTTTGGGGGAAGTTTCTTTTGTTCTTTCAAACCTGCAACTTGCAGGGCTGTGAAGTGAAATCAGAGGAAAGGTTGGCATGACAACACTGCGAATGAAATGGCAATGGTTTGCAGAGCTCTGGTAATTACCCAGACTCTGGGAGTTAGTCTGAACACTGGTTCTACTACTCCTGCCTTTGTGAAAGTACCGTGGGATATCTAGAGAGCACAGATGACAGGGATCTCAATTTTACATCTCTTCCAAATCTCTCCAGCTCCTGGAATTAGAAATGACATTGTTTTGAGCCATCTTCTTGTTTTTTCCTGCCTTAGGAGCAGCAAAGGATCCTGGACCTGGGAATCACAGGCCCTGAAGGGCATGTACTGAGTAGACCTGAAGAGGTGAGGACGTTACACATTTTCACTTAATTCCCCCTATTCTGGGTCATGTCATATACTGCCTCATGCCTCGATTAATGTGGCCATGAATATGGTTCACATCGTGTGCCCTAGGAAATATTGGCTTCACAGACAGATGGGAGGAAGGGAAGAGAGGATATTGCGCCTGGAAGTTCGTGTTTGCTTGTTCTGTCCGTGCAATAAATACTAGATAATGATGATGACCATTATATTTTATTTGAATTAATATAGCGCTTATGACAAAGATCTGACACGACAGAAATATGTCCGGAGACCTCAAGCTGAAGACCCTTATAAGTATCATTAGCCCCATCTTGCAGCCTTGGGCTAGGTCTACACTGGAGGGGAGGGGAGGGAGGGTCAACCTAAGATACGCAACTTCAGCTATGTGAATAGCGTAGCCAAAGTCGGCGTATCTTAGGTCGATTTACCTGGCCGTGAGGACGGCAGCGAGTCGACTGCTGCCACTCCCCCGTCGACTCCGCTTCCACCTCTCGCCGCGGTGGAGTTCCGGAGTCGACGGCAGAGCGATCGGGGATTGATTTTATCGCGTCTACGCTAGACGGGATAAATCGATCCCCGATAGATCGATCACTACCCGCCGATCCGGCGGGTAGTGTAGACGTACCCTTGGTAACTGGGAAGCAGAAAGGCTCCAAATTTCAAAAACGCTCACTAACGTCAGGTGGCTCACCGGTTAGGTAGCCAACTTGAGAAGTCGTCATGGGCTTGCAGTGCTTCTGCTAACGAGGCCAGGGCATTTCAAGTCAATGGGAGTCGTGGATGCTCAGCAACTCTGAAAATCAGGCCTGTGGTGCCTCAAACTGGGAGGCCCAGATTAGGGGACACTTATTGGCCTGAGATCCTTGCCCAAGGTCACACAGCGGGGGCTGTAGATGATGGAGGACCCAGATTACATGACTCATCACTCTCTGGTTCAGCCACTGGATTGTGCTTCCTCAAAATGTCACAGTAGTCCCCAAGGAATCCTCTATACACTGGAACGTCTTCCCTCCTGGAACATCCTCATTTTCACTGAAAGCTGAGCTATAAGTGGAGTTGCTATCTGCAGCTTCCAAAGTGAAACTATTCAGAACTTTCCTTCTGGCCCTGATTTTGAAGCCCTTATTCTGATTTTACTTAGGCCAAATCCTGGGGTTCTTGCATATTTTAAACCTCAGCAAATTCCCATTAACTCAGGAGATTTGTCTGAATAAAGGTTTCTGGATCTGACTCTGCATTGGATTTTCACTCTAGCTGAGTTCTCTGTGCTCCAAACCCTCAAGTTGTTGTTCATTGTTTACTTGGTCCTTGTTTGGGCAAAACTTCTTTAGAAGTCAGTGGGAATTTGTACATAGGGACAAAGTTCTATCTATCTTAGGTATTTATATTCTTGTGAGGTAGGGAAGTGCTAAGGCTCCTGTTTACACATGGGAAACTAAGGCACAGAGAGACCAAGTGACTTGACCAAGGTCACACAGGAAGTTTGTGGTGGAGTTGGGACTTACGCTGGTGTCCTAATCATTGGACCATTCTTCCTCTCCCATTGATTGCGCTGGGATTAGATGCCCACGTCACACTGACATTCAGTGGGAGGTGGATACCTAAATCCCTTAGGGTCCTTTTGAAAATTGTTGCATAAGTAACAACACAGGATTTGGTCCTAAATTCTGTTCCCGCTGTATTGTACTCCTCTGAGCTTTCAGTATCTCTGGGCTGGACACTGCACCATGGAATCTTGGCTCTGTGAGGGCAGTCCTTTCTGTACAAGGAGATTCTGATTGTTCCTCCAAAGTCTCAGGGCTTTGCTAAGGGTGCCAGATGTGGTGCTGCTGAAAGCCCAGTGGGTGAGATCATTTTCACAGCTCCCCCCTTTTTTATTTACTTCCCTTCAACTTTGTTCAGTCAAGCAGCATCCAAAGGCATTTTAGTGCCAGCCATAAATCTTTCAGTTTCAAATGCTGTTGTGGGTTGAGAGGAACAATGCCCGGCCGGACTGGAACACAAATCCTCTCCTTTTTCTCCCTATTGTTGGCTCTGGGGATGGGGACTGTTTCCTGGATGCTGTGCGCAAACATCTGCACCCAAATTTCCCATCCACCCTTGTATTCCTTGACATATTTTCCTGATTGCATAAGGAAAACAATAACAGATGGTGGCATTGGAGGAAAACTGCATGACACTTGGGCTCAAACTGCTGAGCACCTTCAAGTCCCGTTGACTTCAAACGGAAAAGAGGATGCCCAGCATCATGGAGGATTAGCTCAGTCTTTCGAAGTGCATCCTAAGCAGGAATCAGACTCTGATGTAATGGACGGGGCCGTTCCCTTATTTGGCTTGTTTGTTACATCTCCCTCCTGCAGTTTGAAGTAGATGCACAGACGCTCGTTCTTCCTTCAGCGTAATTAGGATACATTGCATGTGATGCTGCTGCCTAAAATGAGAATCAGCCCAAGTCATAGAGAGCCACCTTTTCACTTGAGGTCAGCTGCTTCAATGCAGTTAATGGTGCCTTGGCCATGTTCTGCTCCCTTGCAAGCCCAATAACAACAAAGCTTTAGCGAAGGACCTGATCCTGAAAGAGGTGGTGGAGCTGAAGTTTCCATTGAATTGAAGGGGCTCAACATCTAACAGGCCTAATTCCTGCAAGATGTAACCATCTGGTGGCAGGGCTGTCAGCTCTAGAATTGACTTCTCCCACCGGCTTACCAGAGCCTGCAGTGTTCAAGGCCAGTCCCTTTCCCCGGTGTGGGCATTAAGGGGATGGGTTGCTGTTTATTTTGTTGGGTGTCCTTTTTCCTATTGGATGAAATTTTAGGGCTTAACTGATGCATTGGCATTGTGTTGGCCCTCTGCACAAGGGTGAATTTCACTGGTATGCCTATGATTGAATAAAGAAACTGACTAAAATGTGTAGTAATGCATAATAAGGGCAATTGATTCTCATGCGTCAGGGTGTATTGCCTGCAAGGATCAGGAAGGAATTTTCTCCCATGTACAGCACTTAATGACTGGTGGATCATTTATGGGGAAACATGCTTTTCTCCAATGCCTCAGGTATTTCCCGAGGAAGGATAGAAGGACGTGATGTTAGATAGTAAAGTGCTCAAGGCAGGGACCATCTCAGTGCAGTGCTGAGCACACTGAGCGCACTCAACCAATAACGATAATATTAGGCATGTGATCTGTCCTTGTACGGAAAAATCCTGTGGGTGAAATTGTCATTGCGGTTCCAGCTTCTGTAAATCAGGTAAAGGGATCAGAGTGCCGTGAAAGCTGTAAACCCTGGATCCAACCTGGGGAGGAACTGAGGAAAACCCCCAGCGGCGGGGGCAGGGTAGGAGGAAGCTGGGGGCAGGACTGGACCAGCGATGGGGATTTGAGATGCTGCAGAGTAGCCTGTGTGCATGGAAGCTCTAAATTGGAGCAGCTCTCGAGGCTGCCCCAGTTTATGGCAAGGACCAATCCAATCCCGACAGCACCTGGAATCTAAATGGCTTAAAGCCACCAAACCCACTCCTTTGAGTCCCCCGCACCCTCTGCTCTTAAGAAAACAAAGTTGTAACTGAGTGAGTCGGAAGAGCTGGCCACGCTAAGCCGAGCTTGTTCTTATGTACAGCTGGCTTTATTTTGTAGGTGGAGGCCGAAGCAGTGAACCGGGCAATAACCATCGCCAACCAGACCAACTGCCCTCTGTACATCACCAAGGTGATGAGCAAAAGTGCCGCAGATGTTATTGCTCAGGCCAGGAAAAAGGGTAAGTTATTCATAGATGGAAAAGTCCTATGAGATCATCCAGCCTGTCTCCCTGCCAAGCCGGGATTGTTCGCTGAAGGACCTTTTTCTAGTATTGTCCAGGTTGGGGTTTAAATGTCCCAAACAACTGGCTCTGTATCACTTCCTGTGGGAAGCCTGATAGGCTGTCTGGAAGTTTTTCCTGATCTTCAGCCCAAATGTTCTCTCTCTGAATATTTATCCCATTACCCTCAGTAATTTCCTCCATTAGACAGTTATCAGGTGCCCTGCCTTTAATCATTTAGTCATATTACACAAAGCTCTTTCCTTGTAACTCACTCCTTCCAACTCCCCCGTCTTTCTTTTGTACGGCTCCCTTCTACACCCAGAAATAAACACAATATTCCACGGGCAGCTACAACAGAGAGAAGTATTCTCACCTTCCTGATGTCTATACTCCACATTGCTGCGTTGGTCCAAATTCAACGCTGGCATTGGCTCATTATCTTCTGCTTCTCGGGCAAATGGGGGAGGAAAAAGTGAGCGGTGCTGCTCTTAAGAAGGGCATTAGCTTAAGCAGGGCAAGCAAATGACATCACTGCTTTCCAGCCTCAGTGGAATTACAGTTAAACAGCGGAGAGATCTCCGGTTTCATCCCTTTATTCTGCTACTAAAGCCTTGTTAATTTCCATTTAAATCATCCAGGGTGGGCGTTGAAGTGGGAGGATTTTTTTTCCCCTTTGCACTCAAGGATTGGATTTAATTTGATGCAATCTAAATAAAAACCAAACGAATACACAAATGACATCAGTTTCCATGTGGGGGCAAGGTGCTGGAAGAATTAGTTCCTACTGCAGCAAACTCCAGTGCGGGGGGAGAGAATTCGTGAGTGCTTAGACCCCATGATTCCGGTTAAATTAATTCAGAGCTGGTCAGAAGGATTGAGGGGGTTCTCTTTTAGCCACAGAACTGGGACAGCACAAGCAGCATCAGGCCTCATTTGGGACCGAGAGAGATCACCTAGAAATGAGAGAATAAATTCACACAATGATGAGACTATGTCTGAGCACTCAACCAATGACTGAATTTATCCTCCGAACGCCCCTGGGAGATAGGGAAGTGTTATTCCCACTTTATAGGCCAGGAACTGAGTGATAGAGAGATTAAAAGACTTGGCCAAGGAGGTTGTGGCAGAGTCAGGAACTGAAGTTGGCTCTTTCGAGTCCTAGTCATGTGCACTAACCACAAAAAACATCCCTCGACCCTTGGTCACAATTGTAAAGACAGCCAATAGAGGTGGTAGTTTTTGGGATGTGGGCTAGCAGTCTACCAGCCCAGACCCATTTTGGGCATTAAGGAGTAACCCATCAGGTAGAAAAATTTCATTGCTACCATGTTCGGTACATATCTGGTGGTGATTACCAGGGCGGATGTAGGTGCTGGAAGTGGGTCAGTTTTTCTCTGTCACAAAATATTTGTCATTATTTGTAGAATTGACTGATATCTGTCTGCTGCTTTTATCAAATGATGCAGGTAATAAGACCCCTACCTCCTAATTATAAAACATGCCTCAGGCCGAGCAGACAACATCAAAACTGTATGTCTAATGCACACATGGTATAACTGTAATTATCTTCTTAGTATCACTGAATACAATGACAATAAATGTAAACTATTTATATTACAGTAATGATTCTTAGCAGAAGATCTGTAGAATGTTTTGCATGAATATACTGTGTGAATAACGTACTCTGATGTAATCCCTACATATAACTAACTATGAGTTACTAAATGTTTAATCCCACACCACTTTGAGCTATAATTTACTTAAAAAAATAGTCAGATAGTTGAAATCTTTCTATTGCCCCTCACAACCTGTGTCTGATGTGTTCCTATATTCATCACTGTCACAGTTGCCTGCATAGGATCACATCAAATCTTCCCTGCGGCATTTCCATCTCTTCAGCAATGCTGCCCAAAGGCGAGGATGACTTTTGGCGCAGGTGGAGGACCATCATTTGAGGAACAAGATGTCCCGTGCTGTCTGTCACCCATCTGGTTTTGACAGGGGACACTTGAAGATACTGAACTGTTGCACGAGTCCATATGTATAGCTGATGATTTGCACATAATTGTGCAGCCTGAAGGGTTTCTCACTTGTTTTGTTCTTCTTGGCAAACAACTCGTAGCGTGTGTTATCTAGATACTAGCTTCTTACCACAATATAGAAAAGATACCACTGTTGACTTTGAAAAAGCTGCAGTTGGGTTGGTCTTCAGTTACTGCCCTTGCTAGTGCTACTGAGCAAGGACTACTTGATTCAGCTGCTCGTTGGTTCTTCATTAACTCTCTGGTTAGGTCAGCTCGGTCCATGCCATGAATTCAAAGTAATGGTCCGAGGTTCTTCGAGTGATGATCCCTATGTGGATTCCAAATGTGGGGTTTCAGAGTAGCAGCTGTGTTAGTCTGTATCCGCAAAAAGAACAGGAGTTGCACCTTAGAGACTAACAAATGTATTTGAGCATTCTCGCCGTGCCTCAGAGCCGCAACTGTTCATAGTGGTGTTCGTTGACCCACACGTACGTCGTGCGCCCACCGCGTGGTGCGTCCGAGGCTTTAAGAGGCCATGAGGGTCGATGCCATTCCAGTTCCCTCTTACCAGGCAGGAGCAGAGCCCGGACCAGAGGGGATGGAGGATTGGGATCCAGATAGGGACCACACATCTCAAAGAAACCTCCAGTTACAGTAAGTAACCTTCTCCTCTTCTTTGAGTGCTGGTCCCTATGTGGATTTCAGAGGTGGGAGAGTGCCGAGCAGTACACAGTGTGGAGGTGGGCACGAGGGCTCTCCAGAAGTCACAGTCTGAAGGACGGCATGGCCAAGAGCCGCATCCGCCGCAGGGGCGAGGGCACAATGGGTTGTAAAGGTATGGATGGAGGACCAAGTGGCCACCCGGCCAATGTCCTGCCATGGGACGTCAGCAAGGAAAGCTGCCGTGGCGGCATGAGCCCTTGTGAAGTGGGCCATGACTCCCGGTGTGGTGGTGGGGGAATGCCAGAGAGAGCGTAACAGTCCGCAATGCAGCGGGAGATCCAGTGGGAGAGACGTTGCGAAGAGCACTATGGCCGAAAGGGAGCTGAGAATGGGCATGCCACTGACGTATTAGCCCGGAGGCCAGAGGAGAGGGATTGTTGAGGGTGGATGTGCTTGGTTCGTACCACAGACACATCACTAACAGTAAGAGAGCTGAGAAGGGGAATGCCACAAGCACAGGGTGGGGGGATGCAGAATATACCCCATCAGCGCAGGCCGCAGCCTCGCACCCAAGACCAAGAGGGGGACTGGGAACAAGCAGTCTCAATGCCTGCCATAGACACAGAGCCCCGAGACTGAGGGTTGGGATGTCCAAATGAGGGTGTGAGGTGGGGAGGGATAGCTCAGTGGTTTGAGCATTGGCCTGCTAAACCCAGGGTTGTGAGTTCAGTCCTTGAGGGGGCCACTTAGGGATCTGGGGCAAAATCAGTACTTGGTCCTGCTAGTGAAGGCAGGGAGCTGGACTCAATAACCTTTCAAGGTCCCTTCCAGTTCTAGGAGATAGGATATCTCCATTATTATTAAAAAAAAAAAAAAAAAAAATTCTGGAGCGTTCCTTCCCACACATTCCTGCTGTTCAGGGTGGGTGGGTGGGTGGGTTGGTTGGTTGGTTGGGGGGGGGAGGGAGAGAGGAGCTCTAAATTCCTTCGTCACCCGCTTCTCCGGGGGCTCAGCTGCTAGCTTCAGCCATCTCTTTTTCCCATGTCACTGAAAGCTGAAGTACAGTCAAATCCATTGACAGCATGAATGGTGACACAAGAGACACGTCTGTTCCCCATTCCCTAGCTACGCTGTGCATGGGAACGAATCTCTTCTTTGGGCCAACTCCAGTTTTGAAATAGAATTCATCTACCCCAAGAACAGAGCAATGTCTTGGGCACGTAGATGCAACCTCTGAGTCCAAGCTCTGCATTAGCACCCTGTTTACTCCAAGTGTTTGCTTTGCATCAGCAACGTGCAAAAACCATGCGCGAATCTGCTTCCTCGTGATCTGCCTCAAGTTCTGGTATTGCAGAATGGTGGCCTGGCACTACTTTCACTGCTCGTGAGAGGTCGTGAAACCCACCAGCAAGGTATGCTTCAGCATCAGGCAACAAACTGTGTTCACACTTCACGATCCAGTCACTGAGGAGGAAGTTTGCAATGTTAGATTTGTTCTTTGAATGTGATGAGCTCTTCAAGCATTGGTTTGGTAATGGTGTTAACACAGTGGGGTTTCAAACTTCTTGCATTTGGACATTCCTCCCATAGGCTTGCTCACCAGATTTGATTGAGTCTTCATCTGCATAGTTGTCATCAACAGCAGCAGTGAATTGACATGTTAGTCTAGGGATAATGTTTAGCAGCTGATCAAGCAGCTCGCCAAAAGTTTTGCACTTGGCAGTATCAGTGCCCACCATCTGCAGAAGGATCAGGAGGTCAATAATAGCTAACGTTGGCTAGCTCAACCATTGACAGATTTTTCTCCAGCCAAGACAATGTGTTGCTCTTTTGGGTCTTTCTTAGAGATCCATCCAAGTTGAAGAGGGAAAGTGGGACAGGTGCCAGGACATACTTCATCAAACCCTGGATATCAACATCTCTGAACTGGGCAATACTTGTCAGCTTGCTGACTATCAATAGTTATTGATTGTGCTGTCTGCGTCTTCTTTTGTTCATCTGTTTTGTTGAGTTTACCAAACAATTTGAGATGATGCCTTTTCATGGAATCAAAGAGGCCTGCCTCACCCCTTTGCAGCCTATTGGTTACAAGCTGCTTCATTCCTTGTGTGCCATTCTCTCTTATCACACACAAACTTCGTGCAGTTTCAGGTGTGGGCCACAGAAAATGTTGCAATGTTCACAAGCGGCTTTCTATTGTCTGGGCTTCTTCCAGGTTCAGTGCAACACGGATTTGTCATTCTTTCAGTCACGGCTTTTATAATATCTTGGCCAGCAGTTTCATTTGCAGCCAGGCACTTTGGGGCAGCTTCTTTGTGGAGCTCTGTTGCTGAAGGTTGTATTCCACCCATTTGTTTGGCCATAGTTGTTACAGCTGCCTTAAAATGTGCAGTCAGGTATTCCCTGGTCAGAGCCTTATCCTTTGTGCAAAGATGCTGATGCTTCCCACGGTCCTTGTTGAGAGACTGCTCTATGGCCATATCATACCATACACCTCTGAAGGCTCTGGCAGTCCAGTATACTGCTTCTTGACTATTAACCAGGGCATGATACATCTCCTCTGCCAGAAGTCTGGCTTCTGCTACATTTTACACAATCCCATCTAGCCCAGTTCATATGACTACACTGGATATTAAGTGGAATCATCTCTGCAAATGTCTCAAGCTCCATGGACTTGTTATTTTTTATTTTTGCTGCTATGAAATCTATCAGTAAAAAGGAGAAATCTGCTATATAGTTTTTCCAGAACAGAAATATATCTAAACAGTTTTTTCCTTGGGTAACATAAGTGTCCATGAGTTGGTGGAATGATGGTTCATGAGGTCTGAAAGATCATTCTGTGCTTCCACTCTGGTTCCTATATGTGCCTTCTCCACATCTTCAAATGCTTTAGTTCATGTTCAAGCTTTCTCTAAGATGCATCTCTTTGCATCTTTTGGGAGAACATCGTTGTTCATGGAATCACTAAGTTCCATCCATTTCAAGCAACTCATTGCCTCACTCATAAGTTTGTGGATTCTAACACCGTGGTTATATGCTTCTCCTCTTAAAGCATGGCTGATGACTGAAGCATCATGGATGCTGACTTCCACATGGGTGTCTTGAAACTCACTTTCCTGCATTACACTGCCTGTATGACCTATGAAATTCTTTGCATGATACATGCCTTCCATCTCAAGGTGATCATTGTCAAATTCATTGTGATTCCTCCATTTGATCAACTGTGCTTTGCAGTAGATTCCTTCATCATATGCGTCACAGGTCCAGTCTTGGCCCAGAGAGTGACACGTATTTTGAAAATATTTAATTGTGGCGTACACCATGTTAACAGCAGTTGCTGGTGCAGGAGTCTTTGGACTTTTTCTCAAATCCGTCCACTCTACAAATAATGACAAATATTTTGCATTATCAGTTGTATTTAGAAGCTTTCTACCAATTTCGGTCAAAATTAGACTGTTTCTTCGAGTTATGGTCCTTTTTTGTGATTTTTACAATTCTTTCAGATAGAATTCGCGACAACATTTAAACATTACGTGACAGAGAAAAACTGCACCATTTCTAGCATCTACATCCACTCTGGTGAGGACCACCCGATATGTGCCTAACGTGATAGCAATGACATTTTTCTAGCTGATGGGTTAGCCTAACTGATTAAGACTTGTTTTTAAATCTGGTTGATAGACTATAGAAACTGCCTATTCATTGCACTCAGGCTGTTAAACAGTCTTTCAGTTGCTGTGGAACTGGCCTGGAATTGAACCAACAACCTACAAATTAAAGGCGCTGGAGGCTGTTACTAGTCTCCCATACCGTCCAGAACAGTGGTCCATCTAGACCAGTATCCTGTCTTCTGGCAGTAGCCAGTGCCGGATGCTTCAGAGCGAATGACCAGAACAGGGCAATTTATCGAGTGTTCCTCCCTCTGTCATCCAGTCGCAACTTCTGGCAATGCACCCAGTCAATCTGGGCAGAGTTGAAATTCCCCATTAATATTGGGTTTTCTGTTTCTGTAGACTCTCTAATCTCCTTGAGCATTTCATAGTCACTGTCACCATCCTTGGTCAGGAGCTCAGTAATATATTCCTACTGCTATACTGTGCCAATCAAGTATTATTCAAGCATCAGAGGGGTAGCTGTGT
Organism: Emys orbicularis; assembly: GCF_028017835.1. NCBI lineage: Eukaryota > Metazoa > Chordata > Testudines > Emydidae > Emys > Emys orbicularis. The sequence continues at coordinate 137,895,982 of NC_088684.1, forward strand.
TAGTCTGGATCTGTAAAAAAGCGACAAAGGGTCCGGTGGCACCTTATAGACTAACAGAACTAGCCAACTACAAAAGCAGTTTCTCCTCCCTTGGTGTTCACACCTCAACTGCTAGAAGAGGGCCTCATCCTCCCTGATTGAACTAACCTCGTTATCTCTAGACTGATTCTTGCCTGCATATTTATACCTCCCTCTGGAAATTTCCACCACATGCTTCTGACGAAGTGGGTATTCACCCACAAAAGCTTATGTTCCAATACTTCTGTTAGTCTATAACGTGCCACAGGACCCTTTGTCGCTTATTCAAGCATGCAATTTCTAGTCATGGAGATCCTGTGATACAGTTTGATTCATTTAAGATTTTTACTGTATTTGACTCTATGCTTTCTTTCACATGTAGTGCCACTCCCCCACCAGCACGACCTACTTTGTCATTTCTGTATATGTTGTACCCTGTTATTACTGGGCCCTATTGATTATCATCATTCCACCAAGTTTCTGTGATGCCTGTTATATCAATATCCTCATTTAATACCAGGCACTCAAGTTCACCCATCTTAATATTTAGACTTCAAGCACTGGAATACAAACACTTAAAAATTTGTCAATATTAAATGGGACTCTTTCATTTGACTGTTTCTCCACAGTTCCTACCTGTACTTTATCAGCTTCTATCCTCTCCTGTTTACTAGGATATAGAGCATCCCCTTTAATAAATCCTTGCCTAAGTGATGTCTGTCCGAACCGTGTGCTCCTCTGCACCTGTCGACTTTCCTCCAGCCCTTAGTTTAAAAACTTCTCTGTGACCTTTTTAATTTTACATGCCAGCAATCTGGTTCCATTTTGGTTTAGTTGGAGCCCATCCTTCCTGTATAGGCTCCTCCTTTCACAAAAAGTTCCCCAGTTCCTCATAAACCTAAATCCCTCCTCCAAACACCATCATCTCATCCACACATTGATACCCTGCAGTTCTGCCTGTCCAACTGGCCCTGCACATGGAACTGGAAACATTTCAGAGAATGCTACCATGGGGGTCCTGGATTTTAATCTCTTACCTGGGAGCCTAAATTGGCCTTCAGGATCTCTCTATCTTTCCCCATGTCTCTGTGTAGCTACAGTGCTCCTTCCCTGCACATAAGTCTGTCTAGATGTCTCATGAGATCCACAACCTTTGCATCTGACAGGCAGTTCTTGCATTTCTCCCGGTTGTAACAAATCCAACTATCTTTCTTTCTAATGATCGAATCCCCCATTACTATTACCTTGCTCTTCCTAATAACTGAGGTCCCTTCCCCTGGAGGGGTATCCTCAGTGAGAGAGGATACCATGACATCATTTGGAAGGAGGGTCCCAACTATGGGATCATTTCCCTCTGCTCCAGCTTTATGTTCTCCTTCGAGACTTTCATCCTTCTCAACAGCACAGAGGCTGTCAGACTGGGGGTGGAACCTCTTTGATGTGTCCATGGAGGTCTCATCTATGTACTTCTCTCTCTCCATTAGTTCCTCCAGTTCAGCCACTCTCAAGAGCCCGTACGCAGTCTTTGAGGGCCTTGAGTTGCTTGCACTGAATGCAGACATATGCCACCTGTCCACAAGGCAGGTAATCGTATGTGCTGCATTCATTGCAATAAACCGGATAGTCCCCACTCTGCTGCGAGACTTCTGCCTGCATTATTTTGACTCTTGCAGGGTTTTTTGTTTATTTTTGGGGGTTGTGTTGTTTATTGGCCTACGTTTAGAGTGTGTTTTTTAGGTGTATCTGGCTCTCCCACTCCTTCTTTAAACTCCCCCATAAAACTCACCTGTTCACTAGCTCATCTGGTTGTTTAAGAGCTGACTTTTTAAGCCCCTGTTTTCCCTGAGTTAGCCATGGCCTCTTGTCAAGGGATCCTAAAGGCATTAGAGATTAATGGATGGCTGGCTATTGCCTTGTTAGGAAGCTCTGAGTCTTGCCTAGCACCCAGCTCCACCAACAGACAACACTACAATCTTCAGTCAAGCAGGCACACGGCAAGCAAGCACGCAACAAATAAGCTAACATTCAAACTCACGCCAAGGATCTCGTCATCGCTCCTCACAAAACTCCCCTGGTTGCTGCTCCTGTTCGTTATCTCTCAGTAGATCTCAGAGTGCTTCACAATCTTTTAATAGTACCCCTAGGAGGTAGGGAAAAATTATTATCCCCATTTTACAGAGGGGAACTGAGCCAAGGTCACACAGAAAGTTTGTGGTAGTGCAGGGAATTGAAGTGGTCTGTCTCATCTTGTGGGAGAGATCACTGACTACTGGGCCATCCTCTCTCTTTGGTGGTAGCTTATGTACAATTCCAGGGCAAAATGGCATTTGCCCCTAGTAGGTGACTTTTTGTACAAGTTACACAAGCTTAAAAACATGGCATGCAAAGCAGAGTTACACAACAGAGAGAGGGCCACACAGCTGGCACCCACAACCCTGAGAGGGTAGAGAGTGAGTCACTGAAGAACGTCCAGACGAATGAACAAAAGGTAATTGATTTCTTAATGGGGGGGGGGAAAAAAGAACTTTATGTAAAGCCAGATGCACATGGTGGCAATTGCATGGTGAATATTCCCTGCAGACACTGTCCTTGGCAGCCCTGCAAGATGAAAGATACATTGGAGAAATTGTTCTCGCAAGCTATTGGGTATAAACAGGCTTCCCTTTCATATCCAGCGTGCCCTTTGCCTTGTTCCGGTTTCATGACCCCTGAACCTATTTGCTGCGAGTACTCCCTGGCAGGCTCCTCGTCTGCTGGAGAATTGTCTCTTAAACAGTCCCAGTGACAGGGTAGGAGGCCAAGCCATTATGATCCACACTGAAGGCCTGTTCTCTAGGATGCACCTTCAGCATTCTGTCACAGGAAAGTGGCCAGATTCAATGGTCTTTGCCCTGCTTTTTGCCTATTCTTGGTGTCTGAAAACCCACAGAGCCCCAGATGCCTTCTTTGCATGTGAGTAGTATCACAATAAGGATCTGTGCTTGGATGCCACAGTGAGGGGTGCATTAGATAGAGCTCAGAGAGGTTCATTTGGTTAGTAGTTCAGTGCCACTAGCAGCTGTCAGGGATTCTGAAGTTGCAGCCTCCAGTATGTGCTCTGTCTGCAGACAATGATAGTGGATCCCACCCATGTAAAGAATCATGCCCTGAAACATGGGCTGTTCCTGCCTGTGGTTAAAAATACTTCTCTAAAGAGGTCTTGTGGTTAAAGCACTGGACTGTGACTCAAGAGATCTGGTTGCATTTCCTTGCTGTGCCACAGACATTGGGGAAAACATCTTTCTTCTTTGTGCCTCAGTTCCCCCTCTGTAAAATGAGGATAATACTTCCTTTCTCCTACCCTTTGTCCTTTCTATTTAGACTCTAAGCTCTTCCGGGCAGAGATTCTCTCTGTGTGTATGTACAGCACCTAGCACTATGGGCCCCAGTCTCAGTTTATGACAGCGTTACTGTAAATATAACAAAATCTTCATTCTGCTACATTTTTTATCAGATCCCTTCTGATTTATCCTGTACTGGGCCTTCAGACACTCTGTTTTTTCTCCCAGCTCTTATCTCTATGGTCCCGTTATGAGGCATCTAATAAACTGGCAACATTTGCTGCTCTAAATGCTCATCAAGAACAAGACCTTCACTGTTAACTCACAAATACTGAAAGGCATATGTTTTCAAAAGTAACTAGCGGTTTTGGGTGCCTGACTCGAGTTGCCATAAATGGCCCCGAGTTTCAGAAAATGCTGAGTACCCACACTCTAAAAATCAGGCCTCTGTGAGGGCATAAGGCCTAGGGTGACCAGATGTCCCAATTTTATAGGGACAGTCCCGATTTTTGGGTCTCCTATTATCCCCTGCCCTGATTTTTCACACTTGCTGTCTGGTCACCCTAAGGCCTAGTGATAGAGCAGGGGACTGAGACTCAGGAGACATGGGCTCTGTTTCCATCTCTGCTGTCACTGGGCTGCTGGGTGACCTTGGGCAAGTCACTTCACTGCTCTGTGCCTCAGTTTCCCCATCTGTAAAATGGATAATGATACTGACTCTTGAGAGCTCCTGATGAAAAGCTCTATATAAGAAGTAGGTGGTGGTATCATTATTAAGGTTTCTCAAGCTGGGCACGCAAAATCACCAGTGGATTGTGAAAACTTAGGTCATAGATAAGATAATGGCAGGCAGTGGTAGCATGAGTACTTCTGAGGGAGCTCTTAACCAGGCAATCTTGTCTAATGACGCTGATCTAAGCTGGTCCCTCAAGCATGAGATGCCGTGGAAATGGGAATTGTATGGTTGTCGTCTCATCAGCAAATCTGCATTTCATACGCAGCACTGACCTCGTTTTTTACATCATTTTTTTCCACTAGCAGGGGGCGGCCATTTGTCCATACCAATGAAATGTTAACATTTGAATACACTCCAGGATACTGGAGATACTGCAAACAAGGGGTGGGGGTAGCGTGGGGTAACAGAGGCAGAATTTTGTTTCAGATAAAATTTTTGGCCAAACCATACAGTTTGTGTTGGTTCAGATTTCACCAGCCTTAATTCTGGGGCATTTATAGCACTTGGCCTCATCTAATTTGTTGTAACAAATAGATAGGGTTGGGTTCTAACAGCAGGATAGAATGGGACAGTTGCGATGCTAGTCCAGTATCCTGCCTCTGTCCGGGGCCACTATCAGCTGCGTCAGAGGAAGATGTAAGAAATCCTGCTGTAATTATGGCATAATGTCCCTAGGAGCAAGTTATCTCCCTGTTCTCCCTTAATTAGAAGGATGGCAGGGCCCCCACAGAGAGGTTGGAGATGCATGTTGCTCTGCTGACATTGTGATGCTTACAGCTGTCCTGTTGGTGTCTTTCTGCCCCATAGGCACCGTGGTCTATGGTGAGCCCATCACAGCAAGCCTGGGGACCGATGGGTCTCATTACTGGAGTAAGAACTGGGTCAAGGCTGCAGCCTTTGTCACCTCCCCACCACTGAGCCCTGACCCAACCACTCCTGATTTTCTCAACTCCCTGCTGGCTTGGTGAGTAGACAAGGCTGCGTGTTCATAGAACATGCTGCCTAAGCACGTTACGCATTCTCTGCTAGTGGGTGGTCACCAAAGATAACTTCCTGGTGCTGCCTGCTAACAGAGTTCCAGCTTTAGCTCAAGGGGGAGAGTGCTGTGCGGTGATGCAGAAGGTCCTGGGCTCTCTGAGGACATGAGTTGTTAATTTGCTGCGAAGATAAAGTAATTGTCCCCCCGTTTGGGTTTCAGCGGAGACCTGCAGGTAACTGGCAGTGCCCACTGCACCTTCAACACTGCCCAGAAAGCTGTTGGAAAGGACAACTTTACCTTGATCCCTGAAGGAACCAATGGGACTGAAGAAAGAATGTCCATCATCTGGGATAAGGCTGTGGTATGTCACTCAGGGGTCTGATTCCCATCCGTTCTCTAGTTGAGGTGGTCAGTTACATGGTTGGGTTACATTTTGTTGGGCCCCTCCCACCCCTCACCCCCTTTTTTTTTTGATGTCCCTGTTTAGCATCTAAAAAGGGCACTAACAAAAAAAAGTGAAAGTGATTTTTAAAACAGAATCTAGTGAACGTTGTCTGCCTCTGTCTAGAGGTGGATCGCCCACCGTTGCACCTTCCCACTTCTGGGCTGCTATTGGGGCGTGGAGTGAGTTATAGCAGCCCTTGCTCTGAGCACCCTTAATAGCTGCTTATAGGCTGCTTTGTAGCCTAGAAGTGCCAGTGTAGAGCACGCTGGTGACTCTTCCTCTGGTCCCTTGCATGTCTCCTCTGGCCCTGCCCCAACAATGCCACTATACCAGGGCTGCACAGGAGTTGAATGTAGGGTCCTAAGTATCCCTTCTCAGGGGGCTGAATCAGAGACTAAAATCTGGCTCAAAATTCTCCAGCCCTCATGGAGGAAATGTAATTCTTTCCACCTGTATTCTCTCTGTGTTGCCTCCGATTCCTCATCTGTAAACTGTCTAATAAACTGATCCCACAGGCACATTGTGTGCTGCTTGATTAAGATTTGCACTGCTATAGGGATGTAGTGTGGCCTAGTGAATAGTGCACTGGATTCAGACTTGGGAAACACAGGTGCTCTGCAACTGATTCATTGGGTAACCTTGGGCAGGCCACTTGCCCTCTGCGTGCCTTAGTTTCCCCATCTGTAAAATGGGGATAATAGCAGTGACCTCCTTTTTTTTTTTTTTTTTTTTCCCCCAAGTGTTTTGAGATCTACTGCTAATAAGAACGAGGCATTTTTACATCTTTGAAGGAAAGATAGTAACAGAGCTTGGTTGTTACAATTAATAAGTAATGTTGTCTGTACAAAGCCAGCCCCCTCCTCCATCCAGTGGTAACAAATCTCTGTCTAGCACAAGGCCCTTAGGAATCTCCTTTCAGCAGGAGGTGCTATTAGCTAGTTGCTGTTAGTGCAGGTTTGTGCTTTGCTAATGCAGTGATTTCTTTGCTCCTTCACCAGGTGACTGGTAAAATGGATGAGAACCAGTTCGTAGCTGTGACCAGCACCAACGCTGCTAAGATCTTCAACCTGTACCCACGGAAGGGCCGCATCGCTGTGGGCTCGGACGCTGACCTTGTCATCTGGGATCCTGACAGTATCAAAACAATCTCTGCCAAGACTCATAACATAGTGAGTACCTTTTGCAGCTGAGCCCTGCCTACCCTCCCTTCTGCACCGAGCTACAGCCGGCCTGCTGTAGTACAGAGGCTTCCCACGGTTAGGTCGATGGAAGAATTCTTCCACTGACATAGTCGCATCTACACAAGGGGTTAGGTTGACCTAACTACAGTGCTCCAGGTGTGAAAATTCTCACCTCCCTAGGCAACGTAGCCAGGTTGAGCTAATTTTTTTTAAGTCTAGACCAGGCCGCTGTAGCCGAGCACTATGCATAGTGCTAATTCTAGTCTGGCGTTCTCCATAATGTGCCTTACAGCTCCCTCTGATGAAAGGTAATTGAGTGTGTTTGATGCACACCTGATTCTGATGCATGATCCCTCCTTGGCACTCCAGGGGGAGATGAAAAATCTGCCATAAAGCCCCATCCTTCACACTTACATCCACCGTTACAATTTACTCTCCTGTAGAATCCTACTGAGACCATGCACCCCATGTGCACACTGCCACAGCAGCACCCTGAGTGTGAAGGAGCAAATAAGTGTTTACTGGCCCACGAACATAGGACTAGGAACACTGGTTTCACACTTAGGACCGTCTGCATTCTGGGGATCATTTTTCAGCTAATAAATGATGCAATGTCTTTTTTTGGGTGGGGAGGGAGGAAGTGTTCAATTTAAACCTAAGATGAGCACAGTTATGAGCTGACTTTTGAGACTTAAGTTTTGCCAATGACCCCTAGTCATTATAGTGGGCGGAATCGGACGTCTGGATCCAAGCGGACTCTTGAACTTTGGAGAGTTTGAATAACAGATTCAGATTTTGCAGACTGAACTCCTCTCAGTTAAAAACGCAGCCTAGTTTAACCAGGAGCTTTTCCGCTGGCTGCAGGATTTCTGTGTCTTGTGTGATTCAAATGGTTAGACTAGATGAATGAGAGTAGTTCCTTCTGGCCGGAAAGTCTATGGGCCAGATTGTCAGCTGGAATAAATCAGCAGAGCTCTACTGACACTATATTAATTTACAGCAGCCGAGAGTCCTATGCATCCTTAAGCATGTGCTCCAGCAGTTGACTAAGTAGGTCTCATATTCAAAGTGAGACAGTGCGGACCACTATCAGCAGGCAGGGCCCGCTGAAGTTCCCCCTGACCCTGCAGTAGGGCAGGAGAGAGAGAACAACCACTGTGTGGGTCTGTTTACAACTGGTGTAGCTGCTGGCTAAAAACTTCGGGAATGTTTCCTTGGAAAAACCTCCTTGTGCTTTTTGCATGAATGGCTTTATTCACTCCACTGCTGAAGCAGCAAAATTTTCCTACACAGATTGGATCCCCTGGGTACATTAACAAAGGCTTTTTAAAAATAAGTTTGGCTGGCCTTTGTGTTCCTTAACGCTATCTAACTTGGTAAGTGGGCTATTAACTTCATTATGGTGCATGAAAGATCTTATATAAAACAAAGCTTACAAGGACTGAGTGGATCAAGAGATGGTTATAAGGGGCTGGATCAAGTCCTGCTTCGGTTGGTAGCATGTGAAAATTCTTGCCATCTGATGGCTTCTTTTTGTCTATGTGATACAAGTATGGTGGGTTTCCAAAAGGCATGGGTCCATATCACAAAACACACAGGACCTGATTTACTAGGATTTACACCAGTATAATCAGGATTAACTCAATCCAATTAGCCAGCGCCATCAGAGTTAGGGTAGTATACAGCCAGTATAGAGCAGAGGAGAATTAGGCCCACACTGGAGAGTTTCAGAAAACTCAACTGATTTAGGAGCACAAGTCCCCTTGATTTTCAACAGGACCAATGCACCTTACTTACTAGGGTGCGTTTGTGAATTTCTGGCTTTGTTGGCTGTCAAGCACTCAGTGAGTGACCCTCTTCCCAAAGATGGCCTCTCAATATCAGCTTAAAGCATGTTTGTGGGACTGCCCTATCAGCCCTGCAGCTGGAGGACCTCAGGCCCACCTCCTTAGAGGTAATTAGGTGTCTAACTCCCATTGAAATCCATGGGAGTTAGGTGCCTAAATCCCTTTGATAATCTGGATCGCATTGTCTCAGGCTGCTAGTCCAATACCTCTCAAAAGCTACCTTTTAAAACCCCAAGAAAGGAGAGACTTCAACTGAAGACAAACAGCACAAACCACTAACTTGTAGGCAACAAATATCTAATTTTCATGCAGGTATCTACCCATCCAGACAGAGATCCTGTCACTGTCCAGATAGGTACAAGCAGTACCTAAAATAGACATTCATTTCTAAATAGCATGTTTATAGACCCAAAAGTCTCCCAGGAGGCATTAATATTTTCTATATTACAATACCACTTAGAGGCTGCAGTTGGAGGATCAAATCCCCCATCATGGTAGGTGCTGTATAAACATGAAGTAAAGAGGTGACCCTTGCCTTAAAGGCTTCCACACTTGGTTATAAAAAGATGGATGGGTGGGGGAAAGAGGATGAGGTTGTAGGGAGACTCTTTAGATGGTTGTCATCCCTTATTTGGGTTACAGTAGCAACTGGAAGCCCCAGCCCATTCCCATTGTACTACTTGCTGTATAGACTTTAGGCCCTGGTGAACGGTGACTGCTGTGTATTGTACATGATTGTAATGCTCTTCTGTTTATCTTGCCCCTCCCAGTTGCATCTTAACATAAGACTAAGCTTTCCAGGTCAGGGACTTGCCCTACATAGCATCTGTTAGTTATTTTGCATCCGTAGCACCTTTTATGCACTTGGCGATGGAGGCAAAAGTGATACAAGTGCAGAATTATTAGCATCCTTTATTTTAAAGGAACAACATTTTATTAAAAGATAAAACCAAAGCTGATTTGAAACTCAAGAGAAGCTATTACGGCTGCAGAACCAGAGCTAGTGATTATGGGGCACTAGTTTGTTCTGTTGTTTTTAAATGTTAGAGCAACACGCATTTTCCAGGATTTCACAGCTGTGCCACTCTGTGGCAAGGAAACATTAAAGCTAGAGAGGGAAACTGTTGTGCTTGGAACTAACCTAAGTCCTGAGCTTTTATCCTAGCTCTCTTCTGGGCAATTGTAACGTTTTTCAGACTGGATCCCATTTGCTTTTACCTCCATTCTAATTGTAGCACTGCACTCAAACACACTTAAGGAGCAGACTCCATCATTAACGCCGCAAAAGTGACTTGGAGCAAGTTGCTATCTCTCCCCTCTCCCCTCCGATGATCACAAGAATACCTGTTCCCAAATAACGTATTAGTAGAGCCTTTCATGCCAGTACAGGTAAGGGGTGGAGCATATACCAGTGGTTCTTCTAGAACGCCTGTTTGTCGTCTCCTCCCCGATCAAATATTTCAAATCCCATTAATTGAGAATGTGCAATCCTATTAGAGTAAAATAAGATTGGCCTAGTCCCTGACTCAACCAAAATGTTGACACAAACACCATTTTGTAAACCTCAATTTAGCTTTAATCTAATTAGGATTAGATTTTTTTTAAAACCATCACTGAGCAGTGTATGTTTGCTTCTACTCTATGTATTAGTGACTCAAAGGTGTTTCCAATTGTTTGACTGCACATGGTTCATTCTTAAGCGTTCAAAACACCAAATAACTGAACTTAGCCATTTTATTGTCTAAAGACAAAACAGTACAATAGGAAAGAGCAACATCAATGTCCTCCTCCTGGGGAGCAAATTCTCACAGCCTGTTCACCTTATACAGAAGATGTGCTTCAAAGATACGCATTTCAGCTAAAACAATAGGGCTTTTTCTCTCAGTTGGGACCAGTAATGGGATGCACTCCCCTCTCGTGAGCGCCCCCTTGGCCAAGTGCACACACCTGCACACACTGATTGTCCCTGCTCTGCCCCATGGCTCCCGCCCTGGGGACAATGTCTTCACCCTCTTGGGGCTTCCTGGCTACAGCTCTCCAGCTGGGCCACTAAAATTCCGTTCCCCCTTTGGGGTGCCTCAGTGTCCAGGCCACTTCCCCCCAGTGGCTAACGGACCCAGGCCCACTTACTACTCCAGGTCCCAGCCCAGGGACCCTGTAGATCACAGCCGTTTGCTGTGTCCCTTTAACTACGTCACACGGCTTCTCTAATTCCCTGGGCCACATTTTCACCCTTACTTCAGGGCCTTGTCCTAATGGAGTTCCAGCAACCAGCTCAGGGCTTCTTCTTGCTCTCCCTTGCTTCTGGCAGTGCTGCCCTGTCCAGGGTTCTGTAGCTCTATCAGCCAGCCACACACCATCCACACTCCTACAGCTCCAGCAAGGAACTGAACTCCCTCTGGCCCTGCAGCTCTTCTTATACTAGGCTGCTGGGCCCTGATTGGCTGTGTCCCAGCCAGCCACTCTAGGCAGCTTGGAGGACCATCTCCACTGTCCTTTTTTGAGGTGGGGTGCGGCGGAGGGCCTCAGAGGTTTGGTATACCCTGTTACAGGACCGATTGGAATAATAGAATACAAATATGATTAATAATAATGCATACAATACTCTGAGCATAAAGCAGGCTCTTATTTGCTTCTCTCACATGGTCTTTGTCTTTTATTCACATGTACTTAGAATAAAAGCTTGTTCAGGTTTGATATATGAGGAGTATTTCAGAGGGACTGATTTACTAAATATTGTTTATTAGGATAATCCCTCAGGGCCTTATATACTATTTAATGATATCCAATTAAGTTTAAAAAACCTGGAAAGATACCAGGAATTTCTATAGATAGTGTAGGAAGGTCTATCCTGGGCTAAATCAGGCACGATCTGGTTAAAAAAAAAAAAGTGTCTGAATGAAGATTTTAAAATGTAGGACTTAATCTATATCAGGGTGGTACCTCAGGGCCCCAGATAAGATCAGGGCTGCATTGTGCTAGGCACTGCTCAAAACACATAGTAAGAGAAAGTGTCTGCCCCAAAGAGCTTACAGTCTAAACCAACATGACAACAAAAGGGTGGGAGGGGAGAAAAAAAACTTCTTAAGAGTGGGTCAAAATAAAACAAGAACATTTTTAAATTGAATTTTTACAAGCAACACTACTTAGCATTCCCATTTTACAGATGGGGAATGAAGCAAAAAGAGGGATTAAAGTGACTTGTCCAGGTGACAGGAGTCTGTGGCAGAGCGGAGAATGGACCCCAATCCTTCAGAGTCCCTGTCAAGGGCTGTAACCATGTGCCCATCCTTCTGTTCCACAATGTGGAGTCAGTAGGAAGGGCTGGTACTCAGCACCTCTGAAAATCAGGCCTAATAGTGAATGACTTCCAAGGGCTTTGGATCAAGCTCCTAAATCCCTTTGTCAGCCATGGACTAGGCCCCTTGAGGATCCAAGCCTAAGAGGTTAAACTATAGTGCATCCAAGTTTGAACTTGTTGGCATTTGTTCATCAGGACAATTTGTGCCTCAGTGCGAGTTTTGCCTGAGTAAAAACTGAATAAAGACGTTAGGATTTAGCTTCATAACATTAATTACTATTGCTTTTATGTCACCACATATAATGGGGTGAGTGCATCGACATTATCACCTCTCTCTCACCTGAACTCTAACATTTGGGAATCAGCATGGGTTGTTACTTAAAAAAAAAAAAAAAAAAAGGTGGGGGGGGGATTCTTACTAGACGATAGCCTAAGACGTGGCTTCTTGCATTGGGATGAACACTCGATGCTGATGTCTTCTTTTTGTCCTAGACTCTGGAGTACAATATCTTTGAAGGCATGGAATGCCGTGGGTCTCCATTGGTGGTTATCAGCCAGGGAAAGATTGTGTTGGAGGATGGGAACCTCCATGCAACTGAGGGTTCTGGACGATACATCCCCAGGAAGCCATTCCCTGACTTTGTTTACAAGCGCATCAAGGCAAGGAGCAGGGTGAGTATATCAATGAATGCTAGTTAGCTCATGAAGGGTCTATGTTACGGGGCTGGTGGACAGGTGACATCCCCACCCCACTTCTTCCGTAGAGAAAACAGTTGGTATTGTCCAAATTTACTTTCTTCCCTGGGTTGGCTTTTATTTTCTAAAGTACCTAAGTAACCTCAGCCTGAGCTAGGCTATCCCTGCAGAATCTTTGTCTCTGCTCCTAAATTCCCTGTCTTAGAGGGATGGACAGGAGTAATAAGAACTAGTAAAAAGAACAGGAGTACTTGTGGCACCTTAGAAACTAACAAATTTATTTGAGCATAAGCTTTCGTGGGCTACAACCCACTTCTTTGGAACCATTAGTAACCATAGTAAGAACCATTAGGTCTGGTGGTCAGGGTGAGTCAACAAAATGACTCTGCATCCTGTCACAATAGGAAGAAAAAATAGTGTTTAAGTTGATCATCCAGATAAATTTACACTTTTAAAATAAAACTAATTATGCTGTTTACTTTGTTCCCTTTCCATTTAATCAATCTTCAAACAATGAAAATCACACTTGTTTCAGGCAGATAGTTTGATTTTTCTTGCGATTGGGTTTGCAGCATTATTGGTTTAAATTCAAAAGTTTTGAAAGATTTAAATTTAGTAAGTTTACACTTAGGAAGGAAAAATCAAACGCACAACTACAAAATGAAGAATAACTGCTAGGCAGTAGTACTGCTGAAGGGGAATGGGTGTTAAGGTGGATCACAAATTGAATGAGTCAATGTGATGGTTGGGGGGGAGGAAGGCTAAAATTTTGGGGTGTATTAACAGAAGTGTTGTATGTAAGACATGGTTGGTAATTGTCCCACTCTACTCAGAAGTAATGAGAGCTCAGTTGGAGTATCATGTCCAGTTCTGGGTGCCACATTTTAGGAAAGATGGACAAATTGAGAGCAACAAAAATGATAAAAGGCAGTGATCAGTTGTTCTCCATGTCCACTGAAGGTAGGACAAGTAGTAATGGGCTTCATCTGCAGTAAAGGAGATTTAGGTTAGATATTAGGAAAATCTCTCTCAAAGATAGTTAAGCTGTAGAATAGGCTTACAAAGGAGGCTGTGGAATCCCCGTCATTAGAGGTTTTTAAGAACAGGCTGGACAAAACACCTGTCAGGGATGGTCTAGGTTTTCTTGGTCCTGCCTCAGTGCAAGGGGCTGGACATGATGACCTCTCAAGGTCCCTTCCAGCCCAACATTCTATTATGAATTGAAACAAATATAGTGAGAACATTTCTACTTTTGAAAAATACTGAACTTAGTCCGAGGCTAAAATTTGAACATTTGTTTTAAAAAGGTATAAAGCCAAAACAGAAGTAATTAGAGAGATCCTCAGCCAGTAGAAGTCAGCATAGCTATATTGAAATCAGCATAGCTATATAGACTTACAACAGCTGAGGATCTGGTCCCTAGAGTGTTTCAAAATGGACCTGTAGCGTAATTGTATGTATAGGTTAATTTGTCAAAATCTTTAAGAAGGGAAATATTACACGCTGTACTGACGTATCTGCAACACTGCCCTCTCCTGTATAGAATCAGTTGTTTGCTTGGGATTATACTTTGTCAAAGTATTCATTGCAAGCGATACTCCTTATGAATAGAGTGAATGTGTTTTGAAATGTTGATGGGAAATAATTTGCAGTGCTTTGAAGCCAATGGATTTATACTACTGGAGACCATGGTTTTGGGATACCTTGGTCACCAGAAATACTGATTTCCCTTCCAGGTCTGGTTGACCTTCTCTCAATTAGTGAAATTACATTCAATGCAAAAGAAGTTATTGCAGCTGGAGGGAAAAAGGCTGGTCTCCCTTTCACTTGTGCAGTTGAACAGCCATAGTTCTCAATCAGCATCAGCACCATGCAGAGGCGTGGCTTTTACATTCTAGGGCAAAAACTGAACCTGGAATCAAACATCTTTGACTTGGTGACATCTGGTCCCGGTTCAGGTCTCTTCCTAATGCTGCCTTTAGCTTTGCTGTTTGGAGGCTCATTGCTTGTGTTTCCTCCAGCTGGCTGAGCTGCGGGGCGTCCCCCGGGGCCTGTACGATGGGCCCGTCTGCGAAGTATCAGTGACACCGAAGACTGTCACACCAGCATCCTCGGCTAAGACGTCTCCAGCCAAACAGCAGGCCCCACCTGTCAGGAACCTGCACCAGTCTGGATTTAGCTTGTCTGGTACATACTTATGTATGGCTAAATTATTACGTTGAAATCTTGGTTGTTTTCTTGTGGGGCCGTGGGTTCGGTTGCAATAACAAGAGAAGGCAGGGACTGGGAGGGTTTACAGCAGTGAGATTCATTTCACAGCAGAAGAAAAAAATCTGGATAGAAGACCTCCTAGAATTCTGATTTATTTCAGTGCCAAAGCAAAGGAATCGATATCTCCAACCACTTCAAAGGGCAGGGCCCCAAGCTGGGATACAAATTAAGTAGCGCCATTGTAGAGTTTTGCCAGTTATGGATCTGGCACTTCGTATATTTCACTTTTTATCTTGCAATGTCTATGGCTGAGGTTTTTCAGCCATGAATAGCTTGGCCAGAATGGGAGACAATCACACAAGCTTCCTTTATGGATCAGGATTGAGTGGCCCAAAGACAGAGAGCCTGCGATTGACATTCAGGGCCAGATTCTATGGAGCCATGCTGGTGTACATCAGATATGTGGGATCTGGCCCATATAGTGCAGAGCGAGGCCGTTCTGTAGGGCATAGGCAGTTTTGTGTAGCATCACAGGATACTGCAGAGAGACTGTCTGTCCTGAATTGGGAAGAGAGGGTTTAATGGTGAAGTATGAAGAGACAGTGACTCAGTGTCTGGGAGACAGAGCCAGAGAAGGGGGGTAAGGCTACCTTACTGCTAAACTGAGAGCTGCTCAGGAAGTTCACTTTTTCTGCATGGAAGATTTTTGATTAAAGCCAAAACTTATTCAACTTTTTTGGATTTGTCAACAAAAATATATTTTTTTCCAATGAAAATCCAAAATGTTGACAAAAATGAGGGGAAATAAAGAAAGTTTTAATTTTTTTTGGTCCAGGTCAGTGACTAGTCCAGAGAGAGTCAAATAAGAGTACCTACCTAGAAGGCCAGAATTGTAAGGTGGACACTGGAGCAACTCGATGAGAGAATAGGATGGGTTTGAACTTGGAGATGTAGTTATGGAAACCAGACAGCTAGGAAGTTCATGTTGGCTGGTGGAACAATGTGCAGCTACTTTGGTTCTACTCCCTGAAGCAAAGCAATCACCTGACCAAAAGCAGTTTGGGCTGCCTGCAATTGAGGAATGCACTCGTTTTATTTAGAGAGATGTGTCTCAGAGAGACTTGTAGTGCTTTTAGCGGACTTGAAAGCAAGCATTTAAAAAGTTATTTCCATACTTTCACATGGTCCTAGTGAAACTCACTTGTGGCTTGAGGTTCTCAGCATAGGAAAGTGTTACACATCTATCTCATTTTGTGCTGAAGCAATAGGTTGAGGATCAGAATGACGATTTAATGAGATTCCTCCTTCCACAACAAATATGACAAGGTCTTCCACTAAGTTAACTTAGCTGGGAGGAATGGGTGGCCCAAGTGTTTGATAAAGGGCTAGTAAGCCAGCAGCATGCCTTAGCAGAAGCTAAAACAGGGGAAGCCAGGAGAGGGATTTTCCTCCCAAGATGATTCTTCTAATCGGCAATTAAACCAAGTTAGCATGGGGGGGGGGGGGAGACTAACAAATTTCTCCACTCACCAGCCTACCACTTGAAAGCTTTCTCAGTGCCCTCTGCTTCTGCACAGTCTAACCTAGCCCTTTGTGATCACAAAGAACCATCATAACAGTGTGAACCGATGCAGTGCCCCTTCCCTGAATCTGCAGGCAGCTCCAGGGCAGCTGCTGCTGCTCAGAGCTTCCACTGAAACAGTAGCATAGTCTTGTCTGTTTTTAGTGTTGCTGTTCTGCAACCCAGGGGTCAGTCCTATATCCAGCCCCATTCTATGGGCACAGAGCCGTAACTTCCTGCTAAGCAGTCTCCGCCGCTTTACGTCCCAAGCAGCCAATTTAGAGCCCTTCCATTGAGCACCTGATGCAGTGAGAACAAGTGAGCAGAGGTTAAAGCTCTTGTTCACTGTGGGCCAGATAGTGCTCCCTCCTTGTGGCACGGGGATAGAGAACCTCTCTTCTAGGTTGGCAGTTCTGCTCACTCCCCCACAAAGCCATTAGCATGGATAGCTGGTGGCCACCAACCTACCTAGAGGTCTCAATCTAATCCACATCTCAGGACCTACCATCCTAATTAATAGGGCAGCCTCAGCAGAGAAAACTAGGACTCGCTACACTTTCCAGTTCCAGTGCTGGTCCCTGTGGGTTTGGATTAGAGCAATTCAGCAGGGCATAATGATTCCCCACCTTGCAGAACAGCTGCCTGTTTTGTGATTCCCCAAGGCAGGAAATCAATTGATTTCCATGGGAATTAGGTGCCTAAATGCCTTTTTGAGGAACTGGGCCATAGGGCCTAATTCAACCTGGCCTAAGATGCTATTATCAATTCCAGTGGAGCTGCATTCTTTTAGACCCATGGGCTGAATGCAGCCCATAGACAGCAGGCAATGGCACAGATCTAAGTTACTGCGTTGAAAGATAGTCAACTCAAGCACTGCACTGACATGGCCTCTTCTCCCTCTCCTTCCAGGTGCACAGATCGACGACAATATCCCCCGCCGCACTACTCAGCGCATAGTGGCGCCGCCCGGTGGACGTGCCAACATCACCAGCTTGGGTTAAGGAACTAACCTCTCTGAGGCCGCCTAGCGGACCAGGGGAGGGGGCAGGGTACCTGGAGACCCTTTTGATTCTTTTAGAGCCTGTGACAGTTACTGCGGGCAACCAGTGTGCTATGATGCCATTTTCAGTCCCCCCAATCCATCCTCCTCATCGTCACCGATCCCACTCAATTCCCCTTCCCCCTGATCCCACCACATTTAAAGAAACAAACCCGGTTTGATACACTGGACAGGCAAAAATTCAGTTTAAAGAGGGTGTTTGAGATGTGGCCTCTGTTCCCATTAAACATCTCTCTTTTGACAAAGGAAGGATAAAGTGAATTTCCCGGGAGCTGCCTTTTAAAAAAAATAAAATTTAAAATTGCTTTTCGAGACATCCAACCCAGCAGTAATTCAAGGGTTTTTTAAACTGGATATTCCTTAGGGTCCTGACCTGCAACAGGACAACTAAATGGAGGGCAGAGGAACACAAGTCTAAACTTGTATCAACATTCTCCCCTATCAACCATTCTGTGATCTCACCGGGTATCTTATTACAAATAGGAACCCTGTGCTAGAAATTGACAAGATGCATCTTACCCAGTTGGGTTGAGGTTTTGTGGTGTTTTTCCTTCTGGATTTTTCTGCAAATTAGATCCTTGAGGAAATTTTAAAAATTGAGTACTTTTTAAAATGTTTTGTACCATTCTGTTTGCAGAGTCTCATCTCAGAGTGGACATCCCTCCCCCATTCTCGCTTCCCTTCCCCAGCGTCATTCGTGTCCTAGCTTCTGACCATCACCACAATCATTTGGTTGTAGGAGTTCATAGCATCATTTCAGCAAGCACTTGAAACTTGTGTTAGTTCATGGACACTTCTAGGCCTCAAAGTGAAGCTGTGATCTCCCTCAAAATGTCTTAGGTCCTCATCAGGTGTCAATCAGCCTAGCGCCACTGAAGTTCACACTTAATTGACACCAGCTGCGGATCTGGAACAAAGTCCCATGAAAACCTTTCCTCAACAGGCTTTTCATTTGGGGAGGTGAAACTCCATAAGCGGAGATTTTAGTCAATAAACTAGGTTCATTTGGCTGTATGTTAAATTCAATAGCCACCCCTCCTTTGATGATCAGAAAAAGAGTAGAACTCACAAGAGCAGTCATTTAAGATAGAAATAAACTTTGTTAGTATTGTGTAAAGACCCCTCGTGAAAGCATACAAGAAAGGGCTTACCAATGGCAATTCCAATTATTGGGCCAGAGCTACAGCTAGTGTAAATGGCAACTTTGTGGTAGCTATGCTGATTTACACCAGCTGAGGATTTTGCCAGTGATTTGGGACATCGTTATACAATAGATCATTGCACAAGGGCAAATTTCATCCTACCAGAAACACCCAGGAAAAGGCCTATATTTAACCCACCCTAACTTAGGGTCAATGGTAGTTCTTTCTCCTTATATACTAGCTAAATCCCATATAGAGATTGCTTAGTGCCTGTGAGCTAAGGCCCAGATCCTCAAAGGTATTTAGGTGCCTAACTCCCATGGAAATCAGTGAGCGTTAGATGCCTTTGAGGAATTGGGTGCCGATCCTTTAGCTCAAGCGATGGATGATCCTGGTTTCAGATCCAGATGGCAGTTGGTTCACATGCATCATTTAAGTCCTACTCAAGCTGTATTTTGAGGGCATGGGGCCTTGGGCTGGTTCTTTGCACAGAGGGTAATCTTTCACCCATTGTCACAACATTTATCTTCACTGCCTTTTTGTCCCCTGCAGCTCTGGTAGAGCCAGGGTGGTCCCAGGATATGTGGGAGACAAGGTGGATGAGGTAATATCTTGGTCCATTAAAAGATATTACCTCACCTACCTTGTCTTTTTGTCCCCTGGTATTCAGTGGTGTCACCTGCTTCTTCGGTTTGTATTTTCGCATGTGCATTCACTTTATTTTTCCATGTTTTAACTCTTTTAAAATGGTGTTTACAGGTTCTTAAGGAAAATAGATATATGCAGGCTTTTAAAAACTAAAAACCAAATCCGCTTTTGTAAAGTATCAAAGCTGGGATTTTCCAGTGATCTTAAAGCAGTTTAGGTACCCAAGTCCCATTGGATCTCAACACCTAACTCTTTCAGTCTCCTTCAAAAATATCAGCCTTAAAAAAAAAAAAAAAAAAAAAAAAAAAAGACAGTCTTTATTTGTCCAGCCATGTTTGATTTTGGTTTAACTCTTGGGTCTTTTGTTTTTCGTAAAAGAGATTGCACTTTTTTGTTAAAGTAATCAGAAAAACCTAATATATATTACAGGTATTTTTTCCACCTGTGCTTTGAAATAAATTGGAACAAGTTGGGGAGAAAAAAGAAACAGTTGTTTCCATTCTACGAAACATTTGCAGCTCTTCAGTATTCACTTGAGTCTTCCTTGTTTTTTTTCCTTCACAGACCGACTTTTCAGATAGTTTTGTTCATTCATTACAAAAGAAAAAATATAAAGATTTTTGCAGGCTATGTAAGCATGTTTTTCTGTGGGAGCTCATTTGCTTTTTGTCTGTTTAATGAATGTCATATGTAAATGCTTAAAGAAAAAATGAGACTGACAATTAACCGCAGTGACTTGAAGCTCTAAAAATAATAAACAATGTAGGATTTAATACTAGCTGGATTTTAACCCTTGGATTTGTGATTGTGAACTATGAGAGGAGGAGCTGTAAGTGCTAAAGATGATCATGTGTGTAGACAAAAGTATTGATATTTGACCATTGTCTCAACGGCAAACCCCACCCCAAAGTCTTGTGTTTTATTCCTTACAAACTGTGTTATATTACCATGGGAACGCCTAATAAAGACAAAATGTTGTGGTTCCACTAGGTGTATCTGTGTCTTGAGGTGATCAGTGTTGTGAAAGTGTACATGGGGTTGGGGGCGGGGGGGGGGCGGCCCTCAGCTAGTATAGATCGGCATAGCTCTGTTTGACATCAAGACTGATTTACAGCAGCTGAGGCTCTGCCCCATGCTACACATGCCTAAGGACATGCTTATCACAGCTGAAGGGAGCCTGAGGGATGGAGTCCTAGCCAACAAGAACTGCCAAAACAAGCCCATCCTGCTGGCACTCATTTCTGTCATCTCAGTGGTGAAGCCAAGGATTGAGTGGTCCATGGAGACTGAATCTACCACTCTCTCCTAAGAGGCATGTGAGTAAAGGACAGTTTGCACCACTGCTCCCTGCGCCGTTCTACTATAATGCCTCTGTATAACAAGTGGCCTTGTCTCCACAGTGCTTGAGCCAGCCTCTTTCACAAGCAAATTCACACCATATTTAAGAGACTTTTCATACCAGTACCAGAGGGGTAGCCGTGTTAGTCTGAATCTGTAAAAAGCAACAGAGGGTCCTGTGGCACCTTTAAGACTAACAGAAGTATTGGAGCATAAGCTTTCGTGGGTGAATGCCCACTTCATCAGACATCTGATGAAGTGGGCATTCACCCACGAAAGCTTATGCTCCAATACTTCTGTTAGTCTTAAAGGTGCCACAGGACCCTCTGTTGCTTTTTTCATACCAGGTGTCTGATGAACACAGCATCTAGCACAGCAGAGAAGTGTGAATTCCCACAATAGTTTGTCTGAAAACACCCCCCTTGGTTTACATAGTTAAGCAGTGACCAATGATCTAAAGCAATCAAAGGGGAACCAAAGAGATTAAAGCTGTTGGCACAGCTCTCAAGCCTCCAATGTGCGCCCACTTGGGCCGTATGTGGGATACAGACACAGAGAGAAGCACCCACACAAAGAACTGAGTTAGAATTGGTCGGGAAAATGCTGATGAGCCATTTTGAATGGAATTTGCTGATTTGTCAAAGTTGAACTGTTTTGCAGAGATGCTGCAATTTCAGAGTTGCAGTAGAACTCAGGCAGGTTTCCAACGGAACCTTGCATGCCAGGCAAGTTGTGAAATCTCTCTGGTTCTGTGTCAGCTCAGCAGCCCAGTTCCTCAGCAGCCTGGGATTTCAGGCTTCCAGCTCCCTGGCAGTGGATGGGGAACTATAAGCCTGGGAAGCTTCCAAAGTATGGAGCTCCAGGGCAGTCAGAATGCCCTGAGTCACAGCCCCCAGCACTTTCCTTTTTGCAGAGAATTTTCAAAGTTTCTAGTTTTCGTTCCAAATGGGAATGAAATCCCTTTTCAAAATCCTCCATGAAACAATTACCTTTCTCCACACAGCTCTGGGAAGCATGATGTGTCTGTTCATCTTTAGGTTGTCTACGTTCTCTCCATCTCTTTCAGAATACGCCATGGGCTCTAACTTCCACATGGGCAAGAAGGGACCCTGGTTTAATGTCTCAGCTAAAAGGTAGCATCCCTGACAGTGCAGCTACCCTTTATTACAGCAGTAATATAGAATCATAGAATATCAGGGTTGGCAGGGACCTCAGGAGGTCATCTAGTCCCACCCCCTGCTCAAAGCAGGACCAATTCCCAACTAAATCATCCCAGCCAGGGCTTTGCCAAGCCTGACCTTAAAAACCTCTAAGGAAGGAGATTCCACCACCTCCCTAGGTAACCCATTCCAGTGCTTCACCACCCTCCCAGTGAAATAGTTTTTCCTAATATCCAACCTAAACCTCCTCCACTGCAACTTGAGACCATTACTCCTTGTTCTGTCATCTGGTACCACTGAGAACAGTCTAGATCCATCCTCTTTGGAACCCCCTTTCAGGTAGTTGAAAGCAGCTATCAAATCCCCCCTCATTCTTCTCTTTTGCAGACTAAACAATCCCAGTTCCCTCAGCCTCTCCTCATAAGTCATGTGCTCCAGCCCCCTAATCATTTTTGTTGCATCGGGATAATAGAAGTGGTAGCGTAGGAATTGAGCACAAGCATGAAATGCTGTCCTCATTGTTGTCAATGGCAAAACTTCCACGGATTGTCAGCAGAGCCAGACTTTGCCCCAATCTTGCTATGAGTCTCAGTCCCATGGTTCTCAAGCACAGAGGGACTGCTACGAGCAAAGCAAGGCTTGACAATATTCTGTTAGGAATTGAAAAAGGCAGGTGGGCAGGAAAAGCCCTCTAGCAAAGACCTTCACCTCGACTAATTTGCTTACGTTCTCCTGTCTCAGCGAAACGCAGCAATTTGGTCATTACCTCCTTAGACTAGACAGCAGAACCTATGGAAACACCCTTCCATTTTTTCTGGGATTGATTTATATGAAGCTGGGTTTAGATAGGCTCAACTTTTGAAGTGTATCTACACTAACATGGAGCTGAAATATGAAGCCAGCCCACAGCATTAATCTTTAGTTAAAACACATAGATGGGGCTTCCACCTAATGAGTGGTCGTTTTGGGATTCTCATCTCCAGTCTCCTAAACCACAGAATAAGCTAGCCCCAGGGAATCCATCCCAGGATTTTCAATGAGCCCAGTGTAGGCTGGGATAGGATTTGGAGAGTTTACTAAGATCTGACATGCTCAATAAATTCTATTAATAGCTGAGGGACAGAAGCTTTAAGGGGAGAAGGGACCATTTAGATCTAGCCTGATCTGTATAATACAGGCCATTAAATATCATCATTACCCCTGTACTGAGCACAACAACATGTGTGATTAACAGGTGCTGAGAGCCATTGAACCTAACTGTTAACCCTGTATATGATGGAAACCACTTCAAGCCAGGGGGTGCGGCAGCATCCCCAGCACCCGTGGTGACTAAAGCACATCTTCTAGAGACATCTGGACTGGGCTTGACGTCAGAAAGAAGAAGCATCTGCCACTTCCTGTAGATTAATAATCATCCTCACTTAAAAATATTGTGCCTTATTTCTAATATGAATGTCTGGCTTCAACTTCCAGCCACTGGTTCTTGTTATGCCTTTTTCTGCTAGGTTAAAGAGCTCTTTTTAACCTGGTATTTTCTCCCTGTGAAGTTACTTGTGCACTAATCAAGTCACTGCTCAATCTTTTGTTTGATAGGCTTTTTTTTTTTTTTTTTTTTTTTTTTTTTTGAGTTCTCCATCTGTTTAGCTTAACAGTGAGAGACTTAATGTCTCAGTGTGTTGATTTAAAGAAACTCTATAGTCATGTGGGACAGTTGATTTGATGAAAACATCATGAGCTAGATCATTTGTACTGAAACAACATGACTGCCAGCCTTTATTTTGGTTCATCTCACCAGCATTGACTGAAAAATTCAATTGCTAGCTCAAGAAAGTTACTATTTGATCAAAAAAGGGGCTCAAAATTCTGAAAGAGGAAGAGAAAGTCCATGAGAGATCAATACAGTGCTTAAAAACCCACTAGAACAATAGTAATGCTATAAGCACTGCTGTGTGCTATAGCTCTCAGATCATGTGGATTAATCAAGTCAACTGTCGGTGAATCTAAGGCAGGGAAATGTTTGAGTATAGTAGAGGAAACCAGTGGATCGATTAGACTGATCCATTGGGTCAGTTCCAGAGTGTATACATCGGTAATACTTTTACTGGAGTCAATGGAGCCAGGCTGTCTAGCTGCTGAAGTTCTAGCCCAGGGGCGGACAAATTATGGCCTGGGGGCTGCATCCGGCCCATCAGACGTTTTAATCTGGCCCTCGAACTTCCGGCGGGGAGCAGGGTCTGGGGCTTGCCCTGCTCCACATGTGCCATGGCTCCACGAGGCTCCTAGAAGCAGCGGCATGTTCCCCCTCCGGCTCCTACGGTGGGGCAGCTGGGGGTGGGGGGGAGGAGGGCTCCGCATGCTGCCCCACCCCAAGCACCGCCCCCACAGGTCCCATTAGCCGGGAACCGTGAGCATTCATGGCCCGCCATTTAATTTCCATACCCAGATGCGGTCCTCCGGTCAAAAAGTTTGCCCACCCCTGTTCTAGCCCATAGCTTACTATCTCTATGTGTGTAGATTACCCATCTGGTTCTCCAAAGATTTCCCATTGGTTGGGTCAGAATCAGACATGTAGGGCCAAAACACATCCAGCCGGGGCTCATTTCAGCTACAGCACTGCTAACCTAGAGAAGGAAGAGGAAAGATACAGCTGGCCAGAGACATGCTAGTCTCAACAACTCGGAAGATTGGATGGTCAAGCTTGCAGGCTGTTGAGAGCTTTGTTTGCAGCCTGGGAAGGCTGAGCATTGTTTTGGTTGCTTGGCTTGCCTCCCAGGGAAGAGAAATCTGTGCTTGTTTGGTGAATGTCATTTACTGTGGATGAGGGAAGCCTACTCTGACATTTACCCATCCTGCCCAGGTGAAGCACTCACCACAGGCTCCTTAACCAGTCCTGCCAGACTACTCACATTTCTAACGGGACTGTAAAGCCTCAGCTACCGTAAATAGAATAGATGCAGATATATCAGCCTTCTATGTCACTCATGGTTCACCGACACCCTCCCCTACCCAGCAATAGACAGCTGGGCCCAGATCCTCCTCTAGTTAGGCACCTAAATACCTTTGAGGATCTGGGCTCTGGCCTCATCTCCTGCCCATACAGTGCAGGATTGACACTTATTACTTACATTCATTCTTTCTATCTAACCTCGCTTTTCCAATCCAGCCAGGTACCTCAATGAACTATGGCCCTGGTTCAGCAGAGCATTTAAGCACATGCCTGAATTCTATCGACTTTCATGACACTTCAGCAATGCACTTTCGGCGTTCTGCTGAATCAGTGCCTAGCTGAGCAACATTACAAGTCAGACCTCTCTCACCAACGTTGCAATTGGTATGTGTACGTACACCATAGGATTACTTGTTGGTGCCATGACGACAGCCTGGTGCTAGTTAGTGGCCCTTAACTATGAATTTCCTGATTTTTCCAACTTTAATTTCCAGGCTCTCACTTTATTGTTTAATGTAGCTACACCGATTTAATATTTTAAGCTGATTTCTATTCCGATGTATTCCTCAGCTCAAGAATTTTGTAGGCACAACTAATACCAGTAGATGGCAGCAAGACATGTAAAATAGAAATTACCTAGGTTAGTGTGGCATATGTAACACTAGAATCCCTTTGATTTAGTACATAATAAATGCAGAAACATGCACATGGCTTCTTACGGTGACATAGATTACATATGAATACATTAATAAATGCACAGTATTCTATCATTGTAGATCAGCGTTGAAAGCTTAATATCCTTGTGTTTTATTAGAATTTAAGCCCCAACAGTGTGCTCCTATAATAAAATAAAGACTGTGCTATAAGCATTATCTATCAGACTAGTTACAGAAGAGATGTGTGTTTACAAAGGTTTCATTTACATCATGGAGAGGCTGATGAAATCCTAGACTAAAAAAGTGAAATGGATCTGGAGAGACCGCATTTTCCTAGGCTATTTAATTCTCTGAAACGTTTCATGGTTTTCTTAATATGATGTGTCTGAGCAGAGAGGAATTTTGCGAATAATTCCTAAAACAAATGAAAAACCATTCCCAGTGCAAATCAGGATATGTTCACTTCCGAGTCATGCTTTAACATGTGTTAAACAGGATTGTAAGGGCAGGTCTACACTAGAGATTTTTGCTGGAATGACAATGTCTGTTTGGGATGCAATTTTCCTTTTGGCAGCATTTCTATGCTGTGAAAGCCTGATGGCTTATTTCACATAGGGAACTGGTATAAGATATACCCGCCAAAGACATGCTTGCCAGGATAAGTGCATCTGTGCTAGAAGAGTGGGCTGCTATAACTGTTCTGGCAAAACTTAATGTAGACTAGGTTTAATTTTAGTGTGAGCAGGATACAGGAGTTTGATTTTAGTCATGTTTAACCCTAGGAGCAGCCAGTTAAACACAGCTAGGAACAAACCTTGTGCAGTATCACAATTGTTTTAGTTAAGTGTTATATGTGCTAAAACATGAGTGAAAATCCAAAAGACATGGCCTCAAATTGTCTTCAATTTAGTTAAAACAGGGTGAGGTAATGCTGGGTTCACAATCTTTGGCAAAGTTAAATTTAGAGCCTGTTGAATTTTTTCATTCTAAACGTTTGACAATAAATGGCCTTTTTTCCTAGAAACAAAATTGTTTAATTTTTCTTCAACAAAAGACTCTCTAAAACTGGAGGGAGGGGGTGTTAAAATAATAAACAGCGACTTGGAGTTCAGGTTTCCCTCCCCAAAAACTGAAAAGTCAAACCTTGAAAAATTCAGAATTTTACTTTAACAATTTTTTTTCTGAAAATTTGAGAAAGCTAAAGTGTTATTTTTAAAGCCAGAAATACATACCATTTTCAGCCAGCTTTCATTAAACTAGTGTCCTGTGCATAGGTGCTGGAACTAGGGGTGCTACTGCACCCCCTGGCTTGAAGTGGTTTCCATTATATAGAGGGCTTACAATTTGGTTTAATGGTTCAGCACCCCCACTAAAAAAAAAAAAAAAAATGTTCTAGCACCCCTGGTCCTGTGTCTCTTCCCACCCTGGGCTAATACTGAAAAGTGCTGTGGGATCTGCAGTGACCACAAGGAGCCACAATTTCATCTAGAAGATCAAGATGATGCCCATGAATAGTTAAAGCTGATATAGATTCATTTTAAGTCAGAAAAGACCATTAGATCATCTAATTTGACCTGTAGTAGAACACAGGCCAGAGAAGTTCATCTATGTATTCCTGTATTGAGCTCCGTAACTTGTGGTTGAACTAGATAAGCGCTTCCAAGCTGTAGTAAGTGTACCACCCGTTGGATGTGAGCTTGATGTTTCGTCCATTCCCTTAATTATTTAAGATGGTGTGATGGGGCACCTGCCCCGCATTGGCCTGTTAGAGCTGTGCAAAAAGCAGCCAATAGGAAAGGGGCTGTGAGGAGCAGCCAATCAGGGCTGGGTAGGCCCATATAACAAGAGCTGCAGGGCAGAGTAAGTTCAGTAGCTAACAAACTCAATGAGGGAAGATCAAGCTCCTGGCCAAGCAGAAGGGAACTAGCACCCTGGACAGAGCAGTGCTGCTAGCAGCGACCGGGGAGGAGCTAAAGATGCCCCCTGGTTGGCTACAGGGATTCGTAGGCCGAGGCCCACAGGTAAGGGCAAAGAGGGTTCTGGGAGCCATGGGGAAGTGGCCCAGGGAAATAATCTAAGGAGTTGGAGGGGATGCAGCAGATGGTGGCCATCTACCAAGACCTGGAGTAGCAGGTGGGTGCCCGCCCACTCCCCCCACCTCACCACTGAATAAGTGGCCAGACAATTGGCTGCAGTCACCACAGCCAAGTGGCTGGACAGCGGACTGCAGTTCCCCCAGAAGGGGGGAGAACAGAGTGTGACATGGCCGGAGGGCTGTGTCATGAAAAGGACTCTGGTCCTGGGAGTGAGGTGGGCTCTAGAGCAGAAGCGACGGTGGCGAGACACCAACAGAAGGGCACAGTGGTTATACTAATCCCCGGGATAGGCAGCACCGTAGTGGTGAGTGAACCTCGTCACATATGGTAGGTGAAAAAGTTTGGAAGCCACTGAACTACTCCTGCAGTCTTGATCTGGAGACATTGAGAGTCCACCACAAACCACTAGAACAAGGAACCAAAGGAAGTCACCCTCACTTAAAAATTAAGTTCTCATTTGAATTTGCCTGGCTTTAGTGTCTAGCCATTGGTTTGTGTTATGCCTTTCTTGGCTGGATTAAGGAGCCTGATATTTTATTTGGAGTTAAGTTTAGCATTGTTTGAATCAAGTAGGTTCAACTTCTGAGCTAGGAGAGGAGAATTCTGGGTTTATTCCACTCTGTACCTGCTGTGGAGAGAGATGAACACCACACTGTGTGATGACAGAAATAGATCTGCAACCAAAATTGCATTGAATATTTATGAGCTTCATCACATGATGCACTTTGATGAAGGTTGGAACTCCTGCTTGCAAACCCCATACTGTTCATTTCTTTGAATTATAGTGATGCTAGCCTGGAGTAATGAGACACTGGTTTAATATATGAGGGTCTTTTCGGCAGCCCTGGGTAGATTAGGAGATTGGTGGGAAGGACACAGCAAGTGTCCTAGGGGATCGGTGTCTGAGTTGATATATCAAAGGGAGCTGCCAGCAAGTTCCTGGATCGTTGGGTGGGGCAGATTAAAAATCAAAGCTCAGAAAGGGAAGGATTTCTCTCTGCCTAGTCTCCACTGCCCAGGAGGAAAGAGGGAGGTGTTGGATGCTATCAGTGGTCTCTCCTGGCACCCAGACAGAAGCAGCCGTTTGGCAGGCCTGGCAGATCTCAGTACTCAGATTTCAGTGTTGCTATGAGGGCTGAGAGATTCTCAGTGGTTCTGAGGCCCAGAGGGTCATGGGAATATTTACTCTGGTTTTGATACAGATGCATTCACACCAGTCCTGCTGGGAATCTGGTTCAAGTGAATCCCAAAATTCAAAATGCTGCTATTCTCTTCAACAAATCACTGCTAAGCAAGTCCTTTAGTAAGGTCTGATCCTGAATCAATGAACTCACTGGGAATTTTGCCATGGACTTCTATGGATCAGGGTCAGACCTTGATTGGCCTGCAGTAATTAATCTGTAATTAGGGTGTGGTGCATGTATGTGCATAAAAAGAAGTTTATTTTTGCACATTGTTGGATTATGTAGCACATTTCATACATATTTGTGCAGAGGGGCCTTGATCCTGATTGAGGCCCTTGGTTGCTACTGCAATATAAATTTTTTAAAATGTTAAATGAGAGCTTTAAATTGCTCACATTTCCTGATCCTTATAAGATGGGAAGATTGTTTAAGGTACAGTTTAAACAAAACCATTGTGATGGGCATCATGTTGAGTTTGACAGCCACTGAAGTCAATGGGCATTTACATGTAATTGTTTGTTTGCATAGCACAGTTAATATGTCAAATGATAGAAGTGCAAGGATAGATTCGATCAAATTGAATTTGTATGGTTAATTAGACACCATTGCCAGATGAGGGTTGTGACGGGTTGAATCACAGAAACCCTCTTGGGAGCTGCCACCTAATGTACCAAGACTATGTCTATTCCTGTTTTCCCTGCCAGCTCAGGACTCCAGCACCCTGTCTTGCTGAGCCAGACACACCCATCTGCTCCAACACAGACCCAGGGTCTGAATTACTTGCCCCACAGCTGCAGGTTTACCTGAAAACAGCTCACAGAAGTGTGCTTGTCTATAGCACTCAGATGCCCAACTCCCAATGGGGTCTAAACCCAAATAAATCCATTTTACCCTGTATAAAGCTTATACAGAGTAAACTCAAATTGTTTGCCCTCTATAACACTGATAGAGAGATATGCACAGTTGTTGGCGCCCCCAGGTATTAATACATACTGAGTTAATTAATAAGTAAAAAGATTATTAAATACAGAAAGTAGGATTTAAGTGGTTCCAAGTAGTAACAGAACAAAGTAAGTCATCAAGCAAAAAAATAAAATGTGCAAATCTATGTCTAATCAAACTAAATACAGATAATCTCACCCTTAGAGATGCTTCAGTAAGTTTTTTCCTCAGACTGGGGCACAATTCTTTCCCCTGGTACAGCTCTTGTTCCAGCTCAGGTGGTAGCTAGGGGATTCTTCAGGATGGCTCCTCTCCCTCTCCTTTGTTCTGTTCCACCCCTTTATATAGATTTTGCATAAGGCGGGAACCCTTTGTCCCTCTGGGTTTCCACCCCCCCTCACTGGAAAAGCACCAGGTTAAAGATGGATTCCAGTTCAGGTGACATGATCACATGTCACTGCAAGACTTCATTACCCACTTGCCAGCACACACATATACAGGAAGACACTCAGGTAAAACACAGCCATCTACAGACAATGGTCCTGGTTAATGGGAGTCCTCAAGATTCCAAATCACCATTAATGGCCCACACTTTGCATAGTTACAATAGGCCCTCAGAGTTATTTTATATTTCTAGTTTTAGATACAAGAGTGGTACATTTATACAAATAGGATGATCACACTCAGTAGATTATAAGCTTTGTAATGATACCTTACAAGCGACCTTTTGCATGAAGCATATTCCAGTTACGTTATATTCACTTATGTTTTTATAAAACCATATAGACTGCACAAAGTCACAAGGGTATGTACTGCTTTCCAAAGGGACTATGTCAATTGCTTTTCTTCCTGCCAGGAGATGAAGCCACCCAAAGTACAGCTATGAAGATTGGCATAAATTCCACTTTTGTTCCATCTTCAGCAAAAACAAACAGAAGCTTTATTTGACCATACTTAGATTCTACTGTATGTTCTTAGGCAACCTGACCCTCCCATAATACACTACATGCTAATATTTTATATTACTGTGTTTATTGTGGCAGTGCTTAGTGCCAGTACTCTGCTAGGCACTTTACAAAAAAATCAAATAGCTCATTGGGGCAGGGACTTATGGTACCTTAAAACCTGCCTTTGCCAAGCAAAACTGAAGTATGAAGTTTCCTCACAAGAGGGCACCATAAATACATTGTTTAACCTGGATGCCTCCCTATCTTCCGCCCCATACTCCCACTGACTTCAGTGAAACGACTTACAAGAGCAATTTAGTGGGATTTGGCATGTATATATGCACATAGAGATGGACATCTGAACCTCTTTCCAAAGCAGGTGGTTGAAGAGAGGGCTTTTCAGCACTGAATCCCTCTGCCTCTACTTTATTCCTGGATCAGATCCTTATATTTTTGGTTCTGGTTTAAATGCAGCTGAAATATCATGTGATTCTTATTGAAAAATCCTGTTGAATGTAATAGACAATTGACCTCAAACTGATCTACAGAATTCTACAGCAGGGCTATAGTTCTATTAGAGTCTATTGTTCAGAGTGATTCTTAGAGAACCCTGTCCGTTTCATCCCTATTAATTCACAGCGGACTTTTCTGTAGTGGGAGCACCTATTCTTACAAGTTTGGCAACAAGGCATTCAGCAGCGTGGGCCCAGAGTTTAAAAAAAGAAAGAAAATCAGCTAAAGCTCTGGGATGACAGCTTTGCTCCTCTGGCCCAGTGGCACTTATTTCTACCATATCATAGAATATCAGGACTGGAAGGGACCTCAGGACGTCATCTAGTCCAACCCCCTGCTCAAAGCAGGACCAATCCCCAGGCAGATTTTTGCCCCAGATCCCTAAATGGCCCCCTCAAGGGCTGAGCTCACAACCCTGGGTTTAACAGGCCAATGCTCAAACCACTGAGCTATCCCTACCTGCTCAGGATCCCTGGTACTACACAAGCACTCAGTGTGCAGCTGCTGTGGCTTCACTGTGATAGTTACTTGAGCTAGCTTTGATCTCCCAACTACACTGTACACAGAATCATCTTGTGGGCCAGTCCCAGACTATGGCTCTAACTCCCATGAAGGACCATCACAAGCCTCACCCATCTCCCACTTCAAGTGCCAGGTGCATGGCTTTTCCTGGCCTTCTCTAACAAGCGTAGAGCAGCGAGGGTGAGGAGTGCAGTACAAGAACCTATACAGAATAGACTCAACTATATGAAGGCCAGTGCTGCATTTTATTTTGGATTCCATAGCAAAGCAGAGGCCTGATAATAGCCTATAGGTAGGTAAGATATGGGTGTGGACTAAGGCAGCAAAGCAAAAGCCTATAGGGCTCAAGCCTGTAAAGACAACAGCGTAGCCAAACTAAGTCCAAGGCATAAAAACGTGATGTAACTAACCCATAAGCGACTCTAGATCACAAGAAAGTGATGTCATAAGCAAGTGTTGCTAAACAGCTGACAGGTAACCACAAGATGCCAGTCTATACCAGCTTTAGCCATTTTAAATTAGGAACATCAGCAGATGTTTGACCACAAGAATACTATGGTAACCAATGAACATATATGCTAATAAGCATGAGAGAAAAGGCCTAGTAACCTATGAGAAAAGAGCACTCTGCCATTAGTAGGGTGAGGAAATACAGAGATGCAAAAAGGGCTGAAACGCCTACTGAATATGCATTAGGCATAGTGGGAGTCAGCACAACACTATAAAAGCTGCATCCCAGCCTGTGTGCCTTGGGAGACACCAGGATGACAACCATGGGTGGTGATAAAGGTGAGGGTGAGGACTAATACTTTGGGCCATTCAACCAAGGATGGTGCAAGTATACAACTGCTGATGCCAGACCTCTTGACCATTCTATATTATCTCTTCCTACTTTGCTGGGTTGGAGGGTTTGTCATTTGACTAACTGTGCTAATAGATATTATAAGGATAGAACGCCTTTCTGAAGTGTGACTCTCTCATATGCATCTTGGGGTCTGCATAAGAACTAACTTCTGGGTCTGGTCATGAGGCAGAACCTTGCCAGACTACACAGCGCTAATTGGCTTTTTCCTAAGTGATCACTATAATTGAAACACAATCAGCAGAACAGGCAACACTGAGCAATAGAGGTGCCTAGCAATTGGCCTGAACAGTTGCATGGCTTTGCTTTTTAAGGATTACATTACAATAAATACCTCCCAGCAGTATCTCATAAGCTTTTTGCCTGTGAAAGTCTTCTAGGGGGATAGTTGAAAACCAGGTGAGCCCATAGATTACCTGCAGGTTCAGAGAGAAAAGTAGAAAACATTCCATGATGCCTACATGATGCAAAGCTGTACATAGTGAAAACATCCTTTCCTAACCCCTTCAGACAAGAAGTGCAAGCCTAGAAGCACGAGCATTGATTTCCCCCTGTGATGGGGGTACACTCACAGTTAGGTGCCTCCTTGGGGCTACATCTGGGGAATAGCTCTCCTCCTGTCTGATGCCACCTCCTCCAGTTACTCACCCCATAGTGTCTCTCTCATTCAAGGTGCTCCTGCTTCATGACTAGTTCTCTGGCTAGCTCACTATAGTCCTCCTTTGCTAGGGTAGGAAATTCCCACTGGACAAATGGTCTATCTGCAGTCTCAGGCTGTCTTCTGATCTACCTCCAAGTCTGTGCCACTTTCCCAGTGGCCAGTAGAGGAATCTGGGTTTGCTCACTACTCTAGGTTCTATCCCAGGGACCCTATGCCCAGCAACTACAGTCTGCTCAAACTCTGCTACTGTTTCCCTGGGCTTTCCCCACCTCTGGAGCAGCCTCTGCTCCCCAAAGCTACTTCTCCCCCTTTAGCTTCTTATCAGAGTCTGTATTACAAAGCAAATTCCCAGGGCCAACGTCCTCCTCTCTAGATAGTAACTACAGAGCTTCTCCTTACAGCCTTATCATCTTCACCAACTTCCCTCTTTTGTAAATTTAGCCCCACTCCTCCCACAGCTGGGCTTTATCAGCCATGAGACTATATCAGGCTGGGGTCTCCTCCAGATGCTGCCTATAAAGTTAATGGGCCCTTTTTTATGATCTGTTCAGGCTTCTTGTAGGATAGACACTCTATCACCCACCCATAGCATTCCCTTCAGCCCTGATCCTGCAGACAGATCCTAGATGAGTCGCTTGCCTCACTGAGTCAGTAAAACCCACTGAATATTCTCCAGCAGGTTCAACAACTGCAAACAAGTATGGCTGTTCTTATGATGTTCTAGACCAACACTACCCCAAATAGCTACAATGAGCACAGAACGGTCTGAGTTAGTGCATAGCATTTAGCTTGTGCTTATACACATAACTTCCTTTATCCTTCCAGTGTGCTAAGACGGATGGTGTTTGTTTGCAGTAGACCATTTTGACTGCACCTGAATTCATTAATCTTGTAAAATAAAAGTTGAACACACAGGCCTGAAAGGAAACTCTCCACCTTGCTGCAAAGCCAGACCAAGCACCCCCACTCCCCCCCAAGGCACGGCAATAATCTTCACTGATTCCTTATTGTTGTGGGTGCAGAACTGAATGCCAGAAAAGCACAAGCTATTTGGAAAGGTGGAAAAATTGCCCCTTTCTTCCTAGAGGCACTATTAGATTTACAGTGATGAGAGCTTTTCATCAGGGCCATGTGCCTTTAAGACATAAATTGTCGGAGAGCAGGGACAGTCTTTTGGAGGACTTGCTGACACTCTTAGCTTTCGAAAGCATTAATCAAAGATGCTGTATTTTTATTTTTTTTTGGCAGGCACTACTAACATGCCATATAATGGCAGGTGCTAAAGAACAATATGAATTCCCCTTGGATCTCTATAAATAACACAGCTATAAACATGCCTCATAAATTACTCAAAGGGCTGGGTTGCTTTCTTTTCCCCATCCTATCTCCAGCTTTGCATGTCTGTACGGAAGCTTGTAGACAGGAAGAGAAATCTAAGTAGTGCAAAAGGCATTCTGCTGGCTCTCTCCTCGGGGGGTGATTTTCACCCTCTAAATCCCGTAGCATTCCTTCCTGACCATTACTGAGCAAATATGACTCCGAATATGTCTACACAGCAGCTGGAAGGTGCAGTTCCCAGTGCGGGTAGACATATTGGGGCTAGCTTTGCACGAGCTAGTGCCTTAAAATAGCAGCGTGGCTGCAGCAGCACAGAGAATGGCTTGGGCTAGCTGCCCGAGTATGTACTCAAGGGGTGGGGCTGGATGGTACTTTGCTAAAGCTAGTGCATGTAGGTTAACATGCACTGGGAATCGCACCTCCCTGGTGCTACATAGATGGATCCTTAGTGAGGAATGGGATTCAGTGACATTACATCCAGCTGTTCCAAATAGGTCAACACCTAATGTGCTGGCTCTTTTGAGACTCTGCCCGTTGGTGTCCCTTCACTTCCATTGTTGATTATTAGGTACCTTAGGCATTTACAGATAAAACAGGCTGAGGCATTTACATGGCAGGAAGAAATCTCAAAACATTTCATTTGTGAATAATGTTTGGGAGGGAACATTCCTCATTTGGGGACTGTCCATACATTTGGGCTTTGGCAGGTTGAGAAGTATGTTCCTGACCCTTCCAGGAGACCAGCATGGACCTTGAAGCATGAGAGTTGATTGCCCCATATCATTTTCATATCCTGCACTGCTATAAATATTATTGAAGAGGAGAAAAGGGCAAGGACCACAAGATTTAAAATCATGAACTCCCTGAACTGGGTGGTTTATATTAAAAAAACATAATAGCCTTTAGAGAGGGTAGATAGGGCAGTGAAAGTATGTCTACACTGCAGAGTTAACTTGGGTGATCGGCACTGGGTCTGAGCAACCAGGGTAGCATAAGAATGGCCATAGTGGGTCAGACCAAAGGTCCATCAAGCTCAGTATCCTGTCCTCTGACAGTGGCCAATGGCAGGTGCCCCAAAGGGAATGAACAGACGTTATCATCAAGTGATCCATGCCCTGTCACCCAATCCCAGCTTCTGGCAAACAGAGGCTAGGGACACCATTCCTCCCATCTTGACTAATAGCCATTGATGGACCTATCTTCCATGAATCTATCAAGCTCCCTTTTGAACCCCATTATAGTATTGGCCTTCACAACACCCTCTGGCAAGGAGGTCCAGAGGTTGTCAGTGTGTGGGCCTGGGCTGGGTGTGAGTAGCCACACCGCAAAGCCCTACCTGAGTTATTGTGTCCTCACTGGTGCTATGCTTCCCCATGTGTGTTGCTATGACTTTGGGGGCATATCCCATGGTTCTTTGTACTGCAGTGAGCTGAGCCACTCTATGATTCTTTCCCAGTGAATTATGAGCGAACTTGTCTGCTCTTCTGGATACACGGAGGGATTTGTGGGAAGGCACTTGGGTGGTTTAGCCTGCATCCTTGTTGCAAAGTTGTAGGGTTTCCAGCCCGAGTGAAAGTGGCACCCATATTCTCCACCACCATCTGGGCCAGCTTGGGCTGAACATTGACATTTTTTCAGAACGGAACCTTTTGCTTTTTCATTTGCAAATGACTTGTCTATATGGAACTCATTGTTCTGCAGATTACAACTCTGTAAATATTGTTAAAAGGTCAAAATTGGAAAGAAATGTTTTGATTTCTATCAATGAAATGTTCCCATCAACCCAAAACATTTTGGAATTTTGATTTCAGGAAATTTTGATTTTCGTTCAGTTTCAGTGAAAAGTTTTTTGTTTTGTTTTTTTTTGGTTTTTTTTTTGGTTTTTTTCCGAAATCACGGCATTTCTTCTTTACAATCTAAGTAGAGAAGACAAAGGGAGGGGAAAACAGAGGCAGAGAGAGAAAAAGTGACTTGCCCAAAGTCACACAGCAAATAGAGTCAGGAATAGAAATGACATCCTGATTTCCAATTCAGTGCCCTATGTACTAAACCATATTGCCTCAGGCACTGAAGCCTATATATAATAAATATATAGTGATCATAGGTAGACTGCAGAATCCTAGCTTGCCTTTTTAATTTTGAAAGGTGCTGTATAGACAAATTATTAATCAATAGATTAAAAATCTGACCCAATATCACCCAGAAGGATTTGGTTCTCCATGGCAAGAGAGATTTATCTCTTTTCGCTTCTTTTGTAGGCCTGTCCTTTCAAGCTAGGCCGTTATGGTGAATGCTAATGACTGCTGCATCTGGGTAAGAGCCTCTTCATCACCTCTTGCTGTCAAGTCTTCATCGGTAGCTATGGAGATGGTACCTTATGCTCATCTGCTGCTTCCTGTTAAAATTCAAGCACTTGGCGCGGAAAACCCTAGGACAAACACAGCTGATCGATAGGCAGCTTGGAGAAGATGAGGACTGAATAAATATTCTGCCTCCTGTAGAGAGGAGACGCTGCTGCTTGTAACTGGAAAGTTTTGGGTTTTAATTACTATTACCATAGCATCTAGAAGTTTCAACTCAGATCAGGCCCCATTGTGCTAGGCCCTGTATAAACACGTAGTAAGAGAGAGTCTTTGCTCTTCTAATCTAAACAGACAAAGGATGGGAAACTGAGACGCAGAGAGGCAAGGTGACTTGGCAAAAGTCACACACCAGGTCAATGGCAAGCCCAGGTTTCCAGCCTCTCCATCCAGTATCCTACCCACTACACCAGTCTGCCTCTCTCAGAACATTGTGCCTTTATTTTAGAACATTCAATAGATTTGAATGCAGTGAATATGTTTGCAAGAACAACAGTAGCTTAAGTGTGGATTTCAGAGGTCTGCCAAATAGAGAGCTGGGCGGGAATTTTTTGACAACGTTTTTTCATTGAAAGTTGCTGATTGGTTGAAACAAACGTTTTGTGGAGAAGGGTCCGTTTGGACAAACTTCTCAAGTAGGAAAAAAGTTTTTTGAACCAAAAATATGGGATTGTTTTAGTTCAGCAATTTCAAAACAAACTTTTGGTTTGAAATTGAAGCAAATTAGAGCATTTCTTCCTTTTCCTCCCCCCCCCCCCCCCCGCAAAATTATTGAAATGAACTGTTTGTTGACCCAAACTGAATGTTTTGGAGGGGGATTTTTGCTTTGTGAAAATTTTTGAGATTTTAACTTCCCATCCCAATTTAGGATGGAATTTTTTTTTGATAACTCAACAATTTTTCCAGGATGGGAAAATCCTTTCATGTCCAGTTCTAGTCACAGATCACTTTGGTGCAGATTTTATGAAACTGTGTTGGCTTCAACTCTGGAATAAAGGAAGGGACAGCCAACTTAGGACAAAATAAGCACAACTAGGCTTCTGTATAAGCCTAGGTTGTTGTTGTTACGTATTTGTTGTTCAGTAACACCCAGCCAAGATCATGGCGCCTTTTGTGCATTACACAAACCTAGTGAGAGACAGTCCTTGCCCTGATGAGCTTACAATCTAAATAAACAAGACAAAAGAAGCATGATGCTGTCATATGCTTCCCCCCACCCCATTTTATAGATGGGGAACAGAGGCCCAGAGAGATGAAGTAACTTGCCAAAAGTCATGCAGGAAATTCCATGGCCGAGCTAGGTAATGAACCTAGGTCTCCTGATTCCCAATCCTGTGCCTTAACTACAAGTTCATCCTTTAGCTGTAACGTTTTTGAATTGGTTCTGACACAATTCCGTAATGCTTTCATTTGGGGTGACCAGCTGTAACATTTAAGGCCAGATGCTCAGCCTAACACTGGCTCCTTGATCTCCTGTACTGAGGCCTCCCTTGAATACAAGGTCAAAGTTACAGATCAGTGGCCTGAGAACAGATCTGACGCTGAAGCGCACCGATGGGAAGCCGGCATTGTGCGCCAGGTGGCATTTGCTTGGCCAGAGAATTAGAGTCAGCACCTACTTTGAGCAATCCATTGCAAAAAAATAGGACTTGGAGCTTTTCCATGACCCACTGGGACATCTTGGATCTCGTCTTCTGAAAGCTTTTAAGGCCTGCCAGTGTACTTTAGCTGTTGAAACCCTGTGTAAATATTGAATTATCTGCTCAGATTCAGCACAGGGTCAATTACCTCTATTTAAAAGCTTTTTATTTCCAGCCATCATTGTTGTGCAATTCATTATTATTCTTTAGCTATTAATAATCCAGTATGTTCAGAGTTGTTGCTTCTGAAATCTTGCCCATCCTGCTTCCTCCAGTGTCCAATTGTCATTCTGTTGACTGTCTGGGTCATCATCAGTGTTTGAACCCTAGGCATCTGGATCTTAAAGCAAGATTCTGTACAACTTGAGTTAAATGTGCAAGACATTTCCCAGCCATTAGAGGGCGACAAAGATGCACACTGGCTCAATCTGGATTACAGTGTAAAGCAGCAACAGATGCTGCAAATGGGCTGACTCTCCCTTACTTGCATTGAAATTAGTGTGGAGAGTGTGTTGGACTCTCTCCATCTGCCAGGAGACATTATGCACCTCATAGGACGGGAGCCTTGGACTGTTAGCACCCCAGAAAAAGGAGCACAGTTCTTGAAGGAGCTTATATAAAATCTTTGGGACAGGGATGTATATGATAATAACTAATCTGTTACTATTTACTACCTGTAAAATACAATGCATGCTAGATGAAACTTGCAAGAGATACTTAAGCCTCATCTATCAGGAGTGTACAATTTTGGCTCTAGATTATTTCCTTTTTGGCATAACTCCACCTCATTTTCCCCTGAAATGCTCGTAAAAATTTTACAGTATCTTTGATCTCAGACCCAAACTTCTGTATAACTTTTTTTTTTTTTCTGCTAAACGAATGCAGTGCTGGTGAAAACACTGGAAATGGAAGACTTCCCTCCACAGCAATAAGACAAGCTTGCCCTTCTCGACCCCACTGCCCGGCCAATGGGGATCACTCCCCTCAACGTGTGACAAGGGAGCTGAATTTCCAGGGCTTGTTCAGTCGTTGGCCACTCTGCTGAGATTGTCCCAGAAAGGGTCAGTGGTGGCGGTAATAGTTTTGGTGAACACCTACCCATTGTCAACCTGACCAAAACCACTAATCCATTTCACTTAGTTCATTAAAGATATTCGCTAACAATAATTAGATGATAGCAACTTGGGCTGATGTGAACCTACTACTCAGATGTGAAAGATTCTGTATCCTATCTACTCCCTGAGCCATCTAGAACCTCAAAACGAGTACAGAGGATTATATTCCAATCTTATTTA
The DNA here is from genome assembly GCF_028017835.1 of Emys orbicularis. NCBI lineage: Eukaryota > Metazoa > Chordata > Testudines > Emydidae > Emys > Emys orbicularis. The sequence continues at coordinate 137,935,588 of NC_088684.1, forward strand.
AGATGGTGTAAACCTTCATAGAAACATAGGACTGGAAGGAACCTCAAGAGGTCATCTAGTCCAGTCCCCTACACTCATGGCAAGACTAAGTATCATCTAGACCATCCCTGACAGGTGTTTGTCTAACCTGCTCTTAAAAATTTCCAATGATGGAGATTCCACAACCTCCCTAGGCAATTTATTCCAGTGCTTAACCACCCTGACTGTTAAGAAGTTTTTCCTAATGTCCAACCTAAACCTCCCTTGCTGCAATTTAAGCCCATTGCTTCTTGTCCTATCCCCAGAGATTAAGAACAATTTTTCTCCCTCCTCCTTGTAACAACCTTTTATGTACTTGACAACAGTTATCATGTCCCCCCTCTCAGTCTTCTCTCTTCCAGACTAAACAAACTCAGTTTTTTCACTCTTCCCTCATAGGTCATGTTTTCTAGACCTTTAATAATTTTTGTTGCTCTTCTCTGGACTTTCTCCAATTTGTCCACATCTTTCCTGAAATGTGACGCCCAGAACTGGACACTCCAGTTGAGGCTTAATCAGTGTGTAGTAGAGCAGGAGAATTACTTCTCGTGTCTTGCTTCATTGACTTTAAAGGTGCTACTCTGGATTCGTACCACATTCTGATCTCAGTTACACTGATATAAATGTTCATCGGCTTTAATGGAGTTAAATTCAGAGGTACGTGACTGTGATTGATGATAGAATGTGGCTTGTGGCTTTTTTCCCCGGCTCTTATTAAAAATTTCAGAGGGGAGGGGGCTTAGACAAGAACAAATTAGCTCAAAATAATTCTAAACTGTTTGTTTTGCAGTTAGAGCTGAGAGCAACAAAGCCATGAATAATTACAGTGCTTTTAGCAGCAAAAGCATCACTTACCACCTCCACAATCCATTTGTCCTGCGGTTTAACACCCAGAGCTTTACCCTCTTTGTACAACATTAATGATTCACGCAGGGAAAGGAGCCACCATTAGTCCCACAACCATGCAAGCGCTGCAGGTGTGAAAGAGGAAGTGACCATGAACAAATAGGACAGCACCTCACGCTCTGCATACTTTCACAATGGTCTGTAAATGGGAGGAGCTATTAATAAGGCCACAAATGCATATGCTGTGAGAGAGCTGCCTTGGCAAGGCAGATTGGGCATGAAGTCAAGGGGGAAACTGTTCTGCGACGGAGGTATCCGCTTGTAGCTATTACGGCAGATATGTTTTCATTCGTCCCGTGTTACGACTACAATTCTGGTTTTGGATCATTTATTTGAAATGCATTTGTGTGCGTGGGCTGACTTGTAAAGTATTTAAAGTGCCCATACAACCATGTTATGTTCCACCGGTGGGAGCTGAGAGAATAATTTTTTGGCACCCATTATATTACACCTTGCCTTGCATCTTCCTGTCCCAAATAAGAGGAGATAGGAAAATGGAGCTTGGAAAATAGAACCCAGAATTCCTCACACTTGGGCTATGTCTATCTTGCCCTGCACTTAGGACTAAGGGGGTGCGAATACCACAGTGCTGCACAGTAGCTCCCCCATATGGATGTTGTGGGCATAAACTAAAGGTCCCTAGTTCACATTAATGTAACCCTCTTCAAACAGGACTACAGTAATGCGAACTAGGAACCTTGTAGTTTGCACCTAGTGTCCACACAAGGGAGTTGTAGTGGAGACCTTTGATGCACACTGCTATTCAAACCCCTGCAATCCGAATTACGGGACAGTGTAGACAAGCCCTTAGACCCCCAGCTCTAACAAGTAAGGCCTTGACCCATCCATCTCAATCCTCTAACTGCCCATTTCCTGGTCCAGCTATTGATTCTATGCTGCCACTGGCCTGCTGGGGATATTGGGCAAGTTACAGCCCTGCTCTGTGCCTCAGTTTCCCCTTCTTTAATATGGGGCTACAGACACTGATCTCCCCTGTAAAATGACTTGAGATCTATGTATGAAAAGTTCTATATCAGAGCTAGATATTGCTGTTATTAAAGGTCTTTTGGGCAGTGGGTGCAGGGATCTATGCTGGCTGATCACACGGCAGGGTTTCAACATAAGGTCTGATTGATCCCACTGACGTCAGCGAAACTCCTCATGTGTTTAATGCAGGGCACATGCTTTCAGGGGCATATGCATTTCTCCCCCCTTATTTGTTTAGTGAAAATGGTATTTCAAAAGTGCTCAGCATTGCTCACTGCTTCCATTGAAGGCAAAACTCCCATCTATTTGTTTTTATTTAGAAACACAATCATCAGGTCCCTAAACTTAATGCATTGAACCAGCCATCAGATGATATCAGTTACTGGAGATTTGGGAATAAGAGTCACACAACTCATTCCAAGCTAAGGGGCTGGAAAGTCTGACCTCTTGTCCATACACAAATTAAACTGGTTTATTTAAATGGACCTAAACCATTTTAGTTAAAATTGCTGCAGATTTCAATTGAGTTTAAGTCCCTTCCTTCTTAACTCGAGCAAACTGATTTAGTTAGACCAGTGCTCAAACTGCATGTAGAGCTGCCTTGAAAGGACGATGGCATTAGGATACCTAGGGCCAAATTCAAGGCTGGTATGTGTGTGGGGACATCTCTGCTGACCTCAAGAGAGAGTCAGTGTTTTACATGGAAGAAAAGAATCATTTGTAAAAGACTTTTCTATCTAACTTTTCAGATCCTCAAAATAGCACCCCTTGTTTAAGACTCCTGCTCACCCGATCTCCATTGTAACAAGAACTTCTTTCGCTTTGGGTGAAATTCACGCTGTGAACAGGGAATAGCACAAGGCCCAGGTACCATGTATGCCATCATACAAAATGTAAGAAGGGCTTAAGTAACCTTGGCTTTGTGCCTCAATAGTTACTTCCAGTCTAAGGTGGACCTGAATAAAAACCTTAGACCCCAACACCCCCAAACTTGGGGTGTGTGTATGAATTCAGATAAGTGGAGTGGAGGAAAAGTTGAGGGAGGCAGTGTCTACTGGATAGAGCACTGGACTGGAAATCAGCAGAACTAGTGTCTATTTCAGCTCTGTCACTGGCCTGCTAGGCAACTTTGGGCAAGACACTTTGCCTTTTCTGTGCCTCAGTTTCCTCCTTGCGTGACATGGGGCTAATGATGCTGATCTCCTTTGTAAAGGGCTTGAAGATCTACTGGTGAAAAGCACTAGATCAATGCCATGAATCAGAATACTACAGCATTTGGTGGAAGTCTGCAGTTCAAACCCATTTTCTGCTTCTAACATCCCCATGTTAATTTCAACAATGATCACATCCACCAGAGTTCATCTGCAGTGCCTTGCATGACCTCTTTCATGAATATTCCTTCAACATGGCAACTCCCACTTCTTTAACCCAGGAGAAGCCCTAGCAAAGCCTCAGAGATCAGATCCCAGGGCTTCAATGAGAGATGCCCAATTAGAGCGCTGGACCTGTGGCCTTTTGGGGAGCTAGTTTTGTGTTTCACTGGCAATTAGTCTGCACCAAGAGTATGTGCATGGGGGTACTACATGTTATCGGACAGCTCTGTATGATCCTATGAACATCACACCAATAGCTTGCTCATTTACACCGCTTTGAAAAAGCCTGACCAAAATCAAGAGATCTGGCTGAACTGATCAAAAGCTGGAATCATCACAGGAAAGAAATACAAAACAATTATAACTTTGCCCTTGCTGATCGTGTGGGGTTAGTCTGTTCTTGTGTTAATAATCAAGCCTTCATTATCTATTACTGGAGGTTCTTCCTCTTCCAACTTGCTGACAACGTCTGGGATTTTTTTTCTCTAATCCAGCTACGAAGTCATTTCCCATATGACACGGTTTACATTTCATAAGTGCAACACGCCACTAGAGGGCAGAATTCTCCAGTTGATCGTGACTGTACCAAGGCATGCGCTAGATAAAATTCTATCACCCTCCAGCCTGTCCATAAGGGCCTGATCCAGAAGGCTATTGAAGTCAATAGTCAATGGGAGTCTCATCATTGACTTCAAAGGACTATGGAGAGGGTCCTAAAGGCCTTTTAAAAAAGAAATCACCGTGCTGTATTATTTAAACTTCGAAACATAAATTGTGCAAAACCCTGACATTTACACAGCTTAGGTTTAGCTGTAACCTGTCATATGGATTTTAAATGGTCCTGTAAAAAAGAAACTCGTTAAAAATAAAACACCCATATTATGAATAAACCATGGAAACGGGATGTACTCCAACGTCCCAAGGCTCTTGTTTGAATTCTTTGTAAAGTTACATCTGCATTCTGTTTTAATGAGATGAACACTGGTCATTAGTACTTGCATTTAAAGACCATTTCCTATAATAGACAAATGTTCTTTTAGGCCCTATTTTAGCGAAGTACATAAGCAGGTGCCTAACTTTAAGCACTTGAGTAGTCCCATAGATTTCAGTATGATTGTTAGACCCCATAGGCCAAAATCCTGGGTAATGCGATGGGCTAACGTGGACCCCGGCACCCATGTGGGGTCTCTGTTCCTGAAAGCTGGCAGTTAGAGGACTGAGAGGCAGGGCCTTAGTGGTGAGAACCGGGGTGTAAGTGTGAGGACACCAGGATTCTACTACTGCTTGATCTTGGAGAAATCGCTTATGCCCATAGTACAGATGGGGAAACTGAGTTCTGAAAATTAAAACCATCACCAAGGTGCTATAAGGGTTAATTAAGGTATTATTTTCAAAAGCACTCAGTGTTGGCCTAATGCTGCTCCCATCAAAGTCAGTGGGAGTTTAAATATTGACTTCAGTAGGAGCAGTCTTAGGTCAATGCTGAGCCGTTTTTAACCCCCCACCCTTAATGTTTATAAAGCCCTTTCAAATCCTCCCATGAAAGATGCTCTAGAAATGCACAGGATTAGTATTTGCTGCAAGTTCTCCCTCCCACCGACGGCGCTATTTCTAGGCTAATTTCTTGCCCTTTTGGGTAATATAATGTGTGAAGAAAGATAAACTCATGTGATTATCCCTCTTTCTTAGCCTTGCTGTGTTTAAAAGAGAAACTGCTTCCTTCAGCATTACTGCTGGCGGGAAATATTGGACTTGACATATAGATGAAAAAGACTAGATGTGATTTTAAACGTATTTCCTCACACCCAGATTCCTGGAACTGCTATTGGAACTTGCAAATACGGCTTAAAAATCCTAGAAGCCGGAGGAAGGGGGCTAAAGGCAAAGAGCTGATTTCCACAGTGAAAGTGATCACCTAAAGCACGATAATGGGGACTTTAAATATGGCTTGTGGAGAAGGAATCCTCAGCATTTTATGCAAAATGTTGTAATGTGGTGCGTAAGGATTTCTGATGAATGATCGTGGCTGATGTTCTCAGCCAAATAAAGCATGAGGGTGGGATGGCAGAGAGACTTGGATAATGGGTAACCTCACCCTGCTACCCGTGTTCAAATTCAGCCCAGGTTGTTAATCAGAAAGAAAAAAAGACGTTTTTCTGCTTTCACATCAGACCTCTTTCCCCTACCCTCCGTGTGCCCTGCCTACTGAGAAGGGTAAGGACGGTCTACTATTCTGTGTCTGCGACGCCTGGTCTACACTGGGGGGGGGGCAATCTAACTAAGATGCGCAACTTCATCTACGAGAATAGCGTAGCTGAAGTCGACATATCTTAGATCGACTTAGAATTACTTACTTCGCGTTCTCGCGGTGCGGGATCGACGGCCGCGGCTCCCCCGTCGACTTTGCTTCCGCCTCTCGCTGAGCTGGAGTTCAGCAGTTGATGGGAGAGCGATCAGGGATCGATTTATCGCTTCTACACTACACGCGATAAATCGATCCCTGATAGACCCTGAGGTGCCTAGCAGAATGGAGCACAGATCTGGATGGATCCTAGGCAATACTGTAATGAACACAATGAACGCTAATAATTACTAAATGAAACACAAGATAATCCTTTCTCTGGTTTGTAGTAGAGAAATGTTTATATCCTCTAAAGCTGCCGCCATCAACGACTCTCTCGCGGAGAATCTCAGCAGTGAGACCACCAAGGGGGCAATTTTATTATTTCTATTTATTACCTGTGCTATGGTAGCAGTGATACTTAGACTGAGCCTGGCAACTGCAAGTGGCTTTTTAATGTGTCTCCTGCGGCTTTTTGTGACCCATGGTATTAAAACACTATGTGATTTAATGATTAACCAGTCTAAGTTATTAACCAGTCAGGAGGCTTTTACTATGTTATTAATCTATTGCAGTTGATCAAATAATAATACTTGGTCAGTCATTTTGCTGTGAGAGTAATATATATAATACACACACACACTAAATATTTTCCCATCATACTGTTTAAATATTAATATATAGTACTATAGTAAATGAAACAATGAATTCCCACTACTGTGGCTCTTTTGGGCAATGTTAACTGCTAATTTGGCTCCTGAACCGCAGAGGTCTGAGTTTCACTGACCTAGAGGCAATAACAAAGATCACAATCCCCTTGTGTTAGGCTCTGTACATCCACGCAGGGAGACGGTCCTTGCCCTGAAGACCTTACTGTCTAAAGAGATGAGACAGACAAATAGTGGGGGAGACAAAGTGGTGCTATTGTTGCCCCTCAGCCCCAGTGGTTAGCCATTATTTGGGGGCATGATCAGGTTGTTTCTGGAGGAGGAAAAATTGAGGATATGAGTCAGGTGTTTCTTAAGTGTAATGCTGCTCATTTACAAAGAATTACACAGAAGGAGCAGGCAGTTTCCTTGTTCAGAAATCCCAGCTTACTTTCCAGCCCCTACTGTGCCCTATGATCTCTCTGGGCTTTTTACCATGGCCACTCTCACACTCTCATTGTCGGTTTGCTTTCTGGTTTTGAGACACCCAGCTCCACCAATGGATGCCCCAACCTCTGCATTGGTAATAATTCCCCAGATTTCCCCTCTCATTCTATGAGTTAGTTCTTGCTCAGGCCTTTCCATCTGGCCCAGCACCTTGGGTGGTGGCTTCTGTTATTTTAGCAATCATTTAAAAAAAAAAAAAAAAAGAGGTGTTAAATTGCTCCCTTCATTTAGCCTGAACAAAAGGCAGCTAGTACTCATCATCTTCAGGGAGGTCTGTGATTGCCCATGGATCTAAGACATAATTGCAGGCAGCCACCAACCCCCTCCTGCATAACATTTATCCTCATTTTACAGACAAGGGGCTGATGCACAGAGATGTTGTGACTCAGCCAAGGTCACATGCAGAAGTTTGTGTTAGAGCCAGGAACTGAATCCTGGTCTCCTGAGTCCCAATCCAATGTCGTAACCACAAGTCCATCCCTCCTTCTCTAAGTTAGGTTCTCTCCAGGAGAAATTTGAAGCATGCTTACTTCAGTGGCTGTTCTGTGGCTAGATGGTTTCAGTTTCTGGGCTGTTGAACCTCTCGCTAGCACTAAAAATAGTTTATCTAAAAACCAAAACAACTCAGGGGAGAGCTCAAGAACATCTGAAAAGATAATATTAGCACGTCTCCCAGTTTGGAAGTGCAGTTTCTGGCTGACGTTAAGGGAGTGGAAACTCCTATTTTGAGAATAGCCTTGAGAAAACTACAGATGTCACAGGCATACATCTCTGTCTTCTCTGATCTGGAGATTCTTCACATGCTGTTTTTTTGTCGCAGGAAAGGTCTCCCAGTGACAGCCACTTGCTACGGAAGGATGCAGAAGTAGCTTGTTTCACAGAGCCTGGCATCCCAAGGTTGAGACAGACCTCTCTGAAGCCAAGAAAAAGACAAGTGTCTCATTTGCTGCTTTGACATCAGAATTAAGGTGTCAAATGGTGTGCACCAAGGATGTTTTCCTGGGAAACTTTCATGGAAACAATGAAGACAGCAATGTCAGTTTCAAAGCAGAAGGATCACTTCCCCAGGAGGCACTGGTTTTGGGCAGCTTATGTTTTATGAAGATGTTTCTAGACTTATACATATACTGTGGATTTTGGTGCTATTACCAGACAAACGTCTTATTGCCATAATTTTGTTCATAGCACGATTGTATGCTCTTCAGGACTGGTTAAAAGAATTAAAGGCACCTGCCTCTCTCATCTGGAGAGAGACCCTAAGAACTGGATATCTACCAGGAAACAGATTTATGCCTTTGTGTAGTTAGAAAGAGCAAAAGAGATTAATAGATTTTAAAGCTAGAAGGGATCTTTATGACAATGTAGGGATAAAATTTTCAAATGCACCTTAGTGACTTCTAAGTTTCATTGGCTTTCGATCAACCTTCAATGATTTTCAATGGAACTTAGGATCCTAAATAGAGCTAAGGCAAACATTTTCAGGAAAACCCCTTTCTGGGCAAAGAATGCAGATTCAGAAACATTGCAATGTTTCAGCAAAACTGAGATGAACTTGTGAATTGTTTGTGTTGAGGGAAAAAATTCCAAAAAAGTAAAAACATTTCAGTTTTTCAGTTCAAAATGACTTTTCCATATAAAGATTTCCTTCATATTTTTTTTTAAATGTTCAAACACTAAAAAATACTCACTTTTTATTTTGGATTGAATGACACTTTTCCCCATTCCCTCCCCTCCCCCAAATGCAAACAGTTTCAACATCTTGGTTTCAGGTTGACCTTTTCCCTCTCCCAAGTATTGCCTGTGAACTGAAAAATCCATTATTAGCACAGCTCCACTCTGAAATAGCTTAGCCATTTTTCAAAATTTTACCCTCTGTGCCAACACAACCCATATAAGTTCACCTAGCAATTTCCACATCAAGTCCAACAACCTGTGGTTGAATATCTCTTAGAAAGATGTCCAGTCTTAATTAAAGGCTCCTGCTGATGGAGAATGTACTATGTCCCTCAGTCATCTGTTCTGATGGCAAATTACCCTCACAGTTAAAAATATGCATCTTATTTTTAGTTTGAACTTTAATGACATTTCCTTCCAGTCACTGGATCTTGTCATGAAAAAGGAAAATAATTCTTCTGTGGGTCTTCAGTGAAGCCTTAAGTCAGAGGTTCCATGGACAATGGAAATTCCACTAGAGTATTATTCTGGATATACTAATTTGCTCTGGAGCAACTGCGATATATTAGACAGTTGCTTACAAGCCAGACTAATACAGAGGCAATGGAATAAGCCTGATTCCTTTGTATCTGGCTAGGCTGTGAAATGGATTTTGATTTTCTTATGTTAATTTACCCTGCAGCTTGAATGAATGCCTTTGTGTTTCGTTAATTCTAGTCTTGCCATTTACGGAGACGGGCTCTCAGCTACATTTAGTTTAGGACATTATTAGCTTTTATTTATTTATTTTTTGTTTAAGTGTTATCCCTCAGGTTAAGAATAATTAGCTCTTAATTTTCAAAGCTTGAAAGGAAAGTATAACCATCATTCGTTGTTTGAAATAAAACAGCTGATTTAGAAAGCAGGGTGGCTGCCTTAAATAAAGATGTAGCCCCAATTTAAATTTACCTTCACATAAATTAAAATAATACAATTCTAGGTGCATTAACAACAGCTGAGGGTCTGTCATAATGATGTTGATGGGTTTTGGATCAGCCCTTAAAAGCTAGCATGGCAGGGGTTCCTTTGCAGAAGTGAGCTGGACCAATTCACAAGGATTCTGGGATCCCTTGCTGCATAGACGGAGTCTTGGCTGGTGTAAGCTGTCATAGCTTTTTGCACAGTTTGCATCAGCTGAGGATCTGCCTCAGAATATTTAGTGAGCCAGAGGTGGAATGGATGTTATAAAGGATATAGACCCCCCTCATTAGAGTCTTGTTGGGGTCAGAAATCTTCATATGAACATTTAGCTTGGTCATAGACTTTAGTCTAATTTTAGTTGGGTTTAGTGTGCAGGTGCTGAGTGGTGTTGGTGGCCTGTGAGATACAGGAGGTCAGACCAGATAATCTGGTGGTTCCCTCTGACCTGAATCTCTATGACTGTGACTATGTATCCTACGTTCCCTTGCTCCTCTTGGCTGCTTTGCTGGTATTCTTTGATGCTATTCCAGTTCTACTTGAGAAGTCCCTTGACACTCTCCAAAACCTCCTCTCGTCTTGCTCCTTATCACTGGTATCTGCTTGACCCACTCAGGCTAGGTCTACACTACCCGCCTGAATCGGCGGGTAGAAATCGACCTCTCGGATCGATTTATCGCGTCCCGTTGGGACGCGACAATCGATCCCCGAATCGACACTCTTACTCCATAAGAACATAAGAAAGGCCGTACTGGGTCAGACCAAAGGTCCATCTAGCCCAGTATCTGTCTACCGACAGTGGCCAAGGTGGGAGTAAGAGCCGTCGACGGGAAGCCGCGGAGGTCGATTTTGCCACCGTCCTTACAGCGGGGTAAGTCGGCTGCGATACGTCGAATTCAGCTACGCTATTCGCGTAGCTGAATTTGCGTATCTTAAATCGACCCCCCCCCTGTAGTGAAGACGTAGCCTCAGACATTTCCTCAGCCTTCTCTGACATAGCTACATTTTGAGATTCACCCTTTGAGGTCACAGAAGGTAGGAAAATGCAACCTTTTTATTAACCCATGACAGGTAACTGGGATTTGTACTGTGCAGTCTTCTCTGTGTAGGAAACCACCCTCTTAATAGTTTTAACACATTTCTCAGTTACATCAGCTATTATTATTTGTATTACGCAAACACCTACAGGCCTTCCACTGAAATCAGAACCCTATTATGCTAGGTGCTGTACAAACACATAGTATGAGACAGCACCCTGCCCTGAGCACCTTACAGTCTAAAAAGACAAGATGGATGCAGGGTGGGAGGGTAAACAGAGAGGTGAAACAATTTGCCCAAGGTCTTACAGCAGGTCAGTGTCAGAAATAAACCCCAGATCTCCTGACTCCAAGTCTAGTGCTCTACTCACTGGACCATCTTGTCTCATCAGTATAGAGCAACTATAACTCCATGGAATTTATTGCCCCACGGGGCGCTGAAGTGGTGGAACAAAAGGGTATTGGGCTGGATATTCTTACAAGTGTCATGAAACAAGATGCATACGTGGGGAACAATATTTGATGATGGGCTCGTCAGTCTAGCAGACAAACATATAACACGATCCAAGGGCTGGAAGCTGAAGCTAGACCAATTCAACTTTGGAAGAACGTATAATTTTTTTAACAGTGAGAAGAACTAACCACTGGAACAATTTACCAAGGCTTGTGGCAGATTCTCCATCACTGGCCATTTTAAAATCAAGATTGGATATTTTCGAAAAGTTATGCTCAGTCTAGGGAGTATTTGGGGGACGCGTCAGGGCCTGTGTTATACAGGAGGTCAGACTGGATGATCACAGTGGTCCCTTCTGGCCTGGGAATCTGAGTAGAAGGTGTTCTGAGCAGAGATGCACTACTTTTCTGGCTATCTCCTTGCTCAGCTGGATGGTCATAGCATCATCATGGCAGGCGATGGTTTTTATATTCTTCTTGCTCTAAATACAATACCCACTGCTGCATATGCTGCTTGCTTGAATGGGCTTCTTATTGTTATGTCTAATGAAAGGAAGCTCCGTTATCTTAGCAACCTGCCTCCCCGCCTTTATCTAGGTAGAAACAAAGATGCTTCCCCCGTGGATAACAGTGAGGCAATGAGGGGAGAATCTTGTGAGTTATTCAAGTGCCTGTGTGTTTTGTAGATGAAGAAAAAAAATAATGGGAGTGAACAAAGGTTTAGAGAGAGCAGTGTGGGAGGCCACACGTATCTTGGCTGCTGATTTGCTCAGTTGTGTGGGTGGATAGCAAACTCACCGGGAGTGACGCTGAAACAGTATCACCATTCAGTAACATCTGCATTATAGTGTAAAGACTGGTATAAATTGGTATAGCTTAAAGTCAATAGAGATCTGCTGATTTAGAGCAGCTGAGGATCTGGCCCCGGAATGTAGCTAGCTGGCTTGTAAGCTTAGGTAATTAGAAAACAAAGATGAAGGACTTTCAGAGCATCAAGAATGGAAGAAGGTTTCAGTGGTAGAAGCAACCCTCTAGTGGTAAACTAAACAAACGTCACTCATGGGCATTCGTTAGCACTGAGATTATAATTGGATAATGCGATCAGTTCTTGGTAAAAGTTTCTAATACCCTTTAATTGTCTTGGGGTGTCTCATAAATAGAGTAGAGCAGAACAGCACTGTTTGCATTTAGAGAGGGTGCAGGTCCCCCTCAATGAGTGGACACTGTCACGATTATCTCCACTGATTCTTGGTACTGGCAACTGGAAAATAGACACCCCTCCCCATCAATTTTAGAGCCTCAGCCAGTCGGCTGCCTTTAACCCGGAGCAGATTTTGATTCTGGCAGTAAAGTGTGTGGATACAATTTGCCTATGCAAATCACGAGTCGTTCTACTGAAGTCACTAGAACTACACAGTGGTGTAAAGCTGGTGTGAGCAGACTCAGGCTCAATTGCTTCTTCTTTCTCAACTTTTGTTCAGATCACCTCTGACCAGGGCTTGAACTGGTCTGGTCTGTGTCTCTCTTTCACCCTCCTGCCCTCATCCTGTTACTTTTTCCTTCCTTCTCCATGCTTTTGTGCACTTCCTCTGCCTCTGCACCTAGCTAGGTAACCCTGAGTTGTGTTTTTATACGCAGTGTCAGGCATAACAAAGTGTGTGTCCCTGATAACATGCCTGCATCCCCTTCCATCATCCCTTTGCAGCATCAGAAAAGAGCACCAGGACTGGGAATGTGATTGTTACGAGTCCCCTGGAACCCATTATAATACTCCCAAATCCATATGTAAATACAGCTTGTGATGAGCTTTGTAGCCAAGCATTCCCCAGTCAAGCCAGTAGGCAGTGCAGGCATGCGATAAATGAAACAACAATCAAAGCATGCCTTATAATTTAATTTAACTGCCTCTTTTGGCGTATGTGTCATGCATTAAGGATTAGACAACTGAACTCCCAAATACTCTGTAGATTGTAGCAAAATAGTGGAAAGCATAAAACCCTCTAAAAATAGCCTGATAATAAACACGTGGAAGCCACTTTTCTTTTGGCAAAGGTGAAGGCAATTTATGGCTCGGCACGTAATGTTCACAAATAATTACGTGTTCCTTTTGCTTTCCATTGGCACGTTTTGGCTTTTCATAGTCTTGCCATACAGATCTAGGGTGACCAGATTTTCCGATTTTATAGGGACAGTCCCAATTTTCGGGTCTTTTTCTTATATAGGCTCCTATTACCCCCACACCTCCTGTCCTGATTTTTCACACTTGCTATCTGGTCACCTGTAGTGGGGCGGCTCCCCCACTCCAGCGAAAAAAGGGTTAAAATCAGCTCTGGGAGAAGGTTGTGGCTGAGAGCTGCTAAACTGGGCCGATTGGGGAAGCGGCCACAGCTGGGCCACGCCCCAATCAGGCCACAGCTGGCCTGTATAAAAAGGCTGTGGGCCAGTTGCCCAAGAGAAGTCTCTCTCCAGGCTGAGAGAGAGCAGGGCCTGGCTGCCTGCAGAAAGGGTATTGGGAGTGAAGCAGGTCTGAGGAGAGCCAGAAGAGCAGGGGACCTCCAGGCTGGCAACTCCCCAAACTGCAAAGCCTGGTCCAAGGCCCACAGAGGTCCTGGGAGGCAGAGAAAGGCAGCAGGTCTGAACCCCCTTGCCTGTGATGAGTGGTTTTTACGCTGCAGTCTGCCCCAGGGAGCAGGGGCTTGGTGATGACTGGCAGTAGCCCAGACTGAGGCAAGGTGGGGATTAGAGGGTTGGGGGTTTCCCAGAAAGGGGAGACCCATAGAGACGGGTGGGGGTATTGCCAAGAGGCAGCTCCCGGCTAAAGGGGCACCGGGTCCGGGAGGGACACCAGCCTGCAGAGGGCGCTCCAAGGGCTGGAGAGCTAATTCCCTGAGACGACCAGCAGGAGGCGCCGCAGGGGTGAGTCCTGCACCTTTACATCACCCTATACAGATAATACGTTCACAAGTAACTATTAAAGTTGCAGCCCTGAGCTACTCTGCCTTGGAGTAATTTATAAAATCTGTGTTGGCTAGAACTGTTTCTCAGTTACCCTTGTAATAAATTTCTTATCAGTCTGGCTGTTCACTGAATTTTCCTGCAGAACCTAGCGGGATGTGAGATACATTGATCAAAAAAATTCATGATGTGGAGATGACAAAATGGAAACCAACAAGTCAGATGGATCTCCAAAAAGGGAGCAGTTAATTTAGTGCAACTGTCCAGAGAATGATTTTCCTTAACATAAATGGTGGAAAGGGAGGTTTAGTAAGCAGAGGTTTTATTTTGTTCCCTCGTTGCATTTCCTGCTATTGGCAGTAACACAAATAACTTGATTTTCTTGCAGTTTCCAATTAACTGCTCTTAAATCCATGTTGTGGAAAGGCACAACAACAGAAACACACAAAGTCTGGAACATAACTGCAACCCACACACAATTTAGCCGATTAGACTCCATCATATAATAGTTCCTGAGCTAGTCATTAAAAAAAGTGGGCTTAGGAAATCCTTCTTCTGGGTAGACGGTGTGATTATGCTATGAGATGACTATAAACAATGATTACTGGAAAAAGGGGATCAGGTTTCAGAAGGGATCTAGATCAGTGAAAGAGCAGGAGCTCAAGAATGTAAGAAACCAATGCAAACAGGAGAACTCAGTGTAACCCTGACCTGTTTCTTACAGCTCAGCTTAACTGCTGCATCTCTCAGTGTGTGACTAAAAGTGGGCATCTGCAAATCCCATGTTAGCTCCCGTGTTTTCATTTGGAGACTCTCATGCTTGAAGGCAAACAAAAAGCAGGTTGCTCCTTGAAACACTGTAATCATCCCCACCTTGTCCCATTGGGGGGCTGGGCAGATTTAGCCCCTAATAATCCTTTTGTGCCCCTGGGTGGGGCCCACTCCCAAGCTTCTAGCTATATCTAGGGAGGCGCCATGCGGGGGGGGAAAATACAGCCTGACACCTCTTTTTCCAGGTAATCCCCATGCAACTGGAAAGGAGATAATTCACCCTCCCCACCTACCAAGCCTACACCCTGACCTTTGGGTAGGTCTCAGACCTACAGAGAAGACTCTGAGAGTTCCGGCAGGTGGGTCATTGCTGTGCCGGTGACTTGGTCACCTATTCTAGTAGATTAAAGAGTGCACGTCACCTATTCTAGTAGATTAAAGAGTGCACGTCACCTATTCTAGTAGATTAAAGAGTGGCACGGGTGATACCGTCTATATACCAATATTTAACATCCTCTTGACCACATTCTGGCCTCACTCTGTATATTTGGTTCTGAGCTAGACTGATGAATAATCCTAATTTAGGTCCAAAGTCAATACCAGATCCATTGTCATTTGCAAACGCACTTGTTTAAATTCCTTCATTCTAACCTCTCCTGGGGAGGCCATTAAACAGTATTGAAATCGCTTGTGATTTTTAATACACATCTCACCATATTTAGTGTTTGCATTAAAGCCCCAGTTCCTGGTGTTATGTTATCTTGTGAGAATCTCAGTTTTCATTTTAAAAGTGGAAAATAAGTTTTAAGCTCTCATGGTTGCAGAGAAAATGTTGAACCATTTATATCTAAGGTATTTATCAGGCCTCCGTCACTGTAGTAACAGAGTCCCTTGCAATCTTCGCTATATTTATCCTCCAAAACCCATGAGGTAGGGAAATACTAGCATTCCATTTTATAGATGGGGAACTAAGGCACAGAGAGACCAAGTGACATGCCCGAGGTCACATAGAAAGTCTGTGGCAGACCAGAGACTTGAACCCAGATCTCCAAACCTCCCAAACTACTAGACCAGCCTTCTGCTCTACAGGCTACCTAATGGCTCAAAAACCTGGAGATATCCAAAGTTTATTTAAAAAAAAAAAAAAAAAACTCATGATTTTTACATAAGAAACATAAGAATGGCCCTATTGGGTCAGACCAAAGGTCCATCTAGCCCAGTATCCTGTCTTCCGGCAGTGCCAGTTACCCCAGAGGGAATGAACAGAACACGTAATCACCAAGTGATCCATCCCCTGTTGCTCATTCCCAGCTTCTGGCAAACAGAGGCTAGGGACACCATCCCTGCCCATCCAGGCTAATAGCCATTGATGGACCTATCCTCCATGAACTTATCTAGTTCTTTTTTGAATCCTGTTATGGTCTTGGCCTTCACAACATCCTCCAGCAAGTTTTTGAGGCCTGGCTAATGATGTTTCAATGCCTGGGATCGGTAATCCTGCCAGTAAAGAATGGTATGTATTTTGATCGTCTTACCCTTTTCGTGTGTTCAGGAAAAAAATTAAAATTCCTGTTTAAAATAAGAATTGCTGGAGATATTTTTCTCGCCACCTCCCCCCAATTCCGGATATAGTACCATCCGTTTAAAACGTTACGATTCTCTAGGGAAACTCAGAACATTCCTGAAACTGGAGTAAGGTTTTCGAATCCCTGAACTGGAGTTCAGATCACTGAGGCTCTCTGAAGGATAAATCATGAGAGCTGGCAGCATGTGGAAGATTTGGTTTAAGAGGCACAGGGCCAATAAACATTGATACTGTTACTTGGGTCACTGATAAATAATCAAACATTTAATCACAAATGTGTTTGCTGAGACTCCAATATGGGAATATAAGGACATCACTTTGGAGGGCAGATAATGCTAATCAAATGTAACTATTCTTCAGGGTTGGCATTCACTTGTGTACTGCTGCCATACATCAACTATAATGGGAAAAAATAATTGGTGAAGAAAACTGTCCCAGCTGTTGTTTTATGTAAACACAAAACCACATGATGTAAAAGGAAATTGAGTGTGTTAGATTTAAAAACAAATAAACCATCATCTTCACTGTCAAAACATTAGGACAGATCCTCCTTAACTTGTGTAAAAGGGCAGGCCTCCACTGTAGTAAATGGAGTTGAACTAGAGTAAATGGTGGATTCGCAGTAACTTGAAGTCTTTAAATCAAAATTTGAGGACTCGAGTAACTCAGGCAGAGGTTATGGGCCTACTGCAGAAGTGGGTGGGTGGATGAGGTTCTGTGGCCTGTGATGTGCAGGAGGTCAGACTAGCTGATCATAGAATATCAGGGTTGGAAGGGACCTCAGGAGGTCATCTAGTCCAACCCCCTGCTCAAAGCAGGACTAACCCCCAACTAAATCATCCCAGCCAGGGCTTTGTTAAGTCTGACCTTAAAAACCTCTAAGGAAGGTGATTCCACCACCTCGCTAGGTAACCCATTCCAATGCTTCACCACCCGCCTAGTGAAAAAGTTTTTCCTAATGTCCAACCTAAACCTCCCCCACTGCAACTTGAGACCATTCCTTCTTGATCATGATCATGATGGTTCCTTCTGGCCTTAAAGTCCATGAGTCTATGACTTATGCTGATTTGCATGAGCTAAGGATCTGGCCCAGTGTGATTAAAGATCCATTCTATTTAGAAATTATTTTGCTGATATCTCTATTTGCATTTCTCTTCTCTATATCATTATTTCCAGGAAGATTAAAATGAAAATAAGATCTGTGTTGGTTCAGAGTTCATTGGCATTGCACACTATTTGCTAGAGGCATAAAAACCTGCTAGTGCCACTTCTTTTAAGGGCAGTTATATATTTGCAGTTGTGTCCCCTTGGGCATCGATCCCATCAGCTAAGCAGAGGTTGGGCCTTCATTTGGGTGAATGGCCTCCAAAGGTCACCTCGATGCTTCTCTAGAAGTTGTGTTGATGGTTCGGTCGGTGGCATATTTCTCTCTGAATTTGCACCCAATCCGATCACAAGGCATGATAGGTGCTGTACTCCTGAAGGTGCAGTGTTCTGGCAAAAGTCTTGTGGCTAAGGCACTGCACTGGGACTCAGAAAACCTGGCTTTAATTCCTGGCTCTGCCACAGACTTTCTGTGTGACCTTGGGCAAGTCACTTAGGGGTTGTATGCTCAAAAGACATTAAGTGTTGGGACGCTCAGCGTCACACTGCCTCTCTTTTAGGTGCCTGGAAAAATCACTGTGATTCTCAAAGCCTGCGTTAGGTGTGTAAACTCCTACACAATAAATGGGGAGAGAGGCCCTGTTAAGGCTGTATCCCCACTTTGAACTTTAGGGTACAAATGTAGGGGCCTGCATGAGGACTTCTAAGCTTAACTACCAGCTTAGTTCTGGTCCGCTGCCACCATTCCCTACCCTGAGAAGCTTTTAGAAAAACCTCTCACCAATTCCCTGGTGAATACAGATCCAAACTCCTTGGATCTTAAACAAGGAGAAATTGACCCTTCCCCCCTCCTTCCTTTCACCAACTCCTGATGAAAGCAGATTCAAACCCCCTTGGATCTTAAAACAAGGAGAAATTAATCAGGTTCTTAAAAAGAAGGCTTTTAATTAAAGAAAAAGGTAAAAATTATCTCTGTAAAATCAGTATGGAAAATAGCTTTACAGGGTAATCAAACTTAAAGAGCTCAAAGGACCCCCCTCTGTCTTAGGTTCAAAGTATAGCAAACAAAGATAAACACTCTAGTAAAAGGTACATTTACAAGTTGAGAAAACAAAGTAAATCTAGGACGCCTTGCCTGGCTTTTACTTACAATTTTGAAATAAGAGAGACTTGTTTAGAAAGATGGGGAGAACCTGGATTGATGTCTGGTCCCTCTCAGTCCCAAGAGCGAACAACCCCTTCAAACAAAGAGCACACACACAAGCCTTTCCCCCCCCAAGATTTGAAAGTATCTTGTCCCCTTATTGGTCCTTTGGGTCAGGTGTCAGCCAGGTTACCCGAGCTTCTTAACCCTTTACAGGTAAAAGGATTTTGGAGTCTCTGACCAGGAGGGATTTTAGTACGGTACACAGGAGAGCTGTTACCCTTCCCTTTATAGTTATGACACGCCCCCCAAATCACAGATAGTGTTGGACGTTTGGTTCCACACTGGCTGTGATTTCTTCCTGGAGTTCTAGGAGAAAAAAGAGTTAACAAGACACATGTACCTTTAGACATACTACTGATTATATAAAAACTAACAATATGTTTCATTACAAGAACAATTGTTAACCAGTTAACTCTGGGAAACTTTCCCGGGAGAGTGCATCAGCCACTTTGTTAGAAGCTCCCGAAATGTGTTGTATTTCAAAATCAAAATCTTGGAGAGCTAAACTCCACCGAAGAAGTTTTTTGTTATTTCCCTTGGCGGTATGAAGCCACTGTAGCGCAGCATGGTCTGTTTGTAGTTGGAAACGCCGTCCCCAAACATATGGGCGTAGCTTTTCCAGCGCGTACACAATGGCGTAGCATTCCTTTTCGCTGATTGACCAGTGGCTTTCCCTCTCAGACAGTTTCTTGCTGAGAAACACGACAGGATGGAATTCTTGATCCGGTCCTTCCTGCATTAAAACTGCTCCCACGCCTCGCTCGGACGCATCTGTGGTTACTAGGAATGGTTTGTCAAAGTCTGGGGCCCTTAGCACAGGGTCAGACATGAGTGTTGCCTTAAGCTGGTTAAAGGCCTTTTGACACTCATTAGTCCACTGAACTGCATTTGGCTGTTTCTTTCTGGTTAGGTCTGTCAGCGGGGCGGCGATTTGGCTGTAGTGTGGTACAAATCGCCTATAATATCCGGCCAAGCCTAAGAAGGATTGGACCTGTTTCTTTGACTTTGGAACCGGCCACTTTTGGATAGCATCCACTTTGGCCTGTAGGGGATTTATAGTTCCTTGACCCACCTGGTGCCCCAGGTACGTCACTCTGTTTTGGCCTATTTGACACTTTTTAGCCTTAACAGTTAGTCCTGCCTGCCGGATGCGCTCGAAGACTTTTTCCAGGTGCTCCAGGTGTTCTGTCAATGAATTAGAAAAAATGGCCACATCATCGAGGTAGGCAACTGCAGATTCTTCCAATCCCGCTAGGAGACCATCTACAAGTTTTTGGAAGGTGGCGGGTGCATTTCGCAACCCGAAAGGAAGTACATTGAATTCATACACCCCGGCCTGGGTGATGAAGGCTGACCTTTCCTTAGCGGGTTCATTTAGTGGTACTTGCCAGTACCCTTTGGTTAAGTCTAAAGTAGAGATGAATTGGGCATGTCCCAATTTTTCCAATAGCTCATCTGTGCGTGGCATTGGATAGTTGTCAGGACGAGTTACAGCATTTAGCTTACGGTAGTCCACGCAAAAGCGTATTTCCCCATCTGGTTTGGGAACTAGAACCACTGGAGATGCCCATGCACTGCTAGAGGGGCGGATTATACCCATTTGTAGCATGTCCTGGATCTCCCTTTGTATAGCAGCTTGGGCATGAGGTGACTCCCGGTAGGGTGGGGTTCTAATTGGGTGAGCATTACCTGTGTCAATAGAGTGGTATGCCCGTTCGGTCCGTCCTGGAGTGGCTGAGAAAATCGGTGCAAAGCTTGTGCACAGCTCCTTTATCTGCTGTCGCTGCAGACGTCCCAGGGTCGTGGAGAGGTTCACCTCTTCCACGCCACCATTCCTTTTTCCTTCGTAGTAGACACCTGCAGGCCACTCCGCGTCATCTGTTTCCTGGGCTGTAAACTGGCAAACGTTTAATTCTCTGGAATAAAAGGGCTTAAGAGAATTAACATGGTATACCTTAGGCTTTATGTTGGAGGTGGGGGAGGCTATGAGATAGTTAACAGCTCCTAGGCGCTCCTGGACCGTGAATGGTCCTTCCCACGACGCTTCCATTTTATGGGCCTGGAGCGCCTTTAAGACCATGACTTGGTCTCCTACTTTGAAGGACCGTTCTCTGGAATGTTTATCATACCAGGCCTTTTGCTCTTCCTGAGCATCCTTTAGGTTTTCTTTAGCAAGGGCTAAAGAGTGTCGGAGGGTGTTTTGTAGGTTGCTTACAAAGTCTAGAATGTTAGTTCCTGGAGAAGGCGTAAACCCCTCCCATTGTTGCTTCACCAACTGTAATGGCCCCTTAACCTCGCGGCCATACACAAGTTCAAATGGTGAAAACCCTAAACT
The DNA here is from genome assembly GCF_028017835.1 of Emys orbicularis. Taxonomy (NCBI): domain Eukaryota; kingdom Metazoa; phylum Chordata; order Testudines; family Emydidae; genus Emys; species Emys orbicularis. The sequence continues at coordinate 137,956,445 of NC_088684.1, forward strand.
GGGATGTGGTACAGCCCTGTAGGCAAAAAGCAACTGCTGCAACACTAGGTCCCAATCATTGGAGTGTTCATTTACGAATTCACGTATCATGGCCCCCAAAGTTCCATTAAACCTCTCCACCAGACCATTGGTTTGATGGTGATGAGGGGTGGCAACCAAGTGATTCACCCCATGAGCTTCCCACAGGTTTTTCATGTTCCCTGCCAGGAAATTAGTTCCCGAATCTGTAAGTATGTCGGAGGGCCACCCTACCCTGGCAAAAATGTCTGCTAATGCCTGGCACACACTGTTAGCCCTGGTGTTGCTTAAGGGTACAGCTTCCGGCCATCGGGTAGCAAAATCCATGAAAGTCAGTACGTACTGCTTTCCTCTGGGTGTCTTCTTTGGGAAAGGACCCAGAATATCCACAGCTACTCGCTGAAATGGGACCTCAATTATGGGTATTGGCTGGAGAGGGGCTTTAACCTGGTCTTGGGGCTTTCCCACTCGTTGGCACACCTCACAAGACCGGACATAATTAGCAACGTCCTTGCCCATTCCCTCCCAGTGGAAGGACTTCCCCAACCGGTCTTTGGTTCTGTTCACCCCAGAATGGCCACTGGGATGATCATGGGCTAAGCTCAAGAGCTTTACCCGATACTTAGTGGGAACTACCAACTGTCTTTGAGGATGCCAGTCTTCCTGGTGCCCACCAGAAAGAGTCTCCTTGTATAAAAGTCCTTTTTCTACAACAAACCGGGATCGGTTAGAAGAGCTGAGAGGCGGTGGGGTGCTCCGTGCCGCCGCCCAAGCTTTTTGAAGGCTGTCATCTGCTTCCTGCTCGGCCTGGAACTGTTCCCTTGATGCTGGAGACATCAGTTCCTCCTTGGACTGTGGACTGGGGCTTGGTCCCTCTGGAAGCGATGCAGGTGCTGGGGCTGTTTCCATTGACTGTGAACCGCTGTCCGCTGGTGCACTATGTGGTATTTCAGGCTCTGGCTGAGCCTCTTGGGTAGGGTTATCTGCTGCTTCCACCAGTTCACACTCGCTGGTGCCCTCTGGTATTGGAGTTGTAGACGGGCTTGCAAGCGCTGGACTCAGTGCTGGCAATGGTTCTGGTGCTGGTTGCGTTGCCAGTTCCGGTTCTGGGACTGGCTTTGGCTGGGTCTCTGGGATTGGATCCACTACGGCTGTTGCAGTCGTTGGCAGGGGATCCGGTTCCACCACCTTTGTTTGGGTCTCTGGTAACACAGACGGGGTCCTGGTGGACGGCTCAAGAACAGGGATGGGGGTGGAAGCTTGTTTAGCCTGGCTGCGGGTGACTATTCCGACCCTCTTGGCTAGCTTCACATGGTTGGCCAAGTCTTCCCCCAGCAGCATGGGGATGGGATAATTGTCATAGACTGCAAAAGTCCACATTCCTGACCAGCCCTTGTACTGGACATGCAACTTGGCTGTAGGCAAGGTTACAGACTGTGACACAAAGGGTTGAATTGTCACTGTAGCCTCCGGGTTGATGAGTTTGGGGTCCACTAGGGATTGGTGGATAGTTGACACTTGTGCCTCAGTGTCCCTCCAAGCGATAACCTTCTTTCCGCTCACTCTCAAGGTTTCCCTTCACTCCGAGGGTATGAGAGTGGCATCTGGGTCTGGGGATCTTTGGTGTGATTGGGGTGTAATGAACTGTAATCGGTTGGGGTTCTTGGGGCAGTGAGCCTTTATATGCCCCAGTTCATTACATTTAAAACATCGCCCTGCTAAGGTATTACCGGGGCGATGTTGGTTGGTGGAGACTGGTGTGGCGGGGTGAGAAGGCGTCTGGGGTTTCCCTTGGGATGTGGGTGGGGCCTTGGGTTGTCCCCGGTGATAAGGTTTTGTTTCAGCTTGCCCCTTCTGATATTCGCTCCAACTGCTACTAGCTTTTTTCTTTTCTGTCACCTCCACCCATTTGGCTCCAATCTCCCCCGCCTCGGTTACAGTTTTGGGCTTCCTATTTAGGATGTACCTTTCTATTTCCTCAGGAACACCCTCTAAAAACTGCTCCATTTTTACTAGGGAAAGCAGATCTTCCAGAGATTTAACATTTGCTCCTGATACCCAGGCATCACAATTTTTGTCAATGTGGTAGGCATGCCGGGTAAATGACACATCTGGTTTCCACCTTAGGGCTCTGAACCGCCGACGGGCATGCTCGGGTGTTAGCCCCATTCTGAGTCTGGCCTTGTTTTTAAAAAGTTCATAACTGTTCATGTGTTCCTTAGGCATTTCAGCCGCCACCTCTGCTAAGGGTCCACTGAGCTGCGGCCTCAGCTCTACCATGTACTGGTCTGCAGTGATGCTGTATCCAAGGCAGGCCTTTTCAAAATTTTCTAAGAAGGCCTTAGTATCATCGCCTGCCTTGTAGGTGGGGAATTTTCTGGGATGGGAAGTGGTACCTGGAGAGGAGTTGCTAGGATGGTCTGATGCATCCTGCTTAGCCCTTGCTGCTTCCAGTTCATGCTTCCTTTCTTTTTCTCTTGCCTCCTCTTTGGCTTTTTTCAGCTCCATCTCTCTTTTGTGGGCCTCCTCTTTGGCTTTTTCTTCTCTTTCATGGGCCTCCTCTTTGGCTTTTTCTTCTCTTTCATGGGCCTCCTCTTTGGCTTTTTCCAGCTCCATCTCTCTCTTGTGGGCCTCCTCTTTGGCTTTTTCTTCTCTTTCATGGGCCTCCGTTTCAAGTTTTTTAATTTGAAGCAGTCTCTGATGTTTTCTTTCATTTTCTTCTGCTTCTAGTTTGGCCAGTTCTATTTTGTTAGCTACTTCTTTGGTAGTCATTTTTCTGTTTTCTTGTGCTGGGTCACACCCCTCTGCAGTTGACTGAAACTGGGATGTACTTAGCTCTGGCTGTGGCTGAGTTAACAGAGACTTTTTAACAAGCTACCCCCGAGGATGTAAAAAGAAAAAAAAACAATTCAGCTTGTAAATTGCCTTTACCAGTCAAAGTTTGCTCGCTTTGAACCCTTCTCTTAACAAAGGCCCTCGTTAAAAAAAACTTAACACCTCTGCCTTCAGGCAAGGAGAGATAAGATATGCATCTATCTACCTTCAGCTCTGCTTTCCAAGCAGCTAGAAGGAAAAAAAGAAATCTTACTGGCTTTTGGGTTTAAAACGAATCCCACCGCTGTGCCACCATGTCAAAGCTGTATCCCCACTTTGAACTTTAGGGTACAAATGTAGGAGCCTGCATGAGGACTTCGAAGCTTAACTACCAGCTTAGTTCTGGTCCGCTGCCACCATTCCCTACCCTGGGAAGCTTTTAGAAAAACCTCTCACCAATTCCCTGGTGAATACAGATCCAAACTCCTTGGATCTTAAACAAGGAGAAATTGACCCTTCCCCCCTCCTTCCTTTCACCAACTCCTGGTGAAAACAGATCCAAACCCCCTTGGATCTTAAAACAAGGAGAAATCAATCAGGTTCTTAAAAAGAAGGCTTTTAATTAAAGAAAAAGGTAAAAATCATCTCTGTAAAATCAGTATGGAAAATAGCTTTACAGGGTAATCAAACTTAAAGAGCTCAAAGGACCCCCCTCTGTCTTAGGTTCAAAGTATAGCAAACAAAGATAAACACTCTAGTAAAAGGTACATTTACAAGTTGAGAAAACAAAGTAAATCTAGGACGCCTTGCCTGGCTTTTACTTACAATTTTGAAATAAGAGAGACTTGTTTAGAAAGATGGGGAGAACCTGGATTGATGTCTGGTCCCTCTCAGTCCCAAGAGCGAACAACCCCTTCAAACAAAGAGCACACACACAAGCCTCCCCCCCCCCCAAGATTTGAAAGTATCTTGTCCCCTTATTGGTCCTTTGGGTCAGGTGTCAGCCAGGTTACCCGAGCTTCTTAACCCTTTACAGGTAAAAGGATTTTGGAGTCTCTGACCAGGAGGGATTTTAGTACGGTACACAGGAGAGCTGTTACCCTTCCCTTTATAGTTATGACAGGCCCCTTAGACTGTGATTCACAAAAGCCATCACACTAGCCAATGGAAGATGCAGTGTGCGCTAAGCCCCACCCTTCTCCCCTCTCACAGACGGCTCTTTTTGCAGTTCTGAGGCTGGGAACCCTCTTTAGAGCTTAGGTGCTTTATGCTGTTTTAGCACGAAGCTGCCAAAGGAGAAGGAGGAGGTAGCAACCTTTCCTCACATGAGTAGCCTGAGTGGAGTTAATGGGATTACTTGTGTGATTGACGGCTGATGGGGGTAAGGGATGCTGCTCAACATATATTTTTTAATTGGGTTATAGAGAAAGAGGGTCAACTCTTCATTTTTGTGCATGTGTTCTGCCAAAAACATGTCAGGAGGAAAAAGCAAAAGAAAAACACCAGGAAAGCTTCAAGGAAGCAGGAAGCACGCCAGGCACTTTGCTGTCTAGAAACTTGAACAGAACATTTCAACTTAAGAACCAAGTTGGAATGTCAAAACTATGTGCTCTGGTGTGGGAGTGCTGAGCGGTAACTGTTTTATCAGACTGCTGCTTCTTCATAGTGTATGGGCCTGATCCTCAGCTAGGGCAAATCAGTGTAGCTCTATCGACTTCAACATGCCAATTCACACCAGCTGAGGATCTCCCCCCACATTTGTAACGTCTCTTAGGGCTTGTCTACATGACCAGCCAGATCGACGGGCAGCGATCGATCCAGTGGGGGTCAATTTATTGTGTCTAGTATAGACACGATAAATCGACCGCTGATCGCTCTAGTGTCGACTCCGGTACTTCACCTCAACGAGAAGTGCAAGGGGAACCTCTTCTCGTTTCCGGGTAGAGCACCAGCGTCAACCGAAGAGCGATCTGTGGTCGATTTAGCAGGTCTTCACTAGACCCGCTAAATTGACCCCCGGTGCATTGATCACCGGAATGTTGATCTGGCAGTAGTGTAGAGCTTCGCTGATTTCTGTGGGACTATCCAGAGTATCTGGCCTTGATTCAGCAAAGCTATATATGCATGTGCTTGAAGTCATGCATATACATACATGCTTATAAGCTTTGCTGAATTTGGAGCCTATATTACTATTCAATGTGAGCAGTGGTGGCAGTTTGGCCTTATTCTGAGCTCAGATCAATGTAAATCAGGAGTAATTCCATTAAAAATCACAAAAAACAAGGGATCAGAATCTTCTGAGTTTCAATTTACTCATCTCCCAACTGGGGATAATCTTACTTCACAGGGGTGATGTGAAGTGTAAGCAATGTTAGGGCTGTGCAAATATTTGATTTTTCAGTTCACTGGACAAGCTGAAAAATTAAAAATTGTTCTGGGTTGATGCAAACCCAACATTTTTTGATAACTAAAAGTGTTGAAAACATTTAGTTTTGGGGCAAATGAAACATTTTCATTTCTGACTTTTTTTTTTTAAACTCTGACATTTTAAAAGATGAAACTGAAGTAAATTTCAAAACAAAGCCCTTTTGAATCAAAACATTTCATTTCAGTAATGCTGAAACCAAACATTTTGATTCTTTGGAATTGTTTTGTTTTAGCTGAAACTATTTGGCAAATCTGACACAAAGTCATGAAACGTTTCAGTTTCACCCATTCTGCATTTTTTGGCAAAAAAAGGTTTCCAATTTTTTTGTACAGGCCTTGGAGGAAGGGGTGGAATGGGGGGCAGGGCTGGAGGCAGAGCGAGAGCGGGAAGAGGCGAGGTAGGGTGGGGGCGGTGCCTGTGGCGGAGGAGGGGTCAAGCACTCCCCTGGGTAGAGAGGAAGTCGGCTCCTATGCTTCAGGGTTATACCAATCTCTACCTTTTAGGGATTAGCATGCAATTTTACAGGGGGAAACAATCCCACATCCGCTACCTGAGGGTTTCTTCCAACTTCCTCTGAAGCAGCTAGTACTTGTCTGCTGACAGAGACAGGATATCAGATTAGGTGCACCACAGTCTGATTCCATTCACCACTTCCTGTGCTCAAAGTCAACTTGACCTATAGCATTATAGAAATAAGCAGCCCCAGCAGCCCCATAGATTATTGTGCAGCTGTATGAACAGCCTGCGAAAATGCATTTGCTTTTACACAAAGGATGCTATCGATTGCATGCTGAAAGCCAAATCCTGGGAAGGCTTTGCAGACAGTGGGGCAGACGTACAATATAAATGTAAAGAACCACACTTCTCGGGACTAGTTCAATCAGTTCAACAGTGTACAGACAGAGAGTGGTGGCTGGGAAATGCATTACGTGACCTAATGGATTAACTGATATACATTTGGGTTACTTACCCCTCTAACGAACAGTGAAAGAATCACACCAGGAAGTGTGCTGCAGCATTAGCCGAATAAAATATGTGGCTGTTAAAAATAACTGGATGTTTCATTAACGCTTGCTGCTCGTGCAGTGGTGCTGGAACAATTTTAATGGTGGGGGTGCTGAAGGTGGAAAACATGTATTTGGGTTGTTATTAGTACTTCAAGCCATGGGGGGTGCGGCAGATCCAGCACCTATGTGGTTGCAAACACAGTCATTTTTATCATAATAAAAGCATTTGCGCCCCAAGGAAGTCCAGGTATGTCTCGACCTTACACTGCACTCAGATGACTGATTGTACAGAAGCTGCAGCATTAAGATGGCGTGTTTCTGGTTTTCTTCTCCTCTTTAATCAATATGTCTCTTTCTCTTTGGGGAGCCAGCTGGCTGTCATGTCTGCTGAGCATAAGGATTCTGCAAGGGACCATGATTAAAACTCTCTGCGGTGTCTGAACTGTGTAAAATAGAAGCACCAGTTCTCTAGAACGTTAGCAAAAAATCACGGTCGTATCTTTGGGAGGCTGAGTGGCTCAGGGTACTGGCATTCCCCGTGTGTTCATTAAATATCACATATCTTTCATTTTGAAAATAATGTAGTGTTAAATTGTGTATCCTGGACAATTCTGACTCAGGTAATTAGATTCTGCCATCTACATTTCCCCTGGAGTTTCAATTGGGCGGGGCAATTTGCACTTCCTGATCAAAACGGAAGTATAATGTTAATAAGCTGTGGAATAGCTGTCTTGTTTTATCCTAGAGGTGGCACTTTTCAGTCGAGGACAAATTTGTCCTCGTGCATAGTTTGTGTATCAGTTTAAGTTTATAGAAGAGCTTGGGGGTTCTTCCAAGGGAAATGTCTAGTGGAATTTACTGCACAATGCTTCTAAAAGCACTTTGAGATACTTGGATGAAGTGTACTACAGAAATAATATTTTGGCTTTTTAAATTATTTTCGTCTCTGTAGTACCATGTTTATGGTAAGAAACTCAAATAAAACTCCGATTTGTAGATGGATCAAATGTAAATCAGAGGAAAACTCTGCACTGAGGATCGATTATGCTTTTTTGTAATGCTGAGCACAGTTTGGCTTGTGTTCTAATAAAGAGGCTATTGTAGAAATGGAGACAGTACAGCAGAGGGGAAAAAACAGTCAGCTAGTGCGGGGGAGAACGAGTTAATGTTTCCAAAAGATGTAGGTAGATTCTGAATTCACGTATGTATCTGGAGTAATTCCACTGACTTTGGTGAAGTTACTGCAGGCTGGCCCTGATGTGCGATCAGAATTTGGCTCTTTAAGGGCTCAATACCACCAGCTCAAAGCAAGGGGCAGAGCACAGCTGGGCGGACTCAGGAACAGCCAGGCACCCGGCTGGGCCTCTGAGTCACCATCGGAGCTGACTGAAATGTTTTTGTCTCAATTTTTTAAGCAACGAAAAACAGCGTTTGGCCAAATGCGACATTTTGGCAAACAGTCGGTGGGGTTTTTTGCAATTAAGTACATCAGAAGCAGGAAGCCTGCTAAACAACCAGTGGGGCCCCTTGATGATCGAGATACAAAAGGAGCGCTTAAAGACGATAAAGTCATTGCGGAGAAACTAAATGGATTCTTTGCTTCAGTCTTCACGGCTGAGGATGTTAGGGAGATTCCCAAAACTGAGCTGGCTTTTGTAGGTGACAAATCTGAGGAACGGTCACAGACTGGGTCACTAGAGGAGGTTTTGGAATTAATTGATAAACTTAACATTAACAAGTCACCGGGACCAGATGGCATTCACCCAAGAGTTCTGAAAGAACTCAAATGTGAAGTTGCGGAACTATTAACTAAGGTTTGTAACCTGTACTTTAAATCAGCTTCTGTACCCAATGACTGGAAGTTAGCTAATGTAATGCCAATATTTAAAAAGGGCTCTAGAGGTGATCCCGGCAATTACAGACCGGTAAGTCTAACGTCGGTACCGGGCAAATTAGTCGAAACAATAGTTAAGAATAAAATTGTCAGACACATAGAAAAACAAACTGTTGAGCAATAGTCAACATGGTTTCTGTAAAGGGAAATAGTGTCTTTCTAATCTATTAGAGTTCTTTGAAGGGGTCAACAAACGTGTGGACAAGGGGGATACAGTGGACATAGTGTACTTAGATTTCCAGAAAGCCTTTGACAAGGTCCCTCACCAAAGGCTCTTACGTAAATTAACCTGTCATGGGATAAAAGGGAAGGTCCTTTCATGGATTGAGAACTGGTTAAAAGACAGGGAACAAAGGGTAGGAATTAATGGTGAATTCTCAGAATGGAGAGGGGTAACTAGTGGTGTTCCCCAAGGGTCAGTCCTCGGACCAATCCTATTCAACTTATTCATAAATGATCTGGAGAAAGGGGTAAACAGTGAGGTGGCAAAGTTTGCAGATGATACTAAACTGCTCAAAATTGTTAAGACCAAAGCAGACTGTGAAGAACTTCAAAAAGATCTCACAAAACTAAGTGATTGGGCAACAAAATGGCAAATGAAATTTAATGTGGATAAATGTAAAGTAATGCACATTGGAAAAAATAACCTCAACTATACATACACTATGCTGGGGGCTAATTTAGCTACAACAAGTCAGGAAAAAGATCTTGGAGTCATCGTGGATAGTTCTCTGAAGATGTCCACGCAGTGTGCAGAGGCGGTCAAAAAAGCAAACAGGATGTTAGGAATCATTAAAAAGGGGATAGAGAATAAGACTGAGAATATATTATTGCCCTTATATAAATCAATGGTATGCCCACATCTCAAATACTGTGTACAGATGTGGTCTCCTCATCTCAAAAAAGATATACTGGCACTAGAAAAGGTTCAGAAAAGGGCAACTAAAATGATTAGGGGTTTGGAACGGGTCCCATATGAGGAGAGATTAAAGAGGCTAGAACTCTTCAGCTTGGAAAAGAGGAGACTAAGGGGGGATATGATAGAGGTATATAAAATCATGAATGATGTGGAGAAAGTAGATAAGGAAAAGTTATTCACTTGTTCCCATAATACAAGAACTAGGGGCCATCAAATGAAATTAATGGGCAGCAGGTTTAAAACAAATAAAAGTAAGTTCTTCTTCACACAGCACACAGTCAACTTGTGGAACTCCTTGCCTGAGGAGGTTGTGAAGGCTAGGACTATAACAGCATTTAAAAGAGAACTGGATAAATTCATGGATGTTAAGTCCATTAATGGCTATTAGCCAGGATGGGTAAGGAATGGTGTCTCTAGCCTCTGTTTGTCAGAGGATGGAGATGGATGGCAGGAGAGAGATCACTTGATCATTGCCTGTTAGTCCACTCCCTCTGGGGCACCTGGCATTGGCCACTGTCGGTAGACAGGATAATGGGCTAGATGGACCTTTGGTCTGACCCGGTACGGCTGTTCTTATGTAATTTTTCACATTTTCCTCGGAGAAATGAAAATCTGGAAGAAAAAACTTTTGTCGTCTTTGAAATTAATTTCATGGAGATACGAAATCATTTCCTGACTCTCTGCAGTTACAATGTGGCCCTCAGTTCCCCTCTTGCCCCCGAGAGGGGGAAGTAATCTGCCCCTGCCATATAACAGGTACCAATTACTTCCCTGGCTCAGCTGGGCTGGCCCGCATGTCGGGGAGGTGGACTCAAGCCCCCGGCTCTCCCACGCCCCTCAGCAATGGGTGGGAGTAGCAGCCTCGTGATACAGTAAGGGTTCCAATCTGGCCCTAAATGTTGCCCTTTACAAAAGAGGAAACCGAGTGGATGGGAGCTGCCACAAGGCTAGAGCCAGGCCTTTAGTGAAGAGGCGTAAATGAGGACATGAAGTTAACAAAGGGCATAGGCACTGGAGGGATTAATACCTAATGTGTGTAGACATAATTAAATTAACCAAAAGCATCAACGAGTCTCACCTAGGCCCTCGCCACTGTAGTATGTCAGTCCCTCACAATCCATAATGGAATTTTAGCCTCACAACACCCCCGGAAGGCAGGGCAGTGCTATTATCCCCATTGCACAAATGGAGGACTGAGGCACAGAGAAGCTAAGTGACTTGCCAAGGTCATGCAAGAAGTCTGTGGCAGAGCAGGGAATGGCACACAGGGCTCTCAACGCCTAAGCTAGTGCCCAAAGAACTGAACTGTCCTCCCTCTCAACTTCACAGGTGGGGAATTTAGTACAGGGTAGATGAATTGACTTGCCTAAAGTCACTCAACGCAACTGTAGCTCCGTTAGGAAGTGGACCCAGATTGCTTGGATCCTAGTCCCATGTGCTAGCCACTAACCCATCCTAAATCACAGTTAGCTAGAGAAAGGGCTACCACCACGGTGCTAGAAGGAGGGGCATATTCCTATATTACCTGAACTGATTTTATTGCCTAATGCATATACTCTGAGACTAAGCAGAAAAATGTGCTTCCAGCATCGCTTTCCCACCACTTATAAAAATAACTCCAAACCCTTCCATTTGACAGGATATCTAAATATTGCACAGCTAAGTCTGTACGTTAGGAGTTATGGTTATAACGTTATTAACTTGCTTCATCAGTCAAGGTCAGGTTGGCAGGCCTCATATGATATATTAGATGTTCAAGTGCTTTAGCATCATTTATTCTTAAGCATAAGTAATTCCATCTTACAAAGCCCTACTTTTGCAAGGTATCCAGCTCCCTCAATTCTCCCTGACTTCAGTGGGCTTTAGGTATCTCCTAAGAAAAGAGCCTCAACTTGTGACCCCAGACTGACCTTCAGGAGAAAGATCAAGGGGCTTGGATTGACAGCTCTTTAAAGCCAGGGCCATATTTTTTTGTTCTGTATTTGTACGGTGCCTGGTACAGCAGAGCCCTGGTCTATGACTGGAGCTCTTAAGCACTACTGCAATGCAAATAATATCAACAACAATAAGTATGAAGGGACTGATTCTGATTCCATTGCAGAGGAACATTTCCCCCTTCCGGGATGGAAGTATCTCAATCCAAATAGTCCACCCACTTCCCCAGTGGTAGCAGGGAGGGGGAACCCAGGCCTGCCCACTACTTTGGGTTCCGGCCCAGGGTCCCTGTAGATAGCAGCCTCCTGCTGCCTCTCCTTAACTTCTCCACCAGTGCTGCTTCAATTCCCTGGGCCACTTCCCCACAGCCCCAGCACCGTCTTTGCCCTCTTTTCAGGGCCTCCAGCCCGCAAGTTCCAGTAGCCAGCCAGGAGCTCCCTCGCTTCCTCCCAGCAACTGCACTATCCAACATTAGGGTTACCATATTTCAGCACTGAAAAAAAGAGGACACTCCACGAGGGCCCTGGCCCTGCCCCAACTCCGCCCCTTCCCCAAAGTCCCTGCCCCAACTCTGCCCCCTCCTCTGAGCACCCTGCATTCCCCCTCCTCCCTCCCGCTCTGATCTTGGTTGGGGGTTGCTAAGTGCTTCCCTGCTCCCCACTCGCCCTGCAGCCCCTGCACCCCCCGCCCCTGTGCCCCCCGCCTGCCCCGCCCCTGCAGCCTCTGAGACCCCTGCTCCCCACTCGCCCTGCAGCCCCTGCACCCCCCTGCCCCTGCAGCCTCTGCGCCCCCCACCTGCCCTGCCCCTGCACCCCCCCGCCCCTGCAGCCTCTGCGCCCCCCCGCCCCTGCAGCCTTTGAGACCCCTGCTCCTCACTTGCCCTGCAGCCCCTGCACCCCCCGCTCCTGCAGCCTCTGAGACCCCTGCTCCCCACTCGCCCTGCAGCACCTGCACTCCCCAGCCTCTGCGCCCCCTGCCGCCTCTATGCCCCTGCCTGCCCTGCTACTCCTCGCCCTGCAGCCTCTGCACCCCCCCACCTGCCCTGCTCCTGCAGCCTCTATGCCCCTGCCTGCCCTGCACCCCCCCGCCCCTGCACCCCCCCGCCTGCCTTGCCCCTGCAGCCTCTATGCCCCTGCCTGCCCTGCACCCCCCCGCCCCTGCACCCCCCCCGCCTGCCCTGCCCCTGCAGTCTCTATGCCCCTGCCTGCCCACCCTGCTCCTCCTCGCTCTGCAGCCTGTGCACCCCCCCATCTGCCCTGCTCCTGCAGCCTCTACGCCCCTGCCTGCCCTGCACCCCCCCCCCGCCCCTGCAGCCCCTGCACTTCCCCGCCTGCCCTGCTTCCCCGCTCACCCGGCAGCCTCTGCCTGGCGGGGGCTTCAGACGCTCAGCGGCACGGGTCCCTGCAGCCCCGGCACACGCTGCCTCCTTCCTGCCACCGCCGAGCACATTCCACGGCCTGTTGTCCCCGCCGGAAACAGCTCCCGCGGCGCCGGGTTCCGAGCCGCGTGGGGCAACGGGGCCACAGGAAGGGTCCCCCAGTGGCCGGGGGGTCCCCGCCCGCCCGAGCTCGCTACAATGTAGCCGGGGCAGCTGGGCTGCGCTGCGGACCCGGCGGATTGTGCTGGGGCCGGGCGGACACTGGCTTATGCCTCCCTATTTCCCCGAACATGTCCAGCTTTTTGGAAATTCTCCCCGGACGGGGATTTGAGCACCAAAAAGCCAGACATGTCCAGGGAAATCCAGATGTATGGTAACCCTATCCAACATACTACCTTCCTGCAGACCACTAGGAACACAGACCTCTCTCCTTGGGCTCCCTGTAGCAACTGACTCATTCTGGTCCTGCAGGTCCTTTTATGTGAGCCTTCTGGGCCTTGATTGGCTGTTCCATGCAGCCTCCCTCCAATTAGCTGCTCCCTGCACAGCCTCCCTAGCCTGCTTTTAACCGCTTCCTTTCTGGTGTGGGGTGAACACCCTATTACAGAGCAGCACCACTTAAATCAATGGGGATCATCTGTGGAGTAAGGTCTGACTCAATGTGAATAATGGAATGTTGGTCCGGCACATAGGGAAAAATCTGTAACTGGGGATAACTCACATTTATAGGAAACCCAAAGGATTTTGAAAAACACTGTGGTTGACGTTTCACAAAATATCTCCTTTTTCCCAATAATTTATTTGTTTACCTGGTAATATTTCATAAACATTCAATTTTGTTCAAGAAAATGACCAGCATGACTGTTCAAACATGTCACATATCAAACAATGGGTCTATAAAAACAGCATATAGAAAATTCAATAACATTGAAACACCATATTCAGAACATGTGGTGCCTATTCCAGGAGAGCGAAATATCTTAAATGTTGGTAACCCATCTTGTACGGTGTGGATGTAGAATGCTGCAATCAACGGAAGGAAACCGAGCATATTCCTGCTACCAAAAACTAGGTAAGCGTTAAAAACATTATAATTCTGACTGTCATAACATATAGAGTACAACTGACCGGCCAGCAACATTCAGCAAAGATATTTATAGTCTCACAAAACATAATGGTGCTGTGATCGTTAGCTGAGATCTCACATATCAGTGGGCAGGCTTTTTCATGTGGAAAATTGTAGAAATGCTGGTCGGATTTCTGAGCTCTGTCTTGCTTCACAGAACTGTCTTACAAAGGCCAAGTGTTACTGGATAAATATGGATCAAGAGGCACACATTTTGCTGTTCAGCCTGAAACAGAATACTATGAATTCACATTTTTGTGTTGTTTTTAGTATAAATACTTGGCCATTCTGGACTATGGGTGAAAGAGATTGCAAGGTATCGTAGTATTTAAAGCAGAAGATATTTTTCAATATGGATTTGTGTTTGCTATTACAGAGAGATAATAATCCACATCACCCTAGCTCTTTTCTGTGTGTCATACCTTAAAAGATACATTATTTCATACTTCAGTAGAGTCCAATACATAGCTCTTCCTTCTATCTTTTCATTTCCTCCATAGCTCATATGTTCTCTTTTTCCCCCTTCTTTGCCAGCATGAATAATATGCAGTGACTCTCTGTATAAGGCATGACCGTTTACTTGAACCTTTAATACAAATGTTGAATCTCCTCTTGGGAGCTACAGTGATTCAATTCCATTTATCAAACTGGGTAGAAGAATTTTATTTTAAATGCACTATAAACTTTCTCCCAGAATCTAGGATTTTTTCATAATACTGTCCTGAATACCACAATATCTGCCCGTGAATGCCCTTTAAAGGGAGTTGATGACGTTTTTGAATTAGTTGCAGGTTATAGATATTGACGATTCTGTTCACTTATGTGTCATGCTAGGAAACCACTGGATTATTTGTACAGATATTTCCACCCTTCTCCCTTGAGTTCGTTGAGTGTCTCATTTTAATTTGGCAAGAAAGCGAGCCTTGTAAACAACTGGTTGTGGGTTTATGGGAGTTGTTCTAGGACTATTGGGCTTGGTGGGAAAACAAATGAAAAGCCAAAATGCCAGTGAGATTAAAAGGGCGCTGCATGAATTTATGATTTGAAATAGACTGTGACTAATGTGGTAAACAAAGATAAACAGCAGCTCCTTAAACAAGGCTGGATCATTACAAGATGTTTTCTTGCTAGCTGTTATGCCCTCCCATCTCTCTGCTGCTTGGCAAACACTTATAGTTTATCGTTGACTTCTTACAGATGTATTGTGCTTAGCATAGCATCTTTGATGGCTTGAATTTTTGGAGAAATAAGTGCCATCGGCTGTAACCTGTCATGCCTGGGGTTAATTTTCAGCTTTGTTAATTACTCATCCTCTTCCTCACTCAAACAGTTTTAGGAGCAAAGGATTAATTTGTGATTAGGGCACGCAACTGGCTGCCAGGTAATATGGATTCTGCACCCATGGCTGCTAAAGGCTTCCTTCGGCAAGTCATTTAACTTCTCTGTGCCTCAGTTTCTCTACTTATAAAACAGGAACATCATTTTCTTACCACATGGGCATTATGAGAATTCACTCATTTAACAAGGTGCTCAGCTGCT
Organism: Emys orbicularis; assembly: GCF_028017835.1. NCBI lineage: Eukaryota > Metazoa > Chordata > Testudines > Emydidae > Emys > Emys orbicularis. The sequence continues at coordinate 137,971,503 of NC_088684.1, forward strand.
TTGGTGGGATGAGCATCATAGATATGTCTATAATTAAAATAAATTCTGCTGTAAATCGATGGGAGTTATGCTACTAATGTCAATGGGTGCAGGATATGACCCACAGAACATCCAATTCAATAAACTCTTCCCTTCCACAAAATAGATAAGGTCAAATCAGGGATGTTTTACTATCATAGTAAGACTGGAGGTGCCAAAAGAAACCCATTTACCCAATGGGTAATTTTTACACAATGGATAATTAATCAATGGGACTCACCCCCCACTAGATACCATTGGGGCCAAGGCTTAGCATGAATCAGAAAAAGTGTCAGACATTTACAAGGATAATGGAAAAAATCCACAGTTACAGACAATACGATTCTAAAAGTGTTTGCTAGAGGGAATATAAACCCGAAAAATCAATAGATGATAAAGTCTGACCGAACTCCAGAAGGTGGAATGCTGATCAAACTCCGCTTCCTTCTGTGGCTTTTTGCTTAGGTTTGGCCAATGGTATCAATATACATTTTGAAGCCAGCAAATAGCTGAGAGCCTCCTGTGTGGTGCTGACAATACTGAGTTCTCCTCAGAGACTTTTGGAGCTGAAGATGCTCAGGGCTCCATGGGAGATGCTCAGGTCCGCTCAGGACCGGGGCCTTGGTTGTCTGACTTTGGGTATGTCTACACTACCCGCCGGATCGGCGGGCAGCGATTGATCCAGCGGGGGTCGATTTATCGCATCTAGTCTAGACACGATAAATCGACCCCCGAGCGCTCTCCCGTCGACTCCTGTACTCCAGGGCCACGAGAGGCGCAGGCGGAGTCAACGGGGGAGCGGCAGCAGTCGACTCACTGTGGTGAAGACACCCCGGTAAGTCGATCTAAGTACGTCAACTTCAGCTACGTTATTCACGTAGCTGAAGTTGCATAACTTAGATCGATCCCTCCCCCCCACAGTGTAGACCAGGCCTCAGTAAAACGATGGAATGGGCAGTACTCCTCTCTCAGCTTTCTCTGGGGTTCTTTCAGAACAGTTAAATCAGAGCGGCAGCATGGTCTGGTACGCAGAGCACAGGACTGGGAGTCAGGCAACCTGGGCTCTGTTTCCAGCTCAGTGATTGACCTTGGGCAAGCCCTATGTGCCTCTACTTCCCCTCTCACCATTGGTCTATTTAGATTGTAAGCTCTTTGGGCTAGCAGCTCTCTCTCACTATGCATTCAAAGAATACCTAGCACAATAGAGCCCTGATCTCAGTTGGGTGCTCTGGTAATACAAACAATAGTAACTGGCAGGGCATTGAGGGAAGCTGCACTGCGAATGCCTATTTGATGGATAATAGAGACCTTCACTCCTCCAGGCTGTCAATCATTCCTCAATGCCAAATTCACTTTAAACAAGAAACATATGGGCTGCCAGTCACTTTATTTTCCCCAGAGTTCCCAGAATAGATTTGGAAACAGTCAACCCAAACGTCCGTCAACTTGACGAGCGTCTATGTTCAGCAAAGTTTTCGGCAGTTTTCATACAGAAATTCCCTGTTGGTGAGCGAAACCAACTGTGTGTATTTATACTTGCTGGCAAATGTGACAGCAGTGATAGTGTTAGCGGAGAAGTGGCTAGTGTCACAGTTTGAATATTTCCAGGATCCTCTGAAAGAAGAGCAATTTTATCCCCTCTGAATAGAAGCTAAAAGGGGTATGTGTGTGGAGCATCGTGTTCTGTCATCACAGATGGCCTTTGCAGAGGGTGACAGAATGGCAAATACACCATGTTAGCATACGGTGAGTATGACTGAAAGGGAGGTTCCTCAAATTGATTCTTCTAACAGTGTTCCATGAATCATAGATTAGGGTTGGAAGAGACCTCAGGAGGTCATCTAGTCCAACCCCCTGCTCAAAGCAGGATCAACACCAACTAAATCATCCCAGCCAGGGCTTTGTTAAGCCAGGCCCTAAAAACCTCTAAGGATCGAGATTCTACCACCTCCCTAGGTAACCTATTCCAGTGCTTCACCACCCTCCTAGTGAAATAGTGTTTCCTAATATCCAACCTAGACCTCCCTCACTGCAACTTGAGACCATTGCTCCTTGTTCTGTCATCTGCCACCACTGAGAACAGCCGAGCTCCATCCTCTTTGGAACCACCCTTCAGGTAGTTGAAGGCTGCTATCAAATCTCCCCTCACTCTTCTCTTCTGCAGACGAAACAAGCCCAGTTCCCTCAGCCTCTCCTTCTCCATGGGAGGTGTTTAAATCAGGCTAAGCAGACTAGTAACTATCTGGTTACACTGCTGTGCAGAGAATCTAAGTTCAGATTCTGAGCTCGACAAGCAGACTGGCAGGGAGTAGCAGCTCTGGTGGAGAGATACCATCCCCCCCGCCACATCAGTTTCTAATGACCTCCTGCCATTCCGGATTTGGGGTTTTGTCCCAGAAGGTCCTCTTCTAGTTTACTCTTGGGATGTAGTGCATTGAGAGACTGGACTATGAGTGATCATGTCCCAACAGTAAAATAGCCAGTGTTTATGTGGGAGGCAATTCTCAGTATCTCAACAAGGCTGAAGAGGAACTTTTGGGGTTAAACGCTTAATCATTCTGGCCTTTGATTAGGAGCATTCTGAGCCAGAGATGACCCTGACTGCCTGTCTGTTTTTATACCACCTGAACATGGTGCCATCTTTTGAATAACATCTCAGGTTTTTAATATAACATTATTTTAGGATTACTCTGAAATTATTGTCCCATTTGCTCCAGCCTATTTATAGCTGTACAATAATCCCCTGTTTTACAGCATATAAAAATATACATTTCTGAAAAAGCAACAGTGTAAACCGTGCAGTCCAGAAGACGTGAGGAGATGAGTGACGAAAACAACAGTTTGTCCAGCTGATGTTATTGGTCAGTAACTTGATGTCACGTAGGCTTTGACTGTGCGTCCAACTTCTGAAGATTTCAAGCTCTAGCCAGTAATGTTCATGTTAAAAAACTCTGATGGGCACTTTTCAAATGTTTTAGAGTTCAGGTTTGGTATCCAAAATATTTGAACCCCATGAGATTGCAAAACTTGGCTGGGAACCTCGCAAAAGCAGGCTTTCTTGTGAGATTTCCATCTCTTCTGCTTCTCATCTTGGCTTGAAATACCATGAGAATAAATGTTTTCATGGCGTATTTCAACACTTGCTGGTTTCAAATCCTGGACTTTATTTCAAAATCTTTGGAAAGGTTCAGTTCAGTTCTAAAGGGTGGTTTAACGACAAATGGGCTAGTGTCACAAATTTGGGGTCCAGGCCTATATACCATTTGAGAGTCAGAGAGGTTCAGATCCAGGGTTTTGATCTGATCCCATCTCTAATTTAAACTATTTAAGACATTCTCCAGTTTTCTTATAAAACATTCATATGGGAGAACTGAACAAATGGCTGTGTTTAATTAGTCCAATCAACTAAACTCGTTGCCTCACTCCCTCAGTGCAAAGAAAGCTATGAAGTGTCATTTACTGACCTGCAGAATACAATGAAGCTTTGATGAATTGGACAAACCTCAGCACTGCCCTTCTTATAATTTAATTTAGCTCTCATGCTGGACAGCTCAAGTGTACTGTCAACCTCTATTTATAGGTAGCATCTTTATAGGTGGAAAGAGAAATGAATTAATGTCAGCAAGATTAGCAATTATACCACTACTAAATAGTATGCTTGAAGCACTAAATAGCAGCAGTAATTATGTCACGGACTCTAGATCACCCTTTCCCAAAACAAGTCGTATTCCCAGAGAGTATCCCAATTGTGCTATAACATACAGGATAGTGTGTATTTGTACCACTATCCTCTACTGGAGAGAATATGAAGCTTGCTCAGTTGGGGTCAACAGGGCCTCACACAGCTGGTCCTCAGAGGATATGAGCCCTAACGCTGCTAGGTTAACAGAATTTCTACCTAAACTCAGCTGGTAATAAGAGGCCTGTCCTTAATCTGCAGCAACATTCTATCACCATTGGCAGGCTGGCAGGCAGCCCCCTGGGAGGGTTAGATGGGTGCCCAAAACATTGTGACAGTGATCAATCTAAAGGACTACCGCTCAGAGGCCTGAAGGTTGAAAAGCAATGGTATTGGGTGGTGCAAATTAGAGGCAAGAAAGGGAATCTCAGCAGCAGCCTAATGAAGATCCCTTTAAGTTTCACTGGGTGCATGGTTGGCTGTTTGGTCATTTACCTGGAGAACTTTGGCTCCCCATTATGATCAGTGATCCTAGTAATGAGGACAGCCATTAACCGCTTGATCCTGCAGCCCTTTAGCCCCGTTAATTTTACTGGGATTATCAAGTGAGTAATGATTACATTACAGGAAGTGTTCACGGATTAGCCCTTTTCTTGGTTTACTCTATTCCTTTTTTTGGAAATTTGACTTCCATTCAGAAGTGACCTGTCTATTTGTATGCCATCTGTAACATCTCAGGTTTGGAATATGTGATTGTTTTTGGAAATCTTTTGGAAGGTTCCCCTGTTCCTACAGGGATTTGGACCACATGCCACTGCAAATTGCTTCTCCCCTGCTTACGTCACAAACCTGTACACAACTCATGTTCCCGACATATCATACAGAGGGAACAAGCACATTGGTAGGCCTATGTTTTGCCTCTTGCCTAGCTGCTTAAGAAAATCTGCAAACTGTTTTAAGATGAGGAGCGAAGCAGAATCTACACTCCTCGGGATCACCCCAGTAGGTCAACTGCCACCTTGCAAATTTGCTGTGAACACACTGTCTTCTTTCAGCACCTGTAAACTCACAAAAAACACTTATTTGAGGCAATGGCAGTTGAGAGGAAAATGACAGGCACCCGTAGAGGGCCCAAAGTGCTCTTGATTGTTATAGAGGAAAGAAAATGCCAGCTTCTCAAGATGGTTCATGCCTCTCCACTTTTGTGAAATCTTTGAAACACACTGGCATTATCTGAACTGATACCAGCAATTTGATCTGCAAACAAGCACATTCCCCTTCCCTCCCTTCCCCTCCTCCCCCCGCCTTCCTTTTACAGGTTTCACTTTGATCCCTTTGAGATCGGTAGCAAGGATCTTGCCTCAATGGGATTGGGCACTTCGTACTGTGTTAACAACTGTGAGTTCAGTAATCTTAAACAACGATTTTAATGCATTCAGAGTCGAGCAGAGTAAAAATTTAAGTTGGACAGTTTTGCCTCTGTTTGTGAATTGTCTGCAAATTGTCTTGAATTCATCATTCAAAATGACTTCATTTGGGCAAATAATTAATGGCTTCTAGATTGTTTGTGAGCAAGTTTGTTGTGAGGACAGTTGGAATCTGATCTCTGGTGGTCGGACACCGAAAGCCAGATTTAGGTGCCTAAATATGCAGATAGGCCCCTACTAGATTTTACAGAAGTGCCTGAGCTGATTAGGTACCTAAAGTCAATGGGAGTTAAGCATCTAACTCACTTAGGCATTTTTGTAACTCCAACTAGGTGCCAATCTGCATCTTTCGGTGCCTAAATACCTTTGTGAACTTGCCCCCAAGGTGTGATGATGGTTTGATTGGGAGTTTATTGAACAGAAAATGGTATTCCTATTTAGCTGTTTTTACTGCTTGTTTACTTTGGGCTCAATTCTCATTTACACTAGGACTGCTTTATACCACTCTGGCTGTGTAAAGGAGCCTCAGAGTGGGTGCAAATTACATTTACACTCACCTCAAGGCTGCTTTACGCTGCCAGACCTATGTGAAGTGACCCTGTAAATTCTAGTTTTGCAAAGTCTCCAAGACAATTTGTAAGGACCCAATGGTGACGCGTGGGTTCTCAGAAGCTAACAAGTATCTTAGGGATGCATAAATGAAAGACATGGGGGGAGATCAAACACTGCCAAATGCAGGAGTTATTATTGAATGAGAGATGAATGAATAATGATCCCTCATCAATATTATTCGGTGCCTTTTCAAAGCCCTGCCCTGCAAAATTCCAAATGTCCTCTCAATGTGCTGGACACCTATAATTTCCATTCAAATCAATAGGCATTCAGTGCCTCATAGTAACTGGCTCTTCCATACTGGGAAAGACGTCAATGCTTCATGCCAAGGAAGCTGCGTTATTACTTGGCAGGCTCAGTGGGTAATTATGTTATGAGCTGCTTATTTCTGATATTGTGCAAATAATTCCTCCCACCGTTTCTTTCAACTCCTGAATTGCTTATTTGTTTGAATAGCTACTGGAAAATATAACAGGCTCCCAAATGCTTTTTTCACCCACATCTACAAGGGAGGGCCCATTCTCATTGGGGTACATCCTTAACTCATTTGTGCATGTAACTCCCATTGATTTGAATAGGAATGAACAGCCTAGTGCTCAGAGCCGTGTGAGAGGCTCAGTACATTGCAGAGAAGGCATCAAGAAGAGAATGCAGTACAAATACACAGCAGGGCAGCCTGACATCTGCGACTCTTGTGCTACATCATAGGAAGATTTTGTGGCTCTGGCAAGAAGCTGGAGCAGGAAGTGTTGAACTTTTAAATGGCCCCCCCTGGACCTTATAGAGACTGGAAAATATGACTGAGTACAAAGGTCTCCCGGAAACCACATGATACACACATCTTGCCTGGTTTCGAGATTTGGTTTAAAAGCATTAAGGTTCAGAAACATTTTGAATGAGTCTGGGATGACCAGTGTGTTTAAAAAAGAAAAGAACATTGTGGCAAGTTTCTGAAACGAGGTGAAATTCACCCCCTTTCATCAAGTGTTTCCTTGAGATGGAATTTACTAGACTCCAAAACACAAAGCAGAAGGGAATATCCTCACCAAGCCCTGAAAGCTGAACCCACTGAACTTCAGACAGCTTTGGGGTCAGGGGACTTCTGCAAGTCACAGAGGGCCAGATCCCCAGCTGGTGTAGATCAACATAGTTCCATTGGCACTGAAGTCAACAGTACTACACTGATCTGCACCAACTATGGATCTGACCCAATGTGTTGTCAACTCCCTATTTGCGTCAGCAGGAATCTAGGGTGCTCACTGCCTCTAAGGACTGGACCATAACTGAGCAGCAGAGGTGATGGGAAGTTGAAAAGTCTTCATGTCAGAACTCCCTTAACTGAGACCATTCAGAGATACATAACATTCCAATGAATGCTTTCTTTCCCCCTTTCCCTTAACTTCTGTTGCTGTTGGGTCAACAGGTCCAACCTTAAAAAAAAAAAAAAAGTTTATATCATGAAGTGGCTCTAAAGTTAGAGCTCTCCGAATGTACCCATGCTGAAACCATCATGGTATATTTATAATTCTCGCAAGATGCATTAGATGTTCTTGTCCCCCTCCCTCCACCCGATTGCACTTCAAAATCAGAATCGCTGGAGCTTTAAAAAGAAGAGACAGTGAAAATCAAGGCCTTTAAACGGTAGGGAAATGATGTTACAGTCATTTCAAGGAGCCGGTGCTTAAAGGTGCTTCAGGGCTTCAATGCCCATTAAAATAAATGGAAAGATTCCCATTGACTTCAATGGGCGTTGGATCAAGTCCACAACTCTCAATGACTTCAGTTCTAAAAAGCTTTGACCCACACTGTGTTACGACGTGCTACTCCTTTGATTCAGGCCACTCCCCCTACTTCAGCATCCATCCCTACTTCCCATTAAGAAGAACAACTTCCTGCTCACAGAACTATGCCAGCAGAGCAGGGTTGCCAGAGCTGAACAGTTGCATGTAAAGATTCCCCTCCTCCTCCCCAGTCCCATTAGAGATCTCGATCCCTTAGACATCCTCCCCGTTTTCACCGAGGGAGATAGTGTGTATTTTAATGGTTGGCACTTTACGGTTCTCCCGAGCGACGCTCCTTGATGTGCCAGTACAGCAGCATGTCCTGAGGAAACCTTTGCTCTTCACTTTGGCTCTGGCGCAGCTGGACTTGTCTTTAGAGATTGCACTTTTTGTAGACATGCTTTGCATGGTGGAGAAAATCTTCCACTCGCAGACCCCATTGGACTTGGAAATCCTATAGAAGGTTTCCCCCGATCCTACAGGGATACGGACAACATCCTTGGCACCGTCCATACTGGGGCTAGCTGGCTGGTTCAGATTGAAGCTAAGGGAATGCTTGTTGGCTGCTTGCTTTCTTGTGAAACACTGGGCTCGTAGGACATTTTGGAATGCTTTTTTAAACTCTTGACTCGAGCACGGGTAGATGATCGGGTTGATGCAGCTGTTCAAATACCCAAGCCAAAACGTTATTTTAAAAACTGTGTCTGAGGGCTTGAGTGCAGGAAAGAAAACGCCTGGAATGGAAAATACAGGGAGTGTTAAGACAAAACTGGCGAGAAATTGCAGATAGTCAAAGTGTAAGAGAGATAACAATGAAAACAACAAAGTTCATGATTTTTGGATGCTCCAACAACAGACTCATTCCTCCTGGGGAAGAGAACATTTCAGAATTTATGGTGCTCTACAATTACATAGACGATATGTAATAACTGTTCCAGGGGAACCTATCTGTTCAGTTACAAATGCAGCAGTAATTTCATATTTTAGGTTCTACAGAGTCCATAGTTTGGTGAAATGAGGTGACAAAGGGAAATTACTTCCTCCCAGGAGCTAAAGCACCAGACTGCTCAGATAAGCAAGGAGACAACTTAACAGGATTTGAAATGGCCAGGGAATCACCACCTCTGGGATCCCAGCTAATGGAAAGCCCAATGATCCCTTTCAGACAGGAATTTTTAAAGGATCCTAATGGACCTGGATGCCTCCCTCACTTAGGATCCTTCAAAAATCCCAGCCTACAGATTTTTATGCGTCATGCGCCTAATCCAAAATTCATAAAAGCCAATGGAAAGGTTCTCATTGATTGCAATGAGCATGGATCAGGCCCGTGAGCAATTGCTGTATAAACGGTAGGAGTTTCAAAATGTCTTTACTATCCTGCAGTGAGAGTGCTTAGCAGTGGTTAACTGAAGTTGCTAGAATTGTAAGGATGTTTCGCATGGAGCTAATTAAAAAGGGAAGGGAAAGGTGGCTTAAAGCCAAAACGGGCTGATGCTTTGTTCAACTGTAGTCAGCTACAGGGAACACTGATTGTCAGTGAAAAGGCCGTACAGGTATCCTTTTTTAAGGGATCACATGACCAGTCTCCCTCTGTTTAATAACATTGGGCTCCAGCTTGCCTGCAACATGAGCAAATGTACAGATATGTATGCAAGACTTAAAAATCTCCCTCCTTGGTTAACGCTCTGATAAAAAAAAATGCAATTGTTCAATTAATGTATTGATTTTTAAGAAAACCTTCTCCTGTCAAAGAAAGCAGCCAGCCATTCAGGGCACGCTCTGTCCCCACAGATTTACAAAAGCCACAAAGCATGCCAGCAATTTGTTTTTGACTAATAGTACAGGACATCTATTGTAATGAACTGGCTTGGGTGGATACCTACCCCTGCCATTTTCCAGGCTTGAACGTGTATCATAAACCCTGTACTACAAACACCTATTAAATATTTTGTTAGCTTAAATGCCGGGGTTGTGTGGTCTATCCCAGCTGTTGCGATGAGGCTCTGAATGGTGATGGAGGAGGACAGTTGTGTAGTCTCTAAATGACCAAGGAGTTATGCTATTTTCACTGCATTTCACGACATTCTTCTAATCTTTGATACTCGAGTCTTTGGCAAAGGCAGTCTTTTCACCTTCTTGTAAAAGGATACAACGAGCAACTATCCCAAACACACTTAAAGTAAGAATTTTCTGCTAACTTTTCCATTTTTTAAAGATTTTATCCCATGCGCTGAAAGATTAAAGATTAATTAAAGATTCCTACTAGAGCTGTTCAAAATTTTTAAAATGGCCAAAAATTCAGATTTTGATTGATGCCACATCTACTCCTTCAAAAAAGTCACCACTTAGGTTTTTTTTTTTTTTAAGTTATTTGGTCAGCGGTAGCGCTGGATACATTTTTTTGATTTTCATTTTTTTTTGTTGAAATTAAAAGAAAACAGTAAAAAGGATTTATGAAATTAGTGATTTTTTTAAAACTGTTTTTTCAACCAGCTTGACGTAGAATCTTAGAAATGCCAGGCTGGAAGGGATCTCAAAAAGTCATCAAGTCCCGTCCCCTGCGCTGAGGCAGAACAATGTAAACCTAGACCATCCCTGACAGGTGTTTTTGTCCAGCTTGTTCTTAAAAACTTCCAATAATGGGGATCCCACAACCTCCTTTGGAAGCCTGCTCCAGTGCTTAACTACCCTGATAATTAGAAAGATTTTCCTAATATCTACCCTAAATCTCCTTTGCTGCAGCATAAGCCCGTTACTTCTTGTCCTACCTTCCAGTAGACATGGAGAACAATTGATCATAGTCCTTTTTATAACAGTCCTTAACGTATTTGAAAACTATCAGAGCTCTCCTCAGCCTTATTTAAAGACTAAAGATGCCCAATTTTTTAAACTCTTCCCCAAAGATCAGGTTTTCTAAACCTTTTATCATTTTTTTTAGCTCTCCTCTGGACTCTCTCAAATCTGTCCACATCTTTCCTAAAGTGTGGTGCCCAGGATTGGACACAATTCTGCAACTGACGCTTGGCGCTTGTAGAGTAAAATTCACTCTTGGGCAGAGGCCCAGCACAATGCCTATGCACCCGGTATGTCCCACTTAAGCAAAGTGACTAAAAGTATTGCTAGCATATGTGGTATCCTTCTGTTCCGAGGATGTAAGTGGTGCATAGGCCTCAGACTGGCCTGCTACATGACTGTACATTTCACCCATAAACTTGAGTTATAGTAAGAAAGCTTACCGACATTATTCAAATGATGCTTGTAACATGAAGAGAGGCGTGTGCCTAAGTGATTTGCTGAATCAGGACCATAATGACCAAAATATAGAAACACAGCTAGGATACCAAAGATGTAACACTGATGCTTATGGAGAATTGTTTACAAAGCTGCTGTTAGTGGTCCCAGAATAACACTAGAAATTCGCCTGTAATAAGATCCCACAATTCCCTAGCTCACATGTTCAAGTTTCTTGGAAATGAAAATAGTGCTGTCTGGTTGTGAATGAAACAGAAAACTGGATTCCATGCTGTCAAAATATTGCCTGTTCTGGGGGCCCATGGTAAATAAAAAAGCCTCTAGGACAACTTTCTGCTGCAGATCCACCATTGCATTAAATCCTTAACAAGTTTTTGAGGGAAAGGTCATTCATTATTATGCTTTCAAAGTACTTGCCTCCAATAATGTGATCCTATCATTCCAAAATCAGTGATTACTTTGGACAACATATGTTGGATATAAACATCATCCCAAATTCCCAGAAAACACAATTTGCTTGTTTGGGTCTTTACAGCCAAGATTTTGATCAATAGCTCTTTTAACATTGACACATCCCCCTCGCCCAGCCCCTGTGAAATCATAAACATGCTGAGATTGATAGGGATATTGTAGTAGTTATTTACACAACACATGAAGTTTGCCAGTACATAAGCATTCATCATTTTTATTCTCCAAAATCATACATACAACAATACTGTTAGAGACATGGGCCTGAATGAAAACAAAAGATCTCAAATTCTAACTGAATGTTGGGGAAGTTCAGATCACCCACAGACCTCTGTGTGCCCAACCAAACCCCCAAGCTGAAGTTCGGATGTGGATCCTAACTTCATTGCATTAATGCTTCTCTGCTCTTGAACCATGCCAGAAAGCAGTTCCTGAACTTTACAGCGTTTCATTCTGGTTTCAGGGGAGCCTAAGATGAGGTGACTTTTGAAAATGTAGGGGAATTTATGGATTCATCTGTAGGATCTGAACTCAACTGCTTCCGGATACGTGTTCAATCTGAAACTTCGAAAATTCAGAAAAGTTATTTAAGCTGCATGCACTGAAGAGAGTTTTTCTGGGCGAATGTGTGTGTGAGAAGGTATAAGGATATTGCCTAAACCAGGCACACAAATGATGAGAATGAATAATGACTCTCATTCTGCTTCTGCTGAATGCAATCCCTATTGTCAAATGCAAAGCGATGTCTACCCACCATAACACAAACCCTCACTTTCTGAGCTGAAATGATGGGCACAGGAAGTATGTTGGGGGCAAGTGAGGAATGGGACATGTGGCCAGAGTGCAGTGTAATCTAGTTATCTTCAGTTGGTGCAAGGTCCCTTAGGGATCACAGCCAATTGGTGCAAATTACAGCAGCCACTAGGCTGCTCTAAGATGCCCCAGGGCTATGACTGGGGCAACATATGAGAGAGTTGTAGCTGATTCCCTGACAGTCAGGTTAGGCACAGCAGAGAACCTTGTTCTTTATTTTCAAACAGGTAGATGTCTGGCTGTGGATCACAATTGCTACTAGTTCATTCATAGATTCATAGATTCTAGGACTGGAAGGGACCTCGAGAGGTCATCGAGTCCAGTCCCCTGCCCTCATGGCAGGACCAAATAATGTCTAGACCATCCTTGATAGACATTTATCTAACCTATTCTTAAATATCTCCAGAGATGGAGATTCCACAATCTCCCTAGGCAATTTATTCCAGTGTTTAACCACCCTGACTGTAAGGAACTTTTTCCTAATGCCCATCCTAAACCTCCCTTGCTCCAGTTTAAGCCCATTGCTTCTTGTTCTATCCTTAGAGGCTAAGATGAACAAGTTTTCTCCCTCCTCCTTATGACACCCTTTTAGATACCTGAAAACTGCTATCATGTCCCCTTTTCCAAACTAAACAAATCCAGTCATTTGCCTATGTGAATGTGCCTTTTTTGACTGAAAATAGTTTAAAATACCTTTCCTATTCAATGCAATACTGATAATATTTTAATTCTTTACCAAGTGAATCATCCAAACTATTGTACAAAAGATATCAGATCGGTATTTCATGATTTTTCTTCGTGACTACTCCAGAAATTTCTTAATATACAAATGCTATTTCCCTGTAATAACAAAATGCCCTACAGCTGTTCATTATCTCGCTTCTTTTTGGTTGGGAATTTCAAAAGAACCTAAGGAGACCAAGATGCCCCAATTCCATTGAATTAATCTGACATCAGTTTGTCCATTCCTTTCCCGTTTTGTTTCAATGGAAAAGGTAAATGAAATCCAAGTCCAGCAAGTGCTCTATTAAGCCAAATGTAGTAGTGGGTGAAAAACAAATCTTGTTTGCTGTGACTTTTGGCTCCTTTTAAATGGAATGCTAACACTCTGCCAAAGACTGTTAAAAATAGAAAATAGCCAGCGTCAAAGCCAGGCTCCTGCTTTAATGGGTGGGTGGGGAGATTTGTAGGCTAATTTATTAATATAACCTTTTTGGTTGATCAGTGTAGCGATTTCCTATCTTGGAACAGCACATTGTCATGAAAAGGACATTGAGTAGCTTTAACAGTAAACATGGGTTGCCATCTGTAGAAGCCACCATCTTCCTTTCTTAACTCTTTCATTCCCATGATAGATGTAATTTGCACATTTTAGACAAAATTGTGCTTTCACATACATCAACTGGGCCAAGCATCAATGAAGCTTTGCAGATTTACACCAACTGGAGATCTGGTATGTCTACTTCAGTGGTGTTGCACATGCCTTCAGTGGTGTTTACATCAGGGCAAAGTGAATGTAAAATTCTTCTAAATCAAAATAGTAGCATTTTGCACCCTCTTTACACCAGTGTAAATGGCTTGCACAAGGGCAGAGCACTGGTAAACTGAGCTGAGGATACTTACATTCTAAACCACTGTGTGGTCTGGGCAAGACATTTTAAGCTGTTTCTCATCTGTATAATGGACATAATACAAAACTGTTGGTGTAATTAGCGTTTGTGTAGTGCTTTGTAGCTATAAAACGTTAGTCTCATGCTGCAGAACTTGAAGCCAGAACTTTACTCACCCCCAAAGCTAGGGATATATTTTGATCCAAAGTTTTAGATTGTCCCATTACATCTGGGCTGATGTTCATGTCCGTGTCTAGTTACTATTATTACACCCCAGCTAATACAGACAGAAGCCCTAAGGTCCCGAGTGATGTCAATTGAAGTGAATGACAGGAGAATGCTATGTTTTTATGTATCTTCTACAGACAGAAAGACTTTTTATTTATCTTTCATCCATGAGTTTCAAAGCACTTTACATACATTAATGAATGAACCCTCATAAGACCCCTATGAGATAAATATTATTTCCACTGTATTGCTAGGGAAACTAAAGTACACATAGTTTAGGTGAATTTCCCCGGTTACGCACAAAATCTGGAATTGAACCCAGATCTACAGGTTCCCCATCCTATGCCTTAATCACAAAACCATCCTCCATACAGCACTTACAAATCTTACATTCTGCAGTGTGATTTTATCAGTTCATGAGTCTGTCACTGTATTACACCCGCCTGCTATGTGAAACAAGGAGAAATATGCCAAGTGTGATGTACGACATCCTTTGGCACTTTAGTGTGCTCAAACCAGCGAAGGGTAATGAAGTGCAAAAACAGTATAATTTTTATTCTGCACCAAGTGAAGGCTTGACATGACTAATGTAATCTCCTGCCACGATTCTGCTGTACTGTCTGCCCTTGAAAGAGTGAATCAAAATCACATTGCTTGGAAAAAGCTAGACAGGAACCCCACTGACTATGGCACTTATTTGATGACTTATATAAACTCATTACCAATAAATACAAAGGCCCAATCCTCTGTCCAAAAATAGCACCATAAATATGAGAAATGAACACACAGAGTGCTCAAAGACTATAACAACACTGGCTCTTGTTCCATAGTGTTACAGTGTAAGAATCATGAATGCAAATATATAGGAATTTGGTTGAAAAGCATAATTTACAAAACAATATGATATGCAGTGTACGTACGCATCCTTTAAAAAAAACCTAGAGAAACATTCTAGTCTGTCAGAAAATACTGTTTTGTTCAAACCAAAACTTTCTGTGGAAAGTGTCATTTTGGTAAAATGTTCATTAAAAAGCGAATCATTTTAATAACGTATTTAGACATTTTTAGTACAGAATATTAATTTAGAAATTACTTTTCATTTTGAAGTTTCATTTCATATGATAAAACATTAAAATTAAATAAGTCTACATTGAAACTAAATGTTTTGATGTTAATCAAAACAAGATGTTTTAACTGACCTAAAATGTTAAGTTTCCAAAATTCACCACTTTCCCCTGAACAAAAATATATTCAGAAATGGTGGAATGTCCCACAAAACAAGAAATTCCAGTTCCTGCTCAGCTCTAAAAATTTGGAGTTGTTCAACTGAGATATGAAACCAAGGGCTTCATTATTTAGTTGGTGTTGGTCCTGCTTTGAGCAGGGGGTTGGACTAGATGACCTCCTGAGGTCCCTTCCAACCCTGATATTCTATGATTCTGTGATTATTTCTGGTCATTGTAGAGCCCTGGTATATTTTGCAACAATAAATGTGTTAGCCCTGATATACTGCACAAACACCAACACAGGGCAATTACATTCTGCCTATTATACTCTCCCAGCAGTTTCAACTGGTTCTGCAGTAGTTATCAACATCTTCCATGCCATGACTCTTCTCCACATCCCCACGCTCCCTTCCCATCTAGCTGAATGGGTAGGGCAGGGTGACACCAGCGGAGTTCATGACCCCTAGGTTGAGAACCCACTGGATCTGATATTTTTCTTCCAATCCTTTAATATTTTGTAGAGTCGCTGTATGCATTTAAATAGACAATGTGTTTAAGACCAGAGGTGGATGCATTCAGTGCTGAATGGAAATTATCTTTAACTGGTGGTGTTAAGACTTGTCTTAAGGTATTTCATTCAGAGCATTTGAAGGCATAACAAGAACCAATGGCTGGAAGTTAAAGCAAGACAAATTCAAGTTAGAAATACAGTAAAAGCTTTGTTATCCAGCATGCTGGGGGTATGGGAGGTGCCGGTTAATCAAAAATTCCGGTTAACTAAGACTTAACAATGGAATACCAATTTTCAAAGAATTAGACTACAATAAAATGAATAAAGTATAAAATAGTATACAGGTACTCACCAATCCAGTAGTAGTACTGCATTGCAGAGTGGTTGGTTTCTTGAAGCACTTAGGTGTATACAGGGAAAGTTTTCTATACAGTAGGTTATCTTATGACACTTCAGGTCACCCAGATCACTAAAACTACACTTAACACTAAAACAATACTGAACATAATTTAATCTTTCTTTGATGATTCAGAAGGCACTTCAGGATCTTGCAGTGCCTCAGAATCATCATTATCAATATCAATTATCATTGTCAATGTGGAAGGTGTAGAAGGCTGGGCTGAATCTGTAATGGCCCTACGACACCCCCTGGAAGCTGCTTTTTTGAATAAATCCATGATACCAGCTTGCTTACTTACTTGTCCTCTGCCTCTTTTGCATAAACATAGAGTGCAGAATGCATAATTGCATAACCTCCTGGGCTGTATACTAGTCCCGGTTACTAGACTGAAGATTTGTATTGGGAGATATCAGAAATGCCAGTTAATAAAGCTTTCCGGTTGGTAAAGTGCCGGATAACACAGCTTTTACTGTAATACCCTTTTTTAACAATGAGGATGATTAATCATTGAACAAACCATCACTTGATGTCTTCAGATCAAGACAGACTGCCTTTCTGGAAGATATGCTTTAGCAAAACACAAATTAATGGGCTGAATACTGGGGTTATCTTCTTCTCTTTATCCCAGGGCATCTTTGTAGACACAGGGAACAATACAGTGTCACCATTCATTTCTGTCAATGGCTTGTTCATCCATTAAACCCAACCTGGCCTGTTCCTGCGTACAATGCCATGCCATCTAGCTGGTGGTCAGTGGTAACTGTGTGAAATTCTCTGCCCTGCATTATACAGGAGGTCTGACTAAATGATCTAATGGCCCTTTCTGCCTGTAAAAACTGAATCCCTGAAACAATTTTGGATAATAAATGAATTAGTAAAAATCAAAGTCTGCTAGTGCTTAGCATATGTGAGTGTTCGACAGTGCACTTGCAATGTTTCCTAGCAGAGCCAAAGGATGGGAGAAGAAGCAAGCAGGGAGTTAAGAAAGGATAACTGCTACTAAAATACTTTGGGTTCTGTCGAACTCTGTGCATAGAACAAGATACTATTTGAGCATCAGCAGAGCAAGCTTCTTGTCACTGTGCCACAACCCTGTTCTGGATGGATCATCTTCCCTAGAGGTAAGGAGGGAGTTCAGAGTCCACATTCATCCACTATGTTGTGTCTGCCAATTAGTCACAATTTTGATTTGAACATTTCACCCACTAGCAGCCTGGACTGAGAATGCTAATTTGTTTGACGTAGGCTGGCAAAAAAACCTGTCAGTATCTACCATTTTTCAAGTGACTGCTGACATAGATTGGATCACAACCAGCAATCAAGCCATGAAAGGCTTTATATCTCATAACTAATCCAATTCAATCTAATCCTCATGGACTCTTATGTCTTAGGTAGTATTTCTTTTGCAGAAGTAAAAGGTTAAATTCTGGTAAACACCATTGTTAATTTCATAGAATCAGAATATCAGGGTTGGAAGGGACCTCAGGAGGTCATCTAGTCCAACCCCCTGCTCAAAGCAGGACCAATTCCCAACTGAATCATCTCAGCCAGGGCTTTGTCAAGCCTGACCTTAGAAAACCTCTAAGGAAGGAGATTCCACCACTTCCCTAGGTAACCCATTTCCTTTCTTCTTGGAGAGTTATTTACATCTGTGCAAAGGGAGTGAAAAAATGTTACCAAAACAGAATTCTCCATTCACACCAGTTGTGTTTTACACCCACTCTGAACTCACTTTTCAAGTGTGTAAATGACTACATAAAGTACAAGGCACTAGAGAATCAGGCGCTAAGCTTTTCCATGTTCATATCATACTGGTTTACCTAAATTCCCTCCAGCTGGTGCTGACAACCAGGAAAAAAAGATTAACTCAACTTTTAATTCCTATGCATTGTAGATTGGTTAAATGATCCTTGGTTTATGTTTTGCATTCTAACATAAGTTTTATTAAGAGAGTCATTAGCATGATTCAATCTCCTCTTGTTCAGAAATAAAATTTGTTATTAGTGTTGTCAGTTCTTTAATTTGCTTTCCAGATTAAACATTTCCCATCATTTACCCCTCCTCCTTCCATCCCCCAATGTGTGAGGATTTTGTTTTTCTCAATGTAAGCTTTTATTTTTATGTTTGCTAACTTTGTTTTCTGGAGCCAACAGCTGTACATTTTCCACATCCTGCTGCTGATTAAATGCCAAGACAGGTGCAAAGGCACTCTCTGATTTCTCTGTAAATCAATTACTTAGAAGTTATGGAGTTGCTTGATTACAGTGTATTCAAACATCAGTACTGATGTCAAGTATGGATGTGTTAATGGAAAGCACATGGCATATGGAGTCCCCAGCCTGTACAGGTTTCTTGCCTTCCATATTATTTAATATAGTGGTATCCTACTCCACATTATAGGAAGCAGCATGAGGTTAGTAAGCCTTAAGTCTTTGTGTCCTCAGGACCTTTGTAGGAATGGTATATTGGTGAATGTTCTGAAAACATGTAGAGGACTATGAATCAGGGATGTTAGACAACATCATTTTCAAGGTTATGTTCCCCACTTCATTTCTTCCATATGTGTGTTCAAAGTCCAGTGGTGGAGTAAGAGCACAGGGATGAACTAAGGAACAAGCAGTAACCTGTGAAATATTCATGCTTGTGTAGAAATATTAGGGCTTTATATTCTCTGTAAGATGCAGTGATGAGTGGGAAACAATCACATACACACAAATGGTCACATTCCATCCAGTAAAGAGCAGTGGTTCATAAGCACATTCTGAGATGATAGAAACAAATGAGGCTTATTATTAAGTGTTATTTGATGAGAGGGTTGCATCTGAAGGTGCCTGAGGGCTCCAGTGGAAATACAAATTAAAACAAATTAAAAAGCATGAAGACAGAAGGCTGAGCAGCAGACATTCCCTCAGGCAGATTGGTCCTGTGTTATCTATGGCTTTCAATACCTAAAGTGAGGCAGTTTGCGAGACAGAGCTCACCAAACATGGTTAAACCCATTTTTGCCTTTGCTCCCAAGCTTGGAGTTTGCACTGGATTTTATTCCATGTGACCATTCCCTACCTACACTGTTCCTTATTCTCAGGTCAAATAGAAAATATGCCATAGAAATATATATATATCTTACTTCTTCAGAGTGATCACAGCTGTGCTCTGTATTTTTACTGCCCTGAAGCACGTCTCACACAGCCCTCTTCTATGGAAAGAATCTTTAGTGGGAACAAATATAGGATCAAATAAGCTTTGAAAAGTAGGAAATGCTCCAGATTTTTGTAGCACTAAATTAATGTACCTAATACAGAAGGGCGGTTTATTTCTTAATACCAGTGGGCAGGCAGAATGGAGAAACCTCAGTGCCTATGAACCCTCTTCCAGGATTCTGGAATGTTTTGGATAAGTGGTTTATTCTTATTCACCTTCCAATTCTTTGCACTTCTTAAATCGGCTGGAATTGGAAATGCCAAAATAGCAAGAGAAAAGCTGCTCTCATGCACCAGACTTTGAATTCAAGGATCGCTAGAGCATGCAGTAGAACTCATAGGCCCCGACTCCGTGGGTGCTCCGGGGCTGGAGCACCCATGGGGAAAAATTAGTGGGTGCTCTGCACCCACCGGCAGCCAAGCTCCCCTCACCTTCCACCCCAGCCCACCTCACCACCTCCTCTGCCTCCTCCCCTGAGCACGCTGCGTCCCCGCTCCTCCGCCTACCTCCCAGCGCTTGCTGCCACAAAACAGCTGTAGCAAGCTTCGTCAGGGAGGGGGGAGGAGCGGGAATGTGGCGCACTCAGGAGAGGAGGCGGGGCCGGGGCAGGGATTTAGGGAAGGAGTTGAATAGGGGCAGGGAGGGGGAGGAGTTGGGGAGGAGACTTTGGGGAATGGGGGTGGGGCAAGGGTGGAGTCAGGGTGGGGCCGGGGGCAGAGGGGGGTCAGGCACCCACCGGCGCCAGTAGAAGTCAGCACCTATGGTAGAACTCACCTGTTTCCCCACCGCTTTTGCTACACAGTGCAGGGGAAGGCAACTGATGGATTGGATTGATTGAGTGAGGGCGGGAGGCTGGGATGGGTGTTGGAATTGGGAAATATTTATTACGATCTACAGATGTCACTGTGTCTGGGTGCTCTGCTTGGATTTTTTAAGGAGTGTTTTATGTTATGTGTTATGGGGTGTCCAGTTATGATAAGTGCCAGTTATATACATAAAATAAATATTTCTGGCATAAGAAACAAACACCAAATATCACATATGCAAGCCAGTAATTGCCAGATTTGCAGCCCGGATCTGCAGACTCAGAATGTTCAGCTAAACACTTGGAGCCAAATTCTGCTCTCAGTTACATCATTGTAAATCTGGAGCAACTGATAGATCAACTCCATTACTGATTAAAAAAACAAAAACCTGGTTGTAATGAAATTACTTGGGATACTAGCATTGCAACCCTTGTGATTCTATCATGCTATTTATGTTTTCTCTAAAGACCCCAGCTCTTGGAGTCACGTGACTAACGGAGAATCCCAGCTTTTATTAAAAAAGTAGCCCTCGTGGTTTCAGAAAAAAAGCTTGAAAATATGAACCCTAAAGGCTCAAAACCCAGAAGGCAAATAAAAAGAGCCCAACATTTATTTTTAAAAAAATCTCATTTCCAAGCCACTCGGGCTGTGGGGGCGGCTAACATGATTTCTGAACATTTGGGGTTGGTAATACTGGGATTCACACCCCAGTGCAAATGAATAAAATATGTCCCTTAAACTTTTGAACTGAACCCAAACTTTTGTGGCTCATCCATTCCCACCTCTTGATGCATAAAAAGCACTCTGACATCTTTTTGAATGGAAAATGACATTCCTCCTGGCTCATGTACTCTAGGGGCATAAAAGTGGTGATTTGAAATCATTCCTATAGAAGACAAGAACATTTTAGCGAGGAGGGAAAGTCTCCCATTTGACAGGTAAATCATCCAGGAAAGCTTTACATGCAGAGCTTAAGTCACTACCATGTAAAAGGCAAATGTTTAAAAATCTCTTCTTTCATTTTTAGGTCAAACTGGCTGGAATATGACTCAGGGGACACAGGTCTAAATTCCACAGGTGAAATCCAGGCCCCTTTGAAGTCAAAGGGACTTTTGCCGTTGTGTTCAACGTGGCCAGGATTTCATCCCCAAACCAACAAGGACTTTGCAATCCATGTTTATGGCAGATTCCCCTTGTGTTGAAGAAACACTCCAAAGAGATATTCCAGCTGCCGTTCTTCTCGGTTTATTTTCTTTATATTCAACGGCTCCACACCCACGCACATGTACCCTTCTTGTTGTATACAAATGCGCTCCATCTCACTGACCTGCTGCCACCCTGCTCTGCTGCAGTGCTTCTCTGTCATTATGGAACATGCTAAGATGCTATTACAGGGAGTCTCGATCTGAATGCTGTCCCTGGGGCCCACATATAATATATTCTAACATCAACACCATTTAGGGCTGGATAGTCTTAGCCTTTATTCCGCTGTGCAGGGAATCAAGGGGGCGTAAGGTCTCCTCCTTTCTTCTCTGCACAGCCCTGCTTAAATTGTGACTTTTGCTAGGCTGGGGGAGAGCATAGGCTACTTGCAGAGCAGGGAGTAACTGGCAAGCCAGAAGGGGCGGAGAGGGGCATGGAGTGGGGGGACCCCTGCCTCCACCAGGTTAGTTGTTGGTCAGAGCAGATGGCAGGATATACAGGAGAGAGGGGGCTGTTGCATGAAAAGGGGCAAAGTACTTCACTCCTTCCCTGGTGCAAACAGGGAGCAGAGGAGAAAGTCCCATGTTGTTCTCTGGTTGCTCTTGGGGTGGAGCAGCTACACGCCACCCCATAGTCAGCTACTAACTAAACAGGCAGTAAGGGATGGGTGGCTTCAGCACATAACACTCTGATTAACCCAGCTAGCTCCTTGATGACCACTTTATACTAGGTTATCCTACTGCAAAGAAAAACGATGCATGCACATAAATGACTAGCCACCCAGCCCTATTACTCAACCCTTGTGACTCCTTTATTCCACTCTGCTCACTCGTTGTCACATCTGACAATCAACACTGTCAGCTCTGAGCAGGCAGGCCCACATCATGTGTCTTTATTTTCCCAGTCAAATTCCGAGCACAGTCCTGGGCACTGCCTCGTTAAATAATAATTGCAATTATTAATAATTATATCCGCCACGAATCCTTCTACTTGAGGTTGTTGCATAACTCCACCAGAAATTAATTTAATCAGGAATCTCAGTTTATAACTCAGTTAGGAACCATTAGTAATGACAGTAACTCTGAGAGGCCACAACTGAGATAGGACCATTGTACAACCATCAACACACTGAGCGACAGTCCTTGCCCTGAAGAGATTCCAATCTAAATAGCCAGAACAGATACATAAGATATTACTCAACATCAAAAAGGGTAATAGAATCTGGCATTAAATTGATAGTGCTTATAAGGCAGAAGGCTTTCATGATATGGTATAGTATATTTCAGAAGAAGAAGAGGCCCCTATGGTATTTTATAGAATAGGAATAAAATATAAACCAAGCACACCAATGTCACCGCTCCTAGTCATTTTATGACTTCCTGCAAGCTTTGGCAGTAATTGTTTTCTATGTTGGGTTTGGATTCTTATTATACAACAGGCAAGTTCTCCTGACAACCATCGTAAATTTCAAAAAAGGGAAACAGCCTTTTCCTAGCAGAGCCTATGGGAATAGAGTGATTGCATGAGCTGGGTGAAACTTTCTCGTAATGAAACCTCGAAGGTGGTAAAACGTGCTGTGGCTTGTCTTACTCAGAATTGGAGTCAATATATTGATTGAGCGGGAGCCCTGTTCAAGTGAACTTGGGTGACTTCCACTTCAAACAAAACACAGCAGTTTCAGTCGAGTATCACTCCTCGGGAAACTTCAAGAAAGTGGAGCCTAGGGATGTGAAATGAGAATAAAGGTTCACATTAACTTCTAATCTCAAGCCATCATGTTTTCTTCACAGCTGCACTTATATTTGTCCCATGCTGTCAGTTAAACTAGCAGTAACTATGATGGCTTTTAATGCTGATCCATGGCATGTAGTTAAGATACTAGTCCATGAATTTAAAAGAAAACTAGATAAATTCATGGAGGTTAAGTCCATTAATGGCTATTAGCCAGGATGGGTAAGGAATGGTGTCCCTAGCCTCTGTTTGTCAGAGGGTGGAGATGGATGGCAGGAGAGAGATCACTTGATCATTACCTGTTAGATTCACTCCCTCTGGGGCACCTGGCATTGGCCACTGTCGGTAGACAGGATACTGGGCTGGATGGACCTTTGGTCTGACCCAGTATGGCCGTTCTTATGTCTGGGACACAGGAAATGTGGGTTCAAATCCCTGCCTTGCCAAAGACTTCTTGTGTGACCTTAGTTAAGTCACTTAGGGCCAGAACATTAAAGGTATTTAAGCAACTAATTCCAATTAAAATCAATGGGAGTTAGATGCCTAAATTCCTTTGAATGTCTGGCCCTTCCTCATTCAGTGCCTTAGTTCCCTCTCTGTGAAATAGGGATAATACCACTTCCCTACCACACAGGCTATTGTGAGGATAAATACATTGAAAATTGTGAGGTGCTCAGATACCATGGTGGTGGAGGGTGACAAGTGTAGTAGACAGATGGATCTGCAACACAAGTGAAACTATTTGGAGTACAGTATTGGTTCTGCCAAAAAATGTCTACACCGTCTGAATTTTTCATCCCAACCCAAGCCCAATTCCAAACGGCAACATTCAAAAAGTCTCAGGTTGGAAATGTACATATTTGATGTGGAAAAAAAACACAAAACCCTTTAGACAGCACTTTGTGGCAAAGCAAAATGTGAGGACATTGAAATTACATGAGACAAAAGAATAATTCAGGAAAAGTTTCCAGACCACTCCGCCACCCAGGAAGATGGGATAGAACCCTCATGCAAGGATTTCTGGAGTTCCCTACCTTACCTTACCTTATATTTAGTTTGGCACATACATTAAGTTATTATTATTAACGATAATATCCAGCTCTTATATAGTGCTTTTCATTCATAGACCTCAAAGCACTTTACTAAGGAGGTCAGTATCATTATCTCCATTTTACAGATGGAAAAACTGAGGCACAGAGTGGGCCATAGCATGACCAAGGTTAATGGAAGAGCCAGAAATAGAATACAAGTCTTTTGAAACCCAGTCCAGTGCTACACTGCCCCAATTAAAATAAATGGTTGTTTCTGTTCTTTATTCCTTTCTTCATTGTCATTGATTTTCTTTCTGTGATTTCATGAGGAGAATGAGAGATTTGCTATTTAGATACATTCCTAAATCACCCCAGGATTTCACAGTGAAAAAATGTGAAAAATCAGTTGTCAGCCATTATTATTTCCCCCCCGTGTTATTACTGTCCATGAGTACATGGGAAGGCAGTGTGCTCGGAGGACTGGGAGTCGGGACTGTTGCATTCTGTCCCTGGCTCTACTGACTGTGATATGTTGTTCTAGTCATGTCACTGCTCTGTGCCTCAGTTTCCCCATCTGCAAAGTGGGAACAACCACCCTTACCTCACAAAAGGACTCGGTGGGTCCTTCCATTCAGAGGGCTTTGGGATTCTGGGATAAAAGGCACAATATGCTGCATCAGTGCAAAGTATCATGATCATAAAATAAAGGCCTCTTGAAAAATTAGATTTTGGATTTACGCCTTCCTGTGGAGCATCTAGCATTTGCCAGTGTTGGGAAGAGATCACAGATTAGCTAGGCCCATTAATCTTTTATGGCATGGCAACTGCCATTGACTTGCTGGTTATGCCATGCAAGGTGGATGAATTGCCAGCTTCATGACTCTTGGTGTTTCCCTTTGTGCAAAGTCATAACACTTGGTTTATGTGCCTCTTGAGGACCCTGAACATCCTGTTTCAATTGCTCCCAATGCCTTTGGCTGTTTGCATTATTCCAAAATCGTACTTCCAGGCTCCACCCATCAGGTCACCAATGCCCAGATGTACTCGGTGGGTAGGATGCAGGCCTAATGGCAAAGGCATGGTGTAAACTGCAAGGCAGCAGGGGCACTGGCAAGAAACCAGACTAGTTCCCTACCCCCCAGTCATGTGATCCATGTGAGTCTATTGAGGAATAGCCAACTAAGAGAGAGGGCGGGGGTTCTTGGTCCTGCTTGCCGGGGAGGGAGCTTTGTAACAAAACATGCCAGCAGACAGTAGTCTGCCTGGAAAGAGTCAGTTTAAAACAGGTTGTGGTGAACTGTGCCTTGTGCGTCTCTGCTGTTGTGTGGTATTGGTCTGAATTCTAAGGAATAAAGTCGTGTTATGTTGCAACCTTCCAGTAAGAGCATTTATGTTTGTATCTATATATGCTGTGAACCTAATCTGGGCCAGCGATTCCCATTACAGAGCGTGAGCGGCAATGGAGTAGAGTAAGTAGGTGGGGTGAAAGGTAAGGGATGGGCAGCTGAATTAACTGATTTTCAAACTCTAAGGCTCGCCAAAAATTGCTCCCAAGGGACAGGATTCTCCCACGAGATAGAACCAGATCAAATCTCCGATATTCCTGTTTAATGAGCCATATCAAGCCAGGCCCAATGGGCGGATTTCTCTCTTGTAGCACAGGTGGGACGAATTGTTTTTGGCATGGCCTTTGGGAATTCCGTTCTGCGAGTCCATTGGCCTCTATGTGAAATGGCCAGAGGGAGGGGGAAGCCTGCAAAGGCCCTAATCTGCAGCTTTGAGGGACACGACGAGTTATAACATATTCAGCCAAAGCAAACCCAAAAGAAAAATATGACCATCCACAAATCTGCCCCCATCTCGGACTTTGTGGCTGTCACTACACCCCTCCCTGTGGCTACTTGTGACATCCCATCAACAGCACAGACAGCACTTGGCTTCTCATGCTCCGGAAGGATGCAGTTGAAGGTTTAGCTCTAGTGACGTTTGCAAGCTGTTGTCCTCTTGGGCTTCGGACACGACAACAACAAAACAGTAATTAGAATCCTGCTGCAGAGAGGCATGTAGGCAGCACTTGATGGTTCCCTCCAAAGTATTTGTGCCAGTTCCCAAGATTAATTTACTGCTATGTTACAAACACAAATACCCCCTTGGGTATCCTCCGCTCTGCTCCCTGTGTCCTAAGAACAAGGAAGTATTAGTGATAAACAGGGCTCTCCTGGGGAAACTTCCTTCCAGCATAGCGCCCTGTCCCCACGATCATGTCCATCCTCAGCTTCCTGGATGGACCCTAGTTTTTCTCCCATTCCTGAGTCCTTGAGGCAACAATTATGTCCCAGTAAATACAGTCCAGCCTTCTACAGTAGGTGTCCAGCCAACAACAATCAGTTGTGCTACTCTGCTTCTGTGGAGCTGGTTCCCAAGGATCCCAACTTAGTCTGTACCAAAGGAGCCCACCCCATCCTACTGTGACCCCCTTCCTGAGAGGTCCTGTGTTATCGCTTTGCCTGAGGAGAGCCTGAGATATCTCGCAATAGCTCCCACCAGAGGGAGGCTTCTAGAGACTGCTATGAATTACCGCCCCCAGCATTCTCCAGCCCTGCAGCAAGTTTTGACATACCAAAGTGTGATCCCCTGCTTTGCACCATCTCCAGACTAGTTCCACCACAGCTGTGAACACATCAAACCTTCCTCCGTTTCTAGAACCTAACTCAAGCGCTCATATTTTGAGATATTCCTACATTTCCCTTGCAGTTTCTGGCAGAGACAAACAGGAGGAGGAACCCGCTTTGAGGCAGGCTGTTCTGATGGCATGTCCGTTCAGAAGCAGATGCAGAAATGCTGCACAGTCTGCCAGGAAACCTGTTCTTCTGAGATTTCTGGCTCAGCTGTACAATTTCAGCCAGTTTGGATAAGCATCCAGATTTGTATGTGGTCATCTGTTCAAGCTCTGGAGGAATGAAATTCACCTATTGTGATCTAGAATTGTGAATTCTAACTTCAGCACAGAGCTACATTAGCTATTGCTCATAGAGTCTAAGGCCAGAAGGGACCACTGTGATCATCTAGGTTGACCTCCTGCATAACACAGGCCAGAGAACTTCCCCCAAAACAATTCCTGGAGCTGATTTTTTAGAAAAACATCCCATCTTGATTAAAAAACTTGTCAATAATGAGAATCCACCATGTCCCTTGGTGTTCCAGTGGTTAATTATCCTCACTGTTAAAAATGTATGCCTTCTTTCCAGTCTGAATTTGTCTAGCTTCAGCTTCCACCCAGTGGATCATGTGTTAGACCTTTTGGCTAATAAATTGAAGAGACCAATATCAAATCTTTTCAAATATTTAAGAGCAGAAATGATCAGTGCTACTTTACACTTCTATAGCACTTTCGATCCAGGGAGCTCAAAGTACCTGAACAAACCATGAAAGCTCTGCAGCCCAGGGAATTATGATCCCATTTTACAGATGGGAAAATTGAGACACACGAATGTTAAGAAATTGGCCGAGATTTATGAAAAGAAGGGTAGGGCAGAACTGGGAAGAGAATCCAGATCTCCAGACTCCCCATCCTGTGTCGTAGCGACAAGACCGTCCTTCCTTAATTAGGCGCTGCATTTTTGTTTATGTAAATCAACGCACATTCCATAATCCCTTGCTAATTAATACACAACCTGCACTCATCACATCCATTTGAATCGAATGCCAGAATGTTGCCACATCATCAGCTTGTCAATCGCAGACCAATCATGGTGTGTGGGGGGGAAGGGGTATTCAAAGCATTTAAAGCTGTTATCAGCACCCAGCAGGATTGTAATGGAGGTAAACAACACGGGGAAGCTAAAGCAACACTGGCAGGTGCAATGTAAGTGACTAACCGCAGGGAAAGGGAGCGAACGGCTGGGATTAGAGAGGCTGCGCTGTCCAGGGGAGGAAGGTCAGTGGGAAACTTTGCACTGAGAGACGGCATCTGAGAGCACACCATCAGCCTCTTCCTAGCCACCTCCTGTGAAGGAATGGATCATAATTGTCCTCGGAGAGGTAGCTGTTCCCATGGTAATTTCTAATCGGGAGCAGACTCCAGTCCATGCCAGTGGAAAGGCTGAGCGTGAAAATATTGCAGGGTTTCTAAGAGGGAAAAAGCAAGCCGTTCAAAAGGCAGACATTGCCCGTCCTCCGCCTCATATCCTTACCCGCTCCCCCCCCAAATAATGCTGGACTGCAGCTTTAAGCCCCAGCTCGCATTGTGGGGGGAGGTGCAGCAGGAGCTGGGAATTCCGGCTGACTCAGCTCAGATTCTTCTGTGAGCTCCAGGACAGCACATGCTGGGAGCTGCAGCCCCACCACAGGGTGCAAGGTGGATTTCCATGCCTGCCTTGGCTCACTGGGTGAGCTCATAGGGTAGCTAATGCTAGCAGCCTCAAAGCAGTCCTTGTTGGCCTCTCCCTAGGGGTGAAACATGGAGGAAGGTTCTTTGATCCTGGTTCTTCCCCCCCCCCCCATTTATGCCATCGCAACCCAGATGCAATCTGGCCCATTAGAAAGAAGTGGCCTATGCAGCCCCACTACAGACTCACAATAAATGTGTTAGGATCATGGCTGCCGACTTACATGGATGTTATTCTTCCATCCTTCACAACCAAATGTGGACACCATAAACATTAAGGCCCGAAGGCTGTCCTCAGTCACTCCTGTGCAGTGACATTCACTGGGGAGCATAGGTGAAGCCAGGCAGAATTTCTCCAAAATGGGTCAATTTCTGCACTGGGGTTTGTCCAAGGACTTAAGCAGTTCAAAAGAAGGTGCAAATATCATATAAAGGGCATTTGCACCATCAAACTCTAGTTTCCCTTATGGCAGAGAAGAGACAGGATATATAATAGATAATAATAGAAACTATTTGTAGAAGTTGCTGCTGGACACAGACAAAGTACCTTGTGGTTCTTCCTGGTTCCAGATTAAATTTAGCTTGTGCTGCTGAGAGACAATCCCCACTTGGGTCTCCCTTAGTCCTGGCCTGGAAAGGGAAACCATTCTGCTGCGGTTCACTGGGCACATGCAGTCCGGGAAAAGCTGAGAGTTGTCCGGGAAGGGGGTGTGCAAACCTCAACAGTGGAGCTGGCTGGAATATTTTTGACAATTTTGTTTTCCAGACCTGCTGTTTTCATCAAAGCGGAAATGTTTTGTGGAGACGTATTGATTTTGATGAGCTTTTTGCTGGCAAGGTTTCCGAGGTCCAGGATGGACTCTCTGGTCAATTTGAGAGACAGAGACAGAGAGAGCAAGCAGATTAAAAAAACTGACCTGTTTGCGTAGAAAATGAACAGCTTTCGACACTATCCCCCTTTGACCAAAACATTCAAAAGGGGATTTTTTTTTAGTTCCAATGTGTAATGCATGTTTTTTCCAAAATCTCGGAAGCTCTCACCAAACAGAATTGTTGTTCTCCAGCCAGCTCTACTAAACAGCATCCCAACCAAGCCAGAAGGGGGTAAAATGGGCTTAACACCTATCCTGCAGCTGTCTATCCTGGGAATAAGGCTCCTAAAAGCTTGGCCTAAAATGAAAGTGCCCATGCAGTGGAAGATCCTCAGGAAAGGTTGGGAGGGCATTACCTACCCTGATTTTAAACCAACCCCTCCTGATTGTCACCTATCTGTGTTAATTTCACCTCGAGGATTGTCCAGCACTCTCCATTCAGAGGCTGGTCTTGAACTACTTTGGAGGGCTCTCTCTGCCTAAGGTATTTGAGAGGGCACATGGCAACTTGTGGCTGATGAAATGATCTACCTGTCGCTCACAAGAACATGCTCCCCCAATGTAAAGCCTGGGTATGTTTAAATTCCTGTGTACACCCTGCGAGCAGGCATGCAAGTGGAATGTCTACACATGCATCCGACGAAGTGGGCATTCACCCATGAAAGCTTATGCTCCAATACATCTGTTAGTCTTAAAAGTGCCACAGGACTCTCTGTTGCTTTTTACAGATCCAGACTAACACGGCTACCCCTCTGATACACTACACTGGTCCTGCAAGTGTCCCTCTTCCAGTCCAGGCACAGGTAATTGATACAGACCCTGTTGTTATGGACACGTTGGTTACTAATGCAGAGAGAAGAAAGCTTCCCCCTTGCATCTCTGCACCCATCATTGATCAGTCACTGAACAGCATGTCGTGCAGGTTGCTGTATGCCTTCCTCGTGATCCTGTTCTGATTGCTGACTCTCAGCTTTGCTTTGCACCCTACCTGGCCTGTCTGAACCAGGCTGACATGCACTTTACACAGCAGCCAGGAATCTAGCACCACACCACTAGGTTTCCCCAGACATGCTCTCATTATGTCCAGAGACTTGGTGTGCTCTCCTAACTATACCTTGCCTTTGACTATGATGATAGATCTGTGGACCCCAACTTGCACTGAGCTATCTACATGGGAACAGACACCTCCATTAACGTGCTTTAGCAGTTCTTCATATACACCTCTACCCCGATATAATGCGACCTGATATAACATGAATTAGGATATAACGCAGTAAAGCAGTGCTCCGGGGGGCGGGGCTGCGCACTCCAGCGGATCAAAGCAAGTTTGATATAGCGCGGTTTCATCTATAACGCGGTAAGAATTTTTGGCTCCCGAGGATAGCGTTATATTGGGGTAGAGGTGTAGTTGTTTTATTCCATAAAGGGCAAGATTACAATAGGTTTCAAGGGTCTGTTGTTGATTCTCTTTCTTTTGGATGTTCAATATTTTAAATTTGCATATCCTGCTAAAGAGATCAGCATTGCATTTATTTTCTCACAAACTTCACAACATCACTAATCAAGTATCAGGGGGTAGTTGTATCCACAAAAACAACGAGGAGTCCGGTGGCACCTTAAAGACTAACAGATTTCGTGGGTAAAAACCAAAGAAGTGGGTTTTTTACCCACGAAAGCTTATGCCCAAATAAATATGTTAGTCTTTAAGGCATCACTAATATGGGCTTTCACTGATGGTTACTTCCACATCCCTCCAAGGGGTATTTCGAGTATTATTCTGATTATTATATGGTTGCATAATGCGTCAAAGGTTTCAAATAGAATTGGCTGGGAAATGGTTTTTATTATAATTATTTGTATCGCAGTAATGCCCAGGAGCCCAGTCATGGACCATGACTCCATGGTGTTAGGTGCTGTACAAACTGTGGAACTTCAAAACTTTTCATGTAATGGAATTCTTATTTTCTAGCCCGCACTGTTGAGACCCTGCAGCTCCCATTAACTTCAACTAGCATTGTTAATGCTCAGCATTTCTGAAATCTGGCCCCTGGATTCTGTGCTTGACTCTGCCATTAACCACCTTTGTGACCTTGAGCAAGTCACTTTCCCTCACTGGGCCAGAGTTTTCCCATCTGTAAAAAGGGGATAATGATGCATGAAAAGCCCTATATAAAAAAGCTAAGCATTATGGGGCTGTGATACAAAGTAGGTAGGAAAACAGCCTAGATCAAGACGTAACAGTGGTTTTGCATAATATATGTCCCTTTGTGCTGCATTTCTGTTTACCACTCTTTTTTCTTTTAACAAAAAGGACAAACAGATTTTTGGAAAAACTTATTATGTGATTCTAAAATAACAGAGAAACTATGTAAAGATAGGAAGACTAACCTTAGGAAACTTTCCTTATAAGGGATCAAAGATTCAAAGTCCAGTTTTGAATAAGGAAGTTTTCTTCAACTTAAACCAAATGGATCAACAGCAGCAGCTCTGTGTGGGCAGCCACATTTGCGGATTTTTTTTACCAAAGTGTGCGTAATGTGCTCTCAAACCCTTTTTGGGTATGTTTGGGACATCTTGGCAACAAACATTCCAACAGAATGACACTCAGAGCAGAAAGAGCCAGTCCTCCCAGGGTTTTTCCTTATGCAATGTCTAAGTCTTTACTCAGACACTTTTCCAGTATTGACCAGCATTTCAGATGACAGAATTAGATAGACTCTGCAGTCATTGACATTCATGAGACAATAACAGCTAAAGGATTTAGTGAAATATTATGTTGGAATCCTATAGAAGTTAATTGAAAATGGTCACCTTTCTAAGTTATTTTTTTAAAACTTTCCCCTAGAATTTGATTGAGAATTATATCCCTATTTAGAGTCCTATAGAATGGCACAAAGCAGCTAAGACAAAAGGAGATCATTTTCCATTTCACTCTGTAGGTCTTTAGGGTAATTTCTATAAGATGCTGTAGAGCCTCATTGGTTTCATGCTTTGAAATTGTGCCCTTATTGGAAAGCCTTATACAATTTCAGAAGCTCATTTAAGCTTTTTCTGGCAAAAATTGGCCGCTGCAAAGAGATTAGCTTGCTGATGGTTAGGATGATTTAACTAGTTTGAACAAGAACTGATTTAATAACCACAGCTTATAAACTATAGCCTGTTTTTCTTTCGTATGTGTTTTGCTTATATCCCCAAAATAGAGGGGGGGAAGCTCTGCAGGCATCTAAAACAGTAATTCATGTGGAATCCTGGATTTTATTACAGTGGGTAAGTAATTCTGTATTAAAATCATTTTCTCTAAACAAACCTTCCAATGCTGAAGTTTGAACTTAGCGGTTAAATCTGTAACAGAAACACTGATACATAGAACTGATTCCCAACACCTACCTGGCCCTTGAATTTAAAAACCACAATAAACAGAACCATGAGCATAACCCACTAGAATTTGAGTGGTTCATTCTTTTTTCCATTTGGTCTGCTAATCCAGCTATTACCTACACCAGACTCTTGTGCTACATCACAAACATTGTTAAAATGCAGAGTAAGGTGTTTTTTTTGTTTGTTTTTTTTTTGTTTTTTTTTAAAGGGATGCATTAAAATTTTGAAACTGTATGTCATTCCATTTGCAACTAGCAAACAGTTGAGTTAATCACTCTTTTCAAAGAGAAATATATTTGCAGTCGCTCTGGTTTTTTTTAATAAAAGGTCACCTTTGCAACAAAATACAGGGAAGCTAAAATAATTCTTTTGCAATAAAGACCTAATCCAAAACCCACTGAAGTCAATGGCAGCCTTTCCATTGGTTTCAGTGGGCTTTGGATCAAGTACTAAAGAGCAGATGATCAAGAGCTCAATTCTCATTTAGGCACCAAGGTAAATTGCCAGGTTTTCAACAGGTCTCAGCACTTTGGATGCTTGTTGAGTGCTTAGCTCTGGAAAATCTGTCCATAATTGTCACAATGGGAGCACTATGGAAAATCCGGACCTGATTGTGGGTACTGAGCAGTTGAAAGTCTGGTCCCTGAGCTCCTTTGAAAATCCGGCCGTAAATTTGCAAAGAGATACTTTGGTGTTGAAGTTAACAGTGCTTGTGTCCTTTACGCCAGCTAAGGATTTGGCCCATAATGTCTGTAGAGCTGGCCAGAGGACAACAATTCCATTTGGTGGAGGAATTCAAAACTGATTTTCTTCCAAATTGTCACAAAACCTGACATGTGTAACATGCTCTGCAAAGGAAAAATCTGATTGTGTGTTAATTTTTTATTTCAGCTCAATAAAAATGTTTTGTTTCAGTTTTTACAAATGTATAATAAAAAAATCGAAACAAACCGTCCTTTCAAAATGAAAAATCAAACCGTTTCATTCCAATAATGTCAAAATGAGATTTTTCAACACTGTGAAAAAAAATTCCCCCCCCCCGGGGATTTTACTAAACAAATTATTGGTGAAATTGACATGATTTTGAGAAGTGTTTCAGTTTTGATGGAACTGCATTTTCCAATGGAAAACGGTTCTGTCGAAGTTTTGCGGACCGGCTCTAACCCATAGCAAGGCAAAGAGAGATCCCCCTACCCCCCAGCAGTTGTTATAAAAGGTTAAGGTGTTTTGCTTTACTTACCAATAGGCATGACTATAAAGAAAGGAAGCCAGCACAGTATGAAGCATCCCACCACTATCCCCAGGGTCTTGGCTGCTTTCTTTTCCCTGGAGAACTTCAGGAGACGCACTGAGAAGTGCGTTTTGTTCTTTGTGCAGGATGCAGATCTGCTCCGTACCGAGGTGTTTTTGCGATGGATCCGGAGGGTCACCTCTTCAGAATGAGATTTCTCCGTTTTCAAGCCAGAAGTCAGGCCTTTGCTTTCCCTTTTGGCCACCACATACACTCTACAGTACATCACCAAGATGATGGTCAAGGGGAGGTAGAAGGAGCCAAAAGCAGAGAACAATACGTAGCCAGGCTCTTCAGTGATTTGACAGATGGTCTCATCTTCTGGAGCTGGCTCCTTCCAGCCAAAGAGAGGTCCAATGGAGATCACCAGAGACAAAGCCCAGACACTTAGCAGAGCCAGGAGTCCCCTCTTTTCTGTCACTATAGCTGGATATCTCAGTGGGTAGCTCACCCCAATGTATCTGTCTATAGAGATGATACATAGGCTCATGATGGAAGCCGTGCAGCATAGGACATCGACAGCTGCCCAGATGTTGCAGAAGATCCTCCCAAAGACCCAGTAGCCCAAAATCTCAAAGATTGCTGAGAAAGGCAGGACAGTGGAAGTTAAGAGGAAGTCCGCAACAGCCAGGTTGATTATGTAGTAATGGGTGACACTCTGAAGGTGTCTGTGGCAGGCTACTGAGAGGATAACCAGAATATTACCCAGCACCCCAAAAATAATCAGCCCCCCTAAAATAACCCCTAATAATATGGCCTTAAAATTGTTCACTATCCCCACAGTCTGGGTGCAATTTGAACAGTCAGAGGAATTTAAAGGGAGGAAAATCATTGTCGCTGGCAGATTAAGTTCATCCAACTCTTGTGCTGCACTCGACTTTCTACTGCTTAAAGTGCTGAGATCAACTCTTTGAAGGTTTTGCAGGCAACATTTGTCCAGCTCCGTTGGTAAAAGGTATTATAATGATTAATAATAACAAAAATAATAATGCCTTAGAAACACAAAACCAGGATAAGCAACCGATCCAGAAACATAATGGAAAATCCATACAATTCTCTCTAAGCTTCTGCTCTTCTGGTGGCTTTTGGCAGCTAATTAGCAACATAGCCCCAATTTTGAAGCCTTTCCAAGTCTGGCCTCCTTTGGATTCTTCCTGGGATGCAGGGGTCTCAGCTGTATGGTGTAAAGTAGGGGCACCAATGAGGACATCTCTCCTACTTTCCAGGATAACTGTCTCAGGAGAAATGGAGCTGCAGTGCCAAAATCATTCCTGCTTTTTGGAGACAGTAAGACTCAGTTTGTAGAGGTGAAGGGAATAATGTAAAAATCCTCAGTGTCTTAATTTGGATTCCTCCTAAAAGGAAGTTGGTGACACTTTTGCTGGCCTTCTCTGTGTTGCAATTCTATTTCGCACCTGGCTTTGTAGAAACCTTGGCAGTGGTAATGATGCCCCATCATCTCTGTGATTTTCCAGCTGAAGGATGCTCATCCGTAGCAGGCTTCATGGTCTTGACGTATTGATCAGAAGTTTATGAACCTCTGGGGAAATTGTTGTCTTGCCACTTGGTCCCCTAGGCTGAGGATCTGGGCTTATTAACATCAGCTTGTTGTAGGCTCAAAAGGAAAGGGGAGGTTTTCACCTTGATACTGTGCTCTTCCCTGACATGGGGCCCACCTAAGGGACGTAAAAAGACATGGACAACATGATTTAGAGAGCTCATGGCTACCTACTGCTGTGGTTTCCCAAGCAGAAATATTTTCTGGAGCCTGGGAATCTATTTTAGTGAACCCTCCCCATCAGCTACGATATTAGATTAATATCCCAGTCCCTTCCACTCGGTGGAAGCCCTGCTATTTGGCCGATGTTGCTCCAGACAACACAGACCAATATGAATTTTTGTTGCCTGATCAATTTTTCTGACCACCTCTCTACACCCCCAGCTAAGAAACAATATTATACGTTCAGAACAAGCCTGCCGTCTATTGACCTGAGGGTAAAGCAATCAACCCTGATTATTAATTTGCCTACAGGGACCATTTATTAAAGATGCAAAGGGACAGAAATCAGAACTAGAAACTGATTGTGAACCCAATCTGCAAGTCCAGCATTTAGTCTAGACTCCCCCAAAGTGAGTCCCTTACAGATCAAACTGCTCATTAGTTGGGATAAGCTGTACATTTTAGAAAGCTACAGGGGAAAGTGACTTGTGAAATCGATGGGGTGTTGCAGAAAGAATGAGTTTTTACTGGCTGGAATAGCATTTCAAAACAGCTAGAGGCCAAATTCATCCTTAGCCGAATAAAGATGGAAAAAAGATACATTAGATGGAAATGTGAGAATGAAGATAGGAATTTGAGGCAAAAAGGGCATGAAGGTTAGCTATAAGTGACAGCTAATCATCTCTTATAATGTTAGGGATGGTCTAGGTTTCCCGTTCAAGCACAGATCAGATATTTGAAAGGCCGTCAATAGCAACACAGACCTCAGTTCCCAGATAAGAAGAACCTCAGTAAATTCTTATGGGCAAGCTCACTGTATTATGTCTTGCAAATTAACTCTCCCGTCTGATTAAACACACTCCCAACAATCCAGCAGCAAAAATCATCTCATCTACGAATCCCAGGAGTGTGTATTTTTCTACAGGGATGGAAGTAAAAATAAAAGTCTTATTTTAGCACCTGTAGATGCCCAATTCAGATGCACAGGGGCAGTGGGGAAGAAAAGGTCTCTTTTTTTCCACAGTGGGAATTTGCCTTCCTTCCAATGCTACATTTACATTTGTCTTTCCACAGGAGGGAATGAGACCTCGAGTTACTCCAGGGAAAAGGAAGGTTTAAGAATAAGCACATAAATGAAAAATGAAACCCCCATAGTTTTAAGCATCTTCTGATATTATTATTTATTATAAGGCTGATGATGGAACAGGGAATTAAATGATCAAACTTCATTCCCAAGTGCATGAAATAAAACTTCCCAGCAAGTAAAGGAAAGGAGAAGGCAGAAAAAAGGTAAGCGAGGTAGAAAAGGAAGGAGGTATAATACATATATGCTCCAAACAGACCAACATCTGTCCCGACCCTCACCCTGCGTGCTAGAGTCTCCAGACGTGGGACTCTGCCCTATCTTTGCCCTTCACCCACACTCACCTCCTGGAAGGCTACACAGCTCCTGTTGCTGAGCATCTGGGAAGGACATTCACAGCCAGCCCACAGCACAGCACTGCAGTCTCCTCTCTGCATGCAGGGATGGGGAACTCGGCCGGAGATTCCAAACAGCCTTTCACCCCCTTTTTAACTCCCCTTGTGTTTTGATGACTCACAATTACACTAATTCCCTGTGTCCCAATGGCTGAGGGGCTTGGGGCCAGCTTCTCTGAAACCTCCGCTCGCTACCACTTGCAATGTTCAGCGCCACACTGTCAAGAAGCAGCAGCAACTTTACTGCTCTGCTGCTGTAACAGGCAGTATCCCCTGCCATTACCGTAATCTCCTGCCATTGCCGTATTGCTCAGAAACTAAGAGCACTTATGGGATGCCCAATTGTCTTTTGCGATGATTTACCGGGTTTGCATGGGAAAGGAGTGAGAATTCAGAAAGTGTATTTTTCAAACGGGAAAGATAGCTAGTTGGCAGAAATGTCACATTCACAAAATTTATGGGGTTGATAATTGCCCTAAAATGAACTGGCAAAATATCACCTGAAATTACATTGGGAAAAAAACAACCCATGAGTCTCACACAGCTCTGTTGGACTATAAAACATGCAGTGCTTGCCAGATAAAATGATCATGAAGAAAATAACAAGGACTGACAAGTATTCATATATACACACACACCATAGAATAATATGCACTGGATTAGAGATCAGGGCCGCCCAGAGGATTCAGGGGGCCTGGGGCAAAGCAATTTCGGGGGCCCCTTCCATAAAAAAAAAGTTGCAATACTATAGAATACTATATTCTCGTGGGGGCCCCTGTGGGGCCCGGGGCCTGGGGCAAATTGCCCCATTTGCCCCCCCCCCCCTCCCGGGCGGCCCTGTTAGAGATTAGATTAGCTAATCAAAGATAGACAGTTATTGCATGTTTTCCCCATTTGGTCCACATTGCAATGGTCCGCCTCTTTTCCCAGGTTTTCCCTGGAGAGGGGGTGATGGAGTGGGGCTTAACTAAATGGTTGGGGAATTGCATTAGGAAATAGTGTCTGGTTTAGGAAGACGTTGAGGAAAGTTAAGCATGAAAATCTTGTATTTAGATAATAAATTGTGGGGGTTGACATTTTGCTTGTGGCTCTTTTGACCTATTGAACTGGCACCTTTCGGTTTTGTGCCATATCAATATCAACTAACACGTGAATAGAAAAATACTGAACGACTTCACAAAAGTGTGTGTGTGTGTGTTTGTGTGTGAGAAAAGCTGCCTTCAGATTTGATGCCTACAGGGAGAAGGATGAAAAGAGTTGGATTTTTATATTGACTCCTGTAGCCATAGTCTGAGATAGGATACTGGACTAGATGCATCACTGATTTATTCCATTATGGCAGAGTCACCATGGTCTCATTTTAACATGTAATCAGGTGCCACATAGTTCCCTGGATCTCAGTGGAAGGAGGAAACATAAGAGGCACAGTTGGTTTGGATGCAGGTTGAGCATCCAAAGCATCATAAAAGGGGTAAAAGAGCCCCTTACTTGGAAGTAGAGCTCATTGATTAGCATTAATCAAACTCAACATTTGCCAAATTTAGGTCTTTTCTTGATTCACAATCATTTTTGCTGG
Source organism: Emys orbicularis (assembly GCF_028017835.1). Classification (NCBI taxonomy): domain Eukaryota; kingdom Metazoa; phylum Chordata; order Testudines; family Emydidae; genus Emys; species Emys orbicularis. The sequence goes on from NC_088684.1 coordinate 138,010,203, forward strand.
CATAGGGACAATTCTTAGATTAGTAACTTTGAGAGGGGAAGCATGATCTAGTGGTGAAAGTCTAGGACTGGGGAGTCAGGCAATTCTGTTCCTAATTCTGCCACTTATGCTGTGTCACTATGTGCATGACTCGTTATGGCTCTATTTGCCCACATGTATAGTGGGAATAATGGGATGCTGTGAGACTGAATTCACTGATGTTTGCAAAGTGCTTTGGAAGGTGCCAGAGAAGTGCAAGGAATTATTATTAGCATGATCCTTGCACAATATTATCCTGGAATTAAAATCCCTCACTGCATAACAGCATGTAAGGAGCACCAATTAGACAGCTTCACAGGGAAAGAGAGAGAAAGGAGGAACAGCCTTATGGACCAGCATCGACAGACACCACATAACATAGCAAATCACTGATTATTGGATTTATTTCACTGAAGGCACTGCAAGAAACCACTGAAAACAGCTCACGACAGTATATGGAAAAATTTCATCTGTCAATCAGACCATTAAAATAAAAGAGCTCAAACAATGGGCTGATGAGGTGTTTCCCTTCTTGAGTTTGAATGACAGAGTACAAAATGTGATTCTGGCTGCCCAAAACGTTGTTGGCTATTTTGATTATCTTCCCAAGACTTGAACTTCAAGGCAAGAAAAATAACCTCTTTCCCGCCCCCCACCCCGACTTTTCAGAATTGCCAGCAAACCAAAAAAAAACCCCAAACCCCCAGCTCTTATTTTGACCCCATGTGGTAGAAATTTGATGAAAAGCACACATCCGTTTTCAGGATCATCCCCTTTCCTTGATGTGGTCTCAGAACTGAGCCCCAAATCATTGTCTAACTGAGGTCCAGCTCTGAGCATTGCCTCAGTCACACATGTGGTTTCACAAAATGATTAGTCACAGTGCTTTGACAAACCTGCCCTGAATACTGAATATGCAATGAAGCTGAAACCTAGACAGCCAAGGAGGGGTTGATATATATATATATATATGTGTGTGTGTGTGTGTGTGTGTGTGAGAGAGAGAGAGAGAGAACACTGCACACCTCTATTTGTGAATAATTTCCCATGAGGTGGGGGAGGGGGGGAAACAGTGTTTTTCTAAGGGTCTGAAGCATTATCAAAGGTTATGATATGAAAATCAAAACGGGTCTGGATTTCCCATTCGATGGACTTCATCTAGAGTGGATTAAATGTTTGTTTGGTGCAAACCATACCTTGCAGGCTTCAGCACTGAAAATGTACAGGGACCATTATGGGCCAGACTGGTGTAAATCAGCATAGCTCCATTAATTTCATCAGCCAACTTACACCAGCTGACAATCTGGCCCTATATATAGCTCAATGCCACTTAAAATCTCATTGCTCTTTCCTAAAGAATCCAATCTGTGTACATTATAGTGAGATAAATGATACCAATAGAATTTCTCATCAAACCTATGGAAAGCAGCAATGATGATATCGATACTAGACATTAATATCGAAATGATCCCAAAGTAATTTACAAACATTAATTCCTTTAGTCTCACAACACCCATGTGAAGTCACTAAATATCTGGAGTTTGGGGAGTAATATTCATTTTAAAGACTGGTGAACTGTGGTGAAGCAAGGTTTGAGTGCTCATCAAGTTAGCAAGGAGAAAATCAATTGCAGAGCTGAGACTATTAGAAGCGCTGACTCCTAGACCCCATGCGCTCACAACTTTATACAGCTCGCTATCACCTGCTGGCCTTTACTGCAGGTAAGAAAAGTGTAAGAGAACAACAAAAAAGCATATGAAGTTGAGAAGATCCCAAATGTTTTTATCCGGGAATGAGTTTGAAAAGTAGAATCCATCCTCATCTTATGACAGTTGCAGTTACTCATTATTCACCAGCTTAGTTTGAAAACAAAAAATCCCATGGGAGTAAATTACAGAAGAAAAAGATCTGAGAAGGTAAGAGTTTTTTCAAACCTTGCAAACCTCAAAAATAGCTCAAGAGGTTCACAAATGCTCAAACTTCTGAGGTTTGCCCATTCATCCCTACTAGGTATTTTCAAGATTGTATTTCTTATTTGTAATACTCTAGAGTGCCCAGCTCTGCTTGGGGCCTGTGGCAGGGGAAGGGGTAAAACCCCCTTTGAAGCCTTGCCAAAATACTGGCTGCAGCCTGCTCTGGGGCCAGGAGGCCAGGTGTAGAGATGCAGGTACTCAGCAGGGAGCCCAACTGCAAGCCCTAACGAGGGCTGGCTTAGAGGAACACACGGAGCTAAGTAGTGACAGCTGGGCTGGAGCAGGAGAGGGCTATAAAAGCTCTGGGCAAACCTCAGTGAGGAGGCTAGCCTGGGAGGAGATAGAAGGGTAGTATCTCTGTCTCCTTACCAACAAGGAAACCTCAAGGGCCTGAGGAGGGTCTGTGGGGCACTAACAGTTGGGGGATCTGGGAACTGCACAAGTACTGTAAATAAAGACACTTGGGTGATCCAGCAAAAGAAGGCTCTTTATTATACCAGCCTAAACACAGGGTGCAGGCACAAACGTGGGTGAGCCTGCTCCGACCCTGTGACAGGGTCCTCGGTGCAGTACAAACAAATAGTGAAAGACAACCAAATTGACAAGACAGACAAAAATGGGAGAAGGGAAGCATTATTACTAAAATGATCATACTACTCAGTTTTTCATAGGAGATCTCAGAGTCCTGAAGTGTTATGGGTTTTCATTTCACAACCAGAAAATGCTTGTTCGTGAGATATTGTTACAGTGAGTAGAATTTTCAGTGTTAGCCTTTCACTGGAATGAGCGTTCAGTGTGATGAGTGGTATTTGGAGTGAAGAGAAAAGTCAAATGAAGATAGGCACTATCAAAAGCAGTTGTTTTGTTCAGAGCTCAAGACTAGAATTGGTTAAAAAAATTCCATCACAATCACTTTTCAGTGGGAACCAATTTTGTGGAAATTTTTTATTTCTGTTGAAGTTTTTCAGTTTCTTGATGAAAAATTGAAAAAAAAATATGCAGAAAGTTTTGCACTGGAAAATTGGGGGAGAATAGGGAGAGAAAGGAGGCAAATCAAAATACCACAATTAGGAAAAAAAATGCAGTTTCAGTTTTTCATTGAAAATCCCAAATATTCTTGAGGGAAGTTTAGAAAAAAAAAAGTTCTACAAAATGTATTGTAAAAAACAATTGGCATTTTCCAACAAACTCTATTAAAGGCATGTTCTTGGTATTTTACAATAAAGTCACGCTGAGAAATATACATATGTCGTGTACTCTTATAGATCAGAACATGATTTTCTCATTGGTGTAAATAAAGTTTAAGTATCTCCGTTACATGGCTTGTTGATGTGTTCTTAGGGTGAAATTCAGAGAGCCAAAACAAAGCCTATTTAGGGTCTATTTTGAGGGCTTAAGTTGGATTTGAGTGGTTCATAGCCTTGCGCTGGCTATCTGCATGGGGTATCAGCCTGAACCAATGTCCTCATTTCCATGAGTAATGAAGGAAAGTGGTTCAGACCTGGCTTTTGATGAGTTAGGGGAATTGGAGGTACTGGCAATGGTATCAAAATGAGAAGAGCAAGAGGTTTTGAAGCAAGACTGATTTTAAATGGAGCTGATGTTTCTTCACTGTAGGGGTCTAAACGTGTACAACCCTTCTCGCACTGCAAGCTTACTCCACACCCTTAATTGCACAATTAAAAAGAAATTTAGATTCATGACTGCACTTATCAATGCCATGCTCAGGAGGAATCGCTTTATTTAAGATTAATGTCCTTGTCCTAGGACACCCTTCTGTTTCAGTCCCCTTTGGAGAGAGAGTGCCAGACTGCAGTTCCAACCCACAAAGAAACATAAATTAATTTGCAGTGAGGAGCTCATGGAAACAGAGAGACCATTGAGCAGACCAAGGTCAGAGGAGTGGTTGACAATGACAGTTATATGCCTATATAAAACATGCTATTGGAGGTCCAGAAATGGTCTATCCATAGAGGGTATGTTTACTCTGCACACTAAGCCAGAGCTCTGACTCAGATTTGAGACCAAGCCCCTTTTCCGTTCACACATGAATCAGTCTGACTTGGGTCAGCAAGCACTCAGGGCCAAGGTCCTAGGACCCTGCCAGGAAGATGGGTCAATCTTGGGTCTTCCTGTAATCTTGAGGTGTGGATGCAGCTCAAGCCGCAGACCTGACTCAGGTCTCTGTAGTGCAGTATAGATGCGTTAGCACAGCGGAGAGAACGGGGCCTAGCAATTGTTAACCCAGGTTTTGCAACGCAGTGTGGATGCTCAAGGGTGGGCTTGGAAACACCGAATACACAAGCCTGGGTCCCACAGATCAGAGTTTACAATGCAGTGACGACATACACCTAGTCACATCATCAGGTGGAGATGGCCTAGGTAGTAGTAGCGTAGGTTCATAGAGGGAAGGATGGTCTCAGCGTTAAGGCACTGGAGTAGGACTCAAGAGATGTGGGTTCAGTTTTTGGTTCTACCCCAGACATTGTATTCAATCTCTGGCAAGTCACTTAGGTCTGGATCCACAAAAGGACTTTTAGGTGCCTTGAAAATCACTGGTCTCCACAAAGGCTGAGTTTTGTAGCAAAAATGTAGGCACTGAATGTGTGGAGGTACCTACAAGCCAAGCCAGGGGGAAGGGCTTTGTGCATTACAATGGTGCCTAAAACTGGGATTTAGTTACCTAAATCTAGGCTTTAGGTACCTAAGGCCCCTTGTGGATCTGGCACTTAGTCCCCATGCGTCAGATTTCCCCATCTGTAAAATGTGAATAATAATACTTTTCTCTCCTTTTGTTGTGTTTGCTGACTGTGCTGCCACGGCTTCTCTGTTATTGTCTGATGTTAGATCAAAGCAACCCTCTTTGCTGCAGTCACATCTCTGACATACCCATAATATAAATGTGAATTCAGGCCTTTGCGTCAATAGAGCCTCTTCACTGCAAGTGAGAGGATAATCACGACTTTTAGCTGCATCTAAAAATATGGCTTTCCCCCCAAATGAGTTAATTGAAAAATAAGCTACAACGTGCTGCTGGAGTTCTTTATATTTTAATCTTTGGTTTAGGTGCCAGCTCTTTGATATGCCTTTAATAGGCTTGGAAGTATTAGATTTTTACTAGTAAACTTTGGTAAGTGTCAATTTCACCATGCACACAGGCACCAAGGAAAAAATATTTCAATCAATAATAATTGAAATTTACATATAGGGAAAGTAAGAAAAATGCTGCTTGAGAACTTATTGATTTCAGGATATTTATTTTGTACATTTTAATGTGATGTTGACCATGTGTTTTAATGGTTCTAATTTAACTTCAACATTAACAGTGTGATTTAACTTTTCAGATCTCAGTGGCTACTGTCATTAAATAATTATCATCTGACTCCTCTATAATTTCTCACAACTCTGAACATTTAAACTGAAAAAATAAAAACAAATTCTTAAACCCCATGATTTCCCACAATTGTGAAAATTTAAATCAATAAAAATAGACAAAAATGCTTAAAATAAACATTATTATCCATCAATATTATAAACAATAAACAAATTATGACAAGCCTATCTATCAAGTTATTGGCTTTGTTAAAACAAAGTGATAAAAAGTATTGCTTTGAGAAATCAGCCCCCAGGGTTTAGGAAAGTTTCAGTTTACACCTGGGTAAATAGGAAAATCCCACTGATGAGCAAAATGATTTAAATACGCTCCATTAAACTTTTCCCCCATTCAGCAGGTAAAGGATTTCCCCAGAGATGAGGAAAGCCGGAGGTTCATAGAACAGCTGAGTTGGAGGTAAATTGCAACTCCAGAGTATTTAGAAAGGAGCCAGCATCACTGCTGGTGGGTTACAGTTGCTCATACACTGAAGACGATCATTGAATACATGAAAAACGAGGAATCCTTGTGGCACCTTAGAGACTAACAAATTTATTTGGGCATAACACTTATAGTTAAACCTACTGGAGAGACATTGATGAACAGATCTACATGTACTGTTTGAATGCAGTCGGATTAGAGTTATTCTCTCTGCAGGACAGCAGCACTTAGTCTGCTGGAAATTATGCACAGGAACAATGATGGGGTTTTTACAAATGTCTTTGATAAAAGACGAGGGCTGAAATTTTCAAAGCAGCGGGAGTTTGAAAATCTCAGCCCTAGAGTTCAAGATGGCATATGAAAATGGGCCTAAGTGATTGTAAGTCAATGGGACTCGAGTCTATGAAAATCCCACTGTTAAAGAATTTAAGACTCGCTCTGAATTGGAACATGCTCCACATCTGGGAAAGCTGGGTCCATCCTCCAAACTTGGTCCATTTCTAAGTCTAACACACAACCCTTGATTTGCGGCCTCATCCCTAAAACTGCTAATCACACTAGCAAAATACTTTTATTTTCCAGCAACAAAGAGTCCTGTGGCATCTTATAGACTAGCAGATGTATTGGAGCATAAGCTTTCGTGGGTGAATACCCACTTCGTCAGATGCATGTGTATTCACCCACAAAAGCTTATGCTCCAATACATCTGTTAGTCTATAAGGTGCCACAGGACTCTTTGTTGCTTTTTACAGATCCAGACTAACACGGCTACCCCTCTGATAGTTTTATTTTCCAGTCATCCGTGGAACACCCTAGAAATGTTAGTAATGAAGTGAGCCACTAACACCAACCTGGAATGGTTTTGTTCACGTAATTTAACAGAGACAAGAGGTTGGGGGAGATATATTTAGAGACAGAGGGCCATTGAAATTAATGGAGTTATGCCAATTTCCAGCAGCTGAGGAGCTGTCTCCGAGGCTATTGTGTGATCGCTGTGGGTCTGAAGGCTGACGAATTGGCACTGATAGATATTTTTATATGTTTATTTGCATGGAACTCAGGAAGAATAGCTTTAATGAATTTCTTGGCATGACTTATGACTCAGATGATCTGGTAACATCCAACCACAGAGAGGCCTATTGCTAACCTCAGGAAGACTGATTTTACCTACTGCTGAAGCAGATCGATCAGGAGCTGAGAATCTACTTCAGTTTCATCCTCCCCCCCCCCCCCCCCCACTTTCTTGTTTATCTTCTGCGTCTAGCCCAAGTTTCCAGATTGAACATCTCTGCAATAGTCATGTGGCTTTTCTACAAAGTCCTTTCACGGTGAAGGTGGGGTTTTGTGCCACTTTCTCTGCTCTAGCTTGAATTGAGCTTTCAGTATGTTAAGTACTTTGGGATCCTTTTGGGCTCAAAGGTATTATATAAAAGAATTGTTCTAGTGTGGGGGGGAATATATAAATACATGGAAAGAGCACTGTATGTTGTAGCAATGTATTTTAAAATGGTCACTTTAATGAGGTATTTGTATATTGCATAGCCACCTACATGTATCAAGAGGTAGTATGGCCCAGTGCATAGTATACCAGACACACAATCACATGACCTGGGGTCTGTTCCTGCTTCTGATTTGCTTTGGTACCATAGACAAGTCGCTTTACCTCTGTTTTCTCTCCCACCCTTTGTCGGTTTTGTCCATTTGGACTGAAATCTCTTTGGGGCAAAGACTATTATCTTATTATGTGCATGTACAGCACCTAGCACAATGGGGTCCTGATTGCAATTGAGGCTTCTAGGCAATACTGGAATAGAAATAATAACTTATTACTCATCAGCTCCTCATACAGGAGGAACTAGCTTTAGGTGATATGTGATATATGCCATCATGTGCCAGCAATGCCCCTCTGCCATGTACATTGGCCAAACCGGACAGTCTCTATGCAAAAGAATAAATGGATACAAATCAGACATCAAGAATTATAACATTCAAAAACCAGTCGGAAAACACTTCAAACTCCCTGGACACTCAATAACAGACTTAAAAGTGGCAATTCTTCAACAAAAAAATTGCAAAAACAGACTCCAACAAGAAACTGCAGAAATGGAATTAATTTGCAAACTGGACACCATCAAATTAGGCCTGAATAAAGCCTGGGAGTGGATGGGTCACTACAGAAACTAATTTCCCCATACTAATTTCCCCCTACTGTTACTCACACCTTCTTGTCAACTGTTTGAAATGGGCCACCCTTATTACATTGCCCTCATTACCACCTCAAAAGTGATTTTTCCTCCCTTGGTATTCTACTGTTGAGAATAGCCCACTTCCACTTTAATTTAATTGTCTCGTTAGCACTGACCCCCCACTTGGTAAGGCAACTCCCATCTTTTCATGTACTCCTCTCTTTGAGCTGATGAAGTGGGTTTTAGCCCACAAAAGCTTATGCCCAAATAAATGTGTTAGTCTCTAAGGTGCCACAAGTACTCCTCGTTGGTTTAGCTTTAGGTCTGATATTGCAGTTCATTATAAGTCTGCACCTTTACTTTCCTATCCAAAACAACAATCACCAATTCCCTGATTGCGTTAAATAATCTCAACTTTGAAAACTTTTTGGGGAAGAAATTCTCTTTTGTTTATATAGATGCCTTTTCCTGCCTGGAGCTGGAATTCAGTCTGAGTTTTATCTGTCCTCTCATGTCATAGTGATTGCTGGGATCATTATTATAGAGCCAGGGCTTTGTGTGCTGCCATCCTCGATTTCGGTTGCCCTACAATTTAGTATATTGTTCTGTCATCTCTTATAAGTCCCTATCTCCCTGTTGTGTTTGAACAGCAACTTTTGCCTGAATTTCCCTCCTAAGCAATTTAGAGCATAACCATCACTTACATTTGATAGATAGGACCTTTCATTTAGAAGAAGCCCTTGGCACTTTGCAGACTGTAAATGCAGAGCTCTTTTACCCACTGCCACCTCCAGGCAGAGATTCTCTGCAGCAACATTACACAATAGTGTTTTAGAGGGGATGTGAAAAGGATGGATGGTGTTACTGATTTACCAGTTTTTCTGCAGAAGTACGTTTCCTTATTATTTACTGACAATATATCTTGTCCCAGACCCTCATAAACGGGAAAAGAACCCAGCAGATGACTACGAAAGACAGCAGCTTTAAAAGAAATATGACAACAGTAAGTCATTTTAGCGGTGTACAACTTTTTGATGACAGGATGATCCCTTGGACTGAGGTATCTGACCCAAAACCCATTGAAGTCAATATTTGGAACCCTGGAAACTCTGCTGAGAGTACTGACCTCTTTCTATTATACCCAGAATGTGCACTGCCAGAATAAATTAATGCTCCATCAAATCCAGTATCCTGTCACAGACTGGCCAGCAGGGGATGTTCTAGAATCTAGAAGAAAAGGTGATGGGGGGGGAGTAGTATAAAGCCATAGATAAATAACTAGTGTCATACCAATGGAAGAGTGGTTGGCATCTGGGGTAACCAAATGAAGGAGAGAGACCACTTTGTCTTAAAAATCCAGTTAGTCTATAATGCAGCCGGAGTACTCCCACTCCAGCACAGCCCCAGAGCTGACTACAGGCTAGCTTGTTCTCCACATGAACGCTAGGAGGACGTGTGTTAATCATATAAAGTTCCCATTTTTTTTATATCCGTCTAGCAGGCGACAACCAAAGCTACTTCTAGCTGCAGCAGGCCGCCCTGCTCTGATCAGCAGTCAGAGCCCTGCATTGCTACTTGATGGGGGAGTCTTTGAACTCTCCAGCCACATCCAACACTCTTGCATAACAATAGCAGCTGCTCCACACCCAGGTAGCAGCACACCCACGAACAACTTCTCTTCCAACTTCCATTCTCCAAGCCTTTCTCAAAGCACACCCACTTGCAACCCATTATACTATAATAATTAATAGCGCTCTAATACAAATAGAAAGCTATGAAATTATCCATAGATCTCAAAGTGCTTTTCAAGGGAGGTCAGTGTCATTATCCACATTTTACAGATGGAGAAACTGAGGCCCAGGGAGGGGAAGTGACTTGTCCAAGGTTACCCAGCAGGTCAGTGACAGAGCTGGGAGAAGAACCCAGAGCTGAAGTCCCTGTCCACTATCCACTAGGCCATGCTCTATACCAACATCAAAGGATGACTTCATGAGATGTGACACAATATCGTATTGCCAGCCCCAAGCATTCAAAAATCATGAGTCAGCCCCCCTCCCCCAATCATGAGATTGTAAACAATAAACATTGAGTTCTTTTTAACTTACCCTCTGCTTTTTCAGTTGTTAGGGTTCACATTTTTCAAGCTTTCTTCCAGAGAGTCTCACATAATCACAGGCCTTCAGAAGTTGGGAATTGAAAAAAACAAACGACAACAAATATCCCAAGGCTCAGGAGAAACATCACAAGAATTGGCAACAGTGCAATCATTGTTAAAGGGGCAAATACAGCTTTGTTTTGTACATAGCCTAACATTCGAGTTCTATCCCGTCGATGATTTTACACAGTTAAATAGTAAATAACAGCAAAGAAAGAAAGAAAGAAAAGCAAAAGTAGATTGTTTTTAGATGAGACGGAGAGTCAATTAGGGGACAGGAAGGGGGAATATCATCCCAAGGTAGCAGGGGAGTTTTGCTCACACTGTTTAGACTACACATGATATTTTATTTATGTGGATTTTGGGTTAGATGTATCCACAATCCCCCCCTTCAACTGCTATGATAATTCCCACTGATTAAATGACACCCTCTGACATGCCTGGTAGGGGGAAAAAACGGCCGAGTCTGCGGTTGCTGGTCTTCGTTAACAATCAACACTGCGATGCTTTCTCATTTCGTTTCACTCCTTGGGAGTCCTTTCCAATGAATAGGCTAGAGAACCAGAACATTTTCAACTGGCCCTGTTGACAAGGCTTTTCTGATAGGTTGGCTCCCATTGGTATCATCTGGGTTAAGATGCTAGAGATGGTCCTGTGGCATCAAGCTTTTTGAAGAGAAGAGTTTGATCCCAGGTGCATTACAGTTCTGATCTGCTCATTAGACCAAGGAGGCAGGAGCCTTCTCCTCTGCACAGTGATAAACAAATAGAGCAATGGCAAAATATACAGTCTGACTCTCTTCCCCCTTCCCCAGTCTGTGGCATAGATCAAGAGGAAGTCACATAACTGCTTTCCTTTTTTAAAGAGCGCCCTAGCGTGTATTTCTTTATTGTATCGTTGTAATCTTCTGCACTTCTCTAGAGCCCACAATCCAGCAATCCTGGCTCCCAGCTCTTTGCTCTAAACTACTAGACAGTTTTCATTGGGATTTGCACTTTTATAGTGCCAAGGATCTCAAAGCACAAATGGTATTATGCAGGGGGAATACACACAGCTCCCAGGTGCCTGCTTTAACCACTAGACAACACATTCTTAAAGCTGGTTTACGGAGGTTTTTACATGAAAAACTCTCTTCTCCCCCCCCCCCCCCCCAAATCCGTAAAGACATTGCTTCATCCTCCTTCAGATTCAACTCTGTGCTGCCAACAAAACCTTCTCAATGCTACTTGGGCAAAGCTTGCTTCTTTCTTCTGGCATCTGTTTGCTTCTTCATCCACCTGTTGTGTTTTGTCATAAGCCAAGCGATATGGGGTAGGAGCTGCCTTTTTACTTCATTTCTGTACAGCAAGTCAGGTGCTGATTAGGATATTCAGGTATCACTAGAATACAAATACTAAATAATTGTTCTTTACTCTTTTCACTTCTATAAGCTCTTTCATGTAAAGATCTCAAAGCCCAAATGGCATTATACAGAATGAATCAACAACTTCCAGACTCCTAGTGTGGTTACAAACTCTGCTTATCAAAAACATGTGATTTACATCTCAGTGGCAGACTTGTGGCTGCGGGGATTTGAGGCAGGCTTGATGAGCATTTTCACACCCTTAAAGCAAACAGGTTGTCATTTCTCCCTAAAGATGTGAGTATTTGAGTAACGTATTCCTCTTCTTAGGTTTTCCGGCTCTTTGGCCATTATTACTCAAATACACACATCAGTAATTCCCTTCCTCAGAACCAGATTCTTATGATTGTATAATACAATTTACTGCAAATTAACATTTCATTAAAAACAAAGCAATAAAAACAAAGCAAATAACCAACCCTCCTGACTGAATATTTAACTACTCTGCTTAAAAACATCAGCAGGCAAAAATAACTAATTAGGCTTGCAAAGGCAAAATGTTTTGACACCAGCCGTGACTTTAATGCAACAGTGTTGTGTATTTTTCCTAAGCTCAGAGTATTTCTTCCCAAGGAGACTTTCAAAGCAGAAATGGTCTCCTTATTTCAGTAGATAATTGGTACCATTGTAAGTGTGACAAAGAAAATTAAAACATGGTAGTGACCTGAAGTGCAGCCTTAGCCAGCTCTAATGAGCAGATGACTACTGCAGCTTTTTATCCTGGTCCCTTTTTGTCTGAGAAAATGAGAGTACAAATGGAATTGAATCAAAGCCTGCAGATCTGAACACCCACAAACATTTTCCTTACCGCAGATTGGCTGGGACCTTTGGGTTTGTTTCCATCTTCCTCCGCACATGGGACCTGGCTCTCTGCTTGGATCATGTGGGTCTCTCTCATCTCATCAATTCCCTGCCTTTACAGGGGTCTTGGGGATGCCTCGATCTCTCCTGTTCTCTCCCTGTGACACACAGTTCAGTCGCCTAAGCACTGAAATGTTTTAATCTAACCAAAGTGTCTGGACTTAATGCATGGGTGTCTGGGTGAAAATGGATGGCCTGTGGTAGCCAGGAGGTCAGACTAATGCTCCCTTCTGGCCTTAAGCTCTATGGGAGTTCAGAGAGGGGGTTATTCAGCAGCTAAACCCAGCTCCAATATTATATATATATATATATATATATATATATATCGTGTGGGCTGAAACTTAACTCCAGCATTGGAGTCCTCTGAACGTTGAGGTATAGAGTGAGCAGACAGTTTCTAAGTCCAGATATGGAGCCTCAGTTTGCAGCTGGAGCCCATAGCTTAATTCTGCATGGTGCAATACCAATAGGGTGTCATGGATTTACAGGATCTGTGCTATGTCCCGGACCATAGATGGTCTCCCAAGGGGTCACTCTCTTCCACAAAGGTAGGTCATGTGGCCTCCAAGGCTGAGGCTTCGGGCTCCAGCACTCTTGTTTTTCACCATGAGCTCTGCCCAGGGAGTCTGAGTGACACAGACTCCTGTTCAGAGACTTTATCCCCTTCAGGGATCAATGCACGTTCACAGGTATCTGCAGCGACTTTTCAAAACAAAGTAGGGTTTATTAGTCAACTGAAATACAGCATCAAGAAGTCCTTTGGTTAGCATAGAGAAGCCAGAGGTTTAGAGACTTCAGAGTGGCCAAAGCCAGGGTTCCACCAATCCAAGCTGCTGTAGAATCTCTCTTGGCTCTAGTGCTTTCTCTCTTAGTCCCAGGAGGGAGCTGCCGTGCCTCTGTGAGCCCAGCTTTTATCACAGACACCTGACACCTCTTCCCCATGCTATGGTCACATGTTCAGCTGCCTCCACAGGTGATAAGTCAGTCAGTCATCTGGGTTGCCATTGTCTCTAGTGGCTCCTCCATTCACATGCATAGGCTCTGTTCCGTTCAATGCTGGTGTCCAATCAGGTGGCTACATGAGTCAAACACCTCGGCCTTTCCCTTTACACTCATTCATAGCAATACAACACACCTAGGGAAACTGAGGCATACATGAATCAAAAATATTACTAAAATTCCCACATTCATCACAGGATGCTATTCATTCCTAGCTTATGTTTCGTGGATGCCAGAAGGAGAGGTAAATTACTGGAAGAGTGGTGCTTAGAATCTTTTCTTTGGACTGGGTGCATATCTTATCTATAGCTCTGCGTATTGCATTTTTAAATATATCTGTTGTAAAACACTCCAATAAACAAAGTAGTTTACATTATGAAGGAGCAAACAAAGTTCAGAAGGGAAAAGAAAGATTTCTCCTTCAACCTTCACCCATTTCTAGAACTGGACTCCGCTCAAACCTTTTTTAAAATATTGTGGGTTGGCTGCACGGAGCTACTTATACTCACGAGTACTCAGCTGTAAAAATGCCAATTCCACTTCCAAATGTTACATTTGTTCCCTATCTCTATAATAGATTAAAGCAAAATCCTGAATCCAAACACACCTAAACTTTGAGGGTACAGTATTAGTAATTGGATCTGGATCCCTGTTTTGTTAATGTACTTGTCATTCTATAAGACACAAATAAAACCAGTTTGGGCCCTGAAGTATTTTGCTGTTTAAAGTTCATTTGCAATTCAAGAAGTTAGCAGTAAAATACACTGGGTCTATTTTGCAAAGCCCTCCCCCCGCAGAGAATGTTCAGATCCCACATTTGGGCATTTAAATCAGCATCTAAAACTGACATGTATGTGCTTAAGTCTGAGTTGATTTGTATGATGCCAGGGTTTGAAAATAGGGCTTTTCCGTGTCTGTTTTGGAAAGTTGTATGGAACAGAAAGTGCTTTAAAAACCACCAGAACAGAACACTAGAAAATGCTAAAACACTATACAGTGTTCTTGTCAGGGACGATCTTACAGAGGACTGGAAGCTCTAATAGATTTCTTATATTCCTTTATTGTTTACAGTGTTGTTGCAGCCCTGTTGGTCCCAGGATATGAGAGCGACAAGGTTACTGAGATATTATCTTTTATGGGACCAGCATCTGTCAGCAAAAGAGAAAGAAGAGTTCTGTGTAGCTCAAAAGCTTGTCTCTTTCACCGAAAGAAGTTGGTCAGATAAAAGATATTATCTCACCTACCTCGTCTCCCTCATATTCCCATGACACTTTGAATGAAGTACTGCTAATCAGCACCAAGAACAAAATAACATTGGGAATGCCAAATTGTATACCAAAGTATACGGTTAAATGTGCTACGTTTTCCTTCTATGGCAATGAATGAAAGTCCAGGAGAACACAATTTATTCCTAACAACTTCCACTGTCACATGGATTACAAAGCAGTTTAAATTTGAAATTGCATATTACCTGTGCCATAGTGGAGTGAAAAGAAATGGGCTATTTGTTACAGTGGAAAAGTATGATATATTTCATAAAGAAAGAATGATGTATTGTGCTATTTATCACTCTCCGGACCCAACCCTAACTACAAACAGCTGGCTATCTAAGGCCTGGTCTACACTGGGGGTGGGGAATCGATCTAAGTTACGCAACTTCAGCTGAAGTCGACGTACTTAGACCTACTCACTGCGGTGTCTTCACTGCAGTGAGTTGACGGCTGCCACTCCGCCGTCAACTCTGCCTGTGCCTCACGGCAGTGGAGTACAGGAGTCGATGGGAGAGTGCTTGGGGATCGATTTATCACATCTAGACTAGACGCGATAAATCGACCCCCACCGGATCGATCGCTGCCCACCGATCCGGCGCGTAGTGTAGACATGCCCTAAGGGACTAAGGGCACAATTAGAAGGAGGAAATACAAATTCTCTCATTCTGTCAATGGAGGAGAGGCTGATTAGTTTACATTTAATTGCTCAGTGATTCTTTCTAAGGAATAATTCTTGTAAGTTCAGACCACATGTTAAATGCCAAGTAGAAATATAAAAGGAATCAGTCTTCCACTCACAGTGATAACAAATGGGAATTACCAAGTAGGTACTGAGTGCCTTGTGGTTAGGGCAGTGGCATAGGGATCTGATTCTCTTTGTGCAGTCATTTACAGCTGTGCAATGCAAGTGCAAAGTGGCTGCAGTAAAATGCTAGCACTTAATTGTTTTACACTGCCTCTGCACAGGGGTAAGTAGCTATACAAGATGCCTGGCAATGGAGAATCAGGCTCTAGGGTCCACAGAGGACTTCAGTGTTGTGTCACTGAGGGCAGGTCTACACTTAAAACACTGCATCGGCACAGCTGGAGCAACAATGGGATCCACAAACCCGGAGTTAGGCACTTCGATTCCCTACACAATGCATGGGGAAAGATAGGAACCTACAAATGGGATCCACAAAAGCCAGCATGCTAGGCAGGGAGCTGCCTGAGCTAGCCAATGGAAGATGCTAACAAAAGGTGTGTGTCCTAAACCTCATCCTGCTCAGGGATTTAGGTGCCAAAGTCCGGATTACAGGCCGGCACCTATCTCTGCTTGCGATCCACAACTGGGGACCCATCTCCAAGAGTCAGATGGCCTTAGCTCCGTTCTTGCAAGAAACGCAGGAGAAAAGATTTGAGTAGGGGTTTCCTATCTCTCAGGACAGTGCCCTACCAACTGGGCTATGAGGCAGTCAGACATGGGTCTCCCTCAATCTCTTCTATTGAAGCGGTTTCATTTTAAACCACCAGCTGCATGTTTGCCGTCACGTCGCCCATTATGATCTCATCCGCCACGCCAGGATGTTAGGGTGGAAACCCTCTGGTGAGAGGAATGGATATCGGTTATAATCCCCAACCAGTCCCTCGTTGCCGACCCCACGATTTGCCCACCTGGTTTTGACCTGCCCCATCGCCAGTGGTCCCTGTTGAACAGGTTCCGGACCGGGCAAGGTCTCTGTGCAGCCAACCAGTATTGCTGGGGCCATTGTGACAGCCCTTTGTGCAGCTGCAGCACAACACAGACAATGACACACATTGTCAAGGAATGCCTGCTGCCTAGGTTCAGCGGTGGCCTAGAAGAACTGCATCACGCCACTGAAGATGCCATCACTTGGCTATACGACTATGCACCTGCTAAATAAATAATTTAGTATAAATTATAATATTTGGAACAAGGAGACAGGAATCCACGTGTGCCTCTGCTCCCAGGTGGGTGCTCTAAGCCACCATCCTACAGTGTCATTCTTACTCTCTCTCTGGCCCCCTGGCTGTTTTGTGGATCGTAGTGGTGCCTACCTCTGGGGTTTAGGTGCCTGTAAGGGGTCAGACTCACCCCTGCGGCACCTCCTGCTGGTTGCTTCGGGAATTAGCTCGATCCAGCCTCCGGAGCGCCCTCTGCAGGCCGGTGATCCGCCTTGCCCCTTCTGGCCCCCATGTCCCTCCCAGGACCCCGGTGCCCCTTGCTCTGGGTGCTGCCCCCTGGCAGTACCCACACACGCTGGGTCTCCCTTCCCAGGGGAACCCCCACTCACTATCCCTACCACACCTCAGAATAAGGCCACTGTCAGTCACCATCTAGTCCCATTCCCTGGGGCAGACTGCAGTATCAGCTACTCATCACAGGCAAGGTTGGGTTTGGACCTGCTGCCTTGGCCTACCTCTGGGCTGCCCTCTGCAACCCCCAGTACCTTTGGCCCAATGCTAGGCCACAGCCTGGGGCTTTCCAGGCTGGAGCTCCCCAGCTCCTCTGCCTTTCCCTAGCCCTGCTCCACTCAGGTACTCTGTCTCAGCTCCCTGCAGACAGGCCCTTCTCTCTCTGATTGCAGAGAGAGACTGCTAAGCTCCTGCCTCCCAGCTTCTTTATACAGGCCAGCTGAGGCCTGATTGGGGCGTGGCCCAGCTGCAGTTACTTCCCCCAATCAGCCCAGGTCTTTCCTTCCACAGCCCCAGCCCTCTGCAGGGCTGGCTTTAACCCTTCCCAGGCAGGAGCGGGTGACCACCCCGCTACAGTGCCTAAATCTCTTTGTGGATCTGAGCCTAGTAGTCGGGACTCCTACGTTCTACTCCCAGCTCTGTCATTGACTGATATTTGACTCTGTGCCTTAGGGAATGAACATAAGTACCTACTTCACAGAGGTGTTCTACAGATTCATTAATATTGGTCAAGTCTTTTGAGATATTCAGATGAGCGTTTCCCTGTGAGTAGAAACTATTATCCCCCCTTATTATCCCGCCCAACAATGATCAATCAAAATGGGAATTGTGTTCGTAAACCCATTGAGTTTACTGGCATTTCCACAAATTAATTACACTCGAGTTATTCGTGCCTTTGAAAATCCCTGCTCCCTAGAATTTGCAAAACTCAAGCAATTTTGGGGGCCTACACCTGTGAATCTCTAATGTAGCTATCACCTTGCTATTACACCACAATAAGAGTTGAGTGTGCTCAACCTTTTATAGGATCGGGGCCTTTGATTTGCATGATGTCTGTGCATACTACTTTTTTGGCAGGGATGTGGGATTTTAAAGTTCTCTTTATACTGAAAAACGAGCCTGAACCGAGACCCTATATCTGAACACCCACAAACTTTGGGGAAGTAAGTCGGATCCAGATCTTCTCTGAACTTCATGGCTTGGGATAAGGTTCTAGTTGAAAAACCCGCCAACCCCAGCCTTTTAGTTTTGTTTGACTTTTATGTTTTCAATGCAAAAACCATAAACTGGATCCAGCTCATAAGCTTCAAGAAAATCAACCCGCACTTTCGGATTTTGTTACAAAAATTTGCCATGGCTCTAAACAGAATGTGCTGTGTCCATGTGAGAACTCGGAGTTAAGATCAGTCATTGCAGCCTGGAGCCATAGTATCCCCAGGAGACTAATAAGAGGGAGATCAATCAGGAAAAGATTTTAGTTTGGAAAAATTGAGGGAGAAGGGTTTTCTTGTTCTTCCTGTTTGATTTACCAACCCAAAACAGTGTGTATGTGGCAGGTGGGAGAGCAAGTCAATTCTTTGTTGTTGATGCTCGAGCCACTTAGGCTAAGGAGAAAAACTAACGATAATTGTGGTTCTTTAACCCTGCAGCACAATATTATTGAACCTGGTGTTAATTTTGCTACCATCCTACTGTGTCTTAAAAACTCTGACTCATTTTAGCAAGGAGGGTGGCAAGGAGGAGAAGAGGAATTTAATGAGAAAAGCAGTATATTAATTTACTTTATCTGCCCAAGAAGCCAATGATAATGACCTAGCGTGACTTTCTTAGAATGTTCTTCTTTACAAAAGCAACACACAAGACAGTGGGTAGTAGGCAAAGGCCAAGCTCTCTTCCTGGATTTAAAAACAACCTCACAAGATGTTAAACTGGTGTTTAAAAACCATGTTGCAGCAAGTTTGTGGTTTGGTTAATAAGTACAGAAAGCTTTTTCTTTCAATCATATCATTTCAAGTTAATTGGTTCCTGCAGGTTCTTCTTATTCACTTGCAATAAAAATGCAATCTCTGTATTATTAATAATATAGCTTTCATTACTTTCTTTTGGATGATGATAACTATGATACACTGATTTTTCTTTTCATTTTTCTGGGGAAGATGTGGGAGACTATATTAGCAATGCTGATCTATAAAGGATTTTGTGGTATAGAGGCCAGAAATGAACTCAAGTCGCTCCTTGAGATTCCCCTCTTCCCCCTCTACTCCCTATGGTACAAGCCTGAGTAACCAGAGAGGCCCAGAGAGATGGTGGAAAAGGATAGCGATCTGATCTGAAGAGGAGGAAATGCCAGCTGCACTTTGGTAGCTCCTGCAATATTTCTGTCAGAAACTAAGAGTTTGGAATAGCACACTACATTCTAAACAAGGCCTGAATACCAGAAAAACAGCCGCAGGTTTATAGTTTTATGGATAATGGTGTTGAGACCAAACACTGTAGATCATATGTGATCGCCCTTTACAAAACAATCAACACATCTGCAAGCCAAGTATGATCCATATTTTACCTAGGAGAAGCTAAGGTACAGAGAGATTGAGTGACTTGCTCAAGTTCAGAAACAGAATTAGAACTCAGGACTTCCCAGCTTCCAGCCCTTTACTCAGACCACCTCTCCCTCTAGAGCACAGAAATCCCAATTACCCCAGTTAATTATTCTGGGTCCTGTTTTATTTTCCAATGTAAGCAGCAAGCATTGCCAAATTTTGAGTTCTAATGGAGCTATGTGAAATATTCTTGGACCTCTTGCTTGGGAAGGTTTGGTGACCATAGGCATAGCTGTGAAAACATCCATTTATCCCTGAGATGGCTCATCTTGCTTCTCCTCTACCCCCCAAATCTCCAAACCTGCCTTCCTGAAGACATCTAAGATCCCTAGTTTTCCTACTGATCCGGGCACTAGCTGAGAGAGCAGAGGGGGTTGCTGATCTCCAATGTCCATGTAAACCTAGATCAGTTTGTGATCCTTTTCACAATCTAAGCCCTGGAAAATTCACACTAGAAGTGTCCAAATGATAATTCCATTCTGCGGCAACTTTTGAGGTTTCAAAATTTGTTTTCCACACTGGAACAAAAACAAAACTTTTTTGAAGGTTTTCACAAAACGGAATTGTGTCAAAACATCCTTTTTTGAATCAAAACCTGAACTTTTTGATTCAGGTCTCCCCCTGTCTTCCTCTCATCAGAAGTGATCAGAGAGTCCTGTACCAAACACCTCTTCCTGATGAAAACTTTGTCAAAACAGATACGTCTCCACAAAATGTTTTGGCTTCAATAAAATAGCATATTTAGATGAAATCTAATGAAGTTGACAATGTTCCAAATAGCTCAGATTCACCCATCTGTAGTCCCATTCTCCTTTAGTACAATCTACCAGTGCGAAGCTAATTCCAAGCAGATGGATCTGATTTTAATTCCTCTGGTTTTGCTACCTTCCCCATTTCCATCATATTAAGCAATTCAGCTACAGTGGGAAACATCCTCCTTTTACTTCTATACAAGGCAAACCACAACGCTTTTCCTTATAGCTTGTGATCCCTGTAACCTAACTGGATGCTTTTAGCCAACATCCATACATGGAATTTTCAAACCATATCAAGCTTGTACTCCATATATCACTGAGGAGATCAGTCTTTGAGGTGTGTAATTTTTTAAAATTTATTGGCATTAAATCTCTCATGCATATATGATACCATGAGCTCCTTGGGTCAGGCACCAACCCTTATTGCATGTCTGGAAAGCATCTAGCTACCATAAATGAATGATGATGATGATGATAATAATTAGAGCTCGTTGGAGAATATTTGTCAAAACAGTTTTCTATGTGAAAATGCTGTTTCTACTAAACTCAAATTTTATTTTTGCAAAATCATATTGATTTCACTTCAATTTTGTTTAAAATTTGGAAAAAAACATTTTGAAATTTTCATTTTGAAGAAACTTTTCTTTTAGTAATTTATTTTATAGAAATAAAATAATAAAAAGGGTCAAAATCAAAACAAAACATTTTGAATTATCGAAACAAAACATTTTGGTTGACCTGAAATATAGATAAATCTATCTATATATTGAATTCTGCTTTGTGAAAAAAATTGGCTTTTCTTCTTGATTCAATACAAAAGGGTTGTTGGTTTTTTTGAAATCTCAATATTTTCCACAGGATGGGAAATCCATTTTCTGATCAGCGATAATCCTAAAGTGCTTTCTCAACTCGAAAAGATACACTAATGATACAGGAATTACTGAAATGTAACCATTTCTGGCATGAAGCAAAGCAGATACTCAGTGGTGCACAGCAACTATATAACAGTTTAGGACAGGAAGTGAAGATTACCACATTCTTACTGAAATTTCAGGAGGAATTTCCGATAGTCAGGACCACAGAATCTGACAGGATACCATGGCTAACATACACGTTTTCTTGATGAAAGTATCATAGAATCTTCAATGCTGTCTCCCTTGTGAGGTTTCAGAGTGGTAGCCGTGTTAGTCTGTATCAGCAAAAACAACAAGGAGTCCTTGTGGCACCTTTGAGACTAACAAATTTATTTGGGCATAAGCTTTCGTGGGCTAGAACCCATTTCATCAGATGCATGAAGTGGAAAATACAGGAGCAGGTATAAATACATGAAAGGATGGGAGTTGCCTTACCAAGTGTGAGGTCAGTCTAACGAGACAATTCACTTAACAGCAGGATACCAAGGGAGGAAAGATAACTTTTGAAGTGGTAATGAGAGTGGTCCATTTCAGACAGTTGACAAGAAGATGTGAGTAACAGTAGGGGGAAATTAGTATTGGGGAAAATAGGTTTAGATTTTGTAATAACCCAACCACTCCCAGTCTTTATTCAGGCCTCATCTGATGGTGTCCAGTTTGCAAATTAATTCCAGTTCTGCAGTTTCACATTGGAGTCTGTTTTTGAAGTTTTTTTGTTGAATTGCCACTTTTAGGTCTGTTATTGAGTGACCAGAGAGGTTGAAGTGTTCTCCTACTGGTTTTTGAATGTTATGATTCCTGATGTCAGATTTGTGTCCATTTATTCTTTTGCGTAGAGACTGTCTGGTTTGGCCAATGTACATGGCAGAGGGGCATTGCTGGCACATGATGGCATATATCACATTGGTAGATGTGCCGGGGAATGAGCTCCGGATGGAGTGGCTGATGTGGTTAGGTCCTATGATGGTGTCACTTGAATAGATATGTGGACAGAGTTGGCACCGGGGTTTGTTGCAGGGTTTGGTTCCTGGGTTGGTGTTTTTGTTGTGTGGTGTGTAGTTGCTGGTGAGTATTTGCTTCAGGTTGGGGGGCTGTCTGTAAGCAAGGATTGGCCTGTCTCCCAAGATCTGTGAGAGTGAGGGATCGTCCTTCCGGATAGGTTGTAGATCCTTGATGATGCGCTGGAGAGGTTTTAGTTGTTCCCTATCGTCTAATTTCTACTACTCTGGCCAGTCTAGTCTTAAAGTGTCTCAAGAGATGGGGCTTCCACCACTTGCACTGGGATACAATTCCACAGTCTCGTAGATCTCCTTTTTAGGCAGTTTCTCACTAACATTCAGTCAGGACAAGGGCCATGCTGGGCATTTATTCTGCTTTGAAGGGACAGCACACACCACTACAATCTTCCTCCCAGATAGTGTGAGTCTCCTTTACTGAGCTGGCTATCCAGGTAGATACTACGCTGTGAGAGAAAGGGCAGGCATTCATCTCTAGCAATGCTCCTCATCTCTTTAGCCACTGGTAACAGTGGTTGGATATTAGAATACGTTGCCCTTTGGGGTGAAAAATCTTTCCACCTTCAAAACCCTGCTAATGGCAAGGTACAGGGAAACTTGACTCTGCACTTGTAATTCCTTTGGTTTCCCAAAGCAGGTTTCACTTTGGGAAACAGATTAAAATGACGTCCCCGAGGCATCTACGAGGTGAGAGTATGAATCAATTTTTCAATTTCACAAATTCACTGTAGCTTAACCAATCCCTCCCCTCCCCCCAAGCCACTGGTATCTCTGGGAATTGATTGAGGCTTTACTGATTGGCAGCCAGGTACAGCAGTCAGCTAAAATCTGCCTGCTTTTGGAGGAATGCAGTATTCTGTGCCTGTCAGCTTCTTCTCCTGCATTTAGGACTATTTCCTGCTGCTGATTCAACTGACTAGTCCTGGGCAAACCTCCAAATGTTCAAAGATTTAGCTCAGATAAGCATCTAGATGCTTTTCCAGACCTCTTGAGTGGGCAAAACTGGTTCAGAACACTTATAATGACAACGATAATACTCAGTGGCTCTGAAAGTGCTTTACAAAGGAGGTCAGCCAGTATCATTATCTCCATTTTACAGATGGGGAAACTGAGGTAAAGAGAGGTGAAGTGACTTGTCCATGGTCATCCATCCAACACGCCAGTGGCAGAGCCACAGATAGAACATAAGAAGGGCCACAGTGGGTCAGATCAATGGTCCATCTAGCCCAATGTCCTGTCTTCCGACAGTGGCCAGGGCCAGATGCTTCACTCACAGAGTGAGTGAACAGAACAGGGCAATTAATTGAGTGATCCATCCCCTGTTGTACAGACCCAGCTTCTAGCAGTCAGAGGCTTAGGGACACCCAGAGCATGGGGTTGCGTCCCTAAACATCCTGGTTAATAGCCATTTATGGACCTATCCTCCTTGAACATATCTAATTCTTTTTTGACCCCAGTTATACTTTTGGCCTTCACCCTGGTTATGAGTTCCACAGTTGATTGTGTGTAGTGTGAAGAAGTACTTCCTTCTGCTTATTTTAAACCTTCTGCCTATTAATTTTCATTGGGTGACCCCTGCTTCTTGTGTTATGTGAAGGGGTAAATAACACTTCCTTTTTCACTTGCTCCAAACCATTCATGATTTTACAGACTTCTATCATATCTCCCCTCAGTTGTCTCTTTTCCAAGCTGAATAGTCCCAGTCTTTTTTAATCTCTTCTCCTATGGAAGCAGTGCCATACCCCTAATCATTTTTGTTGCCTGTCTCTGTACTTTTTCCAATGAGATGGGGTGACCAGAACAACTGCACACAGTATTAAAGATGTGGGCCTACCATGGATCTATATAGTGGCCTTATGATATTTTCTGTTTTATTATCTATCCCTTTCCTAATGGTTTCTAACAGTGTTAGCTCTTTTGACTGCTACTGAATATTGAGCAAATGTTTTCAGAGAACTATCCACAATGACTCCAAGTTCTCTTTCTTGAGTGATAACAGCTAATTTAGACCCCATAATTTTGTATGTATAGTTGGGATTATGTTTTCCAATGTGCATGACTTTGCATGTATCAACATTGAATTTCATCTGCCATTTTCTTGTCAATCACCCAGTTTAGTGAGATCCCTTTGTAACTCTTCACAGTCAGATTTGGACTTACCTATCTTGAGTAATTTTGTATGGTCTTCAAACTTTGCCACCTCACTATTTAACCCTTTTTTTCCAGATCATTTATGGATATGTTGAACAGCACTCGTCCCAGTACAGATTCCTGGGAGACCCCGTTATTTACTTCTATCTGGTGTGAAAACTGACCTTTTATTCTTACCCTTTGTTTCCTATCTTTTAACCAGTTACTGATCCATGAGAGGACCTTCCCTCTTATCCCATGACTGCTTACTTTCCTTAAGAACCTTTGGTGATGGACCTTGTCAAAGGCTTTCTGAAAGTCCAAGTACACTTGATCACTTTGCCCATGTTTGTTGACATCCGTAAAGAATTCTAATAGATTGGAGAGGGATGATTTACCTTTCTCTTTCCCTATGTCCCTGGTACCTACATGGGTTGCAACAACAAGCTCCTCCCCAGAAGTGCATATAAGTCTGTCTAGATATCTCAAGAGGTCTGCAGCCTTCGTACCTGGCAGGCAATTCACCATGTGGTTCTCTCGGTCATCACAAACCCAGCTATCTATATTTCTAATGATCGAATCCCGCATTATTATTACCTGGCTCTTCCTAATAACTGGGGTTCCCTGGGTATCCTCAGTGTGAGAGGATACCATGACATCATCTAGAAGAAGGGTCCCAACCATGGTATTATTTCCCTCTGCTCCAGCTTGATGTTCTCCTTTAAGACTTTCATCCTTCTCAACAACACCAAGGCTCTCAGATTTGCTGGAGGTCAACTGTGTACCTGTCTGTCTCCGTTAGCTCCTCCAGTTCAGCCACTCGGGTCTTAAGAGCCCATACTTGGTCTCTGAGGGTCATGAGTTGCTTGCAACAAATGCAGACATATGTCACCTGCCCATAAGGCAGGTAATCATACACGTTGCAATCAGTCCCCACTCTGCTGCTGGGCTTCTGCCTGCATTATTTTTACTCTTGCAGCGTTTTTGTTCGTTTGTTTGTTCTTTGTTTTTTGGGGTCGAGGGTGATTTTTGGCTCAAGTTTCAAGTATGTTTGTTAGATCTGGCTCTCGTGTTCCCTCTTCAAACTCCCTTGTAAAATTCCCCTGTTCTCTAGCTCCTCTGGTCAATTAGCAGCTGTCTTTTTAAGCCCCTGTTTTCCTTGAGTTGGCTCTGCTCCCTTGCAAAGGGACTAGGGACCAAAGGACAGCAGGCTAGAGCCTTGTTAGGAAACTCTTAGCCTTGTCTAGCTGGTCGCTAGGCTCAGCATACACCCCCCCAAACAGACCACACTATAAACTTCAATCAAGATGGCACAAGGCAAGCAAGCCTCACTCCAAGGGTCACACAGTCACTCCTTAATCTGGAGAACTCCCTTACCAATCTCTCATTTGCTGGTCTTGTTTGCTAGCTCGAACCCAATTCTCCTGAGTCCCAAATCCAGTGCACTATCCATTAGATCATAGGAAGAGAGGGCCAGATTCTTAAAGAAGCAATGCCACTGTCTGCAGCTGCTTTATTCAACAATTCTCCAAATAATCTGTCAGTTTGGAAGGGAATGGTTGTGAAAGCTGCTTCTCTTGTGAATCGGACTTCAAGGTCTGGAGGAAGAGACATTGATGTGCTGTTAAGTTGGTTGCCTGGGCCCTAGGGGGGAATCAAACTGTATCCATTTGCAGCATCAGCTTCAAAAGGACTTTGAGGCAAATATTTTATTCAGCAGAGTTGGAGGCCTCCTGTCTCTAGAGGGCAAGAGTTTGCTGATTTCTGTACGACAGGCCTGAGGGTCTGGCTGCGGAGTCTCTGCTGGTGTTTGGTGCATTGAGTCACAACTGCGTCATGGAGCCGAACGTGAAAGGGCAATGCAGAATAGGCAAAGCAAAGTTGGGACAATCTTATTCACCTGTTTACAAACCCAGTAAAACTTTTAAACCTCTGATGTTCAAGTCAGACTTGAATGTTATGGGCCTCATTGATTTACATTAAGGCCCCCTTTACACCGTTCTGGGGGTGAAAAGCGGCATTATAGTGGGTGTAAGTGCAATTTATTCTCATTGGAAGAATTTACTCTGCCAGAGCAGTGCAAACTTTAATGAGTTTTGCAATCCAAGAGAGGAATTGCCGTTCCTGCACTGTCATAAGTACCTTCCCCTTTAGACAATGTGGTGTAATGGATAGCGCACAGGACTGGGAATCAAGGGACCTGATTCTATTACTGGCTCTGGCACTGGCCTGCTGGGTGACTCTGGGCAAGTCACGTCACCTCTCTGTGCCTCAGTTTCCCCCCATCTATAAAATGGAGATAATGGTACTGCTGTGCTTTGAGATATATTGATGAAAAGCACTATATAAGAACTGGGTATTATTATATTAAATCAGTTTTTTTATTGGGGCCCAACACCCCAATGAGTTAGGGAATTATCCCCATTGTGCAGATGGCAAATTGAAGCACAGAGCAGGGAACTGAACCTGGGTCTCTTAAGACTGAAGCTAGTGCCCTAACCACTGCCTGCTGGAGATATAGGACAAAGCCCCGTTACAAAGGAGACAAAGATGGCATTCGTCTTACCTATGCACCCTCTGGATTCTGGACTGCTCTAGGGGTCAAGACAATTGTCGGTGAAAAACGAGTCCTCACTCTGAGTTTGAAGCAACAAGCCAGAGGCAGCTTTATTTTCTTTAACACTTGCAAAGGGAGAGTACTCGCGGGCAGGGGTTCCCTTCCTGAGGCAGGTTTCCGTTAGATAAACAATTAAGGCAAGCATTTATACCCTTTGTTACATACAGTAATTATCAACAACTGCATTTTGTTTATACATATTCCTTCCTGATATCTTACTTTTCTCAACAATTTTCTGCTACAGTCTGCTTTCCATTCTTATCTAACACAAGGTCAAAACAATATCTCTTACAGTCTGTTCCCACTCGCCTAGGCCCTGCATTAAAGTCTCGTGTTATTAAATAGAAGAGTTAGCCTGACTCTTGCTCTTCCTGGAAGACTAAGATGTCTGTGCTTTTCCCAACTTCCACACTAGCTAAAGTAGAGCAGGCTTTGTCTGCTCTAAATTAAGGCAGCCTGTCCCAGGCTGACCATGGGATGCTGTGCAGCCCAAAATCCTGATAGTGCCATATGCTACAGGTCCGCCTCTGGGCCATTCCTCATGTTGAGGATGCTTACAATGACCTATGGGCTATTCTGGGGACACTCTTTCCTGGCCAGTTGCAGCTCTTTAGCTGGCAGTGTCTGGGGACTGGACTGGGGGACAGAATCTGTCTCTAAGATCTTTGATCTAAATCTCCCCTGCTGCAGTTTAAACCCAGTACTTCTTGTACTGTCCTCAGTGGATAAGGAGAACAATTAATTACCTGCCTCTTTATAACAACCTTTTACATTCTTGTCTAAGTTATTCTTCACTTGTTCTTTCACTATTTTAACCTCCCATCCTACCCTGTTTACAGTGACGTTCACTAATGTTACTCATCCAATCGCCGCTAACCCCTTTGGTGAAAACTGAAACAAAAAATAGCATTTAACACTTTGGCCATTGCTGCATTTTCTGTTATTGTCTTTCCCCTCTCATTGTGTAATGGGCCTACCCCGTCACTGGTCTTCCTTTTACTTCTAATGTATTTTTAAAATGTTTTCTTGTTACTCTTTATGTCCCTAGCTAATTTAATCATCTATAATTCTTAATGTAACCAAACTGATTTTTTTTACTTAGATTGTAAGCTCTTTGGGGCAAGGGCAGTCTTTTTGTTCTGTGCATGTACAGCACCTGATACATGACTGGGGCTCTTCCAAGACACATAGTTTTTATTAAGTTTTAGATGGAGAAACATTTTTACTTCCTATCTGAGGTTTCACACTGCGGGTTTGAACCATGGCCATTTCTAAGTCCAACAACAAGTCAACTGCACTACAGCAAACTCTTTCAGAATAAACAAGCTGGACAGTGTTGGCCTGTATTGGTGACGTTTTCTTCTAAGCGAGTGGGTAGGAAAGACATGCTGGATTATTTACTCCCAGCGCTGATGGAGAAGTGAGTGAATATACTTGGAGGAGGAAAAAAAAGTGTTTCATTAGATGTGTGATGCAAATGAGGCTATAACATGATGTCATAAATCCAGAGAGATAGAAACTGAGCAGTACTGTACCTGAAACTGGTGAGAATTCTTTTTATTACCTATTATTGTAAAATTAGGCTTTAAAAGGACTTGAAAATACATTTTTGGGGAAAAAGCTGATCTGACTGGAGAGATGTGCAAAGTGATTTAGCAGGATTTCTCCATCAGTAATTTCCTATGCTGCTTTGAAAACTAGATTACCTGATAAACTAGGCCCCAATTCAGAAAAGCACTTCTGCGTACACTTCACTTCAGCTGAAGACATTTTGACATAAGCACGTACTTAAATGCTTTCCTCAGTAAGGATGCTTTTCTGAACAAGAGTCGTAGCTTGTCAACTCCTTGGGGCAAGATCTAGGAGCCTGCTCCCATCCAAATAAATGACAAAACTCTCATTCATGTCAGCTGTGAAGAATAGGATGTGATAGGGCTGATTTTCCTATCACGTACTGATTTTTTACAAACAATTTCACCCACTTTTGTGGGGTCCCTGCCTTACCTATCATCTTATCTACACTATTGTCATGTTGACTCTAGACTCAGATCAGCTCATAGTGCCAGTATTGATTGCTCACATTATATTTTCAAACAAGCACCTTCATGCTTTTTCCCATGCCATCCCACCCCCATGCATGGGAAGAGCCCTCTGTATACATCCACAAGGTCGCCTCATTGTCTTCCTTCAAATCCCTCCTTAAAACTTTCATCTGCCGCGATGCCTATTAAAAAAATAATAAGGATTATGCAGGTTGCGTGCTATGACCACTGTCCATCATGCTAACCAGTATTGTTTCATTGTTCCCTTGAGCTTCCCCCAACCGTTTGTTCCATCCACCTGTAGTTTCTTGACTTATACTTAGATTTTATATGCAGTGTAGCTGTAGCTGTATCGATCCCAGGATATTAGAGAGACAAGGGGGGTGAGATAATATCTTTTATTGGACCAACTTCTATTGGTGAGAGAGACAAGTTTTTGAGGGATAGTAAAAAGCACAGGAGTAATACAAGCAAATTTAGACCACAGAACCAGAGCTTTCCATAGCTGTAATTTTGAACATTTTAACTATTAGCCTTGGAGGTGAAAGACCGTGTCTGCTTCATTGGCAGTGGGATAATCTCCCCCAAATAATGTCAGAGTGGTCTTGATTCTTCTTTAACGTTTTTGACAGCTGAGTCAAACATGTCAGTGATACAAGAGAACAAATTATACATGACATTTAATTCTTCATAGTTTAGCTTTTCTTTTCACAGAGGATAGTATCAGCACTCAGTTCTGATTCAGAGTTATTATAAATAATAACAAAAATCTTCAAAGGGCTATTAAAGCCTGGTGCCCCTAGTTAAATCAATCTCGAACTGTAAGAGATCAGATTGAGATGTATGTAGGAGGCAGATTATCTAACATTTCTAAATCACTTTACATGTCTCAGTTCTCTTTGGTTTCTTCTTTTAGTGGTAAAAGTTTGAGCTATTTTTTTCTTCGGGTTCTGACCATCAATGGATATTGATCACTTAATGAGGCCAGTCTTTCAGCTTCAAATAGCCTTTGATTAAACTTTCACTTGGCGGCCTTTCAAAATAGATTTTGTATCATCATGATGAATAACCTAGTTCCATAAGAATATTATAAAATGCAGATCTAAGAGAAAAACATAAGGGGATAAGCAGTGAGTTGAAATGAGAAGGCAGAAAGTTGAAGGAGGCATTGAGCAAATATGGAATAAATGAGTCATATACTCGGAGATGCTTTTGTGACACTTCAAATATTGTAAGATCAAAATTGTATTTAACTAGAAATGGATGTAATAATCATAGTCAAATGTATGAGTCTAGAGACTAAACCCTGTTAAATCTGAGTGTTCTGCATTTGCTATATAAAATCTGATTGTTTATGTGAAGAGGCTATAGACTTTCCGGGATGTTATCACAATATATGGAACTATAGACCATCCTAAAGAGGAGGAATTTATTATACTAAACGATGAACAAACTACAGACAACGAAATAGGATTCTACAGAGATCAAGTTCCAGCTTTCTCTTCCTTGTTTGTCAGTGACCATACGCTATCTAGAATTCCATCTAGCATGTAGAGACATCTAACAGCTGAATATCATACTGCAAGTAAATATTATTCATAAGGGAGGTAAGCCAGTGGCAAAGGAGGAAAGGGGCAAGGGTCTGCATGCCCAAGAGCTTCTTGGGAGAAGTAAATATATCATTAAGGATATGATAAACAGGAAGACATCATCTCATAGTAGTTAGCTTCAGTACATAAATGAGGATCAGATGGATTAAAAATCTATTTATTTTTAAAAAAAACTAAGTGCTTCAGAAAAAAGAATGGACTCTGTTGCAAGAGATGCCATTTGGGGTTAATCATCTACAGTTAACATCTACCTGGATGGCTTAAGAGCTTTTTTTCGATGGGGGCACACTCTTCTTTCAACACTCTACTTTCAACAGGAGTTGTTTTAGAATGTAAGATATTGATTCCAGCGTGTCCATATACCAGATAGCTCCAGATATCTCTGGGCACCTGTGATGGGTGTGAACCTGAGAAGGTTCATTGATTTGGAAAGGTTATAAAGGGAAAGTTTGAATGTTTATCTGAACTTTGATGATCTTTTTCGGTTGTCCTGTTTTCTATCCTATCTTCCCCTAATACCAACCCAGCCGGTCCTTCTCCCTTTCATCAGAGTACATCCATTCCTTCCACTACCATAATCCCTCAAAACTCCATCTCATTTTCCAACTGGCCTCAGACCTTCAGGGATAATTAAGGATGGCGTCTGGCACTTTCTTCCTCTGAACTATGACAAGCAGCTATATCTAACATTGACATTCTTGGGTGAGCATCAATTCCCCCACAACCTCCCCTCCTCCCCCCCCCCCCGACTCCAGAACAGCCATAGACCTTCTATAGAGCACCCAAGATGAGTTTCAGTAGAAGTAAGCCTCTTCCTTTTGGGAGTATGTGGGTGGGGTCACATCATCAAAAAGAAAAGGAGAAATGGGAAACCAGCTAAAACATGAGACCTAGAATGATTTTGGAATTAGTTGAAGATTTAGGTTAGAGGTTGGGTACAGTTCAGGATCTGGACAGGAGCTTAGCCAATTTTTTTATTGGAGCCAGTTCCACCTATTCAAACCAGATACCAGAGCAGGTTGTATTACGCAGGTATCTGCCAATGTCTATTTTTATAATGGAAACATAGATGGACCTTAAAAATAGCACTACTGGCTTGATACAGCAATTCTGCCTTAGGTCTGTTTCTGTGTTAATGTACTAATTAGCAATTAACATTTTTTGGGGGAAAAAATCTAATGACCAGCATTTATTATCCTTTGATAAACTGAGCATCACTTTCATAATGTCGCTGATTAAATGCCAATTTAGGACACTTAGGGTATGTCTACACTACGGGATTAATCCGAATTTATATAATTCGAATTTGGGAAACAGATTGTATAAATTCGATTGTATGCGGCCACACTAAGCACATTAATTCGGCGGTGTGCGTCCATGTACCGGGGCTAGCGTCGATTTCTGGAGCGTTGCACTGTGGGTAGCTATCCCATAGCTATCCCATAGTTCCTGCAGTCTCCTCCGCCCATTGGAATTCTGGGTTGAGATCCCAATGCCTAATGGGGCCAAAAACATTGTCGCGGGTGGTTCTGGGTATATCCTCCCCCCTCTCCAGGAAGCAATGGCAGACAACCGTTTCCCGCCTTTTTCCTGGGTGAACAGTGCAGACGCCATACCACGGCAAGCATGGAGCCCGCTCAGCTCAAGACAGCAGTCATGAACATTGTAAATACCTCGCGCCTTATCGTGCAGTTTATGCTGAACAAGAACCTGGAAAACCAGGTGGCGAGGAGCAGGCTACAGCAGCGCGGCGACGAGAGTGATGAGGATATAGACATGGAATTCTATCGAACCGCGGGACCCGGTGCTTTGGAGATCATGCTGTTAATGGGGCAGGTTATAGGCATGGAACGCCGATTCTGGGCCCAGGAAACAAGCACAGACTGGTGGGACCGCATAGTGTTGCAGGTGTGGGACGATTCCCAGTGGCTGCGGAACTTTCGCATGCGTAAGGGCACTTTCATGGAACTTTGTGACTTGCTTTCCCCTGCCCTGAAGCGCCAGAATACCAAGATGAGAGCAGCCCTCACAGTTGAGAAGCGAGTGGCAATAGCCCTGTGGAAGCTTGCAACGCCAGACAGCTACCGGTCAGTCGGGAATCAATTTGGAGTGGGCAAATCTACTGTGGGGGCTGTTGTGATGCAAGTAGCCAAAGCAATCACTGAGGTGCTGCTACAAAAGCTAGTGACTCTGGGAGATGTGCAGGTCATAGTGGATGGCTTTGCTGCAATGGGATTCCCTAACTGTGGTGGGGCGATAGATGGAACCCACATCCCTATCTTGGCACCGGAGCACCAGGGTACCCAGTACATAAACCGCAAGGGGTACTTTTCAATGGTGCTGCAAGCACTTGTGGATCACAAGGGACGTTTCACCAACATCAACGCGGGCTGGCCGGGAAGGGTTCATGATGCTCGCGTCTTCAGGAACACTACTCTGTTTAAAGGGCTGCAGCAAGGGACTTACTTCCCGGACCAGAAAATGACCGTTGGGGATGTTGAAATGCCAATAGTTATTCTTGGAGACCCAGCCTACCACTTAATGCCATGGCTCATGAAGCCATACACAGGCAGCCTGGACAGGAGTCAGGAGCTGTTTAACTACAGGCTGAGCAAGTGCAGAATGGTGGCAGAATGTGCATTTGGCCGTTTAAAAGGTCGCTGGCGATCGCTACTGACTCGCTCAGACCTCAGCCAAAGAAATCTCCCCATTGTTATTTCTGCTTGCTGTGTGCTCCACAATCTCTGTGAAAGTAAGGGGGAGACCTTTATGGCAGGGTGGGAGGCTGAGGCAAATTGCCTGGCTGCTGATTACGCACAGCCAGACACCAGGGCGATTAGAAGAACACACCAGGAAGCGCTGTGCATCAGAGAAGCTTTGAAAACCAGTTTCATGACTGGCCAGGCTACAGTGTGAAATTTCTGTTTGTTTCTCCTTCATGAAAACCCGCCCCCTTTATTGACTCATTCTCTGTAAGGAACCCACCCTCCCCCTTCCCCCAGCTTGCTTTCAAACCAAATAAAGTCACTATCATTTAAAAATCATTTATTCTTTATTCATAGATTATAAAAAGAGGGAGGGAACCCGGGTGGGGTTTGGGAGGAGGGAAGGAAAAGGCCATTAAAAAATGGTTAAAAAAATGACAGCCTTTTGCTTGGGCTGTCCACTGGGGTGGAATGGGAAAGTGTACGGAGCCTCCCCCCCGCTTTCTTACACGTCTGGGTGAGGAAGCTATGGAACATAGTGAGGGGGGAGGGGGGTTATACAGGGGCTGTAGCGGCACTCTGTTATGAAAACCAGCCCCCTTTATTGACTCATTCATTCTCTGTAAGGAACCCACCCTCCCCGTTCCCCCAGCTTTCTTTCAAAGGAAATAAAGTCACTATCGTTTAAAAATCATGTATTCTTTATTAAGTGATTATAAACATAGGGAGAGAACCAAGAAGGTAATCTGGGTGAGGTTTGGGAGGAGGATAGGAGGGAAGTAAAAGGCCACTGAACAAATTCAATATAATGACAGCCTTTTGGTTGGGCTGTCCACTGGGGTGGAGTGGGAGGGTGCACGGAGCCTCCCCCCCGCGTTCTTACACGTCTGGGTGAGGGGGATATGGAACATGGTGAGGGGGGAGGGAGGTTATACAGCAGCTGCAGCGGCACTCTGTCATCCTGCTGCCGTTCCTGAAGCTCCACCAGACGCCGGAGCATGTCCGTTTGCTCACGCAGCAGCCCCAGCGTTGCAGCCTGCCACCTCTCATCTCGAGTGTCCCTCAAGACCTCACGTTCACTGGCATCTTTCCTAAATTTAGATACAGTGTCCTTCCACTCATTCAAATGAGCTCTTTCATTGCGGGTGGATTCCATTATTTCTGTGAACATGTCGTCTCGCGTCCTCTTTCTACGCCGCCTTATCTGAGATAGCCTTCGGGACGGAGGAGGGAGGCTTGAAAAATTTGCAGCTGCTGGAGGGAGGGTTGAAAGAAAGGAGAGAAGTTTTTAAACTGATACATTTTACAGAACAATGCTTATACTCTTTCATGGTGAAAAACACTATTCACATTACATAGCACATGTGATTTCAGTACAAGGTCGCATTTTCCATCTTAATATTGAGTGCCTGTGGCTTTGGTGTTAGAGATCACAGACGCAGGTCCGGGCAACAGAATTCAGCTTGCAGGCAGCCATGGTAAGCCATTGTCTTTCGGCTTCTGCGCCCTCCTTTCCCACATACCAAGCAAAGCCTGTTGACTGCTGCGGTTTTCCTGTTAACCTTCAGCAGCAGAAAACAAACTAACCACCCCCCCATCCAATTCTCTGGGATGATCGCTTTATCCTTCCCCCCACCGCGTGGCAGGTATCAGGGAAGATCCCTGCAGAAACCAAACTAACCCCCCTGCCCCCCTCCTCCCGCCATGAATTCCCTGGGATGATCAATGTACCCCTCTCCCGACCGCGTGGCTGGTAACAGGGAAGATCCCTGCTAGCCAAACGCGAAAAGCTCAGGGCCAATTCCCCCCCCTGTGCTTGGCTAACTGCAGGGAAGGATTTCTTTTCAGCCACAGGCAAACAACCCAGTAGGAACGGCCACCTCTGTCCCCTTAATTAAGTTCCCGTATTTCAACCAGGTTACCATGAGCGATATCACTCTCCTGAGGATTACACAGCAAGATAAAGAACGGATGTTGCTTGAATGCCAGCAAACACCGGGACCATACGCTGCCAGGCTTTGTCAGGCAATGATACCAGATTACTTGCTGCAAGCATGGCGTGGTCAAGTGTCCTACCATGGAGGACGGAATAAGGCTGCACTGCCCAGAAACCTTGTGGCAAGGCTTTTGGAGTACCTCCAGGAGAGCTTCATGGAGATGTCCCTGGAGGATTTCCGCTCCATCCCCAGACACGTTAACAGACTTTTCCAGTAGCTGTACTGGCCGCGAATGCATCCCAAGTCCTCAGGGCAAATTAATCATTAAAAAACGCTTGCTTTTAAACCATGTTTTATATTTTAAAAGGTAAACTCACCTGAGGTCCCTTCCATGGGGTCATGGTCTTGGCTACTGGCTTGGGAGGGTACTTCAGTCAGGCTGAGAAAAAGATCCTGGCTGTTGGGGAGAACGGAGTGCTGGGTGCTCTCTGCAAGATCGTCCTCCTCCTCCTCCTCCTCTTCCCCATCCGCAGAATCCTCAGGTGTAGCTGATGAGACTATCCCCGACCCGGAATCCACGGTCACAGGTGGGGTAGTGGTGGCAGCCCCCCCTAGAATTGCATGCAGCTCGGCGTAGAAGCGGCATGTCCACAGCTCTGACCCGGAGCGACCGTTAGCCTCCTTTGTTTTTTGATAGGCTTGTCTGAGCTCCTTGACTTTCACGCGGCACTGATCTGAGTCCCTATTGTGGCCTCTCTCCATCATGCCCTTGGAGATTTTTTCAAAAGTTTTGGCATTTCGTCTTTTCGAACGAAGTTCTGCTAGCACTGAATCTTCTCCCCATATAGCGATCAGATCCAGTACCTCCCGTACGGTCCATGCTGGTGCTCTTTTTCGATTATCAGCCTGCATGGTTACCTGTGCTGATGAGCTGAGCTATCTGTGGTCACCTGTGCTCTCCACGCTGGGCAAACAGGAAATGAAATTCAAATTTTCCTGGGGCTTTTCCTGTCTACCTGGCCAGTGCATGCGAGTTCAGATTGCTGTCCAGAGCGGTCACAATGGTGCACTCTGGGACAGCTCCCGGAGGCCAATACCATCGAATTGCGGCCACACTAACCCTAATTCGAAATGACAAAATCGATTTTGGCGCTACTCCGCTCGTCGGGGTGGAGTACAGAAATCGATTTTAAGAGCCCTTTATTTCGAAATAAATGGCTCCGTTGTGTGGACGGGTGCACGGTTAATTCGATTTAATGCGGCTAAATCCGATTTAAAGTCATAGTGTAGACCAGGCCTCTGTTATTGGAAACAGCACAGAAGAAACTGACACACATCCTGAATGATTTAGAGTTTAAAATGTTCATTAAAAATCCTATGTCTGTTCTGTCATGTGTAGGCTTTCCTTCGTATCTGACTTGACATTAGCTTGATTTTAGAGTAACAGGAGTTCAGATCCCCTTGTGTAACTTTCAAGGCTTTGGGCCCTTCATGCAGTAGACCTGGGATTGGAATAGCCAATGAGGAACACAGATGTCACATGACTTCCATCATGTGACCAATTCCAATGAATCCCTTCTGGCCTTTAAACTCTATGAATCTATGAACTAGATCGGTTTATAAATAATTCACCAACAACAACAAAAAAGGGTTCAGTGCATTTGGTTGTTTGTCCTCTGTGGATATATTTCACCAACTCTGTTAGTAACACTCCTAGGCAGAGACCCCTAGGCAGTGCAAACCACTGCTGGTTGAAGCTCATTCCAAGGCTGGCTTTTGAATACTATTTTATTTCAAATTAAAGGGTTCACTTGGCTTTACTGTGAACCGTTATGCCAAGAGGCAGCTTCTCTATTTTCTCAGATTATTGTTTTTGTAACAGCAGGGGGATCCAAAGGAATGAGGTAAGATCACACCGGATTTTTAGACAACCAACTTTGAATGCAGCCAGAGCCCTAAATACCGCAATGCCGACTTGCCCTAGAGCTGGCCTCAGACAGCACCACCCATCACAATAATACCTTTTTCAGTTCTATGCCCCCAGCCTCTCTCTCAAACCACACCCCACCTGCAATCCAGTTAATGGGGATGGGGAAGTCCATTACAGTAACACCTATTGTGCTAAACATTGCACAGATACAGTGAGAACCAGTCCCTGCCCCGGACAACCTACAATCTACATAGGCAAGACAGGCAAATGGTGGGAGTGGAAAATGAGGCACAGAATTGAAGTGAGACTTACCCAAGGTCCTGAGCAGGTCAATGGCACAGCCACGTCTCCTGACTCCCAATCTAGGGCCTATCCACTAAGCCTCTCCCAATGTACATTTATTTCCATACACATTCCTGAAAACTCTTGTTTAATCCCTCAGCTTTTCTCTTTATTACGCCTTTAAAGAACATATTAAAAGGGAAAGAGAAACCTCCCCCACACTCACACATAAACCTACAGTAATAAAGAGGACTGCTGAAATACCACAATCTCTAAGAACAGATTTCAAGTTTTACAGCTTGAATAGCCTCTCCCTGCTGTGTGGAAAATAATTAAGCAAAGGCAGTTCTCTGACCCAAACGATCCCTTATGACCTCAATTAGTGGGAGAAAATTCTCTCTTTCCATTAATCACAATTCCCTGGATGAACCCTTTCTTCAGGTGGCAAATCAAACTTAAAAATATAGTCTTTAGATTTTTATCTGTGAATAATGAAAATAAAATACAGGCTAATGTATACTAATGTAGCCCCATTTTAAAGCTAAAATTACAATCCAGTGACTGAAGCTCCCACTACAGTTTGCGAGAGGATACAGGATTCTATTTCACTTAGACTATAAGCAATCTGGGGTCAGAACTCTCTTTATTATATGTTTGTACAGAACCTGGCACAATGGAATCTTGGCTTCTAGAGGCTACTACAATACAAATAAAATAGTAATAATACTTCATTTCCTGTCTATTGTGTCTTTTTATACTTTTTGTGTCTATTTATAGAACATGATACTTTAGCATGGTCTATTAAGAGAGACAGAAACAGGTGAACTTCAGAAAAATAAATCCAATACAAACAAATCGAAACTCATACTGATTTACTTGTTTCCACTTGTGTCTTCAAGTGTCTTTTTACTATATTAATGAGATCATTAGCAGCACTAGAACACAATGAAAGTTATGGCCTGTTAGCTTAATCCATCATACACACACCTGCTACTGTTGCCACAAAAGAATAATATACCACCAGAATAAGATATTAAAATGTAACTATTATGGAAAGTGCCAGGTGGGTCACCATTCTATTATGCATGTAAACTATATTTGGGATTTAATGGGCTGCTCTGTATTGACTCATGTACAACAAATACATATTAATAGATGGTTTTCTAGCTAACAATCAAGCTTGACGTTAGTGTTCAGTCATCTGCGTCTTTATAAGTATTCTTGGTCGATGTGTCACTGCTATGTGTCATCATCATATATTAGGCATTAGGCTTACAAGTCATGATGCATCACTCTTATTTTAGAAGGTTTATCACACACACACACACACACACACACACACACACACACACACACGCCAGCATGTTCCAAAACAAATTATTGGCCACACTGGATCATATAAGATTGCACCACCCAGTCTGTCAGTGTCCAATATAGAATGTTTCGGGTAAGGGTAATGCCCTCCCACCTCCCATAGTGCAATCAGATAATTGTGTGATGCTGTACATGGGTATTGTGGCTAGAATTCCTCTCTGACCCCTTCAATGTATCAGTTCGCATCACAGAAACAAGAATATTTTAGGGACTTAAATTCTTGCTCACTCATTAATTATATGCACCCAAACTTCAGGGAAGAGGAACAAGCAAGTAGAAAGATTTGTAAATCTTGAAATCAATGACTAATTTTGCAGCACATTCAAATCCGGTAGTAGCTTATTTATCACAGCCATTCTTATGGTACATTCTGTACTAAATTATGTAGTACTGTATATTTTACTGAGATTATTGCTTACTGCACAAAAGAAAAATTGTTTCACGGTCACTCCCTCACCTGTTTGTTGTCTCTCATCTAAACTTTTATTGTAAACTCTTTAGCGCAGAAGCCTCATGGCATTGGGGTCACGCAAATAAATATGTTCAAGAGAAACTATCTGTGGGGAGCAAACGGATGAGAGCCCAGATATTGTTTCCTAGCTTGCCTGTTGTAGCTAGATCTCCACACATACTGGATGTGGTTACATGGCATTGTGCACTGATATAAGAGTCTCCGGTGCACAATGGTTAGGCAAGCTTCTGAGCCAAACAGCATCTCTCATGAATACAGTTAGAGGACAGAGGACTTAACTGAGCCTCTGAGTTAAGTCCTTCCTTTGCTAAAATCAAGGAGCTTCGTTATGTGCTCTGAATTTGATCTGAAGGGAGCTTATGTTGTATATGCCGCTAAATCCCAAGTCACAGTAAACCTCTCACATTTGGAAGACAGACATAGTACTAAGGGCTGCCATTGTTTTCAGTAAGCCCTATTTCTGTCTACTAGGAGGAAATTCATTTCATTTGCCATACCTGTGTAAAGCTTAAGACCATGGTGGAGAGGCGCGGTGTCTGATTCTGGTCCAATCACTGATATATAGAAATCCTACCCTCCTGTGCATCACTTGCTCAGCCTGTCAGGGCCACTGGATCTACATACTCATGAATCTAATAATTTCCCCCCATGGCTTACCATTGTTCCACCAACCACCCCAATGCCACCCTCCCATATGGATGGGGAGCCGCCTTCTATAATAAAGTTAGCAGCATTCAGTAACAAAGGAGCTTTCAAGTAACTGGTATTTCTTAACATAATTAGGAATTAATATAGTAAAGACTCAGGATAATTGGAACATGTCATAATATTTCTCAAGACCACTGATATCAGCATTGGTTAGTGCTTTGAGCAGGATATGGAGGGCCAGGACTCCTGGGTTCTGTTCCTGGTTCTGCTACTATTTTAGTGTGTGACTTTTGACGACTTCTCATTAAACCACTGACACTGCACTTCAGTGCCCTTCTGTACACTAGGCATGGTATAATACTTCTTTAGCTCAGAGCGGTGGTGTTGTGAGGATAAAGTAATGAACTCTTTTAAAAAAGATGTCTGGATGTACCGAAATACTTGGAAAAGTACTAGAGAAGGAGTATTGTTTTAAGCAATGAACCTTTACATGCATTTCCTTTTTACGTCTTACTCTAAAAAGCATCCTGCTATATTGTCATTGGGCTTTAGTTGATTTTTAAAGGCCTGAGATCAATGCCACTGAGTATATTCCTTCCCCGGTCATAAAAATAT
Source organism: Emys orbicularis (assembly GCF_028017835.1). Taxonomy (NCBI): domain Eukaryota; kingdom Metazoa; phylum Chordata; order Testudines; family Emydidae; genus Emys; species Emys orbicularis. The sequence goes on from NC_088684.1 coordinate 138,050,725, forward strand.
GACTCAAGCAGTAAACTAATTATCTGAGATGGGCATATTTCAAGGCGGTTCAGATCTAAGCATTTCATTTGGGTCCACTTCTACACGTTGGAACACTCTACCAATTCACCACACTAAGACCTATGTCACTGCAGTGCTCACTACCTTGTTAACACCAATTTTGATCAGAAATGAACAGGAAATAGACCTCAGCCCAGATGCTGAAGCATCAAGGGAGTGGGAGGGGAGAGCAGACTCCTAGCCACTAAAGAATGAAGATAAGAGTTCTGATGCATAAACCAATGATAAGAAAAGAGCCATTCACATAAATATACTTAGACCTCTGGTCTGGATGTCTCACAGGAAAAGGGGACCTTGTCAGATGTGGTTGGAGTCATCAAGAGATGGCTCTCCTATGGCGTTTTCCCAATGCCTCCTTATCAGTGTGGTTAGCAAGATATTACTGGATACTCAACATCCTGAAGAATTCTCCCTCTGGGTTTTTAATAATTAAACCTATTTAGCTGAACATTGAGACAAACTCATTGCACTGCTGAGATAAAGGGTGATTTCAAAATGAAGATTTAATGCTGTTTGATTAAAATAGTCCTGTAGGCAAGATATGGCATACGGCAGCCAAGACGGCTTAGAATTTAGTTTTTAAAAAGGGGAATTGGAAGACTTTTGCTGGCATTTTCAGAAGGTGTCAAAGGGAGAAAGTGACTGGGATTTGGGAGCCTCTGTTGAAAATCCCAGCCTGTATTATTATGTATTTGTCCCCCTCTCCCACCAAAATCAAAGGTCTGAATATTAGAACTCACCGCTTGTCAATTCCACCCAGGGGCCCACTAGGGATGTGCCTTTTTTTTTTTTTTTTTTTTTTTGCAAGATAGCTATTCTCTGCAAAAGCCCATAGTGCCTGATGAACTGGAAAAACTATAGTGGCAAAAGCAATTTAATGCCAGTACATGTGGATCTATACTAGGAAGGGTTTGTTGGTATCACTATACGAGCAAAACAGGTGTAGACCTGGCCTGTGTAAACCTGAAATCCATTGAATTTACTTTGTCATGTGTTTGGGTAAATATTAATTGGTTATGCTAATTAAATTGGAACCAAATCCTGCACGACTGGTGCAGGGACTTTCCAAAGTCATGCTGTGTTGGTGAAATATTCTACAGATTATGGAATAAATCAACAAAGCCACCCAGTCTTTCCCTTCAGCTTGTTTATTTTTTCCAGTTTCAGTTCAAGGCTTGTAGCATCTTTATAGTACACAGTCACGAAACAAGTTGACTGTTCATCCACCGTGAAATGATTTTTTTTAAATTTGTACCCATTATCTGAATAGGAAGAAGCTTTGCTTTTGTTGTTTATTGAGCTAGCTAAGGGGCTTTCAGTAATACAAAAGTGATTGAAAAGAATAGCTGAACATTCTCTTGTATTACTGACTCCTCTGGTTTAATTTGCAGCATCCATGCCAAGTTGCCGTGGCAAGAAAGTATGGTGGTTCCATCTTCACTCTCTTCCTTAAACTAATTAGTCTACATAATAGAATCGCCTACAGCATCAGAGAAAAGTCTAGATTTTGTTAATGACTGACATTCAGTTCTATTCGCTTTGGCAAGAAAACATGGAGAAAGTCTAGGACTCCAAGCAGTATTTTTTCTTGTCTTGTCAAACTCTTTCCCTCTATGTTTATTGCGGTGATACTGTTTCCTCCACGCTCATCGTAACTGAAATGAAAACATGAGTACGATGTATGCGGCTTGTGCCTAAGGGTTATTTCTTGCGGTGTTACATGGTGAGGTTTATGTATTTTAACCATGTCACGGTTGTTCCAGCCAAAATAGAAAATGTTTAGCATAACCCAGTCACTAGGGTAGTGCAAATCAGTACTGTAATAAAGACAGCAGTGCCGACTGGGAGCATTCACAAAGCATTTAGCTACTGTTGTGGCATATTTACAACACATAGGTGAGTATTTCTATCTTTTCTTTATTAGAAGACCAAATGATCTTTGAGAAAGAATGGACAGCCAAGTACTGAACATCTCCAAGTTTCATTTTAAAGGGACACGACCATTTTAGATCCAATGAAAAATTGGATTGCATGAAATTTATTTTTGTGAAAAGAGATGTTTTCAGACATAACCCAAATCCAATGAAATTAAGGGCTTTGAAATCCAGATGTGACACAGGACCTCATCATATGGTGGGGCAAGTTCATGGGAATTGGAAAGTGAAACTGACTAGAAACAAAAGTGAAATTGATCCGTTTAGTGTAATTGTTTCAGCTGAGTGAACTGTTGAAGGTAAAGAACAGAAGGTAAAAGAGAGGATTTAAATTCTTTCAAATTTAATACTCCAATCACTGTTCGCAAAGCATTAGGTCTTGTAGATATTGGTTTGGATATTTATGAACAATTTAGTTACACTTCCTTTTGTCTGATAGCTTGTAGATGTGCATTCAAACTAGAGCTGTGCGAATGACTGAGTTTTGGTTCACTGGCCATACTGAAAAATAAAAATAAAAAAGGTCAAACATAAATGTCATACTTCAGTGCTTGACTCTCATAAGGCTGATCTAATATGTGATGCGATCCTATAAAGGGTTGCAGGAGTAAATCTACACTTGAAAACACAGAACGTCAAGCTTACAGGCCTTGCATCCAGCTCAATGCAGTTTAGTGCAGGATCTCAGGCATGGGAAGAGAAGAAGATGGAAGTTCAGCACTGCTAATAAAAATGGCAGAAGTTGACGGATGAGCTGCCAAATGGGTCAGGGGAATTCGTGGGCATAGCTGAGTAATGAAGACATTACCCTGCTCTAGTGCCCTCCGTCCAAAGATTACAGAGTGCTTTACAACCTTTAATGAATTAGTGCCTAATAGGAGCTTTAGCATTTGCTTAAAGAGGTGCAGGATCAAAATCTTAATGTTCACAATACGCCTGGGAGGTATTAGTCCTCCCATTATACAGATGGGAAAACTAAGAGGCAAGGTGAGTTGCCCACAAGTTGGCAGCATAGCAGGGAATAAAACCCAATTTAGGTCACCACCAGGTCCATAATCTAACTTCTAGCAGAGTCTTTTTGTTCTGTGTTGTACAGCTCCTAGCACAACGGGGTCCTGGTCCATGACTGAGGCTCCTAGGTGATGCTACTGCAATACAAATAAATAAATAAATAACAGCAGCAACAGCAGATCAGGTTGCTTCTCAACAGCCGGCTGAGTATTTGGGATTTGCCGGGACCTCCTTGTATTAAACGAGGAGATGTTAAACATGGAGGGAACAGCCGTTGATTTATTTTGCTGTCATTAACAAGAGCAGCAGAACAATGCATACTCATTATATTCACAGAAAAAGCTTTTGCAGTGACTCGTATGGACCAGTGAGCTCCTCCAATCACACCCATGTGCTGAGAAAATTACTGAACGCCCACTAACAGCCTGCAAAGCTCAATATTGATCAGCTAATATCATGCTGGGCTGTGACAGATTAGAAGTGTGACCTGCGAGGGTAAGATACTAATAAACTAGCAAGGGAAGACGCCACAGAGACTGAATGATTCATGCCCTCTGAGCTTTCACAGAACAAATTCTGTCACCCTAAGAGTGCACAGAGCCAACAAAGAGGTTTTCTTTGGAAGCAACTAGACATCTGTTGCAATCAGAGTGACACAGATGGGACACATTGTATCTATGCCTCTCAATTGCACCTCATTAAAGGGTACATTACTCCTTTTGGACCCAGGCTTACCTCTGTCCTACCAAACCTGGTGCTATCTGGCTGGCTATTGACCTCACAAATGTTGAACACTGGAACTGGTATTACAGGAGGAGACATACATATTGACATACATTTTTCTAAAGCCCTTCTATCACTTACTAATGTTTTGGTGTTAACTTTTAAACCCCAGTAAGGACCAGTTCTGAAATCTCACACTGAGCTTCTAACACTTATCTTGCTCTTTTCAATAGGGTATCTGGTCCTACGGGCATGCAGCTCAGGAATGGGCATGGCTCATACTCTGATTTACCGATTTTAAGGACAGAAGAGATCATTAGGTCATCCTAGTTACTCCTGTATTGAGCCCAATAACTTGTATTTAACTAAAGCATATCCTCCAGAAAGGCATCCAGTCTGGAGCTGATTACTTCAAGAGATGGAGAATCCACCACTGCCTATGGTAGTTTGTTCTAATAGAGAATCACCCTCACTGTTAAAAAAATAATTTTGGCCTTATTTCTAATTTGAATTTGTCTAACTTCCAGCCAGTGGTTCTTTTTAACTTAGCAGAGAAAGGCATAATGAACCCATTAGTCCCTGATATTTTCTCCCCGTAAAATATTTATATACTGTAATCAAGAGCGCTCTTGATCTTTTTAAGAGCTAAACAGATTATGGCATTTCTAAGGCTATGGGATGCCCTTGCCTCTGACTGATGAAATCACAGAAATCACCTCTTTTCTTTTTCAGATGTAGTTTCTCTAAGTTATGGCAATATACTGCAGTTTGGGTTTTTAAATCTAATTTTAATGCTCTTTTGAAGGAGTCGCTTGTCACAGTGATGGCAAACAGCTACCATATACATAACATTGTAATACTTCGTAGTTGCTGTCAGTTCACACTGAACTAGGCTAAAATGCAAGTGCATATAATGAGCTGACAGAAAACTTCAGTTATTATTGATAATTAAGGGGAGGACAGGAGTGCCTAGAGACCCCAACCAAGGTCAATGCGCCTTTGTGCCAGGTGCTGTACATACACATAGTAAGACAGTTCCTGCCCTGAAGAGATTACAATCTAAATCGGCAAGACATACATGTCAAATAACATCTTTCCAATTTTGTTGCTTACCTTGCTCGCTTCTGTGAGGATTGGAGAGTCTCACTTTATCTTCCATCTGCAACATCTCTAGATCCCTGCACCCTAGCCAGTAAGCTACTCCATCCCCCTCTGGGGCCTGGGCAGGATTGTTTCCTACAACACATTTTTCTAGTGCTTTGTACAGACTAGTTTTAAGCATCTTATGTGATGATACTTCAGTCACTTCCCTTGGGTGTTGCTCTACAGTCTAACAGACTTATTCTGTCCAAGTGAGATTCAGGATTTCTTAGTGTTCCATTTCCTGTTTTACAAACAATGGATAGAAATGATTCGTTTACAATTTTCTCCTGTTGATCATTGTGAATTGCAGTGTCTAAAGAAATATGCCACTGCATGCACACAGAATTGGCAGGAAAATCTTGTTTGCCACTGACAAACCATCAGCTATTAGGTCCTAATGAAAGATTCTCAACAAATTGATTAGAAGATTCAGCAATGGTTGGTCAACTTACTTTGTTCCTTTATTCCCTTTGGTCATGTGGCAGTAAGATACAGTTTTTTTGCCTTAGTTGAAAAGAGTTATGTTTAAGGGGAAAAACTGAACTTGTTTGAATCTTGGATTATTTTACTGCAGTTAGATAAACTAGATTGTTTAGAGAAGTTTCTTCCAGACGCAAGAAATGAATCTCAAACACATACACTTTGTAGAAGGCCTGAGACAGGAGGCATTAATCTTTTCTGAGGATATTTGAGAAGGCGCATATTTACGGTAACGTTATTTTGAGGCATCAGAAGTTAATCAAGAGAGCTATTTTGGTCTCTACTGTTGAGGTTTCACAATCTACATCACAGCATGAATCATTAATCTAACTAAGATGTGAAGTGTCCTCACACTCCATTATCTAAATAATAAATTTGGGAGCTTCTCTGCTGGTCTCTCTGCTACCTGAGGAGTCTAAAAAATCCTACTTGTTCTTGTCTGTTATTACTGAGAAAGAAGTAAGGGACCTGAAGAACAGACAGATGGTTTGTGACACTCTGCTCTCTACAATATCAGAGTGGAAGCTACCAAAATGAGCCTTGCTTGTCGCATAAATCCCCCTGTTTGGGTGCACATCAGACGCCCACTATAAAAGATATGAACGAAATCCTCCTACAGCTCAATACCTATAGCCCTGTTGCTTTTTAGATCAGAATTTGAGCATGCCTTCTCATGAGATGAGTGTGTGGATTTCTATTACTGGGTTTCTATTACCAGTGCAGAAAAATGGCTGAGGAGGGATGGTTAGTAAACTTCCTACAGGGAATTCAGCTGCTAAATCCTTCCCTGTCCTGGTGAAATTTTAAATAGACGTGAAAAGTTAAATGCATTTTGAAGGGAAAAAACAAACTGCCTTCAGATATGAAGCTTAGTTACGTAGTTTAGGTTAAAATAATATTTAGATCTGGCTGTTCAAACTGGACAAAAGTGCTATTGGAAAATTGACAAATTTATTCCCTGGCTGAAACACTCATTGCTTGAGCTACATAAAAAATTACAAATGACTTGCACATAAACACTTAAATCTAAATATCCCAAAGCACTTTATTAATTACAGGCCAAACTCTGTTCTCACTTACATGGAGTAATTCAGAATGGAACTTTTGATAGCAGTATATAAATCACCAGCTTCCTCATTTCCTCCTTTTGTTAAGTGTGTGCCTCCTACTCACTGAGGCAGTATTGTCCAATAGGTAACAAATGTAAGACTAGGAATCAGTAAACGTATGGTCTATTCTAGGCTCTACCTCTGAGCAAATCACTAAGACGCACATCCTCAAAGAGGATAGGAGTCAGGTGTCTATCTCTTTGAGGATCTCACCCCCAAGGAAGATTTTCAAATGCCTAAATACTCAGATCTGGGATTTTTCAACTAAGCTCAGCTCACATTTAGGCACCTATATAAGAACCAGAATTTTCAAAAGGGCCCAGGACCCAGCATCTCCCATAATGTCATAAACAAACCCTTTAGAAAATCTGAATACCTATTTTGGTGCCTAAATGGGAGAGGAAAACCAGTGCCTTAATCGCTCTCTGTCTCAGTTTCCCAGGCTGTAAAATGAGTGTATTGATATTCACCTTCCTTTGTAAAGTGCTTTGGGCTCTGTAGATGAAAAGCGCTATATAAGAGCTAAGAGTGTGATCCACAAAGCAACTTAGGCACCTAAACTCCAGAGTTGGGTGCCTAAATCCCTGTGTACAGCACCACTGCGAGCCACAAATCTCCTGCTTGGCTGCCACCTAAACTGTAGGTGCCTAAACTCACTCGGCACCTAACTTTCTGCTGTAAAAGATCCCAGAGCATCTATGTTTTAGGCCCTAGGGCATGCACACTGCTGCCTCCCTCTATGCATCTGGATGCCCATCTCTGACCTAACACCCAGAGAGATTCATGAGCTGGAAGATAGGCATTTGTCCGCCTAAGTCATGTGCAGGGCTTGACCCTACCACAGCTACAAAATGTGGCCTTTAAGGGGTGTCCACCTTATGACTTGTAGCCCAGTGGTTAGAGTCCATGCCTGGGATGTGGGAGAGCCAGATTCAATTCTCCCCTCTCAAGTACAGGAGGAGAAAGGATTTGAGCAGGGGTCGTCCACCTGTCAGGCAAGCAGGCTAACCCCTGAGCAATCTGATGGAACAATCTGATGTGGGGCTATCTCCTGTTAAAGTTGTTCCGCTGTTGATAAATAAAGAATGAGTGATTGGAGCAGAGGGACAGGACCCAGGGCCTCCAACTGCCCAGGATGGTACCCTGACCATCTAACTACAGAATGGCGTCTTTCCCTCATAGATCAGAGAGAGTGTATGGGAATGATTCTGTACTCCAGTGGTTAGGGAACCCGCCTGGAAGGTAGAAGGCCCCAGGTCCAGCCCGCTGCTCCAATCACACCCCCTCTGGCTAGCATATCCCATGGGCTAGCTTAGGTAGCGCCCCACCTACCAGGCTGGCTTTTGTGGGTCTCACTCTCTTCCCATTCATTGTATAGGAAGCCTAGGTGCCTAACTCAGCTTTGTGAATCACAGTGTTGTTTCTGTGATTTTTTTTTCTAGGCGCTGCGACACGCAGAATAGTAAGGCCAAAGTCCCTTTGTGGATCTCAGCCAAAGGATGCACCCCAGTGTTAACGCTGAGGTTGGTGGAGGGAGGTGGCCCAAGCGATGAGACTTGTTAGGCTGTGAATTCTGGGACAGCTAGGGACTGGCCTGGCCCCTTGCACCACTTTGAGGAAGTCATCAGGGCTGCCCTATTTGCATTCTTGTTGCCATGGTTCCTATGGTTCTTGCCTCGCTAAGGCATAGCTGTGGAGTAGGAATACCATGACTTTGCCTCTTGTTGCTCTGGAAGATTCCCTGCCCCAGGGAAATGCAACTGGCTCATAGGCTCCCTGTCCCACTAATATTTACCATTGGGGTTTTACACTCGCTTCGCAGCAGGGCACCAATGAATCAGGACCTATGCATCTTTCCTGAAGCATCACAATCCTGATCCATCTCCCATTAAAATCAATGGAAAGACTCGGACTTGGATGAGAGTCAGATCAGGCCCTTAGGGGTCAGTCCAGCCCACACTGAAGTCAAAGGAGTGACCCTCAATGACTTTAGATCCACCTGTGTTACTGAGATCTGAACTGAGCCCTAACAGTCATAAAAGCTCATACTCATCCCACAGAAGCCTGTCACAGCAGTAGAGATGGCACTTCACTGCATGGACACTGTGCTGATGGGTACTCAGAAAACTTCTAAACACAGAGATATGGGCCTAAGTGCAGATTCCAGTTTGGGAGATGTTCAGATACAGTGTTTGGTTTGGGTCTATCACTATATTTCAGGTGCAATACAGGATCCTCAGCTGTTGTAAATCGGCCTAGCTCCATGTATGACTACATCTATCCACACAAGCTCAGGCCCCGGCCTAGAGTCTTTACATGACAAATTAGACTATGCGATGGATTTCATACACTAAGTTTGAAAGCATCATTTAAAGAAACAAGGTATAGCCTCTCCAAATACGTTAGATCTGAGTAAAATGTAGGTTCAATTTTCAGTTTTGCAGTAAGCAGTGAAACAAAGCAATTTCCTATATGGCAACTTGGTTAAAGAGCACTGAGGAACCTAAACTATGCAACTGAGACAATCCTACAGAAGTTCAAGTTATTAAGCCAGAGAGCTACACGTTTCACTGCTATTTGGACGATGTCTCTTCTGCTGATGTATCTTGGATTCTGCGATACTTACACTGATCCAACGAAGTGAGAAGCATTGCTTTATTCATTTAGTATCTGAGTACCTCAGAAAGACCTGATGGATTTAGCCTCACAACATTATGGCTGCATTGACTTTGTTGGAGTTACTTTGGATTTGCATCAGCATGAGATCAGAATTTGACCCAGCGTTTATCATTTGAAACGTTTTGGCACATACAGGGATGTGCAGTCAAACTTTGTTCAATTCTAGATACTGACACCAATATGCAAACTGCTAACTGACGTATCATGTAAGGACAAAATGGTGAAGTAGGGCTGTGCCCTCAAGTGCCCTACTTTGGAGGGGGTCAAATGTATCTGATTCCGGTTGCATGGAATAAGGGGTGAAATGCTGTGCTTCGCCTCTTAGGGTTTGCACTGGAACCAGAAGTGTGACTGCAACATGTGTAGACATATCCAAGCTAGCTTTGATCCAGCTAGCTCAACTTACAATAAAAGCGAATCCGTATCAGCATGAGTAGCTGTGCAGATTGTACAAGCCCGTTTGGGACTGTGGGTATGAATCTGAGTGGCTACCCCATGTTGCTGCAGCTTCACTGCTATTATTATTTAATCTAGGTAGATTAAACACAGCTCAGGGATGTCTACACATTCTACTGTCACACCTCTGATTGCTGTGCAGAGGTATCCTTAGAGGTGCAGCACAGAATTCACAGTCCAGGGGAAAGTGGCTAAGGTCTATGTTATGGCAGCCTTCCTGGGCTGTACTATGGGCTACAGTAGTGCCTGGAAATATATCATATATTATTAATAGAAGTTGATATATTACTATGATCCAGTCATAGATACAACCACACTCAAAAATACACTATTGCATGGCAGCAGGAGTCACTTTGGGGAGGACATGATAAGAATTAGGGTGTGGGGTGAAAAATCCCCCTCAGCTACCCAATAGTTGGATCTGTGGGAGTCTAGTGGGTTCTGGGTTCTTCAGGGCAGGTACCATATCTTCGTTATGTGTATGTATTACTATACAGTGGGTGTACAACTGGTTGAAAAACTGGTTGGAAAAACAGTACTCAAATAGTAGTTATCAATGGTTTGATGTCAAATGAGAGGATGTATCTAATGAGGTCCCTGATCCAGGACTGGGGCTTCTAGGCACTTGCATAATGCAAATAATAATTAATAATAATAAAATGTTTTTTGCCACCCTTATGTACCAACATCTGGATTTAACTAATATAGTTATAGTCCAAGCTTTTGGAGGGCAAATATCGTCTTTTCATTATATGTATGTACCGCACCTAGCGCAATGGGTCCTGATTCCTTCCTGGAGCCTCTGGATGCAAACACAATCCAAATAATACATAATATCGGATCAAAAGGTTATGAGAAAAGCAATAGACATGGCAGAGGTTCTCAAGCTTCTCTAAAAATCAGCAATGAGAGATGTTATTTCCTCTTGAGTTTTGTGTACAGCTCTTCTAAAACAAAATATGAGACAGGGGTCAGAAGACCATATTTGTTCTTGATAGAGTGAAAAGGCAAACATGCATATTCATGTGGCTGCTACGCTGATTTTCAATCCGTGAGTTCAAGTGTTCAGAATCCGAGACCGTAGGCATCAATCTCTCATTCACACCGGTGTATGGGCCTGATCTAAAAGCCGTTGAAGCTCATGGAAAGACTGTGATTGACCTTCAGTGGGGCTTAGATCAGGCCCTATATCAGTGGTAGCCCCTGTTGAAATTAATCGAGGTACACTGATGTAAAACCAAAGTGAGAGGAGAATCAGGCCCTGTTTGTTAAGGTCATTGCTCTGCTTCTCACTTACCCTGCCTCTCAAGCCCCAGTCCCTTTAACCCACAGAGGCTTTCTTTTGGGGCTGCTTAAAATGTGCCCACAGTTGTTGTTTTTTAACACAGGGCTCGCTGCTTATTGATGCCAATCACAATTCTAATGGGTCCCTCTGACTGGTTTCCAAACTAGGCAGCACTAATTATAGAGCATAACAGCTTTTTCTGATGAACAGCAAGGCCAGTGGAACTATGAGATCCATTCTGGGGAGGTCAAAGCTGTCAGCATTTCCTGTGGATTTTATTCTTTTAACAGAAGATAATCACAGGGTTATAACCTACTTCCCCCCACCCTTTTTTTTTCTGCTGCTTCTCCCTGCAGGTCTGCACTTGCACTAATATCATATTGAAATCAAAGGAATGTTAGGACACATCCGATTCATCGGATGTGTCCAGATGTGTTCACCTGGAAGAATCAGCAGGAATCAAAACAGTTAAAAGCAACTGAGCCCGTAATTATACTAATACATAACTCGTATATAGCGCTTATCATCTGTAAATATGTTTGGTTGTAGTTGTAAAGCACAGAAGTAAACACAAATGTTCTCTCTTCATGAAGTGCTGCTGTTAACCCTTAGTAAGAATTCATACCAATATTACTTAGCTCTTACATGGCACTTTTCATTCAGTAATCTCAAAGTGCTTGACAATGGAAGATAAGCATCATGATTCCCAGTTTACAGATAGGAAATCTGAGGTACGCCCAAGTTCATAGAGCAGGTCACATGTGAAGCCGGAAATTGAACCCAGCTTTTCCACATCTCATGCTAGCGCCTGCCTATTCAAGCCCTATTACAAAGAGAAATACTGTACTACAATCAGCAATCAGTTCCTAACAGTGCTTATCTTAAGGCTTATCACAAATGAAGTGTGGCTTCAAAACATCCTGAATCACACATTCAAAGAAACAAATATGAACCAATTTCGGGGAGGGGGAAAGGAGCAGGAATGCACACCAAACAAGAAGAGAGGAAATAAATATGATCAATTCATCAAAAAATTATCCCAAGTAAAATTGGATTTATATTAATAATGCTCAACTGTAAAAGCAACTGGGAACTGATCCTCCTGTATTACTGGTATAAATCAGGTGTAATTGCATTAAAGTCAGACAGTTACACCAGTGTATCCAAAAACCAAAACAAAAATCAGACAGGCACAAGAATCTAAAACAAGACCCCAGTTCAGGAAAACAGTTAAGCATAATTAAGCATTTATTAATGCTCTAATAAATTTGTTAGTCTCTAAGGTGCCACAAGTACTCCTGTTATTTTTAGTTAAGCATGTGGTGAAGCCCAGCCCTGTGAAAGACAGCACTTAAGCACATACTTAAATTGAAGCATGTGTTTAAATCTCATTTACTTCAAGGTGTTTAAATGTAAACAGATGCTTAAGTACTGTCCTGAATATGGATCTATTCCTGAATCCATACTACTACCTTTCTGAGGCTCACCCTTCACTGACTCAAGAGGTTTTCCGTTACCTATTGTTATTTTAGGTTTATACCTCTCAACCTTCCAAGGCCTAAAGGGGGGGAGGGGGAACGGAACAGGAGGGGGCAGTGGGTGACAAAGACCCAAATGTGGGATGCCAATAATTATTCATTTACTTAGGCTGTATGCTCTTCAGAATTGGGACTGTCTTCAGTTGCTTTTCATCCCTTGGTGGGATACAGAAACCAACAAAGGAACTTCAAGGGGCATAAAAATGGGACCCCAGAACAACATAGTAGGGGCAGAAGAAGGGGTACGTGGGATGAGTTGGTCCTGCATAGGCTTTGAGATAAGTGTTGGGGAACAACTAAAGCACCTGGGGCCTGACTAAGCACCTCAAAATCAACAGGAGAAATTGCTGACAAGGTTTTTTTTTTTAGGGTAACTGATGTGTGATTTACAAGCATAATTGCTAAACTTTGAGCAACCCCCCCCAAAACCTATATTAGGGGGGAAAATGAAAATATGCTGACAGTACGGCAGGGTGTTTTCCAGAACTTTTCTACTTAAATAAGAAAAAGAATGATTATGCTAATGAATAATTTAGAGTGTGTAATAAACTACAGCACTAAAAATGGAAAATTGCTGATTGAATGGTAAATTGAACGGTTAAAAATAAATGCTACATTTTGTTTAATGTTAATAGTGTATAACAATGTAGGTCGAATGGTAAAAGAATAACTGAGTTATGCAGATGTAATGCTAATAATTTATAATGACATAAAATGAAAAATGAGAAAAAAAATGAGAAAAGTTTAGGTAAAAGTGTAACTGGATATGTTGGATAACAAGATGTAAAAGGACAAATTCATGTATAAAAACTTGCAGGACTAGAACCTGGGACCATAGGAGTCTAGAGTGCTAATGCCACTGCATAGCGTCTGACGAAGTGGGTATTCACCCACGAAAGCTTATGCTCCAATATGTTTGTTAGTCTATAACAGGGGTCGGCAACCTTTCAGAAGCGGTGTGCCGAGTCTTTATTTATTCACTCTAATTTAAGGTTTCGTGTACCAGTAATACATTCTAACGTTTTTAGAAGGTCTCTTTCTCTAAGTCTATAATACATAACTAAACTATTGTTGTATGTAAAGTAAATAAGGTTTTTAAAATGTTTAAGAAGCTTCATTTAAAATGAAATTAAAATGCAGAGCCCCCTGGACCAGTGGCCAGGACCTAGGCAGTGTGAGTGCCACTGAAAATCAGCTCGCGTGCCACCTTTGGCACCTGGTCTATAAGGTGCCACAGGACTCTTTGTTGCTTTTTGCATAGCCATAGCATGCGTAGGCAAAACAGCCCAGGGAAGACCCTGTGAAGCTAGACTTGGCAGGAAGTACCACCTAGCAGGGCCTGACTGGCAGCTCCAAAAAGCCCACTGATTGACCAATACCAGTATTTAAATCAGGAAGCCATCATAAGGAGCAGTCTAAGCTATAATGCAGGCTGCCTGCCTGGATTTAAATAGACTCTAGCTTTTGACCCTTATTTGTCCTTGACTTAGCTATTTGATTGCTGCTTGCAACATGTTGCCTGACCCTGGCATTCTGACCCAGCTTGTTTCTGACCCTGCTACTCATCTCCTGATTGCAATTTAGCAGCTGAGCAGGGCCAATTGGCCTCCCATGGCCTGTCCCTCACAGCAAAGACCCAAGTTGGAGAACACCAAGTTAGACTGAAACAACTATCATAAAGGGGAAAGCCTCCTGGTACCCCAAAACTTGGTAACTTGGGACCTTACCTGTTCCATCTGTCAATGTGTGTGATCTGAAATGATAAATAACAGTGATTGTCTAAAAAATTTATAAATAAAGGGGGGGAAAAGAGCTTAAATTGGATGAACTTATGTCTCAGTTTCCCATCTTACAGAAGTGCTAAGCTTCAGGTAAGGCTTCTTTGTGTTAATATCAGAGTGTGTGTGCCGGGGGGCGTTTACACTCTGGAAAGACCAGTCAGGGCTAAAGGTGTAGCTTGCCCTGTAATTGTGACATGGGGGAACATCAAAATGGTGAAGAACAGAAGTAACTTAGGGACTAAAATGAGAGGATGTTGATAAATGCAAAGTAATGCACATTGGAAAACATTCTCCCAACTATACATATAAAATGGTGGGGTCTAAATTAGCTGTTACCACTCAAGAAAGATCTTGGAGTCATTGTGGATAGTTCTCTGAAAACATCCACTCAATGTGCAGCGGCAGTTAAAAAAGTGAACAGAATGTTGGGCATCATTAAGAAAGGGATAAATAATAAGACAGAAAATATCGTATTGCCTCTATATAAATCCATAGTACGCCCACATCTTGAATACTCTGTGCAGATCTGTTCGCCCCATCTCAAAAAAGATATATTGGAATTGGAAAAGGTTCAGAAAAGGGCAACAAAAATGAGTAGGGGTATGGAACGGCTTCTGTATGAGGAAAGATTAATAAGAGTGGGACTTTTCAGCTTGGAAAAGAGACAATTAAGGGGGGATATGATAGAGGTCTATAAAATCATGACCACTCTGGAGAAAGTAAATAAAGAAATGTTATTTACTCCTTCTCATAACACAACACTCCTTCTCAGGGGGTCACCAAATGAAATTAATAGGCACCAGATTTAAAACAAATAAAAAAGTATTTCTTCAAACAATGCACAGTCAACCTGTGGAACTCTTTGCCAGAGGATGTTGTGAAGGCCAAGACTATAACAGGCTTAAAAAAAGAACTAGCTAAAAATTCATGAAAGATAGGTCCATCAGCGGCTATTAGCCAGGATGGGCAGGGATGGTGTCCCTAGCCTCTGTTTGCTAGAAGCTGGGAATGGGCGACAGGGGATGGATCACTTGATGATTACCTGTTCTGTTTATTCCCTCTGGGGCACCTGGCATTGGCCACTGTTGGAAGACAGGATACTGGGCTAGATGGACCTTTGGTCTAACCCAGTGTGGCTGTTCTTATGATAGCAGAGAGGAATGATTCGGTGAATTTCAGAAATGGCACTTCTGTCTCTTTCAATGAAGGGAAAGATCTGATACGTTCAATACCCACTTTTTTTTTTTTTACTGTATGCTAGCAAGTAAAGAAATCTCTAGATTCCCCTCCCCTCTTGACAAATCAGAATAGGGTCAGGTGTACCTCGTTCACAAATTTGATATATTGGGCAGCATGGACCAGCCGTGCACCAGAACCTGAACGAGGCACCAGTGTCACAATCTGCTTCCTGGTTTCTCCCCGCCCGTTTAGTGCAGTACTGAGCCAGTCCTATTTCTGGCACAGCGCGTTTCCCCAGGTGTTCCAGCATAGCTCTACTGATATGTATGTAGGAGGAGAGGGGGTGGAATTATGGCTGCCTGTTTGCTGCTTCTTCCATCCACTCCTGTAGGCTGCTCTCACTTGTGCTATGGGTGGCCAGCACGCTGGAGTAAAGGGGCACCTTACTCCCCAGAGTAGGCACACAAGGGCAAGCTGCACTAATACCCAGCTCTTAGAATGCTTTTCATCAGCTGATCTTACTTTACCAAGGAAGTCGTATCATTAACCCCATTTTATAGATGGGGAAACTGAGGCACAAAACTGCAGCAACTAGCCCAAGGTCACCCAGTAGCAGAGGCAGGAACAGAGCCCAGGTGTTCTGCATTCCAGTCCTCTATCCCCAGTGCCTGGCTGGCCCTGAACCGTATAAATTAATCACCAAGAGTGCATTCTATAAAGATGCAGTAATGCTCCTCCTCTCTAAATCTCTTGCCGGAGGAGGAGAAAGGAAATAATCTGTCAAACCAACAAAAAGAAATCAAAGTAAAATTGCCTTGAGCATGGCATGGAACGAATGGGAGTATTTTCAAATGTTTGTGCATAATTGTGCATTTGTTCTGTGTCGGCACATCAAGTTAGAATCAAAAGCAGCAGTGATTACTGTGTTTGTCAAGGATCAGAAATTCAAAACACATGTTATGCTTTTCATCTGATTGCAAATTAAGGCACAGAGGGCACAAGCTGTCAGGCTGGGTTTTTTTCCCCCCTGCTCTTGATCACAGACAGAAGGTTCCCTTTAAAATATGCAAATATGATATGAGTCTCTTCTCACTCACCCACAGGAAAATCAGGGGTAAAGCCACTGAAGTCAATGAGATTATTCTGATGTAAACAAGATCAGAACTTGGCCCATAATGTAAGTAAACAGCACAAAGCTGGTTTAAGGGGCTTGATTCCCATCTCACACTGGGGTAAATGCCACTGAAGGCAAAGGAGTGAGTTCAGAATCAGGCCCAAGGTGTTCTCTTGTTTCAGTCCTGGAGTTTCCCAAATGCTGTAGGAAGAGGATGCATGCTGGGCTTCATTCTTCATTACCCTGTGCCTTGTGTACTTCCTTATGGAAATCCTTCCCATTTGTTAGTAGCATTTTACACCCTATTTGTGGCAATTAAACAGTAGAGGAGAATCCATCCCACAGAAATAACAGGAGTACTTGTGGACACGGCTGCTACTCTGGAACCATCCCACAGAGTAATCCTGAATCACCCACTAGGGAGCTGTTAGTTTTGTGCTCCATTGCAAGCCACAACAGGCTAGAAAATAAACAAAGAACAACAACAAAAACCTGTTGAGTTTTATTTTAAGATTGCACCTATTTCTATACAAACACCCCTACCCCCCCAACAGAGTGAAATTTACACTGAAACTGTAGCAGCTTGGTAGCATTTGGAATAGTCTTAGTATGTAAATATTTAATATACTTCATTTTTGAGAATGGTGTATTTTTTTTCCCTTAAGACACAGCATGAAATCTTTTTGCTAATTTCTCCACTATGTGTTCAATTTCAGCTCCAGGTACCATGCAGACTTTGGTAGGGGGTTTGGCAGTCATCTCTGCTTTGGATTCACGTATTTCTTAATGTTGGGTTGAAACATTTTTATTTTCCTTTAGGTTATCAAGGTTTTTTTTTGTTTTTTTTTTTGTTTTTAAACAAATGCTCTTAGGAAGAATGGCCTAGTAGTTGGGGCACTAGTGTAGGATTTGGGAGACCAGTAGCTGTTTAGAAGCTTGTGCAGAAGGCTTTGTTAACTGCAGACCTTCCTGCATGTGCACCCAGACTCCCTTAATTAGAAGCTGGAAGTTCCTGATCAATCAGCAGTGAGTTGTATCAGGAGTGCACAGTGGCAGTCATTTTGAGTACCAGTCTGAGCTAACCTAGCCTATGCAGAAGATAGAGCTGCAGAGGATGGCCCAGAGTGAGTCTGTGGAGTGAATCTCAATAGAGTTTCCTGTAATGTTACAGGTTAGTTGGACCTTATTTGTCTGCAGCCTTTATATGTTAAGGTATCTGTAAAGTCCTTCTTCTCAAGAAGGAAAATAAGTGCTTTTTTATATTGCAATAGGGTTATAGTTAAGGGGCTAGGGAAGTTTGCTACTTGCCTAAAAGGCTGTTGCCTTACTCTTCTTACTTTAAGAAACAAGTTTAGAATTAAGTAAATAGGGAAGATGTACTTGTGTGGAATATATATTAAGAAGCAATTCATGGCCCTGCACCCAGACTGGTAGATCACCCTTTGAGTCCAGCCCAGCCCTGGAGGTAGAAGATAGAGCTGCTGGGGTAACCCAGGGTGAATCTGTGGTTTGGATCTCAGTACAGTTTCCTGGGATTTTACAGATGTCAGTGGGATTGAGACTGGGGAAACAACCATAAAGGATGAATTGTAGACTGGAGGCCAAATGTCTTTGTGAGCAGTAGTACAACATTGACCCAGAGGACTAGTCTACACTAGAATCACCACAGTGGCACAGCTGTTCTGCTGCTCGTGCTAGAACGTCTCCCACTGACACAGCACCACCCACACCGGCGCTTAGGTTGGTATAACTTGCATCGCTTAGGGGGGCTGGCTTTTCCATACCCCTGAGCGGCTTAAGTCGTACCCATGTAAGTGCCAGTGTGTACAAGCCCAAAGACCCCTTGTGCACCTAGCAGTTACAGTAATTGTCAGCTTTTCTGATTTAAAGTGGTGTGTGCACTCAATATTGTGGATGCTGAAACAATTGATTAAGTGGTACACCTAAATGTTTTATGTAATTGCTAACGTAATACCCAGGTTGAGCCTACATGAAAACAGAAGGTCTCTGATTGCCAGAAGCCCCCATCCCTGTACATACTTTGTGTGTGTAAATAAATATTTAAAAAATGGGGGTTAGGCCATATGTGTTGTTTTTCATTTTAAAGGAAAAGAACCAATCTTGAGTTCTTGATGTTAGTCTAGATAGGGTGTATTGTAAGTCCTGTGCTGTCAAGGTTTATCTTTGGAGTGTTTATTGAGTAGAAAGAAATTTGAAGCTGCTAATTGTGTGTGAGACTCTTTTTCTGGTAAAGACTGGTACTGGATTCTTAGAAGGAAAAAAAGTGTATCCTATTAAAATGTTCTACTTTTAGTACTGAGAGAGTTGCTACAGAAAATCCACCTGTAGTCTCTCTCAAGGATATGAATTCATGATGTGTGCAAATACTTTGCCAAAGAAATTCTGTAGCACAGAATTGGTACAGAGACTTATTCCCCTAGATGTAGGTTACATATGCATAAATGCTTGACAGGCTGTGGTCTCTTTTTAGGCGTTCTGATGTGGATGGGAATTCCCCCTTCCCCCTCCCCCCTCTCCCAAAAAAAAAAGAGAGAGCCCTCCTGAACATATGTACAGTTCTAGGACCAACTTCAAATGGACATTTATTTAGGGTTCTGAAGTTCTTTAGTGATCTCACTGTAGCTTATTGAGAAAAGGTAACATTTTTGGTACCTGAATTTGTTGTTTCATTGTTTTATGGGGGAAGTGGGGGATATATGTGAAATTTGACTTTTTGATGAATATTTTCATCAAAACTTTTAAATTAAAAACAATGCTAACCAGCTCTATTGCTGGTTGGAAAAACAGGGGTAAACACTTTTCAAAGTTGATGTTATTTTCCCCTCCCTCCAAACTTCAACCAAAAAAAAAAAAAAAAATCCAATGTTTGTAAAACTGCAACCAGTGTAGTTCTGATTTAACTTTTTCACCTTCTGGACCCCAGCTGGGATCAGAGCCCAAACTTCTAGAAAGTCGTGAGAACCCAGATTTTGCTGTCTCAAAAGATGTGGAAATGCTTTGGATGAATGGCTGAGCCAGAGCTGTGTAAAATATTCAGCTCAGACTGCAACTCCATTCCAACTAAACCTTGGGGTTGAAGGTAATGTAATTTAAGCACGATATAGAGCAGTGGTTTTCAACCTGTGGGTCGTGGAATAGTTAAAAGTCCGGTCGGCGGTGCTGCCCGGCTAAGGCAGGCTAGTCCCTACCTGTTCCGACACTGCGCTGCGCTCTGGAAGCGGCCAGCAGCAGGTCCGGCTCGTAGGTAGGGGGGCCACAGGGCTCCGTGTGCTGCTTCTGCCCTGAGCACTGGTTCCGCACTCCTGTTGGCCAGGAACCGGCCAATGGGAACTGGGGTGACGGTGCCTGTGGGCGAGAGCTGCACAGAGCTGCTTGTGTGCCTTCACCTAGGAGCTGGACCTGCTGCTGGCCGCTTCAGGGGCACAGCGTGGTCACGGTGCCAGGACAGGTGGGAAGCCTGCCATTGCACCCTAGCTGTGCTGATGACTGGGAGCCGCCGAAGGTAAGCCTGCACCCCAACCTCACACCCCAATCCCCTGCCCCAGCTGTGAGCCCCCCCTAAACCCAGAGTGCCTTCCTGTACCCTAAATCCCTCATCCCCGGCCCCATTCCAGAGCCTGCACCCCCAGCCCAGAGCCCCTCCCACACCCCAACCCTCTGCCCCAGCCCTGAGCCCTCCCAAACCTAGAACCCCCTCCTACACCCCAAACCCTCATCCCCAGCCCAGAGCCTGCACCCCCAGCCCAGAGCTCTGACTCCCTCCCACACCCCAACCCTCTGTCCCAGCCCAGAGCCCCCTCCCACACCCTCAACCCCTCATTCCTGGCCACAGCCCTCCCCCCCCTCAAACCTCTGCCCCAGCCCTGGGCCCTTCCACGCCCCAAACCCCTCATCCCCAGCTCCATTGGGTCGCGGGCATCAACAATTTTCTTCAACTGGGTCACCAGAAAAAAAGTTTGAAAACCACTGATATAGAGGTGTCAAGGCTGTATCCCTACTTTGAACTTTAGGGTACAAATGTAGGGGCCTGCATGAAGACTTCTAAGCTTAACTACCAGCTTAGTTCTGGTCCGCTGCCACCATCCCAAAGCTAATTCCCTTTCCTGGGTAGCCTTGAGAGACCTTCACCAATTCCCTGGTGAATACAGATCCAAACTCCTTGGATCTTAAATAAGGAGAAATTGACCCTTCCCCCCTCCTTCCTTTCACCAACTCCTGGTGAATACAGATCCAAACCCCTTTTGGATCTTAAAACAAGGAGAAATCAATCAGGTTCTTAAAAAGAAGGCTTTTAATTAAAGAAAAAGGTAAAAATCATCTCTGTAAAATCAGTATGGAAAATAACTTTACAGGGTAATCAAACTTAAAGAGCTTAGAGGAACCCCCTCTGTCTTAGGTTCAAAGTATAGCAAACAAAGATAAGCACTCTAGTAAAAGGTACATTTACAAGTTGAGAAAAACAAAGTAAATCTAAGACGCCTTGCCTGGCTTTTACTTACAATTTTGAAATAAGAGAGACTTGTTTAGAAAGATGGGGAGAACCTGGATTGATGTCTGGTCCCTCTCAGTCCCAAGAGCGAACAACCCCTTAAACAAAGGACACACACAAAAGCCTTTCCCCCCCAAGATTTGAAAGTATCTTGTCCCCTTATTGGTCCTTGGGGTCAGGTGTCAGCCAGGTTACCCGAGCTTCTTAACCCTTTACAGGTAAAAGGATTTGGAGTCTCTGGCTAGGAGGGATTTTAGTACTGTACACAGGAGAGCTGTTACCCTTCCCTTTATAGTTATGACAAGAGGTAATAACACTGTGGTATGGGAAAGTGTTGGTAAGAAACTAGACTGCATTTCCTAGACATAGTCACATGATCTGAATCAGTTATCATATGACAGAAGTCAGTGTTTACTGATTCCAACGGCTACTGTACAATGTATATTATAGTATTATCTAGTATATGTACAAAGGTAACCCACTGTTCAGTATGTGTTACCTGTCTCTTCTCTATGCCTGAAATATAGTGGATATGAATCTTCTACAGCTTCCAAGTAGCAGGCTTAATTTGCTAGCTCAAGCTATTAAGGCCCTGCCTTTAGCTCTGGAGATCTCAGGTTCGGTCCCTAGAGACAACCAAGATCAAGGTTGTTACATCTGGTATTACGGATCTTAGAATTTGCTTTTTTTTTTAGGGCGCAGGGGAAGTTCAAATGGAGCTCTTTCTTGCAAATATCGGATTCTTCATAACATTAATAAATCGAAGTGGAAAAGGGTTACCATGTTGCATTTCAGGAGGTATGCAGATTAAGATCATTTCAATACATTTGAATTACAATTGTTCCGGGGACCTGACCTTTGTGTTAAGTGCCACCACTTTGTAAGGTCAACTCATTGATCGTTTGTCACTTCAGAGTAATGGGAATGGGGAGGGAAGCAGTAAAGTTTCAGATGCATTATTCATTTGCACTGAGCCTATCATGAAAAGCAGCCAGCTGCATTTTCTTGTTCCTATCCCCCTGGATTTCGGAGCACTAGGTAGACTGAAGGTCCTTGTAGATTTGCCAGTGACTTCAGTATATTTTTATCCATGAAGCACACACCTCAGTGTCTGGTGTAGATTCTATGTCCGAGGAGGAGAGGCAAGCCCTCACTCTTGTTTCATGTGGATGGGAAGGCTTGATCAGAAGAACTGGAATCCGGTTGGTAGAGGCCGAATGAAGGGTTCTTGGGCTATATGGGGTGGGATGGTTCAGGGGCTCTTGGGGGGAGGGGATCATTCTTCAGTGCTCCAAAAAAGCCGTGTGATCTTCCTACCCAACATCTCTTGCCAATGGCAGTAAGTGTGCAGGATAGGCTTGGCCAAGCCCCCGGTACTCTGACCTGATCCCCATGGAGCACCTCCAGGAGATGATAACCAAGTCCCCCCCAAAATGGCACTCTGAGGCATATATTCTGCTCCCCTCCTGTATAGATGTGCTGGGAGGGAGAGCCCCATGTGACCTCTCCAGACAGCCAGCTGTGGACTGGGAGCCACTTTGTGGATAGAGTGGCTGGAATTCCTTTCACATGCTCCAAGCCATTCTGCAATCATTACTCCAGCCTTAAGGCTGGAGTAGTCCCTACATCACTTGTTCCCACTTCTCTGATATCAAAAAACACATGTGGCAGCAAGCAGGGAGCCCCACATGATGTACAGAGCATATGCCAACACCATGCATATATCTTGCCCCCAGCAGAACTACACTGGATTCTTTGCCCTGGTAGAGGGAGTTTCATGTAGTATGTACTGGGTAATAGCATAAGAATCCATCTTTTTAAATCTAAAGTGGCTCTGTATTAATACAACTATTTGCAGAGGTACTGCAGCTGGCATTCCAGCCATGTGAACACAGACTGGCTTCCTAGTACCTCCCCTAGACTACTCCTCCCTCCAAGTTCAATGCAGACTGCTACAGATGGGATGGGCTTTACCTCTGTGTAATTAGTGATGTTACTGTTGTTTATATCCCCATAGGCCCCACTGAGATCACAGCCCTATTGGGCTTGGCACTGTACAAACATAGTGTGGGGAAATAGAGCAGGGTGGCCTTCTTTCCGATAACCAAGATCCTGGGCCTGAAGACCCTGAAACATCTCCCCTATAAATCTGCCATACTGAGGACTTTCGTGGGTAATGGGGTAGGCCTAAAAGCCTGAACCAAACTGCTCAAATCAGTTTGTGAGGCTATGCCCAGTCAAAAGTAGCAACAGAGGAGGGAATGAAAGAATAAATCCCCCCCCCCCCCCCAGCAGTACTAATGAAATATGTTCATAGCTGATGAAATATAATAACCGCAAGCTACGGAAATAACGTAAGATGCTCAATATTAAGAAATTGTTTTGCAGACAGTTAATCATCTTTGCTGCTATAACTATTTGCAAAATTTTCCATAGCCCAGCTATCTGCAAACTAGCCCCCCCCCCTTAAGCCTTTGCTGAAACCCCCCGGAAAATGACATAGTCCAAGTCTTAAGAAATGTACCCAAGCTAGGGCCGAGTACCACCCCTGCGGAAACCACCAAGCGCCCTTCTACCCAAACAAACACCCACTCCTCGGAAATTAAGTCAGAGGGTAAGGAGGGGGTAAGAGGACTGACCCCAACCCCTGCTCCTTAGCTCGTGATGAGCTCGTGCTGAACCCTTGCCCAGCTTGTGATTCGCCCCCAATGACTTAATTCATGACGTATTGTTTGTACCCTGCTTGTGGTTTAATGGAATAAAAGCAGCTTGTAAGCTGTCGCTAGGTGTGTTGGTCTCCGGACCACACCCCAGTGCACTGGTTTGTATGTCAATAAACTGGCCTCAGGCTCTGAGTCTGTGAACTAAAATAACTGCGTGGGGGTCTTTGACCACGACAATAGTAAGATAGAGTCTCTGTGACAAAGACTTAGAGAAGATAGACATGGTGGGGGAGCTGAGGCACGGAGTGATTAAATGTCTTAACTGAGGTCACAGAGGGTTTTTGTAGCAGAGCTGGAGGTTGAACCCCGTCACATAAGAGTGGCCATATTGGGTCAGACCAAAGGTCCATCTAGCCCAGTATCCTATCTTCCGACAGTGGCCAATGCCAGGTGTCCCCGAGGGAATGAACAGAACAGGGGATCATCAAGTGATCCATCCCCTGTCGCCCATTCCCAGCTTCTGGCAAATAGAGGCTAGGACACCATCCCTGCCCATCCTGCCTAATGGCTATTGAAACCAAGTTTTGTGCCTTAACCCCAAGGTCTCCAATTCTCCCGAAGGCGGTTGCCTATCTTTAGTACACAGAAGCATTTGTTGGTTGTTATAGAAACCACACTTGCTTTCTAAAAAATTAAGCTTAGTTAAATAACCATATTTTAGTCCGTGAGTGGAACAATCAGCGTTCCCTATGGAGCTTGCCATTGGGTGAACTATCACTTGGTTCCAAATCAAGTATCTTTAGCTGTAAACACCACCGCACTGTAACGTCATGATTCATTACAACTGGTATGTGGGATATAAATCATCCCTGGCAGTTGTTTTCTCGAGAATAAAATAACCACATTACTGTAACAAATGGGTGTACTCGGAACTGGTCAAAACTAATGAGTGGCAGTCGCTACAGCAGAGAGTGATATATTATATGTAATATAAGGCTGATCATGAATCACTATCTTCATTTCTGCTCATAGAGTCCTGGTTTCTCAGACTACTGAGCAAGGTAACTTTGAATGGAATCGAAGGAGGATTCCATAGTGGGACAGTGGGGAAATTAGAAGCCATGAAAGAATCACAAATTTATTTCCTTACTTAATTCAATAGCTCGCTCTTCCTTTTTTTTTCTTCTTTTTATCTGGGGTCAGACTCTGTTATACTTAGGACAAAACAGAGACCTTTAAATAGGCATCCATATAATGTAGTCACTTCATAGCCCTTTTATGCTGCCAAGATGGAGTAAAGGGATCTTGAGAATTAGGCCCTCTTTTATATAATTACAGTCCCAGATAGCCTCAACACTACAGGTAGACAATCTTGATAGAGGGGTGGGTATGCAGATGGATAGCTAGACACAGACAGGTTTAACTGCTCTCTTGAGGCCTGATTCAAAGCAATGAGTCTTTCCATTGACTCTAGGATCCTTTGCTTAAGGCCTGATACTGATCTCACTCGTTCACAATGATTTTACACTGGTTTATCTCATAAGAACATGAGAAGGGCCACACTGGGTCACAGCAAAGGTCAGTCTAGCTAAGTGTCCTGTCTTCTGAGTGGTCAATGCCAAGTGCCCCAGAGGGAATGAACAGAACAGGTGATCATCAAGTGATCCATCCCCTGTCGCCCATTCCCAGCTTCTGGCAAACAGAGACTAGGGACGCTATCCCTGCCCACCCTGGCTAATAGCCATTGATGGATCTGTCCTCCATGAACTTATCTAGTTCTTTTTTGAACCCTGTTATAGTGTCTGGTAAAGAAGTTCCACAGGTTGACTGCCTTGTGTGAAGAAATACTTCCTTTTGTTTGTTTTAAACTGCTGCCTACTAATCAGTGGAGTTCCTCTGATTTACACTAGAGTTGATGAGAGCCAGATCAGACATTTAATGACCAAGGATGAATAGAGCTCATGATCATCTGTATCTAAGTTCACAAAACTTTTGGGCTATGTGAAGACTCTGACAACTCTGTTCCTCCCCTCTCCTTGTCTCCCCCCCGCCCCCACACACACTAAAAAAGAGAAGGAAGAACCAGATGTTATCCCAGTGCTCGTAGACAACACCTACAGTAACTCCATGTCTAACAGAGGATTGAAAATGCTCATGAATCCCTTTTTGAATTGTTGGCCATATCTAATTGTGATTCTTTAATAGCAATCTGCACTATTTCTGGAATCTGTTGTATGCATAGGTAATCTACACATTATGCTACTAATGGGTATTTTATTTTACTTTCACGGGCTCTGCTCTAGCAGCTCAAATACATTTCTTACCTGTAGAAATTCTTCAAGGAGATGAATGACACCACCAGCAGCAGAGGTCTGAGTAGGAGCAGCCTGCTCTTCCCATGTTGTGTTGGTGGCTCTGATGGCAACTCTTTGGCAAAGTAGGATGCTTGCTGGAGCCAAGAGACCATGGTCTGACTTCACTTGTCGCAATTTTAGGTATGTGTGGGGGTGTGGTTTTATTTGCAGAGCTATCTGGCTTTTTTTCGATATATGTTACAGAGAAAAAGAGCGAGAATACTTGGTGCGTATATAGCAATGGACATGATCTAAAAAATCAACTAACTAATTCTCCCATCATGCCAGAGAGGTAGGTTGTTATCCCACTTTCCCACAGAGGGGGCTGGAGAAAGATGACTTGACCAAGGTGTCGCAGGACGTGCTAGAGCTTGGAACAGAACTCAGGTCATCCTGATGTCGAATTCTGTGCTCATTTCTTCGAGACGTTAGATGAGAGCTCTTGTTGCTGAGAAACAACCATAAACCAAAGCTTTTACAGAATTTAATTAGGGAAAAGTGTGTGGCAGGGGAGCTGAGGGTGGAAAGATGCTGCTATTTTGAATCTCATCATTCTTAGGGGTGGGGAGAGACCGAGGGAGATAAGTAGCTTATCCTGGTTCAAGATGGTGTGTTTATACTAGGGATTTGCCCCAGCATAACTACTCCACTGTAAATATTCCCCTTGTAGACAAGTCCTCCGTCATACATGGGACAATGGTCCAGAAGAGAGAGTTTTGTGGCTGCTGTCAGTTAAGAGATGAATGCACTGTAATGTAGAAAGGTTTCCTGAAAGAAATAGTTTGTGATCTGAAGCAGGGGGAGGGAAGGCATTTGCAAAGGGGGATGTTGAATTTTGAAAATGCACAACGCCAATCTCTCCTGGCACATTCACATCAGGCTTGTTACTGGGGATGGGAAGGATTGTGAAGAACATTATTCTTATTTAACCTTTATTTTGTGGTACACCTTGGTGGCGCCGATGGAAATTGGGCCCCCATAGTGCTGGATGCTGTACAGGCACATAGTCAATGAAAATCCCTGCCACAAAGAACAACATGTGATGCACACTGGCCGATGAATCATCGTCAGTGAGCCGAGTTAAAACGAAACACAGGCCGGTTGGATTCATCCGGCTAGGCTGAGATCCTGGCTCGCTGATCATCTGAGCAAGCAGAGTTCATGCATATGGAATGCAACAGTATTTCCAAAGCTCACTGGTACTGCCAAGAAGAACTCTCAGATGGGCAGTTTATCTGGTCTCTAAGGAGCATCTGCTGCATATAACACTGTGGATGAAATAATTCCAGGTGCCATTATTGTTTTGAAAACACCTAACATTTCATTTTCACTCTCAGTGAGATTTTTCACTCCCCTGGCCTATGCACCACCCACTTCCCATTTAAGCCCTCAAAATAGGGCCAAAGGAGTCAATTTCATCCGGAGTTAGTTGTAGCAATTTAAAGGGCTGAAGAGTGCAATAATGACTCATCTCATTCTTCAAAAGCCTTTACAATCCAAGTCGTACAACCAGCTGCTCACAGGCACAAGGAGAACTGACACCCTTCGGAGGAAGGATGGTATAATGGATAGAGCACTGCACTTGGACTGAGAAGTCTAGATGTTGGTTTGATTAGACAATACATTCATTTGCCTGTACATAGGCAAAACTCCCATTTGCTCCAACAGATCTACCCACAGAGGGCTTGCAAAATCAGGCTCTTAGGCCCTATCATAATACAAATAATACTATGTCCTAGCCAAGATCAAGGTCTCATTGTGCTAGGCTCTGTATATACACATACCAAGAGAGGTCTTACCCCAAAGAACTTATGGCTACCATAAATAGACATGATAGACAAGGGGTGGGAGGGAAAAACAGTGAAGTGACTTGCAAAGATGGCATAGGAGAACTGGGGATAGAACCCCAAATCTAGTGCCCTATCCTGAATAGAACATACTTCCTTTCACTGACCTCATGCAAGGACTTCAGGGAAGGGACATGCATTGCATCAGAGACCAATTGAGCCCACTACCTCCATTCAGCTTATAATGGATTTGTTTTTTGATACCCATCCACAGACGACCAAAACACTATTAGTGATAACACCTAGCTCTGAGATAGCAATTCCCATCAGTGGATCTCAAAACACACTCTAATGGAGGTAAGTATCATTCGCCCCAATTTATAGAGGAAGAGACACAGGCACAGAAAGGTGAAATGACTTGCCCAAGGTCAGCCAGCAGACCAGTGGCAGAGCCAGGAATAGAATCCAGGCTCTTGAGTCCCAATCTACAGCTCTAGTAGGCAGTAGAAAGTCTGATTAATAGAGAGAGAGATTCTGCAAAGAAACAGACCAATGGCTTTTTGGTTTTGTTTCGTCACAGCTGCTATTAATGTGACAAAGCCCAAGAGCTTGTGCAAGCGAAGCAGGTGTTTACCAATGAACTTTCAGTCTGGACTATGGATGTGTCTTTGATTAGAATTACTGCGGCGTAGCTATTTACATCTCTTTCAGAGTCTGATCATGGCCATATGCTCCCGAGACCATAGAACAGAATCACAACAGCTGTTTTATGTTACAATAAGAGTCTTGTTACCAGGCTTGTAACTAATGGATTCGTTCCTTTCCTCCTCTTCTCTCTTCCCCCCCCCCCCCCCCACTTACATCATACACTTAAAGGGCCAGCGTGTGGCAGCACTTGTGTGGCTGTGTGGGAGAAGAGCAGGCAAGACAATTGCCTTACCTGGTACATCCAAGAGATTGAGAGACCTGAGATTTTTGGGACAGGGACATTCTTTTTAATTCATCTGAGACTTTTCAAAGGAACCTGGCTGAGATTCAAAAGCTGTTTGGCACCGAACTTCCCCAGGCACCTTTAGGAAACCCCAGCCTAGGTACCTGGGCACTGCCTAGCACAACTGGGCCCCCTGAAAGGGGGGTAGCTTTAGCACCCTACTCACTGCAGCACAAGGAAGGCTGCAGGCTTAACTGAGGTCAATTAACCCGTTTCTGCTGGGAATTACTGATGCTTGGGTGGCAATTGCCAGGCTGATGGGGGGGGGGGGGCAATTGACTCAGTAGTTGGGAGGATCTATTTTTGGGATGGAAGAGGAAATAAGGGGAGCGCAGGTGGTGAGGCTGGGAGAGGAGAGAGCTGTCTGTAAATCTCCTTCTGCTGTATGCCTGGGGAATGTTCTCTCTTGCTTTGGAACTGATGACTGAATGCGCATGCAGTGAAAGGGGAAACAACCTGTGTGTGGTTGTGATTAGGGGACCACAAGAACAAGCTAGGCAGTGATACTCAGAAGGTAGGAGAAGGTCTGCCCTGTGACGGGACCTGATCCCCGATGGGGGAGTCCAGGCACTGCTGTAATAGAATGATGTGTAAAAATAATAGCTGTTCCTGTAGCTTGGGGAGCACAAGACCTGCTTGACTCAGTTACCGTCTCCCTCTTCACCCTGGGAACAAGTCACCGAAGGAAGGAGGGGTGAGGAGGAGGTGGGGTCATGGCCACATTCCATACCGGCCAGTGCATCAGAGAACAACCTGCTTCCTCCATTATGGAGCAGATTGCATATCCCAGCTATTTCTGTATATCCTAGAGAATGGGTTGGCCTAAGACACAATCGCCTCCATGCTGCTTCTGGAACAAGACGGCTTTGGTCTGTACAGTGGCATAAATATCACATTAATAGTAGCCATGGTAATAATTATGATATATACTCCTCTTGTACAAGAATCTGGTCCAGGAAGGGTGCCTAGCCCCCAAACGGAGAAGGAATGGGTAAGGTAAATCTTGCTGGTATTTATAAATCCCAGAGGGATCAAGAATTTCACCAAAGGTATTCTTGTTATCATGAATTCTTGTAAAATTCCCTTGGTTTATACCAAGTCATATACTTCTATAGGGTCTTCTCCCCCCCCCCCTTTAACTTAGAGGGTCAGCTTATACCTGAGGGTTGGCATACATGTGAGTGTATACACAGGTAAACTGAGAGGAAGGGAATAAACCAGTGATGTATGGTGCATATCCTTGGAGGGATGGTCTAAGACTTTGGCCCATGCATGAAGCATGTGGTCTGAAAAAGGAACCATTGTAAGGACCAAGCAGTGCGGGGATTGGAAGGTGGGGTGGGGTACCACAGGAGAATCTTCCTAGTGGGAGGGGAAGGTAACTGCAGAAGGAAAGAACTAGTGATACACTGGCTTAAAATTCCCATACGTTAGTCTGTGTGGGTTGGTTCCTTTAGCTGTATAACCTCCATTGACTTTGAGGTGAGTCATCGTGACCTCTGTGAACTAATTTGTAAATTGACCTTAGAGGAACACCTTAGTGAGACACTCTGGGGCAGATCCTTGGGTGATGTAACTCAACGTAGCCTCACTGACATAAGTGGAGCTTCACTGAATTTTATCAGCTGAGGAACTGGCCCCTTGTTTGGAGTGATGGTTGGAACTTCTAGTTTGAGTTCAGAGAAGCATTCAGAGAGAGGCTTAGCTGGACTTCTTGAGGCTCCAACATTAGGTCCTGAACATGAAATGCATGGATGTATGCAGGCAGCAACCTCACAGTGCTGCAAAAAGCCATGTTTAGCCTGGGGCACAGATACCTCTTCCTGTATCTCCTTCTGTATGATTGAGCAGCTCCCAGGCTATGGCAAGTTAGGGGCAGAGACTGGATGCGCCCATTGTACTGATGCTGAGCCCTAGTTGCAATATGGGAATAAGTGACTCAGTCAGTGCCTTGAAAAATGGGTACTTACGTTAAATTGAATAGTGCTGTCATCAACTTTTATGATAGTAGGCTGGTACCAAAATGATGGTACCTTCCTAGTGGTTTACATAATGCACATCCCTCCACCTGTGTAGGGCAACAAACCCTTGGTCTGTAATTTCTTAGGAGATTTCTGTCACCTTTGTTCCTTCTGTCGGACACCAAACTGGGAAAAAGAAAACATCAGACCTTTGATTTTCACCTTGCTTGGGAGAGTTTCTCTTCCAAACTCATGCTCTCTGCCCTTGTTAGCCCAAACTAGAAACCCCAGATCCAAAGATCCTAGAACTTCAGAGAAATCTACATCTGAGCTCTGAAGCTCAGGGCCATCTCTAGTTTTAACCCACAAAAATTAACCTGCAGGACTTTTTGCATAGTAATCTGCATAACTTCGGCCAGTTGTCTCAAACCAGTGAAAGGACCTTTTTACTTTTAAGGAGGTTGCAAGCTATATTCACATTCCAAATACTCTTTGACCTGCGTCTTGGAAAAGATTGTGGCCTGGCTTCCATCTTACTGGGATATTACTGAAGCCTGGATAATTGGAGCTGACAAAGCCAAGTCATGTGCAAAACCGACTCCCACAGTCTGGCAATATCCCAGCTGAAACTGAATTCTCTGTACGTGCACATCTTTATGATTCTTTATTATTCTGTGCTCTATACTTTTAAGCTCCTTAGATAAACTCAGGCAGCAATGTGTGTGAAATTGACAGCTCCAGAGAGTGAAATCTTCTTATTCAAAGAGGTTGAAACTAACCCTTATGCAGAGGGGTAATGCCCCCACTTTAGCCTCATTATGAGATTTAACCAATTCAGAGACTTTGTGCTGCTCCTCTGCAGCGTGGTGAATTTCACCCAGAAAAGTCCCACAATGGGCAAAAGCTTCTCCACAGTATCTCTGATCATAAGAACATACACATGGCCATACTGAGTTAGAGCAATGGTTCATCTAGCCCAGTGTCCGGTGTTCCAACAGCAGCCAGTGCCAGATGGTTCAGAGAGTGAAGAAAACAGGACAACTATCGAGTGATCCAGCCCCTGTTGTCCAGTTCCAGCGGATGTTTTCAGAGAACTATCCATGATGACTCCAAGATTGCTAAAGACCTCCAGACAGCTAACTTAGACCCCATCGATTTATATGTATAGGTGGGATTGTTTTCCACATGTATTACTTTGCACTTAACATTGAATTTCATCTGATATTTTGTTGCCCAGGTGACTCTCAGGTTAGTGAGACCCCCCCCTTGTAACTCTTCACAGTCTGCTTTGCACTTAACTATTTTGAGTAATTTTGTATCATGCCTCCTCACTCTTTACCTCCTTTTCCAGATCATTTATGAATATGTTGAACAGCATAGGTCCCAGTATAGATCCCTGGGGGAACCTCACTGTTTACCTCTCTTCATTGTGAAAATTGACCATTTATTCCTACTCTTTGTTTCCTATCTTTTAACCAGTTACAGAGCCATGACAGGACCCTCCCGCTTATCCCATGACTGCTTAGTTTACTTAAAAGTCTTTGGTTACGGGTCTTTGTTAAAGGCTTTTTGAAAGTCCAAGTATGTTATATCAACGGGATCACACTTGTCCATGTGTTTGTTGACTTCCTCAAAGAATTCCAATAGATCGGTGAGGCATGATTTCCCTTTACAAAAGCTGTGTTGACTTTTCCCCAGCATATTGTGTTTGTCTGATAATTTTGTTCTTTTACTATAATTTCAAACACTTTGTTTGGCATTGAAGTTTGTCTTACCAGCCTGTAATTGCCAGGATTGGCTATAGAACCTTTTTGAAAAATCAGCATTGCATTAGCTACCCTCCAGTCATCTGGTGCAGAGGCTGATTTAAGTGATGGGTTACAGACCACAGTTAATAGTTCTGCAATTTCATATTTGAGTTCCTTCAGAACTCTTTGGGTAAACACCATCTGGTCCTAGTGACTTCTTATTGTTTAATTTATCAGTTTGTTCCAAAACTTCCTCTGGCATCTCAATCTGGGACAGTTCCTCAGATCTGTCGCTTAAAAAGAATGGCTCAATGTCCTACTGAGACGCACCATTAAACTCTAGATTCAGCCATGTTTTTTGGCAGTGATCAAGTACTCCACAAAGCATATCTAAGTCAAATGCCACTTTAAGAAAAAGAAAATACAGTTAAGGAAGGTTTAGAAAGCCATGGAAGAAAAGCATAAGAGCCTAGGGCCAGTTTAGGCTTATTCATAGAGTTATAGACTTTAAGGTCAGAAGGGACCATTATGATCGTCTAGCCATTATGATAGTCTATTCATCCAGGCAGCTCAGACAGATATTTTCATAAGGGGGGGAACCTTAAAACTTCTGATTGCTCAAAAACAGTGCTCATCCTTCATCCTCACTGCAGGTGTTTATTTCTTTGGTGTCTCTACTGCAGAAAGATGGACTTAAACGGCAAAATTAGAATCTGGAGGGGGCATGACGTAGACTTTGGTTCAAGGGTTGGGGTTGAGGTAAGAACCCTTTACTGATGAGGAGCCTCATGATAACTAGATTTTTATATAGCAGTTTTCATCAGTAGATCTTAAAGCTCTTTACAAAAAGAGGTCAAGATCATTATGCCCATTTTACAGATGGGGAAACTGAGGCATGGAACTTTGTCCAAGTTCCAGCAGCAGAGCCAGGAATACAGCTCAGGTCCTGAGTTCCAGTTCAGTGCTCTGTCGGTTGGGCCACACTGCTTGCTCTCTCCAAGGGGGAGATTTTACCACATTGCAATAGATGAAACAATTTAGGATCTTCATTTGGCTTCACTGTAAACAAAAGCCTCCTAGGCTCTGATTTAGCTCTACTGTAATTAAAAAATTAATCTTTACAGCAGCAGCCTGGCTTGGTCCCTTTTTGGTGCCAGAAATCTGAGTGCTCCTGTCAATAAATGTGAGGGTACTAGAAAGATCTGCACGGCCAGGGACGAGAGACTAAAGTCTGTTAGGAGAACTAGGAATACACACACAAGTAGTTTACAAAGGTTCAGGAAGGGGAGGAGCAGAATCATGCTGTTCTATCTCAGACAAGGCCTGTGGCTGTAGTGATAGTTCATGGTATGTATCTTCTTGAGTGACTTCTAGTCATAGACCCTGCACCTATTTCTCCAAGGTATTAATATGGTTCCTGTCATTATGTGGGTACAACACCCATGTGTATCAGGGCAGTGCTACAATCCTGTTTTTCCAGGGACTTGAGGCTCTGAGAGAGGAAGTGACTTGCCCCAGGTCTCACGGGAAGTCTGTGGCAAAGCTGGGAATTAAACCCTGCTCTTCCTTCCCACCACATGGTTACTACTTGTTCCACACGAAGTTGGAGGTACATTAGTGGGAGAGTGTAGGGGGGGCTTCTGCCCTGTCTGTACTTCATGTGTGGGGAAAGAAAGGGCCTCGATAATCTGTACGGTCAGTCTGGCACTAAGTCATTTAGAAATGAATTCAAGTCCTGGGGTATTTTTTTTCCATTATAAGTTTAACTTTGCCTAGAAGTAGCAATTTCACATGAGAAGTGCTCGCCATGTGACCACACTCCTATTCCATGCTCAAGGCTCCTGCAAATAAATAACCTTGATCACACATCAGAACAAGACTGAATTATTTTTGGATGATGAGCAAAAAAAAAAAAAAAATTAGTATTTTCACTTCCTATTGTTATCCACGTTTCCCCTGCATGTTAATTTCTATGACAAAAGTCCAAGAGACAAATGAAATAGGAGAGGAAACCATCAATTAATGCTCCTTCAGAGGAGTGAAACAGACCAAGAAAACCCACAAACCTTTATACAGATGCCAAGTTTTCCTTCAACATTATTCAAGTAATTTAATGATGAGAATTTTCTTTGAAGCTTCTTGGTTCTCAGTCTCAGGAGTAGAAGCCTGGCCCCCTTGGAATTAATGTCAGTTTTGTCCATTAACAATAATACTTAGCATTTTTATCTGTAGATTTCCAAGCACTTTGTAAAGAAGGGCAGTAGCATTAGACCCATTTTATAGAAGGGGAAATGGCGGCAGAGAGGGGCAGTGACTTGCCCAAGATCACCCAGCAAGACAGTGGCAGAACCCTGATCTTCTGCATCACAATCAAATGCTTTGTCCACTAGGAGACATTGCCTCCCTTTGTCTGCAAGAAGGCCAAGATTTCACCCTAGAGGTGTAAATCCAGAGAACTACAGTAAAATCCAGGTACATTCTGTCTCTGGTTGTACATTCAGAAGGTTCCTTGTCTCTTGACCTACATGGTCATCCAGCAGAAAGCAAACATTACAATTAAACATAGATTCTAGGACTGGAAGGGACCTCAAGAGGTCATCGAGTCCAGTCCCCTGCCCTCATGGCAGGACCAAATACCATCTAGATCATCCCTGATAGATATTTATCTAACCTACTCTTAAATATCCTCAGAGATGGAGATTCCACAACCTCCCTAGGCAATTTATTCCAGTGTTTAACCACCCTGACAGTTAGGAACTTTTTCCTGATGTCCAACCTAAACCTCCCTTGCTGCAGTTTAAGCCCATTGCTTCTTGTTCTATCCTTAGAGGCTAAGGTGAACAAGTTTTCTCCCTCCTCCTTATGACACCCTTTTAGATACCTGAAAACTCCTATCATGTCCCCTCTCAGTCTTCTCTTTTCCAAACTAAACAAACCCAATTCTTTCAGCCTTCCTTCATAGGTCATGTTCTCAAGACCTTTAATCATTCTTGTTGCTCTTCTCTGGACCCTCTCCAATTTCTCCACATCTTTCTTGAATACATGTTTCATGTGCATTCCTTTTTCAGCTAGTTCAAAGTTAACCATTTAGTTAACCCTTTCTTGCTGGTGACCTTTTAAAACTTATTTTTAAGTTTTTTGGGAAGATTTTAAACACTCATTTGGATCTGACTAAATTCCTATGAGAATGTAGGTTAGATTGTTTGCTATATAAGTGGAATGAAAACACATCAACTACCTATAGGGGTCAGTGATGGGTACTGGCAAGAGCTCTGCTTTAATCTGTGTCTAATTTAAATGGCTATAAATAAGAGCTTCACAGCAGTCAGTCCAAATGCTGTCTGGGAAGCTCAGCCCTTAAAGATGCAGTGCCCAATGCTACACTACCTATTGAAGTACCCTGTCTGTGCTATATTTAATTATCCATTCTGTTGGCTACTTGAAACAAAAAACCCCAACCTTCAAGAATGGACTTGAGTGGATTGCTAACACATGCAAATAATTCAGTGCTGTATAAGATTTATTAATAGTTCCCTGCACTTACAGCCCCTTTCTGTTGAGAATGAGCGTGCGCTTTATTAACACCAAGGGCCAGATTTTTCAGAAGAGCTCAGCCTGCAGGGTGGAGCGTGGCAGTAAGGCTGGCCAGAAGTGTCACAAGGGGAGTTGCTGTGTGCTGAAAAATCTGGCCCTCTTTGAGGGGCCTAAGTAGGATCTGAGAGTCAGATTGACAAAGGCATATAAAGATACAGCTCGGCACCTAGTTCAAAAGCACCAAAGCAGGTTAGGTGTCCAACTCCCATTGAAATTCCCACTAGACCCCTAGCTGCATCTTTAGACACCTTTGAAAATCTGGCCCTGAACTCCTTTGTAAACAGGGCTCTACTTAAGTCAGGTGATACGTAGATAGATTTGTATCCTAGGATAGTCACCTGCATGTGCCTTCTGACCAGAAAATGAACAAACCATCAATTCAAATTAAAAATGAAAATTGGTTGGATGGCATTGGCAAGGCCTTTTATGTGCTTTCTGAACACGTTGGTACCGTAGATTTTTTTTTTTTTTTCCACCAGCAAGATTGCAGAAGGAAGTGAGTGTTGAAGACAGAGAATGCGTGATGCAAGTGTTGAGAGGCACAGGCTACTAGCGGCATGTGGCAGGGGAATAATTCACCTAGGGAGCAGAAACAGTCTGTTGTGATTTGGCTGATGCATCACACAATAAAATAGCAAATTATGAAAAGCGAATGCTTAAAGCAACAGTTACAGCAGAGTTTGTGAACAATCTTAGACAAACTTATATCCTCTTCAACCATTCTTTGAATGATTTCAAATAGCTCAGCTGTTCAACATTGGACAATCTGCAAATAGTTCTCTACCACTAGCTCATCCAGCTCTCCAGCTATGTATAGTTCTACCCCTTCTACAGCTGGGTAAATTGAGGAACAGATTAAATGACTCACCTGAGATCATACAGTAAGTGAGTGGCTAGAAGTTGTCTCCCATACCCTGCGCTCTAACTAGTAGACATCCCCTTTATAAGCTGTTGCTAATCATGTACAATTATATTCACCTCTCTCAGAAAGTGCTGCGGTCAGAACCAAATCAAATGTGGGTGCATTCCAACATGTTCTTAAGGGTAATTCTAAAGAAGAATAGTTAAGATAATTCCATATTTCTCACATTTAAATATTGTTGGGCAAAAACAGTTCCTCTATAGTCTAGTGGTTTGGCTACTGGCTTGGGTTCTGGAAGATGTGGCTGCAAATCCCTCCCCTGCCTGTGTTAAGATGATGTCCAGGGCAGCCCAGATGGGTGGGCCCTGATCTTTGGGGTATAGGAATGGGGGAGCTCAGTCACTGTTAAAGTGGAACAGCTTCCACAGAAGTGTTATTTGTGCCAGCCCTTGTCTAAAGCTTCCTTGGTAGTCTAGTGGTTAGGCTACGTGCCCGGAGTGTGGGATCAAATCTTCGCTGGTATATTATGTCATGGCCTTTTCTGGTAGAGTGACAGAGGCTGGGGACCTTCCATCTTGCCTCTAGAAACTGTTCTGCTTTAAATAGCTGAGCAAGCTAGTCAACCTAGCTCCTGCCTTTTGGGCAGGTGAGCTCCCCTCCGCCAGCAGGAGAAGCCCTCCCATCGGTTTTGGTAGTATCTACAGTGAAGCGCTACAGCAGCACTGCTGTTGCCTTTTAAGTGCAGACATAGCCTCAGTTCATTTCCCAGCTCTGCATGCCTGCTCCATCAGCATTGTCTGGAGTTCCCCTGCTCATTTGCCCTATTGTAAAGACAGGTCCTGACCTGGAACGGGGTGGCTTTATTCACCAAACACCACCACAATTGTACCCCACATGCTATTTTGGGTCCTCCTCTAGCATACCAATGCTCAAACCAATCTGGCTCTGCATTTTAAAATGAACCTCAGGTCTTTTGCCAGGAGGGGAAGGACACCCTTGACCATGACCCCAAGTTTGCACCACAAATTGTAGCCCACGGCCTTTTACTAACATGCATTTCCAAGCTCCTTTGACTCTGTCTGAACTTTAGAGCACTTTGTCAGTTTACCTTTGAAAAGAAATGCTACTGCAGCCTTTGTATGACTCTTGCATCGGTTGACATTGCACGCAGCACCTCTTTGTAGACCCATAGTGATGTCTAACAGTGCATGGATTATGGGGTTGTGGAGCTGGGGAAGGCTAGTGAAATATGGCCCAAGATCAAGAACGGAATATGAGCTATGGTGTGTCGGTAACCTAACTGCATGATGGCATTTATAATCCTGCTCCCATTACCTACAGTCTGAGTAGTTTTGAGGGCAAAGAGCAGAGAAACAGTCATACATTGAAGAGGATACGATTGTCTAGGAGGTAGGACTGTCTCTGCCTGTTGATGGCTTTTTAAATTAGGTCCATTACTTTGCATTCATGGCATGGGCAACCCTCCTTAACTCTCTGGTTATTCAAGATTCATTAGCTGAATCAAATAGTCTTTGCTCAGTACCGATTTAAAGGTACATAACTGCAGTCCAGCCCAATTGAAGCTTTTTCAGAGGGATCAGCCTATGTCTTATGGGTAGCTTTATTGCACTGCCATAAGAAGCACGCATTTCTGGATAATGTGCGGTGTTAAGTTGTTTGCTAAGGAGAACAAAACAAGTGAGAAACTGCCATCAACACTAGTCTCCTTCAGGTAGCCCCTGAAATATGCAAATTGTCAGTCCTACATGTGGACTCATGCAACAGTTAGGTATCGGCATAGGTCCCCTGTCAGCAAGGGATGGGTGACATATCATGGGACATATTCCTAATATGCTGCTCCCTGGTCCTGAAACCATCCTCACCTGTGCAACAAGGAGGTGCAAATGCTGCAGGGAACATTTGGTGTGCTCCAATGCATGCAGCTGTGACAGTGATGAGCATAGCAACAGAGCATTGAACACAGCAGAGACAGATTCTGGGTGGGAGTAGAGACGTTTCAACTGACAGACTATTTTTTAAGAGTAATTATAGCTCGAAGGGATGTTGCGTTAGACATTCAATAGTTATACCTAGGAGTTGTCACGCTGTCTGGTATGGCTTACAATGGAGAGTCCCAAGCTTAGAACAGACAGTCAGAAAGCAGGGCAGACACCCTAAACTGGTGGTGTATTCTATTAGATTTCACCAAGCTAGTAACAAATGCGCACTCTGGAATTACTATATGAGCCTTACCATGGAGCCAACAGTCCCCGAGGCTCTCCAGCCCCTCTTTACCACCCAGACAAACTGGATTTTGTGATGAAAGGTTATTAAAATAAAAATAATCTCACATTAGGTTACTCCCAACCCCAAAGGGTCAGTCACTTACCCCAGGTCAATGGATACTCTGGATCTCACACCAAAGACAACCCTGATGACCAGTTTCTGTAACTAAAGGTTTGTTAGCTAAGAAAGCAAAATGAGAGTTAGAGAGGTTAAAGAAGGTAAAATACATTAACATCTCAGCCAAAGTTTGCAAGTCCAATAGGATAGCAGAGATGTAGTAGTCTGCTAGTTTTTCATAAGTATCTCAGGGTTTCCTAGAGTAGCTCCAAGGATCTCTGGCCAATAGCTCAGCATTGCACCCTGTCAGAATCCATCAGTCCACACAAAGGATCATGCCCTAGATCCATTCTTTTACAGCTGTCTTTCCCGGAAGGCAATCTGGCAAGTTTCTCCATCACAGGATGGGCTTTTCCTCTGTTGACTAACCACAGACTGGGTCTGAGGATTTCCCATCCTTCAACGCAATAACTTCAAAGCAATGGGTTAACATGCTGCTTCATTTACAGTTCCAAACCTCCAATCCCATTACAGATATTTACATAATGCATTTAGTTACAACAATCCAAACAAGCTTTCATTAGTTTTCATGAAGTTTAAGCATCAAGTAAATACATCTCTAGGGATAATATAAGTACAGGGTGTGTGTGTGTGTGTGTGTGTATATATATATATATGTAACTAGATGTAATGTGATAGGCAAAAAACCACATCTCCTTTTGATGTACTTTAACAAGGGAATTGGCTTGAACACACACCTTTTAGCATTTCATTGCTATTCATTCAGCAAGCGAATTGCCCTGTTGCTCTAGCCTGAGCTGGCAATCTGTTAAACAGCATCACAGGGGTTACATCAGAGTATATACTTTGTTATTCACATGAGATTCATAAGAGACGTCCTTCTACTAAGGATCATTACTGTTGTATAATCAGTTTACACATATTGTCATTGTATTCAGTGACAGTAAGAAGATAATTACAGTTGTACCATGTGTGCTTTAGACTTATGGCTCCGGTCAAGCAGACATCAACATATATTTTATAATTAGGGGTTAGGGGCCTTATCTGCATAACTTCATAAAAATACACAGAAAAAAACATTTCCCAAATCAGTCCATTCTACAAATGACAAATATTTTCACGTCTCCAGGATACAAACAAGGTCTAGATAATTCCTAGTCCTGCTGTAAGCACAGGGGACTGGACAAGGTGACCTCTCGAGGTCCCTTCCAGTCCTATGATTAAGTTCATACTGTCATGTAACTACAGACTTTTGCTTTAACCAAAGGCAAACAAACTAAAGGAAAATGCATAAAGTATATCACCTGCAGCTAAATATTTCCCACTGAGTACTATTTTGAGTACATAGGTGCATTATCAATTGTATTTAGAAGATTTCTGCCAATTTTTATCAAAAGTAGATATTTTCTGTTTCTACAAGTTTTGGCCCTTTGAGGAGATGATTTTTTCAGTTTGGATGCTCAACAACATTTAAACATTACACGATAGAGGAAAAACTGCCCCACTTCCAGTATCTACATCTATGCTGCTGGTGACCACTAGCTGTGTGCCTAAGGGTAGCAGCGTAATTTTTCTAGTTGATGGGTTACCCCTTATTGCCCAAAATGGGACCAGGCTGGGAGGCTAGTTCCTTGAGTAAAATTTCCTACCCCCATGGCAATAACAGTTGAATATATTTTTACTTCATCTGCTGAGTTTGGCTGATGGGCAGCCATCAGGGAATTAGGCCCAGTCACTTCAATTCAGTCTGATTTGTTGACGGATCAATTTGATTTAGGTCAATTTTGTGTCAAGCCACCGGGGGATAAGAGCACAGCTGACGGCTGCAGGCAGCCGCTATACAGATTCCTGCCACCAGCCGAGCTCAACTTTCTACCCACTCTCTCTTTTCCATGCTGGCATGAAATCCATCCTACATAATAGCCCTGTGGTGTTTATTTGAGCTAAAAATAAAACCGCAGCACATGCCTCTCAAATGGACCACATTGAGGGACATCATGATTTTAGTCCCAAAGGGCCAGATTTTTCAAAGGTATTTAGTTGACAAAAGATGCAGCTGCGCACGACCAACAGATTACAGTCTAAGACTGTAATCTCTTCGGCACCAGGATGCCTCTTACTACGTGAAGAATCAGAACCTAGCACATGGGGCCCTGATCTCAGTAAGTTCTTTAAGCACTGCTGTAATGCATAGAATTTTTATATAGCTATAAAAATAATGCACGTACATAATTAATGTGCAAGATTTTAATGTGCTCGGAGATAGATGAAAGATAGTAGATGTAGTAAACACAAGGTTATTATTGGGTATTAGCGTTAACTTCACAAGGAGCCTGCTCCTATTGTCTAAGTACATCAGTGTCATACCGGCAATGGTTCAAGAGACAGCTAGATTATAAACTCAGAGGCTGGGACTGCCTCTCACTATGTGTTTATACGGCACCTACCACAATGGAGCCCTGATCTAGGTTGGGGCCTCTAGATGCTCTTGTAATATAAATAAT
The DNA here is from genome assembly GCF_028017835.1 of Emys orbicularis. Lineage (NCBI taxonomy): Eukaryota > Metazoa > Chordata > Testudines > Emydidae > Emys > Emys orbicularis. Next base: position 138,092,555 of record NC_088684.1, read on the forward strand.
CAAACATCAGCCATCAATGTACAATTGGAATTCTGCAAACAAAACAAAACACTGGAATATCCTGAAGGATGTTGGTAAAGTGAGAGATGGGCAGTAACTTATGGCTGATAAATGTCTAATATATACTTAGAGCCTGGTCCCAAGCCCATGGAAGTCAATGGAAAGACTTCCCGCTGCGTTTCCCTTAGTGCTGCCAGTAGAGTACAACTCTTACAAATAGTGGCACGGAAGAAATATTGCTGTTATAACCTTAGCCTAATTGTAACATTGTATAGGCCTTTTCCCCACCGGCAGCCAGTCAAAAAGTCTACTGGATGCTCACCTGAAATGCTGTCAAACTCAATTACTTCCAAATCTCCTTTAAAAGGGACTTGGTCATACTAGGGTGTGTTACTATGGAGATAAAGGGGTCAGGGTAAGTACCAAGTGCTAATAAAGCAATTTATCGAGCTTACATGAATGAAAGGGATACTAGCAGTAAGACAGTGTGTCCATTATGGACCGGATTAAGCAAAGGCTCTCATGCATCCTTGAGTAAGCCAGTAAATTGCAACCTGTTGCTCATTCTTTCTTGAAAGTGAGGGTGTAGAAACTCCCCCTACGGGCTGATATAGTAACTCTTGGTCAAATTCTTGTTACAGCTATTCTTATTGAAAGGAGAAGTGATAGTTGCAGGTTTAAAAACAAAACAAAACAAAAGACCAAAACATGAGTGGTAACAGCCATGAATCAGATTGTTCAAGACTTAGGGAACCATTTATGTGAAAGGATTGAAGTCAGGGATAAATTGGATAAAAGTAGTGCAATGTTCAGAGTTCAGTTTTCTATGGAAATATATTATTGTGTTATTACTGCTTGACTTTAGTCAGCAATGATTTACATTTTATGGTTCCAATCAGAACCAGATGAAAACTGGGGAATGTGGCAGACTTTAAATAAGTCACAACAGTTTAGGCTCCTGAGAGGTGTCATACTTTGGTCTGATTCTGGCCATTGGTCTTGCAGGGGAGGGGGGTGGTTTGTGTTTAGTGGCCTATGATATGAAGGAAATCTGGCGGTCCCTTCTGGCCTTAAACTCTACATCATAGCAGCACCAAACAGCAGTTTGGGACAGAATGTGAACTCTACCTGTGAAAAGTTCTTCTACCAGCTGAGCATGCAGAGGGATTTTAGATTGGTTGATTACCTCTCACAATGTTTGTAAAGTGCTTTGAGATTTAAGTTATATTTACCTATATATGCACTACCTAATTGGACTTGAACAGGGCACTGAATAAAACAGCTCTTCTCTTGTGAAATGGGCCACTGGATCTTTAAGGTACACAATTAGCAAAACAAGAGCCTGCATCTCTCATTTGAAATTTAGCACCTCTAATAATGTAGTGCCAGCTAGCATCTTACTGGGGTGTGACGGTGCTGCCCGTGGGAGCCAGCTGAGGTCACTCAATTAGAATGAACTGCAAACAGAACGGGGCAGACAAACCCCAAAAGCTGGTGGATATTCGATACTTAGATTTACCAAACCAGCACAAAAACAAACTTCTATATTACCTCACTGGTTACTCAGAAGTCCGAACAATGCAGTTCCCTTAAAGTACCCAGCCTCAGGCCTCCATCCAGACACACGTCAAATATAATGAGGATTACTGAAAATCTTATCTCATCATATAAAAGAAAGGTTCTCCTGATCCCAAAGGACCAAGCCCCAGACCCAGGTCAAATTATAACTTAGATCTAACCCAAAATACATGCTTAGAGCCAATTCTTATTAACCAAGCTAAAATTTATTTAAAAAGAAAAGAGTGTTGGTTAAAAGTTCAACATACATACAGACTTGAATTCAATTCTTGAGGTTCAGATACATAGCAGAGATGTGTTTGTAGTTGCCAAAAGTCCTTTGAGACATAGTCCATAGGTTACAGCGCAATGTCCATATTCAGGGTGACTCCAATCAGTGACTGGGGATCTCAATCCTTGTGGCTTAAAGTTTCCCCCTCTTGAAACCCAAAGCAGACCTGAGATGAAGGATCATGTCCCAAGGTTTTTATACATTTCCAGCAGCCTTTTGGCCTGAGAAAACAATAGGTTTAACTATCCTTCTCCCAAACATCCTGGAAATTAGCACAGGGTAATTTATCCATTAAACAATTCAGATACAGGTTACTACAACCTTCAAAGAGACAGACAATAATACTATTTCACTCAAGTATCTTCCTAAATGTTAATATTCCCTTTTTGATCTTTGAATCAAAGCTATAGCAATAGACAAGACTAGTTTGTTTATATCACAAAACCTGAGCAAACATCTACCTTTTCACCTCTAACAATGCAGACTTGCATTTCAAAGCTCTATTCATTTACATTTCTTCCTAACCAGTCTCTAAAGAACAGGAGTACTTGTGGCACCTTAGAGACTAACAAATTTATTAGAGCATAAGCTTTCGTGGGCTACAGCCCACTTCTTCGGATGCATATAGAGTGAAACATATATTGAGGAGATATATATATACACACATACAGAGAGCATGAACAGGTGGGAGTTGTCTTACCAACTCTGAGAGGCCAATTAAGTAAGAGAAAAAAAAACTTTTGAAGTGATAATCAAGATAGCTCAGTACAGACAGTTTGATAAGAAGTGTGAGAATACTTCCAAGGGGAGATAGATTCAATGTTTGTAATGGCTCAGCCATTCCCAGTCCTTATTCAATCCTGAGTTCAATCCTCAGTCTCTAAAGTTCCACCATGGGTCAGGTCAGTCTGAGTTAATTAACTTTCTGGCCCTGTCACCTTTTAATGAGATATTATATTACACTCAACATCACATGGGGTGTTGGCTTTGTCCCCTGCTCCTACTAAAAGGAGGCATCAGATCACATTGCCTTCCTAAACTGGACACAAAGGATGTCTACATTGCAATAAAACATACAGGACATGGCTACGCTGGGCCCAGGCTGCGTGACTCTACAATTGCCATGTAGACATTCAGGCTCGAACTGGAGTTCGGGCTCAGACATTGCAGGGAGAGGGTCTCAGAGCCCAGGCTCCAGCCTGAGCATCTGCACTGCACTGAGCTCCACAAGCTTGTCTCAGCTGACCAGGGCTCTGAGCCTCAGTGCAGTGTTTTTGTTTTAAAATCATGGCGTAGACAGAGTTACAGGCTACATACTCTGTCTAGCCCAGGGGTCGGCAACCTTTCAGAAGTGGTGTGCCGAGTCTTCATTTATTCACATTAAAATGAATTACTGGCACATGAAACAAATTAAAGTTTTTTAGAAGGTCTCTCTACAAGTCTATATCAGATAACTAAACTATTGTATGTAAAGTAAACAAGGTTTTCAAAATGTTTAAGATGCTTCATTTAAAATTTATGCTGCCAGCCCGCTCAGCCCACTGCTGGCCTGGGATTCTGTTCACCTAGGCTGGCAGCGGGCTGAGCGGGGCCTGCGGCCGAGACCCCGGCTGGTAAGGGGCTGGCAACCAGAACCCCAGACCAGCAGCAGGCTGAACGGGGCCAGCAGCCAGGCTGACAGTCTGGGGTTCCATCCGCTGGCTCCTGCCAGCCGGGGTCCTGGCTGCCGGCCCCGCTCATCCCACTGCTGGTCTGGGGTCCTGGCCCTGCCCACAGAGTGGGTACCTACCTTCTCTCTGGTTCTAGCCCATTCTCTTCATCTCTCTCTGCACTGAATGAGGGTGCAGGAGCAGGCTGGGGGTTGGGGTTCAGGGTCTGGCCAGGAGCTAGAATGAGGGAGGGGGCTCAGGCAGGAGGTTTGGGTGTGGAGAGCTTACCTGGGCAGCTCCCATGTGTGGGGGGTGCAGGAGCTCCATTTGGTGCTCAGGGTGGGGATGTGGAGGGGTGCCAGAGTGGTGACTGAGTCAGGGCATGAAGTGGGGGGGGGGCTGGGTATGTGTGGGGGTGCCAGAGTCAGGGCTGGGGTTGTGGGGGGGTGCAGGGGTCAGGGCAGAGTTCTGGGTGTGTGGGCTTGGCTCATGGGGTGCTCCTTAGCCCCGAGCAGCTCACAGCAGGGGGCTGGAGGGGATATGCCCTGATGGGATCAGGAGAACCTCTTTTATTGGTTAGATGGAAAGCTTAACCTAAATCTATACAGAAGCCTGTGGAACCCCATAAAATTGGGTCCCTAATTCATGAACTATTGGAACTCATTTACAAAATGTTTTTTAAACATTACATGAATATATTCTCATACTATAGAATTAAAAGTTATCCCTATTACATGATCAGATCTTTGATCTTTAAGATGCATTATAGCTATCTTTAGATAGCTTTTCCTCAAAGCATTTTATAAAAAGCCAATTTTAATGATTTTTTTAAATTGATTTTTAATCCAGCCTCTGTCCTATCCTCAGAGGTTAAGAACAATTTTTTCCCTTCCTTCCAGCAACCTTATGTACTTGAAAAGGTATGTCCCCTCTTAGTCATCTTTTCCAGATAAAACCCAATTTTTCCACATAGGTAGTTTTCTAGACCTTAATCATTTCTCTTTCTGGACTTTCTCCAATTTGTCCACATTGTTCCTGAAATGTGGCACCCAGAACAGGACAATACTCTGCGCTGATTAGGCCTCAACTGGAGTAGAGTGGAAGAATTACTGTGTGTGTCTTGCTTACAACACTCCTACTAATACATCTCAGAATGATGTTGACTTTGTGTCACAGCATTAGCTTGTGAGCCACTATGACCCCCAGATCTTTCCACAGTACTCCTTTCTAGGCAGTCATTTCCCATTTTGTATGTGGGCAACTGTTTGTTCCTGCCTAAGTTGAGTACTTTGCATTTGTCCTTATTGAATCTCATCCGGTTTACTTCAGACGATTTTGAATTTTAATTCTATCCTCCAAAGATCTTGCAACCCCCCCCCCCCAGCTTAGTATTGTCTGCAAACTTTATAAGTGTACTCTACCATTACCTAAATCATTGAAGATATTTAGCAGAACCAATCCCTACGAGACCACTTGTTATGCCCTTCCAGCATGACTGAAGCACTAATGCCGACTCTACAAATGACTTTCCCATCCATTATGCACCCACCTTCTAGTAGCTCCATCTAGGTTGGATTTCCCTAGTTTGAGAACTAAGATACATCAACCCTTTGGGTTTTGAGTATTAAAAAGACAAGTGGATAAAGATTAATCTGTAATGCACAGAGATATACAATACTTAAGTGAACATGGACCCAAACTGGAGAAGACACTGGACCTGAAACTAAAAGATAGGACAAGAGGACCAGATGAGGTCACGACTATTGTGGAAGGACTTCCTGGTGCCTTAGAGCATGGTAACGTGGGCCCATTTACCAGTTCCATCTTGTTTGTTATTTGCCTGGAAGAAGGGTCCAGATGCAATCACTGAGAATAGTTCTGTCTGAAATTTAGGGTGAATCAATTTTCACCTTATTTTATACAGAGTTCCCAGCTTTTACAGCCAACAGCATTGAACCAGATCACTCATGAAGATTAACATTATTTGTAAAAGCTACTCAGTAAAAATCTTAACCGATTACATCAAGGCAAAATGCCAGACCCTCAGCAGAGACAGGTTTATGCTTGTTGCAGCTAAGAGCTGGGGGGGGGGGGGGGGGGGAAGAAAGAAGAGAGGGAGGAAGGAGCAGAAAAGTTGTGTAGGCCACCTTTTTTGCCTTACCCTGTGGAATAGCATTTGAGTTTTTAGCTCCTCCTTCCATACCTGTGCTAGCTGGCAGTATGGAGGGGTGTAAGGGACAAACATGAGATCTGGTACTAATAGTCTTCCACTCCCATTCCCACTACACACTGAACCCTTTTCTTCCTGACCCTTACCCACTCTGTATAGCTCCCTGTGCCCCCATTTTCACCAGTAGTAGCATGTTGCACTGACCAGATCAGAATGGCTTTCTGCCCTACTCTTCACAGGTGACAATGGATCCTGCTCTGAGAGCAGTCACCTGGCTCACTGACCACATCCAGGTGCAGATCAATGTGTGGTTGGAGCACACTGTCTGCTACAGTTTCTCCTGGAATGGTAGAAACTGTCACCTGTACCAGGAAATGTCACTGAGCTGGAGCAGATTCTAGTCAAGGACCAGAATGAATCCAGCACTGATTTTGTAAGCAAGTAGTTTAAGTGAGGTGAAACTTGGGGGTATGCAAGACAAGTCAGACTCCTGAAAGGGGTACAGTAGTCTGGAACAGTTGAGAGCCACTGACCTGGAGCGTGGGGGAAGACACCTCTTTGTTATGCTATACAAAGCACATGGGATCTTTTCAGGGGAAAAGAGGCAAATATGCCACATTTATTGAAATTACAACAGTTGCATCTGCTTTTTGGACACCCCCCCCCCCCCCCATCATGCACACAAGTCCTGCAGATGGTCTTTATAGTTACCAGTCTGTAGCTCAAGTCAATCTAATGGCCAGTTAGATTGAGCACGAGTGAGGAGCTGGGCTCTGTTGGTCCCAATCCAATGCTCAGAGGCTTTGCAGGACTGAACCCAGAGTTCCATGACAAAACACCCTCTCTTTATAGTTGTAAATTCCCATTTGAGTCCATGCATTTTGCAATGTCTCCCTGTAATCATTAGTCCTTAAGTGGTGTTAATCTTGGGGTTTTCTGCTGTTATCATTTGATGATTGTCGGGCTTCCCATTGTTATTGGGAATTTGTTATCTTGCCTTCAGGGGTGCCTGCCTCACCTCTGAGGTCATCAATGCTGCCAACGTGTTTAGCATTGGATACAATGGATTTTTTTGATTGTCTTCTGGTGTTTCCAAGTCTCTTCACGCCTCCTTCCTTGACCATCTGGCTATAACAATGGCCTTCACACCTGATCTTTTCCTGATGCATGCATTCCTCATTCACATAATCAGTCTCTCACAGAAACCTTCAAAGGTATACAGACAGCAGTATTTTATATTCAGCAGAATACATTGTAACTCAAGCCTTGCTAAATCTTACAACTAAAACAATTCACATTGTGCTTCAGGCCCTGGACATCTCTAATCTATTTGTCATAGACACAATACAGAGTCCTGTCTCTTACTAACTCAACTTTATAACAGGTCCTATAGTTAGCATATGGGAAACAGGATCCCAGTCTCAGGCAGTCAGTCTTGTTATTCAAAAAGGGTGGCTGGTAGAATGAAAACAAAAAATCATCAAAGTTTAAATCAGTTCTTATAGTACAATTATAAAATCTGGTTCCTACACCCTATTAACTATAAAGAGGAGGTCTGAGCCTCAAATGATAAGCAATAGAGTCAGTTAATTGTATACACTATTAAAGCCTTAACTTCCCCAACATTGTTGAATCCACAATATTGCTGCCTGGACAATTTTGAGTGGGAGCCCTTGGTGGCCACTCAAAATTGTGGCAAAGCAATAGAGGACATTACCACGACACATATGGTGCAATTTTACTTCCCCCTACTCCCCCCAATTTTTCATTGCTTCTCTACAATTCAGAGAATTTTTTGACAGCCCACAAGTACAGCCTTGTGTATGATAAAAGTGCATTGAGTGAGGTCTTTTATAAAAGCCTGAGATAGACATTTCTAAATATCAATGTATTAATACTATGAGGAATTATGGATAATCATAGATATGCTTTATACTATTCACCTGCAGCCATCTTTCTGTTGCCAGTCTTAGATTTATGCAAGCCCCACCTGTTCCCCCACAGGTGGGGGCTTGCTTCCAATTAGTGGGTTTCTCTTAGCCTAAATCTCTCCCCTATTTGCTGCTTAATTGGGCCTGCCTGGCCCAGGTCAATCCTCTGCCCCTGTGATGGGGTTTACTCCCCACACAGGACCTCAGAGACATTGGAGTTATCCATATTTAGGGGACTCAAGGAGGCTGGTCTAAAAAGTCAGGCCATAGGGTCCTTCAAACAAGGAGGTGGAGGTCTCTGGGAAGTGAATGCAGTTGAGAAACCTGCTTCAGGGAAGATTTTAAGTTGCTGAAGTTTGTCCTAGAAACACATTTTTACTATTGTTTGTCACCCTTTCTAGCTTTACTCCTCATACTTGAAGTCACTTAAACCTTTGACCTAGTCTTTAGGTCACTTATTTCATTTACTATAAAGCAATTCAGTGCTGTGATTACATTTGGAGTTACGGTTAATAACAATTAATAAGCTATTGCTACCATCTCTTTAAAGGAGCAGCAAGCTTAATTTTGCTGAGTGTTCCCAGAGAAGGCGGGCCACTGCAGGGGAAAACAAAAAACAAAAAACAAAAACACTTTTGGGGAACTGAGGAGTAGGGGTTTCTGTTGGTTAGTGGAAAGGCAAGGTTTGGCCTGGCAAAGTCCTGAAGAGTTTCCTAACAGGACAGGCAAACAGGTACATCAGGAAGCTGTCACAACTTACCAGTGGCAAAACTCACTTGCTGAGAGGGAGAGTGGTAACATAATAATTCACAATTCTGGGAACCTTGGCTGATTGTCACATTGGCAGCTGGTTTGGAGGAAATTCAGGTGTGTGTGTAAGTAATAAATCAGCAGTGGAAGCTAGAGGGTGACCTGAAGAGGCACTGACTCCGTGGGTGCACCGGGGCTGGAGCACCCACGGGGAAAGTTAGTGGGTGCTCTGCACCCACTGGCAACCAAGCTCCCCTCCACAGCTCACCTCACCTCCACCCCTAAATGGAGCATGTCCCCACTTCTCCTCCCAGCACTTGCTGCAAGTAACAAGCTTGGGGGTGGGGGAGGGGAGAAGGAACACAGCATGCTCAGGGGAAGAGGCAGGGCCAGGGACTCTTTGGGGAAGGGGTGGAGTCAGGGCAGGGGTAGAGTTGAGCACCCACCAGCACCAGTTGAAGTCAGCACCTCTGGTGACCTGCATGCTTGTTTGCTAGCCATTAGTGTCCAGGTTGTGAGCATAGCTTTTAAGGCCCCCAGAGCTGCAGGGCCAGGATTACACAACCCCTTACTGGTCTGGGTTGGGTTGAACCCGCAGGTCATCATACCTCCACCTCCCCACCAATATTTCCTCTTGCTCTGGTGATCCATTCCAGATTTTAATACCTAGGGCATTTGAAGTACCATGCACTGTCTCCCTGGATGTGTGTCAAGCATTGCTACATCTTTGTGATTTTGAACTACAGGGCTGAAGCCACAGCATTGTCATACCCCAAACCCCTACCCGACTCCTTCAACTTCTCCCTCCTCCATCCAGGCCCCACACTGGTCCATCCCAAAATGGTCCCCAAGCAAGATAGTTTATAAGTCAATGATTTTATTGATATCTGACAAACCAGTATTATAGCTGAAGCTATGTCTCAAAAATATATTCATGAGAAATAGTTGTGCCCCTGTACCCATGCATTTCTTGGCTAGCAGAAAGGCAGCAATGGCCCCAAGCCACACAAAGGCTGCACTATTTTGAGTGTAAGAGCATTAAGACCTTACACTGGGTTTATAGGGCAATCATTTTGCTTGGCACATCAACATGACCCATGATTAAATAAGCATGGGAAAGGTGACCCAAACCCTTCTTAAAAGGTGGTCATTAGACAAGGAGCATGACAAAAAGGACCAGGGACAAGAGTGGGGGAAAGGAGAGACCTACATTCCTTCAGTAGCCAGGGGTCATTTCACCCAGCAGTTACCTGAGACCCAAGACCAAGAAGCTAGATTAGGGGGATTGTGGGTTGGCAGTGTCCCTCTCCTCCCAGCTCAGTGGAAAGGGACTCCACCTCACTACAGCCCTGGGACACCACCCCTTACCAGGAATTAGGGGTCAGGTCCTTAGGTGGGACAGTGCAGTCCAACAGTCTCAAGGAGCCCAGGCCCTTAAGTAGTCTAGTATTTAGCATCCCAATTCCATCAGACAAACTCAGGCTTCTGAGCTTAAGGACTGCCACCCCAGGGTGGGGATGGCAGCAGGGCATAGGGGGACCTAGGCCCACCCTACTCCACCAGGTCCCAGCCCAGGACCCCAACCTGGACAGTGTTCCATGACTGGGTCAGCAGGGAGCCAACCAAAACACACTGATCAGCATCCAGGCAGCCTCAGACCTGAACTATACTCGGTTGTCCCTGGGCTACTTCCTACTCTCCCACCATAAGGTACCTGCAGCTCAGGGTCATCCTCCATCTTCTCAAGGTACACTACAAGCAGTAATCCCAGCATTTCTTCTCCTGGGTTAGTCTCATCCTCGGGTAGGGCACAGTACAGCTGCAGGCTCTAAGGGCATCCACTTCCTTTCCTGACTCAAGCTGAGCTACATTAGTGGCTCCACCTTTTATACTTCCTGTCTCGCCCCCTTAGCTTCCTGCAGGAGGGGTGAGCCCAGCCTGGCTCCGCCCATCAGGAATCAGAGAGTGGTCCCTCCCACTCCAGCTAGGGTGACCAAACAGCAAATGTGAAAAATCGGGACAGAGGGTGGGGGGTAATAGGAGCCTATATAAGAAAAAGACCCAAAAATCGGGACTGTCCCTATAAAATTGGGATATCTGATCACCCTACCTCCAGCTCAGTGGGAGGCCACTCCATTTCAATATGGGGGGACGGGGAACTGAACCCTTGTTACAGGGAGAGTCAATCACACAGGGCATTTAAAAGATTAGGTTCCAAAGGTGTGAAACAGAAAGAGACCTGAACCCATATTGCAGCGTGGTCCTTGAGCTACAGATATGTAATGGATACCCAAATCGTTTGTTTGGAGGCGAAGGACCTTGATCACTATTTACAGAGAGGTCCTTCTACTTGGCACTTCTAGGGGGCTTAAACCCACTGAAACAAGTGTTTAAGACCCGAGTCCTCGTTACAGGGGAGCGGGGGCATACATGCGGTGTATCTCCATCCTTTCTCCAGGGCTTTTTCTTCCCTACCACCCCCACTCCCAAGGTCTGGGAGCTGCAGAGCCCCTAAAGGAGTCATCCCAGATGTCTGGGTCACATTCCTTTCCACCCCCCACCCCCCCCTCCAGGAGCTACAGAGCCCCTGTGTAGCTGTCCTGGATTCTGGATCATATTCCCTCCCCATGGGGCTGGCAGCACTGTTGTCCCTCTCCCAGGAGAGCTGCCTCAGACACCTGAGTGGCTGGGTCTGTTTCCCTTGCTGCACCCCACAGCCCCACCCCTGGCCTAGCAGCACTGTGGTTCTGCCATTGGGGCGTCCTCCCTGATGCCTGGGTCCCATTCCATCCCTGTGGGGCCTGGGACTGGGGGAACATGGGGGGGGGGGGTCAGAGAGATCGTAGTGCGGAGGGCATGGGAGGGGTCACAAAGGGTGGAGGGGAAAGGGGCCATGGGGGATTAGAGAGGATGAGGGGTTTGGCGGAGTGGAGGAGAAAGAAGCTGAGGGGGTTATAGTGGTGGAGGGGGCACTGGGGGTTTGGAGGTACTAGGAAGAGAAGTAGTTAGGTGTGGGGGTCTGGGGAAGGGAGAAGGCACTGGGGCATTGACGGGTGGGGTGGGGGAGCAGCAGAGGCACCCGTTGGCACTGAAAAGGGCAGCAGGGAGGTCACCAGGGGTCCCACTTGTGTTGGATGCCTGGAATCTGGCAGCAAAGGGCCTCTTAGCAAAGTCCCCAGCTTCTCCGGCCTCCTCATACCCGAACTGGCACCACTTGGTGACCGACACCATGTCTGACCTTCCAGGAGAGCGGGATCACAGCCAGCCCAGAGCATGACGGTCTGCACGGGTGTTAGCTCCGATCCGGCCCCAGGGCAGGGAGGCAGACTGGTTGGCTTGGGAGTGTGTGTGTGTGTGGGGGGGGGGGGGGGGGGATGGGAAATGGGACACGGGGCCTTTCCTCTGTAGGGGACACCAGCTCCAATCCAGACCCCAAGGGGGCGGGGAATGGGACACGGCACCCTGACACTGAGGGGTGCTTTGGGGGAAATTTACTGATACACAAAGATGATCTGCTCCTTGTAGGTCCTGTACCCAAGTCTCTGGCTCCCCAACTGGGCGTAGCGACGGCACAGGTTGTACCTGCCCAGGGAAAGAGCTGTGAACGTCACCTCATTCAGCCCCTGCCTTTCCCCACCCGAGCCAGGGATAGCACCCAGCTCCCCTGCTCTCTAGGCTACTAGACCAGGGGTTCTCAAACTGGGGGTCAGGACCCTTCAGGGGATCGCAAGGTTATTGCATGGGGGGTCACGAGCTGCCAGCCTCCACCCCAAACCCCGCTACGCCTCCAGCATGTATAATGGTGTTAAATATATAAAAAAGTGTTTTTAACTTATAAGGGGGGTTGAACTCGGAGGCTTGCTACGTGAAAGGGGTCACCGGGACAAAAGTTTGAGACCCACTGTACGAGACCCATCCCCCTTTGAGAACCTGGCTGGGCCCGGTACCCGGTCAGTTCCTTTGCTAGGGCCTGGACAGCCTCCCCTGTGGTGTCTCCGTCCGGCTGCACCATGGCAACGTCACAGAGCACCAGGCTGTGTAGAGACGCACGCTGAGCATGGGGGCGTGGGCAGCCAGGTACCGCACTGGCTCCGGACAGAGCCCATGACAGACCCGCCCCTCTTCCCCCATCCCTGCAGAACCAGGCTGGTCCCTAAAACCCCCCTGTGGAGCCAGGCCGCTCTCAGAACCATCCCCCAGCAAGCGCCTCAATCAGTGCTCTTATCACCCGTGCATTGGCCACTTGGCCTCTCCAAAGCAGCGCACATTGAAGGCCCAGACCTTGAAGGTGGCCTGGGCAATGTGCATCCTGAACAAGAACAGGAGCAGGGTGGGAGAGTGTTATAGGAGGGGGAGCCTGAGGCAAGCAGGAGAGGGCCTTGTGGGTCAGTGCCCAGGCTGGGGCGGTGGGGGCAGCGATCTGACTTATTGCTGAGTAGATGGCTGGGACATAGGTCCTTTTGACTGGCAGATCCCAGGACATTAAGGGGAGAGAACAGCCTGGGCTGTGCTAAATCCCCTCTTCTCTTCCCCCTCTCGCCCCCCCCCCCCCCCGTCCATGCCCTGGAAGTCCTGGCTTCTAGCCCCCGACTAGACCCCAATCCCCTCCCAGTGCTGGGGATAGAGCGCAGGCATCCTGGTTTACAGCTCCTCCCATGAGCTGCGGTGCATTCTCCAGCTCTGGCCAGGTTTAAATCAAGATGGGATGTTTTCCTAAGAGATTTGCTCTGGTTCCAGCAGGGATTAATTCAGGGCCTGGGGCAGGTAGGGGGCCAGATGACATAGATCTCAAAGCCTGTGATCAGGAGAACCTTGAGCTGTCAGCAGAGACCCAGGGCAGCTCATTGTAAGGGCTGACAGCACAATCATCATCAGCTGTGGATGCCTTGGTGGGAGGAGGAGCCAGGCTGTCATCTCCAGGTGGACAGGGAGTTTCACCACCTGCAGCTGATCAGTGGGTAAAGCAGGGCCCGGAAGTTTACTTAAGGGCTGGCTCTAGGCCGGGCTTCTTCTTATGGGGAGGGCTATGACAGAGAATCCCCTTCAGAAACTGCTCCAGCTTGCAGCTAGTTTGGGGTTTTCCAGATCCTTCCCCCTCTGCTGGTGGGTGGGAACTGTCTTCTCATTTCCAGCCTAAGCTGATCCCTGGTGAGTTTAATCCCCCTTGGCTTTTGGGCCAGCATTGTCCTTTAGCTTCACTGGCTCTTTCCTTTCCCTGGTGTACCTACAGGGAGCAACCACATCCCTTCTTTTTAGGCCAAACAAGCCAAACTCTTCTAGTCTCCTCTCGGAAGAGTCGTGAGCAGTTTCCCTGAGCATTGTAGTTGTCCTGTTCTGTCTTAGTTAGGATTCCTATTTGGGACCCTAGGATTCCAGATGAGGCCTGGTCCACAGAATTGAAATGTTTCAATAGCTCCTGGAAATGCAAGGCCTGGTACATCAGCTGAGCATCGCCTGACAATGCCAGCAGGAGAACTACCCTGTGGACTCTCAAGTCCCTAAAAGCAAGAGCGGGAGGTGAGCAGAAACAGGGAGGGAGTGGGAGAGCGATATGGGCTTTGCTTGTTTTATCTGAATATCTGTGACTCTTGTGTGCATTGAGAGTAAAAGTTACTGTGGTTAAACTCCTCTTGCTTTGCCTGCTGTGCAGTTCCCAAGGGTTAAATTATAAACGGGGATCCCTGCATAAACAGCCCCTGCTCCCCACCCCAGATTTGGCTGCATCTCAGCACTAGGTAAGGGAGGTCCCTGTATAAACAGCCCCTGCGCCCCATTCCAGAATATGTGGCCATGAACTGTTGTTATGCTGGATGGTGATAATGGCTCTTTGTCTATAGATCAATCACAGACCTGAGTGTGTGAAGAGCTTTTCTTTCTAGCTAAGCTGAAAGAGCAATTAAATGCCCCTTTGTGTAGAGATAGCTGTGAGCAATGGGGAGCCACCACCCGAGACATCGGGCTGCATGGCACAGCCAATCAGAAGCTCAGGGGTGTCTCTGGGACCGGTTGTAGCCGCAGAGGCTGAGGGACAGGCTGAGTTCTAGGCAGAAAGTTGGCAGACAGTAAAGAAAGCCAGGCCCCTAGAAGGAAGCAGAGAAACAGCTCCTTTGGGCAGGGGGTGGGCCGGAGAAGCAGGCTTGGGTTTCGGAGCAAGTAAAGCGCCTGGGTGGTTTGATTCTCTCGAGGAACAGGACTCTGTGAGTTCAGCACAGACCCAAGTAACAGCAAACCACGGGGGCCAAAGAAGTTAGCATAATGTTGCTGATCATGTGTACCTCATAATTCCCCTTCCGCCCCCTGGCGCTACCATAATGCTGCTGACAATGTGCTCTATAAAAAGGGGAAGCTGTTACTATAATGCCGCTGATGTGTACTTCATATTGGGACACCTCCCAGGTGGTATGATAATGTCGGGGCGTGCAAAAGGGGGGACAAGCCAGAGGCACTTCCCCTCCCCAATAATTGTCGGGGACACTGAACTCCTCCAGCCCTGAGGCTGCAGTGGTGGGGAGAGCGAGCTCCTGCTGGAGCCGGGGCGGGGGGTGGGGAGGAAGAGAGGGAGGGAGGAGCAAGCCCCTGCCAGAGCAGCAGAGCCGGGGGGAAAAGGGAGCACAGTGCCCCCCCCCAAAAAGGGTCAAAGTTAAATTTCTGCACATATCCCTGGATAATGTGCACTTCGTTCAGGGACAGGTGCTCCCATACAGGGGGTGCCCCCCAGGCACTATAAAGAAGGGGAGCCCATAGGTGCTATTGTTGTGCTGCTGATAATGTGCACTTCCTAATGGCCCCCACCCTCAGGTGCTACTGTAATGTGCATGTCATAGGGTCTCCATCTTGGTTTGGGGCTTCTATGTGCTACCATAATACTGCTAATAATGCCCATGCCATAAGTGGGCCCTGATTTTGGTCGGTGCCACTGTAGCCCACACAACAATGATCCCAAGCGGCCCAGCTGCGCCGCCTCCTGGCTGTCGCTGTCTCCCCTCCCCCCCCTTCAACTCTTTCTCATTGCTGATCTCATATCAGCGCCCTATTGTTCCAGGGGTGGAGGAGTCACATCACCAGAAGAACACAGCCCGCCTGGATGGAGTCACTAGAGCGGAAAAGGTTAAAGGGTGCAGTGAGGGGTTGCTCCCTCAGAAAGTACAACAGCTGTTTGACTCTAGGCTGGATTCTGCTTTTGATTCCTGCTGTGTAACCCCACTGACTCCACTTCAGACCAGATATCCCCCTACCCCGTCTCTCCCCATTGGGTCATTCTGGTTTCACGGGTCTAATCGGCGCACCATTGACCACTGTATAGCCTGGTCTCTCCATGAGCCATTTGGGGACCAGGGCGCTTTGCTGAATTCTCACAACACGTTCGTAACCCTGTCGGTATTTCCATACCTTTTGGGGGCGTTTTTAATTCACAGAAATAATTCTGCATGAAGAGAGACGCTGAGACCAAGGCATATCTCCTTCCCTTCAAAGCGGTATCAAATGCCAGAGGAGACTGCGGCCCTTATTTAAGGGCAAGGGGGTGGGGAGAAGCAAAGACCGGGTTTACTTCAGCAGTGAATGTACCAACCATTTAAGGCCAATGTTCCAGGGTGGCCAGCTTCTTTCAGAGGTGCCAGGGTCTGGTCTATTCACGATGAGCTTTTTAAAGAAGGAACCTGCCTATAATTAAAAGCCTATGTGGCTGGTGGGCAGCGTTGATATATGATAGCGTCAATTGCTTGGATATGCTTTGGTTTGTTATGAAATATACAGAAGAGCTCAAATAACCAATATCAGTCAGGTTTATTGCGGAAAGTCAATAATGGCATAGTACAGGAAGAAAAGGTCAATAAGATACCGTGACAGAACGCACCCCCGTATTCACATCTGACACACTATTGTAAAAATCTTTGTAGCCCACTGCTTCTTTTCATCCGGCCTGCGGTAAGTCTCCACGCCGCGGGCCGGACACCAGTCCCCGAGCCTTAGCGCCCCCATTCAGGCCTGGAGCTGCGAGCGCCGGCTTGCCCATGTGCCCTTGCGGCATCCAGGTGAGGGGGGGCGTTCAGGGAATCTCTGTGCGCTGCCCTCAGCAGCTCCCATTGGCCGGGTACCCCAGGAGCTGCCCGAGGTAAGCGTCTCCCGGCTGGAGCCTGCACCCCGATCTCCTGCCCCAGCCCTGGGCCCACTCCCCCACTCCAAACCCTCAGGGGCCCCACAAAAATCTAATAGCCCCGGGCCCACAGGAGAGTTAATCCGGCCCTGATCAAGTGGTCATTCTTTGGCAAGGAAGCAGGGCAGGAACACACAGATCTGATCTTGGCAAATGACAGTATGAAACCTTTCCCCCACCAAACTCTGTGTCTCCTCCTCTCAACTGGAAAGCGCTTTTAACCAGAGGTCATGCCCAGTGATGAGCTCCCAAAATCCTAAGAACCGGTTTCCTACCGGGTCCTCGGCGGCACTTTGGCGGCGGGGGGGTCTTCACTCGCTCTGGGTTTTTGGCGGCAGGTACTTCACCCGGAGCGAGTGAAGACCCCCCGGCCGCTGAAGTGCTGCCGAAGACCCGGTAGGGAACCGCACGGTGAGTACAAGCCCCACGTGCCTGTCTCCCCCCCCCCATCCAATCCCAACCCACGTCCTGCCCCCGACTGTCCCCCTCAGAACCCGCAACCCATCAACCCCCCCTGCTCCTTGTCCCCTGACCACCCCCTAACTGCCCCCAGGACCCCACCCCCTATCCAACTCGCCCTGCTTCCTGTCCCCTGACTGCCCCGACCTCATCCACCACCACCCCGACAGACCCCCAGAACTCCCACGCCTACCCAACCCCCCCCCCCCCGTTCCCCATCCCCTGACCGCCCCTCCAACTGCTCCCTGCCCCTTATCCAACCCCTCCTCCCAGCCCCGGCCCGGCCCCCCTTACCATGCTGCTCAGGGCAGCGTGTATGGATGCCACGCAGCCCGCTGGAGCTCGCAGCCCCACCCCCATACCATGCCGCTCAAAGCGGCAGGAGCTGCAGAGCTGCCCAGAGCGCTGGTGCTGGCAGCGCAGCGCGCTGGGGCTCTGCGAGGGGGGGAGGGAGGGGCCGGGGGAGCCTCCCCAACTGGGAGCTCAGGCGGGCTGGGCAGGATGGTCCCGCGGGCCTGAGTTTGCTCACCTGCTCGCCCCTTTAGGAACGGGTTCTACACCGGCTTCTAAATTTACAACCGGTTTTTGCGAACCGGTGTGAACCAGCTCTAGCTCACCACTGGTTACGCCCAGGAACACGGTTTCCAAAGGGTGACTGAGCTATAAAAGAGGGGCAAAAACATCCCAAGTTATCTCTTCTTGTCCATCTCTCTCTTTCACCTAAGCAGACAAAAGAAAACAGCCACTGGACTTCAGGAGCAGATCCTGCCCTGTAATTTGGTCAGCAATGCTACTGAAAATCTGCAGTGAGAATTTCACCTTGAACCATGTCTATTTTAAGTTGAGAACTAAGAAGCGTTTTGATTGTCTTGTAACCATTTCTGACTATAACTTGTACTTTTAAAAAAACCTCTCTTTGTAGTTAAAGAGGCCACAAGAGCGACTGTGCAGCCTTCCCAGCAGTACATTTTGGTGTCCAGGGCAGCCGGCAGAGAGGTAAATCATTGTGGGCCACGGGTCAGGACTGGGGAAGACCTGGCTGGTAGCTCCTACCATGTGCTGGGCTCAGCTGCTAGTCCCCTCTGGGCCAGGGAGGATGGGACTTCCTCTTCCCCTGTACGGCATCTGGGGTTGTGTCAGACCCACCCCCAGATTTCTCCCCCAGCTGTAGGAAGTGCCGCGTGCACATCCCACCACCCCTACTCCTGCACTTCCTGCACCCATCGCTCTTCAGCTGCAAGGGGAGGGATCACTATAGAGAGAGCTGGTCCCCCTGTGCCCAACCCCAGGCCCTCTCATACCCAGACCCTCCCGCCGAGCCTCACCCGCTGCACTCAGAACCCCCTGATGCGCCCCACTAACCCAGCATCTGGACCCCTCCACTGATTTGTCCTCACACTCAGACCCCCCCCCCCTTCCGAGCTCTATCCCCCACAGCCAGACCCCCACTTCCGCTGAGCCCCAACCACGTTCGCCTGGACACCCCCCCCCCCCGAGTCTCCCATTACTGTTGCACCCAGAACCCTCCAACAAGCCCCTGTGCAGCCAGGTGTCACCCCCTCCCTGCAGCTGGATCCCCCACTGAGCCGCCTGCACCCAGATTGCTCCACCCAGAACCCTCTCAACCCATACCTGGATCCCCTCTCCCCCAAGTCCCTCTAGACTTGGACCCTGCCTTGCTGAGCCTGCCTGCCCACAGCTGATGCACCTGGCAAGGAGGGGCAGGGCTCTGGGCTGTTTCTGGGCCAGGCTCTGTCCTTGCGCTGTGTCAGGGTTGGGTGCAGCCTCACCGCTGAGTCCTGGGGGGAGCCGCACAGTGATCTCCCACCTCTATGAAGCCAGTGGCCTGTGCTCCCCAATGCCATGCTGGAGCCTCTACATTTATTTGACAAATGAATTTTGCAGATTTTTAAAATACTGTGTACAGAATTTTTATTCTTTTGGTGCAGAATGTCCTCAGGAGTAACTTGTTCTATACCTTTCATTCTCCTTGTTTTGGATACTAGTATTCTAGGTACTGACCCCGGAAGGTACCTTTGTAATTTGTACCGGGGCAAAATAGAAATGTATTTGGATTTTTGACAAGTGACCTATCTGCTTATGTCACAGGCCGAGCGGTACTATCGCAACATGTAGATTACCTCCTTTGCGTTGCCTGGACGTTCAGTTTGGCCTGCCTTCCGGTTACAACACAGAGCAATCCCAGGGCCGCCGCAATCCACCTCCTGGGACCAGGGGGTTACTTGTTTGATGAGTTACCGAAGGACTCAGTGGCTAGTCACAAATTCTCGTGTTGACTCTTGTGTCACGGACACCAGACCGGTGGCAAAGAAGATGTTAATGGCAACTGGCAAGGGGGGGGGGGGGTACAGAAACCGCCTGAGTTTGCTATAAACAGTCTGGTTCTCCCAAATCATCTCCGGTGAGGTCTCACCTGAATGCCGGGGACACACTAGTCATTAATATTGTGGTCCAATGTTGTACAGATACTATGTAAGGAGTTGTGTGTGTATATACTGGAAAATGTGTTTAAACTCTGTAAGGTGTATGTATCTGTTTGGATGTAAATGTAGCATTGTAAAATAACAGAATGCATGCCTGTTTACATATGAAGAGATGTGAACTCTACAGAAAAAGAGCAGGCAGGCAAAAACAAACCCTGGGGGATTATCCTGCCTTGGAGTAAAGACAATGAACGTTGGGGGTATATACAGAAGGCCCCCCTTCATCCTGCACCTAGCAAGCGAACGGACGGCGTGGGTCGCAGGCAGCCTTGGTTGAAAACCCCGCAGCAGACTTTGGATGAGAGAGTATCAGGGGGTAGCCGTGTTAGTCTGTATCTACAAAAACAACAAGGAGTCTGGTGGCACCTTAAAGACTAACAGATTTATTTGGGCATAAGCTTTCGTGGGTAAAAACCTCACTTCTTCGGATGCATAGAGTGAAAATCTTCACTCTATGCATCCGAAGAAGTGAGGTTTTTATCCACGAAAGCTTATGCCCAAATAAATCTGTTAGTCTTTAAGGTGCCACCAGACTCCTTGTTGTTTTTGGATGAGAGAAACGTCTTCAGCCAGGAGGTTAACCTGATCGTTTGTGTCTAGAAAGCGTGCTATGATTTTGGCTGTTTAGGTAATGGCTTGTTTCCAACATTCCTATTAAACTCTGTTCTTTGTTAATAATTTTATCCTCATTTTCTGTAATCTCAGCCCCTGTGGTTTAGCCAAGTGTCGGTCCTAAGTTGAATCTTACAAGCCAGTAGTATGTATTGTTTATTTGGGGAAGTGTTCGGTGGCACTGGAGTGGGTTGGTGTACCTAGCTTTTCCTGGGTGTGTAGCAGACGTCCTCAGGGGTGGTGGTAGTGGTAATGAAGTGCCTCCTGCCCCAGGGGAATGTGAGGGTGCAGGCGCTGGTCCGGGGAGGAGCCCTGCTCTTGGTGTGTAATGAAACACCCTCCCACTTGTCTACTGAGCAACCCGCACCTGGTGCTGTTCCTGTCTCCACCTTGGGGGTGTCCTATCAAGGTGAAGGGTGATGTCTGGGTTCTCCTTTCCACGTGCTCTTTGTACAAGTTCAGTGGTTGGGGGTAATAAAAGAAGGGGACAGAGGCCTGGTTATTGCTCCTCTAAGGCCTCTGCCGGTGTCTGTTTTTTTGTTTTTGAGGTTGGGGGGCCGCAGGTTATGTGGTTGGTGTGTGCGCGTGCGCGTGTGCAGCGCTTGGCTCAGTGACCAGGTTCCCAACGCGGGGGGGCAGCCCCCATAAGCGCCTGGGCCGGGAGCAAGGGCTCGAGCTCGCGCTGTAGTTCCGGGGGGCGGGCCCGGCGCATGCGCATTTGGGAACCGCGTCCCATTGGGCGACTCCCCGGCCAATGGGGAGGCGCCGGCGGGGTACAAATCCGGAAGCGGCTCCCACGCGGGAGAGCGGCGGCTGCTCCAGCATCCAGAGCAAGGAAGGAGCCGGAGCGGCACCAGCGGCGCGTGCCCCGCCGGGCCTCCGAGAGCTCCCAGCCCGGCGCCGCGCTACAGGACCCGGGCACGGGCTGAAGAGAAAGTAACTAATCCTCCCCCCGTGCTCTCCCCTGCGGAGGGGACGGGGACGCTATAGCCTGGGGGTGGTTTGCCGCCTCGTCACGAGGATTAGTTACAGACCCTTATGTCGTTTTTTGGGGAAGCTTTTCAAACCCCTCCCCCAAAGGGACTGCTTAATGGACCTACCCTCCATGAATTTAATCTTTTATAGGCCAGGCCTAGCCTTCACCACCACCACCCCAGGCAAGGAGAAACTAAACTATAATCAAAACTCCTTAATTTCAACAAACAGTCCGTTCCAGATGGTGTTTGGGGTATCCTCTCATGGTACATGTAGGTACTTTTTTGTCTGTTTCTTGCCATGGCATTGTCCCCTTCCTGATGGTGCTGGGGTTACCTCTCTCAGGGAGGGAGCTCCAGTTGCTAGGAAAAGGCAAGTGTTGGAGATTTGATCATTACACAGTAGAAGAGCCATGGTTGCTTCAGAGAGATAAAAACTGCTATTGATGAAATTGTGACTTCAGAAGGATGATGTTTGGCAGCGCAGCTTTAAGCTTGCTCTGTTAGCAGATAGGGTCAATGGGTGAAATCCTAGCTCCACTTAGGATAGTCTGTAAATATGTCTGGAAATCAAATTGCATTTTAAACAGGTGATTCAAATTTACAGATGCAGGCATTTTCACCCTATGCACAGGAAGAAGTGAGGTTTTAAGGTGCCACCAGATGATCAGCATTCTGTACAGCAGACAGGAGAAGATCAAGAATGAGCTCTCAGAACTGGAGACTCTCTCCTCAGACCCTATGCTACCAGCCCTTGAGGAAACTACAATGCATTGGTGTTTAGAAGCCACCCACAACCACTTCAGATTTGGGGACAACTTAAATGATCCCTCACTCTCACAGACAACTCACCAGAAACTTGCCTACTCTGTCCCCATGGGACCCAACCACACCAAAGGCTGTGAATGTTAGGGTACAAATGTTGGGACCTGCATGAAAACTTCTATTAAAGAAAAAGGTAAAAAATCATCTCTGTAAAATCAGGATGGCTCAAATAGGTGTAGTACCTTTTAGGTTGGTGAGTTCATTAGGATAGAAGAGCCCTGGAGGCAACAAATAGACAAAGCCAACATAGCTAAGCAGATCAAAGATAGGCAGCTAGTATTGTTTTTAAAATTATTATTGCCTGGACTGCTCAAGGAGCCTTGTCTTATAACAGGCTTATTCAGAGTGTTGCCGTTTTCATACTGTAATGCTAAAATAGTGTGTAATAAGCATGTCATAAAAACAAATTTTATATTTCCAAGATCACTGCTTTTATACTCAGTAAAGGAAAGTTTCAGCAAGAGGGTCAGTCTGTGCCTGCTGCTGGCTCCTGTGGCCAGCAGCACATCATCACTCTATTGCCTAGCATCAAAATCAAGCCCTATATTTTTGTAGTACCTAGCAATCGCAAAGTATGTCCCACACAGAAATGTGTGTTTCATACCCGATGCTTACACAGTTAAGCCATCCATGTAGCCAGATGTGTGTCTCATGTGGTGGTTCTTTCTTGAGTCAAAAAGGAATAAAATCCTACTAGCAGTGGGAACTGAATTCTGCCTGGCTAGAGAATTGGAGCTGTTCTGAATGTTCTAATAATACTTTGTTATTGTCTCAGAGTAAAAAAAATGTTTTCATGAGCCCTTAACATGCACACTTTTAAAACCCCGGGGGAGCTTTGCCACCAGATGGTTCTGTTTGGGTTTTTTTGAGCTGCAAGTATTTCTCAGAATGGTTTGTTTCCTGACAGACATGGGGCTATCCTCATATAACTCAATGGAGACTGGGTTACAGACTAAACCTAGTTGTCATCCTGCATGTGCTTTAATTACTCAACAGGTGGCCTTTCATATTCAAGAGAATACCACTACCAGCTATAACATACCCGCTACTGGAGTTGCTTGGCTCCTATGCCACCCATCCACACTTTTTGCCTATAACCAAGTCACCTAATGTTGTGGGCTGGGATTTTCAGTGCCTGATCCCCATGGGCTCGGCTCTTTAGAAAATCCCAGCGGTGAGCGACACCCCCCCCCAATGCGCTGAAGGTGGTAGTGGCTATGATTCAATAGCTTTCCTTTTTATCCAGTAATGAACTAATTCTCCAGCTTAACTCTAAATAAATGGAGTAGTTATCATTCATGGGAAGAACCATCATTTAGATGAGCCAGAAAATCAAGTGCTGGCAAGCAAAAAAAATAAAATAAAAAATAATCCTGTAGTGTTTTTTGCAAGGGTAGGCACTCAGATACAAAGCCATTGGAACCTAGATACATTCATTCTCCTTTATGCTGAGATCCCCTTTCTTCACCAGAGCAATATAAAATGGCCTTAGAATAAATGAAAATCAGGCCCATTCTGTTGAATTAAATTCCACCTGTAGTTTCAACTATACATAGTTATCAGCACTGGCAGCCTTATCCAAAACCCAGTGAAATCAATGGAAAGATTCCCACTGTGTTTAGATACTACGTTGATAGCTTTTTATGAATGCTGATAGAGAGATGGATATGATCAAGCGGGGGTAGATTTATCGCATCTGTAGTCTAGACATGATAAATCGACTGCCGAGCGCTCTCCCGTCAACTCCGGTACTCCACCAGAACGAGAAGCACAAGCTACGTCAACTTCAGCTATGTGAATAGCATATCTTAACTCGACCCCCCCCCCCCCCCCCCGTGCAGTAGTGAAGGCAAGCCCTAGAAAGGGTTTGCCGGGCTCACTATGCTGCTATAACTATACCAGCAAACTCTCCTATTAGAAGCTCAGCTTATATTGTTAAATGAGTTATTTTGCTAGTTTAGCTCATACCAGTTTTTCAAATAAAATAAGCTGTCCTGGTAAGAGGATAAGAACGGCCACACTGGGTCAGACCGATGGTCCATGTAGCCCAGTATCCTGTCTTCTGACAATGTCATATGCTTCAGAGAGAATGAAAAGGTAAGTGAACTTATGAACTGATCTATCCCCTGACATCCAGTCCCAGTTTCTAGCATTCGGAGGTTTTGTGACACCTGGAGCAAGGGATTGTGTTCCTGACCACCTTGGCTAATAACCGTCAATGGACCTGTCCTCCATGAACTTCAAGGAAATGCATAGTTTGTAATGCATTTCGGGATATAACTGGATGAAAGGAGCTATAGAAAGGTAAGATCATGATTTCTGCTACTTGACTGCTGATAACGCAAACGGGCTATAGCTGACTAATTTATTTTTAATTAATTGATTTGTTTTAAAGCTCTACTTTCCCCTTTAGGTATCTGCAAAATACAGATGCAGAAAATGGCCTCCTTAAATATAGTCAACTGCACCCAATGCTATAAAAGGGATAGCACGTGGGTGGAGGGAGCAGACATGTGAGTGGAAGGTTGGGAGGGACATGGACTGTGAATGGGGGCATAGTTAAGTGTCATGGAAGGATGAGCTATATAAACTCCTGGTTGTCGCAGAACTAGAAAACAAATGAGGTAACTCAAAAATGATATCACAGAATTCTATGTCCACAATCTCAGCTTTCCAGAAAGCTTAGACCCAAATGTCATGAGGGGGGTAGGAGGAGAAGCTTATAGTGCAAAAGGTGTTGCACTGTAACTTTGCATTTTCCACTGCAAACGGTATGGGCCAAATTCTCAGCAGATGCAAATCAGCAATGCTCCATTGAAGTTAATGTAACTATCTACACCAGAAGCCTGCTCCACAGCACTGAAGTTAATAGGAGTCTTTCCATTGAAATCAGTGGACTTGGCTCTAGAACTGAACTCCATTGTTCTGTTACCATAGTGCAGGGGTCGACAACCTACGGCACGGCATGCGTGCCGATTTTGAGTGGCACGCTGCCTGCCCAGTAGGAGGGGCTGGAAAGCGCCACGCTGGGGGAAAAAGCAGGGGGGAGGAAGGGGGAAGCTTGGCTGCTGCAGGACCAACCTTCTGGCGGGGGCAGGAGGCAGAAGGTTGGTCCTGCAGCAGCCAAGCTTCCCCCCTGCTTTTTCCCACAGCTTGGTGCGTTCCGGCCCCTCCTCCTCCCTCTCCCTGTCAGCGATGGCCCTTGCGAGGGGGAGGGAGAGCGGAGCCGAGCGCAGCATGCTTGCTGCTCTGTAGAGGAGGCAGAGAGAGATAGGGACGGGCCTTGGGGAAGGGGGTGGAACTGGGCATATCCCTCCCATCCCTCTGCCCTGAACCCCCCCCCCCCCCCCCCCCCAAGGTCTGGGGTCCCGGCTGCTGGCCACAGGCCCCGCTCAGCCCGCTGCAGGCCTAGGTGAACAGAACCCCAGGCTGGAAGCGGGCTGAGCAGGCTGGTGGCATAAGATCAGCATTTTAATTTAATTTTAAATGAAGCTTCTTAAACATTTTGAAAACCTTGTTTACTTTACATACAACAATAGTTTAGTTATATAATATAGACTTATAGAGAGAGACCTTCTAAAAAACATTAACATGTATTACCGGCACGCGAAACCTTAAATTAAAGTGAATAAATGAAGACTCGGCACACCACTTCTGAAAGGTTGCCTATCCCTGCCATAGTGGATTGTTGGAGCAGGTTAGTTTTTAAAAGTAAAAAAAAATTTTTTTTTTACAGAAATTTCAACAAAAATTTGGAGTTTTTCCTCCCTGTTTTTGGGCCCTCTATAGAGCTGGTTGAAAATGTTCAGTGAAAATTTGAATTTCAGGGGCAAAGCAGGAAAATATAGTTATCAAACAAAATTCTCCTGTTTTTTCAGCTTGCTTTAGTTATTATCCACTAATACTGAATATTCTAAGTCTACTTTTATGTAGTGTATTTTACATTAACGTTTCACACACATATAACAAAGTTCATTTTTAGTCTTTACTGTTTCATTTCCTTTTGTTCATTATAGGACTAATTGCTGCCATTAATATTCTCACTCAAACTATTTTCTACATTTCTATATTCAAAGCTTTAAATCCAATTTCAGATACTCACGTAGCACAATACCAAGACTGATATTTAAATGTAGAACTTGTCTGTCAATTGCATAACTGAGGGCTTCTGTATTATTTAACTTTTTCAGCCATTCCTCTCTGAGAATCAGACCTTTTCATGTTTGCCAATATTACTTCCAGACATTTTTATTGATTTAATTACCACAAACAATATGGGTCAGCTTAAAAAATAAATCAGAAAGGAAAATATGCAAACCCAGATGGAATTAGAAATTGATTCTTTTCGTCGTTCCTCCTTTCTTTCTACAGTTACCAAGGCAGTCTGATAACCAATAAATTTTCCTCGTAAATAATAAGTGATCAAAGTCATCTGACAGGTTTCAGAGTGGTAGCCGTGTTAGAGGCTAACAAATTTATTTGGACAAACTAAGGTGCCACAAGGACTCCTCAAAGTCATCTGAGTTGCTTTTCATTTTTATAATGCTCGGGGAATTTCCATGGGCTGCCAATTTGAAAAATCCAGTATTAAAGTGAGGGTGATACACCCCCCCCCCCCCCAACTGCTTTCATTTTTCAGGATGTTTTAATTTGACACCTTTTGCTCAGCACATAGCAATTTCTCCTACTCCCATGCTTAGCAATTGTTAACTGAGATGGGATGGAACTTATCTAATTTCTTTTTGAACCACGCTCGAGTTTTGGGCTTCACAACATCCCTTGGCAAAGAGTTCCACATGTTGACTGTACATTGTATGAAGATGTACAGTAGAACCTCAGAGTTACAAACACCTTGGGAATAGAGGTTGTTCATAACTCTGAACAAACTCTTATGGTTGTTCTTTCGAAAGTTTACAACTGAACACTGACTTAATACAGCTTTGAAACTTTACTATGCAGAAGTAAAATGCTGCTTTCCCTTTAACACAGTACTGTACTGTACTTGTCTCTGCTGCTGTCTGATTGTGTTCTTCCGGTTCCAAAGGTGGTGTGTGGTTGACTGGTCAATTTGTAACTCTGATGTTCATAACTCTGATGTTCTACTGTACTTTCTTATGGTTGTTTTAAATGTGCTTCCTATTAATTTCACTGGGTGACCCCTAGTTCTTGTGTTATGGGAAGGGGTAAAAACAACCCTTCCTATTACCTTTCTCCACACCATTCATGATTTTATAGATCTCTATCATATCCCTCCTTAGTCATCTTTTTTCTAATATGAACAGTCCCAGTCTTCTTAATCTCTCCTCACATGGAAGCTGTTCCAGCCCCTTAATCATTTTTTGTTGCCCTTCTGTGCACCTTTTCCAATTCTAGTAGATCTTTTAGATATGGGACAACCAGAACTGCATGCAGTATTCAAGGTGTGAGCATACCATGGATTTATATAGTGACATTATGATATTTTCTGTTTTATTATTTATCCCTTTCCTAATAATTCCTAACTTTTGGTAGCTTTTTTTGACTGCTTTTGCACATTGAGTGGATGTTTTCAGAGAACTATCCACAATGACTCCAAGATCTCTTTCTTGAGTGGTAACAGCTAATTTAGACCCCATCATTTTGTATATATAGTTGGGATTATGTTTTCCAATATCCATTAAATTGCACTTAACATAGAATTTCATCTGCCATTTTTTTCACACAATTTAATGAGAACCCTTTGTAACTCTTGGCAGTCAGTTGTGGACTTGACCCATCCGCAAGCCTGAGTCAGCTGACACCGGCCAGTCTCAAACTGCCAGGCAGACATATCCTTTGTTTCCTGTCTTTCAACCTGTTACTGATGCAAGAGAGCCTTCCCTCTTATCCCATGACTGCTTACTTTGCTCAAGAGCCTTTGGTGACAGACCTTGTCAAAGGCTTTCTGAAAGTCCAAGTACACTATAGCCACCTTTGTCCACATGCTTGTTGACTGCCTCAAAGAATTCTAATAGATTGGTTTCAGAGGGGTAGCTGTGTTAGTCTGTATCAGCAAAAACAACAAGGAGTCCTTGTGGCACCTTAGAGACTAACACATTTATTTGGGCATAAGCCAGGCCTGCACAACTCGTAAAGCAGCGAGGGCCATATTACTCCAAAGAAAACAGCTGAGGGCCGAAACCCCCCGGCCCCGCGGAAACACCCCCCCCAACCCCGCCCGGCCCCGCGGAAACAGCTAAGGTTTGGGGGGGGGAGGGTGTGTGATACTTTATTAAGAATTTTTCAATTAAATCAAACAATTTTTTAAATTATTTTAATTTTTTTTATTAATCATGGAAAAATTAAAAACATCTGTTCCGTTGAAAGAAAACATTTGTACTTTTCATAATTACCTTGCAAATTTAATGAGAAATATTACATCTCTTTTCGGCAACAAGCTTGTCGCATTTGGGGGTCATATTTGAAGTGGATATTTTCATAATGTCTTCCAAATGGTCGTCAGTCAGAGAAGAACGTTGCTTGTTTTTATTCATGTTCATGATGGAAAATGTTTGTTCACATATGTAAGTGCGTCCAAAAATGCTGAACGTTTTCAGTGCAACTTCATTGTCCAGACTTTTGTAGAAGTCCCGCAAGCTGCTTTCTCTGTGATTATTTCGGTAAACTGCTGAACACTGAAGTTCAATAACCTCCAACTGCAAATCTAGTGGCACTTCCTCTGGATCCACAGAAAAGGGATCTTCAATCAGCTTCAACTGGACGTCTTCTTCTTTAGACAAAGTAAGTCTTCTGTCAAATTTTTCAATCAAAAGAATGATGTGCTTTGCGTATTTTTCTCCTAACTCGGCGTGTTTGTGCTGAGGGATACGCTGTGCACAAGTGGAAAAGTGACACATTTCACCTTTTGACAGCTGACTTCTGAAAAGTTTCAATTTCATTTTGAAAGCTTTCACTGCTGCACACATTTGAAATATAAGTTGATTTTTCCCCTGAAGTTGAATGTTGAGATCATTCAGGTGTGCTGTAATATCACAAAAGAAAAAGAGATCTTGATTCCAGGACTCATTTTCAAGCTCTGGGAATTTTATTGGCCCATTTTCTAGGAATTTTGCTACCTCCTCTTTCAAAGCAACAAAACGCTGGAGCACTCTTCCTCGACTCAACCACCTCACTTCTGTATGGTAGATTAAGTCATTGCACTCGGTGTCTACCCCTTCAAGAAAGGCTCGAAATGTCCTATATTTTAGTCCTCTAGAACGGATGTAGTTTACAATGGAAACTACCACTGACATTACATGCTCAAATTTTAAGACTTTGCTACACAAAACCTGCTGATGCATAATGAAGTGATGTTTGGTTATTTCTCTCCCGATAAATTCTTCAAGAAGAGTAACTGCTCCAACATTTTTTTGGCACATAGCTGGAGCACCATCAGTACAAATGGCCACCAAGTTTGTGAAATCTAATCCCGACTTATCATTCGTGCACTTTATCACTTCACTGGAGATTTCTTTTCCGGTTGTGCGACCCGTCATGGAGCACATGCCAGCAAGTTCTTCAGTAATTTCAAAGTTTTTATCAATACCTCTAATAAAAATAAGAAGTTGGGCGGTGTCTTTTAAATCGGTGCTTTCATCCATAGCTAGGGAGTAAAAGCAGAATTCACTGACTCTCTGCTTTAACTGATCACTTAAATTGGTAGAAATGTCAGCTATTCTTCTCCGTACAGTCATGCGTGATAGACTGACATTCTCAAATATTCCCCTCTTTTCTGGACATAACTCAGATACAGCAATCAACATACACTTTTTTAATAACTTGCCTTCTGTCAAGCATTTCCCAGCAGCAGCAATTTCCTTAGAAATTTTAAAGCTTACTTTAGTAACTGTATCGTTCTCAGTGCTCACTTTCTTGAAAATTTGCTGTTCTCTACTAAGGTTTTTCGCTAAACTGGCTGCTTTAATTATTTTTTCATTTGGGCTCAATTTGGCGAGATTGGGATGCTTAGTTTCAAAGTGCCACCGAAGGTTGTATTCTTTCGGAACGGCTAACGTTTCGCGACACACGAGGCACAGTATTTTGTCTTTGGAAATAGTATATAAGTATTTATTTGTCCATTCAGTGTTGAAAACTCTGTGCTCTGATTCTATTTTTCTCTTTTTCTTTTCACTCATGGTATCCATTATGAAGCTCAAGATTTTGTTGAATAAATTCACACACAAGGGAAACATTCACAGTCACACACAAAGAGAAGAGATATCTCACGGCGCATGGCACACTAGCAAGGCACTGACGGTGTGTGGAAGCCTGTAGGTCCACGGGTCACTATATTACTGCACACAGCAGTCAATCAATGCAGTTGTAGATAAATCTCTGCATTATGCATTTTTGTATAACTTTTATATGACTTTGTATTGAACCTTGGTACTATGTTATAGCGGGCTCCTAAGATAGTATAATTAAGGTAAAAGAAAAATTTCTTCTGTGCAAATTTTTGAAGCAGAGTTCAAATTTGTGTGCCATGAGGCAAATGCACCCAAGTGAGTAAAATGCTTATACATGTAAAAAGTTTTAATTTGCAATTTGTGTCAATTTATATGGGTTTTCAGATAGACATCATAAGTAAAAAAAGAAAAACAAAAGTTTGTGTTTTAAATTGAAAATTTTCCTAAAAAATATCAATAAATGATTAAGATATGTAATTACAAATGCATTTTAATTTCCTTATTGGTCGAAATGTCAAAGACGGCTAAACTAACCTTACTGTTTTTCCCTGCGATCTTTTTCATTTGCCCATTCAATATAAACTCTGTCCAGATCTATCAGTCCTCAATCCAGCTGGTAACTCTTAATACACATCAGCACCCCACATAGAACCCCCCACTCGCTAGTTTCCCAATACACACAGATTTCTCCTCCCTGTGCCCTTCCCCACAGCCCCACCACCACAACTAAACAATGCCCCACACAGACCCCCAGTGCCCTGACACACACAAACCTCCCCCACTGCCCAGCGCCCTCCACACCCTCACAGCCCAGCACCCCCCGCACATCTCCCAGACACTCACTCCACCACACCCTTCCCCCTTCCCTGGCCGCACTCACCAGCCCTGCTGGGAGGTCTCTGGCTCCTAGGGTGAGAGCAGCAAGGGGAGTCTCCAGTGGTGAGCGGGAGCCGGTTCACACCGGTTCGCGGGAACCAGTTGTTAAATTTAGAAGCCCTTTTAGAACCGGTTGTCCGGTGCGGGACAAACAGGACAACCGGTTCTAAAAGGGCTTCTAAATTTAACAACCGGTAAGTTGAAGTGACCAGGACCGTAGCTGGGGGGGAGCAGAGGGAGCGGCTGCTCCCCCTGAGCACATTATCCAAAAGTGGCGCCTTAGGAGCCGACCCCATGGGTGCTCCAGCTCTCCGCCCTGCTCCCCGGCCCCAGCTCACCTCCGCTCCGCCTCCGCCTCTGAACACTCTGCCCCGCTTCTCCCCCTCCTGCTTCCCACGAATCAGCTGTTCACGCGGGAAGCCTGGGAGGGCAGAGAAGCAAGCGGTGGCTTCGCGCTCAAGGGAGGTGAGCTGGGGTGGGGGGAGCCGCCCGCGCCACAGCAGGTAACCCGGGGGGAGGGGCGCGGAGGGGAACCGCTCCCCGCCCCAGCTCACGTCTGCTCCGCCTCCCTGGGCCTGAGCGCGAAGCCACCGCTTGCTTCTCTGCCCTCCCAGGCTTCCCGCGTGAACAGCTGATTCGCGGGAAGCGGGGGGGCTGCAAGCTCAGCCTGACCCGGTGCTCCAGGCACTGCACGGTGGCGGCCCGGCTCCA
The DNA here is from genome assembly GCF_028017835.1 of Emys orbicularis. Classification (NCBI taxonomy): domain Eukaryota; kingdom Metazoa; phylum Chordata; order Testudines; family Emydidae; genus Emys; species Emys orbicularis. The sequence continues at coordinate 138,124,224 of NC_088684.1, forward strand.
GCCGAGCGGCGTGGCTGTAGCGCCGCCAGCCACCTCCAGGCAGCGCGGTAAGGGAGCAGGGAGGGGGTGTTGGATAGAGGGCAGGGGAGTTCAGGGGGGTGGTGTAGGGGGGTGGATAGGGGTCGGGGCGGTCAGATGGCAGGGAACAGGGGGATTGAATGGGGGCAAGGGTCCCGGGGGGCAGTCAGGAAGGAGCAGAGGTTGGATGGGGCGGTGGGAGGCAGTCAGGGGACAGGGAAGGGGGTGGATGGGGCAGGGGTCCGGGGGGGGGGCAAAAAGTGCTCAGGACGGGGGCGGTGGCTGAGCCCCGTGTCCCTGCTGGGGGGGGGGGGCGAGGGCTCCCTGCCTGTGTCCCGCTTGGGGCAGGGGGGCCCCCCTCCCAGGTTTGAGAGTGAGCCCCCGCGGGCCGCACAGTGAGCGGGCCGTATGTTGTGCAGGCCTGGCATAAGCTTTCGTGGGCTAAAACCCACTTCATCAGATACATGGAGTGGAAAACTGATGAAGTGGGTTTTAGCCCACGAAAGCTTATGCCCAAATAAATTCGTTAGTCTCTAAGGTACCACAAGGACTTCTAATAGATTGGCGAGGCATGATTTATCTTTACAAAAGCTGTGTTGACTCTTCTAAAACATATCATAGTTATCACGTTTGCTCTTCACTACAGCTTCAAACAATTTGCCTGGTACTGAAGATAGGCTCACCAGCCTGGAATTGGCAGGATTGCCTCTGGAGTCTTTTAAAAAATAGTCATTACATTACATTAGCAACATATGCTTCCTTCTGCTCAGCTTAATGTGCTCCTTCCACCGAGACCGTCATCCTCTTTAACTGCAGAGAGGCTGTCAGACAGGGTTGGGACCACTCTAGTCTGTCCCTGTCTCATCCATGTACTTCTGTTTCCTTTAGCTCTTCCAGTTCAGCCATTGTAGTCTCAAGAGCTCCACCTTATTCTACTAAAGGCAATAGGATTGCTCATGGAATAAGCTGGTATTCAGCGTGAGTAAGGTGTGACACAAGTGGAGCTGCTCTGTAATAATTTGTGAATACTGCAGGGTGACCAGATTATTGGGATGTTTACTGTACGAATATATTGGTTTAGTTTAAGAAAAGGGCCATCAGGGGATCAAGTAGGATTGAAATAGAATGGGTCAAAACAGACCCTTTTGTGCAAATGCTAGAGGCTTGTTAAAAAAGACAAACCAAGACCAGGGAACCAGAACATCAAAATCACTGCAGCAGAAAACTCTCCTATTCAAGCAAGCACTTAAGCATGTGCTTAGCCTTAACTTCCATATGCTTAAGTGCTTTATTGAACAGAAATGAACTAAGTATATGCTTAAAGTTAAGTTTAACCAACCTTGGGGTATCTACATACTACTGGAATACAAATGAAATATTTTTTTTTCATTTTGAACACGGATATTTTTCCCAGTACAAAACTGGAACAGGCTCTCTCAGAAAAGCCATATTATCTATTAGGGTCATGTGGCTCTGACCTGATTGGAACAGCATGTAGAGTGCACTATGTATATTTACCCATTTAAAAAAAAAGTTGTCTGGAATAATGTTTTTCTCTGACATGAATAATGTTGATGGAGACACTAACGGATTAGGCTGCTGCTCTGATTCGCTTGCTAAAGTAAACACCAGGAAATATTGTAACCAGATCACATATTGCCATGGAGTAAAGTGACTAATTTCATTTTCAGCCACACTGAGAAGAAGCAGAAAGTGCATCAGGAAACTGACTGAGCTTTCTTTAGCGTGGGAATGAAAACACATGTGGGACCGATGGGCACTTTTTGGCCTTGGTTTACCTGCCTGGGCTCTTGAGATATGTCATCCAGAAGAATCATTTGAAATGAGATCACAAGGACTTTCATTCGCAGACAAACAGTACAAATGAGTTTCTATTTCTACCTCAGAGAGTGGTTTGGAGCTAGCCAAGTGGTTGAGTAGCTAGGAGCTTTGCATTGGTTCAGTTCCCAGCTTGCTCTAGAATGCGCCTGGATTTGAGTCTGCATAAACCCGGCCCAAGCAGAAGGCAAAAAATGAACAGCTGGAGTTTGGCAGGACAAAGAGGGGTCAGTGCAGAAAGGGAGTCGCCTAGATCTGTGACACGCAATTTGTGGCTTTAGAGCCACATATGGTTACTCTGGGCTCCCTGGACAGTTGTTCTAATGGAGTCCACAGCCTTCCTGAGGTATGGTAGCAACAGGATTCGAGCTCCCGGGCAGGGCTGTTTCAGACAACAGGCCTTCGAGGCCCGGGGCTGCCATTTCAGATGGGCAGGCAAGCAGAAGTGCAGCAGCAAGAGGAGTGGATGGACAAGGACGAGGGGGATCCTCAGGAGCAGCTGACGCATATCATTGGCAATTAATAAATATAGAACAAGAATGATTTAGCAGTGGCAGCTGTGCTGATTGGCTTAGGAAAAGTGCAAACTGCGGAGCTGAGGAGCATCATTCTGACCAGAGGGGGTTTTGGAGGAAAAAAAAATAACAGGTGGTGCAGAGGTTGGAGCTGCACAGACAGGTGAGGAGAACTATCCTGTGCGAAGACAGGCTGGAAGCCTGATGGGATCGATAGAACAAATGGCTCACCAGGGTTAAAAGTTCTCATATTAGGGCCCATGGGTGTCCGTTGCATTGGCTCACTGCTGGGATACCTCTGATCATTCAAGCAGTGAGGAACGTGGGAGGAGAGATACAGGTGACACTGAGTCGGAGAGCCACAAATAAATTACCCCTCACCAGCTTCACATTGTGTTCTAATATGCTACATTGAGATGTTGCTCAGTATCCGGGCAGAGCAAAGTTGAGCAGCAATGAGGCAACGTTAAGACACACGCTGTGCGGCATAGTTGTGCCATGATTATTCTGTGGCTGTCTGAAATTCTATTTGGTGGCTCTTCACCACCCCTGCTAGGACATCACCATTTTTCTAACCCAGACTGTCTGGAGGGAACCGTGGAGATATCCAAAGCAATATTTTTCTCTCTGCACATGGCTATAAACCTGAGTGTCTGGGCCAAATTCCATTTAAAATAACATTCTGCTTAAATCCCCCTTGCAGGTTCAGCTGAGTACTGTATTCTTCACTTCTTAGCATAAGCATATGGAACCAGAAGTGTAAACTGATGTTTCTTGAAGTCAATGGAGAAACACAGAGTTACACCAGTTGAGAATTTAGCCCATGTGGTATTGATGTGCACTGTTGCCATATTCCACATCAGAGGTGGTTGCATTTCAGTAGTGGGTAAGCTCTTTAGGGCAGGATCCATCTCTTTGTTGTATGTACAGCGCCTAGCACAATGGAGCCCTGATCCATGATTTGGAGTCTTAGGAGTTACCCCAATATAAATAAATAATAGTCTCTTCACCTGCATATCATGGTTAGCCGAATCCGTTTCCTTTCTCCACTATCTCATGAGAAGTGAAAATAAATTCAAAGAGTAAAACCATTTACCAGATGTTAACTGGAATCATTTTACATATGCACATGGTATAACACATTCTGCAGAGAATCAGTAGAAATGACTTGAGCATGCTGCAGCTGAGGTGCATTGAAAAAATGAATACAGATGCTTGTCACGAGAGAACAAAAATAACTTTTCAGTAGAATACTTGAGGTTTAAGAAGTTGCACAAACTGTCAAGCCTCTTATTTTGGGTACGTCCCAGTCCTGTCTGTTATTAAATGCTGCCATATGGCAGTAGAGATGAAGGGGTTTTGTTTCACTTAAGGGGAACAATACATTAGTGACAGGTTTCTTGGAGCCTAGTGGTGGTGCGTGCAGCCATGAAATTCTGATGCCTTTGTTTGTCTCGATACTGCACGTTACATTTCTAAGACTCTGCCTGTGTGCGTAGGCAACCACCATTGTGTGTTCAGAGTTTCTGGAGCCTCTGCAGAGGAGGCACACACACTATGCTGTCTTGTGCGCCTCGTGGAAAAGTGCTATAGGTTTATGGGATGAGACCAATAGGTCTCCATAGAACTTGGTCTAAAATCCTATCAAATTTAATATAGAATAAGTGTCTTAGTGTATGTTTTAAAAACGTACTTAATAGAATTTCATAGAGAATTGTATCCCCACTGTGCAATCTTTTAGGTTGGTTTAAAAATCTCACAGAAGGGAGATCATCGACATAATAATATAACCATGCTCAGTGCTGTATAAATTAAGCTTTGAATTAAATAGGTACAGAATGGGAATAAGTGGGGCATACACTTTTAACAGCGCCATATTATGTATATCCTTCCATCTGGCTAAGTGAAGAATTAAAGATCTCTCTCGAAAGATGTTGATCACTCAAAGTGATTAGAAGTCAGCGGTAAATGTAGTGCGGTGCTGTGAGTGCTATTTTGCAATGGAAATGACTTCTTCATGGATCTGTAAGCAGCATATTGAATTCTGAGGGTTTTGTTTGTAGGATTGTGGCCAGATTTAATGAATGAATCCCTATTTCAGAACAAAACTCATTTTTATGATGGTAGCATCTAGAAGCCCCAACCAAAAGCAGGGCTCCATTGTGCTAGACGATGTACAAAACGCATAGTGAGAGACTGCTGATGACCTCAGAGCTTACAATCAAAATAGACAAATGGTAGGGAAAAGTAATATTATTACCCCATGTCACGGGGCGCTCTACTCACCCCTGGAGCACCTCCTTGTGGCCATGGCTGGGGATTAGCTCTGTCAGTCCAACGCCTCTTCCTGCAGGTGCTCACACTGTCTCGCTCTCAAATCTCAACTGCTCCCTCTTCATGGCTAGGTCCTCCGGCCACCTCACTGGAGTTTTCCCCCTTCCAGAGGTTTGTGTTCTAAAATCTCTCTGCACTCACTGTTCCAGGCAGTCTTCCAATTCACTGCCTCTCAATGGTGCCACTTTCCCAGGGGCTAATAGGAGAACCCAGGCCCACCATCTTCTCTGTGTTCCTGCCCAGGGACCCTACAACCAGCAGCTAAGGTCTGCAGTGTCCCACGCCTTGCTGCTGTTTCCCTGGACTGCTTCCTATGTTACCTCTACCATCCTCCAGGCCAAAGTCCCCTTCTTCCTTAGACTCAGAGAGAGTGGCTGAAAACCTCCTCGCTGCATCCCCTTGGCTACCTGGCTTTAAATGAGCCCTGGCTTTTCCTGCCCAGGTGAGCTTATCCTTTAGTTTGTCCTATTTGCTTCTTGGCTCCTCCCCCAGGCAAAGCCTAGGCAGTTAACTGACCCACCTAGTCACTGTAACCCCTTTAGTGGTGGGTGTGGGGTGAACACCCCATCACATGCCATTTTACAGATGGAAAACTGAAGCCCAGAGAAGGGAAGTGGCTTGCCCAAACTCACACAGGGAGTCTATGGCAAAGCTAGTAATTGAACGCAGATCTCCTGACTTCCACTCCCATGACTTAACTATAGTGCATATCACTTCTAACTTTATAAACCAGTGAACCAACAACTGCTTTCAGGACCTGACCCTGCAGATATTGAAGCACGTAAATAACTCTTCTCATCGTATTGTTTGAGGAGCAAGCTCTCAGGGTGCAATCGTAATCGCTTTGATTCAAGTTCCCTTATTATTAGAAATGCTCACGTTGTGTTTTGTGCGGATAGTGAAAACTGACGAGTCAGAGAAACCACAGAGGTGCTGTAGGAGACATAAATAATGAACTGTTGTAAAGTACTTTGAGATCCCCTCATGACATCTTTGATAGAAGTACAAAATGTTGTTGGTAGAGCTTACCATGGTATAGATGATGCTGAGAAGTCCCAAACCGCTTACTTGGGGTGGGGGGTATTGTAATATAAGAACATAAGAAAGGCCGTACCGGGTCAGACCAAAGGTCCATCAACCACCATGAATTTATCCAGTTCTCTTTTAAACTCTGTTATAGTCCTAGCCTTCACAACCTCCTCAGGTAAGGAGTTCCACAAGTTGACTGTGCGCTGCGTGAAGAAGAACTTCCTTTTATTTGTTTTAAACCTGCTGCCTATTAATTTCATTTGATGACCCCTAGTTCTTGTATTATGGGAATAAGTAAATAACTTTTCCTTATCCACTTTCTCCACATCACTCATGATTTTATATACCTCTATCATATCCCCCCTTAGTCTCCTCTTTTCCAAGCTGAAGAGTCCTAGCCTCTTTAATCTCTCCTCATATGGGACCCGTTTCAAACCCTTAATCATTTTAGTTGCCCTTTTCTGAACCTTTTCTAGTGCCAGTATATCTTTTTTGAGATGAGGAGACCACATCTGTACGCAGTATTCGAGATGAGGGCGTACCATTGATTTATATAAGGGCAATAATATATTCTCAGTCTTATTCTCTATCCCCTTTTTAATGATTCCTAACATCCTGTTTGCTTTTTTGACCGCCTGTCATAACTATAAAGGGAAGGGTGACAGCTCTCCTGTGTACAGTACTAAAATCCCTCCTGGTCAGAGACTCTAAAATCCTTTTACCTGTAAAGGGTTAAGAAGCTCAGGTAACCTGGCTGACACCTGACCCAGAGGACCAATGAGGGGACAAGATACTTTCAAATCTTGGGGGGGGAAAGGCTTTTGTGTGTGTCCTTTGTTTAAGGGGTTGTTCGCTCTTGGGACTGAGAGGGACCAGACATCAATCCAGGTTCTCCCCATCTTTCTAAACAAGTCTCTCTTATTTCAAAATTGTAAGTAAAAGCCAGGCAAGGCGTCTTAGATTTACTTTGTTTTCTCAACTTGTAAATGTACCTTTTACTAAAGTGCTTATCTTGTTTGCTATACTTTGAACCTAAGACAGAGGGGATTCCTCTGAGCTCTTTAAGTTTGATTACCCTGTAAAGTTATTTTCCATACTGATTTTGCAGAGATGATTTTTACCTTTTGCTTTAATTAAAAGCCTTCTTTTTAAAAACCTGATTGATTTCTCCTTGTTTTAAGATCCAAAGGGGGTTTGGATCTGTATTCACCAGGAGTTGGTGAAAGGAAGGAGGGGGGAAGGGTCAATCTCTCCTTGTTTAAGATCCAAGCAGTTTGGATCTGTATTCACCAGGGAATTGGTGAAAGGTTTCTCAAGGCTTCCCAGGGAGGGAATCCATCGAGAATGGTGGCAGCGGGACCAGAGCTAAGCTGGTAGATAAGCTTAGCAGTTTTCATGCAGGCCCCTACATTTGTACCCTAAAGTTCAAAGTAGGGATACAGCCTTGACATGGTGGCACAGCGGTGGGATCGTTTTAAACCCAAAAGCCAGTAAGAGATTTTTTTTCCTTCTAGCTGCTTGGAAAGCAGAGCTGAAGGTAGATGCATATCTTATCTCTCCTTGCCTGAAGGCAGAGGTGTTAAGTTTTTTTTAACAAGGTCCTTTGTTAAGAGAACGGTTCAATAAGTGAGCAAACTTTGATCTAGTAAAGGTAATTTACAAGGTGAATTGTTTTGTTTTTTTTTTTTTTTCTTTTTACATCCTCGGGAGTAGCTTGTTAGAAAGTCTCTGTTAACTCAGCAGCACTCAGCAGTTGCCTGAGCTAAGTACATCCCAGTTTCAGTCAACTGCAGAGGGGTGTGACCCAGCACAAGAAAACCAGGAAAATGACTACCAAAGAAGAAAAAGCTAAAGAGGAGGCCCACAAGAGAGCTATGGAGCTGAAAGAAAAAGAGATAGAGCTGAGAGACAGAGAAGAGAAAGCCAAAGAGGGGGCCCACAAGAGAGAGATGGAGCTGAGAGACAGAGAAGAGAAAGCCAAAGAGGAGGCCCACAAGAGAGAAATGGAGCTGGAAAAAGCCAAGCAGGAGGCCCATAAAAGAGAGATGGAGCTGAGAGAAAGAGAAGAAAAAGCCAAACAGGAGGCCCATAAAAGAGAGATGGAGCTGAAAGAAAAAGAGATGGAACTGGAAGCAGCAAGGACTAGGCAGGGTGCATCAGACCATCCTAACAACTCCTCTCCAGGTACCACTTCCCATCCCAGGAAATTCCCCACCTACAAGGCAGGCGATGATACTGAGGCCTTCTTAGAAAATTTTGAAAGGGCCTGCCTTGGATATGACATCCCTCCAACCCAGTACATGGTAGAGCTGAGGCCGCAGCTCAGTGGACCCTTAGCAGAAGTGGCGGCTGAAATGCCTAAGGAACACATGAACAGTTATGAACTTTTTAAAAACAAGGCCAGAATCAGAATGGGGCTAACACCTGAGCATGCCCGTCGGCGGTTCAGAGCCCTAAGGTGGAAACCTGATGTGTCATTTACCCGACATGCCTACCACATTGGGAAAAATTGGGATGCCTGGATATCAGGAGCAAATGTTAAATCTACGGAAGAGTTGCCCTTCCTATTGCAAATGGAGCAGTTTTTAGAGGGTGTTCCTGAGGAAATAGAAAGGTACATCCTAGATGGGAAGCCCAAAACTGTAACCGAGGCGGGGGAGATTGGAGCCAAATGGGTGGAGGTGACAGAAAAGAAAAAAGCTAGTAGCAGTTGGAGCGAATATCAGAAGGGGCAAGCCGAAACAAAACCTTATCACCGGGGACAACCCAAGGCCCCACCCACATCCCAAGGGAAACCCCAGACGCCTTCTCACCCCACCACACCAGTCTCCATCAACCAACATCGCCCCGGTGATACCTTAGCAGGGCGATGTTTTAAATGTAATGAACTGGGGCATATAAAGGCTCACTGCCCCAAGAACCCCAACCGATTACAGTTCATTACACCCCAATCACACCAAAGAACCCCAGACCCAGATGCCTCTCTCATACCCTCGGAGCGAAGGGAAACCTTGAGAGTGGGCGGAAAGAAGGTTATCGCTTGGAGGGACACTGGGGCACAAGTGTCAACTATTCACCAATCCCTAGTGGACCCCAAACTCATCAACCCGGAGGCTACAGTGACAATTCAACCCTTCGTGTCACAGTCTGTAACCTTGCCTACAGCCAAGTTGCATGTCCAGTACAAGGGCTGGTCAGGAATGTGGACTTTTGCAGTCTATGACAATTATCCCATTCCCATGCTACTGGGGGAAGACTTGGCTAACCATGTGAAGCTAGCCAAGAGGGTGGGAATAGTCACCCGCAGCCAGGCTAAGCAAGCTTTCACCCCCATCCCTGTTCCTGAGCCGTCCACCAGGACCCCGTCTGTGTTACCGGAGACCCAACCACAGGTGGTGGAACCGGATCCCCTGCCAACAACTGCAACAGCCGTAGTGGATCCAATCCCAGAGACCCAGCCAAAGCCAGTCCCAGAACCGGAACTGGCAACGCACCCAGCACCAGAACCATTGCCAACACTGAGTCCAGCGCTTGCAAGCCCGTCTACAACTCCAATGCCAGAGGGCACCAGCGAGTCTGAACTGGTGGAAGCAGCAGATAACCCTACCCAAGAGGCTCAGCCAGAGCCTAAAATACCACATAGTGCACCAGCGGACAGCGGTTCACAGTCAATGGAAAAAGCCCCAGCACCTGCATCGCTTCCAGAGGGACCAAGCCCCAGTCCACAGTCCAAGGAGGAACTGATGTCTCCAGCATCAAGGGAACAGTTCCAGGCCGAGCAGGAAGCAGATGACAGCCTTCAAAAAGCTTGGGCGGCGGCACGGAGCACCCCACCGCCTCTCAGCTCTTCTAACCGATCCCGGTTTGTTGTAGAAAAAGGACTTTTATACAAGGAGACTCTTTCTGGTGGGCACCAGGAAGACTGGCATCCTCAAAGACAGTTGGTAGTTCCCACTAAGTATCGGGTAAAGCTCTTGAGCTTAGCCCATGATCATCCCAGTGGCCATTCTGGGGTGAACAGAACCAAAGACCGGTTGGGGAAGTCCTTCCACTGGGAGGGAATGGGCAAGGACGTTGCTAATTATGTCCGGTCTTGTGAGGTGTGCCAACGAGTGGGAAAGCCCCAAGATCAGGTTAAAGCCCCTCTCCAGCCACTACCCATAATTGAGGTCCCATTTCAGCGAGTAGCTGTGGATATTCTGGGTCCTTTCCCAAAGAAGACACCCAGAGGAAAGCAGTACGTACTGACTTTCATGGATTTTGCTACCCGATGGCCGGAAGCTGTACCCTTAAGCAACACCAAGGCTAAAAGTGTGTGCCAGGCATTAGCAGACATTTTTGCCAGGGTAGGGTGGCCCTCCGACATCCTTACAGATTCGGGAACTAATTTCCTGGCAGGGAACATGAAAAACCTGTGGAAAGCTCATGGGGTGAATCACTTGGTTGCCACCCCTCATCACCATCAAACCAATGGTCTGGTGGAGAGGTTTAATGGAACTTTGGGGGCCATGATACGTAAATTCGTAAATGAACACTCCAATGATTGGGACCTAGTGTTGCAGCAGTTGCTTTTTGCCTACAGGGCTGTACCACATCCCAGTTTAGGGTTTTCACCATTTGAACTTGTGTATGGCCGCGAGGTTAAGGGGCCATTACAGTTGGTGAAGCAGCAATGGGAGGGGTTTACGCCTTCTCCAGGAACTAACATTCTAGACTTTGTAAGCAACCTACAAAACACCCTCCGACACTCTTTAGCCCTTGCTAAAAAAAACCTAAAGGATGCTCAGGAAGAGCAAAAGGCCTGGTATGATAAACATTCCAGAGAACGGTCCTTCAAAGTAGGAGACCAAGTCATGGTCTTAAAGGCGCTCCAGGCCCATAAAATGGAAGCGTCGTGGGAAGGACCATTCACGGTCCAGGAGCGCCTAGGAGCTGTTAACTATCTCATAGCCTCCCCCACCTCCAACATAAAGCCTAAGGTATACCATGTTAATTCTCTTAAGCCCTTTTATTCTAGAGAATTAAACGTTTGCCAGTTTACAGCCCAGGAAACTGATGACGCGGAGTGGCCTGCAGGTGTCTACTATGAAGGAAAAAGGAATGGTGGCGTGGAAGAGGTGAACCTCTCCACGACCCTGGGACGTCTGCAGCGACAGCAGATAAAGGAGCTGTGCACAAGCTTTGCACCGATTTTCTCAGCCACTCCAGGACGGACCGAACGGGCATACCACTCCATTGACACAGGTAATGCTCACCCAATTAGAACCCCACCCTACCGGGAGTCACCTCATGCCCCAGCGGCTATACAAAGGGAGATCCAGGACATGCTACAGATGGGTATAATCCGCCCCTCTAGCAGTGCATGGGCATCTCCAGTGGTTCTAGTTCCCAAACCAGATGGGGAAATACGCTTTTGCGTGGACTACCGTAAGCTAAATGCTGTAACTCGTCCTGACAACTATCCAATGCCACGCACAGATGAGCTATTGGAAAAATTGGGACATGCCCAATTCATCTCTACTTTAGACTTAACCAAAGGGTACTGGCAAGTACCACTAGATGAACCCGCTAAGGAAAGGTCAGCCTTCGTCACCCAGGCAGGGGTGTATGAATTCAATGTACTCCCTTTCGGGTTGCGAAATGCACCCGCCACCTTCCAAAGACTTGTAGATGGTCTCCTAGCAGGATTGGGAGAATCTGCAGTTGCCTACCTCGATGATGTGGCCATTTTTTCTGATTCATGGACAGAACACCTGGAGCACCTGAAAAAAGTCTTCGAGCGCATCCGGCAGGCAGGACTAACTGTTAAGGCTAAAAAGTGTCAAATAGGCCAAAACAGAGTGACGTACCTGGGGCACCAGGTGGGTCAAGGAACTATAAATCCCCTACAGGCCAAAGTGGATGCTATCCAAAAGTGGCCGGTTCCAAAGTCAAAGAAACAGGTCCAATCCTTCTTAGGCTTGGCCGGATATTATAGGCGATTTGTACCACACTACAGCCAAATCGCTGCCCCGCTGACAGACCTAACCAGAAAGAAACAGCCAAATGCAGTTCAGTGGACTGATAAGTGTCAAAAGGCCTTTAACCAGCTTAAGGCAACACTCATGTCTGACCCTGTGCTAAGGGCCCCAGACTTTGACAAACCGTTCCTAGTAACCACAGATGCTTCCGAGCGAGGCGTGGGAGCAGTTTTAATGCAGGAAGGACCAGATCAAGAATTCCATCCTGTCGTGTTTCTCAGCAAGAAACTGTCTGAGAGGGAAAGCCACTGGTCAATCAGCGAAAAGGAATGCTACGCCATTGTGTACGCGCTGGAAAAGCTACGCCCATATGTTTGGGGACGGCGCTTCCAACTACAAACAGACCATGCTGCGCTACAGTGGCTTCATACCGCCAAGGGGAATAACAAAAAACTTCTTCGGTGGAGTTTAGCTCTCCAAGATTTTGATTTTGAAATACAACACATTTCGGGAGCTTCTAACAAAGTGGCTGATGCACTCTCCCGGGAAAGTTTCCCAGAGTTAACTGGTTAACAATTGTTCTTGTAATGAAACATATTGTTAGTTTTTATATAATCAGTAGTATGTCTAAAGGTACATGTGTCTTGTTAACTCTGTTTTCTCCTAGAACTCCAGGAAGAAATCACAGCCAGTGTGGAACCGAACGTCCAACACTATCTGTGATTTGGGGGGCGTGTCATAACTATAAAGGGAAGGGTGACAGCTCTCCTGTGTACAGTACTAAAGTCCCTCCTGGTCAGAGACTCTAAAATCCTTTTACCTGTAAAGGGTTAAGAAGCTCAGGTAACCTGGCTGACACCTGACCCAGAGGACCAATGAGGGGACAAGATACTTTCAAATCTTGGGGGGGGAAAGGCTTTTGTGTGTGTCCTTTGTTTAAGGGGTTGTTCGCTCTTGGGACTGAGAGGGACCAGACATCAATCCAGGTTCTCCCCATCTTTCTAAACAAGTCTCTCTTATTTCAAAATTGTAAGTAAAAGCCAGGCAAGGCGTCTTAGATTTACTTTGTTTTCTCAACTTGTAAATGTACCTTTTACTAAAGTGCTTATCTTGTTTGCTATACTTTGAACCTAAGACAGAGGGGATTCCTCTGAGCTCTTTAAGTTTGATTACCCTGTAAAGTTATTTTCCATACTGATTTTGCAGAGATGATTTTTACCTTTTGCTTTAATTAAAAGCCTTCTTTTTAAAAACCTGATTGATTTCTCCTTGTTTTAAGATCCAAAGGGGGTTTGGATCTGTATTCACCAGGAGTTGGTGAAAGGAAGGAGGGGGGAAGGGTCAATCTCTCCTTGTTTAAGATCCAAGCAGTTTGGATCTGTATTCACCAGGGAATTGGTGAAAGGTTTCTCAAGGCTTCCCAGGGAGGGAATCCATCGAGAATGGTGGCAGCGGGACCAGAGCTAAGCTGGTAGATAAGCTTAGCAGTTTTCATGCAGGCCCCTACATTTGTACCCTAAAGTTCAAAGTAGGGATACAGCCTTGACACCGCCTCTGCACACTGCGTGGACATTTTCAGAGAACTATCCACGATGACTCCAAGATCTTTTTCCTGACTTGTTGTAGCTAAATTAGCCCCCATCATATTGTATGTATAGTTGGGGTTATTTTTTCCAATGTGCATTACTTTACATTTATCCACATTGAATTTCATTTGCCATTTTGTTGCCCAATCACTTAGTTTTGTGAGATCTTTTTGAAGTTCTTCACAGTCTGCTTTGGTCTTAACTATCTTTAGCAGTTTAGTATCATCTGCAAACTTTGCCACCTCACTGTTTACCCCTTTCTCCAGATCATTTATGAATAAGTTGAATAGGATCAGTCCGAGGACTGACCCTTGGGGAACACCACTAGTTACCCCTCTCCATTCTGAGAATTTACCATTAATTCCTACCCTTTGTTCCCTGTCTTTTAACCAGTTATAATATAATTAGAAGACCCTGCAATGAGTGCTTCATTCAAACCAGGATGTATGGAGACCTTGGTGCAGATTCTAAGCTGTGCCTCATCTGTGCTGGGTACAGCAGGAGATGCCAAAGAGCTCTTGGTGGTTCCTTGATGCTGGGGTAGTTTAGAGCAGCCTCAGGGCTGCTTTAAACTACACGGGCTGGCGGCTGAGCACTTCTGAAAATTGGTCTCCAAATGCATGTGCTGCATGCTAGTCCCATACCTGTAATTGTACCCCATACCTGAAAATCTGCCCCTGACCACTTTTAAAAATTTGCCCATAGTGTGCAGAATTCTTTCTATAACCCCAGTTTCAGGATTCCTTACTTCTGATTCCTAATTTTCAACAATGAAACTGAGAGGGACCCCAAATTTGTGGGCAATGTAGGCAACTTTGGGACTGAAATGAGGGGTTTGCAGGCTATACATTTGGAGTGGGTAAAACTGACCAAATCCCAGTTAAAACACACAGTGAAACTCCTCTGAAACCCATGATTTCAGCTTGCCGATTTTACATTTCAACCAGATATCCTGCCATCAGTTTTCTTTGTTTAGATACAACAGACACTGCTACACAGCACCACACTGCAATCTAAAAGTAAGTGAATTAAATATAAAACAGTTGACAAGGCTGCAGATAGGGAGGTTAGAGAGCACATATGTGGAATGTATAAACTGTGCTAATTAAGCTTTAGAGGAAACAATTTAGACTGTCAGTCTAGCTGGTATAAATTTGTCCTCCCTCTTTTGTTTGATTTGTGTATAGCCTCAATCTTAGCCTGACTCTCTGGATTAAGCTCAGCAGGAAAATACACAGGGATTCTACTTAATAGCTAAGACAACTTCCATACCTCCTAGAACAGAAGCACAACATCCTCTTTGTTTTCTCAGTTATACTAAATATGGGCAAATAGGTATATAGCAGCAAATTGCACATGCAATTAACAGGATTGTTACTGGGAAAATTAAAGACAAATAGCAAATATATATATAGTCGTCGTCTGACTGAATGTGGGAATGTTTCCTTGGAAAAATTTCCCACATGATTATGTTTTATAAACCTAAGTTCTTACTATCCTTTCCAGTAATCAGGTCCCATGGGACTACTGTATTCTGATGTGGAAACAAAACCTAGCAAACAACCTACATTATTTAGCAATAATATGTATTTCGGTTAAAGGGACATTGTCAAAGATATCATCAAATCATATGTGCACTCTCTCTATAAAACCTCACTTAAATTTCTAACATCACCTCATTTAAAATGGAAAGTATGGTTTGAATCTTTTTTATTTTCCAATATGTGCTAACTTTTAAATGTTCCAGGCAACATGTACAAGGAAATTAGATTAGTCAGTTTCACTTGGGCTTGGTCTACACTTACCCCCCAAGTCGAAGTAAGGTACGCAAATTCAGCTACGTAGCTGAATTCGACATACCTTACTTCGAACTTACCGCGGTTCAGACGCGGTCCACACGCGGCAGGCAGGCTCCCCCGTCGACTTCGCGGTACTCCTCTCGTCTAGCTGGAGTACCGCAGTCAACGGGGATCACTTCCTGGTTCGACTTATCGCGTCCACACCAGACGCGATAAATCAAACTCGGAACTTCGATCCGCAGCCGTCGAACTACCCGGTAAGTGTAGACTAGCCCTTGGTTTCCAGCTCTCATGTGCCATCACAATACTACACAGTTTGAATTGGAAACACTGCAAGAGGACATTGCAATCCCAAACAGCTCATCCTGACATTGCTACTTTTAGCCTTTAACAGCCATATGGGAAGAATCTGAGCAGTGGCTCTCAACCTTTCCAGACTATTGTAACCCTTTCAGGTGTCTGATTTCTCTTGCGTACCCCCAAGTTTCACCTCACTTAAAAACTACTTGCTTACAAAATCAGACATAAAAATACAAGTGTCACAGCACACACTTACTGGAAAATTGCTTACTTTCTTATTTTTACCATATAATTATAAAATAAATCAATTGGAATATAAATATTGGACTTACATTTTCGTGTATAGTATACAGAGCAGTATAAACAAGTCATTATCTGTATTTTAGTTTGTACTGACTTTGTTAGTGCTTTTTATGTAGCCTGTTGTAAAACTAAGCAAATATCTAGATGAGCTGATGTATCCCCTGGAAGATCTCTGAGTACCCACAGGGGTACACGTACCCCTATTGAGAACCACCAATCTAGAAGTTTACCCATATTACATGTCCTATAAAAGGCAGCCTACTCTATCTAATTGCATTTATAAAATATTCTCACTGTAATATCTACTGCCACATATTTCCTCCAAATCCAGGTCAGAGGTTTTTCTTTGTGAACAGTAGGGGGGATTAAGGGTAAAACCTGGATAAGAGCCCAGGTTAACTGTGCAGGGTAGACATACTCTTAGGGATGAAAAAGAAGTTTCCAGTGAGTTATAATCTTTGTAACAGGTTGGCAAATATGCGACAAAACTTCACCATCCCCTCTGTGACATATTGTACTGTACAGATTTCAGACTCGTCAAAGATGCTCTTTCTCTGTGAGATCACATTGATTTCAAGGGCAAAAGTCAACTAGCTATATGAAGGCTTGTTTGCACCATTCTTTGGTCCCCCTGGGTCATCATCTAAATGAAAGCCTTAACCACCAAGTGAGAAAGCTATTTCCAAAATTAGAACTCATTGACCCAGAGACTTTTTCTTTTTACTGTGCTATTCAGCTGGGGTTGATCATCAGAGAAGTGTCAGTCCTTTGATCTAAATTCTGGCCTTACGTACACGTCATTTGTGTTTTATTATCTTTTCTAGAAGTTCCCATCGTGTAGGGACACTGGCTAAAATACTTCTCTGATGGCAAAATTCCCATTGGCTTCAACAAATCCAGGATTTGACCCATGTTTTCCCTCTGGCTTTCATGGCACTGGCCCCTGTGACTTTAACTTTTGCCAGCTTCCTTGTAGTTACATGAGAATTTTGGCCAATAGCCTCTGAATACTGAACAACAATCAGATTAAACATAACTTGTTCACCACTGTCAATATGGGATCCCCCTGCCACAGCCTGAGAAAAGACATGGACCTTACTCCTGAACTTAAAGGTCTTCAGACTCCATAGGCATAAGAGCAAAATCTGATTTAATGGGCCAAATTTAGCCCAGGAGTATAATTAGTATAATGAGTAAAGCTGATGCAATTCTGATGAATACTGATCAGGAGAGCTGGTAAAAAAAAGAGGGTATCGATTAGAATTCATGAGATTTGCGGAAACTGTGTCCCTTTTTTCTATATTTAAAATTTCAACAATACAAAATTTAAAATGTCTGAATTTGAAACATTTCAAACAGATCTGTTGATTGAAAATTGGAGGGGGTGGATTTGGGGAAAATGTAGACAATTTTTTTTTAATTTCAAGATGTTCAACATTTTGAAATTTTCAACATTGTGAAATATGATCATTTAATGCTTGCTATACTGGGCATAGGGTGGGCATTAAAGGCATATAGTCAGCATGGAATAAGGATCGGGAACAAGAGAAGCATAGGATATAAAGGAGGCATTGTGGTTCATCGAAGATACCTGGGGAGAAAGGACACGAAGACCTGAGAGACGTACAAAAGAAGACGGTTGTGTAAAATCTGGAAGGGGTTTCAAAAAAGAACTAGATAAGTTCATGGAGGACAGGTCCATCAATGGCTATTAGCCAAGACGGGCAGGGTTGGTATCCCTAGCCTCTGTTTTCCAGAAGCTTGGAATGGGCGACAGGGAATGGATCCTTGATGATTTCCTGTTCTGTTCATTCCCTCTGAGGCACCTGGCATTGGCCACTGTCGGAAGACAGGCTACTGGGCTAGACGGACCTTTGGACTGACCCAGTATGGCCGTTCTTAGGGGCAGGGCTTCAGATGGAAGCAATGCCTGGGAGGCAGATCACCAAACATACTATTCTAGTTCTGGGTTGACGAACTTTTCCATATTGTTTCCTCCATGTTACGATAGAATTTTAAAAACTGGGCTCTCCTCCCATTTAGCCATAAAGAAAGGGAGGACTGAACTCTGTTAATTCATACATTTGTAGATTTTAAGGGCCACAAGGGACCATTCTGATAATCTAGTCTAACCTCTTGCATAACACAGGCCATAGACATCCCAAGTTGAGAACCCATGGAATATTATTTAAGGGCCCACCCTGCTTTTATTAAGCCCTTCCCAAGACCTATAAAAGCCATAAAATGTTGGGGCAGTGAGACTACTTGGGTTTTTTTTTTTTTTTTTTTTTTTACGATGTAGCAAGTTAACAGCACTTTTGATTATTTATTACCTGTCTTTGTATTTCCTATTTTTCTTGTGCATACACTTCATACCCCACAGCTGGAAGTGGTGGGAGGAGATGGACTGGAACTGAATGCTTGCTTATAGTTGCATTCCATCATTTAAGAGATCACATAGCTCATTTTCTCACTGGGGTTGTATCCTCGCAGACCACGTATTTTGCCTAGGGAAGAATATAACTTTCTTGAAAGATGTTGTTTTTTAAAACACACAAGACACAAAAGCATTTTTGACACCAAACAAAGATCCCGAGTTTCATCCTCTTGCCACAAGCTGGAAAATAAAGCCCTGTGCTTAAAGATAAGTTAGCTGAAGGGTTTGTTGGTTTAATGAGATATAATAGATAAAGATAAGCAGCGTGAGAATAACAGCAGTACTTGGCATTCATATAGCACTAATCTACCTAGACATAAAACCTATCTTCACAACTCTCTTTGTTAAACTCTTGTATTATGGCAGTGCTCAATCAGGATCCATTGTGCTAGGTGCTGCACAAACACATAGGGAGAGACAGTCCTGCTTTGAAGAGCTTGCAGTCTAAATAAGTCTAAGACAAAGAGTGGGAGAAGGGAAGTATTATGATCCCCATTTTACAGATGGAGAGGTGGAGCCCAGCGAGATTGCATGACTTGGCCATGGTTACTCAGGAAAGCTGTGGCAGAACCAGGAAGTGAATCCTGATCTTTTCGGTCTCAGTGTTTTAACCACAAGACCTTAGGAGACGGGAGGTCATTAGCAACAGTGTGCTTGTGGTTATGAAATATACCGCCTTTTCCCCACGGACAGTCCATTCCTTTAGCCATATACTCTTACGTGTATAGAAATTAAACAGGTTTGCAAATACATCATATGGCAAATTGTTTCACATATCATAAGAAATGCATAATATCCATATGGAATGTTTTGACATTGCCAGAACTTTTCCCTTCCTAAATGAAATGTGAGTGAAATTGATCTGATTTCATGAAGCATTTTGATTTTGATGGAAGTGCATATTCCTGTGGAAAATGGTTCCCTCAAAGTTTCTCCAACCAGCTCTGTTAGTCACGTCTGAAAATCTTAGCTGTGGTTTTTAGGTATATGAATCTCAAGGCATTGAATGGGAACCGCATCTGAAGTGTCAAAACTGGGATTAGAACTCAACAGTTCTTTGCTGTCAGGAGTATTTTCTCAATGCCCATGTCCTAGTCAGTTTACTCTTCAAATCACATCTTACATAGTAACTCTTGCAAAATAACTAGTTGACCCATGGGTAAATTACAGTACCAAAGTTTCTTTAGTTTGTGTGCCTATATAATGCCATTATAGAATCATAGAATATTAAGGTTGGAAGAGATCTCAGGAGGTCATCTAGTCTAACCTCCTGCTCAAAGCAGGACCAACACCAACTAAATCATCCCAGCCAGGGCTTTGTCAAGCCGGGCCTTAAAAACCTCTAAGGAAGGAGATTCCACCACCTCCCTAGGTAACCCATTCCAGTACTTCACCACCCTCCTAGTGAAATAGTGTTTCTTAATATCCAACCTATACCTCCCCCACTGCAACTTGAGACCATTGCTTCTCATTCGGTCATTATGACTCTCTACTTAGCGAATACCCACCAGATAATGAAGGCAGAACGAATTCAGCTGGCTCAAGAGGTCCCTTATATTTTAAATGTAAATTTCTATCTCAATATAGTATTGCTTAACGACAATGTATTATTTTGGAAATTTCCTGCCTCCCATGCAAACCAACTTTAGTACAAATAATAATAAAGTAATTTAGTCCACATTGACGTTTTGCTACTTTCACAACTGTGCTTCTGCACAAGCTGAGCAGAATATGCTCTCTACAAAAACAATTCCTGAACAGCAGGGCAGATCCTTCACTGCTGTAAACTGGTGTAGCGCCATTGACTTCAGTGCATCTGTGCTACTCCCAATAAGGGATCAGAGTTTACATGAGCAATTAGAGCAGCAGGCAAGCTGTCCTTGCACACGGAAAGAAACAGCACGTTTTGTACAAACAGGAACAGATTACGTGCTCTGAGGGAGCTGAGTTTCCACAGAGTAATTTCATTAAGGCTGGAATTCAACCCTGTGAGAATGGAATCAGCACAACGCCTATGCAATATTTCAATTCCACTTGAACAGTATTTTATGGACTTAAATGGTGCATTGTGTCAGTCCCATCTACATCCTAAAAGATATGCTCATTATTTTATCTTTTACAATGTTTAAGCAATAATGGGGATCTCACCATTGACTTCATTAGGCTTTGGATCGGGCTTGAATTACTAACATGTTTGAGGGACAAGGTGGGTGAGGGAATATCTTTTATTGGACCAACTGTTGGTGAGGGAGACAACCTTTTGAACGTAAGCTCAAAAGCTTGTCTCTCTCACCAATAGAATTTGGTCCAGTAACAGAAAATTACCTCACCCACCTTGTCTCTCTAATATCCTGTGAGCAACACAGCTAGAATAACACTGCATACATATGAAAAAGGTTTTGCAGAAAGTTTTCATTTTTTGAAAAATGGCCTCTTTTCAAAAATGAAACTATCTGCAAAGAAACTGTCAACACGAGAGAGAATTTCTGTTTTGCATAAATATTTTGCACAATATTTTTTAACAGAAAGGCTTATGATTACAAACTCAAACCTAGGCCTCAAATTGGGAACCTTCCAAGCAAACCTGGGAAGTCATTTTATGATTTTGCATTGAAATCATGCAAGAAAACCTCATAGCTTCTCACAATGGTGAGACATGACTGAGTTTTACTTTGCGTTCAGTCCACACAGGTGCCTGCCTTTGAGTGGGTGGATTTGAATGAACCTGAAATTAAAATAAAATGTTTCTATGGCTATATAGTAAAAACCGCTGAAAATGTCACATACCCTAGTTCTAGTGGATTTATAACCTATCTACTGTAGCTATATATTGCTAGAGTGCCATCATTGTAGTATCTGGGCACCATAGTTTGGTTAAGAGACCATTATTGCTCTTACTCTGTGCTCCCAAACTATTAGAATCATAGAATATGAGGGTTGGAAGGGACCTCAGGAGGTCATCTAGTCCAACCCCCTACTGAGAGCGGGACCAATCCCCAGACAGATTTATGCCCCAGATCCCTAAATGGCCCCCTCAAGGATTGAACTCACAATCCTGGGTTTAGCAGGCCAATGCTCAAACCACTGAGCTATCCCTCCTCCCCCAAAAAATTGAAAGCCCAATAGCTATTCCACTCTAGCTCCGCACATTAGGGTACCTTTACACAGCAGTCGGGAGGTGTGACTGCAGCATGCATAGGCATTCCCAAACTAGCTTTGATCTAGCTACAAATAGCATCAAAGCCATGGCAGCACAAGCACAGGCTAGCCATTGAGTGCAAGCCCTCTGGGACACTAGATATGTATTCGGGTGACAAGCCCATGCCACTGCAGTTTTTAGTGGACCCGTTAGAGCCAGGTATGGCTACAGTCACATCTCCCAACTGCTGTAGAGATATACCCTAAAAGAGTGTCTTTTTGCAGTTTAGCTGAATCCAGTTCTAAAGTTGATTAATATTAGGTTGAGTCATTTTGCTCCACTTTGCTACCTACATTGTATTTCCCCCCACTTAGTACAGTGTAATTCCCAGTTAAGAGCAATTTTTGATTTTTTGGATACATAATACATATTCCTTTATATGATAGAATGGCTTTGCCGCATTGTTTTCATGTACTACTTAACATCACACTGTTGAAACAAACAGAAATCCTATGTAATGGTCTGGAAATTAGAAAGAGAAAGAAACGTTTCACTGAATTACCTGGATAATTCAGCACTTGACACTTGATAAATTACGTTTACTTTCAATACATTGGAGCTCATTACGTCAGATGGAAGTGAAAAGCAAATGACAGTTCTTGAAACAAACCGAGGAAAGATGAAGTTTGCTGAGTGCCTGAACTATTGCTAAGTAACTCAGTGAATCTTTTTAATTTAGTTCATGTATATTTGATGAGAGTTCAGTTATTCTGTGGTGAGCCTGCCTATAATGAAGCAATACAGGCACACATATTCATTTTAAATACAAGGAATCTATTATTAATTATACGTAATTTATTTCTTTTGTACATCAGTCCTGGAGACTATGGGTAGAATTTTCAAAAATCCCTAGGTGACGTAGGCACTTGGAAGCCCATGTCCCATTGTCTTTCAAAGAATCCAAACAGGACTTTGTTGCTTCTTGAAAATTTAACCTAGGGCAACAGACACTTTAGCAATTTTTAGTGACTGAGACTTGCACTAGCAAAGAGCGGGTTAATTCAATGTACTGCATTTGACCTTCGACTTTAAAACACCAACAACACACAAAACTGATCAACCTGCTCTCACCATTGGACAACACACTCTCTCCGTCACAGTGATGCAGTTCAGGACCTATGGGATGACCTGGTTATGCGGTTCTAGCACTCTGCATATTGTACTCATTGCTTGTTATACAGGCGAGTGACCTGGAATAAAACACTCCAGAAACTCTGATGTTTACTAATACACCAGTAAACCACTCCCATGCCCCCTCCCGAGCTCCACTATTGGCTTCCCATATGAGGTGTCAGTCCTAATATTCTGACTTCCTATCTAAAACATACAGGTTTAACTCTGAAGGGATTATCCAGTTCTATAGGCTTTAAATTGGCTGCAGGGCAGCTGAGTTATTCTAGTCATGTCATGTAGCGGGGATCATTGTAGCATTGTTCCCTGATGGATTCAAGAGAACTACATACAGGAAATCAAAGATGTAACTGGAAAAACAAAATTAAACTAAACTAATAGTCTTCCCATGAGAAATCAGTTTGCATTTCTAAATGTCTGGATGCATTTCTGTCTGGAGCTAAAAATCAAGAGGCAGCTCCTTTGCTGGTATATATCAGCACTGAGTCCGCTGGAGTGCTGCTGATTTACCCCAGCTGCACATCTGGCCCCATGTCTCAAGGACACGGGTGTATAAATCAGCGTGTTTGGCCGTGAGACTTTTGTTCTTCTCAAAGGATACAGTAATGCTCGCACAAATGGCCAATTTGAGGCTGCATAAAATTGTCTTGGTTTCATTTCCTTGGGCTAAACAAATGGCCCCTTTAAAAAATGAAGTGGGAAATAAATATATTGAAGGAAGGACAGTGCAATTTGTTTAAAAATCAAATGCAAAGCCAGGGTCTGATCCTGTGAGGTGCTTTGCTGACCCATTGAAGTCAGTGGGAGCTAAGAGTGCTCAGCATTTATTTCGGTGCCTGTGACTCTTCTCAGGTAAGTCTGTCCCTCTTTCCACTCCCTTGTAACCCAAATGCAGCAGGGACCCTTAACAGAGCCCCATTCGCTTTTTCCTGCCAGCCAAAGACCTACCGCATTCAGTTGCTGTGAGCATATTTTCATGCAGAAGTGCCTTTTTGCAGGTGCAATCCTGATCTACATATTCAAGAATCCAATTATGGAATTTTGTAGGCTCACTGGGCGTGGGTGGATTTTGACAGAACCAACCCCAGTTCCGTACAGGTTTGGAAACGGAACCGTTGAAATCCAAGCCTCCAAGTTGTCTACGTTTTAGCTACGTTTCACAGGCTGAACTGTGTATGCAGCCTCGACAACAATCAGATGCTTCTGAGTACCAGGATGTGCATTTTCATAATAGCACTTGACCTTTTATTTTGCCCTAGCGGCTCCATCATCATTGTTTTTATAAAGGTGGCTGATTGTACTGAACTCATTGCAGAGTCAATAAGATGCTTTTGTGACAAGTGAAAAGAGATGCCTCATGAATCTATGAGTAGGATGAGCTAAAAATGGCATCACTGTGCTCTCAGCTTCTGACGAAAGTTTCCAAATAATTTCCCAAGATGGCCATTCCTGCTGCCTAATTCTATCTTCCCTTTCCAGGAGACCCTTCTGCAGATTGCTCTCAAGTAGCACTAAAATATCAATGAGTTTTTAGTGCATGCGATTTAAGAAAAATAAATCATAGGAACTTAGAAATTGCTATGCCTAGTCACACTAGTGCACTTTCCAGTTCAGTATCTCGTCTCTGGCAGCGGCCAATGCCAGAGAAAAGAGCAACAAGTCCTGAAGTGGGCAATTATAGAAAACCTGTCCACAAGGGAAGTTTCTAATTCCCTCAGTTAGTGTGTAGCATAGCAGGTGTGGGTATAAAGATCTGGATCTGAAATTTCCCAGAGTTTAGGGTGGTTAAGATCTGGGGAGCTTGGTTCAAGTCATTATGGCTAAAATTCTGGTCCCATTTTGAAAGTTTTGCCATTGACGTCCATGGTGCCAGGATTTGCCATATAGATGAAGAATTATTTGCTATAAGAATCACGTATTATTTGCAATATAGCAGCACCTTCTGGTCCCTGCGACGGACCAGGACTCCATTGTGCTAGGCACTGTACAAACACATAACAAAAGTATGGTCCTTGCCCCAAGACGTTGCAATCTAAGCACTCTTGAGAAAGCAGGGAATTTCAGGTTTCAGTTAATACTTTTTATGTTTTAAATTAAATCAAGGGTGTTGTCAGCTCTCCTGTTTTTAGTGTGACTCGAGGTATTTAGTGTTTTCCTTAAAGACACTGTTCCTAGAATCCTGTGACACTGAGAATCTCAGCTTTCAATAAAAAATAAGGACGTTTCTCACCCTCGTGATTGTGGAGAAAAGCTTGAAAATGTGACCCGAATGCACCTTAAAGGCTCATATACCAGAAGACAAATAAAAAGTACCCACCATTGACTATTTTTGAAAAAGATCTCATGATTTTTAGGCCAATGTAATGAGTTTTATATGCTTGGGGTTGGGAATACTGCGATCAACAACATATTGCATGAAACCAGATTTAGTGACTCAGAACTCCCAAACTCGGTATGTCTTCATGGCTCTTTCTAGCCTACTCCCTGTTAGACATCTGCAGTGTCCACAAATCACACTATGACACAGCAGAGAGTTTGCAGCTGGATCTGTGTCCAAACTTTTCCAAAATTCAGAGGTTCTCAGATTCAGCGGTTTGATTTCTCCCATTCTAGACACAGGCCAGGTGTGAAGTAGAGTAAAACTTCCCTGAAGTTATCAAATCTGGGGGTTTGGTTTCTGCCTTAACTAGTATAAACTGAATTACATTATAGCCAAGCTTGCAGTAGTACAAAAAGGGTTTACAACTGACTTGAAATTTCCCTGTAGCTACTCTGAAAGCAAACTGAACCAGTCTCTGAGATTCGTATGAGTGTAAATCAACACCTTTATACTCCCTCACAGCAAGACTGTCAGACGCTAAATGGACTTAAGGTCTGTTTCAGCAGGACAGTTCTTACATTTAATAGTATCTTAAAATGCTTCAGGAATTCTTCCCAATAATTCTGTGGTGAAAAGTGAAATATGGAACTTTTGGGGGCCAGTTCTTCGGCTCACATAAGCCGATGAAGCATCACTGACTTCCAGAGGGTTTAAACAAAAAAATAGAAAATGGGATGAAATTAATAGAAGGTATCAAAGCAAAATCAACATAAGCCTGATTCCGATCTCACTCACAGAAGTGCGAATTAGGAATAACTCCACTGAAGTTCATGAAAGTATTGGAGCAGGTCAAAAATTTTCTATCAAAACCATTTTTTATGCAAAAGTGCTTTTAAACGAAAATTGAATTTTAAGTGAAAAAAACTCAGTGTGTATGGGGGGAAAGGGTCACAGAAAACCCTCAAACTGAAATTTTTTTTACAACTCCCCCCAAAATAAAAGAAAACTTTACAAAAATGAGAAGTTTTTGTTTCAGTCAAAATTTTTCATGGGGCGGTGGAAAGCCATTCTTCAACCACCTCTAGAAATGATGCTAGTGTAAAACCATTGTTGGATAAATTCAGAATAGTCCCTATGTCTGCTGTCTCCTACTTTGGAAATGCAAGTATCTAGTCTGGGAGATTCATTGTGTTTTTAATATAAAAGAACGTGGCTTATTTTTTTCTATATATTAAGCTAAGACAAACAACACACATGCATATATTTTAAAGATATAATATAGTATCTTATCTATGTAATATCATCACTGCAGAAGATGGGCTAGAACATAGAACTTTGCTTGACAATAAAAACCATGGACTGAGTAGAGACACTGGATTTTTGGCTTATTACAACAATCTATAACCCACTAACAACCTCCCCCAATCTGCCTTTTTTGTCTCCCTTCCTTTCCCTCTATGACTGGAGGGGTCTTAGTGGGTCACCTCACCTTAAGTGATCCCTTGAAATATGGGTTAACTACTTATGCTAACCAATCTGTTCCACCTTGTATTTACCTGTGACATTTTTTAGTAGGTTTCCCAGACCTAAGGAAGAGCTCTATGTAAGCTCAAAAGCTTGTCTCTCTCATTGACAGAAGTTGGTCCAATAAAAGATATTACCTCACCAACCTTGTCTGTAGAACATAGTTTCTCAACCTGAGGTCACAACCTCCAGCAGGTTGCAGACAGTCATTAAATGTGTCTCCCTTTCTTTGTGGATAGATTGGTGGGTGGGGGAGTTGGAACACCTTGAAACTCTGGTCTGTTTTACCATGGGGTTCACCATCTAGAAAAGAGTGGGAACCACTGGGCTAGAAGATCTCACAAGTCTTTTCCATCTTTATCGTCTATGATTCGTAACACTTTCTATTGCTTAGCAGTGAATGGTTTCTGAGCTCCCTCTCGTGGAAGATATGTTCTTTGCAGTTTAAGCTTGTGAATTTCTTCCCTTCTGGCTTTTCTTGCTGCTTTTCCAGGCATTTCTTGGGAAACTATTCCACTGCTCCTTTACTTCTAACTTCTTTTTGGGCTTTTTTATTCATCGCATCAGGCCCATTCCTGGAGCTCATACTCCAGACCACCTCTCATTGAATAAGTAGAAGGTTTGGACGCTGTCTGTGTGTGTAGATATAATCTTAAGGGACAAAATACACTCAGACTAGGGGATGCAGAAAAGTCAAAATGCAGCAGATCTGCTGCATGAGGTGTAGGCAGCTCCAGAGCAGGCACATGTGATTTTTAGATCACCAGTGTGTACTGAAACTGAGATTTGCTCTAGCTCATTGTACTATGATGACAGGAATTGGAGAAAGAGGACCAGGTTTCCGGAGGGGGCGTGTATAGGTCAGGAACCCATGTTGCCAACTCTCATGATTTTATTGTGAGTCTCACAATATTTGGTGTTTTTCATATGGCCCTAGCCCCTGCACTCACAGGACTATATGAGAATCTCCTCTTTCATTTAAAAAAGATTCTAGCCTTCATGAATGCCCAGAAGAACTGACATTTGAACCAAACGCACTTTGGGACTCATTAACCAGAAGTCAAATTAAAAAGAAACCAATTAAAAATATATATATGAATGTTAAGCCTTTTCATTTGGCGGGGGGGAAGGAGGAGGCTGGAGTCATGATTTTTGAACGCTTGGAGTTGGCAACACTGGAAAGCAGAGGCTCAAGAATGCAAATCCTGGGGCTTGCACTAGGAGAGAAACCGTGGAACCTCAGTATATAACACGCTGGCTTCTCGGCCTATTTAGGAAAACCCTGTTTCTTACAGCTCAGCCCTGCTGCATCTGTTCTTGGTATTGAAACAGCCAGGGGGAGCATCCACAACTATGCGGAACCATTGGCTAAAATCCCCTGTCGAGGCTGCGGTATGGGCATGTCAATTATTTTCACAGGGCTCAGTTCACCCATCCGAGTAAGGGGTGCAGAAGGGTCCCAGTGCAGCAGAGCTGCTACACGTGGTGTGGGCAGCTCCACCGGAGGCACATAGGAATCTTGAAACCCCCATGTATGGAGTTTGCTGGGGCACGAGGGCTCAAGTAGTAGTGGGGGAAGGGCTGTGCCTCTGTTCATTCAGGTTTTCACACCATAATACCGCATGCTTGAGTTTTTTTGTGGGGAGTCACGCACGCTGCCCTTACTGCTCCCCCTGAAATTTCTCACTACTCCCACAGAATCCTACGTGTTCCTAATGATCAGTAAAATAACTTTAGAAGTATCTATTGCTTAAACAGGGGCCACGCAGTTTCCACAAGGTTGTTACCTTTAAGGAAGCTTACAAAGGACCTAAACCTGAAATCCTTGCTATGGCTTGCCCTGAGATATCAGGGTAGAGGGCTGGGTCAGAGCCAAGATTAGAATTTGGGAATTCCTGGCTCCGCATCTAGCATTCACACCCTACCTCTCTTGACTACAGCAATGGCAACCATTGTTCATTAAGGGCCTGATTCTCCACCGCCTTGCATCTTTTGGAGTCATTTGTACAAACCCACAGCACAATGGAGCCGTAACTGGGGTTCCTAGGCACTACCGCAATACACATAATAATGTATGGCTGTTTAAAGAGAATATAAATCATTCTGATGTGGTAGCTGCAAGCGGCTGGCTTGTTTCCCCAGACTGCTGGGGACTCTCTGCCACTCAAGTCTCTTTCAGGGCACAGGTTTGTACTTCAGACATTAACCCTAGGCAAAACATCAAAGCAAAAACAGTTCCTCTGCCCACCCAGGGCTACAGCTACCAAAGGCTTTCCCACCCAGGGACACCAGAAGGACTGCAAAAAGGTGGTGGGGGGAGCAACCCAAACATTTAGAAAACCTACTGAGCAAGGCTGTGTCTGTTACTTTAAGCAAAGCCATAATAAACATATTATTGCTAATTCCATAGGCCATATCTGCCCATTGCTCACGACAGGAGTCACAAAAAAGACAACACACGAAAACTCAACACAATCTCAAACAGCAATAAACAATAAGCAGTAGTTAAACAGGTAGCTTTTTGGAAAACTATATTCAAACCATTTATGACTATTGCCATTACTGAGCAGCAATTAAAAAGAAAGCGAAGGAAAGCCCAGATTTCAGAGTCAGGACCGGCTCCAGGGTTTTTGCCGCCCAAGCGGCGGAAAAAAACAAACAAACAAACCCCGCGATCGCAATTGCGATCCGCGGCACTCCGACGGCAGCTCCACCGCACCGAAGAAAGCGGCGGTAATTCGTCAGCAGGTGCTTCCCTCCGAGAGGGACCCGCCTCCGAATTGCCGCGGAACCCAACGTGCCGCCCCTTCCCCTTGGCCGCCCCAAGCACCTGCTTGCTGGGCTGGTGCCTGGAGCCGGCCCTGGTCAGAATGCAATCAGTTTAAATGGTTTTACTGGGGCTGGTTACTTTTTAATTATTGCTACATCGTTTAAAACTTAAGGTTGAATACTAAAACATCTGAATACTTTCAGCCATATCCCATGAAAATAATCGCTGATCACTGCACAAAGCTACAGTATTAGGTACAGCTACAATGTCAAATATCTTCCAATTATTTATTTTATGTCGCCTTGGAAACAAAACCCACATAAGAAAACATTCCAAAAGACATCCATATCTGATTACAGTATCAATATAGGCTACGCTGCTTGCCATCAGGATTTGCATAGTCATTTACCATGCTTATTAGCAGTAAGAGTATTATTAAAAGCAACTTACAGTAACATAAAAGTCTGGGATTTTCCTTATTTCATCAATGTAGTCTTCAGTCTTTTCAGAAGGTGGGAATACCTTCCATAACTTCAACAACTTGTATTTGTGGAACTAATGGGAACTACATACAATTAACAAACAGTTCACATTTTGTCGTCTTCAGTGTTGTAGCTGAATATCTACATTAACTTGGCTGGTGTAAGCATGTACTTTATAAACACATTCCCTGTGCTAATTTGATTTTTCATGTACACCTAGTTTTCCAGCACAATCCTTCCAATTATTCATGCCAATCAAAGCAAATGTGTCATGTCTGCATATACAAAAGCTAAGTTTCTTAACTCTGGCAAATCAACCCTGTGCAGCAGGCTCTCTTTCTTGTTTTATGGTGCACAAGCTCTGATCTATCTTTATACCAGTCGAAATAGAAAAATCTTGCTCTTGCATTGTTGCAAGATCCAGATATGCAAAGGGTTCCTAGTTTTGAAATAGGGACTCTATGTTGTCAGGGTGTAATGGTGCAATGTGGCAGATCACAATTTAGGGATTAGTCCAGGGTTACCTACTGTTTTGTCGATGAATGAAGTTGAAGGCGAGTATTTCCCATATTTCATCTGAATATGAGCACCATCATTCCTTTCTGTAAGTATTATCAGCAACAGCAAGAATGGGACTTACTGGGTTTCAGAGCAGGGACTCCTTTGGTGTCTACCTCCCTCTTCACTGTGTTCTATACTTGAATGTTCAGTCATTGGTAAGACAACTCCCACCTGTTCATGCTCTCTGTATGTGTGTATATATATCTCCTCAATATATGTTCCATTCTATATGCATCCGAAGAAGTGGGCTGTAGCCCACGAACGCTTATGCTCTAATAAATTTGTTAGTCTCTAAGGTGCCACAAGTACTCCTGTTCTTTTTGCGGATACAGACTAACACGGCTGCTACTCTGAAACCTGCCTTTATTTAGCATCTTCCATCGAAGGATCTTAGAAAACTTTAGAAATAAATAAATGTATTTTCACAACAACTCTGTTGTAGGTAAGATTCCCTCCCCTTAACTGCAGGTAAACTCAGCCACCAAGACCCAGATCCTCACAGGTATTTAGGCATGTAACGCCCATAGAAATCAATGGGAGGTATGCGCCTTTGAGTATCTGGGACCAGAGTTTATATCGTGACTTGCCCAGTGTCACACATTGAGGCTGATCTGGGAACAAAGATCTGCCGACTCCCAGTCCTGAATTTTAATCACTAGACCAGTAGTTTTCAACCTTTTTTTATTCGCAACCCCCTAAAAAATTTTTAATGGAGGTGTGGACCCCTTTGTAAATATTAGACATAGTCGGCAGAGCCCCAGGGCCTGTAGACCACAGGTTGAACACCACTGCACTAGACCATACGGAAGCCACCAAGAACAGCAATCAGAACATTTAGTTAACGTGAAACCAGTTCTAATCAAGCAACAAAGAGTCCTGTGGCACCTTACAGACTAACAGACGTATTGGAGCATAAGCTTTTGTGGGTGAATACCCACTTCGTCAGACGCACAGTTCTAATCAAAATCTCAGGAGGGTGACTTCATCTTTTATACTCCAGTAGTGCCTACCAGCCCCACTGGAGATCAGAATCCCATTGTCTCAGGCGCTATACAACAGTAAAAGTAGTCCCCGCCCTAAAAAACTTATGGTTTAAATAGACATGATGGACAAGAGGTAAGAAGGGAAACTAAGATCCAGATCCTAAAAACGTATTTAATTTTTTCCCCCTTAGGTGCCTAAATACCTTTGAGAATCTGGGCCTAAATGCCTTCCCCAAGCTCACACAGATGGTGAGTGGCAGAGGTGAGTATAGAACCCAGGTGTCTGGAGTCCTAGTTTGAAAACCGTGGCCACAACGGGAATTTTAATCTCTATCTTCCTCCAGAAGGTAGTATTAATTACCGTATATTACAGTAGAGTCCCCTAGACTCTTCCTTTTACACAGAATCCCCCATCAGACACAGACACCTTACTGAAGAGGTAATTGAAGAAAAATATTGTTTGTGTTGTGATATTGGGTCAACATGATGGGAAAGCGAGTTCACAGCAAAGAAAGGAGGGATCTAATTTGGAGATGAAGCAGGGAACTAAATAAAAAAAAGCTTGAAAAACTGGTCAGATGCGAAATCTAAAACTCTACAAAGCCAATTGGGCAAGAAAAATGACTGTGACATGTTGGAATTTGATTTTGTGACATTCTTGTTTGGTGCTGAAAATGAAAGATGAAAGAAGCCTGTGCGGTAACGTGTAGGGAAGTCAGAAACATGTACTGAGAACTAAGCTAAGATCTCTTCATTTCATTATTGCCATTTTATAATCTTGCATTAACAGCTGTAATTAGTGCCAGGCCATCAGCTGTTATTGAAATGGCTGAAACTAATTAGGCCCAAGGTTTTTATGGGAATGAGTCTGTTAGCCTGAAAATTTACAATGACTGTTCTTCTGAAATGATGAACATGAGTATCATAGTGATACTTCTGAAACTGACAGCAAAAGCATGACAGCAAAATGTCATGGGGGATTTTGGCTGTTCACCCTTTTCTTCTGAGATTCTCTGATCTGAGAGTGAGTGCTTGGATTGTAAGGTCACCTGCAGAGATCTCTGTGAATCAAATGTCCTGATTGTAACACACTGGAAGTCCAGATCTAGATAGGGTGACCAGATGTCCTGATTTTATAGGGACAGTCCCGATTTTCAGGGCTTTTTCTTATATGGGTACCTATTACCCTCCACACTCTGTCCCAATTTTTCATACTTGCTGTCTGGTCACCCTAGATCTATAGCTGAATTTTGCAGCTTCCACCCATCCCTAGTTATTTTTAACTTTATCTATGGTAGGTAAAATCCCTCATGGAAAGAATGTACTGGGCCTGACTCTTGATCTCATTCATATCTAATTATTCCTAATGTATACATGTGTGTAACAGAGCAAGATCAAGCCCACAAAAATTGAAGGCCTGATTCTCTGAGGTGCTGAGCAACCCCAGCTCCCATGGAATTCATATACAGCTGAGGGAAAATCAGAGCTAAGATCAATGTTTGTAGACATATCTTCTTATTTAGGGCCCAGCACTAGAAAGTACCAAGCATTTTGATCTCCTGCTGAAGTCAACAGGAGTGGGGGTGTAAGGTGCCTGGCAGGTGGTACTCAGTACCACACAGGACTGGACCCTACTATACATGGATTGAAACCTTATTAGCACATAATCTGCCTCTACATATTTTCACCAATTAACATCTCCAGGAAATGAAGATGTCAAAATTAGGCTACGACTCTGTTCTCAGAAGCATTGGGTAGATGGGAGGGTAGCGATGGACAAAGCAATTTAAGGAAATAAAAATTCCATTTCCCAGCCCTGGTCAAGGCTTTCCCTATTTGAACCCGATTGGAACCTTTTGGGTGGTTGCAGAATGTCGGGTTTCCATTTTCTCTCCGTGTCCACATTATTTCCCATTGTTCTGCAGACATCTTCAGTTTTTGATTTCATCTGGGCATGGAAGAGCCAAAAGTCAGATGTTAAGTTTCTGTAGCCTGGCTGAAAGCAGGAAGTACTGAAAATCGGATGAGAAAGTCTGCTCTGGAGAAGTTTTCTGCCCGGTTTTACAGATGCAAGTGTCTTGGATAGTCCAAATTGGCTTTTGATAAGAATCTCTAGACTTTTAGGTACATAGTTAAACTGAACTTGAATTCCAGACATCTATACAGTATTGATCTACTGTGATCCAAGAACTAAAACAATTCTACCAAAGTTAGGCTGACTTTCCCTGACACAATCATTGTCTGAAATCCTAGCTTCAGACCTAAGACATAAGTTTTGTGTCTCTCTCCCAAGAGAGCCAGCATCTTCCTACTCTTCTGTCACGTACAACTGCTCTCAGCTATCATTATACTTGCACAAGTGTCACGGCTATCAGCTCATTTGATGGTAATGAATTTGCAGCCACATATCTCCTCAATGGGTTCATCTCCTGGAAATTCATCTTTCTAATTTCTCCTGTTCCGAAGCACCGCAGAGTTATGAGGAGTTTAAGTGTCCATCAATTAACGTCAAAATACAATGAAATACCTACGGAGCTGCATTTGACATCCACTAGAATGCCAAATGAATTCGCTAATGATCAGTCCCTCTGCCATGAGAGTCCCAGGAACTCAAGATGATGGGACATTTAGGCTCAGTTCATAAAATATGTATGGGACCATTCAGTGGGGTTTTGCACTCTGTGGAGTGAGAAAAGAAATAGTGATATTTGGGTCATGAGACTTAAAACTTAACTCTCCTCTGTGCCTTTGCAAAATTAAAAGCCCAACTCCCATTGACTTTTAATGTGAGGTGGGAGCCTGACTGCTCGTTATGCCTTTTTAAAAAGCTCCCCGTAAAGCAGCACCAAGCTTATAAGGATTCCCAAAGCTGTGCTAGGCTTGATTCTCCAACGGCCTGGTGGTTAACTCAGTGGTCAGGGATTCCTTCTATGTTCGGCCACAGGCAAATCATGGATGAGTGACTTTGGCCTAGATCCTCAAAAGGCATTTAATCACCTAACTCCCATTGATTTCAATCTCCCTTTGCTTCCATTCCCATCTGTGAAACGGGGATGATAATATTTCTTTTGTCTATATAGTTGCAAGGGAGCAAGCGGGAGTGAGGGAGCTACCTGCAGGATACCTGAAGTCTGGAGCAGGCTTGCTAAATGAGCCAGCCAGCGACACCTGGTGCAGGGAAGGAACCTCAAGCGGCTGGTTCCCTGTAAGAGACCTGGCCCTAGGCTTGGTCTGTTTCAATGATTGTGTAGAAAATGTCACTGGCTCCTCATGTGGCTAGAAGAATAATGATCCTTCATGTAATTTAACGCTGTTGCTGCACATATGTACAGTCATACTTCATACTGCTTATTTCTTCTGGCTAAACGGTGTAGCTTAATATATTATGGTGTGAATTGTAAATGGTATGCTATAAAACAGAGAGGACAGGCAATTGACTCAACACTGCGGATAGACTCTGAGCTTGTACATTTCTTGACTTTTGGTTAATATAATATACGCTGCCTTAAAGTTGCATTAGCATAGCCTGTTTGCATTGATATAACAACACTAGAGCAAAACCCTACACTGTGTCACAGAATATTGAATGTTCATGTAGAGAAGACAGGACTTATGACATGCTTTGCAGAGGTGCCAAACCCCTGCAATGCCCATTGAACTCATTGGGACTGATTCTCCACTGCATTGCACTGGCATGAAACCAATGTAACTCCACTGAAGTTGGGTCCATTTAACTTCAGTGAGAGTCCTGGCCACTAGCCACCTTTGAAAATCAGACTTTTGAGGTCTCCCCTGAAAGACTCACGGGAAACGTCAGCTCAACTCATCGGCCTCAGAAGCACAAAGGGATGTGAACTAGGGGTTCCAGAGAACTGGGGAATGTTAGACCCCATTCTGGGGATCTGCGGTGCGAGACCACTCAACTAGATTCATAGATTCATAGATTCTAGGACTGGAAGGGACCTCGAGAGGTCATCGAGTCCAGTCCCCTGCCCGCATGGCAGGACCAAATACTGTCTAGACCATCCCTGATAGACATTTATCTAACCTACTCTTAAATATCTCCAGAGATGGAGATTCCACAACCTCCCTAGGCAATTTATTCCAGTGTTTAACTACCCTGACAGTTAGGAACTTTTTCCTAATGTCCAACCTAGACCTCCCTTGCTGCAGTTTAAGCCCATTGCTTCATGTTCTATCCTCAGAGGCTAAGGTGAACAAGTTTCCTCCCTCCTCCTTATGACACCCTTTTAGATACCTGAAAACTGCTATCATGTCCCCTCTCAGTCTTCTCTTTTCCAAACTAAACAAACCCAATTCTTTCAGCCTTCCTTCATAGGTCATGCTCTCAAGACCTTTAATCATTCTTGTTGCTCTTCTCTGGACCCTTTCCAATTTCTCCACATCTTTCTTGAAATGCGGTGCCCAGAACTGGACACAATACTCCAGCTGAGGCCTAACCAGAGCAGAGTAGAGCGGAAGAATGACTTCTCGTGTCTTGCTCACAACACACCTGTTAATACATCCCAGAATCATGTTTGCTTTTTTTGCAACAGCATCACACTGTTGACTCATATTTAGCTTGTGGTCCACTATAACCCCTAGATCCCTTTCTGCCGTACTCCTTCCTAGACAGTCTCTTCCCATTTTGTATGTGTGAAACTGATTTTTTCTTCCTAAGTGGAGCACTTTGCATTTGTCTTTGTTAAACTTCATCCTGTTTAACTCAGACCATTTCTCCAATTTGTCCAGATCATTTTGAATTATGACCCTGTCCTCCAAAGCAGTTGCAATCCCTCCCAGTTTGGTATCATCCGCAAACTTAATAAGCGTACTTTCTATGCCAATATCTAAGTTGTTAATGAAGATATTGAACAGAGCCGGTCCCAAAACAGACCCCTGCGGAACCCCACTCATTATGCCTTTCCAGCAGGATTGGGAACCATTAATAACAACTCTCTGAGTACGGTTATCCAGCCAGTTATGCACCCACCTTATAGTAGCCCCATCTAAATTGTATTTGCCTAGTTTGTCGATAAGAATATCATGCGAGACCGTATCAAATGCCTTACTAAAGTCTAGGTATACCACATCCACAGCTTCTCCCTTATCCACAAGACTCGTTATCCTATCAAAGAAAGCTATCAGATTGGTTTGACATGATTTGTTCTTTACAAATCCATGCTGGCTGTTCCCTATCACCTTACCACCTTCCAAGTGTTTGCAGATGATTTCCTTAATTACTTGCTCCATTATCTTCCCTGGCACAGAAGTTAAACTAACTGGTCTGTAGTTTCCTGGGTTGTTTTTATTTCCCTTTTTATAGATGGGCACTATATTTGCCCTTTTCCAGTCTTCTGGAATCTCTCCCGTCTCCCATGATTTTCCAAAGATAATAGCTAGAGGCTCAGATACCTCCTCTATTAGCTCCTTGAGTATTCTAGGATGCATTTCATCAGGCCCTGGTGACTTGCAGGCATCTAACTTTTCTAAGTGATTTTTAACTTGTTCTTTTTTTATTTTATCTGCTAAACCTACCCCCTTCCCATTAGCATTCACTACGTTAGGCATTCCTTCAGACTTCTCGGTGAAGACCGAAACAAAGAAGTCATTAAGCATCTCTGCCATTTCCAAGTTTCCTGTTACTGTTTCTCCCTCTTCACTAAGCAGTGGGCCTACCCTGTCTTTGGTCTTCCTCTTGCTTCTAATGTATTGATAAAAAGTCTTCTTGTTCCCCTTTATTCCCGTAGCTAGTTTGAGCTCATTTTGTGCCTTTGCCTTTCTAATCTTGCCCCTGCATTCCTGTGTTGTTTGCCTATATTCATCCTTTATAATCTGTCCTAGTTTCCATTTTTTATATGACTCCTTTTTATTTTTTAGATCATGCAAGATCTCGTGGTTAAGCCAAGGTGGTCTTTTGCCGCATTTTCTATCTTTCCTAACCAGCGGAATTGCTTGCTTTTGGGCCCTTAATAGTGTCCCTTTGAAAAACTGCCAACTCTCCTCAGTTGTTTTTCCCCTCAGTCTTGATTCCCATGGGACCTTACCTATCAGCTCTCTGAGCTTACCAAAATCCGCCTTCCTGAAATCCATTGTCTCTATTTTGCTGTTCTCCCTTCTACCCTTCCTTAGAATTGCAAACTCTATGATTTCATGATCACTTTCACCCAAGCTGTCTTCTACTTTCAAATTCTCAACGAGTTCCTCCCTATTTGTTAAAATCAAGTCTAGAACAGCTTCCCCCCTAGTAGCTTTTTCAACCTTCTGAAATAAAAAGTTGTCTGCAATGCAGTCCAAGAATTTGTTGGATAGTCTGTGCCCCGCTGTGTTATTTTCCCAACATATATCCGGATAGTTGAAGTCCCCCATCACCACCAAATCTTGGGCTTTGGATGATTTTGTTAGTTGTTTAAAAAAAGCCTCATCCACCTCTTCCACCTGGTTAGGTGGCCTGTAGTAGACTCCTAGCATGACATCACCCTTGTTTTTTACCCCTTTTAGCCTAACCCAGAGACTCTCAACACTTCCATCTCCTATGTCCATCTCTACCTCAGTCCAAGTGTGTACATTTTTAATATATAAGGCAACACCTCCTCCCTTTTTCCCTTGTCTATCCTTCCTGAGCAAGCTGTATCCATCCACACCAACATTCCAATCATGTGTATTATCCCACCAAGTTTCAGTGATGCCAACAATGTCATAGTTGTATTTATTTATTAGCACTTCCAGTTCTTCCTGCTTATTACCCATACTTCTCGCATTTGTATATAGGCATCTAAGATATTGGTTTGATCTTTCCTCCCAGTTTTGTCCTGACCCTCCTTTCTCTCTGCCAATATAGCCCACACTCCCTCTCGTTTCCGACCCATCTCCCAGGTCTCCATGTTCCCCACTTACCTGCGGGCTTTGCTCACCTGTCCCCGTGGAACCTAGTTTAAAGCCCTCCTCACTAGGTTAGCCAGTCTGTGTCCAAATAGGGTCTTTCCCCTCCTCGAAAGGTGAACGCCATCTCTGCCTAGCAGTCCTTCCTCAAATAGCATCCCGTGGTCTAGGAAGCCAAAGCCCTCCTGGCGACACCATCTTCGCAGCCAGGCATTCACCTCCATGATGCATCTGTCTCTGCCCGGGCCCCTACCTTTGACAGGAAGAATCGAAGAGAATACCACCTGCGCTCCAAACTCCTTCACCCGTACTCCCAGAGCCCTGTAGTCACTCTTGATCTGCTCAGTGTCACACTGCGCAGTATCATTTGTGCCCACATGGATGAGTAGCATGGGGTAGTAGTCAGAGGGCTGGATAATCCTCGACAATGCCTCCGTAACGTCTCGGATACGGGCTCCCGGCAGGCAGCATACCTCCCGAGATGAAATGTCAGGGCGACAGATGGGCGCCTCCGTCCCCCTCAGCAGAGAGTCTCCGACCACCACTACCCTACGTTTCCTATTCGCAGTGGTGGCAGCAGACCTCCCAGCCTTAGGGGTACGAGGCTTCTCCTCCTTTACTGTAGGGGGTGATGCCTTCTTTCCTGTATCAAGAAGAGCATAACGGTTACCTATTACCACAGCGGGAGGGTTCGGAGCAGGGGTGGAGCACTGCCTGCTGCCAGAAGTAACCAGCTGCCAGTGTCCACCCTGAGCCATCTCCTCCTCCACCAGTGGTGTATCAGCAGTCCTGTGTACTGGGACAGCTACCTCAGCTGTCTCCACATGGACACTGTCCAGGAACTGCTCGTGGATTTGGATGCTTCTCAACCTAGCCACCTCCTCCTGTAGCTCTCCCACCTGCTGCCTGAGAGATTCCACCAGCAGGCACCTTTCACATTCTAATCACATTAGAATTTGCCAAATTCACATGCAGTATTTAACAGACATCTCATTTCAGATATGTTGCTGTCTAGGCTACCAATGGCTCTAATCTCATTGCCTTCAGTCATAGTATCAGTTACTACAGCCTTGATTCATCTAAAGCAAAATTTCAACTACCCAGCACCTGCCACAGGCAGACCATCTCCATGGGCTTCCAGCTCTGGTTCTTACAGCTAACAAAGCTTGTCAACAGGAAATTCAGCTGGGGTGTGAGATCTTTTAACCGAGATCAGCAGTAGCTTTGACTAGAATGCTGTGTGGAATGGGAAATGTCACTTGAATTTCAGATGCCTTAAAGCTAAGAAGGATGCAAAGCCTTTTCATTTCCCCTCAAATCCTGATTCTCCAGAGACAACAATGTACCTTAGGCCCCTCTGGGAAGCTACTTTTAGGATTTTCAAAGTTAATTAAGCCATTAGCAGGCATAGTAATGCGGGGATATTTGCTTAACCATGTGCTTTCAAGTCTGCTAAGTCTGGAGGTGAAATCTTGGCCTCATACAAATCAGTGGGGGTTTTGCAACTGACTTCAGAGGGGGCCAGGATTTCACCCTCAGTGTTTCGACAGTTTGGGATGAAAATCTGGACGCATATTCTGGTTTATTTCTGACATTAATATCGCTGCACCCATTCACAAACCAAGCCCTATGCACTGAAGTCTATGGAAGGGCTCTCAGTGATTTCAGTGGGCATTGGAACAAACCTGTTTGTTAGACCTTTACTTATAATCTTTTTTCCCCCTCCCATATTATATTGGGGCCTGAATGTTGGTAGGGAAGATAATTTGCCTTTGAAGCACCATGGCCAGTGATGGCATATACGAATAAACAAACAATAATAGAGAGGCTTAGGAGCAAAGCTGGGAAAACCAGTATGGAGAGTGTATCTCTCTTGCTCTCACACACATGCAAAATATTTGCCTGTTGGCTAGTGCCAACTCCCTTGAACCCAACTTTTCTGAAGACTTATCCCTCAAATGTCCATTTGCACAGTTGCCTCTGCATTTCCATGGCAGGGAGAAAAAGAGAACACTCCAGGAAGTTCACTATGGACCTTGCTATGCCAATCTAATTAACCTGGAAAGCATTCAGGTACAGTGGTAGTGGCGGGCAAAACCCTTAAGTAAGTAGATAGATACAAGAGGGGCTGTTTGTGTGGTATATACAGACTGACTTGAAGTGCCAGATGTTTCAGGAGAAAGCTTGTTTCCAGTAATTGTTCTACCCAAGTTTGCTTACTGAGAGGATGGGATAATTCGAAACCTCAGATAAGCATGGAACCAGCCAAACCAAATCAAAACTCTAAGGGTCAGCTGGTGTAAATCAGCATAGCTCGACTGACCTCAACATTTTGTGCCACTCTGCAGAGGTACACGTGGAAACGATGACAGAGACAGTGGGGCTGGTTCCAACAGGCCATATGTTGTTAATAGCTAAACCACAACCAGACAGTGGAGAAAGAATGCCACAGGATGTGTTCCATCTGAAGCTGAATACCTGATTTCAAAGAAGCAGATATGAGCCCTATGTACAGATGAATGGAGTCACTAATAAAACTGTATGAACACAAATGGGCAGGAATACAAAGGCCCAGGGGCACCGGAACAGGGGGGGAGGGGTCAGAGGCCATGCCACCCCCCACTTTTTACTGGCCGTAAGGACGAGCAACGGGGGAGGAGGCCTGGGGGGAAGGGCGGTGCCGGGGTGGGGGATCAGGAGAAAGGGACAGTGCTGGGCAGAGGCTTGGGGGAAGGGGCAG
Organism: Emys orbicularis; assembly: GCF_028017835.1. Classification (NCBI taxonomy): domain Eukaryota; kingdom Metazoa; phylum Chordata; order Testudines; family Emydidae; genus Emys; species Emys orbicularis. The sequence continues at coordinate 138,164,936 of NC_088684.1, forward strand.
CATGGGGGAGGGGCCATGGTTTGGGCACCGGTGGCCCCCCTACTGTTAGGAAGCTTCGGCTGCCCCTACTAAAGCCTGGTTATTGATGATCCTTAAACCAGGCAGGTACAGAATAAATAGATTAGAATCATTTTGGGTCTCCAAATGTCTACGGTAAACTCTTTAAACAGGGATCATTCTTTCGCAGGGAATTCTAAGGCTCTAAGGGTACGTCTACACTGCAGAGGGGAACATCCCGCCGAACTTGGGTAGACAGACTCGGGCTAACTCTGTGCGAGCTAGCACACTAACAGTGTGGATGTTCAGGCACCGGGGGTGGCTTGGGCTAGCCACTTGAGTCCAAGCCTGCGCAGACTCTTGGGGCTGAGCTTGGGTGCTGGTGTCGCAACGTGAAAGTAAAAGAGCTCATGTAGCTGCAGGATCTCATCGGGAACAAAGCAGGTAATTAACCCCCATAAGAAAATTTCGTGATGAATGACCCAGAGGGAATGTTACATAGGTGTAATGAGTCTATCAAAAGATACGTCTCTAAGAATGGGTAAATAATGGTCATTTTGGCTTGTTTGAGAGGAAGCAAGACTGCAGGCTGATGCTTTATATTTAATTAAAGAGTAAATGGCAGATGAAAACCTTGAGGAAATATCAGGTCAAATGCACTAGTGGCATAAAGTGGGCACAAATCTTTGCCTTTGATGCTCACTTATGCTGCTAGTAATCTGTCCCATTGTGTTTAGATGTAATGTTGCTGTTATATCACCTATTTATCACCACTAATATGCTACTAAAAAATAAAGCTCTCAGGTTTACTAGAGTTTATTTCCTTCTCTATTGATTATCTCCCACATGGAAACATACAATTTGTTGCTGCATAGAACCGCTTATTACAGATTCATAAATTCCAATGCCAGAAGGGACCACTGTGATCAGCTAGTCTGACGTCCTGGATAACACAGGCCAGGGAACTTCCCCAATACAGTATCAGAGATGGGCCTAAATAGCAGAGTCCAGACTGTGGCCTGCAGTCTGAACGCCCTCAAAGGTTGGGGACATTTGGCTCTAGGGTTTTGTTTTGGCCCCATTTCTAACTACGATGCTCCCAGAAGCTCAGAGGGAGGGACTCCCAGTAAGGTCATTGGGACCAGGGCCGGCTCCAGGCACCAGCGCAGGAAGCAGGTGCTTGCGGCAGCCAATGGAAAGGGGCGGCACGTCCGGGTCTTCGGCGGCGGGTCCTTCCGTCCCTCTCGGAGGGAAGGACCGGCCGCAGAATTGCCACCGAAGAATGAAGCGGCGCGGTAGAGCTGCCGCCGAAGTGCCGCCGATCGTGGCTTGATCTTTTTTTTTTTTTCTTCGCCGCTTGGGGTGGCAAAAAAGCTGAGTCGGCCCTGATTGGGACCTTTTCCCTTTATGCAGCAGCAGTGGGATTGGGCCCTAACAGAAGGAAAATGAAGACCCGGAGCTATCAGAAGAAGCTGTCCTGCAGTGAAGTTCTATGGGGAACAGGCAAGGACTGAAATCTTCCCTTTCTGCATTCTGACATTGGACCAGTGCTTGGGGAAACTTTACTGCTCTCACAAGTATTTGTACCATTCCAACAGGCCGAGTTCACATAGGCCATGATTCAGCAAGGCACTTACACGCATGCCTAACTTTAATCACAGGAGCATCCCCACTGGTTTTGCAGACTCGGCAGTAGAACTCAGGTCTGACTATCAGCCACTGGAACCCACTGCCACTGTCACCAGCCTTTGACAGCTCTAAAGGCTTTGCATTTTCATACTGACTGTCAAGGCTGTATCCCCACTTTGAACTTTAGGGTACAAATGTAGGGGCCTGCATGAAAACTTCTAAGCTTATCTACCAGCTTAGCTCTGGTCCCGCTGCCACCATTCTCGATGGATTCCCTCCCTGGGAAGCCTTGAGAAACCTTTCACCAATTCCCTGGTGAATACAGATCCAAACTGCTTGGATCTTAAACAAGGAGAGATTGACTCTTCCCCCCTCCTTCCTTTCACCAACTCCTGGTGAATACAGATCCAAACCCCCTTTGGATCTTAAAACAAGGAGAAATCAATCAGGTTCTTAAAAAGAAGGCTTTTAATTAAAGCAAAAGGTAAAAATCATCTCTGCAAAATCAGTATGGAAAATAACTTTACAGGGTAATCAAACTTAAAGAGCTCAGAGGAATCCCCTCTGTCTTAGGTTCAAAGTATAGCAAACAAGATAAGCACTTTGGTAAAAGGTACATTTACAAGTTGAGAAAACAAAGTAAATCTAAGACGCCTTGCCTGGCTTTTACTTACAATTTTGAAATAAGAGAGACTTGTTTAGAAAGATGGGGAGAACCTGGATTGATGTCTGGTCCCTCTCAGTCCCAAGAGCGAACAACCCCTTAAACAAAGGACACACACAAAAGCCTTTCCCCCCCCAAGATTTGAAAGTATCTTGTCCCCTCATTGGTCCTCTGGGTCAGGTGTCAGCCAGGTTACCCGAGCTTCTTAACCCTTTACAGGTAAAAGGATTTTGGAGTCTCTGACCAGGAGGGATTTTAGTACTGTACACAGAGAGCTGTTACCCTTCCTTTTATAGTTATGACACGCCCCCCAAATCACAGATAGTGTTGGACGTTTGGTTCCACACTGGCTGTGATTTCTTTCCTGGAGCTCTAGGAGAAAACAGAGTTAATAAGACACATGTACCTTTAGACATACTACTGATTATATAAAAACTAACAATATGTTTCATTCCAAAAACAATTGTTAACCAGTTAACTCTGGGAAACTTTCCCGGGAGAGTGCATCAGCCACTTTGTTAGAAGCTCCCGAAATGTGTTGTATTTCAAAATCAAAATCTTGGAGAGCTAAACTCCACCGAAGAAGTTTTTTGTTATTTCCCTTGGCGGTATGAAGCCACTGTAGCGCAGCATGGTCTGTTTGTAGTTGGAAACGCCGTCCCCAAACATATGGGCGTAGCTTTTCTAGCGCGTACACAATGGCGTAGCATTCCTTTTCGCTGATTGACCAGTGGCTTTCCCTCTCAGACAGTTTTTTGCTGAGAAACACGACAGGATGGAATTCTTGATCTGGTCCTTCCTGCATTAAAACTGCTCCCACGCCTCGCTCGGACGCATCTGTGGTTACTAGGAACGGTTCGTCAAAGTCTGGGGCCCTTAGCACAGGGTCAGACATGAGTGTTGCCTTAAGCTGGTTAAAGGCCTTTTGACACTTATCAGTCCACTGAACTGCATTTGGCTGTTTCTTTCTGGTTAGGTCTGTCAGCGGGGCGGCGATTTGGCTGTAGTGTGGTACAAATCGCCTATAATATCCGGCCAAGCCTAAGAAGGATTGGACCTGTTTCTTTGACTTTGGAACCGGCCACTTTTGGATAGCATCCACTTTGGCCTGTAGGGGATTTATAGTTCCTTGACCCACCTGGTGCCCCAGGTATGTCACTCTGTTTTGGCCTATTTGACACTTTTTAGCCTTAACAGTTAGTCCTGCCTGCCGGATGCGCTCGAAGACTTTTTTCAGGTGCTCCAGGTGTTCTGTCCATGAATCAGAAAAAATGGCCACATCATCGAGATAGGCAACGGCAGATTCTCCCAATCCCGCTAAGAGACCATCTACAAGTCTTTGGAAGGTGGCGGGTGCATTTCGCAACCCGAAAGGGAGTACATTGAATTCATACACCCCTGCCTGGGTGACGAAGGCGGACCTTTCCTTAGCGGGTTCATCTAAGGGTACTTGCCAGTACCCCTTGGTTAAGTCTAAAGTAGAGATGAATTGGGCATGTCCCAATTTTTCCAATAGCTCATCTGTGCGTGGCATTGGATAGTTGTCAGGACGAGTTACAGCATTTAGCTTACGGTAGTCCACGCAAAAGCGTATTTCCCCATCTGGTTTGGGAACTAGAACCACTGGAGATGCCCATGCACTGGTAGAGGGGCGGATTATACCCATCTGTAGCATGTCCTGGATCTCCCTTTGTATAGCCGCTTGGGCATGAGGTGACTCCCGGTAGGGTGGGGTTCTAATTGGGTGAGCATTACCTGTGTCAATGGAGTGGTATGCCCGTTCGGTCCGTCCTGGAGTGGCTGAGAAAATCGGTGCAAAGCTTGTGCACAGCTCCTTTATCTGCTGTCGCTGCAGACGTCCCAGGGTCGTGGAGAGGTTCACCTCTTCCACGCCACCATTCCTTTTTCCTTCATAGTAGACACCTGCAGGCCACTCCGCGTCATCAGTTTCCTGGGCTGTAAACTGGCAAACGTTTAATTCTCTAGAATAAAAGGGCTTAAGAGAATTAACATGGTATACCTTAGGCTTTATGTTGGAGGTGGGGGAGGCTATGAGATAGTTAACAGCTCCTAGGCGCTCCTGGACCGTGAATGGTCCTTCCCACGACGCTTCCATTTTATGGGCCTGGAGCGCCTTTAAGACCATGACTTGGTCTCCTACTTTGAAGGACCGTTCTCTGGAATGTTTATCATACCAGGCCTTTTGCTCTTCCTGAGCATTCTTTAGGTTTTCTTTAGCAAGGGCTAAAGAGTGTCGGAGGGTGTTTTGTAGGTTGCTTACAAAGTCTAGAATGTTAGTTCCTGGAGAAGGCGTAAACCCCTCCCATTGCTGCTTCACCAACTGTAATGGCCCCTTAACCTCGCGGCCATACACAAGTTCAAATGGTGAAAACCCTAAACTGGGATGTGGTACAGCCCTGTAGGCAAAAAGCAACTGCTGCAACACTAGGTCCCAATCATTGGAGTGTTCATTTACGAATTTACGTATCATGGCCCCCAAAGTTCCATTAAACCTCTCCACCAGACCATTGGTTTGATGGTGATGAGGGGTGGCAACCAAGTGATTCACCCCATGAGCTTTCCACAGGTTTTTCATGTTCCCTGCCAGGAAATTAGTTCCTGAATCTGTAAGTATGTCGGAGGGCCACCCTACCCTGGCAAAAATGTCTGCTAATGCCTGGCACACACTTTTAGTCTTGGTGTTGCTTAAGGGTACAGCTTCCGGCCATCGGGTAGCAAAATCCATGAAAGTCAGTACGTACTGCTTTCCTCTGGGTGTCTTCTTTGGGAAAGGACCCAGAATATCCACAGCTACTCGCTGAAATGGGACCTCAATTATGGGTAGTGGCTGGAGAGGGGCTTTAACCTGGTCTTGGGGCTTTCCCACTCGTTGGCACACCTCACAAGACCGGACATAATTAGCAACATCCTTGCCCATTCCCTCCCAGTGGAAGGACTTCCCCAACCGGTCTTTGGTTCTGTTCACCCCAGAATGGCCACTGGGATGATCATGGGCTAAGCTCAAGAGTTTTACCCGATACTTAGTGGGAACTACCAGCTGTCTTTGAGGATGCCAGTCTTCTTGGTGCCCACCAGAAAGAGTCTCCTTGTATAAAAGTCCTTTTTCTACAACAAACCGGGATCGGTTAGAAGAGCTGAGAGGCGGTGGGGTGCTCCGTGCCGCTGCCCAAGCTTTTTGAAGGCTGTCATCTGCTTCCTGCTCGGCCTGGAACTGTTCCCTTGATGCTGGAGACATCAGTTCCTCCTTGGACTGTGGACTGGGGCTTGGTCCCTCTGGAAGCGATGCAGGTGCTGGGGCTTTTTCCATTGACTGTGAACCGCTGTCCGCTGGTGCACTATGTGGTATTTCAGGCTCTGGCTGAGCCTCTTGGGTAGGGTTATCTGCTGCTTCCGCCAGTTTAGGCTCGCTGGTGTCCTCTGGCATTGGAGTTGTAGACGGGGTTGCAAGCGCTGGACTCAGTGCTGGCAATGGTTCTGGTGCTGGTTGCGTTGCCAGTTCCGGTTTTGGGACTGGCTTTGGCTGGGTCTCTGGGATTGGATCCACTACGGCTGTTGCAGTCGTTGGCAGGGGATCCGGTTCCACCACCTGTGTTTGGGTCTCCGGTAACACAGACGGGGTCCTGGTGGACGGCTCAGGAACAGGGATGGGGGTGAAAGCTTGCTTAGCCTGGCTGCGGGTGACTATTCCCACCCTCTTGGCTAGCTTCACATGGTTAGCCAAGTCTTCCCCCAGTAGCATGGGAATGGGATAATTGTCATAGACTGCAAAAGTCCACATTCCTGACCAGCCCTTGTACTGGACATGCAACTTGGCTGTAGGCAAGGTTACAGACTGTGACACGAAGGGTTGAATTGTCACTGTAGCCTCCGGGTTGATGAGTTTGGGGTCCACTAGGGATTGGTGGATAGTTGACACTTGTGCCCCAGTGTCCCTCCAAGCGATAACCTTCTTTCCGCCCACTCTCAAGGTTTCCCTTCGCTCCGAGGGTATGAGAGAGGCATCTGGGTCTGGGGTTCTTTGGTGTGATTGGGGTGTAATGAACTGTAATCGGTTGGGGTTCTTGGGGCAGTGAGCCTTTATATGCCCCAGTTCATTACATTTAAAACATCGCCCTGCTAAGGTATCACCGGGGCGATGTTGGTTGCTGGAGACTGGTGTGGTGGGGTGAGAAGGCGTCTGGGGTTTCCCTTGGGATGTGGGTGGGGCCTTGGGTTGTCCCCGGTGATAAGGTTTTGTTTCGGCTTGCCCCTTCTGATATTCGCTCCAACTGCTACTAGCTTTTTTCTTTTCTGTCACCTCCACCCATTTGGCTCCAATCTCCCCCGCCTCGGTTACAGTTTTGGGCTTCCCATCTAGGATGTACCTTTCTATTTCCTCAGGAACACCCTCTAAAAACTGCTCCATTTTTACTAGGGAAAGCAGATCTTCCAGAGATTTAACATTTGCTCCTGATACCCAGGCATCACAATTTTTGTCAATGTGGTAGGCATGCCGGGTAAATGACACATCTGGTTTCCATCTTAGGGCTCTGAACCGCCGACGGGCATGCTCGGGTGTTAGCCCCATTCTGAGTCTGGCCTTGTTTTTAAAAAGTTCATAACTGTTCATGTGTTCCTTAGGCATTTCAGCCGCCACTTCTGCTAAGGGTCCACTGAGCTGCGGCCTCAGCTCTACCATGTACTGGGTTGGAGGGATGTCGTATCCAAGGCAGGCCCTTTCAAAATTTTCTAAGAAGGCCTCAGTATCATCGCCTGCCTTGTAGGTGGGGAATTTCCTGGGATGGGAAGTGGTACTTGGAGAGGAATTGTTAGGATGGTCTGATGCATCCTGCTTAGCACTTGCTGCTTCCAGTTCATGCTTCCTTTCTTTTTCTCTCGCCTCCTCTTTGGCTTTTTCCAGCTCCATCTCTCTCTTGTGGGCCTCCTCTTTGGCTTTCTCCTCTCTTTCATGGGCCTCCTGTTTGGCTTTTTCTTCTCTTTCATGGGCCTCCTGTTTGGCTTTTTCCAGCTCCATCTCTCTCTTGTGTGCCTCCTGTTTGGCTTTTTCTTCTCTGTCTTTCAGCTCCATCTCTCTCTTGTGGGCCCCCTCTTTGGCTTTCTCCAGCTCCATCTCTCTCTTGTGGGCCCCCTCTTTGGCTTTCTCTTCTCTGTCTCTCAGCTCTATCTCTTTTTCTTTCAGCTCCATAGCTCTCTTGTGGGCCTCCTCTTTAGCTTTTTCTTCTTTGGTAGTCATTTTCCTGGTTTTCTTGTGCTGGGTCTCACCCTCTGCAGTTGACTGAAACTGGGATGTATTTAGCTCAGGCTCCTGCTGAGTGCTGCTGAGTTAACAGAGACTTTCTAACAAGCTACTCCCGAGGATGTAAAAAGAAAAAAAAACACAATTCAGCTTGTAAATTATCTTTACCAGTTGTTTGCTCATTAATTGAACCCTTCTCTTAACAAAGGACCTTGTTAAAAAAAACTTAACACCTCTGCCTTCAGGCAAGGAGAGATAAGATATGCATCTACCTTCAGCTCTGCTCTCCAAGCAGCTAGAAGGAAAAAAAAATCTCTTACTGGCTTTTGGGTTTAAAACGATCCCACCGCTGTGCCACCATGTCAAGGCTGTATCCCCACTTTGAACTTTAGGGTACAAATGTAGGGGCCTGCATGAAAACTTCTAAGCTTATCTACCAGCTTAGCTCTGGTCCCGCTGCCACCATTCTCGATGGATTCCCTCCCTGGGAAGCCTTGAGAAACCTTTCACCAATTCCCTGGTGAATACAGATCCAAACTGCTTGGATCTTAAACAAGGAGAGATTGACTCTTCCCCCCTCCTTCCTTTCACCAACTCCTGGTGAATACAGATCCAAACCCCCTTTGGATCTTAAAACAAGGAGAAATCAATCAGGTTCTTAAAAAGAAGGCTTTTAATTAAAGCAAAAGGTAAAAATCATCTCTGCAAAATCAGTATGGAAAATAACTTTACAGGGTAATCAAACTTAAAGAGCTCAGAGGAATCCCCTCTGTCTTAGGTTCAAAGTATAGCAAACAAGATAAGCACTTTGGTAAAAGGTACATTTACAAGTTGAGAAAACAAAGTAAATCTAAGACGCCTTGCCTGGCTTTTACTTACAATTTTGAAATAAGAGAGACTTGTTTAGAAAGATGGGGAGAACCTGGATTGATGTCTGGTCCCTCTCAGTCCCAAGAGCGAACAACCCCTTAAACAAAGGACACACACAAAAGCCTTTCCCCCCCCAAGATTTGAAAGTATCTTGTCCCCTCATTGGTCCTCTGGGTCAGGTGTCAGCCAGGTTACCCGAGCTTCTTAACCCTTTACAGGTAAAAGGATTTTGGAGTCTCTGACCAGGAGGGATTTTAGTACTGTACACAGAGAGCTGTTACCCTTCCTTTTATAGTTATGACACTGACACTCAGCTCACAGGCTTTCACCTACATCTCTGTTAACGGCCAATGTACAGTATCTTACTGTTAATGGCATGTGCCTGCAAAAAAGTAAGGATTTATTTTCTGCTATATTTAAATGGATGCACTAGAAAACTGATGCCAGATGTTAGACCAAATTCTTCTGACATCAACGGAGTCATGCCAGCAAAGAATTTGGTCAGTTGCATGAAACTTGAAGATGGATAAGCAGTGATTGGACTAGATGATCTCCTGAGGTCTCTTCCAACCCTAATATTCTATGAGTCTATGATTGGCTGACCTAATTCTTTGGATAGCAAGAGGCAGATTCTGATCTCAGTTGTACCAAGGCAAATCCACTGAAATCAGTGAAGTTAAAGGACTCCAGATTTACACCTGTAGAACTGAGATTGGAACCGGGCCTCAAGTTCTATGTTTATTTCTCAATTGCCTACATACTAAGAAAGCAGAGACAAATTGTCTTCACTGATGGAGCAACACAGAATATACAGTGTAGTTATTAAAACAGAGTGCAAATACTTAGCAGCCAGTGTCTGACACTGATTCAAGTTAAGGGGCATCTCTCTCTAGCAGTTGCCCCATTAACTAAGGTGGATTTGCTAGCAGAAGTTTATTGTACACACTTAAGGGTGCAATTTACCCCTGCACAGAGGGTCAGCAGAAGAGTATATACCACTGAAGTCCCATTTCATGCCTCTAAATAGGGCTTAAGTGATGCATAGGCTCTTATGCTGTCTCTGTGCAAAAGGGTGAATTGTACCTTGATGAGAGCATTGTCTCAGGCTGTCACTTATCTTTGTAATCTCTTTCTATAGCAAGGAGATAGTAGTCAACTTTCTGACCCTGTGTTTCTATTACCACAGTATTTTCCTAGCAAACCACTGCTTACAACAAGTTGACAAAAAATTCTGTCAAGGCATCAGGAAAGGCTAATTTTATTGTTTTGATCTGCAGGACTATAGGTTGGAGGTCCAAATCTGGCATCTTTCACAAAAAAATAAAAATAAAAAAAAAATTGTTTTCTAAAAAATGTTTTGAAAAAAATACTCCCAACATTTTTGGATGATAAACCAATGAAATGAAGTTTGTTTTGGCTTTTCATATCCAGTTTTGGTTTGTTCCCTTTTCTCTCGTTTTTGTGTGTGTTTATTTTGCCACTTAAAAAAAAAAAAAAGAAGAGGAGGGGATGAAAGAGAGAGGAAGTGAAAAACAAACATCCACCTACCCACTAACTGAAAAAGACAAAGACTGAAAACAAAAACAAAAAAGTCTGTTTAAAGTTTTCAATTGAAAACTGGTTGAAAAAGCAAAACATTTAAAAATATTTAGGGGGGGGGGGGGAAGACCATTTTTCATCAGCAAAAAGGTTCTAACAAAACTTCTTGCCCATTTCTACTGCGGGCCACCAATGGCCATAGTTATCTATAAGAGATTTGGCTCTGAGAATTTTGTTCAGTTGCATCTCTAATGCAGACTCTGCCTTTGGGTCTCTAGGATTGCAGCACCTATAATTCAAACTACCAGGCATATTTTTATTTCAGAAAACAGAAGTTTAGAATGACCTTCCCCCTCTTGTTTTAATAAAGTCTTTCTTGATAAAACTTTTAACCATATTTTTTTCCCTACAGTTCACCTCTAGATGGCACTTGCATACCACAAGAGCCAAAGAGGAAAATGCGCTCTGACAGCAGGGGTCAGCAACAGGACATAAATCTAACTAAAATACACTAGAAAGTTTCTGACTCACTTTACAGAAGAAGAACTAGTTGTTGGAATTATTTGGCTGCAGTCGGAAGGGAAAGGTGCTTTTGTGTAAGTTCTTCCTGAACATATGTCTCTTCGGACCCTATTTCCTTTGATCAAAATAATTGCTGGGAGGAGCGGCATTAGTCTCTAATAACTTTTATGGCTCCCCATCAGCACAGTATCTTAGTGCCTCACAAACATAAATGATCCCCAAACATCCCCATGTAGATAGGCTGAGGCACAGAGAGGTTAAGTAATTCGCCCAAGGTCAAAGAGTATGTGGCAGAGTCAGAAAAAACAAAAAACAAACCACCTGCCTCCCAATACTGAGGCTTAACCATTACACCATCCTACTTTCCTTATCCCGAGTCTTGGGACATGCAGAGCGTGCCCAGAATATACTGAATTATGAAGCCAATGGGAGTTGAGCGTGGTTGGCAACTCAAAGGACTGGATTACTAGAGAACTAAGGCAGTTTCTTTTGTGCTTGTCTATTTAAAACTATTGATTGGGTGTTTAATAGAGCCATCCCCATAGCTCATTTGCAGTGATAACTAGCACATTCTTTTCTTTGCTTACCTACTTTTTAGTGGGCTATGGATAGGACTACGTGGAAAACTAACACTCAGGGTGCAGCTATGTTAATTCTGATGTGATACATTTATGCTACCTTACCTACTCAAAACCAATCCAGATAATAGTATGGAAAAGAAGGGCGAAAGCCTGGTACCACTGAAGTCAATGACAAAATTCCCATTGACGTCAACAGAGCTAGTGTTTTTAACATCTGAGAATCACCATGAAAAGCAGGAACATTCAAGCAGTGACAGTGAAAAGGAACTACAAGGAGATGTGAATGCAGCAAAGAAACACAGGGAAATCATTTATACCCTGTGCTCCTATCTTTACAGTGGATCAGGGTTTTCTTTTGTGTCTGCCACATATTAAGTGTGGAGTCTCTGACATCTTTGAGATGTTTAATTACTTATCCTACTGTCATTTGTGTTGACCAGAAATAATAAAAAAGGGAGGCAGTATCTCACAGAGAGCAAATCAACAATTTGATTGGCAGTTCTTGTTGCTATAACTTATGATCAAACCATCCCAGTTCTATTAAATGCTCATGCCACAAACCGACACAGGGGTACTTTCAAGATTGTTCATCGTATGAACTGTATCTTAATGGAAAAGCTGTCCTGTAGATCTACTTTTTCTCATATTTGTGATCACGTAATATTCCTGGTAAACAATTACTGCAGTTTTACCTGGGAAGGAAACACCAGGAGAGTATTTAATGTATTTTTAGCTTCTTTTAACACAATTTAGCAGCTGGAAACAAGGCAGAGAAGCCAGCACCATAGGCCCAATTCAGCAATCTAATCTTATTCAGCAAAGCATTCAAGCACATACATAAAGCTACGTAAGGGCTTAAGGCCCAGGGCCACAAAGGTATTTAAAGCTCCTAACTTCCTGTGATTTCAATAGAAATTAGGAGCCTAAATATTGTAATGATCAGTGCACAGAGCACCTCCACCAACAGGCAGTGCCGTATCTATCTTAGGGTTAAGGTGTTGTCTTGTGTGTTATTACGTTGTATCTGCTCTTGGGGGTGTTAGTGGGGAACTCATTCCTGTGTAGGGTGACCAGACAGCAAGTGTGAACATTGGGACAGGGGGTGGGGGGTAATAGTCTTCTATATAAGAAAAAGCCTCAAATATCGGGCCACCCTGTTCTTGTGTGAGTGCTGGAGCTGGTATGTGCGGTTTTCCAATAAATCTCTGATTCGCCAAGTGTTACAACACCTTTGAGGATCTGGGCCTAAGTGCTTGGCTGGACCGGGATGGACTTAAGCACATGCTTAAGTGCTTTATTGAATAGGGGCCCATGCACTCAGGCAGGTCTCTGCAGACCTCTTGCAAGTTTGAGAACTGCCCCTACTCTGGCAAAGCGAGATCCATGGATCTTTAAATGGTCACAAGTGGACAGGACCTTAATTTTACATCTCATCTGTGCGGTGAGACCTGCAGAAGCACAGTGCCGCTGGCTGATTGCTAGCTTGCAGACAGAAGAGTGCCACCCATATCACTTCCTGTACAACCTTAATTCTCACTAGAATTTTCTGACCATATACTGACCTATCCTCACCCAGCTTAGCTGATGCAAGAAGACAGAAGCTTGGCTTGAGGCCGACACATTAATACTTCCCTAAAACGAGATGCGGAAGATTCCTCCTTAATACAATTTGCTTAAGTCGTTGTTATTTCCCTGCCCTCCTAAACCATGAACCGTGATTTTATGTGCTGTGGTAAATGTTATGCCTTTAAGGGCCCACACCGGAATAAAAAAAAAACAGGCCGTCATTCTGCTGTGCTCCCTGTAAAGAGAAATTGCTTAAAGCAGCAAGAAAGATGTTTAATCTTGGGAGTCCAGGAGCCAGTGTTTGTGAATGGCTGAGCTGGAGAGAGGGGTGGGGTCATGGTGATCTATGCTCCTGAATAATGAATCTAACATTACAGTTATGCAAATACAACCCAGCACGCTCCAAGCTAAAGCTTAGTTTGTTTGGTCAATTATTCACAGCTTCCTTCCTTCTTAGCACCTGATGACGTGTGGGAGCATAAATGGCTTGTTTAATAGGGAGACGACATGAGATCAAGTCCAAAATCGTGGCTGGTGAGATTTCCTTAGCAATCCTGGAGTTTAAATGCAATTTGTACATGCTAAAGAAAAGGAAAAGCATGGTCCAGTGGCTTGACTATAGTACTGAGATCCACAGTCCTAGAATCCAGACTTGGCCCAGACATCCAGAGTTGTTATAATAAGGGCTAAAAAGAGTTTTGGAAGGGATATAAATTGTCATGGTTCAGGGCATAAACCAACCTCTAATAAATGGGGGGTGGGGGGGGGTCAGGAAGAAACTTTCCCTGTGGCCAGACTATACCATAACTATCTACTGTGGAGTTTTTGCACATACCTTTGAAGCATTGTGTGCTGGCCACAGTCAGAGAAAGCGTACTGGATGGACTAGGAGTCTTATCTAGTCTGGGAATTTCTATATTAGTTCCCTTGGAAAAGCTAATCCATCTGCATCCCTCAGTCTGCCCACCTAAAAGAAAGAGAATTGTAATTATAATTACTACCTCACATGGCTGTTCTGTGAATGGCTTGGAAAATGCTGTGAACATGAAAAGGGCATATAAAAGTTACGCCTTATTACTAAGAGGGAGATATTGGTGAAATGCTACCACCAATGTGATATAAAGCTATATGGTTAATGCTAAACACATAGAACATAGGTCTTGTATTACTTCAAAGCATTTTACAATTACAAGTCACAATTAGGGCTGATTCCAAAGCCCATTGAAGTCAATGGAAAGTCTCTTATATCAGGCCTTCAAGCTTCACGACCAGCTTTGTGGAGTAGGAAAGTAACAACATCGCCACTGTACAGAGTGACAGAGCTGATGCACAGAGAAAACTAAGGGTCTATCCGAAATATCAGTGGCAGAACAGAGAATAGAATTGAGGCATCCTATCCCCTTCCCCTATCGCTAGACCACTCTCCTTCCCTTCAACAGAATATGAAATGATTTCCCAAAGGGGTATAAAGCCAAATGCCGCCGGCATTATTTCTTGATCGAGCTAACCTTTATAGCTCTCCTGAACAATATTTTACACAGTTGTTGCTTGAACAGAAGTCACTATATTGTTTTTTATACCTCTGGCTCTTGTCAGGAGGAACCTAGTGTAAATTCTCTTTGGCCAGCTCTGAAAATTCCTGAGCTGTGTGCTGATCATCATTGTGTTCTCTCAACTCCCAGCCTGAGCGAGCATGCGCATCAGACAGACTGTTGATGAATCCAAGTCTCTTTCTACCCTTTTTAGCCAACAGTGTACGCTTGTTTTAGTCTCATTGTGGACTATTTTTTCGATCAGTGGGAATGTCGTCACAGGAAATATTCAGGTCTGGACAGGCATAGTTCAATACATGACAAGAAGAGCGAGAACTCTACCATCATTAGTTACACAGATCCAAACGTGATGAGACATTATTGTTCTTCTACCCACTTCCTTTTCCCTGTGCCTCTCTCAACGTGTCTGTTGTTAGACAGCGAGGCCCAGATCCTCAAAGATATTCAGGCATCTAACTCCCATTGAAATCAGTGGGGGTTAAGGACTTATCTAGGATCTAGACCTAAGCTCCTTAGAGCTAGACAAAGTCAGACTAGAAATATGGAGCCCATTTTTAACAATGAGGAAAATTAACCAATTTCAAAATCAAGATTGGATTTTTTTTTCTAAACCCTATGCTCCAGGTCAAATAGGAATTCAGGGAAGCTCTGTGGCCTGTGTTATATAGGAGGTCGGACAAGATGATCACAATAATCTCTTCTGGCCTTAGAATCTATGAACAGCGATTAGCTACCTTCGCTGTTTGGGAAGAACCTTGAACATGGTGGGTGCTATCTTAAATAAATAATAATAAAAATGGTTATATTACTGTGAAAATATCAAGCAGTGGAACTTTATTTTTCATGTGTTTCAGTGCCTCTCACATCAAGAACGATCTTAGCAGGTGCCCTTCTCATAGAGAAATGTATTATCCGGAGCACGTGTTGATTTACACCAGCTGAGGATCTAGTCTTGATAAAGCATGGGCAGGTTCTTGTTCTTAGCCTGATATAGATTGAGTGAAGCAGATGATAGCAATCACTCACACTGACTGTGAAGATGCATCGGTAACAGGCTGCATGGGACAACCACAAATTGGAGGTAATGTATCCCATTCCACCAGTGAACGTAGGGCAGACAGTGCCACACTGTGGATGGAATTTAGGACTAGGGTATGCTCCTCATACATGGCGTCTGACAGTGGTTAGCAGACCTCTGTGCTCATTTGCCTCCTCACCAAAGTCTGCCTTTAAGGGATGATGGCAAGTCATTCAGTTCTTTGTTTGAGTTCCTTCATGCTGAACAGGGAATCTTTGCTCATTCCTGAGGAACATGACCACAGCTTCTTATGGGTTTGCATGAGATGCAGGAGCAACACTTACATCTCTCATAAGTTGTCAACCCGAATTGCGGGGGCCCAGGAAACTGGGTCCTCAAGGCAGTGACCAGGTCAAACCTTACTGCTTACTTGAACTTTCTAGATGCTAATCTTGGACTGTGGAAGCACAATTGGACTGTGGAATACACACACACACAGTACCAGGGTGGTACATAACAATATTCATATCCAAGAAGCATGTTCAAAACAATGTTGAGCATTTAGTTCAAAGGGACTGTGAAATTGGGAGGAACAGTTCCAAAGTGGTCCACTGGGGGGAGCTGTTAATCAGGGATCTCCCAGCAAATAAGCAGCACAACTTGGTAAGTGAGGGAGAAAGTGGAGACAGAAGAGGTGAACCAGGAAGACAAACATGAGGAGCAGAGTGCAGGAAATGACCCAGCCCTTCAGCATGAGTGAGGGACTTCTCCCCTGCAGGATAAACTGTTGTTTAGCCTAACGCTAGCTCAGGGCCACCCCTCAGCACCAACCCTAACCCCAGACCGACTGAGTAGAAACTGCAACTACATTGCTTCAGTTGGTTGATACCTGTAATTAACACCTAATTCTATAACCAGAAAGCTCACTGCACGACTAAGAAATTCCAGTGTAAATACAATACAGTTAATATATGCAGTAAGGACACTACCAAAAGGCATAAAACTAGTAAATCAGTCACGCAGTTAACAGTCCAGTTATAGGAATTAGTGGTAATTACATACCGAAAAGCAAAACCACAGCGTGATTACTCTGTGATTGCATTGTGACTATAGTGTAATTTTGTCACACTTATTATTTACAATGGGACCAGCTTTCTCTCCCCTTTTCTCAGTCCCCTTATTTGTGATGGGCAAGGCTAGATCTCTAAAACGATGAAAAAAATCCTTAGCCCAGACAAAACCACTCAATAATCAACGTTTTTCAAAAGGGTATTTCTATTAGCTGCACGGATTTGCTGAATGGAAACAATTCAACTCCCCCACAGTGGATGGCTCGCAAAAACACAAGAAGCTCTGTCCATGGGGAAAACGACTAGTCTGCACAAAGAATGAATCACACTGCAAATATTTGGACATTCATCTCTCTTTCTTCTTGCACAGTGAGAAAAAAAACACCACCACCCACCCCATTAATGAGCTCTTCTCTTTCTTGCAGTAACTTCAGTGGTGGAAAGTTCATATCTCCTCTGTAATGACCATGAGTTCTGAAGGGTATGAAAGCCAGGTCTGATCTAGGCCAGCTCCTGCCCATCTTTACTTAAAACACTCCTTATCACTTGGGTGCTTTCCTGCAATTCACTGAGAGTGCTGACGGCTCTGCTGCTGGGAAATACTGAGGAGGCAAAGGAAGAAACCTCAAGCGTCCATTTAGCCAGCAAGTGGCACTAAATAGGACGTCTGCTTTTCTTCCCAGGCGCGGAGCAATGCAGGTGCTTGCAAACAAAGCTCTGGTCCTTCCCTTTCCCATGAGAAAACAAAGCAGTGAGCTCAGGAGCGGAGTTGTGGGAATCATGGTTGTTTTCAGGTTGCTGGCCATTACGAAAAAAGGACAGAAAAGTGTTTGGCTTAAAACGCAAAATGAATTTTTCCAAACGTTTGGCCCATCAAAAAGCTGTTGAGAAAATATTTTGAGTCAAACAAAACCTTTCGTTTTGACATTTTTATTTTAAATGTCTTTGCTTTATATTTTTTTCAAATAATAGGAGAATAGACACACAAAAAAGTCAAAAAGAACTGACTAACAGTAAGGACTGGAAAAGAAAGAAGTGGGCAGGGAGGGCAAAGATGAGCGACATCTTGGTTTCCATCTGCTAAGAATTTCAAAGAAGTCAGACCAAATCTTTTCAAATTTGCCTGAGGTCCATCGTCTCTGAGAAGTTACCTGCTCTTTAGCTGCCAGTACCAGGCCAGCCAAGACACGGTGCCAAGCTTCTATACCTGAAGGAACCTCCTCTTCTATCTAAGTAATTTGAGTCATTTGGCTACACGCAGCGCTCTACAGAACCAAGTTTTTCATGAGCTGGGGACTTTTAAAGATAATGGGATATGTCCCAAAACACAGTTCTGGGAAGTAATTTTTAAGGAGGTATCCATTATCCTATTAATCCTCTAGTCTACTTCTAGTCAACAGGATTGTATTCTAGGATAGTCCCTAAACCCATAAATACTGCATGTCCTGAGAAGTCCCCCAGTTACTATTCCTCAGTTTTATTTTAGAAAAAAAAAATATATATATATATATATATATATTTTAAAAATATTTCTCTGGGCGGGTGGAGATCGGCTTTGTGTAAATTACAACTCCCCATCACAGGGAGAGGCTTCCATTTCCCCAACTTGCAGCATTATCCTACAGCCTTTATCCTTAGCCAGGCAGTCCTGGGGCTGCAGAACGTAACAGAGTCCTCCCTAGCTGCTGGTGGAAAGGGAGCTGCTCTCTCTGTTTGTTGCCAGGAATCCTGGCTTCAGCCTTGTACCGTTTTGATGAGGAAATGTCCCCTACAATAGTGGCTACCAGACAAACATGGACCAGTTTTCTAGAAAATTTAAATTCTGTTCCTTCTCACACATGGATGCTGTACTCTGGGGCAACCCATTGGTGAAAATCGTGGGGAAGGTGGATTGAAAAAGGGACAATTTGGGAGTCTCCGTTGATCTCAGCAGATCAGTTTCTGCAGTTCCAAGCACTCCCACAACAATACAGCCTACCTAGTCCATCTGCATGGCATTACCTGCAGCTTAAGTATCTCTTGAAGGATATATCATGTGCTGGGAACAGTAGAGACTCCAGCGTGGCTGTTGACGTGGAGAGAGGTCCATAGGCTCAGCTGCCAAGCTGAAGCTTATGATGACTCCTGGCCCCAAAGACCCTCTCAAATTTAGATTGCCTGCGCCAGGCCTGGAACAAAGATTTCTGTATATCCTCGAACTTGAGGCAATGGGAAAGCGCCTTGCGAAACATTAAAAACTCTACTACTGATCTACGATTAAGGCTGATTCCGCAGAAAATTATATTTCGTTCACACTGGTCCTCCACGTAGGTAACAGCGCATGGGCCTGTTGACTTGGGGTTTTACTGTTGTTGTTTTTTATAATCAACTTAAAGGAAACTTTGAAATGTGAAGTCATGTTGAACCAAAAAAAAAAATATCAAAACGTTCAGCTTAAAAAATGTTAACAAAATCTAAATGTTTTGTGTCGGGTTTTTCTCAAATGAAACAATTAGGTTTGCAAAATGTTTTGGTGTCACTAAATCTGCCTTTCACCTAAAAATGTTTCAGGCAAAAAGTTTCACCCAGCTGTACTCAGGAGGACATCCCCCCACATTGTTCCATTGGTTTGGCCCGACTTGCTGGAAGAGAGTGTGGAACCTTCTTCCCAAACGCTGCAGGTCTCAGGGGATCAGCAATAGGCCAGGTCCATCCATGTGGAGGTTTGGGGACTCTGGCTCTCTGCACCCTGCAAGCAGCTTGGATCTGAGGCGCTCCCAGCCCTGGGTACCTCCTTAAAAGTGGGATTCCCCAGCACAAACAGGATTCAGCATGAGGAGATTTAAAACCCTGTTCTGCCTGACCTGTGTGTGGCTGGGATGGGAAATGAAGTCCATCCACCTCCCTCAGCTTTCTCACTCCCCTCCTGGCTTGCCCAAGTCCTGGGCCCTCTCCCTGCATGGATTCCCAGTCACACAAAGTGCTCTCTTTAAGGTCCAGAAAAGGGGCAACAGCGGTTCAAAGAAGGTCAAGCCCCCTTCTAGACAAAAGGGAGTGCTGTGCACATGTGGATCTGGAGTGGGGTAGAGAAAGTTCCCTCTAGAGCTAGTCAGGAATTTTTCAACCAAAGTTTGGGTTTTTTAAGTTAAAAAAAAAAAAAAAAAAAAAAAAAGTCAATTCATGGAAACCAAAATTGTTCATGGGAAAGGGATGAAATGTTTGTTTTGGAAAAATGTGAAATTTTCAAAGCATGTTGACAGTTTCTAAATAAACAATTTCTAAATAAACAGTTCTAAATGACATTTCATTTAGAAATTTAAGCTAATTGAAGTAAAATTTTTAAAAGCCCACAAAACATCAACATTGAAAAGAAACATTTTGAAATTATCAAAACAAAATGTTTCAATTTCACCCAAATTAAAATTTTTTTCCAGATTGTTGATTCCTGAACATTTTTGAGATTTTGACTTTTTCCTCCCTATCTGAGCCAGGAAAAAATGTTTTGAAGGTTCAAAAATATTCTCAGGACAGGAAAACCATATCCAATGCCAATCCTCAGAAAATGTGGAACTACAGAGGTCAAGGTCAAAGTTTGGGAAAGAACCAGGCTGTCTTGTGTAGTTTAACTAGTCCCTTACATTCCACCTGGGGTACAAGCACATTCCTTCTCTCCTTAATGACTCTGCATTTCATTATTTGCACCAGCAATTGATTTAGGCACAACATTAGAGACCATCAAAGGCCAACATCTCTGAGTATCATAGTACTGCCTGGAAGCCCCAATCAAGATTCAGAGCCTGTTGTTCTAGTTTCTGTGCACATACATATTCTCTTCCCTTCTGACCCTCCTTATTTCCATTGGAAATGTTCCCAGTGGAACATTGGCAATGAGCAAAAATGGGATGAAAAAGACTCATAATTGCCCATCATTTTTCTTAGCGCCAGTGCAACAGTGTTTGCTTGATATGGAACTCGGTGTATCCAGGGAGCGTGTGCACACTCCTGAGCTATTTAAAATAATGAGGGGATATGCTGCTTTTAGCTGAAAATGCCCTGCTTTTAATAACAACGGCAGCCCCCGCGAGGAACATTGTCTACATATGGGACTCTGAATGATGATTTGCAAATACGGCAAGTGGAAAAGAAAAAGAAAAAAAAGAAAAAGTCAGCCACTGTAATTTCACTTCCTTCCTCTTTGTATTGTTGGAGAAATAAGAACAGGGACTCTACTTTCTCGGCAGGTCTGGAAACACTCACGCAATTAAATGGTAGATGCTGGCTAATGTCACGCAGAGCGCAAAGGAAAGCTAACTTAAATCGGATGCAAATGAGAGAGGGAAAACTATGATACCTTTCTAAGACATACTTCTAAGGATGGTAGTTGCAACTTTCCTAAAAGGATATCCACAAGGTGCCTAGGGAATCTCGATGGATTTGCCTCTGTGACTGCAAGCCGGAGAGCCAGGCAATTTGTTCCATCTTACTGCATTTTCAGGAAATAAAATTGCTCACTCTAAAACAGGCCTTTCCCAGACTGCAGGGTCACCATATGCATTTTGTGCCTCTTTAGAGCCTTACTGGGCTAATGCAATAATTCCTCAGCACTTTCCCCTCACAGATGCTAACCGGGTGAACTTTCCCGTGGGCTCTGGGTGCCTGTCTGGCAGGTGAACGGCAGCTGCTTTCTGATTTTTGTTCATTAAGGGAGTGAGCAGTGGAAACAGCTGCATGTCTCTCGTGGCGTCGGCACACTCTCTTTTAGGGCGATACGGTCCTGCGCTCGTCAAAATTAACGGCTTATGGCTATTCACACTATTATTCTTAATGGGACCGACCATGTACTGTACCCTGCAAGGAGAAGTGCTTCACTCATCAGCAGCAATTTAGAACACTCCATGACCTGGCTGGGCTAGCTGTAAGCATAAAAACCTCACTGCTAATAAGAATGTGCTACTCTGAATTAAAAAAAAAAAAAAAAAAAAGAAAGAAATGGAGAAGGACAGATCTAGCAAGCTCCCACCAGCTAATCCCGGCTTCTGCTCACACTGGTGTATCGGCAGCCAGTTAAGGATGGTTGACGTGCACCAGTGTGTCTCCAAAATAAAAAGGGCTGCAGAATCATGCAGTATTCGGACAGCCTGCTCTTAGGTCATAGCAAGATTGGGGCCGGGGCTGTCCTTTTGCTGTGTGTTTGTACCGCGTCTAGCACAATTCTTGGTTCATGTCTGGGGCTCTTAGATGCTACCACAATACAAATAAATCAGAATACTTCATCTTTTAGGCAAAATCCTTGCCCCATTGGCAAACTGGACCAGGAATTCACCCATGATGAGCTGAACCAAACTCCCCAGATCTTAACACTCCTGATGTCTAGGAAGTTTCAGACCCATATCTGCATGTTGTGACTTAGGCGCTCCCACCTGCTATGCGACCCTTTAACTGAAGGATTTAGGCAGAAACTTTCGCTGTGGACAGTTTTTTGTTTTAAATAATTGCCCACTTTGGGTTATTGGCTACTATCAGACACAAGGTACAGCACTAGGACCACTCGTACAGCTGAGCGTGGCAATGCCTATGTCCCTATGATTTATTTTCTTAAGTTGCATGCACTGCAGTGCAAATAAATAATAATATTATAGTTTGGTGGCACAGGGCCTGATCCAAAGCCCACTGAATTCAATAGCAAGACTCCCTCTCTGCAACTTTAGAGTGGTTCTGTTCTATGTAAAAAACGGCCCCTACTTATTCAGCGGATCTGCTCCCCTGTTTTGTATTCACGGTCCTATCTGCTGACTTGAGTGAAAACGTAAGGGTTTGGGGTTTTTTAAAACGATACGTTTCATGTACATTTGGAATTTGAAATACAGTCATTTAAAAGAAAACCTAGATTTGTACAGCAAAGGGCAAGGGCCCAAGTAGTCAGAAAAGAGATGAGCAGCAGCGTAGGGAGCTGAGAAAATGACACCGCTCCCATCTGACCTTTGCAGAGCCACTGCAGCTGGGGAAATACCGACAGGATTCTTTTTCTAGCTCACTCACCATGGCGAGGACTGTTGACAAAGACCCAATTGCACAGCCATCTTGGGGGGGGGGGGGAATTCTGTCCTCAGATTAAGCCTCGAGTCACACATGGGGTTCTGCAGATGGAAATGAAGGTATAATCTGAAAATGACCAGCTTCCACAGGGGTAGCTCAGCACCTAACTTGAACATGACTGGGTTCCACAGAAGGGGAGGAAGGTGTAAATTGAAGATGAAGTGGTTCCAAAGGATTGCAACCACTGGAAATTTAATCCCGGTGCAGATGCCCCAACGCACTTCAGACCAGGGCCGCCCAGAGGATTCAGGGGATCTGGGGTCTTTGGCGGCGGGGGTCCTTCCGCTCCGGGTCTTTGGGGCACTTCGGCGGCGGGTCCCGGAGCGAGTGAAGGACCCACCGCTGAATTGCCACCCAAGACCCAGAGCGGAAGAAGCTCCGGGTCTTTGGCAGCGGGTTCTTCACTCGCTCCGGGTGTGTTCGGCGGCACTGAAGGATCTGCCGCCAAAGACCCGCCGAAAACTCTCATGGGGGCCCCTGAAAACTCTCGTGGGGGCCCCTGTGGGGCCCGGGGCAAATTGCCCCACTTGCCTCGCCCCTCTGGGCGGCCCTGCTTCAGACCCCAGTTTTGGGAACTTTCGCACAAGTTCAAGCCGAGGAATAGTTCCACTGAAGTCTGTGAGACAACTAGCATGCTTAAAGTTCACCACCTGCCTGTTTGAAGGCCTGAAGCCTCAGTTCACACTGCAGTGAAGTTGACCTTAACAAAAGACTGAAGGGGCAGCGGTTTGCACACACTTTTAGTGCCAACTGATACAGTTCTGCAGCGGGACAGGGATCCCACAAGTCCCGCAGGACCCACTGTCATAATAGCAGGAATGGGTGGGAGCGGGATTAAAAAAAGTCCCGCACAGAACTCTACCAATTAGCATGATTTGCCTCTGTCAATGAGGGTAAAAACCCCCATCATTTAATATGCTAATTAAAAACATGTGTCTCTGCCTATCAGACTCTAGAGAAAATACTAGAAAGAAAATGTCTTCTGATTACAAGTAAATATTTTTGCAACAGCAAGAAATCTCCTAGGAAACTATTTTTGTAGACGAGGATGCGGGCTGAGTTTTCTCTTTGTAAGTCTAAAGAAAAGCGGTAATTTGTTTTGTAATAAATGCAGTAATTATTATCCACATAAACACAATTTCGCTAATTGCTTTTTTTATTCATAAAAATGAGTTTGATGAAATATGAAAAGGGGAGGTTTGAACTCAGAACCAGAGGGTTAATGGGCGGGTTTTTTTTAACCTGTTTGCATTTTGATGTTGTTGAAACACTTGGCAGAATCCTCTTTGCACTAGACTTGATAAAGAATTGAAAGACCCAACGGGCTCGATCGAAGTGTTAATATTTCAGCATCACAGCAAGACAGATTTAAAGTGCTATTAAACTCTAGCCTGAGTATAACCTATACAATTATAGGGCTAATACTCCACGGGTCGAGGTTCTGTGACTAAGTGTTTTGTGTTGTTTTTTTTTTTAAATATGAATTTAGAGCTGGATTGGCAGTTCTGGAGAGCAAATTCCTCTATGGACCAGAAAAAAGGTGAAACATGGGCAGCAAAAGGGCAAACCTCACTTAAACAGCACTGATGGACTAGTGAAGGCATTGCTTGTAGGACTAACAGAGTCCAGTCTCCTTGCCCTGTAAAACACTGGCCCTGATGCTGGGATGGTCAAGAAGGCCAGTTAATGCTAACTAAGAGGAGGGCATTTTTGTACTTTGAACATCTGTTCACTTGGAAGTGCCCGAAGACCATTGTTACTGTACTTGTATTACAGTAGCATCAACTGAGAATAAGGTTCCATTGTGCTAGGCACTTTACACAGGACAAGAGACAGCTGCTGTCTTGAAGAGCTTACAATCTAAATAGACAAGACAGAGGGACATAAGAACCAAAGGTCCATCTAGTCCAGTATCCTGTCTTCCGACAGTGGTCAATGCTAGGTGCCCCAGAGGGAATGAACAGAACAGGTCATCATCAAGTGATCCATTCCATGTCTCTCATTCCCAGCTTCTGGCAAACAGAGGCTAGGGACACCATCCCTGCCCATCCTGGCTAATAGCCATTGATGGACCTATCCTCCGTGAATTTATCTAGTTCTCTTTTTGAACCCTGTTTTGGTCTTAGAGAAGTAGGAAAAGGAATTCTGTGTCAAATATACTGAGTCCCAATCCAGTGCCTTGTCAGAAACACCATTCTTTACCTCTCAGTGCACAAACTCATTTCGCATAAGCCACCATTACGTGGCTAGCAGAGAGTAAACACTTTCCTTGTCTGACAGAGGTATATGAAATATTTGCAGTGAAACATGAAACAATTTAAATGATGAGTTTTACTACGTTTCAGCACAAACTCAAAGTGGGCATAACATTACCATAATTTATTCTTATTATTACTTTTCCTTTGACCCTTGGCCCCACTTCCAGGGACAACTCCAAAGCTTATTCCTGAGGATGGAACGGGCATCTCGTGAGAAAAGTATGATTTTCTGAAAGTCAGAGTTCGAAATTGGACGTTCCAAAATTGAAATGTGAAGTTTTGCATGATTTTGATTTTTTAAAAATATAGCCATTTCTTCAAACATTGCAGAAAAGATGCACCTTGGCACCCAACATGAAAACTTCCTCTGAAATATTTTCATACACACTTTGTACTCATATGTCATTCAGACAGGAGCCAGATTTCAATACAAAAGCAGAAATCATTTCAGATAGCCAAACTTTGAGTCCAAAATTGTGTGCAAGGCTACTGAATCTTTTAACGAAATTCAAGTTTTCAATTTATGGCAGAACGGTTAAGTTTCAGTGTAGTTTCAGGTTTTGTTGTGAATATTTCACACAGCTCTAGTTACAATGCCCTAAAAAGTGATTTTTACAACTTTGTAATCATATCAAATACTCATCCTGTGCGCTGTATTTCTCTCTACTGGTTAGTCCACATAGAGGATAGGAGCCTACTACTGCTACTTGCTGACCGAGTTGCTCTTTCATACAATGAGTAACGCTTGGTGCTGAAGTTCTAGGATTCAGTCCCCTCTGATGACTCATGCTTGTGGGAATTAAAATATCACTGCTACTTATCAAAGGAACCCTGCATTCCTTGCACACAAGATTAAATGGGAAATTTTAATGCCACAAGGAATGCAGGATGGTGCATATAGTTCTCCAGGTGTGAAACTGCTAGTGGGATTCACAAAGGTATTTAGGTGCCGAACTCCCACTGGGATTAGGGGCCAACATACCTTTGTGGATCCCACCCTCGATGTTTTGTGTGCTGATTAAAATTTAAAGGGGGGGGGGAGGGAGTTTGAAACAACTTTCCAGATCACTTTCAAGAAGATTTAGAGCTGACGTTTTTCGAAGTGGACTCGAAATGAACCCTATATGCAACCAGTTTTGTGGGACTTTCAAAGCTGACTAATCAGTTTAGCCACAGATCTCCCTAAATCAGTTTTGAAATCTCCACCTCGGCCAGCAAAACTGGTTGCAGTGGTCTCCAATAGGCAGAACTCTCCTCATCGTCAGTTGGAGTTTAGCCTGAACAAAGACAGTGGGAGTGTGTCTTAATTAAACAATTATTCAGTTGCTGTGGCCTCTCTAGTGCAACAAAGGCCCATTCTGAGTAAACACTGGCTTTCAGGCAAACTATGCCCCCTTGACAATTTTGCTGAAGATGGCCAATCTAGCTTGTCAGTTCCTATTACAATTAAAGGGTCTTGTCTCAGACTCAGCATGCAAATATTATCTAACTTTTAAAGATCCAGACTGAGTTTGTTTTGATTATACTGCCCATATGTTCAACTGGATCCTTAAATGGCAATCAACAGCACATTTGGCTGCTGTTTGCGGTGCTGTGATGCTAAAGCAGAAGGATCTCGGTTCCTATTCGAAACACTCCCCTTTCTCTCCACCAGGAACAATGCCACTTGAGAGTCCACAGTTTTCTTTTGCATGAGAAGGAATGCAGAATGTGAACCCCAAAAGACATGGCCTGTAGGGTTGAAGCTTCCATCTCATTACAAGTGAAAACTGATTGTTTACAGTCACATACATCGGTATCAGCATCACCAATCCTAGCTTTCAAAACCCTTGTGTCAGGCCCCCATCAAAATCATGAGATTTTAAAAATAAAAAAATGTAGGTCCTTTTTATTTGTCTTCTGATTGTTGAGCCCTTAGAGGAGGCAGTGTGGCCAAGTGGATGGAGCCGTGGATTAGGACTCAAAAAAGCTGCATTCTATGCCCAGCTCTGTCACCGGCCTGTTGGGTGGCCTGGAGCAAGTGATTCTATGATTTTGCCTTTCTGTGCCTCAGTTTTCCCATCTGTAAAATGGGGATAATGATACTGCCCTCCTTTGTAAAGCATTTTGAGATCTACTGATGAAAAGTGCTACTTACAAGCTTAGTATTATTGTTTAGAGTTCATTTTTAAGCTTTTCTCCACAACCAACTAAAATATTTTTTTTATGAAAGCTGAGATTCCCACATAATCACATGACTCCAGGAGCTGGGGCTTTGCAAAAATACAAAATATTGTGAGGCCTGTGGTAAAAATCATGAGATTTGGCAACAACTGGCATATTTGAGCCAGGGTGACATTTTTCTATTTGCATCTGTGAAAAACACCTTTTCATAGGGAAAACCATGCAAATCATTGTGCAGAAGATGGAAAAGAAATTTAAAAATAATGGAAAAATCTTAAGGGAAAACATAATACCAAGGTAATTTGGGTCCTCTTAATAACAGTAGTTTGCATTTATAGAACCTTTCATCTGAGGATTGCAAAGCATTTAAAAACACATATATTGATGCCTCAGAACAGCCCTGTGAGAGGGACAAATGTAATTATGCCTATATTAGAGATTAATATTTACATTACAGTTGAGCCTATAGGCTTCACCAAAGCATGGGGTCCCATTGTAATAGGCACTGCATATACACCAGGGATTCTCAAACTGGGGGTCGGGACCCCTCAGGGGGTCATGAGGTTATTACATGGGGGGTCACGAGTTGTCAGGCTCCACCCCAAACCCCACTTCGCCTCCAGCATTTATAATGGTGTTAAATATATAAAAAACTGTTTTTAATGTATAAGGGGGGGTCGCACTCAGAGGCTTGCTATGTGAAAGCGGTCACCAGTACAAAAGTCTGAGAACCCCTGATATATACTTAGTGAGACACAATTCCCATCCCCGAAGAGCTTACAATCCAAATAGACAAGACAAAGAATGGGAGAATAGAAATATTATCCTCATTATAAAGGTATGCCATTGAGACACAGTCATGTATGCTTTGTCCCCCAGTTGGAACAGAGGGAAGAGTGAGCAGAGCTGGAAGTGCCTCCGCCCAAACATGGCAGCCTGAAACCACTTCCACACAGTCATCTGGGAAGGACAGACAAGTTCTCCCACAAGACACCACAAACCAATTCCTAGAGCAGCTCCAGGAGGCAAGATGCTAAAGACCCTCGGATATGCACTCAGAAATCCAAGGGAAAAACCACATGTAGCTGCAGTGCTAGTGTAGACACTGGTGCAGCTTTGCAGTGCTGCGTTGGCTAACATGTGACCAAGCCAGGACGTGGGCACATACCCAGTGTAGATGCATCTTCAGTGACTCACCCATGGTTGCACTGGGAGGTTGTGGCAAAGCTGAAAATTGAACCTAGCTCTCCTGATTCCCAGTCCTATGCTTACCTGCAATATGTTTCTTCCTCTCTGATCACTCGTCTTTCTTTGGCATGATGTAAGTACTTACTGAACCCACAGTACTAGCCAAGGAAAAGGAAACCCACCCTCTTTTATTCTATCAGCAACTCTGCCTTGAAAAAAATAAAATTGAGCAGAAAATTTTCAATGTGTAAGATATTACATACAATAACCAGTAACTCGAGAATACATATAACAATCTAATTGCACTGTCTGGAGTTCTGCACTCAGCAACAGTTGAGTAAAGCCGATGTAAGAAAATAATTGGTCTTTTCTTATCTCTTTCTGAAGTTTCTTTAAGCAAACAGATTGTAAAAGAATCAATAGTTCCTCTCTCTTCTTTTGTTCAGAAAAAATATCTTTAAGAAGTTGAGAAGCACAATGTACTAAACAGCTTTAGCCTCTCCAAGATGTAATAACGAGAGACCTTCAAGGTGTGGAAATGGGAGACACAGCAAAAAAGGTGAACCTGTATCTGAATAGTGCAATGCCCAGAATTAAGTGTGTGTCACCCTTATTCCGCCGTGCATGTGATCTGCATCACCATTCCCTGTTCTCCTGCTAGTTCAGGGGGACTGCAGGTTGCCCCTTATACCGGGTTTGTGGCAACTCCGTGTTCTATCCACGTGTTTCCAAAGTATGGTGCAGGAGCTTGCTGTTCCAGCCATTCACATCACAACATTTTAAGAAGGTGGGGTACATAAACCAATAAATGTGGGAGTTGCTACTCTACCCCTTCATCGCTGTACAACTCAGTTCCCCACCTGTAAAATGGGGATAATAATACATTCTTTGTCCTGCCCTTCATTTGCCTTGTCTGTTCAAACTGTGAGCTCTTTGGGGCAGGGACTGTCTCACTGCGTGATGCACAGTGTTCAGCACAACAGGCCCCCTCCTCTCCAACGGGGTCACTCGGTGCTGGAGTAATACAAATAATAAATGCTTCCACTTGTCTCCGTGGCCGTAGACAAGTGCTTAAGGCCCTTCAAAATTTAGGAATTGCATTAATAAATAATGGGAACACTGAGTTTAGAACAGACGCTTCTTTCTCCCACTGTATTAAAAGCAGACAAATGTAGTTGTGATATAAAACAACTCATTAATGTGGTATTCAACTGCTATTGTATCTTTTTTTTACTCAAACCCAACAAATAAAAAACAATTGTCTGTACCTCTGATAGCTCTGTGCTGTCTTGTCACTCTCAGGTGTAGACCTCTGTCTAAAGGGCTAGTTTTCGGAAATCAAAGGTTCAATCCTACAAACCCTTCTTATTCTTTGGATGATGGGTTATAGATTTTTGTCTCTGATCTCCCATTGCTGGTTTCTTGATTTGCATCTGAAAATAAAAAGCTTTCCATTAACAACAACAATAAAAAATGAAGCAGGGTATAAATCTCAATTCATTGTTTACCATCAGGACAAAATCTTTAAACCCATGCCTGGTGTATTGAGTTAATGGACGGCGGGTTTATAGGAAGGGGAGAATATTGCCAGAAATATTCCTGAGTTTGTTCCACCTCTAAAAGCATTGATTTAATTAATTTCTCTTAATCATCAGCAGAAAGCGTGGATCTAATTGCCAGCTCAGAAACATCAGTTGTCCAAGTGATTGGATAGTCGTTAGAGATGAAAGGGAGAAAACAAGGCATTGATGGAGCTCTGCCTCATTGCTTCATCTTGTGAAGCAGTTGGAAATTGGCTACAAAGTAATAAAAGAAAATTAAAACACATAAAACTTTGTTAAAGTAACATGGAAGGGCCTGCGTTAAACACACA
Organism: Emys orbicularis; assembly: GCF_028017835.1. Lineage (NCBI taxonomy): Eukaryota > Metazoa > Chordata > Testudines > Emydidae > Emys > Emys orbicularis. The sequence goes on from NC_088684.1 coordinate 138,194,759, forward strand.
TAAGCAAGAAGATAGTGAGAAGACTAATATATCATAAAGATTTAGGGTCAAATCCAAAGCCCATTGAAATCAATGGGATAGTGATATACTTAGTCACAGCATGTTATTCAGCCACTAGATGTCGCCATATAACATATAGTGTTCCAGGTAAACAAAGGAGCCAAAGCTGGAACTCAAGCTGTATGGAAACCTCTCTGCTTGTGGTTCTAGCACCTGGAGGCTCCATCTGGGATCAGGGTTCATTTTATTATCTGCCCAACAAAGAAGACACTATTGACAGCTGGCATAGTCTAGTGGATTTTGCACTGATCTAGAACTTGGGAGATCTGGGTTCTCTGCCCCAACTTGCTGTGAGATCTTGGGAAAGTCACTTTACCCCTTATGCCTGTTTTCCCTTTCACCATTTGTCTTGTCTATTTAGACAGTATAAGGCCTTTGGGGCAGGGACTGTCTGGCACTTTTTAGTCAGCGCGTAGCACAACAGGGTCTTGCCTGGGACCTCTAGGTGCTACTCAAATAATGATCTAGGATACACACCAGTAGATAAGGACACAAACAGGCAGTGAGAGAGAAGACAAAGTAACAGGGGAGGCAGGTGTGCTTGCATAAGTTTTTAGTCACAGTGGTGTCAGTCACAGGTGGCAGCCATCCTAACTTCTAAATTTAATAGATTAGCTGGAAAATAATGCCTGCACCAAATACTTCCCCTTAGGGGATTGGTATCTCTTAGGCAAGCATTTCCCAGTAATTAGCACCTGTGCCTTGTAAAAATCACAGCTTGGCATTCTTTCTAAAACAGGAATGCAGGAAGTTCTGCTCACTTCCATTTTTCTCAGTGTCAAAATGTCACCGCTTCTGCGGTCAGCAAACAGCTCAGGAACAGCGTCTCCCACTGGGGGTTGCTGCAGCAACGCCAAGCTCCGGCTTCAAACTAGGGGGTGGCAAATGTTGAAACAGGAGCCGATCCCAGACAAGTGGCAACATCTGCCTCTTACTGATGTAGCGGCGTCAGCAGCCATGGCATCGGTCCCCTTCCCAGAGAACCGATCCGCACTGTGCAAAGCGTGGTGCAGGCCAAATTAGTTCTAAGTTCCCAAAGATCAGAAGCATACACACGTTACTGCTTAGAGGAAGTGGGGGGACAATAACAAATCTTTTTCAATGAAGCTAATGCACGCAGATAACCTCCTTAATGACGCTTTCATCGATTAATAGATTCTAAGGCCAGAAGGGAATGTTGTGATTATCTAGTCTGATCTCCCTCATAGTACAAGATAGAGAACTCCCCCTAAATAATTCCTAGAGCAGATCTTTTAGAAATACATCCAATCATGATTTAAAACTTGTCAGTGATGGAGAAGCCACCAAAACCCATGGTAAATTGTTCCAATGATTAATTACACACGCCGTCAAAAAATTATGCCTTGTTTCCAGTCTGAATTTATCTAGTTTCAACTTCCAGACATTGGATTGTCTCTGCTAGACTGAAGAGTCCATTATTAAATATTTGTTCCTCACATAGGTACTTATAGACTATAATCAAGTCACCCCTTAACCTTCTCTTTGTTAAGCTAAATAGATGGAGCTCCTTGAGTCTATCACTATAAGGCATGTTTTATAATACTTTAATCATTTTCATGGCTCTTCTCTGAACCCTCTTCAATTTATCAGCTTTCTTCTTGAATTGTGGGCACCAGAACTGGATAAAATATTCCAGTGCTGAATACAGTGTCAGAGCTCACGCTCAGCTCATTATCCTTGACAACCCCAAATCTTTTTCAGAGTCATTGTTTTCCAGGACAGAGTCCCCCATCCTGGAAGTATGGTTGACATTCTTTGTTCCTAGATATTGTGATGGGGCAAGGCCAGATGGCTACAGTAAAGTAGTGAGGAACAGGTATGTTAGCCCCAGGCTCAACAAATCCCTGGTACCATGGTAACCAAATGGCAGCTGCTCCAGGTTAATCAAGACACCTGGGGCCAATTAAGATCCTTCTAGAAGGCAGTGGAGATAGCTACATTGATTGGGACACCTGAAGCCAATCAAGGGCTGGCTGGAACTAGTTAAAAGCCTCCCAGTTAGTCAGTGAGGTGCGCGTGTGAGGAGCTGGGAGCAAGAGGCGCAAGGAGCTGAGAGGGTGTGCTGCTGGAGGACTGAGGAGTACAAGCATTATCAGACACCAGGAGGAAGGTCCTGTGGTGAGGATAAAGAAGGTGTTTGGAGGAGGCCATGGGGAAGTAGCCCAGGGAGTTGTAGCTGTCATGCAGCTGTTACAGGAGGCACTATAGACAGCTGCAATCCACAGGGCCCTGGGCTGGAACCCGGAGTAGAGGGCGGGCCTGGGTTCCCCCCAAACCTCCCAACTCCTGATCAGACACAGGAGGAGTTGACCCAGACTGTGGGTTCCACCAGAGGGGAAGATCACTGAGGGGAGCAAATCCGCCAATAAGCGCAGGACCCACCAAGGTAGAGGAGGAACTTTGCCACAATATGTACATTTATATTTAGTTATATTAAAATGCATAATGTTGATCTGGATTCAGCAAAACAATGGGACTTCAGCACACTTTACAATGTTTTGCTGAACAGGGCTCTTGGCCATTCTGCCTACGTAAAGTCTGACAATGGTTAGGCAACTGGTGTGCTGAGACCACTGCCTATATACTGACCAGCGCTGTCTCATTATTTCTTGTGCTCCCCCATAGCTCTATCTTCTCTTGTCGTCTCTTGATTTATATTTACCTTGCCCTCTTTGGGGCAGGGACTGTATTTTGTTCTGTGTTTGTACAGCACCTAGCACAATGGGCTTCTGGTCCATAACTGCTCCTTGGTACTACCACAATGCAAATAATTAATAATAAATAACATATTACCATAAATAAATAATTAATAATAATAATGGGCTTATACACAAGACCGATTCAGATTTTGCACATCACATAGTTCAAGGTATGTTTAGAGCCCAGTGCAAGTCCATCTCTACCTAAGACATGTAGTATGTTGATATGAACTCCTTATGCTTCCTTAAAAACTAATTACTGCATGAGATACCAAAGTATGATACAGATTAAAAAAAACCCTGCACTATAGATTATAGTATCTTTTTGTTATATTTTAAAAGTTACTAAATAACTCAAAAACATTTTGCAATGCAGTGATTATTGTTTGTGTCACACTGCCCTCCGTTGGACCGAATCAGAGCTAATCAAGTGTGGGTCACAAACCCTATATTGCCAGCAGTTAACAGAAAGTCACCTTTTGGCGTGTGGTAGAGGTGATCCGAGTTCTATCCCGGTCAAGTGGCTTTGTCATGCAGCACTAAGTGGCTTTGGTGTGCAGCACAGGAACAACTTTGAAGTCCTAGTAGCCATGGATTTGTTACAAGGGTCAGATTTACAAAGTTGTTTAGGCATCTAAAAATACACATAGGTGCCTAGTGGATTTTACAAAAATGCCTAAGTGGATTAGGTGCCTAAGCACCTGTGTCATTCTGGCCCAATATGTTTTTTCCTCCCAAATGATCAGAATCAAGATAGATCTGATAAACTATTTTAGTGGGTACATTATTTGAATATGGAGAACAGAGATTGGTTTTTAATGAGGTACTTAATTTTCTGAAAGAAGCCTGTTTTTTTCCCAGTGACTTTGATTACAACCACTTCTCTGATCCTAACCAGTTCCTGCTTCGCAAATTACTTAAAATTATTCTTTGGGTATGTAAAGCAATTGATTTTTTTATTTATTTTATTTTGCACAACCTAATTTTGCTTGCTTGCTGAAAGTAACCCTTTGAAAAAGATCAGACATTTTGTTGTTGCTTTTTGGTCAGCAAAGAGAAATCTTTTCTTTGGGGAAAAAAAGAAGAATGCAATTATTTTGTGCTAACGATCACAACAAAGAAGAATCCCTTTGTAATGGGGAGGTGAGCCACTGATCCCTCAAGACTGCAGTGTCTCCAAATATTACTACTGCAACTCTGAATTGATTTTCATGATTGTATCAGTGTAAAAATGATAAAGACTGGGGTAGTTTCTTGATTAGTAACAACATCTATTGTTCTGCATGCCATCTGTCTGTGGTTATATAGCATCTATCACTGTGTTATCTAAGAGGATCTTAGTACTAAGAAAAGGGAATCAAATTTCATGCTTCAGGGCCTGGGATGATTGCTGCAGGGGTCAGGAAGCCTTGTCTCCACTAAAAAAAGCAGTATCCATATTTCAGCAACAGAACAGCTGCAGTGATGGTACAAAAAGCTCGTATACGCAGACCCAGGGCAGTAGTTTGAGACCTGGTGTTAAAACCACCTGACACCACCTACACTTGCAGTTTAGCACCAGTTCAGTTGCAGTGTTGAGGCTGATTGCTGAAGAGAAAGTATTCATTTTGCTAGTTTAGATGCAGCTCGTGTGTATAACTTTATGGCTCAGCTGGGGAGGTGCATTATGGGGGATTCTCACCTCTCTCTGAAACATCAGGGACTGGTCACCCCTGGAGATGGGACTGACAAATAAATTGATCTGATATGACAGCCTTTAACTCTTTAATTAGATACACACACGCAGTGTATCTTCTGATCTCCAGAAGGTGTACATTGGAGTAACTACAGTGAAGTCAATGCTGAGGATCTAGCCCATAATCTATTATTTTTCCAAAGGACAAGAAAAAAAAACAATAAAACAGATATGGACACAAATTTATGGTTCAATACTGCTCCCATTGACTTCAGTTCAAGCAGGATTATATCCAAAATGAAGATTTTTTTTAAGTCAATATATTTCTTAAAATGAATTAAAAAACAAACACACACTTCAGTAGAAAATCTGCATTAAAAATACAGTCCAGTAGCTCTGTGGTTTCTGATGTCATGAAGTTGCGGTTGAAAAATGGGGCAGAAAATGTGGACTTTTAGCATTTATATCTGGGAAGACTTCAGGAAGCAAAGACTTCCATGTGAATTGTGTAAAAGGATTTCCCACAAAACTCTGTGTCAGTGAGGGGGGATGGGGGACCCTCAACTCTCTCTCAACCCAAGAAAGGGCATTATGTTAAACAGATGTACCTTATTGCCTGGCAGGTCTAAATTTTAAGTCTGCAAAACCTCAAGATTTTCTCTTATTTATGTCCAGATATTCCTCCTCTCACCCCTGTTCTTTTAAATGCAATCACTGTACGAAAATCATGGGTTATGAAACTTGCAAAGTCAATGGCTTAAAAAAGCTGAAGCAGCAGGTTTGTGCCCGCATTTGAACATTTAGATCATTCTCCTGAAAGCTAAAAATATGTAGCCATGCTGGGGCATGTGACAAAAAGGACAGCAGTTCAAAATTATTTTGAAAACGTAGTTCCCTATAGTTGGAAATGCAAGAGACAAGAGGTCTAATTTATGCAAACAGTAAATTGCTAATCTCTTCAATACTACGCCTGTTCCCAGGTCCTATCCAGCACGCATTGCTCACAATATGTGGCTTTAAAACTTATGTAAACAATAAATGGCCTTAATTTTTCTCTTTCTTCCTCCTGCTGGGGGGGAAAAACAGAAGAGACAACACCACATTCTATTTTGGAGTGAGAGACTATGAGCATCAGCTCCAATTCCCTCCTCTGCAATAGGAGTTGGAGCATGCATTGCACTTCCTGATTAGTATTATCCCTGATTAGGTTGCAGATAGTCCTCTGATTAAAGTGCTCTTGGCTATTTTGGAGTGACACATAAATATACATGAATGCAGCAGAGAAGAAAAAAGTAAACAGACAACAAAGCAGAAACTAGTAGTTATTGCTCCGAGGTATGATGGGCAGGTCCAAGTCCCAGCCCTAACCCAGACAGATTTTCAGGAGGGGACTCTAGAAGAGGCTTGTCTCATTTATAATGGTTAATGATCTGAATGAGTAAGGGCCTAATCCAACTCCTACTGGATTGAGCCCCAAATGGGAGGTGTAGGCCCAGGGCCGGCTCCAGGCACCAGCTTACCAAGCAGGTGCTTGGGACGGCCACTTCGGAGAGGGGCGGCACGTCCAGCTGTTCGGCGGACGGTCCCTCACTCCTGCTCGGAGCGAAGGACTTTCCGCCGAATTGCCGCCGCAGATCGCGATCGCGGCTTTTTTTGTTTGTTTGTTTGGCTGCTTGGGGCGGCCAAAACCCTGGAGCCGGCCCTGTGTAGGCCTCCGGCCAGCACCTGGGTTTTGCTGTAGCACAATATGGTCCAGAGAATGGACAGAATGATGAAGCTCTTGTGGCTTGACAGCTTATTAGTGGTATTTGGATCTGAATTTACCCTTAATCTGGATCTTGATTGAGCCCATAAAAGAGACTAGACTCAGCAATACATTTCACAGATCCACACTCATATTCAAAAACAACAAGGAGTCTGGTGGCACCTTAAAGATTAACAGATTTATTTGGGCATAAGCTTTCGTTGGTAAAAAACCACCTCTTCAGATGCATGGAGTGAAAGTTACAGATGCAGGCATTATATACTGACACATGGAGAGCAGGGAGTTACCTCACAAGTGGAGAACCAGTGTTGACAGGGCCAATTCGATCAGGGTGGATGTAGTCCACTCCCAATAATAGATGAGGAGGTGTCAATTCCAGGAGCGGCAAAGCTGCTTTTGTAATGAGCCAGCCACTCCCAGTCCCTATTCAAGCCCAAATTAATGGTGTTAAATTTGCAAATGAATTTTAGTTCTGCTGTTTCTCTTTGAAGTCTGTTTTTGAAGTTTTTTGTTCAATTATAGCTACTTTTAAATCTGTTACAGAATGTCCAGGATGATTGAAGTGTTCTCCTACTGGCTTTTGTATGTTACCGTTCCTGATGTCCGATTTGTGTCCATTTATTCTTTTACATAGGAACTGTCCGGTTTGGCTAATGTACATGGCAGAGGGACATTGCTGGCACATGATGGCATATATAACATTACTAGACATGTTCAAATATTCGTTAATTCCATGGCAGGCTGCTGGGATTCATGATTCCAGTTTGGTCTTGGGATTTTGAGTCAAAATCACAATTTATTATACCTTTCTCTACAAATCCAGATGGATGCCAATAAAGACAAATGACCACACTTATTTTGCCCTGGGTCTGTATTTTTCAAGTGTGGGGGGTTGAAGACATCTTTAATGTAGCCTTAAGGATTTTCCTATTTTCCTCCATGTTTCGTCTTTCCTCACATCCCCATCCCACCCTGCTCAACGGGCTAGTTCATATATCATCTTAACTGGTTCACCCATGCTCACTAAGGGCCTGACCCAAAGAAGTCAATGGAAAGACTCCACTTGACTTCAATACACTTTGGATTATGCCCTAAATAACCATTTTGACACGCTGAAAAAGAAATGCTTCCAACCAGATTATTTTGCTATTTCTTCTTCCCTGATAGCTGGACAGAACTTACTTGCTGGCCAAAGTCAGACAGCAATAAGAACTAGAGATGGTCAGATTTATCCTCACCCATCACTTATAGGGAGAAGGAGACCTTGCTTTAGGACTCTAAAGGCTGCACTTGGGCCTTCTGTCACCATTTAGACCTCTTCACCCAGCTCAACAGGGCCTTAAGGGAAGGACATTAAACCTTATGCTTCAGAGCCTATGGCCTTGGCTACACTTGCGAGTTGCAGCGCTGTAAAGCCGCCCCAGGTGCCGTAACTCACTCCCCGTCCACACTGGCAAGGCATTTGCAGCGCTGTATCTCCGTGGTTGCAGCGCTGCATGTACTCCACGTTCCCGAGAGGAATAGCGTGTATTGCGCTGCTGCTGCAGCGCTGCGGCGCCAGTGTGGCCGCCCAATGCGCTGTGACTGGCCTCCAGAAGTATTTTGCAGTATCCCACAATGCCTGTTCTAGCCACTCTGGTCATCAGTTCAAACTCTACTGCCCTGGCCTCAGGTAACCAACCATGTGACCGACCCTTTACATTCCCCGGGAATTTTAAAAATCCCCTTCCTGTTCGCTCAGCCCGGCGTGGCGTGGAGTGCTATCAGCAAATCTTTCCAGGTGACCATGCCTCCATGCGCCAAGCGAGCCCCAGCATGGAGCAATGGCGAGTTGCTGGACCTCATCAGTGTTTGGGGGGAGGAAGCTGTACAGTCCCAGCTGCGCTCCAGCCGTAGGAATTACGATACCTTCGGGAAGGTATCAAAGGACATGATGGAAAGGGGCCATGACTGGGACGCCCTGCAGTGCAGGATTAAAATGAAGGAGCTGCGGAGTGCCTACCGCAAAGCCCGCGACGCAAACGGCCGCTCGGGTGCTCCCCCCGCGACCTGCCGATTCTACAAAGAGCTGGATGCGATACTTGGGGTTAACCCCACCTCCACTCCGAGCACCACCATGGACACTTCAGAGCCGGGGTGAGGGGGGGAGGGAGGAGGAGGAGGAGGAGGAAAACGGGAGTGAGGGTGGTGGGCCGGATGGAGACACCCCGAAATCCCTGGAGCAATGCAGCCAGGAGCTCTTCTCGAGCCAGGAGGAAGGTAGCCAGTCGCAGCGGCCAGTACTTGGTGGAGGACAAACAGAGGAGCAGGTTCCCGGTAAGCGTTTTTTTTTCCGGGAAGGAATTTTTTTGGTACGGGCTCTTTGGGAGAGGAGGGTTAGGCATGCATGCCTAGATGCGGAATAGTGCATTGATGTGGTTTATCACATTGCGGTAATCGGCCTCGGTAATCTTCTCGAATGTCTCATCCAGAACGTGTGCAATGCGCTTGCGCAGGTTTATTGGGAGAAAGCCACCGTGGTCCTTGTCCCAGCCAGGCTAACGTGTCCATGCCACTGTGCCGTGAGGGGCGGGGGGACCATTGCTGCACACAGGCAAGCTGCATATGGGCCAGGGCAGAAGCCGCATTGCAGTAGAAGACCCTCCCTTGCTTCCCAGGTCACCCTCAGCAGCGATATATCGTCCAGGACGAACTCCTGTGGAAAATGTTGGGACAGTGTTCAGTGTAGGTGCCCCCTGAAGCTGTTGGCTCTCCCCAAGGCACAGAAACCCAGAGGACAGTGCAGCCCTGAAACAATCAGTCCCCCTTACTCACCATTTTGAGGCTCCCGTGGGATATGTGTGCTCTGTTTCGGATGGGAAAATTATGCTATTGTGTAGACCCTGTGTGTTTTCTACTCCTTAAGTGCGGGGGGAATCATTACTCTGTCCGTATAAACAAGGTATAAACAATGCTGCCTCTGTTAAATGTTGCATTTTGCCTATACAGCAGCATCAACCTTGAGACCTCAGCCGTCCCTCTTATCGCCTGCTCAGAGACTGCAAAGACTCAGGAAGAGACCGCGAAAAAGCAAAGAAGACATGCTGCAAGAAGTGATGTGGCAATCTATTAAAGAGAATGAGAAAGCACAGAACTGGAGGGAGAGAGAAAGCAGGATCCGCCAGGAAAACGCAGCGCACCGGCGGCAAAGCACGGAGCACCGGCAGCAAAGCACGGATCAGCTCATAAGCATCCTGGAGCGCCAAGCAGACATTATCCAGGAGCTCGTAGCCATGCAGAAGGAGCAGTACCGCAAGCGCAAACGCCACCCCCCCCCACAGCCCTTGTCCCAAAACTCTTTCCGTTGTGCCCCACTGTCACCTCCAACCCACTTTCCCCAACTTCCGTGTTCTTCACACTACCAGCTGCCTCCAACACCAGTATCTTCACCACCCAGCCCTGAAAACCACGACCCTTACCCTCTGCACTCAACCCCCATCACCATGCAGTATAGCTATCCTGAAGTGCAGCACTCACTGCACAGCACACCAGACAGGGCATATGCGAATCTGTGATTGCACCGTTCCCCACTCCACCCCCTTGTTTCTTTTCAATAAATAAATTTGTTTTCTTTTCAATAAATGGATTTCTTGGCTTTGAAAACATTCTTTATTATTGCATAAAGTAAAAGACTCCTTAGCCTAGGAAATAAACAGGCACTGCAAGTCTGCTTGTCTGCTTAGCAAACACTGATTCCTAAAGATTGGAACTACTGCACTTCACTCCCGTGCAGGGCACCAGATATCACTGCTGGTTTTCAGCCTCAAATTGCTCCCTCAAGGCATCCCTAATCCTTGCAGCCCCGCGCTGGGCCCCTGTAATAGCCCGGCTCTCTGGCTGTGCAAATTCAGCCTCCAGGTGTTCAACCTCGGAGGTCCATGCCTGAGTGAAGCTTTCACCCTTCCCTTCACAAATATTATGGAGGGCACAGCACGCGGATATAACCGCGGGGATGCTGTTTTTGGCCAAGTCCAGCTTCCCATACAGGGATCGCCAGCGGCCCTTTAAACGGCCAAAGGCACACTCCACAGTCATTCGGCACCGGCTCAGGCTGTAGTTGAACCGTTCCTTGCTGCTGTCAAGGCTCCCTGTGTAGGGTTTCATGAGCCATGGCATTAACGGGTAAGCGGGATCTCCAAGGATCACAATGGGCATTTCGACTTCCCCTACTGTGATCTTCCGCTCTGGGAAAAAAGTCCCGGCCTACATCTTCCTGAACAGCCAAGTGTTCCGAAAGATGCGTGCGTCATGCACCTTTCCGGGCCAGCCTGTGTTAATGTCAATGAAACGCCCACGGTGATCCACAAGCGCCTGGAGAACCATAGAGAAATACCCTTCCGTTTAACGTCCTAGGTGGGGTGGTGCCAGAATAGGAATGTGCGTCCCATCTATCGCCCCTCCACAGTTAGGGAACCCCATTTGTGCAAAGCCATCCACTATTTCCTGCACGTTACCCAGAGTCACAGTTCTTCTGAGTAGGATGCGATTAATGGCCCTGCAAACTTGCATCAACACGATTCCAACGGTCGACTTTCCCATTCCAAACTGGTTTGCGACCAACTGGTAGCTGTCTGGAGTTGCCAGCTTCCAGATTGCAATAGCCACCCGCTTCTCCACTGGCAGGGCAGCTCTCAATCTCGTGTCCTTGCGCTGCAGGGTGGGGGCGAGCTCCTCACACAGTCCCATGAAAGTGGCTTTTCTCATCCGAAAGTTCTGCAGCCACTGCTCGTCATCCCAGACTTCCATGACGATGTGATCCCACCACTCGGTGCTTATTTCCCGAGCCCAAAAGCGGCGTTCCACGGTGCTGAGCGTGTCCGTGAATGCCACAAGCAATTTTGTGTCGTACGCGTCACGCGGCTCGATAGCATCATCGGACTCCTCACTCTCACTGTCACTTTGGATCTTAAGGAATAGTTCGACAGCCAAATATGACGTGCTGGTGAGATAAGTCAGCATACGCCTCAGCAGTTCGGACTCCATTTCCTGCAGACAACAGATCGCGCTGCACAGAAACCGTTGAAAGATGGTGCCAAAGGTGGACGGAAACAAAGGGATTTCTGGGATGCGAAGCGATGCATCACGGGTCGTTGGGACAGGACCCAGAATGCCCCGCACCCACACCCCCTTCCCACAACCCACAGCGCCAGAATGGGAAGAGGTGCTCTGTGGGATAGCTGCCCATAATGCACCGCTCCCAATGGCGCTGCAAATGTGGCCATGACAATGCGCTTGGCAGTGTCAGTGTGGACAGACTGCAGCGCTTTCCCTACTCAGCTGTAAGAAGTCAGGTTTAACTCACAGTGCTGTACATCTGCAAGTGTAGCCAAGGCCTAAGCTATTCTCTGACATCAATGGCTAGAATGAGACTTTCCAAGAGGTGGTGGATAGCATTTGCCTCCTGTGGGAGATGCTTGCATTTTCCTCTTACGCTTCTGTTGCTCGCCACTGTTGGAGACAGATACTGGACTAGATAGGCCACTGACCTGATCCAGTCTGGAAATCATAATGCCTACAAGATATTATTATTGTTTGATCAGGACAATGGAAACCAAAAGCAAAACCATCCGACTTGCTTGTCGGGAAAAAAAAGGCACCTCCTGAGATAACTGAAAATAAATAAATTGCAGTCAAATTAAATCAATACTATGCACACTCCTATCCTTTTGCTACATCTCTGATTACTTTTCAAGTGGCTTCAGCGTGAACAGATGTTTCCGGTGCATTCCTAACCACTGCTGCCGACACACTTTTAGAGAGACAGCAGCTTAATCTCCTGCTGCTGCTGTTCACTTGAGGTGAAGAGAGAGAGAGAAAAAAGGTGCCTAACTAGTTGTCTAGTGTTTCTTGTAGGCAGCTTATTAATGGAGCATGTGAGCAGAACCCTCCCTCTTTCTTCTGACACCAGGAGAGCTGTTTCCAGTTGTTTCCTACTGGGGCTTTTCATCCTGAGTCCCTCCTTCTCTCGGTGACCCTTATCCTCAGTGGGTTTTTATTTTTATCTTGGCTTTCCTTGTTAGGCTCTGCTGAAGATGGGTGAATCTGTTCAGCTATAACAGACAAGAGACCAAACCTTCACCTCCTCTGGCACTGCATGTTTTCATCTGAGACTGGATAGGCCAAAAGAAACAAGTTTTCCCCATCCTTCTGTAACACCTTTGCAAAGCATGCGTTGAGTCCTGAGAAGATAACAGCCGACTATTGGTTCTCGGAAATGGGGCTTCGCCTTTAGCGTCAGTGGTAGAGGTTCGTGCTTAGGTGCTGAAGACAGTAGGTTCAAACACTGTTAATAACCTCTGCTGGGGGTTCACTATTGCCTCCAGTAGAGTTGTTCAAAATTTCAAATTGGGACATTTCAAAGTTGGGGGTGGGGGAGGGAATTTGAGAAAACCTTCAAGTACAGTTTTGTGAAATTTGTCCCACCCCAATTTTTCAAACAACTCCTGAGCTGGTTATTTTTTATTTTCAAAATGCCATCAAAAGTTTTCTAATTTTGTATTAGGAAAAAAAAAAAAAAAACGAAACAAAATCCCCACTAGTTTCCCTTAACAACTCTAGTTTCCAAACCTAGCTACTGTTACAGACATCTGAAAACTCTCAAGGCAGCGGTTTCCTTAAAAGCTCTCTGCTGGAGCTTCCTGAAACAAACTCCAAAATAAACTCAGAGTGACAACTCCACTGAAGTGACCAAGGTTTGCCTATTTTGTAATCAAAACCACCGAAGATCATTATAAGGATCTGCCTGTCTAAGGTCTTTGTATGGCTTCCATCACCATCTTAGCATCTCATGATCTTTAATGTATTTATTCTCACAGCACCTTTCTGAGGTAGGGTGATGCTGTTACCCCCATGTTGCAGATGGGAACCTCAGGCACAGAGATATTAAGGGTACATCTACACAGCAAAAACCCCACCCACGGTAGCAAGTCTCAGAGCCAGGGTCAACTGAATGGGGCTGGTGAGGTTTGTGCTACAGGGCTAAAAATAGCAGTGTAGACGTCCCCGCTCGGGTTCTGAGACCCACCCCCCTCGCTGGGCTTCAGAGCAAAGATGTGAACGCAGCTCTCCCATATGCTATGCTATTGCCCTAACCACTAGACCACCCTTCCACTATTCCAGCTCACTCCTAACAGCCTGCTGAATCTTTGTTCCGAGTCTGCCGACAGGCTTGCCCGTTAGCATCCACGGTAACAGCCTTGTTTTGTGATGTGGTTACGTGTCCGCTGGCACTGGACTGAGACCAAATCATTTCACATACGTCACTGAACAACTATCAGCGTGTATCTACTCCTGACCTGGATTCACTCTGGCCATCTATAAGCTTTGAGAATGTAGCCAACAAGCAACAAGAAACAACTGTGAAATATGAGAAATCAGAGACCAACATTTTGAAACAGGAGTGCCTAAAATTACATTCCTAAATTGATAGGGCAAGCATTAAAATAATGAGAGCTGCAGGTGCAGCTCATTTTGATATAAAATGTGCACGATCAGATTAGTCCTCTGGGTAAGACCATTTGGCCTGTGATGTAGCTGGCATAGGGGAAAACTGTATGTGCTCGCATGGGTGGAGGAGAAGAACCAAAAAGCCAGAAGCCCATTTAAGTACAGCTGTTTCTACATCAAATGCACTGCGTCACACTACACATGATTTCCTCTCCCAATACGTGGAGATTAATGAATACCTGGAGCAGTTTCTGGTTTCCCACTTATTGTGTCATATATTTCACATTGTTTAGCCAGAGAACCTCCCCAGATCCCTGTCTGTGCTGAGCTATGTATTCGTTACCCTTCCTGAAAGCATTTGCATCTTAGGAAACATATATCCCACCCAGCAGGGGAGGAATTAAGTCTTCTGACAAGATGCTAAGATTCCACTCCATCAATACAAACATGGTGCAGGCAACCCTGTCTAGACGTTAGGTCACTTATTGCATCATGTACCATCTTTGGAGATGCTTTTGGGGTGCTCTGTGGTTTCCTATAACGAGTAACTGGACAAGTGCACATGTACGTGACTCGTGGGTGCAATCAGTTAGTTGGATAACTACATTTGCTCATTTGAGTACTTGCAGTTAAATAGTATGTGGAATTTTGTGACTGCAGTTGAGTCATTTAATAAAAATCAGCTCTCAATATTTAAAAACATGGGTAGGTTAAAGAAAAAGCCCAACAAGAAACAGTGATATAAGTAACTTAGTAAAAATCCCCCGGGGACAGGCATTTAGCTTATGTAAATTATCTAGGCAGATTTATACCATCTGGGCCCCTATGAAAGGTAGAACTAGCTAGGTTTTAACTTGGTCTGTGTGCTCCAGCATTGTCTCAACTCCATTTTCTTTTCTTTGTGTGTTTATGTGAATATTTGCCTCTCTGAACTGAACCGGTTTTCCTTTAAGAAAAGCTCTATTCTTTGCTGCTTGTGCATTCTTTTGACTATTCAGCAGAGAGGCCAAATGGATGGAAGACAGGAGAATAAAAAAAGGCGATGTTTTTCAAGTTACTGTATTGCGTTCTGTCACAATATCTTCCATTGGTACGGTGAAATTCAATCGTGTGCAGATAGCCTATGTGACATTTAAGCCCTTTAAGCCCGGCTTTTTATAAGACCTACACATCTCTTCAGAGGTACTTAAGTAGCGTGTAGGCTATATACTAATCCTCTGCACAGGACTGAATTTCGTCCCTAATGAACACAGGTCCAGATTTTGATCTCAGTTATAGCAGTGAAAATCTGGAGTAATGTTAATGAAGTTACTCCAGATTTACATTGGCGCAATATCAGAATCTGGTCCCCATCCTTTACTAATCATGCAGCTGCAGCTGGGATGTTCTAATTCTGGTGTTATCAATATGCCCCTGTTTAACATAGCTGTCTTAAAGTTATGTCTATAAAGGGCTCTGATGCAATGAGCAATTTGGTATTGTTTTAATGACTCTCTCCTGATGACAACTGCTTATTTAAATAGGTTCTAGCATCTGAGAAATATTTTTCATTCTCAAGATGTTATTTTCTTTCTTCCAGGAAAGAAAAGTTCTGTGTATATAAAATGTTGACATTTCTTTGACAAGCTATAGAACATCGGCAGTATTTTCAGAAAGCAAAGCATACATTTCTATTGTGCTCAAGGGTGGCTTCACATCTCCATAAAAAAAAATGTAGCCATCAATAGACGGATGAGCCAGCAGGAATATATACAAGAACTACCTGAAATGAACTTCACTGGTCGAATTTGGCACTTATATCAAAACAGATCTGGAACAAAAGCTTTTCAATTCAGCATGACATTTACAATTTCTTCTGCAAAATTTTGTAGTACACCGATGCCCTGAGTAATGAGGACATAAGCTATATGCAGTGATAGCCTGACATATCACTAAAGCTAAGCCAGACCAGTAGTATGAACTACAAAGCAATCAAAAATCATGAGTCGAGCTCTCCAAAATAGTAAGATTTTTAAAAGTGTCAAGATTTTCAAGCCATATAGATCATGGATTCTTTTTATTTGCATTCTTGTTGTTGAGCCATTAGGGTTCAAATTTTTAAACTTCCCTCAGCAGGCATGAGGGTTAGAAACTTTTAAAAAATGAAATATACGATTTTCATATAATCACATGACTCCAGGAGCTGAGACTTTACAAAAAATACCAAACATTGCAAGAATTGACAACACTGCACCAACACTATGCAAACGTTATGAAAATATATGTAAAATACATCTGGTTTAAAATTTTTGCCCAAATGAGTTTTATGTTGGAAATCTTGTTTTTGTTGAAATCAACACTTTTCACAGGAACATGTCGATTTTGACTTTCTTCTTTCATTAACATCAAAATGTTTTGTTCTGATATTGGTGAAATGTTTCACTTTGCTTTATTGTTTCAATTAATTTCATTTAGCCTTTTTGTACTATATTGAAGTATTAATTTTAGTATATTTATATCTATTTTACATTATCACATTTTGACATTATCGAAACAAAATGATTCATGCCCGATCAAAACATTTTAGAATTTTGGGGATTTCACAGAAAATTTCAAAATGTCAGCTTTTTGTTCCAGTTCCTAACGTAAGCTCTTTGGGGCAGGCAATCTTTCCTAATAGGTCTGATCCTGTACCCATTCAAAACTCCCACTGACTTCAGTAGTACAAGACCAACCCAATTATGGATATATAGAAAACCTTAGAGCAAGCAGTCCCTGATTTTGACAATAGCCTCTGTGTGCTGCTATGATGAATTATAGCTAACATCATAAGAAACAAGAGTTCTCATTAGGATGACTCTCTCTGAAGTTTATCAACATTTCTCTCTGGCTTTAGCCCTGTCATCGGCTTTCCAATTTGTTTGTGATCTTTTCTGTTATTATTCTAATCATTCTTTTCTGCTTGTACCCATTGCCCTGTCAGTATTTCATAAGCTTTCAGGGCCAAAAAGGAATATCACCACAATCTTCTGTATAGCCAGGAGATTACAAAAACACATTGCTCAATGAGATGAGTTTTTGAAAAATAGCTTTATTTATTGCCACACACAAATACATTATAACCCAATGTGTTATGACGAAGGGGAATATTTTCAGAAGTGCCTATGGGTCAGACCCTTTCTAAGGTATTTGGGTGCCTAACTCCTACTGATTTCAATGGGAGTTTGGCACCTAAATACTTGAGTTCAGTGAATTAAGAACCTAAGTTTCATTGGGACTTAGACTCCTAAAACACTACAGCACTTGTGAATGTTTCACCCTGTAGAGGAGCAGACTCACCCCTGCGGCGCCTCCTGCTGGTCGTCTAGGGAATTAGCTCTTCCAGCATCCTGGAGCGCCCCCTGCAGGCCGGTGAGCCGCCTGTCCTCTGGCCCCCATGTCCCTCCCGGACCCCGGTGCCCTTGTATCTGGGGTGCTGCCCCCTGGCAGTACACCCCTCAGTACTAGGGTCCCCTCCCTGGGGAACCCCCACCCACTATCCCTACCTCACCTCAGAATAAGGCCACTGCCAGTCACCAACTAGCCCCCGCTCCCTGGGGCAGACTGCAGTATAGGCCACTCATCACAGGTAAGGTTGGGTTTGGACCTGGTGCCTTGGCCTACCCATGGGCTGCCCTCTGCAACCCCCAGTACCCCTTGGCCTCCTACTAGGCCACAGCCTGGGGCTATCCAGGCTGGAGCTCTCCAGCTCCTCAGCCTTTCCCCAGCCCTGCTTCACCCAGGTACTCTGTCTTAGCTCCCTGCAGCCAGGCCCTTCTGTCTCTGAGTGCAGAGAGAGACTGTTGAGCTCCTGGCTCCCAGCCTTTTTATACAGGCCAGCTGTGGCCTGATTGGGGCATGGCCCAGCTGTGGCTACTTCCCCAATCAGCCCAGCTTTTAGAGCTGCAGCCCTCCGCCAGGGCTGTTTTAAGCCCTTCCAGGCAGGAGCGGGGTAACCACCCCGCTACACACCCCAAAATGACCAAATTTGGATGCCTAAAGTTAAGCACATACATAAAACTCACTTCTTTTCCCAGAGAGGTTGAGCACACACACAGCTTCTGTCCAGGTTAATGGGACTGAACCCCAGCTGCATGGTTTTGCCATGAAATAGTAACAATGTATTAAAGGCTGTGATGGGTTTCACTCACTGCTGGCACTCCCCCTTGTGGCTGGGTCTGGGGGATCAGCTCTCATCTGGTCTAGCGCCCCCTTCTGCTGCTTGCTCCACCCATGGCCCCTCTCACTCTCCAGCAGGGGTGCTCTCCCTTCATGACTCAGACCTCTGGCCAGGTCACTACATAGGTTTCCTCTTCAGCACTAGCAAAGTCGCACCAGACCAGCTTCCAGGCAGTCTTTCCATTCAAGACTGTGCCACTGTCCCAGTGGCGGGTAGGGGAACCCAGGCCCATTCACTACTCCAGGGACCCTACAATCAGCAGCTAAGTTCTGCACCCTCTCAACCCCAGCTTTCCTGTCCCTGGGGTTCTTCCTGCCCGCCCTCTATAGGCTTTCTTCTTCACCATCCCTCTTGGTAAAACCTTCCCTCACAGTCAGGATCCCAGGGCTTCTGCGCCTCTCCTTCCCACCTCACTAATTCCAGAGAGTGACTGAAGACCTCCACACTGCAACCCTTTCCGCCCTCGCTTCCTGGCTTCATACAAGCTGGCTCCTACTCCTGCCCCGATAGGTTCCATCTCCAATTAATGCTTGTCAGTCAAGCCTAAGTCTCCCAGCAAGTGCAGCCTACCAGGTTAATTAGCCCCTTCAGGGGTGACGTGGAGTGAACACCCCATCACAAAGGCATACTGTGGTTTCACCACTTCATGTATAAGGATATCAGGTGTCAGACCAACTAGCCTCCAATGTCTACCCAAGTGACTCAACCATCTGCTCCATATGTTGGAGTTCATGCCAGCCCACCAGCTTTATGCATTTGATCCAACAAAAGCTGGATGGAGAAGACCTTGTGGACGGGGTCACACACATTGGAGGGATGTCATGGCTTCCAACCTTTCCCATCTCAGTCTTACCACAGAGCAGGCCATAACACTGTCAGGAGACTGGGCTCTGGGGAAGCAGGTGATCTGAAGTGTGCACTCTGCACTTCACAATCAAGAGAATTAACGCAATGAAAGAATCCCAGTCCAGTGACTGAAGTGCAAGACCATCCTAAATTCTGCAAGACTTTTCCATCAAGTAATGACTTTTATTAAGTGACACATACTATATTTGTTATATGTATAACATACAGAATTACAGGGCTGTCCAAATGCATCTGATGAAGTGGGTTTTAGCCCACGAAAGCTTATGCTCAAATAAATTTGTTAGTTTCTAAGGTGCCACAAGGACTCTTGTTATTTTTGCTCATCTGAGAACAACCAAGCGCAAGATTCTACTTCCTTTTGATTACACATTTCAAAGAATCCCTCCATAATCTAATCTATCTATCTATCTAGAGAGAGCATATGAGAGCCCTTTATTCTATGGCAATTCTAATCATAAAAGCTGTTAGACTATTTAAAAAAAAAAGAATGTTTTTTTTCTTTAGGCTGTGTAATGAAAAGCACCTTATTTTAATAATAATAATGAAACCCAACCTCCAGATGATGATAATGATTCAGCCCAATTTATCATCATAAAATATCAATGTCACACATGGAATAATCATGTACCAATGCTTCAAGAAGAAGAAAAATAAAATGAAACGCACCCACTTTTGAAAAGATGATGGGGGCTGGTTATGAAAATGATGGAAGTCAGAGGCTTAAGTGATTAAGTCGAATATAGAGCTCACTCATTTGCAATTTGATTTTAACTACGGGCAAGATGAGGGAAAACAAGAACAGGGCCGTCTGCAGCATAATGTTAATAAAGCGTAATTAGGAAAAGATTAGCATGGAAGAAAGAAAAGCATCTTAATTCACCTTCCCATAGCCTGCCAGTGCATCTCTTGATGTTGATTATTATTTTCAGTGGGCTGGTGTTTACAAAGGTTTGATTAGATTGTAGGAATGCAAATTAAGGGAGCTTGTTGAGAATGTATTTTCTCTCTTCGCACAAGAAGGTAGAAATCACAGCGTCAGCCGTCGTTGAAATGCTATGGATTAGACAGAGAATGTAGATGAATCTGGATATTGTATATTCTCACCCAATATTTCTTACAATGCCTGAATCCCAACTCAGAGAGATTTTTAGGATCACAAGCCTGGATAATAATAATGCTTAGCGTTTATAGAGTGGTTTTCATCTGTAGAAATCAAAGTGCTTTACAAAGGAAGAAAACTACCATGATTCATTGTCTTAGATCCAGAAAGTCACACAGGGGGGTCAGTGATACAACCCAGGTTCCCCAACTTTTACCCCTATGTTCTATCCCCCAGACCTACTAATAATTGCTGATCACCCTACAACAGGCATGGCATGACCACTAGCTCAGATTCCTCAATGGCTTTCTCGCTCGTCCAATGAATGGTCTATATTTTTAATTGCGTACAGTATGATATTAGTACTGGACACTCCGTAGATAAACCAGAATACTTTCAGAATCCCCAGCACCCCATGCTGGCCACAATGCGTGCTAGTCTAAGGGCAGGTCCACACTGGGGCGGGGGATCGATCGAGCTACGAGAATAGCGTAGCTGAAGTCGACGTTTCCTAGATCGAACTAAATTTACTTACTGCGGGTCCACGCGGCGCAGGCAGGCTCCCCCGTCGACAGCGCTTCCTCCTCTCGGCGAGCAGGAGTTCCGCAGTCGACGGGGGAGCGCTTCTGGGATCGATCTATCGCGTCCAGATGAGACGCGATAAATCGATCCCAGAAGATCGATCTCTACTCGCCAAATTGGGCGGGTAGTGTGGACCAGCCCTGAGATGCAGTGTGGCCTAGGAGATAGAGGACTACAGTGGTACTCAGAAGACTTGTGTTCAATTCCTGGCTCTGAGATTGTCCTGCTGGGGGACCTTGGGCAACAAATTTCCCCCTCTTGGGGGCCTCAATTTGCCCATTTGTAAAATAACCTCCTTTGTAAAATGCTGTATAGGAGCTAGGTATTGTTATTTTGTGGGCCTCCCTCTGAGAGCTACTGTAACATAAATAATAATAATAAAAAAGAAAATGATTTCTTAAAATGGCCTTCAAAAGAGTGTGAATAATAAACCATGTTGTGATGCTGCTGCCAGTTGTTGGCTTCTCTGCTAAGGAGGGCAACAGTGGCATCTTTAAATGAATGCTACATCTTTAATGAACATGGGGCTATGCCGTAATATAACAGGGAGGCAATTGGAGGCAGTAGTTGTGCTGGGTGTTGTGTTTTTAATACTTGACTACTGGGTTCTTGGTAGCAACCACCAAACTGCCATTAGATGGTAATACCTTTGGGTCAATACCAACCAAGGCCAGATGTGAATGCACAAATTAGAGGTGACAAGCACTGTCTAAAGCACAATCCACTCTTCTGAATTCTAGATGCAACGGTTCATTTGTCTCCTTCAGATTGAAACATCTTCACGCGCCTTTATTAATTTGTCTTCTAAAAAAAAATCCTGTCCTTTGTGAACCAGAATCTTGCATATCTATGCTATTAATGAAAAACCACCTGCCAGTGGAGATTTCGTGTTATAATTATTTTTAAGAAACACAGTTCTACAGAAAAGTGCTCTTTAAACAGAGCCTCAGCAAATTTGCTCTGGGGTTTCATATGCGAGGGAAAAATCCCTTGTCCTTATTTTAGCCCGCTCAATTTTCCTTCAGAACAAACAGTATAATGCAATAGAACCCTGGCCATATTTATTAGGTAAGCCACACCCACTCAGTGTGGCACTCTGTCCTCTAGTAGTGGCTAAGCTACATCTAGAGACTGATGAGACTTCTACAACCATGGCTAACAGAGCTGGCATTTTTAGCTTAGGAAGTAGAGACTCGTGCTTTAGGATCCCGAGGTCCCGGGTTCAATCCCTGGTACCGAAGCCTTACCCAGTGGCACAAGGCATTACAAGTACAGGAGCTATACCTACGTGCTATGCTTAGTACACATGTAGCCATGACAGAAAACAATTGCAGTCACCCTTTATCATGCTCACACTTTCTGCTCAAGAACATCACTTAGGGGTAGGAAGGTTTGCATAAGCCCCCCTCAATTCATCAATCTAGACACACAAGGCGTTTCAGGGCCATATACTAGCACATGTCCATGCACTTCCTTGTACAACTACATCCGGTAGTTATCTTTATACCGTCTACAACGCCGAGTTCTGAATCCTTCCGGTGGTTCCAGCTGGCGCACGTGCCCTTTAGAGGCACTCAGACATTATAGTGACAGGTGCCAGTAAAGGAATGAGGACAGATAAATGGGAGGAAAGGGTGGAGATGTGGTAGAGGGAGTGGGAGTTAGCAGTAGAGGGAGCCATGTGGAAGCAGACACAGAAGCAGTCATGGGACAAGGACATGAAGGGGCAGCCAGACCAGCGACTGCAGCTGAGCAAAGCAGGCATATCGGAAACAAGATGATATATTTGTTATGCAAAATCAAAGTATTACAGTAAAAATGAGGAGGGATGGCATATGTTTCCCCTATTTCCTCAAGGGGAATGTATTCCCCCCCCCCCTTACATCTGTTTAAACTACAGTACATGTTTTGCCCTTGGTAATACACTATTATTTTTTTAAAGGCCATTCCTAGAACAGAAAGAAAGGTTGCGTGTGCTTGGTGCTCACAGGAGAACCAGGGGAAAAGTAAACTTTCAAGCCAAACTGCAGAATAAGTGGGAAATGAAAGCAGCTTTTATTCTATGGTATGGTGTGAGACTACAAGGGATACAGGTCATTTTGACTTCAACACAATAGCACAGCCTAAAAACCACCTCACAGACAAGGTGCCGTATAAGATTTTGTGGAGGGCAGTTCAGGTACCTTTATACCTTCAGATTCCTCTTCCATTCTGATACCCAGTTCTTTATACGAGGATAGATTCAGCAAAACCTTCAAAGGCACAAAAGGAAGACCAAAAAAAAAAAAAAGACTTTCTTCAGAGACTATCCCACATCCTTTGTTAGAATATAAAGACACATAATCTGTATAAATCATTTACTCTCAATCCAACTGAGCCTACACGTTGAACACTGGCACCCCGATAGTTTAGACAGAAAGGAGCCACTTTGACATTTTATTCACATAACGGTTTTTGAATCATCTGAGGCCTTTTCAAGTCTCGCTGCTGGATATAATCAGGACCAGCCAAGTAAAAAGAAACTAGCTCCTCTTATTTGTTCTCAGGAACTCAGGGGTATACAGCAGAGTTGTGACAATAAGGACAAAATAATTGCTTACTCTTAAAATCACCAAATTATCCATCACCTTGATTTTATATATAATTTCAAGAAACCTTTAAAACACGGTACATTTATTAAAGTATTTTTGGGTCAATAATCTGGTTTTTAACAATGAAAAAAAGTCCCAAACCTCAGCCTAAATAAAAGACTCAACCCATTAAAGTTGGCATGTGTGTTTTTACAGGGCAGCACATTGGGACACCTTCAGGCGCTACCATAAAGCAATAAGTAATAACATTTTCCCCGTTCTTTTGACGATAAATTCATCATCAAAGACCTTCCCAAAGCAGCAGCATCTTTGCAAGAACATTCTTGCTTTAAGTGATTTAAGGTGTACAATCATATGCAATGCCTTGATAGTTCTAAACCTGCCTTCCAACATTCTATTCACCCAGGGTAAGCCATGAGTTTTTTTACACGAATTTAAAGTATCATGAACGTTTTCATGATCATCGTGGTTAAAGACAAGTAAGTAAAGACAAGTAACTGGACTGGGACAGTTTTCTGGGGCTTTTTAAAACCTATCACTGGGATTTTATAGAACATTGCTCCACAATGGTAGACTTCTGCAGTGCCCATGATCAGAGACACAAACTATTGAAAATAAAAAGCTGACTAGAACATGATGTTTCTCTTCACACGAATTCATTATTCTCATCATTATTTACAATTTTCCAGCTCCAAGTGGGTTGCAGCTGATGCATAAAGCTCTGTCTTGCTTTGGTGAAAGTAACTGTATCTAGGAAGATGAAAAACAAATCAGTTGAACCATAGAGAAATGTCATCTCCGTTCACCCCAGCTGATTCGAGCTCTTACATTCTCAAAATGTCGTGTGTGGGGTCTTTGCTGTAAACTACCATTAGCCGATGTTAAATGGAAAGATGTGGCTACAAAATGCTTTATAAAATGGGTGCATGCAAGTGACTGAGCAAAGTATTCTTCAGCTGCAGCATTATCGGGTCACCTGGGGATTTCGCAAGCTAAGTAGGGTTGAGCTCACACAATATTCGGGTGGGAGAAGTGGGGGGCACAGTAAGCGGTGCGGGTGATTTATGAAGCAGCACTCATCCATCTGCGTTAACACTGCCCCAATTCCCCAGCAAGGTATTAGATGTCATGGAGTCTGCTCCTGTAGAAGTCCTGTGGATGTTCTGATGAGATGTAAAGCTGAGGTCTTGTGTGGTCTCAGGGGCACTTTTGACCGGAAACTACCCTGCCATTTCAATGGGAGACTAGTCTTCAATGTTTATCCTAAACTGGTGAGTGATGTTGCTGTGCACTGTTGAATAACTGCCGCGTTTTATCCCAAGGGGGTAGAACATTCCAGTAGTAAATGCATTTCACATAGTGTGGGCCTGATCCCAATGGCCTTGTCTAATCATTTATACCCAGGAAACTTGAGTGCAAAGTGCATATCAACTGTTACTATTTTGTATTGTTTAAAATCCAAGTTCATTGGGACAGGATGGTTTGTACAGCACTAGCACAAAGGGGCCCAGACCCGGTTAAAGCCCCGAGATGCGACCGCCACATAAATGTTAAATAATAAAATAAAATAAAACAAAACAACAATGGAGAATCATATTATACTCGAGTTTGGGATTCACTTTGCACTGTTGTACATGGCTACACCGGCAGGGCACCGGAGAATCATTGCATCTACAGGAAAGACTCAGTTCTTTAAGATCCTTTGGATGGAAAAGCTTTTTATAAAAGTAAGATACCTTTCTTGATTTTTATACTAAATCAACTACATAACAAAAATGTTAAAATGGGACATTTTGACAAGTTCAAATTTTTTATTTCAATTTTTTTTTCGAAACAGGAAATGTATCAAAACTGGCCTTTTCCCATGAACAGTTTTAGTTTCGATGAATCAGCATTTTCTGGTTAAAAAACATGTATTCCAAAAGTTCCTAACCAGCTCTACAAATTAATATGCCATTAACCCAGTTATGGGCCCAATCTAACCTCCACTGACTTCAGTGGACTTTGGGTTGAGCCCTATGCACTGACTGAAAACATCCATCTTTTATACAAGGTCACTACTTGCTAGCAGTGTCACTTTTGGGCATATCCTCCAGACACACTTTCTCCTGCTGAAGCATAGCCCAGATTTTCCCTGAATGCATTGCAACAAACAGATTTAGGCAGCCTGAAAGGTTTGGTTATACAAACAATAGCTAATAGATTATTGTGTTTGGAAAAAAAAGCAGCTGTGTGGACAGAACCCAGCAGAGCTGTAATGGATGAAGATGAGAGTGTGTCACAAAATATTATATAACAAAAACACACAGGTGCACTTGAGGTGAAGGCAGGAACTTTTCTCTGCCCCTTTCCCCCTCCTCCCTTTCAATACCTGAGCATTTCATCAAGAGCTTAACTCTCAGACCCCAAACACTGCTGACAAATACCATGCCGCAGCACTCAAAAAAGTCAACAATGTAGGGAAATCGACCAGCTGCTCCCTGACACAGTTTAAAGAAGCTGGTCTCTCAGGCAACATGTTCGCGTTTAAATAAACCAACCAACCGGAAGTATTAAAATAGGAGAGTGGTTGAAGCTCTACCAACAACAACATTATGAGTCCAAAATGTTATCCAGAAAAAGTCTGATTTTCACCTATAGCCCCAGAGTTAATTGTAGAAAAGTGTAGTACAGTGGGAATAGCTAGATTACCCACACTATTAAGAGATGCAGCCATGCTTGACCCATCTCTACCTCCTGTTTGTCAGTAGGAGTTTTACTCCCATTCAAGTTTGTTGTGAAACACTTGAATTAAAAAGTAAATGCTCAACCTGCCGTCTTGTGAGTAAAGTTTTATTTATGTTGCACAGAGTGGTCCCTCTACAAAAGTAATAAAACAAAGCATCTCAGTGTCATCCACGAGATATGACAAATTAGCTCCATTTTCCAATAGTTGTGTTCCCAATTTCTGTATTTAATGAGAAATATGCTTCAATACACTTATCTCATTTGCTTCTTCTCCTACCTCTGGCATAGATATATATATATACACACACATACACAGAGATTTATTTAAAGAACCCATTTGTTAACCCCTTCTCTCCTTGATGCACCTTTGCAATACAGCATTCAGTCGCTAGATGTCTGTGTGTGCTGGAGAGAGTTTCAGACAGGATGTGTAGGGTGACCAGACAGCAAGTGTGAAAAATCGGGACAGGCGGTGGGGGGTAATAGGAGCCTAGATAAGAAAAAGACCCAAAAATTGGGATTGTCCCTATAAAATCGGGACATCTGGTCACCCTAGATGTGATCCCCAGTAAAAGGGGGAAGACAAAGCTGGAACTCAAGGTATGTGGGAACTTCTTTGTCTGTATAGCTGTAGTTTTTTGTTTTGTTTTTGTAATAAATGCCTCCTGTGATTTCATAGATCATGATGCCCAGAGAGTTCAGGGCAGGAGAATAAGAAATTGGAAACAACCCAGTTATGCCCTTCTTACTCCTAGAAAGAGGTTAATATGTGGGAGAATACAGAGTGAGTCTTATAAACACTCAAACAACGGACAATGTGGCATTACCTCTGTGCTTCAATTTCCCCATCTGCACACTGGAAGAGAGAGATCAGAGAGAGAAAAGAGAGATCATATTTACTTCACTTCCTCATCAGATTAATTACTTAGGTTGGAATTAGCGATGAACTGGATTCAAACACACAGTGTTGTTTTTACTGAAGCACTTTCCCGACTGTAACTGCCCTTCAAAGTGAAAATCCGCTTGCTCTGTGGTCTCCGGGAGAAGCCAGAGTCCCTACAAAGTCCATATCCAACACCCCTGTAAGATCACTAGCTCTTTCGGGGCTCCCTACACAGACCGACAGTCAGATTTGGGTATGGGGAGATGACTGGCTGGTAGGTCCGTGTGTCTGTCATTATGTGAACTCATTGGGCCATTGCACAGCATCTGCAGGAGGCTATTGAAGCGGTAAGGTTGCAGTATCAACCATGGAAAGAAATTTGTTAGTCTCTAAGGTGCCACAAGTACTCCTGTTATTTTTGCGGATACAGACTAACACGGCTGCTACTCTGAAACATGGAAAGAAGGGAGAACTTTTTCCTTCTCCCCAGCTATGAAACTGGCCCTCACGTTGGCAAGGCTCCTATCTGAGTTTGGGGTAGGGAGGGATATGGACTTAAGTGAGGAAAAAATCCACTGCAGAGAGTTAGCACAAGGCATATGCATATCTTCAGCCCCATGAATAGGCCCACGCTAGTACAGATATCCACTGACTGCCATTTTGACTGACACCAGGGACTGAACTGAGGACTGCCAGAGTTTAAAGGAGGAACCTGTACAGCAGAGAGCTAGAATAGAGCTACACCCTCCATGGACTGGACACAGAGGAGGATGCAAAACACATATAACGATTAGTGAGTTACAGATGCACACGGAGGAAGCCCATGCTAAACCAAAAGGGGAAAAGAACAACTATTTATATCCTAACCAGTCAAGGAGAATGTCTTTTGGCCTGCAAGCTCACTACACCATGGGGCGTGCTGACCCAGCAACCTCTCTGCTCACCATGTCAGCACAATGATCTCTGAGTCATGAGGTAGGTTAAAGATGGATGACTATGGCTTCAAGAGGAAGCAGAGATGACTGATGGGCATGATGAAAAGCATATGATTCCTTGATTAAATCAGAGACTAATCGATGGTGTTGGCAACGCAGAAGAGGCCTTGCAACTCCCACCCAGCAGCGATGAAAGTACAGTAGGCAGCACAGGATGGAATCACAGAATATCAGGGTTGGAAGGGACCTCAGGAGGTCATCTAATCCAACCCCCTGCTGAAAGCAGGACCAATCCCCAACTAAATCATCCCAGCCAGGGCTTTGTCAAGCCTGACCTTAAAAACCTCTAAGGAAGGAGATTCCACCACCTCCCTAGGTAACCCATTCCAGTGCTTCACCACCCTCCTAGTGAAAAAGTTTTTCCTAATATCCAACCTAAAACTCCCCTACTGCAACTTCAGACCTTTACTCCTTGTTCTGTCATCTGGTACCACTGAGAACAGCCGAGCTCTATCCTCTTTGGAACCCCCTTTCAGGTAGTTGAAGGCTGCTATCAAATCCCCCATCACTCTTCTCTTCTGCAGACTAAACAATCCCAGTTCCCTCAGCCTCTCCTCATAAGTCATGTGCTCCAGCCCCCTAATCATTTTTGTTGCCCTCCGCTGGACTCTTTCCAATTTTTCCACATCCTTCTTGTAGTGTGGGACCCAAAACTGGACACAGTGCTCCAGATGAGGCCTCACCAATGTCGAATAGAGGGGAATGATCACGTCCCTCAATCTGCTGGCAATGCCCCTACTTATACAGCCCAAAATGCCATTAGCCTTTTTGGCAACGAGGGCACACTGTTGACTCATATCCAGCTTCTCGTCCACTGTAACCCTTAGGTCCTTTTCTGCAGAACTTCTGCCTAGCCACTCGGTCCCTAGTCTGTAGCAGTGCATGGGATTCTTCCGTACTAAGCCAGTGGATGTTGGTTCAGCATAAAAGTAAAGAAGGGGAGAAAAGTGTAACTGATGCCAAGTTCTTGGTGTTTTGTTCGGTCACTGGGAGCTAGCAGGAGCGGAACAGAACAGTCACTCAAACACTACAGGTATATACTTTGGCCACTTGCAGAGGTTACCTGCAGGGGTGCTTATTGCTCCCCAGCTATTCAGCAAAGACCACAGCCGCAAGGAAA
This sequence comes from Emys orbicularis, assembly GCF_028017835.1. Taxonomy (NCBI): domain Eukaryota; kingdom Metazoa; phylum Chordata; order Testudines; family Emydidae; genus Emys; species Emys orbicularis. The sequence goes on from NC_088684.1 coordinate 138,223,526, forward strand.
GCACATTTTGTACTCTATTTCACAGCTAATAAGCATAGCAGAGGCAGGATAGGTTGGTGAATAAGGCACCAACCTTTGGCTCTTATCCTTGAAAGACTCTCACACATGCTTATCTTTACCCATTCTAAAAAGTGTCTAGACTTGAAAAGGACTATACGTATGCTTAAAGTTAAGCACTTTACTGAGTCAGGGGCTGAGCTGCAGAAGTCCTTTTAGGGTTCTGTTCCTGGCTCTTACACCAGCGTCCTCTGTAACCTGCTGCAAGTGTCACATGGAGCTGGATTTTCAACTGCCTGCGCACCTAAGTCACAGAGGTAATTGTGGTAACAGCATGTGCAGAAGTCGACGGTTACGTGCACTCTACTCATTTGCACACGTATTGGCCAAAACTGCTTGTCCAATTGCAGTAAAATGAACATGCAATTTGGGCATACCACTTGCAGATGTTTAAAATCTTCGACTTTCTGGACATACGTTTCCCCATCTATAAAATAGGGATAATATAAGTACCTTCCTGCTGCACAGGGCTATTACAATGCTAAAACAAACAATATTTGTAAAGTTCTCTATTTTATGATTTCTACTGCAAGGATGTCAGATAAGATTCAAGGCCTGATTTAGTATGAACTGTACAGACCCAGTAAAGTATCCTGTCCAAAGAGCTTTACATTGTAGGTGGTGACAAGATTTAACAGCTTGAAACAAAGGAAGTGAAAAGCAAAGCAAAAGAATCTCCATACAATAAACTTACAACTTGTCTAGCCATTGTCAAATAGTGTTTAAGGAGGGATTTGAAGGTGGATACGCTGGTAGATAAAAGGCTGTGGTTACCAAGGTATTCAAGAGAAAAGCTGATATTGAGATCTTCAACTGGAAGATGCTACAAAAGGCACTTAACTGGAACTCAGAAGAAGTATGGGTTCAGTCTGTGTCTCTGACACTGACTTGTGTGGGGTCTCTGGCAAGTCATGTAATCTCCTTGTACCTCAATTTCCATCTGTAAAACTGGGAATGATGATATTTCCTTTGTCTTAGCTACTTAGGCCTTGGCTACACTTGCCAGTTACAGTGCAATAAAGCCGCCCACAGCGCTGTAACTCACTCCCCGTCCACACTGGCAAGGCACATACAGAGCTGTGTCTCCCTGGCTACAGCGCTGCAGGTACTCCACCTCCCCGAGAGGAATAAGAGATGCAGCGCAGTGGCTACAACTCCCGGGTGTCACTGTGAACGAGGAGTTAACTTGCTGCGCTGTGATAATCCCCTTATCAAGTGGCCACTCTTTTCATTGTTGTGATCGGCTCCAGGAATGTGGAAGTGCCGTTTCAAAGCTCCGTACCAGAGAGAAAAAGCAAACATTTTGCTGTTTGCTTTGAGTGAGTGAATGAGAAGCACAGGGGGCAGGGGGGCCAGAACTTGCAAGGCAGCATGCTGACAGACTCTCATCACCCCAAAACCCACTCTCTCTCCCCCCACACTCCCTGTCACACTGCACCCCACCCCCCGCTTTTGAAAAGCACATTGCAGCCACATGAATGCTGGGATAGCTGCCCATAATGCACCGCTCCCAATGCAGCTGCAAACGCTGCAAATGTGGCCACGCCAGTGCGCTGTCAGCTGTCAGTGTGGACAGACTGCAGCGCTTTCCCTACTCAGCTGTACAAAGGCGGGTTTAACTCACAGCGCTGTACAGCTGCAAGTGTAGCCATACCCTTACATTGTAATCTCTCTGGGGATCTAACTTTTGTGTATATACAGAATCTAGCACAATGGGGCCCCCATCTTAGTTTGGACCTGTAGGTCTCTAAGTGAGACTGTAATATAAATATTACTACTAAAAAAAAACCTTAAATCAGTGGATTAAGATACTGTACCCAGAAGGCTTATATTTTCTGCTACTGATGGCCCTCATAATTTATTTCTATATAGCTGCAATTTTGAAATTGTAATAATCTTAATGCAAAAATATGGATTTCCTGAAGCTTTACTTGAGCTCAGTCACACATTTGGCACCAGGAAACCTAGATTCAGGTTTAAAATGGACAATCTACAGAAGCTATTGGAAACCCCAATGGAAAAAGAAATCCATTACAAACTTCCAATTAATCTCAACCATCTTACATATTGATTTTCTGCCTTTTATCAAGTGAACTCCTTGTTCTAGAATAACTCACGTGCAGGTAATAGACTGAAAAAACAAAGTCCTACCCAATTATACTAGACGCTGTTTCCTAAAATTTGTTCATTGGATGTTATTGGGTCCAGTTTTCAGATACCAGGAATAAGCTAACAAGTTCTGGGCTGACACAAAGCAATAGAAGATGTAAGTTCAGAGGCCAGACTGCAGACATCGAATTTCATTCTCTTCCTCCCCAACCCCCATCCAAAAACCTTGCTTTTTATGTGCATAGAAAAAGGGACTCATTTCAACTAATAAGGAAATTTAACTTTTTAATCCACATATTATAAAACATAATTTGCCATTCATGAAACTAGAGTTCAGATAAGTGCCAGGAATAGATAAGACTGGACAAAAGCTTGAAATTTACCAGTAATGAGACTCAGAAGCTTCCAGGAGCAATTCCACTAGTTATTATCTTGAGTGCAGATAAACTATCAACATTGCCTACTTGATGCACTAAAAAGCAGATACTCTTCTCATTTATTCCAGTGCAAATCAAAAGTAGTGCCATCAAAACCAATGGAGTTGCACCAGTCTAAAGGTGTTATGGAAGGAGAATCTGGCCCTGTGTCAGGTTCTTCCACAGAACTGTTGATAGAATCATAGAATCATAGAATAACAGGGTTGGAAGAGACCTCAGGAGGTCATCTAGTCCAACCCCCTGCTCAAAGCAGGACCAACACCAACTAAATCATCTCAGCCAAGGCTTTGTCAAGCCGGGCCTTAAAAACCTTGAAGGATGGAGATTCCACCACCTCCCTAGGTAACCCATTCTAGTGCTTCACTACCCTCCTCATGAAATAGTGTTTCCTAATATCCAACCTAGACCTCCCCCACTGCAACGTGAGACCATTGCTTGAGATATTGGACTGCGCACTAAGCCCGGGCTCTGACTCAGGTTTGAGCCCCCGCCCCCCACCCGTCCACACTCAATTTAGACTGACTCAGGTCAACAAGCACTCAGGATCTGGATCCCAGGTGGTCAGAGCCCAAGTCTTGCTGTGACTTGAGTCCAAACCCTGTCATTTTGCACTGTGGACACAGCGGAAGCCACAGTCCTGAGTCAGAAGGTCTGTGTAGTGCAGTATAGATCCATTAGCACGGCTGTCAGACCCAGCTCCAGCACTTGTAAGCTCAGGTTTGCAATGCAGTGTCAATGCTCAAGTGTGGGCTTGGAAACACAGAGTCCATAAATCTAGGTCCCACAGAGCTGGGTTTACAATGCAGTATAGACATACCCTTAGCGGCACAGGAATTTCCATAGCAGATCACACTCTGTCTCTTTGTCCATCTAAGCATTTACATCATGTTTGTCATCATAGTATGCTGCCTCTGACAGTGGCTACTACCTATGCTCCAAACAAAAGACCACCAATAATTCACCTGTGGACCAATCCTGCTCTCTGAAGTCAAGGACATCTGGGTTTCTCTCACTTAATCAGTTCCTTGCCACTGCAGGACACTCAGGCTCTGGTGCACCGTGGTCCCTCTTGTTCTCTGACAGTGGCACATGATCATTCAGTCTCCTGAGGGCTGTGACATTTAGTCGAATTCTGGTTGTTGGGTTTGGCACAGGGCTGGCTGGCTGGGTGCTTTGTGGTCAGGCTAGATGGATCTGGTAGTCTCTTCTGGCTCTAAACTTTATGTCTCTATGTCAGAATGCCAAATAACTTTAAATAGGTGTGGGGCTGAGCTTCTGGTCCAAAGGATGCTGATGGACAAAGGGAGAAACATCCATTCTCACATCGGTGTAGGAGCAGCTTTCTGGCTGAAGTATGAGCCTTGTACTGTCATCCTAGCCGAGAGAGCTAACAATCGGCCTGATCAGGGACTGTGCGGGGCTCTGTCCCTTCCACACAGGAGGGGACTCGGCTACAAGCACCTTTCTCCCTCTTCTGTCCCGGGATGTATGTGTGGAAGGGGAAAAGAGATGGGATCCTTTGCAGCTGATGAGCCTCCCTTGGCCCGACACTGGAGCAGATGAAGTTGGGCTGGAGAGAGTGCAGACTTATGGTGCTCTTTGAATTAGGTATGTACAGCTGTTAAGGGGTGAGCAAGAACCATCCCTCCCCCACCTGGAGGACACAGGAGTACACATGGATAGAGGAATCCCCTGGGTTCACCAAAACCCAGGGAGGGAGGGATAGCTCAGTGGTTCGAGCATTGGCCTGCTAAACCCAGGATTGTGAGTTCAATCCTTGAGGGGGCCATTTAGGGATCTGGGGCAAAAATCTGTCTGGGGATTGGTCCTGCTTTGAGCAGGGGGTTGGACTAGATGACCTCCTGAGGTCCCTTCCAACCCTGATATTCTATGAAAAGAGGTCATGTAAGATCTCTTCCAAAAACCTGCATCACAGTCATATACAGAAAATAAGTGAGGCGGTACACATATATATATATACTAAAAATTATGTTCTCTGGGTCACTCACAGGTAGCACGTGTTGAGACAAACTTCTCCAGACAGGAAGTGGGCAACACTTTCCCCCCCATTGTGTATTGCATGTCATAGACTGCTAATAGATTCCTATTGTAAGTCAAATGCTAATGAAGAGCTGGCAGAGACTTCAGAAGGAAATTAACAGGAAGCAGCGAGAGATCAGGAGCCCTAATTTGAGGGGAACATCAAAGGTCCATTCTGGTATATGTGGGGATGCAAAGAGACACTGTGGCCTCCTTCATCTAGGGAATAAACTGACAGCAGATTTGCTTCATAAAAATGGGATCTCAGCCAGGCTTGGATGAAAATGCTGGAGACACCCTCGGGTGAGAAATTTCTTTGGACAGCTGGCTAACTTGCTAGTTATGTTTAGTCTCTAGAAGGTGTGAGATGATTTTGTTTTATATGTAACCCTTTGCTCCCATCTCTCACACTGGTTTTTATTTGAAGCTCTATTCTTTCTTAAATAAATTTCTTTTTTGTTTTATAATCGAACTCAAGTGCTGTGCATAACACAGGAGTGGTAGTCCAAGGGAACAATGGTAAATTGTGGTACTCTGTTGCTTTGGGAACAGAGGATCTGGCATTTCTGTGGGTATCCAGTGATCAGCCCACTTTGAAGGGACTTGGGGGGCTGGGGTGCCTCTATTGCCAACCTGTGAGGTAAAGGCAGGGCTGGCATAGCCCAGAGGAGAGTGCTGAATGGCTGACAGGATGGTTGTGTTAGGGAGCTAACAATGAACTAGCACTGGAGACAGGTGGAAACAAGGTGGTGCACATCCCTGGGTGTCCCAAGGAGCACCCTAGGGTGGTAGCTCATTGTTCAAGGGAGATCTCTCTCTCTCTTTCTATTACTGGTGCTCTGTCTCCTTTACTCTCCTTTCAAACTCATCCGAAAAAGGGAGCTTGTAAGATGATGCATGTACAGTGTTGCTCCATTTAAGGCCTGCTATTCATAGACACAATTAGGGTCTGATGCCGTTCTCATTAAAGTCAATGCAGAGTCTCCCATCGACTTCAGTGGGCATTACATTGATTCCACACCACGGAAATCAATGGGAGTTTTTCCATTTAATTCAATGAGTGCAGGATTGAGTCTTTAATGCACTCATCAGTGAAGCAAGCAAGTTCATTTCCTACCCCGCCTTACAAACAAACCTTTCCTGATAGTACTCACAACCCTGCTAATACAAATGGATTCTTTCTTTGCAAAGGACTGAACAGATTGTGGCCCAAGGCACCTAAATAGACAAGCCTTGCACTATCGGCAGGGTATTTTACAGTGTTAAATAGAGAAGGGGAAACAAAGATAGCCAGGAAAATGAACTGTGTTAATGTTACACTGTAAAATACAACCTGGATCTTTTCCCTCATGGAAGCAAGAGACTTTTGCTGTTATTCTTCTTTGACGGCTAATAATAGAAATGACAGAGACAAGGGTGAAGCGTGAAGAAAAAAAACTTGTTGTGTATCCTTAAGGTATGTATTTGTCAATTCCTTTAGTAGTCTGTTCCCTGCAGTGAAGTTCAGGCAGAGATTATGGAAGTACCATTGATTATCTAGCGGAGAGTTTCTTATAGTGACCATCACTATAAGTGGCCATCTGTCCTGGATGGTTTAGACTCAACAAATCCTGCATCTTGACAGGGGGTTAGACTAGACCCTTGTGATCCCTTCTAACCCTATGATTCTATCACTATATTATTCATATTACAGTAGCACCCATTGAGACCAATGCCCAACTGCACTAGGTACTGTACATACGCACAGTGAGAGACAGTCCCTGCTCTGAATAGCTTACCATTTAAACAGAAGACAGGAGAAAGGAAGGATTATTATCCCCACTATATAGATGAGAAACTGAGGCAGAGGGACATCTGTGGCAGAGCTAGGAATCTAACCACTCAAGTTCCACTGCAGTGCCTTAACCTACTCAATCAAAGCAACCAGAGTGGGCACATGCGAGGAAACCTAAAATGGAAGAAAACTATTTCTGTAAGAAAACTTGTGGATTTCTGGCTTCCCTTCATTCAGAAACGCCTCAAAAATACAAACTTCCCTGTAAGGGAATCCCCCATGGTCTATGCACCTTAACTCTAAACACACCCATGTTCTTTCCATAAACCATCATGGCCCATGGGAAGGGGCTGTGTGGTGAGGCTGAATGGGGTCTAATCACTTCTTCCCTATTCCATTCCAGAGATGTACATGGATTTAATGAATAAAATCTGGTTTTGAGCTTCCAATCTCTTTCGCAGAATAGCGAGTGGAGCATTCAGCATTTATTACATTGGTTAAAACAGTGTCCTATGAACCCACTTCCATTTCCATATTCGCAAGGATATGGCCTGCCAATCTGGAATTAGCTACCAATTTAGAGAGCTTGCATTAGGTGAAGCAGGTGGCCAGGCCTGTAATTAATCCATATACTTTCTTGCTCTGGACCCATGCCAGCAGTCTTCACTGAAACTAATGTGCGAGCAGCAAGAGCTGCACTGGAAAATGTCAAGCATCAGACACAAGGAAATATTTAAATCCTGTGGTGGGTTTGGGCCTGGTCTCTCAAAGAGTTTGCTCACCACTGCCACAGCTTCACCACGCCCCAGGAAATCAATACATGAATGGGAAAGACTCAGGCTTCATCTTTGTTCCCATGTGCAGCAGCTGCCTGTATAGGGTGACCAGATACCCTGATTTTATAGGCACAGTCCCGATATTTGGGGCTTTGTCTGATATAGGCGCCTATTACCCCCCAACCCCATCTCGATTTTTCATACTTGCTGTCTGGTCACCCTATGCCTGTATGTGACACACTTAACAGATGACTCTAGTTTGGCTTTTTGTAATGGATTTTTTAAATTTGTTAGTCTCTAAGGTGCCACAAGGACTCCTCATTTTTTTTTAGTTTGGCTTTAACATGAATGCCTGTGTAACTCATTCATGTTCACACTGTCTTTGACCTCATCCGACTGGGAAGAACCTACACTTCTTCGAATGGATTTAGCGCAGATGAAAGGTTCTGGATCCATATTCCTGGAGACCCAAGTTCTCAAGCCTCCTCTAGAGAGGTTGAGGTTCTGGACAGGGACTCAGGAGATCTGGGCTCATTTTCTAACTCTGCGATCGACGTCCCACGTGACCTTGGCAGAAAGCCAGAAATAAAACCCAGCCGGTCTGTCTTTGAGTCACCTAATCTGGCCAAAAGATCGTGACCCATCCTTCCTTACAAGGCAAGGTCCCGCTGTTTTGAAATCCCAGTGCACGGGGGAGGAGGGGGGCTTCTACTCTACAGGATAAAGGTGGAGCAAGAGGGGCGATGGGCCTGCCTCCTACCCACCTCTTCCCCTTTTGGGGCAACATGCGCCTCAAGGGGGTGTAATCCCTGGCTCCCCCTTGGCAGGGACTGTGACTAATTGGCCCTTGGAGCGAAGGCTTACAGACTCACTGCCACACACAGGCCGTGGTGATTTCCTAGATCATAACAATATCCTCATCCACCCTTTAAGACTAGCTAGAGAGCGTACTCTGGGGAGTCTGTTCCCTAGGAATTGCCTCCTCCCTTTTAACTGAATTAAGGTCTCAGGCCCTTTCATTTTCATAAGCCTCTTTCTCACATGATCTACGCAGTTCCAGGCAAGCGGGCGGGGAGGAAGGAGGGCAGGTGGTTCGCTGCAGACATGGTCTTGCCTCGGCCACAAATTCATTTAGGCTTTAGTCAAGGCTTAATGAAGTCCAGGTGGAAGGGTGAATAATGAGGAGCTTACTCGGAAAAAGGGCCTGCACAAGACACAGTGTCATAAGTACGTTCACTGCGAGGCAACGACTCCGAGGGCACCAAAGCGCAGATAGTCATTTCTCAGTGGGCAGAGAAAGCACAGAGTGTTATTGAGATAGAGTCCCCAGTAATTACTTCTCCTCCGCCAGGCTGAGCAGCAGCAGAACCTTCAGACTCCAGAGCCGGAAAAATGCAGGAAATGAGGGTGTTTTATTTTTTCCATATGGGTGGGGGGGGGGGGGGAAATAGAGAGCCATATAATTTTATATCAGAGAAGTAGCCGTGTTAGTCTGTATCCACAAAAACAACGAGGAGTCCAGTGGCATCTTAAAGACTAGCAGATTTATTTGGGCATAAGCTTTCGTGCAGCTGAAGAAGAGTTTTTTTACCCACAAAAGCTTATGACCAAATAAATCTCTTAGTCTTTAAGGTGCCACCAGACTCCTCGTTGTTTTTATATAATTTTATGGCCCTACGAGCTAGAGATCCCAGCTGTGCCGCTGATCTCGTAACACGCTCCATTTAGGCAACTGTGTCTGCATGGAAGTCAGCGCGAGGCCTGCATCCATTGTTTTCCTCATGGTTTGCAGAGGTGTAGCAAAGAAAGAGAAATCCTCTTTAGGACCACCCTTTAAAAAGGAAATGCAAGTTTTAAACAAAGTACATTTCATTGCACAGCAGGTGTGTGACTCTTTGCTGCCGAGATAGTATGGTGATGGGCATTCCAAGTACCCAAGATAGACAATACTACAAGAGCTTAGCTCAGCTATAGCACTCTAGCCATAAATCTAACCAAAGATCTCAAAGCCCTTTACAAGGAAAGTCAGTAGAGGAAAACAGACACCGAGAAGTGCCAGTAGTAGAACAGGAAATGGAATCCAGCTCTCCTATCTCCCATCCAGTACTCCATCTGCTGGCCCATGCTTTCTCCTTATAACCTAGACTGATAAATAAAATGATAGAAGAATTAGGTATAGGGGTGATCATTTATCCTCTATTATTTTGTTTTGCTTTAGGTCATTTAGACTATTTTTTATTTCCTGCATTCTTTTCTCTCTCTATCTGTGAGTTTCAAAAATAAATAAATAAATAAAAAATAAAGGCTTTCAAATATCAAATATACAGCATGTATAAAAATACCATACATAGGAAAGAGAGATGTTAACTGATTATAAAGGATGCAGTGTGTGTTAAGCTACTATCATTAGATGGGTCTAGGAATACATGGAGTGAAAAGTAATTGCTGATTAATGCAAAAAATAAAAAAGGTATTTTAGGTCTCATTTGTATCTCATCCTTTTTATATGTATGATGCAGTAAAAGACCCCAGACAGTTATTAAAGAAAAATAAAATAATAATTCAATTGCTTCCTTTCATTAGAGCTTCATTTTCCTCTCTCTCCCCTTTTGTTATTCTGGATCTTTGTACTTTGAACTGATTTATTTATATTCAGCTGAATGGATTTTCTTCTTCTCCCTCAGACAGCAGGTTGTGAGAGAGGTAACAGTACACAATGAAAATGATAATGAATTAATGATGTATGGAAATGCTTTATTGATTCAATGGATAAGAAGTGAAAGGCTATTATAAAAATAAAAGCATAATGTCAATGAAATAGTGCTATGCAGAGGTATGACAGATGACTACATATTGGACTGAAAGCCAACTGGGGGATGGGATAGGAGTAATGGGCTATTGCCCTTTTCAGCTCTTCAGGAACAACCCTCATATTAACTTCTGATAGTTGCTTAGCTATCAGAACTGCAATACCAGCTGGAACCCTCTCGGGGAACTTTAGAGGCACATCTAAGCTTCGCTGACCAGGACAGTCTTGCTGATTGTGGAAAGAGAGAGTTAAGGAATTTGAATCCTGACATGGCCCATTGGCATCGCAGTCAGAAGGAAAGATAAATGGCGGGAGAGGAAGGCTGTCCTGTCTGCTGCTTGTAATGACTTACAGAATCCCCAGACCCTTGCCCTGCACGCATGAAAAGTCCATTACATTAACTCAGTGGGATCGATCTGCAGGGCAAGAAATCCCCTGTAGGACATGATTAGCTTTAAGAATCATCTCTGATATTTCTTATTCTTCCTCCCACCTCAACCAAATCCCTTACTAGGCATCTTCTTAGCTAAGTACTTCTCTCACTGATTTCATCTCATCTGCAGTGTATCTGAGCTACAACTCCACCCCCACCAAGACAAATGTTTGGTAGTTAAAAAATTGCACCTCAGTTTGTAAGGAAGGAACCCAAACTCCCCCAGTAGTTTCTCCTCCTTTTTTTCACCCCCAGCTCACTAGGAAACTTGCTCCTTTCCTCCTGGATCATGCTGCATTGGCTGAATTATTGTAATTCATTGTATCTGAAACGGAAGACGAAGCCCAGGTTCCACATGGTACAAAAGGTGGCTGCCCATCTCCTCCATAGCTCAGGCCACCGTGAGCACCTCAGGCCTGTGCTCAAGTCCCTCCACTGGCGCCCACTCAGTTGAAGTGACTTAGGCTAGGTCTACACTACCCGCCTGAATCGGCGGGTAGAAATCGACCTCTCGGGGATCGAATTATCGCGTCCTGTCGGGACGCGACAATCGATCCCCGAATCGACGCTCTTACTCCACCAGCGGAGGTGGGAGTAAGCACCATAGACGGGAAGCCGCGGAGGTCAATTTTGCCACTGTCCTTACAGCGGGGTAAGTCGGCTGCGATACGTCGAATTCAGTTACGCTATTCGCGTAGCTGAATTTGCGTATCTTAAATCGACCCCCTCCCCCCCCCCCGTAGTGAGGACGTAGCCTTACACTAGATCACACAGCAAGTCAGGAGCAGACCGGGAGCAGAACCAGGGCTCCTGAATCCCCAGTCCAGTGCCCCATCTAGTGGACAATGCTGCATCCCTCTTGTGCTTCTAAAAACAGCCCGTTCTTTAAATGTGACCCATCAGAGCAGGTTAACTTTACAGAACAATAAAAACAACAACAAATTACTAGCCCCATTTCCCACGCAGTCACTGACAATAGCTAATAAGGCAGGTGAATGATTAATTAAGAAATAATATTTCTTTATGAAAACTAGTCCCAGAAAAAAAAGTCCCTTGATGCCATTCATTATTCAATGGACTGAGATCCTCTATTTTTCATGTGTACGAGAGAAACAAACACCGATAGCAAACATAACAATATAGCAACAGTTAACAAAACAACTCGTCCTGCAGTGTTTAATGCGTGCTACACTGAATAGGCAATTAACTCGTTATACACAAGACACTCTAAAGTGTTCATCCATTGTTAACGTCAAACTAGGACTTTTTGAAACTTAGAAATCTGGGAGTGGTGGGGAAGGTGACACGAGAAGTTGAACAATGAATTTCAGGAGAGTTAATGCCTGAGCAAATAAAAATAATGCAATGCTGAACCTTGCCTCCCTGGGACATAATTTTATCCCCTACTGTATGCGATACATACTCTGCACTGGCATGTCTTTTTCTTGCGAACATAAAACAGGATATTGCATCCCTTCAGGTGTCTGTTTTTAAAAAAGAAATGGGAGTATTATGAAAAAACATCTAATTAATAGCTTTAAAAGATGCAATGAAAACTGCATTTTCATTCCAGTTCACTCTTTATAAGTGCAGTCATCTATGGAGACCCATAATCTCTTTTAATTAAATATTTTATATTAGCACTAGGTGAGGGTTTTGGAGATAATTCTTTTTGCTTTGCATTCATATTTTGGAAGGATTTTCTTGTGATTAAGACACTGGGTTATTACTCTAGATACCTGGGTTCCATTTCCAGCCCTGCCACAGACTTCCTTTGTGACCGTGGACAAGTCACTTAGGGCCAGGTCCTCAAAAGATATTTTGGCACCTAACTCCCAATGACATCAAATCAGGGCCACAGGGGCAGCTCCTCAGCTGGTGTCAACTATGACATCAGCAGAGGATCTACCCATTAATTTCTCTATGCCTCAGTTTCAATGGGGGACAATGATAACCCTTCCCTTCTCTGTCTTGCCAACTTAGACAGTAAGCAATTTATGGCAAGGACATGTCCAAACTGTCTTCATTCCATACAACCTGCCTCAGAAAAATCCTCCGTATCTTTTGTCCCAGAACAATCTCAAACCAAGCTCTACTGACACAGTGCAGCCAAGAGGATCTGAGCACCATCATTTCCAGGAGGCGTTGGAGATGGATCGGCCATGTGCTTCGGATGGAAACTGATTCCACCACCAGAGTAGCAATAAGATGGACACCTGAAGGCAAGCGAAAACGAGGCCGCCTGAAAACAATGTGTCGAAGAGCTGTGGAAGCTGAGCTGAAAAACCTGGGGCACAGCTGGGGAACCACTGAAAGACTTGCCAGAAACAGACAGGAGCGGAGGAGCTTCATCACTGCCGTAGACGCCAGAGGCGTAATAGGAACATGATGATGATAATGATGATGACGACTGGCTTTTAGGGTGAAATTCAGACCCAACTGACTTGAATAGGGCTAGGATTTTATCCATACCATATAGATGACACCTACAAATGGTTAAGGCCTCTAGGTGCTACCATAATATAAATAATAATAATAATTCATGTGTGCCCTGTTGAAAAATCTTGTTTTGAAATCTTTGCTTTGATATTCCTCCTCCGCCCCACTTTTAAAAAAATATTCCTTAGCCTTTTAGTAGCTATAATGTGGACAAACTCATCTAGCACAAAAGTGTAGTCCACTACACCCCACTCCTCTTTGGAAACCATGTAACTAATGGCCTCATCTATTCTGCAGATTTCAGTTTCTAAGGGCTTTTGATCACAGCACTAGATTCATCTACATTTTAAAGAATAGCCATTGTTCTCATTGACATTCCTGTTCTTATCTGAAGAGTGGTTAAACTTCTCTCCTACCAGTACCCAGCAATCATCTGATCTTTGGATTCTCTCCACCTTCCTCTTTTTTTGGTAAAGGCAGAAGTATCATAATTGTTTAAAATCAGTCTGTCTTCCTGTACTCCCTTCTCTTCCTTTCCTATTTCTCTTTTTGCTTCTTCTCTGATGAATATAGATGAAAAAAATTCTTAGGAGGTAAAATATCCTTCCTGAGCCAATGCTCAGCATTTCTTCATTCGTTCTGCGAACACACACACACACACACACCACCCTCTTACTAGACTTTATATTTTAAAAACAGCTCTTGCAAAATGCACATAACTCCTTTCCTTTTAAATCCCTACTTAACCTCATTGGCCTGTATTGATCATTTCCCTGTTGAGACACAAGTGGGATGAATTCCAACTGCATCCTCTTCTGTCACCTCTTAATTATCTTTTTGCCTTTCTCTGGCCTATTTCCCCCAAAACATGATATGACTCCTAATCAAGATTCCTCAGGGCACTTCATCCTCCCCCCAAATCAGAAACCTATGTATTGTTTCTCTGTACATGTCTCCCTCATGAGCGTTTTAAAGCCAATAATTCTGTACAGAAATAATTAAACTTTCAATGATCCATAACTTCCACTTTAAAAAAAAATCATATTTAATTCATTTCCTAGGATTCAGCCCAGATTAGCCTCAGACTGTATCAAAATTCTTAAAAAGTAATATCATTAAACCAGGTTGCTAGTAACAATCTATCTTAAGGTTTTATACTGCTGCTCATCACCATAGTACTGGAGTATCATGTAAAAATCAATAGCAATAGAGAACTCCCTCGTGGCCTTCAAGATGTCTCTAGCACTTCTCTCTTTCCAGGATCAAAATTCTGCTTGAGGATAAAGACTTGTTTCAAGGAGAGGGGCTGGGAATCAAAAAGGTATTCAAACTGTGTCACTTGTGGTGGAAAAGAGCGCTCCAAGAGGACGGACTTGCAACGCTTCCTAAGGATGCTCAGACTCTGGATTCACCTGAACTTCTCTCCAAGTTTGCGCTGTAGCCAGGTCCCCTTGACAAAGGCTCCTTTGTCTCCAGCTTTCACATGGTTTGCCCTCAACTTTGTGATCCAAAGGAGTGCAGCTGTTATGGTGGTTCATAGATTGAAATTCGGTCCATTAATTGCTTTGAATAGAATCAAGGCCTTAAACTGGCACCAGAAACGGAGTGGGTGCCAGTGGAGGGACTTGAACACAGGCCTGATGTGCTCACAGTGGGCTGAGCTATGGAAGAGATGGGCAGCCACATTTTGTTGTTCTCAAGGGGAGACAAAGTCTCTTTACAATTGTTCCTTTAGATTGTAAGCTCTTTGGGACAGGTGCTGTCATCTACTATAGGTCTGATCAATGCCTAGCATAGTGAAGCCCAGACTCTATAAAGGCTTCTGGATACTACTGTAACATAAATAAAATATAACATGCAATACAATTAATAAATAATAAACGTCTCCATCTTGACCAAAGGCATCACTCTGCAGCTGCTCCCCAAGAAAACTGAAAGACTGGCCACTCCAGCTAAATTCCGCCTGCAGTTTCAATGGGATACATAACAGGATTCTTCTTCATTTCCTGCCCTAAACAGAGTGGCTGTGCATAATTGAACAGCTGCTTCATTCCACCCCATAGGTGGCTTCATTTCAGTGGAGGGTGAAGCAAGTCCTGTATAAAGTCCACATTCAAAATACAGCATAGTGCTCCTTAGGGACAAGTTGGGGCATTACTGATTTGGGGTCCACCTTCAAAAAGAAGAGAACTAGGTGCTGACACACAAACCTCCTCCTAAACTATATGGATTTTCCATGGAGGACTTCTCCATCAGGCTATGAACCTGCAAAGACTTATGCAGATGCTCAATTTGATGCGCTGTACGTGGTCCAATTGATGTCACAGTGCATCAAGTTAAACGTGTGCACAAGTCCTTGAAGAGTGAGGGTCACTGCATGTGAGATTTGAACCAGGTGATGTGGCCCATTTCTATAAATACCTGCTTCTGTCAACACATTGCTGCTAACAGATGGTTGTGCTTGCTATCAAGCCAGCATTACTCATCCCACCCTTACACTATCAAACATGTTGCTTCTAACCCTCTGCTGCACTGAATCTTGAGATTAATTTCAACTCCTGTTTACAACACATTTTTTAATGCTGCTTTAACTTGAAATATTTATTGGCGTAACAGTCCCTGTGCTTGTTACTTCTTGCTTACTTTATGGTGGTAGCTGCTAAGGATCTGCAACCCGGGGACTACTAGTGATGACAGGCCTTTTTTAAACCTCCCAGAAGCTCTATAACTTTCCCCAAGTGGATTTATTAAGTGCTGGTTAATCAGCTCAAGGAAAATCTCAGGAGTAAAATGCAGTCTGGACTTCCCTCAGTTAATATTAATGCAGCTCTTCTTTCTGCCATTGCTCTGGTTCAAAAGAGGGGTTATTGCCTTTGGAGGAAAATCATGGCGAAATAAAAGAGCCACTATCTCACCAGGAGAAAATCAAGCTTTCATTATGGTGGCAATCACTTTAATTACAGAGGGCACCGTCGGCTTGGAATGCTGCATGTGAGCAATGAACAGCAATAGTGCGGCAGACGGTATCGGGATTTCCTAACACACTCTACCCAGAGCCATACCCTCCTAGTTCCTGGAAGGTTGGAGGATCCTTTGAGTGAGGGCCTTGGGAAAATAGTGCTGGGAGATAGACTCTGGCAAGCTTAGACACATCCAACCACCATCAGAAGCCAGTGACTGTGAAAAGCCTAAGCCTAGACATCTTCCTTTGGGCCAATGTTTTTCAAAAGTGACTAGACATTTGGGGCGCCTGATTTGAGACACCTTCCAGGGACCTGGTTTTCAGACCAGAATGAAGAGCAGGGATCATGAGTTAGTCAGGTGAGACTTGTTGTGGAAGTTATTGTTTATATGGTGCCATAAAATGGACCTGACGCCGAAAGACAAATTATAAAACCCTCAGGGCAGAGACATAAAGGGCCTGACTCTTCCCAGCCTTACTCGGGTAGAATCAGAATTTACCCTGCATGTAGTCCTCTTTCCTGTGGGGTGAGGTTCTAGTCAATAGGATTAAGAGTCAGCCTTTATAAAGGAATTCTGCCAGAAAAGCCCATAGAGTTTGGCAGGGGCACGGATAGAGGGCACTGCACTCTGGCTATTCATTGCTTTCTATGGCCCATAACGGGCTATAGGGAGAAGAATGTAACTTAAAGCAGCCCTGAAAGTAAGAGCCTGGGGGCTGGACATGCCTCCAAGCAGTCCCCGCATATGGGGAGCACAACGATGTTTTAAAGATAGATTTCCGCCCCATCTGTGCTGAGTACGGGAATTCAGAAGGTGTGCCAGTACATCTTCTTTGAACGCTGATGGCTTGAGTATGCACCATCACCATAGCGTTAAAATATGAAGGAATGATCCCATGCATGTGTTTGTTTTATATGTGCACCTGGGGGGAGATGTATACTCTCACCTTTAGCAAGACTGCTGAGTAAAGAGGTAGAGGAACACTTTGTGAAATGGAAAAGTCAAGCTGCAGCTTAGGCAGGGAACCAGGATAAATATTATAGGAGAAGAGGAAAAAAAAGAGAGCGACATTGATCTTGACTTGGAGTAGCCTGGAGAATTTCAAGGGACAGGCAGAGTTTTTACCAGGTAATTAAATTTTTTGGGTTTTTATCAATAGCTGACCTACCAATGGCTGAATTTCATCACCACTTAGCTCACATCTGCCTCTGTTCAGGTCCAGTCTGGTCCCTTGGACTTTTTTTGTTGTTGCCACAAATAGAACAGAATGAATGTATTGTCTAGCTCAGTTTGTACAAAAGAAACCTAAATCTTTAACAGTTCTTTAAAAAGGCAACTGGAGAAACCTGCAGCAAGAGTTCCATTTGATCTACTTTGCTTTGGGCTGACTCTCAGACATCCTGAAAATTTAATGTAATTGGAAAGGCAAGAGTGTCTCTGTGTGATGAAATGTCATGGTTGCATTAGAGACATTGACAGTGTAAATGCTTTCCTAAAGGACGCCTTTGTTTTTCTTTCCATAAGAAGAGTGGGGAGGGAAGAGAAAAGTAAGCAGATGATTTGTAGCAGATGAGATAATTTTCATGTTATGAAAAATGTTTTGCTGGAAGAAGAAGTCAATTAATTTGATCTCTCCATTGGTGCGTTCTGGCTGTACACAAATTTATTTGGCTTGAAAGACCTCTCACAGATTTTTCAAGGCTTTGGGGTTTGATTTAAGAGAAGACTAAATGTAGTTGCTCATGATGAAAGAGGAGCTTGTGTAAAGGACACACATCAGTACTGATGCTAAATAAATGTCTCTATGGATATGTCTATACCAGGGGTAGGCAACCTATGGCATGCGTGCCAAAGGCGGCATGCGAGCTGATTTTCAGTGGCACTCACACTGCCTGGGTCCCGGCCAACGGCCCGGGGGACTCTGCATTTTAATTTAATTTTAAATGAAGCTTCTTAAACATTTTTAAAACCTTATTTACTTTACATACAACAATAGTTTAGTTATATATTATAGACTTATAGACAGAGACCTTCTAAAAACGTTAAAATGTATTACTGACACGCAAAACCTTAAATTAGAGTGAATAAATAAAGACTCGGCACACCACTTCTGAAAGGTTGCCAACCCCTGGTCTATACAGACAGAATAATAGAATATTAGGGTTGGAAGAGACCTCAGGAGGTCATCTAGTCCAATCCCCTGCTCAAAGCAGGACCGACACCAACTAAATCATCCCAGCCAGGGCTTTGTCTAGCCGGGCCCTAAAAGATAGATAGATGGAAGGAAGGATAGTCTTGTGGTTGAGACAGTGATCTGGGAACGAGAGGATTTTGATTTAGTTCCTGACTATGCCACAAACTCCTTGTGACACCTTGGGCAAGTCACTCTCTGCACCTCAGTTTCCTCATCTGTAAAATAGGGATAATCATTCTTCCTGTTCTGTTTAGATTGTAAACTCATTGGAGCAGAATTGACTGTTGCTATGTGTTTGTACAGCACATAGCATAAGAGGGTCCTGGTCTCAGTTAGAGCCTAGGTGCTAATGTAACACTTAATTTATATGTACAGACAACACATTTTTTGCACTTATATAGCACCTTCCATCAGAGGACCACAGCCCTAAGAACATTGTTTAACACTCATAACATCCCTGTGAGAGAGCGGTTATTGTCCCTTTTTACTAATAAGGAAACTAAGGCACATCAGGTATTTCTACATAGCATTTTGGAGTGAGCCTCCCAGCCCAGGTTGACAGACTTGAGCTAGTGGGGCTCATGCTACTGCTCTAAAAGTAGCTGTGTAGATAGCGCTTTGAAGTTGCTGCTTGGGCTCTGAAACCTCCCTCCCCACCCCGCAGGCTATTTTTAGAGCAGTAGCACAAGCCCCGCTAGTCCTAGAGAGAGAAAGTGAACCAAAATCCCTCAGTGAGTCTTGTTGGGGGAAAAGACCCCCAAAACAAATGAAATTTTGGTTTTTGATGCAATGTTGAACTTTTCTGCCAAAAATTGTGATAAAAACTGCATTCCCCCCCTCCCCCTTCATCTTCACCCAAGTTTTCTGAGAGAGGGGAAAATATGTATATATTTCTCCAACCAGCTCTGGTGCTCAGTTTTTTTTGAAAATCTGACCATAAATGTCAGTATGGGAGCTACTGGGGTGCTGAGTGCTTGGAAATCTGGCCTGGTGATCTCTTGAAAATCTGTCCCTTGCTAGGGAGCTCTGGATTCTCCCTATCCCATGGTTAACATCAAACCAAAAGTTCCATTGTAGTCCCATTTTGCAGACAGGACATCTGAGGATCGATTCATTGGTGCCTTGAGGTCCTTTTGCTCCAGCTAGGCTGTCACTGAGGCCCACGGGAGAAGCTTAGAATCCCACCCCAGACCAATTCCTTCTATACAAATGGCTTCACGCCCAGACACAGAGATGGCTATACCAGTTCTAGGACATTTCCACCACAGACCTCAGGACAGAGGGCATTCCTAGGCAGGCCAAGGGTCGAGCTGGAGTTGAGGCCAGAGGAGCAGATTGAGGTGTACTAGGTGCGTGTCCAGAGCAGATCTGCTACCTTGCAATTCTGGAGCTGTATAGCGGTGATTGAAGGAGGCAGACAAGCCAAGCCATCCTCTCAGGGCTGCCCGAGCCTGTGCCAGATGCTGGGAGAGGCCAAATGAGGGAGGCACAAGGCTTTCTGTCCCTACGCCTGTGCAGGAATGAATCTGCCCCCATCAGGTCCAATGCTGCAACCCTACGGTCCTCTGTGTTCAGGATATGTTCTGTTAGCGCTAAGCTCAGCCTCTCTGGGATCTCTGTATACTCCATACAGCCCTTCACATGATCTGCCTGGTCAGCTTCATCTATCTATTCCTACATATAGTCCTTATTAAATAATAGGTTTGAGACACCCTGATAAATATTCACTATTAAAAAACAAAACAAAATCCAATCTGTTCGGATTAGTCACTGCAAATAGGTTAAGCAGGAGCTTACTGAAGATGTTAAACATATGTTCCCAACAGAAATGCACTCTGAGCACTGCCAATGCTTAAACCTAGCCAGAGCCTCATCCAACTCATTTCCAGTTCTTAAGAGTCAGCAATTTATAAGCAACCCCGCCAAAAAGAAGCCCTGATTTTTCTTCTTGAATGAAGAGCATGAACTTCACTCAAGTAAGACAAATGAAACGACCGAGGCAGGGGCATCCTGTCATGGAAATCAGATCAATTTTATAATCCCCAGGATGGGGGTTATGGCCTCGTTATCTCTCTTCCATTACTTTCTCTGCCTCCATTTTAGCAGATCTGTGTGGAATGATTGAAATGGCCAGTTTGATTTTTCTGTGTCCCCCATTCGGATCCATTTGTTCACTGCTCAGACTTATTAATAGCCAGTTCATACATCCACATGTATATCCCTCCCCTCCATCTTGCCGTGTTTAATATTCAGTTTGGAATTATACAGATATCTGGGGCTGCTGTGAGCTCTGAGAATTCAACGCTGCACGCAACAAACTCTAATCCCATTGCAAGATCTGTTAAATGGGATAAATCACACGCTTTTAAGAATAAATTAATTGGCTAATTATAATACACAAAATAATATATAGTAATGATTATACTGATAATATATATTATTCGTTTGAATTTACTGTCAATATAATCATGAGGAGCAAGGGTGAAAGAGAAAACATGCTTTTCATCCTGAAAAAAAAATCCCCCAACAGGGTTTTTGAACATCTTGAAATAATATCAAGTCACGATTTCTGTGATCTTTAAAGTTCAGTGCATGGTCTCAACATTCCCATCGAAACATTTATTATTTCTATATGACAGTGGCACCTACAGGACCCAATTTAGATCCAGGCCCCATTGTGCTAAATGCTGTCCAAACACATAGTAAGAGGCAGTTTCTGCCCTGAAGGGTTTACAGTCTAAATAGACAGGATTATAATCCCCATTTTACAGATAGAAAACTGAGGCACACAAATTATTATTTGCCCATGGTCATAAATGAGGTATGCTGCAGAGCCAGACCTTGAACCCAGCTATTCTGAGTCTCCATCCAATGCCTTTATTACAAAGCCACCCCTCCTCTTGCACTGAGCCCTATTGGCACACCATATCCATCTCTGACATGCAGATTTTACGTAATTGACCTGGAATTAACCTCTATCTAATCAGATCCAATTCCCGCCCCCCCCCCCACCCAAATTTAAGGCGCGACTGACTTGTCCTCTTCTTATAAGTGAGTTTATTACAGCTATGCAACTATACTATTGCAGTCCGTTTTTCCTCCTTCCTCTCCTAATGATGACAAATTTCAGCACTGGCTTGGGAATGTCCAATAATTTTTTTGCTGCTCCCCACCCCCAATAACTTTCATTTAAATGGGAATTTAGTGCTGGTGTAAGGTGCTCAAATTTCAGCCCTGAAGATTGAAGCCTTTTCTTTAACCGCAAGGGAACGCACAATTCCTCTCCATACAATGGCCCCCTATTTTATCCCCATCCCGGACCAAAGGGAGGACATCTATCTATCTACGGCTTTTCTATAGCTTCTTTCACCATGTTACCTATGCACTGAGTTTGCAAAGTGTATGGATAAGCAGGTATTTAATGCTTCATGTTTATTCAAGGCTACCAGAAAATGTGATGACTGCAGTGGTGAATTTTGTGAGGTGGAGACATGCCGGAGACCACCCATATAAGTCAGCAAAATACCGAGAGATGACAACACTATTCACCCAGCCTGGCCTGGATTCTACCCAGTGATCTAGAGGCGAAAAGCTACATTGCCGATCTCCTGCCTTGTACAGTTGTTCCCAGTTCATCAAAACCCCTATAGCACAGAACTGTAGTTTATGGCTTATATATGTGGTTTCTAATACTAGTTTCAGTCAGTTTCCGGGACCAAAATATTCAAGCCAGTTCAGAAGTACAACTGTAAAAAGACAAGCATTGTGAAACCCCTCTGTAGTTGAGAAGGAACTGAGTACTGACTGATATGTTACAGAACTCGTGTCATGCAAGCATTATAGAAGTTTAGTCACTAACTTCCATCAGAGAGAACAATCAAAATCATGGGGGCTGTGGAAGAATGAATTTTAAATGACAGATGCCATCAAAGAAACCTACTGCACCATCCAAAAGGGATACACGTAACTCACATAAATCTGCGGTGAGAGATCTCCTGTTACCCAGTTCACAGCAGAATCAGTAGACTCCTCAGCTTCATACATGCCAAAAAATAACTCTTTTAAGATTTGAATGACTTTATCTTCAGCCTTTGCAGCCATGAGCCAAAGCCAAGTTTACAATCTTCTGATTTATTAGGGTCAGTGCTAACCTCTTGGTGGGGAGAGTGAGAGGACGGATATTACACTCATGACAGAGGAGTTTTTTCCAACACTTAGCACCTCCTCCTTCATAGCATTTTGCAAACACTAATTAATTAAAGCCTCACAACAGCTGTGTGAGGTGGCCAAGTATTATTACTATTGCCATGTCTCGGAGGCAGAAAGTGCTCACGAAGTAGGTGACTTTCCCAAGGCCACATAAGGGGTCATTTTCAGAGCTATAATTAAAATTCAGGGGGTTCTAGCTTCAGGTCTGATAGCCAGAGCACTAGCATATGATCCTCCCTTCCTTGGAACCTTTTCAGTACTAGTTGTGCTGAGGGATTGAAGAACATACCCATGATCAGATCCTGATCCCTCCCGTCTCCCCTACCTGCAGAAGCCTCCTCCTGACCAGGGACCAAAACCTTCATAAATTACCTTAGTCTCCTACTTCCCTCCCAAAGTCCCTCCTTGAGATCTTTCTGTTCTCAGAGTATATTTGCACATGGAGCTGGGGGTGTGATTCCCAGCTGAAGGGGACAAACTAGCTCTCATCAAGCTAGCATGCTAAAAATAGTGTGTAGTCACGGCAGTGCGAGCTGAGGGATGGGTTGGCCACCTGAGTGCGTACATACGTAGGGTCTTTGATAGGCATGTACATGGGGCGGCTAGCCAGTCCTGCCGGGTGCGCTGCCATGGCTACGCTCTATTTTTATCATGCTAGCTTGATGAGAGCTAGCAAGAGTATGTCTTCTGGAGCTGGGAATCAAACCCACATCTCCAAGTGTAAACATACCCTTAGTCCCCTCAAGCTCATCCAACATGTGCTCTTCTTACCTATACTAAGAACCATCCCTGCACACTTCTCCCATTGGGCCCCTTCCCACAAGCCTACAACACAGTGTCTTCCTTCCCTACTGCCAGAAGCCTGCCACTGCTCTTCTAAGGGGCTCCTCCCCAAGCCAAAAGAGTTGGTATTTGGGAGTCAGGTCAGCTGGAGGCACATGTCCAGAGGTTTTGGCAGCAGGGAGCTGTGGTGAATGAGGTCATCCGCCAGACAAGAGAGTCAATCTATCCTGTCTTCCTGCTGCTGGAAATCCTCTCCAGTGCCTGCATTAGTACCCTGTCTGACCCACCTCCAAACATCCAGTTTCTAAATCTCCTCAGCTCTTCTTTCAGCTCTAACTCTGACACTGGAGACCTCTGCCCCTCTCTACCTGCAACAGCACTCATCCTTACCTGCCTCAGGGATGTCGTGGGGACAAATCGGTAGATTTTTTGCAAAGTTATTTGAAGATGGAAAGTGCTATAGAATGCTCAAGTATTCTTGGTCTCTCAGTGGTGTGTAAAGGCCCCAAAGTGGTAGACGCTGTACGAACACATAGTAAGAAACAGTAACTGCCCTGAAGGGTGTACAATGTAAATAGACAAGATGAATGAAGACTATTACCTCTATTTTAGAGATGGGGAATTGAAGCACAGAGAAATTAAGTGACTTAAGATCACACAAGGAGTCTGTAAGTAGGACTCTGTAGGAACTGAGGTCAGATCTCCAGAGTCCGAGCCCAGTGCCTTAACTGCAAGATCATTCTCTCTCCCCCTGATTATTTATGCATTATCTTTGAAGCTGTAACATCACAGCTATTCTCCTTTATTTATTTAGCACTGGTGCTTCCCAATTACTATTTCATCTGCTCCTTGGCTTGTTCATTCATGTAGGCGCTGCAGTCACCTTATGAACTCCTCTAGATTGGACGGTTCTGCCCTGACAGGCCCTGGTTTTCAGAAACAGCCAGTCTCAAGTTAAGAATTCAGAGAACTAATTATGGAGGGAGCAAAAGGGCGAAGGGCCACGTGCACAGTCACAAGCAATTCTCTGTCAAACAGTAAATGGCTACTGCAAGTCACCACTCTATTACTGACAGCCCATTTACAGCCACTCACAAGGAAGGATGGGCCTCATGCTGTTAAATCCACATTGTGATCCACGCGCTTCCCAACTCCAGATCTGGGGTTTTGGTTCTGCCAGTTAGAGGGTGAAGTTCAGACCCAGATCAGGGTTTGAGGCATGAATCTTCATGGGATATTATTGAAACTATTGCATAGCAATGGAGAATCAGGCCCTCTGGCTCACACCCCCAACCTAGTATCCAAAGCGCCGGGGCGTTTGGATCCAGGGATACACACAATCTTTGTGTGTAAAAGCCTAACCAATGGGATGCAGACACATCAATCCAAATTCCTCCTGCCCTGAGTTACTCCAAGGTTGAAGTTAGCCCGTTAAATTCTGGGAATGGAAACATTGCACTGATGCAGCAGTTTCCCAGCTCCTTCTCTAAATCAAGAGTGGGATGGCGTGTGAGAAATCCCTGCTTTTTCAGATTGAAGGTGTGCTCCCTCTGCTCCTGGCTGGTAAAACCCATTGGTGCTAATTGCAGTTGAGCCCATGAGGAAGTGGCCATTTAAAATACGCCCCCTTCCCTCTTCATATCACTAAAAATCAGAATCAGACTTTGCTTCACTCCTGCACCCGCCATACATTCAAAGGAGGAAATTCCTACAGTGCTAATATCCAGCTGGCATTCTGATGCCAGTGAAAAGAGCACTATTAGGCAGCTGGTGTGCTGTGGCTGCTTCTATCATAATCACCCTGCAAAACATTATAAGGCCATCCACAAATAAACAGCAAGAAGAGGCAGGATAAAAGAGAGAGAAAGCAAGTATGCAGCAAATCGGAATAGATAGGGACACTGGAATGGCCACATGGACTGTCTGGTCCAAACCTGTCTGGTTAGTGTAGCCACCTATCACCTCTCATGTTATACTTAAGTTGTACATCCTTTTTGCTAGAAGTCTGTACAGCACCTAGCACAGTGGGGCTTGTGGTACAAAATACAGATACAAAATACAAATAATTAATAATTATTGATGGGCTCTTAAAGCAACTAAGCCAGAGGTTCAGTATGCCACAGGGACAGTGGGGAGGGCCCAGAGAGAACTGGGGATTGCCTGATTCTCCTGTGAGTCTAAAGCGTAAGTTATTTCAAGCCACATTTTGAAGTGCATCTATTTCATTTTTACCTGGTATACACAGCTGTGTTTTCTATTCCTCTCAAGTCTCTCCTTTCGTTGGTTATATTCCTCCCCATCCCTTTCAGTAAGAAGCAATAAACTCACTTAAAGTGACAAAGGTGCCCGAGTTAGTCTGCAGAGAGGCTCACCGAAGACTGACAAATGTTCTCAGCCTTCACCTGTCTTGTCCAGCATATCACATGAATTTGCACCATCAATTGCCCAGCGCCCTAGATGGATAGCAAGTATCTCTCCCAAAAGAAATGCTCATCTGAAATATTTCTGACAGTGCACAGCAATAAAGAATCATAGGAATGATGGAAAAGACCTGTTAGAGCAGGTCACCTGATCCATCCCTCTGTAAGTACAAGATTGCTGTCAATAGCATGCTTTTCAGCCATTTCTGTCCAGTTGAATTTTAAAATGTTCCATGTCATTGGACTCCAGCTACTTTCTTTGGGAGACTATTCCAGGTCTCAACTCTGGGACATCTTCCTGGTATTCAGCCTAGCTCCTTAGTTTATTTTCCTCTCATGACTCCTATCTTGGTTCCACTCCACCCTACCCCGCAAGTTACATTACCTGGTATTTACCATCCTCAGAGACTTAGGCTTTGTCTACACTGGAACCTGAATGACATAACTTTTGTCATTCAGAGGTGTGAACACCCCCCCCCCCCGAACGACAAAAGTTTTGCAGACGAAAAGCGCTGGTGCGAACAGCGCTTTGTCGGCAGGAGAGTTTTCCTGCCGACAAAGCTACCACCGCTTGTTGGGGGTGGAAATTTTTTGTCGGCTGGAGAGCTCTCTCCTGCCGACAAACAGCGGCTACACTGCATGCCTTTGGGGGACACTTTAGAATATTGTAAAATTGCAATGAGTTGTGCCAGATATGCCATGTAAGGTATCTGCAAAAATGTTATAATTTGCCAAGTATGATAATGTTGTTTATATGTTTGTATTATGAGTTATAGATATGTATGTATGTACATGTATGTATGTCTGTATGTTCAAACTTGTGCTATGCTTCTGGGTGACATCCTCAGACAGTTTGGTATCAGCACTGCCTAGCCTGCTTGATGACTCATCAAGGAACATCAACTGAACAATTAACCCATTGAAAGGGTCAAGGGCTACACCTTATGACTCAGCAAGGCATGCATGCTTATGGACAGAACTCTAAGGCTTCCAGGCCATGTGCTGGCCAGCTTGTGTTTAGGACAAAGGCAGCACAAGCCACATGGCAAAAGACTATAAAAGGCAGCTGCATCTTCTCCATTTTGTCTTCAGTCCTGCTTCTTACCTCTGGAGTAACTTTTCCACAAACAAATCTCTGAACAAAGGACTAAATGACCCATCCAAGCTGTGGATGTGTTCCAGAGGGACTTTCAAGCCAGCAAACTCAACCATACTGCTAGGAACCTGATGGACTTTGAAGTCTTTGTAGGTATGAGACTGTTTTACCATTTAACATCTCTCTTCTTGTTCTTTCTTTTTTCTTTATAATAAACCTTTAGTATTAAACATTAAAGGATTGGCTGGCAGCGTGGTATTTTGGGTAAGATCCAAACCTATACTGACCTGGTCATGTGGCTAATCCTTTGGGGTCAGAAGAACATTTTGTATATGTGAGCAGAGTTTTTTAAATAACTTCTCACTGTACTGGACCTGTGCGCTGACTGGGAGCCAGAGAACTGGAATGCAATAAAGGGGGCTGCGTGATTTCTTTTTTGCTTCTTGATAATCAGTGTGGGGGATCAGAAGCTCAATTTGTGACTGGTTGGGGAGTTTAACTTCACTGTTACCCACGGGTCTTGAGAGTATCTGCTCCCCCTTTTCCAGCCTGCCCTGACCTTGGTATTTCCAGTGAGGGCTGCCCTTGGACCCCAGGTTACAGTATCGTTCCATTCCCCCCCCCCCCCAAAAAATGAAATGTAATCAACATGTTGAATGTGAAATGTTTCACTTTCAAAGAACAAGCATTTTCCGACAGAACATTATTACATTAGAAATTATTGGACCAGCTACACTTAGCACTTCCTGGAAGAGATGTAAATTCATTTAGTTGAAAAACTTTTATATGTAGACAACTAAATAACTAAAAAAAAAATTCTAAAACTTTCATTATTTCTACCCACAAACCTTCCCAATGGCATGATCCACTCTGGTCCTGATCCTGAGAAGCACATGCTTAACTTTAGTTTAAACACATGAATAGAAGGGGCGCTTAAGTGGTTGGCTGGGTCAAAGCCAGAGTACTCAGCACCGACTGGGAAAATAAGTCATGTCTGAAAACATGTTAGCTACAAATATTTTAACATGACTCAGTACCTAGTGTAGTCACAGTTTAACAGCTTTAAAAATATCTCAGCTGATTCTGGTCAATGCTAGGCGTGCTATGTTTTTAAAGATGTAAAACTCTGTCTACATTAGGTGCAAAGTCATGCTTAAAATTGTTTTAACTAACACATTCTCAAACATGGCCTATTTTCCTAATCTAGACATCATCCTGAAAGTTCTGAAAGAGAAAAAATTTCTCTCATGCCTAATGATTATAATTGCTCTGAGCCAAGTTCTTCATCAGGAACATTGCAAGTCTGACACATCATACCAGTCAAGTGATTTCTTTCAATTTATATCCAAGGAAGACAAAATTTTTATTTAGAGGCAGAGACGCACGAGGTGACTGCATCTGAAAGAACCACTAGCTAAAACAGGATATTGCCAATCACGACACAGCTCCTTAATATGGTTTGGGCAGTACAGATTAATCTTCCTCTAGATGACATTCCACAACTGTCTTAAAGGCTTTTAATCTTTTGAAGCAAGAGTGATGCCTACGTGCTCACGTATTATTGGGTTTTAACAAAGTTCAAGGGCTTTTTTCTTTCAGTAAGGAGATGTCCCTAGCTTTCTGCTGGATTTGTGGTTAAGGTGCCTACCCACTTTGGATGGGTGTGAATCATCTCTCAGTTCATCCGGCACATCTTCTGCTGCATTGCAAAGGATGATAGCAGCTTGTGTGAATGCACAGGGTGCTGTCCTGAGAATCAGGAGACCTAGCCACTATTCTGCGCTCTGCCTCTGAACTTCTGTGTCAAGCTTGGGCACGCCCCTTCAACTCTCTGGGCCTCTGTTTCCCCTCTCACTTAAGTGCCTGTTTAGATTGTAAACTCTTCACGGGACGGACTTCCTCCCTTTAAGTCTCTAGAGGTATATCTACACTACATTCTAAACCCAAGTCTATGGGACCCAGGCTTGCAAACTCAAAGATCCCAAGCCCATACTTTATGTATACACTACATTGTAAACCAGGGCTTACAATTGCTGGACTCAGGTTCTCACAGCTGTGCTAATGCATCCATACTGCATTACACAGACCTTCTGACTCGGGTTTGAGCTGTGTCCACACTGCAAAATGACAGAGCTTGGATCTGAGTCATAGTGGGACTTGGGCTCTGACCCATCCCCCAGCAGAATCCTGAGTGCTTGCTGACCCGAGTCAGACTGATTTGCATGTGAACGGAAGCAAGGCTTGGGCTCAAACTTGAGTCCGAGCCTGGGCTTAATATGCAGTGTAGACACACCCTATGTTGCCTAGCACAGTTGGGACCCCAATTGGGTCCTCTAGGTGTTATCCTAAGAGAAATAACAGCCTGCTACACCTCCGACATTTGCTGCATGTGACCAGAGAATGCCAATCTCTGCTGTATTCTGTGTACTAGAGACAAATGCAATCCAGTGGATTGGGCATAAGGCTAGAATTCAGGAAGTTCTATCCCCACTTCTGTCACTACCTTATTGTTTAACCAAAGACAAATCACTTTGCCTTTCAGTGCCTACATTCCCTTTCCCACCCTTTGTATGCCATGCCTATTTAGATTGTACGCTCCCTGGGACTCAGGCCGCCCCTCATGAAGTGTTTGCATGGCATCTGGCAGAGTGGGATGCAAATCTTATTTGGAATCTCTAGGTGCTGCTGTCACACACAAAAATAATCGTAATGGAGGCCAATGCTTTGCCTTTCATTCCTCCTGACAGCCCATCCCCATCACTGCTGCTCCAAGAGGATTTCAACCACAGTAAAACCCGCCCTACATTTTAACCAGTAATACTACCTAGCTCTTATACAGCATTCTTGACCCATGGACTTCAAAGTGCTCAACCAAAGGGGGTGAGTATCATTAGCTCCATTTTATTGATGAAGGCATTCACTGCACCTGGGACGTGTGACTGCAGCACATCTCATCCTTGAACTAGCTTTGATCGAGAAAGGTAAAATAACTTGCCAAAGGTCACCCAGCAGCGGGATCGGGAACAGAACCCAAGTTCCAGGCTCTATCCATTAGATAACACTGCTTCTCTATGACTTCTCTACATAAGGCACAAGACGGTATAGAATTTGATCCAATATCCTTTGCAAGTTAAAAGTTTTGCTCAAGCGACATCTCTTCCAAGGAAACCAGAATCCCCTTGTGAACCACCTAACAAATGACAGTGATCTCTCTCTCTCTCAAAAAAAAATTCTGATCCATGTCAGAAAACCCACGTTATTCTGTTTTAAATCTCTCTCTTTGACAGACAGTGGATTAAACAGAAAATGAGTTACATCTCCCAGAACCATATAAATGTGAGTTCCATACTGCAAGGTAGCATGACAAATAGCTGCTGATATAGAAGAATAAAAATAAACCACATCTGAGATCAGTGCAGGCATCACTGCTTGTATCTGCCATGAAAATAATCTCGAAACCATTGGATAAGAATTTGAAGTGCATGGCTTCACTGACATAAAAACTGAAACTCTCAGAAAGGAAAAGAACAACAATAAAAAATGGTGAACATATGATGCATGGAAAATAGTCCCTGGTTCTAGCTATTCCGCTCAAGTGACTAAGGAAGGGAGGGGCTGATTTGGATGGTTCTGATCTGGAAATAACCAGGAAACATGTTAAACCTCAGGAGAGTGGCTGATCTGTGCTTGTGTGAGGATATTTCTAAAGGGCAGCCTGGGGTTCATTAAAATAGTTCAGACCTATGCACCATATTCATACTAAATTATTCAGAAGGAGAGACGGAATTATTTTGTCTCACGCTGCAAATGTGATTCAGTGTAAGAATCCAGTAATTTTCACCCAGATATTTCAAAACACTTTAGAAAAGGAGATAAATAACATTATTCCCATTTTACAGATGAAGAAACTAAGGTACAGAGCAGTGAAAAGTCTGGTCCAACATCACCCAGAAGGCCAGCAGCAGTCACAGGAATAGAACCTAGCTCTCCAGAATGCCAGTCAGTGGCCCACCTATGAGGCCTCAATGAATGTTTGTGCACCCCACTGTTCAGTGTGTGATATAGTCCCCTCTTTGCCTGGTCTACAGAGGACACGAGTCTGTTACAGTGCCCTCTAGGGAGCCTGGATTCTTTAGTTCATGAGTTTAGCTCTGGAGGTCCCTGGCCTGTTGGCCAAAATGGCAGCTGTCACACTTGTTTCTCAATCAATATATTTATAGGATTTTAAACCATTTTCTCTCACCCTCTTAGATGAGCAAAGGTCTTGTAATAAAGACCAGGGAGCGGCACTCAGAATTTGACTTGCTGTGTGATGTCGTGAACGTACCATCAGAATCGTATTTTCAGAGACACTGAGTACCCTACAGCTCCCACTGAAAACAATGAGAGTTGTCGGTGCTCTGCCCCTCCTTGGGGCTTTCAATCCCACCTCTCTAACTACTACTTTCTCCATCTGCGATGGCTGCGCCTCATCCTCTTTTAACCCCCTCTACTGAAGCATCCCTCACAACTTCCTCCTCTTATTACATGTTCTTTCTTCTGCAATGTCTTTGGGGTAGCTCAGCATTGCTATTATTTCTCGGATGATGCTAGCCAACCCATTTCCTCTAGAATCAGGGGATCAAACTTCTGAAACAACTTTAATTTCCTATTTTCAAGTTGAAGACGGACTTGAATGGTTCACAGGTCTCGGGCTGGCCCTGTGCCTGGGGGATGAACTGCACCCTTACTAAAGAATAAAGCTTCATAAGTCATCATCTAAGACTGTGGTAGTTATTTTTCTTACCTGACTTTTTATAAGCAGCTTCTGAGCATTTTATTTATCGGAACACTAAAACCAACCCCACAAGAGCAATGGTATTTATTCACTAAGCAAAATCCTCCAGTGATTTATACTGCAATAGCATCTTTTGGGCCCAACTGAAATCAGGACCCTAGGGAGAGTCAGTTCCTGCCCTAAAGAATGTAAACAGACAAGCTGGACAAACGATTGGCTGGGAAACAGAGGCACAGAAAAGTGAGCGACTTGCCCAAGATTACACACAGGCCAGTGGCTGAGCTGGTAATAAAATGCAGGTCTCCCAAGGTCCAATCCAGTGCCCTAGCCTTTCGGCCAAGATTTTCAAAAGCAACTAGTGATTCTGGGTGCTCAACTCGAGACACTTAAAAGGGGCCTGATTTTTTTAGAAAGAATTGAGCACCATCCTTCTGAAAATCAGGTCCCTTTCAGGCATCTGAAATTGGGCATCCCCCTTCCCACAAATGACTAGTCACTTAATGAAAAGCCTTCACTTTAAACTTAACTTACACATTGTCTGTGAGGAACAGACAACATAGGAAGTATAGGAAAGCCTATAGTTTTAGGGTTTTGCTGTTTGTTCTAAAAAGGCAGGTTTCTGGTGCAGAGTGCAACATGACATACTGTCCAGCAGCACAATGGGTTTTATCACTGTATCGCACCACTGGAAAAATCTTCCTTTTCTTATTCCATGTCATCTTTCTCCTCTTAATCTTATCTGACAGGTGCTAGCTGAATGCAGGACAGCAGCGCTTTCACCATTCGGAAGATCCATCACAAACACTGTCAGTCTTCCAGTGGTGTGACTTTTCACACCCTGTTTGCAGTCACTCCAGGCCTTATCCTGTGCTTTTGGGGCCTGATCCTGACAGGTGCTGGGCGTGCTCCATTCCCATTGACCTCCTGCCTCGTCCTCAGAAGCAGGGGGGCGGCTCAGCACTTCACAGGCAGTACTGTGCTGAACACTTTTGCAGGATCAGCCCATAGAGTCACACAGCTGAAGTCTTTCTCTCTTCACTTGGACATATCTAATACATAGAACTTCAGTAAAATTGTCAGACTGTGTGCGCTTTTATGTCACACACACAGACCATCTATGCTGAATAATGCTGTCTGCAGTGCAGACACGGATACTGCTTCCTACCTGGGATGATTTGAGCGCTTCCAAATGTAGTTACCCGCCTGTGAAAATTCAAGTGCTTCTCTCCCTCCCTCTTCACATCACTATTGTGATCCTTATTTTACAGATGGGTAAACTGAGGCAGAGAGCCATTAATGTTTTTTTTCCAGAAGTGCTGAGCACCCAGTGCCTGAAGCCAATGGAAGCTACAAATGTTTAGAACCTCTGAAAATTAGACCATGAGTAATTAGGCCAAAAGTAAGTTAGAGTTAGAACCAGGAATAGAAACCAGGAGTTCTGGCTTACAGTTCCCGAAGGTAACCACCATCTCCCACGTACACACAACAACAGGTCACTGTCTTCCTCACTATTAACGAATCTCAAAGCCAAAAATCACTCGGCCATTTGAAGTTATCCACAGTACAAAGATGGTGGTAACCCAGTCACACGCTTCAGGGCATGTACTGCACTGCACAGTGGTCTAGTGCATCACAGAGTCTACTTTCCACTGAATCATTAGCTATTGTCAATGGCCGAAGGCAGGAGACAGGCCTTAGGGACACGTTTGGATCCACTCTTGCAAACCCTCTGTTCCTCATTCTTCTCTGTTGTTGCACTCTCTCTTC
Source organism: Emys orbicularis (assembly GCF_028017835.1). Classification (NCBI taxonomy): domain Eukaryota; kingdom Metazoa; phylum Chordata; order Testudines; family Emydidae; genus Emys; species Emys orbicularis. The sequence continues at coordinate 138,256,610 of NC_088684.1, forward strand.
CCCCCTCCCCATTGGGAGTGGATAGAAATCCCAGGGCTGCTTGGGCTGGAGCTAATAATACAGTGGGGATGGACCAGCTCCAGTTGCAACAGTTCATCAGATGCTAATCCAATCACTGTGTGTTAGTAAACTCTCTCTCTCTCTCTCTCTCTCTCACACACACACACACACACACACACACACAAGCTGAGAATTTTGTTTTGCAGCGTGGTCACTCTCACTCCAGTTCGGCTAGCTTGAGCGAGCATACTAGCTTGAGAAAATTGTTTGGCTCACTAGGAACAGGTCATAAACCACCGAGTTCTACAGTCTCTTGGCGAAAAGCAAGCTGGTTTGCATCTCAGAAGGCACAATCCCCTCCCCAAGCTCCTTGGTACACTAGGCAGCTTGAGGGAATGAATAGCTCTGTGGGCCAGGGCAAAGGAAGGGGCAGACCCATGGCCTGAGGAAGGAGCAGGCCTGCACCTGCTTGAGCACAGGTGCTGCTAGGGTTATGTCCTCACACCGATAATGGAGGAACTTTGCCAACACCAGGAATTGGACAAGGGACCTCCAAAATGAAAAGCCTGGGCCTCTACAGCTTCAGATAAAGAACAAGGATCTATAAGGGGACGCTGTAACAGGCTCATATCCTTTGTGCAGCAGGTACAGAGGAGGACAGACACTCCACATGCCCTTGACCTGTAGATTTCCCAAGCAAGCGGACAGGGGCCTAGGCTGCATTGGTACTTTCCCCTTCAGATGCTTTTGCACTAACCCAAGATGGAATTCACCCCTCTGCAGAAGGGGCCAGCACTAAGGCCTATGCACCATTTCAATCCCACATCAACCCTCAAGCTGGGAGCTGAGTGGGCCTTAAGTTGTACATACATCTTGTGTTGGCCCTCTAAACAGGGGTGAACTTCACCCAAAAGGGATAGGTTGAAAGTCAGGGACAAAACACTTTTTAAAACTTATTTTTTGGGATTCACAAAATTCTTCTGAGGCCCAGACCCTCAAAGTATTTAGGTGCCACTGGAATTCCGGTCCTTAAATACCTTAGAGGACCTGGGCCTGGGTCCATGATTTCACTTTTCCCCCTCTACAAGGAGGGTTTACTTTGAAAATAAAATGAAAGGAGCAGTTTCCCCAAGAGCTGAGGACTCACAGAACTCCAGCTGAAGTGAGAGATGCAGATGCTCAGCATCTCTGAAAAATCAGTCCCACCTTGATTATTTTTCGTGAAAGGGAAGCCTGTATTGTGCAGTTGACTTGGAAGGAGCAAGCTGTATGGGTAAAAAGGGAGACATCCAAAAGCGAAAACCTGCCCTATTAGCTTCACTCATAAGATCGCCGATCGAGATTGGCATGGCCATAGACGCCGACTCTGTGGGTGCTCCAGGGCTGGAGCACCCACAGAAAAAACATTAGTGGGTGCTTAGCACCTACTGGCAGCCAGCTCCCCAAAACCTGCAGCACCTCCCGCCTGCAAGGAGCTCAAGTTACTTGAAGCAATACTGGGATTGCTTTGGCAGCATACAGGGAGACAAAGGAACAGCAATAGGGTGGGGGAGAATTCCTCCAGCGAAGAAGCAGTCCACAGTTAACAGAAGCAGCACTACACTATTCCTCCTAGCAGGGTCCCCATCACAGGTGAAAGTAAGCCGGTCCGGTACAGTGTATCGGAAAGAGCCGGTACACAGCCGACCGTACCAGCAGGGGGCAGCTTCCTCAGGACGGCAATTTAAAAGGGCCCTGGGCTCCGTGCAGCCACAGCCCCGGGCCCTTTAAATAGGTGCCAGAGCCCTGCTGCCGGAGCCGCAGGGTAGCAGTGGTGGCTGGGAGCCCCGGGCCCTTTAAATCACTGCCAGAGCCTGGGGCTCCTGGCTGCCGCTGCAGCTACCGCTACCATGGGGCTCCAGCAGTGATTTAAAGGGTCCAGGGCTCCCAGCCGCCGCTACTGCAGCTGTAGTCCCAGGCCCTTTAAATCTCAATTTAAAGGGCCCGGGGATTTAAAGTCCCACCTCTTCCGGTTGAGGCCATGCCCCCTTTCGGTTGAGACCCCGCCCCCCTGCTCAGGACCCCGGCCCTGCGTACCAGTAAGTCCTTTAAGTTACTTTCACACCTGGTCCCCATAGTAGGATGTACTGGGGCAGGAGGAGGCAGGGTTGTAGTGCTCAATGCTATGGGGGTTCTGGATTACAAAGTATTCCACAGAGAGACAAGGTCTGTGAGGTAATATTGTGATTGGACCAACTTCTGTTGGTAAAAGAGACAAGCTTTCAAGCTACACAGAGATCTTCTTCAAGTATTCCATAGGCAGACTGGGCAATGCTGCCATGAAGTAGAAACTGCAGGTCATTTTTGCCCCCACAACAGCTCAGAAAGCTGGGTTACACATCCTTATTCCCCCTCTTTCTGGGCTGGGCCTCCCAGGAGTCACAGCACACAATCTAGCCTATGTGCTTTACAGTGTATAGCACCCCTCCAGTGCACTGTAGCATAGCATTTACACATATGGTGTGCAATTACAAATTGCTTCCACAGTTGTAAGGCAGCTCCAAAAATCATTTTTTAAAGCTACCTTTCCAGTCACTGAAGCAACCTAAAATATCTGAAGTGTTTTTTGTTGTTTGACACTTTGGCGTACTTCACACGCTAGCAAATTGAAACCTTTGTCACCAATAAGCCAAGATTTGTTAAAGGAAATGAACCTTCATGGGGTGAATGGGCTGTCTTAATCCCTCAAATAGTTCTGCTGTTCTTATTTTCCTTCCTGGAAAATGTGCTGCTCTAGTAAACCTCTGATTCTTTTCAGTCACCAAAAAGTGGTGTTTTACAAAAAACAAAACAAAAAAAACCAACCCCAACCAATCTCACCACAACTACAGTAGTAAAAATGCTGCAGTGCTGAATGCTGCTATTCATCTTGGTCAATGACGCTAAATGGAATTTCAAACACGCAGTCAAATCAGTTTACTGAATTGTGGATCGTTACCCCATATGGCAAAATAGTCACAACGGCTTTGATTCAGGAAAGCATTTAAGCTTGTGCTTAAGTCTCCTTGACTTCAATGAGACTTCAGCACATGTTTAAGTGCTTTTCCAAATAGGGATGTTTTCCTGAATTGGGGCCAATCAGCTGAATTCATTGCTGCACAGAGCCAGGACTAGTGCAGTAATAGCGAAAGAAGAAGATTGCACCTCATCTATTCAGCCTCATTGCCAAGTAGTAATTAGGATGCATCACTTGCTATATCCACTCTGGGGCTTGCAGCATTGAGGAACTGCCATAGACTCAACAGGACCACTCTTGTGTAAGTGTTTGGTAGCAATGGGAGGGTGATGGCTGCTTGGAGACTTGAATGAGTTTGGCATTTTCAGTCCAGTTCCCAATGCGTGCACACATCACAACACCCTTTAGGAGAAGACTTTAGTGCCTGGCTCCAGGATTCCAATGGGGCTACTTCCAAAGTATGAAACTGCCCAACATAAGTAAGAGTGGCAGGACCCAAATGACTAGCAAACTTGTTAGCAAGCTGAGGAGAGACTGACCCACACAGATTGAAATTTCCCCTCAGCCCAGTCAGAGCTGAGGCATATTAGGCCAATGCCTCTAGTGGGTGTCTGTGTCTGCCCCCCCCCCCCTTTTTTTTTTAAACGGAATGATGCCAGCTGGGATTTTGGCTACCTGAAAGGACCCTATAGGGAATCAGGTACTAGTTCTTAGGAAAAAGATCCAACTTCAGTTCATCTGTCTCCACTCATAAGCACTAAAGGCCAGATCCTCAGCTGGTATAAATCGGTGTAGCTCCATTGACTTACATGAGTTTATTCCAGCTTTGGCTCTGGCTCTCAATTCATACAAAAAATATTAAAGTCAGCGTATCAGTTGAATTACTTCTCAGTTGAATTAGTCTCTTTAAAATGTAATATCAATTTAAACTAACAATGTCTGGTGAGCTTCTACTTCATTACTGCTCCTTTTCAACTTTGGAGACTAGCTTTTAAAAAAAAATCTTATGATATTAAATTTGCTTTAACAACATAGTGTTAGTGGAAACAAAGTGTGTTCCCTGATAATCATCTACTACTTCAGAAAAAAATAGCTACCCTATGATTTTTATTTTCATTGGCGATTCCAATTCCATTAACACTTACACTTCGCTATTTTAGTTTGAAAATACAGCCGCAGCACAGAGCAGGATCTCAACTATTTCTTTAGCTTTCAGGGATTTGTGGTTAAAGCATTAGACTGGGACTCAGGAGATCTGGATTGTAGTTCTGGCTGAACCACAGACCACTCGTGTGACCTCAGCAAATCATTACTCCTTTTGTGCCTCAGTTCCCCATATGTCAAATGGGGAGAATAACACTTTTTTTTAAAACCTCACAAGGGTTTGGGGACAATACATTCAAGCATTTGTGGAATGCTCAAATATTGCTACTGCCCTCATTATGGTGGAATCTGACTAGTTGTCTAGTTACCATGTGACTTAGATGACCAATCACATACCACAAGTAGTCAAAGATTCTAATTCTGCTACCCTTATTCAACGTGAATCTCAAGGCTTCAGTGGGACAACATGAAGGATAAATAGCTACCTACCATGAATAAGGGTGAGAGAATTTGTTGTAAGTGAAACAACTCCATAAGTGTAAAGGCTATAGACTATGACCCAAAGAGAACAGGGTCAGAACAACCTAGAGGATGAAATCTGTTCACAAACTAAATAGGAAAATACATGCAAACAATAAATGCATTTGCAGAAGCTAGGATAAGTTCCTGGACAGAACAAAATTTGCTAAGATACTGTTTTATTTGCAACAAATCATCTGATCACTTCTAGGAAGATCCTAGCCCCACTGAAATAAATGGGAGTTTTGTCATTGATGTCAGTGGGGCCAGAAATTTGCCATCAGCATATATCATGTTACAGGTGAGAGATCATTAAGTGCACAAGCATTAAGAACCAAATATCTCCCCCACCCCCACCCAGCCAAGCAAATTTAACCATGCATGCATTTGGCAGGGAGAGATATTAAAGTGAATTACATTTTGCTGTATTAAATCGAGAGAAATTGGTTAAATAAATCATTTAAATCAAAGAAACAAATGGGAAGAGAAATGGAATGATCCCTTGTAGACTGCTTTTGACATTTGTGGATTTGTTTTGTATTCCCTTTCGCTCAATAAACTGAAGGATGACTGAGTTCATTTCACAGAAGATGGATTGTATTTTCCTCTCTGAGCATTGCAATGTCCATTGAATTCAACCAGAAAAAAATTACTGTGCTTTAAAAACCTCATGATTTCTATATTATTAGAGACAAACTGCACACCTGGGACAAGGCAAAGGAAATGAATGCATTTGTGATGTATGATAGCAGTGATTATCTAATAATGGTGGTTAATATTTAGGGGCACTTCTAAATAGAATGCACACTAAGAACTAGAGACTGGGCCCCAAACCCAAACCCTGAATCCAGTTTAAACACCCCAACTCAAACACCCAGACCTGTACATGAAATTTGTGACATACCACATCTACTAACACATTGGAACAGTGGCAGGGAGGGATGGGGGAATAAATCAAAGCCAAAAACGGGGGACTAAAAAAATAGCCAAACCTGGCCAGTTGGAAGTCTTAGTGCTGTAGGTAATATCTTATGCTAAGTGGATAAAATTAATCTCAGTGCAGCAAGCTAACAAAAGGCCTATGGACTACTTTGGTTCCACTTAAGTCATGTTTTGAGGGCAGAAGTGATGCAATGGCTTTGTAATAGACCTCTGCACAGGGGGTGAATTTTACCCATGTGAGGAAGACCCTGGGCTAGGAGTGACCATATGACTCTTCACCTGAGCCGTAAGGCATCTTGGTGGGATTCATCCGTATTGCCCTCAAGTTCCCTCTGGTGGAAGAGAATAATGCAGGTGGGACAGACCTGCCGTTGGTGTCAATCGGCATCACTCCAACTGAAGTCAATGTAGCTCTGCAGATTTACACCAGCTGAGGAACTGGCTTGCTATTTTTGCCACATCAATTGGCAGAGTAGGAAGGTGAAAATAAACCTAAGCCTACCTGATCTTATCAGGGATTAGAGAGAAAGAGATACCATTGTTCTTACATATGGGAAGTCCTCACATACTGCAGTGATAAGCACCGATGTAAGAAACTAGACAGCTGCAGCATAAGAAATCTGCAGTGTATGTTGCCTAGGACATTTTTTGTACTGCAGAAGTAAGGAACACAAGCAAAACATTAACCCTTTATGGGAGTTTAATCTAAAATAGAGTCACAATTGTATCTCCAGCTTTTTAGGGCCAGATCCGTAAAAGTATTTAGGTGCCTAAGCCCCAGACTTGGGAACCTAATTCACAGTTTGTGATCCACCAACCCTGCAGACACCTATACTCACTTGGCCCCTATGTTTACTGGGTATAAGTTACCTAGGTATCTACGGTTCTGCCTCTGGTCATGCATGCAGCTGCCTCCCTCTAGGTGTCTGGAGCCTGCCTAAGCCCCAGAGCAAGTCACAAACTGAGGAAAGACAGGCCTTCCTCTACCAGAGGTGCTCAGAGGCCACCCACGGGATCAGGTCCCATTCAAAATCTGGCTGGAGGAGGAAGAAGTTGTGGTGCCCGCCAGCAGCCAGAGTACTCCCCATGGAATGCGGAAGACCCAGGTTCAGTTCTCCCCCCGGCCAGGAGGAGGAGGAAGACTCCTGTTTAAATTATACCTCTCATAACAGTGCCCTAGCCACTGAGCTATGGGATATTCTCATATGGGATCTCATCCATCTTTCCTACTGAAGCTGTTCCACTGTGGATAAATAATGAAAGAGTGAATGGAGCAGAGAGACTGGACCCAGGGTCCCTGCATCCCAGGCAACTGCTCTAACCACTGGACTAAATCATAAGGTGGAGACCACCGCCACCTCTTCCTGCTGTTTTGTGTGGAATTGGCTAGCTTAGGCAGTTCCCCACCAAGCTGCTGGCTTCTGTGGATCTCATTCTAAGGCACTTTTCTCTCTCCACTCGTATTGGGAGCCTACACACCAAGCTTTGTGGGCTTTGTGGATCACAGTGGTGTTCCTGTGATTTTCTAGCCACCACGATGCTCAGCATTGCAATGCTTAAGTCCCTTTGTTGATCCAGGTCTTTCTTCCTCATAATTTATATTGCAGTCGCAGTTAGGGACACCAGTTAAGCATCAGGGGGCCATGGCATTAGCACAGTAGAGAGACACAGTCAAACAAATATAGATCCCAATTTAGAAGAACTTACAGTCTAAGACCTTGATCCTGCTATTTCCATAAGGCACAAGGATAGGTCCATGTGGAGCTCAGTGCAGAATCCAGGGCTTAGTTTGTGACAAGTTGCATCAGCTAGATGAGATTTTAGAGTGGGCGGAGACAAAGAACTTTTAGATAACAATTCAAGAGCCTCTCTCGGCCTTTCATATAAAATCCAGAACAAAGCTCTCCCTCCTTAGAAACCTTGATTGCTAATAATTTCCTGCAACCAAATGGGAAGCTCAACATACACATTTCCATCAGTTTTGCTCACAAGCCCTTGTTTATTATCTCAAAGGCAGCGGGTGCAAATTATGTATGATGGAAAGTGACTTCAAGCTGGGATGTGTTGCTGTAGGCCACAAGCCCACGCATGCAATACTTCACTTAGGAATTTGCAAATTGGCTTCAATATTTAGCGTCAAAGTGGGTTGTCAAAGGTTTAACAGACCTATTGCCAAAAAACTACTCTGGGAGATTGTTTTTTTGATTGAGTCTGTCTTCTGTAAAGTCTCATTTGAATGCTGTTAACACACATCACAGACACTGATGACACTGAATTATTTAGTGCTGCACACCTACCTTACTTAGATGAAATCTTGCAGATCAAAAGAAAATGTTTACTTCGGACGGATGTAGTTGCAATTTACACAATGCATGATGATGAGAAGAACACAGTGAAATATTATGGGAATCATCTAATAGGAAATTAGTTTAAATTCTTTTCAACAGCCCTTATTCTGTCTCATTCATAATGTTGAAGACACAACATACACTGATTCCCAGCCTCCTCTGTCCTCTGATAACATTGTCTGGCTGCTGACTCTGAGACTTTCAATTCATTGATCGTTGTTCTCCTAATATTGTTCCTGCCCATCTCCTCCTATGTTTTGTTATTGCTGAAGGAGTGAATACCAAGAGGTGATATGGTTATCTATGCAATACAACAAATGAGAGGTCTCGCTTTTCTCTGCTAGGGAAGGGGACCAGATAACTCAGGATTTATAATGGGATTCAAATTTTTTTTGCCACTGGTTTGCATCCCTTCCTGTTTGATACCAACCAGAAGTGGCTACCATCCCATAAATACTTGATGTATGAGGATTTGCCGAGTTCAGTTAATTTCCTATACATTTCCACATGCAATTAAACTGGAGCTAATGAGTGAAGTTGCTTGTGTTAAAAGACTTTAGGATTCTTCTGATGGGATTGGTGCCACCCAAATACATGGGGACCTTCAATTCCATTGCTCAGCCAGGTACAAAGCGGGACAGCAATGCCCAGGGAAGAAGAACTGGAATTGAGCCATTGCCCCATCAACTTCTCTGTACGATGCAGCTCATCTCTAGGAAGCATAACATAGATAAGAATGAATGGGAAATTGGTTTGAATGGAGCCAGTTGGGCTAAGACCTCATGGCGGAAAGCTATGTCCAAATGGAAGAGCAACAAATTGCAATGGAGATGATGTAGAATCATCTCCATCGGGAGACTACTCACTCTGACCTAAGTAAGGGCCAGATTTTCAAAAATGCTCAGCGCCCAACGTGCTGAGCTGTTTGAAAAAGAGGCCACTTATGTTATGTGCTTAAATGGAAGCCGAGCTCTTCTGAGAATTCTGGTCTCAGAGTGTGGCTACATTTCATGCATGTGCAACTCATTAAATGCACGGATTCATTTAAAACATCCCTCTTCATTGTCTAATGTTGCTGAAGACCAGGGCTGGCTCCAGGCACCAGCTGAGCAAGCTGGTGCTTGGGGCAGCAGATTGTTGGAGGCGGCATTCTGCCCAATCCTAGGGCGGCACGGCCGTTTTTTTTTTTGGTTCTTGTTCCGCTCCGGCTGCCCTGTAGGGGGCGGCGGCACAGAGAACCAGAGCGCCCTGCAGGGCAGTCCTCTTCCTTCCCTCCCCGCTGACCAGAATGGAGCCCTCGCGGCAGGCGGCAGGAGGTGGCGCAGCGGGAGGGGCCGCGTGGCAGCGTCCCTGCTGTAGCCCTGGCCGCCCCCTTCTCTCTCTCTCCCGCCCGCTCCCTCCCCCTCCCCGCCCCCAGCCGGTCCGCCTGCACCCGCGCTCCGTTCTGGCCGCCCTGTTTTTTTTGTTTTTGTTTTTTGCTTGGGGCGGCCAAAAAGCCAGAACCGGCCCTGCTGAAGACCATCCATGAACGGTGTTTAGTGAGGAGGTATTTCTGCAGCAGACTAAGTAAAGCTGCCTCTTGCAAGTACCAAGTATTCTATTATTTGGATAGCCCATGCCACCAAATAGTTTCCATGTAACAATGTCCATCAAAACCTGTTTGCCAAAGGGTGTAACATACATTACAGTGTGCGATGTCTGCTCACAGATCACTAGCTATTACTTGGAGTCACAAATCACAATAACTCTTCTGTTGAAACTGTAAAAGAGAAACTAGAAATGCTTCTAAACTCAATGAGCCATTAAATAGTTGACAGTATTCTTTATAGGAGCCTAGAATAGTTAATTAATCCCAAAATACAGATGGCGAACGTGAATACTTTACCACCATCGACTTCAATCAGGATGCCAAGGGCCCGATCTGCAGCTAGTATAAGCTGACATAGTAAATTGAGCTATATCAATTTTACACCAGCTGAGGACCTGTTTCCCCCCCATCCCAAGTGTGATCTAGTGTTTAGAACAAGGGAGGGGGGACTATTTGTCAGAACTCCTGTATTCTATTCCTGACTCTGCCATTAACTTGGGAGCTGGCGCTTATACACTCACAGATGGATAAATTGATCCAATGCAACAAAACTTACCTGCCCCACAGATTTTATAAAGGCTCAGTTAATGAATGATTGCAAGGCACTTAGATATCCTTGGCTAAAACACATCAACAGTAGAAAGTGCTATTATTAATAAAGCCCATAGAAGACAATTATGTGACAATAGGCCACATTTGGCTCTGACTGCCATCCCAGGGTACTCCCCGAGTTTAATAGGGGTCCATGGGCAGTATTTGTCCAAAGGAGTGATTTTAAAAGCCTATCGGATTCGCTGACTTTGTTTTAAGCATTATGCAGTTGATCCTGTCCCATATAAGTCAATGGGAACAGGATCAGACCCAGCTAAGCTCTTCAGAGAAGGTGATCATGAGAAAGTGCACTCCAGCGCCGAGCAAATGCAAATAGCAAAACCAGAACGAGGGGATTTTAAAGAGCTCTGCAACTGCACACAACCAGTCAGACAGCACTTGAGCAGTCAGTCACTTGGATGATCCCCAACCAAGTTAAGAGATCTGTGTGTTAAAACTGACCTTTTAAAATGGTTTCCTCAGATAGAGGGGAGCCAAGGGAAAGGACGATGAATACAAGGACTGGGGTTGGCATGTGCTTGGCAGAATGTCACTAAATATTAGAGAGTGGTTGGGGTGGGGGGCGGGGAGAAAGGAAATATAGGTTTGTAAAAAGTGTTTGAATCATTTCATTCTGAATCTAAACAATGTTTCCCTCCCAATTCAATATTTGGTTATTTTCAATGAAAAAATATTATTTTTAAATGGGCCTTTTTGTGAGAGTTTTTGATTTTATTAATAAAGTGGGTTGGGTGTGGGAAGAGGGAATGGGGGAGGAAGAGTTTTGAAGGAAGATTTCTAACCGGCTCTGCTAGATACCTATTGTCTCCTTCTTCCATCTGAGGGGCAGGTTTCAAAGTAAATTCTTACTTGGCAAGATCTGCAGTGAAACCAGAGACTGCACTAGGGGCCACTGCAGAAAGGAAATTTAGTCTCAATATCCATCCAGATAAGAGTTTGCTTCTTGGAGGACAACAGCGCCACTACTGTATAAGAAATTGCTTTATTCACAGAGTTCACCAGCAACAGCCATTTCTTAAAGACTGTGCCATCATCATCTCAACCGGAAGGGCACATTTTTGAAGGTGTTGATTAATGCTTGGTGCACTCCATGACTAGAACTGTTCTCCAGAGGTTCGAATTCAGGTAGACAAACTCCTCTAGTTCATATTGTCACTCTTTAAGTTTAAAGATAATGCAACTGTTGATGTGCTAAAGACAGGAAGAACCAACAGCAGTGGTTCTCAACCTTTCCCATAATCGAGACTATGCCGAACACACAACTAGGACCCAGTCAGAAACTTCCTCCCCATATAGCAGTACAGGAAGGGGCAAGGTTGTTGTGACTCCTAGTTTGAGAGCATAAGACCCGTTGTATTAGGCAGCCAAGTCCATTTCCCTGCACACATGCAAACAGGTTCCTACAGTCTCTCGCCAGAGCAAAGCCTAAAGAACTCACTGCCAGATGAAATGGGAACAGTACCAGCCCTTGACGCTTTCAGAACTAAACGTGAAACTGGTCTCTTCACTTAGATTTCCCTGGATGGTCCTCTCACACACATCAGCCTCCTCACATTTAAAAATATATAAAATCAATCCCTTTAGGTTAATTTTGTGTCAGCAAGACTTGAAAAGAGACACAGGATTTATGCTTTCTTCTTTTGGAAGGAAGTCACATACCACAGTGATAGGCACCCATGAAGAACCCACATAGTCAATTTGCCACTTTTTTGTACAGTCCTGTTTTAAATGTCTCAGACAGCGGGACTTCTATCCCTCCCTGTGGGGCACTATTCCACAGCACAACAGATCTCACTGTTAAAGAAAAAAAACAAAAACAAAAAAAACCACACCACACACCTTTGCTGACTCTCATCGGAAAGTGACATTCTTAATGTTCGTCCCATTGCCCCAAATTGAATCCCACTCCACCCTTGTAAGCACTCCCTCTGCCTTTTTGATATTTACAACCTGTTGAACACGTACAGGAATTTTCTGACATTCCCGACCCCTAGTTTTCCAAGCTACAATTATTTAGCTCATTTCATTTGCCCTCATTTGTACTCTGGCTCTCCCCCTTCCTGATCACACCCACTTTCAGGCTGAACCTGTAGTTCCAGACTAAATGAAGGTTGCATGTAGACTGACACACACCTTGGCCTTCTCCTCCACTACTGAGAAACTGCAGCCTGGCTTTTTCCACAGGTAGTGAATCGAGCCTGTTAAGCTGAACACCAACCAGAGATCTACCACAGTTTATACAGCTCTTTTCTTCTTAATGCACAAGGCAGAAAAAAGGTTCTCAAAAGCATGACTTTAAAGACAAGATGAAGATTCACAACCCATATGTCCATTTACAAATTCATGACTTATAAAATGTGCAGGATGTGAAAGTTTTCAGCGTTGGCAGCACACTTACGGATCTTGTGATGCACTCGGCAGGGCTGGGGAAATCCAGTCTCCAGGGAGCAGAATGCTGCCAGACATGGCCGTGTAAACGTAACAAGCAAATGCGTTCACTTCCAGTTCATCACTGAGGTCGCTACCTCGTTTGTAGTGCTCCTCATGCTCAGATCGCATCTGATTGCTTTAAAGGACTTTGCACCCCTTTTCCCAGCTGCAACAGCTGACTCCTGCATGGGTTCCTGAAAACAAGAAGGGTTTTACTTTTTTTTTTTAATCCTTACTTCCAAGTTGTCACTGGTCAAAGCGGAGATGAAAAACAGTTGTTGCAAGGAGAGAACAGCTATTTTTCCCACCCTTCTAATTGCTTCAGACACCTGTGGCAAAGAGACACTTACTCCTCTAATAGACCAAAGCGAAAGGTGGAGACTGTGAGCCTGATTCTCCTCTCACTTATATCTGGGTAAGTCACGTGTAAACCCACAAAGTCTATGGGGGGTTATACCAGTTTAAACCCAATACAGCTAAGAGGTGGCTCAGGACAGAATATTTTATAGACTTTAAGGCTAGAAGGGACCATCAGATCTAGTCTGACCTTCTGTATAGCACGGGCCATGGAATTTCATTCAGTTACTGCTGTGTGTTTGACTAAAAGCATATCTCCCAGAAAGGCATCCTGATTTGAAAATGGACTTCTGCATAAAATTCCTGCTGCTGGGTAGTTTGGGGCAAATTCTTTATGCCAAAATGTTCAAGCAGGACTTTGGATTTTAGGTGCACTTTTTGTGTGTGTGCCCACCTTAAAAGCCTGATTTTCAGATATGCTGAGAACTGAAGGAAAAAAAAATTCAGGTCAATGGGCGCATTGGGTGTTCATCACCCATGAAAGTCTGGACTACAAGGTCTCTTAAGTCAAGCATATGAAGTCAGAGTGGATCCTCTTTCACTGGGGCAAGAAACTTTGCTTCCAGTGTTCTTGTCACAGGATCCTCACTTCTTGAGCTTCTTAAAGAGACAGTAACTGTTCACTGCCCCACTGCCACTTTACTAGGCTATGTCTGCAGTAACCATTCGAGGCTTTTGCAAAGTCTTGTGGTCTGTCAGACCATGAGGAATTGTGCCCAGTGGCATCAACCCACAGATAAAATAGCTAAAGATTTCAACCAGCTCTAGTAATCACCTATAAACATTATTTTATGTTTATTAGTAAATATCTACTTTGCACCATTAATCATTTCTACAGCCCAACAGAGTGCGGGGAAGACAAAGCACTGTATTAATTGCTAGATATCACAAATTGTGTATATAAAATATTCAGTATGTGCGTGACCTACCTCTCTATCTAGTCTCTTATCTCATTCCCTTTCCCCCCTCCACTTCAGTATGGTATCCCCTTCCCACGCTGATTCTCCAAGCCATCCCCTTCCTTTTTTTAAAGTCCCACCTAAAAGGTAAACTTCCACAGTCCCTCCTCCGCAAAACAAATATTGTAGCAAAGTTACTCCTTTCTCTGGGGTCCCTGTCTTCTCAGTTTCTTCTAGAAAGCCTTGATCCTGCAAACACTTATGCATGTGTACAACTTTATTCAATGGGACCACTCATGTGCTTAAATTAAGACGATGCTTCAGTGTTTGCATAATCGGGGGCCTTAGACTATAAACTTTGTGGCAAGGAGTGTCTTCATTCTGCTTCTTGGGTGCATTGTGGATACCTTGCAAATACAATAATTCTGGCCTCAATCCTGCAAACATCTACGTATATGAGTAACTTCAGACATGAGTAAATCTATGCATTCAAGTAGTCGGATTTGAGTTCTCTACATGCATAGACACATTAACTCCACTTACACATATGTGAACACACGCACATAGGCTCCAAGCTTGCAAACGTTTATACATGAGTAACTTTACTTGTGTGCATAGTTACTCACAAGCTACTCAGGAGGTTAGCGGTTTCAGAGTGGTAGCCGTGTTAGTCTGTATCAGCAAAAAGAATGAGGAGTCCTTGTGGCACCTTAGAGACTAACAAATTTATTTAAGCATAAGCTTTCATGGGCTAAAACCCACTTCATTTTAGCCCACGAAATCTTATGCTTAAATAAGTTTGTTAGTCTCTAAGGTGCCACAAGTACTCCTTGTTCTTTCAGGAGGTTAGTGTATATCACTGAAGATGGATTATGAGCTGAAACTGCTACTGGAGATTCTGGGCCAACCTGAAATGTACTGCACACTTGGTGGTGGAGCTCTGAAAGGTGACCAGGATTGATTTAAAAAAAGGGGGGGGGGCTTATGTTTAGTTGCATGTACAATAGTTTTTCAAAAAGAAAACAGGTGCTTGAACAGAGTCAATTTCAGGCCCCTACTATGGTTTCACTCCCTTCTCTGCTATGGAGTCTATATAGAGACAACTGCCAGAATGTGCTTGTAGAAATATATTTGCTAGAATAAACAGCCTAAGGCAAATGGCTCCATCCAAGGACCTTGTGTGGATTCTGTACCATTCCTTGGAGGATTTGATCTTCCTCACAAATTTAGAGATGTGAACTTGGGGGACAAGACCTTGTTTCCATCTGTTTCATGGGAAACTCTAGCCTTCGGCCTGAAGCCACTCATTTGAAATCTATTAATAGACTTGGGCCATTTTATGTGACTGGGTCAGAACAATAGAAAGAGAAGAAATTAGAACAAAAAAAGATTTAAGGAAAAAGGGTCAAATCATATTTTCAGGAATATTGTTGGGGGCCCTGAATTTTGAGAAACAGAATCTGGGCATCAGCTAATATTAGAAAAGTGGAACAGAATTCTGCCCTGGCCCTGCTTCAGGAAGTTTAACTTTAAGCACACCATGACTTCAAATGGGACTAGTCACATGCTTAAAATTAAGCACATATGTAAGTACCTTAACCAGGGCCTGGGTAATATTGATATAAATCCAGTATAACACTGTAGCCCAATGGGTTTGCTTACCTCTATTCTATTCTCTGCTTTGCATTATATTCTGCTTTATGATATTCAGCAGTAATGCAAGGAACCTACAGGCTTGTATCCTGTAAGACATCGGCTTCAGCAGTTAGCATGAGGCTTGAGGCCTACCAATTTTGGCATAGATAAACTTAGGTAACTCATAGGTTTTGGGGAACTGGAAGTAGAGTGTAGGGGGGAATTTTGTCCATAATGACATCAGCCAACCACAGAACATGAACTGACATCAGCTTCTGGCAGGTTTCGGACGGAACATCCGACCACAAGAGTGCCATGGCAACGAATTGATATATGATAATGGAGTGAAATCAAATACACTAAGCTATAGAAGAAAGGCACCTTAACATTGGTAAGGGGAGGAAATACAAATAAGGAAGATGGGAGAAACCACTATTGAATATGCATTAGACATGGTAACGGCAGCGTAACATATTATAAAAGTGGCATCCCAGCCTGGGGGCAGTAGGAGAGAGAGCCCTTAGGAGGGGCCAGAATGACAGCCACTTGTGAGGATGAGGAAGGTGACAGTGATGAGAAAGATAAAAGCTAATATTTCAGGTTGTTCATCAAGGGATGGTGTGAGTATGGTGTGACATTACGCCCCATATTCTTCATAGAAATATTGCTATATCAATATGGCATAACTAAGATGTGTTTTATACAAGATGGGTCATGTGAGGTATCATTGGAAGGGTTATGATTTACTGAATGTGATTATCCAATTTGTATGCATGTATATTTCCATATCTGAAGTTAGAAATATTGACTATGTAATAATCACAACTGTGTTTTCACTGGGGAACGCCCATCAGACAGTATACAAACAGACTGGATGGGCCATTAGGAAGGACAATAGGACTTTGAAGATACTAATCTCCCTCCTTCCTAAGAAGTTTCCTGGGATGCTGCTTTGACACTGCAGGGTCATGTGATGAGGTCACCTGGTACAGGATACCATCTTAAAATGCTGGTATTTTTCCATGGGACGGGAAACAAAGGATTCCCGCCATATGGAAATCCTATTTAAACCTGGGGAGTGAGTTAATCTAGGCTCTTCTCCACTGCCTCCCTGCCCAAGAAGAAAGACTGCTGAAAACACCTGAAGAAATAAAGGAACTAAGCTGGGGGAGACAGGGGCTGAGCCCAGGCGAGAAAGGTCAGCCTGTAAAAGGAATCCCTGGAGATTTAAGCTGCAAGCGGTGCAGTTTACCTTCAAGAAACTCTGCAACCTAGTATTCCTTAGTGTATGAAGCTTTGTTTGCGCGTTTTGTTTTATTTGTTCAGTAATCTGTTTTGATCTGTTTGCTATCCCTTATAGTCACTTAAAATTGACTGTTTGTAGTTAATACATTTGTTTTTTGTTTAGTCCAAAACCTAGTTTGTGCAATTCATAACTAGGGGTGCGGGGGGTGGGGGGAGAGAAGCTGTGCATATCTTCCTCCACATTGAGGGAGGGAGTGAATTTCAAGAGCTTACGCTGTATAAATCTCTATACAGCGCAAGACAAGGTAATTTTTGGTTTATACTCCAGAGGGTGTGTGCACCAAAATGCTGGGCAATTCCCTGAACTGAGTCCTCCCCAACAGAGTTGATTGCAGACTCTCTGTGATTCTACAGCTGTGGGTGTCTCTACTGTGTGTGTGCTGGAAGGGGGCTTTAGAGCCTGTCACAGCAGCACAAAGTAAGGGGAACCCAGGCTGGTGACACAGGTGGGCTCAGTGGGACCCCAGAACATCAGGCGGCACCCTGGAAGGGGGGTTCAACCCATCACATATGGATGTTCAGAGATAATACAGGAAGTACATCTATCTACCTGTAACTTTAGCGCCCTCGTGGCCAAGATGGAGTCTGCTCTGCAGGCAGCTCTGGCCAAGAGAAGGCGCGCGCAGGAATGCAGCAGGAGAAATCCCTTCCACCCCAGAGGCACCTGTTCCAACCCCCCCAGAGTAAACACACCCACCCTCAGGAAAAGTACAATGGATATAACAAGGGAAATATTTATTTACAGAGGGATGAGAGGAGAAAAACAACAAGGGGAAATATAGGGGGAGCAGTAAAACAGGGCTGCATCCAAGCCAAGGCCCCACAGGCCCAGTGGTAGCACAGTCTGACAGGGCAGACACTCAGCAATGTGTCTGCACACAGAGTTCAGGGGCCCTGAGCAAATTTCCAGTCCAGTGGTGTCTTGGGTGCTCCTGGTTGTCTTCGGCGCCAGTGAACTTTCCCCCAACAAACCCCTCCGGTGCCCTCTTCTGCCGCTCTCTGCAAAGCCACACAGAGCGACCACCTCCCCACTTAACTATCTAGCAACCTCCCTCCTTGTTCCCAATGCAGAGTCCCAAGCCCCAGTACTCACAGCCCCATGCAGCTCTGGGCAGCCGTGATACTGGGTCCTGCTCCGGCCTGTCCTTCTCGGGCGATTCCTCCCCAGCACAGTGCTCCTTCCCAGACTCCAGGCAGGTTCTCTCCTGCTTCCTTTGCCAGGGCCTGCAGGCTGCCTCTCCCTCTCAGCTCCAGAGCCACCCCCTGGAGTTTCCCTCCTTTTTTCTTACTCTCCCCCTCCCCGCTAGGAAAAAGATTTAAAGGGGCCATGCTCTATAAACCCCAAAGGGGTTACACTCTCCCCTGCCAAAAGAAATAATCCTTGATGTCCCCATCAAGGTAGGCAACTCTAAACCATAGATCCCCAGCAGGAGACCCAGGGCCCCCATTCGTCAGGAGAATTCCCATTATCCATCCCACAGGACCCCGAGGGGTGGAACAGGTTTCCCACGAGGCAGCTCGGCCCCCCGTGGCACATCAGGGATCTGTAGTTTCACTGGGTTCCCCTAAACGATCATATGTCAGCACACACCTGGGCTTCCCTTCCCTAGAGGAACGTCTAGGCTGGCTGTCGGGTATTTGCTGAGGTGACACCACTGGACATGGAGGCAAGATGATGGGTCCTTGAGGCACAAATTCGAGGGCATCTGGGTTTAAAGTGGCTGTTTGGGGTACAGGGTTCTCTGCCTGCACTGAACCTTCCTCATCACGTTCTTGGGGGGTCTCCACAGCTTGGGACAGTGGGGCCTCAGGAGTGCTCAGTGTGGGTTCTTCCCCTTCACCATCTCTTTGTGTGACAACAAGAGGCTCCATTAGGGTCGGGGCATTCCAAACTGGATGTTCGCCAAACCCCATTTCATCCTCACTCTCCGAGGAGCCAGGTGCTTCAGAGGAAGGTCTGGGACATCATCGGCCGCTCTCTGGTGGCGGGGTTCCCAGAAGAGATGGAACCAAATGAAATTGAGGAGAGCTTAGATGCAGCTGAAATACTGGGGAGGGTAAAGGTCCACACCCGTATTTACAACCGCAAAGTGAAGGGCATGGTAGCACTATGTACTCACTCCAAGGAAACAGATCTTGATAAAGTGCCCAAAGAGGTGCAAGTAGAAGGTATTCCCTGGACAATTCTGGGGGCAGAGCAGTCCCCTCCTAGTGTGCATGTGTCACTTGAGGTGGATTCTTTAGCGCAGAAATTGCAAGCTCTGATGGTGGATGAGAAGCAGACAAGAGAAGAATTAATTTTGGCATTAGGAGGGGCTCCAACACCTACAGCACCCAGCCTGGTGGGATGGGCCAAAGAGCTGGGAAATGCTCTCAAAGATGCATTGAGGCCGGTATATGAAAGTGCTCCATAGAAGCGGTTACGTTCATTCTCGGGGGTGTCACCTGTACCCCCAGGGGAGGATGATTACGAGACCTGGAGGGATTTTACGGTGCCACTTGTCCAAGAGTGGGAATGCTCTGATGCTGAGAAGTGGAAACGTGTGCTTGAGAGTCTGAGGGGACCTGCCATGCGAATTATCTGAGCCCTGAAAGACTCACAACCAGCTGCCACAGTGCAAGACTATTTAACTGCTCTTGAGAGTGTCTACGGTACTACTGATAGCAGTGAAGACCTGTATTATCGTTTCCGCCATACCTATCAGGAGCCCCACGAACGATTGTCGGATTTCATCAGGAGACTAGAGGATTTGCTACAGCAGGTAGTGCGGAAGGAGGGCATCCTTACCAAGCACGTTGATTCCACTAGGTTGGACCAAATCCTTCAGGGCACCTGACAAGATGGGTTGACGTTGTGGCGACTGCAGCTGAGGGAGCGGGCCCAAAACCCACCCCCATTCCACAAGCTCATTCGAGAGATATGTGAAGAGGAGGAGCGATTGTTGCAAGTGGATGCAGTGGTGCAGCCGAAGATGGTAGGGAGTCGTACCACCACAGTGCTTGGAGAGATGGAAGATGCCCCATCAGTGGCAGCAGCACAGAGATTTGACCCGAGAAGTGGCCATGATGAAGGCTCAGGGACCTACTGTGCCATCCTCAAGAGGGGAGAGTAGCAGGAGGGGTGATAGCCAGCGAGAAGGTTTCTGTTATAACTGTGGAAGAGATGGTCACTATGCCTTGGACTGCCAAAACAAGACAGATCATGCAAGGGTATCTCAGAGATTGCAGCAGACCATTAGGAAGCTTCAGGGAAACACCAACAGGGCTTGGGGAAGGAGCAACCCAAGACCCTGAAATTCCAAGGCTCCCCAGAAAAAAACACAAACAGGGGTTACCCAGATGGGCTGATAGGCCCCCAGGCTATAGTACCCGTTCGTATAGAAGGACGATCGTGTGAGGCGTTGCTGGACAGTGGATCTCAGGTCACCATACTCTATGAATCTTACTACCAAGAACACCTGCAGCATTTACCCTTGCGTCCCCTGTCTGGCCTGACAGTCTGGGGAATTGGCTGTGACTCCTGCCCCTATCTGGGATATATCCTGTTAAATGTTCAGTTTCCAAAGAATGTTGCAGGGGTAAACCAGGAAATAGAAACATTGGCACTGGTCTGCCCAGATCCAAAGGGAAGAAAGTATGCACCTTTAATCCTAGGGACAAATGCAAACCTGTTCCAGAGACTGGCGTGGAAATGCCGTGAGATGGCAGGGAACAACTATCTGCAGGAGCTGCCAATGCACGCTTTATGTAAAGCCACATACCAGCGAGCAAGGGGGCCCCCATTCCAAGAGAAGACCAAGGCTAGACCTTTTGGGAGGGATAGTTTCCAGTTTGGGGATTCCCCCATTCCTGCTGAGTGGAAGGACCGCCTGTGTGAGAAGTTAGTCAAGAGGAAGGCTGTTTTCTCTATGCACGAATGGGATGTTGGGTGTGCACATGATGTGGAGCACCATATCCAAATGCAGGATGGTCGGCTTTTCAAGAGAGGTCAAGTCGATTAGCCCCCGCTGATATTGAAGATGTAAGGCAGCACCTACAGGAACTGGTTCAAGCAGGTATAATTGAGGAATCCAGGAGCCCCTACGCATCGCCGATCGTTGTAGTACGAAAGAAAAGTGGAACGGTGCGCATGTGCGTCGACTATCGCACTCTGAAGCGGCGGACGATCCCTGACCAATACACAATGCCCCGGGTGGATGACGCCTTGGATAGCCTGAATGGTAGCTGCTGGTTCTCTGTCCTTGACCTCTGCAGTGGATACTATCAAGTGCCCATGGCACCAGAGGACCGGGAGAAGACAGCATTCATCTACCCTTTAGGGTTTTACCAATTTAATTGCATGCCTCAGGGAGTATCTGGAGCTCCAGCCACGTTTCAGTGACTCATGGAGCGGGTGGTAGGGGATATGCACCTGTTGGAGTGTCTGGTGTACCTGGATGACATTATAGTGTTCGGGCGCACTTTAGAAGAACACGAGACTTGGCTGTGCAAAATCCTGGATCGTTTGGAACAGGCAAGTTATCCTTAGACAAGTGCATCTTCTGCCAGACATCCGTGTGGTATGTGGGACACGTAGTGTCTGCAGATGGTATAGCTACAGACCCAGAGAAGGTGAAGGTGGTAACCACCTGGCCGAGGCCCACAACTCTCAAGGAATTACGGTCGTTTCTGGGATTCTGTGGCTATTACCGCAAGTTTATCAAGAATTTTTCGCACATCGTACATGCACTCACAGAGCTCACCAAGGGATACCCCCCCACAAATAAGAAGGGGAACTCACGTCGGCATCAATACTTCAATGTTGGTGCACCTTTTGGAAAGCGGTGGACTGCTGAGTGGACTTCCCTCCTTTTTTCTTACTCTCCCCCTCCCCCTTAGGAAAAAGATTTAAAGGGCCATGCTCTCTAAACCCCAAAGGGGTTACATACCTTACTGAGTTACAGTGTGTGAGACTTTGCTAAATGTATTAATAAATTATTTATTTGTAAATATAAAAGAGTTCCTATAGTTGAGTGTTGCACCTGTGCACATCGGGGTTCCCAATGATATAATAATACTGGGACTGCTCTGGGGACAAGAACCTATCAACCCTTAAAGTGATAACTTGGAATTTTTATTCATAATCTTTAGATCAGGCTACAAACACCACTGATGTCAGTGGTGTTGTATTTATTCCAGTGTAAGCGAGAACAGACTTTGGTCTTTGATCTTATAATTTCAGATAGTTAAGTGATCTTTTACCAGTACTAAAATAATAGTTACAAAGCCAAGCTGAAAGAAGGAATAGATTTCCTGTCTTCATATCATTACTTCAAATCTCAATGGTTTCCAGAGAGAAGAGTCCTAATGCTGAAGTCAGTGGAAACATTGAAAGGGTTCTGTGAAACCCATGTGAATCAAAAATGGGCAGTTCTGTCTTTTGGAAGAACCACCTTACAGGCTTGGTGATTAGGGCATGGGAGTGGGAAGCAGAACTCCTGAGTTCTCTTTCCTACTGTCACTGTGGGCAAGTTGCTTCACCTCCATGCCTCAGTTTACCCAAGGCCTGTTTGTTTGCCGCCTGGCATCTTGAGTAGCTGTTTACAGAGTGAGTGCAAAGTAGGTGTAAGACACTATCACACTGTGGAATTTTATACTCCCCTTGCATGGGTGGAAGGCCGTGGAAAGCAGGCCTTCCCCATCTGTAAAAGGGAGCTAACACTTCCCTAGGACCTACCTTTTCTCAAGTGCTCTTAGACCCAGATTCTCAGCTGCTGCAATCTGGTGCAGCTCTCTTAACGTCAGTGGAGCTATGCCAGTTTAAAGCAGCTGAGGATCTAGCCCTGGTGGACCAAACGTGCTATATTCTAGTTTAGATTGGCACAAGAGAGGGCAGAATCAACCCCTGCAAGTGCCAGATACTACGGTTACTGTATTCTCCACGTGTACCAAGTTTTTGGACTCTCTGCCAAGGCTGTCAAAGGGGCAAGTTGGACACCTGACTTGATTTTCTCTTCCTACAGACATATCCTCATCCCAGTCGCAGTGACAGCAGATAACATTTGTTAAACAGCGCAAGAAGAACTTAAAGCCATGGCACCTGTAGAAACTACCTGAGCCAAAATAAAAATCTTTGTAGCAATGCTGGGAGAGGCAGTGCCAGTCAGCTATTATTGCCTTGACATAAATTCAATTAAAATCTTGAGTTGTAGAGCGATAACTTCCCATTGAACAACAGCAACACAAAAAGGTGTTTTAACAAGCCAGAGGCTAGCTTCAAATTCCTTTGTACTCAAGAGAACAGAATGCAAATGCTGCTCCAGTGATCAGGTCACAGTGGTGGCAAGTTTTGAATATCTTAGAGAGACAAGGTGATTCTTCAGAACAGATGCCTCTGGAGAAAGGCGGCAAGCAGAGGGAGAAAATCAGAATGACATTATGCAGCCGAGTGTGGGGAAAGTAACAAACGCAGGCCTGCAGAATTAGAATGTCCACTCTGAACCTTCTATTATGGAAGATATTTTCCAAACAGCTCTGTTCCCTTTCTGGAACCGAAAAGAAATGGTGAGGATTTCAGAGTGGGCGTGGCTTTGTAATTCAAGAGATCAGAACTGTCCCTTCTGGCCTTAAAATCAATTAATCTGTGAATGAACAAGCCATAAAATTGCACCAAGTGATGCCTGAATCAAGCCCATAACTCCTGGATGGAGCTAAAACATCTCTTTTAGAAAGAGATCAGCTCTTGATTTAAAAGATTTCAAGGAAAAGAGAATCTACCTCATCCCTGGGTACACTGTTCCCATGGTTAATCACCCACACGGTTCAAAATCTGAACTTAAATTTCCTAATTGGAACTTGTTTAGCTTCAGCTTCCAACTGTTGGATCTTGTTATGGCTATGTCAGATCAATTAAAAAATGTTCAGCTATTGGTGATGTAGGTGTAGCCATGTAGGTGTTTATAGACAGCATTCAAGTCACCTTTTAAGTGACAATTCTTCAAATAAAGGGATGAGGGACTTGATCTTAACACTTTAGGGTAGATTTCCAAAGGCACAAAGAGCAATTAAGGTACCCATCTCCCACTGAAAGTCAATGGATGCTGAGGTCAGGGCTGGTGCAACCTATTAGGCGACCGTGCTAGGATTTGGGGGGCGGTATTTTCTTCAGCGGCGACCACAGCAGCCGGATCTTCGGCCGCCCCGGTCGCTGTCAGCATTTAGGCGGAGGGAGCTGGGGCAGGGGGGCGCAGGGAGGGCTGCCTGCAGCAAGTAAGGGGGAGGGGAGGGCGGCACACAGGGGAACTCCCCGCCCCAGCTCACCTCTGCTCCGCCTCCTCCCCTGAGCTTGCCGCCCCGCTTCTCTCCCTCCCAGGCTTGCGGCGCCAAACAGCTGATTGGCGCTGCAAGCCTGGGAGGCGGGAGAAGTGGAGCAGCGACAGAGTGCTCGGGGAGGAGACGGAGCAGAGGTGAGCTGGGGTGGAGGAGCTGCCGCACGGCTCCCCGGGTGGGGGGGAGCTGCCACGGGGGGGCGCCTCAGGGCGGAGGGGTGGGGGTGGGGAGCTGCCGCAGGGCTCGGGGAGGGGGTGGAGCAGAGGTGAGCTGGGGTGGGGAGCTGCCGCAGGGGGGGTGCCTCAGGGTGGAGGGGGAGGAGCTGCCTCAGGGAGGGGAGCTGCCGCAGGGCTTGGGGAGGGTGCAAGGTGGAAGTTTCGCCTAGGGCGCGAAACATCCTTGCACCGGCCCTGGCTGAGGTCCAGATACTCAAAAGTATTTAGGCACTTAACTCGCATAGATTGCAATGGCAGTTAGGCACCTAAATACCTTTGAGGATCTGAGTCCCTAACTCCGCCAATGTCCACAACAGCATAATGGAACATAAAATTATCATTTACACATGGAGTCTCAGGGTATGTCTACACCCAGCCGCTAGTTCGGCGGCTGGGAATCGAAGTTCTGGGTTCGACTTATCGCGTCTTGTCTGGACGCGATAAGTCGAACCAGGAAGTGATCGCCGTCGACTGCGGTACTCCAGCTAGACGAGAGGAGTACCGCAGCGTCGACGGGGGAACCGCGGCGTCGACGGGGGAGCCTGCCTGCCGCGTGTGGACCGAGGTAAGTTCGAACTAAGGTACTTCGAACTTCAGCTACGTTATTCACGTAGCTGAAGTTGTGTACCTTAGTTCGAATTGGGGGTAAGTGTAGACCAAGCCTCAGACAGGTGATGGGGTGCCCAGCCTTCAGCACTACAGCAGTCAGTGAAACGAAGAGGCCTAAAAAAAAGTGATCTTTTTCTTTAAATGCCAGACTGCTTCCTTGCTCTCCGGTTGATGGCTGCTTTTGAAATCCTGTGATGATCTTTTCCCTCCCTGTCTCTTGTAAATTGAACTGCCAGACACCACAAGCAGCACAAGGGTTTCCAAACTGATCAGGAAGGAAAGTGACGAAGATCAAGGGACAGCGGTGAAATATCAGGACTTCTTAGCCCCTCAGTGATGTTGTTAGGACAGAGAGTCTATTACTGGATGTTTGGTCCACTTATTCATCCAGCAGCGAATACAGCTGATGTTGAGAGAACAGAGAAGGGAGGTTAAAAAAAAAAAAAAAAGCAGCCACCCTTCAGCACCAACTGTTGCTAACGGATAATCAATAACAAAACTTGCAGAGGAGAAAGACACCACAGTGGAGAATTTAAAAATAGACTCTGAAATTATATATCCTGGGAGCACAGAGGAAAACAAACCCTGATTGTGGGAAAAAGATTGCAATGGAAAGAACTCTGATGTGTATAAGCTATACCCAATGTGTTATGGGCCAGATATTTGCTTGCGTGCACAAGGGCAAACCAAGGAGAAACCAGTGAGAACCAAGGGCCACATTTAGGCATATGAAGATGCAGATGGGCACCTAGTGGGACTTACAAAAGCATCTGTGTTAGTCACCTAGCGCCCATGGAAGTCAATGAGAGTTAGGCTCCTAGTGGCATTTGCAGAAGTGCCTATGCACCTATTGGCATCTTTAGGCACCTAAATACCTTTGTAAATCTGGCCCCAAAGTGGAGAAGGTGGGCACAGAAGATGATACTGGGCTCTGTTTGCTCAGACCTAATGCCTACCCTACTGGTGATATACATGGGCGAATAGCTTTGTATTATTATTGCACTGGCCAGCACATAGTGAGACAGCCCTGTTCCCAAAGAGCATAACATTTACATTGATAAGAAAAACAAAGGGGAAACAGAAGCTCGAGAAGGGAAGTGATTTTCCCAAGGTCATGTAGCCGATCAGTGGCAGAGTTGGGAATCAAAACCCAGGTCCCCCTAATGCCCAATCCAGTGCCCTGGTCAGTAGGCTAAGTTGCCTCCTTTGGAATTTTGGGAATTAAACCTTTTGCACCAGCACTAGTGGCCAAGCCAAATCTCGTCAAACCAGAGCAGAAGGAGGGTAAAAGACTAGCAGCGTCCTCTCTCTCATTTGCTCAATCACTACAACACGTTTGTTCAAGTCAAAGGTTTTTTGTGGGTGCAATATTACTTTAGTGAAGTAGCTTAAGCTACCTGACCCAGCAGTTTTCAGAGTGTGGGGCTTTGAGATATGCAATCCAGAACTGAATTTACCCAAATTCGGGAGGGATGGGGTCTGTCTGTTCAGTTCTGGGCTCATTCATCAAAATTTGATGATTCTGAATTTAGACTTTTAATGTAGACATCTTTTTATACATATATATACACATATGTGTGCAAACACATACGCTCAAACTATTGTAAGAAAGAAAGATCCAGTGGTTAGGGAATTAGAAACTTCAAAGACTCAGGTTCAATTCCTGGCTCTGGCACAGATTCCCACTATGATCTTGGGCAAGTCAGGCCCAGATCCACAGGAAGACTTAGGTGCCACTGAAGTCCTCAAAACTCCTGTTCAGCTGCCTAACAACCCTGGAGGTGCTTAAAATTTCCACTGTTGCTGTCCCCAAGGTGCCTTAATTTCTGCTGCTGGGCACATGCACTTCCAGCTTAGTCCTGATGGCTGGCACCTGTCTCACGCCTAAACCTTGGCAAAATCCTCAAACTAGACATTCCCCGCCTCTCTCTCCTGTGAGGCCTCGTCAGAAGGGGTGCTCTGAGCACCACCTCACAAAATCGGAAGGAGGGAGTAGCCTCCCTTGTAGCCATTTGCCCAGAGATTAGGGCACTCACCTGGGATGTGGGCTCACCTGGTTCAAGTCCTCCTTTCTGCCTGATGCCGAAAAGGGATTTGAATTTGGGTTGTCCTCCCATTCTCTCTTCTTCTGGCCCCGTGCATAGTTAATTATGTAGATACAGTGGAACAGCTTTAAGGGGAGAAACTGAGACACCTTCCCCAGAATATGCCCTAGTCCAGTGGTTAGGGCTGTAATCTTTTAAAGTTTTCCACTGCAGTGTATTTACATGCCACTTACTTGTGTTTATGGTTAGCATCCCTTAGCAGCTTATTATTACATCTCTTTGCTCCTTTTAAGCTGCCCATCATCATGGATAAGTAGAACGCTTTTTAGGGCTGTAAGGAGGCCTGTGTTTGGAAGTACCTATGCATGAACTTTCCCAAATTGGTTCCACTCATCTAGGGTGACCAGATGTCCCGTTTTTATAGGGACAGTCCCGTTTTGGGGGACTTTTTCTTATATAGGTGCCTATTGCCCCCCACCCCCTGTCCCATTTTTTCACAGTTGCTATCTGGTCACCCTCCACTCATCTCTAGTAAAAAAGCAGGCATCTTAACATCTGCATCCCTTCACTGCAGCCACCTATACTTCAAATACAGAGAAGGACCCTTTCCAGGTTTTTCTGAATATTGTATTTGGCGTCAAGGCCTAAGGTAAGTTAAAGCTCCCATTTCAGATGAGAAACACTTCTAATTAGCCAGCAGAGATCTAATGCCTCCAGCCTTATTTGGTCTAATCTCCACAGTTGTCTGTTTCTGATGGAAAATTTGTGCTTGATTTCATGGTGGCTGCTTGCAAAAAGTCACCAAGTTTCATGGTTATTTCATGGGTTAGGGGGGAAAAAATGTGGTGAACAGTGATTTAATTAGGATTCCATAATAAAGTCGCAATCTTCAAATGGTTGCTTGTGTATTTGAATTGAAAGGGCCCCAGTTGCCATAATATGCTTTAAATCTGCTGAGTGGAAAGGATAAAGGCTGACTGCTCTACAGCCCAAAGTGATGACTCCCTCTTTCCCCCAGAATGGGCACACTGCTCTGTTGATGGGCTTGATCCTGCTCCCATTCAAGTCAATGAAAGCTGTCCTGTTAGCTTTAATGGCACTGGATCAAGACTTATATGCCTAAGCCCTGAAGTGGTCTTTAAAGACCACCTCAAGTATAGGAACAGCCACCATAAGCAATGTGTCCCTGTGTTCACCACAGCTCGAGTCCTGGGGGATAGCACAGCAGACTGGGACTCAGGAGACTGGGGTTCTATTCCTGGCTTTGCCACTGGCCTGCTGGGTGACCTTTGGCAAATCATTTCCCCTCTCTGTGCCTCAGTTTCCCTATCTGTAAAATGGGGATAATGTTACTGACCTCCTTTGTAAATCAGTTTGAGCTCTACTGCTGAAGAGTGTTAGATAAGAGCTAGGAATTGTTGGTACATTCATTATCCCCAATGAGGCTGCAAGACCCAGGCATTTTAAACTCCTGGTCTCTGCCCCACTCCTCTCACCAACATATTTTCTGTATTGCACAGAAACATCTGGAGGAGGGAATTCTTCAGCTTCCATTCAGTGGCCTCTCAGCTGGGATTGTCAGCAAGGTGGGGACAATTGGTACCAAATCCATGGATGGTTTTTATGGGGTGCTTTTTCCCCCCGGTCTCTCATTTACTGAATCAGACTGAGCCTACCGGCTCCCTCGTCCCTCCATAATAACCAATGACAATTAAGTGGCTTCTAGACTTAAGAAAGCCGAGGAAGCCATCACCTCAGAATAGAAATTAGGGTCAGGGCTTGGTTTAGGGTCCAGAAGCTCGTGGCGGGTTCCCAGTCCTGGGCCCAAACCATTAACCTTCCCATCTCTTTCAGTGTCTTATCTCCATCGAAAGATCCATTGCACTGACGTCTACCCCCATCTCATAAAGACACTTCTGAGAGCGTATTTTCACTAGATAGCATGCACCCACAAGGCAATTCCCTAGCGAGGTGCCTACTCCGCATCCCAATATAAGGGCTTTACCCCCTCTCCCCTCCTGCATCTGCTGATTACTCACTGCTGTCAGCCCCTGGCAGGACTTGAAAAGTTTTGGTGCTTTGTTGTGGAGAGAACAACATGGAAAAAACCATAACCAGACCCTGAAGGAAAAAACCCAATCACAGTAGCATCCCTTTTCTAATTCCTCATTAGCTAGAATATCAAAGCCTCAGCTAACCCCATCTTCCTGTACCACCACTCCATAGGCTCCAGCTCCTAATTTCAATATGAATTGAAATAAAAATAATTTCTGAAAAAGGTAACAAAGTCTCCACTTTCCAATCACCTTTGTATCCTAGCAATTTTTATACTCTCCTGCTAGGTGCAGTGAGCCAGTGAAACCAGACTGATTATATCAGAATACAATGAATTGGA
Source organism: Emys orbicularis (assembly GCF_028017835.1). Classification (NCBI taxonomy): domain Eukaryota; kingdom Metazoa; phylum Chordata; order Testudines; family Emydidae; genus Emys; species Emys orbicularis. Next base: position 138,285,916 of record NC_088684.1, read on the forward strand.
TAACTCAAAACTCTCCTAGAGAGAGCGCTCATAGAACTCCATGTTTGGACAGAAACCGGAACAGATGGGAAAGCGCTACCAAGCGCTGTATTAACCCTGCAGTTCTCTGACAGGTGGCCAATGCCAGATTCAGAGTACAGATCTAAAAATAAAACTCTGAAACACAAGATATTTCAAGGCTTATAATTTTGTATATATGTAACAGGGAGATAGATGGCCACTTGGTGACAGGCTTTTGCTAGGATACACCTGTTTCTTCTCTGGGTATACAGGCATTTTAGTTTTGGAGGTAGTCTGGACAGATCAAGTATTTAAAAAAAGGCATAAATTTCAAAGCAGATTGGCTGCCATCAGTCCATTACAGCTGAAATTCGTTACCACATTATGTACATAATAATGAGAAAGGGAGTGAGATTAGGGCCATAGACCTGGGGAATAGATTCATAACGTTCTAGTTACTGGTTAATAGATGCCCTGACTTTGAGGTGCTGAAAACAAGCGATTCCATTGGGTTTGGAGAGACTCCTGAGTGCTCCGGACCTTTGAAAGTGAGCCAAACAGCTGCCAGCTAAGAGACCCATCTATCCCTAGTGGCTGGTCAGGTGAAAGACCTGTTTTAGTGGTTGCACTAGAGGTGAGTGCTTAAATACTGTGGCCCAAGGTTTTCAAAGCTGACAGAGTGACTTGGATATCTATTTCCTATTAAAATTAATGGGAGCTGAACACCTAAATTCCCCAGAGTGATTTGAAAGTCTCAGCCCATAAGAAGAAGTGTTGAATAAGAACCAAGAAAGGATTAGATATAGATGGATGGCTGCAAACAGGTTACAGAAGGATTTGATCTGAAGTGGATTAATATAAATATGGTTCAAGAGTGTGATGACTTGTATGGCGTTTCTGAAGGATCCACTTCGTGAACGGTTTAACTGGGAATTACAGTAGCGTTCAAAACACAGCCATGGGCTGGTACTTCCAATATTAGGTTCTAGGTTGCACAGTCATGGGTGGTCATTATGGAAGCACGCTATTAGAATTTAATGGGGTTGAAAACAGGAATTACTCTAAAATTATTCTACAGAATTTAACAGAAAATCAGATGCTGTCTCTGTTTTTAGAATCATCCTACAGAAGGAATATAGTTCTCTATTATATATTCTAGAGAATGGTCCCAAAGCCCTGCACCTAAATTTTTAAGATAGACTGATAATTGTGATTGCCTCGGCTTTTCAACATCCAACCTGAGATGCTCTGAAGGGGCCTGATTTTGGGTGCTAAGCACCCCACCTCCTCTGATGATCAGGCCTCTTTCAGTGCCTGAAGTTGGACTCCTGAAAGTGGAAATGCTCAAATTCACTAGAGTTACTTCTGAAAAGATATAGGCCCTATACAATAGGTATAAGTGACTATTAAATAGTATCAGGCTTTTCCATTAGGAGTGAGCCAAGGCATCGTGAGTGGAGAGGATCCCCCTGTAGAAACGGATTTCTCTAGCAATCTGCCAAAACATGGGGCTGGGCAGAGGACCACTGTCCAGCATGGATCCCATACTCATTACTATGGTATCCAAGCACCTGGCAGGTAATCCACTCACCTAAAGAATTCTGTCTGGCCAGACTCTCAAGCTGAAGCATTTGTTCCTGTAGCATGGAGCAAAGATATTTTATTTGGTATGCATGTGGTTTTAACCCTAAAAGCTTGGGCTGAAGGTGTTTTGGCATCAGGCTTATCCCAGCCTCCGAACAAAACAATCTGATCAGCAAGACAATGATTTACATGAAACTACAACAGGTACAGTGCAGGATTCTGCTATGTGCATGTAAGGCCCCAATCCTGCAATGAGCCCCACATGTGCCTATTCCTACTCTTTGCAGAAATCAGGGTATTTGTACTTTTGATTCATGTAGTGATCATTCCCAGCCCAAACAAACAACGCAAGCTCTGTTCTTCATTCTTGAAGCTAAGAGACAAAGGCTAATTGTTTCGAATTACCTTTCAAATGTCCCAGATGAGATGAGATGGCAGGAGGTAGAGGTAAATCACGCCGCTGCTTATTTGCAGCCTCGCAGTTTAAATAAGAAGAAATTCAGTGCTAATTAATATTTAGAAAATGCAAAAGTTGTCATCTTAAATCAAGCTGAAACACAATCACATTAAGTGCTTACTTCAGCAAAACACCATTGAAATGCTAAGTGTTAGTGAACTGCCTGCTTATTTATTCAACTAATTGACCGTCGGTACTGACAGAATTCTATTACCAGAGAGTTAAGATGGTGCTGAATTCTAATTTGTAGTAGGGTTGCACTCAGGGAACACTGGTTTGAGTTCAACTTATTTTCAACGGCAGAATTATGAAGCCAAATGTGTAACGCAGCTGACTTCAATGGAGTTACAGCAAAGATAAATTTGGCCTCACGCTTGTGAGAGTAGGGTGACTAGATGTCCCAATTTTATAGGGCCAGTCCCGATATTTGGGGCTTTTTCTTGTATAGGCGCCTATTACCCCCTACACTCTGTCCCTATTTTTCATACTTGCTATTTGGGCACCCTATGTGACAGACTATTGTGACGGGTTCCCCCCAGGGTGCCACTTGCAACTGGGGTACCACTGAGCCCACCTGACCCACCAGCCTGGGCTCCCTTTACACTGTACTGCTGTGACAGGCTCTCAAGCCCACATACAGGTAGGGATCCACCCAGCTGCAGATTCACACAGATGCTGAGATCAGCTCTGTATGGGAAGGCTAAACTGGGGAATTGCCCAGTACTCAAGTCCACCCCGGCCTCTAGAGGATAAACCCAAAATTGCACCGTCTTACATTGCAGAGAGAACTATACAATGTGAGCTCATTGAAATTCGCCTCCTCCCTCAACGTGGAGAGGGATATGCACAGCTTTCTGCCCCAAGTTATAATTCCACACACTGGGTTTGAGACAAAATAAAAACAAGTTTATTAACTACAAAAGTTAGATTTTAAGTGATTATAAGGGATAGCAAACAGATCAAAGCAGATTACCCAGCAAATAAAACAAAAGCACAATTTAGGCTTAAGATATTAAAGAGATTGGTTTCTCACCCTAAATGTTGTTTTAGGCAGACTGCAGAGATTCTCGAAGGCCAGCTGCACTTGCCTGCAGTTTAAACCTTCAGATATTTCATTCACAGGCTAGACAACCTTCCAGCCTAGGCTCAGTCCTTCTCCCCTCGTTCAGTCTTTGTTTCTTAGATGTTTACAGCAGTTATCTTGGGCGGGGATTCAGTGAAGAACAAAACCTGATTATGTCAGTCCCCTGCCTTAAATAAGTTTTACATATGGTGGGAATCCTTTGTCTTCCAGTGTGGTTCCCATCCCTGGTCAGTGGAAAAGTACTGGTATTATTCACGGAGTCCAGTATCGGGTGATTTGATCACATGACCTTGTAGCCATAACTCAAAGGCTGTTTGCAGCATCCCCAGGAAGGCTTTCCTATGAGAGGCTAGCATCTTCTAAGACCTATTGTTCTTCCTAATGGCCCTTTCCAGCCAACAATCTAGACTGATTGCATTCTGTCTAGTCAGCGTTCCCCAGGTGTAAACACATTTGTAATAGATGCATAGACAATATTCCTAACTTCAGATACAAAAATGATGCATGCATACAAATAGGATAATCATATTCAGTAAATCAAACTTTCCAATGCTATCTCACATGATCCATCTTGCATAAAATACATCCTAGTTATGACAATCATATTATAACAATCTCTCTCTGAAGAATATGGGGCGTAATGCCACAACTATTACATCCCACTGAACTAAAACCTCATTTCCAGATGTTCCCAAACTAAAGACGTCACTTGGTACATGGATTCACACATGAACTGGTAGGCAAATACTGAAGCAAGTGGCCACATACACACTATATATGCTTAGATTAAGCGAACACTCCTTATTTAGGTACCTGCATTCTGGAGTGTACAATGCCAGTAATATATAAACCATCAGCCTTTACTTTGTATGCAATGCTGGACTGGTACTATTGTCTAGCAGAATAAATACTTGGGAACAGCTGGCTGCTCCAGCTTCTGCAGCAGTAGCTTACAGTGTGATCACTGCAAAGCCTTCAATTCAAAGTGCTGCATGTTTCTAGATAATTTGCTCATGCCGGAGATGCCAGACAGAAAAAATATAAAGAGGTAACAGGCATGGGCAGCAGTTGACTATTTGACCAAAGTTATAAAAACTTAGTGCCCTTCAGTTTTTTGGAGGTGGAAGACAGTGGGTGTACTGGGCAGCTTCTCATTACAGTGAGTTTAACAATTAGTTAACAGAATGGCACATGATCAGCAAGCAGCCACATGTTTTTTGACAGGTTTGCTACAAACCCCCGCTCCCCCGACAGTATTATCAATTTGTAGGCATTAAAGGTTCTGAACTTCTGAAGTTCGGAATACTGAGGAGCTCAAGTTATATATATTTTTTCTTCTTTCATGGATATGGTCTGAGGCTCAGTCTATTTCTTTTCAGTACATCATAATGAGAGAGTCAGCAATTTTTTGGTAATAATGTGCTGTGACACTTCTGTATTTTTAAATCTGATTTTGTAAGCAAGTAGTTTTAACTGAGGTGTAACTTGGGGGTAATGCAAGACAAATCAGACTCCTGAAAGGGGTACAGTAGACTGGAAAGTTGAGAGCCACTGGTTTAAGGCACTAAATTGGGATCATGCCCCAGATTTAAGAAGGCACATAGTACATGTCTTTGGAAAGTCTTAAATTACAGAAGGAAAAGAAGAGTGGGAGAAAGCAGCTTCGTAGGGGAGGGGAACGAAGACTAGATTGCCATCTCCTTGGGGCAGTGATTGTACTACCTTCTCTGTTTGGAAAGCACATAGCACACAAAGGTCCTAACAGAAATAAATAATAACGGTAAGAAAGAGAAACTACCAGGCTATAGCTGATCTAAAAGGTCACAGCCGGTATTTATGTTATGCATCCCCATGAAATATTGCCACTTACTATGGTGTCCAGCTCATGCTACATGTACACCTCTGATACAACCAACGGTCTATGGAGGTTTCAAGAAATTACCTCCAACTGATGTAAGGTACTTATAATGGTCCTCATCACCAAAGTCTGAACCTCACAATATTTAAATTAATAGCAACAACAACCCTGCATGGTAGGGAAGTACTATCATCCCCGGGGAACTGAGGAACAGAGAGGCTGGCTTGGGGCTCCTCTACACAAACACTTCATTTGCAGCAAACTGGCAGCTGAATTTATACTGTACTCGTCTGCCATGTACCAAGTGTCTGTGTGGGGCCTCCTGCCATGCGCTAAACGTCCTCTAGCGTGCGTTGAGATGGGAGTAGATTAAAGCACGCTAGGGAACTGTTACGATAGGGCAGCTGGGTGCACACAGACACTTAGGGTACAGGTACGCTGCAGCAGCGAGTGTGCTTCCCAGCGTGACCAGGCATGCACTTGCTCTCTAAAAAGAGCAGCAGCATCTGGGTGGGTTTGTAGTCATTTCTAGCATGCTAGCTTGAGTGGAGCTAGTTGGTGTTTCTCTGTTCAAGCTGGGGAAAGCACACTCCCAGCTGCAGTGTCGACATATCCAAGCACACCCCAGCTTGCTGCAAACAGGGCTTGTCTACACAAATACTTCAAGTCACTTGCCCAAAGTCACTGTGGCAGAGCCGGGAATCAAATGTGGGTCTCCCATGTTCCAGACTAGCACCCTAACCATCAGACCATCCTTCCTCCTCTTCGATTCTGTAGTGACTTACAGGACAGTTCCTGAACCACCAGTGACTCAGACTACAACATCCCCCTGCACTTTGATTTTCTCTTTCGTGTCTCCCTCAGAAGTACTAACCAGGTCCCTTTGTGAAATCCGACAAGATCACAGCCCAGGATGGCATCTCTGCTTTGGAGATGTTCCACTTCTAATCCACACTAATTAACAATGTTCATGTTTCATTATGGTAAACACTTTTCAGACTCTGTTTTTAAAATGGCCTTTATTAAATCAAATCTACCAAGCAACAAGGCACACTGCAACTGCACCCTTCTGATAAAGCCATGTTTGAGGGGATTGTCTCTGCTTTTCATAACAAACAAAAAAAGCAGAAAATAAACCACTCATATAGTTGCAAAAAAAGGGGCTTAAAAGGCTCATTAAGGCAGAGCTCGACACAGTCGTTATTATGTGTTTGTCAAGGTTAATTCTGTGTTAAAACAAATGCCATTAGCGCTGTCTTGGTAATCAATATGCTCCCTGTGTTTGCCTGCAACATAGAAGGGGAGGGGGGAGCCAACACTTCCATGAAGTACAAGTAGTTAGACTTGTCTGTTTACAAAATATCCCTACCTGAGTCATTAGGGGACATGTTGTACCATTCTCAGCCATGAAGCTTGTCCATGAACCAGGCTTAACAAGTCAGACTTCTATTGACTCAACTGCACTTGGATCAAAAACCACTGAAGTAACCATCGAAGTTTCAGATCAAATACAAAAATGATGAAGCCCTTGATAATGGTGAAAGGGACTGGAAACAGTTGAGCACAAGCAGTCAAGATCCCTGGGATTTATTTTTAGCTCTTTCACTGACTGACTGTGTGTGGGCAAAGAACAGTCCCTGATGAGGCCACAGCACACCTGGTGGCCGAGCTTTGTGACTTTGTCCTCACCCACAACCATTTCAGATTTGGGGACAACTTATACCTTCAAGTCAGTGGCACTGCTATGGCCCGCATGGCCCCACAGTATGCCAACATTTTTATGGCTGACTTAAATTAAATTAAATTAAATTAATGGAGATAGGATATCTCCTAGAACTGGAAGGGACCTTGAAAGGTCATCGAGTCCAGCCCCCTGCCTTCACTAGCAGGACCAAGTACTGATTTTGCCCCAGATCCCTAGGTGGCCCCCTCAAGGATTGAACTCACAACCCTGGGTTTAGCAGGCCAATGCTCAAACCACTGAGCTATCCCTCCCCCCAATGAACAACACTTCCTCAGCTCTCGTCCCCTAGCGTCCCTCCTCTACTTGCACTACATTGATGACATCTTCATCATATGGACCCACGGAAAGGAGGCCCTTGAAGAATTCCACCTGGATTTCAACAATTTCCACCCCACCATCAACCTCAGCCTGGACAAGTCCACACAAGAGCTCCACTTCCTGGACACTATAGTGCAAATAAGTGATGGTCACATATAGCGGAAACCTACTGACCACTATACTTACCTACATGCCTCCAGCTTCCATCCAGGACACATCACACGATCCATTGTCTACAACCAAGCCTTAAGATACAACCGAATTTGCCCCAACCCCTAGGACAGAGACAAACACCTACAAGATCTTTATCAAGCATTCTTAAAACTACAATACTCACCTGGGGAAGTGAGGCAACAGATTGCACGACAGGTACCCAGAAATCACCTATTACAAGACAGGCCCAACAAGGAAAATAACAGAACACCACTGGCCATCACGTACAGCCCCCAGCTAAAACCTCTCCAGCGCATTATCAACGATCTACAACCTATCCTGGAAAACGATCCCTCACTCTCACAGACCTTGGGAAGCAGGCCAGTCCTCGCTTACAGACAGCCCCCCCAACCTGAAGCAAATACTCACCAGCAACTACACACCATGCCACAGAAACACTACCCCAGGAACCAATCCCTGTAGCAAACCTCGTTGCCTACTCTGTCCCCATATCTACTCTAGCGACACCATCAGAGGACCCAACCACATCAGCCACACCATCAAGGGCTCATTCACCTGCACATCCACTAATGTTATATATGCCATCATGTGCCAGCAATGCCCCTCTGCCATGTACATTGGCCAAACCGGACAGTCCCTCTGTAAAAGAATAAATGGACACAAATTGGACATCAGGAATGGTAACATACAAAAGCCAGTAGGAGAACACTTCAATCTCCCTGGACATTCTGTAACAGATTTAAAAGTAGCTATACTTGAACAAAAAAACTTCAGAAACAGACTTCAAAGAGAAACAGCAAAACTAAAATTCATTTGCAAATTTAACACCATTAATTTGGGCTTGAATAGGGACTGGGAGTGGCTGGCTCATTACAGAAGCAGCTTTTCCTCTCCTGGAATTGACACCTCCTCATCTATTATTGGGAGTGGACTACATCCACCCTGATTGAATTGGCCCTGTCAACACTGGTTCTCCACTTGTGAGGTAACTCCCTTCTCTTCGTGTGTCATTATATAATGCCTGCATCTGTAACTTTCACTCCATGCATCTGAAGAAGTGGGTTTTTTACTCACAAAAGCTTATGCCCAAATAAATCTGTTAGTCTTTAAAGTGCCACCGGACTCCTTGTTAACTTTACCTCAGTTTCCATAAACTACAGATAATAATTCACAGGGGGTGGAGAGTATGCTTCTCTTTCTTTATATTACACACACACACACACACACACACACACACACACACACACACACCCCTGGACTCCACCTCCAGAGTATGGAGGCTTAAATTTGAGAGTTACTGCAGAAACATACTGATTTGCTGTAGGAGGCAGAGGGACTGAGAATCCGTTCAAGCACAGTCAGTTCCTCAACTTTACCCCACTCAGATTTGAATCCCTGAAGGATATATACAGTCATAGTGTGTGTGTGTGTGTGTGTGTGTGTGTGTGTATACAAGGAAAACCACCACAAGAGAGCACACTGTGTATATCTGCTTTGTAACAGAGTGTATCAAACCAAATGGCAGATGTCTCCACATACGGGCAGAGTGGTTAGATATGCACAGTTTCATACACCATAACTTCATAAGTGTTTTCAAAGCACTTTGCTTTCATCTGAAGTCCTCATATACAGCCCACTCACAGAGGCTGGCCTACTGGTTATTCTGTGCTAGCAAATTATAATAAAAATGCATATTCAAGCAGCTTAACAGGAAAGACAGTAAGTCCAGTGGTTACAGCACTCACCTAGGACTTGGGTGACCTGGGTTTGATCCCCTGGCTGGCTAGAGATTTCCTTTGTGAGTCAAGGCAAGTCAATTAGCCTCTCTGTGCCTCAGTTCCCTATCTGTAACATTGTACTCATAGTATCAGAGGGGTAGCCTTGTTAGTCTGGATCTGTAAAAAGCGACAAAGAATCCTCTGGCACCTTATAGACTAACAGACATATCGGAGCATAAGCTTTCGTGGGTGAATACCCACTTCGTCAGATGCACGTACAGCTTATGCTCCAATACATCTGTTAGTCTGTAAGGTGCCACAGGACTCTTTGTTGCATTGTACTCATAGTAATTTTCTACCACATATGTCACATTGTGAGGCTCTCAGATACTATGATAATAAGTATAATTAACAGATAATGTTATTTAATAACTAACCCCACTTTTTACAATAAAAAAGTCATCGGGAGGGGGGGAAATCACATGTATGCTGATATTTTTCAATTCAAAACCCTCTTACTTATCATTCAACTTACAGGCATAGGTGCTGGAAATCGGGATGCCGCCGCACTCCCTGGCTTGAAGTGGTTTCCATCAGATACAGGGTTTACAAGTTTGGTTCAATGGCTCTCAGCACCCCCACTGTACAAATTGTTCCAGCCCCCCTGCTTACAAGTGTTCCAGCACCTTGCACAATGAGGACCCATGCTCTCCAACTGAGACCTCTAGGCATTATAACAATGCAAACAACAGCAGTGGGAGGTTGGGAGTCTTATACAACTCCTGGCTACACTATGCCTCTGTCCAGCACTAGTAGTCCGTCCCCTTTACAAAAGCCAAAAATCCACCTATAATAATTTAACCACATTTTCACCATTAAAAAAAAATGATGCCATCACAAATCAGGGCTTTCCAGGGTTCTTTCTGTAGCTAACCTGCTGGTTCCACACACCTGTGCGCTTTGTAAATGGCTCCATATGCTTAATCAAAAAGAAATCTAATTACCTTAATTTACTTCCTCCAAAAGTAGAAGAGTAAACTATATGTTTAATTATAAACTTTCCACTTTGGGCAGCTATAATTAATGAGTCAAGGAATCGTGCAATCTGCCTAGAGCAACCTTTTATTACTCCTGAGGTACCTGAACACCACTAGCACTTCAGAGCCAGTCACTTCCTATTAGTATTAGAATCAGAAGTGCCTACCTAAGGCATTAATCATGGAGCGCTACAACATTAACAGACTTTTAATTACATATAGTGCCTACTATTGCTACGGATTGCACGCACAGTGCAGTGCAGTGTGAATAAATAGCATTCCTGAGGCTACAGCAGGGTTTGTCTTTGCTTATGTTGCAGTGAGTTTAATGCAGAGATGGACCAGAACTCAAAGCTGTTTGGCTATTGGGTGATCTGGATATGAATTCTGCAGATGGTCCATCATAGGCCAAAAGAAACCATGGGTTGCAAGCCAAAAAAGAGGCAGTGTGTTCTAGCAGATAAGGTGCTGGGCTGGGTGTCATGACACCAGGGTTCTATTCCTACTACCGTCACTGACTGGACCCTGATCAAATCACACCCCTCCTCCCCGTGTTTTTGTTTAGATTGTAAACACTTCAAGGCAAGGATGATATCTTATTATTATGGATTAGTACAGTATTAGCTAGGGCCCTGATCTTAATTGGTGGTTCTACAATCTACCATAATACAAATATGGATTTCTGGTTCTTTAACTGAATTGTGTGTCTTGGGAACATCCCTAGCTTCACACCACTTGAATTTCAGAACAGTAGCTGGTATTTGGCATCACTGCCAGGTAATTCAGCAGTGCCATTAGTTCTGAGGTCTTAATACCTTTGTCTGAAGTAACAAAGGGTCCCGAGGAGAGAATTTGAAGAAGAAAACTATTATGCTCAGTCTAGGCACAGAGAAGTTAGTTACAGGCATAAATGCTCTTGCTAGAAGGTTGCAACATAACACTACTTTATTTCTTATAATTCAGAATGATATCACCCAAGAGCCCCAAACAGAGGGAAACAAAGCAGGCTGCTCCCTAGGGCAGAGGGGCACATCATACCCCACCTTGTTTAAAGCTGGCTCCTTCCAGACCGATTGATGGCATGGCTTCTCTACAGAGCCCCATAGCCTGCAAGCAGGACCAGGAACCGCCCCTCATCCGCTCAAAGTGATAGCTTGCAATACCAACACAGGACTCAAGACACCACAAAACCCAACTGAATGTATGGAAGATCTTACTCAACTGAGTTTAATGAAGACTTTTTTCAGTAGGCCAGAGAGACTGGCAGATCTGTATGGTACCACAGAACACCCCATCCAACAGAGTTCCCTACCCAGATACCAAGTTCCTAAAGTTATGTCATCAGGAAAAGACTTTGCTCCAACGGAGGCACATGTACACTAGCAGCTTCTGTGATTAATTCAGCCCATCATCTTCTTTCACATACAGAAGTGCAGAAGGTGGATCTGAAGGAGGGAATTCCCTACATCATCCTGTTGGGAAGAGGAGCAGGCTTTACATCTTCCCATGCCACGGAAATGGCCATGAGACCCCCACAGCAAACTCGGCAGATCAAAATCACATGGATCCTGAGAGATTTGAAAGACAGCAGGGCATGCTTACAGGAACTCTTGACTCTGCATCAGCTCTGTTTCCCAGCCCTCCTGGATATATGCATATTCTGGCTGCCCCTTGTCCCCCACCTCCCTTGAAGTCCAGCAATATTCAGAGAAAAGTATTGCAGGCCCATCTTTAGCATTCCTTTATAGTTGTCAACAGATGGCCTGATGCCAAGTGACCTGTTAATTGAGATTCTGTCCCCAGCCTAGCCAGAGAAAAGCTCCAAAGGAAGCCAGATTGTTTCCCTGAGCTCACCTCTCTTTCACTGCCCACATCACCTGAGGGATAGACTGTTTGTGAAGTCATTTTCTCTAGTGCTGGAGAAAGTCATAGCTCTCATTAAGTAGGGATTGGAAGGGCTGACCTCCAGAGGACCCTGCTATGCTATCAGCACAGTAAAGCACAAGAAAAAAGTTCTTTAAGCCAGGCAAAGATACAAACAAAATGGTTGAGGGGTGTGGGGGAGGAAAACAAGGTACTTGGAAGATAAAGTGGTTCGTAAAGGTGCCTTAGGGAAGATAAAAGTCAGGGTGATCAATAAAAAGGGTCACCCTTGTCCAGCACAGAACTCTAGAATTTTTGCCAGTCGGTTGTTAGGTTCCTACATCTATCTTCAAACACTGAAGCCCTTAATGTCACCATAAAATCTTAAAGAGAATCCAGCATATCATTCCCTCCACCCCCATTTTAAAAAAAAGCCTCAAGATTTTTACCTTCCTAAATACCTCTGCTGCTATTTTATAGACGCCCTGGTATTGCTGGGCTATTTCCCTCTGCCACACAGAAGAAAAAGGTGCAAGTGAGTTCAGAATGCAGGGTTTGATCTGATTGGACAGCTCCTTAGCTGATGTTAACTGGTATGTTTGACTTCATTGAAATAAAGAAAAAGGAGCTATTCTGATTCACACCAGCCCCTATGTTTTAGGGCCCAATCTTGCACTGTTACTCACCCAGGACTAGCCTGTGATACCCTTACTCATCTTGACAACTACCTTACTCCTAGGGCACGCCAGCTGAAAAAAAAAATCAATGGGAGTACTCAAAGTCAAGGTATTATTCAATGCAAGTGTATCCAGTCTTGCCCCTCAATAGTCCTTAATGAAGTGGTGCCAATTAAAATCAATGGGCTTGATTCTCTATTGCCTTGAACATCGTGCAGGCTTCTACCTCTGTGCAGATGAATACAAAGGGGGGTTAAAAGTGTGTGACGGAGTCAAACCGGACAGTTTTGAAAGGCTGGTTGGAGGCAAGTATATCAGTGTTAGAATAATTAACCCCCTTTTTGTTCTGAACTGAGAGAGGTTTCCATAGTTTAACGATGGACACCTGAGTCCAATTAAGAGCAGCTTGAAACCTTTAGAAACGGCTTTCAGGGGGAGAAGATGGATGAGAAGCAAGCTGTAGAAGGGCTATATGTAGAAAAGGCTTCTTCTAGGTAAAGAGCTGCTTTCTGACTATAAGAGAAACTTTGTGTTTGTTTCTGGTTGGGAAGAGGCAGTGGGCATTAGGGTGTGTGTAAGAAACCTCTCATGCTTACCCTGTAAAATGGTAGGATTGATTTAATCTCTTTCCCCCACCCCACACACACACTCCCCAAAAGACAGAAGGAAAAACTGAGCCTTGAAGTGACTAAACAGGTGCATCGTCACAAATGCTACCCGTGTGAGATGAAATTGATGGAATTTCCTATTCACTGTGCATTCACCGAAATAGGCATATAAGGATTCGATTTCAATTGCTAAGTGTCACAAGCATTGATTTCACTGTATGCACAGAAACGGATGGAAAAATATTTCCATAATAGTAGAAATTTACAGCTAGGCAAAGAAAAGTGCTGCTTGAAAATTTTGACACAAAGTGTTTTTAACAGTTATAAAATTTAGCTTTTTCAATCACACCATCTACAGTCAAATAACATTTTATGACCTCCCCCCACCCCATGGTATTGGGCAACTGAAAATTTAAGTCAATAAAAATCACTATGATTTATTGATGTTACTAAAAAAATAAAAATCAAGTTCTGCCAAGCCAACATATAAATGTCTGCCCCTGGTGAAGTCAATGGGAATTCAGGGCCTAGGTAGGGTGACCAGAGGAGGGGAAGAAAATATCGGGACACATGGGGGGGGTGCCCACTGGCAGAGGAAAAAAAAGCCGAGTCCTGCCCCGACTGAGCAATAAAAAAAAAACAGTGCTGCCGGTGGATATCGGGACAAAATGCATCCCGACCGATCTTTGGGACAGACACCGAAATATATATACAAATGCCAATTAAAGCCACGTTTAAAGTTTATATGTAAATTTAGAACAATCAGGAGATAATACAGCAAGATATTCCCAATCCCTGGGGCTGCAGATGCCAGCAGAGCGAGGGGCACCCCTGCTCCAGAGGCACCCTATTTATAACAGCGCCCCTGGCCTTCGCCCACTTCACCCACGCGTAAGGCTGGCCCTGGCTATAAACATCATTCATTCTCCCTGATCCAGTGAATGTTTGTTTATACCCAGTGGAACAGTTGAGATTAAGAAAGACCCACCTTACAATATCCTCCCAGTTAAGGAACTCACCTGAGAGTTAAGGCCTGGGTTAAGTCCCTTCCCCACATCAGGCACTGGGGGGAATTGAACCTCAATCTCCCACATCATAGACAAGGGGGCTAACCACTGAGCTACTAGATATACAGCAGCGGCACCTCCTCCCGCCATTTTGTGCATGGTTAAGTGTGCTCTGAACCCATCTACCACAGCAGGCCCCGAAGGCGAGCGAGGTAGCGGCATGCCTAATTGGTGAATCCTGCTGGGGCTTAGTTAGGTGCTGAACTGTTGGACAGCGTCAGTAATTGGGTGGCTGTACACATGGCCTCTTGTTGAAATGTAGGTGCCTTGAGGATTTTAACAGCAGAACCATAGGCACCTAGTGAGCTTAAGTGCGTACAGCATACAATGGCAACTGAACAGGTTTTGTGAATACCAGTGGCACCTACATGTCGGACTTAGGTGCTTGAAGTGGGAGATGGGCACCTGAGTCCCCCTTGTGAGTCCCTAAGCCCCTTTTGAAAGAGTCACGCAGTTTCTACCAGACCCCCCTCATCCATGTGTCATTGTGGTATAGTACCTGTGGTTCCTGTCAAAGCATGTATCCACCATGTACCCTCCAGGTTGACATAAATGCTCATCTGCATATTTCTGATCCTCCAAGTGTAAATTTCATTTATTTCATCAGGGCCTCATATTAGATACAAGTACTCAGAGTTCCTTTATAATATTTATAGTCTGCTTTTCCTCCTTGCTGCTGAATTTTTCATTCAAAGATCATACAGTAAAATAAAACAGTTTTGTAAACTGGGAGTGTGTTCACCAAAAAGAAAAACCCCAACTCATCTCCATTCTTGCCTGAGTCTTAGCGGTATATGTATTATATTTTATAATTCTTCTTTCTCCACAGGTTCCTGAACAAGAAACCCACGAGAGAAAAGTCAATCAGCCATTCACTCAAACACTCTAATCTGCCTACAGATTGCCCCATGTGCAGCTGTAATTGTAAAAATCTCGCCTTTGAAACTCTGTAGATAACTCACTCTGTTCTTCAAGCACATCATGCATTATTCCTATGCTTGTGACAACCGCCTCGGAAGAAAGACTCTGTAAAGCCCTGAGTATGGTACATTGTTCGCTCCTTACTGTCACGCTGAGCATTCTCTGAAGAGCTCTTAAAGTATTCATACAATGCTGGAAAGCATTTCCCAGGCAGCCTTTACAGATCTGTGACTTAAGCTTGAAACAAAATGGGTGGCCTTAAGATTTCAATCGCAGGATGATTTGTTTTTCATGCCTTCATTAAATTTTATTTGAATTTTGGGGGAAAGCACGTAGCATTTAGCCATCCATTGATATTTTAAAATAATATTTTGTAGCCATTATCTTTGTTCCTGATTCCCAACGTCTATTTAGGTACTTATTTCGCCCTCATTATGATAGTATCTGTGCACCTCCCACTCGTTAATGCATTTATCCTCACAACACCCTTGCAAAGTTAGGAAGCACTATGAGCCCCATTTTACAGATGCGGGACAGAGCCACAAAGAGGCTAAGTGACTTGCTCAAGATCACATAGGAAGTCTGTGGCAGAGCAGGGATTTGAGTCCAGTCTAAGTCTTAGGTTAGCGCCCTAACCCCTAGGCCATCCTTCCTGTCTAATAAATAGATCTATCAAAGAAGTGAATAAAAAATAAACTAAAACAGCAAACTCCCACCTCCATTACTGTCTATACATGACTTTCACTCTAGTCAACACACCAGCTGCGTGGCACTTTCAGTCTCACTTAAGCACTAGGGATCTATTTGATGTACTCACATGGCTTGCATTAAAAATGGGCCTAAGTAGGAGGTATGCGGTGCATAGACTTGTGCTAGCCTTCTCTGCAGAAGGGAGAATTTCTTTAGCCTCCTCAGTAACCACACAACCCTACCATCCTATTCCTTTTCCTTCCCTTCATGCAGGCTCCTCTTTGGTCCCCTCGCCAGCAAAGAGATGCAGAAACCCTGCCATCTGTGGGGAGTTGATGGGAGGATCCCTTTGCAGGATGGGGTGGGGGTGTTTTACTGGAAGCTCTTCAGCGCAGGGCATCAGTCTGCATCTGTAATGTGCTGTACAATGCCATATGCATCCAGGGTGCTAATGCATCCATGCATCCATGGTTCAGACAAATAAAAATGCCCAGAAAAGGGCTAAGGCAAGGCAAAATGAGAGGAATTGGATACTAATCAAGTAATAGCCATAGAAAAGTGTCTTTGAGTATCTGAATGAATGTACAGAGAAGCTCTGAACAATACAGTACGTGTGTGGGTAATCCTGTTCCCACTGAAGTCAATGGGAGTTTTGACACTGACTTTAATGGAGACAGAATGTCATCCTGGATGCCAATCACAGTATTTTGATTTCCCTTTCTCTCCCTCACCCTCCAACCAAGGCAGCCTGTTCATTTTCACACTACCAGTCCCTTGATGTGCAGCTCTGCAAATCCCTTTACCCATTCCCTTTCACACCAGACCATCTAACTCCCTCCTGTCTCTATGTTTGTTGCTATTACAGTGAGGAAAGCAAGTGTCTTTCAGGGCTAACATGCCCCCAAACCTGGATTTCCTGCTCTCACTCATTTCTAGTTACCCACATTTTACTCAAAGTGCTGGCCTTAGCTTGGTATTTCTAAGGAAGACTGTGCTGATAGGTGTGTAATAACCACTGGACCCACTTTTGGGCGGCTGACTCTGCTTGGTCATTGACAGCAATGACAGTTTGTCCAGCCAGCAGCAATCATGATGCGCATGCTGATGCACGTGCAAACATGATGCGCATTCCAGCTGTTACACTGAGTCCCAATATTGTTAAAAGACAGCTTTACAATCACCCACTGCTCTGTCCCTTTCCACGGGACTTCAATTGACTATCACAGCTCCATTTAAAATACCTTGGACACGCCACACTGCTTTATCAGCAGGGGCAGCTCCAGGCACCAGCGCTCCAAGCGCGTGCCTGAGGTGGCAAGCAGCGGGGGGCAGCCTGCTGGTCCCTGCAAGGGCAGCAGTCAGGCAGCCTTTGGCGGCTTGCCCCTCCAGGAGGTCCGCCAGTCCTGGGGATTCGGCGGTAACTCGGAGGCGCGGGACCGAAGGCAGCCTGCCTGCGTGCTTGGGGCAGCAGAAAAGGTAGAGCCGCCCCTGTTTACCAGATAGTTATTATTGTATTATGAATCAAAATGGGAGGCCATTGTCCCAGACACTGTACAAATTTAGAGTACAGGGACATCCATTCTTCCAAAAAAATAAATCAATCCATGGCAGCATATCTCTGAGCCTGGGTCTATAGACTTCAGCTCACGTTATAGTGCTAAAAACAACCACATAGATGTTCCTGCTCAGCCTGGAGCTAGCCTAGGAGGCCCATCCCCCTAGATGTGCTTCAGAGCCCATGCAGCAATGTTTACACGGCTATTTTTAGTGCTGTAAAGGGAGACCACATCTATAGACCCCGTGTCTCAGACTCACTGCCGTGGGTATATTTTTTCCTTTTTTCCCCCCATTGTAAATGTACCCAGAGAGACAATCTCTGCACCAAAGAGCTTATAAGACACATAGATAAAACATACAAAAGAAGTATCATTATCCCCACTTTACAGATGGGGAATCGAGGTACAGAGATAAAAGCCTTGTCCAAGGTCATGCAGGGAGTCTATGATGGGGCTGGGAATTGAACACAGATTGCCAGAGGTCCAATCCATTGAATTAACCAAAGGAAAAGCTTTTGCCTCAATCAAAGAATACCCCTGAAGCTACAAATAGGGCGGATCTCAGGAAGTTCAAAACAAAGAACCAAAACACACAAACTACACTCCCATAAATTTATCATCCAAGTTCAATTAATTTAGAAACCAAGGAGAATGCAGAGGACAAACATGTAATACTGCACATCTGATCAGAGAGATACTACAGGAAAACACACGAGTGACTTTTAACAATAAAGTCTCATCTATCATCGGCATCCTTATGCATCAAACAAAATCAACTATCACAAAGAACTAATGATCAATAGCACCCAAGGGGAAAAGATACAGAAACCCTGCAATAGCCATTCACAATGATCAGATAATTTGTCAGGGAGAATAAATCTTTCCTCCTTCTTCCATGACATTTAGGGCTCCCAACCCTCCAGGATTGGCCGGGAGCCTCCAGGAATTAAAGATTAATCTTTAATTCAAGATTATGTCATGTGATGAAATCCCCAGGAATACATCCAACCAAAATTGGCAACCCTAATGACATTGGAATAAACCATTTCTATCTTCCTCGTGTACAGTCTTCTCAAAGTGTGTGGAGGTGGCTGTGGAAGTGGAGCTTTTGGAGGGGACTGCTACGGGTCTGGTAAGCATGATTTAAAACCTCAGGTGAAAAGAAATTACACAGGTCACAAATGATGTCTCACCAGTGGCTGCCTCTTTTGTAATGCATTCCAGAAAGTCTTAAGAATAAGTGTGTGCATGCATGGGGAGGAGGGAATAATTTGCCCCATAATCAAGTATTAGACACTCCAGGCTATTACTGTATTCAGTGACTATGCTGCTGAATGAAGAGTGTCTATTCCAAGCCATTGTCCAACACAGGGTTGCAGGCATGTCATGAAGCCACCACAGTGCAGTTCAAAAGCTCGTCTCTAAACACATGTGCAAGATCCTCTCTGCTCGGACTCCTGCTGCACAGCTGTATGCACTGACCCAGTTTTCCCCATTATGAGGCTTTCCCCGAGTGTGCGGAGCAAGCTGAATACTGGGATTGTTTGTTATTTTCAATGACTGGTCGGAATTTATCCCTGCTTCTGGACGCTACCTACAGTCTGCGTGGAAAGGGGTTCAGAGTCCAAACCTGGATCTGGAATCACATTTTGCAAAGGGCTTAGTGGACCAGATCCTCAGATGGAGTAAAGCCAGGTGGCTCCTTTAACATCAAGGGGAGTTATGCAAGTTGAAAGTGGCAAAGATCCTGGTCCCTTCTCTTTAACATGGGCTAAATAAGAAAACTCCGTTCCAAACATCCCTTAACTTTGGGATGTTCACAGATGTGGATCTTGGAGCTACTTCTCCTTTGAACATTTAACAATGAGAGATGTTAGTGCTCAGCACCTTTCTAAATCAGGCCCTGATCATCCCGCATTGGCCATTCACAATCAATGGTCACTTTTGACAGTATAAGCACTGAACTTCATGGGCCACATCCTCAGCTGTGTAATCCCACTGATTTACATCGGTGCAGGATCTGGTCCTATGTGCCTTCTTGATCTTTACAGGGGATAATAGTGTTTATCAATTTTCATAAGAGCTATGAATGAAAACTGGTATTTAAAAGCCCTGTATTATTTTGATTACAACATTTGATCTCCTATTTAAAGACCTCATTATAGTTGTGTTCCTTAATGCAAAGAAGTGACAGAAGAATACAATTTTCGTCTTCATTACTCCTTTGGACACAATCCCAATTGTTAAAATTAGCAAAAACATTTAATAAGATAGGAACTGAGGTGACAACAAGGAGTGGGGGTAATTTGATATTAAGATATCTGAGATGTTTTTGGTCCTCCTCATGGAATATATCCCTTTAAGATATTGTTCTGGATAAAAATAAGATGGATGAAAATGGTCCTTGAATACATAAAATATATCCTGTGACATGTTTAGATATTTCTATTCCAGCCATGCCTAAAGCCCCAGTCAAGACCAGAGCCCCATTGTGCCAGGTGCTGTACCCATGCACAAGAGGAAGTCCTTGTCCCAAAGATCATGCAATCTAAACAGACAGAGAGAAAAAGTATTATTCTTACTTTACAGATGAAGAAACAAGGCACAGAGATTAAGTGACCTGCCCCAGATCACACAATTTCTGCAGCAGGGCCAGAAATTGAACCTGATCTCCCATGTCCCAGTCCAGTGCCTTAACCACCCTTGCTCTCCAATTATATTGGCTTCTTATACTGCAGAGTTCTGGTTTGGGCATTTAACAGTTTGTTCCTTCTTTTGTACTTGGTGCTATATTAAAAGCAATATGAAGGGAATTACTGAGGGTTTATCCATCTTTCTCTGCAAAATCTATCTTAGACAGATTTTCCATGGTCCATAAAATGTGTCTCAGTTGAACAAATACACTTCCACCTATGGAACCAGCTCCTGGGGAGTTTGCTGATACAATTGCATAGATGATAGCTGGGTACATGCAAATCACGGTGTCATGGTTTGTTGGTTTGCAGAAGACAGGCATGTTTGTGAACCTTATTATCTATGATCTCCAGAATGGTGTCCTGAAAATAAACTTCCAGCAGCCAAATGCTTGCAAACTATTGAGGAACATGCTCATTTCTATTTTAAAAAAAGATGCCTTAGCTGATTTTTAAAGCTCTTGGTGCATTCAGGAACATTATGAATGCATAATAGTTAAAGGGAAAAAATGGACACAGTATTTAGAAGAGATGAGCACATACAACATCTGATCTTGTAGCCCTTGTGTGAGTAACACCATTGACTTTGGTGGGATTGCCCCCTCGAGCAACGTGTGCAAGGGGTAGAACTAGGAACTTACATGTAGAGCTGCTTAAAATAAGTTGCCCATACTGTAGCACTAGAGCAGAGCCAATGTGTTGCAATGGGATTTTCAAACCCTCCTGTGACAGCATCTGTAGCACAGCAATTCATTTAAGCAGCCCCAGTCAAACTTTTATGGGAGCCACCCTCACTGACTCATTCAAGAGGGAAGAAACCAGAGCAGAAAGAGGGTCTTGTGGTTATGACACTAGACAGGGAGTTAAGAGATCTGCTCAGTTTCTGGATGTGCCAGAGACTCCTTGTGTGACTTTGGACAAGTCACAATCTCTCTGTGCCTCAATTCCTCATCTGTAAAATGGGAACAACAATTTTTCCTTTCTCAGTCTATCCGGTCTATTTAGATTGTGAGCTCTTGAGGGCCGGGATTGTGTCTTACCACATGTAGGTACGGCACCTTCCCCAGTGAGAACTGAGAGTCTGATCCAAAGCCCATTTAAATCAATGGAAGCCTTTTGATCAACCATTAGTTGGACCCTTGAGGTTCTCAAGAACAGAGTTTGGTAAAAAAATGTTGACCAAAACCTTTTTCCAGTGCCAAAGCAGATTTGGTGATGCAAACGTTTAATGAATTGGTGTTGATTTCACCAAATTGTTTTGGTTTTAAAAAATAAAAATAAAATGTTTGGACTTTTTTGAAATTAGATGCATCTTTTTTTCCTATATTAAAATGGCTTTCCATTTCAAACTTTCCTTTGGTTGTATTTAAAACTATTTAAAAATGTAAAAAAAAAAAAGCTCTAAATCAAAACAAAATATGTAGGGGTTTTCATTTGTTTGAGTTGGTTTACTTTTTGATTCATAAAAAAATGGTTTTGGTTTGAAGCCAAAAATATTTTTTAATTGCCAGAGAACCAAAATAAATAATTTGTTAAAAATCTGTTATTCCCACAGCTGTGCTCAAGACTTAGCCAGAAGTTATAGACCCTTTCCTGGTTTCTGAGCCAAAGAGGATATGAATAATACCTGTTGCATATTTTCTCTGTTTTGTATTCTGTATATTAATGGCTGAACTTTCTGTGTGCATTATGTTCCTTTGTGCTATTCTCTTTCTGTTTGCATTCATTTAACCTGTCCCAGAGATTAATTTCCTTTTCATTATCACTGCAGTGGTGATCAGCAGTAAATGCAGAGTTATGGTCAAATATATTATGAGATATCATTGCTATTTGCTTTATCTAGCAATAATTCTCCTTTTTATACAATGGCACAAAATGGAGTTGCCATGAGATTTTTTTTCAGTAAATCTTGAGAGATATTCTCTGGTAACATTTAATGCATGTCACTATTGTACAGTAAATAATTCTTCTGTGAAATACCTACTACTTATCCCATTTTATTACATCCTGCACACTGGTACAGGCAAAAACAACCCCCAAGATGTCTTGTATATTAAGTGATGCCACTGGTATATTATTACATAACTCATTGATTAGGATGGTCTGATCTCAAATATACTAGCTCTCAAACTTCAACTAGAGGAGATGCACTACCCAGTTTTAGGTACACAGAAATCATCACACTGGATCAGACCAATCATCCATCCAGTCCAGTATCCTGTCACTGAGAACGGCTCAAGGTCACGGGGAATAACTTTGATTGTGACAGAACCTTCCCTGCTTGGGCCATTTGAGAATAAACCTGTGAGGTACAAACCAGCATGGGCCGAAGGATGGACAAGAACACCAACCACTCTCCCTGAAGCAGCATTCCTGGCAAAGACATGACTGCCACACTATCGCCTTTAAGGACATTATGTAATGGAGTGATGCCATCTAGCACCACGCCATATGTTGGACTCAAGGTGCCCATTCCCTGTTTACCCATAGGCTCAGTTATCCAGTGTTCACATTACTCACCCTAGGCGAATTTAATCCCTTCAGAACACGGCTGGAGTTTGGACTCTTCAGGAGGTTTGAAGGATGGAATCCTTCACCAACACACTAGGCCCCCCAAGTCTCTGCTCTTATCACTAGATCTACTCCTCAGTCCTCCACAAAATAGCAGCCACAACCCGTCGAGATCCCTATCTAGGGACTGTTTTCAGTCACTATCCCCCCCCACGGTGGAGCAGGCGTTATGGTACGTCTGCCTCAGCTTTTCCTTGTTCAGCCAGTCACCTTTCATCCCTGTCTGATAGTTCCTTGCAATGACTCCAGCTAGATCATTAATAGTCTCTCTCCCCTCTCAGGGCAGTAAAGAGTCTAGTGAGTCAGGAGGCCAGTAGCCCTAGTGAAGGGTCAAGAGTCTCTGGCCTCTTCAGGTTCCGAATCTTGCTCCACAAGCTTTAATGACCCCTCTGCTGAGGTTTGTAGGAGACCCCAGACTTACCCACACCACTAGGTTCCAACCCAGGGAACCTGTAGGAAGCAGTTGGCACCAGTGTCTCCTAATTCCTTACTGCTTCCCACCGCACTTCTCCAGCAGGCTGTTTCTCCAGACTCACGCTCCGTGATCCTCTTCTCCTGAAGGTCCATTAGCCTCCTGCTAATCTGTTGCTGAAGGCCCCTGCTATCAGTTACTCCACCCCCCGCACCCCACTCTTCTAGTTTGCAGCCTTTATATCCCCTCACCTGTAAAAAGGCCACCAATCAGCCCCAGCTAAGGAGGCAGCCAGTCTCCTTGTTAATTCATTAGCAGCTGGAACAGCGTGGGGTCTGTACACCCCATGACATTTCCCTTTGCAAGTGTTTTGAGACACCATATCTGTATAAGGACAGATTCATAGAATCATACAATATCAGGGCTGGAAGGGACCTCAGGAGGTCATCTAGTCCAACCCCCTGCTGAAAGCAGGACCAATCCCCAACTAAATCATCCCAGCCAGGGCTTCGTCAAGCCTGACCTTAAAAACCTCTAAGGAAGGAGATTCCACCACCTCCCTAGGTAACCCATTCCAGTGCTTCACCACCCTCCTAGTGAAAAAGTTTTTCCTAATATCCGACCTAAAACTCCCCCACTGCAACTTGAGACCATTACTCCTTGTTCTGTTATCTGGTACCACTGAGAACAGCCGAGCTCCGTCCTCTTTGGAACCCCCTTTCAGGTA
The DNA here is from genome assembly GCF_028017835.1 of Emys orbicularis. Lineage (NCBI taxonomy): Eukaryota > Metazoa > Chordata > Testudines > Emydidae > Emys > Emys orbicularis. Next base: position 138,309,675 of record NC_088684.1, read on the forward strand.
GTTGAAAGCAGCTATCAAATCTCCCCTCATTCTTCTCTTCTGCAGACTAAATAATCCCAGTTCCCTCAGCCTCTCCTCATAAGTCATGTGCTCCAGCCCCCTAATCATTTTTGTTGCCCTCCGCTGGTCTCTTTCCAATTTTTCCACATCCTTCTTGTAGTGTGGGGCCCAAAACTGGACACAGTACTCCAGATGAGGTCTCACCAATGCCGAATAGAGGGGAATGATCACATCCCTCAATCTGCTGGCAATGCCCCTACTTATACAGCCCAAAATGCTGTTAGCCTTCTTAGCAACAAGGGCACACTGTTGACTCATATCCAGCTTCTCGTCCACTGTAACCCCTAGTCCTTTTCTGCAGAACTGCTGCCTAGCCATTCGGTCCCTAGCCTGTAGCAGTGCATGGGATTTTCCCGTCCTAAGTGCAGGACTCTTGTCCTTGATGAACCCAATCCTCTAATTTGTCTAGGTCCCTCTGTATCCTATCCCTACCCTCCAGTGTATCTACCAATCCTCCCAGTTTAGTGTCATCTGCAAACTTGCTGAGAGTGTAGTCCACACCATCCTCTAGATCATTAATGAAGATATTGAACAAAACCGGCCCCAGGACCGACCCTTGGGGCACTGCACTTGATACCGGCTGCCAACTAGACATGGAGCCATTGATCAATACCCATTGAGCCTGACGATCTAGCTAGCTTTTCACCTTTTAGTCCATTCATCCAGCCCATACTTCTTTAACTTGCTGGCAAGAATACTGTGGGATTCAGTAGCTCCTCATCTGATTAGCCTCCACTACCTCCCTTTGCTTCAGCCAGCACAGAGCCCAGCTCCACAACCTATCCATATACAACTCCTCACGCACACAGGGCTACTGCAGGAGGGCACTGGCACAAAGGGCACAGGCCCTCCCAAGCTAGGTGAATATTACATATGAGCCTGTTGTTAAATTCATGCATTCCCTGATCAGTATTTGGGGGCCTGATTCTGATCTTAGTTACATCAGTGTAAATCAGGAGTAACTCCACCCAAGTCAGTGGAGTTTACACTAGCAAGGTGCTAAGGAGGCAGCATGTTGAAATCAAACATGCTACATGGACTCTAATTAAAACAAGGAAAATAATGGCAAAGATCCTCTGCTGGTGTAAAGCAGCACGTGTGGTTGCCAAGCCACCAGGATTGTCCCAGAGTCTCCAGGAATTAAAGATTAATCTTTAATTGAAGATTATGCCATGTGATGAAACCTCCAGGAATAAATCCAACCAAATTGGCAACCCTAAGCATAGCACTGTTGAAGTCAGATTTGTGCATCTGAGGATCGAGGCCTACTGTTTCAGTGCTAGATCTGTTAAAATTCCAGAAAAATACACACACACATGCCTGAATTGAGAAAAATGGCTGATTTCATATTGTATGCATGGTACATACCACTCGGGAGAACTGTGTTGCAACATATTTATGTATTTGGCTGAACAGTACTCAGGGCCAGTGCTTCATTAAAGGCCAAGTCTTAGCTACCTCTCCCTGCATCTTCTGCCAAAACATCCCCAAAACTAAATCACATTTTTATGGTCTCCATATTCTTTACGCTCTATGTATTTTGCCTCATGCAATCATCCCTACTGTATAATGCTGTACATTCTAATAAACTTTTTACAGCCAGGCTCTGAAAAAACCCATAATTTTAATGACTTTACATAGCATAATAGATACTGTAACATGTACCTTAGATGATGACTGCAGTGAGATACAGGTTCATTATCTTCACCTCTGAATCAAAAAGCGCCCAAAGTAAAACAATAAAATTTTATTCATCTAATTTGGTATGGCTGCTGTATTTTGCAGAACTGTACTTTTTTGTGTCGTTTTCATACAAATTTGTAGAAATTTACCAATTTGGATGTACAGTGTAAATCCTGGACATCTGAAACATTCATGCATCTTTGCACTAAACTTTATTTCCAGGAGCACAAATTGGAATAACACCACTACCACAATGCTTTGTACATATATAGAATCTTTCATCCACAGAACTCAAAGTCTTAAAATGTTAATTAAGCTTTGTCACACCTCTGAGAGGTACATTTTTATCCCCTTAAACAGAAATAAGGTAGAGAGGTTAAGAGGCTTACACCAACGTCAATCCAGAGTAACTCCACCTAAAGACTATGGAGTTACTCTGGTTTTACCCGAGCACAACAGAGAGCCAAATATAGCCATAAATAATTTGCACAAGGCACTGAAGCAAGTCAGTGAAAGACTCTGGAATGTAAACCAGGAGTCTTGGATTCCAAGTTCTCGGCTTTGAACTCTAGGTGCCTGATCTTCAGTGGCGCTACCCTGATTTACACAAGCTGAAGACTGAATTCAGTGGAGTAACACCAATTTACAACTGCAGAGGAACTGATGCTAGCTAGACTTCCTAGTTCCTCTGATGTCATACGTTGCACAGTTTGCCCTGAATACAAGGTGCTGTTTGGAGGACCTCTACCATTTTATTTTAAATTTCATTTTTACAAAGAAAGGATCCGATTCTCTGTTGCCTTGGACCTTATGCAGTCATTGACAAAGATGCAAAGTGAGCATAAAAACTACTTTATCAGAGTGGTCATGTTTAACAGCTATTTTGCACTGATGTAAGTAACTACACAGGGAGACAGGAGAATCAGGCGCAGAACGTTGGAGATCTATTCCCATTCATCATCAATGATCGTTACTGAGCTTCCATTAATGAATCTTGTTTGTGAGCCTAACATGATCCCTTGGAGCATGGAAACTGGAATCAGAAAAAAGAAGAGGGCCTGTCATAAGATGACGACCTGCTGAATCTACCATGCGTCTCACTTTGGCGTCAAGTAGGTGGAGCTTGGATTGTGGAAGGAGTTTACAAACTGACCTAAATTTTGTATGAAACCTTTAATTATTGCATGATCCAGAGATGGGGTAATTTATTAAACTTAAAGGAATAACGGACAATATTTGTACTGTCCAGGAGAGGGCTAGGCAGTACAGGACACATTTTTGGGGGAAAATCTGGGAATGGGAGTATGTTGGGGTCACCCTGGGGTAATCTTTAAGGCTGGTAAAGAGCCAGAGTGTGGCTGGCTGGCTGGCTGCAGCACACCGAGGCATAGCTGGGAGTGACTTACATGCTGGAGGCTGTCTGTGAGCAGTCCAGGTTGGAGGCTACAGCAGCGAAGCATTGTAAAGGGCGCCTTAGGTTACAGGGCAAGGTGACATAGCTATTCATGGTGTGGATTGTACCCTGGTATGTCACACAATCCTTCCTCTCTTTTTTGTATCACAGTAGTTCCTAGGAGCCCTAGTCCTGGACTAGGAACACATTGCATTAGATGCCGTATAAACACAGAACAAAAACATGGTCCCTGCCCAGGGATCTTACAATCTAAGCTAAGTTTATAAAATGTATCTTCTTTTGTGATGGGGGCGTATCAACCCCGCACTGGTAACACAGGGGTTAAACTGTTTTGGGCCCACGAGGCCACACCCCCTCACCCTTGCTAGGCATGCTCCCAGTAGAGGGAGCATATAAAAGGAAGCAACTCAGCTCCGTCCGGGCTGAGGAGGTGACTGACTGTGTGCTGGAGGCTCCTGCGGGGGAGCTGCCAAGACTCCAGACCGCTGAGGCAAAGGACCCTGGTTACTCTGCGGGGAACCAGTTGGCCGTAGGGACCAAAGGGGACGCTGAGCCTCTACCAGCAGACGAGATGTCCGAAGCAGGCCTATGGGCAGGAAGTGACCCAGGGGATACATTTGGGGACCTGAACCCTGTATTGGTGTAATTGGTTGCATAGGGCCCAGATTCCCCTCCCTTCCCCACTCTGGATGCTGGGCATTGCTCCCAGAGAGAGGGTGGCCTCCCTTGGCCCCCCACTGTCTCCCTTGACATCTTTACAGAAGAGGAAAAAACCCAAGCATTTAGTTATTTTCTCTCCTGACTTTTCCTAAGTATCTAGATTTTCAAAATAATTTTTTGTGGACTCTAGAAATCTTTAGAGATTAAAAAGTGGTAGCTGGAGAGATGGAGGTCATTATTAAACACAGAAATTCACCACCTATCAAATTGATCATGCTGCTTTGTTTTAATCATGTTCAAGGTGAGAATACCATGTCAGTAGTTAAAAACGGAACGATTGCTTCTGACAGATTTTCAGACAGAAAAAAAAATCAGTGAAGAAGCAGATCTGTGGCAATCCCATTTGACCGGGTCAGAAGAGAAAATGCAAATAATGATCATATATATATATGTATTGTGACAAAGTTCCTCCTCTATCTTGGTGGGTCCTGCGCTTATTGGCGGATTTTCTTGTTTCAGAGATTCACCATGTGGGTTGGGGAACAGCCCAGAGACCTTCCCCTCTGGAAGAACCCACAGTCCAGGTCAATTGGGAGGTTTGGGGGGAACCCGGGCCCGCCCTCTACTCCGGGTTCCAGCCCAGGGCCCTGTGGACTGCAGCTGTCTATAGTGCCTCCTGTAACAGCTGCATGACAGCTACAACTCCCTGGGCTACTTCCCCATGGCCTCCTCCAAACACCTTCCTTATTCTCACCACAGGACCTTCCTCCTGGTGTCTGATAACGCTTGTGCTCCTCAGTCCTCCAGCAGCACACCCTCTCACTCTCAGCTCCTTGCGCCTCTTGCTCCCAGCTCCTCACACTCGCACCACAAACTGAAGTGAGCACCTTTTTAAAACCCAGGTGCCCTGATTAGCCTGCCTTAATTGATTCTAGAAGCTTCTTCTTAATTGGCTCCAGGTGTCCTAATTAGCCTGCCTGCCTTAACTGGTTCTAGCAGGTTCCTGATTACTCTAGTGCAGCCCCTGCTCTGGTCACTCAGGGAACAGAAAACTACTCATCCAGTGACCAGTATATTTGCCCTGTACCAGACTCCTGAACCCCACTGGTCTGGGTCTGTCACAATACACACACACACACACACACACACACACACACACACACACACTGGAAAAAAAATGTCAGGCATGAAAAAAAAACAGCAAGAGCAGAAATCAATAACAAATTAAACTCACTCACTACAGCTATTTTGCAAGTGAAGTGAGGCTATGCAAAGCAGGGGGTAGCAGCATGAAATGGAATAAAAAGAAATACCAACGATTCACTCCACTAGAAATCTATAACATGACGGTTCCTTCTTTGTGATCAAATAGCTATTTTTCACTGAAAAAACACAAGCTAAATATTTTTCATTTATTATGCAACACACTCACAAAATAATAACCTGTGTTTGCTACGTTGAGACAAGATTTTCCTCTCTTTGCTACAGAATTCCAGCAAGGTGAGTTAAGGAAACAAGTTACCCTACAAGACACGAACATGTGTTTGCTTCAGTGGTGCACACATTAAAAGTGGAGGGATGTACAAATACAGCAATTGCTGCAAAAGACTCCTGCAAATAAGGTTGAAATATTTGGCACCAACATTCCTCTGTTCATCCTTTGATCTCAAAGAGCTTTACGGTGGTTTGAAATAATCTCATTTTACAGACGGGAAAAAACACAGACACAAAGATTGGGGTTATGAATAATAATAATCATGTTTATTACAGTGGAGCCTAGGGATCAACTGAGAATGGGACCCTCATTGTGCTAGGTGCTGCACAAACACATTGTAAGAGACAGTCCCTGCCCCCAAAATCTTGCCATCTAAATATATGATGTTCCCAAGGTCAGACTGTGACTCAGTGGCAGGGCCAAAAATAGAACCTAGAGACAAAAATAAAGCCTGACGAGCAGTACGTCTGCACTGAAGCTGGAAATGCAATTTCCAGCACAGGTAAACAGACATGCACTAGCTTTGATTGCGCTAGTGTGCTACAAATAGCAGAGTAGCCACAACATTGTGGGCAGCAACATGGCCTAACCATTCAAGTATTTATGCAGGGTCTCCGACTCTGGTGGCTAGAGACCCACGTCATCACGGCTACACTGCTTTTCTTAGCAGGTTAGCGTGATCAAACCTACTGTGTGTACGTCTACCCGGGCTGGAAATTATACCTCCCGCTGTAGTCTAGACATACCCTTATAGACCCTATCCATTGGACCTTCCAAAAAGTAACAATCAACCACAAACCTTAGGAACATACATAGTTAAGCACAAAAGCCTAATGACACATAGTCCTTAAAAACTAATTTGGGAAGGCTGCCCCTAACAGCACGAAGTCCAGCTCTGGCATATTCTGGCATCCAAAAGCCCAACAGAATGATCAGTAATAAATACCAATGCCCATTACTCATGCTAAGAGATTGGGCTTTCCTCTGGAGTCAAGCAGTAAAGCAAAAATGTAGTGACACTGAAATTTAAAATGGTTTAAAAGTTAGTATTTTTTCTTGTGGGCAGGTAACTGTCCTTTTGGGCAGGGCCAGCTACAGGGTTTTTGCCGCCCCAAGCGGCGCAAAAAAATACAAACAAAAAAACCTGCGATCACGATCTGCGGCAGCAATTCAGCGGGAGGTCCTTCGCTCCGAGCGGGAGTGAGGGACCGTCCGCCGAATTGCCGCCGAACAGCTGGACGTGCCGCCCCTCTCCGGAGTGGCCGCCCCAAGCACCTGCTTGGCAAGTTGGTGCCTGGAGCCAGCCCTGCTTTTGGGGGGCCACTGGGAGATTTATTTGCTGAGGATCTCATTGCCTCTGCAGATCAACTATGTCCCCACTCCACCCCATTCTTGGCCTCCTCTGGCTCAAAAAGTGAAGGGTGAGATTTTCAGAAGTAGCTAATGTTGGCCTAGATCTTCTCCCCCTGAAGTCAATGAGCATATTACCATCAACTTTAATGGGAGCAGAGCTAGGCAAACACTGAGTGTTTTTTAAAATTTCTTCCTTATTTTTTTATTTTATTTTATTTTTTTCCACATTAATTGTAAAAACGTATATTATTTATGTATCTACTCACACATGCAAGTCTATATAACGATAGCATCCTACAGTTCCAGACTTGAAGGGCAACATTTTCAAAGGCACCTAAGTGACGTAGGAACTTGCCTCAGTAAAAGTCATTTAGGAGCTTTTTCAAATTTTACCTGAAGCGCCTATACTTTGGTTCTGATCCCACATGGCTTGGAATCTTCACATAAGCTTCCTAATCCTTCAATGTTTACAGCTAGAAGTTGCCAATATAATTTTATGTTTGATCCCCCGGCTCTCAAAATGCTCTGTAGTGCAACTCCAAATGAACTCTGTTAGCACTGACCATGAAATCACTTGCTATGATTTGTTTGCATATATATTGAAAAATCAAGTGATGTTACTTTAGATTTGCGAAGAAGCCAGTTGTCTACAACCCACAAATTGATCAACCAGTTTCTTAATACTGTAGTTCTTTTTCCCTTCCGTGTCTTGTATTATCTATTTGTGGTTCACACAGCAATATCTAGTAAAACAAGAATAACTTGAATTTATGCAGTGGCAAGTCTATTTCTGATAGAAACATAATGGTCAAAAATGAGTTGGATCATGAGTAAGACCCTATCTGAATTGAGGGATGATTTTCAAATAATTGCAGCTGAGTTGTGGAGAAGACATGAAAAATTGCAGAAAAGTAACAATGGACCTTTATTAATACGGGACTTTGGAAAAGCCACAGCAGACCTATTTGTTTAAGAAAAAAATGCTGGAACAATATAAACACACAACTATTATGTTATGCCTGTGAATTTATTTTTTTTATAACCAGACAATTTGGTGCAATAAGAGGGCCATAACCAGGGCTTGGCGAGCAGGACAGCTGCCCAGGGCACAAAGCCAGGGGTGGAGCCAGAAAAATTAGTAAAAAAACTAACGGCAGGGGGTAGAGCTATGCAGTGGGCCTGGTATTGTCACCTTTACTTCTGCCAGCTGCCGTTCCTGCAGGACTCTACCTTCTACTGTTATTTCCCTCATCCCACCCCCAAGCTTTGTGCCCTAGTTACGGCCCTGCCCCAAACTCTCCAAATCACTCAGTGAGGCCTGGTCTACACTACCCGCCTGAATCGGCGGGTAGAAATCGACCTCTCGGGGATCGATTTATCGCGTCCCGTCAGGACGCGACAATCGATCCCCGAATCGACGCTCTTACTCCACCAGCGAAGGTGGGAGTAAGAGCCGTCGACGGGAATCCGCGGAGGTCGATTTTGCCGCCGTCCTCACAGCGGGGTAAGTCGGCTGCGATACGTCGAATTCAGCTACGCTATTCGCGTAGCTGAATTTGCGTATCTTAAATCGACCCCCCCCTGTAGTGTAGATGTAGCCTTAGTACTAGTGGGGAAAAAAGTGAGTGTTGGAAACCACAAACTGTATGGAAAATGAGTAAGCTAATTTAAAACAAAATCGTCGTGGATGCCTAATATTGCGGCATCCGCAATTTCCACAATATCGCAAATGAAGTAGGACCTTAATTGACAGGTTTTGGTCAAAGCTGAGTTAGATCACTAAGTTTTGGGTCTAAAGCCTTAAGGAACATCCAGAAACCTGAAGCTTCAATAGTTGTATAATGAACACAAACCCTTGCTAAACAGGATGCTCTATGCTTGAATGATGTTGGTAAGAGAGTGGTCTGCCCCGTCCAGTCCAGGGCCAGCCAGCCCTGTTCTGAGACAGCCTGTTTCAGAACAAGGTGAGGCCTAGTAGTTTGTAAGGGGTCAGGTGACTGCCTGATAAACACTTGATTTCTGGGGCCGAGGGGTTTGGAGTGTGGGAGGGGCTCTGGGCTGAGCCTGGGGCAGGAGTTGGGGTGCAGGAGGGGGTTCAGGGTGCAGGCTCTGGGAGGGAGTTTGGGTGCAGGAAGGGGCTCAGGGCTGGGGCAGGAGGTTGGGGTGCAGGAGGGGTGTGTGGGGTGCTGGCTCTGGGAGGTGGCTCAGGCAGCAGGTTGGGGTGCAGGGTGCAAGCTCTGGGAGGAGGCTGGGGTAGGGGGTTGGGGTGCAAGCTCTGGGATAGGGTTGGGGTGCGGGAGGGGGGGCCCGAGGGGGCTCAGGGCTGGGGCCAGAGGTTGGGGTGCAGGAGGGGGTTCAGGTGCAGGTTCTGGGAGAGAGTTTGGGTACAGGAGGAGTTCAGGATGCGGGCTCTGGTCAGGTGCTGCTTACCTCAAGCGGCTCCTGGGTGGTGGCGCAGTGGGACTAAAGCAGGCTCCCTGCCTTCCCTGGCTCCACACTGCCCCTGGAAGCAGCTGGCATGTCTGGCATTGGCTCCTGTGTGGGGAGGGGCAGGGAGTCTCCATGTGCTGCCCTCGTCCTCAAAGACCACCCCCACAGCTCCCATTGGCTGCAATTCCCCATTCCCAGCCAATAGGAGCTGCAAGGGTGGTGCCTGCAGGCAAGGGCAGCATGCGGAGACCTCCCTGGCCCTCCTCCCCAGGCTGTTAGTGGTCAATCTCCTGGTTTGGCTGCAGGAGGGTTGGCAACCTTAGACTGAGACTGAGATCGACTGTCAGATGCTCCACGATCGACCAGTCGATCACAATCTACCGGTTGGTGACCACTGGTCTAGGTAATACTTAGTCCTGCCTTGAGTGCAGGGGACTGGACTAGAAGACATCTCGAGGTCACTTCCAGTCCTATGATTCTATGCTTTTTAAGCATAAGCAAGGAGCCCCCAGCTGTTTTGCCTGGGTTAGCCCTTAAGGATATAAAGAGTCTACTTTAGACATTTCTATTACCTTTTAAACCTGACACTAACTCATTAGTGCATGTATGCTCACCTGCTTTAACCTTGTCAATAACTATCTTTTTCCTAATCAATAAACCGTCAGTTAGTTTGTTACAGGATTGGTGACAAGCGTTGCCTTTGGTTTGAGATCCGAATACCATTGACCTGGGCTAAGTGACTGGTCCTCTGGGACTTGGAGTAACCTGAATATCTGTTGTGATTTTTTTTGGTGTAAAGCAACCATCAATCACAAAGTCCAGCTTGCCTGGGTGGGTGGCAAGATAAACTGGGACACCCAAGGGAACTGTCTGTGACTCCATAATAAGACTGTGCTTTAGGAGTTCACACTTATTACTGGGTTGGTGAAATCTAATTACAGAACACACAACCAGTTTGGGGGTTTTTGCCCTAGTTCTTGACAGTCTGCCCTGAGGTTGGCACTCGCAGTCATGAGCCAATCCAGACAACATGACATAATATAGCATTTGTATTGCAAATGCAGCAGGCCCGGTAAGTGCTACTTTTTGCTCAGCAGACCACTCTTGCAGTTGCATCGTCTTACTGTGCTCGGTAGGAGTCTTTACCTTGCACTCGGATTCAACAGCATGCAGTTTGTGGCTGTGAAGGTTAATAATTGACAATGGGCAGCAAACAGTATCTTAGCCCTTTCGCTGAAAGTCAGTGATGCTGAACACATAATTGTCCAGTACAGCTATATTTATTTCGCATATATTGCAGAACATTTTCTGGTGCCCAAGATATTATTCTCCTGTGATCACAGGAGTATCTGAGGCAGATCAGCTTGGAAATGCTTCTTGAGGAAATTGGTTTTTTTCACTCTATTAGGAGCATTCCATTTTTATGATTAAAATCAGAAAACAATGTTCTTTCCAGTTAAAGTGAAATGTGCAAAATATGACTTTCCTATAACTAGGTTTCCAAACACTTATCTAAAGTGCTGTGAAAAGGTATTAATAAATAAGGATGAAAAATGAAAAGTGCACAGTGAACATGTTTCATAAACTACATTTACCTGAGTATTAGGGTCAACATGCATTGCAAAAATAATACTTTACACTTCTAAATGGCATCTTTCAGAGGAGGATCTCAGAAATATAAAACAATGCCTTCATTAGAAAGTTAGGCATCAATTTATCCAATGTACACAAACAGGTGAACTGAGGCAGAGATGTAGTGACTTGCCCAGGGATCCACAGTTGCCCTGCTTTGAGCAGGGGGTTGGACTAGATGACCTCCTGAGGTCCCTTCCAACCCTGATATTCTATGATGACAAATTCCTACTTCTGTCCCAATTCTGCAAAGCTCTTAACTAAGTGCCATTGACGTTAATGGAACTTAAGAACATGCTTAATTAAGCACATACTTAAGTAATTTGCTGAATAGGGATGGACTGCTGAACTGAGGCCTTAAACCCCATTTTCAAGCTATCTTTCAATATATGGATAAATAAGATACGTCTCACGTCCCAGCACGTTAACAATCTAAGACAGATAAGGGCACTGGACATCAGTTCAGGTTTGAAGAGGGGTGAAGAGGATCCTTCTTCTCATCAAGAGGGTGCACCTTTCTCCCCGTACCTTACAGCCACTGCTGCGGTCAAGTTAGAACTAGTTCTCCCTTGTTATAGTAGAGTGGGCAGCTGGCAAGGAGTTCTTTATAAGGGCTCCAAGGCTCTGGAATTTGCTCACCCCATTAGTCCAAAATAGCTCGAATTGGGTGACTTTCTGGGCATGCTGCAAAAGACTTGTTTGAGGGGGGGTTGGGAGAAGGCTCAGAATGTGGTTCCTGGATGGTGAAGTGGGGCAAGCCACTATCTGAATTCCTGTGGAACTGTTGATTTTAAATCAGTCAGTTTCACACCTCTTCTGTCCTGCCAGTGGCATCTTGTCTGATTTAGCTCTTTGGGGCAAGCGACATGTCTCATTTCTGGCCCATATCCTGCAGCACAAGCGCAATCCAGTGGCCCGCCCTTTGCACCCCAATGGAATATTATTGGAGTCTGGTCAGTGACAGTCTGCCTGTAAGCATGGAGCTCTTTCATGGATTGCTAGTAAAGTGCTGTGTAGATTTATAGTGCTATGTACATATTTAAAAATAAAATAATGGTTAATCATAATCACTGGCAGAATAGGATGTAGAGCCAGAGAACTCGGATTCCCAGCCTCCTGTACTCATCATTAGCTCAAACTCCTTCCCCCCCCCCCCCCAGTTCCTCAAAAGATAATAGGCCAGATTTTCAGCTGGTGTAAATTGGCATAGCTCCATTGACTTTACAGGAGCTACACCACTCTACAGCAGCTGAGAATCTAGCCCAGTGTGTACTATCCCTGTAAAAGTATGGAATCCAGGAGGGATTCTATTGAAGTCAATGGGAGTTTTACCAGCTTGATGTATATGGAGACTCACAGGTTTCCATGAGACAGGTTCCTTGGGGAGTGAAGAGCTTTTCAAGTGACTTTTCAAGTCCACAGGAAATAGATGAAAGACTACAGGAGAACAGATGTGTTCTTGCTCATCCACTTGCTGATTTCAACCTCTGCCTGGATAGTATTTGGTTGAAGAATGATTTACTGAGTGAAATGCTACGGCCTGTGATTTGCAGGCGGTCAGACTAAGTCATCGTGATGAACCCTTATGCCCTTAACAACTGAGTTTAAGACAATGAAAATATGCAGTGTCTGTGTCAGCTGCCATCTTGACTAACACTGGGCATTGAACTGGGGAGCTAAAAGCATGAGTGTCTACAGCTTGAGCTAAAAAGCCAAGCTCCCTAGCTGACAGCTGTAACAGACTCACATCATCTGTGGATCAGGCACAGAGAAGGACACAACACACACACACACACACACACACACACACACACACACACACACACACACACACACACACACACAGAGCAGTATGTTATATATACATCCTGGAAAGGGAAAGTCAGGAATGCATAAGATTTTTTTTACATTTTTTTTTCAGTCAGCTGACCAATACCGAATACCGAATGTGTGCCAGATCTCTCACTGAGGGGATAGGCAAAGGATTGTGGGGCCCCAAGGCACAGAGTTGCAGATTGGGGATGCATGTTTGGAATTGGGGATGCCTGTTAGACTAAAGCAGCTGGGATGTAAAAAATAAAAATAAAAATATGTCTGGAGCCAAGGGAACAGGACTCAGGAGAAGGGAAGGATTTAGTTTTGGGAAAGAGAAAAGAAAGTGGTTGGCTTGGAAGGGAAGACAGATTTACAAGATAATCTTTGGCAAAGCCCCATGTCTAGTTTGCCAGCATGGTGGAAGAGATATAGAATTGTATGTTTTGTCAGGAGGTGCAATATCTGTGATCCAAATGGCAATCTGCAGTCTTTCAATTCAGTCTCTCAGTCTGATCTCTCTTTGGTTAGTACCTTGTTTTTTTTTTAAATGATCCTTTTGTGAACAGTTCATTATTATTCCACTGTGGGAGGTAAATTTACAGAAGTGCTCCATCATTCACTCATTCTTGCTGTCGCATCTCACCTGGTGCTGGACTCATCAGAGAGATGTTTCCTGCTCTACTTCACATATGGACACTTCAAACAACCAGCTACATTCCCCTTCCTACCGTTAGTTATGCATGATAGTAATGTAACATGCCATAGCTGGACACCTCATTACTCTCTCAGTAGTGTGAAGACACAGTTACTTATATGACATCATGCTTGTCATTATGATGCACACCATGGCCAGTCATAGTGACAGCAAGCATAGAATTCACATCTCCCTGTTCCAAAATCAGATCTTTATTGTGCAAACTAAAAAAGAATTTCCAGCACCTGGTTGCAATATAGGGCATATAAACAGTTCTGATTCCATCCAGTAGAAGGCAGTGGAACACATACTAATGCTCCAGTTCATTACAATATGTTCATTAAGAAGTTATTCTAAATATTTTCAGAATTTAATACATGCATGTGTGTCTGATTCTTAATGCAATGACATTTCATTTGACTCAAAAGCTAAGGCAATCACCTGACGTACAGGGTCAGATCCTGCCTCTTCTGTAGATAGTGTAGTGAAGTGGGAGTCAGAAGACCTAGGTTCTATTCCCAGCTTTGCCACTGATTTCCTGTGCGACCTTGATCACGTGACTTCACCTCTCTCTGCCTTCATTTCCGCTTCCTACCCTTTTGTTCATCTCATCTATGGAGACTGTTACCTCTTTGGGGGCAGATATTGTCTTTTACTATCTGTTTGTGCTGCGCCCAGCACAATGGAGCCCCAGTCTAGGCTGGGGACTCTAATCTCTCTCATCATAGTAGTAATAGATACTTGAGTTGCATAGTACTTTATTCCACTCCCATTAACTTCAATGGATAAGGCTGGTAGAACCTTGCCTAAGATCAAGTTCTCTGCTCACTTGCACCAGAACAACCTCATTGGTGGTACTGGGGCTGTGCTGGTATAAATTAAAAGAGGATACAGTGAGAATCTTGGTGGTGGCTGTTGGCTTCCCTCTCCTCCCCCGCCCCCTCAGATCAACATTATTCTTTTACTGACTTCTTTCATGAGAAAAATTTTCATTCTCATCATGCACCGTATGCTCCCATGCTGTTGCTTAATTAGGTTGATTAGAGTCTTGGCTTTGTCATGTTCCCTGTCTCGGGCTTCTGTAGCCACACAGAACATGTGCAAGCAGGCAATTCATTTGAACAGGCATAATTTGAGTTTAGAATAGCCAGGGCAACAGCTCACTTTAATATACTGCTAATAAGTAATCTTAATTACACAACTTGGTGGAACAGTTTGCAGATAATTTAGGTAACTTCAAAATAGAGGTGTTCAGCAGATAATTGGTAATTTATCTTCTGACCTTCTATTGCTTTAGTAAATTACATGTTCTTATTACTTGTCATCGCTGCACTATCCAATCTGCTAAAATGTCAGCTACAGAGAGGAAAGGAATTTGATTACAAGAGGTAGCCATGTTTTAGTATCTCTGCCTTCCGAATTCCCTCATCCCCTCACCCCTTCCACTCCAATAATTGCTTTAATTTTGTTTCAAAACACTTGAAATCTAGCTTTCAAGATAGGTCCAGATTACAATAGTACTTACACGTCTCACAAACAATGAATTTATCCTCATGATACCCCTGTGATAACTATTGTTATCCCCGTTTTCTATATAACTGGAAAACTGGAGCACAGAGACACAAAGGGTCAGATTTTTAGGGGCACAGGAAATACCAGATTGGATCACACCCACAGTCTATTTAGTCCAATATCCTGTCTCTGACAGCGGCCAGCACCAGCTGCTCCAGAGTGAAATGCAAGAATCCACTAGTAAGTAGATGTAGAGTACTCTGCCCCCCTCACTAGATCTTATCATGACCTCTAATCATTAGAGATTGGCTTACATCCAAAAGAATGAGGTTTAATATCCCTTCCCGAATGTTTGTTAACAAGAATAATGCTATCTATTTTCCAAAGAGTTCAGCTCCCCGATTTTCAATGGGAGCTTCTGGGTGCTGATCACTTTGAAAAATTTGGCCAGAAGCAATTTTCCCAGCATCACTCAGAAAGACTGAGACAGAGAAAGAAACCAAAGCCAGATCTCTGGAGTCCCAGTCCAGTGCTTAACCACCAGCCCAAAAGGTTTCATCATTGGCATGCTCGCTTTAATTCTCCCTGTAGCCTTCTATGCTCCCAGTTACCATAGTATCTGAGCACGTCGCAATCATTAATGTATTTATCCTCACGACACCTCTCTAAGGGAGGAAAGAGCTATTCTCCCCATTTGACAGATGGGAAACTGAGACACAGAGAGACCCAAGGTCACACAGGAAACCTGTGGCAGAGCAGAATCTTCAGCTAAGGTCTCCCAAGTTCCATACTAGCACCCTAACTGCTGGGCCACCCTCACATTCGGCAGATTTGAGATGAAGCCAATTAAAGATCAGACTGTTTTGAGGGGTTAGAATCATAGAATCAAAGAATCATAGAAGATTAGGGTTGCAAGAGACCTCAGGAGGTCATCTAGTCCAACCCCCTGCTCAAAGCAGGACCAACCCCAACTAAATTGTCCCAGCCAGGGCTTTGTCAAGCCTGACCTTAAAAACCTCTAAGGATGGAGATTCCACCACCTCCCTAGGTAACCCATTCCAGTGCTTCACCACTCTCCTAGTGAAATAGTGTTTCCTAATATCCAGCCTAGACCTCCCCACTGCAACTTGAGACCATTGCTTCTTGTTCGGTCATCTGCTGCCACTGAGAACAGCCGCACTCCATCCTCTTTGGAACCGCCCTTCAGGTAGTTGAAGGCTGCTATCAAATCCCCCCCTCACTCTTCTCTTCTTCAGACTAAACAAGTCCAGTTCCCTCAGCCTCTCCTTGTAATTCATGTGCCCCAGCCCCCTCATCATTTTCATTGTCCTCCGCTGGACTCTCTCCAATTTGTCCACATCCTTTCTGTAGTGGGGGGCCCAAAACTGGACACAATACTCCAGATGTGGCCTCACCAGTGCCGAATAGCGGGGAGAGCCAGAATATATTGTTGGATGGAAAATCCAAGCGCTTATTCCTCTGCATGATGCTGGCTTGCACAATGGCTGATAAAGACCAAAAGATGAGGCATGCGCCACAAAACCGAACCTAACAGGCAGCCTGAAATGACTGGGGTGGAGAGAAGGAGGTCTTTCTTGTTTAACTTGTATGATGTGTTCTGAAAGCCAAGGCTTTGCATTGCCCAGGCATTTATGACTATAAACAAGGGGAGAACAGCAGGCCTGCCTGGGACACAAAGGTACGTCTTGGTCTAAAAATGCGAGATGTAGCTGGTAATGAGATACAGATGAGAGGTAAAGGGTACAGTTGAATTTCGATTTAAAAAACAAGCCATTGATGCATAGAAGAGGAATTACTTGGAAGCTAGGTATAGGTAGGAGGCTGTTAAGGCAAAGAGCCTGGAATATGCGTCACACCACAAAGGCTGGGATAATGCAATATCAAAACAACCATTTTAAAAGGCTATCTTTTCTTCCCCTCTCAGGTTGTAGTCTTTTATTCTGTCTCATTTCAGTGGCCATCAATACACCTGTCTCTTTCTATCTCAGCTGGATTTGGTTGACAGAGGTCCAACTGGAGAGAAGCCCCGATGCATATTTTTCCCTGTCTCATCTGTAAGAAAAGAAATCCTCATTGGACAACACTACTTCCACTGCCCCCGTCTCCCCCCCCCCTTTTTTTAAACTTTCAAGAAATTCACAAGAAAGGTCTAATCACCTGGGGAAAAAATACAGCCTCAAAATCTCAGAGCTCTATAAACAGTCTGTCAGGGCAATCTTGCTGTGATTATCTAACCCAGTAAGCATAATACATAAAAGAGTTCTGAGCTGCCTTTAATTAGCTAATAATACTGAACTGTCAGATAACAGGGCAATAAACCGTACAGGTTGATTTACTAGCAGTTTATGTGAAACCTTTGGTATGACTGTGACATTTGTTTGCCAGGAAAAGAAGCTGCAGTAATGCAGTTACAGAAAAGGGCAGCTTGGCTTAAGAGAGAGGGAGGGACAACGTGGCATTTAAAACAAACACACTCAGAAATGGATCCCGGAGAGAGATTCTCGGAGTTGCTGCAAAGTTCCAACTCTGGTGGCACGTGCTCAGAAAGAGGTTATTTTGAGGCTTGGGCCGTAAAAGGTACAGAACCATATAACAAAGCATCACCATACTACTCTCGACTCTCTTCTGAGGACTCTTTTTCTTCCTGGAATAAAATTATAGCATGGCCAGCTCCAGCAATAACTGGTGCATTAATTAAAGCCCCAACCCCTGGAGGCATGGGATCAGGTGAGGATCTCAGCTTTCCTTTAAAAAAAAGGGAAGTTTCTAGCCCTCGTGTTGCAAAGGGAAGCCTGAAGATGTGATCTGAGTGCATCCTAAAGGCTCAGAACCCCCCAAAAAACTCACCCCAAAAGGCAAATACAAAGACCCAGCAGGTTTTTCTTAACCTCATGATTTTTGAGGCCTGCCGCATGACTTTAGAATGGTTGGGGTTGGCAACAGTGCTGTGCAACATTTAGCACAGAATGGGACCCTAACCCTGATTGGGGCCTCTGGGTGCTACCCGAATCTAAACAATAGCTCAAAACAAAATCCTAACTTCAGTGAGCTATACCAATTGACTGAGAAATTTACTAGAAACACTCCCCACTGCCATCCAATCCCCTCTGATACCATTTGCCCACGTGACTGAAAGTAGCACTTCCCCCCAAGGTGTTCCATGTAGGGTGATTCAGGTACAACGGATCCCAACTTGGAATCACAATAAGGAGATGAAGGTAGAATTTATCAAGAACATCGTGGCGAACATCCACATTCACACACAAAGCTAGTTAAATGGAAATTAAAAGGAAAAGTCACAAGAGTGAAATGCCTTCAAGATGCATGGAAACTTTAAAAAAAAAAACATAATGGAGGCTCAGATTAAATGTATGCCCCAAATTAAAAAAAAAAACAAAAAAAAACATAGTAATAGGACCAAAAAAAGTGCCACCATGACTAAACAATAGAGTAAAAGAAGCCATTCAAGGCAAAAAGAATCCTTTAAAAATTGGAAGTCAAAACCTACTGAGGAAAATAGAAAGGAACAAACTCTGACAAGTCAAGTGTAAAAATATAATTAGACGAGCCCCGAAAAAATCTGGAAAACAACTACTACAAGACACAAAAACAGCATTTTTTAAAGTATATCAGAAGCAGGAACCCTGCCAAACAATCAGTGGGGCCACTGGATGATTGAGGTGCTAAAAGCACTCAAGGAAGACAAGGCCATTGCAGAGAAGCTAAATGAATTCTTTACATTGGTCTTTACTGCAAAGACTGTAAGGGAGAGTCCCACACCTGAAATGTTCTTTTGAGGAACTGTCCCAGATTGAGGTGTCAATAGAGGAGGTTTTGGAACAAATTGATCAATTAAAGTTATAATTCACCAGGACTAGATGGTACTCACCCAAGAATTCTGAAGGAACTCACATATGAAATTCCAGAATTGTTAACTGTGGCATGTAACCTATCACTAAATCAGTTTCTGTTTAGCTAATGTGATCCAATTTTTTAAAAAAGGCTCCAGAGGTGATCCTGGCAATTACAGGCTATTAAAAGCCTAACTTCAGCCCCAGGCAAACTGGTTGAAACTATAGTACAGAATAGAATTACTAGACACATAAATGAACATGATTTGTTGGGAAAGAACTAACAGGTTTTGTAAAGAGAAATCATGCCTCACCAATCTATTAGAATTCTTTGAGGGGGCAACAAAATGTGGATAAGAATGATCCAGTGGATATAGTATACTTGGACTTTCAGAAAGCCTTTGATAAGGTCCCTCATCAAAGGCTTTTAAGCAAAGTAAGCTGTCTTGGGACAAGAGGGAAGGTTCTCTCATGGATTGGCAACTGGTTAAAAGACAGGAAACAGAGGTTAGGAATAAATGGTCAGTTTTCAGAATAGAGAGAGATAAATAGCGGTATCCCCTAGGGATCTGTACTGGGACCATGCTGTTCAACATATTCATAAATGATCTGGGAAAAGGGATAAACAGTGTAGTGACAAAATTTGCAGATGATACAAAATTACTCCAGATAGATTCCACTGTGAATAAATACTTAAAAAGTCATTGGGCTAGAGAGAGAGAATGAAAATGACTCTGTAGTCCAGGGGTTAGGGCATTCACCTGAGAAGTAGGAGACCTCTGTTAAAATCCTCTTTTCTCCTCTAGCAGAGATGGGGAATTGAACCTAAGTCTCCTACACTCCACACGAGTGTTCTAACCGATGGACAAAAAGTTATAAGGCAGGTACCGCTATCTCCCATGGATATTTTGTACAGAGCAAGTTAAGCACCTAACTCACTCCAGCAACAAATGCCTTCAGCGCCTAAACCATCTGACTCCTGGCTAGTAAGTAGAGGTAGGTTCCTGCCTGCATTTAGATGCCTATCTCCAAGAGAGGGGTCAAGCTTAGGACACACCCCTATCATTGGCATCTTCCATTGGCTAGCTTAGGTGGCCCCCCACCTAGCATACTGGCTTTGTGGATTGCAGTCTAAGGTCATGTCTCCCCCTGTTGATTGTATAGGGAGCATAGATGCTTAATTTGTTTTTGTGGATTGCAGTGTTGTTCCTGTGATTTTCTAAGTGCCTAAAAATTAGGTGCCGTGATGTTCAGCATTGCAACGGCTAAGTTCATTTGTGGATCCCAGCCTTGGCTTTCATCTCTCTGTGACTCAGTTCTCCCATTTGTAAAATAGAGCTAACAATCCTTCCTTTGTCTTGTCGCCTTTCCCAGGCGGGGATTGTCTCTTACTCTGTGTTTGTACAGCATCTAGCACAATGGGGCTCTGTTTTCTCTTTGAGGCCTCGAGGTGCTGCTTGAATATAAATAATAAGAAAGGGCTCATTGTTAGCAATTGACAAACGAGGGATTGAAGCAATTAGGATTTCATGATCCTAACCCCACCATTTTTAATGAACACACCAGTTTCCGCAACCACCAAGAATTTCATTTCCCAATTTTCAGCCTCTTTCAGTAGCTGCTAATACATGTGCAAGTTCTAATTACCAGGAACATGCACTGAATAAATCCCCTCATTTTCTACTTTGACCTTTATGTCACTTGACAACATTTAAAACAAAATATTTTTAATCAGAGATGCTTAAGAACCAGCCTGGTTATACTTCAGGATTTTTTTTTCTCCCATCATCTTCTTTGCTCCACATAATCAGAGTGGTCATTAATTTTAAATAGAGCTAATTGCTGTCTTTTGGCCTTTTTAAACCCATCTCACCCATCTGTACCAGCAAAACCTGAACATGAGTAAAATAGACTTTGAGTCTTGATAAGACCGGGGGCAGGGAGGGTAATATGCTTGATTCTCCCAGGCTAGTGCAGAGGTTGTGTAAATTACACCATCTGGACCTCCTGAATCTCAGGGTGGATTCACCCAGAACAAGGACAGGCAGTGTTGCAGCAGCAGTGGGGCTGTCCTCCCTTAGGGATCCAGTTGGAACTACTTTAAGTTGTGCTCCGGGTTCCATAAGACTCCCAACCAAGGAGGCTGGGATAGAATGAATCAGTGCATCCCCCTAGATATCCTAACCATACCTTTCACCAGCCATCTGACCATCTTTGATGCTCCTCTACAAGCCCCAGTGGCAGAGAGAAGTTTGCAGTCACAATGTGGTCTACACCCTGGAATCCTTCATAGACTCAGGAGGGAATCTGAACCTGAGAAGTTTATTATTAAATGATCATTTCTCCATGGAAAGGAGCATGTCAAAAGTAATGATATCACAGAGAGCTGGATGCCAACCCGTGACAAAGGGCCAGAAATATCAAATTTCTGTTTTTCTTAGGCAAGGATCACATCTCTAGAGATGGGGGTCCCAACTAAAATCAATTGGACTTGTGTACATGCTGAATTCATACATTTTTTAAGACCAGAAGGGACCATTAGATCATCTATTCTGACTTTCTGCCCATAGAATGGAGGCCAGGGTTTGACTAAAAAAGACCTGATCCATGACCTTTGCCCCCAAAATCAAACCAAACCTCAATTTAACCTTTACTGTGCTCTGAAAAGGTCGCCCTAACCCTTTCTTTTTCATTTTTGGGTAGAGGTGGCAACCTCAAAATCTTGTGATAATGCCTGGTTCTTGTTAAATTTCCAACCCAGTTTTGCAGAGCGGTGGAGAGGAAATCTGATCATTCAGATCAGCCAAGGACAGCGTTGGGTATTTCTCCAAACTCAACCTTCATGCCTTTTGCCCAGCATGTCCTAGTCCCAAGCAATGACCTCTGGCAGGGAACTGACATTCTAACCATATCCTAAAACATCTACTTCTGCTGCTATTCAGGAAGAAATAGTTACTACTTTGTAACAGCCTCATTATATAGCCCAGATTAATATTAAATTTCTATATTCTAAGGCCAAATTCTCCTGTCAGTTATACCAATGCACTTTTGGACTCACATTTTTCATTATAGCACCTATTTGCTAGATAAACTACTAGGGCCTGATTCTCCATTAATCTGCACCTTGAGCAGTCATTTACACCAATGCAAAATGTTGCCATTCTGACGTTGGAGCCATTTACATTCACTTTGCTTTGCTATAAATGGCTACACACAAGGTGCAAGACCCTTTGAAAATATAAATAAAAAAAGATACCTGAGGCCTAATCCTGCTTTCAGTTATACTACTTTATATAACAGGAGAATTATACCAATAACTAAAACTCATGTGAGATCCAAATCAAGTCCATTATCTTTCAGATGAGATGTAAAACCAAGGCCCCGACTTCTTATGGTTTTCAAAATTCCTGTGGCATTTGTTCACTTCAATTGACTGGGTGCTCATTTAAAATGTTGGGTATTAATTCAAAATACAAATAAAAGTAATTAAATTCTGTCTACACAATACCCTGCAGCCGTTTCAGTTGGTTGGAGAATTCTTCCTCGTTTTCCACCCCTTGAACTACGTAGTGTGTAGCTGTTATTGTGTTTCACCCCAGGGACTCAGGAGACCTGGGTTCTATTCCTGGCTTTACCACGAACCTCATGGGTGACCTTGGCCAGGTCAGAGCACTGCTCTGTGCCTCAGTTTCCCCTTCTATAAAATGGGGACAAGATTCCAACCTCCTTTGTAAAGTGCCTTGAGATCTACTATGGAAAGTGCTAAAGATGACCTAGGCATTACCATGAACTCTGAACTTACTGAGGTTCACCTCCGACATTTTGCCCCTACACTGATGCAGGCCTGAAATCCATTTAGCACTTTTAGTTTCAGATTAAAAGAATTCTGATTTGTTGAGCCACCATAAAACAAAATTAGCAGTTTAGAAAAAGTTTTAAAAAAATAAAATAAAGCAAGTCAAGAGGCTTTGTTACAGAGCTTTCTCCAGTTCTGATCCAGCAATCCAAGAGCAGCAATGCAGCTTATCACCCTGTGATTTTCCTCAGAGGGCACATTTGCAAAAAATTATTATTTAGAAATAAGTGTGATACTTTTTCTCTCTCTCCACACCCTTCCTGCCTCCATCTTGATTTACAAGGTGGAATTATAATACGGCGCTTGGAGTTTTAGATCTTGAGCCTCTGATTTACATAAGCTGCTGGTGAATTTTAAACGCTTGGTTTTGATTTAGAAATCATTGCTACAAATGTCGTATTTATCTTGAATATTAAACTGTGTCGCCCATTGCTGCAAACTGGATTTAAGGGATTCAAAGTGCAATTGCATAGACTACAACCTATTTACAAATCATCCATATATATAATATTTTCCCCTTCACCAGGCTTTTTGATTACGAGATCAGCTACCATATAAAGAGCTGCTCTGCGATGTTTTCCTACCGAACACCTACCCTATTATCTCTGCATCTATGTATAAAATTCAGCTTTAAGTTCTGTTCCCAGCTCCCCAGGTGCCACCTTTGCCAGCTGCTACCATCCGAGGCAGAGATGCCTGGAACTCGGTGCCACACAGCTGCAACCCTTGGTTAAGTAACCTCATCTTTCATCTGCTGAAATGCGGTTTGTCTGGGTTTCCCCCCACCCCAGTGGGCCTCAACAAGACTAAATGTTAAATGAAATCATGGAAGATTGGCCACCATTAAAATTAATGGGAGAAAACTCACCCTGACCTCCAAATTTGTGTAAGCAAAGTAGGAGGAGAGGAAGAAGGCAAGAGTCCTTTATAACAACACAGCAAGAAGAACTGCAGATGGTTATGTTCTACATTGTTTTCCACTTATGTCCTCACTTTCATTTCTTTAAAAGCCAAGGAGTACGCTGTTTGATATACAAGTAGAGCTAGGCGGGAGCCAGATTTTCCATTTTGCCGGAAATGTTGTGATTTCTGTTTTTTCCATTCCAAAATAGAACCAAAATATTCAAAATTTCCCACGAAACAAAATTCCTAAAAAAAAAAATTAATTTTACATCAATCAAAGTGTTTGGTTCAGAAAAAAAAAACCTGAAACATTTAGCTCCCATCTCGAGCTTTTTAAGCTTCATAAAACCCAATTAGTTTCATTCTAAAAAGCTGCTTCAGGAGGAAAAATCAAAACATTCCATTCCAGAAGGGTTGAAATGGAACAGTTTGACATTAATGCTTCTTTTCTTTTTCTAAAAAATAAAACTTCATCAAATCCAATAGGTTTTTCCAACATTTTGGTTTTAACCAAAAACAGCATTTTTCATCAAAAAATAATTTCAGTGAACATTTTCTGACCAGTTCAATATCCAAGACACAGCATCTGTTACATGCCTTGCTGGCTAGACTGCCACTCTGTAATCCATTGTCTCCTATTACTATTTAACAGGCATAAAGGCCACAACCAGGGGAGGCGCCGTTGTGCTGCTAAACACTGTACAAACACAGAGTAAGCGACAGTCCTTTTCCCCAAGAAGTTTTCAGTCTCAAAGACAGAACATAGCAGGCAGATGAGGGTTGAAAGTAGGAAGACTGGGTAACAAATAAATATGATGCGGTGTGTGCACAGATCGTAGCTGGTCAGCAGCAGTGATCACAGTTCTCCATTGGCCTAGCTATTTTCAGGTTAGTTTACTCTATGCATTATGGTACAGGTGAGTTTCGAGCGGGGCCTGGAAGGAGGAAGGTGAAGTCTTTATGGATTTTGACTTGGAGCTTTCCCCACTTGTGAGTGGAGGTAAGTAGCCCAGAGCCAGGGACTGAATTGTGACTCGTAGTCCCCACTTGGCCCTTTGTTTCATGGGGGGAAGCAAACTGCACTGATCCTTTTCCTGGCACGGCTCATTTCCCCCTCCACATCAGCTCAATTGCCCTGGCCAGCAGACTCAAAGCTGCACCCACGCCCTGCCTCTGCACCCTCCTGAATGACTTCTAGGACCCTTTGATCACAGCAAGCAAAGCCTTTCACAAAGCAGTTTTCACGCTCTCCAAGCGGAGCTAATATTCATCTTAACTTCTGAGTAGAGAATTGCTCTGTGCTGATAAAGCAGCTGTGTT
Source organism: Emys orbicularis (assembly GCF_028017835.1). NCBI lineage: Eukaryota > Metazoa > Chordata > Testudines > Emydidae > Emys > Emys orbicularis. Next base: position 138,334,374 of record NC_088684.1, read on the forward strand.
TTTCCACTTGATGGCAACAAAACTGTCTCTTGGCTACCTCCTAAAGGTATTAATTAATGTTTAATTAATTAATGTACATAGGTGCTTTGAGATTCCCAGATGAAAGGCAGTCTAGAGGGGGTAGGCAGTATTCACTGAAATTCACCCTTGTGCAGAGGGTCAGCCACAGGCTTATGTACCATTTAAATGCTATTTTGAAATTCACCCTGTTCTGGCTCCTCTGCACGAGAGTCAATATCACCCTATTAGTATTATTAAAAAAAAGCCCAACAGGCAGCGTCGTCATTTGCAGTTATTTACAAGCTGATGCAGATAGCCTATCTTGAACTCCCTGCACTTTTTAGGCTTCTTAAGTTTGTATTAGAACTTCATATACAGTGTGGTCCTCTGACAGTCACTTGTTCAGGAGATAAGGATTAATCTGAATCAAATCTCAACTAGAATTGAATTAGCCTCTCCTACTTCTGTCCTGACAGTGCACCAAGAACACTGGGGGAAGGGGGAGGAACGACATTTCCTTTAATTAACAACAATTGAAACAGTGAAACAAACTGGCAGCTCTTTACTATCTATTTTAGGTACTAATATGCCCCCCATTTATTAGATTATCTGAGCACCTCACAATCTTTAATGCATTTACTCTCAACACTCCTGCGAGGCAAGGAAGAGCTATTATCCTTATATATTAGGATATGCTTACAAAAAAAAAGAAAAACTCTGCAGCAGCGAGTCTCAGTGGCCAGGTCAACTGACTTGGGCTCATTCTACCGAGCTAAAAATAGCCATGTAGATGTTCCCATTTGGGCTGGAGCCTGGGCTCTGAGACCTTCCTTTAGTTTCAGAGATCCAGCCCCAACAGGAAGTTCTACACTGCTTATTTTAGCCCCATAGCATGAGCCTGCAAGCCCGAGTCTGTTGACTAGCCTCTGAGATTTACTGCCGCAGTTCTTTTTCTGCAGTGCAAACATACCCTAAGGGACTTGCCCAGGGTTACAGAAAGACAGTGCCAGAGCAAAGGATTTAACCCAGGTCTCCCATGTTCCAGGATAACATCCTACCCACTGGCTCACCCTTCCTCTGACCATGATCTCTACATTCCCTAGAGAAGGCATTAATAATTTTTACACTGCCGTGTTTGAAGAGGGGAGTGGGAGCTTTGCAGATTCCAGCAGGCACTGAAAGCGATTTCCTTCTTACACAGATCCAAGCCACAACATTCTAATTCAGATACTGAACCCCCTCAACATTCCAAGGCGCATAGATGTGGGGTTCTGGTTTGACCCACCGGCTGTGGCCAAAAGCATTAATGTGATCCTGGGATGCGCAAACAGGGAGATCTCAAGTAGGAGTAAAGAGGTTATTTTACCTCTGTATTTGGCACTGATGCAACCACAGCTGGAATACTCCCAGTTCTGTTGTCCACAATTTAAGAAAGATGTTGATGAATTGGAGAGGGTTCAGAGAAGAATCATGAGAATGATTAAAGGATTAGAAAACCTGCCTTCTAGTGATAGACTCAAGGAACTCAATCTATTTCGCTTACCAAAGAGAAGGTTAAGGGGTGACTAGATCACAATGTATAAGTACTTACATGGGGAACAAATATTTGATAATGGGCTTTTCAATCTAGCAGAGAAAGGTATAACATGAACCAATGACTGCAAGTTGAGGTTAGATAAACTCAGACTGGAAATAAGGTGTAATTTAACAGAGAGAGTAATTAATGATTGGAATAATTTACCATGGGTCGTGGTGAATTCTCCATCGCTGGCAATTTTAAAATCAAGAGTTGATGCTTTTCTAAAAGATTTGCTCTATGAATTATTTTGGGGAAGTTCTGTGGCCTGTGTCATACAGGAAATCAGACTAGCTGATTGCAGTGGTCCCTTCCGGCCTTGAAATTTATGAAAAAAATAGGGGATGTTTGTAATATTTGGATCTGGCTCTAGGTTCATAATTTGAAACTCTGCTAGAAGTTATGGGGTGTTCGGACATGGGATACTGATTGGAGCCCTGAAGAATCATGTCCTAGTCTACTATTCTCTCCATTGGCTCCCCTGTTCATTTCGGGATCTCAAGTTCAAGCTAGAGAAGACAAGTGATGGTGGTAGGCTCTGTGTGGTGTAACTCTAGTCAAGTCATGTCACTTCTATGTGCTTCTAATTCCCATCCTCCCAGTGTCTGCCTTGTGTGGTTACACTGTTAAGATTTTCAGGGCAGGGACTCTCTTACTATGTTAGTTTATAGTGCTCAGCACAATGGGAACCAGATATCATCTGGGAACTCTAGGTGCTACTGTAATACAAATAGAAACATGGGACCATAGGAATTGCTAGGATCAGACTGGAGCAGACCTGTGGTGCATCTTGTCCAGTATCCTGTATAATAAATTCATTAATAGTTACAAGACACTCAGATTCTACTTGTATGGTCCGTACCCCTGTAGTTAGAAGACTGCACTCCAAAAAGCTGTGGAGCTCTGTTTAGGATACGATACATCACACTGTAAGTTGTTAACTTTGGTTTAGCACAATAAACACCAAGGAATAGACACACTTGGCATGTGAGCCAAGGCCATTACTAGCAACAAACTCCCAATCTGCAGTCGATAATTGTTTCCAGAATCAGGCCCAAAGGCATAACCATGGAAGCAGCAATTAAAAGGTGGTTAATTAAAAGTCATTATAAAATGGTTAGTTAATTTTATACATTACTCGGCTATGACTTAAGTCTCCTGAATGCAGGAAAGACGGCTGTAATAGCAATCAGCGACAGCTGGGTTAGATATAGTTATATTTGACTTCCCCTGTTTTCTTTTAAAGGGAAAGCTGAAGCCAAGTCTCTAAGCAACCAATCCTGGGAGGACAGGTAAGCAAACTGTCTAATTAGCACCAGACTAATGTACCGGAAAGATATCTATGCATCACAAGCCTTTGCAGGTGGAATCAATATTGCTCAGGTGTTTTTGATTGTCTAAGTAAAGAAAGAGGTTGTGCTTCATTGCTACAAAGAGAACAAGCAAATTCTCCATTCCAAGAGTGGGAAGTCTTTGCTTGCAGAACAGAAGGTTATGAATAGAGCTAGTCTGAAATGTTTTTCCCATCAAAAAATGCCAAATGGTTGAAAGGAAAACATGTTGCAGTAATGTATTGATTTATATAAAACTTCATTTCAATTAAATTTCAATGAGGAAAAAAATGGAATGGAACATTTCCATTTCAGAATGACTTTTCATTTCAATTTTTTAAATTTGATATTATAATATAAAATTAAACATTTAAACAGCATGAAACAGTTTGATTTTATTGAAACAAAATGCTTCGACTGACTCAAAATGCTTCAGTTTTTCAGAATTTTGTTTCACAGGAAATTTCAACATTTGGGTTTCGGAATGGAAAAAATGTGAAACTGGGAATTTCCCATTGTCCGGAAAAATCCAGTCCCCTGCCCAGCTCTATTCCCTGTGCTGCTCATGTGCGAAACCCACAGCTATGCCAACGGTCAGCATGAGCTGTATTCATCACTTAAATCCCATTCTGAGAGATTAAATGGTGCATAAACCTTGTGCTGGACTTCTGTATAATGGGTAAATTACACTATATGGGCTGTTTGATGCCCATTGTATCTGCAAGCACACAGCTTCAGATGGTAGCTGGATCATTTCAGTTTCATTTGGAGCACACTGAATTTCATGAAGGGTGGGGTAAAGGTGAATATCAGTAATGATGAGTCAACATGCTTGTTCACTGGTAAAATGGCCATACAGAGGGAAGAAATAACAGTAGGCTTGTCTTCACTACCCGCCCGGATCGGCGGGTAGAAATCGATCTCTCGGGGATCGATTTATCGCGTCTCGTCGGGACGCGATAATCGATCCCCGAATCGACGCGCATACTCCACCAGCCCAGGTAGGAGTAAGCGCCGTTGACGGGGGAGCAGCGGCGGTCAATTTGCCGCCGTCCTCACAGCGGGGTAAGACGGATCAGATACGTCGAATTCAGCTACGCTATTCCCGTAGCTGAATTTGCGTATCTGAAATCGATTCCCCCCCACCCCCCGTAGTGTAGATGTAGCCAGTGACTGAAAACATAGTGCAGAATCAAGGCATTAACATGTACTTTATTCTCCTCTTCCTTCCAATTATCTCTTCAAGGCGGGGTGGGGAGGGGAAACCAACTTCTTACTAGAGAACTAGAGGCACTTTAAATAAATTGCTCCATCTGACCAAGAAAACCTGCTAAGCATAAATTGTATTGCTTGACAAACATTGGGCTATGAACAGGCTTAGGAAAAATAGTAATTTAGCATTTTTCAGTGCTTGGCTAGACACTCCCTCAGCTGGGCTGCTGAAAGGCCAGAAATATATTAACATTAATTTCCACTACACGTACAATAAGAGCTGATCCTAAGGCCATCCACACAGTGAGATTGCATATGGACTTCTTTTTACTTCAAAGCATCTATTTTGAGAGCTGAAAGGACTTACCTGGTACCCAGTCCACGTACCAGCTTTCTGCAAAGGGGTAAATTTCATCTGTACAGAGCGCAGAATTTGGTCCATAACATTTGTAGCCTGGTGAGACAAAACAAGACCATCCGTAGGCAAGACCCTGGTTTGGCAGGTAAAAATCAATGGTGTTGATTGATTCATATCTTATATTTTGCTCCATACATTAGGGCTGGGATTTGCAATGGAGCCCAAGGGAGTTGGGCATCTAACTTTGAAAATCCCAGTCTAAATAAAACAACATGATGAGACAGTGAAAACTCAAACGTCTTCCTCCTAAGTTATGAGTAATGTAATTTCCTCTCCACTAAACATTGCTTATTTAATTTTACTTGTTCTTTAACATTATACATTGGTTAACTCTCCAAACAGCAGTATAACTTAAGTAGATGTGGTAAAAGTCCACCAACTAGCCTGGCTGAAATTTTGAATGTAGAAAGAGTGAGTGAGTGTGTGTGTGTTTAAAAAAGGACAGCTAAGGGATTTGATGCAATGGTCTAAATGGTGCCATTAAGAGAATATGCTAGGACGGCAAAAGATGGACTTTTTTATTATTCCACATGTTTATATTTTATTGCTAATAATTACAGAGAAGTGTCAATCCCCTCACCCTTTCTTTCATCACTTTGAGACCTTCCAGGTTAACTACGTTGTCAAGAGAATGTCACAAATCCACCAGTAAAATTATGTTTCTCATTAGGAGATGATCTAATCAATTTAACGTGGTATCTTTGGTACAGCCTACCCTATCAACATATACACACTATAAATGGAAAAATCTGTTTTTCTGTCACACTATCTAATACCAGGCTGCTTGTGCCACTACATTTTAGAGCTTGTCAGCAATTCAGTTACAATCTCTTATTTCCAGGGGTTTATACCATAGCCATTAAAAAAAAAATCAATTCTGGATGTCACTTGATGTGCATTTTTGTTATAAGGGTCGATTATATTTATTTAGAATTTTTTTTTGATTGACTCAAGATGCCCCAAATTCCCCAGGAATTGTTAAAATTAGAGATGGACCCTGGGACCATAACCCTTTGTCTAAACACTTTTGAAGTCTGAAAAAGTTCATTGTTTAAGAACATAAGAATGGTCATAGTGGGTCAGATGCAATGATCCTTCTAGCCCAGTATCCTGTCTTCTAACAGTGGCCAGCAGCGGCGGCTCTAGGCACCAGCGCTCCAAGCGCGTGCCTGGGGCGGCAAGCCGCAGGGGGTGCCCTGGCAGTCCCTGCGAGGGCGGCAGTCAGGCAGCCTTCAGCGGCTTGCCTGCGGGAGGTCCGCCAGTCCCACGGATTCGGGCGGTGGGTACGCTGAAGCCGCGGGACCGGTGGACCTCCCGCAGGCAAGCCACCGAATCCGCGGGACCAGGGACCTCCCGCAGGCAAGCCGCCAAATCCACGGGACCGGCGGACCTCCCGCAGGCAAGCCGCCGAATCCGCGGGACCGGCGGACCTCCCGCAGGCAAGCCGCCGAATCCGTGGGACCGGGGACCTCCCACAGGCAAGCCGCCGAATCTGCGGGACCGGGGACCTCCCGCAAGCAAGCCGCCGAAGGCAGCCTGCCTGCTGTGCTTGGGGTGGCAAAAAAGCTAGAGCCACCCCTGGTGGCCAGTGCCAGATACTTCAGAAGAAGTGAACAGAACAGGGCAATTTATCAAGTGATCCATGCCCCATTGTTCAGTCCCGGATTCTAACATTCAGAGGTTTAGGGACACCCAGAGCATGGGGTAAACTTTGTGGATCAGGACAATAGGGCCTCCAATTCTGCAAACACTTACATACGTAGGATATGAAGAATCCCTGTCACTGGTTACCACCAGGTTGGACAAACATCTCTCAGGGATGGTCTAGTTAGACTTGGTCCTGCCTCTGTGCAGGGAAATGGATTAGACAACCTCTTGAGGTCTCTTCCAGTCCTGCATTTCTATGTGCTACCTTTATACATGCAAGTTGCCCATTGGCTTCAATGGGATGACTCAACATGCATCATGTTAAGCTGGTGTGTAAGCATTTGCAGGATCAGGGCTCTAGTTATTATAGGAAGATAAGGCACAAGTAAAAGTTTTTGAAAGTATCCTATTAAGTAGTTAAAATTCTACATTAAGTCCTTTGTCTTATTGTTAACACAGGGACTTAAGCGGATTCTGCGGGCTCTCTGAACAGTTTCAATCGTAAAGGATAAACAGGTGGCTGAGGAGGAAAATACAATAATTACTAACCCCAAATGGTTAAAGCTAGATGAAAAAGCAAAAGGAACTTTCCACAAATATTCATTCACACTATTAAAATGAATTCATTTCAGCCATGCCAATGTCCAGCTCTCAGGTTTGCTTTCCAAAACATTCAAGAGATCGAGTTTCACTGTCAAAAACATCTGTGGGAAGGCAAGTTCAAAATGGCACACACAATGTTTTAAAACTCATACGCATACAAGTTTTTGCTCCTGAACAGCCTGCATGATTGTCCAATCAAGACACAAATAATGCAGGTGGCTTACCAGATGTACCGTAAAATAAGCAACACAGAGCTCATGTCTCACTTGCAATCCCATGCATAGAGTAAAAATTCAAGCAACAAATAATATTGGAGAAAGTCATACTGCACTTATGGAATTCAGCTGCTTTTAAAGTCATCACAGTTGAATTACACCCCAGTGCAGAGAGCTAATACATGGCCTATTCATCACTTAAGTCTTTCTTGAGCCCAATAGTCTTGAAGTGGTGCATAGAGCTTGTGATGCCCTTTTCACTGAGGTGAATTTCACCCTGACTGAATTATTCTTTGCAAAATATTCTCCCAGATGTAATTATCTTAACACACATCAACAGAAGCGGGATGTGAGTGGAGGATAGTTATTAAAATAATCATTTCTTTTATCACAACAGGTTCATCTCTTGCAGTTCCTTAACAGCGTGCACATCCATTTAAAATAAAGTCAATTTCAAACAACACTATTAACGATAACAAAAAACCATAATAATAATGAATGCCGTTAAAAATAATTGGCCAGATCCTCAGTTAGTGTAAACCAGACTAGCTCAATTGACTTCAGTGGAACTATGGTGATTTACACCAGTTGTGGATCTGGCCCAAAATTAATAGTTCTTGATTTCTACTGTTGATGATACAAAGATTTTAAATTAAAGATTCAGTATTTGAATAGTTACACTTGTCCAGTTCAAATGGATTTTTATCAATGTGCTCATATTCTCCTGCAGAACTCATTGTTGGCTGTCAAGATTATAGTCTAATTGCTTTTGAAATTTCAATTAAAAAACAAAAATGATAAATGAAGATATCAGAATTCAGAAATCACCCACTACACATCCAAATGCATTTTTAACTGATTATTATAAAACTACACTATAACTTTATTGAAATTGTATCCTCTATGCTAAATGGATTCCTATACACTATCACTCTTCGGAATGATCCATAAGTTTTCCTGACCAAGACCTAAGTAAAAAGAGGACAAATAGTCTTGTGCTTAGGTTAAAATTCCTGACTGAGTATCAGAAGTTCTGGGTTCAATTCCGAACTCTGCCACAGATTTCTTAGGTGACCCTGGGGAAGTCATATAAATCCTGATTCAGCAAAGCACTTAAGCACATGTCTTCAGTAGGATTTAAGTATGTGCTTAAATGCTCTGCTGAACTGAGACCTTGATCTCTCTGCTTCAAGTTTTCCCCCTATAACACACTTGGCCTATTTAGACTTGAGGCTCTTTGGAGCATGGACTGTCTCTTACTATGCATATGTTCAACTGCTAATGCAATGGGGTTCTTATCTTGATGGCAGCTTTAGGTTCGACTGCAGTACAAATAATTAATAATAATACAGTATTTACATATAGAATAATCTTAGGTAGACAAATTAATGAGGGATTTTAATATTTTTGGAGAATCCCAGGCCCCGCAAGCAGACAGAAAAAAATACCGTTGAGGTTCAACACATCTGATAAACTTCTTCAATTCAAACCATGCACCATCTCTGCTGAGCCAATACCTCTGCAAGTTTGCGCCTGATAGTAAAGCATTGCTGCAGTGTAAACAGTTTGCTGTGCAGATTGGCTAGCCTATCTATTAATCAACTAGATTAAAAGGATGATGGCAACTCTCCGATAATTATGCAACATAATGAAAAGATTGGGAAGCCTGATTTAGGGCTTATTAGCCTTTGAAATCCTTCATTAGCCGTATTAGTTTCCTGCACCAGATCCCGACGGGGAGGTATTGCCGCTGTACTGCAAGATACAAAGATCTGTCTGATACTTTTAACTACAATCACACCTGGATTTTGTGACCTTAGAAACCTCAGTGCATCAAATCCAATGTTTTTAGCCTATGGTCTCTCTAGAATATATTACATATTCCTTATTCAGTGGCAATATATTTCTGTTAAAAGCCTTCCTAGGGGTGCAGTGATCAGCACTGCATACAGTTCTAGACAGAATAGTGCTTGCTGAATTTCCTGAGGCATCATTCTTGTCTATAATGGGAAGACATGGTGCACTGGCAAATGTGCTAGGACACCGGCCAAAAGCATTGTCTGGATGCTGCAGTGAGAATGTCAGTCCATGCAATTCTCTTTGGTCCACGCTTATGCTGGATACCTATCAGCTCAACTCCCAGGCCTGACAACCTCAGAGGGCTTTTGAGATTCAGAACTTTTCTTCGGTATAAATATTTATTTATACAGTATCCATATCATATTCGACCTCTCTCCAGACTGTGCTCTGTGTTGTCTCCCACAGAGGCTCTTAGCACTCTGAGCCATTGTCACCTGGATGTCTGCCCACCACCCTGGCACTTCCCTCCATCAATAGCAGCCTCTGTAGGGCTCTATAGCTTGACCAGCAGGACTACAATGTCTGCTCATATCCACATTCAGGGATCTCCTGTAGGGATGAGTGAACCAGTTCAGATAAGATAAGAACTGACCTAAAATCTCAACCCCAAAGAGTTGCTGGAAGCGTGATTTACTTTTCTCTCTCAGTTATTTTTCATTTTCACTGTGTGCCAGGGTTCTGGGCCAGAAGCACCAAATATCACAAGAATCATTTTTTTTCTCTCTCTCAAGACCAAAAGAATACAGAAGCAGGAATCTTCTGGAACCAGAGAGCAGAACCTATTCTTAGATTTCCAGCCTCGGTTTGGAGGCGGGAGGGGTTTGAATAAGCATCTGAAATTTCTGATTTGTCTATTTAGACTGTAATTCCTTTTGGCAGGGATTGGCTCAATGTACAATGCCTAACACAAAATAAAAACCCCCAGTCTTTGCTGGGTCCTGGCAGTGCTACAGAAATCATCATCATCACTCCAATAACCACATTGGTCATTGGGGCACCATCACTGATGTCAATCAACCAATTGTCTCCACCCTGATGATTGTGTGTCAGGGCTTGAGTCTTCACAGAGTCCATTCCTGTCCATTCTTTTATGTTGTCAGTCCATCTCTTCTTTTGTCTACCTCTTCTTCTCTTCCCCTGTACTGTCCCTTGGAGGATGATGTTGGATAGGCCAGATGATCTTGTTACATGGCCATACCACGTCAGCTTGCGCTTCTCCACGGTCTTCAGGAGGTCTTCATATGACCCAGTGCATTGGGTTATGCGGACCTCTTCATAGTGACAAGGTCGAAGTATGAGATGCCCAGGATTTTACGGAAGTCTCTCATCTCTACTACCTGTATTTTCTGTTCAAGTTCTACCATAAGGGTCCATGTCTCGCATGCATACAGAAAAATAGAGATGACCAATGCGTGCAGCAGTTTCAGTTTGGATTCCAGGGAGATGTTCTTATTCCTCCAATTGGCTTTAGCTTTGCCACTGCTACTGCTGTTTGTGCAGTTCTTGCCAGTATTTCTGCCTTTGATCCTTCATCTGTGATTGCCCCCAAATACTTGAACTGTTTCACAGTCTCCAGCTCTTGTCCACTGACAGCGATAGGTGAGCTGATCCCGTCATGTTTGTTTGTCATCAGCTTGGTTTTCTCTGCACTGATTTCCATGCCATATTTTGCAAAGGTTTCATCCAATCGTTTCACAAGATTGGCAAGTTCATCTTTGCTGCCTGCCAGGCCATCAATGTCATCAGCGAACCGAAGATTTGAGATTGTTCGCCCCCAAATGCTGACTGTGCATATGTGATCTTCTAGGGCATCAGTCATTATGCGCTCCAAATAGATATTGAACAGTGTGGGCGAAAGAAGGCAGCCTTGCTGGACTCCAACAGTGGTATGAAATCGCTCTCCTATTGTGCCATTGACGAGAACTGCACTGCTGGCCTTGGCATACAGTTGTTTAATGGTAAGAATAAGCTTACGACCAACACTGTACTACTTCATGGTTGTCCAGAGAGTGCAGCCTATAGGACTAACCTTCTTGCTTGCATATATATATATATATATATATATATATATATATATATATATATATGCAAGCAAGAAGGTTAGTCCTATAGGCTTTTCTTATAGTTTAAATATTTGGTTTATTGTAATAGGTTTATAGATTTATATTAAATTAAGTTTGGCTGTAAGGCAAGAGACCTACAGGCCATATCCTGTATGTTAAGCTAAGGCAAAGTTAGCATATCTATATTAAGTCCTTTTACTCAGGAAGCAAAGTTGTTACTTATATCTTGTTACTGTGAAAGTAGAATGAATTATATTGTTAAAATAGAATGGATTAAAGAAATGCTGTATGTTCCTTTAAGCAGGAATAAGGAATGTTGAAATATAGTTGTCAGGAAGAGAAACATTAAGGTATGAAACAATGGGTCCACTTAAGCTAATGGTGGGACATTAACAGGAGATCGGTAATAGTTAGTAAGGAAATAAGATATAACAGGAGTACTTGTGGCACCTTAGAGACTAACAAATTTATTAGAGCATAAGCTTTCGTGGGCTACAACCCACTTCTTCTAATAAATTTGTTAGTCTCTAAGGTGCCACAAGTACTCCTGTTATTTTTGCGGATACAGACTAACACAGCTGCTACTCTGAAACCTGAAATAAGATATGTATGCCTAGCCCCAGGTAAACTTATCAGTTATACTTCCTTTTGTTATCTTGTTAAGTTCGTGCCCTTTTATCTGTATAAATAAGATAGTTTGAGTCTTGCATGGTGCTCACATTATCTGGGTGTATTAGCAGAGCGCTTTGCTAATAAACAGAGTGGTCTAACAAATTGTGAGTCCTAAGTCGCACTTTCACATTACCTAAATAGATGAGTACCCACGCCTATGTCCGTGACCTTTTATTTAGACCAATATACAATGGAGAATGGCATAGGGGGGTTTTCAATGTTGTACCCACAGACTTAACAAGTACACCACAAGAGACTGATGTGTGTACATACCTGTCATCAATACGCACATACATATTAGCCTATGAGGTAAGCTTACCCTAACATTTCTGTGGGTGAGGAATGAAATTTGGGCATAGGAGGAAGGATTTCCGGCACTTTGCCCTATAAAAGAGGTGACCCACCTCAATAGAGTACTCCATTTCTTACTTGACTTCAGCTCTCACTTTACTACATCTCCATTCTCACTTTACTTTATTCTCACTTACTTCCTCCACTCTATCGATTCAAACCATCTACGATAACTGCTACTATTAGTAGGCTATACTTGTTCTTCTTAAACTTTAAGTTTCAAAGGAACTAGGCTAAGCTTGGTTTCCCTAAGTTTTATTCTTAGTTTGTTTATTAGGTTTTAATTTAAGTTTGTCAAGTAAACCCTAGTCAGCTTTGGTAGCTCTTAGCATTTTCTAAGCACTGCATCCCTCACTCAAGAATTGAGAAACCTGAACCGCAAGGCTGTTCCTGTGTCTCTTACCACAAGGTTATCAAGAAAGGATGTGAGTATGTTAACCAAAGCTTTGTTGCATATAATACTATATTATCATATGTATCTTTTGAATAGCAGTAATGCAATTGTAACTCTGGGTATTTTACCATTTACTTACTATTATTGATTTTAATAAAAAGTCTTTAAGGCTATATCTGTCTCAGTGTGAGCTTCCTGTCATACCCCTGAGGATCCTTTATAAATTCTGTGGAGCCTGATTCAGGACAAGAACTTTTATCTTCTGATCAAACAGATTAGCGAGCTTAAAACCCATACTAATTAATATTGATGATAATAATTATTAATATTATTATTAAAATCAAATAATTAAATGAATAAATTAAATTCCCATATTATCCAAATTAATATTATCAGTACACCCTAAATCAGGGTACAAGAGCTTCGTGCCATACTCTGTCAAATGCCTTCTTGAAGTCAATAAAGATGTGGTAGATGTCCTGCTGGTGTTGTAAGTACTTCTCACATAGAACACGAAGGTTAAAAATCTGTTCTGTGGTACCTCTTCCAGCACGAAAGCCAGTCTGTTCTTCAGCAATGATATTCGCCGCTTGTGACTTCAATCTGTTCAATAGGACTTTCAGCATCACTTTGCTAGGATGGCTAATTATGCTTATGGTCCGGTAATTTTGACATAATTGCAGGTTGCCTTTCTTTGGCAAAGTGATGATTAGAGACTGTGTCCATGTGGAGGGCCACTCACCAGTCTGCCAGATCTTGTTGCAGATCTTGGTGATATATCTATTACTATTTCTCCTCTGAATTTCATCAGTTCAGCTGGGATGTTGTCAATACCTGTAGCCTTTCTGTTCAGGAGTGATTTCACAGCTGTCTCCACTTCTTCACGCAGTATTGGAAAGTCATCCTCCTCTGTTGAATCTGGGCTGTCTAGGACACTAGGATCTCCATTTGTCTGGTGGTTGTATAGATCAGAGCAGTAGTTTGATCACCTATTGATGATGTCCCTTTCTTCTCTAAGACTGTTCCCTTCTTTGTCTTGAATTGCGTTAGCTTTGGTCCATTTTTCCTTCGTCAGATCTTTTACAACCTGGAAGGCTCATTTGCTATTTTTATTATTGATATACTCTTCAATTTTACAGCATTGTTTTTCAATCCATATCTCCTTGGCCACCTTCATTCCTTTCTAGATCTTTCTGCCAATTGCTCTGTATTTATCAGCTCCCTCAGTGCTGTTCTTGTCTCTCTTAGGTTCTCTTCTAATGTAATGTAGTATTTCATTTGTGACCCATGGTTTTGTCTTCTTACGGTGTTTCCCAAGGATGTCCACTGCTACCTCATTCATTACAGTGTTGAAATTGTTGGTTATTGTTTCTGCGTCTCCCTCTAGAGCAAGCAGCGGGGGCAAATTTTCCGCCGATCATTGCTTGGAATGACTCTGCAATGTTTCAGTCTCTGAGTCTTTCTAAGTCAAACTTGGTTCTGGTGAACTTTGGCCTGACAATTTTCCTTAGCTGCAGCCAAAGTTTAGCATCACAATTCTGTCCCCGGACCCACAGGGAATGCTGCAGTAATACAACTAAATAAAATGATGATTTAATAGTGCATGACCTTGTCTCCTATTCCTAGAGCATATCCATCAGTTCAGAGTGTCTACAATGAATAGAAACATAGTAATTCATAAAACATAATCAATAAACTTCTAATTAATGCTCCCTGCTTGGCATTCACAGTTTTATTTGCAAGGATGATGGAATTCTTGGGAACGCAGTGTGACCTAGAGGATAGTGCATTGGACTGGAACTCAGGAGAACTGGGCTCTGTTCCTGGCTTTGCCACTGGACTGGTAGATGACCTTGGGCAACCCACTTCACCTTTCTGTGCCTCTGTTTCCACATCTGTAAAATAGAGATAATGATACTTGCCTTCTTTGTAAAGTGCTTTGAGATCTAGGTTCTTTATGAGAACTAGATATTATTTTCCCTCTTAAGTACATTCACATTTGTGAGGCTTATTTATTTGGACTTGATTTGTGTTAGAATGAGAAGAAAAGGACAAACCCACCACCCACCAGGACAGAAGCAGCCAGGTGTTCAAATCAGCTATCATACACTTGTATTCAGATTTTTCAGCTCCAGATAGCTTCATGCCTATCGTTTGCTCCCTTTCTGCTGAGCCTGAGCAAAAAATAAGATGATGGAGATAGATGGTTCAAACAAGTCTTGATCCCCCTGCAACACCATCCCAGTTTGGGTTTCTGACTGCAAGATCCAAGATGCAGTATCAGTCCTTCTCTCCAAGCTCCTATTCTATACAAGCTGGAGCAATTTAGTCCCAGGATGGAGAAATAGGTCATGTTAAACAGAAACCACCTGTGATCTCCATAGAGGGACAGATGTCCTGATCTCCAAGGCGATCCCACATTCTGAAGTATATTTTGAGAGCTGGGGGTTTTACTGTCAGATCGGACGTGTAGTCTTCATGCAACGATTATCCATTCAGGTTTAGTTGCTGTTTGGCAAGTGTAAGATCATCCCCTCTGGACGCTCACAAGGCAGCATTGTAAATTGTAAGACAGAAATGCCAAGCTGTTGGAGCTATTATCACACAAACAGCATCTGGCACCTTTTGATGGGCTGCATAAGCAGATGCTGATACACAAAATGCCAGTACTTCTCAAGTGGCTCACCTGTTGTGAGACTAGCTGGCTATCTTCCCATTACGCTCCCAGCTGCCATCATTTTTTTTCCATGTGACCTTCTCACTTATGAGCATGGAGTGACACAAAATTCCATACAATTTAGGGAAGGTTTTTTTTTCTTTTTCTTTTTTAATTAAAATAAAAATAGACCTGTACTGAGTAGCAGTGACTGTTCTCTAGGCCAGCATCCTCAACCAACCCTAACTCTCTGTGCCACCTCACCCGAGCACTCAAAAACACCAGGAGCAGGATTGAGCCCCTATGGAGTCCATCATTTAAAGACCTTTCATGCTGTTTCAGGTATCTGTCACCCGCTTACACTGTTGTTGTAGCCGTGTCTGTCCCAGACCTGAAGAAGCGCTCTGTGTCAGCTCGAAAGCTTCTCTCTCTCTCACCAATAGCAGTTGGGCCCATAAAAGATATAACGTCACCCACATTATAACATAAACAAACTCCCAACCAAATTAACCAACCAACCAACAAGCCTGAGTGGAACCTTAACCCTGTGTGCCAGGTCACAGTGCCACTCACTCAAATTTGGGCTGGCCGCTTCTCCATCATGTTGCAGGGGCAGCTGCGCCCCATCTCGATGGCACCTTGACCCCTTGCACCAATTTGTAATGCGGCTCACTAACCGGACAGAGTGGGGCTGCTACTTGGTGCTTGCTGCCCCTCTTTCCACCATAACCAGCAAACCATTCAAAGTTTGCTGCGCACCACCCCTTGAAAGTTTAATTCTCACCTTTCTCCCCTCCCTGTTGAGAACCTCTTTCTAAGTGGTAAGAAGGGGGCGGCACACTAAAGTTTTGTATCGTATGCTTGTCTAGTTGGGGTGTTTTTGGGGGTGGCTGGGGAGATTCCATAGTTCACAGGCTCCAAAGTTCCGCAGCATATCTGTAGAACAAGAGTCTGTTCCTGTTTCCCTGTCAATCCATCCATCCAGATCTGATGAACTGTTATTTTGGTTGGGCCAACGATAAACTAATCAGAGCTGCTCATTTCAAAAAGGACTTCATTTCTGAAGTAAAATCCAGCTTGGAACTTCGCTCTCTCCTCTCCCTGATGTTAGAAATGACACTTCAGTATAAAACAAGACCCCTGCTGTAAAAAGTAAAACAGATCTGTTAATTAACTAAGATTGCCAGTGGCTCCCAGTGGGGAGACAGCTGCACTGCATGTTCCAGTGTTTTAGAAGCATCCCAGTGTTTGAAAAAATTGCCATTATTTTCTGTATGCCATCTTCACGTACACGGCTATGCACCGAAGCTGTGTGTATGCTCATATATCACATAGCAGGTGATCGACTTCCACTGGAGGGATACCACTGAACATGATGTTTGCATTATAGGCTGTCCTTCCACTCAGATAATTCTTGTTTATTTCACACCTCCTTCTTGGAGAAGTACAACGTCAGTGCACAACTTCGGAAATAGATGGTTTATTTCAGCTGTGCCGCCCCTTTGAGAGCCCAGCCAAAGCCACAAATTTAAACAAAGAAAACCTCAGGGCCCCAGCAGAATGGAGGAATAGAGAGAAAAAAAACCAACCTTAGAGAGAGTTAAAACACACAATTCCCATTGATTTTCAAGGCAAGATATGTGCCCAACTCCCTTAGGCACTTTTGAAAATATGACCATCTGTGTTGCTAGGGGGTTCTTTGTGGGGGGTTCTATTTTAAAAACACAGACATCGAACAGAGTCTTGCACTCTAGGACCCTGATCATGCCCTCTAAGAACTAACGAGCACTGGTTGAAAAATTCCTGTGGAAACTGTTTTTTTTTTTTTTTTTTTTAAAGAAAGTTGGATCTTCAACCAAATTTTTTTTTTTGAAAGTATCTGCTTTCTGTGGAAAATTGTGACTTTTTGGCAGCAAACCAAAAAATTCTCAATTTTCAGTTCCTCGATGAAGCATCAACATTTTCCACAGGAATTACAAAATCTCCATTTTCCAACCAGCTCTAGCATTAATGTAATACAAACAAAACAAACAAACAAGAGAAAACAGGCTGGGAGATCGTGAGCTAGGATTGGTGTAAATCAAAGCAGATCCACTAAATTAAAAGAAAATATAGGCCTAATTCTACCAGCCCTCGATGTGATGACAATGAAATTCCCACATATATAAATCTTACACGCTCAGGACTCCACATTCACAAGAGCAGAGATTACACATTTTTCTTACTGTACTATTTTAATTTTTTATTTGCACTGTGGGAACCCCTAATGACTGCAATCAGGATCCCATGGGGATAGGCATTATACATACGTATCGCCCCTGTCCCAGAGAACTTAGGGCCAGATTTTGAAAGCTGTTTGGGTGTTGAATTCTTGAAATCAATGGGAGTTAGGTGCCTAAATACCTTTAAAGCCCTGGCCCCCTATTATCTAAGTGTCTGACAAGTGATAACAGGTAGATACCAGAAACAGATGGTGGATGGGGAGGCATGAGGTAACAGTGAGATGACTGTAATAATTAGCATAATAAGCATGAGACACAGCACACCAGCTGCCCAGGAACTGCTGATGCTAAGATCTTCACCACAGCTACAGTCCCTTTATGATGCATAAAAGGGCTAGCGTGGCATAAAGAGGCCCTAAAACCCCAATGTTTGAGCTGTTGGAGGATTCCCCTGGCTCAGGCACTGTGGAGAACAACCATATAACTTCTTCCGAGAACTGCTTCTTAAGACCTGGTATAGGGGGCATGCCAGGGGTGGGGCTGAACACAAGAGGGGCATTTCAGGGGTAGGCAGTGCTTAATTTGTGCTGAGCCGTGGCACTGTTAGGCTTGGTAGTTCATAGCCCCGGCACCCATGAACCGCCAGCTGGGGGGAGGCTAGCCCCAGCCCCACCCCCTTCCACGTGAGGCCCTGCCCCTTCCGTGCCCCCCACCCCCCGATAGAGCCCAGAGCCCCACCCCCCATCGCAGCCCCCGGCCCCCACCCCAGGCTAGTGCCCCCAGCCCCGGAGCATCCCCAGCCTCCCCCCCTCCAGCCCCGGAGAGGGTGGCATGACAACAGTCCCCCCAGCCCTGGAGCGCCAGGGAGATTGGAACCGTGCCGAGCGGAAGCAGAAGGGGCGGGGTCTGGGGGCAGAGCATGGTCAGGGCCACGCCTGGCTGTTTGTGGAGGTACAGCCTCCCCTAGCCTATGATCCGCCACCCATGCCGACATCTCCTGGCTTGCTGGGTCAGTTACACATCACTCAGATGCCAGAGGAACATCCCAAGCCCCGACACCTCTTGCTTGAGCTCTGGCACCTCTTTCATTACAACTTAAGTACTGGGGGTAGGCCTATTGCATGCAATGCTGCAGGGATTCTGTGCTGCAAAACAGCCGACATAACGGACCAGGAAGGCTGCCATAACTTAGACAGCCCCTTCCCCCAGGGCTGACAAAATTACACTGGGGTCTCCGAGTGGCCCAGGATCACGACAATGGAAAGGTGGCATAAAGCACCTTAGCCTCCCTGCTCCATGGGCTTGGGCAGTTTCTGATGAATAGCACAGACACTCTTCCTAAGCATTCTGAAGGAGCTTTACAAGAGATTTGAAGAGGGATAATGTAGTGGCTTTGCAGATTTGAGGGGGAAATTGGACTGATGATGATAAAGGCTGGAACTGTGGGTGGAGTGGGGGCTGGGGTTGATGGCTAGCTAGTACATTAGAGATGATAGGCAGGGCAGGGCCAAGTGGCAAAGGGCTTTAAAAGTGAAGACGAGTCATTCCATTTCATTGTGCACCCTCGTCAGGTCAAGATGCTTGATCATTATCTTTATACTGATTGTTTTATGACAAAACAAGTCTGCTTAGCTGCTGAGGAGACAAAAACAGGGTCCTGTTTTAGGGCTGCAACAACTGCTTTAGTGTCTGTATAATTATGGGGATTAAAAACAGACCTCTAGCAGCATCTGAATCTGATTTCTTTGCTTTCGGTCTCTAGGACAAAACTGGTATTGCAGCTAAGGCAATTCTAGTTTTACAGTGGTGAAATGGGCATACATATATATATATATATATATATATATATATAATGTTAATATGTTTCTTACTTTGCTTTCAGCCAAAAACAAAAATATACCCATGAGTTCAAAAGGTACTCCGCATGACAGCTGCATCCTAATGACCCCTTATCTAAAGGAGCACATACAGATTTAAGATCAAAATTATCTATGTAAACATGAAATCCAAAGTCTGATTTGATCTTTTTATACACACACACACACACACACACACACACACACACACACACACACACACACACACACACACACACACACACTAAACATCACGATTGCAACAGACCCTGGAAGAAACTGCAAAATAGTGAGAGGTTTCAGAGTTGCAGCCGTGTTAGTCTGTATGCGCAAAAAGAACAGGAGTACTTGTGGCACCTTAGAGACTAACACATTTATTTGAGCATAAGCTTTCGTAGGCTACAGCCCACTTCATCGGATGCACAGAATAATGAGATTCATGTTGAAAGGAACACACACATCACACAAATTAAATCCTCCAAAATCTAAAGGGGACAATGGAACTTTTCACCTAAAAGATTCAAGGGTCCAGATTCTGCCATATTATATAGTCTCTTCATGTCCCTCCTGCAGCATAAAGTGGCCATCAAAGAGGATTAAGTGGTCTCCATGGAAGGAGTTGGCAAGGGACAGAGAGGTCAATGGTTAACACACTCTACTCACCTATTTTAACCAGTGTAATGACCCTCAGAGGGAAGTTACCTTAGAACAGCCCTGCCATTCTTGCTACAGGAACGGGGAATACGAACTCTGGGTCAGAGAGTAAATGGGTCGATGAACTTAAAACTACACTCCTCGCTCCTAATTATAAGGATCCCTTCAGGTGAGGGTTGGAGTAATTACAGAAAAGCTTACATTGCCGCTGCCTGAAATGGACCTGTTCTATACTGAGGACCTTGGCTTTCAGCTAATAAAATGGGCAGAAGGGATAACCACTAACATAACAAATAATTGCCTGAGAAAAAAATGCATTAGCTTATGAAAATGCAGAGCACATAAAAGCTCTAGTTAATATTCTTTTTATGCACTTATCATGAATTTTGTACAGGGTTAAATATATTTTCCGGTGACTAACACTGCAAGGCCGAGGATTAAAAAGGATAATGTACAATGTGACTTATGAAGTTTTAATGGAAAATCCCCATGGGTTATGTATAAATCTTATTTATAGCTTTAAAAGTATGTAATATACTTATTGTATATTTTAAAAACTGTGGGAGTACAGTCTCTATCATAGTTAATCCATTAAAAAAAAGCAACGCCTAGAGGCTCCTAAGGATACGCCATTTGATATTTTAGTGTCAATGTGTACAGTGTGAAATGTCCAATATGATTTAGTTAGAGGGGGAGAAAAGAAAGTCTTGAAGTAAGGGACAGAATGGCCGATTTAAAAACAAAATTGGACACACTTGGGGAAAAATAAAGCCGCTTGATGATGGCTTTGCCCTCCTGAGTGATGCCTCTGTATAGAAATATCTACCAGAGGACTGGAACTAAGGAGATCTCTTTCTCTCTCTCTTTTTAAATATGACAACAGTGTCTACAGGCCCCCAACCAAGATCACACACGTGGGGTATATATACAGTCCAGTTGGAAGACGTGGTTGCAGCATGTGCAGACATACCTGAACTAGCTTTGATCTAGCTAGCGTGGGTGTGTCTACACATGATTCTATCACCAGAGTAAAGAGATGGTCCCTCCCCCAAGAAACTCACAATCTAAATAGATAAGAGAAAGGATATAAAAAGACATTATCACCTCTCTTTTACAGAGAGATGTCAGACCAGGGAGCTAGGCCAATTTACACCAATTCAGGATCTGGCCCTATCCAGCGTTATACAGGGAGTCAGTCACAGAACCAAGAACTGAGCCCAGATCTCCTGAGTCACAGTCCAGTGTATTACACCCAAGATCTCCCTTTTTAGATCTGGGCTCTATTCACAATTCTGGTGTGCATTTGTTGTGTGAACTCAGGCAAGTCACTTCAGTTCCCTTATATCCCAGCATATATCACCTTTCCACTCTTGGCAAGAATACCTTCTCCCTTGTAGCATCTTCGGTCTAAAAACAGCCTTGTGGCTTCTCTCCACCTCATCAATTACCCAGCTTGTTTTAAAAGTCATCAAAAGCACTCCCTTTTCTCCCTGTCTCTTCCTCAGCTGTTATTATTTTAACTCTATTGCTGTATTATCTGTCCTTGTAAAAGCATTTCGGAGCAAAGACTGTAGGAAGAATACTAGACAGAAGAATATTAGACAAAATAGAGTTGTGTTGTATTGTATAAAAAAATAAAACCCCAGGTGTCCCTTTTAAGCTGTGCTTTTAACTCACAGCCACAATCACTTGCAATGATGGCAGAGCATGCTAAGAAGCTCATGACCGTCGCTTAGAAAATGCCCACAGGCAATCTGTGCACTGGGAATCCCAAGGAAGACAATGGCATCGGGGGATAGACTGAACCACCACTTAATTGGCTACACAGAGAACAACCACCCTTGAAGGTATAAAAAGAAAACCACAGCCCAGATGCTTAAAAGCTTAAAAGCAGCTGAAAGTCAAATTATGCCAGTGAGCTCAGGAGAAACTCAGGGCCAAATTTTCAGAAGAGCACTCAAGCTCAGCTGAGAATGCAGGGTACGAAACTGCACTTTGCAGGGCCGCCAATTCACAAGTGTCTGGCCACCAACCCGGGCCCAACCATAATTTAAATCCACCTGAAGGTTATTCTAATTAACTTTGGCTTCTAACATTGTGCAGGGTCATTCCAATGGCCATGTATCACCGGGGTGCAGGGACATCCAGGCCATGCCCTCTTTCCCACAACCGGGAAGGTGCCGGTGTAGGAGCTAATAAAGTGTCTGTACGTCACTTGAGGATTCTCCTATGAAGAAAGAATCTTTCAATGCCCAGGTAAGCCAGCTTTTAAGGCTGTTTTGCCAGACTGGGTTGGTTGAAAGCTGTCCCAAGCCCAGCTGAGAGCTCTACACACTACCATAATATAAATAAAATAAATAATAAACAAAATAAAATAAATAAAATAATAATAATAATAATAGAGAAGACATCAGGGTATATGGATGGAAGCAACTTTGATATATTTCAGTGTTAGGAAAAACAGGGAGTCTTTAGCAGAGATTAAGCTTTCGTGGGTAAAAAACCTCACTTCTTCAGATGCCACGAAAGCTTATGCCCCAATAAATCTGTTAGTCTTTAAGGTGCCACCGGACTCCTTGTTGTTTTTGTGGATACAGACTAACACGGCTACCCCCTGATATTTAGCAGAGATTGGCATAGAACCCATATCAACTGCATCCTGAGTCCAGCCCCCGATTAAGGACACTATTCTGCCTGTTACCCAGAGTCTTGGCTATGAGACAGACAGAATGATGTGTGGGAAGGTCACATTACCACTGCCTATGCTGTACCCGACAGAGGATTTCAGACTCCTGGGCTGTCTGTCTAGCTCTTCCACAAGCTGCTACATGTGGAATAAAATTAGCGTGTGCGTGTGTGAGAGAGTGTGCAAGATCTTTTGTTTTCCCTTAGCAATTTATGAGGCTTTCTTATAAATGACACCAGTCAAGGGGAGAACAGTAGTGAAAGATTACACTTGCCATCTAGAACAAAGCTTATTTACTTTGTTGGAATGTAGTCAACAGAGGAGAAAAATCAGGAGCGGGGGAGAGACTCTAAAATAGTGCCTTATTTCCAAAGCCCTGTGGTCACGTCACATTTCAAGCAATGTGTCATAGGAGCTATAGCTCCTTGACTGATAGTTTGCTAATATCAATGGAGATCTGTCCAACAAAGACCATGTGAAAAGGCGTAACATGGCATCAGAAGGGCCATCTGCAGATGCTGGCAAATATTCTTCCCATCCCCCCTTCCCCTCCCCTAAAAAAAAGTGTCAACATCCATTTTTTTCCTCATTTGTTTTCTGCTAGGTTATGCAGATCTTTGAGAGATAAAATATATATTTCATCGTTTTAATCCAGCCAGAGACATCCCCACACAAGTATCGGATCAAGCAGAGAATGAACAGGGACGCAGATGAGAAGAGAACGTAGGGAACTTTCTGGCTCCATATTCAGAATACATTATCAAACTAAACAGTGCCACTTCCACAGCAGAAATTAAATTAAAGATGTGCCAGAGATTGGTTATACTAGCTTCTCTCTTTACCGTCACAGATATATTACTTTTGATCTGTGTGCGCTACTTATACAGGGTTGAGGTAGATGCAGCCTTTACATTGATATTGTGTGACCTCTAAGAAACTTAAAAGTTATGGTCTGTGAGGTACCAATATGTGGGAACATTTAGGACTAACAACATGTCTAATGGTACTTGAAACCATAAGGGTACTCCACCCACATGCTTCAAGGAGTGACACAACCATTTGCAGGAGTCTGGAAGGAATCCATTCCCCAATTATTATTTGTATGAGAGTAGGCCCCAAGTGAGATCAGGGACCACTGCTGGAGGTGCTGTATATACCCAGCATGGCCTAGTGGGTAAAACTGGGAAGCAGGAGATCTGCTTACTAGTCCTGATTTTGCCACTGACCTGTTCTGTGATCCTGGGCAAGTCATTTCCCCTTGCTGTGCTTTTTCCAGTGTAAAACAGGGACAATAATATTGATCTTCCTTTGTAAAGCATTTTGGAGAATGAAGTGCTACTAATAATTGTTACAGGCACTTAATGAAAACATTACACAAATTGAGAATCACACTGTTTATCAGTGTGCTTTAAAACAACCAAACAGCAAAAACAGTAAAGGGATTCCAGTGCTCTCATGTGAATGATAGCTGGCATTTTAAACCCTGTCTGGTTCTGAAATAGGAGAGAGCCCGGTCACTGATGGTCAAAAAACTCAGCAGAGGAAGGTTTAGAACTCTGAGCCAGTGCAGATGAAGATTTATTTTAACCTCTTTGGGCAGGACAATGATCATAGAATCGTAGGTATAGGGCTGGAAGGAACCTTGAGAAATCATTAAGTCCAGCCCCCACACTGAGGCAGGCCCAAGTTAAACTAGGCCATCCCTGACAGGTGCTTGTCCAACCTGTTCTTAAAAACCTCCAATGATGGGGATTTCACAACCTCCCTTGGAAACCTATTTTAGTACTTAATCACCCTTAGAGTTAGAAAGTTTTTTCCTAATATCTAACATAAATCTCTCTTGCTGCAGATTAATTTCATTACTTCTCGACCTACTTCCAGTGGACCTGGAGAACATGGATACCCAGAAATCTCATGAAAGTCTTTCACATTTCAAAACAAACTCTGATCAGTCCAAAGATTATCCCCAGGTTTCCTTGTCTGGTCATCATTCAAATGATGGCAGGATCTGGGCTCTACCTGGCAGTCTAAAAATACATCCTTTGGGTCAGATCTTCAGCTCGTGCAATCACCATTGAAGTGATGTTAATCAGCTGAGGATCTGCTCCTTTACTCTTTAGGAAACATGGCAAAACCTCCCTCTTTGAGCAGGCCTTTCCACCATAACACAACATTCTTAGGTGACATTATTACTTTGCTGTAGTCCTGGATCAGGGCTTCATTGTGTTGGGTGCTATATGTACACAGAACAAAAATATGTTCCCTGCCTTCAAATCTATAAATCTAAAGGCTTGCCTACATGAACATTAAGGGCACGTCTACACTTAAAACGCTACATTGGTGCAGCTCCGCTGCTGTAGCACGTTAATGAAACCTCTCTAAGCCGACGGGAGAGAGCTCTCCCGTCAGCTTAGCTAATCCACCTCCCCAAGAACTGGTAGCTCTGTCCACAGGAGAAGCTCTCCTGCCAACATAGCGCTGTTTACAAACATGGGGGGTTAGGTCGGTATTTCTCTCACCTTGAGTCTTATTGGGCCAGGGCCCTGGCCCAATTACACCTCAGGCAGCTACATCCTTCCTACCTGCAGTTTCACTTTCCATGTCCTGTCTGAAACTGTTGTGAGCAGTTCTACCCCAGAGGTAGCTACATGTCAGTGCTGGGTGCTGAATCATCTCCAGAAATAGTAGTCAGAGCCTGGGGCTGAGATTCAAGCAGATTGTGTTCTATTCTACATGGTGATGGGCACGAAAAAAGGTGAGAGAGAAAGATTTTTTAAAATTGTGACTTAGCATTGGAAAATGTGTATATTCACCCAATTACTAATCTATCTTGATTTAAAAAAAAAATAATAATCAAGTTTCCCAAACTTCTTTGTGATTCCCTTCTACTAACTAGCTCATGTTTAAACAGGATTCAGAGGAAAAGCCAAGTAGTTGATATGCAAAAGGTTATAGTTCAACGTGATTTTTCCTCTGTTTGCAGGTAGGGGATAGGTTAGGAGAATTTCAAGCCCTGTCTATATTAAGGAAATCAGCACCCACATAACTCATGTACTCATGCCAATGAAAACTCCTGAATAGAAGTGCACTCCATTGGCACAAAGCAAGGATTACACCAATGTGGCTTACTCCAGGAACATACCAAAGTGAATGGCACAAATGGAAGCCTGGCTTGGCACCCGTGCAGTGTGTCTAAATTAGAAGATGGCAGCAGTGTAACTATATTGATATATTTGCATCAATGCAAATTTGCTAACATTTACACATCCACCACCCCCTTTTGATTACATATAAATATGACAGTAGCACCTAGAGCCACTGACATAGGGGCCCCATTGCACTAGGTACCATACAAAACACACAGCAACAGTCCCTGTCCCGAAGAGCTTACACCCTCTATAGTCAAAGTGTGAGAAGGAAAACAGAAAGAGAAATCACTAAAGCATGGGTGGCGGGTCGCCTCCCCAAACAGCCAGGCATGGCCCCGCCCACTGCATGCTGCTCCATTCCTCCAGCGCTCCAGCTCTCTGGCTGGGAATGGGGAGGCTGGGGCCGTGCACCACCCACCTTCTCGGCGCTCCTTTGGGGCTGGGCGTTAGCCTGGAGCAGGACTGGGCCGGTGGCCACGGTGGGGGAGTGCCTCTGGGCTCCAGCAGAGGGAGTGGAAGGGGCGGGGCCTAGGGCAGAAGGGGCGGGCCTGGGGGCTAGCCTCCCCCAGCCAGCGGTTCACGTGCCACCCATGGACTAAAGCCAGGGCTAGAACCCGGGGCTCTTATTTACAAAGATATTTAGGGCTTACAGATGCAGCTAGTCATCTGGTGGGATTGCAAAAGCTCCTACTAAGTGCCAAACTTCCATGGAAATATAATTTGCTTAGGCACAAAAATCCCACTAAGTGCCTATCCACATCTTAGACACCTACATACCTTTGTAAATCTGGCCTCAGCTTTTCTGGTGTGCAGTCTAGTTCTCCATGATGCCTCCTAGATTTTATTCCTTCTCTAGATAGGGCCATAAAGTTTTCCTAGGCAGAATTTCTAATTCATAAAGCAGGGGAAGAGGAATATATGTAATCGCTATCCCACACAACTTCCAACCTTCTTTATGCTCTCCACCGAAGCAAAAAAAGGACACAAAGCCAACTTTTCTTTACCTTTTTACAATTCACCTTTCAATCTTCCTCTCTTTTCAAGTGATGCATATTCTGGAAGGCATACAAATAGTTTTAGACAGAGTCCATTCAATTAAGTAGCTACTTTGGGGGTGGGGAGGGGATGGAATTTTCTTGCTGTTAATTTGTTCTGTTAAATTATTTCCTCTCATTCTTGTGAAAGCCATTTATTTTTCCAAAGGTATGGAATCAGTTTCACATCAACCCAGGTTATCAGTTCATTGGCTTAGCTCTTTAGCCTGATTTCAAAAAAGGAAGGGGGCAATATGTGTTTAAAAAGCTTTGGTGCCATCAATTTAAATAAGCAATTGCTGCTCAAATGTCCTTTTTCCAGAGCATGCATATTTGTTCTTTTCAATGGTAAATGTTCATCCACCGGGCATCAGACCTTGATAGCCACATAACCTAATGAAGGAGCAAGATTATCTTGCTAGATAAAACCAAGCACTTTATGAAAGACCCCGACATATGTTGTGTAAGGCTATTGTTTAGTTATCTTTAATAATGGGATCAAAATCCTTGGATCTGTCCAGGGAGACTAAATCCCTAATCTAATCTAAATTAGGTACAGCACTTTGAATAAAAGTGTCTGAACGTTAATTTTCCTCCTCAGTATTTTTAACAAGTTCTCAGAAGCATGTTGATGTATTGGAGTTCCTAGACTAGACAATCAAAGCTAGTGATTAATCTCCAATATGCCAAAGTGAGCTAGCAGGGTACTTTGGAAGAGAATATTGCATGACATAGGATTTTTTTTAATGGTATTTCTGAGAAATAATGATTCTTCCTCTAACACGTTCCATTCAAATTTGTCCTAATTACATTACGTTGCTCAAGATTATTGCTGGGTGCCCTAATAAAAATGCCAGATATGCAGACATATTGCAGCCTACCAAGGGAGAAAAGGTAAAGTATGTGGAAAGAGGCTGTCATGGCACTGGCCATATATTTTATGTCTGAAAGGAGGTAGACGTGATCTTTTGGGAATATATTGCTGTTTCCAGTACTTGATTTCCAGGTCAACCTTTTATTTCCCATTTCAGTAAGGCCATATTGGAATGCAGGGCAGGATTCACCACCAGGGAAGTAGGAAATAAAAAGAACATGGCTGCTCTAATAGGGAACAGCTGTTAAAGATCATATTGAAGAAATTGGTTATTGGATTGGGTCCATTACAGATTACTATTATATATTTGATTCATGGTAGTGTGTGGAGATTCCAAATGAGACTGGGGTCCCGTTGTGCTAGGCCAAGTACTAATACCAGAGAAAACGCCTGCCCTAATCAGATTACAGTGTAAAGAGACAAGAGACAGTTACACGTGGAAAACTGGGGTGCAGAGAGATCAAGTGATTTGCTCAAGATCATGTAGGAAGTCTGTGGCAGAGGATGGAGCTGAGCTTGCATCTCCTAAATCCCAGGCTAGCACTCTAACCACTGCCCCACCCTTCCTCCGTATCCTTCCTCAAACAGAACCATGACCCAAATCAACTCCCCACCCAATCCATGTACGAATGGTCCCCTTTGTGCATGGATCCCTCAACCTTTTTGTGAAGAACTGGGGACGATACAGAGGCCCAAAGCATCCATGTGGGTAGCCCCAGCCTCCAGTGAAAGTGCTGAAATCCAGAGGGCTTGTGGATTGGGATCTACAGAGTGTTTCCTAAAGGAGCAAACCCTGCCCTTCACAGAATAATGGAGCATTATGGAGACAAAGCAAGGAAGGAATTATCCAGGCCTTTCCCTTACACCCCTGTCCTCTATGGTGTCTTCCCCATTGCTACTTTTAACCTTAATAAATCAGTGCACATATTCAGCCAGCGCTGACAAGTTACCTGCTTCGGCAATAGTGCTATGCACCAGATGCACACAGCATATGGCTGGTTGAGGCCTGCCAGATAGGCCCATTATGTTCCATTCATTCGAACAGTCCAGTCTACAGTCTAGTCAGAGCAGCCACTCTCTCTGTGCTGTGATCACTGGGCGTGAGCCTGGGTTATCCATGTTGAATTGTGTCTGTGCTCATTTTCTCAGGGCCCTTTTTAATACCATACAATCCCAGGGGGGAAGGAGAGTGAACTGGGGAAGTGCTGTCTCCATGACCTCACTCTCCCACGACCCAGTGGGTGGGAAATGCTAGGCAGGGAGAGCGCGGGCAGAGGACTGTATGCCTGTATGCCTTCCAGAATATGCATCACTTGAAAAGAGAGGAAGATTGAAAGGTGAATTGCTACTGTGGCCCGTGCACGTTTCAGCAGCAGTTTGACCATGCAGAGCAAGCGAAACGTAAGTGTCTAATGCTAGCTGGAAACATTTTATCAGCCTTCTCTGAAAGGTTCTAGGGGACTTGAAAATGTGCTAATTTATCAGAAAGCTGAGTCCTCAGATATAAAATATTTACACTTTTGATGGAGTCTTGTATTCTTAAATTCAAAAAGAGAGATCTCATCAGAATTTTTTTAGAGTGGGAGAGACAGCTGAGGAATTCAGAAAGGCGATAAAGTTTTAACAGACACTTACAAGGAAGCTAGCCTGGAAGCAGGCTAGCTGAAGGAGATACATTACATAGCAAAACAATCTCTTACCCTTATCAAAATAATCCTCAGGGGAGTCTCTGGTGGAAAAGTCTTATAGAATTTAATAGGGATGAAAACCAATAGGGTTCTACAGAAATTAAACTAAAAAGAAAGAGAAAATGATGACCTGAAACATCCTATAGAATTATGTAGCGGGGGCACAATTTTCTATTAAATTCTATAGGGCAATTTATTTCTTTATTTCTACACAGCAATATGATAGATACTGAAAACATTGGAACTCTATCTTTGAGATGAGACAAATGAGACTAAATGATAAAATAATGAGGGTGTTGATCAGGAATTTCTATTTAGCCTCTCTTATAATGCTAGAGCAAAGGGCCATTCAATTCAACTACTGTTAGGCAGCATATTTTAAATTCAGGAAAGAAGTTATTTTTCTCACACAACACAATTATCTTCTGGGACTGGGTGCTACAAGGTATAATTGAAGCCAAGAGCTCAGCAGGATTCAGAAAAGAATTGGAATTTAACAAGAACATCCAAACTT
Source organism: Emys orbicularis (assembly GCF_028017835.1). Classification (NCBI taxonomy): domain Eukaryota; kingdom Metazoa; phylum Chordata; order Testudines; family Emydidae; genus Emys; species Emys orbicularis. The sequence continues at coordinate 138,364,049 of NC_088684.1, forward strand.
ATAACAGTAAGGGTTAAAAAAGAAAAGAAAAAGAAACTAATACCCAAGAGCTTTGGAAGGAATATTAACCTTCATGCTGCAAGGCATAAGCAAACCTCTAATAAATGGGGGTCAGGAAGAAAAGTCCTCTAGGCAGCTATAGAATACCAAGATCTGACTAAATAGTTCCTCTGAAGCAGCTATTGATGGCCACTTTCAGAGACAGGATACTGGGCTTGATGGACCATGGATCTAATCAGTATGGGAGTTCCTATGTAGCTTTAGAAAGGCTATAGCTTCCACATGGGAGGAAAGAGATGAAGACATTAATTTAGCAGCTAAAGCTGAGAAGGTTGAACCAGATTTCTGAGGTGTCTTTCTGTAAATATTTGGTGGTAAGTCTGAAACAACAAAATGGCAAAATAATTCAAACCTTTTTTTCTTTTTTAAATCCAGGGAAGCAAAGAAAAAAAAGGGAAGATTGTTATTGTTGTTGTGAATTTGTTGTGAATTTAGCATAATGATCAACATCCCATGAACAAACATACATTGTTGATTTTGTTGTTATAGCAAGTGGTGGACTAGGGGCCTGATTCTCATTTACATTAAGGACACTTTACAGCGCTCTGGCAGTGGATAGAGGCCTTAATTTGGAAGTAAATTACAGATTAAGGCCCCTTTATGTTGACAAAGTAGTGCCTGATTCTCATTTAGGGTATGTCTACACTGTGGAGCTAGGGGTGATTTCCAGCTCATGTAGATGTATTCGCGTTAGCTCAATAAGAGCCGGTGCACTAAAAATAGTAGTGGAGCCAGGGTAGCGTGGGCTGTGGTGAGTGACAGCACAGGCTAGCTCTGCTGAGTACTTACCCACAGGATTCAGGCAGGTGTATATACTTAGCATGGCTAGCCCATGCTGCCGCTATCCACTGCCTGTGTTTCTCCAGCTACGCTACTATATTTAGTGCGCTAGCGTCAATGTGTCTAGAATCACACCCCTAGCTCCATAGTGTAGACATACTCATATCATAAGGCCACTTTACAGTGCTCTGGGACTATACTGGCACCTTGAATTGGAGATAAGTTACAGGTTAAGGCCCCATTATATTGCCAGAGGGGCCCTCGGTGTAAATGAGAATCATCATCTATATTTTCGAGCTGCCAACTCAGAGCCAAGATTCTCAACTGGCGTATATCAGTGTTGCTCCATGAGCATCCCTGGAGAGATGCCAAGTAACACGAGCTGAGAATTTGGATTGTAATAGTTAAAAACAAATGGTAAGTTCCTGAAAATCTGATGTGAACAGTCCTCACTCACACGAGTAGTTCCATTGACTTCAAACACTGTAGGGGAAAGGGTTCAAAGGCCTTCCAGAGCCTCCGCTGTGGTGTTCATTAAAAGATACAGGCCAGATTCTCATCTCACACCACTGTTAAGCTACACTGACTCCAATGGAATTACTCCTGATTTACAACAGTGTCTGTGAGAGGAGAATAGGGCCCTGCTGATCTCTCTCGGAAAGAGTGGCTTAAATTAAAAGCAATCCTCTTATCCCTTTGTTTTTCTATTGAGGTTTTAAATGCGGCTGGAAATGTAGAAAGGCTTTCAATTGCAGAACAGATAACCAAGTGGAGAGAGAGAGAGAGCCTGTCTCCCTCTGCTGCCAGCACATGAACATGATGAAAAGCGACTGCAAATTAGGTTAAAGGATTAAGGGATAATCAGGTTTTCGGAGGTGTACTGTGGGTCTGATTCCCCAGTATACTACATCATCTCATGTAGTCATTTATACCTGTGCAAAGTGAGTGCAAAGTCTTGCTACAGCAATGGAGAATCAAGGTCTATGTTTCTAACTCAGGCTTATTCCAAACTGGCTATGGGGAAAACCTGTAGAGTTGTTCTGTCACCTTGCCAAGCAGGCAAACCCTAATGCTGCCTAGGACAGAGATGACAATTTTGTGCAATATCCTGGACAAACCTTACTGAATTAATTAAATCTTACTGATTTAAGTTTAAGTATCTTAGGAGCTCATTGCATTAAAATGCAAATGTTTGTGTGTTATTGTGGGGTTGTACATAAATCGTCTAGGAGACGTGACTAATGTAAATCTTGGGAAGTGTTATGAGCTTCAGAGGACTCTCTTAAGCAATGGGCTAAGACATGAATGAACTAGTCAAGTAGGTTTCCTAGGAAATACTTGGGAGGAGGGGAATGCAAATGCCCACCTCTGGTCCTGATCTTTGGAAGTTTGCCCTGGGGATGGGACTGTCTACAAATTAGCTGGTCCCAGAATCAAAAGGCCCAAACGCCACAAAGGAGCATCTCACAGATTCATAAGGCGTCTTGTTCTGAGCAAAAGACGTTATTAACCTATAACCCCAGGAACACCCCAGTGTAGGGCATGAAGGGCTGTTCACCAGCCAGAGCTCTTGGGGAGATTTGGGGTGTGTGTGTGTGGGGGGGGGTCATCTCTGGTAAGCTTATTCACATGTGTTGGTTCTTTTATTGTTCTTAATGTTTTCTCTGTAGTGCTTTTATCTTAAGAATAAATGTGTTTGCTTAGAAAGAGCTGCATGGTAACTTAACTGTGGCAATTACACTGCTTACTCTCTCTGAGGAGAAAAATAAAGTAGGCCAGCTTAGGCAGTATGACTTGCTGCGGAATTCACAGTCTAGACAGGTTGCTGTGCAGCCTGAACATACCCGGTCAGAAGGGAGAGAGACGCGTGTCTCCCAAGAGAGGCAAAACTGGGGATCCAAGTGCCTAGAGTGGATTCCTCTCAAGGACCATGGAGTGGGAATACATCAGTAGTTGCCCTGAACTGTGGCACTGCCTATTTAGGAAAGAAAAATAAATCCTTGACAGAAAGACATTGGGCCTGATCAGACTCAATGGAAAGGCTCCTACTGACAGTGATGAGAGCTGGCTCAGACCATCAAACCCCTGTGCGAGTCACGGTGTTTTGCAAACACTTTACATTTTTCTAGTTCCAACCCTGTATTCCCTCTATCATATTACATGCCACAGAACTGTTTCCCAATTGCCTTGTGCTCCGCCTGGCTGCCTGTTGTATCCACTAATTGTTTCTCTTCTTATAAAAAGACTGTAAGCTCCTTGGGGCAAAGACCATCTTTTTATTCTATGTTTGTACAACACCTAGAACATTGGGGTGCTGGTACAGGGCTGGGTTCCCTAGGTGCTATGCAACAAGAATAATAACCTCTGAGGCCAGGACTATCTTTTATGTGTGTACACAGCACCTAACACGGTGGAATCCTGATCCCTGACCAGAGCTTCTAAGTGCTATTACAATACACATAATAATAAATAATAATAGCAACAACCTAAACACCTAGCTAGAGAGGATTTGAGTGTTAAGGGTTTGTCTTCACTGCAGCATAAAGGTAAAATTTTGAGTGTTTCCCCAACTGGACTACTGTCCACAAATAAAAATCGCTAGCTCAGGTAAAGTGGTGCTTTACATTTGAGCTAGCTGGCCCATCCAGGGTAGTGGGTTGTAGCTTGAACGCTGCTGATACTTGAGCTAGTCATGCAGCATGGGGACACAGCTACCCTGTGCTGCAAATGCAAATGCTCTGTGCTACCTGAGTGTTATTTTGCAGCGTGGCTGCTCTCATTTGAGGTAGGCTAACGCAAGGGGAGATAACTCAAGCTAACTCTGCAGTAAAGATATAGCCTAAGGGCAGGAGAATTGCTTCAAGAAATAAAACTTTCCTCTCCCAAAACATTGCCTGTGCCTAGAACCAAGCTTTTACGTAGAGACAAACTAAGGCCAAAACACTAAAAATCAGTCTTGGGGAGTTTCCAGATGTGCAGATGACTCCAAGCTGCATGGCTATCCCCTTGTCTCTGCAATGCCTACAGCCTAGCTCCAACTACCCCGATTTCTGGGATCCACAGCTGAATCAAGAGCTGAACTTTTAGGCTCGGGCCTGTCTCCAGTTTTACAGTTCTGAAATGTGAAGTCTATGTTTCTATTTTACCATGTGCCGTTTCCAGCCAGTACCCAAACCAGAACTGATGAAACAACATGCGAAAGTCAGTTCCCACTGTGTTTTCTGCAGTTAGAGGCAAGAAATTAGGATATTTCAGATAAGAATCTGTGTTATTTGCCACTTAGCCAAATTTAACTCATAATCCAAACCTTTGGGATCCATTGCCAACCCTCCCCCCCAAAAAAAAATCCCTTCCCCCAATGCTCTACTTTCCTTTTTCATCTTTGATTAATTCAGCTACCAAACAGATAAGTTGAGAGCAGGCTTATAACAGTACACAGCTATACTCATGAGGATTTGTATGGAATGGAAATCTATCAACCTCATGAAGAAACTTGCACAAATACAGACAGATATCATCTTCCTTTCCAAATGCAAACGGATGGACATCATACCAAATGGACTGAAGGTGAAAAATCCATTGCTATCTACATACTGCACTGACCACAGTGAGAGATTATGCCATACACTATCAAAGAAACTGAGGAACCACCTGATCAGCATCCGATACAGCAAACAGAAAGACATCAAGAAAGAGCTCTCCAACCTGGAGACTTCCATAAATAACCAACCCTCCACACAAATGGACTTTACTAAAATAAGACAGGAGATCTACATTGCACACTTCACCTCTCTACAAAGGAAAAAGGACCGTAAGCTGTCTAAAATCCTACCTGCCACATGGGGCCACAACAGGGGTACCCCTAACTCACCCAGCAATATCATCAATTTATCCAGCTACACACTCAACCCAGCAGAAGAGTCTGTCCTATCTCGGGGACTCTCTTTTTGCCCCTGCACCCCCACGAACATGATACAGTTCTGCGGTGATCTGGAAGCCTACTTTCGCCGCCTCCGACTCAAAGAAAACTTTCAGGATAACACTGAACTGCGCACTGATACACAGATACCCTCCCACCAACAACACAGGAAGAAGAACTCCACATGGACTCCTCCTGAGGGTTGAAACAACAGTCTGGACCTATACATAGAATGCTTCCGCCGACGTGCACAGGCAGAAATTGTGGAAAAACAACATCGCTTGCCTCATAACCTAAGTCGTGCAGAACGCAATGCCATCCACAGCCTCAGAAACCACTCTGACATTATCAAAGAGGCTGATAAAGGAGGTGCTGTTGTCATCATGGACAAGTCTGACTACCAGAAGGAGGCTGCCAGACAACTCTCCAATACCAAATTCTACAGGCCACTTTCCTCAGATCCCACTGAGGAATACACTAAGAAACTGCACCATCTACTCAGGACACTCCCTACACTAACACAGGAACAAATCAACATACCCTTAGAGCCCCGACCGGGGTTATTCTATCTACTACCCAAGATCCACAAACCTGGAAATCCTGGATGCCCCATCATCTCGGGCATTGGCACTCTCACTGAGGGACTGTCTGGATATGTGGACTCCCTACTCAGACCCTATGCCACCAGCACTCCCAGCTATCTCCATGACACCACTGATTTCCTGAGAAAACTACAATGCATTGGTGACCTCCCAGAAAACACCATCCTAGCCACCATGGATGTAGAGGCTCTCTACACAAACATCCCACACACAGATGGAATACAAGCTGTCAGGAACAGTATCCCTGATGATGACACAGCACAACTTGTTGCTGAGCTCTGTGACTTTATCCTCACGCACAATTATTTCAAATTTGGTGACAATATATACCTCCAAACCAGTGGCACCGCTATGGGCACCCGCATGGCCCCACAATATGCCAACATTTTTATGGCTGACCTGGAACAACGCTTCCTCAGCTCTCGTCCACTCATGCCCCTTCTCTACCTACGCTACATTGATGACATCTTCATCATCTGGACCCATGGGAAGGAGACCCTGGAAGAATTCCACCATGATTTCAACAGCTTCCACCCCACCATCAACCTCAGCCTGGACCAATCTACACGGGAGGTCCACTTCCTAGACACCACAGTACAAATAAGCGATGGCCACGTTAACACCACCCTATACCGAAAACCCACCAACCACTACGCCTACCTTCATGCCTCCAGCTTCCACCCCGGACACACCACACGATCCATCGTCTACAGCCAAGCGCTGAGGTACAACCGCATCTGCTCCAACCCCTCAGACAGAGACCACACCTACAAGATCTTCACCAAGCATTCTCAAAACTACGATACCCACACAAGGAAATAAAGAAACAAATCAACAGAGCCAGACGTGTACCCAGAAACCTCCTGCTACAAGACAGGCCCAAAAAAGAAACCAACAGAACTCCACCGGCCATCACCTACAGTCCTCAGCTTAAACCTCTCCAACGCATCATCAGTGATCTACAACCCATCCTGGACAATGATCCCTCACTTTCACAGACCTTGGAAGGCAGGCCAGTCCTCGCCCACAGACAACCCGCCAACCTTAAGCATATTCTCACCAGCAACAACGCACCGCACCATAACAACTCTAACTCAGGAACCAACCCATGCAACAAACCTCGATGCCAACTCTGCCCACATATCTACACCAGCAACACCATCACAGGACCTAACCAGATCAGCTACAACATCACCGGCTCATTCACCTGCACGTCCACCAATGTTATATATGCCATCATGTGCCAGCAATGCCCCTCTACTATGTACATTGGCCAAACTGGACAGTCACTACGCAAGAGGATAAATGGACACAAGTCAGATATCAGGAATGGCAATATACAAAAACCTGTAGGAGAACACTTCTACCTCCCTGGCCACACAATAGCAGATGTAAAGGTAGCCATCTTACAGCAAAAAAACTTCAGGACCAGACTCCAAAGAGAAACTGCTGAGCTCCAGTTCATTTGCAAATTTGACACCATCAGATCAGGATTAAACAAAGACTGTGAATGGCTATCCAACTACAGAAGCAGTTTCTCCTCCCTTGGTGTATACACCTCAACTGCTAGCAGAGCACCTCACCCTCCCTGATTGAACTAACCTCGTTATCTCCATACTGATTTATACCTGCCTCTGGAAATTTCCATTACTTGCATCTGAAGAAGTGAGGTTCTTACCCACGAAAGCTTATGCTCCCAATACTTCTGTTAGTCTTAAAGGTGCCACAGGACCCTCTGTTGCTTTTTGAGGATTTTTAAGGTTATTTGTGGGCTGGTATTTTGGATGTGAAAGACAAACTTCTTTAGATGTACTTACTTCATGGGCTAAATGTAGTTGCTCCCACACAAGACCGCTGGAACCAATAGTCCTGATTCTTCTCTGACCTATATCACTTTTCCTCTGCGGTAACTTTGTTGAATTCAGGGGAGTCCTTCCTGATTTACTCCTGATGTGAGAGAGGGTAGAACTGGGCCCAATAATGGAGTCACTCCTGATTTATATTGGTGTACGAGAGAGGAGAAACAGACCCAATGGGTGAAACTGAAAGTAGAATCTATGTGGCATTTAGATTATGTGCACTGAGGGAGTGGGAAATTGAGGGCTAAATCCTAAACTGATGTAAACTGGCAGAAGCGCCATTGACTTCCATGCATACCAGCTGAGAATCTAGCCCTGAATGGAGAGAGGTGTGTGTGTGTGTGTGTGTGTGTGTGTGTAGGGTGAAATCTAACTGAACCACTCAGAAAACGTTCCCTTCCAGCTGATTGCACCAGCTGTCTGGTTCTTCCAGACACCATCAATTCATTGTCACTGCCCAGCACATGCACCCGAGTGCTGGTATATCTGAATTGTTATTGATGGCAGGTGTAGGAGAGGGCCACTTCTGCAGAACTCAGACATTTATTATCATGAGTCAATTCTAAACCAGAGGGGGTGGGGGTGAGAAGAAAAAAAAGAGGCCCTGCAGATGAGAAAGAAGTAGGCTAGCAGAGATGAAATAAAAATACCCGCTACACGGAACGGTCTCTAACATGCTGGTAAATGGTTACATGAATGTTGGCTGCAAAGTACAGGTGTGAGCAAGCTTCTTCCCAAGGGCCAGAAACTTCCACGTGTTTAAGTAGGTCAGGGGCATGAGAATTTCACTGACTACAGATAAAATGTTCCCCAACTGGCCAACAGCACCAACCATCCTTCTGTGTCTGTGTGCACAACACCTACTGACAGATAGTTTGGTTTCAGACTCCGAGCAGGAATGTCTATACAGCTATTTCAGTTGACCCGGGCTCTGCGACTCTCTGCCTTGGGTCTTTGCCTCTCTGCCTTGGGGAGTGCAGGATTTATTTCCATAAAGAGCTGGATGAGCCCAATTGGGGAAGGGGACAAGACAGAGTTCCTACTTCCTGGAAAGAAAGCTGAGAAGGAGACCGCACAGCAGACAGGCTACTCCAGGGGTGAGCTGGAAGCTTGACTGAAGACAAAGCACCTTCAAGGCACTTGCAATACCTCCCAGCTCGGTATCATTCGCAAACATAAGTGTACTCTCTATGCCACTATCTAAATCATTGATGAAGATACTGAACAGAACCGGACCTAGAACTGATCCCTGCGGGACTCCACTCAATATGCCCTTCCAGCTTAACTGTGAACCACTGGTTATTGCTATCTGGGAATGGTTTTCCAACCAGTTATAGAATCATAGAACTGGTAGGGACCTCGAGAGGTCATCTAGTTCAGTCCTCTGCACTCATGGCAGGACTAAGTATTATCTAGACCATCCCTGACAGGTGTTTGTCTAACCTGCTCTTAAAAATCTCCAATGATGGAGATTCCACAGCCTCCCTAGGCAATTTATTTCAGTGCTTAACCACCCTGACAGGAAGTTTTTCCTAATGTCCAACCTAAACCTCCCTTGCTGCAATTTAAGTCCATTGCTTCTTGTCCTATCCTCACAGGTTAAGAAGAACACATTTTCTCCCTCCTCCTTGTAACAACCTTTTATGTACTTGAAAACTTATGTCCCCTCTCAGTCTTCTTTTTTCCAGACTAAACAAACCCAATTTTTTCCAATCTTCCCTCAGAGGTCATGTTTCTAGACCTTTAATCATTTTTGTTGCTCTTCTCTGGACTCTCTCCAAATTCTTCCGTCATTTATATCTATGCAACCCCAGGGAGGCAATGGACTAGAAATGAAGGATGTGCCATACCAAATCAGACTGGTGCTCCATCCTGCTTTCCATAGAGCCTTTACAAGAAAGTGCAAAACTTCCCTTTATGGACAATTCTGAAAAGATCTGCCATAGGAGAAGTTTCTCCTGACCCAAGGCAGTCAGCTGTTGGCTTAGGCCATGAAGCATGAAGGTTTATGTTATAAATTTCTGTCTTTTTCTTCTCTCTTGGGGCTGAAATAGAGTCTCTCTTTTAGAAAGTCATCCAGTTTTGATTTAAAGCCTTCAAGCAATGGATAATCTGCATTGCTAGGTAAATTATTCCAAAGGTTGATTACCCTCACTCTTAAGAATTTGCACCTTATTTCTGATGTGTTTTGCATTTTTGGTATTTTTGTTTTTCTTTCCCCCTTCTTCATCTTCCAGCCATCGGGTCTTGTTAGGCCTTTGTCTGATAGAGTAAAAAGTCCTCCAGAATCCAAAAACTTTTCCCTGGGTAAACAGATTGGGATTCTGTTGCCTCTTGGCCTTCTCTTTGAATAAAATGAGCTCCTTAAGGCTGATTATAAGGCGTTTATTTCAGACCTCAAATCATTCTGGTAGCTCTTCTCTGAATTCTCTCCAGTTCTTAAACATGCATAATGATGTGGCAGAAGAAAATAACTCAGATCTTGACAAGAAAAGAAAAATCCTTTGACTGAATCAAACACACTCGATTGAAAGGTAACAGAGACAACAACCATGGAACATCATTATTCCATTTTTAGAACTACTTTCCAGAACAAAACTTCACTTGAAAGGCTTAATTGGCTTATTAGGAATCACCACAGCACTTGATTCTTTCTTCTGTATAATTCTGGCTCTTATGTTATGGTCAAGTCACAGTTGGCTCAATTCTGCAAATTCCAGAGAAGTTTAGATCTTTCATCAGAGATGCTAGAAATGTTATCGGAAACCATTAAAGGACCTATATTTGCCTTTGTTCAAAATCTTGTCCGGGGCAATGCACAGAGACTCAGTACACGAGGGTAAGAGAGGAGCTGAATAACCTTTATTTGCTAGAGCTTTGAAGTAAAACTTTCAAAAGCATTTACATGATTTAGGAGGTTAAGTCCCATTTTCAAAAGAGATTTAGGCTCCTAAATAGGTTTGAAAAGTGGGATTTAGCTTCTGAAATCACTTAAGTGCTTTTGAACATTTTACCCATTCCTTTACTTTAAAGCCCGCTAGTGGCCACACAACACAGTGGCTTCTGTGCAGTCACAACCAACACCATGCGTAAGATTGCAATCACCTTCTACTGTCGGTGGCAAAGTGAACCTGCATAATCTCAGATGTGATCTCAGTTGCAACTGCTGGGATTGGAAATATGCTAGTGCAGTATGTTGAGTGCTGAATAAATACCCACTAGGATGTGTCTGTCCCTTCAGTATACTCTCTTAGGAATCGTAATTTTCAAGCTGAATCTTTCTATGCATGACTAATGCACGTACCTGGAGTTAAAGGAAGAGTGCTAATTCCATCCACTCTAGTCCGCATTTTGCCTCAAGATATCTCCTCTTTGGCTAAGTGGGTTTTCTGCAGTATTTGCTAGTTGACATTTTAGAGAATTTTTTAAAAAGATTTAGCACTTTACTCTTTTAGTTGTCTCAGTGAGCCTTCTGGATTGTACAGGGATGTATTTCTAATGTGATTCACGAGTACAAATTACTTTGATAACAGATTTAAACAAAGCAAGCCCCACAACTATCTGCCCTGTAAACAAAGACATAAGGAATCTAGGGAAATAAGAAATCCAGTAGGATAAAGGTAAACTTATGTGAGGCAACTGTTTTTTTTTTATAAATATGGTAACAGTTATAATCCATTAGACGGATACCAATGGAAGCAGGAATTAGGAACTTTATTATGATATTATTACAATAAGAGGACCCACCTCATTGTGCTAGATGCCGTAGAAACGCAACGAGAGACGGCCCCTACCTCAAAGAACTTACAATTTAAGAGCTTGTCTACATGATGCTGCACTGCGCTCCATAGGGGTGTGAATTGCAGAGCGCTGTAACGCGTTTTGCTGAACTAAAGGGTACCTACTGCACATTAGCGTAGTCCCATTTGAAACAAGTCTTAACACACACTAGGTACCTTTTAGTTTGCACCAGCAGGGTCCACAGAGGGCAGTTCCAGGCGCAACCCGTTACAGTGCTCCACAATTCACACCTCGGTATAGCGTATTATAGCACTGCATACGCAAGCCCTAAGTAGGCAATACAGACAAAGGGTAGGAGAAAGAGCATTAACCCACCCTCCCACCCCCTTTTAAGGATGGAGAACAAAGGCACAGAGAAACTAAGCATGTGGACAAGGGGGATCCAGTGGATATAGTGTATTTAGATTTTCAGAAAGCCTTTGACAAGGTCCCTCACCAAAGGCTCTTAAACAAAGTAAGCTGTCATGGGATAAGAGGGAAGGTTCTCTCATGAATCGGTAACCAGTTAAAAGATAGGAAACAAAAGGTCGGAATAAACGGTCAGTTTTCAGAATGGTGAGAGGTAAGTAGTGGTGTCCCCCAGAGGTCTGTACTGGGCCCGGTCCTATTCAACATATTCATAAATGATCTGTGCGGTCTTCACTGTTGTTGTTACCCTTGCTAGCTAGATACAAACTACTTTGGATAGGGTTAGCCCATGCACAGCTTTTGCTCTGTAGACATATCCTACACAGCACTTGGAGCCCAGGTTGATAGGAGACTAGGGTGCTTTTCAGCCCACCTTTGTTGCCATGCGCTCCTCTACCCCCCCCCCCCCGACTCACCCCCCAATTCTGGTAGTTCCAGGGACAGGAGATGCCACCGGTGCAATTTAGAAAGTGCTGTCTAATTTATAGCAGCCTTTGTTCTATGGGTGGCAGCACTGTTCAGAATCAACACAGCATTGCATGCTGCAGCCCTAACTTTGACGTGCTCTCAACCCCCAACATGCCCTCAATGCCAGGGCTTGCAAGAGTAGGGTGACCAGATGTCCCAATTTTATAGGGACAGTCCCGATTTTTGGGTCTTTTTCTTATATAGGCACCTATTACCTCCCACCCCGTCCCGATTTTTCACATTTGCTGTCTGGTCACCCTATGCAAGAGGGCTCTGAGAAGGCAACCATGCAGCTGTCTCGCCCACTTCCCGTGCTGGGGCATTCCTCCCCCAGCCAGAACTGGGGCTTACAGAGCCCTTTTATGATGCTCCAGCATAAGGGGGCCAATTTGGGATGAGAATCTTACCCAGCGAGTCCATGGAAGAATCACCAATGCCCGAATCCCATGACTGTCCTTTTCGAACAAAGGAATTGCCATCAGACACTAGGTCTATCTAGCCTGACATCCCATCTCTGAAGGGGTTGGGGGGGAAAGGAGGCAAAGCTGAAGCCCAAGGGCTGAGTCCCAACATGCAGGACTGAAACCCTCAGGCATCAGCCTCAGGTGGAGCAGCTTCAGCTTTGGCTTCAACCCTGGGCCCCAGCAAGTCTAAGCCAGCCCTGGCAACCCCATTAAAATGGGTCGTGACCCACTTTGGGGTCCCAAGCCACAGTTTGAGAACCGCTGCTCTATGGGAAGCTTCTTTCTAATGTCACTGGTTGATTGAGCCCTCATGGTTCAGCCACGGTTTGTCTCTTACAAAATGGGTTTTTTTTCCTTAATGTTTTGTGTGAATCAATGTTTTGCATGAATACTGTGTGTGCCTCAGTTTCCCCTGTGAACTATATTACACAAATACCCACGCGGTGGGGCAAGGGTGTGTGATTTTTGCTGAGAACCTAGTGGGCAGGTGAGGCTCCTTCTAGCTACCTGCACTTAGAGAATGGCCAAAACATTCCATAACCTGGCAGCTGATGCCCAGGGGCCTCTCACCAGGAGCCAACAGCCTGCGACAACTTGGAACAAGGAGAAGGGTGGAGAGTAGATGACTCTTTTGCCCAGGAAGCAAGACAAAGGATGGAGATGGGGCAACCAGCGTGTCTGAGGCTGGGCTGCTGGAAGCTGGTCAGCCTCCTGGTTTGGGACTCAGTGGGGCGGGGGGGGGGGAAAGGCCAGGGCCCTGGGCTCTGGAATCTCACTCCCCACCCTGATGGATGTTTGTGCTAACAAGCTCTGTTCTACGCTGTGTTCCTGTCGACTAATAAACTCTTCTGTTTTACAGCACTGGCTGAGAGTCAGTGCTGACCACGAAGTTGGGGTGCATGGCCCCTTTGGGGGCATGTAAGACTTCCCGAGCTGGCTAATCCAGATGGACTCACTGCAGGGAGCTCACAGTTTGAACAGTGGGGATGAATGCTCCGAGGTCAGACCCAGGAAGTACTGAAGCTGAGGAGGCTTTTTTCCTTGATGAGTGCGTGCCCAGAGGGGAGACACACTACGCTACAGTCCTGTCTAACTTCATTCAGAGCAGTTCCAGAGCACCGAGACTGTTACTCCATGACACACATGTAGAGAGAAGTTAGATAAACATATAAATACTTTTGCTGGCAGGTTGCAATGTAACACTATTTTATTTTTTAAAATTCACAACACCATCACACAGTATCCCAAAGCGAGAGAGAAAACAGGCTGCTCCATCAGGTGGCAAGGCACAACTCACCCCCCCCACACACACAAACGCTTTAAGCTGGCTGTTTCCATATGGACTCTGATCACATGCGTTGCTACACAACTCCCTAGCCTACAAGAGGGACCAGGAACCCCCTCCCATGCACACGTACACTCAAAGTGCTAGCTTGCAGTTCCAACGCAGTTGTCAATACACTACACCATATCTATCTATATCTATATCTATATATATATATTTGGCCTCTGTAATGTAACTGTGGATGTTTTCATTCACTTCTCCAGTTCAGGCAGAGGATTATCTGGATTATAAATATCATCCTACTGAGACAGGGCCCTGGATAAGACCCTTTCACTGTAGGTCACTGTATAAAATTTTATAGGTGGCATGGCCATCACAGCAAATGGGTGGTGGAACATAAGGAAGGATGCTTCTCTGAGCTTTGCGATGGCAGTGGGTGTACCCTTGTGAATATTTATGCTTTGCTGTTGTTACCAGTTCATATTTCTACAGCACTTTCTGTATAATGGAATCTTCCAAGTGCCATTTTTATTTTTGCTGTAAGTAGGATTTTCTGATGCATTGAACACTAGCTTGTGAAAGAAATATGTTTGAAATTCAGAGACATGTCAGTTGATTGCCGGGAAAAGCATTCCAGGGGGAAGACCTGCGCAGTTCAATGGCTACAAACGTAAAGCTATTTACTGACTTTAATCAGCAGGCATGTGATTCCCACTGGCTTAAATAAGAGTCACGCAAACAGACCGAGGGTATTATATACACTCTGAGCACGAAAAATGAGTCAGAATGATATTCTTCCAGTCATGATGATGGAAATCCTTTTACAAAATAGTCCAGGTTATAAATAATAATAATATAGTTTTATCAAATAATTCATTCAAAATGCTGCTGGAAAGATCATTTTCTTATATCACTGCTTTGACCATGTCACCCCTGTGTTTGCAACCCTGCACTGTTCATTTTGTTTCCTCATCCTTCTACCTGGCCCTACCTTGCTTGTCTGTTTTGCCCACCTCTCCTGACTGGTTCCTAGGTGTAAGGAGTGCCTTCTATGTCTGTACAGGGGGCCCTGATCCTTGATTGGGGGTCTCAGGTGCTTCCATAATCTGAATCTTCCCTTAGGAGCTCACTTAGGGCAGGAATAAGACTCCATCATCCCTGTCTATCCTGGACTGTTCTTTGCATGTCCCCTATGTTGTTGAGTCTTACGTTTTCCCTCTCTGAGTAGTGCTCAGTGGAGGGATTCTTTCAGTCAGCCCCTTCTGCATGTTCCTCCAGACGCCCAATAGCACGCCTGCCATGGCAGATGCTCTGGCTTCATTCTTAACACGTGTCCCAGATATTTCCAGCTTTTCAAGATAACTTTAGAGATTGAGAACTCTGAGAAATCTTGGCATTTGTTACAAATTCATCCCAATTAATACCTTGTATTTTTCAAAGGCACTTCGATGTTTCCCCATACCTTTTGGTTTCCAGCGTTCACATCCATTTGTTAAGATGGAAGTAACATTTGAATTGAAGATTTATAGCTTGCTGTTTGAGCTGTAGACTTTCAATGACCAAATCTTATTTAAGAGAGTGAGCGCAGCTGCCACCTTGCCAATTCATGACATTATTTCCTTGTGGACATCCCCAGTGACTTGCACCTTACTGCCAAGTATCAGGGGGTAGCCGTGTTAGTCTGTATCTACAAAAACAACAAGGAGTCAGGCCGAGGGACGTACTGGCCGCTGCTTCCAACAGCTCCCATTGGCCTGGAGCAGCGAACCGCGGCCAGTGGAAGCCACGATCGGCCGGACCTGCGGACGCGGCAGGTAAACAAACTGGCCCGGCCCGCCAGGGGCTTTCCCTACACAAGCGGCGACCCCTGTTTGAGAAACCCTGCTCTAGGACATCTGGAGATCACCAAGTGTAAGGAGTGAGCATTCCAGACTGCCTCTTTCACCTCATAGATGCAGATACTGGATCAGCCGAGTAGCCAAAACATGCTAAGTACATCAGAATTGGCTTCTTTCAGCAGACACGCCCGGTGTATTTGCTGACTCATAATGAGGGTGCTTAAAACTGTTGCTGTTTATCCCCCAGGGCCTCATTACTTGGAATATTCAAGCCTTAAACCACCTGCCTTTGGACATCCTCCACAGAAATGAAATCAGATTCATTTCCCATCCCGACAAATTGCCATTAAAAGCTACTTTATCTGAAAATGGGCTTGATAATTAGTATCTTTGATTGCACAGGGAGAACTGTTGGATTTGTTAGAATACATTTTAAATGCAGGCTTTCACGTTCCATGTAAGGCAGGGGAACCGAAATTCCCAATGTGCCCATGTAACCACAGTTACCGTTAAAATATTCATGACTTTCCCAGGCCACCTGGTGCTTAAAAAAAAAAAAAAAAAAAGCAAGCGAGTCATATCTTCAGCACCTGTGTTTCTTTCCTTGTCAGGGGGAAAGACGGTCATATTAGGCCCTAGGACTGGTACATAGGAGATTTGGGTTAAATATTATTAGTTGTAAATATTTATATTATGATAGTACACAAAGGCCTCAACTGGGGTTGGGCTGCATTGCACTAGGCACCATACAAATAAAGAAAAGAGACAGTCCCTGCCTTGTAGGGCTTGCAATCTAGAGGAGGAGGAGGAAAAATGATCTGCTTAAGACCCAGGGTTGGGAGACAGCACTAAGAACTGATGTATGATGTAAGAGAGATAGATAATGTAAGAGATATAGGTTCTGTTCCTGGCCCTACCATGGATTTCCTATTTTATCTTGAGCAAATCACTTAATCTCTTTGTGACTCAGTTCCCCATCTGTAAAATGGGAATATGCGTACTTCCTACCACAGCCCCCAAATTCAGCAAGACAC
Organism: Emys orbicularis; assembly: GCF_028017835.1. Taxonomy (NCBI): domain Eukaryota; kingdom Metazoa; phylum Chordata; order Testudines; family Emydidae; genus Emys; species Emys orbicularis. Next base: position 138,380,567 of record NC_088684.1, read on the forward strand.
ACAATGCCTAGTTTTCACGACATGTATAGTTCTATTGATGTTAATGGGACATTAACATAAGAAGAGCCACGTGCTTAAGTACTTGCCTGAATCTGGGCTTCACAGGGGTGTTGTGAGGATAAAACTGAAATGAAATATTTTGTTTCACCCAAACTGAAAAACTGTGTTTTAATGAATTGACCTGAAACATTGTGTTTTGTATCTGTTCAAAACCCACAAAACTGCATATCCCCGGCACATTGTCTTATAAGAGTTGTAGTTCAGGCCCCATTGTCTCTTGTGGGCCAGACTTCCTGGGGAACGAAACCTCCCACAATGCAATGCAGACCCAGCTGACCAGGCTGCACTGCATTGTTGGAGAAGCAGACCTCCAAGGAGTTTAGCTTAGGGGCCTCAAATTACAACTCCCGTAAAGCAAGAGAAATGCAGTTTCACCGTCGTATTGGGCCCAAAATCACCCTATTTCCATATTGGAATCTTAGAGACCCCCTTAGTATGTCAGTTGGAAAAAAGCACACGGGATGAATTTAAGTCTGAATTTATTTGGAACCAGTGAACTATATAAAACTATGAACAAGTTAAAACTTTCCTAAATTCAGATGCACAGTACTTGTGTTGGAGTCTAACTGACCCCAGGAGCAAACACACTTTTAAAAAAGCTACACAATATAGAGGTGTGTCTAACTGACCCCATGTTTAGACAATGAAAATAGATAGCAACAGCAGTAACAGAAAAAGCACAAAACACAGCAAAGTAGCAGTAAATGGCCTACTACTTTGAACAAATGGAAGAAGTGAGATATGTTCTGAACATACCTTTATATATATATGAAAACACATTTGGCACATTTCTGATGTGTTTTTCTGTTTTGTTCTCTGGAACAGATGTAACATCTTCCCCCATTTCTTATGCTCTGGGTCACTACCCAGCATGCTAGATGCTGCTACCCTATAAGCCTGAGACAAGGTTGCAACGTTTCTTTCCTGCACCAGTGGTTTCACCATTTCTATACCCTGGTCCCTCGGAAACATCCATCTCTTAGTCAAAGATCAATTATGTCATGTGCAATTCAACAAAATCCAAACAATACATGCATTCAGACACACAACGTGCATGTGCCATGCAACAGCTAGTCTTTGCCCCAGCATCATCATCTGTCAAGTGTGGGCGTGCCAGAAAATGTATCTGACAATCGTGGCTTCTCCAGAAACTCTTCCTAGCACATATAGGCTTCCCAGAAAATTAATGTGAAGGTGTGATCTTCAAAGGGTATGTCTACACTACGGGATTAATCCGAATGTATATAATTCGAATTTTGGAAACAGATTGTATAAAGTCGAATGTATGCGGCCACACTAAGCACATTAATTCGGTGGTGTGCGTCCATGTACCGGGGCTAGCGTCGATTTCCGGAGCATTGCACTGTGGGTAGCTATCCCATAGCTATCCCATAGTTCCCGCAGTCTCCTCCGCCCATTGGAATTCTGGGTTGAGATCCCAATGCCTGATGGGGCCAAAAACATTGTCGCGGGTGGTTCTGGGTATATCCTCCCCCCTCTCCAGGGAAGCAACGGCAGACAACCGTTTCGCACCTTTTTCCTGGGTGAACAGTGCAGACGCCATACCACGGCAAGCATGGAGCCCGCTCAGCTCAAGACAGCAGTCATGAACATTGTAAACACCTTGCGCGTTATCGTGCAGTTTATGCTGAACCAGAACCTGCAAAACCAGGTGGCGAGGAGTAGGCTACGGCAGCGCGGCGGCGAGAGTGATGAGGATATGGACATGGAATTCTATCAAACCGCGGGACCCGGTGCTTTGGAGATCATGCTGTTAATGGGGCAGGTTATAGCCGTGGAACGCCGATTCTGGGCCCGGGAAACAAGCACAGACTGGTGGGACCGCATAGTGTTGCAGGTGTGGGACAATTCCCAGTGGCTGCGAAACTTTCGCATGCATAAGGGCACTTTCTTGGAACTTTGTGACTTGCTTTCCCCTGCCCTGAAGCGCCAGAATACCAAGATGAGAGCAGCCCTCACAGTTGAGAAGCGAGTGGTGATAGCCCTGTGGAAGCTTGCAACGCCAGACAGCTACCGGTCAGTCGGGAATCAATTTGGAGTGGGCAAATCTACTGTGGGGGCTGCTGTGATGCAAGTAGCCAAAGCAATCACTGAGCTGCTGCTACGAAAGGTAGTGACTCTGGGAAATGTGCAGGTCATAGTGGATGGCTTTGCCGCAATGGGATTACCTAACTGTGGTGGGGCGATAGATGGAACCCATATCCCTATCTTGGCACCGGAGCACCAGGGTACCCAGTACATGAACCGCAAGGGGTACTTTTCAATGGTGCTGCAAGCACTTGTGAATCACAAGGGACGTTTCACCAATATCAATGTGGGCTGGCCGGGAAGGGTTCATGACGCTCGCATCTTCAGGAACACTAATCTGTTTAAGCGGCTGCAGCAAGGGACTTACTTCCCGGACCAGAAAATAACCATTGGGGATGTTGAAATGCCAATAGTTATTCTTGGGGACCCAGCCTACCCCTTAATGCCATGGCTCATGAAGCCATACACAGGCAGCCTGGACAGGAGTCAGGAGCTGTTCAACTACAGGCTGAGCAAGTGCAGAATGGTGGTAGAATGTGCATTTGGCCATTTAAAAGGTCGCTGGCGATCGTTACTGACTCGCTCAGACCTCAGCCAAACCAATATCCCCATTGTTATTTCTGCTTGCTGTGTGCTCCACAATCTCTGTGAGAGTAAGGGGGAGACCTTTATGGCGGGGTGGGAGGCTGAGGCAAATCGCCTGGCTGCTGATTACGCGCAGCCAGACACCAGGGAGATTAGAAGAGCACACCAGGAAGCGCTGTGCATCAGAGAAGCTTTGAAAACCAGTTTCATGACTGGCCAGGCTACAGTGTGAAATTTCTGTTTGTTTCTCCTTCATGAAAACCCGCCCCCTTTATTGACTCATTCTCTGTAAGGAACCCACCCTCCCCCTTCCCCCAGCTTGCTTTCAAAGGAAATAAAGTCACTATCGTTTAAAAATCATGTATTCTTTATTAATTGATTATAAACATAGGGAGGGAACCGACAAGGTAATCTGGGTGAGGTTTGGGAGGAGGATAGGAGGGAAGTAAAAGGCCACTGAAAAAATTCAATATAATGACAGCCTTTTGGTTGGACTGTCCACTGGGGTGGAGTGGGAGGGTGCACGGAGCCTCCCCCCCCCCCCGCGTTCTTACACGTCTGGGTGAGGAGGATATGGAACATGGTGAGGGGGGAGGGAGGTTATACAGCGGCTGCAGCGGCAGTCTGTTATCCTGCTGCCGTTCCTGAAGCTCCACCAGACGCCGGAGCATGTCCGTTTGATCACGCAGCAGCCCCAGCGTTGCAGCCTGCCACCTCTCATCTCGAGCGTCCCTCAAGACCTCACGTTCACTGGTATCTTTCCTAAATTTAGATACAGTGTCCTTCCACTCATTCAAATGAGCTCTTTCATTGCGTGTGCATTCCATTATTTCCGAGAACATCTCATCTCACGTCCTCTTTCTCCGCCGCCTTATCTGAGATAGCCTTTGGGACGGAGGAGGGAGGCTTGAAAAATTTGCAGCTGCTGGAGGGAGGGTTGAAAAAAAGGAGAGAAGTTTTTAAAATGATACATTTTACAGAACAATGCTTATACTCTTTCATGGTGAACAACACTATTCACATTACATAGCACATGTGATTTCAGTACAAGGTCGCATTTTCCATCTTAATATTGAGTGCCTATGGCTTTGGTGTTAGAGAGCACAGACGCAGGTCCGGGCAACAGAATTCAGCTTGCATGCGGCCATGGTAAGCCATTGTCTTTCGGCTTCTGCGCCCTCCTTTCCCACATACCAAGCAAAGCCCGTTGAATGCTGCGGTTTTCCTGTTAACCTTCAGCAGCAGAAAACAAACTAACCCCCCCCCATCCAATTCTCTGGGATGATCGCTTTATCCCTCCCCCCACCGCATGGCTGGTATCAGGGAAGATCCCTGCAGAAACCAAACTAACCCCCCCACCATGAATTATCTGGGATGATCGCTGTACCCCTTCCCCCACCGCGTGGCTGGTAACAGGGAAGATCCCTGCTAGCCAAACGCGAAAAGCTCAGGGCCAATTCTTCTCTCCCCCGCCCCCCGCCCCGCGCTTGGCTAACTGCAGGGAAGGATTTCTTTTCAGCCACAGGCAAACAGCCCAGTAGGAACGGCCACCTCTGTTCCCTTAATTAAATTCCCGTATTTCAACCAGGTTACCATGAGCGATATCACTCTCCTGAGGATTACACAGCGAGATAAAGAACGGATGTTGCTTGAATGCCAGCAAACACCGGGACCATACGCTGCCAGGCTTTGTCATGCAATGATACCAGATTACTTGCTGCAAGCATGGCGTGGTCAAGTGTCCTACCATGGAGGACGGAATAAGGCTGCACTGCCCAGAAACCTTGTGGCGAGGCTTTTGGAGTACCTCCAGGAGAGCTTCATGGAGAAGTCCCTGGAGGATTTCCGCTCCATCCCCAGACACGTTAACAGACTTTTCCAGTAGCTGTACTGGCCGCGAATGCATCCCAAGTCCTCAGGGCAAAGTAATCATTAAAAAACGCTTGCTTTTAAAACAAGTTTTATATTTTAAAAGGTAAACTCACCTGAGGTCCCTTCCATGGGGTCATGGTCTTGGATACTGGCTTGGGAGGGTACTTCAGTCAGGCTGAGAAAAAGATCCTGGCTGTTGGGGAGAACGGAGTGCTGGGTGCTCTCCGCAAGCTCGTCCTCCTCCTCCTCCTCCTCCCCGTCCGCAGAATCCTCAGGTGTAGCTGATGAGATTATCCCCGCCTCTGAATCCACGGTCAGAGGAGGGGTAGTGGTGGCGGCCCCCCCTAGAACTGCATGCAGCTCGGCGTAGAAGCGGCATGTCCGCGGCTCTGACCCGGAGCGACCGTTTGCCTCCTTTGTTTTTTGATAGACTTGTCTGAGCTCCTTGACTTTCACGCGGCACTGATCTGAGTCCCTATTGTGGCCTCTCTCCATCATGCCCTTGGAGATTTTCAAAAGTTTTGGCATTTCGTCTTTTCAAACGAAGTTCTGCTAGCACTGAATCCTCTCCCCATATAACGATCAGTTCCAGTACCTCCTGTATGGTCCATGCTGGTGCTCTTTTTCGATTATCGGCCTGCATGGTTACCTGTGCTGATGAGCTGAGCTATCTGTGGTCACCTGTGCTCTCCACGCTGGGCAAACAGGAAATGAAATTTAAATATTCGCGGGGCTTTTCCTGTCTATCTGGCCAGTGCATCCGAGTTCAGATTGCTGTCCAGAGCAGTCACAATTGTGCACTGTGGGACAGCTCCCGGAGGCCAATACCATCGAATTGCGGCCACACTAACCCTAATTCGAAATGACAATATCGATTTTGGCGCTACTCCGCTCGTCGGGGTGGAGTACAGAAATCGATTTTAAGAGCCTTTATTTCGAAATAAATGGCTTAGTTGTGTGGACGGGTGCAGGGTTAATTCAATTTAACGCTGCTAAATCCGAATTAAAGTCAGAGTGTAGACCAGGGCAAAGAAACTCAATTTTCTGAACAATTGTGATGAGATGTGAGGCAAATGTTATCTGGGGTCTCACAGACCCACAAAACCCTTTTAATGCACTTTTTTTTGGGGGGTGGGATTGAATCAATTATGATAAAAAGAGTGCTGAAAGATTCATATGATCATATCATAACTGCTGCCTCAAAATAAAAACAATCTGATGCTGGAATACCTATATAATTAATTTGGGGTCTAACTGACCCCATTATCTTCCAAATGACTTTTTTCACTACACTGAAACCACAGCATATCTGCAGACACAACCGATGCTAACAAGTTGTCCTCGTTATAGTTTGAGAATACTGAAAGAAAGAAGAGAGTTCAAGACCTGAAGAAGAGCTTTGTGTAAGATCAAAAGCTTGTCTCTCACCAACAGAAGTTGGTCCAATAAAAGCTATTACCTCACCTACCTTGTGTCTTTAATATTCTTAAATCAACACAGCTACAACAACACTGCATAAAGAAAGAAGAGGAGGTGGTTTGCCTATCAAGTTTTAAATTTGTGTACGTGTTTGTACCAAGAAACCCGCAATACCTTGGAAGTGTAGTACTTTCATTTTCCCCACAGACTAACACTGAGTGGTCTAACTGACACCATTACATATACAGTGACATTTTTTGCCACACAAAAACCAAAACAGTTAGGATGATAACACCAATGGGGAAAGATTAATCCCATCCTGGTTTGAGAATACTTAATGTATGAAAAGGCACAATTTTGGCATGAAAATGTGTATTTACATTTGTGTGTGCATTGGGGTCAGATAGACCTCAAAATATTAGGAGGGTTATGTTGATCTGACTCAGAAGGAAACCTTTCAGCCAGTTCAACAAAGCAGAATGAAATCTTTTGATTTCAGGAATATCTAAATGTTTTGTTTTGCTCAAAAAAGTTGAAATGAAACAATAAATTGCTGAACGGAATTGCTTTAAAATTTCTGTTGCGTGAAAAATGTCAACATTCCAAAGCTGGAATGATGGCGTTTCCCACAGGTTGGAAACTCTGAATTTCACTCAGGTCTAAGATAAAACAGACAAATGGCGGAAGAAAGGAAGGATTGTTCTCCTCATATTACAAATGGGGAACTAAGGCACAGAGAGATTTTGTGACTTGCCCAAGGTCACACAGGAACTGTGTAGGAGAGCCACAGATTGAACCCAGATCTTCCATGTCCCAGTCCAGTGTCTTAACCATAAGAACAGCCTTCCTCTCAATTTGCCTCTTATTAACCTCTAAAATGTGTGTTCCAAATAAGCAGCCACTTTAGCTGTAGCCATCTGAGCTACAAAGGCCTTTTAAGCTCTAGCAGGGTCACCAACTCATTATAAAACACATTAACTGAAATAGACAGTTGAATGGTGGAAACTGATTGAGTAAAATCAAGACAACCACACAACAGGTAGGTTAGGCATTTAACTAACCTCTAGTCAATGCAGTGTAATTGCTCCTCTGATTTTCTCTTCTCCAGCCCTTCAAGTCATCCAGGGCCGGCTCCACGGGTTTTGCCGCCCCAAGCGGCGAAAAAAAAAAAAAAAAAAAAAAGCCGCAATCGCGATCGGCGGCAGCTCCACCACCTTCTTCGGTGGCAATTTGGAGGCAGGCCCTTCCCTCCGAGAGGGACAGGGACCCTCCGCCGAATTGCCGCCAAAGAGCCCGACGTGCCGCCCCTTCCCCTTGGCCGCCCCAAGCACCTGCTTGCTCAGCTGGTGCCCGGAGCCGGCCCTGAAGTCATCACACACAAATGTCGGTGCCTATGATCTTTAAGATGGCAGACTATAACTGACAATCAGTTTTTGCTGATTTTTAGAACAGACAACACATTCTGCTGCAGTAACACCAGTAGGAGCGGGGTGGGGGATTAAGTTATAATGCATTGCAGGATAAATGCAATATTTGCTAAGTGACTATTTTGACAATATTGTTCACTTTGTGGTTCAAAATCAGAAATAAACTTCCCACCCTGTTGCACCGACGTTGGGCCTGATTTCGACTCTGCATCACACGGACATTGGTGTAACTCCATTGTCTGTGGTGGAGTTACACCGCTATGAGTCAGAAGTGTGTGAGATCAGAATTGGGCCTGAGGTGTCAAAGGTACTGTGCACCCTTGGCACCCACTGAAGTCAATGGGAGCTGACCAGTCAGTGCCTTTAAAAATTCCTGGGGCTGAGAGGGTAACTAATGACTTCTAGTGAGAGACTTAAGAAGGTCAAACTATTTGATTTATCCAAGACAGTGGTAAGAAATGACTTTGTTATGGTTTATAAGTATCTACATGATGAACATATGTCTGATGATAGAAGTTTCTTGAATCTAGCCAGAAAAAAAAGGGGGGCAAAATGAGAGCCAAATGGAAGCTGAAGTAAGACAAATTCAGACCAGAAATAAGGTGCATTTTTTTTTAAAGTATTCCAGTCCACCATTGGAACAACTTACCTAGAGAGGTGGGGAATTCTCCATCACTCAAAGTCTTTAAATGGAGATTGGCTAGCTTTCTAAAAAAGATACTGTAGTTCAAACAGAAGTTATGGGCATAAGGCTGAAATTACTGCTTGAGGTTCTGTGTTATACAGGAGGTCAGACTAGATCATCATAATGGTGCCATATGGTGGTAGAATCTATGAATAACTAAGATACTGATCTAAAAGCTACAGAAGTCTGGATAAATGACGTTAGGGAGGCTTGCTGCATGCATCCCAGAAGGACAGCACCAAAATTAATGTCTACAGGAAAATAAAAAAATTATTAAAGCCCATGCCAGTTGGGAAAACATGAGACATCATAAAATGCCAATCTTGCAGGCTGCTCTGCGCGGGTGGAGATTTGTGACCTTGTAGTGCCTCAATGACTTCCACCCGCATAGAACAACATGCAGGATAGGAGCCTTTTTGATTGGGGGAGAAATCAACAGCCGTGTCTTTTGACATTTACTTTAATGTGCTCCTAAAACAAACATCTTACAGAGCATAGGGAAAAAGAATGAACCCTGTCCCATTGTAGTCCGTTTCCAATGGCTGGCGGAAGTATATTAATAAGGATCTTTTTATAGCAACAGGTATATTTATATGTTTAATATTTTGCTTGGTTTATAGGTTCCATTTATTCTCCAACATCCCAGCTGCGCTCTCTCTCTCTCTCTCTCACACACACAAGTACTCACTCATTAGTGGTACTGAAGGATGGCCGATAGAAGGTCAAATAATGGGCCATGACAATGCAATTATGTTCCCTACTATAAAGGTCATTCTTACTCATCATACTAATTATCTTGACAGGACGGCATTTCCAGCTACTGATTTCAATGCAAAAACTTCTCCCACATCTTGGCCTTTCTGGTTTTCATGTAGTATTTCCCTTTACTGCTTTATTAATGTATGTTTCTGGATATAAAATATTTGCAACTGAAAGTTGGTTTGGTAAAAAGTTAACTTGGAGATCGAGGGCCAGTTTTTCCACGTGTGCTCAGAACCTACCATTGCAGTAGCTCCCATTGTAACATTTAGGGGCAGGTTTTTAAGGGCCCAGTGTATGGAACCCTTTGGGAAATCTGACCATTTATATCCAGGGAATTAGGGGATGAAGATTTTCAAAGCAGCCTAAGGGAGTTAACATCCCAACTCCTATTGAATTTCAGTGGGATTTGGGCACCTAATTCTCATAGCTTGTTGTGTCTGTTTTCTGTTTGTTTTTTAAATCTCAGCCTAAGTGACTTTGTCAAGGTCACAAAGTGAGTGCGTGGCAGAACTGGGATAAAACCCAGACCCTTCTGCAGCCTAATGACATAATCACAAGACCATTCTTTCCCCTCTAGCTTGTCTCTCTCTGTTCTCAGCTCCCAGTACAATGTCCCTCAATATATTTCTTAATAGTTCAGTTTCTTACTAGTACTACAGTGCTCCTCATATTTCGGCCCAAGCTGCAAAGTTCAAGCCTGGATCTGAACTCCTTCCCCAGGTTGGTTTGGCTCACTATGTCTACACTACCAGCCGGATCGGCGGGCCGCGATTGAGCCAGCGGGGATCGATTTATCGCATCTAGTCTAGACGCGATAAATGGACACCGAGTGCTCTCCCGTCGACTCCTGTACTCCAGCTCAGCGAGAGGCGCAGGCGGAGTTGACGGGGAAGCAGCAGCAGTCAACTCACTGCAGTGAAGACGCCACGGTGAGTCAATCTAAGTTATTCACCTAGCTGAAGTTGTGTAACTAAGATCGATCCCCCCCCAGTGTAGGCCAGGAGACATACAGAGCAGCCATGGCATTTGGACCAGTAGCTGAACCTCTCAAAGTGGGTTTTGGTTCAGGCCTATCAATATCCCAATTGGGTCAAAATTTACTGAGATCCATTTTCTCTAGCCCAAGAAATTCCTTTCTTACAGGCGAAAGAAATTCAGCTTAAGGGGTGGGCAATTGCCACAGTGAATGGGGGGGAAATAGTACATTTCACTAACACTGTCTTACGTTTTTAATTAATTTCCTGACACGGTGGGATGGAAACACATTCATAATTGCAGTTGACCTTTAAGACTGAAGGAGAAACCAGGCTAAGAGGGAAGATTGTGTTGCAGATGGCTGTGAATAAAAGAGATAATTAATTGGAGAAAGATTACTCATGTTACATGCTTTAATTATGTAAAGAATGTATGGTATAAAGGCATTAAATAAATTATGTGAAAGTAATTTAGAAATAGGATGGGCGAGAGGGGAAAAAAGGAATGAGATTTTTAAATGAGTTGGAGAAGTGCCTACAACTCCTATGCTCTGAAGTCTCTTTGCAGGATGGGTCTTGACTTAGAAAATAAAACGCGTTGTGTGCATTCAGGAGCCTCTGTGCAAACTAGATGGGCCACATCATCAACTGATGTAAATCAGTGTAGCTCCACTGAAGTCAATGGGTCAGCTCACCCAGCTGATCGTCCAGTTGAGGATCTGTCCTAATGTATCCAGAATTGGTGCATCAGTGGAGGGAATTGGGTGAACGAAAGGGTCTCAGATGTCTTTGTGCCAAGATTATATTAGAGAGCCTGGAGCCTTCCTGATAAGCAGGAGGACGGGATAATCTATGGTGTGCCCAAGTAAACAGGGAAGGAACCTTTTTTGAGGGGGATCAAATTATCCCAGAACTGCCAGGCAGCCTGAAGCAGGTTGTATATCACACCATTCAGTCAGCAGCAGAGCAGGAGCACTATGCATCCTGCTTGCATTTCAACATGTTCCTGCTGTCCTGTGGCTCCATAAACCTGTATCCTGGTAGCACTGCCTGCAGGGACCCTGAATAACACCTCACCAGTCGTGAATAGCAGCCACGATGCTCACATAAACAGCTATGCACAATGCTGCCAAACCGACCCAGTGCAGAGAGATGGTTAAGCCACAGATTATAGCCTATTACAGAATATCTTTGAGAGAAACGTTGTGTTTCTTTACTGCATACTCTGCCATTCCCTGCACAGCAGGATAAGCATAAACATTCAAGAACTTAAACACAGATACCAGAACTCTCAGGATCTGGTCCCTTTACCCCACTCTGGCAGTGTTAGAGTAATTTGCACCAACTTTAAAGCCAGGGTGGTGTTAAAAAAAAATAAATAGAGAACCAGTTCTAGGCTCAAAGTCTTCTCTTCAAAACCTTCCCTTTTATCCCTTCTCTGCCACTGGGTTCATTCAGTATTGGGAGCTCCTGTAAGCCTGCTTGTGTTGTTTGCCTCTTTTTCAGGCATTAAAGTCTGATCAATCTCTCTCTTCTCTGCAAACTCAAATAGGCCTCTCTATTGTCAGGCTTTGCTTTATTCCTCTAGTTGAGCAGCAGTGGCTGCTGAATTAGCTGCACTCGTGGGTGGATTCATTAGGCATGAAGGAAGGACTCTCCTCACCCCCTAACTTACCCAGGAATCAACTGTTATGTTTATGGCATTTGTAATGCACAATGGGCCTCATTTTCTGAGGAGCTGAACATCTATAGCTCCCACTATGTTCAATTGAAGCTTTGGGTATTGAAGCCTTCCAAAACATCTGGCCCAGTATTTCCAATCCATCTTCAGATTCACTTCTGACATAGGCTTGGATCCACAAAAGGTATTTAGGCTCTTAACTTTCATTGATTTCAACGGACATTAAGAGCCTAAATGATTTTGTTGATCTGGGCCATAGACCTTTTCATCCTGATTCTCCCTATTATGCCAGTGGCTCTGCTCCACCCAGCCTATTGTGCAGCTGGAATGCTGAATGAACTGCCCTGAGCCAGTGGCTATGTCTTTAGTTTGGCAGTCAGGAGACCTGGGTGCTGTTTTCAGCTGTGACCAGCTGAGCGACCTTGGACAGGTTGCTTCACCTCTCTGTAAAACAGTGATAGTGACATTGACCTTCCTTTGTCAAGTGCTTTGATGTGTACGGATGAAAAGTACTGTTACCCCTTTTGAGTCAAGTAGCTAGCTAAAAATCTGGGTTCTTGCAGGTTGTTCCAGTTAGGAGGAGAAATTGATGATGAAGTCAGGTGGTTCTTTGCTGCAATGGGTTTTTATTTACAAAGAATATACTAAGTCCTGTTTCCGTGAACACAGCAGGAATCAAACAAGTCCCTTTTCTAGTCAGCACTTGCCCAAAAGCTCTCTCTCTTGGCTTTTCTCAGGCCCGCTTCCCAAGTTTTTGCTCCGACTGTGTCCTTGCCTTTACTGTTCCCTCTTCCAAAACAATCTTCACAAAACAATAGCCAGCAAAACCTCTCCAGCAAAAGCAAAACCTCTGTACCTTGGTGTAGGGTGGTGATATGTGCGTGGGGTGGAGGCTGCTACCATATCAACTCCCTGGTTCCACTCCCTGGTATTTTCACTGTTTCTTAGAACTGTCTTAAATGAAAGTTGGCAGTTATCCCCAACCGCTAACAGTATTCTTCAGTACTAAAAAGAATTACTGTGTCAACAACAAGTCTCTGACATGCAATAACCGCTTCCTCTCTCTGTATTGGTGGATGGTGAATACGAAATTCATTTCAGAAAGAGACTCAGATTTTGTGGGCAGTGGAGAGGGAAGTAGGAGGATGCCCATATCCTGAGTAGGTAATATCAGGTAAGCAGTCCTCACGTACAGGAACAGCGTGGGCACAAAAATCACTCGTCTTCCTCTCAAAACATCCTGTGTACTGCTGGGAACTATGGGATCCATCAAACTGACTAGCCCTTGAGTTCAATGGGAAAGGTCAATGATTTGTTTACAGCCTTCCTAGCACTGTAACAAGCAGGCTTCTTTGGGAGAGGAAGAAAAAAGTTATATGTGTGGGTCCATATAAATCATCCTAACTAAACGTACTGGCCAGCTTTATGCAATACATCATGGACAGTGCTTTCCCAAAAGGAGCACCTGCTCTCCTTACCAGAAAAAAAGCCCGTAGGAACCCTAACCCTATCTCGAAATACTCTACCCATAGGAGCCCTAACTCTAGGGTGCTCCTTTTTTTAAAAAGTGCTGCAGTTGTGATCGCATAAATATGTCATATCTGAGATGGTTTGAAAAGTAATCTTTATAAGAATGCTGCACATTTTTTTCAAAGTCACTGAGAAACACACTGGTGAAATGACCATAAATTCCAAAAGGAAAAGAGGACAACATTCCTTCTCTCCCTACACACAGAAGCACAGAGAAAGAAAAGGAATGGGGGAGAGGGGGGAAATGAAGGGTTATCAGAGACTCCTGAGAAATGAGGCCATTCAAAATAGTGCATATTATTAGAGCTGGGTTAAGTTTTTCCACACACAGCTTCTCCCCTGGCCTGGCGAAAAATGCAGATTTGGCAACATCAGAATGTTTTGTTTTGACATTTTTAAAATCACACGTTTCAATTTTTCAGTTTTTAGTGACTATTTAAAAATGTCCTTTAGTTTCAGTAAAAACAAAAACAAAAACATAAAAATGGTCAAAATCAAAACAAAACGATGTGATTTTCTGCAAATGAAACATTTCACTTGACTTTTTTTTTTTAAACCCTTTTTGAAATTGCTAATGAACCAGAAAAGCTGTTATATTACAGAGCAGGTTTTCAAAAAAAGAGCTCAGCTTCCAGTTGGTCACCAAAATAAATGGCCAGGCTTGAGCAGGTTCAAAATTTGGTCATAAAGTGTTACAAAGGGAGTTACCGGATGCTGAACACTTTGGAAAATCTGGCCATTACTTAGGTGCCTAAATCTGAACTGACCGCTTTTAAAAACCTGCCCCCAACTGTGAGGGCTGAGCCCTTGAAAGTCTGACCCTAGGCTCTTTTTATAATCTGTTCTCCTGTGACAATTTTGGCAGTTACAAAGATACAAAATGGAGCATAAAACAATCTTAAGGGGTTAGAGTGATAAAAACAGTCTGAGGAGACTAGCTGGGCAAATGTCTTGGCTGAGATCTGATTTGTAAAGGCAGACACAAAACCAAGGATAGTTTGGAGCAGTGTTGCAGTCTATCCGAGCAACTGAAGTTCAAGGGGTGAGGACTTCAGAAAAAGGTCTGAACCCATCTTTAATTAGTAGCTAACTAGGGTATACTCCTGGGGTTGTATTTTTCCCAGACACAGAATAACCCACATACCATCAGTGAAAAAAAATTAGTTTTGATGAAAAAACAAACAAGCAAGACCAAAGGGAAAGTCTCCTGGAGAGAGCACAGAGCATTGGTCTTGATTAAGACAATCTGCACTAAACCCAACACCAAATGACTGCCTGTCTCTCTTTAGAGATTTCAAAGTGCAGCACTGTCAAGGCTGCTTCCCCACTTTGAACTTTAGGGTACAAATGTGGGGGCCTGCATGAAAACTCCTAAGCTTAACTACCAGCTTAGATCTGGTCCGCTGCCACCATCCCAAAGCTGATTCCCTTCCCTGGGTAGCCTTGAGAGACATTCACCAATTCCCTGGTGAATACAGATCCAAACCCCTTGGATCTTAAAACAAGGAGAAATTAACCATCCCCCCTCCTTCCTTCCTTCCACCAACTCCTGGTGAATACAGATCCAACCCCCTTGAATCTAAAAACAAGAAAAAAATCAATCAGGTTCTTAAAAAGAAGGCTTTTAATTAAAGAAAAAGGTAAAAATCATCTCTGTAAAATCAGTATGGAAAATAACTTTACAGGGTAATCAAACGTAAAGAGCTCAGAGGACCCCCCTCTAGTCTTAGGTTCAAAGTACAGCAAACAAAGATAAACACTCTAGTAAAAGGTACATTTACAAGTTGAGAAAACAAAGGAAAACTAACACGCCTTGCCTGGCTGTTTACTTACAAGTTTGAAATAGGAGAGACTTGTTTAGAAAGATGTAGAGAACCTGGATTGATGTCTGGTCCCTCTCAGTCCCAAGAGCGAACAAACCCCCAAACAAAGAGCACAAACAAAAGCCTTTCCCCCCCCAAGATTTGAAAGTATCTTGTCCCCTTATTGGTCCTTTGGGTCAGGTGTCAGCCAGGTTACCCGAGCTTCTTAACCCTTTACAGGTAAAAGGATTTTGGAGTCTCTGGCCAGGAGGGATTTTATAGTCCTGTACACAGGAGAGCTGTTACCCTTCCCTTTATAGTTATGACAAGCACACAGAGAACAAAGGCGCAGCTAATTAAAAAGGAAGCTCAGGGCACCCCCACTGTCTCCAACTCTCAAAATTGTATCGCATGCTATTTAGTGGTT
Source organism: Emys orbicularis (assembly GCF_028017835.1). Lineage (NCBI taxonomy): Eukaryota > Metazoa > Chordata > Testudines > Emydidae > Emys > Emys orbicularis. The sequence continues at coordinate 138,395,840 of NC_088684.1, forward strand.
TTCTTAAAGATTCAATCATCACTGAGAATTTTTTTTAAGTTACTAGAAAGTTTAATGAGTGAGGAAAAATGCTTGAAAACATTCACAGATGCTCTGACATCAGAAGTCAAATACCACCCCAACCCCTCAAAAAACCTCAGGGATTTTTTGGGGGCCTGACTCATGATTTCTAAATGATGGGGGACCAACTATTCTGATCTATCTTGGGGACATATGTGGCCGCCCATCACTGCAGTATCTGACCACCTCACAATCTTTAATGTATTTATCTTTACAAACAACACCTGCAAGAAGGAGGGAAATGCTGTTATTCCAGTTTTTACAGATGAGGCACAGAGAAGCTCAGGGCTTGATTACACAGAGACTTGGTGCACCACCAGCTGGGGTGGGAATATACAGTGCACCAAGTGGCCATGCGGACCCTGCTATTGCATGCTAAAAATTCCTTCGTGAGCTTTGATGTACTGCTACAGGGTTCAAAAAGGAACTAGATAAGTTCATGGAGGATAAATTCAATGGCTATTAGCCAGGATGGACAGCGATGGTGTCTCTAACCTCTGTTTGCCAGAAACTGGGAATGGGCAACAGAGATTGGATCACTTGATGATCCCCTGTTCTGTTCATTCTCTCTGGGGCACCTGGAATTGGCCACTGTCGGAAGACAGGATACTGGGCTAGATGGCCCTTTGGTCTGATCCAGTCTGGCCGTTCTTATGAGCAGGGGATTTTCCACTGCAATGATACATGTCAGGAGACAAACCCAGTTTGGATTAGCTTGGGTTTTTCATACAAAAGGAATTCCAAAAATAGGAACTCAAGGAAATACTGGGTCTTGCCTGCAAATTCGGTAGCCAAATCCCTGACCACCACCCATAGCTCCAGCATAATCTTTCTCAAGCCCAATCTTCTGCCTGTTATCGCAGCCCTGACACATAGAGCAGTTAGAGTTAATCCTGCCACTGAAGCATTTACGTTTTATACTTTGCCTAAAAAAAACAAAAAAGGGAAAAGGAAAACAAAATCCAGATTTCTCATTTCCTATTCCCATCATTGCAGCGCTGGCAATTTGCATATAATGCTAAATATAAAAGGCTCTAGAGAGAGTGAATACGATACAGGGAACTGATTAGCTAGCTCTTGTACCTTCATTTCTGATCTAAAAATCGGTGTTTAAAATAAAATGTGGGACAAATTAGTAATCAACCAATCCTCAATGTATTTATAGGGATTGCTCCATCTCCCATTATACTCAACAGGAGTTTTGACATTGACTTCAGAGAGTTAAATCAGACTGGTTGTTCCTTCCATCCAAACCATCCAAGTGCTTTACAAGTATTAATTTAAAAAGGCTTAGAACATCCTTGTGAGGTAAGTACCACTGGCCATTTTACAGACAGGAAAGCTGTGTCAAAGATAGGGTAGGCGACTTGCCCAAAGACACACAGTGAATCAGTGCAAGAACCAGAACAAAATATAAAAAGCACTCAGGAGTCCAGTCTCCAGTTCCATGCTGGAAAAACTGGACCCTACTTCCTGCCTTAAAACTAAGTGACTGTGAACTTTGCTAAAAAAGGAAAGCAAGAAAAACCAACCCAACAGCTCAAAGCCTACATTATGGAGATGAAGTCCTCACAGTATGAATATTTGAGCTCAGAAAAGTTATACAGTCAAAGCTGGGGGATAGGATGGGGGTGATGGTAAGACATACAAACAATGGGGTTTCTTTTCCATTACACTGAGGTCCCTTTATGCCATTCAGACAGCCCTGAAGTGAGCAAAAATACTCCCCAGGCAATTCCCAATAAAATTGATGTAACAGCCTAGTTGGCCCTGATCCCATTCCTGGGGAGTATGGAGGAAATTGGGGGTGTATTGGGGATGTGACCATAAATAACTCTACACTCTGGCTATCCTTTGCTTCCCTGAAGGCTCTTGGGAAGCAGAGTGTAAGTCGGAACAACCCTGAGGCTGCACTGATTTACATCAGGTGACATCAAGACCTTCCATGGCTCTAGAAGACAGGAAACAGTTGTCTCAAAGCCAACTTTGATCCCTACTCCATCTCTGCTCCAAGCACAGGGATGGAATGGCTGACAATCAGGCCCAACACATCCAACCATTCAATGACCGCCCATATGCCATGCTTTCAATCAGCAGCCAGGCCCTATTCAGTAAAGCCTGCCCTTAAAAACAACCAAACATCTCCCAACACTAGAGAACTGGGCAGTTTCTCAGCATAGAATCACGTTCTCTCATACACAGCAGACAGACTCATGTGGTGGGGAGGAGGAAGCCAAATCCTTTGGTTTTCAGTCACTCACCCCACCAGCGTTATTCACCATGTTGTTTACTCAGTACACCCCCCTCTCAAGGGCAGAAGGCAATTTGACACACTACAGAGACAGTTCAAAGTTATCCATCCTCAAGTCTCGTTCCTAATCCACTGGGGGTGGGGGAGGAAATAGCTCAACTTTCCTTGTCTTCAGGCATCCAGCAACATCACCAACATGATATTTCTTAATCTGCGTTTATGTTCCAGGTCATCAATTCAACTTCTTACCGTTTTGGGTATTCTCTGTTAAAATAACGACAGGTCAATCAATGATGATCACTACGGCTTCGATTTTCCTTTCAAGCTTCCGGTAATTTTAAGGCGAAGTTCTGATTCCTCCCCTCTTCCAAGTCCCCTGTTTTAAATGTAATTGTTCCAGCCATTATACTACTTTGAATGGTTTTTATTTGATCTCTGCAGGTTTGGTGGGTAGAGTTTAATATAAACAAATAAGCGCATTTTGCAAGTCAAACCTGTGCTTCCAGGCATTGCACTTTGCATTAACAAGTTATCAAGGGCCAGGGGGGAAAAATGTTACAAAATAATTGCTTTTTAAAGCAAAAGAACTTTTATTCAATGACACAAAAAGGGAGTGGAGGGAGAGAGAGAGGGAAGGTGAGTGGCATTTTTAACTACAATACGCATTGACCTAGCTCTGCTCTCCTGGAAATTCAAACACTGACTTCAACGGGAGCAGAGATAGGGCAAGGTTGAGCGCTGTTTCATTAGCAAAGAGCGAAGCAGAATGCAGGTTAAGTTGAATTTTATTAAACCTGTGCACTACTCTGTTCATTTGGCTCACTTCCTTTTAACCTAACACCCTACGTTCCCTGTTTTTTCTGGTGTCACCTCAGTAACAGTCCCTTCAGGGAGTCCCTCTGACTCCAATTCCGCTGATCATGATACAAGCACTTTTGAAAACTCAACTCAAGCGACATCTATATTGGAGGAATTTCCAGCTTGAGTACGCACACTAGTGATCACACGAAAAACAGCAGTGTAGCCATGGCAGTGAGATGGACGAGCCACTCCAAGAACATACACAGGGTTTCAGATGGGATGGTATTCAGAGTGGTTAGCCCATCCTGCACCCATGCAGTAGCAACTACGCTGCTGTTTCTAGCATTCTCACTCAATAAAATCTAGCATCTGTACATCTATCCAAGCTGGAAATTACACCTTCAGCTCCAGTGCAGACGTACCCTCAGAAAGACTCTTGGCCAAGCTATATGACCAGAGTTTCAAAAGAGTTCAGAGCCAGATTTACAAGCACTCAGCACCTCTCAGTTGGAGGCAGATTTTCATAAATGAGCTCAGCTCTCCGTAAGGCACCTAAATGAGGGGTGGATTTTCCAAGGAAATATTGCCAACACAACGCATTCAAAAATCGTGAGTCTGGCACCCCCCAAAAGATCACAATATTATTTAAAAATATCTCTGCTTTTTTAAGCCAAATAATAATTTGAGGTTCTTTTTATTTACCTCCTGGTTTCTGAGCCTTTAGGGTGCACTTAGGTCATATTCCCAGGCTTTTTTCTGTAGCGACAAGGGCTAGAAACTTACTGGCCTTTTAAAATTAATAGCTCAGATTTGCAGGTAATCACAGGATCCAGGAGCTGACCCCCACCTTCTTTTCCCTCCCCTCTGTGCTCTCCTCCTTTTCCAATTTATGTACATCTTTTCCTATTTTATTATTGTAACTCCAACCCTAATGTGTGTTTACGTCTACCTATTATCTGGTGTTGCAGCTTTGATGAGTCATAATATTGCTTAATTCTATTGGTGAAGTATGCCGGGTTTGGGACCATATACAATGTAAAGGTCATTTGCCTTTTTGTACTTTTCATTGTTTCTTTCTAAAAATAGAAAAGTTCATCAAGAAAGAAAGAAAAAAGAAAATCATCAAGCGCAAGAATTTACAACACTGCAGCAGCTTCCAGCGTGGATAAAACTTTCAAAAGTGACTAGGTTATTTAGCTGTGTAGTGAATCGGTGTGGCTCCCCGCCGCCCCGGAGGGGGAAGAGCCCATCCGGAGGCCGGAGTGGGCGGAGCTAGGGAGCTCTGAGCCTGCCCCTCAGGGGGTCAGGCGGCGACCCGGAAGTACAAAGGCTGGCCCTCAGAACTCAGTCAGTCCCCAGCCGCCGGAGAGACCAGACGTCTCCAGCCTAGCTCGGGGCTGGGAAACCTCTGCAGCCCGGGGCGGCCACCAGGAACCGCCGGGCCTGCCCTGCGCCCGCTACCCGGAGAAACCGCCAGACCTGCCCTGCGCCCGCTACCCGGAGGAGCCGCCGGACCTGCCCTGCGCCCGCTACCCGGAGGAGCCGCTGGGCCTGCCCTGCGCCTGCTATCCGGAGGAGCTGCCGGACTTGCCGAACGATCCCTGGCCTGACGAACCCATGGTCCAGGATCTCCCCGAGGCCGACACCAGCCCCCAGGTAGGCCCCGAGGGGGAGTGTGGAAGTAGCCCGGGGGCAGCCGACCCCAGTCTGGCTGCAGCACTGCCAGAGCTTATGTCAGTGTGTTGCGGCCAGGATCCCCACTGACTAAGCAGCGGGCCTTCTGCCGCTGCGAGGGCCCCGGGCTGGGACGCAGTGGAGTGGGAGGGCCTGCGTCCCCCCTGCCACCCAACCCGTGAGTGGCAGTCTCCCCCTCTCCCAGGCCTGTTGGGGCTTAGGCCTACTATTGTTGCTCAGCCCTGACTGAGGGTCTGAGCTCCTGACTCAGCGTTTGTTGCCCCGCCCTGACCTAGGGCCTGGGCTAAATACTCCGGCTTGCTGCTCAGCCCTGACTGAGGGCCTGAGCCCTGACATAGCATTGGTGCCTGCCCTGAGCCAGGGTCGGGCTTACTGTGTCTTCCAGGATTGCAAGGGCTGCCGAGGGAGACCCTGCAGCCGGACAAAGTACCCAAGCACCAGTGGGTAGTGAGCCGGTGTGGCTCCCCGCCGCCCGGAGAGGGTCGAGCCCCGGCAAACTCTTGTACAAGCTGCTTTTGCAAATACGACCCATTTCTGCTTACAGACAGATTTTCAAAAGAGATGTGCAGCCAACAAGTTGAGCTCTTTTGAAAACCTGGCCACTTCTTTTGATGCTTATTTGGGAGCGGAGCTCTTCTGAAATTCCATCCCATGGAAAACAGCTCAGATTTATATACCAAAAACATCCACTTTCACATCCTCACAAGCAGGATCTCAAGTCATAACCAACCAACCTAATCAATGAAACACAATCTAGAAGCATCACACTGACAAAACAAAATTGTCATTGGCTGGTAAGCAATCCTGATGGCAGAATAAGGATAAGTAACTCTTTTGTAATAGGCCATTCATATCTATGGCCCTTAGACATATTTGCACTGGCACAATAATTTCAACTTCCTCCCATATACCGTAAATCATCTGATGCCAAAATATCCACATTGTCAGTTACAGTTTGCAGCCCTTGTCCTATCCATATTCTCTCCTGCATTGTCAACTCTACTGGTATGTCAGTGTCAGATTGTAAGCACCTTGGTGCAGAGAAGCACCTTGGGGGAGGTTTAGGTTGGATATTAGGAAAAACTTTTTCACTAGGAGAGTGGTGAAGCACTGGAATGGGTTACCTAGGGAGGTGGTGGAATCTCCTTCCTTAGAGGTTTTTAAGGTCAGGCTTGACAAAGCCCTGGCTGGGATGATTTAGTTGAGAATTGGTCCTGCTTTGAGCAGGGGGTTGGACTAGATGACCTCCTGAGGTCCCTTCCAACCCTGATAGTCTATGATTCTAAGCATCTTTTCATTTATTGGGTAAAGAATCACACCCCCGTATTGTGAGACATTGTTCTGACCTTGTCAAGGCTGCTTCCCCACTCTGAACTTTAGGGTACAAATGTGGGGGCCTGCATGAAAACTTCTAAGCTTAACTACCAGCTTAGATCTGGTCCGCTGCCACCATTCCCAAAGCTAATTCCCTTCCCTGGGAAGACTTGAGAAACTCTTCACCAATTCCCTGGTGAATACAGATCCAAACCCCTTGGATCTTAAAACAAGGAGAAATTAACCATCCCCCCTCCTTCCTCCCACCAACTCCTGGTGGATCAAGATCCAACCCCCTTGGATCTAAAAACAAGGAAAAATCAATCAGGTTCTAAAAAAGAAGGCTTTTAATTAAAGAAAAAGGTAAAAATCATCTCTGTAAAATCAGGATGGAAAATAACTTTACAGGGTAATCAAACTTAAAGAGCTCAGAGGACCCCCCTCTAGCCTTAGGTTCAAAGTACAGCAAACAGAGATAAACACTCTAGTAAAAGGTACATTTACAAGTTGAGAAAACAAAGGTAAACTAACACGCCTTGCCTGGCTGTTTACTTACAAGTTTGAAATATGAGAGACTTGTTCAGAAAGATGGGGAGAACCTGGATTGATGTCTGGTCCCTCTCAGTCCCAAGAGCGAACAACCCCCAAAACAAAGAGCACAAACAAAAGCCTTTCCCCCCCAAGATTTGAAAGTATCTTGTCCCCTTATTGGTCCTTTGGGTCAGGTGTCAGCCAGGTTACCTGAGCTTCTTAACCCTTTACAGGTAAAAGGATTTTGGAGTCTCTGGCCAGGAGGGATTTTATAGTACTGTACACAGGAGAGCTGTTACCCTTCCCTTTATAGTTATGACAGACCTGATACAGTGTCACCTTGCACTTCATGCTGGTTTATATTACTACACAATTACTATTATTTATTATTTGTATTTAGGGTAGTGCCTGGGAACACTAGTCAAGGTGTGTTTGGTTGTGTAGGCATCATAGCAAACGAGAGTTTTAAGGAGGACCATGAAATAGCTTTGCAGATGGTTACAAAGAGTTTCTTCCATACTTGATGCTTGGGAGGAAGCATGAATTCGCCTTTGGAGCGTCTAGCATGCTGTACCTGTAAGCAAGCAGTCAATCACCTAATGGGAGCGTTCTGTTTAGTTGAGAATGAGTTGCTGGAAGTTTCTTCCGCAAGCCATCTGAATATAGCATGTGAAATTAGGGAGAATACATCCAGAAAACTGTCTCTCTCAATAAAGAATTCCTAAATGTGTGAGCTCCTGATCTTTCTAAAGAATCCCAGAAACTACCATCCACTTTGGGTACTATACCTGCGTGAACCCAACCAAACTAATGAATTCAATCTACTTCTGGGTGAGTAAGGCTAATGGTGGAATTTTTTCTTGTTTACCCTGTAACCGATACGGCAATTTCCTGCAATATCCTTGAAAAACCTCATTGAATTAAGTTTAACAAGCTTTGGAGTCCATTGTATTATAAATACAAAGAGTGTGTATTATTGGGGAATTGTATGTAACTTGTATAGAGAGGAGATGTGACCAAAGTAAACCCTGGAGAATGTTATGAGCTGCCAAGGACTGTTTGAACCAATGTGCCAGACAAGAATGGATGAGAAAAATCTCTAGGGGGAGGTGTATGCAGCTATACCTTTTCTGATTATGCAAGAACTGAGCCTTTTGAAGCTTTGCCCTGAAGAGAGTTCTCTGTCTGCTAATTATCTGTTTCCAGGGTCCAACATCAAAGGCCCTAAAAGAATAAAGGAGTGACTCTCAAATTCGCGGGGCTATTTGTTCTGGCCTTACAGCTGTTATGAATTTGTAACCACAGAAAACCCCCTACCAGAGTCCTTGTTGGAGTTGGGAGTGATATCTGATAAGTTTATTAGAATGCATGTATGTTCTTTTATTTTTTCAAATATGTTTTCTCTGTAAGGCTTTCATCTTACAAATAAATGTGCTTTCTTAGAAAGGACTGTGTGGTAACTTTTAACTGCTGGCAATTATGTGGTTTATAGCCGCTGAAGACAAAGAAAAGCAGACCCGTTGAGGCAGTCTGAGTTGCTGTGGAACTCAGAGTTTAGGCAGGGAACTGTGCAGTCTGGAAAAAACCCTGGTCAGGAGGGAAAAAGACACAGGTCTCCACCCAAAAGGGTGACTGCTGAGGAGCTGGGAGCCTAGTGTGGGTGTCCTTGCCGGAGCACAGAGCGGGAATTCAGGTGCAGTTGCTCTGAACTGTGACACAGTTTCTCATATACACAGCTTTACAGGAGCATCGTGGCTTTGGAAGAAATTGAAGGATTGTAAGTCCTGCATAAACGCACATTGCTTTGTGAGAGCTAGGATTTAGATAGTCAAGTTACTATATTTGACAGAGCATTCCATCACTTTTATTTACCAAGAGATAACTCGAGAATACACGATAGCCTTTGCAAGACTGGTTGAATGGAAGCTGTGATGATAAAACACAGTTCTAAGGCTAAAATCAAGTTAAGGTAATTATTTAATTGGTTACATACCTTTTAGAATTTGATGGATTTATATCTGTTCCACTGAGTTGTTGCTTCCCTTTATTCTGGGAGAGAGATAAATTGCACTAAGAAGAACTTGGAAGTCTTCCAAAACAGCATTGGGCAGACACAAAGTCCACGTATTTGCTAGTGACCTGCTACCACATTGTTTCAGATTGATTACCAGTAAGAGTTAACATTCCATCGGTCATTTCTTAGGGGACAGGATCTTTAATTATACATGAAGCATCCAACCTTAGTGCTAAAAATATTTTGTGGATGGCATCCAATGACATTTACGCAATAAATCAGAAAAATGATCTACGTTTCCCCATTGCTATGAGCTTGGAAGAATGAACACTTCAGAAATTTCAGCTACCTCATCATCATGAGTAGTGGTGAGGGCCATTGTGTGCTAGGTGGTGTACACACACACAACAAAAAGATTATCCCTGCCCCAAAGAATTTACAGTCTAGGCCTGGCCTATACATTATTTTTGTATGTGTACGTGTGTGTGTATATATTGGTTAAAGGTGTTATACCAGTATAACCAATAATGTGGATGTAATTATAGTCTAACTAAGCTGGTATAAAGTTTGTGGTGTGTAGGGCCCCAGAATTTCTGATCTGTGAAACATTCCTCAGTTTTGAATTTGGTTATTTTTTCTTTGAATTGGAATAAAATGAAAGAATTTCAAAATTTTCCATGAAACAGTGTTTGAAAATATTTTGTTTCAATTACAACTTTTTTTTTCACGTGTTTCATTTTTTTATTCTCTTGTGATGGGGTGTCTACCCCACACTGTCCAGTAAGGGGTTAATTGAGCCCTGGGGAGGCTGCGCAGAAAGCAGCCAATAGGAGAGGGGCTGCAAGGAGCAGCCAATCCGGGCCAGGCAGGCCCATATAAGAAGAGCTGCAGGGCAGAGCGGCTAGAGTAGCTGCCTCGAGCTCGAGGAGGGAGGACCAGGCTCCTAGCAGGAGGAAGGAGTGCCAGCACCCTGGTCAGAGCAGTGCTGCCAGCAGGGACCATGGGAGCTAAAGGGAGCTCCTGGCTAGCTGCTAAGACTGGCAGGCTAAAGCCCTGAGGCAAGGGCGAAGAAGGTGCTGGGGGCTGCGGGGAAGTGGCCCAGGGATATGAACTGAAGAGTCTGAGGGGATGAAGTAAGAGGAAGCCATCTACAGGGTCCCTGGGCTGGAATCTAGAGTAGTGGGTGGGCTGGGTCCCTCTATCCCCACTGAGGAAGTGGCTGGACTGAGGGACTGTGATACTGTCCCTCAGAAGGGGGGATCACAGAGTGTGGCGCAGCCGGAGGGCTGGGTCATGAAGAGGACGCCGCGGTCCTAGGAGTGACATGGTCCCTGGAGCAGAAGAGGTGATGGGTGGAACATCACCAGAGCAAGGCGCACTGGCTACCAGAGCTAATTCCCGTCTTGGCCATGAGGAAGCGCTGGAGTGGTGAGTACCACCCTGTCACACCTCTAAAAGAAATTTCAAAACAAAAAGACGCTTAATATTAAAAATCAAAATAAGCTATTCTGAAAATGTTAAATAGGAAATTTTCTGCGCTGTAATACTAGTATAGCTTATTTCCCTTCCCATATGGGAATAAGCTACTAGGAGGGTGTACGGTTTAAACTATACCCGTACAGCTCCTGTGACCCAACTTATATGTATCGATAAAGCCATCAAGATGGCTACAACTTGTATTTATCGTGGAATGCTGGATACTGTGGACTGCAGCAAGTGAACACCTCCAACAAAAGACTAGCAAAGCCAGTTCCCTAATGGACTATGTGAACTCTGTAGCTCTTCCACCTGGTGTACTTAGGGGACGCTTTTTTTGGAGTAGGGTTTTATTTTGACAAGCTGGGGTGAGGAGGAAGGGAGGGTCTTGACAAAAGCCACTCTCATTCTGATGGAAAAGCTTTTCCAGACTTCAATTCAGCAAAGTAATGAAGCATGGCGCGTGCCTAATTTTAAGCATGTGAGTAGTCACTGGGCCCATTCATGTGTTTAAAGTCAGACATGTGCTTAAATACCTTGCCTCAAAGACTAAGGTCTGGCAGCATTCCCTAAAAGGAAACGGAATCTATATTCATAGAGGGCCCTTACTCATGCTGGCAAACATATACTCACACAAATATTCCCAATGGGTCTACTTGCCAGAGTGACATCTCAGCAGGGTAAAAACTCCACAAGCTGCCTTGAGCTAGAGGCTAACAGGTTGAAAGACTCCTTCCAATTCTTGACATAAACTGTGATTGATATGTCAGGAATGGGGCTGTCAAGCAAACACGTTTCATTACTGTCCAGTTCAAAACAACTGTATGCTAGCAGGTGTCTTCCTTTTATCCAATTCTTTCTCTCACAGGCTTAACGATATTGCACAGATGCAGCAACATGATAATTCACATTTTGCAGGTGGAATTACACCTGCATGAATATTGCTGAGCTAAAACGTTGACAGGATTTTGACAAACGTGGACTGATTCCAAACATCTCAGGGATATTAACATGGGGAAAGCATGACATGGGTGTGGGGAGAATGTCATACAAATTAGTAAATCTCCTTTATGAAAGAGAATGATTTTTCTCAGGGAGGGGAAACAATAAGGGAAAATTTAGGACCCAATATTTAGAGGTGCTGAACAATTATAGTTCCCACTTAGCTTCAAGTGCAGGTGAGAGCGCTCAACATTTCTGAAAATAACTTTTACTTTAGGAGCTACTGATTTTTCAAGTGGCATTTGATGAAATCCAGGACTCTTTGTCTTAGGAAGTTGTAATTAAATGAGCAGGTACCCCCTGTAATGATGTTTATTTGCAATATATTATTGAACCAGTAGATGTCTGTGTGGTAAAGAGTTCCAGATGGGATTTGGTTCACGGTAAATAAAAGGGACAAAACTGGAATACAAGCTGTGTAGAAGCCTGTTTGTGGAGGTAGCTTTAATTATTTTCTTAAACAAGCATTTCATATTTAGGGAGGGCTGTAATTGCCTATGGCACCATACCCCACACTCTCTGCCAACTGTATAATATTCAGTGTCTGTGGGAACTCTCACTGACGTTGAGAGCTCTGCATTCCCTGCACTGGATTAACAGCCAAAGAATCTCACATCCTGATTTTCCAGGGTGCTGAGCCTTTAAAGCTTTCATTGAATTAAACGTGAGTCATGGTTGCTCAGCACCTTTGGTAAACTAGGCTCCCACTCTGGTGGCCTTCACCATGATACAGCATAAAGCTGGTCAAAATTTTTTCAATGGAATGGTTTTCCATCAAAAAATACAGTTTCGTCGAAATCAAACTTTTTGAAGGACTGTCACTATTTTGTAGAAATTATTAATGGGAAAAAGCCAACACTTTTCATTTCAATAGTGTCAAAACATTTTGTTTAGTTAGTATCAATGCTTTTCATTTAGTTACTGTTGAAACTTTGTTAATTTCATTGAGATTTTTATATTATACTAAGTATCAGAGGGGTAGCCATGTTAGTCTGGATCTGTAAAAAGCAACAAAGTGTCCTGTGGCACCTCATAGACTAACAGATGTATTGGACGCTGCATCTGACGAAGTGGGTATTCACCCATGAAAGCTTATGCTCCAATACATCTGTTAGTCTATAAGGTGCCACAGGACTCTTTGTTGCATATTATACTAAAATAGTCTTTGCACATTATATTTAGAATCAATGATTTAATATTGTGCATCTATAATGTATATTTAATATTTGAAAACAATATAGACACCTAAACAAAATTAATCAGAATACTGTCAAAACAAATTTTTAGTGGTCCTAAATCAACATTTCTCAGATTTTTCAGTTTATAAGAAATTTCAGCTTTTTCTTCTGAATTGGAACATTTTTTTTTAAAATGTTGGAAGTTTCTGGACTGAAATTCTAGTTCCCAGCCAGCCCTAGTACAGTATAAACATCTTGCGGAAGTTAACGTGACAGCCAGATTTTAAAGAACGATTGGTGATTTGGGGCACCTAACTTGATACACTTTACAGCAGCCTGATTTCGAGAGGGCACATACGCAACACTTACTTAAAATCAGGTGTTGCATCTTGGGGACTGAAAATCACTAGTTACTTTTGAAAATGTTGACTGAAATATAAGACGCAGGTGAGTGCAGTAGTGAATTTACGTGCTTTGTTATGGTGAACATTGTACTTTGTGCTGGCCCTCTACAGTGGCAATTAGAATTCATCCCTGTGCAGAGAGACCAGGCGCAAGCACTAACATGATGCAAAGCCATGTGCCTGGTCTCTCTGCAGAGGAATGACTTTCACCCATAACACTACATGGTGTGAACTTCCTTTTCACAAAAAGCAAAACATAACATGCTATGGAATATGCAAATGATTGTTGTAAACTATATTGCACTGCAAGCAATATCTTTAGGAGAGCTATTGCAAGTGGATTGGATTTACAATCAGTCCTGCGCTTGAGTCTACTTAAAACATCACAATAACAGCTCTATTTTATTAACTTTTTCCTCCCTTTGCCCAGGATTTTTGTTGTGTGAACCAATCTTGCAGCATTTCCCTAGCGAAATAATCAAGCCACAGGGTCAGCTGCTTGGCTGGTGTAAATCAGCATAGCTCCATTGATGTCAATGGAGCTGCACAGATTTTTACCAGCTGGGGATCTGGCCCCTATTATAACAGCAAATAATGATAATTCTACTGCTGAGATGAAAGAAAAAAAATTCTGTAAAACAAGTTTTAAGGCATACTCAATGTATTGCATCTTTGGATCCTCTCTGAGTAAGCTTTCCAAATACACCTCTACCTTGATATAACGCTGTCCTCGGGAGCCAAAAAATCTTACTGCATTATAGGTGAAACCATGTTATATTGAACTTGCTTTGATCCACCGGAGTGCGCAGCCCCGCCCCCCCCGGAGCACTGCTTTACCGCGCTATATCCGAATTCGTGTTATATCTGGTCGCGTTATATCGATGTAGCGGTGTAGTTCTCTTTTAGATGAATGAAGTAATGTACATTACTTTACCTGTTCTATCTTTGGGATGCAGGTCACAGAACTTCTTAACATATTAAATGAATGGGCAGTCATCCAACTAATAAAGCAGTTGCCCTGATGTGCCCGCGCCTGATATTTGTTGTGTAATGACTAGACTCGCCAAAAAGAGAAAACATTGCAAGACCAAAAAAGATTTGTTTCCCACTTGATAATAGCACTCCTAATACTAGTGCACAGTGGCAGGTGACATAGGCGCCAACTCCGTGGGTGCTCCAGGGCTGGAGCATCCACGGAAAAAAAATAGTGGGTGCTCAGCACCCACCAGCCAAAGCTGATTGGAGGCACTGCCAAACAGCTGTTTGGTGGCTCAGGGAGGGGTTTAGGAGAGGGCAGAGAGCAGCGGGCAAGCAGGGGCCTCGGGGAGGCGGGGGCAGGAAGAGGTGGAGTGAGGGCAGCGCCTCAGGGGAGGGGGTGGAGTGGGGCCTCAGGGCGGAGCACCCCAGGGAAAAATAAAACTCAGCGCCTATGGCAGGTGAAATATAACAAGGTTAGAAATGTAGTAAGTGGGAGGTGTTAGAAGAAAATTCAGTATGAAACTTGTGAGAAGGAAAAGAGAAAAAAGTTACTCAAGCACATGAGGCGGGGCTGGGACAAACTCTTCGGTGGAAGCTTTGACCAATCCAAAATTCAACATCCTAGCATATTTTAGCAGTGTGGTATGATGGAGAGCATGCTGGACTGGGACTCAGGAGACTCTGGTCTGTTCTCAGCTCTTCCAGTGAACTGCTCCATAACCTCATCACTGTTTCCCTTCCCACCGTTTGTCTGCTGTTACATCTGCATTGCAAGCTTTTTGAGGAAGGATCTGCCTCTTCTGGTATTGCCAGCTTCAAGTCTTCCAAATCATGAGGCAGCATCCCCACAATCATGCGACTGAATGTCATGAGGTATTTTTAAAATACATTTTAGGTTCTTTTTCTTTGTGTGCTGGTTTTGGGGCCTTCACAATTAACTTGGGTCAAACTGTTAGGCTTGAAATTTTCGTTAAAAAAAGGAAGATCCTTATGCAAAAACTTTTGATTCCAGCAGCTGTGAATTTAGAAAAAAGACCAATACCACAAGATTCGCAATAAAATTGTGAGCATTGGCAAAGTTGCTCTTACTATCGGTATAAGTAAACATAGCATAGGGTAGGTCCATCAATGGCTATTAGCCAGGATGGGCAGGGACAGTAGGCCTCAACTGAGGTCAGGGCCTCATTATGAATATAAGAACGGCCATACTGGGTCAGACCAAGTATCTATCTAGCCCAGTGTCCTGTCTTCCAACAATGGTCAATGCCAGGTGCTTCAGAAGGAATGAACAGAACAGGTAATCATCGAATGATACATCATTTGTTGCCCATTCTCAGCTTCCAGCAAACAGATGCTAGGGACATCTGAATGCTCCCATACTAGAAAAAACAGTGCTAAATTTGCTAGGCCACAATGGGCCAGATCCTGTGCTGCACAAAGACAGAGTTGAAGGCCAGAAGGAACCACCATATCGTCTACTCTGAGCTCCTGTATATCACAGGCCACCAGCCCTACCCAGAACCTGCACACTGAACCCAACACCCGAAGTCTCCTACGTCAACATGACCAGTTACAGCAGAAACCTCTAGGCTCATGGAGCTGGTGTAGCAGCTTCTATTCCCCTATTGATGACGTAGTGGGGTGGGCCAGAAAAAAAGGGGTGGGGAGAGGGGACATAGCCAAAGCTTCCTTTCCCTTCACATGCAGTCCATGCTGTAAGGACTTCTTGAGTACATTGGGAACTGCTGTAATGATCGGATTGGTTGGCATTGTCCCAGGCGTCAGTTTTACTCGATCAATAAGGGAAAAGAGAAACTTGTCCTGCCACATGACTGTTTATGGCCAGTCATGAGCCAGGATTTTTCTCCAGCATATAAAAATGCCACTTACCTATTCTACATACCCTGTGGATGTTGCAATGCCTCGTTTCTTTATATTAATAAAAATGCTGAGATACTTGGATGAGAGGGTGCTAATATATTCTAAGTGTGAAGAAGTATTATAAATTGCTGGCATCTGTTAGAACCAACCATGAGAGCTCAACAGCTACTAACTGAAGTGAGGACTCAGTTATACACTGGAAGAGAGACAAAACAAGGTAGAACAAGAGAATTAAGAACAAACAGGACAATTAGTCAAACAAAATGAGGCTTAACTTTAGCAGCGCCCTCATGATAAGTCGCTAGTTAATCAACTGGTCTGTCCATTATCAATAATGATACTCTACACACTGACCCTATCTGATTATTCATAATGAGAAACTGGCAAAACTGCTAAGAATGAAGCAAGCAAGTTGTGTGTGTTAGATGGGTAGACTCCTGCTTTCCTCATTCTTTATACTTCGGCCAATTTCTCATCATGGAAGTCACTGCTGTGGCACTGTACAGTGATAAGTCACATTGTAAACCGGCTTTGTTAAGTAACCGATACCAAATACTCTTAAAGGGTCATGCCTTACGATGGTGAGAACTGACCAGGAGGCAGTACTGTAGGTGCCAGACTACCCCACCACCCTTACCCACAGCAACATAGTGGGCAGAATTCTGTCTTTTAATGAGCGCCCATATCAGCCTCACATTTTTATATGGCTGCAGAACTCCAGAGTGTTTATTGTCAGTACAGTGATTTGTTTGTCCAGTCCACTGTAAGTCACATTCCTTTGTGTTTTATTTCTCTCCTGTGCTTTGCTTTGTCTGTTAAAACGTTTTTCCCCCCAGTGGAAATCAATCCTGTAAAAAAAAAAAAAAGCCAACTCTGCTGCAGTCTCTTGTTCACATTGTGGAAGCAGAGGCTATCAAATGCTTTTCTCCAGCCAAGTCTCTCATGGACAGGAAACCTATGAAATTATTAGTACCATCGCCATTGATGTTCGGTTAGGCACTGGACTCTATGTAACCCTTGCTTCTTAGAAATGCCTGTCTAAGTGGCTGTTTACAGTTATGCTAGATGCTGTTGATAATCTGCTTCTTATGTGTAATGAAATTCTCCATCGATTCCTTGAGGACATGAACCTGCCTAAACTTCACTTTATGCCTTTTTCTCTCTATATTTGACACAACCATAGCAAGCCTTGGAGCATTTGTCCTCTCAATCCCCTTCAGAACTGTGCACATCACCACATTGAGTCACCTCTGAGTTCCCCTCTCCTCCAAAGACCACCGACCTACAATAGCTCCTTTATCCTATCTGTTTAACTCAATTCTGCCAGACATCTCTTTAATAGCCTTTCACAAGGTTACTGGCCTTGGTTAGGGTGGTGATCCCCTGTGACAGAGCCCAGTGTAACCTTTGTCTACTGTTTGTCCTGCCAGCCCTCATTCGTCTGTATGTACACTTGGAGCCTGATCCAAAGGCCCTGAATTCCATGAAAGCCTTTCTATGCCCGTACTGCCAACTTTCATACAAGTCCAGCACTATTTCATGGTTTTCATAAAGCTCCATTCCTGGATTCATATGAACACCTTGTAGAACTGATGAATGAAATTGTTTTTAATTGTTCACTTTATTAATGTAACTTCATAAGTAAAGTTTTATGAATGAAACAACATTCATTCACATACCCCAATAACTGGCAAATTGACAATTAAGATGCTTGTTAAGAGCCATAGCTATTCAGCCAGTTGCCCTTGTAAGTTTCACTGTCAATCCAATTCCTGCTTAACTCACTGAAACTTGAACTGCTTCATCATTCAGGGGGTAGCCGTGTTAGTCTGTATCTACAAAAACAACAAGGAGTCTGGTGGCACCTTAAAGACTAACAGATTTATTTGGGCATAAGCTTTCGTGGGTAAAAACCTCACTTCTTCAGATGCATCTGAAGAAGTGAGGTTTTTACCCACGAAAGCTTATGCCCAAATAAATCTGTTAGTCTTTAAGGTGCCACCAGACTCCTTGTTGTTTTTGTTTCAACATTGTAACTTCTGCTCACTGTTTGCCATTCATTATACTTGTCTACATTGCAGCTTCTGTTCACTTTTTATCGTTCCTTACACTTGTCCATATTGTAATTCAAACTCCATTTTAAAATGCTCACTCCATTTTGGAAAAGCCTGCTGCAACCTTCATTTTTGCAAAACCCTGCTGTAATCTTATTAGTTTAGTTTAGATGTGTGAATGAGGTATGTATGGATGATGGAATCAACCTCCAGCACCAGCCTGTCCTGATGAAATAGAGTTCAAACATCAATGGCTGAAGATGCAGACAACAGTCCTAACAAAGTAAGAAGAGTCCACCCTATGAAGAAAAGAACAAAGGTACAAAGAAGGAAGATCAAAGCCAGGTCCGAGGCCGAAAGTCACATCTGCAATTGACGGGTGATCAATCACACCGAACCCAGAGACAGCGTGACTCAGCAAGACCTATAGACTCTGGATTCAAACTAAAGCCTACAAAAAGGATGGGTGAGATGCAGGGCCGCCCAGAGGATTCAGGGGGCCTGGAGCAAAGCAATTTCGGGGCCCCCTTACATAAAAAAAAGTTGCAATACTATAGTAACATGTATTTGGAAATGTAAAAAATAACCAGTGAAATACATTCAAAAATTAATTTTTAATAATTTGAAAATTATACACAAAATACGTTATTTAAAAACAATAAATGCTTTAATGGGATGTATACATTTGCAATTACATAATGGGCTGTCACTGGGTGATGGTGATGGTTGGTGCCAATGGGCTGTCGCTGCCTGGGGGTGGCGCTACTGTTGCCCAGGGCTGGGTGGGGATCTGGGCTCTGGGTCGGGGGATGCCCGGCTCACAGGGGCTGGGCTCAGAGCTGGGGGGATGGGGTCAGGGGGTGCCCGGCTCAGAGGGGGTGTGCTCAGAGCTGGGGGTCAGGGTTGTGGGGGGGAAGTCAGGGGGGTGCCCAGCTCAGAGGGGCTGGGCTCGGAGTTGGGGGTCAGGGCTGTGGGGGGTTGGAGTCAGGGGGTGTCCGGCTCAGAGGGGCTTACCATGCTGCTTACTCCCGCCTCCCCCCTCTCCCAAAGCCTCAGCGTGCCGCGTTCAGGAGCGGCCCTGGACAGCGCTGCAGCGGCATGGCTCCACGGGACCTGAGCTCCCGCTGCTCGGCCCGGAGCTCGGAGCCTTACCACACAGCTCCGAGCGGGAGGAGCTCAGGCCACGCGGCTGCAGCGCTGTCCAGGGCCGCTCCTGGACGCAGCGCGCTGAGGTGCCGGGAGAAGGCGGAGGCGGGGGGGAGCCTCCAACATTCTCGTGGGGGCCTGGGGCAAATTGCCCCACTGCCCCCCCCCCCCCCCCGGGCAGCCCTGGTGAGATGGAAGACTTTGGAGGGGTAACGTTCTGCTGCCAACATGGGCGGGCAGACCCAGCCCTTCCTCGTACCCAGCTTTCCTGGCCAGTTAGCCGCCACAAGCTACGATCCCAAGCTGCGAACTCAAGCTACGTTCAGGACTGGTAACTATCCAGGAGCTGCAGAACATTTGGTGTGTGTGTGTGTGTGTATATATATATATATATATATAAGTATTAAGGTATTAGTTAATGGTCATAAATCAAATTGTGTTATCATAATAAATGTGGTATCTTTGCCTTGCCCCCTGAAACGTCCTGTGTAGTTTTGTCTGCATAACAACCTGAGAATCTCAGCTTCCATTTAAAAAAAAGATTCTGGCTCTCATGGTTGTGGAGAAAAACTTGAGCGCAACAAAGTCTAAGAAACCAAAAGGCAAATAAAAAGAACTTTAAACCTAATTATTTTTTTCAGAAATGTCATTCTTTTAAAGCCAATTTCCTGATGTTTGGGGGCCTGACTCATGTTTGGTGAACACTCAGGGCTAGCAATTGACTTCAGTCAGGTTAGGCCCAGCTCATGTATTAATGAGATCCTAGATTGTGGTCTCTTTGGTGCTGAGATTGTCTTTGAATTCCTTGATTGCACAGAGCACCTAATACAGTTGGACATTTTGGCATCCTTGGACATCCACACAATAGAAATAGGGTGACCAGACAGCAAGGGTGAAAAATTGGGATGGGGGTGGGGGGTAATAGGAGGCTATATAAGAAAAAGACCTAAAAATCGGGACTGTCCCTATAAAATCGGGACATTTGGTCACCCTAAATAGAAATAATAACTAACAATAAACAGATTTTTTTTTAAAAGAATGACCAAAGGGGAGCACAACTTTTCAAATTTAGTCTTCCACGCCATTCCCATATTAAATTCTTCAGTGTTTGACTTTGCATTCAGGGCTTCTGATTATTCCAGAGTTGCTTTGCTCAATCATAACTTTGATTTGCACTCTTGAAAAACAACTCATTTACATGTATAGGCCTAACTTAACTGCTTTTTGCACCAATGCTGCAGCATCTTACCTAACCTGGGCATAACAATCATACTGGGAAGACATTTCTGAATTAGTCAGAATATTAACATTTGCTTTAATAGACTTAATTAACATGACACAATTAAAGATGAACTGCAGAATAACAAATCAGTACTTCATTTTCAAGTGCTTAATGACAATCTCTCTCGTTAATGTATTAAATAGAACTTTGTGGGGGAGGGGATCTGTTTAAAGAAACATTGAGTTTGATAAGAAAGATACTTCACACCAGGTCCCTTACAAAATAATGAAAGAAACAGAAAATCTCCAATCCGTAGGAGGTGTTCCTTTAATGAAATGATGGGGCCAGATTCTGATATCAGAAACATTGCTGGATCGTGGTGTAACTCCTCTGACTTTAGGAGCGATTCTTCTGATTTATACTGGTGTCAGAGGGATCAGAATTAGACTCAGACATTAGTGGCCAGAATTGGAGCAGCTCTGACCCAGAACAATGGGAACTGAGAGGTTATTTTTAAAGCCTGCCTCCGCAATTGTGAGTGATAAGGATCCTAATGCTCTGATCCAAACACAACTGAGGTCAGTGGATTGACTTGAAATTTGCAAATACCTATGCACATGCATAACTTTATGCAACAGAGCAACCCCCATTGACTTCAATCTGGTAACCCACATGCATAAGTAACGCAGGATTGCAGCCTAAGGAGCAAATTCTATTCTAGGCACCAGGCCCACTGCACAGATCATGCCAAACTGACCAGGTTGCTGGCCTAGTGGATGGGGAGAAGCAGTAGACATGATAATAAGGCTTTTGACACAGTTCCACGTGATATTCTCATAAGCAAATTAGGAAAATGTCGTCAATGTGAAATTACTATAAAGTGGGTGTACAAACAGGTTCAAAGACCATACTCAAAGAGTAGTTATCAATGGTTCACTTTCAAACTTGGGGGACATATCTAGTGGAGTCCCTCAGAGGCCTATCCTGGGTCTGGTACTATTCAATATTTTCATTAATGACTTGGATAACAGAGTGGAAAGTATGCTCATAAAATCTGCAGTTGACACCAAGCTGGTAGGGGTTGCTAGCACTTTGGAGGACAGGATAAGAATTAAAAAAAAACTTGGCAGATTGCGGAATTGGTCTTTAATCAACAAGAAGAAATTCAGTGCAGACAAGCGCAAAAATACTCCAGTTGTGAAGGAAAAAATAAAAATGTACAACCACAAAATGGGAAAAAACTAGCTAGTGGTAGTACTGAAGAAAAGGATCTGGGGCTTCTAGTGGATCACAAATTGAATACGAGTCAAAAATTGATGCAGTCATAAAAAAGGATATCATCATTCTGAGTGTATTAACTGGAGTGTCATATGTCAGACACAGGCGATAATTGTCCTGCTCTACTCAGCACAAGTCAGGCTTCATCTAGAGTACTGTTCCAATTCTGGTGGGCACACTTTAAAAAGGCTGTGGACAAACTGAAGAGCGTATCCAGAGAAGAGCAACAAAAAATGATAAAAGGCTTAGAAAACATGACCTATGAGGAAAGGTTAAGAAAACTGGGTTTTGAGACAAGGAGGCTGAGGAGAGTCTTGATAACAGTCTTCAAATATGTTAAAGGCTGTTTAAAAAAAAGTTCGATGACCAATTGTTCTCCATGTCCACTAAAGGTAGGACAAGTAACAATGGGCTTCATCTGCAGCAAGGGTCGATTTTTAGGTGGAAACTTTCTAACTAGAAGAGTAGCTAAACTCTGGAATAGACTTCCAAGGTAGTTTGGAGGTTTTTAAGAGCAGATTAGACAAACACCTGTCAGAGTTGGCATAGATATACTTGATACAGCCTCAGCAGAGGGGAATGGACTAGATGACCTCTCGAGGTCCCTTCCAGCCCTACATTTCTATATTCTATGTAAATGTTTTTGCTCAAAATACACACAGCAAGAAGAATTTATTTTTAAAGCAAATTCCCCATACCGTTATTTTTACAGGGACATTGGGAGGGTCAATTGAGCCTGTCTAAATGCCTGTCCATATTCTTCCCCCCCTCCTTTTAGTTTTTGTTACTAACTTATTGTAGAAAAATACAGTTGTTGAAACATCTCATTACATGGGATGAGTCCATCAAACAATTTTCTTGTCAGTAAGTGCTTTGTAAATGCACTTAATGGGCAGCACTGTAATGCTAACAGGGGGTGGGGGGAAGAAAATTGTCTCTCCCACTCCCCCCAAAAAATAACCTAGCACCAAACTAGTTATTTACGTACTTAAAAGTGTCTATATAATAGCAGCTATTGCAAAAATGCTATTTAGGGAGGGAGTATCTATTCCCTAAGAAAAGACCAAGAGAAAAGAAAGCTGTTGCTAATACTATTTTGTTTGTGGACTTCCCACTACTTATGATGTCTCACCACAGTGTTACTTTCCTCACTGGCCAACAAGATCAACTCACACCTTACAATCCAGTTTATTTCTCTGCTTCTATGATGCTGCCGGTAAAGTAGATTGGGATTTAGGTCATTATGTATCTGGCCCAGGTAACAGAAGAGCAACATCAACAACCCATTATTACCCCATATCTCAGAGTGCAGCAAGGTTAAAAATTATTTTCCCCAGGACATTTTCTTCAATCCTGTAAGATTCCCATTGGCTTCAATAGGCATTAACTGGACCAAGCCTTCAGAAAACAGTGAACCTCATGCTAGCATTTTAAATTGCCCTTGACTGGTGGGGATAAGGTTTTCGAGCATCTAGGGATTTGAAGGGGTGGCATGTTTAGCAGCATTGTCTGAGCTGGCTTTGATCAGTGACTAATGGTTGGAGAGAGTAAGGGGTGTGGGGTTCCCTTTAGATTCATGGGGATTCTGATCTGAGCTAGAAATTATCTGAAAGTAGGCATTCCCATGAGATGTCCTGCACATCCATTCCCGATCCCACCTGGAATTGCTGCTGCAAGACTACATTGTCTCATGGTGCATCAGCAACTCTGCTTCTAGACCCAACTAGACACTGGGTAGGACTAATAGTAATAGCCTGCTCTTTTAATCAGTAGGTCTCAAAGCACTTCACAAGGATCAGTATCATTATCCCCACTTTACGGTCATGGAAACAGAGGTACAGCGAGGTTAAATGACTTGCCCTCAATCACAGATCAGGCCAAGGGCAGATCTGAAAATAGAATACAGTTCTCCTGAGTCCCAGTCCAGTATTCTATATGTAACCCACACACCTCCAGGGTTTGGTGCTCTGTCCCATCTAGTGGCACCGAGACCACTTAGAGAGAGATTAACGAGTCCGCTCTACAGCCTGAGCTAACAGCCATATGGCTTTTAGCTCATGCAGTAGAGGCTCATGCATTTAGCTCCAGAGGTTCCAGGTTCAATTCCGCCTGCCGACATCCGGGGTCTGTCTGTGTTACATATGCACTAGGCCACCTTGCCACACACATACATATATTCACATTCCTCCTCATTCCTATTCAAACACATCAGAGCCTCAATAAATAAATAAATAAATAAATAAAGTATAGCTTTAAGAATGGACAAAGATTCAAGTTCTCAGAAGACATCATCTGAATCCGTTCCTTTTTCCTTAGTGGTCACCCAAATAAAGTTGGCCAAAATCACTAATGTCACCCAAGTATTCAGGACCAAACTGTGCCCTCCTAGTTCTGGAAAACATTTAAGCACCTAATTAACTTTAAGTCCCACTGAAGTCAATGACACTTAAGCACTTTCCCAAAGAGGGATGCTTTCCCGAAAATCAGTGTTGTGATGGAAGATTCTGGATTATTGGCCTGACCATATCAAACACTGAGACTCTAACCAAACCATAGATGGACCTTTTGTTATTATCACGGTTACCATTATTAATGACCTATTGTGGTAACATCCAGGAGCCTATGTCATGGATAAAGGCCCCATTGTGCTAGGTGTTATACAAACAGAGTCCCTGCCTCTAAAGAGTTTACAATGTAAGTACCATCTTTGTTCTTCCTCCTCAGTCTGTTACAGAGAATTATCACATTCCATCATTTTTCTCTGTGTGGTCACTGAATGTGTGTGCAGGGGAAGGTTTTGTTTAAAACCTTAACATAAATATGTCTCACTCTATTATCTGCAGGAGAAAGAAAGAAAGAAAGAAAGAAAGAAAGAAAGAAAGAAAGAAAGAAAGAAAGAAAGAAAGAAAGAAAGAAAGAAAGAAAGAATCTCTTCCCCGATGAGTTTTTCAATCCTATTTTGAAACGTTTAAGCATCTAAAGATTTCTGTGGCTCGCAGCAGTTCGTTTCCTTTTCATCTTGACGAGGACTAAAAAGTCCATTATTTGCATGGCTCAGCACCATGGCCTCGGCCCAGAACAAACACTGTCAGAGGCAGGACTGCACTTTATTGGCCTATTTATTATCGTCATAACCCAACTTCTCTCTCTCTCTCACACACACCCCGTCATTGTTCTTTCTTCTCTGGGGAGAGACTGCCCTGCTACGTAACCCTTTTCCTAGATCCTGGGGAGATGTGGGAAATGTGCCGGCTACACTGTAATTTCAAAGCACTATAATCAGTTCTGGGTTTCACTTCATCGCCTTTGAGTTCAGTGAGATCAGTACAAAAATGCCCTCGCATGCTAAACCACTATGCCAATTCAAATTACCTGAATCTAAACCCATGCCTGTTCTGAATTATCTTTTCTCTCCAGTAACTGTGCTATGTGGCTGAATTGCCTGGACACTGAAGTGATAGAGTTTTAGATTTAACAAGTTACATTTAAATTAAACAGGCCTACCACTCTGCCTTCTTTTGCCTTTTCAAGGGCCATCATGCAGCTATGAATCTTACCATCATTTAAGGTTTGTTGGAGTTGGAAAAATCCACAGATCAAAACACAAATATTTTAAACAATTGAGACAGGTCCTGGATCCCTGAAGTGAGTCTCCGAGCCCTTCTAATATTCATAGTTGATTAGTTATTTAATTATTTAAGAAAGGAAGTTGCTAATAAATCCACACACAGGTCTGACAGAAGTAAAAAAAGCCATTTCCTTCCAGCTTTGTCTTTTCCTGCCCCAATTTCATTTATTTATTTATTTATTTTAATTGGCATGTGAATAGGATAGCAAGGCTGGTCTTGTGGTTAAAACACTGGTCTGGGATTATGGTGATTTGGTTTCAATTTTCAGCTCTGCCAGAGACTTCCTGTTCAACCTTGGACAAATTATTTGATCTCTCCATGCCTCAGTTTCCTTCTGTGAAATGGACACAATAATGTTCCCTTTCTCCCATCTTTTGTCTGTGCTGCGTATTTAAATTGTAAGCTCTTTGAGGCAGGGACAGTTTTTATTAAAGCCATGTCTACACTGCAGACTTCTACCAGGGGTGTAAAAAGGTGTGATCCCCGACCAACACAGCTGTGCCAGCAGCAGCTTCTAGTGTGGACACAACTATAGCAGCAAAGCTGTACTTTTACCAGTATAGCTTGTTTTGCTTCGGGGGGGTGGTTTTATCATATGGTGCAAAGTGCAGTTTTGCCAGCATAGCTGCATCTGTCCAAGAAGCACTTAGCCGGTGTAGTATACGACTATTCCTATCCCTGTAAAGTGCTCTTACTGTAGACATGGCCTGTGCCTGACTACCTAGTACAACGGGACACAGATCAAAGCTGGGGCCTGTAGGTGCTACTGCAAAATACTACAGAATAATAACCCCACCACTGACATACATCAGTGCTGCATTGCCGGCTATCTTGTTTAACAAACCGTAGTGATAATCATGTCCTCTTACAGTGCAAAAAGTACCTCATCCAAGCTCCCCAATCTCAGATCTCTAGTTCCCTGAAGTACTGTATACTCTGCCTGTTAACAATGTCTTCAGAACACGAGCAGCCATATTGACACAAATTAAATAGACTTTATGCTAAGTGACCTGTGTCAATCCCACTGTAAATTACACAACAGCAGGGGCCATTCATATGACTCCATCTCAAATCAAATCCCCCCAGTCAACCTATTTTCCATAATCTCTTAGCTTGTTCCACTGTTACGTTGTCTTGTCATCACGTTGTTGTATACAATCCAAAAACCTCTTTAAGCTGTTTTCAGGTACTGTATTCTTATGTTAAACATGAACACAGATATAACTGAGAGCTCCAGAAAAGCCTTGTGATCCATCAAGGCTTACCTTTATTAACCCTCGGAAATGCTGTACAGATCAGCCTAAGTGCCTTCCAGTTTAAATAATGTAGTTTTTGTCAGTATATTTAGGATCTCTCCATTTCCATAAAATTTGTGTCAGCTCCCTCTCAAACACTGTTTTACCTCTATTGCTGCCTTTGCCTATGAGCTTTGTTTAAAGAACTCTTTGTATGAGGCAATTTTGCCTGAATTGTTTATAATTTAATCCTTTTTTCCCTTGAGTACTTATCCCTTCATGTTTATGAATAAGTAACTGTCACGAAGAAATTACTGGCATCAGTCAGCATCTTCCATTTTCACCTTTCCATCTTCCAGCTCCCCTACTCTTTCAGATCTTTCCTTAATCACCTCCTTCTTCAAATCATTTTCATTCTATAGTTCTGCTACTTACCATGAAATAAATCAGTGGAGTAGAAGTACATAAACAAATATACACCCATTTTGACCAGAGCCACGTTTTTTTCAAAACGTGAGTGCCTACACCTAGGCACGTTAATCCACATTTCGGGCTTGTCGGACAGGAAGTAACTGTCCCAATCTACACAGCACTGGTGAAGCCTCGACTGGAGTATTATGTCCAGTTTTGGGCACCACACTTTAGGAAAGATGCAGACAAATTGAAGGGACCAGAGGAGAGCAACAAAAATGATAAAAGATTTTGAAAATCTGACCTATCAGAAAAGGCTTCAAAAAATGTCATGTTTAGTCTTGAGACAAGAAGATGACTGAGGGGAGACTTGATAACAGTCTTCAGCTATGTTAAGTGCTGTTATAAAGAGGACGGTGACCAATTGTTGCCCGTGTCCACTGAAGGTTGGACAAGAAATAATGGTCTTAATCTGCAGCAAGGGAGATTGAGGTTAGATATTAGGGGAAAAAATCTTTCTAATTATAAAGATAGTTGAGTACTGGAATAGGTTACTAAGGGACATCCAGTCACTGGAGGTTTTTAAAAAACAGGTTAGACAGATATCATAGGGATCTGAGACTCTTCTTCAGGTCCTTGTAAACTCAAAAGCTTGTCTCTCTCACCAACAGAAGCTGGACCAATAAAAGATATTACCTCACCCACTTTGTGTCTCTAATATCCTGGGACTAGCCCAGCTACAGCAACACTGCATACAACATAATTCCATGTACCTCAGTGGAGCTACAGTACATAGATTTACACAGTTGAGTCTCAGCCCTATAATCAATAATAACGCAAGGCCATGATGCTGCACAATGGAATTCTTGTTAACTGACTTGAATGGTGCAGGACTGGATCCTAATGAAAAGGAGTTGAAGCTGGAAACCTCAAACTTGGCATTTTTTAAAATCTCATGTTCAGACTAAAACGTAAATATTAAGCCAAGTTTGTAAAAAAAACCACCAACAACAAAAAACAAAACAAACAAACAAAAAAAACAGTTCAGTAGTTTTAATGTTATAGTTTCAATTTGCCAGTTTTACACACAGACATTAGAAGAGTTCTATATCTTTTTGTAATGCATTTTCAGGATGCATTTACTAAGGGAGCCTGAGGACAATAGGCCAAATTCACCACTGATGCAAGCCCAGCGCTTCAATGGGAATTTTGTTTTGTTAGCGCCTCATAGAAGTTTCTCAGCACATTGCAGGAAAACAGCAGCAAATGAGAACTGACAATATATTACTTTGTTCTGACAATCACAACAGTAACTTACACCAGCTATTGAATATCTGCTTCCTGATAATCCCAAGAAAAGTGAATATACAGTGTGCAGTTTGTGGATTTCAGCACGTAACAACTGACAACACCAATAAGCTCCCTGGAGAAAGAGCTGCCTAGAAGAACTATATATTATTTTGTTTTATTTTGACATTCCTGCACTCAGGATGATAGATCTGAACGTATATTAGAACTCATGTGCACGTGCAAAGATGTTTGTCTGTCAAATACCAGAAGATAGTTAAAGCATCAAAGCAATTATGTTTCTGATTACACAAAGGCTATAAAATAAGATTCTTTATACAAATACACCCCTGCGATGCAATGAATGAATGAAGAATCATATGGGTCGGACAATGGAGGGGGATTTTCATTTGCAATGTTTATACCGTATATATGTTTTGTGATTGGACTCCTTGTTTTCACTTTGCAAATAATAAATAAGAAGTCAATGCAGCAATACATTATGTCACAAAGACTGGGATGTCATCCTTTTTTTTTTTTTATACTGAAACAACCCTTTCTCTTACCACTACACAAGATGCAAGACAATGTAGTTTCAGGCTCTAGGATTGTTCCTTCAGTAACTAAAAGGAGTGGCCAGATGGGCCGGATTCTGCTCTCACTCATCCCAGTGAGAATTAGGAGTGGTAACTCTGAGGAAATCAGCAGAGTCACCGCTTGTGTAAGAGCAGAATTATCTTCCTAATCCTCTCCACGCTCATGTTCAGTCAGACCTCTCCTTAGCATCCCTGAATCATTATAATTCAATCAGTGTTCAATTTTAAGGTCAGAGAGCAGATAACCCCCAAACTTTTCACCATATCTGACTATGTGATCTTATTCGACATTGGGCATTCAACTGATGTCCCCATACACCATCTAATTAGCCCCCATTAAAGGGCTTTTAAAATGTGTTATTAGTTCAAAGCAAACTTCAGGAGTTTAAAGGGGACGCGTAGAGTTCATTGCAAGAGTTGGTTCAACTGAACACCTGCAGGACACACTAAGCGTAAATAACAATACTGAGTACACCTCTACCCCGATATAATGCGACCCGAGATAACACTAATTCGGATATAACGCGGTAAAGCAGTGTTCCGGGGGGACGGGGCTGCGCACTCCGGCGGATCAAAGCAAGTTCGATATAACGTGGTTTCACCTATAACGCGGTAAGATTTTTTGGCTCCCGAGGACAGCGTTCTATTGGGATAGAGGTGTACTTATATTGGACTTTAAATCTTCAAAATGCTGTACGAACATTTATTATATAAACAACCTTTTTTTTTTTCTTAAAGCGATCTCCCTTGTCATAGTTTTACATTGCAAAAATATAAATCTCATCTGAATGTAAAGCCAACGGACTTACCACTTTGAGGTGTGCTTCTCGCAAGCTAAGCAGGCCTATGCTTATTCAGTACATGGCTGGGAACTGGCAGGTGCTTGAGGGAAGTGGGATTGGTGATTCAGCAAGTGATGCTCTTCCCTCTGATTCAGCACTGAGTTGCTGTGCTTCTGTGCCCTTTTGCATAACATGCAAGGCGAAGGTTCTTACCAGTCCCGGTCATGAAAGACCCATAGCTCTACTTTCGTTTGAACGTGTTCCACTGTATAGGGAGCTATGTCATGAAACAACTAACAAGATTGAAGTCTGCTTTTTGGGGGGAGAGCTTTACAGGTTTTCATTTAGACTTCTCTCTGGCCTCCTCTTTTTAGAGCTAGAAACTCACTCGGTGGTCCTTTTCTGTCATAGAATCATAGAATAGAATCATAGAATATCAGGGTTGGAAGGGACCTCAGGAGGTCATCTAGTCCAACCCCCTGCTCAAAGCAGGACCAATCCCCTGGCAGATTTTTACCCCAGTTCCCTAAATGGCCCCCTCAAGGATTGAACTCACAACCCTGGGTTTAGCAGGCCAATGCTCAAACCACTGAGCTATCCCTCCCCCCTAATCCTGCTGGAATAACAAACAGTCCATCTCGTAACCTCAAGCACAGCACTGTGATCTTCTCTTATGTGTCTCTTTTCCCACCGTACACATCCTCTCCACATATTTCCAAGGTGGCACTGTGTCTCCACATAGCCAAATCTTCCTGGTTATGGAGGCCGTGAGCTCTGTGTCAAGGTAAAAAGTCAGTTTCATCTTCCAGCAACACAGCTTCTGGAAAACAAAGGCCAAGCATGAAGCTGGAGATGTTATTCTCATTGGCAGATAATGTCATTAAAATCATTCCCACTCATTTGCAAGGGGATGGCCATGCCAAACATGAGAGGTGGTGAAGCCAGAGATTTAACAGGTTAAAATCTACTTGTCAGCCAAGTGTCTAACTTTGTAGCTCAGCGGTAGAAAGAAGAGAGTCTTTTATAAGAAAACGCCTTGCCATGGCTCTTTTCAGCTACCTCTCACAGTTGGAGATTGCAGTATTATTTCTCCTCCTACCATATGCTACTTAAAGGAAGAAAAAGTTCTTACTTCTGTAACACATTAACACAGAGTAGTTTATACCATTTCTTCCTCCCAACTCATGTTCAGTTTGTAGATACTGACAAAATACATCAAGGGACATCATAATTGCTAGCTAATAGCTCCCAGGAATGTGCTAGCTCCCTCACAAATTAGTTTATCAGGTTCCCTCCCTGAAGAGTAATATGTGTGTCATGTCCCCTTTTAATGGCCAGCCCACACACTAGATAACAACCAACTACTGGTGTCAGCTGGTGGAGTTCCTCCTTAAACTCAAGAAGTAAAGGTCTGTGCTTTGGTGCAGAAGGTTCAGGATTCAAACTTGCGGATGACATAATTGAAACTGAGGGGTCAGTATATTTGCAAATTAGTTGCACACACAATGCAACAACACACTGAGCATTAGGAAGGACTGTGGACACACTAATAAAATTACACATGCATAACATGGATGGATCCACACACAATCTTCTATATTAATTCTCTGCCAGTTTGACATTGCATTTCCCCAGTGCACACTTCCCCATTGCGGCGTATCTCAGCCCACTACACAGGGCCATTCCCATAGGGTGAAATTCATCCCTGTACAGCGGTCCAGCAAAAGCTCCTATGTTCCACATAGGTCCTATTTTGAGAGCTTAAATGGTGCAAAGAGCTTGTGCCAACACTCTACAAAAGGTGTTTGTCTGTGTTTTTCCCTTGCTTCTCTTTACAAAAACTAATAAATGACTTTAAAAGTGGCTAATTGCATTGTGCATTTAAACAATACCCCCTAAATCGCTCGCTCTGCCACCAAATAATGAAAGAAATAATCAGGCAGTGTCAGCCCATGTCTACAGTTAGAGGCGGGCATATTACATAGTGTCTGGAGCCAAGGGAGTGCAGTGAAATTGATGGCCTTGTGTTGGCAGGAACTGAACATAAATTCAAAGCGGGGAGGAGGGGAGAGGAAGGCAAATAGGAGAGGAGAATCTTCTGCCCAGCTCTGGTTAGGTTTTTAACTTCAGTTTGCTTAATAAGTTAAGCCACATTGCCTCCCTCCACAAAATGAATAAATCTCCAGTCAGAATGCAGCTTCCTTCTGATGCTCCCAATGCAACTGGCTCAAAGTTCCCTTTTGCTTTTCCCCCTTACCAACACAGGACCTGATCCAAAGCCCACGGAAGTCAATGGAAAGACTCCCATCAACTTCACATGGTCATTTATTTGTATCACAGTAGTGCCAATTGAGATCAAGGGTCCATTGTGCTAGGTGCTGTACAAACACAGAATAAGAGCGAGTTCCTGCTCCAAAGAGCTTACAGTCTGTCTAAACAATAGAGGCAAAGAGTGGGAGAAATGGGCATTAGTATCCCCATTTTACAGAGTGGGAGATGGAGTCATGGAGAGATTAAGTGATTTGCCATCAGACAAGGAATTTGTGGCAAAGCTGGGAATTGAACACTGGTGTCCTAGTCAGAGCTGTGTGAATAACCGAATTTTCAGTTCGCTGACTATTCTGAAAAATCTGGGGGGGGGGGGGGGGAGAAATTGGGTCAAACCACAAATAAATAGATAAAGGCAAAAAAATTTAAAATTGGCAAATCAAAAAGCAAAAAACATTTTTAGGTAGAATAAAATGTTTTGTTTGACCCAGAATAAAAAGCTCAGAATTGAAATGAAAATTTCAAAGAGTTCTGAATTTGCTTATTTGGAGTTCTTTTTAAATAAAATTAAGGGAAATTTTGAAACAAAATGTTGTTTTGAAGTGAAAAATCAAAATATTTTGTTTCAAAAATGTCAAAACAAAATGCTTCAATTCTTTGGAATTTATTTGTTTGGTTTTCCAAAACTAACAATATGATGAAACTGACAGGAATTGCAAAACAGTTTTATGTTGCCAGAAGAAAGTTTCAGTCAAAAAATGTCACGCAGAATTTGTCCTAGTCTAGGGCATCCTTCTTCTCAAGCCCTTAAATTGGCCGAAGTATGGCTAGTTCTACATAGGAGCACCAGAGGGGAGGGATAAAGACTAGACACTCCTTTATTCAGATACGCCCAGCAGCCAATATTCGAGGCTACCTTGATTTGTCTGCAAGTGCCTGGGAACACATGCAAAGGGGCAGCTAATACTGTCGGCACTGTTACCTGGCCTGGCCTATCATTTTGATAGTAAAAAAAAAAAAAATGTTTAAAAGAAAATATCAAAACTATACCTTACATTCCAAAACAAAATTGTTTCTACCTGAAAAATGTTTTTTTTTATTTGGAAATATGCCAAAATGAGATGTTTTGACAATTTAAAAATTTCTTCAATTTTTATTTCAAAACAAGAAATTAGTCAAAATTGTCCCTTTCCCACGACATTTCAATTCCAATAAATCAGCATTTTCCAATGAAAAATGTTCCATAAAAAAAGTTCCCTATTCTACCTCTTTTGGTGTCTACCAACTAACAACAAAAAAGCCCTGCATTCTCAAGCAAAGTCCTCGGTGCTGCCTTTAATTACAGCCTGATTATTCTGCAGTGCAACCTTACGAGGCTAGTTTGGCAAACACTACAATTCCCTTCACTCATTCTAGTCTGATTTCTTGAAATTCTGTGATTTCTTCTCCACAAGAAAATAAATGCCACTCACTGCCTGGTCTTCATGAGTCATTCATTACCCTTGATGACTCATTGCGGTACTGCACATCTGTCACTTTCCCACACGATGTTGAGCATCAGTGGTTACTCACACTTCTCCCTTGTTTCCATCTCAGCAATATCCTTTTCAAGCACCAAGGGAGTCACTCTCTATGCCTGATGCAGTATTGACCCCACCCTTGGATTGGAATGGGGCGCAATGGACCAGTTGCAAGATGCAGCTGACCATGGTCCCTGAGCAGCTTCAGAAAGCAGCCTCTTCACCGGAGAGCAATAGGGCCTCTGCCTCGTCTAGCTCCGTCTCCCTCCATGCATCAAACTCTTCGATACTGGTACTTTGTACCTCTCCAATGCTGCCCATGCCTGAGCAGGAAATTCCGACCTCTTGAACTGAAATTTAAACTTTGAGAAATGCTGCAGTTTACTGTAGGCCAGATGAGGCCTTAGCAGAGCTTCACAGCAGCAAGTATACATTGTCTATATTAGTTCTAGAAATATCAGAGATGGGCTTGAATCAATCTCCCTTCTTCCCTACCCTGCCAATTCAAACCCTGAGGAGCTTTCAGTTAGAAACTGAACCTGAATGTTACAGATGGCTTGACCTCTGCTGGGGCCCAAACCAAAGTCCCTGATCCAAAGCCCTCTGAACTTTGGAGCAGTTCACATATGGAGATAAACTTTGTAGCTCAGGCCCAGCTCTGATAACTGGAATCCACCATTTTCAAAAGCACTCACTAATCCTGTGTACCACTATCTTACGGTGCCGATTTTAATGCCAGTACCACCAGTTGAAGTTAGTAGGAGCTCCAGGTGCTCAGCCCCTCTGAAAAAAATCATACTCCAAGTGCCTCAAAATTTAGTACCCAAATTAGTGGATATTTTAATTGTTTAGTGACCAGATGGCCCAAGCCAATCTAATGGGAAGGCTCCTACTGAATTCAGTGGGAGATGGTCAGGTCCCAGTCTGGATGTGATAGTAACACGGCGTTGTTTGCTGATAAAGGACACAAAGAGCCACATTTTCCATTAAGATGGGCACTTCCCAGTGACTGGCATTGACAGAAAGGGTTTGTGTGACAGCCAGCTGACCAGCCTGTGATGACTGGCATTCTTGGCTGATCTCCTATGGACCACAACTTCCCATTGCATTCTGATCTCCTGTCATCAAAATCTTTTCATCAGCAGCACATCATAGGCTGGCCCAGTATCAATGAGTTACAGCAGCTGGCTGGCAGGACCCTCTCCCCTACTTTCAGTTTCATCATCCCTGGGGTGATGCTTAGGCTTGAACAATAGCCAGATTTACTAAAACTCTTTTGAGGCCAGATAAACCTGGAATATACCCCAGCAGAGACGCAGTGACATCCTTTCTCCTGTCTCAGCAATAAGCCCAGTCCCCAATTTCACTCTGCTGGACTAAATAGGTATTGTTGTCTCTTCTTATTAGTATGGTGGGCTGGCCTCTCCTCTTAGGGATTCCTCTGTCTATGCTGACCCATGGCTTTCCTTGGACAGCATGTGTCAATTGCCACTTCCTCCTGTGCACACTTCAATCTGCACTGTGAGCATATAGCGCCATGCTATGCAAATACAGTACTGTACGTAGGCAGAAGTGGAGAAGCCAACATACAGTGGAGAAGGCAAAGGCTGAATGGTCTCAGAGACCAAAGTACCTTTCCATCCCTCGAGGTGGACCTTTCAGGCCACCGATGACGTCCATTGATGGGGTTCTTTTCGTCAATGCTTTCTTGCAAGATGTATCCAAGCAGCAACTAATTAAGAATTGCTGTCAATCCATCTGCACAGCATGTCACACGAGAACAGCTTTATTCAGGGTATTCTGGCATGAAGTCCAAAGCACAGTTCAAATATTTAGATCTGTGGGCTAGCATTCCTTTCATCTTCACATGCGCCTCTTTCCCTTTGACAGCAGTGCTAGCAAAATAAACACTAATGTTCTGACTCGATCTATCAGCAAAGAATTTTTTAACCAGTTATTGTAGGTTGCAAATCTTTCCCCCCAAAACACTAGATTGAGGTTTAATCAGGGCAAATTGAGCAGTGGTTAATTTATGAGATGCATGTCTGGCTTTCTCTCACCCTCTCTGTATTCATCAGCACAGACAGTTTAGCCATTATTCTGGATCTTGGTCATCTACAGCGACTGGAGAAGTGGATACATAATTTGCTCGACATATGTTTTCTGAGGGCCCCCAAAGCTAAAGATCTGCCAAGCTAGTTTTCCCTATTCATATATTGGTGTGTGTGTGTGTGTGTGTGTGTGTATGTGTGTGCGCGCGTGTGTGCACGCACGTGTGTGAGAGTGTGTGTATTTAAAACCAGAGAGCATAAAGTTCCTGTGGGGAAAAAATTGTGATTATGGCTAAAAAGACAGTATCATAATGCTTAAGGAAGCTGAATTAAAGGTTGCATGGGCAAACATGTTTCTGGCATTTCCTAACTTTTCAGTATTTGACTTTGCAACCTTAAAAATCTTTTTTTATGTAGAGCTGTGGGTTGTGTGTGTGTTTGGGTTTTTTTTTGGGGGGGGGGGCATAGCAATATGTTGCTGAGATGAGCTGGGACATCTTACTAATGCTAGCCCTAGTCCTCCAGTGATCAGTGGTGGCTTGTATTAGCACATGCCCAGCTAGGGCATGGAAGACACTTCTACATATACAATAATCCTCATGTAAAAAAAAAAAATCCCATTTCAAAATAGTAGGGACACAAGCAAATATCAAAGCACAGATTCAAGAGTCCTAGCACACTCTAGGGAGACAGCTCAATCTGAAGTGTCCTTTAGGTAGAGCCCGATATCTTTGATAGTTCACCATATTTGATCAAATAAACCTATTGATCCTTAGCATGAAAGTTCAGTACAGGCTATCAGTGCTGCAAGAGTAGTACAATAAAACCCTCAGTCTTTTTGATCTCTGCAAAAGCATTTCATCTTGACATTTGTTAAATATATCAGATTGCTTAAAATGAGAATAGGGGTTTAAAAGCTTACTGGAAAAGGAAAGCACACATTAAAAATTCAACTTTTACATCTGGTAACTTTCACTTTGGGTACTTTTCATTAACTGTATTGCACAGCCAGATATTATTATCCAATTCCATTTTGAGCAAGATGGTGAAACCTAAATGGATTTCTAAATATATATGCATAGCTTCATTTTTACAAGTGTTTTGTAAGAGAGTTTATCAGCTTCTGCACCTTCTCAATCCATCAGTGCTCAGGAACACCTTATGACCCCAGTGTCTTACAATGGGAATCTGTATGGGAACAAGGGTCTATGCTAAAAATTCCAGTGCCGCACTAGGGCCCAAATGGTAGTGTACTTGACAAATAGGAAGGAAGGAAAAGAAAAAACTCAATAATCTGATGCACTGCATGAGTCAGGGCCAAACTCTGATCTCAGCCACACCCCTGTAAACCCAGAGTAAATGCACTGAATTCATCATCATTACCCTGGATATGTTCAAGTGTAAGTGAGATCAGAAGCCGGACCCATGTATCTACACACAATTTCCATTAATCCACACACACACACACACACACACACACACACACACACACACACACACACACACACACACACACACACACACACACACACACATATATGAAGTTAATTGTGATTTATGAAGACCATAGGCATCATACAATGGTAAAAAATAAAATCCTCAAGGGGAAACAGCAGCCAAGTGTTTGACCCAGTCCCTCATACTGAAAACTTCTACCTCAAAAAATGGAATCACCATCAACTCTCCTTCCATTCTTTTCTCAAACACCTAGAGGAAAAATGGC
This sequence comes from Emys orbicularis, assembly GCF_028017835.1. Lineage (NCBI taxonomy): Eukaryota > Metazoa > Chordata > Testudines > Emydidae > Emys > Emys orbicularis. The sequence goes on from NC_088684.1 coordinate 138,432,627, forward strand.
AGGTTCTGCAGAGTGCCTGGAAATGTAACCAATCCTGGATCTGGTGGACAGAGGCAGGGAACAAGCTGTAGGGTCCAGTCCCTTGCACAAAATACAGACTTCCAACAGCCACCTCCATATAAACGTATGTTAATTGGGTTGGAAGTTGGAAGGGACTCCATCTCAAGCACCTTCACTGATCTCCACAGAACACAGCCTATGACAACATCATGTAATGAGTAGAATGTGGCAAAAAATTTCAGATACAACTTTTTTTGCTGAAAAATGCAGAGTTGGGTTGACTGCAACATTTTGCGAATTCATGTCAAATTTGCCAAAATGGTTTCAATCAACCCCTCTCTCTCCAAATTCCAAAAAAAGTTTTGTTTTGACATTTTCCAAATGACTTTTCATTTAATTTTGTACTTCAATTTGTAAAAAAACCTCAAAAATGAAACAAGATTTATTTTGGGGGTTGAGGAAAACATTTCATTCAACCCATTTTTTTGACATTTTTGGTTAACCCTTAAATTCACAAAAATGTTGTTTCCGGTAGCCCCCAAATTAATTATCCCTCCCCCCCATCCCAATATTTCAGTTTGGTGGTCAAACTGGTTATTCACACAACTCGAGTAATGATTCCCAACTCCCATTCCCCATGGGTGATCAGCAAGGATTGACCTGTGGGACCAACAGTACTAAAAGCAAAGTTTCTAACTGCATGCTCTGAAGGAGTAACTTCATTATGAAGCAGCTGTAGTAGACTCTTATCCTTTTCATGTGGCCAAGCTACTAAAGGAGGGCAAAGATCCATTTTCTCCTACTGAGTTACAAATCAGAGAGAGAAAAAGTGTACGTGCAGGGAACACAAACAGCTCAGCCAGGACATGTGGTTGTAACTATGGACTAAGAGCCATAGGACAAATTATATGCATGGTGTACCTTTCACATCCTCCCCTGCACTCTGTCCACTAAACTGTCCTTGGTGAGACTAGTCCTAACATCCTCAGCCCTTGCTACCAAAGAGCGGTCCTTTTGCTTAAAAAGAACCAACTACAAAAGCATTTTTCTTCTTCCTCTTCCCTTCAAATATGGATCACGTGTAACCCTGAATAATAAGAATAGTATACAGGCCTGAGGTTCAGTACTGGCAATATTCAGTCCTGGAACACTGGCAGATTATGGTCCAATATCTCATGAAACCTAAAGGGTAGAAACACAGGGCCAACCTCTCAGCTGGAGCAAACCGACGTAGTCAATGGAACTGTCAAGGCTGCTTCCCCACTCTGAACTTTAGGGTACAGATGTGGGGGCCTGCATGAAAACTTCTAAGCTTAACTACCAGCTTAGATCTGGTCCGCTGCCACCACTCCCAATGTGTTAATTCCCTTCCCTGGGTAGCATTGAGAGACTCTTCACCAATTCCCTGGTGAATACAGATCCAAACCCCTTGGATCTTAAAACAAGGAGAAATTAACCATCTCCCCTCCTATCTCTCACCAACTCCTGGTGGATCAAGATCCAACCCCCTTGGATCTAAAACAAGGAAAAATCAATCAGGTTCTTAAAAAGAAGGCTTTTAATTAAAGAAAAAGGTAAAAATCATCTCTGTAAAATCAGGATGGAAAATAACTTTACAGGGTAATCAAACTTAAAGAGCCCAGAGGAACCCCCTGTAGCCTTAGGTTCAAAGTTACAGCAAACAGAGGTAAACACCCTAGTAAAAGGAACATTTACAAGTTGAGAAAACAAAGATAAAACTAACATGCCTTGCCTGGCTGTTTACTTACAAGTTTGAAATATGACAGACTTGTTCAGAAAGATTTGGAGAGCATGGATTGATGTCTGGTCCCTCTCAGTCCCAAGAGCGAACAACCCCAAAACAAAGAGCACAAACAAAAGCCTTCCCCCCACCAAGATTTGAAAGTATCTTGTCCCCTTATTGGTCCTTTGGGTCAAGTGTCAGCCAGGTTACCTGAGCTTCTTAACCCTTTACAGGTAAAAGGATTTTGGAGTCTCTGGCCAGGAGGGATTTTATAGTATTGTACACAGGAGGGCTGTTACACTTCCCTTTATAGTTATGACAGGAGCTATGCTAATTTACACCAACAGAGGGTCAGGCCTGTAAATCTACATCTTTTGAGAGAACTGGGATTTCAGAAACCTCTTTTGGTTTAATATCAGCCCCACTAAGACACTGAGGGAGCATTGCTGCTGTTGCCTTGGTTTGGAATCTGTAAAAAGAAGAGGGAGAGGAAAAAATAGGATTAAAACTATGCAATGAGTGGAACAGAGACCTGGAGATACTATGAAAAAAGGCAAGGAATACAGTGAGATCTGATGTCTCTAATTTGCAATAGCAATCTCTCCTGAACCAAGATACTCCAGTGCAGGACGTGGGTTAGCCCTGATGGCTGCCTGATCTTCTGTCCTGAGCAGCTCCATCTCCAGCCCCAGACCTGGTGTTGCATTCTTTGGGCTGCTCTAACTTAAGGACCATTGCCCTCTGGCATAAGGGCCTGTTCACCCACTGGGAAACACGGAAGTGCAGCGATGGTCCACCACTTCTCCTACACCCTCCCTACACAGAAGTCATGCTGGATGGGGGAATGGCATAGGAGCTGGAGCAGTTTTCAGAGAGCCAATACCTGAGCTATAAGCAGCACAAAGGAGACAGATGGTGGAAGATAAGCTGGCCCATTGACGTCAAATCATGTTATTTCTGATTCGCACTGATGTCAGCAAGAATAGAATTGAGCCCATTAGCTCTACCATATATTGTGCACCAACTTGTGGAAGCCTTGCTCTGGAGGAAGGGGCTGGTTCTATCCCTAATTTGTAGCACAGATTCCTTCTTAGCTAAAAAGCCCAGTGCATTATTAGTAGATTATCAAGTCACCTTTGGAAACAATTGGGTTTAAAATTACACTGGGGGGGAGGGGGAGGAGGAGGAGAGGGTTCTCTATTATGTCAATCTGGTTTTCAACCTCCCAAGAAAAAAGCTGCAACTGAATGCATACAACCTTGTACTCCAGGAGGCTCCCTGCACCATTAGGAAAAATATCTGAAGCTCAGGAAGGAAAAGTTAGTGAGTAACTTCAAGTGAAAGTGTATTTTTTTTTTCTTCTGGTCAGCATACTAGAAACCCTGCTGAAGGACATAAACAGAGAGATCAGGCTGAATGACTGAAAACAGCAGCACTCAGGGGAGAGAAGGCCAAGAAACAAGAGAGAAGAAAGATTTTTTCCCTTTCCTTTAAACTAAATTTATAACTCTGTGTTGGAAAGAACAATCAAGAAATTGCTTTCAAGATGAGAGAGCTGGGAATTGGGAGCACAGGGGGGAGAGAAAGAGGCCAGAAGAATGTTTTAGGAAATGGTCAGTGAATTTGGTTCTTATGAAAGTTTCACAGCAAGGCAGAAATGTTCCCCTGTTCAGGGGGCTAGGGCAAAGCCTATGCATCACTTAAGCCCCACGGAGTTTAAGGGGAATGTAAACGGTGTACGAGGCCCACGCTGTTCCCCTGTATCTCGGTAGAATTGGATATAGCCATGCACGGGGCACATGGAGGATTTTCTCAAAGCACTCTAGGATCATGGGTTCTGAACTGGGACCTCCTTTTCCATGCTGTGTCCATTTGTGGGTCCATTTCTCATGTAGCCAAGATCTAGCCAGAACTCTGCTCCATTTAACAACATGGGAAGGGCAGGAGGATACTTCGGTGTGATGCCTAGGTTGAGAATCTCTGCTCTCGGGCATCTCCTAGCCCTGCAGTGAAAGGGCCAGAGGCAGGAGTGGGAGGACAAATGTTGCAGCCAGGCTGCTGCTGCTGCAAGAATTGTGTGGGGAAGATTTGGCAGGAGGAGAATAAGAGGGTTCAGCAAAAAACAAATAAACCCAGCTGCCCCACGTCCCTGGAGCAGCTGGATCTGCCCATGCCCTGATTATCCTGGGAGGGAGAGGAAAGGCAGCAATTTATGAACTCCCCTCATCTCACCAGAAGACAGCTATTGATAAAGAGGGCGTCCAGAGTTCTTCCCTGGGGCTACCCAGCAGGAGCATTGCAAGCAGCCAGAAAAGTGGCAGTCTCAGAGGTAGCCAGGCAAACATGCAATCTGTGTGGCCAAAGTTTCCAAGTGTTGTTCAAAGGTAGCCTTAAGGAGAATGCATTCTTACAGTTTAGCCTGGAGGTAACAAGGTCTGCAGAGTGGCATAGAAATTTCACAGGGAGCCCAAGTGAAGCAAACGAAACTAAAATAAACCCTCACAGTGGCTTCAAGTTAATGTTATTTATTTATGTATTACAGTGATTTAAGAACAAAACTCACCACAGCCCCTTCACACAGCTTAAATCCTTCTACTCCCATATTGGAGCACAAGACTCCATGCACCACTTAAATCCTTCTTAATCCTCTACCATGGTGCTTAAAGAGGGAATAGGACCCTCTGCACTGGTGTGAATTAAACCCAGACAGGGCACAAGCACAACTGGAGGGGGGAAAAAATCCATACGAGTAAATAAAAAGCCTTGAAAACATGCTGCAAAATTCATGAGGCTCTATTCTTAATTATTTATATTACAGTAGTGCATAGACACCCCCAATGAGATCAGGACCCCACTGTTCTAGGCACGATAAAAAACACACAGTAAGAAACCCTCCCGGTTCCAAAGAGCTTATTAATCTAAATAGTACCCTATTCCTTGGACCACACTGCGTCAATTGGCAGCTTTGTGAGGGGATAAGCTGATTGGAAGCAACTAATTGTGTCATTTTTAACTGGTGTTCTTCTTCAGGGATAATCCTTTTCCATTGTTGCTTGGTTGGCTTTGGAAAAGCTTAGTTGGAGATGATACTGTAAATCTCCTCTGGGCAACATTCCTAATCTGTTTATTATTTTCATGCAAGAGTATAGCCCTGATACGATGCCTGACACCACAAAAATGCTTAATTATGTTATTTCCCTTCGCGGGGAGGGAAGGAGGAAGAATCATAGCCATTGTGAAAGCTACAGCATTGTCAATGGAGAACACACCTTTGATAGAAGTCGGAGGAATGCATTAACAAGGGGCAATAGGCCCTATTTAACAGGCCAGTTCTGGTATCGGAGGAGATGTCTTTTTGGAAGATTATTTTGGAAATACGACCTAGACGTGATTTTAGTCCTCCTTGACAAATATATGAGGCGATTTCCTTGCCTGAGAATATGTCCGGTATAATGCAGCCCTCCATTATCTGAAGTTAGCTGTTGGGAGGTGGGCTGAAAAAAAGTGCAGAGCCTCTGCTCTTAACATTTGCCTGTTGTTCTGTCCCTTAGTTTCACCTCATTACTGGCTCCTATCTCTATTTCAACAAGGATGCCGCTACCACTGTCCCAAGTTTGCACAGAGTGCTGCTAGCCAGAGTTCAGGGAAGGCAATAAAGGGAAAAGGCAGAACATATAAAGTTTGAGTCTTCTCTCCCGTTGGTATAAATCAGGAGTAACTCTGTTAAAGCCAATGAGATTCACAGGTATGAAGGGGAGTGAATCGGGCCTATAAACATTCAAAGAGACACAGAACCCCAGTGGTCTCCACAGTACAGGATGGCATCAAAGGGAAGACTCATAGGGTGTTGCATTGGGGTTTTTTAACTGAATGATCCTGCAGTGCTGGGAAAGTCACGTTCAGCTCCATTATAGATTAAGTGGCAATTTCCACTGCGCATTCCAACGCTTGCCATTCCCATCATGGTTTTTATTTGCAGATCCGAATGGGCTTTACCAACATTAATGAACTCAGACACACACGACCCCCCTGAGCAGTAGGGTAATGGTGGTATTGCCATTTTACAGATGGGGAATGGAGGCAAAGAGAGCTTAAATGACTTTACTGTAGATCATGCAACAAGTGTGTAGCAGAGCTGGGAACTGCACTAAGATCAAGGTGATGACTTGATGACTCCCGTTCCTTGAACCACTGCAACCAAGAGGTTAACTTAAACCCCTCCATTCCATTGTATTGTTTTTTATATCTCTGTTATATGATGGTTTTTTAATCGATCAGTCTCTCTTAGGTACTTATGCAGATAATGTATTTATCCTCACAACACCCCTGTGAAGCAGGGCAGTGCTATTATCTCTATTCTACACAGGGGAACTGAGACTTAGTGACTGGCCCAAGGTCCCACAACAAGTCTGTGGCAGAGGAGAGACTTGAACCCTGGTCTTCCAACTGCTAGGCCAGTGTCCTAGTACTGGTATAAAGCTGAAATAATGAAGAATCAGGCTCTTTAGACTACCAACAAGGGGCAAAAATGCCCTTCTTAAATATGCACTATGGATCTGCATTGCATATGCACTATGGATCTGCATATGTAAGTACATATACTGCACTCGTTCCCTGTGCAAAACTTTCTACCAATATCCATGGAGAGTACACAACAAGAGTGCATGAAACAGAGCATAGTTCTAGCCTGCCAGGTATTGCTCTATGAACTCACATGTGACTGGAAAGAATTTGACTCGAGTTGGCTACAAATGGTTCCCCCCCCCCCCAACCAGGAAAATGTTGATTTTTCTTGGAGAGAGGGGTGGTAGTTCATAGGAGGCCCTGGCTGTGGTGCATCATGGGAAATGTAGTACAGTCAGGGAGGGTCGCCCACAGAGGGGAATGAGGACATGAGGCAACCAAACTACATCTCCTATGATGCACAGTGACAGCATATCCAAATTGATATTTTCCGGGGGGAGGGGAGGAGAAATCAAGGTTTTCCATGGGAACCACTTTTCATGATCAATCATGTTCTTCCAGAAACTCAGCTTGCCACCAAAAACAGCTGACAGAAATTTTTTTGACAGCCCTAAATTTGCCAGTAACTTTTTGCCGCTGTGGCACTGTGTTCACCACCCCAGCACACACCCACGCAGATCTCACTGGGTATGATTTTTGTTTCACACTGATATCATTCTGGAGTGACTTCATCGAAGTCAATGGAGTTACACCAGTGGAGGGAATGGGAATCAGGTCCATTTTCTTTAGTGGAAGGTGTGCAGAATTTTAGCTATTTGATCACCTTGACTTGAAACTAAACAGCCACAAAACTAGTTTTCTATTTGTATGTGACCAGGAATAGCTATAAATCAAGCTTTGAAAAACTCCACTGCTACTCTTCTTAATGGCTGGATGGAATTGCTGAGCTCATAAGATAGATTTTATGATACATTTCTGGAAGGGCTCCCCCGCCTGTCTCGTTCTGCTTTTTTAAAATGCTCTCGTGCATTGTTTGGGTCATTTTAAGTACTGGAAACCACAGGTCAATGGTTGTTAGAATTTCCCAAACAGTAAATAAAAAAAAATTCTTATGAACTCAGCAATTCCATCAAGCACTAAGGAGAGTATCAAAAGCAGTTATTACAGAGCACCAAGACACAGACAGATATAGGACATCGTCCATCACAAAGTGCTACTACAGTACTCACTTATCGGCCCTTGCAGGGCCGGACAGAGTCGCATTAAGCCAGTTTCACTTGTTCAGTTTGCATAGATCTTGGAGGATCATGATAAGATATGGTTACTTTCCCCCAATAGCTATCTTTTGTCGATCTTTCTCAAGGCCGAGTTCTGCAAGGTGCTACCCAGTGACTCCGTCAAGCCCTCAACTCCCTTCAACCAGCCACAGGAAACACATTTTTCCCCACCCTGAACAATTAAAAACCTTCCCCCAAAAAAATTTACAGCAAATTTCCAGTTTCCCCATTCTGAATCAAAATTTGTTTAGTTGCAATTTGAAGCCAATTTTTTGTTTTTGTTTTGCCACTCCACATGAAATGAAAATATTTATTGTAACTTCAAAATTTTCCATTGCAAAACTTCATTTATAAAATGGGGGAAATAGCACTGCTGTGCCACACAGAGGTGTTGTGAGGATAAAAACATTCAAGATTCTGAGGCACTCAGGTATTATGGAGCTAGGTCCATGTAAGTACCTTAGATAGGGTCCTCAAACATACTTTTCCATGTGAAAACACAGGCAATGCCAATACTGAGCTATTCCGGCATCAGACAAATACACATCTGGGTGAAAAGTAGGTGTTCCCAGCTCAGTCACAGTTAGAGGTGATCTTGGTGCCACAGTATGAGGTAACTTTGAGGAACAGACAGCCTCATTACACTGGTCTACAATTTTTGAGAAGTCGTCTGCTTCAAAGATAAAATGTGCTATTTATTATGTATTTTGATGTGCTGAATTCAAATATGACAATTAAAACAACTGATTGGCTACTGTTTCTAAGATATTTAAGTTTTTACATTTTATGTCTATGTATATTGTGTAGATAGTAGAGTTTTAATCATAAATTGTAAACCTAGGTCTTTTCATGTGTTTATGGTTGCTTTACATGATAATATTTCACCTGTCCTGTTTATGTAACACTTTAAAAATCAGCAAAAGGGTTATCTAAATAAAATTTATTATGAAACAAAAGGCAAAAAACTATTATGTACATAGTTTAGTCCTATTCAGGGTCTACTCGGCGCTTCTTGGCTTGTCTCTTGTATTCATTAAATGGAGCATCTCTTGTCACTGTCCAGCAATAGTCTGCAAGCATTGATGGGCTCCATTTGCCCTGATAGCGTTTCTCCATTTTTGCAATGTCCTGGTGAAATCGCTCGCCGTGCTCGTCGCTCACTGCTCTGCAGTTCGGTGGAAAAAAATCTAGATGAGAGTGCAAAAAATGTATCTTTAGTGACATGTTGCAACCAAGGCTTTTGTATCCCTTGAGGAGGTTTTCCACCAACAACCTATAGTTGCCTGCCTTGTTGTTTCCGAGAAAATGTATTGCCACTAACTGGAAGGCTTTCCATGCCGTCTTTTCCTTGCCACGCAGTGCATGGTCAAATGCATAATCTTGAAGTTCACGAATCTGAGGACCAACAAAGACACCTTCCTTTATCTTAGCTTCACTTAACCTTGGAAATTTTCCACGGAGGTACTTGAAAGCTGCTTATGTTTTGTCAATGGCCTTGACAAAGTTCTTCATCAGACCCAGCTTGATATGTAAGAGTGGTAACAAAATCTTCCTTGATTCAACAAGTGGTGGATGCTGAACACTTTTCCTCCCAGGCTCCAATGACTGTCGGAGTGGCCAATCTTTCTTGATGTAGTGGGAATCTCTTGCACGACTATCCCATTCGCAGAGAAAACAGCAGTACTTTGTGTATCCAGTCTGCAGACCAAGCAAGAGAGCAACAACCTTCAAATCGCCACAAAGCTGCCACTGATGTTGGTCATAGTTTATGCACCTCAAAAGTTGTTTCATGTTGTCATAGGTTTCCTTCATATGGACTGCATGACCAACTGGAATTGATGGCAAAACATTGCCATTATGCAGTAAAACAGCTTTAAGACTCGTCTTCGATGAATCAATGAACAGTCTCCACTCATCTGGATCGTGAACGATGTTGAGGGCTGCCATCACACCATCGATGTTGTTGCAGGCTACAAGATCACCTTCCATGAAGAAGAATGGGACAAGATCCTTTTGACGGTCACGGAACATGGAAACCCTAACATCACCTGCCAGGAGATTCCACTGCTGTAGTCTGGAGCCCAACAGCTCTGCCTTACTCTTGGGTAGTTCCAAATCCCTGACAAGGTCATTCAGTTCACCTTGTGTTATGAGGTGTGGTTCAGAGGAGGAGGATGGGAGAAAATGTGGGTCCTGTGACATTGATGGTTCAGGACCAGAAGTTTCATCCTCTTCCTCTTCCTCGTCTGACTCAAGTGAGAATGATTCTGGTGCATCAGGAACCGGCAGTCCTTCTCCGTGGGGTACTGGGCGTATAGCTGATGGAATGTTTGGATAATGCACAGTCCACTTTTTCTTCTTTGACACACCTTTCCCAACTGGAGGCACCGTGCAGAAGTAACAATTGCTGGTATGATCTGTTGGCTCTCTCCAAATCATTGGCACTGCAAAAGGCATAGATTTCCTTTTCCTGTTCAACCACTGGCGAAGATTTGTTGCACAAGTGTTGCAGATATGTGTGGGGCCCACCTCTTGTCCTGATCTCCAATTTTGCAGCCAAAATAAAGGTGATAGGCTTTCTTAACCATAGTGGTTATACTGCGCTTTTGTAATGCAAAAGTCACTTCACCACAAACATAGCAGAAGTTATCTGCACTGTTCACACAAGTACGAGGCATCTCTGCTCATTTTGGCTAAACAGAAATGTGTCCCTTTGCAAAATCAAACACTGACAAATAAGAGAGCACGACACTGTTATGATTTCTAGAGCTGATATAGGGCAATTTGTTCAGCAGAGTGATGTAAGCTTCGTTATGATTGCATCATCCATGACTTCTAGGAATAACATGATGCAATTCATATCATGTATGACGCAATACCAGCTTCAGATTGCATCATGCATTGTTTTGCCTAAAAAGCAAGTACTGTCCAAACCCAGTCATAGATTTACTCATAGATCCAGTCAAAGATGTATTTTAGTCATTTCTGGTTTATATTGAGATCCCTTCCCTTTATAACTCACTTATCCTCTGCCATTCCCAAGTCAAGGGTCGTATATACTGACCCAATAGCATATCTTGAAAACTAGAGCCAATCAACAATTTTAAGCATAATTTTCGTTCTCAGTGACCCAGAATTAGTAAAGTTTGACTACATTTATTTCAGAAGCATTTTGGCTGTAGAGCAGTGTTATTTACTGAGGATGACCTCATCCTCTCCCTCATCTTCTGTCGTTGAGGTGATGCACAATCTTGGGTTGCTCACACATCTGGGCCTGCACAAGATGGGCACCCAAAAAATTGAGGTACTTATCATCATGAGCCTCTTTTGAACTTGACAGCTGAAGTGACTCACCCAAGGTCAGAGCAACGTTGGGAATAGAACCTAAGACCAAAGCAGTGGCAAAAATGGGGACAGAACCAATGGCTATGACCTCCTGGTGTGACACTGTGGCCAAGAGGGCTAATGTGATCCTTGGATGAATAAAGAGGAGAATCTTGTGTAGGAGCAGAGAGGTTATTTTGCCTCTGAATTTGGCACTGGTGCAACTGCTGCTGTAATAGTGGATCCAGTTCTGGTGCCCACAGTTTAAGAAAGATGTTAATAAATTGGAGAGGGTTAACGGAAGAGCCACGAGAATGATGAAAGGATTAGAAAACATGTTTTATAGGATAGATTCCAGGAGCTCTATTTAGCTTAACAAAGAGAAGGTTAAGGGGTGAGCTGATTACAGTCTATAAGTACTTACATAGGGAACAAATATTTAATAATGGGCTCTTCAGTGTAGGAGAAAGGTATCCAATGGCTGGAAGGTGGAGTTAGACATATCCAGACCGGAAATAAAGCATGAATTTTTAACAGTGAATGTAATTAATCTCTGGAACAATTTACCGAGGGTTATTGTGGATTCTCCATCACTGACAGTTTTTAAATCAACAGGGGATGTTTTTCTAAAAGAGCTGTTCTAGGGATTATTGTGGGGCAGTTCTCTGGCCTGTGTTATCCAGGAGGTCAGACTAGATGATCACAATGCTCCCCTCTAGCCTTGGAATCTATGAATCTAGGTTACCCTGCACCTCAAGGCCCATGGCATTAGTATTCCAGATCAAATTAAAATAAGATACTGTATTTGTTGGCTAATATCGTCACAAAAAAGAAATGTACCGAGAAGCTGTGGATAGAAATAGCATCAGTTATTACCTTCACCCTCCTTTAAACATTACTAGAGCCAGCACTTCGATATGCAGCTGCACGTTACTAACATGCTGAGTAAATGAAGGTCAGGCCACGGAAAGATGTTTGCATTGATCATGTGCAGTTTGGTGTAGCACAGCGATTGTTTGCACCAGGAGGCCATTTGATTCTATTCTGAAGCAAGACTTGAGCTTATCATGTAAGACTTGACACTACAGTCCAACAACAGAGTGGTGGGACTGCCCTCCCTGCTGTTGGGAGCAGATATCCTTCTGATCTGACACTGTGGATCTGTTTTTGAAGGGTAAAAACAACAGTGAGCATTTGGTTGGCTGTGTCTGAAAACGAGAGAGAAAAATCCAATTGCTGTGTTGGGTATTCCCCTTCTCTCATCAGAGACTCCAAGAGCTCAGATCTTACTCAGTGAAGGGATTTATTGCAAACCACTCTTTTTTTTGTAAAATGCACTTGGTGGATTAACCAAAACAGGACATTAAGTGTATCTACATGGTAACTATTGATCTGTACATCAATGGATAGAGTATAGACCACCACATTCCACTGATACTGAACAAAACAACGGCCCAATCTCTGCAAGCCTGGCATATGCCAAGTCCTGTCAAGCTTCATTGAGAGCTGCCATGTGAGCAATGACAGCTCCCATGTGTAAGATTTTGCTGGATTGGGGCCAAAATAATCTGTCTGTTTCTAGGTGGCGCCAGGTACAGAGGTGGGGGGCGCAGTTTAAAAGCCTCACACCGCATCATCAGAAGGGCAGGTGGCATACCAGGGCTATGCTCCATAGATGTTAGACCACAGTCTGTAATGAGATCCAGCCCTTTGCTGCTCTCAGAAGGCTCAAAGAGGCTGGGAACTGGTTAGCAGAGAATTCCCCTGTCGAAAGGGAACTCCCTGCTAGCGTGCACATGCGGGATCTGAGCCCTGTGCCTTTGCAGTTGGCAAAAGGGGAATGTCAGGAACAAACAGGAGGCAGGCAGTGGACATGGCAGAGCTCCACTATGTCTATGCTCCACGGTTGTAGGGTTCAGTGACATAAATTAGAGCTGCAAGGAAACTGGCCCTGAGAATCAGGGAGTCAGAATCTCTCCCTGACACCCCATCCCTACTCTCCTGCACTGAGCAGAGGCCAGCCGCAGGAGAATCAAGCCCAGCATTTGCTCCTCCAATTTGCCTACTATAAATCAGGAGTAAAGCCACTGAAGTCAGTGGAGTTAAATATATGTAAGAGGAGATTCAGTCCTTCCTGGATGCATCCAAATGAGGATTTATTGAAGCTACGACGGAAGCTGTAGGATGTAGCATATATTACCACACGGTCTAGGGATGTTTCTGCAATTTCAAAGGATGATTAAAAGATGAAACCAAATACAGCTTTAGCAGAGGATCTGAGATCCTACAGCACCCAATTTAAATCTGCGTGGGAAAATTTTGATGGAACCGTTTTCTGTAGAAATGCTATTTCATCGACACCAAGATGTTTCACAGCACCATGGCGATTTCAATGACATTTTAAAAAAAAATCAAAATGTACCATTACAATGGCGCTGAAAGGTTCTGCTTCAATGTTATTGGAAAGTTTAAATAATCCAAACTATTCAAAATGAAAAGTCGTTTTTGAAACAAAAACATTGATTTTTTTTTTTTGAAATGTCAAGCTCAGAAAGAGATGTTTTGATGGCCACAATTTTCTTCATAATATTCTATAGGCAATTTCGGTGTAACTTTGAAATCATGAAAGTTCCCCAAAAATGGGAAATTTTGGTGCCACCTCTGTATTTGGCACTGGTGCAACCGCTGCTGGAATACTGTATCCAGTTCTGGTGCCCAGAGGTGAAGAAGGATGTTGATACACTGGAGAGGGTTCCAGACTAAGAATAGACACAAGAATGATTAAAGGATTAGAAAACATGCCTTACCATGTTAAGCTAAATAGAGCTCCTTCCGTCTAACAGAGAGAAGGTTAAGGTGTGACTTAATTGGAGATGAGTCCATTGGTTATAGATTAATCTAATCTAGAGAGGCTAACTTCGTTGGTCTTGACTTCACTTAATAAAAACCACCAAGCACTGTATACATACAAGCCAACCTAAACACCAGCTTCCCATATAGTTAGTGTTGGTCCTGCTTTGATCAGGGGGTTGGACTAGATGACCTCCTGAGGTCTCTTCCAACCCTAATATTCTATGATTCTATAAAATTTGTTTAAAAAAAAAAACAAATAAAAAACCCTACTGAAACAAGAGGCTCCACTGCATATAATCATCCCTATGGGGAGAGGATAAGAAAGAACAACCAAACACGAGACAGGTCAATCACCTTGCTTAATGCACTCAGATGCGACAGTGATGAATGTCATGTAACAACCTGGATAGAACAGACTAGACACCAATGTAAATAGGTAGCAGATCATTGCTAGAGAGGTTCAGCAAGAGGAGTCAGAAGGCAAAAATTTGCTCCTGGGTTTCAATACAGAACTTTCTGCTTCACTGAAGACATCACAAACTACATGGATGTGCTTAACAAGGCACTGGGGCAATTGGAAGATAACACTGATACAATTTAGATAAGCAATTGAGTTTATGGAGCAGTCCAGACAATCTATGATCAGTTGCAGCTGGTCAGCTGGGAGCTGGGGGAAAACAGCGGAGAAGCAGCCTGACCTTTGGAAGAGAAAGCAGAGATTCAGAAGATGTGCAAAAGCTGTGTGGATACAAGTATGCTCAGCAGAAACCCCCATACTCTAGATTGCACTTGATCAGTGCCCACTTGCCTACTGAAATCAATGGGAAACCCATGTGTGAACTGAAGGCAGCACACGTGGCCCTGATTTCCTAGGGGAAAAATAATTGGTAGACTAAAGCAGGGATAGAGGCATATTGCAACTTCCCTACCCAGCATCAGCCAAGGGCTGGTGAGACCCTAAGTGATCATAGAATCATAGAATATCAGAGTTGGAAGGGACCTCAGGAGGTCATCTAGTCCACCCCCCTGCTCAAAGCAGGACCAATTCCCAACTAAATCATCCCAGCCAAGGCTTTGTCAAGCCTGACCTTAAAAACCTCTAAGGAATGAGATTCCACCACCTCCCTAGGTAACCCATTCCAGTGCTTCACCACCCTCCCAGTGAAAAAGTTTTTCCTAATATCCAACCTAAACCTCCCCCTAGGGCAACTTGAGACCATTACTCCTTGTTCTGCCATCAGGTACCACTGAGAACAGTCTAGATCCATCCTCTTTGGAACCCCCTTTCAGGTAGTTGAAAGCAGCTATCAAATCCCCCCTCATTCTTCTCTTCTGCAGACTAAACAATCCCAGTTCCCTCAACCTCTCCTCATAAGTCATGTGCTCCAGCCCCCTAATCATTTTTGTTGCCCTCCGCTGGACTCTTTCCAATTTTTCCACATCCTTCTTGTAGTGTGGGGCCCAAAACTGGACACAGTACTCCAGATGAGGCCTCACCAATGTCGAATAGAGGGGAATGATCACGTCCCTCGATCTGCTGGCAATGCCCCTACTTATACAGCCCAAAATGCTGTTAGCCTTCTTGGCAACAAGGGCACACTGTTGACTCATATCCAGCTTTGTGTCCACTGTAACCCCTAGGTCCTTTTCTACAGAACTGCTTCCTAGCCATTCGGTTCCTAGTCTGTAACAGTGAATGGGATTCTTCCGTCCTAAGTGCAGGACTCTGCACTTGTCCTTGTTGAACCTCATCAGGTTTCTTTTGGCCCAATCCTCGAATTTGTCTAGGTCCCGCTGTATCCTATCCCTACCCTCCAGCATATCTACCACTCCTCCCAGTTTAGTGTCATCTGCAAACTTGCTGAGAGTGCAGTCCACGCCATCCTCCAGATCATTAATGAAGATATTGAACAAAACCGGCCCCAGGACCGACCCTTGGGGCACTCCACTTGAAACCGGCTGCCAACTAGACATGGAGCCATTGATCACTACCCGTTGAGTCCGATGATCTAGCCAGCTTTCTATCCACCTTATAGTCCATTCATCCAGCCCATACTTATTTAACTTGCTGGCAAGAATACTGTGGGAGACCGTAACAAAAGCTTTGCTAAAGTCAAGGAATAACACATCCACTGCTTTCCCCTCATCCACAGAGCCAGTTCTCATCATAGAAAGCAATTAGGTTAGTCAGGCATGACTTGCCCTTGGTGAATCCATGCTGACTGTTCCTGTTCACTTTCCTCTCCTCTAAGTGCTTCAGAATTGATTCCTTGAGGACCAGCTCCATGATTTTTCCAGGGACTGAGGTGAGGCTGACTGGCCTGTAGTTCCCCGGATCCTCCTTCTTTCCTTTTTTAAAGATGGGCACTACATTAGCCTTTTTCCAGTCATCCGGGACCTCCCCCGATCGCCATGAGTTTTCAAAGATAATGGCCAATGGCTCTGCAATCACATCCGCCAACTCCTTTAGCACCCTCGGATGCAGCGCATCCAGCCTCATGGACTTGTGCTCGTCCAGTTTTTCTAAATAGTCCCGAACCACTTCTTTCTCCACAGAGGGCTGGTCACCTTCTCCCCATACTGTGCTGCCAAGTGCAGCAGTCTGGGAGCTGACCTTGTTTGTGAAGACAGAGGCAAAAAAAGCATTGAGTACATTCGCTTTTTCCACATCCTCTGTCACTAGGTTGCCTCCCTCATTTTGTAAGGGGCCCACACTTTCCTTGACTTTCTTCTTGTTGCTAACATACCTGAAGAAACCCTTCTTGTTACTCTTAACATCTCTTGCTAGCTGCAACTCCAAGTGTGATTTGGCCTTCCTGATTTCACTCCTGCATGCCTGAGCAATATTTTTATACTCCTCCCTGATCATTTGTCCAATCTTCCACTTCTTGTAAGCTTCTTTTTTTGTGTTTAAGATCAGCAAGGATTTCACTGTTAAGCCAAGCTGGTTGCCTGCCAAATTTACTGTTCTTTCTACACATCGGGATGTTTTTTTCCTGCAACCTCAATAAGGATTCTTTAAAATACAGCCAGCTCTCCTGGACTCCTTTCCCCTCATGTTATTCTCCCAGGGGATCTTGCCCATCTGTTCCCTGAGGGAGTCAAAGTCTGCTTTTCTGAAGTCCAGGGTCCGTATTCTGCTGCTCTCATTTCTTCCTTGTGTCAGGATCCTGAACTCGACCATCTCTTGGTCACTGCCTCCCAGGTTCCCATCCACTTTTGCTTCCCCTACTAATTCTTCCCGGTGAAGAATTAGTAGGGGATAAATGTGCTTTAGTGGTCTCCATAGGGCTTTGCAGGAATCACAGGTTTGCCCCCCAGTCATGCCCCTCCCAACACATTATAAATCCTCCCCTCCTACAGCCTGACCATGGGGCATCTCTGGTCTGAATCTGCCCCCACTCCTTTGCCCCAGCTGGAGCAGCTTGGTTCACAGGATTATTCCTCCGAGGGCCTTGTACCTGCTGCAGTACAGCACCTTTGAGCAAAACGGGGGCCCAGGGCAGCAACAGATCGCGCCTCCAGTATTAACCAGCAGCAAGATGAGATACATCTTCGATAACACTTAGTGCTTTACAGGCCTGACTCAACACTGTGAATATAGTTTTACGGCGGTGTAACTCCACTGACATTTTGCCCTTTTGCCATGTTGTTAATCTTGAACAACTATTTACATCCCTCAGCCTAGGGCAGGATTTGACCCATATGTACATATCCATACACAATATATATGTACATATTCTTGTGGATGCAATGGAGGTTGCTTATATTCAGGAAGGGAGACTCTAGTCTCCCTAAGGGAAGGATGATCTGGTGGAAAGGACACAGTTCTCAGCCAGGTCTGTATCTCAGTGTTTCTGTAGGCTGCTGGCCTGTTTCCCCAGCCCAGGAAGGACTGACACTACACCCAGTGTCTGATTCAAGCTTTTCCCTCCCGGGCTTCACCTTGATTTCTTCCACTTAAAAACTGGTAACCAACTCCACATCAGTTGTCCCTCTTCCTTAACCAGGGGGCTTCTGCAGGGACCTATCTATTGCATTGAGGTTTCCACTCTACAGGCCACCTGCCTGAGTCATTCACAAACTGCACTTTTCTTCCCTGACCGTGGGGCTTCCTGCCAAAACCTTGCTGCTCCTAGCAGCTCTTGTCCAGTCCTCCCACAGACCATTTGCCTGGGACGCCTCCTGCCACAGGAGCCAACCCGCTCCCTGTAGGGCTTACACAAGCCCCTACACCCCAGCATCTCCTGCAGAAGCTTTTCTGTTCCCTGCAGCCCTCTCCGCAGCTGGGCTACTTGCAGGCGCTTATAATCACCTGATCCCGAGCTGATCGGCCTCAGCTGGGATGTAGATGATACATCACAGGTGAAGCTGGACCCATCTCCCCTTAGAGGGCCAGCCACCCTGGGAGTCTCAGTTTCCTAATCATTAAACACTGTGAGGATAAAAACCATTAATTATTGAGACACTCAGATATCATGGGGATGAAAGCCAGACTAGTACTAGATAGAATTCCATCTAGTTATTCTTTATCTGCATTTTTCACACCCATTCTCTCTCTCTCTCATATATATATATATATATATATATATATATATATATATATATATATATATATATATATAGGTGCATGTATAGATCCTGGACTTGCAGCATTTTTCTAAAAACAGCAGGTAAAAAAAAAAAAAGAATAAGCAGATGTTGGCTCTTATTGGAAAATTCACGATTTCCCCACCCGCATTTGTAACCACTGGAGAACACAGTCATCTCCCTAAAGGTCTGACACCTAAAAGCTTATTGAAGGAGAATATTCAGTCTCTCCAAGATGCTGGCTTTTTTGTAATGTGTCTAGTTGTATGAAAGAAGTGTTACATCTTGTATGAAGGAATGTGAAAGGATCAGTGATGTGGTGATAACAGAAGGGGGAGGGAGGGAAACTATCTGCATGCAATCCAGAATTTGTTTTGTTTAGATGAACTTCTTTTAAAGAAAGACACCTGGAAGCCAATCTATATCGCTCGGCAAACAGAAGCAACATGGAATTTCACAGCTGATCAGTAAGCCAATGGACAAAAACAAAGGGGAGGAGGGAGAAGTAGGATTAGTGGGTATGAACTGGGATTACTGTTCTGTCCACTCTCTAATTTGGATAGTTACATTCTGTCTACCTACAAATATTTGGCCGATTCACTTAATAGGCTGCTTTGTGCTCATTCCTGTTAGCAAACTCAGCTGGTAGAAAGGTGAATTTCACCCCAAGATAAGGTCTATGCACCACTTATGTCTTATTTTGACATTTTAGATGGCAATTAAATACTTATAGCTTGTGACTCGCTGCACAGTGGGTGAATAAGCATCTATCTCCTGGTATTTATAACACTCCCATCATCATAGTATCTAAGCTCCTCAAAACAATAAATAAATTTATCCTCATAGCATTCCTGAGATTTAGGGACTATTCTTTCCAATTTACAGATGGGCAGCTGAGACGCAGGGATTTAGGGCTATAATCCTGCAAGCGCAATGCACACCTGTAGCTTTATTCACATGAAGTCAGTGAGACTGCTTGCATGCCTCAAGCTAAGCATGTGGGTCAGCATTTGCCTAAGAGGACTATGGAAGTCTGCACGAGCTAGAAATTGAACCTGGAATTCTTGAGACATAGCCTTGTATCTTAATGAGGCCGCCCTCTGATAGCCTAGCTGATAACTGAATCCCAAAGAGGAAGGAGCCCTCCTATGTAAATTCATTTAAAATTCAAAAGATTAGTCTCAGAAACTGGGGGGGGGGGGGGGGAGGTGCAGTTCTGTGCCCACCCCTCCTTCTGGGAAGGGTACTATTGAATATTGGTTGATCTGAATCAATACTTTGGGCCAGTCAGCCAGTCACAGCCAAGGTATAAAACAAGCTGCTCCTGGGAAATGCTATGCTCTTCCTCCTCTCCCCAGTTTCTAAACATATCCCTGTTACGCCCAGTTCATTACACTTAGCATAAGATCAGCCATCACGCGTCTAAGCCACAAAAGTGCCAGCAAGGAAGACCTGAAACAACAAAAAAGCAATTCCAAAGAAAAATCTAATTAGTGGGTAAAGACACAGGGTGGCTTTTTCTGCGCCCTCAGCTAATGATGAAAACATACCAGGGAAAGTTTTGAGTGGTTATTAGCAAATAGAAACCCCCATTACTTTTAATTGAGGCCGACTTGCATCTAGCAAGTTTATTTGGTCAAAAACCCTCCATGTGAAGCCCTATTCTGAAGATGTCTACGCTCGCATTTGTTAAAAGAAATGAAAAAAATAAACACATTAGCGAGAAGTGAATAAATACAAGTGCACTCACTAAAGTGGCTATTTAAGTCTTGGACACAGGTAATGGTAGCGTTAGCATAGTCTTGGTGTTTTTCCTTTATTGACTCAAGGTACTTTGTCCTGAGTAGACAGAGCTAGAGTACTGCTTTGGCAGGTGACACAGTAGTGGTAAGGGCCTAATCCAAAGCCCTCTGAAGTCAACAGGAGTCTGCCCACCGATTCCAGTGGACATGGATAGGCTCTTAGCAAATCACGGGCAGTTTAAGGGATCCCTAAATCGTCTAGTCTGACCGCCTTTATACCACAGGCCAGCAATGCCACTCAGCACCTGCACTAAACCCAACAACCAAAATGAGACCTAGTATTACAGCCCACAGGAGACTAGACTATGATGTGCCGCAGGCAGAGAATAGGAGGGACCGACGGACGCCAGTGCCCAAGGTCCCCGCAATGGCAGGGAAATGGTTACGTGAGAGAGAGCCAGATAATCCTGGCCCTCATCCACATGCTGCAGAGGAAGGTGAAACCCCTCCCTCCCCAAGGTCACTGCCAATCTGACCTGGAGGAAAATTCCTTCCTCACCCCACATATGAGGATCAGTTAGACCCTGAACCTGTGAGCAAGAACAAAGTTAGCCAAGCACCTGAATGCTCAGTGCCAGCTGAAAGCCCTGGCCCTCCCTGCCCCATGTCACATTTCCAGCCTTGGCCACCCCTAAGTGTGTTAGCAGTGGCACAATGCACAGACACACCACACAGATCATCATCATTGGGCAGAATGCACCTTGGTGCAGAACGCCAATGCAAGGGTCTTCGCATCATTTAAACTCAGTGGTGGGGTGGGATAACATCAGAATGGCTGTAAAAAGGAACGTTGCATCCCTTGAATGCTGCAGAGTCTATCTCCAGATCTGGCTACCTAGGTATTTATCCTGCATTCATCAGGGACCCGGGGAGAGGGCCCAGTGATTTGCATCTAACCCTGCACAATGGGAGGAGAGGAGTTGTAGCTACAACACTGGTCCAGAGACTGGAGCAGAAGCCAAATGGAGGAGGAGCTGTTCTGCAGCCAGACATCCTAATCTTTTGTTTCGGTGGGAGGAAGATCTTCACTTCCATATACCTCCTGCATTTAAAGCCAGATTACTCTAGAGCTGGAGGGCAAACGTTTTCCCCATCCCATGGGAATGTTTGAGATTTCAAATTTGTTTCCCCTTCACTAACTGGGACAAAAAGTTGATGTCTCAAAAATGTTTATGAGCTGAAACTCAGAATATTTTGTTTTGATTTTGACCTTTTTCCCTTTATTTAGTGAAAATTTACCAAAACTTCAAACCAAAAGTCATTTCAACTAAAAAAAACCCTCCCAAAAAAAACCAAACCACTTTCTGGTTCAACAATTTCAAAACCTTTTAAGCCAAATGATGCATTTTATCAAAACTGAAACTGAACAGTGTGTGGTTTGACAAATCAGCATTTTTCAACAAAAAACATGTTGACTGGGAATTTTCCAACAGCTGACCCATACTCACTCAGTACCTAGGCACCATTCCAGAATACTCTTCTGCAGCTCCTGCCATGCAGGGATGTGGAGTACCAACTCTAGTGATGATCTTAGAAACCAGATTGTAGGAAAAAACCTCCTCCCTTTTGCTCCTCTTCTTCTGGGGGTGGGTTGGGGGGGGAGAGGAAAGGGGTCTAACACACAACTTATTTGCATTCAGCAGCCAAAATTGAAACCAGCTTTTGTATCAATGCTATTTCTGGGCAAAAAGCTTTTAAATTTTAGAAGTTTCAAAAATTTCATTCTGATGAAAATTCATTTCCACACCAAAGTTTCCTGTTTCATTGCAATTTTGCACAAGTTTCCTACACAAAGTTAAAGACAAATGTACATCAAATATTTTCACAGGGCCTGTGATGCCTAGATGACAAACAGACAGATCGACCAATCAGTATAGAGTTTGTACAGAGAATAGAGCATTCAAGGACTGCAGAAGTCCCTTGCCTCTCCCAGTGTTCAAATTATCATAGAATTGGAAGGGACCTCAAGAGGTCATCTAGCCCAGTCCCCTGCACTCATGGCAGGACTAATTATCTAGACCATCCCTGACAGGTGTTTGTTTAACCTGCTCTTAAAAATCTCCAATGATGGAGATTCTACAACCTCCCTAAGCAATTTATTCCAGTGCTTAACCATCCTGACGGGAAGTTTTTCCTAATGTCCAACCTAAACCTCCCTTGCTACAATTTAAGCCCATTGCTTCTTGTCCTATCCTCAGAGGTTAAGAAAAATCAATTTTTATTCCTCCTCCTTGTAACAACCTTTTACATACTTGAAAGCTGTTATCAAGTCCCCTCTCAGTCTTCTCTTCTCCAGACTAAACAAACCCATTTTTTTTTCAATCTTCCCTCAGAGGTCATGTTTTCTAGACCTTTAATCATTTTTGTTGCTCTTCTCTGGACTTTCTCCAATTTGTCCACATCCTTCCTGAAATGTGGCGCTCAGAACTGGACACAATACTCCAGTTGAGGCCTAATCAGAGCGCAGTAGAGCGGAAGAACTACTTCTCGTGTCTTGCTTACAACACACCTGCTAATACATCCCAGAATGATGTTCGCTTTTTTTGCAACAGTGTTACACTGTTGACTCATATTTAGCTTGTGTCCACTACAACCCCCAGGCCCCTTTCCGCAGTACTCCTTCCTAGGCAGTCATTTCCCATTTTGTATGTGTGCAACTGATTGTTCCTTCCTAAGTGGAGGACTTTGCATTTGTCCTTATTGAATTTCATCCTATTTACTTCAGACCATTTCTCCAGTTTGTTCAGATCATTTTGAATTTTAATCCTATCCTCCAAAGCACTTGCAACCCCTCTGTGATGGGGTGCTAAGCAGAAAAATGCTTAGCCAACCCTCTGTCACTCCAGCTCCAATTAAAGGAGGTGAATTGGAGCTGGGTAGATCACCTGGCACTGACTGGGGAAGCTGGAACAGTTGCTGCCTCATCAGGCTGGGGCTGGATAAGAGCCCCAGGGGAAGGAAGCCAGAGGAGGAGTTTGGAGAAAGAGGGAAGCTGCAGTAGAGGAAAGGCAGTGAGGGGAAGCTGAGAGAGATAGTTTGCCCCCTCTCTCCTGCCACTGGACTATAAGAAGGGGACTATGTGTATGGTGGAAAGGTGGTGGGAGCACAGCCTGTAAATAAAAGCACTAGGTGAGCACTGCACCAAAAGGTCTCTGTGCGACTCTCTCAGCCCAGCGGGGGCTGGAGCCAGGAGGGCCCTGCAGAGACCCCGTTCCACCCTCTCAGTTTGGTATCATCCTCAAACTTTATAAGTGTACTCTGTATGCCATTATCTAAATCATTGATGAAGATATTGAACAGAACCGGACCCAGAACCGATCCCTGCAGGACTCCACTCGTTATGCCCTTCCAGCCTGACTGAACCACTGATACCTGCTCTCTGGGAACGGTTTTCCAACCAGTTTTGCTCCCACGGTATAGTAGCTCCATCTAGGTTGCATTTCCCTCATTTATTTATGAGAAGGTCATGCGAGACTGTGTCAAAAGCTTTACCAAAGTCAAGATATACCATGTCTCTCACTTCCCCACCATCCACAAGGCTTGTTACCCTGTCAAAGAAAACTATCTGGTTGGTTTGACACGATTTGTTTTTGACAAATCCATGCTGACTGTTACTTATCACCTTATCTTCTAGATGTTTTCAAATTGATTGCTTAATTATTTGCTCCATTAGCTTTCTGGGTACAGCAGTTAAGCTGACTGGTCTAATTTCCTGGGTTGTCCTTATTTCCCTTTTTATAGATGGGCACTACATTTGCCCTTTTCCAGTCTTCTGGAATCTCTCCAGTCTTCCATGACTTCTCAAAGATAATCGCTAACGACTCAGATATCTCCTCAGTCAGCTCCTTGAGTATTCTAGGATGCATTTCATCAGGCCCTGGTGACTTGAAGACTTCTAATTTGTCCAAGTAATTTTTAACTTGTTCTTTCCCTATTTTAGCCTCTTCTAATCCTACCTCAATTTCACTGGCATTCACGAAGTTAGACGTCCAATCACCACCAACCTTGGTGAAAACCAAAACAAAAAAAGTCATTTAGCACTTCTGCCATTTCCACATTTTCTGTTATTATTTTGCCCCCCTCATTGAGTAATGGATCTACCCTGTCCTTGGTCTTCCTCTTGCTTCTAATGTATTTGTAGAATGCTTTCTTGTTACCCTTTATGTCTCTGGCTAGCTTGATCTCATTTTGTGCCTTGGCCTTTCTAATTTTGTCCCTACATATGTGTGTTATTTGTTTATATTCATCCTTTGTAATTTGACCGAGTTTCCACTTTTAGTAGGACTCTTTTTTTTTTCCCCCCCCCTATATTTAGAACATCAAAGATCTCCTGGTTAAGCCAGGGTGGTCTCTTTCCATACTTCCTATCTTTCCTATGCAGTGGGATAGTGTCCTCTTATACCCTTAATAATGTCTCCAAGTGGTGTCCTTCACATAAGCAGGCCAGGAGAAAGACAAGGTAAATAAAATGGAAAATAAATCAAAAGCTTGGAAGAGCCTACCCTACAAAAATAAAAACAATTCATGTCCCTTTTCAGTTGTGTCCTAAAAGCCCATTATTAAAATAAAACCCATCTCTCGAGAAGAATTATTTCAATCTAAGGCATCTTGGTTGGTTTGTGTATATTGATCTATTGACCTGCATGGGAGCACAGCATTATAAATGATATTTACACTGGCTAATTGGTACCATTAACAATATAAACAGTTCCCCTTTGTTTGGCTGCAGGATAAGAATATAAATAGATTCTAGCAGGAATGCTGTTACAAGTAGATCCAAGATGACAAAGCGGGGCTCTCACATTAAAGCTACACATTTGAATTTCTCAGAAACACCACACTTTCTTCCAAATCATTACTAAGGATGTTAGATAAGATGTTATTTATAGTATTTTTACCAGTTTTCAATCCACAGCATAGTGTTCCTCTCCAAACCAATCTGAATGAATTTTCCAATTAACATTTAACGAGCAACAGTATCAAAGGCTTCGCTGAAATGCAAAAATGAACATCTACTGCACTGTTTTGTAATTCTGTTTAAAATGTATGTTTGCTTAGTAATAATTATCCTTTATAACGCAAGACTGTTTATTGTGTTTAGTAGGTTTTTTTCCCCTCCTCTTTCTATATACATATACACATATATACACACACACATATATATATATATATATATATATATATATATATATATATATATATATATTTAAATTTAAACTAGAGGACAGCTCCTCAGCTGGTATAAGTCTGTGCAAATTCCACTGACTTCAGTGGAGCTCAGCTATTCTACCCTAGCTGAGGATCTGGCCTTGGGATGGAAATTAAATATTTAAATTCACAGGTGCCAACTCCACTACGGCTGGAGCATCCAAAGAAAAAAATTAGTGGGTGCTTAGCACCCACTGACAGCCAGCTCCCCTCCCCCCCCCAGCGCCTCCCACCCGCCGGTGACCCCACCGATCAACTCCTTCCTCTCTATCCCAGCACCTCCCGCCCGCCGTGAATCAGCTGTTGGGTGGCATGCAGGAGGCGCTGGGCGGGGGATGGTTGGGGTGGAGTGGGGATGGGGTGGAAGTGGGCAGGAAAAGGCGGGATGGGGCCTTGGGGGAAGGGGTGGAGTGGGGGCGGGGCTTGGAGCGGAGTAGGGGTTGAGCACCCCCAGGCAAAGGAAAAAGTGGCGCCTGTGTCTAAATTGGTAATGGGCAGAATTATTCCTTTCTTTCTGTTTTGGACATCACTTCTTATAGAAAGAGAAAGAAAAAACATAGCAAAAGAAAGATGAGATACAGGATAAAGATGAGATGTCACAGTTCAGGGCAACTGCACATGTATCCCCCCCTTTGTGCTCCAGCAAGAGCGCCCACTTTTAGGCTCCTGAACCTTCAACTGTCACCTCTCTTGAGTGGAGACCCACATCTCTTCCACTCTTGACCAGGGTTTTTCTAGTCTGCATAGTTCCTTGTCTACACTGTGATATTCCCAGCAAGGCAGACTGCCTAAACCAGGCCAGTGGTTATGTTTGTGTTTAAAGGAGTGTTCATTCTCCTTACTCTTCGAAGGCTATGAACAGCATCATTGCCAGCAATTATAAGTTATCACACAGCTTTTTCTAAACAAGCACATTTATGCTTAAGGTGAAAGCATTACATAGAAAACATTTAAAACAATGACAGGACTGACACACATGCTAAAAATCTTACCAGAAGTCACCCTCAACCCCAGCCTCAGGCTTTGACAGATGCCAATCCTTCCCTAAGGAAGGATTGGTCCCCCCCCAACACACACACACTTTCAAGAGAAGGTCCTGACCATTTGCTGGATCAGAAAGAAGGCCCCAAGTCAATTTAAACTCAGGCTATTGGACCTTTCTTTGTCTGTTGGTCTCTGGAGAATCCAGTTTGAACCAGTATAGGTGAGTCTCTCCAGGAAGTGGTACATCTCTGGAGGTGTTACAACCGGAGTGAATTTGACTGATCGCCCCTCATTGTTCTTAGTTGCTGGATGGTCTGTGGTCACCCTCCCCTATGGAATTATATGCAATCCCTGGCCCTCAGTGATGCAGAAACTTAGTACACTAGAATCTCGCAAAGTTATTGCAGGAAATTGCCGTATCTGTCACCATAGGTATCTTAAAAGATCGCTATTATAGAGATTACTCCATCCATTTTACAGATGCATAAATTAAAGCATCCACAAGGTTAAAGTTGTGATTTCTGGTAGGGTGAAGGGAGTTAAGAACCCAGCTCCCATTGAAAGCCCCAACAAAACTGCGGTCCCAAACCCATCCCAAGTGATTTGCCCAACCACAGAGTGACTCAAAAAAAATCACACCTGAGAATAAAAATCGCAACTCCTAACTTCTCTTCTTTAAATAACAGCCTATACTCTTTTTTTTAAAAACCACCATTCACCAATGCCATATCCTCAGCTTCACAACAGTTTTCAGCTTTATAAGCAGCATTGTATATTTTAGTTCCTTTAAAAAAAAAAAATGTGAGTTTGAAATGTGATTAAATAATGGGCCCAATTTTCCACTACCCGTTACCTTATGGAGTCATGCGCACCTGTGCAATGTACGTGGGAAGTGGGTGTAGCTACTATTCTGATTGGGCAGCATTCTCCACCACTTAGAACTAACTTTGCACAGACTTAGTTAACTATCCTAGATGCAAAATAGTAAGAATCAATCCCATTAACTTCAATGGAGTTACTCCCAAATCACATTGGTGTAAGCGTGAGCTGAATCAGTCTTTGGTGTCTCTTCCATTCAAATGGCTCTGAGCTATTCCTAGCCTCCTATCCACCCCCTTCAAACAGTTGGCAGCAGAGTCTTGTGGATAAAATACTACCCAGGAATAAACCATAATTGCAATTAAGAAGCTACAGAAATCTTTGAAGGCTGCAATACATTCATTTCCTTGGAAACCGGGCCAGATCCCCAGCTACAGCAAATCGGCATTTGCAGCATTGGAGTTAATGGAAATACTTCATTTATGCTACTTGAGGATTTGGCCCGACTGTCTGAGAAATCAATCCACATGTGTGTGGGAGGGAGAGAAGAAGATCCACCTTTCCAGAGGATTCAGCATCGCTGATGTGCCACTTGGCATTGTAGCTTGGCACTTTCCACGGCATGGCAGAGCACTGTCCGTAAAAGATGCCTCCATTGTCAGTGCAGCACAGTCACTGAGCTATGGTTGCCCTGGAGCCACAGGGGTTAGAGTGACATTGACTTTCCCTCATTACTGCAAGAAAATGCATGTGTGCACAGCAAAAGCAAGAATAAAGCTTCTTGGGCTGATCCTAGCCTTGAGATTCAGGGTCATGTAAGGGGGGTTGGGCACCTCAATGTGACAGCTCAGCCATGGAGCAGGAGAAGGGGTGATAGGTCATAATAAAACTGGAGGGGATGGGCTAGTGGCCTGAGATACAGGTTAAAAGAAACCGAGGGCCTGATTCTCCACTGCACCTCATAGGGTCATTTGCACTGGTGCAAAATGGGTGTAAAATGCTATCAGAGCCGCATGGCAGCATTTCCCACTCATTTTGCACAGGGGTAAATAGCTCTACCAGATGCAAGAGGTGGGGAATCTGGCCCACAGAGCCCAATTCTGAACTCATTTTTACCAGCTTAAGTCTCAAATACATGGGATTGCTTGGGGGGGGGTGGGGGGGTGGAGGGGAGCTCAGAATCAGGCCCATACAGGCCCACAGTCCCTTCTAAGCAGAGGTTATTGAGCCCTTTATACTTAGCACAGACAAAGTGAGAAGAGACTTAGGCCCTGCATTTCACTGGTGTAGATCAAGAGTAACTCCACTGAAATCACTGGAGTTACACTGCCGTTAAGTGAAAGGAGAATTAAGCCCGTACTTTAAAAGAGTCCTGGGTACCTGCTTTCCATGGGCATTAAATATCTCACAGCACTTTGTGTAAGTCCTGTGGGTTGTCTTGGTATCTACAGCCAAAATTACCCCATATCCCACCCTTATACATTTTTGTTGGCTGCATTTCATTGGTGCTGGATATACACCTCTACCCTGATATAACGTGACCCGATATAACATGGGTTCACATACAATGCGGTAAAGCAGCGCTCCGGCGGATCAGGGCACCAGCTCCCAGCCGCGGTGCTCCGCTTCTTGCCACCAGTGAGTGCGGGGAGATTGGGAAAAGGACCCCCCCCGGACTCACCTGCGGCGGGAAGCGGAGCGCCGCGGCTGGGAGCTGGCAGAGTGGAGTGGGCTGGGGCCAGGCTGCTCTGCTTCCACCACTGCCGGTGAGTGCAGGACCTTTCCCCAACCCCCCTTGCCCCCCATCGACACGGCTGGGGCAAGGAAAGCGGAGCGGGCTGGGGCCGCAGCGCTCTGCTTCCCGCCGCAGGTGAGTACGGGGTGCGTCCTTTCCCCAACCTCACCGCACTCACTGGCAGTGGCGGAAGTGCAGCGCCACAGCTGGGAGCTGGCAGAGTGGAGCGGGCTGGGGCCTGGCTGCTCCGCTTCCCGCCGCTGCTGGTGAGTGCCTGTCAGGGGGCGGGGTGTGTGGATAGGGCTCAGGGCAGTCAGGGGACAGAGAGCAGGAGGGTTGGGTAAGTGGTAGGGTCCTGGGGGTGATTAGGGATGGGGGTCTCTGGAGGGGGCGGTCAGGGGACAAGGAGCAGGGGGGCCAAACTAAGTTCGATATAAAGCGGTCTCACCTATAGTGTGGTAAGATTTTTTGGCTCCGGAGGACCGCGTTATATCGGGGTAGAGGTGTAGCTGATCAGATCCTTTGGGATCTTGCAGTATGAACAGTCCTGGATAAATGCACAATCTTAATACACAATGGATTGGGAAAGTAACTGTGGAAAAGGCTACCGTTTCCTGTGTTAAACAAGGATTTCTGTGCCAGCCCTTGTAATCAGGCCAGACCAAAGTGATTTAGTTAGATTTGAGTAGGTGGAGTAACTCTAATGAAATCAAGGACATTGACAGGATTCACCCCTGTGTAAAGTGAAATGGGAATCAGACCTTCAGTGTGTAAACAAAATAAATGGTAGTTTCTTTAAAACCAGTTTGAGTGGTGAGGGTTGTTGGCCTTAAGCAGACAATTGTTATTAAATATATGAAGCTGTACAGTATCTTTGAAGTATTTATTTGAACAAATTCCATCTAACAAAAAAAAAAAAAAAAGGCCACAAAAATGTAACACAGTTAGCAGGAATCCAGTTCTTAAAGATCTCCGATGTACTGTCACTGTGCTAAATGGATTATTGACAGGCTGCGTAGGTTACTCTAAACTGCCACTTAAAAAAAAAAAAAAAAAAAGTAAACTTAGTTCCTGAGTGCTGGCGACTTAACTGGAGCAGAAGAGTCCTCACTGCACAGCTGTGTACAAAAAAAGCTACCACCAGGGACAGTCAGAACAATTCCACTCGCCATTGTGAAATAAGGCTTTGCACGTGGATCTGAGAGGGTTCCACATGCATCAGGGAGAAAAGCCCCCTGAAGTCAAAGCAGTAGTCACGGGGGCAGTTCAGCAGCCTCTCTCTGAGACTGCCGCAGAGGCTGGCAGTCTCACACGCGACGGCGCGTTTAGCCACCCACACTTCTGCCCAATGCCCTTCGTGAAAAACAAATTGCATCGAGAGCTATAAAGAGCTGCTGCAAGAAAGATGATTGGAACAGAAGCTATCTACAGTGATGGGCAGCCGTATACCATGGGACGCAGGAAGGATGGACGAATAGATAGAATTATGTGCACGGTTAGCACTGGCAATGTGATCGGTGAATGGGCTAAGGGCATTGAAGAACTAACCTCCTTTTATTCCTTTCCAATGACAGATACTGCGCAACTGTTCTACTACTCTGTGTTTGTACAGCACCTCTCACAGTGAGACCTCATTCTTGATTGGTCCATCAGTACTACGGTAATGAACAAAATAAATATACATGTACACAGGGCTGGATTAACCCTGGGTATGTCTACACAGCAATTAAGCACCCACAACTGGCAGGGCTCGGGCTGCAAGGCTGTAAAACTGCTGTGGAGATATGTGGGCTCAAGCTAGTGCCTGAGCTTTGGGACAACCCTTCCCCCCCAAAATGTTTAGCCCCACAGCCTGAGCCCTGCGAACCTGAGTCAACTAACTTGGGCCAGCCATGGGCATGCCATGAGTCTTTTATTCCAGTGTCGACATACCCCCTATGAAAGCGCAAAGAGCAGACATAATCCATCTGAAGTGATGATGCTCAAGAGACTGCAGGTTCCAGGCCAAGGGATCTAATCTCAGTTTTATGTGTAACCCTTCTGCCCATCTAAGTTGACAGCAACAAGGGCCGGGTTCTGTATCTAGGGGTTCCGTTTCAATAACACAATGCAAAACCGGCTCGAGCCCCCACCCAGTGACCTGGGACAATTACATACCACCCCCCTGGGTACCTCTAAGAGGCAATACTTCCCCTCTCGCAAGCACGGAGTCTGAGTGTAGCAGAAAATGTTTAATAACATGAGGTAAACGACATCAGCATAAAATTGGAAAAAACACCACAAACAGGATTCATAACACAAACCATGAGCAAAACCCACCCCAGCAAATTGGGCTGTGTCCTTTCCCTTTGTCTCTTGAATCCAACAACCCAAAAATTACCCAGAGTCCCCAAAGTCCAACACCCCCAAAGTCTCTTGGGTCCAGCAACCACCCAAAGTCCCAAAAGTCCAACAACCCCCAAAGTCTCTGTCCCTGGTCAGTGCAGCCCCTAGAGCAAAAAGGGGGGGCACGCAGGGTGTTAAGGGGCACCTTACGTGATCCGAGGCTGGCCGGCCGTCTGTTTCTCCGTGGGGGTTCCGCCACAGCCTTCACCACGAGCCAGTCCACTTTCCTGCCATCCCACGAACTGCTCCGCTCTACAAACTGCTCCGTTCCACTGCACTCCGCTCCGCTCCCCGACCTGTGAGCCGTTCCAGCCGTCCCCACAAACAACTCCGCTCGCCGTTCCTTGGGCCACTCCAACCGGCCCCGCAAGGCTACGCGCCGCTCCTCCAGTCGTCCCCACAAATTGCTCCGCCAGCTGCTGAGCAATATAGCTTCAGGCTCCCCCACTTGTTAACACTTTACTCAGTGATCTCAGCTTTTAATAACTTTAGCTCTTTTGTGATTTCAGCTCTTAGCAATTTCAGCTCAATAGTAGGGGAGCCCTAGTGCTGGTGCACCATTGGCCCAAAGTGAATTCAGCTCAGCAGCCTGTAACTAGACTCCTAATGGAATCAAAGTTAGCTCTGACATTCAACAGTGGAGAGAGGAGGTGGTACAATTGGTGTTTCAAACCCTCAGAGGGGGCCCATACCATCAGGTACAAATACCTGTCCCCATCCTCTCTCTATTCACTGGGTTTTGTAACCCATGCCCCTTGTCAAGCAAGTGCTACTTAGGTAATGGTGAAGGACTCACTTAGTCCTTCTGTCATACAACAGTTCCACTGGCCTTGATTCACAGAATCAGGGTAACAAAACTTTATTCTTCCTGCCCCAATAATAGAGAAACTGGGGATCCCACACCAGCCAAAGTAACCACTTTCAGTTGCTGTTGTTCCATGCCAGGCGAGTGGGTGTGTCTATGCAAACAAGATCAGCCCCTGGAGTTCTTTTCCACACTCGCCATAATTCACCACCAGATGTCAGGGTAGAGCTCATCCTGACTCTGCTTACATATGCTTCCACAGTTCACCTGACATCTGCCAACCATGCAGTGCCAAACCAGTCAGAGATGAGTATTTTGTTTTTGTCCTTATTTAAACACAAATAGCTGGGGTGTTTATTACCATGTAAGTTCAGGTTGCAATTTACAGGCATTTTCAATCCACTTCTCCCTGTGAGTACGAGATACATGGCTCGGTCTACTGAGCCGGACACCTACTGAGATGAAAAGGAAAGCTACAAAAGGAGGCTTTCCAAATCTTGAGAGCAGCAGGCAAAAAGTGGTAAGAAGCCATTCAGGGAGAATGGAAGGAAAGCTGCAAACACCGTTCCTCAAAGAAGAGCTTAAAATGTTACTCTTTCCACTGACATATTCTTCTAATGTACATTACAGCCTTAGAATCATAGAATATCAGGGTTGGAAGGGACCTCAGGAGGTCATCTAGTCCAATCTCCTGCTCAAAGCAGGATCAATCCCCAACTAAGTCATCCCAGCCAGGGCTTTGTCAAGCCGGGCCTTAAAAACCTGTAAGGAAGGAGATTTCCCCACCTCCCGAGGTAACCCATTCCAGTGCTTCACCACCCTCCTAGTGAAAAAGTTTTTCCTAATATCCACAATAGTCTTGTGGTCTTATTTTTTGTGACCTAGGTCTCACACTACCCAAATGCATCTACTAGTTTGAAGCACAATGCTAAAGGTTAAGCTGGAGAGAGGGGAGTGTTTTCCAGTGGCTAGAGCAGAAGACTGAAAATTAGGGCCGTTGGATTCGGTTTCTGGCTCTACTGCAAGTCACTGCATGGTCTATAGCAAGTCCCTTTGCCTCTGTGTACCTCCATTTACCCTGCTGTGAAATATTCCCTCCACAGAATCCACAAGATAGTGCTTTGGGAACCCTCATCCCCAAATGCATAGCTCTCCAGGCCTACACAAGGACTTGAAGACTTGACCCATACAAAATGAAAGTGATACGTACTCATTTAAGCCCTGATCTTGCACCATTAAAGTGAATGGGAACTTTGCCGTTGACTTCAATCAGCATAGAATCAAGTCCTTGTGCCTCCCTTACACACTAGAGTCTTGATCTTGCCACCCACTTAAGACCTATTTTGAGGGCCTAAATACTTACTCCACCAGTAATAGCACTGATATCAATGAAACTAATTGAGGACTAAGATACTACTTGACCGGCAGAAGAGTGGCTAAATCCAGCCGTGTATGAATAATACAACTAATGTTATCTCTTGTTTCAGGAAGATTTTCAGATGAGTCCAATTTTGTATCAATTTTTTTTTAAATCATCAGACCTTTCTTATAACAATTCCTAGTTTTTAAATGTGAAGAAAATGAACACAAAAATAAAAACCCAGGTTCAGATAACATTTATAACCCAATAACCTTTAATATGTGCCATAAAAAAGGGATTTGGTGCAGTAATTGATAACTTTTGAACAAGTAATAGCCAAGATTTATGTTGGTACTTATTAATTATATGGAATAATTATAGGTTTTAGAAGCTGCCTGGCTGGAAGGACACTGTCTGCAAAGAAGTTAATTAAAAGCTAAATATTATTTTTATCATGTGCCCAGTAAGGTAGATCCTATAGATAAAATACATGCACCATCTTCAGGCTTCTGTTCCATAGCACTGTTATTGAAGTTTCTTTATCCCTACCTAACAAAGTGAATTTTCTGGCATTCCACAAACACGAATGAGTTTATCTAGGTACTTATATGGAACGCCTCACTGTCTTTGATGTATTTATCCCCATAATCCCTCTGGCTTGGTAGGGAAGTGCTATTATCCCCATTTTACTGATGGGAAAACCGAGGCACAGAGAGACTCAGATCCAGATTGTTAAAAGGTACTTTGGCACTGCTCTGCTGAGTACTGCAATGTTTAAATACACATCTGGGTTCAAGGTCACCTGCCCAAGGTCACACAGGGAAGCAGGGAATTTAATGTGGTTATCCAGAGTCCTAATACAGCACCTTAAACCCTGGACCATTCCATCACTCCGATGAGCATGGTGGAAACTGGGTGAAATTTTGGTGGACTCTAGATCTTTGGGCAAAAGCTGCTTTGGTCTCTCAAATTATGCATTGAAATTGGATTGCCTCTCCATTTTGCACCCTTAAAACACAGAGTTGCACACACAAACACATAGTAAATGGCCAGTAGGCTGAGCAATGAAGAATTAAAGGAAAACATCCAATAACTACAATGTAAGTCAAGCTATTTCTCCGGCAGCTGGGAAGAAAGAGGAGAGAGATCTTACTGAATGACAAGTACATTAGGTACCAGATATGGGCAGCTCAATCCCAACAGACCTTTCCTGGGGAGGCAATGGGAACGGAAGGAACTCAGCAGTTCACGGGTTTGAGCCCTTGCTGTGCTGTTCAAGGCTTGACAGTCTAGATATGTACTGTGTACAGCCTCTATCATGGCATCTGAGCGCCTCCCACGAGATCAATACAGCAGGTCCGTTCCAGGGACTCACACAAGCTCACTATATACCCTCCTCAGTGGTGATGGAGTAGTTGTACTTCCCAGTGGGATTTTGGAGAAGAAGTTTTGGCACCACCCTCTACTGTGGGCTCTTTGGTAATGCAACTGAGCGTTACCACTTTCCCTTTCAGGCTCCATCCTTCATCTTTTAAGTCCAGGGGCGTTTTGCCATTGGAAGCAGGAAAGGCTTTTAGTTTGGAACTCCTGCTAGATGAAAAGCCTTCAAATGCCTCTCTCTCAGCTACACAATTCATTTATTTTCCTGTAGGCTTTCAGAGTCTATTGAATTTTACTTCCCCCCAACCCCCGCTGACTCTTCAGCCTTTTCTAGAAAGTGTTACTTAGAAGTTAACAGGCAGAAAGAGAATTAATGAGATGAACACAAGCAGACTCCAAATGGTTTCTTCATTCAATGCAAACTTCGTTCTGTATGGGGCAGCCTATTTCCTGTTGTCAAAATCAATTATCAGGAAAAACAACAGGCTTGAGAGCCAACAATTTCCTGCTATTGTTTGTTTGTTTGTTTCTTCTTTTTTTTTTTTTTGAAATGTCAAAATATTTATCCTCTTATTTTTTTTCCATACCATCACCACTGATTCTGCTTTTCAAAACTGCTGTGTCATGAGACGAGCCGCAAGATACACTTCCATGCTTTCTCATACATAATTCATTCTCTTGGGAAGCGATTCACTTTTGTCCGGAGGACCACCACTTAAGTCCTAGCAGGTGAGTTTCATCCTTGGTTTAATACCCAGCTCTGCCACAGGTTACCTGTGTGACCTTGGGCAAGTCATCTAACCTTTGCTTCTGTTCCTTATCTGTAAAATAGACATCATACACCCTTTCTCTCACCCTTTGTCTTGTCTTGTTAGTCTGTAAAATCTCTGCAGCAGGGACTGTTTCTTAGTACATGCTTATACAGGGGCCCTGATCTCAGCTGAGGGCTCTAGGAACTACAATCCAAATACATACAGTAATCCTAATGAATGATGATAATTTCTCAGGAGCCTAAGGATTATGTTCTATATAAAAACATGATGCTGATGGAGCTATAAACATAGTCACACAATAGTTAAATGTTGCTTTCCCTCCATAGCCTTTAAAAAAAAATGGAAAAAAAATAGCTGATCCTAGGAGACATGCAATACCAAAACCAATGTACTGGGGTCTAGTCTATGGCCTTAGTACAGTACAGAGAATATGTATCGGACTCTAACTTGATACCCTGGGGCTCAGAATGCTCTCACACCATTACTGTATTGTAGATTGCTCACCATACCCTGTTCCACTGAATGTATATATATATATATTTTAATTTGATAGCTTTGAATGTATGTGTTCAGTTTTTTTTTTCAAACCTTCTAAATTTGTTCTACAAGTTAAGAAATCTATAATTTGGTACTTATTTGGGGGAGGAAGATAAGGAACATTACACCAGATGGTAAGTATAAAAACTCAAGAACAAAACTATTCTTGAAATCAAGAACACATTTCTGTATAATGGACCATATAATTAATCCATGAGCGAGATGACAAAGTCCCTAATCATACATACAGTCAGCTGGTTCTTTGTAGATTTGGTTACTAACTCAACTGTTTCATTTAATACTCCGAGCTAATGAGGGGTCTCGTATCCTGACAAGCTGAACATTAGTGTATTTCGGCACTGAGCACAAGATGTTCAGAAGGTTTAGTGGCATGTGCAAACAGCAATTATAAAAATTAGAAGGGGATGGCCATTTTGAGCACGCTTATACAAGCTCCATGGTGGTTTTAACCCAGGGAGATCATTCTCTTAGTAGGTAATCTTATCTGGAGCCTTGTTTGCCAGGAAAGGAACACACTTCTTCAGTTGGCTACACCTCGGAGAGAAAGCCCTCATGCATTTTCAAAAACTTTCACTTCTTGTTCATTAGCAAGAATCTGCATAAAACAAGGTCGGTGCCTGCGAATCTGTCACTGAAGGCCTCAGCGTGCTCATTTTGTTTAGCCCAAAATAAAGCTTTTGACGTACTTGACTCCCCTACTGGGTAATGATCTGGCATTGTTAAAATGTTGTTTAGCACTCGAAATTAAAGGCACATTTGTGGCATCACATGAGCCCCCCCTCCCCACACCACCAAACACTTGGTATAATTACACTGAACGTTGCTGGGCCTGACTCTCATTTACATGAAGGCCCCTTTACACCACTCTGCTAAAAGGGAGCCTTAAATAGGTGTAAATTACAGCAACGAGCTTTGGTTTCAGTGCGCTCCTGTTCCTTTCAATTATTAGTCCTGGACTGGGGCAGCTGCTAATGTTTCTGTGCTGCAGAAGTGAAGATAATATATGCTAATAATATTTACAAGTAACCAATAAACCAGTGAAATATGCAGCAGCTTGGAGTTCAACCTAAATAAAGGATATTGACAGCTGTCCTTGCAATGTGGTGTTATTTAGGATGTTCTGAAACATTAGTTTAATTGAATATGATTAAACTGAACATTTCAGTGGTTCTTCGGACTGTACAGCTAGCTGTAGAAAATTAGCACCAGATCTATTTACAGCAAAAAGTGCACTGGGAATGAGTAATTGTACACCATTTACAAATTATATTATGGTGACTCCGCCAATATGTATCACTGAGTCACAAGGGCTGCAGGCATCAGTTTGGCTGGAAATGTTTTGTGTTTTATATATAGATATAGATATAGGCTGGGATTTTCAAAGGAATTTAGAGTATGTCTGGAAAAGTTGTGGCACCAAGTTCCAGACCCCAAGTCAACTGACTCACGCTCATGGTGCTTGTGCATGGGGCTAAAAATAGCAGTGTAAAAGTCTCCCTTTGGGCTGGAGCCTGGACTCCAGAAACCGGCGATGGGGGAGGGTCTCAGAGCCTAGGCTCCCAACCGAGGCTGAATGTCTACACTGCTATTTTTAGCCCCACAGCTCAAGCCTGAGGCAATTGACCCAGCTCTGAGACTCAGCGCCAGGGGTTTTTCTTTGTGGCACGCAATGGTGATTGAAAAATCAATTGGGACAGGACACTTATCTGCCTTTAGGTTGCTTTAGTGCTCCAGGATTATATGACTGAGGGGTTCTAAGTGTCTCCTGCTCTGCAGGGTTTCATAGATTCAAAGACTTTAAGCCCCCAAAAAGAGCCATTAGATCATCTAGTCTGAAATAGAACAACACAGGCCATAGAATTTCACCCCGTTACCCCCCATTTTGAGCCCAATAATTTGTCTTATTAAAGTATACCTCCCAGAAAGATAGAATCTTTACCTGAAAGTATCAAGAAATGGAGAATCCACTATTTCCCGCGATAGTTTGTTCCAGTGGCTAATCACCCCCACTGTTACCCCCCCCCCCCCCAAAGTGTGTGTGGGGGTCTTATTCCTAATTTGAATTTGTCTGGTTTCAGTTTCTAGACTCTCATTCTTGTTAAGCCTTCTTTGGCAGATTAAAGACTCTTTTAGTACCTGTTATTTTCTCTACATGAAGGTGTGACGGGTTCCCCCCGGAGTGCCACTTGGAACTGGGATATCCCTGAGCCCACCCTGGTTTTCCCTTATCTGTGCTGCTGTGACAGGCTCTCAACCCCCCTTCCATCACACCCACACACAAACACAAACACACACAGACAGGTGGAAACACACCCAGCTGCAGCTATATTCATACACATGCTGAGATCAGCTCTGCATGGGAGAGCTCAGCTAAGGAATTGTCGAGCTCACAAGTGCACACCCCCCTCTGGAGTGTAAACCCAAGATTGTATTGTTTTGGGCTGCGCAGAGAACTATGCAGCGTAAACTTATAAAATTCACCCTCTCCCTCAATGTGGAGAGAGAGATGCAAAAGCTTTCTGCCCCAAGTATGAGTTCCACACTGGTTTTTAGAGACAAAACAAAACAAGTTTAACAAGTACAAAAGATAGATTTTAAGTGATTATAAGTGATAGCAAACAGATCAAAGCAGATTACCTTAATAAATAAACAAAAACTGCAGATTGATTGAACACACTAGATAGGTAGTATACAAAACAGCAAATTCTCACCCTGAGTGATATTTTTGGCAGAATCTTAAGGCATAAGTTTTCATACGCAGGCTACAAATCCTTCTAGCCTGGGACCATCACTTCCCACAGCTCAGTCTTTGTTCCTCAGGTGTTTCCAGGTTTATTGTTGTAGGGAGAGTGAGGTCCCCCCATGATGTCATTTCCCCCCTTTTATGTCTTCTCCCCACTTGCTGGAGAGCTATTTTGCTGTGACGTGGGTCAAGCAGTTCCCATTGTGTAGTGCTATCTCTGAGAGGTTTCTATTGTACACAGTTCCTGGGGTAATCCTTGTGCTTTTCTGCGTTTTCTCAATAACCAATTAGCATTGTTTGGCCTTTTTACTGTCGTACCTGAAAGGCAGCTTGTGAGTGTTTTCAACCTCATGACATGTTTCAGTAACACACACATAGCCAAAGTTCATAACTTCACGTATGATGATAGCACATACAATCCAACGAGATATGACTGTCTAGCAGATCAAGACATTTAGAATGACATCTCACAAGGCATACTTTGTACAAGGCGTATCCTAATTACATGACAGTGGTGAATATTGGGGTGTCAGGGTGTCACAGAAGGTACTTCTATGATCATGTCACTTCTCAATTTTCTTTTTGATAGCTAAAAAGATGCAGCTCTTTAAGTGTCTTACTGTAGGGCATATGCTCTAAATAAACCCTCAGATCATTTTTGTGGCTCTTTTTGGTACCTTATTCAGTTTTTCAACATGCTTTTTAAAATGCAAACACCAGAAACGTATGCAGTATTCTGTCAGCATCACCAATGTTGTCTACAGAAGTAAAAATCACTTTCCAGCTCTCCGTTTATAGTGTTTTAATGGGTAAATTCCACTGAGCAATACTGAGCTTCTCAAAGAGATGAGCTCCCGGGCAGGGGCTCAAGTTCACATTCTAAATGCCTTTCTGGCTTAAATCAATCCTTAAAAAAAACCCAGAAAACTTCAGTTTATCCAAATGGCCTCGGGAACATCCAAAACTTTCAGATAACTGGGTGTTCAGATAACGGAAATGCTTGTTTGACCTGCAGTTTTTCTGATATAGTCCTAGCAAACTGCTGTTGCTGCTGAAATGGGATTAGGCCTCAAGTAACTGCAGGTAGTGGCACAGAGCTGCTATGCAAATACAAAGCCATTGATTAGCATTAACAGTGCAAGGGGGAAAAGTTATTAGTGGGTGACAAACAGAGGGCTTCCTGGGGGACACACTATGGATTTGGATAATTAGGATTTTCAGATAAAGGGAATATGGATAACTGGAATTATATGGCATTTACCCATTTTGGTTGGTGTCTAGATTTTGAAAAACTTTATGGAAGTGCTCAGGAAGGAAGTTCTATAGGCAAGAACCCTGAAACAAGGACACCCAGCTCATCTGGAATTTAAGGAGGGAGAGATCCAAGGGTGGTAGCCTTAGAAGAACATGTGGGAGACAAATGGCTGATCAGATATCTTGAGGCTTATACACCTTGAGCAGAGCAGGAGGTCCTTACTTCGTCCTTTTCACCTATGTTAAGGATAAGGCAACTGTGTCTGCATTTGACCTACTCTGAACCTCAATAACATTTAATGTTCCTTTCTCTCCAGGAATTTCCAACAAAATCCTTCAGTGTCATACTTCGGGGCTGGTCAGGAGCTGATCCATTTAAAATAATTGGGGAGTGGGGAGAAAGATGTCTACAGCACTCTTCCTAACTCACTGGTTCTTGTTTTCCAAGAGATACATCAGAGATACATGGAAAAAACCACAACAAAAACAAACACACACAAAAAACCCAAACACTGCATTATTTTCTGCCCGTTTAAGGCATTAAAGCATCACTACTGAAAACCATAAAAGTGAGGAGTTATTACTACTGCAAGTAACTCTAAAGCATTTCCGTGTCGATTATATTATGGCCACAAGTGCAACACTGATTCCCTCAGCCCTTCGAGGTTTAGGATATCCATTTCTGAAAGTGATTGAGCATGCAGTGGCTCATACATTAGTGCACATCAATAGCCTGATTAGATTTTGTTTTCTAGCCTCTGCTTCAGGACACAGGCTGTCAGTAGTATCTGCTGCACTGATTCAAGGGTGTAGAGGGAGGATTTCACTTAAGGTCAGCAGGAATACAATTAAAATCTTTGAAAATAGAGGGTTTCCACTGAAAGGCAGGGAACTCACATTTTCAGCCTCTGATGGGCCAAGTTGCAGCGGCCACAGAGGGGCTCATATTAAAATTTAGGTTTTTTTGTATAGCCCATATCAGCCTTCGATCTCAATGTGCATCACAAAGGAGCCACTATTCCCATTTCACAGATGAGGAAACTGAGGCAAAGAGATTTGACATGACCTGCCCCAGATCACCCAGCAGGACAACGCAGGGCTGGCGATAGAACTTGCTGTGTCCTGAAACCCAGTCCGATGCCCTAGCCAGCTTGGCATTAGACCCAATGGGGCTCTGTAAGGCTGCTGCAGCTCGCCCTTGCGGATCACACTGCAGGATCAGAGCCTGTACTAGAGGAAAATGGTGTATTTCAAAGTTTTGTCTGAAGGATGTTTTATTTTAAAAACTTAAGCATCCCTAATGGCTTGCTAAACAAGAGTAAGCAACATAATGGATTAAAGCAGTGATGGGCAAAGCTCCAAAGTGTGATTCAAATAAGCAGAAGAAATAAGCAATACTAATAAATAAATGATATAAATGGAGGGTATCATTTAGCAAGAAAGGGGATGACTAAGTCACTGCCAGGCCTGTGTTTACCCTCTGCACAGCTCTCCATGAGATCTATTTATCTACAAGCTCAATTCTTCTCACTTAGGTCCCAATGGAGCAAAGCACGTCAATGATCCCATTCAAACCAATTCAACTACTGATGTGTTTAAATATAAAAGACAGGGGATGAGGTAATATCTTTCATTAGATCAACATTCTGTTGGTGAAAGTGACACGTTTTTGAGCTCCACAGAACTATTCTTCGGGTCTGGGTTTAAATACAAGCAGATGCTCAGTGTTTTGCTGGATCAGAAGCCTTGCTTCTGGTGTAAATCGTGATTAACTCCATTCAAGTCAGTGGTCAAGTTTGGTGGGAAGCCACTGTGATAGGGGAATCAGGCTGATGGATAGATTAGAGCAAAGGTGGCCAACCCGCGGTGCATGAGCCACATGTGGCTCTTTTACAATTGAAGTGCAGCTCACGGAGCCCCCCCACCCAAGTCCCTCTCCCCATTCTCTGCCTATCAGACCAGGGAGGGAGGTCGGGCCTTCTGCCCTGTGATGGGGTGGTGGGGCTTCAGCCCCATGGGGCACACCAGCCGGGGCTGAAGCTGAGACCCACCCCTTCTCATGGGGCTGAAGCCCCGAGTCCCAGCAGGCACGCCTGGCTCTTGAATTTCTGAAGATTATCGTATGTGGCTTGGAGGGTCAGGAAGTTTGGCCACTCCTGGATTAGAGTAAACTGCTCTACCTGGGTGACATCACAACCTTGCCCTTTCCATACTGTTAAATGAGGCGCGGGAAGTCCCAACTACATCGGCCCGGAGTCCTGGGATAGAAAAAAAGGTTGAAAACCACTGGCTTTGAACAATCAGTAAGAAACAGAGAGGTGAGGGAGAAGTCTAGTCGTTAAAAGTACGAAAAAGGAAGTCAAGAAATGTGTCCTCTAGTCCTATCTCCTCTACTGATCTGGTGTGTGATGTCATGCAGGTCACTTAGTCTCTCTGTGTCTGTTTCCCCATCTGAAACATAGAAGAGAACATCCCTAAAGTGCTTGGAATTCATCTGAGGGAAGCCTCTATCTGAGTGAAATGGGCTATTATAGATGCAATGATGGAGAGTGTACACAAAAAGGAAGGATAATACAACGGTTCGCATGCTAGACTGGGATTTCATTCTATGCACAGCCACAGACTTCCAGGGTGACCTTGGGCAAGTCAATTACAGCCAGATTTTTAAGTGCCTAAACGTGTACATAGGTGCCAAGGCACGTTTGAAAACCCACTAGGAACCTACATGCATCTTTCAGCATCTAAATACCTTTAAAAATCTGGCCCTAAGTCTCTTTCGTGCTTCACTTCCCCATCTCTAGGGAACATTAGCACTTCCCTACCTTGCAGGGATGTTGTGAGGTAAATAAAACATTAAAGACTGTGTGGTGCTCAGATACTGTGGTTTGGGGAGCCTGTGGTTCAGTTGACTCACCGCAAGCACATCCCCTTGTGACTGGGTGTGGCGTAGGCTGGCTGTCACCCTCTGTGGGCAGCCACTTCAGCCCTGTAATGGTCTGCCCCTTCTTCTGACTCAACCCTACAGCCAGGTCATGGTTAGCTCCACCCATTCCAGATAATCCAACAGAAACAAGTGTCTGTTCCCGCCATCTGCTCTGCTGCCCTCAATTCTATTCCAAATGGTCCATCCACCTGTTTCTCAGGACTTTCAGTAGTCCACAGCCCCTTCTCAGGGGCTACATGCCACCTTATCAGTGGCTGGTAGGGAAACTCAGGCCCAGGCTCTACACTGGGCTTTAGTCCAAGGACCCCAGGACAGGCAGTCAAGGTTCACTTCAACATACTCCTTGCTGCTGGATTTCTTCCTACCAAGCTTTTCCCAGGACTTGCCCCTCACCCTGCAAGAGCCTTCTTGTTCCATACAGGTCTCTTCGCTCCCTATTATCAGCAGAGTGACTACAAAGATCCATCCTGCATCACCTTCCTCTTTTTAGTTAACCACCCAGACCCTCCCCAGCTGGGTTTCATCATTAATTAGGCCTGGCCCATCCTCCAGGTGCAACCAGGTGGGCTAATTGCACTCCATAACTATTATTAAGCCTTTGCTCACCTGTGTGGGATAGACACCCCATCACAGAGCCACAGAATTACCTAAGATGACAGGTATTCACATGTTTGCAGGAACTAGACTTTCTGTAGTGCAGGACTCTGGGGTTTCCCATACACACACACACCCCTTTCATGAAAAGCCTAATGAAATCAAAGTGTTAATGCGATTTCTAAACGTAAGAATAAGAGGACTCTGGAATCAAGTGTAGTACTACCAGATTGCTATCAATAGAGAGAAAATAACTAGTTTTCCTTATTTATGACTCCCTGGAACAAATGAAACTGTGTTTTGAAGATTATTTATATGGAAGAAAGATTCTTCCGCCCTCTTAATATCACATAAAATTGTTAGCTTTGGGAAATTGCTCAAGTGGATCATAACTTGGGTCCAAAATGGTTGTATGTTCCCAATATTTAATTACAAAGATTATTCATCTCTCGGAGTTCTTCAGAAAATTACGGGAAGGAAAGTCTATTAATCTGTTTTTATACTGTCCTTCCATGGTCATCCATAATACTTGGATGATAGAGAAATATGTTTTAATTCAGCTACTTTTTGTTGCCATGCCTTTAGGGGAGAAATTATTAGTCAAAGAAATGGTATTTCTTACAAAATTATATTTCCAGAACCCACATTATATTAGAAATATGCTCAACTGTTCTGCAGAAAAGGCTTGTTCCAAAGCCCAGTGAAGCCAGTCAAAAAGACTTCAGTGGACTTTGGACCCATCCCAAATCCAGCATTTTTTATGCAGTAAGGCTCTGTGGAGAAGAGACTATAGTCACTTG
This sequence comes from Emys orbicularis, assembly GCF_028017835.1. NCBI lineage: Eukaryota > Metazoa > Chordata > Testudines > Emydidae > Emys > Emys orbicularis. The sequence goes on from NC_088684.1 coordinate 138,477,023, forward strand.
AAATAGTTTGATATGAGACGATATTATAGCGGAACTGTTGGGAACCTAGGGGGAACCTAGCCTGTCATCAGAAGGGAAGCACTTCTGCCTCTCATAAGACTAGGTAACATGGAATTAAAAGATTGACCAAACTTGTAAAGAGTAACAACTACCTGAAGAGCACAGCATCAGCTCTACTGGTGCCTATCACCACATCAGTCTAAAATAAATCTGGGGCTTCAATAATGTAATTCCTGACTGAGAGAAGGTGAAAGCAGAATGAAATGAATGAAGATATGCTAGCTTTACAAAAGTGAGCTCCGAATTAGGCCTGGCAGCATTTGGGGAATTGAACAAAGATATTTCAATGACCCAAAAAGACCCAGGCCAGGGCCAGATCTTATGCTGGTGCTAATCAGCGTAGCTTCGTTGACTTAAATGGAGGTACATCAATGGGCATCAGCTGAGGAGACTGCCCTTTATCTGCATTTTACTGAAGTTAATATGATCATTAAAAAAAAGCAGTACGTGCCAATTGTTGCTATGCTGCGGTAACTGAGAAAACCATTGTATGTTTCTACATTAGACTAGGAAATAAGAGAACAGATCACACAACTGTCATGCTTATTAAACAGCAACCATTGTACCAGTCTACCAAGGAAATTAATTACACAGTCTTACAGGTAAACAACAAGAAAAGTTACTAGCAATTAAATATCACTGTATTAATTCTTGCAGAGCTGAGAATACCCCACAGGTTAACCTTTAGGGTTTCTTAATTACTAGACCAAATAACCCTCAGCATTTGCCAGATAACCAACCAAGTGGAATTGCCCATTCATACACTGAATGCTGAAATGTGCTACCAACATCCTTGGTTGTGGTTACAATCTTCCTCTGTCCTAAATTGAAGAACTTTCACTGCAAACTACAACAGACAAGGAAGAAAATCATCGCCAACAGGGACCCAAATACAGCATTAGATGTAGGGCCAGAGAATTTGGTGGCAATCATGACCACACTGCTATTAGATTAATAGAGTCCTGAGCGTCCAGTTCACCACTGAATTACTTCATTTGTGTGCTGGCATAAAACTGGAGTAACACTTTGGTATTTCAGGCCTGTTAGGATTATTCGGATATTGAATGTATGGGCCAGATCTTCAGCTGCTATAAATCAGCATAACTCCAGTGAAGACAGCTGAGGAACTAACCCATAGCTCTGAGTTCAGAATTATGAGTCTTTGGTACAGGTTTAGCTGTATATAGCACTTAATGTATGCAACTACTGGAGCTGACCAGAAAACAGATTTTCCATCCCATGAAAAATTTTGAGATTAAAAAAAAAAAAAAAAAAAAAAGCTGTCCGAAATGGGGAAGAAAAGTTTGCATTTTTTTGTGAATTTAAAATATATACAAGGTTTCTGGTCAATCAAAATTTTTTTCCCCATAGAGTCAAAATGTTTTGTTTTTATTAAAATCATTTTTCATTTGTTTATATAAAATAAAGCAAATTTCAAAGTTAAATATTGTTTCGAAATAATGCTGAAATGGAACATTTGGTCCTCTGAAACAAAATGTCAAAAGTGATACAATTTTGCAAAAAAAATCTGTTTGGCTGAAATAACATTTTCTCATGGAAAACGTAACTTTTTTTGGACCAGCTCTAATAATTTACTTTCCTCTAAACAGGAAATCATAGTACAGATCAGACATTAAGGCAATGCCCACTACACTGATGAAGTAGAGCTATACCATTTAAAATCCAGAAAAACAAAACAAAACAGTGCGTGGCGCTCTGGCAAGCCCTTAGGGCTCAGCTCCGCTCTGCAACGTGGTTGGCCCTTGACCCCATTCATTTAATTAAAACCAGTTTGGAATGCACTGCCATTGCTGAACTTGGTTCTGCAGAGAGAGGATTTTAATCATCTCAATACAGCACATGTCAAAAAACTACATTTAAAAAAACATAATTCAGTGACAAGGCTTTCTTTTTCCATTGTGTGTGTTGCGGGGAGGGGAGGCTAATGGGAGTCCAGAAATTAGGAACCTCAGTTGCTTTCCCCCATTAAGATACAGCACTGACTTCCCACTCCCGATATCTTAATTCATAGCTCAGTTGACATGCAAGTGCCACAGCCTGTTTCTTTGCTTGCTCTATGAACAGCTGTCCAGACTTCTGTTTTGTGGACACCATCTCTTGTGACTTTCCAGCTACTTTTGGTTTTTCTCTTCCATTGTCCAACATCCGGGTTTTACTCCCAGTGTGTGTTACTTACTGGTCCTGGCTGATGGAGCAGTTGTAACCACTTGTTACAACTATCAAGCTGATTCACCAACTAATTCAAATGCAGTTGGGATCATTTCCCTGTGCACTCTGGATGCTGACAAGTTGGCTTGTAAAGCCTATGATAACCAATGGGAGAGATTTACATAAATAGCTCCTTTAAAGTTTCTTAAGTGCTCCTCAAAGGACCATAGTTGCAAAAAAAAGTTCCATTTACTGAGACAGATGCTCATCTGGTGTTAAATAAGCCGTGGTTCGCACCAGCTGAGGTTCTGGATGATTATTTCTTTTGAGAGAACAGAGTTGAAAACGGCCATTAGTGATTTAAGGGTCAGGCCAATAGCTGGTATAAATCTACATAGCTCCAATGGGCTCCTTTGCTCCCTTGGAACTATGCTAGTTTACACCAGCTGAAGATTTGGTACAAAAGTCATCTTGACGGTAGCCACCAGGATTCCTTTGGTACAAGTGGCAGCATTGATTCACTGCTGATTTCAGGGAAAGATTGCCAGCCTCTGAACTGCCCACAGTACTTGCAGCAAGCAGTTGGTTCTTATGGGTCTTTTATACAAGTACTGAGCCAGTCAGACTCTGTTTAGCTTAGGAGTTCTGCAGCAGTCAAAGCACAAGGCAATCCAGGGTGCGAGCCAGATGAACTTCCCCTTTTTTAGTATATTCCTTAATTCCTTCTGTATCCCCAAGCCGCACAGCATTCGTATTCAACAGACCGAACACTAAGAACTGCAATTTAACCTCATCCAAGGTTACCAAACTCGGCTCATTCTTATTGCAATCAGTCTTTGTTAAGTAGCAAACTCATTTTTGACAGTGATTAGCATATTCTGAATTTTTAAGAAGGCAGCAGCGGCTGATGTTATAAATTGCTTGCTGTCTCCTACTTGTGAGTAAATTGTACTAGGTAGTATTTCCCCTTCAAATGCCAACACATCTCCACAGTAAATTATTGTGATTGGTATAACCCCCTCTGGAGGACAGATTTGGATTAGATGGCAGTGGAAACCATGTCAGTCAAACCTTGCAAATGAGAAATATATCAAGTACAGGACACAACTAATAAATCCAGAATGGCCAAAAATCACAGAGACTTTCACACACAAAAATGCTGCTCTGTCTCCTAAGAGACGAAAGAACGGTATTTTACAGTGCCCCAAGGTGGGACAAAAATAGTGAATAAGCAAACACAATTTACAAGGCTAAGGAGACTGGAGAGGCAAAGGGACAGGTAACGGGAGCTGCAGCCTTTTATCTGTATTTCCCCAGGTTGAATCTAGATCAGGATATCAGCTGCTACCAACTAATGGCTGTGGGGTATATTGAGTCAGGAGAAATAACGTCTTTTAGTGGTTAAAGCAGAGAAATAGGAATCAGGATCTCTGGCTCCACCGTACACTTGCTTTGTAGCCACAGGCAAGTCTGTCAGCCTCTGCGAGTCATTTGCATGTGCAGTCCCGGTGGGTGAGTTGTGCATACAACTACCCGTGGCGGCGCAAACGCTGTGATAACTTGCATTCAAATTATGCACAAACCTCAATGTCTCGGGATGTGCGCGCCTCCGTGTTACACTTTGCACCTTCTCGTGAATTAGCTTGCACAATGCCGGCAAATCTGACCAGGTAGCCCTGTAATAAAGAAGGTTGGTGCTAAGCAAGCCCTGGGTTTCCAATAAAAATCTCTGAAATGAGGGGAAGAAGTCAGACATGCCATTAGCAAAGTGACCCTTCCCCATCCCCCACACAAATACACATCTATCCTCTTGTACAGCCCTCATCAACAGAACATTCAAGCACCTCAGAACAACCAATAATCTTCACAAGACCCCTATGAGGCAGATGTAGTAAAGTGGTAAACAAGGAGTTAACTGGGTTACCCAGAGTATTATGGGTCTCAGCCATGCTCCAGGACTCCCTTATTTCCTGTTTTAGTTAGTGTGTGCTTTCCCTGTCCAAAGACATTCTATCTGTATATAGTGGAATCAAGCAACACATTTCCAGCCTCCAGGACTGTCAGTAAAGTGTGTTTCTTGTGCACAGAGTAGTCCCTTTATGGAAATAGGGAAGCAATTTCATAAGCGAGGAAAGATCAGGTGACTTGCCCAAGGTCACACAGAAAATTTGTGGGAGAGCCAGGAATTAAATGAGGATCTTCAGAGTCCTAATCTAGTGCCTTAGCCACAAGACCATCCGTCCTTCCTCTCCACTGGCTAATGGCAGCGAAAGCCTGCCCCACCTTGCCCTGGCTCAGCAGAGCAGGAATAACTAACTGAAATGATCAACCCAGGCGAATGCCACAGAATGTGAAATGCAGAAATAAAGCTCAAGCAAAGAGGGGGGGGGAAAGTTTCCCTATTGTAAAAGTTTGGATGAATGAAGGTGCCTAACTGGTTTGACACAAAACCTGCTATTGTATGTCTGAATAAGGAGAGCAAAGGCGCCTGCCATCTTTCAGGAAGATGAAATATCTATCCACTAGAATGCTGCCCCTGAATCTTTTCTATGCATTTGAATTCCATGAAAATTCTTGACTGACAGCCCTGGAGAACAAAAATCTATTAATCTACAGAACAGTTTCTGCATGTGAAGTAACAAGGAAAGATTCCACAATGGGATCCATTTCAGATCCAGAGAGAACACCTGAGAGGTGTAAATGTATCAGTGATAACACTAATAAGCCTGTAACTTGTGTAAATGTACCAACTCCCCATTACCATGGAAAAGCCTGGATAAGGGAAGGCTGTGTTTGCCTCCTCCCTTTGCCCCACAGAATGCACAGAACTTGGGGGAAACCCACGAGAGGTACTGGTCCTTCACTTTGGATCTATGGTCCATTCCTACAGAGCACTGCTCTGGGGCTTCCTCAATATTCCTAGGTAGGGTTCAAGCTAAGACTGAGCCTTGTGGAACGTTAATTGGACGCTCAGGCTGCATGAACTCTTATCAGTTCTCCATAGGGCAATGGACCTCTCTCTCGGGCTTTGTCCCAACCTTCTTTCTAGTGCCATCAACTTACAACATCCCAAGTCATAGATTCCAAACTTGTTAACATGGGGTCCAGAGACTCCATTCCCCAACCTCTCTCTCTCATTCACACTCATACCCACCATATAAACAAAGGGTAAAATTCACAAGCAGGAAGAACCTGCACGTTCACTGATCTCCAAGAGATGACTGGGCTGGGAACCACCATTTAGTTCCCTAGCCTATTCAATACTGGCCAGTCTCAGTAGAAAGGTCAACAAGGGAGCTAACTGCTAGGCTGGTTTTTGTGATGCCAACACTTGGTCACAGAACAATTTAGTTTATAGGACGTTGGACTGGGAATTCAGCCCCAGAGCCTGAGCCCCACAAACCTGAGTCAGCTGTCCCTGACCAGCAAATTTTTTTATCCCCATGTAGGCATATCCTCAGTGTCTCCATTTCCCTGCCTCCTATTTGACTGTCTTGTACTTCAATTGTGAGCTCTTCAGGGCATGGTCTCTCTTTGACTGTTTGTACAGTGCCTAGCACATGGGACCCTGATCTCAGTTGGAGTCTCTAGGAACTATTGTAATATAACTACCTGGATGTTCCCAGTTATAACAGTAATTACCACCACCGAACAGCCAACTGGAGGTAACAACTGTTGCCCAGATCTTACCTGGGCTGAAATAGAGTCAATGAGATGGATGTGAAAGGCTATAGATCTGAACTGCCAAGGGATTTTTGGACTTGAATGGGAAACTTGGTTTTTTATCCATTCTGCTAATGCATTCATTTGACTTATTGCAAACAGACTGCAGTGTTACGAGACTATTTGATTTTCTAATTCCGCAGCTCCTTGCGAAGGAGCTACTTCCACAATTTTGTTGATTACTGTTATAAAACAGAAACATTTGATCTATTGCAAATGTTGTATGGGAGACGGAATATCTTGAGGACTAAATGAGTGATGCAGGGACTTCTCATAAAGAAGCTGTTCATCCCATCTTTTTGATTTATTGCTCTTTTACTACAAGATTGAAATCAGGAAATGTTCTCATGACTCAGAGATTCTCATTAGAACTTATAAGTGAAGTACTTGAAAAGGTGTGTTATTTCGGTGCTTTGTATTGGCAAGACTGATCTATGTTTACTAAAGATTATGTTTTCCCAAAATCTGTGGGGGGAAATAGGTTTCCTTTATCATATATGGGATATCTATATTCATTCATAACTGTGATCTTTCCCTCATAATCTTTTCTGCTTGGTGCATGCTTTAAAAAGCATGTGGTATTTTAATATTCTCTGTGGACACAAGAAATATTATCCCTGAATAAAAAAAATAAGATTCAGTAACCCTGTCCCTTTACCCTTAACTCAGTCCGTTGTTCCAGATTCTATATTCCTAGTTCTCTCAGTGAACACGATGAAGCTTTGAGGAAAGTCATATGACCTTCTATAATGGGGTATAGGAGCTGCAGTGAACAATGGGTTAACCTCAAAGCTCTGTACCGTCTCTTTTCACAAGTGTATTCACGTGCTTGTTGAGGGGTGGGGGAGAGGAAAATGTGGTCCAGTGGATAGGGCACTAAATCAGGACTCAGGACAACTGGGTTCAATTCATAGGAGTGGAAGGGACCTCTGGGGTTAGTAGGTCCAGTCCCCTGCTGTCACAGGTAACCCCGTCACATAACCCTGTTCAGAAACTTCTCAAGCTCTATCTTAAAACTAGTGAGGTGATTTGCCCTCACTTCTCCTGGAAGGCTGAATTCCTGGCTCTGCCCTGACACATTATATGGAAATCACTTTCCCCTCTCTGAGCCTCTGCTCCAATCTATGTAAAATTAGCGATAAAACTTACTTTATTTTGTGAAGTGGTTGGAGCCCACTGGATAAAAAGAATTACATAACACCAAGTATTTTATGAAGACTATATTTGGTTACCTAAGAGGCAGAGAGGGGAAATGTCTCTAGGCAATTGTATAGATTTTAAAGCCAGAAGGGACCACAAGGTCGTCTAGTCTGATCTTTTGTATAACAAAGGCTACAGAGTTTCATCCAGTTACGCCTGTACTGAGTCCTATAACCCAGTTAAAGCTCCGCTCCCAGGATGGGTTGATAGGCTTGAAGTCCCAGACTAGGGGTATTTTCTTCTTATGTTTTGATTTCTGGCTAACAACACTGAGGAGAACCTTGACTACATATGGATTTGGGGGGTCTACTGAATCAGATAGATATTAGTATACCACCTCACACAGGCCTGGTCTACACTACGACTTTAATTCGGATTTAGCTGCTTTAATTCGAATTAACGCTTGACCCGTCCACACAACGAAGCCATTTAATTCGAATTAAAGAGCCCTTTAATTCGATTTCTGTACTCCTCCTCGACGAGAGGAGTAGCGTCAAAATCGGTATTGTTAATCCGAATTAAGGTTAGTGTGGCCGCAATTCGATGTTATTGGCAATTCAATGTTATTGGCTACCCACAATGCAACGCTCTGGAAATCAATGCTACTACGGTAGCTTGGACGCACACCACCGAATTAATGGTGCCTAGTGTGGCCGAATACATTCGAATTTATAAAATCGGTTTCCTAAATTCGAATTATATAAATTCGGATTAATCCCGTAGTGTAGACATACCCACAGTGGGGCTCTGGCCCATGATTAACGCCCCCCTCGATGCTGCTGCAACACAAAGAGTAAATAATAAATTAGACATTGTATGCTGGGGTGTGTGTGTGTGTGTGTGTGTGTACATATGCTCTCACACACCGCCTCTCATACATATATTAGCAAAGGTGAAATAACCTCCTTATTGCAGAACTTGTGCTGTTTCCTTTCACTGGTAAGCCTCCGAAACAGACATAATTCTGTCAGATTAAGAGCCGGCTATGGATCAAGGAGGCAAAAAGTTCAGATTCATGCTCACTAATGATCATCTTCAAATTTCCAACAGGGTTAAGCCATCTGTGAGTTTCCAATATATTTGACTGAGGCACCTCCAACGTTATCCTTGGGAGAAGAGAATTCAAAGATTTCAGAGAGAGGTGGACAGCTGTGTCTGTATTTTACACACAGCTCGAGGCAAGTTCTTCCCACAGAGCAAAGCAGGTGGCATAAAATCATAGCAAAGTTCTTCTCACAAACTCTTTTCTTCTTCCTTTTTAATTACCAGTTGTCTTTCATCCTTCTGAGGCTGATCTATCAATATTAACTGCCCGCCCATGACACCTTTTGAGATTGGAGCTCACATTGCTAGGAATAGTGGTGGGGAGTTTAATGGGATCTGAGAGAGCTAAAAAATGGCAGAGGACCTGGGTAATTATGTGAGAGACATCAACCTGAAGCCCTTGGGTGGTGTAATAGAGGGTCTGCTTCACCACTGCATTATTACAGTTACACATCAGTATCACTCAGGGAAAGGAAGGGAGGGGTAAGGTAGTGTTTTTCAGCTGGTGAGGGTCATGACCCTTTCAAGAAGGAGATGTCACAAAGGTAATTGGGGGGCTGTGAGGCTTTGAACATTTTATTACAGTTTAGAGCAAAGAAAATCTTGCTTCCCCACTCCCTGAACATCCTTACCCTTCAAGGTCAAGTATTTTTTATCCTTTTGGCTTGGTAGAATTCAATTTTAATCTTTTTATAATATTGATGGATACTGCTGATATTTGTAAGCCATTTTTCTAATTCTTATCAATTTAAATTTTCACAGTTGCACAAAATTGGGTGAGCTTTTTATTTTTATTGATTTACATTTTCACAGTTGTCAAATAATGGCCAGATGTTGAGATTCAAAAAGTTAAAGCTTTATAATTATTAAAAGCAAATTGCTAGGCTCGCATTTCAAAATATAGAATGTAATTATCCTTCGATCAAGCTCTAAGTTCTCAAGCTGCATTTTTCTTCCTTTGCCTGTGAATTTTGATCATTATCGATGGAGATATTTTTTCGTCAGTTTGTATGTGTGTGATGAAGTTGATGTTTACCAACATTTACCAGTAAAAAGCAAAGCCTTCTAAGCTTATTTATCAACCTCTTGAAATGTGCACACACACACAAAATTATAGGCTTATTAGGGTTATCACGGATACATTTACTATGAAAGATAAGAAAAAAGCATAAGGTGGGTTTTTTTGTTTTGTTTTTAAGAAAAAAACTTCAAACAAGGGGTCACCAATCTGAAAAGGTTTATAAACACTGCTCTATGGGATCAAGACACTTGACTAGGGAAAACAGTATAATTCCTAGCTGTGCTACAGACTTCCAGTGTGACACTGGGCAAATCACTTTGGGAAGGAGGTACACAAGACAGTTAGGTGGCCACTGGCAATTAGGTAACCAACCTCCCTTTGAAAAACCTCTCCCTAAATCTTTCTGCAAATTCCTCATCTATAAAATAGTACCTCCTTGGGTCTGTGTTTTCTATTTAGCTCTTAGAGGAATGGACCGCCTCTTAGGTGTATGCACAGTGCCTAGCACAACGAAGCTCCAATCTCTAGGCATAATTAGTTTTGATGCATCTGCATGGGCACGGAAGTGGAGGAACAGTGAGGAAAACATGGCCATAGAAGGTACACGAGGCTACAGCTTGGTATCCATAATCTTCCCTCCAGCTATAGAACACCACCACTGATTTTTTTTAAATCATCTGCAAAGTTTTGTACAAAATCTTTTACTGTTACATTTCAGGCAATTCCAGGCTCGCAGATTCTGCACTTTTCCGTGAATATTGAGGAAAGAGTGGTTTTCACATCTAACACACAATTCTTGAATTCAGAATTTTTGAGCCATCTTATACCCAAAATGGAAACACTTGGTTTTGTACCTAGGTACCACAGAAGGGATCCATTTGCAAGAGAAAAAAGTCACTAAATATGGCTAATATTTGACTGAAGACAACCTTTTTAGAGTTCATAATATGCTGTGGGAAAACTGAGAATTTGAATACAATGACTTTGGTATTTTGTTGAAAATCCTGGAGGCATATATTTACACATCTCTTCCACAGACAGGTGGTACCCAGCTACACACACTGACAACTACCACCTATCAAAGAGGAAAGCAATAGCCAAAATATATAACGGACTGGAATTCATACATATTCTTCTGCTGTAAGTAGCAACAGTCATTTACTGGGCTGCAGGAAAACTTGGCTGTCCGCCAAAAGAAATATATATATTTGAAAGAAAAAAAACCCCACCCACCTGTTCTCTATCGACTGTCTAGCCTTTAAGAAGGATTGCATGGGCTATAATGGGAATACACAGCTAGCAAAAATTATTTTGTTGACGCTCTCTGTTAGTATTCCACGTGGAGCTTGTGGAAACAGATTGTGTCCACTAGCAAAATATTGACAGATAACCTAGGGCCAGCAGCTGACTCATCCAAGAACGTAGATTCAGAAACATCACCCTTAAGGAGAGCAAAGTAGCCCCGAGGAGTTAACGAGAACGTGAGATGGGATCACTTCAAGGTCTGCTAAACAGACAAGGGACTTTATAGAAAAGGGATCCCAAAATTGCCTGGCCTTCCCTAAAACGAATGTTGAAAAAGCAGGTGGCACATCAGATTTGCACTGTGCAAAAAAATAGTTTCTCCAGCATGCACTCCCTTAGCATTTATCGGAGATAAGATATGAGCTGAAGCGTATCCAGCCTGGCTGTCCAGAGATGTCAGGGGCCTAAGTACAAGTATATGAGAAAATAGCTGGTAGCCAAAACTCTGCTGTTCAAAAAGCAGATGTCAGGATAGCTAAAGACAAACCAGAAGACTAAACAGAAGCAGGGGCATAGAAGGCATTTAAATGTCTTTGGATTCTAAGAAATATCAGGCACAATGTAATTCCCTTAGGAAAGGGACTTTTTACTTACTTTTGCATTCACCAGTACATCTTCAAAGGTCATTGGTTCTTGGAAACAGGGGGGTAATAAAAGGATACAAATTATTTTACCTATTATGGAGATCAAGGAACAGTCTTTCACTACTTACAATATTTATGATAAATTCAATTCATCATTTAGGAAAAGAGAATAGACAGAATTGATTAGAACAGGACTGATGGCAAACATCACCTCACTAGAATATAAGCGAATTACCAACAGCATAAAAATGTCATTAATCTCAGTAGATTTACTGCAGTCCTTAAATTCCTAGTTTTGGCAAAGACTAAGCAGAATAGTCTAAGTAACTAATTAGTCTAATTAACTTATGCTAAGAAAGCACCCTTATTAAAAAAGTTTAAATGTCTCCTCAAATTAACAGACACAAGATTTTCTCTATCTCTCTCTTTAAAAAAAGAAAAGATGATGCAGTGATATCGTTAAGTATGGGTTAGATGATTTCAAAAGTTTGGAAAAGTTAATGTCTCTATATAAAAAAGTTCAGCTATTAAGATCCTCTATATCTCAAGAAGACGTCACACAGGTAATGAGGCAAGGATGGTGAGCCTACGGGCTGCATATTTCCCTAAAGAGTTCTTGTATAAACATAATGAATGAGAGCTATTTTTATGTCTGTTCCTCAGAATCTCATGGTGTAACCACCAAGTAAATGTACAAACTAAGTAAACAAGTTGGATATTTTAAAAATGTGTATCGGGCATCATGAACATAAGAATTGCCAGCATGGATCAGACCAGTGGCCCTCCTAGTCCAGTGTCCTATGTTGGACAATGCCACTACCACCTGCTTCAGAAGAAGGCTCAAGGATCTGTCCAGTAGGCAAATTATAAGATTCCGTAGGAGCAGATTCAATTTCTTCCAAACCCCTGTTAGATACAGGTTGGTTTATTCTCTGATGCAGGAGAGAATATAACCTTTTCAAATCTCTTCTTGTCTAGCCTTACTATTCTAACTCTGCATGTTCTCATCATCCATATAAATCTCTAATTTTTTTTTTTAATCCTGTTAAATTCTTGGCTTCAACAGTGTCCTGTGGTCACGTGTTCTGCAGACTAAATGTTTTCCCCAGAAATCATGTCATGGTGCAAAAGGAAGACAACACTGGGTCAAATCTGATAGAAAAAAGCCATACATGATGATGATGTCAAAATGGACTACTAACAACAGAGTCCTCTTCTTCAAGAAAATCAGAAAGGGAAATGTTGCACATACAGACAGTAATAAAATGTTGCAAAGTTAAGCTAAAAGCACAGGGGAGCGGCAGCAGAAACCTTCATAGCTGTGACTGCTAAAGTAAATGAAATCATATGTAATGATGCAACGGGCTGCATCTTTCCCTAAAGAGTTCTCGAATAAACATAATGAATGAGAGCTATTTTAAGAAGCCACAAGAGAAGAGCAAGCAGACCTTCCATGGGTTTAACATGCAAGAACTCTCTCAAAGCTAAATATTTCAGCCTAGAAGAAAACACCCTCTTTCCCTAGTCAATGATGAAAGAATGTAATATGAGGCACCTTAACCTTTGTGATCAACGAAATCAATGCCAAGAACATGATTGTGGCCAAGAATACCTTTTGCAGCTGTAGTATGGTTCATAGGCTGAAAAAAGGCAGTTAGGCAGTAGGAAGTGCGACAGACCCAGACCAGTGGGGTACAGGAGTCTGGTAGAGGGCAAATATACTGGTCACTGGATGAGTAGTTTTCTGTTCCCTGAGTGACCAGAGCAGGGGCTGCACTAGAGTAATCAGGAACCTGCTAGAACCAGTTAAGGCAGGCAGGCTAATTAGGACACCTGGAGCCAATTAAGAAGAAGCTGCTAGAATCAATTAAGGCAGGCTAATCAGGGCACCTGGGTTTTAAAAAGGAGCTCACTTCAGTTTGTGGTGCAAGTGTGAGGAGCTGGGAGCAAGAGGCGCAAGGAGCTGAGAGTGAGAGGGTGTGCTGCTGGAGGACTGAGGAGCACAAGCGTTATCAGACACCAGGAGGAAGGTCCTGTGGTGAGAATAAGGAAGATGTTTGGAGGAGGCCATGGGGAAGTAGCCCAGGGAGTTGTAGCTGTCATGCAGCTGTTACAGGAGGCACTATAGACAGCTGCAGTCCACAGGGCCCTGGGCTGGAACCCGGAGTAGAGGGCGGGCCCGGGTTCCCCCCAAACCTCCCAATTGACCTGGACTGTGGGTTCTTCCAGAGGGGAAGGTCTCTGGGCTGTTCCCTAACCCACATGGTGAATCTCTGAGGCAAGAAAATCCTCCAATAAGCGCAGGACCCACCAAGATAGAGGAGGAACTTTGTCACAGAAGATATGGTCTAATGGTCTTAACATAAGGCTAGGAGTCAAGAGCTTCAGAATAGGCTCCACCACCAATTTCCTTTGGGCAAGTTACTTAACACAAGATGGACACCAGCACCTGGAGACTCCTAGAAAAAGGATAATGAACCATCCTTTTTCAAAGAATCTTTGAAGATTCTTCTGCCCATCCAACGATTACATGTTAATAGCTTTTGTAAATGTTACTAACTGTTAAATGACATACTGGTTGCTCCCAGTTACATCATGGATTAACTGGGACCCTATGAACATGTGCATTTATTCTTGGGACAACATGGTCATTTCTTTTTAAAACTTTCAGTGTTGTCAACTCTTGTTTTTTAATCGCAAGCCTTGTGGTATTTGGCATTTTTAGTAAAATCCCTATTTCTGAAATCATGAGAGAATCTCAGTTTTCACATTATGATTGTAAAGAAGAGCTTGAAAACATTAATCCTAAAGGCTCTAACACCATAAAGCAAATAAAAAGAAGCCCCAATGTCTTATTTTATTTAAAAGTTCAGGATTTCTGGGGGGTCCTGACTCATGATTTTTTATGTTTGTTTTGTCCAAACTGCTTCTTTTTGTGCTGTTATCTGATGAATGGAACTGAATGATCTATCCCAAAGCATTAATACTGCAACTACCATCATCTGATACAGTGCAACATGCAGGGACTGGCCTGAACCACAATCAAAAACTTCCCAAAGTTCGAGGTGTTCAGATCAAGGTTTTATTTTAACCCTTTGCAGACATAGGGACCAAATAAACTTTCCCCAAAGTTTAAGGGTTGTTTTGACCCAGGGTTCTGGCTAATGTCTATCTCAGTGCAGCCAGAAATTTCAGAAGTGCTCATTGCCCATAATTGGGGATGGATTTTCAGAAGCATGTCTCCCCCATTTAGGCACCAATATAAATGGCCAGCACATTGGATACTAAACTCTTTTGAACAGATGGCTGTAAATTGCAACAGTGGTTGCTAAACACTTAGAAAACCTGGAGCCAGATCTTCAACCTGTGTAAAGCGCTGGAGCTCAGTTGAAGTAAATGGTTCTACAACAATTTATTTGGGTCCCTGGTGCTTATTCTGAGCTGTTATGAAAACCTAACCAATCCCTACAGTCACACTAACTAGTTATCTTTGCCCATGTCTGTCTCTGGAACTGGATTATCTTTCCATTTTACAGCTCATCTCTATTTTTCTGACTAGAGAATCAAACCAAGTCTCCTGCCCAATACACAACATAACCAGTAAAGTCAGCCTTGGGATAAATATGTTTGTACTGTGTTGGAAAACAAGTATCTTGTTTGGAGACTTAGGTATATAAAGCAAGCAAGGTGATGATTATTTTTTCTGGCTGAGTCAGACAGAAGCTTAACAAAAGGTATGAGATGCCCACTACATATAGCTTCCCAGCAATTCCTTTCTTATCTGGGCACACTGATCAGGGATTTTATTTGGATTATAATGTAAGTAACACCCACAACCACCTTGTCCCTGCAGTGTCTCATTAAATCTGCTCTGTTTTTTCTCTTTAATACAGTCTGTTCTCTCTGTCAGGAACAAAGCCAAGTCTCAAAGTAATGAAAAAAAGGGAACATCCCCAAAAGAAGACAGATTCATCACATGGGCTGCTTTTGAGCTTTTTGTACTATAACCCAAACTCGCTAAAAGAGGAATAGTAGTACACACCAGTGACAATCATTCCTTGGAAGCTACTGTATAATGTCTATGGGGGACTGCCTATCATGGGGTTTACTACTCACCACTGGCTCATCTCGGGATTAGCTCTCGACCAGTCTGACACTCCCTGTTTCATTCTCTCTCAAGTCGACGGCTCCCTTAGTAACTCAGGCTGCTTTCTCTTCATGGCTTAGCCCCCAGGCCAGGTAACTACAGTTCTCCCCGTCTGGGGTATCAAGGTCCCACTGGATGATCTGTCTCAGGCAGTCTTTCATCCCACAGCCCAGACTATGCCACTTCCCCAGTGGCTGGTAGGGAAACCCAGGTCAGCCATTTACTCTGGGTTCCAGCCCTGGGACCCTATGCCCCAGCGACCACAGTTTACCCAATGTCAGACCCTGTCTTTGTTTCCCTGGGGTTTTCCTACCTTTCTTCCTCTCTCTTCTGGTTTATCCCACTACAGCCTCCTCTGCTCCCTGTGGCTACTTCACCCTCTCTCGGGTTCTTGCCAACCGGGATTGAGGGTTTACTCCCCCTTAGGACTCCGTGTCTCAACTCCCCTCTGCTCTAGGGACCGACTGCAGAGTTCCTTCCTGAAACCCCTTCTTGCTTTTCACTTCCTGATTTTATACCAGTTCAGCCTGCCCCTGCCCAGCTGAGCTTCATCATCAATCAACTTATCAGCCTTGATTCTCTTCCAGGTGCAACCTGCCACAGGTTTAATTGGCCCTTTTAACTCACTCAGGTCTTGTGAGGGGTAGACACCCCGTCACACTGTCCATAAGATTTTCTGCAGTATCGTACAGTGTCAGTGTAAAAATGCAGTACTTGTCAGAAAAGCAGCTGCGTGCTCAACATATCAAGTCACTAAGGGTGAAGGAAATCCCCTCCCAAGGAGAGGGCTAGTATATAACCCATATATCAACGAAGTCCCATTTCAGTGACGCATAGGCGTTTTGCTGGCCCTGTGAGGGGGGTGAATTTCACTCAAAGGCCTTGAATCAGCAAAGCGCAGACGTGCCTCTGAAACCAAGAGGACTGAAGTGAGTGCTTAAAGTTAAGCAAGTACTTACATGCTTTGCTGAATTGGGACCTATCTATGTTTGAATCACTTGCAGATCTTACTTTACTAACACAAAAAGCTTCCTAATTCCCATGAGCCAATAGAGCTACAATATGTGATTGGGAGCCAGTTTTCTCTCTCTCTTGCATGTGAATCAATAAAATAGGCAGCTGCTTTTAAACTCCATCTACAGGGATAAGGTAACAGGGCCAGCTCCAGGGGCCAAAACACAGGCAGGCCAACAACTTCCCCTACCAGCACAATGTCACCTATACACACAGATACAGAGCCAATCGCTCTATGTGACTGCCTGAGCCAGAAAGAACACAGCTTCCTTGTCAAATCGAAAAGTCAAATCTGCAGCACGGGCAGTCAGCAAAGCTATCTTTCGGACTCGTAAGCAGAGCAAATTTGATCCAGGTGTCATGGAGAGAGAGAAATTTATGGCACCCACCAAGTCATTTATTTTTCACGGTGTCGCTTTTCTGACCGTAACTACATTTTAAATGGTAACAGAAGAGACCTGGTGAGGTTGTTAAATTAAAATGAAAAAAGCCCCATGGCTTCTTTTCCCTCCTTCACTGACCAAACATGTTAAAAGTACTAGAACTGATGTAGAAATAACAAGCAACGAAGAAATTTCATCATGCCTTATCAATGGTGGCCGCCAAACAATTTGGTACCATCTGCACCTATCTAATTTTAGCAAGAAACAATGACTAACAGAGAGTTAGCGCACCAGTAGGAGTTGTGGGGTGGGAGGATTAAGAATAGTTATTGCAGCACTGACTGAGCCTATTGTGTATAAAGACTGGAGCTAGCAGGCCCAATTCTGATCTCACTGGCACCAGTTTACACTCATGCAGCTCCACTGACATCAGAATTACTCCCGATTTACACCCAGGTGAGATCAGAATCAAGCCTGTTTGGCACCAGGCCAGCTTCTGCTCTCTGTTGATGTAGTCAGTCCAGATTTACAAACAGTGTAAAGGGACAACTCCCCCCCCACACACACCTCCAGTCTGTTCCTTAAATCTTACAGAACCTCTCATTTTCATCCCTGCATGCATGTTGTTGAAAGCCTTGTTGAGAATTTTGCACTCTGCTCCATGTGTTTGGATTTCAAACTGATACTACAAAATTCTACATTCATAACTCGTCTTCCAGCCAATCAAATGCATTGTTGCTCTCTATTCCGCGCCCCGCTCCTTCAGCCAACACCCTCATCACAGCTGATCTTGGTGCGAGAACCTTCTCCTCTGCAGTGCTTAGCATCTGGACCTCACATCCATTGGTAGGCAATTAAAAGCATCCCTTTTTCTCCATTGCCACTCTCTCCTTTGCCATTACATATTATCTAATCCTGTAAGGCATTTGGGAATGCAGTCCGTATGGAAGGAACTATGTACAAAGCCCGCATTGTAATGTATCCCATTTCATGGTAAGTTTGCTGAATTTCTATAGTATGTATACAAATAAAAAAGGTCCAAAGGGACCAAGAACCACCACTTGGGGGACACACAGAATATTTCACTACTCAAAGTAGTGTCATTAATTAAAGATACAACGCAACCCCTTCTCAGTTAGGGAGGTGTTATCTCCATTGTACAGTGGAGATAACAGACAGTAAGTGACTTCCATAAGCTCACACAGCACATCAGGAATAGGAACACACAAAGGTACACTTTCCTGAAGCTTGGGTGGGAAGTTCGAAAGTCTAGGCCACACACATGCACCCCTACCTACCTACCTACTTCAAGGGATATTGACAAAGAGAGGGAGGAAAATCGGGAAGGAAGGA
Organism: Emys orbicularis; assembly: GCF_028017835.1. Lineage (NCBI taxonomy): Eukaryota > Metazoa > Chordata > Testudines > Emydidae > Emys > Emys orbicularis. The sequence continues at coordinate 138,495,026 of NC_088684.1, forward strand.
GGTAAAGAATATAGACACCGTTCTATTACTCTATTGATGGTCAAGGGTTAAACTCATCCAATAAAACTAATCAAAAGACGGAGTTGTCCACTATGTTTGGTCCTTGGGCAACAAAGTAAGGAAATAATTGTGGGGAGTTAGATGGGCTTCAATGGTCAGTGCTCAGATGATACTGACTTCTTCTCGGAGGATGATTTAGGGGCATGTTCACTCTCCTTCTTAAAACGGAAACATCCAGAGTTCCTATATAAATCAGAAACGAGGATAAGAGAGGCAGAGGCAGAGGGGTTACTGTAAATCAATAACCTGAATGAAGGAATCAAAGCGGACGTGTAGTTCCTAGTGTATGTGCACACACACAAAAGAGATGCACCTGTAGAGTCTCTTTGGGAAATGATGCCCTCGCAGGCCCATGCGAAGCAATAGCTTGCATTTAGAGAGAACCTTTCATTCTGAAGAATGACAAGATGTGGGATTCACAAAGGTACTTAGGCATCTAGCTCCCACTGAAATCCATGAGTTAGGCACCTTAAACCTTTGTGAATCCCGCCCCAAGTGCCTTACTGATTTTATATAGATTGGAATCACTCATCTACCAATGAAAGTACAGCCACCTATACAATGGAACATGAGATACATTCCCTGCAAAGCCACACAACAGACTGAAAGGGGAAAGCACAGGGGGTGGAGGAATGCATTGGACACCCTACTTTAATTATTCATCTGTAATAGCTCTTGCAACCGACTGATTGCCTTTGTTTACTTCTCACTTCTATACAGTCTATCAGAGTCTAGCCATGCTATTGTGATGCCTCGATGCCAATTCCCGTACCCTAAGTCCTTTTTTTTTTTTTTGGCATAGGGTTTTTTGTTTAAAGAGTACCAAGCAAGAAAAAAAAATCCCCAGTGTTAGAACTGATTGGCCCCTGGTATGATCTGTGGCAGCGATCATATATTTTGTCTAATTAAGATGAGGCTGTTGCTTCTTTCTGGGTTTCACGAACACAGAATTTATTGATGTAGCATTACACAGCATTTTAGAGTGATAAAATATAGCTGGCACAGAAACCAAAGGCACCCTCAGCTGAAAACTGGAAAATGCACTAATAGAGATTGTCAGGGTTCCCTCCCCACTCTAAATTCTAGGGTACAGATTTGGGGACCCGCATGAAAGACCCCCTAAGCTTATTTCTACCAGCTTAGGTTAAAAACATCCCCACGGCAAATTCTTCCTTGTCCTTGGAACGGTATTGCTGCCACCACCAAGTGAGTTAGACAAAGATTTAGGAAAAGGACCACTTGGAGTTCCCGTTTCCCCAAAATTTCCCCCCAAGCCCCTTCACCCCCTTTCCTGGGGAGGCTTGAGAGTAACCAAGGTGAGCACAGACCAGACCCTTGGGTTTTTAGGACACTAAAAACCCCAATCAGATTCTTAAAAAAACAGAACTTTATTATAAAGAAAAAGTAAAAGAAGCACCTCTGTAAAATCAGGATGGAAGGTAATTTACAGGGTAATCAGATTCAAAACACAGAGGATTTCCCCTCTAGGCAAAATTTTAAAGTTACAAAAATAGGGATAAACCTCCCTCTTAGGACTGGGAAAATTCACAAGCTAAAACAAAAGATAATCTAACGCATTTCCTTGCTATTACTTACTATTTCTGTAATATTAGATGCTTAGTTCAGATATGGCTTAGGGAGATGTATTTTCCCTGCCCTGGTTCCTCGCTGACCCAGAGAGAACACAAAGGAACACAAAACAAAAACCTTCCCCCACAGATTTGAAAATATCTTCTCCCTCTATTGGTCCTTTTGGTCAGGTGCCAACCAGGTTATTTGAGCTTCTTAACCCTTTACAGGGTAAGGAGGGATTTTTTGCTACCCTTAGCTGTATGGTTATGACAGAGATGGATCTGATTTCAGATAAGCATCCATGCCTCTCACTAAGCCCAGAGGTAACAACCCAGGGAAGCATGTGCTTCAGTCCATCCCTGTTCAGCAAAGCACTTAAAACACATGCTTAAGTCTCAGTGATTTCCTGAATAGGGAATGCTTCCCTGAATTGAGACCCATGTTTGGGGAGGTCAAATCCAACATCAGCTCATTCACTCTGCAAGGATACTGCAATGTTATAATGGTAACAAAGCCAAAGCACAAGTTTATTGTAGTACACATCATTTAAAAGCTACTACTTTCTCAAGCTCAGCAACATCACATGCAGTTGGAACTGCTATGCCACTACTGATCAAGTTAGTCTGCTATGGATTGAGTAACGAGGGCGACCCCTTGCTGTATCAGTGGCAACCGTTCAGCCATACACTGTCAGGGGAGGAAATGTGGTTGCCAACAAGTCCTAGGGCAGCTTCCATTTATGGCTGACCTTATAGCTCACTCCTGTGAGGAGCTTCAGCATCATTACATCCAACTGACAAATGGGTAAGCTAAGCTATGGGGAGGTTAATGATTTATTTAAGGTCACAGGGTCACTTGGTTCTGGTGCAGGCAATAGAATCCAGGAGTTCTGCTTCTGACTGAAACCATTTCCCTTCTGGTAGCTGCACATCTGTCCCACATCTGTAGCATTTGCTTCTCTCTCTACCAGAGCTATAATGAGTCAGGTAAGCCAATGGGACACTTCTGAAAAATACACGCAAAGAGTCTATTTGGGCAGCTAAGGTTCCCTAACTTGGATGATAGCTTAATTTTTTTTTAAAACCATGAAAGCATTAAACAAGAGAAACTAAAAGGGGTTTTCAAGAAGATAATCACAATCACTTTATAGATTCCTATTGAATTGCCGGTCTGGTTCCAGGGCTATATAGAAATATACCAAAAGAAATATGGAAACATTCCCCTACTTGATACTATTTAGTTATAGAGCTTTCTTTTATGGCCAGTTGTTGGGTGAAGAGAAGGAACTCCCAGTTCTCATTAGTTGTTGTTTCACATTCTTCTCCTGCTAAACTCTGGAATCTTTAGCTTCTTTAACTCATGCTGACTCATCCTTAAAGAACAGAGCATGTGACCAACTCTTCCACTAAACGTCACTACCGTAATGTAGACCTAATCCCTGATTCTGCATTCATTTTTGCATGTAAATAACCTTAAGCACATGAGCATCTCATGGACATTGATGGGAACTCTCATGTGCTTAATTTTAAGCATGTGCGTAGGTGTTTGCAGGATCATAGCCTAGGACAACATTTTCAAGAATTTTGAGTGCTCAACTGGAGGCTCTCCTAGGGCCTGATTTTTCAAAGTTTTGAGCACCCACAATTACATCTTATGTCACTTGAAGCTGCAGTGCTGAGCGCTTCTGAAAATGGAGCCCAAAGGATCCATTTGGGCAGCTAAGGTCCCCCAGATAATGAGCATTACACACCTTTGGCTTTCCTTGACAACTATCTTGGTTGTCTCAGCTGGCATTCAACCATCGTTAGAGCTTCTGACGAAGTGGGTATTCACCCACGAAAGCTTATGCTCCAATACATCTGTTAGTCTTAAAGGTGCCACAGGAGACTCTGTTGCTTTTGATAGAACTCTGTTTACCTATCTCAGTTTTCTGGTTCCTCCTGGCTCAAGTTACATATATGCTATTTCAAAGGCAATGAACCTTTTTAACTCAACGTGACACTCAATGGTAATAGCATTAAGATATGAGTGTTTATATAATTTCAGCAACAGTGTGCATGGTACTTGAAGGAATAATATGATATGGTTCTGCCTGGAAGAATTTACAGTCTAAGAGGCCCAATTCCACAAACCTGATTCATGTGAGTAGCCCCCATCAGAGTAAAAAAGAAAAAAAAAAAACTCCCATACAAAATGCCAAGGTTCCTGAACTGTATAATGCAAGCTGATTGCAACTTTGATTAGAGAGAGGTAATTATCTCTCTCCATCGTGATGACCTGAAGTGGGAACCCCCCCCCCCCCCCAAATCCAGAAGCATCCAACTCTAGGAAAGTCTGAATTTGGATCTAAGGTTTGGGCTTATGTCATGTACACACACACACACACACACACACACACACACACACACAAGCACAGACCCAATAGACAGGGACAGCGTTTGTTATCAGAAATATAAGACAACGCCACTCTTCAATATTTGATGCGTTACTTTGCATAAGGTCACTGAGAACGTATCACCTTTTGTTGCAGCCTATTAGGAGCTGACATGTTGCGACACTACAAGATACAGTTTAACAAAACAATGTTATTGTTCATGTTCAGTCCAGCCTGTGTTTGCCATGGATGCTGATTATCTTTGAGATTTAGGAAAACAGCTGTGATACATTACTTGACAAACAAGATTAAAATCCCCAAGTTCTTTATTGTTTTCACTTGCTCCCAGGCATTAAAAGTGCCTTGTCACATTAACTGAAATTCCCTTCATTTCTTCTAGCCGCTGAGTGGATCTTTGGCCCAATTATTTTTAAATAAGAATCTTACACCTTATTGTACGTATTAGACACTTTTTCTGACCCACTCTCATGGGGGCATGCCTCTTTCCAAAGTTGGCAAACTACACTGAACTCTAAGGTCCACCCTGCACACAATAGCCTCAGATGTGAGTTGTAGTCATGTAAATACAAATGAAAGCCGAAAGTAATAAGTGCTACCAGATTTGCCCATTACTTTGGGGTACGCTCATTTATTAGGGTTACTCTTCTGGGAGCAGGGGGTTCTGTAATTCTATCAGTGTACTGCTTGTGTCACCGGTGTTCTCATATGGAGCTCTACTTCCCCCTTCTGCAAGTTCCCTCCCAGTGGAGCTATCCTGCCAGGCTGGGTTCTTCCAGCCCCAGAATCAGACGAACACACACACACACACACACACACACACACACACACATTAACAGAGAGCATCTGAGAGGACCGGGTAAATCAGCACTCCCAAGCTGACCCCTTATATGTCCCTTGACTCAGCAGGCTGGGTCGAGCAGCACTTCCAAGCTGCTACCCTCATATGCCCCAGGTTCAGCACATCACTGTCCCCACTTTCACGTTACAATTGTTCTGGTAGTAACCCACTTGATGAGAAAACCCTACAGGATTTTTGGGCGCTGCAGAGATCTTTAGCTTAGGTACGAGGCGTGTTGCTGGAGACAGGAACAGAGACAGAGAGAGACAGAAGCAACCTGCTTAACTATGGAAGTTATTTATTGCCAGGTAATAACCATACAAGGGGAGCCCAACAAAAAAAAACAGTTATATTATTAAATCTAACTTACATTTGATTACAAAAGTCAGGTTTACAAAACTATAACTGATCACACACATCAGGGTCTGAAGGCTATACCTAGAGAGAGAGAGAGCTGAATTCTCACCACTCCGTGAAGCTTGAATCGATCGGGGTTTCCAGGTGGTGGTGGTAGCTGAAGGTCAGGAGTGCTGGAGACAGGCAGATCCCCCAGCACGATCAGTCAGGAGAAGATGAAGTCCCAATGGAACTGATGCAGGTTTTGGATCCAGGCATCAGAACACTTACTTGAGCATGGGTAGGGGATTTTGTAGGGAAAGAACAATGGTTCAAGGGAGAAAACTAGATTTGTTTATGGGTAAACTGATGGCTCAAGGGAGTATACCAAAGTTGCTTTGTTCAGGCTATACAATAGGAACTGCTCATTCCTGGCTATGGTAGGTGTTCCTTCAAGGGAGCTCACAATGCAATTAGGCAGCTTCAGTATTTTGGATACCAATAAAGGATTTATTACTAGAATTGGTCTGATAACTACTGAGCTGGGTGTGTGCAGGTGTGGCTTTTAAAATCTGGAGCAGAGATCCTCCATCATTCAGTACTTCCCTGTTTTTCTAGTCCCAGAGTTCCGTGCGGTTCTTTTCTTGGAATCTCAGTTCTCCATTCTGTAGGCTAATGGAGATGCCTCCCTGTCCCATCTTTGATGTAAATGAGGCTAGGGTAGTTTTCTTAATCCTGTCACCCTTGTCCAGAGGAGTTTAGGGGTGTCTTGCACCACTTTTTCTTTGCTTTTTGTAAGTCTTTCTTCTGATCGGCTTTGGTTCAAGGAGAGGCTGGGAGGAGAAGGTCTTTCATGAGTCAGACAGGCTGGACACTGCGCCCTGATTCCCCAAGAACAGAGCTGATAGGTAACAGAAGGCCAGAAAGGTACCATCCACAAGATGGGGAAAAAATCAAGTCTGTTTTCATTGTCTGCTAATTACTATCTTTGCTACTTTGACATTAAAATTCAGTGTAAGATTCCAACATTTGCCTGGTGGCTGAAGAATTAACTCGGCAGGTAGCTGTGCTCCAACACGCTATGTTCTCTTGCTGCAAATTGCTTCAAGGATCAAAACAGAAAAAGGAGACATGATGTGGAGGAAACCTTCAAAGTTTTTGAAGTTTTGGTCGGCTTTGGATATGTGACCTGAAGTTTGGATGCTTTTTGGAGCCTAGGGTTCACTGTCTGAACTCATATGTCTGCAAAAATGGGCAGGAAACGCTCATCCAGATATGGCCCCGCATCATGAGATTTCTAGTAACACCTTGCTTTTTAATTACACCTCTACCCCGATATAACACTGTCCTCAGGAGCCAAAAAATCTTACCGCATTATAGGTGAAACCGCATTATATTGAACTTGATTTGATCCACTGGAGCACGCAGCCCCGCCCCCCGGAGCCCTGTTTTACCTCATTATATCCGAATTCGTGTTATATCGGGTCGCGTTATATCAGGATAGAGGTGTATTCTGCAAATATTGTAGGAAGACAGCACCTCATGCTGTTGCATCACTTTCAGTTCTGATCCCAGATGGGAAGCACAGAAAAATAATCCATTGTACTGATAGTAAGCAGTAGATTTCTATGGTGGCAACCTAGATTGTTCTAGCAAAGTACAACCCCAAAAACAATAAGACATAGTTGCTGCTCTGAAGATCTTACAATCCAGACAGACAAAGAGTTGGTAATAGGGAGTTTCATTAGTCCCATTTACAAGATGAAGAAATAAGTGAGACTAAGTGACTTGACCGAGGTCACATAGGAAAGGGGTAAGAACCAAGAATTGAACCAACCAACCCAGTGCCTAAACCAGAAATTCCTGAGCCCTATGCAAAACTCCTAAGTAACCTAACACATATTATAATTATATAACTAACCGAATTAGCATTGTAATGCATCCATTGAACCTATGCCTAGAGATAAATCAAAATTACAATCTTGAATCTGAAACACTTGAAAAATTTTGGAGGTAAACTGGAAAGGGCCACATTTTTTTAGTTATAGGTTGAATGTTGCCAACATTTTGTAAGAATGTTCTACTGAGATTTTGATCCAAGATGGCAAAAATTCCATGAAGAAACTGATCTGGTAGGATATCTGCCATTCAGGATGGATAAAAATCTTGTGAGATCAGCAGACCTCAGGAGGCTGTTTGACATCAAATCCCTTGAAATCAGCTCACAGGGTTTTGGTGCCATTGAACCTGCATCTAAAAGGTGAGCCCTGATCCAGTTCACACCTAAACCCCATCAAATCCAGATGCTAATATTAATTTCTCACCCCCATTTATGGTTTAATTTGAACCAATTCACTTATATCTACCAAGAGTCTGCTGCAGTGAAATTTATCATCTCAGTCATAAGCGGTGCAACCAGTAAGGAATAATCAAGGGTATTCTTCTTTCCACTAATGCTTCTCTTAGGCTGCAGTGGATTAGTTAGAAAGAATAAAAAATATAAGATGCCATTAGGAATATAATTCATGTTGGGGAACATATAAATCATAGGGCGAGATCAATACACAGTATAATGGAAATACATACATTATATAATTTAAAGAACACCAGTCTTAAAATAATCTTGGGGTCGGGACACACAAAGAATCAAGGCTAAGGGTCCCAAACAATCAAGCTCACCTTTGTTCTGTGGATGCTGCATTTGAGTAAAGTGACTATAACCTTATCTAGCTTCTAGCCGATAAAGGCAACTCTTAAAGCTCCATGCAACCTAAGGCTGTGTCTACACTACCAAGTTTTGTCGCCCCAAACTGCCTTTTGGCAACAAAACAGCAAAAGCGCACACACTTCAATGGGACTTTTGTCACGAAAAACACCCAGTTTTGGTGACAAAAAGCTTCCACCCCTACGAGAGACTTGTGTCTTTTCCCCTCCCTTTATTGTCGACAACGAGCCAGGATAGATGCTGCTGATTGTTTTGTCGACAGAACTGGCTTCCGCCAGTATCCCACAATACCTGCCCGGATTGCTCTGCTCAGTGTTTTGATCTCTGCTGCCCTCCCCTTTCAAAGCTCCGGGAAGTATCTGTGTGCTGCTCCCTTTGGGGAACCAACAAAGGGCAAATCATTGGACTGCTCCTGTTCTGCCTGGCACTAGGAACACAGCAGCAGGCAGACTGCTGCAGGGGTGGGGGAGAGACTGCTGAGCTGCTTTGCCATTCCTCAGCATGGAGAGCTCACGGAGCTGCTCACGATGCTGCTCTCGGCAGCTGAGGGGGCTGTGGGAGAACTCTGAGAGAATCCCAAGATGTGCAGCGATCAGCTCTTCCTTCCCACAACACTGCACTGTGGGATACATACCCACGGTGCATTGCTCATCCTGTCGATGATGGTGTCCCCAGTGTGGACATGATCTGTCAACAGAGGGAGCAGGCGTGAACACCCTTTGGCGATTTTTGTTTTGTCGACTTTTGGGTGTCAACCTAAGTTTTGACAACAAAACTCGGTAGTGTAGACTAGCCCTAGGTGTCTTCTGCCTGTTCCGAGGGAGTTCTTCCCTGTCATGGTAACAGAAGTGGAATGCTAATTCAGACATCAAATGGCATCTCCAGAATTTCCTCTCTTCCCATGGGCAGAGACATGGAGACCTTCAGCCCAAATGCAATCAGATCCATCCAAATGATGGAGGACAAGTTCAGCCCTCACCATCTCTTCTCGTCCCAGCACATGGGCCCAACAATCAGTGCTCTTTTCTCTGCTGCTATAAAGGCAACATGCAGCACAGTGTGGTTATAATGTTCTCCACACTTGCACCTCAGCAGATTATGATGGATCATAACATGCCTACTGTTGAGCCACTGAAATGCAACCAGTATGGACTAGTGTGGTTGGAGCAGGGGGCTGGGAGAGCCAGGGGTCTAGTTTCACGTGCTGCTATAGGCTTAGACAAAGCACATCTATCTGTGCCTCTGTTTCCCCTTCTAGTGGGGATAAAATCCCTGAGAGGTAGAGGTTACATGTATGGGTGGTAACACATTTTCCATCCAAAAATTAATTTTTTTAAGGAAAAATTTGCATTTTGGACTAAATATTTTTTCTATGCAAAGGGTCTACTACATTTCTTTTTTGGCTTATTTTCTGTTTATTTTCATTATTGTCCAAAAAAACTGGAAAGTGTTTGTTTTTTCTGCAGTTTCAGACTTTTTTAGGTTTTTTAAGTTTTTGATGGAAAAAAAACTAAAAAAAACCCTAACGTTTCTGCGGGGGGAAATAATTCTGACCAGATAGAGATATGAAATGCTAATATTAATTAACCTTGTACAGCACTTTGAGATACTCCGTTCCCACAGTGCTATGCAAATCCAAAGCATTTGTAATTTATGCTGTAATGAAACCATTGGAGGTTGGATCTGTCGCATGATTCATCAGAATTATTATTGGCTAGTTATACAGAGCCACAGGCATGTCTGGCATTTCGCAGGCAGATAAAAGATACTTTGCCCCCAGGAGCAGGAAGAATGCATCATGCTGACCCCCACATATGGAGCCAGCAATTAGCACTGATGTAAGTATTGAAAAATGATCCCATTGAATGCAATTTTCACATCAGCAGAATTGTTTTATTGGGTATTTTAGCCATTCAGCTGTTACACACATTTCTTCACTCAATAGCTCAATGTTACCTCCAGGACTAAGCCACAAATGTCTCGTTATCGCACAATGTGCTGTTATGTAGGGGTTTCAGCATTTGGCTCCATCTATCTTAGGTAATTATATGGACCCCATTACTACAGTGTGAGTGCCTCAGAATCTTCCATGTATTTATCTTCACAATATCCGTTAAGTACAGAATGAAGCATTATTACACCTGTTTTACAGATGGGGAAATCGAAGCACACAAGAGACTAAGTGACTTGCGCAGGGTTACACAGGAAGTATATAACAGAGCAGAGACTCGAATCCAGGTCTCCTATGACCCAGACTAGTGTCCTAATCACTGGGCTATCCTCTTTTCTCTCTAGTTTGATGTGGAGGGAGGAGCACTGACTTCTTTTGACAGAGCAACTTTCTAGCCACCTTTTTGATTTGCAATGAAGCAACTGTTTGCAGCCGAAACTATGCTGGACTAAACATGGGCCCAGGAGGTGACATTTGGAACTGGAATCAGGTCACATATTGTTATTAATATTGTTATTAAGGGAACACTTTCTGCCAAAGATTTCAAAGCGCTTTACAAAGGAGGGCCATTTTGCAGGTCATAAAACTCAGACACAAAGAGGTTAAATGGTTTCTTCATGGCAAGTCTGTATGTGGATACGCTCATTCCAGGATATGTGTGCCTTATATCTTATGTCACTTGGGAAGGGTCTTAAGCTAAACTGGAAAAAAAAAAGCCACTCATACTTAGGGTGGTCAGATAGCAAGTGTGAAAAATCGGGACGGTGGAGGGTAATAACTGCCTATATAAGACAAAGCCCTGAATATTGGGACTGTCCCTACAAAATTGGGACATCTGGTCATCTGACCCATACTAGAACGAGAATGGTCATAACGGGATGGGGTGTTACATGAATATAACAACAGTGCTAGTATAGCAGGTAAAACTTTTCCATGTAGACAAGCCAATAGCAAGAAATGATCTTTGACCCAAACGATTTACATTTTCTAACCTGACAAGATGGAGGTAAATGACTTTCCCAAGATCATACAGCAGGTTAGTGGCAGATCTGGGAACAGAACCCAGCTTCCAATCCAATGCCCTATTGACAGACCACACTGCCTCTTATCTGAAGAGCAGAAGCATAGCACACCCCTAACCCTATGCTGAGGCATTGCTTGAGCCCTGGCTCCTAGAAGGTTATTACAATCTGTTATATGGTTAGCTCTTCGGGGCAGAGACTGCATTATTCTGTTTCTGCAGGGACTGGTGCACTGCAGTGACCCCAGTCTCAGTTGATCCTTAATCATGTTTATTGCAGTAGTGCCCAAGGGGGGGGAAAAGCCATTTACTGAATCAACGAAATCACTTTCTGCTGTACCCTGGAGGTCTCTCATCCAATTTCTGAACATCCCTGACCCAGCTTAACAGCATAAAGCAATATTGCTGGAGGTCACAGACAGTGTGCTCAGACCCTGAGGAAAATGGTGTTTAGGGCAAAGTTGCTATTTTATTTGGGTCATTAAAAAGAGGAACAAGACAGGGGTTGAATTAAAGAGGGGAGAAAAAGTTAAAACCTAGGGGAGAAGCTTGAAGAGATATCTACAACCGAGCGAAAACAAACAGCTTTAATAATTTAGACGGTATTTTTAACCTTGTTTTATGTACCAACTTTTTATTTTATAACCAAATACTGCACTCGCTGTATAAAAACACACCTGGACCATCATAACAAGGCTAGAAAGCATCTCAAAATTATCTCTTCTAAAGGGAGTATCCATCATATGGGCATCACTTCCTGAATCGATGAGGCCCATAGGTTTGGATATAGTCTAATTTCAAAGGGGAAAAATGAATTGCACTCAAGCTGTTGACTTGCAGCCAGTGCTCAGCTCAGAAGGCTTTAAGTACAGCCAAGGGATTCAACTCTTTTTCTTAGACGATTCACCGAGCCTCAGTTATAGAACTGCAGTGTGGTACAGAGCACTAGATCGGGAGTCAGGAGCCCTCGGTTCTTGTGCCTGGCTCTGCTACTGATCTGCGGTGTGACCTTGGGCGAGTTTCCTCTCTATGCCCGTTTCCCTTCCCATCCTTGGCATGTCTTGTCTATGAAATTTAAGGTCTTGCTATGTTTTTGTACAGCACCTAGCTCAACTGGGGTATCTAAGCAGTACCTTAAGGTTAATATGAATAAATAGAGGCCACTTTTTTTTTTTTTTAATTTTTGGGGCCCCATATTGTGGGATGCTGGGTCTGCAGAATAAATTATGGGCAAAATGGCATAGCTCCTTGGCCCAATATGTCCTGATGTTACTTTGATTCCTCAAGCTCTCTCAGTCAAACATTAGGAGAAGAAATTGGTCTTCCCTTTTTTAGTGGTTTCCAGGGAGAGTTTTCACTTAGGGTTTGTCTACGCAGGGACACTCCAGAAAGTTAATCTCAATTAACCACGGCTATAAATTTAAAGTGGTTTAGTTAAACCAGATTAAATGGCTGTTGCGGGTGCTCTGATTCAGAAAAAAAAAAAGTGGCCTTAATTCATCTTAGTTTAAACCAAATTAAGGCCACTTTAATTCTGAATAAGAGCATCCACAACAGCGGTTTAATTCATTCCTGTGGTTAATTTGGTTTAATTTTCCTGAGTGTCCCTGTGTAGACAAAGGCTCAGGTTGGAAGCAGTTCAGGGCAGGAACCTATCTTTTTGTTCCAAGTTTGTACAGCACCTAGCACAATGTGGCGCTGATCCATGAGTAGAGCTCATAGCTGGTACTACAATACAAATATCAAGAACAATTACATACCAGTGGCGCCAAAAGCCCTGGCTAGATCCTATTTAAGATACACATGGTATAAATGTACACAAATAAACCCATAAACCCAGGCCACTCTCCAAAATGAAGGGTGCAAGCCCCTTACTGGTCTAAGTCAGAAGCCATCGCTTCCCACAGGTAGCTTCCTATCCCTGCCATTAAGACATTTATTTGCAAAAAAAAAATCTCTCTCTCTCTCCATCTACTTTAAGGACATTGGTAGCTGCTGAATGCCGCCTGTTCTGGCCCACAAAGGGGAGAGAAAGAGAGAGAGAGGAAGTGCTGTGGAGGTAATTACATGTGATCTAATTTTTTTCCCCCCTGGGTTGTCTGGGGATAGTGCTGTAGCACATAATGTACTTCAAATTGCTGGAGTGAAGCCACATAGTAAATGACGCAGTCACCTATTACATTGAAAAAACAAGATGCGGCTGAAAGGGGGTGGAGAGAGCACGCTGTGGTTATACAGAGAGCTGTGGAAAATTTGGATGTGATGCACAGGGTGGGTTTGTATGATGCTGTTTTTATTAGGGCTTATTTAGGGATCTTCCCATAATCCATGTTTCACTTTGAGTTTCAGAGGCTTGCTTGCTTTGGTTTTAAAGGTATTTCTATACTAATAGCATTAGATGAACTTATAATGAGCCCGTCCTTAGCTAGTGTAAATCTGAATAGTTCCATCGGTGTCCCCAGGAGGTGGGGAATTCATCCATAGACCTAGCGACCACCTCTCAGGGAGGTTGATTTACTATATCAATGGAAACATCTCTTCCATCACTGTAGCAAGTGTCTGCACTACAGTGGCACAGCTGCAGTTGCGGCGCTGCAGTGTTTCTAGTCTAGACGGACCCCTAGGTGCTACCATGAAACAAATAAATCAGAACAGCACCACCACCACAGGAGCAGCAGTGATTGAAGACCGGGGTAATGAAGCTTGCAGTATCACTGTTAGTGCTCTACCTGTTCAGGGGACAAAGGTCTCCAGGACTGTACAGCTACCAACTCCAAGTATTCAAGAAATCATAAACCAGGTCCCCCAAATATCACAAGACTGTTTTTAAAAAAAAACCCAAACAACTTTTTTTTTTAAAACCACCATCTTTTAGGTTCTTTTTATTTGCTTCCTGGGTTTTGAATCTTCAAGGGGGCATTCAGATCACATTTTTAAGCTCCCTCCCACCCCCCCAAAATCACTAGGGTTAGAAACTTCCATAAAAAAAAATAAGTTGATATTCTCACATATTCATGATTCCAGAAACTGGGTCTTTAACAGAAAACACCAAATACTATGAGATTTGGCAATACTGGGATTGTCTCTCAACCACATTGCATGAGCAAGAAATTCACTCCTAAAGAAGGAAAGTTTAGTTAAAAAAAGGACCAGAAACGAAAGCAACGTAATTGACTGAGTTTACCGTCACGTTCTCTGAAATAATCTCACAAATCAATTCCCTTCCAATGAACTAATGGCATGAAAATGGTAAATTGTGCTGGGTCTTTCAGCTGACAGGATCCAATATGTTATCAATTGAAATGATATTTGTATTTCTCCCAGTGCACCTATAGCAGCTACCCTGTCTTTGTTAAGCCTGCTTTTTGATTACTGAAATAGCAGCAGCTGGGAAAATGTTTATCTGTTTCCTATATGTAAATAGGAAAAGAAGAGCAAATTGCCCTTGTTATGTAAAGCCTCCGCTCAAATGCAATTGTAAGATCTGTAACTTGTATCATTAAGTTCTGCAACCTTTTTTGCAGATTTTGTAACTTCAGTTATTGGTAGCATAGCCTTTTAAATTTTGTAACCTTTGCAAGCTCTGTAACCTTTTAAAGTTACCACTTGTATGAACTTCCAAGCTTTGTAATATCCCATCCCTCAGAGAGAGTGTGAACGAGGGAGTGTGAACAAGGGAGTGTATGTGGGACTGGGCGGAGAGGAGCTGCAAGGAGAAAGGAGCCCAGAGACAGAAGACAGGTGTGTCTGATATAATCTGCCCTGAGAAGGCAATCACGAAGTGCTGTAAAGAGAAGAAGAACCTGGTATGCATGAAAAGAACTGGTCTGGGAATGCTTCTCGGTGATGGACACAGAAGGAAAACTCAGTGTACGTGACAGGAGCTGCCCAGTTCCAGAAAAAGGAAGCAACCATGCACACAAGCAGCTGCTGCTCCTTGACCTGCTCAGCAGCCTGGATTTGTGACTGCAGGCGGACACACCAGATCTACCACGCTTCGGCTTCTCAGTCTCCATGCTGTCTCCGGTAACTCTCCGCCTGTGTAAGTGTGTGGGTGCATGAGGGTATGAATGCGGTGAATGTGTGCGTGTATGAATAAGCTCCATCTCTTTTCTATCTGACCCAACAGCGGCATCGTAATAAAACTAATACAAGTGTGACCCTGGGTTGGTTTTTAGGGGAACAGAGGTAACAGCCCTCACCAAGCAAAATGTGAAGCATTGAGAGGAAAGGATAGACAAGATGGGTGAAGTACTATCTTTTATTGGGCCAACTTCTGTTGGTAAGAGTTGGTCCAATAAAAGATGTTACCTACCCACTTGTCTTTCTAATATCCTGGGACCAACATGGCTACAACTACACTGCATACAATCAGAGGAAAAGAAAGACATTTTGGATTCAAAAGGCACAAAGATAAAAAAGAAAATTACATTAAATCAATTAGAAAGGCAACCAATGATATGGGGAAATTAATTATGTCCCAGATATTTGGACTAAGCAAACTGCATTAGGAAGGTTTTCTGTATACTAGAGAAATGTAAACATGATTACCTCCCTTAATATTGTAGATAGAAAGGGACCTAATGAAGGAACCTGGATAAGAACCACCTCTTGAATTCTGCACACATCTATGTAACAATTCTTGGTTAGGGACTCGGCTGGTGTCTACAGAAGCTTCATTGAATTCCCTGGAGCGACTCCCATTAGGCTGGGAGGAAATTTTCAGCCAAAACCGTTTTTCCCCATTAAAACAAACAACGCAGATTCCAACTGACTGAAAGTTTCCATGAATCTGCATCCAATTCACCAAATTCTTTTGATCAAACAAATAAAAAAAATCTGAAACCCCCCCCCCAAATGTTTCATCTTGAAAATGTCAACATGAAATATTTTAATACCAAATGATTTTTCATTTGGAAATTTACTTCAACTTTGTTTCTTAAAAGGTTATAAAAACTCAAAAAATTAAACAAAAGGTTCTGTTTTGGGTCAAATGAAATGTTGTTTGCCACAAAATAAATTTGTTGATCTTTTTCAATTCTCCAAAAAAATTTAAAAAAAACAAACAATATTTCAGGTTGACCCACAACAAGTTCTCCCCCAACCCCCTGCAATTTTTCTGTTCAGCCAGCAAATTGAGAGAGTTATTCGTACAGCTCTATACACCAGTGGATGATCTGAATTCCTGTATCTGGATCTATTTCTGCATAAAAAGGCACTTCACATACAATGGCTTTGTGTAATTGATGGTGGCCAGCAAGAAATGAATCCAGGACTTTTTGTTCAAAAACACAGGACCTTATCACTTAGCTAGCGATGAGTCTCTCCATTAACTTCACTGGTATTAGATCCTATAGAGAAACCAATCCTAGTTTTAACAATCATTATAAGAAATGGTGGGCATTGGGGTGGAAGGATTTTAAATGATTCTGAACAAGACCTTGGCCATGTTCTTTCAAGTCATTAGGAAGTTTTTGAAGCATTCCACAAAGTTTCATTAGATCCTGATGTCCTGAAATTTCATCTGTGAAATTTAAAATGATTCATTCTTGGACAATGCAAATTTTAGGAGCCATTCAGAGAACACCTCCCTGAGCAGCAGCCCAGGAAAAAAAAGTCTCCTGAAGAACTCTAATACACTGGCTGTGCTACTGGAGCAAGACAAACCTGACTGACTGGGAATGGAAAGTGATCTAGAAAATAGAGCAGTGGGAGTAAGAATAAGGGCTCATAAATTGGGCACCTAACTCCATAATTAGCCACCTAGATAGAAGAGGACTGATTTTTCAGAGACACTAAATACCTGCAGCCCCCATTGACTTCAGTGACACTTCAGCATCTCTGAAAAATCACTGAGAACAAGCACACACACTTGAAAAATCTGCAGTTTTAGCTAGTTCTTATTGTCCCCAAACAAGCTCTCCCATCCTTAGTAACAGGAATTGTATTAGAAAGTTCTAAGGCGCTGTACTGACAGCTAAAACTGGTCAGAACTTTGTTTCAAAGAAACATTGTTTGCTGGAAAACATTGATTTTTTGAGTTTCTGTTTCAGTGAAATTTTGGGCAGGAAGGTTTCTTGGGATGGAATTACTAGTTCAAACGAGAGAGCGCGCTCCACCACAGAATAAGCAATAGCCGGGTGGTTAGAGCAATAAACAGCTCTATCAGATTTGGAGCAGGGTCTTGACCTGGGTCTCCTAGATTTTGGGTGATGGCCTTAACTATTGGCTGTTCTGGGATGGTTCTCTCTCAACCTCATTTTTTCATGGAAAATTCTTGCTTTCATTCTGATGTGGAATGACTATATATACACATACATATATATATATATATATATATATATATATATATATTCATATTCAAACCCACAAACATTTTCACACAGCAGAATTCTTGTTTACTGACAGCCTTAGACACTGCTGTATTCCGTTATTCCACAGCAGCACAGTGGCTACCTTTAGGGAAGAGATGGTAATTCAGTTTCCTTCAGTTCAATCCTCTGCCTCTCCCCTGAGATGGAGCCAGTTTCAGGCCAATAGGGAGGTGGTTTCTGTGATGTCAACCTGTGCTCACCAGGAGCTGGGCTGAAATATACTCAATTGAGCTTGCAGACATCAGATAGTTACAACTTCCCATCACTACTGACTTGGAGTATATTTTCACTAGCAACCAAGGATGTGAAATGTTCATATGACCAGTCACCAGCTCCTCGACCCAAGGATGATGGTCCCCATGAGAACTACAGTTTGTTTAAGGCTACCAAGATGGGACCTTTCATACTGCCTAGTATAATGCAGGCATTCATGAGCTGACACATCCCATTAATGACAAAGATAAATAAAACTCCCATTGGGCCTGATTCTACAACCCTTACCCAGGTTGAGTAGCCCTATCAACCTGTGCAGAGATTGCAGGAATATGCTGAAAACCACTAAAGAACTGAGGAGAAAAGCATCTTTAAAGTGCTTCTGTCACCCTCAGCAGTTGTGTATTTAGGTGAACTGGCTGGATAAGGTTTGACGTGACGCAGGAAGCAAATTACTGCAGATGATGTCACTGTCAAAAACCTGGCCGAGGAACAATTCTATGCATGATCAGATGAATGCTGGAATTATCATACCAGCCATGACTTTCCCCAATACCTTGTACCAAATAATCATCAGCTGAAAGATTTGCATCGTTCAGGAGGTTTAGACTATTGCACAGCTGCATAGACATCATAGTTTCTAATAGATATCGTAAGTAGTAAAGTGTCATCTCGCAGTCAACCTGACAACCATTTTCTTTTGTCGTGTTCTCCAGATAGAACATATTCTAAGTGTCCACAATGAACACGTCAAGCACACTTGTTGTCTCAACATTGTCAGTCCGAATTACTTCCCAACTGATTTCTATTCCTATTTCTCCTCTCCCAACACAAATCAGAGCAATGCATATATGCTGAGATTTCCAGAATTGGCTAAAGGATATAGCCACAGAACTCCCATTCAGTTCAGTGGGAGTCATGTGACTAAATCCCCTAGACAAGCTTTGGAAGTCTCACCCTTCAGTTCCCCCTCCCCCTGAGCATCATCTAAATTTAGCTCAAGCTTTTGCAGTTATGAGACAACGTGCTAGTTTCCTTTGTAAAATCCTCAAACTTAACATGCTGCAAAAAGGTTTTATGTAGCCCCTTATAAGATCTTTGCTACAAGAGAGAAGTAAAAGATTTATTCATACTTCTGATAATGCTATCACATTCTGATCTTCACATAGTAGATAAGTTACTTTTGTCATGACTGACTAAGGGAGGATAATGCATATTCATTCTCTGATAAGGAGCAAAATGCGATCTTTGAACAGAGTACAGTATTCCAACTCCAGATGTTAAGGAGGAAAATATGCAGCACCAGTTACACAAGAGGCCAACAAATCTTTCAGTGCTGATAAAGAGTTAGAGGTGTTTACTAAACCCAAGATCCCTATCATATGCATAACAGTCTGTGTAGATAGCGTGCACTGGGAAGAGCGGGGGTGGGGTGGGGGGGGTGGGGGGGGAGAGTAGCAGAACATTGCTTTTTCCTTCAGTAGATTTCTCTTTTCTCCCAAACAGCTGCCACTCAGAACAGATGCATCATCATAAACACCAAGTGCTGCAGCTCTCCTAAGAGAATTCAAACTCTACCGAAGTGTTCTCCGTATAAAAATTCCATAACGGAGCCCTGAACTACTTTGCATGAACAAAGCCTAATCTTTTATAGATGTGGTGGTGCTTGGCTATATACGTGAACCCCATATACAACAGCTCCTTCTCAGTGCAGTCTTTCATCTTATTAGAGATGACTGCAGATATTTAGGCCTCTTAACTATGCATAATATTTCATATTGTTTCTCATTAAATGGGGGGGGGAGGGGGAGTTCCTCTGTATCCAAGGGGAGATGCTGATAATACCTGGTGTGGCAATGCTTTGAGATCACGACTAGAGTGAGTCATCTTGCATCTTCTGTTAAGAGATCTACCAACAAACATCTCCCCCAATGGACGTTAGAGTATAACATGCTGATAAGAATCAGTGGACCACATCTGCAGCTGGGCTAAACTGGAGATAGGCCTATTTACCCCAGCTGAGGATCTGGCCCAGTAAATTGTTCTGTAACACAGGTATGCACCTAATTGCTTCACTTTTATAGCAATAATGAAGTAGCAGCCAATCCTCATTTAAAAGGGGAAAAGAGATTTAAATTTTTAACTGGATAAATGCTGTGCTTATTTAACAGCCTGTAGAAGGTGCACAATCACCAACAGTAACGCCTAGTCCACAATCACCAACAGTGCCGCCTAGTGGTGAGGCAGAGTTTCTCCCCATTGAAGGCACAGTCTGTTCCTTCAGCATTCCCGCCCCAAGGGTTTCCAGTCCTCCTCTTTGGCACAGAGACTTTATTGGGGGCTGGGTCCTTAAACAGTCAAGGCCTTTTCCAGCTGGTCTCTCACCTAGGTGAAGACTCCGGGTGTGGTAAAGGCCTCTCGGAGTGGGGAGGGGAGCACAGGCTCACGCCATCCCCCGAGCTATGGTCCAGGGCTAAGTAGTGGGCAGCTACACCCAACACCTTGGGGTGCTAAGCCGCTGCCCCCCCAGACGACTTCCTACCCCAGAGTAAATCACTCCAATCATGTCTCTGACCTGCACTCTCAGTCACCTGCTTCTCCTGTGTGGGTTTGCACAGGTCTGTGTGGTCAGGTCCCCCGCAATGAGCTCCTGGGCAGTACTTTCCCATCAGAGTGCAGAACAGCTGCCTGTTCCCTTCCGCTCCCTGACTCCCTCCGAGCTGCTCTGCTCCCCTTTTTAAAGCCTTGCCTTCAGCTCGGGCGAGGGCTTTGCAGGTGTGGCTGGATGGGACAGCCTGAGCCCAGAGTTGCTCCTTAGCCCCCTTGCTCTCCAGTGTGGGGTTTGTAGATCCCACCACACAGCCCCAGGCACCGAGGCTGGGATCGTCAAGGATTTAGGTGCCCAACCCACATTGAAAGCCAGTGAGAGTCAGGCATATAATTCCCCTGTGGGCCTTTGAACAGCTCTCAGTGAGTGAAGAATGAGCAGAGCAATTGCAGAGGCTGAACACAAGCTTCCCTCACCCTGCCTCAAGACAACCCTGAGCCCTAGGTCGGAGGCCAGACTAGATGTTTCTAGTGGCCCTTTCTGGCTTAGGCCGGGTTAACTACCTGTAGGAGTGAGAGGGTATAGTCGAGCCTCCTTCAGTTCAGCCCCAGGCTTTTCAGCAGAGATGGCGGGGTGGGTTCATGATGTGGGCACCTGCCTATTGGAAGGAGTTTGGTATCGCTGTCTATTCCGTAAAGAGTGCTCCCATATACGCATTATGCTTGGTCACAAGCCTTTACAGGAGTGGACCCTTAGGGTTACATCTCCCCAAAGAGAGCACAACCTGGATAAAGGCCTGAGCCAAAGTACGTTGAAGTCCCTAGTACATGAGTACAAAGTACATGGTGTCCCTAGCCTCTATTTGCCAGAAGCTGGGAATGAGCGACAGGGGATGGATCACTTGATGATTACCTGTTCTGTTCATTCCCTCTAGGGCACCTGACACAGGCCACTGTGGGAAGACAGGATACTGAGCTAGATGGATCTTTGGTCTGACCCAGTAGGGCCATTCTTATGTTCTTATGAAGTGGAAGTCTTTCTATTGACTTTATTGGGCTTTGCATCAGGGCCTAACTGACACCAAATGACTTCAATATAGCCCCTCATGAGAAGCCGTGGAGAGAGACTCCTAAAGTTGAGTTCCTTCCACCATGGAATTGCCCCAATTCCACCACCAGAAGTCCCCGGCAGTGGTGGAATACAGAGGAGGAATTGTCCATTAGAGACCTGATGCTGCTCATTTGGGGCCAGAGCATGAACTCTACATCCCCATAAGCAAACAGTTACTCACACAAGTTGTCCCAACTAACTACTTAGATGCCAACATGCTCACAAACACAGACAGATAAAAACACCTCTTCAGTGGAAGGCATAGTAGAATAATCCACTCAAGTCAATGAGACTAGTAACGTGAGTAGAGGTTGGAGGACATTGCCCTTTGATGAAAATTAAGCTACACTTGTCAAGACAAATAATCAAAATATATTTTATAATGCAATATCCTTGGTTTTTATTTTTGGTCATGTTTATCCACTTAACTTGCTAATTTGCAATATTCAGTAGACTGCAATGGGTCTTTGACTGTTATTACAAGATACATTTAATCACATTAGCAGAGAGATGTTCACAGTGTAACATTTCTTTTGCAATTACCCCCAACCCCCATCCTTGTGCTATGAACTAATGCCTCATAGTAGGCAGATATGCTACATTAAGTCTCACTGAATATGAAATTTAAACCATGAAATTTTGCCATATGTCTTACAAGGCGTTCTAGCAAATCATGAGCCCTAATGGAAAAGCCCTATAGGATTTAATAGAAAGTAAGCACTCATCTGTAGGAGTTTTGAACATTCCTATAGGATTTAATAGAGAATTCTATAGTGCAAGTTTAAAAAAAACGATAGAAAAATTCTCAGTCTCTATTCCATTTTATGAGCCACGTTGTCCCTTGGTGTAATCAGCTTAGCTGCATGGAAATCAGTGGAATTATGCTGATTTACATCAGCTGAGAATCTGACATTATGGGTTTTTAAGAACAATTTTTATAGAACCCAGACAGATTTCTGTAGAATCCATAGGACTTTGGGGTTTCCTGTTACTTAAGAGCTTGTTCCTATTCCTAGATCAACATCCAAGATCTCATTAACTAGAGGTCAAATCATATGAAAATACTCTTTCAAATTTCAATGATCCAAGTGTGGAATCGATCCAATGATTATTATGTAAAGTGGAAATTTTAAGAGTCTCGTGAAAAATGCCAAATGTTTTCTGTAGATTAAGTTCTCTGACATTATGGTGCATTAACTGCCTTTACATCCCTGTACGTCATGTGATCATCTTGAGTGGAAACACAGAGGCAGAAGTGAGGGAACAGTTTCAGTATCTGGACACCTACTGGAAAATGTCAGCTATTTCACCTCTTCACAGCAGTGCAATGTGGTGTACTCACCTTGTGTCAGGGTGGGTTGCTGCAAGGGGTTCTTGTCCCTGGTGCCTCTGGCTGGCCATCTGCCTCTTGCACGGCTCCAGCCAAGTCACATAAAATCCAAATCTCTTCCAAAGTAACAGGTCCAAAAGAAAGTCCTAACAAATCCAAAGTAAAAATTATTCTTCAGCCCCTCTTGGGCCAAACTAAGAACAACTATTTCTCCAGCAGGACTCCCCACATTGCCTGCCTCCCCTAGGGATTCTGGCAGTTTACTTCTGGGGTGATTGCATGGTAACCAGAAGATTCCGTATTACACCCACATCTCCACTGATAGACACAGACTGGACATGCAGCTGGACTATCTTAAGGACCTAGCTAGAGAGCGATCTGATGCTCGATCTGCACAAAAGCTACGTCCCTTTGGGATCTGTCATGACGACGATGATTAAATGTGCCGAATAAGGACAGACTTCAGCGCGCAGTCAACTTTAAGCCTTAGTTGAAGTGCTGGGCTGAATCGGGGCCTGACAGCACAAACATTTACCCCCAACCCTTTTCTTCTTATTCCATCTCTCTCCCAATTTCACTCATTTTTTTTCTTTTTACCGAACACCACTCCAATTTGCTCCCACAGCATAAATCTCACTGAATGCTTCTAACACTCATTGGTTCACCTTCCCACCGACACAGAACACACATTACAACATGTAATTAAGTATATGTCAAGATTATCGGGCTAGAGAAAAATTTACAAATCCCCAGTGTGGAATCCCTCAGAAGCAATAATCTTAAAATAAATAGGACAATGCTTCTTATAAGATTCATTAATTTCATGATAATCTAAGAAAAATAATTATTTGTTTAAGATTAGCACAAAATCTATAGGAGTTTAAGGTTTATCTTTCACTGAACATGTAGGAGAGAACTTCAATTATTTAAGTGAAATTAACAGCTCAATGATCACCACCATTTCAGCATAACAGAAATATTTATAGTTAGATAAACTGATGCGTTAAGGAGTCTCTGTAACCAGTCCAGAGGCTGGCATTCCCAGCAAGGTAAAATATGGTAGATTAGTGCTAACATAAGTTAAATTTTGGGCTGCTCTTTGACCCTGCCAGCAGGTAGAGGATCATGGGGGACAACTACTGCACTGGTGGGGTGCAAAATAAACTTTATTAAGAAAATGCAAAAACAGGGAAAATTCAATAGTGACGGGTATGGGGTTTGTTAAGGTAGACAATTGGGGAGGGGTTTCTTTTAGTAAATAGGATGGGGGTTTCAATAGTGGGGTACAATACAGTGGGGTACAATACAGTTGGTAACCAATTAACACTGAAGTATAAATGTAACAGGTAGCTAACAATTTCTATGTGAAGGGTGTGTCACAGCAGCATATAACCAACTAACAGTTATGGGTAAAATGTGTTGCATAACCAACAACTCTAGGTAAAAATGTGTCACAGTGGTGTAAATGTAAAATGTGAGGGGTGTTAGAGAGAAAGAGGGTAACCAATGGGGTTTTATGCTAGACTTCAGTAATACAATTGAGGCTTGGCAGCAGTAGGAGCGGGGTGAGCACGTGGGGGAAGGGATTAAGAGAGAGAGAGAGAGAGCGCAGACAGGCTGCAAGTTTAAACAGTAGAGAGACTGCAACGAGTGACTAGGGAGCTCGGGGGACACGGGCAAGCTCGGGGGGGGGGGGAAGTTAGGGCAGCGGGAAGACACACTTAACCACAATTATACAGAACGCAGCAAAATCTTATCTATGATCTAACTTAACCAAGACTACACAAATTAGCAAGTAACAGAACACAATGCAACAATTTTTTAAACCTAACTTAACCACAGCTATGCAAAATGAAATTACAACTTATCTGGACTAAGAACCTGATTCTAATAGGTGCACCTTACACTATGCCACTTCTTTGATCAGGAGGGGGAGCAGTTCCGGAGGGCAGAGTGGTGTGGGCCCAGGGTACACCCCTGGGGGGGGGGGTTAACTAGTGGTGGCTGCAGCAGTGGGGTGGCTGCAAGCTGGCAGCCCAGGATACAGTCCAGGAAGGCACAGCCTAGCAGCGGCACAGGCTTATTTCTAGCAGCAAAGGCGCTGCGGAGCAAGAAACAGATTACAGATACAGACCAAGGAGTTAGCTTGGGTCTGTCTGCTGGGGAAACAAGGCCAGCAGCTAGGACAGGGGGAGTTTGCAAGAGGGAGTTCTTACCAATCAGCAGCAAGCACAGAGACAGGAACGGCAGTAGCATCGGAGGATGGAGAGAGGACTCGATTCGCTTACAATAATCAGGAGATCTCCAGGCACAAATTCGTTGTTCGTGGGAGGGGAGTTTAAAAATGGGGGTATGCTCAAAGACAAACGAGAGCGGGGAGAGGGCCCCCCAAAGACCCCTAGCTGATCAGACCAGGTGGCAAAGCAAGGACCTTCTCCGAGGTCTGATCAGAAAATGTCCGGCTTTAAAGGCAAACTCAGGCAGTTTCCCACCAGTACTTTTGATTGGCTCCTCTTGATACAGGGGAGGAGAGAAGGCAGGGAAAGGCTGCAGGTAAGCATAGGCATGCCTGGGCATGTTCTGAGCCACAGGTATGACTCATATGCTTAGTGAGTTGGCCACTTCAGGTCTTGCATTTCTGGGCAGTGCCCCCCCCACAGAGCCCGGGTCTGAACAAAGGAACCAAACAAAGAAGCAAGAAGCCCCCTCCCTAGGCAGAGCAATGGCTCCAGTTAGTCTGTACAAGCCATTCCTATGAATAGGGCTGTGACTTTAGTTAGCACAATGGCCGGGAGGGGCGGCCACACAGGACAAACAGAAAGGAGAGGGGAAAAAAGGAATGCAGCAGGGGGACAGCTGTAACAGACACTCTTTACCTTTTTTCTTGTAGGACCTTTTGTGATGCTATAGCTTAAGACTGTCCCCATTGTAAATTCTTTTAAATAAAACATTAATATTTTACCTTTCTATCTCGCACATCCCAAATCAAAACCAAGGAAGAGAGGCTGCCTCTTCTAAAGAATGGTTCTGATGTGCACCGAGATGTCTGAATGTGACTAGTGATTTGAGTTCACTACTACAGACACCCTAAAGAGGCTTGATTTTCAGTGTGTGCTCAGCAAAAACGCACTTACAAAAAAAAAAAAAGCTTTGTGTATGGAAAGGGGGAAAAAGTTTCTTCAAAATATTCTACTTTATTTTACCATAATCACCCCCAAATATAATGACGATCTTTCATCGGAGGATCTCAGTGCACTTTACAAATATAAAATGAGCTAATCCCACAGGACCTTTGGGAGGTATTTGGGCAGGCATCCCTAGATGGCGCTGTTAACCATAGTCTTGCAAGTTCTTTTTTTCTTAGTACGTGAGTTAGTTTTGAGGATGAAGAAACGCTGCATTACGCTTAGTTTTGTTGGGCAGATTTCCTTTGAGGGAAGTTGTGACACACAGCGGAGAGTTTACTCTCTGCATGGAGACACAATTCCTGGAAACCAGGCACTGCCATGGGATGAGATTCCTGCCCACATGCTTTTGGCTCTGCCCCTGTTCCAGGACTGGCACATGTGTGTAAAGAAAGCAAGTTACACTTCTGTGTCTTCACAGCACATTTAGCCCAAGTTATAATCAGGGGCGGCTCTATGTTTTTTATCGCCCCAAGCACGGCAGGCAGGTGGCTTTCGGCCTGCGGGAGGTCCGCTGGTAACGCGGATTCGGCGGCATGCCTGTGGGAGGTTCACCGGTCCCGCGGCTAGCCGCCGCTGAATTGCCGCCGAAGCCGCGGGACTGGCGGACCTCCCGCAGGCATTCCGCCGAACTGCTGCCCTCACGGCGACCGGCAGGCCGCCCCCCGCGGCTTGCCGCCCCAGGCACGTGCTTGGTGCGCTGGTGCCTGGAGCCGCCCCTGGTTATAATATAAGTGTTATCCCATCCACACCAGCGCCGTATTATTGCCTAGGCCGACAAGGCCTAGGCCCAGGGTGGCAAATTTGCAGGGGCGGAAGCTCCCCTCTGCGCCCCGCCCCACCCCCCTGCTCCAGCTCACCTCCGCCTCCTCTGCAAGCGGGCTGCCGCGTCCTGTTTCTCTCCCTTCCCAGCGCTTGCGCCGCGAAACAGCTGTTTCGCGGGGCAGGGAGGGAGGGGGGCGGAGGGGGAACGCCGCGCACTGGGGGAAGAGGCGGGGCCGGGGGCGGGGATTTGGGGAAGGGATCCAATAGGGGAAGGGAGGGGGCGGAGTTGGGGCAGGGACTTTGGGGAGGGGGTTGGAATGGGGGCGGGAAAAGGGTGGAGTCGGGGCAGGGCCAGGGCGGCAATTCTTTCCTGGCCTAGGGGCGGCAAAATTATTAATCCGTCACTGATCCACACACAGAAAACTCTAGCTTGAGTTAAGTGGTGCTTTTAACTCCAGCTAGCTCTCCTGTCAGGGGTCGGTGAGCTGACGCTTGAGTGCTTCTGAAGGTGGAGGTGGTAATGCACCGGGGATTGCCCCAACAGTTTGAGTTGTAACAATTTATCAGCAGCTAATCCAATCACTCTGCCAATCCAACCAGTCTGTGCTGCTAATCAAGTCACTCTGTGCATCTCCAGTGTTGTTCTGGAATACGGTCACACTCGCTCAGGCTAACTTAGCTCAAGTGCAGTTAACTTGAGTGTGCAAATGCATCACTGATTTCCTCCCTCGCTAGGAAGCTGACCTGCAGGCCCCCAGAATCCCACTCATGCTTGGCCGAAGGGTAATGCTGTTGTCAGCAGCAGTGTTGGAAGAAGGGGCAACACAGTATTTTACAGATGGAGAAATGGGGGATCAAACAACTCGCCCCAAGTTACACAGCCAATTCAATTGCAGCTGGGGGAATGGGGGGTGGGCGGGGAGAATTCCAGAATAGAAAATAGCTTTCGTCCCTCCCTTCAGTCAAATGTGAGCATTTCTCTAATAGGCTTCCCTGGTTTCAACTGTTGCATCGCAAGGGACACAGGGTGCAGTTATGTCTATAACCCATCACCTTCTTGTTACCGACCCCCTATTTATATCCCTCTTGTATATTTTATTCCATTAGGGAGTCATAGAGAAATAAATTAGAATCGCAACACATCTACAGCTCGTTCTGAAAGAGATTGTTAGCACTTGACTCACCTCCTTACACGTCAATTTAGCACTCTTAGCAGGATTTAAATTGAATCAAGACCAACCTGCTTAAGACAGAATTGTATCTTTCCCCCCACATGTTTTGCAGGAATGAAAAAATCACGTTATTACAACCTGAGAACATTTGTGAATTTAGAACGCAACAGGCTGATTCACCTGCCCAGTTCTCCCACTTTCTGTATGACTCAGTTATTCTGTAACTGTACCCAAGGACCAAGTGCAAACCTAGAATTTTTAGTGCCAGTGTTTCTGAGCAAACAAAAAACAAACAAAAAAAACCCCAGATTCCTATTGATGGTGCACATCACACACTGGAGCATGCAAAGAGCCATTTCATCCTGCAAACCTTACTAATCCTGCCCCTTGGATGAAGTCCATTAAAGCGCGAGTTCCCATACAAGCTAAGCAGAACTTCTAAAGGGAGGAAGAATGATCCTGTGGCTAAGGCAACCACTAGGGGGCTCATGAGATGTGGGTTCATTTCCCAGCTCTGCCTCAGATCTCCCATAGCACATTGTGGAAATCACTTAATGTGCGTCTTGGTTCACCATCAGTAAAATGGGGATAATACAACTTCCTTTGTGGGTCTTGTCTATTTAGAGTGCAAAGCTCTTGTGGTAAGAGACTGTCTCTTACCACAAGTATGTACAGTACCTAGCACAATGGGGCCCTGATCTCCGTGGGGGCTATTGTAATGCTACTAATTGTCATGACTTCAGAACAGTAGACGCTTTGACTTCAATAGGGCTACCTCTATAAGTAAGGGCTCTACATCTGATCTTTAATTGGGTGGTAGTGACCTGACTTTTTGAGGTGCTGGGCACCTGAAGCTTTTGTTAACCTAATGAAAAATCAGAGAGTAGTGCCAAGGTTTTCAAAAGCAATCAGTGATTTGTGGCTGCACTAATTTTGGGGTGACCAATTTCAGACACAAAGAGAGCTGATTTTCAGAACATGGGTGCCTAGCACTCTCAAGGTTTCAGGTGCCCAAAGACGCTGATATCTAGTCAGTTACTAGTCAGGCAGTCTAAGCCTAGCTGTTTAAATTACCCAGTTTACCAAAGCAAATCGAGGTGTTTAACCGGGGCGCGCACACACACAAAAAGCTGGAATCAATGGGATTAAAACATGTGCTTAAGTTTTTTCCTGGATCAGGGCCTAATCAGCAGAACAGGGCCAACAACACAAATGAGTAATTCTCATTCTACCCAGTTCATTACAACAGGAATAGCTGTCCCAGCAAAATACACAAGTATTTTCCCCCCTTCCTGCTGTTCATGAACCATTGAACTCTGGGAACACGAGGACCCTCCAGTACATCTGATCTCTTTCCAGTTCCCCTTACATATGCCTCTTAAAGCACATGTGAGCAAATGTACAGATAGCTGCTGACTGAGTGACGTTTAGTACCTCATGGAAGAAATGGGGCTTTATAACCTGTGCTGGTCTCAGGATTACTCTCACACACATTTCATGAAGTGTGTCAGATATCCTTTGTAACATACTGCATTGTTTTATTAAGACTATTCCCTCTGAACTGAGGGCTTTTAGCAATGAAATAGAGTCTTAAATAAATTTAACGGTGAAGCAGTTAGGAGAAAAACTCACAAATACACCACTTTTAAGGCTACCAGCTAGCTAACAAAAGCTCAGAGATGGAAGACTTCTAAAGATGATAATCCGTTCCCCTATCTCTCAGCATATATCATTTTACTAATTAGGTGTATTAAGAGCTGCGTCTGTCGTGTTTCACTCATTTACACAGACATAAGAAGACACATTTATAAGTCATTAGGGTGAAATAAAATCTTTGCTGGGTTTAATTAATTTAAATATTCATGGAAACAGTACTGGGGAGGAATGTTGTTCTTAATCAGAACAGACACTGCTGTTTTATAATGCAAATTGCCTTTTCTTATGTGGACAACACCAGGTACCTACAATAAAAAGAGGCAGAACGTTAATTACAAGGATGGGGAAAGTTACCTCAAAATGACTGCGACTGTACTATAGCTACTGACTGAAGAATGAACTCAGCTGAGACCAACATATGCCTAGTACATATGTTGAGGTTAATACATACATGACCTGCAGGTAAATTACTGTAATTAACTGAATCTGAATATGGCGGAAAACATTTATGAGCCACCATTATTATTGATAAACATATTATGGTAGTGCGCCTAGGGACCAACCAAGAATGTGGCCCCATTGTGCTAGGTCAGAGGTGGGAAAACTATGGCCCAGGGGCCACATCCGGCCCTCCAGATGTTTTAATCCAGCCCTCAAGCTTCCACCGGAGAGCAGGGTCCAGGGCTTGCCCCGCTCTGACGCGCCAGCTGGGGAGCGGGGTCAGGGACTTGCCGCACTCGGCATGGCTCCCGGAAGCAGTGGCATGTCCCGCCTCCGGCTCCTACGCGTAGGGGCAGTCAGGATGTTCCACACCCAGGAACCGTGGCCAATAGGAGCTGTAGGGCAGCACCTGCAGACAGGGCAGTGCGCAGAGCCACTTGGCCACGCCTCCACTAGGAGCTGGAGGGGGGACATGCTGCTGCTTCTGAGAGCTGCTTCAGGTAAGCGCTGCCCGGAGCCTGCACCCCTGACCCCCTCCTGCGCCCCAACCCCCTGCCCCAGTCCGGATCCCCCTCCCGCCCTTCAAACCCCTCAGTCCCAGCCTCAAGCACCCTCCTGCACCCCCAACCCCTCATCAGCAGCCCCACCCCAGAGCCCGCACCCCCAGACGGAGCCCTTACCCCCTCCTGCACCCCAACCCCCAATTTCATTAGCATTCATGGCCCGCCATACCATTTCCATACCCAGATGTGGCCCTCGGGCCAAAAAGTTTACCCACCCCTGTGCTAGGTGCTATACAAAACACTGAGAAGTAGACAGTCCTTCCTCCAAATAGCTTACAAGCTAACTAGAAAGGACAAACACAGGACAAGGGGGGGAAAAACACACACAAGCAGAGCAATTGGACTCCTCTAGGATAATGCAAATTATGAAACTCAGACAGGGAATGAGAGAGCTGGAGACAAGGCATAACTGAGAAAATTTATTAATTTAGAACATAATCGACTGATTCACCTGCTCCCTTCCCCAACTTCATGTATGACTTTCCCCTAGAGGCAGAACGATAGTCACATGACTGTCCTCATTCCTCACCGTGCCCAGAAAAAAATAGCCAACACTTGGAGGGTAAAAGATGGTAACCTACATCTAGAATAGGTTAAAAGCTAACACACATTAGCTAACCATGACCTAACCTCAACCTCTTTTCCTAATCTAGACGCATCCACTATCCCCTACTAATGGAGGAGCAGTGAGTTTGTTTTTTGATTCATCAGTATGCTATTTTAGAGTTTTATACTGCTGCCCATCGCCGTAGTATCTGAGTGCTCTCCACGTAAAATATTCCCTTAGGATTTGTTGTTCTCCCTCTCTCTCTCTCTTCCCCCTCCCCCCACATCGGCTCTCTTTTGAGCTCAAGATAAGCCAAATAGAATGAATTAATAAACCATGCACCACCCGTTCAGGTGTCTTTACAACCAAGAACCTTTCTTCTGAGCAAGTTTCTGTATCTCACTAAAGAGAGGGGGTATTTTTAAACAGTATCAAAAGAGTTCAGCAGGCTGGGTGGAACATGCTCAAGAAAATAAGACCCCATGCGTCCCCAAGGTTATTTGGTTAACATCTCAGCCAGCAGACACTGCACTAAAAAAAGGGGGACTACAAGCAGACTAAAGAAATACAGTGATCACACACTCCCCCTGCTTAGTCATGAGAGATAACAGGGCAACCCACTACAAGTCATATTAATGTAGATCAGTGGTTCTCATCCTTTTCCATACCAACACCTCCCTTTTGCACATCTGGACTCCTCTTGCATCCAGCTGGGACCCCATTCCCATTTAGCAATATGGGACAGGGAAGGTGGACATGACCTCTTAACATCTGTTGGCGACACCTAGGTAGAAAACTCCTGCTCTAGGTTCTTGTCCTGCACTATTGAAATAAATGGGAGTTGAACTCGTGATGTCAACATAAGAAGGATCAGGATGGGAGATAGTATACTAATATCTAATACTAGGTAGCAGGTTAAAAACAAACACAAGAAAGTTTTTTTTCACGCAACGCACTGTCAACCTCTGGAACTCCTTGCCAGAGCATGTTGTGAAGGCCAATACTATAACGGGTTTCAAAAGGGAGCTAGACAGATTCATGGCAGATAGGTTCATCAATGGCTATTAGCCAGGATGGGCAGAAATGGTGTCCCTAGCCTCCATTTGCCAGAAGCTGGGATTAGGTGACAGGGCATGGATCACTTGATGATAACCTGTTTGTTCATTCCCTCTGGGGCACCTGCCATTGGCCACTGTCAGAGGACAGGATACTGGGCTTGATGGACCTTTGGTCTGACCCAGTATGGCTGTTCTTATGTAATTCATTTCGGGCGAGGTTTAGGAAGCAGATTCAAGTATCAAAAGACAGAAAACAGGCCCCTGCATTT
Organism: Emys orbicularis; assembly: GCF_028017835.1. Classification (NCBI taxonomy): domain Eukaryota; kingdom Metazoa; phylum Chordata; order Testudines; family Emydidae; genus Emys; species Emys orbicularis. Next base: position 138,527,155 of record NC_088684.1, read on the forward strand.
CACCCAGACATTCACACTGACCTTGCCCCTCTCCCCAGACGCCCATCAATGCGTCATGAAGAGTGGAATCAATCTCACCCCATCACAAACGCTCGTTCTGCATTTGTTCAAAACATAATAAAGTTTAATATAGTCACGATTCAAACTAAACAGCCACAATTCAACCTCAGAGCCAACTCCCCTTAGAATTCTGACAAGCAACAAATGAACTTAATATAAATATGCAGGGAAAACTCATCTTTGCCTGTGGACTGGAAAAACTGCTGACTCCCAGCACAAAGACTTAATAGACTGACTGGTTGGAAATTTATTCTTGCCCAGACCTAATGCTTCAGCGATCTGGTTGTTAGTCAAATCAATGTTTGCTGAAGACTCACCTGTCAAAGTGTCGGAGCGGCCTAGTGCACAGGGCAATGGGCTGAGGCACTGGTTTCTACTCCTAGTTCTGCCCCTTGCCCATTGTGTGACCTTAGTCAAGTCACTTCACCTCCATTTCTGCTCTCATCCTTTTTTATTGAGACGGTGAGTTCTTTAGGGCAGGCGCTCTCTTTCAATAAAAGTAGAGGAAGGATTATCCTATGGTTAGAGCAATAGCCTGCAGTTCTAGAGACCATGGCTCAGTCACCTGTTCGATCAGACTGTGTGCGGCCAAGGGCAACTCACTTAGCCTCAGCTCCCCACCTATAAAATGGGATGATTATAATTCCCTACCTCACAAGGCTATTGTGAAGATAAATATTAAAAATTGAGGTACTCAGATGCTATGGTAATTGGAGGAGGGGGTCATATAAGCACCTACAACAGAGACAGATTAGATAAAGTATCCCTGGTACAACTGGTCCCTGGATCTTGGCTGAGGTCCTAAATGCAGCTGCACTAAATTAATAATGTTCTGTGCTTGAATCTCAAATTACCTGTTATGGTTTTTGCTAGACCTGCCTAGAACCCAGAATTAGTGAGGTGTGAGAAAATGAGAAATAAGGCATGTAAAAGAAGAGTGTTTAATCTCCCCCCCCCCGCCCCTTTTAAACCTCTGAAAATGCGGAATTTGGTTTAGGGACTGGACAGAAGAGGGCCCTGGTGCTGTAAAGATGAGGGGTAAAATTTTCAAAAGCCCCTCAGTGACTGAGGTTCTTATGTCACTTTTAAAGATGGGACTTGGTCACTTTAGAAAATTTCCCCCCAGATCCCTAGGTGAATGCCCCACCCAAATCATTTCTGAAATGATTCTGATTTCTGCAAGTGCATCTGTTATTTCTAAATATTGACCCAAGACGTTTGGATAAATACTTTCCAGGCTTTGGGTGGCTCATGAATTGTTCACTGTGACTACTGGCCAAGATTTTCAGAAGTGATTAGGGACTTTGGATGCCTCGGTATTTGAGTATCCAAATTTGACACCCCTTTAAGAGGCCTGATTTTCAGAAAGTGCAGAGCATCTGCCCTCTGCAAATCTGTCTCCTTTAAAGCTCATAAAGTTGGGCACCCAGAATCCCTAACCACTTCGAAAAATAGGGACTATTCTCAGTTCATGGTGTGTGTTTGGCCACATGGTATTGTTTCCATTCCCTGACTAGATGGCTAGATTTTAAAGCCAGAAAATGAAGTACTTTTGCAGTGAATTCAATGAAATATTTTGGGTTCACAATTTATTGTTTTTTTAATACAGGTGATCATTTGAATGCTCCTGAACAATTCATAGATTTTGAAGGCCAGAAAGGGACCATTATGAACAGCTAAATTGAATACCTCCATAACACAGCACAGAGAATTTCATCCAGTCAAACCCATGTCTTCTGGCTTAGTGAGAGCATGACCTTTAAAAAGACATCTAATCTCAAAGACTTCCAGTGATGGAGAATCCATCACGTCTCTGATTCTTCCAATGGTTAATTACCCTCACTGTTTCTCTTACTTTCAGCAATCCATTTATTCACCTGCAATTTGCTACACCTTCACTGGCTAGATGCAGTCTTATCCTATGACAAGCAGCAAATCTAATTCAAAATAATTTAACTCTTAATTCATTATTCAAGTAACTCTGATCCAAAGTGGTTCACCTACCATTTGATGTGATCACAACAGAATCTATCCAGTAGTCACATAACAGGAAGTGTTTATAGCAGGACTGGACAGATACAAAGTCTTGGTTTTCAGAGATGCTGAGGACTTTCAGCTCGCAATGATTTCAATACGAGTTGCAAACAGCATCTCTGAAAAATCAGGCCCAAGGTGTATTGCTAGTTCCTGAGCATCTGTGAAATGGACAGGTTAAGCCTTTAAAAAAAATGCAGCAGAAAAATAGACATAATAGCAAGATAAGCTCAGAAAAAAAATGCTGCTCAAAAGTGCAAAGCTCTTTTAATTTTTCAACTTACTATTCATAGAGGTTCTGTCTTCTATCCAGGTGTCAGAAGCTGCTTCTGAATGTTATGCAAGGAGGGTTCCATTGAATGGCAGTAGCAGTTGCGAGATGAGCAAGGCACATCAGCTTGATACAAATCAAACATTTTTCCCCCTTTTTCATTTTACATCTCCAGCCTGATGCTATTAACAGAGGAGGGAACAGATGCAGAAACTGTTTTGGCTCCACAGACCCTTCGCTGCAGCTGAAATCTGTTCCGGCCTCCGCTAACAGCAGGGATGCAGATGTAAAGGAAAACAAAAATCTTTTAAGCCAAGGTTTTAAGAAGTGATTACTGATTGTGGGTGCCCAATCTGAGACACTGCAAAGGAGTCTGATTTTCAGAGGAAGAAGAGAATGCTTAGCGTTTTCTGAAAATCCGGCTCATTTAAGGGGCCTCCAGCTGGGCACCAAAAATTGAAGTGCTCAAAATCACTAATCACATTTGAAAACCATGGCCCCCGTTTTCAGTTCTGACTGTAGAAGTGCTCAGTGCCATTAAAATGGCTCTTTTAGCAAACATGCTCACGCTCTCACACACACAAGGGTATGTCTGTCCTGGAGATAGAGGTGTAATAGCAAGCTTGGATCAACAGACCCCCTGCTAGTTTGATTAAGCTAGCGTACTAAAAGTAACAGTGCACCTGCAGCAGCAATGGAAAGGGGTAGCTGCCCCGGGTACATTTCTAGGGTTTCAGATGGGCTTGTACTCTAAGTGGCTAGCACATCATGCTACTTGTGCAGCTTGGCAATGCTGCTATTTTTAGTGCGCCAGCTCAATCAGAGCTAGCATGGGTATGTCTCCCTCAGCTGGAAATGACACCTCCAGCATTGATGTACCCACAGTCTGAGGGACCAACTCTGTGCTGGTCCCTAGGGGTAGAGCAAAAGGAGCTTTAAAATACCATTACGCCCTTTGGATTCTGGACCACATTGGAGTGGAGTGCAGTGGAGTGGAGACCAACATTGCCCCCAGTGTAAACTGGTGCAGCCCTAGAAAACATCCCAGAATCCTCACAGTGCTGTGCATGACCCCTACCCACAACCCACCTCTACCTCTCTTGGAAGGCAGATGTAAAACCCCCTCTTCATCATGACAGAGAACCATGCACTGGCTCCAAAGCTTTGAAGGTTGACTCACTGCTCAGCCCACACAGGCTGCTGCTGATTTCCTGATAACCAATACAATGATGAATATGCCTTATGTTATTGGGATTGAGATGGAAACAGGCCCGACCTGTGAGATTGGGATTACCTGCGTTGGTTCAAGATCATTAGACTTGAGTTAGAATTTTAATGTGGACTATCCCCAAGTTCGAGAATATTTGAAAACAGGGTTCTGATTCCAGCCCCATCCACCCAATGGGGTAAATGTTACATCCCACCCATTTCAATTCCTTTGTTTGTTTTTATCAGTATGGAGTTCTGTATAATGCCATCTACCATACTCCAATGGCTCAAAAATTCATTGACCTCTGAAAACAACAGCTGAACATTATTATTTTGGCTTAACCTTCTGCAATACTGTGGTGATCAATAGTGCAAGTAGCAGCCCCAAGTTGCATTACATAGGCCAGAACCTCAGCTGGTATAAATTGATGCTGCTCCTCTGAAATCAGTAGAGCTAAACCCATTTACACCAGCTGAGAATCTAACTCCTTTTTATATTTTATGATCCTTACTATCTAATTCTCAGCATCGCCTGGCTACCTCCCCATAGTAACACACAAAACAGTATGGAAAGAATCCCTTCAATTACTTGTTTCCATATTGCCTTTTCATCTGCGAAAAGGAACGTACTGTGTACCGCTATTCATCTAGTTCGCTGCGGGCAATTTGTAAAAACACTATCTTGAAGGTAGGTGTTTTATCTAATCTGCAGAGATTCATGCCATCACAGAGCTTCCAGTCATAGAAGTGATATTTAGCTCGCAGGCTAAGAGGTAAGCATGCAAAACGCAGTTATAGATGGGTCCCCGATGAAGCAGAGCCTCCGCCGCACAGAAGGCGAGCGAGATTCCACCATGGCATGTTCATGGCATTGATTACACCAGTATTCCCAGTCCCATGCATTAACTAAAAAAAAAAAAAAGCATGGAGTCAGGTCCCCAAAATCATGAGATTTTTCTTACAATTAATAAGATTTGGGGTGGTTCTTATTTGCCTCTGAGTTTTTGAACCTGTAAAGAATACTCATTTCACGTTTCCAAGCTTTTCTCCACAGCCACCAGGGCAAGAAACTTGATTCCACTAATCAACTGACACCAGCAGCTGTCTTTTTCAGAAAACAAGCCAAACCAAAAAACCAAGACCAAATATTGCGTGACTCTTGATAAAACCTTGAGAGTTGGCAACAAAGAGATGCAGTTGAATGCGTTGCGAAGATTTTAAGCACAACGAGGCCTTGATTTTACACCTGTAAAAATGGGGAACAACAACAATAATAACAACACTGCTCTACAGCCAAAATGCTTCTGAAATAAATGTAGTCAAACTTTACTAATTCTGGGTCACTGAGAACGAAAATGATGCTTAAAATTGTTGACTGGCTCTAGTTTTCAAGATATGCTATTGGGTCAGTATATACGACCCTTGACTTGGGAATGGCGGAGGATAAGTGAGTTATAAAGGGAAGGGATCTCAATTTAAACCAGAAATGACTAAAATACATCTTTGACTGGATCTATGAATAAATCTATGACTGGGTTTGGACAGTACTTGCTTTTTAGGCAAAACAATGAATGATGCAATCTGAAGCTGGTATTGCATCATACATGATATGAATTGCATCATGTTATTCCTAGAAGTCATGGATGATGCAATCATAACAAAGCTTACATCACTCTGCTGAACAAATTGCCCTATATCAACTCTAGAAATCATACAGTGTCGTGCTCTCTTATTTGTCAGTGTTTGATTTTGCAAAGGGACACATTTCTGTTTAGCCAAAGTGAGCAGAGATGCCTCGTACTTGTGTGAACAGTGCAGATAACTTCTGCTATGTTTGTGGTGAAGTGACTTTTGAATCACAAAAGCGCAGTATAACCACTATGGTTAAGAAAGCCTATCACCTCTATTTTGGCTGCAAAATTGGAGATCAGGACAAGAGGTGGGCCCCACACATATGCTGCAACACTTGTGCAACAAATCTTCGCCAGTGGTTGAACAGGAAAAGGAAATCTATGCCTTTTGCAGTGCCAATGATTTGGAGAGAGCCAACAGATCGTACCAGCAATTGTTACTTCTGCATGGTGCCTCCAGTTGGGAAAGGTGTGTCAAAGAAGAAAAAGTGGACTGTGCATTATCCAAACATTCCATCAGCTATACGCCCAGTACCCCACGGAGAAGGACTGCCTGTTCCTGATGCACCAGAATCATTCTCACTTGAGTCAGACGAGGAAGAGGAAGAGGATGAAACTTCTGGTCCTGAACCATCAATGTCACAGGACCCACATTTTCTCCCATCCTCCTCCTCTGAACCACACCTCATAACACAAGGTGAACTGAATGACCTTGTCAGGGATTTGGAACTACCCAAGAGTAAGGCAGAGCTGTTGGGCTCCAGACTACAGCAGTGGAATCTCCTGGAAGGTGATGTTAGGGTTTCCATGTTCCGTGACCGTCAAAAGGATCTTGTCCCATTCTTCTTCATGGAAGGTGATCTTGTAGCCTGCAACAACATCGATGGTGTGATGGCAGCCCTCAACATCGTTCACGATCCAGATGAGTGGAGACTGTTCATTGATTCATCGAAGACGAGTCTTAAAGCTGTTTTACTGCATAATGGCAATGTTTTGCCATTGATTCCAGTTGGTCATGCAGTCCATATGAAGGAAACCTATGACAACATGAAACAACTTTTGAGGTGCATAAACTATGACCAACATCAGTGGCAGCTTTGTGGCGATTTGAAGGTTGTTGCTCTCTTGCTTGGTCTGCAGACTGGATACACAAAGTACTGCTGTTTTCTCTGCGAATGGGATAGTCGTGCAAGAGATTCCCACTACATCAGGAAAGATTGGCCACTCCGACAGTCATTGGAGCCTGGGAGGAAAAGTGTTCAGCATCCACCACTTGTTGAATCAAGGAAGATTTTGTTACCACCCTTAAACATCAAGCTGGGTCTGATGAAGGACTTTGTCAAGGCCATTGACAAAACACAAGCAGCTTTCAAGTACCTCCATGGAAAATTTCCAAGGTTAAGTGAAGCTAAGATAAAGGAAGGTGTCTTTGTTGGTCCTCAGATTCGTGAACTTCTTCGAGATGATGCATTTGACGATGCACTGCGTGGCAAGGAAAAGACGGCATGGAAAGCCTTCCAGTTAGTGGCAATAAATTTTCTCGGAAACAACAAGGCAGACAATTACAGGTTGTTGGTGGAAAACCTCCTCAAGGCATACAAAAGCCTTGGTTGCAACATGTCACTAAAGATACATTTTTTGCACTCTCATCTAGATTTTTTTCCACCGAACTGCGGAGCAGTGAGCGACGAGCACGGCGAGCGATTTCACCAGGACATTGCAACAATGGAGAAACGCTATCAGGGCAAATGGAGCCCATCAATGCTTGCAGACTATTGCTGGACAGTGACAAGAGATGCTCCATTTAATGAATACAAGAGACAAGCCAAGAAGCGCCGAGTAGACACTGAATGGGACTAAACTATGTACATAATAGTTTTTTGCCTTTTGTTTCATCATAAATTTTATTTATATAACCCTTTTGCTGATTTTTAAAGTGTTACATAAACAGGACAGGTGAAATATTATCATGTAAAGCAACCATAAACACATGAAAAGACCTAGGTTTACAATTTATGATTAAAACTCTACTATCTACACAATATACATAGACATAAAATGTAAAAACTTAAATATCTTAGAAACAGTAGCCAATCAGTTGTTTTAATTGTCATATTTGAATTCAGCACATCAAAATACATAATAAATAGCACATTTTTATCTCTGAAGCAGACGACTTCTCAAAAATTGTAGACCAGTGTAATAATTCTTCCCTACCTCACATGGGTGCTGTGAGGAGAAAGTACCGGTAATTAAAGGAGATGCTCAGATGCTATAGTGCTGAAGGCAGTATCAGCACCTGGGATAGAATAGGCCCAATCCTACGCACTGCTGAGTAACCTCAATGAGAGCTGAGAGCACTCTGCACCTAACAGGATTGGCCCCAGGTAGATATATGAATGCAGTGTTTTGGTAGCTTTTTGAGACACACTGATGCAAAAAAAGTTTCATTTCAAAATTATTTACCAGGTGCACAGAAAATCCTTGACAGGGAAAAAGAGGTGGAATAATGAAAAATGAATGTATGCCAAAAGGAACCCAATTCCCCTCCCCTTTATTCGGTGGGAGTTTTGCCATTGCTTCTGATAGGAGTACGCTCTTTAGAGAGAGTTCATTCCCAGTGCAACATCAGGAGGAGGATTTTCACTGAAACATGAAACCCAAACGATGGGTTAACAAGTATAAAGAGAACAAGCATTTTTCATTGCAGCTGAGTAGCTCTGCAATGCACAAATTGATCATGTTAGCATTGGTGACTCTATGGAATTTATGTACAAATTCAGATTTTACAGCATCCAGTTGATCAGAATTGGAATCGTTTCTGCAATCTAACCCTACCAGATATATTGGAGGGCAGGGAGGAAGAAAGAGAGAAGAACTAATACAATGAACCACTTTAATTTTTAATGCAACCCTTTTGTCAGTAGAATCTCTTTGCAACAATAATGTCACTTCCATTCCTAATTAGGAAACATTAAAAGAATCACTACTACCCCAATTTCAGACCTCCAAAATCCATTTGTTACCTTCAAGAGCAGGCTGTATTTAATTTTAGTTGCATTAAGAGTAGCTGAAAAGCTATATCATGGGAGAGCAATACTGCAGGGGAATTCAGTGAAACAGACTTTTTCCTCCCCAGCTTCCCATGATTTCAGTTCTCTCTGTTGGCAACATTGTGAAGTATAAAAAGGCTAAAAAAAAAAAAAGATACAACTGTTAAGCAACAATGGAACGTCAACAGCTCCCTTTTTAAGGGAATAACACAGGAAATTTTGGCTGTGATATCATGGTCTTGTGACAGTCAGATGAATAAATACATGTCTCTTCATTTTAAATATTATTTTTATGATAGAGTGCAATAGCTGTTCCTATTTTCTGGCCTTACTGCAATACCAAGACTGCGTTCCTCGGGACAGATACTGGTCATTGTGGCTATGGTGTAAATCCAGAGTAACTCCTGTACAAACAAGTTACTCTGTTTCACAAGCGTAACTGATATCAGAATCCAGCCCATCGTATGGAATTTCTATGCTCCCTCTTAATTATCAGCCGAGGCAGCGAGAGGGGAATCACCACAAGAGGAAGTAGAAGCCAAAACAAACAAGACCCTAGGGGCTAAATTCTACCTTCAGATGTGCTTGCATAGCACCCAATCAATGACTTGAAAGCAAGGTAGAATATAAACCTTGAATATCTAGTGACATTACTGTGCCCCTAGGAAATAGTGAGTGGATGTCCAGCAATGTTAGACACATGCCACATCAACACCTCAGGAAGAGCAATCGGTCACTGCATGATAACCCTGCAGATGTCCTCAAGTTTGAATGGGACACGAGTGGCAAATTATCATTTACCTTGTGGGCTGCATTTGAATTGTTTCAGCTTGGGAAGGCAAACCTTCTACTAGCACTGTCATTAAAGTGCAGCCCTGTCATAATTTCCCCCTTAAGTACTGATAATGGGCCAACTTCCACTGTTACATCAGTGTAAATCCAGAATAGCTCCATTTACTTCATTGGATTTACCATGGCTTGAGGAAGAACAACATTTAGCCCAACAACTTGCAGCAATACAGCTTATTTTCTTCTGAAAGAGCCCAAGGCATTTTATTAAATGATTTATCAATTGCATACACTATGCTAGAAATAGATCAGATTATATATCTATAGCTATATACAGCGAGAGAGAGAGAGAATACTTAACCCACCATTGAAATGCAGCGCCTCTGGGGTAGTTTATGACAGCTATTTAACGGGTAGCGTCAGTATGTGCTAACAGTTTAGGACCGGAAATGAAGAATAAACCTATATAGGGCTGAAACTACAGAAGTCATTCTAGGGAAGTAGAACACCTTGGAATGGGTTTTCAGTAGACGCGTGCAGAGAAAGGCAATTATGTTTGGTGGAGGATTTTGATAGGTTGGAGATCAGTTTCCTCTTGATTTGGAACATGCCCCCCGCTTCCCCACATTGAAATTCTCTGAGAAAGGGAATGGAGTCCCAGCTCCAGGGCAGTCCACCGGGTGGGTTTCCCCAGAACCACAGACCTTGAAAGGCCTGGAAGCCTGGGCTGCCAAGAAGCCAGCACTCCCAGGGATCCCAGATTCCTGGCTCGCCATCACATCAGAAGAGCTGAGGAGGAGTTCAGGAGCCTGGGAGCTCAGGCGTCTGGGAGCCGAGGCTCCCAAGGCTTCCATGCTTTTGACTCTCCAGCAGCCTGACAGGTGGGCTGCTCGGAAACCCAGTTTCCTCGGCAGCCCACTGCGCGGGCTCCAGGCAAGCTGGCAGGAATCCAGGTATGTTTCAAACAGCACTCTGCCTGGGTTCCACTGCAACTTCATCAACCGTCTCCTGAAAACATGTCGATTTCAACAAATCTGCACTCTCTGATAGAAAAAACGTTCTTTCTGTGAATTTACAACTGCTCGGGTTTTCAGGGCCATCCCGTTCGTTGTTCCTGTCCTAATCCTTCCCGAATAGGATTGAGAGAAAGCAGCGTGTGGGTAATTCGCTCTGTCTGTCCACTCCTGTTCTGAACACCTTGCACTTCCATGGCAAATGATTAACTGTGGTGGAAGCTTCTTGTCATAAATCAACAGACGTTCTGCGTTTATTGCCTTGGGGATTTGGATTATCTGAACATGGGAGGGTACAAGACTGGATGTAGAGACAGAATGAAGGCCAATAACAACATCACCGACTGCTCCACATTCAGAGGAACCAAATCCCCAACACAACAAAAGTTCTGCCTTTAACTCTCTTATACTCACTGGGAATGGAGGGTACTCTGCAATGCAGAGGAATATCAGGACCCTGGTCTGTCCAAACAGCTTTGGAGTTGACGACCAATAAGGCCAAAGGGCCTACTGGTAAGTAAAAGCTTATTGTCGAGTGAACCAAATCTGTAGCAAGCTTTAAGAATAATTTGCAATAATAATGTTAAGTTGTGTAACCTTTATTAAGACTGCAAAGTTGTAACTAGCGAGAATGGAAAGTTTAGTCACTTAGCGTTTAGCATAATAGCCCGTTTATCAGCACAAGTGTTCTAACCATATCAGTAGAGGAAGTTTGAATATTGCAGTATGTGCTTTGAAATTTGCAACATGTACCAAACAGAAGGGGATATGCATAATTGTCCTTTTTGTAAAAAAGGGAAGTTATAGATTGCCTGTAGACAACCTATAAAGTGACAGAAATTTGAGTTATTAGTTGAACCAGACAGAAGTGGGATCAGATGGCCATTGGCTGCAACCTTGATTCTCTGAGGATCGGGTATTGTATCTCTCTCCTTATGTGCTATTGTTAAATAATAGAGGCAACTTTATTAATAAGGCAATCAAGCCTGACTACTCTGGTCTGTTTTATTAATACCAGCTGGGACCAGATCACCAATCATACACACACGGTAAGAGGGTCTATCTGAATCAAAGGAGCTATATAAATGCAAGGTCATCACTGTCAATATTAGCTGCATTCGGGATTGTTTTCTCATGCTTACTACCCCTGCCATTACGCGGGTGCCTGACATGATGACCCTCGCATTTCTTTTAAAGACCCAGTCATTACTACAGCTATGACAACCTTGCAACATTGACGGCCTCATCAAAAATTCTAAGGTCAGGCTCTTGCTTCCTTTAAACAATCCAGCAGCAGGAAAATAAAACCCAAACTAAATTGCAACGGGCTGCACAAACAAATGGAAGCACAAAAATTAATGCACGGCAGATGGTTCCAACCTGAACCCTCCAAAGCAAGACAACTGAAAGTCAAGGTCAACAAGCCTCATAATGGCCTCAGCACAGCTCATCAATCCTGCCTTCTTTAATTGAGGTCTTTGTTGAGAGAGAGGATGTTCTCCTGACTAAAGCACTGAATTGAGACGTGGGAGATCTGGGTTCAAATTCCAACCTCTGCTGCAGAATTCCTGGATCATCTTGAACATGTTACTTTAGTCTCTGTTCCCAGTCTGTAAAATAGGGATAACAATACTTTCTTGCTGCTGTCCTATGTATGTCTGTTAGCCTCAAAGAACTTACAGTCTGTCCCTTTCTATGGGTATATACAGCACCTAGCAAAATGGTCCCTGATATTAGTTGGGGCTCTAGGTTCTACCATAATACAAATCATTATAGGATATTTTCACAGCATATATAAAATTGTAACATCACAAAAAAGAATGCAAGATTATGGCCAACCTACGTGAGGGCATACAAAATGAGGAGGGAAAATGAATCAATATCCTCATGAGTTAGACATGTTCTGTACCATAATACCCATTTTACAGATGGATAACCTGAGGCATAGAAGGATCATATGACTTTAAGGATGCACAGTGTGGAAGTGGCACAGCCCAGGAATCAGTGTTCATCACTAGACAATACTCTCACCACAGGAGGATAAGCATCAAAGAAATTTAACAGCCAACCAGAGCTTGTCAAGGGTACAATGCTTAGCAGCCACTTGTTACTATTACAGCTCAAAAAAAAAAAAAAAAAAAAAAAACCCAGTGGAGATGATTCCAAGTGTCTCAGGAAAAGGACACTGACTGTAACAGGAGTGGCAAGATGAACCTTTGAGACTGTACAAAATTAGACATCCCTTGGGAACCTAAAGCTCGCTGTTTAGGGCTGGCCAGAAAACTATTCTGTTAAACTAAAAAATGTCAAGATGTCAAAAGCTGCATTTTTTTCTGATGTGGAACAACAACAAAAAACACCACACACACCCACACCCATACCCACACCCACACCCACAAAAGAGACCAAACAATCTGAGAATAGCCAATAGCCCAGTAATTATGGCACTTATCTGGGAGAAGGGACAGGTTCAAGCCTGTACCCTGCCTGATATGGGCAAGGACTTGTAACTTGGTCTCTCACATCCCAGGTGAGTGACTCTATAGATTGGTGCCCAACTCTCTTTCTCATGGAGCTGCTCCACTGTGTATAAATATTTAAATTCAGTGGTCCAGAGAGAGAGAGGTGTAGGGGGAGACTGATTGTCTCATTTTGACCAGAAATTCCATCCTGGCCCTGAGAAACCTTCCAGAGAAAATCACGTTGAAACTGATATGACACATTGACTTAGACGAGATGACTTTTTCAACAGGGAACTAGTTCTCAATATTTTGACCGACTCTACAGCTGATAATTGTGCACATTGGGGAGAACTAAAGCTGCCCTCCACGCATTGGATACTACATCCAGCCTTTCATGCATCAAAAAGCTTCCAGCTCATTGTGCGCCTCAAGATAAAAAAAAAAAAAGAAACTGATAAAGGAATCCTGAAAACTCGCCGCAGCGTCTCCACCCTTGCTCTGCCACAGACGGACACAAAGTCAGCCGCGCTATAGGCACATGCTACCTGCTACTGACGACAAGGGCCTGATAATAGCACAAGCCTTAGCTACTGTACCTCAGTCATTATCTCTCTTGCCCTGTGCCCCTTCGAGGCTGCTGAGGTCAGCCAGATTCTTCTTCTTGTGGAGCTCTAAGGCTCATCTGGGAAGGACCTCGCTCAGTTCGAGGAGCGTAGCCAGAGAACTCAATCCATGGGTGTATCCTGCAGGCTCTCTCTGAAGCCGTGCCTTCAAGGCTTTGGGTCAGCCTTTGACTATTGTGACCTCGGAGGTTCCCTCTGTAGTGGCGTCTTCAAGACTCAGCGTCAGGCCTTTCTATCTGGGTCAGTCAGTCTTTTCCAGCCCCTCTTCTTTCTTGGGTTACTTTGCTTTGCCCATTTGATTGTGGCTCTTCTTGTCTGGGCTGTGCCATTTATTGTGGCATTAACCTCTACTCAGTGCACAGATGTGCAGGGCAGGCCATGGCATAAAGGAAGAAGCGACAGAAAACTGCAAAAGAGATTAGTGTTCATTGAAGCAGCATAGGGTGAAAAGGGCAGCAGGGAAGGAGATTAGATACAGGGGATTAGATTCACTCCATGGGCTGCACCAGCTTCTGTTGGTCCAGGCCTTGGAGGACAGGATCCCAGATTAAGAAAGTCCATCAAGGCTGGGGTTGGCACACAATGCCTGCTACCTCCCCTCTTCCAGGGACCCACAAACAGCCAAAGCAGTCACTGAAGTTGGTGGTGCTGGCAGGAGAAGGGCCACGGCCAGGGAGATTCCCTTGCATCTTCCGCCTACCAAGCCCCCAATGGATAACTGCCCCCTTTCCCCTTCCCCCAGAGAGCACTTCATGGGAGGGGAAGCCAGCAGCCTGCCCTTGCCCAGGGTCAATTCCCAAACCCTACAGCAGGCCACCAGTGCTGTGCTGTGCTTTGAGTGTTCTGGTGGAAACTCAGGCCGTTCTGGCGAGGTAGCTGGCACACATCTGCTAAGAAATCACCAAAGTCCAATCTAGCGATGGTGACATCCGCTGACGTCTCAAGTGTCAAATTCTCACTTTTATTTTTAAACTCATCATTGAAATCCTCCGTGTTTCCGTCCCTTAGGTGACCTGTGGAACGTGACTGGGGGCAGCAAAGCGCATGAAGATGGAAGAATTGGGGGAATGGCCCCAAACATTCTCCTCTTGGTGGAATGCAGCAAAGCACTGCAAAGTTATCGCAGCCTTGCACAGCTCTAACTGACCAAATTCCATCAGCCATATTTGTAGGAAAGCTAACCTTGCTTCGGGTCCTTCATTTCCTCTTAGTCCCCTTGCAAGGTAGTCGTGCTATTTACGTTAGCTGCAACACATGGATAAAACTACACAAATTGTGCGTGTATCCTGAGGACCAGAACCTCCACTCCTTCAACTCCCCAAACTCAGTTTGCTATTATTTGTTTTTTTTTTTATTGTGGTAGTGTGTAGGAGCCCAGTCATGGTCCAAAACCCCATGGTGCTAGGTGCTGTACAAACACAGGATAAAGAGACACTCCCTGCCCCCAAAGTGATTACAATCTAAAGTCTTTAAGTCCTTTACCACCTGAACTAAAGTAGAACTTCTTTAGGAAATTGTAGCGCTGGCAGCTAATCGTTAAAGGCAATATTCACTCCCTCGTGCATACCGAACTGGTATATTATAATGCCTCTTCTCTTCACATGCATCTAGTGTTTGTGAAATGTGCCCAGTTCGCAGCCCTGGAAACTGAAGATTTTTCTACCAATATGTCTAATCTTTAATATACAGGACATCTTTAGGGTCTCAGGGACTTCAGCCTCCACTAAACCATTCCATCCCTGGTATGTTTGTTGAGACTTACAACAGCAGGGCCTTCTCCGGTGGCAATTTCTGTAGTGTGGACACACTGAGCCTATATTTTCACTAGGGTCTATTAATTTTGGCTCTTCTCCTCCGGAGACCCACGGGGCCTGGTTTTTAGAGTCACTAAGCATCTGGACCTCCTAATGAAGTCAATTACCATTGTGAGTAGGCAGCATCTATGGAAATCAGGTCGTGAGCTTGTCAGAATTGGAGCCACTTTGGAAAATTGAGGCCAGATTGTATAGGGAGAATCACACCATTTAAAAAAGAAAAAAAAAAGACTTAGTATTGAGCTGAATTTATTTCCCCCTCAAAGAGAAATAGGTTAGTCAGCGCCTGTCCATGTTGAGACTATTTTATTGTCCTTGAAAGGATTCCCTCCGTGCAAGTTTTCACAGAAGGGGAGTGGAGGTTGCTTTAGATTTTCATGTCATTGCAGCATCTTTCTTCAATGTTAATGTTCCCAGGCTATTGCTTCTTGCTAGGGTTTAGTAAGACTCCGAATTAGGAGGATCAAAACTTTCCATTCTGGAAGTGCCAAGGAACCTGGGCGGACACAATGGGGATTACAGCCTGAAGCGTTGAGCTCTAGCATGAAAAGTTACCTGCAACTCTCAAGCATTCATTGACATGGTACTTATCTCAGATGCAAGAGAGATGGAGGAAGATTTCAAAGTAGTCATTAGATGAAAGAACAGGACGGGAGAGGAGAATGGTTGAAAAATAAGACTAGTCCACCATAGCATTGCTCAAAACAGACCTTGCTATAAATATCAGACTGCAGGGATTCTCCATTAAAACTGATCATAAGTTTGCTCATCTCTGGAATTCTGCAAATAACTGATTTTTCAGTTCAGGGGCTAAATCAAAAAGGGTCTAAAATTTTCATTCTGGGTTAAACTAAAGGTTTGGTCTGATCCGAAAACATTTAGTTTTGTTGGACGGTTTAAAAAACCACGTTTCTCCAATAAAAATGTACGTAAAATTTAATAAAGTGAATGTAAAATCAAAACCAGTCATTTGGAATTAAAAAAAAAATAAACCAAAAACACTTTGTTTGATACAATTGAAAGAAACAACTTTGATTTTTCCTTATTTTTGTTTTTGGGCAAAATAATTTGGCGAATTTGACATGAGATTATAATTTGACATTTCGGTTGACCTGAATATGCATTTTTCAGTTTAAAAAAAAAGGAAAAAAGTTTTGTTTGAAATTTTTCTCCCAGCTGTACTTATCCTCCTTTGTTAACAATAAGGAGATTCTATCCTGAAACTGGGAAGGTGGGATCAAAGGACTCAGCTGTAAAGGGAAGTTATAGCTAATCCATCTGTTACATCTGCCGCTGCTGCTGCCCATGTTCTAACAGAAGTACTCTACATGACACGCACAGGAGGGAGGGAAAAGGCCCTCTCTTCTCTGGCACTGACTAAAAGTGCAACCATCTGCACCGTGAGCTGTGCCATGCTTTTATTTTTAACTTCTCCTTGCATTGCAAGGGCTCAATTTAAAGGTCATCAAGATATGGTCAAATCAACAAGCCCTTGTCTGCCTTAGCTCTTAAGCACAGAACCTTGCCGTGTACATTGCAATAACTGGTGAACCTCCTCAAGACTCCCAGTGTCTCGGTAAAGGAAAAGCACACAAAAGAGTTCAGATTCTTATTAGAACATCCCCTGTCTAAAACTGGGCTCCCAAATCATACAAGGTTACTCTTCGCCATGAAACCACCTGTATTAATAGGGATAGAGAGACAGGTGGATTGAACATTGCTTCAGAGGATCCTTCATGCATCTGATTATTATTCAGATACCACCCATAACCATGGATTTTAACTCTATGCGCCAACAAAATATGACGGTAACCCATTCCAGTTAGTCAAAGGGAAATCTCCAGTTCACTTCAGTGCTAGCAGAAATGAGCTTGCAATATGCATTACTGTGTTATACCAGTGTCAACAACTGCCAACAAAAGGGTAGGGAAGCAGGTGTGGGAGGCTCAGGGTTAGAACCATGAAAGGTCCAGGAGCCACAGAATTGGATTCACCAAAAATGGACTCGTGTAACCCAGCTGGAATGCTGGACTTCAGGGTGGTTGTAGGGAGATAAAATGTTAGTGGTGGACCAAATCCTGTGGCACCATACAAGGCATACAAGGCAAACGATATACATGCACACGGAGAAATGCACACATATATACTCATGACCACACACTCATATTGGGTCAGATTTCCAGCTCCACCTGGGCCATGTTCAGAACAAAGCCAGATGGAGGTGGCTTACCATCACGTATACTCTCTCCCAATCCCAGGGCTGGCAGGCACAGGCTGGGGTAAAACAGGGTAGCCTTTTACAACAGCTGCCAATAGCTCCTAGGGTCCCATTGATGCGGCCAGGGATGAGCCAGACGTATAGATGCCCTGGCCACATGCCCATTCTGCCGGCCATGTGTGAGATGCTTTTGAAAATGTTATCCATCGAGCCTTTTACGCACACACACCTGTGTATATATATGCATGCATGTGCGAACAAAAGGCCCTATAGGTCGCATTTTCAAAGGCCTCTAAATCCCATTGAAAATCTGCGGGGTTTAGTCTCCTAAATCACATAGGTGCTTTTTTAAAATTGTATCCTAGATCTATAGTACATTATAAAGTTTGTGTTTTCATGTATATGTAAAATACAATTTCAGCTGTAGACACAAAATTGCCAAGAGTCTTCATTAAAAATGGTAACCTTTAAATAAAACAGTTGCCAAATCTAAAATATCAAATATGTACAAATTTCACATACAAAACTAGTAAGTAATGAATTTAAGATTATTTAGGGCAGCTGAAACCCACAGTGCTATGCCAGTCCAACAATTAAATTCACAGGCATATTTTTACCAGCAGGAAACTTGTAGACATTACAGAAAAGGCTTTAAATAAGCAGATTTTGTTTGACATCATAACTGTATTCTCTTCATAAAGGTCACCCAGCCTTGCTTTCTCTCTCACGTTCGTGCTTTTGTCCCCGGGATGTGAAGAGGACAAGGCGAGTTTGGAGCTTGTGGGGAATCTGATTTGTCAGCTGGGTGGGAGCGAGAACAAACAGGGCTTGCTGTTTGTATGACAGGTGCACAAAAGGAGGAGAAACAACATCACAGCAGACTGAGGAGCTGCCGGGTTGAAAAAGAAAGAAAGAACCCATGTTCTGAAAGGCAGGGGAAGAAGTGGAAGGCTCAGAGCAAGTCAGATACTAGAAGAGCTTCCAATTACCACAGTGAAGACATTGTGGATTTTATTCCCCCTTTTAAATGTACAGATGCTCCTATAAGACTGACACTACTGATTAAAGAAACACGATGCAACTTAAGATGGCAGCATAGTCGAATGGATAGGGCACGGGACTAGAGATCAGGAAATGTAGGTCCTACTCCCAGCTCTACCATTGACTAGTTATGTGCCCATCAGCAAGTCACTTCACCTCTCCTAGGGTGACCAGACAGCAAGTGTGACAAATCAGGATGGGGGTGGAGAGTAATAGGCGCTTGTATAAGCCAAAGCCTCAAATATCGGGACTGTCCCTATAAAATCATATCATCTGGTCACCCTAACCTCTCCTTAATTTTCATTTCTTCCCCTATCCCTTGTCTGTCTTGTCTATTTAGCTCTTCAAGACAGACACGGTCGCATATTAGCTGTTTATATAGGGCTCAGCACAATGGGGTCCTGGCTTTAGTTTGGGCCCCTAGACACCACTGCAATACAAATATATGATGATAATCATAAGGCCAATAATGAATACCCAAAACTCCTAGCAACCAATTCAAGATAAACCCATAGGGGAAAATGTGTTCACCTGAACTATTTATGGAGCTACATTATTTGGAGTGAATAATTCAAACAGCTGAAGCTGACACTAAACAAATAATAAAGGTTTATTTCCTAAGCACTGAAACTTCAGAACACTCTGTGTGTGTGGGGGGGGGGGGGGGCATTTAGGAATGGTCAGTTTGGTCTATCCTTTCCTGTTGAAGCCAATGGAAAAACTCCCACTGATTGTGATGAGAGCAGTTAGCCCAGCACTAAGTGCGTGAAAATCCCACCCAAAGTCTATGCCCCTACGCACTCCCACAACCACTGAGGCTGGGGTTTCCAAAGGAGCTTTCATGGGTTCAATGCCCAAATCCCATTGATATTAATCGGAGTTGGACACCTTAACTTTCTTGCACTCCTTCGAAAATCCCAGCCAGGGTTTTAAATTAAGGGTGAAGGATACTGACACGACCCCATCCTGATAGGTCCCCTCCAGCCGCTTGGCCGAAGAAGTGGGAAGCATTTGTCTCCTGCTGATGCCTCTGAACTGCCACTTTCCTCCTCCTGCAGTTAAGGATGGCCCAGGATGCAGTGTGGAGTCCAAGAATCCTCAGCTGCATCACAAGCCCAGGATAACATAAGCAGCAGTAGAGAGCAAATGTGCTCCTTGTATGTTCCTCTGACCTTTTAATCATCTGCTTGGTTTTTACTAATATTGGATAAAAATACATGCTTGTTCAGGCACCAGTGAAGGGGTAAAATTACTTTGGGAGTTTGCTACATTTCAACCCAAGTTACTTGCAACTTCTCAGTTTAGCTTCCTGAATTTGGTGGGCCTTCCTGAATGAAATTAATTCTCAGAGGCTGTCATTGTTGCTGTCAGACGTATTGGAGCATAAACTTTCGTGGGTGAATACCCACTTCGTCAGATGCCACAGGACTCTGTCGCTTTTTACAGATCCAGACTAACACGGCTACCCCTCTGATTGTTGTTGTCATCTCTAGTTTGTACTTTCGAGAAAAATGACTAAGCAAAGAAACAGCAGTATCCTGTTAGTCTTGCAGTGGTTTGCAGCTAGGCAAGTGCAGTAAAGAAAGGTCAGACTGACCTCTTTGCAGAGAGATACAGAAGTTTGGCTTTGCCTCCATGGGATATTTTTAGAAAGAAAGGCCTAAGTAGCAAAAAATCAGATCCAGATTTCAGACATCCAGCTCAACCTAATCCTCTGTACCCCAAGAGTTTGGGGTGTTTAGAGTGAAGATTTTGATTGGGCTCATCATGAAGATAGGTAGCTACTGTAAAATTAAGATCTGGACTAGGGCTGGCTGGAAAACAAGAATTCCGTCGGAACCAAACTGAAACCTTATCCCAAATGAGTAGAGAACTTACCAGGAATGTGGGAGACACCGATTCAAGTTCTGCCCAACTCCGATTAAGGACTTGTACCTAGGTCTCCACCTCCCCGCCGAGTGTCCTAACCACCAGGCTATAGAGTCAGTCTCTCTTTCTGCCCCAAAGAATATTGCAGTTATTTATACAGACAGCTCCAACAAAGGAGAGAGACACAGGCCTGGTCTACACTAGGCGTTTATGTTGAATTTAGCGCCGTTACATCGAATTAACTCTGCTCCCGTCCACACCACGAAGCTATTTAGTTCGACATAGAGGTCTCTTAAATTCGACTTCTGTACTCCTCCCCAACGAGGGGAGTAGCGCTAAATTCGACATGGCCATGTCGAATTAGGCTAGGTGTGGATGGAAATCGACGCTAATAGCTCCGGGAGCTATCCCACAGTGCACCACTCTGTTGACGCTCTGGACAGCAGTCCGAGCTCGGATGCTCTGACCAGCCACACAGGAAAAGGCCAGGGAAAATTTGAATTCCTTTTCCTGTCTGGGCAGTTTAAATCTCATTTCCTGTTTGGACATCGTGGCGAGCTCAGCAGCACTGGCAACGATGCAGAGCTCTCCAGCAGAGATGGCCGTGCAATCTCAGAATAGAAAGAGGGCCCCAGCATGGACTGATCGGGAAGTCTTGGATCTGATCGCTGTGTGGAGCGCAGCTCGGAAAGTCCGTGCTTTGCGAGCTGCGCTCCAAAAGACGGAATGCAAAGATCTACGAGAAGATCTCTAAAGCCATGGCAGAGAGAGGATACAGCCGGGATGCAACGCAGTGCCGCATGAAAATCAAGGAGCTGAGACAAGGCTACCAGAAGACCAAAGTGGCAAACGGACATCCGGATCCCAGCCACAGACATCCCGTTTCTACGAAGCACTGCATTCCATCCTAGGTGCGGCCGCCACCACTACCCCACCACTGACCGTGGACTCTGAGGATGGGATATTGTCAACGGCCGGTTCCTCGGACATGTTAGCGGACGGAGGAGATGAGGAGGACGAGGCAGTCGACAGCGCTTACAAGGCTGATTTCCCCGACAGCCAGGATCTCTTCATCACCCTTACAGAGATCCCCTACCAACCGTCCCCAGCCGTTAACCCGGACACAGAATCAGGGGAAGGATCAGCCAGTAAGTGTTTTAAAAATCTAAACATTTATTTTTAACAGAACAGGAATATTAACAAAAATGGGTTTCTCATGATTAGTGTGCCCTAGGCGCTTAACGTTTCAGTCCTGGGCAGTGCAACTATTGAAAAAAAATCTAACAATGTCCGGTTTTGCATGATTGTTCTAGCCAAGCCGCTCTACTGTTTAGTCCCTGCCAGTGCAGCTACAGTAAAATGCGGTCTATATGTCCGGGGATAGAGCTGAAATCCTCAATGGACATCTCCACGAAGCTCTCCTGGAGGTAATTGGAAAGCCTTTGCATCAGGTTCCTGGGGAGAGCGGCCTTATTGGGTCCTCCGTAATAGCAGACATTTCCGCGCCAGGAGACAAGCAAGTACTCCGGGATCATTGCCCTGCAGAGCATGGCGGCATACGGCCCTGGTCTTTGCAGGCTTTCCCGAAGCATTCTTTGTTTTTCCGTGTCTGAGATCCTCATCGGGGTGATGTCGCTCATGGTGACCTGCTTTGAATTTGGTAGGGGAATGTTAGTATTGGGACTGCTTGCCCGTTCCTTTACAGAACTGTAACCGGCGGTTTACAGCCACGCGGTGGAGGCGGGAGAGGGGCAGCATCCAGGGATCTTTCCCTGGGACAGCCGCGAGGGGGTGGGACAGGGGCAGAGCTCATGCTTGCCGGATTGCTGGCAGCAGGGACTGGCATTGCTTTCAATGTGAAAGGAGGCCAGTGCAACTATTAAAGTTTTAAGCAGCCACAAGTCTACGGCTTACCATGTCGGCCTGCTACACAAATTCCGGTGTCCTGCCCCGCTTCTCTGATCTGCACTGCAAGACCCCAGGCACTGAATGCGAAGGCCGAAAATTCGACCTTGTCCTGAGTGCGCATGTGATAGGTGCTGTGCATGGTCTTCTTTACAGAGAAAGACTATGTTCTTTGTTCACAACTAAATTTATCTTTCTGAGGAATTCACTCCCTTTTTCCCATTCCCACAGCTGCGACTGTCTCCCAACCCAGCCTGGCATCACACTCCCAGAGGCTAGCGCAGATTAGGCGTAGGAAGAAGAGGACACGGGAGGACATGTTCTCAGAACTTATGGGCTGCTCCCGAGCCCAGGCAGCACAGCAGACCCAGTGGAGGGAGAACTTGTCCCAAATGCACCGTTCACACATGGAACGGGAAGAGAGGTGGCGGCAGGAAGACCAGCAGGCGACTCAAACGCTGCTTGGACTAATGAGGGAGCAAACGGACACGCTCCGGCGCCTTGTGGATGTTCTGCAGGACCAGAGGCAGGAGGACAGAGCCCCGCTGCAGTCTATCTGTAACCGCCCTCCCCCGCCACCAAGTCCCATACCCCCCTCACCCAAAGTTCAAAGAAGGAGGGGCGGCAGAGACCGTGAAAACTCTCACTCCACCCCTGCAGACTGCTCTACTACTAGAAGGCTCTCATTCCACAAAATTTGACAAGTCCTTTCCTTCCCGCCTCACCCAAGCCCCCGTCCAAGTTTCACCCCCCAGTTTCATGTGTAGTTGCTAATAAAAAATACGTTTCTGTTAATTACTGTTTCAATCATGTTCTTTTGAGGAGAGTCTGTCTGAAGGGGGGGAAGGGGGTTGGTAATTGGACAGGACAGTCACCTTTACCAGGGTACAGAGGCGGGGGCAGGTTCAGCAGCAGGGCACACACACATTGCAGTCACTAGTTACCCTGGTCAGTCTGGGAGGTGGTTTTAGTGTTCTGTGTGGGGTGGGGGGTGCTCTGTGACTTTGTGGCGGGGGAGGGCAGTTACAGATCTTATGCGGCGGTCCTTATCCTGGATCACAGAGCCACGCAGCAGGGGATCTGTAACCGTCCTCCCCCTGCCACAAAGTCACATAGCCCCCCCACACACAGAGTCCCGAACAGGAGGGGTGGCAGGGTCCGTTGAAACCACCAGTCCACCACTGCAGAGCCTGTCATTCCTGGAGTTTGGAAGCGTCATTTGCATCACTACACTACACCCGCTCCCCACCACAGTCTGCGTCCCAGGTTCAACACTTTCCCACGAAAACAGTAATAAAGAAAACGGTGTTCATTAACAACATTCAAGTGATTTTATTTTTAAACGTGTGTTGGAAGGGGGGGAACGGGGTATGTAACTGGAGAGGATACTGAACATTTAGTGGGTAAAGAAACGGGGGCAGGTTCAGCTTCTCTGAACACAAACTGAAAAGTCACTGGTTACCCTGCTCACTCAGGAACCTAGCTTTCAAAGCCTCCCGGATGCTCAGCGCGTCCTGCTGGGCTCTTCTAATCGCCCGGCTGTCTGGCTGGGCGTAATCAGAAGCCAGGCTACTTGCCTCAACCTCCCACCCCGCCATAAAGGTCTCCCCCTTGCTCTCACAGAGATTGTGGAGCACACAGCAAGCTGCAATAACAATGGGGATATTGGTTTCGCTGAGATCACAGCGAGTCAGTAAGCTTCTCCATCTCCCCTTGAGACGGCCAAAAGCACACTCCACCACCATTCTGCACTTGCTCAGCCGGTAGTTGAACAGTTCTTTTTCAGTGTCCAGGGCACCAGTATAGGGCTTCATGAGCCAGGGCATTAGCGGGTAGGCTGGGTCCCCGAGGATGACTATAGGCATCTCCACATCCCCAAGAGTTATTTTGTGGTCCGGGAAGTAAATACCTTCCTGCAGCCGTCTAAACAGACCTGAGTTCCTGAAAACACGAGCGTCATGAACCTTGCCCGGCCATCCGACGTTGATGTTTGTAAAACGTCCCCTATGGTCCACCAGTGCTTGCAGCACCATTGAAAAGTAGCCCTTTCGGTTGATGTACTGGCTGGCCTGGTGGTCCGGTCCCAGGATAGGGATGTGAGTTCCATCTATAGCCCCACCGCAGTTTGGGAATCCCATCACGGCAAAGCCATCTATGATGGCCTGCGCGTTTCCCAGGGTCACTACCTTTGAGAGCAGTACCTCAACGATTGCGTTGGCTACTTGCATCACAACAACCCCCATGGTAGATTTGCCCACGCCAAAGTGGTTCGCGACTGACCGGTAGCTGTCTGGCGTTGCAAGCTTCCAGAGGGCTATGGCCAGTCGCTTCTGGACAGTCAGGGCTGCTCGCATCCGGGTGTCATTGCGCTTCAGGGCAGGGGACAGCAACTCACAAAGTTCAAGGAAAGTCCCCTTCCGCATGCGGAAGTTTCACAGCCCCTGGGATTCATCCCAGACCTGCAGCACTATGCGGTCCCACCAGTCCGTGCTTGTTTCCCGGGCCCAGAATCGCCGTTCCACAACATCCACATGACCCATTGCCACCGTGATGTCCTCGGCGCTGGGTCCCGTGCTTTCTGACAGGTCTGTGCCACTCTCAGACTTCAGGCCCTCACCGCGGTGCCGTAGCCTCCTCGCCCGATTTCTCTGCAACTGCCTCTGGGAAAGGTGGATGATAAGCTGCGAGGCGTTGACAACGGCCACAACTGCAGCGATGGTCGCAGCGGGCTCCATGCTCGCAGTGCTGTGGCGTCCGCGCTGTCACTGACCAGAAAAGTGCGTGAACTGATTTCCCGCCGGCGCTTTCAGCGAGGGAGGGCGGGAGTGACGGTTGGATGACGACAGTTACCCAAAACCACCCTCGACACATTTTTTTCCCCAGAAGGCATTGGGGGCTCGACCCAGAATTCCAATGGGCAGCGGGGACTGCGGGAACTGTGGGATAGCTGCCCACAGTGCACCGCTTCCAATGTCGACGTTTGCCCCGTTAGTGTGGGCTCACAAAGTCAAATTACTGTCCTTAGTGTGGACACACACGTTCGACTTTGCAATATCGATTCCACATATTCGATTTAAGTAAAATCGAACTACTCTCGTAGTGTAGACATACCCACAGAGAGAGAACTGACTGTATACCCCAAGGATTAGGCAATCATCTGGGAGACCCAAGTTCAAATCCCTGCTATGAACCAGGCAAAGCAGGACTAACCACTCTTGACCCAAGGCCCCATCTTGGAGGGCTATACTAGTTATGGGTAAGATTGATTCTCTCTGCTAAGCATGTTTATAGAAACAATAATGGAAGTTATTGAAACTGTAACAGAAAGTAGAATCACCAAAATATGTATTAAAATATGTTTGGCTATAAGTCTTAAGCCCTAAGTGTTAAGAGGTTAGAGAGAGGATTAAGAGAAGTTGGCAGTTGGGACAAGACAGCAGGAGTTTTCTGTGCTGGACTTCAGGTTATGGAATGATACATGGCTGACGTAAAGAGATAAAATAGAGCAATATGTATCTTGGGATAGTTTCCTTGTGCATTTTGTGATAAAAAGGTAACTACAAAACAACATAAGGTACCATTTTAGGGGCTTTTTGTAACAGGAGCTAGCCACATTGACGTCTGGGAAAGGGACTGATGCAAATGGTTGCATTGTCTGTCAGAAATAGAATTATGATCCAACGGAATACCGCACGTGAACAAACAGAACCCTAAAATTGGTCTCCTGGAATAGCAAATATGAACGCAGGCTGAGACTTGATCAGATGTGGTTCAAAAATGTGTGTGTGTGTGTGTGTGTGTGTGTGAGTGAGTGAGTGAGAGAGAGAGAGAGAAATGGAAAAAAAAAAGGTGTATAAAAGGTTGTCAAACTCATCCCTTGTTGGGATTCTAGGATGACAATATGGGGCAACCAGGTAAAAAGCCTAGCCAAGCGCCTTCCTCTTGTGGTGCACTCCAACCGTTTTGTCCATCTTCACTTCTAATGGTCTCCCATAAGGTTGTAAGTATGCACAATATAAGACTGTAAGTACGAATTCAGGAAACAACTGTACTGTATTTAGCTTATTCTTATACTTATGTATATTAATGTCTGTGATTTCAGTTACAATTGTCTGTATTAACTAAAGCTCAAAGTTTGTGTGCGTGTTTCACCTCTCTCATCTTCTTAATTAATTAACTTAAATAAAGGACCTGTTACTTGTGGCAAGTCCTCTTTTGCACTCTCAAAATTCACTAAGCTACACCACTGTACTACTTGCTATTCCGGCATCCATCCATCCATTTCACCCACTCCCACCCGCACCCCTCCACTTTCCCCTTCCGGACCAGAGAAACCTTCTCAATGAAAGTTTTGTGGAAATAAAGTTTCCACAAAAAGTTTTGTTTTCAATCAACTGGCATTTTCCAAGGAAAAATTCCAATTCTAATCTTGAGCCTATTTGCCTAAGGATCTGGAGCCACTTCTGGAATGAAAGAGTCGAGTTTGTTCAGAACCAGATTATGGTCAAAGTCTATCTCTAGATATGGTCTCATGCTGCCAAGTGTTAGTATAGTCCTTAGGCTTTTGTAATGTCCATTGAAGTCAAAATATGTTTCAAGTGAACAAGAACCACAGGAGCAACCCGTAAATATTTATAAAAAACAATCACAGTAGCTAACTTAACACAATTTTACCTGTTTCTTTGGCTTTACCTATAAAACCGATTTATGTATGGGATGTTCCAGGTCTCCTGTTCAAAATAAATTTGACTCTGCAACTGCAAGCTGTAAAATTCTGCCTGCCCTGCAGGGTGAATTCTGCCGAATAACATTTATTTATAGGCATTTTTATTGTTCTCATCACTATAAATTTCGCTGCCACCTTCACTGAGCTCCTAGGAAAACAGGAGCAAGAGAAGTGGAGTTAAGGCCGCAGGAGAGCACAGGAAATATGTTCAATAATGATTGTTCCCAAGGAAGTGGAACCACAACCAATGATGTAAAAATAAAACCAAAGGCTGTTCCGAGAAAGGCAGCTGGACCCTGCATGTGCAACATGCTTCCCAATAGCATTGACCACCTGGCACCTGAATGTAAAATCAAGATCCAGGTTTAGCATCCTAAAAGGTGAAAGACACCCCTTTGCAGACAGCTAAGACATAGCTTAAGTACAATTTTGAGGGCTCAAGTGGTATGGGCCTTGTGTAAGCTCTCTGCACACGGATAAATTTCAGCCTAAATCAACATTCATCCTGAAATATAAACCAGATGAGAATCCACCTTTAATCCAGAAAAATGCTACTGACGCCAAGTTAAAATGCATCTTCGGTAAATATGAAGACACTGACGTCAATTGGGTTCTATGCCAGCAATGAAAGGGCCCTTTGAGTTAAATGTAGATGATATTAATGTATACCTATTGTCTGTGCTATGCATTAATAGGAGGCTTCTCCGTACTTAGCTAAGCATGTCTGTGGGTGGAAACAGCTAGAGGGACAGAAGTGAACTTGACAAAGCTATTGATATTTTTCAAGTGAGTGCGATACATTCCATGAGCACATATTGGTTCTCCAAACACACAGCATGAAGCAGCCAAGAGTGCATTAGCTGGAGGATAAAAATAGATGTTCTGCCAAAAAAAAAAAATTATAAAGGTTTAAAAGAAGAGGGGGAAATATAATCATTGTCTCTCTCAGGACAACAAATATTAGATCAATTTGGAAGATGCCTTGGCTTCTACAGATTCCAATGGTGATCATTATCTACTAACAGCTTTCAAAAGCCATTTTAGAGATGGCTTCCTCAGCAGCCCATTACAACACTTGAAGTCTTCATGGACCCTGCCTCTGATTGACCCCAAATGCTGACCCCCAGACGAGGCAGTTCCCTGCAACTGGAGAGGAGGATGAGATGGACCAGGGGCTCCGGAACAGAGAGGGCCAGAGGACTATGGCCCCATCACTTTTACGTGTCTTAAAAGCGAGAGACAGGAGGAGGGAGTGGAGAGGAGCAAGTGGGAGACGGGGCCTCAGGGGAAGAGGCGGAGTGAGGGGCCAGGCCTTAGGGGGAAAAGGCAGAGCGAGGGAGGGGCACCAGTAGTCCCACCCCCTTTCTAGGGCCCTTCTGGCACTCCTGGTTTGGACGTTACTTTAATGTAACATTGCCACTGCAATACCATTGACCCCAGACTTTTACCTCAATTGTGCACCCATGGTTTAAACCTAAGCCTATATCTCCATTATCGGATGACCAGGGTGTGTAGAAAAACTAGCCCCACAAAAGTCATTTTTATCACAAAAGCCTGAAGTACCCAGGAAGAGAAAGCAAGAGCAAGACACTGCCATTATACACCAGCACAAAAGCAACATATCCTATGGAATCATAATAATATGATAAAGTAAGTCATCTTTCATATTTGTGGCACTTTCTTGGCACCATCTTGCACTTCCAATGTAGAAAGACTTAAACCAAAACCCATTTGACAGTTCTTCCATCCGTTATTTGAACTCTGCGGAGGGAAATTTGATCCTGAATCCAGACCCGCATGTGAATTTTGTAGCTGGCCCCTTTCTGTAGAGTCAAGCCAAATGAAAATGCCAGATCCCAATGCCCTTGAAGTTTGGGACAACTCAAGTTCAAAGACCCATTTCTATTTCCATCATGGGATATTCCAGACATCTCACCCTCTGATGTGGCAGTTGGAATTTGTAATACATTCTTAACACTGCATCACCTGGCACTTTTATTCCCTATATTTTATCCTTTTATCTCTATGGTTAAAGCTGTTCACAAGCTGTACAACACAGGAAATGGTCTCTTTTAAACTCATTATACTCAGGTTTTTATACTCAGGAACAGTTTATGGTCGGGTCAACTTGGAAGACCGTGTTGGCGTATGCAGGAGATATACCAGTAAAAAGCTGAGCAGGGTTTCATAAATATGTGCAATGGAATGAGGGGGAAGCATAATTTAGTGGCTAAGGCACAACAATGAAGATCATGATAACTGAGGTCTAGTCTCAGTTTCTTCCACTGACTCGCTATGTGACCTTGGGTAAGTCACTAACCTATCTGTGCCCTATTTAATGAGCATGATACTGGCTTCAGAGAAGTTGTGAAAAACTAAATTGATGAATGTTTGTAAAGCTGTTCCTTTGAAGAGAGATGCTGGCATATTTTCAGAACATACTATTAGTATAAGCTATTTAAATATCTCATGGTCAAACATAACTGTTACTGCCTTGTTTATATAATACCTTACATAGCAAAGGTTCCGACCAAACATTATAAAAGAACTGATCACATTCACATCAGTGAATAGTCATTGACACAAGCCCCATTTCTGACAGTTCTTCAATCAGTTATCTTAAAAAACAAAAAAGATTTCCAACTAATGCTTTGTGCATCTTCTGACAAACCAATGACCCTTAGTTCCATTGAGAAACAAAAATTGGCTTTTAGCTGGTGCCATTTCAGAGAGTTGGCTTTCAGTGAGCACTGTCTTTTCCTATTAGCAAATATAGCACTGGTGTTAGGTCCTAGATTGACAGCTGTAGAGACAGAGGGAGAGAGAGGTAAATCTTCTGTGTAGTCTTAGAACAGGAGCAGAAGAGATGCAGGAAGTTCCCCCACTGTACCACAGTCCTATTCTGCACGGACCTCTCCTGGGACAACTGTACGGCACATTTAATTCTTGGATTTCTTTCTCTGCACAGCAACAAGGTGGCTAATCTGGGGCACCTCCGATGGGTGATTTAGTTCCTCATGTGGGACACCATCGGATGGGAAAGAAGTTCAGGGTGAAAATCATCCCTTAACAGAGGGCCAACCATCACTCAAACCCAGAGAGATTTTAAGTGGGATTTCAGCAGTGCATAGGTCTTGTGTTGCACCTCCACACAAGGGTGAATGATTCTTGTGGCCAGATTCTGATCCCCTTAACCAAGCTGAATACTACCTCACTCCTCAAAGAGTCCCATTGATTTAGGCTTCTTTTGAAAATTCCAGCTTCTATTGACTTTCCAATTGTCCACTGATAATTGGGCATGTAACACCCATTAGTCCCAATTCAGCAAAGGACTTAACCACATGAGTAGCCCCATCAACTCTCCTATGGAGAGGTAGCATGTCCTAATAGATTGATCATTGGATGTGAACTCCAGAGACATGGGTTCAAATCCTGGCTCTGCCATTAAGCAAATCACTTCATCTCCCTGTGCCTCAAACTTTGTGTATTTATAAGTTACCTGGAGGCAGATATGATTAGTGGCTCTGCTAGGACTATATTTGCTAACCACACACACACACACACACACAAGATCAGAGATACACCATATGCATTTCACGGAACAGCTAAAGAAATGCACTCATCTGTATTTAGCTAGGTAATAGCTTTATAGGCAGAAAAGCAGCTCATAGGGTGATTGCAGAGAAGTGTTAGATAATGGTTTAAAAGGCCAAAAGTAATTACAGGCAACATAGTCCCAAAAGAGACCTTAACGAAAAACACCAGGTCCGGTGGCAATGCCCCAACCCTCCAACAGGAGGTGCTCCACATTTCACAAGCTGGCTCCTCAAGAGAAGAACTAAGGAAGGAGAAAGGGCTAATCAGTTGTCTTTCCACAGCCAACTTGCTAGAGCTGAGTGCTGGCTGTTTGAGGATACTGGTCAACCCTATCTTTAGGGAGAGGATCAGAAATACAAGAACATAACTTTCTTATTATAATGTGTGCTCAAGTAACTTCCCTTCTCTGAGATGCTGTATCTCCTTCCACCCTTCTTTTATCTTGTCTATTTAGACTGTAAGGTATTTGGAGCAAGGATCGCCTCTTACTATGCGTTTCTGCAGCTCCTAGCACAATGGGGCCCCATCAACCATTAATTCAAATAAATAAAGACGAAGATAGGTTCCTCCCTCCCTTCAAAGCTCATCTGTTTTTCCAGGGCAGTAACAAACATGACCCTGAAAAATCTGTGTCTAAACACCTGGCTTGATTGAAAAAATAATACAAATTCAAATATGGGAAATGAAGGAGTTGAGTGATTAACAGTTAATTGAACAGGTTAACACTTCTTTGAGTCATTAATTTCAGTTTCATTGTCAGTTTCAAGGCTAAAAAGCACAGAGAGGCGAATTGCTCCAAATTGTACAAGTTAGTGGCAGATTCAGGAACAGAACTTATTTGTATTTTGGTAATGCCAAAGAGCCGCAGTCGAGGACCAGGACCCTATTGTGCTAGGTGCTGTACAAACCCAGAACAGAAAGACCCAAAGACAGGACATCCAGTTCTGTTCTAACCATTAAGTAATATTTACTTCCTAAAGGAATCTGAAAATGTAGATGTGACAGACAGGGGACAAGGAGGGTTTGGTTTTCCTGGATGATAGGTCAGGTGGGTCATCCATTTTCACCCATTTCTATTAATCCCAGGAGGTAAAGCTTTTGGTCCCACAAACTGGGAATCAACCTGTCAACCCGCTTTTGTTATCTTAAAATGGGGTTGGTGTTTAAGTGCCAGGCATTAACTTGTTTAGGCAAGTTACATATATTGTGACAACCATGCCATCAGCGGAGGAACAAGTTGCTGAAAATGTGTCACTGGAAATGCAAGGTCAGTGCAAATTAACATACAATGGCTGGAGGCCCAAGCAGAGGAGATTAATGTGCTACTTAGTAAAGTGTAAATCTTTCAAAGGTTGTTATTTAATGGACAATTACAGTCTACTGAATACTATCAGGAGCAGCTGAAAGGAAACTCTTTCTACAGATTTTGCAACTAATGGCAAGACTAAAGGATTGCCTATGCATGGAAGATAGGGTGGGGTAGCCAATGCACTTTCAAATTCACATCTTGGTGTACTGTGCACGAACTCCCCGTGTGGACTCTCTTACTGTGCAGGGTGCCTTAGGGCAGTTTAGCTTAGCTCACTTCCAAAGCACATTACACTAATGCACACAAAGGCACTCTTTTGGCACAGTACGAATGACCACAAGGGATGTTAGTGCAGAGTAGCCAGTGCACACCAGCTAGTGGGCTTTCCCCTCATGTAGACAAGCCTCGAGTATGAGAAATGTATTCAAAGAAGAAAGCACAGCAGGAAGTGAGAGCTTCATGCAACAAACATGGTGGTTTAACCTTAAAAGGGGGTCTGACGTTTTGTTTCTGTTCAGGGAAGATCTGTAGTGGAAGGATGGTTTTATGGATAAGGCACAGGACTGGGAATCAGGAGACAAAGCTCTGCCACGTACTTCTTAGGTGACCTTGTCATAGGGTTGCCAATTTTCTAATCACACAAAACCAAACACCCTAGCCCTTCCCCGAGGCCCTGCCCTGACCACCCCCCGCTCACTACATTCCCCGTCTCAGTGGCTCACTCTCCCCCACCCTCACTCACTTCCACTGGGCTGGGGCAGGGAGTTGGGGTGCAGGTTATAACTGGGGTGCAGGCTCCAGTGTGGGACCAGAAATGAGAGATTCAGGGTGCAGGAGTGGGTTTCGGGCTGGAGCAGGGAGTTGGGGTGTGGGAGAGAGTGAGGGCTCCAGCTGGGGTTCCGGGCTTTGGGGTGGGGGGGCTTGGGGTGCAGGAGGGGGCTCCAGGCTGGGTGGTGGGCCTGAGGGATGGGGCTACTGGTTGAGGCAGGGGGTTGGGGTGTGTGAGGGGGTGAGGGCTCTGGGCTGGGAGTGCAGGCTCTGAGATTGGGCCAGGGATGCAGGAGGGGGCTCTAGGCTAGGGCCGAGGAATCTTGAGTGTGGGAGGGGACTGCTGTTGAGGAGGGATCTGGCCTGGGGCCAGGGATGAGGAATTTGTGGTGCAGGAGAGGGCTCCACGTTGGGGGTGGGGGGAGAGAGAGCTCAGGGCTGGGGCAGGGGGTTAGGATGTGGGATGCTTCCTGCCTGTCCTGGCTCTGTGCTGCACCCCGGACGCAGCCAGCAGCGGGTCCAGCTCCTAGGCGTGGGGGGGCAATGAAACTCTGCATGCTGCTCTTGCCCGCAGGCGCACACACACACACACACACACAGGCTCCCATTGGCCGTGGTTCCCGGCCAATGGGAGTGCGGAGCCAGTGCTCAGGGCCTCCGTATCTAGAAGCCCGACCTGCTGGCCACTTCCGGGGCACAACACGGTGCCAGGACAGGTAGGGACTAGCCTGCCTTAGACCCGCAGCACCGTTGACCGGACTTTTAACAGCCCGGTCGGCGCTGCTGACAGGATTCGCCAGGATCCCTTTTTGACCGGGCGTTCCGGTCAAAAACCGGACGCCTGGCAACCCTACCTTGTCACTTTTTCTCTATGCCTCAATTCCCCATTGGGAAAATATTTGTCTGTCTTTTCTATTGAGACTGTCAGTTCTTTGAGATAGGGATGCTCTTACGTTTATATGGCATGTAGCTCTACACTTCTGAGTGCCATAACTCCCAATGTACATGCAGCTATGTTGAAGAAAGAATGCTTCCGTCGCCATAGCTACCTGGGCAGGTGCCGTTCCTACAGAGATGGAAAATCTCCTTCCATTGCTGTAGGAAGAGTCTATGCTACGGCGCTACAGTCGCGTAGCCATGGCGCCATGGCTGTGCCGCCATCGCTCCTGTAGACATGGTCTAGATCTTATCTCTGTAGGCTCTACTAGAATACAAACAACAGATGTGGCAATTTCCTTCAATATCCTTGGGATACCTTACCGAAATAACTTTAGATATCTTTGGATTCCATTATGTATTATTGTAGGCCGGGATTTTATGTAACCTTGGGGGTGGGGGAGAGGGAGATGTGACACCTGGGGTTCAGAAGACTATATTGAACCATGTGTCAGACAAGAATGGACTATTGGAATGAGATATGTTGAGCGGTTTTCCTGGGGAATGTGTAGGGGAAGTACAAACACCCCAGCTGTGGTTATGTAAAAACCCAGCCTTTTGCAGCTAAGGCCTGGGGAGTGAACCATTGTCCGCTGATCACCTGTTACATGAGGCCATAATCAAAGACCCAAGCTGTAGACTGAACTATTCATGGATCGTTCTGGTTCTGCATCCGAGACAGTTATGAACGTGTAACCATGGGGAAACCCAGTGGTTTGTTTTGAAGGACTGACACCTACCAGAGCCTGAAGTTGGAGTTGGGTGGCCTCTGTTAAGCTTTATAAGTATGTGTATAAGTTCCTTTATTTTTTAATGTGTTTTCTCTGTAATGCTTTCATCTTTAGAATAAATGTGCTTGCTTAGAAAGAGCTGTGTGGTAACTTATAACTGCTGGCAGTTACAATAGTTATAGCCTTCGGAGAGAAACCAAAGTGCAGATGCTGGCCTATTTAGCAGGGCTTTGGAGCTGTGCTCCGGTTCCACTCCAGCTCCAGGCAAAAACCTGCAGCTCCACTGCTCCGGAGCTGCTCCACACTCCAGCTCCGGGCTCCACTCCAAAGCCCTGCTATTTAGGAGGTCTGGTTTGCTGGGGATATCACAACAAGCGAATAACTCTTAGAACTTGCATAGGGCTTTTCAAAGACTTCAAAGCACTTTAAAGTAGTAGCATAAGTATCCCATTTTCAGCTAGGGAAACTGAGGCAGAGCAAGGGAAGTAACCTGTCCAGTATGAATAAATCAAGTTGGTAGCAGAACTGGGAACTCCCCAAATCTCCCAATGCCCAGGCCTGTGCTCTAAAGAGTCAAAAACACATCCTAAGAAGTTCAGGTGCTTAATTCTTACTTGTGTAAAACCTTCTGGTCTAGGAAACAATCACACACATTTTCCTGCACTCGTTGGTTTCAGCAAGATCATAATCTGGTCTCATATTCCCAGCCTGGATCCTTCCAAATGCCACAATGTAACAATTTCTGAACCTACTGTCTACATGTGATGACACCATAATTGATTTCCTGGACATTTCCTTTTGATTTTACAGTTTTGCTAATGTCATCCTTTAACATAGTATCTGGATGCCTTCCCTGTAAAATAGATTGTCAGTAGTAATCTCTAGTAGATTCATAGAGTCTGACTCATCCAGCCACTTTAAATTACACCTCAGTATGTAGTACTGGAGATTGGATCGCAAGGCAAAATTTGGCTGAAGGATTGTTTGCTGGTATTAGTAAACTGAAATTAAAACTAGAGTATTTTGTTTGTTTCAAGAGGAAAACAGTTATACAGAAACAGTAAATATGTTATTAGCTTACTAGAAGGTCTGTTATTGAGGGCTGTACACAGATATATGTAGTTTCAACTAAAACACTATTGAGAATATAAAAAGAAAGTTCAAGCCAAGGAAGTTATTTCTTTAAAACATGACTACATCTGTGTGTATATGCACAGCCCACCTGCAGGTGGAAAGACAGCAGTTCCTTCACAGCAACACTAAAGTAGTTTAGGACAGGAAGTGAAGAATGCCCCACGGAAGAGGAAGGGCAGGGGGGAATTTTCAAGTACTGTATCAGTGAGAATGTAAATAGAATTGAATCAATACTTGTACTCGCATGTCAACAGCTTGACAAGCAATTATCACCTCTGTTTGAAGTCTCCTCCAAAGAATGACAGGAGGAAAAGAGCTCAGCACTCACATCAGTACCATTCAGAGACCCTTAGGTTCCAGCCTTACAGTGAGCTCTGCTCAGGCAGTCCTCCATCCACACAGAGCCCCAATTAAAGTCAGAGCTCCAACAGGCCCAGGCTAATTGCAGGGTGTATCTTGTGTATGTTTTTGACCCATATTACCGTACTACAGGAAAAGCTCACAATCTAATATATTTACCCTCAACACCCCAGTGAGGCCCGGAAAGTGGTGATATCCCCATAATACAGAGGGGAAACTGAGGGACAGAGAGACCAAGGGACTTGCCCAGGGTCACACAGAGAGTCTTTGGCACAGCAGGGACTTGAATCTAGGTTTCCCAATGACTAAGATTAATGCCCTAACCACTGCACCCTCCTTCCTGGAAAAGTAGCACTCTCTCTTTGGGCCTCTGTACTGACTCAGAGTCAAAGCACACCTTTCCCAGTAACACACCTTGGAGCCCCCATCTGGCTGCTGACCAGCTCCATCCTTATTTTGGCTTGCAAGATCTGAAGGGATCACAGAGTAATAGGAAGAGCTGCCAGATGCCTAGTGAGGTCTGAAGTCAAGAAAGAAAACAAGCAGGGACAATGAGCCATTTCACAGCAACAAACCACTTAGTTAAGGAAAGAGCAACAGGTCTTGCACAAATACCATTATACAGATTCCCTGGTAGCCTCATACTATAGAGAAGAACGGGGTCTGGTTTTATGGTAAGCCCTAACCCATCTGCACTCACAGTATTTGATTCTTGAAAATATAAACATAGGGGTTGGATTCTTGGCACTCTAGGGCGCACTTATAGTGGCATTGATTGTTGGCAGTGCAAACATATACATTGCATTTCTGGCAGGACAAACCCACAAGAGTTCCTGTCAAAACAGTTTTTTTCGAGGCAGGGATAAGCAGGTCCATACAGTTTGCCAGGACTGACATAGGGGTCTGAATTTCTGGCCAGGGAAAGCACAATGATTCTTTTCCTGAGAGGCCTTATATGACCGCTAGCAACCCAAATACATCTTAGGTTTGAATTCCTGGCAGGACTGACCCTGTATGATTCACAATGGAACAAATTTCAGAGTTGATTTCTTGTCAAGCAAAATTCCTGTAGGTCACCTCAAGGCAAATGCACCAGATGGATTCCTACGGGGGGAATAGACTGACCTGAGGATTTCCCGCCCCCCCCCCCCCAGTAGAGTTTATTCACGATTTGATACAAAATTCAAGAGGAAGACACAGCAAAGGGGAAAGGGAAGAGGCCACATCTGCTCATTTCATTGTTACCTCAGATATTTACACGTGCCCCACACACAGCTGAATACCAAGTATGCAGCCCCTGTGCATGGGCCATGGCTCGGAGGAGACCTACAACCAAAATCCAGACACTAATGAACCTATAGCACTTTTCACCTCTTGACCTAAAGGAGAGTCTCCATTTGCTATTAGCATTACAGAGCCTAAGAAACACAGTTGAGCAGTTCTGATCCTATCCAGCGGTGAGCAAAATCTGCCCAGCTGAATGTATCCTGTCAGCTAAAAGAAATCTGAAACATTAGCAAACCATATAACCAACATTTCAAACCTTCCCCTGCCTCCCCATTAGTTTTCTCTTCTTGCTATTATCAGGACAATTCATCCTGCCAAGAAATTGCTCCAGTGAGCTAAAGGCCTCTACATGGTAGACACCCAAATGGAGATGGGGACGTGACTGCTTTAATACAAACCACCCTGACTCACACACTGGGGGTAAGTCTTCCCTGCATAATTAACATCCACTCTTCCCCTGCCCCCAATCCACACACAAAACCTTGGACCTGGGTGGTGCTTTCAGTCCAACCTAGGTTGCTCTTCTGGCGCCACCTGCTAAAACCTGAGTGAGGCACTTCCCACAATTCCACCCCACTTCCACCTTAATTGAATTGGCTTGTTAGCACTGACCCCCGCCCCCCCTCCCCCACACACACACTTGGTAAGGCAACTCCCATCTTTTCATATGCTGTGTATTTATACCTCCCTACTGCATTGTCCACTCCATGCATCTGATGAAGTGGGTTTTAGCCCATGAAAGCTTATGCCCAAATAAATGTGTTAGTCTCTAAGGTGTCACAAGGACTCCTCGTTATTTTTGCTGATACAGACTAACACGGTTACCCCTCTGAAACCTAGAAGGACAGATAGGTTTTCCTAGAATTCACTGGCAATTATAGAGTGGCTCAGCTTACTGTAGCCCAAAGAGCTGTGGAATATGCCCCGAGATGTCCCAGCAACTCATGGTTGGATCATGGCACCAGGGAGGACACAGTAACTCAGTTATGGCTTCCCAGTGACTATTCATACCTAGGCTAGGCTGACCCAGGCACTCAGAGCTGGATGCCAATCACATGCATTAACTCTGTAATGAAGACATACCCTGGCTTGCTAAAGAACCTGCACGAGTTCAAATGAATGCAAGTCAGCCGGAGACATTTTTGTGGGTGAGGACGACAGCGGTAGGGGGCATTCCTTTGAACTGGGCTACTTCAGGCTCACCCACACACCTCCTTTTGCACAAAGAGGGCTGATTCTAATTTGGTTTGACCCATTCCTTTCTACTCACTAATTCACTCATCTTGAACACCTACCTTAAATGCTGCCTGCACCCACACACATCTGGCCAAGAGCCTTTTCTCCTGAACAGACTTTAGAAAGCAAAGCACCTTGTATTAACTCTGCACTTCAGCAGTTTACCCCATTAAGCACGGTAGTTGCACA
This sequence comes from Emys orbicularis, assembly GCF_028017835.1. Lineage (NCBI taxonomy): Eukaryota > Metazoa > Chordata > Testudines > Emydidae > Emys > Emys orbicularis. The sequence continues at coordinate 138,565,420 of NC_088684.1, forward strand.
TTTGGATGTGCAGAGTCAGGTGTAAGAAACACTGAGGAAGAGAGAAGTGATGCTCAGCCCCTTTATTTTGTACTGAGGGATACACACAAGCCTAATGTTGAAAATCTTTACTCAAATGAACTGCTACTTTGACTTCAATGGGCGATTGTCTGAGTAAGGGCCTGCAGGATCAAACCTTCTTCCCTCCCCCCAATTTTTACCCTGTCCCCAATTAACCCATGGCATCTGCAAACCTTGTCTTGATGCGCTCTAGCCTTTCCTCCTCTGTCGCCCTTGGGGATTTATCTCAATCACAGCCAATGATGCTGCTGAACCTGTGAAAACTGCCCAGGCAAACAGCTGTAAGCATCAGTTTGCCTGGAGGCACCTTAACCTGGGCAAGCACCACCCATCCAAAAGCAGCTTTGCCCTGTCTACACTAGGGAGGGTTGCCTAAGTAGCCACCAAGGGCCAAATAGGGTCAAGTCCCTATTAAAATTAACACCTGGCCTCAGGTAACTCCGGTAAAAGGAAAAGCGACCATTCATGGCAAGGGGATTTACTCTGCTCAAGGTCGCCTTGTAGAATGAGTGAATTGACGACTTTAAACAACCCTACTTATTACACAATTGGAAAACAATCAGGTTGTAAACTGCAGATCCCCGGAGCCCTGAAGACAAAAACACAGGTCCCTGCTAACTCAATTAGCCCGGCAAAGCTGTATCCGAGGGATGTGCCATTTTGTTGTTTCCAAAGTGCATAAGAGGGGCCCTGCAAAAATTGGAAAGCTCCATTCTGATCAGGCTGACTTTGGGGGCTTAATGCAGATTAGACTGAAGGGGTGGGGAGGGAGAGACAGACACTAAGTCCTCATGGAAAATACAGTGGTGTGGGTTCAGCCACCATGGGAGCATTTGCAAACTGCTCTGTTGTTCAGCTGTGTATGAAAAAGAGAAAATAGGCCTGCATATTACAAAGGCCTGAGGAAGAGACAGCAGATTCAAAGAACTCAACAGTGATTATTCCAATACCTTTGGGAACAATACTGCGGTTATTAACAGAACAAAACTCCCATTGATTTCAGTGGGATTTTTGCACCATTAAATACTGCAGAATGTGGCCTTTGGGACCAGGCCTATAGCTACACAGAAGCCCCATTGTCTTTGAAGACGTCAGGGCTGGGTCCCATCATGGCTCACCCAGTAGGCTGAAATCATTACCACAATGCAGTGCGTGGGCATTGTCTGCTGCAGAATCTGGAGAGAGAGCAAAACCACTGGGCAGCTGCTGCTCCTACCTCTGAAACAGATGCACAACGGCTAGTAAAACCATGGTGCTAGTTGGAAGCATCACTGGTGCAATTGCAAATAGCCAGCACTATGGGTCAGAAGCAGAGACTGAACCTGGGACCTCTCCCATTAAGGAAGTAGGTGTGGTCTAGTGGATAGAGCACTGGACTAGCACTCAGGAGACTAAGGTTCTATTCCTGCCGCCTCCTCTACTGGAGGACCTTCAATCACTTTGTGCCTCAATTTCCCCTTCTGACCACCTTTGTACAGTGCTTTGAGATCTGTGGGTAAAAATTTCTCTAAGAACCACATATTATTAATAGGCCTCTATTCCTCAAGATGAAGAACTAACTCACCAAGTTAATAGGTGTAGCAATTTCATCTGCCTCTTCCATGGACCAGACACTAGAGGGGGTCTAAGACTCGCAATGTGAGTTACATTTGTAGTTTCAAAAATGCAAACGTAATGTTGGAGATTAGAGTTAAGCCCCATTTAGAAAAAGCAGGGGCTTTAATCTTAATATTACCCCTCTAAGTTTTTAGACAGAAAAAAAAGCTTACATCACAGCAGAGTTTGGAGGTTTAAATCATTCCACCTTGAAATTATAGAAAGAATGAACTCTAGATTCTAGAACGAAATTCTATTATGCATTAGTTAAGTGGATTAGTTTATCAAATGTTCCGATTGACTATATTTCACAGCTGTCCAAGCTGAGGCCTCTTTCAGCAGCTGAAAACTTTTTCCTCCCAATATTCTACTTCGGATAACACAAATACTCAAAAATAAATGGGATTTATTTAAAAGAGTTGCACAGCTTCCGCAGCATGATGGTAACATAGCACCACAGTGAGCTAGGTACCCATAGTCACAACTATGTGGGACTTGTTGCGATAAGAAGTCATTGAGGACAAGACTTTTACAAGATTCAAAAAGGGATTGGACATCTCTATGGATGCTAAGAATAACCAGTTACCATAAATAATAGCAAAAAGTCTGTAAGGGATATTAAACCACATGCTTCAGTCTTCCTCTGAGGCAATCTAGTAGTGGCCACTGATAAAGTTAGAATACAGGATGAAATGGACCTTGTCTCTGATCACGTATGGCAATTCTTGTGTTCTGTTGTTCATATAGCTCTTACTTAACTGCATCTTCCCTACAACAGACCCAGAGTTGCTCAGGCGAAGTAAGCAAGTATAATCCTTAGGCTGTAAAGATATTGCACTCAATAGAAGCTCCCTTCTCTCACTGGCATTACCAGGGGCCATACATACATAGAGGCAAATCTTGAAGGTATGGTTCAGTTCAGCCTATGCTTAACCATCCCTATGTGCACATTTTGCTTTTGGCATCTGCAAATCATTTTTTATTTATTATTTGCTGAGCACCAAGCGTGGGCCCAGTGCAGTCGAAGATGTGGAAAAAGACAATAGGCCTGATTCTGATCTCATGCTGGTTTTACACCAGTATTAGCCAATGACTTCAGTGCAGTAATTACACCAGTGGGACAGCACCCATTCGACCTTGAGAAACTAATCTAAATAAATAAATAAATAAATAAATAAATAATCAGGCACCTAAATAATTTAGTTGTAGAAGGAATTAGGGAGTCAGATGTCTCAGTTCTAGATCATTATTAAACCCAACATGGTTTAATGACTTGGTGACTGAATTGGCAGAAAAATAGCTTTGCAAGAAATCTGGATGCTGGGAAATTATTTGTTAAACATGCAGATAATTGGTGAACGTTGTCATCTCTGCTGAGGCAAAATAGTGAAACGTGCTACACACTTTACTGGAATCTGTAAATGAGACTTGTGAAATAAAGAAGGACTGACTGACTGACAGGAGGGATTTTCTTTCTCCCGAAATTTATCAATGGTATTTGACTTCACACGATTGCAAACATAACACACTGGAAAGGCTTCCCAATGACTTTAATGGGATTTGAATCCGGCCTTTGGAACTCAGTTGCACAACCCTCCCTCGCTCACATAGGCTTCACTTCAAATAGGACAGCGTGGGTGGGTAACAGCTGCAAGATCAGAGGAATAAAGCTAAAACCCATTTGTGACTAACAACGTAGGGTAGAATGATTTGCCCAAGCCCACACAAAGAATCAATGGCACAATAATACAGCCATTTGGTCCCGACGCCTAGTCATCTGCTCTAACCACCAGACAATACCTCCCCTACTGATTAAAATTAAGATACTTCTTTACATTTGTGATGCTTCCTCTTTCTTTTCCCAATATGCTACTTTGGGTAACTCCTTTTCCTTCTTTGTTTACCTATGTACAAAACAGAGCTTCTATCTACCATCCCCACCATGACAGAGATGGTGAATTAGTTCACAGTGGGTGAAACAGAAGGCCAGCACTGGACCCACACAACACTTAAGCCCTATTTTGAGGATTTAAGCGGTGTATGTGTAATGACATGCCCGGAGCAGTCACCTGCAGAGACTGAACCCTAAACTCCTGGATCTAAAAGCATAAATTTACTTCCAAAGTCAAAGGACCAAGTCCACTACCTCAGAGGCAGTAGCAGACATTATCCAGCCACTAGAGGGAAACAAAATGCTGCAATTTGCCAGACGGGGTTACACAGGGCCCTTCGCGCAGGACTGAATTTCACCTGCTGCAACGTGCAAGTTTGACACCCAGACTCAATGTGAAAGCTGAAAACAAGGATAAAAACTGCATATTACTTCATTATTAATCAGTGGATCTCAAAGCACTTTACAAAGGAGGTCAACATCATTATCCCCAATTTTTTGTTTTCATAGATGAGGAAACCGGGGCATGGAGAGGTGAAGCAGCCTAGTAGTCAGGGAGGGAATAGAACCCAGGCCTTCGGAGGCTCAATCCAGTGCTCTATCCACCATACCACACTGCCTCTGAACATCCAAGCTTGAAACCCACAGTTTGTGACCAATCACATTATTCAAAGGCTGCAGCACCACTGTTCATCACGCAGAACAGTTCTGTCACATACTTTCCTTGGGGTCCTACTGTGTGTTTGATACACTCACCCATTGCCTCTTGTCTTACAATTATATTTTAACCTTCTTGGCACAGGTATCATCTCTGCGTGACGTGCTAGGTGCTGTACAAACACAATGGGTCTATGATTGGTGGCCCTAGGCATACCATAATACAGTAACGATCATACAAAAAGCACCCAAAGGTCTGAATGAAACAAATACATGTGCTTTCCAGATTCAAACAATCCAAACTATGCTTTATACAGAAGAATATTCACAGGCAAATTTTCCCCTACTATTTGCTCTGCTCCAGGATGGTTGGAAAATGTTCCTCTAGAGTGTGGATGCCGTCTGACTATGTAGGTTCAATTGGCAAATGTTGGCAGATAGCAAGACACTTTTTTAAAAATTGCAAAATCTTGGCAAGCTTGAAAAGTTATTGTATGGATTATATCACGTCACATCCTGCTGTGCCTTAACTTTTGTGGCTGTTACTGCATAAGAGAAAAGTGTGCGTGGGGAAGAAAGGATATGGGATGGGGCGTGGCGGGGGGGGGGGGGGGGGAGAGAGAGAGGATGGTTGGTGCTGTGGTTAAAGTCCTGGAATTGGGACTTCAAAAAGTTGATTGTGCCATTCACCAAACTGCCTGCTTACTTTGCCAAGGGTAGTCAGAGACCATTCAAGGAGGAGGTGTTTTATTACTCTCACATCTCAGACTACCCAGATTGATCTTCAAGTACTTTGGCATGTCCCAAGTGTCATTATAGATGGCTCCATCTCTGAATTAATAATGAAATGCTCTTTCCCAAAATTAAAACTAGACCAGCTTAATAATGTTTTAAAATTGACAAATCTGGGGAAAAAAACAAAACAAAAACTAATTTCCTCTCTCCCCTCCCCCGACTGCAATTAGCGATAGGAGATAGTTAAGAGAGAACCTTGAAGTGTTCAAAAATTTTGAGAACTTCTGTAGGACATTTAAACAAACATCCCCCGTTCCCCGCTAAATGATTTAACATCTCCTTCAGCACTGTGTACCGTGAGGACAAACTCAAAGAACCATGCTTTAAGCAGCAACTATTAAAGAAATAGAATTCCCACCATTTATTAAGCTCACCAGTGCAACACATCCTGGTCCTCTCTGGTAGCTGGGGAGGAACAGGAACTCTATAACTACTCCACACACTGGTTTAAGGAAATCTCATGTGATGTATGCTCAACAAAACAGAAAGAAATAAAATAAAAAAAGGTTAACCTTCACAACGGAGAGGAAAAGTGGCTGGTTCTGTGAATAGGACAGTGACTGGAAGTCAGACGTAAAGGTGGCCAGAACGTTTTCATTGCTACTTTCATTTTGATTGAAATATATATTTTTAAATGTGCGGCTTGTGATGAAGATTTGTTTTAAAAAAAAAACCCACTAAATGAAGCATTTCAGTAATTTTGAAACATCTTGCTTTGGTATTTTGAGAACGGAAAACGAATTTTCAAAAGAAAAGTCATACTTTACATAAAAACATTTTAAAAAATTATTAGTCGAAATCAGAACAAAGTGTTCAGATTTTAGACACAAGAAATGTTTCATTTAACCCTCAAAAATATTCTGGAATTTCATTTCACAGGCAATTTAGAAATGTGTTGTTTTCTTTCCATTTGGAATGGGGGGTGGGGGTGGGGAATAAAGAGGTAGAGGTCACAGAATTTCCTGTGAAATGGAAAATTCAGTTCCTGCCTCAGCTCTACTCAGGAAACCTGCGTTCAATCCCCACTTCTGCCACAGATGGATTAAGGCTCCACTGTGCTAGGCACTGTACATACAGTGTCCTTGCCCTGAAAAGTTTAAATCTAAATAAACAAGACCAAGGCTAGGAGACAGGAAAGAGTATTTTCACTTTGCAGATAGGTAAGTACGGCACAGAGAGACTAAGGGTAACATTTTCACAAGCACCTGAGGGTATGTCTATATTCCACATTAAGCCCAGGCTCTGACTCAGGTTTGATCCCAAGGCCACTTCTATCCACACACAAATCAGTCTGACCCTGGTCAGCAAGCACTCAGGACCCAGGTCCAAGGACCCTGCTGGGAGGGGGGGGGGGGGAGTAGGTCAGAGCCTGAGCCCTGATGTGTCTCAGGTCAAAGCCCTGTCATTGTGCAGTGTGGACTCAGCTCAAGCCACAGACCCAAGTCAGGAGGTCTGCATAGCACAGTATGGATGTGTTAGTACAGCTGTGACACCCTGGTCCAGCAATTGCAAACCCAGGTTTACAATGTAGCATGGAAGATAAAGCGCAGGCTTGGAAACACAGAGTCCCCCCCATCAGCTTGGGTGCCACAGACCCAGGCTTACAATGCAGTGTAAACATACCTTAGGGCATGTCTACACTGCAATAAAACATCTGTGACTGGCCCATGTCTGCTGACTCAGGAGGGCTGCAGGGCTATACTATTGCTGTGTAGACCTTCAGGCTGGGGATGGAGCCTGGGCTCTAGGACCCGCCCCCTGGTCCATCCCCAGCCCAAACGTCTACATTGCAATTGCATAGCCTCACAGGCCCAGCCCCATGAGCCCAAGTCAGCTGACACTGGCCAGCCACGGCTGTTTTATACAGTGTAGACATACCCTAAGTGATTAGACACTTAAGTGACTTGCCCAAGATCACACGGAAAGTATGTGGCAGAAACAGGAATTGAATCCTGATGTCCTGTGTCCCTATCCAGTGTTTTAACCACAAAAGTAACCTTCCCCCAGCTTCTACTGCAGAATGAAAAGGCTCTGACAGTAAGGGGAGGTGGGAACTTTAAACAGGAGTTTTGGCCCATTTATTCGAGAGCCCTTTCATTGTTTACAGCACACACACCATCAGGTTTTACAATGGGTCATAATAAAAAGACAGCCCTGCAGGATGTGTGGAAACAGCTATATACGTTCTGAGACGATGAATTTATGGAGTATGAATTCACAGTTCACCAAAGCCCTGGGGGGAAATAAATAAATAAAAAATAAAAAGCCAACAACCTACATGCAGCAGCTGATGCAGTGAGTCAAACTGGAGCTAGGATGTACTAAACAATTCAAGTCTTTTCCTTTCCTGTTCAGCTCATTCAACAAGAGTAAATGAAGCTTTCCACACAGAGCAGATAACTACCGCAGCCTGGAACATAACTTCTTTAACTGCAAGCTGCAAGTCCATTGATCTATGGTAGAATCATAGAATATCAGGGTTGGAAGAGACCTCAGGAGGTCATCTAGTCCAACCCCCTGCTCAAAGCAGGACCAACACCAACTACATCATCCCAGCCAAGGCTTTGTCAAGCCGGGCCTTAAAAACCTCTAATTCCACTCTGCAGCATTTGCATGACAGCCCCTCCATCTGCTCCAATGGGGATATAAAATGTTTGCTCTGCATTGCTGCAGTGTTTGTGTAGGAGAGCGTGGAAGGGGATGTTCATATTTCCCTCCTCCTCTCATGTCAGATGCATAAAGAAAGAATGTGACCCTGGCAAACGAACCCCACCTAGTCCCTCAGCGCTGCTCTTACGAGAGCCCGATCCAAAAAGTATCAGAGAAGACAGGTGTTACGAGAGCGCCCCCTTGCAGCATTGTGTGGTGCAGCAGCCATTCATCCTCAGTTTCCCAGCTGGTCTGTGGCTGCTCTGCCCAGCCTCTAACACCTCGGGAATTTTTAATACGCACCAGAAAGATCCACATGGGCCAGCTGGTGTGCAACAGGTTGGCGTGCTTTAGAATTCGCACGTCAGTAGTGTGCATTGCCGCACTGCATACACAAACTCTTACCCTGCCAGCTAGGTCACTTAGAGCATGTCTACACCGCACACTAAACCCAGGCTCCAACTCAGGTTTGCGCCCCAAGCTCCACTTCTGTCCACACAAAAATCAGTCAGCAAGCACTCAGCAATCAGAGCCTAGCATGCTGCGGGGGGGGGGGGGGGGGGCAGAGCCCAAGTCCCAGCAGGCTGTCATTCTGCAGCATGGACACAGCTCAAGTCCCAGACTGGATACAGAAGGTCTGGGGAGTGGTGTATTGATGTATTAGCACGGCGGTGAGACCCAGGTCGAGCCATTGTAAGCTCAGGTTTACAATGCAGTGTGGACACAAGCATGGTCTTGGAAACCCTAAGTCCAAAAGCCCAGGATCCACAGACCCAGGGTTACAATGCAGCGTAGACATACCCTTACAGCTCCACCCCTCCCATGGCACTCAAAGTCCAAAACAAATCGGAAGCAACATAGACAAACTCTTCCCTTTCCTCTGGGAGATCCCTCAGACAGACCATGCCTACCTTTTCTCCCACAACGAGAGCCTCACATCTGGTCTCTGTCTGTCCCCTGCCAACTGAGCAGGGCTTTCTTTTAGGCCTTCCCTGGACACCTGACTCCTGCACCAAGTGTCTCAGTTTGGGTTGATTGGGCCTTCAGTGGTCCATTAACCCCTTCCTGCCTTGCATAGAGGCTTGTATGCCCCACAACCACAGACATCTGTTAACCATCTACAGAGTGAACAATTCATTTCAATGGCAGCGCTCAACATGGGATAGAGCTGGAGAAGTGGGCGTTCCTTGCCTCTCAGATGGACCTGACTTTGGGGGATGCCACTCCGTTTAGTCCCCAATTTGTGTCTGTGCCAAACATTTGCACTTTCCCCAGCCTTTTGTCGTGGAGGGAGAATTATTTACCTCAGATATACAGAATCATGGAACAGAGTTTATAGGGAGAGCTATTTATGCTAAAGGGAGGGCTCCCAGAGCATTTAACGTTGCCTGCACAAACAGTGGTGTCGGCATCTTTCATTTTCGGTTTTGTCACTTTTATTTAGGTGCTTAAATATGGATTAAGAGCCTAACTTTATTCTTCATAGGTAGCATCTAGAGGCCTCAACCAAGACCAGGGCCCCCTTGTGTGAGATACTGTACGCAGATATAGTTAGAGACAGTCTGTACCTTCCAATCTAAGTAGGCAAGTCAGAAAAAGAGTGGGAGGGGAAACAGAGGCACGGAGAGAGGAAGTGACTTGCCCAGGGTCACTCAGCAGGGCAGCAGTAAATAGGAGTCAGGAATAGAACCCAAGTCTCCTAAAGTCCCAGTCCAGTGCCCTACCCACTAGACCACACTGCCTCTCACACCCCCATGTTCTAAAAACATTGAGTCTGGGTCCCAGATTTGCTGCCTCCACTGCTGTCAGGGTTCCTTCCCCACTTTGAACTCTGGGGTACATATGTGGGGACCCGCATGAAAGACCCCCTTAGCTTATTTTTACCAGCTTAGGTTAAAACTTTTCCAAGGCACAAATTCCACTTTGTCCTTGAACAGTATGCTGCCACCACCAAGTGATTTAGACAAAGAATCAGGGAAAGGACCACTTGGAGTCCTATTCCCCCAAAATATTTCCTAAGCCCTGCACCCCCTTTCCTGGGGAAGGCTTGAGAATAATATCCTCACCAATTGGTACAGGTGAACACTGACCCAAACCCTTGGATCTTAAGAACAATGAAAAATCAATCAGGTTTTTAAAAGAAGAATTTTAATGAAAGAAAAGGTAAAAGAATGACCTCTGTAAAATCAGGATGGTAAATATTTTACAGAATAACAAAAGATTCAAAAACACAGAGGATTTCCCCTCTAGGCAAAACTTTAAAGTTACAAAAACAGGGATAAACCTCCCTTTTAGCACAGGGAAAATTCACAAGCTAAAACAAAAGATAATTTAACGCATTTCTTTGCTATTACTTATTATTTTTGCAATACTAGATGGTTAGTCCAGATATGCTTAAGGAGATGTATTTTTCTTGCCCTGGTTCCTTACTGACTCGAAGAGAACAAAAAACAAACAAACAAACAAAAAGACACAAACAAAAACCTTCCCCCACAGATTTGAAAGTATCTTCTCCCCTTATTGGTCCTTTTGGTCAGGTGCCAACCAGGTTATCTGAGCTTCTTAACCCTTTACAGGGTAAAGAGGAATTAACCCTATACAGGGTAAAGAGGGTTTTTATGCTACCCTTAGCTGTATGTTTATGATAAGTGCTTTGGTAGAAGGGTGGGGCTGTTGAATCCCTTTCAAATCTCCAGTGCTGAAATGGTGAAGAGGAGAACTCCCGAGCTGTACTGAGAGCAAAGGGAGAGATTTCCTCGATTAAAACCGAGCTCATTTCTAGAGTGATTTCAGCAAACCCACTGCAAAGCTCATGCCAAGACTTTCAGCCCGTGTTAATGGGCAGCCTGTAGGTGGGTTTCAGCTGCATCCTGGGGCTCTCTGAAATACTTCTTTCTCCAGCAGGGTCCACTATCAGATGGTGAGCTCACCCGCATCCTTCTTACCTGCAGCACTGGCCCTGCTGCTTCGCTTACGGCTTGTTCTAAGGGGGCATATGTAAAGCGGTGGACAAAAAAGGAGCCATTGTTCATTGCTTTATGGCGCTTCTATTTCAATCCACAACAACCTGTCCCTGCTCTGTAGACCGCACAGATGTTTAACTCTCTTGCCTGCTTAGTTTCTTATTGCAGTAGTCATTCCCCAAAGCTTTCCTTGCTTCCCTGGGTTCGCACTTCTGCACACTGACCTGTCGCTATCATTCAGATCCATGAAGCTAAAACTCTAGATCCCTGATGTTAGTTTTCTTTGCAGGCTGCATGGCACGAGTGCATCTGCATTTCTTTTACTCCCATCCCCAGAGTGTTGCCGCCTAAGGTAGGTCTACATTATAAAGAAAAACTGCGGCGACTGAGCCAGCCCAATTGACATGAGCTTGCAAGGCTTGGGCTGCAGGACTACCAATAGAAGGGTAGACGTTCCCACTTGGACTGGATCCCGTGCTCTGACAACTTGAGGGGGGGGGGGGAACACCCACCATGGCTTAAAAAACCCATCTGATCCCACTCACATTGGGTACACAGGAGTGAATTCCACCCAATATGAGTGAGATCCACTGGCAGCTCAAAGGGTTTCTTTTTACTCTAATGTGCGCTTCGCACAGCAATGCCCAATTCCCACCCCGCAGAAGCAGTATTGCCAACTGTAATCATTTTATCAAAAAAAAAATCTCACCACATTCGGAGTTTTTCTTGAGGTTCCTGCAGTCAGGTGATTAACCAAGACAGCTGCTTGCTTTTTTAAGTTGCTAGCCCTCGTGGTTGCAGAGGGAAGCTTGGAGAAACGACCCCCAAAGGCTCCAAAACCAGATGGCAAATAAAAAAAGCTGTCAACATTTGTTATTTTTAACGTCTTATGGTTTTTAAGCCACTCTCTTAAGTTTTGAATGCCTGGCTCTGGCAGTACTGCTGAAAGCAATGGAGATTTTGTTAATGAAAGGCTTTCCATGTCACTAGAGCATCACTGGGAGATGGGAGGGTGTATACAATGGGATGAAGGAATCATTGGTGCACACTTACAGGTATGTCTACGCTGCAATTAGACACCTGTGGCTGGCCTGTGCCAGATGACTCTGGCTGCAGGGCTGTTTAATTGCAGTATAGATATCTGGGTTCGGGCTGGAGCCTGGGCTCTAGGACCCTGCAAGTTGGGTCAGTCCCAGAATGTCCACATTGCAATTAAACAGCCCCACAGCCCAAGCCCTGCAAGCCCAAATCAACTGGCATGGGCCAGCCGTGGGTGTCTAACTGCAGTGTGTACATACGCACAGTGTCTTCCCTGTATGTCAATGGGACTTAGTGATTGTTTGATTATTCACTTGGTTATTTCAATATTTGGGGGCAGCAGAAGTGCTGGTGATTTCCACACGTCCTATCACTGGTATTATAGTAGAGTCCAGAGAAACCAACTGAGATGAGGGCCCCACTGTCCTAGGCACTTTACATGGTAAGAGACAGTCTCTGCCTCAGAAGCTTACAGTCCACACAGACAATGAGAGAGAAGAGGAACAGATGTACAGGATGCAGCTACACTGCAAATAAACAAAAACAAAGCAACATGGCAGTGTGTCTCCGAGCCCTGGTCAACTGACTCAGGCTCATGCGATGGGGTTAAAAATAGCAGCACAGATGTTCCTGCTTGGGCTGGAGCTTTGGCTCTGAAACTCAGCAAGAGGGATGGGTCTCAGACTCACTGCTGCAGGGTTTTTTTTGCGTAGCATAGACGTGTCCATGGAGAGATGAAGTGACTTGCCCAAGGTCAGACTACAAGTCAGTGGCAGACACAGGAATAGACACCAAGTCTTTTCATCCCAGGCCAGTACTCAGTCCATCACATGCCGCACACAGCAGGGAATTACAAAATCTCTACAGATCATGAACACTATTAAAGTAAACAGATTGTGTGTTTGAAAAGTCTCTTGCAGAAGGTGTATTGTGCTGTTGTTTAATCATCAAAACATCCACATTATCTACACTTATTGATCATCTACAAAGAGATCTTTTTCTTCTTTAACTATACAGTTTTAAAAGAAATACCTGTAAAGGCTGCTTTAAATAATTTGTTTAACTATGGCAATACCTGGGAATGTGCAATCTAATCTAGCTCCTCTTATATAGCTACTTTTAATTGGCAGATCTCAGAGCACTTTACAAAGGAGGTTAGTATCACTGTCCTCATTTTACAGCTGGGGGAAACTGAGGAAAGGGGTAGTGAAGTGACTCACTCAAGATTACCCAGCACACCAGTGACAGAGACAGGAATACAGTGTAGCCTCCTGAGCCCCAGCCCAGTGCTCTAATCACTTGACCACACTGCCTTCCATGGCAATTTCTTTCAGTATTTCCATTGAAAGTTATGGAACCAGAAGGCCTTTGAGAGACTCCTTCTTCTTGGAACAAGCACAGATACCCTGATTCAGCAAGCTGCTGTAGGCCTCTCTGTGTTTTTTTCCTTAGCCCTGCACTTCCTTCCCCACATTAGCCTGGGTCAACTGGCTCCTTCTCCTGCCACATAAGCGGACTCCTGTGCCTATGCAGCTCACCATTGGCTTTGGTGGGATTCCACAGGATTCTTCCCACAAGAATCAGGGCCATACTGATAAATAAACAAACTCTGAAACTCCCTGCATGTCCCCCACCTATCCAAGAGCGATTGTTACAATAAAGGGCACCAACGAGAGGGAGGTTTGTCCAATGGTTAGCGCACTACTCGGGGACTTGAATCCAGTTTTCCCAATTCCCACGCTTCCTGTCTGACCTTGTGCAAGTCACTTGTGAAATCTTGGCCCCACTGAGGTCAATTGTGAAACTTCCTCCCATTCTCTTCAACGGGGCCTGGATTTCACACTTAGCTTTTCTGGGTCAGATTTCCATGGGAGTTAGGCACCTAAGCGGTTTAAACCATTTTGAAAAATCTCATTATCTGACCCTTTAGGCACCTAAATACCATTGAGAACCTGCCTCTCTGTGCCTTGGTTCTCAATCAACAACAATCCTTCTCTCTCGTGAGAACACAAACGATTTCAATACTACAATAATGGCCACCATACAAGTCCCTTACACAGATATTAAATGCAAAAGAATCCAACAAGTCTGCCTATCAGGATGGGACCAACAGAGTTTTTCGGCTGAGTGCATTTCTCTGTACTGGTACCAGCTCTAAAAAAGACAGAACATGGAAAAGAGTAAAAACACCTCCCTATTCATTTTATATATATATAAAATTGGGTAGCTCACACTGTGAAACAGTGGAGAAAAAAATACACCTGAGTCCAGCTTCACATTGTCCTGGTCCAATATCAAGGTAATTCCCCTCTCGCTTCTATTAATTCTTCACTTAGGAGCACCGCAATTGGCATAGCATCTAACAGCTGCAATTTTCACTCACTGTAGTAAAAAAGACATAACCCGAAGTGAGCCTCTGAGAGGTTATAAGAACACTAACTAATTTACTGAGCTACTATAAGAAGACAATAACCAGCTGGAGAAGGTAATGGACGGAGACAAAGACAGGTAACCATTATTTGCCTGGGCACGCCCAGTGCCCGGTTTTACTAGGATGAGCCCTTACTTAGTGCTGAAAACAGCCTTTTAATTAAAGCACTATTTTAATACACCGATTTTACAAGAATGGTGTTGGATGTTTTCAGCACAGAAGTCTGCCTTTAGCTGGGAAAGCAGAGCTGTCTGTGTGCTCCAAGCAAACCTAACTGACTGGAATATTGCAATTGTGATTTGGGTGTTCTGACAGGTTTATTTTGCACAACATCCAGCACACCTTTTTCGTCTTTGGAGAAACTCACTCTTCTAAATAGCAGCAAATCAATAGCTCCCTTCCAAATCTCTGACCTGCATAGATCTTAGACGTCTGGTAGCTTGCGTACAGACCTTTTTCCATTTCCTTGGTCAGGGATGTCAGCATAGCAGTGTACAAAGCCAAATCGTAATGCCATGACTTTGCATTTACAAAGCTTCTTTCATCCAAGGATCTCAAAGCATTTTACACACATCAGATAATTAAGCCTCACAAGCACCATCATGAGGCAGATATGTATTATTATTCTTATTTTAGAGATACAAAAATTGAGTGGTAAGAAGAATTAAGGCCATTTTAAGAAGTTTCCTCTGCCTGAATGACTCAGTTTCTGGGAGACCAATTCCGATGTACCAACCACCACCCCTCTAACTGAAGTCAGTATAAGCAGCAAGGGGGAAATCAACACATCTGGATATAGCCAAAAATTGACACATGCATAATCACTGTCCAATTTTGAATATTTGGATGCATGAGACTTGTTCATAATTACACAGAGAGTCAGTGGCAGAGATAGGAATAGAGCCCTTTGGCCAAATTCACCAATGATATAACTTGGTGCAACTCCACTGACTTCAATGGAGTTGTGTCTGCTTAAACTAGCAATTAGATTGGCTCAAGAAGTCCTGGCTTCTAGTATGGATAGAGTGAAAAACCGCCTCCATGCAGAGGGCCAGTGGAGAGATTATCCACCATTTGAGTTCTACTGAAACTCGAAATGTTGCATCGATCTTGTACTGGCCCTTTGCACAGGAGTACTTAGAGCCTCAGAGGAAAAGGATTATATCAGGGCAGTAGTGACCTGCCTGGAACTTGGAGGAGCACAGGTTTCAGGAGGGAAGAGTTTGGAGGAGGCATTGGCAAGTCAGTCTGTGCGCATATGGCTGGAATGCTAGCTGCAGTTGCGGCATCTCTGTAAATAGTTCTCTTAATAAAAAGCCAGTTTAGTTTTACAAGCATAAAGTCCTTTCATGTTATTATCCAGAATCCTGTGCATGAAAGAAGAGCGAAGTATTATTGGCCCATTGCTGATTACCTTTCATAAAAGAAGTCCTTATTTACAACAGCAGTAAGTGTGACTATTCTGGCAAGTGACAGGCACCTGTCAAAGGTGGCTCTCACCAGAAGTGCTGCCTAGTGGTCAGGCAGGGGTGTGGCTGGTGAAGTCTGCTCCTCTTTCTTCTACAACTTAGTCCTATGGGGTCAGTCCCCCTTCTTTTCCGGCTTAGCCCTCTGTCCAGATCACACATTCTAATCCACCCCTTTCGGCATACACAGAAAGACCAGTGCAATAATGGAGAAGTCTTTTGGTGTGTGTGTGAGGGCTTCTGGGCTTTCTCCTTAGCTCTGCAACTTGGGGTCTGAACACTTCTGTATTCAGGGTCTTTCCTAGCTGGGTTCCCTGCCAAGGGGTAGGCTCTGGTTGCTGTCCCACCTTCAGTGGTTGGTAGGAGAGCCCGGGCTGTACCCTCTCCATCGGGCTCTAATGCAGGCCTCAGTGGTGGGCAGCTAAGTTCTGCACCTTGGGGTACTAAATAGCTGCCTTGCTTCCTTTTTTCTCTACAGGGTAAAATAAAGAATTGAACCAAAAATAAAGTTTCTCACTTTCCCAAACAGTCACCACGTCTCTCCTCTCCCAGGTCAGCATAGTCAGGTCTCAGGCAATAAGGGCTCGCCTGGGCTGTTATTTCCCCAGAGCAGAGGTCTGTTGCCTTCCACTTATAGCCCCCTTCTAAGCTGCTCTTCTTCCCCTTTTAAGCTCCTTCTCCAGCCTGTGAAGACTTTGCAGGTGCAGCTTTGGGGTTGCCTGGGACCAGAGCTGCTACTTACCCCCTTGTTTTCCAGTAAGGGGTTTGTACACCCCATCACACAGCCATATAAGAATCTAGATAGTATCGATTAAACTATTTAATTCCAAACTGAGCATTTATCCCCAGTGTAGTTGGTAAAACTTGGCCCCCGAAGTTCTGTCTAGGAACCTATATGTCCCTCATCACCATGGTGCCCAAGTTCTAGTTTGCATTAACCCAAAGAAGACAAAGCAAAATTACCCCATTTCTCCTGGTTCCAAGTGAAGCCAGGCAAAAAACAAACAAACAAATAAATCACTGAATTTTGTAGAGTTTCCACCTACAACCATAAATCGCACCAGGTCACTCAAACGTCAAGCCAGATCTCGTAAAATTTGTTCCAGATTCTCAATCTTCAGCCAAGTTTCTGGTGTGTTAATACAGCAGAAACCAAACTATCTCCACTTAATTTTAGGCAGAACAGGGAAAGTTCCCCCCCCCCCCCCGCATGGCTCCATTTATCAAGCTCACAGTGTTGTTGATGTTATTGTATAGCTGCAGGAGACAATTTTCTGCTGAGTTGGATTCATGAGGGAGTAGGAGACACATAAGGAAAGCGATTTCCACAATGGAAAGGGTTAGGCAATTCATATCTGTTACAACAAAAGATCAGATGGGGCATGAAAATGGCAAGAAAGATATAACAGGAAGACCT
Organism: Emys orbicularis; assembly: GCF_028017835.1. Taxonomy (NCBI): domain Eukaryota; kingdom Metazoa; phylum Chordata; order Testudines; family Emydidae; genus Emys; species Emys orbicularis. Next base: position 138,582,383 of record NC_088684.1, read on the forward strand.
TGAAATTGTAGAATCTAAGCTACGAGGTTTTGTGGCATTTGTGATTTTTCAGGCACACTGGCTTTAAGAGGATATTAATGTAACCCAGTTGAAAAAGTCTGAGCACTGGTCTACAGAGCCATCCAAAAAGATTTTATTCTTCTTCGAGTCGTTTCTGATAACCCTGCTAACATATAGGGCTACATTTTATTTAAGCTCAATACACCTCTACCCCTATAGAACACAGTCCTCGGGAGCCAAAAAATCTTACTGTGTTATAGGTGAAACCGCGTTATATCGAACTTGCTTTGATCCGCCGGAGTGCGCAGCCCCGCCCCCCCCGGAGCGCTGCTTTACCACATTATATCCGAATTCATGTTATATCAGGCCGTGTTATATCGGGGTAGAGGTGTACCAAATAAATTAAATTGAAAAGCAATTTGTCTATTATGCCTGAAAAATTTTATTATTTGGTGTTACATAAATGTACTTATTTTAACTATTCACCACAAAGCTACAAAGACAACCTTCAAAACTGTCATAACTCAAAATCCCCAGGTGGCAGTCAACAAATCTCACTGTTAGAAAATGACAACAGGGTTCCATTATCCCTTTTACTTTATCATCATCATATTGACTATTCGTCTTTTAATTTAAAGACAGCTTCTCTGGGCAAGAACGATTTCCCTTTACAATTATGGTAGTGTTTATTTTACATCAAAGGGACTTGGATATTTGAGTCACATGGATTATGTATGACATAAGATTGGGATCCAATACATCAGAGCAGGGAAAAATATAAGAGGCCAACAAAAGGTATTTTATGAAAGATTTCTTTCTGTGCAGAGAAAAAGAAATCATGCACTAAACATTAGGAAAAAAATGCATTTGGAGCAAGATGTGAGATCTTTTTTCCACTGGGACATAAATCATATTTTTAAGTGTTTTTGAAGAATGTGGAGCTGCTTATGAAGAAGCTGTATGAAAAATAGTGCATTAAAATGAAATTAACATCTGTAACATATTATTTGTTCTAAGGTAATACTCCAAATTGTGGCTGAATTGAGCTAAGCACTGAACAAGCTCCTAGAGAGAGACAGTCTCTGTCCCTAAGAGCTTACAAGCTAAGTAGACAAGATAGATCAAAAGGTATAGCTACACTTTAAGATGGGGGTCTGATTCTGAGCTTAAGGAAACATAGCAGCACCAGCTCTGATCAAGTTAGCGACATTGTTTTTTTAGTGTGCTGCAACAGCACGAGCAGTGGGAGGGGCTAGCCAGCTGAAGTATGTACCTGTCCAAGACATTATAGACCCCTCCCACTTTGTGGCTACACGGTGTTTTTAGTGAAATAGCTTGACCAGAGGTAGCGGGGGGGTGTCTTCTTGAAGTAGGAACTGCAACTCGAGTTTGATGTGTAGATGTACCCAAAAAAAGGGAGGGGGCAGTGCAGAGTGGCGAACAGGCTAGCATAAGCAGGTCAGTAGCAGAGCTGGGAACAGAACCCAGGTTTCCGGTCTCCTAATGCAGTCTCTGATTTCCTCTCATGCAGTTCTCCAATTTACTTTTGTAATCATTTGGCCTGGAAATTTACCTGAATTGCAAGCCAAATTGTAAGAATTGGCTGAAAGTTTACAAAAATGTCACAACAAACCTATAACAAAAGTTAAAGGGGAAGGGTGCAAAAGGGAGGCAGACTGAAATAGTTTATATACAAAAGGGCCAACTGATGTGACTCAAGGATTGTGCTAAGATCATGCCTGATAAACAGAAATGTGGGGTTTTTTCCTTCTAAAGACTCTCTACAACTAAAGCCTTACTTAATACTTGACATTTCAAATGCTTTAACATCTACACTGCAGCTAGAGGTGTATTTCCCAGCTCAAGGAGACATCCCCATCCCAGTTTTGACTGAGTGAGTGTGCTAAAAATAGTAGTGCCAGCACAGGGACAGGCTAGTCAACAGAGTATGTTCACAGGCTCCCAGGTGAGATTGTACTCAAGGTCGCTAGTCTATCCCACTATGACCACACTTCTATTTTTAGTGTACTAGCTTGTGATCAAAGCTAGCATTCAGACATCTACCCAAGCTCGAAGATTACACCACAGCTGTGGTGTAGATATACCTTTAGACACTAATCTGGCAACCTGATCTCCATAGGCAAATCCCACATGAACGTGGTGCTCCTTTGACTTCAACATGGATGTACTCTTACACCCACCCAGCGTCCCATGTAAGTCAGTGAGATTCTGCACAGCTACACGGATCAGACTGAAGGATCAGGGCCTTTTTTAGATGTGCAGATGTTTCCAGGCCGCACTTTCAGGGCACATGTGACTGTACGCCTCATTGCTTTCTCAGCAAGTAAAATTATGTAAACTAGTTTTAACAGAAGACTTAAATTAATGTTGACATCGATAAGTAAATTGGAAGATTACATAGCTTGCATGCATTATATAAGCTAATTCCAAACCCCGATTTGCAAATATTTACAAAGCTTTAATTGAGTCATTACACTAGATATTTACAAATCATTTGTAAATCACTGGTTTATGTCAACTTCATTTTTCAAACAAAATAATTAAGTGTTAATGGGCAGCTGATCATTTGCACTTCCCTACCTTTTTTGTTCAAATTCATGAGGCAATAAGGTGTCTATCCACAGTAGTGCCACAGCCATATATGCTCTGAAATTCATAGTCTGTATCTCTCAAACCTGGTGTAATTCAAGCAAAACATTGTCACTTGAATTGACAGCTGCATGTAAATTAAATTTACTCTCCTTCTCTAATAGGAGGCACCTTAAAGATGCAATTATACTTAGAAAAGAGATCATAAAGACTTCACAATGAGTACCACATCTATTTTCTCTTGGGATTAGATTATGATGCCCTTATTCACCACAAGTAGTATTTTATAAACAATCCCACTGATTTCAGTGGGAATACTTATAGTGGAAAGTAGTATGCATCCTGAGTAAGTGTATCACAGTCAGGCACTTGATGGATTCCAGATCAAGTTTTTGGTCACAAGTCACAGTAAGGATATCTTTATGGGTCAACAGTGTGATGCTGTTGCAAAAAAAGCAAACATGATTCTGGGATGCATTAACAGGTGTGTTGTGAGCAAGACACAAGAAGTCATTCTTCCGTTCTACTCTGCACTGGTTGGGCCTCAACTGGAGTATTGTGTCCAGTTCTGGGCACCGCATTTCAAGAAAGATGTGGAGCAATTGGAGAGGGTCCAGAGAAGAGCAACAAGAATGATTAAAGGTCTAGAGAACATGACCTATGAAGGAAGGCTGAAAGAAGTGGGTTGTTTAGTTTGGAAAAGAAAAGACTGAGAGGGGACATGATAGCAATTTTCAGGTATCTAAAAGGGTGTCATAAGGAGGAGGGAGAAAACTTGTTCTATCCTTAGAGGCTAAGATGAACAAGAAGCAATGGGCTTAAACTGCAGCAAGGGAGGTTTAGGTTGGACATTTTGGATATTAGGAAAAAGTTCCTAACTATCAGGGTGGTTAAACACTGGAATAAATTGTCTAGGGAGGTTGTGCAATCTCCATCTCTGGAAATATTTAAGAGTAGGTTAGATAAATGTCTATCAGGGATGGTCTAGACAGTATTTGGTCCTGCTATGAGGGCAGGGGACTGGACTCGATGAGCTCTCAAGGTCCCTTCCAGTCCTAGAATCTATGAATCAATAGTTTATGAAGGTTTAATAAATAATCAATAGATGCTATAAGCATGTTACAAGTAGCAAGTTGGTTTATAGACAACTCATTTGTTGACAATATGATTAATGATCAGAAGATATATCAGAGAAGATAATCTAGCTAGATGGCCCATAGTTTCATTAGCTCTGTACCACTAACAATAGCAAAAAGTTCAGAATTTAGATCCAGTTCATGTGACTCATCAGACCTTCGGGTCTTTATCTGAACCTCTTAAATTTGCAAAATTAAGGCTCCATTCTGCCACCACAACTGCCATACCCCTCTAGCAACTCCATTGAAATCAATTGGACTACTTGCATACTAAGTACTAAACTAATCTAACTCCCACTAAAGCCAATAGAAGTCTTTCCAGTGACTTTCACAGGGATCGGTTCAGGTCCATAGTGAAGTTGACTTCTGGGCAGATGGCCAGCAGAAGGGTCTATGCACCACTTAAATTTTACTTAAGCTGTACTTTGACGCATTAATGGGTGCATGGGCTGTATGCAGCTCCTCTGAATATCTCCCACATGAATGAGAATGATGAAATCAGGCCCTTAAATATTGCTATGCTCAAGGGTTTGTCCAGAAGCAAAATTGTCCACAAAGTCACCATTTACAACAGCCTCTCTCGCTATCTTTTGTAAACTTTGTTTCCAGTGCCAGCTGGTCCACCCATCCTAACAATAGACTTGTGCAGTGTTTCTCAACAGGCGGGTCATGACTTCAGGAGAGTGTCACAAAAGGCAATAAGAAGGTCGTGAGGCATTGGAAAATTTTATTACAATGTGAAGCGAAGAAAAATCTCAACCCACCCCACATCCCCGCTCACCGCACTTCTTACCCCCTCAAGGTCAAGTATTCTTTGTCAACCTTGAAACACATACACACACAAATAATGCAGGGCTATCATGGTTATTAACAAATTTTATATTCTTATTTTCCTAGTAAATGTAAGGGAGGGAAAAATCACAGACCTTTTTGACTTTGAATAAGGGCTCACCATCCTGAAAAGGTTATGAAACACTGCCCTACTGAGATCTTTATCTTGCAACACAGAGAATGAGGCTGTGATCCATCAGTCATTGTTGCTACTGTTCTGAAATTTTAAAAAGGACCTCTCTCAATGCATTACAGAGCATCAGACGTTCCTTTGGAATTACTCTTATCGCCAAGACCATTGTGCACAAAGTTTCTCTCTGAAGGGAGAAGCAGAAATGAAACTGTGTATTTAAAAAAAAAAAACAAATGGTACAAACCGTTCAATGTGTATAATAGAAATAGCACCAAAAAGAGATTTGTTGACATTTCTTTAGGACTCATCTAGAGATAAACCCGAAATAACGATTGATTTGTTGTTTTTCTCTAAGTATCTATACATTATTTAACATGACGGAACATTTTGTAAACCAACTTTCTTGTGCTTTTGAAATATTGATACTTTTTAGAAGGTTGAGACTTCTACTGTAAATCTCAATTCCATATATAGGGTGCATTGGCCTAAAATGCTACAGTTTAATCTATATAAGAGAGAAAACAATGAATTGTCGTAATAGACATGGTGACCTTTACAATTCTCTTATGAGCTGATCTTCGTCAGGCTTCACTTCCCTTCGAAACTTTCACACTCTTTCCTTTTCAGAAACTCCATTTCTTATTACACCTGAGAGAATAGTTCACAACTAGTAGGAAAACAGGAATTGCCAGATAGGATAAGACCAGTGGTCCTTTTAGCCCAGTATCCTATCTCCAACAATGGCCATTCCCCGCTGCTTCAGAGAAAGGGACACAAAACCATTTAAATGACCATTATGGAATAATCTGCCCCGGGGGGGGAGGGGAGAGATTGATTCCTGACCCCATCAGGTAGGGGTGGGTCTATATCCTGAAGCATGATGGTTTATATCCCTTATAACATTCACATGCTAACATTATCATGTATATTGATAAATTCAACCATATTATCATTGGTAATATTTATTGTGTTGCAGTAATACCTAGGAGCCTCAGTCATGGACCAGGACCCTATTTTGCTAGGTGCTGTACAAAGAGAACAAAAAGACGGTTCCACTCCCAAAGAGCTTACAAGAGCCAAAGATAAACATTTTTTCTGTGCCTATCAAGTAGTGAATCTAATGCTGGTCTCAGTTTGGAGTGTCCTGCTAGAATTATCCAGCAAAAAATATCCATCTCCTATCTGTTCAGTGTCAGATTCTGCTCTCAAGACTTTCTGACAGTTTGAGGATATCAGATTACCAGGAAACAAAGGTCCCCATAACAATGTGTTTTCATTAATATCCAGGAATTGGATTTTGATGTGCGGCTGTCCCAAAATATAGGATTGGAGCCAATCCTACTATCACAGGTGCCACTAGTAAACATTCCACTGTCCTCAATGGGAGCAGGATGAGCATTAAAAAAAATTGTTCATAAACATAATTTTCATAAAACTCCTGCTACTCCCTTTCAGGTGGACAATTTTGAACCAGGTCTAGCTTTAACACCGTCTTCTGAGTGATTCAGTTTTGACCATTAATGGAGACAGGGGAATACCAGACTGCATGGATTGTTATTCTGTTCAGGTCCAGAAGGGGGTGAAAACATTATAAAGATATTAACCCCTACGCTTCAGGGCACAAACCAACGATGAGAAGATTATTCCCTAATTGTCCATGATGAAGTTTCTTGCCCCTTCCTCTCAAGCTGCTGATACTGGCCACTGTGCGACAAATATTTTCTGGTTTCTCTGATGGCTAATAAACTCCTGGATGGGAACATGTAATCCTGTATGTTTGTACAGGGCACAGTATGATGGGACCCTGATCCTGACCTGGCAGCAACCAAAGGACCCAATTACAAATAATAATTCACAGTATTAACGATACAAGACACCTTGAACTTATGAAGTCAAATGTGTATTTCAGAAGGGCTAGAAAGATATTAAATCCTTCTTGCTTTACTAATGCAAGTAATAGGAATAAGCTCTTATGTAACATTTTCCACTGTAATTTTCAAAGAACTTTCGAAGTATTTTTAGAAGGAAGCCCCCATTTAGCATATGGAGAAACTGAGGCACAACATGCTATAACAACTATATCTGGGTGAAATTTTCATTCAAAAACTTTTGGGGGGGGAGGGAATGCAAATTAGCTACACAAATGTTTTGTGAATTCATTTCAATTTAATCAAATTGTTTGGAAAAAACCACAAGCAATCCCCCCCCCCCGCCCAAATCAAAACATTTCATTCCCAGATTTTCAAGATGAAATGCTTCAAGTTTACAGTTTAAAATGCCTATTTGTTTCAAAATGTCCTTTATTTTTAAAGCATTCAAATACATTAATAATGGTGGAAACTGAAATATTCGGTTTTGTCTAAACGAAACATTTCATTCAAGCCAAACATGAATTTTTTTTCAGCTTTTTGATTTGCTAAAAACTTCAAACATTTTCAGTCCAACCCAAAATGATTTTGAGATTTACTTTTCAAAGTTGCCAAATTGAAAATTACATTATTCACCCAACCCTAGTAGTGACTTGCCCATAGTCAAAGAGCAGGTCAGCAGTAGAGCTGGGAAGACAATCCAGGTATTCTCATTCCCAGTGACAGGCACTGAAGTTAGCAGGACCACTCACATCAATAAAGAGAACAGGAATTCATATTGAATAAAGCATAGAAATGTAGGGCTTCAAGGTACCTCAAGTGGTCATCTAGTCCATCCTTTGCACTGAGGGAGGACCAAGTAGACCTAGATCAGTGGTTCTCAAACTTTTGTATTGGTGACCCTTTTCACATAGCAAGCCTCTGAGTGCAACCCCCCTTATAAATTAAAAAACACTTTTAAATATATTTAATACCATTATAAATGCTGGAGGCAAAGCAGGGTTTGGGGTGGATGCGGACAGCTCGCAACCCCCATGTAATAACCTCACGACCCCCAGTTTGAGAATGCCTGACCTCGAAGATATACTCCTAAATGGAGCTGGGCAGGGAGTTGTGGAGGCTGTAGAATTTGAGACACTAATAAGGGAGCCATTTGGTAGGCAGGGCATTTTACAGGTCTGCCTCTTTTCCAAAAATCTATTGAGATTCATATATTCAGTAGAATTTTAAAGACTTCTGAACTAGATGGATTCAGATAGAGTCTCCAAAGTAGATAGGAAAAAGGGTTGACCTTGTTGGGAACACCACAATCTAGTTTCTCAGATAACACAAAATTCACCTACTTGAAGACCTTTTTGATGGATTATGTAACAGGAAAAAAAACCACTCATAAAAACAGAAAAGATATTTCAGCCACTGAACTAAAAAAATAAAAAATAAAAAATGTAAGCCTGAGTGCCTTGCAGCTTGTGAAGTCATTTGCATTTGAGGAAAGCGGATATAAAACACCCACGGATCAGAGTAGCAACATTTGACACCCGCTTAAGCTGAGGAGCATTGGAGAATCAGGTCCTTGGATTTTATTTTCTTAAGGTGAAATTCACCCCTGTGCAGAGGGCCTAAACTAAGCCTTTCACTGGTAAATCCCACTTCACCAATGAAAGTAGGATGTAAGTGGTGCATAGGTTTCATGCTGGCCCCTTGAACAGGTGTGCATCTCACCTTTTGCTGTGCCCAGTACACAGCCTGTATAACTACAGGCTATGCCTATGGGGCACAGGGAAAGGATACCATCCCACAGGGCACCAACAGAGCTGGATTCTTCAGCTACTATTCCAGCCTCAGTTCTGGTCCCTGGTGCGCCCGCACCTTGAACACTATGTCCAATGTAGTATAAATGGGTTAAAAAAAAACAAACTAGATAAATTTATGGAGGATAGGTCCATCCGTGACTACTATTAGCCAAGATGGTCAGAGCTGCAACTCAGTGCTCTGGGCAACCCTAAACCTCTGACTGCCAGAAGCAAGGAGGGAAGACAGTGGTGGATCATTCCAAATGCCCTGTTCTGTACACTCTCCCTGAAGCTCTGGTACTGGCCACGGTCAGAGACTGGGCTAGATGGACTATTGGTCTGATCCAGTACAGCTGTTCTTATCATTAGGATCTGCAGCCTTACGGTTTTTACTCCACACAAGGGATAATGACCCGCATACCTGTCGCCATTCTTCCATACCTACGTCCATGAGCACCCAGGGAATGTAGCACAAAATTATACTAGTATTTAAAATGGCCAATGAGAACTCAGTGATTACAGAAGAAACAGACTACAGCCTCAGTAAAAATACAGCCCTATTAAGCCAACAAGCTCCTTATACCTGGGTTTAACCTTAAAAATATTTTCAAATGCCTGCCCTCTCCCTCCCCCCCACCCTCTCTGGTACTTGCATTGTCCTCTCCCCCCCCCCCCCACCCTCTCTGGTACTTGCATTGTCCTCATCACCCTAACACCTGAGCACCTCACAATATTAATAAATATAGCCTCACAGCTCCAGGATGCATGGATGCTATTATCCCCATTTTACAGTTTGGGAACTGAGCCACAGAGAGTGTAAGTGACTTGCCCAAGGTCACTCAGGAAATATGTGAAACAGCAGAAATCAAGCTCACATCTCCATAGTCGTAGTCAACAACCTTAACAAGGCCATCCTTCCTCACTCATATTCTATTAGATGCACCAGTCTCCCCCCGCACCCCATCATGCATGAACATTTACAGCTGCCCTGAAACTTCAACACCACAGCACAGACTTCTGCCACTTGACCTCCATGACTATCAACCTACCTGAGTACGTCTGTATCACAACCATTATTTATTAAGCACTGACAGCACTCTACAAGACACAGAGGAAGTCTCGGGCCTTACCCAGAGGAACGTACAATCCAGGAAAATGTGAGACAAGACATGAAAAGGAAACTGTGGATGTCATATGAAGTCTGACAAATGGTATTTGATAGGACATAAAATTCACTGTCCTTAGATCAATCGGCATTGGCAGTAAGTTCATCACTGTAATACCTAAGCACCTGCTGAGAGTTTATAGATGCACAGCATGTAGGGATGGCTTCCAGCTGTGATACCTGAAGCTCTACCTGCTACTATACCAAGTTTTGGGGATAATTTCCCTCCCTGGGATACCTGACATTTCTTATGTATTCTCCAAGACTATCAGTCAACATATTTTTGGATGGATATTGCTAGCAGGAACCTAATAAGTTGCACATCAATTATGTATGTGCTTCTTACATTGCTATTGCCAGTTTACCCAATTATCTACGGGGTTTTTATAGGTAGTAACATAGTAAAGGAAGCCACTCTGTATATAAAAAACAAGACAGAACGCACCTAGATAGCCATTCAGTGCTAAAGCAGTTCTACCTCTTTCTAAAGCTGTTCTTGAGAGAGGTGCATTTTAAGGGGAAAATTCATGTAAAGCCCACTTGCACCCTCCATATAGTGCTTAAATGGTGCCTATGTCTTGGGTCAGCCCTTTGCACTGGAGTGAATTTCACCCTAGAGGAGATTTTAATCAAGGACCTTGTCAATGGGGGAGTGGGGGAAGTGTGTTAACTATCATGTGTTAAAAAGAATACCCAGGAGAGTTGATCCCTACCAGTGAACATATTGAAATACATTTTTTCCTGGTGTTCATTAGGTTAACACTACTGCTGGTCAAAAATTTGCCAGTGGAAGAGTTTTCCATAGGAAAATGCTAATTCAGCTAAATAGACACATGCCACAGGAAGACATCACTGCCATTTAAACTTTTGATGGAAACCAGACAGCAGGCTGGTTTCCTGCCAGCCCAGGGCTGCTTAGGCTGCTTGGCAGTCCACCTAGCAAGGAAGTTTAGTTGTTGGGGCTCCCCAGGGTACCAAGCTCCAGAGCTCCTTGGTCTCTGCACCATCATGCCAGCTGTTATGCCATAGAACCAGGGACCTTGCACCAGACATTCAAACAAACAAACCAAATATATCAATTTTTGTCCTTCCACAATGATTTTTTTTTTTAAACTGTCCCGCAGAAAATTTTGCAGTCCTGGCTTTCTATTCTGTTTTCAAGTGATTTCCTCCTCTCCCCCCCCTTGTGGGATGGAAAGTCTGGTTCCCACTCAGCTCTAGTTAATGTGGTTTAAAGATACCAGCCCCCCCACACACACACACACCATAGTGTAGGCACACCAACGGAGATCAATAGTATTAGGAGCCAGAGTGTAACCACTCTATTATAGTTTCTAGTCTGAACTGATGTACCACCTGCCAAGGAGAGGCTCTGCTGGTTTTCCACCAATTTAGATACAGATGGTATCATTTAAATTTCAGATGTGCCGTAATGTGTTGATTTTCACATTAAAGACACACTCTGAGATACTTAAAAATGCTGGGCCAGATCCTCCTCTGCATAACTGATTGAAGTCAATGGAATATGCTGATTTACGCCAGCTGAGGATCTAGCCCTGTATGTTGTAACCAAACAGATGTCTTTCTCCTGTTTCTAACAATGCCTTAACATTGTCAAAGAGAAACATTTAACAATCCAACATACCTGTCACTACTTACGCCCTTTCTTTTCCTTTCCACATTTCTCTCAGCTTGGGTAATAAAAAGCAATGGAAGCCACTTTCAGTTCTCTTTATAGTCAGTTTCAAAGTAAGATTCTTAATGCTCCCACATGTGTGTTTCAAACCCCGATGGGGAATGTTTAGCTCATTTTAAAATAACTGTTTGTTACAACTCTAAAAGGGGGGGGAGGGGGAATACATATTTAGTGCCAGATGCTCAGCTAGCGTAAGTCAACATAGCTTCACTAACATTCAAATCAACTAAAGATTTGACTTAAGTGAAATATAAGCCACACACGTTGGCCACTAGAACTGGTGGGAATTTCAGAACTTGCTAGCAGCAGCTGGGTGCAAGCTGGCTCCCATTTTTACTGCAACAGGCACCATTCTGGTTCAGAGAACATTAACTTCTATTTGCTGTGGTATCATACATGTTAGGTACTCACTCTTAAGCACCTGGGCAGAAGCTGCTTGCTAGGGTCCGGTGGTGGTGGTGGAGATCCCCCCAGAGCAGTCTGGATTACAGCATAGCTCCAAATGCTCTGGTAACTCCTTCAAACACAGTAGAGTGCACAACCACAGGTGAAAGAATAAGTCATTAGGGTCAACTGTCTGCTCCTCTGCTGTTCCCTTTCCTCACAGTGCTCATGTGACTTCCCCCAGCATGGAAAACCTCTGCTGAGCTGCAAATAGTTGCAGCCCACTAGTTCACTGTCTCTTTCAAACAGGAGCAAACAAGCAATCTTTTATTGGCTACAGATTGTGCCCCATACAGCAGAGCACAGCCTTAGTTTCTAAGGTCCTTTTAGGGAGCCATGGGAAACACTGAGACAGGCTTACGAAAACTTTAGAAGCATGATTTTTAGAGGGGCTGAGGTTCTCCCCTTGGCTTCACTTAGAAGGGTGGCCCTAAAGTGCTGCTAAGGTTCATGAGTCTTGCAATATTCTGTGTTTTCTCTTAAAGCCCCAGCTCCTGTAGTCATGTTATTGTGAGATTCTCAGCATTCCTTTGAATAATAATAATACATTTCTAGTCTTTATGGTTTCAGACAAAAGCTTGAACATGTGAATCCTACAGTCTCAAAAACAAATAGAAAGAACCCCAAATTATTACTGTTAATAGACCTCATGATTTGGGGTGGGAGGGGTCCTAAATCAAGATTTTTGAATGTGTGGTGTTGGCAATACTGACTTCTGGGTATCAGGCACTGTAACTTTTGGGGTCGGGGAAGAAGAGAATACTGTACTGGTGGAAAAAAAATTAGTTTTTCTAGTTCCACTTCAGCAAAGCCCTTAAGCACATGCTTAATTCAACCCAATTTTTTTCAATCTGTGGGGTGCACCCTAGGGAGGGCATGGAGTAATGTTCCGGGGCAAAGGAGGCCGATGGCTAGGCCTCAGACCGGCCCCCACAGGGGGCAGGGAAGGAGCACCGCCCAGCTCCGCTCCTGGCCCCTGCTGCTAGCCCCTCGCCCAGGGATCCGCTGCTGGCCCCGCACCTGGGGAAATACTACCAGCCGTTGCTGCCTGCCCCACACTCGGGTCCCAGCTGCCCACCCTGCACCCGGGGCTCCACACCCGGCCGAGGATCCGTTCCCGTCCCCGCCCCCAGCTGTAGCCCCAGTCTCAGCCTCCTTACCCCTGTCTGCATCCCCCCTCCTGGCTCCTTGGGGGGGGGGCCTGGACAGGGGTAATGGTAAAAAGTTTGGGGACCACTGCTTTAACCAATGAAATCAAGAGACTTAAGCCTGTGTTTAACATAGAACATGTGCGTCAGTGATTTGCTATACTGGGGCCTGCATCCTTCAAGTGGCAACTAATATTAAGTCATTTCTATTTTTAGAGTGCATGTCATCCTAAATGACCCAAAAGCATGCCGTGAACTTAAAAATTAGGGATCCTTCTACCCACCACTGAAATGCAGCCATCTCTGGGGTTAAATGCAGCAATAGTTGAACATGGCACACCAAGACTTCACAACAATTTGGGCCAAGTGGGAAGGAGAAAAATCCTAGATCCAGTTTAAACCTCAGAAGGAGTTTTAGGGAGGCAGAATTTAACCAGGTGAGAAGAAATCTGTCCAGGCTAACAGCCTTATTTGTTTGAGAGGTACTATGGGATCTTTAACAACCGGTAGTAGTCAGGATCTGAAGAGTATAGACTGAGGCAGGTACATAGATTCATATTTACAGGGAGGGAATTAAAATAACTGTATAGGGAAGGATCATGATATTGTTTCAACCTGTATATTCACTTTCCCTCCGCATCTTTTATTATTATTTATTGGTTCTATTGCAGTATTAATCAGAGACTTCAATGAAGTTTGGGCATTATACAAGACATCATGAAAGACAGTCCCTGTCATGAGGAGCTAACAATATCAATAAAGAAGCCAACCAAATGGTGGGTGGGGGAAAAAAAAAAAAAAAAAGGATATTGTCCTGGTTTAAAAGTTGGAGAACGGAGACACAGAAAGATTAAATGATTTGGCCAGAATCACTGAGAAAGCCTGTGGCAGAGCTGGGACTTGAACCCACATCTCCTAAGTCCTAGTTCAGAGCTATAAACACATAGCCGTGCTTCTTTTCCAAAGTTTTATTTTATTTACAAAGACACTTACAGCTGCCCTGACCTGTCCCACATTGGTACCCCCATTGCAAACTCTTTGGGGGTAGGGACTGTCTTTGTGTTCTGTGCTTGTACAGGTTCTAGCATCATGGGGTGCTGGTGCATGGCTGAGGCTACCACAGTGCAAATAATAGGAATAATACTCCCAGATCCCTCAATATCCAGCCTCCACTCGTTATGGGCTCCTAAACCCCTCCATAGGACCAAGGTCCATACTGCACCTTTACCAAAGACCCCTTCTGACATACAGACCTATGGACAGTTTACTCACTTGTAGACTGAAATAAAAGTCAGAAACACTACCAGTCCTATTACATAATCCGCATCATACTTCAAGCCCCTAGCTGCCTGGGCTGGTGAGAAAGTGACCTGTAAATCATCCCCATAGCACTTGGAGATAAACTGTAAACTAATTAATATCAGAATTATTGATTAATGGCAAATATTTTGCAAGGGATTTATATGTAAGGCTGTCACCACTGTACACTGTGCAGCTTTGCTTTATAAATCATTGAACAAATGGGGACATGCTCAATAAATGCGTTCTGAATGTTTGCCAATAGCTTATCTTATATAACGTACTATAAATATGTTGCTAATACTGTATAAGTTCGTTATAAATAATAATATACATCTAGCATGGCTTACAAATGCATTCATTCTTTTGCCACATTGGTAAAACTTATGAAAACATCTTTGGGTTTAATGGCACAAAATGTGTAGTGCCTCCCTGATCAACACTGATGCCAGCCTTCATCGTCCACTTGTTATATTTTCAAATATGCACCGGTAAGCTTTCTCCCCTTCAAGCTTGGGAGGGTCACCCCATAAACATCCACAAAGCCACTCATCCTCCTCCTTCAAATCCCTTCTTAAAACTCTCCTTTGACAATGGTTAAGTAGCGGGTATGCTGAGACCACTGCCTGTCATGCCAAATAATACTGTCTCATTGTCTCTTGGTATTTTCCTATCTATCTGTATGTACCTATTGCCTCTGGTCTTATGATTAGACTGTAAGTGCTTTAGGTCAGGGACCATCTTGTTTTTCCTTTGTTTGTGTACAGTTTTTTCCAGAATTTTCCTTTGCAGAGAATTTTGAAGTTTTCAGGTTTTGCTCTGATTCGGAATGAAGCTAAATTTCAAAACCCTGCATGAAACGGCACTTCTGTTCACCTCCCAGCTCTAAGGCTATGCCTACACGACAAATAACTTCAGTATAACTTACGTTGCTCAGGATGTGAATAATCCACTCTCCTGAACGATGTAAGTTATACTGGCCTAAGTGCCGGTGTGGACAGCACTATGTTGGTGGGACACAGATACCATCTCTCGTGGAGGCAGGAGTTATTAAGAGCATTCTCCCATTGGCTTAGAGTGTCATCAGCTGCTGTAGTGTAGACACAGCCTAAGAGAAGCTACAGTGCTTTTCGTAAGATATTTTTCAACCGTTGGATTTTCTAAGCCTGAGTTGTGGATAACGACTAGAGGCAGTTAAAAAATTTTAGTTGACAGTTTTCGGTCAGAAAATGTTTTGACAAAATTGATTTTTGGCGGGGGGGAGGGATATCATTTTGGATGGAATTTCATTTCACAAAAAAAATTAAAAAAAAGTTGACATTTTTGGAATGTTTAGATTTTACATTTTAAAAACTTTTTGTTTTGAATTTTGATATAAAATTGAAAAAATAAAAAGAGGGCAAACTCTAAATAAAACATTTTTAAGTTATTCAAATGAAATGCTTTGATTCAATTTGTGAAAAATGTCAAAATGTTGGCTTTTCATCCCGATTCAGGATTTAAAACAAAAAAAAACAAAAAAACTTTTCACAAGCCGTAAAATCAATTTTCTGAACAAGCACTAGAATCTGGGAAGCCGACACAGGAGGAGGATGCTTTAGGGACAGATGACCATGAGAGTCTTACTTGAAGTAAAAACCGTGAGGAATCCTTGTGGCACCTTAGAGACTAAAAAATTTATTTGGGCATAAGCTTTCGTGGGCTGAGACCAGGAACAGACATTTTGCAGGTCAGGCTGAGTAAGGAGTAGAACAAGCCAAGGTGTTCCTGGAGCCAGTGAATTGACAGAAACCCATATCTAAGGGTACGTCTTCACTACCCGCCGTATTGGCGGGTAGCAATCGATTTATCCGGGATTGATATATCGCGTCTCGTTAAGATGCGATATATCGATCCCCGAACGCGCTCACCGTCGACTCCGGAACTCCACCAGAGCGAGCGGCGGTAGCGCAGTCGACGGGGGAGCTGCGGCCGTCGATCCCGCACTGTGTGGACCCCAGGTAATTCGATCTTAGATACTTCGACTTCAGCTACGCTATTCGCATAGCTGAAGTTCCGTATCTTAGATCAACACCCCCCCCCCCAATGTAGACCAGCCCTAAAGGTTTACTAGCCTTGGGTAGAAAGAGACCAAGGTCAACTGGTGTAAAGCAGCATAGTGGCACTGCCTCCAGTGAGTTAGGTGGCCATATCCTATTGAATTTAGGTGTCCTTGAAAATTCAACCTAAATAAATACAACACACACACACCTCTGCCTAGCTAGCTAGATAGAATGAATTATGTATTGTTCTAATGTCTATGCTAGACATTTTTTAAGCTATTGTACTATACTAGACTGCTTTTTTTTTAAACTCAAGGAGAGAAAATCCCAAGATGACTTTGAAAGAAAATACTCTTTTCCTCTTCATCAATATCCCCTAATTCTTAGCCTTCCAAGAGCCCACTCTTAGCAAATAAGAGTGCTTCAGATCACTAGGGAATCTGGAACATTGATTGAAAGGAAGTCATGAGTTCCCCTAGCTGTTGCATTAGCATTTACCTATCTTTTTTTAAACTCACAAAATATCACTGGAAGGAAGATTACATTTTTAAACCTTACATTTATTATTAATTTATATTTCAGTAGCACCCTGAAGCTCTTAGCTGACATCAAAGCCCCGCTATTGACAGGACACTGGAATTGGACTCATGAGACCTGAATTCAATTCCCAGCTTAGCCAGTGGCTTGGATGACCATGGGCAAGTCACGTCCCTCCCTGTGCCTCAGTTTTCCCATCTGTAAAATAGGGATAATGATACTGCCCTCTTTTGTGAAGCGCTTTGAGATCTAAAGATGAAAAGTGCTGTGTAAGAGCTGGCTATTATTATTGTGTTAGGTACTGTGCATTCACACAGTCCCTACCCCAAAGAGTTTACAATCTAAATAGAGAAAACAGAAAAAAAGGTAGCAGGGGAAATATAAATTAAATTTATTTCCCATAGTCTTATGGCATGGCAGTCGCAGAATTGGTTCCCTGACTTACATTGCAGCGTCCTAACCACTATATGTAGACAGATGGGAGAGAGTACAGAGAATATTGAGAGTGCAAAGAAGTTCTTTTGCAATCTCTATTTGTACCTTCTTCAGAAAACCTCACCTGTTACCTGTAGTTAAATCATAGAACAAAAACAAACAATAAATTTAATATGTTGCTCACTTAAGACGTAAAGCTGCCTTAATAGTTTTTTGGCTTGATGTTTTTAGAGCTCCTAAAGAGCATCATCTCTTTGTAGCTAGCAGATAATGCACAAATCCATCTTTGCAGTCCAAAGAATGCCTGGAAACTGCAGAGTCGGCACTGTCAGAGCACTTGGTAGCTATGTCGCAGGGAGGAAAAGATCTGTGGAATATTCCCAGGCCTCAGATGCAGTTTATTTTCAGAGCGCTTGAAAATGTCCTGGTACAGTATGACATATAGTCAGGAAAACAGGGGTCTAATGTATCCCTTGACTCCAGTAATGAGCAATACACTTCACTCTAAGTTAATCTGACCTGCTTATATCTTTTTAAAATGCCAGTCACCACGGTATCAAGAACTAGTGCAACAAGATGGACATAGCCATCCACTATCTCACTGATGTCCTACAGAATGTGGCTGCAGGACTGACACACTCTTACTCTTTCTTTTCTCTCCACTGCCCTTCCTACCTACCCACTCAAATCAACCAACTTTTCTATGTAGATCTTCCATTGGTATCAAGTTAAATATCATGGCTGGAGGTTTAAAGGGCTGGCTAGTTCTGGGACCAGTATTAGCATTTGTAAGTATACATATTACAATATGGGGTAATCAAATCTTATCCTTCAGGTTCTGAGCAAGATCAGCATACTGGCCAGGAAGGCATTTTTCCATGTTGGTACAGCAGTGAACAGCTCAATATGGGGAATAAGGAGAGATTTTCATCTTTTCCTGTAATGTCCAGAGATTCCATGAACTCCACTGGGCGCTTCACTATCGCTATTGATTTTACATGGAGGCACTCAGATATTATGGGGACAGGCAGCAGTTTGAAACCCTAAAATGATCGATCGATCGATCATCAGGTTTTGATCTGACTTTAAGCTTTGATCAAATCCCCTCTTCTTGGACTAAACTTTTAAAATTGACTAGTGATTTTGAGAGCCCAGTTTGAGACACCCTTCAGATGCCTCAGAACAAAGAAGCTAATTTGTCAGCACTTGCTGACAAATTAGCCCCTTCGTTTTGAGGCATCTCAAGTTGGGCACCCTAACACCGATGTGTCTAAGAAGCAATCACTAGTTGAAAATGGAGGCCTTTTTCTTGAACATTCTTTTCTGCTTCTCCAATAGACTGCCCCACACAAAGCACATGCACAGCACAGCAATGTTTCCCTCAGGGACTTTTTTTCCAACCTCCTGAAGGAAAAACAATCATATCCATTCAGATTTCTAAATCTCAGAGCAAGCTATTTCTGGCCCTTGTAATGATTCCACTTCTCTCTTCCCTCCCCCCCTTTTTTTCCTTTGGCAGATCTTACCCATAACGCTAGCTGACAGTCTAATTTCAGTGTCCTACCAACACTTGACTTGAATACTTAAGATTACATGCCAGGCAGCTATCAACTGTGGAGACAGCCACTTGTCAGTCTTCTCCCCCCTTACATAAACTATTATTTGATCAAGTCAATTGCTGTCCTTTGCTGAAGCACACAAGATTTGGTTCATCAACTCTGCTTTGGAGGTCAGGTGTGAGCAGCAAAATCTTTTTTTGGCTCCTGGGAGCATTCAACAGCCAATTGTGATCTCTAAAAGCAACCTGTTGTTTTTTGTTTTTGTTTTTTCCAAGAGTGCTGTATCATTTGGGAGGCAGCCCCAGTGGAATCTCTATCAGCATGTCCTTAGGAACAAGTGCAGTGAAACCTCTGTCAGTGAATTCCTGTTTGCTCTGAGATGAATCACCTTACAGAAGGCTTCATTCTGCCTGGGTCTTACCTAGGTCTGCAATGAGGGGCTGTGTACCGGGAACCTCCATTCCTCCTTACAGACACAATTCACTCAAGGTGTGATGCTTTGGGGTTCAACCCACACCAGTACAGTGTTATGTCACTGCCTGCCCTGCAACTCTGAGTGTCGTCACTACTGTGCTCACAACCCTGACACCAACAGCCGGCCTACAAACATGCAGGACACACCCTGACTTCCACAGCCCAGTTACTTTTTGCAGGGTGACCCAGAAGCCCCTCCAGTCCTGAATTTTCCCCCAACTGGCTCCCTGGAGTGTCCAGCCCCCTCCTGGAACACTCACAGACATTAAGTTTGTTCCTCCTTTAAAGAGACAACCCACTGCAGCCTGTTAGCTTAAATAGGCTTAACACACCGTTCCCTTCACTCACTGCACTGAATTGGTTTATAGCAAAGTAAAATGAGTTTATTAAACAAAAGGCATAGGTTTCAGTGATGCCAAGTATAAGGAATAAAGATAGAAAGGGTTACAAGCAAACAATAGTAAACATATGCTTCTAAGACTAAATCTTAATTTCAGCAAGTTACAATCTTTGCCTAAGCAAGTTTCTCACCTAAACCCAGTTTTTCAGAGACTTCAAGGCTCTTGGCTGAATGATCCAACATTCTGTGATTTCAAAAGATCTGGCCCCTTTAATCCCCCAAGTGATGGATACCCCAAAATGGCTTTCCTGTTTCTGTTTACATCTCCCAAGGCTCTCTGACTCTGTTACAAGAAGCAGGAAGCATTCCTGCTTTTCTTCCTTTCCTGTTGACTTCCTATCCCCTTGCTGATCTGTACGTAAATAGGGCTTCCATGGCTTTGATTCCATAATGCTTAATCTACATTAGAGACAGGGAGCTAGCTACCTTCCCTCCTCTCCGAGAGAAAACTTGTTTCTCGCTGTGTTTGGTCACAGAGTTTAAAGCATAGTATCAGTAAATATCCATAATTCCTTGTATAGTATTAATGCATACCTTTTACAATTATACTAATCACCAGTGTATCACAGGCTTTCATAAAAGACCTTATTGATACACTTTTATAATACAGTAATATTGTATACATTCAGTTGATTTATCATTTGATGTTCAGACCCCCTGTCTGTATAGTCCAGTAAACCTTTTAAATGTATTCTTCTGAAGTGTATTCCCAGATAAAGTTTCTCTCCCCTGCTGGGTGTCGATACCATGTTGTCTTGTTAGCTTTGTTTACCTTGTATGTAAATGTATCTTCATTGTCTCTGCCTGGCAACCAGGCTGGTCAGACAAGCAAATGCACATTCCTTTGTTTGAGGCAGACTGGGTTTATGCATTGCTTTAACACATTGCAAGTCCATGAGTCTAGCACATATTTATAACTCTTTGTACATGCCCCGTACATACAACATCCAAAGGTTTTGGGACCAGCATGTTACCAGTTTGTAGATGATACCTTACATGACACCTTTTAGATACAGATGATGACAACAGTGTGTTAGGCACAATGAATATGTCAGGCCTGACGAGAGTTGCTGACAGAGTAGTGAACCACCAGTGGGCCTGTGTGTCACAGGAATCTGCTTCCTTCTACCTCAAAGGAAGTTCAGGGAGAGATGGGACTTTGGTTTCACCTGTTCAATGTACCTGCCAACAGAGGAGGCTGGCTGTGGTGGGCATGGAGTGGAGATAGGGCTGCACCCTATAAATGGGTGTGGTAACAGGCATTCTGCCCATTTACAAACCCTTCTGGGACCAGTGCAACTCCACACCGCCCCTTACTCTGCACCTCCAAGGCACAACACAATCATGAGGTCATCCAGCCTTTGGAAACTCTGGTGATAGAGAAATCCCTAATTTAGATATAAGAAGGACCTTCCTTCATCTTCATTCAGGCAAAGCTCCTATTTACTTAAATGAAAGTTTTGCCTTTGGGGGGATTAATTATGGACTTCAAGATTTGAGCTGCTGAATTAAACGGTTGTTTTGATTGAGTAAGAAGGAGACCAGGATTTTGCCCAGGGATAATCGACAGTATTGCCAAGCAGACCAGGTGCCAGCTCATGCCAAGGTCTCCATTTCTCAACTGAACACTTACATGAGGTGTTACATCCGGCCAACAGAAAAGTTCCATTGACACCAGATGCACTACTATGAGATGTTAAAGAGGACAAAAGACATTGGTTGTTTTGTCCCCCCACTCCACCCCGTGAAGACAAATCATGCAAGTGGATTCCTCTAATCAGCTGGAAGGGGGGGATAAAACCCCCCAACAAGAAGGAACATATCTCTGTACTGCTGGGACTCTGGGGGACAAGGTTTACTAGGCATACACAAGAGATCCCCAGTGCTTAGCCTAAAGGACATATAGATCTTGGTAATTATAGAAGCTTCTATTATTTTCTGAAACTTAAGATTGTAACTCATTTGTGCATATATGTTTACCAGCTTTAACCTTTAAAATAACTCATTTCCTTTTCCTACTTAAGAAACTTTTGTATAGTTTATTCTAGGATTGGCTACAAGTCCTGTCTTTGGTGTAAATTCTGAGATGCAATTTACCTAGGATAAATGACTGGTCCTTTGGAAGTAACCTGAATACTGCTGTGATTCTTGGTGTAAGGGGCCATCTATAACAAAGGTATGAACACCTAGGTGTTGAGATAGATCAGAGTACCCAAGGGGACTGTCTGTGACTCTGTGTTCAGGCTGTTATAGTGCTTGAGGGAGTTTACATTTGATAATTGGTTGGTGAAATCTAAGTATAGAACTCTCAACCAATTTGGGGATTGTGTTCTGGTTCTTAACAATCTACCCTGAGGTTGGTACTCACGCTCTTGAGTCACTGAAGGCAGCATTACAGTTTTAACTGAGTAAGAACAGGATTTCACCCAGGGAGAGTCTGCTGTATTGCCAAGCACAAGCACCCCAAACTCACGTCAGATGCCAAAAAAAAAAAAAAAAAAAAAATCACGAGAGTGGCTGAAAAAAAAAAATCACAAGGTTTAATTTAAAAATGAGGGTTATTTTTATTGGGTTTTTGAGTCTTGAGAATGTACTTAGATCACATTTTCAAGCTCTTCCCTGCAACCATGAATGCTAGAAACTTACATATTTTTAGGATGAAAGCTGCCATTATACTGTATTCACATGACTCCAGGAGATGAGGCTTTAAGGAAAATATAAAAGATCATGAAATTAATGATTAGAGCAAAAGAGTTGGCAACACTTATTTTAGCTCTGTTACACTCAGCATTTAAAATTTAATAGAACTATATGTCCACAACATTCTCTACAAATATTAACCAATTAATCTTCAGGATATGCCCAGGAAGAAAGTACAAAGCAAGGCAGAAGGACTCCAGCACACATGTAGAAGAAGCAAAAGTAAAATGGTCTAGGCAACAAAACATTCAGTCAGTATCTGCTTGCATGGTGACTGCAGGCTGCATAGGCAGATGTTAGCTGCTCGTCCTGGAGCAGAAGGAATTCACGTCAGTTGTGAGCAGCTTTCCATGTGGCTAGAGTATGAAATATGGCAAAATTCATAAGATGCCACAGTATTGCCAACTCAGGCATTCAAAAATTATGAGTCCCCCTCCCTCACCTCCAAATTATTTGATTGGTTTAAAATTAAAAGATTTAACAAACAAACAAAAAACAAACCATGCTAATAGTACTTTGGGGTTATTTTTATTTACTTTCTCTTTTTTTAACCTGTTGTGTTCACCTGAGTCACATGGTCAAGCTTTTCTTTGTGACCATGAAGTGTAGAAACTTTAATTAAAAAAAAAAAAAAAAAGCAAGCAGAAATTCTCTGGTATACACATGACTCCTGGAGCTGGGGCTTGAAGAAAACATCACATATGCTGGGTGTTGGCAATACTGGATTCATTACTTATTGAATAAAGAAAAACACATGTTATTCTGTCTGTGATATTGCTAGGAGCAGGTTGGCAGATACACCACTGCTCTGTACTGGACTGACACAGAATTACACAACTGTGTGGCATAGGCCCTGAGAGATTTTCCTTTAGTTTTAGGAGTGGCGGGAAGAGAGCTCTATTTCAACTGTTGCCACAACGTTCCAAGTACCACAGTAATAAGAACAGTGACAACCATAAAGTCATAGTTAGCAGCCATGGATTTCTTACGATCCATTTGTCAGTAATGGGTCTGATTTTATTCCCACTGAAGTCTCTGGGAGTTCTGTTTTGCAGCTCACTGAAATTTACTCCTGTGCAAAAAAGCCAATATGCAGCCAGTTTGCTACTTGAATCCCTCTTAGGGCCAGATCCGAAGTCCACTGAAGTCAATGGGAGTACATAAGAACAGCCATACTGGGTCAGACCAAAGCTCCATCTAGCCTATTATCGTGTCTTCCAATAGTGGCCAGTGCCAGGTGTCCCAGAGGGAATGAACAGAACAAGTAATCATCAAGTGATCCATCCCCTGTCATTCATTCCCAGTCTTTCCAATGACTTTAGTGGGCTTTGGACCAGGGCTTTAAATCTGATTTTGAAGGCTTAAATGGTTCATCACCCTAGTGCTGTCCCTCTACATGGGACTGAATTTCACTTTGATTATTGTAGCCTGTGGGTTATCAGCATGAACAATATACCTTTTACCATGCTGTCGCCTATGCATGCTGCAACCTCTTCAAGCCCCTTATTCTGTCCTCCTTTATGTCCCTCTTAGACACCCACTTCTGGCATGCTGCTTACAGTGAAATGAGCTGACTTGTACATTTCCCTATTCACTGTTCACTTTCCACTAACCTCTGTCTGTCTGTCCCAAGATTGCAAGCTCTTCAGAGCAGGGAGCCATCCTTTCTTGAATGTCTGGAAGCCGCCTAGCACATTGAAAGCATAAACAACAATTAATAATGATAGCACAGACTCCGCATTCCACTCCAGAACAATGAATTGGCTGTAAGGCCAGAAGGGACCATTAGGGTCCTACAGTCTGGCTTGACATGGGCCACAGCATTTCAGCAACTGCCTCCTGCATCAAACCCATAATTTAAGGCTGGACTAGCACATGTCCTTTTAGAAAGACACCCAGTCTTGATATCAAGACTTCTAGTGATGGAGAATCCGCCCCAGCCTTAGGTAAGTTGTTCCCAGGGTTAATCACCCTTACTGTTAAAAATGTGCATCTTATTTCGAGTATGAATTTGTTTAGCTTCTCCTTGCAGCTATTGGATCTTGCCTGATAGATTAAAGAGACCTCGACTATCAGAAGCCTTCTCCCCATGTAGATGCTTCTAGACTCGGACAAAAATCACCTTTTACCTTTGTCTTAGATAAACTAAATAGACTGTGTTTCTTTAGCCTCAGGTT
The DNA here is from genome assembly GCF_028017835.1 of Emys orbicularis. Taxonomy (NCBI): domain Eukaryota; kingdom Metazoa; phylum Chordata; order Testudines; family Emydidae; genus Emys; species Emys orbicularis. The sequence goes on from NC_088684.1 coordinate 138,606,830, forward strand.
TTCCACACCTCAAATCATTCTTGTAGCTCTTTTCCAAAAGGTGATGGGAGACTTTGGTGATTCTTTCCTTAAAATCAGTCGAGTTACCACGTAACACATCTAGAGAAACCATTCAAACATTAGCTTGGCTGTGGTGTCCCAACCACAAAATAATATGTTTATTTTTTTCCACCACTTTTTTTGTCCTTTTATTGATAAAATCTACACAAAAGCTAACTCATCATAATAATTAATTAAAAAAACAAAACAAAACCAATGCTACACATTCTCCTGTGTTTTAGAAATTGTGTCAGCCATTGAGTTTCATTGAAATGCTCCTGCTTTATGCATTTCCTTCCAATCCATTTTGGGCACACTGCATCCATTTGGGTACCCAAAAGTCCGTTATTTTTTGCCCAGGCCATCTCTGGATTGTAAATGTGTGAACTGATATTCCATCATGTTTCCCCATTTTTAGAGCCCAAATGGTAATTATAGTGTCGACAATGAAGCACGATGAAGATAGTAAAAAATTCAAAGCACCCTCCATAGTGCACAGCATGTGTCTTAAAATGTACATGCACCCAAGGTTTTTGTTTCTTTCTTTCTTTCTTTGTTCTGCTGCATCAATTGCCAACGTCCTTTTGGTTCAACACAAGCTGTAATGCCCATGTTTGAAGTTCAAAATATTAGCACTTGACCCCACCCCCCAAAAGTAAAATAAAATAGCCATCATTTTGTTGTTTGATTTTAAAAAGGAAAGAAAAATCAATTTAAACAAAGCTTTAAGAGTAATAAACACTATGACTGACCAACCTTGGAACCTCCCACCTCGTTTTTACCTGTGGTTCTCCTTCTCAAGAACCGTGCAATGTAGAAAAATCAAATATACAAACAGAACTCTTAATCCATCCCTTTATGTAGCTAGAGTGAATCTATTTTTAATAAGAACTTGACAATCTCTCTTTAATATTTACACCAAGGAGTTTGTTTTAAAGTTTTAAAGCAAAAGAAAATCTTCAAGTTCTCAGCGCTGAATTGCAAGACAGAATTTCCACACTTTTCTTTATCCCTTTTCCTTTTGTTTGTGTTGGAACATTTGCAACTGGAATGGTAGATTTTTGTTTTTCTTGTCCTGTTCTCTTCTGAGATGAAAGTTCCTCAAAAGAATTCCCTACTCCCACCCATTCCCGAAGAAGCGGTCTCCATGATTAGTTTGGTATTCTCTCAATGTAAATGGCTGGAGCGGCTGAGCGCGCAATTGTTGCTATGAAGCTGTGGTCTCGACTGAGTTCCAGGTTGGTGGTCTCAACCTGCTCCGCCCGGGAAATGGTGTCGTACGCCTTATTTACATGGAGAGGCTTGTGGGCCTGGCAGTATCCGATCACTGGTTGGTCATAGCTGTAATAGGGCAAGGTCTTCATGGGGTGAGGGACCTGCATCAGAAAAAACAGAGACAAAAAGAGAGAAACATGTGAATGATATGCTTAACTAGGTGTTTGTACAGCACCAAGCACAATGGACCCTTGGATAGGTCGACCTCTTGGCAGTATCACAATATGATAAAAAATAATGTTTAAACACTTTTCAGAGACTCTCTGAGTCTCTTTCATAGAGGTCTAATTCTGCAGCCCTTACAGTTAGTGGGAAGCACTTATGCTTAATTCTCACTAGAATAAACAAGACTATTTGAGTTCCATTGTAGTCAATGGGACTATTTGTGGATGGAACACAAAACTGTGCAGAGGGCTCAAGTGCTGCATAGACCTACCCTATCCTGGATCTCTAGATCCCAAGGCCTATCCTAGATCCCATCTCTCCCTTTTATTTGAATTCCTTGGTAAGCATCTTATCATACACTGGCATAAAAAACAAAGATTTTTAAAAATACCCCATACTTTTAAACATTAATCCTAAAAACTAAATATAATTAATAGCAAAACATTAGATACAAATCTTTTCCTATCTGACTTTGCAAGTAATTTAATAATCTGCAGGAGATGAGCTGATCAAATTGAAAAAAGCTTGCTCCATGGGGGTTGGCGAGAATCTACAGGAAATACAAGTTACAGTTTATTCCAGTAGTGGTAGAAAAGCTAAACTCATCACAGCTGGAGATATGCTATCTGTAATTCTATCTTGTAACAAATACTTCTTTATATTCCCTTCCAAGCTTTAAATGAAGAACACAGATCTAGTTCATCATGAGTTTTCATTGCATGGTATACTTCGTCCAGACAGATATGAAAAAGCAGTGCATCTCAGAGATATTAATGTTAATTATAACTTTTATTGTAGAATGAATGTGACATACTGTACCTCAAAATAGCACCCTGTAGCCCCCTATTCATATATGATTGTGATATTTCATACAAATATGCCATGTAAGATATCATATGAAAGGTCATGATCTGCTGAAACCACATGTTCTGTCAAAATATGTATATCATTAGTGTGTATGACGTAATGAGATTTTGCTGTATGGCTGTTACTGAAATATGCTGTAAATTTGCTAGGGACATACAAAGGACCCCCATCCAGGTGGGTGTTCAATTACCATTAATCAGCAGGAGAGTTGTAATCAAGGGATTTACAATTCAGTGAGGGCTGCCCAAGCACCACACAATGGGAACCGCTCAATTCCATGACTCAGTTGCACAAGACAACACACCAGGGGGATTGCTCAACCCAGTGACTCAACAAAGCCCACCAGGGCATGTCTGGGCAACTGGCTTCTAGGCACATGGACTGAGGATATAAAATGGGGAACAGTGGCAGCATGTCTTGGCCTTTCTCCTTCCCCACCTACGCTGGAAGCAACAAGAACACTGAGAAGATGAAAACTTCAACTGAGCAGACTGGTCCAGGCCTGTGTATTGAGAACTGTAACATTCAGTAGGGGAGAAAACTGCTTGATCTAAATCTAGTGTAATAAGGTTTAAGATTTATATCGTGCACTTATCTTTTATTTTCTTTGGTAACTATCTCTGACCTTTTATGCCTACCACTTATAATCATTTAAAATCTATCTTTCTCTAGTTAATACATTTGTTTTACACTTCACCTAAAACAGTGTATTTTGCTTGAATTGCTTGAGAAATCTCAGTTTAAAAAGGCTGGTGGATGTCCTCTCCACATTGAGAGAGGGGAAGACTGGGTAATAAACGTACACTGGTCAGGCTTCTGAACAGGGCAAGATGGTACAGCTCTGGGGTGCAAGGCTGCGGAGCTGGGGGGAATTGGTTGGTGCCTTTCTGTGTGTGATTCATGAGTGGCTCTGGGAGCATTCATGCAATCTAGCTGGGTGTGGGGCTCCACATGCTGTTGTGCTGAGTGATAACAGCGCCTGGTCACTAGCAAAGCATTGTGGTCACAGCTGCTTGTCACTAGCAAAGCATTGTGAGAGACAGCCCAGGCTGGAGAGTTAAGGGGGCACAGTGGTACCCCAATTCCAGGTTGCTCCCTGGGGATCCCATCACAACGCGTTCCTCCTGCATTCAAATCTAATAGGTAGTAGTTTTGTCCTTTTTCTTTACAGAATGCTGGAGGGACTCCAAGACACTCCCAGTTGCAATTCAACTGAGAACCTTTTCATCTTAAATGCACCAATGCAAAAGTCAAACCACTCAGAAGACTTTGAAGTCACAGCTGAGATCACTTATGTACCAAATTCAGCCCTGGGGTCAGCAGATACAATTCTCATCTGAACTGGGCTTTGCACCATTTTACAACAGTGTTTGAATTTGTCCATAGCCTTTAAGGCAGGTCTTTATGATACAACAAAAGCCAAGGACTGCTCGTTTTCTGTAGATCTTTGTCATTGAGGTCCTGTGATTTACAGTAATAATATACAATACATTAACCACGGGGTCCCCCTGTGTACATCATTGTTTATTCCCTCTTCTCCAAACAGGAGTTAAAAAATCAGAATCACAACAATATCCCTAAAAAGCATTTAAATGTGTTTTCCTTATCAACAGTTCTCAGTACTTTTCCAAACCATCCCTTGATCAATTCAAGGTGTTTTCTCTCCTCAGGATCCCTCTTCCGCAGACAGGAACAATGCCAGTTAAAGAAACAGTTTTGCACATTCCTGAGATCCCACTGAGAGCTTGTCTAGACTGAGGATTTTTGCAATGATGTAGCTACACTGACTTGGCTGCAGTGGTACAACAGTGTAGATGTGCTGTGCTTCATTGGTTCAAATATCTCCAGCATAAAGAATTATTTCTTGAAGGAGAGAGCAATGATCTCTTGCAATGGACAGTTTTTTCCCTTACCCGTGGCACTATCTTGCCATGCCCTGTCTGACTGCAAACCCACCCCTTTGTAGCAAGACTGTTAACGTATCTGCTTTTATTAGACAGGATCCAAAACACCAACCAGTAGAACTAGCCCTGGAAGCAGATGTGTCAGAATACTGCAAGAAAAGCTATTCTTAAGGTATCTTCTGCCAAGACTGAATATAGAAGTGCCAAAAGTCTCCCAGGAAAGTTTGCTTTTGCGAGTTTTGCAGTCCATACGAAGAGTTTGGAGGAGCATCTGAACATTTGAGTGCTTTTCCAAATCAAAGTCAAACTTCAAGCCTTCAGAGGATGGTCTGCCACAAACGGGAATGTCCCTTCATTTCATGAAAGATATGATCCACAAAGACATCAGAGGCTGATTTTCATTTACACTAGGATCCCTTTACACTGCTGCATTAGCTTATATTTATTCCCATTCCAAAAGGTTTCTTTACACTGACGGAGTGGCATGAAGAGACCTTAGTGCAAATGAGAATAAGGCCCATATGTACTTTTCAGAGTATGGGCCTGATTGTGTAAACTGTCAGTCACATGGGCAGTCCCTATTGAGGTGACTAGTTGTAGGACTATTCATGTACAAGGAAAAGTTGGCAGGATCTGACCCTATTGTGAGTAATGCTGAACAGTGTTGAGGAAATTGGTCATTCTAAAACAAGCTGAAGCGATTAGATTATCTACGGAAGCACCATATGGGAACTTGATATAAATTCCCACACAGGGAATTTATAAACATAGTAAATCCAGTCTCCAGAATAATGAATATCTTGCTTCATTAAAGAGTAAGGAAGGATTTATGGTTAAGGCAGCGGACTGGGACACAGGAGAATTAGGTTCAGTTCCTGGCATCTGCCATAGCCTTCCACAAGTCACTTAATCTACCTTGCACAACAGTTCCCCCACTGTAAAATGGGGAAAATGCTACTTGCTACCTTCTCTCTTAAACTGTAAACTTTTTGGGGCTGAGATGTCTGTACAGAGCCTAGTTCAGTGGAACACCTATCTCAATTGGGGCCTCTCTCACCTTAAGTACAGACCACATCCACTCTATGTCTCCTTCTATCACCATGCTTTATTATACTGTTCCAGCTGGCCAGCGTCCTGTAGTGCTGTTTACATATTTACAAGTCCCAGCCATATCCCCCACTTGCTTCTCAAGAAAGGGAGCAGTACCAGCAGCCATTACTGCCTGTCTTCCGGCCCTCTGCTTCCCCCTTTCCAGGGCTTCCTTCCTCTCCATTCATCTGTTCCCAGCTCCTGGGGTTGCCTCCCCCTCTAATTAGCACTTCAGCTGTAGCTCCACTTGTTAATTGATTCTCTAATTAGGCCCCAATTAACCTATATTGCTGGCGATTTGAGTGACGGTGCTGAGTCAGCTTCTGACTCAGTACCCTGGTTACAGGCCTCTCAATTGCTACTGCAACACAAATAATAAACTACAGTTTAAACATTCAAAGCGCAAAAACAGGTTACTATAAATACTATAATAAACAAAATAGTACCTAACATTTCTACAACCCTTTGCATCTGAGGATTTCAGCACCCTTTACAAAGGAAGACAAATATGATGTTAGTCTCACTGTGCAGGTGAGTAAACTGAGGCACAGAGCTGATACTTGAGAGCAAATCCATGACAAAGGCAAGAACAAAATTCTTATATCCTTGCCGCTAGGCCTATGTTCTATTTGTTGTACCACTCTGCCACCGGTAATAGCTGCAATTTAGGCTACACAAATTTCTAAATTTGGCTTTGGAACATAGTAAATTGTAATGAAGACAAACAGTTGCTTAGGAAGGAGTACAACAGATACAGAAAGTGCTTCTTTCTTTTATGATCGATCACAATATCCCATTCAGTCTTTGGCTAAGTGTACTCTTTCATTATTACACTCCAGGACAGCACAGTCCAGGAGAATGAGTGAGGCAGAGACATAGAATGAAGAATGACAAGATATTTGCCACAAGACCATGCACCAGTACATATCTGTTAGCAATCATTTCTAAATGAATTATTTCCTTTTCTAAAAGTTATACTGTCTAATAATATTTATTTAGGTTTAATAGTTTATTTAATATAGGGAAATAAATGTTCCTTAAAATGAAACATACTCCAGTGTCACTGAGATTTATAGATAACTTTTTTTTCAGTAAATCTTTGTACTCAGGAGGGATAATCTAACTTCATTTTAAATGTTTTTGTATAAGGCCATATACAGTCTCTGAAGTGTTGCAAATAGTTGATTAAGTAAATGAATGAGGTGCTATCTGTTCTTTGAAGTAAGCTTTGACTCTGTCAACCAAAAAAACTTATTATGTTAGAAGCACTAAGTGTTCAGTCAGGTTTTGAGCTAATGGGCTGTATTAATTAGCTGGTATTAACTTCTGAAGTCTTCACCTCTGTAGATCTTCCCACTAAATGGTCTAAACATTGCAGTCTTAACAGCCGCCCACTTGAAACAAACATTCCATTACAAGCAAAATTTACATAAACCGGTATCTGAGGGATTAACATAAAAGATTCAGTGGGTGAAATTCAGGAATGCAAATCTTCCCTTTCAAACTGAAATTAACATTGGAGAGGTTAATGGCTCGACATCCTCATGGCTGAATAACAACTGCACTAAAACAAGCAGAAGAAAGCTGAGTGTACCTGTCACCAAATGAAATCTGGAGCAGCATTAAACACATGTTTCTCAGGACTTCATGCTTGTTCAGTTTTCTCTTGAATGCTCAATAGTGGTGAGCCTGATTCTCCACTCAGTTGGGCCCCAGTTCATCAGAGCGTGTAAGCACATATTTAAGTTCACCCCTATTCAGCAAAGCACTTAAGCATGTGGACAAGAGCTTTGATGAATAGGAATGGACTGCAGAATTCGAAAGCTGCACAGATTTTATGGTGGCATAACTCTGTTTAACTGGAGTTACCCTTGGCAAAGAACAGCTAAAACAGAATGTAAAATCCGGGCCAATAGTTTTGCTTACCTACCTCAGAGAGCTGCCAAGAGAGTGAAATAACTAACATGTAAAGTGCTTTTGTAATGAAAAGTGTATGACGCTACTGCTACTGGTTTAATGAGAAAAGACTTATTTAAAAATTCTTTCAATGGCTAGAATTCAACTTGGGCTTACTCATTTTACAGCAGGGTGCCGTTAATTAACATAATTAATAACCAGTCACTCCCAATGATGTTTAGATAAGAAGATGCTATTGCTAAGAGCTGATGTAAAGAGCTGCTAGAGGAGGTACTGCAGTAAATGTGAAAAGTTTGTTTTTTCACACAGCCCACAAAAATAAAAAACTAAAACTTCACCTTCATCAACTACCACTTGAACATGTTTTAGGGTCTGATCTGGTGCCCACCGAACTCAATGAGAGTGTTTTCATTGGCTTTAGTGGGCTTTGGGTTGGAACCTTGTTGAATATCCACATAATCTTATTATTGTAATCCATGCTCTTTCCTTTCCTCTTTTAGTATATTACCCACACTTGATTCTGCAAAGTGGTTAGGGTGCTACCCTGGGACTTGGGAGACCCACTTTCAAGTCCCCTCCATGCCACAGACTTCCTGTGTGATCTTACACAGGCCACCTAATCTCTCTGTGCATCAGTTCCCCCATCTGTGAAACAGGGATAATAGCACTTTTCTACCTCACAGGGGTGTTGTGTGGATACATATACTGAAGATTGTGAGGCACACATATATTACATTGTTGGGAATCCGATAGGAAATTATGCCCGTTCTGAAAATCAGTCCCTCTAAGGTGTCTCAATTTGGACATCCAAAAATCGAGACACCCCAAATCTGTATGTATAAATATCTTCTGTGTGTTCCATTCTATGCATCCGAAGAAGTGGGCTGCAGCCCACGAAAGCTTATGCTCAAATAAATTTGTTAGTCTCTAAGGTGCCACAAGTACTCCTGTTCTTTTTGCGGATACAGACTAACACGGCTGCTACTCTGAAACCCAAATCACTAGTTACTTTAGAAAATTTGGGTCTTGTAGTTAATTATATGGGGACCATTATAATTTACTAATTTCCAATACTGTTGGCTCATGTGCCTAAATTAGAAAATAAATACTTTAAAAAAATATTCACAGAGCTGGTCCTCTCACTCAGGTGGAATAGTTCAATAACCATCCCATTTAATTAGCTGAGTTTTCTTCTCTAGAAAACAAAAATAAAGCATGAAAATTCTCAGCCAGGTGAGTGCTCTGGTTGCCTGCACCATAGTGCTTTGCAATTAAGATAAACCCAATTTACACTTACCGTATATACTCGTTCATTAGCCCGTTCGTTTATAAGCCGACCCACCAAAATGGATAGGTAAAAATAGCAAAAACTGTATGACCCTTTCATAAGCCGACCCTATACTTCAGAGGTTGGAAAACTTTGGCTCCTGGCCTGTCAGGGTAAGCCACTGGTGGGTCGGGACGTTTTGTTTCCTGGAGCATCTGCAGGCATGGAGCCCCTCAGCTCCCTGTGGCCGCGGTTCGCCGTTCCCAGCCCATGCGCCACTTCCCGCAGCTCCCATTGGCTGGGAATGGCGAACCGAGGGGCTCCATGCCCACAGACGCTTCAGGTAAACAAAACTACAATGTATGAGATCAGGGATCGGCAACCTTTGGCACGCAGCCCGCCAGGGTAAGCACGCTGGTGGGCCGGGCCGGTTTGTTTACCTGCCGCATCCGCAGGTTCGGCCGATCGCGGCTCCCACTGGCCGCAGTTGGCCGCTCCAGACCAATGAGGGCGGCGGGAAGCGGCATGGGCCGAGGGATGTGCTGGTCGCTGCTTCCCGCCACCCCCATTGGCCTAGAGCGGCGAACCGCGGCCAGTGGGAACCGCGATTGGCCAAACCTGCGGACGCAGCAGGTAAACAAACCGGCCCGGCTCGCCAGGGTGCTTACCTTGGCGGGCCGCGGGCCAAAGGTTGCCGATCCCTGTATTAGATATTCAATTAAATGATTCCATAGAGTTAAAAATCATTAAATTTTGGAGTAGACCCGTTTATAAGCCGACCCCTGCTCTTTGATGCATCACTTTTTTACCAAAAATATTTGGCTTATGAACGAGTATATATGGTAATTTATTTCCTAAATACGTATTTATCTAATGGTACTTATTGAACAAACCACATTAAGTTAACCTTTAAAGTTAAGTGTAGCCATACTTCCTGAATGCACAGACATTGGACTTATGCAGGTAATATTTTCTCATTTGCACTAATATTTAATGTCTCAACACAATGGTTTTGTTACTGAATTAATATGTCTGCTGTTAAATCTAATTCAGAGTACATTTTATACTGTATATTATTTAACGTAAAAAATAAGCAAGATATGAAGACATAGTTTTAGGATTAGTGGAATACACAGCTTCACCTAAAAGATAAATTGACTGATACATTAGCCAGATATAATTGAAATAGGAAATTTTAATGAATTTCATGCTGTTGAAAGATGATGAGTTGAAAGCCCTGGAAACTAGCTTTGGAACTGATTCAGGGAAGCACTTAGGCATGTGCTTAATTTTAAGCATGTACTTAAGACCCATTAAAGTAAATGGGACTATATAGAATAATACAGTTATACAAAAGTAGGTTGGCAGGACCCCATAAGGTCAGCTAGTCCATTCTCCTGCGCTGAGGCAGTATGAAGTATACCTAGGGCATTGACATGAACAATCAGTCCCATTTCAAAGAGCACTAACTCAAAGCACTCCAACAAACTGTCAATGTGCATCAGCAGTCTGCACACAGGCAGTTAGAGCACAGGCTAGTGCAGGGTAGGTTCACTTCCCAGTTTACTGCGGTCTGATTGTTCATGTAGAGAAGCCCTTAGAGCATGCTTAATAGAATTAATGTTTTCCGGACTCAGGCCCTTTACCCGCAGAACAGGTGCAAGCTTCCATAGCACCGCCAGTGTGCACCAGTTGTGACCCGAAGGTCCAGCACAGGTGAAAGAGTAATTTAGGACTTGACCCAAAGCCCAATGAAGTCAATGGAAAGATTTCCATCAATTTCAGTGGGCTTTGAAACAGACCCTTTGTCTCCAGACTTCAGCCCTTGGACTTTCTGCTGAGTCTGCCAACTGCTAAGAACCATCACATCTCTAACCACCTTACATTCCAAGTGTAAGGCACATTTCAACGGTGCCTTTGCGAATATACACAAAAAGCAGAGCTACACATTACACATATAGTATTTTAAATTATATAAACCCATGTACACATATACACACACACGGATCCCATTTTCAGTTACTGTAAACAAAACAACAACAAAAATAGTTTTCAATCCCCTTCCCTCCCTCCCAAATTTCACTGACATTTTCTGCAGAAATACCTATTTGGATTTTTTTTAAATCTACATTTTATTTTAAAGATCAAATGAAAAATTCTGACTCTATGAGGAAGTGCTAGAAGTCTCATGAGAAACCCCATTCATGGAAAATATCACAGCCAAAGGGATGTGCATGAATTTGGAATAAGCCCAACTTCAGCCTTGAGTCTTATCTGAAGTGCTGTTCTGCAAAATCTTTGCCACCAATCCTGACAGTCCCCCTAGGTATGCCAAGGTTCAAAAATCCTACAGAGAACTTTGTCTGAGTCTAGAACAAGGCTGGATTAGGACTGGAGCACTGAGCAGAGTTCAGCTGATAAATACATAGGACCTAAGGAAGGTACAGTCATGGTGCAGAGCCCTGCCTGAAAGATGTAAAGATGTCAAGGTCAGACCAGGCTCTCTCAGGATACACAAAACAAAACTGCAGCAGAGCCCCTACAGTGCAGCCAGAGAGAGATTGCAAGAGAAAGAGACAGAAAGCACAGGCCCGAGTTGTCAGGCAGAGAATCACCAAGTCCGTACCTGTCAGCTTTCCCAAGGAAAATGAGGACAGGATGTAGAGCAGTATGTAGGGTCAAAATCTTAGGAGGGGGTATCACCTTGTCTCCAGCAAAAAGGGGGAAATCTTTGGTTGGGTGTGCACTAGGAAACCGCTAATAACCCACAGCTTTAAAATACTGTACAAAGCCAACTTTCTACTAAATAAAGTACTTTATCTCCCTTGATTTTCCCCCTTTTCTCTTCCTGTTTTCCGCTTTCCCTCCTGGATATTGATGTGTCTTTTATTTATTAATATCAAGGTTCATTTTCCATCTTTTCCCTGTTGGCTAATTTGTCCACCCTTTTCTCCAAACCTACTCCCCTTCTATTTCTTTAAATTATTTTCCCTTTTCTGATCTACTCTGCCTACTTTTGCTTTACTGGTTTGTCCCCATCTCTCTAATTACTTTTCCCACCTTCATTTCTCCCCACATAAGTCAAAATCCTATGAGCTGATGTGCACGTGTGGTGCCCTGTGCCCATGTGGTTTCTTGTTTGATGCAGCTTCATCTATGGAAATATCTGTCCTAATGGATCAACAAGCAAAATCAGGGTCATCATGCCCCTTCCTAGTTCCCCAGTCCGATTTGGACGGGCACAGAGCACAGGTCTTGCAACCTTCCACATATGGTTGCTGAGAGGAAGTTGGCGCATAAGCAAGTGTCAGAGTGAATTTGCAGGTTTCACCTTTCAAATGCAAATAAGCTGACAAGGGCAGTGAACAGCATGTGCTACGGCTGCCATCTCGGCCAACACTGAGGATTGAACAAGGACCTCTCAGGCCAAATGCAGAAATATCTACAGCTTCAGCTAAGGAGACAAGTTGTGTAACTGCATCAGACACACATTCTCTGTGGATTGGAAAAACAGTGCACACTGACCAGTGCTTTCCACATGCAATTGTGATACTGATTACATATTACAGGACCAGCTCCCGTGTGCTTTAAATCACAATTAATATTTGTATCTATTTATTAGATTGCATCTCATCAGTAAAGTGCTAGAGAAGAAGTGTTCAAAGTAGGGGCTGCAAATGAGAGTCAGGGTCACAAAAATCCTTCACTTCCCATATTTTTAAATGGAAGAGAGGGATCCCAGCCAGTTGGAGAGAGTGTCTTAGTATGGAAAATGTTGAGAACCAACAGTCTAGAGAGTAATTCAGGATAAAAAGTACTATAATATCAATTATCAGGGACATGCTTCATGTTAAGTTTCTATTTATATTTTATAAAGGGTTAATAAATGGTTAATAGATATAGTAATAGGTAATAGCTATAAGCATGGTAAAGACATGAGTGGTATGTATTAGAGGGGGTTATAAGCTCATTAGTTTAATAGATTATTAAAAGCCATGTTTATAAGGCTACTTATGGGCTTGCTGAACAACAGTGTATAACAATTGACAAACCATTTATTAAAATAATAATGCAATACACTTTCATAAACTATTTAAATATAATATAAAAATGAGACAATTATGATTATTGTTGTCCATCCTTCCTTGCAAAGGTATATTACAGGTTACAAGCCCCCAGATAATGTCATCTTGTTAGCATGCCTGTCAGTTTAATGGATACGATATGCAAACTGGAATTTTATTCTTTCTTTCACTGAGTCATTTCTGAAGATAACTAAGGGAGCATCTGTCCTACCAGACCATAACAGTGCCTGCCCCTTTAAATGCAAACCTTTCACTGGATTATTTAACTGGACACACTACTCCCAATTATGAGAGGGAAAGTCATGAATATCCCACTCTTCTGTCTGTGGGCAGATTTCATCTTTCAATCAGTAAGTGAAATGGTTTCCCTACAGAAAACTACTGGAGAAGAGAAAATCTTTTAAACCCTGTTATTGTTCCTTGGGTAAGGTATTTCTTTTAAATTGCTTTATATTTATTTTATAGAGTAACTGTTTCTAGAAGAAAAAGACCTTTTTCTGGGAAGTATGATGAGAAAGGCATGGCAATTTTTCACGTTCCACTGTGGAGGAGCTGATAGAGTAACCAGATTATTTATTTTATTCTGAAAGTCACTGATACTGCTGCTATCACTACTAATATAATTTCCCTTATGAAAGAGTCCTATAAAATTTAAAAGGGATGAAAGGGTGATGTTTTCAAAGGCATCTAAGTCACTTAGAGCCACAAAGCTAGATTTTCAATGATATTAAGGCATCTAAAGATGCAGATAGGCTCCTAATACAATTTTCAAAACTGCGTAGGCCCCGTTTCCTCGTAAGTGCCTAACTCCCATTGATTTCAAGTTAGGTTAGGTTCCTAAATACCTTTGAGGATCTGGCCTGGGCACCTAATGTGAGTTAAGTATCTAGAACTTTTGAAAATCCCACTAAGCAGCTATCTGCATCTTTAGGCCCATACACTCACACCCTCCTTTGAAAATCTGGCGCACAAATCCCAAAGGACTTCTGGGCCAAATGTTCAAAGTACCTCATTTTCTGTTTCTATTCATACACCTAAATATGTGATAGATTGTCAAGAGCTCAGCTTGTTGGTTGCTAAGCTCTTTGAAAATCTGGCTGCAATAGGAGCAATGGGGTGCTGTGCACTTGTACACCCCTGGCTCTTATTTTGGGGCCTAAACTGAGCCTGAGGTGTTTTGAAAATCTGTCCGTTGAGCTCTTAAGTGTCTAAAGCCCAGATATTCAAAGGTATTTAGGCTCCTAAAGATACAGATAGATAGGCACCTAATGGGATTTTCAAAAGCTCCTAAGCAGGTCAGATGCCTAACTCACATTTATTTCAATGGGATTTATATGCTTAACTTGCTTAGGCATTTCTGAATATCCCCTAGGCACCTATCTGCATCTTTAGGTAGCTAAATACCTTTGAAAATCTCCTCTTTAAGCACTTTTTCAAAATCCCACTGTAACATTCCCCAGGGCGCAATCTGAACAGTTGGACTGCTGTGTCCCCTCAGCTCTCCAGCCTGAGGCCTGGTCTACACTACGACTTTAATTCGGATTTAGCAGCGTTAATTCGAATTAACCCTGCACCCGTCCACACAACGGAGCAATTTAGTTCGAAATAAAGGGCGCTTAAAATCGATTTCTGTACTCCACCCCGACGAGCGGAGTAGCGCCAAAATCGATTTTGTCAGTTCGAATTAGGGGTAGTGTGGCCGCAATTCGATGGTATTGGCCTCCGGGAGCTATCCCACAGTGCACCATTGTGACCGCTCTGGACAGCAATCTGACCTCGGATGCACTGGCCAGGTAGACAGGAAAAGCCCCGCGAACATTTGAATTTCATTTCCTGTTTGCCCAGCGTGGAGAGCACAGGTGACCACAGATAGCTCATCAGCACAGGTAACCATGCAAGCCGATAATCGAAAAAGAGCACCAGCATGGACCGTACGGGAGGTACTGGATCTGATTGCTATATGGGGAGAGGATTCAGTGCTAGCAGAACTTCGTTCAAAGAGACGAAATGCCAAAACTTTTGAAAAAATCTCCAAGGGCATGATGGAGAGAAGCCACAATAGGGACTCAGATCAGTGCCGCGTGAAAGTCAAGGAGCTCAGACAAGCCTATAAAAAAACAAAGGAGGCAAACGGTCGCTCCGGGTCAGAGCCGTGGACATGCCGCTTCTACGCCGAGCTGCATGCAATTCTAGGGGGGGCCGCCACGACTACCCCACCTGTGACCGTGGATTCCGAGGCGGGGATAATCTCATCAGCTACACCTGAGGATTCTGCGGAGGGGGAAGAGGAGGAGGAGGACGAGCTTGCGGAGAGCACCCAGCACTCCGTTCTCCCCTACAGCCAGGATCTTTTTCTCAGCCTGACTGAAGTACCCTCCCAACCCTCCCAAGCCAGTATCCAAGACCACGACCCCATGGAAGGGACCTCAGGTGAGTTTACCTTTTAAAATATAAAACTTGTTTTAAAAGCAAGGTTTTTTAATGATTATTTTGCCCTGAGGACTTGGGATGCATTCGCAGCCAGTACAGCTACTAGAAAAGTCTGTTAACATGTCTGGGGATGGAGCGGAAATCCTCCAGGGACATCTCCATGAAGCTCTCCTGGAGGTACTCCAAAAGCCTTGCCACAAGGTTTCTGGGCAGTGCAGCCTTATTCCATCCTCCATGGTAGGACACTTGACCGCGCCATGCTTGCAGCAAGTAATCTGGTATCATTGCATGACAAAGCCTGGCAGCGTACGGTCCCGGTGTTTGCTGGCATTCAAGCAACATCCGTTCTTTATCTTGCTGTGTAATCCTCAGGAGAGTGATATCGCTCATGGTAACCTGGTTGAAATACGGGAATTTAATTAAGGGGACAGAGGTGGCCGTTCCTACTGGGCTGTTTGCCTGTGGCTGAAAAGAAATCCTTCCCTGCAGTTAGGCGAGCGCGGGGGGTGGGGGGGGGGATTGGCCCAGAGCTTTTCGCGTTTGGCTAGCAGGGATCTTCCCTGATACCAGCCACGCGGTGGGGGGAGGGATAAAGCGATCACCCCAGAGAATTCATGGCGGAGTGGGGGTGTTAGTTTGGTTCCTGCCACGCGGTGGGGGGAGGGATAAAGCAATCATCCCAGAGAATTCATGGCGGGGTGGGGGGTGTTAGTTTGGTTCCTGCAGGGATCTTCCCTGATACCAGCCACGTGGTGGGGGGAGGGATAAAGCGATCATCCAGAGAATTGGAGGGGGGGGAGGTTAGTTTGTTTTCTGCTGCTGAAGGTTAACAGGAAAACTGCAGCACTCAACAGGCTTTGCTTGGTATGTGGGAAAGGAGGGCGCAGAAGCCGAAAGACAATGGCTTACCATGGCTGCATGCAAGCCGAATTCTGTTGCCCGGACCTGCGTCTGTGATCTCTAGCAGCAAAGCCACAGGCACTCAATATTAAGAGGCAAAATGCGACCTTGCACAGAAATCACATGTGCTATGTAATGTGAATAGTGTTGGTCACCGTGAAAGAGTATAAGCATTGTTCTGCAAAATGTATCTTTTTAAAAAATTCTCTCCTTTTTTCCCTCCCTCCAGCAGCTGCAAATTCTTCAAGCCTCCCTCCTCCATCCCGAAGGCTATCACAGATAAGGCGTCGGAAGAAGAAGACGCGAGACGACATGTTTGCAGAAATCATGGAATCCACCCGCAGTGACAGAGCTCATCTGAATGAGTGGAAGGACACGGTTTCAAAGTATAGGAAAGAAGCCAGTGAACGTGAGGACAGGAGGGACCAACGTGAGGACATGAGGGACCAACGTGAGGAGAGGAGAGACGCTCGAGATGAGAGGTGGCGGCAGGAAGATCAGAGGAGTCGGGATGCAACGCTGGGGCTGCTGCGTGAGCAAACAGACATGCTCCGGCGTCTGGTGGAGCTTCAGGAACGGCAGCAGGATAACAGAGTGCCGCTACAGCCCCTGTATAACCCCCCTCCCCCCTCCCCATGTTCCACAGCCTCCTCACCCAGACGTGTAAGAACGCGGGGGGGGGGGGGGGGGGGGGAGGCTCCGTACACCTTCCCATTCCACCCCAGTGGACAGCCCAAGCAAAAGGCTGTCATTTTTTAAACCATTTTTTAATGGCCTTTTCCTTCCCTCCTCCCAAACCCCACCCGGGTTCCCTCCCTCTTTTTATAATC
Organism: Emys orbicularis; assembly: GCF_028017835.1. Lineage (NCBI taxonomy): Eukaryota > Metazoa > Chordata > Testudines > Emydidae > Emys > Emys orbicularis. The sequence continues at coordinate 138,623,598 of NC_088684.1, forward strand.
TATGAATAAAGAATATATGATTTTTAAACGATAGTGACTTTATTTGGTTTGAAAGCAAGCTGGGGGAAGGGGGAGGGTGGGTTCCTTACAGAGAATGAGTCAATAAAGGGGGCGGGTTTTCATGAAGGAGAAACAAACAGAAATTTCACACTGTAGCTTGGCCAGTCATGAAACTGGTTTTCAAAGCTTCTCTGATGCACACTGCTTCCTGGTGTGCTCTTCTAATCGCCCTGGTGTCTGGCTGCGCGTAATCAGCAGCCAGGCGATTTGCCTCAGCCTCCCACCCCGCCATAAAGGTCTCCCCCTTACTCTCACAGAGATTGTGGAGCACACAGCAAGCAGAAATAACAATGGGGATATTGGTTTGGCTGAGGTCTGAGCGAGTCAGTAACGATCGCCAGCGACCTTTTAAATGGCCAAATGCACATTCTACCACCATTCTGCACTTGCTCAGCCTGTAGTTGAACAGCTCCTGACTCCTGTCCAGGCTGCCTGTGTATGGCTTCATGAGCCATGGCATTAAGGGGTAGGCTGGGTCCCCAAGAATAACTATTGGCATTTCAACATCCCCAACAGTTATTTTCTGGTCCGGGAAGTAAGTCCCTTGCTGCAGCTGCTTAAACAGATTGGTGTTCCTGAAGACGCGAGCATCATGAACCCTTCCTGGCCAGCCCGCGTTGATGTTGGTGAAACGTCCCTTGTGATCCACAAGTGCTTGCAGCACCATTGAAAAGTACCCCTTGCGGTTTATGTACTGGCTACCCTGGTGCTCCGGTGCCAAGATAGGGATATGGGTTCCATCTATCGCCCCACCACAGTTAGGGAATCCCATTGCAGCAAAGCCATCCACTATGACCTGCACATTTCCCAGAGTCACTACCTTTCGTAGCAGCACCTCAATGATTGCTTTGGCTACTTGCATCACAGCAGCCCCCACAGTAGATTTGCCCACTCCAAATTGATTCCCATCTGACCGGTAGCTGTCTGGCGTTGCAAGCTTCCACAGGGCTATCGCCACTCGCTTCTCAACTGTGAGGGTTGCTCTCATCTTGGTATTCTGGCGTTTCAGGGCAGGGGACAGCAAGTCACAAAGTTCCATGAAAGTGCCCTTACGCATGCGAAAGTTCCGCAGCCACTGGGAATCATCCCACACCTGCAACACTATGCGGTCCCACCAGTCTGTGCTTGTTTCCCTTGCCCAGAATCTGCGTTCCATGGATAGAACCTGCCCCATTAACAACATGATCTCCAAAGCACCGGGGCCCGCGGTTTGAGAGAATTCTGTGTCCGTGTCCATGTCCATGTCCTCATCACGCTGGTCGCTGCGCTCCCGCCGCCGCTGCCTCCTCGCCTCGTTTTTCTGGTCCTGGCTCAGCATAAACTCCACGAGAACACGCGAGGTGTTTACAATGTTCATGACTGCTGTCTGGAGCTGAGCGGGCTCCATGCTTGCCGTGGTATGGAGTCTGCAGTGTTCACCCAGGAAAAAAGGCGCGAAATGGTTGTCTGCCATCCGTTGCTTTCATGCAGGGAGGGAGGGAGGGGTGAGGCTGTACCCAGAACCACCTGCGACAATGTTTTTTGTCCCATCAGGCACTGGGATCTCAACTCAGAATTCCAATGGGCAGGGGAGACTGCGGGAACTATGGGATAGCTATGGGATAGCTACCCACAGTGCAACGCTCCAGAAATCGACGCTAGCCCGGGTACATGGACGCACACCGCCGAATTAATGTGCTTAGTGTGGCCGCATACAATCGAATTTATACAATCTGTTTCCCAAATTCGAATTATCTAAATTCGGATTAATCCCGTAGTGTAGACATACCCTGAGATGCTTTGCTGAGGAGTAGCAGCCCCTCCAGGCTCTGCTCACTCACAGACACCAGCATGCAAAGTTACTGAATCCATGAATTATATACAGGGAGACACCCGCATATCCCTTAGACCCAGCCTTGCTTCCCAGAAATGTGCATCTTGTACTGCTCAGTAGACCATTGGACAGTACAAGCTCATAGATAGTTCGTCTTTCCAACAATGGGTAATGATTATGCAGCAGGCTTGTTGACCTCAGTAGGGATTCCCAAGCTCTTCAACCAAAACACACCGGCTTAGATAAAACAAGATTTTAAGTGATTACAAATATAGATGCATATAAATCAGGACAAATTTTAAGTGATTACAAATATAGATGCATATAAATCAGGACAAAAGAAATAAAGGATAAACATGCAAGCTAGTTCCTAAACTAACCAAGGCGAATAGGTTTAAAAGCGAGAAAGGAGTGTTTCTCACCAACAGCTGCAATACATTTCACAGGCTGCATCTTTTCCCAGCCTGGGACCATTCCCCACTTTTGTTCAGTTCTTTGAGAGTCATAGTCGTGATCATGAGCAGACAGATAGGAGGAGGAGAGGGGTGAGGTGAAGGTCACTGTCTCTTATTTTTTATACCCTCCTCCTCTCTTTGAGGATTACCTCCCACCAGGGTACAGACAAACAATCTCCTGTATACGTGAGGTCGGAAGCATTTCTGAGAGGAAATGTAAATTCTTTGTCTACTCCTCCCCGTTGCTGAAGAATGGCTGCTTAAGTAAGTGATAGCCCACTTGACTTTGTTGATACCAGTCTGGGGTTGCCAGTGTGTCTTTGTATCTGAAAAAATTGGTTTGTGGGCGTTAACCAGACTTGCAAAATATTTCAGGAAGAATCATATGGCAAAATCTCATAATTTGACCTGCAGTGATGTTATACACATTTCAGGAGCATGACAACATTCAGCAGATTATGAGTTTTCAAATGATACCTCACAAGGCACACTTTGTACAAAATATAACCACCATATAAAAGTGGTGAACATGGGGTACAGGGTTTCACACCCATACTAGAGGCACTCTCCCTTGCAGTGTTGTGTATCAAAAGTAGCTCCACTGAATTCAAAGGAATTGCACTGGTGTAAAATTGGTGTAAGAGAAGAATAAGTCACATAGTTTTCTTTTAAATTCTATGTTCCCTGCTATATAATTCTACGGGTTGATTTAAAATTCTATAGAAAGGTTCACCTTCTCCATAAATTACTATAGAGTTTTGCCCAAAAGGACTGCCAACAGCGCCCAAAACCAAAATTCAGTCTCCACAGTCCATCTCAGCTCTACAGCTGTAGAAGGTACTGAACATCCTGGGGGATGCACCTCATAATTTCAAGGGTAATGACCACCCCTCTGAGAGAACCATACGGGCCACCCAACGCTCCTCATTGACAGAGATATGGTCTTTATTCTGCTCAGCTACACTGCCCTAGGGCAATCATTCTTTTGGGGAGAGTCTCATGCGTGGCACTGAGCATGCCCAGAGGTTCCAATGGGAGGTAGATTCCTCCCAGCTTGTCTGTGGGGAGACTGAATAGACTGCCTGGCCTACAATGTTGTGTCCATAAAGACTACTGTAGTGGTTGAACCAGAAAATCCCAGCACTGCTAGTAGTTAGGGATGCAAGTTGCATCAGACTATGTACATCCTCCCTCCCTCACCATTTCAGCAAAAAACATATGGAAAGTCAAAACCTTTCCCCTCCCATTTGATGGTTACTCCCAGAGTCAAGCGTACCCCCATATTGCCCCAGCATATGGGAGAGAGGGAACATTATCTATATTGGGGCTACTCAGGGAACAGGGAGATCCTTTACGTGAACTTTGGTCTGCTAAATAGAATATGGGCCAGCATCTCTGACCTGGTATGATACCCTGTACCCCATATGGACCCTGGACTCCTGGACCCCATGTTCACCTCTTTTATATGGTTACAATATATTTTGTACAAAGTATGCCTTGTGAGGTATCATTTGAAAACTCAATCTGCTGAACATCATTGTCCTGTTAAAACGTGTGTATCAACATTTTATATGGAGCTATGAGATTTTACTATATGATTGTTACTGAAATGTGCTGTAGTTCTGGATAATAGACAATTTTCTCAAAGGCACACCGGCATGCCAGCTAGGTGCTAAAAGACCATTACCTGCTTAATTGGAGATTCACCAGCAGGGGAGTTGTAAACAAGAAATCTACAATACACTTGAAGGACAGTTTGCAGTTCACATATGCCATGGCACTGCCTGACCTCATGACCCAGCAAATACTTTTCCAGTACAAAGGGTCAGAGAAGAAAAAGGAGAGAGACAGTGGCCTCCCCATCACCTCTCCTCCCCCATCTCTACTCACGGCAGCAAGATCGCTTGAAAGACATAGGGACATCACTGAACTGGGGGGAGTGGTCCTGGCCTGGAGGTTTTCCAGCCAGTACAGACTGTAGAAAATTTTTGGGCGAGAGAAACTTTTTTGCTTATTAGCCTTGGTAACATTTAGGAATTAGTTTGTAAATTTATCTTTTTCTTTCTTTTGTAACCAACTCTGACTTATATGCCCTATCACTTAAAATCTTTCTCTAGTTAATAAACTTAACTATTACCTTAATAATAAACTTGTTTATTGTTTTGTCTAAACCGATGTGTTTAGTTGAAGTGTTTGGGAAACCTCCACTTGAGACAAGTTTGATGCATATTCATTACCCTTTGTTGGAATGACGAACTAATTATGAGCTTGTATGGTCCAGTGGGCTACTGAACAGCATAAGACGTACATTTCTGGAGGGCAAAGCGGGGACTGAGGGATATGCAGGTGTTGCCCTGTATCTATTCATAGATGGCTATGCATAGCATTCATGTACTCAGCTGGGAGTGACTTTGCATGCTAGTGGCTGTGAGAGATCAGAGCCTGAAGAGGTTTGCATCCAAGATTGGAGAGTTAAGGGGACAAGCAGTTCAGGTTATACCCTGGGGAATGTCACACCTGGTTCTGGTGTAAAAGGGATGGGATCTGGCCACTGCTAGCTGGATGAAAATCCTTCCCCGACCATCACTGGATGGCACTTCCCAATGGGTAAGAGTTGGGGGCGGAGAGTTCCTGTGCCAACTACCCCCCAAGATCCTGACATAAAGAGCCTGCCAGGAGAGGGTGTCAAGAGCAGGGAGAGAGATGTTTGGAATGGGAAGGATTGCAACTCTTTTCTGCCAGCTCACAGCTGGTGTATGGTCCATAGCCAATTCTCATAAATTAAAGCAGCCCCTATGCTGCTCTAATTTATGCCACATCTGGAACAGCTTGAGAATCAGGTAGCTTTAACTGGCTCTCCCCAGATTTCAGCACAGGAGTGATGCTAGCCCTATAATTTTCATACTGGAAATGACATTAAGCAGAGACTGGTAGCTGAAGTGGAGCCTCTGTGAAAGGTTCCTTATAGCATTTGAAAAACCAAGCACATAGCTTCTGTCGAGGAAGAATTATGACAATAAGGGAAAAGGTAGAGTTGTTTTTTCCGTGCAGTGATCATAAAGATGGCAACCTGTTCCAACCATTACTCACAATAAATATGTACAGTCTTTAATATGAACATTTGATAATGTTGCTGCCAGAGTGACAAATGAAGGCATTGGAGAATGAGTGAAATAAGTCTTTGTCTAGTATTAAATATTGGCTTTCCATTAGATATGCTCAGAATTTATAGCATGCTGGAGAACTACCCGGAAATTGATGGTTTCCTTAAAGAGTTTTAAATATTCTTTTAAAGTTGGACAAGAAATCTGCACATGGAGAGACAAAAAAAAATGTATTCTTAAAGTTGCAAACGTGACGCAGAATGCACAACATTTTGTCCCTAAGATCAGGATAGGTATAACTCAGAGACCATGACAACTTTTGCCTAGAGATTCAAAATGTTACAGGAAAGGGAGGACTGGGTGACTTAGAGGAGTTGTTAACAAAAGATGTAAGGTTTTCCTTCTACACATTACTGGTTTGAATCTAACCTGAGCATAGGCTGATCAAACAGTTAGGGCTGCTCTGTGGCTTTTGTGAAATGAGTTGATGGGTCTCAGCTGCTTTGAGTAAATAGTTGACCATAAAACTGCCCCAATAACTAGCATTAATTAATCTAAACGTGCTAATGAATCTAACACATTTTTTGAAATAAAGAAGCAGCATCACAACAGATAACCGGACACAGAGCCTTTCACCTCAGGTTCCAATCTAGTCCCAGGTCAGCAGTGAGCAAAAGTAGCTCCAATGACCAAGATTTTTGGTTGTGACTTGGGATGCAAGGTTTAAGTTTTGGGTGCTCAACTTGAGACTCCTGATTTTAGAGGGTGGGTGCTGAGGACTTAAAAAATAAATCAGACTCTTTTAACATGTCTCAAGTTGGACATCCCAACCTGATGCAACTTTGGCATTCTATATGGAAAAAGAGGTTAATGGCTCTCCATCCAGTCCCTAAAGGAATGGTATGCACATCACAAAGCCCATCCACCACCATCACCATTCACTGTTAAGTGGCACCGGTGCTAACCTTCTTAATACAGACCAAGCTATGCAAACTCAACTGTCTCCTTATGCTGCTTCACATGGTCTGTGGATCAACAGAAGGGTCTAGTCTCTGAAGCTGCCAATCAGGAAATTCATAAGTTAAAGGGGGCGGGGGGGAAATGACACTGTAAACTAAGCAAGAGTTCAAGGGTTTGTTGTTTTTTGTTGTTTTTTCTTGGAGAGACTGTTTTATATGCCAATTTCCTCTAGGATGGACTCTCTCTGATAAGGGAGAATAAAGAAACTACAGGCATTACAAATCATGTTCTCCTCCTTCCTGCATGCAGGAGGGACCTCCTCTAGGCCTTCAGGCCTCAGCAGGACTCTGTTCATGAGAAATTACAAGAGTTTAATTGCCTCCGCTTGCTCCTAGCAGTGAAATCAGCGTGCACGGGCGCACAAACATATTGAAAAGCACATTAATCCGACACCATAAGGGATAGCTTTTCCTCTTGACGTTCATATGTCACTCTCATTAGCACTAACGGGAGCTGTGTGCCCACGCTGAGAGGAGACTGCAACCCCGTGGTTTCCAAAAAAGTACCGATCTATATGACTCATGTTGGCAGCGAGGGTTTATATAATCGCCAGCTTCACTGAAAAGGATGGGAAATTGCAGAGTCAAATAACAGGGAAGAAAGTGTGGGGTCTAGTGGTTAGAGTAGATCACTGGGAGACAGGACTCCTGGCTTCTATTCCTGGCTCCAGGAGGGAGTGTGGTTTTAGTGTCTAAAGCTAGGGAGTAGGAATCACAATTTCTGGCTGTGGGTGGGAGTGTGGTCTATTGGAGAGAGCAGGGAATCAGGACTCCTGGGTTCTATTCCTCGCTCTGGTGGGGGAGTATTGTTCAATCGTTAGAGCTGGAGGCTGGGGATCAGGACTCCTGCAATCTATTGCTCACTTTACAGGGGAGCATGGTCCATTAGAGACAGCAAAGAGCTCAGAATCAGAACTCCAGAGTTCTTTTCTTGGCTCTGGAAGATAGTCTAGTCTAGAGGTTAGAATAGGCAATGGGAAATCAATATGCCTAAGTTCTATTCTCATCTTCTGTACAGACAGTATGTCTGAACTTTGGAAATTACTTCATCAGTCTTTGTCTCTATTTATCCAGCAATGAATAGATACCACTACTAACCTACCTATGTATTTTAATGAGCCCATTAGTGTGGTAATTAGGCACTATCTAGGAGTGCTGTGAGTTTTAATTAAGGTTCATAAAGTGCTTTAGAAATACAAAGTATTAGGAAAACTCCCCTTGACTTTAATGGGACCAGGATTTTCTCCCAAACTGAGCCTACCGCTTGAAATGGATGTCTGTAATAATGGCTTCTTATTGCATTTGAACAGATTACTAAAATGGCAGTCAAGCGAAACAAAGGGGGAAAAAATCGTATAGGAAACAATATTAGAAAATTAATAAAAAAAAAAAAATTGGTTCATGCCTTACTCATGTTCTATAGACACTCTGGATATCAGAGATCAAGCAATTAATGCAAGATTGTCCAGCATTGCAGGCAGGGATATTTCACAATGATAGCATTGGGGGTTTTTTTGATACTCGCCAGAAAACAAATGACTTTTTCGTTCCTCGGGGCAAGTTTTACAATATGTAGGGAAATCAACAGGAAAGACGTTCAAAATCCGCAAGAAAATTGAAAGAAAGATCAGTCAGGAAATATTCTCAGCTTAGTTATCTTTGAAGCAAAAGAACCTTGAACATACCCATTAAGTTACTCTATGAAAGCAAAAGGAATCAAAATAATTATTGAGCAACAGCAGTTTATGTGGCATTTTAAAAAGATTTAGATCCTGCCCCACTGAGATACAGTCTAAAGCCCCGGTAGTGCATTGTGTAGCATGGGAGCCAACTACTGCACCTGTGCAGACCCCCTTTGAAGCCAATAGGGTTCTGGGCAAGTTCAGCAGTCAACCTTGTCACTGCACTGTGTAGGATCAGGGCCTAAACTACACAGCCAATATAGGTCAGACATATAGACATAGATTTTTTGAGCTCATTCGGCTTAGCAGAGATGGCTGAGGGCTGTGAGGGAGCTGGCTAGGGCTCCCTGATTCTCTGCCCCAGCCCTAATGCAAGTTAGAGCAGCCTGGAGCTTGCTCTAACTAGTGCCATTTGAAAACACTCCCCTAGTGACCATCTGCCAGGTAGGGATAGCCAGAGCACATGGGCTTCTAGCCACTCCTCTTCCCCAGACTTCCCCATCACCTGTGCTCAGCATTGCTGGGATGGAGTGTGGGAGCTGGCTATATTGACTCTATACCACCTGGGACACCTCCCAACCAGGGGAGTTATGGGCCATCTCCAGTCCCTTTTCTCTACCTCAATTATATACTAGATGTACCAGATGATTAGGTTCTTTTTCTTTTGATATGTTTTACACTCCTCCTCACCTCCTCCTGGTAGGGATGGTATAAGCCTGACAATGTCCCTTGAAGGATAAATTATTTTCCTTTCAATATGGTAGATATACATGCAGGTGGCTTGCAACATATCTAAAGAGGCACGTCTCAGGGAATGCAGTCTGGTGCTTTGAATGGGCGATTTTGAATAAAAACTTCTAGGTTCTATTCCTGGCTTGGTTACTGACCCGCTGGCCATACTTAGGGCAGGGGACAGCACCCATGGGCAGAGAGCAAACAGAAGCCCATGAACCATTCGAGTTCTTAATTGTGGCGCTGGTCTTCTGCAAAAGGGGTGAGTTTTAGCCTCTGTGAATTGTGATTACTAAAAAGTAAGAAAAAGATCACAAAAGAGATCAGTATCATCATCATGAGGATCGGAGTCAGACTATCCACTTACTGGCTATGAACCATAACAACCTTATTCCCTTCTTTCCCTACTGTAACAAATACACAGCACTCTCAGACTATGCTGCACACCACAGCCACTCAGAACTTAAAGCAGACGTCAGGGACATAACTCAGATCTTACACCAAACACACATGATCCCCTGCCACCGGAGCTAAAGAATAATGCCCAGTAGGAAGTTACCTGTGTAGAACATATATTTGGCACATTGATTCTGAAAGGCGGTGTGGTTAACGACAGAAGACTTGGATCTGTGAAAGCAAAGATTGTGTTCTATTCTCAACTCTGCCAGAAGTGACCACGTTAAGACCTTACTATAAAATGGGGAGATCACTAATTGCTTGCCATCCAGGGTAGGGTAGTATCCTTCAGTAATAAAGAGTACAGGAAGAATTTAACGATGGTTTGTCAAAGAGGTGAGTCTTTAACTTATGGTCTCCTGGCTCCCAGATCTTTTTCATAGTAATAATGGAATTTTAATGAATGCTCCCTCTGTTTTACTCATAAAATATGGGAAATTGACTATATTGTGTAAACCTGCCTGGGAGCCCGAGACCCGCTCTGAAAATCAGGAAATTTTCAGGGACATCTGGTCACCCTAAAGTATAGGACCTTGGACATCAAGTTCAGCAGTTCTGATCCTATCCAGCAGGGGGAAGTGGTACACAGCATGCTGGCTCATTACATTATGTGGATGATGAGATTTTATGTAAACCTAGCAAAAAAAAAAAAAAAACAACCTCACAGCTCTTTTAACACAATCAACATTAATAAATGTGTATGCAAAGCAGCTGCTGCGTGCTTAGACCATTATTGTGCTTGAGCTCAGCAACGGTGATGGATAGTACATGAAAAGGACTAGGCTGAAACAATACTGCAGAAGAAATAAAACCTGTCCTGTGAGCCCTGCAGGAGCTGCTGTTGGAACTGTCTGTAGCACACGTCGACAAGGGACAGTATGCTTGACCAGCCTCTAAACTAGTCAGGCATGAACCGAATAGTTACTCCAGCTACTCGGCTATTTTTCAGACTTGTTCTGTTTGGGAAAGGTAACCCTCAAAAGGGATCAGCAAGGAGGCTAAGCAATTCAACTTTGTGTGTGTGTGTTGTATTAGTTTGGTGCATCACTGGAGTGGTGGAACAGGAGGCCATAGCTGTTAATAACCTTTTGCAAGGGGTCTCTCCCTTTGACAAGTTTATACGAGTTCCAGCCACCTAGAACAAATGCTCAGTTTGTCTAGTTCATCTGTAAGATCAAGGCAATATCACAACCAGGTCTCTAACTAGGAAGGTGTGACAGACTGGGAAAAAAAAATTGAAAATAATCCCTCTCAACCCAAATCTATTGTTCTTATTGTAGGGTCTGGGGAGGCCCTAAACAAAACGGAGGCTCTGTTGTGCTAGGCAATGCTCATGTGTTTAGTAGGAGACAGTCCTTGCCCAGAAATGCTGATGAGCTAAATAAAAAGCACAGGCGGGAGGAAAGGAATACAGCAAACAAGCAGGAAATCTAGGAACTGATGCACAGACTGAGGGCCAGATTTTCCAAATAGCTGAGCATGGTGGGGACTGAGCCCTGTTAAAAATCTGGCTCTAAATGACATCCCCAAGTTCACACATGAATTCGCTGGCAGAGCCAGGGACTAAACCCAGATTGCCTGAGTTTCAATCAATACCTTAACCACAAGACCATTCTTTCTCCTGGTTCTGATGCATTTTTTTGCCCTTGACAAAAAACATTCAAGCTGACCCTCTGAACTTTTGAACCAGGGGTTTGCCTATTGCTAGTTGCTGCGTATTAAGACATATGCTAAGCAAGTACCTGTATTTTATGTTTTAGCCCACGAAAGCCCAAATAAATTTGTTCGTCTCTAAGGTGCCACAAGGACTCCTCATTGTTTTTGTATTTTCTCTCTGCATCTTCAAGATTCTGAGGCTTGAAGCAGAGCACGAAGGAAGGATGTCCATTTAATAAGTCAGATGGTGCTTCATCTCAGGTGCAACGCAATGTTCACGTTCCACTGATGGATTAAAAAAAAGAGGAGGAAACTGGCCAAAGAATGGCTCTCTGGCCCGAATCCTCGGAATTGGTGTACAGCCCTGATGACCGGCTATGTGCTGGTGATATCTGTGGAATGCTGGGGTAAAGAATCCTTTCCTCTCCCCAGGTCATAGAGTGGCTGCTTCTGTAGCCCTAAAGATGCAGTGAACCCCTTAACACTGCCTATCCTGCTGCTGAATGCTAGAAGGAACGCAAAAAAATTGGAACATGACTCAAGGCCAATGATGAACCTGAGAATGGAGCAGGGTGCAGAGAACAACCCTACAATAACAGCAATGTAGTGCAGCTAGAGGAATATGAGAGAACAGTGAGCCTGATTCTCAGTTACACTAAGGCCCCCATCTCCTACTTTGGGAGCATAAAATGGTCATAAATAGCCTGTCGAGAATACCCCCTGCATTGAGGGTCTCTCCAGTCAATGCTGAGCCTGGTGTAAGGGCGCTACACCATTTCTGCTCCCCGCCCAGGGTAGAGGGGGAAAGATCCGGGTGTGCTTAGAATGCACTGCACGCACTATGGCTTTTCTTTGTTTCCGAAGGGGCTCCATGGGGAGCAAACCAAAGTCACAGCAGCACTGAGGCTGCTCTAACTTACACCCGATACTGGGTGGAATCCTGCATGACCCCAGAATACAGAGATGCAAAGGTGGTTAAAAGATACTCCGTTCCTGTTTGTTGGGGGAGGTAAGTTAGAACCAGGCCTGGAATTTCTCCATGTAGGAGAAAACAAGAGATTTAATGGTATGGATCAGTAAACGGGTGAAGTGAGGAGTTCACAAAAGACAAATAGTGAATCCAAGGGAGCCAATTTATCTTAATGTTTTGCACTGTGTACAAAGTGAAGAGTGTGAGGCACAGGCTGTTTCTGAACATCCTTTTGAATTGTATATAATAGCCTGGTCCAATTAGTAGCAAAATTGGTTCACGGGATTATTGCGCATTGCAATAGCTAAATGATAAACCAAGCTCTGCACATGGGTGAATTGATGCATGAAACAATTCAGAATTACTTTGTTACCTGTATAGCTACAAATTATGCTTAATATGTCTTCTGTGCGGTAATACAAAGGAAGGGGAAGTGTCGGGTAAGATGAACATGTACCAGGCTCATAGAATAGGTGGGTAAATTGGTCTTCTTATATAGGAGAACAATGCGTTCAGCTTGCCTCATCTGGGTCCTTTTTAGGGGAAGACTAGGCAAATTGTAGCTACCCTCCTTCCGCTGCAACCAATGGAATAAATCCTAAAAACAGTGTTGGATTATGGTAAATGTGAAAGGATAGAGAGGCAGAGATGAAAACATAATTAGGGGGCAGATTCCCTGCCCTACAAAGCAAGCAGAAGCTACCCACATCTAACCCGTTGTGGATTTCCCTGGCAGAGCAGAATCCTCTGTGGACATGGAGATAACTTCTATGCCACCATCTCTTGCAGGCCCAGTACGAGGCGGCATATTAGGGGCAGCCATTACTAGAGTGTGATTTGGCAATTTCCTCCCTAGAGGACCATTTTCAGACACATAATTTAGGGCAGTCTCCAGTCTGCTTTAACTCATACCAGAACAAGTGCAGTGTGAGGAGTAGTATGATCCCATGGATAGGGCATAGGACTGGATAGGGCATGGGACTAGAATCTAGGAAACCTAGATTCTGTTCTTACCTCTGCCACTGACCTGCTGTTAGGTCTTGAGAAACTCACTTCACTTCTCTGTTTCGCTGTACATATTTTGTCTTGTCTTTTTGGACTGTACAGTGTCAAGCACAATGAGGCCTCTAGGTGCTACTTCAACAACAACAACAAAAAATAATCGCAGCATTGCAGTGCTAAGCAGAGAATCAGAAAAAAAACAAAACACCCAGCTCTGTCATCTTTCTGCTGTGCCAAATGGATTCCAGTGTATAAAAATATAAATAAAAGCAGAAAGGCAACAAATATCAAACAGTTTTCTAAAGTTCAAGTGTGGTAGTAGCTAGTATCCAGGATATATGTAGGGAATATTCTAGTCAAATTCCCACCCAAAAACATTGTGCTAGGGTTTTGCAAAGTTCTATAAAGCATGAACTCTCTCTATAGGTTGTACCAGAGTGCCTACAGAGTTAAATAATGGTATATTTCCAACAAGACTAAATAAATGACAATACTTTGCCCTTGTGCAACACCTTTTATCCAAGGAGCTTAAGTGCTTTTGCAATCATTCATCAGTTAAGCCTCGCAAACCCACCCCTGTAAGACAATTAAATATCTTCATCCTCAATTTGCAGATGGATCAACAGAGGTCAAAGGACTTGCCCAAGATGACTCGGTGAGTTCATAAACACCTACAAACCCATCAAAATGCTTCACAAAGTGCTTTATCCCCACTTTACCCAAGGTGAGGCTAAGGCAAAAAAAAAAAATGAAGCTATTTGCCAAAATTGGCTAGTGACCTTACAGCAGAGCTAAGACTAGAATCCAGGTCTCTTGTCTCCCCATCCCATGCATAGAGCAGAATTAACTGAATTGTTGAACTAACGGAATTCAATAGGACTTTATATAAGGCACTGTACATTGTTTGGACAGAGACTGTCTCTAACAACGTGTACTACAGTGCCTAGCAAAACAGAGCTTTGATTTCAGAGGTGGCTTCCAGGAGCAACTGTAATTCAATGCTAATGATATCATCATCTTTGGGGCAGAGACTGTCTTTTAGTTCTGTGTTCGTACGGCACCTAACACAATGGGGTCCCGGTCCATGATTGGAGTTCCTACGGGGCACTGCAATTCAAATAATATCTACTAATTTTTTGGCCCCTGTCTGCTCCTTCTAATGTAAATGCAAACATGAGAGAATTATTTAAGTGTCCATTAGTTTCCCTGGTAACTACCTCTTTTCCCCTCCCTCTTACTTACCCTTGGATAAAGTAAATAAACTTACAGCAAAACAGGAAAAGTGACCAGAAAGTTACAAAGCACTAGAGCCTTAAAACTTTTGCATTGGCTCCAATGGAGACATCATACTTTTAGCTATAATAAGTGTCACATAGCCTTCAGAAACCAGTTATAAACAAACTAGCTAGGTAACAGGAGGTCAGGTGCATGTCTGTAGTTCAAAGAGCTGGTTGTCAACCAGACAATGGTTGACATGGTTACCTTTATACTTTTTCTATGGTACAGGTGTGGCGCGCATTCAGCTGGAAAATGTTACTACAATGTAACACAATGCAATGCAATCTCTTCCTATCACATTGGAAGAAAAGTTCATACCATTGATGGATCCCAGTGCCGCTTTAGAGCAGAAAGGGTCTGCTGGTTGGGACAACAAAGCTCATGTAACGTGTCTGAAATATTTATACACTCTGATTTCACTGTTGGGGGATCAGGAGCAGAACATTCTTATAAAATTGCAAGGGTAAAAAAAAAAAAAAAAAAAAAAAAGGCAGCTTCAAAAAATGAAGAGACCTGTAGTAAGCACTGCTAATATAGTGCAGGTTTCCAACCTTTGCTGGAGGAAATCAAATCTTAATAAGCATTTAAAGCAGTCACCCTTGAAGATGTTTATTGAAACTGGACAAAATAGATGTGTCAAAGGAATTAATCATTGAAAATTGGCAAAGTTAGACAGAATTCACTATTTAACTATCCATCAAGAGGAAAGGTGGTACGACACTAGACTGTGATTGGGAGATCTTGGTTCAATAGGGGACTCTGCCATATAATTCTCATGTGATCTTGGTCAAGTCACTTACGGCAGGATTTCAAAGGGATTTGGGTGCCTAACTCTCTTAAGTTCATTTGAAACTCCCACCTTAACTTCATGCTTCATTCTACCTCCATCTGGAAAATGAGACTTGCTCCTTGCATTTGCCTGTCTACTCTATTTAGATTGTAATAGCTTCAGTGCAGAAACCATCTAATCCTATATACAGCAGCTAACACAATGGGGCCCTAATATCCCTTGGGGCCTGTAAACACTATGGTAATACAAATAAGTAATAATCTATCTAGGTACTTCCAGAGTTCCCATTGCTGCAGTATCTAATCATCTTACAAGCATGAATGAATGTATCCTCCCCCACCCCTGCAAAACAGGGAAGTATCAGACAAACGGCAGGAGAAAGGAACTCATTGTGCCAGGCACTGTGTACACACAAAAGAGAGATAGTCTCTGCCCCAAAGAGACTACAGTCTACCCAGATGCCTCTTTGGGCAAATGTCATCTCTTTAATAGGGATCACTGTAGAAAATGTGACAAAAAATTGAGTTGCTTGGTGTGGAATATTAATTTTCCAGGATTCTAGCATATTCCACAGTATCACCCACAACTTAAGCGGTTCTTGGTCATGGTTCTGGATTCACTGACCCCTTTTCTGTTTATTTTACAAGTAAATTTAAATGAAAAGCTATTTGTTGACATTTTTGTAATAAAATGATATTTCATTTGTTTTCTTAAATACAATACTGGAACAATATGATCAATACCATGCCCCGTTGGTTTAGGATGTTGCACTGTTTTGAGATATCTCTAACGCATGAAATCTCCGAATTTCAAAACGATGTGGCTTGCTAAAGATTTTTTCCTCTGAAAAAAGAGTTATAGCCTCAAACTTGGAAATAATTTCCATGAACGTTATTTTAGTGCTCATGTGAGAAACATGCTTGATTGATAGCTTTAGTAATCAGGGCCGGTGCAAGGATGCTCCGCGCCCTAGGCGAAACTTCCACCTTGCGCCTGCGCCCTCCCCCTCCCCGAGCCCTGCGGCAGCTCCCCACCCCCACCCCCCGCCCGCCCTGAGGCACCCCCCCCCCCCGGCGGCAGCTCCCCACCCCCTCTCCGCCCTGAGGCGCTCCCCCCTGCGCCTCCGAAATGCTAGTGCTCTGGGCGACCGCTTAGGTCGCCTAATAGGTTGCACCAGCCCTGTCAGTAATTGATGTTCTCTGTATGTACCAAGTAAGTACCGTGACAGTTCAGACCTCCACATTTTTCACTGATAGGATTCAGCTGTAGGGATCAACCTCTAGCAGTGATGATGTAATTCAATCTCCATTGCCCATTCATTCCTTGGCCTCTGTATCAAATATCCTAGAAGGGGATGATCAGTGACAACTGTAGTGGTCATCATAACTATCATATAGACACCTGTCCACTAGAAGCTGGACCAAGACCACTAACTCATTTCACAGGGGCTACCAAACAGCTTTTTACAGTTGTTAAAGGATTTCACTATACAGGGCCGCTGAGAGTGGGTTCGGGCCCCGGTGAAAATTTTTTTTCAGGCCTCCCAGCAAGGGCGGACCAGCTAAACAGGGCCAATGAAGCCGGGGAAGCCAGGCCTCCTTTCGGACCGCCGGGCCCCGGTAATTTGTACCGGCTTCCCGCCCCCCTCGTTGGCCCTGTCACTATGGCCTTGTGGATAGCATTCCAGACTGTGAGCCAATGGCTAATAAGCATTAGTGTGCCATGTAAATCCAGAGAGGTGGTCGACTCACAGTGTCCTGTTACAAGGCAGGGCTCCTCCCCAGCTTGCTAAGGACTCACTGCCACACCCACAGTCTCTTCTATGCAGTTTTATTGTCCAAACTTAGGTCAAATCAACCAAAATATAGTTCCTCAACTCACCCTGGGCTACAACTGCCCTCTTTAGTTCGCAGGTTCCTTCCGCCTCCCCTCCCCAGGGACTGTGGCAGTCCTGCTACTCCTGCTTCCCCCCATAGTCCTAGTTCTCTCCAAGGCTCGCTATTCCCAGAGAGCGGGCAGTTAGAGCCCCATGGCCACTCACTCTGCCCCCTTTCTGACCAGCTGTCAGTCTGACTCAGCATGACTCCCCCTCATTGGGTCTCGCTCTCAGTCCAGGTACCCTCCTTTAAAGCTCAACTGGGCCAGCTGACCAGTCACAGGTGTACTGACCCTGCTTTCTCTTAGAGGGCCAATGTCACCCCGTGACAACCCCATAAACATGTTCTGCCATCAGGTCTAACCTTAGCAATTTCATCCAGCAGTTCACACATGCCCACTTTTTGTCAGAGGGAACAAGACTCAGGAGATCTGGGTTCTGTCCATGGCTCTAACACTAACCTATGTGACCTGCTCTATTAACCTCTCTGAGCCTCAGTTTCTTCATATTTTAAATGGGGCTAAAGATGTTGACCATCCTTTGCAAAGCACTCAAAAGTATAGGGTTGGAAAGCAGTCTGTAAAATAGCTAAGTATGAGCAGCAGTAGCAACCTACACAAGAAGTGAACCTTTGCTCCAGAGATGAAAGGGTTCAGACCCAGTCTCCTCAACCATCCCGTTATCCCTAAAGCTTTTTTTAAATGCATTTTTTTCTTTCTCTCTTCTATTCATGGGTAGCAGGTGTTAGGTCGAAGACCTCAATTTTCTGACCAACACAACCGTTTCTCCTAGAAGTTCACTCACATTCATATGGTCTGTGCAGACGGTTTTATGATGTTCTTTATTTGCATCACCCTAAAAACATTTTGAAAAAACAATATTAAAAATAATGGCAGCACAGCCTGAACCTATTTTCTCAGTCACAATAAAATAGTAATAATTTATGTTCCCTTTGTAATAAACGTAGTTGCTTGAACTTCATAAAGTGCCAGGAAAAAAATTTACAATACAACAGAATAATAAACACCAGAGGTGGACACAGCATTACTGTAGAGGAGAATTGAAGAACCTATTCACGTAGAATGGCGACCATCTATTCAGACCAATTTTCAGATCTAGCATTTCTTATAGCAGTCTAAATACCACATAAACTTCTTTGACATTCAATTATAGTATGTATATTGTGCAAGCTACAGAAGGACAGAAAGAAGGAAAATGTTACTTGGTGCTTTATTGGCTGCATCCCAATGCTGGGAAAGGAGGGCCAGTAATTAACCAATTCTTATATGCAGTACATATTTTTGGTGAATTGCAAACTCCATCTGGAACATGTTTGCCATGGTCTGAGCCGTAGCTCAAACTGAACTTGGAACTCTACTACAAAGTGGTATAAGATTTGATGGTTTCAGTGCAGTCACGTAGAGTGGTCAGAAAACCAAAAAACTCCCCATAGGCTGTTTTAATCCAATTCAAAATATTTTTTCCATTCAAATCAACATTCACAAGCAATACAAACAAAATATTGCATTTTAGATTATCTTAAAATGATCCCCCCAATGTTTAATGTCATTTCATTTCAGTTTTAAAAACATGACATTAAGTTGAAACCAAATAAAACATTTCATTTCAAATCAGTATTTCTAATTGAACGGCCTTAAAATGTCCTTTTGGTTTTTTGAAACTGAAAATCTGAAGAAGAAGAAGAAGATTTTATTGCAAAACAAAACCTAAAATTTATGATGGGACTAGTAGACATTTCCTATGAAATGTTGGCATTTTCCCATGAAAAGTGTCAGTTTTGACAAAAGCATATTTTTCTATCACAAAAAATTCTGCCCAAAAAATTTCAATCAGCTCTATAATCCTGATAATATTTGGTAGTGTGTCATGCTTCACTTAATTCAGGTTTGTATTCTTAAAAGACAAAGCGCTTGAAGTTAATGTGAATTTTCCATTGACTTCAATGATCTGTGGAACAAGTCATAAGGGCTAAGAGAGTAAAGATTCTCCATTACTTGTGAAGGAACAGGGGGTTAGGGTGGATCACAAATTGAATATGAACCAACAATATGATGCAGTCACAAAAAAGGCGAATATCATTCTGGGATATATTAACAGGAATGTCATATGTAAGACATGGGTGATAACTGTCCCACTCTACAAAGCCTTAGTGAGGCCTTAGCTGGGAGTAGTGTGTCCAATTTTGGGTGCCACATTTTTGGAAAGCTGTGGACAAATTGGAGAAAGTACAACAAAAATGATAAAAGTTTTAGAAAACCTGATTTATGAGCAAAGGTTTAAAAAAACTGGACATGTTTAGTCTTCAGAAAAGAGGTTGGATTATTTTATAACAGTCTTCAAATATGGTAAGGGTTGTTATACAGAGGATTGTGATCGATTGATCTCCATTTCCACTGAAGGTAGGATAAGAAGTAGTCCACTTAGTTAACAGCAAGGGAGATTTAGGTTAGATATTAGGGAAAAAAAACGTTCTTATTATAACAAGGATTAAGCAGTGGAATAGGCTTCCAAGGGAGGTTGTGGAATCCCTGTCCTTGGAGGATTTTAAAAACAGGTTAGACAAACAACCGGGATGGTCTAGGCATACCTGGCCCTGCCTCTTGAGGTCCCTTCCAGCCCTGCATTTCTATTTTTCTATGATTTCATTAATATTCATGAAATTTTGGTTCAATTCCCAACTCTGTGCCAAATTTGATGCAAGAACTTGCACAAAACAATCATTCTGTGTCTCCATTTCCAATCTGTAAAATGGGAAAAATAAGCCACATTTTCCCTTTATTGTCTATTTATATTATAAAGTATCCAGGCCAGGGACTTTCTCTCATAAGTTTTTACAGTTGTCTACCATAATGGAGCTCTGATCTTGGTTGAGTCCTCTAGGGACTAACATAATACAAAATAATTAATTCCTCTCACGTCAAAGACAAAAGGGAGTTTTGCAATTGATTTACCTGGCAGTAGGATCTGGTCCAAAAGGTCTAAGGCAAGACAGAAGCTTGAATTACTTTTTCCTTTCCTCTATATAGAAGTCAGACACTTCAAGTGATGATAACTGTAATTACCAAGCCACAGTATCTCTTGCATTCTGGCTGTCTATACTTTGGCTAACCTAGAGATGAGACAAGGACTTCTGACTGCAGTGCTGCCACTTTCTTGACCTCCCCAAACATGAATATTCATTGAAAAAATGCCCTAATGGTGGGACAAAAAGAAAAAAAACAAACTCTTCCTTGCTTTTAGCAGCAAGTGTGCATTTTTTACAAAGTTTGTTTAAAAACAAAAGAACTGAAGCCTTGTACCACGGGACTTTCTATTGTGAAATTGTGTTACTCATCCCTGGAGTATTCCTAATCGTTCCATTTTATTAGTATTTCTCCTTAAGTCACAGAGCTCAAATATGCTAACATAACTAGTATAGTTACAGAGGTACCATTTTGGGGATACTGCACAAACACTGTAGCAATTGTTAGGCCATTTTGGATATGGGGACCAAAATGTAGATAATCCTTATTACTTATAGTAGAACCTAGAGGCCCTAACCAAGATCAGGACCCCACTGTCTTAAGTATTGTAGAAAAGACAAACTATGAGACACTAGTTGCCCTGAAAAGCTTACAGTCTAAAGAGACAAAATAGGATGCTTACTCTGGTTTTACAGACACAGTGACTTGTCCAAGGAAATCTGTGGAAGAGCTGGGAATCAAATCTGGGAATCTGAACCCAAACCCAGTGCGCCTTAACCAAAACACCATCCTTCCTCTCTGGTTAGGCTCTGAACTAACCTTCCAAATAATAATACTCAGTTCTTATGTATGCTTTTCATCAGTAGATTGCAAAGTGCATTACAAAGGAGGTAAGCATTATTACCACTTTATAGGTGGGGGAAACTGAGGCACAGAGCAGTGCTGTGACTTGTTCAAGGTCATCTAGACAGTGCTGACAGAGCCAGGAATAAAATCCAGGTCTCCTGTGTCCCAGATAGCAACACTGCATTACCTCAATATGAGATTATAATGTCTGGGAAATAAAATCCCTCTCCCCATTTCATGTCACACCAGTGCACATGATGGACCAAATCATATTTGGTTCACTTGCATGAGATTTGCAGTTTTCTAAGGGATTGTCGCAGGTGCGTCAGGATCCATTAAAAATCCTCTGTTCTTATACAACAGTAGTCACTTGCAATCTGTTTTCAAAGTGGCCTGCTCAATGCTGCGGACCCCGGGGTAATCTTCAAATTTATTCAGCAAAGCCAATTTTAAAACCAGTTAGAACCAGAGTGTAGACACGATTTAAGGTGGCCTGACTTCTTTTTACTGAACTGCCTTCAAGGCCACCTCATGGGGTGAGTCACCTTATGCGGGGACTACAGTACAATTCTAACTGGTTTCCAAACCACTTAGAAAATATCCTTACTATAAAGAAAACTAACTTTATGGCTCAGTCCTACATCCAGTGGAATCAATGGGAAATTTTCCAATTGCTTCAGTGGGTGCAAGTTCAGGATTCTCATTGGCTATCTTCACAAAATATGGTCTTCAAATTTTCAGCTAACTTGGGCCCTGATACAGCAATGCATGTCAGCATATGCTTAACTTTAAGCATGACTAGTCCCTTTGAAGATAATTAAAATTAAAGCACATCAGCCGTGCCATTGAAGTAAAAATGACAGTGTTATTCATTGATGTCAGTGGGACTACTTCCATGATTAAAGTTAATTGCTAACTTGGACAAGGCCTTCACAATCCACAGAAAGTAGGTTCCCTCACCCAGTACTACATGGACAAACTGTCTCATTAATCCAGTCCACACAACGGAAACAAATGCTTGGGATCTTCAAACTGAAGACATTTTTCATCTGCCGCATGCTTAATCACTTGGGGGCTTTTTGCATGCTCTGTGTCATACTGCAGCGAACAACAAAAAATTCTGCTAATCACTATGCTATGGCTACTTGCAATTTCACTAGCCTTCTAATACCAAAGATGAATACTACGACATGAGGCACTATTCCCAAAACTTGGTGGGGTCTCTTTATTTGGTCTGTGGTCTAATAGTTAGAAGATTAATTTGCCATTCCAGTAAAAGAAAAAAATAAAGTAAAACAAATTGTTTAGCATTACATTCAAAGCAATACAGGTATGGGGGAGGGGAATAAATCCACCTGACATGCCAAGAATCTTTAAAATAGGAAATTATTGTGTTTGCAGTCTGCCATCTAGCTCATGAAATGCATCCTCAGTGTTGCCAAACTTAAGTGTTCAGAAATCATGAGACTGGCTCGGAACTCATGAGATCTTAAATCACACCTGTAGGACTCACGTTTTCAAGCTTCTCTCTGAACAGAACAGAAAGCACACCAGAAAACCTATCCACTCCATTATGTCCTCAAGAAGTCCCACTGACTTTCAGTTCTGAAGACTAGGACTCTACCCAATGTGACTAAAGGGCATCAGAATCTGTTGGGAGCAACCAAATTAAGCAAGCTCAGGCCATCTTGAAGTTTTGTTTAGTTGCGCCTCCTTTTCCTAAAAATAAAAGGACTTTCACAATAGGGTACAAAATAAGTTGAGCTGGGTGAAATGATTCAAATTTGGATTTTTTCAATGAAATTTTCCATAAAAAATGGACACCCCCCAAATCATAAAGGTTTTTTCCCTACCAGCTTTGAAAGATTAGAACAATTTTGAAATTTCAGCAAAGAAGTTAAAAAAAAAAAAAGAAGATTTTTCTACTCCCCACTCCCATTTTTAATGCAAAACAATTAATCATAGAAAACTTCTGAGGACTGGTCACTGGGATGATTATCCATTTTATTGGACCTGCTTTGGTCCAGTAATCAGGCTGTAGATTAGGCTCCCTCCCACACACAATATTTCCAGTAGATCAAGGTTTCAGGCAGGTCAGATGTACAGGGAAATTATATTATTGCCATCTACTGATTCAGGGCTGTATTCCAAATCAAAATAGCATGAGCCTCTTGTGTCGAGTTCCACTGATGTCAATGGGACTAGACACAGGCTTAAAGTTAAACTTGTGTTTTAGTGATTTGCTGGGTTGTGGCTCATGTACACAAGAGTCAGTGCTGATGGATTTTAAGGGATTGTAGCATGGATGTCAAGATCCATTGAAAAGCCTCTTTTTATGCAACCGCAGTCACTTGCAACCCGTTTCCAGAGGGGCCTGCTCGACTCACTGACCATATGTAGGAAACAGGGTCATGGTTTGGATTTTGGTTTGATTTTTAAATTTCATTGAGCTTTCTTCAGCCACAATAAAGGGTCATATTTTCAGGGACACAAATAGGGACATATTTTCAGAGGTGTTTAGGCAATTTTCAAAAGTGCCTCAAGCAGGCTGGGGGAGCTTACTGAAGTCAATATGAGTTAGGTGCCTAACCTTCTTGCAGCACTTTTGAAAATCACACTGGATGCCTATCAGCATCTTTAGATACCTAAATGCCTTTGAAAGATTGGCCCCAACTTCATGCCAGGTTAGAAAGTTGGGACATCTCTGAGCAGGGGATTGGACTAGATGACCTCCTGAGGTCTCTTCCAACCCTAATATTCTATGACATGGTTGTCATGAGTTTTTTGTGTGTGTGTGTTTTTTTTAATTAGAACCAGATTCACCCATTGCTTCTTCAAATCTGTAGCAAACATTCCACTGAAGCACTGCACAGCAAGGAGAAGAGTGATCCCTGATAGATTTGCTATACAAGAAGTCTGCATTGTTTCTGTTAAGACAAAATTGGCAAACAAAGTTAATGGGAAGCAGGCTCTATAGGAGGGAAAGCAACCACCTACTGTAAAAGACCAGATCCAATAGGGTCAAGCTTGCTTTTGTATATATAAGCTCAATCACTTGCAACTGTACTCCAAACCCTCCTTAAATATTAGTTTGAAATTAACTGCAACTCATGTATGTTTCCCCAGAGGTGTTTGCTTAACAGGAAATTTTTTGAAGCAGCAACATTTTTTATCATTCCATCAGATTTGTATTAACAGATTTGGTATGTATAGTCATTTATTCTAGCATCAGAAATGCCTGGTTTTGAGCTGCTTTACAAAAGATCTGTTTTTTGGTGTCTCTCCCCACCCCCTGCTAAAAAAGTCTGCTCTATTTAGCATGGATCATATCATAACTTGTCAAGACTTAATTATATTGGACACAACACAGAGGGCCATGCAGCCTGATATTCTTATTGAATAGAAATCTAAGGCATGTTATTAAAATGTCTGTGATGAATACAAATAACTAGGTATGTGACCATTTAAGAATATGTGTGTGTGTGTGTGTGTGTGCACGCACACGCCAGAGTCTCCTCTTACACCACTTAACTCTATGGAGGTGAATGGAGTAACTCCCTATTTACACCAGTGTAACTAAGAAGAAAATCATGTCCTGAGTATTAGTGGAGTTCAGGTAACAACTGCCTAAAATATTACACTTCCTTCATGAAAATTTACACGTCTTAAAAATTTTTTAAACCAAAAACCAAAACCACCAATGATGGTAATAATCAGATAAAAAGTCCAGCCAGTTCCCCATTGTCATATAATCCTTTGTCACGCACCAGCATTCACCCCTCCTTAACTTTGCCTGCTTATTCTGTTCTATAATGAAAGTGTGATAATTAAAATCAGTGGTATGTATTCAGTATTATTTATTAACAGTGTAATAAAGATTCTGAAAGGATGATAGTTCCAAAGTACATTTAATTATGTCAGAGTCCTATGGATTTTCTCACAGTGTGATGTGTTGGAGCAGTAGGAGAATATTTTATGAATAGAATTGCAATGATTGATTGGTTTGGTGTTTTGAAAAAATGTTGATTATATTGTGTTCTAGGATTAGGTAAGTAAATGCATACCTTGTAAATTTGTATTTTTAACTATATTGACTGCGTTGTATATAATCTAACCTATGCCATTCTGTGGACTAAGCCATGCTGTGATACTTTAGGCTACAAAGTATTGGAAATGAATCCCTTGTAGGCCATGAGATTTTAGTTTCTCCTAGTAATTAGTTGCATATTTTAGGGGGCAGATTTAAAGCTAGGTGGGTGATGTAAGTCAGATAGGATAACAGTGAACAGGGCCGGTTCTAGGATTTTTGCCGTCCCAAGCAAAAACAATTTTGGCCGCCCCCGCTCCCCGTTTTTTAATTACCCCACCCCTGGCCCCGCCTCAACTCCGCCCCTTCCCCAAATCCCCAGCCCTGCCTCCTCCCCCCAGGCTCTCAAGCCTAGGAGGGAGGGAGGGGGAGAAGCGGCGCCCGCGCCACAGCCACTCGGAGTCTCCCCCTCCCTCCCAGGCTCTCAAGCCTGGGAGGGAGGGAGGGGGAGCAGCGGCGCGCGAAACGGCTGTTTCATGCGCCGTGGCGCGCGAGCGGCAGCAGCGGAAGTGAGCTAGGGCGGCCGGGGCACATTTTTAGGGGCGGCATTCTGGCGCCGGCCATGCCGCCCCTAAAAATGTGCCGACCCAAGCACCAGCTTGTTTTGCTGGTGCCTAGAGCCGGCCCTGACAGTGAGTATGGATGGAAAGTTACGTTGCAGTGGGCTCCAAAATTATTCTATGCCAGATATTTTGTTTGTTTTTTGTTCGTTTAATTATTTCTTTTTAAAGGTGCAGAATTTTGTAAACAGTGTGATATTGTTTTTGGGTGGTAACTGGACTCCACTGAAACAGTCACACTTTCAACCTTAGCTCTTTTTAACAGCGTTGTTTTGTTTTTTGTATACACATTTTCCAGGAGCAGGGCCGGCTCCAGGCACCAGCCCACCAAGCATGTGCTTGGGGAGGGCACCTGGAGGGGGGCGGCGCGGCGCTCCGGCCCGAGAGCGGGGCCGCGACTGGGCTCGCCGCCCTCCCCGCGGCGCTCCGGCTGCCAGGGAGAGCGGAGCCGCAGCGGGCTCGCCGCCCTCCCCCCGGCGCTCTGTCCGCCGGGGAGAGCGGAGGCCCGGCCGGCGCTCTGTCCGCCGGGGAGAGCGGAGCCCCGGCCGGGCTCGCTGCCCCCCCCCCCAGCGCTCTGGCCACCGGGGAGAGCGGAGCCCCAGTCAGCTCGCCGCCCTCCCCCCGGCCAGAGCGCCGGGGGGGGGATCGGGGCGCGGGCTAACCTCTGGTGGCTCCCGGTCAATGGCGCACTGGGGGGCTAAGGCAGGCTACCGGCCTGTCCTGGGGCACCGTGCTGTGCCCTGGAAGCGGCCAGCAGGTCTGGCTCCTAGGCACGGGGGGGGAGGGGAGGAAGGGCAGGAGGCTCCCTGGCATGCGCTGCTGTCGCCCACAGGGAGAGGGGAGTTGGTGCTCAGGGTGGGGACAGCGCACGCTGTGGAGCCTCCTGCCCCCCCCCCCGCCCGCCTAGGAGCCGGACCTGCTGGCTGCTTCCGGGGTGCAGCGCGGGGCCCCAGGACAGGTAGGGACTAGCCTGCTTTGGTTCCGCAGCACTGCCAACCAGACTTTTAACAGCCCGGTCGGTAGTACTGACTGGAGCCGCCAGGGTCTCTTTTCAGCCGGGTGTTCCAGTCAAAAACAGGACACCTGGTCACCCTACTTCTGTGCCTCCGGTCCCGTGTTCCCTTCTGTGCTCTTTCTTTATACCTTCAGTCCCCTGCAGCATACTTCAAGCCCTCCTCCCATTCCAGCCTGTCACAGAGGGCCCCCCCCCAAGTTCCAAAACTGGAAAGCCTGGATACAGCACTGTGCCCTATCCTTAGTCCAGGTCATAAACTGGACTCAGTGACACAGCTTTTGAATCCAGGACATTAATCCAGTTAGACTGGCAGTTTTATGCAAGTGGAACAAAATTATTCTGAAGGCTTTGGAAGCTTGATGTTAATATGCCCTGCACTTTTCAATATGATACATCTGGTGATACTTATAACTGAGAATAAGGAAGAATCAACTGTCTTTCTGACAGTGCTGGGCAGGGACTATGTAGTACCTTCAGAAAGCCTCTCCTTGCTACAGAGAGACAAGGTGGGAGAGGTAATATCTTTTATTGGACTAGCTTCTGTGGGTGAGAGAGACAAGCTTACACAGAGCTCTTCTCCTTGCTATAGTAATGCCAGACAGACAGGAATATTGCAGGAATGAGAGATATGCATCTCTCCATAGTATATCTCATCCCAATGCAACATTCTCAGTTAGATGAAACAATGAATAGTTAACATAGGAAGAAGGGGTGTTCAATCTAATTCTGCCCTATTACAAGAGCATGTGCGTTACACGTGGCACAATTATTTGTATTAAGTAGCACCTACAGGCATCAGGGATCCAGCATGCCAGGCACTTTGCAAACACAGAACGCGAGACACTGTACACAGAAAGAGCTTGCAATCTAATTAGACAAATGGTGGGAGCGGAGGGTGATTTACTCCAGGTCAGAGAGCAGGTGAAGGTCAGAGCTGGAAACAGAACTTAGATCTCCTGACCCCAGAGTTCTATCCTCTCCAAAATATGTGGTGGGTTATCTTCTCCATTTTACAGATGTGGAACTCGTACACAGTGAGATTAAGTGACTTGCCCAACATCACACAAGGTACTTGTGGCAGAGCCAGCATTCTGGTTCCTGCTTCCTGCTCCTGCTTCCCAGTGTCTGTGTCACAAGTACACCCTTATTCTCAAAATTGGCCTAACCTATCTGGCTTACTCTGAACTGTGTAGTCACTTTCTTACACACATAGCACTACTATGTCAGCTCAGGCATCTGCTCTATCAACCACTATTGATTTTCTCAATTGTATGTAAGTGTAAGTCACTGATAGTTTTAGTCAGGGAAATGGGTTTTTATTAGTTAAGAGTAAAGAAGTCATTAGACAATGACTCAGAACAGAAAAATGGAACATATCTTATGTCACCAAAAACACCCTCACACCCGGCACCCTTGCTGGCAATCTCAGCAGAGCGCCCAGGGATCAGCTGGGCATGAAAAATGAGTGATTGTATCACTCCTAAAAAATGTTCATTGCGTATCAGAGATGAGGCTCCCTGCGGGAGGCAGTGTAGGGGAAAACCTGCACTGCTAATGCTCATGCTGTACCTTTATGGTAGATGAACAGAAGACGACAGACTACAGGGCTGCCAGTCGTGTCTATCATACTTTCCATGAACACTAATATTGGACTAACATCTATACAAATATATTAACAAAAGGATTAACTCAAACCACCAAATTCTAGGAACAGGATTCTACCATCCTTGCCCACAGTTAATAGTTCTATGGACTTCAGCTATGCTACAGGTCAGTATGGCTCACATTTTAAATGGTATTTAGGCATTGCTGTACTCAGTCTAAATTTCATCAGCAGTCGATGGGATTTAGAATTCTTCAGAATGCCTTCTGAAAATAAAATGCTGGCTCCTGAATGAGTTTGGCCTTGCGATGCTCGGTGCAGCAAAGCCTAAATACCTTTAAAAATTTGAGCCTAAGCATTTAAAGGCCAGGTCTCATCATAAAATCCACTAGAGAAGTCACTATTGCTATTGATTTTACATGCAATAAGGTATGCAAATATTACACTGATGGGTGGCAGTATAAAACCATAAAATAGGTAAGTAGATTTAGAAAGCTGATGTTAGCTCTTACAGAGAGAGGTCACCCCGACCAAAATAATATGGCAAGCTGGCATGGTAGTAAACATAGCATGGAGACTAGAAAACAAGTCAAAATGAGAACAGTCAGAGGTCCAAGTTTCAATCTCATTATTCCTTTGTGCTTTCCTTCAAACCAATATAATTGCAGGGGCTATCGGTCAGCACTCGTTAACAATGGGAAAATAAATCAATTCAAGAGCTACTTTAATAAGACTCTCTAAGTACTTGAGCAGGTGGGAGGAGTGTAGGGAAAAAACTGGATATTTTTTATATCTTTTTATGAAAATTCTTCATTGAAATTTTGAATCTTTTAAAAATCTCAAGCACTCTAAAAAGAAAACAGTAATTTGGGGACCAAAATTTTTCACAAAATGCTTTCAAAAACATTCATCCCAATTTCTGATTATGTCTGCTTGGTACTGATATGTGTACTATAATATACGAGGAACCTCACAATTATTTATCCACATAATATCCCTTTGAGGATGGGGCAAATATAATTATCCCCATTTTACAGATGATCAACTGAGACACAGAGATTTAGGGCCAGATTTTCAAAGGTATATGGTCACCTAGTGCAATTTTTCAAATATGCCGAAGCAGGTTAGGTGCCCAACTCCCATTTGATTTCATTAGGAATTAGACCAGGGGTAGGCAACCTATGGCACGCATACCAAAGGCGGCACGCGAGCTGATTTTCAGTGGCACTTACACTGCCCGGGTCCTGGCCACCGGTCTGGGGGACTCTGCATTTTAATTTAATTTTAAATGAAGCTTCTTAAACATTTCAAAAACCTTATTTACTTTACATACAACAATAGTTTAGTTATATATTATAGACTTATAGAAAGAGACCTTCTAAAAATGTTAAAATGTATTACTGGCATGCGAAACCTTAAATTAGAGTGAATAAATGAAGACTTGGCACACCACTTCTGAAAGGTTGCCGACCCCTGAATTAGGCAAATCATTCAGGGCCAGATTTCCAAAGGTGTTACACATCTAAAAATGCAGATAGACACTGAGTGAGATTTTCAAAAGTGCCCAAAACCTTTGAAAATCTGGCCCTGAATGACTTGTCTAAGACTCTAAGGTCACACAAGGAGTGAGCAACAGTTATTGAATCTCAGTTTCAGAATGAAGTCACAGATCAGTGCCATGAACAAAGACAATCCTCCCTCCTTGCACCTGTGCTCTCCTAGATGCTTGCCAAAAGTATCTGCCACATGTGGTATCTGAAGAAGACAGCTTAGAGGCAGGCTGCTAAATACAACAAAGACTGCACTCAGTTTGTGGCTAGACTTGCCTTCTGAATCTTACAAGAGGAATTCCCAAGGAGAGAGGAAAAACCCATATCAGTTAATCCCAAGTGAAAACTGGGCATGTTGTTCAAGGGTTTGTCTTGGAAATATAACCATGAAACATGTTGACAGCAGCTAAATTCATCGTCCCATCTGGACAAGTGTACTACAGCATATGGGAGAATGGCAAATTTACAATAAAAGTTTGCTGCAGGGTTGCATATGTAAAAAAAAAAAAAAAAAAAAAAAGACCTTTTCTTTAAAGAAACAATATATTGGATGCTGCAAAATGGATACAATGTTTGTGAGTGTCACTTTTCTTCCCCCTGATGACTGAGTTGAGGATTGGTCCTGGGTCACGTTTCACCTCTAAGCTACAGCCCACGCTGGCAGTTAGCAACAGCTGATGCAATGGGATAGCTCTGCAGTGGCTTATATGAAATGAGTTTGGTGGTGTCTGTCTAGCTCCTTGCCAGCTGTGTCCGTATAACCAAATCACTACTAGCTCTTCTCCCTTCTTATGTTGGCAGGCTAAGCAGGAAGACCTACAACCGAATGGACCCCAGAGTCAGAAGATTTGTTATCATTCAGGCCCAGATTTCCAGCCACCAGCAGCTCCTGTTCTCAGTAGGAGCTCAGCTGTTTTGAAAATCTGGTCACTTCATTCAGGTGCCTCAATGGGACAGGAGGTCTCTGGAAAATCCCAGTCCTAGTCCCAGTATGGGTGCTGAGCTCTTTGGAAAACCTGGCCTTCTATCCACTCTTCTTAGCCCTTACTTAGCATGTGTCATTTTAAGGGACCATTCATTGTTGTGTAGGTTAGGTGGGGTCCAATAACTTTGTATTGATGCTGCTTGTTTTATCCTGGATAGATCAATACTAAAGGTGTCAATCTGGTACCTTTCATAAGGATTAAATTAATGCAGCGATTGCAAGGGACCAAGGATGTCTGTGTGATATAACAACCACAATAGTTACTAGCGATCCTAAGACTCTATCTAATGTAGTTTTATGGTCCCCTTACCATAGTAGCCAAGTATCTCACAATACTTATTGCAGAGGTCCCCAACGCGGTGCCCGCGGGTGCCATGGCACCCACCGGGGCATCTATGTGCACCCGCGTACTGGCCGGTGGACAAGCATCCGCCGAAAAGCGGCGTCATCAAGAGGCATCGCCGCCGAAATGAAGCTGATTTTTGGCGGGATTTCGGCGGCGACGCCTCTTGACGTTGCTGTTTCTCGGTGGCATTTCGGCGGATTCTTGTCCGCCGGCCACGGTCCTTGGTGGTGCCCGCCACCCGGAAAAGGTTGGGGACCACTGACTTATTGTGTTTATCCTCACAACATCCCTGCGAGGCAGGGCAGTGCTATTACCCCCATTGTACAGATGGGGAACTGAGGCACAGAGGAGCTAAGTGACTTGCCCAAGGTCACACAGGAAGTCTATCACAGCAGGAAATTGAATGCTGGTCTTTTATGTCCCAGGCTAGTGCCCTAATTAATCACTTTCCCTTGAGAAAGCCCTAACCAAGCCAGCTTTACAGTATGGAAGAGGACCCTTATTCCTACAGACTGTTTCCTCAGATCCTTATGGATATCTTCAAAATACTCTGGGGACAAGGCCTGAAAATAGCAAAATACACAGGCCTCATTTCTAACCTGTGTTAAAAAATCACTCTTTGTACCTTTATAGTGAAACCAGGGCTGGGTCCTCAAGAGGGGCATCACGGCTTTGATTCCTATAGCATGGGATTCAGAGTCAGAACTCCATTCCTTGTTCTGCCACTGATTCATGTTGTGTCCTTGGGCAAAGTCACTTAACTTTTCATGCCTCCTTTTGAGTACATGGGATGTGCTTCAACATTTGTTTAAGTTGCTCTGAGGTACTTGCAAAACATGTATAGTCGATATTTCGTACTAGCAACCCTGATATTAACAACTTCTGGTTAATAGCAACATTTCGCCGGGAACCAATCTCATCCCATTGGATTTAATGTTAATGGGATTTGAATACTGGCAACAGGCATGCTGCTTATTGACAACTTGTTGATGTGTCGTCTCTGGCTGCAGTCACACAGATCTGCTTGCATCTGGGAAGAGAGGCTGTGGCCAAGGCAGCAGTGGGGAGGGGGCTGTAACCTGGATGCTGGGACTTTCTGAAGGGAATGGGGGTGCTGGGAGCTTGGGGGCCAGCATGGTACCTGTCTGCTCTCCAGCACGTCCCAGAGCTTCCTTCCCTGCAGCCCTGCAAAACACCCTGCTGCTGCCCTGCCTGCAGCCTCCCCTCCCATCTGGAGGCAGGTTTATGGGGCTCCAGGGAGAGGTACTGTGCATGTCCCAGCACTTCCTCCCCTGGCTGGTTGGCCCTTCAAATCTGCCTTCTGATTCTCGGCAACCTTCGGATAATAGCAACTTTTTGCTGAGAACCAAGAGGTTGCTAATAAGCAGACTCCACTCTAATTTCTTTCATGCAAGTGTTATAATTAATCTTCCCCAAATGAGGTAAAAAAATAATTGATCTAATTCAGGGTAAAGCTTGAGTTTGCAGGAGACAGTTTGCTTGGGAGCCAGTCCAAGCTGATGGCACTAACCCCCAAAGGAAGTAACCTCGCCATCTTCGGCTCTGAGTGCAAAGCACACTTCTTTGACCTGCTTTCTCTAACAAACTCATAGCAGTGTGTACATTTAAACAAAGCAAAACCATACACCGCACACCCAATTCTCCCCCTGGGGAGACCATGAAAGAAAGAACCACCCATGACAGATGTTAGTCACACCACTACTGGAAGGCGCTCAGAGACCGCAGTGATGAGGGTGGCATAAACGGATAGAGAATAGAATTCTAACGAAATTAGTACAAGATTTGCCCCGCCAGTCCCCGATTCAGCAAACCACTAAGACAAATGCTTGACTTTGACCATGGGACTACACCTGTGCTTAAGTGCTTCACTGAATCGGGGCCATGGTTAATGAAAATCATCAATCAAGGGCAATCACTATGTGATCAGACTAATGCACTGGTACTCATGAGATGGAAGAACTGCAATCAATGTCATTTCAAGTGTTAGTCCCTTCTGACCCTGAATTTTTACCATCGTCCGCCTGCAATCCCTCACCTGGTGGGAGAGTGAAAACTGTTTCTCATTCTTCACAGGCTAGACTGAGAATCCTGCTGAGAGAGTGATTGCATTTACAGGAGTCAGAGCTCTCATGTTCCAAACAGGCCAAACAATGATGTGCAAATTGAAAAGTGTAAACACACACACATACACACCCCTTATTGGGCAGCGACAAGAAATCATCCAATACTGTCCAGAATAACGATGCCAATTTGAAATTATATTTCAACAGATGGCTAGAATTACAGTTGAAAACATTGTGTGATCTATACCTGTGTTCCACTCCCAGAGGCTTTTAGAGAGCCAAGCTACATCAAACTGCAAATTTGAGCTGGAAGCTACCTTTACTGGCCTAGAGGGAAAAGAAAGGGTATTTGCAGAAATCAGTTCACAGTCCAATAGAAATACACGGCCAGGTGAACCACGGGAGACCTTGTTAATTGGACAGGAAGAAGAAAAACATGTATTCCCTTTTCAATGTGGTTTTTCTTCCTCTCTCAAGAATGCTCCTCTGATCCTATCTGAAGTCATAGCTTACTACCCAGCGCATTATGGTTCTTCAGAGAGAACAAGAGTGCCACAAACAGCAGTGCACCTCTGGCATACACGTGACCCACTGCATATCTGCTAGCTTCTAGCCAGCAAGAGCCAGGATTTTTGTGCCATTTTCTCTGTGGCAAGTTAGAAAGCTGGCCAAACTGCCTTTGACCCAGGAGTCAGTGGAAGCTGAGGGCAGCATTGACCCCAACATGCTAGACTACCCACCTGGTGAGCATCTTCTGATGGAGTCACCATCTAGTGCCCATATCAGAAAAGCAGAGGACAGTTTCACTCTGAATTCGATGGACACAGATCATCCCAGAAAATTAAATCTTTAGTGCTATTTAAATCAATCAGATTTCTGCCATTGATCTGAACAAGTTCACGATATGTCCTCCAGGCAACCCACATTTAAGATGGAAGCCTTTTAATAGTTCTTGTTGGAAAATTTTGGGGAAAAAAATCATGTCCCTTATTTTTGGTAAAAAATAAAATAA
Organism: Emys orbicularis; assembly: GCF_028017835.1. NCBI lineage: Eukaryota > Metazoa > Chordata > Testudines > Emydidae > Emys > Emys orbicularis. Next base: position 138,657,563 of record NC_088684.1, read on the forward strand.
AATAGGAGGCTCCATTTATTAATTCTTACAGGGACTGATCTCTTGAAATCTTTCCATTGACTTCAAGGGGCTTTGGATCAGGACCATAATCACTAACAAGTCTGTATCTTTCCACAATTCATTCAACGGAGGAGGCAGAAGGGAAAGTGGATTTTATAAGTTATACTTAACATGCTTCAGGATGGTCTTTATTTTACCCTTCTATGTGGGTCCTATAAAATTTAACAAAAAAAGATAATCAATAAACTCTGATGCTTTAAAAATAATAATAATAATAATAATAATTCTATACAGTTTAATAATGAATGTTATCCCTGCTATAGAATTCTATCAGATGGCTTTAAAAAAGTCTACAGAAAAGATCTCATTTTCTATTAAATTGTATAGGTTTTTAAAGTAATTTCCATAGAATCCAATTGATTTCATCCTTATTAAAGATGGACAATTTTTCCATAAGGGAACAATTTTCAGAACAAAACCAGATTTTAGCCAAGTCATAGAAAAGAAACAATAATTGCCCATCACTATCATCACCATTATGTATTATAGTAGCACCTGGAAGCCCCAACCGGAACTGGGGTCCCACTGCATGAGGTGCTGTGCATACAAACCAGAGACAGACCCTGCCCCCATAGGGCTTACAATCTAAATAGACAAGACAGACAAAAAGAAAGGAGCAGACTTGCCCATGGTCACACACTGGATCAATGGCTGAGCCAGGAATAGAACATAGTCTCTCAGCTCCTAGGCTGGTGCACTATTGATAAGACCAAAGTCAATAAAAGGTCATCTTATATTCCATGGTGACTGGCACATTAGGAAGACCTAAGCCAGAGAGGGATCATATTAAATGAAGGGAAGGAAGGAAGGAGCAAAAATCCCCACAAAACTTTGGTCTAGTGATATAAACTGTAATAGTGTCCTTGAGTTATAGACATCTGGCCATGAGATCAGAGAGAGAAAGCAAGCGAGCAGCATGTGCGACAGGCACACAGAGTGGAAATCCAGTCAGAAGCAGAGGAAGACATGCTATTCCTTGGGGCTAAACACAGCCCAGTAGAAGCTAGAAGTCCCTGTCAAGCCCACTGAGAAATAACTCAGGCAGACTGTAAAACTGGAATACAGCCGTAATAACTTGCGTATTCACTGAGATGTATCCAAAGCACAAGACAGGACACATAGGGAAAGGTCCAAAAGTTCAATGATTACCAGGGTCCTCTGTTGAAAACTATTTATGCTGATGCAGTATTTTGGCTGCAGGGTTCTTATTTTGATTCTCCTCCCCTTCGCTCTCCCTCAACTACATAGAATCATAGAAGATTAGGGTTGGAAGAGACCTCAAGCATTCATCTAGTCCAATCCCCTGCTCAAAGCAGGACCAACACCAACTAAATCTAAACATATGTTGGTCATTTTGTTTTTCAGCTTTCTACAGGATCTTCGATGTGACCAGTTCCTAGGCCGAGCTGCATTCAGAGAAAAGAAATTCTTTAATATTCTGCTGGTATTTTGTGAGGGGACAGACTGTTTTATCCAACCACTTAGACCTATGCAGATTTCACTGTGAGCACTGGGATTCCCTAGTCGGGCTAAGAAAGCTTGCTCTGCAAGGAGTGCTGGCTGAGGGATCAATTATGTAAAGCAATTCAAGCAAAAAACTACCCGTTACTTGGTTATGGATAGCTTATTTTATATTTTCAGCCACTCTCTCTCTCATAGCTATAACGAGAGGGCAGATGGTTCCTGAGTTATGTCTGCACTTGATTTTTAATATGCAAGTGGTCATTGCTTTGCTTTTCACAAATAAAACACCTCAGCTTCTACATCCAATAGACCAGATTCTCGGATACGGTTAGTCACATTGTGCAGCAACGGACGCCATCACAGCTATTTGCAGAGTGAGGCAGTATTCAGCATTCAGTAATGTCCCAATATAATCAGCACAAACATTAGCACCAGCTGTGTCCTGGCATTGAATCATAACCTCAGGAAGGGTGTGTGTGTGTGTGTGGCAGGGCGGGGGTCCTCACCCCCAGAGCTAGACATTATAGTTGCCACTGGTTTTAATGCTACCACTCAGAATATTTTGCAGCATGCTGAAGTTCCTTTCACTTCAGTCAACTTCAGGTTTAATATAGGCATGGCTCTTCAGTTGCAAAACCTGGAGCTGCAATGAGACTAACCCCAAAGCTTGGAGGCATTTGGGTCTGATGTTTTGTTTGAGTCCATCACCACTTAATTTGAAGACATCATCATGAAGCAGGAAGTTGTATTACACAAGACACTGTTACGGACAGAACCATTTCCCATCGGAAAATGTGCTTTCATTGAAACTGAAATGATTCACATGAACGTGTCCATTTCAACAACATTTTCGATGGAAATTTTTTTGAAAAGTTTCAGAATCAAAATTTCTCATTGTTTCATTCTGACTTTCCTGTTTTAGTTTGTTCTGACTTTTATATAATATAAAATAATAAAATGAATATTTAATATGTATCTATTTTATTTAATATTTAATGTTTTGACATTATCAAAACCAAATGTTTCAGATTGATTATTTTAATGTTTCCAAACTGAAGCTATTCAGAATTTCCTTTCTGCAAAGTTTTGCAAGATTTTACTTTTCATATTGATTCAGGATGAAAACAAAATTTTGAAGTGGAATTTCTTATGGGATGAAAATTCCATTGTTCAACCTGCTCCATTACTGACATGTTCAAAGAAGATTTTAAACATGTGTGTTTGATTTTCTAAAGCACATAAGTGATTTAGGAAACCAAGTCCCATGGAAAATCTATAGGGCTTATGCTTCTATGTCACTGTGGGTATGTCTACTATGCAAAGGAAAATCTGTGGCACCAAGTCAGTTGACTAGGGCTTGGGTTGAGGGGCTAAAAATAGAGGTGTAGACATTCCTGCTTAAGCCCAAGAGCCTCCCTTCTCAATGGGTTTCAGAGCCCGGGCTCCAGCCCAAGTGGGAATTTCTACACTGCTGTTCTCAGCCTTGCGAGCCCAAGTCAATTGACCTGGACTCTGACACTTGGTGCCATGGGTTTTTCTTCGCATGGTAGACGTACGCTAATGCACTTTGCAGAATCCCACCTATGGGTGTCTAATGAAACCAACTGCTAGGCACCGTCAGGCTCACCCATCACCAGTCCTGATAGCAATACATAAATAGAGTTTTAAATAAGAGGACCCTAGGAGATTAATAGAACAAAATGGCAAATCATGTAACAGAATCACAGAAGTCAGAGATGGGATGGACCTATCTTCTGCCAGTGAAGTACTGCTCTCTAGAGTAGATTAAAAACAAAGATGAAATGTATGTCAATTACTGCTGTCTGCAAATGAGAACCCTCGTATTTATCTGATGTCCTCCTGGGGTGTGATCCAACACTCACTAGAAAGAGTACCATTGACTTCAGTGGGCATTAAACTAAGTCACTGGATTTTTTCAGTATCTAAGAGTGGAACAAAACATTACTACCAAGGATCTATCAAACCTTTGCAACCTTCCAGCTAATCAAAGTGCCAGAATTTAGATGTCGCACTAATGAGTATATGCTGGGAATAGTTTGCTGCTTTCCTCGCAACTCACTATGGACACTGTTTCTGGATTCAGGTTCTTCTTCTTATCAAAGGAGGAGCTTGCCAAGGTAATTTGTGGCATTCATCAGCAGAGTGCCTCAGATCACCATCAACTCTGGTCACGGGGCAGTCGTCAGTGATACGTGACATTATTTGTCTTTGTCCCCAGCTGCATGTGGGATCCTCTCGTTGGCCCCAGGTGTGAACACTGGCTGCATGTTGACCCTGGCCCATTAGAAATCCATTCAAAAGGGCCCATGAAAGGCATGGCATATTGAAGTCATGTACATGCATGGTCAGGTCAGTTATAACCATTCTTCATGCCACATCGATGTCACAGAGAAATCTGGGCAGGACAAGTGGGCCCAGAATGGTTGCCTTAACAACAAGCGTGTTCTTGGCCAAAGGGGTCTATGTATAGCCGTAGGCTTGGGTTTGCCCTGATCTTCTCAACCATTCTGGCTGTAACATCCTCGTGATGAATGTGTGAAGGAGTGATGTTGCTTAACATCGGAAGCCACAGTACTGCTGAGGGTTGAATCGTTCCAGTTATGATGTGCATGGTTGAGTGTAGATGTGTGTGAGCCAACTTGATGTGAGACGAATGAAGCCAGACAGGAACACAGTATTCTGCTGCACAGTAACCCAGAGGGCTCAACCAGACGAGAAGAGAGTTTGAGCGTTTGCTCCCCATGAAGTAAGTGCCAGCTAATTTCCTTAGGAGGTTGTTATACAACTTCACCTTAGCTGCAATTTTCCTCAGGTGGTTAACTCCAAGGTAGACTGGAAAGGATTTGTGCTTCAAACATGTTCATTGAGAAAGATATTCAGGTTTTGGGCTGCTCTGGCATTGTAGAGATGGAACACATTCGGGTTCAGGTTAGAACTAATGAAACCCGATAACATATTTTCAGAGATGAGGCAGAGACATTCAAGGAGAACAAAACTCAAGTACAATTAAAGGAAACAGCAGGCAACCTCAACTTATGGAAAATATTTCTAAACGAAACAGTACAGTACAGTACAGCTAGAAGCACCGGACAATCTGTTAGCTAACTAATGTCATTCTGTTCACAGAAAGGCAAAATGACACCGAGAACACAAGTCTCATGCCCTGTGAGGCATGTGTGGGTGACTCCAGGGAGATACAAATCCATTCCACTCCTCGGCACTGTTGGAGCTAATGATGTAAAAAGGGAGACGCTGGGGACAAGTTTACTCCTGCTGTTGCAGGCGGCTGCCACTCTCTGCTACACCAATTCAGTGCAATCAGCTCTGCGCTCTCCTGTTGATAATGCTGCAGAATGCTGAAGCACTAGGGCTTTCCCCAACGGACTTCAGCTCTACAGATGGTTCCATTTGTCTCATCCCCTCAACACGTGCTCCTGCTGCATCTAACTAAATATCAATTAAAAGGAAGAACTTGCAGCTCCTTTATGACTACGTGAACGATCTTGCATTTGTCTGCTCTCTAATACTCTTCATCTCAACATGCTTTTAACAAACCTAGCAAAAAGAGATATAGAAAATTGCACACAAGGGCCAAGATTTCCAAAAGGGGGTAGAATGACTCTAAGTGGCCAACTTTCCTAAGCAGTGTCATCTAGTAGACAAAGCATTGGACTAGGACTCAGGAGACCTAGATTCTATTCCTAGTTCTGCCACAGGCCTGCTGGGTGACCTTGGGCAAATCACTTTCCCTCTCTGTGCCATAGCTTCTCCATCGTAAAAAAGGGTAATCTTTTGTAACGCACTTTGAGCTCTAGTGATGAACAGTGCAATAGGAGACGTAGGTATTATTATTATTTGGGGCCAGCTCGAAGAAAACACTACATCTGCCCAGACCCATTGCCCTTTCTCTCTCTTCTCTCTGTGTATATGCTTCATGAAGCTTCTTCCGTTTCAGATTTGCTGCTATTAATAAATATCTTCTTAGAAAGCAGAGAGAAGCTTGCATAGGAGCGCCCCACCCCATAGAGCCTCAGTGAAACTGACCATATGGTCACTTGCAACAGTAGTAGGTACAATATTTGCAGATGGAAATATGATTTTTCAAGTTGACAGTAATTGTTGCCAAAACCCAAGGTTAAGAAATAGGCCCTCTGAAATCATGACATTGGCTTTAAAAAAAAATTAAATTTTAAAAGAATACATATTGGATTTTTTTAAATTTGCCTTCTGGTTTTTGAGCTGTGGGATACATTTGGGTCATATTTTCAGATTTTCTCTGCAACCATAACATCTAGAAACTTTGTTTAAAAAATGAAAGCTAAGGTTCTCGCATAGTCACATGATTACTTTTATTCTTTTCTGGCTTAGGGATTTAGTTCAGCACTCTGAAAGTCTCTTCCATATGTAAACCAATTAATTGTCTTTGAAGTATGGAAGAGGTACAACCTTTTTAATGAAGAATCAATGTAAGAATCAGCTAGGGCCTTAAGAAAAATACTACTTATCACAAGAGTTGGAAATACAGTTGTCCCTTTAAAGTGGGCAGAATGTAATTACCCAGTTTTGTCAGGACATACGTATTTTGCCAGAATTCCTACTTCTACCCTTGCAAAAAGGGACACAGGATATTTCATATTTTCAGAGATAAGATACCTCCGTTTTACATCCTATCTGAATGATAGCAACTCCAGCAGCATTGTAGCCATTACCATTATTCTCCAGCATTCATTCAGGATTGAATCAGGGGAAACAGTGTTACCAATAAAATTCAGACACCACATACTTGCTGCAACCTGGGCTTTCTGCAATGTTCTCCCATAAAAGCACTGATCCGGTCAAAACCTAGGCCTGGTCTACACTATGAGTTTCATTTGAATTTAGCAGCGTTAAATCAAATTAACCCTGCACCCGTCCACACAACGAAGCCATTTATTTCGAAATAAAGGGCTCTTAAAATCGATTTCTGTACTCCTCCCTGACGAGCGGAATAGCGCCAAAATTGATATTATCATTTCGAATTAGGGTTAGTGTGGCCGCAATTCGATGGTATTGGCCTCCGGGAGCTATCCCACAGTGCACCATTGTGACCGCTCTGGACAGCAATCTGAACTCGGATGCACTGGCCAGGTAGACAGGAAAAGCCCCGCGAACATTTGAATTTCATTTCCTGTTTGCCCAGCACAGGAGAGCACAGGTGACCACAGAGAGCTCATCAGCACAAGTAACCATGCAGGCCGATAATCGAAAAAGAGCACCAGCATGGACCGTACGGTAGGTACTGGATCTGATCGCTATATGGGGAGAGGATTCAGTGCTAGCAGAACTTCGTTCAAAAAGACGAAATGCCAAAACTTTTGAAAAAATCTCCAAGGGCATGATGGAGAAAGGCCACAATAGGGACTCAGAGCAGTGCCGCATGAAAGTCAAGGAGCTCAGAAAGTCAAGCCTATCAGAAAACAAAGGAGGCAAACGGTCGCTCCGGGTCAGAGCCACAGACATGCCGCTTCTACGCTGAGCTGCATGCAAATCTAGGGGGGGCCACCACCACTACCCCACCTCTGACCGTGGATTCCGAGGCGGGGGTAATCTCATCAGCCACACCTGAGGATTCTGCGGACGGGGAAGAGGAGGAGGAGGAGGATGAGCTTGCGGAGAGCACACAGCACTCCGTTCTCCCCAACAGCCAGGATCTTTTTCTCAGCCTGACTGAAGTACCCTCCCAAGCCAGTAACCAAGACCATGACCCCATGGAAGGGACCTCAGGTGAGTTTACCTTTTAAAATATAAAACATGGTTTAAAAGCAAGCGTTTTTTAATGATTACTTTGCCCTGAGGACTTGGGATGCATTCGCGGCCAGTACAGCTACTGGAAAAGTCTGTTAACGTGTCTGGGGATGGAGTGGAAATCCTCCAGGGACATCTCCATGAAGCTCTCCTGGAGGTACTCCAAAAGCCTTTGCAGAAGGTTTCTGGGCAGTGCAGCCTTATTCCGTACTCCATGGTAGGACACTTGACCACGCCATGCTAATAGCAAGTAATCTGGTATCATCGCATGACAAAGCCTGGCAGCGTATGATCCCGGTGTTTGCTGGCATTCAAGCAACATCCATTCTTTATCTCGCTGTGTAAGCCTCAGGAGAGTGATATCGCTCAAGGTAACCTGGTTGAAATACGGGAATTTAATTAAGGGGATAGAGGTGGCCGTTCCTACTGGGCTGTTTGCCTGTGGCTGAAAAGAAATCCTTCCCTGCAGTTAGCCAAACGCGGGGGGGAGAGGGGGGAGGGGAATTGGCGCAGAGCTTTTCACCTTTGGCTAGCAGGGATCTTCCCTGATACCAGCCACGCGGTGCGGGGAGGGGTACAGCGATCATCCCAGATCATTCATGGCGGGCGGGGGGGGGGGTGTTAGTTTGGTTTCTGCAGGGATCTTCCCTGATACCAGCCACGCGGTGGGGGGAGGGATAAAGCGATCATCCCAGAGAATTGGATGGGGGGGGGGGTTAGTTTTTTTTCTGCTGCTGAAGGTTAACAGGAAAACCGCAGCAGTCAACGGGCTTTGCTTGGTATGTGGGAAAGGAGGGTGCAGAAGCTGAAAGACAATGGCTTACCATGGCCGCATGCAAGCCGAATTCTGTTGCCCAGACCTGCGTCTGTGATCTCTAACACCAAAGCCACAGGCACTCAATATTAAGATGGAAAATGCGACCTTGTACTGAAATCACATGTGCTATGTAATGTGAATAGTGTTGTTCACCGTGAAAGAGTATAAGCATTGTTCTGTAAAATGTATTTTTTAAAAAACTTCTCTCCTTTTTTCCATCCCTCCAGCAGCTGCAAATTTTTCAAGCCTCCCTCCTCCGTCCCGAAGGCTATCTCAGATAAGGCGGCGGAGAAAGAGGACGCGAGACGAGATGTTCTCGGAAATAATGGAATGCACCCAAAATGAAAAACCACATTTGAATGAGTGGAAGGACACGGTATCTAAGTACAGGAAAGATGCCAGTGAACGTGAGGTCATGAGGGACGCTCGAGATGAGAGGTGGCAGGCTGCAACGCTGGGGCTGCTGCGTGATCAAACGGACATGCTCCGGCGTCTGGTGGAGCTTCAGGAACGGCAGCAGGATAACAGACTGCCGCTGCAGCCGCTGTATAACCTCCCTCCCCCCTCACCATGTTCCATAGCCTCCTCACCCAGACGTGTAAGAACGCGGGGGGGGGGGGGGGGGGAAGGCTCCGTGCACCCTCCCACTCCACCCCAGTGGACAGCCCAACCAAAATGCTGTCATTATATTGAATTTTTTCAGTGGCCTTTTACTTCCCTCCTATCCTCCTCCCAAACCCCACCCGGGCTACCTTATCGGTTCTCTCCCTATGTTTATAATCAATTAATAAAGAATACATGATTTTTAAACGATAGTGACTTTATTTCCTTTAAAAGCAAGCTGTGATTTAAGGGGGGAGGGTGGTTTGCTTACAGGGAATGAGTCAATCAAGGGGGCGGGTTTTCAACAAACAGAACTTTCACACCATAGCCTGGCCAGTCATGAAACTGGTTTTCAAAGCTTCTCTGATGCGCAGCGCTTCCTGGTGTGATCTTCTAATCGCCCTGGTGTCTGGCTGCGCATAATCAGCAGCCAGGCGATTTGCCTCAGCCTCCCACCCCGCCATAAAGGTCTCCCCCTTACTCTCACAGAGATTGTGGAGCACACAGCAAGCAGCAATAACAATGGGGATATTGGTTTGGCTGAGGTCTGAGCGAGTCAGTAACGAGTGCCAGCGACCTTTTAAACGTCCAAATGCACATTCTACCACCATTCTGCACTTGCTTAGCCTGTAGTTGAACAGCTCCTGACTCCTGTCCAGGCTGCCTGTGTATGGCTTCATGAGCCATGGCATTAAGGGGTAGGCTGGGTCCCCAAGGATAACTATAGGCATTTCAACATCCCCAACGGTTATTTTCTGGTCCGGGAAGTAAGTCCCTTGCTGCAGCCGTTTAAATAGAGTAGTGTTCCTGAAGACGCGAGCGTCATGAACCCTTCCCGGCCAGCCCACTTTGATGTTGGTGAAATGTCCCTTGTGATCCACAAGTGCTTGCAGCACCATTGAAAAGTACCCCTTGCGGTTTATGTACTAGGTACCCTGGTGCTCCGATGCCAAGATAGGGATATGGGTTCCATCTATCACCCCACCACAGTTAGGGAATCCCATTGCAGCAAAGCCATCCACTATGACCTGCACATTTCCCAGAGTCACTACGTTTCGTAGCAGCAGCTCAGTGATTGCTTTGGCTACTTGCATCACAGCAGCCCCCACAGTAGATTTGCCCACGCCAAATTGATTCCCGACTGACCGGTAGCTGTCTGGCATTGCAAGCTTCCACAGGGCTATCGCCACTCGCTTCTCAACTGTGAGGGCTGCTCTCATCTTGGTATTCTGGCGCTTCAGGGCAGGGGAAAGCAAGTCACAAAGTTCCATGAAAGTGCCCTTACGCATACGAAAGTTTCGCAGCCACTGGGAATCGTCCCACACCTGCAACACTATGCGGTCCACCAGTCTGTGCTTGTTTCCCGGGCCCAGAATCGGCATTCCACGGCTATAACCTGCCCCATAAACAGCATGACCTCCAAAGCACCGGGGCCCATGGTTTGATAGAATTCCATGTCCTCATCACTCTCGCCGCCGCGCTGCCGTAGCCTACTCCTCGCCGCCTGGTTTTGCAGGTTCTGGTTCAGCATAAACTGCACGATAACGCGCGAGGTGTTTACAATGTTCATGACTGCTGTCTTGAGCTGAGCGGGCTCCATGCTTGCCGTGGTATGGCGTCTGCACTGTTCACCCAGGAAAAAGGCGCGAAACGGTTGTCTGCCATTGCTTCCCTGGAGAGGGGGGAGGATGTATCCAGAATCACCCGCGACAATGTTTTTGGCCCCATCAGGCATTGGGATCTCAACCCAGAATTCCAATGGGCGGAGGAGACTGCGGGAACAATGGGATAGCTATGGGATAGCTACCCACAGTGCAACGCTCCGGAAATCGATGCTAGCCCCGGTACATGGACGCACACCGCCGAATTAATGTGCTTAGTGTGGCCGCATACATTCGACTTTATACAATCTGTTTCCAAAATTCAAATTATATACATTCGGATTAATCCTGTAGTGTAGACATACCTCTATTTAACTTCTAAGAAACACAGCACTAGGAAGAATTTAAAATAAATAAATAAAAACCATGGAAAAAACCCAACTATTAATAACACCGCTTAAATGAACACTCCCAAATGTGTGGTAAAAATCAACTAATTAGGTTCCTCTTTTTGCATTAATCACATTTAGACACTATTGTTCAATTTGTGTTTCTTATTAAAAACGCTATTCTGGCAGAGTTTTACAAGAATATGTTCTCACATTGTTTATTCCTCACTACAAGGGTTGCACCTCTTCCATATTTCAGAGGCTGTTAATTGGTTTACATATGGAGGACTCCTTCAGAGAGTGCTGGATTAAATATCTCAGTCAGACAAGAATAAAAGTAATCATTACATATGAAAAAATGAGTTTGCTTTCACATTTCTATTCCCTGTGGTTCTGTTTTGAACTGCTATAAAAATAAATCAGAGATAGAAGGTGGGTGAGATAATACCTTTCATTGGACCAACTTGTGTTGGTGAAAGAGACAAGCTTTGCAACACAACATTGCAAACAACATAGAAGCTATTTTTAGGGTGAAATTCACCCCTGTGCAGAGGGCCAACACAATACCTCTTAAGTGGGTGAGTATAAGCATAAGTAACTACTTATATGGCCCCCATTACCACAGTAACTAAGTTTTTTAAAGGTATTTAGGTGTCTAGAGATGCAGACAGGCACCTAGTGGAATTTTCAAAAGCATGCAGGTTTCCCATTAGAACCCCCTTGCTTTTGAAAATCGCACTAGCTGTCTGTCTATCTGCATCTTTAGGTGCCTACATACCTTTAAAAATTGGGCCCTAAGTGCTTCACAATCTTTAATAGATTTCTCCTCACACCACCCCTGCAAGGTAAAGAAGTGCTATCATCCCACAGATGTCCTGTGTTTAGACAGAGCCTAAATGACTTGCCCAGGATCACAGAGGGAGAATGTACCTGAGAACTGAAACCCCAGTCCCTTGTGGTCTAGGCTAATACCTTAACCACTGGGGCATCTTTCCTCTCCAAGTCATACAACGACCTGTACTGGGTCTACACAGGGGTGAATTTCTCTCTTGATTTGTAGATATGCTATTCTAACTCCTCCACCCACAGGGATGACAGTTTAGTAAGAGTGGAATCCATTCAGTAGAAGATACACCTGGGTTCCGTTCAGTGACAGCTCCGCAAGTGTACAAAGGTTTGTTACTACTTTGAACCTGCTGCTGTTACTGCCTTGCATAGGTCTGATAATAATGGCACGGGGATCTGAGTAATCATGGGACAGCCACTGTCATTAGCAGTAAGTGATGTGGCAGGCACACAGCGTTGTAGGACAGAGATCTTCATTATACATGCTGAGAGGTCCGTGTTACATGATAAAGCTTTAATGGTTGTCTGTTAAGAGTCAGATCCAGGTTTGCATTCATGAGTCCCTGATGCCGCACCAAATTAGATCCCTCCTGAAATCAGACCCTCTCTCTCCAGTTCCGTTTATCATACTACATCGCCATTTTTTCAAACGATTTGCTGTGAGTATTGATGAGTAGCCATCTTTTTGGACAGCACCTAGGGCAACGGGATCCTAGTCCATGAGTAGGGCACTTAAATGTTATGGTAATACAAATAATAATAATAATAATAATATTACTTGTAATAGTAGTAGTAGTAACAGCAGCAGCAGAAGTGTCAAGCAGCTTGGAGTTGGTGGGTATCAGAACACCTTAGTAAGTCCTGCTTCTACTACTTGACTTGCCGTGTGGTCTTGACAAAAGCACTTCACCCCTCTGTGCCTGAAACTCCCCAACTGGAGACTACTTGTTGATCTCTTTTTCAATGCCATTGCCAAGTGCCTCCACTGTGGTAAGGACATCATAAAAAACCCTAGACAGAAAGATCAGTAAAACAGGATAATAGGAACCCCTCCCGTTTCAAGCATTTGGAGTTTCTTAAATGCAAGGTGACTTCAGAAAATCTCTATCCTACTTCCAGCTCTGATGCCTCCCTGTGACCTTGGGCCGTTTCTCTTAGTTTCCCCATCTTTAAAGTGTGGATAGCACTTACCTACCAGCCTCATATGAGTCCTGTCAGGACTACTGATTGATTAGTTAATGCTTATAAGGCACTTGGAAGATAGACAGTATAATCTAAGCGCTCAGTATCTTGTATCTGTCTAGACTATCTATGTCTTTCACTAAGATTCCAAGCTCAGCAGCAATAGATTCTGAATGACTGATATTCATGCAATGGGTGTATCTTTCTGGACAACAATGGGTTTTCAATGAACAATCTACCAACAACAACCACTTCCAGTATAATTAAGTAATTAATTACATTTTCTAATCTATTAAGCCTTGATTGCTTATCAAAGCATTCAGCTGGATCATTTTCCTCTTGTCATTTCCAATTAATTTTGCACATGATTTTTTTTTAAACAAAGGAAAGAAAAAAAAAAGTCTTACAAACTTCAGAATCAGAAAAGGAATCAGTTTTTCTTTGGAGCGGCAAGTTTTTCCAGGCCCTGCTACCCTGTCGTTGATAGATGATACACCTCTACCCCAATATAACGCTGTCCTCGGGAGACAAAAAATCTTACCGCGTTATAGGTGAAACTGCGTTATATCGAACGTGCTTTGATCCGCTGGAGTGCGAAGCCCCGCTCCCCCAGAGCACTGCTTTACCACATTATATCCAAATTCGTGTTATATCAGGTCGCGTTATATCAGGGTAGAGGTGTATTATGGAAATAATTCTGCATAGATGCAGGAAGCCTGATTGCCAGCAAGTGCTGGAGGGTTTATACTTCGCTTTGGTGATGTGCTCAATATATTAGTTATTCTTTCCATGGTTTAGATAGCCACTGCTGCTATGCAGTTGCATTCACCATGGTGCAAGATTAAGTCTACCAGCAGGGGGTAGTTAGTGGGATCAGGAATTAAACTCATCTGACTTCAAATGTGGGATTCAATATAGACTGAAATGCAGCCTTTAAAATTGTTCATCACACAGAATGAATTATTGTAAAAGAAGAGAACATTGGGCCAGATTCTCAGCTGATTTAAACTGACACCACTCCATTAAAGTCTATGGGGTTATGCTGATTTACACCAGATGAGAATCAGGATTCTTTCCCTGCAGGGCCGGCTCTAGGCACCAGCGCTCCAAGCATGTGCTTGGGGCCACACTTTCCAAGGGGCGGCACTCTGGATCCTTTTTTTTTTTTTTTTGCGCTTGGGGCGCAAAAAGCCAGGAGCCGGCCCTGAGCGGAGGTGAGCAGCGGCGGTGGGGGGCGCGGGGAGGGCCGCAGGAAGTAACCCTGGGCGGGGGGCAGAGGAACTGCCCCCCACCGCTGCAGCTCACCTCCGCTATGCCTGCTCCCCTGAGCGCACCTCCGCCGCCGCTCCACTTCTCCCCCTTCCCTCCCTCCCAGGCTTGCCGCGCAAATCAGCTGTTTTGCGGCAAGCCTGGGAGGGAGGGGGGAGCAGCGGCGGCAGCACTCTCAGGGGAGCAGGTGGAGTGGAGGTGAGCTGTGGCGGTGGGGGGCGTGGGGAGGGCCGCAGGAAGTAACCCGGGGGGGGGGGCAGAGGAACCGCTCCCCCCCACCCCAAACTCACCTCTGCCTCCTCCCCCGAGCATGCCACTGCTCCGCTTCTCCCCCCTCCCAGGCTTGCCGCAAAACAGGCTGATTGGCATGGCAAGCCTGGGAGGGGGAGAAGCGGAGCGGTGGCGGTGCGCTCAGGGGAGCAGGTGGAGCGGAGGTGAGCTGCGGCGGTGGGGGGCGGTTCCTCTGCCCTCCCCCCCCCCCCCCCCCCGGGTTACAAGCCTGGGAGGGAGGGGTAAGAGGGGAAATGCGGCGCGCCCGGGGGAGGAGTTGGGGCCGGGGATTTGGGGAAGGGGTTGGAATGGGGCAGGGAAGGGGCGGAGTTGGGGTGGGGCCAGGGGGTCACGGGAAAATTTTTTTGCTTGGGGCGGCAAAAAACTTGGAGCCGGCCTTGTTTCCCTGGCCAATCAAGGCATAGCCCCAGGAGGCTTCTGAGGCACAATTACTTTCCAGTTTACCCTGTGTTCCAGGCAAAAGAGTTGTTTCTTGCTGGGTTTACCCAATATCCTGTGGCTCAGTAGATAAGGAGTGATGGAGCCATGCCTCGTGCCATTCCTTGTCTATCTGCTCCAGGGAGTAAGCGAGAGAGTGGGCAAGATCTGGCTAGCCCAACTGAGTGCGAGTTACTCTCCTGTATGGGCATGCGGCCCAGTCCAGCCCCATCTGATTAATTATGATGAATGAAGCTTCCATGAATAACAGCTTATACTTACATAGAGTCATTGATCCCAAAGCACTTCCTGCACAGACCCAGAATCATTTCAGATAGTCTTCACACTCAGTCACCTCTGGGATGAAGAGGGGGCTAGAAAAACAGCACATAACAATGGAGAGAGGGGGACATCTTGCCAAGGAGACTGTGTGTGGGGGGGAAATCTATCCCTACAGAAACTGCTCTGGGATGTGCAGACAGGGTCTTGTTGGTATATTTGTGTCCAAAAGACCCAAATCAGTAAATTGGACAGAGCTAAGCTCAGTTTCTCTAACCTCAAATGAACAACAGGCTGAATCATCTCTGCCAGGTTTCCTGAGAGACTAGGTGTTGCAAATCTGATGCATAGCTTGCTAAGCCATCTCCTACACAATGGCTACACCTGTCATTCCTCTGATTGGCAGCCAGCTATTCTCTTGCGAACAATGACTAACCACTACATCCTGTAAGAATCACGGCTGTGATGTACTGAGATTAGTTTTCTGCTTGGGCTGCTTCTGCTTGTTCTCGCTCTCATCGATATAAAGTCATCCTGGTGTAAAATAAGATGCTAAAGATATGGGACCAAACTCATCCCTGGTGCAACACCACTGGGCCAGAATCTAATCTGTAATTTACACATCGATGCGAATCCAGATTTACAGCACTGACCTCACTGGAGTAAAACCAGGAGATGGATTTTGCATGTCATTTCCCACCCCAAGTGGGGGACAGTTCGGAGTTGTGGGGGTCGGAAGGAGGTTGTGTCCTTGCTATCGAAAACCTATTCTTCATGCAAGAAAGCGTTTCCTTCCAGCATTGTAGTTTTAATAATTTGTTCAGAAATTTCCTTTTAAAGCATTAGTGGAATTATACGTTATCAGTTTTTCTCTTGCTCTCCCCGCCTGCACAATCCCTGTGGGACATTGCAATCTCGCATCCTTATTTGTAAGTGAAAAAGTCTTTCCTGATAGAATACAATCTATTTGTGCAAATGAAAGGAAGGCAAGGAGGTTAAAGTTGCACTGGAGCCAAGAGAATAGAACTGGAAAATTTCCCAGTTTAACACAGATAAATCATATATAAAGTACAGTCAAATGGAACAAACTGTGCAAAATTAACTATACTCACTTCTGAGGATAATGATTTGAAAAGATGTTTCAGAAAATAAATGTATTGCTAATTATGCTTTTATCGAATATGGTTCTTCAGTCTAATGGATGACGGGGAGTGGTCTATGACAGCTAATATTCACTGAAATAATGAACTACATCATATACTAAGGGATTTGTTTTCCTGTCAGATTGGTAAAGGATTGAGTCTTTCAGTTCCTGCTTCCAGCCCTGGTTACTAGGAACCAAATCTTAATTCTAGAGTTTGAGATCCTCCATTCTATCGCTACCTGTAAGTGCACCGTAATCAACTAGGTCTACTGCTATGAGTGGAATAGACAGAGACCACTACTGATGTGATTACTGGATGTGAATATCTATAGACTGTTTAAAGCAAATCTGGGAACAGAGCTGAGTAGTATTGGTTGAAACTTTTTCAATGAAAGTTTCCTGTAAAAAAAAAATGCAGTTACGTTGAAATCTAAACTTTTTTTTGCAGAAAAGTGTTTGATGGAAATTTTCAAATGGAAAAAGTCAAAATGTTTTGATAGTATCTTTTTGACTCACTTCATCTGGACATATATATATATATATATATATATAGAGAGAGAGAGAGAGAGAGAGAGAGAGAGAGAGAGAGAGAGAGAGAGAGAGAGAGAGAGAGAGAGAGACTATTTTGAATATATAACATATTAGATTTAATATAATATAAAAAGTCAAAATGATGAGACTCAAAAGAATGCCACTACAACAAAAAGTTTCAATGATCCCAAACTGAAATTTCCTGGAATTTTCATTTGACAGGAAATTTCAAAACTGCAGCTTTTTGGTCTGAATCTGACCTATCCCTCCCCTCTCTTCCCTTCCCTTCCCCCTCCCCTCCCAATATCAGAATTTCCCACGGTTCCCAACCAACTCTACCGTTGGGGGACGCCCTAAGTTGAGTTATGGTTTGGGGGCAGTGTAGACAATCAACCAGACCAACATGTGTTGATTTGGCTTTGAACGAGACACTAAATAGGACTGCAGAAGAAAGAAACAAAGAGATTCAGGGTGAAACAGGTGAGCTTCCTCAAAGCTCTAATCCTAATTGCATGTCAAAAAGAATCGAAGAGCATTTGAGAGTGTTTTCATCCCCAACTCCAACAACTGGCCCAGCATTCATCAAGGGTCTAAGTGTAGTTTCAGATGCATAATGCGCACCCACATAGTAAGTGGCAGCTAAGATGCTCTCTGGCTATCTTGAATACCCTTGCTCGACTCAGCCGTGCATCTCTGAAAAACATCGATCTCAAATTACAAACCAGCCCTAAACCTCATCTTCTTTTGTCTGCCACTCTTATTTATTTATTTATTTATGATGATTTTGGGCACGTGCCACCAACATTTCCCTTCCAAGTGCAATAATAAAAAAAAGTCACTCAAGCTGAAAAGCTTAACAGCCACTTTGCCTTTATTGAATCTGTAGCTAATGCACAGAAGTGGCCAGGGTTCTGCTGCAAATGCAGTTTGGGTTGTGTGTGTGTGTGTGTGTGTTTTCTAGCCTGGGTATCTATTCATGTCTTAACAATTGGGTTTACATTGAACACTAGCCAGATACTTAAAGGACAGATTTACACACAATGATAAAGGGAAGGGTTTGACCTTGCTGTCGTTAATTTGGGACAATGAAGGTCCATCCGGCAAGGAGTAAATTTGCATGGCTAATGTATCTGACTTCTCCTTATTGTGCCAATGCACAGACATGATCTTAAGAAAAGGAAAAAAGGAAAGATGTATTTTGCAGGTATCATGGGTTTATCCTTTTATGTCATTTATCCAAAATAAAAGTGAACAATCAGTATCATAGACTGGTTACAGTAAGGAACGGTATTAATTCTCAGCAGACCATAAACAGTATTCAGATCCCCAGGGCAGCTCAACTGCTTCTTAATACACCAGTAGAGTTCTAAACTAGGTTTTCAATGTTAATTTTTTTTTCCATTTTAGTGGCCTGATCCAGTTCCTATTGAGGTGTTTCCTGTCTCCTTCATGTATTATTATGCATTATTTGTGTTAGGGTAGGTCCTACAGATTCTCAACTAAGATTAAAACCCACTGTGCCAGGTGCTGTACAGACACATCGTAAGACTGCTCCTGCCTTGGAGAGTTTACAGCCTAAATATGAGACAAAGGTAGGGTGAGAAAGGAAAGTTTACTGTGCACATTTTACAGATTTGGAGAGATTGAGTGACCAGTTCTAAGGTCACACAAGGAGTCTGCGGCAGAGCCAGGAATTGAACCCAGATCTCCTGAGCCCCCGTCCTGTGCCTTAACCATAAAATTATGGGAGCTGAATTGGTCCTGGAGTTAATTAGGATGAGCCAAACGAAGAAAACATTTTCAAAGGGGTGGATCTTTTAAGGGATGAAAACATCTGGCAAAGGTTAGACAGTAACAGGGCACTACACCCCAGCTCACATCACTGATGATGCTAAAGAAAGTGACAAGAACATAAGACGACAGATACTCGAGCAAGACTGCCATTCAGTCAGGTCTGCAAGACTGCAAAGGCAGCAGTATAGCAAAAAACAAAACAAAACAAAAAAACGCATTGTGATAGTAAATAGAAAAGCTCCCTACTCCCCGACCTAGCAAGAAAGATTATCCCATTTGGTTTTTTTTTTTTTTAACTGCCCACCCCCTCCCGTCCTTTCCAATAAAACAGATTTCCCCTTCAGAACCTCAAATCTTCCACATGAGAACAATATTTTCCCTTAAGTGGCAGTTATATCCATGGCTATTAAGAGACATATAGAGATTGGCCCCATGCCATTATAATGCTAAAAAAGGGAACATGGAACGTATAATTCTTGCAAATTGATTCTCCTAAGATGAGCAGTGGAGTCTTAATAATCACAGTGGAAATCTTCCATAAGAAAAATAATAATCAAATATACCTCTAAGAAAAGGCCTTCAACTTCGCAGAGAAATTAATTTCTCTGTCAATATTCCAGTAAATAGGGTTTCTCATTATCTTTTCTTCTCTTGAAAGTCATACATTTACAAATAGATATATACATGTACTGCCGTTCACGATTGCTGAAACAATGCACTAGAAAGACAGTTAACCGCCTTTGAATACTAAATAAATGTTCTGCTTTATTGAGTGAGGTGAATACAAAGAGAAGATGCACTAAATCCTGCCCATAGCATCCCATCTTTATCAGAGGTTGTTGTGCCTGGCAAAAATTATATCCAACTCAACAAGTAAATTCTGTTCCAGTGACATTCATGCTAAATGTCTCGGGCAAGATTCTTCTCTCAGTTATGCTGGTGTAAATCTGGAGCATGCCTGTGGATCCAGAGTTTGAAAGACTGACAGTGGTGTATCTGGTATTTGAGTATGCTTTTCTCATGCATTTGCTGTAATGCTGAAGAGAAAGTGTTATGAGCAAATCATTCTGTATATCAAAAGCACTTATAGGCCGTTGCTCTGACCGGTGACAGCAATGGGGGGAGTGCTAGTGTAGCGCTGGGGGGAGTGCCATTGTTCGGAGCACTCTGTCATGAAAGTCACTCAGAGCACAAAGCAGCATGCCTGGAATCCTGCCTACAGTAGTGCTCCCACTGGTGCATTGTGGGTATTTGCATAGTGGAAACAAAAGCGTGGAAGCAATGAGTCAGCAGATATTTAGATGGGAAGCATGTGAAATGAGGTTGGACTGGATTTCACGGCTGCCTTCACTAGTGACCCGCTTGATTTTTAGTAATTGTGTTAATAAGGTTGCTCATGGGCATTTCCTAACTGTAAACTAAGTATTTTGTGTGTAAAATGGAAAAGACATTTTAGATCATCTAATTTATCCCTCTGCCAGGACAGGATTATCTCCAGCTGCCAAAGTTTTAAATGTCCCAGTCAAGTTTTAAAATATCACAATGCAACGGGGCTTTCAGCACCATTATGGGGAGACTAATCCAAAGGCTAGCAAGTCTCACCATTAACATGTCGCCCCTGAGAGGTGCAGTTTCAAGCATTGGAGTAGGACTCAGGAAGTCTGAATTCAGTTCTTTGTCTGTGACACTGAGGAAATCAGTGTGTCTGTTTCCCACCCTTTGTCTGCCTGGTCTACTTAAGACTGTACATTTTTCCTACGTGGATACACACAACAATTTAGCTCAGTTGGGGCTCTTAGGCATAAAAATAATACAAATAACAAATTCATCCCATTATTATTTGTACTGCTGTAGCACCTAGCAGCCCCAATCACAGACCAGGACACACTCCTACCCCCAATTATATGTGGACTATCCTAAATCATTCCATTTCTTATTTTGTATTCACACATTTATCATGTCCCCCTTTAGTTAATCTATATCATGCAGTTATCATGTCCCCCTTCAGTTAATCTATATCTTTCTAGTATTGAGATGGTCACTGAGAACTTCACTACGTTTAGATGAAACATAACTTCTCAAAGAGGTCAGTCGATTACAGAACTGTTCTATAGAATTTCCCATTTCTTCCAAAAGAACTGTTGCTATGCACATCAGAGGCCATAAGATTTTTATCTCATATTTATTACAGTAGCTGGATGGTGAGAAACACCGGAAGAATGGCATAGAAGTTCCTCTGTTCAATTCTATCCCTGAATAGACTCTAGAAATGCTAGAGAATAGACCCTAGTGAAATGGTGATGTTCCTGCATTGCTAGGATCCCTTCCCTTTCCCTTCCACTGCTGTAATTTAGGACTAACTTTCCTCTAGTTAGTGGAGCTACACCAATTTATTTAATGGAAAATCAGGGCCTTCATCTTTCCTGCTTCACTATTCACATATTAGTCAGTATTATTATTATTTTTAAGGAACATTTGCAAACAGGTTGTTCCAAGAGGAATTGAGATAAGCTTGAAAATTGCTTCAATTATAGTGGGAATCAAGAGGAATAATTTTAATAGTAGAGAAGTCCCTTTGTTAGGGAATTAGAGTCTCCCTTTGCAAGGGAATGGACTCATTCCACTAGGCCTTTTCCATCACTCACAACTAGGATCTTGATGTGCCATAGGAGTTTTTGTTTTTGTTACCAGAACTATACAGAACTTGCAGCCACCTTGGAAAGTAGATGTACAGTAAACCCTGAAAAATGTGATAGTTGCCCAAGTCAGTTCTGCTGCTGTAAATGGTTGTAAAATAGAGTGACATTCCAGGAAAGCCAGCCTTGCAATCTGATGGAATTTTTTCATAGCTTTTGCTTGTATCCAATTTTTGAGTAACCGATGGCTAGGGTTGCCAGATATCTTGTTTTCGACCGGAACGCCTGGCTGAAAAGGAACCCTGGCAGCTCCAGTCAGCACTGCCGACCGGGCCATTAAAAGTCCAGTTGACAGTGGTGGAGGGCTAAGGCAGGCTAGTCCCTACCTGTCCTGGCTCCGCGCAGCGCCCCGGAAGCAGCCAGCAGGTCTGGCTCCTAGACGGGGAGGCCAGGGGGCTCAGCCCACTGCCCCTGTCCCGAGCACCAGCTCCGCACTCCCATTGGCTGGGAACCATGGACAATGGGAGCTGCAGGGGTGGTGCCTGTGGGCAAGAGCAGCTCGTGGAGCCTCTTGCCCCACCCCAGGAGCCAGACCTGCTGGCCGCTTCTGGGGCGCAGTGCAGCACGGAGCCAGGACAGGCAGGGAACCTGCCTTAACCCCGCTGCACTGCTGACTGGGAGCTGCCTGAGGTAAGTCCATGCCTCAACCCCGAGCCCTGAACCCCCCCAAACTCAGAGCCCCCTCCTCCATCCCAAACCCCTCATCCCCAGCCCCACCCCAGAGCCTGCACCCCCAGCCAGAGCCCTCACACACCCCTGCACCAGCCCAGAGCCCCATTTCACACCCTGAACCCCTCATTTCTGGCCCGACCCAGAGCCCCCACACACAGTTAGAGCCCTCACCCCAATCCACTGCCCCAGCCCAGTGAAAGTGAGTGAGGGTGTGGAAGAGTGAGTGGGGGTGGGGCTGCGTGGGCAGGGAAAGGGGATGTGGACTCAGGGAAGGGGCGGGGCTAGGGTATTTGGTTTTGTGCAATTAGAAAGTTGGCAACGCTACCAATGGCCCATTACATTGATCCTCAACTTTATCCTACTCCTCGACAGATATTACCTGCACTGCATTAGAAGCTGAAACCTCGATACTTTGCTTACAATGACCTATTGTAGTGTTATTTTCACAGTGGGGTTTGCATGCACAGCCCAGTTCCTAATGAACAGGTGAGACCAACAACCCACTTCACATGTGGCCACCAAACAGCCGCCGAATGGGCTCAACTTTTGTTCACTACCAACTTGGCCAGGGCTTCCATTTCCATCCTCAGCTGCACCCAATAGAGCCAGCTCCAGCTGACACTGAAATCAATGGAAAGTCTCAGAGCAGGACTATTAAGCGCGGGTCAAAAAGTGGTAGCGGCAAGGTGCTCTCTCTATATTACCTAAGAACACCCCCGTGTCAGAGAATCCCCAGCTGGTGGGTTACACCAACTTTTCAGTCCCTTTGAACCACCAGAGCAGTATTGAATATTACTGACCAGCAAAAGATCCTGCAAGGGATTTACTTCTATCTGATGGCAACATTATGGCTCATTCTGTGTAAATTGTCTCCTTAACTCCTCTGTGTGGGCTACCCACATCAGTAACGGTGCAGGGGTGGAGAAAGAAGAGCAATGCCGACAGGGCTCACACTTTCACCTCCCATGCAAGTGAGAGGAGAGGGTTATTTAATTGGAGGAGCCTTGGCTCTGCCCATCCCAATCGTCCATCCAGCACAGTTGAGCCCGTGTAGTGGAGAATGGAATTTGCTGTCAGTCTATGCCAGTAGCAGACTATTTCCCCCTAGAAAAGGGAGGAGCTGGGGTCAGAATTTTGACTTACTAATAATTCTCTCCCAGATATGCTCCTGAGACAGCACAGTTATGTATACTCCCAATTATGTTTGCAGTTCACTAACTAGGGTTAACTAACCTTGTGCTCCCCTGTCTGTCTGTCTCCATTTATCATCTTTAGGCTGTAAGCAATTTGGAGCCCAGGCTGTCTTTTTGTTCTGTGTTCGTACAGTACCTAGCACAACGGGGTCCTGGTTCATGATTGGGGCCCATAGGTGCTACTGCAGTACAAATATATAAATACATTTATTATTATTTGTATTGCGGCAATGTCTACAAGTCCTAAGCGTGGACCAGGGCTCCGTTGTGCTAGGTGCTGTACAACAGGACAAAAACATGATCCCTGCCCCAAAGAGTTTACGGACTGGGACTAAACTCTCAATCTAATGTTGAGTCTCTAGATAGTTTCTAAAATCTGCTTCTCTATCAAGAAATACAGAAATTTCCACTCAAATTAAGTGCACTTGGAAAACAAGGCCAATCAAAATAACCCATTAATGATTATTTTAGTTGTCTCAGAAATCTAAGGAGCCTATGAAGGCAGATGCAGTTGTGTTTTGTCTTGAAGATGAGATGAATGATAAACCAGCAGTGCATATCTGACCATCTAAATATAAAAGAAAGATGTGCTCTGTAGAAATAGCAAACCAGTCAACAGATGGCAAACAGATGGATACAAGATCTTGAGATGGTGTACGTACAAAACTTAATTGAAATGAAATTTATAATTCATTGCAATAAATTCCACTTGGGCAGATGAAAGGCAACATCCTTAAGTTAGTTAATGGAGAAAATGGTTTTAAATAATTAAGGGTCTATTTATGAATGTCGCCTACAGTATTCATGAGAGGATCTTCAGTGGGATAACAAAGAATACACTGCTTCTAAGTAAGTAATGAGGAGATGCATTTACTAGCATGTAAGCCCTATGGAGGAAAGCAGATTCTGACCATTTTAGGAGGTTAGAGTATAGGCAAGCAATCCCAGCTCCTGGATAGACAGAGGAAACTCTAAGATCTAGTGATTCAGTACAGGCTGCAGAGAGAGTAGGGGAGCATATGCTAATCTTAAAAAAGAAAGCATAGGCCAGAACTCAAACCCACCCATCCACCTGTCATGAAATACAACCCTCCAAAACAACAAATGAGTCTAGACCAGCATTCCAGGCCATAACACTTCCCCCTCTAATACTAGGAGAAAAACTCCATTCCTCCCACTCCCCGCCTTCTTCTATTAATCTGTTTCAGCATCACAGCCAGACTTTTCACCCTAGGACAAATTTTGCTCTTGGATATTCCACTGTAAACCTTGAGTCTGCTGACTTCACTGGCATTGCTGCTACCTATTTACTCTGCTGCAACTGAGAGAAGTATTTGGCCACAAATGAGTGAGCTGGAAGAAAAGCCAACTTTTCAATTTGCCCTGGCTCTGCCCACAACTTGATCCACCAATCACAGCTCTTACTTTTCTAAGCCAACTTTCAAATGGTTTCCTTTCTCCCAGATGCCTGTCATCAAACTCAGGCCTTGTCTTTCCTGCTAAAAAGGTACATTTTTAACCTCGGAGTAACTAACATGCATGACAAACTTAGTGAATACTAGACACTTTAGTTTTGCTGTGAGGTCAGCCCTATCCTTTTGCCTGGGGCTGACCTCACTTAGATTACCTTGTGGCAAAAGTAAAATGCCTTGTGTTCACTGTGTTTTCACAGGATAGCTCACATGATTAGTTACCTCGAGGTAAGAAATGTACCTTTTTAGCACTGAAGATAAGGCCTCATCCATGACCACACATGCCACACCTCAAGGGAACACCAACACCCTCACCAACACTATCATAGTTATGGGAGAAAGTTTAAGAGAAGACACTGCATTCAGAGAACATGTGGGGGAGTGGGGGGGAATGTCAATCCAGGCTCGACCAGACTAGCAGAGGTCAACATACAGACGAGGAGATCCACAGCCTCAGTTTCATTCCTCTAAAGTCCCTGATGAATCCCATTGACAGACATTAAACAAAACCACCAGAACAACTGGACAGCTAAGAGATATACGCTTTACAAGCCTAACCATTTTCTCCCTCTGTCACAAACCTTCATAGGAAAATAGCAATCGCCAGACTGGATCAGACCTGGAGTCCATCTAGTCCAGTATCCTATCTCCAACTGTGGCCAGCACCTGATGCTTCAGCAGATGGAGCAAGAAACCTACGGGATAGTCAACCTTCAGGGAATGTCTCCTCCTGACGTCCACTAGTTAGAAATTGGCTTAAGCCGTGAAGCATGACGGTTTATATCCCTTTCAACACTCGTATTTGTATATTTACTATAATAATCATCGTCAATTATATTTGTATTACCATAGCGCAGTGTTTCTCAACCTGCAGCCCAATCAGCATGGAGCTGTGGCCCATGTGACATCCTCAGGGCTACAGAGATAGTATTGGATGCAGCCCACATAACACATTGTGTGCCACATATGCCGCCCACAATGGTAAGTAGGTTGAGAACCACTGCCATAGTGCCTAGAAGCCCATGTCATGGATCAGGACCCCATTGTGCTAGGTGCTGTACAAACACAGAACATAAAGAGGATACTTGCCCCAGAGATTTCACAATTTGAGTCATACAGCTGGGTAGTCTTGTTCTACATATCAATGTCTAATCCTACCCCTTCCTGAATCCTGCTTTGTTCTTGGCCTTAATAATATCTACTGGCAATGAGTTCCATAGGCTTATTCATCAACATGTTCTGAATTAGCAAGTAAAATATCCAACCATCTTTTTTTCTTTCTTTTTTGCTTCTTTCAAGGACTATGTCTATTCTCTTCAATTGATTTGCATGAGCATTTAACACAAAAGGTAAAATGTCTGCATCAGTCTCTCAGATAGAATCTACAGACGCAGCAGGGTCATGCACCTTTGGGAGAAAACATGAAAGGTTTGGAAGTCTAAAAAAATGATCAAGTAAAAAAAAAAAAAAGTTGGCTGTGTATCATGGATCTTGTAATATAAACAGATGGAGATTGCATATCTTTGGAAAAGAGTATACTCTGGGTCAGGCGAGTTTCTGCTGGATCAGCAAACCATGGAGCCAAGATCAGCAGCCTTCGACAGGTACCGTTCATTTGTTCTGTCATGTTCAATAAAAAGTTACAAAATATATATTTATATATTTTGTGCTTTCATCTTGAAAACACCTTGTGACAGAGGTTAAATATTTAATTGCACTAACTCAGAGCCAACGATTTGCTTTATTACAATGGAATGTTGCCCCAGTGAATAGTAATTGATAGCACATGTATAGCACCTTACATCTCCAATGATCCCAAAGCACTTTGGAAGCAAGCTCAAGCCAACTCCATTGACTGTAATTGTGTAGGATCAGGCCCTTAAACTGATATACAAGCTCGAGGGCTGATCTTTTGCAGAGACAGTGCCCTCTGCTCATGCTGACTACAAGAATAGTTGAGGGAGCTTAGCAATTCTCAAAAGGTTCTCAAGCTTTTTTTAGGATTGGGTTCACAGTGATCCTGAGTGGCAGACGAGGGGGATTCAGCAGGAGCTGCAGGTGGCCAGCACCCATGGGACACAGCCTGTTCTTGGGGATGCTAGTGTAATCACACTGACCTGGGCATGCCATGATGGAACAGCAGAACTAAGCCCTACGATCCCCTGCACTGCATGGCAGCGACAGGATCAAATTTACAGAGTCCAAACATGTTACAATGGCCCCTTTTGGCTCTATAACCTGCAATCACCTAGTCTGACCTCCAGTATAACACAAGCCATAAGACTTCCCTGATTTTTTTTTCTGTTTGAACTAGAGCAGATCTTTAAGAAAAAAAAAATCCAATCTTGATTTTAAAATTGCCCGTAATGGAGGACCCACCACAACCCTTGGTAAGTTGTTCCAATGGTTAATTACCCTCACTGAAAAAAATTGCACCATATTTCTAGTCTGAATTTTTCTAGATTAGAATTCTAGCCATTGGAGCTTGTTAGACCTTTGTCTTCCAGATTGCAGAGCTCTCTATTATCAAATTTATGTTTCCCGTGTAGCTACTTAAAGACTGTAATCAAATCAACCCATGGCAATTGTGGCTAGCACACAGAAGGAAAGTGCAATGTACATACCTTGATTCCCTTCTTCCCCCAAGTCAGCAGCATCCCCTCAGCAACATCTCCATGTGTTTCATGGGGATGGAATACCCTGCTGAAGCGAAGGCTTCTCCTTGAAGCACTGACTCCTGGTCTGTTGCTTTTACACCTCTTTGGTAAGGACAACGCACAGCTACCAGAACGGAGGGCAATGGTTAGCTCTGCTGCTAATAAGAGGGGTAACCCAGGACAGCACAAGGAGGAGCAGCACTCCACACTATTTGCAGGGCTGGTTCCAAGAACCTCGAGCTCTTTGCAGTTGCAAGGTAGCCTGCTTCCACGAATCCTTCCCCCCGACAAGCAAAGCATATGCTGTGTTCACTGTGGGGTTTTTTTGGTAGTATTTTCTCCCTCCCCTCCCCACACACAGAAGGGGGCAATATAGTCCCCTATATGCAGATCACCCACAATCAGAATGCAGCCACCTCTGGTGTAAAATGTAGCAGCTATTTGCATTTCTAATCCGCAACAGCTAAAGATTAAGATTAAGGTTATCATATCCAATTGAAACCACAGGCAGAATGCAGGGAAGCAGAATATTGTAGCAAAGTTGGAATATAGCCAACAGTAGAAGAAAAGGATATAACAGGTGCTTTTTTTTTTTTTTTTTTTGGAGTTGCACATGGTTCAACAAAACTAAATTAAAAGAATTTGAACCCAGTGTTCAATTCCCGTTTCTTTGGAAAGATATATCCAAACCAGATCTCTCAAAGCATGGACAGACAAATATTTTCCAATTGCAGATTGTTTTTAACAGATCAGTTGCATTCTGATCTGCTTCATAAATGCTGTTGAATTTTAATGACTTGATACTGAAAATTCCTCGTTCTGTAAGCCAGACTCAGCCCTGCTGGAATTCTAAACATAGCTCAGGGCTGAGAGCTCTCAGCAACAGAAAGTGGTTATGGCACCATAAGGATATATCTACACCATGGACCAGCTGTGCCGCTGTAAGGTTCCCTGTGTAGCCGCTCTTTGCCGACAGGAGAGAGCTCTCCTGGCCGGCATAATTAAACCACCCCCAAAGAGCAATGTTAGCAGGAGAGCCTCTCCTGCCAACATAACGCTGCCCACAGCAGCACTTTTTTTTGGTGAAACTTATGGCTGTCAGGAGATGTTTTTTCACACCCCGATCAACAAAAGTTTTACCAACAAAAGTGTTAGTTGTAGACAAAGCCTGTCTCTCTCACAGCCCATGCTCCACTGGGGGTATGGAACCAACCAAAAGCAGGCATTGGTGGCCAGGGTGTCAGCACGTGGCCAGGGCACCTTAGAGAGATGCTAATTCAGCTCATTCCCCCAGACAGACGCTGATGGCGTGTGCCGATCTAGCCTGGGCTGAAACTTAAAGCTCTCTGCCCCAAAGGAGAGCAGTAGTGCAAATACCACCTACCCTTCCCTAGGCGTGTCTATTTTTGGGAACTCAGTTGCCCTTGCTGCAAAGCCAACTGGTCCCACTTGCAGACACAAACACACACTTCTCCTTGCGGTGGGATGGACCAAGCTTTCTGTATCCACAGAAACACCAGAACACGTGACGTTGGGATGGTTCAGCATCCGGGACATACTAGTTTTTAAACAAATAAACAAACCCAGAGATGAGTGTGTCATTTGAATAAACACATACAGATGCATTTACTATTCCCCCCTACACACAACCTCTTCATGAATCTTGCCAGCTATCTCAAGGAAAGATCTACTTCTGCATCACTCCTCCTGAATGAATAGCGCACTGCCACTGGGGTAAACATCCTGTCACATGTATGCTGGCAGTTGTGTGCCAATGTTTCTCTCTCCCCCTCCATGCCTCTTTTTTTCCCTATAATTAAAAAAATGGCCAACCTCCATGCAGGCTTCTGAGCGTGCCTGCCACCCACAAACCTAATTTCACACAATGACAGCCTAATTAATCTTCTTTTGTTTCAATAACATACAGTCTCTGTTCAGCTGTGGAATATGGCAGAACCTTCCTGAGAACACATCTGTCGGGACTGTAGTGTGAATAAAAGAAAACAGCATGTTTGCATTTATATAGCTATGTGCATATCTAGTGATCTGCACATACATATGCACTATAGGTCAATCTATGTAGCTATGTGCTAGATACGTAGGCACTACCGTAATATCTGGGTGCACCAGGAAAACCAGATGCATTAGACCTTGCTACACCTCTGGAAAGTAGCATTACACATAGGAACTACCGTAAGTCATGGAAAGCCCATGTGACTTGTCCAAGGTCACATAGGAAAACTGTGACTGAGCTGGGAATTAAGCCATGGTCTCCTGAGTCCCAAGACAGTGACTTAATCCCAAACCACCCTTTCTTCTGATTCTCAGAGGTGTCCATCACCCATGGTTCCTGTTGGGAGCTGCAGGTGTTTAGCACAACTAAATATCAGGCCTCAAATCTGGAAGCCCTTACTTCTGAAAACCCTTGTTAAAACCAAAGGGGCAAATCCCAAGACACTTACTCAGTCCTTATTTGAGCAAAATCCCCGACTTGATTTAGGGCAAAATTTGTCGTGCAAAAGTCCAGCACAATATCCATCCACCACTTAAGATCCTCTTAAGCCTTCAAATGCACAGGCCTTGTGCCAGCTGTCTGGGAAAGGGCCAATTTCACCTTGAGAAATTTGTCAGCGTCAGGATTGATTAAAAACGGAGTAAAAGCATCTGGATTCAACCGTACACAGGAGTGGCTACTTCCAAAAAGTGTATCAAGTTCTGTGTTGCCAATTCTCACCATTTTATCACCAAATGTCATATCTGGTGCTGTTCTTCATGTCTCAGCTCCCGGAACCACATAATTACATGAAAAATCTCAGCTTTCATTAAGAAAAAGAGTAAGTTTCTAGCCCTCCTGCCTTCAGAGAAAAGCCTGACCCTAAAGGGTTCAAAAACTAAAAGTCAAATAAAAAGAACCCAAGGCTTATTATTTTTAAAAATCTCATGATTTTGAGGGGCCTGACTCTTGGTTTTTGAACACCTGGGGTTGGCAATACTGGACCTTAAAAAGGTTACAACAACCGATCCATCCAGATAGTCAGCTAATGTAAATCCAGCCCTCTCCATGGAAGTAATGGAGTCACACAGCTTTACTCTAGCTTAAGTCTGGCTTTATATGCAGCTTTAACTTTAATAAACGAAATGTGCAGCCTCAATTTAAAATACATGAGGGCTAAATTCTCTCTCGATGTAAGCGAGGGCATCTCCATTAACTTAAATCGAGTTTCTCCCATTTACATCAACAGAGAATTTGGACTACGTTTGGAAAACTTCTAAGGTTACAAGCTACAATTTGCACAATAGGATTTTCTTCTGCTTGGTTGCCTGATATACCTGACAATTGCTACAAAACCGATCAGAATAATGAACACCCATACCAACCATTTTCAGCGGAAACCATGATAATAATTAGAAAGATAAGTGTGATTGGTTCAGGTTCTTCAGGGAAATAATTACAATTTGTGTCAAATAAGAACAAATATTTCAATTTCTGGGCAACATGTCCCATTGTGAATGACTGTGGGCTGTTTCAGTCACAACATGTCATAAGAGGTAGTCTGATTTGATATTTTCAGTTGTACAATTAAACATGACATGTAATAATTAGGCAGGCAGGTTGTACTCAGATACCTACTAGAATATTTCTACCAGCAGATGTCTTCATGTTAGCACCTTCTTGGCTAAGGGAGCACTATGGTGGGCCATATCTGCCTGTAAATACCTGAAAGGGGAAACAGAGAAGTTGGAGAAGAATTATTTATGGTGGGTATGAGTAGGACCAATGGGAAGAAACTAAGAAAAAGAAAATTGAGGCTGAATAGCAGGAAAAGAATCTCTTTGCCAATGAGAACTAAGAGACTGTGAAATACTTTACCAATGGAAGTGAAGGAGGAAGCTCCATCACTTGAGACAATGCTGCTAATCTAATTCTTATAGGAAAGCCCTATGGCATTAAATAGATAATTATGGGGGAGAGTTTCAAAAGACACGAAGGGCAATTAGGCACCCAACTCCCACAGAAAAATCAATAGGAGTTGGGCAATTAACTCACATTTGTTCCTTTGAAAATCTCCACCTATATCCTTCCTGTAGACGTTGATTGGATTGTTGAAAAATTCTGTAGCAAGGCAATCCTTCCTTATTAAAACCAATGGGCCTGTTTCTCATTTACACTAAGGCCCCAAATGGAATTCAGTCCCCACTTTAAAGGCTTCCATCCCCCGCCAGAGCAGCGTAAAGGAGCTTTCTGATTAGTCTACATGCAGATTTTGTACTGGTATAACTATGTCAGTAAAAAAAAAAAATCACATCCTTAAGCGAAACAGTTATACTGGTAAAAATAAATAAATATCTGTATAATACTTACACAGTCCCTCCTCCATTCTGGTATCTGAACACCTAACAGAAATTAATGAAATATACCCTCTGAACATCCCCATTGAGTAGGTAGTATATGAAGAATGGGAAATGGTCTAAAAAAACCCCAAAACTATTCTGTACCAAATATCACATACAGCATATTTCTAGTGGGTTTTCAAAATGTCATGTCTCTGTAGCAGGGAGATCTTGATTTGCTGTCATAGCTGAACAGGTGGAAATCATTTTTATTGTGACTCTTGTTGTTAGTCGTCTTCTTTCTTTGATTAAATGTATTGCACTAAGATGTTGTAATGCTTAGAGGCAACACCGAGGCCTCTGGAAGACACTACCTACATTTCTAAAAGATGGCAACACATTCATACTGTACAATTGATTAATTAGAACAGAAATCATTATCGCTGCTAAAAAAAGGCTTTTGGCTTCCAAAGAGAAATCCATGCATTAGGCACTATGTCAGCCAATGAAGTCCCCTGAAGTCCTCATGCTGTATTAACTCTTACAAAGAGAATAAGAATAATTAACAAGACATCTACTTACAGTGGATATATCTTGCAGAAAATTTATTACTTTGTTTTAAAGAATTTCACTAATCAATAAAAGTTGGTGCTAACTGGAGCTGCTGTTTACATGTTGTAGTGTAATGAAACTTTTTTGACTTTTGTATTTTGTAATAAACAATAAGGATAAAGCAGTAGGATCCAAAATATCAGTAGATGTTTTTAGGCTATTGAGAAACATTCATAGTTACATCAGAAAGGCTAAAAATGTTATCAGGGCTATAAACTTTCATCCCTCAGGTCAACAATTAAGTACCGTAGGTCTGGAAGAAACTTTCCCCAGGGTCAGGTTATTACGTAATTATCCATCATAGGGACTTCTTTTTGCCCCTTCTTCTGAAGCATCTGATATTGGAGATTCTGAACTACATGAATCACTTATCTAATTCTGAATTCCTGTTCTTAGGTCCCTACAATTTACTCCTGGTGGAATTCTGTGCCACTGCACATGCACATAATTAATAAGCCACGCATATTTTTATTTTTTGTGCAGAAAAACGCTTCTGCTGAAAAGTTGCTGCAGTTCCACCTTTTGCCCACCAGAAGGCACTCTGGAAATAGAACACAGCTGCTGCTGCCAGCCAGCTAGTGAAGAGAAAGAGCCTGAAGAGCCTTCTTCACAGCACCTATAGGGCCAGGTCAGGAGACAGGGGCTATGGGAGACAGACAGCATGGGTGCTGGGGGTCAGACAGGGGCTCATAAAGGCTAATGGGGGAGAACAGGCTGGGGCAGAGGCTGAATAGGAGTGGAGGCACAGGGCCACATGGGGATGTGGGAGGGGGTGCAGGGCCACACAAAGGGACGGGGGAGTGGCTGAGTGGGGGCACAGCGACACATGGGGACAGGAGGAGAGGGGTCCAAGGCCACATTGCAATGGGGGAATGGGTGTCTGAGTGGGAGTGGAGGGACACATGTGCTTGACTGAATGGGAGAGGCTAGGGGTCAGCCAGGGTCTGCATGGGGGAAGCTACCTAACAGTCTCTCCCTGCTCTCCCCCTCCCCCGCCCAATAAAATGTGTTCCATACTTTTCCCACCCATACGCAACAACCCTCCAAGTTCAAACCCAGGATCCTTCCCAGAAATTATGGGGGGGAAGGATAGCTCATTGGTTTGAGCATTGGCCTGCTAAACCCAGGGTTGTGAGTTCAATCCCTGAGGGGGCCATTTAGGGATCTGGGGCAAAAATCTGTCTGGAGATTGGTCCTGCTTTGAGCAGGGGGGTTGGACTAGATGACCTCCTGAGGTCCCTTCCAACCCTGATATTCTATGATTCCCCTCAGCTCCCCCATTACCCCTGACTCACCCCAACCTTTGCACTGCTTCTGGGGGGTACAGGAAATATGGTTCTGTATTGTTGTTTAAATGAATTATCAGTCAGAGTTCTGTATTAATATGCCTAGTGAGGAATCTATTTGTCAAAAAACATTTTCTGAATCTTTTTTGTTGTCTGTATTATTACAGACATATTTGCTGACAAGTATTTTGAAATAAATTACCAAAAATAATTGAAACTGGTGTGGTTATATTGTGTTATTTTGACAAATAAAATATGCAGAATTTGAAAATATTGTGTGCAGAATTTTTAATTTTTTGGCACAGAATTCTCCCTGGATTAATAATTTAAAGATTTTTTTCAAAGCTACTTAAAATTCATTGGAATTGAGCATTCTAATTCCCCAGGCAACTTTGAAAAATCACAGCCCAAATGTATATGGCACCCTTCAACCTGAAGGAGCCTAATGCACTTTACAAGTATAACAAATTGTATATTGAGTACATTCCTCCTCAACTAAAATGTGGCTACCTCTGTAATGAAACGTAGCAGCTGATGACAGTGCACAGGAACACTACATAAACATTTAGGTCTAAATGGGAAGAACTGCCAAGGCTAATTGGGTGAAATTCTCTGGCCCCTGTTATAAAAGCGGTCTGACTAAATGATCAGATGGTCCCTTCTAGCTTTAAACTCTATGAATCTAAAACAATGCCCTAGCCAATTAAAAGTGCACGAAAAATTGGTGGGGGAGAGGTAGTTACCCAGGTTTGAATTAGCCAGGACACCGGAGTTAATAGCTCTACTCTTGCACAAAAAAAGGCCATGTAACATTTTAAGGCCACAAGGTGTCAGGAGTTCAGCTTTCACACTTCATCTGATTTAACCTTCAAGAACAAGCACTTTGGGGGAGGGACTGTCCTTTTAGTAAATGTCTGTATGGTGCGTAGCATTATGGGGTCCCAATTGCTGACTGCAGCTCTTAGCTGCTACAGCAATACAGATAATAAATCATCATTTAAAAGCACATGCCTAAACCCAATCCTATTTTTGGATATCAAAATAAATTTTCCCCGGCCAGTGGACAAGTGAAGAACTTCTTAAAATTTCGCTCTTTTTTCAGTCACCCTAACAAACAACGTGGAGATCTTAGACTTTAAGGTCAGAAGGGACCAATATGGTCATCTAGTCTGACCTCCCGCATGATGCAGGCCACAAAAGCTGACCCACCCACTTTCCCTTGAAGTCTTTAAATTAAGTCGCAGAGAATCCTCCAGCCTGCGACCCCTGCCCTATGCTGCGGAGGAAGGCGAAAAACCTCCAGGGTCTCTGCCAATCTACCCTGGAGGAAAATTCCTTCCCGACCCCAAATATGGCGATCAGTAGAACCCCGAGCATACAGGCAAGATTCTACAGCCGGACCCTCATTTTACCAGCGATGGATTGACTAAAATCACGTTATCCCATCAAACCATTCCCTCCATAAACTTATCTAGCCTAATCTTGAAGCCAGAGAGGTCTTTTGCCCCCACCGTTTCCCTCGGAAGGCTGTTCCAAAATTTCACCCCTCTGACGGTTAGAAACCTTCGTCTAATTTCAAGCCTAAACTTCCCCACGGTCAGTTTATATCCATTTGTTCTCGTGTCCACATTAGTACTGAGCTGAAATAATTCCTCTCCCTCCTTGGTATTTATCCCTTTGATATACTTAAAGAGAGCAATCATATCCCCCCTCAGCCTTCTTTTGGTTAGGCTAAACAAACCGAGCTGCTCGAGTCTCCTTTCATAGGAAAGGTTTTCCATTCCTCGGATCATCCTAGTGGCCCTTCTCTGTACCCGTTCCAGTTTGAGTTCATCCTTTTTAAACATAGGAGACCAGAACTGCACACAGTACTCCAAATGAGGTCTCACCAGCGCCTTGTATAACGGAAGCAGCACCTCCTTGTCCCTACTAGAAATACCTCGCCTAACGCATCCCAAGATCGCATTAGTCTTTATGAAGACTTCTCTTTCTTGTGCTTGTGAATACATTAACGGCAAATCAAATACTGTAGAGCTATAAGAAATTGCATAAGAAAGCCCAAGTGTGGGAGACTGGAGATGAACATACAGCATAGGCAGCATGGGTAAAAGGATTATTATTTTATCATGACACCGAAAATTACAATAATCATATGCACAATTTTTCATTCTTATTTATTATCAGTGCGTTACAGGGACTGTTTGGAAAAAGGAAATTGGTGCTTGCTGATTTGACAGCAAAGGACAAATGCCTTGACAGGACATAGTGCTTCCCAAGAAATAATTAAGTCAAAGTATGGTGTAAATCCTACTGGTATTTCTCATTTGGTAGTATTTCTATCAAGAGTCTTCGAAACCTTAAATCCAATATTTTAAATTTATGGGATTCACCTGTGGTTCAAGGTTAGAGGCAGCTGGCATGATGCCTTTGCATTCTTGTCTACCTCATTGTGTGACCCTTTAACTCGTTAATTCAGCACAACAGAGCAATAAGACAGGACAGCACTGCAACTACACCCACTGGGATAAAGAATTTATGGCTGAATAAGTACTGAGCAGGGATGGGACAACAAGTTTGGGTAAAAGTAAGAACCACTCTCCGACGGCACTGAAATTTCTACATACACCTCTACCCTGATACAACGCTGTCCTCGAAAGCCAAAAAATCTTACCGTGTTATAGGTGAAACCGCGTTATATCGAACTTGCTTTGATCCGCCGGAGCGCACAGTCCACCCCCCCCCCCCAAGCGCTGCTTTACCGCATTATATCCGAATTCGTGTTATATCGGGTCGTGTTATATCGGGGTAGAGATGTAATTATTTATATCACGGAATAGCTTAGAGGCCGCAGCAATGTCATGCCAGACACTGTGCACACAATAAGAGACAATCCCTGCCCTGAAGATCCCATGATACAAATAAACAAGACAAAGGGCGGGAGAACAAGCATCAATACCCCAACTTTCAAGGATGAAGGCCCCATTTTACAGGTTGGGAAGGGAGGAACAGAGAGAGTCAAGGACTTGCTAATATCACCTAGAGTGATCTTAGGCAAGACAACCCAGTAGAAAAGGTAGTTGCT
Source organism: Emys orbicularis (assembly GCF_028017835.1). Taxonomy (NCBI): domain Eukaryota; kingdom Metazoa; phylum Chordata; order Testudines; family Emydidae; genus Emys; species Emys orbicularis. The sequence goes on from NC_088684.1 coordinate 138,694,057, forward strand.
GTGCAGAAGCAGATTTTTAATAATCCCAAGGGTGAAATTGTTCAGTTTTGAGATTGTGGTTTGAGCTCAAAAGTCTGGACACTTATCTGATCAGAAATCTGAATCCCTTAAGGTTCACCTGTTAGTGGCACTGAGAAGCAATCACGTATTAGAGCTTTGGGTTAACAGGACGGCACTAAGACACACAAAGGATTGTTTTCCTATGCCACCATCATCACTAATAAAAGCATTACTCTATTAACCTCTCCCACATGGATTTCCCTTAATCTGTACATGAAACTTGAAGCCCTCTAAAAATGCTTCCTGTGGTTTTAAAGGCTCAAGTTGTGCTATGATATTTGTTTAAGAAAAGTTATTGAAGCAACAGATTCTAAATGTTATAATCCAAACAGTCATGGTTGGATGAAAATCCAGTTTATTCAGGAATGCTTACCACCCTGGCAGGCAATCTTATTCCTTTATGAAAATGTTGCTGCCTGATGGGTTGAATAATGAAAGTATAGTAACATCAGCTTTGAAGATGAAAAACACTGCAACACAAGTTTTACTAGTTTTAATGAGATACCTATAACATCACCCAAAAAAGAAAAGAAAAGAAAAAACACCAGGTCATTCAATACAGGCCATGCTGACAGGGTGAACTTGACTTTCAATGCCAAAGATCAACTCCTGCAGTATGTCATAGAGCGTAATTACTCTATAGTTGCTTTATGCCTTGTCCCCTTTGGGAATTTGTCCCAATTGTTGGTGAGCTGTAAGTATAAACCCCCAATCGCCAGATCCTCAAGGTGTATATCCCTGCAGCTCCATTGAAGCCAATGGAGCTCCATTGAAGCCAATGGAGCTCCATTGAAGCCAATGGAGCTCCATTGAAGCCAATGGAGCTCCATTGAAGCCAATGGAGCTCCATTGAAGCCAATGGAGCTCCATTGAAGCCAATGGAGCTATGCTGATTTATAGTAGCTAAAGATCTGACTTGAAATGCAGGCATGGAAAGGCATGATTTGCACTGGCGGTGCTTATCCCAACATCAGGCAGGCGTTAGCTCCACTGAATTGGTGCAGCTATATCAATAGCTGGCTATAGATTGCATGAACTGAGACAAATCCCCAGTGCAGACAAAGCCCCATTCTCATCAATATGGGAAATCAAGGTCTGTAAGGTAATCACAGGAAGAGAAATTAAGGGGCATTTGATTTTCAGTGGGAGGTAGGCATCTAACTCCCTGAAAATTCCAGCCATGATTTTCTGCCATGAAAATACCCAGGACAACACATAGTGAACTGAAGCGGCTAACTCATTAACTCAGCTAGTCACTGCGGTGATTTGTGCAGCAGAAATCTGATCGAGTAGAGAGGTAAGATAACCAACTGATGGAATTTATGTTGCCTCAATACATGAGTTGATCTGCCTTGTTTCAGCTAATAGAGGGATGTGGAGTGGCTTAAATAACCTGATCCGAAGAGAACTAATATCAATGGGGACACCTGAAGAGCAGAAGTAAGGAAAATCTGTTGGAACAAAGCCTCTTGTGACAAGATTCTCACCTTTGCCAATGCTTTATATTCTTAGCCAAACCATTACTAAATCATGATGCAATGTGGCACAATTAGAAATTTCTACTCAAGACAGACCATGGCCTGGAGAACAGGTCGGAAATAAGTGCCCAGGGGAAACTTGTTCAGCAACAACTCAAAGAAATTAAATCCTAGTGAACTTACTGCCCCAAAATGCCAAGCAAGCTGAAAGCAGCAAAGGAGATACCACACTTGTAAGCATTTAACAGATATGCTAAAGCAGTTACACTGATGAAAGTTACATGGGTAGTACTGGACATGGAAGTTATTTTACAAAAGTCCATCAATAAGTAATTTGACTAAGTAAAGCACTTTGGGATGATTGCATTTTACAAGTGATACTAAAAAACACACATACTCCTCTTATTATACAACAGCACACATAATTTCATACTCTGTGAACTGCATTTATCACAATGCATGGAGAACCAGGCACCATATGTGCTTTGGATCCAGCTAAATCCCTCGCTGGGTATAGGGTGTTGCTCAATCTGAACAAACATGGCTGTTTTCCAAAGACATGAACAGCAGCTGTTCTGAGAACAATGGCCCAAATCCCAAGGCCAGGTTAGCAGAGAATACAAGAGAGGTAAGACAGCTACATGACGCAAGGGCTAAAAGATATCCCCAAAGAGTCTCTGCAGGGGGTGCTCAGTGGGGATTGTAAAAGGGTGAACTGACATGTATAATAAAAATAATAATAATAAGGGGTATATTTAAAAAGGGTTAATAAGTGATTCCATGCATGATTTAGATAAGAACGCCCATACTGGGTCAAACCAATCATCCGTCTAGGTCAGTATCCTGTCTTCTGACAGTGGCCAGTGCCAAACGCTTCACAGCTAAATAACAGAACAGGACAATTTAGAGTGGTTCAACCAGTCATCCAGTCCCAGCTTCTAGCAGTTGTTAGTTTAGGGACACCCAGAACATGGGATTGCATCCCTGACCATCTTGGCTAATAGCCATCGATGGACCTATTTTCCATGAGCTTATCTAGTTCTTTTTTGAACCCAGTTATTCTTCGCAACATCCCCTGGCAAAGAGTTCCACAGGTTGACTGTATATTGTATGAAGTAGTACTTCCTTATGTTTGTTTTAAACCTGCTGCCTATTAATTTTGCCAGGTGAACAATAGCTCTTGTTATGTGAAGGGGTAAAAGAAAACCACTTCCTTATTCACTTTCTCTATACCATTCATGATTCTATAGCCCTCTACCATATCCCACCTTAGTCATCTCTTTGTCAAAGCTGAACATTCCCAGTCTTTTTAATCTCTACTCATCTGAAAGCTGTTCCAAACCCCTAATAATTTCTGTTGTTTTTCTTTGTACTTTTTCCAGTTCCAAGGTATCTTTTTTGAGATGAGGAGACCAGAACGGCACACAGTATTCAAGGTATGGGTGTACCATGGATTCATATAGTGGTATTGTAATATTTGCTGTCTTATTATCTATCCCTTTCCTAATGTTAGAGTCTAACAGCCAATTAACAACCAGTCATTTATTAAAACACCTGTTAATGTATTGAACATTTATAAACTCATTTATGGATTAAACCATCGATGGGCTGGTTGGACTCTCACAATCTATAACTGATTTACAAATTATTAGTAGATATCTTACTAAAGGGTTAAACATGTATAACTCATTGACAGGCAGAACATTAATATAAAAAATCAGACCATTATGATTATTGATCTGTTGGATTTTATAACAATTTATAGCAATTGCAAACATGAGTCATTTCTTAATTCATTATACGCTATTTATAAACACACCCTTAATATAAAGTGTGACCCATAAAGCTATATACTAAGGCTTGACTCGCCTCTCACTCACACTCGTATGACTCCTTTGATTTCATCTGAGCCATTCCAACATGGGTAGAATCAGAGCTTTTATGTGTAAGACGCAGGCACACAGCAAAAAATCTGGGGTTTACTTCAGCATTCTGGCTTCAAATATTATATAAAAATCAAAATGTCAAATCAATCATATGTGAGAGTCAATTCAGGCCCCCCACGAGTCTGATCCAAAGCCCACTTAAATTTATGGAAATACCCCCATTGACTTTAATAGTGTCTGGATGCTGCCATGAGTCCTTTGGTTTACTTCCCTCTTATTTCCCCTTCCTTCACTTCCATTTTCTTTCCCTCTACTGTACATCCCTGCAGGGCCAGCTTGGGGCGGCCACTCCGGAGAGGGGCGGCAGGTCCAGCTATTCGGCGGCAATTCGGCGGACGGTCCCTCACTCCCACTCGGAGAGAAGGACCTTCCGCCGAATTGCCGCCGCAGATCGCGATCGCGGCTTTTTTTTTTTTTTGGCTGCTTGGGGCAGCCAAAACCCTGGAGCCGACCCTGCATCCCTGTGTGTGTCCTTTCTTCTGTCTTGTTGCTATTTTTCTTAAATAATATTTCAGCCCTCTCAACCTCTCAGACAAATCTTCCATCACATCTCTTCTCCCAGACATGACCTTCATTTTGTCATTCTAACTTTCTTAGTTGGGTTGGTTTTTTAATTCCCCATCAGTAATTTTTCTCTCTCTCTTTTTTTCCCCACATCCAATTCTTTTCTCCTAACAAGCATTTCTCCTTTTTGCTTCCACTCATGTTACTTTTCTTCCTATTTCTCCCTCTTTCCATATAGTACTCTCCTTCTGTTCAGTTAATTTTGCTCTCCTCACCTTCAAAAGTGTTCTCTTCATTGAGAGCCTGATCCAAATCTGACTGAAGAAGTCAATGGCAGTCTTTGCACTCCCACTGGCTCTAAGAGGGATTTGTCAAAGACTGATTGATAGTATTCCATTTGTCAGAGATGGAAGAGACATTACACTCTTGAAATCACCTCCTTCCAAGGGCAGGTATAACCTTCCGATAAGGAACATATCAGATGTTTAACTGATACCAGATCTGAACTAAGCCAAAAGGCTGAGATGGACGGAAATTGCTTTAAAAAAAAATGTTTGAGTCATCTCAACAGAAGTATAAAAAACCATTTTGATCACAGAAGGCAAAAGGCAGTGACTGTGCAATCTGTAGTACAGGCATCGATGGGTAGATTTTATGGACAATATAATTATTTCCTCGCCCTTAACAGCACCTCAAGCCCAAACTACTTGGCAGTCTGCATATTGTCATCTTAATCTCCCCACATATAGCAACTGTTGTCTCACTTCCCCAAATGCTGCCCTGTTCCAGTTATGTCTCTTTCACTAGGGGGCAAAAAATGCGGGCAGAGCTAGAGAAAGGCATCCTGCCAGATACATAGCCTTTGACACCCACATGATATCACTGCCTCTCCATCCCATTGTAACTTGGAACACTGCTCCGCATATCAAGAAGACTCAATTCTAAAAAAACCCCATTCAGCGGCTAAGAGGAGTTAACTCTTTAATCTTCAGCTCACACCCTCATGTTCTGATGAAGCATCAGAAAGCTCATTTGCAGGACACCCCATGCCTACAGCATCTCACAAGGTAAGCAACCTATTGCACTAGATCCTCAAGCTTAAAATCAGTAGAATTACACTGATTTACACCATCTGAGAATTGGGCCCATTATCATTGCCTCCCTTGCTATTTTCATTTCATTTACAACTTTATCCTAATTAATTAATTATGCTTCACTAATTTGTGCCTGTAAACCTTTTCAGCACCTCCCTTCTCCTGATATTTTAAATGTCCAACAATTAGCTTCTCTCAGCTCCCTTGTCATGTTGTCATTTAAGCTAAACAGTCAAGGTCTTGTTATTTAAAGAAATAAAAAAGTTTCCTTGTTAGTTACTGACATGCACATAACATTGCACAGGAAGTCATTTGCCATTAAAGAATATTTTGCAAGTAGACAAATAAAATAGTATCTGGAAAAAAACATAGATAGAGAGATCTGAGAAAATGGCTTCTCCAGCTTCACCCTACACGATATGTACTGTAAAACCAATGGTATTGGTCTCAGTTGGTGGTTAACTTGTGTTATTTCAAGCTCACATTTTCAATTAGCAGCTGTGCCGCATTTTCACAGAGATCAAAGCCTACGGGTGCCCTGTGCCATACACAGAAGACACCATAAGTTTGTTGAGAATGTACACCAATGCAATATTAATGTCTATCCTCCTGGGGAGTGAGGATAATGTGAGGAAACTCATGGCTGCTTGGAATACACCTCACTTTGGCAACAGCAATAAAACTTTTCAAAAGTGAGCACTGAACTTTGTTGCTAAATGTCTCAGTGCTGTTTAGAAGCAAGTTCAGGTACTGAATAGGTTGCTAAAAGTGAGTTATTGGACTCAGTACAGGGGTAACTGGGTGAAATGCTCTGGTCTGTGTTTGGCAGGAGATCAGACTAGATGATCTAACTGTCCGTTCTATGAAATTCAGACACTATCCTTTCCTCCTGGGGGGGTTTGAAACAATCAAATCTATGAAATTCAGACACTATCCTTTCATCCGGGGGGGAGGGGTAGTTGAAACAACCAAATGTTGCAGATGGATATTTGCATGGGGAATTACTCGTTCCACTTTACCACAACTTTCCAGTTATTTGAGGCCATATTGACTCTAGGGAAACTGACAGAAGTTAGTAGTAGTAGCTCTATTACACATCAGAGATGCCAACTGAGATTGGGGCCTCCTGCTGCTGGGCACTGTTAACACATATCGCGAGAGACAATCCAGGCCCAAAGAACTTGTAACCTAAATACATGACCGAGAAAACCAGCACAAGTTGAGGGAGTGAGTTGTCCTATATCACATCTTTGTCAGAGGCAAGGGATAGAATCCATGTTTCATGACTCCCAGTCAAGTGCCCTGTGCACTAGGACACTAGCTCCCTGAAGTGCTAACAGTATCCACCTAATATTAAATGCATTCTTTATTCATGGTTACAATAATATTGCACCCAAGGTCAAGCTTTCAGTTATTTATTCAGGCTCCCATGTTCCTGCAGCTGCAAGAAGGGTACACAGGAGAAATGAATCTGCAAAGAAACCTGGACCCAGATAGAGATAAAATAAATTTTAGCAGGATGCTCCGCTCCCCTCCCCTCCCACCCCAGCCATGTTACCCATTCACCTGGGAGCACCAAAAACAAGGGAAACTCAGAAGACTCACTAATAAGCATTCTCCCTCACTCAAAACCAGGAGTCAACCCTGGTCCTGTCATCTCAAAGTATGACATAAGGATGAATCCTGATCACTTTACTCATGCAAGTAGCCCCAACGGCTTCCAGGGGGAGCAGGATTTGGCCACTTGTCCACGAAGATGCTAAAAAGGTCCTTAAAGAACAAATAAAAAAGAAATGGCAAACTGCATTGCTTTCTCTCTTTAATGATCGCAAATGCAAGGAATCCTCTCTGTTTCGTCAGGGAATCCTAAGGCCTTATTACAAAACTCAGAGGTTCATCTTAATTGATTTAATTTAGTGCTAAACCCTAATATAGAGGCACTGGTTTCAACCACACTTAAACTGATGGAGGTTAATGCACTAACTTTCCAGTGCAAGTTTACTAATATAGACAAGCTCTAGAGTCAGAATTGCTCTGCAGCTGTAACCCGGGACAGAGAGTTTACCTCCTGTTTAAGCATTTAAATAAGTGACCACATTGATTGCAACGTGATTTCAGTGTCACAGTGGGAGCTGCTAGGTCTTGAGCACTATTGGAAAATTATTTAGGTGCCTGAATGTGAGCTAAGCTCTTAAAAATCTGCCCCTCCACCCCCCACTGGGCCCTTGACAACTGAGCCCCCATCTGGGATGAGGAGAAATAGAAGCATTAGTATTTATTGACCTACATTGGCATGCTCTGTAGTACCTTTAACACCCCTGAACCATTATTAGAACCCTGGCCTGCGGAGCCACTACAGCTAGAGATCTGTCAGCAGTTCGGAGATAAACTTTTCTTTCCAGAGGTTAACTACTCAGCCAAAAAAATCTGCTGACAGATGTTGGGGGCCAGATCCTCAACTAGCATAAGTCAGTGTAAATCTGCTGACTTTAACAGAGCTACAGTTATTACATTAGCTGAGGATCTGGCCCTTGGTTTTTAAGGGGCTTACATAAGTGAGCAGATTTTCAGATTTATATTTTATTGAATTCCCCCCCCCCAAAAAAAATTAGGGGGAGAACAGGGGGAAAAAAAGATGGAAAAAAAATAAAGAAATGGGAAGGGAGGGAGGGAGGGAGGGAAGGAAGGAAAAATAAAGGAAGGCAGACATGCAGGAAAGGGAAAGGAGAGTGACAACTCAGTTTCCATCCACTAGGAATTAAAGAAAGGTTTCTAAAAAGTTAGACCAAATCTTTACATATTCATCTGAGATTTTTAAAAGTGCTCAAAACCCAGTCGACTAAGGATATTTGTGGTTTTTAAATCTGGCACTTGGCACTTAGTCAGGTCCCTAAATTAGGGTGACCAGATGTCCCGATTTTATAGGGACAGTCCGGATATTTGAGGCTTTTTCTTATACAGAAGCCTATTACCCCCCACCCCCTGTCCCAATTTTTCACACTTGCTGTCTGGTCACCCTACCCTAAATACATACCTAACTTTAACCACATGAATAGTGCTATTGATTTCAGTGGTAGAACTCATATGCTTAAACATAAGCCATTCTCTTAACCACCTTGCTGAACTGGGGCCTTATTGTCTTGTCACTAAAATGGCAGTGGCAGAACTGTGATCAGAGCTTGTTAGACCTGACACTCACTCCCCTGCTCTAATTCAATTTAGAACAGCTGTTATTGTAAATGCAAGTGCTGCAACAACTGATCGTTAAGGATATATTTATTTGGGATTAACAGCCATGTAAGTATATACTTATTTGTTATGGGCTTGAGTTGTTGAATTTCAGTAACCATTTTGAATTATCGTTGTTTAATATCATTACAATATCTACCCCATTAAAATAAATGTAACAATTTTAACTACAGCCTTTTAAAAACGATAGCAAGAATGAAAAATAAAACCAGATGTTTTTCTCTGAAGGGGCATTCTGACACCTTGGAAAGGAAGGACATTTCAGTGGGCATTAATCTAGAGACTTTGGGAGACCTGGGTTCAAATTACTACTCTACCACTTACTTCCTGTGTGACCTTGGTCAAGTCATTTAGCCTGTATGTGCCTCAGTGCTCCCCTCTTCAAAATGGGTATAATAGCACGTCCTTCCTCACAAGGGTGATGAGAGGATAAATACAATAGAAATGGTGAGGTGATTCAGATACTGTGATAATGTGGACCAAAAAAAAGATAGAAATGGCTTTGATTTGGCATGCTTTGCACTTATAGCATATGCTTGTTCATAGAAAAACTGGTCATAGATTAAAAAAAAAAAAGCAGCTGTAGTACAAGCACTGTATCTACATCATACAAATTTGTAGGGTTAGTACTTAATGCATAGATCAAAGCTACCTAAGTCTGCATTGACTCAATAGATGCTAACAGCTCCTTTAGAGAAATCAGCTATCCAGTCAGTAATCCATGGATTAAGAGTCCCTCGTTACCTTTTGATGGAGTAGACCATAACTAAAAGCATAGCTATACAGATGCCTCTTACAATGCATGTCCAGAGTTATTTTTTAATTAACAAAGACCCTGTCAAAGAAATATCATGAGTCTGGTTTTCAACCAATGAAAACAAGGACATGTAGGACTAAATTAACTGAGTTGGAGAGGAAGGATGATTTTATGGGTAAAGCACTGGATTGGGACCCAGACGATCTAGGCTAAATTCCCAGTTCAACAATAAAGTTCCTTTGTAACCCCATGTAGGACATTTAATCTCTCTGTACCCCACTATCTCATTTGTAAATGGAGATAGTATCCTTTCTCCCACTCTTTTCTGGTCCTGTCTATTTAGGCAGTAAGCTCTTAAACTCAGGGACCGTCTCCTACTATGGGTTTGGATAGCATCTAAGAGAATGGGATACCAATCTCAATTGGGGCTCTAGAAGCTACTGTAATACAAATAATAATACCACCTTGTTCTTGCACATAGTGTAGGTCGTTGTTAGATCGCACAATGCTTTACATTGTAGGTATCACTATCCCAGGCTTCCAGATGGCAAAACAGAGAAGCAGCAAAATGACTTGCACAAGGTCACATAACAGGTCAGTGGCAACAGAACCTCACTCTCCGAGTCCTCGCCCAGTGCAGTGGCACTAGATTAGAGTCCTTCCCAAGCAGTCATGCCTCCAAGTGTAGCTCTGGTCACCTGGGTAGCTGTGCAGGCAAACTCTGCCACACACAGGAGAATTCCACCCTGCAACTGTAAATCAAGGCTTCCTCATCCGGACATATTTCATTGTAAAGCTGCTAGTCGCTCAGCACTTGGGATGCCACAGGAAGCCAAGCAGAGAACAAAGTACACAGCACAGAGCACTGCAAACACATCCTTTGCTCTCCTCCCTTTGATACCAGGCTACAGCTGGTCGCAGGGTCCAATCTTGCAAGGTGTTGAGTGACCTCCCTTTGAGCTCAGTGGGATGCCACTGTGGGAGTTGAGGGGGGCTCAGAACCCCCACTGGATCAGGTCCTAAATGCAGAGCCCCTTATCATATAGAAATGTTCAGTATTAGACAGTTTTTTACCTACATGACATCTTCCGATTTTCCAGCCTACCTCCGGTAAATAGGCAGATCCACCCTAATGTATATTTATTAGTATTGGGAGACCCAGCTTGTGTTTTGTGCAGGGAGTATTTGTTGTGATGATATTACACCACTGAATATTTATCAGGCTTAGCCTCAGTAAATCAGAAATGGTCCTATAAGACATAGGCAATATCAGAGAGAGAGAGAAAGGTTTTTGCTGGGGAAGAGGAGGAAATCTGCTGAAACAAGTGCATGCTGTGATGGGGTACAGGTGACAGTGATTTATAATGCAGTATTATAGTGTCATAGTGTAACTGTCACTCTTAGCATTTTGTGAGCTAAAGCATGTTCACTGCAGACAGCGCGTTGACTGCGGAAAGGTGCATTGTAGGAGTGTAATGCTATCTGACACTTTTTGTTCCTATCTGTATTAGTGCAATTCAGAAATGAAATTTTCCATGACACCACTGCTGTAATTTGGAAGGAAAATTGTCAGATATGTATGCCGAAAGGTTGGGTTTCAAGTTTTTGATCAAGAGCAGGTACCATAGGGAGAAAGCAGTTAAACACTCACTACGCTGCCAGAATACAACAGCTTTGCAATTCCAGCAGAGAAGACAGACTGGCAAACAACTTTGCTTTTAGATTTGTTTGTGCAATCACACCCCAATCCAAGTCAATGGAAAGACGCCCATTTTCTTCAACAGGCTTTGGATCAGACCCCCAATAGCTAGCTACTTAGCTCTGCTTTGTGGAAAGTGCCCTGAGAAAGCTGCACTCAATAAATTCCAGATTGGGGTCTAGCTGATAGCAGTTGGATCACTTTCCTCAAACACACTGCACAGAGAGCACTTAATTCTTAGAGCCCTTTTATGTGAAGAATAATAAACTAACAATAAAGGCTCTAATCCTGGAGTCTTTACATATCCCTTCATTCATGCAAAGCTTCCACTGTAGCTTGTGAACAGAAGTCATTGTTTGCTCTTAGTAAAGGTTAAAGGCCAAGGTTTTCCAAAGACTAATAATTTTGGGTGACCAATTTGAGATGCCTTAAAGAGGTTTAGATTTTCATAAAGTGCCTTTTCACTTCTGAGAATCAGGCCACTTTAAGGTGCTCTCAAGTTGGGTGCCCAAAAATACTAGCCACTTTAGAAAATGTTAGCCAAAGTCTCTAGGATTTAACCCAGTAATAATTCCTTATAGTGCTTTAGCACCTTGTATCCCAAGATCTCAGAACTCTTAAAAAAATATTGTCATTAAATCTTATTTAGTTAAATTATCCTCTGAAGGTATGAGAAATAAGTAAGTGTTATTACATCCATTCCCCAGATAGATAAAACATTAAATGTGTGTGTGTTAATCTAAGTTTACACATTCACTCAATGGTACAGCGGGAAACAGAATTTAGGACTCCTCAGGCCTGGTCTACACTACCCGCCGGAATCGGCGGGTAGAAATCGACCTCTCGGGGATCGATTTATCGCGTCCCGTCAGGACGCGACAATCAATCCCCGAATCGACGCTCTTACTCCACCAGCGAAGGTGGGAGTAAGAGCCGTCGACGGGAAGCCGTGGAGGTCGATTTTGCCGCCGTCCTCACAGCGGGGTAAGTCGGCTGCGATACGTCAAATTCAGCTACGCTATTCGCGTAGCTGAATTTGCGTATCTTAAATTGACCCCCCCCTGTAGTGTAGATGTAGCCTAAGTGGCTTCCCTGCTTGGATCAATAGACTAAGTTCTCCTCCCAGAGCAGGTGATATAACACAGAAATCCTGATTCCCAGTGTCACACCCAGGGCCGGCTCCAGGGTTTTGGCTGCCCAAAGCAGCCCAAAAAAAAAAAAAAAAAAAAAGCCGCGATCGCGATCTGTGGTGGCAATTCGGCGGGAGGTCCTACACTCCGAGCCGGAGTGAGGGACCGTCCGCCGAATAGCTGGACGTGCCACCCCTCTCCGGAGTGGCCGCCCCAAGCACCTGCTTGACAAGCTGGTGCCTGGAGCCGGCCCTGGTCACACCACACATCCTCTCAAACCCAGGAACAGAATCTAGGTGTCCTGACTTTCAGTCCCTCAAGCTAACCAGCAGAAGACACAGACAAGCTCAGAGCAGCACTAAGTACAACACTTTTTCCATATTCTGAAATAAAGGCATGTACCTATTTTTCTGCATTTGGACAAGAAACTTTCTCATGCCTAATAAGTCAATATTTGATCCAGTTACAGTCTCTCTGCCTGATGAAACAAAAATATCAAACAAAAACGACTTTTTGTAAAGTCTTGTAACAAATTCTACAAAGAAAGTAGTTTTTTCAATAACTATCTAAAGATGACTTCCCCCTTCCAAAAAATAAAATCTATGACCATAAATCAATACTTTGCCTGAATGTATTATAAGAACTTCTAAGCAACCTACTTCTAGGTGGGAAGGAAAGACACTTGGAAAGCTAAGTACAAATGTATTTGAAATAAATAAGGATTACACTGAGAGTTTATACTGAGAGTTTCACTGAACAGAAAGTATTTCAGAGTAGTTCCGGAACACATCAGTGATAGGCTCTTTATAGATAGATACCTCAGATAACTAGTTACAGCATGGTCCAACTCCATTGGCTTCACTTAATAACAATGAAATTACACTGAGGAGCAAGCTGGCTCCAGATTTTGGGAAGTAACTAGAAAGATTCATGGAGGATAGGTCCATCAATTAGCCAGGATGGGCAGCGATAGTGTCCCTAGCTTCTGTTTGCCAGAAGCTGGGAAAGGGCGACAGGGGATGAATCACTTGATGATTACCTGTTCTGTTCATTTCCTCTGGGGCACCTCACATTGGCCACTGTCGGAAGATAGGATACTGGGCTAGATGGACCTTTGGTGTGACCCAGTATGGCCGTTCTTATGTTCTTCTTCTGGCTACCTATGCTGAAACTAGATCCTAAAGTTCTGGGAGTTTGTCAAATTTGGGTTAAATCTTGATTCTCTTGAAATCAGTGGCAAATCTCCCATTGAATTCAACAGTGCAGGATTTGTCCCTTTCTCCTTATATACCACAGTGTCCCAAACCAAAATCATAGATCCAGCCTTCCCTGACAGCCAGATGTTGGTGACTACCTATATATATCGGGCTGGACCAAAAATTCCAGATGTACTATGCAATGTTTGAAATCTTGATCTAGATATGAATTTTGTAGCTTGAACCCATCCTTAATATCTAACATGTATCATTGGCTAAACAAAGATTACTATGTAAAGGCCAAATTCTACTAGCAGACAAGTGTAAAACTGAAATATCTCCACTGAGGTCAATGGAACAACTCCAGGTTTACACGGGTGTAAAGGAAAACAGAATTCAGCCCTAGCAATGAATGGAATGCATGATATATGACTTTACTGGAAAAGCAGATCCCAATATCACTCCCCAAACTATGGAGAAGTTATCTTCAGATGTAAATACAAGCGTCATGGCTCAGCCCATCTCCACTACCAACAAACAAGGAATAAGCCCATGGGATCATTATATTATTTATTTCTATAGTGCCAAATTCTAAGCTCTTATTCATGCTAGTCTACATCCAGAGTATCTGCATGAAGACAAAGGAGTCGATCCAAATTTAAAACAGAGATAACGCAAGGAGCATCTGCCCCATTGTCCATAACAAAGAGACTAAATTCTCAATAGACAAAGCATTTTGTTAATATTTATTTGAGGGAAGTAGGAAAGCATATAGGAATTTTGGCTGAAGTGGATGTGAAGGAAGAAAGAGTGGACAAATCATGGGCTATGGACAGGGGTGTACAGCATGCAGAAAGAGGATGCAGAGGAAATGGGTTACTTAATAAAAAGGAAATGATGAATGGATGGTTAAAAAAGACTGGGGGGGGGGAGGGAGACAGATCCTCAAGTTGAGTAAGTCACTTTGGTGGGATTCTGTGCTGAGCCCCTAAGAGAATCTGCAGCCCAGGCAGGGGATGGGGGTTAGGTGCCTTTAAGCCACTTCTCTACCCTCTGGATTTGGGGCTGGAGTGGCTCCCACTGTAATTATATAGCTCCCTAGGTCTGTCTAGGTTATGGCAGCCTCCCTGAGCATCTCAATGGACCACACACGGTGCTGCTCAGAATACCTATAGTGCTGAGTGCAGCGGCCCTGTCCCCAACATGCTACTCCTGCCCCAATCTCACCTCCAGTACATCCTATCCAGGGCTTATGAGAGGGTCTTTATGGCTGTCCTGCGCAGTTTTTGCACGAGGGGCATGATCCCCTGGCTGGATCCAAGGCTTTTAGAGCTCCTTTACATCACTCTGCTTCTTTACCCAGTGTAAAGAGGCTGAAGCAGAGGTAAAGATCTCAATCTATACCCCCCTGGAGGTAAATGAAACTATACCAGTTTACACCACCTGAGGATCTGGCTCTTTTTAACAGCGTATATTTTACTGTGTATTATAATCAGATGGAACACAGTCTCCTGTGGGACTTCAATGTTCAATACATCATAGAGTTTTCTCAAATTAGTGTGTAGGAGGCTGAAATAGAAATCAAGAAGATAAAGAAGATAAATATATTTTCCTTTATTATTTATATGTAAAGTAATATCCTGACATTCAATACATTTTTTTTTTTTTTGCTGACAAGTAGAATCTCTTAGCAAAAAGATTTCAAATGAGTATCGGTGCATATCACAAGACCATCAGTTTAGCATGGTTAGCATACTATGCTTATGCCGAAATACGTGTTTTTAAATGAAAACGAAAACCTTAAAAAAGCTTGAATGTGGCCTCTGTGTTTGATTTGCTCCTGAAAGAAAGGGAAACCCTCAACATCCATATTAAACTGTTATAAATGCAACTTTCCATTTAAAAAGCAAGTTTCCAACAGACAACTCTCCCTGTACAGAAAATTACACACACCCACTATTAGTACTGGTGGGAAAACAGTTTTTGCCATGAAAAATGTTGACTTTTCATAGAAAAACTGAAAATGAAATCTCAAATTTTCCACTGAAAATAGACACCTTTTTTTTTTTTGGCTAAATCATTTAATTCCAAACCAAATTTTCTAGCAAAAATGTTTTGAAGGACATTTTGGAATCAGCCCTAATGTCACAAAAATATGTGCATGGACGCTCACACATATGCTATACAATATATGAGCTATATCAGTGATAAACCTTGCTCACATAAATGTGTATATGTATTACAACTGGTCAGGACTTCATGTGGGCACACAAGCTTCTAAGGAAAAGCTTCTTTTTTCTTTCCATTTTTAATAAACTCTTTTTTGGGGAAGGAGGTCCTTAAAAACAATCTGGAAACTAAAAATGTTTGTGTGACACCCTGACACCCCAATATTCATCACTGTCTTGTAATTATGATATGGCTTATACAAAGTATGCCTTGTGAGATGTCATTCTAAACGTCTTGATCTGCTAGACAGTTATATCTCGTTGGATTGTATGTGCTACCGTTGTATGTGAAGATATGAAGTTTAGCTATGTGTGTGTTACTGAAACATGTCATGAGGTTGAAAACACCCACAAGTAGCCTTTCAGGTATGACAGTAAAAAGGCCAAACAATGTTACCTCTCAGAGATAGCACTACACAATGGGAACTGTTTGACCCAGGTCACAGCAAAAGAGCTTTCCAGCAAGTGGGGAGAAGATATAAAAGGGGGGAAATGACATCATGGGGGGGACTTCACTCTCCCTACAACACACCTGGAAACACCTGAGGAACAAAGACTGAGCTGTGGGAAGTGATGGTCCCAGGCTAGAAGGAGTTTTAGCTTGTGTATGAAAACCTGGGAAAGCCAAGGCAACTTGTGCCTTAAGAATCTGCCATCCTGTTTATCACCCAGGGTGAGAATTTGCTAATTTATATCCTACCTATCTAGTGTGTTAAACTTAATCTGCGTTTTCTGTTTATTTACTAAAGTAATCTGCTTTGATCTGTTTGCTATCACTTATAGTCACTCAAAATCTATCTTTTATAGTTAATAAACTTGTTTTGTCCCTAAAACCAGTGTGGAACTCATACTTGGGGCAGAAAGCTTTTGCATTTCTCTCTGTACATTGAGGGAGAGGGTGAATTTTTTACGAGCTTACGCTGCATACTTCTCTGCGCAGCGCAAGACGATACAATTTTGGGTTTACACTCCAGAGGGGGTGTGCACTTGCATGCTGGGCAATACCTTAGCTGAGCTCTCCCATGCAGGCTGATCTCAGCATCTGTGTGAATATAGCTGCAGCTGGGTGTGTTTCCACCTGTGTGTGTGCTGGAAGGGGACTTGAGAGCCTGTCACTGCAGCACAGAGTAAGGGAAACCCAGGCTGGTGGACAGGTGGGCTCAGTGGTATCCCAGTTCCAAGTGGCACTCCAGGGGGAACTTGTCACAGTTTGGTTTTCATTAAAACTAAATTTCTAGAGAATTTTTTATTAAAAAAAAATGTTTTGTCAAAAAAATATTTTAAGCAAAAAACAAGACAGTGACAGAAATTATTTGACCAGCTCTAATATGCATGTGTAATATACCCACTCACATGCTTATGAGCAAAGATGATCAGTAGCATCACCCAATTAATTCAATGGTAGAGACTAAATCCAAGTAAACAGAGTTGTACAAATATAACATAGCAAAACTTGGCCCAAATTCTGCCAAAATTTGCCTTCTCTAGTTAGCTGAGCTAAACAGAACACAATAAAGTAAAAGCTCACAAAAGCCTTCTCTATCACTGATCTATTTGAAAAGGAAATTGCTCAATTTTATAGTATTTGAAATATTGAAACATCATTATGAATTTATCTGATTTTCATTTGTAATACACTTGATCGTAACAATTTAATTTGGCATTCATTTCTGCCACACGCATTTCTATAGGTAATAGATAATTTAGTAATAGATTTTGGACACAGACACAAGAGCTAAATTATATTCGAATTCACATAGAATAATATATTGCATATACACTGAGTATCATTGTATTAATCATGATCAATGGCTTTACAATTGGAGAATAAAGAAAGTAATGATTTGCTACACATTATGAAGTGCTGCTGAATAGTTTTAAGAATAGCATAAGAATAAGTTTCATTGAAAGGAAGTTTGACAACACTCTACAATAAGTGGGAAATATTTTATTATTTTGGTACTCATTTTAATCCCATTGATTAATCACTTTTATATTCATGTGGATGAAACAGAATAAAGACAGCTGTTGATACCTAAGTACTCCCTTGCATTTGTCTGCCTCGCATATGCACAACCTTTGTTGTAGCAAAATATATGGAATCAACAGGATAAGCAGTTTGGTCAGATAGGGACAGCAAGAAAACGGGGGCCAGGCTTATTCCTGACTTTACATCTTATTTGCTGTATTAAATTTAGGCAGGTTTCTTAGCCGCAGATTTAGCAAAGCACTTCATACTGCCTAAATCCCATTGACTTGACTGGGAGTTAGACTAATGCTTAAAGTTAAGCACATTCTTCACAGAATCAAGGCCTTACTTTTACATTGCCTCTATTTTCTTATCTGCAAAACAGGCGACACTAATGCATGTAAGGGAGTGAAGGTTAATTGGATTCAGTATTTGGTTTTGGATGAAAGTAGGGTTACCATACGTCCGTTTTTTCCCGGACATGTCCGGCTTTTCGGCAATCAAACCCCCGTCCGGGGGGAATTGCCAAAAAGCCGAACATGTCCGGGAAAAATACTGGCCGGTCACTTCCTCTCCCGCGGCTGCTCTGCTCCTCCCCTGACTCAGACTTCGGCTCTGTTTAAGAGCCAAGCTGCCCGAGCCAGCGCTACCAGCTTCGGGCAGCCCCCGTGCCTCCGGACCCCAGCCGCCGGCCGGGCACTTCCCTTCCCGGGCTCCAGCTGCTCTGCTCCAGCAGCGCAGGGTCCGGAGGCACGGGGGCTGCCCGAAGCCGGTAGCGCTGGCTCGGGCAGCTTGGCTCTTAAACAGAGCCGAAGAGTCAGGGGAGGAGCACGGCAGCCGGAGCCCGGGAGGGGAAGTGCCCGGCCGGGGGCGCAGGGTCCGGAGGCATGGGGGCTGCCCGAAGCCCGAGCGCTACCGGATTCATGGTTTGCCGGGCAGCCTCCAGACCCTGCGCCCCCGGCTGGGCGCTTCCCCTCCCGGGCTCCAGCTGCGCTGGGGAAGCGCCGGCCGGGGGCGCAGGGTCTGAAGGCTGCCCGGCAAACTGTGAAGCCAGTAGCGCTCGGGCAGCCCTTTTCGCGTGGCTGGGAGGGAGAAGGGGGAGTTAGGGTGGGGTCTTTGGGGGAAAGGGCGGAGTTGGGGCGGGGCCGGGGGTGGGGAAAGGGGCGGGGCCAGGGCCCGTGGAGTGTCCTCTTTTTTTATTTTTTAAATATGGTAACCCTAATGAAAGATTATTATTACGTGTATTGCAGTAACACTTAAGAGCCCCGGTCAGGACTAGGACTCCACTGTGCAAGGTTCTGTACAGTCAAGCAGCAAAAATACAGCAATTGTTTCAAACTACTGAAAATCTAAGACAAGAGAAAAGTGGATACAGATGGGGGGGGGAGAGGAGCATAAGGAAACAATCAGACAATGCTGGTCAGTATGAGAGGCAGCAGTTTCAGAAAGAAAGCTATTGTATTAATTAAATAGGTTAGGAACACAGGAATTGCCAAGGGCCTATCCTGCCCAATATCCTGTCTTGAACATTAGCTAGTTACAGCCAGGTGTAAAGAAGACAAAAACCTGCAGTAGGCAGTAATGGAATAACCTGCCTCTAGGGAAGTTACTTCCTAACTTCCATTAATTAGAAGCTGGTTTATACCCTCAAGCAATAAACTCTTCTCACACTACTAATGGTTTTTGTTGTTGTTGTTAATATGTGCTATAACCACTCAGGATATTCTTGTCTTCCTCATACATGTCAAATCTTTTCTTTTCCAAATCTGCTAAGTTCCTACTGTTATTACTACATTTTCTGCTTTGTATTTAAAATATATATAGTATAGACTTTTTTTTAAATAAATACCACCAGGGTCAGTAGGAGCTTTTCAGACAAAAATCTACATCATGAGGTGTAGCTCATGGTTGCAGGGAGGTGTGGGCTTTCAGAGACTAGGGGATAGGATTAGGTTTTATCCAAGGCCCCTCGTTATTCTCTCTTAGGTACTTACATAGCCCCCATACACTCTCTAATATATTTATTCTCACAACACCCTCGTGAGGTATGAGTGCGCTACCCCCATTTTACAGATGGGGAGCTAAAGTTAAGGCCTTGCATACATGTCACAGTGAAAAGCAGGCTGTGTCCACACTACAGTGTGTAGCTACATGCAGCAGAGAAAGGCTCTGGCAGCAGGGAGGCCTGCTGGAGTCTTTCCCTGCTTCCTCTCCCAGCTAGAACCTTTCCTTGCTGCCAAAGTCTTTCACTGTGGCGGGGAAAGTCTCTGGCAGAGGGATACTACACTGCTAAAAATAGCAGTGTTGGCACGGGAGGCACTGCATGGATGTGTAGAGAGCGGTGTGTGGTACATACCAGAAGACTCTGGTGTATCTTTACTTTACTCGCCTAAGCGGTGCCACAGTGGTTATAGGACTATTTATACCCATGGCTAAGGGGTCATGCAGTATCTTTACTCTACACGCCACTGTAAACATAGACAAAGCCTAATTGACTTCCCACAGTCACATAACAAGTCCGGGGCATAGCAAAGATTTGAACCCAGGTCTCCTAAGTCTCATGGTAGTGTCTAAGCACTTGATGTTCTTTCCTCTAAAAAGAAGGTAGCTGTGAAGTGCAGAACCCCTCTTCCCTGAAGCAGCATCTACAACTCTTCTAGGGCTGAGGGGAAAAATCACTCATATGATGATCTAACAGGTCTTTTCCATCTCAAACTTCTATGTATCTATAAGCAAAGAGACACAATCTTGTCTATTCAATTCCACCGCTTTCAAGTTTGTATCCATTCATTTGATTTAAAAGAGAGGAATACAAAGTAAATGGATCATCGGGGGGATAGTATGAAATAAGATATAATAAGGATGTCATACATGATTTAAAGGAGTCTGGCATAGGAACTAGACAGGAAGGCTCAGTATGCAGATGAGTCGATAACACAATAATTTACAAAACAATATTTAAGAAAAAAATTATGAAGGAGGAATACACAAAAATAAATTTCTCTCAACTCAGACTAAATTTAAAAAGCAATCTAGCAACTGCCAGGGAAAACCGAAACTCCAGAGTGATGAAATAAGTGGAAGCATAAATTATGCAACATCGTTAATCAATATGCATACAATTTGGAAGAGCTCTGTTGCACTGAAGTGTTTAAAAATAAAAGTGCTCGTTATCCTGTGAATCCTCAGAAGCACCTATGCAATGGCATGCTGTGGCGCACACAAATCAGCCGTTCTCAGAGTACACATTTCCTTGCGACGATTTTTCAGTCTCTTACTCCAGGAGGGTTTTTAACTTTGCAGCACCAATCCATTATCTGAGAGAGCAGAGTTATGCATTCATGCTGTAGGGAACAGTTCAGTGTAGCATGCTCCCTTGGATACATTTATTTTAAGGTACAGAAAGAATTCTTTATTTTTTTCCCTTCCCCCTTTGAAAGATTAAGGTTAATCTGAACATTGTCCCTATGGAAATCTTGGATTTATTTTCCATACCCACTTATTCTATTTAAAAGCCCTTGCTTGAATTCAGGCGGCACTTACCACTATGTTTGGCATTACTGAGGCCTGCTCTACACTAGGAAATTAGGTCAATATAACTATGTGGCTCAGAGGTATGAAAAACCCTTTAGGGTTTTAAATCAATATAGTCTGGGATTGCCCAAGGGAGTTAGGTGCCCAATATAAGGGAGTTAGGTGCCTAATTTAAATGGAACTTTAATAAGAATGATGGTCCAGTGGGTAGGGCACCCGACTGGGACTCTGAAGACCTGGGTTCAGTTTCCTATTCTCTCTCTAAGACTTTTTTTTTTAATCTTGGGCAAGTCACTTATTCTCTCTCTGCCTTGGTTCCCCATCAGTAAAATGGAAACAACAACACTTCACACTATTGGCGTGTTGAGAGGTTAAAATACATTAAAAAGATTGTGAGCTGCACAGATGTTATGGCAATAACCTGACAGAGATAGATGACTCCCTTTGAAAATCCCAGTCATAATGCTGATGAAAGCTGCAAGTCTAGCAGCTGTGGAGACGACAAGCCTTCGTTTAGAATCTTTGTGGCATGAGCAAAGATTTTTCCTCACCCCATCGGCCTGATTCTGTGCCACTGCAGTCACTGGGACTTTTACCATTGGCTTCAATGGGCGCAGGATCACCCTCTTTGGATTTTTATACCGCTGCTCAAAAGCGCAGTCTCTGAGCGCCTTCCACATAAACTCAATCACAACAGTGAGGGCCCTGGAGGATTTCATGGAATCTCTGGCACTTCTTCCTGGTCAGATCAAAGCCTATGTGACTCAACTTAGGACCACTTCCAGAATGAAAGGGGAATTCAAATTTCCTTGACCATTCTACTTGGACTACCAATCAGTGCCAGCTGTGGTGGCGGCTTTTTGTGATGTCAGCTGGACTGATGTGCTAACTCCTTATCTGTTCCACCTTATAGTTAGCTGTGACACTCTGAGTACCTTTCCCAGACCTGGAGAAGGACTCTGAGTAAGCTCGAAACAGAAGTCGGTCCAATACAAGGTATTACCTCACCCACCGCATCTCCCTAATATTCTGGGACCAACACTGCTACAGCACCTCTGCAAACAACGTTTACCCTTGTTAACATTTTGTTCAGATGAAGTTAATGCTATGAGAGTTTGGATTGAACTCAACAGGAGATATGTATGCACTTCAAAGGATATGTCCCTATGAAAGTGAGAGAGTGTTGGCGCTCATTATAGTCAAGCATAACATTATTATTTTTATCATGGTAGGCCTAGTAACCCCACTCGGGGATCAGAGTTCTATTGCACCAGGCACTTTGCAAAGAGGCAGACCAAAGACAGAACTCAGAGAAGGATTATGGCATAATCAAGTGATGGATGAACCAACCAATGGGGTGAGATGGCGGACAAGGCAATGGGAAAGATGGGTGAAATGCATGAGTAAGCAGTATCAGCAATACTACTTGACTCTTATTAGCACTTTTTAATCCATAGCTCTCAAAGAACTTTGCAAAGAGAGCTGGGCAAAATGATCCCCCATTTTACAGATTGGGGAAACTGAGGCACAACATTTTGACATGACATGTCCAAAGCCACTCAACAGGCCAGTGGCAGAGACAGAAGTAGAATCCACTGCTCTACGCACACAGCTCTGTGAATTATATCTCCCATCAGAAATTATGGTGATGCTCATGCAGGACTTGAATTTTACTCACTATAAATACTAGACAAGCAGGCAAAGATTCTTCTGACCTTCACTGCTATTTAGGTCCTAAGAAGAGACCTTCAAACACTGCCCACTTTGGTAACCTATCCCATCAATTCCCTTCTGTCTTATTTATGCAGGCAGGTGAAGAGGTACAACTGTGGATTTTTTTTTTGCCCCTTAGTGTATCACACAATTTATTGCCATTCACAATTATTCAAGTTTTCAAGGCGCCAGCTAGAAATAAATCTTTGGTTAATGTAATTGGAAATCCCCAGTGCAGCAGGTGAATATGCCTTCCATAAATAAAAAGGTTTGTGTGCCTTACATTTTACCTAATCATGAATATCCTACCCTTGAAAGCAAATTGGATATAAAAGAATATGAATGAAATGATAAGGATGTTACTTTTGGGTCAAATTCTAATGAGAGATAAGTACAGAAGTTTATGCATGTAAAAGTAATGTGCATCTACGTAGGAGGAATAAAAGCCACAGTAGTGACAGGGCATTTACCTGTAATTGTACCCAGAGAAAACCTGAGACAAACATGCATACATAAGAGTTTAGTTCCTAATATCACAAAGGGAGGCAGCGTGGTGCCTCTGGGATGGAAGCTGGCAGTTGCTTACCAGCACATAGCTACACTACAGGAGAAAAAGTAAAGAGTACCATATCCAACTGAAATTACAGGGGAGGGTTTGAAGTAGGCAGATGCATTATCCAAACTGCGGCCAATGCCTCCTAAGCACCATGCAATATTTTACGAAGAGTATCAATATGATAAAATTGGAAGGGTGGTAACTTGAAATGGTATATTTAACCCCGACAATCATGCTGTGTACCAAGTGATTTAATATGACTGTCACAACAGTAATATGCCTAGGCTGGTAGCCTGTTCCAATAGAGACCGGTATTAGTTGCTTCAGGTAAAGGTGTAAAGTACTCCCCCTACATAATATTTCAAGGTCTAACTAAACCTCGCATATACTAGGAGTTTAAACAATACTGCTTCTTTGTATGATGCATAAAGTAGATATAATGCTTAACTTACAAAGTAGCAATAATGAGGTTTAATTAACAATTTGAAAAAAGGATATTTGTCAGCTAGTTTGGACTATAGGGGTGTAAAAAGCAGTGTAAAAAGCATCAAAGTGCTTCAGTGTAACTGCCCTGCGTGGATGCTCTGAGTGTGAACTAAAAAGTTCCTATTTTGTACAAATGTAATCCTGTTTGAAGAGGATTATGTTACTGCACACTAGGAACTTCTTAGTTTGTACCTACAGCATGCACATAGGGGAATTACATTACAACACTTCGGAGTATGGGGTGTGTGAATAACTGTGCACACCGAACTGTGGGGCAGTGTAGATATAGCCTCAGATAATTGATGCTGTGGGTAAAATCCAGACCCGACTGAACTCAATATGAGGTTTGCAGCAATGCGGCCAGAATTTTGTCCTCTTGTGTCCAATGACAATTCAAAATCATGACAAAGCTCCCAGTGTTTTCAATGGAAGCAGGCCCTATATTAAAACTAATAGTTAAAATCATTGTTGTTTCAGATGAGCATAGCAATATTTTCATCAGCACTACTTTATAATTCTTGAACTGCTAACCTTCTTGTCTCCCTGGGATCTTTTAAAGTTGGACTAGCCCCTTCCAACTTAATGCAGAATACTCAAGAGTAATTACTGAATCTGAACGTATCCAGTTGAAAGCAGTCACAGATCCAAATCTTTACTCCACCAAGACTTTTGACAATTATATTTTATTACAATCCATGAATTTGAACCACAAAGGAATCCTATTAATAATTTTCTACCTAAAATGTTATAAAAAAGGATATGTCCCTTTCAAGATTTAGTATATGAAAAAAAATGATTTAGTGTTGTGACAAATAACTACAGTCATTGATGCTGTTGTGCTACTGGGCATCTCATTAAGTATTAAGAGTCAGACAATATCCATCACTTCCATAGAAACCCTGCTTTAATTTAAGGCAAATGAAAGAGAAAATTGGATGGAGGGTCTAGCTGGGGGAGAAGGAATATTCTGAAGTCAAATATTACTAGAAAACTGTTCCATGAATTTTTCATTTCTCTTCTTCTGTATGCCAGAGATACAATATGTAAAGACCCCCCCTATACTCAAGGTCACATTGTAGCAGAGTTAGCCATGCACTTTGCCTTTTGAAGTTAATTGAATTCTGTATGACGCTGAGTGGACTGGAATGATATCGGTGCAGTCTCCTATCACGTATAGAAACAGCGGAATGGCACGACTGATACTTCTTCCCCATCTCCCCTATTTATCTCCCTTTGGCCATAGGTATCTCTACATGGTGTCCACAGCCCAGAACATTACTGAATAAGATGCCTTAAGGCAGTGCACTGGCTTTAGCTACCTCAAAAACCTTCCCTTACATTTCTTATTTTGTCTTTACTGAGGCTGTTTAAAAAAAAAAAAAAGACTCAATAGCTATTCTATTCTTCCAAAGTTTGGATTTTGACTGCATGTGAGGAAGGCAGTGAGCCAAGTTCATCCCTGGCATAACTCTATAGAAGTCAATATGCCTATGCCTGCTGTCACACCAGTGACTAACCGGTTTAATTCCATTGGGATGGATACTAGAAAGGAAGGATGTTCTTATTAGATTTTTAAGGCCTAGATCCTCACAGGTATTTAGGCACCTAACTCTTATACTGGTTTAATTCCTTTGTTCCTGATTCTACTTTCTCTTACATGGCAAAATGCTACTGATTTCAGTGGAGTTCTCCTGATTTACACTAGCGTGAGAGATTAATCAAGCACAATAATGTTAAATCAGCATAAAATAGGAGTGTGAACTAGCTTAATCTGAGTTACATTAGGGAAGATTCCCCCTACTTTAGCATTAAAAAAATTCCCCCAACATAATCGCAAACCCACTTTATGAATTTGCCAGTCCTGTGTCCCTATCATGATATGCTACTTATGTAGCATACAGAAATGACTCAAAGGAGTCTATTTAAGGAGCTAGGTCTTCAAGGCATGTTGAGGCACTGCTATAAAAGTAGCAATACTTTATCTTGCAAAATTATCAGACATACATTGACTTTTTCTGTATGACCCTGAGACATGATTAGTCAGATTCTTGGATTGATTTATTTCTTACAACCTTCAAAGAATCCACTGTAGTTTGAAGAGGTACAAGCTAAACTTTACTGGGCCCTGAGGAAGAGATTACAGATGGACCCAAAGTTCAAGAGCTTTGGAATTCTGTCATGTCTCTTGCGGTGGTCAAATATTCAGTGTCTTAATCACAAGACCAGCCAGATTGGATATTTGCATGCTGTGCTCTCTCTTCAAGCATATACAGTGTAAGGCAGTGGATGCTCTAAAATTACAGTATGGTATATACAACTAGGCAGAGTTTTTCAGCTGAAACATTTTGGCAACACTGAAATGTTTCAATTTGTATCAGGTTCATTTGGACATGTTTGAAATGAAACATTTTGATTTGAATTTTATTTTTAAAAGATCAAAGAATGTTCAAATAGAGACAGAAATCTAACAAACATTTAGTTCAACTTTAAACACAGACTGTTTGATTCTTCCAAAATTTCTCAAAATGTCATTTTTTTTGTATTAACATTATTTCCCCCCTGATTTTTCGCAATTGCTGCCAAACCAATAAATCTGTTATTCACACAGCTCTAATAGTATATTAAAAGGGAGGTTTACAAAGGCACAAAAAAGAAGTTAGTTAAGTGCCATCTCCCATGGGTAAAAAAAATAAATCAGAGCAACGCCTATGAAATGTCCTCTTGAAACAAGGGTCAAATTAACATTACGGGGAGTCAGCAGTTCCTCTCCAGTAAACATACCTTCATTATCCTTATCTTAATCAAAAACAATGATCATAGTGCCAATTTAAGAGCACACACATGCAATCTGGGTTAATTGATTTGCTCAAGAGGTTTTTTTTTTTTTAAATTAGGAAACGTCATTCGTCTCCTTGCCCTTGATAATAGAGTGAGGCCATGTCCACCTCACTTTTGCCCTTTATTGCTAAAATTCCAAATCCCGTGATAACCACAGCTCTGTTTTATTCCTTCCCTCTCATTCTCTAATATAGAAGAATGTGTACAACTCAGGTGGGCAGTTTGTGTACATTTTGTGCAGCATTCTTCCTATTCACCGTCTCAAGCAAAACCCAGTTATAGGCCCTTTCTGCTGTCCATTAGATTACTATTGGCAAAAATAAAAGTTAGTGCTCATAATGGTGCCCTCCCCCTTGGCTCTACTGCTACTTTCCACTCTAGAGAGCGCTAGAAAGAATAGCAAGACACACTGCTATTGAAGGACCATCAATAGGAACATCTACTTTTCCGATTAACAGAAATGAAGCAACAGCGTAAGTGACACATTCATTACAAGCCAGGTTTTAAGAAGAGTTCAGCATCCAGCGGCTCTCCCCTTTAGTCATCTGAAGAGGCAGTCAGCTTTTCAAAAGCGCTCAGAAACCAACAGCCCCCACTGAGAACATTTTAGGCCTGCTGAATGCTGAGCACTTTTGAACATCTGGCTACTTCATACAGGTGCCTAAAGGAGCTTCTGGAAATCTTTTTGAAAACGTGGCTGCAAGATGTTTTGGAAAAATCTGGCCATGCACTTTTTTGAGTGTGACAATGCAGACCGCAATCTTCCTTGATTTGCACTGAGCCTGGGTATTTGCCCGTGCAAAGTCAGTGTAAAGCACTACCAAACTGGAATGGTCACATGCTATACCTAGTTTATGCTCATCCTGCACACAAAATCCGTAAGGAAAGATTTCAAGCAAAAGCAGGTGGGTCTCGGCATACAAGACTAGGGAACAGCAAGCATAGATGGCAGAAGGGTGAGAGGAGGAAGAGGAGAGCAGCGAAGTATAACACACCTGCACACACAGGTAGATATTGTGACACAGATGGCAATTTCCTGCAATATTCTGGACAAACTCTCTTGAATTAAGTTTATGTATCATTGTGGGTCGGGGATTGTATGTCCCTCACCCAATCCTTAGGGAAAGGTTGGAAGGACTTTGGCCTACTGAGACACCATAAGACTTGGGTGCTTGTTCTGGGCAAAAGGAATGATGACCTGGTAGCCACAGGAAAACCCCTGGGTGAAGTGTGAAGGACTGTTCACCAACCAGAGCCCTTGTTGGTGTGAACGAGTTACTCTGGTAAGCTTACTAGCATGTGTGAAGGTTCTTTTTATTGTTTTGAATATGTTTTCTCTGCAATGCTTTTACCTGAAGAATAAATGGGTTTGCTTAAAGAGAGGTGCGTGGCAACTTAACTGTGGCAATTACATAGTTTACGGTCTCTGAAGAGAAACATAAAGCAAGCCAACTTAGGCAGCCTGATTAGAGTGACCAGATGTCCCGATTTTATAGGGACAATCCCGATTTTCGGGTCTTTTTCTTATATAGGCTCCTATTATCCCCCACCCCTGTCCCGATTTTTCACATTTGCTGTCTGGTCACCCTAAGCCTGATTGTGCTGGGGAATTCACAGCATAGGCAGGGAGCTGTGCAGTCTGGAAATACCCTACTCAGGAGGGAGAGAGACACGGGTCTCTGACCAGGAAGCTGAGAGCCTAGAGTTGGTGCTCTTGCTGGACCATAGAGGGGGAATACAGGTGCATCTGCCTATGACGTAAGATAGCTTTGGAAGGCAGCGTGGTCTAGTGGATAATGCACTGGACTGGAACTCAAGAAAACTGTATTCTAATCCTGGCTCTGCTATTGACCGACTGTGATCTTAAGCAAATCACTTCAGCTCTCTGTGCTTCTTTCCCCCCGCCCCCCATTTCGCCTGTCTCGTCTATTTAGAGAAGTTCTTCAGGGCAGCGACTGCCTTCTCATTAAGTGTCTACACAGAGCTTAGCAAAATAGGGTCCTGAGTTTGCTCAGGACATCAAGGCACTACTGTAATATAAACAATAAGTGACTGTATCAGCATCTGTAAATAGTTTCGATACACACAAAGGCAAAATTCATCCCTGTTTTTAAAATGCATTGACCTCTCCATTGGAGTTACACCAGTAGTGAAGATGGCCCCTTACTTAAGACCCTCTGAGGTTTTCTGATCCTCTGATTCTGAATACTGACACATGTTTTTAAGTCTTACTTTCCGAATTATATCCCAGGGATAAATTCAGCTGCACGGGGTGTTTCTCCTTATTTTTAGCCAGTTTATTTTTAATATATTTCATAGGAAACCTCCAACTGATCTAAGGTGATTTTCACATCCTGCAATTAATTACACCGGTCTACAATTTTTGAGAAGTCGTCTGCTTCAGAGATAAAATGTGCTATTTATTATGTATTTTGATGTGCTGAATTCAAATATGACAATTAAAACAACTGATTGGCTACTGTTTCTAAGATATTTAAGTTTTTACATTTTATGTCTATGTATATTGTGTAGATAGTAGAGTTTTAATCATAAATTGTAAACCTAGGTCTTTTCATGTGTTTATGGTTGCTTTACATGATAATATTTCACCTGTCCTATTTATGTAACACTTTAAAAATCAGCAAAAGGGTTATATAAATAAAATGTATTATGAAACAAAAGGCAAAACACTATTATGTACATAGTTTAGTCCTATTCAGTATCTACTCGGCGCTTCTTGGCTTGTCTCTTGTATTCATTAAATGGAGCATCTCTTGTCACTGTCCAGTAATAGTCTGCAAGCATTGATGGGCTACATTTGCCCTGATAGCGTTTCTCCATTGTTGCAATGTCCTGGTGAAATTGCTCGCCGTGCTCGTCGCTCACTGCTCCGCAGTTCGGTGGGAAAAAATCTAGATGAGAGTGCAAAAAATGTATCTTTAGTGACATGTTGCAACCAAGGCTTTTGTATGCCTTGAGGAGGTTTTCCACCAACAACCTGTAGTTGTCTGCCTTGTTGTTTCCGAGAAAATTTATTGCCACTAACTGGAAGGCTTTCCATGCCGTCTTTTCCTTGCCACGCAGTGTATGGTCAAATGCATCATCTCGAAGAAGTTCACGAATCTGAGGACCAACAAAGACACCTTCCTTTATCTTAGCTTCACTTAACCTTGGAAATTTTCCACGGAGGTACTTGAAAGCTGCTTGTGTTTTGTCAATGGCCTTGACAAAGTTCTTCATCAGACCCAGCTTGATGTGTAAGGGTGGTAACAAAATCTTCCTTGATTCAACAAGTGGTGGATGCTGAACACTTTTCCTCCCAGGCTCCAATGACTGTCGGAGTGGCCAATCTTTCTTGATGTAGTGGGAATCTCTTGCACAACTATCCCATTCGCAGAGAAAACAGCAGTACTTTGTGTATCCAGTCTGCAGACCAAGCAAGAGAGCAATAACCTTCAAATCGCCACAAAGCTGCCACTGATGTTGGTCATAGTTTATGCACTTCAAAAGTTGTTTCATGTTGTCATAGGTTTCCTTCATATGGACTGCATGACCAACTGGAATTGATGGCAAAACATTGCCATTATGCAGTAAAACAGCTTTAAGACTCGTCTTCGATGAATCAATGAACAGTCTCCACTCATCTGGATCGTGAACGATGTTGAGGGCTGCTATCACACCATCGATGTTGTTGCAGGCTACAAGATCACCTTCCATGAAGAAGAATGGGACAAGATCCTTTTGACGGTCACGGAACATGGAAACCCTAACATCACGTGCCAGGAGATTCCACTGCTGTAGTCTGGAGCCCAACAGCTCTGCCTTACTCTTGGGTAGTTCCAAATCCCTGACTAGGTCATTCAGTTCACCTTGTGTTATGAGGTATGGTTCAGAGGAGGAGGATGGGAGAAAATGTGGGTCCTGTGACATTGATGGTTCAGGACCAGAAGTTTCATCCTCTTCCTCTTCCTCGTCTGACTCAAGTGAGAATGATTCTGGTGCATCAGGAACCGGCAGTCCTTCTCCGTGGGGTACTGGGCGTATAGCTGATGGAATGTTTGGATAATGCACAGTCCACTTTTTCTTCTTTGACACACCTTTCCCAACTGGAGGCACCATGCAGAAGTAACAATTGCTGGTATGATCTGTTGGCTCTCTCCAAATCATTGGCACTGCAAAAGGCATAGATTTCCTTTTCCTGTTCAACCACTGGCGAAGATTTGTTGCACAAGTGTTGCAGATATGTGTAGGGTCCACCTCTTGTCCTGATCTCCAATTTTGCAGCCAAAATAGAGGTGATAGGCTTTCTTAACCATAGTGGTTATACTGCGCTTTTGTGATGCAAAAGTCACTTCACCACAAACATAGCAGAAGTTATCTGCACTGTTCACACAAGTACGAGGCATCTCTGCTCACTTTGGCTAAACAGAAATGTGTCCCTTTGCAAAATCAAACACTGACAAATAAGAGAGCATGACACTGTATGATTTATAGAGCTGATATAGGGCAATTTGTTCAGCAGAGTGATGTAAGCTTCGTTATGATTGCATCATCCATGACTTCTAGGAATAACATGATGCAATTCATATCATGTATGATACAATACCAGCTTCAGATTGCATCATTCATTGTTTTGCCTAAAAAGCATGTACTGTCCAAACCCAGTCATAGATTTATTCATAGATCCAGTCAAAGATGTATTTTAGTCATTTCTGGTTTAAATTGAGATCCCTTCCCTTTATAACTCACTTATCCTCCGCCATTCCCAAGTCAAGGGTCGTATATACTGACCCAATAGCATATCTTGAAAACTAGAGCCAATCAACAATTTTAAGCATCATTTTCGTTCTCAGTGACCCAGAATTAGTAAAGTTTGACTACATTTATTTCAGAAGCATTTTGGCTGTAGAGCAGTGTTATTAAATATTGATATTAGAGTAGCACCCAAAGACCCCAAGCTGGATAAGGGATCATTATGATGATTTATATTACAGAGGCCTAGAGGACCCAACTGTGATTGGAACCACATTGTGTTAGATGCTAAGAAACACAGGGTGCATCTAATCTATTCACTGCCAGCAGCTGTAAGTAAACCTGCACCAAAGATCCTGCAATCTAAATATGCAAGAGAGAGTAAGTGACTTACCAAAGGTCATACAGAAGGTCAGCGGAAAAGCTGGGACTAGAACGCAGGTCTACCAATTCATAGCCAAGGGCCCTATCCACTAGACCCTTTGACGTCAATAGGCCCAGGTTTTTGCTCCAATGAATCTCAGATTTCCCAAGGCTCAAATGGGAGTTAGGTTTCCATTGCCCACTGAAAGTCAATGGGATTGGGTATCTAAATCCTTTCACTTGGGGCTTCTGAAAAATATCCCCCAAATGAAATATAGGATAAAAATGCAGGTTATTTTCCCAAAATCCAAAAAAGCAATAAAAAAAGTAATCAGGATTTGGGGTTTTAACCCCCCCTCCCCCGTCCAAATGCAATCTAAACAGGAGAACGCTCATTTATGCTCACTGTGTCTGGGAAAGCATGGAAACACTTGCTGAGAGAGAAGCCTAAATTGCTTTGATATCAAAGCCATTTAAAAGCTTTATTTACATTCACTCTGTGTGAATGCTTCCATATGGTCAAACCCGTGGATTACAACTCTGTGGGAAAAGGTGAGTAGGTTATCTAGTGTGGAAGCAAAAAAAGAAACTGTCAAAAAAGAACTGCAATGCATGACAGTTTGTTAGCAAAAGTCAGGCTAACTGTAACCCTGATAACGCGAAATTTGTAGAAGCAAGAATTGTGTAAGGCAGGTAAAAAAAAACTGTGTAAAAAGTTATTGTGACCTTGTATAAATAAGGTGTAGAAGACCTTGTGTAAATAAAGTATAGAAAATATTGTATATTGGCAAAAGTCAAAACAAGTAAAAAATTAAGATATCAAGATGGCCTATGTATAACAAGATGCAGCTGTCCCTCATTATTTCTGTAATGAAAGGTATAAATGCTTGCTGTAATTAGTTACCAGGGGGAGACCTGCACCGGCAGTTACTACGGATCGTTCCCCTTCGAACCCCATGGCGCCACAATAGAGGTAAGAGACCTTTTGAAATCTCTATTGGGGTGTCGGAGGAGGACTGTCCGTGGGGCCGTCTGTCCCTGTTGGGCTCACGCCATCCGAACTTATTGACTGTGCAGCAAGGTCAGATGCTGAGCGGCGTGGGGGAATTGTTTGCCGCCCCCTGTATGCATATGCGAGGTGCATAGGTTTGCACCTGTGTTGAGGTGCATAGGTTTGCACCTGTGTTGAGGGGTTGTTACTGCCTCAGCAGGAGGGGTTTTTACCGCCTCGAGTGATGCATCGAGGTACTTGGGAATAGTACCTAAGGTACTTGGGAATAGTAAGGGAGTAAGGCCTTGGTCTGTGTGTGTGTGTGTGTGTGTGTACACCAGTGTGAATTGAGTGTTACCGGAAGACGCCCAGAGTACTCTGCGAAGTCTTTTGGCTCATGACCAGAACTACTCTAACGCAAGCCCGGTAACTAGAGGATCTTTTAGGAGATCCGACCCACGGTACGCTAACTTGGCCTGGCATCGTCCGGCGGGGAGGCTACCTGGGTCTAGAAGTGTGTGAACCCATCTTCCCTCCCCTTTTCCTCTCCGTGTGAGCCACTGACAGTCTGACCATCTCACTGGATGCAACAGAGTAAGCGGCGCCGTCTCTCTGAAATTAGCCGACGCTCTTTGCTGAAGGGAGGTGTAGGAGGTCATGGCTATCCTCATTAGTCTCTCCTGTGTGAGTACCCTGTAGGAAAAGTTCCTTAGTTTATAAGCCGCTAGCCCGGGCAGGGCATCCTCCTCCCTGTGTGTATGATTGGAAAATGGGTGGGGGACAGTCTAAGCATTCCCTTTCACCCCCTAAGGGTACCCCAGCTTATTTCATGTACGTACATTATGGTCCAACAACCTGCAGGTATTTAAATAGTTGGAATCTTTACACGCATGCAAATCCATCTAAACAATGCCCACTAGAAGGTACCTTCGATTTAAATAAACTTAAATATCTCAAAGAAACCCTGGCTTCGCCAAAAGCCTATGATACGCAGTGGGAGCAATTTGTCTGTTGGTGGGAGGAAGCAACAAAGACTCCACGAGTCTCGGGTGCAGAGTCTAAAGGACTCCCAGGAAAAATTAAAAGTCCAAGTATACAATTTACAACTTAAATGTAAGGCATCCGGCAGTCTTCCTGCTCGAGCAGTTCCTTCTGCTCCTCTTTATCCCCAATTAGTTAGACCTGAGAGTGAGGAGGAAACTGCTGAGAATATTGTAGATTTCTTCAGTAACATTCAGCAGCAGCAGCCCATGCCTCCTCCTCCCCCCCTGCCGGGTGTGTCTGTTAACGAATCTCACCCAGCAGTGCCAACTTCACCACCGCATGTATCAGCTGCACACATTGTTCTTTCTTCTCCTGAGAGAGAAGCCTCCTCTTCACCACAGAGGGGTGATTCTGATCTTCCCAGTAGCTCTCCCGAGACTGATCCCTCTGAAGAGGGTGCCCGTTATTTTACTAGAAGCGTAGCACAGGCAGTCCAGCTTCCTTTAAGAGAACTGCCCGGGACTACAGGACAGTTGGTTACAGTGCATGCCCCGTAGTTGCCAAAAAGTCTAAAAAACTTGGTGAAGAAATTTCCTAATGTCAGGGAGGAGCCAAAAAAATTTAGAGACGAGCTCCAGATGGTGGTTCAGTGTTATAATCCATCTTGGGCAGACATTAATCAACTCTTACGGCTGATTATGGCAGCCAAAGTTCGACAACGGCTTACTAGACAGGCAGCTTGGCCAGGTGCCGACCCTGGAATTGACCGTGATTTGAAAGAGGCTAGGGACCGTCTCTTAAATTCTATTACGGAAGTCTGCCCTAAAAAGACAGATTGAACAAAAATTACCTACTGTAAACAAAATAAAGAAGAGTCCCCTGCTAATTATCTGAATAGACTGACTAAGGTTTTTAAACAACATTCGGGAATTGCTCAGCCAGCTAATAATGCTAGAGAAGCAGTAGGGGCTGCTTTTGTTCAGGGACTCTTACCAAAAATTCAGCAGCAGTTAAGAACTATCTGTATTGGCTGGCAAACTAAGCCCCTTTCTGAATTGGTGACAGTCGCCAATCATTGTACAGCTTGCATAGAGCAGAAGAAAGAAAATACTGAAACAAAACTGTTGACATTGCAGTTAAAAACTTATCAAAACCAGGGCCGTGGGGGAATGAAAGGAGGACGAGGACGAGGTCGTGAGCGAGGAAAAGGGAAAGGTCCCTCGTATCCTGCCCAGTCCAGGTACAATGCATGCTACATTTGTGGCCAAGAGGGACACTGGAAAGATGCGTGCCCAGCCCAATTATCTCAGAACCCTCCACCTCCTTTCCCAAATCCTGAAGCATCTACTTTTACCCCACAAACTACCTCTTACTAGGACAGCCTGAGGGAACGTAACTGCATCATGAATCCTTTAATTCCCATTAATCAAGAGAGTCCCTATGTAAATTGTGAAATTGCAGAACAAACTGTTACTTGTCTTGTGGATACTGAAGCTAGTAGATCTGCTCTAAGATCCTCGGAGTTTCCTTCTGTTCCTTTGTCAATTTTGTCTGTAAATGCCGTTGGCATTTCAAATCAACCTGTTTCGCATCCTGTCACAAAACCCCTTGTGGTTTCACTAGGGCCCCTTGCTAACAAGCATGCATTCTTGCTCAGCCCCTCCTCTCCTGTGAATCTGCTGGGAAGGGATCTTTTGTGTAAATTAGGCTGTACTATCTATTGCACACCAGATGGCATATTCTTACAAGTTCCTAATAAAAATACTAATTTTGCTAGATGTGCCTTTGCAAAATCCTGATCTTATTTACTTTGTAAATGGTTCGTGCTTGCAAGATTCTAAGGGTAAATTGGTTGCTGGTTATGCTGTGTGCTCTGCACACGCTGTTATTGAAAGTGCTTTTCTTCCTTCTGTGTTTTCTTCTCAAGTAGCCGAACTTGTGGCTTTAACTAGAGCCTGCATTCTAGCTCAAGATCAAGCAGTTACAATTTATACAGACTCTCGTTATGCTTTTGGAGTGGTACATAATTATGGTTTGCTCTGGAAGTATAAAGGTTTCCTTACATCCACTGGTTCTCCTATTAAGAATAGTCTGTATGTATCTGCTCTTCTAGATGCCCTTTTATTGCTCAAAGCTATAGCTGTTGTTAAATGTATAGCTCACCAGACCCCTCATAATAAAGTTACCCGTGAAAATGCTTTGGCAGACTCTGCAGCCAAAGCAGCGGCCCTTTCTGCACCTCAGGCTGAATATACTTGTGCTTTAATTAAACAGCCTCCACTAGCCTCCCTTAAGGATCTGGCCAAAATCCAGGAAGCAGCACCTGCAGCTAAGAAACGTTTTTTGGAGTGCTAATGGCTGTATTCTACATCCTGACCATCTTTGGCGTGCCCCAGCTGGTCGCCTGGTTGCACCAAAGATGCTAATGCCCTATCTTGCTCGTGTATACCACGGAATGGCACACGTGAGCAAAGGGGGGATGGTTGCTGCAGTTAACCGAGATTGGTGTGCATTCGGTTTCCCAGTCATTGCACATCACTACTGTCAACAATGTGTGATTTGTCAGCAGCATAACATTAGTAAAGCTGTTAAAGTTAGGCAGGCAGCTCCCCCTCCCCCTTGGGGACCTTTTGTAAATGTTCAAATTGATTTTATTCAACTGTCTAAATGTTGTGGTTATAAATATGTATTGGTTTTAGTGGATGTATTTTCAAATTGGGTTGAAGCTTTTCCCTGCAGGAAAGCAGATGCCAGGACTGTTGTGAAACTTCTGCTTAAAGATTTTGTACCACGATTTGGCATCCCTGTGAGTATCAACAGTGACCGTGGAACTCATTTTACTGGACAAATTGTAAAAGAGTTATGTGCAGCTTTGCAGATCCAACACAACCTTCACTGCCCCCACCATCCGCAGTCTGCCGGGGCAGTGGAACGCCAGAATGGAATTCTGAAAAATAAACTGGCCAAGTTTTGTGCTGAAACAAACTTAAAGTGGCCAGATGCCCTTCCTCTGGCACTAATAAGTATGAAAGCCACTCCCAATCAAAAGACTGGACTCAGCCCTCATGAGATTTTGACAGGGCGCCCGATGCGACTACCAATTGCGCCCCCACTGATCCTAGCTCAGATGGACATTCATTTAATGAATGACACAATGCTTAAGTATTGTCAGGCACTAATGAAATGTGTTAAGTCTTTTTATACACAGGTAAAAGAAGCACTACCCAAGGATCCTGTGCAACCCTGCCACTCGCTGGAACCAGAAGACTGGGTCTACATAAAGGTCCATCAACGAAAGACTGCCTTGGCTCCACGCTGAAAGGGCCCTTTCCAAGTCCTGTTAACCACCAACACCGCTGTAAAGTGCCAAGGACTGCCCACCTGGACCCATGCTTCTCACTGCAAAAAGACCCCTCCACCTGGAGAGGATTCTCCAGCTGCTGATCAGCCTATTTCTCCTGCTAGCTCTGCTGTGCCTTCTGGACAGCAGAAAAAGAGGACAAGGTGAAGTGCTAGTAACCTCTCCCTTGTCCACTGACAGATCTACAATGCCTTTAAATTCTTTTACAGGAATCACACCAGTACAGGGTGAAGTGCTAGTAACCTCTCCCCTGCACTATGGTAAATCACAACTGCTTTTAAAAAAAAAAGAAAAAACACTCGCTCTGCTGAAACCACCAAAGTCCAGGAATTCCTGACTACAAAAAACATTAATAACTGGCCCTAGTGAAAAAGACAGAGCATTGTTTATTGGCAAGGAGGGAACTGTGGGGACCGTTCCTGGAAATGCGGGGTCCAGTGGTGGGGTGGATTCTTTCCAGGGGCAGGACTTTGTGCTTATGAACAGGTACCTTCAGGATGCACTACCCTTCCTAATTGGCTTTCAAAAAATAAATATCAAAAACGCCTTGCCACCACTAGGACTACACCCACTAGTCCCTTGACCCTTGCCACCACCACTGTAACTTACCCAAATACAAACCGTACTGTATATTCCAATGAAACCCATTGGCCAAGGCTTTCACATCTTAGTGATTTACTGAAATTTTGTTCAAAAAAATTATTCTTTAAAGTTCAAAATAATGTATATAAGCAAACAATTAAATAAAAAACAAATACATCAGTAAAAATAAAAATACATAATATCACTACCAGCGAACCCCAAAAATTAATAATTGCAATTAATGGGTTCTATAATAAAGTAAATATAATGGTTGTTCCTGGAACTTGTACTGTGTTAAATAAAAAAGGCCCTTACTGTTATTTGGTCACCCAATTAGTGAACAATTGAACAAATACCCAAATTGTTCACAGGGGGCTGCCATTAAATTAGCACAACAGAGGGCTTGGGTTATTTCTTCTAAAAAGAAGAGAGACTTGACCGAATCCCTATTGGATGGGGCCAATAATGCAGCAGCAGTTTGGAATATTTTTAAAAACCAAAAACATAATAAAAAATTGGGGCAACTAGAGAAGGCCATTGGCCTTGTTTCTGAAGCACAACTAACCCAGGTACAGACTGGAGTTGGTGAGTTACATGTTATTTCCGCCCTTAGTTCTATGACCCAAAAGTTGCTAAAAAAAATGGTACTGAATATCACTGAGGCTGGAAAGGCATTGCAGTGGGATCTAGCATGTTCAAAAATTCAGGATTTCCTGAATGACCAGCTAATGGCCATTCGAAATGATCTAGAACATCAGGCTTGGCCCACTGCCCTTACAGACACATCAGGAGTACCATCTGATCTGTGGCCATGGAGACATACTTAGAAACTTTCTGGATGAAAGTGCGGACGTTCTCAATGCTCCTTCCAAGCATATGGACCGGTAAAGGGGGTGTGGGCTCCCACATACCGTATCCTGCTGAGTCCATGGAAAGGATGCATGTGGGATTGGGTAATTCACCGAGACATCTGGGAAATTAGACCACCTGGTATGCCCAATCGATTTTTAGTCAGTGCTCCTGGAATTACACCTGACATTTGAATAGAATTAGGTAGTCTATGGACATTTTGGCCATTAAAACCCCCACAGCTTCAGTGTATACGTAAACTGAAGCCAGGAAAAGTTGTCACTGTTTATAATTACGTTTGTTGGAAAAGTAGGGGACAAGGAACTACCCTGACAGGACACTTACTTTTTCAAGCTAATAAAAGCTGTGTGTATGTTAATGACACCACATTACAAGACATGCATTTTAATCTCACTACCACTGCAGGCAATCATATTATTTATTGGCCTGCAAATAGAGTTTTCCAAGTAGCCCTTATGTTCCAAATATCCTTTAATTGGACTAGTTTAGTACCTAATAAATTTCAGAATTTGTTTTCACTGTTACCAGAGATTCAGAAAATCTCTGAAGTACAAGGGCAAATTCACATGCTTCAAAATATATATCAAGTTAAAAAGTATGCCTTTCAGACTGCTTATAGAGTATCTACTTTATGTACTAAGTATGATGTATTGTGCTTTGTGACTAAGGCCTGGTCTACACTAACCCCCAAATTCGAACTAAGGTACGCAACTTCAGCTACGTGAATAACGTAGCTGAAGTCGACATACCTTAGTTCGAACTTACCGCGGTTCAGACACGGTCCACACGCGGCAGGCAGGCTCCCCGTCGACTCCGCGGTACTCCTCTCGCCGAGCTGGAGTACCGCAGTCGACGGCGAGCACTTCCAGGATCGATTTATCGCGTCCAGACCAGACGGGATAAATCGAACCCGGAAGTTCGATTGCCAGCCGTCGAACTACCGCGGTAGTGTAGACCTGGCCTTAGGCTGTACAACAACCCCATTATAGTATTGCTATGAAAATGTTATTGCTTGTATTGTTATTAGTTAGCTTAGAATTATATTATTGTTGTTGTAAAAGACGTAATAATAGTAATACCTTTCATGTCCATGCTAATCATGCATTGTCATTACATCCCATCAGAACCGCTCAGAGAAATGTAAAATCTGAAGTCCAGGACTTGATGCAAATAGAGGTTTGAGAATGTTTGTTGTACTAAAAGTACAAAAGGGGGGGTTGTGGAAGCAAAAAAAGAAACTGTCAAAAAAGAACTGCAATGCATGACAGTTTGTTAGCAAAAGTCAGGCTAACTGTAACCCTGATAACGCGAAATTTGTAGAAGCAAGAATTGTGTAAGGCGGGTAGAAAAAAACTGTGTAAAAAGTTATCGTGACCTTGTATAAATAAGGTGTAGAAGACC
This sequence comes from Emys orbicularis, assembly GCF_028017835.1. Classification (NCBI taxonomy): domain Eukaryota; kingdom Metazoa; phylum Chordata; order Testudines; family Emydidae; genus Emys; species Emys orbicularis. Next base: position 138,733,798 of record NC_088684.1, read on the forward strand.
TTGTGTAAATAAAGTATAGAAAATATTGTATATTGGCAAAAGTCAAAACAAGTAAAAAATTAAGATATCAAGATGGCCTATGTATAACAAGATGCAGCCGTCCCTCATTATTTCTGTAATGAAAGGTATAAATGCTTGCTGTAATTAGTTACCAGGGGGAGACCTGCTTAGCTCTCTCCCTCTGCACAATTGTAAAAGTTAATAAAGCTTCTGACTTGCTGTACCCAAACAAAAAAGTAAAAACTCAGTTTTTCTCCGACACTAGCTCTTCACGTGCAAATTATATTCTTCCAGCAATCAACACAGCTCTCAGCTTCCTTTTCTTTCAACAGTTCCATCTAAATCACTTTCCCATTCAAACCTGTTACCTCAATTGAACCAAAGCCTCTCTAAAATTGGTAAATAAAACTGAAATGAGGCATCTACGAGCGAGCATACCGCTCCTCAAGATCATTGCGATGATGAGTGGGTGTATATTGCTATGGGGGCGAATGGAGGCAAATATTAAAATGAAATGCAACAAGCAACAGAAAATAATAGCTTCTTGCAACCCTTTCTTATGGTACTGTAACAGACAGATGTCAGGGTTGAGTGAGGCCTGAAGCACAGGCTTCTACTACAACTTGAGCTAAAGAATGGCTCCTTTACAATGTAGCTGTTCTGGCAAAACCCTCTAGTGTGTACACAGTTATATTGGTATAAAAGTGCTTATTCTGTTATAAATATGTACGCTAAGTCTTTTACTAATATAGCTATATCAGTTTTTAAAAAAATCAGACCCCTAACTGCCAAGAAGTTTTAAAGATAGACCAGATCTTAGAGCAGGGGTCAGCAACCTTTCAGAAGTGTCGTGCCGAGTCTTCATTTATTCACTCTAATTTAAGGTTTCGCGTGCCAGTAATACATTTTAACGTTTTTAGAAGGTCTCTTTCTATAAGTCTATAATGTAGAACTAAACTATTGTTGTATGTAAAGTAAATAAGGTTTCTAAAATGTTTAAGAAGTTTCATTTAAAATTAAATTAAAATGCAGAGCCCCCTGGATTAGTGGCCAGGACCCAGGCAGTGTGAGTGCCACTGAAAATCAGCTCGTGTGCTGCCTTTGGCATGCATGCCAGAGGTTGCCTACCCCATCTTACAGTATATACCCACCAGGACCATACACTAAAGGCAGATATCTCATGAGCTATACAACCTTCTACTCTATTACGCCTATACAGTTACACTAATCGACCACTTGGCTTAAATGGGATGATTTAGACAACTAATCCACCTGCAATGCTCTGATATTAGTTATTCACACAGATGCATACTTAAAAGGATTTGACATTTCTATTTGCCTTCATTTATGCGACTTCCTTATGAGACTGATTACGAAAATACAAGACCATCAGTCCAGATACTCAACTGGTGTAAACCAGTGTAGCTCTGTTAAAGCCAGTGGAGTTATGTCAATTTACACGAGCTGAGGATCTGTGTCACAATCTTTTTTATGCATTCCCCTCCCCCCCACCACCACCATTTCAGTGTAAAAATTTCATTGCGTGCAGAGATGCAAGCTCTTTCATCCTGCTAAATCCTAATGATGCCATGGGTAAAATGCCACAAAAATGTCAAGTTCTATGGCAGCATAAACAACTTAATATAGTAGTGAGCATGGAAAAGTAAAAGGATTCCAAACAATGGGTTCCTGCAGACCTTTAATGCCTTTGAAAAGCAAGAGGGTGTCAACATACACTGTCAACAACTTAACAGTCTTATGAGAGCCTCTGAGCTAGAGATGTCAATATCAAATGTGAAAGCCTTTTTAATTTGCTGTAGATTCATAAATCATTTTTGTAATTCTTTGATCTCACCGATTATATTAAGCTAGCAAAAGATAACCTTTCATGCTATTCTTCCCATTTTAAATGTGCTATTTACAGACAAAAAGTGCCTTGCTCTGACTGCTGCTTATTTGAACCACTAAGTGATTAGGCATAAATCAAAAACAATTATTTCAGGATCCATACAGGGTTCCTCATCTGAAGTGTTTGGAAACAGAATAAAAAAATTGACTCTATAGAATTCATGTTTTACTTGGTTCAGCAAAACCATTAGATCTCTGGGCTCTTTAAAGATAAATGCCAGTAACTGTCATTCTGAAGATTGTTGTCATGTTTGCTATGGATCATCTCTGCAGCAGGATGTGTGTAATCAGCAACATAATATTTATTAGCCTCAACTCATCAGGAAAAATACGAGTTTTCATCAGAAAAAGAACAGGTTGGCATACCAAGCCCAAATTCAGATATCAAGGTGATGGGCATGGTATCAGAGGAGAGGGACAGAAAGAAAGATTTGCATGGTCCAATGTATAAGGCAAGTGAACTAGCATTGGAAAATGTAAAAGTCTAAACAAAGTGCTTTGAATTTATCAAAATTAAACATGTCAATAATTTTTTATTAACAAACTTTGACAAAATTGCTATGCTTGTCAACTCAGCATTTTCTAGCAGAAAATTGTTCCATTGGAAAATTTTCAGCCAGCTTGACATATTATAGACACATAATACACACCCGAAGCCCGAAAACTCCACTGGCTGCATTTGCTTCCCATTGAGTATCACTAAGTTCCTGTAAGAATATATTTAAATAATAAATAATAATATTAAAATATAAAATATTTGTTAAAAGATTACCTCTCCTGAACTAAGGGGATGTTTATTAAAGGCTCTAGAAATTTACAAATATGGACAGAGTTCTATGTTCTGGATTCGGTTAGTTACAGTGTTGGCAACTCCAGCAATCACTGCAACTCTTGTGAAATTTGGTGTCTCTCTAAAAGCTCTAGCTACTTGAGGCACGTGGATGGGAATTTCAACTTTCATTTAAAACAAGAACAAAGTTTCTAGCCCCCATGGTTGTAGAGAAAAGCTTGAAATCATGACCCAAATGCACTCTGAAGGCTCAAAAACCAGAAGGCAAAATAAAAAGCACAGAATTAAAAAAAAAAAAAATCTCATGATTTGAGGCTTGACTCATGATTTTCAAACACTTGAGACTAGCAGTACTGTGAATGGATGCTTCTTTTTTTGACTCTCCAAAATGCTGAAGTAGCAACTTGATTTGCTAACCCAGCTACTTCTAGGAAGAAATATATTATTCATACCAAAGGCAACTGATTTCAGTGCATCCACTTGCTTTTCCACAACAGACACAGCCATATGATGCAAAGTGTAATAAACATAAGGAATAGCAGCAAAGGTTATTAAAAAGCAAATGGCATAAATGAAATCAGGAGACACCTAGAATTATTGCTGGAGAAGGATAGGATTGAGTGGGCATGATGGAGATAGAAATGATGGGATTAAAAACGGATGATGAATTTTCTGTTTTTCGTCTAAAACACAGGGCTTTATAAAAACTCCAAGCAAATGAAGCAGCTACACATTTCAGGCAGATGGTAAAATCAAAAAACAAAACACTTAAGAGATTTAAGAACAGTCCTATTTTCAAAATAGACTTAAGCCTCATTGGAAGTCTAGTCCTCAGAGCCAAAGTTTCTTAGTCTCCTAAATCACTCAGGTTTTGGGTGTTTTTGGAAAATGTTACGATTTTTGTTAAGAGTTGCTCAAGCAGTGTCACAAAATCATCTTTATACACTCTTCAATCTTAGTACAGACACTAATTCTACTCTTTATACATAAAACTCACACGCATACACACACTTCTTGGAACAGTCTTGAAGATGACAGCAAGGGGGAAGAAAATACAGGTAAGTACGATTGTTTTGTACACCATCTTCTCACATGCTTTTTCTCCTAGTTTTCCACGCAGCCAGCTAAAAATCAGTCCATATTTGAAGTGCTAGAGACCAAAAGACGGTAATATTGCAGTGATGGACAATTGTGCTGGAAAATGCATACTGGAAATAGATGTGTATTGGCCCCAATTCTGGAGTACTCAAGCAACCCAAATCTCCTATTCATGCAGACCCCTATCCCGTAATTTAGAGCATAGCCCTGCACCCATATGAATCTCATTGCAGGATCAGTGTAATGGTCCTTGATTTGGTATCAGACACAGAGGCAGCTTGCACAGAGATACAGACTTTTATGACAGTCCCTCAGAAATCACTTAGCCTGCACCCCAGTAGGCTTCACTCAACTCAGCTCCTGTTGTGTATTCTTATAGGCACGATCCACTCCAATCAGCACCTTAAACAGGAGTCAGGACTGCAGAATCACACAGATCCATCAAATTTCAACTTGGAACAAGTGCTGACAACGGCCCTAGTTTCTGAATGTCAGGCTGGAGCATGCAAACATGGTCTTTCTTGAGATATGAAAGATCTCCAACTACATTCATAACTGTGCCATCTGGGCTGCCTGCCTTCTGTTGTACTAACTTCCAGATCTGTAAACAGTCACTCTTGCTGGAGGCAGCTTTGTTTCCTAGAAATGCCAACATAGCATGATCCTGGGCACAAGGAGGTACCAATCTAAATGATAAATAATAACCCTGGAGTGTTTCCTCTGATATACTATACAGCATGGGGGGGGGGGGGGGAGGGGTGTCACATTTTGCATTGTACAAGTATTTACTGAATTCTCTGCACAGGGCCTATATTCACATATATAGGTGTGGGGCAGAGACATTGTTGCCAACTCTAGCAATTTTATCTTGCGTCTTGCAATATGTGGCATCTTACCTTAAAGCCCCAGCTCCTGGAGTCACATGAATATCTGAGAATCTCAGCTTTTGTTATAAAGGTACGTTTCTACCCCATGTGGTTTAAGAGAAAAGCTTAGAAGTGTTACTCCATTATAATTTAAAGGTTCAAACACCAGAAAGCGAATAAAAAAGCTCCCAAAATATATTAGATTTTAAAATCTCTTGATTTTAAGCAAATCTTATGATTTTTTAAGGCTCCTGACTCATGACTTTTGAATACTTAAACTTGTCATTATTCCAGACAATCTCCCGAGTTCTGACTCTAGTTCCCAGGCTAGCTAAACACAACTGGTGTCTGCTGTTTTCTTCATACTGGGTTTCCCTATATCCTGTCTTCAGCCAAACAGTCACAGAAGGGACTATGGCTGAGTACTCTACAGGGGCTGGTTGTGAGATTTTTGTATGCTAATCTGACCTTCCTCAGATGGTACTGGAACAGGAAACACCAAACTTGATATCACAAGATTCCTGGCCAGTTTTGTAGATGTAAGAGCAGGGCTGGAAATTCCTTCTCCAGCCCCAGCCCCAGACCCCAACTAATTCTTTTTGGGGGGGGGGGGAGGGGACTTAAACAACATTCAGTATTGTCACACATTTCCCTTTTTTTTTTTTGTCTTTTCGACCTACACAATTTTTATTTTTTTAATATTTTTAATTAAGAACACTGATTTTTTGTTTTTTTTTTGGTGGGGGGGGGGAGTATTTTTTCTGACTTGTTAAATAAAATAGCAAAATAAATATTAGCTATTTTTTCAGGCGATGGGAATGGAATGAAAAAAAGGTACTTCCAAATGAAAACAACTTGGAAATTTTTTCAAAAATAAAGTTTTAATTTTTCAACTCAAGAGCTTTGGATAGTTTAATGAAGATGCTGATTTGGTGGTTTTGTTGCAGGCCCATCTCTAAGAGGTACCAAATATTAAGGTATATTCAAAAATGCGCTCTTCTCCAGAGTGTGGAATCGACTCCCGTAAATAAAAGTAACCTAGTTTATTGTTTTCAAGGTCAAACTTGGAAGAAGAATGGTCCAGTGATTCAGACTCTAACATAGGACTTGGAGACCGGGGTTCTATTCCCTGCATGGCCACAGACTTCCCTTGTGATCTTGCACAAGTTGCCGAGGGCCAGTTTTTCAAAGGCATTTAAGCAATTAAACGTGTATATGGGCACCTCGTAAGATTAAAAAATAAAAAGCCTAAATAGGTTACACACCAACTGGAGTTAGGCTCTTTGGAAAATCCCACTAAGCACCTGTGACAGGGTGCTGGGCAAAGGGTTGCTGATTTAGCCCTCTGTCATGCCAGAGCTGGCTGGAGGTAACCTGACCCTAATTGGGGAAGCAGAGACAGCTACGGCCTAATTAGCCTGGGGCTGTATAAAAGCCTCAGAGGAAAGAAGGCAGGGCATGCAGAAGGAAAGGGAAAAGGTAGGGAGTGGAAGCAGGGAGGTAGCTCTTCCCTCCCTCTGGCCTGCAGACGGTGAAGGGCCACTTGTACATGGTAAAACGGTGGTGGGAAGAAGCCTGTGAATAAACTGCAACAGTGGTTACCTAGCAGAGGCAGGAGCCAGGGGGGCCCTGCTGCACACTGCTACAGCACCTATCTCCATCTTTAGGTGCCTAAACATCTTTGAAAATCTGGCCCTATTAGGCTCTATGGGCCTCAGTTCCCCATCTGTACAAGCGTAGGTAATAGGCCTTCTGTACCTCACAGGCACATGAGGATAAACACATTGAAAAGTGTGAGATGCTTAGCTACTATGGTGATGAGGGCCAAAGAAGCTCCCAAGATAAACAGAAATGCACTTGTGTGTCCACGGCAGAAGACAAACGAGAGAACTCAATGAGGGGTGCAGCATTTATTAGGTCCAGCAAAGCTTCCCCGCCTGCCAGGGGTGGCTCTAGGCACCAGCAAAGCAAGCAGGTGCTTGGGGCAGCACATTTGCAGGGGCGGCAGCCAGCAGGGATCCAGCATGGGAGCTGAGAATCAACAGGGGGCTCTGGGAGCTGTAGTTCCTTGGTTAGCTCCCTGCCTATAGAACCAGCCCTGGAGCAGGGAAAGAACTACATTTCCCAGCATTCCCTTGGCCGCTATCAACAGGAAAGGGAGGGGGAGGGAGTATTGTAGCTGAAACCTCATGCTGCAGCTTGCTGTGAAGGGAGAGCTCACTGCTAGAAGTGGTGGCACTGTGAACAGGGAACAAGTATGCCCAAGGAGTAAAAGGCTTTGGCCCAGATATCCCCAGCCTGGATTAGGGATACTGCTGTGACCTCACCTTGCAGCCCACAAAGAAAGAATTGGGTGGACTAAATGGACAGTGCCCCTCTCTATCTGAAGCCTAGCAAGGGAGGTACGTGGATCCCTTAAAATGAAAAGTAAGGGAGGGGAGGCTCCGCTAGAGGACTTGGGCAGCTTTAGATACAGTACCAGACACGTAGGAGGATTTCCACTTCTGAGCCATGGAAGCAGAAATTGACTTTTCCTTCCCAGATTTAGCTAATATTCAGAAAGAGAATCTAGCACCTGCCTTCCAGATTTGAACACCTCAAAATTCAGGAGTGCTCAAGCTCAATTTGGGCAGCTGTTACTTCATTTCTCCCAAATCAAATATACTGATCCACTGTAACTTGCTGTAGAAAAAGTAAGATAAAATTGAGCAAGAAATGCTTCCCAGTGGTTTTTAGGACTGGAATTGCTATTTTCAACAGCTATTGCCTTTTTTGTTTGTTTGTTTAAAAGGAAGACAGTGATATTGCATTGGCAAATTCCCCATAGAAACAAAGCGTAGAACAAAAAAATAATAAAGGAACCTCAACTTTTCCTCATTTATGGAGGACAGTCTTATAATATGCATCCAGATATCCTCCAATCACACAAGCTGAAAATTGTTCCACTTTACTGCAGTTCTGTAACCATTTGGGAACCAATCCTGTCTGTGTTCTGTGCCCATCCAAAATTCCTGCTGAATGACTGGCCCTGGGAGCGAGTTACCAGTGACCCAGGGCTGGGGTGGAAGGAGGGTGCAGTTGGCGGGGGAGAGCCCAGGGTTGGGGCAGCACGGGGTGGGGGGGGCACTGGTGGGGGTAAGGGAGGGGACCAGAGCTGGGGCAGCAGGGGGTGGGAGGGGGAGAACCCAGGGCTGGGGCAGCAGGGGTTGCGGAGGGGAGCCCGCCAAACATTTTTTTGCTTGGGGCGGCAAAAAACCTAGAGCCGGCCCTGCCGCCTGCCTGGCACGGTCTCAACAGAACTTATCTCATTCTCATCAGAGACCAGGCACACGTCTGAGCACTTCAGCCTCCCCCATCTGCAGCTCTTACAAAAAGCCCCCTCCATACAGATTAAGTCACGCTCCCTGTTTGAATATGAAGCTGTTGTTCTGCTTACCCTGGAAGAGGCTCTTGCCCAGCGTGGCTGCGTAATTAATAGCATGCTGGAGCTTGGTGGCAGCATGGAGGGAAGCTGGTGAAATATTCTGACTTGAGGGCTCTTGCTTTGTATCCATTTATTTTAAGACACTGACAGGCAATGGAAGCCTTTGAGGCTGCAGGTAAAGACTGGCTCCACTTCCTGGTCTTTGAGTATGCTAATCGAGTCTTTACACAATGCAGGCCAGAGCCAAATTTACTTCCAGGGCACGAGAGAAGTGACAGACTGACAGAAAAAAATAAATAGGTCCAATCCTGCAAGTGGTCTGAAGCCCCTCATCTTACCTACCCTTGACTCAGCACCTCACAGGACCAGGAATTTAAGGTTATCTTTCTGATAAGCAATGCAAAATAATTCATAGGAAGGAAATATTCTTCCACGTACCCATGTGTTACCTAGCTCTGAATTCCCCCCACCCCAACATATTTTCTGTAGTTTGCATCATTTGCTAAATATGTCAGGCCACACAGCCTGCTGGTGAAAAAAAAAAAAATCAATGGAGCTATATCAACATACACCAGCTGAGGATCTGGCCTGCCTATTTTAGGATTTTCACCTGTGCAAGGAAGCTAGTATTAAACCTCTGATCAAAGTTTGACTGAAAAAAGATAAGATGGTCAGATCTGAACATGGTGTAAGTTGTATGCAGTGTAGTTGTAGCTGTTTCGTCCCAGGCTATTAACGGAACAAGGTGGGTGAGGTAATATCTTTTATTGGACCATTGTCTGTTGGTGAGAGAGACAAACTTTGGAGCCACACGTAAGCTGACAGTTTTGTTGGTTTCAATGCAGCTATAGCAATTTATGCCAGCTGTAGAATTGACCTGATGATTCAAGGAAGGAAGGAATACCAAGTCAGATGTGTTGGTCTAGACCCCACCTCCAAAGTCTCCAGTGAAGCTTGTCCAGGTTTTCTGAGGAACCACATCATACTCATCGGCCACAACATTATTGTTCCACTGGGACAATGGAACAGCCTGAGAAGTGCAACTCCTGTGCGCGGGAGGTAGAATTTTCCTAGAAACTGGCCCTCATTTGCAGGATTCACCTCAGGAAGAGGTCAGAAAGACCTCCAACCCCTAGTACCTTTAGAGCTTAATGCAACACCTCTCCTTTCAGCTGGGCCTTCCTGCAATACCATCACTACGACACAAAAAACAGAAAGGCAATACAGACAAAGTAAGTGAAGAATTCCTGCTGACTGGACGGATCAAGAGACAGAGAAACTGAGATTATGGTGTGTTTCCTTAATAAATCTGCTAAGTACCTCACATATGGGAGAGACAGGAAGAGTTAAAAGAAATCCCATCGAAGACACTTATTTGCTACCAAAAATCATTACCGTCAATGCACATCATGCCGGATCCAACAGCTGGTACGTATCAGCATCGCAGCACTCACTTCAATGGAGCGATACCAACCCACGCCAGCTAAGGATCTGGGCCCCTTTACTGGCACCGAAATGCTCAGCACCTTGCAGGATCAGGCCCTTGGTGGATTTACAGGCACATGCTGAAGGTCACACAAGAAAATTCTTTCCCAGAGGTCTGGCTGGTGGGTCATGCCCAGATATTCAGTGTTTAACTGAGCACTGGGATTGGGAATAAATTTCCCCCTAGGTCAGATTGTCAGAGATTCAGGGGCTTTTCAATTTCCTCTGCAGCATGAGGCACTGGTCACTTGCTGGTTTGAATGAGGGTAAATGGAGGATTCTCTGTAACTTGATTTGAGGTCTTCAGTGACTCAGCCAGGGAGTTTGGGTCTATTGCAGGAGTGGCTGGGCACGGTTCTGTGGCCTGCGACGTGGAGGAGGTCAGATTAGATCATCATAATAGTCCCTCTGGGCCTTAAAGTCTATGAGAGTATGAGTATATTTTAATTGGATATTTATAACAACTTCTTGAATTATTGCTTTGACTCAACATTATTGCTCTCAACAATATTGAGTCATTTCTTCTTCCCCTTCCCCTCCAATTTGCACATCATTATTTTGACCTGCTTGGAACATGAGCTCTGACTCCTCTGAATACAATCAGCCTCCCAGCAGGTTCCTCTAGCATGTGAGAAATTAGGAGAACCGACTTCATCTCTCCCCACATGTGAAACATGGAGTAGGCTGTTGATATTAAAAAGATCAGGGCCATAAGGCATTGGCACCTGAAACATTAATTGCTGTCCTGTCAACGCAGAAACCCATTTACACCAGTCTGCGCAGAACTGCTAATTCTTTTGCAATAAGCTGAGTTAGAAAAACCCAGGATCTGAGCCTGCTCCTGTTAGAGTTTTATTTCCAGTGGGTAGGGCACTGGATTAGAGATGGGCAACATGGGTTCTATCCCCAGCTCTCCAGCAATCTGCTATATGTCTTTGGGCAAGTCACTTCCCCTTCTCTCTGCCTGTTTTCTCTCCCACCCTTTGTCCTGTGTACTTCGCCGGTAAGCTCTTCAAGACAGCAATTGTCTCTTACTATGTGTGCCTTTGCAGTGTATAGCACAACGGGCTCTTGGCTGGGTCATATAGGTTCCTTCCTGGGGGACTGCACCTTGATGCAGTGGGAAAGCTTGTGATCTCCAATGGCCATGAGAGCTACATTAGCAGGAGTTTTAGCTCTTGGTAGTACCACCTAAGTCAGTCAGATCAAAGATGAGACAAAAAGCAGATCACCAGTCCTCCAAGTTGAGGGTTAGGAGAAAGGCCAACAAACTATCTAGAGACACAATGAGAGAGCCATTCTGGCACACTGACAGGGACAGCAGAGCTGTGTTTGTGCCCTAAGCAACATCTGAGCAGGAAGGATTCAGAGTAATATAATTACTAATAGAAACCTGCAAAGACTCTGTCAGGCTTCATAGAAATAATTAAGTATGTATAAGACATTTGGGAACTGCAACTCATTTATTATTAGTAGTATTACAGTAGCTCCTAGCAGCTTATTATTCTTTAGTATTTGTATTGTGGTACTGTCCAGGAGCCCCGGTCATGGGCCAACACCCCACTGTTCTACATGCTGTACAAACACAGAGCAGCTTAGATTGGGGCCCCACTGCGATAGGAAAGGAAAATAGGGAATAAAATCTCTGCAGAGAAGAATTTACAGTAGAAATAGATAAGACACTTATATGGTAAGAAACAGTAAGTATTAAGTCCATTTTGCAGATTGGAAGAGAGAGTTCCTGGCCCCTAGTCAGCAGTTCATTGCTATTCAACAGAACGCTTATGTCTCACTGATTTGGAACTTAAGCGTGGGCTTCAGTGAACAACAATGGATTTACATTAACAAATGTATTGCAACCTAAGAGTGACTTGCCCAAGGTGGCACAGAATGTCTTCAGCAGAGCCTGGAACAGACCCTGTATCTGCAGAATTCCAGCTCAGGGCCTAAAGCACCAGTGCAACCTTCTTAGAGTAACAGAGAACTCCCATTGACCCTCATGTAGTTTGGCTTGTGGTATCCGGTCCTTTGTGCTCTTCCTCTCATCAGTGCTGGCTTCCCTTCTTCCTTCCCATCACTAGTGAAGTATTTTTTTATTACAGCAATCACTTTAGAAAAATGAACAGTATTCTATGACAATTCAGTCAGCCAGTAAGGAACATTCTTTTCTGAAGGGCACTGAACTATATGAATGATCCCACCAGCGAGCAAAATTTCCTGTGTGTGTGTGAAATCAGACAAGTGACAATCACTCACAGTAGGGGACCCATCTTCTGTTGCCCATGTACACAGCCATTTCCACATGAAAAGCCACTTGAAAGATAAACCTATAGACAATTGAAACACCTGCATCATCACGCACAAGGAGACACCAGCCAAAACCTTCAATTCCATTGCCACTGGGGTCATGAAGGGGAGTAGTTAGGCTGTCTGGAAGTCAGAAAACCAGGCCCCCTAACCCCGCTTATGAACAGCTTTGAAGTGATCCAATATATTACAGCTACTTTGGAAAACCCTGTTAAGTTGCCCATATCTAGCTTGTCACCACCTTACCCTGCTGCCAACGATGAAAATAGCATAAGACTGCACTGAAAGGAAAGAAATATTATATATCCATTCATAAAGAGGGAGACTTGCAAATGCACAGATGGCAATAAGTTACCAAAGTCCCATCAAAAAAAGGCAATGGGAGTTGGGTTCTAATTTGTGCCTTAGAACCCCCTCCAGCAATTAGAATGAATAAATAAATAGCTATTAGCTCATAACCTAGGCCTTGTCCACACTACTACTTAAGTCAATATAAGTTACATTGCTCAAGGGTGTGAAAAAGCCACCCCCGATAACTTACATTGACTTAACGCAGTGTCTACACCGCGCTATGTTGGCGGGAGACACTTTCCTGCCAACATAGCTTCTGCCTCTCGTTGAGGTGAAGTAATGACGTTGACGGGAGAGTGTGCACCCATTGACGTAGTGCATCTACACCAGACGCACTAAATCGACTCTACTGCATCGATCGCAGTGGCACCTATTTAGTGCAGTAGTGAAGACAAGCCCCTAGAGTGTAAACTTATTGGGCAAGTACTGTTTTGTTCAATAATGTCTGTATGGGATTTAGAACAATGGGGTTTTGATCTATTCCTGGGACTCAACAACAATGAACATAAATTTGTACTGTGGTAGCACCTAGGAGCCCCAGTCATGGGCCTAGACCCCATTGTGCTAGGTGCTGTACAAAACAGTATTTACTAGGCAAAGACAGGTAAAATAGATGAGGAGAAATGGGAAAAAATAATGAAGGTAAGAGTTAGAGTAAATAAAGAGCTTGACAAAAACTAAATAGTATTGCCATCATCACATGTACTAGATGGTTCCAACTCTCCCTCCACCACACACAGAGTAACTCTCGGTGAATTTGGATCTGTGAGTAGATTATTAATATTTGTTTGTATTACTGTAACACCGCAAGGCCCCAGCTGAGATTGGCAGCCCAGTGTGATAGACATTATAGAAACACACAGTAAGAGGCAGTCTGCGCCCCAAACAGCTTACAGCCTAGGTATCGGACCAAAGGTATCCAAAGCTTTGGAGAGGTGTTCTTTCACTGTACAGGATATGGTTCAAAATAAACTAACACCGTGTGTGGGAGAATTGGTACAGTTACCAGGTTGGCTGTCTCCTGAGTACCCCCTTTCTGACCTGGGGTCATGCTACAGGCAGCCTCCCTCAGTTTCACCCACTAGGGGCTTCTTAAACTCCACACCCTTTTTTGGCCATTCACAAACACCCCTTCTTGGGGGTCAGGATTTATTCAGATAAAATAAACTCAATGTCTGAAAACCAAATCCATTTGTTTACCCTCTTGTCAGGTCACTCCCAGGATTTTCCTGCCTATAGTCTCAGTCCCTACATCCCAGGAACCCCTGCTGTAGCCTCCTCACTCCTTCCAGTCTTTGATCATCCTACTCCCAGGTCTTCCTGCCTGGGGCCTTTTCAGTTATAGCAGGACACCCCCCATGGCCTCCCTGGCTGGAGTCTCAGTCCTACAAGTCTCTGCTGGAGCCTGCTGTCTCCTCCAAGTTTCTCATTTCCCAGCCCCCCCCCCCCCCCATCTTCCAGCTGCTCTTTATAGGGAGAAATCACCTGCTACGTTTCAGGTGGGGCTCATCTTGTTGGTAGGGCTGCCTTAGCCTCGGGCTCTTCAGCCCCCGGGGAAGCCACCCTGTTACAGGTCCCTCTTAACCCAACTAAAGATGTTATCCTAATTTTGTAACCCTCATCCCTTTCCTTTTTTTCTGCCTCCTCTTCTTTGTTTCTCCCTCTTAGTCCAATTTTAATCACTGGACTGTTAAGCTCTTTGGACTTTATCTAAGGTTATAAAGTGAGTCAGTGGCAGATCCAGAATAGATCCTGAAGTCTGACTCCCTAGATCAGTGGCTCTCAAACTGGTGACCCCTTTCACATTGCAAGCCTCTGAGTGCGACCCCCCCTTATAAATTAAAAACACTTTTTTATATATTTAACACCATTATAAATGCTGGAGGCAAAGCAGAGTTTGGGGAGGGGGTTGACAGCTCGTGACCCCCCATGGAATAACCTCATGACCCCCTGCGGGGTCCCGGCCCCCAGTTTGAGAACCCCTGCCCTAGATCCTGGCTCTAACTCTTCAAGAGCGTACCTTCCCTAGAAGTGTAAGCAGAGTTTTTTCACATGTAGTAATTACAAAGTAACATTCCAAGGGGGGAGGGGGAGGAGCTCTGTGTGTGCATGTTGGGGGGGGGGGACAACAAATCCTGAATGGATCAAACTTAAGGGCCTAGTCCAGTGCCCAGAGAAAATCAACAGAAAGCCTCCCACTAACTTCAATGGGTTTTTGGCTCAGGTCCTAAATGAGGGCTAGACTTCCCTTCATTCATTTGATAAAATTATGTTATTCATTAAAAATATCGACAGTTCTCCCAGTGAACTCTAGCTGGATCAGATCAGATTATTCCAGTTGATCAGGTAGAAGTGTGACTCAAAGGCATAGAGAGATAAAGGTTTCGCTGAAGAGCTGGAGTGGAAAGTGGGTCATATAACAACGTCTGTCGGTTAAAATGTTTGACAATTCAGGCTGGGATCCTGTGTTTCATTACATATATTGAAATGAAGCAGATGGAGGAAGGAGACGGTTTGTGCTTTAGAATACACTGCCCTGAATACTTATCTAATCATTTTGTTATTAATGAGGAAGCCAATAGAGTCAATGAATATTTTTTTTCTAGGCACCGCTTAGTTTATTAAGTAGTTTGAGAGTTTTACTAACTTAAAAGACTATCCACAAGTATATTCAGCAAGTTTGAATGCAGGATCTTCAACAAAGCAGCACATGCCTCTACCAAGAGAGCAGCTCCATTGGTTAGCAGCAGTAGTAGGCTATTATCCTCTAGCAGACTAGCCACTGGAGGAGGAACAAAGCACATGCATCGCTAGTATGTTACACAAGCACATAATAATTATTAATAAAGCACCTGATTAATGTCTCTGAGATTTATTATTACTCCCGTGAGGAACATGAAGGTTGAATTGCCAAAGTGCCTGCAACAAGTCAGTGAGAGATCCAGGCACACAACTCAAGGCACACAACTCAAGTTGGCTCATTCTCAGTCCACACCTCTGATTGCTGGAGTCTCCAAGTTGATTGATAAGAGGTCAGTTCTATATAACACACAACACCATAAATCCTAGACTGTTTTTCACAATTACATTTAATAATTAATTACTCCAGATATTCCAGCAGTGGGGGGTTAAAACACCACATGCAATAGCACTATGAAAAAATACCCTAGCAATGTGTTGTCATGTCTGAGATCAAGCTTTTTAAAAAAAATATGGAGTGCTCTTCTAGGGTCACTCAACTGATCAACCATAAAAGAAGGAGCAAGTTTCAAACTGGAGTTTAGATTTTGCATGTGCCAATTGACTGCACCTGCAAAACTGGGCCTGCAGATAGTTGCACACATGCCTAATGCCTGCTGAAAATTTTACTTTGTTTGAAGAGTAGACCTAAACTATAAATGATGTTACTTTCCCTAATTTAAAGAAAAAATACAGTAAAAATGCCCAAAACATCCATTTTGCATAGCACAGCTTTAAAATTTAGCTTGAGAATTGATTTTTGATGGGCAGATAAAATATCTTTTGTGGTTTGTCCATTATCACCCTCCTTGTACTAAAGGAAGGATTGGTAGATTGTGTGTCCAGGCTGGCAGTTTTAACTGCTGGTTTTGAAAGACTGCAAAAGTATCTTAAATTAGTGCTATAGAGTGCAGCTACCTCTAGGGTGAGATTGTCAGAAGTATCAATCCCCTATTCAAAGATGTCCACGTGATTTAGGAGCCTCAATCAAAATGGCTTTTATACTTGTGCTCCTAAATCACTTGGACACTTTTGAAAATCATATCCTTACATTTTAATGGATGGCAGTGACTGACTGGCTAACTCAGCTGCTAGTGCCACCAAGCAATCCCGTAGTGGCTTGAGGGTTTTACTCTGTGGTACAACTCATTTTATCCCAGGATCACAGAGAGAAGTGCAGCTGCCGTCACACAGGCCTGCCTACCAAAGCCTCAAACTTTCAGCAGCTCAACGCCCAAAGGCTGTGACTAGATTTCTGTGCAACTCCAAGTCCACATGCAGAGAGCAGTTAGGGAGCAGCCTCAACTAGTGCCCATTCCAAAACTCCCTGAAGGACTCTCTTTGACTTCCACGGGAATTGGATCAGGCCCATATTGAACATGGAATTGCATGCACACCTGCCATTTTTGTATATGTAACTGCACATTGTGCACATGGAAACCATATGCATCCTTTGGACAATAACTCAAAAAAAATCCAGAAGGGTATAATAATATTTGCGGTAATACAACCACTCGTATCTGGGATTCACAACATGCTTTAGGCACATTAATAAATTAAGCCTCCCCACAGCCCTAGAGGTGAATTACCATCCCACATTACATTCTGAAAGGAGCAGATAGGCTAAAAGATTTATTAAACAGCTTCACGCAGCAAGACAGAGACTGAATCAGAAGAAAAGAGAGCTGCTTCCTGCCAGTCCTGTGTTATCTCTACAAGACTATGCTTCCACCCCAAACCTCCCAGCTAACCTACAAAAAGGCACAACTCTACCCTACCAGCAAATGAACGTACCTGAGTTTAGGTGAGAGAATTTCTGCTTAGCCATTTGGCCGTAAGGCTAAGCCTTTGAGACCACAGAAGCAGAGGTTCCAATACATTCCTACAAGCATAAGGGTCCAAGAACATATCAGAAAGGGAAACTCAATGGCAGGGTCCAGGTGGAATTGAAGACTCCAGGGGCCCAAATCAGGAAGCCTCTGGGATTTAAGCACAAGCTTACAGTCCATTTGCTTTCTTGAAACAAGGCCAGGATTTTATGTGTAGTTGATTTCTCTTAGTCATTAACCAAGCATGTTTCTAAAATATTTACTCTTTCTGAAATAGTTCACTATATCCTGGAATTACTGGAAGCCAAACATTGAAGGCTTACCACTCCAGGGAATGAGTTCGCATTGTAATCTTATCTAATCTATCTAGGCATTTAATACCTCACTGTGGTATCAGGAGTCCTCTGCATCACATTTGTTTTAAAATGCTGCCTGAAAAACATCTGCACGGTCCTCTTTTATTAAAACATGATTATATGTAATTTAACATTTTAAATGAGCTACCTCCAATAAACATTTAATTTAGATTTATAGTGTTAAAGGCACTTATTGTGCATTAAATGCCAAACATAGATTAAAAAAATAGAAAAAACACCCATATTTATAGGAGACGTAAGAGCTGTGTCAGATACTGAGCTCCTTGCAGGGTAATTAGTTCAAAATTATGTAAGCAATAAAGGTGTAATTAGATTCTTACTCTTAATAGATTAATATTGTATAGACCGTTCTAGTATTTGTTTGCCATGAAGCTAAATAACGTAGGCGAGTATCTTATCAAGGCTTCATACACACTGAATGCCACTTTGTATTCCTGTTGGAGTAAGAAAATTAATACACAATGGGCAATTAATACACAATTGCCCAGTCCAGAATAGCATCGAGAGGTGCCAAGGGGAAGAATTCTCCACTATCCAGGCTACAGAACTACTCAGTGCACAGCCTGGGCTGTGATCCACTTTTGCTAGCTCTTGGGATTTTATCATGAAGCTCACAATAGGTGGTGTTTTCTTAAATCCATTGCTGCTGCTAGCATGAAATTGCAAGAGAACCTCATCTTTCATTGGAATTTTTTTTAAAGTACGTTTCTACCTATGATGGTTGCAGAGAAAAAGCTTGAAAATGTGAAGTGAATGCACCCTAAAAGCTTAGAAACTGGAAGGCAAAGAAAGAGAAACCAAAATATATTCTTAAAAAACAGGTTTCAGAGTAGCAGCCGTGTTAGTCTGTAACAAATAACCCTCGTGATTCTAAGGGTCCTGACTCATGATTTTTGAATATTTGTGGCTAACACCACCAACAATCTATCTACCATTCTCATATATCTGATCCCTGCAGTATCTGAGCACTTTCCAATCAATACACACCCTTCGCAACACCCTTGTAAGATAGCAGGGCTTTGGAGTGGAGCCCGGAGCTGGAGCGCGGAGCAGCTCTGGAGCAGTGGAGCTGCAGGTTTTTGCCTGGAGCTGGAGTGGAACCGGAGCACAGCCCTGTAAGGTAGGACAGTGCTGTTATCCCCATTTTATAGATGGGACACAGGGAGTTTGGTTAAATTCTGATCAGCTCTTGAGTTTGTGTACATTGTGGATTTTTTAAAATTTATTTTATTTTTACAGGGACTGAAAGTTGGCCTTTTTTTCCCCTCGACGTAGGGTGGGCACCTGCAAAAATCCAGCTGAGTCTGAGGTGCGCCATCCATTGGACCTCCCTAAAGTGCTGAAGAAGTCCTCAAATATATTGCAAATTGCTTTTAACATGGTTTAGGAAGCATGTCTAGTGGTTAGAGCATTGGCCTGTAACTTTGGAAACATGGGTTAAAATCCTGGCTGCCACAAACTTGCTATGTGATCACAGGCCATTCAATTCACCTGCCTTGTCCCTCACTTCCTCGTCTGAAAAATGAGGGTAATACTGGGCACTAAAGCTGTACAAACAAGGGATTTTTCAATTTAAAAAAACTGAAAATAATTTAGGATGAAGTGAAATGACCCCAAACAAAAAGGTTTTGCTTTCAAACTTTAACCTTTTAATGTTTCTCTCAATTAAATTTAAATAAGTCTTTATAAAAAATCATTTTGAATACAAAAAAATGAAGTGGTTTTTTTTTTTTTTAAATGTTTAAACAACGTGTTGCAATTATTTTGAATTTGGGGGAGGGGGAATGGTTTCAACCAGAACAGTTCAGTACATTTAACATAGATTCACAAAATGCTTCAGTTGACCCAAATCTGCATTTCTGTGGAGAAAAGATTACAGTTAGATTTAGGTGCACCTACCTTACAGAGTGTTGTGAGGATAAAATCCATGAACGTTATAGTGATGAACTTACCATATAAGAACAGAGATTCTCTAAGCTCGGCTTTAAGTAATTACTTAAGAATCTAAGGATTCTCTGCCTGAGATGTAACTGGTTTGCTTTACAGTGCTCATAATCACCCCAGTGTTAGGCACATTGTAGCTTTTTGTATGTAAACATACATATAACACTACATTACATTTTAAAAAAACTCCACAACTGCATTTGACAATCTAAGCACATTCTCCTGTGAGGAAGTTTTTACAGATATCTTTCCATTCCTTTTTTATTTCATTTCATGCCACTTCTTCCACTGTAAAGTGGATTCTAGGAACTGCACTGAAGACAAGTTTGGTACAGAATAAAAAATGAAGGTGTCTAGACAAGCAGCCATGCCTATCGTATTCTCAAGGAACGTACAAAATAAAAACCACTAGCCACATTCTCAGTTGCCAATAGCTAAAAGTTAATAAGAGTGTTGTTTTGGATGGTTTTTAATTTAACTGATTCACAGAGGGTATTTAAAAAAAAACCCACCCAACAACCTTCAACTGGAATTACAATTTCTAGGCAAATACTATTTGTTAATTAATGTTGACATTTTCCATAAAATAATGCATTTGATGACTCCTTCTGGTCTTCAGACAATTAATTTCTTAAGAAAACAGGGGGAGATTTTCTAAGGCATAAATTGGGGTTAGGCATCTAATTCCCATTAACATTTTGGGGGGAGGGGAAGGCCCAACTCCCCCTTTGTGCCTTTGAAAAACCTTTCCTGTGAAACAAAAGTCCTTATGTGTAACCCGCAAAAATCTAGCCCCTTTCATTCTTCCCCTCCCCATGCATTTTTTTTAAGGAACCCAGCTAATATTTGTACGTAGATTTTACCTGCCCTTCAGTGGTGCTGTGAGGTTAGTTATGTAGGGACAGCTTACTTATCACCTTGTGGATAAGGGTGAAGCTGTGGATGTGGTATACCTAAACTTTAGTAAGGCATTTGATACGGTCTTGCATGATATTCTTATCGATAAACTAGGCAAATACAATTTAGATGGGGCTACTATAAGGTGGGTGCATAACTGGCTGGATAACCGTACTCAGACAGTTGTTATTAATGGTTCCCAATCCTGCTGGAAAGGCATAACGAGTGGGGTACCGCAGGGGTCTGTTTTGGGACCGGCTCTGTTCAATATCTTCATCAACGACTTAGATATTGGCATAGAAAGTACGCTTATTAAGTTTGCGGATGATACCAAACTGGGAGGGATTGCAACTGCTTTGGAGGACAGGGTCATAATTCAAAATGATCTGGACAAATTGGAGAAATGGTCTGAGTTAAACAGGATGAAGTTTAACAAAGACAAATGCAAAGTGCTCCACTTAGGAAGAAAAAATCAGTTTCACACATACAGAATGGGAAGAGACTGTCTAGGAAGGAGTACGGCAGAAAGAGATCTAGGGGTTATAGTGGACCACAAGCTAAATATGAGTCAACAGTGTGATGCTGTTGCAAAAAAAGCAAACATGATTCTGGGATGTATTAACAGGTGTGTTGTGAGCAAGACACGAGAAGTCATTCTTCTGCTCTACTCTGCTCTGGTTAGGCCTCAGCTGGAGTACTGTGTCCAGTTCTGGGCACCGCATTTCAAAAAAGATGTGGAGAAATTGGAAAGGGTCCAGAGAAGAGCAACAAGAATGATTAAAGGTCTTGAGAACATGACCTATGAAGGAAGGCTGAAAGAATTGGGTTTGTTTAGTTTGGAAAAGAGAAGACTGAGAAGGGACATGATAGCAGTTTTCAGGTATTTAAAAGGGTGTCATAAGGAGGAGGGAGAAAACTTGTTCACCTTAGCCTCTAAGGATAGAACAAGAAGCAATGGGTTTAAACTGCAGCAAGGGAGGTCTAGGTTGGACATTAGGAAAAAGTTCCTAACTGTCAGGGTGGTTAAACACTGGAATAAATTGCCTAGGGAGGTTGTGGAATCTCCGTCTCTGGAGATATTTAAGAGTAGGTTAAATAAATGTCTATCAGGGATGGTCTAGACAGTATTTGGTCCTGCCATGCGGGCAGGGGACTGGACTCGATGACCTCTCGAGGTCCCTTCCAGTCCTAGAATCTATGAATCTATGAATAAACTTTTCAAAAAGAGAGAGCCTAATGCAAACATTTGCCCATATTATAATCCCAACCAAGGGTCAGCTCAGCAGTAGAGCTGGTCAAAAATTGTGTAGCAGAACAGTTTTCTGTTGGAAAATGCTGATTTAGTGATATTGAAACATTTCAGAGGAACATACTGATTTAATCAAATTTTTCACAGGTCAACACAAAATATTTTGATAAGGTCAAAACACAACCTTTTTGGAAGATTTCATTTTGCAAAAACATTCAAGGATCTTGAAAATTTGGTTTCATCCTGAAAAGTTAAGATTTCAGAATTTCCTGGCGAATGGGAATTCCAAATTTTGACCAGCTCTAACAGGAAGAGAGAATAAACCTAGGATTGTCAACACTAGAGCCGACACTTGGGGCACTTGAGCTTATAGGAGTAACTCCATTCACTGGCAGAAGTAGTAGAGTTAGCCTCTATGTCAGCACCATTTTTGAGCAGCAGCATAGGTAATAGATTATGGGTCACATTACAAAAGTATTTAGATGCTTATAGATGCAGATACACACGTAGTGGGATTTATGAAGTGACTAAACAGGTTAGACTGCTACATCCCAATGACAGTCAATGGGAGCTAGGTATCGAACTCACTTAGGTAAATTTGTGCATACCACAAGGCACCTACACCTCTACCCCGATACAACACAAATTCTGATATAACGCGGTAAAGTAGTGCTCCGGGGTGGCGGGGCTGCGCACTCTGGCGGATCAAAGCAAGTTTGATATAACGCGGTTTCACCTATAACGTGGTAAGATTTTTTGGCTCCCGAGGACAGCGTTATATCGAGGTAGAGGTGTATTTGCAGCTGGAAATGCCTGTCAAAGGTCGCCCCCTTGGGTGAAGGTGAAAATCTCGCTTACCTCAGACATCACTCCCTGGGCAGTCCCGGGGTACAGCCCTCTGGCTGTATCTCAGAGTCCACCCCTTCTAGAAAAGGAGAAGATAAAACAATCCAAACAAAAAGGTCCACAAGAGTCTACCCCCCCTCACGCCTAGGAGGGGAAGCAGTCTTTCCAGCTCCACAGGAAATCTCAGCTCCTGCCCTCTTGCATGGCAAAAGGCCAAGAATCAATCTTGGGGATTTCAGTGAAAGAAACAAGCCAGACAGACACCTTTTCTCACATGGCTCAGGCTGGCGGTGCTCTCAAGAGGCTCCTCAGCCGCTAACCCAGTGCCCTGGGTCTGGGCTCTCTAGCTCAGGTAACCTCAGAGCACCATCCCATCTCTGCTGAGTTCTGTCCTTCCAAGGGCCCACCCCCCCAGGCCTGACAAGCCACACAGGTGCGGCAGGCTGGGGCTGAGTGTGACCACAGGGGTTCTTTAACCCTTTCTCAACTGGTGGTGGGGTTACCTGCCCCACCGCAATGACTACGTAGCTTTGTAAATCTGGACATGTGTCAACTGTGTCTTCAGGCGATGGGATTTACCTACGCAAATCTCATAATGCACACACACAGGGAGGCCTGTCTGGACCTCATTGGAAAACGCAGCCCGTAAAGTTTGTGAAGTACGTTAAGATCCTTGGAGGAAAAGGCACAACTGATGCACAAAGTATTATTACTGCTTCAACAGAATAAATGGAAATTTCAGTAGAAAGTGACAGTCCCTCTTACAACAAGCTAGAACGATGAGGAAGGTGCTCTAGGAGTTTTACTACAGAATGAACTGCTACTAAGTTTTGTAACTGCAAGGACTGAACACATCTCTGCTGCGTTCAGCTGAAGTGTATCATCTGTGTTAAACTTTGTACAGGCTGCTGCTAAGGGACAAAATGTGCTCCTCTGCACAGAGCCAGAAGATGGTCTAATGCACCACTTATGCCATGTTTTGAAGGCTTAAGTGGTGCAATGGCTCTAGGGGTGAACTGTGTCCAAGGAGACTACCTCCTGCTCTCAATTCTCCTCGAAATATTTCTTTCTACTGCTTCTTTCTGCTCTTTTAATGGGAGAAAAGTTTTTGCAGTGGCTTGAGGCAACAATCCTAATTAACTCTTTCCATACTCCAAGATGTACGGTGCAAGATACCAGTTGGTAGGCACATGAATAATTTTATGAAAATGAATAATCCTATTGAGAAAATCAGTTTCACAATAAAGTAGATATCATTTAATAGCTGGGTAAATGGAGCAGCAGAGAAGATAAGCAACTTGCCAATATCAAACAACAAGTCAGTAAAGAGAACATAAGAGTCCTGTATCCCAGACCTCCTGAGTTCAATGGGACTACTCATAGGCATGTAAGAAATTTTATGCACAAGTGTTGTCAGGGTCAGGGCCCACAGTATAGCTGTGGCCTTCAGAGTTGCCAATTCTTGTGGTTTTCTCTCAAGTCTCCTAATTTTTAGTATTTTTCTTAAAGCCTGTAATTAGATAAGAATCTCAGCTTTTACCTTTCTGGGCGTCAACGTGATTTCTGAATGCTCGGAATTGGCAAGATTGCATTTGCGTCAGTAAGGGGCTCAGCATCTCAAGATCTGCTCCCTTATTTGCAAAGCAAAAACTGGCTTTTTGAAATCCATCTCTTCCTGAGCCCAAGTTCTGTGGCTCAGTTCCTACAGTCAGAGCTATGGCAAGTTTCCAGATCTTACTACAAAAAAGACATGAGGAAATATCCCCCCAGACCCACCCCGCTCCCAGTACCTGTCCTCACTAAAAGGGAGTTGTGGTAGAGCAACACACCAGATTTTGAAAATGGGGAAACCTTCACTTTAGTGAAATTGCTTCTGGTCTCAGTCAAGTGCTATCATTTCAAGGAAAAGCAGAAGTGGGCTTCATGGTTTGTGTACCAAGTGGCTCCATCAAACAACCTTCTTGCTAATAACATCATTCTGTTCTACTGGAAGAGTCTTCCGCACGATTGCCATGATCACAAAGTCCATAAAGGACGCATTCTGCAGAGAGAACAGAGTAGCCATTGTCTAGTGGGGAAGAAAATCAATGAGACTGATACAAGCACCCTGCTGGTGACAGTGCAGAGTTATCAATTTTCTTCCCAGCGTGATGGCAGCTGCTCCACTCACTCTGCAAAATAATAACAAACACACTAACAGTGTCCTCTAGAGTGAGAGTGGGTGTGGCACTAAGCAATGGCAGGGTCATTTTGATGGAACCTCTCATCTATGCAAAACTATAGGCCATTGCTAGGAGGTGGCAGAGGAAGATCCCTCTGATAGGAAGTCAGTCTGTACACAGCTAAGTTCCCTAAATACCTAAGGCTTCAATCCTACAAACACTTATGCATGTACTTCACTTTTCACATATAAATAACTAGTTCTAAATGGCAAGATCCTCAGCTGCTGTAGGCCCAGCAAAGCTCCATATAAGTCAACGGAGCTATACCAACTTCTCCCAGCTAAGGATCTGGGATATTGACTTTAACAGGACTTCACATCAGGGCCGGCTCCAGGCACCAGCCCACCAAGCTTGTGCTTGGGGCGGCACCTGGAGGGGGGCGGCGCGGCGCTCCGGCCGCCGGGGAGAGCGGGGCCATGGCCGGGCTCGCCGCCCGGCGCTCTGGCCGCCCTCCCCCCCGGCGCCCTCCCCCCGGCCGCCGGGGGGAGAGCGGAGCCCCCGCTGGGGCTCGCCGCCCTCCTCCCAGGGCTCCGGCCGCCCTCCCCCCCGGCGCCCTCCCCCCGGCCGCCCTCCGCCCCCAAAAAAGCCAGAGCCGGCCCTGCTTCACATGTGTGTAAAAGTTAAGCATGTGCATAAGCGTTTCCAGGATTAGGGCCTACATAAGCTCCAGGCTACTGGGAAAGAAGTCTGTGAATAAGAGGGCTAATTTCTCTCTCTAGCACTTGAAGGTCCCCAAACAGTTTACAAACATTTTTATTAAATCTTACAGCTTCCTTCTGGAGGTAGATATTATTATCCTCATATTACAGATGGATAAATGAGTCACACACAGGTTGTGACTTGCCCAAGCTCACAAAACTAGTCAGTAAAGGGAGGCCTGGCTCCCAAACCTTTCAATTATAATTGTCTTCCTCAAATTTGATATGTTACATTAGACATAGTTACATGGATAATAGGATTGCAAAGGTAGTTTCTAATGCAGAGCCAGATCTTCAGCTGGTTAAATCAGTTTAGCTCAACTGAAATAAGGCTGTTATGCTGGATTAACACCAGTTTAGCATCTGGCCCTTATAATATAAAAAAAGTTTCTAAAATATTGTTACTCATTTTAAAGAAAGGTAAATAGATACAGAGAGATTAATGCCTTGTCTACACCCAGAAATTATACCCCTTAAACTATATTAGTCTAATTAAAGTAGTACAATACCCTAATGTAGATGCAGTTACACCACTATAAATGTGCTCATAGCAGTATAGCTTAATCCCCTACAGGAAGGGGAATAAGCCATATGGATATAAGATACCAGTATAATTGTGTCCACATTAGGGGCTGTACCAGTGTAACTACTTTGGTAAAAAACCCTTCATCCCTAATTGACAGTTCTACCAATACAAAAACTGCATGCAGACCAGGCCTAAGTGATTTGCCCAAGGTCACTCCCAAAAGTTGATGGCAGAGCCTAGAACACAATCTAGGATTTCTGCCTCTCAAGTCTTAGTCCTAACCACTAGTCCATACTTCCCATGGAATGATTATATTTCAAAGGTGTAGCTCAGTCCTTTCCTATTAAGTTGTCTGTGCTTTTCTTTAGACTGGTATATCATTAGAAGTGCTTTCCCTTCAGAAGGTACACAAGAATAGGTAATGAGAACAATCATCTTAAATCTATAAACTGGTCCAGGG
Source organism: Emys orbicularis (assembly GCF_028017835.1). Taxonomy (NCBI): domain Eukaryota; kingdom Metazoa; phylum Chordata; order Testudines; family Emydidae; genus Emys; species Emys orbicularis. The sequence continues at coordinate 138,759,814 of NC_088684.1, forward strand.
CTCTCAGCAATCCCATAATTTGTTATGAGAAAAGGTAGCAGATACTTCATATTTAACCAATACAAGTGTCATCTCTATGTATATGCATCATTTAAAGAGACTAAGTGGAGGGGAAAAAACCCAAATTAATAAATATATTTACTCTAAACAATCCAAACCCAAGAAGTTCACACAGATAATGTTTGTTTAGTGCAATACTTAAAGCTTGGTACCTGGCCTTGAACAAAGTTATTCTGTAGTGAAGAATATAATTGTATGAGTGTTACTTTATTACTTTCCTATTGGTATATTCCATTTTTTTTTTTTTTTTTTTTTTTTTTTACTGACAAGCAGGGATGATAGTTAGAAAATAAACAAGATCCAATGAAAATTTTCCCCTCCCCCCCAATCCATTTTCAGTCCAGCTCTACTGTCTGTGACTTAAACCAAACAATGTATTTTTTATTCCTTTTGTTTAGTTACACTTAACTTCTTAAGGACCTGTTTAGTCTTCTTTGAATTAGTATCAGAATACCTCACAAGCCTTAAAATATCCTCCCCAATATCTATGTGAGGTAGAGAACTTGGAATACCTCAGTTTACTTATGGGGAAACAGATGCAAAGATGTGATGTGCCCACAGAAATACAGGAAAGTCTGGGTGTGTCTATACTGCAATTAAAAACCCGTGGCTGGTCCATGCCAGGTGACTCACGCTAAGGGGCTGTTTAACTGTGGTGTAAACATTCAAGGTCTAGGATTTTGTGAGGTGGGATGGTCCCAGGCTAGTACCTTCACCACTTCATCCTTCCTATTTCCTATCTAGTTCTCATGTGGATAGAACCTCCTTTTAGGAACTGGCTGTTTTCTTGGATCTTCTAGTTTGCATAGGGGAGATCAATTAGTGAGGGAAATGGGATAGAAGAGGACTTTTGCCTTGTACATGTCCTGCATCCTCTGCCCAGGCCAGCCAATGGGACCTACCTCTTTACAACCCATTCTCAACCAGGGAACCACCAAGGAGAAAGTGGGCCCATCAGGAGTGCACATTTAGGGAGACTGGGGATGGAGATGAGGTGGGGGTTAGTGCAAAGGGACAGCAAGTGGCAGAGGTGAGGCAACAAAGGAATTGTCCCTCAGTAGGTTTGCTTGGGAATTTTTGAGAAGAATCAAGGTTTAGGGAAATGGCCAGAAAGTGTTAGGGGAAAGGAGAGGAAAGACTGCAGAGGTGGGCTAGGGTTAATAGTGCTATGGAAAGGGGCTGGGAGAAGGAGGGCTGACAAACTGAAAGAAATTCATCTTCAGTTCCCCTGCTGAGGAACAGTAAGCTCATCCAGGGTGCTGAAGGGGTTAAGCATTCTTCCACACAGGGGCAAGAGATTTGACTTTCAAAGTGAACCCTTCAGGATCGGGAAAAATCCATCATCCTAACGCCCAAAACTAAGCTGTTGAAACCAAAGGAAATGAATCCATACAGTGGATCATTAGCCATGTGTGGAGTGTTGCTCCCAGAATTAATAGATGCAACGTCATGCCTTGGGACTACTTTCAATCTTTTCCCAGACAGATGGAAAAATCACAGAGGGAAATTCTTATTCTACTTTCTCTCTCTCTTCCCCTTTAAAAGCTCACTTCTAAACTTTCCAGAAGAGTAATTTGCAATCTACCCCCCTGCCTGCCCCTTCCCCCCAAAGCCGCCATGAACTTGTCATCTTAGTTCGAACTGTAAACCCAGAGAAGAAGAATTAACTGAACTCTTTGGAGGCAGGCACTATCTGTGCAACACCTTTGAGATCAGGGTCTGTAGGTGCCACAATAATACAGATAATGAACCACGATCTCATTGGTCCGTGTCACACTGAACAGCAAGATAAAGGATTCTGAAATCTCAGGACCATTTTCAAATCACAACGCAAATATTTAAAAACAATCATCAATATTACATGGTGGTTAACACTGAACATAGAGATTACAGAGACCAAGGACTCCCTGGTTGGGATGAATACTTCTTGACGGTCTTTATTTCCTGTTTCACTGGGTATGTCTACACTGCAATTAGGAGTGTGACTGCACCTGTAGATCATAGCTAGCTTGAGTAACAATAGCAGTGAAGATGTGGCAGCATGGGTGCTGGCGATTCGTATATGCACTCCTGACCCAGGTAGGTCAGGCTAACCTGTGCTTAACTGTTGTGTAGATCAAAACTAGCTTGAGTACATGTACAGGTGCTGCAGTCACCAGTCCAGACTCTTATCTACTCGCTCTCATCCCCTAGTGGCCACTATGAATACCTAACACCTAATACAACGCTGTATATATGGCAACTTTCACATAAAGATCTCAAAGCAGGGCTAGATCTCAGTGGCACATAAATGAAGCTTCATGACACCTCTTTTACGTAGGTAAACTTTATACCCATTTCACATACCAGGAAACATTGACAAAGGGTGAAATTCGTTCCTGTACAGAAGGCCATGAATCACTGAAGTCCCTCTTATATTCTATGCTGAGGGCATAAATGGGACGACTCCTTGCAATTTCCCTGTATCCCTTTAACTTTAAGCAGGCTTAAGTCCTTCCATATTTAAGAAAGGCATTCTGTAGTTTCACTTTCTCTCCCCTCCACTGCAAGCAATAGAGAGGCTGCTTTTATCTCTGCACACGAGGTTATTGGCACTAATAGTGGTATCACCTCGCTCTTATATAGAGCACTTCTCATCAGTAAATCTTAAATTTCTTTACAGAGGAGGGCAGTATTATTCTTCCCATTTTACAAATAGGGAAACTGAGGTACAGAGAGGTGATGTGACTTGTCCAAGTTCATCCTGCAGGCCAGTGGCAGAGCCAGGAACAGAGCTCAGGTCTCCTGAGTTCCAGTGCCATGCAGCAAATAATAATTTCCTTGTCAGATTTGCAACCTTAACATTGCAGAATTGTGCTACTATACAAGAGGTTTTCCAAAGTGCTCATTCATCTGGCTCAGCATTCAGGTTCTGAACATTCTCTAAATGCTAGGGATGTTCAGATTTGGGATTTTGGTTAGGAACTGTCATGGTTATTAATAGAACGGGTTGGAAAAATTCTAACATTTCAAAATTTCAAACACTAAAAAATTCCCCATCCTCCCAATTTTCAACCAGCTTTACAGCTAGTGAAAGTATTTGCTGGGAAAAAAGAAGAAGAAATAATTGCAAAACTTATAATCAATTTCCCCTCCTATCCCTCTCCCCCACCCCCAGATTCAGGCCCCAAACCTGCGCACTTAGCTGTACCAATGTTAATAGTTTAACTGACTTCAGTGGGGCCACACATGTGTGAGATGAAACATGGGCATTAAACTTACATTGAGCATCCTAGTTAAGCACCTAAAAGAAGAGAACTAGTGCTTAAAACTTAGTGGTAATAACTATGGCTGGTCAAAAAAAGGCCATCAATGTTGGTTTGACAAAGTTTTTGACTAAACAAAATGTTTTGCAATAAAGAATCTGTTTTTCCCAGAAAAAGATTGATTTTTCTTTGTAAAACATGAAGGTTCCAAAACAACAAATCAATTCTGAAATGCTACCACAGTGGCTCATGGTACCATCAGCTGGACTTCCCAGTCAGGCTTCATTTCCCATGATGCACTGCAGCCACGTGACTGCCATGATGCATCACCTTCCCACCCCAAGAGGGGACATCAGGGTGCATCATGGGAGATGGTTTCCAGTCAAAATATTTTAGATTTCAAGTTTTCACCAGAAATTTTTTTTATTTATTTCTGTCAAAATTTTCTGCTGGAAATCCCCCCCCCCTCCCCCACAGCAGTTCTGGTAATAACCAATAAAAAACATTCAAGTGGGGTAATATGAGCAAACAACGTAGTGCTAATTGAAGTATAATTCTCAATAGTGATAATATTCTCAACTCTGGCTTCCCTTTCTTTGTAAACAAGCAATCCAAAATCTCATTTCAATTTTGTTTACAGCTGCGAGCTTGTGATTTAAGTCATATCATGCTGGTGATTTCAACAATCATCATTATTGAATTAACATTGATCTTTAACTACTAGTGACTCCAAGATTTCCTTTTTTCCATGGCCAAAGTGATAGAATGAATGGCCTTCTCTCCTAAATCTAGCAGGAATGAAAGGCTACAATTTAACTACTGTCTCGACTTGAAATAAGACAAAACTGAAAGCTTTATACCAATGTACAGTACATTTACCTTTCAATAGAAAGTTCTGAAAAAATAGTGATATGGGGATGTTTAAATCCTGTATCTATAGTCAAGGTAGTGAGCTGTAAGTGAAATGCAATAAATGAAGCCTTTTACTTGATATCAAGTTTAGAGTTTGCACTGTAACTATTAAAAATCAGTCATTTCAAAGGTTTGAAAGAAGGACAAAGAGAGAGACAATTATAATACTTTAGCTCTAGTATAGCACTTTTCACCAGTAGATCTGAATGCATTTTACAAAAGGTGGATAAGTATAATTTTCCCCAAAAGGAAGTGAGTTGCCCAAAGTCACATTGCATGTGACTGGCTAGTCCAGGGATAGAACCCAGGTCTGTTGACTCAGAGTCCAGTGCCTTATATACTAGCCTGTACTGGAGATGCAACTGGGGCAACCGCCATCTTAGTTAATACACCAGGGACATCCAGAGTTTATAGCTTGAACTAAAGAGCGAAGGCTGTATAGGTGGGGCTGCAACAGGCCCATGACCTCTGCGGATTGGACATGGAGGGGAAGTGTAACCCACTCACTAATGGGCTATATATCATCTCTTCATCAAGTTCTATTCTGTCACCCATCCTGTTCAGCATGAAGCCAGTGGAAGAGACGATACACATTGGACTGTAGGGATATCAAGATGCTGAAGGCGCTCAGGCCTGGGTCACCTTTTCACTGAAGTCTCATATTTCTCAATGTCTAGCTAAGATTGGTGCCTGAATGAAGGCAAGCTGTCTGGTGCTCAATCCAGGCAAGATGGATGTAACATTGGTTAGAGGGCAATGCAGAGGAAATGATCAAGCTGACAGCTGCCCTCTTTCTAGGGGTTGTGGTGGATCCTCAGGTACTCCTGGATGTCCACATCAGCCTTTCACTGTTGAGTCAGTTTGGTTCTTTGTTCGTCTTGCTCTGCAGTTATGTCATTTTTGGTGCCTATGTGGGAGCAGAACTCTTAGCAAAACTGGGCTATGGCTCAGACACCTAGAGGCTACCAATTTTGAGTACTCTCAACATTAAACTCTCATGCTTCCAGGCACAGGCGACAGCTGACTGATGAGGGTTATGAAGAAATATCTTCTACAGGAGGGTTATGCCATAATTACCCAGGGCTACCTTCCTCTGAAACATCTGGTGCGTGGCACTTTCAGAGGTAGGACATTGGCCTAATTAGTCTCATCCAATATAGCAAATCTGTATGTTCCTTATTGTGTTATACAAGAATACTCATTCCCTTCCAAAGCAGCATTTCCAGTGATAACATTTCACTGCTAGACCACACTAAGTGTAAGCTAGCTAAGGGCAGCCAGTTGGACAAGGTCTTTCCATCACAGTTCATGTCAAACACAAACTTTGTCATTTGTTTTGAAACATAAACCCAGTGAAATGTTACAAAGCACAACTATATCGTCTGAGGAAATAATAGACGTGCACACGAGGGTGCAAACAGATCTTCCAAGGTATTCACTGCTATAACCAACTATTTTTCTGCAGTGGACTGGACATCAGGCAGGCCAACTGTTATGCTGTGGTTTTAAATTTAATCTTGCCAGGCTTAGGAGAGGCAGGCGTTTTGATCCATCCTAGTTACCAATGCTATTATAGTCCCTAAAACACATGAGCATTTATTTGGGGAACTTTTCCACCATAGGTGGTAAGATGCCACCAGTGATGGGCATGGTATAAGAAACTGAAGAAAGCATTTCACTACATACATAAAAATTAAGGTCCTGATTTTCAGAGGTGCTGGGCACCCACACCTACTGCAAAGAGGCAGTCTGACCTAACACATAAGATACTGGACTGGTACTGCGTAGACATAGGTTCTATTCCTAGCTCTGCTACTGATGCACTGGGTGACTATGGGCAAGGCACTTCCCCTCTCTGTGCCTCAGGTTCCCCATATGCAAAATAGGGATAATGGAGTGTGCTTGGAGATCTATGGATGAAAAGTGCTATATAACATCTAGGTATTATTATTGGAGCAGAGGGTGTCAACATCTCTTAAAATTAGACCTTAATTGCTTTATACTGTCAAAAAAAAAAACACCACCAAACTTTGTATACAACTCCTTCAATAAAGTCCAAAGGAACAACAGTTTTCTAAGAAAGCTGAGCACAATGAAAAAAATTCTATATATTAAGATACTAATGAGTTAAGCAACATTCATTTACCATGAAAAGCTATAGTGCATAGGGCCATATTCTGCTCTATGTCAGACACATTGTCTGATTTACATATCTGAGATGAGCAACGCATATAGAAAGAATGTTGTGTTCTGTCTGTCAGGAAACATCATCACCTTTGCAATGACATGAGGAAGCGGGAACTGCACAGCAGCCAACTCAAAATGGCACAAAACCAGTCAATTTAGATAAAATTCTTCCATTCTGGAAATTACATCATAGATGCTCATGGGCCAACATCTTGCAGGTTGGCGCATATTCATAGGGACCATAAGGTACAAGCAAGCACCAAGATTGTTTACTCCTTTCAAAAATAGCTATACTCAAGCAAATTTAGCAGAGCTAAAATTTTCTGCAGCTAAATCAATAATATTGAGTCTCATCTTGCAAGTCATCAGCGCCTGAATTCCTGTTGAAGACAATGGGGGTTACAGATTGTTTTGACCAACAGTATTTGTTATTATGCAGAAAGGAAGTAAAATGTCATGGCTGATGATGGGAATTGATCCCATAGAAGGATTTTTCAATTCAGGATTTAAACCATCTTTTTTGAGGGAGGTATGGTCTGTACAGAGGACTGGGAGCCAGGAACTTCTCAGTTCTAACCCTGGCTCTGATAATGAATCCCAATATGTGGCCCTGGACAAGTCACTTAACTTCCCTGCTTTCATCTCACGATCTGTAACATGGAGCTAACTACACCACACTTATCTCCTAGGGGGGACGAGAGGAGGAATTAGTTAGGGAAGGCCTAATTCTGTGCAGCCTTGCGTATTGGGCAGATGTTTACACGTGTAAAGTGCATATCTTATTCCACTGACTAGGAATTGCCGGAGTACAGCAAGGTCTGGCTGCACCCCCTTCTGTTCAGGAACATTGCCGGATGCCCAAAGGGGGGCAGGATGGGGGAGGACAAAGAGCCAGTACTGTCTGCTTTATGTGCCAGGGGATATCATGGAAGTGTCCAGTTACGGAATCTTTATGTTGCCTTTGTCCACCTAGAGCAGGGCAAGGAGAACAGAACCAAGGATCAGAACCTGGCCTTCAGTGCAGAAGACAATCAACTCTGGTGTTCCTCCAGCGCAGAGGAACAACAACAGCCGTCAACACGAGCATGTCCATGTCAACGATGGGGCATGAGAATGAAAGGGACCCCATTAGAAGATGATATACATAAAATCAGGTTAATGCTTTTGCAATGGATGGACATCAAACTTGGCATCCCCCTCTCCCCTCCCCTCCCCGAGCACCACCATAGCAGCAAAACACTGGTTAATGTATGCTCTTCTGAGCCATACCTATTCAGTATTCACAACCTGCAGTTTTCATTGTTTTTTACTGGGAAAAGGCTAAATCTTTCCCCAGCCATCTTTCTTAGCCTTAAATCTTTTAGTGAGAGTTGGAATGAGCTGCTCTCTTGATTAAACACAGGACTCTATTTTACTCCATCATTTCCAGTATTATCACTGAGAAGAAACACATAAAACGCCTGACTATAAATGAGTGTAGTTAATGAAAGAGGGCCACGTGAGGCTTGTAAACCATCTCACTCTTTTGGACTGTGCTCCAATCTAAAGCTCTTGCAGCCAATCTTCCTTATAGGAAAAAGTGCCTCATTGTAAATGGATCTCTAAATGATTTATGTCCAATAAAGATAATTGGGAGTGGTTGGGCTGCAGGAAGCATCTACGCTGGCACAATACTCTCTTTGGAGAAAAGTAAAGGTGGAAGGTTGTGCCTGAAATGGTAATGGCACTGATTCCATCACCCACTTTGTTGAACTTGATGAAGCAATGCAAAAAAACACCCCAAAGTCAATTCTGAAACTTTTATGCATTTTGGCAAGTCTCAGGGAGTACATGTGTCTACATATACACACAGGTAGAGCCATCAGAATTTCTTCCCCAGTTCACAGAATCCATGACAACTTTGTAGGTATGGCTTAGAGTTTTAATTCTGCTATTAGTTATTCGGATTAATAATAAACCCAAGCGATACTCCATATACAAGGGCCCGATTCAAAACACACTCAAGTTTGTTTTGACTTCAATGGCTTTGGGTGAAGCCCCAACACCAGAACCTCTATTTTGAATATTTATGATAGTAAAATAGCAAATACACGGACACAAAGAGATGAATATAATGAAACAGCACACAGCTGACAATAAATCATTATTGATTTTAGTAGGCTCTCCTGAACCTGTTTAAATGATGGATTTAAGCCCATGAGAAAACCAGGCATAGACGACAATATAGTATGCAAACTATCACAAGATCAGGCCTGAGCTAATTAATTTGTTCCTGCAGCTCACTCAATGCATATCCATTAATAGCATGGAGAAATCCAGCCTCTTTCCCAATTTCCTTTAGTGAATTTCTACCCTCTAGTTGGTATGTCCTGGGTAAATCCTAATAATTAGAATCACAGAATCACAGAATATCAGGGTTGAAAGGGACCTCAGGAGATCATCTAGTCCAACCTCCTGTTCAAAGCAGGACCAATCCCCAGACAGAGGGGCAGGTGTTTGTTCTACCTCAGATCTGAGTTCAGATCTTGCAAATCCTCCTCTTTTAAATAAAAAGAAAATTGGCAAGACATTTATTTACGGCATCCACAGACTGGCTGTTTTGTAATAAGAAAAAAATATTACTCCAAGTTAATTTGAGGGCAGTATACCTAATGCAGCATATCAGTCTTGCATGATTTATGGGATTGTGCCTACATAACTGAAAACGAGCATTGTGTTGCCAATGACAATTACTTTACTCTAAAGCATTTGAGTGGCATACGCACATTGATTTAATTCATTGTAACAGGTAGGTTGGCGTTCACGGTATAAGACTGCTATCAAAAAAAAAAGAGCTCTTTACATTTTACAACAAATACTTCCTTCAGGAATACAAAACCCTGTCATGTCAAAAGCACCTTCCTCCATTACTCCGAGGTTCATTACGTCAGGCCTGTTGTAATGAAAATCCATGTCTGTATGCACGGAAGACTGAGTCATTACTAGCTGGTTTCAGAGTAGCAGCCGTGTTAGTCTGTATCCGCAAAAAGAACAGGAGTACTTGTGGCACCTGAGAGACTAACAAATTTGTTAGTCTCTCAGGTGCCACAAGTACTCCTGTTCTCATTACTAGCTGAATCACACACAAGCAGCATTAAGGGAAGTATCCATGACCTTCAGTTTCAAGAGCATGAGGTTCCACCCCGACTGTGAACCTAGTAGTTGTAGGCTTTTATCATTTACCATCAGGCAGTTGTTCACAAACAGTGCACTGAGGCCAGTGACTGCAAAGTTAGTGAAATCTATGCTACCTTAGATGGTAGACACACTATGTTCAGTCTGTGCTCCTAGTACAGTTTGGTCCATTTTAGGTTGACAGATATATGCTCTAATTCCGTCAGGAGAGCTCTGCTAATTTAAGTAGCATTAAAGACCTGTGCAGCAGAGTAGAATTTGCTACAACGCCACAGACTCATTCTCTGTCAGGGACAGATCCTCGAAGATGCTCAGCACACTAGTCCTGATCCTGCAAAGCACTGAAGTGCATGCTTAACTTAAGTGACTCCAATGGGAGAAAAAACCTCACAGGCTTAAAGCTAAGCACATGCTCAGGTGCTCTGCAAAAATTAAGATCAGAGAGTGCTCAGCACCTTGCAAGACTGAGCACTCAGTGGGCAAATCAAGCCACTAATTTCCAACATCAAAATAGCAACTTTTCCTCATGCAGCTCAAAACCTGAAGCAGGATCCAAGCACCTGATGAGCAGTGGACTGTGTCTGACCAGGCTGCTGGGTTCTTTGCCTTACCCAGTGCTCATCTGTTTCTCTAACGCAGGAGACCCTATGGAAGCCAACCAATTTGTCATCAATGCTACCATGGATTGATTCAGAATATGCCAGACTCCTGTGATGGGGTGCTGGTGTATACTCATCCATTTGCTATGGATACACTGCCCACTTATTTATGGATTCACTTCTTTCCTCCCATTAATGTTTCAAAATCAGGAAGAAAAAAGCTACATTAGTATTTTGACCCGCTTATTTCTGAGGATAAGTAGCATTCTGGATGGTTCTATCTTCACTACAGAACCCACAGCCTGACTTCCATGGATTCAAGGGGAGCTGCGGATGCTCAGCATCTGTGAAAGCCAGGCCACCAGCATCCAGAGGGATTCTGAGGTTTGAACATAGGAATTGCATTACGGCATCAAAGCAGTGGGTCACCTAGTTTCATATATTAGGGGTCACAGCGGCCTCTACAAGCTGCTTCCAAGGAATGTCTGAGAAGCCCTCAAGTCTAGCCTGTCCATCTGAAAAGTTTCTTCCTAATCTTTTCCATTCCTTCCTAACCTTCTCCATTTAAAGTTGGAATATACCATGGAGGTTTATATCTCATCCTGTCTTTTAAAATAAATCTGTCCTAATGTAACACTGGATGTTCTCAGTATCCATACATAGTGGAATGAGACAGTAGGATGGTCCAAACAAATCAGCAGGACCCAATTCAGAGGGGTTTAGCAAAAACAAAACAAAAAACCACCAAGGGATATCTTTCTATAACATGACATCAGTCTTTTGACCCATCCAAAGTGCTCCATATAATCTAACAGACCCAGGTTCCTCCAAGTGACCCTTTCCTCACCAACCCAGCTACAGATTCCAAGCTGCAGGGAGGGAGTTTGCAGTTTTATACAGGGCTTCCCTATTCAAAACCCTTTGCAAGAAGGGAAAGCCTTCCCCTGTCTTTCTGGATGATTGACAGTGTGGCTAGCTAATCAGCTCTGTTTAGATCCCATTCCTACAATGGCTTCACCCCATCACACCATATAAATGTCCGGTCCAGGGCCGGCTCCAGGCACCAGCTTAACAAGCAGGTGCTTGGGGCGGCCAAGGGAGAGGGGCGGCATGTGCGGCAATTCGGGGGCGGCAGGTCCCTCACTCCCTCTAGGAGCGAAGGACCTGCCGCCGAACTGCCGCCGCCAATCGCGGCTTTTTTTTTCCCCCCCCAATTGCTGCCGCCGGTCGCAATTGCGGCTTTTTTTTTTTTGCTTGGGGCGGCAGAAATGCTGGAGCCGGCCCTGGTCCGGTCCCTATTCTATGTGTTTAAGTCATTGCAAAATCAGGGCCAGATTTTTAGAGATTCTGAGCACCCTGTTCTCTATCTGAAACCAATGAAAGCTTCTCACACTGAGTGCCCCTGAAAAAATCAGGCCTTTGATGTCTCAAGTTGGACATCCAAAAATGAGAGCCCATTGTTGAAAATACAGCTGCAAGCGCAGAGAAACATTGAGCATACATGCTGTTCAGGGTATTCTATTTCTCATCCTTGTCTATCCATCACTTATTTTAAGCTATGCTTTCGGTGATGGCGTCACTTGTTTTACTCATACATACAAAATAAAGAGGCTTCATTAGATTATGTAATATCTATCAGGAATAGAAAGGAATATAAATACTGAGGAACATTCCAGCTATGTTAACATGAATGTTCCAGATATGAGATTATCTGAAAGAAGCAACAACTTTCAGGCTTCTACAGTATTCACTCACACTTGAATCAGTAAAGCAGCATCTTTAGTTGTCATATTAGAGAGACGGGCAGACTTTCAAGAGTGCTGAGAATGCTGCCATTAGCGTCACAACTGGAACGGCTGGTAGCTGAGCACTTCAGAGAATCTGGCCTTGAGCTGTCTTGAAAAATCTGGCCCACAGTGAACTTGAAATCTAGTCAATTAAAAATGGCAGCTGCAACTTTAGACACCGGAATACCTTTGTAAGTCTGGCCCAAACTCACTTTTGAAAATTTTACCCTGCATGTCCACAGGGTTCTGTAAATCACCTTGCACTCTTTTCAGTGACCAAATATGAAATAAATCAAAACACCACCAGCTGCCGCCACCCAAAACCAGAGGGCGGAAAGTGCACTCTAAGTCTGGAAATTCTTCAAAGTTTTGATGGTTAAAGTGACGCCTAGGCAACATACTGGTCCTCCACACAGAAGTGAATTTCACCCATTAGGATTATGCCTTTTGCAAACTGCTTTAAGGTGACCAGATGAGAGGGAGAAAATATCGGGACACATGGGGGGGCGGGGGGGGGGGAGAATCCGCCGGCGGAGCAACAACAAAAAAAAAGCCGAGTGCTGCCGGCGGAGCAGCAAAAATAAATAAATTAATAAATTAATGAATGAATAAAAAATAAAGGCGAGTGCTGCTGGCGGAACGAAATATTGGGACAAATTGTGTCCCGACCAAAGATCGGTCGGGACGCGGGACAAACACCTAAATATCGGGACGGTTCCAATTTTATCGGGATGTCTGGTCACCCTAAAACTGCTTAAATATCTTCATTCCCCACAGATGGTGGATTCAAAAAAAAATTACTGCTTTAAACATTCTTTTCTGAAGGGCCCTGAATACAGCCCCAAATTTACATCCTTTATAAAATAATAATACAGTGGGGTCAGCTGCCTCCAGTGCACACCCTGAGGGCGAGGGATGCCTCTGCACTGCCCTGCTAACTACTTCTCCCCCAAAGGGCTTCTGAAACTCCACATAGGCTTTTCTTGTTTGTTCCCCACCCCTTCTCAGGGCTCGGAGTTTATTTGCATAAATAAATCTCCAAAATGAAACTCTAAGTCAAAACACAGTCCCTGTGGTTTACCCTCTTGTAGGGTTACACTCAGTTCCAGCAGGGAAACTCCACATCCCAGGTTTTTCTGCTGGAGCCTGCTCACTCCCAGCAGTCTTCAATTTACCCTACTCCCAGACCTTCCTCTGCTTTGCCAGGCCACTCCCAGATCCTACCTGTCAGGAGCCTCAAGTTTCTGGCTCTGGCTTTCAGACCCTTCAGTATCAGGGTCTTTGTTTCCTGAGCTTGCTCCTTCACAGCAGCCACTGATCCAACCCAGGTGTGCCACCTTAGTAATCAGGGTTGGCTAGCTCCAGGCTCCCCAGCCCTTAAGGGGCAAGCCACCTTGTTACAGCTGCCAAGTAATCCATTAAGTTCCCTCCCATCGACACGGCTGCTCTCTATTTTCTTTTCAAAACTCTGTGGGTTGATTTAATTTAATTTAATTTTGCTTTAAGCAGAAATGAACATTAAAAATCTCACCTCTATTATTTATTATTTGCCTTGCAGTAGCACCAGGAGCCCCAGACACGGACCAGGACCCTATTGTGCTAGGTGCTGTACAAACAAAGAACAGACTAATGCTGAAGTTCAAAAATAGATTTCAAGTCATCATGCTAAAGAAAGGAGCGGCAGAACCCTCTTCAAGCAAGAAAACCCAAAGTAAAAGGCAGCCAGTCCATCTTTAATTCATCCCACTGGTCTGAAACAATGCATAAAGCTTCAGATCAGTGAATTATGTTGTCTCTCCTACTGTAAGTGCTACAATAAGAATAAACAATGACTAAGATGGAGCACTGGCCTCTACCTTTGCATTTCAACAAATCTGTCTCTGTGTCCCCATCCTCACTGTAACCTCCCCACGCTGCAGGTAATGCTATGCTAATTGTACAGTAATTAATCTTTCTCCCTTCAAATCCCTAATCTTCAGAGAATTTATGACAAACATTCCCAACATTCTGTTGTTAAGAGTTAAAAATACCGCAAGTGAAATATCTGCACGCCGACATGCCTGCCACCTCTGATGCACAATCTACCCTCCCCGTTGAAAAGATACTAATGATTTCCTATGAAAAATTGATCAGCATAATAGGGGTGGGCATGCCTGATAAAAGCCCTTCGATTGCCAGCTTTGATATGCTGTCTCTATACCATCAACCCCAGTGTGAATGACTTACATGCATTATCAGAAGCACAGGGTCATACCCTTGGCCTCAGATAAGCGCCCGCCCCCCCGTTGTACTCCTCCAGCTACACAAAGGAGGGTTTACAACTGCCTAAAGCAGTAGCTGAGGATTTCCCTTTCCTAGCCCAGGGCCCCAAAAGAGGCAAGCTAGGACTCTAAGCACAACACAGCACAGGTCCCTTTTGGCTCCACCCCTATGCCAAACTCTCCCCTCCACCCCACCCTTGGAGCAGAAGGGGCAGGAGCTGTCCTCTTCCCACCCAGAGTGGTAATGGTAAAGGACGGCCTTCTCACCCTTCCTTCAGCAGTGGGGTGTCTTCTATTCTTGGAGAGGCAGGTTGAAAGTAGGGTCTCCCCACAAGAGCTTACATCCAGATGCGTGGAGAGGTCCCTGCCTCTCAGAGCCATAGCTGCAGACTCAGGCAGATGTCACATTCAGTTACTCTCATGTCTCATTTTCAATCTTTTCTCCACGACCATGGGGGCTAGAAACTTACTTTTTCTTAAAAATTAACACTTAGATTCTAGTGCAATAATCCCAACTCCAGGATCTGGGCCCCACGGCACAGACCTAAATGCAGTCCTAGCCAGCCTTCCATCATCCATCTCAACCTCACAAAAATATTGGATGTTCTGAGCTGAAGCATGATGTGCACTGGCAACCTTGGCTGGTGGTCCCCAGCTCCTTGGGAGCCAGCTATCTGCCAGCACACATTAGAGCAGCCCTGAAGCTGCTCCAACTGGTATCAAGCTGCTCATTTGTCACACAAAGCTTCCCCCCACACCCTAACTGGTGTTGTGTCTGTCTGTCTGTCTGTCTGTGTATATATATTATATATATATATAGTGGCAAAAGATCATCTATGCTTCACCCACTATGATATATTACTTTTGCTGCATTGATTTTGAACATGCCAAGGCTTAAAAAAAAAAAAGAGAGAGAGAAACGAAGTAATGTAGTGGGCTAAATACCACCCTGGCTTATTACTAGGAATGGGCAAAACAAATGACATGTTTGCCAAACGCTACAGTGTTGAAATCAGCATTGTTCTGCCAGATGTCTATTTCCCAACACCAGTCCAAAAATATTGGCACGATGAATATTCATTTGCCCGTGCCTGGAGCTGATTAGTGCTCCTTTAGCTCTGTTGATTTTAACAGGATATGTAAATAGATGTATCTGGTTTTACGGTCTGAACCTATTTAGGGTCTCATTCTCATTGAAACCAATGAGACTAACCAGCTGAGTAAGGGCTATCGCACTGGGCCCCTTTAATTAAGGACCAGAAGATCACAGTGATTCCTTCCTGCTTTGGAATCTACGATTAAATCAGTGACAATTCGGTTTGTGGGGACTCTCCATTTCACTGCACAAAGGAAGATATTGTGTTTTTCCAGAAATCGTTTGTTAGACGTGTTCAAAATCTTTGCTAAACAACACGGAGTACCTTTTTGCAATGGATTTTTATTTGCCATGTTGCACTGGCACATTATTTAGTAATTCAAACTGCAGTTCCCAAAACCTCTATTGATATCTTTCATCCAAACTTCCAACTCCACAAGGTGTTGGCAAGAGTGCCTTAAAATGGTCTGTTATCAATTCTGACCCTCACGGTTAGAACTCAAATGGATTCACTATCTGTGATCATTCTGACAAGGGGAAAAACAAAAACCCAGCAACTTTGAAAAGGTGGTGTACATGCTCAGTACAAACAGATTTAACAGCTACCACCCAAAGCAAGAGCTCATACCATATGCAATGAGTGATGGGAAGGTAAAATCAGCAACACATGCAGTTTTGGAAACCCAGCTATCTCCTGCTATATGAAGCAATATTATCATGAACTAGAGATGATCTCAAGCCACCAAGTTCAGACCCAGATCTGGATTTTCAACTTTCCAAAGCTCTTGGGTGCTTGGGATGGGGAAATTTGTCTCAGATCATTCAACAGCATTCAGATTTAGGTTGGGATTCTAAACCCCTAGTATTTAGACCAGGGTGACTGGGCTAATTTCAATTATTAGTCAGTAAAGGGGTAAGTATTCTAGGAAGCCAGGACATAGTTTAGTAATATGAGAATTTTCCCAGTGGGAATTTTGAAAACATGGGCTAAAATCAGATGGGCAAATTGGTTTGGACATAGAACCTCCTTTGAGGCAGACACCTTACTTAAGGTTCTGAAATATTAAGAGACTGCCTCCCTTCTAGCCTCCATGTCCAGCAAAGAGGAGAGGCTGAAGAACATAATTGTTATGGGAAGACTGCTCTCAGGGTAGATATGTCTATAGCTGGGAACTGAAATGGATATGCCAGGCACTTCACAAGAGAGCCCATTACAATGACATTTTTAGTCATTCTGGAGACTCAAGAGGTTCATAAAGTGGAGATGGGCTTTGGATAAGCATCCAAAACTTCAGAGGATTATCTTAGCTATACCTGAACTTTTGAGTTTAGCACAAACTGCAAGTGGGTTTTTAAATCAGGTTCTTAAAGTATCTATTAATAAATAGTTGAATTAATAAAATTTTGCACGCATACACTGGAAAAGTAGATTACACTCCACTCTATCCTCCATCAGAGGATAACAACCTACTAATGTTATCAGCTAAGGAGGAGCTACTCCATCTCCAGTATCTGTGCTGAAGGTCCTGCTGTTGACTCATTCATGGGGGGGTCATCACAGCAACACCCTTAATCAAAGGATCTCAAAAATGAGTATTACTATAATTTTGCACACTGATTTGCCCAAGGTCACACAAGAAGTGAGTAGTAATCTGGAACAGAATCCCAGTCTCCCAACTCCTATCCCCTGCACTAACAACTAGATAACACTGCTCCCTGAGGATCATTTGTCATCCTGCTGCTGTGACATTTCCACAGAGAACTCTACATATGCTACACCAAAACTCTTTAAGTTATTGATTGAGCCCGATTGCTCTGTAGAGCCTGGAAAGGATGACAGAGAAAATAGAGCATTTGCCTGTTGACAAAAAGCTCACTTTTTTAGACCATTTTTCTTTCTGGTCACAACAAAATAAAAGCAGATGTCAAAACATGGTATAATTATGTTTCACAAGAGTTTCTCTCAATACAGATTGTTTTTAATTCTCTAGTACAGATACACCCAGAGTGGATATAGATTGAGTACACTGTTCCCCCTTGAAATAAATAGTAATAACAACAAATAATAAAACCCATTGAGTTGTCATGTGTTTGAATTGACAGCTTAACTTAGACATAAGAATAAGAATGAATGAGGAAGCAGGGTCACTGGCGAAGGCATAAGAGAGAAGCAATAGTTACCAGAGAAAATAAGTAGCTAATAAGTTATTTAAAAAGGGAATTGCCTGGGGATGTGTAACCCACACAGCTTCTGGGTGTGGTGTTCTGGCCCATCTAGTGGCACCGAGACCACTTAGGCCTTGGCTACACTTGCGAGTTGCAGCGCTGTAAAGCCGCCCCCAGCGCTGTAACTCACTCCCCGTCCACACTGGCAAGGCATTTGCAGCGCTGTATCTCCGTGGCTGCAGCGCTGCATGTACTCCACCTCTCCGAGAGGAATAGCGTGTATTGCGCCGCCGCTGCAGCGCAGCAGCACCAGTGTGCCAGCCCAATACGCTGTGACTGGCCTCCAGAAGTATTCGGCAGTATCCCACAATGCCTGTTCTAGCCACTCTGGTCATCAGTTCAAACTCTACTGCCCTGGCCTCAGGTAACCAACCATGTGACCCTCCCTTAAAATTCCCCGGGAATTTTAAAAATCCCCTTCCTGTTTGCTCAGCCAGGCGTGGCTTGGAGTGCTATCAGCGAATCTTTCCAGGTGACCATGCCTCCATGCGCCAAGCGAGCCCCAGCATGGAGCAATGGCGAGTTGCTGGACCTCATCAGTGTTTGGGGGGAGGAAGCTGTCCAGTCCCAGCTGCGCTCCAGCCGTAGGAATTACGATACCTTCGGGAAGGTATCAAAGGACATGATGGAAAGGGGCCATGACCGGGATGCCCTGCAGTGCAGGATTAAAGTGAAGGAGCTGCGGAGTGCCTACCGCAAAGCCCGCGACACAAACGGCCGCTCGGGTGCTCCCCCCGCGACCTGCCGATTCTACAAAGAGCTGGATGCGATACTTGAGGTTAACCCCACCTCCACTCCAAGCACCACCATGGACACTTCAG
This sequence comes from Emys orbicularis, assembly GCF_028017835.1. Lineage (NCBI taxonomy): Eukaryota > Metazoa > Chordata > Testudines > Emydidae > Emys > Emys orbicularis. Next base: position 138,778,182 of record NC_088684.1, read on the forward strand.
AGCCGGGGTGGGAGGAGGAAAAGGAGAAGGAAAACGGGAGTGAGGGTGGTGGGCCGGATGGAGACACCCCGGAATCCCTGGAGCCATGCAGCCAGGAGCTCTTCTCGAGCCAGGAGGAAGGTAGCCAGTCGCAGCGGCCGGTACTTGGTGGAGGACAAACAGAAGAGCAGGTTCCCGGTAAGGGGTTTTTTTCGGGAAGGAATTTTTTCGGTGCGGGCTCTTTGGGAGAGGAGGGTTAGGCATGCATGACTAGATGCGGAATAGTGCATTGATGTGGTTTATCACATCACGGTAATCGGCCTCGGTAATCTCTTCGAATGTCTCATCCAGAACGTGTGCAATGCGCTTGCGCAGGTTTATCGGGAGAGCCACCGTGGTCCTTGTCCCAGCCAAGCTAACATGTCCGTGCCACTGTGCCGCGAGGGGCGGGGGGACCATTGCTGCACACAGGCAAGCTGCATATGGGCAAGGGCAGAAGCCACATTACAGTAGAAGACCCTCCCTTCCTTCCCAGGTCACCCTCAGCAGCGAGATATCGTCCAGGATGAACTCCTGTGGAAAATGTTGGGACAGTGTTCAGTGTAGGTGCCCCCTGCAGCTGTTGGCTCTCCCCAAGGCACAGAAACTCAGAGGACAGTACAGCCCTGAAACAATCAGTCCCCCTTACTCACCATTTTGAGGCTCCCGTGGATTATGTGTGCTCTGTTTGGGACAGGAAAATTATGCTATTGTGTAGACCCTGTGTGTGCCCTCCTTAAGTGTGGGGGAAATCATTACTCTGTCTGCTATAAACAATGCTGCGTCTGTTAAATGTTGCATTTTGCCCATACAGCTGCAACAACCTTGAGACCTCAGCCGTCCCTCTTATCGCCTGCTCAGAGACTGCAAAGACTCAGGAAGAGACCGCGAAAAACCAAAGAAGACATGCTACAAGAAGTGATCCGGCAATCTGAATGAAAAAGCACAGAACTGGAGGGAGAGAGAAAGCAGGATCCGCCAGGAAAATGCAGCGCACCGGCGGCAAAGCACGGAGCACCGGCAGCAAAGCACGAATCGGCTCATAAGAATCCTGGAGCGCCAAGCAGACGTTATCCAGGAGCTCGTAGCCATGCAGAAGGAGCAGTACCGCAAACGCAAATGCCCCTCCCCCCCCCACAGCCCTTGTCCCAAAACTCTTTCCCTTGTGCCCCACTGTTACCTTCAACCCACTTTCCCCAACTTCCGGGTTCCTCACACCACCAACACCAGTATCTTCACCACCCAGCCCTGAAAACCACGACCCTTACCCTCTGCACTCAACCCCCATCACCAGGCAGTATAACTATCCTGAAGTGCAGCACTCACTGCACAGCACACCAGACAGGACATACGCGAATCTGTGATTGTACCGTTCCCCACTCCACCCCCTTGCCCTTTCTGATTCCCAAGCAGTTGTGTTTCTTTTCAATAAATAAATTTTCTTTTCAATAAATGGATTTTTTGGCTTTGAAAACATTCTTTATTATTGCATAAAGTAAAAGATTCTTTAGCCCAGGAAATAAACAGGCACTGCAAGTCTGCTTAGCAAACACCGATTCCTAAAGATTGGAACTACTGCACTTCACTCCCGTGCAGGGCACCAGATATCACTGCTGGTTTTCAGCCTCAAATTGCTCCCTCAAGGCATCCCTAATCCTTGCAGCCCCGCGCTGGTCCCCTGTAATAGCCCTGCTCTCTGGCTGTGCAAATTCAGCCTCCAGGTGTTCAATCTCAGAGGTCCATGCCTGAGTGAAGCTTTCACCCTTCCCTTCACAAATATTATGGAGGGTACAGCACGCGGATATAACTGTGGGGACGCTGTGTTCGGCCAAGTCCAGCTTCCCATACAGAGATCGCCAGCTGCCCTTTAAACGGCCAAAGGCACACTCCACAGTCATTCGGCACCGGCTCAGCCTGTAGTTGAACCATTCCTTGCTGCTGTCAAGGCTCCCTGTGTAGGGTGTCATGAGCCACGGCATTAACGGGTAAGCGGGATCTCCAAGGATCACAATGGGCATTTCGACTTCCCCTACTGTGATCTTCCGCCCTGGGAAAAAAGTCCCGGCCTGCAGCTTCCTGAACAGCCAAGTGTTCCGAAAGATGCGTGCGTCATGCACCTTTCCTGGCCAGCCTGTGTTAATGTCAATGAAACGCCCACGGTGATCCACAAGCGCCTGGAGAACCATAGAGAAATACCCCTTCCGATTAACGTACTCGGATGCTAGATGGGGTGGTGCCAGAATAGGAATGTGCGTCCCATCTATCGCCCCTCCACAGTTAGGGAAACCCATTTGTGCAAAGCCATCCACTATGTCCTGCACGTTACCCAGAGTCACGGTTCTTCTGAGTAGGATGCGATTAATGGCCTTGCAAACTTGCATCAACATGATTCCAATGGTCGACTTTCCCACTGCAAACTGGTTTGCGACCGACCGGTAGCTGTCTGGAGTTGCCAGCTTCCAGATTGCAATAGCCACCCGCTTCTCCACTGGCAGGGCAGCTCTCAATCTCGTGTGCTTGCGCCGCAGGGTGGAGGCGAGCTCCTCACACAGTCCCATGAAAGTGGCTTTTCTCATCCGAAAGTTCTGCAGCCACTGCTCATCATCCCAGACTTCCATGACGATGTGATCCCACCACTCGGTGCTTGTTTCCCGAGCCCAAAAGCGGCGTTCCATGGTGCTGAGCATGTCCGTGAATGCCACAAACAATTTCGTGTCGTACGCGTTACGCGGCTCGATAGCATCGTCGGACTCCTCACTCTCACTGTCACTTTGGATCTTAAGGAATAGTTCGACAGCCAAACGTGACGTGCTGGCGAGACTCATCAGCGTACGTCTCAGCAGTTCGGACTCCATTTCCTGCAGACAGATCGTGCTGCACAGAAACCGTTGAAAGATGGCGCCAAAGGTGGATGGAAACAAAGGGATTTCTGGGATGCGAAGCGATGCATCACGGGGCGTTGGGACAGGACCCAGAATCCCCCGCACCCACGCCCCCTTCCCACAACCCACGGCGCCAGAATGGGAAGAGGTGCTCTGTGGGATAGCTGCCCATAATGCACCGCTCCCAATGGCGCTGCAATTGCCGCAAATGTGGCCACACCACTGCGCTGTCAGCTGTCAGTGTGGACAGACTGCAGCGCTTTCCCTACTCAGCTGTACGAAGACAGATTTACCTCACAGCGCTGTACAGCTGCAAGTGTAGCCAAGGCCTTAGAGAGATAAAATGAGTCTGCCAACAGCCAATTGGCTTTTAGCTCATACTGTAGAGGCTTGCACTAAGCTCCAGAGGTCCCAGGTTTGATCCTGCCCGCTGGCGACCGGGGTCTGTTGGTGTTACATATGTTCTACATTGGTAAATAGGGACCTGGATCCAAAGCCCACTGAAGACAATGGAAAGAATCCTATTGACTTCAGTGGGTTTTTGAATTAAGTCCTATATTAGGAATAATAGTGTTATTCTTGTTTCCTTACAGTCAAGGGTTGTAGACTTGATCCAAAGCATATCAAAGTCACTGGGAGTCTTCCACAGACTTCAGCTGGCTTTGGATCAGGTGCCGGGTACTTCAGATAGGGCTGTTATGGAAGCACCAGTCGCAACTCCACTGTTAAGGTTGAGCTCAGTTTTGCACTGAAAGCAGGGATTCAACCTCTTGGCTATGTAGGAAAAAAACAGTTTTTCCCCTCCCCAAGCAGTACTTACTGAGTATAGAATGAATTTTCTGAAAATTTACAAATAAATTTGTTTATTAGTTGGAGTTCAACTTAATTATAAATTGGATCACTTAAGAAATTTAGCATCTCCGACAGCCTTTTTTCATCCGGAAAGATCTTCCCACTTTCCATATAGTTAAGAATAATTGCAATCTTGTGCACAGGCAATATTTGAAGAAATTAGATTGGAATTAAGCTTAGTTATTAATGATTTTTGTGTCTGATTCTTATGGTTGCATAAGCTACAGAGAGGTTCAGATCAACAGCTCGGGTAACTCTTAAATGGGTTTGCCACACCAACAGTAACAACCCAGCACCAGTTTTTGTATACAACCACTTGGCATGCAACAATTCTAACAGTTATAATTTTAATTTAATGGAGATATCCTATCTCCTAGAACTGGAAGGGACTTTGAAAGGTCATTGAGTCCAGCCCCCTGCCTTCACTATCAGGACCAAGTACTGATTTTGCCCCAGATCCCTAAGTGGCCCCCTCCAGGATTGAACTCACAACCCTGGGTTTAGCAGGCCAATGCTCAAACCACTGAGCTATCCCTCCCCCCAGTGGAACGAGGGAGACTGAGTTCTCATTAGTAGTTTATCTGGTACAACTGCAATTGCCTTAAAGGTCCCATAGCTGTATGCTAGCGTGGGTATCAATGCTTGAAAGGCTGACCGTGGCACTGCTGCCTTGGCCTTCACAGCACAAGAGATTCAACAGGCAACGAGGGGGAAAAATGTCCCCTAAAAGGTGCCGTTTTCCATATCTGAATGTGTTCAGATCTCTTTTACATTTAACCTTAACTCTGAATTTCCTGTGTTTATAATGCTTGGTCTGGGGATACATCCCTGTAATGTATCAGAGGGGTAGCCGTGTTAGTCTGGATCTGTAAAAAGTGACAAAGAGTCCTGTGGCACCTTATAGACTAACAGAAGTATTGGAGCATAAGCTTTCGTGGGTGAATACCCACTTTGTCAGACGCATGTGATGTATCTTTATTCTTAATTCCTGGGACACACTCTCTACTCCCATTTTACCGTATTTTTTGCCTGGGATTATTAGGTTAGATTGGATGGATGGATATGCAATACATAGAGCTAGACTGTGGCATTTACTTACTACCCTGAATAGGGAGCATTGCAGAACCTCACAATCTTAGGGAGAATTCGGAGGCACAATTCCTCCCCAGACTCCCCATTGGACAGGAGCAGTGTGTAGGATACACCTTCCTTTAGTCCTTCACTCAATTAACTAATCATGACCACTGTTTAGAGCCTAGGATTACAGATAGGTCTTGTACATCAATACATGGGGGCTTTGTTGAGACCAAAGAGGAAGGAAATTCCAGAGTTGAGGCTCTCTCAGCGAAAGTGTCCAGCTGACATCCCCCGCCCCATCCAAGTACATTAATTATTGTGCATGTTTAGTTTGCTTCATTCCTCCAGTGGTGATAGAACCTGCCATCGCCGAGACTTGTTTTGACAGCACAGCAAGCTCTCCATAGACTTCTATTATCTCTTTTTCAAACCAACTCATCTTGATAATGTAATGTCTCCACAGGCTTTCACATTCGCAGGGGCATGAGATTGCTGAGGCAATTCCACACCCCAGTCTAGGAAATGGGGAATTATTGTTACTAGAAAACTGAAACAAACAAAAAAGCATAGATCTGCACAGCAGCCATTTCAAATGCAAAGGCTAGGACTTTGCTAACACATTTTCCCCTTTAACGTAAGCAGAGATCCTGACCTGTTCGACTTTGATGGGGTTCTGTACAGCCATAAGACTTCATTTGAATGGATCCAATTGTAGGATGAACCCACAAATGAGACAGTTCAAGCCCTGAATTGATCAGAATGTAAAACAAAAACAACACCCCCCCCAAAAAAAAACCCAAAACAAAACAAAACACCAAACAACCGATACCCAGATGTGGGGACATGATGTACCAAGAGCCAAAGAACCCAACCCAAAATTCACTATCAGTATTATCTCACTCTTATTAACACCAGTGGCATCCTACACAATCTAAGTTCATTAGACCAGGATGTGTTGCTGTAATTAATGTTGAATTGGCACCTCCATTACAAAACCTGTTTTGGATTTAAAATGCTCAGTTTACAAAAACACACTGGACTGAATGCAGTGGGATTTGCCTTTAACAGCACCCATCCAGATCCAAACTTTGCAGCTCAGATTATATAAATTACTACAGGAGTTAAAGATATGTAAGGACAGATAACAAAAGGAAATGCCTTAATGATCTATGCAGAGAAGTAAAAAAACGAACCTAGTAATCCTCTGAAGTTATCATAATTAAAAATCCAAACACTAAGAACAATTTCCAGCCCCCATAAACAAAAATTGGATGGAAAATTAATGACCTTTGTTAACCGCATTGTAAAAGAACACAGTAATATTTACTAATTATACAGCTTTGCATATTTGTAAATTACTGGCTCTCCTCTAGTAAATGAGTGTTTTTGGCATACCTCTTGGAAAACTAATACAGTATGCAGGTTACCATAGTTATATCAGAAAACTGGAAGGAATTTCCCCCCCCATTATAACTGAGACATTGTTATTCAAGTGACTGAAATCTCTCTCTAGTTTCAATACAAGTGTTTGGTGATAAATTGGTGATGGATGAAACCTTAAAAGGTTCTGCTCTGATACCACGGTGATCAATATAAATTCCTAGATATATTATGTTATTCAAGCCCCAGCTCAGCAATGCACATAAAATAATAAATAATAATAATAATAATAATAATGGAGATATCCTATCTCCTAGAACCGGAAGGGACCTTGAAAGGTCATCGAGTCCAGCCCCCTGCCTTCACTATCAGGACCAAGTACTGATTTTGCCCCAGATCCCTAAGTGGCCCCCTCAAGGATTGGCCTGGGTTTAAGCAGGCCAATGCTCAAACCACTGAGCTATCCCTCCCCCCTTAACTTCAAAAACAAATGCCTCAGTCACATTATCTCTGGAAAAGACAAAATCTTTCAAAATGTGGGAAAAAATAAATGTTTATAATCCTCAAAACTGAAACAATTTTATTAAATCAGAGTCATACCTACAGGCCTGAAAAGGGATAGGGGTGCCATTGTGCTACGTGCTGCCCAGACACATAGTAAGAAAGAGTACCTACCCCAAAAAAGCTTACAAAATTCACGAGAGGCTGTATAACCTACTGGGTAGGCACTAGACTGTTTCAGGAAATCTGGGTTCTAACCCTGGTCCCATAGTAATGGGTTCTAACCCTGGTCCCACTGGCTGACTCTTCCCCTCTCTCTGCCTTTTACCCTTTGGGTATCTTTTCTGTTTAGACTGTACACCCTTTAGGGCAGAGACTGTCTTTCACTTTACATTTGTACAGCACCTAGAACTATGGGGCCTCAATCCTGGTGGAAGCTTCTAGCTATTACTGAAATTCATGAGGTGAGGCCTTTTTATTTAAATAATTTTTTAAATAATGTACTGGGTCCTGAAACTGAAGACCTCAACTCAAAGTCTGTGTTTTGCTGGTCTCTAGTGGTGCCATTATTCTATTGAAATATATAGGTAAAGCAGGTCAAAAAATTTTCAATGAAAATCTTGTTTTGCTCTGAAAAACGCATATCTGGGATAACGGAAACACTTCATGAATTCATATCAAAGAAAAAGCTGCCACAAGTCGAAATATGTTGTTTTGAAATTTTGTAAATGGAACATTTTCATTTTTCAATTCAAAATTACTTTTTGTTGCTAATTTTACTTCCATTTTCTTTTAAAAGAGGTAAAAGAAACCCTCAAACATGAAACCTTTCATTCCTAAAACTTCCCCCCCCCCCAAACAAAATCACTTTGGGACAACCTAGAACAATTTTTTTTAAATGAATTTTTGATTTGGCAACCAAACTGAAAAAAAAAAAAAAAGAATTATTTGCACAGCTCTATTTGTAGGACACGGACAAGTCAGATGTCATAGGCTGATAGATTTTAAGGGAAGAGGGGACCATTAGATCACGTAGTCTGATCTGTCAAGCATAGTCCATTACATTTCACCTAGTTACCCCTGCACCGACCTCATCAACGTTTATTTGGCTAAAGCATATCTTCCAGAAAGGCATCAAGTCTTGATTTGAAGACATTTTTTGCCTTCAATCCTCTGGTGCACTCCATAAAAGAGTTATGCTAATAGAGAATATGGTTCCTGAGGGGGGCTCATTGTATCTTCACAGGTCTTCTTTAAAAGTCATAAAGACATGTCTGATATGTTTTTTTCCTGTGGGTACAAGGAATCCACTCCAGTAGTTTCATCCTCTTATGTCTCTATTTGCTGCAAACTAATGCAGCTGGGATTGGTGTAACAGAATCAGAATAGTTCATTTATGTCCCTGTCTCAGTTTCTGTTCCACTGCCCAGAGCGTGTTAAGGGTTAGAGGTATTTCTGAGCGGGAAACACTACATGTACCTTTCCACGGTTATGAACTTGACAGAGAACTACCAATAAGAAGGTCAGGAGAACTAACTTTTGCCTATATGATACATGTATTCTCCATATATTATAAAATGTTTTCCCTAATCAATATTTTATTAATTTAGCAACTCAAAGTCTTTGATATGGATGAGCTGCCATGATTCACAGGAGAACAATAGCTTTAATTTTATGGCGCTACTTATCAGAAGAGACTTTGGTAAAACTTGATCATCCATTGCAAAGACAGCACCATTTATAGAACTTATATGACAAGTAAAACACTTTGTAGAGAATATACATAAAAGCTTTGTGATAAACTCCCTCTCATTATATAAAAGCTCTTAATGTATTATCCGTTAAAAAAATCTGCCAGGGGGGATATTGTCTCTGTTTAACAGTAATGGATTCAGATTACACCATTATCAAGCATCTCTTTTTCTGTGGTTGAGTACAGGCTAAAGGCTTAATGCTTGAAAACAGTGATAGCCTCGCTGGTTTATGAAGCTTGACTATGATATAATTAAGCATCTTTCTGTTTATCCAGAAAACAATTAATTAAAATGTGTATCTATCTATACATAGGTGTATGCGTCTGTTATGCACACACAATAGATAGATAGATAAATAGATAGATACTTCTACGCACCCAATCCTGCAAACCATTATTCTTTGGGTCTCTCTCTCTCACACACACACACACACGAGAGGATACGGACTCTTCCATCCCTGTTGATTCGGGGGGGGGGGGGGGGAAGAGGGAGGAGGGGTTGGCAATGCTCATCCTTCCTCAAGATCTTCCTATAAAGGGTAAACCCAATCCTGCAAAATCTTACTTTCCTGAGTAGTCCCATTGACTTTAATGGGATTATTTACATAAGTAAGGAAGATTAATATGGGTCTGATCCACAATCTATCGATGTCAAAGGATTTGGGGTCAGGCTCATGCAGACAAAGGATTCGCAGGATTGGGCCCATATATAGGCAAACTAGGCCTGATTCTTTTCACTTAATATCAGCTTTATGCTTATACAACTCTGGTAGGTTTACTAGTGTAAAGGAGAATCAGGCTCCAAAACACACACACACACACACACACAAATTTCTTTTATTATATTCCTTGGGGTTCTTGCTTAAATTGACAGCCACAAAGCTAACCGAAAGCATAAGTTTAAATACATTTTGGAGGAGGAGCGCCATGACCCCACCAGAATTAGGATTTAATGCAGATTCTTTTCTGTCTCTCCACTTAAGCATCTGATTGTCATCTCAGATGTGTGGCATTTATAGCTGCATCTCTCCGAAATATCCATCCCCATGTGCTGATTTTCTGAGATATGCTGCGATGTGCCTGAAATTAAAATCTCTGCCATTACAGCTTCGCTTTAACATTCTGCTGGTAGTTGATCATTTCAGCAGCAGACTCCCCACTAAGCTATTTTTTTTTTAAATTATTTTCAAAGAAAGTTGAGTGATGCTTAAAATAAAGGAAACAGTTCAATGTGATCGACCGTAAACTCTATATCAAGCGGTGCTGAAATCTCTTAAAACATTGTCTCTAAAATGTAATTTTGTTTGATGAAACAGACATACTACCCTCATTTAAAGTTGTCACACTAGCATCTTAGTGAAGTATAGAATGTTCCACTCAAACTGCAGACATTCTTCTTACAAACACACACACACACCCTGGTAAGCATCATAGGAATATCTAGTGGTGAGGGCAGAGTGGGAGTTCAAGGTTTGAGTTAATTATTCCCCATTTTATAGCTTAGAAGTGAATTCCATCTCTGCAATCTGCATGGGGGGGACTCCATACAGGTGTAAGGGATTCACCTGCAGTGGTCAGATTATAGGATCAGGCCACAGGCTATTTCTGTTTATTATTATTATTTGTATTACTGTAGTGACTAGGAGCCCCAGTCATGGACCGAAGTCCCCTTGTGCTAGGCGCTGTACAAACACTGAACAAAGATATGGACCAAAGAGCCTGCAATGTAAGGGTAGATCTACCTTGCAGCTGGGTAGGTTATTTGTAGCTCATGTAGATATACCTGCTCTAGCTTTAACCTCGCTAACTTGCTAAAACAACAGTGAGGATGTGTCAGCGCAAGCTTCAGCATGGGCTGCGGAAGTATGTACCTGAGGGACAGGGGGAGAGGGGAGGTCAAACAGTCTTGTGCAGCTGATGCTGAAGCTCATGTTCCCACTGGTCCAAGACAGAACACAACAAACGGACAGAGACAGACTGACGGTGGAGCGCAAGGAAATAATGTGGCAATATTGGTCAGCATGATAGGCAGCAATCTCAGGGCACCAGCTGCCTAATCACGGTCAAGTTTTTTTGTAGGCATCATGGCACAGAAGAGTTTTAAGGAGGGATTTGAAAGAGGACAATGAGGTAGCTATGCCCAGGTTTACCGGGAGCTCCTCCCAAACGTAAGGAGCAGCAAGAGAGACAGCATTATGTATTTTGCAGTACTGAAGGGGTTAAAGTTTCTCTCTCAGTCCCTCAGGAAAGGTCTTTATCATCAGCAGTCTGAGCCTGGAAGCCAGGGTTTAACAGATTATTGTTTTAAGGAACAAGGTCAAGCCCATGAGAAATCATTTTAATCTTCATCCTTTTTATGTCAGAGGAGGATCTGATCACCTTAAGAAGATCTGAACAGAGGTTTGAAGGCCATGAGGGACAGCACAACCACTAATCCAGGTTGCCTTGTAGGCCTTCATCACGTCCCTCCTCCCCTCTGATTGCATGCACCCACACAATAGGACTTCCTCTCTTGCTGTTCTAAAATGATTGTGACCTTATGTCAACAAATAAACAGAATGCAACCACTGTTTCCTTCATTCACTTAACATTCTCATGGATTATTCCAAATGGGAAGATTAGAGCATTACTGAAATGTCAAATAGCTGAAAACTCACACACGGAAGCAAGCAATGCAGGGCTGGCTCCAGGCACCAGCTTAACGAGCAGGTGCTTGGGGCGGCCAAGGGAGAGGGGCGGCATGTGCGGCAATTTGGGGGCGGCAGGTCCCTCACTCCCTGTAGGAGCGAAGGACCTGCTGCCGAACTGCCGCCGCTGATCGCGGCTCCCCCCCCCCCCCCCCAATTGCCGCCGCCGGTCGCAATTGCGATCGCGGCTTTTTTTTTTTTTTTTTGTGCTTGGGGCGTCAGAAATGCTGGAGCCGGCCCTGCATGGGTGGGGAGGGAGAAGAGGCGGGGGGGAGGGGGGTCATAATTTTCTGCATTTGTAACTTTTGCTTGCTGCTTTATATAGTTCTGAGACAGGCGATAATGGGCCAAATCCATATCTGGTGTAAATCAGCATTAACGTAAAACAAGTTCCTGGGCTCAATACAGGGGTAACTGGGTGAAGTTCCAGGGCCTGTGTTATATAGGACGTCAAACTAGATTATCTAATAGTCCCTTCTATAGCTTTATAATCAAGAAACACAAGAAGATCTGGTCCAACACCCTGCATGTAAATACCAGGCCAAGAAAATTCACAAGACAGCTTAAAAATAAAGATCTGGAATCAGAGTAAATAATAAGTTTTTTACGACCGTGAGGCAAAATCTGGTTTTAGACGTGCTGCACATGGGCCTATAGCTCATTGATTTGGATGTTATGCCCATTTATCTGGGAGCAGAACTGAGCCCAGTGCCTTTCAATAATGTGTCGGTAGTGTACTTACTATGTATTAAGTATAGTCCTGGAGGTTTCTAATCATGTCTGTCCTGCACAGTAAATTCCAGGGACTATCACTGAGCTCCTGTAAAACAAAGACACTCCTTATCTACACAGGATAGGTGGAATTTTAAGACTCCATGGACCCTATTCTCCATTATTTTGTGTAGTCATTTATGACTGTGCAAAGTGGGCGATTGCACTTTACACGCTCGTTACATTAAGGTAAACGGCCACACATGGTACAGGAGGGACAATGTCTAAGAGCAGAAGCTAGATAATCCCTTCTCTTTACAGAAAACAGATGAACTATATAGCATTAAGAGCTATTGTTTAATGGTGATAAATATCCTCAATATTTGGGAATGGGTTAGAAGCAAGAAGTTCCTTGCTATCAGACCATCTCAGCATTGAGAGAAAGAGGTGGCTTGTAAGTTTCTGGAGGTCTGTCTGTCTGAGAATAATCCTACTAGACAGAGATATAGACTTTCTTAAATTAAACTATAAAGCAGAGATTCTCAAACTGTGGTCCAAGGACCGAGCTCCATTCAGGGGGTCCACGGATAGTTCCCTCTAAGGTGTGCACCTGGGCAGCTGCACACAAGCGAATGAAGGGCCACCCTCCTAATTAGTGGAGCCACATAGGCGTGGCTCCACTAATTAGGTGCTTTGACCCTGGAGAAAATGCACATGTAAGGGAGGTGGTGGCCTTGGGGGAATATGGGGTAGGTGCGAGGGGGAAGTGGGGTGAGAAGAGGGGGTGGGGGGAATTTGGGACGTGCAGGGTTGCGATGGCCAGAGAAAGAGGTGACTTTCCCCAGCTCCAGGGCTGCAGCTGCCAGGGAGAAATGGCCCACCTTCCCAGCCTCAGCTCTGTGGTGGGGGAGAGACCCCCCTCCTTCTCAGCCCCAGCTCGGGGGCTGCCGTGGGGGGAAGAGAGGGCACATCCATCGCATTAGAAAGGTAAGACTACTGATATTAAAATATGAGTTGTGTGTTTTTATTTGTAGAACAAAAAACGTTAATTATTAAGGTGGGTTTTTTTATATAGTGCTTTTATCCAAAGCGCTTTATAATAGTTAGCTAACGGTACAAACGACATTTGGAAAAATCATTAAGTGGTCCGCCGAGACCCTCCGCAATTTTCAAGTGGTCTGCGGAAAAAAAAAGTTTGAGAACCACTGCTATAAAGCATGAGCAGATTTACAGAATTTTCTTATTAGCATTGAAAAACTATTGCATATGAAAAAGAATACTTTGTCCCCCTCTTTTTAGTTCGGAAAAGAAGCCAATTGACAAGCTGCCATTTATTCATTTTCAGCAAATATTAATGCAGAACACAATTTTCTGCCTAACACAAATTGCTTTAATTTTTACCAAGACGAATGTTTTGAACAGCAGAGAATAATTAAATCATTTTCCGTTTCAAAAGAAGCCTCGTATTCTCATTGTGTGTCTTCAGCATTTTGTAAGTTATCTAATGATTTTCTGCTAGTTTAAATATTACTTCCCCGTACCAAACTGATTAGCTAATGTGTAATATACATGACAGAACTAGTTCCAGAATGTGCCGAGTTCCTGAATCACTGAAATATTTCCTGCTATTGTGAATATTACTATCCCTACGAAGCTGATTAGGATAATGCAGAACCAGTAGGGACAGATTCTTGTTTGTGCTACTGCTAGCGCATTTCAAAATGAATAATCCATTGTAAAGGCAGAAGCAAACAATTAAATCAGATGAAGCATAAGCATTACCATCCTGCCCTGACAACATAGTTTAAATCTGTCCCAGAGGGGCCTTAACGTCATGGATGAGATAATGGTCTTGTCTCCTTGCCTACTTACATCCATGCAATGAGGGTATCAGTTCTGACGCCCTCTAATGCCAGGGGTGGCATCTGTGGGGTGGACGTGTCTACCAGGCTGAATCCACCTACTCATTTCACTGAACAACTGTCACATGATAATGGCTTTTGAACAAGTTTTTTCTGAAAAACAACTAATTTCTCTCCGGGGGGGGAAAAAAAAAAAAAGGAGAGAGATCCTCAAACCTTACTTGGGTGAGTAGCTTTATTGGTTTCAATGGGACTGCTCACCTGGCTAAAGGTTGCATGGCTGGACCCACATTTCCTTAACACAAAACATTTTTGCACTTCTCTTTTGTCACTCTTACGTAAGTGATGAACAACAGTGTAAAGGACCTCAGTGCCTTCATAGGACTTAGTTGTTACCCCACGCCCTCCCCAAGCATAAGAGTCACTGGAAGCCCTGGGTTCAATCCCTAGCCACAATCAAGATGACGGTTATACAGTGGCCCTAATTTTCACAAGCGACTTGTGATTTTGCGTGCCTCCATTTTTAGGGTACCCATTGGGGCCCAAATTTCAGAGGGGGGGAGCTCAGCAAATTCTGATTCAGTCCCCTCTCAGATATTTCAAGTTCAACACCCAAGAGTTGAGGCACCGCAAATTAGCAATTTGTGAAAATTTAGGCCTACATTTATTAATGTACCTCAATTATTATTATATTTTGGTCTTTCTTCCATAACAGAGCCTATTCTTGCTTGCATTAGTCAATGACAATTCCCAAAGCTACTATGTGTCTCATTTTATCTCCAATAGCCAGGGGAAAACAAAAATAAAGGCCCATATATTCCACCAGAGCGCCTAAATCACTTCTATTTAGATGACATAGTATTGTCCCTAACCACGATTAGAGATAGTCTCAAACAAAACCATAGATCCAAATGCTTTCAGACTCTAGGGGAATTCAGACCCTGCCTTTGCAAGGTTACCTATCTTCTCCTTATAATGAACCAAACCAAAATTCCATAGCCACACAACCCTCAACTTTGGAAAACTCTAGATCTGGATCCAAGCTATATAGATCAAGTGTCTAGTGTTGTAACAAAAAAAAAAATGAAAGGTATCCTTCACTGAAGTTTCTGGACAAAGACAAGACCATGTGCTTCTCACTGGCTCTCTATCTCCCTTCACTTCCCAGGCAACCTGTGCTGGCTAGTGCCACTGAACATTGTCTCCTAATATTTGACCCTGGAAATTGGCAGTGGTGGACAGGGGTTGCTGATTAAACTTTTGGGCCTGTCTTTAAATCATTTTACCATTTAAAATGGATATGCACTAAAGCTAGATGGGAAATAATTTCTTCTGGTTAGGGGAGGAGGGGAAATCGTGTTTTCCTTGAAAACCCAGAAAACTAAAAATGTCAGTTTTCAGCAGCTAAAACACTTTGGCTTTAACTGAAAAGCTTTCAGTTGCTGAAAGTGAAAAAATAAAAATCAACTTTCAGTTTTTTGACAAAACCCTGAATATTTTCATTAAAAAAAAGTCAATCTGATATACAGAGAAACATAAAAGCATATTTTAAAATGCAATTCAAATCAAACATATCCTAGCTGTAAAACTGATGTTAAGGTTCTTTCCTTCTTATACGGTGGAGGTGAATAATGAATATGCGGTAGTTTGCAGAACACAGTCTATTTCACTTTAAGAGCTGTGCTCGAGAATGACTTGACTCATCTGAGATTTACAGAGGGATCTTACTTTTATGGCACTTACTCGGGAGACGGGAGACGTATAAGCAGGCCTTCCCTGAGCAAATTACCTGATATCAGCATTCAACCACATGACTCAGCTGACTGTGTGTCACAGCACGAACCTGTGGCAGCTGGAAAGGAATGAGAGGTTCAAGAGCTAGGGGACAGTAGAGGGGAAAGGAACAAAGCGAAGGACACTTATTCTTCATGCATCATAAAGACCTGATTCATAAATACTAAGTTACCGCCAGTGTGAATTATGTTATTCCACAGGCGAGTGTAACAGATCTAGTTGTCAGCAGCACCACTGCAGCTCATTGGCTTCTTTAGAGGGTTGGGGACAGGTTTTAGTGACCACACTATAATGGAGTAATAGCCACAACGCTATCTTCTGCATGCTGTCCCCTGCCCTGAGCCCTTTCCCCAAATACAGATGCAAGAAGAGACCTGCCCCCTGGTGGGAGGAAGCACACAGAAGCACCTGGAAAGGGAGAAGGCATGGACAAGCGTAACAGTATGTGTTATATGTTCCCCTTGTGTGCCTGATCCACAGAGGATCTTAGGCTAGAGAGTGTCGCTCTTTAGCTCAAGCTGTGGTTCTGGTTCAAACAGATTCACGATCTGGAGGATGGCATGGACTGCACCCTCAACCAATTTGCAGATGACACGAAACTGGGAGGAGTGGTAGATACGCTGAAGGGTAGGGATAGGATACAGAGGGACCTAGACAAATTAGAGGATTGGGCCAAAAGAAATCTGATGAGGTTCAACAAGGACAAGTGCAGAGTCCTGCACTTAGGATGGAAGAATCCCATGCACTGATACAGACTAGGGACCAAGTGGCTAGGCAGCAGTTCTGCAGAAAAGGACCAAGAGGTTACAGTGCACGAGAAGCTGGATATGAGTCAACAGTGTGCCCTTGTTGCCAAGAAGGCTAACGGCATTTTGGGCTGTATAAGTAGGGGCATTGCCAGCAGATTGAGGGATGTGATCATTCCCCTCTATTCGGCATTGGTGAGGCCTCATCTGGAGTACTGTGTCCAGTTTTGGGCCCCACACTACAAGAAGGATGTGGAAAAATTGGAAAGAGTCCAGCGGAGGGCAACAGAAATGATTAGGGGGCTGGAGCACATGACTTATGAGGAGAGGCTGAGGGAACTGGGATTGTTTAGTCTGCAGAAGAGAAGCGGAGGGATTTGATAGCTGCTTTCAACTACCTGAAAGGGGGTTCCAAAGAGGATGGATCTAGACTGTTCTCAGTGATAGCAGATGACAGAACAAGGAGTAACAGTCTCAAGTTGCCCAGGAAAAACTAGGAAAAACTTTTTCACTAGGAGGGTGGTGAAGCACTGGAATGGGTTACCTAGGGAGGTGGTGGAATCTCCTTCCTTAGAGGTTTTTAAGGTCAGGCTTGACAAAGCCCTGGTTGGGATGATTTAGTTGGGGATTGGTCCTGCTTTGAGCAGGGGGCTAGACTAGATGACCTCCTGAGGTCCCTTCCAACCCTGATATTCTATGATTCAATCCCTGGTGTGTTGACCAAAATGGCAGCAATAACATAAGGAGCTGCGGTATAGTCAGCCATCTCCTGCAGACCAAAACTTAGGGATATTCTTGATAAGGACACTAGGCAGCACATGTTGTGTTTAACCATCCTGAGAGCTACAGAACTAGGAAGGACTACAGTATCTTCAGTGTCCAGCAGTTTGATTACAATAATCCTCTTCATGACAACAATTGAGTCCTGTCTTTCCTCTACTATGAGGGAGACATCATGCTGAAGTGTTTTAGATCCAATACATGCCTGGAAAGGTTAAAGAATTGGATCATCTGAACCAACCTTCCCCAATTGCATATGATGATGATGATGATAGATACAAAAGATCAAGTGACATTGGCTTAGGGTCATCTCCCTTAATGTTTATGGCCAGACTTTCAAAGTACACAACACTAGAACTGGGAGGGAAATAGTGTTCTCATTCTGTGAAACTTTGAGATTTCAAATATTTTCTCCCATCCCAAATCAGGCTAGATATTTGAAATCTTGAAAATTTTTGCAAAATTTCTCAGTCTGAAATTTTTTTCAGATTGGTCAGTTGACACATTTAATTTTGATTTTAAAAGCTTAAATTAGCTTACATTTCAACATGAAAAGTTTAAAAAAAGAATTTCAAAACAGTTGAAACAATTAAGCTCCCCGCCCCCCCCTGCCACTGAAAAAAATGGGAAATTAATCAAAACTGACTCTTTCCTACACCCAGTTTTTGGTTAACACAAGTGAGCATTTTCTGATGAACAAACATTTCATTAAAAAACAAAAATTCCCAACCAGTTCTACTCAGCACCAAGCAGCTTCTTACTGGTGGCCAGATTTTTAAAATCTCTTCTAAAAATATGCCCCGTTATATTCCTGCTTAAATGACAGCTGAGCTCCTTTAAAAACCTGTCCCTTAGGGTACATCTACACTGCGACGGACTCAGTTCATGGGTCTTGGGCTGTGGGGCTAAATATTTCAGTGTAGACCCCTCATGGTGTTTCAGAGCCCAGTCTCGAGCCTGAACCCAAATATCTACACTGTAATTTTTAGCCCGGCATCTCCAGCATTTGGGCCAGCAGTAGTCATGCCATGGGTCTTTTATTGCTGCATAAACATAACCTGATCAAGACAATTCCAATCTAACCCAAGCAACATGATTGGAGTTACTCCTGATTCTCACTGGCATGAGAATCAAGCTCACAATTGGGGGCTGGTTTAGCACATGGGGGATGATTATGTGAGTTGTGTACACAAGCAACAAAAAAAGTTTTGCCGGAGACAACATCTCCTGATTATGGCCAAAACTACAACGTTTGGAGAGTTGATTTGACAGCTTTAGGGTTTTTTTTAAGTGTACTTGTTGCAGCCATGGTGATGGGAATACCAGTGGCGTCAATGCACATTTATGTCATATAGACTCTTGGATTGCTACATTTGAGTCCCCATCTGTAAGTTGTTCCATACGGGCACATGCCTGCTCAGAGAGATGATTAGTCTTGCGGGATCAAGATCTTGATGAGCTTTCCTGCCCCATCTCACTCTGCTTGCTATCATCTAATGTTATAGCCCCATCCCCATCCCTCAACTGTAAGAGTTTTTTTCCATTTAAGAGGGAACAGATGAGGCCCATGCAGCAGGAAGGAATACAACTGATCTGCTACAAAGCATGCTTCCCTATTCCTGAGATCACTATGTGCTAGATACCCCTAGTTCCTCCTGCATCATCACCACATTTTCATAATGCAGAGAGCAGCAGCAATATCGCTTGGATGGAGGTTCCACACTCAGCCTTCAGCCAATCTAGGGATAATTCCAAAGGGTGGTCAGTTTTTAAGCAATCTACATGTCTAGCCCAGTGATTAGTCTACACAAAACATGGATGCATAGGAAGATCTAATGTTTACACGGTCTCCCAGTGATGTTAGTAGCATATCATCATCTAGATAAAATGATGATAGCACACATAAGACACAGGATATATGTGAAACAAAAAGGATCCATTTAAAAAAAAAAAAAGGACACAACCGACACCATCCACGGGCAGTAATGGGGCTTCCCAGCAAGAGCTGGCAGGGCCATCGTCAGCTAGCCTAGTTTCTTGTGCATCTGTCAAACTGATGACTCAGATCCCTTTGTTTGACAGAAAGGATGACCCAACGATGACAGCGCCAACTTGTCGATTCAATTCTCTGCTCCCCTGCAGACTTCCTGTGTTCCCTTGACCAAGTCACTTAGTATTTCCCTTCCTCACATAGGAGTTTTGAGGGTAAATACAGTAAAGATTGTGAGGTGCTCAGATCCTACAGAGAAGGATCCAAAATGGAGAATGAGACATACTCACGTACAAAGGAATGCTACAGTAGTCATTTTAAACTTCATTATTAACTGAGTTTTGCTCCATCTCAATCCAGGAGAAGCAGCTTCTACCGTCACTTTTTTGTTGTAATAGAAACTTTCTGGTGAATGCAACATCCTCGTTGCTGGGTTTCCAACTGTTAACCCATTTTCTCTAAATGTGTGTTTTCCATTGTAAAAATCAGCACATCAGTAAAGCACCAGGAATTTGTTACAGTACCAGAGATGCATTTTACTCCATGAACTGATACATTATAGCAATATTTTGCAGTGTGTGCAATATTATTGGGGTGCAAAGAGACCTCTCAGTTATTCTCCAGAGTTTCAGCTTTCATTCAGAAAAAGAAGAGGCAGCTTTAACTGTTATGTTTACAGTGAAAACCTTCAAAATGAGATTATATGTAACCGATGCAGATAATAGTAATAATTATTTAATACTGATTTTCTCAAGCATTACCCTGCAAAGGCACTGAGGACACTGAACAACAATCCTAAAAATAATTTCTCAATCTTAATAAAAGAACATCCCATGCTCAACAAAATTATAGTTAAGGTAGGTAAACAAAAACAGAAAGTACAAAACAACCAGCAACAGCCATAGCAATTTAAAAACCACCTGAGAAAAAAGAAGTTTAGATTTAGTGTGGAAGAGATGAAATGAGCCAGATTTCAGGAGAGAGAGAGAGAGAGAGAGAGAGAGAGAGAGAGAGAGAGAAAGTTTCATACCCTTGGGTGTATCACAGCAAGAGTTTGATCATCTACCAACGTCAGACACAATGGCAGAACCCCTACGCACCAGCCACTATGTGAGCATAAAACTCCAAACAGATGGAGATTCAAGGAGTAGCTCTTGAATAGAACAGTTAGAAGAGAGGCAAAGACAATAGCTCTGAACTGGCTCATTAATGTCAATGGATGCTAACTCAGATACCACTGATGATAATTACCAATACTGGTATATAAAATATTTCATAGCTTACCAAAGCATGGAAGAAAGGAGAGGAAGGACCATATTACATATTACCATAAACACCCCAGTTGTTTCCTCAAAGTGGGAAGATATGGAGAGGTAGCTAGGGGATGGTGAGAATATTAAAGGTGTAAACACTAAAAGGTTTAGCTTTTAACACCCAATGGCAGAATCGCAGGGCTCATGATTGGTTTCCTTATTGCCAAATGGGAGCTCAACATCTGAAAACTTGGGTTACGCTGAAGGGGTTCAGAGCAACTGAAAGCAACAACTATCTTACCAGTCTGTTTCCTGTGCACATACCCCACTAATGTTTAGGAGCTGGCATGCATGTGAATGAGAGGTCAGACCCTTAAGACTTTATGTACACAAGATTTACTAGTTAGAAGTTTATGCAGATTTGCTCTTCACATCCGACATTTTTTCCTCAGCTGAGATGGAGTACAGGCAGTAACCCTGACCTAGGGTGACCAGATGTCCCGATTTTATAGGGGCAGTCCTGATTTTGGGGTCTTTTTCTTATATAGGCTCCTATTACCCTCCACCCCATCCTGATTTTTCACATTTGCTGTCTGGTCACCCTACCCTGACCCACAATCCATTTAAGTAAAAGTAACCAATAAACATTAATAATTTGCACTTAGACTAGGCCATAAAATCTCTAACCACTTCACACACTTCACACACAGTAATGAGTTTAGCCCCCTTATAAGCCCCCATAGTGCAGTTGTACAGATGGGGAAATAGACATGAATTTCTCCAAATCACAGAGGGAGTCCTTGGCAGAGTCAAAAATAGCACCCCGGTTCCTGACTCAAAGGGCCAGATTCACCATAACCTTGCACATGGTGGTGTCATCTACACTAACATAAAGGTGTATGAAACATTTCCAAATCACATGCATGTTGCCCTGGTGTAAATGATGACACAACGTGCAGGGCCAATGGTGAATTGGGTCTCAGGGAGGGAAGGCAGCGGGGTAGTCTCTTCACAAGTAGCCCATTCTTACTCAGAACATATCTGCTGTGTGTGTGTCTGACTCACAGATGCTCACTTAACTAACACAGTTCTGCAGACCTAGTACAGCAATGGAAGAGATGGACTCTATTCTGGAGCACGCAACAGGTATTCAGATACCACAGTGCTTGGAGAAGCATAAGAATACAATGAACAAAATTGCCAGTTATGTTCTAAATGGAGACTCTCTCTTTCTGGCAGATATGGTGACCAGATAGCAAGCATAAAAAAATCGGGACAGTGGGTGGGGGGTAATATGTACCTAAATAAGAAAAAGCCCCTAAAATCGGGACTGTCTCTATAACATCGGGACATCTGGTCACCCTACTGGCAGATAACTGAAGAATGAACACAGTTTCCTTTTCAAAGCTCAGGTTAAATTTGCAACACTGGACAAACAGGAAGGGAGAAAGTTAGTGGAATCATTTGAGTCTAAAATGAACAAATTTATTCTAGAAGTCAGAGAGGAAGAAACTAAGGAACTTCACAATGTCTTTTTTAAAAGACATTCTTCTGGCTCTAATCACACTTTAAATTCAAATTTGTTCAATGAGAAAACTTGAATTTTAAATAGTGAGACTGAAAAAATAATCTTTTTATTAACCATCTGTTTTTTCATTTGACAAGTTAACAACTGTTGTCGAAATTATCTGAGCATCTCATTGAAAAGAAACAAGCGCTCACTTGTTTGAGTGCAGCATAAATGTAACCTTCCTTTCCCACACACCCCAAAAAGTGTTGTTCTTCTATTCTGCTATAGAAGTGACAAAAAATAACCCCAACAGATAATGCCATTTATTATTTCAATAGTGAATCCACTTCCCCACTGAAATATTAAGCACCCACTTTTATACATTATGAAGTTGTGCAGAAGGAGTTTGCCATTGGGGAATAATAACAATCAGCTGAAGATTAAATATTTTGTGGATGTTTATTGAAAAGAAATGAAGACATGATAGGAGAGGATGATAAAGAGTTGTGGGTGGAGAAACATCAGAAGTGGCAGAGGAATCACAAGGAGGAGAGCAGTCGGGGCAATGCCATATATTGATTTATTAAGCACACGGCTACTTGACTCCAGAAGCGAGGTTTGCAAATTAAGATCCAGGTATACTCTCCACTTCTGCAGGCTGAGTTCAAAGCCTAGCAGATTAATCTCAAGGGAAATGGAACGGGGAAGTCTGCTTGGCATTGCTGCTCTCTACTTGTGCAATTATATTATCCATCCACTAGATGGCTGTTTGCTGTACTCAAGTTTCAAACATGGTGTGGTCCCTGGTAAACAAGAGAAACAAAGTTGGAACTCACGCTGTGTGGAAACCTGTTGGTTTGTGTCTATAAACTGTAGCTGTTTTCCTTAATAAATACCTCCTGTTGAAAATGGACCATAATTCCAGATACAACACTGGATCCCACCACCAAACAGCTGGAGATAATTGCTGAAGGAAAGCTGGCAGAGGAGGCTCCACTTTGTGCCAGCTACCTCTCACTCTGACAGTAAGGGGAGAGGGGCGTGGTAAAGCAGAGCTCCACTACACCAGATTCTTAAGGACCTTGCACCAATTGTGAAAATAAGAGCAGGTCTCCTGGTGTTCGAACCTTTACCAGTGCTGGACAGCCAATGACCCAGGAGCTGCAATCAGCTCCCTGCAGATGTCACTCTCCACTATGTCTGAACAAAGAATCAAAATCATTGTATTATCGCAGAACTTCAGCCCGTAACAATAATATGGCTAACTGGCATGAAAAATAGGAAGACTGCAGCATGTAGAGACAGTTGCAGAAGATACTGATGCAGGAATATGAACTTCAGAATACTCTGTGCATGGAAATTAGGGGTTTTAATGAATCCATATGCTGGCCTTTCACAGGGGATATAGTTTCATTGGATCCAGTGGGACTATTCACTTGAATAAGGACTTTGCAGGGTGTTTTATTAAAATATGCATAGACACCCTGGTGATGATTGCAGGATACGAATCAGCATAGACAGATATGTTGCCCCAGGAGAGGTGTGCAGAAAAGCTTGTCCAGCAGCTGCCAGACCTGAGTTTGGACTCCGCCACTAACTTGTACAGGCACAGAAAAACAATTGCCAAACTCATACAGATGATAACACACACAAAAATACCCTGCCACTTGAGATTTATATCAAACATGATATATCAGCACTGTCTGAAAATGATTACAGACTGCTTCGAATTCAGAAATAAAGTGGTTGACATCTATAAGCTTACTGGTTATCTAGTGACTAGTCCAGTTTGCCATTTAGCTTGCTGCACAACTGTCCTGGATCCACAGGGTCTGGTCCGTACCACAGCCTGTAACCAGTCCTTTTGGAATGACCCCTTCAGTGTGCCTGACCACAAGGGTCCACACTGTTCCACAGAGGCAGGCCTGCAGGAATAGGAGTCGCATGACCCGAGTTTTATTCACAGCTATTCCACTAACTCAGTATAGAAGCTTCTAAAAATCATTTCACTTATCTCTGCCTTATTTTCCCCATAGGGAAATAGGAATAGGAATAATGCTGCTTACTCACCTTTGATGGGGCTTTGAGCACCACCTTTTCATTTGCACCTACAAGTTAGGGCTTGAGTGGAACTTAGCTCAGGAACAGTGGATTTTTGCATATTCCTCGTGAAATGTTTGGTCACACTTTAAATTTAAGGTGCACTTCTAAATAGTTTATACAAGGTTATTAAATGAGTCAATGGTTATAGAGGCCGACAGTCTCTTAAAATCATTGATAACACTTTTCACTGATGTACTTACATGACGGCTACTATCTTGGCTGACACTGGAGCTTAAAACAGGGACTTTAATAGCTAATAGAATATAGCATGAGTGTCTACAGCTTGAGCTGTAATTCCTATGTGGATCAGGCACAGAGAGGGACATAACACATTGACCAGTTGGTGACACTTATAATCATCTCTAACATAGTATTCATATCTAACATGATCATAACATCAACCATTTATTATTCCTTTATAAATGTACACTTAATATCAAGTGTGGCCAAGAGTTTCGATATAGTGGACATAGAAATGCAACTTTCTAGAGGAATTATTTAAATGTCATCTGCCTTCTGTGTCAAGTCATTTTGAGCATCCAACAACTGATGAATTACAGAAGAAAAAACCCAGTGTGTCTTAGGAGTTCAAATGCAGAGGAAAACTTTTTATGCAGTAACAAAACAAACAAACAAAAAGTCTTAAAATGCTAATGTCTGGATGGAAAGAAAAAGAGGCATCAGTGGTATTTTGTAAGTTGATATTAAAACATTTCACACATAATAAATGTTACCCCTCTACTCATTTTTATTAAAGTTAACAAGGTAAAGTCTCTTGGGGGTCATCTGCTCCCAAGCTTATGGGTTGACGTATGGGGGAAGGAGTCTCATTTAATTCTCACGTCTGAAGCTGATGCAAAGCTTGGAGATGACAGATAGCAAATGTCAACAAGATCACAAAGATGGAATTGAAAATCTATGATCATCTGAAACATTGATATCTGTCGCAGGAGAATTAAAAATAAAAATAACTTTCACTGTCATATTTGAGAAATTTGAAAGAGAACATTTTAAGAAAAAGTATTACTAGCACACAGCAACGATTTTCTAAGTCAGGTAACAAAAGTTAGACACCCAAATTCACAGTCAGTAAGTAAATAAGTGATGCCACGGTGCCACAGCAGGGGCTTTGTAAACGGAGATCAGGGCTACTGGCTGGGCACTCCATTGGCTTGATCTGAACCTCATCGAAGCCCATAGAAGGACTTGGATTTATTTCAATGGGCTGTGGATCATGCCTTCTGTGGAGGGACAACTAAGTTTGGAATTCTCTCCACCACCCTGTTCTGTAACAGTCCCGAGCTGATGCCACTCAGGCACGTTGCAAGAATTTTTATCCAGACCCTTGAAAATAAAGGTGGATGATAGGGTGAAGAATTGTTGGAGGAAGCAGGGGATAGTTGAGTTTTAAGTTAGTAGTCTTATTGGTGGTAGGTTATACTGAATTGTACTGCTGCATTTAGAGTATAATTAATTATGTATTTTAAGTTATGTCAAAGGTTCCTAAGGCATATGGACGGCTACCTCTTAAGCATTTCTATGGATCAAGGTCAACCCCTACCTATTAGTTACAGTGCACGTACTGAGGAGTAGAATTGCATCTTTACCCCATGTGTATTTTAGTCTCTTTGCAAATAGTATTTCCTGGAGTTTGGGTGAATAGTACATTTGAGATATATTTGTGTATTAAGACTCTCTCATATTAAATAAAGAATGAACTAAATTTTATCTTTGATGCATATGAAGCCTTGACGTTAACCCATCATACAAAAATAGTATAGTACTGAAATGTAAGCGACTCAGCCACACCCATTTGTAGGCTGCATAAATACATCCTGATAAAAAAAGCATGCTGCTCTTAAAGTTCTTTACAGTCAAGCAGGGGTCCAGATTGCATGGCTGATTAAAATTCAGGTCTCACCCTTGCATATATTCACATAGAGAATCCAATGGGTCCACATTTTCTCTTTGATTAACCCCACACAATCCCTATTGACTTGACAGTGGGAGCTGCACACGTATAACCAAAGACATAATTCAACCTTGGGTTGCCAAAATCCAGCACTCTTCAGTGTAAGGCAATGAAATATGACTTCTCCTAAAAAAGTGCCACTAAGGTGCCCGAAATGCTCCTGTTTCAATACGTGTACTGACTTTCCTTCTTTTTCTTAATTCATTCCTTTTGTTATCATCACTGCTACTACAATAGAACCAAGACTATGCCCCCCTCATCATAGGCACAGTACGTAATAAGACACAGTCCCTTTCTCTGAAGAGCTTACAGTCTAAATGGACAAGGCAGACAAAAGGTGGGAAAGGAAACAGAAGCACACAGAAGGAAAGTGACTTGCCTGGGGTAACCAATCAGGTAAGAGGATGAGACTAGAAAAGGACCCAGATCTCCAGATTCCCAGTCCAGTGCTCTAGCCCCTAGACTACATTGCTTTCCCTTCCATTTGACCTTGAGATTTATTTTGCGGCTAATAGAGTGACCATGTTCAGTGGTGCAATTTCATTCTGCCTCGTCAAGAGGGGTCTACATGCAGGGTCGAGGAGAGGGAATAATGAATAAGCGCAGGGATATAATTTACATGTGGAGAAGTTCCCCTGCAGTAAAGAAGCAATATTCATATGGAATCATTCTGAATCGTTTGGCTATGATTATGTTATTGCTTATCAGCATCTGGAACAAACAAATGAAAATGGTTCTAGAAATTGACAATAAAGGCATAGATAATTCTCTTGGGTAACCAGTAGAAGTGAATGGGAGAAGTTGTACGTTTCCCTTCCATATTTATGTTACGATAATCATGATTTTGATCTATATTAGTGACATTTATTAATAGAAAGGCTATTAAAACCATCCAGGTAAATTATGTGAGGTCAGTCCAAGCGTGATCCTTAGCTGCCCTTCAGTAGCGAGCACACTGATGTAAAGTAAAATAATAATAATAATAATAATGCCTGGCTATAATAAATTCTTATCTCATTCGCCACAAGCAAATCCATGCAAATTCTTTCCCAAAAGGAAACTTCTTTCAGTGGTTATGAAGATAACATCACAGACAATATACAGTTCTGCCACAATTTTGCTATTTGCTGCACTTTCAAATCCTGCGGGTTCAAAACAGATGTACCTTTGCTACAAGTGATCCGTCACAAATTGTCAAAGAATCTAATTCATAGACCTACCGATTAACTGACAAATGATGAGCTCTGCCGAGTGATTTCATCTCTGGCAAATAAATAAAGCTACCGCCAGGCTCTTTTGAAAAACCTTGTGGTTTAATGGCTTATCTATGCAGGGAGTTATTTCAGAATTGCTTTAAAGGGGGAGGGACAGCTCAGTGGTTTGAGCATTGCCCTGCTAAACCCAGGGTTCTGAGTTCAATCCTTAGGGATCTGGGGCAAAAATCTGTCTGGGGATTGGTCCTGCTTTGAGTAGGGGGTTGGACTAGATGATCTCTGGAGGTCCCTTCCAACCCTGATATACTATGATTTACATATAGCAAGGGTTCTATTTTACAACAAATACACTCTAAAGGGCATTTATGAACCAAGAGCTAAGGCATCTGCCAATCTCTTGGTCATTTCTCTAATACAAAAGAAAAAAAAAAGAATCAAAGGCATTTCATCCCGAGAGCACCTGTATAATGCAATACACTGTGTCTCCATAGTCATCTAGGCCCAGATCCTCAAAGGCATTTAAGCACCTAACTCCCATTTATTTCAATGGAAATTAGGAGCCTAAATACCTGGATCTGGGCGCTTGCATCTAACAACCACTTCTGCAATGTGTTTCTCCTTAATTGCAGATCTAGTCTCACTTACTCAATCTCCCTTTCCCACCATACCTGCTTTGTAAGCCTCTCTTGCTGAGGCAGCCCGAAAGATGTATTATGTGTCATGGGAAGGCACATGCTATCTACAATTGATATCAGCCACGTTTCATATCTGTAATTAAAACACTCACCCAGTTGTATTCAAAACTCAAAAATGCTTCAGTCTTAAATTGTAGCTGGATATACCGTGAGGAATGGAGATAGCCAGAGTCAGATTCCCGTAAGAACCAATTTCTTTTAATAGGAAACAGCACAGAAATTTTTTGATTCAAAAAGCTGTTACTTTGCAGAAGGCACATTTTTGCTTTATTGTCCTAAGCGTTTATGTCCTTTACTTCAGCAGAGCACATTTTTGTCATTTTTTAACATGAACAATTCTTCTAATCTGTTTAATGAACATAAAAACAGCAATTTATTTTACAGTGAGATTGCCCCCTCCCTTCCCTGCAAATTACACAACTAATTACTCTCTACCCTCATTAAAATATGTCACTTTTTATTAAGCCATTTTACAATATAGCCAATTACCTTGGCTCCCAATGATACTGAACTCGGTTATGAAAACAATGCCACCTTTATGACATCCACTGCACACTACACACTTAAACTTTAGGATCCTAAGGCTAGTTCTATAATTATCCAGGATAGGAGTTGATGGCTGATATTTGACTGGCAATACTGGATCTGAGATTACTACAAGGCTAAAAATCTCAAATCTGCAACCACTTAAGTGAGTAAACTGAGGCCCAGAGGGTGAGCCAAAAGCCTTTTACTGGCCCTTTGCAAAGGGATGGATTTCACCCAGAGAAGATAAGTGACTTTCCCATGGTTAGCTCAGTAACTCAGTGGCAGAAACAGGAAGAAACCTCAGGAGTCATGTGCATTTCTCAATAGAAATAATTGATCCACCTTCATTTCTGGGATCACATGTGAAATCAAGGAACAAATCTGACCCTTTGTTTTTAAAATCAGTTTTAAAAACAAAATTCATCAAAAAGCATCAAGGGCTAAATTTTCAGCTCATACAAGTCTGTGCAGCTCCACTGATGCTGTGCCAGTTTACACCAGCAGGTAATTTGGCCCAAAAACATTCAGCCACACATGGGATCAAGTTCTAGACCCAAGCTCTTGAAATAAGCACAGTCCCCCTCAGTCTAGGGCAGTCAAGGGCTGGGAGAATTACTAAGGCATCCTAAACCAAGGACCCTGCAGTCATTGGTCCTAGAATATCCTTCTTTCTCCCATCAGCAAGCCCATTTGCTTTCCTCTGCTTCAGAGTTTACTAGCAGCTCTTTTCCAGCAGGTTTTAAAGAATGAAACACATAAATACGGATGCATTCACAAAGGGCTGAGGAGCAGATGCCAAAGTGGATACTTGGTTTTAAGCAATAAGCCCATTTCTTGAGTTTATGAAGCTCTGTACGCATTAGCGATGAGACTCAGCAAGGCTTTCAAGTTTTCATCTACAGGAGGGGGAGGCAAACTCAAAACTGTCAAATCATATACATAAGGCCTAAAATCTCAATCGAGCACTTTGAAAGCTTGTCATGAAAATTAATTACCCACTTGATTTAAAGAGTGCATTTTTGTCCCCAGCAACTACAGCAGCATTTAACTATTAAAAGCTTCTAGTGGTCGACACCTGCCATTTAATTCAATTCATAACATAGGGTAGGGTATAACATAGCGTATTCAGAATGGACTTCAAAATTTTACAGGCACCCAATTTTTAGATAAAGGTATCCCTTCTCCTTGGTTTCTATTTAGCTTTTGTAATGATTACTGGAAAAGTCCATCAACCAAGTGACGCGCGCCTGCGCACACACTTCCTCTGACTCAGAAATTAATAGTCTGCCCCACTGGTGAACTCTGACAAAGAAGCAAATCAAGGATCCCTGGGTGTCAGGCTATTCACTTGCATCCATTAAGCTCTCCATGAAAAAGGAGCCTGAGAAATAATATGGTCTAACAGGAGACTGTGAATAGGTGAAAATGGAGAGACCTGCAAGCATGTGACCCAGTAGAGCTCCTGGAATTAAATGTGATTTTTGTAATGAGATCAATGGATCCGTAATCAAGGTGGGAGTATGATTATTTTTTTTTTGAGGAGAGAGAGAGAGAACCAAGGCAAGTCTTGAGCCATACGTGCTGGAAGGAGGAAGAATGAGTAAAGAAAACAGCTTTCAAATGCATGCATGTTGTGAGTGTGATAGGAGGAGAGGACAGAGCAAGAGCACGTAAAAGAGCCCTCGCAGAACACTATTTCTCGCTTTAAAAATCCCACAATGCACAGTGGCAGTCAGAAGAGACAGAGGGGATTATCTTTCCTTTTCTTTGCAATTACACAGCCCAGCTCACCGCGCTTCATAGCCATGACTGAATCAAGCTTCATGATACTCTTTTGGAGGTAGGTCCAGAATTATTATCCCCATTTAATATGGATGAAGTGACTTACTCAAGGTCACAAGATGAGTCAGTGGCAGAGCTGGGACTTCAAGTTGCCTGCCTTAGCCAATAAATCACAGTAGTAGAAACACTGGACCCAATCATTCTCACATTGCCATCAATGGAGCATTGCCAGGGCCATCAATGGGAGCAGGATTGGCCCATTAACTAATTATTTTTCTCACTCTGCAATCATAGTGGAACATACTTGTATTTCCATTACATCTCATCCAGCAATGCTGCTCTCCAGACTGAATATTCAGGGCTTTGACTCTGCTCCCTCTGAAGTCAAGGGAACTTTTGCCATTGACTTTCTTGAGAGCAAAGGAGCCAGATTTTCAAAAGAGTTCAGAATTCAACAGCTGCCCTTATTCTCAGTTTCCCCTGATGCTTGGGATTTTCAAAAAATGCTCTATGTTGGCCTATATCTGCTCTCATTGACCTCTGTGAGAGCCTCACCCTATAGAGATACTTTAGAAAAGTTGGCCACTTTAGGCCAAACTTGTCGTCAATTTTTTTTTAAATGGGGTTAATTCTGGTTGCTGAGCACTTTTGAAAAAACTAGCCCAAGATCCTCAATGGATACTGAGAGTCAGGTAAGCACAAACTCTTTAATGCATGGTACTGAACGAAAGTCACGTAAGAGGCTCAATTCCTATTTTCTTCTTCTCGCTTTCCATTTTTTGGTAACCCGTCTCACTATCTAAACTCCCTTTAAGCTGCACATCTCTCTCAGGTACTTATATGGCACCCATTACTGTAGTATATGAGCATCTCACAATCTTTAATGTTTTTATCCTCCCCCACCCCCGTGAGGTAAGAAATGCTATTGCCTGAGTTTTACAGAGTTAGAACTGAGGCACAGAGACACTAAGTGACCTACTCAAACTCATGCAGGAAATCTGTGGCAGAGGAAGTGCCTGAATCCAAATCTTCAGAGTCCCAGGCTAGTACCCTAACTGGTGGGCCATCAATCTGCCCTCATCCGCCCAGGTGTGACTCCCAATGGTGCAGCCAGCTCAGCATCAGACCCTCTGATGAGAATCAAGTGACATCTGTGCAGCAACAACTCTATTATACTAGGCTGGCACAGAACATTTTGTTAAAAAAAATATTTTTCTCCCATCATATTCTTCTAGGAGATATAATTTGGCAACGTGCCCAAGGGAAGTCAATGAATATAGCAGAACAAATGTACTTACTGGTGAATTGAGCCAACAGACTTTCAGGTATTTAACTTTGTTCTCCCTTTGTGGTTCTTTTCCTGAATAATGCAAGGTGAGGTTTAGTAATTGTTCTTTGAGCTGACTGACAAGTATTACATCTAGTAAGTAATTACTTGTCATTCATCAGCATTTCACAATGCCCATGTGGTTAGGTTTCGAGCAAGTCATTTGAGTTTTAGGGGTTTTATGTTCGATTTTTTCCCCTTGTGATTTATGCTGGTTTACACTCTATTAAAAAAATCAGGCCATAAAACTGGCCTAATGTAGATGATATGGGCTTGGGTTGTGCAAAACAATGAGTATAAGATTGAGCTAATTTTATTACCTAGACAAGATGGATTTCTTGTCAGTGGGCTAGCCTTAGACATGGAAACCGCTTCTTTCTTGGCTTGACCCAGCAGGTCAGAGGAAAGAAAATCTGGTTCCTTTGAAATAATGGTATGTAGGGCTTTAGGAACATAGGACTGCCATATCAGGTTAGAGCACTGTTTCATCTAATCCACTGTCCTATCTCTGGCAGTGGCCAGGATCAGCTACTTCACAGGAGGGTGCAGGAAACCCTGAATAGGCAGTGATGGGATAACCTGAACGTGAGGAAAGATTCTTCCTTACCCTTGTTTAGTAGTTGTCCTGAAGCATGAGGATTTCTCAAGCTACTCCTGCCTCTCCACGATGACCTTTTGAGATTTGAGAGCATTGGCTCCTACTGGCTACTCGCCTGGTGATCACAAATGGAGACAAATAGTCTAAACAGAGCCCCCTCAAAGATCTAGGGGAGTCAGGGCAAAGAGATGGGAAAGTTACTGGTATTTCCTTCCCCTCATATGTATTCACAAAATAACATATTCCTGCACTTGGTGGAGAAAGCGTCATAACAATGTTACCTGCGAATAGGATGACGCTCCCAAACCTTAATATACTGAAAGGCCTTCTGCACAACATAAAGGGCTAAATTTGTAAGAAGAGCTCACCTATAGGTCTGGCCAGGAACCGGATTTCCCATCCTGAGAGAATTTCTCTCCAACTCAAATTGGGACAAAAATTTGAAATCTCAATAATTTTCATGTTTTAAAAAAAATTGGGTCAGATGAAATTTACGTTTCAATAACGTCAAAATGTTTTATTTTGATTTTGACTCCCCCCCCAATTTAGTCCAAATTTACTAATATTTTGACTCACCCCCCAAAGTATTTCATTTAGAAAGTGTCAAAATCGGACATTTTGATTATATCAAATCTACGTCCCCCCCTCCCTCCCCCCCCAAAAAAAACTGAGTTGAGAGATTTGTCAAAACCAGCCCTGTTTCACTAACAGCTTGGGGATTCACAAAAAAGATATTTTTGATTAACAAATAATTCATTGCAAAATCCCCAGCCAGCTCTACTCAGCACCCAAAATTGGAGTCAGTTTTAAGAGATCCAGAAAAAGGGGACAGCTTTTCCATGAGCTCAGCATGTTGGATTATTTGGGTTTTAACCTCTTTTTGCAAATCTGGCCTGAAATTACAGGTGTTGAGCACTTGTAACTCTGGCCCTATCCTCTTTTGCAAACATGTGCCCACATTGTCAGTTCAATAACACACACTCACACAACCCAACACACATGTCCCCCGTCTAATGCTACAACAAATAAACAAAATGGAAGGAAGGCAACTACCATCTTGCCGAAAATGGAATTCAGAGCAACCCTGCATGCAGGTGGGATTTGGCAGCACAAAATATAATCAATCATGTGTGTCCACTGAAATGAAGCCAAGTACAAGCTAAGAACTACCACTGGCCACCTAGGGTACATCAACACAACAAGTGGCCGTCTGTGGCAGTGAGCCTGGGTCAACAGATGCAGGCTCATGCTACCATACTAAAAATAGCTGTGTAGGCACTATGGCTTGGGCTGGAGCTCAGGTTCTGTGGCTTAGGGTGGGGGATGAGCTTTAGAGTTTGAGCCTCAGTCCAAATCACAACTTCTATACAGCTACTTTTAGTGCAGTAGTACGAGCCGGAGTCTGTCAACCTAGGCTCAGATGCTCACTGCCATGGGCTGTGTAGAAGTACCCTTAGATGGCCAGAGGGACTGACATACCGTGTCACACTCCAGTAGCATTCTGAAGATAAAGTTTTCCTTTTGAACTCAGGATGGACAAGGGAGTATGTGTGACCCCGGTTAGAGTTAATAGGAGGTTCTGTGAATTCTGTGAACAGAATTCAATAGAGAATGATCTTTTCATGTTTATTTTTACAAATACACATGACCCCATCCCAATACATAATGTACAAACACAAAAAGACTAAAATCTTTGTGGGCAGGAACATTCTAACTAGAAGACAGGACACAATAGTGACAACGAGATGGTGGAAGCACAAGAAACAATGAGACCAAATTGATCACCATGGAAAGCAGTGGGCTCAGCTCACCAGTTGCCTAACTATTGTCATCTCCTCTGTAGACACCAGGGCAGAGAAGATTTTGGGAGGTATCTGAAGGTGAACAATGAGATGGCTTTGAAGAGGTCTACGGGAATCTGCTCCAAAGCCGGAGGGACAGGATAGGAGAAGGCACAAAGGTGCTTGTTTGAAAGTGGGTGATGAAAGACGGTATCCTTGGTGGAGTAGAGTCAGGAGCAGACATCTCAACAGCCTATGAAAGATGAGTCGAGTAGGGACAGGCCGTGAAGGACCTTCCAAACAAAGACAAGTAATGTGTGTTTGAAGCAGAGGAAAAAGGGGAGACAGAGGCTATACCTACACATATATCTATCCATACATATCTAACAACACAAATCAAATTATGGACCTGCTACTGATGTCTCCATAATTGAGCATCCTATATTACATTATATTGCAGGGATATCAAAAAAACCAATTAAAAGGTTTCCTATTCAATTTTATAGGACTTTTCCATAAGGGAGTGAAGAAGTGCACTAGACTGGGTAGGCAGAAATACAGGGCTTGAAATAGGGCGCAGGTTGATCAGAGGCGTCATGCTGGCTCTCTGGACAGGGTTGAGTTTCACTTAAAACAACATAAAGGAGAGCTGCACTCCAGGAATGAAAGCATCTTGTTTTATCCAGTGGAGGGAAAAAAATCCTTACTTTGCTGCCAAACAAAAAATGCCCAGTGCTGTTAATGAGTTTCCAAGGGCATCTGGAGGGTTATCAAGGAGATGTATTATTGCAAGACGAGGAAAAGTAAGGTGAAGGCTTCGAGGCCCTGGATCCAGCAATGCATTCCAACATATGCTTAACTTTAACCACATAAGTAGTTACATTTACTTCAGTGGAACGGTGTCTACTTAATTTGGAGCACATGCCAAAGTGGTTTGCTGGATCAGGGCCCAAATTTTAAGCAGCAAGTTGCTTTTAAAAGGAAGAGAACCACCCCGTTGAACTAAGGTGGTTGTTGCTTCACTGATTCACTCCCTTCTTCAATGTTAAAAAATCCCTCCTCCCCCCCTCGTAGGATTAATCATTGCTGAATGCATAAGCCCTTTGGCAGTCCAAAAATATAATTACATAAATAAATAGCACTTACATGTCTTCTTACCACCCTGCCTTGTGTGTAATAGCCTAACTGCCATTCTTTTTGGCAAAGTTTTTAGGAGATTTATTAAAGTAGTCCAGGTCTCACCTCCCCCCCACTTATTTTGCAAGGTATTTTTAACCCGACGCTCTGGAGGAATCAAATGTCTGAAAGCGTTTTTTTTGTTTTGTCTTGTGAATGAGGTCATGGAACTTAACAGAGCTACTGTTCATCATCAGGAGTGAATTAAGCCTTGTCTATACAGTAGAATTGCAATGCTTTAACTATACTGGTATCTGAGTTTTGACTGTACTGCTTTCACTGTATGAGGGAATGAAGAAGTATGAATGAATGAAGCCTCATCTGCACATAAAAGTTGTACTGCTATAACGATATAGGTAAAGTGATACTACTCCCGTATACGGACACAGTACCATTATAAAGGGGCTTTTCATGAGTAGAGCTTATTCTCCTTCTCATACAGGAATAAGTCATATTGGCATTAGCTGCTTTATACAGGGGAGTCACATCTTACGCGGGGGTTAGGTTCTGAAGTCTGCGTGTAAGGCGAAAATCACGTATAGTCAAACGCTCATTGAGTGGAATGGCGGGTGGAATCGCCCGCACTATAGGTACAGTATTTAAATTGTTATTTTTCTCTTTTTTGTTTTGCCGAGTGCATATAGTTAAAATCACGTAAGTTAAATGCGCCTATGATGCGATTCCACTGTACTGGTATGAGGACATCCTGGTCTATGCCTGACATAGTTATGCTGATACAAAAACTGTCTGTAGACCAGGCTTTAGATGCTTAATGGCCTTTGACTTGTTTTTACAATTCGAAGGGCCCACGCTGCTATACCTATGTTCAGTTTTCATTGCTTCCGTTGGACTACCACATTAATTGGTGCCAAACTCATGGGTACATTATTGTGATAATAATACAAAGTTTTATTGGAGAACCAATGACTTATTTAAATAAATAAATAAATTTTAAAAAGACGTGGAATGCTTCAAAAAAAAGATTCTGGGGAAAACAAACAGCACTGGATAACTCAGGAGATGGTCAGGGGACATAAGCCCTTCCAGTCCGGATAAGTGGTACCAATCCAGCCCAGATAAAATGTGTAGAAAAGTTAGTATCATAGCAACTAACAATCTTAGTTCAGTTAGTGTGAACTGCAATGATATTCCTGGTGCGCGCTATAAGAAACAGACTGAGATCCACTACTAGCTCACAGTCCATTGGAAAGTTAAGAGATGGAAGCTACATTCAGTCATTAACAGCCTCGCTGTTCT
Source organism: Emys orbicularis (assembly GCF_028017835.1). Taxonomy (NCBI): domain Eukaryota; kingdom Metazoa; phylum Chordata; order Testudines; family Emydidae; genus Emys; species Emys orbicularis. The sequence goes on from NC_088684.1 coordinate 138,814,411, forward strand.
GACACCTGGGTGTGAATCAGGAGAATTAACTGAATACTCACTGGTTGGGATGATTTCAACAGCAGAGTTTGGTCAACACTAAGTGATTCTGAAAATCCCTCCCATTAAGATCTGAACACTAGAAATGAGTTCTCTTTTACTTCAAGTCAGAAAGGACACGAATTCCTCAAACTCACTGGCCATAAACTTTGGATACATCCTTACCTAAAGTGACAGGGAAAGCCTCAGATACTGAATCACACAGAGATTTTGTAGCCCACAGCTTAGACTGCAAGAAGAATAAGCACCCTCCACCCCGTAACTTTTGGGAATGGGATGGTGGGTTTGGTTAGGATTCTTGCAGGCTAAACTGGAAGAGAAGGGAGACGCAAAAGAAATACACCAGAAAGCTAGTATAGCTATTATCATATTATTGGTTTAGCACTGACAATGTGCTTCATCCTATGGAGATCAGTTATCGTGATCTACTGCATTAGTTCAGCTAAAGCTGCTGATGGTTTCTTTATTTTACGCCGGGGGGGGGGGGGAAGGGGGGGGGGGGTGACAGGACCACTAAAAAAGACTGAAAGTCCAAATAAATTGAAGCACTTTATTAGTGTGATGCTCTTATGACTCAGGATTCTAGTTCAGATCTTAACCCAATACAAGGCAGAAGTTTAATTCCTTAACTCCAGGCATATGGATTTCAGGCTAGGACCTAAGCAGAGCTGGCAGGCAGAGCTCTCTCTCTTACCTTCAAGTGATGGAGCTGATTAGGGGTATTATTAGGACCCTCTCCAGCCTCAACACTTGAAAGGGAAATTTTCAGGTCACTTGATACATGTCTAGAGTACATAGGCCAAGTCATGTGGTAATTTACTTAGAGTCTGATTCTATAGGATATTGAGTTCCTCTTGCAACATACTGAGGACCCTCAACTCCTGGGGAAGTCAGCGGGAATTGTATCTCCAGGTTCCAACAAGCTGGCTTCTGACTCCTTTAAGAGTTAGCTGCTTTTGATTCTGTCCAGGCCAAGAAAATGTATAACAAACAGGCTTCCTCCAATTAAACTTAAAAGTCCCATCAGTTCCCAGGCCAGTCTGTTCCCATACTAACCTAAACGCCTCCTCCCCAGGCAAGAGAAAAGATTCCCAAACAGGTGTAGTACCTCAGCTGGCTGTCCTTATTAGAAAGACTTCCTCTTGGATCTCCAGGAGAACTTTGTTTCCCCCAACTTGCTTGTATAAGAGCTCTAACCTGTTTCAGCTACACCATTTCTGGCTTCTTAGGCCTGGTCTACACTAGGAGCTTATATCGAATTTAGCGCCGTTACATCGAATTAACCCCGCACCCGTCCACACCAGGAAGCTACTTAGTTCGAAATAGAGCTCTTTTAAATTCGACTTCTGTACTCCTCGAAAACGAGAGGAGTAGCGCTAAATTCGAAATGGCAATATCGAATTAGGCTAGGTGTGGATGGAAATCGACGGTAATAGCTCCGGGAGCTATCCCACAGCGCACCACTCTGTTGACGCTCTGGACAGCACTTCGAGCTCGGATGCTCTGACCAGCCACACAGGAAAAGCCCCGGGAAAATTTGAATTCCTTTTCCTGTCTGGCCAGTTTGAATCTCATTTTCTGTTTGGACAGCGTGGAGAGCTCAGCAGCACTGGCAACGATGCAGAGCTCTCCAGCAGAGTTGGCCGTGCAATCTAATAGAAAGAGGGCCCCAGCATGGACTGATCGGGAAGTCTTGGATCTCATCGCTGTGTGGGGCGATGAGTCCGTGCTTTCAGAGCTGCGCTCCAAAAGAAGGAATGCAAAGATCTACGAGAAGATCTCTAAAGCCATGGCAGAGAGAGGATACAGCCGGGATGCAACGCAGTGCCGCGTGAAAATCAAGGAGCTGAGACAAGGCTACCAAAAAACCAAAGAGGCAAACCGACGCTCCGGATCCCAGCCCCACACATCACGTTTCTACGAGGCACTGCATTCCATCCTAGGTGCGGCCGCCACCACTACCCCACCACTGACCGTGGACTCTGAGGATGGGATATTGTCCACGGCCGCTTCCTCGGACATGTTAGCGGACGGGGAAGATGAGGAAGGAGATGAGGAGGACGAGGCAGTCGACAGCGCTTACCAAGCTGATTTCCCCGACAGCCAGGAGCTCTTCATCACCCTTACAGAGATCCCCTACCAACCGTCCCCAGCATTTAACCGGACACAGATTCAGGGGAAGGATCAAGCAGTGAGTGCTTTAAACATCTAAACATTTCATTGTAACATAAGTGGAATATTTATATTGTTAAGAATGGGCTTTTCAGTCACTCATTTAAACATAGAAACTTTTATTTATAACAAAACAGGAATATTAACTATATTAGTAATTTGTTGTTCATGATTTAGTTGGCTTAGTGAACTATTTACTCCTAACTATGTATAGAAAATCAAGTACTGTCCGGATATTCATGATTAGTCCACCACAGGACGCTCCACTCTGTAGTCCGTAATGCTGAACTTAAATGAAAAGGCGGTCAATGTGCCCGGGAATGGACAGACAGTCCTCCTGGGATAGCTCGGCATAGCTCTCCTGCAGGTACCGCTCCAGCATGCGCACGAGGTTCAACGGCAGGGCGATCTTGTTTGGTCCCCCGTGGTAACACACGATCCCACGCCATGAGTCCATCAGGTAGTCGGGGATCAGTGCGCGGCACAGCATGGCGGCATACGGCCCAGGCCTCTGCATGCTTTCACGCAGCATCCTTCCCCTCTCGGTCTCCGAGATCCTCATGAGTGTTATGTCACACATGACGCCCTGCTTTAAATTAGGGAGGGGAATGTTAGTATTGGGACTGCTTTACAGCCACGCTGTGGAGGCGGCAGAGGGGCAGCATACAGGGATCTTTCCCGGGGACAGCCGCGAGGTGGTGGGACAGGGGTAGAGCTCATGCTTCCCTGATTGCTGCCAGCAGAGAGTGGCCTTGCATTGACTGCGAAAGGAGCCCAGTGCTACTATTACATGTTTAAGCTGCCACAAGTCTACGGCTTACCATGTTTTCCTGCAGCAGAAGTAGAGGTGTCCTGCAACGCTTCTCTGATCGCAACTGCAGGACCCCAGACACATAAGGCGAGGGCCGAAAATTCGACCTTGTCCTGAGTGCGCATGTGAAAGGTGCAGTGCATGGTGTTGTTCACAGAGAAAGACTATGCTCTTTGTTAGCAACTTCATTTATCTGTCTCAGGAATTTACTCCCTTTTTCCCATTCCCACAGACACATCTGCGACTGTCTCCCAACCCAGCCTGGCATCACACTCCCAGAGGCTAGCGCAGATTAGAAGAAGGAAGAGAAAAACTCGTGAAGACATGTTTTATGAACTTATGGAGTGCTCACGAGAGCAGGCAGCCCAGACGACACAGTGGAGGGAGAACTTGTCACAAATGCACAGAGCAGTCATGGAACGGGAGGAGAGGTGGCGCCAGGAGGACCAGCAGGCTACTCAAACCCTGCTTGGACTAATGAGGGAGCAAACGGAGACGCTCCGGCGCCTTGTGGATGTTCTGCAAGACCGGAGGCAGGAGGACAGAGCACTGCTGCTGTCTATCTCTAACCGCCCTCCCCCGCCACCAAGTCCCACACCCCCCTCACCAAAAGTACAAAGAAGGAGGGGCGGCAAGGTCCGTTAAAACTGTCAGTCGGCCACAGCACACTGCTGCAGCAATGGAAGGCTCTCGTTCCAAAGTTTGAAAAGTCCTTTCCTACCCATCTCACACTAGCCCATGTCCAAGTTTCCTCCCCCCCCCCCCTTTTCATGTGCGGTTCATAATAAAACATCTGTTTCTGTTAAGTACTGTTTCCGAGAGTGTCTTTTGGAGGGGATTCTGTCTGAAGGGGGGGAAGGGGTTTGTTACTTGGACAGGACAGTCACCTGTAGCAGGCTACAGAGGCGGGGGCAGGTCCAGCATCTGGACACATACACAGCACAGTCACCAGTTACCCTGGTCAGTCTGGGAGGCGGTTTTCTTGTTCTGGGGTGCGAGGGGGTTGATCTGTGACTTTGTGTCGGGGGAGGGCAGTTAGAGATCCTATGCCGCGGTCCTTATCCTGGATCACAGAGCCACGCAGCAGGGGATCTGTTACCCTCCGCCCCCTGCCAGAAAGTCACTTGGCCGACACATACATCCAGTCCCGCCCAGGACTGCTGGCAGGCTGCGTTGAAACAACCAATCCAGCACTGCGGAGCCTGTCATTCCCGGACTTTAGAAGCATCATTTGCATCAAAACACTAAGCCCGCCCCCCGCCACAGTCTGCGTCCCCGGTTTAAAACATTCCCGCGAAAACAGTAAAAAAGAGAACCTTGTTCATTAACAGAACAGAACAGATTTTATTTGTTGGGAAGGTGGGGAAGGGGGTATGTAACTTGGAAGGATAGTCAACAGTAACTGGGTAAAGAAACGGGGGCAGGTTCAGCATCTGTGTCCACAAAGTAAAAAGTCACTGGAGACCCTGTTCAGTCAGGAACCTGGCTTTCAAAGCCTCCCTGATGCACAGCGCGTCCCGCTGTGATCTTCTAATCGCCCTGCTGTCTGGCTGGACGTAATCAGAAGCCAGGCTATTTGCCTCAAGCTCCCACCCCGCCATAAAGGTCTCCCCCTTGCTCTCACACAAATTGTGGAGCACACAGCAAGCAGCTATCACAATCGGGATATTGGTCTCGCTGAGATCACAGCGAGTGAGTAGGCTTCTCCATCTCCCCTTGAGACGGCCAAAAGCACACTCCACCACCATTCTGCACTTGCTGAGCCGGTAGTTGAATAGTTCTTTCCCTGAGTCCAGTGCGCCAGTGTAGGGCTTCATGAGCCAGGGCATTAGCGGGTATGCAGGGTCCCCGAGGATGACTGTTGGCATCTCCACATCCCCAACAGTTACTTTGTGGTCCGGGAAGTAAAGACCTTCCTGCAGCTGTCTACACCGACCAGAGTTCCTGAACACCCTAGCGTCATGAACCTTGCCAGGCCATCCAACGTAGATATTGGTAAAACGTCCCCGATGGTCCACCAGTGCTTGCAGCACCATGGAAAAGTAGCCCTTCCGGTTGATGTACTGGCTAGCCTGGTGGTCCGGTGCCAGGATAGGGATGTGAGTCCCATCTATAGCCCCACCGCAGTTTGGGAATCCCATCTCGCCAAAGCCATCTCTGATGAGCTCCACGTTTCCCAGGGTCACTACCTTAGATAGCAGTAGCTTGACGATTGCCCTGGCTACTTGCATAACAGCAACCCCCACGGTAGACTTGCCCACGCCAAACTGGTTAGCGACGGACCGGTAGCTGTCTGGCGTTGCGAGCTTCCAGAGGGCTATGGCCACTCGCTTCTGGACAGTCAGGGCTGCCCGCATCCGGGTGTCCTTTCGCTTCAGGGAAGGGGACAGCAACTCACACAGTTCGAGGAAAGTCCCCTTCCGCATGCGAAAGTTGCGCAGCCACTGGGATTCATCCCAGACCTGCAGCACTATGCGGTCCCACCATTCCGTGCTGGTTTCACGGGCCCAGAATCGCCGTTCAACAGTATCAACAAGACCCAGTGACAGCGAGATGTCCTGGGCGCTGGGTCTCATGTTCTCAGAGAGGTCGGAGCTAGTGTCCGACTTCATGCCGTCACGGTAGTGCCGTAGCCTCCTCTCATGATTGATCTGCAGCTGCCTCTGGTACAGGTGGAGGAGAAGCTGCGAGGCGTTGAGAACTGCCACAACTGCAGCGATGGTCGCAGCGGGATCCATGCTCGCACTGCTGTGGCGTCAGCGCTGCCAGTAATCAGAAAAGCGCGCGAACTGATTTCCCGCCGGCGCTTTCAGGGAGGGAGGGAGGGAGGTTGTGAGTGACGGACGGATGACGACAGGCGCCCAAAAGCACCCTCGACACATTTTTTTACCCAGAAGGCATTTGGGGCTCGACCCAGAATTCCAATGGGCAGCGGGGACTGCGGGAACTGTGGGATAGCTGCCCACAGTGCACCGCTTCCAATGTCGACGCTTGCCCCATTAGTGTGGACTCACAAAGTCTCACAAAGTCGAATTACTGTCCTTAGTGTGGACACACACGTTCGACTTAGTAATATCGATTCCACATAGTCGAATTAACTAAAATCGAAGTACTCTCGTAGTGTAGACAAGGCCTAAGTCTCCACCTTAAACCCTTGCTTGGATGTGTGCATTGTAGACACCCAATCAAAAGGGACATTAGCAGGGGTTGAGGACCTGGGACAAATAGAGCTACACAAGCATGCAACGGATATGAGTGAGAGGAGAATCATGTCCATACCTAACTAGGGACCAATATGACGCTCATCGAGGTAGTATTCAAGTCCTCATCATCAGTGAATATTATCCCCATAACACACTTGTGAGTAAAGGGCGTTTACGCATGACACTTACGGCAAAGGGTAGATTAAATGAGTTGCCCAAAGGAACTTGTAGCTGACCTGAGAATAAAACCCAGTCCAATGCGCTATGGACTTAAGAGACAGTGAGCACCTCCAACTTCCACTGCTTTCAGTTCTCTTAAAATGTGGGCTATAATGAATGAGCCACTCCATTTTACCCTCTTTAGGCAAAGTCAGCCAACTTAAACTACAGCATGCTTGGTAGGATGTTGTGCCCTTCATACTTCTATTTTCTTTAGGAAAAGTTGAAAGGAGAACTAAATAATATATCTGATTTTATAATTACTGCAAACGGATCCATCAGCCAGCATCCTGGCCTGAATAATTGATGGATTTTGCACTTCAAACGATAATTTTGCATCAAATGCAGGGTCTTTAAAAACAAAAACAAACACCTTGTACGTGAACAACATTTGGGGGGAAATGAGAGCCATTTTGTTTGCATTCATCAGCCTGATGGGATGAAGGCTGGTCTGGTTCTGGTGGGAGCTTTGATCTGCAGCACAGAAGAGAGATACGATGGAAATAGCAGTCAGGATCCTTGGCAATAACTAGCCTCATTACGGTCTGCTGCAGGGCATACAGTTCAGGGGCTTATAGGCAATTACAAAAACTTTCCCTTCCAGATAAAGCAATGTCCTCGTTAATACTTGGGAAGAACTGGAGTTGAGAACTTCTATTCTCAACAGGATAGTAATTTAGACTATGAGCCCACATAAGAGATGAGGAAGGAGTAAAAATTCCTCCCCTCTTACTCCTCTAAGCTTGGGTCAGGGCAAGTGTAACTCATTGGTAAGTAGAGCCAGTTGAAAGAACTTTGGATGGAACATTTTTTCCATTGGAAAACACTGTTTAATCAACAAAAATAAAACAAGAAATGTCATGGGAATGTGCAAATTGAGAAAATTTTGGACTGGAAAAGGTTGAAAACATTTCAATCGTCTCATTTAAGTAATGCTGAGAATTTTCATTTTGATAAGAAAATGATGTTTCAATTCATTTACACTTTCATGTAGTAATATTAAAAGTAACATGTTACTATATTGTATACAATATTGATATATGTAATGTTTTAATGTAATATACAATTATAAACAAAATGATTCTGAATCAGAATTTTCATCACGTGGTAGAGCGCAAAGTTTTGGTTTCCGGTTCTGATTTGGATTCCCCCCTAAAATTTTAGGATTTCCTTTGGAACCAAATTCTGTTTTCGGACCATTTTGTTTGGTGAGTGTGTGTTACAGGTCTTTCCCTGTGCATAATCTGCAGAGGACCGGAGTCTGTAACAACCCTAACTAGGGAGTTTTAGCTCAAGCTGTAGCAACTCATGCTTTTAGGTTTGGAAGTGCTCCGTTCAATCCCTGATGTGGCAAGGCCAGAGGAGGATCTGCAACACACTCACCGGCGGGTCATACAAGCAGGATTAAGAAGGGCTAAGTGCCTACTTATTCCCTCTTTAGAGAAGGGGGCAGGCACTGGGCAGAGCCTTGTCTCCAACCTGACACTTGCAGGCTAGTGTAGTTCAAACGACAAGGAGGGCAACTAGTTTGCTGCTGGTATATGGAAGCAGGGGAGGAATTTGGACTCGGGTGTGCCTCTGAGGGTATGCCTGCATTGTAATCAGAGGTGTGACTGCAGCTCAAATAAGCATACCCAGGCAAGCTTTAATCTAGCCAGCACAGCCAACAATTGCAGAGAAACTGCAGCAGCACAGGCTGTGCAAGCCCGTCTAGAACCCTGAGTATTAGCTGCCTTGCTAGCCTGCACCAGGATCCAGGCTGTTGGCAACTCTGCTGCTATTTTTAGCCATGCTACCTAGATTAAAGCTAGGACAGGTATACCCACATAACCTGCAATTCTACCTTCAATTGCAATGTAGACATACCCTGCGCCACAATGCCATTGGAGGGTACTCTTGGGGAGGTGTGGCTGATGCCTTGATCAGGGCTATGCCTCAGGGAACAATATAGCCCAATGGGTTTAATAAGCACCTTATTTGGATTGGAGGATCTCAAACTGAGCTTGAGTACATTTCATAGCATTGGCCAGTCATGTTGACCACACTACAGATACAGTGTTCCTGACCATCCGGTCAAAATGTTTCAATTTTTTTTGGGGGGGGGGGCGGGGGGGGGCAAACGTGATATTGAAAAAAAAAAAAGGTAATACATTTTTAAAATACTGAGATTTTTTCCAGCAGTTCCAATAATGGATGCATTGATTTCACCAGGCCAACCGCTGCCCTTTGCAGTAACTTTATGTTCATGTGTACAACCCATATTGATATCCACAAAATAAGTAACCCCCCCTTGAACAAGGAGTGAATCAAAATTAAAGCTGTTTATTTGAAAGTATATTTGTTTTTGTCGCCATTATTCAGCCAGCTCAGACAGACAGACAGCTCCATGACGTATTGATTTGTTTTCCAGAACAGTGAAGCAGACAACAGTAGTAATGACGCTAACCTTAACAAAAGTAAAAACAAATCCATGATGATGGCTAGGCATGGCAGTCACACACACTCTGCAGTTTCTATTTGACTATTTATTGTGTCAGACTGCTCAGACTGCCAGATGTACCCTAATACCATATTACACTTGCCACAGACATGTGCCACTGCTAATCCTTACTTTCAAATCATAGCCACTAATAAGTATGAAGGCCACACAGGTTCCTGATATGCAGGAAATCTTAAAACCTGATAAATGTTTTGTTTCCATTGAGGAAATAAGAAGTCTCTGCCTGATTAACAATCTTGGATATACACCCTCCCTGATCAGAATTAATTATAAATAATTAGCCATGACCAAAGCCAAGACTATAACAGGGTTCAAAAAAGAACTAGATAAGTTCATGGAGGATAGGTCCATCAATAGCTATTAGCCATGTTTGCCAGAAGCCAGGAATGGGCGACAGGTGATGGATCACTTGATGATGACCTGTTCTGTTGATTCCCCCTGGGGCACCTGGCATTGGCCACTGCCAGAAGACAGGATACTGGGATGGATGGATCTTTGGTCTGACCTCGTATGGCCGTTCTTATGTTCTTATGAATATGGCGCATCCTTCAATTTGTAAAGTGCTTACCAAATTTCCAAAGATGATTTTTTATTCTGCCTCCCTCCCCATCCTTTCACAGAGATATTATTGTTGGAGAATGTCATCAATGCTGTTTCGGATCTGTCAGATATAATCTTCTAATCTGCCAAGTTTTCACAAGGCAGAGATGAGCTCATGTACAGACTGACAAGATGTGCTGAAAAGTCTGGGCTTTCTCAAAGCCTGTTAAAAGTTTAAGTTCCCCCTATTGTGTGAATACTGTCAAACTTGGCCCTGCAATTTTTATAATGACAGCTGCTGTCAGTTTAAAAGGGTAAATTATTCAGTTCAACTGGGAATGTTGACAGTAACTGTAAAAAAGGCCTTAGCAAGAGAGAGAGAGAGAGAATAAAAAAGGTTCCAGGTACTGTGGAAAGAAGATATAGTGAATTTGCTAAGCCTTCTTATGAATACTCAGCTGAATGAATTTTCCCAGTTATACTCCAAAAACGTGGGTAATTATTTTATCTTTATACGGAAAGGGTATTGAAGAATTTAATCAGACTAACACCAAAAGGGAAGATTGTATACCCGAGATTTATGGCCAGATTTACCAAGATTCATAGATATTACGGTCAGAAAGAACCACTGATTGTCTCATCTGACACAGGCCATAGGACTTTCCCCAAGTACTCTCTAGACCATATCCTTTAGAAAAACATCTAATCTTAATTTCAAGATTTCCAGTGATGGAGAATCCACCACAACCCTGCATAAATTGTTCCCATGATTTAATTATCCTCACTGTTAAATGTTTGCACTTCATTCCTAATCTGAATGGGTCTAGCTTCAACTTCTAGCCATTGGTTCTCATTATTCCTTTGACTGCTACATTGAAGAGCCATCTATTATTAAACTTCTCTTCCCCATGTAGGTACTGATAAATTGTGGTCAAGTCACCCTTTAAACTTCTCTTTGTTAAGCTAAACAGACTGAGCCCCAATTTTTACCAACATCCTTCCTGAAATGTGGACACCAGAACTGGATAGACTATTCCAGCAGTAGTCACACCAGTACCAAATGCAAAGGCAATATAAGCTCTCTGCTCCTATTCAATATCCCTGTTTATGGGGAGTTAGGAGCCTAACCTACTTATGTGCTTTTCTAAACTCTGTAGATTATCTGCATCTTTAGGCATCTAAATACCTTACTTAATCTGTCCCTTTGGTCCCTACTGTGCCTTGGACTCAACCTGTGTAACATTGAGTGAGTCACCTAAACGTCTGTGCGTCAGTTACCTGTTCTGCAAAACCAGGGTAATAATACTTTATCCACCTTTGCAAAGTGTTTTGAGATCTATCATTGGAAGTGCAGCTATAAGTGCTACCTATTATTATTATAAAAATGAAAGAGAATGGAAAAGAAGTAGCTACTCTAGGACCTTATTTTGTCTTGCCCTGCTACTTGCGTAGTCGTTTACACATGTACAAATTCCTAATATTCTCATCTGACAGCATTTTACACCCACTTTGTGCTCACTTTACACAGGGAAAGTATACACACATGTTGCAGGGCAGCAGAGAATTGGGATATGTCTACGCTACCCACCGGATCGGCGGGCAGCTATCAAAACAGCGGGGTGTTGATTTATTGCCTCTAGTCTAGACGCGATAAATCGATCCCAGAGCACTCTCCCGTCGACTCCTGTACTCCACCACCGCGAGAGGCACAGGCGGAGTTAACGGGGGAGTGGCAGCAGTCCACTCACTGTGGTGAAGACACCCTGGTAAGTTGATGCAAGTACGTCGACTTCAGCTATGTTATTCACATAGCTGAAGTTGCGTTACTTAGATTGATCCCCCTCTCCCCCCCCCTCCCCCCCCAGTGTAGACCAGGCCTTAGTGTCTTATGAATTTCTTTTTGAGATGTGTCAATCTGCAGTGGTTCTTTTTGTTCCACCTGGAGATATGGAAACAGTTTAAGGCGGCAGCTTGCCAGAGTATGTCTACCGTGGCATATATAAGGTTCAAGATATACTGGGGAAATATAACGTATCACTAGTCTGCTTCTGGCTCCAGCTAATCTATGCAAACGTGAACACACCAGGCTTACTGCTTCATAATGAGATTCCACCCTGTGAAGAACTGGGTTCCATTCAAAGCTGAACTTCAGTGTAATGTAGTCATCAACCCATAGCATGACTGCTCAGACATTGGGAGGTACAGTGTAATGATGACCCCTAGGTTGCAGAGTTCATGTTTAGTCAAGGGAGCTAGAGAGTCAAAACAAGCTACATAGGGTCAGTCTGTGTCCTGAAGCCTCATTAAAGAATCTTCTTTAAACCCATTACATCAGGTACGGTCTATTGTCTACCACAAGGGACATTGCAGTCAACGTCCACAGACTGCTGAGAAATGGTTTTGACTAGAGATCGGTCTGGATCCCAGCACTCCTGAACTCTAGGGCAGTTTGGGATTCGAAGCTGGATCCCAGGCTGAATTTTACTGCTGACTCTTATCCCTGCAACTGGCCAAACTTAACCAGTGAGTCAGAACATCCTGAACTCTGGGCTGCTCCAATTCCAGCACTACATTTTGCTGCCATTTGCAAAAATAAATATAAACTGCAAACCTTTTTCAGCCCAAACTTGGAAGGATTTGCACTGATCTAGCAAATGCCAAATGTATATGCCTAAATGCCAAACTGGACCTCTCATTAAGACACTTGTATGTTTAAATTAAACTGGATTTGTTGATAACTGTGTGTACAGAGGCGTTTTCCACCGAATTACTAGCAATTACGAAACACCATGAACAAAAATATTGTAATAATGTATACAACAAACTCACAGTTAAGTCAGTAAGTCTATTATGTTACCAACTGCCTGGTCACTACACAAGTCAGTCTACCTCCGAAAATCACATCAGAATAGCTGGAACTACTCAAAAATCACAGATAGGACGATAGGCTATAGGACAAAGCATACGTGGTCAGGTATTCACCTCTAAAAATGATGGTGACTAAGTTATATATTAGCTATGACAGACACTAAAGTAACTATAAAAAGCTATGATTGCCCTGAGTAACGGTCATCATCCTTTTACTCACTAAAGTATAAAATCAAGTCTTGCTGGCTGGAATTACATGCAATTTGATAGCATCTCTTCTCCCTTATGTTCTAATGCCATGCACCACTATCAAACTGTGCCTTGACAATTCAGAGCCATTCTATTTGGAGGAATTTCAGCCTTTATAGGCATGCAAGTTTAATACACAGCATACACTAGTAAACCCAGGATATACTCATCTCCTAAAGGCATTGACAGTACATGAGGTTAATCAAGGTAAGGAAGCTCATGAGTTCCTGGGGCTGGGGTAGGTTTAGCATTTACAGGCTTTTGTGGTGGCAAGGGATAATAGGTTAAGAATCTCTCTTATGCTGCCACACCGTAATGGGAAGTGGGGGAGAAAATGCCTGAGCTTTGTGTCTAGATGGCCCCAAGGACCATGTGGCTTCTAATGCAATAGAAACGCATCTCTGAGTCTATGGCAGTTTAATGAACATTCTAAATTTGTTCATAGCCATTCTCTAGTGCCTGGGTCAAACCAGCACTCGCTCTGCAGGGAGATTTGTTACAAGCTGTTAGCCATCCCCTTAAGACGTCTGCAGTACATTCCGCTTCTGAGTCTAAGAATCTCATAAATCTTCCAAAAATGATGCTGAATTTATGAGGAGAAACTTCTAGAACACGCTTGGATTTTAAGTTCTCTTTCTCCCTGTAGCTAGGACTGAGTGGGGCCATAATTTACTCTGATTATCAGCCTGTCCATGAAGTATTGCCCAGCACTGCCTTAAGCTCAACAGTGCTCAGCCATTTGCTCCCTGTTCATACCAAACACTGAAATCAATTCCTCTTGCTGCCTAATTGTGCTATTAACTTTAAATAGCTGCACAATCACTGATGATGCTGAGATTTTACAAGGTCCCTGGATTCCCTTTTAAGACCGTCTGCTTATAAATAAAATGGCAAAAATATACGTTCATCAATGTCATCATTTATAGCCAAGTCAATCATGCTTCCCTCTCATTTTTCTGTAAAGTACCATCTTTGTCTAGCTGACACCCCCACCCAGGGCATTGGTCTGAGAAATAGGAAAAAAATATGGAGGGTTGGACAATTGTGGGGTGGGGGTGTGGTGGTAGTCAACTCTTTAATGACAGTAGATGTCGAGATTCAAAAAGGTAAAGCTTAAAACTGTTAGCACCCAAATGGCCACCAGCAGATGGCAAAATGTGCCAACACCCTTAAATCAAAGTCTAATAAATTATCAATCAGCATTTTTCTTATCTGTAAATTCTGATCTTCAATGGAAATATTTTTTTTAGGGGGGGGTGTATGTGTGTACACACACACACACACACACACACACACACACGGAAGCTGACATTGACCAATAAAATTTTAATCCTTCCAAGCTTAAATAGGACAAATAAATCCTCCAATTTCAGATCTTTGCTACTTTTGGCAACAAACAAATATGCCATATTTATGAAATCCATTATTTTATTTCTGAATCCAAGAAATAGACTGCAGAGCCAAGTACACAATTGCCTTGTATTCTTATCTGCACTATACCCAATACCTTTCTAATTCAACTCCAGCAGGGCTACTTTATTTAGATTATAAGGCAGGGATTATTATTTTCTAGCACTCTGGGGCCCTGACCTGTTGGCCTCTAGGTGCTACCACAATATAAATGTTAAATAATAACTATGTTTGTACAATGCTGAGCGCAATGGGGCCCAAATCATGGCTGGAGTATTGACATGTCTGGTATTACAAATTAACAGAACAAGAATAAAAACAACAGCATTTCAGTGCACAGATCAGCCGCCAAATTGTGGATTTTTCAAAAATTTAACCCCAGAAGGAAATCTCCATGGGAATTTTCCAGTTCTTTGCCTCTGGTCTATGCCAGAGCAGGCATTTGCCATGGTGCTTTCATTTCTAATTCTAGAGAAGGGATATGAAATAGGGAGAAAGGAAAGTTGGGGGCTGTCTGGAGAGGGGGTTCTGAATAACTCAGAACTTGATAAAAGGTTCCATTTAAATTTTGTTCAGTGGATTCTCATTTTTACTTGGCTGGTGGGGCCATTCCCATTTTATGGTAGCTTAAAAGCTTTGTCTTTGCATATATTTTGAGCCTGGGCTTTTGGTCTTTTCCATAGCCTGGACCCCATTTTAGAGAGCTTGAGCTCCAGGACCCCTTGCTCATGTCATTCCTCATCCCCCTGCTCTGTCCTCTCCCCTTCACAATCTTTCAAACTGCTTTCATTGGTGATCAAGCAACATCCCCATGGTAACTAAAACAATTGCTTATGTGGAAGAGTAACATAAGGAAAGTACCTAATATATGGTTAGCTCCCTTGTAATGAAGTTTAGCTGCTGAAAATAAGGAAAAGGAGTTGGTATGAAATGAGCAGCCAGCCCTCCATAGACCACCAGTGATCCAAAAGCCACAGTTTAGAAAGTTCTGTGTTAAAGGAGAATAGGGCAACATTTCTTCCATAATGTTGTCAGTACTCTGGGACTGCATGTACTGTAACACCAGCAGAGCCTTTTAAATTGCAGATGGAGTTGGAGAATGCTAACATTAACATGTTCTAAATAAAGCTATGCTCATGAGATCACTGGCAAGTTGGCTTTATTGCCCTAAATTATTTGAGAATAGTGCAGTCACTAAGAACAGACAGAATCCTGAGGGAGGAGAAGACTGCAATTTCAACCAGCCTCCTAAGACAAGAAAAATAATACATTGATAAAAGACTTCCTGATCTTAGAGAATCTCACTGAAATCCTCTCTTGCGCAAGAGCCATAGAGTGTGTGAGCTCCATCCATGACCCATGGTTGTTGGCTCTATAATCACAGGCGGCATTGTGGATTATACAACTGATTCCTAGAGGCTGCTTTCCTTTTCCATTGCTCCTCTCTCCAATACTCTACACCAGGCCACTATATTCAGAGCCAATGTAAACACATCTCCATGGAGCATAGATCCTACTCCCAGCCGTTCCACTAACAACTGCATGCAGGGCTATTGCAAGGTTTCATTGGCACAAAAGAACCTTGGCACCTTGCCAGATGGAGCAGGAACTGCACAGTTAGCACACAGCACTTGCTTCTACTATAATGTCCCCAGTTCCTGTATTTGACACTAGCTTCAGCAGAAAGCATCTCACCTCTATATTCTACTCAGAACTGTGTATACCTCCATTAGATCCTCTTTTAATCTTTCCCAAATACAGAGCTGGCTACTCTAATCATTTGTGACTAAATCAGATAAGCAAGTTCCCTGTATCATTTGAATTGCCCTCTATCTGCACTGCCATTTCTACTTCTGTAATATCCTCTTGATAATAAGGTAGTCTGGCCTTCACATAGCATTCCAAATATGCCCTTATGCAATAGTCCTGCGTACAGCGCTAGAACACATTTTTTCCTCCAGTACATATTTGATGCTTTAGCCTCTCAATTTTATTTTGGTTTGGTTTGGTTTCTTTTATTGCTCTTAAGCACCGTGACAAAACATTTAGCATTTCACCCATCATAACTGCAGCGTTTCATAGCAAATAACTTCATCTAAATGTGATTTTGTACGTATGTCTGTCCTCAGTCTCATTATATAGAATATTTAGATGTATTCAAGTCAGCAGGGCCTGATTAAATTCATTCTAGGGTACTTAAGGAACTAACTGGAACTATCTCAGAACCGTTAGCAATGAGAACTCCTGGAGGATGGGTGAGGTCCCAGAAGACAGGAGAGGGGCAAACACACCACCTATCTTTAAAAAGGGTAACAGAGGACTGAGGGAATAATAGAGCAGTCAGTCTAACTTCAATAGTTGGAAAGAAAATGGAACAAATGTTAAATAATAAATTTCTAAACACCTGGATGATAATAGGATTATAAAGAAGAGCCAGCATGGATTTGTTAAGACCAAATCATGCCAAACCAGCCTAATTTCTTTCTTTGACAGGGTTACGAGCCTAGTGGATGGGGGGAAAGCAGAAGAGGTGATATATCTTGATTTTATTAAGGCTTTTGACATAGTCCCACATGACATTTTCATAAGAGACAAGGGAAATGTGTTCTAAGTGAAATTTACTATAAGGTGGGTGCACAACTGGTTGAAAGACTATTGAAAGAGTAATCATCAATGGTTCACTGTCAAACTGGAAAGGCATATCCAGTGAAGTCCAGCAGGGGTCAGTCCAGGGTCTGGTAACTAGTCAATATTTTCATTAACGAGTTCAATAATGAAGTAGAGAGTATGCTTATAAAATCTGAAGATGACACTAAGTTGGGAGGGTGTTGTTAGCACTTTGGAGGACAAGATTAGAGTTCAAAATGACCTTGACAAATTGGAGAACTGGTCTGAGTTCAGCAAGATGAAATTCAATACAGACAAGTACAAAGTATTTCACTTACTAAAGGGAAAAAATCAAATGCACAACTATAAAATGAGAAATAACTGGTTAGTTGGTAGGACTGCTGAGAAAGATCTGGGGTTACAGTGGATCATGAATGAACATGATTCAACAATGAAACACAGCTATGAAAATGGCTATCATTATTCTGGGGTGTATTAACAGGAGTGTCATATATAAGATAAGGGAGGTAATTGTCCTACTCTACTCATCATTGGTGATGCTTCAGCTGCAGTATTGTGTCCAGTTCTAGGCACTACACTTTAGAACTAATTGGAGAGAGTCCAGAGGAGAGCAACAAAAATAATAAAAGGTTTAGAAAACCTGACCTATGTGTAAAGGTTAAAAAAAAAATAACTGGGCATGTTTCCTCTTGAGAAAAGACAACTGAAGGGAGATTAGATAACAGTCTTCAAATATGTTGACAGCTATTATAAAGAAGATGGTGACAAATTGTTCTCCATTGAAAGTAGGACAAGAAGTAATGGACTTAAATCAGCAGCAAGAGAGATTTAGGTTAGATATTAGGAAAATCTTTCTAACTCTAAGGGTAGTTAAGCTGTGGAATAGGCTTCCATGGGAGGTTGTGGAATATATAACTGGAGATTTAAGAACAGATTGGACAAACACCTGTCAGGGATGGTGTAGGTTTACTTGGCCCTGCCACAGTGCAGGGGACTGGACTTGATGACGTCATGGTTCCTTCCAGCCCTACATTCCAATGCTTCTGTAGTTATATTTCTATGCAATCAGTGACACAAAGTAACTGGTCTCCAAATGTTTCTAGCGGTAGCTTTGGGGCCTGACTCTCAGTGGTGAAAAGCAGCACCCGCAGCTCACACCAAAGTACAGATACTCAGCATCTCAAAGTCTATTCTGTAGTCTACTGATCTGACCATAGGACTGGATGCCAGAAGTTTTAATCTTGGATGACACTGGTTATGTAGGTGGACTCCAGCAAGCAATTTTAGATTCTTTGGGTATTTCTACACTACAATCAAAGGTTCAATTTGCAGCTCAGGAAGGCATACCTGCCCTAGCTTTCATCTAGCTAACAAGCAAGACAGAGCAGTGAAAATGTAACACAGGCTTCAGCACCGACTAGCAATGCGAACACACCCAGGTCCCTGTCATGCTTGTATAATTCACACTGAAGCCTAAACCACTGCATCTTATATTTTAGTATGCTAACTAGATTAAAGCTGGCACAGGTATGAGTAGCTGACATGCAATCACACCTTCTGTTGCAGAGTAGACACAGGATTAGTCTCAGTTTCTCAGACTCCAGTTAAGCTTCAGCATCTAACATTTAACTCTGAATGTTTATGGAACTCTATTTCTCAACAGTGTAACCACCCATCACACTATAGCTACATCATCTCCGAACCCATACTTTGTACCCCACCAGTTCAGCATGTCTTTTCCCAAATGCCCAGCAAAATAGGTGAGATTTGTAGCGTGTCTGGACATTTAACAAAACTGGAATTTGTCAAATCAAGGAAGAAAGGTAAATATTAACCTCTATCTCATGGCAGCATTGCCACGATTAAATAATTAGGGCTGATTCTCCTTTCTCTCATGCTGCATGTCAATAAGGAGTAATTTCGCTGATGCCTATTAAATTACACTGGTTGATAATCAAAATGATAGGTGAATCAGGCCCTTAATGCCTGAAAGTGCGCTGAAGATTTAAAGCACTGTATATAAACAAACGAGCCAATGTCATAAGCAAAAGCTCCTGGACCGGATGGCATTCCAGCAGTGATCTATAAGCACGGTGGCGATCACGTTACAAGGCACCTCACATGGCTCTTCTGCATTATCCGGGAGCAAGAGTCAGTGCCACAGGATTTCAACATTCTACAGACCATAAGGGTGATGGGACAAGCTGTGACAGTTACTGTGGCATTTTCCTTCTCTCTGTTGCCGTGGAAATTTTTGCATGGATCATACTAAATAGACGTAACACACCTCTCTTGTGGAAACCATCCTCCCCCAAGTCTCAGTGTGGATTTTGGTCTGGAGGGGGTACTACAGACATCATCTTCACAGTACATCAGCTTCAGGAAAAGTACCAAGAGCAAAGCTGTGGTGTTTATATGAAGTGTTTGACTCCATGACTCTGGAAACTTTCATTCATCTTTGGATGCCCTGCAAAATTTCTGCCATTCAGTCCTTCCATGATGGGATGATGGCCAGAGTGGTGAAAACCAAGAGATAGTTGACCCCCTCCGAGTTACTGATGAAATCAAACCAACAAGGTTGTATGCTTGGGTCACACTCTTTCACATCCTTTTTTGGGCTATGCTTATGGATGGCACATCATGACATTAACAGAGGAGTATTTATCCAGTTCCACACTGATGGAAAGCGGTTTCATCTGCAATGTTTCCATACTCTCACAAAAAAGTGGCAGATTTACTCATTAAGCTTTTGTTTGCTGATGACTGGGCACTAGTTGCTCACTTGACTGATGACATTCAATTTACAACTGATCACTTCACTTCCGTAGTCTATAGTTTCGGTTTCAGAACTACCTTAAAGAAAACTGAAGTGCTGGTCCAACCTGTAATGGGGGACGTGCATGTCTATAAAGTTATTAAGATCAACAATGCTCCTTCCAAACCCATGGAGAAGTTTTGCTACCTAGGGAATACGCGATCACAAAATGCCACAATTGATGATGAGATTATTCATCGCAAAGCAAAGGCCAGCTCTGCATTTGGAATGCTGTCACATCTCTTTGGAATGATAGGGACCTCAAAATAAGCACCAAGTTAAATGTCTGTCAGGCTGTTGTACTTAAAATACTTCTGTACAGGTGTGAGACAGACATATTGCTGCCACATCAGGAAACTTGATCATTTCCATATGCACTGCTGTCAGTCTGTTTGCAAGATCAAATTATGGGACAGGATTCCCAATATCAAAATCCTTAATCATTGTTGGATGTCTGACATTCAAATCACTCTAACAAAAGCTCAGCTACATTGGGCTGGGTATCTCATTCATATCCAATGCCATATTTCATGGTTAGTTAAAGCAAAGCACTCATTCTCATGGTGTCTGGTACAAGTGATTTAAAGACAAACGGAAGACAAACTTGAAAACATGTCAGGTTGACCCCAGCAACTGGGAAACAACAGCCCACAATAGAGCAAGTTGGCAGCAGATTTCTCACCTTCAACCAATTTGAAGACAGACATGTTAACACCCTATGTGAAAAATGCAAACAGCACAAAACAAGGATACAACAGCCTGCAACAATCATGTAGAATATTTGCTGTCCCACATGTAACCTTGCTTATGGTTCTCACATTGGTCTGACCTTGCACATATGTGTTCACTATAGTGTTTGCTGAAAGTAATCCTTATACATAGGCATCAATGTGAAACTCTACCACTAGTTTACAGCAAGGTCTTTAGGTGGAGCTATGCTTATTTATACCAACTGTGGATTTATCTCCACATTTAATCAAATTATACATAAGCATATGTGTGTATACCACCTATATATATATATGAGACATGTATAATTTCTGAATGAACATACACAAACATTTACTCACATCCTTTATGTGAGATGGTAAGTTTCAGTGTAGCCCACATGTGCACAATCAGCACCTTGGACAGAGGCCACCCCACACCTCCTTAGACATCTGGAGGCAGATGCCAATTTTCACAGCTTCATTAACTTCAGATAAGCTTTGACCATTTACACCAGCTGAGGATCTGCTCTCTGGTGAGCAGTGAGTTTCAAGAGTCCAGCTGTTAAAAGCTCACATCAGCTATGGGTCTGAACCAAAGCACGTTGAAGTCAGTGGGAGCCTTTCACATCTCAGGAGCTGTAACCACCACATACAGTGCAGCCTTCTCTCTCAACTAATTTTCACTGCACCATCCCATGATCAGAATCAGCAGGACATAGGGAAGTTTAAATAAGCAGCTCTCTTTGTTGGGCATAGATTTATAGCTGGCATGGAGGAAGCAGTCCTTCCTATCCATTTTGACTGCCTGGCACCTGACTGCCTGGTTTGTGATGGACTAAACCCCAGTCTCCCTCCCACAACCAAATTAACTCTTACCATGTGTTTGGATCTTTAAAAATGGTTAAAATAGGCTGTGCTCTAGAAGAGGGAATTTAACTTCCATCCTTGGAGAAAATCAGGTGTAAAACTGCCTATTTAAGCTGCAGAATTGCTGAAGCTCATACTCAAAGAGCTACTCCATTCCCTTTAAAAAAATATTGCCACTGGGTTCTTTGGGGGCAAAACAGACTTAGCACTAATGAGAGTGCTTTGAAAGTTTACAAGTATAATTTAATAAGCCATTCAGGTAGACAGTCAAACCTACATAAAAGTGAATGGAGTGGAGGGATTTCTGGAATCATTGAGTTGAATGGAAACAGATTGCCTCCCTTTTATCAAAAAAAGCAGCAAAGGTTGAATTTACATCCGGCCAATGAGCACTAGTCTTGTTCCAACTTCTTTTCTCTGGACAAATATTAGCCCTGGATTAGAGTCAAGGAACAGCACTGCTGCACCGACACCAATGCTTGAGCCTACAAATTCCATTTCTCCTGCCAGTTTTTTTTTGCCATTTGCGTGCACATCCGCATGGAAGGTTATTGCTGACTGGACACACAGAAAATTGTCCTGTACGAGAATAGATACACAGTTAAAACAAAATATGGTAATTCTATAATGAGCCTTCCCTAGAGATTTTTGCAATTTTCCAGGGTGAAACTCACCTTTGTATAGAAAGCCAGCACAAAGTCACAATGCATCACTTAAACCCTATTTTGAGGGCTTAAATGGGACTTAAGTTGTGCACGGGCCTTGTACTGGTCCCACAGGACTGAATTTCACCCTAAAGGACTAATTCAAACTAAGCTGAAGATTTAATATCCTACAAGGTGTTAAACACTGTTCAGTGATCTAATTTTTAAGATTCCTTCAGTACAAAACTTACACAAATATCAAAAACATTGGCCAAGGGGAAAAACAACATTTCATTATTCACATTGAAGTAGAACCTAGGAGCCACTGTGCTAGGCACTGTACAAACATAACAAAAAGAAAGTCCCTACCCCAAAGCTCTGCTTTGCTCTTCTAAAGCACCTTCCACGACAACTTCAACAAATAATTAATCAATTAAGCCACTCAACATCCCTTTCAGAGAGACAAGTAATACCAACACATGATATATACTAGAAGAATAATGTTTTTGAAATAGTTTGTGAGCCTTCTAGTAGCCCTCATGTTCTATGTTGTAAAAACCTCCAGAAACAAAAGCAGAATAGCAGTATGTATGTAGGGAGTTCGGGCATGTTTATGTGTAGGTAGTAAAAGGTATTACCCAACTGTGCCTATGTGGTTGTGTCGTTTCTCTTATTGTATAAAGAACATAAACCCTCCATTTTACAGATGAGAAAACTGAGGCACACAAAGACTATTTCAACCATCTTAGGGTTCCTCCCTCAGTATTGCTCCACTCACACACTGAATCCTCCCTCCCCAGACAGTCATTCCCACCTCTTTTATATCCATAACTGTTGTTAAGCCATCTGTCAATGACTCAGCAAAAGCCACTTAACCCTTTCTTAGCAGGATCAGCATCTGCTAAGAGGGATGGGTGTGTCAGGCAAACTCTGCCAGCCTGTTACAAGTAACTAAACCTTTCTACCATAGTTGAAAAATGAAAACATACTTATTTTATTGCAAAGGAATGAATGGGGAGAGGAGAAAAAAATGCACAATCCTGTTATATATCAAATCAAGTCTATAATTATGTGATAGCAATTCCCACATAATTTGCCACCTGCCCATTCTTAATCAAAGTAGAAATATTTCTGCATGCAAGTCGACCTTAGAATTTCATATTTTTCATACCACCGTTTGTTTTTCAACTTACATTGTATCTTTAACTTCCCTTTCCATTCTATTTATAGAGAACATATAACTGCTCTAGGTATTTTAAAATGTTATGCATATATATGTATAAAACACACAGATACACACACACTGGTGAATGCAGTATAAATAGAGAAAATGGTGTTTTAAAAGCTTAGTATAATCAAGGTGTAATTTTGTACTTTCCCCCATACCTTTATCATCCTTGGAAACCTTGCCATATGTCCTTTTGAGCTACAGTAAAAAGGCTTTCCCACTCACCAAACTCAACATCCATAATCCATAATTGTTCCAGCATTAGCTAGACACCTGGGGGGATCAAGGTAAATCAAAGCTTACAAGAAGATTTCAACTCAGAAGCAAAATTTGGAAATGTCCACACACGAGAACGTTTTAAAAAATTGCCAGAAGTCCACTCATTTAAAGTGAAGCCTGCTGGCAGGATTATCTCAGCGGCTGCACACACTTTGCAGACAGGAATTGCTTGAATAGGACTCCCTTGCAAGCTCTGGTCTCTCCAAGGGAACCGTTCACTAAACTGAAGCTGCCACGTTCCACTCAAAGACTGAAAATCTCTCAAACACATTTCCATGAAAACCCTGTCTTCCGACTGAGGAATTTTTCAGTAATATATTTATATTTTCTTAACGCTACATGTTTCAGGGGAAAACTCCAAATTGCTCTCAGTGGATCTGTAGCTTGTTTTTTTCCCTTAACTGCTGAGTTCCACTGCAGGTCATCTGCAGTAACCGAGAAAGGAATGTGTGCTCAGTGGTTAGAGTAGAACCAACAGAGCCAGCATGCCTGGATTCCATTCCCAACTCTGCCACCTACTCATCTTGTGACTTTGGGATGTCACTTAAGGTGAGATTTTCAAAAACATTCAGCAGCTCTGGGTTGTACCTACCCTTGCTGCAGCCTATGGGAGTTTTTAATCATTGACGTCTATCAAAACAGAGTTAGGCCAGTGCTGAGTGACTTTGAAAATGTCACAACCAATATGTTTATAGTCATGCTTTTCTACATCTTGTGTTGAGAGGCTTAATTACTCCCCAGTTGTGAAAGGAACTGGATTGAGGCAAAGTTTTATTAATTTAGGCTTCTCAGCTCCAGAATTTATTTTCTCCTCCCCTCCTTGATCTGACAGCCTTCCCCCCCCCCCCCCCCCACTTGTTCACCTTCTCAGCATGTTGGAAATCTTGTCTGTTTACTCAGAGGCAGTGTTCAAGAGGGTGGATGGATGGAGTAATTGTTATGGTTGCTAACACAGGATTAGCAGCTGTTCAGTGCTGACAAATGTATTGTTTATTTTAAGTACCCTTAGATTGACAGGCACATTTATATAAATGTGAAAAAAGAGAATGTACAAGAATATGACTTTTTTAAACCAATCTATCTTAAGTTTTTTTGATATTTCAGAATTTTTCCTGCTTTGGTCAGTCCTAAATGTAAGCCCATTATCAAAAGTTTGTCCCTTTTCAATACTACCCACTGCTTGATATCATCTTCCAAGGACCTTTACAAACATGAACACAACCTTCCTCATAGAGCTAGTTGATTTTTTCCAAATATCAATTTTTCAACAATTTTTGGGTCAAAATGTCTAATTTCAAAAATATAATTGAGGAAATTTTGCAATTCTTTTTATTGGCAGGGGCACTTTTGAGCTGGTCAGAATTTTTCCGTGTTGGAAACACTTTGCTAAAGTTAGACAAAAAGTCAGAATTTACTAAAAATGTTGTAAAAAAAATTCTCACCTTTACCATTTTTTTGAGCGGCTCTACTTCCACACTCTTTACAAATGCTAATGAATTAAGCCTCACAGTGTCCCTTTGAGGTAGGTATCATCTTCCTGATTTTACAGATGGGAAAACTGAAATGCAAGTGAGATGAAGTAATTTGCCCAAGGTCACACAGGCAATCTGTGGCACAGACAAGTATGGCATCCAGTCCTGTCCTCTACCCATAAACTCCCTCTCACACAGGCAGCCACCTCCCAAGCAACCTCCCCACCCACCCCACCCTCCCTTCCTCCCTCAGGGCCCTTGAAGAACTCACAGTTCAAAGGTAATTCAAACAATTCCCACAAGAGGTCCCATTTATTCAGTCCTCAGGTGAATCCTGTCCCTCCAGGCCCCAAACCCTAATTCAGGCTCTCTCACAGA
The DNA here is from genome assembly GCF_028017835.1 of Emys orbicularis. Lineage (NCBI taxonomy): Eukaryota > Metazoa > Chordata > Testudines > Emydidae > Emys > Emys orbicularis. The sequence goes on from NC_088684.1 coordinate 138,839,443, forward strand.
AGTCCAAAACAACATGAAGTCTTTCAAAAACAGAACACAAACTCACAGAGTCTCCATCCCACCTTCAGGGGGACAGAGCCCCACCTCCCTGGGGGCTGTATTTCTGCTTCCCAGCACCGCCTGTCTAGGGTTTGTTCCATTCCACCAGACTTTCCAGATGGTCCTTTGCAGTCTGCCCCTTGTTTGGACAGAGTCTTTCCCAGGCTTCCCTGCCTGGGGAGTTTTCCTCACTCTCTCCTGCTTCTTGAGCTTGTCCCTTGCTCACTCCTACCCTACAGGAGCCCTCTTGCTCCCTCCCTGTAGTCTCTACAAACATAGCTGCAGTTTCCTAGGCTTCCTCCTTTCAGTGCAGCTTCCTGTTCCTCGTGTAGTAGAATCACCTGATTACTCACAGGTGGGGCTCATCCTGTAATCAGGATTGGCTTAGTCCCAGATTCTCCAGCCCAAAAGGCAAGCCACCCTGTTACAGTCATCCTTGTGTACATTGTGATAATATTTGTACTGCCATAGTGCCCGTAATAGTGCTTGGGGGCCCGACTGCGCTAGGCCCATCATGGAATATCTATATTAATATGCATTTTACGGTATAATTTTAATGCATAATTATAGACGCTCACAACCAAAAGATGGTTCCTGCCCAGAAGATTTTACAATCTAAGCCTGTCAACGATATCCCATTTTTGTGAATAATATTTGCAGCAGTTTTTCCTCCCTGAATGCCAGTTCAGCATACCTGCTATTGGTTTTTCAGCAAGCACAGAGGAAAGGAAGAAGTGGGTGATGTTAACCAAAGTGAATAAACATGAATAGGAGGTTAACAGTTTTCAACATGACTGTGAAGGTAGCAAGTACCTTTGGAGGAGAAATCTTTTTAATGGCAGGCAGATACGACCTGAGTTTTATGACATCAGTCAAGTATGTTGCATTGTGCTGTAAGGAAGATTATTATATTGCCACAGCCATAGCAGACACCAATGATTAATAACACCTCCTTTTTCCTTTTCCTCACCCACCATTTTCTGTAATAGGTGTAGTTCATACAAGGAAATAAGCAGTCAAGACCCACATCTAGGAGCTAGGAGGTAGCCGGGGTGAGGGATTTTAACTTTCTAGAACAAAGTCTATATACTCTTCCCCTTGGCTCAGAGAACCATGTAACTGGATAATCTTGGAAGACCTCTGACAGCAATCTGGATGTGGTTTCTAGTACACTGACAGCATTATGATCATCTCCTGTGGTAAGTGATGTGAAGAGGGTCTAAAAGAGATGTGTGGATGATGCTGAAAGAGATATGTGGCTTGGGAACTCTGCACAGGATAGCTAGTGACATCTGTATATCACTCTAAAGCAAGGGTCTGATTCCCCACTGCCTTGCACCTTGTACAACGTGCAAAGTGAGGGCAAGGTATCCCCATTCTGGGAACGTTTTACCTTCCCTTTGTACCGGCATATGTGACTAAATGAGGTGTAAGTTGGTAAAGAAACAAGCCTAGTACTTGTAAGGGGATGATGGAAAGAAAGACTTACAGGAGATAATGTCATTCATGCCCATACTCCACAATGTCATTCATAATAGTATGTTTCTACTTACATAGTATCTTTCCTCTGAGACTCTCTGAGTGTATCTACCTTGGACTCGATCCTGCTGTATCTCTGGGTGTGAAACATGCAGTGCAACTGGAGGATTGGACACACCAATTGATGTCCACACTATCTCTTGTGACATAGGTGGTGTTATACCTGTATATCAGTTGGGTAAACTGAGGCACACAGCAGTTGAAAGTAAGTTTTCTAAGCTATCCACAGATTTTGGGTGGTTCTGTTTTTGGGTGCTCAGCTTTACACACTTGAGTACCTGAAGCTGGGTTCCCAAAGACTGCAGCATTCAAATTTAGGGGTCACTTTAGAAAATTTGGGCCCCAGGTTACAAAGTAAGTCAATGGCTGATGGCAAAGTTGAGGGTAGATCCCAGGTGTCCTGAGTCCCACTCACTAGAAAACACTAACTCCCTATAGAGGAAAAAAGCCATCTAGTTAATTGACTCAAAAGGCAATGACAGTGGAATGAATCCTTTGGAAAGGACTGAAAATCATCACATCAAAACAACCTTTTGATTGCCAATCATCTAGCTTCACTATGGTATGAAATTGGGATAGTTGTGTTGTCATAAATAAATTATAGAACGAAACGCTTCAAGGCACCACTTATGATTTAAGTGATTTAAAAGTTGTATGAAACCAAAAATCTTTTCCCTTCATTACTGAAAAATTAAGTGTGCCACTTTGAAATTTTGCAAGAGCTGAGACAGTTTTGAAAAGTTACAGAGTAGATAAAGAAAGTTTTAAAAAAGTGGGGGGAAAGGGAGAGAGTGGAAAAATCCAAAAAATTGAAAAAAACAAACCCCAAACCATGTTTTTCAAAACCAGAGAAGAAAAACATTTCAAATTCAAAACTTCCCATTCTAAAACAATGGCATTAATTGAAAACAACCTTTCCCCACAAAACAACTAAAATAATAATTTTCAATGAAAGCCCATTTTTCATCAGGAATATATTTTCAGGGAATAATTTCAACCCACCGTACAAAATAACCTCTTGTTATAACCCCAGTTTGCTATATCAGGGCACTGGAAAGCTGCATAATCAGGGGCCCCATTGGATTACTTGCTTATGTTTTCAAAAGGGTGAATCCTCCCACCTCAGACTGAGAAGGAGGCTTTGCGATGGGGAATTTTTCTGGGGGACTAAGGATAGGAAACAGTAGGGATTGGGAATGTTTCTATACCACTTTTTGGGGGGAGGAAGGAAAATATCAATTTGTCAAACCAAAACTGTGGGAAAATGTCTGTTTTGATGCAAACAACTTGGAAAAAAGTTTCACAACTGTTGAGGCATCCCATGTTGATATTTTTGAATCAAAAATGTGTTTTTCCAGTTCAAAATAAATGACTTTTTGTTTCAAAAAAATAATTAAAATGATTAAAATTCAAATACAAATTTTCAAAAATGTTGAAATCAAACATTTTGATTGAACTGAACTCCCGCCCCTCCCTCCCTCCCCCCCTCCGATTATCAGATTTCAAATATTTTGACTTTTTCTCCTGATTTCAGATAGGAAAAGTTTCTGAAATCTTAGAATGCCAGGATAGGAAAAACATTTCCCATCCAGCTCTAATAGGAAATCTGCCCTCCATACCAGTGAGTAGCTGCAGGGCTGCTATAAAGCTGCTACAGCAGCATCCCATGAGTTTGATGAATTTCTGTTCCACGGTCAGTAGATCCAGACAGAGGTGGATCCTCTGTCCTCTGATCCACCCTATGTCTTTCTCCAAAGCCCAGCTCTAAACTTAGGGTGACTGGATGTCCTGATTTTATAGGGACAGTCCCGATTTTTGGTCTTTTTCTTATATAGGCTCCTATTACCCTCCCTCCCCGCCCCGTACCAATTTTTTACATTTGCTGTCCGGTCACCCTATCTAAACTCCACCAACCTTGGAAATGACGGCAGCTTCTGCACATCTGGCCTATGTGCTGTATAAGAGATACAGACTCCTCAGATCTTGTGGAAGTGGAATCACTTCTACTTGCAGGGCAGGTTTTATCCCCAGAAGTTTTTAATCTGCAGTAAATGCCCCAAAACTACTGTATCACATTTGCTCACTTTTGTATCTCTCTGGAGAGAAGGATAAAAACAGCTTGAGTTCATCAGCAATGAAAACCTGCAGTTGATATTATCTCTGGCCTGGCCCAGTGCTGCAAAACAGTTAAGCATGCATGTAACTCTGATCAGGTGAGCAAACCTATGCACATGCTCAGAGGGTTGCAGACTGAGGGCCTATCTTCCAAAATATCTATATGGCCCTCACACTATAGTAACTCACTTCTTCAGATGCATGGAGTGAAAGTTACAGATGCAGGCATTATATAATGACACACGAAGAGAAGGGAGTTACCTCACAAGTGGAGAACCGGTGCTGACAGGGCCAATTCGATCAGGGTGGATGTAGTCCACTCCCAATAATATTATATAGTGGACTACATCCACCCTGATCGAATTGGCCCTGTCAGCACCGGTTCTCCACTTGTGAGGTAACTCCCTTCTCTTTGTGTGTCATTATATAATGCCTGCATCTGTAACTTTCACTTCATGCATCTGAAGAAATGAGGTTTTTTACCCACGAAAGCTTATGCCCAAATAAATCTGTTAGTCTTTAAGGTGCCACCGGATTCCTTGTTGTTTTTGTGGATACAGACTAACACGGCTACCCCCTGATACTTGACACTATAGTAACTGAACATCTTACAGAATTCAGTGATGGCTGCCATACTAAAAAATCTAGGACATATAGGTGTACTGTGGAACAGCTATTGAGGTTACAGAAAGAGTGGGGCCTATGCCACATTTTAGGATCCCAGAGACGGCATAGGAATGACCATGGTGCCAGTGTGTGTCTTTAATATACATAAATTTTATTACACACACACACACACACACACACACACACACACACACACACACACCCCACCGCCCACTATCCACTCCTCTTGCCCCTCAATATGACTGAAAGCCCCTCATGCTTTTCTGAACTGGTGGCCCTAGGTGCTCAACAGAAACTGTAGGAAATTGCTGTACACCACAATTCTCATCTGATTTCCTCCCCTGTTCTCTCTCCTACTCACATTTATTTTTAGAGCGAAGGGTATAACCCTTTGGAGAAGGAGACACTTTTATGCAGAAGGCAGGACTGCTAGAGCATAAAGAATAAAGGTAATTACCCTACCAAGCACTGAAGTAAAGGTCTTGAAATTAATAGCTAAATGCTGTGCTGCAGACAGTTTTTTAAAAATATATAAGCGAACTGAGGTCTGATGTGTATTTGAAAATGGCCCAAGTCATATCAAAACAGTCAAGATTGTTATTAAAATGATCGAAATAATGGTGTAAAAAGCCTAATTCTCTCTCTTTGGCACCATTACAAAGATTTTTATGATTAGACAATTAAACAAGGCACAAAGCTTGCTTGAGACCATGCATTTTTACACACTACATTGTTCCCCAAAATTGCTTCTGATGATCCTTTTGACAGCTTGAAAGCATGCATACAAAGTGCAGTTAAGACACATGCGTGCACACTGCAAGTCTAGCCAGTACTTTCCCTTCCTTCGGTAAGAACAAAGCAAGCCCAATATCAAGCTGCAACTTAGTTTTAAAAAAACCCCAATGTTATTACACTCAGTGGGATGAAACCCTTTGCAAGGGCTTGACAGGTAAGAGAAATAATGTACATTAGCTCAAAGTAATGGAAATAATGAAGGGGGGGGGGAACATTAGAAAGTACTATTGCTGTGTGTAAAACTGAGTGGATGTGCGAGTAAGCTACTGTATATGTCAATAAGCTCATTCAGCCCCAGCTCCGAGCACACTGAGGTGATATAATGACTTAAGTGAAATATATTCAAAGTACCTAAAGAATTCTCACCACCGCAGAATGCTCTGCATTGCATTAAGCCTCATTATCAAGGCCAGTGGCCTAAAACACATACACCCACACATCAGATTTGATTTTGGGATTCAAGTGATTTGTACACAGGACAGTAAGGTCAGGCACAGCCATCAGGTGATAGAACAGGGATCTGACGGTCCGTGGGTACGTCTACATTGCAATCATTGGGATGCAGCTGCAGCTTGATAGACCTACCTGAGCTAACTGTAATCTAGCTAACTCATGCTAGCACAGTGAAGCAAAGTCTAGTCCCCTCGCAGTCACGAGATACTTTCTCATCTCATGTCCTCGTGGATATTCTGACTATGGCTACAGTCTGGGATAAGACGCTTGAAGATATACTTTGGGGGAACATCCCTTTATCCCTATGGAAATGTGTTGGATGATCCAAATGCTTTTCCAACTCTAACTTGTATTATTCTCGATATTAGAATTTTAAGGGGACTTGCATACAAACATTTTGAATGAAATGCCTTTTATTATTTTGGGGGGTGGTGAAGGGCTGGACTGGTTTTTATTTCCTTCATTTTTTCACTGTGAGAACAGACTTTTTTTTGTCTCCAAATGACAAACTTTAATTTCAGATGAGTGTGAAGTGCTCCAATTATCTTTTAGGTTACAATTCAGCCATTCAGAGTTTATATATCTCCTCCTGGTTCTTATTCATCCCCTGAATTCACACAATAGTCTCTTTGGGAATGTCATCAAAGCGAAAGATGTGTCCAAAACAAAATCTCTACATTCACACAATCCTGAACTGGGAACCGAAATTTGCAATTTGTCCCATATCTAAAATGGGAGACAGATATATATCATAAAAGTCCAGAATTCTGGGGAAAAACCTGAAAACTAACTCACTCATTCTCTAGTTTACTGTCCAAGGTGTTATTAGGGCACGTGCATCACTTTTTGTGCTAAAAATCCATAGAGTATTTGGAACAAAGATACATTGGAGAGTGTTGCAATGTCACCAATAATTATGATTTCAAGGGAGATTATGCTGAAATAAGAAGCAGATTAATTTTTTACAAACCAATATCTCAGGGAGGCAGTGTTATCAAAGGAAAGGTCATCAGGAGATGTGGGGTCTATTTCTGGCCCTGCCACTGATCTGCTGGCTAATCTTGGGTAAAGGCACTCTATGGCCTCATGCCTCAGTTTCCCTACCTGTAAAACAGGGAGAATCATAATGACTTTCCTTTGTAAAGTGCCCTGAGATCTATGGAAGAAAAGAATGATGTAAACAATCATCATTATTATTAATGCAACTGGCCTCAATAATAATAAAAGTTTTATTAAAACTAAAATTAAAAAGGAGAGTGATGACGGTAATACAGAAACCACATGATGAAAGAGCACAATTGTTTCTAATTAGATTGTTTTCCTCAAACACTTTCCAGATGGCAACAAAGGGTCTAATACTATCAGATGTAGCCCAATCACTTGTTCTAAGCCAGCTCCAGCTAACAAGACTGGCATTTTGTTTCCTTGGGTATTGCTCTTGGAATGTAGAAACAAAGAAAGAAAACATGCTCCTGACCTTCACAGTTGTTAACAAAGGCATTAAGTGGCATTAAAATTATTTGTATAATGATAACACTAATGATTCCCATTAGCAGAGGTTTATTTGCCCTATTTTACTATTAATAACTGTGAATATTGTGTAAATGCACTAATGAATCAATATCTTAAACAATAACCAAGAAACAATGTGTCTTTTATTATTATTATACCATAGGCATTCTCTATGTCTACTGAAAATATAATACCAGTTCGACTATCTCTCAAATATTCATTAGAGATGGGTCCAAGCCATAGAGTTTCTAGCTAGAACTGATGCCTGGATCCAGGATGGGTGCATGGGTGTGTGTGTACACTTACACTTGTTCACATTGATGATTTAGAGGGTGAAAGCTATAAGGGTTACATATACATACACAGCAAGGGTTTCAGACGACATTATGAATTGAAGATTAAATAGTTTGCAATGCCATTGGAACTACAAAGAGGTTATAAAAATAATTTGGCGTTTCTTCTTGCATGTAATAAAAACTCTGTACACTTCCCATCTATTAGGTCAGAGCTACAAAACGCAGGCGGCATAATAGTTGTGGATTACGAGGCAGGGTGTCGATTAGGTAGCAATGGGATTTGCCATTTCACTGAGAGTCAAATCCTGCAGGTCTTAACTCAGGCAAATGTTCCACTGAGACAATTTGGCCAGAAAGAAGAAATGTGAGGCTAGCGTTTAGCAAAGAGAACTGGTAACCGTGATTCCTGGGTTTTAGTTCCGATTCTGCCACTGACTCATTATAGTTCTGTTTTTCAAAGATGCTGTCCACCCCCAATTAATCTGCAAGGAAGCTATGGGTGCTCAGTGCCTAAGATAATTACAGTTTATGTAACTTTTGACAAGTAACTTCACTGCTCTGCTCCTGATTCAGAAAAGCACATTCAACTTTAAGCACCGCTTAGGTGTTCTCCGTGAACAGGGATGCTTTCATGCCGGGACATCTGTGCCTCCATTTCCCATTCTAAAATTCATACCTAAAGCACAGCCCTGGGTTCAGATGGGAAGCTTATATATACACAAGATCTGTTGGAATTGGAAAAGGTTCAGAAAAGGGCAACAAAAATGATTAGGGGGTATGGAACGGGTTCCATATGAAGACAGATTAATAAGACTGGGACTTTTCAGCTTGGAAAAGAGACACCTAAGGGGGGATATGATAGAGGTCTATAAAACCATGACTGGTGTGGGGAAAGTAAATAAGGAAGTGTTATTTTCTCCTTCTCATAACACAAGAACTAGGGGTCACCAAATGAAATTGTGAAGACCAAGACTATAACAGGGTTAAAAAATGAAAAAGATAAGTTCATGGAGGATAGGTCCATCAATGGCTATTAGCCAGGATGGGCAGGGATGGTGGCCCTAGCCTCTGTTTGCCAGTAGCTGGAAATGGGACAACAGGGGATGGATCACTCGATGATGACCTGTTCTGTTCATTCCCTCTGGGGCACCTGGCATTGGCCACTGTCGGAAGACAGGATACTGGGCTAGATAGACCTTTCGTCTGACCCAGTATGGCCATTCTTATGCTCTTATTTAACTAACTACTGTTAGTAAAAGGCTTTGAGGAAGATGCTGCAGAAGTTAACCATATAAAACTGTATTACATGCTGAGTCAAAACACTCTGCTGCGCCTTTTTTCCTTAAATGGGCAAATGTTCCCTCTCCTGGCACAGCCTGTGCAAGAGACGATCATACGAGAAGTCCCTGTGATCAGCAGTTGTTTAACTCCCCTGTGCCCTATTGAGTATATTGTACAATAGGGGGGCACTGAGCCCATGAATCAGAGGGAGCAACCTGAATCTAATCCAAGAAATATGCATTTGGAAATGGTGCCTCTTCCCAGAGATTGTGGAGCCCTACAACTTTAACATCCAGCCCTCATTACTTCTCAAAACATCCCTGTTAGGACCCAATCCAGGTCCAAATAAAGGATAATTGAATTCAATAGTTACAGAATTAGGTGCATTTTATTACACCCGTTTCTCTTATGGTCCAACTGAGGACATGAAAGGTTTTGCCCAAGGTAACACAAATCAGTGGCAGAGCTCAGTATTAAAGCTGGTCAAAAAAAATTCTGTCTTAACTGATTATTTCATGGAATTTTTTTGTTTGTTCTTTGTGTGAAAAGCGTCCACTTTCTGTGGAAATTTCAATATTTCTTAGACACCTGATTTCTTAAAACATCTAGAAAACCAGCATTTTGGAGGGCTTAGGCAAAATATTTCAGTTTTCAATATTTCAATTAAAAGTCAGAATTTTCTGCAGAAAATGCCAATGGAAAAAAGTTTTCTTTTGTCAAAATTTCCCCTGGAAACAAAATCATATTTTCCAACCAGCTCTTCTGAGTATAGGAACTAGAAATCCTGATTCTAAGTATTTGCTCTAATCAAAAGACCAACTTCTGTTGTGGGGGTGAAAAAAGACATCATGATACTTGAAAGGAATGTCATGACTACAGAAAGTTTGTGTGTTTGCAAAGGATTTCAATTCATTGCAGCCTTTTAATTTCCATAATCCTGTACCTATGAAGCTGTTGCAAAGGTACAATGGGTGCACTTGAAAAGTTCAGTCTAGTTTTAGAGATATTTTAGGTTCCACTGATATTCCCTAGACATAAAATGGGAAACACTGCAAGAACCAGTCAATGATTAGGACTGGAATGAACTTTTTAAGTGCAATCACTATGATATATTATTTTCCATGTCATGAAAGGCTCAGAACAATTCATTTTTAATACTGAAATATTATAAGCTCAGTCTCTTCCTGCTAGACACATGCAAATGATTCACAAGTTATGCTGAGAAATCAATTTAGTAGCATGTGTAAGTACGGTAATTAAAACAGCCTTCATTAAATACCAGAGTTGGGATTTTCAGAAGTGCTCAGCATTGGCTTAGCTCTGTTCTCACTGAAGTCAATGGTAAAACTCCAGTTGACTTCACTGAGAGCAGCATTATGTCAATGGTAAATGCTTTTGAAAATCCCACCCTACAATTTCAAATTTCTGTGCAACGGCCTGTGATAGGATTCTCTTCTCCACCCTTCGGACCACCACAAACAGGCTGGACGCTTTCCAGATTTATAAGCACCAGTGTGTTATTTATTAGGTCCCCTCCATCAGTTTATTAGTGCAGCCTTGTGTAGCAACATGGACATAAACTTCCCCCTTAGAGGGGAAGGGAAAGATCGCCTCATTCTGAGATCCTGTATCCCTGACCCCTGCTAGGCTTCCCCTTCCATGTCCCTCCTGTCTTTTATCTGTTCCCAGCTGATGGGTTGATTGTTCTCATCTCATCAGCCCCCTGCTTAATTAGCCATTGAGCACTCATCTCCCAATTAAATCCATTCCAGAGGGAATAGTTAGTACCTTTGTGACCAGAGTGCTGGGTCAGCTCTAGGTATCTAGCACTCTGTTACATGGCCAAATCCTCCAGTGGAATAAATGGAAGCCACTCTATTGAAGTCAATGCCAATTTATAGCAGCAGTGGATCTGGTCCAAAGCCCACAATTTTCATATGTGGGCATCTAAAGTTAGGCACCTAAATCCATATTCAGGCACCTAAGTGGCCTGAATTTCAAAGATGCTGAGCATTCAGAGTTCCCATTGATTTCATTTGCAACTGGGCCAGCTTGGCTGCTGTGGTGAGACAGCCAGAGTTGAAATTACCTGGGGATTTGTAGGATAGTGATTGGAGTTTCTCATGGATTCTCAGCATCCACTACTTCGGCTTCTCCTGCAGGACATTCCCAATCAGTTCCAGAGACCCAAAGGAGTGAGTAGTGTATTAATACACTTAAATCAAGGCCTTTACAGAACCAGAGATCTCTTGGGCTCATATGTTTCCTTCTAAGCATTTGTTGTTGTTTTCTTTTAAACACACTGGAAGTGATGGAGAATACAACACGGGACCTTTAACTGAAAAATAGACAGGAAAAGACTGCTGTTAAAGTATCAATAGAATCATATAAGGACTGTTTTGTGTTGTGCATCAAACACAGAGGAAGAGAAGTGGAGAGATACAAAGATGGTGTTTTCTCAGCCTTACTGGAATTTATATTCTTGTCCCTTTAAAATTTAAAATATGCAGCAGATAATAAAAGTGTCTTGTCTCCTGAAAGACAGGAAATCAATGTAATTCAATAGAATTAAATCTGTTGGACAAAAATAATCCCTTTAAATAGCCACAGTCATTTATACTGCAGCATGTACATATAACACTCAAGGCAAGCAATGGTAAACAATAATTTATATTGCTGAATATTTAACATCCTCAATTGGAAAGCAGGGATATTTTACCTTTGAATGAACATTAGGTGTCAAGACATGATCACACATAACTCTGTTCAAACCAACCCTAAAATAGAGCCTCTTACATAAATATACAATGCAATTAGAGAGAAATGGTCACCTCAATACTGCTGTACTAATGAGAACTGTCTCTATGAAATGACTATATTCATTTAATTAAAAAGCCTATTATAGATCCCATTCAAAATGTGTTCATTGAACGCTTCTGAATAAATCTAATTTGTTTTATTGGGATGTTTATGGATGTCATTTTTATTTGTACAAACAGGTCTTGAACCACCAGGCTTTTGGGAAATATAATCAGTTACTCACTGAGAAGTTTTTTTTAATGATAGATGGCTGCTAAAATTTGAAACAGGGAGATTGTTTTCTAAAATACTCAGTTTTCCTTCAGTGAGTCCACAACATACACCACACCCAGTCACTCCCACATGTACACACACACAGCTTGTGAACTGAGCAAGCCACTGGTGAGGAAGGAGGCGAGAGAAAGATATTTTAAATACGTGTCAATGCTTACGTTTTCTTCACTGCAAAAAAGGTGTGTGCGCTTCTGAACAGGGAGAGTGTTACTGTGGGACAAGTAACATACCTTAGCTATCCTACTGTAATATCCTAGGGGGAGACAAGGCACTAGTTTGAACTGTGAGGAAAATAGGTAAGGTCAAACAAAGGGAATGGTACAATGTTGACCTTGCCTAGCTAACTCATGGTAAACCCTACAGAGCCTTGTCTTCACTAGGATTTTACAGCAGGATAGCTGGCATGTATTAGATATCCTATAGTAAGAAAAACCCACCACGCCTTTTTGGGGGCAGTGAAGACAAAGCCTTAGATACTACTGTACGGATAGAGGGAAAGAAAACACAACTTGTATTTTGTAAGGATGCAGATGTGGGTCCACATAGTCCATTCTGAGGAAGGGCAGGGTTATCGCTGTGGTAAAATGGGAAAAGGTTGCTAGAAGAGACCAATGGGTGGTTTTGTTGAACACAGAGTGCAATATCATGGAAAAAACAAGCACACAAATGTATAAAGTTCAGTTGCCGGTTTTACTATGCAGCTACAAATGTGTTTGTTTCATAGAGTACATTAATTTCACTTAATACTAAAAGTTATAGTCCATACCTCACAGCAGTGTTGTGAGAGAAAAGACATTCAAAGATTGTGAGGCACTCAGATACTATATGAGGGCCATATAAGAAATATAGCTATGTACCCTAAAATAAACAGAGGGAAGAGACCTATTAGGGCACATATCTAATCCATGAATCCGACCCACCACTGCATTACTTTCATTTTATGTTGACGTAATCACATTGATTTCAATGGAATTACACTGTTGGAAAAGTGGAGTAATGCAGCAATCATTCAGGTCCTACCTCTCTTCCCACATAAGACTGTTCCCCCTACAGTGCACTTTCTAAAATTCAATTGTTATTTACTAACAAAAGTTTAACGGTCTGTTTTTCAAAAGTGCTGAGCGCCCACAACTCAAAGTGAAATCAATGTGAGCTATGAGTGGTCAGCATCTTTGACTACAATGAAGGAGGAGGATGATCTTGAGATCAAGGAGGTGACTGGAGAACTCAACTCAATTTCAAGCTCTGCCATAGACTTCCCATGTGACCTTCGGCAAGTCATCACTCTCTGTCTCAGTCCTCCATTTATAAAATTAGGATAACACCACTTCCCCTTCCTTCCATTATTCATCTCTCTTGACTATCTAGATTATAAACTCTTTGGGATCAAGCACCGTCTCTTGCTATGGGCTCCCATTGTACTAAACACACAATCCTGTTGGGGTCTCAAGGTGCTATAGTCATAAAAAAGAAAAGTTGCTGTATGTGTGAAAGGTGCACTAAGCTCCACGGTTAAATCCTGATTCCAAACATAAAACTTGGAGATAGACATCAGGACATTTGACTTATTTATGTGATTGTTAATTTTAAGACTCAGAATTTTAAACAAATCTCTTATGCTCTGCTCACAGAGATAGTCTTTCGCATGCACATTTACTGTTAACCAAGGCATGTAATGCCAACCACTTTCATTCCAGATCTTGGCTACACTTAAAATTTAGTGCACTGGAGACAATGGATCAAGTGCCACTCATGCTTATGCTCCATACAATCCCAGTGAAATTAATAGGACCATGTGGCATGCAGGTGAAATTTGGCCAAGAATAAGTAAGTACAAAGCACATATGCTACTTTTATTGCAGAGAATGCATCATTCCTTTATGCTCCAGGCACAGATGAGAGACAGCAAGAACAGGCTAGAAAGAAGCACATGCTTTCACCAAACCCCCATTTGTCCTTTAGTACGTTCAGTAATCTATCCCTGTCTGCAGCATTATTAGCTTCCAGAGACTCTGAGAAACCAGGGATGTAAAAGAACCAGTAGATCATCCGGTCTATTTTCCAGTCAGTGGAAGTTTGTTCCATACTATATGTTCCTAAGTGTTTTGGCTATTCTAACTAACTAACTTAGGGTTTTGTACTGACACCCATTACCATAGTATCTGAGGATTTTCCACGTAAAATAGATTGGCAATAGTGAGATCATTCGTGGCCTCAATCATAGTGTCTCTTGTTTTTTTTCCCCTTGTTGAGTTACAGAAAGATCTGCTTGGGTTAAGGGTCAGAGTCTAGATTTGTCTGATTTTTTCTGGAGGTTCATTTAACAGCCAGATCCCCTGTTTAATAAGTTAATCTAACAGAGTCATGCTGCCCTTTGCTCAGAGATTATGGCAAAGCTATAAATTAGCCCTTGAAGAACAGGCACGGAAATAGAATGAGTTGTCAGTCTAGAGGTCTCTTAAATTCGATTTCTGTACTCCTCCCCAATGAGGGGAGTAGCGCTAAATTCGACATAGCCATGTCGAATTAGGGTAGGTGTGGATGGAATTCGACGCTAATAGCTACGGGAGCTATCCCACAGTGCACCACTCTGTTGACGCTCTGGACAGCAGTCCGAGCTCGGATGCTCTGACCAGCCACACAGGAAAAGCCCTGGGAAAATTTGAATTCCTTTTCCTGTCTGGGCAGTTTGAATCTCATTTCCTGTTTGGACATCATGGCGAGCTCATCAGCACTGGCAACGATGCAGAGCTCTCCAGCAGAGGTGACCATGCAATCTCAGAATAGAAAGAGGGCCCCAGCATGGACTGATCGGGAAGTCTTGGATCTGATCGCTGTGTGGGACGATGAGTCCGTGCTTTCGGAGCTGCGATCGAAAAGACGGAATGCAAAGATCTACGAGAAGATCTCAAAAGCCATGACAGAGAGAGGATACAGCCAGGATGCAACGCAGTGCTGCGTGAAAATCAAGGAGCTGAGACAAGGGTACCAGAAGACCAAAGAGGCAAACGGACGCTCCGGATCCCAGCCCCAGACATGCCATTTCTACGAGGCACTGCATTCCATTCTAGGTGAAGCTCTCCTGGAGGTAATTGGAAAACCTTTGCATGAGGTTCCTGGGAAGAGCGGCCTTATTGTGTCCTCCGTGGTAGGAAACTTTTCCGCGCCAGGCTATCATCAAATACGCTGGGATCATTGCCTTGCAGAGCATGGCGGCATACGGCCCTGGTTTTTGCTGGCTTTCACGCAGCATGCGTTCTTTCTCTGTCTCAGAAATCCTCAGCAGAGTGATGTCGCTCATGGTGACCTGCTTAGAATTAGGGGAATGTTTAGTATTGGGACTGCTTGCCTGTTCCTTTACAGAACTGTAACCGGCGGTTTACAGCCACGCAGTGGAGGCGGGAGAGGGGCAGCATACAGGGATCTTTCCCGGGGACAGCCGCGAGGGGGTGGGACAGGGGCAGAGTTCATGCTTGCCGGATTGCCGGCAGCAGGAACTGGCCAACGCTAGGAGCATTGCTTTGAACGTGAAAGGAGGGCACTGCTATAATTTAAGTTTTAAGCAGCCAAAAGTCTACGGCTTACCATGTCAGCCTGCTATCCGAATTCCGCTGTCCTGCCCCGCTTGTCTGATCTCCACGGCAAGACCCCAGGCACTGAATGCGAAGGCCGAAAATTCGACCTTGTCCTGAGTGCGCATGTGATAGGTGCTGTGCATGGTCTTGTTCACAAAGAAAGACTATGTTCATTGTTCACAAAAAATTATCTTTTTGAGGAATTCACTCCCTTTTTCCCATCCCACAGCTGCGACTGTCTCCCGACCTACCCTGGCATCCCCCTCCCAGAGGCTGGCGCAGATTAGGCGGAGAAAGAAAAGGACACGGGACGACATGTTCTCAGAACTTATGGGCTGCTCCCGAGCCGTGGCGGCCCAGCAGACCCAGTGGAGGGAGAACATGTCGCAATACCATCGATCACACATTGAACGGGAGGAGAGGTGGAGGCAGGAAGACCAGCAGGCGACTCAAACACTGCTTGGACTAATGAGGGAGCAAACGGACATGCTCCGGCGCCTTGTGGATGTTCTGCAGGACCGGAGGCAGGAGGACAGAGCCCCGCTGCAGTCTCTCTCTAACCGCCCTCCCACGCCACAAAGTCCCATACCCCCCTCACCCAAAGTCCCAAGAAGGAGGGGCGGCAGGGGCCGTGAAAACTGTCACTCCACCCCGCAGACTGCTCAAGTATCAGAAGGCTCTCATTCCCAAAAATTTGATAAGTCCTTTCCTTCCCGCCTCACCCAAGCCCCCGTCCCAGTTTCATCCCCTAACTGTGTAGTTGCTAATAAAAAATATGTTTCTGTTAATTACTGTTTGCATCATGTTCTTTTAGAGGAGAGTGTGTTTGAAGGGTGGAAGGGGGTTGGTAATTGGAGAGGACAGTCACCTTTACCAGGGTACAGACACGGGGGCAGGTTCAGCAGCAGGTCACACACACACTGCAGTCACTAGGCACCCTGGTCAGTCTGGGAGGTGGTTTTCATGTTCTGTGGGGGGGGGGGCGCTATGTGACTTTGTGGCGGGGGAGGGCGGTTAGAGATCTTATGCAGCGGTCCTTATCCTGGATCACAGAGCCACGCAGCAGGGGATCTGTAACCGTCCTCCCCCGCCACAAAGTCACATAGCCCCCACACACAGAGTCCCGAAAAGGAGGGGTGGCAGGCTCTGTTGAAACAACCAGTCCACCACTGCGGACCGCTCTAGGAGCAGGAGCCTGTCATTCCTCGAGTTTAGAAGCGTTCTTTCCATCACTACGCCTGCTCCCCCCCACAGTCTGCGTCCCAGTTTCAACACTTTACCACGAAACCCGTAATAAAGAAAACGGGGTTCATTAACAAAGTTCCATTTATTTTATTTTTAAACGTGTGTTGGAAGGCGGGGGACGGTGTGAACCGGGTATGTAGCTGGAGAGGATAGTCAGCATTAACTGGGTAAAGAAATGGGGGCAGGTTCAGCTTCTCTTTAAACAAACTTAATAGTCACAGGTTACCCTGCTCACTGAGGAACCTAGCTTTCAAAGCCTCCCGGATGCACAGCGCGTCCCGCTGGGCTCTTCTAATCGCCCGGCTGTCTGGCTGGGCGTAATCAGCAGCCAGGCTATCAGCAGCCTCAACCTCCCACCCCGCCATAAAGGTCTCCCCCTTGCTCTCACAGAGATTGTGGAGCACACAGCAAGCTGCAATAACAATGGGGATATTGGTTTCGCTGAGATCAGAGCGAGTCAGTAAGCTTCTCCATCTCCCCTTGAGACGTCCAAAAGCACACTCCACCACCATTCTGCACTTGCTCAGCCGGTAGTTGAAGAGTTCTTTTTCAGTGTCCAGGGCGCCTGTATAGGGCTTCATGAGCCAGGGCATTAGCGGGTAGGCTGGGTCCCCGAGGATCACTATAGGCATCTCCACATCCCCAAGAGTTATTTTGTGGTCCGGGAAGTAAATACCTTCCTGCAGCCGTCTAAACAGACCAGAGTTCCTGAAAACACGAGCGTCATGAACCTTGCCCGGCCATCCGACGTTGATGTTTGTAAAACGTCCCCTATGGTCCACCAGTGCTTGCAGCACCATTGAAAAGTAGCCCTTTCGGTTAATGTACTGGCTGGCCTGGTGGTCTGGTCCCAGGATAGGGATGTGAGTTCCATCTATAGCCCCACCGCAGTTTGGGAATCCCATCGCGGCGAAGCCATCTATGATGACCTGCACGTTTCCAAGGGTCACTACCTTTGACAGCAGTAGCTCAATGATTGCGTTGGCTACTTGCATCATAGCAACCCCCACGGTAGATTTGCCCACGCCAAAGTGGTTCGCGACTGACCGGTAGCTGTCTGGCGTTGCAAGCTTCCAGAGGGCTATGGCCACTCGCTTCTGGACAGTCAGGGCTGCTCGCATCCGGGTGTCCTTGCGCTTCATGGCAGGGGACAGCAATTCACAAAGTTCCAGGAAAGTTCCCTTCCGCATCCGAAAGTTTCGCAGCCACTGTGATTCATCCCAGACCTGCAGCACTATGCGGTCCCACCAGTCCGTGCTTGTTTCCCAGGCCCAGAATCGCCGTTCCACAGCATCAACATGACCCATTGCCACCATGATGTTCACGGCGCGGGGTCCCGTGCTTTGTGACAGGTCTGTGCCACTCTCAGACTTCATGTCCTCACCGCGCTGCCGTAGCCTCCTCGCCCGATTTCTCAGCATCTGCCTCTGGAAAAGGTGGACGATAAGGTGCGAGGTGTTGACAACGGCCATAACTGCAGCGATGGTCGCAGCGGGCTCCATGCTCGCAGTGCTGTGGCGTCCGCGCTGTCACTCACCAGAAAAGTGCGCGAACTGATTGCCCGCCGGCGCTTTCAGGGAGGGAGGGCGGGAGTGACGGTTGGATGACGACAGTTACCCAAAACCACCCTCGACACATTTTTTCCCCCAGCAGGCATTGGGGGCTCGACCCAGAATTCCAATGGGCAGCGGGGACTGAGGGAACTGTGGGATAGCTGCCCACAGTGCACCGCTTCCATTGTCGACGCTTGCCCCGTTAGTGTGGACTCACAAAGTCGAATTACTGTCCTTAGTGTGGATACACACGTTCGACTTTGTAATATTGATTCCACATATTCGATTTAAGTAAAATTGAAATACTCTCGTAGTGTAGACATACCCTTAGTGTTAAATTGCTGACTTGGTTCACTGGTAGAGGGAGATGGGTACATGGAAGTTAATTCCTGCCTGTGTGTGCATTTGCAGTACAGAATTATGGTATTTTGGCTTTGGACAGACACCAATCAATCAGTGTCACAAATCAGTTCGTTTCACTCACATGGAAGAGGTGAAGGGGAAAGTTATTTTACAATACCAATAAAACTAATCCTCAGCAGTTGGTTAACATATATGAGGGGTATCTTTCCTTCAAGTGGTTGTTGATAATTAGATTTTTCCGTATAGCACCATGAGCTTAATTCATAGGGTGACCAGATGTCCCATTTTTATAGGGACAATCCCGTTTTTGGGGACTTTTTCTTATATAGGCGCCTATTACCTCCCACCCCTTGTCCCGTTTTTTCACGGTTGCTATCTGGTCACCCTATTAATTCACAATCTCTTCTGTTTTCTGCTCCAAAGTCAGGTCTTAAGTAATACCAACTGCTAAATCTTGCCTTGTGCTGAGAGTTGGGCACCTAAATGCCAGTGATGCCTTTGAAAATCACCCCAAAGCCCTGTTTGTATTAGGATGAAAATTTGTATTTTTAAAATGTATTAGCAGGTGAACCTTTTTTATCCTGGCCTGGACAGGCCCTTTGATTGAAAGCTCTTTAGGTAAGGGACTGTGTGTTTGTACTCCTTGCACAACAGGGCCCTTGTCTCAGCTGGGCCCACTGGTCACTGGTGTAATCCAAAAACATTTGGGCTCTGTGTGCGTGTGTACACATGAGCTTTTCATTTCACCACCTGCAAAAATCATAGCAACAGATTTCACCAGCTGGAATTTTCACTGAATCAACAATTTTTTAAAGAGAATATATACAGAAAGAAAAATGCTGAACTCACAAATGCAAGCATTAGCAGTGGAAACCTGATTCTAAGGCTCCGTCTACCTGACGAGCTAGGGGCTTGATTCCCAGCTTGTGTACATGTACTCATTCTAGCTTGATGTGACACAGCACGAGTATAAATGGCAGCGCAGCTGTGGGAACATCTGTGGGGGCAGCTGTGGCTTAGCTTAGCCATGGCGAGTACAAACCCACCGGAACCCTGAGGTTACCTGCTTGGCAAGGCTGAGCCATGGTGGTGCTGCCCATACTAGCACAGCTCCACTGCTAATTTATACTCGCCCTAGCTCAGTGAAAGCTAGTGCAAGTATGTGTATGCAAGCTGGGAATCACACCACTAGCTCCTTGAGTAGATGTAGCTCAAGAGTATGTCTACACTGCACCCACAGGGTGTGACTGCAGCTAATATAGACATGCCTGAGCTAGCTTTAATCTTGCTAGCTCGGGCATGACAACACCACCTGCTTCAGTGCAGGCTAGCCACACTGTGCTATTGTGGCTTCCCTGCTATTAGTACCCAAGCTAGCTAGATTAAAACTAGCTTTGGTATGTCTACATGAGCTCCAGTCACACTCCACAACTGCAGCGTAGATGTACCCAAAGAGCCACATTTGTTCAAATAGTGAACAGAATCAATACTAAGGGTATGTCTTCCCTACCCGCCGGATCGGGCGGTGGGCAGCGATCGATCCAGCGGGGATCAATTTATCGCATCTAGTCTAGACGCGATAAATTGACCCCCAAGCACTCTCCCGTCGATTCCTGTACTCCAGCGCCGCGAGAGGCCAGGCAGAGTCGACAGGAGAGCGGCAGCAGTCAACTCACCGCTGAAGTTGCGTAACTTAGATCGATCCCCCCCCCCGCCAGTGTAGACCAGGGCTAAGTGACCTTCCTGGCCATTTTGGTTACACATAAACTGCTTGTGAACAAAACTACGGACTGGAGCTAATGGGGGGACTGTATAAATTTGAGGAAGTCACAGACAATATGCAAACAGAATAAGGGAAGCTAAATATATAATTGGCTATGAATTTTCCCACTAAATTCTAGTAACAATAGCCTAACCAAAATAGACCTAAGGATAAAGAAACAACTCTTAACCACTCCCGTCTTCTGGGCATCTATATAATATCAATAATTACATGGAAGCATTTCCCAATGAGCAAAAGGTTTCTCATTAGGTGTTAGAACATCTGTTCTGACTTTGTGGCTTCTTTTCCAGGAGGTTCAATGACTGGAAACAAAATAGTCAATCAAGAGTGACTCTAACAAGTCAAAATTAGCATGTGTCAATGGGTTTTGACAGGAAACTATTATCTCCATTATATAAAATACATGATTTTATAAGACTATTCTTTAATATACCATTACGCTACAATGACATTAGGATTCAAATCACCTTGGATATTGCTGTGAATACCCTTTAAACTGCTAGTTGACTTAAAAGGGAGTGCATAGCAAGATGAGGCACTGAGCTCTTAAATAGCAGTGACTGACATGTCGAGCACCTTTCATCCAAAGATCACACAGCACTCAGCAAAGTAGATGTAGAATGGGCTCCAGTGAACATTACTTCTGGGATGGAAGGTGGCAATAGTTCAACAGAGCACACAACACAGTGCAATGGTTTAAGACAGGAAGTGAAAAGCACTGCATCCAACTTAAAATACAAGGGAGACTTCAGTCAGGAAGAATGTAAATGGCTCATGTTGGAATCTGACTGTGGTTTTGCATTTAGCACCCTATTGTGGTGAAAATTGCCATAAGATCGTAACAAGGACAAGTGGTCAGGGTCATTCATTTCATATCTGTGTCCCTGAAAACCTTGCTGGGGTACTGCTTCAATAGACTGCTGACAGAGAGAAAAGAGAGGCACTCTAGCAAATGAGCCAGCTCCTCCTACAGCTCAGTGACAATTTCTCCAAACTGCCAAACTTTAAGGACCTGTCTACCGGGGCTTTTCCACACCGGTGTAGCTACATCAATGCAATCCCCTGTTGGAGAGACAACGTGCTGGTGTAAGAAAGGGGGTGTTGGATCAGTGCAAGGCCCACTTTGCACTGGTGCAATGCAATTACGTTAGAGATTTGCACTGGCATGACCACATCAATGTAGTGACATGAGTGCCAATTTCCCTAGCCTAGAGAAGCCCTAACACATGCCAGTTAGAATGCCCTCATCTTGAATTATCTTTGAGTTGACAAAACCTTCCCATAACCTTTAGTCGGGCAGCTCATGGATACCACAATGATGGGTGCATTAGACATGCCAAATTCTCTTGCAACCCCTAGCCCACAGGAAATATTGCATCAAACATGACCTCCCCTCCTTGTTTATGACATCCCCACCCCCAGCAGTTAAAGCCCCCGTGATACTGCTATGGCAAGCCTCATCTAACAATTATAATCCTCACCTCTATGACTGGTCAATGGTCATTATTCCTGCTTTAAATAGCTGAATACCAGTGGCAATTATACAATGAGAGCTGTCACCTTAATCAGCCAGAGAGGACGACAATTTCCTTTCAATGGGACATTAATTTCAGACTAGCTAAAATTAAACCTTTTAGCAGCGTAATGCAAGAAGGGGGAAAGAATACCACGGATGTCCCTGTAAACCCAAGCAGCTGAGGATAAAGAATAAAAAAGGGCTATCATGAGAGGCAGCAGAGATGGAATTCATCCTACATGTAAGAGAATAATTAATAATGGATAGATTGTGTGTCAGATCTTGTCTTGTATCTGGGATTAAGTCCATATCCAAGATACAGTCATTATGTACTCTTCATAGTGGTTGCTTGGTAAATAAATAAATAAAGAAACAAAAAACAGTGAAGGTCAATGACTTACACTTGCAAAAGAGAAGGTGTGTATGCACCTGCAGAGAGATGATCCAAATTAGAATGAAAAATCCACCAAAAGCATTTTAAAGGAATCTCTCTACTGTAGATATCCTTATGGAAAAGTCCTATCAAATTTAATAAGTTCATCTCTCTATAGGCTGGGATTTCCAGAGGATCTTAATGGAGTTGGGTGCCCAAATCCCACAGAAAGTCAATGGGAGATTGGGTCCCTATCTCTTAAACACCTTTGAAAATCCCAGTCATAAGTGTTGGGAACCATCCTATGTAATGGACAATTACATCCCTGCTATACAATTATATAGAAAGGTTCAAGAAACCTGTGGAAAAGGTCTTTTTCTGTATAGATGTTTAAAGTGACTTATATTGGACACTAAGACATGTTTACAAAATCCTATTTAATTCTAGAGGATTTTTCCATAGTGGGTTTCTCCGATCCATTTGCACAAAGAAGATTTGAGAACTACTTCAGCATTGGTCTTCATATTAGGGAAGTTTAGTTTTACTTAAGATAAATAGATAAAGCTACCTCTATGTCAGCAATTTTCCAATCTATGGAGTAATATCTTATTTACTATCTAAGGCAACTGGCAAGTTTTAAAGGGCCATCAGTGTAGTTACTGAGAGACCATATCAACAAGTTTGCTCTACGGTCATTGCTATAAATCTCTTTACTTGAGTGTGAAACAGTCTGGCTGAAAAGTCACTTGAAATATTTTCAGACTTAGGCAAGTTAATAGTGGGAAACACATAAGAACATAAGAACGGCCATACTGGGTCAGACCAAAGGTCCATCTAGCCCAGTATCCTGTCTTCTGACAGTGGCCAATACCAGATGCCCCATAGAGTATAAACAGAACAGAATCATCAAGTGATCCATCCCCTGTTGCCCATTCCCAGCTTCTGGCCAACAGAGACTGGGAACACCATCCCTGCCCATCCTGGCTAATAGCCATTGATGGGCCTATCCTCCATGAATTTATCTAGTTCTGTCTTGAACCCTGTTATAATCTTGGCCTTCACAACATCCTCTGGCAAAGACTTCCAGAGGTTGACTGTGTGTTGTGTGAAGAAATACTTCCTTTTGTTTGTTTTAAACCTGCTGCCTATTAATTTCATTTGGTGATCCCTAATTCCTGTGTTATGAGAAGGAGTAAATAACACTTCCTTATTTACTTTACTTATCCACACCAGTCATGATTTTATAGATCATTATCATATCTCCCCTTAGTCGTCTCTTTTCCAAGCTGAAAAATCCCAGTCTTATTAATCTCTCCTCAAAAGTCCTGCAAGATTTAATAACAGATGATAACATTTTCTATACGTTGTTCAAACCCTCCTATGCTGTATAATTTAATAGAGAATTGTATCCCTGGTACAGAATTCTACAGCATGGTTCAGTACAGCTATAGAAATGAGATCATTCACTATTGAAATCTGAAGAACAACTCTGTGTAAACTCAAAAGCTTGTCTGTCTCACCAACAGAAGTTGGTCCAATAAAAGATATTCCCCTCAGTCATCTGGTGTCTCTATTAAAATCTGAACATTCAAGGACCATTTCTATAGAAGTCTACTGGTTTCATCCCTGTTGAGTTCATCAGAGGAGCACGGCTGTTCAAAATAATCTGTATAATTATTTGTTGCAGATTTAAAAAAAACACACGAATATAGGGGGAAAATAACTTCAGTGACTCTTCTTCTACAGCATCTGTACGAACAGCTTTGCTTTACTGTCCCCTAATGAATATTGAAAGTTGAAAAGATCTGGAAATGCATGATTGACAAGGACACAAAAATATGAATTTTTAACTCTATCATCATATCTGTCTTCCTTTAGGAAACAGAGTCATGGAAACAGGGCCGGCTCCAGGTTTTCTGCTGCCCCAAGTGCCCCCCCCCCCCAAAAAAGCCGCGGCAGCGCGATCGCGCCACTCCACTCTTCGGCGGCAATTCAGCGGCAGGTCCTTCACTCCAAGAGGGACGGAGGGACCCGCTGCCGAATTGCCGCCGAAGAGCTGGACGTGCCGCCCCAATAGCGTCCGGAGTGCCGCCCCTTGGTATTGGCCGCCCCAAGCACCTGCTTCTTTAGCTGGTGCCTGGAGCCGGCCCTCCATGGAAATCTACCACAGAAATTGATAAGGAGATCAACACATGCCAAAGGAAATTCCTACAGATGATATTCAGAGTCCATTGGAAAGAGTTTCTTTCAACATCAGGCATTCTAAGTAGAGCAAACTAATCTAAAGCATCAAATATGGTAAGATGACCATGATGGACACACTGAGGATAAGTTTAAGGATGCCATGAATACAATTTCCAAAGCAAAAGATAATACGGACACCACCTAGAAAGAGGAAAAGAGGGCAACCTAGAGAAACATTAAGGAGAACAACAGAGAAGCCAAGTCCATCAACATGACACTTAGAAGCCTGAACAGACCAGGACAAGACTGAAAAAAAGGTGAAAACTGGCAGATGTCCTATGTATCTGACGGAGCCAGAAGGTTAAGAAAAGACAGTGAATTAATGTTGATGCCAGAGGTGATTAATATTATATATGGGCACAGGTGTTTACTTGTGTCATAGGATTTGTCTTTGTTACAATAACAGTACAAAATAGCATTTTAAAATATATTAGAAAGGATGGCAAGAGGACAGGATTAAGCAATAATGAGGAAGGGATCCTGATATTAAACATCATATACTGCTTCGGCTATTGTAAAGTCAAATAAAGATTTCTAGGTAGGTATGAATTAAAGGGGTTATAGACTTTTTATGCTGATGATTTCTCATTCATACGTCTTGCTCTGAAATTATGTAGGGGAGTGTGGTCTAGTGGTGAGAGAACACTTGGACTTCAGAACTTCGCGGTTCCATTCCCTTTTCTGCCAATGACTCATTGCTGTGTGATTTAGTGCAAGTCTCTTAACCTCCCAGTGCCTCAGTTTTCCTAATACAGATTATTCTTCCTTTCTTTATTAGTATTGGCATAGCACCTAGGAGCCCCAGCCATGGACCATGGGACTATACAAACACCGAACAAAAACATGGTCCCTGCCCCCAAAGAGCTTACAATATAACTATGATAATATGAAAGCCTTACAAGATGCTTGGGTGGTCCTTGAGTGTAATTAACTTATTAACATATCCAAAGTGCACTGAAATAGTCACTAAAGAAGTGCTAATTATTATTAATCAGTCTGCAAATGGTAATTTAAATAATACACTTTCAATTTTCATTCAGTTTGTCTATCCTACTAATATTAAGATCTTTGCTAATTCTTTTTCAACGTCTGTGATGCTATCTCTAACAAAGGATATTTTAATTCAGAATGATCACAACAGCAAAAACTCTCAAGGTCTATGGTATCTGACAACTAAAGAACTCACTCCATCACTATGAAGAAAACAGAGCAAAAGATGTCACTGTGGTAAGAGGGGGAGAATGGACTAGAGGCTAGGGCAGTGGATTCAGACTTAGGAGACCTGGGTTTAATACCTGGCTCTGTTACTGACTTTCTACATCACCTTGGGCAAGTCACTCAGTCTACCATGTTTCAGAGTAGCAGCCGTGTTAGTCTGTATCCGCAAAAATAGCAGGAGTACTTGTGGCACCTTAGTCTCTAAGGTGCCACAAGTACTTCAGTCTACCATGTGTCTCAGGATAACACTTCCTTATCTTATAGAGGTGCTTTGAGGATCAAGTCCATTAATAATTTGAGGAAAATCAGACACTATGGTGATGAGGACTGTGTAAATACCTACACAGATGACTTGACTGTATGGGGGGCATTCTCCTTTCAGAGTCCAGCCCAACTTCTCCTGAAGTCAATGGGAATGTTTAAATAGCTGTTGGATTGGGCCCAGTCTCTGCTGGGAAGAATTAATTCTACACAGATGACTCATCCTCAGCTACACTACATTCAGGGAAGGCAACTTTGGCCTTTCCTTGCCCAGCCATTATGATTTGAGTCTGTAGCCTCCAGCATCTTAAGTCATAATGCTATTTTGTGAAACACAAGCTGTTGCCTGAAGCATACGGACCCTCCAAAGCACATGCGAATAATGCCTTTTCATAGCCATCTGTTTCTTCTTCTTCTTCTTCAGCAGCAAATGGCAAAAATTCCATAAGTTGGAAAGGTCACCACCCCGTGATCATTAAATCTATTGGAGCCAGACAGGCTACATGTAGTTTAATGATTTCTCCATTCAGAAGCAAGTAGAGATCTTAAAGGGTTATTAGCAGATAAGATACGTCTCACAATGGATTTTTAAGGTGTAAACCTGATGTCCGTAAAATCTGTACAAGGTGATGGAATCTGTTTTTTCTGAGGGGGGATATGTGGCTTTTTCTTCATTGCTATTAAATTCTTAATACTTTCCTTGTATCGTGCTGTTTCAAGAAGGAGCTGAGACGTGGAAGCATTACTGCCTAAGGCAACTTCACCAGCGAGTTAGTCCTTTTAAGCGCCGTCTACAGTAGGCAAATGACCTATTGTATTCTATATAGGTTCTTATACCACCTTCTTTCTCACCTTCTCCCCCGCGGGAGAACTGTATGTGAAGAGTAGGGGTTTGTTTTGGTAGGGATTTGTTTCAGTTTTCTAAATACACACGTGTTTGTATTAGGGAAGGCAGGTTGAAGAAGTTTCCCTTGCACTTGGAATGGAAAGTGGGGAGGTTTGTTATAGTCCTTAGCTCCTGTGGGAGTTAGTTCCACAGCCTCAGACCAGGCGCCGAGAAAGCTCTGTCTCCTGCAGAAATGGGTTTTACCCACCTGTGATCTACAACAGGTGTCAGCCACGGGCCACCCCTGAATCTCTATCCATTTAGGGGAGGATGGTTTTGCTGCTGGTGTAGACAGAGCCAAACTGTTTTACGGCAGCTAGAGACAGCATGGCAGATACCTGGTAAGAAAAGGAGATCTAAGACTGTGGGGGAGATTCTCAAAGCAGCTTATGGGACTTCTATACAAATATTTAATCAAAATTAGTGAAAACATATCTAAATTCCCTACAATGCTTTGGATAGCTCAGTCTCCTTCTCTAGGAGAGATCAGAAAAAGGAGATGTTGCACCCAGACAATCATGTTTATCAGCCACAAGGCAGCTCTGAGCTCCCTTTGCCTGCACCTCTGTTTCTGTGCCAAGCGCAGGATCACAGCAAGAGAGAACCAGCGCCCTAATCTCTCTAAGTTCCCTAGTCTTCTCTGAATATCTCAAACTCTGTCTGTAGCAGGTGTTGACTCTGTCTACACTAGCAGGTAGGGCATGATGTTAGCACTAATTGTCAACCTAGGCTTATTTTCTTTATTCTTGTAGACAGTGAAGATAGGTCCAACTCTGTTTCTGGTTTAGGATCTGAGCTTGGAATGCACTGAGACTTGGGATTTTGGTTTGGGTCTGTGTCATTTAGACATGACCAATCAAGAACTACCATAGGTGAGCTATCCACTCAACAAAAAGCAGGAAAAAGTAAAGATGTAGTTAATAATAACGGATGGAATTTTCAAGAGAGCTGAAAATTGACCTAACTCTCCTTCCACTGGGAGTTTTAGCTTGGACTTTAAGGGAAGCAGAGTTAGACCATTGCTGAGTGCTTTTCAAAATCCCACACAATAAGCTCTAAGGATACAGTGGCTCACCTCACCAATTACTTATTTTTTGTCTCCTTTTTACAAAGGCTAACTTTGCTAAAGAAATGGCATTTAAAAAAATATATTTCGCTGCAGTAATGGAAATAAAAAGGGGGGGGAAATGTTCATTGCCTGTCTATATGATAGTGATAGGCCCACATGTGACAGCAACCTCGCTCTCTCTCTGGGTTTGTGCGTGGTGATTCATGCACATTATTACATAAGTATCTGGGAAGTGATCGGGGCGGCTCCAGGCACCAGCGCAGCAAGCGCGTGCTTGGGGCGGCAAGCCGCGGGGGGCGGCCTGCCGGTCGCTGGGAGGGCCGCAGTCAGGCGGCCTTTGGCGGCGTGCCTGCGGGAGGTCTGCCGGTCCCGCGGTTTCGGCGGCAATTCGGCAGCAGGTATGCCGAAGGCGCGGGACTGGCAGATCACCCGCAGAAACACCGCCGAATCCGCGTGACCGCAGACTGCCCGCAGGCATGCCGCCGAAGGCCGCCTGACTGCCGTGCTTGGGGCGGCAAAAAAACAGAGCCACCCCCGGAAGTGATTCTCCATTCTACCTGCGTCTTATTATTCCAGCGGCATAAAGTGGGTAAAAATGGCACCTGGGGTACATCCCTGATTGTCTAGAACTGCCACAATGATTCTGCACTGCACCTCCTGGTGTAATGACTCTGGACCAGAACATGGGGTTGTCCACCTATTCTAGGATGATGAATGGCCCACGGGGGATGTTGCCGTGAGAACACAAGATAGTTCAGACATAGGGGAACGCTGAACCACCTTTTGTGATATGCTCATTTCTGTGCTGAACAGAACAATGGAGAATTGGAACCCCCGTCTCTCAAAAGTGTCTATTTCTCTATCTTAGAGTCCCATATTCAATTTGGTGATGTCCTGCAAGTTGGTACTTCCTTCCATGGCTATTTCAATGTTGTGATTCCCGAAAGTCAGCCCTGGCCAATTATACATAGCAGGAGGAAACTGCTGCCTTTAATAATAATAAAAAAAAAAAAGTACAAAACCCCCTCAGAAATATCATTTCATTAATCATTCCCATACAGTAAATCCTCAAACTATAAGACATTGGATACTCCCCATAGTGCAAACTCAGCAGTTGCACCCCTAGCTTAATTAACCTAGGACAGCTGGAATGATGAATAACTTCACATCAAGAAAAATCTGTGAACCAAAATTATTGTAAACCAGTTTCTTTCCTGAATTCCTTAACTCCACTTGGCACTTAAGCAAATATTTTGGCTTCTTCTTCCAAACGCAAGCAGACTAATGCACACGTTTAGTAAGATACATAATTATTCTCTGCACTGCAACCCATTTGTATCACTTTGCTGCAATTCTATGTACATCACTTGAATACAAATACCATATGGGAAACACCTGATCACTCCCAAAAGAGCTTGTCATTTTTCTTGTAGAATGCCACCACAATGAGTCTAAAGATACAACAAATTCAGGCTACTGAATGCTTCAGTCTAGCTCTTTGGCAAAAACTTCTATTACTGTAGCATCCAACTGAGGTCAAAACATTGTATTAGATACTGTACAAGCAAATATCAAGAAATTGGCCATGACCAGAGGAGATTACTATCCAAGTAGACACGAGAGAAAGGGTGTTAAGGGGAAACTGAGGCACAAAGCCATTAAAGTGACTTGCCCGAGGTCACACAACAGTTAAGTGGCAGAGCCAAGAGTAGATTCCCACTGCAACACTGCACCCCTGAGATACTATAAAAACAGATAACTAAATAATAATAAAGAAACACCACTGGTACTTAGCAAGCACTGGGCAGGGAAAACCCAAAGGTGCAATATTCAATAGACATCAGTTTTCTGGTTTTATTATACAAAAATGATTAGACATGAATAATCATATATGTTTAAGTGTATCCACATCATAGATTTTAAACAGCGACCTTTGACTGTGCCCTAGATGGCTCAGAACCATGCCTATAATAGTTCAATTTACAAGGGATTCCTTATGAAGTCAGTCCTGTACTGTCTGTATATGTTTCATATAATCATAACAGTCAAGTTCCCATTTCACACAGAATTTGAAGAAAGACAACTTCCTATTTCTAGGATGGATAGAGAAGGATGGAAGGTGTGTGTGGGCGCACGTGTGAGTGAGAGAGACCCCACATGCAAGGTATAGTCATGCTACTATCATCCTTGATCAAATGAGGCCTGTTCCCCATTTCTAAAGTACAGACTAAACACTGCAACTTCCTTAGATCTGGGTGGCCCAGACAGTTTGGACGAGTCATTAGTGCTTCCTGCGCTGACATGGCTCTCATAGAAAGGGGATAATAATGACGTGCAAAACTCCTGATGAGATTATTTCTTATTATCTGTCCCACTCGGTATTTTCCACCTCTGCTCTGTCACTGGTGCTCAAAGAATGGCAAATAAAGCTGTAGCGGACTTGTACAGTGACAGTAAAAGCAGCATTGTGAAAGGCACATGGAAGATTTGGGAGCATTGGGCCCAGGGCCGGCTCCAGGCACCAGCTTGGCAAGCAGGTGCTTGGGGCGGCTGCTCGGGAGCAGGGCCGGCTCTGGCTTTTTTGCCGCCCCAGGCAAAAAAGCCTCCGGCCGCCCCCCCGGCGGAGCCCGGGGGTGGGCGGCGAGCCCCGGCGGGGGCTCCGCTCTCCCCCCGGCGGCCGGGGGGAGGGCGCCGGAGGGGAGGGCGGCCGGAGCCCTGGGAGGAGGGCGACGAGCCCCGGCGGGGGCTCAGCTCTCCCCCCCCGGCGGCCAGAGCGCCGGGGGCAGGGCGGCGAGCCCCGGCTGGGGCTCGGCTCTCCCCCCGGCGGCCAGAGCGCAGGGCGGCGAGCCCCGGCGGGGGCTTGGCTCTCCCCCCGGCGGCCAGAGCGCCGGGGGCAGGGCGGCAAGAGGGCGGCGAGCCCCAGCTGGGGCTCGGCTCTCCCCCCGGCGGCCAGAGCGCAGGGCGCAGGGGGGAGGGCGGCCAGAGCGCCGGGGGGAGGGCGGCAAGCCCGGCTGTGGCCCCGCTCTCCCCGGCGGCCCGAGCGCCGCGCCGCCCCCCTCCAGGTGCCGCCCCAAGCACCAGCTTGGTTGCCTGGTGCCTGGAGCCGGCCCTGCTCGGGCGAGGGGCAGCACATCCAGCTATTCGGCAGCAATTCGGCAGACGGTCCCTCACTCCCACTGGGAGCGAAGGACCTTCCGCCGAATTGTCACCGCAGATCGCGATCGCGGCTTTTTTTTTTTTTTTTTGGCTGCTTGGGGCGGCCAAAACCCTGGAGCCGGCCCTGATTGGGCCTGATGGCGCTCAGCCATTCAGATATGGAAGAGAAGGCAATCTGCTTCCAGTATGAACCAGCTGCAAATTACTTCCTCCCTGGAATAAGAGGAAACCTGGAAAAGAATAGTGCTGGAGTGATGGAAAGGTGAGAGAGTGTACGGCTAGAGTGCTCTGTACTTTGGGTGTTCTGGGACTGATGCTAGCCAAATTAGAGGAGCCCCCGGGGCTGCTCTAATTTATGCCATGGACTGAATTGGCCCGCAACAGCCATGGATTTCTTGGAAGTGTAAAGGTGGCATAAGCTCATCTCAAAGCTGGCCTACATTTCATTAGCCCAGACCCTCTCTGTCTCCTCAATCACATGTAAGAGTCCAAAAGAGGAACTTCACTTCACTTCAATGAATCACCAATATTTTGTCCTCAAAAGCACGGCAGGCAGTGGATAATGTGTCTAATTTCTACTGAATGAGGCTTTATCCTTGCATTTAGGCACTGAAATTTATATTACAGACTGCTGCATTATACCCTCATCTCTACAGCCATTACAAGCATCCACCAGATAATACAAGCAGCCAGCCCTCACATAAAAGGCAAAGGAGGAGAAATGACAAGGACTAGCTGTATATTAATATATATCATAGCTTGCATATTATTATTTTGTCCTAATGCCCTCTGGGAAAATTGTTTTTAAGTTCTGCAATTATGGCTGCCTGAGCGCCTCATGCAAACATCTGTTATGCTGCCCTCCCTTGCCTTGAAATATTCTATTATTTCAATCCCCCAAACTTTTCATGTTTGTGCAAGCAGGAGGACTTTAACTTTTAAACTCCTTGGCCTACATTCAAAGGTGACACACAGAGGTGTTGTAACTTACAAATTAGTAAGTGTGTGTAACTCACACACCAAGGTGCTGGAGGATGGAGAAGTAACAAGAAAAGTAACTAGAAAGAAGTTATAAGTCAGTGAAAGTTAATTATTATTGTTCTTTGTCCCGCATTTGCACTGGTCCCAGTTCTCATTCCACTTATATGCAGCTATTGATTTCTCCTGGTTTACACTATGTAAGGGGCCTGATTCAAAGCCCCCTGAAGTCAACGGAAAGACTCCCACAGACTACAAGTGAGTTTGGATCAAACTCTAAGACATCTTGTATATCTCACTTAATCGTTTTCCTGCCAGGAGCCTCAGGCTTTGGTGCACCTCGGTCCCTCCTATTCTCTGCCTGTGGCATATAATAGTCTAGTCTCCTGTGGGCTGTGTTACTTGGGTCTAATTCTGGTTGTTGTATTTAGCATGCAGATTGTGGGGTGGTATTGGTGGCTGATGATAGCCAGCAGGTCAGACTATAAGATCTGGTGGTCTCTTCTGGCCTTAAACTCTATGACACCAAGATACAGAAGAATCAGGCCCACTGAATGGTACTTACACAAGTAGCCTGAGTGAAGAGAATGGGTATATTAACACGAGTGAGACACAAATAAAAGGTTAGGGGATAGTCCAGAGGCTAAGGCATCAGCCTGGGGCTCAAGAGACCCATATTCAATTCCCTACTCTACCACAGGCTTCCTGTGTGACCTGAAACAAGTCACTGAGTCTCGCTGTCCCTCTATTACCTATCTGTAAAATGGGCACAAGAGTTCTGGGTTGCTGTAAGGATAAATACATTCACAACTGTTGTGGGCTCAGATGTTACAGTAATGCTGCCATATAAGTACCTTAGAGAGAAAGGGACTAATTATGTGAGAGTGAATGAGAAGTGTGGTTTAAGGACTCAGGGATTTTGGCCAGCCCACACACTGAGTTTCCCATTCTTACATTTCTCTAAGTGATAATTTTGATATCAGTTGCATCCGTGTCAACTCAAATCAGTTCTTTTCACTTAGTGGATTAAGGGCCATATTTTAAAGGTTTTTAGGCACCTAACTACCATTGAAATCAATGGGAGGTAAGCACCTAAAAACCTTTAAAAATATGGCGGTTTCTCCAGATTTACACCAGAGTAACTAAAAGCAGAATTTAGCCATTGGTAGGTAGGTTTCACTATCTTACACTGAAGCCCAATTACTGTTGTTAGTTATATCACCTTCCATATCAGCTCTAAAAGTAAACCTTAATATCAAATTCAGACCAGAATTTAAGCAAGTGCTACTACATTGAAGTTAATGGAGTTTCACTCACTTCCACTGGGTCTTAATTTGTCACATGTATATTGGTGTTACATTTTCCCCCTTAGATACTTAGGTTTTATTGTCAGTTGGGACCAATGTGATCATCTTGCCTGATGATCTAGTTTTTATTAAAAGTAAAATAATTCTGAGTAGGTGAAGCTGTTCAGAACTAAGTTAAGAGATACACAAGCAATGTTCTAATTCCTAGGAGAAATACATTCCCTTTTTTTTTTTTTTTTTTAGGTTTCCCAGAAATAAAGCAAAAAGTTACATTGTTAAAATTTACATATTCAGAGCACACATAAGTCAAACTATTGTTAATAAGATATATAGAAGGTCTAAAGGTACAGCCCATTAATAAATCCATCTCCAGTGATACAAAATATGGTGTTTGAAAAAAGATTTTACGATATTCCGGAACAAAAATGTTTCTCTCTCCCAAGTTACCAGCACACTGTACCCCTAATTCATGATCCTGACAATAAACATCTCATTATAATTCAGCCTTTCCTTATGGTTCATTAGCTTTTTTAAAAAGGGGGAGGGAACCAAGGAAAACACTACTAAACATCAGTGGGGCTTGATGTATGCTATCCAGGGCCGGCTCCAGGGTTTTGGCCTCCCCAAGCAGCCAAACAAAAACAAACAAACAAACAAAAAAAAGCCGCGATCGCGATCGCGATCTGCGGCGGCAATTCGGCGGGAGGTCCTTTGCTCCGAGCAGGAGTGAGGGACCATCCGCCGAATTGCCGCCGAACAGCTGGACGTGCCGCCCCTCTCCGAAGTGGCCGCCCCAAGCACCTGCTTGGTAAGCTGGTGCCTGGAGCCGGCCCTGATGCTATCTTATAGCAGACAACGGATTCTACTGTTGGATACCTTCTCTTTCCCCATAGTCCAAGTTTATTGTTTCACGGTAGGATTTGAGAATAGGTACAATGAGGCTTTTTATTTTGCTTTAAACGAAAATCTAATTTTATATATGTATATGAACTTTGTGTTGCCAAAGGATATTGGAATAAAGCCTTTTTTTTTAAAGGGAGGGAAGTTTGCAAAGGCATAAATGGAATCTAGGACACAACTTTCAATGGGATCAAGGTGCTTAACTCCCTTAAGACTCCTTTGAAAATTCAAGGCTATGTTCTCCTGTCTTCTGCTCCAGAAAGATCACCTGGCACAGATTTTCAAAAGTGCTCATCAATAGCGTAAATCTGTTTCTACTGTTTTTTTTTTTTTAATTTTACCATTGGCTTCAACTGGAGCAAAGATAATTCAATGCTGAATGCTTCTGAAAATCCCAGTCCAAGTAGACAGATTTCGAAAAGAGCTCAGCATGTTCAGTTTCACGTTAAGTGCACCCTGAGCTTCTGAAAATCTAACCATAAGAGTCACAGTGGTAGCTGCTGGTTGCAGAGCACTTGTAAATCTGTCCCTGAGCACTTTTGAAAATCTCATCCATAGTATAATTTGCTCGTTTAATGTGACCACGTCTCCCTGTCCGGCCCCAGCAACCACAACATTAGCTACTTAATGGAATTATTTCTTTAACTCAGGCGGTAGAGACAGAAGGTCCCAGTGGGTCCTGAATGTGAGCAGCCATGGTTCATTAGAGGATGACTTATCAACAGCATGCAAACGTGCCTTCACATGCACCCTAAGCGCACAAGGCATTGTAGCAGTGCAGGCAAAAGTAAACAACAAGAAAGCAACAAATAAATAATTAAAATAATATCCGGACCTCCGGGCATTTTCCCTCCCTGAATCTCAAAGCACTTTAGACTCATTAATGAATCAAATCTTACAAAGTAGTGATCTTTACTAATGTACATGGGATTCTTAACAACAAAGACAGCAAAGACCAGATGCCCAGTTCTATGCACCAACATAACTACCACTGGGCAAAGTGGTTTGAGTCTGAAGGATCAGAGGGGAAGCTTGAGGAAACTGTTTTCTATGTCTCCAGTATTTATGTACATGAAAATTATCTTCTGAGCGGGCAGGATAAAATACATTAATGGACACCAGTGAGATACTATTCTTGTCCTACACATAACAAGGCTCAAATGTGATCTGAATGATTCCCAAGTGTCTGGATTTATATTCTACTTGGGGGCACTGGATATTACGTCTCGCCACAAAGAGCTAAAAACATTGCAAACATTGTTTATAAATCTTTGAGAAAAATGCATTTTCCTAGCTGCAGCTATGGCAACAGGCAACCCAATATTGAGCTGAGTTGCATGGTGTAATATACCAAGGGTTTTTTATTTCTCTACCTTCTGAGCTGGTTCATTGGAAAAAGCTGGGACAATTAGGATGCTTTCTACACATTTATTCAGTAAGGATGGGTTTCATATACTGGAATAAGAACAGGAGTACTTGTGGCACCTTAGAGACTAACAAATTTATTAGAGCATAAGTTTTCGTGGGCTACAGCCCACTTCTTCGGATGCATATAGCACCGAAGAAGTGGGCTGTAGCCCACGAAAGCTTATGCTCTAATAAATTTGTTAGTCTCTAAGGTGCCACAAGTACTCCTGTTCTTTTTGCGGATACAGACTAACACGGCTGCTACTCTGAAACCTGTTGATATACTGGAATGTTACCTAATGGGCACCTACGGTTTTTGTTGTTGGGTTGTTTTGTTTTTAGTTAATAATGGAGAAGAGCCTGAAAAGAAACCCTGAATCCAAACCTCTCCAAACTTTGGTGAGGATCCACTCCAGGACAGAAGTCATATTTAAACCCCATTAATATAAATGAGCCTAATTAAGTCATCGACACTCCTAAACTTTAGGTGCATTCGATTCTGAATTTGAACATTGCAGGTTAAACTCCAACACAGAAAGTTGATTTCCTTTCAGATATCCTGGGACCCCATTTTGCTTTCACTTACTCCACTTCAACCCCTGTGCAATGCCATGACTTTGATGCAGTTAAACTTGATTTACACCATCACAGGTGGGGAAAAGATTCAGGCTGTATGTCTGTGTCACTAATAAATATAGCTCAACATATGTCTGTCTTTTTTTTTTTGTTTTTTTACTAAATACTTGAAATGTTGAACGTCTGGCACCAATATGTTTCAATTAATTGTGCTATTGGTGTCATCTGCTTGCACATGTTTAGGGTAGTGTCATTCAAAATGATCACTTTATAGGAGAAAAGAAAAGAAAAGAAAAGAATAATTTTTATCAGAACATTTGAGAGAGGAAATAAAGTAACCTCCCTGAATTATTATTACTAGCCATTAATTTGTGGTGTGACATTCCCATGTCTCATGGACAACAAATCACATAGAGCCAGAATCTAACACCCTTTCTTTTCTTGGGCAGAACCTTATTTGACATGTACTTCCACTGACTTCACATGTTCATGAGTATGAGTAAAATCTGGCCCATAAAAACTGATGAATCCAAACCTAAACACCATACACAAACAACTCCAAACAGTCAGCAACTCTGGATCTCAATCTGCAGTTCAAGCACATCTCTACATATCACACAATCAAAAAACCAAACTTTAGAGGCTTCTGGTATGTGAAGTTCTTTCCAAAGATCCAAGACCCTCTTTTAAGCCAATGGATATCTTTCACAGAGAAGATCAGCTGATCAAGAAACAATATCCTGGACAAATTCTTTTTCCCCTGGGAGTTTCTACAAAGTAACATGTAGCCCGTAAATATCACCTAACAAGACTTAGATGCATCACCTTTCTTGCCAGACATTCACTCCTCTGTTTATTCTTTCTCCATATTTCTACCTTCTCTCTTTCTGTCTCTTCCACAGATCCTCTTTCTCCACACTACTACTTTACTGTTCACCAGCTCCACTTAACTTAGGGTTGGATCATGCCCCAAAGGAAATTGAGTGCTGTTTCTGCAGCACTACTCCCTCACCTCCTTCCCAAGGCCACACAAGTTCTCCATGCCTTACTGAGAAGAACAATGGTTAAACTGAGACCCAGAGCTGAGGAATAGCGAATAGCACCTTTCATTCAAAACGCCTCCAAAATGCACCAGCTATTGAAGATTGTCATCTTCCTACATAGAAGGAACCTTACATGACATGAAAAACACTATCAGCATGGAACGAGCCAATTTTATGTAATGACCTCCATTACAGCACACCAACTAGAGACCTTCTGCACCAAAGCACAATCTTTCGGCACCTGTGACACACTGTACCTTAAAATAGCACCCTTTAACCCCTATATTCATCATTTGTATATGGTTGTGATGGGTCATACAAGGCATGCCTTGTAAGGTACCACATGATCTGTTGAAACTCATTGTTCTGTCAAAATATGTATATCATTAGTGTGTGAGATTTTGTTATATGGTTGTTATTGAAATATGTTGTGAGTTTGGGAGACGCCCACTGCTAGCTCTCCAGTGACAACAAAGGTGGTGACCCACACCCAGACGGGCATTAAGCAATTATCACGAGCCATTGACCAGCAGGGGAATTGTAAACAAGAGATTTACAGTTCTGTGAGAGACAGTTGGGCAAGCACCACACAGTGGGAGACTTCTTAACTCTGACTCAGCAAGGCCCACCAGGATATGCCTGGGCCAGTATCTTCCCTGGGACATGAACTGAGAGTACAAAGTAAGGGACAGTGGCATCAGGAGATCACTCTCTCCTCCTCCTACCTACGCTGAAGGCAACAAGAATACTGAGAAGACAAAGACTTTGAACTGAGGAGATTGGTCCCACACTGAGAAGGAAATTCAGCCTGTGTATTAAGAACTGTAACCTTCCTGGAACATCCAGTGGGGTGAGAAAAGCTGTTTGATTAAAATCTTGCTTCGTCTGAAAATTTAGCATTTACAATGCATGTTTACTTTTTATTTTCTTAGGTAACTATCTCTGACTTTTATGCCTACCACTTATAATCACTTAAAATCTTTCTGTATTTAATAAACTTATTTTAATGTTTTATCCTTACCAGCGAGTTTTTCTAAAGTGCTTGGCGAATTTGCTCGGATTACAAAGGCTGGTGCATGTCCACTATCCTTTGACGAAGTGGCGAACTAATGGATGAGCTTGCATTGTTCAAGAGATGGTCTGGAGCTTTGTAAGGCAGTACATTTCAAGGGTGCAAGGCTGAGGGGATTTGCTGGTGTTTCCCTGTGTATGGTTCAAGAGTGGCTTAGAGAGCATTTATGCAATTTAGCTGGGTGTGTCCCTGCATGCTGTTGACTGAGTGACCACAGCACCAGGAGAGGTTTGCTGCTTGTCACTAGGAAAACAGTATGAGACACAGTCCAGGCTGGAGAGTTAAGGGGGCACAGCAAACCCGAAGTTCCAGGTTGTATGCGGAGCTCTCGTCACAGCACCTAACATTGAAATCAATGGGAGATAGGCACCTAAATATCTTAAAAACCTGGGCCTCACCCTCATACCTCGGAGCAGCGGTAGATGACTAAGTGCTGTGGATCAGCCACAGGAGGAGAGTACATAAAGCACTTTACAAGCATGACACAATTGCATAAAATATTTTTGAATAAAAATGACACAGGTGCAGTCCTTTAAAACGGTATGGTCCAGGGGATGGGGCAATGGACTGTGGCTCAGGAAACCTGGTTTCTGTCTCTGACCTACTGGGTGTCCTCGGGCAAGTCACCTCACTGCTCTGTGCCTCAGTTTCCCCAGTTGTAAAATGGCTATGACGACACTGACCTCTTTTGTAAGCACCCTGAAATCTATGATGAAAAGGGTTCTGCATTATTATGGCTGCTTTACATATCTCACCTGAAATCCCCAGTTCAGCTAATAGAGTCACACAGAATCACGTAACAACTGAGAACCTGGTTATATAAGAATTACCAAACAACGGACTCCAAGCACTTGCATATTCTCTTATTTACCCCTTACAAGGCGTTACAGAAAGTACAATCTTTTTCAACTGTAACTGATATCAAGTATTTACATTTGCCTTGTCCCAGTGTTTACCCAGAATGTTATTTTCACAGCTGCCCAGAACATCATTACCAACTGAAAGCCAGGCTAAATGATTAAGAAAACAGAACAACTGATGTTTCTACAATACGCAGCATTCCCCATCCAAGCCCTGAAATCAATTATGCCAGACATTAGGCCCCTCTGTCTTCTCTTGTGCCAGTTTCTAAATCTAGTATTTTATCATAATTTGTTCTGACATTATAATTGTCCTTTGACTTTGATTAAGCTCTTCTTAGTCTATGCTCTTGAGCAAAGAGAGTTTTTCTCTCCTTTCAATACATAAAATAGCTCACTCTTGTGGGTGCTTTTATCCTCCCCTACCCTTTATAATCCCCTTATAGCTGAATTTGTTTGTCTAA
The DNA here is from genome assembly GCF_028017835.1 of Emys orbicularis. NCBI lineage: Eukaryota > Metazoa > Chordata > Testudines > Emydidae > Emys > Emys orbicularis. The sequence goes on from NC_088684.1 coordinate 138,879,042, forward strand.
AATGTTTTCTGAAGACATATCTTTCCCCCTCCCTTTTTTTTTCTCTTTTGTTCTCAGTCTTTACAATCAGAGATAGATGTTATTCTTTGTTAGGGTTGGGTTTTTTTAATAACTATACAGCCTTCAAAACTGAAAGTGGATCAAAACAAGGTAATGCTTTACTGTTTGAAGTGAACCTCTGACTTTGAGGGAGGAGTTGACATTTCTTCTCAAGTCAAGTTTTCCTAATGATTGAAACCATCTGAACAGTCGCCAGTGATTTTGGGTGCCCAACTCGAGACCCCTTGGGCTTAATCTTCCAAAAAGCAGAGCACTCGACTCCAACTGAGGTCAATAAGAGGTACATGCGCTCCTCCCACCCAGAAGTTAGTACCAGGGACCCAAAATTACATGTGAAAACCTTGGCTTGTTTAGTTCTACTGAGGTAGGCACTGTACAAACATAAAAGAGGGTATTGTCCCTGCAGTGAGGGGCTCATACATGAAGGAAATCCTGATGGTTGTGGGTTGTTTTTTTTAAATATTGGGTTATACAGCAAAGTAGGCTGAGCGGTAAGAAGCAGTGTTTTATATACTGAGAGCCAATGTTACATGCACAGGACTCTGCTGTTTGTCTCTATGCCACATCCAGAAGCAACCTCCAGACTTGGGATACGTCTGTATTACAGGTGCTACAGTGGTACACCCAGTTAGTCCTTGGGTGATCCAGAGCAGGAAGCACTCCTATGCAAATATCAGTGCATGTTATATATAAGCAAATACGGTTAACATTAGGGCTAATTCACTGTACTGAGCAGCAGCAACTCTCAAGCCAATACCTCTGATGCCAGCTTCATTATTTAAAAGAGGGCAGGACAAGAAAGGGCGAGAGTGTAAACAGAATCGATTTGATCTGAAGCGAGATCATCATTGTGCTAATTAAGTGCTTAACTACATGCTCCTCTCTTTGGTTTCATGGCTGCTATTAGGCAGGAGTAACATAAGCCCACATTTTCAAATGAGCCTGGGACAAGATTTTCAAATGCAAAGTCAGCACTCACAATTTCACCCAGATTATAAAAGTAATTTATCTTCTATTTGGGCTCCTAAATAAAACCCAGATTTTTAAAAGTACTCTGCAGCCAGCAGCTCCTGGTCTGACATTTATGGCTGGATTTTCAAAAGAATTCAGCACCCAAAATGTGGAGCTCCTTTGGAAATATGACCCCAATTGTGGGTGCCCAGATCTTTTGAAAATTCTGGCCTTTCTGGCTAGGCATAAATAATAAGGCACAACCATATTCATCTGCACACTCCATCCAGCTCATTACTCTATCTTGTGTTTGAACACATAGCCCTCCATAGCTGGTCATGGTAGGATCCTTGGATGTTTGATCAGGAGAGTAATGAACACGAATTGAGAGGTAAGGTGGTTTTACTTCCATATACAGCACAAGAGAGACCAATAGTGAAATACTGCATCCAATTGTTTTGAAAAATTGGAGAAGGTGCCGAAAAGAGCCATGAAAATAACTGGAGGGTTAGAGAAAATGCCTGACAATGAGAGCCTTAAAGAGCTCAATCTGCTTTTCCTCTCCTCTTTCCCTGTGCATTTTAATCACCACTTCCCATTTATTTCAGCTCACCAAATCCCTGAATATACATCACATCTAAAAAGTTTGATGCCATTACAAGTTGGATCATATTATATATATATATATATATTTATATTTTCTGGTTTATGATATTTCTACATGATAATAATGGCTAGCTCTTATATAGCTAATTTCATCAGTAGATCTCAAAACATTGTGCCTTTGCAATGCACCCACTGCCCGTTATTTTAAAACATATTTTCCAGGATGCGGACATGTGCTGCCTCTCACACACCCAGGCCAGGGCTTTGTCCCCCTGTCCACTCTGAGAATGATTCAAGATTGCTTGGATTAATAATAGCGAACCACAACAATACAGATTACTTTCCCTCTTCTGAATGAATCTCCACCTCCTCCCACCACCCACAAAATGATCATTTCCCTAAAGGCTATAAATACCAGGTCCCATAATTGTTGCACTCCTCTTTTCAAGACGTTTTGCTGTCCTCAGTGGAATCGCAGTGCATTTACTTTTAAGATTGCTAATGTAGAGAGCAGCATGTGAAATTTATGTCTGGCTGGAGTCTCATACCAATTTTATTTGCTTTAATGAGAGGCTATTTTAAGCAACCGCGAAGAAATAAGTCTCAGTGGGTGTTGTGAACCCCTCAGAGATGGGGACTGTGTTGTTCCTTGTGTTATGTACAGCCCTGAGTTCAAAGTGACTAGATTTTTAGAACTAGGACACAACCTCATGAGAAGAGGAAGCAGTAGCCTGAATAAAGGCCTGGAAGGTACAAAAAAGGATGCCAAGTGCCATTCAGACTTCTGGTGGGGCCAAATCCACTGACCAACTTCAGTGGAAGTTTTACATAACTAAAGACAGCAGAATTTGGCTTATAATATTATCTCATTATAAGTAACCTTCAGCTTTCAAAGGAATCTGTCAAGTCAACACAAACCACATAGCCATTCCAAATATGGACTCGGTCCCAGTGTTACCAAACAATTTTATCACAAGTCTCGCAATATTTCTTTTCTTGAAGTCCCAACTCCTGGAGTCCTGGTATCACATGAGACTCTTAGCTTTCATTAAGAAAAACCCAGTAAGTGTCTAACCCTCATGGATGTGGAGAAAAACTGAACTCTAAAGACTAAAACAGAAGGAGACTCAAAAGACCCTAAGATTTACTATTTTTAAAATGTAAATTTTTAAGCCAATTTCATGAGTTTTTGAAGCCTCTCGTTATTTTTGAATGCTTGGGGTTGACAATTTGTCCTGTGTTTGTACAGCACCTAAAACTATGGATCCTGGTCCATGACTGGGTCCCCTGGGTGCTCCTATGAAATGCCACTCGCAATGACTTCAGTTGGAGTTGAGGGCATAGAGTGCCATGGAAAAGGAGCTAAGAATCTCTGGAATGGCTTTTGGATTGTCCGATCAGCTGTGTGGTAATTACAAAAGAGTATGTATTGCCATGTCAACTTTCCAAGAAACACATTTTCTGCTACGCCAGATAAAGAAGGATGGATTTATTTTATATATGTACAGTACACATTTATTATAAAATCTGGGGACTGTACATTTTACAAATCCATATGTAACACACATTCAGAAAGTGGCAGGTAGGAACTAAGTCTAGAGGAATTAGATTGTTCATAGCTGCAAAAATAGCAACACTTTTAACCATCTCCAACCAGGAGTGTTGACAGAGTGATGGAAGCCTGACAATGCCTTCCCAAGCGGGGTAAGGATATTGTAACCGAGCAGATGATTAGTTTTAAAACTTTTAATAGATCTCAGTCCACTGCAGTCTGATGGAATGAGCAGTGCTGATACCCCAGGGAAATGTGAAACTATTTTATATCTCATTTGCAGGAATGAACACCCAGGAGGTACTTTCTTTTGTCAGAAAACATAAGACCTACCTGAATACATTGCATTAGCTGTCTGTGCTGCTGCATACAGCAGGTGCTGATATTTTTATCCTAGAGTGGGCTCATTAAGCAGCCTGGTATAGAAGGAAAAAGTAAGTTGAATAGGAAATTTTGAGTTTGGTTTTGTGTGTTCTGGGTACACAACACCAAACTGAAATTAATTAATGCTTGGTGGTGGTGGGGAACCACTAGCAAATGGTACCCCAAAACATGTTGGTTTTAAAGATAAAGGGTGGGCAATGCAGTGTATTTAAAATATGAACGGACCCAAAAATGTATTGAAAATTGGGAAAAATATTTTGGCTGATATAATTGTGATGAGATGGACAAAACCCCACTTTGCACCAGGGCAGGAAGGCTGTCCTAGAAGCAAGGGCTGAAATTGCTGTACAGTGGTTAATCAACAGAGCGGATAAGAGCCTATTACTTCTGGCAGCTATGCGGAGTTACTCCTTTAGCTCAAGTGATAGAGGTCTGCCTATAGGGAAAGCCCTCCAGTTTAGGCAATAAAAAGGGTAAGAAGATGACCTGACATGACACAAGGATATTGGGTCTGAGTCAGCAATGACCTAGAGCATGGGCTGAGCAGAACCATGCTGGGAAAAATCAAGTCTGGCGAGAATGCTTGTACTGGACTTTCTGTTGTCTTTTGTTGTTTGCTTGTTTTCTTGCCAGGAACAGGTTGTCCCAGAGTTCTTGATCAGTGGGGGTTCTCTGCTGAAACACATGGGTCTGTGTCTATTCTCTCTGTTCCCACCACAAGTAAAATTTTGACCCTACACAGGGCACACAGACTCTGTCTTGGAGCAAGTGAAAAGGTCACCTGGATACAATAACCATATACAACTTGTATCCCAGATAACTGCCTTAAGCACAAAGCCTTTAACAGAAGGTTACCTGCATCACAATGCCTACAAATCACTCTGGCATTGGTTAGCTAAGCGGCAAGCTGAGATTTCTGCTTTTCAGATAAGCTCCATTGGCAGGGATTTCCCTACACCCCTCCCCGAATTTTCCCAAACCCCCTCCCCAGTTTTGGGAACTAGTTACATGCAGTGTTGCCAAGTTAGTGATTGTTTGGAAATTTGAATTAAAATTGAAACATTAACACACACTTTAAAAGCATATATAGTGTGTGAAAAAATACATGTATCTGAAAAAGTATAATAGCTTTGAAAAGTATGAACATAGACTAGCTTCCTTATACAGCTGTTGTTTTTTATGACAATGTCAGGGCATTCATTTCGGTGATGTTGGCCAATCTAATAATTTCAAATTATGATTTGTAAGCAAAGTCTAAATGAGCTGTCCCTGACAGCTAGTGATGAGCTAGGGGCTGGGGGGGAAGGGGGGGAGGCTTCAGGACCAGATTGTATTTACATTCACACCTAATCTACCTAGGTATCCAGCAAACAAAGCTGTGTTGCCCAAGTGATAGATTTTGGCTGGGGTTGGGTTACAAATCACTTGAATGGGGGGGGGGGAGGGTAAAGAAATGTTGTTGTTCTTATTGCATGAGTAAAGGGCAGTAGAACTGTACTTAGCCTGTGCTGATTGAGGGCATCAAGAGAGAGGGTGGGGACCTGTCCCTCTCCACTGTTTAAAGACAGAGCTGATTAGGCTCCATAGATAGTCTTTTGTTCTGTTAAGTGACCACTGCAGCAGAAATCACTGATAATCAGGTCTAAGTGCTTAGTCCTGCTGTGGGACAGTGTTTCTGTGGAAGAGACGGCCCAGTCTGCACTAGCAGCGAGATTCCCCTCCTGAGAGCTCAGCTGAAATCACTGAGAGCTGGTGGAACCTCAAGAGACCAACTCGCAGAGGTCACAGTGGCATGTGGCAGCAGAAGGTGACGGTGCAGGGCCATTGGCAACAGAGCGATGGAGTGAACGGTGGCTCAATGAACAACAGTGGCCAGAGCGAACAGTGAGCAGCTGGAGGAACGAGCAAGGTGCCTTCTTGCCCCCCACCTGGGAGGTGAACTCATGTGAAAGCACCTCTGAACTCTGAGGCGAGGTCTACACTGGGGGGGGATTGATTTAAGATACGCAAATTCAGCTACGCGAATAGCATAGCTGAATTCGACGTATCCGAGCCGACTTACCCCACTGTGAGGACGGCGGCAAATCGACTGCTGCGGCTCCCCCGTCGACAGCGCTTACTCCTACCTAGGCTGGTGGAGTACGCGCGTCAATTCGGGGATTGATTGTTGCGTCCCAACGAGACGTGATAATTCGATCCCCGAGAGATCGATTTCTACCCGCCGATCCAGGCCGGTAGTGAAGACAAGCCCTGAGTCTCCACTGACCATGGACAACACCGGTGAGTGTTAATGAGGCTGTTAAGAATGCTGGAGACACAATACAGTTCATGCGAACAAACATGGCTGTGGCATCATACTTTCTATTTAAGCAAGAGATACCACACACTACAAACTGGAGGCCAATGTTAAGTGCATTGTCACTTGTTCATCCTGAAGTTGAACACTGGTTCTGAACAAGACTGGCAAATGCTCTCTTTTTGCAAGAAATTTAACTGACTGGCTAGAAGCATGCGGTGCAACAGTGAAAGACTCAACAGTTGAAAAAGTGAAGAACTCTCTCACAACATTAAAAAAAAATTGCATACAAATGGGCATCAAGTATTAAGTCATTGTATACATTATCTTGATGTCAGTTGTAGGCCAGTAGATGCATTTCTAGATGTTCAAGTTATAGAAGACACATCGGCTGCATCTGTGACAACCCACATCTTAGAAGAGTTACATGCTTGTCAATTGGACCCCAAACAGATGGCTGCTTGTGCATTTGATGGAGCTGTAAACTTCTCTGGAAGACATGGTGGAGTACAAGCTTTGCTCAGAGAAAAGCATAACCCTAATCTCTCCTATACACACTGCAGAGGTGATCTACTTTTTTTTTTTTTTTTTTTTTTTTTACTGCAACTAGCGCTAGTACGAGCTGCAGACTCTTTAAAAGACATTTAAAAAGCTATAAATTTCATGTCTTCATTATATTATTTTTTCAGCAAAAGTTCAAAAAGACTGAATACCTTGGAAAATATAGAAGATAAACTGGGACTGAAGTTCAAATTAGTCCAACCTGGGAAAACCCTCTGGCTTTCTCATGAGCGATCCTTGGCTGTTGTCTTAAAATTACTCCAGCCGTTATTTCTGGTTTTGGTAAGTATCTATCAAGATGGGATGGATCTAAGTAGTGAGGCTGGTGGATTACTTTTGCTACTATGTTCAGAGACTACTATTGCCATTCTCTCTCTTGTAAGTCTACTGTTGAAACCACTTGGGTCATTACACAATGCCATCCAGGCATCTGACCTATGAAGGAAGGCTGAAAGAATTGGGTTTATTTAGTTTGGAAAAGAGAAGACTGAGAGGTGACAGCAGTTTTCAGGTGTCTAAAAGGGTGTCATAAGGAGATGGGAGAACACTTGTTCATCTTAGCCTCTAAGGATAGAACAAGAAGCAATGGGCTTAAACTGCAGCAAGGGAGGTTTAGGTTGGACATTAGGAAAAAGTTCCTAACTGTCAGGGTGGTTAAACATTGGAATAAACTGCCTAGGGAGGTTGTGGAATCTCCATCTCTAAAGATATTTAAGAGTAGGTTAGATAAATGTCTATCAGCGATGGTCTAGACAGTATTTGGTCCTGCCATGAGGGCAGGGGACTGGACTCGATGACCTCTCGAGGTCCCTTCCAGTCCTAGAGTCTATGAGTCTATGAATCTGCTACAACAGTAGTAGATCTTTGTCCAGCAATAAAAGCTACATTTGGATCAATCAGAGCGCTATCCATTTCAAAAGTACTGGAAGAAGCAAAGACTTCAGTCCGGAAGTTGACTAATGAAGGCATTTATATTGAATCCTTAAGTGCAGAGGACAAGAAGTGTTTGTTAAGACAACTGAAAAAGTACACAGACTTGATTCTTAAAAATCTACAACAGCGACTTCTAAATTCTGCTCAACCTCTAAGTAGCTTTTACAGATCCCTGTCCTACAAAACACCGACAGTTGAATGGAGTGAGGCACTACCAGCAATGGGGCTGTCACATGCTCAGGACAGAATAGAGAATTTGAACACAGAGTGGAATATCATACGACAAATGAATGAAGATTTGACTTCAACTTCTTTTTTATCATCACTAGTGGCTTGACCCGATCTTTATCCTATGTTTCCTGGAATGAAAGAAGTAAGAATTCATCTCTTGCTATTCCCAGTAACAACAGCTACAGTTGAGCATTATTTTTCATCATTGAATAGAATTTTGTGTTCTGAAAGAAGTCACCTTCTGCCTGATCATGTGAATGAACTAATGAGCATATCAATTGAAGGAATGGAAGTACCGGACACATGAGAGGCCACCAAAAATGAACGCATTGCATTCAAGAAGTTCATTAACAGAGTTGTGCAAAATTATAAACAAGAAACCAAGAAGGATGTAGATGTAGTGCTTCATAGAAGGCTTGAGTGATGATGATTTTAAAACATGAATTAAATCTAATAAAATGGTCATGAAACATTTTTCAGTGTTTACTATGGTGCCATACAGCCCACCTTCACCCTCAGGGCCGGCTCCAGGCACCAGCTTCTCAAGCAGGTGCTTGGGGCGGCCGCTCCGGAGAGGGACGGCACGTCCAGGTATTCGGCGGCAATTCGGCGGACGGTCTCTCACTCCGCCTGGGAGCAAAGGACCTCCCGCCGAATTGCCGCCGCAGATCGCGATCGCGGCTTTTTTTTGTTTGTTTGTTTTGTTTTGGCTGCTTGGGGCGGCCCAAACCCTGGAGCTGGCCCTGTTCACCCTCACAGTCTCACCCCTCATCGGCCCTGACACACACACACCCCTGTAAATTCAAACATCCCCCTAATTTCAATTCCTGGGGAAAACACTGTCCATTGGTTTTACTGTTTTTATTGTTGCCTCATCTTCCCAAACCCCCCAAACCCATCTGTGTGTTTCACTTGCCTGTTGCATCCTGACTGATGTGCAGATTATAAGCCCTCTAGGTCAGCGACTGTTGTCTTTGTTACACACCTGTGCAGTGCCAAGCATAGTGGGGCCCTAACCTGTGACTGGATTCCTAGGGGCTACCATAATACAAATAAATAATAATGATGATATACATGATTAATCTTTTCACTAATCCAACCAAATCTACTCTACAGAGCTGCCTAATAACCATGTGTTGTATTACATTCACAACCAAGCTCCCAGAGCATTCACACCAGTCTGCCGCCATGCCAAGAGGTCCTCCATTGCAGCAATATCCCCAGAAGATTGCATATACATTTTTTAGCAAACAAGATTAAAATTCCTGAATGAGCTTTCCCAGCCCAAAGGGATAATGTGCTCCTAAGTAAAAAAGAAAGAAAGAAAGAAAGAAAGAAAGAAAGAAAGAAAGAAAGAAAGAAAGAAAGTAAAAGTTTCATTAGTTCACGAAGTGAACAGCGAGCCGCAATTATTGCAAGGAAAATGTAATATTGCAAAAATTACCAGAGCCATCCTTTTTATTAACTTTACTTGATAAAAAGTGAGAAGAATTGTGTTAAAACTATTACATTAATATTCCTTGGAGAGTTGTGATATAATTTTAGCCTCCCGTTCTCACTCTCTCTCTCTCTCTTGCCCTGTGAGTCAATGTAGGAGGATGGCTGGCAATCAGCTCCAGCAATTATCTCTCTCCTAGATTTGAATTGTTAACCGTAGCTTCCACTAATAGAACTGCAAATGAATAGTATCCTTTTCACTTGTATTTACTGGATGAATATTAAGCTCAATGACTCTTGTGCTCAAGGCAGGATGCTAAACAGAGGGCAAAGAGGACAAGTTTTATTTCTACTAGCTTGCCCAATGGCAATAGCAAAACATAAAAAAACCAAGAGCAATGACCAAAGGACCATACTAGCTTGTACAAGATGACTGAATGGCTCAGCGACTGCTTAATGGGCTAAAGAGATATTTCACCTTTATAGAGACTCTTACAGATACATAAGGGAACCTTTTCAAAAGCTCCTACCTCACTTTGGGACTCAAGTTTCACTGATTTTCAGTATGACTTAGGCTCCTCGGTGCCTAACTCATTTTGAAAATGGGACTTGGGCATTTTTGAAAATTTTACTCATAGTGAGCAGAAGCAGTTGCTACCTATTGGGGGGCTTATACAAAATGATGTGGTGCCCTTCCCAGCTGGCCCGTGAGCCCACCTCACAGACCACTATTACTATACGTGTAGAAATACCAAGGATAGAAGGGCCGATAAAGACTGAATTCCCCACTCACACTAGTCTTTCTAGGCCATCATGGAAATAAATTAAATAAGTAGACAAATACAAGTATAGCTTATGTAACATGCTCATAAACTATGTGCACATTCCTGCTCACGGTTCATCCACATAGAGGAGAAGAGTCTAGTACTGCCACGGGTAAATGGAATTACTCCTTCAGCTCTAACGGAAAAGTCTGGGCACTGGTGTTGAAGATTGTGGGGTCAATTCTTACTGAAGATTGTTATACTTGCACTGCCCCATGTGGTCATTTTTCTGTGGTGGCTAAACAGAGAACTTCAGCATCCTGTAGAATTTGCTGATTAAAAACAGTACATAATTAAGATTCCACTTCCTCAGGAGCATTTAGGTAACACTCTGTGAAAATGTTATGTGGGGGGAAAAAATTGATAATAATTGGCTCTTTCTGCCTGCCAAGCACACAGCTGGTATACTAGCCTGCAAGCCACACATCCATTGATTCGGCTGCCCTCACAGCAGTTTATATGGAGCCGGAAATTCCATGTAGAAATTAACGCTTTGGATTTCATGCCCATATATTTGTTTTATGTTTTGGCAATAATTATGTGCTCAGATGCTCGCAAGACGGCTGCATTCATTTGATCACACAGGTAAGCTCTTGCTAGGAACTCTCTTTGCTGGCACTTGGAATTTGTCATTAATCCAAGTCAGATGTTCTGGGAAAGCCATTCCAGGCGAACAAAAGAGGTAAGAAATGGCAGGTTTCCAAATCAGCGGTAGCCATGCTAAACGAATAAGGGAAGGGAAGGAGACCAGCAGGCCAGGTAACAGCCTGATGCATTTGATGATGGTGAAGTCATTATTCTGAGAACCTAAGTTACTGCACAGCATTGGCAAATGAACATGAGACAAAGGATCTGAGTCAAAAGGAATATAACAATTGGAAGGTGAAAGGCAGGTAATACAGAGTTCGATCCATAAAAACAGTATGATACTTGAGAGAACGGGCCTTTCTCCTCTACAATAAGAAAGAAAGGAAAACAAAATGAATTAGTACTAACCAGCTGCCGAGGAGAGGCATACAGCAAGCAGCAGCCAGTTACAGAGTGGCCACTTTAGGGTTGTAGCTATTTGGCTCCACCAAATTTAAATGTCCGATGCCCAAAAGACATGCAGGGGGAAAGTGCCTGTTAGAAGGCAACACTATATTGGGGGGAATCTAATTGAAAGGAAAGAGTTTAGGAGTCACAATATATGTTGCAATTCTCCACTAAAGTCCCCATCACCTCTTTCTATAGGAAAATGAGAGAAGGACAAAGGAAAGACCACTAGCTTCTCTTCCTGTAGATTTCTCTGAATTGTCTTGTTAAGAGGGTAAAGGAATGGTCTTCCCCAACCCTCAGTCTCGGGGTGTGTGTGTTTGGGTGTGGGGATCTGTCCCTAAATCTCACTGGCTCTGAAGGACTAGGACTAGCCTCAGGTAGGCCGTGAACTAACTCCAGAGTTGTCTGGTCCTCCTTGCTGGCTGCTGGCACAATGGCTCCAAGGTGGTACAGAGACCAAATTATAATTTAATGGTCTCTCAAAGCCTAACTTTTGGATGATTAAAAATGCAGGAATAGTATAGCACATAAAATGCTCAATCTAGGCACTGGAAATTTCAGGTGTTAAATATTTAGTGGGTATCTTCCTAAAAGGTAAGTGCAAATCCTAAAAATTTCATTGCACCGCTTTGTGTTGCTGCACAGCTTCTAAGGTGCTTTACAGCTGAACAGAATGTGCCATGTTACATCTGGCTTCCCACAAAAAAATTCTACTGTGAACTAGGTTGGTAATAACTGCTTCTCTCTGCATCTCAAAAATCCAACCCTTCTTCTGTCTGCCAACTTGTAAGCTTGCCAGTTTCTTGGTTATCTCCTTGACTATTGCAATCTGCTCCTTTCTGGCCTCCCTGATTCCCCTTGCAGCTCATTCAGAAACACAGTACCAGAAATACAGCATCCAGCAGGCTGAACTGTTTTAAAAAATCTGGGTTGCAATTATCAAAAGCACCTACGGGATTCAGGAGTGCAAGTCCCACTGAGCTCTTTGGAAGACCTGGGCTAGAGTGTCTAATGCCATCCTCCTCTGCTTTTTGAAGCCTCATCTTCCTCCTCCTTCTGTCTCTCTACCAACTTTCCTCTTGCCTTAATGCTTTATATAGCTGATGTAATTTCTTACCCCTGAATACCCACACTACAAAAATATATGTGGGCTTTGAAACAGGCCTGGATTGATTAAAGGGAACCAATATTTACTAACTTCCTAATAGCCTTTTTCTGAAAATTTCAAGTTGCTCTAAGGTCCAATTTTGGTCCTAGTGACTTCATTGGTGTAGGACCACATCACAAAGGCCGAATCCCGGTCCTATTTAAGTCAATGCATTGACTTTAACAGGAGCAGGATCCAGTAACAAAAAACTCTCTCACACTGAAATTACTAAGATTTTTTGCCGTGATTTAAGCTGGAGAAGAATTTGTCCTGTAGCTTAAAATAGTTGTAATATACAATCCACATGTAAACTTTGTTTGTCGTGAAGACATCAGTATGGCACAGTTCTAGTTTATGAATTAGGTTAACCAATTAACCAATTAAACCAATATGTTGGATTAACTGTTTAGGGTTTGTGTTAGAGTAAAATTGATAGCTTCTGCCTCCATCCCCTCCCCCCCTCCCCCGCCCCTTATTATAAATTAGCTCTCTTCACAGATTTACAGCAGGAATAGAAGTTTCCTACAAATGTTTAACTATTTATAACAACATTATTCCTCAAAGCACGGAAGATGAAGCCTGACTGATATGATTAAATAAAAAAAATTAGATGCAATGGGTCACATAATTCACATCTATAAAGCATTACAAGCAGCAGAATTTGCAGTTCGCTCTGGTAGGGAGCAATTGTAGGAGCTGAGCATTGGGGAAGCATCTTCACACTATGAATGGAACGAACCAGAGACCAGGATTCTGAAAGGGAGTTAGACTGAATAGGGCAGAGATCATTCAAGCTGGCTAGGTTTGAGTCCTTGCAGGAGGTTTGCATTGGTTCTTGGGTTAGATTATTTATTATTTATTATTACACACCATTATTTAAGAGAAGCCTTAATATGCATGGACATTTTAGGCTGAGATTTTCAAATCTGCCTAAAATGGTCAAATCCCAACAGAAATTAACAGGGATTGGGCACTTATGGCCCTGTAGGTGGTTTTGAAAGTCTTCACACCCTTAGTATATATAATAATCTACAGCCCCTCCATCCTTCCCTATGTGTAGGTGCCTAGGGTAATACAGAGCATTCCACAGTGTCACGATGCAGAACAGTGCCTTCGGTACTACACTGGTGGGCGATATGGAAAAATCCTAAAATAGGTTTAGATAGCAGTGCAAAGCTGGCTAATACCCCAGTCCCACACACTACAAAGAAGGGAGAGACCCCAAAACGATCTTAATAAAGTGCATGCTGACTGCATTGTATAGTATTACTTGTCTAGTGCTGTACTTGAAGTCAAAGGGCCTGATTCTCCATTGCATGGCACCTCAAGCCATAGGTGCCAACTCCGTGGGTGCTCTGGGCACCCACAAAAAAAATAGGGGGTGCTTAGCACCCACCAACCACAGCTGTTTGGCAGGGGTCACTGATTAGCTGTTTGGCGACTGGCGGGAGGCACTTGGGGGAGGGTGGCAAGCGGACCAGGGGCCTCGGGGGAGGGACGGAGCAGGGCGGGAAGAGGTGGGGTGAGGGTGGAGCCTCAGGGGAAGGGGCAGAGAGGGGGCAGAGCAGGGGTGGAGCACCCATTGGGAGAAATAAAAGTCAGCGCCTGTGCCTCAAGCCATCACTTACCCCTAAGCAAGACGGATGAACTATGCCACCATTTTCATTTGGCAGCATTTTACACTCACTTTGCATGGATGTAAATATGTAACAAGGTACAGGGAAACTGATCTACAGGAAGGATCTGGTCATGCCAACACTTAAGCAAGTGTGTGTACATACATACATACATACTAGTCATGTCAATAAGGGGGAGAAAACTACTGTACAATTATGATCTTGTATTGCAGAATATTTTTCATTTGTAAAATAATTGTCTCTCTCATTTAAACATAGTGGGCCAAATGTAACTCCATTAATTTTGATGGAATTCACCAGCAGGATATTTGAGCCAATACAACCTTTCATTTCATATTCTGCTTTGTATTAAAGCTATAACAATACAAAACTAAGGGCTTGATTTTCAACAGAGATCAGGTTCCATTTGGGCACCTAATTGAAGTAGATGAATTCTCAAGAGGTGATTAGCCACCCAGAGGCTCCCAGTGAAATTTTTGTTCTCAATGAGAGCGGCTGAGTCAACTTGAAAGTCTCATTGCTTATTAGGGCACAGATTTTCATAGATTCATAGAATCAAAGGTCAGAAGGGATCTTAGTCTAACCCCCTGTATAACAGAGGACACAGAACTCCCCCAAAATAATCCCTAGAGCATAATTTTATAAAAAACATCCAATCTTGATTTTAAAATGGCCATTGGTGGAGAATCCATCATCATTCTTGTTCCAGTAGTTAATTACTCTCAGCGTTAAAAATTTATACCTTATTTTCAGTCTGTCTTTGTCTAGTTTCAACTTCCAGACATTGGGTCATGTTATATGTTTCTCTGCTAGCTTGAAGAGGGCTTTATTAAGCATTTGTTCCCCATGTAGATATTTATACAATGTCATCAAGTCATCTCTTAACCTTCTCTTTGTTAAGCTAAATAGATTGAGCTCCTTGAGTCTATCACCATAAGGCATGGGTTTTTTTTTAATCCTTTAATCATTTTTGCAGCTGTCCTCTGACCTCTCTCCAATTTATCAACATCCTTCTTGAATTGTGGGCACCAGAACTGGACACAGTATTCTAGCAGTGGTCGTACCCGTACCAAATACAGAAGTAAAATAACCTCGCTATTCCTACTCAAGATTCCCCTTTATGCATTCCAGGATTGCATTATCTCTCATGGCCACAGGGTCACATTGGGAGCTTATGTTCCATGTTGGGTTCTGAGCTCCAGACATCAGTATCACAATAAGGAGGGCTGAACACTTCTGAAAATCTACCCTTTATTTAGGGGCTTAAATGGGGAGCTGAGCTCTTCTGAAAATCTGACCCCAATTGCAGGTGCTGAGTTCTTGAAAATCTAGCCCTGAGCTCTTTTGACAACGAAGCTCCACATGTCTAACTAGGAACTGTTGGATGCTGGCTTCTTTTGAATGTCAGGCCCTCAAAATTGGATATTCTATATAGACGCTGACACAGAAACATGTACCATAAGATGGATAATACTGTATTGTCTTCCGTTTCCTAGGGCAGCACACTGTTAGTGTTGCTTTTCTTATCTATTTAAACCATCACTGAAGAAAACAAGACTTAATAAATGAGTAGCCCCAGGTAACATTATAAAAACACCATCCACTGGTTATTGGGGAGTATTCAAATCAGAGACACAGCACTCTGACTGTCTACGTTTTAGTAAAAGTGTCACAACCACGATTTAATTTCTCTCTCATTACTTCAGTGTTCCCTTTGATGTGTACCGAGGTGTCCTGCATGATGCGTTTAAAGGTAAAATTGTCTCGTATGTAATCTGTACACTGTCAAGAGCAAATTTCAGTGAGTTGAAATTGCATGTACACCCCGGCCAGCTGACTGCAGACCGACAAGGCAGAACAAAATCAAAGGAGAAGGCTTTTTGACGGCTGAGCGATTTTTCTTCCAACCTATTGCTCTACCAGATTTCAAGTTACACATTCTAAAGAAACACAGAATTGTACTCACTCAGGCTTCCACCACACAAGGAGTGGGGGAGAGAGCCCTGAAGCTGCATGGAACCCCACTGACTTCAGTGGGGCTCTATCTAGATGCTGGAGCTCACATTTTTGTGTGTGTATATTTAAAACTACAAAAAAGATGCCTATCCAGGGCTCAAGGCACCTTTCCTCCTTGCCTAACTAGACAATATGATGAAATACCAGCAGCCCCTGAAATAATCACACCAACAGGCATGATTCTCTTTACAGGCTTGGAATCTATGTATGAACCTGTATAGATAACACAGGAATTGTTCTGAATCTTCACTCTCTCCAAATCGAACCTTTAATGTGAGAAAGAGTACAATCCACGGCACGCAACTAGGAGTCAAACAACACGGGTCTGTTCCTAGCTCTGCCACCAACGTGCTGTGTGACCTTGGGCAAGTCACTCCTCTTTCCAGCTATCTTGTCCCTTTCACCCTTTGTCTGTCTTGCCTATTTAGAATGGAATTTATTTGGGGGCTGGATTGAATTGTACTATGTATATGTATAGCACCTAGGACAATGATGCTCCATTCTCATTTGTAAGTCAGGTAATTATCAATAATGATGAAAAGAAGGTTGGCAATCATTTGTTACTATTTTAAAAATAAATGTGTGTGAATTCCTGTTCTTTTAGAACAATAAAATAAAAATAAAGCCACTCTGCTACTTTTTTTCAATATTCCCCCAGTCCCTCGGGAAGTTTATTTTAATGCTCTACACATTAGGTTAAGAGGCATCCCAATTAAAAATCATGTGTTGTAAAATAAATGTCTTAACTGTGTTAATAATATTTTGGAATAGTAAAATAGAACTCACTTTAAAAATACATTTTAATTTTCACTGACTGTTTTGTTCACTATTCACAATTGTGTTTTCTTTCTGCATTGGGAACTCATTTCCTCACCATGGCCCATGTAATATGTTATTTTAGTATATTATTCAGCCACTAGGTGTCTCTCTGTGCTCTATAGAGGTCAAAATAGGGTGTGGTCCCTGGTAAACAAAGGAGACAAAGGTGTGACTGAAGTTGGGCAGAAGCCTGTTTGTGTCTGAGTGTTACTTTAGTAAATGCTGGTTTAAGAAATACTGTGATTCTGTATATCATAATTATCTGTAATAGACCTCGTCTGATGATGTTCAGGGAATGCTGCAAGACCCACCTTGAATCTCTTGCCCATGATGGACAGAGCTGGGTAGCTGTTGTGAGTGACCATTTGTGGGGATTCTGAGGGAGTGTGGTCAAGGGCGCTGCAGTGCCAAGAAATTTTGTGTGTTGCCTGATGCACCAGCCAAAGGACCTGATCCAAAGCTCATGAAGACTGTCAATTACTTCAGTGGGGTTTGGATCAAGCCTAAAGAGTCTATTAAACACACACTTGTGTGGTATACTGTAAATGTCACAGTGTCAGGCTTCGGGACTCAATCCTAAATAAATTACCCTTTTACTCTCCTTCCAGGCTAACTCAAAGGACACTCATGGTCACTAATTGCTCTGGCTGGTATACACTGTAATGTTTTGTAATTCTTCAGCACATTCCACTGAAAGGTCTCAAAACACTTTACAAGCACTAAGTAAACACTCTCAGTTCCTCTGTGAGTTCTTAAGCCTATTTCAAAGATATGAATACTGAGACATACACAAGGCGGTTAGGGAATCTTCTGGTGAAAGAGACAAGTTTTCGAGCCACACAGAGCCCTTACTTTTCTTACCTGAAGGAGAGCTCTGTGTAGCTCAAAAGCTTGTCTCTCTCACTAACAGAACTTGGTCCAGTAAAAGATATTACCTCCTTCACCCTGGTCTCTCTCTAATGTCTTAGGACCAACACGGCTACTACAACACTGCAAGAGACATACAGATGTCAGATGACTCGTTCAAGGTCACACAGAGCCCAGGCAGAGACCAAGCTGGAACCCACGAGTCCTGACTCAAGAATGCATGTTCTAATAATTAATCCTCTTCCTTCATTTCACCACACTTTGGCCTGGCTTTACAAATCCTGTTTTGCAATTCTCCTTAGCCATTTGCTGCTTCCCATTAGTCAGTGCCTATTTCTTGGTGCTGCCACATGTAGCTAGAATGAGCAGCATTACATTACGATTTCAGTGGCGCTTTAGCAGATCAAAGTGGTTTCACTGCAGGCCACTGAAGAACCCTGAAGGATCATATATATTTTAAGTAATAATTACTAAATAATATTATTTTACAGTATTTTAGCTAGTACAGACCTTCTGCCTCTTAGCTTACTGATCCCTTTACCTACATTAGTTAGCACAGAAATTCTGTTTCCAGCCTGCTGATCTATTTACTTCTCCCATCGTGTCTCCCAAGATATGAGGCCTCACCCATGTGTAATTACTAATGGCATGCCAAGCCTACACTAAGGAGAGACATCAGAGACAACTTATACTTATTTATATTATAATAGCACCTGGAGGGCCCATCTGAGATCAGAGCCCCATTGTGCTAAGAGACAATACCCACCTAGAAGAATTTATAATCTAAACAGACAAAGAGTGGGAGGGGGATCAGACACACACAGAGGGGAAGTGACTTGCCCTGAGTCACACAACAGGTCAGTGGCAGAGCTGGGTATAAAACCCAGGTCTCCTGACTCTCACTGGGGTGCCCTATCCATTAGCTCTCACGACCCCTGGTTTTAAAGATTACAAATTCCTCAGAAGAGGGAGTCTATCATCTTATTTGTTTATACAGAATGTAACACAACAGGGCTCCAATCCTGATTGGAACCTCTAGATGCTACTGTTACTCTAATAATAAATCATAATAATGTGAAGCTTGCACTACTGCTTCAAAGACTTGAAGACCAGCCCCTATTCCAAGAGGGATAAAAAAGATTTAAAGAATTATGCTGTTGGCCCATCTTGTAATCTATAGCGCTAAACCCTGCCTAACTCCTTATTCCTGGTAAGAAAATGTTGTTATTTTACAGAACAGGCTTTGTCTGTTAACGCAAAGGAATTGGCATATTACATATATATATATATATATATATATGAAGCTAAGTACACACACAGAACTGTGGCTACTGCAATAAGCCACTTCTGGTACAATTTTTTTTCTTTTCCTACCCAAGACATAGATCACTAGTTGTAAATGAAGATGCAACGGTATCCCCACAAATTCTGCAGATGAGCGGGTGGGGGAGAGTGGGGGGAAAAAAGAGGCAGCTTATCCACTCACTTTCTACAATAAAAGCTATATTTTGGTTTGTGGAGTGTGAACGAATACTTTGAACATGGCACTAGTTATTACAGGTGGTTGGGAAATGATTTTTTTGCCCCTCCCATACAAAGGAAATTGCACTGAAAGCAAAAGTGGTTTCATTTTTTGTCTACATTTTTAACAAAAAATTCTCAGGTTTTCAATTAAAACTACTAAATACTGGTTGGCTTGATGCCCTTCCCCCAATCAAAACCTAAAATTTTGAGAGGTTTCAGTTTTTTAATGAGCCCCCCCCCCAAAAAAAAACTAGTGTGAACATTTTCTAGTTAGGTTTAAAAAAAAAAAAATCTGTCAAAAAATATGTTGAGGGGCAAAATTTCAATGAGCTCCAGCAGCAATCAGGACTCCTGACTTAATATCCTGACTCTGCCACTGACTTGCTCTGATGTAAATTAACTTCTCTGTGCTGCAACTTACCCATGTGTAAAAGGTTGAAGATGAGAATAACAGGAGAGATTTTAACTGACAGTGAGTTACAGTTGGGCCCTTTGTGCCTGTGAAAATCTTTAGACCTACTTCAATTAATGGGCGAAATGTGACACAATTAAACCCTCACAACCTTCTTGGCTTAAATACAATGATTTTGTATTTATACTGGTGAAACAGAGAAGAATTGGGGAACCAATAAAATGTCAAATGCATTTTACATTTAAAAACAAAAACAAAAAAACCGTCTACCTCATCCTCAGACCTAACCTACCTATTTTGAGGCCACCATGCCTTTCTTGTGGGTTTCTGAGGTGTGGGAGCTAAAAAATCCATTTTTTAACGGAAACTCACTCGCAAAGTATATCATGGAGAGACTGCTGTCACTCTGTAAAACATTTTAAGCATTAACATGATCGGTGCATTTCGCTATGACGCTGCATTTCAGATAGTTTAACAGAGCTTCCCTATGCCAAGGCCTTGATTCTGCCACTGGACCCATTTAGGAGAATTTCTGTGCCTATTCAGAACCCCAGTGATTTCAATGGAGCTCTGCATATATGCAAGGATTCACTAGCAAGATTGGGACCTGAGCCTGGATTTGTGGGGGTTATGTTCCAGTCCATCTGCAATTAGAACATTGCTCTCATCTTACATTTCTGGGGGTTTGATCCTTCAAGGTGCTGAACAGTGAGAACTCTAACCCATTTCAGGAAAGTATATAAGTATGTATCTTAGCTCCATTCCTATTCCATCAAGTGGTTAAACCCCGGGCTCAAGTAGTGATAAACTTTAGCACATGATTAGGTATTTGACTGAATTGGAGTTTTAAGCCACCAGGAACACAGGTGTTTAAAGTTAAATTCTTTGTTAAGAGCTTAGCTGGATCTGGGCCAGGGCACTCATGATTGGGGCCCTAAATTAATCTATATCTTCAGGATGGGGCCCTATATGAGCCTATTTTTCACTGAAATTCTCAGTCCACAGCAATAGGTCTATTTCAAAAAATAAATAAAAAGCTAGAACTTTTGTTGTGAATGTGGGAATGAATTTTGGCCTGACAGCAGACAGTATCAATTAGAATGGCGACACACAGAGTAGTGGGTTTGCAATAGCATCTGACAAGGGGTACAGCACTGGAGTCCTGATGCTGTCAATTATTTTGTTGGTTGTTGTTTTTTCTTTTTCTTTTCATTTTATTTTATTAAAATTCTCTCTCAAATTTCTTCTTCCAACCCTTCACCCCTTCTCTTCCTCGCTTTCTCTCTCTCTCTGCCAGCTAACATCACATTATTTAGAAAATACTGCCATGAGTGCAGGGGACTGGACTAGATGACCTCTCAAGGTTCCTTCCAGTCCTACGATTCCATGATTTTCCTTTAGGAAATGAGAACAGGCCCGAGGCACTGTTAAGAAACAGTTCCCTGGGTAGAGAGGGCAAGAGTTGATATTGACACTATCCACTTTCTCTTCCGCCTAGGAAATGAAGTGGGTTAGAGAAGTATTTCTCTGACTCTTGATCTCTGACAGACCCTTACTTGTGGGGTATGCATTTTGAAGCTGGAGTTTTTTGTTGATTTGGGTGCAAAGGGGATCAAAATGTGACAGAAATGAAATATTGGTGATTCAGAATAACTGCTTATTTTTGTACAACCTGAGCATTTTTCAATAGTTCAGTATGGAATTTCTAAGCCTTACCTGGCTTGAAATCTTGTGAAATTTCTTGTCATCTGGAGTAAAATTCTGGTTCAAAACATCCACTGACTTTAACAAGACCAGGATTATAGCCCCAGACTTGTTTGCTAGTCTTATGGGCTGCAATTCAGACAAACACCCATTGAAGTAATGCTTACAGATAAGCACATGCTTAAGTGTTTTCCTGAAATGGGTCCAAAGATTGCAAGGATGTTTTTTGTTAGCACCCATAATTTCACATCCATGGTTCGATCCTGCAGATAGTCAAGTGACCTCATTTGACATTTATCTCACTAGGTAGGGTCTTAATGGGAATGACAGATGGTCACAAGCTGCTAAATTCACACCAGGATCCAGCATCCTAACTAACCTATGGCTCATGAGTGCTCCGATTTCTCATTCCAGTCCCACTCATCATAAACAAGCCTGAGAAGTGATGTTCAGCTCTGGAATGAAGTTACCCACAATTTGTGGTTAGGGGACTAGCTTAGGACTTGAGAGAAATGGGTTCAGTCTTCTGCTCTTGCCCCAGACTTCTTGTGCGACCTTGGGAAAATCACTTAGTTTTGTTGTGCCTCAGTTCCTCGTCTATACAATAAGGATAACAGCACATCCTTACCTGACAGAGTTTTGTGAGGATAAATACGTTAACATAAAAACATAAGAACATAAGAAAGGCCGTACTGGGTCAGATCAAAGGTCCATCTAGCCCAGTATCTGTCTATCGACAGTGGCCAATGCCATGTGCCCCAGAGGGAGTGAACCTAACAGGCAATGATCAAGTGATCTCTCTCCTGCCATCCATCTCCATCCTCTAACGAACAGAGGCTAGGGACACCATTCTTACCCATCCTGGCTAATAGCCATTTATGGACTTAGCCACCATGAATTTATCCAGTCCCCTTTTAAACATTGTTATAGTCCTAGCCTTCACAACCTCCTCAGGTAAGGAGTTCCACAAGTTGACTGTGCGCTGCGTGAAGAAGAACTTCCTTTTATTTGTTTTAAACCTGCTGCCTATTAATTTCTTTTGGTGACCCCTAGTTCTTGTATTATGGGAATAAGTAAATAACTTTTCCTTATCCACTTTCTCAACGTTAAAGATTATGAGGTGCTCAGATAATATCGTGATGGGGGGGCATAGAAGTACCTTAGGTAGATAGATTGTAGGTGTTTGGATCTGTTGGTCTGGCTTGGGCCCATCCCTAATAAGAAGAGATTGCATTGGGGAGTGGATGGGGCAGGGGAATTGAGGGTGAAATGCATTCCCTTTGCTATTTTTGCTAGTTTTTCTGCACTAGCCAGTTTGGCCTGTGGGCTAGAAAACTCCTGCGAGCAGGTTTTATTGTGACATTTCCTGATAGTAGATTGGCTGAAATACCAGGAGAAACGGCCAGGCTTACTGTATTTTGGCACTTTATGTCTTGGGTAGCAGCACAAATTGCTGACTGGGCGAGAGAGAGAGAGAGAAAAGGATGGAGGGGGGGGGGGGGGAGGGAAAGAGAATTAACAAACCTCTGAGAAAACTTTTAAAAACGCCAAGTCTGGTTTGAGGCTTGGGTGAAGATTGGAGGGAGAATACTACACTTTGATTTTAATTATCCAGTGCAGATTTCCTTATCTTCCTCAGTGCTCATTTCTACAGAGCAGAAATGCTGCATCTGATACAGGATGATATTTAGTCTGGAAATGCTTTTATTTGCTAATCCAGGGCTCCAGGGCATCTCTAAGGAAAAACAGCACTTGCATCATATAGGGCCAGATTAAACAGGTAGGCCTGTATCTCCCTTCACATACATAGTGAAATCAGAAGTAATTCCACTGAAGTCAGTGTAGTTAGACTAGTGTTAAGTGACAGCAGAATCAGCCCCTCTGTGTCTAACTTTTGTAGGTGGAAAACCACTCAAATCCACACAAATCCTCCAAATTGATTTTCAGGGAGGGCCGGGGGCAGGTTTGAAGTGTGACAGGCTGGCAGGGCTTTCATTGAATCTGGTCCTGGTGTTCCTTTTTCCTCTTTAATCATCCTCTGATCTGGCACATATGCACAAAAGACTTCCATGTTGCTGATCAAGGTAGGGCTTGTGCAGTGTATAAGGAGAAAATTAACCAGATTTCAGTTTAACCCTGGACACTCCCACACCCATACTTGCAAATGTATATGCCTATTCTGTAAGCATCTCCTATGTCCACCCCGGACAGCCTTGGCTAGGGTGACCAGCTGTCCCGTTTTTAAAGGGACAGTCCCATTTTTTGGGACTTTTTCCTTATATAGGCGCCTATTACCCCCCACCCCCATCCCATTTTTTCATAATTGCTGTCTGGTCACTCTAGCCTTGGCATGATTGTTTGTTGTCATCGTCAAAAGGCCAGAGAGGGAAAAATAAACTGTATTCTATTTTAGTACTTCAAATAACATGATGTCTGCTATCAAAGCACAAATCCATATTGGGCCAGATTCTCTGCAGGTATGAACCAGTGCACATCGGGGGATTTCAACAGGGCTTTCACTAATTTACATCAGCTGAGAAGCTGGCCCACACCAGCCAGATCTCAGAAATTCACAGCTTTAAAAAGAGCCAAGGTTGAGAGAGAAAGACAGACAGAGCTTGGTGATCCCGAGGAAGAGACTGAAAGCACTGAGTGAGCCAGACATTTTATGAGCTGCCCTCCACACCGCCACACTTCAATGGTCTTGTTCTTGGCACAATAAATGATCCTCTTATTGCCTAATGAAGCTTCAGTACATACAAAGAAGGTGAGGAAAGGGGTGCATTTCAGTCAAGCCTTCACAATGACATCTCTGCTTTTTAGATCACCCTGAAGTAAAATTGGGCAGGTATCTACATTACAAATCATTCGCTCATTAGGACTGGAGATAGCTCTCTGGAAAATTACCAGGCAAAAGATGGTAGCCCTGTGATCATGGCACTGGATTGCGACTCAGGAGACATAGTTATGAAAGCTTATGCTCAAATAAATTTGTTAGTCTCTAAGGTGCCACAAGGACTCCTCGTTCTTTTTGCTGATACAGACTAACACGGCTACCACTCTGAAACCTATCAGGAGATATAGATTCAATTCCTGGTGCTGCCAGACTTCCTGTGAGATGAAATCACCTAATCTCTCTTTAAAACGGAGATAACACTTTCTTACGTTGCTGCAGTGTTGTGAAGATAAAGTAATGTTTATGAGGTACTGGGTTCAATATAAACATCTGAACTGGATATCAATAGCACTGGGCGGGGGGCTTCCAACCACCATATCATCCTGGAACTAGATATCTATAATATCTGGCACTGAAATATTGCTCATGGAGTAATGGAAGTGACCTTGCAAGCTATCCTTTCCACCCTCCCCATGCCCCGACATTCCAGTGAAGAACTGATGTAGAGAACAACCAGAGGAACCATTTGTAATACTTAAGTTTTACTTTAAAGACGAACAGATTTATTTGGGCATAAGCTTTTGTGGGTAAAAAAAACCCACTTCTTCAGATGCACGGAGTGAAAATTACAGATGCAGGCATTATATAGTGACACATGAAGAGAAGGGAGTTACCTCACAAGTGGAGAATCCAGTGTTCACAGGTGCCACCGGACTCCTTGTTGTTTTTGTGGATACAGACTAACACGGCTACCTGCTGATACTTAAGTTTTACTGGTTCTACAAAACCCGCATGATTTTCAGCACCGTCTACTGACACCTTAACTATTAATTATTTAAAAATATACTAAAATAGAGCACGCCTGCAATAGTTCCTTTCTCCTGAGTGGTTGAATCACAGAACATTGGCTTCAGCAAATTTCCTGTAATTTTTTTAATTTCTTCTGCTTTGCATCATTTAGCAATCCATAGACTTGGCTTGATTTGCAATGTTGACAAAATGTCTATTTTAGCACAGGAAACATATGGTCACTTGCTTAAATTTGTGCATCTTGACTCAAAAAAATGGTGCTCCTTGTTATTCAGAAACAGGCCCAATTTTGCTACCAAACGTAACATTCCTCATTAGTTTTGTGAAGGTGGGCCCAGTCGTGAACTTATTGCAAAATGAGGAAAACATTGCTTTTGGAGTAGTTTTGCAGTTAGATAGGAATATTTCTCCCACATCTAGGATTAAACTAGGTGCCTAGCCAAATTCAACCTCAGGCAGTTACATTCTTCCTACCTAAATTCCTCCTGTAGTTTCATTTTCATGTCTTGTCTTAAATTGTTGTACACTGTTCTTTTGTGCTGTTAAACTGCTACTGTTCCATTTTAGGAGCAGCTGTATTTCAGTGTTGGATGTTGAAATATCTCTAGAAATAATGGTCAGAGCACTGGGCTGGTATTCAAACATATTGTGTTCTAGTTTACATGGTGAATAGACACAATATAAGAAGACAAAGACAGATAGACCAATTAGATATTCCCCCTTAGTCACTGCTGTCTTCGGTGCTTTTGGAGAATTCACTTAGAATATGTCTACGTTGCAACTGGAGGTTTGTTTGCAGCTCCGGTGGACACATCCATACTACTATGGCTCAAAACAGCAGCGTAGCTGCAGCGGTGAAGACTTCAGCAATGAAAGTAGGAACCCAGCGTTCCCAGCGTGTTTGTACAGCATGGTCTGAAGCCCATACTGCTACATTTATACTGCTATTTTTAGCACACAAAAGGCTAGTACACACTGCAATCACACTGCAATCACACCTCAGATTGCTCTGTAGACCTACCCTTAACCTCTCTGTGCCTCCATTTGCCCATCTGTAAAATAGGTAAATTACTTTTTATTTCACTAAGACCCCAATTCAGGAAAGCACAAGTGCTTAACGATAAAAATGTGCTTAAGTATGTGCTCAAAATTAAGCATGTGGTTAAGTGCTGTCTTGAATGGGGAGGCTTGCTTGAATTGTGGCCAAAGGGACTGATAGGACAGTTACCTGTTCTGTAACTGGCGTTCTTCGAGATGTGTTGCTCAGGTGTATTCCACAGTAGGTGTGCGTGCTCGCCATGTGCACCGGTGCCCCAAGTTTTTCCCTTAGCAGTACCCGTAGTGGGGGAGCCCCGCTGCGACCCCTGGAGTGGCGCCTCTATATCGTGCCATAAAGGGGGCTGCGCGCTCCCCCCACCCTCAGTTCCTTCTTGCCAGACAACTCCAACAGAGGGGAAGGAGGGTGGGACGTGAAATACACCTGAGCAACACATCTCGAAGAACGCCAGTTACGGAACAGGTAACTGTCCTTTCTTCTTCGAGTGATTGCTCATGTGTATTCCACAGTAGGTGACTCCAAGCTATACCTGATGGAGGTGGGTAGGAGTTTAAGGGTTACCCGGGCGGAGTACCGCCCTACCAAACCCGACGTTATCCCGCGTTTGGGAGACGATCGCATAGTGCGATGAAAAGGTGTGGACAGAGAACCATGTAGCGGCCCTGCAGATGTCCTGAATAGGGACATGAGCCACGTAGGCAGCCAACGAAGCCTGAGCTCTCGTCGAATGAGCCTTTACTATAGGAGGTGGGGGAACCCCTGCCAGGTCGTAACACATGCGTATGCACGAGGTGATCCAGCGGGAAATCCACTGGGTGGAAACCGGTCACCCCCTCATGCGCTCGGCCGATGCAATAAACAGCTGAGGGGATTTCCAAAATGGCCTGGTTCTGTCCAGGTAAAAGGCCAGCGCTCTACGCACATCTAACATGTGCAGGCGCCGTTCCTCATTGGAGGAATGGGGCTTAGGACAGAGAACCGGGAGGAAAATGTCCTGTTCTTTGTGAAAAGCTGAGACTACCTTCGGCAGAAAAGCCGGGTGCGGGCGGAGCTGGACCTTATCCCTATGGAAGACCGTGTACGGGGGCTCGGAGGTCAGGGCCCTAAGCTCCGAGACCCGGCGGGCTGAGGTTATGGCCACCAGGAACGCCACTTTCCACGACAAGTGGGACCAAGAACACGTGGCCAAGGGCTCGAAAGGGGGCCTTGTGAGGCGGGAGAGCACTAGGTTCAGAGCGGGACCGGGGGTCTAGCGTAAGGGAAGGCCTGATCCAGCCCTTTTAGGAACCGGGACGTCATGGATTGTGAAAACACCGAATAGCCCTGCACCGGGGGGTGGAAGGCCGAGATGGCCGCTAGGTGTACCCTGACCGAAGAGGGTGCCAGCCCTTGGGTCCTGAGGGCCAGGAGATAATCAAGGATAAGTTGGACAGACGCGGAAGAGGGGGAGGAACCTTTCTCCCTTGCCCACCTGAAGAACCGATACCAATTAGCTAGATAGGTACGATGTGTGGACGGTTTCCTGCTTTCTAGCAGGACCTGTCTAACACCCTCCAAACATCTCCCCGCCTCCTCATTTAACCATGGAGCAGCCATGCCGTCAAGTGGAGCCCAGGTTGGGATGGAGGAGACATCCTCCCTCCTGGGAGAGGAGGTCTGGTCGAAGGGGCAGCCTGTGCGGGGGGGCCACTGAAAGCTGCAGGAGGGTCCCGTACCAATGCTGACGGGCCCAATCCGGGGCTATGAGGATAATCCGCGCCCTGTCCGCCTTCACCTTCTGTAGGACCTTGCCTATCAGGGGGAAGGGCGGGAAGGCGTAGAACAGGCTGCCCGACCATGGGATTAGGAATGCGTCCGATATCGCCCCTTCGCCTCTCCCTCCACAGAGCAGAATCATGGGCATAGGCGATTCTGGGCGGTGGTGAATAGATCTACCTGGGGAGTGCCCCACTGTAGGAAGAGCCGCCTGGCCACCTCCCTGTGTAGAGACTATTCGTGTTGTTGGGAGAAAAACCTGCTTAGGTGATCCGCGAGCGTATTGCGCTTGCTGGGCAGGTGAAAAGCCCTTAAAAGGATGTCGTGGGCTATACAGAACTCCCACAGGAGCTGGGCTTCCTGGCACAAGGCCACGGAACACGTGCCCCCTTGTCTGTTGATATAATACATCGCAGTCGTATGGTCTGTTAGGACTCTGACCACCTTTCCCCCTAGGTGCTAGCTGAAGGCAATGCATGCCAGGCGCACGGCCCTGAGCTCCCTGACATTTATGTGTAGGGACAATTCCGAGGCCGACCATCTGCCCTGGGTTTTGAAGCTCCCCACATGGGCTCCCCATCCCAGGTCCGAAGCGTCCGACACCAAATCTAGTGAGGGAGGGGGATCCCGGAAGGGGATACCTTGAAGCATGTTGCTCGGGAGGGACCACCATTGCAGGCCGTCCTTAGCCTGGGAATACTGGGAGGCCAGCCAGAGTTGGAGAGGCCTCATCCTGAGCCTGGCATGTCGCACCACGGAGGTGCATGCTGCCATATGGCCTAGGATTTGAAGACACACCCGTGCTGTCATCACAGGGAAGGCCGTGACCGAGGCGATGAGACCGTTGAGCGTCTCGAATCCGTCCTGGGGGAGGGAGGCCGTGGCCACCAGCGAGTCTAACAGCGCCCCTATGAAGTGTATGCGCTGAACGGGGACTAACGTGGATTTTTCCTCCTTTACCACTAGGCCTAGACTCGTGCAGGTGTCTAGCAGGAACTCCATCTACGCCTGCACCTGGGACTGAGACTTGCCCTTGAGCAACCAGTCATCCAGGTAGGCGAAGATCTGCAGCCCGTTCCTCCTGAGGTGGGCTGCGACCACCGCCATGCATTTGGTGAAAACCTGGGGGCCGTAGAAAGGCCAAAGGGGAGGACCGTAAACTGGTAGTGGTCTGTCCCTACCAGGAAGCGGAGGAAATGCCTGTGGCCCTCAAAAATCTGGATATGGAAGTACGCATCCTGGAGGTCCAGGGCTGCGAACCAATCTCCCGGGTCCAGGGATGGGACAATAGAGGCCAGGGACACCATACGGAATCTGCAGCGAACCAGAAACTGGTTGAGATTCTGCAGGTCGAGGATGGGCCTGAGCCCACCTTTCGCCTTCGGGATCAGGAAATACCGGGAATAAAACCCTTTATCCTGGAATTCCTGAGGTACCCTCTCCACCGCGCCTAGGGTGAGGAGGCACGTCACCTCCTGACTTAGGAGGAGGGCGTGCTCCGGGTCCTCCGGGGCATCCCGGGATGGAGGATGGTGCGGAGGGGGTGAATCAAACTGCAGCCTGTACCCCTCGGAGATGGTACTGAGGACCCACCGGTCCGACGTTATACGGGACCAATGCACTCTGAAGGCTGCTAAACGGTTGCCAAAAAACAACTTTATTAACTGGGGGGGGGGGTGTTTCCCTGGCAACAGGCCAGGTGGCCCCCCGCAAATAGTCAAAAATGCCTCTTGCCCTGCCTCTTGCCCTTCGAGGGTCCAGGGCTGGGGCTGAACGGAACTGGCGCTGCGATCTGCGTCTCTGGTCCCTAGGCCTCTTGGGCGGGGGCTCATACCTGCCCCTTGCAGGGGGAGCCGAGGGCTGCGGTCTGGGTTTGTCCTTGGCTGGCGGGACCACAGACCGAGTGTCTGCAGGGTGGTGCGAGAGTCCTTCATCCCATGCAGACGAGTGTCTGTCTGGTCCGCAAATAATGCCTTGTCGTCAAATGGCAGGTCTTGCATCAGGGACTGGGATTCCACTGACAGCCCGGATAGCGAAAGCCACGACGCCCATCGCATGGAGACAGCCGAGGCCATCGAACGAGCCGCCGTGTCAGCTGCATCCGAGGCAGCCTGGAGAGCTGCTTTCGCCGCCGCCGCATCCTCGTCCACTAGAGCTCTGAACTCCTTCCTGTCCTGCTCTGGGAGGGAGGGCTCAAATTTAGGCAGGGATCCCCACAAATTGAAGTCATACCTGCTCAGGAGCGCTTGATGGTTTGCCACCCTGAGCTGGAAACTGGCAGAGGAATAAACTTTTTTCCCAAAAGTGTCCAGTCTCCTGGCATCCTTGTCTTTGGGAGTTGGAGCGGGTTGGCCGTGTCTTTCACGGTGGTTGATGGACTCCATCACCAGTGAGTTTGGGGTAGGATGAGTGTAGAGGTACTCATGCCCCTTCATTGGCACGAAGTATTTCCGCTCCACCTTCTTGGAAATGGGCAGTAGAGAGGACGGGGTTTGCCATAGTCTGGTCGAAATGTTGGCCACCCCTTGGTGAAGCGGCAGTGCCACAAGGCCCGGTGCCGAGGAGGAGAGGACGTTGAACAAATTGTCCGATGGCTCCCCAATGGCTCCTCCATCTCCTCCGCCTGCAGCTGGAGGTTGGCGGCTACATGCCGGAGGAGCTCCTGATGCGCCTTGAAATCCTCCTGAGAAGGAGGGGGCGGTGCCGCTATGGACTCGTCCGGTGCCAATAGGAAGACCGGGACGGCCCTTAGGGCATCGGGTGGTGCCGGTAGGTCGCACTCTGTGTCAAGATCCGAGTGCGGTGCCGGTGGTGCGGCACCCGAGGACTACTCTCTGTGCCGAGGCAGGGACGCCGAGGGCGCTTGGGATGCCCCAGCCACGGAGCGGGGCCTCGCCGGTGCGGGCGCCTGGGGCCACGGTCCCCACTGGCACCACTGTCCTTGCCATGGCACCCCTTGCCAGTGAGCCACCTGGGGTCCTACCAGGGTCACCTGTTCCTGGGGGACGGTGCGGCCCGGGGAAGGACGGCTGGGAGCCGAGGCAGAGGTGGCCGAGGAGCGCACGGTGCCGTAGGAACGGCTCGACCGGTCCCGTCCATGTCGGGTCCTGCCCCGGGATTTAGACCTCGACGACGATGAGACGTATACGTCGGAGGTACTGTCTCTGGAGTCCTGTCGGTGACCGCGGGTACGACGCCACAGTGCCGGTGACTGCCGGGATGCACTCCGAGCATGGTGCGCGCCGCGGTATGATCGGCGGTGCCGATGGCGTCGAGACCTGCTAACGCTGCGGCTAGACGAAGAGCGTTGATGCTTTCTGTCCCGGCGCCTGCGGCCCCTGTGGGTCGAGGACGACTCCAGCGACTTTCTCCCAGGCAACCCTGACAACAGAGTGGAGGTCTGTTGGGGGCTACGGGAAGGCCCGGTGGGTCGAGTAGAGGCGTCGACCGCCGACCTGGCCGGTGAGGGTTGGTGAGCACCCAAGGGCGGCTTCCCTCAGGACCGGGGCCCCAGATCGGGCGGCCCGCTTGGTACCGGCATGACGAGGATGTCGCGCGCTGCCTGGGCTGCCTCCAGCGTCGATGGAACCCTTATCGCCGGGGAGGTGTGCGCGGACGGAGCCGGACTACTCCGCTCCGCACGAGTCGGAGGTCTGGGTCCCGAGGGGGATCGTGGGCTAGCCAACTCGTGTCCGGCCTCACCCCTGTCCTTGGTGCCGCTGGGTCTTGCCTTGCTTCTTGGCAGGGGAGCGGTGCCGACTGGTGGATGGGGCTTCTCTCCGCACCAAGGACGCGGTGCCCAGTGCCGAGTCGGGTCGGCGCGCCGGTACCGGGGCCAATGCTGACTCCATAAGCAGGGCCCGGAGTCGGATCTCGCGTTCGCGCTTAGTCCGGGGCTTGAAGGACTTACAAATTTTACACCGCTCACTTATGTTAGCCTCGCCCAGGCAGCGAAGACACTCGGAGTGTGGATCACTTCTGGGCATGGAATTGTGACAGGAGTTGCACGACTTGAAGCCTGGGACTCGGGGCATGCCCCGGGCCAGGCTACTAACTGCAGAAAACTAGTAACAGTCGAGGTACTACCAAGGATAGAAGCTACAGCAATGCTGGAGCACAAGTTCCGACTACCTTCACTGGCGGCCAAAAGGAACTGAGGGTGGGGGGAGCACGCAGCCCCCTTTATGGCACGATATAGAGGCGCCGCTCCCCCACTACAGTACTGCTAAGGGAAACACTTCCGGCACCAGTGCACGTGGCAAGCACGCACACCTACTGTGGAATACACATGAGCAATCACTCGAAGAAGAACCAAGGATTTCAATAGGCATTGGTTCAGTCCCTACTTAATTACTCTTTGCAAAACTCGGATGTTTGGAAAGCACTTTGAACTCCTTGGATGAAAGGTGCTATGGGCCTCTCTTTTCGAAAGGGGAGATGATTATAATACACTACTCCCTTGTAAAGATTTCACTGACATAAAAGCTTTTTCTTTCCCCTCGATGAGGGAGAAAAAGAAAAAACTGATTCAAATTTAAACCTTTACATTCAGTAACATTTCCCTACTTTTTTTTTTTTTTTTTTAAATCCCAATCTGAACAGCTTTCCACTTTCCGGTCACCTTGAGAACATATTTGAAATATTCAAGAGCATAAATTAAAATGACTGATGAGGGGTCAGAGATGCCATGAACATGCCATATTTTTAGTGACATCCTTCAAATGTCAATCAGCAATCAGGGGAGATTAAATCACTGCAGGGTAACATATCTTTGTTCTGTTTATCTTTCAGAAGATTGTTCCCGGTATTCTCTTGATACTGTAACTGACCTTCCTTTGGGACAGGTACTTGTGTGGAGCTATTTGTTTCGCTCTCCTCGTGGATGTTTGAATAATAATTAAAGTTTTGTGAGGGGAGCCATGTTATTGGCGTGATTTACAGTACACCAGATGGCTAGGATGTCTGCTAGATTCCGTTTGACTGCCATGAAGAGTAAATTGAAGACTTCCCTCAATGACCTATCAGAGGACAGAGATTACTGCGGCAATTACTGCATGATCTCCATTGCTTCCTACAACACTTTGTAAAGCCACTGGCACTGCAATTACTTTTTGTGCATGACCCATCTTATTTAGGATGTGTGTTATTCCATTAAATTATTTGGCACAGAGCCGTGATGCTGAGGGTGATTAAAGTGCCAGGTATTTATATACAAGTAAGGTTATGGTAGATTTATGCCATGGGTCATGGCTTCAAAAAAGTCCACCCAAGTGGCATGGAGCAGTTAGGTCAAGAGCAAATCCCCTTTTCCTTGCATGGAGACAAACAACTGTTCTAAATTGCAGCATCTTCTGTGGATACCATCGCAAGCCCCATCTCATAATCAGGAAGAGGTGAGCTGCAGCCCACTTTGGGCATGCTATATCTAAATGGTTTCAAAAGGATGGGATAATCCTGTACACTCATCCCTTATTAAATACCGATGTCTGTGTATTAGGGAGAAATACACAGCAGTCAAAAAGGGATGTCAGCTGAAGTCCCAACTGAGGGGCTAAATGGGAAAGTTAAATGTTGAGACACTGTCCTTGACCTGCATAGGCCACTCCTGTCACAACCACATCCGAGTTAGGCAGGTGATCCCATGGCAATGAAACCGTTACATCGATTCACACATGTATTCTCTAGGCAGGTGTGCACATACATATATGCATAGCTATATGCACACACATTGTATCATATTCACATATAGGCACACAAACCTGTTCCACTAGACATTTTTGGGAACCTTCTCACTTGTCCCAGTACCATGGCTGCTGTTCCACCAGATAACGACCCTGGAAATCTAGTGTATACCAGGCCACAACCATCCATTCATTAAGTTTTTCTATTTCACCCATTCACATAGTCAAATATACTCACAATGATACCTTAGTGCCTGCTTGTGCTGGAATTATTCCCTCATTGGTTGTCTTTATCTGAAAGATTGGAAACACTTGGGTGGCAACAATCTTGTCTTTCATGTGTTTTGCAAACCACCTTGTATTTCAGAGGCAGTGTGACCCAGCGTATAGGTCAATGGACTGGAACTCCAGGTGCCTGGGTCTACTCCTAGCTGTAGTACTGATCGTCCATGCGACACCTCTGTGTTTCTCCTTCATCCCTTAAAGACTGCCTTGGCTATTCAGATGTGTAAGCTCCTTAGGGAAGGGGAGATCTCTCACTATGTGTTTGTACAGTGCACAGCACATGGGCCTTGATTTGGACAGGAGCCTCTAGAAGCTACTGTATAACAAATAAGTGGGGGACACAGTCTGTATTTCAGTTGGCGCCTGTATCTATTTAAGGTCTTCTGCATTTCATCAGGCACGTCAGTGCTCTAATTTCAGTGCACATAATGTGTGCTCTGCGTTACCCAATCGACACAACTGCAAAACATCCTGCAGCAATAAAAACAACATATGACCTTTTAATTAAACATTTTGAAGCCATTCATTTATTAAGACGACACATTCCTGAGTAATACTTCATCTAGTTTATTCTGAGGCTGCTGCATTAGCAGTTTTAAGCCCGACTTTTTACTGACCTTCGGGCAAGATAAAGACGCCTGAATTATATTCTCCTTTCTTAACTGGCACCATTAAACACTTGTTCTCTTCCGGGGTAAGCTCTACCAATGGTGTGAGGACAATAGGAACTAGGGACTCTGATGGAACTATAATTATTTACCTAGCGTACACTACAAACACTACAATGGCACGGCTACACCACTGCAGCATTGTAGTGTGGACACAGGCTCCAGTGATGGAAGGGATTTTCCCTATTCCTTGTAGTAAACCCATCTCCTCAAGAGGTGGTAGCTAGGTTGACAGAAGAATTCTTCTGTCAACCTAGCGGTGTCCATACCAGGGCTTAGGTCGGCTTTTTCACACCCCTGAGCAATATAGCTAGGTCGACCAGCTTTAAACCTGGTCAGAGTGTTGTTGTTTTTTTCCCCTCCCCATGAAAAATTGTGACTTTTCCTAAAAAACCCTGGCAAAACCCTACCCCTGAAAATCAATTTTTGTTTGGACAAAAACTGATTTGAAAAAAAAACCCAAATATGGCCAGAATTGCCAAAAAGCAGAACATTTTGGAGTTTTCGATTTTCTGATTGAAAAATTATTTTTATCGAAGAAAGCAGACACCTTGTGTAAAAATTTTCACTTCATCAAAAACCAAAACTTCCAACGACAACAACAAAATCTCCTTTTCCTTCTTTGTGTCTATGCCCATGGTATTCCATGTTTTTTCTTTCCCTTTTCAAAAGCTGTCACTGGAAATAAATAAATAGATTTGTGCTGAAAACCAACATTTTTGATTTGCAATGAAATCTCCAAAAATATTGGAAATGGGCATTCCCTACAGAAATTTCCAGTTTGATGGGGGGAAAAAATTGATAGGGGGGGGGGGGTAATGAAGGGGGAAGCATTTTGAAGGAAAAGTTTCAACCAGATCCACTTACCATACAAGCTCACATTCCTTTCTGCACTTACACTCTTGCTTAACTTTAAACATGAGTGTTGTCCCATGAAAGTCTACTTGCGTGATTAAAGTTAAGCACGTGTTACACGTTAGCACGACTGGGCCTAACTGGACAAGGCAGAGAAAGGCTATGTCTACACTTAAAACGGTACAGTGGAGCTGCTGCAGCACTTCACTGTAGACCCTCACTACAGCAATGGGAGAACCTCTCCCATTGCTGTAGTAAATCCATCTCCCCAAGAGGTAGCAGTTAGGTTAATGGAGGAATGCTTATGTCAGCCTAGCAATCTCTACACAGTGACTTGGGTTGGCTTAACTACATCACTCAGTGGGGATTTTTCACACCTCTGAGCAACTAATTTTCTAGTGTAGACTGTCCCAAAGGGTTAATCATTCTGGGTGGGGGCTTGTTTCTGTACCTGAGAGCACAATCCTTAGGTGCTTCAGTGTGTTTCCCTCGCTGTGATTGGATAGCTCTGCTGAATGGCGTGAATGGGAAGTTCATAGTTCTGCCTCTATGCCCTCACCTCCTCTCCCTGCTTTGTGTCCATGAGATCCCAAGGAAGATGCAGAAGCTCAAGGGAAGGCAGGCACTGCGAATTGAATATGCAGGAGTTCAAAGGCCAAGTGGCGGCTTTCTTTGCTTGTGCACCCACCTGTGTGTATTGCAGAAACAATCTGGCCCTACATATCAAGGGGAATCGGAGCTGGAGAAAGAGAGAGAGCGGCACAGAGAATGCAAGGAAGGAGACAGACAAAGCAACCGTTTTGGGCTAAGCCAGGCAGAGGTAGGCCATCTATCATCAGCCCAAAAGGACAAGTGCACTCATTCATTTAGTATAACATGCTTTAAGCACTTGGCTTAGGATGAGGCAAGTGGAGGACTAGCCAAGACAGCAGCACTATGCTTTCAATGAGGTGCCACTTGCCTGTTCTGTACAGTGAAGAAAAGGATGGTTAATGGAACTAATTAAGAGGTTTGAATGTCCTTCTGACCTTTGTTTCCCACCTTCCCCTGCCTTCCAGGTGAATAGGAGTGTAAGAGAGAGGGAGAGGGGAGCAGCCCATTCAGCCAGTTAGATTGAACTGGTTGGGTGATTTATGATTTTTAATTAAAGGATTTAAGGTTTATATAAATTGACATTTTTCCTGCAAAAGGGGGGGAGGGGTGAGATGGTCTGTGGGTGGGTGGGAGGGAGTGGGGGGTTGAAGCTACATCAATTATTTGACAGAGAATATGCAGGTCAGTGTACTCTGAGTTCTCCCATGCATGCGTGTGAACATATACTTATGTATATAATTAGCAACACCTTGCCTCACAAAAAGTCTCCCAAGGGCGTGACAGACTGCCAGAATGAGACAGCTGTTGAACAGCACACAGGAAAGCAGTTTAGAAGGGAAAGCATATTGCTCAGTTGAAACTTTATATTCTCAGTTACATCCTGACCCCTTTACGCCACTCCAGCAGTGTAAAAGAACTTTAAAGTGGGCGTGAATGGTCCTTTGAGAAGATACCCATGCAGAGGGCCTATCTCAGCCAGCACAGAACTGGGGTAAGGGCTCTGCACCAGCTCTGCTCCTAGAATATTGGGATGGAGGAGGAGAGGAGGTGCAGTCAGAGCACACTGCGTTCCTGTTATTGTCTGAGTACTTGGGCCCAGGGGAAGCAGACCATAAGGTTGAGGTTGAGGCTCAATGGGACCCCAGAATACAAAGAGCATAAAGATGGTTTAAAACCTCCTTAACTTCCCCCTTTCTCCAGCCTTGCATTCTAGCATTGCCAACATGAACTGTTAACCAAAAAATCATGTCATATGCAAAAAAGTCATGAGATTGGCTTTAAAATCATGATATTTTGAAAAATAATACATTTGGAGTTTCTTTCATTTGTCTTCAGGTTTTTGAGACTTTAGGGTTCACATTGTCAAACTTTTTTCTGCAACCACCAGGGCTAGGAACGTTTTTTCCCCTAAATGAAAGCTTAGAGTCTCTTGTAATCACAGGGCTCCAGGAGGTAGGGTAATAAAATCCTGAGAGTTGGCAACACTGCAACAGATAAAGTGATAACTGGCTCTAGGGACCTGCTTCTGATTTCACTTAGACCAACATTAAGCTGGAGTATCTCTGGTGACTTCAGGACAGTTGCTCCAGATGCTCATGGTGTATGAGAGAGAAAGAACAGGTGCTGTTTTTTGAAAATCAAGCCCTGTATCTCTTGGTTTAATAATACACAATTTGTTTCCTACAAGTCCAGCTTATTTTGTTCTTTATGGAAGACATAAGGTGCACTGAATAGGACAGCACGAGTGCCTTTGTCATGCAGGAAGTGCTAATAATTATCTTCTGTGAGCAAAGTTGTTATTGTTCTTAGTCTAGTAGCACCGTCAAATGAAATTAGGGCCCCATTGTGCTAGGATTTGTACATAGTGAGAAACAGAACTGTTCCCAAAGAACTTACAATCTAAACAGACAGACACGGTGGGAGAAAGGAAGTGTTATTCTCTCTGTTTTACAGATGGGGAACTGAGGCACATAGAGATTAAAGACCGGTTTACACTTAAAAGTTAAGTTAACATAGCTACAGCGCTCAGGGGATGTGAAAATGCACACCCCGGAACCTGGTAGTTATGCCCCTTTAATCCCTGGTGTAGACTTGGCTAGGTCAATGGAAGAATGCTTTTTTTGACCTAGCTACCGCTGCTCAGGGAGGAGGAATTCCCATAGTAACAGCAACCCCCCCCCCAATTACTGTAGGAAGCATCTATACTACAGCACTACAATGGCATAGTTATGGTGCCGTGGCTGTGCCTCTTTAGTGCCTGTAGTGTAGACATGGGCTAAGTGACTTGCCCATGGTCACAGAGGGAGTCTGTGGCAAAACCAGAAACTGAAACCAGATTTCCTATGTACCCAGGACCTTAACCACAAGACTGTCCAAGCTGCTTTTCAATCCTTTGGGTAGAGGCCTCTGTAGAAGTGCAAACTGGTTTTGTTCCGTATTGCTTCTTCGGAAATACACGCAAGCAAGGGAGCCCTTCCCAGCTTGCTGAAAAGCTGTTGAATCAGGGAAGTTAGAAATGGGAAAGAGGTGTTAGGTCATCTAGTTCATTCCCCAGAAAACTAGTAACTGGGTTGTTGAATAACTATATGGAATAATCATCTTTACATCGTCCACATCCACATCATCTTTACTGATAATTACAACATTTTCTTCTAAATGCAGGCACAGCCCTCTGCAAAGCTGGCTGGATGTTATTAGTTTGATTTAAAACATTAGGCTCTAGATTAGCCATCAAGACTTCCCTGGCTTTTCAGCAGATCTAGGGCACGGCAAAGCTTGTCCCATCAAGCGTTTTTAATGTTCTGATTATAACATCATTGTCCAGTAAATTAGTTATTTGCAAATTGTATATAACGCTTTGGGAGAATTCCATTAGGCATGATTCTCTTTTATATCAAAGCCTTTTTACACCACTCTGGCAGTGTAAAGGGGCCTTGAAATGGTCAGGATCTTAGTGAAATGGCTTGTCTATGCAGGGAAATTAACCAAAATAGCTATTCTGAAATATTCAGCGAGATTTTCTAGAATAGCTTGTTGACAGATGTTCGGCTGCGGGTGTGTGTTCCCCTTGTGTGCTGTCCCAGCTCTGCTCAGACAGTTGGCACAGTAGACCTCGAGCAAACCGCTCAATGACCACCAGATCCATTAAGGCACCTAGGCACCCAGTCAGGTTAATTGTCGATGAAGCATGGTACTAATATCCCGCAGACTCTACCGGACCACTAATCATAGAATCATAGAAGATTAGGGTTGGAAGAGTCTTCAGGAGGTTATCTACTCCAACCCCCTGCTCAAAGCAGGACCAACACCAACTAAATCATCCCAGCCAAGGCTTTATCAAGCCGGGCCTTAAAAACCTCTAAGGATGGAGATTCCACCACCTCCCTAGGTAACCCATTCCAGTGCTTCACCACCCTCCTAGTGAAATAATACATGTATGACTGTAACAATGGACCAGCTTAGTGAATGGCAGGACTTTCTGTTCCTCCCTAGGGTAGACAAAGACACTCCCTCTGAGATGCATCTTTATACCCTGATACAAACAAGTTACGTCCTGCCCCTCTGACATAACTAGCCACATTGGGGGCAGTAACTATCACCCATCACCTTGTCCATGTTGGTTCAATCAGAATAGCTCTATTACGTACTGTCATCCTGACCTTACCTTTTAGGAGGGGTCAGTGTGTTCCTATTATCCTTGGGGAAGGTTTTTGTACCATCCTTGATATTGGGATGTTCTGGTACCACTTGATATCTGGATGTGTTTGCGTGAGTACTCTGTGCCTAGCACTTAGGAATGTGTATTTCTGCAATATCGGCCCTGTTCTTGCCAGATTCTGTGAGCAGGTCCAGCGTCTTGCCCACAGCTTGTCTTTGTTTTATATCAGTAAAGGTTTGACTACTACTTTAGCCTAGGCCTCAGATCCAGGGACTCATGTCTCAGGCTCTCTTCCTACTACATTGCTATTCTGGTTAATTTCCCCATGTAGACAAGCCCAAGTGAATATCAGGCTTGTGAGTTGGAACCAGGATATACTCTTGTATTGGTTTTTCAACCAACGATATGATTAAACTGAAATGATGAGTCAGAGTTTTCTTTGAGGGTTAGATATAATTGAAAGCCTGCAACATTATAGTTATATTTATGTAAAATAAGTTAAATTGTTCCAACATGGAACAATTCTCAAGATAGTGTTATTTTTATATAGGCACTTGATTTGAAAGATTGACTTATTCTATTAACCTTGATGTGCTGCATCCTTAAAAAGTGCAGGATCTTTTCATACATAATCTAGTGCATTCAGGCAGGGGGTAAAATTTTCAAAAGCTCTTAAGTCCCATTTAAAAAAAAAAAGACTTAGGCTCTTAGGAGTCTTAAGACAGAGATTTTTAAAGGCATTTAGTTACCTAACAATGCAGATAAGTGCCTGGTGGGATTTTCAAAAGCACCTGCACACCTAACTTTCATGGAAGTTAGGCACTTAGGGGCTTTTGAAAAGCCAACTAGTCATCTTTAGGTGCCAAAATGCTTTTACAAATCTGGCCCTTAAATGCTTTTGAAAATTGTACCCATAGTCTGTATTTCCGATAGAGACGGGAATGGACCTAAACTCTGGATACCCACTGGGCCAATCTGAATGCAAAATCTAACACCACCCCAAATGCTGGATGTGCTCTAAATTTTACACCCCCATGTTTGGGAACATTTGCACATTAAGTTTTTGGTCTGGAAGGGATTGATTTGGATCAGGCAAGGCACATAGGAAGTGTGTGGCGTTCAAATCAAAGGAAAGATAAAGAGACGTGTGTTAAAACCACTGATGTTTGAAATTCCTTCTTTGAGGCTTTGGTTGAATTTGGGAGGTCAGATGGCCTTGTGGTAAATTTAGTTAATATTGAATTAGTCAGTCCTAATATCCCGCGAGATAGCAGGAGGTAAACCTTGTATGCCATGCTCGTTGCTGCTGAGGTGCGTGCGTAAGAGATGGAACTGTTCATTGTAATGAGGACAGGTTGTTAATGAGACAGTGTTTTGGAGAAGAGCTTCATTAGTCATTTGCTATTCTTGTCACAGCTCAGAGTTAAGCTGGAATTGCTGGGTTGACATTAACTCATCCCATTATGCCTCAGTGTTAGAGTGCATTGGGATATGTTGTAACAACGGGCCCGTGAGTAAAAGACGTGATAGGACCTAATGCATGTTTCTGTGTGCGTACAGTGCCTCGCACAATGGGGCTCTGCTATTTCATTGGGACCTTGAGGCACCTCGGCACTACAAATAAATCACAGTAGTTCTTCAAGGGGTGAAAGGAATCCACAATGCCAGCTGCTCAC
Source organism: Emys orbicularis (assembly GCF_028017835.1). NCBI lineage: Eukaryota > Metazoa > Chordata > Testudines > Emydidae > Emys > Emys orbicularis. The sequence goes on from NC_088684.1 coordinate 138,919,976, forward strand.
AGTCCCTGCCCTGTCTCACTATATGCATACACTGTACCTAGCATCGTGAGGTGCTCATCTCAACTGAGACCTTTAGACCAAAGAATATGAGTAGTGCCAGGCCAACCATGAATTTACAAATTTTTCCAGGTCAGACTAATTGTAGTAAGTAAATGCAAAACTTTATTAGAAAGGAGCAAAGGCTGAAAGTATGTTTAAGTGAAGTCCTATTACTACTCCAAAAAACAATAAGAAAATAAAACCTGGATGCAAGAATCTAGAAATGCACAGATAAAAGATCCAGGCAGTTCCCCACTGCCATAAGGGAATGTAGGACCTCCTGATCAAATCCAGTGCGATCACAGGCAATCATAGAATCATAGAAGATTAGGGTTGGAAGAGACCTCAGGAGGTCATCTAGTCCAATCCCCTGCTCAAAGCAGGACCAACACCAACTAAATCATCTCAGCCAAGGCTTTGTCAAGCCGGGCCTTAAAAACCTCTAAGGATGGAGATTCCACCACCTCCCTATGTAACGCATTCCAGTGCTTCACCACTCTCCTAGTGAAATAGTGTTTCCTAATATCCAACCTAGACCTCCCCCACTGCAACTTGAGACCATTGCTCCTTGTTCTGTCATCTGCCACCACTGAGAACAGCCGAGATCCATCCTCTTTGGAACCCTCCTTCAGGTAGTTGAAGGCTGCTATCAAATCCTCCCTCACTCTTCTCTTCTGCAGACTAAACAAGCCCAGTTCCCTCAGCCTCTCCTCATAACTCATGTGCCCCACCCCCTGATAATTTTCGTTGCCCGCCACTGGACTCTCTCCAATTTGTCCACATCATTTTTGTAGTGGGGGGCCCAAAACTGGACACAATACTCCACATGTGGGAATAATCACTTCCCTCCATTTGCTGGCAATGCTCCTACTAATGCAGCCCAATATGCCGTTAGCCTTCTTGGCAACGAGGGCACAGTGTTGACTCATATCCAGCTTCTCATCCACTGTAATCCCCAGGTCCTTTTCTGCAGAACTGCTTAGCCAGTCAGTCCCCAGCCTGTAGCGGTGCATGGAATTCTTCCATACCAAGTCCAATACCGTCATACTATTGATAACCCCATTATATAATTGTATATTCTTTTATCTCTCACTATCGTTTTTGAAGAAGGATGGTAAAAATGGCAGCCCCTTCACAGATATTAGCAAGCCGATAGGTGGTATGTAGGGGTGGTAGTGGTGAGAATGGGATATGGGTTGGTGGATGGTGGAGAAGGAGCTGACAGACTGGTTTTTATCCACATGGCAGGAAAGAGAGGAAGAGCACTTGTCCTGTACCTTCAGATGTGAGCAGGTCATTAAGGATATGTACAGCTGTGAATGGGGGAGGGTGTCAGAGCTCAGGCTCCAGCTTGAGCCCAAATGTCTACATTGCAATTTTATAGCACCAAGACCGAGCGCCACAAGTCCGAGTCAGCTGACATTGGCCAGCTGCAGGTGTTTTACTCCAGTGTCCTAACATCTCCTAACACATTGGTTGGCCAGCTCAGGACACCATAGTTAGCCATGGACTTTCTAAAGCCCTAGTCCCACAAGCTGCACAGAGTGGACGGAACCCCATTTGAGGCCCTGTTGAAGTATTGCAGCAGGAGTCAGTCCATGCAGAGCAGTTTTCAGGATCAGAGCCTAAATGCTTATGTGGCTCTTTGGTCCCGGTCTCCAGAAAATGTTCATTTCTCTCAGTTAGTTTATATCACAGAAGGAGAAATTCATGCCAGCAAAGCCTTTCACTTTGCTTCATGAAATTCAATAACCAAACAAATAACTCAGTGTTTTGGGGTAAATTTTGCCTATTCACATAATGCTGTGATGGTGTAAAGCAAGCAATTCGCACTAAAAGAAAAAAGCAAAAGAGCGACAGAACATTTTCAGAAGGCCTCAGCTCTTTAAGTACACCCTATACTGTTCATCACTTTAGTAACAATCTCCTTGTTATGTTCCCTAATAGCCCCTTGTTAATTTGCCTCCTTTTAAGGTACAGATGCTAGCTCAGTTATTGTTTTGGTTTTTAAATTACCTAGCTATGTAATGATGAAAACACTTTTTCTCTTGAAAGTACTTTAATGAAAGTACATCTGACTTATTATTTTGCTGGATAGCAGCTCTATGTTCACTAATGGTGCCATACAGTGCAAATAATAATTGTCTCCGTGCCCCTCAGCTATGAAGTACATAAACATTAAGCTGTCTGCATTTTATAGATTGGGAAACTGAGGTAAAAAGATGAAGTTTCAGAGGAAGCCAGTGTCAGCCAGAATTAAAAACCAGGAGTTCCTGGCTCCCAGCTCTGTTCTCACACCATTACAGCTCACCTCCTTCTAATTACAGATGGCATATGTTAAAGATTAATGTATTGGAAAATTAAAATCATTGTGCATCACATTTCCCCACATCCATCCTTACATTTGAAGGACTATGTTTTCTCTGTGCACATGCCCGTATTCCAGGGTCCATGGGAGATTATCGAAGAAAACAGTAATTGCATGGATTTGTGATTGAGTTGTCAGTTCTTTGAGGCAGGGACTGTCTGTTCATTGTGTACAACACCTAACACAATTGAGTCCCGGTCCATGACAGGTTCCTACTTGCTACAGCAAGACAAATAAATATCATCATCATCATGAGTTGTGAGATTAATTAAAATGTTACGAATTCCACAGCTTCGGCTATCTCTGCTGGTGTGACTGGTAAATGCTGGGTGTTAGAAGATCATATGTGCACTGGGATCAGGACCATGCTAGCTACAACTCTGTTTAAATGTTATTGCTAACAGGGTTCTAGCATAGTTTGTCTGACCAGTGTAAACAGAGAGATGTCTCTCAATTTAATCTACTGCTAAACTTACTATCACCATACTAGTCTGCTAACCAAACTATGCTCAAGATAACAAAGATATAACAGGCAAAAAGGATGCATCTATACTACCAAATGTCCAGCAACTGTCCTTATACTACAAGGGACCATCCCTTCTGGAATATCTCCATGGTATTCCAGCTACAACTTCTTTGTTTTCATCAGCATTTTTTGCAGGAACAAAAACCATTTCCTGAGCAGCTCTAACTGCAAGCTCTTTGGGGCTGGGTATATCCAGTGTACTACAGCCCCTAGCACAAAGAGATCCCAATCCAGACTGGGGTCTCAAAATGGTATGGCAATAATAATAATAAGTACAAGAGAGCCTTTAGCAGCAAAACAGCCCTGAGCAACAGTGCATCTTCTGAGGTGGATTAGCTCCACTGTAATGGCTGTCAATAAGTATGTAAAAATTAGCAGGCATTCTCAGTATAGTGGTAGTTTTCTTACAATAATATACCCAGGAGTGACAACAAATTCTAAAAAAATTCCAATATGAGCAATGTCTGCAGAAATCAATGGTGCCACCTGATCTTGCATTGATTAAGAGGCCCTTGCACCAGAAAGTTCTCTAGCCTTTTGATTTTTTCCCTCAATTATAATGTTACACAGAAACCACTCCATTGATTTTTCTCCCCCACCTTGCTTTCCATTTAAAATATACAGCTTCAGATGTTGCTTACAGTTGCCTGTATTTTCAGCTCCCTCTGGTTCTCTTTCTGCAGAATCCCATCAGAAAAACGTGACTCAGATAAATAAAAATGGATAAGTATATCACCTTTTGGTACAAAATAATTGCAGCATTACCTACTGACTGACAGGTTCAGATATAATCCTTTCAGACTTTGTATTTAATACATATTTCTAATAGCTTTGGAGCAACAGATGCTTGGGCTGGGTGGGTTGTGGACCCAGCATGCCACATTTTCACTGCCATTCTGGAAGGTTACTCTTAATTTGCATGAAATATCATCAGAGTAGTATACGATCTTTAAGGCTCAACTGTGCAACTCTTGGTAACCACTGAAGTCCATTCGGGTCCTCGTGAGAACAAATGTTCACCACTGTCATTAAAGTGTCTAACAATTGGGCCCTGGGTAAACTGAGGGACAGAGACAAAGGACAGTGCTTTTCAAAGTAGCCTACAATCTTGGGTGCCTCATTGCTTGGGCGGGGATTTGCCACCTCTCAGATGAATACCCTAATTACTGGATTATGGTGTATTCCGATGTGCGTCTCTCTCCATCTCACCTGTTGAATTCCACTTTAATTAAATATTAATTGGGCCAGAGATAGAGTAAGTATGCCTCTATCGTCCACTGCTTAGGATGCTCACCTGAGAGGTGGCAGATCCCTGTCTTCTCATCATTTGATTGAGTAATTGAACCAGTGCCTCCTGTGTCCCAGGTGATTAACCTAACAACCGGGCTCTATGTTATAAGGAACGCCTCTTCCCACACCCAGCAGTTCTGTGTAGAGTTAGGCATGCTCTGAGCACGCCTACCAGATCAGGCCCAGTAGGAAAGAGAAGTGCTCCTGTGCCTATCTTCCCCTGGTTTGAGGATCACACTGGGGGCTCTCAGGGCCTACGCTGACAATAGCTAGGATTAGCCCCTTTAATGCAGCCCAATCTCTTTTGGACGCCCCTTCTCCTAGTCCTTGTCACAATCCAGCTTGTCCTGAATATGCCTGAATGATGAATTTTCAAAGAGAGAGGAATAAAGCAGGGTGGGGTTTTTTTTATACAACTTTTATACGTATCTATTTTTTCCCGAAAAATCCTTCATTCTTCTCCTGAAAGCCCTGCCAAACTTAGGTGCTATTTCTGGGTAGCAATTAGCAAAAGAATCAGTCCCAAAAATACTGCAGTTACCAAGCAGCAGAGATTAAGGGAAGAAAAAAAAAATCCAATGCTGTAGCCCCCTGGCACGTGATCTGCTTTTGGAACATGAGCAGGATCTCATGCCACACGCTGTGCTTTAATTTGAGAATCCAGTGCTACACTTTTAATTGCCTGCTCTTTTCCCTTTGCACCACAATTATATCTGACTGTCCCCAGAACTGTCTGATTTCCTGATCCCTGGGTGCTAATTGATCACTTGCACCTGACCTATGTGGCCATGAAATGTCTTTCCTTTCAAAGGTCAGGTGCTGCTACGGTTGAGCTTTGCCTGCTGCAGCAGAGTGAGCACAACTCTGCCCTCAATCAGATGGGCACGATTGTATTTCACAGATGGGAAAACTGAGGTACAGAGCAGTGAAGTGACTTGCCCAAGGTCACCTGTAGGCCAGTGACAGAAACAGGAATAGAACCCAGGTCTCCTAAATTCTAGTCCAGAGCTCTATCCACTATGTCTCCCTCAAGCTAATGATATTCCATCCTGATTTACATTACTGGGAGAGAGAGCAGAATTTGGCCCTGATGGCCTATGTGAATGCTATACGACAAATGGAGGATTTGACGGACGTTCTGCGATTACCTATGGTGACGCCGAGTTGAATAGCATGCATGACCTTACAAAGGGCCTGATTCTGCAAAACTCCTTTTACTTCAGTGTCTTCGATATACCCGCTTTATATAGATTGCTCGGCATGAGTCAAAATGGTGAATGCACATAGGGGGCAGGTATCAGAACGCCACACAGACTGAAGCACCATACTCACCTCCCCCCGCCCCCCATCACACTCCGTGGTCATCAGAACTGTATTCAGTACCCATGGCATTAACAGTCAAGACACAAAAGCACAATCCTCTAAACCCTACACTCCTAAAGCCTGACCCAAAGTCTGTTGAAGTCAGTGCAAGGACTTCCACTGTGGGACCCAGAGACTCTCCTGTGAATCACAATTGCCTAGGATACTTCTCTGCCCATTTATGCCTGCAGTAAATTGCTCTCCACAAGCACTGGCTCTGCTACTCTGGCAAATAAGGAGTGGGGGCAAAGGATCAGCCCAATCCCTGCCTCAGTTGCCCCAGAAAGGGAGTAAGCAGGTAAAGAGACCCAGCTACTCCTTCCTGCCACACATGGACCCAAGAACCAGGTATTCCATGTAGGGGTTTAAAAGAAGGCCTATTCCATCACATGGGCATATAGCCTGACTCATCTTGTAATGAAGGCAAGTTAGCGACAGGGCCAGTGCTGGGATCCATAAGTCCTGACTCATAATATTCAGTTCTAATCATCATACTACACCGCTTCCGGGTAAAACAACATAGACCATGACCACAAACATTATAGAATCAGATTCTGCAGACTCATGTTGCTGACTGTATTGAAGACCAGCTCAGATGAATTGCCCCCCGGAACAATAATCATGCAAGAGTGACAGATAAGGCAATTTCCCACAATACTCTTGAAAGCCTGTATGATATCAAATGTGTGTATTACTGAGGGCCAGGATTGCAACTAACTTCTCTATGGAGGACTCGAGATAAATGTTGCAACCCCATACAATATATTTGTTCCATTATTTTAAATAAATATAGGATTGAATTCTACTCTATGGGGGACGGCTACCATAGCTCCCCAGGAACTAAGAACAATGGGTAGTGATTAAGGCAAATCAGCCAGGTTCTAACACCCCCAGAGAGGTACCACCGCACGTGGAGATACACATATACTAGTTCACACTGGATTCTCCAAAGACCAACAGACAAAGAAAGGTCTTTTGGGTAAATAGCCTGAGTTTAAACTGATTTGGGGCCTTCTTTCTGATCCAGCAAATGGACAGGACCTTCTATCCAAGAGGGGCCCCATCTTTAGGGAAGGGTTGGAAGGACTGACACTGAGCAATCCCATTGTTGGAGTGGGAAGATCTTTGGTAAGCATATTTACAGGCTTTTATGTTCCTTTACTGATTGTAACATGTTTTCTCTGTAACGCTTTTACCTTAAGAATAAATGTACTTGCTTAGAAAGAAAGTTGCGGTAACTTAACTGTGGGCAATTATCCTGTTCCTAGCCTTCAAACAGAAGGCAAAGCAGAGACACTGGCCTGTTTAGGTGCTCTGTCTTGCTGGGGATATCACAATGTAAGGAGGGAACTTGTGCACCCTAGAAAAATCCCGATCAAGAGGGAGAGAGAGACATCACCACTCAAGAAAAGTGATGGCTGGGGAGCCAGAAGCATGAGCGTGGGTGTCCTTGTTGGGCCACGGAGGGGAAAGAGAGCTGCAGTTGCCCTGAACTGCGACAGCAAGAAGTTTTGTTCTAGACATGGAAGAAAGGAGTAGTCCATCCATGAACAAACTCTTGAGACAACTCTCCAGGAAAAAAATAACGAGGTTTAGAAAAGCTGTCTCTCCCTACAGACTAGCAGACAGAGTTCTGATGTGCTGCATGCATTTTATGTTGACAAGTAAAATGTGTAATGGAATGTAGGGCTCCTGCCTCTGTTCAGCAGAGAGCATAAAGAAACTGTTAGTGGTCCTTGTGATTAATGGATACTTTTCAACCATTTTTAGTAGCAGGGATTTCTGCAGAGGTGTGTCTTCAGCTGATCAGTGAGAAATGCATGGTCATGCTACGAAGTAGGGGTTAGGTAATTCACTAAGTGAGCTGTGTGAGAGATTCAGTGAATGGGGCCTGATTTACAGAGATGCTGAGCACATGCAGCTCTCACTGACCGCAAGGAGAGTCTGGCTCCTCTAGAAATCAGTCCCATCACTTTCTTCTATCCAAGGCATGTGCTTATTTAGATATGCCAACTAAAGGCTCAAGCCAGTGACTGTAGAAACATATGGAAATACTCCAGTTGATTTCCTACCTGTTCAGAGGTCCACCCACATGGAGAACCTTGCAGGATTGGGGTGAAAGAAAGAAAGAAAGACCTTGCTCTTCCACGGCATCATCCATTTTGGTATCTCAAAGTTTTCTAAGCATTAACTGAGTTAGCACCGCTTGTTTTGAGATTTATAAACTGAGGCACAGGGAGTGTTCAATGATTTGCCCAGTGTCACACAACTAGTCAGAAGCCGATACATGAATGGCATTACTCCAGGAATAATAGAACAGCTCCATAATAACAACTCCCCATTCACTTTACTGTGTAGACATCCCTCCAGTCCATCTCTTCTCCAAATCTCAAGGGAAAAAAGATAGGCTTTGCAGAACTGTGAAACCAAAAACTTGAAACCTGAATCCTGTTCTAACCCCTAGACTGTGCTGTCAAATTAAAAGACATTTATTTTTGTCAGGTACCTTCCCGTTATTTCAGTCTGTCCAAAATCCTCTTAAATAAAGGAAGAGTTCTCTACACTATGACCAAAGTGCCCATTCAAACTAATCTACAGGTGAAAATTGGTACCTGCACTTCAGATAATAAGAAAAAATTAACTAAGTGGACATATGACATGTCGGGGGTGATGCTATATACTCATTATGTGTAGAAGTGTCGAATGAAGCACTCAGCTTTTCCCAAGATCAGGCCCTAAGTGCACTGGGACCATTTCTAAAAGTAAGCCAGGAGCTCTACAGGAATGTAGCCTCCTTTTGAGTTATCAGGAGACACAGGTGACAGGCTAGGAGAAGTTCGGTGGACTGAAAAATAGTCGATAGCCAGGATTCCAAGCCTGGCCAATCTTTAGACGCTTTTTAAGAACTGAGAATGCTGTTAATAACCAGGTGTGACTATGTGGCATATTTGACTACATGCTTATTTTACAGCCACTGCTAGAGGCAACATCTAACAATGGGGTTATTTTCCATGGTTGCATATTTAAGTATAACACTAAGATGATATATCTAAGTAAAAAAGTCTCAAGACAAATAATATCTCTTCTAAAGAAACTTTTTAAGATGTGTTTTGGGTTAAGTACCTTGTTTCACTGTTACTAATGTGTATGGGTATGAGTGAGAGAGAGAACATTTTCACCAAAAGCTTCAATAAAAGAATTAGACTGTCTTATATACATTTGTACACAGGGGCCCTAAGCCTGGATGGGGCCTTTGGATGCTACCACCATATAAATGATTGTTAATAACAACAATATCAGCTCTAATAATAAAAGTACAGTAAATGATATGCTAACCTTGTCATATTGTTTAAAATCTTAAAGTATCATGGGTTAATAGTTAGCCACAATTTGCATTATGAATAGTGGCATATCTAAGAAAATATTTCAACATTAATGGCTCTAAAGAGCAAAAGAGATTTTCTAAACAGATTCACAGGCACAAAATCCTCTTAGCTCTTCCGAGTTACAGAGATGTTTGTATGCAAAGGCCTGCACAAAGTCCCCTAAACAGTCCACATGCCACGCAATTGAGCAATTAGAAGTGATCACTGCTGGTATTAGAATTGAAGTCTCCATTTTTTCAGAGAACTGAAACCACTTCAGATCAACCTCCCGTCTGCTATAGTTAATCCAGAGAATTATTTCAAAACTTGGAAGTGTAGGGTAAATGAAAGCCACAAAGTGCTTTTCAACACTATTACCTAGAATTAGCGCAGTCAAGCCACTGCACATTGGCTGCATATATTTTTCAAATATAAATGGGGGCGGACAAGGGGAGAGGATGCTTGGAACACAGCAAGCAGTATAATTTTAGTTGTTTTGCTGTAAAAAGGAATAAATAAATAAATAAACACCCTAGAATTAATTCGGAGAGCTGGTATTTTAGGCCATGTTGCTGTGCATGAACCTAAGTGCAGCAAGTTCCTCTAAAAATAAATATTTGCAGAAGAGATTAAAAGAACAAAAAAGAAAAGTTGGAAGTGTGATGAGATGACTAATGGTTCTAAATTTAAGCAAGCAGCTTATTGCCTGGTTTCTTCATCTAGATGACTGCTAAATTGTTAGTGGGTTTATGTAACTAACGTTGCTTTAGATTTGACAGGACGATGCTCAGTAATCTGTCGCCTCTCAAGGGTCTGTTTTGCTTTATGCCTTTTAGTTGCTGATTTCCCCCCCCCCCGGCAAACAGAATCATTGACAGTACAAATTATTCTTTCACATCCCTATTAAAGGGGACCTGATCCAAAGCCATAGAAGTCAATGTAAAGATGTCTTCAGTGGGGTTTGCAGCTGGCTCTCAGAGCCCAATCTAAAGCCAACTAAACCATGAAAGTAATGCACACTGGAAAACATAATCCCAACTATACATACAAAACAATGGGTTCTAAATGAGCTGTTACCACTCAAGAAAGATCTTGGAGTCATTGTGGATAGTTCTCTGAAAATATTCCCTCAGCATGCAGCAGCAGTTAAAAAAGCTAATGGAATGTTAGGAACCATTAGGAAAGGGATAGATAAGACAGAAAATTTCATAATGCCTCTATATAAATCCACTGTATGCCCACAACTTGAATATGGCATACAGATCTGGTTGCCAATCGCAAAAAAGATATATTGGAATTGGAAGAGGTACACTGGATGACAACAGAAATGATTAGGGGTATGGTACAGCTTCCACATGGAGAGAGATTAAAAAGACTGGGACTTTTCACCTTGGAAAAGAGACGACTAAGGGGGAATATGAAAGACGTCTATAAAATCTTGACTAGTGTGGAGCAACTGAATAGGGAAATGTTATTTACTCCTTTACATAAGACAAAAACTAGGGGTCACCCAATGAAATTAATAGGCAGCAAGTTTAAAACAAAGAGAAGTACATCTTCACACAACGCACAGTCAACCTGTGGAACTCTTTGCCAGGGGATATGGTGAAGGTCAAAACTATAACAAGGTTCCAAAAAAGAACAAGATAAATTCATGGAGGATAGATCCATCAATGGCTATTAGCCCGGATTGGCAGGGATGCAACGCCATGCTCTGAGTGTTCCTAGCCTCTGTTTGCCAGAAGCTGGGAGGGGACAACAGGGGATGGATCACTTGATAAATTGCCCTGTTCTGTTCATTCCCTCTGAAGCACCTGGTATTAGCCACTGTAGGAAGACAGGATACTGGGCTAGCTGGACCACTGGTCTGACCCAGTATGGCCGTTGTTATGTTCTTATGAAAGGCTTTCCATTGAATTCAGGTCCTAAAAGCAAGGGTGGTGATTCAGCAGTGCTAGGGTAGTGATGGTTACGAACTGCAATAGGCAGATATTTGTGGTTGGGAATGTGTGCTAACAACACTTGTATCTATCACTTGTATCTACTTGTACAACCAACGAGAAGCTGGATATAAGTCAACAGCTTGCCTTTGTTGCCAAGAAAGCTAACAGCATTTTGGACTGTATAAGTAGGGGTATTGCCAGCAGATCGAGGGACATGATCATTCCCCTCTATTCGACATTGGTGAGGCCTCATCTGGAGCACTGTGTCCAGTTTTGGGCCCCACACTACAAGAAGGATGTGGAAAAATTGGAAAGAGTCCAGCGGAGGGCAACAGAAATGATTAGGGGGCTGGAGCACATGACTTATGAGGAGAGGCTGAGGGAACTGGGATTGTTTAGTCTGCAGAAGAGAAGAACGAGGGGGGATTTGATAGCTGCTTTCAACTACCTGAAAGGGGGTTCCAAAGAGGATGGATCTAGATTGTTCTCAGTGGTACCAGATTACAGAATAAGGAGTAACAGTCTCAAGTTGCCCTGGGGGGAGGTTTAGGTTGGATATTAGGAAAAACTTTTTCACTAGGAGGGTGGTCAAGCACTGGAATGGGTTACCTAAGGAGGTGGTGGAATCTCCTTCCTTAGAGGTTTTTAAGGTCCGGCTTGACAAAGTCCTGGCTGGGATGATTTAGTTGGGGATTGGTCCTGCTTTGAGTGGGGGGTTGGACTAGATGACCTCCTGAGGTCCCTTCCAACCTTGATATTCTATGATTCTATGATTTCTAATTAGCTAACCCCATCTGACTCACATTTCTCCAGGCAGGGTCTGATCCAAAGCCCATTGCAGTACACACACACACACAACACACACACATATATAAAATGGGGCAAAATTAGTATGGCATAAGTAGTGGCAGCCCCACTGATTGATTTTATGGGCTATTTCTAACTGGTGCTCTCTTCCATTTGTACAGCAACTAGCTCAATCCAGGGGTCCTGGTCCTGACTGGGGCTCCTAGACACTACCACAGTATGAAGAAACTAATAATAATAATAATAATGTTAGAACAGGCAGATCAAAGAAACGCGCCTGGCACTTGGAGCAGACCGTGGTGAAGTTTCTACTGGTCCTTAGTTCCTGTGGGAGTTTTTTGCACAATCATGAACCAGCCCCTGAGAAAGCAGTCTCCTGCACTGATGGCTTTATCTGAATAATACAACACAGCTTTGCAGAATCAGACCCAGAGTACTTACACCTTGAAGGATCAAGCCCGTACTCCTCAGGCAGTTCCAATGGAAACCAACACGCTCAACATTAACATAGTGTTTCAAAATCCAGCCCTATGGGATATTTGCACTTGCAGTTCTGACAACCTCTGGAATTCTGCAATGTTTGCATTTTCACTAGTTCACAGAAAAAATACTGCACTTTGGAGTGTCTCTCATACCTTGGAGAAATTAAACAAGGCACTGAAATGACACTGAAATATAAAGATCTTAGTGAGTAGCAACATGCTACATATACCACCCCAAATTGGACATTATATAACGCATCAGACGCCGACAATGAAAATGAATTACAGCGCACAGGGAAGCCAAGTTAATGCACAGGTGCTCATTAGTGTGTTGCAAGAGATGTGAAATGCCTTCAAAAGCCAGTGGAAAACAATGGGAGGCTGGCTGGTTCAGGGAATTAGCAAATGGATACAAAGTCATTCAGCTGTAAATTACCGGATTGAATTTGAAACCACAGATAATGTCTAGTAATGACTGAAAAGTGCTGTCATCCAAACAGCCCACTGCAAAATCAGAGGGGGGTCTTTTTCCTAATCCTAAGGGACAAGTAGCACTAATTGGCATCATCCTTGGCCACCTCAGTAGCAAGACCAAGGGAAAGAGAAGGAGGCAACTCAATTCATTGCTGAAACTAGCCGGACAGGGCAAAATGAGGCACATCCACAGGGCTGTAAATCCATTGCCTTACCTGAGTCCTGAAAGCAAAGCAACAGCATTATCGCTGGAATATTAAACTAAAGCAAAATAGATCAATGCTTAGCCCTTGCCTGTTAATTTTCTCGGCATCCAAGCTCTCAGCACCCCATGTCAAGGAGAAAGACATGTCAAAAATGGGCTGAAATACAGATCCAAGTTAAAATCCTGGGTTTGTCTTTGAGTAGCTATCGAGTAGCCTGCTGACCAGTCTCAATCAAAACTTCCATCCTTGGCCATTGTCTGGTCAGGACCTTGCTTTCACATTACATTGGGCCTGAAAAATGACACCATCAGAATTGCTGTTCCGAACCAGACCCGCGGCCCACCCAATCCAGTATTCTGTTTCTGTCTGTCTGCATTCAGCGCCAGCTGCTTCGGAAGAAGGGGCACGGGAAATGGTTTGGATGAAGGACGGTCAAACTGGCTCCTTGCCATTTCCCTAATTCATCAGCTTCACTGTGAGGCTTTTTTGCCCGGTTTAACAACGTGCAGTATGCTGGTTGGCACTGAACAGAGCAGCAGCAGTGCAGACAGCTGAAATGTTTGACAGATTAACTGCCTGCTAGCTAGCTAGGAGCCCCTATTAAACAGCATAAGTACCTGCAAGGACAAAGATATGTTTATTTTTATTTTAATCTAGCTCATTATTTTAAGGCAAGCCTTTTACATGGGGAAACACAATACAGACAGGTAGGATCAGGTAGGAAGGGACTGGATTCCAAACATGGTATCGGAAGTGGGGACTAGTGGGTAGCATAGGGACATGGAACTCAGGTCTATTTCTAGGCTCTGAGTGGGAGGGTTGTCTTGTAGTCAGAGCAGGAATGACTCAGAAACAGGAATCCTGGGTGCTTTTACTGGTGCTCTGGGGAGGAATGTGATCTAATGATTAGAGCTGGAGTGACTGGGAGACAAACCCCTGGGTTCAATACTGGCTCCGTAAGAGTGCATTTTGTGGTTAGAGACAAGGATTGAGTGCTACTCCCAGCTGTTTGGGAAGAACTGTGGTCTTGAGTTCAGAGCACAGCACTGGACTCCCGAGGTCTATTCCTGGCTTTGGGAAAGATGTGTAGTGATTAGAACAGTTCGGAGCAGAAGTCAGTACTCGTGTGTTCTCATAGACTCAAAGGTCAGAAGGGACCATTATGATCGTCTAGTCTGACCGCCTGCACAACACAGGCCACAGAATCTCACCGACCCACTCCTGTAACAAACCCCTAACCTATGTCTGAGCTATTGAAGTCCTCAAATCGTGATTTAAAGACCTCAAGGTGCAGAGAATCCTCCAGCAAGTGACCTGTGCCCCACGCTGCAGAGGAAGGTGAAAAACTTCCGGGGCCTCTGCCAATCTGCCCTGGAGGAAAATTCCTTCCCGACCCCAAATATGGCAATCAGCTAAACCCTGAGCATGTGGCCAAGACTCACCTGTCAGACACCCAGGAAAGAATTCTCTGTAGTGACTCAGATCCCACCTCATCTAACATCCCATCATAGGCCATTGGGCATATTTACCGCTAATACTATTTCTACCTCTGCTACTGAACTCACTATATGACCAATGGCAAATCACTTAATCCCTCTGCTACACACCCACCCTCTTCCTCAATCTGGAAAACCATGAATAATTACACCTACTTCATAGGAATGGCACCAGAATCAAGTAATGTTTGATCCCCTGATGGAAGATGAAAAACAGTGTTCCTATTATTATTATTACAGCATTTGTATCATCTTCACCAGACAGGATTCCTGCCTCTTGCTTCTCCAGTGATTTTAGTAATTTGCTCTGCAAATATCAACCAGCACAATTTTTGACAGTTCTCTCCTAAACATGCAAGAATTAAACAACAGTTTCCTTCTATCAGTGGATCTGTGAGGTACTTATTTGCTTTAAGCGCTTGCCTCGGGGACATATTTTGAAAAGTGAGAAAAATAAATAATCTTATTATCCTCACAAACAAATCCCTCATTTTAGGTTCTCTCTGCCATAGGGCCTGACATCTCTGAGTTCATGGAGAGACAACAGAAAATGTCTTTAAAAGACTGGAAATACTCCTCTTATCCGTGCAGAATTCAGCAGTAAACGAGACCGGTGTGCAGCAGGGGACCTCCTCCTATTCTTTCATGCCACATTCATTTGGTTTCTAGAACACCAGGAACATTCAGTATTTCATAGCTCCATTAAATCTCTTTTTTTCCTGATCTCTTAGATGGGAAAGCCTGGAGGCTATTTACCTTGGTAGATAAAATGCAGGCACTGGTGAGTTTGCCAAATACACAGTAAGAGACATTCCCTTTCCTGAAGACCTTACAGTCTAAAGAGACAAGACAAAGGGTGAGAGGTGAAAACAGAGTATCAATAGCAGTGAGTCTATGGTGGCACAGACTTCAGTGCTGGCTACCTGCCCAAGAAAGTACCCTAAGTCCCAGTCAGCTTGTACAGTCTGAGCTGACACCCGTGTTGCTGTTTCTGTTGGTACCTGTGCTAGATAGGTTAAAGCTAGAGCAGTGATTTCTACACATCACACCTCCCGATTACAGTTTAGACATAGCCCTAGCTTTTGGTTTTTATCTGGAAGCAGTTTCGAATTAGAGATACAGTCAGCTTGCACAGAACACGTGCTAACATGAGGGCCTTGGACAGGTCACTTCAACTCTCTATGCCTGTGTTTAAAATGGGAAGAATAATCTTTACCTTTCTCACAGGGAGCTGCCAGGGTCGTATGTGCATACAAGGAGCCCGCCTGAGGGGGGCATGCAGAATTGCTGGGGTTGGTATTTTTCTGGTGCCCTGGTGGGAAGGGCAGGCAGGTGGTAGGTCATGGCTGAGTGTCAGGAACCAGCAGGCTGCATGGGAGGGAAATAAGTAGCAGCCGAGCACACAGCACCTCTTGGGGCTCCCCGTTGGGCAATGTGGCCTCGTGTCACCCTTTGCAAACTGGCACAATCTGGTCCCTTAACCTTAAATATGGTCCTTTAAATATAAAGGGCTGTGAGATCCTCCGATGAAAGGTTCTAAACAAGGACCAATCAGTGATGGAAGCTATGACTGATACTGCATGGGGTTGCAATATCTTTGGGGACCATTGTATAAATTTATGAATAGTTTATGTGTGATTGTGCTCTTCTCCATGGGGGAAGGTTACCACGGCTCCTCCAAGGACTAAAAACAACAGGGGGTGATTAAGGCGGGTCTCAGACTACAGAAAACTCCCGAGAGGTACCATGCCCTGGGGTTATAGAGATTAAGTCTTTGGAAAACTCAGTTTGAACCAAACAAAGAAAGGGCTTTTGGTATAAAAAGCTGAGCTTGAACTGATCTGTGGCCTTCCTATCAGCAAATGGACAGGACTTTTGATCCTTTGGGGATGCCAACCTTTGCTGAAGGGTTGGAAAGCATTTGGCTTACCATGGCCCCATAGGTCTGACGGGCGATTTATGGTACATTTAGTGTGTTGTAAATCCCCTTTTTGTTTTATACGTTTTCTCTGTATGCTTTTGTCTATAAAATAAACTTGCTTGCTTTTGAAGAGCTGTATGGTAATTTATAATTGCTGGCATATCCTGGTCTTTGGAGAGGAAGCAAAGCGCAGGTGCTGGCCTTTAGGCAGACTGGCTTATTGGGGATATCATAGTGCATAGTAGGGGGCTGTGTAGCCTTAAAACCACTGGTCAAAAAGGGAAAGGGAAACAGGTCCCTGTCCAGAGACAGGTGGAAGCCTCACAAGTGACTGGACACCCCTGGAGTGGACCACAGAGGGGGAGTACAGTTGCAGTTACCCATTATCTATCAGAGTTTCGGGCTATCTGGAGACCCTAAAATCAGGGTCTCATTATGCCAGGCATTGTATATACACACAAAGAGCCCATCCCTACACTGAAGAATTCTCTCTCTCGTGTGTGTGTGTGTGTGTGTGTGTGTGTGTGTGTGTGTGTGTGTGTGTATATATACATACATACAAACACACACACACACACACACACACACACACACACACACACACACATATATACACACACATGACAAAAGGTGGGAGAAAGGAAGCATATTATCTGAGGCACACAGAAATTAAGTGATTTACCCAAGTTGGCACAGGGAGTCTGTGGCATAGCTGGGGAATTGAACCTAAACCTCAATTCCAGTTCAATTACTTAACCATAAATTCATCCCTGCCCCCTCCCCCAGTATAAGCAGTACACGCAGAACCATTCCATGTATTCCATGACACACTGTTGTGTCCCAGGGGAACATTTCTAACAGAGACTGGCTCCCCCCTCTTCTTTCCTTCCCTTTCTCACTCTTTTATTTGGGAGAGGGGGAGGAAAAGTGGTTGGGGATCTGATATACCATCTCCTATAAAAATATGCTGCTAGCTGTCTCTGCCTTGGTGCCTCATCCTCTGCTGTATCAGTCAATCACACTGGGTCAGATTCAGACCTCAGCTATAACAGGTGTGAATATGGAGGGCTTCCCTTTTACTCCCGTTATCAATGAAATCAGAATCTGGCTCACGGAATAGCAGGGCAGGTCTCATTTTAGGAGAAGAGACAGATGCTGTCCAGGGGGCTATTAACAGATAGACTGATATGTATGTGCACAAATTACTACCTGTGCTCCTGAGGCAGATTCATAGGGCTTAATGAAGTCATCATTGGCCAAGGACTTCCTTCAGGAAGTTAGAAAAAATGTCTCCCTGGACATTCTATAAACAGATTTAAAAGTAACTATTCTTGAACAAAAAAACTTCAGAAACAGACTTCAAAGAGAAACAGCAGAACTAAAATTAATTTACAAATTTAGCACCATTAAGTTGGGCTTAAATAGGGAGTGGGAGTGGCTGGCTCATTACAAAAGCAGCTTTGCTGCTCCTGGAATTGACACCTCCTCATCTATTATTGGGAGTGGACTACATCCACCCTGATTGAATTGGCCCTGTGAACACTGGTTCTCCACATGTGAGGTAACTCCCTTCTCTTCATGTGTCATTATATAATGTCTGCATCTGTAACTTTCACTCCGTGAATCTGAAGAAGTCAGGTTTATTTACCTACGAAACCTTACGCCCAAATAAATCTGTTAGTCTTTAAGGTGCCACCGGACTCCTTGTTTTTTTTAGAAAAAAAAATGTAATTTACTAAAAATGATAAAAAGAAGAACATGAGCAGATCATCAAGTTCACTCTGCACTAGACATGTGACTGCTGAACCGATTCATTGCTAAATTGCATATGATGGAGCCAGATGAGGGGCGGGGACCTGATTTAATCTCATCCACACAGGTTTATTTAGATGGCAAGACCTTTGGGGCAGGGACCTTCTTTTAGTTATGTATGTGTTTATGCAGTGTCTAGCATAAACACATACATACATAGTGCTCTGATCCCTGAACAAGACCTCTAGGCTCCCGCTTTACAAAGAATAAGTAAAAGGTAAGTCTGGATTTACGAAAGAGGGACTCAGATCAGAATCTAGTCCCGTGTTTTTAGCTCAGGGTGAAATTCACCTCTACACATAACATAGGGACTGTCTACTGGGTCCAATCACTTTTCAATTTAATTCAGCTCTGTCATTGACAGTGGCCAATAGCAGCTGCTTCAGAGGAAGGTGCAAGAAACCCTGTCACAGAATATCCTATCCACAGGGAAAGTGTGTTCCCAAATCCCTATTAGTTAGGGATTGATTTTTGCCCTGAAGCATGAGGATTTATTTCCCTCCCAAGAATCTTAACGTGCTGTTCAATCCTAATTATTTTAACTCTGGGATGTTGTCATTACCCATATAAATGCAGAGTCATTTTTATTTGCACCCACTAAACTCTCCTGTCTCAATGAGTTCCAAAGGCTAAATGAAAATAAAGCGTTCCTGTTTCTCATTTTTAAAATCTGTGGCTTTTTGATTTCATTGAATGTTCCCCTGTTCTTGGGTCTTAAGTGAGGCCTAAGTGGTGCATTACTAGTGTACTGTCCCCCTGATCCAGGGAGTTATCCTTAACTGAGAACACTGAAAATGATGGACCAGATCCTCAACTGATGTACATTTTTCACCAGTTGAACATCTGGCTCAATATGTTAATGCCCTTTGGGCAAACTAGGTCATGAGAAAACTTAAATAGTCCATAATTATTTCACATTCTTTCAACTTTATTCCATAAACCACATGTCGTAATTAACATACAGGACTTGCTAAATCACATGCATGACAGTAAAGTAAAATCCTTCCAGATGTAGTAAGCAGAAGTGACAGATTTAGGCATAACAAGTATCAAAGGTGTAGCCGTGTTAGTCTGGATCTGTAAAAGCAGCAACGAGTCCTGTGGCACCTTACAGACTAACAGACGTATAGGAGCATGAGCTTTCGTGGATGAATACCCACTTCTTCGGATGCATGTAGTGGAAATTTCCAGGGGCAGGTATAAATATGCAAGCAAGAGTGAGTAAGGCTAGAGATAATGAGGTTAGTTCAATCAGGGAGGATGAGGCCCTCTTCCAGCAGTTGAAGTGTGAACACCAAGGGAGGAGAAACTGCTTTTGTAGTTGGCTAGCCATTCACAGTCTTTGTTTAATCCTGAGCTGATGGTGTCAAATTTGCAGATGAACTAAAGCTCAGCAGTTTCTCTTTGAAGTCTGGTCCTGACCAAAATCAGATATTAGGAATGGCAATATACAAAAACCTGTAGGAGAACACTTCAACCTTCCTGGACACACAATAGCAGATTTAAAGGTAGCCATCCTGCAGCAAAAAAACTTCAGGACCAGACTTCAAAGAGAAACTGCTGAGCTTCAGTTCATCTGCAAATTTGACACCATCAGCTCAGGATTAAACAAAGACTGTGAATGGCTAGCCAACTACAAAAGCAGTTTCTCCACCCTTGGTGTTCACACCTCAACTGCTGGAAGAGGGCCTCATCCTCCCTGACTGAACTAACCTCGTTATCTCTAGTCTTCCTCACTCTTGCTTGCATATTTATACCTGCCACTGGAAATTTCCACAACATGCATCCGAAGAAGTGGGTATTCACCCACGAAAGCTCATGCTCCTATACGTCTGTTAGTCTATAAGGTGCCACAGGACTCTTTGCTGCTTAGGCATAACAGAAGCTCATATTTTATTTATCCCTGAATAGGAGTGAATTTGTGTGCTAAACTGTAAATGATCAAATTAGGTGATTTCAAATACACCTCTGAACTCAAGTCTCAAAGAGTAGTTTCCATTTTCTAAGAAGCAATGGCTGCTGTTTTACCTACAGATATTTTCTATTCCTCGCTTTCTGAGTTTTGGGCACAATATGCATCCCAGCAGCTTTGCAGATATGATAAAAGATCATTTTCACCCTTCCCTGAAATGACTAATGGGTTCAGTCCATTCAGCATAGATAAAAATGAAAATAAATTGGATCAATGGAGTAGAAAAAGTGGAGTTTAACAATCAGATTAGTTAGCCTCAGGTATACAGAGGAGTCTTCCTTTTTAAAACAAACTAACTAACTAAGCTTCAATGGTAACATGTCCAAGAACTGTGCTACCTGAAAAGGTAGTTAATAGTTGTACTTGAAGGTATATAAAAAAATATAGTATAACCGGTTGGGGATTTTCAAAAGAGCCTAAGAGAGTTAGGAACTCAAATCTCATTGATTTCCAAGGGGAGTTGGGTCCTTTGAAGATTTCAACCTTTAAGATATTGAAACAAATCCATAGCTACCTAGGGATTTTACCATCACCATTATGGTGAACACCACAGCCAATGAAAACCTCATAAACAACAGCAGATCTGAGTTCTACGTGTACAGTGCCACTTCTCCTCATTCCCACCCTCACCTCAGCCCTTAAATGCAAGGAGAATCTCTATTAGTTGTTGTGAGTATAGAGACTATGACACACAATCCTGATTCCATCCATTAGAGAGACGCACTGCTGTACACACGTGTGCCAGTTCATTACTGTGTTATTATTGCAATCACTGTTAAATGCAAAACAGGACATAATAAAAAGACCTTTAGTTTCATATTGATCCCAGCACACTGTTCCCCAGAAAGGCAAAATTCCTATTAACTTCAGTAGGTATTTTGCCTAAGTAAGGACTGTAGAATCCATTATTAGAGATTGGTGTAGCTGTTCAAGTAAAATAAACATCATGAACCTCCTTTCACTTTCAGATCCAAACTCGAACCAAGCCTTCTCCTGAGGTTTAGATAGGATGTTTTTCTAAACAATGATTTTCAGTTCCCAGAGATCAGCTCTCTTCCAGCTGGGACTAGAAGCTAAAGACTAAGTGCCACAAGGAAGGCTATTCTTGGGATCAGAAGTAGGAGGAAGCAGAAATCCCACAAGAAACCCTGTTCTTGGAAGCTTTCCAGCCTAGCGTGGTTGACTCAAGAGGAGGTTTGACTAAGCTTCAGATAAGAATGCGAACTGACCTTAAGCTCAAAGCCTTTTGAGTTTCAGCTGTCAATACTTAGCATGGAGGTGATGGAAACAGACCACCAAGTGCCATCCTTACAGTTTAATATGTAATCCTGCAATCAGATCTGCTTTAGTCCATACTTAGTCACATGCCAAGAAATACAGTGATTTTTGGTTTTTTAAAGTTACAATATTGTAGTATTAATCTTGCAAAATGCCGAGTTGTTGGGGCTACCTGATGGCAGTATCGGGCCCCATGTCTCACAATCTGGTGCAGAAAATTTGAAAACAGATTGATCACTCTTTTTTTTTTTTTTAATTATTACTTGCTCTTCATGTAATGACAACCTATTTAGCCTTAGAAACCAATAGCTGACATTACAAAATGATCTTAGCCTAGGCAAATCAGGGGGAACAATCTTTTTCACCATATTGTTTTATACAAGATTATTTATATCACATTGGATTAGACGAGGGTTGGAGACCTGTGTTCCAATATGTATATGAATATCTTTACGAGTTTAAATTATTTCTATGAACCTAAATTATGCAAAGCCATCTTAAAAGCACTTTAAATGGCATGTTTCAAATGAGGTTCCTTTTACAGTGTGCCATGCTCCAGGATTCTCTACTGCCAGTCATATCTGCCTCCTACTGCTCTATTTATACTTACAGGGTGAAATCCTAGCTCCGTTGAAGTCAATGGCGAAATTCCCATTAATTTCAATTTCACCTTTCATAGCTAGAGCAGAGGGGGCTTCCTGGTCATAAACTTACTTTTATTTCTTTGTTGCTTAAAGACCTAGATGAGGCAAGGAGAGAGAGGTCTCAAAATAGGTACATCAGAACATTTTCCTCATCCCTGAGAATCAAGGGCTATTGACTTCAATGGGGGAGTTGGCACCAAGTAAGTATTATTGCATATAAAAACCACTGTCTGAAAGAGAGGAGTTGTTGGTCTCATCTTCCAAAAAAAAGTACAAGAGTGGCCGCCAGTACAAAATCAGTATTTATCAACCAGTGGCACCAAACTTTACCCCTGTACCTAAAATCCGAATTTAAGGCTTGATCCAACTCCCATGGAAGTCAATAGAGAGACTTCCACTGGCTTTAATGGGTGCAAGATTAGGCCTTTAATGTGGTGTGTGTGTGATATCTGCTGGCAAATATAGCCTTTTTAATGGCTTCCATCATATTTCTAGCAATAGCATTACACCACTGGAAAGTTCTGACTGATCAAGCCTGGGGTGTAATTGCCATCGATGCTGCCTTCTTTCAAATTATCATTCCCCTCACCCCATATAACGAAGTAAATTGTATTAATTTGCTTGTAATTAAACTAAGGTGGATAAGTAGACGCTTTCAACGCTACCATCTGTGGAACCAGAGTGTTTGTAATGGAGCTTTTTAAATTCATTATGAGAATAATTCAAATAGGAGTTTACACCTGCTATTGAGTGAGGCTTATTCCAGTTTTGCTTAATCAGTTTAATTCAAAAGCTGTGGTGACATTATCACCTTAAAAGAAAATTGCAGCCATTTTTGCTCAGCCTGGAAATCTGCAATTTCAAAAGGTTGGAAATGTTTGGCAACAAACTCGTGCTATTAAAAAAACCTGTTAAATGTAGGTCAGATTATGAATCATTTACTCTCTTTAGGGAGTAGTTCCTCACACGAGAAGTCTCACTGACTTCGATAGGACTACTCGGGTGAATAATTGTTCACCAGTGGGAATAAGGGATTCACAACCTGGCTTTTTATTTGAACAAAATTTTATGAATGATTGTAAAGGGGGTAGCATCAATGGGGCAGAACCTCAGCTGTATAAACTGTCATAGTTCCACTGAAACCAATACATCAGCTGAGGACCTTCCCCAGATCAGGCCCCTTCATGAATGGATGTCCTGTGGGATATACTGAATTAATTATTGTCAGTGATTTAGTAGTAGTAGTTTTGGATAAGATAATTTGTCAACACAACAGCAATGAATCCATTTTCTCCTGACTTTTTACAAAAAGGCCTATACAGGAGGTTAATGGAGTTTGGAAGGAAACCAACTTTTCTCCCCAGCCCATAATATATTCAGTGTTTAATCCAGTTCTTCCTCGTCAGTACATATTCAGCACTGCGAGCTCTCATGATTTTATTGTGAGTTTGTGTTTTTCTTCAAGCCCCAGCTCATGGAGTCATGTGATTTAATGAAAACCTCCACTTCCATTTTATAAGTAGGTAGAGTCCAGTTTCCTTGGCTGTGGAGAAAAGCCTGAAAATCTAAACTGATTGCACCCTAAAGGCTGAAAAACACAGAAAGCACATCAAGAAGAAGCCCAGTTGCTTTAAAAAAAAAAAGCCATGATTTTTAAGCCAATGTCATGATTTTGGGGGACTTGACTCATGAGCTTTGAATGCTTGGGATTGGCAATACTGCTTTTCTTTCTCTCTGTAGTTCCTTCCAGAGTTGCAATGGTACCACTCTGTGTTCCATGCCTCTGCTATACTGATTCAGGCCAGATGTCATACATTCACAGTCTCTCCCAAATTGGAGACATGCTCTTCAGATCTGCTCCTTCATTTCAACCCCCTCCAACCCTCGCCCCCGCTTTGGCAGCATGCCGGTAAGAATGCTGTACTTGCTGTAACTTAAAACAGTTATCAAAACTGCTATGTTCTTAAAAAAAGACTATTTCACCATTTCTAGAAGATACAAATCAAAATACTCCCTTTTGTAAATTAATCAGTCTCATGGCACAGGTAGGTAGTATGCTTTTATTAAGCAACATCTGTAATCTGCAATGAACATGCTCTCCTAAACATGATGCCTCACAGAGGTGGGTCCTGGTTTAGGGCTGGATCATGCCCTCTTCTTCTTTGTGTTGATCCTTGGCTGGTCTCATTGAAATCAATGGGTTACTAAAGGAGTGAGGCACAGCTCAACATGACTAAGAGCGGCAGAATCTGGTCCCTACTTAGGTAGCTTTTGTCCAGTGCTTGGGTAATAGGAAGCAGCACTGCACTACATGGTCACATAGAGTAAAAACAAGACAGCTGTCGTTTTAAAATTTGTTAGCAGGTCAAAGGAAACAAGAGGAGGAAGACCAGGGTTTACCTTGACTTGCTAACACGTGTTAAAAAACTACAGTGGCCTTGTCTTCACCAAGGTTCTTTCCTTACGTTAGTTACCACGTTAGCTAATGTGTAGTAAGAAGACATCTTTTGTTTCTAGTGAACAAAACGGCATGACTCCCCTTTGTACCATTCAGGCGGTGTCAACGGGACTTAAAATCGGTACACACTTTAAGGCCCTTTTACACTGCCAGCGTGATATAAATAGGACTTAATGGAAAGGAGAAACAGGCCCCTTGGTATTTAACCTTCATTAAAGCACCATACCATCACTGTACCGTAGGTTGCATGCTAGCTTGGTAGTTCTCCTTCCTTATTCTGCGAGGCTAACAGATACAAGCACTGTAGGATGAGCAGCATTTGTTCATCCCTTTATATTACCAAGAATTGCCCTAGATCGTATACCACTGCCAAATGGCAGCTATTACATTTGTTTGATATGTGAGCAAGCTTACTATAAATAATTGTTTACTAATTTTTTTAAACACAACAGAATGAGACAGACATAAGAAGTTATTGGCATTCATTTTCAACCTTGAAGTCACCTGCTCCATTAGCCCTGACTGCCTGTCTTATTTGTATACGCCATCTGACATTTCAACACTGATGAGCTGCTCACAGTCATGGAATTTGGCATGCACAGCTTATTTCCATTCAGGTCGGAAATGCAGAGCTGGTGCAATGCACAGTAACAGTTTTAAAGGAAGAGAAACAGTCAGGGCTGAATTTAGGGGCAGGCAACCCAGGAGACCAGGCTTGTGGTGCTGTTTTTGTTGTTAGCGACAACAGGGGAAATAGAATGTTTGAAGTAAAATATTTCAGGTATTCCGTATGTGGATATATTTTTCACTAACCTAGAATGTTCTGGACCTTTGTAGAATCTCATGGAATCTTCCACACTTTCTGATAACTACATTTTCCTTGAACCTCCTAGAATGTTGTCTGCCATGCCCCCGCGGGTATATAAGGGGCAGCGTGTCACTAGTCAGTCAGTGAAATATAAGAGAGCCCAGCTGCGATATTGTGAACCTTGTTTTATGGTGTAATTGTGAAAATGTACTTGTGTTTTAAGACTTGAAGAGAGTAAACAGCAACTAATAATGAACATATTTGATGAGATGCCAGAGATATCTATCAAACCCTTATCTATGCAAGACTATAAAAGTAATACTTCTTTTGCCATACTTAACACGTAATGTTTGATGACTTTCTAAGACTTCTGAAGCTTAGGCACATTAAAACATATATTCGATCAACAATGGCCGATGAAAGACTGACATTGCTGGCTATTTTACCACTTGAAAATGCCATTGGCCAATCTCTGGATCTCTGACACTGTGCTTCAGTTCGCGAGGGCAAAGGCAAAAAAAGCGACCTTTTGAACTAAAGGACTAGGGTTAACATTCTAAGGGCTTGTCTCCACTTACCGGGGGATCGACGTGCACTGGGGGTCGATTTAGGGGTCGACCGCTTATTGCTCTCCCGTCAACTCTGGTACTCCACTGGAACGAGAAGCATATGATAAGTTGATGGGAGAGTTTCTCCCATCAATCCAGCATGGTGTAGACACTGCAATAAGTCGACCTAAGGTACGTAAACTCCAGCTACATTATTCACGTAGCTGGAGTTGCGTACCTTAGGTCAACTTAGCCCCGTAGTGTAGCCCTGCCCTAAAGCAGTCACCTACTGTAACACTATTTAATACTGGTCCACCCAATGTTGGTGCACAGTTCAATTTCTTGTTCTTAGTACATTTCAGTTACAGCCTTTTTTTTTTAATTTTAAGAATGAGCTTAGAGGGAATGATTTTTTATTTGCTTCCATATGGCATGAATAAATACAGATTTACATATCTTAGTGTGCAAATTTATCATCTTATATGACAGGAATAAATCATGCAAATTGTGCACTGAAGTCATGAAATGGGCTATTTACATTGCACAAGTTCTCACTGAGCTAGAGTGAGTATGCATAAACGAGTGGGGAAATCACACCCCTAGCTCATTATGTAGATTTAATCTAAGAGACTGATGTGCCCAAATCCACACCCCTAACTCCCTTAGACTGTTTTGAAAATCTAATTATTGTTAGACCACTGGGGGTGTAGAAAGCATGTAGAGCTGGCCTAACTCTGCACCCACTGAAATCAATGGGGAACTTTTAGCAAGCAGTTACTTGGTGCACATGGACAGTTAGTGCACAGCCCGCCTGAGCGCTGTGGTATTACAACCCAGGTTGCCATGCACACAATCTAAACAAAAACAACAATTCCAAAAAAGTCAGTGAGATCAGAATTAGGCCCCATATCATTCCACAAACTCTCCTTCTTGAGAGAGAGAGATTTAAAAATAAAAGTTTGTTATATAATAATATTGTGGGGAATAATCCTCTTCTGAACAGACGAGGAGGGAATCCAGTGCTAATTTCTATTGTAACATGAATCTGCTACACAATTGAAACCTATAAACTGGGATTTAAATTATATTAATTCCAGTGTTTCACCTATATTAATAGTCCTTTTTATTTGATATATTTAAGAAAAAAGGATGATAAAATACATTGAGAGGAAAATAAGCTTTATGGAAACCAGCTAGTCTCCAGCACAGCTTTAATTGACTTAAGCAAAGTGGCTTCTACCACTTCGTTTTGTGAATGAATTCAGTCTAATAGATCTCAAGTAAACTTTTCAAAAGTGCCTACATCACTTTTGAAAATAGAGTATAAGAATTATCCCATTGACTTTGTCTTGGACTTAGGCTCTTAAATCCGTTAAGTCACTTCTGAAAATTCTACCCTGTACCACTGAGAAATGTTTTCAGGCTATTCAGACTAAATTTATTTTTGATTAATCTCATCCTATTACTCTTAGCTGTCTTCCCTGTGAAGCACCCTCAACAATTCTTTTCCTTTCATGGCATTTCCACACCTCAGAGGTTTATAAGCTGCTAACACATTTTCCCTCAGTGATTATCAACTGGAAGACTCTGTACAAACCTGATATATGCTGTCACAATGCACCAGAGACCATCTTCCCTGAAGCTGACTTTGCCCAGAAATTCACCAAGAATTTGAACCAGTCATGACCTGGACTTGGTCAAAATGGCAGTCTCATTCCATCCAAAGATGGCTGACTGTACCGGTTGTGAGTCTTATCAGTTGGATTATGTCCTACAAAGGCACACTTGAGATGATCCCAGGATTTTTTTTTAAAAGCTATTAAAAATACAATGCACATTCTTGTCCCCATGAAAAGGTCTTTCTCGCCATGATTAATTTGTAAAACAGCTGTGTTCTGACCATGCATCCTATCTGGCCTATTATGGTAATATGCATGGAACAGATTTGATTCAAGCATCTCACACCGAGGCCCTATAATCATAGACAGTACTGTGGATAAGCAGATGAACATGTTCTGTCCATGGGCTGCCCGAGGGAAATGAAATCTCTGTGGACGAACCATAAATCACCACTTGCAAACGGATCTTTAATCAGAACATTTGAACATACTGCAGGAGACGTAAAAATTCAACTGCTGTTTATGTAATCCCTTTAACCCCTTCCTTTGCTTTTCTGTTCATGGCAGTTGCATTCATAAGAGGGTGATCAGCATCCTCTAAGAGTGTAGCAATATTCACTTGGACAGGAGCTGTGCTGTTTCTTCTAACCTAGGGCTTGATCCTGGTAAGTGCTGAGCACTCTCAACCCACAGTGATTTCACTGGTATAGTGCACCAAGATACAAAACCAAAAGGTATTTAAGTTCCTAACTTCCATTCATTTCACTGCAAGTTAGTAGCCTAAACATGTTTGTGGATCTGGTTCCTAGAAACTAAGGGCCAAGAATTTATTGAGTTCCACTGGGAGTTTTCCCATTGACTTTGAAGGAACTGGCCTGGTGCATCACTCTTGCAACAAGCTTGAACTCTGCCAGTTCAAGAAGTGGGAATGGATTCCTTCTTGTTTAACGTTGAATGGTGTTCTTATTCCAGTAGGATAACTGATGTGTCTTCTTTGTAACAATCTTTATACCCAGTGATCATACATAACAGGGCATGGATAAAGACCTGCTTTTCGGGGGTTGCCAATTGCAAAAAAAACTTGGTCATAACTCCTGAACTCACGCTAAAGTTCCTGGTTTTATGTAGAACTGTTTAAAAATTAGATTTTTTAAAATTTCATTTGAAAAGAAAAATTGTTTAATTTTAAAGTGTTGACTCAAAATGGGATTTTTTTATGTAGACTCACCATTTTTCAATGGAAATTACTTTTGGGTAAAAAAAAAAAAATGTCCAGCAACTAGTTTTAAGTTTTACAAAAACCTCCAAACTCAGGTGAAGTTCACTGTAGGTTTCCTAGATTTTCTGGCAAGTCAGAGTCCAATCCCCAAGTGAGTTATGGCTTCAGGAGGAAACTATGCACAACTCAATGGAGGTTTATGTGGTTACCTGGGCCAGGCTCTAGGGATAATGGTGGATGCAGCTACTCAAGATACAGAGGACAACTCAAATAGTGAAAAACCGCATATGCAGAAAAATAATCAGAAGAAGGGGAAGAAATTTGTATGCAGCACAAGGATATGAAGCGCTCAAGCCCCAACTCTATGGTGAGAGCAGTGACAATTCCCTTCTGACAACTTGGGTTCAAGTCCTCGTTTAAGTCACAAACGACAATGAGTTTGGTTGGCTCAACCTATGTCCCTAATGGAGAATAGTCCACACTGCAAACCCACCACACAATGTAATATGAGCAGCCACCAACAATTGCACAGCCTTAGAAACCATTTTGCGCTCTGAGCAGTTCTTCCTCAACTCTTGAGGAAAACAAATTCTCCAGAGAGGCCATGGAACTGCGGTGCTGTTGCTCATTATAGACCCGATTCAAAGACTACTGGTGTCAATGGGGTCTTCACTGATATCCATGGGCTTTGCATCACGCCCTCTGCAGCTGCTTCTCTGGCTTCAAGTATGGAACACGTCCCTGCATCACATTGCCAATTTATAGAGGTGAAACAGCTTGTGTACCCTTTTCTCTCCAGCCTGTCCTCAAGTCATCTCTGCACAGTTGCACACAGGGGACTTGCATCAGGAATGCTGTCCAGTACCCACTGTGACCTTTCCAAGAGAAGTCATACAAGAGATGGCATAATTTTCCTCTGTAAGCAGCTGGGATAGACCAAGGGAGAAAGCTAACCTGTCTTTAAAGAGTTTAGTAGCTTGGTTACTTTGCTCTCTGATCTAGCAAAATATTTAGGTCCTGATTCAGCAAGGGACTGGCTTGAGACTATGGAACAAACTCCCCCAGGAACTAAGGACCATCACAAACCTCACCACCACCTGCTACAAATGGCAGGCACATTTCTTTGACCTTGCCTTCTCTAACATATGCATATAACAACGTGTGTGTGTATAATTTTATTTTAAAAAATAGCACTCCACTGTCCATATTTCTCCCCTGGGGAGAGGATGAGAGAACAAATGTGTGATAGAAGATAATCATGTTGCTTAATGCATGAATGGAAGACGCTCAGATACTACAGTGATGAGCATAGTATAAGAACCTATACTGAATAGAGGGCACTTAAACACATGCCTAACTTTAAGCATACGAGTAGCCCCATTAACTTCACCAAAGGCTGCCTTAGAGTAGGCACATGCTTAAGCAACTTGCTGAATTGGGTCCTTAAACCAGTCCTTAAATTTAAGGCCCACTGAAGTGTTTAAATACCTTGCCAGATTGAGGCCTCAAATGCTTTATATCTAACTATTAAAAAAAAAAAAATCCTGAAAGCACAGTCCATATTATTGAATAATGACATGCATTTCCACTTATGAAGTATGTGGAAGAGCTAATTGTATTTATTTCTTTTCAGGCTGTTGTCTTGAAAAACAGATTTTCACACACCAAAATACACAAATTAAAACAAAACAAAAACACCTTTGTTACAATATCAAGGCATTTCACTTTAAATTTCTTCTCAGTATTAAAGTTTCCCAACATGTTATACTCCTAAAATAGGGTTGATAATGGAATGCCAACATAATCTTAATTACAACAGCAGAAACTCCCCCATTTTAATGGGGCCCCTCCCTCCCTGCTACCCTCCTCCCCACATTGCAATATGTATTAAGTAACACCTCAGTGAGACAGCATTATGCAGAAGAGCTGTCACTGCAAAGTATTTTATTGTGCTTTGCCTGATTATGCTAATTCTATCTCTACCAAGCCACTTTGCTTTCATTCTCTCTCCCACTCCATGCTTCTCTTTGCAGTCAGCAAAGGGTTGTTGTTTTTTTTTAAATCAGGAACGTGAAAGCAGTTATGAAATAGAACATATTAAATGGAACATTTGTGAGCGCTTTTCTTTCACACAGCATTCTGTATATTGCAGTAACATGGCTACAGTAAGTGGCAGATTCACCTTACAAGCGATCTTTCTGCTTTTATTTTTAAATGGTCTCAACATTCTTTGTGAGTGAAGACCCTGAATACTACATTAAGGGCCAGATTTTCAGAGTCCAGAAGCCTAAGGCTATTTACCATTCTGTATGTCATTTGAGTGCACAGTTAGGCCCCGATCTTGCAATTGTATCTTTATTTGCATCCACACAGAGCCTCAGTGATTTCAAAAGGGCTCAAGGCAAACATAAAAATCTAAGTGCAGGATTTTGGGCCTTAATATGATTTCACCCCCAAACCTGGTATTTGCATATGCAAGTAACTGAGGTGGGCATCTACATGTCCCGTTCTACACGCAAACACCCAAATGAATGCACGTTTGTAGTAACCACATGCACAAATGTAGGTGAGCGATTGCACACAGGTTCACATGGAAACAAGGCTCCTTTTCTTCAAAAAAGTTAGCCCTATTTCTCCATGAAGACCCATATTACTCAGGGCTGACTCTTCCTTAAGCACTGTCAGAGATAACTAGAGGAGAGGGTCAGAAAGCTGATGTACATGATGACTGGTTGGGAAAATAAATAGAAATGGTTACAAAACTAGGTACATATTTTCAAAAGCTGATTTTGGATGTGTTAATTTTCAGATCCCCAATCTGACACATCTTGGGCCTGATTTTCAGAAGAGGCTACTGTGATGACTCACAGAGACTCCCTTGGGACTGTCACCTGACGTGCTGAAATTACCTCTGAGCCCGTTTTCCCTGCCAGCTTGGGACTCCAGAACCCTGCCTTGTTGAGCCACACATGCTAGCCTGCTGCAAACACAGACCCAGGGTCTGAACCACACCCCCAAAGCTGCAGGCTTTAACTGAAAACCACTCAGCAGGTTACCTATCTCCAGGACCCAGACACCCAGTTCTCAATGGGATCCAAACCCCAAATAAATCTGTTTTACTCTCTATAAAGCATATACAGGATAAATTCATAAATTGTCCACCCTCTATAACACTGATAGAATTTAGGTCCACGATGAACCTCAAAACAGACTGGATTTTTGAGATTTGTTGCCATCTATGCAACTATGCAAAAAACCATGGCAACAATATTCAAAAATCCAGTCTGTTTTGAGGTTCAGCATGGACATAGCTCTAATCGTATTCCCAGTCTCAAGCTAAATTAACATTGATATGGTTGAACACTGGGGAAGTTCACTTTCAGTACACAGTCTTAATTAAAGAGGGGCCTAAGGCATTTCAGATATCAAGGTGATGAGCGTAGTATAAATACCTAGATTAGATGGGGACCGAGATACTGAAACTCTCCAATGAAATTCAGGCATGTTCCAATCTATTGTTTTAGTTTGACTCATTGTAGAGCTAGATAATTTGATTCTGTATTCTGAACCCCTCAAAATTTAGGGGTGCTTGCACTGATTTCTCCCTCTTTCCCTTCCATTTAGAGACATCACTGGGCCAGATAAGATGAGATAAGCTTAATACAAGAGTCCAGGAGAGGCAAATGAGGCCTCTCTGATTCCCAGGCTGAATTTATACCTGACCCTGACCATTGGGGAAATTCAGAGCACTTTAGAGGCTGCTCTAACTGAACGGGCTATACTCTCTGTGAGACTACATGCCAGTTGTGAATAGCTGTATCACAGATATACTCCTCCCACCTACACTAGTGTGTGAGGAGAGGGCAGCTGTTATAGGAGCCAGCAATGACTCTCTGAGCCAGCAGGTAGCTCCTCCGTGTTGGCAGAATTCTTAGCTGGATAATCAGGGTCAGTTTCGGTGGGTGGCACAAAGTGGCCTGAACAGGAGGAAATAATCTGCAATCCCTATGGTTAGGTTTGAATGTATATGGCTGAGTTTTCTGTCTCTTTATTTAATACTTTTATTCTCAGCATATAACACTTTTTCCCACTCCCCGCCCCGAGGAAAGGGGCTTCCTTCATATCCTATATTGTGGTGTTAGAATTTATATCCATTCCTCACTCAGCGATACCAAACCTTCCCACCCCACTTGTTTATTTGTGCAGAATAATATTGCCTTCATCTTGCCCTCTAAATCTGATGGGCTTGTCTGCAAATCATGTCTGCAAAATGAATGAAACAGCCAGTGCCTAATAAATATTCATTTCCATGAGGGACTCCCAAATTAGCAAGTCTGATGTCATTAAACATGTAGACCTTTATTAACTGCTGCATTATGTGGTCACTTGTCGATACATCTGTCACACCAGGTGCCCAAAGCTCAAATAATTGTGAATATATGAACCAATATATTGTCATATGTTTAAAAAACACTGATTAATGCAGGCAACGAGATCATAAATATCCTCTATCCTTTTGTACAACATTCTCCATTGAGATGCAGTCATAAGGAAAGATGAAGGGTGGGCACCATTTTCCCCATACAAATTCAAAAGCAAATTTTGATTCAGTCATGGTTCACAATCACTTGCCACCTATATTTACACACTCATGCTTTAATAGCACAAATACTCATGAAAAAAGTGAATCCTAACTTCAGGATATTCTGTCCAAAGTGAAATACAGATTGCTTATTTGTTTGTACCGCTCACAATATTTGCAATTGTTGCTCCGCTGGTTTGTTACATTACGCACAATCCATGCAGCTCCATCCTGACTAGCTGGCTGTGATGCCTCTCAAACAAACAAAAATTGGGCAAAAAAAACCCCCAATCACAACCCAATGTCCTTTTTCTCCCCAGGCATCTCTGGTGGGTTCGGGTTTCCAGATGTTCCTCCACAGTTCGGGGGCAGAATCAAAACTTTCCAGCCTCATTCTCCCTGACCTAAGAGAAGTTAGCAGGGTATCCTCCTCCTGTTAGTGTCTCTCCCCTCATTACAATGAGGGAAGAGAGATTATATGCTGCCCTGACCTCCTTCCTAGAACTTGTCCTGATTGGCTGAGAAAGCAGAACCCTGCCCTCCCTACATAGCTCCTAGTTCCAGGTCTTAAACAAAATTCCCTCACTCCGTTTTGAAAAAAATAACCCATTACTTCTCAAAAACAACTCTCGGCAGCTTAGAATGTCCAACTAATACCCAAACATCCTAAGGCAGGATGCTTTAATTGGGCCCAAGTTTGCTCAAAATGTTTGCAAACCTTAAGCAAAAGTTTCACTGGACATCTGTTAAGCTTTTAAACACATCAAAAACCAAGCAGCTCTGTCACAGTTGTGCAGTAGGTGTGCTAGAAATCAGACTTTTACATAGTGCATTAACAGATATCCTGTCTGAGGCAGGTATTGGTCCAAACACACTTTGTAGTAAGTATACTCGCAGTTTATTATGCAACCACTAGATGTCTCTGCGCACTGTAAAGAGTTCCAGGCTACCACTGGTTGAAATTTTCTGAATTTCAATTTTTCAACAAACTTGAGCTTGTTGAAAAATTTTAATTTCAAACTTTTGATTAGAAGGTACATCAAGTTTTCATTAAAAACATTTCCCACTCTTCAACTATTCCAGAAAAAAGTGTGGTCCCTGGTAAACAAAAGGCAGACCTGGAACTCAAGCTGTGTGGAAGTCTGACAGTTTTCTTCAATAAATGTTGCCAATTTAAGTAGGTCTATGACTCTATGTACCAATTAATCCTTGAATTTAGAATTGCTTGAAATCTTGATCTGTATAGTATGATTGTGGCCTCCCCAGAGGACATGTTCCTGGCTCATTTTCTCTTTCAATGCACCATTGAAAGAGAAGAGAAAGTCTTGGCAGACCTCTCTCGAGAGCTAGCCTGAAAAAATCAGATTGTATTCTGTGTCATGGGAAGAAAAAACAAACAAACATATATAGAAGGATAAACCTGTTCTTCTGGCATTCAAATTAATTTCCCCTGGGGGCAAAGGGAAAAAAATGTGTTCAAAACCTTTCTAAAATGTTTGAGCAAAATATCTTAATATTTCAGAAAGATCTAAGGATCCAGTGAAACACAGAACTTCTTCACAATCTCCTAACTCAAATATCATTATACCAATTACCCTTGTCTCTTCAGAGCATTTGGTGACATGGCGGAAGCAGCTGGCTAAAAAAAATATTAAACCCAAAGGAGCTTCTGTAGCAATACCCTAAATTCTCACAGTGTTTTGAAGAAAGAAACAGACAATGTTTTGAGGCTTCAGAATGGGGAAATACAACGCTATCTGAGTAATCAGTCTGGGTTATAACTAAATTAACACGCAGCAAGTATGAGAAGTGGACACTGATTTCACATAGATTTTAAGTATAGCAGCCTTGCTTTGGAGTTCAGAGAATACGTATGGGAATCAGGAGTTTAAGGTCCTAATTTTGACTCCACCGCCAAATCCAAAGCAAGTCATTCCATCTGTCTGTTTATGCCTCCCAACCTAGGTTGACAGACTTGGGCTAGGAGTACTGACGCTAGCGCTCTAAAAATACCTGTGTAGAAAGCACTTTGAATTTGCATCTCAGGCTCTGAAGCCCAGGCTGAGCCGCAACTTCAAAGTGCTGTCTTTAGAGCACTAGCACCAGACCTACTAGCCCAAGTCTGTCAACGCAGGCTGGGATGCTTGCTGCTGCGGACTGTGTAAACAGACCCTGTGTGTCTCTGTTGCCCCTTTCCCCCTTTTTATAGTCTAGGTAGACAAGACAGACAGGAGTCAGGAAGTTGTTGCAGCCAATCAGCACAGGGCCGAGCAAACCTGTAGATCATCTGTTCAACCGGCGCTATTATACATACCTACTTCACTAGGTTATTGGTGAGAATCTACGTTAGAAGGTCAGAAGTTACAATGAAGTTTTTTCAAAGTAATTTGACTCCTTAGGGCAAGAACTTTAAAGATATTTAGGTGCCCAAAGATGCAGACAGTTGCCTAGCTAGTGGGATTTTCAAAAGCAGCTAGGCACCTAACATCCATGGCAAAATCCCAATAGGCTCCTACTTGCATCTTTAGGCATATAAATACTTCTAAAAATATATCCTGATTCCCTATTTAAGCACCTAAACAAGTACTCTGGTTTTCAGGGGTGCTGAACACCCACTGCATTAGAGGGAGTGGCAGAAACTCAACACATTTGAAAAATCAGACATTCATTTAGGTGACTAACTTTAGGCATCTAAGTACGAAAATGTTGGCTTTGAGTTTTATCTTCTATGACTCAAGCCCTAGGGGGCAGTTGCTTTCACTCACCCTACATTATACCACGCAAATTACAGCCACAGGAACTGTTCACAGGAACCCCTGTGAAATGAAACTGCTATGTTTGACACCGCTGTATTCAAATCCCTTTTGGTATTCATAGTTAACACAGCACAGTCTCTATGATAAATCCTTGCTAACTATCTCCTCCCATTTCTAAAAGCCTGCCTCAGTCAGAACATATGGAAAGTCCATCCCAGCTAACTGGAGGCTGGTATTTAGTAGATTTCTGCAAAAAGTCTGTCTAAGGATTGTCATATTTACTCCCTCTATTATAATGGTAGAAAAAGTAGGTAATACTACATAAAAGAGCGGTAATGATATACAGAGTTTCCGGTAGCATCCTGAGGCACGAGACATTACATCTGCATGTCCTGGAGTGGATTTTGCCCCTTGAAACTAGATTTATTCAGAACTTATCCCTTCTTTTCTGAAAAACACCAGGATTTTAATCTTTAAATAATTAATTTAAATGTGCATGAATAATATCGTCCCATCCCTGAAAAAGTAATTAAATCCAGGAGGTGTCTGATTTCATGCAACCAAGTCTTCAAGCTTTCTTTCCTATTTTAGATTCACTCCAACATGCCTGACTACTCTCGACAGACTATCTTAGATACTTGCATAGCTCTCCATCACCATGATACCTGAGCACCTCACAACCTTTCACGGATTTTACCTTCACAATTTCAATCTGAAGTAGGGCAGTACTATTCTTCCTATTTTACAGAAGGAATCTGGGGAGAGGAGGCAGGTCCTAAATCCCAGGCTATTACCCTAACCACGGGCCCATCCTTTCTCTCTGACCCTCTTGAATTTTCAAAAGCAGCTTTGACTTTACACAACTAAATGTATGGACTGAATTTTCAATGTCCATTTTTTCTCCCTTTCCTTTTTCTGGTCTATCTGAGTAATTTGGGGCAGACATATTTAATAACCAGGTTGAATCTGCAGTGGCAGCCACTGAAGTCAGCAGAAACCATCCCTGTCATGTGACAGGGATATTAAGCCTCACAAAATATGACTGGGGCCAGGAAATTAAGTTTCCGGACTGGATTCTTTCTAGCCAAGATTTGCTTGAAACAAGCAATGGTTTGGGTTCTCTGGGAAGTGGCTACAGCTTCCTGATTCTCTGCCCTGTGCAGCTCCAGCACCAGTGTTGGAATAGGTTACAACAATCATAGAATCATAGAATATCAGGCTTGGAAGGGACCTCAGGAGGTCATCTAGTCCCACCCCCTGCTCAAAGCAGGACCAATCCCCATCTAAATAATCTCGGCCAGGGCTTTGTCAAGCCGGGCCTTAAAAATCTCTAAGGAAGAAGATTCCACCACCTCCCTAGGTAACCCATTCCAGTGCTTCACCAGCCTCCTACTGAAATAGTGTTTCCTAATATCCAACCTAGACCTCCCCCACTGCAACTTGAGACCATTGTTCCTTGTTCTGTCATCTGCCACCACTGAGAACAGCCGAGCTCCATCCTCTTTGGAACCCCCCTTCAGGTAGTTGAAGGCTGCTATCAAATCCCCCTCACCCTTCTCTTCTGCAGACTAAACAAGCCCAGTTCCCTCAGCCTCTCCTTGTAAGTTATGTGCCCCAGTCCCCTGATCATTTTCGTTGCCCTCCGCTGGACTCTCTCCAATTTGTCCACATCCTTTCTGGGGGGGGGGGGGGGGCAAAACTGGACGCAATACTCCAGATGTGGCCTCACCAGTGCCAAACTGAGGGTAACAATCACTTCCCTCAATCTGCTGGCCTTGCTCCTACTAATGCAGCCCAATATGCCATTAGCCTTTTTGGCAACAAGGGCACAATGCTGACTCTCATCCAGCTTCTCATCCACTGTAATCTCCAGGTCCTTTTCTGCAGAACTGCTGCTTAGCCAGTTGGTCCCCAGCCTGTAACAGTGCATGGGATTCTTCCATCATAAGTGCAGGACTCTGCACTTGTCCTTGTTGAACCTCATCTGATTTCTTTTGGCCCAATCCTCCAATTTGTCTAGGTCACTCTGGACCCTATCCCTACCCTCCAGTGTATCTACCTCTCCCCCCAGCTTAGTGTCATCTGTGAACTTCCTGAGGGTGCAATCCATCCCTTCATCCAAATCATTAATAAAGATGTTGAACAAAACTGGGGCACTCCGCTTGATACCAGCTGCCAACTAGACATCGAGCCGTTGATCACTACCTGTTGAGCCCGACAATCTAGACAGCTTTCTATCCAGTCATCCAATCCATACTTCTTTAACTTGCTGACAAGAATACTGTGGGAGATCATATCAAAAGCTTTGCTAAACTCAAGTTAATCATGTCCATTCTTTCCCCATATCCACAGAGCCAGTTACCTCAGCATAGAAGGCAATCAGGTTGGACAGGCACGACTTGCCCTTGGTGAATCCATGTTGACTGTTCCTGATCACTTTCCACTCCTCCAAGAACCTACAAGAACTGGCAATTGCCCCCAAGGGCACATATGCCAGCTAAGAACTGCCAAAGTACAGCAGCACATGCCATGACCTCTCCCTTCCTTGGCTCACTTCCAACCTCAACACATCCCTTACACCAAGTCTGGGGTGAGGAATCATGTAGGAGCTGGCTCAGCCAATTTGAGGTCAGCGGAGAGCTCTCTCCAACCAGAGAATTCTCAGCTGGCCAATATCTGAGCCCTTTGTACCATGTGAGCAGCCCAAAGGACCCAATCTGTCCTTCCGTCTCTCTTTTGAGTCATGCTCTTGTAACAGAGTCCAGTTTGTAAATTATATCCTTCTTATATTATATTATATAATATTTTATATTTTATTATATTATATCATATATCGGGGTGGCCAAACTGACTGACCCTCCGAGTCGCATGCAATAATCTTCAGAAGTTTGAGAGCCGGGCGCATCTGCCAGGGCTCGCAGCTTCAGCTCTGCTCCTGCTGAAGCCCCAAGCCCCATCAGGTGCCTTCTGCGCGGTTGAAGCCATTAGCCCTACCACCTTGCTGCAGGGCAGAACCACTGAGCTCCCCCCGCCCCAGTCTGGTAGGTGGAGAATGGGAGGGATAGTGTGGGGGACTCCGCGATCATGCATGCGGCTCACGAGCCGTGGTTTGGACACCCCTGTATTAATTATATGCTAGTATATTATAATATATCATGCATGTAGCACCCCAAAGCCTTTCTGAACTGCACCTGCTTCGTAGGCAGACCACCCGAAGCCCTGAGCCACTTACAGGAGGCACCGCCGTCTGCATGGGTCAGACCGTACATACAAACACCAACCACCAGCAGCAGTTTATATTCTGCTAACCGGAGCCAAGTTCTAAAAGATTTCTTTTTTTTTTAATAAGCTTGGCAAAATCAAAACAAAAATC
The DNA here is from genome assembly GCF_028017835.1 of Emys orbicularis. Lineage (NCBI taxonomy): Eukaryota > Metazoa > Chordata > Testudines > Emydidae > Emys > Emys orbicularis. The sequence goes on from NC_088684.1 coordinate 138,959,324, forward strand.
TGCATCTTTCTAAGTTCTGATGCTTCCAAGAAATGCGTATTCCCTGAATGTGATGTCAACTGCAACGCCTAGCAAATCCCCCTGCTACCAGAGATGCTACATTTAAAGTTCAACAGCCTTCCACTGACACCTTGATTTGATGCAGAGCTATTACACGAGGCTTTGAAATAAACAAAGGAATGGAATATTGACTGCTTAAGACGTGCCAAGGCTTTAAAAATATGCCCTTCTCTTTGTATTTTGCTAGAACGCTGGAAATTGCTATTATCCACACACAGAGACAGATTCTCTGTAGGCTTCTGTTTTATAGTTTTACACAGTCCTGTGCGAACTAAGGGACTGAGCCAAAGCCCATCAGAAAATCAATGGAAATACTCCCACTGACATCAGTGGGCTCTGGATCAGAACATTAGGCCTCAATCTTGCAAACACTTATGTTCACGCTTAACTCAATGACAGTGGGACTGCTCATGTGAGTAAAGTTAAGCACATGAGAAAATGTGTGCAGGATCAAAGCAACAGAGATTGTGTGCGCGTTCGTGTCACTCTCTCTCTCTCTCTCTCAGCCTCCCTCCCCAACACCCCCACCTGGGTTTTCAGACTTCATAAGCACTTACAGCTCAACAACTTTGGAAATTAGTCTTACAAAGTACTATCAATTTTAAGGGTGTATTATTGCCTGTTACATTGATTACATTATTCTTGCCTTATTTTCTCTGCTCGCTTTTTAAAAGAATCAAAATGTAAGTCTACAAAAGAAGACTTTGTTTCAATGTTCGTTCTTTGTACCACTTTACAATTTTCTTTCGCTGCCAGCTGCCTCTGCTCTTTCTTAATTGAATACAGTATTTTGACTACTGGATTGCAGTTTATAAACAAAATTATTGTAATAAACAGATTAAATGAAGAAACAAGTAACTCAAGAACTACTGTGTATGCCTTTGTCCAACTAGATCTGTTTCTTTGCCTGGGCTGTTATACAAATTATCTCCTTTTAAAAAAGGACTGGTATTTGCATATTTAACTTTGAACCAAACTATCTCCAACCCTATAAATAACCAAATTATCTCCGACACCCGTAAACATATATGATACTCCACCAAGGAAAAGAAATGAGACTGTAAAAGACCTAACAGAACCATAATCATTCAAAGCTGCAACTATGCACCAGCTCTATGTTTACAATTTTGTATTCCAACTGCAGCTATAGATATTTACGCACCAGCAAATCTGTATCATAACACAGCACAGCCCGTCTCTTACCCAAAGCCCAAGCTATCTGTCTGTCAGGATTAAAATAATCAGTCCTGATTACAGATTTACCATAAAACAAAATACAGGGTCTCAATTTTATCTCTGGATGACAGAGAAGGGAGCAAGGATGGTGTCCTCTGTATTTAATTGGAAGATAATTAGGCTTGGAAGCATTCTATTTATAAATCAGTAAGTGTCGGTAAATGTTGATTTCACCATAAATACACACTAGGACAAAAACCATGTCCATCAATAACTGGTAAAATTTACAGATAGGCAAAGTAAGAAAAATGCTGCTTGAGCACATCAAGTTTGATTTAAGGATATTTTCTTTGTCTATTTTGACATGGGATGGTGACAAGTGATGTTTTAACAGTTATAAAGCTTTACCTATTTGAATTTCAATGTCTAGTCTCATTAAATAATTACTACCTGACGCTCCCCCCATTAATTTTGTGCAACTGTGATCATTTAAATTGATAAAGATCTAAAAAAGCTTAAAAATAGGCACCAATATTATCCATCAACGTTATTTTTAAAAAAAGCCTGAATTCTCTCAAGCGGTAATCCAAAGTATTTTGTCTGTTGTCACTTGTGACACAGAACAACCACAGATTATTTTTATTTATTCATATTTTTGGTAGGGTCAGATTCTCCACTGCCTTTCACTTTGTGCTCTCTTTTATGTCAGTACAAGTTGTATGTAAATCATTATCAGTTTGATTTAGTTGCATTTTACACTAGCCTGCGTGACTGCACAAGAAACAATGCTAAAGGGAGTCTAGCCCTGTTATATTTGGCTCCAGATATCTGTAGAGGAAGGATGGTCTCATGGATAAAGCACTGGATTGGGACTCAGATCTGGGTTCAGTTTCTGGACCATCCACAGGCTTCCTATGTAAATTTGGGCAAGTCAATTCATCTCTCTGTGACTCATTTCATATTTGTAAAATGGAGATAATAATGCTCTCCCTTTCCCACTCCTTGTCTATTTATACCATGAGCTCTTTGGGGCAAGGACTGTGGTAACAACCACAAAGCTGCCTGGATTTCAGATGGAACCTCTCGGCACTAACATAAAACAAGCAGTATCTTTACATTCATGCTACCGATCAACCAGAATCAATCCAGGTTTTGGAAAAGACAAATCTAATTCTTTCTTATTGGGATATTTATCTTGCTACTGAAGCTAAGGAGATTTCATCCTGCCCTATTCTGTGGTTTTCTAATGTTCACCCTTTTATTGGTTTTTTTTTCTGATAAGAAAATGACAAAACAAAAAGAATGCACAATGAAGTTAATAGGGGATGAGCTATGAGACACACATTTGGGTGGAGAATGATAGCCTAACCAATGTTCACAGTCAGCAATGAAAGATGATGTTGTAATGTGTTTTTAGCTGAAAGATATGATAGCTGGTTCCCATAGCTTGTGAAAGGTAACTTGTTTATCATTTTAACAGCATAAAAGTTTTCACATGCATGTGCTGGGACACTGCATGCAAATCATGATTTATATTCAGCAAAAATGAATCCTTCCCTGTTAGGGAAGTGCCTAAAATGGTCATGTTTTTGTCTAAGTGGGCAAGAATTCTTCCTTTGACCTAGTGCTGTCTACACAGAGACTTAGGTTGGATTAACTACATAGCTCAGGAGTATGAATTTTTCACACCCCTGAGTGATGAAGCTGGGTCAATCTAATTTTCTACTGTAAACCAGCCCTCTGGAAAATTAATTCCAATGAACTTTTTTAAAGTGGATTAGTCACACTGCATTAAACGCCTGCATGGACCACTCTTATTCAGAATTAAAGTGGCCTTAATTCAGTTTATCTTAATCCACTTCCAAAGTAAATTAATCTAAATCAAATGAAGACCACTTTAATTCTGAATAAGTGTGTCCACACAGGTGTTTAATGCAGTGTGACTAATCCACTTTAAATTCGCACCTTTAGTTACTTCAGATTAATTTTCCTGAGTGTCCCTGCATAGACCAAAAAAAAACAAAAAACCCAAGGAGTCCTTGTGGCACCTTAGAGACTAACAAATTTATTTGGGCATAAGCTTTCATGGGCTAGAACCACTTCATTAGATGTATGAAGTAAAAGATACAGAAGCAGGTATAAATACAGACTAACACGGCTACCACTGAAACCTGCATAGACAAACCTTAGAAGTGCTGTATGCTTGCATAGTTAAAACTTAAGTTTCTGACTCTGACTATGTGCTTCGTTCACATTGAAGTCAAACTGAATCAAGACTTTAATGATTATAGATTATCAATGCCATGGGTTTTATGTCTCACTTTAAGCTAATACTCTACAATATCACAATGCCCTACAGAAACACACTGGGATGGGGATGGTTTATCAGGTAGACAGAGATCTCTACCACCTATCGAATGACCAACAGCTCTTTCTGTAGCATCTCTCTGTTCATTGGAGTTTAGGGACCAGTTTCACCCGACTCTTGCCAAGTAGGACCTTATTCTGAAAACAGGCCTAATGATTGCAATGGGTAAGGGACTGCTCATTGTATGTGAGCAAGGGGCAGACTCAGACCCCGAATGAGTAGTAACACTATCCTTTCCATGGGGGGGGAAGTGCCATTTCGCGGAACAAAAATAGCAAGTTTCACAGGGCAGCAATTTCTGTGCTGAGACACCTCAAAGACAAAGCATAAATGAACAGAAGGGCACATATGCCACAATTTTATTCCTTAATAGCAGGGTGGAAGGGAGAAAGAGTAGCTCTTGCATCAAAGGGCAGCTGCAGGCAATATCTGGGCCATTGACCACCTCTACTTATGACTGGTAATCAGGAGACTCAAGGACTCTCTGGCCAATCCCCACATGAACGCACCATATAGCCTACTAGGGTGTGGTCATCTGTCTCAGGAGACCATACACCAGTTTGCTCCATACTCTTACGGCGCAGACCCAGGCCAATTCCTAGCAGACTCTGCTTCTAAGAATTCTGTAGCTGGCTGATAACAGTGACTGCACACAGCTCTAGGGTGCAACCCATCATGGTGTTTTTTTGTCACTCTGTGCTGAGAAGCTTCTCCTGTTACTCGTAGCCAAATCCAGTATCTTGTCAAATATAAGGTGAGCTCTCATTTGATCCGCTTCATACAAATACTACTGCAGGCTGTGCTACCTTCTTAATGTCACGTAACAACATTGTCACTTGGAGCAAGCTTCATGACAGAGGACATGCAGTGTTATCTAAGCGTTCTGGATGTATGAGGACAGCAAGAATTTAAATATTTCACTTTGGGATTATTAGCATTAGATACTGAGGCTATGCCTTGAAACCTGAATAAAGGATTGTGGGCAGCTCTTCTTTACAATTAGTATCCAGCAATGTGTCCCAAATTCAACAGGTGGGTTACATAAGTCACAAACTGTAGTAAGCAGCAGGGGGCAGAGTTTAAAAACTGAAAACCTGGCTACAGGTATCACAAAGGGAGCTGCTGGGTACCGAGTGCTTTGGAAAATCTGGCCCTCATTTAGATGCTTAAATGGAAGCTGAGCTATTTTGAGCATCTGGCTCCAACCATCAGCACTGACTACTTGAGAATCTGACCCCATGTGTTTTTCCCTTGGGCTTGATTACTAAGGCCCATTTACATTTCTCTGGTAGTGCAAAGGTGCAAATTATATTGACACCCAGGGTAGGGTCATTTTACACTGCCGGGATGTTCGTTGGACAGGGGCCTTAGTATAAATGAGAACCAGGGTCCTACTATTTGGTCATACGCACAGCATTGTCTTTCACAAACCCAAAATGGCATACGGTTCCTTTTTCACTGAGATTTCATGTTTTTTTCCACAGCAAACTATTGATTTCACATTGCCCATGTAGAACATGTAATAATACAGCCTCACTGATTAGTTATGTCATAGTCAGCATCCTCCAGAGTATCCATGCAGATAATTGTGTCCTTTTAGATGTAATTTCCAATTTGTTGTAACAATAAGACTCAGCAGGAAGCTCATTTCTAGACTAGTATTGCCTATCTACTCACTTAGGTTGAAATCCTGGTCCCAATTAAATCAAGAATAAAACTCCAGTTTACTTATGTGTGAATAGGATTTCTATGCTTAGTCTTGAGTTCACCATACGTTGGAAACCCACAACAATAATCCCCTCAAAGGGAAAGCAGACTCACTTAGGCCTTCTGGCATAAAGGCAGATGGAAAACACAAACTGGGAGGTAGACAAGCAAAGACGAATAGCACCAGGTGGTTCAGAAAATGAGGCACAACAAAAGAAGAGACCATAAGGGTAGACAAGATGTCTAGGTGCTCACAAGCACATAGCTACCTCATGGTAGCTTTTGCCCACATGAGGGCCTATCCTTTGTGTAAGAAGGCTAGTATTACTACAGTATAGTATTGATACTATCAGCTGAGTGAAATTGGCTAGCTTTAGCTGTTACAAGAGAAAAGGGAAATTAATGGAAGAAAATATCCTAGCATGTGAAAATGCTTTAAGATGGTAACAATAAACATTTTCTTCAGTAGCACCCTCCCACATAAAAATGTGCCAATCCAAGGCCATAGCTATCCTGTGTCAGCGACACACAAGGAAAAAAAAAACTGCTCTTCATCCTAAATCCAGAAAATAATTAATCAATGCTGAAATCAAGACCCCAGAAATACCTCCTTACCAAGAATACCAACACTGATCCTGTCCATAGGTACCCCAAAGCAAAATACATGGACCTTTTAGCATGTTCCGGTGCTCACCAAATTCGGGCTATTTCAAACCGAGGTGCAGCAGAGTTCAAATGTACATCCCTCACGAAGAACTTGCTTGCTCCCCCTTCTCATTTTTTGGCCAGCCCTTGTTATGACTCATTTTAGAAACGGTTGCTTATTTTTATATATAATACAATACAAAGAAGAGCACAGATGGACTCCTTTCTTCAGTCTTTAGCCATCTTATATCCCCCCCGCCAATCTGTTTAATACTGCCAACTAATTGTGCTACAAAAAGACCTCAGAACAGATAGAAGCCAGAGCTTGAGGGTCATTGAACACCAGGCTTATTTCAAATGTATCCCAATTACACAAAGACCTGGGCTAAATAACTTGGTGCTCAGGCACTGTGAGGATTCAGTGTTTAATAACCCTCAAAATTTCTCATTTCTGTGTGGCAGCGTGGATTAGCGCTCCCACACAGAGCTGCTATGCATGACGTTCTTCCAAGACCGGTTTCTCTCTTACTTAGAATCACAGAACTGGAAGGGACCTCGAGAGGTCATCTAGTCCAGTCCCCTGCACTCATGGCAGGATTAAGTATTATCTAGACCATTCCTGACAGGTGTTTGTCTAACCTGCTCTTAAAAATCTCCAATGATGGAGATTCCACAGCCTCCCTAGGCAATTTATTCCAGTGCTTAACCACCCTGATAGGAAGTTTTTCCTAATGTCCAACCTAAACCTCTCTTGCTGCAATTTAAGCCCATTGCTTCTTTTCCTGTCTTAGGGAAAAAAACCAAACACTTCATAGAATGGGAGCAAATTGAATATCAGAGAGATCTGAATGTGGGCAGATAATTAGAACTATATTTCATGGGAACATTTGCTGAGGTAAGTAAGGAAAAGGCTGGCAACTTCACTTTTTCTAAGTATTATAATCTCTTTCAGCAGGGGTTGGGCTCATGCCAGTGCTGATCACAGAATCATAGATTCATAGGACTGGAAGGGACCTCAGGAAGTCATCTAGTCCAGTCCCCTGCACTCATGGCAGGACTAAGTATTATCTAGACCAGCCCTGACAGGTGTTTGTCTAACCTGCTCTTAAAGATCTCCAGTGATGGAGATTCCACAACCTCCCTAGGCAATTTATTCCAGTGCTTAAATACCCTGACAGTTAGGAAGTTTAACCTAATGTCCAACCTAAACCTCCCTTGCTCCAATTTAAGCCCATTGCTTCTTGTCCTGTCTTCAGAGATTAATGAGAACAATTTTTCTCCCTCCTCCTTGTAACGACCTTTTACGTACTTGAAAACTGTTATCATGTCCCCCCTCAGTCTTCTCTTTTCCAGACTAAACAAACCCAGTTTTTCCCCATCTTCCCTCATAGGTCATGTTTTCTAGACCTTTAATCATTTTTGTTGCTCTTCTCTGGACTTTCTCCAATTTGTCCACATCCTTCCTGAAATGTGGTGCCCAGAACTGGACGCAATACTCCAGTTGAGGCCTACTTGTCACTTTGTACATGTTTGTGCCTTTGCATTTTGTTATCTGTCCCATTCAAACAGAGAAAGGGGAGCAAAACAACTTTTAAAGATACTGTTGATGAGAAGCAGAGAGAACAGGCAGAAACTGAAGGGAAAAGACAAAGGAACCTCAAGATACAAACTGACCTTTCACCTTCAAAGGCTCATGCGCTGCAGAACTAAAGCCCCAATTCATTCAAGTACTTCAGCACATGCTTAAATTTAAGGTCAATAGGGCTACTTTGCTTTTAAGAAAGTGCATTAAATTTCAGAGGAAAAAATAGATTCACAAATTCAAACTACCCCAACAGCAGATCACAATTAGTGCTGAGTAAATAAGTGATTTTGCTGGTTCAGTGGCTATGCTGGAAAACTGGGGAATGAGAGCGAGAATAATTTAGGTTTGAATGTTTTGAAATTTTTGGCTCAAACAATGTTTGGGGTTGAAATTAAATCTTCGAATGTTTTTAGGATTTGTTTTTGTTTTTTTTTACCCAAACAATTTGGCACAATCAATACAAATTCACAAAATGCTTCAGAATGACCAAAGCTGCCTTTTTTGCTGGGGGGGGGAGGGGGAAGGGTTGGCTGAAAAAGTTCTGCTCTCATCACAAGGTTCATAAAACCTTGCACTCTCTGGGTCGGATTTTCAAGTGCTCAGCACCCACAGCTGGGATCAGATTTTAAAAAAATGCTCAGCACCTGAGCCCTAAGAAACTTTTTCATCCCTACACATCAGAAAAAAATCCATGCTAATGCTGAACCCTCTATATATGACATCTTGGGACCAAAAACAAAGCCATGACTTTATCTGTTATGACACTGACTGTATTAGCATGAATAGGGTGTAAAATAACTTTGCCGAGTTGCTTCTCTTAATTAATGTGACCTTTCAATGGTGCTGTTCAGTTACATTTCCACTTGGCCAACACTGGTCGCTTTTATGAATTTTTGATCAACTAAGGTCTTTAGGAGAGTTAAAGAAATCAAAAAACATCAAATAGAAATTTAAACACTGAAACAGGCGGCTTTATTAAATATGCCCTTCGAAGCACAGAGGCAGGAGAATTTATGCTTTGCCTTTTGCAGTAGCATGACATTATGAATTGCTCCATCCCCCTTAATAAAATCTATTTGTTGACTCATGCAAGAAAACAAGATAATTGTCTTCTCTCCACTATGATGCATTTTAAGCTGGAGTGTTAAAGCTGTTTGACCCAATATTCAAAATGGAACAAAAATATAAATAACTCTGTGCTCCTGGGGAAAAGGGTATAATCCTTGTGCCTGGGTGGATGTGTGAGTGAAGGATTTGTTAGTAAAATTGGTATATCCATTACAAATAATGTAGGATTACACATTTGTCTCTTTCCCCTCTTCTTAGTTCTCTTTCCCTTATTCTTTTCACATTTCATTTGTATGGTTATTTTTATTTGGTAAAATGGTAGCATGATGAAAAAGAATGGTCCAGTAGTTAGGGCATTAACTTAGGCATTTTCAGATCTGGGGTCGAGTCTCTGCTCTTCCACAGACTTGCTGTATGACCTTGGGCTAGTCATTTAGCCTCTCTCAGTTCCTCATCTGTAAAATGGAGATAAATGCACTGCCCTACTTCACATGGCTTCTGTGAGAATAAATACATTGCAAAAAAGAAAAAGACTGTGAGGTGTTCACATATTATGGTAAAAGGGGCCACAAATATTTAAGAGCCCCCACCTGATATCAGGGCCCCATTGTGAACATACAGCACCTGCCACATAGTAAGAGACATCCCCTGCTCCAAAGAACTTACAATCTAAATAAACAAGACAGAGGAGCAGTGAAAAGAGAAATAAAGACAGAGAGGTCAGTACTGTCCTATGCATTTCATCCCTATTAAGTGCCATAGATCTTTGCCATAAAGAAGAACCAACTCCAAAGTACCTCCTAATTCAGGAATTGTGGAGATCCAGGATTTTGGTCTATTTATTTTAGAGACTTCATTATTTTTATTTAGTGGTATAGTCAGTGAGAAGAGAAAAAAATGCAAAAAAAAATTAACTACAATTTTCATCAAAAGTAAAAAATTGAAATATTTTGACTAGCTCTATTTAGCATCTATTAAGTGACAGTGATAAATAATAACCACATGGAGGCTTTTCTTCCATAGGTACAAAAGAAGTTACGCACAGTTAAGCCCAGTCCTATAGCTAGGGAAACTCAGGCACATCCATTTCTATGACTTAGCTTTCCCAGAATAAACTTTTCATACAACCTGCACATTCCACCTTTTATGTACTCCTGCAGGTGGAAAAGAGAGGGAGTTTTGTTGGCTGATTGTTCTTGCTATTACATTGAAAGGCACTCACTGATAATAAGGGACATAAAAAGTACATAATTTAGATAACTCAGTTAAGTGACTTGAACAAGGTCATAGTGAGTCTATTTAAAAGCCAGGAATAGACTTCAGCTCTTATAATCAGTGCCTTGTCCATTGGACCATTCAGCCATGTGTGGTGCAAATTGCATCTCGGAAAGGAAACACTTGTCAATTGACCACTCTAAGTTCATATTTTAATATGACTGGATATTATTTAATGGTCCAGAAAATAGACAAATATTGCAGTTAAGAAGAATATCTTATTTAGATGAACTATGACAAAATCTAATTTAGTTTGTTTCGCTGCTGGCTTTATTGCTTTTCGCTGCTGGCTGGGAATGCAAAGCAGCACAAGACCCTGGTGATGGAGCGATTGTCTTCATGTTAGCCATTAAGAGTTGAGATACCCTGTTCAGTACTAATGTGATGGCCGCCATCTTGGCTGACACATACGAGGGATTAAACCTGGGACCTCCGGAGCTAAGAGCATGAGCTGCTAAACCACAGCTCTCTAACAATGGCTGTGACTCACATCCCCAGTGGAGGGGGACCTGCAAAACACACACACACACACACTCCCTCCCTCCAGTGGTTACACTATTATTAGTTAAGTATGAACAGTGGACTCAGTGCTGTATATTACACAGAAAATGACATAGGCTGGGATTTACAAAGGTGCCTGAAAGGAGGTGGGTGACCTACTCCTATTGAATTGCAATGGAATTAAGGTGCCCATCTCCTTTAGGCTCCTTTGAAAATCCCGGTCATCTCTCTTGCCCATTGTAGTCAAAAGGAGCCTTCCTGTCGATTCCATTGGCCTTAGCATCACGCCTTAACATGAGGCAAAAATACATGAATATTTGACCCATTAATTGACCATCCTACCATACACCAATGAACCTTCTTCACACATCCAGGGCTCAGAGTCCTGTGGGGTACCCCCATTGTTACCAGTAATCCTCAGAAATGGAGAGCATTCAGCACCTGGAGGAGTACTCAAAGTGGTGAGAGATGGGACCGGAGCTCATCTCATTGTGACCCTCAACAGCTCAACTTGCAAATGAACTCAGCACCCAACATGATACATAAGCACTTTTGGAAGTCTCGCCCCAGCTAGTCGCTGAGCTCTTCGGAAAATTCTGGCTCTAGAGTCTGATTTCACTGCTCTACAGCCAAAATGCTTCTGAAATAAATGTAGTCAAACTTTACTAATTCTGGGTCACTGAGAACGAAAATGATGCTTAAAATTGTTGATTGGCTCTAGTTTTCAAGATATGCTATTGGGTCAGAATATACGACCCTTGACTTGGGAATGGCGGAGGATAAGTGAGTTATAAAGGGAAGGGATCTCAATTTAAACCAGAAATGACTAAAATACATCTTTGACTGGATCTATGAATAAATCTATGACTGGGTTTGGACAGTACTTGCTTTTTAGGCAAAACAATGAATGATGCAATCTGAAGCTGGTATTGCGTCATACATGATATGAATTGCATCATGTTATTCCTAGAAGTCATGGATGATGCAATCATAACGAAGCTTACATCACTCTGCTGAACAAATTGCCCTATATCAGCTCTAGAAATCATACAGTGTCATGCTCTCTTATTTGTCAGTGTTTGATTTTGCAAAGGGACACATTTCTGTTTAGCCAAAGTGAGCAGAGATGCCTCGTACTTGTGTGAACAGTGCAGATAACTTCTGCTATGTCTGTGGTGAAGTGACTTTTGCATCACAAAAGCGCAGTATAACCACTATGGTTAAGAAAGCCTATCACCTTTATTTTGGCTGCAAAATTGGAGCTCAGGATAAGAGGTGGGCCCCACACATATGCTGCAACACTTGTGCAACAAATCTTCGCCAGTGGTTGAACAGGAAAAGGAAATTTATGCCTTTTGCAGTGCCAATGATTTGGAGAGAGCCAACAGATCATACCAGCAATTGTTACTTCTGCATGGTGCCTCCAGTTGGGAAAGGTGTGTCAAAGAAGAAAAAGTGGACTGTGCATTATCCAAACATTCCATCAGCTATACGCCCAGTACCCCACGGAGAAGGACTGCCGGTTCCTGATGCACCAGAATCATTCTCACTTGAGTCAGACAAGGAAGAGGAAGAGGATGAAACTTCTGGTCCTGAACCATCAATGACACAGGACCCACATTTTCTCCCATCCTCCTCCTCTGAACCACACCTCATAACACAAGGTGAACTGAATGACTTTGTCAGGGATTTGGAACTCTTCTCCAAGCTCTCAGTTCTTTGCAGCCTTGTTAGCTGGTGCCAATATCCATCGGACTCAGCCCCTGCAACTGTCTCAACTGATGCGTATCCCGCACCAGCTTCCAGCTCCTTGCAGATCTCTCTCAAACTCTCTCTTTCTCAACGTCAGGCAGCCCTTATATTCTTTCTCTGATCACCTTTCCCAGACCTGAATAACTCCTCTATGGAGCTCAAAAACTCTTCTCTTTCACACACAGAAGTTAGTCCAATCAAAGATACTATCTCACCCACATTGACGGTCTCGTATCCTGGGACCAACACAGCTCCACCAACCCAATAACCAACCTGTTTTTCCAAATAGGCTTGATTTCCAGTTACATGCTCCCATCCCTTGACCCTTGCTGGCATTTCCCTTCATGTGAGGAGGGAGTCTGATCCTGGCATAAGTGAGGTTCAGCCCCATCCCTCCTAAAGGGCCAATGAACCCAGTGACGAGGAAGAATACTTCCCAGTGCTTTAGCTAGGATTAATTAATGTTAAGAAAAGTTCCTAGAAAATCTGACTCCTAAATACACTTATACAGTGAGAGAATGGATTCCACCATCGCAGCAGACACATTTATTTCACAGTCATCTCTGCCCCCCCCTTTTTTTTCTCCATAAAATTGCGCGTGTGTATATTTTAAAATGGAACACCATTAAAATCAATCATCATCAAACTACTAGGAACAGTTCTGAAAAGTATGTTCCAGGCGGATATTTACAAATTCATCGCATTTGACAAGAAAACGACAGATTCTGAAATATTCACTGCAAAGTGTGCAAAAAAGATCCCAGTTGCTGTGGTTACCCTAATGATCCTGTACTCACTGTAATGATCTCTGGAACTTTCACAGCCACACAAATGCTGCATTTGGGCCACATTTCTATTTTGCTTCCTTTCTTTTAAATGATGGGGAGGGAATAAAAGAAACAACTTTCTTGCAGATATAGTAATGATCACTGTTGTTCCGCTCCCTCCTCATTCAACAGACAAATTAAAATAGTGATTTTTAACACACAGCTTTGAACACCTCCAGTTCAGGGCAAAAAGGGAATGTGTGGTAGGGAAGGGAGTGAGCCTTATAGGAAAGGCTGAGATAGGGAAACCGTAAATAAAGCTCAATGGGATAAACTTGCTTAGTTGGTACATATGAATGGCCATATTGGCTCAGACTGATGGTCCATCTACTTCTGCATCTTGTCTCCAACGGTGACCAGCACTAGCTGCTTCAGAGAAAGGGGGAAAAAATCCTGCATCAGGCAGATGTGCAATAATCTGCCCCGTGAATGTCTCATCCTAACCCCTATGACTAAAGATAGGGCTAAGCATGAAGCACAAGGATTTATAGCCCTTTCCAATTTTTTTCATTAATCTATTATAACTTTTGTTATCCATGCAAATTTCCAGATGTTCTTTGAATCTAAGGGTAATTTTGGCTTAATTGAGATCCTGTGGCAATGAGTTCCACAGCCTAATCATGGGCTGTATGAAAAAAAAGTTTTCTTTTATCAGTTTTGAATTTGCCACCATTCAGGTTCATCTAATATTCTGCTCTTCACATATTATGACACAGGGAGAACAGAAGACCCCAATCCTACCTTCTCCAGACCATACATTATTTGGCGTATTTTTAATTACATTTCCTGTAATTAATCTCCTTTCCAAAATAAACAATCCCAGTCTTTTTACTCTCTCCCTCCAAAGGTATGTCTACACAGCAAAAGCTGTCCACGGGCTAGCCTGAATCCAGCTAGCATGGGTAACACAGAAGTGAAGACCACATAGTGTAGATTTGAGCATGGGTTGTAAAAGCCCAGAACAGACCCTAGATCTGTCCCCAGCTCACTAGCGCACACTGCACTGTCTTCCCTGCTATTGATACACCCACACTGGCTGGATTCAAGCTGGCACAGGTAGGCCAGATCATCCATGGATTTTTTTGGGTAGACCTACCCTTACACTATGTCTACACTGCAATACTCACGCCAGCTGTCATTGAGCTAGCCCAAGTATAAATAGCAGTGTAGCCATAGTAACACTAGTAGTGGCAGCGAAGGCACAGCCGAGAGTACATACCCACTGGTTTCAGGTAGGTATGCACTTGGTACATCTCAGCTGTGCCTCTACTTCCGCTACCCATGCTACTGCAGCTACCCGGCTATTTGTACTCCTGGTAGCTTGATGAGAGCTAGCGCAAGCATGTGTATATGAGCAGGGGAATCACACACACAGACATAGCATTAGGGAGCCGGGATCCAGTGCTGTTGAATGCCGGTAAAGCAACAGAAAATAAGTAGCTGATATGAAATTAATAGACATTTGCAACTGAAGAACTGATGGATTATGCTGTGCTAATCTTCCAGTGCTGATATGAGGAACTGATATCATCTCATAATTCTAAATGTCAGGCCTTATGCGGCAAGTGCTTCAAAAGCCTATGAGCAGTGCCACTTTGGAATGCCCATTCAGACAGCAGTATAGGCTATCTACAAATAGCTTGTAAAGCCAGTGGCAAAAAATCTCAATATCTCAACCCAAAATAGCGGCTCAGGGACTGGAGGGCTCAGAGGCATATCACCCACAGTTCCTCTGTTCAGTATGCATACTGCCTTCCACCTCAGCACTTTGCAAATGGTAGTAAATTTGAGCCTTGCAACACCTGTGTCAGGGTGGGAAGAATTATCAACCCCCAAACTGAGGTTTCCAGGACTCCAGTGACTACTCTTATACAGGTGACAAATTACTCATGACACAATTATGGGAAGGAGCATGCTCTAGTGGACTGGGAGTCCAGAGACTTAAATTCTATTCTTAACTCTGTCACACTTTCTTCTCTTCTCCAAGCCGCTATTTCCCCTTCCGCCATTTACCTGTCTAGTCTATTTATATTGAAATCTCTAGGAAGAGACTGTCTCTCACTCTGACCTTCTCTACACACAAAAGTTGTATTGCTACACCGATACAGTCAAATAAGTACAACTCCCTTACTGTGAATGTAGTTATATGGTATACATGTGCTTATGTCAGTAGAGCTTAGACCCATGCAGGAAGGGAAATAAGCTACACCAGTATAAGGTACCTTTACACCAGTGTAACTGTGAGGATATAAAGCTAGTATCCAGTATAGTAGGGAGGCAGCATTACCTAGTGGATTGATCAATGTGCTGGGACTCAGGAAACTAGTGTTCTATTCCTGGTTAAGCCAATAGCCTACTAGGTGATCTGGGGCAAGGCACTTCAGCCCTGTGTGCCTCCGTTTCCCCATCTATAAAATGGGGATAACAATACTGGCCACCTTTGGAAATCTACTGATGAAAAGCATTGTATAAGAGCTATACAACTTTGTGCATTAGAGTTTGTGCATTAAGCAAGTCTTAACATGCATCAGCAAGGTCCACATGAACCGTTACTCCGCAGCAGACTAGTTCGGGATAGATTCACACCCGATATAATAGTTTGTGCAGACAAGACCCATGTGTAGATCAGGCTTCAGAGTTCAGCATACAGCACAATGAGATTTTGGTCTCAACTGGAGCTTCTGTAATACAAGCAACAGTAACAGCACAGTACAAAATGTTGAAGTGAACAGTTTACAAAGAACATATAAGGTGCTGTTATTAACAATTGGGCAAAAACATCAAATAACTCCATAGAAATCAGGATCAGTTTGCGAATAAATTCATTAACTATGGGGAAAAAAGAGCTAAATTTGCCAGATAATTTATTCGCAACGAATAATTCCACCAGCTGTAATAATAATACATAATTACATAGCATACAGAGCGTTGTGGGTACTAATTAGTTAATGTTTGTACAGCATGTAAAATGTAACGTGCTTAAGTATTATTACTAACTGAAGAGTGCATTCAGTTTTACATTTTTTTTAACATAACTCAGAGCAATATCACCTACACTTTCTCTAAGAGGCATGATCAGCTGATCTTATGTCATGAAATAAGACTCACACTGCAAATTAGGTACAGTACTAGGAAATAGCATTAACAGCTCCCTTGCTTTTGAGCAGATTAGGAATGAGATGATTTATTGCCACTCTAAAGGAAATCCCTCTTTGATACAGAGTTGTAGCCTTTATCTGATACCCACCAGATTTTACCAGCTCAAGCTAATCAGGCAGGAATCAGATGGGGGCTGATTTCACCAAGTGCTGAGCATCAGCAGTTTCCTTTGACTTCAGACTGGATTTGCAGATGCTTTCTATTTCCCACAATCACCCCCCTCTGCATCTTTGTGGCTCAATCCCTTATGCCTTGGATTCAAGACACGGGGATTCTTCTACCACCCAAAAAAAGCAACCGGCACCCTACAATTGTTGTCATCTGACTGCTATCAGTTGCAGTGATATTACTACTGACAGATTAAACCTGCAAATGGGAGCAGAGCAAATAGAACACAAGGAGGACACAAAACCTCCCTGTCACAACACAAAAGGGAGTATTAAAGGTTTTCAAAACACACAAAACTTGACAATCGTTAGGCAGCTGGTGCGATGAAACGCTGCCTATCATGCTGACCAGTTTTGTCTCATTGTGCTCCCTGTCAGTTTATCCGGATCCACCTGCTGTCTCTTGTCTTATACTTAGGTTGTAAGATCTGTGGGACAGGGTCCGTCTCTTTCTTCTGGCGTTGGCTAGCACCTAGAACAATGGAGCCTGGTCTATCACTGGAGCTTGTAGACACTACCACAGTACAAATAACAACAACTCATAGTATGAATGAGACACTACAGTTGCCTCTGGGGTTTTCACATTGTGCTGATTGATTGATCCTGTCTCAGTCTCCAATTCACTCTCCTTCAATTCCTCGTTTTCCCCCTCTACAGCCTTGCCAGTCTATTTTGGTTCTGTAATAACTCGACAATGAACTTGAGATAATTAACATGACTGTTCATATTAACGTAGAAACTGCCCAGGGGTTCGTTCCAGGACACAAAGACTTGAACCCACTCAGTTCCAGTGTCATCCAACAATATATTAAAATCCTAGGGTGAAATCCTGGGTCTGCTGAAGTCAATGGGAGTTTTGCCATAGGCTTCAACAGAGCAAATAGGATTTCACCCCTAGAGTAGACAAGGTGTGGATTGTCTTGGCCAACTATGTGATAAAACTTCAACATGCTTTGTCTATACTAGGATGTTAAAACATGTTAAAAACACATCTTATCCCTACTGCAGATGGGTCCCTACTGTTGAATACTAAAGGGATGGAGATCGACTTTTGATTATCTAGCAGATTATAATCAGTGCACACTTCTTACCAGAACACTATTGAAGAAAATCAGGACATATTAGAGGAGGACGACGATCCAGTGCTTAGGACACTAAACTAGGATTTCTGAGACATGTTTCAAGTCATACTCCACCACAGACTTCCCGTGACTTTCTCTTAGGTAAGTCACTTAGCCTCTCTGTGCCTCAGTTTCCCATCTGTAATACAGGAATAACAGCACTGTCCTACTGTGTTGCAAGGATAAATACATCACAATACTATGTTAGCTGGGGCAGAGAAGTACCTGAGATAGGTAAGATATTACTTTTATTAGGAAAGGCAAAGCCACAACCCCAGGTATATCTAAGTTTCAGTTTGCTTCTGCCTCCTCTCATGCTTTATTAATCTTCTAGCATCCTTGAGAAGGAACAAACATTCTACCCCCTGCTAAATTTAGTGCTCAACCATCACAAAATAAAAAGAAGCAGCAGCTATTTAATATAAAAAGCTGTAATATCTGCTTCTGGGATTCCAAATGACATTAGAAAAAGTGCAGCATTATCATAGGAAAAGGCATTTATTTAATAAAATGCCCACTGTATCTAAGACAAAAGTTACTTACTGGAAAATATCACAGATTGATACACTCCAGCTAATGACGCTAGATAGTCCAGGGCTTTCTCTTTTCAATTATGCAGAGGGAAGCAATACTAGTAGAAATAATTCCATTTTCATGTCACTGTGTGTGTTCAAATATAGTTACCAACCACCAAACACACACAAGTTTGGTCCAGCACATGGCTAACATGGAGTTTAAACTACACAGACAATGAGTAACGGCTATGGAGATCTCACTAGAAGAACCAGATGAGATGGAACATTGTCAAGGCCAAATTCAAAATTTTGAGAATTGTGCTTGAGTTTGTTTGCAGCTCTGCATTCATTTTTCCTCCAGATTTCTCATTAATATGTTATAGCCATTGATGCAGCTTCTATTTAATAGTATCACAGCCCCTTAATACAGTGGCATAGCACCTTGATTGAGTTAATTATACTGATGAGCATAATGCAGCATTTTACGAATTCAATCTCCATCACATTCTCACCTGGATATCATCATAAAGCAATATCCCCCATCTCAATACGCCCGTTATCGATCTTGGTTTCTTGGCTTGCAACCCTCCTCATCCCCATTCCTCCTATGTGATATTTGCTGTGCTTAGATGGCTCCTTCTAATTCACCAACAGGTAGGGGCCCCAGGTGACTCCAGTTGTGAGGAGGTTTTGTCAGAGGGGCTTGCCACTGCCATTCCCCTTCAGTTCCCAGAAAGGAAGGGGAGGGTAATGGCATCTTTCTTGTGTCTCAGCTGCAGGGAACAAAGGGAAAATTCTTTACTGAGGCTGCTACACACAGATCAACCTGGTGGTTTCCCCTGGCTACACTTGTTTCCTCTTTACTGCATGATTCATTGCAGGTAGGATGACCCCTGTTCATTAGCTCCCTGTTGTAGCAGCAAGAGCGTATATGCTCCTGGTCCTGGCACAACCTCATTAGTTTTGGGTCTGAGCTGTCTCACAAGTTGCTTCTTGAGAGTTGTTTCCTCAGGACAACCACTCTGCCAATGGAACGCTCCCCGAACCAGGAACCAAATTGGGGGCAGGGGTTACGAAACACTACGGCACACCACCAGTCTTTCGGAGTTCCAGAATTGAAGCTTTTGCTTAAAATAAAAAACCTCAAGCCCTTATGGTTGGGAAGAAACCATTCAAAATATGAATCAGGCACAGCTGATGCACGGAGATCTGTACATTATCCAAGAGGCTGGATCAATAGTTCTGTGAGCCGTGAAGCGCCCCTGTTCATTCCCAATATTAAGTTAGATGGCCAAAGATGGTCATTTAAATGTCAAAATTGCTCCTCTACTGTGAGTGATGCCTTATTTTGGCTCCATGAGTGGGCGGCACTTAGGAGAGTTCCATCACTTCCATCCACGCCCAGTCAAGAAAGAACCAAGCCCAAGGAGCACAGCAGAGCCCATGTGTGCAGCAGTCCCCCACTGTATGGAAACCAGAGGTGTATGTGATCATAATTTGAAGTGCACAATATATTGTGAGTAGTATCTTTTCTGGCATGTCAAGTGGGTAGGACTAATTACATTATCTTAAGTAGACAGAGCTTAGAAATATAACACTACCTTCCCTCCCCGCTTCCCCAGTTCAACCCCTGCATGGATTAGTTATTTTCTTGATCAACTCCTACATCTGGATTTTAGGTACTTATGTGGCCCTCATTACCAGAGTATCTGAGTGCCACACTATCTTTCATTTATTTATCCTCACAATGCCCTGGCAGGTAGGGAAGTGCTATTATCCCCATTTACAGATGAGGAACTGAGGCACAGAGAGGCTAAGGGGTTTGCTCAAGGTCACACAGCAGGCCTGTGGCGAAGCAGAGAGTGGAACCCAGGTCTCCCAAGTATTAAATGACTACCCTAATCTCTGGCCCATCCTTCCCCCCATAGCTGTGCTCCCACTCTAACACCGCTCCTTAAAGAGCCACACCTTATGGCCAATATTCACATTCATTAGCCACTGCCAAGGGAATCATCTATTTAAACATTTGTATTTGTTAGGAGTAAAATCCCTCTGCAATCCTGCAGAAACACAGATCATATTCTGTCAAGGGGCCGGATTAGAAAACATCCAGAGTAAGAGCCACTGTTCTCTGGTTCCTAAATGAAAACTAAGATCCAGAGTAG
The DNA here is from genome assembly GCF_028017835.1 of Emys orbicularis. NCBI lineage: Eukaryota > Metazoa > Chordata > Testudines > Emydidae > Emys > Emys orbicularis. The sequence goes on from NC_088684.1 coordinate 138,979,415, forward strand.
TTTGCCTATTTTCCATTAGATGAGGCTTGTAATATCTTAGTCACAAATACCCAACATCAAACATGACTCAGAGGAAAACAGCATCCGATCAGATGCTATTAATGACAAGCTTGGAGGAAATTCTAATGCAACCACAGGACATTGCAAAGAAAGATGATGAAGTACGAGAAAAAGGACAGGTCACAGCTAAGTATATCTTTATTTTCTAAAAGGAAGAGGGAGGTATATAATAGGCAGGATTAACTATTGCTATCACTGCTTTCAATTTAAACAATTCCTCCTCTCTGAACCAAAAGAAAAGATCCATCTCTGGCAATTTTTAAATAAAAAAAATGATATGGTCTAGTTCAAACAGGAATTATTTCACAGAAGTTCTATGGCCTGTGTTATACAGAAAGACAAACTAGACAATCACAGAAATCCCTTCTGGCCTCGGAACCTCTGAATTCACACCTTGGAATCCTAGAAAATTGGTGTTTTCTGAATTTTTTTGTGTATTTTTATTGTCAAGTTTTTTATTAAAATATTTAAACATAGAAATGGATTAACACTAATTCTACCAATAATGTTCCATCAAACATCCATCATTATTCAGGATCAGGCCCTACTTCCCTTCCAGCTTTAATGTCAACACATCTGGCCCTCAATTCAAGATGGGATGATGGTGTTTAGAATGCCAAGACAGGAAGGATACAGTACACGCAAACACCTGTGAAAGGAGGATGGGCCGAGCACAGGATTGGAAGCTGAAGTCCCCAGTTCCAGTCTTGACTCGGAGTGGATCAGAGTCCATTAATTTCTTAATTAATGATTTCTTCAGCAAATTATGTCCATGAGCAGGCACTTCTGTGCAGGGCCGGCTCTAGGTTTTTTGCTGCCCCCCATCCCAGCCCTGGGCTCTCCACCTCCCCCCCACCCACAACTGCACCCTCCTGCTGCCCCAGCCCTGGGTAACTCGCTCCCAGGGCAGGTCATTCAGCAGGAATTTTGGATGTGCACAGAACACAGACAGGATTGGTTCCCATATGGTTACAGAACTGCATTAAAGTGGAACAATTTTCAGCTTGTGTGACTGGAGGATATCTGGATGCATATTATAAGACTGTCCTACATAAATGAGGAAAAGTTGAGGTGCCTTTATTATTCTTTTGTTCCAGTCTTTGTTTCTATGGGGAATGCACTATCATGGTCTTCCTTTTAAACAAATAAAACTAAAACTTAAAAAAAAAAAAAAAGCAATGGCTGTTGAAAATAGCAATTCCAGTCCTAATAACCACTGGGAAGCATTTCTTGCTCAATTTATTCTACTTTTTCTACAGCAAGTTACAGTGGATCAGTATATTTGATTTGGGGGAAATGAAGTAACAGCTGCCCAAATTGAGCTTGAGCACTCCTGAATTTTGAGGGTGTTCAAATCTGGAAGGCAGGTGCTAGATTCCCTTTCTGAATATTAGTGATATCTGGAGAGGAAAAGTCAATTTCTGCTTCCATGGCTCAGAAGTGGAAATCCTCCTAAGTGCCTGGTACTGTATCTAAAGCTGCCCAGGTCCAGAGCCTCCCCTCCCTTACTTTTCATTTTAAATTCTAGTGGGATCCACATACCTCCCTTGCTAGGCTTCAGATAGAGACGTGCACCGTCCATTTAGTCCCCCCAATTCCTTCTTTGGGGAAGAGCCCAGGGCTGGGGCGGCAGGGGGTGCGGGTGGGGGGGAAGAGCCCAGGGCTGGGGCAGCAGGGGGTGCGGGTGGGGGGGAAGAGCTGGGGCAGCAGGGGGTGCAGGGGGGAGGGGAAGAGCCCAGGACTGGGGCAGCAGGGGGTGCGGGTGGGGGGGAGAGCCCAGGGCTGGGGGAGCAGGGGAGTGCAGGTGGGGGCCAGAGCTGGCGGCAGGGGGTGCGGGTGGGGGGGAAGAGCCCAGGGCTGGGGCAGCAGGGGGTGCGGGTGGGGGCCAGAGCTGGGGCAGCAGGGGGTGCGGGGGGGGAGGGGAAGAGCCCAGGACTGGGGCAGCAGGGGGTGCGGGTGGGGGGGAGAGCCCAGGGCTGGGGGAGCAGGGGAGTGCAGGTGGGGGCCAGAGCTGGGGCGGCAGGGGGTGTGGGCGGGGGAGAGCCCAGGGCTGGGGCAGCAGGAGGGTGCAGGTGGGGGCCAGAGCTGGGGCAGCAGGGGGTGCAGGAGGTGCGGGGGGGGAAGAGCCCAGGGCTGGGGCAGCAGGGGAGTGCAGGTAGGGGGAGAGTCCAGGGCTGGGGCAATACAGGGGTGCGGGGGGGGGGGGGGCGGCAAAAAACCTAGAGCTGGCTCTGTTCCTACCATTCATAGCAAGCTGCAGATTTCAGTTCCATACTCCTTCCCCCACCCTTTCCTGTTGCTAGTGGCCAAGGGAATGCTGGAAAATGTAGTTCTTTCCCTGCTCCAGGGCTGGCTCTATAGGCAGGGAGCTAACCAAGGAACTACAGCTCCCAGGGCCCCCTGTTGGTTCTCAGCTCCCATGCTGGATTCTTGCGCCCCTTGCAAATCTGCCGCCCCAAGCAACTGCTTGCTTTGCTGGTGCCTAGAGCCGGCCCTGCTTCTGTGGGGCTCTGTATGGACATATGGTTGTGTTTGCAGGATCTGAGCCTTTGAGCATGTCTATGCTGCCCCACAGTTTGCACTAAAAGGGTGTGAATAGTAGTGTGCAAAGTACTGCACAATACCTCCCTCATGTGAAGGCTCCAAGAGTGAACTTAAAGGTCTTAAGTTTGCAGGGTGGGGCAGTGTAGACATGCTTTTTGTCTTGTTTTCTGACTGCAAAACTTGTTTTAAGAGCAGATTGTGATTTTCTGGAATTTATTTCTTATTCCAATTTATTTCCTAAATAAATATTGTGACTGATTCTTGGTCTGTCAACTTCATGAGAGCAACTTGGGTGAATGTTCAAAAGCTGGGCTGTTTTGATCATTCAAGGCATTTGTGATGTTTCTGGTCCTTGTATATTGCTTGTAGTTTCCCCCAGTTCTCCCATGCTCAAACCTGATCAGGTAAAGTGCAAATCCTCCAAAGACTTATATAAAGCTTTATGCAGTCACATTGCTTACAGTACGATTACTCACATGCACGTCCCCAAGTCTTTTCAAGAATCTGGACCTAAATCTGGAATACCAAGTACTGTTAGATTTGTAAAACAAATACACCATATTGTCTCTAAATGTATTATACTCCTGTCTTCAGGAAGCTCTAATGATATAGTCTGCTATAAAAAAGTAACTCAATTTTTCTTTAAAGATAGGATCCTTGGTTAAAAGTTAATGCTCCCTAGCCAAGAATTGAGAGCAGCATGTGATATGTGATAGTACGTACTAGCATTATGAATACTTTTGTGGTTTCCTAGTAACACGTGTTCACACTTGGCTAAATCAATAAGCAATCTCCCTGTATGTAGATGATATACTGTAGCTGTGACAGGGACCAGATGGCTTATTCTACCTGTAATTGAGTTTTAGTATTTTATGAAATTATAATAATGGGAATAAACTGAATGTATGTAATATAACTAATCATACCCTCTCATGCCACCTAATACCATAATAATAAAAGAAATAGTAAATAATGGTGCAACGACTCTGCGGCCAAGTAGAAAATACACAGATGCTACTATGTTGCACATTTTGATCAGGCAGAGGCAGTGGAGATGAAACGCTTGTTCTAAAAGCAAAGGCCCCTACCACCTAACCGAATGGAGACTCTTCATTAGCTGTTCGTCATACTGGGCCTACAATCCAGAACTGGGCAGTTACTACACCAACCTCGCAGAGGTCTAAATGCTGCTTGTGCCACAACTATACCAGCTCAATATGTTTTAAGTGGGACTTAGGATCTCTCCCTCTCTTATATCAAAGGGATTTCAGCTCAGGCACCTCTGCTGAGCGCAGCTGTGGCCGTTTGTAATGAGGAGAGAGATTTATTTACATTTATAATATGTGTAATAAAACAGCGCCCATCTAGTCCTCTGGGCACCCTTGACCCTATTTTTTTTTTAAAGTACACTGAAATACAGCGAGCCAACAATCCTCCCAGTGCAGCTGCTGTGAAAAGCTGCAAATAAAAAAAAGCTTTGAAATTAATCAGCCCTCCCCACATGCAACTGGCGACACCTACAAGAACTTGACAACAGTTAGGTAGCTGTTACACTGACACTCCTGCTGATCATGGCGACCAATATTGTCTCATTGTTTCCTTGTGCTCCCCTGTCAGTTTCCACCTGTGGTCTCGTCTTATGCATTGACTGTAAGCTCTTTGGGGCAGGGACTGTCTTTTTGTTCTGTGTTTGTAGAACAACTAGCATAATGTGGTCCTGGCCATGCACAGGGGCTCCAATGCACTACTTCAATATAAACAATTAATAAATAATAATAATAATCCCCAGGATCCCACAGCCAAGCCTATCCAACACTTATTTCTTCATGTGCTGTGGTGGGGAGGGGGGGAAGGAGAAATTAGCCTCACACAGTGCCTTGAAGACTGACAAACTTGAGTTGTTATAGACCTGGAGAGGGGGTGCCCATAGCCCTGACAGAGAATGCTCTACCACCTATCCTTTCTCTGTTAAATGGAAGGGGTTTTAGCTCAGACACCATTATGTCACGGAGAGATGATAGGATCCAGGCCTTAAATGGTACAGGTTTTGATAGGAGGTGTTAATGACATGTCCTAAACCAGAGTGTTTATTAAAGAAAACTGCAACTACAGACATGTTTCCACAGAGCTTAAGTTCCAGCTTTGTCTCTGCTTTTTATCAGGGGTCACAACCTGTCAGGAAGTCTATAAAGCACACAGACACATTTAGTGGCTAAAAGGTATACTGCAAGTAAACACCATTGCAAAGCTTTGTGCTGGCCCTGTGCAGTGGTAAATTTCACCCCAAGGGCAGAACGCACTCCTACTGGCTTCAGTAGAGGGTTTACAAGAGTAGGCCTTAGCACAGGCAAACTCAGATTAACCAAATCCCAACTATCTAAACTTCATGTTATCCAAACACCATATAGGTCCCTCTGTCCCCAATTCACCTAGAAACTAATCTGGTTTATCCAGTATCTTCCCAAAATAACTTGGTAACTGGGGCTTAATGATAGAGCACTTGTCATCCAAGGATCTCAAAGTACTTTCTTACAAACACTCAGGGTTCAGTGCATGTCCTGGAAAGTCCATTATTTCCCAAAGCATGCTCAACTAAACTCCTATGATGGTTGCCCCATTAGGTATGCACTATAAGTTCTAAGACACACAAATAAATAATTTACAAAAACATTCCTGTAACATTGACATACTCCCCTGATTTTATTTTTAGATAGCTTTTGAATCATTTTATTAAGCAGTATGGAAAATGAGAACTGGCTAATTAAAATATATTGGCCACTACTTACAAGAAAGGCCAAAGTCCTAATAAAGTAAACTAAATAATAAAAAATAATAATTTTTAAAACCAGCCTGCTCAGGTCCATAAAAGCTGTGGATGGTCAGAGTAAGAGGAGAATATCGATAGGGATAATCTTTTTAAAGAGCAATCTTTTTTTCCCTGTAGGACTTTATTTCCCTTTGAACTAAAACAACTTAGATGGCCTCCCTGTTTGAGAGAATGTACAGTATAGTTTATTTGGTCTGTGCTCCCATCTCTAACTCTAAGCAGATTCAGGCAATCAGACCATATGAAAGAGCTAAATGGTTCTCATTACTTAGTAATAGGCTTCCGGACAACGACCCATCAGACCACATTGAACACTGGAAAGGCAGATGTTTGGAGCTAACTTTTTCACATGCTTTTGTATTCTTTTCTCTTCTCAGTGGTAGCAGCAGGGAGAGAGAGAGAGAAGCTTGGTTTGAAAGGGGCAGATTTATTATTAGCTGTATTTCAGTAGCATCTAACGGACCCAATGGAGATTGAGGCTCCTTTGTGCTAAACACCAGACAAGCTCCAACTAACAATCACTGCTCAAAAAAGCTTAAAGTCCAAATAGACAAAGGGTGGGAATGGAAACTGAGGCAAAGAGAAAGGAAGTGACTTGTCCAGGGTGACACAACAGGTAGTATCAGAGCTGAGAACAGAACCCAGATCTCCTGATTCCCGACCCAGTGCCCTATCAAGGAACCTTACTGCCTCCTGGGTTTACATGGAAATTAATAACTTGTTTGCATTTAAAAACATGAGCCACCAATACAGGACATGCCTACTTAGAAATATCTTTAAAAAACAACAACCCTGCATGCTTTATACTGTAGTATCTGGAAGTTACCTTTCTATCTTAGGTATTTGATGTAACCCACATCACCATAATACCTGAGTGTCTCCAATCACTAATGCATTTATCCTCAACATTCCTGTAAGGCAGGGCAGTGCTATTATGCCATTTTGCAGATGGGGAACTGAGGCACAGAGAGGCTAAGTGACTTGCCCAAGGTGACACAATAAGTCTGTGGTGGAGCTGGGTATTGAATCAGGGTCTCCTAAGACTTAAGCCAGCACCCTAACCATTGGACAATCCTTCCTCTCTGACTATCAAAATAACGACACCTAATAATTCAGATGACAAGTTACGTAAGCAATCATGAGACCTGGGGACAAACCAAAACCTGAAATCCAAACATGTCACCACCACCACCACCACCCACTTTGGGGTTGTACAGAACTCAAAGCTAAATCAAAATTCTGCAAGTGGCTCATATTGTTGTAGAGGGGGGGGAAACAAAAACAAACAAACAAACAAACAAACAAACAGGGAACGAGGGTAGGTTCCTGATCCAGATTCAAGTGTTGTAGCCTCAGTCTACCTATAGGACATACTATAGAAAACACTAGGAAAGGAAGAGCAGAGGTCACTGTCTGTGGGATCTAGGCCTCTCTTATTTTATTCTATTTCAATGCTTAGACTATGTCTCCACTATGCAGCTTTTAGTGACACAGCTGTTCCGCTACCGCCGTGCCGAGGAAAGGTGCGCAGTGTGGCTACTGTTTGTTGGCAGAAGAGAGCTCTCCTGTCAACAAAAAGCTTCCATCCCCAATGAGTGGTGTTAGCTGTGTCAGCAGGAGAGTGCTCCTGCTGACACAGCGCTGTTCACACCGGTGCTGGTTATGGGCAAAACTTTTGTGTTTCGGGTTTTCTTATTTTTTTTAAGCACCTCTGAATGACAAAAGTTTTGTCTTTCACTTGCCGGTGTAGACAAAGCCTTAGATACTATGTGTGGGGTTTTCTAAGGTGCTCAGGGTTGGCCTAACTCTGTTCCTATTGAAATCCAAAGAGTGAGCTATTTTGAAAATACCACTAGTTCTTAGTATTCTGTAAGTGTGACATATTTAAATCAGAGGACAACCAACGAATGAGAAAAATAGTGGTCCCTTAAATTAGGTTCTACCCCATTGCCAACCTCAAACATTAAAAAAATAATGAGTCACACCCTCAAGGAATCATAAGATTGTCTCAAAAAATAATGAGATAGTTTCAAAAATATACATTTGTGGGCCGGTTTTTTTGGCTTCTCATTTTTAAACCTTTAGGGTTCACATTTATCAGCTTTTCTTCACAACCACGAGGACTAGAAACTTACTTTAAAAAAAAAAAAAAAAAAAAGGTTAGATACTCAAATATTCACCTGATTCAAGGAACCGGGACTTTACAAAACACACCAGATATCACAAGACTGATTTTAATTTTTTTTCCAGAATAAGGCAGGGTGTGAATTTAAAGTGGAATAGTTATTTCAGATTAACTCTATATGTAGACAAGCCCTTTGATGCTGTAAGACACCCATCCTTTTCCTTCATTTCTAGGGTGGGAGAGATATGAGAGGATCTGGGCTGAAGAATTCTGAGGGGGCAAGTTTTAACTATTTTGTTGTTATCAGGATATTTGAGAGCAAACAGCTGGAGTGTGTGCATTCTACTGTACATTATCAAGGGTACTCAGCGCTTGGGGCAGGCTCTATTTCTTTTATTGAGTTCAGAGCTAAATAAGCTGCATAGAAGGTTAGAATGTGCATTGACTAAAGCAGGTGGTTTCCGTGTGTGTGTGTGGGGGGGGGGAATTTAGTGAAAGTTTATCAAACTGACAGCCCTGTGGACTTGGTGTCCCCTTTGCAGCCACCAACCAGGTGCAAAAGCTGTGCCAGCCTCTCCACAGAGCAGTTCAATCCTGAGAGGGAGGGGAAAACTCAGTCTATAATTCCTGGTGTCTCTGCTGAAGCGACAACCTGTTTTCCTGAGTGGTTTCTGAAACTATTCTTTATCTGTACTGGAGTAGTGCCTCGGAGCCTCAGTCACGGACCAAGACCCAATTGTGCTAGGCACTGTACAAACACAGAACAAGGTAGAGATGGTCCATGGAGAAGCGAACCGAGAACAGCAAACTCTATCAGCACATAGTGCTGGAATTATCAGTCACTAGCCACCAGGGCCAGATTCACATTGACAAACTATTTGTACAGCGATCAGGATCGGATTACTTTTCACGTGAGCTCTCCCGACCCACAGCCACTGTTACACTGGTGAAAATAAGATCAGAATCTATCCCTCTTCCTTGCTCCGCTTCAGTGCAATATGTGGTTGTGTCTACAAGCCAATTTGTAAGCGCAAATTGTGTTTTGCTGACATCTGGCCCCATTTCAAAAGGTGCTGAGTGCCCCCTGCCAGCTCTGAGTTCTCCCAACACCTCTTGACTTTAATAGGAGTTGATGGGGGACTCAGTGCATTGCAGGAGGTTGTCAATAACTTCCAGAATTGGGCACATAACCTCCCACTGTGCCTGGACCTTTGTTCTCCCTAGGCTATTTTTCTGTTCTGTAATAGCTGCTAAATGAGTCAATCTTACCATATATATATGTTTTAAAAATAATACTTTGCCTTGTGCCTATTTCTTTTTTTTTTTTTTTTTTTTGAACAAGTCACAAAAAAGGGAAGCCTCTCTCTCTGGCACAATGCATCCCTATGAGCATCAGAGGATCAGGAAAATCTCTTAATTGGCATGTTTCACTTCCCACCAGGGTGTGCTACTGAAGAGCATTCTACCAAACCGCCTGCTGTCTGGGTATCTGAAGACATGGCTCTGCAGCCAGAGCAGGGAGAGACCTGGCTTTATGCCAAAGGCAGGCTGTGACCAGTGGAGATCCAGTTAAAGATACGCTTATGCTTATTAATTACAGGGAGAGGTCTAAGCCCTAAGTTGTCCCTAGGATATTGGGCTAATGGGATAGTAAAAGAAGAATGGACACCAAGACTGAAGTCCTGTGGCTGCTGCAGAGACGCCTACTGGAATATGTGTTGGAAAGACTCCAAGGCACTAAATCAGCTGCTTCCTCACGGCAGCGCATCCCTCACAGCAGAGATGGAAACATAGTGCAGCTAAAATAATAAGCACGAATAGCTCACTGAACTGAGCGGAAGATAAATTGGATCGAATTTCCCACATTCCTTCTGAAGTGGGACATAGTCCCCAGTGCCTCTAGGGCAGAATCCCTTCCCGTGTTTTCCTCTCTGTGCTGGTCCACAGAGGATATGAGTTGCTGCTGCACCCAGCTAGAGAACTTTATCCCAAGCGATAACACCATATGCTGTTCAGCTCCTGTAGATTGATCAACTGATCAGCCCAATTTAATTCCAATATGTCAGACAGGAGGGAGCCTGTCCTATGTAGTAAGAGGAGGCCCTGAGATATAAACCTTGGTATCAGAGGCCTGGTATGAGGCCTAAGGCCTGAACTAAAGTAATGGTCAAGACTTTGCTAACATAAAGCAAAGTTAAGCTGTGAGCCAGAGGCAGGCCCTGCTCACAGAAGCTGGCAAGGAAAGGGCTGATGCTGCAAAAAGAGACATACCTAAAAGGTACTGGACACCAGATATCAGAACATTCGCATACTTGTACATTCCACACACAACAAGGAACAGGCTGACCCATCCCAATGACAGGGCCAAAAGGGGAATATGATGGATAGTGTTGTTTTGTTCAAACCAACATGTACAAGATGAGAGGCGGCACCTTACTACGTAGAGGGGTTGTACCTTGCTGCGTAGAGGGGTTGCACCTCAATACGTCAGGAGTGATGTGTAACTTGTTTGTACCTGTGTATAAGAATGTATCCCTGGGGTGGTGTCTTTGTCCGGCCGAGGGGGTAGTGGAAAGTCCCGCCACTAACTGAGCCGGGTCCATTGCCAAGAGGCACCTATTAGTAGTATGCCCGGTAGACTAAGTAATCTACGGGGAACTGCAATTGTGTCCAAGGTCGCATAAACCTAGTCGACGTGACTTTGCATCTTACTAGACTCTGTGGTTATTGGGGGTTCTCGTCGGGTTTGCTGTGTCAGCTATCTGCGCAGAGCTGGGATAGCACACAGAGGGAACACACGCACGCAGCCGAGTGATATCAGCATTGGAGAAAGCAGAGCACCCTACCAGTATCATCTGACAACATCCTATAAACATGGGGGAAGAGATTATATTCAATAGGGTAGTCCAAATTGTGTGTGTACACACACACACAGACACCTCTCTCTCTCATATATATATACATATATATATATATATATATATATATATATATATATATATATATATATATATATATATACACACACCTTTATTTTATATATATATATATATATATATATAAATAAAACCGAAAACAAAACTACTTTCTATTAAATTCTATGTGACTTTTGCATATGGGACGAGGTTAAGGATCGGGACCTAAAGGGCAGTATGGGAAATTTGGACATTAGTGAATTAGGTTGAGTAAAGAGCCCACCTAAATTCCAGTGACTAGGCCCAATCCTGCAGTCTTAGCTAAATGGGTAGACTCCGGCTCTAGTTTGGAATCCTTTTCAGAAGGGCTGTGCACGTCTGTCAGAGTTGTAGGATCAGGGCCTTTATTCTGTAGTAATACAACAGGGAAGAACATGGCTGAGGTTAAGTGGTTGTGGTTAAGTACTAGACTGCAACAAGGCCCTGCACAGGAATTCAGGAGATGAAGATTCAATGCCTGGCTATGCCACAGTCTACCTGTGTGACCTAAGGGGAATCATTTAATCTCTCTATGCCTTGGTTCCCCATCTGTAAAATGAGGACAATAACCCTTCTTTTCTTGCTGTGATGGGGCGGCTGCCCCTCATGGGCAGAAAAGGGGTTAAAGGCAGCCCTAAGGAGGCTGCCCCGGAGGCAGCCAATCAGAGAAGGGCTGAAGGGAGCAGACAAGCAGGGACAGGCCCATATAAAAAGGGAGTTGCAGGGCAGAGGAGGGCAGTTCTCTGCTAGGAGCCCAGGGAGGAAGGACTGTCTCTCTGGAGAGCTGAGAGAACTGCCAGCACCCTGGACAGAGAAGTGCTGCTAGCAGGGACTCAGGGAGTGAGAGACAGCTCCTCACTTGCTGCTGGGGTTTGCAGGCTGAGGCGGAGAGGCAAGCGCAAAGAGGATGCTGGGGCCACGAGGAAGCGGCCAGACAATCGCTGCAAAAGCCACTAAGGGTATGTCCCCCGGCTGCACAGCAGGGACAGAAGGACAGTGAAGAAAAGTGGCAGCATGTGACCTCCAGAAAAAGAAAGAGGAGCGTCCATGTACCAGCAATGCAGATACAGGTGAGCAACCATTTTCATGTTCTCTCCACAGGTACTAATGCGGAGAGTGGACTAGATGATACATCTGAGGGAAGGGAGCAGAAGGAGACTCCACCGACTGGAAGGCATGAAATGCATTGTCCTAGGGATCGGGGTTCCACGACCACTGCTCCCAAGAGAAGGAGGCGAGTGGTGGTGGTCGGGAACTCCCTCCTCAGGGGGACTGAGTCATCTATCTGCTGTCCCAACCGGGAAAACCGAGAAGTGTGCTGCTTGTCAGGAGCTAGAATTCACCATGTGACAGAGAGACTGCCGAGACTCATCAAGGCCTCGGATTGCTACCCCTTCCTGCTTCTCCACGTGGGCACCAATGAAACTGTCAAGAATGACCTTGAGTGGATCACTGCAGACTACGTGCTCTGGGAAGAAGGATAAAGGAGTTTGAGGCACAAGTGGTGTTCTCGTCCATCCTCCCTGTGGAAGGAAAAGGCCCAGGTAGAGACCGTTGAATCGTGGCAGTCAACCAATGGCTACGCAGGTGGTGTCGGAGAGAAGGCTTTGGGTTCTTTGACCATGGGATGGTATTCCAAGAAGGAGAAGTGCTACGCAGAGACGGGCTCCACCTAACGAAGAGAGGGACGAGCATCTTCACAAGCAGGCTGGCTAACCTAGTGAGGAGGGCTTTAAACTCGATTCACCAGGGGAAGGAGACCAAAGCCCTGAGGTAAGTGGAGAAGTGGGATACAGGGAGGAAGCACGAGCAGGAGAGCACAAGAGGGAAGGACTCCTGCCTGATACTGAGAAAGCAGGACGATCAGTGAGTTATCTTAAGTGCCTATACAAAAATGCAAGAAGCCTGGGAAACAAGCAGGGAGACCTGGAAGTCCTGGCACAGTCAGGGAACTATGATGCGATTGGAATAACAGAGACTTGGTGAGTTAACTCACATGACTGGAGTACTGTCATGGATGGATATAAACTGTTCAGGAAGGACAGGCACGGCAGAAAAGGTGGGAGAGTTGCATTGTATGTAATAGAGCAGTATGACTGCTCAGAGCTCCACAGAAAAACCTGAGAGTCTCTGGATTAAGTTTAGAAGTGTGAGCAACATGGGTGATGTCATGGTGGGAGTCTGCTATAGACCACCAGACCAGGGGGATGAGGTGGACGAAGCTTTCTTCCGGCAACAGAAGGCCCTGGTTCTCATGGGAGACTTCAATCACCCTGATATCTGCTGGGAGAGCAATACAGCGGTGCACAGACAATCCAGGAAATTTCTGGAAAGTGTAGGGGACAATTTCCTGGTGCAAGTGCTGGAGGAACCAACTAGGGGCAGAATTCTTCTTGACCTGCTGCTCACAAACAGGGAAGAATTAGTAGGGGAAGCAAAAGTGGATGGGAACCTGGGAGACAGTGACCATGAGATGGTCGAGTTCAGGATCCTGACACAAGGAAGAAAGGAGAGCAGCAGAATATGGACCGTAGACTTCAGAAAAGCAGACTTTGACTCCCTCAGGGAACTGATGGGCAGGATCCCCTGAGAGGTCCCAGATGACTGGAAAAAGGCTAATGTAGTGCCCATCTTTAAAAAAGGGAAGAAGGATGATCCGGGGAACTACAGGCCAGTCAGCCTCACCTCAGTCCCTGGAAAAATCATGGAGCAGATCCTCAAGGAATTAATTCTGAAGCACTTAGACGAGAGGAAAGTGATCAGGAACAGTCAGCATGGATTCACCAAGGGCAAGTCATGCCTGACTAACCTAATTGCCTTCTATGATGAGAACTGGTTCTGTGGATGAGGGGAAAGCAGTGGACGTGTTATTCCTTAACTTTAGCAAAGCTTTTGATATGGTGTCCCACAGTATTCTTGCTGGCAAGTTAAAGTAGTATGGGCTGGATGAATGGACTAAAAGGTGGCTAGAAAACTGGCTAAATCGTCAGGCTCAACGGGTAATGATCAATGGCTCCATGTCTAGTTGGCAGACGGTATCAAGCAGAGTGCCTCAAGGGTCGGTCCTGGGGCCGTTTTTGTTCCATATCTTCATTAATGATCTGGAGGATGGTGTGGACTGCACCCTTAGCAAGTTTGCAGATGACACTAAACTGGGAGGAGTGGTAGATACGCTGGAGGGTAGGAATAGGATACAGAGGGACCTAGACAAATTAGAGGATTGGGCCAAAAGAAATCTGATGAGGTTCAACAAGGACAAGTGCAGAGTCCTGCACTTAGGACGGAAGAATCCCATGGACTGCTACAGACTAGGGACTGAATGGCTAGGCAGCAGTTCAGCAGAAAAGGACCTAAGGATGAGGAGCTGGATATGAGTCAACAGTGTGCCCTTGTTGCCAAGAAGGCTAACAGCATTTTGGACTGTATAAGTAGGGGCATTGCCAGCAGATCGAGGGACGTGATCATTCCCCTCTATTCAACATTGGTGAGGCCTCATCTGGAGTACTGTGTCCAGTTTTGGGCCCCACACTACAAGAAGGATGTGGAAAAATTGGAAAGTCCAGTGGAGGGCAACAAAAATGATTAGGGAGCTGGAGCACATGACTTATGAGGAGAGGCTGAGGGAACTGGGATTGTTTAGTCTGCAGAAGAGAAGAATGAGGGAGGATTTGATAGCTGCTTTCAACTACCTGAAAGGGGGTTCCAAAGAGGATGGATCTAGACTGTTCTCAGTGGTACCATTTGACAGAACAAGGAGTAATGGTCTCAAGTTGCCCTGGGGGGAGGTTTAGGTTGGATATTAGGAAAAACTTTTTCACTAGGAGGGTGGTGAAGCACTGGAATGGGTTACCCTAGGGAGGTGGTGGAATCTCCTTCCTTAGAGGTTTTTAAGGTCAGGCTTGACAAAGCCCTGGCTGCAGGGCTGGCTCCAGGCATCAGCTTGTCAAGCAGGTGCTTGGGGCGGCCGCTCCGGAGAGGGGCGGCACGTCCAGGTATTCGGCGGCAATTCGGCGGATGGTCCCTCACTCCGCCTGGGAGCGAAGGACCTCCCGCCGAATTGCCGCCGCAGATCACGATCGCGGTTTTTTTGTTGTTGTTGTTTTGGCTGCTTGGGGCGGCCAAAACCCTGGAGCCGGCCCTGCCTGGCTGGGATGATTTAGATGGGAATTGGTCCTGCTTTGAGCAGGGGGTTGGACTAGATGACCTCCTGAGCTCCCTTCCAACCCTGATATTCAGTGATTCTAAGTGGCTGAACAGCGGACTGCAGGTCCCCCAGAAGGGGGAAGCACAGAGTGTGACACGGCCAGAGGGCTGTGTCGTTGAAGAGGATGCTGCAGTCCTTGGAGAGATGTGGGACTCAAAGCAGGAGTGATGGTGGTGAGGCACCACTGAAGAGGGCGCACTAACATGCAGAGCTAATTCCCAAGACAGCCAGCAGGAGGCGCCACTTGCACCTTTTGTATGTCTTGTCTCTTCAGGTTGTAAGATCTTTGGGGACAGTGATTGTCTCTCACTATTTCTATGTACAACATCTAGTGCAAGGGGCCCCCAGTTTCAGTTGGGCCCTCGTGGTGGTACTGTAATGCAAAGAAAAATGATCATTATGAATATTCAAAGCAAGAGCTAGATACAAAACTTGAAGCTTTTCAAGTGTAGGAAATCTTTTGCTGCAACATTTAATATAGCCTTGTAAAAGATGGGGGGGGGGATATCATATCAAGCACTCTTAAAATACACAGCACCAAAGCAACTGGCTTTTCTGAGAATCCTTCCCATAAAGAAACCTGGCAGGTTCAAGGACCTTCCCTGAAGTAATCAGCTGAGTCTCATAAGTAAGTAACCAGAGAGGCCAAAAACAGAGTGGGAGGAGGAGGACAGACATGTTTCAGATGATAAAACATCAAAAGGATGCAGCAGTGGAAATGAAAAATCCAAACTGACTCACTGGAAAGAAGACAGGTGGCAAGCAAAGCTTCTAACAGCTCTCTCTTTGATATTCACGCTGTTGCTTGATTCAGAGACGGTGATGAAATAGTCCCAAGTAAATGCTTTAAAAAGGAAACAAAGCAGACCTGGCATCCACCTAATTAGCAATCAACAGAACGAGAGGGAAAAAAAAAATATCTAAGTGCTTACCTGAACAGATATGAATAATATAGCTGCTTACTGAAACAAAGCTATAGCCGGATGTACAGGGAAAACTCTAAGCCATCCGCTTCCAATGAGATGGGGTGTATAAATATTGATTCAGTAAACATAAGAAACCAAAAAAAAAAATCTATTCCCATCCCCCAAATTTAAACTGCTCTATTGAATCTAAATTACGAAGGTTACAGATTTGTTTCTGTGGGCTTTGTATCTCTACATACTGACTAAACACAGTAATTCTCACTTTGGTCTTATTCATGGCTATTACTACTTCACTTGAATCTTTCATATCATAGGCCAAATACCATGTAAAGTGCTGTTTTCTCTCTCTCTCTCTCTCTCTCTTTCTTTTTTTAATATTAGGGAGAATGGATGCTCTTGTGGTTAAGGCACTATGCTGTTTTAACATTTTTCAAGAAAAAGTTTTGGATCAAAATGACTGTTTTGAAATTTTAGTTAATTTATTTTAAAAGAAATACAAAATTAGAAAATATTTCAAAATTATCAAAATGAAACATTTCAAATTGTCCCAATACACATTTTTCCAGATTAATATTTTGTGTCAATTTTTGAGATTTTGATTTTTCGCCCCAATTTCGGATGGGAAATTATTTCAAAATATCAAATTCCCAATGTGGGATGGGAAAACTGATTCCTTCCCAGTTTCCATTCTAAATGATGTAGGGTGCTCAAGATAAGACCTCTGAAATGGGGTTGATTTCCAGTGTACTCGATATTTAGTAGTAGTAGAAGTAGTAGTAGTAGTAGTAGTATTGTTTCCTTTGAAATTCAGGCTCCCCTTTAAGTTGTTACAAGTTGGTAACCCAAAAACTGAAGGGTCCAAAATGCAAGTCTCTTTTGAAAATCTAGGTCCCAAGTTTCAACCTTTTGGCTTATATTGTGTTTATTTCAATTACGATCCCAACCTACATCTCTAAGAAATATAGCATAATTTGTAGCTGGTGCGGCCTAGTTTGGCTAAACCAGTAGCAGACATTACTTCTGTAAGCTCATTCAATTGTTTTATGACTATAGATTATTTTGGCATACTTTATAAATACCTTATACCGGGTTAATGATTAATAGATATTTTAAGAAATAGATAATCAATTGTTACAGATTCTAATAAAATCCAATTCTATATGGCTTATAGCCAGCTATAGCATCTTCCTCTTGATGTACTTATTACCATCTTTAATATATACTATTCATGTATATTAGGAAATCTATACATCATTTATTAATGCTTAATGTATATTGGGGCTTATTAATTGCTACATAGCATGAGGAAAGCATTCTTCTGGTTAATGATACGCTGGCTTCTGTGGCTATCAGGTGGTGGTGAACTTGCAAAATATTGTACATAGGAGATTATGGTAAGAATAAAAAAAGAGCGATTTTCTCAGTCAACGTATATTTCATTTTTTGACATACAACATACAAATTCTTTGTTTTTGTAAGCACAACAAATTTCATAAACAGAGAGTAAAAACTTTAACTATGGCCCTAAACTGCTATGAAGCACTTTTCATATGACAGAAAGACCTTTATTGTGGGAAGACAACAAGACTAACTAAGGGATACATTAGATCCTGGGTTTAAACAAAAGAATTAAACCCAGGATCACTCTCACCAGAGTTGCAGTCCCGAACAAAGCTTATCAGACAGTAGCATATGGATAAAGCAAAGGCATGAGAAATTTAATTGGATGCAAGTGAAAATAACCCCGCTTCTGCAGAACTATAATTTAAAAAACCTTAAATTAATTACTTCAGGGGAGTCGGAATCAAATTCTCCTTTGTTACCATCGAGCTTCCAAATATCTTGGAAGATATTTGGCAGCAAACTGTGTACATTCCATGCTGTATCATCTTGTAGGTAAGGTTTAGAGTCTCTGTTGGCAAGGAACCCTAGATATAACTGAGCAGAAATTTAGCAATGTAATTTAGGATGCCACTAAAAGAACTTATTCATTTGCTAATTCAATTCCCTCATAATAGGCACACTTAAAACTTAAATATTAACACCGTTATACTAAGGCGCAATCATGCTCCAACAATTAAAACACTGGACTGGGAATCTTATAAGCTGTTTTCTGTTCCTGGATTTGCTACATATTTCCTGGCAGCCTTCAGCAAATCACTTAGGCCCAGATCCTCAAAGATATTCAGGCTTCTTACTTCCATTTTACACAATGGGAGTTAGGCACCTACATACTTTTGAGGACCTGGCCTAATTAGGCTCTCTGTACTTCAGATTCCTCTGATAATGGGGATAAAATTACCCATCATCATAATAGGGGAGTTCCAAGAATTATTTCATTCACGATTGTGCTAGGGCTGGGTGAAATTAAAAAATAATTTCACCCCAAAATCATTTTTGGTGGAAAAAAATTAAACAAAATGAAAAGTTTTGTTTTGATTTTTTTTAAAGAAAGGATTTAGTTCCTGACACTCATTTCTCTCTCCTTTTCCACTGAGAAACAAAAGAAAGGAAAAAAAAAACAATTAAACAAATGCTGAAAACATGAAAAATTTTAAACCATTTTTTTTTAATTTTTCTTTCAATCTAAAAGCCATTTTCAGAAAAAACAGAAAAACAAAAATTAAATAAAAAGTTGGCCAAAAAACTAAACTAATTCTTGTTTGAGCAATTCTTTGAATTTCTCTAATATCGTCCGTTCAAGAACACTTAATTTTTATTATCTGAACATATTATACATTGTTAAAGGAATGAAAGAACCTATCCCACAGAGTGGGATTTTCAAAAGCGCTCGTGGTTGGCTTAACTCTGCTCCTATTGAAGTCTATGGAAGCTTTATTATTAATGTCAATGGGAGCAGAGTTAGACCAGTGCCAGCTGCTTTTACAACCCTACCTATAATTCATTTGGATCACAGTTTTCCGCAAGAGTATTAGATATGCAAATACAGGCCTGGAAACATGATGGAACTCATTTTGAAAAAAGTCATCCATTCTGGCCTGCAAAATTTGCAGCATCTGCAAGCCTGGCACGTGCACATGCAAATATGTATGCAATGACATGCTTTGCACAAATGCAGACCTAAAGGTGTGACCTGCCTACAAGCTAATTGACAAGTTTGGAAAATTTGGGCCAAGAAATCCAGAAGCAAAAAAATGTGGTGTGCTCATTTGAGCAGGAAATAGCAAATGCATACCGTACCTAAGCCATGGATTGTTTCCATGACATGGTACTAGTAAAGTGCAGACACTACTGCTTGTATTACTCTGCCTACAGTCAAGGAGAAACCATCAAGATTCAAGAGGGCTCTGGGGAGCCTTGCCATTGCAATTTTTATAGGCAGAACAAAGGTCAATCCCTGTCTCGCCCCCCGCCCCAAGAAATCTCTCTGTGGTAATGTCTAAACCAGTGGTTCCCAAACTGGGGTTCGTGAACCCCTGGGGGTTCACGAAATGTTACAGGGGGTTCTCAGGAAAAAATTCCCTAATGGCAGACCGAGCTATTCCTAGGGACCAGCAGCCCAAGGCCAGCAGCCCTGGACTTCCAAGAACTAAGCAGATCAAAACAAGCATCTCTATCACACTGAGGAGATTTAAATTTCAAGACTCCTTATAAGAAATGGAAAGGGAGGTGGATATTTTTTGCTATTTTTAAAATTAAATAGGCAGCTAGTATTGGTTTTAAAATTATTAAGAACAAGTTTAAGCTTTGTTGTAACGTGTGTTGTTTGCCTGAACTGCTCAAGACCTGAATGCTTGTGTAAGAGGAACTCTTTGAGTTGGCTTCTTAAATACCTTCATGCTGTTTCACATCTGATACTTCTTGATGAAACATAGGAGCTTTGTCTTATAACAAGCTTATTCAAAGTGATACAAGCTACGAAAGTGAGATCTTGGAAGAGTGTTGCCATTTTCAAAATGTAATAAAATAGTGCAATGATAAATAATAATTAATAATAGTGTGTAATAAGCATGTCATAAAAACAAATTTTATATTTCCAAGAGCACTGCTTTTATAATTTATACTCAGGTAAAAGAGAAAATCCCTGGAAATATTCATTTTTAGGAGGGGGTTCGCGAGACTTGACATTTTGGTGAAAGGGGTTCACAGGTTGTTAAAGTTTGGAAACCACTGGTCTAAATGAACAACTATGCTGTTAAAGGCTGACAGCTTTGATAGGAATCTCTGTCCATATGACGGCACCACCAGTCTCTCAGCACTCCATTGGCTCTCAGTTCATTTCTACATCCAAATCAAACGTACCCTCATTTTTAAAGCCTCCTCTAGCCTGTCTCGTGGACATTGTCCCTCTTTACTCCTTTGCCTGCTCCTTCAGCAAATCCAGGTCTGGCCTCCTCCCTTTCCTTTTATACAGTATTGCCACTCTTGGTGCAAGAGCATTGTTCTCAGCAACCAATGGAGTGTCACACCTGCCCTGCAGGAATGCCTAGTTCCAGTGCAATACTGTTGCTTCAAACCATGTAAGAGTTAGGGTGACCAGATAGCAAATGTGAAAAATTGGGACGGAGGTGGGGGGTAATAGGAGCCTATATAAGAAAAAGCCCCAAATATCAGGACTGTCCCTATAAAATCAGGACATCTGGTCATCCTAGTAAGAGTAAACATTAAACTCAGTGGTTTCAGACCCTAATACAAAACGTAATGAAGTCACTGGATCGCTTTCCTTGGATTTTGATGGGTTTGGGATTAGCCCTCTATAAATTATATTTAATCTCAATTTTGTTTTATTCTACACCAGTAATTTACCTCTCCATCCATGCACCTGACTGTCTGCAACGGGGCTGGAACAATTTGTATAGTGGGGGTGCTGTGAGCCATTGAATCAAACCATAAACCCCAAAACCACTTGAAGCCGGGGGTGCGGCAGCTCCCCCCATACCCTTAGTTCCAGCACCTATGACTATCTGTGTAGCTTCTTTATATCACCGTAACATCTGATTGCCTCTACGGTCGTAGCAGTATTTGTAAGGTCATAAAAAAATATCCAACCCTCCTCCTTGCAAATGCTGTGCCTTGTATGCAACTTATTAAATCCAGGTGCCAAATGTGTCAGGGTGACACATTGTTTGCCTTAAATAATTGTTTTTACTTAAGTCAACACATTTCTGATTTCAAATTAGACTTTTTGAATGCAAGTGGCAGGTGTAAATCACAAATTCACCTCCCATTTCTATTCTGCTGCTTTTTGGTAAAAATACACACACACTCATTGTGCAATAACTCCCAGTGTTTGGACTCATTCTTTTACCCACAGCGTTCAGATGTGTTTATCAGGGTCTCATTCAGAAGCTTGTATTTGTTCCTTGATTAATAGGCCATCATAAGAGCCCTCTGTGCTTGAGAAAGGTGCTCTAACACAGCATGGAACATTATTTGACTCAGGCTGCTTTTAACATCCTTCTTTCTTTCTTTCCTTTTTATATTTTCAGTGTTGGCCTGGAGTCAAAGTTGCTGCTGAGACATTAGTGCTGGAGGAAATGTATTACTGCAATTGTAGCAGCATTCTGTGAAGAGACTGCAGAGGGCATGGTTCAGCAGAGGGAAAACTTCCACATAAAGGCATGGACGGTGGACAAAACTGCAAGCCTCACAGATGCTCTCTTTCGTAGGGCTAGGAGACGAAAGCTGCAGTTACACAGTGGTAAAAATAAGAGCTTGCTTTAGACAGGATCATGGGTGCAGATGGGAAAGAAGGAGAAGAAACATCCTACACCAAATCTAAGGTGGAATTCTGTGACAGTGTACCCCATAAGGCTTTATGGGGGGGTGCTTATAAATGTATGTATGATATGACTGGAATAGGGTTTTGCTACATATGCCATGCAACATATCTATGTAAGGGTTATAATCTACTGGTTATGTTCATCCTAGTTGTATGCAGGCACCATTCGTGTGTTCAAAGTTATGTATACTTGCTTGATTTCTACGTAAGCTTTGTGAGGCATTTGGTCAGATTCTTTAGGAAGGAATTCGCAAGGTTAAGTACCCGATCAGGAAGCATTTGGGGAACAATGCATCTTGGAATGCTGCAATCCACATAAGAAGTCTTCCTGGAGACATACAAGATACCATGTGGACAATGGCTTCGGCCTGTAAAGACTGAGTCGTGCATGGACATGTGACTTGCCCAGGTGACTCCAGAACTCCAGCTTGGAGCTGGACTTTGCATAGAAGTGAGGAGGGGGGTCTCCACCCACAAGAGAAAGTCTATTTAAACCCGTGGGAGACCCTTCCATTTTGTCTTCAGCTGGCTAAAGAAGGAGCCTCTCCACCCTCCCAGGATACTTGAAGGAAACTGGAACAAAGGACAGTAACTACAGGGGGTGTGAGTGATTGCTGGACCCAGGCTAAAAGGAGATTAGCCTGTAAAAGGGAGCATTCTGGAACTGGTGAGGATCTTATCTGTATTTAGTTTGATTAGACATAGATTTGCGCATTTTATTTTATTTTGTTTGGTGACTTACTTTATTCTGTCTGTTACTACTTGGAACGACTTAAATCCTACTTTCTGTATTTAATAAAATCACTTTCTACTTAGTAATTAACTCAGAGTATGTATTAATACCTGGGGGAGCAAACAACTGTGCATATCTCTCTATCAGTGTTATAGAGGGCGAACAATTTGAGTTTACTCTGTATAAGCTTTATACAGGGTAAAACGGATTCATTTGGGTTTAGACCCCATTGGGAGTTGGGCATCTGAGTGCTATAGACAAGCACACTTCTGTGAGCTGTTTTCAGGTAAACCTGCAGCTTTGGGACACATAATTCAGACCCTGAGTCTGTGTTGGAGCAGACGGGATTGTCTGGCTCAGCAAGAGAGGGTGCTGGGGTCCCGAGCTGGCAGGGAAAGCAGGGGGGAGAAGTAGTCTTGGCACATCAGTTGGCAGCTCCCAGGGGGGTTTCTGTGATCCAACCCGTCACAAATTCAATAACCAAAAACTTATATACATGAAATAATAAGCTTGCTGCTCACAGTAAAGGGACTATCATTGCACAGATGGGAAATAGTACCGTGCTGGGTTATAAATCAAAATACTGCTATTATCAAAAAGAAAGACGCAGCAGCAAGAGGCTTCCTTATTTTCCTTGAGCAGAATTCAATTGTCCTTCTAGTTTTTATAGATATTTAATAATTATTTAAGATAGCAGAGGGGATGAGATATAAAGCGGTCATGCTAATAGTTTGTGTAACAGAAAGGATCACAACTGTTCTTATATGTCCCTGTTTTGGGGGGTGAGGCGAGGTCAGAGGAGGAAAAGATAATGCTTCTTGGGGAGGGAGAGTCATTTGTGTCATGTGTGTTGTCTCCCTGACACACATTTTAGGGGAATAAATTAACTACTACTGTTTAGCTATGAACTAATATGCTTCTTCTTAAAGCAGAAATGTAAAACTTAGATTGGAAGCTCTCTGGGCCTGAGACCATCTGTTTGTTCTTGTTTGTACAGCGCCTTGCACAATTGAGCCTTAATCTACGACTGGGGCTTTGAGGCACAACCACACTACAAATAATAATGAAAATAAATAAAGGTAGTTATCTTCTTAAGGCTTAAATTCCAACTAATACTACTGGACTGATAGGATTTGTCGTTTGATTTATATATTTTTAAATGAAGATTGATTTTTCTTCAGAATGGAAATTTCCAAGAAAAAGGTTCATTTCTTTACAACAAAAATGAGTTATTTTTTAGAGAACAGAAACTGAAAAAAAAAAATTGGGTTTTCAGTTTTCAATTCCTGAAAACCAAATCATATTTTATTTTGGGGTTTCCTTTTCTTTGAAGAGAAATCTACCACTTGTGAAGAAAATAAATTGATGAAAACCTTTTCATTTTTTGATGAAAATTTTATGGGAATAACAAATATTTTCTGACCAGCTCTGCTATCCTGCACACAGCCTCCATATATACTCAGGAGGGCTCTGTAGGGAAAGGAACCATAAATTATAATAAAATTATAATACACAGAATAATTCATATGCAGATCTGAAAGTGCTTTAGAACCATGAGTAAGTCTCATTTCTCATTATTCCCATTTTACAGATGGGGAAACAGACAGAGAGAGGGGAAGTGACGTGCCCGAGGTCACACAGCTGGTCAGTGGCAGAGATAGGAATAGAATCTAAGTCTGCCAGTTCCAAGTCTAGAGTTTTATCCATTAGAAGATGCTGCTGCCCCTGCTTGAGGCCACGGAAGAGCCTCAAGTTCCAACAGCTCTCAAAGCTCTTTCCACGGCAAGGAGGTGGGAGAGAGATGATGGGAAATTTTATGCACAAGCAGATGTCCCAGTTGACCCCGTCTCTCTCTCCCCCCCCCCAGTCACTTCAGAGCTGCTTACTTGTTACAAACCTCTTTTACAGGCCCCTCAAATCCATCCCATTGAGTTCCGCTTCCAGGAGGACCTATTCGTTTGAGGAGACACATTGCTGAGTACAGTTTACCTATCAGTATGATTTCACTCTGGGGATCCATTTAATTGCACGCATCCCAGTGAATTCCATTTGGACGGGGACATGTTAGAAGACAGAATGCATTCCCACATACCTACCCATTGTCCTTAGATGAGCAGGTGATGGTATGTACACGTGCGACAGAGAAGAGGTACCAAACTCAGCTTTCCTGGAATACACAGACATACGCTCAACTGATTGACAGAGACAACTGAAAACTGCATCATCCCTGGTAAAGGCTTTCGGAGGATGAAAAATGCCTGCCTGCCTTGTTGCAGGTGATACTATGATTACGATCAGCTATGTAGGAAACATGGTGGGCGTAAAAAAAAAATAAAGCCATAAAAATAAAGCCATAAAACAATGTAATATATACATTTGGTTGGATATAATCCCAGAAAAGTATATGCAAATATCTGATGCATCATTTGCT
Organism: Emys orbicularis; assembly: GCF_028017835.1. Taxonomy (NCBI): domain Eukaryota; kingdom Metazoa; phylum Chordata; order Testudines; family Emydidae; genus Emys; species Emys orbicularis. Next base: position 139,003,962 of record NC_088684.1, read on the forward strand.
TTCTGTGTTTGTGGATCTGCAAAAAAAGGGGAAAAAAATACAACGGAGAGCAAAAAACATCTTCTAAAAGCATAAATGGGAAAAGGGCCCAATCCCGTAATGACTTGAACCTCTTTGATTCCCTCTGAGAATCAGTGGAGCTCCGCAGCTGACAGGATCCAGCCCCAAAACTGTACTTATGTCTTGGTATCTGAAGTTATAAAGGTAACAAGGTTTCTGCACCATCATCATGTAAATGTTATATATGGCAAATTTTTCAGAAGTAATGAAGTGACTTAAGATCCTAAATCCCAGTTGCATAGAGGTAGAGCAGGTATATATGCAGGAGACATTTAGAATCCAGAATCCTCATGAAATGAGGCTGGGAACAGGCTGTATCTTCCCCTCCCCCAGCCAAGAATTTCCCATTTTGATTATAAACTCTTTGTAGCATGGACTGTGTTCTGTTTGGACAGTGTCATGTTCAATGGGGCAGTGCATCCATGTGGAGAAGGCACTTTCTTGAGAGTCAAGAAGTCTGTGTTCTAATCTGGCTCAGCTACTCACCTGCTATCTGACCTTGGAGGAGTAATTTCACTTCTGTGCCCTCTCTCACCCTTTGTATTGTCGGTTATTTAGATGTAAACTCTTTGAAGCAGGGACTGTCTCTTAGTGTGTGTGGGTACACAACACCAAGCACAATAGGGCCCTGATTTCGGTTAGGGCCTCTAGATATTGTTGCAATACAAATAACAAGGGCGCCTGGATCCTAATTGGGTCCTGAGTGCTCTTATGAAACTAATAAATTATGTATAATAATAATCCCAAATCTATGAACATTCACAGATCCTGACAGGCTACATTTTTTTAAACAAAGAAAAAAAAATTGAATAAATTTGTAGTCCCTCCTGTAGATGCATGCTATAAGATCTGCAATTATTTTGTTAAAAACATTCCAGAAAGCAAGTTGTATACCAAATCCGTTTCCAATTATCGTCTTCATGAACTCTGACTTCCTTCACCTTCCTGCCCATGGAAATTTAATGCTTTACGGTTCTGACATTACAAGAGCAACGTTCTGCACTGGTATCCCTATGACCTGCTTCCTGTATATTGTTGGGCTACCAAATACTATTTAAATCTATTTCTGACATCAGACCAGTTTAGATTTTAATCTGCCTCTGTGTGCTGGGGTACGACGCGGGGATCCAGGTTAGAAAGAGGAACTTTTTACTACAGGGCAAACAGCACTCTAGGCACTTTACAGACCAGTATAGAAACAGGAAGACAGGACCCCTACCCAAGCAGACTTATGGGGGGGGGGGAGGCAATATAACAAAAAGCAAGAGGATGGACAGTTTAACCTATTTTTAACAGTGAGAGTGATTAACCATTTGAACAAATGACCAAAGGAAGTGCTGAATTCTCCTTCAAATCAAAACTGGATGCCTTTCTGGGAAGCTATGCTTTAGTCACATATAAGCCATTGGGCTCAATATAGGGGTAACTGGTGAAGTTCTAAGGGCCTATGTGCACAAGTGGTCAGACCAGATCTAATTGTCCCTTTTGACCTTAAAATCTATAAATCTATTATCTTTATCAGAGTGAACTGTCCCTCTTTCAGTCTTCATTAGATGTAATAGAATAGATAATGGAAGGTATTCTCTTATTCATGTCTCTTGGTTGCTATTGTCTATAGAAAAAGTTCTTATCTGGATCAACAATGAGAAGTCTAATCTCTGATCTATAATAGTAAAAAAATAAAGTAAAGAGCGGACTTACCTCTTGAAGGCCAATGAATATAATAAATGCCTGGGGACCAATAATGAACAGCACAAGGTGAATCTAGCAGGGTGCAAAATGTTTTTTGCACTTTGGGACTCTCAGTATATTGAACAAATAAAGACGAAATATGAAGGGGAAAAAAACAGCACTGTAGATTTTGTTTACTGAGGCAAATTTGTGCTAATGTGAAATGCCAGTAACTTGACTCCTGGTCTAATTTGTACAGTTCGTGTTCCAAATGGGGCAACACAAGAGCTACCTTTATTTCCCCATTTTACTTTGCATGTGACATTGGCTTTTTTTAAATCAAAAGCCTAACATATGATTTAGAGGTTCTGGGAAAGAAAATGATAATGTTGGGGAAAGGAATGAATTAGAAAGTCATTAAAATCATGCAATTTTACTGCACTGCAGAAAGTCACTGGAGAAGGCAATTGAATTGCTGCAAGCCAGTCTCAGTTACATATGAATGCAATGTAGACATTTTAAAAAGAACTAAATAGGCACCATAATAACAGACTAAGACAAAGCAGCCCAAATCAGTCAGACTTTGACCACAAGAACAAAAAACCAATTTGATAGGCATCTATCCAGGGTCCAGATTATATTACAGAAAACCCTAGAGACAGACCCCCAATCAAAATCAGGGTCCCATTGTGTGAGATGCTGTCTGTGCACAAAGCAAGAGAATCTCTACCTAAAAAACTTGCAGTCTAAATAGACAAGACCCAGAAAGGGTGGGAGAGGAAAAAAATCTCAGAGGGGAAGGGAGAGATCTTCAAAGGCACAAAGGGCAGCTTAGGTGCCCAAGTCCCATTGAAAGTCCATGGGAGTTGGGCACCTAACTCCCATTTTTGCCTTTGAACGTTTACCCTGATGTGACTTGGCCAAACTCATACTGCAGGCTAATGGCAGAAGTTGGAATAAACCTCAGGTCTCAGTCAGTGTTCTAGTCACTAGACCATGCTGCCTTCCAGATCCACAAACAGAGGGTATCCTCTGTACATGGACAGAAAGGTCATGCTGCCTCAGTGGCACCATCAGTGACCCACACCATAGGATCTACAATCCATGCTGAGGGAGGGGGGTAGAGACTGGGCAGCTCTGGGGAAGGAGTTAGTGGGACGGGTGTGGGGCTATGGTGAATATACACCATCCCACTCCAGCTTTGCACAAAGTTTCCCCAACGAAGATAACACACCCCTGTGCACCTTTATCCCTATTACCTCCTAATCTGAACCATCTATGGTTTAGCCCCATAGCGTAAATAGCTGAAACTGCAATGTTGTGCCTGCTTTCCCTGCAAGCTGAGATATATTACCAAGGTTGGGTTCACTCAGCACAGGGATGGGCTTCCAGTCTGGCAGAAGAAGATAATACTCAAGTGAAAGTTCCAGGATTCCTAGCAAAATTTATGCACAATTCTACGAGTGAAGTGACCAATGGGATGGGAAAGGGTCACTGGCCCAGTCAGAGCTGTAATTAGCAAGACTCAGTCAGTCAGAAGATCCCTGCAACGGCCTCTCTTCCAGAACGAGAGTGTGTAGAACATGACAGCTTAGTGATCTCTGACAGACCTTCACTCATTTTTATCTTGACCAAACGCAGGGGAGCTACACTATGGTTTATTTTCGCATCTGCTCCCAGTAGTTTCAATATCACAATAGTCAGCAGACCAAAAGCCTCACTGCATGTGCCTTCCATCAAATCACTTCTCCTTGGCTGGGAATCGCTGCCCCCTCCCCACAGCTAACCCTGTACCTGGTTTGGAGGTAAAGCTGTGGAAACGTGTAATATTCTGAACATTATGTGAGATGCACAGGTAACGGAATGGAGGGCTTTAACCCTTAGAGAGCTGGAGATGCATGTGCTATTTTCATCCCTCCATCCTCCTCCTCCTCCTACCTTGCTGCTCTAACTTATGCTGGCTGGTAATGTCCCTGAACGGTCCTTTATACAGGCAAGATGTTCTGGTCATGCCCCTGAATGGGTAAACTCTGAAATGGCAAATTAAGTCAGTTTTATGGTTACTTTGCACCATTGGAATGGCAAAAAGGGCCATAGCAGGGCGCTAAAATCCGGCCCTAAGTTCTTCCATGAATTCAAGCCTAGAGCTCAGAATGCATTTCAGAGGCGCATAGCAAGTTGCCTTGTTTTTCTTTGCAATTTTTTGATCTGTCCACTGTAGCCTGATCTACAGGCAGGGCCGGCTCCAGCGTTTTTGCCGCCCCAAGCACCTGCAGCAGTTCTACCACTGCTGCTTCATTCTTCGGCGGCTGGTCCTTCCCTCCGAGAGGGACTGAGGGACCCGCCGCTGAATTGCCACCGAAGAGCCGGACGTGCCACCCCTTTCCGTTGGCCGCCCCAAGCACCTGCTTCCTGCGCTGGTACCGGCCCTGTCTACAGATTATGTATTAATTGTATTGATTACTTAAGAATCCCCAGTTATCACTTTGAGGCTTGATAGATTCACATCCCAAGATCAGGCCCAGTATTATTCAAATGATTATATAGTTGGGAACCCCGATGTGCACACTTGCAACACTCACACTATAGTTACTCTTCTATATTTACAAATAGTTGATTAATACATTTAGCATAGTCACAAACACTCCGACTCAGGAAGGTAGGTAAAGATACTACAGAATGTACATCTGCACCTCCATATCCTCACACCATCCCTTGCAGCACAAACATAAATGTCAGACATCATCTTCTTCATCTCCATCACCTTCCCCCTCACCACCAGCAGCCGTCATTCTGGCACCTCCCACAGGCTACATTTCTCTCCCCTAGCACCCACAGACTGGGATGCAACTTGTATACGACAGGCTAGTATATTAATTATCTGAACTTCTTATCATATATATCTATTTGTTGCCATGGCATGCTTGCGGTTGGATGTTCTTTCCCAAACTTTCCAAAAGCTGGTGTTCGCTCACATTTCTGTAGTTGGATGATGTCATTATGCACAAAATTCCCCTTACACTCTATATCCGGTTCTCCAAAACTTAGGGGTTACCATTGGGTCATTTATCTATGCCAAAACCCATAGGCCTCAATCCTTATGCCAAGTGCTGAGGCCAATGTCTTACAGGATACAGGCCTGTAGGTTCCTTCCATTATCGCTGAATATAATAAAGGCATATTACAATGAAGGCAAGCTAGCCCTATGGGGTACGAGTGTCTGTACAATACTGTTCAGCAGGCATGTCAGCAAAACAGTTTTGCCATCACCCACCTAATCCATAGCGCTTAGCACTGTGGCTGGAAGCAGGGGCTTTACTGTTTCACACATTTTGAAAAATACCCCACTGCGGGCTGGATTTAGGAGGAACAGCCGAACCGGTTCAGCTGCATAACCTCTGGCTTCCCATGCCAGTGGAAGGAAACCATTGCAGCCTACACCATGCTCAGTTAAAGACCTCAGCTCACACATTACAACCAAATGGTGCAAATGATGACAGCTCGAGGTCCCTTCCGGTCTTATGATTCTATGATTCTAACTGAAACAACGAGGAGTTGGTGGCACCTTAAAGACTAACAGATTTATTAGGGCATAAGCTTTTGTGGGTAAAAAAAACCCACTTTCTTCAGATGCATGGAGTGAAAATTACAGATACAGGCATAAATATATATTGGCACATGAAAAGAAGGGAATTACCTTACAAGTGGAGAACCAATGTTGAAGGCCACATTAGTCAGGGTGGATGTGGTACACTCCCAATAATTGATGAGGAGGTATCAATACCAAGAGTTTCTAACTGGAATTTGTAAAATGTCTGTGGATGGCAAGGCATAGAACATGTGCTGAAAGCTCAAGTTCCAAGCAATTATACTTTCCAGTGCTTGCTCCTCTAGTCTAGATAGAATGATATGGTGAAAACCAATATTGATCAAAAGCAAAGGAAAAAAACTTTGCACAGACCCCATGCCAACCAAAGCTGCTTGGGTTTCATGTAACTCTACCACTCTGTCTTTGCTGGAAAAGAGGATAAGGATGATAGCAGCTCCTACTTGTTTCCTTTCTATCGACTAATATGCTTAGAATGCTGGTTCCTTCTCTGCCATTTACAGCAGGGTGGATTAGGTCCCTTCTTGGGTAGAGGAACCTACCTGTGAAATCCTGATCCTCAGTTCTTCTCATCATGCAAGCTGTCAAATTAAATGGATGGTGCTGACCCTGAACATAAGTTGCCTCATTTTGCATAATGTCCATAAAGAACAATGTAATTGTCCAGCCTTTAAGAAAGGCACTGTTGATTATTTCAGGACAATGAAATAACAGTCAAGATATAGAGTCTGAAATAGGAAGGACTCGTGTCTGATGTACAGTTTAAACAATAGTAGTTTTGCTTGTCATTCATACCAAATTGCTTTGGGGAGGGGGGTATAGACTATTTATAACCTGTCAGTCTCTAGAAACTACAATTATGATGATTTAATTAACACATGGAGAGGCTTCAGGCAATCACATCACTCTAAATTTTAAAAGTAGCACGTTTCAGATTCATGATAATTTAAAACATTAACAAACGCTAGTAGAACCAGGGCAGGAATTTGCTGGCCCTGGTTTCTTTTAAATCATCCATCAAGGCACAATGATAATTAGATGGATGGGTAGTCACGAATCAGAGCACTGAACAAGCATTTGGGATTTTGGAGGTCATCGAGTATAAGGGAGAGCTATTTTTTTAAAAATGAGAACCAAGTTTGAAAAAAAAGGGAAAACACCACTCAAATCTAGCAAAGGTCCTGTACATAGCTATAATACACCTCTACCTCGATATAACGCTGTCCTCGGGAGCCAAAAAATCTTACCGCGTTATAGGTGAAACCGCGTTATATTGAACTTGCTTTGATCTGCCGGAGTGCGCAGCCCCGCCCTCCCGGGGCACTGCTTTACCGCATTATATCTGAATTCGTGTTATATCGGGTCGCGTTATATCGAGGTAGCTGTGTATTTGGAAAAATCAGGATTAAGGTAAAGTGGGGAGCAAGGTGTTGTGAGTGAAATTCACCTTTGTGAATAGAGCTTGACAGGCACCACTCCAGTGATAATAGCCCTTGTGCTGGCTCTCTGCAATTGTGGGATGGATCTTCAGTTAAACAAGTTAAATGGACATACAAGTGGGAAGAGCAGTGTGCAAAGGGTCTCTGAAAAGTTAGGTTCTATTCTTGGTTCTGCCACTGAGCTGTTGTGTCACGCTGGGCAAATCATGTTACCTCGTATGTCTGTTTCCCTTCCCATCCTGTGTCATTCTTGTTTATGTAGATTGTAAGCGCTCCATTGCAGGGATGGTCTCTTATTATACGTTTGTACAGTGCCTAGTTTAATGATTTCAGTTGGAGCTTTTAGTCAGTACCTTAATAATAAATAATAATATGATTACCCTGAGTTTTTGTCCAGTGCTTAAACTCATTACTAACTTTTTTATTAACTTTCTATTGCAGGCTTGTTAAATAGCATCTGAGGAGTCTCTTTGTCTCCTGAACTAAAGAATTTCAGTCCATCAGTGGCTTGTTTACTGAAATGGGTAGAGTTTATGTCAGATATAACCAGGCTTAGGGCAGAAATTTCATTATTTTTTGTCTCATTGTCTTTTGCATAAACTCAGGATGAAGGTCTCTCTTTTAATAAGATCATACAATGTGCTTTTCTGACAATATATTAAATCAGTGGTTTTCAACATGGGGGTCCGCAGACTATGTCTAAGATTTCCAAAGGTTGTCCATACCTCCGTTCAAAATGTTTTAGGGGTCCATAAATGAAAAAAAAGGTTGAAAACCACTGTGTTAAATCTATTGATTGTACTTGAAAATTTTTGCACGCTGGATAATTTGTGTGTTCTGCCAGTTTCAGTGAAGTCAAGGACACACAACACACCCACAATAAATGTAACATTCAGCACGGCCACTTAAAGACTTGCAAATCAAGCAAAGGTTTTTAACCATCTGAGAAGTGAAGCTCTGGAATAGCCTTCCAAGGGGAGCAGAGGAGGCAAAAAAACCTAACTGGCTTCAGGACTGAGCTAGATAAGTTTGTAGAGAGGATGGTATGATGAGATTGCCTACAATGGCATGTAGCCACTGACAACTGCCAGTAGCAAAAATCCCCAACTGCTAGAGATGGGACACTAGATAGGGAGGGCTCTGAGCTACTACAGAGAATTCTTTCCTGGGTGTCTGGCTGGTGGGTCTTGCCCACATGCTCAGGGTCTAACTGATATTTGGGTATGGGAAGGAACTCCCCTCCCCCCCCAGGTCAGATTGGCTGAGACCCTGGGTTTTTTTCTGCTTTCCTCTATAGCATGGTTTACTTGCAGGTTCAAACTAGTGTAAATGGTGAATTCTCTATAACTTGAAATCTTTAAGCCATGATTTGAGGACTTCAGTAACTCAGCCAGAGGTTAGAAGTGGGTGAGGTTCTCTAGCCGGCAATGTGCACGCGGTCAAACTAGATGATCACGATGGTCCCTTCTGACCTTAAAGTCTATGAGTCTATAACATTCTGTAGTGTTATTTAAACTTGCATAGAGAAAATTTTGACTACTACTGTAATGACAACAGAACTCGACAATTCCAGAATCAAAATCAAAACTCAGTTGTTCAGTTTACCTTTCCCTCATTTCATTCTTCTCACACAGAGAACACTTATTTACATGCACACATACATGACAAACAATAAAATTCCCTACAGACAAATGAAGCTCTTTCTCCCACAGGCTGACAAGGAAGAAAGATAGTTATTTTAATTTCCATTTTTAAATTCTTAGGAAACACTCAGATACTATAGAGAGGGGAGACATTTAAATAAGAGAAAGAAAGAAAGAAAAGGATTACATGGCTATGCTCTGTGCACTTACATTTCACCTAGTTAAAGAAAGAAAGAAAGATTTTTAAGGGTACTAGGATCATCTAGTTTAATTTCTTGCATAACACAGGTCATAGAATATTACCCAGCAAACCTTTGTAATGAAGGATCGATCCATCTATCAGGCAACTGTAAAGATTTGTTCTGTTTATTTTAAGGATGACCACAGTCGATACACATATTCTCAAAGTTCAACCCTATACTTCATGTCAAAAGCACTCAGATAAATAAGGGGCTTAGAGTGGATAGGGGGAAAAAATCTCGTATCAGTTAGCCATGATTTAAGTAAGCGAAGTTAGCAGTTGGAGAGTAGTTGGACTAATAGGGTTCCACTGGAGATCAGCATTCAGAGATGCTGTACCTGGAGATGGTGGAGCTACACCACACTGAATGAACAAACATCAGGAAGCATCTTGCCAATTCCTTGCCTTTTTTCAGCAGAGGGGACTAGAGGATGGAATGTAACTCTTAACTCCCCCCCACCCCGGGCCTTTTGCCTTCAAGCTTGACTTAAAACTAGTCATTATCTCTTTACAGCAGATGGTAGTGTAAAGTAAAAGCAGGCTGTTGAGTCAAAATGAGCAGGTTGTTTCTACCCATATGCTTTGATCGAAGGAGAAGCAATGAGATAAATATGAGACTGGTCAGCTTTTCAAAGCTTTCTTGCTTAATTTCAGCCGCTTGGGTATTTGTTTTCCTAATAGTTTACTGTACCAAGAGCGAAATTCAGCCCAGGTTCTGTGCAGCTGTCCACAAACGCAGACCGAGGTGTTGGAAATGAATGGAGGTTATAGTGAAGCAAAGGGCCCTAATCCATCCTCTACTGCTCACAGGGGATCAGTGCAGGTTAAAATTCATGTGGCACGGATTCAGAAGCAGACACAGCTAGGGCAGCAATGGTGAGGGAGGTGATAAGCTGATTCAAAGACAGACAATTGTGGCAGAAGCAGATGAATGCAGCATTGACTGGTGTAACTGAAAGAGTGTAGGGGTGGAGGCTGATGCTATGAAAGGCCTGATCAAAGATACAGGAATGGCAGAGCTGCACAGGGCTTTGTAGGTGAAGACAAGAATTTTAGGATGTGTCTACACTGCAATTAAAACCCTGCGGCTGGTTCGGGCTCAGACTAAGGGGCTGTTTAATCACAGCGTAGACATTCAGGCTTGGGCTGCAGGACCCTGCGAGATGGGAAGGTCCCAGAGTTCAGGCTGCAATCTGAGCCCGAACGTCTACAATTAAACAGCTTCGCAGCCCGAGCCCCACAAGCCCGAGTCAGCTGGCACAGGCCAGCCGCAGATGTCTAAATGTAGCGTAGGCACACCCTTGGATGAAGAACAAGGAGTCAGTAGTCGATACGGTCAGATCTGGATGATTATTATTATCTGTATTACGGTAGTGCCTAGAGGCTCCAACCAAGATTGGAGCCCCATTGTTGTAGGTGCTGTAGAAACACATAATGAGAAAGTCCCTGCTGTAAAAAGCTTACAGTCTTCATAGATAAGACAAAGGGTGGGAGGAGAAACAGAATCATGGACAAGACGTGGCTTATGGTGCAGGTCAATGGCAGATCCAAGAGTAAAACGCCCATGACCTGAACTCTTGATTCTTCCTGACAAACTCCCCATAGTTTGGGAACACTTGAATGTAGGGATTTGGCCTATAACCATCTCTATTAGGAAGATGTAATATATGCCAGTGTTATTGAACTGAAAAGGAATTGTTTTGTATGTCACTGATCAAAGAAATAATTTAGAAATACCTTTCTTTGTTTCTTTATTTTTAATTGAACACAGAATTAGTGAAAGGAGCCAAGTAGACAGGCATTGAGACTAAAGAGGTGGTATGGGGTGGTAAATAGGGCTCTGGTCTATGACCGAAGAGCACTGAGCTCTATTTCCGGTTCTGCCACTAGCCTGCTCGGTAACAGTAGGCAAGCAGTATCACTTCTGCACCCCAGTTTTCCTTTCTATAAAATGGGGATAATGCTACTTACGTAAAGTAAAGTGCTTTGAAAGCTACAAAGAGGAAGTACTACATAAAAAGTAGGTATTTTATAGCTATAGAACAGATACAAAATGGGCAACAACTAGTTCAAGAATCCACACAAAAAGTCTTGCCAACCATGCGCCTTGCCTGACTCAAAAGGGTCACCTGCCACAGGCAGTTCAGACCTCATGGCCACAGGGTCCTTGATCTCTGTGCTGAGACTGTCTATATCAGGAGTTATCAACCTTTTTCTTTCTGAGCCTCCCCCGCCCCACCAACATGCTATAAAAACTCCATGGCCCACCTGTACCACCACAATTGTTTTTCTCCATATAAAAGCTACGGCTGGCATTAGGGGGTAGCAAACAGGGCAATTGCCTGGGGGCCCACACCACAAAGGGCACCATGAAACCAAGGGCTGGTCCACACTGGGGCGGGGGATCGATATAGGAAACGCAACTTCAGCTACGAGAATAGCGTAGCTGAAGTCGACGTTTCCTATATCGAACTAAAAGTACTTACTTCGGGTCCACGCGGCGCAGGCAGGCTCCCCCGTCGACAGCGCTTCCTCCTCTCAGTGAGCAGGAGTTCCGCAGTCGACGGGGGAGCGCTTCTGGGATCGATCTATCGCGTCCAGATGAGACGCGATAAATCGATCCCAGAAGATCGATCTCTACCCGCCGAATTAGGCGGGTAGTGTGGACCAGCCCTAAGTTGCTCATGTTTCAGCTTTAGCCTCAGGTGCTGGAGCTCAGGGCCCCGGGCTGCAGTCCTGCATGGTGGGGCTTCAGTTTTCTGCCCTGGGCCCTAGCAAGTCTAACACCAGCCATGCTTGGCGGACCCCCTGAAACCAGCTCGCGGCCCCCGGATCCCTGTTTGAGAACCACTGGTCTATATGGCAAATATATATTTAGTCCTCATTATTCCCAGGGACTTGAATATTTGTAGCTGTCATACTTTTAAGTCTGAGGTATTTTTTCTTTTAATTTATCTTGTTCTCATGAAACCACTTTAATGCAACGCTTAGAAAGCATCTCCCTAATCCAGTTTTCAGTGGTTTTTTCCCCTTTAAACTATAGGGAACTTTCCAACAAGTTCAGATGATGCTATTAGGAACCGTTGTTTAGGTGACGTAATCTTGACATCAGAGAAACTGACTTATATCACAAAGCTTTTAGAGAGCATTTAGTGCATTTTTAATCTCAATGAACTTCCAGTGCCCTACCCAATGACATTTCAGCTTACCAGATGGGCTACATCAGGGGTTTTCAACCTTTTTATTTCTGACCTCTCCCCTCCCCCCACCCCAACATGCTATAAAAATGCCATGGCCCACCTGTGCCACAACAACTGTTTTTCTGCATATTCAGAAGATTAAAAGCCAGGGCCGGTGTTAGGAAGCAGGGCAATTGCCCAGGGCCCTACACCACAGGCATGGCAGCTGATTATAGATCATCTTCCCCTGGCCTTTCCATCCTTCCCTCATCTTGGATATGCATACACAGTGCCTTCTTTTCAGAGACAACCTGGCAAGAATACTGCTGAGATCTTCACCAGTTAGAGCTTTTCACTTCCGTGCATTCTCCCCACGCAGCTTCATGGTAACAAGGCAAAACTAATTCATTACAGAGTCCTCCCACATAGGTTAGTACTCCCCAGCCCCCCACTCCAGTCTTCCTCCCCCAGTGATAGCTGTAAACTCGCTGCTAGGTAAAGTGGCAGAAGCTCCTAGGAATTCACTGGGAATTGATCCATTTTGCTTTTTTGTATACACAGAGAGGGCTACAAGCAATCTAGCTTATTTGGCTGCAGCACAGACAGATGTGATAAAAGCTGATTAGTGTCTAAAATGTTTACCACTGCAACCCATCTGTGTTCAGTCCTAAAATACCTGGCTTGAAATGACCAAGTACCAGGAAGTCAATGGTGCTATAAACAAAGGATACAGGAATTTTTCATGTCAAAATGTTTATCTATAATATGGAGAACTGATCACATATTTATAATATGTAACTCTTGCCTGTAACTCATACAGGTTATGATCTACAGATATCGATCAATAGATAATTATCACACACATGCAGAGCTGAGTTTTGAACCCTGGAGTCTCAGCTTCAAAAGTCACATGACTACTACTTGAGTTAGAAGAAAGGTTCTTTAGCTGTTGATCCACAAAGAGGATAAGGGACCCATCTACTAGGACAGCATCACTCATTCATGTGCAGAAAGACAGCATATTGCACAACGGTAGCTCAGAGTCAGAGTTTTAGATGGGGATCTCAAAATTGGCTCAGTCAGAAATACTAACCTGTTAACAGCCCGTTTCCAAGTGGCCTGCTGTTTTGGAGACCTCTGCTGGAACGTGCATGTGTCTGGGACACCATTGCTGCATCCCTTATTTGGAAGAACTACTCTGCAATCATCAGGTGGGAATGGTACATGGGAATAACATGAAGTAAACTTCAGTTTGATTTGTTTTTCTCATTTTCCTGAGAAAGGCAAGGCCCCAGTTACAGCAACAGCAGAATGCTACTGTCCATGTTCCAGTCCTTGATGTTAAGGACATCAGCAGAAATGTGCCCCTGTTAAAATTTAGCCACTAGTTTGAAGGCAAGGTTGGGCACTTTCTTTATCACTGGTGGAGCGCAGTCTCAGTTTGGATACTAATGACCCACCCTGCATGGATCATGAGAAAGGTCTGAAACCTGAACCTTCAGCAACATAGCTCAGATCTTTACCATTTGAGCTACAGAACTAACTCTCTCAATCAGAAACCGTAATAGACTTCTCTTCCAGTGAACCAGCCAAAAAAAAAAAAAGGGAAGGATGTCTAGTCTGTTACACACAATCATCCTTGCCACTCTGTGAGAAGCAAATGTTAGCTTTTGGCATGGTACAGGTTGTAGAGAGTTCCAGAAAATCTCAAAAACATTCCTGGGAAGGACAACTCTCCTGATCCTCCTACAAGGTCTGTAAGCCGCATCTCCTCACTCCAGAAGTCAAACTCTGAGGGATACTCAATAGGCCTTATTCTCATTGACACCGAGCCCCCTTTACACGTCACTAGCAACATACAGAAGCCATACAATGGGTATAAATTACATTTAAATTCACCTCACACTGGCAGGAGCGATCCAGAGCAAACGGGCCATAGTGTCAGTGAGTATCAGGCCCTGTGTGTTATTCAAGAACTACATCTGAACAATATTTCCAGCCACAGGACACGTGCTAATGAGCTTGTTTGCATTCTTTACAGAAAGCACTTTTGTTTTTAAAGGGAAAAACAAACAAACAAATAGGTTCCACAAATTCCACTCTTCTTCTGTGAACATTTTCCCTCTAGCCTGAGCTGCATCATGGGCTTAAAATGGAAAAAAAAATAGTTACAATACTGGCAGCACATCACAGGCTGCAGCAGAGGGAGAGGAAGAAGGGGCAAGAGAGAAAAGGATGCGAGAGATGAAGAGGGCAAGCTGCACAATTCCACCAACACAGGGATTTTTCATGGGTCCCATGCAGTGATTATAATAGGAGTGCAAGTATTTTTGTTCTTGGACAAAGCTTTTCCAATACAGTATCCTATCTGTTTCATCAGTCCTTACCATGTATAAAACACATGTGGCATTTCTAGTACTAAGAGGGTGGATGATTATAGGAAGAGAAACCACACCAGTGATTTTCCTCTGACCACTGCAAGAATGTTTGATAAGCAGGGTAGGATTTGGTGCACTTTGAGAGCTGCATGTTATTTAATTATCAACCTCTGATTGATAAATATTGGCAAGAGCTTATCAGATGCAACGTGGTTAGACAGGAAGGGTTGCCCAGTGGTTAGGGTACCACCATGGACTTGGGACACCTGGGTTCAAATTCCTTGCTGCACTACAGGCTTCTTGGAGGATCTTGGGCAAGTCACCGTGTGCCTCAATTCCCCATCTGTAAAATGGGGAGAATAGCACTAGCCTCCCTCAAAGGGGTGTTGTGAGATTAAATATCATGAGGTGCTCATATACCTTGCTAATGGGGCCCATGTAAAGTGCCGTGGTCTTCTCTCCAGAGCCTCACCACTGAGAAATGGTCTCTCTACTGGATGATGTCTGTAGTATCAGGCCTTTTCCTGTGGGAAGAGGCAGAGAGGTGTCTGCCATAGAACACCATCTTGAATTACTTCTTCTCATGCATATATACTTTAAAAAAAAACCCAAGAAACTCTTCTTTGCAATTGAAGGCCTCATTATTTCAGACCCCCATTTTTTATCAGCTTTATACAAAAGGAAACAAATGACAGAGTGGGATTTCCAGGGGCTCAGCAGTGCACACAGTTTGGGCCAGATTTTTAGAAGAGTTCAGCTCCCACTTAAATACCTAAACAACGGCCTAATAAGATTCTCAAAAGAGTTCTACACCCAGGAGCTGCCAATGTGGGTCATCTGGCCAGATGGTCAGTAGCATGCTGAGCACTTTTGAAAATCTGGCCACTTACTATGATGCTTAAACTGGAGCTGAGTTCATTTAAAAACACGGCCTCATTTGTAAACACTGAGCACTTGAATATCTGACCCAGAGCATGTATAACTACAGATCCCTCCCTAGTGTGTTGTTGACATTCTAATGCATAACCTTCCATTCTCAAAGTACCAATTCCTACAACTGGGCCAAATCCTGAGGACTTTTCCAAGGCTTACCCTGTCCTCACTCAGACAAACTTCCAACCGGTTTGAGCTTGAGGTCATCTGCCTGCTGCTGTACCCTACGAACTTAAAAATTCTCACCTCCTTCATACAACCCAGCACTTATACATTGAAACATTTTCCACAGGAAATATTTCATTAAAGAAAACCACATTACTTTTCTCCTCATTCCATTTTCTCATGTAAACACAGAGTCTTTTCAAGAGCATCTGCATTTGGCTGGAAGTGAAGTTTCACCATTTGCACTGGTGAACATGACACATGCAGCGGGGAAGATGGCAGGCTAATCATAATTAGCAGAAAAAGACCAGGAGGCACAACAGTTGAATGGGGGTACAAGGAACCTAAATTCATTATGCCCATTCTCAGATACGCCAACAAATATTAATCATAAAGGGAATCATTATCTTTGGTCATGTCTGGAATGATGCCTCAAATGGGTCCCAGTATATAATATACTCTGCTAACAAAGGCAGCTTCCTTGCCCCAGTCATCTCTTGCCCCTCTCATTTCTATGCCATTCTCTAGGTACGGAATACCCTTTTTGTCCCATTTCCCCAAGCCACTATTCTCTCTGCAGTCAAGCCCTTGCTAAAGTTTCCCTCCACAAGAAGCAAACAAACAAGAATTAAGAGCAACAATTGTTTAAAGCTCTACAAGATTTTCCCTTCTTGGGGTTTTCCATTGTGTTCCATTTTCTCTGGTTTATGCCATGATCCTACAAAGGCACATATTTCCCATGATATATGTGAGCAATCTCACTGATGCCAAGTTAAGCACATTAAAATCTCTGCAGAATTACGACCTTAGACTGTAATAGGACCTTAACATTTGTGTTTTATATAAAACACTGTTGGTGCTTAAATAAATAGATAGTAAATGTCACTAGCATGTCAACATTTCCTTCTGAATTAGGCTTAAAAGGCACATAGTGTCTCAACTTGTGTGCATACATTAAGATTCTTTTAGTGAGTCTATCCTTTTCCAATGGCAAGAGAGGAGGAGGTGAAATTCTGGATGGGTATTATTTAATGTGACTGATTTAGTATGTATCATTGAAAATGACAAATGCCTTGGGCTTTCACCCCAGTGAAAGGTGCAGGAGCATAATGCAGATGAGGTTCTTCTATCTGAACAGGTGGGCTTGTTTGCCAACTGATCAAATGTGGTTAGACTGCAAAGAGAATGTGTAAAAGTGGCACTGTGGGGTTTTAAGTCAATTATGTCTCAACGTTTTTCACATCAGCTGTGCTCAGTTTACAATGAAAATATATATAACTGTCGCCTCGCAAACTTGCCCTGAGAGTCATAAGTCAAGTTGGGTTCTTCCCTTCTCAGACATCACCGTATGTTGTGCAGGCCAAATGAAGCCTTTATTTACTACCATGTGACCCCAGGATCTTAAAATTATTCCCCTAGTGACACTTAAGCAGTCCTGTGTGCCTTCAATGGGCTAAGGAGGGACATGGATCAGAGTTCATGTTAATAATAAAAAATATGGAGATATACCTATCTCATAGAACTGGAAGGGACCCTGAAAGGTCATCAAGTCCAGCCCCCTGCCTTCACTAGCAGGACCAAGTACTGATTTTGCCCCAGATCCCTAAGTGGCCCCCTCAAGGATTGGACTCACAATGCTGGATTTAGCAGGCCAATGCTCAAACCACTGAGCTATCCCGCCCCCCATTGCACTCCCTATCAGTACCCAGCCCAGGCAAGCTAATGCTCCAACCAACGGACCAAGTTTGGTGATGAATCCTGGTCACGTGCCACCTGAGGCATGTTGTGCATATGCTAAGAAGAAGAATGGGATAAGATCATCTACCTCTCTGGAACTCCAGGAACATCTTTCTTGAAGATGCACAAGAATGAATAGACTCGAGCTCACTCAGTTATAGCTGCATTACCGTTACATGGCTAACAGGAGTAAAAAGCAGTAAAGTCTTGGTTTTGTCACCAAAGAAAGCAGATAGGTCTCTCACACAGGGGGGCAGACCTGATGAGGTTATTTTTACATAAGAACTTAAACTTATCTTTAAAAATAACGTTCTTTACTCTTTACAGAGGTTTTTGCTCGCCAGAACTAAGTTGGTTATTAAAGGTTAAATTCATTCATAAGAACATAGGAACGGCCATACTGGGTCAGACCAAAGGTCCATCTAGCCCACTATCCTGTCTTCTGACAGTGGCCAATGCCAGGTGCTTCAGAGGGAATGAACAGAACAGGTAATCATCATGTGATCCATCCCTTGTAGCTCATTCGCAGCTTCTGGCAAACAAAGACTAGGGACACCATCCCTGCTAACAGCAAATGATGAACCTATCCCTCCATGAACTCGTTCCTGCATAGAAATCCTGCACTAGGCCTGCATACATCACTTACGTTATGTCCCAATAGATGGCCTATTTCCAGGGCTAAAATGCAAATTAACTGGCGCATAGGCCTTGGGTTAAGGAGCAGTAGGTGAAGAAACTTCTGCTAGAAGTGGATTTTTTGTTTTGTTTTGTTTTTTGTAACAGGGTTCCATCTCAAAATATATTTGGATGGGACATGTTATGTGCATCATAATACAGTGTGGCTGATAAAATTGCCTTTTCACTGTAGAGGTGTGAACAGTAGCGTACAAATGAGAGAGATGAAGTATGTGTGCACACAGGTGCGCACTGCAAATGCCAAAGGAAGCTAGCTGCAGCCTGCTAACAGAGTGGTATGAGCCAAAATTATAAGCCTTGCCAGACAGCTAAATGGAACACTTTGGGCCAGGTGTAACCAATTATATGCCATTGATCCCAGTGGAGTTGCACCCGTTTATAACAGGTTTGAATTTGGCTCTATATTTGTAAAACTAGAGGTAATTCTCCTTGTTTCACTTCAACAACAAAAAAAAAAAAAAAAAGAAGACCATTCTGAAAATGCGGCTATGCAATTTACTCCCCTATTTGCAGGATATGGTCCTGATTCTGTAGAGCACTTAAGAACATGCACTGCTTTAAGCATATGAATAGTCCTGCTGGAGTCAATGCATCTCCTGATCTGCTTAATTGCTCTGCTACATTAGGGCCTAAATAAGTACCCAGGAGTACCTAAATGAGTCTGTCAGTGCCAGTTATGTATGAGCAAATATGGAGTCTGTATCTATAGTTTGGCTGGGTACGTCTAATTATGGGCTCCATACAGCAAAAGCAATAGGTGACCCTGCAGAGCCTATACAGCCCTAGCCCAGGCTTGGAAATCATCTACTGTCTCCCAGTGTTAGAACATGCCAGCACATTCCCTAGGTTATAATGCAATGAGGTGGTTAATTCAGCATTTCCTTCCTGCAGCACACACATTTTTCAAGTGCGGAGATGGTTGCTTTTGCTTCTAAGGGTTTTTGGAGGCAGACAAAGATTTAAAGAAAAAAAATAGTAAAATCAATAAAAAAAAGTTGAGCAACTTCAATGTGTCCTTAAAAATACTAGCACTTTATTATGAGAACTTGACCTTCTTTTCCCTCTAAATCTTTCTTCTTTGTGAAAGCTGAGCTTGGGCACAAGGAATGAGCCAGTCAGACCTGTGGGAAATGGTAGCCCTGAGTTATGACTCTCGCTCCCTTACAAAATATGAGTCCTTTCAGAAGTATATCTGCCTGAGTATTTAATTATTAATAATATATTCCATTCCCATTTCCCCTCAATTATGAAACCTTTTATTGCTTAAGATACTATGATTTTTATTTCCAATTTGTAAGTACTGTATGGTGCATATCTACCCTTTTACAAGTGGAACCTGGTAGCTATGGAGACGAAGAATGTTAAATCCAAGCCGAGGATAGTATTTCAGCAGGGGCTTATGGATGCTACATGTGTCTTCAATGATCAGGTGCTTTAATGTCTCCCTGAGTCTTCTGTACTAAAACAACTAATGGTCAATAAGTCGTTGTGCAAATACAGGGCCAGATTTCCAGCAACCGTAAATTGAAGTAGCTCCATGGATTTCAATGTAGCTTCACTGATTAACACCAGCTGATTATCAGGCCCATAGAATACACGGTCTATAGCCTGAATCTGGCAAACATTCACATGCTTTACTCACATGAGCAGAACCACCGAAGCAAATTCACCTGAAGTCAGAGCACCTGAATAACACCTGAAGTCAGAGACTAGGGCTCCATGGCACTAGATGCTACATAGGCAGTAACAAAAAGGCAGCCCCTGCCCCAGACAACTTACAATCCAAGTATAAGACGAGAGACAATAGCTACAAGAAGAGATGTACGAAACAGAGAGATAGAGCCCATGAAAACAGCAAGACATTAGCGATTAGCAGGAAAAGCAGTGGCTGCTACACTCCAGTTGCCCAGCCATTGTCTAGAGTGATATTGGCATCACAGCACAGGTGAGCTTTAAGGAGAGATTGAGAATAGGACTGTTCACATGAACAAAGGTTATTAATGTCGTTGGAATGTCGTTGGAATGACCCATGTGATTAACTGCGGGCAACCCTTTGGATGGCTGAAATAGCAAGTCTCATCATGAATGTAGGGCAAGATTTTCAGCCTAGCTTCACTGAAGTTAATGGAACCACACCAATTTACATCAGCTAGGGTCTGGCCTGTTGATAGTTCCTCTACCAAACTGACCCTGGAGTCTCCTCTGCCATTGTCCTCTTAAGACTGGATTGTTATTTAGTGGTAAAAAATATCACTCATCCAGCTAAGCAGGAAACACTGGCTAAAGCTGGCTAACATTTTCCCTCTTGGCCTTGTAAGCCCTGACTTCCATTTAAATGGTCCTCAATATATAGGGCCAAATTCTGCTCCCACTTACATAGGTTCAAATCAGAACTAACTGGTTATTCTAGATTTGCAATGGTGTAACAGACCAGAATTCAGCCTGAAGAGCATAATATAGGGTGGGACCTTTATGAATCTTACATCCAAAGGGCAAACTATAGGTCAGATCCTAAATCTGATCCAATAAATCTACACTTCTCCAGTGCACACATTTAGGACTCAGAACATTCTCTAATACCTAAAACACAAAAGTGGTTTTCAGGAATTACAGCACCAGATCCTCAGCTGATGAAAATGCATGTAGTTCTACTGTAGGCAGTAGAGCTACATTGACTTACAGCAGCTGAAAATCTAGCTCACTATGTCAGACTGCATTTAAAGAGAGGGCAAATGTTCCAATTAAATACATTTGTATTAAATGTCATCACTGCTTATATGCATCGGAATGTCTATAGTTTGATTATGAACACACCGGTATTCAGTTATCAAAGCCGTCTAAATGCAGGATAAAATTTGAAAATGTGTTGTCAAAAGTTATGTTGCATTTGCCATCTTTTATAACAAACACTGGAAAGGCAAATGGTTTTAAAATCTTGCTTAAATTATTTTTCTTAGTAAAGCAATCAGTTGTATCAACCAGATACTAAAACAATGTATTGCAAGCAGGTGACCTCTGTTTGGTGACCTCACCATGGCCTGACATTCTCTCAGCCTTTAATTTTGCATTAAGATCAACTTCAGCATGAAGAAATTATGCCATATAAGCCCTGTGTTAATTGCCAGAGAAGACCCACACCTTTCAATTTGTATGCCATGATTTCACACCAGTATAATTTATTTTCAAACCTAAAATGACTTCAGACCTATAGCATCTTCTATGCACTAACGCCGTTATAGTAATTCCTTTGATTTCAATAGGCTTTGAATCATGCCTTAGAGGGACCTAATTCTCCTCTGAGTTACTCTGGTGTAAATAAAAATGAACGTCACTGAAGTTAATGGAACTACACTGCTATAAAACCTGTGTGAGAACAGAATTAGACCTTGTGAGTCAAATTGCACTCCCAGTGACCCCAGTGCAAACCCAGAGTAATTCCACTGACTTCAGTTGTTTTCCACTGGTGTTGCTGACAACAGAATTTGCACCTGCTTTCTCAATTAATTTTGATGGCAATAATGGATATAACAGGTCATTCATTTTCAACAGGGATGTTGCTCTAAGAAAAATAACCACGAATCACAGCCTTTCACTTTTTCTCATCAGCCTCTTTTAGGCCAACATGCTCCAAAAGCAAGTGGTGATTTTGGATGCCCAACTTGAGACACCATAAAGAGGCTCTATTTTCAGAAAGTGCAGAATAACTAGCCTCTAAAAATCAGGCCCTTGGAAAGTGTCTCCAGTTGGTCACCAAAATCACTATCGATTTTTAAAAATACTTGGCCTTAATCTTTAAACATGTCTGGTTGCCAAAGAGACTGGACAAACTCCATGCTGATTTCAACCTGACCCACTGACATCAGTGGGAATATGAGGGATGTGAATCAGGCACAATACACACTTAAAGTTTCCTGTTCGGGTCTCTACAACAACAATGGTCTGCCATTGTTTTAATACCAGTAGAGTGCACACAACATTAAGTTACCAAGTATTAGTTGCTAATAGGACACACTGTAATTGCCTAAATCATTTTTAACAAGTATAAATGAGCAGTGGTGATCAAAAGCAACCCCCCTTTTTATTTATCCACGTTCGAATAATTACAGAAAATGTCTATGACAGCTCAACTTTAAGCTGACAAAGTTTAAGAACATGGGACACAGACAATGATGGCTATTCCTGCCTGTATCTACCAAACACTCAGAACCAAAGTGACACCTGGCATAAGAGGGTAGAACTCTCTTGACCACAATTGAGGTGTATCCACTGAAAGTTTACGGCAAAAATAGCAGGCACTTGCAAATGTGTCTTTGACTTGGGTCTTCTTCATGACCCCAGTTCAGCAAAGCACATAAGCAAGTGCTTAAATCCATCACTATTCAGCAAAGCAGTGCTTAACTATAATGGTGCCATTGTGCTTATGTGGTTTGCTGCATCAGGGACCAAATGTGGAAATGTTAGTAACAAGTTTAAACAGCATCATCTTTATGAGTCCATTTTTGTGATGTGATCTGGCATAAACTCAGATATAAACACTTTTTTTAATACTACTAGTCTATCTGCATTCTCTTAAATAGCAGGGGCCTTAATCCCCTCCAAATTGGGGAGTGACTCCCGTAAAGCCAATAGAGTCACACCAGTGTAAAAGGGGTACATGCAAGAGGAGAATCGGGCCTCAGATGCCTTTAACATGGCTGTTTATTCCAACTTAATCTCATCCTTGAATGAACTTCTTTCAAGTTTAAACTATTGAAAATAGCCACTGTCACTTCCCTGATTGTTGTAATTTAATTAAATAACCTTTCACACTGAGCAAACCCAAAAGCAAAAAGGCTCATTAATCTTTCTAGTGATTAGAAACACCTCAAGAGCTTCAAACATTTACCTCTCCTTCTCAGCAGCTGAAATGGTTTTAGGAGGATCATGGTTCATACCTCACATTCCCTGGAGCCAGAGATGGTATATGTGCAGGGCCCAGATCCATTAACTGATACATCCATGGTCTCAGAGTTTGTCGGCTTGTAGTCCACGTAATACTCCTGTAAAGGGGAGTTCATTTGCCTTTCGGACTCTCTGGCCTTTTTCCTGCGCCTCTTCATGAGAGAGTGTTGCTGCAGTTGTTTCATGCTGGCTGGGTACCGCTTCCAAGACACGTAGATAACCAACAAAATCATAGCCACTGAAAGAAAGAGGGCGACACTCCCAGCAATGATTTTATGAAAGGAAACATGCTCATACTCTGGTTCTGTTCCAGGTGTTGGTAAGTCTGGAGAAGGAGTGGGCATCACAGAGGTCATTTGATTGTTTTCCAGTTTGGAAATGGTAGGTTTGGGGATAAAGAGAGGTCTCTGGGGTGTTTTAGGTGGCTGGTATGATCTTTCAGTGACCACAACCTGGATTTCGGCACAGATATTATATGTTTCCACAGCATCGCTCACCTTTTCGCCCTGGATTTGCTTAGGACCCGCGCATATCATAGTGCTTTCTTTATTTCCCTTGAAATTCTTAAGCCAAGTAACAAGAGGGCAAATGCTTCGAGTACATTCCCACATATTTCCGGACAGAGTGATGGATATTAGCGAGATCCACGCATTGACAGTCTCCTGAGAGACGTTGGTGAGTTTGTTGGAATCCAAGTTCAGCTTTTGCAGGTTGGGCAGGCATTTGAAGGTCCCAGGTTCTATCCCAGTGATGTCATTCCCCGATAAATCCAAGTTGTGCAAGGAACTCCAAGTCCATGTTAGCCCTTGGTTAATAGACCGGATCCTATTCCATTGCAAATAAATAGAGCGGAGGTTGAAGAGGCGTGGAAAGTGGGCAAAGTTGATCTTCGAAAACTGATTGTGCTCCAAGTGGAGCTCTGTTAGCTTCAAGAGGCCAGCGAAAGCATTACGGGATAAACTCCGTAGACGGTTGTAGCCCAAATCCAGAAAATCGAGATTTCGGCAATCTTGAAAAACTCTGATTGGCACCGTTTTCAATGAGTTCGACCGCAAGTGCAAGATCAAGAGTTTGCGAAGGCCCTTAAATTGCTCAGATTGCAACACCTGCAACTTGTTGTAAGAAAGGTCCAGATTGCGGAGATTGGGGACCGGGTGAAATGTTTTGTTGTGCAGATGGGTAATTTTGTTGGAGCTCAGAATTAATTCCTTCAGCCGACGGATCCCCTGAAACGCATCCTCGTCTACGGAGCTGATGTAATTATGGTCAAGATAAAGCCATACGAGCTGATTCAGGCCTGCAAACTGATTTGATTTAAGCTTCTGGATGCTGTTGTACCGTAGCGATAAGCCTTGAGACCCTCCAGAAATATTCTGAGGGATATCTCTGAATGCATGTGATTCACAGTACACAATTTTGCCATCACATCTGCAGTTCTTGGGGCAAGCTCGCTGAGCCCCTGCGAGCATAAGAAACAGGACCGTAGGCAGTAGCACTAACACCACATTCATGCCTCTCAGCTGCTTAATTAAATGGAAACCTACAATATTAAAAAGAAGACAAATATCCATTGTAAAGCTATTAAAATAAATCATCAGCAGATTACTAACATCAATGGGGTTTCTGCTAAGGCATTAGTGGTATAGTTGATTTGAAGACAACCTGTTTGGCTCCTTTCTTGCAAAGTTCATTGTATAAATGTCTGTTTTTTTGAGTTCCTATCCTACCTGCCCTCACACCCCCACCACTCTTGTTATTCAATTACTTTTGTGTGATTTATGACCCCTTAGGATGACTGGGAACCCATTTGCTAGTCACTTGTTCTCCTGTACATCAGCACTCTTCGTAGCTGGTATAGCCTTATCATTAGAAGCTGAAGCTTTAGCAATACACATATTTGTCAAGTCACTGTGCTGAATTCACTGTACTATTGGAAAAGGAAATGAGAGACAGCTTCTGGTAGTTCAACAAGTAAAATGTTCCTTAATAAACCCAACTGCATGTAAATCTTTCGTAGTCCAATCCCAAACAATTAATATAAAATAAGAGCTACAGCAAGCAGGCCAATATATAATAAAGTTTGTCCCTTGCCTTTAAAATGTCTCTTTATTGCATAATGGAACATTAGATGTAAGCATTACCGAACAGCATTCTGAATAATACTTCTGAGACTGCATTTCAGTGACTTCTCATTTCCATACATGCACACATAACACAAACATATATGTGTATCTATATCATATAACATTTGTACCGGACCAAGATATCATGCTGATAGTTACATTAACATTAATATGTCATAATAAAATGATCATGATTTATTATATATATGTGCATATGTATCCACACATAGCTAACATCTATATATAAATAGATAACACTATATATGTGTATATTGTATACACTGTATGTAAATATATATACACTTATATAGGAATGTTGCCTTAAGAGCAGCAAAAACTACGAAGTTTAAAGAGTGAAATTTGAATCTGAATCCCCCTCCTCTCTGCTGCTGATTTTAATCTTTTGCACTTCAGATGTCAGATTGGTTATTCGGTATTAATGCTATTATGTGAGCACAGTCACATTTTCTACATTGTCTGAATAATCATGAGAAGAGGTCTCAGAAAATCCAACACACACACATAGGCGCGCACACTTTCTCAAAGGCTGTAATAATTTTGGGACCACCAGCTCTCTCCAGAGTTGTAATCTTACTTACAATTAGGCTGCTTTCTTCCAACAGGAGAATTTATCTCCGCTATAAATAGTGGCTTTATTATTTGTGTGCGCGTCTCTCTCTCTCTCTCTCTCACACACACACACACACACACACTCAAATACTGTGCTGCAGTTATTTGCTTTTATGGTCCAATTTTAAACCAAGAGGCAATCAGTGCAAGAATTCTTAATCCAAAAAGCCCCTGACCATGTGTCTCTGCCTTTCACTTTAATGGGTAGGTTTTTAATTTAAATCCTGATCTTTCACTATTGCTTATGTGCCAACAGCAGCACAGAAATATGTTTGAGCTATTATAGAGTGAGGGTGGGGGAGATAAAACTGTCACACTTGAAAAAATAAGACTGGCAAATGACTGCTGGAAATCTAGCAGCTACGTTAGGGATATCTTTTCAGATATCCAGTGAGCCGTTTCAAAACCACCTAAACAACAAAATCCATTACCCCCCCCACACACACACGCTCCTCACAAGCTGCAAAGTGTTAAACATCCTTCCTGACAGCCTGCATAAGAGATCTACAGGCTTATTTCATATGAATATAAACCCAGAAGAAATCCTATGTGACTCTCTCATGGATCTATATATGTACTTATCTATGTATGTAGAGGTGTGTGGGTGGTTTATATAGATTGTGAATGTACTTTGTACAGTCCTTAACTCACTGCATGCATTTAATTAATTACATATAAAAACACTGCAGGAGGAAAGAAGGGGGAAACATGATCTAAAAATATAATAGCAAGTACAGTGAGTCACCTGGCAAAGAAATGCACTGCTGCTGTTTATATTGTTCTCCCTCTTGTAACAGCTAATAATCAGACTGAAAAATATACTGTACAGTTACAACCGTGCTAAGAAGGATACAACAAAAGTTCACTTACCCATCCTTTTGTCATCCACAAATGTATCCCCTTTTTCTTCCTCCAGCTGTTTTCTCCTCTCTGTCTCACTCTTGCTTTTGTGTTTGTTTTTTTTTAAATTGGTCTCCTTTCTTTAAACCATTGCAACCTTCATGTCACAGCACAGCTGCCAGTCACATCACCACCATCCGGCGTGCATGCCAGTAACCCACACAAAGTTCCCTAGAGAGGACAAGCAAGAATTTTGGGGATGAGGGAAGGAAGGGATGGGGAAGGGGACAGGGGTGGGGAAGACAGGACCAGGGATGGGGGTACAGAGAAGATGGGGGGGACCCTAAGCTCTCAGAGCCATTGTGTAAGTCTTTAGAGAACCGACAGCATTAACTGGCAATCTGCATGTAAAAGCGATAGCACACCATGAAGGTAAGCCAACTTATCTGGGAGGAATAAGAAAATCTTCCCCGGTACCTAGCATCCCTTATTCTGCTGCCTTTTGCCATTCCCAGACACAGCAATCCATCTTCCAGCTCTCCAGTTCTTGAAGCAGACAGGCCTCCTGCGCTGTATAAGACGAGCCCAGTTTAAAAGCTATGCAGGATAGGTTTATCCATTTAGCTGGTCAGGTTGAAAGTGTTTTGTAGCTGTGCTGAGAGGCAGCTCTTGTCTAATTCAGAAGGCTTTCCAGAGAGTGATGGTGCTCTGGAGCTTGTTGGTGCTAATGTTCTAGTTTGCGATACACTGAGTGCCCTCCACTGGAGAAAACAGATCGCACATTAAAGGCATGAACAAGTGATCCTGTCATTGCTATGCAGACTTTCCCCTTTCAGAAAAGAAAATTAAAGACACAGATTGCTTCTCCCCCCTCCTGCCCCTACCCCATCTCCCTGCCTAGATTATTATATGTTGATGCGATGCTTTTCTTGCAGTGACTGTAAAAGACTAAATAAAGCACCTGTTTCCTGCATATTTAGCAAGCTGCATGCTCTAAAAAAAAATCCTTCTAACCTGAATATTTTTCTTGTGCGAATTATAAATTGTTTTATTTTCTTTATTCAGCAGGGGAAGAGGTGGAGGGGAGGAAGGGGAGGGGATACTTGCAGATTTAAAATGAAAGTGATTTTAAAGGGGCCAGGCAGGGGCTGTGAAATATACAAATCAATCATCCACATAAAGGGAATTTAATTAAAAGTGCCACATTACAATGTAAATATATTGAAAATGTTTTTTTTCCCTTTCCTTAACTAGGTTAATTGCTTTTTGTCATAAAAATATAAAGTTTAATATCCAGTGCAGGGATGGAGATGCATAGTTATTGATACTTTATCCCCCATCCCCATACCTTGTTCAGATTCAAAAGCAGCAGATAGGGCACTGGACCAGGACTCAGGAGACCTGGTTCCTACTCTCAACTCTGCCACTGACCTGCTGTGTGACCTTGGGCACATCACTTCTGTGACTATGTTTCCCCTCCCACCCTTTGTGTACCATGTCTATTTAGGGCTTCATACACCTTCCATGTAAAGGGTGGGACAGAGTCATAGGGTGGTCCCCACCTGAGGTGCCCTCCTACACCACAGCATGAGGGTGACTGCCTCCGTTTCCCCTTTCTTTTGCCCATGAAAGGATCACAGTTTCTCAGTGTCTGATACAAAGCCCATCTCTGGACATAATGTATTGCTGTACATGTTCAATCGTCCACAGAACCCTCCCGATAAAACCATCCCTCCCAAAATATGACAGGTTCACAGCAGTTTTCCATGCCCCCTCCTGGGTCTTTATTTCCAGCTCATATTCCTGCAGGGCCGCCCGGGGGGGGGGAGGGGGGGGCAAGTGGGGCAATTTGCCCCAGGCCCCACAGGGGCCCCCAAGAGAATATAGTATTCTATAATATTGCAACTTTTTTATGGAAGGGGCCCCCCGAAATTGCTTTGCCCCAGGCATCCTGAATCCTCTGGGCGGCCCTGTATTCCTGAGACTCCATCTCCAGTCTGTTCCCAAACTCTGCCCTTGTTCTAGGGCTCCACTTTCCAGATTATCTCCTGAGAGCTCCCAGGTTTGCTTCTTTCTCATGACTCTTCCCCAACAGCCCCAAGTCAGGTCTCCCATGACAAAACACCTCGTAGTGTTCCACTGCCCCAGGCCTTCCTGCCTATGAGTCCTACCACTGCTCAGGGAACCCCCTCCGGGACCAACCCCTTGTTCTGGGCTCAGGTTTCTGCAGCCCCCCCCAGGCCCAGGACTGCTGTGAGGGCGCTTCTCACAGTGTTACTCCCTGCCTGGGAGTCCTAGCCTTGCTCCTGGGATCCACCCTCCAGCACCATCCCTCTTGTTTTGGGTACTTTGGCTCAGGAAGGTCAGCAGGCTGGCCCTCCTCTGGCCTCCTAGCCCCCAGATCTTTCCAACTTCCTGGCACTGGCTCTCAGGCTGAGGCAGGTCAGCACCCTAGCCATCCACCGGCTTCCTGATAATTCCTCTTTCTTCCTGCTCTCTGCAGCTTTCCCCAGAGACCTCCTCCAATCTCCTGCATCTCTCATCTGCCAATCTCCTGGACTGACCCACTCTGTCGTCAGGCTCTCCCCCTTCTCAGGCCCCCCAAGTGCCTTCACTTAAGCCTAACTGGAAGTCAACTGAACAGTCGCAGGTGTGCTGGCCTCTTCCCTCCTAAGGACCAGCGTCACCCTGTAACTGACAATCTCGTGCTATGGGCCAGATTTTCAAAGGAGCTCAGCTCCCATTTAGAAACCTATGTAAAACACAGATTTTCACAAGTGCTCAGCACCCAACCTGCAGACCTTTCTGAAAAATCTGGCCACTTATATATGAGCCTGAATGGGAAGCAAGCTCTTTGAAAGAAATCTGTCCTCAGTTGTAGAAGCTGAAGTCTTCTCAAAATACTGGCCTATGTGTCTGTATAGCACCTAGCACAATGGAGCCCTGATCTTCCCTGGAGACTCTGGATGCTGCTATTAGCAATTCCACTACTATTAACAATGGTAAAATTCAGGTGTCATTCAAACCCTGAGCTCTTTATTCCAGTTTGACTACTGGCTCCAATGGCAATTTTGCCTGAGTAAAAACTGAGGCTCCGATCCTGCAATCAACTCCAGATGAAGTCAATGGGCTGCCCCCCTCCTACTACCCCCTCTCCCCACTTCACACAGAGTCAAGTGCAGGATCTAGGCCTGATTAAAGATATCAAGATTTGGCCCTCAGTAACTAGGGATGGGGAAACAGCTCCAGTAAGAACTCGAGATGGGCTCAAATAAGTTTCTGATCCAAGTCCAACTTCTCAAAGTTCAGGGGAGTTTTGATCCAGGTTTTAGTTCTGGCCTGGAATAAAGATATGAGGCAATTTACAAATCTCCTTTCAGGCTCTGACCTTAGATGAATCTGCATTAGCAAATGTTACCATGTTTGATTTTTAACAATCAAGTAAACTAATCTGATGCTGGGACCCACCCTACTGGATTCATGGTTTAGCCAGAACAGGTGACATGATGCTAAAGACAATTTGTCCATGTCTACACGCACAACAAGGTCATGGTCAGCATCGTGTTAGCTAACTTGATTGTTAAAGGTCATTTTTAAGCATGATAAAAATGTCTAATATAGACAAGGCCAAAGTCTCAGGCACTGGGGTTTGGTAGAGACAATTCTCTAAGAAAAACCTATCTACTTTTTTTTGGGGGGGGGGGGAGGGGAATAGAGGGGGAAATCTAAAAAAACCTATGAAACTTTCCCTATAGTTTTCTTTTTCCTTGATGTCTGTATTTCTCACTTTTATATGAGACCAGAAGCCCAACTGCCAGAAGCTGTCCCACATTCTATACCGCAGTAGAGGTGGTTGGAAAATGTTTTTAATAATTTTTTCCCGTTTTAGATTTCCTTTGAAAAAAAACCCAACTTGAAAACTTTGGGAATTCAGCCAAAACCAAAACAGTTTTCAATTGACAAACAAAATGTTTTTGGCCTAAACTAATTTTTTTCAGTTTTCTGACACCCCCCCCAAGAAAAAAATCAAATCCAAAAATTTCAAGGAAAGCGGACACTTCCCATAAAAATTTTAATTGAGTCAAAACCCCAATTTTTGACCAGACCTAAAAGCTAGCCCAAAAGGAAGCAAGTTGTATGAGAAAGATGAAAATGCCAGTTTTTATTCCCATTCTATTTATTCCCATTCTCTACCCAAGAAGTAGAGAGTTTAAATAAAGTTTTAGGTACTCAGTTGATCCCAATCCAAATGGCAAGATTTCTTGCCTGCAGCTATCAGAAATCTGCAGAAATTATCAATACTAATAACCAATGAGCCTGTTTACACTGAGATCTACTCTTTATCATCCAGACTGATGACTCTGTATTTGTTTAGTTAAGCTTTTGATCAATATAATAGCTGTGATTAGGGTTTTTTGTCATTCTGTCAGGGCGCACGGAGGTTTGGCCTTGAGCCTTTAAACTTAATGGTTTGTATCTCATTTCATAAAGAAATGATAATAATAAACAATAGAGAATAAACAATATCTTGCACTTACATGGCACATTACATCTTCAAAGTGCTGTAAGACACTAATAACCCTTACAACAAGCCTATGAGGAGCGAGAAATTTCATCACAAATCTATGGCCACCAACACCACCACACCTATCACTATGCTGCAACTTTCAGCAACTTGGAACTTCGCAGTGACATCAAGGATAAAACTAGGGCTGGACAGGAAAATGGTTTTCCTGTCCCACAAAAATTTTTGAGATTTTGGAATAAATTTGCTATCATGAATTGAAACAAAAATCTCAAAAATGTTTGCAAACCAACAAACTGAAAAACAGTTCCATTTGGGTTGATTTAAACATTTCATTTAGATTTTGACCTTTTTTTTTGGTTTGTTTTTAATTTCTTTTTTGCATAAATTAAGTTATATTTCAAAACAAAAAGTCATTTTGGACCAGAAAGAGAACTTTTCCTTTAGAAAATGTTGAAACCGCACGATTGGACAATTTCAAAGCGTTTCCCCCTTGCACCAACACCTTTTCGAGTCAGCCCAAAAAAACCCAAAAACAAAAACAGTTTCTGCCAAAAATTCCTGACTTGTTCTAGGTACACCTCCAATCACACTGCCCCAAAAGTGTCAACTCACACTCTTTGGCTATGTCTACACTTAAACCACTACAGCAGCACCACAATGCTTCAGTGTAGACACGCCCTGCAGTGGATTTTTCACATCCCTGCGCAACATAGCTGGGTCAACCTTATTTTTTAGTGCAGACCAGTACTTAGGCTATGTCTACACTGCCGCGGTAAGTCGACCTACTCTATGCAACTCCAGCTACATGAATAATGTAGCTACAGTTGACATATCTTAGGTCAAGTTACCATGGGGTCTACACCGCGGGGGATCGACGGGAGAAACTTTCCTGTTGACTTACCTTACTCTTCTCGTTGGGGGTAGAGTACAGGGGTCGACTGGAGAGTGATCTGCTGTCAATTTGGTGGGTCTTCACTAGACCCACTAAATCAACCCCCTGTGGATCGATCTCAGAGCGTCGATCCCAGCTGTAGTGTAGACATAGCCTTAGTCAGATCCTTCTGATCTGACTATTGTGAGCTCTTCTTCTCTGACACTCTTACCATCCCTGTCCCGTCCGTTCAGAACTCAGCTGATAAACACATGATCTCTGCTCATCTTTCTGATCATGTCATCTCCACATACCTCCATATCCCTCAACTGTCTTTTTCTTTTACTCAGTCAGCTTAAATCCCTTCACCATTCTGTCCTTCCTTGCTGGGCTTTTATTGAGCCTGATGAAAATAATAGGGGACTTGAAATTCTCAAAGAGGGAGGGGACTCCCACTGAGATAGCAAGAGACATGAGAGTGACAAAGTGGGTAAGATAATCTCTCTTATTGGACCAGTGAAATAGGCAAGCTTTCGAGCTACACAGAGCTCTTCTGAAGACGGTACAATAAAAGATACTACCTTACCCATCTTGTGACTCTCATATCGTGGGACCAACACAGCTACAACAACATTGCAAATAGCAAAAGATAAGTCAGCCTACGAAATATCTGGGCCTTCTATCTCTTCGTGGCCTCCTTTATAAAAGACAGAACATTTACACAGGATTGCCAACACCCAGCGTTCAAAATTCACAAGTTAGGCCACACAAAATAAATAAATAAATAAAATCATGAGACTGGTTTCAGAATCACCAAACTGAAAAGAAAAATAATACATTTTGAGTTCTTTGTATTTGCCTTCTGGTTCTGAGCCTTTGAGGTGCACTTGAGTCAACTCTTCAAGCTTTTTTCCACAACCACAAAGCTAGGAATTTATTCTTAAAAAAAATAATAATAATAATAAAGCTCAGATTGCCACATAGACACCACCACCTGAGGCTGAAAATACAAAGGGCGAAATCATGATCATTTAATGGAAAAATTCTCATTGACTTCAGTGAGGCCAGGATTTCACCTCAAATATTTTCAGACTCCAAATTAAATCTTGAGTGCTGGCAACACTGTTTATATTTGGCAAAATGCGTGGAATTCAGATTTTAAAAATACGTGGACAAGGGAGAAACAGTTGGTTGGAAAACTGTCTGCATCAAAATGGTTTGGATTTTTTTGTTCTGATTTTTGGAAATTCAAAACATTTCAAATACCTCCATCAGCTGAGTTTTTTCAAAAGGACTTAAGCACAGTTGGACATCCAATTTCCAGAGACATAGGAGTTGGAAAGCTCACTCTCTTCCATGCTTTTGAAAATCCCAATCATGTATTGGTTGACGAGCGGAGGGGGAAAAAAATCACAAGAAACTTTGTGGAGTTCTTCCCCGTTCATTTTCATATCTCATCAAAAATTCAAAATTCAAAAAATTTCAATCAGCTCAAATAAATATCCAGATTACCTGGCTGTATACCAGTCTTTACATTCACATAAGTAATTTCATGTGCACAAACAGAACACATATAGACTAATTGTGAAGGCCTTGGCCAGATCCTTGACTGATTCATTTAATAGATTCATAGATTTTAAGCCCATAAAGGGCCATGATGATCCTTTTCTCTGACCTCATGCATTACAGATGCCAAAGCACCTCAACCAGAAATCTCTGCATTGAGCCCATAACTTCCATTTGAGTGACTGGGTGTCTTTTAGAAAGACATCCAGTCTTGATTTAAAGATGGCAAATGATGGAGAATCCACCACATCCTTAGGTAAAAAGAACAGGAGTACTTGTGGCACTTTAGAGACTAACAAATTTATTAGAGCATAAGCTTTCGTGGGCTACAGCCCACTTCTTCGAAAGCTTATGCTCTAATAAATTTGTTAATCCTTAGGTAAATTGTTCCAATGATTCATTTCCTTCAGTGTTTAACAGCTTGAGAGTCAGAGCTCTGGCTAAGAGGACTTGGGAAGCTAGTGTTTATTCTTTCACCCCACATATTCAAACAAATACTATTTCATCTATTTTCCAAGTGTATGGGTGGAATTCACTTGTCTCCATCATGAGCCACCATTACCCCATCCATTCACTACATTTCTTAATGAGCAGTTATTTACGACCGTCATGTGCACCATGAACCCTATTTCTATAATAGAATGCCCTCAAATACCAAATATTACCACGCTTCAGACTTTGGAAAAGTTTGTTTTAGATTAGAACTTTGTGGCTCAAGCCCATGAGTAGATATTTTCATGGTGTGGTATAATCTGAATAACTCAAATGACTACACGCACAGGTATGACCTAAGCACCTAATCCTGCTCGATTCAAGTCAATGGGAGCTATGCCGTTGTCTTCAAGGGGCACAGGATCAGAGTCACACACAAACATATGTTTCACGTGACTGCTTTATTGTCTGGAGTTAGTGTAACCCACCGGTGAGGATGTGTTACAGCTGCCCCCACAATATGCCCATTCAGAGGATTTGAATCTGATACAGCCCCCAGCTACTGAGTCTTGGCTCTTTAGCTCATGTAGCAGCTTGTGCTTGTGTAACCCACACACCTCCTGGGTGTGGTGTTGTGTCTCATCTAGTGGCACCGAGACCACTTAGAGAGAGATTAATGAGTCTGCTCTACAGCCTTAGCTAACAGGCAGTTGGCATTTAGCTCTTGCAGTAGAAGCTCATGCACTAAGCTCCAGAGAGGTCCTAGGTTCACTCCTGCCCACCGACAAGCGGGTCTGTTGGTGTTACACTTGTACCTCTGGAGGTCCCTAGTTCAGTCCCACATGGGCTGGATAAGATGGCAGTCATCATACTAGTACCAGACGGGTGTGGCATGGAGGAAGCGGTCTTAAAATTGATGTTTGGGTTAGGAGAGGAATGCAACATTTAAGCCTTTAGTGCCTGAATGCTCCACCCTTGGTCAAACCACTAGGGAAGGGCATTGTTTCTAGTTGCTTCTGAGCCTATTTCAAACCAAAACTTTCACTGCTATGTCACATTCACCAATATTCATTTGTATTATTATTTCAATTTTTATTTGCAGCTTTTAATTTAAACTTTGCTTACCTATTTAGGCAGTTGTTTTTTATTTATAAATTCATTTGATTAATTATAAATGCCTAACCTCAGCTCTAGTTGCTTTTAATACAAAATTTAAGAAGCCCAAGTGTAGCTACAAAAACATACATATTACATGCGTCTGATGAAGTGGGTATTCACCCACGAAAGCTTATGCTCCAATACGTCTGTTAGTCTTTAAGGTGCCACAGGACTCTTTGTTACTTTTTACAAAAACATAGTCCATCATGACACAACTCTAGCAGCCTATCCTCATCCCTTAACCAAATTTCACCACAC
Source organism: Emys orbicularis (assembly GCF_028017835.1). Taxonomy (NCBI): domain Eukaryota; kingdom Metazoa; phylum Chordata; order Testudines; family Emydidae; genus Emys; species Emys orbicularis. The sequence goes on from NC_088684.1 coordinate 139,039,058, forward strand.
ACTTATTTTTCCATCCTCACATCAACCCCTGAGCACAAATGGTCTGATCCAGAAGTCAGTGATATCAGCAGAAATACTCTCACTGACTTCAGCGGACTTTAGCTCAGGCTTTAAAAGCATGTGACTATAGCTCGTCTTAGAAACATGCCATAAAGGTCAGCAGATTCAGACATTATGATCCACTGGGTGATACAATTGCTCTGACTCCCTGTTGGCCTTTTGTTGGGTGCCATCCTTATTGGTCATATCTTCAATGGGAAAACAAGTCATATTAAAAATATATTAACTGACACATTACAAATAAAACAATGTTAAAAATATTAGCACCTAGTGTAGACAGCAACAGGTGGTCACGTTGAAAACATATTGGCTGGTCGCGGTAAGCCCCAGCTGTTCCTTGGGTTAACCATGACCAGCTAACGTTACTCTCCTTGTCCACACTAAGGGCATAATTGTATTTTAAAATTGTGTTAGTTAAAACATTTTAGCCGGCACATTTTCTAGTATGCCACATTTTTCCGGTGTAAAAAAAGCTGCTATGAGCAGTTCTTGGATTTCTCTGTAGTTTAGGATCTACCATCTGCGAACACCGAACTAGAGACTCATTTTGGAACTATGATTTTCTCTTTTATAAAAAGGTTTTTCAGACCTCTTCTCCCTCCTCCTCTGGATATTGATACGAGTTTGTTTGATGGCATCTGTGCCCCAGAAGCTAGACAAGGTCTTTTTCTTTTATTAATATTTCTGTATATTCCTCTCCACCTCAAGGGCAGTGAAAAATACTGCCTAGGTACAAACAAAAATATATGGTCATGCTTCTGAAGGTCTGACTGTACACAAAATGCAACAGGATACTGTGGGCTGGGGCAATATGAAAGTGAGAGAGAGCACGCGAGAGAAAGCTTAACTGAACCTCAGGGCCATGTTTTCAAACATTCAGATGCCCCCCATTTGGGGCTGTATTTTTAAAAGGGCTAATCAACCATTTAGACATCAAAGTGAGTGGCAACATTTTCCGACGATCTGGGTTCTGAGCATCTTTCACCATCTGGCCGTTACTTAGATGCCTCAATGGAAACTGAAATCTTCTGAGATTCCAGTCCTTATGGTGGACACGGCTGGGAAGAGTAAGGTGGGAAATGGTTTTCCCAACCCCTGAATATTTTCAAAAGTCCATTTCCCCCCCATCCCCAATTAGGAAGAAAAGTGGAAATCTCAAAAATATCCACAAACCAAAAAAAGATTTTTCAGTTTGGGTCAAATTCTTTTGATTTCAACCTCCCCGCCACCCTGTCTAACTAGCTTAAAATTTTGAATCAAAAAGTTCCTTCAAATCAGAAAAAAATGAATTATTCATTTTAAAAAGTCAAAATTAAATGTTTTCACAATTTTGAACCTTCCCCCCCCCCCCTTTTTTTTTTTGTGTCAGGAGATTAATCAAATCTGAACCTGTTTTGGTTTAGATGAATCAGTATTTTTAGATACACAAAATATTTAATTAAAAAAAAATTGACCAGTTGTACTGGGTCCTGTTGAAAATATGACCCTCAATGTCTCCTCTATCTTTCTGATTGAAAACTATAAGATGGGGGATGAAGAGGCACTTTTTCTTTAGTGAATCGGGAGAGGGGAAATTAACCAACTTAACCCCCCCAACAATATCAATTTGCTTATGAGTCAATGCTGCCTTCTTGGAATACACCCACAGCTTCTAAAAATACTGTATTGCTTGAAAGAATATCCTCAAAATATACCCAAGATACAAAGCCTCTTTTTCAGTTGCATTTGCCAGAACTCTCTGGAATCTCATTATAAGCACCTCAATTTCTCGCTATTTCTCTTCCTAACACATGAAAACCCAAGTTCTTTAGACACTGCATCACATGTATAACCTTCATACATTTAGTTTGTGCCACTAGAACTCAGCCGAGTAAATCTAAGAGACAATCATGTGAACCTAGTTCAGATAGTCTGAATCAGCTTATCATGCCCTTTGGGCTGGAGACTTTATATTTGCTACTGTGGTGTAGCAAAAATGCACATTCATCATTTAGAAAGGAAGGTCTAAAGGCACCCATCAGCCTTTAGTTAACTATGAATCAGCACCAGAGATGGTCATTTTTTCCCTCAAACACAAGTTTTTCATTGACAAATAGATTTTTGTTAGAACAAAAAATTTTCACCAAAACAAATAGCTTTGGACAAAAATATTCAGGTGTTTGTAAAACACTCTATACACACATAAAAACAAACAAACCCTGATTTATTTCCACTTTTCAAAGGAAAACTTTTTGTTAGCCAAAAACCAAATTTCAATTTGGGGGTTTCACTTTTTCAACAAAACCCCAAAATTTTCACAGAAAATGTTTGACAAAAATGAAAAATCTGTTTTTGTTTAACAATTTTTACAGGAAAAGAAACAAACAAACAAACAAACAAAAAACATTTGCCAACATTTGCCAACCAGCTCTACTGAGCTCCTGTTGCAATCTTGCCTTTGTGGGTATCAGACATCACAGTGCAAGGCATGATATAAAGACCTGACTAGAATTGAAGTCAGTGTGAAACTGAACCATTGTTCCCCATTATATATATTTCTTCTTAAAGCATTACAATACTATTAAGAATACATAAGGGACTAAAAGAATGGATGTCCCTTGAAATAACCATCTCTGCTTCTTTCCTCCATTTCGATACTGCAGCCAAAATTTTAAGTAGGGACTTGCCTGATTTTAAAATGGCTCTTTTTGACCTGTGCTTAAATGTGGACGGAGGAGCCTAGCTTCAGGCTCCGATTTTAAGAAAAAAAAGAAAACTTGGCCAGGATTTAGAATGTGCCCATCACCTGATATTTAGGCATCAGACTTATTTTTAGACTGATACTCATCTTGTTTATGAGTATTCTATTCTATCTTGTTTATGAGGTGATCTGGGCTCTATTCCCTACTCCTTCCCACTCCTTTCCCCTGTAAAATATCTGAGGAATGTCATCCACTCAGAAGTGTCAACCAGGAGAGTGTCGCTGGCTTGAGATTGACTTAATGAAGTCAGCAGAAATGTGAGATGGATGGGTTTGGAAAACTGCAACCCACATAAGTACAGATGCTTCTGATGCCTCTCTAATAACTTCAGCCAATCAGGTAAACCTAAACTATGCCTGGAAACAAGCAGCTCAGATATTCAGAAGCCCAAGGAATTACGCTGAAACCTGCACAAGAAACCACTCTTGTTAAATTAGCACCGGTCTCCTAAAACTATTCCAAAGTATCAAATTCTGAAGTATCTTTGTTAGACCACCTCTGTCAGGCAGCTGTTTCACTGTAGCTGCAAAAAATTAAAACAGCCTGGATTTAAATGAATGAATTCCCCCACAGGGTCATTTGGGCACGTGTTATGTACCAGGGTATATATTTCTTTGGCTAAATCCTGAGGCTTCATCTAACAAATAGATAATCTTAGGCACTTATTTACCCCCATGACATGAGACCCTCACAATCTTGGATGTATGCAGTGACCCCTTTTAGGCAGGAAAGAGACATTGTTCACACAGGGGACTGAAGCACAAAGAGTTAGCTCACTTGAGCTGAGGTGTGTGCCTGCCCTGCACTACCCTGCCACACTCCACCAGTCTATGTGGACCCTGCTGATTCACATTAACAAGTTGTTAATGTGCTTTGATTGAATCCAGTTTCAAAGATCTCTAAGGAACTATTAATGCACATCAGCAAGGGCTACATAGACAGCTATCATGCAGAGGACTAGATTCACACCACAACTAAATGTTCATGTAGACAAGCCCTTAGTGACTTGACCAAGGTCACACAGGAAGTCTGTGGCAGAGCAGGGAATTGAAACCTCATCTTCTGAGGTCCAGGCTTCTAAGCAAACTTAAAAGATTGAGCTTCAGAGGAGCTTTCCAATTTACAGCAGTTGAGGATCTGGCCCCCATAATCACCAAAATATGTTAAAACTCAATTTGGTTACAAACTATTGTGGAAGCCACCTGTTGTTTATCACAGTCTATCTTTTTTTAAAGGGGGGGGGGCGTGCGGGACGACCCGCATTCAATTTGAAAAAGTATTAAGAAAAAACAATTTCTGCTAATGAAACACCCCTCCTCCCTCTTTTAAATTAAATCTCACCCTTTAAGTTCAAAATGATGCTGAGACATAATATGCCATTTGCCCACTTTCCATTCCTCCCTGGCACAGTAATTGTGTTGGAGGTTATCATTTATATTGAAGATCATCCTTGAGTTAGTTAATTGGGCCTCAAGCTCTATAAAAATAATTCAAACCTGGCAATTGTTAATAAATGTAAAGCCCTACAATTCGTTTCATCCTTGGAACAATTCAACAGGCTAAAAAGTCACTTGTCTTTATTCCTAATGTTATTAAAGAAGGAAATGTCTAAGCCGGCAATATTAGGTTAGTGCATTAATGTATGGTCATTTATGTTCCCAAGTAGAAAATGTGAGTGCTGGCATTTGGGAATGCCAGCCATGTCAATTTTTAAATCAAGACGAGATTTACTAAACATGTTTATAATGTTGTAACTCAGCCCATTTTACAAGCCACAGAGGGAGCAGTTTCACACTCCTTTTCTGGCTGATTTCTCTGAGGATAGGAACCATTTTTATTTTATTTTAGGTAATGGGGGTAGTGGCATAAGAATTACCACCGCAGCAACTCGCTGGCCAGAGGCTTGGTAAATACATCACCACGGTGTGACACCCATGAAAGGGTTAATTTGTAAGAGTTGGTGAGAATCCACCCCTGTGCAGGGGGCCAGTACAAGGCCACTGAGGCACTTAAGCCCTCAAAACTGGGCTTACGTGGTATAAAAAAGCCTTGCTCTGGACCTCTGTACAGGAGACAATTTCATCCAGAGGCGGTGAGGTGACAGGGTCCTGCCTTCATCCCTTGAGAAGCCAATGAGGTTTTGATCATGACAATTTAATACTCCTTACTTGTGTTTGATTGGCTGAGTGTAACAGTCACTCCTTTTTCCTGCTGAGGAAGCATTTTACTGGTACTCTCACGGCAGCTCCAAGAACATTTTATTTCTCTATTCTCGTACAGTTTCACCTAAGCTCAGGCTAACTAAATGGTTTCCCTTTTTATGAAGGGCACATTTGTAAATTGTTTATAAAAGGTTAATAACTGATTAATAGGAATGATGGTCCAGTCATTAGGCCACTAGCCTAGGATTTTGGAGACCCAGCTTCTATTCCTTCACCCTTCCACACACCTCCTGTGTGACCTTGGGCAAGTCACTTAACCTCTCTGTGCCTCGATTCTGCATCTGTAAAATGGCACTTCCCTCCTCCAGGTGGGCTAAATACATTAAAGATTATGCAGCACTTTGAGATCTGCTGGCGAAAATGCTGTATAAAAGCCAAGTATTATTGTTATTCAATACACAGTTATTCAATTGCTACAGAGTCCAACAGATTGGTTGTAATGAGTTTGCAAGTATCTATAACACCTGCATCTGACATGATTATTACCCCATATAACATATACAACTTATGCTTATCATATATATATTAATCACTTATTAACCCAGTATCAACTATAACTAAAGTATCAGACCTTTAATATGAAATGTGACCAACTTCACACAATAGGTTAGCTCTGTTATTTGCATTACAATCTTCTACCTCCACACACAATATTCACCAATGCTCAAGTCCGTCAAAGCCCATGAAAAGCAGGGGGGTGAAATTTGCACCACCGATCTCTGCAGCAGCTCAATTCCTGGGCCACAGCTTGAGTACAAGGCCAGATCAGAGAGAGAGCAGGCTAAAAAGAAGAAATGGGGCTTGACTCTCAAAATATCTATTTTTAAAGGGTCAGCTTTTATAAGGGCCCATTTTCAAGTGTTCAGCACTACATCTGGTCAAAAAAATGCCAGTTGCTTTTCCTGGGAGATTCAGAAAAAAAATCTATTTTTTCCTTCAAAATTTCCTATGAAAAACTTTCAATTTTACATTGAAAAACAAATGTTTTTGATAAAATAAATGAATATACAAAATATTTTTCATTTTTAAAAATGGAAAATTTGAAAGGAAAAAAACGTTCAGTGAAAATTTTCATTTAGGAAAAAATAATAATTTTGCACCGAGGGGGGGGTGGGGGAAGGCAGCAAAAGCTTAGATGGAAAATTTTCATCCGGCTGTATTCATCACCCACAAGTAGTGACAGATTTGCAAAAGAGCTCAGCCCCCAATATGTATGCAACATCCTGAGCAATTCTGAATATCTCTGATGTTGATGCTTCAATGGGAGCTGAGCACTCTTGAAAATCTGCCTCCCAATTTCCTAATGCTTCAGCCGCATTCACAGTGCAATATTGTGTGCATGCATTTTTTTGCCTACAATATTTAGTGTTAACTAAAGGTGCCAGATTGATCAACTTGTAGAATGGTCCTGTCTATTTATCCAGATACTAGGTACGGCATGGCCAGAAACAATGCAAGCTTCTCCTATGCTGTCCTGCCCATGTGCTTTATTCCTGGTGTGGAGTGAGTACAAGTGGGAAGACAATTCAGTGTCCATAGCGCATCTCAAAATCTTGGCGCCTCTGCTAAGCTGATCAATGAGGTGGCTTAGTGGTGCCAGTCATGACAGTGGTTTTGTGGTGTGTGCATCTGTTTCCTAGGATCTGGACTGGGACCACCGACTAATTGTCGGTGCATCCGACAATTACACAGAGCATCGAAGAGCCACTAGCCAGCCTTGGCTGGGTTCACAGCAGGCTGGATTCAAACCAATGACCTGGGGGTGACTGGCTGTGTCGATGCATTTCCTTGTTGTTATCTAGGCAGATAGATATTTAATCAAAATAACGAGGATCCAGGGATAATTCCAATTGGACAGTTATCCAATTCAGGGACATACAACTGCAGTTTATTAAGAGAGTATTACAATCACAAGTCACCTCGAGTGACCTTTGCCTCTTTGCAGCAGTCCTGCATGAAGCCTTGCAGCGCTGGATGGCTCATCGTAGCCCTGGATGTCAGGCTGACTTCCCAGATGGGCCCCCTCACGCCTGCTGAGCTGGGCAACTGAGTTCCATTGTGCTCTGAGTAGGCAAGTATGGACAAAACCCACTGGAGCTGAGGTAGGATCACTGGATCCTCCAGAGAGCCGCAGGGAGGAGCACAGACAGACAGCAGTCATTAACCCCGTTCGGAGTTGCAGCACCCCTCACGGTTGGCCTGTGGTAGGACCGGCTCTAGGCACCTGCAAACCAAGCAGGTGCTTGGGGCGGCACAAATCCAGGGGTGGCATTCCAGGAGGCTTTTGGGTTTTTTTGCTTCGGCAGTTGCACTCTCGGAGGTTTTGTTTTGTTTTTTTTTTGCTTGGGGCGGCAAAAAACCTAGAGCCAGCCCTGGCCTGTGGGGTGGATTTTGTCCCCCTTCCTACAGTATGGAGCACACCTGTGTAACCCACACACCTCCATGTTCTGTCCCCTCTAGTGACACCGAGACCACTTAGAGAGTGAGAAAAAGAGATTAATGAGTCTTCTCTGCAGCCTTAGCTAACAGCCAGTTGGCTTTTAGCTTATGCAGTAGAGTCTCAGGCACTAAGCTCCAGAGGACCCAGATTCGATCCTGCCTGCCGATGACTGGGATCTGTTGGTGTTACACCTGCATAAAGCCTGCTTATGCAGGCATTCTACCGCTCTCTAGAATCTTGCCCCGCGTGCACATCTCTTGCATTACGATCTAGGAGGCCACATTCTAACCAGGGCCTGCCCTAGATCAAATGGCGCCCCAGGTGAGGAGCATCTTCAGCGTCCCCCCCCTCACCTCCCATTTGTTAAACTTTTGAATACTTTACAGCACTCCGAACTCGGCACCCCCGGCGGTTGGCTGGGTCGTCTGCTCCTAAATCTGGCCCTGATTCTACCCTCAGTTGTACTGGTGTTAGTTTGGCGCAGAAGTCAATGGAATCGCTCTGGTTTTACATTGGAGTGACAGGGAGAATTTGACCTTGAATCTTTCATGACACTAAAGAGTGAGAATTACTATTAGACCCCTATTTATTTTACAAATATGGGTTAACTCTATTGATGAATACATAGATCATAAACACACAGACACACACACAGTTATATACATACACACACATATATAAAAACAACAAGGAGTCCAGTGACACCTTAAAGACTAATGGATTTATTTGGGCATAAGCTTTCGTGGGTAAAAAACCTCACTTCTTCAGATGCAATTTTACCCACGAAAGCTTATGTCCAAATAAATCTGTTTGTCTTTAAGGTGCCACCGAACTCCTTGTTGTTTTTGTGGATACAGACTAACATGGCTACCCCCGAAACTTGACTGACACCCCCCCACACACACACCCAACCAACCAGATTATAAACAAGGTTCTGCCCTGATGTATGCCCCTATTGAAATTAGCAAAGTTGCAGTAGTCTCTGCAAACCCTCCCTCAATGCACCTGGAACTTAATGGCACAAATCATAACTGGGGGCGCAATTTAGAGGTCAGTTTTCTGTCCACACTAAGTAGCTGATTGCACCTGCAAAGGAGACCTGGCTAAGAACAGGCTGGAAATCAATCCCCGTCTGTCTAAATTAACGTATGAGAGTTTCCCAGCAAACTGAGTAATAGACAGAGCAAAACAAACAAGTAGAAACAAAAGAGTTCACATATTTTTGTTCCAACATAAACAACTCTCCTTGTGCTTGAATGACAGCAAGGGCCCAATCCAGTCAAAATTTGCTTCCATAGCTGCTGACCCACAAAAGCTCCATAGACCTTCTGGGTTTTGCTGCAATACAGGCCTGTCACTATCCTATGCGTGACACATGATCCCTTTGGTGACAGGGTATGCTGATGAGGACAGAGATAGCTGTAAATGTCTCAAAAAATAGCAGCAGCTTTATTCATTTTTTGGAATTTCAACATGAAGTCACATTGACTAGTGTTGTGGTACCACATAATGAAAGACTCATCTGCCCAAGTCTCTGACTCAGCAGACCATATGTATTCAGCAAAGCACTTAAGCATGTGCTTAATGTTAAACACATGCCTAAATACTTTACTGAACAGGGATAGTGCATAATGCTTTACTAAACTGGGGTCAAAGTTAGGATGACTGGAGTAACATTAATTCTGCATTTCAAGTCTGTTGTGCAATTAACTGAACTCTCAGCCTTAATGCTGCATTAGCACAGATTTTTGCATAGAATGAAATCATCGGTACCAAATCAAAGATTAAAACCTATTTATTGCATCACTAATTTTTCAAATTATGTGACAAAGATCAAGAGAAATAACCAGCTTATTAAACTGAAAAAAAGAGATGGACATTTTCCTATTTACAGCTGAATTACCAAAATGAAACACATATTTCTGTATTAAAACTGCTTTATTTTGAAGATGTAGGATGAAATTCACTCCCATGCAGAGGGTCAATGGAAGGGTTATTCGCCACTTGAGTTCTATTTTCACAACTTCTGTGGTCTATAGGCCTGGGACCCTCTATATAGGAGTGAATTTCACTCTACATTTTGGAAAGTGTTTTTATTTTACTGTTATACTTTATTATTTGTACTGTGGTTGTGCACCGAGGAGCCATAGTCACAGAACAGAAGCCCAAGGGTTTATGTCTGAACATTATTCATTAGGTGCATTACGGTAGTCCCTAGCAGCCCCATTCAGAGTAGGACCCCGTTGCGCTAGCTGCTTTGCAAACACAGAACAAAAAGATGGGCCAGGCCCCAAAGAACTAGATTTTGTCAAATGTAACGTGAGTGCAAGTTTTCATACATATGAGATTATAATTGTTCAAAAAGCAATCTCCATAAGAGAGATGGGTTCGAACATTTTGTAGAGACAAACCAAAACCAAGAACATTTTTTGCGAACGCTCTAACCGGTGAGATAACATTTCCTGAGAAGTTTTAAATAAATTACATCATGTGAGGATATATTTATTATTATAATTTATCATTTATATTGCGGTAGTCCCTAGGGGTCTGAGTCACAGACCAGGATCCCATTGTGCTAAGCTCTGTACAAATACTGAACACAAAGACAATCCCAACCCCAAAGAGCTTACAGTCTAGATTTACCATCTGTATGATGTGATTTCCACTGGTGATGGAACAGATTCACAAATGTCACTAAGGGCTTGTCTAGGACACTGATTCGCACGGATTTAGTCAAATGGGTTTATTTCAGTAAGTAAAAAACCTTAATCTAGACACTCCTATTTCAGTTTAAGAGTAGAATTGTCCATGTCTACACTCTGGGGACTAAAGCTATACCAGCATAACCCCATGTAGATGCAGCCATAGTGTAGACGGGTTTTTCTGTCGCAGTAGGAACACTACCTCCCCGAGTGACAGCAGCTAGCTCAAGGGAAGCTTTCTTCCTAGCCACATGTACATCAGAGGCTAGGTTGGCATAGCTACAGCACTCGGCTGTGATTTTTCAGACCCCTGAATGTCACAGCTACATTGATGTAAGTTTTCAGTGTAGACCAGGCCTTATTTTGTTTTAGTTTAAACCTGCCCCTAAGGCCTTGTTTACACACAAACTTAAAAAACAATGTTGTTAAACTGGTGCAAGTTCTCTGTGTGGACATGGTTTAAGAGTGACTTATTTGGGTTAGCTTAAATCTGTTCCTAATTCATTTAAACTAAACCAACATGAGTCTGCATTAAGGTTCAGTAAGAATGTTCACATAGCCTTTTGTACCTGTTTGACTAAAAACAGGTTTAAATTCTCACCCTTAGTTAACCTGAATTACCTTTCTTATCCAGACAAGACCTGACTCTTGCAATCTGATTCTATTTCCATACCGGTTTTACAACCAGGGTAACTACTGACCGCATTGGAATCACTTCTGGTTTACATGATGCAAGCTAGAATCAAGGCTGTAGGGTTTCTAACTGGTGGAACTGACTACTACTACTTTGTCTTTGCCTTGTCCCACACATTGGGGTTGGCAGCTCTTGTTCTTCATCCCCAAGTGTTCTTGTCAAGTGCCTCTTTCAAGCCAACATCAACCTTCTTCAAATCCTCCTTCAAATCTTGAACCATGTTTTTCTAGGTCTTCCTTGTGGTCTTTGTCCCATAACTACTAGTTGTTGTACCCTCTGGCCACCATATCCCACATCTTGTTGCCTCACATGACCCAGCTATCTCAATTGATACTCCATCAGCTTTTCGATGATAGGGGTGTGATAGGGCATCTGCCCCACATTGGCATGGAAGTGGTTAATAGAGCCCTAGGGAGGCTGCGTGGGAAGCAGCCAGCAGGAGAGGTGCTGTGAGGAGCAGCCAATCCGGGGCCAACAGGCCCATATAAGAAGAGCTGCAGGGCAGAGCAGAGGCAGTTGCTGCAGGGAGCCCAAGGAGTACCTAGCAGGCTGTCTGAAGGTAGCACCTTGGACAGGGCAGTTGCTAGCAGCGACCAGGGAGCAAGAGGAGCTCCTGGCTGGCTGCTGGGACATGCTGTCTGGAAACCCTGAGAAGAGGGTGACGAAGGTGCTGGGGCCACAAGGAAGTGAAGCAGCATGGGCGGACAAGTAAAGGAGAAGCAGCAGGAGACACCTATCTACAGGGTGCCTGGGCTGGGACTCAGAGTAGTGAGCGGGCCTGGGCCCCCCCCAGTGGTGAGTGGGGAAGTGGCTAGTTATCCACCATGGCCCCTAAATGTTTTTCAGAGTCACTGCTTCCCAGGATAGGTCCTACTTAGAGGACGACTCTATCTTCTTTGTATACATTTATCTATATTAAAGCACATCTTGTTTGCTTGTGCCCAGCTCACGAAGGGATCCAATCGCTATCAATGACCAGTCCTTTAAATTACTTACTTCTCCGCCAATCTTAGTACTATCGGCAGACTTCATCAGTGATGATTTTATGGAAACAAGCCCGGATATAGCTCAGGATGAAGAGGGTGAGAGCTGAGGACAAAGCATTCCCGAGTGAGGAGATCCAGCTATGGAACCATCTTCCAGAGGAGATCAGGCCAATCCAGAGTCTGACCATCCTCTTTCAGAAAGCCTTCTTACCACAAGTGAAATTCACAATACCAACACCTGCTCCCCAAACCCTTAACAGCTAACCCAGAAGACACTCCCAAAGCCCTACCCAAGCAGAGATATGACCCGGAAAGGAAAAGGACCAGACTCACAGAGTCATCACTATTGCTATTGATTTTACATGGGACAGGCTCATACAGTGATGGGCAGCAGTATAAAACAGATTAGAAAGAAAAAGAGCAGTGGGGGGGAAAAGTTTTGAACACGGCAGAGGAAGGGGGGGCCACATTGGGAGAAGGCTTTGAATAGGGCCCAGAGGCTGGAATTGCTAGTTGAGCAGAAGGGGCAATTTGGGATAACGATTCACAGGCACATTGCAAGGCTTAATTAATTAACACTTGCCAAGTGCTTCAAGATCCTTGGATGGAATATGGTATGCAAGTGAAATTCACCCCGTGCACCCACCAAATAGAACGCAAGTGCAACATAGTCCTTGCTTTGTGCCTCTGCATGGGGGTGAATTTCACCCAAAGAGAAAAGTATGCTGATGATTTTTTTATTTTATTTATTTATTTATTTTTTAACATAGTATGAAGTGCTTTGTGGGCTTTCTAGTTGCCAGGATCTTCATTATTCCATCTTTACTGTCTTTCAAATTCTCTAACACTGCCATTGTGAGTATTCCACAGATGACTTCCGCTGGCTTGGATTTTTTTTATTTTTTTTAAAATTTTAATCACTGGGTTTTGTTATCTCATCTATTACATCTTCATACATTTATGAGTAAGTATAGCCTGCACCAAATGGCGTGGGAGAAATCCTAGCATAGAACAGCCTAATTGTTTATTAGGGACAAGAAGTATATGAATGTATAATAGGCTGTAAGTAAAAAATAAAAGCTTTTCAAAGAGGCAATTGAATTCAGTGCCAATAAGTAATGAGAATTTTTTTTTTTACAAACCTAAAAATAGTTCCGTAATCTCAGTTAGTATCAATATTGTCATTGGAAAACAAAGATAATAATGAAGGTTAAACCTTTTAAATTCATTTTAGCTTTCGTAATTACATTAACCAAAAGCAATATTCTTAGGATTGCATTTATCAGGTGTGCAATGAAACCCTTGCTAGTGTTTCTCAGGCCAAATCCACGCGCATACACACACGAGCATGAACACAAAGCTTCTGGCTTTAGTCTGAATGGATGGTTTCTGTGTGGCTAAGCTATTTTAATTAAATCTTTTGTAATGAAGTTATTTCAGTATAGATCAGGGCCATATAGTTCAGAGATGCATCTTATACAGATTTATGCTAAATTCACAGCCACATTCTCACTTAGGATCCAACTCCTTCCCCCACTCAATCAGCACAAAGGGGCCAGATTTTGGCTTCAAATGGCCAGAAAATTCCCCTGGTGGCAGGGCGACTGGTGAGATGTCGGAAGGACTGTTTCCAATACCAACTGCCACCCCTCCCATACTCACTGATGAGGAGAAGTGTCAAAGATGGAAACAGGACATGGCGGAGCTACGCTGCAGTGATGGGGACCCGAGGCCAGTGGGGCAAGTAAGAGCAAACTCTAGGCTGCTCTAACTCATGCCAGGGCCTCCAGGATCAGGAAGCTTTAACAGGTGAAATTCACCCTTCTGCAGAAGGCCAGCCCAGGCCTATGTACCCCAAGTCTCATTTAACTCCTATTTCACTCTATATGCATATGTGCACACTAATACATTGGCTTTATGTGCTGGCCTATCCAACATCACTCTCTAGTGGCTGGTACCCATGGAAATTAAGGGACTAATACCAAATAAGTAAGAACTCCTTCCATTCAAGTGCTTAATGACTGGTTTTAGAAATGAGGGATCAGGGTTCCCATCCTAGTCCTCCAGGTGTGTGTTGTTTATTTCCTAATGGTGTTTGTTGCCTGCAGCACACAAATCTATTGTGGTACACAGAGAGTAGATGTAAATCATGAGACTGGAATATTGGATGAAAGTTAAACATATGCTTGAATGTTCTTTGCTGGATCGGAGTTTCACTCCATAATCTCTGTCCTTATTTTTAATAAGTAACACGTTTAGATTTAAAAAACAGTGCAATGGACTATAATTTATTATAAGTGTCTGTCACATCCAGAATTTGTCTCTATTGAAATAAGTGGAGCCAACACGCAGAATGGATTGTAGCTTGAGGTGATCAGCCAGTTGCTCTTCTACTTTCAATATTCCGATTTCTACCCAATCTCAAGACAAGATAGAGGCCTTAGAAATGCTCTGTAGTTTTTAAGCAAAGTTTTGCTATTGAATCCTGAACTGGGTGGCACCCAGAATGGCTTCCTAAGCTATCCAGCTTCACTCTTGATTCAAAAGGAAAGCTTTGAAACTTCAAGGGAGGCTGCATTATAGTCCAGGAACTGGTGGCAAGATTTACTAATTATAAAAACAAAAACCTCAACATAAAAACCCAACCTCCTACCTTAAAAATGACAGAGAGGGACTGACCTGAATCACCAATAATAATAATAATACCACCTCACTCTTATATGGTATTTTTCATCAATAGATCTCACAGCACTTTACAAAGGAGGGCAGTATCATTATTCCCATTTGACAGATGGGGAAGCTGGAGCAGAGAGGTGAAGTGACTTGCCCAAGCTCACTCAGCAGCAGAGCTGGGAACAGGACCCAAAACTCCCGAGTCCTGGTCCAGTGCTCTACAACAATCTTAGAGGAATTGACCAACTAATTCTCCAGTGCAGCATCGCAACAGGGCATGCTATCCTTGATGCTCTTTAACCATGCTCTATTGTGTCTTGATTAGCACTTGGGCTTGCTAACATTGATGCTCATGTTTCTTCCTTTACTTCTACATCACCCCTTCCTACCTATACCTTGGACCAACCCTACACAGTACTGCGCTGCACCATGAGGTTCAGAGTTCCTTCGATTCATACATCCATCAGCAGGTTTCAGTCCCTCTTTAACTGCTTGCCATGTGTATGAACTGCTCCCTTAGCATCTGCTGCTGACTACTGGACTGCTCCTTCTATGCAGGGCTAAACCGGTTGCAGCTGACCCTGCTACCAGCACTGGACAAGTTCAAATCCTATTCCATGGTTAATGGGTGGTTAATCCACCACGAGCCTGTGCCCTCTAAGGAATTGTGCCCATTCACACCAGCAGTGAATTTGTCCTACATTGCCCTCACTCAGCTTCATGGGCATATGAGGGAATCATCATATTTCCCTGAGCATCAGCATTGCTGTGGAAATGGGGCTCTTCTGTTAACTAGAACTGCTACTTAAAGTGGAATAAATAGTTATCCACCAGGGCATCCTGGAAAACCAGCATCTACTGCATACACAAATTCATACTGTTCCACCCTGGCAACCTCCTAGACTTTTTTTGTGCATCCCACCCTTGCCTGTCATTTCTTCCCCTTCACTCCTGTATCTGTTTCATTGTTGTCGTCATTGTTTCTCTTGAAAAGGTAGTGATACAGTTAAAGCAGGAACCCCCATCCTAGCATGGACCCATGTACGCCAGTATAAATGTATTTATACCAGTATAGCTTATTCCACTTTGGAAAGTGGCATAATGGTATAATGCACCTTTATAATGATATATCTATATCCACATTAGGGGTTGTACTAGTATAATTATATTTTTTTTTAAAAATCACACCCCTAACCTACACATTTATACTGAACAAACTTTTCTAGTGCAGACCAGGCCTTAGTGGCATAGAAGGAAGGGAAAGGAACTGTCTGCTACTCTGTGTTTGTGCCGTGCCTAGAATAACAGGGCCTGTTCTTCGTTGGTCCTTAGGAACTACCACAATAAATGTGATTAATAATAATAATGTTCTCATCTTTTAACTCATGGCAAGTACTTCGCTTCTGTGGGGGTGAGGGACATATATACTGGATTAAACGCTAGGAACCTTTTGGAAGAATGGGGAGAAATCGGGATTTACCATGTCATGTTCGACACAGGACTTATGTTAAGAAGTAGCTCTGCTGGAATGATTTAGTACAGTGTTCCTCTTGAGTCAATTTGGACTCTCACCAAAGCTGAGAGAGACGCATGATATATATCCAAAAGGTTGCAAATAAAACCGGTAGGCATCAGAATTGCATAGGGGAGTTGAAAGGACTATTTAACACAGACCTTGGGTTTTAATTTATTTATTTTTGCTTTGCTAGTAAACTATGAATAAATTAGCAATTGGAGTGAAATGGCTGGAGTCATTTCATTACTATACTGTCAGCCTGTGCGGAGGAGGAGCTTTTGACATTGAGGCTTTAATGCACTTTCTATAGTGGATGGGAATCTATAGATCTAGCACAAATCTAAACTCCACAGACCCAAATTATTTAAATCCTCACCAGTTTTTGGCCACCTACGTTCGACCTATTGCATTATTAATGGTGGGTATAGTTTGTTACAGAACCTTTTGGGGGTTCCTGAATATATGTATGTATGTGTGTGTGTGTGTGTAGATTAGGCTGGGATTTTGATTCAGGCCATTGTTATTTATTATATATATTAAAGCATCTTATACAGACTATGAAAGATCGAGGCTCCATTGCGTTAGTCTCTGAATAAACAGATAGCAAGAGACAAGAGCTTACAATCTAAGCAGACGAAGGTGGGGAGAAAGGGAGTATTATTATTCCCATTTCTCCAATGGGTAAATTGAGGCAAAGGAAGATTAAATGATTGCCTTAGGTCTCACAGGAAATCTGGTGTATAACTTGGACTTGATCCTAGATCTCCTGAGGCCCAGTTCAGTGGCTTAACTACAACCAGCCTTCTTCCCTTACACCAACCTGCCAAAACGTGTGGAATATTTGAAATCCAAATTCAGATCAGGACCCATATTTTCTTTATACTGGACTGAACCAAAACTCCGCTCACCCAAACTCTGGGTCAGACTGAATGTTGCAGTTTAAAAGTCAGAGCTACAAAGGTATTTAGCTACCTAAAGATGCAGAGAAGTACCTAGTGGTATTTTCAAAAGTACCTAAGTAAGTCAGGCACCTAAGTCCCACTGACTTCCAGTGGGAGTTAGGCCTCTATCCTGAGCTCTTCTGAAAATCTGACCAATTATTTAGGTATCTAAAACAGGAACTGAGCTCTTTTGAAAAATCTGTCCCCTACTGCATGTCAGAAGCCCTTCTGAAAAATTCTAGCATAGACCTAGCGACATCCCAAATGATGGTGATGTC
This sequence comes from Emys orbicularis, assembly GCF_028017835.1. Lineage (NCBI taxonomy): Eukaryota > Metazoa > Chordata > Testudines > Emydidae > Emys > Emys orbicularis. The sequence continues at coordinate 139,056,311 of NC_088684.1, forward strand.
ACTTAGATGTGTCTGTTTAACTGATTAGAAATGACGAATTAATCTGGGAGACAGTGGTGGGCAACGTGCATTAGGTTCAGGGTTCAGTCTGGTTTAACACCTACCTAAAAGTCCAAGATCCTGATCCAAAGCCTATTGAAAGGTTCCCATTGACTTCAACGGGAGATTGATCATTGCCTAGATCCTTACTTTATCAGAATCTCAAGTCTCATGATAACAGGTTATCTCACAAGATTTATTGTATCTCAAGCATCTAACCTGTCCAGAGCAACAGAGGGTCCTGTGGCACCTTTAAGACTAACAGAAGTATTGGGAGCATAAGCTTTCATGGGTAAGAACCTCACTTCTTCAGATGCAAGAAAGATACCCACGAAAGCTTATGCTCCCAATACTTGTTAGTCTTAAAGGTGCCACAGGACCCTCTGTTGCTTTTTACAGATTCAGACTAACACGGCTACCCCTCTGATACTTAACCTGTCCAGAAGTGCCACACACAAAAAATCCCAACCATTCCTGAAATAAACGTATGCTTTGGACTTCAAAGAAGTCTTTCTAAGTTTCCCTTCCCCTTGTTACTTCTCATGCCCCTCAGACCGTCCTGGTTCCATCTTGACTGGAAGCCAAAATACTACATCAAAGGCTGCTCTTGTGATGTTGCCAACCCAGTTTTGCAGATCCAGAAATAGACAGATCAGGGAGATAAATGCCTCCTACTGGGGTGCTGAGCAACCACAATCTCTGCTGATGTCAGTGTCAGTTTTATTTCTCATTGAGGTCAATGGGAGTGGAGTGCGCTTAGCCCCAGAGCAAGTCACATGCTGTAGGTGTGGACGAGTCTCAGATCAACATCCAAACTTTGGGAGCTCTGTGGTGGTAGAAGGAAAGAGAGAAATGTACAGTGAGCTTAGAAAGATTTGCAGAAGACAGGTCCAATTCTGCAAGCCCTCCATGCACTGAATTTCCATTGCAATGATTGATTTCGGTGGGATCTCCACACCTGGAGTTCTCCCAGGATCAGCCCCCAAAAGGGACAATAAAGTGAAATCTACCTTTATATACCTTCTTCTACCTTCAGCATTTCAAGTCCAAGTGCAAGCTATTTCCTAACCCCACCCCCACCTCTTGTTTTTGGCGGGGGGAGGGGGGGGGAGATTGATAGAGAGGAGGCAGAAGCTATTCCCCAGCTGAAGACATTAGCAGAAGCCACTGGCTTAGTAGCAGGATCAAGCAGCAGCAGGTGGTCTTTTACCTGCATCATTAACTTCCCTTCCCTAGTTATACAATAGTGGAACAATACTGAAGAATTCTGCAGTGTGAAAGCTTCCTGTTTCTGACCTCTGTAGTGCACATGCAGATTAAAGTTAAGCCCTACTCTCACTCATTTCCTCTCAGGCAGAGCAATTAGGAATGTCCCATCAGAAATTTTCTTGGCACTGGCAGAATGCTGCTATTTGTTTAATATTTGTACTATCGTAGTGCCAAGAGACTCTAAGATCAAAGGCCCATTGTGCTAGGTACAGTACAAGCATGGAACAAGAAGACAGTCCCTGCTTCAAAAAGCTTGTAATCTAAGTATAAAACAAGCGATAACAGGAGGAGACAGCCAGATGGAGTGGGGTGTGCAAGGAAACAATGAAACAATATTCGTCAGCTTGAAAGGCAGGGTTCTCATTCTTTAATCTGAAAATGTACCAAGTTATACATTATGGGCTGGGTGTGTGTTCTTTAAAAAAACATATGCTATCAGCACTAGAAAGGAAAGAATTGCTCCTTCAAATAAACTGACGTTAGCTCATTCTCCCTCACTTAAGGTGTTGGCCTGGGATAAGAGATATGTCTCTGACCGTGTCCCGAAGGATAATTTTAAGGAAATACTTTCCCCCCAACACACATACACAAAATGCACAATTAACCTGTGGAACTCATTGCCTCAAGATATCATAGTGCCCAAGAGCTTAGCAGGAGGATTAAAAAATAGCTAGACATTTATGTGGACAATATCCAAAATTAGTAAGGAATAAAAAATAACCAAGAGTTTTGGAAGGGATTGAAATCCTTCTGCTTCAGGTTATAAGCAAGCCTCTAATTAATGGGAGTTAGGTAGAAAGCTTCCTAGTAGGGAGATTATCCCTTATCTGTCCATTGCAGGGTTTCTTCCTGTAAGACAGCTGCTAGTAGCTACTGATGGAGAGAGGATAACTAAACTAGCTGCACCATTGATCTGATACAATATGATAATTCCTATTGGATAGCTTTTTTGGATCAGTGGAGTTAGTGAATTCCAGTCAAGAACCTTCCACTGAGAATGCCCTGTCCCCAGCTGGTTAAATCCAGGCTCAGTTAACTTGTAGGCCTTAACTGCCATGGCACTTCCTGGTGGAGAGTCTGACTCACCAATAGCCAGGACCCAAGAGTTGGGGCTAATTTCGTAAATTCCTCTCCAACGTTTTGCTTGAATCCCTAAGTCATCACAACCTGTAAAGTGACAAACCCTGTGGCAATGGCTGTCAAATGCAAAATAAATAAAGAATGCAATAATAAGGGAAGGTTGCACTGCTTCTTCTCATTGCTTGAGCTATTCTGTGGATCAAGAGAGAGGTTAGGGGCTGCATGCTACCAGATCCTCAGCACTCCCACAAGGTGCTGGGCGCTCTCAATTCTGATTGCCGTTAATGGCAATTAAGGGCACTCAGCACCTCAATAACTAAGCACTTCCTTCTCAGAGCAGTCACTAACGAGGCCTCTTATGTCAGCACAAGTTGAACTTACTTAAACAAGCTAACACATTACATGGGAAAGATTCTCTATAGAAAGAACAGGAGTACTTGTGGCACCTTAGAGACTAACAAATTTATTAGAGCATAAGCTTTCGTGGGCTACAACCCACTTCTTCGGATGCATATAGAGTGAAAACATGGTTTTCACTCTATATGCATCCGAAGAAGTGGGTTGTAGCCCACGAAAGCTTATGCTCTAATAAATTTGTTAGTCTCTAAGGTGCCACAAGTACTCCTGTTCTTTTTGCGGATACAGACTAACACGGCTGCTACTCTGAAACCTGTCATTCTCTATAGAAACGTTTTTAAATTCATAGATTCTAATTCTCATTTACACTATATCCCATTTACACGGCTACATCAGTTCAAAGGGGCCTTACGTTACACTCGCTTTAAAGCCCCTTTATGTTCTCAGAGCAGAAATGAAAATTAAACTCATAATGGCGTACTGCTTGATCTGCATCACCACTATCTTTGCAAATGGAATTGCCACTGCCAGGCAATGCAGACCAAATGATCATCTCTGAGTTACACTGGGGTAAATCCACTGCAGTGACTCCAGACTTTTGCCAGTGTAAAGGCATGTAATAAATTTGGCCCTGCATTTTTAAAGAGCTGTGAAACAAGAAAACCACCTGTTTAGGAACAACTCCTCCTACTTAACCATGATTTTTTTCTCTATTTCGCAGTCTCATTACTAATGACACTGGCATGGAAACAAGCTCTTTAGAGTATATCTGCTCATTCCCCTCCTGGAGTCATAATTCTCTGGCTGTGACATCATAATTATTGCTGCAGCAGCAGCCAGTTATGTTACTGACAGGGGATTAGCCTTTCCTCAAGGCTTGTATTTCCTCATTTCCCTTGTATCATAGAATATCAGGGTTGGAAGGGACCTCAGGAGGTCATCTAGTCCAACCCCCTGCTCAAAGCAGGACCAATTCCTAACTAAATCATCCCAGCCAGGGCTTTGTCAAGCCTGACCTTAAATACCTCTAAGGGAGGAGATTCCACCACCTCCCTAGGTAACCCATTCCAGTGCTTCACCACCCTCCTAGTGAAAAAGATTTTCCTAATATCCAACCTAGACCTCCCCCACTGCAACTTGAGACCATTACTCCTTGTTCTGTCAAACGTCCTTGTATGGATGTTTCAAAATGAAGCCTTCTTAAATATCTATAATTGTATGACACATATAATGCTTTATATATTACATGTATTCATCTGGAGCTTACAGCAAAACCACCGGTTGACTTGGTCCTATTGCCTGTCATGAGATAAACAGGGTTGGGATAGGTCAGTTATTTGAATGAGAGACCTCTCAAACAGATGGTTGCCGGCACTCTTCTGAGGGCTAGATTGTAACCCCTTTATTCACACTTGTGAGGAGGATACATATTTGAGGATCCTCACTGAAGCCAATGGGACTACTCAAGTGAATAACTCCTCCCCATTATAAGAGGCTGATCATCGTCAGTAATGACCCAATGCCCCAGCATCATATTATAAGGCACTGTGTTGCTGGGGCAGGATCATTGTTGGTGGAACTCTACTACTAGCAACAGAGTTACAGCAGAGGTACATTGCCTCTTGGATGAGATATAATAACCCACTGGTGAGTGTGTGTTACAGGTCCCAAGCTATGCAGATCCACAGAGGATACGCGTTGTTATAGCCCCGAGCTACAGAGACTTGGGTTGGCAGCTCATGCTTTTAGCCCAGGAGGCCCCAATTCAATCCCTGCTGTGTCGGCCTAGAGGGCAGCCATCCCAGCGCAAACAAAAGACTTGATTGCATGTGAATTAACTATCCTGATGGCACATTATGAGACTGTAGTAACAGTTACTGTAAATATCCAAATGAGGTAATTTTGCCTAGCTAACTAATTATTTATTTTGTGCATTGAAATAGCAAGTGGAGGGCCAGCCCATTGTGCTAGGCACTGTATATACATATAGTAACGGACAGTCCCTGCCCCAAATACCTTACCATTTAAATAGAGAAAGTATTGGAGGGGAAACAAAGACAAACGGGTGAAGTGACTTGCCCAAGGTCACAGAGTGGGTCAGTTGCAGAACCAGGAATAGAAATCCTTTCCCCTAACTCCCAGTCAAGTGCTGTATGTACATTCCTTCCACAGTTTTAATTGTTTCTTATTCTATGCTTCATGCCAGAAATTGTTTCACGGTTTTGCTGTACAGCTGCTGGGTTTCACTCCAGAGGGAGCTGTGTTTCAATGATAGATGGAAGGATCAGTGTCTATATTTTACGTTTTTCCCTTTTTTACATCAGCTCGTGTTTTGTTTTACAACCCTTTGGAACGAAAGAAAACTGTCTAATTTAATATCATACTCATAGCTACCTCAATACAGAGAAAGGCATTAGGCGAATGCACCTTGGATGAAATTCACCCCCTGTGCAGAGAGTTGGTGAAAAGGCTATGCACCACTTAAGTCCTCCTGCTCCCTCGTAACAGGGCACTTTTGGATTACCCGCCTCCCCACCCCGGGGCCTATGGAACTATATCACCGTCTACCCAACCATCATCCTGAAACACATGCTAATGTAATGGGGCTCTTTGTCCCCCACTGATCCATGTAACAGGTTTGCGTCTTCTACTGCCCACGAAGCTACAGGAGCTGTAAGCGGTACAGTCTCATGCTTTTAGATGCTGTGGTCTCAGACATTTCAGATGACCAATTCGGGAGCGTCATCATCATTACACTCTTATACTGAGTAATATATTGTGACACTTCCCAGGAGTGCTGAGGGTTGGGAGGCACCTTGCTAACCTCTGGTCCTTAGCATGTGGAAGACTTGACTGTCCCTTCAACGGGTCAACTCCACAACTCTCCCAGCCACCGGCACAGCAAGCACATCCTGCATGCAGGCTAGATACAGGCACACTCCAACCCCCGAGAGCTCTGAGCATCCCTGTGGCATGTCCAGCCCCTTACCCACCAGACACACTCAGAATTACCAGATCCTCTGTTTCCACCAGAACACTACACACACCACAGCTTGCTAGTTTCATCTTAAAACACAGCTCCGCTTGACACCCAGCACTAAAACAAACTCCCCCCTCCTGCTGTTTACCTCTTCCTATTACTGTAGTTTTCCTTCTGAAGTCCCCACAATCTCTTCATTAGCGTTAGACTCAATGTGCAAATAGACTTCTATTGTAAGACACACAATGGTCAGCTAGGAATACAAGTGTTTCCCACCTGCTGTCGCCTGGAATCTCTACCTCTGGGTGACCTGTCATTAACTGCAAGGCCTTAAGAATATAATTCTTAAATATTATCCACATATACATTTCAAAAGATTATGCTGACCTGGGTGACACAGGCTTTCAATAGACACCTGATATGACACACTTTGTGGTGAACTAGAATGTAAATACCAGCACTGGGGGATCCCTGTAATTTTTATAATTTCTGAGACCCTCTGCAACTTGGCATCAAGAGTATCTTGGGTCACAGACATATATTTTCAATCAGTATAGTACTTTAAGGAAAGGCTGCTATTTATACTCATGACACACAGAGGAAATTAGGGCTCTAGACAAGAATATGGAGGAAGAGAAAGGGGATGGAGCCATTAAAAATATCTCTACTAAGACATATTAGCAAAACGAAATGAGTCTTAGAGCACCAGCAGTGTTTGCCCCCGTTATTTATATGGTTGCTGGAGGAAATACTCTGTTATTCAAAAACGGTGTGAAATTGCCCATGCAGTTCCATCCTGCAGGACTGAGGCTGATACTAAACAACCAAACCATCGGTTGTGCAGAACTATACGTAGTTAGAAAATATTGTCTTTTTAGTGTCCTGCTGTGTATTCTTGTTTGGCGTGAGAACAATCAGACGATCTAGGATATTGTCACTGATGAATCCTGAAGCAACTATTTAGCGGAAATCAGGAACAATCACACAAAAATTTGTAATGTATTTAATTGTTGAATTCATGTCACTTTTTCCATCGAACTAAAACCACCACCAGGGTGAAAATTTAATGAAAGTGGGTGCACTTCCCTCAGCCAAGGAAAAAAGAAAAAATTTGCTTGTCTCTAACCTTTTCCATTTTTCATGGCAATCACTGCATTTCCCCCATTAAAACACAAACAAGTCAATGTAAGAATGCCTGGCAGGCGAAGATGATTATGGGATAATTTGTGTTTGCAAGACCAAACAAAATCAATCACTGTTGTTAAGGGACAAATGGCATTAAATGGCAGTGAAAGGATATTTGTTGGACTTTTACAAAATAGTTTTTTTTCCAGCTCTCATAAGGGCTTGACTGACTAATGCCCTTAGCTGGAGTTTGTAATTTCCCAATTTATACATTATAAATGGACAGAATCATCTGTATCAGTTGTGGATGGGATAAAAAAAATCCTCACCGCATATATGTATCTATCATATAAAATGTATTCCTGATGAAAAGGATAGGAACGCTGGAAGAACATGTAACAGGTTCAGGCAACAGGACCAATTTAGTCTCAATTACAACAGGGTAAAGCCCAAGTAATTTAACTTCAGAGCAATTATTCCTTTAATCGCTGTGCGATGGCTGCCATGTTTGGTTGGCACACTGGAGACTGAACTGGGGACCTTCAAAGCTAAAAGCATGAGTTTCTACAGGTTAAGCTAAAGAACCAAGTCTCCCTGAATGGAACTGTAATAGAGTCTAATCTTCTGTAGATAGGGCATGGAAGGGGACCTGTAGCGTATACTCACCAGTGGGTTACATGTGCAGCTATGATGATGAACTTCAGACATTTAAAGTTAGACACAGACAGAACATGAAAGGATCTTCCTGTGGGCAGAGATAACAGCTATTTTGTTCTCAGAGCTGGTACAGAGGAGACTCACTCCCTGCTCTCCTGGAGACTTCACTGATGTTCTGTATAGATGCCTCCCCACCCCATCCCATTACTACAACTGAAAGGGTAGGGCTGCTCTTTGTTAATGGAAAATCAGAAGCATTCACACCACAGCAACACAGAAGAATTTAGTCCAAAGTCTTGGTGAAGAGGCACTTAATCAATTCCAATTTTTGATCCTGGCCTAAAACCAGAAAGAAACAAAATCAGGCCTAACAAGAAGCTTGAAAGGTTTGGTTTGAAGCTTGCTTCTAAAAATGGGCAGAGGGTTAGTTGGTTGGTTCTCCCCCCCATTTCACCCCTACTAATGTATCCTTCATTAATTTCAATCCCTTTATAAATCATAGCCCACAGCACTCTGCAGTTTTTGTGATTGGCACTCACCAGTAATACAAATTGTACATAATGAAGGGACTTCTGTGTCCATGAGAAAAAGAACGATCAGGAGCCTAGTAATGTATCTGGTTTAATTATTTATAGTAATGTTTGATGCTCTCATTACTGGGTCATGCATGACCTCTGGGTAGTGGCTTCATCTTTCTAGAGTAATAAGTTATTGTGACACAGATAACTTTGGCAATTATTCCATCTTCGGTGGCATAGAGAATACTTTTTTTTTTTTTTTTAAGCTGAGGAAATAGGTTGCTCGTAACACACATAAGTGTTCTCTAAAAAAACAGACAGAATCTTTACACTCAAGAGGCCAATTATTGTTTCCTTTAGTAAATTTTTATCCTGGTTTCTGTTTTATTGGACTGGGGGATGTTATCATAAAATAAACCACTAGCTTATATCTATCTCTACTCTGCAGATAACTTTAGAGGAAAGTGCATCGAGGTTTGACATATGGGGACACTATGTCAGATTGTTTAAAAGTATCTTATGTGTGCAATGTCCGAAAACAACCATTTTTATAGCCCAGTATATCTGTCTATTTTTGGTAGTTACCAAGGCCTCATTGCCATAGTATCCAACCACTTTTAATGTATTCATTCTCACCATACCTCTGCAAGGTAGGAGGTCCTGTGGTCTAGAGCCGTTCAGAAAATGTAATTTCCGTGCTATGGGAAATTCTGACAACTTGACATGTTTTGGAGGGGGGGAGGGGAATCTGAATTGGGCTGAAAGGTTGAAGTTTTCCAGGGAACTGAAAATTCCCCAAATCTTCAGTTAGGAAACAATGAAACATTTTGTTTTGATCTCAAAAAGTTATGCACATGCACATCTCAAATATTAAATATGATCGTATGTTTTTGTTATATTTACATAATATAAAAGTGTAAATGAAAATAAATATGTTGACATCAAAATTAGAAGGTTGAAACCAATAGTTTCAAACATTTTCCTGTTGAAAATGGTTGAAATTGACACTTCCTATGAAACATTTCATTGTGACAAAACTACATTTTCAGACAGAAAACTCTTGCGTCAACAATTTTTTGACCAGATCTACCCATGTCTCTGTTTTCCCGAGGCTCAGGGAGGCTAAGTGACTTATCTAAAGGCTGTCTAGATGAACAGTTAGTGCACTGCAAGCTGGGGTGTAAAAATCTACAGCTCACCAGCATATGACACACTAAATTGTGCATGTGGACCCTGCTACTGCACACTAAATATTTTTGTAGCCTTTTTCTAATTAGTTTATGGAAGTAGGCTGCTGGAGTACCCCATTTAGCTGGACATATTTATCACTGAAGTATGCAGGAACAGAACTTTTTAAAAAACGTTTCTTTCGGTCTAAAGGCTCCACTTTGTTTTTGGCTTTGTTGGCTGCGGTCGCCTCTTGATGGGTCTCTGTATGATGCCTATGGTAAAGGAATTGGCCTCGTGTTGAGGAAAGCAGCATGCTTGCCAGCATTTTTTACCTTGCCCTCTCTGGGGAACCTCCCCTGGAGTGCCGTTCTCAGAAGAGGTATGGGGAAGTGCAACAAGAGATGAACTGAGACTATCGATCTGATTTGCTGTATGCCAACTGCATCTTAGGCCTGGATCCTGGCCGACGAGGAGAGATTCAGCAAAGGAAAGAGATACACTTGGTTAAAGCCTTTTGAAAAACCAGAGAAGAAACCTCACTGGGATGTCCTGTTATTCGACATTGTGCGGTATTAATCAGGAAGCTGGCTGACAGGGTGCTGTCCACATCAATCACTTCCACAGAAAACTTGCAGCATCTGATCTTCCCTTCTTGTGCCTTTGATATTCTTTTCCTTTAACAAGCATGCTGGAATCGGCAGGCTTCATGCTGAACTGCTGCAGCTGCTCTTTGTCCTTTGAATGCGACACAGTGGTGGTGAGCTTGTTTCACCTATTCCCCGCAGTGCTGGTTTTCTACCCATCCTCTCATGACAAAGCCTGCATTTGAATTATGAAGCAACAACATTCAAGACCGTTCCCCTAGGAGAAGGGGGCCATGCAGAGAGGGATGTTGCCTATGTTCTCTGATGATGTCAGTGACCTGGACACGGGCAGGCGTGCCTGGTGACAAAAGCCAGACCTAACGGCTAGAACAGGAGTTGGTAGTTAGGAATGGGAGGAGTCAGAGGCCAGCTGCCAACGGTCACAGCTGAAGTCATGAATCGGAGCGGTGGGTCAGGACCGGGTGACCTGGAGCGAGGCAAGACTGGAACAAGGCGGGGAACAAGCTGGTGCAAGCACTGTTGCAGCTGCTGCCTTAAGACTGGGTCTGCTTAACCCCCTCAGCCAATCGGGCAGTTTGACCAATCAGGCATCTCAGTTGGGACCTGGCCGCACTTCTTAGATTGGCTGGCATTAAGCTAGCCAGTAAGCAGGTGACCACCAATGCTCATTTTGGTGCACTCACTCAAAAGACTCAATTTACTCTGGGATTTTCCAAAGAGCCCTAAGGGATTTAGGCACTCAACTCCCATTATAATAGTTGGGTGCCTAATTCCCTTTGGACTCCTTGAAAATCCCAGCCTTAGTTTACTTGTACTCTGGAATCAGTACATACACGTGCAGCTTTTAATCAAGCAACAGTGCTATCATTTGGGATAAAACTGTTCCATAACATGATTACAATGATTGAAGACTGTGCTCAGGAAGTAGTGCTTGAGGTAAAAAAGCTGATCCTACTTTGGGCAACTCAATGGATATGTCTACACTTGGAGTTAGGGGTGTGATTCCCTGCTCAAATAGACATACATGTTCTAACTCTCATCGATGTTGAATAATATATGTCGACTAACATAATATTCTATTAATAGTCTATTATTACACCATACATATACATAAGTATGCCATAAGCAGCAATACCATTAAGCACAAATAGTGTAATAGTGAGATAGACTAAACTAGCTTATACCATAATCCTGTTCAATCATGTTAAGTATCCCATCACTCTTTGCATTTGCTGAAGTAAGCGTTGGACATAAGCATATAGGAAACTTGCCAAAAATCAAGAAGCATTCGTTCTATGTCTTAGTACAAGCTAGGTAAGTCCCTTCATGGACCAGCACCTGGAATGTTAGCATCCAAATCAAAGATCAGGAAAGAACAGAACAAGTTAGGGAACCAGGACAAACTGATGGGCTGGATTTTATGATGGGTAATGAGATATGTAACTTGTAAAATCATCATATAAGTAATACCAACTAAAAATAGTAGTGTAGCAATGGTAGCGGCAAGCGGTGACACAGGCTAGGCGCCCCAATTACGTACCCACGAGGTCCAGGAGGATTTGTACCCAAGGTGGCTAGCCCATGTCACCACTTGAGCCTGCCTATTCTACCGCAGCTACACATAGATGTAGCTTATCTAACCCTTGCTTACTATAATCAATGTTAACATACTATGGTTATGAGTGCCCTAGAAATACCTACCCTAGGGTAGGTGGAAAACAGGAATCAAAGAAGCACGTATAAAATGCAGGGGAGTGAATTGGAATCAAAGGCGAAAAAAACATTATAGCATCTAAGAATAGGCGGAACCAGGAGACCTGGATTCTATTCCTAGCTCTCTCAGTGACCAGCTGCTATGTGAGCTTGGGCAAGTTACTTCCCCTCACTCTGGGGCACTTACCCTTTTTCTCTCTCATCTAATTGGGAGAGGGACTCTCTCTTACTATTATGGTTATTATTTATTTGTATTATGATAGTGTAACCCATTGGTGAGTATATCACAAGACCCACCTCTGTGTTGATCTGCAGAGGCTATGAGTTGTCACTACTGCCAGCTACAGGGGCTTGCTCTTAAGCTCAAGCTGTAGCAGCTCATGCTTTTAGCTCTGGAGGTCTCAGTTCAATCCTAGGTGTTGTTAGCCAAAAGGGCGACTGTTAGAGTAGCACCTAATAACCCAAATCAGAGACCAGGACCCTGTATACAGAACAAGAAAAGAAGTAAACTCTTTGGGACAGGAGCCAATGTGTTTGTGCAGGGTCTGGCACAATGCAGCCTTCTTTCGGTGCTCGCATAATAACAATAACCACTTTGAATTTGTGGCAATGGTTTTGTCTGCTTTTATTTTATTAGAACTGTTTTGCACATCTCTGCGGTACAGTGCGTGCTCAGTAACCGTAAGAGAAGATGTTTATTAGGGAGCTAAACACAGAATCATATGAGAAACCATAAAGGCTCTTTCGGAGCAAGGACAGTCTATTGGGTAAGCAATACATTTTTTACAAGCATTTATAAATACATATTTACCCACCAGAGTGGAATAACTCCAAAAAGGCTGTTTTGGTCTATTAGCTAAACACACATTACAAACACAAAAATCGTAATGCATAAGAAAACACCCTCTGTGAACATATTTTATTTACCTAGGAGACTGGAAAAGCCCCAAAAGGTTGTGATGTGTATTATATATACATATTTGTTAAGAACAAATAACTAAATCTTGCCTTTATAATCATAATTTAACAAACAGACTCAAATGGCTCCCCAGAACGGCTTTGGTCTGTCTTGTACAGAGAGTATGTATTACAGTATAAGTCACTCCAGGGACCTACTTTTTCCCCACTTGCTATAGTGTGAAAGGAGCTATTTATACCCAATACAGCAAACACTGACCACCAGCTGAGCTGAGGATGCTCAGAAGCATGACTAAATATATCAAGGATATGGCATTTATTATATGGGGTAATATCCAATAACTCTCCCCTGCCACAAATACCATGTATGGTTTAGAGGAGAGTCATAGGTTCTATTCCCATTGGCTCCCATTAGGTCCTATTAGCTCTACTGCTAAACTTCCCATGGTAGTCACTTGGCATTTCTGTGCCTAAGTTTCCCCATCTGAAAAATAAGGACCTCCCTCCTGCATAAAGTGTTTGGGAAGCTATAAATGAAAGTGCTATATAGCAGTTAGCGATCATCAGCAGTGGAAGGGATTGGAAGAGCTAAGAATAGTTGACCCATCTATCACATGGCACTTGTGCCTGATTCTGTCCTTATTCCAGCAAAACTCACATTGACTCCATCCTTGCAGTTTTGCCTGAGTAAAGAGTAGTGAGCCCCGAGTAACAACTGAAGGGCAAGCTCTCTTACTGTTCCCTATCCACGGCCAGAGACAGGGCTTCCCCAAGACATTTTGTGTCTGTAATTGTGTATCATTCCAAGGTAGCAGTTTCAATTCAGTAGGTAGGAACGGGTATGACACACATATACTCTGCTGATGAACTGGACCAGGAAACTTAAAACACACACACAAACACGCTTGCTATTTCTAAATATAATTTCTGGTTATATTTTGGATAGACATTTTACATGCCCTGTACACCAAAAACAAAAACCCATCCCCATAAATGGGCCCATAAATGATGCACATAAATCCTGGGAAACAAAACCAACTAGGTGGACTCTCTCTTGGGGCACCTCCTCGTGGCTGTGCATGGTGTGTAGCAGGCTCTCTCCTCTCCAACAGCACTTGCCAACAGATACTACAATCCGCCTGCCTTTTCTTGTGACTCTGGCCAGGTCACATTTAGTCCCATCCCTTCTGGGGTAACAAAATCCAACAAAAAACAAGTCTATCAAATAATTCCCAGACTTGACTCTGGGCCTAGTGGTTCTTACACCTCTCTCCCCGGGCTTTGATCTGTCCTTTTCCCTTTACATCGGGAGGTTTCATGGCACCTTCCCAGTGGCTGGTAGGAGAACCCAGGCCCACCCCTTACACTGAGCTCTGGTTGTGGGACCCTAGAACAAGCAGCCAAGGTCTGTTCCATCAGTCATCTTGCTACTGCCTCCCCTGGACTCCTTCCTACAATTAACCTTTCCCCTTGGCTTTTCTTTTTGAGCTCTTTGTAATGAGCAATTCTCAAGACTTCTCCCCAGAGATCGACTTCCTTTCCTTGCATCAGGGACAGCCACAGGAGCTTGCTCCAATCCTGTTTTCTCCATGCGTCTTTACTTTCTACTGCTCAGAGAGTGACTGCAGAACTCTTCCCTCTCCCTGCAACTCCAGTTCAAATGCACCTTAGTCTTTACGTCACTGCCGCTTAAACTTTACTTCCTGCAGCATTCTCCTGGCTCAGGACAACTTGCCTCTGGCCCTAGGTTTCATTGCCCTTCATCTCCCAGGCTCTCTCTCAGCTCCAGACCCTCTGCTTCCAGCCTCTCAGACTTTAGCTCAAGAGAGGAAGTACCTAGTTACCTCTCACCTGGTCTCCTTCCTCGCCTTCTCAAGCAGCCCTCCCATTACCCTGAACTCCATCTTTTATGAAGACCCAACTCCTTCCCAGCTGCACTTGGTCACCAATTATACCTGACACCCTTCTAGGTGCCACTCAGTGCCGAATCGGGTTCTGGCTCCTGATAACCCATGGTTAACCCGTGTGAGGTTTATACACCTAATCACACTCCTATATTATTTTAATCATTTATCAATGGTATTTAAAATAAATCTATCATTGTACTATCTAAGTGCTAATTCATATTCATATACTATATAAAATATAGTATGTAATTATAAAGTGTATAATATACTATATAATTGCATATTTTTTTTCTGCCTGGTTCTACTGTGTAATTCCATTGTGCAGAGGATTTCTATATTTGGTTTTGTTAAGATTTGGAATGAAAATGATTTTAGACTGATCCTCATAATCTCCAAGGCTACTACTTTCATGCCTTCTGCTTTTCTACTATAAACTAATCTTATTACATTAATGCAACTGGTAAACCCTCATCCAAAAGTTTTATCATCCTTACATATCCTAGAGATGGACATGGTTGGTTGAGATGTGGATTCTAACTCTGGCAGAGACTGGAAGCGTTTGAAAAAATTCAAGATCTGGTTCATACCCAGCTCAGCTGTTTACAAATACACATGTATATCGATGTGTTTTTCCTTTAAAAAACTCTTGACAAGGAGAAACCAAAGTTCAGCTTCTTGCTGCTCCCACTAGCACCAAATGTCATTTGTTGGAAGTGACATCCTGCATGTGCAGGTCTGAGAAATCTCACACTGCACTACCTCACTTACCCCTTCCTCTGTTTCCTGTGTTTCTCATCTCTAATAATGGAGCAGTTGTGCCCAGGAAGATCAGAGGTTTGTCAACGCTTTCATTTAGGCCTGACTCCTCAAAACATTAAGAACAGGCTTAACTTTAAATCCCAAGGAAACCACTGGGATTGAAGCATGCATGTTTGAATGCTTTGCTGAAAAGTGATGGACTTAAGCATACTTAAACATTGAGATCTGATTAGATATGTATGGATTGGATCTGGCTCTCCTTAGCAACACACACACACACACACACACACCACCTTTTTTTCAATACAAAAATAATTCCCATTAATTGAGATTGTTTGTGAAACACGGTCTGTTACAACAAACCTTCCAACTAAAGCAAAAATGTGAAGAAAACAAGTTTTAATTTAATTTAGATTTTTTTAAAACAAAAAATGGTCTTTTCTAGATTGAAAGGACTTTTTATTTAGATATTTAAACTAATGAGACCAAAAAGGTGAAAAAAGAAAGAGTCAAAATCACAATGAGAGATTTTGATTGACCCGAACTGATTTTTTTTTTTTTTTCAGGTTTTTGGTTTACAAACATTTCCATTATTTCAACTTTGCATCCTGATTCAGGACAGGGGGAAAAAATTCAACTCTTGAATTTTTTTTCTGGACAAGAAGCCAGTTCTGCAGTTTCCTGCTCTCGCGACTAGACTATACTCGATCACTATATAATACATGGGAAACCCTTAGTCCGATTTTCTAAGGCATGTCTTCCAACAGAGTATAAAGCGAACATGGTTAGGAAAAAGCAGGCTTTTGAATATGTATTCCATATGTAGGTTCATTGTTCTTTCTAACACAACATAATAGGATCATGGTTACTCTGTCCCAACTAGTTCTATATTAGAGACAAACATGGGGAAATGTCCTTGTCGTTACAAATGCAGTGGGTGTCCTAATAGGGTTGATTCTAGCAGTAAAATATTTATTCAGGACATTTTAATCATCCAAATTCCAGCCATTTTTATCCACCTGCCTAGCACGCCTTCTTCTCTGACCCTCACCTAAAAGGACCTCCATGCCTGTTTATGCTTCTTAGCCTGTAGTTACATGCAAGGCTCAGAGCTATTTCACAAGACAGATGAAAGGTTCATATCTGCAGCAGCTGTAGTGGAATTAATATTGCTCGTTTTATTAGCTTAGAATGCACAAGGCACTGTCTTTGCAGTGTGTACTGATGCAATAATGCAGGAGGAACAGGGAAAAGCAAGCTGCTACTTTCACTAGGTATGACAATGACAATGTAAGAGGTAAAGTTGGAATCTTGAAGAGGAAAAAGTTAACCTGAAACAATAGCCAAAAAGCTAGTAGTGGCTGATGAAATACATAAGAAAATACCTTGGAGAACTCAGTCGATACCACTGTAGTTATAATTAATTTAAAAAGAGAGCAGAATTAAGATCATTTATCTAAAATTACCTGCTTTAAATTTAAGGGGGGTTGGATAAAATTGTACCCAGCTCTGAAACATCCATATCACAACCTTACACATCCATATCACAATCCTACCTCCCCACATATGATGACTTATCGCAGTATTGCTAACTCCAAGAGTTTTAAAAAGACGAGTTCTTTCTTTTCTTTTAAATAATAAATGTTGGGTGCTGATTTTTATTTGCATTCCGGTTTTTGATCCTTTAGGTTCATTTGGGTCACACTTTCAAGATTTTTCTCCACTGCCATAAAGGCTAGTAACTTACTGAAAATAAAAATGAAAGATAGGATTCTCCTATAAACCTGGTAGATGGAGCTTTAAGAAAGTCACCAAATACCATGACATTTTCAATGAACTCATGAAAGTGGTTAACACTCCATCAGTGGGGATTGAACCTGTGATCTTTAGCACTAAAGCCCAAATCCTACTCTCATTGGTAAAGCTTTTAGTGACTTTTCTGGGTACAGTATCAGCTCCCCCTACCCCCAAACTCAGGCCTTTACCAAACTTGTTAGTTGGTAGCAAGTAAGCAATAGCTGACTCTTATTGTTTATGCAGATCATCCACTCAAAGGGTCAAAACAGCCAGATACTGCTAAACCAACCCAACCCAGGTTTCCCCCCACCCCAGCCTTTCACTAGTCACGCTGCTATCTTATTTAGGGGCTGTTTGGAATAATGATTAGGGCCTAATCCAAGGCCAGTAGAAGTGAGTAGAAGTCTTTTCAATTGACCTTAATGGATTTGGAGCATGCCCAAAAAGTAACAACATTGTAGAATCTAGAGCTGACTGAATAATTAAAAAATGTATCAATTATTTGAGGATGGATGGGGAAAAAGTGTCAAATAAATTATTTGTGAAATGATATTAGCTCTGTGGCAGAATGTCACATGAAACAGCGGAAGGAAAACAATATATAAACCAAGCTTTTATATAGCAATTTCCATAGGTAGATCTCAAAGATAGAAGGTATCATTGTCCCCATGTTACACTGGGGAAACTGAGACACAGAGGGGTAAACATCAGCCAGCAGCCCAGTGGCAGAGCCAGGAATAGAACCCAGGTCTCCTGAGTCCCAACTCAATGCTTTAATCACTAGGTAACACTGCCTCCCTGGGCCTGATTCTGGTCTCACACCACTTTTGCATGATGTAACTTCATTGACTTCAGCTGAGTGCCTCCAGATTTACAAGCGATGTAAGTGAGATCAGAATCAGGCCAACTGACTTTAATTCCATTTGGCTTTCAACAGCATTGAATAGCCTTACTTTAAATTCTGTGTTACAGACTCTAAATATACTGCTTGTTCCCTTTTTTGTTTCGATGCAATTTTAGTCACAAAGTAAACTCACACCTCCCCCTTAAAATAAAAAGAAGAAAAAAGAACACCTCTTTCATTCACACATGTCAAACTCCCACCATGTTATCTGAAAATGTGTCCAATAATATATACCTTCAAGCTGAAAAGCTCCCATGCTCTAAATCTGTTTGGACTTTGCAATCTGGGGAGATTACTTCAATAAAAGAATGAACTGTTCAGGAGTCTAAATCCTATAAGGTTATTTATTCCTAGAATGATAACCCTCTAGGGGGTTGTAATTCACCATTTCATTCCAATTTTATTAGACACTGATGGAGTTAAAGTTCTCATCACTGGGACTTAAGGAAGACAGTGCCATGATACTACAGGGAAAATGCTACCCCAGTTTTCTAAAAATGCTTCAGATTCTTCCTACAAATGTGTGGAGGTTTTTTGTTTGTTTGTTTTCATTCCATCCAGAGGCTTATGAAAAACTGGGACCTGATCTAACTGTTCTAACGAAAAATTCCCATCAACCGCATGATCAGGCCAACTGCCTTATATTAGTGAAAATGGCTGAGTCACAACATTTAGTCACACAGTCAATGAGAGAAAGTTATGAGTCACAAAGTTCTGCAATGCAGCCATCTTTGGAGTGGAGCATGGCGGCTATTTAATTTAACAGCACACAGCAACAGAGAGGTGAATGAGAACAATTTTTCTCCCTCCTCCTTCCAGAACGCCTTCCATTCCGGAACGCCTTGCGTAAGTCGAATTTTGCGTAAGTCGGGAACGTATCTCCAACAATTACGAAAAAAAAAAAAAACCTTACGGAACTTTTCCCCTAAGTCCAGATTTCCATAAGTTGGGTTTGCGTAACCCGGGGAGTGTCTGTGCATAGTTTAGAACCTTCCCCAAAGTTCAGAAATGTTAGGATCCAAGAGTGAAAATCTGTCCCATCAAAGCCAATGGGAGTTTTGCCATTGATTTCAATGTGATCAAGATTTCACCCCAGAGGCACTGACCTCTTGAAACAGGGACCAACTTGCACTTGACCAGAGTCTGGAGGTCTTTAGATTGGTGGTATTTATTCAGTCCTGTCTCAAGCAGACATATCCTTGTTTATATTTTAAAACCATTTGTATTTCTAAAGGGAGAAAAAAATCCTAAGCACTAACTTGCCGTATTATAACCTACTACACTGGCTCTTTATTTTTAATTTATCTTCCTACTACTACTCCAGGAGAACTTCCTTCCTTACTGCCGATGAAAAAATCACAAGACGTGGAAGAGAGAGGTTGGAAGAAACTTAATGAAGAATGATGAATCAAAATAAGGATTTAAGCAAGCATTGATTATATTGCTGGGACAGATCCATCTAGGCTGAGTCAGGGAAGTACACAACACATCTCACTGTGCCACATATCTCAATGGGAACTCTCTGTGGTTTTTCCTCCACTACTTTCTTTCAGGCTTTTCTAGTGGGGGAGAGCTGCTTTAAGTTGCAGTCAAAGTTCCACAGAAGGTCTTGATGATAGCAATTGCTGAGGCAGATGTATTGAAAAAATGTGGGTCCAGCCACTGTGTCCACATCCCCTTCACTGGTCAGTTCTGTGCACTATTTGAGCTACTATGGCTCCCCAGTGGTGGAGAGGTTGCTGCCACAACCTTCCTGGTAGATTTCATGCCAAGGGCGTATGGCAAGGCACACACCAGCAGGTTCTAGCATAGATCCTGGGCTGTGTCTGTCCTACACAGGGAGAAGATTTTCCCAGTAGGGATATTGGAATGGATGAACTGGTTCAGTCCCCCTCTCCTGAACCAAACCCCAGCTAAGCAAGTAGGGAAAGAATGGGGCTTTCAGTCGTGGGGAGTCAGCCGAAGGCCACAATGCAATGGAAGCTCAGAAAGGTTCCAGCACAGTCTGGAGATACTGGACTGGAATTTCCATATTAGTTTGCTAACTATGTTGCAGATTCTTAATAGCAAATGCTATTCATTTTTTTGGTTGACAGTTACTGTGTGTCCAGATCCAGCAAAGCAATTAAGCAGGTGCTTACCTGTAAGTGAACAGTCCCAATTCTCTTGTCTGAAACTCCTTATGTGCTTAAAGTTCAATAAATGCTTCTGTGCATTGCTGGATCAGGGTCTATTCAAGCACTGTCCTGGCACACCTTCATATAGTGACGTGCATCAGAAAGCACAAAATATATTTTAATTACTTGTTCAGGTTTGTTTTCCTGAAAATTTTCCACGCAGCTATGCCTTCTTCAGCAGATGCTGTGGGCCTTTGAGCTTACTTTGATAGCGCAAACCAGAGTGGCTATCTAAGCACATCAATTCCACATATGGCAGTGAATCTGCATTTGGAAAAATCTCGTGATTTGGGAACTTAGGGAATTGATCAAAAGCCCACTGCTGTAAATGGAGAAACACTGACTTGAGCGGGCATTGGATCAGGTACTAAATCAAGCTGAACTCAAAAATAACTGGGTCAACTTCAGTTTTTAGCTTAGGTCTTTCGGAGTTGATAATTGTAAAAAAAGAATGTCCATGTACCCTAGTACTATTAAAAAAAAAAAAAACCCTTCTACAATCCATGACATGCCAATAAATGTCTGTAACCACCATCTGCATCTGAGCTTGTTTCATAATTCCATCTGCTCCTAAATTCAGTTTTTTTCCAGACCTGTCTGGCCAAGTCAGATCCATTGAGAATCCAAAGGCTGAGAAGGTCAAGTGACTTCTGCATTAGAATTCCTTGAGCAAGTATTTCCTCTTTCCACATCCCTTTTTCAAAGTAAAGGTCAGCATATTTTTAAACTTCAGTTTGTATCAAACAGTTCCTTTGGATACCAACATGGATCATGTATAATCCAGATGAGACTATTAAAGGTTTCCATACCACCCACTTACACCTGAACTTAAATAGCTTGAATGTTTTGGTTTCCTTTCACTTCAGGACCCAGCCTCTGTAATCCATTACCTCCCTCCTCTCCCCCCGCATCCCCATTCAGGAAAAATAAGAACAAATACTCTGAATCAAAGTGAACAAACCAAAGGAAATTAAGTTTTCATACTTTTTTCCCCCCTTGCACCTAACCCCAAACTAATGTTAACAGTAATATTTAGCACTGAGTTTGAGGTCACTCCAAAGGTGGCTCAATATCATTATCCCCATTTATAAATTGGCTAAATGAAGGCACAAAGAAGTTAAGCCTAAATTCACACAGCGAGTCAGTAGCAGAGATTGAAATAGAACTCTCTTATTAGAACACTGGAAGATTCAGTGCATCTCCAACATTATTCATAGAACTCAACTGATTCTTATGCCAATTTAAATATATGCAAAACTCAGACTGGGAAGAGAGCAACAACAGACACCTGTAAAATGCCCTAGTGGCTGCTACCAAAGGGGACATACCCTTTGGCTTGAAATAGCAACATAGCTAAGGCCATCTGCTAATATTCCTTCGTCCAACATCCACCGAGGCTGCTCTCTCTCACATTAGGCTCGTAGCGTCACTGGTAGAAGGATATTTTCACCTCCTCCCAGGAGAATAAGAGAGTAACGCTACACCTCAGCCTTTTGAACAATTCTTCCAGCCTTGCAGTGATTTGTCATCGCATAGAATTCCTCAAAAACAATGGGATGTCTGCATTATTTGTCAGAATCCTTCAGCCAGAATGTGCTTTGGCAATGTTCACAGTGTGGGAGGGCTGCTGTTTACACAGGTAAGACAGAGTACTGAGAAAGCATGTTACATAAGTGCATACCAGCAAACGTTACTTTAAATTCAGCAATCTTGGCTACAATTTAGATATGAGGTTTAATTACTCATGAAACCTGATTTATGTACTATATTTTGGAATTAATGATAGCACTTTAGATCCATAACATATATGACCCTCAAAACCTAACAAGTATGCCAGTCAAAACATGCTGATCTCTATCCATTTTAAACAAAGATATGTTCAGGAAAATGACCCAGTTGACACAAAGTCACGTATCAATACACTTGGAGCCAAATTCAGCTGTGATGAGTTGGCACATCGCCTATTGACTTCAAAAGGGAGCTGCGCTAGCATTAGGCAGGATTGAATTTGGTCTAATTTGAGGTTTTATTTTCAAATGGCTTCAGCAGAGGGTGGTGAAGCACTGGAATGGGTTATCTAGGGAGGTGGTGAAATCTCCTTCCTTAGAGGTTTTTAAGGTCAGGCTTGACAAAGCCCTGGCTGGGATGATTTAGTTGGGAATTGGTCCTGCTTTGAGCAGGGGGTTGGACTAGATGACCTCCCGAGGTCCCTTCCAACCCTGATATTCTAGGACTACAGAATTAATGAAGATTCCAATTCTCACTGAAATTGATAATGTACAGATCTGGGTAAAGGTCTTCACCCTGCTCGGACCTCTTTATGATAGATAAAGGGGCCAGAGTAGCATAAAGGGGCCTCATAAGCCCCTTCCAGGCGCTGTGGAAGACAACCATAGGACCCCATCCCAGGCTGGGGGAGGGAAGAGGGTGACCCTGCTGCAGATGCTCCCAGCGCCTAGCTGATGTGGAAAGGTGGGAAGGGAGCAGAGAGATTCCAGAATGTGGGCCATTGATATGGAGGCAGGACTCAGCTATGTGCAGGATATTGTTCCTTGGACTGCTGAAGTTGTGGCCAATACCATGGTGAGCAGGCACCCCACTGGGGCTGCTGGGCACGCTTGGGTCGAAACACATATGACCTGACCTCGGAGTCTAATAAGGAGTCGGGGGCTGGAATCAGGTTGATATGAGCACTTCCAATCCTGGTACCAGGAGGGAGTCCTGCACAGCAGGTGAAGCTGGCAGTGACAGGTTCAGCAACTCTTGGGCTGCCTCAAAAGCCTCCTCAGGTGTAGACGGACCTGGAAAGGATTCACGATCCTGTAGTGCCAAAAGCTGCACTGGCACTTCAGGGTTTAGTCTTAATGGACCCTTCCTGGTCTCTGGAGTCAGGAATCCCTCCTGGCTTACAGACTGTCTGGGGGTGCATCTCCTTTGAGCATGCCTCTTCTTGGTGCCTTTGCTAGAGATTTCAAAGACCACGGTACTGAGTCTTCGGGCGACTTATGTTATTTCTTAGGTACTGGCAACAAGGGTCTGCCTCTTGACTCAGTCAGATCAGGGGGAGCACTCCTAACCGATTTGCATATGCTCGGTATCCATTCCACGCGGAAAGGCTCCAGGAGTGGGCAAAGCGCAGAGTCCATAAGGAGGTACTTGATTCCGGAGCCCTGTCCTTTTTTGATCAGGATTTGAACCCTCTACAAATGTGACATTTGTCACTCACATGTGCCTCTCCCAGAGACTTCAGGCAGCTGGGGTGTGGGTAGGGTGACCAGACAGCAAGTGTGAAAAATCGGGACGGGGGTGGGAGGGTAATAGGAGCCTATATAAGAAAAAGACCCAAAAATCGGGACTGTCCATATAAAATCGGGACATCGGTCACCCTAGGTGTGGGTCGCTCAGTAGCATAGACTTAAAAAATTTATTAAGATGATGTTAAAAAAAAGTGAACGGTACAGAGTTTAAGCATAGAAGTTTCTGGTTATCGGGGAATAACGTACAGATTATCGAGGGTGCACATGAGCAATAGGCCTTGAAGCCAGGAGAACAAGGCATTAGTTCGGTATCGAGTCTCGTACCCACAAGGAAACTGGTGACCCAACTCCAGAAAAATACCTACTTTAAACTTACTCTTATATCTACCTATGTACAAACGCATTACACTAAACTAAAAAGTAATGCTGTAGGTACTGTAAACGCTAAAAGGGGAAGACTTGCAAATACAAGAATCTCAGCTCCAACAGCCGTCGCTGGTCCTAGGAAGCAACTGAGTGGGGATAGGGGCAGCGCTGCCCTTTATGCCAGCATATAGTGGCACAAGGCACTGGAGGGCGCTTGCACTGCCCCAACAGCTTTACCACTGAGAGATAAATCTCTGACAAGTGTGCACAAGGTGCGCACACACACAGACAGTGAAATGGACGTGTGGCTTGAGCATTGGCCTGCTAAACCCAGGGTTGTGAGTTCAATCCTTGAGGGGGCCACTTAGGGATCTGGGGCAAAATCAGTACTTGGTCCTGCTAGTGAAGGCAGGGGGCTGGACTCGATGATCTTTCAAGGTCCCTTCCAGTTCTAGGAGATAAGATAAGAATCACTTGAGGAGCCAACACTAAGCCTATATATATATATTTAGTTCTCTCTCACATAGTCAGGGTCTAACTGATTGCCACATGTGGGGTTCGGAAAGAATTTCCCCCAAGTCAGATTTTTTTGCCTTCCTCTGCAGCACTTGCCACTTATCTGGGTCTCTCTCACTTAATCATTCCCCTGCCATTGCAGGGCCTAGGGCACTGGTGCACCTCAGTCCACCCTGTTCTCTGCCCGTGGCAGGTAACAGTCCAGTCTGCTGTGGTACTTTGATCTAATGTTGGGTTTCGTGTGCACATGCTGAGTGGTGTTGTTGGCCTGTAATACACAGGAGGTCAGCTTAGATGATCTGGTGGTCCCTTCTGGCTACAAACTCTATAACTCTATATTTAGAATCAGCATCTAATAACAGCATGATTCTAGCTTAGAGGTAGTAGATTCTCAGATGAACAGCTATCAGCACCTGTTATGTAGGGAATGGTGATAAGTATAAAAGAGGGGGAAATGACTGTATTTAAACCCCATTGGATTTTAGTAATAATCTGTAGAACGGACTGTGACAGCCCTTTTGTTTATGAGCTAATTCTGGGGCTGTTAATAGGATTAGCATCATGAGCAGATGCGGAGTAATTCATACTACATTTTTTCCAAACAAATCTATGCTGTACAGTTATACCCACAATGGTAAAGACAAGTTAATGCCTGTAGTTCTCAAACACAATGTGGGCATGTGTTTATCTTCTGAATGGACATGCTATTCTGGATACATTTACATGCCACATAATGGCAACATGGGAACCAGCTAGATGCAGTCATTCTCAGACTATGATGGTAGGTAGAAACTGCCTAAAATTATATCCTTATGCCTTTTCTTTTCCCATGGGAACGGATAGAAAAAGCATCATTTTCTTATAATATTTTGGACCACCCCACAGAATTTAATAATACCCCTGCTATTGATTTTCTTCAGGATCATTTTAAAAAATTCTAGAAAGGAGACCACTCTCTATTAAATTCTACAGCTGTTTAGAGTAATTTCTAGAGGTGTCCATCCATTCTAATTCATCCTATAGGACAAGAATGATTAAAGATTACAGTTTTTGAGAAATTGTTTAAAAAACAGACAACTATTAACTTATTCTCCAAGTCACTGAAACCATAAAGACTGAAATTGTATGGGCCAGAGATTGCCGTTTTAGCCTAATATGTAAATAATACCTTAAATTGTTCAAATTTCATCTTTTTTTTTTAAAAAAAAAAAGTAGATTGAGAACACAAATTAAATTACTCATATGAGCATTCTATTGATTTAATCGCAGTTCAATTATTTTCACACTGTGAGGATAGCTGTGCTGCTCAACTGCGGCAAAATGAAATCATTTATTCAGTTATGAAACATGACAGTGCTAAAACAGGAACCAGATTCAGACTTTGATCTGAAAGCCATGGGGAGCTTTGCTTCTGCTTTGCTGGAAATGGACACCTGACAGAAGTTCTTAATAAGATTCTGGTGGGACTCAAGCACAATTAACAACGCATGGACTTTCTAGAGCCTGTTCTCCTCAACGGTATCAAGCAGCATATCCATTACCACTAAACCAAATCTTCATTTCTCCTCCCATCTAGCATAATGGGAAACCAGGGACTTCATTCTACTCTTAGCTGACCTCAGACTTGTGTAGCTTTATTAAGTCCAAATATATTTCTAGATTTAAATTGGTGGAGAGAATCAAGCCTCACAAATGCAGTTTACAGAGTTTAGACTAACCCTAAATTTTCCTGGATCCTAAACACTTGCAAAAAAATTGGACCAGGCCCAGTATTGCCAACACTCAAGTGTTCAAAAATCATGACCCAGGCCCCTAAAGACAGAAGACTGACTAGAAAATCCATGAGATTTTCCTATATATATATATATGAAAATCTCGTGTGTGTGTGTGTGTGTGTGTGTGTGTGTATACACACACACACTTTATTTTCCCTTTGAGCTTTAGGATTCATGTTTTCAAGCTTTTCTGTGAAAACTTCCAGACTAAAAACTTACTTAAATAAATAAAAACTGATGTTCTCATATAACCACTCTTAATCCCAGCAGTGGGTCTTTAAGAAAAAACATTCAAGGTGAAATCCTGCCTCCACGGAAGTCAATGGCAAAACATCCACCAAGATTCCACCCTAGATATCGAGAGAGTTGGCAACAAATACACACATTTAACTTTTTGTACCTAAAATAGCTCCTGTCAAAACATATGTTATCCACATGCTGGATCTATGGCGCTCATTTCCACCCCAGGTCCATAAACTCAGGCTGTTTATTAGCATTTAGGATGTGCTGTACCTTTTCTCCCTCGCCTGTGAATAGATAGATGTTGGGTAGGGCTGGTGGCGCTCGTGTGGGATTGTATGTTTGTATAAAGGGGGAGGGGGGTCAATTAATTTCTCTTATGCTAATTTTGTCGGTGAGTTATTTAATTTGATTGGGAATGAGTTGATAGGTCTTTTAATTTTGGTGTGTATTTCTTAAAAGGTTGATAAGGGCACCCAGACCACTGGATGGTTCTTTTATTTTAGTTTGTACAAATCTAACAATTGTTTGCAGGATCAGGGCCTAACGTCGCTGCCTAGTTTAGTTTCTTGAGTTTTAGATTAATGTTATTAATCCAAACATTAGGAAAATTAAATAGAGTTCATTTTAATGCCCTGTGTGTATACTTGTGAAAAAACAAAACAAAAGGAAGGAGCATAGTGCTAGAGTATATGAGGAATTGCCTGTTGATGAGTCACGTCTTAATACACTGTAAAATATCTTTGCTGTTTCATAGTAATCCAGGTACAGTGTGCAGAAGGAATCAAATTGATTGCTTCTTTAATTTAATCTCCCATTTCACACCAGAATGTCAAAACAGGGTAAATCAGTCAGCCAGCCATGCTGTCAATAAATGGAAATTGAGGTCAAATTATTTCTTGGGGAATTCCATTTTATGTACGAATCATGTAAATTGGAACCACAATCTGAAATTATTATCTACCTGTTGGCTAAATAAGAAATAACAAGAATAATAAATAATACTTTGTATTTATATCATGCCCTTCATCCAAGGACCTCAGTGCATTAAATTAACTTCAACTATTTAAGCCTTCTGCTACCAGGGTATTACAACCATTTTATAACTATAACTTTCAGTATTACAAGACCTTCTAAAGGCCCCAGTTGAAGCTGAGGCCAATAGTGCTAGGTGCTGCATATAAGTAGTAATTGACAGTCCCTGCCCCAAAGACCTTCCAATTTAAATAGATATGATAAAGGATGGGAGAAAGGAAATGATACTACCCAATATACAGATGGAGAACTGAGGCACAGAGAGAATAAGGCCAACTTTTTTCAGGGGGAAATAGCAGTCTAACTTCAGGCTCCTAAATTAATATTTAGGCTCATAATAAGTGGCCTGATTTTCAAAAATGCTGAGCATTCACTCATTTCAATGGGAGCTGCTGGGTACTCGGCACTTTTGAAAATTTGGCAATGGATTTAGGAACCTAAATATGAATTTTGGGTCCTAAATTTAGGACCCTGTTTTTTTTCAAAATCTCACGAGTGACTTGCCCAAGATGATGCAGGTAGCCTATCACAAAGCTTGGAACGGAATTCAGATCTCCTGAGTTACAGTAAATGCCTTAACTACAAGACCATCCATCATCTTGGAGTACTGACTGGAAAGGAAGAATGTCATCTACTGAATCTCCCACAATTCTGTCAGTCACATATAACTGCTCCTTGGTAGAGTCACCAGCCAAGTAGTGACCACTCCAATGCTACTTAGATTGTGAAATTAGACTCCATGACCATACAGAGTAGAACAGTTTCAGTTCTAAAGACTCTAATGACCTCATTAAACTCCTACCTACTTAATTTTAAAATGGTCGACCTCTTTTCATAAAAGCACAACCTTTTAGGAAATTAGCTTTCTATTTTCTTCTGCACTGAGATTCTTTGATTAAAAGATATATTTTAATCTCTGGAAGGATGCTGCATGTGTAAATTTTTTTTATTAATTTTTGCTAACAGCTCAATCTTTGAAAGATCAAAGTTAGTCTTTCTATTTAGGTCAGCCATTTCCCTTCCCTCCATGAAATGAACCAAATGAAAGCTTATGCCTAATGCTATTAAAAAAAACCCAAGTCTTTCAAGATATTTGCATGTTCTGTAGCACTAAATGAGTAGACAGAAATGTACAATAGAAGAAAAATTGTTACACAATTTGATAAAGTCAGAGCCATCCAAAAACTTCAGATCCCAACCTCTGTGATTTTATATGGGGGTCAGAGTTCTGATCTGTATTGTACTATCTTGATGAATCTGCTCTACTAACACAACCCACACACTATGCAAAATCTAGACTCAGCTCTTTGTTGACAAATATGAGAATCTTAAGTTTGGCTGCTCCAGAGTTTCCCCTCTCAGTTCTGCTCAGCCCACACACTAGATCCTCTCTTTCCAAAGAGTCACTGCCTGTTCTCTTATAGCCACATGGGATAATGAGCAGCAGAACCCTTTCTCATTGGAACCAGCACCTACTAAGAGGTGGGGAGTTCGGTCAAACACCATTGGCTTGTTACAGTATTGTACACACAAAACCACCAAACTTCAGTTAAGCAAATTTATCAACTAAAATTCAGTTCAACTTCAGCTTGTGGAATTCTTTTAAAACTGCCTGCTCGGCAGAAATGGGGCTGGATCTTGCCACCAGTGATCTAGAAGGGAGCAGAGTTGGCCCCTTAGTGTGAAATCTGGGGCTCAGTCTTGAAAAGCTGAGCACTCTGGCCCCAATCCTACAAAGCATTTTCCCACATGCTGAACTTTAAGGACATGGAAACATTCAAGTGCTTAAGTGTTTTGCAGGATCAGGGCCAGAATGCTTGTAGGATCGAGCACTTGGTGCACAAACATTTTGAAGCCAGCTGGCATTACTTTACTACACTCTTGAACTAACCAGAATGAAGATTCTTTAAAATCTGCTACCCAGTTCCTCATGTCTCCCAAACTCTGAATATTCCAAAGGTGTGTGTTTGTTTTGGTTTTTTAAATCCTACAGCATAAAACCTGGGGAAATTTAGGGCCAACCCACCTATAAAATATAGTGTATAATATGTAGGCTTGGAAGGACTAGATTTTGTATCAGTAAATGTTGGTAACTGTCAGTTTCTCCATAAACACACAAACCAATGAAAAAACATTTCCACTGATAATATTTAAAATTTACAGACTGTTAGTTTTTAAAAATTGTTGCTTTAGAATTAGAGTTTGATTTAGGGATTAGATAGATAGATAGATAGATAGATGGGACGTGACATTCACAATGTGTGTTAATCATTATTCAGCTTTAAATTTTGTATCTCAGTGTCTATTGTCATTAATTATTGTCTAACCTTACTACTGTCTGATCCCCCCAAGCTTTCCCACAACTGTAAAATTTAAATACATAAAAACCTTAAAAAATACTAAAAAACCCTCAGTATTATCCACCAAAATTATGAAAAATCGAATTCTGCCAAACCTAATAACATGCCTGCTGGGAGTACATATTTCTTTACACAGTACAAAATAGAACTATCGATAGGAATGCAGATATCCATTGTCTATCCACATTTTTTAAATTTAATATTGTAGAGATGTGAGTTTATGAGGTATTCTCGTAAAAGATATGCTTGGTAGTCATTACTATGTTGTAAGATTGTCAGTTAATAATTATGTTGTTGTAAGATTAATTAATTGCCTAGAGCTTATTATACAGGTGTTTTATTTTTACTATTGTTTAAATATAAAAATGTGCCTGTGGATGTAAAACAGGTTATATTTTATACGCCATATGCATGCCTGCACGCACCATAGATAGATGTAATCTGAGGCACTGTTTCATCCTACAGTTCATAAACAGTGAGCTCTAAAATAAATCCCTGTTTCATTGTGGAGTGGAGTGGAGTGTTGCCTAAGATTTGCTGGACACAATTTTAATCTGGGGATTTAATGCCTTAAAAAGAGCAGCCCAACTAAAGAGCTGGCATAGCACAGAAAACAATTTAGTAGATTATCATAGCGCTAAATTGTAGCTCCAGAAGAGCATATGTGGACTTTCCAAAAATAATCTGACAGTTTATCAAAAGTGGCAGGTGCTGCCCTGGCTTGTCAGCATAATGGCTAAGAAGATATAAACCATATAGTAGTGGATGGCAGTGTTAGAAAGCAAATGGGAAGAAAGAAAAAAAGAAGAAAAAGAAGGAGAGGGACAATACTAATTAGCATGCCAAGCTGATGATGGCTGGGTTGATGTGGGTGAAGAATACTAATGCGGTTGGTATACAAGAAGGATGAATTTGAAGTGGCATCCCCTCAAAACCCTGCCAGGGAGTAAGAATTTTGTCAATACTGCTATTACTAAACGCTTCATTATATTCTATAAAAATATATGAAATATGATATGTCTGTTACCTCCAAATGCCATGTTTATTTTTTTTTCCTATTAGCAATAGCTGCTCTCCTTTGAATCTTGTTCTTTTATTCAATCAGAATATAGTGGGTTTTTTTCCCACTTGGCATTATTGTATGTAAGTGCAATTCTGCTCCATTGTCATTGCAGCAGGCAAATAGTGAGCTGAGCTGAGCTGATAGAATTAGACGTTGCTGTAAACATGGTTTTTGATAGTACTAGACATCAAGGACATGGGAGAGAGTGATTACACTTAGCAAATGTTGCCACAAAAATACACTTTGGTGAGTGTGTTTTAACTTTTAACACTAATTGAAAATTTGAGAAAACTCATGAGCAAATGAGATCCATACTCAATGAAAATATTTAATCTCCAACCCAAGGTGAAAACAGTAGACAGTATTTGGTCCTGCCATGAGGGCAGGGGGCTGGACTCGATGACCTCTCGAGGTCCCTTCCAGTCCTAGAATCTATGAATCTATGAACACCATAGTCATCACTGACACTAAGCATAAGTTAGCTGTAAAGCAACATCATAAGGCCAAAGCAGGTATAAGCACTGGTTCCGAAATGCTTCAATTCTCTAGAACCACAGGTTCAGGTCCCGGTAGGGTGAACTTAGCTCTCATCATCCATAGGTGAAAAAGCTCTGTGCTATTTGCTGCGTATGGTGATCTTTCAGAAGTGATCTCCAAAATATATGCCAACTGCTGTGTACTGAGCAGTTATGAAAATCTGGCCAATATTTGGTGCCAAAATCTGATCCCAATTGTAGGTGTTGAACAATAGGAAAAACCTGCTCCTGACTTCCTGAAGGTCACAAAGTCTGAGAGCGCACCAGGCTTTACAGCGAGATTTCCTCTGTCCCACTCCAGTGCCTTAACTGCAAAGCCACCCTTCTCATTAAGTCAATTTTCTTTATTCAACAAAAGAGAAAGAGAAGACTTTTTATGTAAGAAAAAGATTGCAGGAGAAATGATAACATTATTACATAAAAGTACCTCGTATTGATAAGTTCTCTGACCAGATAGCAATGCAACTGAAACAGTTTGTCAGAGGGTGTTCTACTGAAGACAGGATTAGTACCGAGTTGAACTTGAGCACATTTAAAATGTGGGTCCCTTTATTTACAAATGTAACTTTGTCCTTTGAAGAGTAAAAAGTAATTTGTTCCAGTGGTGAGAGCTGTTGATTTTGATGGAGGTGATCCTTGTCCTCCACGTATCTGCTAGTTAAGTATAATACCTATATGGAGCCTGTTTTACAGATGAGGCACAGAGAAGTCAAATCGCTTGCCCAAGGCTGTCTAACTCACTGGTATCATCAGGAACAGAACCCAGGGAATGTGACTAATTCCCTGGCTCTAACCACTAGACAATATAACTGGATCAATGGATGGGGATCAAAGATACCAAGTAAAATTTTCAGAAGAGCCTAAGTGACTTAGGGACTGGAGTCCCAATGACTTTCAGTGGTAGACATGTCAGTCACTTTTGAAAATGGAACTTGGGCACATCTGAAAACATTACACGTTATTATCATGTTGTGGTGATGTCCAACAATGTACTCACTGCTGCAAAAGACACAGCATAAAATTCAGCCCCTGCTGAAAAAGCATTCGGGATTTATCAGAGCGCACCCCCGGGAGAGGGACTGGAGAAGGGTTGCAAGTGGCTCGTTCTTACATCATTCCATGCGAATCATTCTGCACTCGGCTCTTAGGCAGCGTAGGCTCTCGGAGTTCAGTCTGAATGCTGATAAAGAGCTTCTATTCTACCGTGGTCTTACCTCGCCCAACCATTGTGCCTCCCCAGTCTGATCGCTTCAACACTGGCTACTCCTTGTCTGCGCATTCAGTGAAATTACAGCAATCTCTAAGCAGTCATTGTGCATTTCAGTCTCAGTCAAATGCTTGCTGACAGATAAAAATGCCAGGGATAGAAAGAGATGGTACATCTGAGCACTGGGAGTGGTACAGCTATTGCTTATAAGATTTCACCAAAAAGCTGCTGCACCTTTAAGACATTTGGCACTGGAACAGAACTTGGCCAACAGAGCCAAATCTTACACAAGCTCCTTTTATTTAGTTTGCTGCTCAGTAGGGGGAAGGAGAGCAACTGTGGCAGAAACAACGTGTGACATGAACACAAAACAAATGCCTGAATTTAAACTAGAATTCCCCCTCCCCACCACCTCAGAATCAAATTCACAGCACAGTCTCTTCTCCCCTCACTCTTAGCTGCTAAAGGATCCTCAATGCCGGTCCCTTTTTCCTCTCCTCTGGCAGTAACCTTGTACAACATGAAAAATAGTTAACGGTCAATTAAATAAAAAAATGGCTGTCAGAGGAAGTGCTGTAAATCATCTAGTCAATGGTCAGGCACAACAAATGGCCACCCTAAAGTACCTAGTGTAGTGCAGTGTCTGCAGGAGGTGTGAGTGTGAGAGAAGAATTTTGCATGGTTTCAAAAGAAAAGCTCAACATTTCAGGAAGAATTGGAGATCCGGCTCACTTGTGGGGCCAAAACCTTTTTATTTCTTTCTGAAATCTTCATTAAAGATTTAAAATAAATAAATAAAAGAGTTGCTCCTCTGTGTTTAAAGTAAAAGAGACCAACAGATCAGTTGTGGTAATTACAAAAGCTGATGGCTGGGTGCCTGATTCTGATTCCACTTGCACCAGTGTAAAACTGGAGTAAATTCACTGAAGTAAAGAGTTACATTGGGGAAAAGTTGGTGAGAGTTCAGAAACAGGACCCAAAGAAATATGAACAAGCACGGTGGCACTACTGAATATCTAAGGTTTGCAAACAGGGCATTTCAAAAAGAACAGGGATGGGAAATCAGTTCTTTATAGAGTAATTACCTACTATTATTATGTGTTTTGTTGTAGCACCTAGAAACTACAACTGAGATCAGGGCCCCATAGTAATAGGCACATCGTAAGAGCGAGTCCCTGCCATGAGAAGTTCACAGTCTAAGGGCTGGTCCACACTAAGCCCCCAGTTCGAACTAAGATACGCAACTTCAGCTACGTGAATAACGTAGCTGAAGTCGAAGTATCTTAGTTCGAACTTAAAGGTACTTACCGCGGGTCCACACGTGGCAGGCAGGCTCCCCCGTCGACTCTGCCTACTCCTCTCACGGAGCAGGATTACCGGCGTCGACGGCGAGCACTTCCGGGATCGATTTATCGCGTCTAGACAAGATGTGATAAATCGATCCCAGAAGATCGATTGCTTGCTGCCAAACCAGCGGGGTAAGTATAGACGTACCCTAAGTACACAACACAAAGGAAAAGAAGTTATATCCCCCTTCTTTAAACAGATGGGAAACTGAGGCACAGAGAGATTAAATGTCTTGCCCGAAGCGTCACAAAGTTTGACCTGAATTGTTGCAGATCTGCTGAGCTCGAGACCATCCTTCCTCTCAGCTCAGACCTAACGGAGAGGAAATGGCTTGGAATCCCTGCACTTAGTATCATCCTAATGGGTAGAATGTGCCTTGCTGTGCACAGGTGTATGCAGTTGGGGATGCCGGCCAGAAGGAGCCTTTTCTCTCTCACTTTTTGCCCTGCTGCAGACTCCTAGTTCTTGACCTCCCAGCACATGACGACTGGGGAGGGAGAACATAAGCAGCCTCTTCTCTCCCCCTTGGTCCTTACGAGTGGAAGACCGTAATCTTCCAAACAGGCAATTGCTGTGGTCCACCTCAACAGCCCAACAGGAATACATGGAGACCGCACAGTGCCACACCCTGTAAAAGTGAGTGTTTCCGAGTAGTGTCTGGGGACTTTGCCAGTACTACGCTCACCTACTCTCCTCCCACCTCAGCACCACAGACTCATAGAAAGGTAGGGCTGGAAGGAACCTCAGGAGGCCATCTATTCCTGTGCTGAAGGTTACCAAGGGAGGTTGTGGAATCCCCATCATAAATCTTGGAAATCTTGCAAAATCCAAGCCAAAATTTAGATTTCGAAGCAATCCCAAACACAGCAATTCCACCAAAGATCTCAGATCTATTATGCCCTAGAGTCAAATAAATTTGGAAAGAGCATGTAGCATCTTTCAAAGACCTGCCATTCTTTGGCATGGCATCAAGCTCCTTAACATCTTTTTGAGAGACAGCCTCAAAGCTCCTTGGACTTCAGTGGAACTATGCTGATTTACACCAGCTGAGGCTCTGACCCTCTAAGCACAATTTCAAGCTAACAAGCTTTCAGAACGTTTGTGGTCTGCAAGCGTTTTTAGTTAAAACCACTAGGTCAATCCGTGTTTGTAAAACTCATGGAGATCCTATTGTGAAAGCTGCTCTGTTAGAACACAGCAATTTTGTTACCTGCTGCCTTCCTGTCAGATTTCACAAGCTAAGTGGCACTAGGCTGGCTCAGGCTTGGCTTGGAAAATCTCTCAGCGATGCAAGAAGTGGTGGTACAATGACTGTGTTCAACAAATGGCACCCTCAACTTCTGCTTCAGCATTGAATGAACACTCCAGTATGGTGCTAGGAGATACTGGGCTGCTGGAGATACTGTTTTTTGGATAAGCTACCACACGGGTGTCCTAATGAGCTGTGATAAGTAAAGATCCCATGGATAATTAATTGTAAGGGTAGGGATGTTACTACCTGGTCTCCTTGCCTATTTCTAGCTTGAGTTAATATCATCTTCCTAAATTCCCCTCTGCCTTTTCAGTTTTCTTCTTAAGCCCTTGTAGAGTTGTCCTATGCTCTGATAGAAGAGCTCTCACTTTTAACTCCAAAGATGG
Source organism: Emys orbicularis (assembly GCF_028017835.1). NCBI lineage: Eukaryota > Metazoa > Chordata > Testudines > Emydidae > Emys > Emys orbicularis. The sequence goes on from NC_088684.1 coordinate 139,091,626, forward strand.
TGGATAGTCATAGGGCGGTGAAGCAATCCCAATGCAGAGTGTGTATATCGTTTGTTGATAAGGCACTTTGAGATGAAAGATGTTCTATAAATCATTGAGTTTTAATAATGATTGCTGAGATTTTTGAAGGAGGATAAAGGGATGAGGTGACCTAATCTTGTTGAATGTCTCCAGGATTTGTGTGCCTAATTCCCTTGGGCTACTTGGACAATCACAGCCAACTTGCCACATAGCAATTCATTGCACTCTGTACTGCAAAGCCCTCAGGTTATGGGCAATAATTTTATTATTAATAATAACTATTATGAATAATTAATGACAAAGTGCCTCTAGCCTCAATAGTGTTCATATGACAAAGCTGGGTGGAGTTCACAAGCTCTTTGACATTTCATAGCTCTTTGCAACAATAAAGGATGTCTTCATATTCAAGTATGGGCATACCAACATATCGCATTTGGGTATCCTCATCAAGGATATAATGCTTTGATTTACTCAGACCCAGTAAGAAAACGGACCATGAAAACGTAGCTAGAGATGGTTGGAATTTTCAGAGCCAGCAGACCTGAGATGGGGAAGCTGTCTCACCTGAGACACTTGAATTCATCATTTTCTTGGCAAAGTATGATTAAGATGAAGGTCAATTAGCTCCAACAGGATTTGAATTCCAGGGCAAAATACTATTCAATGACAGTAACGGTAGCAGAATTTGGCCTTTAATGAATTCCATCCAACACGCACTGCAAGGCACTGTCTAGACTAGGAGAATGAAGTATATTTATTCAGCAAACATGTTGAACAATACATCTTCATTAATGCATAAACAAACACCAAGCATTACCTATGGCCATCTTACACATTTTCAACTCCACCACTTTTGTCTACACTAGGTGATAAATTGAATGTTAAAACTTGTTAATTGGCACTTTACCCATCACACCTCATTTTCCTAGTCGACAGAGGGCCCAAGAGAGGCCAAATATTAACCTAATTTTGTAGATGGGGAAACTCAAGAGATTAAGGGACATGTTAAAAGTCACAGTAATGGAGTCAGGAATGATTCTATGAACACAATTTAAGCCAGTCCCTTACATTATCCACTAGATCACACTGCTCTCTCTTAGCAATTTAGAACTTGTTAATGATCTGAATATTCTAGACATAACTGGGTTATTTTTCTTGTAACACTGTTCAGCTGCATCAGTTGCTAACCTTTTTCATCTCAACATCCCTGCAGCAGACAAAGTTTTGTAGAGCAACTGATATACAATAAGCTGCATCTTTCCTCTGTTTTTAAAGTTTCACAAGTTACTTTTTGAAATTCTTGTCAACAAAGCTTGGGGAAAAAAATGCCTCGTGAGAGAGGCTGCTGCTTTCATTCTGTTAAAAACTAAAATGTTCTCCAACAACTTCAGCTTCCTTCTTGTTTCGTTTCTTCAAAAGATATGTCCGTCGGAGTGAGTGCATTGTTCATGAAAGTGAGCTTTCAGCACTAGTGTTAGCTAGACTTCCTTCACACCGGCCTGTTAATGCAACTCAGCTTCCCTGGCCAATGTGTTATATTTATGGGTGGAATTTACAATCTTGCCGACCCCAAGTGTGCAAAAATCATGAATCAGCCCCCCTCCCCCAATTTATATTTTAAAGGATAATATACTTGGGGATTTTTTTTATTTGCCTTGTGTTCTTTAGGTATCACATTTTTAGGCTTTTCTCTCTGCAACTATAAGGACTAGAAACTTGCTTAAAAAATGAAAGTTGACATTCTCGTATAATCACTTGATTCCAGGAGCTAGGGTTTTACAAAAATCAACAAACACACACTCACTGAATATGCAAGACAAGCAATAAAATCATGAAAACTGGCAACACTAGATTTTCAAAAGCAGTCCATATTAGCTTAACTCTGTTCCCACTGAAGTTAATGGTAGATCTCTCACCGATTTCAACAGGAGAGAAGTTCAACAACCATCTTTGAAAATGCCACTTGATGGGTTAACTACAGAAGGTCTGGATGGAGCTTCAGTGTGGATATACATCCAAAGATCTGGATGCTTATTTGAACCTCGAGTCTGAAGAGCTGGGCTTCATGTGAAGTCTTTTGCATGGTATTTTGGGGCTTCTTTATTTGGTCATAGGAAAATAATGGGAAGCAACAATCCTGTTGCATGAAAATGAAACATAATGGTGGGGGGAAGTTATCCTATTATTTTTAACATAAACAAAGACCACTCTGGATATAAGTAAGAATTTTCAGTGAGAGTTCAAGCCAGTTCTTTCTTCATCCAAACAGGCTGGCAAATCCCTTAATTATCAGTTTTACAAACTGTAGGGTGATTTTACGATCTGCACAAACTGGAGTTTGGGATACAGCAGTGATTACAAATGATTAAGACCAATGGAGATTATCCCAAAGCTAGAGACCACAGACTTCCTTTCCATTTGCATGGCATGCAATCCCAACCTCCTCGGAGCCAATGTACGAACCCTTTGTAATGGCCAACAGTCCTGCAAAAAGTAAGTGTCTGTGAAAGTCAACTGAGAAAAGGGAAAAATCACTAGAAAAAACCTATTTTGCCTTTCCCATCCCTTCTCTCCTTATATATCCTCACAGTATTAGGGGGACTTATTTTGTCACTACATCTTCTAATAATCGCCCGACACATTAGGAACAAAATGAAAGTGCTGAAAGAAATTAGCACCCATTCTGCTCTATCCCTCTGTCTTTTAAAGGAGGGTGGAAGAGAAATTTTCCTGAGCGGAGTTAAAATTGCCTGCTCCTTCCTTCTCCTCTTAGTTATCTTTCTACTGATGTCACTAGTCTGGCCTCTGGATCACCTTGTCCTGACTTCATATACACATACTCAAAATATACAACATTCAGTATGTGCTTACGGCACCTTGGTCTTCTTGAACATGACATTTTCTTTCAGCAGCTCTGCTGGAACCAATGGTCAGAAACCTTGGAGCTTTGAAATATTTTAACCTTTACTTCAGGCTAAGATTCACTTTGAGCCTATTAAGAGGTATGTTCCCGCTCAGACTTGCGTCCGAAATGCAGGCTTTTCAAAGTAAACTGTTATAAAGGTTTATCTGTGGGTGGGCAAGTTCAGTGGTTCAAGGCACCTCTGATCTTCCCCTCTTTACACCTTCTGTGAAGTTTCAGCATGCGAACTACAGCTGGAAGGAGTTGTTCACATCTTGGCTTCAGGTGGAAAACACGGTTGCAGCAGTGCCTACTGAGTAGCCATTTTTTCTGCAAAGTAGTAACTAGTGCAATTAGCCTAGGAAATGGAAGACCTGAGTTAAAGTCTCTGCTCTGCCACAGATTTCCAGTGTGACCTTGGACAAATCGCTTAGCCTCTCCGTTGCTCAGTTCCTTATCTGTAAATAATAGCACTCCCCTACCTCCTAGGGATGTTGTGCAAGGATAAATACATAAAAGATGGCAAAGTGCTCAGATTGTACATTACCCAAAGTAGATAGAACCATTGTCTGACCATGGAGAAATAATCAGACATACAGATGACTACAGCACCAGGAACTGACATCCTTGAACCGATTCCCCTGGTGCAGCTGCATTTTAACAGAATGTATACATAATTAAAATAAATGCAACTGGATAGGGGAGGGTTTGGGGCACAAGTAGGAGTGGCACTGGTTTTGGATGGCAGACATTTTCCCCACCCACCTACTTGCCTTCCTAGAGGTCAAAATAGAGAAAAACCTGCAGTGTGTTCAAAAGAATTAGAGACATATATTGATGTACCATCAAATGAAAAAAAAAGTGAAAAGGGCATTTTCATCACCTCTGAAAGCGGTGATCAAAGCAAACTTGTCATCTTATTACAAAAGCAATCAATGCTGCTTGTTTTCTTGCTTTTATGTCATAATCTATGTTGGAGAAGAATTACACTGATTGCTTTGCCAATGCTAGAAGGATCTTGATCCGGAGCAGGAAAGGGTTCTTCTGTGAAGGAATGATTTTTTTTTTTTTTTTTTTTTTTTAAGTTCTTGTAGCTACATGGATTGGATAATGGAATGCTTTGACATGAAGCCGTCTGGACTGTGACTGCAGGAACAAATGATAGCTAAGTAAATGCCTCTAAACATTCTTTTAGGGCCTGTTCCAAAGCCAATGGGAGTCTCTCCATGGACTTGAATGGGCTTTGGATCAGTCCCCATTGCATATAGACTCCTGTTCGACAAAGCGTTTATACATGTTTTTAACTCTAAGCACATATGTAGTCCCGTTAAAGGCAAGGGAACTATGCTCAGAGTTAAGTGCTTTGCTGGACCACATTCTTAGTGCTCAAGAAAGGCACCAAGTTAACAATTCTAGAGAGTTACCAAGTTATTCACCAAAGATGCAGATATATGGAGATATACCTATCTCATGCAACTGGAAGGGACCCCGAAAGGTCATCAAGTCCAGCCCCCTGCCTTCACTAGCAGGACCAAGTACTCATTTTGCCCCAGATCCTTAAGTGGCCCCCTCAAGGACTGAACTCACAACCCTGGGTTTAGCAGGCCAATGCTCAAACCACTGAGCTATCCCTCCCCACACAATCTACCCGTATTTTAACAAGGTCCTCCCACAAATACTTTGCCTCCTTAGGTTCTGATTAATGTCTCATGGTGCATATGCTTATGGAGAGGAGGAATGAGGGATCTGTGTTGTTACCTGAATACAAAAGGGCTCTCTTCTAACCAAGGAAGGAGTCAACAATCTGATATATTATTCAGTCTTTTTAGTCCTTGAACTCTTTGCCATTGATAGGAGTTTTCTATGTAAACAGCTATCCACTAGAAGCTGATTAATTTCTGACAGTCACAGAACAGTGATCCATTTCACATTGAGGGCTGGCCTAAATCAGCATAGCTCCATTGATGTCAGCAATTTATCTGAATTGAGAATGCAACTGCTGTCATTGTGGTCATAGGGCTGATTATGTAAAAGCATTTAATAACTTCAGAAGCAACACAGATTGTATATTTATTTATATCAGTTTATAAAATATTAAACAAAAAGGCATTTCTCTTAAGACTCTATGCACCTTTGACAGAGCCACAAAATTTCCCATCCTCAGACAAGTTTCAACCCTCATTCTCTTAAAAAAAACATAGTAAATATATACACTTGGCAACATACCAGGCAGGTCGAGAAATCTAGAATGTTGTGGACTGTCAAGATATATGGAATCACAATCTTTCTTAAAGAAGAGTATAAAAACAAATAGGCATCCACACATCTTGAGTCCCAGCTTTGTCTCATATTGTTTACCAGGGACCACATCTTGTGTGGAAATCTATTGCTCACAGAGAGATACCGGACAGCTTAATATACTGCAAGTTAACATATATCATTGCACAGACAAACTCAGGGAAGCCAGTTCAAAAGCGTAAGGATAATGCTCTGATTCAGCTGCACCCCTTTTGAATCTTTGCTCTTCAAGATTGTGAAGTTTGGCAACGGGAGAGAGGTAGTCTCTCAAGTAAGGCTGATCTCAAGTCATTTAGGGCAAATCCCCATTGGAAGCTGATTTTCTCTTTTGGAAATCTGGTCACTTAATTTAAATGCCTAAAATAGGAGCTGAGCTGTGATGAATGGGGAAACATCTATTATGAATATTTTGTGTTCCTCACTTTCTTAGTACAATATTGTTGCCTGACTGAACACACAGAGTTAAATCAAAGGAGGCTGTAAAGGACTTGTGATAAAACCAAGCAGGGAAGGTAAAACAAGGAGTTAAGACAACAATGGCTGGACCATCAGTTGGTGAGAGAATTTCATCTCACTGGCTCCATTCAAGCTGGGATATTTTACTCTTCCCAAAGCTAAATTAAGCCAGAAATCAAAAGACCTTGACTCATTAAAAAGGTGCCCCTGGCAGAAAGGGAGGAGAAGTGATCAGACTGGCTAGCCAGAACATGAATAAAAAAAAAAAGAACAGTCTGACTGAGACACACAGATGCCATGAGCAGGAGCAGCTGCTACACACTGATAGAGATGGAGTTAGGTGGGTTGAGGAGAACTTACAAAGGTGTAAAGAATATCCATGCCTTTTACTGATGGTACAATACACATCAGTATAGGTCTTTTACTGTGGGTGCCCTTTTCGCCAAAGGCTTTGTATATTGAGGGATGAATAACGCTTTGTTTGAGTCACTTTAATCAACTGCTGTCAAAGGCTCCCAAAGAGTAACCTTTGCAGGGTCAGTTGGAACCCATTGAGTTAATCAAAGTTGGTTAATAGGGGACTGTAACCCAGCTAGGCAAATAGCAGAATTCCACCCCAGGAGAAAGTCAAGGCCCAAACACCTATGTGAGTTGTAGTCAGTGATAAGCATGACACAAGCTATTTGGAAAATCTGTCTCTTTGGGCTCTAGGAATTAAAACCACCATCTTACACTCCACCTAGAAACCAATAGGTAGCCAATACAGATCACAAAACATCAGTCCCACGTGCTCCTGCTGGGAAGTGCTGCTAACCTTCTTCAACAGATCACATGATACCGTAACCCCCTCATTTAGGGACATTGAAAGCACTGGGATTCATACAAATACAACAGTACGAAGACTTAATTGTGGCTACATTTCACATCTCTTTTAATAAGCAGTGAATAAAGAAGGCCACATTAACTATTCATCTAGAGCAGACAGATTTCATTTACATCGTGTGGTCTCTTTTTTTAATCACATTCTGATGCTGAAAGGTCCCGTTTGACACATTTTATCTCCAGGTCAACACAGAGTACTTAGACCTTCTTTCCTGAATGTGACCATATTAAATTTACAATACTTCTTCTCTTGTATAACAATCAAAGATTTTAAAAGCAGCACCGAATAGAAAATAAAACCTGGTAAATTAGCTCTAAAAACTGTAGTTATTCTTACCGCTACTTAAGCCATTTGGTTTCTCTCTGTCTCCACTGTTGTTAATTATCTGTATTACAGTAGCACCTGCAGTCCCATTGTGCTAGGCACTCTGCAGACATATAATAAGAGATGGCCTCTGCCCCAAAGAGCTATCAATCTAAATAGACAAAGTAGACACAATATATGGGAAAGAAAATATCTCCTCATTATACAGTTGGAAAAATGAGGCACAGAAGGATGACGACTTGAGTAAGGTAGAACTGCTTAGAAAAAAATGATGAAAAAACACATTTTAAATTTTCATCAATTTTTTTCTTTGAGATTTTTTTTTTGGGGGGGGGTTGTCAGTAACGGTTCCCCCCAGCCTCCAGTTTTCAACAACTGAAAAAAAATCCAGCCCAAAACAGACAACATTTTTAGTTTTCAAGTTTTCCTTTTTTCAACAAAACCCTGAAAAAAATTAATCAAAAACATACATTTCCCACAGAAACGCCAGCTCTATCATCATTTGTAACAACAGCTCGTAGGAGCCTGAGTCATGAACCAAGACCCCACTTTACTACATGCACAGAACAAAACACAAAACAAAAAGATGCTCCCTGCCCCAATCTATAGAACAGGTGGATAACGTATCACAGGGAATCTATGGCAAAGCCAGGGACTGAATCCAAAAGTGCTTTAACCACCAGACCATCCTTCCATCTTTCATACAAGAAAAAAAGGAAAGTAAATAAAACAAAGTTTTGTCTTCTATAAGAAACTCTGTCATAGACAGAAACACTTCAAGACATTACTTTAAAGACTGCCTGCTATTGTAGTCTTCTTCTATGAAATCCAGGGGGAAGGATACATTGCAAATTGTCTATTTCCTCATGGGGAAAAAAAAGATCTCATCCAATTAAAGACATTCACATTTGCCTCTCTCCGTGCTGTGATAGCTCTGCCTTTGTCTTGCCAAAAAGCTTCTGGCTTCAGGACTGTAACTTCTATTAGGAAAGGGAAAGAGGCAGCCAATCCATAATAAGCAGTCAAGGAATGGGGAAAGGAGGTAATTTATGTATTTTTAATCTTCGAGACAATGATTTTCTCTGGCCGGATGAAAAGCCAAAGTATTAAATCTTTTAAATAAAACATTTCTTTATTATTCTAAGTAAGAGAACAAAGATTATTTGTCTTTTAAGAGTTTAAGACAGCATTATAGCCTTAAGAAATATCACTTTTGTTTGCTACAAAGAATGGAGTGTATTCAACATAAATACAATAAATAATTTCCCAGCATCCATATATTTTTGTAACCTTCCAAGCATTCTATTTCATCTTCCGCACAGTTTAACTTTGTACACCTTGCTTAAACACTTTGGACCAATGGGACCTATTGATGCCTCCTCCCTTGCATCAAGATAAATTATTCACAGGCCAGAGCTAGTTCTAGAAAAGGAACAAGAGAGTCCTGCATTTCTCCTTCAGTTCAACAGATGAATGCTAAGGGAACAATACTGGTTAGGAGGGAAGCAACTCCAAGTAGTTCATAGCACATTGGCCAGAGGTTTATGCAAGGATGAGTAAGGCATTCAGCTGGGACTGAAACGATCTGGGTTCAATTACTGAGTCCTTGCATGACTTTGGACAAGTAATTTAATTTCTCTGTGTCTAAGTTCTCCCTCTCTAAAATCTGGAGAATATGCCTTCTTTCGTTTACACTGTAAGCTAGTCAGGGCAGAGGTTGTCCCTTACCATGTGCAACACATAGTAGAATAGGGCTCTGATCTTGATTGGGGCCTCTCCATTCTACAGGAATACAAATAATAGTAAATATTGGAGAGCTACCTTATATACTTTGCTTGGTCAATAGTCCTACAGAATTTAATTTAGAATCATACCCCTACTTTAGAAATCTGTAGGACGATTAAAAGATCTCTAGAAAGGATTGCAGTCTATACCAAATCTGTAGACTTGCATAGCCACTTCCCACCACTTGGGCCTGGCTATGCCGCCCCCCTCCCCACAGTTATTTCAAAACTTGGGGTTCACAGAACACTCCTTGGCACATGAGCATGATCCCCCGACCTGTTGATGGAAGTAGCATTAGTTTGGGATCCATACACCAACCAGGGTGAGGGGTGTTGTCAATAATAATAATTTGTTTATAACAACCACCAAAGGCCCCAATCAGGCCCAGTGCCCCATTGCACTGAGTGCTGTACAAAAACAGATAAAAAGACAATATTGACCAGGGGGTGAGGGGACAACAATCCAGAAGATGGGAAAAAGTGCAAGTACGAGAGGCGGTGTGGTCTACTGCATAGGGAACTACTCTAGTAATCAAAAACCAGGGTTCTAGTCCACTCTGACCTGCTGTGTGACTTTGGGCAAATCACTTCACTTCTCTGTTACTCCTTCCACCTTATCTATTTTGATTGAAAACTCTTTGGGGTAAGACCGAAGACCTGCCTTTTAATATGTGCCTAGCACAATGTGTCCCCAGGCTCAGTTGGGGCCTACAACAGCTGTGATAAATATAAGAAGCCGGGTGGTGGTGGAAACCATTCGTGGAAAAAAAATACAAGAGGTCCTTCAGTCACTGAGGAGGCTATGAACAAGCTAAGATGTTACTAGGGGACATTTTCCCCATCAAACCTTCTAGTGATCCCCACAGAACACTCCGGTACAATAGGGCAGGATTTTGCCCATATGATATGCCAGTGACATTTCAAGCGATTCATGTAACCTTACTGCAGTGGAGTTATCAAACAAATAAAGATAATGGCAAGGAACTGTTACTGCCATAAAAGAGAATTAGTTATGCTGATTTTAATGGGATTTCACGTCGCGTGAGCCAGAACATATAAACAGCCCTGGGTAGCAAACAGCACTCTGTCCTCCTTCCATCACCCTGTCCCTCCCACTACCGCAATGGCAGATGTTGTGGCTATTCTCACTCATACCAGTGGCATCTGTTTAAAATAAATATGGCCAACTGGGGTACCTAGAAATTAATGATTTACGCTAATTAGCCTAATGAGGATTTCATTTTGCACTCAGTTGGCCTTAGCAGTTTGCTGGGCTTTTTTTTTTTTTTTTTAATTTTTTTTTATTTAAACACAAAACAATATTAACACACATGGTCTGGGGCCTAACTGAAATGAGTCTGATGGTCTCAGTCCAACTTCTATTGGAGCAGCATCCATACCAAAAATGCCACAAGCACTAATTAGGCCCCTTGTTGCTAGCCTCTGCAGATGGGCCAAGGACTGAACGGAGGCTAATGTACCTCTTAAAGTAGTCCCTGTAGGCCAGGGATTCACAGGGGGCTAGGGGAGAATAAAGTTGGCAGTGCCCAGTGCTTATGCTGTGTATAAATCAAGTACTATATTATAGACCTGATTCTCCTCTGATTTACACTACTGTAAATTGAGAATAACTCTGTTGAAGACAAAGGCATTATATTGATGTAAAATTGGTGTAAATGACAGAGAAACCATACCCAGAGTCACAAGAGTTTTCAATCCAGCACTGCCCAAGCAAGAATTTAAAAAACAAACTTATTTGGAGTTTTGTCTTCCTGGTTTGGATTATTTAGTATTTTTTGACAGTTGATGTTTCTTCTTGATAGTGCTTTTATCTTCCAAACAGGGTTTATTTTGAGAAAATTTAGTTTAGTAACAGAAACAAATTAGCCATTCACAAAAGACAGAGATGCACTTTCATTTCTCTGTAGTTCGATATTATTTCTAACATATTAAAAATAAATACATAAGGCCACTAACCTCTCCTCATTCGGGCCCCAAATCCGCAAAGCACATGCATGAATTTAAGCACGTGCCTACGTACATCCCTATTCAGCAAAATACTTAAGCAAATGTGCTTGAGTCCCAATCAAATTAAAGCACGTTTTAAGCACATGCTTACGTACTTTGCTGAATCAGGGCCTCAATCCCCAATTCAGCTCTCAGTCATTGGAAAGACACCCCTGGATTTCAACGGGAGTTGGATTAAGCATTCCAATAGCTCCTCAAGATGCACTTCCATCACAAGACTTGTGAGAAATTAGACAATTCAGACCTTATAGATAGCAAGTGTGAAAAATCGGGACAAGGGTGGGGGGTAATAGGCGACTATATAAGCCAAAGCCCCGAAAACTGGGACTGTCCCTATTAAATCGGGACATCTGGTCACCCTAGCTCCTGGCAAGGAGAAATGCCTGGATGGGCTGGTGTGGAGGTTTAGGGGAGTCAATGAAGGCACCAGGGTCCACCCACATGGTTTCCTATTAGAATTGGAGTCATAGGATTTTTTGTAAAAACATGTCTCTCTGCCATGCTGTGTGCTGATCTTCACTGGGTAACCTTACTGATGTTACTCATGTCCTCCTTCCTTTTGCCAACAGAAAAGGGATGTTTTGCTGAGGACATGATTCAATTTGAGGGGGTGCAGAGAAGAGCCGCAAAAATGATTGGAGGCCTGGAAAATACGCCTTACAGTGAGAAAGTTAAGGAACTCCATTTGTTTAGCTTGTCCAAAATAATATCAAGAGCTTACTTGATTATGGTGAATAAGTACCTCCAAGGGGAGAACATACTGGGTCCTGAAGGGGTTTTTAGCCTAGCAGATAAAGGTATACAAAGAACCAATGGCTGGGAGTTAAAGCCAGATAAATTCACATTAGAAATAAGGCGCACATTTTTAACACTGACAATATTAGCCATTGGAATAAACTACTCAGGAAAGTGGATTTTGCGTCTCTTGAAGTCTTCAAATCCAGACTGGATGGCCTTTCTGGAAGAGATGATTTAAATCAAACACAAGTTATGAGGCTAAGTACAGGGATAACTGGGTGAAATTCTATGGCCTGTATTATATATGTTGTCAGATGAGAAGATCTATAATGGTCCCTCCTTGCTTTAAAAATCTATGAATGAAGACACACTACATAGATTTTCAAAAATTACCAGTGATTTGGGGGCCTACTTTTTATTGTTTTCTATTTTTTTTATGAACAATTTGAGACATCTTGAAGGAGTCCAGTTTTCAAAAGGTGCTGAGCACCCACCCTGTGAAAATCAAGCTCCTTTAAGGTGTCTCAAGCTGTGCCATCCAAAAACTAAGCCGCATCAAATCACTAATCCCTTCTGAAAATATTGGTCTATAAGTCTGATAGAACTTCACTGAACATTCCACACAATTTGGCTATAACTCAATGTTGGGGGAAGAAGTAACCCTTATACATTCAGTGGCCTCCCTCCTGGTTTGGAGACTGGAACAAATCCCAGGGAATCCCCTAATTTGGACCATACAGGTTGGTGTCATTTCTAGAGAGACAAAACAGGAATTGGGGCCCCATTGTTCTAGATACTGTCCAAGTAAACAACACAGAGGCCTGGTGTACACTTAAAACATAGGCTGACATAATTATGGCGCTTAGGGGTATGAAAAATCCACACCCCTGAGCACCATAGCTATGCCAACCGAACCCTTGTTGTAGACACAGTTTAGTTGATAGAAGAATGCTTGGACTCAGGGAGGTGGAGTTCCTACAGCAACTGAAAAACTCCTTTTGTCACTGTAGTCTCTGTCTACACTAAGGGGCTATACCAGCATAGCTACAGCACCATAGCACCTGTAAAGTAGACATGGCAGAAGACAATCCCCCTACTCCAGAGAGTTCACAATCTAGGATTTAGACAATATGCAAAGAGAGTATAAACCAAAACACAATGAAGTGGGGTTGGGAAGACAAGGTTCCATAGAGACAGGTGTATTTGTGTAAGTTATTAGTCTCTCTGATCTCAGCAGCCCTAGGCAGTCATCAGCCTATCCAGTGCCAGATGGCAGTGATCTGTAGGCATGGTGGCTATATTCTGCTCTCATTCATCATGCACTACTCCCACTGAGGTCAATGGGAGTTTTGAGCAGAAACTTTGCAGGAGAAGCTAACTAATAAATGCCATACAGCCTGCTCCAAAGTCAAAAGATGGGAACAAGAATTCTGTGTGGAGAGGGGAAGCCTGATTCTTAGTTAGATTAAGTCCCCTTTACTCGGGGAGTGCAAAGTGGGGGTAAATCCAGCGTAACTGATCATTCAAGGTAGAAAAAAATGCAGTTAATATCTTACTCGATTCAAAGCCCACTTAAGTCAATGATAATTTTGAAAGCAATTCAGGGTGGAATATAGCAGTAAACATCTGATACAACAGCAGCTTTAGACATCTGATATAACTAGTACCAAGGAGAAGGAAATATTATCCTGTGCAAGATGGACTGTGTTTTGAAGCTTCCTTTGAAGAAGCAGATTAACCTCAGGATGTTACTGTCTTTTGTGACATGGGGATGGGGGGAGGGGATGGGGGGAGGGAGAGGAATAAGAATATCTACCTTTTCTTTTCTTTTGAATCCACATTGTTTAGAATCTACCATTTCATAATCTTCTTTCAGAAGATTTAGCTGGAATTTATATAACTGAAGGAAGAATGAGGTGGGGTGGAGTGGGGCAAAATCTTTAAATTGCATCTATCAGCAGAGTAACTTAAATCTAAGGCTGATGACTCCGGGTCAGGATTTGTTTTAAATCTGCCTTGGAAGCAACTGCGTGCTTCAGGAGATTGGTAATGAGATATAGAGCCTTTCACCCTCTACGATTCCAGTTCAAATCCAGGTCATTAGTAGCTTTAAGCACTAAGAGGAAAGGAGGAATGGAAACATAGCTCCCCTCCTATGCTAAAAAGCAAAGTGGAGGTCTCCATTCTCTACCTGACTTAGATAAATCAATGGTCCCCCAGCTCCCCTTCTCAAATGGTGCAGTGAGAGCTCCCCCTTCTGTTTCTAACTATCCTGTTTCTAAGTTATCTGGTTGTTTTGTGGCTGATGTGAAATAAATGACACAGTCCAGTTCCCAGTTGGCAATGTCGATATCATAGAAAAAACATAGTTGTCCCATGTATTGACAACCAGAGATAGTCACTGCCTCAAAAAAGCACTTACTATATAGGAGGCACTCAATAGACATACACTATCTAAAATAATAGTCACCCCATGTTGACATAGCATATAATTATCATACAAACCTAAGATTGAAAAACATGTCCTGGGTATTTGCAATAGAGATGCAGAATATAAAATCTAATGATAAGAAAAGCACATTGCCCTTGTATTGCATCACTCATCCCAAGGATCTCAAAACACTTCAAATACTTTCATTAACTACATCTCATAACATCCTTACAAGGTAGAATAGTATTAGAGCACGTCAAAAAAATTCCAATGAAACCCGATTCTGTTGGAAAACAATGGTCTGAAGAAATCAAAACATTTGACGGGAATGTATTGTGACAAAGTTCCTCCTCTATCTTGGTGGGTCCTGCGCTTATTGGCGGATTTTCTTGCCTCAGAGATTCACCATGTGGGTTGGGGAACAGCCCAGAGACCTTCCCCTCTGGAAGAACCCACCGTCCAGGTCAATTGGGAGGTTTGGGGGGAACCCGGGCCCGCCCTCTACTCCGGGTTCCAGCCCAGGGCCCTGTGGACTGCAGCTGTCTATAGTGCCTCCTGTAACAGCTGCATGACAGCTACAACTCCCTGGGCTACTTCCCCATGGCCTCCTCCAAACACCTTCCTTATTCCCACCACAGGACCTTCCTCCTGGTGTCTGATAACGCTTGTGCTCCTCAGTCCTCCAGCAGCACACCCTCTCACTCTCAGCTCCTTGTGCCTCTTGCTCCCAGCTCCTCACACTCGCACCACAAACTGAAGTGAGCTCCTTTTTAAAACCCAGGTGCCCTGATTAGCCTGCCTTAATTGATTCTAGCAGCTTCTTCTTAATTGGCTCCAGGTGTCCTAATTAGCCTGCCTGCCTTAACTGGTTCTAGCAGGTTCCTGATTACTCTAGTGCAGCCCCTGCTCTGGTCACTCAGGGAACAGAAAACTACTCATCCAGTGACCAGTATATTTGCCCTCTACCAGACTCCTGTACCCCACTGGTCTGGGTCTGTCACAGTATCAATGTTGTTTAAATTTGCCAAAAAATTATTGAAGTTCTTTATTTTGATGCCATTCCACTTCATTTTGACTAATGTTTTGACTTATGTTACATTATATAAAAGTGAGAACACAACACTTCAAACTTATCAAAATGAAATGTTTTGATATTTCTCAAATGAAATTTTTTGAAGGTTATGTCTGTGGGAAATTTTGACTTTACACTCTGATTTGGGATGAAAGGAAATTTCAAATGGTCAGAATTTCCTATGGAATGGAAATTCTGAGTCCCAACCATGTCTAATAAATATTACCATCCCCATTTTAGAGATGGCTAAATTGAGGAAGAGACATTAAGTAGCTTTCCCAAAGTCATATAGCAAGTCAATGACAAAACCCAATGAAAAACCCAAGTCCTACATTCCCTGTACTCTTAGTGAATTTGACACTACAGAGAGCTAAACACACTGGCACTTGTTTAGTTTTCAGCATGTTGCTAGCCCCATTCAAAACAATGCACATGCTTATGCGCATTAACGAATGTGCAACTTAGGTGGTGGCTTGTAGTCCCTCCCAAGAACAGATGAGGTAAATATAAAATATCTATCAAATTCACTTTATGTTTCTTGAGTAGGATTAATCAGGTAGCAATTCAATAAGCTAAAATACAACCCAAAATGTATGTTTACAGAGTCTCCCATGCCAGCAAAAAAAATGCAAGTATAACTCAAGGAAGATGCAAGGCATGCAAGGTTTAATGCAAAGAATATACAAATATGATTCCTAGGTAAGGACCTATTATGTGCATTCCCCTTGGATCTTATGTATGCATGATTCTTCACTCTTAGCATAACTACTGCTGTGGATCCTTGTACACTAAAAACTGTACTGAGACCCACCATACTCATTGGCCTAATTTTTCAAAAGTGGCTAATCAAGTTCAAGCTCTCTGTCCTTATCCTCAAGATATTTGACAGTTTCAGCCCAGGATATCTACGATCTCACCTAAAGCTCCTGAATGAACACTGTGATCAAAAACTCCTCCTCTCAGGCACAATGGAACTTTCTACCACAAGGGTAAAGCTTGTCGGTGCAGGAGACAGAACTCTCTTGGGGGTCAATCCCAGACTGTGGGATGAACTCTTACAGAGACTAAACACCATCCCAAACATCACCACCTTCCACTCCATGTACAAGGTGCACATCTTGCAGTCTCTACTATAACCAAAACAAAACACTATACTGAACACATAACCCTCCCCCCTAGAGAGGATCAGAGCTTAAACCACGTTAGTCACATCACTCATCTCACTATTAGAAGACGCTCAGCTTCTAGTGATGAGGGCAATATAAGAACCCATACAGAATAGAATAGGCGATTTGAAGGTACCCTACTTGTCACACTTAGAGGGTTTCATTTTCATTGTGCACTCCACAGTTATGAAAATCAGACTCTTTCTGAGGGGCCTTAATTTGGGCACCCCAAAACTAAAGCCCATTTAGGTTGCAATTTCCAAATAGGTCTAAGGGAGATAGACTCACACTTAAAATCCTAAATCACTAGCTACTTAGGAAAAGTTAGATCACAAAACATACTTATTACTATGTTTTGCTAGAAATGACAAAATTGTTTTATTCTGACAATAATCATGCATGATTCCCCGCACTACCTAGAAATACTGAACATTATTTTATGCAACAGAGTTAGAATATATAAAACAAAGGATAACCTAACTTAGCCCCCCAAAATAAATACCTTCTCTACATCCTACTCTGATTAAATGTTACACATAACATATAAAACTGAGAAGTGCATTAGGAACCACTCTGTTTACTACAATTAACTGTCCCCCCTCTCCCCAGCCAAGTCCTGTTGGCCAGTCAGCATTTCTCAGTAGTTTGGTCTTTGTTAACTGCACTAAGCTTTTGCTGGTATGGCTTTTTTTGCTCAGCTATGCCAATATAAGATGCATCACACTGGGAACGCTTTGCCCGTATACTAGACCGGTATTCCTACACTGGCAAAGTGCTCCCAGTGTAGACGTGGTCTTATACTAGGTCCCTGAACTCTTTTGTGGATAAAAGCTGTATCTACATTAGAAAGGTTTGCTAGTATAGCTGTGCTGGCAAACTTTTTCTAGAGTAGAATACACTTTAGTGAAGCAGACCAGGGTTGAATTAGGGAATGGAGACAGTTCCTAGAGGGAATCATTTTAAGATTTAATTAGAGCTGGTTGCATTTATTTGTTTATTTTTATTTACTATTTTTGACCAGCCCTAGTTCTGATCCCAAGACCCTTCCAGTCAATGGAAATTTTCCCAAAATTACGTCCAGCAGTTACTGGACCAGGATCTTGGTGAGGACTGAGTCACATACATACAGTTGTGCAGAGGGATCTAGCAGTTTTGGTGCCCATGCTGTATCTTTCCTGTAGATACATTGCCCCGCCTCTAGAGTTCTTAATATATCACTCTCCATGACTATTGATATAGCTTTTTAAATCAAAATGAATTGTGTTCAGATGCCCCACTTTTAGTTATTCCAAATCAGCCCAATTGCATATAATTTTGAGCTTGCCCCACTGTCCACAAATAGGCATAGAGTTCTAAAACGCTCATTCAAAAGAAGGAAACAAAGGAATTTCAAATTGCAAATACTAGGCACCAAGAGATTCCTGGGTAACCTTCATCTCCTATTCATATAAATGGGAACTGATGTTTTAATTCTTAGGCCTGGTCTACACTAGGAGTTTATATCGAATTTAGCGCCGTTACATCGAATTAACCCCGCACCCGTCCACACCACAAAGCTATTTAGTTCGACATAGAGCTCTCTTAAATTCGACTTCTGTACTCCTCGAAAACGAGAGGAGTAGCGCTAAATTCGAAATGGCCATATCGAATTAGGCTAGGTGTGGATGGAAATCGACGGTAATAGCTCCGGGAGCTATCCCACAGTGCACCACTCTGTTGACGCTCTGGACAGCACTTCGAGCTCGGATGCTCTGACCAGCCACACAGGAAAAGCCCCGGGAAAATTTGAATTCCTTTTCCTGTCTGGCCAGTTTGAATCTCATTTTCTGTTTGGACAGCGTGGAGAGCTCAGCAGCACTGGCAACGATGCAGAGCTCTCCAGCAGAGATGGCCGTGCAATCTAATAGAAAGAGGGCCCCAGCATGGACTGATCGGGAAGTCTTGGATCTCATCGCTGTGTGGGGCGATGAGTCCGTGCTTTCAGAGCTGCGCTCCAAAAGAAGGAATGCAAAGATCTACGAGAAGATCTCTAAAGCCATGGCAGAGAGAGGATACAGCCGGGATGCAACGCAGTGCCGCGTGAAAATCAAGGAGCTGAGACAAGGCTACCAAAAAACCAAAGAGGCAAACCGACGCTCCGGATCCCAGCCCCACACATCCCGTTTCTACGAGGCACTGCATTCCATCCTAGGTGCGGCCGCCACCACTACCCCACCACTGACCGTGGACTCCGAGGATGGGATATTGTCCACGGCCGGTTCCTCGTCGGAAATGTTAGGTGACGGGGAAGATGAGGAAGGAGATGAGGAGGACGAGGCAGTCGACAGCGCTTGCACCGCTGATTTCCCCGACAGCCAGGAGCTCTTCATCACCCTTACCGAGATCCCCTACCAACCGTCCACAGCCGTTACCCCGGACACCGAATCAGGGGAAGGATCAAGCAGTGAGTGCTTTAAACATCTCAACATTTCATTTAAACATAACTGGAATATTTATATTGTTAAGAATGGGCTTTTCAGTCACTCATTTAAACATAGAAACTTTTATTTATAACAAAACAGGAATATTAACTATATTTGTAATTTGTTGTTCATGATTTAGTTGGCTTACTCAACTATTTAGTCCTAACTATGTATAGAAAATCAAATAATGTCCGGATATTCATGATTAGGCCACCACAGGACGCTCCACTCTGTAGTCCCTTATGCTGCACTTAAATGAAAAGACGGTCAATGTGCCCGGGAATGGACAGAGAGTCCTCCTGGGATAGCTCGGCACAGCTCTCCTGGAGGTACCGCTCAAGCATGCGCATGAGGTTCCGCGGCAGGGCGATCCTGTTCGGTCCCCCGTGGTAACACACATTCCCACGCCATGAGTCCATCAGGTAGTCCGGGATCATTGCTTGGCACAGCATGGCGGCATACGGCCCTGGCCTCTGCATGGTCTCACGAAGCATCCTTCCCCTCTCGGTCTCCGAGATCCTCATCAGTGTAATATCACACATGACGCCCTGCTTTAAATTAGGGAGGGGAATGTTAGTATTGGGACTGCTTTACAGCCACGCGGTGGAGGCGGCAGAGGGGCAGCATACAGGGAGCTTTCCCGGGGACAGCCGCGAGGTGGTGGGACAGGGGCAGAGCTCATGCTTCCCTGATTGCTGCCAGCAGAGAGTGGCCTTGCATTCAGTGCGAAAGGAGCCCAGTGCTACTATTACATTTTTAAGCTGCAACAAGTCTACGGCTTACCATGTTTTCCTGCAACAGAAGTAGAGGTGTCCTGCAATGCTTCTCTGATCGCAACTGCAGGACCCCAGGCAGTCAAGGCGAGGGCCGAAAATTCGACCTTGTCCTGAGTGCGCATGTGAAAGGTCCAGTGCATGGTGTTGTTCACAGAGAAAGACTATGTTCTTTGTTAGCAACTTCATTTATCTGTCTCAGGAATTTACTCCCTTTTTCCCATTCCCACAGACACATCTGCGACTGTCTCCCAACCCAGCCTGGCATCACACTCCCAGAGGCTAGCGCAGATTAGGAGAAGGAAGAGAAAGACGCGTGAAGACATGTTTTATGAACTTATGGAGTGCTCACGAGAGCAGGCAGCCCAGACGACACAGTGGAGGGAGAACTTGTCACAAATGCACAGAGCAGTCATGGAACGGGAGGAGAGGTGGCGCCAGGAGGACCAGCAGGCTACTCAAACCCTGCTTGGACTAATGAGGGAGCAAACGGAGATGCTCCGGCGCCTAGTGGATGTTCTGCAAGACCGGAGGCAGGAGGATAGAGCCCTGCTGCTGTCTATCTCTAACCGCCCTCCCCCGCCACCAAGTCCCACACCCCCCTCACCAAAAGTCCAAAGAAGGAGGGGCGGCAAGGGCCGTTAAAACTGTCAGTCGGCCCCTGCACACTGCTGCAGCAATGGAAGGCTCTTGTTCCAAAGTTTGAAAAGTCCTTTCCTACCCATCTCACAATAGCCCACGTCCAAGTTTCCTCCCCCCCTTTTCATGTGCGGTTCATAATAAAACATCTGTTTCTGTTAAGTACTGTTTCCGAGAGTGTCTTTTGGAGGGGATTCTGTCTGAAGGGGGGGAAGGGGTTTGTTACTTGGACAGGACAGTCACCTGTAGCAGGCTACAGAGGCGGGGGCAGGTCCAGCATCAGGACACATACACAGTACAGTCACCAGTTACCCTGGTCAGTCTGGGAGGCGGTTTTCATGTTCTGGGGTGCGAGGGGGTTGATCTGTGACTTTGTGGCGGGGGAGGGCAGTTACAGATCTTCTGCCGCGGTCCTTATCCTGGATCACAGAGCCACGCAGCAGGGGATCTGTTACCCTCCGCCCCCTGCCAGAAAGTCACTTGGCCGACACATACATGCAGTCCCGCCCAGGACTGCTGGCAGGCTGCGTTGAAACAACCAATCCAGCACTGCGGAGCCTGTCATTCCCGGAGTTTAGAAGCATCATTTGCATCAAAACACTAAACCCGCCCCCCGCCACAGTCTGCGTCCCCGGTTTAAAACATTCCCGCGAAAACAGTAAGAAAGAGAACCTTGTTCAGTAACAAAACGGAACAGATTTTATTTGTTGGGAAGGTGGGGAAGGGGGTATGTAACTTGGAAGGATAGTCAACAGTAACTGGGTAAAGAAACGGGGGCAGGTTCAGCATCTGTGTCCACAAAGTAAACAGTCACTGGAGACCCTGCTCAGTCAGGAACCTGGCTTTCAAAGCCTCCCTGATGCACAGCGTGTCCCGCTGGGATCTTCTAATCGCCCGGCTGTCTGGCTGGACGTAATCAGAAGCCAGGCTATTTGCCTCAAGCTCCCACCCCGCCATAAAGGTCTCCCCCTTGCTCTCACACAAATTGTGGAGCACACAGCAAGCTGCTATCACAATGGGGATATTGGTCTCGCTGAGATCACAGCGAGTGAGTAGGCTTCTCCATCTCCCCTTGAGACGGCCAAAAGCACACTCCACCACCATTCTGCACTTGCTGAGCCGGTAGTTGAATAGTTCTTTCCCTGAGTCCAGTGCGCCAGTGTAGGGCTTCATGAGCCAGGGCATTAGCGGGTATGCAGGGTCCCCGAGGATGACTGTAGGCATCTCCACATCCCCAACAGTTACTTTGTGGTCCGGGAAGTAAAGACCTTCCTGCAGCCGTCTACACAGACCAGAGTTCCTGAACACCCTAGCGTCATGAACCTTGCCAGGCCATCCAACGTAGATATTGGTAAAACGTCCCCGATGGTCCACCAGTGCTTGCAGCACCATGGAAAAATACCCCTTTCTGTTGATGTACTGGCTGGCCTGGTGGTCCGGTGCCAGGATAGGGATGTGAGTCCCATCTATAGCCCCACCGCAGTTTGGGAATCCCATCTCGGCAAAGCCATCTCTGATGAGCTCCACGTTTCCCAGGGTCACTACCTTAGATAGCAGTAGCTTGACGATTGCCCTGGCTACTTGCATAACAGCAACCCCCACGGTAGACTTGCCCACACCAAAGTGGTTAGCGACGGACCGGTAGCTGTCTGGCGTTGCGAACTTCCAGAGGGCTATGGCCACTCGCTTCTGGACAGTCAGGGCTGCCCGCATCCGGGTGTCCTTTCGCTTCAGGGCAGGGGACAGCAACTCACACAGTTCGAGGAAAGTCCCCTTCCGCATGCGAAAGTTGCGCAGCCACTGGGATTCATCCCAGACCTGCAGCACTATGCGGTCCCACCAGTCCGTGCTGGTTTCACGGGCCCAGAATCGCCGTTCAACAGTATCAACAAGACCCAGTGACAGCGAGATGTCCTGGGCGCTGGGTCTCATGTTCTCAGAGAGGTCGGAGCTAGTGTCCGACTTCATGCCGTCACGGTGGTGCCGTGGCCTCCTCTCATGATTGATCTGCAGCTGCCTCTGGTACAGGTGGAGGAGAAGCTGCGAGGGATTGAGAACTGCCACAACTGCAGCGATGGTCGCAGCGGGATCCATGCTCGCACTGCTGTGGCGTCCGCGCTGTCAGTAATCAGAAAAGCGCGCGAACTGATTTCCCGCCGGCGCTTTCAGGGAGGGAGGGAGGGAGGTTGTGAGTGACGGACGGATGACGACAGGCGCCCAAAAGCACCCTCGACACATTTTTTTACCCAGAAGGCATTTGGGGCTCGACCCAGAATTCCAATGGGCAGCGGGGACTGCGGGAACTGTGGGATAGCTGCCCACAGTGCACCGCTTCCAATGTCGACGCTTGCCCCGTTAGTGTGGACTCACAAAGTCGAATTACTGTCCTTAGTGTGGACACACACGTTCGACTTAGTAATATCGATTCCACATAGTCGAATTAACTAAAATCGAAGTACTCTCGTAGTGTAGACCAGGCCTAACATTCCAGCCCAAAATTATCTGCTGATGTAAACAGAAACGGTTCTTTTGACTTTTTCCAGGGAATTAGTCCCTCCATCTCACTCATAGCAAAGAAGAGAGTCAAAATATACCCTTTGGAGTCTGAGCTTTGAAATGCCCTGTGTTGCTTAACAGAGAACTCTATTCTGAAACCAGTGCTTGAGAGAGAGAGAGAGAGCGCGCAAGCGAGTTACAGTTAGAAGACCTTAAGTACTTCTATACCCAAATACCTTAGTGCCTCAAAATCTTTAATGTACATAACACAACTATGAGGTAGGGAAGGTCTATCACCGTGTTTCTCAAACTGGGGCCGCCGCTTGCGTAGGGAAAGCCCCTAGTGGTCCGGGCTGGTTTGTTTACCTGCCCCGTCCGCAGGTCCAGCAGATCGCGGCTCCCACTGGCTGCGGTTCGCTGCTTCGGGCCAATGGGAGCTGCTGGAAGCGGCGCGGGCCAAGGGACGTTTGAGAAACACTGTTCTATCATCCTCATTTTACAGATGGGAAACAGACCCAGAGAGGCTAAGGTCACACACAAATTCTGTGGAGGAGCAGAGAAGAGAGCTTAGGTCTCCCGAGTTTTAAGCTAGTACCTTAATCACTGAAACATCCTTTTGCCCCTGGAAAAGTTCCCTACTGCTTTTGAAAGGCCAGCTCCCCAATATTTTGTCTAGGTTTTGTAGAACCTGTTCACGACTACCCATGCTATGTGCACTATTCAGTATGACACAGAAGGAATGCATAATGATGGGCAAGTTTTGTTGAAGCTAGTAGCTAATTTAGACTCAGCTTTCCTTAATAAACCAAGGATCTTCACTTGTTCTTTTAAGTTATCCTCAAAAGGCTTTATTTCAACATTGCAGATGAAGATATAGTCTTTTTAAGTAACCGCTTTACCCTCTTTGGGAGGCAATTAAGCAGTGTAAAAAAATTACCACCTTCTGTTTCTATTCTCGTTATGGTGGATAATTGGTTTGTTTTAAAAGAAAGAGAGACAGAACTATTCAGACATTGCCCATTTCAACATTTCTAACTATTTGAGACTATAGGTGCAAAAAACTGATTCAGACAAGTTGAGGTATAAAATATCTGGTCGTCCCCTGAATTCACCCCCATGCTCCCACACACCTTCTCCCCAGCCCCTGCCAATCATTGCTTCTCGAACACTCCCATTAACACATACTATTGGCTCAAGAGCTTTAACCTCTGCAGCTTCTGCTCTCATGCCCAGTGCTCTTGGATTTTCCCATCTCTTCTTGCATGTAATTCCTAATTTCCTGGTCCTGCAAAGGTACATGTGAAAACATGTTTAAGCCTCTGCAGGATCAGGCCTCAAGTTCTCTTGCCTCTACTTCCTCCTGTCATTATGTTGCTCTAACTCTGGAGCAGGTTGTACAATTTATGTGGCAGTTAAAGGTGAATGCAAAACGAAGAGGTAATGCAGACTGCATTGAATTTTAAATCTCCAGTTGACAATCTTTTCATGTTTCACATTTGGTCTGATTGATTGGTTTTAAGTCTCATGGGTTTCAGTAAATATACCCAGATTAGGAAGAGGTTAAAAAGAAAATGATGAATTACAAATTCAAGAACATGCTTGTTACCCTAACTAACCTGTTCAGGAAAGAGGAGATGATGTTTTATTTGTTGTTCCAAATCCGCTCTGTTCTGCAGTCAATGTTTGTACCTGTTAGAAGCATGATCTGCGTTAACTTTTTGTCAGTACAGTATAAAACCTCTAAACTACTGTATCAATGCCATCTTTTAAGAGGATCTAGTCTGTGTAATGCCTGGAATTGATCAAAGAATAGGGTGAGGAAATGGTAGAATTTTCTCATGTTTTTTACTCACAAAAGTCCAAAAATTCAAATCAAAATTGAAAAAAAAAATGAAAAATGCTTACCATAAAATTCCCAAAATGGTGAAAAAATACAGATAAATATAATGAAATTTTCCTTTTTTGTTGTTAAAATAATAAAAATGCAACGACTAACAAAAATGCAGCCAGCTTACCCTCCATCACACTTTTTAGCAAAGACAACTCTGGATTTTCAGCTTCAAAGCTGAGCTACCTCCTGAGTTAAAGGAAGAACTGGTAGTGGTAGTAGCTTCTTATCTTTTATCTGGACCAGCCATTAGAGGGGGACATGGCATGCTTAGCCATTGTATTGCATGTTGCATAATGTGGATCTACTTAGAAAAATTACTATGTAAAAATGGTGTCTTACTTTAAACATTGGATCCTTGTGTGCCTTCAATCTTAGTGCACTGTGTGCTGCACAGAATCAACACAGCTGCAGAAAGATAAACTCTTGAGCTTCTGCTAAAGATTTGACAGCAAAGTTTCAACTGCAGGACCCACAATTTCCCTTCACTTACACCTGTGCAACCCCCTTGACTTCCCTGTGTTGCACAAATGTAATGCAAGAAAGAATTAGAAGACAGATACATCACAGGCATGTACACGAGGGCAGAATTGGACCTGCAGGATTTATTACCAGTGCTGAGGCATGAATGAGAAACAACCCAGCTTGACTCTCAGAGCCCTAAGTGAGAGTCTGCAGGGCTCAGTTAGAAAAAAAAAATCAATCTTTAGACAGATAAGTTGAGCAAATTTGATCAGGAAATCATTTAGACATCAGTAATATGAAACCGAAGCTATTATAGTTATTCATCTTTCAGCATGATCCTGAGTCATGCTTAGTAAAAGGATAAAGAATCCCTTTATTTCTTCATATTCTGGTATAGCAATAATATCTAGCTAGTAGAAAAGACTGGCAAATGACAAGTACAATATTTTACAGTGATACAAACTTAACAAGTGGCATGCAACAATTCTGAGCATTAAGTGCA
Organism: Emys orbicularis; assembly: GCF_028017835.1. Classification (NCBI taxonomy): domain Eukaryota; kingdom Metazoa; phylum Chordata; order Testudines; family Emydidae; genus Emys; species Emys orbicularis. The sequence continues at coordinate 139,116,954 of NC_088684.1, forward strand.
CTAGAGAGCATTTAAGAGAAAATGAATAAAATATTTTAATAATGTAAGATGGGATTTTCAAGGGCACTCGGTGTCGGTCTAACTCTGCAGCCATGGAAGTCAATGGGAGTTTTATGACTGACTTTCTATAGGAGCAGAGGTATGAAAACATTGAGTGCTTTGAAAACCCTGCATGAATTCTTATTTATAATGCAGTAACACCTAGGAACCCTAGTCATAGATCAGAGTCCCGTTGTGCTAGGTGCTGTACAAACACAGAACAAAAAGATGTTCCCTGCAGGAAAGAGCTTACAATAAAGTGCAACCTGGGAAATGTAATAATCTTCATAGTTTCTTACATTCTTAATCAAAGATTGCTATATTCTAACAAGGATTCTTAACATCAAGTCAAATATTCTGTCTGAGTGTATCATTAACTTTTAAAACAAATGTCATACAATCCAGATGATCAGAAAAGCAGCACATCTAACAACATGGTGACCCCTGGGGCCTAGGGGAACTGGTTCACTGCTGGCTAAGAGGAAAGAATGCTACTTACAGAATCATAATCGGGGAGTCGCCCATCTAACCCCTGTTCTGATCTAACCCTGCTTAGCTTTCTGGAGTTGAAGAGCTCACAGCCAAAAGCAGCGTAACGACAAACTTTGAGCCAGAGAATTTGGCCTTTAATTTCACTCAAGTCAAAAGCATCTCCATCTCTGCAAGGGCAGGGAGACCAAAACGCCCCCACTCCTCCAGGAGTTTAGTTTGGAGAATTGCCTGAGCCAGAATAAATGGCATCTCTCATCCCAAATCAATAGTAACATCCTGATTCTCCATTGCTCTGTGCCTTGTGAAGTCATTTACATCAGTGCAAAGTGCATGTAAATAGTTGCCATTCTGATCTGGTATCATTTTGAATTCACTTTGCACTGATGTAAAGAGCCCAAGAATATGCAAGGTAACAGAGAACCAGGCCCTAAGTGTATAGCGGTGAGTTAGCAAGCGCTTTCATCCCTCCAGCTAGCTACATTTGCTGCAATTCCGGCAAGATCAGCCCAATAAGAACTGCACACGCCATTTCACTATCTGGCTTGACTAAACATACTGCTCTGGCTTTCCTCTGTGAGAGTTACCATCAGAGATACAGGCCTCTTAAATAGCGAGTCTGTTACATGCTCCCCATCAGCATGGCTTCAAGTACAGAGCTGCTCACATAACTCCTCTGTAAAGTGTAGGTACACAAATGCATGCCTTGCTTTTCAACTGCCCTAATGGGGTCTGTCATGGGTGGCCGGTGAGTCAGATATTTGGCCCTTCCTTCTTAGGCTAATACTGTGGTGCTTTGTTTCACTTCCTGGGCTTGGTTGTTATTTCCTTCGGCTGCTACAAGATGGCTGAAGTGGCCTTCACTTATAATCTATTTTGCCTCCCACTTTTTAAAAATGTCTCAGGTGTCACCCTTGAAATCAGCGATAAACAAGCTTAAACCACTTACCAAACATACATACAGCAACTGTATACGACTGCAACAATTGTGCTGATGCAACATGACTGAAGTCAAAGCGCAAAGCACAAGAGCATGGAGTTCAGCCACATACTCAACCAGAACTTTGGATCAGGGATGTATATTGGCTGCAGCAGTATCAGAAGGGAATTCTTCCTCTGTACTTCCATTGCCTCATGCAATCATAAGGTACTGTCTTAGCTGCAAGATTAATGATTAATTCAAGGTTAATGAGTTGATTCACTAATAAAAATATTGAATAGTACTGGTCCCAGAACTGACGCCTGCAGGACCCCTCTAGATACACCCTCCCAGTTTGACAGTGAACTATTGATAACTACTCTCGGAGTATGGTCTTTCAACCAGTTGTTCACTCACCTTCTAGCAATTTCATCTAGACTGCATTTCCTTAGATGGCTTATGAGAATGGCCGTATGGGACAATGTCAAAACACTTACTAAAATCAAGATATAATGGGTCTGCTGCTTCCCCATCATTCCACTAAGCCAGGTCAGGAAGTAGAAGGATGGGGGGGTGGGGAGAAGAAGGCGGAAACGGAGACATGGTTGCCATAGTTACTTGCCATACTGGCTGAAGAGAAAAATTAAACTGATAGGGAAAAGACAGGTATAAAGAGATACTTAGTTTGATTTTTAATATATAAATTATTTGCCAGCTTGGAAATTCGAACCAATTTGCACTCATTGAAATACTTTGTACATTCTTTCAGAAACTTATTATCTAAGTACTATACCTGGGATTGGCCTGGCCTTCAGAGGAGCTGTGATCCCAAAGCCCCTGTGAAAAGCAGACCGTATTTGTCTTGTATGAAGAGGGAGCCTTAAGTTTTTGGAAGATTTTGATAAAGGAAAGAGTAAGGCGATAGTATCCCCTTTGGTTCTTGCCCCAAGGAAGGGAAGTGACCGACCATTATATCCCTAGTGCAGGGGTTCTCAAACTTCATTGCTCTGTGACCCCCTTCTGACAACAAAAATTAGTACACGACCCCAGGAGCCAGAGCCCAAGCCCCACAACCTCGGGCAGGGGGGACAAAGCCAAAGCCCAAGGGCTTCAGCCCAAGGGGGGGAAGGGTGCTCTGTAACCTGAACCCCACCACACAGGGCTGAAGCCATTGGGCTTTGGCTTCGGCCCTGGGGCTCAAGCTTCATCTTCCACCCCAGCACGTCTAATGCCAGCCCTGGAAACCCCATTAAAACGGGGTCGTGACCCACTTTGGGGTCCCGACCCCCAGTTTGAGAACCTCTGCCCTAGTGTATAATCAGTTGGTTATTGCATCTGTGCACTACTGCCCTCTACTGGGTGGAATCAGAATTGGCCTATATTGCCAAAAACTATTGGAGATTCTCCTGTAGCTCAGGGACAGGGATCTGTTCTCTTGGAGCAGGAGTTCTGTGTGATTGTGACCTGCAGCACAGAGGGACATCTATCTAGTCCAAGGTGACCACAGATTTGTGATAAGGTGTTTTGCATTTCACTGGGGACTTAACAGAATTACTAAAAACAAAACAAAACCTCCCACCAAAAAATTAAAAACAAACAAACAAACTGGTATTTCACTGGACTTTCCCAGAGTAGAATTTTGTTGTTGTTTAAATTTAACAGATGAGGAGGAGGAACATGATAACCATCTATAGGTATCAGAAGGTAGCAAACTAGCAATGAAGGAACTCTGAGGGGCTTGCTTTGTGAGTGACAGTGTGTCCTTGTACAGCTCCCATCACCATATTATCTCATAACACTGCTGGACAGTAAAGTGTGTGTGTGTGTGTGTGTGTGTGTTTGTTTTAAACAGATGGGGCACTAAGGGTTGAAGAGATTAAATGACTTGCCCAAAGTGACCATAGAACCAAGAACTGTCCCAGATATTCTCAATACTAGTCCAGTACCTTAACTGAAAGGCCATCCTTTCTCCCCACAAATTAAGCTGAAGGGGAGACAGATGCATTAGCTGATGACTACAGGGGCATTGACATAAACCTCTGCCTGCAATAGCTCAACTGCACACACTAGGTGTCCCAGTTCATACATGGTAGCTTGAAACCCATTTATACCCATGCTCATGTGGTCAATTCAGCAGCGGCAGAGTGCATTTGCCCTCTCCTGTTGTCTGGAAGGTGCAGGGTGTCCACATTCTCTCCAAAGCCAGTGGAGGATGCTTATGGATTTGGGGAGGGGTCAGTGCCTTGAAATGCCCCTCAAAGCAACAACAATTGGAGAGCAACCACCTTACCCCACTCCCCCACCCAAAAGACCTGAGGGAAGTCATCCCATAGCTGGCTGATATTCGGAATAAAATCCAAAATCCCTCATATTGTATGCAGCACGCTCCCCTGGAAAGCCAGGGGATTTCTGACTGGAATGCCTCCCCAGAGTCAATTCTGGCTGTGGGGATGGACAGCAAGGAGCTGGGGAGTGAAGGATGCTGGCAGCACAGTGTCCTGTGATGAAGAAAGGGCACCATACACGACAGCTATCTGCACATATGCCCTGAAATCCCACAAGGAATGGCCCTAGATTTCCCAGGAATGGCCCTGGATTTCCCAGATTTCCCACACCTCCTTTTGGCTCCTAAACTCTCCCCTCATGAGCAAAGAATGTCGAGTCTACCCCATGGGTTGCCATTCCTGAGTGGCTCAGAAGCAATATTTTATGGCTGTTTTTTTTTTCAATCTCTGAAGTCATAGTAAGGGTGGCAGTACCATGTGAGAGAATCAGGTTCCTGCTATCACTGTAGCTCTAAAAACAACAGACAAAGGAATCTGGTTTCCTTGGTAATAGAAATCCTGTGAAAAATGCTCAGAATGTGTGTCTGACCCTTCCGCTCTGAGTAGTTTGTATATAGGATTGCATGAAAGACCAGACAGTTCCAAGTACTGAACCGGAACACCATGCTGGGGACTGTCTGGTGCCCACTAGATTTGTGCCAGCATTTCACCAAAGTTTAGGCAAGTTAACCTTGATAATATCCCCTTTCAATTACGCAAACAAGCATCTGATATCTACATGCTTCGGGAGCCGAAGATATTACGCTGTCTCCTTAGACCACAAGCCTTCCCAAGAGTCCACAACTAGATGAGAGAAACAAGTCACACTGTTGGGTATGAACACACAAGGAACTACTCTCCATTAGAGGCACCCCATTATACTACTTGCTAGGTGCCAGGGTATCTACTATCTAAATAGCCCTGTTTATTCACATTTTGGAACTATCATCTCCTTTTGATAATAAATAATATGCTCCACATATCTTGCCTACCATCTGAGACACAACAGGTATGTCTAAATTGCAAAAAAAGACCCAGGGCATGACCAAGCTGGCCTGGGTCAGCTGACTCAGGCTTGCAGGGTTATAAAATTGCAGTGTAGACATTTGGGCTTAGGCTGGATCCTGGTCTCTGAGACCCCACAAGGGGGGAGAAGGGTCTCAGATCCCAGGCTCTATCCCAAGCCCAACCATCTCCACTGCTATTTTAACCCCACAGCCTGAGCCCTGGAAGCCCAAATCAACTCACCTGAACTCTGAGATTCACTACTGTGGGTATTTTATCACCGTGTAGACATACCCAAAAGGGATTAACACACATTCATCCATTAAGTCTCACATAACCTATATGAGGCAGGTCCTATTACAGCCATTTTAAAGAGAGGGAAATTGAGTTACAAAGAGATGAACAGTAACATTTTCAAAAGTGCCTAAGGAGCCAAAGTCCCATTTTCAGAAGTGATTTAGGCACCTAAGTCCCAGCAAAAGTCAATGAGTGCCTCAGTGCTTAGGTTGTTAAATCACTTAGGCCAGATTGTTAAAGGTATTTAGGCTCCCAATGACCCAAAGATGCAGATAGGCACCTACAGGAATTTTCAGAATTGGGAGTTAGGTACCTAGGCAATTCTGAAAATCCCACTAGGTGCCTATCTGCATCTTCAGATGCCTAAATATCTTTAACAATTTGGCACCCTTTACAAATTTTACGCTATGTGACTTCCCCAAAGGTCACACAGTAAGTCAGGGGGAGCACCAAGAATAGGCTCAAGGAGGCCTGACTCCCAGTAGCTTGTCCTGAACTATAAGATGAAGCTCCCACTCCTCACCTTCTTTGCTTTGTTCAGTCACTAATTTTTATCTTCATATATTTAGGGGGAAATATTTCAGTGTAGAACTCCACACAAAATACTTAGGAAACCCTACACATCTGCAAAGGGAGCTACTGATTCTGAGTGCCTTACAAGACACAACCTTCTGTTGTGAATTCTGTTCACACTAAATTTCACCCCTTCCAAAATAAAACTAGTCTAGATATTCAGGAGACTGGAAGGAAACCAGAATTGGATTGAAGCCCAAAGGGCCCTGTTAGTGTTGCAAGGGTTAAAATATTTCTCACATTGCTCACTTATTTCTTTCTTCCAAAAAGAAATTGCAATCTGATAGGGGGAGGGATAGCTCAGTGGTTTGAGCATTGGCCTACTAAACCCAGGGTGGTGAGTTCAATCCTTAAGGGGGCCACTTAGGGATCTGGGGCAAAATCAGTACTTGGTCCTGATAGTGAAGGCAGGGGGCTGGACTTGATGACCTTTCAAGGTCCCTTCCAGTTCTAGGAGATAGGACATCTCCTTTAATAAAAAAAAAGAAAAGCAAAGATCAGTCACTGAATGACCACCACAGACCACACTCAGCTGCCAGTATATCTGATGACAAAGGTCTCCATAAACATTTAAGAGCAGTGTGAAATTCACACTTGATATATAGCAAAGGTGATGCACTCAAGCCTGTAGCACTTATTTAATTTGACCAAGGGCAGGTACAGTATAAGGGTTATTTCAGCAGTGAATGTGCATGTCTGTTCATTAGAAGAAAACGTGGTGTAAGTGAAAAAAATTAGGGCAAGGGAAATATCGTTGAGGGGAGGGAGGGAGCACATATCCTGCCCTGATTTGAATAAGATCTTTACCTGCTTCTGCCAAATGGCTGAGAGAGCTTTAAAAGGCAATTCTACATTTCTCTTACAGCTCCTCTTTATGGGAAGAAATCAAGGAGTGTTGTGAAACAGTTGGAAATCCTGCTGCTACACAGAGCAGATCCCTGCTGGGCTGCTACCCTGTGAAGCTTGAGGCTCATCAGCCTGAACTCCCAAGGATAAAAGCAAGGTTGGATCTGGCTCACCCTGTGCATGCATATGTTGTGCCTGAAGTTAATCAGACTAAGGAAGCTGTAATCAAGGGCCACAGTAAATAGTGAATTTGCAAATCAACTACCGTACCCATTTCTCTTGGTTTTAGGGCTCACCCAGATTAGGGAAATTGACACAGATGCCACTGCACAAATGCACAAGGGGAGATAAGGAACAAGGGATGGTTGATGGGAAGATGGCAGCTCTGAATATCCAGATTCATCAGCCAGCCCCGCGGGATGCAGAAGCCCCAATAATTACTGCAACCCTGAAGCTCTCCATAAGCCCAGCCAACCTCTTCATGCCCATAAGCCGTTTATTTGCTCCGTGCATTCCCTGGCATGAAGATTTAACCTGTAATATGTTTGTTCTGTTTTACATGGAGGACAAACATATTACAGGAGGAAAGAGGACCGGGTATGGTCCTCTTTCCTCCACTTGAATTCTAAGAAATAGCTCAGGTCATTTGCGTTTTGCATCCGACTTTTAAAAAAACACATGAAACATAAGTAGCCTCCTTGGTAGAGCTCTTAAAAGCATCTCATCTTATAGTTTTCTAACAAAAGAGCAGGCAAGTTATCTGCGTTTTTGTCTTTGCTTCTAAATAAAGACACAACTCTGTCTAGGAAGCAGTATATTTCTGAGTGGTATGGAAAGTATCTTTTAATGGTCTCAGGTATTCATTATTTGCTTCTGAAATCTCCGCCCAGTAAATGGTTTAAAATTGACAGCAGTTGGAAGTTCAATGCGGAGTGTAATCAAACAAGCTGAAGCTAATGGGAACATTGGGATTTTTAGATCTCTTGAAATGCAATTAACAGGGCCAAAGGAATGAATGTGGCCTGATTCCCCCTTGCCTTGCATCTTGTGTAGTCATTGAGTATGTTTTCATGACAATGTAAGCTCAGGCTCAAGCCCAAACCCCACTTCCATCTACATACTAATCTGTCCAACTCAGGCCTGGGCTGCAGGGATGAAGAAGTTGAGCCAGGGTCCTGAGAGTCTGCCAATGCTATCCCACAATCCCACAGGATAGTGTTCTTTGCCTTCCCTATCCGAGGAGTCCCCAATTGACTCCCAAGAAATGGAAACAACCCTCCTTTTTCAAGCACAGCTGCTCAGTGTCTAACCCTTCCATTTGGTTCTGGCTGGTGAGCTGCAAACACATTGAATCTTCTCCTACGTTTGAAATGGCACTGATCAGAAAAAATCTGACGCCAAATGTGCTGTTTGGTGGTCACAGGAGCAGAGCCAGATTTTGGTGAATCTCTGGGTGTGAGGCAAGGGAAAAGTTCTATTTTTAGAGAGAGTTCCAGGAATGACCACAGGTACCAGGAAATAGCGAAGAAGCTGGCAGCATTGGGAATAACCAGACCAGCAACCAGGGCAGGGAGAGGATTAAGTGGCTCCAGACTGACTATTGGAAAACCAGGGCTGAGAAGCACACTCAATACATCTATGTATAACAATACATAATGTAAATGCACAGCTCCCCTTTCCTAAACAGTCATCTCATCCATAATAAAAATGTATAATAATCAACACCTCCATTCACTGCGTCCAGGGACAGTTCCCCATTTCATAGCTTAATGTGACAGTATCTTATATACTGTAAGCCTTGTTGTACAAAAACATTAATAAAAACTTACTGTTCTACCACTTCCACTGGTCCATTCAAGTCCATAATGTGGAAGCACAGAGCATCCCTGACTTCTGTTGCTGGAGAGAAGAGTGTAATGTCTTTTGCCCAAGGGCTCTTAATTAAGCCTCAAAACAACGCTGGGAGATATTACAGATGTGATTTTGTTTATACCTATTTTATTGATGGAGAGATGTATTGGTTGTGTGACTTTCTTAAGGTCACACACTATGTCAGTGAACAAGGAACAGTACCAATAAACCGAGCTGCCAGTTCCCTGCCCTAATCTCTAGGCCTAATACTTTGAGCTAGACTATAATAAAACAGCACCACCTCCACATCCATTCTGTACTTCAGCGACATCCCCGACTCAGCCCACTTCTAGCAGAAGCGACATACATAGCATCAAAGTCAGCACTACAAATACTGTACTTTATATTCAAAATTAATCTGTCCAAGAAGCATATGCCATTTGGGGGACAATTGGAAGGGGACAGAATATCACTATGGGTTGTAATGGATTCTCCATCACTGGAAATTTCTAAATCAAGATTGGATGTTTTTCTAAAATGTATTGTGACAGACCCAGAGCAGTGGGGTACAGAAGTCTGGTAGAGGGCAAATATACTGGTCACTGGATGAGTAGTTTTCTGTTCCCTGAGTGACCAGAGCAGGGGCTGCACTAGAGTAATCAGGAACCTGCTAGAACCAGTTAAGGCAGGCAGGCTAATTAGGACACCTGGAGCCAATTAAGAAGAAGCTGCTAGAATCAATTAAGGCAGGCTAATCAGGGCACCTGGGCTTTAAAAAGGAGCTCACTTCAGTTTGTGGTGCGAGTGTGAGGAGCTGGGAGCAAGAGGCACCAGGAGCTGAGAATAAGAGGGTGTGCTGCTGGAGGACTGAGGAGCACAAGCGTTATCTGACACCAGGAGGAAGGTCCTGTGGTGAGAATAAGGAAGGTGTTTGGAGGAGGCCATGGGGAAGTAGCCCAGGGAGTTGTAGCTGTCATGCAGCTGTTACAGGAGGCACTATAGACAGCTGCAGTCCACAGGGCCCTGGGCTGGAACCCGGAGTAGAGGGCGGGCCCGGGTTCCCCCCAAACCTCCCAATTGACCTGGACTGTGGGTTCTTCCAGAGGGGAAGGTCTCTGGGCTGTTCCCCAACCCACATGGTGAATCTCTGAGGCAAGAAAATCCACCAATAAGCGCAGGACCCACCAAGATAGAGGAGGAACTTTGTCACACTGGTGTCAGGGGTGGGATCGAGGGGTGCACAGCGCGGCGGAAGAAGGAGAGTGATTTAAAAAAAAACACACAACAACAACAACAACAATAAAAAAACAAAATAAAAGGGAGAGGGTTTATTTTTTTTTTCACCACAATGGATGACGTAGTGCGGGCACTGATACAAGCTACGGCGGCCCAGCAGGAAGCTACCCGTGTCCAGGCAGCCGCCCAACAGGAGGCAGTGCGGCTGCAGCAAGAGACTAATAGACTGCTGATGGACCAGGCTGCACAAGACCGAGCTATGTTGCGGGAACTGGTAAACCAGGTAAAGTCCCTTACAGAGCTGAATCGCGGCCATGATGGGGCTTGGCTCATATGGGCCAGCCATTGGCTGCAGAAAATGACACGGGAGGATGATGTAGAGGCATACCTTCTGGCCTTTGAGAGGACAGCCCTACGGGAGGCCTGGCCTCGAGATCAGTGGTCTGGCATCCTGGCCCCATTCCTGTGTGGGGAGGCCCAGAAGGCCTACCATGATCTGCCTGAAGAGGCTGTGGCAGACTACCCCCAGCTGAAAGCAGAGATCCTGGCCAGATCTGGGGTAACGACAGCAGTGCGGGCCCAGCAGTATCATGGTTGGAGGTATCGGGAAGACAAAACCCCGCAGTCCTAATTGTATGACCTCATCCATCTCGCACGAAAGTGGTTGCAAACAGAGTCCCGGAGTCCGGAAGAGATACTAGCGGTTCTGGTCATCGACCGATACATGAGGGGACTACCACCAGACCTTCGTGCCTGGGTAAGCCAGAACGAACCCTCCACCTATGACGAGGTTGTCGCCCTGGTAGAGAGGCGAAGGACAGCGAGGGAGCTGACCTGACCAGTTAAGGAAGAGGCACCCTGGGTTAAACTAGCAGCACCAAGCCCTAAAGTTCATGTGACTGGGCCACCAGGAGGGCCCAGGTGGAAAAAGAGAGAGGCTGAAGGCCCATCAGAGGCCACAAAGAGTCGGAGCACTGAGGGAGAAGAGGATCGTGATGTTAGACTGCCCAAACCAAGAGACCGGGGAACGCCTAGGGCTCCATACAGATGTTATGCCTGCGGGGAGTGGGGACACATAGCTGCACAGTGTCCCAATGCTGAGGAGCCTATGCAGTGTAACCTGGGGAACTGGGCAGATCCATGCTCCCTAATCCACCTTCTGGGGGTCTCACTAACCCCACATATGTATACCAGACCAGTGAAACTAAATGGGGTAGGGACCACGGCACTGGTTGATTCGGGGAGTGCTATCACGCTTATCTCAGGGAAGCTCGTGAAGCGTAGTCAGCTGCTGCAGGCTAAACGTATGGGGATAACATGTGTCCATGGGACAGTTAGTTACTACCCCACCATCCCAGTAAAAATCGAGATCCAAGGGAACACTACTGAGGTAGCAGCAGGTGTAGTCCCTAAACTCCCATACCCGGTGCTCATAGGGAGGGACTTCCCAGGGTTTGGAAACTTACTCCCAGTAGGGGGATTGGAGAAAGATGGGGACCCTAAAATTGGTGAGGCATCCAGAGCAGACTGTCAACCCCCAATCTTCCCTGAAATATCCCCAGATTTGTTCTCCACTCCCAGACAGGGTAGAAAGACAAAAAGGGAAAGAAGGGCAGCTAAGGCCTTGGGAACCCGAATACTGACCCAAAGCCAGAGGGTCACTCTTGTAGGTAGGTGGACCCGTGCAGCTGAAAAGGAGGCCATGCAGGAGGGAGAAGCACCTGAGTCTGACCTCCACCCTAATGCTTCTGAACAAGTAGAGGCAACAGAGACTGGGCCCCTAGATCTTGGGCAGATTAGCCTCGGGAGAGGAAATTTTGTACGGGACCAGGCAGAAGACCCAAGGTGTGACAACATTAGGAAGGAGGTGACTGAAATAGATGGGGTCCCCGTGGAAGGAAAAACCCAGGGACCAGGACCCTACTTCATAATGAAGAAGGATCTCTTATACCGGGTTGCACCAGTACAGGGGCAGAAGGTACAGCAGATCCTAGTACCTCAAAAACACCAGAACGCTGTATTAAGTCTGGCTCATAGTCATCTTTTTGGGGGGCATTTGGGGGTAGAGAAGACCCTGGCACGAGTCCTACGACGGTTCTTCTGGCCCGGAGTACATGAAGAAGTGCGGAGGTACTGTGCCTCCTGCCTGGAGTGTCAGCTGCACAGTCCCCGTCCCCACTTGAGGGCACCTTTAGTACCTCTTTCCATCATAGAGGTCCCCTTCGAGCGAATAGCCATGGACCTAGTGGGACCACTGGAGAAGACGGCTCGGGGCCACCAATATATACTTGTTGTTTTGGACTATGCTACTCGCTACCCAGAAGCCGTCCCCCTGCGGAACACGGCCTCTAAAACTATAGCCAAAGAGCTGGTGGGGATCTTTGCTCGAATGGGGCTACCGAAGGAGATATTAACCGACCAAGGAACCCCATTTATGTCGAAGCTAATGAAGGACCTCTGTACGCTGCTCCATATACATACCCTGAGAACTTCGGTCTACCATCCGCAGACTGATGGGTTGGTAGAAAGGTTTAACCGAACCCTCAAGGCTATGATAAGGAAGGTGGTAAGTCGGGAGGGGAAGGATTGAGACACCCTACTACCCTACCTTATGTTCGCTATCCGGGAGGTACCACAGGCCTCAACTGGGTTTTCCCCCTTCGAGTTATTATACGGGCGTCACCCCCGTGGCATACTAGATATCGCCAAAGAGATCTGGGAAGAGGAACCCAATGAGGGGAGAAATATAATAGAGCATGTAATGCAGATGCGAGACCGGATAGCCCGGGTTACCCCTATTGTACGGGAACATTTGGAGAAGGCACAGGAGGCCCAGCGAACCCATTACAATCGCCAGGCAAAAGTGCGACAGTTCCAACCAGGGGATCGGGTTATGGTGTTGGTACCCACGACAGAAAGCAAGCTTCTGGCCCAATGGCAGGGGCCCTATGAGGTGGTTGAACCCATGGGGGACGTAACCTACAAGGTGCGGCAGCCAGGACACAGAAAACAAGAACAGATTTATTACGTTAACCTTCTGAAACCCTGGCATGCACAAGAGGCATGCACAACGGTCCAAAAAGACCTAACCCAGGAAAACAAGCCTTCCAAACATGTGAGAGTGTCTCCCAATTTAACACCAGACCAGAAGAATGAGGTGTCTGAGATGATTTTCCAGAACCAAGATGTGTTCTTGACAAAACTGTGTCGAACAACCGAGACATATCCCCACATCGTCATGAACCCTGGGGCCAGAGTAACAATGAGGCCCTATCGGGTGCCAGCAGCAAAAAGGGAGGAAATAAAAGCAGAAGTAAAAAAAATGCTGGAGTTGGGGATCATCGAAGAATCCCAGTCAGTGGTCCAGCCCGATCGTGCTGGTGCCCAAACCTGATGGCACCACAAGATTTTGCAACGACTTCCGGCGACTAAACGAAGTATCCCAGTTCGACGCGTACCCCATACCGAACATAGATGAGCTAGTGGACCGTCTGGGTAATGCCCGGTACTTGACTACCCTAGACTTGACAAAGGGGTACTGGCAGATTCCCCTTGCAGGAGACGCAAAGGAAAAGACTGCGTTCTCTACTCCAGAGGGTCTTTTTCAATATACTGTCCTCCCTTTTGGACTACATGGGGCCCCAGCTACCTTCCAGCGCCTCATGGACAAGCTATTACGCCCGCATAACAGTTATGCTGCTGCCTACTTGGACGATGTGGTCATTCATACCCCAGACTGGGAAACCCACCTGGAGAAGGTGGAGGCAGTCCTCGATACCTTCAGGCAAGCTGGCCTTACAGCAAACCCTGTCAAGTGCGCTGTAGGGTTTACAGAGGCCAAATATCTTGGCTACATTGTAGGAAAAGGTTTGGTAAAACCCCAAGTGAACAAGTTAGAGGCCATCCAAAATTGGCCCCGACCAAGTCGCAAGAAATAAGTCCGGGCGTTCCTAGGTGTGGTGGGGTATTACCGACGATTTATCCCCCACTTTGCCACAAGGGCAAGCCCCCTGACAGACCTAGTGAAAGCCCGTGGACCTGATCTGGCGAGATGGTCTGACGCAGCAGAGGAAGCATTCACAGACCTACGGACTGCCCTCTGCAGTAACCCCGTACTGATAGCCCCTGATTTCACCAAGGAGTGTATCCTGCAGACGGATGCATCGGAAGTAGGGTTGGGGGTCGTTCTATCACAGATGGTCGGGGAGGAGGAACACCCAATTCTATACCTCAGTCGGAAACTCCTTCCAAGGGAACAAAAATATGCAGTGGTGGAGAAAGAATGCCTCGCTGTAAAATGGGCCATGGAAACATTGCGCTACTACCTGCTCGGGCGCAGATTTGTCCTCGTGACCGACCATGCCCCTCTTCAATGGATGCAGCGGAACAAGGAGAAGAACACAAGGGTGAACAGATGGTTCTTATCCCTCCAACCTTTCCAGTTCCGTGTGCAACACAGAGCAGGGAGCCGTCATGGCAACGCCGATGGCTTGTCACGTGTGCACTGTCTGGCGTCCCAAGCTGCCCAAACCCTTGGCGTTGAGCAGGGGGAAGGGATATGTGACAGACCCAGACCAGTGAGGTACAGGAGTCTGGTAGAGGGCAAATATACTGGTCACTGGATGAGTAGTTTTCTGTTCCCTGAGTGACCAGAGCAGGGGCTGTACTAGAGTAATCAGGAACCTGTAGAACCAGTTAAGGCAGGCAGGCTAATTAGGACACCTGGAGCCAATTAAGAAGAAGCTTCTAGAATCAATTAAGGCAGGCTAATCAGGGCACCTGGGTTTTAAAAAGGAGCTCACTTCAGTTTGTGGTGCGAGTGTGAGGAGCTGGGAGCAAGAGGCGCAAGGAGTTGAGAGTGAGAGGGTGTGCTGCTGGAGGACTGAGGAGCACAAGCGTTATCTGACACCAGGAGGAAGGTCCTGTGGTGAGAATAAGGAAGATGTTTGGAGGAGGCCATGGGGAAGTAGCCCAGGGAGTTGTAGCTGTCATGCATTTGTTACAGGAGGCACTATAGACAGCTGCAGTCCACAGGGCCCTGGGCTGGAACCCGGAGTAGAGGGCGGGCCCGGGTTCCCCCCAAACCTCCCAATTGACCTGGACTATGGGTTCTTCCAGAGGGGAAGGTCTCTGGGCTGTTCCCCACCCCACATGGTGAATCTCTGAGGCAAGAAAATCCGCCAATAAGCGCAGGACCCACCAAGATAGAGGAAGAACTTTGTCACAGTATGTTCTAGTTCAAACAGGAATTAATTCAGGGAAGTCCTATGGCCTTATGTTATACAGGAAGTCAGACTAGATCATCACAGTGGTTCCTTCTGGCTTTATAATCTAGTCTTTCTGGGATTAAGATTATCAACTATGGGTTGATACTAGGTTATATTTCCTGCATTGACCAGGGTTACCATTGATTGACTATACAGTCTTCCCTTGCCCCCTAACTTTTCTATTAATCTCTTTTTTAAATGACAGCATGTGGGGTAGATTTTCAACAATCCATTTTCTTTTTGACAAAGAAAAATCTAGTTAATTAGTCAATTTCTTAATTGCAAAATTAAGATCTTATTTGATTAAGAAATTTGTTCCACTAAAAAGCCATTTGTCAAAGCAGCTTTTAAAAAAAATCCTGTGAAAAAATCATGCAGGGCCTCGTTTTATCACCAAATATAAAGCCTGTCGGTGTTTGCATTATAACTACAACAATAGGTTTATTATTATGTGGTCATGAAAATTCAATCTGGGCTCAAAAGCTTGGGATGCAAAATTTTAGCTGGAAACCCATTTGTATAATCAAATCTGCAAAACAATCATTTTAAAGTATAGGGATGTAAGGCACAGCAAGATAAAACAGAGTTGTCTGGTTTTGACCTCTTACTTATGCCAATAGTGCAGGATATTGACCTGACCACTGACTGACTGAGTCAGGTTCTATGGGCCAATATCTTATGCTTTGGAGGAAAGTGATGGTTGTGGGGGGAAATGAAGTGTTGCTTAAAGCTGTCATGTCTTTGCTCTCTACCTGCTGCTTTGGCATGGTTCTCATGGCTTCATCAGTAGTCGACAGGGAGGACGCCCAATCTATTTAAAGGGATACTACCCTATTCCTGTATACACCACCATCTACATTTACATTTGGACATGAGGCTGTAAACCTTAATTTAATTTGATTTTATCGGTGTCATCACTAAGATTATTAGATAATTCAACTGGTGTCTTTGGAAGCTGACATTTAATTAAGAAAGATATCCAGAAATAAAGCCCAAGGGAGACCACACTCATATGACAATGAAGTAGTTCACTTCAATTTAACATTATGGAGCCTGAGCCTGATTTATATGAGGACCACATCAAAGTCCTGTTAGTGCATAGGGACTTACAGTGGGCATAAATGAAGCTAACCACTTAGGGACCCTTGATGCCACCAGAGTGTATAAAAGAGAGGGAATTGTGACTTTCCTCTCCTACCCGTTTGCTGGCTGGTGGAACTGACTAAGCATTTGTGGAGTATTATAATTTGCTGATGGTACAGGTCAGCAGCAAATTACCACCCTTACGCTGCTCAAGGGGAGGCTTTATGACTAAGACGGGTCTACACTTAAGAATTTAACAGGCAAAGCCGCATCAGCTAGGGATATGATTTTTCTCCGACATAGCTTTGCCAATAAAATCCCTAGCATAGATGCAGATATACCGGCATAACTGAATTTATGCAGTTACAGCTTATGCCAGTCGGAGGAACCAGCATAAATTGTACCAGTATAAGCACTTTCATACCTACATAACTGTGTCCACAATAGAGGGTTTTATGGTTATAGCTAAAATGGTATAACTATACAAGTACAATCCCCCTAGTGTAGACAAGGCCTCAAGAAGGGTGTCTCTGTGGCACACTACCTCCCAGGGCTATTCGTGGGATGGTGCATCTTGGTGAAACTGGTCAAAACTCAGAATTTCTGTTCTGCAGGAAATTCTGACTTTGTTGAAAGGAAGAAATGAAGAAAATTCAAAATCAAAATTTTTAAAATTTCTGACAAAAACTGTTTCTGAAAAAATTCAGGTCAAATGAAATATTCTGTTTTGATAAAACCTGTGTTTTGATTTAGTTTTACATATTTTTCTTTTATATGTGTATATATAGTTATACTTTTTTCATATTTATTGTATTTTAAAACTGATTAATAATTTTAGCACTGTGATATAATATAAATATAAAACCCAAAAGAAAAATGTACTAAAATAAATAATATTTTTGAAACAGTTCAGAAACAAAAAAATCCTCTAAACATTCTATTCCAATAACGTCAAAAAAGAACATTTTGACCTTTGCAAGATGCTCTCAATTTTTTTTTTTTAATTAAATTGAAGTTTTATTGAAACTATGTTCTCGTGGAACACTGTGATTTCAACCAATGGATTTCAGTGTCCCATCAGAAAATTTTCAACCAGTTTTATGCACCACGCCTTGCTCAGGGCTGTGCCTGGAATCAAAATCTACATCTATGTTATTAATACATTTATTAATACACAACATTAATGACTATAGTCAATCATGGATTTCAGCAAGGATCCATTTGACCAAAACAAAGGGAGGGCCAAATGTGTGTAATAGATTAGGCTCGATTAGGATTGATAACTTTTCCCGGGAGCTTTCTTAAGCAACCACTTGAAGCAACTGTTTTTGGTTCTTAATGGAAGTATCTTGTAATAAAGGATTAAAAATTTTTATTCATTGCTTCTACTTATACGTCAGGGTGGTCACTTAAAACAGCATGTTGCCTAGTAAAGGTGGCCTCTTGGACACGATATTTTACATTGAATTAATGAGAGAAAAATAAAAGCATACTCAAAATCAAACCAAGATGGGAAATACAAAGAATGAATCCCCACAGTGTAATTTCACTAACCTAAACACACCTCTCTAATTTATCGCATTGAAACTGTGTTCAGAAAGATAAAATTGGCTCACACTGTTCAAACTCATTTCACATGTGACCTTTTCCATCTTCCTAGTCAGATTTATTTTTGAACACTTTCAGATCACATCTGGATTTTCAGGCATTAGAGGGTAAAGGATCAGAATAAATGCTGATTATGGAGAAGCAAAGGCCCATACTTCTAATATAAAGACAAAAAGAGCAAATATCAATTCCATAATGGACAGATTTGAAAAATACCCTAAAACAATTAAAACAAAATTATAGCCATCTTACTATTTTACATGCAGTTCAATTAGAGATACTAAAACATGGATAAAGTATTTTTGGTTTTAAGAAGCTACTGAAGTTAGACACGTTAAAAAAAAATCTTATTCAATTATTTAAAATATTTCAACAGAAACTAATAATGTATCTGACATTACCAGCGAGTCTTGCCCTTGCTAGAAACACCATTTATTTTTTGTAGCGCAAGAACTAGCTGCCACTAATGAAACCCCACTCTCATTAAATGGGCTGATAGCAGGGAGCCAGTGCAGTCGAGTGGTTAGACTAGAAAACTAAGGGCACGTCATAATTGCCCGTTAGTCCAAACTACAGGACAGTGTAGACATGCCTAAGATTCTAGATTCCTGGTTAAATTTCCCTCACCTATTTGAGGGAACATATTCTAATGGTCAGAGCAGGGATCTGGGACTCAGAATACTTGGATTTTACTCCTGGCTCTGGGAGAGAATGTGGTCTGATAGCTACAGCAGGAGACAAAGTTAGGATTACTCGGTTCTATTCCTAGCTAGCTATTCCATTCAGGTTCTTACACCATACCCAACACTGGGGTATATGAGAGCTTAACTGTTTCCACTGACTTGGTGTGACCTTGAACAAGTCACTTGACCTCTGTATGCTTTCAGTTACCCATTGTCGTAGGGTGTGCCTGCCTTGTAGCACCCCCTGCTGAACTAGTGTGACACTGCAGGCACTCACTCTCGGGGCCCTTTAGGAACTCTACTCAGTCCAAGCACATATACGAAAAAATTCTCCTGCTGGGGTTCTACTTTATTAAATCCAACGTGAACTAGAGTCTTTCCTCTTTGGCTCAGTGGTTATGCAGCTCTCCTCCTCAGACCTGCGGTTCTCAGTCCTGGGAGCGCCTGTCCTTTAGGAAAGCCTCTGTCTCTCTGTGAGCACCTCCCTGTGACTGAGCCCTGTTGGTCTTTTATCAGGCCCAAGCGCTCATTATCCAATCAACTGCCTAGATGGGCACCGTAAATTTGCTCCTCACAGGTAGTCTGGGCCCAAGCCTCCTCTAAATGGGCATATATACTCAGCCCATGGCAGCAAATAGCTGTGTAGACAGTGCTTTGAAATTGCTGCTCAGGTCTGAGCTTAAACTTGGCGGTCCCCATCCCCCAGGCTTCAGCCCAAGCTGCAACTCCAAAATGTTGTCTATACAGCTATGTTTAGAGCGCTAGCGTGAGCTCTGCTAGCCCTAGTGTGTTCACCACCGCTACAGGCTGTGTAGACAAATCCAAAGGCGCCAGCAATCCTGTTGCATTCAGCTATAACGGGAGTGTAATAATTGTTGCCTATTTAACTCTGGGATACTATAGGGCTCAATCTGTGTGAAATGCTTTGCAATCCTCAGATGAAAGCTGCTGACAAAGTGAAAAGCATCATTTTTTTTAAAAGTAGTATTTACTGATGAGTACATATTCACAGGGTATGGCCTGAAGAATAACATCTCTCATATACAAATGAATAGCTTGTACTCTGAGTCCTATTTACATTTCCAGTTACAACCAGCCAATATCCCCAACATGGGGTGAAGAAAAAGAGACAGAGCTGTACTACATTCTCCATTAATTCTGTACACTCCCACAGGCATCTAACAAGAAATACACCAATGCATGAGACGGCATGATACAGTCCACAGGCTAGAAGAACTGGTTGGAGAATGGAATTTTTGTTCTGTGGGGAATTCTGATATTTCAAAGTTTGTTTTTGTTCTGAATTGGAATGAAAGTTCAACATCTAAACCTTTTTTAAAATTCTGCACAATTTTGCCTTGGAAACATCTAATTGTTTCATTTCAATAATGTCAAAACATAATATTAAATATATTATAATAGAATATCCTATTTTAGATATAACAATCAAAACAAAACCAGAAAGTCATAATGAAATGTTTTTAATTTAATGTTCCTTAAAACAAGGCCTATGAAATTAAATGGATTAGCTAATAGCACTGAAAACAATAGCACATTCCAATTGAGTGGAAAGATGATGTCATGACGAAAGCACTAGACTACAAGTAAAAAGACCAAGTTTCTTTCCTGGTTCTGCCCCTGGCCTCCTATGTGACCTAGCGCAAGTCAATCTCTCCGTGTCAAAGTTTTTCATCTGTATTCCTTCCACTCTGCACTGTGTATTGAGACTGTGAGCTTTTTAGGGCAGGGACTGACTCTTACTATGTTTATGAACTAGTATTGGGTCCTGTAGTGCTAATACAAAACAAATACGCTTAATAAAATAATAATAATGTGTCACACCCACGCTCCCAAACTAAGTGTGAACATTATTTCAGCTCTTTCCTCCAGCTGATATACCTTGAGGAGTAGAAGGCACCAGGTACCATAGTGATGGTCAGAATATAAAACTCTGAACAGAAGGGTAAGCAAGTCCCCTAGAGCAGCTGAGTGAGGGGAGGGGGAATTTGGAACAACTTGCAGTAACCGGAAAGGAAATGGTTTCAGGAAACTAAGAGCCAACTCATTTATATACCATTTCTTCCTGGATGAACATCACAGACCTATATGCTTTGAGGTGCTCATGTTCCTCACATGAGCTTTGAAACTCCAAGCACTCTGTAGTCTGACCGATTTTGTTAGGAATAAATGAGTCATTATCAGACAAAGTGAATTAAGTTTTGATTAAAGGCCTGATCCAAGCCCACTGAAGTCAGTGGAAGTTTTATCATTCACTTCAATGGATTTTGGCTCAAACCTTTCGTGCACAACACAATTGGATTGTATTCCTTCTCTCTGCATATTCCTGAGAAATATCCACATGGAGTTGGATTCTCAGGCCAAAAGATTGGTCTCAGGGAGGTATGTTTGGAGGAAGTGGTCAGCAAAATTAGCCTGTAAGCAATCTATTTACAAGGAGAGTTGAAGTCCTCAGTCACGCAAGACTTGAGACAAGTTTTACTTCAGTGCTAAAACTTTATCTGTCCTTAGAGTTCTTTGTTCCACTCTCCCTTTTAATCAATGAATAATAAATGAACTGAGCTTCCTTCCCCCATCCTAAAATGAACCTTTAAGTCAATACTTAAAGTTCAGGTTAAGAGGATTCTTTTATCTTATCATTTATACTCCTATCTGTGAGGTTACCAGGGTCCTTGCTTATCTTGTAAATCCATTTTTATGACATTGAGCTTCCTATCCTGTCAGTCATTTTTGGCAAACTCAGCACTGTTATATCAGGGGCCAAATTCATGCGTGATGTAACATATATTGACTTCAAGTGGACATTTTAGCAGCGATGAATGTGGCCCATTTATTTTTAAGCTCCATTCTCTTTCTATCTCCCTTTTTTTTGCACATACTAATAACGAAGAGGAAAAGTTATGGAAATTGTTTGAAGAAGTATTCAGCACTGGTAAGGCCACATCTGGAGTATTGTGTCCAGTTTTGGGCCCCCCACTACAGAAAGGATGTGGACAAATTGGAGAGAGTCCAGCAGAGGGCAACAAAAATGATCAGGGGCTGGGGCACATGGCTTATGAGGAAAGGCTGAGGGAACTGGGCTTGTTTAGTCTGCAGAAGAGAAGAGTGAGGGGGGATTTGATAGCAGCCCTCAACTACCTGAAGAGGGGTTCCAAAGAGGATGGAGCTCGGCTATTCTCAGTGGTGGCAGATGACAGAACAAGGAACAATGGTCTCAAGTTGCAGTGGGGGAGGTCTAGGTTGGATATTAGGGAAAACTATTTCACTAGGAGGGCAGTGAAGCACTGGAATGGGTTACCTAGGGAGATGGTGGAATCTCTACCCTTAGAGGTTTTTAAGGCCCGGCTTGACAAAGCCCTGGCTGGGATGATTTAGTTGGTGTTGGTCCTGCTTTGAGCAGGACGTTGGACTAGATGACCTCCTGAGGTTTCTTCCAACCCTAATCTTCTATGATTCTAAGTAGCCATTATTTATTGAATACAGTTGTATGTTTTATTACTGTGAAAAACAATGGGGGGGGGGAGGAGTTAAGAACGGGGGATACAAAATACATACATTTATACACAAAATGTGATACAAACTATGCTGTGACCCTAACCCACTAAATCCTTGCTTCATCAAAGATTGGGAATAAAATTTGGCAGGAAATGGTTTTCCTGTCCCACATCGGGATGTAAAGTGAAAATATAAAGACATTTTGTGAACTGGTAATCCAGGAAAAATAAAACCTCTGATCAAGTCAGTCAACATGTTTTATTTCAATTTTGACCTTTTAAACCTCTTTTTAAGTATAAATTAACCAAACTTTCAAAAAAAAAATCATTTTGAACCAAAAAACAAAACTTCTCATTTAAAAAAGTCAAAGCCAGCTGTTTAGACAATTTCATTTTTTCCCCCAAAACATTTTTCAGATAAGGACATTCACTGAAACTGACACTTTCCCACAAAAGGGTTTAAATGTTACCAAATAGGCATTTTTCCAACAAAAGAAGTTGTGTCAGAAAATTCAGAAGCAGCAATTTTTGGAGGTAACTGGATAAGGGTTTTATAGGGCTTATTATAGAGAATAGTGGTTGAAAATCAATTCTATGCATAGGCCAGTCTTCAAAATAAGTTTTAAGTGTAATTTAACAAAGAAATCCTGGGAATTAGAAAAGTTCAGTTTTGTTTTTAGCGTCACCTACCTCCAGGTTGTGAACTTTGATGCAACTTTCCAGACCGGAGTGAAATCTTATATCTGAGTTATAACTCCGTGGAAAATGAGGCTGTTACAGATATATAGTTTAGAGAGCCATAATATTAGAAGACTCTTCATGATGCTATGTGAGGGACTATTCGTGAAGACTTCGTCCTGAATTTAGATTGTCCTTCTACAGAAGGCCTATATAGCAGTTCTACCAAGGCCACGAGGCCTTGGTAGAACTGCTATATAGAACTTTTACTCTCTTTAGTAAAGTTAAAAAAACCTAGTTCCCAGCCAGAGTAGCTTCATTAGCACTTCTGATAAAAAAAATCCCCAGTTTCACACAGCATGATGAAGTTTATTAATATGCCTCATATTTATATACCTCTCCTATTTTATGAGCCATTATGTGGACACAAATACACAATTATTGCTCTGGGGCCTGGATTCTTCCATAAATAGTGGTGACTCAAGGTATGAATCTCTCTCTCTCTCTCCCCCATGTTCTTTGTGTAATTATCTGAGGGCTAATATTAAACAAACATAAAAAAGCTTTAAGAATAAAGGAAAGTACTAAACTATCTAGGATGACAAGTAAGATGACAACATGGGAAAAGCCAAACATAAAATCAATGTCAAAGATGCATTTTCTGAGCATTATTAGATATGATTGTTAATTTGGAGAAACAATTCGTAGAATCATGCAGCCTTTAAGACTGAGGACAAAGAATGCTAGTGGAATTTTCAACAGTATTTAAGTGTCAGACCATTTCTACACTAGAGAGTTGTACTCACAATTGGTATACATAAATGGTACAAACCTTAGTATGGATGCAATTATACTAGTATAGTTATTCTCTGGAAAGGAAAATAAACTATATTGGTATAGAACACCTTTTATATAGGTATAACTTCACCCACACTAGACGTTACTGGTGTAACTCGAATCAGTAAAAAATGACATCAGTAACCCATGTTATATTAGCAACAAACTGTGAGTAGATCAGGTCTTAGGAGTCCAAGTGCCATTGAAATTCAATGGCACTTGTGCTCCTAAGTTATCTGGACCCTTTTCAACATTACTCAACATATTTATTGGGCCAGTTTCTACTTTCATTTACAATCCTTGGGCAATGTCCCATTTAAGTGCAGCCCTATTATACAGAGTATGCTCAGATTTAGCCTAATAATAACCACTAAAGACAATCCCGAAAGGGCTTCCCAGTTGTATTCAAGCGAATGAGCCAAGTTCTGCTCTCAGGTACAACAGTATCAATCCAAAGTAGTTACTATATATTTAGGGCCTGAGCCAAAGCGCATAGAACCCGACTTCAGCACTGCACACTCCCTTCCTAAAACTTCATGTGGTAAATAGCCACTGAGTTTAATAGTGGTGGAGCCAGTAGCGTTCTATAGAAATTAGGGGTGGGTTTTTCAAAATTGCCTATGGGAATTAAGCGCCCAAATTCTATTGAAATTCAGTGGGAGCTGAGTGCTTAATTCCCTTAGGCGCCTTTGAAAATCCCAGCCAAAATAAAATAATATAGCAATTACCCATCACCTACAGAACTGAATAGGGAATGAAATATTTTCTATAGGTTTTTTCAACTGTTGCATAGGGTTGTATAGGAGAGGCATAATCTATTAAATTCTATAGGATCATTTCAAAGAAAAGTTTCTCATTTTCTATATATATATATTTTTTTTTTAAGTCTCTTCCATAAGGACCCAGCTTCAGGGTCCCACATCCTGCCCTGTGATGCCAGGAGGGTTCAGACTATTTTCTAACCTCTCATCTCCCTTGTGTAGGTATTAATGAGAGACCAGAATTTGCCTCTATTCAACAGGAATATCCCCACAGGAGCGATTCTCTGGGGGAACCCATTGTTCGTATTTTGCTGTCAGGATATTATTGTAATTTTCAATACTTTTAAACAAAATTAATTAACAATTTGAATGCAGAGAGAGATGGAATAAAAAGAAACAACAGTTCTTCTGCTGCAAACACAATATTACTGAGTAAATGCTGCTCTGTATGCCTCAAGATTGCTCATATGTTAAGGCATTTTGCCTGGAGGTTACAGATGGAACAGATCTAGTACTGAAGACATATCTACCCTGGGACCCATTGACTTTCATATTAAGACTGGTTGAACATTCACAAGGACTATCAAGTGCATACAGATGCATGCATACACAAAAATGCTCCTCTTGAGAGCAGCACTGATTGCTGAAAGGGTGATAATACAGAAGCAGAAATTCCCTGCCTTTCTGGATATTGCACATAGGAATAAAAAAAAAAGTGATCCAGCAAGATCATTGTTCAAATACACACTGAATCCAATGGACTGCATTTGAAGTGACGAACTATCTTTGAGCTATACAAGTTCCTGGAGGATAGGTCCATCAATGGCTATTAGTCAAGATGGTCAGGGACCATGCTCGGGGTTGTCCCTAAGATTCTGACTGCCAGATGCTGGGACTGGATGACAGGGGATGGATCACTCAATAACTCCCCTGTTCTGTTCATTCCCTCTGGGGCACCTGGCATTGGCCACTGTCGGAAAACAGGATACTGGGCTAGATGGACCTTTGGTCTGGCCCAATATGACTATTTTTAAGTTTTTATGATATGAATATGCACTACTCTAGTTCAGTCTTGTCCAGAAAAAAAATGACAAGTTCTCTAGCTAATTCTCTAACTCACACAATAAAACTTCATCAATTTCTAGAAATGAACTTGAACCAAAATTAGGGGGGGAAATATTTCCAGTTTCTGCTTGTGATCAAATTAAAAAAAAAAAAAAAGTGTGGGACAACAGCTGCTGTTCCTATCCATAAGCAGAAGTGGCAGCTACCTCACTGTCAGCACAAAATCTCATCCTTAACATTTGCATACTCAATAGATTAAAGCCAGCTTCCATTGTGCAATGGAACACAATCCAGAGTGTGATATACAGGCTGTTTAGAATATTCTTGCTGCCCTTATTTTTGGTGGTAAGAGTAATGGAGAGGGGACAAGTAAGAGGGTCTGACTTATTTTTTCATTACCCTGGAGAAAAAAAAAAAGAACAACTACAATTGAGCTTTAGGGTCCCAAATTTTGCTATCACTAACACACACCTATATGCAGGCCCATTAGCTTCTTTTAAGGTCTTACCAATTTACAGCAATGCAACTAAGAGAAAAAAATGGTCTCATCAGAAATTTTGTGACATTATAAATCGCCTTGCAACAGCTTGGGGAGAATTTATAATGCAGAGCTGCAATATCAGGGGAGAAATTATAAGCCAGAGTTAGGCCACACTGGTGTTTTAAATTTTATTATGGTAGCACATAGAAGCCAATTCCAACTGAGATCAGGGCCCCATTGTGCTAAGCACTGTACAAGTATATAGTAAGAGACAATCCCTGCCCTAGAGAGTTTACAGTCTAAATAGACAAGTGGCAGAAGGTGAAACAGAAGCACGGAGAAGTGAAGTTACGTGCCCGAAGTCACACAGCAGGTCAGTGACAGAGTCAGGAATGGAATTCTAGTGTTCTGAGTTTGAGTTCAGCATTTTGTCCACATCTCAGTGTTAAGCGCTGTACATAGTAAATCACTGTTGCTGACCCAAACAGCTTGCACTCTAACAGAAAGAAGCCTCAGGTGCAGCTTGCCTCTGAAGAAATATAGACAGTTTTCTTTAAATATCCTTTTCATAGTTTAACAACAATAGAAGAGAAACATGAAAAATAGGGGCAAAATTTCATCTAGATAAACACACAGGCTTCCCCCCATTCCCCCAATCTTTCTAAAGAAGCACAAGAGCTGCTTTAATGCTGCTCAGGTTATCATGAAATAGTTGTTCGATTTAGTTGTGACCATCTGGAAAACAGTTATATGTGACTCAATATGGTAATAATAATAATGTGAAATAAATATTAAAGATACACATTCGGTAAAACTACAGCTTACAAGATAATGAGTTACTGAGTTAATGGAGAAAAATTGGTTGGAAACAACTAGGGATGGGTGAAATGGTTTAAATAAAAGACTGTATCCTCCATGATCCTGCGCCCAACTTGGGCTATGTCTCCACTACACCCACAGGGTGCGAGAGCAGTTCACACAGACATGCCAGCGCTAGCTTTAATCTCACTCGCTCAGGTGCTGGAGTAGCAAAGCTGCAGCAGCACGGGCTGTCCAAGTCTGCCTGGAACTCTGGGTCATTACTCGGGATGCTAGCAATCTCTGTGACTGTGGTGTAGACAGACCCTAATACAAAACCAAACCCTTCTTTTTGACATTTAAAGCTGATGAGATATACTCCTCCCTCCCTTCTTTTTACATTCATTTGCTGCAGCACATCTTGGTTTTTGTGTATTTCTAACCAAGAGCTGGGAGAGACGGAGAACTCAAGATTTAGGGCCCAATTTTGTATGCTCAAGAGGCTTCAGTGGTTGGAAGAGGTTCAAATATGCATCTGAACTTTTGGAGCTGAACTGAACCAGCTGCTATAACTAAAAATGGGGTTGAATCAAAACAGCAGATCTGAACCAACCTGAATTTTGGGATGTTCAAAATCCAAATCTGGATCTAAATTATGTCACTTGAACTTATTTTTGTCTGTATCTCTAGCCTTTAAGGTTCACCCATCACATGCTTGTCATTTTGTGATACATCCCCTGAAAGCAGTGGCACTTTGGTTCCATGTAATTTGTCCTGCTTCAACTATTTTCTTTACAACACGGTCAATAACTCTTGGCTGTTGGCACTAATATACAATGTTCTTTCACTATTAATGCAGCAGCTCCCTCACTCTCAGACAAAGCAATTGTATCTCTCATTCATCTGAAGTATTGAGAATTGATTTAATTTCTAATTCCTTTTGCTGTTACAAAATTTGTTCCTATGGTCATTCTCTATCTTCATTGCTCCTGTACTGCTCTACAGAGGCTGATGTATCTTAACCTACATAGCATTGTCAAAGAAGAAAAATACTACTCACTTTATCATAAAGAAGCCCATGATTCTCAGATTTATCTGTGGTATTCAACCTCTCTTTGTTTTAATTAGTGCTGCCATGATTCATGACAATAGCAGCAGCTCCAGGTATTTTTTTAAATTATTCTTCAGAAATTTTTTGTCAGCAATGCAATGCTTTATAAAAGATCTATGCCCATCTAAAACCTTAACTTCAAAAGGAAAGGCACCTCACTTTATACCAGCTTTCCACCAGTGCTTTTCTAGCACAAAACCTATTGATGTCAGTTTCAGGCTCAGTTTATATGGGTCCCCAGTCAGCAAAGTATGTACGCACAAGTTAAGTCCATCTCTCTCCCACATGGCTCTTAAGAACATATTTCACTATAAACACTTGTTTACGTGCTTTGCTGAATTACGATGGACTTCTGAGTCAGAACTATGAATATCATTCTTTGACAGGAAGGATATTCTTGTGATTAAGAAACAGGAATATGGCTCAGGAGAGCTTAATTCAGTTCCTGGCTGTGGGGTGATCTTGGACAAATCACTGAAGCTCATTCTGCATGTGGAAAATAGGGATAATAATTCTCTCTCTCTCTCTCTCTCTCTCTCTCTCTCACACACACACACACACACACACACACACACACACACACACACACTGTCTACCATTGATTGTAAGCTCCTCAAGACAGAGACTCTCTCACTTGGTGTTTGTATTGTACAGATAGCAACAGTGTGTCCCAGACCTTGGCTGGGAGCTATCAAAAATAATAAGAGAGCTAACTCGAGTGTGATTCAATCTTCCCATCTGAAGGTCAAAAAATATATGTGACTGTGTAATAATGTCTCAGGTAATGTTACCCTTCTCAATCCAACATTTTAAAGACGTTTAGCCCATACTTTCTGAATGTCTTGTCCATGCAGTTTCTAGTGTCATTTGTTCTACTAATGTGCAAAATGCTGTAAGGCATCCAAAAGTCAGCCTGCAAGATCAACCCATAAATTTAGAATAGTTTTCATTGAATTACTGCTGGTAATTGTTCCATTTGAAATATGGATGAAAAGGTTAATGATTAGTAACAGACGGCCATCACTGGTTACAGTGGGGGGGTGGGGAAGTATTTAAACATATAATTGACACCAAGTGTTTCTTGCGAACACAACTTTAGGACTCTTTTAACCTGTCTTCTGCACTTGATCACATGTTTACTGAGAATATGAAAGGAAGTTTGTGCTGATCAGAAGGTAGAGAAAATTTGGCTTCTTATTTTTGGGTTATAAATATGTCCAGGGAGGAGAGTGTGTGGTGGGGGGGGGGGATGGAGGGGGAGGACAGGGTAGGGATACACTATTTCCCCATAGCTGTAGATTTATTTAATAATATTCATCCTCACCTGAGGCCCTGGAGTTTTGTGATACCTGTCTTTCTCTTTAAACTTTCCCTGGTAGCCTGCCTGATGTGTCACTGCTGAGGTAAGTGCTGTAGGAATTTCAGTTAAGGCTCTAATGCATGGTGTGCATCATTACACACTACCTCAAGATGCCTCCACAACATGCTCCTCTCAGGGACTCAGATACCCAGGCCCCTGTGAGCTACCCCCCTCAATAGTGCTCCTAACTTTTTATGGAGTCTTCCCCTGCTGGCAACCAGTCCCTGGCAGAAAGGAAAAAAGAGTGGCAGAATCACTGATTGCATAATCAACACCAGACCTTTACTGATCTAATACTGCACAACCAACTCCTCACATTTGACAAATGGATCGAAGACAGAAATTGTCCTATACTTGGTTTCAGAAGAGTTAATTGGATAAACTTCTCCTCTTGGTCTGATAGTAGGGTTGCCAACTGTCTAATCACACAAACCCAAACGTATTTGCCCCGCCCCTGCCCCGAGGCCCCACCCCACTCACTCCATTTCCCCTCCCTCTGTCGTTCGCTCTCACCCCCCTCACTCACTTCCACTGGGCAGGGGGTTGGGGTACGGGAGGGGGTGTGGGGTGGGACGGAGTTTGAGGTGCAGGAGGGTGTTCAGGGTTGGGGTGCAGGAGGGGGGGACAGGTGCGGGCTCCGGCTGGGCAGCGCTTACCTCGGGTGGCAGCACAGCGGGGCTAAGGCAGGCTCCCTGCCTACCCTGACCCTGCGCCGCTCCCAGAAGCAGCCAGCATGTCCCTGTGGCCCCTGGGAGGGGCAAGGGTCTCCGTGCACTCCCCGCACCCCGAGCGCTAACTCCACAGCTCCCATTGGCCGGGAACTGTGGCCAATGGGCGCTCCGGAGGCAGAATCTGCCTTAGCCCCATGGCGCCACTGACTGGGAGCCGCCCGAGGTAAGCGGGGACAAGGGGCTCCGTGCCCTGCTCCCAGAAGAGGCCAGCATGTCCCTGCAGACCCTGCGGGGGGCAAGGGACTCCACGCGCTGCTCCTGCCTGCAGGCACTGCCCCTGCAGCTCCCATTGGCCGCAGTTCCTGGACAATGGGAGCTGTGGAGTCAGCACTCGGGGCACGGGCAGTGTGCGGAGACCCCTGCCTCCCCCTCCCCCCACGGCCCGCAGGACCGTGACGACTGTTTCTGGGAGGGGCGCGGAGCCAGGGCAGGCTTAGCCCAACTGCGCCGCCGGACTTTTAGTGGCCTATAAAAAATCTCCTGGTTTGTCTTCAGTAGCCTCCGGGAGATAGAACCCGATTTCGGGAGACTCCCGGTGAAACCGGGAGGGTTGGCAACCCTATCTGACATAGCTTGAAGATTTAATGTCAGTCAGTCAATTCACAATGACAATTTTCATTTCAATTGAAAATGTTGACAATTTTCATGTTAACATTTTTTGATGCAACACTTCTTGGCTTTTTTTGTTCTGCAACATGTTTTAATATTTTGACTTTTCATTCCAATTTGGATATTGCAATGTTGAAATTTCCTATGGGATAAAAATTCCTTTTTCCAAATAATAAGAAATAACATCTAGTTCTTATACAGCACTTTTCATCCATAGATTTCAAACACTTTACAAAGGAGGTCAGTATCATTACCCCTATTTTAAAAATGGAGAAACCGAGGCACAGAGAGGGGACGTGACTTACCCAATGTCACACAGCAAATCTATATCAGATCCGGGAATAGAATCTAAATTCTTGTAAGATCACATCAAGTGTCATATCCACTAGTCCACACTGTCTCAAACAAGTCTGCTTTTTCTATACCGGAGCCTAAGGCTTCACTAGCATCTGAATATGAGTGTTTTTACATTTCACTCCAAACTCTCAACAGTAAAAATAATTGTGTCAAATACATTCCTAGAATGACTGTTGTCATCAACAGAGTTACATTGGGAATGCATGTGTCTCAAAGATTGTACAAAAGAAATGCTCCTTTTAACATAAGTGCGTGTCTGTATTTCTTACATACATGTAGAATGATACTTTATTCTGATAGCATTCGGAGGCGAGATTAGATGGTAATCTGTTTCGCTGTGTACTTATGTTCTGAAATTCTAAATATGAGCCCTGGTAATACAGACATCAGGAGGACATCATGTCAAAAATACTTATACAGCTGTGCAATCAAAGGTTTATAAAACCTAAGATTAAAAAGGAATCTGCTAGTAGAAGCGAAGAGCAAATTTGTGTTTGTCCAGCGTACCCTGTTTCTTAAATGGGACATATTCCGGTACCACAGGGGCAATATCCCTTTAAAGGAAGCAGAGCTGAGAAAACAGTGTAAAAAGCACTGTGAATTTTGCTTTGCATTCAACGGAGAATTCTTATTTGACTGTGTTTTCAACCCTTTCACTTGTGTTATCTATCAACATTCAAGCACTAAAGTTTGATTAGCATGAATACTCACAGAGGGTGAAATAAGGCCTACCACGAAGGCAGCATAAGAGTTGCTTTGATGCCATCAATGAGACACAGAGCACTGTAATCTCTATTGCAATGCATTGGGTGTGCTGAAGCTACCACAGCAAGGCAAATTCATTTAAGCTGCCTTAACGATATATAACAGCAGCCTCCCGTGTGTCTTCAGCAGCAGCTGAACCTGGAAACCTCCAATGCTGCTTCTCATTTACACTATGACCACGTTACATGACCTTGGCAGTTAAATCAGGAGAAAATTATATTTACACCCACTCTGGGCCCTTTTACACTACTAGGACAGTGAAGACTCAAGACCACTCACTCTACCACTTAAGCTAAAGGAGTAACTCCATTAGCTAGAAGGCATGATTTTTGTCCTTTCTGGAGCAGCTCATAGACAGCAATACAAACAACACACAAAACAAGAGGAGTACACATGCACCACTTAACTCTCATTTAAACCCTGCTTTGAGGACATAAGTGGTGCATACGCTTTCTATTGGCCTGCTGTATAGGGGTGAATTTCACCCCATACATCAAACTTTTAGCTCAGATGTTTGAACATGGCATTGAGAATGAAATTCAGACTGTATATTTCACTGTGAAATTTTCTGTTAACAGTTCTCACTGATTTGTCTAGTTACTTCAGTAACCTAAAAAAAAAAAAAAAGTTAAATTGTTGGATAAATTACACAATGGCTGTAACAATGACTCTGCCCTTTGAGACTCTAGTATGCAGCTATCGCTCTGACGAACTGGGAAGTGGTCATGCACACTCAGACCAGAAATAGGATACACATACTCGTATCACACTTATGAATTATGC
This sequence comes from Emys orbicularis, assembly GCF_028017835.1. Lineage (NCBI taxonomy): Eukaryota > Metazoa > Chordata > Testudines > Emydidae > Emys > Emys orbicularis. The sequence goes on from NC_088684.1 coordinate 139,149,022, forward strand.
TGGGGTAAACCATAGGCTCTGCTTTCCCTTAAATGCACTTATGCACATCCATGGTAGTGTTTTCTTTAGAGAAGACTGAGTTCACGAATATCCTCTAGCAAGTGGTTCATATGGTAGGCTCCAATTCGTCAAGATACTTATGTACATGGCTAATTTAAAGAATGCAAGTAGCCCCATTGAAGTCAAGGCCTTACTCACTAAATAAATTTGAACAGGACCACTCACATGCTTAAAGTTAGGCATGTGCTTAAGTAACAAGGTTGAATCAGGGGTTTAATGGTTTTGGTAACAAATCACTTTACATATTCTTTGCAGTTATGTTGTAGCCATGTGGGTACCTCAAGAAGTTGGGTCCACCCCGTCTCTCTAATCCCTTTCCATGGCATCTGAAATCAATAGAAAAAACACCAAACCAGTAACAACAATATTTGGCTTATACATCACCTTTCATTCAGAAACACTGGATTTCGGTATATATATAGATATAGATCAATCATGTAGGGTTTTATAGAAATCAGAATTGTTTCAGCTATTACGGTAATTTAAATGCAGCTACCTGCATCATGGAATTGACAGCACAGGGAGAATTTTAGGTTGCCAGAATCTATTTTTACACATCAACATTTGTTGCAGAACGTCTGAGCTAATGCACCTTCCCTTTCAAAAACTGGCATGGGAACTCATGCGTGGCCATTGTAAAAAGTCCTCTGACCACATGTGCTTAGGTCCTCCAGTTTCATGTTTCACTCAAAGGAGGGGAATAGAGAAACAATGGTGAATTCCTACCCATTTTTACAGTTGAGTTGCATTTTAAGCTTGTCACCTATGGGCTGTTTCATTTAGATCAATGAAAGCCCTGGTATTGATTTTTTAACATTTTGACGTGTGTGTTTTAAAATTCCATATCCATCGCACTGTAAATTCACAAGCATTTCCATTGTGACTGTCATTCTTAAATATTCATCAAATGGTGACTGCCTGTCTGAGAATGATTGATCTTGTCATGGCAACTTCTCCTTTTTCAAAACATATCAGTTTACATAAAGCAGATGAAATAACCTGCCAGACTCATATTTATTTTCTTTTCCAAAGTAAATACCTGGATCTTAAATGGCCCCATTTTATCTGACTTTTCTGCCCTGGGTTGAAGTCTAGTTTAGCACAAAAATGGAAGAAAACTACAGCCGCCATTGGAAACTTAAAATTTGCTCACTGTGGTATTTGTGTTCCACGCCCTAGAAAAAGAAAACATAGATCTCGTATATCATTGTAGGCAAATGTTGACTTTTTAGTGGCAACCACACTTAGTGGAAACTGGAGTGGGGAATTATGTTAGGCAGAATGAAGTTTCTTAAGTAGGAATTTGGTTGTAACAGCAGGCTAACCTCCCTTCTTTTTCAAAAAAGGGCCACTGGATCTTGTTTACTTCGAAAGAGTGGACTTCTCATATATATAGCTCATCCTGTGATATATGCGCCACTTGGAATTGAAATCTCATGAGATTCAGGTGCCATCAAAACCAAACCTTGACATTGGTTCATTTTCAAATCCAGACTCCAAAGCTCAGCCTAACCAAAACAAGACCTGGATCCAACCCTCACCATCTCTAGTCTCTACTACCTAAATAACTAATCCTTCGCCAACACCAGGAATTTTATCCAAATCACATATTCACAAGATCAAACTATTATTCTACTTTATAACCCCCCACACAACATTTTTGACAAACTTGAAAAAATAACACAAACTCTTAACAGTCATATTTACATGAAACTGTAATGAACTGACCAGAGTATGTAGCATTGCTCTCTACAGGATATAATCAGTCCTGCTCAGTCGTGTGTCTTAAGCCTCATATTGCTGCCCACTAATGGAGAGTCTCCTTTAGCTGAATAGGTGGGTTTTGGACAAAAGGATACAAGTTTTAGCCCCCTTTCTTTTCCCCGTTTAAGATTCCAAGTAGCCTTGATAGTGCAGAAGTGACACAACTTTGAAGATCAAAATGTGAGAGTTCTTGGGGTACCCAAGACTGAGAATCACCTTGTTCTCCTCGTGACTCCAGTGAGAGATATAGGTTTGTGCTTAACTCCAGGCTGTTAGCCAACCAAACCCTCTCCTCTGGGCTATGTCAGCCCTTCCTTTGCCCTGCAGGTTAAAAATAGGTGCGCTCCCCCTCCCCAGGCCCCCTTGAAGCATTTCCTATATTGTCCAGTCCCTTATCCACCGAACACTCACAGTAATACCAGGTCTGCTGTCCCCAAGAGAATAGTAGACACACTAGCTTGAATGATTCAACTCAGGGTCAGCTCCTAGTATAATCCCACAGAACAGAGATATATTTATAGCGAAAACAACAATAAGCTTATTACCAAAGGTTCAAAATTTAAAAAACAGTGAAAAAGGATAATGGAAACAAAAGGTTTACATATAAAACAAAATCTTAACATGATTTTTAGAGATTAAACTTAACAGGCTAACCTTCTGCCTAAAGAAGCCTATCTCACCCAAATGTCCTTTGCAGCTTCTCAGCCAAGGTTGGTTGTGATCATGTTTTCATGAATATAATTGCACTGCCCGATTACTTCCTAGGTGAAGGATAAAGGGGTGTCTTTCTTGCCTTCTACTGATATTCCCCCAAGTTCATTGTCTATACCTCAGAGTCAGGATGACCTATGGCTTTATTCTCCCGTGTGCTGCCTCCCTGTTGATTCCACTTCCCCCATTGGCTTTGTATGTAAATGACTCTCCTTTGTGCTAACTTACAGGGTCTAATTTACCTGCCAGAAAGACAGGTGATTAAAGATCTTTTGTCTGACAGAAAACCTTTTTGTCAGTTCTGCCTTGATGGAGACTTTAGGAACATATTTGCAGTATACATTCATAACTCCTAACATCGTATCTGTACATACATTTTACAATGATATCAATGACCAGTGTGAACCTGCTTTTATTTAAGACTTCATAGGATATTCTCTATTGAACCAGAAAGTACATACCAGGATCAGGATATTTTTGTGATCCTCTTGTCAGTTGGCACTGAGGGGCTCTTAGGGTCACATTAAGGGGCCATATATTTGTTACAATGCAATGGTGTGCTACTGACTAAGTGAAACAGTACAGGGTTCTGTATACTGCTCAAGGCAAGCACCATTAATTTGTACTTATGGACATACTGTAACGAAATAAATGTGGTAACTATTGCAACTGTCCATGATGAGAATGTTGTTTGAATCAGTATTCATTCTATGTAATATTATTATTTTTTTTGTGCCATACTTGAAGTTACTTGGGTTAATTGTATGCTAATGCATGCCAAATAAATTAGACAGGAGCTAACTCATGAAAGATTTATAAAGAGACTGAAAGAGGGTTTTTCTAACAGAAACTTCTGTTTTGAAATCTATCACTAAAATCTGCCCTAAATCACATCCTGGAATATGTTTCACTTAAGTCTGCAAAACTTGTTGTCAACTAGCGATTCAGGGGACTTAGCTTTTGCATGTAAGGCAAAAATTGTGTCTTTAGTTCCATACATACAAATGCACAGAAATTAAGAGACCTAGTTCTGGAACTCTTACTTGGCCGAATACACCTTTACTTATATGAGTAGTCCCACTGAAGTCAGTGGCTTCAACTAGATTCTAATCTCTTTACTCGCCTTGACTAGCACCTAACTCCGCACGAAGTCCCAATGAAATCAGTAGAACTAATTACACAGTCAGCCGCTAATTGGCATGAGAGATGGGATAGGAATCTGGCTTCATGAGAGAAAGGACTACTTGTATGAAGGTCAAGTGTTCTGACAGATGGATGCAACCCCTGTTTTCAGTGGGAGCGACATCTGTGTAACCAAGGGCTGAGTTGGCTCAATGATTTCAAAGCGGTTGCTTACGATGTCAGTGAAGGGGGATGTCTGCAATGTGGTCTACTGACTTCCATGTGGTGTCACATGCGTACCTAAGGATAGAATTTTACCCATGGAGAGCATATGCTGTAGATTTAACCCGTGATAGCGTTCCAGACTTAGTGAAAACTGTGCAGCTATGTATTTCTCATAGACTCCCTCTCTACTGAATAAATGCAAAAATCCATGTTTCCTAAGCATTTTAAAAAATATTAGCCATCGCTAACGGGGGACTCCAAGGCTGAGAATTTCATTGTCATTCATCCGTAGGTCAAACCCAGCCCATATTAACCACAAGTTCTTGTCTATCTAATGGTTTTTCAGCAGCCCATATAAAAAAAGGAGGAGGTGGTCTTTCCAGTCTCTAGCAGACAGTTTTCCATGTCGCAAAAAGCCACCATCACAAAAAGGCACCCTTCATATATGAAGAGCTTTTATGGCCAGAAGGGGCCATCATCATCATCTGGTCTGCATAACCTCCTTATGGAAAGTCATGACGTCATTATGAACCGAGAATGATCTATCTTCTTACCCTGGAAGTGGTCCCTTAAAGTAAGGGAGAACACACTTTGGCAGGAAAAGTTGCAGTGCCACTTCCCATGCTCTATATAGAGGACTTGTGTGGGTAAAGTACTTCAGTCCTCAGCGGCAATCTGGCATCTTTCCCTAAGTCCTATTAAAAATATGAACTATGAAGGAGCACGCTAGGTTTTCTTTAATTATAGTAACATACACTTGTAATGGTGTTGCTATAAAATGGTACATTTTAATTCCATTGCCATTTGATTCGTATTCTTTAATTATGTAATAAAGTTTTCAGAAGTCTCTGTGATACTGTTTTCCATTTCCTAGATGTTGTGCCATAAAGGTTTATTAAAATGTTGGCATTTGCACTTGCATTTTTAGCTAAAGCGGTCATAAAAATAAATTATTCATATTATAGGATGAAATTCTAAATCACAAGGCACTGTAATAGGAAGGGTAATGTCTCCCTTTCCTACTTTATTTAAGGATTTCAAAGGGAAAGCAGCAAACCTACCAATTCTGAAACTGCAAAAGATAGTGTTGATGAATGAGTTTAAATTACAGCTGTGGGGATATTTCTAAGATGTCCTGTGCCAAATTCAGCCCTGGCATGAAAACATGCAACTTCCACTGGCTTCAACAGTGTCAAAGACTTAGGCACACCATTAATACCCAATAGCCTCAATTAACATAGGCACTCCGAGCTAATTATGCAGATATTTAAGCACCTAAAGGTGTAGATACTCACTCAATGGGATTTCCAAAGGCACTTAAATACGTTAGGTACCAGAGACTCCTGAGATTTAAGCACCTAACTTGTTAGGTATTCCAAAAATCTATTAGGCACCTTCTGCATCTTTAAGTACCTTAATACCTTTGGTATTTGGTCCCTAGAACCTGCCATCTAAGAACCTAGACAGACAAGTTACTTTGCATCCAATCCCCTCCTGAAGACCCACTTCTGCCATGTTGCCTAAAGGAAACGAGCTGACTAGTAAGGAAAAATCTGAGGAGTAATTAGGACTAGTTTATATAACCTATTAAAATAAATACCACCACTGAATCACATCAGCAACAGCTACCACTCATAACACTATTAGAAGTGGCCACGTGCTAAGTAGATTTGGTATTTTGTACATCTACAGGTGAGTAACAGGGATTTGCAGAGAGAGAGAGATGTTCTCCCTCAGTGTGGTTTCTTCACAAAGCAACTGGAATCTTGCCACAGCTGGCCAGCGAAAAAATCGCCCCATCTCCCTACACATAATAGGGAAGTAAATTAATCTTCTATAAATCTGGCATAGCTAACTCTACTTTCCAGGTCCAGTTTAGGGAGCAAGAGTGGTGGGAAGGGGGCATGGCCAAATCATTGTTGAATTCCTCAATAGGATGGTCTAACCTAAACCCTGAGGCTGGGGCTGGAGCTGCACAGGGGTGAAAATTGGGGTTCTGCAGCTGGCTCTCTAATGTGCCCCCCATATTCTTCTGATGAAACAGATCTTGGCACAGGAGAGGCTCTGACTCAGAATTATGTACAACATTAAACCTTCTAAAGCACCATTTGTGATTTAAAGTCTGGAATTACAAAGCCTCCTGGGACAGAGCCATCCACACAGCTAAGTCTCACAATTTATTCAGGCCTTTCTTTCAGACCCTAGTGAGTTTTTAAACATTATCTGATCAACATAATAGTATTAAACTGTTTTTCATTACCCATAAAAATGAAGGCGAGGGATAAAGCTGGTACTGTCTAGGCCTATTTCAAAGGAATCAATAACCAGAATCTCTTAGTATATCCTGTTTTTTTTTTTTTTTTTAATTAAAGGGCTACATCCCAGAGAGGGACAAGACAAATACAGTTTACACCCTCCTCAATATATACACCATAAATGGACCTGAAACAATCCCCAGGTGCAAATCTGAATGTTTTTCATGATTGTTTTTCCAGGTCATGACTCAAGAAGATACTCCGCAGTGACAAGCTGCAGAACAGGATGTGTTACGTAAGAGCTAGAGTGAGATCTAGAGAAAACAACAGGAACCTGTCTGTATGTAAAGGCCTTAATAGATAACCCACAATGTTCATTTACATCAAGTTCTGCCTAGTCTCTGCACATCAGAGACACACCAGCAATACTATGCCCTCGGGTGGGTCATTGACAAGTTAAGATTCAGAAGTCCCGACTCAATCCTCACTGCCACTGATGTACCCAGGGGAACATTATAATACCCATCCAACCTATTCATGTGGTTTGGTTGGAGGATTTTGTTCCAGATACAATAAAGAATGGAGAGGTCTATGTATTTAAGTTTATAAATGCTTTGTAACTGGTTGCTGTAGCTCTATTAGGTCTTCAAACTTACTAAGACACCTCTTTACATGCTGGAACATGTCTCATAATAACATACTGAATAATTAATCACTTTTTTAAATAAAGAATTTGTACATGTTACTTTAAGGCATTACAAGTCTAAAACCTCCAACGTAGAAAGGAAAGGCTTGATCTTCATCTGGTGTAAACCAGCACAGATCCTTTGAAGTCAATGGAGCTACGTCAATTTATACCTGTTAAGGATCTGTCCTGAAAGCTTCCAAGGCTTAATTAACTCTGTGTACCTTTCTTAACACATTATATTCTCAGATGAATTACTGTTTAAACTATCATCATCTGTGAGTTGGAGAGTGTGCATTACTCTAAGGGATGTGTGAACAGTAAGTTATTCTTGTGCTGCCCTTCCACATCATGGATGAATTTCACTTTTCATGAACAGCAACACGGATTTTAATGATGCTTCCTGTCACTAATCTAGAGTTCGGTCCAGAAGGATAACAGAACAATGAATGAACAATCTGCAAAACAAAACTGGTTGGAACATTATTTTCTTCCTTCTGTGAAAAATTTTGACAAAAACAATTTGAAATTTCCATCTACATTTTTCATGTTTTCATCAAAAACACGGGCAACCAAACACTCCCCAAACCAAAAACTGTCTATGGATTTTGATTTTTAACCAAATAAAGCATGTGGGAAATCATAATTTTGTCATGATTTTTTCCCTTCCCTCAATCCCCTATTCATCAAAAAATTCTAATTACGCATTTATAGATCTTCCATCCGAACATCACAGAAATTCCACAGATTCGGGGATGGAAACTCCTGAAAGATGCACACTGTAGTAGGAAGAGGGCCTGAAACATAAGCCCATGTATCAGAGGCCTGGTATGACACCTGAGCTAAAGTCAAAACCTTGCTGATATAAAGCAAAGTTAAGTTGTGAGCAAGAGGCAGGCCCCCTGCTCACAGAATTTGGCAAGCATATGGCTAATATTGCAAAAAACACATACTCCTAAGAGGTGCTAGGCACAAAACACTCATGCAAGCACATTCCAGAAGGGTGGTACCAGAACACCCCGATAAACACATTCCCCAAAGATAACAGGAACATGCTGACCCAGCTTAAGGATAGGTTCAGGATGATAGCATGATGAATAGAGATGTTTTGATCGAACCTACAGGTACAAGGCAATGGGTGGTGCCCTAACACATCAGAGGGTGACGCCCTAATACGTCAAGGGTGATACGCAACTTGTTTTTATTGGTGTATAAAGAGGTATCTCAGAGGGAGTGTCTTTGTCCAGCAGAGGGGGCAGTGGAAAGTCTTGCCACAGACTGAGCTGCTAGTGTAAATGTAGACTTTGACCTGAGGAGCTAGGACCCTGCTTTGCTAACAATAAACCTAACCAAGCACCTTTGCACCTTAACGGATTTTGTGGTCATTGGGTGATTCGCCTGAGATCTGCTGTGCCAGCTGTCTGCGCAGAGCTGGGACACACACACACGCAGCTGAACATCTGACGACACATACCATCTTTGCAAATTACTGCCATATTGTAAGTAAAATCAAGCTATTCAAGATGATAGCAAGGATGAAGTCTTGGTCTCACTGAGGTAAATGGCAAAAATCCCATGGGGGAGAAAATCCTATCCACATTGAAACTTCTACTTATACAATGCAGAAGAATTGTACTAGCTTGGGATGGAATCTAATGTCACTTCCCCCGATTTTACAGCAGAGTAACTCCACTGACTTCAGATGAGCACAGCTCTGAATCAGATCCTTCATTTGGTTCTAACATTCCAACAGGACACTCAGAGGACAGAAGTTGCTGTGCATGGAGCTCTTTAAATAACCTTTTCTTTTTCTCTCTCTCTTTTAAAAAAAAGGAGTTTAGAAGAGTTTAATTCCCAATCTCTTGTTTTGTTTAGTAGCACTGGGTTTAGTTCCCCCCATTATCATCACATACCCAAGGAACTAATGCAGGCTGACAGCATTGAGTTTCCACACTGACACTGTAACCGGCCTGACACACACCACACACATTTAAATTCAGACACTGTATCTTCCAATTCTATCCTCTCGCATTTAGCTGAAGAATCCCTTTTAGTGACTTGTCTTCCATTTCTCATACAGGGGCGTGCACAGGAATACAAACTTGGCTCCTTCTGGAGGGGCACTTTCTGTGCCCCCTGTGGTGGGAGGAGCTGGCTCCCCCCGCCCACTGTGGCCGGAGGACTTGGTTCTCCCTTGAGGCCTGTGGAGCTGGCTCTCCCCTGACCTCAGCCGGTGGAGCTCACTCTTCTCCAGCAGCCAGAGGAGGCAGAGCTCCCCTGGCAGCCCCAGGGCCGGAAGAGCTATCATCTCCTGCCCCGCCCCACCCTGGAGAAGTTCTGTGCCCCCAGTGACTGGGGAGGCTGTGCACCTGCTTGTCCCCCTTGCACATGCCCCTGCTCATATACATTCCCAGGGCCAGATTCTCCATATCCATTCTCCACTACTGCTGGTGGCATGACTACATAAAGGAATTATATACAGAACTCTGTCCAATCTCTTCACACATTCTTTTCTTGTGGTCTCCCTACTGTCTGTCTCCACTAGTTTTTTCATGTCTTATACTTAGATTGTTCTGTTTGTACTGCACCTAGCACAAATAAATAAAATAAAATGAAATAAAATAATAATAATAATGATAATAGCATACTGAGAATTATCTGCATCTTTTGAGATTTACCTATCCATTAATAAGTACCAACCTGGACTAATGAAATATCCTGTAGAGTGTCCACTAGACTAGCTAGAAAGTTTTGTACAATCAATAGCTTTGCTATTGTTATCACTGTTTAATTGTTTAGTTATATGAAGCTTCATATAATATAGCTGAGTTCAAGCTTTTTGGTAAAGGGTGGCCTTATCCACAACATATGTATTCTTTGCACTCCTTCTAGTCACTTAAATCTGACTTTCTCGCAAATACCCCATAACAATCTGTATTTAAGAAGCTATTTCTCCTATTGCAATTTTATTCTAAACAGTGAACATCCAGAGACATTGAAATGAAAGTTTTAAACCATTATTTGCTGAACATCTAAAATGTAAGTTATTCCAGTTGTTCCACCACCATAAATGCAAATATAAAAGAAGAATAGTCTTTTATGATCTCCCCACCCTTATAACTTAAATTGTTTATAGTCTTCAAAGGCAGTAACATGAAAGAGTCTAATCAATGTTCAATAGAGGGGAAAAAAGTCCTCCCTAGGAAATTTGTAACAATTCTTGAATGTTATTGGCATAGACACTTCTGAGCTCTAGTCCCCTGCTTAAAATTAAATTTGTTTCCTTGCTATGGAAAACTTTACAGCCTTCAGTCCACTAAACAACCTAGCATCTCAAAGTTATCATCCTGATCCTGCAAAAGAGTTGATTTCCTTCAATTCTCATTTACTTCCATTAGCTGATGAAGTGAACTCAGCACTTTGAAGAATTTAGTTACCAAGTCATTCCCCTCCCATCCTATGCCAATAGAACCAATGTCTGTAGACAGACCATTAAGATTGCTTAATCAGAGGTAAAATGGTACACTCTGTAGTACCTCATCCTGCAGTCTTTGTTTATGCAAACCTCCCAGGGCTGCTGGCTGGGCATTCCCTGGAAAGGCCCCATGGCATCCTAACTTGATCCAAAGTGAGGAAGGCTGATCTAGCAGATAAGGCTGCAGAATCAGACTGAGACTTTGAGTAATATTAAATTGCGCTGCTGGACTTCGGCATTCTTTGTGATACATTTTAAGATTTGCCAAGGGCACCTAGATTATGTGGACAGGTGCCCTTTTTATTATTTTTATCACTGTAAGTAGGGAGTTTTACCCGAATTAAGGCTACAGAATCAGACCGGGACTGAGGCTATGAGTGATAGCAGAAGCAACCTTAGCCATCCCAACAAGCAAGATTCTCTCATCTTGAAAATGTTCATCGCAATAGGATCAATGAATCACAGAAGACATAAGAAATGAGCAAGACCTATTAGAACATCAAACATTCCTCGTGCCATACAGGATGGTCTGAGTAGCATACATTGCTTTGTCTAATCCAGCTCCAAATGACAACAGAAAAACAACTCTGCTCATGCATGAGTGATGATGCATTGGGGTTTATGACTTTAGGAATTTCCTAAGTCAGTCTTGGTCCACTATTCCTGGCCAGAGTATGTGATTCAAATGTAGAGTCACTGGTAGCGGGAGAATGGTGAGGGGTAAGACCTTATGAACCCAGTCCATTTGGATTTTGACTATAACGTATCGGGTGCACATACCCACAGTAACTCCTGACATTCAGGTGGCTAAACACTAATGTATGAATCTCAAAAGGTTTAGATTACAGGTTTGTTTCAGATGCTGTTCCATACTTAATTTGAACCTCTTGAATCTCTATAATTGGACTGAATATCTCAGGAGTAAGAACAGGAGTACTTGTGGCACCTTAGAGACTAACAAATTTATTTGAGCATAAGCTTTTGTGGGCTACAGCCCACTTCATCGGATGCATGGAATGGAACATACAGCAAGAAGATATTTATATATACAGAGAACATGAAAAGGTGGAAGTAGCCATACCAACTGTAAGAGGCCAATGATAGCTCATCTCAATTGATTGGCCTCTTACAGTTGGTATGGCTACTTCCACCTTTTCATGTTCTCTGTATGTATAAATATCTTCTTGCTGTATGTTCCATTCGATGCATCCGATGAAGTGGGCAGTAGCCCACGAAAGCTTATGCTCAAATAAATTTGTTAGTCTTTAAGGTGCCACAAGTACTCCTGTTCTTTTTGTGGATACAGACTAACACGGCTGCTACTCTGAAACCTATCTCAGGAGTGGCATTGGGAAAGCCTACCTTGCAGTCTTTGGGCATTTCTGCTTCCAGTACTGAGTATGAACAAAAACAATTTTATCTGTAGAGTGCAGAACCGGTGAAAACAGGTGGAGGCGCAAGAGAGAGGTTAATTTTTTTCTTAAGAAGTTCACTCAATTACAGGACAGTGAACGACATTAATGTGGAAATTATTTTTCATCTGTATTGTTGCTTTAAATCCATGTCCTTTACTATCTCCTCTCTGTACGACAATGGTCAAAATTATTCTGATTGGTTTTCACATCCTATTGCCGAGCGCTAATATTCTATCGCACCTGAAATTTACATTACAATAAAATGCAACATGCAGCAGAGATGCTGTGCTATTTTCAGGCTGTACTTTAGTACTTCGGCTTTGCTGAATAGATGCTGTAAATAAGATTTCCAAATCCCTCATGTGGCTTTATGACAGTGAATATGATTGAGTCCTTTATACATTTCCTGTTGGGTATGGGATGCCTTTAACTTAGTCAGTTGCAGAAGTCCTCAGTGGACCTAACCTTCGGGAACATTTCATTGAAAGCTGAAGGAGGTGCCGGCATAAAGATACCACAGTTTTTCTAAAGTGGTAACAATTGTTTAACCTGAATATGGTTTATCTGCAGGTTGTGGGCTCTCAGCAATTAAAGTGACAGCTAGTCCTCTTTAAAAACCGAAGCCTAATGCATTTCATTTCTAAAAAGACAGTACTACTCTGTAGAATGACTCCCTAGAAATGGTATTGGTATGTATATATATATATTAACAGAATATATAAGGTATATAATATATATGTAAACACACACACACACACACACACACACACAGAGTAGGGTTCCATATAGAGTAGCATATGTACAATAACATTACAGAGTTTCTTATATAGCATGTTTCTACAATTTCTCTCCTGAATGTATACAATTTTACATAGGTAAAGAGATCCTTCCAGCACGTCAACCCTATAAGCTCAACCGGGGCTATAATAGTCCAACCATGGATTCTTTCTATCACACACATTACCACCAGTAACAAACGGTTACAAAAGCAAAATTATGCTCTCAACTACATCTCTGAAATCCCATTGTCTTCATTGGGATTGCATATGTATAACGGACTGTAACTTAGTTAAAAAGAGAAGAAGGATAGCCCAGTTGTTAGGGCATTGGCCTAGGACAGGGGTAGGCAACCTATGGCACGCGTGCCAAAGGCCGCACGTGAGCTGATTTTCAGTGGCACTCACACTGCCCGGGTCCTGGCCACCAGTCTGGGGGGCTTTGCATTTTAATTTAATTTTAAATGAAGCTTCTTAAACATTTAAAAAACCTTATTTACTTTACATACAACAATAGTTTAGTTATATATTATAGACTTAGAGAAAGAGACCTTCTAAAAACGTTTAAAAGTATTACTGGCACGCGAAACCTTAAATTAGAGTGAATAAATGAAGACTCGGCACACCACTTCTGAAAGGTTGCTGACCCCTGGCCTAGGACTTGGAACTGCTCTGTCACAGACTTCCTGTGTGAATTTGGGCACGTTATATAACATCTCTCTGACTTACCTTCCTTGTTTTTAAAATAGGGATAAACACTTCCCTACCTGTTGTGGGGATAAATACATTATAGATTGCAAGGAGCTCAGATGCTACTGTGATGGAGGACATAGAAGTAGATAAGACAGATAGAATCCTGTTTATGATGCACAAGATGGAACAGAATCCACCTCTCTCCTAGGTGTGTAGACTCTTAAGGTTTAACTAAAGTGAAATGAATTTAAAAAAAATTTCTTGTAAAAGAAAGCAGATAAGATTCTGAATACACATAAGGCACTGCATCCTCATGTGGAACATATGAGAATAGCTACACTGAGTCAATAGACCTAGGCTGTCTTACACCGGCTGAGGATCTGACCTACTGAGCAGATCTGTTGAGTAAGCAGGTGCTATTTTTACAGTCATTTTTCAGAGTCGAATGACACTTTAAGTTACTAAATATAATGCAGCACTGGTAGATGCAGTTTAAATCATTCATGTGCACAGTACTTCATTGCAGCCAAGTGACTATTGACTCTAGGTGCCTCAAGTTTTGAGTGTGCATTTTGGCATACCTTAAAAGGGGAGTGATTTTCAGAGGGAGAGTTCAGCGCCATCACAGCAACCAGATGACCCCTGCACCCTCTAGGTCTGAATAAGTGCATGCTCTCTAGGTCCCAGACCTCAAGTAGTTACTTGTCTCTCAGAGTGGAATCATGTGAGATTCCTGCTCTCAGACGAGGCTTTGGGTTGCAGTCCTTGGTGCGTGAACCGTGTTTTACCTCAAGCCCCTGAAAATTCTGTTCCTTCCTGGACAATGACAGTGGAAATCAGTGACCAAAGACTCCTTAAAGCGAAGTATTATTTATTTAGAGCCAAAGAACTTGGAAAGAAAACAGAATTTATAAACAATAGAATACACTGGACACAAAGCTTACTTTTCCCCTGAAGATTATCATTTCCTGGATCTGGGAAGGAGCTACTGCTTAGACTCCCTGTGCATCTGTCTCTCTCAGCAGCTGCTAAGAAGTGACTCCCTTCTCTCCCTCAGAAAGGCTTTTAAATTCTTTAGTGTCCTTATTCTGTGGCTATCCTGTTTGCTCTTCCCACAGCCTCCTTTTAAGTTAGATGAATGTATCCATACAGGAAATTCTAATAAGCCTTCATAATTATACAGCAATTTTACCTTACTGACCAAGTCACTTACAATATTAATACTGATTAATATATAGCAGCTGCATGACTGTGACAAGCACTTACCTTTAAAGGGGCCCAATTTTCAGTATCTGAAGTAGGACTCACCAAAATAATGGTACACAAAGTTAGTAGTCACTTTTGAAAATCTTGCCCAAACAGTTAAGAAATTGCTTATTATAATATCTTACCTTTGGGCTAAGGAAAACCCCTATAATGACGAAGTCCATTAAAACCACCATTCATTGTGAATTAGGAGTGTGTGTGAAGATAGAGATGTGTTTTACTCAATTGCACTATAAAACACAGTGGATGGAAACATAAGACAAATCTGTCCATTGTGTAACTGCTCAATCCATGAAGTTGCAACAGGGACATATTTATCTGAATAGTCCTGAGTCTCCTCTGTACCTTGTGAAGCCATCTACATCCATCCAAAGTTGTTGTAAGGTGCTACCAAAACCAGAAGGGTGCCATTTTACACTCACTTTGGTCTGGTTTAAGTGATGGCAATGTACAGGGTAGTGGAAAAGTCAATCTCACAATATTTGCAAAGATTTACCCACTGATCTGCTAAGGTCAAAAACAAAACATTGAACTTGTATCCCGAGCATTAAGAAATTTAAATTCTAAAAATATATAAGTGGCTTGCCCAACATCACACAGCAGATCAGTGGCAGAGCTGGGAATATAACCTGTGTCTTCCAATTCCCAATTCAGTGCTTTATCTATTGGATCATATGGACTTCCTTTTGACCATGTTGCTTCTGTGGTAGTCTGCAATATAATATTCTTGAGAGAGAGAGAAGCCAAATCCAGGAAGTTCGGATCAGAAGCAGAACTTTTTCAGAAATCAGGGTGGGTTGGATCCATCAATCCACTCAGGCACATCTCTAAATTTTGAAGAAAAGGTTTTGGTTTTTTCCTCTTTCAGGTACTGAGAGCTTAGATGTGTCATTTCTTTCCCCAGAGCATGTACAGGAGAAATTTAAAAAAAGAAGAGAGACCTTGAAAGGAACATTATTACCTTCCAACCACAGAAGAACTGAAAGAGAAATTTATTTTTTCATTACCATTTCATTTCAAGATTGAATAATTATAGAACTTAAGGGAAAGTCAGTAGATAATGAGATAAACAATGAGGAAGGGCACAGGACATGTCTCCTCATTACTAGATTGGTGAAAAACTTAGCGGGGCTCTGCTTTGTGGGGGTTTACACACCTTTGAATTTCAGGTGTAAGCAGAAAGTACTTATGCATCAGATGAGCTATGCTTATGAAAACCTTCCCCAGCTAACTAGAGCAACACTCTCATTATGATGAAGTTTCTTCTTTGTACTTAATAATGTTACCAGTCTATTAGCCACAATCGTGGCTTCTGACAGTCTCACGGTAAAGTAGCAGGCAGAATAAAAATGTGAACAAAAAATAATGCCAGCTTATGGAGAAGATGTGCTGTGGAGATATGACCACTTGTGTCCATTAAAAATCCATTGGACTTTTTCTACGGGGTATTAGCCTGGATCTCTAGTCCAAATATTGGTAGATATATCCTGCTTACTTAAAATTCTTCTTGTAGTTTCAACTGGATACACGATTCTTCTCTGCTTCCTTTCTCAAACTAATGTGTATCACTTTGCTCCATTAAACAAAGTCTGTTGTGTTCTACCCCAGAACTAAGATATTCAAAAGTAACTAAGTGATTTTCAATGCCTCACCTTTTTTGGGTGCTCAACTTGGACACCCAAAAATGGGCACACCCAAAAATCTTTAGTCGCTTTGGAAAAATATCAGCCCTTGCAAATCTGTTGATTTTTTTTTTTAAAAAGCACATTGGCATCCTTCTGGATAAGTGGCACTAATGCAGACATATGGGCATTGGGGGAGATTTTCAAAAGCATAAGGGCACATACCTCTTAATGTTAATCTTTGAGAATTAGGCACCTAGCTGCCATTTGTACCTTTTGAAATATACCCAATAATCATTGTTGGTATCAGTATCCTGTTCTGATCCCCATTGGTTTGAGTCCTCAGAATACCCTCTCAAAGATTTTAATGCAGCATGGGATCCTGAACCACAATCTAACCACAAAGATAAATGTGTGTGTAATGTAATATATGAGCATAGTACACATTCATCTGAAAAATATTGTGATAAATAGAACCCCACTGGAATGAATTTATCTAGGACCTACTACTCCTGACAAAGGGAAAGATTTAGCTAAGCAAGAACTTGACTTACAGTTGCCTTTCTGGGGCCGCTTTGCTTAGCATACATCAAGAAAATGATGAAGACCTAGAGCAAGCCTTGGCAGATTTTGACCTATCCACTGATTGATTCACTCCTATTACTGTATCCATTTCAGCCACACATATTACCTATAGTTTGTGTAATAGCTCATATGTTATTCTTGCTTTACAAGATGGTTTAATGTGGAGTTTGACACATGAAGTATTTTATGCACATCTACACAAAATAAAAGTGATTTAGTTTCATTAAAAATAAAGGAAATTGTAGGCAAATATAATTTAGGGCCAGAATTGGACACATTGATTCATGTTGAGAAGTAGGTTACCCTGAGACATCCCACTGAAATCAAGTCATGACATCTCATGACTTGAAAAGTGTTTCTCAGAAAAAGTCAGGGTGGTAGAATCTAGCCTTTAGTTTGCTTTTGTTTTTTGGGGGTACTCGAAGGGGAGAAAGAAATAATTTCTGGAGGACTCATTCATAATGAAATGTTACATCTGCCCAGATGCAGAGGGAAAATTGGAAAAAGCATCTGTGTAGCAGCTGTGGATACACCTGGAGATAAGAAATTTGGGAAATTGCATGTTTGGGATGTTCGGTCTGTGAAGGCCTTGTGACTAGGCTTTTGGGCTTCTGATCAGTCCAAGTGCTTCATGTTTGCTGTATTGTGAAAGATACTGAGTTACTACTATAAATGGCAGTGTGGGAGGGGAGATATTAAGAACACAGCTGGGAGGGAAACATAATATTTTTTGAGATTTTGAACATTTTTCCCATCCCAAATCAGGATGAAGAGTTTAAATCTTGATTTTTTTTGTGGGAAAGGAAAGTTGGATAGGGTAAATTGCAACATTTCATTTTGCTAATTTTAAAGTGTTTTGTTTAGATTGACCATTTAATTTTATTTATTTATTTATTTTAACTTTTTTTTCCATAAAAAGGTTAAATTTCAAAGCAGAAAGTGATTTTGGAACAAAAATAGAACTTCTGGTTTTGAAACTGTCTAAATGGGATGTTTTGACAATTTCAAAGCTTTTTATTTTTAAAAATCGTACAGAACGGGTAATGCGTTGAAACTGACCCTTTCCCACAGAAAGCTTTAGTTTGATTTATTTGCTTTAAAACAACAACATTTCCTCAAATGATTCCCGACCAGCTCTAGTTAACAGCTGATGTAAAGAGCTGCACAGAAGAAATCATTCGCAATTCGTAACAGCAACTAATTATATTGGTCCTACAAAATCCAGAAACTATGTTCAATATTCTTGAGTGCTCCCTACTTGCACCTTATCTATTAACTGTTTACATACAGACGGATCTAGAGTACTTTTGTAACAATGAGGGGAAATTAACAATGACCCCTACTGACACTTCCATATGTCAACACAAACAATCATATTGTTCCATTCAGATTTGGGGTAAGATTCTATCATCCTGTCACACAATAATCCTCAAGTAGCTCCATTAATTTTAGTGGGATTTATTGTGGAGTGAGGTATCGTTCAAAGTGAGAAATGGTAAGCGAATCTGGTCCTTTGTGATCTACAGTCAAGGTGGAGGAAGAACAGATTTGTAAGTGTGTAGAATCCTGGAACCGCTTGGGTTGTGATGTTATTTCAGTGTCAAAAAAGGTGATTGCATCCATTACAAAATAACAGCTTGGCTCTTCATTTGGTTGAAATCCTCAGCTAGTGTAAATCAGAATAGATCCATAGGCCCTGATCCTCAGGTATTATAAATTTGCCTAGGTCCACTGAAGTTTATACCAATTTACGCCAGCTGAAGATCTGGCCCAATGGAATACAATTTGTAAAAGTAAAGTTCAATGTTCAGTGCTTAGGCAGTATCAGATTGTTAACATCAGGGGCCAAATGAACACCAGATGTAACTCAGGTAAGATACATCAAAGATGAATGGAGATATACCGAGGGCCTAATTGACTCAGCGGGCTTTCTGCTGGAGGTTTGTGTTTAAGACTGGCTTAGCTGATGACCAAGGCTTATTTCCAGGGGCTCCATCTTGATGTTTAGACTCTGATGGCGATTTATCCACAGCACAAAATCTACTAGAGCATTTTCACAACTGTCAATTTCTGCTCAAGAGCGGCCCAGTATACTAGGATGCCAGTATAGGGCTGAGGTGTATCCACTGGGCCGCATGAGAAATGTGACAAGCGAGAGACAGACATGACAAGAAAAAAAACCAACCACCTGAGGGCAACTATCATAGGGTGCGCATGTTCATGCGGGTGCATTGGCTTTTGCCCTGGATTAGTCACTGGGTTGCCCTGGAAGCAGTCAGTCAGAAGTCAGAGAAATTGTCCTCGAGCAAAAGGCCTTTCCAGGAAAATATCACAATAGAGACAAAATGAGACTAGAGGGGGTCAAATTAGCCTCTCATGTATAACTGGCTGAACATATTCAATTCACCAAGTTAATGGAGTTACTCTAGATTTAAACTGGTGCAAGAGCAGAATTTGGCCCAAACACTTAAGGTCTCTACCCTATTTCAACAACCAAGCTTTCTTAGGCCACCATTTTGGTTTTGCTACACCTCACAATCATCTTGTTGCCCAGTTGGCTAGGGTCTTACTTATCCCCACATTGCTTGGTCACTAATTTGTCACTCCTCAGCTGCAACTCTTCTGAGACACCACAACCCATCTCCAGGTCATTAACTTTGTATGTGCCAGACCATAAAATCATATCCCAGCCTATTAACTTCTGTATGAAAATGTAGGACTTAAGGTGAAACTAGATTAAAACACCCCCTGGCTTCCAGTTTTGATATGAAAGATAGGCCTGCACCAAACCCTTGGATTGGAACAACTCTGCACGTGTTGTGGAAGGAGGTTGCACATCTGAACTTCTATTTGGTTTGGTGGTTGCAGGGGGTCAGGAAGAATTTTTCTCCACAACCCATAGTAGGAGACAATGTGGGTCTTTGCCCCCTTCTGGTGACAAAGCAACATAAGATGATATCAGCCTGTTGTTACTACTCGTCAATTCTTTAGCTCAGCTACTGTTTTGGTGCTAACGGTCCTGAGTTCAAATCTCACCGTTAGACCATATGGAATCAGTTTCACCTGCACTCTCATTTGCTTTATCGTACCAATTTAGGGGCAGCCAGAATTTAGCCCGTAGATTGAACATTGTGCAAGAAAAAGCTTCCTACATCTGGGTGGGAACTGGATATAACCATCACTATGTACTTGGTCGTACTTCAATACTCAGAACCCTGAAGCATGGAGATGGGATAGTGGAAAGAATCCATTTATTTATTTATTTATTTATTTATTGAAATTCAAAACACCCTATGGTTTGCATTCAGATTTCAAGTGAAAATTTATGTTTTTCATTCAAATCCATTTGTGCATCCTGAAATCATAATTTTCATCTCACCCTGTGCTAAAATATTCTGGACACATTTTCTGAGAATGTTCTTGTCAAGGCTGCTTCCCCACTCAACTTTAGGGTACAGATGTGGGGGCCTGCATGAAAACTTCTAAGCTTAACTACCAGCTTAGATCTGGTTCGCTGCCACCACTCCCAATGTGCTAATTCCCTTCCCTGGGTAGCCTTGAGAGACTCTTCACCAATTCCTTGGTGAATACAGATCCAAACCCCTTGGAACTTAAAACAAAGAGAAATTAACCATCCCCCCTCCTTTCTCCCACCAACTCCTGGTGGATCAAGATCCAAACCCCTTGGATCTTAAAACAAGGAGAAATTAACCATCCCCCCTCCTTTCTCCCACCAACTCCTGGTGGATCAAGATCCAACCCCCTTGGATCTAAAAACAAGGAAAAATCAATCAGGTATTACGAAAAAGACTTTTAATTAAAGAAAAGAAAGGTAAAAGAAAACCCTCTGGGAGAGATTAGCATACCAGCTACTCTCACAGACAACAGATTCCAAACACAGAGGATGTTCCCCTGGGCAAAACCCTAGTTACACACAAAAAAATATACTCAAATACCCAATTTGACTATTCCTCTAATTGCACAAGACAGGTTACAAAGAAATAAACATAAACCTATTTATTTCCTTCACTAATACTCACTACTTAATAAGAGGCTGAATTCTGGAGCTTTTCCACTCCGGTCCAAAGTGAAACTCCCCAGACAAAGGGAACTTTCCTCCTTCCCTTTGAACCATCTTGTCCTCCCATTGGTGCCTCTGGTCAGGTGTCAGCTAGGCTAGGTGAACTTCTTAACCCTTTACAGGTAAAAGAGGCATTAACCCTTAACTATCTGTTTATAACAGTTCTTAATAAGAAACAAAATAGTTTTAAAAGGCTTTTTGTTGTTGTTGTTGAATTCTCCTGCTTTGTTTTGCTATTGCAACTTCAAAAATAAAATCACATCAACAGATAAATGGGAAATCGCTTACAGCATATTTGTGGCTCTCAGACTTTGGGGGAGAGGAAGAAAAAAATCTCTTTTCTCTGCTAATCCAGAGTTTTTTTTAAAAAGTCTTTTAAGACTTCCATCTCTTTTTGACAGCAGATTGAAGCCATTAATAGGGTGACTTGGGATTTTTCAGACTCTGTTCTTCATTTTGCTCTTCTGTGCCTTTCCCCCCCATATTTGCTTACTGTACTTTTCTACAACTAATTTAATCAACTTCTGACCACATCTACAGTATTTAGCATAAGCCTATCTGCTTTATGCTAAAAAGACTTAAAAGAGACATAAAACCATGGCATTACATTGATCAGAAATAAAGCTTATTTAAGCCAAAATACTTATGAACTGATTTAAATACTAATGAGACTGATTGTTATAGAGTGGCAGAATGAGAGCAAGACTACAACATATAGAAGTATCCTTGCTGAATTGTGATCCTTTTCTTAGTTACCCTAGTAGGCGGTTAAGAATGGCCTCCTTACTAATGAGCTGTCAATTTTCTTTAGAGATAGGCACAAATCGAGACCCACCTCTCCCCCCAGATCCAAACATCTTCAAGCTCTGAAGGGCTTGAGATATAAATCCAGATCCATAATTTGCAAACGGCACATATCTTTATATAATGGACTGAAATAAAATCAGACCTTTGGGGTATTTGAAAACTAATCTCAATTTTGTAGGTGGAGTCCATTTTTAATTTTCTTGCTTCCAAGGATTCTCAATAGACAGAGAAATATTCTTGCTCTCCTCATCAATATTAATGGGAAGTATTCTTCATATATAATACACTGGCTGAGTATCTATTTTCATGTCTCCTCAAACTCTGGCCAACATAGATGATAAAACAGCGTTACTATTTCATAGTAGAACCAGATGTCCTTTAGCTTAAGTGGTAGAGGCTTATGGTTTTGGTCTTGAAGGTCCCAGGATAACTCTCTACTTACGACTCTGGTATCTGTGTGTGTGTATATATATATATATATGTATGTGTGTATGTGTGTGTGCGCGCACACCCCCCCCCCCCTCTACCTCGATATAACGCTGTCCTCAGGAGCCAAAAAATCTTACCGCATTATAGGTGAAACCGCGTTATATCGAACTTGCTTTGATCTGCCGGAGTGCGCAGCCCCGCCCCCCCCCCCCCCCGGAGCGCTGCTTTACCGCATTATATCCAAATTCGTATTATATCGGGTCGCATTATATCGGGGTAGAGGGGTGTGTGTGTGTGTGTATATCTCGCCACAGTTCCTTTTACTCTCTCTCTCTCTCACACACACACACACACACACACACCCCTCTTCCCGAGAGCCACTCCCATCTCCTTTCTGTCACGTTAGCATAATGAATCATCTCAGTGAGTCAGAAGAACCCAGCTATCCCGTTCTCGTCAGGATCAAAACCTGTTAGCAAGAGATTGGTGTCAGATGCACACTGCCAATCTGTTGCAATATTAAAATCAAGACAAATCTCATTCCCCGGTGTACATACACTCCCAATCCCCTGCTACTTTGAGGGGGAAATATATACTTACACACATACCTACACCCTCCCCCCAATCTACCAAATTGAGTTGGTAATTTTTCATCTACTGAATCCGGTGATCAAGTTGCATAACATAATGATCAAGTTGCATTATTTGCTGATTGAGTTGCAAATTTCATTGATTTAATTACATACTCCTCAAGTAAGTCTAGTGGCATAATCGGCTGATATCGTTGCAGAGTTACACAGATGCATGATTTACTCTCCTTGTCTTAGCATATAGCTTTAATTAAGATGCACTCTTGGCTGATCTAGTTTCATTGTTTTTTATTTATTTCTCCCCCTTCTTTCCCAGACCCAGCGCCATCATCTGCTGATTCAGTTTCATCACCTGCACAGTAGAAGGGATTTTATATGCTTTACTAATCAAGCAAAATATCCCAGTTGTTGAGCGTTCATTAGAGCTACGAATATTTGCAAAATTATGTCTAGGATGAATATTTTTATGTTTTCTTTTACTGTCCCTGAAGCTCCACTGACTCACCAGTTATTATACAATTGTACTCTGCCAGGTTTAGAATCAATATTAGAACAGACTTCTCTTACATTATTATTACTTATTTGTATTGTGGTGGTGCATAGAGGCCCCAATCAGGGATTGGAGACCCATTGATCTAGACACCATACACACACAATGAAAATGAAGTCCACGCCCCAAAGCACTTACAACGTAAGTGTAAGATGAAACATGTGCATATAACAAAAAGGGAAAACTGAACACAAGGTAACAGGAGAACGGGTCAATTTTTTTCCAGTGAAAAATATTTTTTGGTCCAAAATAGAAATTTTTGCAAAATATGTTTAACTAAATCTTTCATGTTTTGAGAAAAAAAATAAGTGTCAGAAGAACAACAATTTTTTCCATGCATTTTCACATTATATTTGTGTTTCTAAATTGTGGGAAACTGCTCACCCTCTCATTTTTAATACACCCCCTTCAGCACTTTTTGTAATGAGAAAGAAGACAGGGGAAAACATTCATTTTTCAACTCTCTTTTTATATATGTGAGACAAATTTACACAAAGTAACAGACTTTTTTTTGCCAGTTTTCAAAATATTTAAGACATGAGAGAAGGTGTTTTTTCACCCCTCATTTTGAAATTTTCTCCAAAAAACACCCAAATATATTTGTTTGTGTATATATATATATATATGTTTGTTTGTTTTTCTCATGGGAAGAAAAAATAAAGACCAGTTTCAACCATGTCTAGGTAACAGTAAATTATGGTTAGGGAAATAATACACAGGTCTTACGTAGTGCTTTTCATCAGTAGATCACAAAGCTCTTTACAACGGATTTACAAAGTATACGGATGGAGAAATTGAGACACAAGGAGGTTCAGTGACTTGTCCAAGGTCATCCAGCAGCCAAAAGGCAGAGCTGGGAATTGAGCCCACAACTCCTGAGTGCCAGTCCAGTGTTAGGTCACACTGCTTCCCTGCAGTGGTCACTGGTTTATCTCAGAACGGAGAGAACTTCAGTGTTTACCTTCAGCAAGTCAGTTAGCCTCTCTAGAGCGCAGATTCCAATCTGTAAAACGGGGGTGATAATACTTAGTACGGTGAAGGAAATAATTAACAGCTGGCAATGTATTCATTAAGCCTCTTTTTCTGATTATAAACATATCATTATCATTGTTGTTTGTATTATGGTAGTACTTTGAGCCCCATTTTCAGTAAGGGTCCGTTGTACTAGGCAAGGCAAACACACAAAACAAACACTCATGGACCCAAGGAGCTTACTATTATTACTGACAAAAAATTTTTGAATCGTCATACAAGTTTGAAAGAAAAGTCATGATTTGTTTTTTTTTCAGCCAGCGCATCAAATCGTCAAAATTGTTTTGAAACATTTTTAGTCAGTTTGACTGACCGTCAAATTAACTGTTACAATTTCCTCACACTGATTCAGTCAAATATATGTTTATGTATTTGTTGTACTCTATATTGTGGGTTTATCAGGGATATTCTGCAACCAAGCGGTGTTGCTCAGTCTTAATGAGTCATATGTCACTGGCTCGGTTCCCTAATTGGATGGTAGCACAAGCACTTCCGAACACTTTTCTAGACTGGCTTCCTGAGGACACTTGTGCCTGCAAACCGCATCACTCGATGTGCACAGCAAGCAAACTAAAAGTGTACATAAAAGGACCAAAGTCAATTAATTTTAAAATGCGAAAAACTTGCAGGCTGGCATTTTCAAAGGCCCCTAAAGGGAGCTAAGGCAATTTTGAAAATCCCAGCCCTTTGTGCCTCAGTGACTCAGAAGTCAATGGGAATTGGGTGTCTAACTCATTTAGATTCATTTGAAAATCTCAGCCTCAATGACCAGGTGTCAGATGACTTTCAGTCACCAAATCTGATAACCTACAGGGAACCGGCTCCATAAGCTCTCTCTGATTTCCAAGGGAGGACCAGTCCTCCTGCTATTGCCATTCTAGATACAGAGAAGGCAGTAGAATTTCTAATCCTCATCATGTTTATTTTGTACGCTGAGCTGAGCATCCAAGCTAGCAAAAGCTGATAAAACCTGAGCTGCCATGTGTAACTGGATCCTAAGTGCAGCACGTGTTTGGATTTGGAAAGTTGATGCGTTTTGGCTAAAGAGAGCACAGTGGGCAGTAGGGATTAGACTTTTCTAATTATGATTATTATTTAAAATTAAGAGCTTTGTCACCTTCATCTTCAGCTTTCCAAAGCACATATACATTCACTCACCCCTGCACAGTTCATTTAATGCTGTTATTAACAGGTGAGCCCAATGCCCCAGTCAGAAGCAGAGCCCCACAATACTAGGCACTGTGAGATCGCAAACAAAGACAGCTCCTGCCCAGAAGAGCTTGCAATCTAAGAAATAGTAATGCTAATCTGACACAGCAAATGAACAAACTAAATATCACTCTGCTGTGTCTAACAATGAAGGTTGTTTAAGTACAAGCAGCAACAACCCAAAACACACTAAGTCAGTGGCCGAGCCAGGAAGAGAACCCAGGTCTGTGCATGCAGTGTTCCCTTCTGTATTCAGAGGATCATAGTTACGTATAACTTTTTAGCCTCTGTTCTGCAGTTGCATTTGTAAACTATTTAGCCCAGTCAGTCGAGTTTGCTGTTTAGCTGACAACAGTCTACCGAGGACTGTTGTGCCAGCTGGACTGACCATGGTTGCTAGCATTGCACCGGACACTGTGTAGGCAAGTTCCCAGCTCTGGCTCAATCCTGTGAATCTACAAATCTCCCAGGTGGCACCAGTTAAGGTCAGGGCATGCACCGCTTTCTGCATCAATGAAGAGTTTGAGAGCATGGTGTTCTGGGGTGCTTTTGTCCATGCTGGTGACATGGTTGAAAGCATGCAATGCCACTTTTGAATATATGAGCGGTTGAAGCAAGGCCAGTTCTCTGTGAAATTATGACATTTTGCACAAAGTCAAACCACATTATGCTCAGGAAGTGGCTTTGACAGGCATATAGAACCCCTCCAGCCGCTCCAACTCTGCCTGTAGAAAGGTCCAGGTTTTCTGACCCATATAGCAATACAGGTAGCACACACATTTGATAGATCCTGAACTTTGTCACAGCGCAAATATGTTTTTGCATCCATAATAGAGGCATGGATGGTTTAATTGACAATGCATCAAAAATTAATCTATTATAGTAATCCTGGCGGACCATCACAATAGGAGATTGAGTCAAAATAAACATAGGTCTTTGGGCACATGTAACATCTCAGAGTAAATTGTGTATGTCATTCAATAATATGTACTGTAATTGTTGGTTAGTAGAATACTGTAATGCAGTTTGATCAGTAAAAGCCTAATGTATAAAGTCAGATGCAATTGCATCTGGAAAATGTGCAACTTAACTAAATGTAAAAGCATTGAGACATTAAAAGTCAGCAGTGTGGTCAGCAAAATATGCAGGGGCTCAACTATGTCTGCATTAGTTCAACCAGAACAATTTACTACATGAATTAAGTACGTGCCTAGCAATCAGCATGGCTTAGGTCTTTAATGGCATCTCATAGAGCAGCATAGAGTGAAAACTGCATTGTCAGCCTGCAAGCATTTAATTTAATTAATTTCATTGTCCTGGTCAATTCAGCGCATCTCCCTCCTAGGCTTCTCAATTGTGTTCTAGTGATAGTTGAACGTCATAAGCAGAAATGGGTCAAGGAGATGGTGGTTCCATTCTTGACACTGTATTTAGGTTTTAGCTCAGGCATGGAATACAGGTTTCAAAGCCAAAGCAAGGCTAAAATTTAGGATTCAATGGCCCTGAAAAACAAACTGTTCTCCACATGATCCCCCATCTTCTATCCTATGTTCTGACCATTCTCATCTTCTAGCTCCTTTTGTCTCTTCCCTCCATTTATGTCTTTTTTTCACACCACCGCACAACACTTGGAAGACCCTCTCTCTTCCAGGGACTGATCTGACTCCCACTACAGTTACTAGAAAGTCTCCCATCGATTTCCATGTAGAATCTGACCCCCATCCATCCACACACTCTCACTTTTACTCCCTAGATGCACTTTTTTGCAAACTATATTGTGTACTCCACCACCCCCACTCACAGTTCTACCTCAGTCTCAGTTTATTAGTAAAACCAACAACTTGCATACTCCATATTCAACATCATACAATTCACATCAGCTGGGGTTTTCAAATCTCAGCCACTGGCTTTGTCTTAATCCTCACTCTTCCTTTCCCTTTCCATCCATTCAGCATAATCCTTTCCTACGCTGGTCCCATTTAAATTGTAAATGTCTTAAAAAAATTCTGTAAACGTTTGTATTTCATGCCATTTAAATCCCATGTATTCAAAGACTGTAAAGCCAGAAGGAACCACTGTAATCTTCTAGTCTGACCTTCTGTATAGGATGGACATAGAACCTCCCTGCAGTAATTCCTGTTTAAACTAGAGCAGATTTCTTAGAAAAACATCCAATCGTGATTTAAAAATTTCTAACGATGGAGAAATCATCACAGCCCTTGGTAAGTTGTTCCAGCATTTAATTACCCTGACTGTTAAAAATTTGTACCTTTTTTCCAGTCTGAATTTCTCAAGCTTCAATTTGCATCTATTAACCTTATTATACCTTTATCTGCTAGACTGATGAGCCCGTTACCACCATTTCGTATGCTTACAGCGTTTGAAGCAAAGTCGTATACAAATGGCTGTGTTTGTGAGAATCCTGCCTCGTTATGGCATGTACACATCAGATTTATCAACATAGGAGTTCTGCGGTTTCTGATTCAACCTGCGACCATGTTGATAGTGGTGAGAAAAGATTCCGAGATTCCAATCTGAACCCCATGTGGTGGAAGAGGTAAATTGAGATTGCAGCTTCTCTCTACTGAAAAAGATTTGGAACTTATGTTTGACTCAGATATGCACTCATTGATGTTTGGACCATTATACAGTTAGAAAAGACAAGAAAAAGCTAACATTTCCTCAAAATTATGGTTATTAAAAGGAGCTCATGGTGCTTTTCATAACAGCAGAGTTGTTAATTCCACTGCCCTGACCAAATCCAGGTTTGATCAATTCAATTCATTGACAATGTATGTAGCATTGCCGTGCACTGTTAAACAGCTGCCACGTTCCACACCAGAGCCAAGTGCATTTCAGCGATGGGACAAAGTTTTTCCAGAAGGCACTTGGAGATCCTTTCGCATGAAAAGCAGCCTATACATGTAAGATATTTTACTGTTAGTAAATAATTATAATGATAAATGAAAAGGCACCTGCCAACTGTCAGCAGGAACATTGTGAGGTTAGAAGAACAGCTGGAATTGGATACTTTGTTCAGTATATATATATCCCTATCAATTAGAACCTGACATTTAATTGCCTGGTGCCAATCCCAAGTGGCTATCCTTCTCAATGCTGTGTTCTGACGATTGGGTGGTATTTATTTCATCTCAAGGTTATATTCTGTTTATACCTTTTTATTAGTTCTGCAACATCATAATTGAACCTTTTATGATCACACAGATTCTTATGGTTATTTTTATGGCGACAATTGGTGGGCACCTGCCTCTAGGGTGCCATCAAATTATTATTTTTTCCTTCCCTTTTCCTTTGCATCTCATTAATTCAAGGCTGTTTTTAAAAGGTCAAGGCAGAATGGTGCAGAATAATGGTGTTTTCAGATCAGAGCCATTTCCCAAGAAACTTCACAGTAGCAGAACTTTTTTTCTACCCTACAAAATAGCTTGCCATGGCTATCCCAGTCTCATTCACTTCCCAGTTGTATCATTGCAATTCATTATATGGACCAGATCCTCAGCTGAGGTAAGTCAGCGTAGTTGTATGGGCTTCAGTGGAGCTATGTTGATCTGGTCCTATGTGAAGCTATCATTCATACTCCATCCAGTAGAGAATGTGTTGTCCTACCTACTTAGTGGTGCCTCTTGAGTAGAGTGCGTTGCACTGTTCTCCACGGAGGAGACTGACTTCCAATAAAATGTGCTGGTTTGGGATCAAGATTCAGGCCATTTGGGCATGAAAATTCTGTGCTAGATGGGTTGCTATGGCTCTGTGGAACAAAAGTGGGGCAGAGATGGCAGCTGATGCACCCTCCTCCTCTTTAGCCCAAGCAGAAAAATGCAAATTCATACCCCTATCCCTGTGTGGCAGCATCAGACTGCTACTAAGACTATCAATTGGCCTTTTTTTGGAGAAGGGGGAAGCCTTCTCCAAAAGCCTTCTCAGCAACCCTGAGCTGTAGTAGCGTCAATTCAAGAGTAAGTATGCCAGCTAAATGAGTCTCTCCATTCCATAGCTGTAGTGGATATGCAGCTGGACCTCATTCACCAAGTTCTGATCTTTCTTTTTCTCTCACACACATATACACTCAATCCCTATATCAAGAATCAGTGCATGGATCATCCTGTAGAAGTGACATTCCTTGTATGATAATCCTTCAACGTTGTGTGAGTTTTCCATTGCAAGTGTGTTTCCACCACATCTTCCCTCCACTCCACTAAGGTTCTGGCTATGCTAAAATAATGCCACCTAGATTAGCAGAAGCACTATCTGCTCACAGCAAACATCAGGACATGTTTTAAAGTGTTGGAGAAGCCGTTCCCTTCTTCATCAACAACTGGACTTGATGGAAAGTCTCTAGGAAGATTTTGTTTATGGTGCTGGTAAACTGGGGAACTAAAGGTAACATGAAGACAGAGCCTAGACTTCAGATACTGACAACAGGGATCTTTGAATCGAATGTTGCAGACCGGGATTGCACTGAAGCAGAACTAAGTTAAATGATTTGACTGAAGAAATACATCATACATAAGAATGATACATCAGACATTTTCAGAAGCACTGGGCAGCTTTAAGATAAACCAAAAACTGTCAAGCTTTTTTTTAAAAAGCTACTTTCACATTAAAAAAATGTTTCAGTGGAAAAAAAAAAAATGACCAGCTCTTATTGTCTTGCCTTTTGTGCAGCCCCATCATCTGTCTTTGGTTTCTGTTAAACCATCACACTAAGAGTCCGTTATCTCTAGCTCAGAAACACTTCTGGAGATCAAGGACTTGGACTTGCATTTTTTTTTTTGAATTCTCCAAAACACTATTGACCTCTGATGCTTCACAGTATCAGAACATTTGCCACAAAACATGCAAACAGGGCCGGCTCCAGGCACCAGCCGACCAAGCACGTGCTTGGGGCGGCACCTTAGAAGGGGCGTCCAATGTTGGGGTGGTGGGGGGCGCTCGCGGTGTTTTTTTTTGTTTTGTTTTTTTGTTCAGCGGGGCGGCGCTCGAGGGGTGTTTTTTTGTTTTGTTTCGGCCGGGCCGCGCAGGGGGTGTTTTGGCGGCGTGGCGCTGGGGCAGGGGTGGGGGGCTTCGGCGGCGCGGCGCTGGGGGGTTTGGCCGGCCCGGCCCGGCGCTGGAGTTTGGGCGGTGCGGCGGGGGTTTGGCGCGGCGCTCGGGGGTTTGGGCGGCGCGGCGCTGGCGGGGGGGGGTTTGGGCGACGAGACGCTGGGGGGGGCGGCCCGGCCCGGCGCACCAGGGGTTTGGGCGGCCCGGCGCAGGGGGGGGGGGGCGGGGGTTTGGCCGGCGCAGCACGGGGGGGGGGGGGTGTTACGGCGGGGCGGCGCTCTTCTTTTTTGCCTGGGGCGGCAAAAAAGTTAGAGCCGGCCCTGCATGCAAATAAAAGTTAGCCTTCGGAATGGACCAAATCATATCATATGCCAAGTATACTAAATAAAATGCATGGGGTAGGTTATGTTATACTCCACTAGAGAATCTTATCTGCTTCCCATCTCTCTCTCTCTCTCTCTCACACACACACACACTTTTTTTGCATGACTATTCACACTGAAAATTCACTGTAAGCATGCAGTGTGATCGACACAAAAGCTCTGAGCATACATTGCAAAGAGAAAGACACTTACAATGAAATAAAATCACCAGCATGTCTGTCACACACTGGGACTCGAAAAGGCTGAACGGTATCTAAACACATATATGGGGAGGCAAGGTAGCCTAGTGGATAGAACTGCGAACTGACTCAGGAAACTTGGTGTCTGTTCCCACTGCCACTGGCCTAGGGACATAGGTGCTAGAACTAGGGGTGCGGCAGCACCCCCTGGCTTGAAGTGCTTTCCATCATGTGCAGGGTTTACAGTTTGGTTCAATGGCTCTCAGCACCCCCACTATACAAATTGTTCCAACACCACCGCCTAGGGGGTGACTGTGGGCAAGTCATTTCCTCTCTTATGCCATTCTTGACATAGAGACACAGGTACGGTGATATGTAGCATCTGTTTAACAGCAACACTCAACAGCCATTTAGGGAACCCGATTCTGTGAACTGCCAAGCACCCTCATTTTCCAACAGTATCAACAGGCAAATGATCAGCTGATGTAAAACTGGTGCAGCTTCGCTGAAGGCAAGATAAGAAAGATTAAACCAGAAGTGTTCAAGAGACGAGGTGGGTGAGGTGATATCTTTTGTTGGACCAACTTCTAAAAGATATGACTGCAGCCACCTTGTCTCTCTAATTGCCTGGGACTGACACAGTTACAACACTGCATGCAGAAGTGTTCTGTAATGTAACTCAGGCCTCGTTTGCATGGAAAAAGTTGCAGCTGTTCAACTTCAACCAGATTTTAAACAGATTTGGTTAAAGTGGTGTAAACTCATACAGATAGATACTCTTCCTTCATTTTAAGAGGAGATTATTTCAGTTTAGCTTAACTGAGGACATGCCTACACCATGGGGACTACAGCGGCAAAGCTACAGAGCAATAATTATGCCAGTATAACCCCATAATGTAGACGTAGCCCATGCTGATGGAAAGAATTTTTCCATAACTGTAGGAACACCATCTCCCGAGAAACAGTAGCTAGGGCGACATAAGTATTCTTCTGCCGACCCAGCTGTGTCTACACCGGGAGGTAGGTCAGCAAATCTACGATACTCAGGGGTGTAGATATTTTACAACCCACCGTTGCGTAGCTATGTTGACCTAAATTTTAAATATATCCCAGGCCTGATTCCCAGCTGATTTAAATGAAGCCAAAATAAGTCACTCGTACACTGAAATCAGAGAATCCAGACAGTGGTTTACACCAATTTTACTAAATGGGGTTGAATTCACACTTCAAATCTAACTGGTGCAGCTAGACAAAACTTGTGCTAGACAATGAATTGATGCACATATACAACAGCTGTTTCTAGGGATCGAATCCTGGTTTTCTTACTCTTGCTCGTTTCCATTGGCTTCCATGGCATTTTATTGGAGTAAGGACCGATCAACAACAGAGTAAGGCCCTCAGGATGCAGCCCTGTGGCGGTGAGCTGTAATTCGACTATGGAAGAGTAATGCAATTTAGAATATGGGTGACACAGAGTATTCCACATACACAGGCCACCAGGTATTTCAATTGTGTAAGACAGACAAGGCTGGGGAGGCTATTTTCATTCAAAAAGAACAGGAGTACTAGTGGCACCTTAGAGACTAACAAATTTATTAGAGCATAAGCTTTCGTGGGCTACAACCCACTTCTTCGGATGCATATAGAGTGAAACATATATTGAGGAGATATATATACACACATACAGAGAGCATGAACAGGTGGGAGTTGTCTTACCAACTCTGAGAGGCCAATTAAGTAAGAGGGGAAAAAAAAAAAAAAACTTTTGAAGTGATAATCAAGATAGCTCAGTACAGACAGTTTGATAAGAAGCAAGTGTGAAAATACTTACAAGGGGAGATTCTTTTCGAGCAACAGAAAGGAGAAAGGCACTCATACTACAATGAGAAGGAATTTGAGCATGTGAAGTGTTATGCATTCCTTATAAAAGAACAGAGGAAAAAACAAAAAGCTCTATTAGCCAGTACTGCTGATCCACATTTTTGATGAGGGCTTAAAATGTAAATGAAAAGAGAGAATAGGGATGAAGCAACTTTAAACTTGCAACAAATCATTTTATATTGATAGAATCCTGGGCTTAAATCCAAGCACAGCTATTGCCTTAATGCAGACTGATTTCAGGAGACTTAAAAATAGCCAAGATACTATGGTGATTGGCAGGCGTTGTAGAGAAAGCTGCCAAAGTCAAATTGATTCTCTCTTTTTTGAAGGACTCTGGATAATTTAAGCAAGGCTACAAATTAAAGCACACATGTATGACTTGCTGATGATTTAAACAAAACAAAAAACAAACAAACAGGAGGGTACCTATTTTTCCTCCCAAGGGAAACACAAGGAAATCACATGTGGACTGACCTTGACAAGACTGCAACACTGGAATGTGTCCAAATAATCGATTTTCTGCAATCTAGCATTGCACACTATCATAACCAATTCATCTACTGTGTGCACGTTCTAACAAGGGTGAACTCCGGGGCTTCTACAAATGGCAATTCCTAGTATTATGTTCTATCAACATATGGGGCCATCTCCGGATTTCACCAGGCAGAAAACTCAATTACACTCCAGCTCTATTGAGGAGGGAGCAACAGTGACCAGAGATCACACAAGCTGCATCAGTGCATGTAGGCCGGAAGCAAATATGGACCCAAATATGGATAATCTAGCTAAGGTCCAGAGGTGGCTGACGGTGTACATTTTTGCATATTGAAACGTTCAGCGTGTGCAGAAAGACCAGGGAGGCAAAAGCCGGAAGGAGTTGGCTGTGGGGGAGCGGAAGGGGGAGAAGAGGAGGAATGCGTTTTCTAATCCATTGAGAGTGCTCTGCCTGCTAAAAAATTTCACACATCTGTCTGAGGCTCTTGAGATATTGCTTCCAACAGCGATATAAATGAATTCAAATACACATTATGGGGCTGATTAATTTTCAGCTGCTGACATTTTTTAAAATAAAATATGTGTCAAGTAATCTCTCTGTCGTGTGGCATACGACAGGTCTCTGAGTGCTTGTACCTTCCATATGTGTGAGGCTTGCTGATATTAGTAAAACTGAAGCCTTGGAATGTCACTTACTTAATATTTCAGAGAAGGGGTTGTTTGTTTATTCCGTTATTTATTTATTAGCAGTTGTTGCTTTGGCTGTACTGGCAATGAAAACAAACACCAATTCATTCAGTTTTTAAGATTTATTATTGATATTAGAGTAGTTCTCAGAGTACTCAATGTGTTAGGTGCTGTACATACTAGCTATGGCACCTGTTACCATAGCGTCTGAGTACCTCACACTTTTTCACATATTCATACTTACATCATCTTTGTGAGGTAGGGCAGTGCTAGTTTCCCACCTATAAAAATGGGGGTAATGAGGCAGAGAGGGAGGCTAGGTGACTTGCCCTGCGTCACATAGGAAGTCTATGGCAGAACAGGGATTTGAACCCAGATCTCCAATATCCCAGGGCAATGTTCCATTGGACCATCCTTCTCATGGTAAGTCTCTACAAAGAGACAGGACAGATAAAAGGAGTGAGCGAATCATTAATCCTGACTCACAGATGGAAGACTGAAGCACAGAGAATGATTATATGAATTGAACAAGCTCACAAAGTCTGTGGCAAAACTGGGACTCAAACCCACATCTCCATCCCTCTAATGCTAGTGTTTTAACCAGTAGCCACTTTGACCATCCCTTCTGTCCCACAGCAAGGATGGTAAAGGCTATGTGTAGGCTAAGATAGTTTAGCAATTGATCCATCTTTTATGTGGGATATATAACCTACAGTTCTAAAGGATGGATTCGCTCTTACCATCTCTGCCTACTATAAGCCTACTTAGACTGTGCCTGTGGACAAACCTTCCCAAAATAGGAAAGTTCACCCAACAGCTCAAGAAACTCAGAAGCCAAGATTTCATCTATAATGATCCTACAGAAACTAAATAGAACTGTATCTGCTTTGTGAAGGCTGTGGGCAAAACTCAGTGCTGAATCCACAACTCTACTGAGATTAATAGTGTGTACATCAGCACAGAATTTGGCCTTGTTTAGGCTGTAAGTTCGTCTGGGCAAGGACTTGCTGTCTATTTAGCACTGTTCACTGTCCTTACAGTGCTTTGTACACTCATGATGAACAAACCAGAAGCAGCATTTCATTATGCATTAACATATATATTGCTTCCAACTGCACATCTTTGCAAAATGTTTCACCGTAACTAAAATTCCCGGCTTGGAATACTCCAAACTGGACAAGAACTTTGACTCAGGCCCAGATTTTGCAATGGAATTCCTTGTCTGAAATGGGGTCTTTGTGCTCGGGGGCAGAACTTCTATCCAGGCAAGCCATGGGGATGTCACAAAGTTTGTACTCTGGGGGCTTGATACAACTGGATTCATTCAAGCGCTGGGTACTTATTCCCCCATGCCTGGGTTTCCCCAGGCTGCCAGATGGCAAACAGCCAACGTGTCTCTTGTTGGGTATTTTAGTGCTCCTATTACACATCTTTAATGAGTGGGGAGGGAAGTGCTGGATCCCTATTATAAAATTCTCCGACGCCAAATACATTCTTGGTGCAATCACTAAGTAGGATCCCCATTTAAAGGTCAGCTTTTGCTCATTCCTCTAAGACGATTAAAACATAAGCATACATTACATGTCCTGCCTACCCTATTAGAAAGGTCAAATGTTATAAGAAAGCATACCTTCAGTTATAAATGTAATTACACTTCCTGGAAATCACATTGCTTGCATTCTTTTTGAAATACATAATGAGATTTTCATACAGAGGCAGCACAGAAAAACTGGTAAATTCTTTGTACGGTACCAAGACGTGGAAAAAAAGATCTCTGTCA
The DNA here is from genome assembly GCF_028017835.1 of Emys orbicularis. Classification (NCBI taxonomy): domain Eukaryota; kingdom Metazoa; phylum Chordata; order Testudines; family Emydidae; genus Emys; species Emys orbicularis. The sequence continues at coordinate 139,184,840 of NC_088684.1, forward strand.
GTTCAAACACAGGGTGAAAATGACTAGGCTACACAGAAGTGCATCTCTAATGCTTCCAGCCTGAGCCGCTATAGCATATCAGGAATGGGTTTGTGGCACATTGTAGTAGAATTATAATTAAGGTCAAGTTACATTTCTTCCCCCATTATCAATGTCAATTTTCAGGATTTAGTAGGTCAGCCACAGCCATTTCAATGCCACCCTAAACTGAAAGTTAGGGGCCAATCCTCCTCCTGTTAAAATCAATAGGAGTTTTATTACTTACTTGTACCATGGCAGTACCTAGAAACCTCAGACAAGGATCAAGATCCCATTGTGCTAGGCACTGTACAGACATAAAGATGACCTAGAGAGCTTACAGCTCTGCTTGTAGACAAGATGTAATAGGTGGATGCAATAGACAAACAGGGGTAGGGAAAGATGAGATAAGAAATTGAACAAACATTAGCAGGAAACCAGAAGCCTCAGCTCACCATATTATGCCATTAGTTTCATTATACTTAGGATCCAGCCTTTAGTACACAAATCGTCAACCCATTTCTTCATTTATTGTTTTTAAACCACTTCAGCAGTGTCAAGGGGCATTGAATCAGGTGTACATGTAATTGCCAGAGCTCAGTAAAGTCACCTAAGTGTAAATGAGAATCTGGGAAACCAAGGAGTAAATTACACCATCAATATTTATGGAACTACTCATAAAGAAAGGTACTCTTAATTATGCCTTAACACCCCTGCAATAGGGAAACTCAAGGGACATTAATGCATGGGGCTTTTTATTTCCCATTTTTCTGGTTTTCGATCTTAAAATGAGTGACAGCATCACTTCCTCCATTTTATGGCATTTTAGCATAGTAAGTATGCCATTATGTTATGCAGTTACAAGAGTATTTAGCTTATTTTCTCCCCTCTTACAGAGTCTGTTTGATCATATATAGTCCCTGCCTTCCCCACTGCCGTAAAACATTAAGATCTCCCTCCACGATGGATCAGACAATTGCACATCAAATGCACAGTTCTCAGAAAGAGGGTTGTGTGTATTTCTGGTTTGCCAGGGGTGGGGGTGGGGTGGGGAGGGAGGGAGGGAGGGAAATGACAGTTCACTATTCACACCCCATTGAGTAAATGCAATTCTCTGAGAAAAATTGCATTTGCTGTCCAACAGTTACAGACAGCGGATAAAAGAACATTGCAAAATGGAACAAGTGTTACAGATTGAGGTTTTCTTAGACCCTTTATTACAATTTAAAGGAACATATTGATTATGTTATTTCAGTGCTTTAGAAAAAGATCTGGTCTTGCTTTTATTTTAATGACACTTTTCAATTTAGGAATCAGGAAAAAGACTCTGAGAAGATTATTTTCCTTGATAGAGTTGTTACAGACTCTTACTTAGCCATTGTACCAACCTAACTTGCATTAACTTGACATACATGATAATTTAGGGTGTTTTGTTCATTCTCGTATTTTCATATTCATCTTTATGCTTAGTGGAGACTGCTTGACCTTTCCCCTGTGCAGCACAGAGGACTATTGTATTAATATACAGTATCAGGGATGAAATGGATTCCAGCATTCAGCTAATTTAGTTAAATGATTCCAGTTATAATTCTACGTCTCATGTATACCTCATGCTCACTGGACATTCCTCATTGACAATCAACCATACGGCTTTAAAGCTACACAGGACAGACTGGATAGAAACACTGATTGCTCAGCTGAGAAACAGAACCTTGGTGTAAAGCAAATACAATTCAAACTGGTTTCAACAGGAGTTGCATCAGGGTTAAATTTGATCTCACACATGCCTTCCTATATGAAGCAAGGAAACTCTTATGTCAATCAATGGAGCCCTTGCAGGTCTCCTTGTGTCCCACAATAGAGCCCATTAAGCTATATGATAACCTCTACTTAAATTTTGCACATCAGGCCAACGTCTCTAAAGACCAGTAGGGTCTCTAAATGTTGTGCTATGTAGAACAAAGACCTCTAACACATCTGAATAGTTGGCACAAGTAGAACAAAGACATCTGATTTGCATGAGCTGACAGAGTCTTTGTTTGCACAAATCACGTCCGCGCCCATAACTTTCTATCCACAACTTACAGCATCCACCACATTGCAGTTGCAAAACTAGAGGCCATTGTAGAATGGTTAGCCCACTGCATTCAGTTTCACTGTGGCAGCATTCATGATAGCATCCAAGCTGTTCACATGAAGCCTGGGATAAAGCCTACTGAATTCAATGAAAAGACTACTATTGGTATCAGTGGACATTGGATCAGGTCCATCATTTACAGTTACAGGGCCAAATTCATAGCTGGTTAAAGTATGTGCAGTTTCAGCCCCTTAAGCCAACTCTGAAGTGAGCCTATTGCCAGTATGTCTTATCTTTCAAAATTAAATTCTGCTTTACAAGTGGTCCAGTAATATACTCTTCTTCTAAGGGAATTTTAATCAATACAACAATCAAAGAAGCTCTGCATTTTCAAGGGTTTGGTGTCCTCAGATCTGTTCATGAACAGAATTCACCTCCCCACCTTCAACAGGAATTAACTTGGTAGCATATTCCTTTCTGATGCCAAGGGTTTGGTCCTACGAGTGCCTATAACGACACAACAGCAGCAAGTTTAGCTTTGATTTCAAGAGGGCACATAGGAGCTTTGCCTGAGAAAGGCATGAAGCATTTGGCCTAACTGATGCTAGATTGAGATGTTCAGCTAGACTGATCATCAACACTTCAAGGACATGAAGGACAACCAGTATGAAAGGTACAGAACAATTCTTACTCTTCAAAGGGACACAAACCCAATATTTTTTGACCACAGCACAAAGCCAAACATTTGTATCTCGGTGTCTGATCCCTGCCACAGTTCTCACTTGAAAACATACTATCTGGACAATATTTTCAGATTGAGGCCAGATTTTCAATATAGCCAACTACAAGCATTCAAAACTCATGAGTCAGGCCTAAAAAAAACCAACAAAAAACAAAACATGAGATTGGGTTAAAACTCCTAAAATTAAACCAAAAAAGAATCCAAAACCTATTTTATTATTTACCTTCTGGCTTTTGAACTCTCTCAAGATTGTGAGGTACTCAGATACTGTTGTAATATATTTTTGTAAGTACCTTAGTGAAATAGAAGCAATTCTGACGGTGCTATTCCAGATTTACTGCACTGGGTTCACTTTATAAATGCTTTAAAAGGGGTTAATAAGAGATCAATAGATGTTACAGCCATAAGTTGCATGTGTTATAGATGGTTATAAACACAACAGTAGAAGGTGCTATAGATGGATATAAGCCATGGTTATAATCAACTTATTGACCTTTCAACTTTAACAATCTACAACAGCAGATTAACCATTTAATAACTTATTAATAGAGGTTTTAATAACACCTTATAAATGGAACCTTAATATAAAGTGTGACTGATGTATACAAATGTAACAAGCAAATGAACAACACATGCAGTACTGACCAACTCAGGAACTGTCTCTGCACGCTCCACTGTGCATGAAAGCCAGACACAACTTGGATTTGTGGCATAGCAGAAAACAGTGCATAGCCTCGATTTTGCCACTTCGTATCCTTTTCACGCTGCTGCTACATCCTAGGGATCTCTTGATAATCCAAAAACAAAAAATCCATGTGGGCACCAAAGGGAAGAACTGTCCAAGTGATTATCATATTTGTGCTGGCACTGAAGTTACAAAGCAGAGTTCAACAACAACTGAAATAATATTGATTTACAACAAGATCTTGTGTTCCATCCATTGGATGGGGCAATAACAACAACAAAGGAACGGGGGAAGGATTTCCGAGTGGTTAGAGAGCTAGATTGGGACCTTGGTAGACCTAAATTCAATTCCCAGTTCCACCATAGATTTCTAGGAGGGCTTGCAGAACCTAAAGGTCCTGTCTGTAAAAGATGAACAACAATTCCTTTGTCTCTGTTCTGTATATAGACTGTCAGATGTTTGGAACAGAGACTGCCCCCACCATGTAGACAAGCCCTTAATGCACTGTACAGAGATGTGATTTCTGTACAGTGCATTAACCATCACTAACATCTTGCACATTATCTGGTCCATGTGGACACTGCTGGTGCACTGTTTCAAAGAACACTATGTTACAACACACCAGCGGGATTTGCATGGACCAATTAATGTGCAATACATTAGTGCACTTTAGAAATACCCCTCGCCAAGCTCATTACCCACCAAGTAGACAAGCTATAACTCTTTCTATGCTTATGTACAGCACCTCGTACAAAGGGGCTTCTAGGCATTTTTGACAGTGTACCCCATAAGGCTTTATGGGGGGGGTGTTTATAAATGTATGTATGATATAACTGAAATATGTTTTGTGCTGCCTGTGCCATGTAACATATCTCCGTAAAGGTTATGGTCTACTATATCTATTCATCCTATTTGTACATATATATCATTTTCTACTTGAGGTTAAGAATATGGGCTGTATGCTTGCTTGGTTTCTAAGTAAACTTTGTGAGGCATTTGGTCAGCTTCTTTAGGAAGGAATTCGCCAGGTTAAGTACCTGATCAGGAAACACTTGGGGAACAATGCATCTTGGAATGCTCCAATCCACATGAGAAGTCTTCCTGGAGACATGCAAGATACCATGTGGACAATGGCGTCGGCCTGTAAAGACTGAGTCATGCAGGGGCATGTGACTTGCCCAGGTGACTCCAGAACTCCATCTTGGAGCTGGACTTTGCATAGGAGGGAGGAGGGGGGTCTCCACCCACAAGAGTCTATTTAAACCCGTGGGAGACCCCTCCATTTTGTCTTCAGCTGGCTAAAGAAGGAGCCTCTCCACCCCCCCAGGATACTGGAAGGAGACTGAAACAAAGGACAGTAACTACAGGGGGGGTGAGTGATTGCTGGACCCAGGCTAAAAGGAGATTAGCCTGTAAAAGGGAGTGCTCTGGAACTGGTGAGGAAATTATCTGTATTTAGTTTGATTAGACATAGATTTGCGCATTTTATTTTATTTTGCTTGGTGACTTACTTTGTTCTGTCTGTTACTACTTGGAACCACTTAAATCCTACTGTCTGTATTTAATAAAATCACTTTTTATTTAGTAATTTACTCAGAGTACGTATTAATACCTGGGGGAGCAAACAACTGTGCATATCTCTCTATCAGTGTTATAGAGGGCGAACAATTTGAGTTTGCTCTGCATAAGCTTTATGCAGGGTAAAACGGATTTATTTGGGTTTAGACCCCATTGGGAGTTGGGCACGTGAGTGCTAAAGACAAGCAGACTTCTGTGAGCTGTTTTCAGGTAAACTTGCAGCTTTGGGACAAGTGATTCAGACCCTGGGTCTGTGTCTGGAGCAGACGGGAGTGTCTGGCTCAGCAAGACAGGGTGCTGGAGTCCTGAGCTGGCAGGGAAAACAGGAGCAGAGGTAGTCTTTGCACATTAGGTGGCAGCTCCCAAGGGGGTTTCTGTGTTCCAACCTGTCACAGCATTAACTAAAATTATTAAAGGAAATAAGAGAAGTTTTCTTTTATCATAGACTCATAGATATGTAGGATTGGAAGGGACCGTGATAGGTCATCTACTCCAGTCCCCTACACTGAGACAGGACTGAGTATTATCTAGACCAGCCCTGAGAGGTGTTTCTCTAGCCAGTTGTTAAAAACCTCCAGTGACAAAGATTCCACAACCTCCCCTGGTGATTTGTTCTAGTGGTTAGCTATCCTGACAGATAAAAAGGTTTTCCCAATGTCTAACCCAGGGGTCAGCAACCTTTCAGAAGTGGTGTGCCGAGTCTTCATTTATTCACTCTAATTTAAGGTTTTGCGAGCCAATAATACATTTTAACGTTTTTAGAAGGTCTCTTTCTATAAGTCTATAATATATAACTAAACTATTGTTGTATGTAAAGTAAATAAGGTTTTTAAAATGTTTAGGAAGCTTCATTTAAAATTAAATTAAAAAGCAGAGCCCCCTGGACCAGTGGCCAGGACCCAGGCAGTGTGAGTGCCACTGAAAATCAGCTCTCGTTGCCGCCTTCGGCACGCGTGCCAGAGGTTGCCTACCCTTGGTCTAACCCAAATCTCCAGTGCTGCAATTTAATCCCATTACTTCTTGTCCTGTCCTCAGTGGACAAGGAGAACAATTCATCACCCTGCTCTTTACAACAATATTTTACGTACTTGCAGACTGTTATGTCCCTTCTCGGTCTTCTCTACGAGGAGCAAAATAATATTATTTCTTCCGTCCATGTAAGGATATGGCCCCATCAACATATTAGCTGAACACCTGTGGTGCACTATTGCAGTTTAGTGCCATCAATATTCCTGGTGTTTTACAAAATACAAAGAAAAAGGAAGTCCACCTGCCCTGAAATACATATATTCTAAGGCCTGAGTGCTGAAGAGACTCTCACACATGATTAACTTTAAGTATGTGTGCAGTCTTATTAAACTCAATAGTATATTTACCACTGCTGACCACTCTAAACTAAGGGTATGTCTACACTACCCGCCAGATCGGTGGGCAGCGATCGATCCAGCGAGGATCGATTTATCGCATCTAGTCTAGACGTGATAAATCGACCCCGAGCCCCCTCCTGTCGACTCCTGTACTTCAGTGCTGCGAGAGGCACAAGCAGAGTCAACCGGGGAGCGGCAGCAGTCGACTCCCCGTGGTGAAGACACCACGGTGAGTCAATCTAAGTATGTCGACTTCAGCTACGTTATTCACATAGCTGAAGTTGTGTAACTTAGATCAATTCCCCCTCCCCCCCCCCCCCCCCAGTGTAGACCAGGGCTAAGTGAAACTACTGACACGCCCAAAGTTGAGCATGTGTATGAATCTTTTCAGGACAGGGACTGAAAAACAGAGCTGGATTTAAAAAATATAAACGTTTAAAAACTGACAGGAAGTCGCTCATTTTCCAAAATTTTGAAATTCAGAAAAGTATCTAAATTTTTCAGCTGCAAAATTTCAACTAGTTCTATAGTTGGTCAAAAAAACCAAAACCAAAAAACCCTGAAAACTCCTAACACAAAACTGTCGGTACTTTTGGATGGCAGTTTTGTTGAAAACTGCATTTTTGATCAAAGCTTTCCTCAAAAATTCCACGTTTGGAGATTTTTTTACCTGCTTTACTGAAGAGGTACCACCACATTTGCATTTAAAAGAAAAACTAGCATACACTAATTTGTTATAGAAGGAGTGTTCACAAAATACAGGGCTGAAGGTACTGAAATATTGACTTTAAAGAAAAATTAATCTAAAGAATTATTTGTGTTTTCAAAGATATGTATAACACCCCCCCCCCCCCCCCCACACACACACAGAGTCATTTAGACACCTACACTGGGTACTTGATCCAAACTCATGAACTTGGGACTCTCTCTCTAAAATGTATGAAAAAATGTGTAGGCTCGTATTGTCAAATGAGCCTTAGGGTGTTAGATGCTGAAATCCTAAGGAATTCTGATGGGAATTTGTGCACCTAACTCCCTTTGGCTTGGTGAATATTTCCACTCACTCCAAAGCACAATGCAGTTGTGGCATTCTTGTAAAGTATCTGCTGTGTCCCTCTTGAGAGGTCAAACCACACAAGAATAACAACTGAGTATTGCTGCCAGCCAATGGGGTTATTTCCTTATGTGATTGAGGTGTGTGTTTTAAGGCTCAAGGTCTGGGACTCAAATCCTGTATGAACAGCATTTGGGATTGTTAATACAGTCACTGCTACCTATTTAAATTTAGCGATGGAAGAGGAAATGTGGTCCTTGGGAGCTAAAGTTTGCAACGTTCCTCTATTAAAAGTTTTTTATTATTATTATTATTATTATTATTTTCTTCATGTTCTCTCTTAGTTAGATGTCCCCTTATGGAAAGTTATATGGACTTTCCAGAGAAACATCTGGTCCTTTTATCCCTTTTGAAAGATAAACCCCCCAGTGCTCTGAAAGTAATGCAAAAGTTGTATTTGGGAATAAACAACCAGATTTGCATTAAAAAAAAAAATCACTTTTTCCTTGAGAAGTTCATTTTATGTCAGAAACGACCTAAAATTTGCATTTAAATGGAGACCACTGAAAGAAGATACTGCACTAGATTTCATCAGGTTGATAAGATCACTGTGGCTAAGATTGCAGTTTATACTTTAAAAGTAACAGAATCTCACAGATCATTTCTCCACCTCTGCCCACCAGGAAAGTATTTATAGATATGATAAATACAAACTAACCATTTAGTGTGTAAAGGAAAATAGCCATTTTTCTTGATACTATTTTGTATCTATACAGTATATAAATACTATATAGTTTCTATATACTTATATAAACTATAAGGTTTAACCCTTTTCATCCTATCTTACTCTCTTGATTAGCATTTTCCACAGTCCCCAAATTGTTGCAGGGATAGTTTAATTAGCTTTTCGCCCAAGCCACACCTGCCGCCCGCACCCCGCCTGCCCCCCATGCAAACCCTGCATCCCCTTCACGCAGGACTGGCATTGCCACTCCTCCCACACCCGCATGTTCCTCTTCACCACACCCCATTTTTTTGACAAAAGTGGGCATTTGTCCAGTTTGCTCTTGCCAACCGATCAAGTCGACAAAACAAACAGGGCGAATGCCCCCTTTTGTCAAAAAAGTTGGGACGGCTGGGACAGGGCTTAGAAAAGGAACTGTCCCAGCCAAAACGGGACATATGGTCAGCCCGAATTTTATGCGCTGGTTATGAGTGTATGAGTTAACAAACGATGTTACCATGTAGTGTCTGGTCCACGGCGATGATAAAGGACCCACTAATACTAAAGGAGTTCTCCTTACCTCAAGTGGCAGAAAGACCAGTGTTATTATCTCATCCCACATCCCCATCGGTGTGTGTGATTTAGTTAGTAAGTGTCCATAGGCAGTAGAACATACATTTCTTGCACTGGGAGATCCCTCCCAGAATGCGGTCAAAAAACATCTGATTGTGTTCTTCACTATTAATAATCTGAGAGAATGTCTTCTCTTATCCTCCCCTGCCCCTACTGTCTCGATGGGTGAATAGCTCAGGATGAAACCGTAACAGAGTAGTGGATTCGAAATCATAGAATCATAGAAGATTAGGGTTGGATGAGACCTCAGGAGGTCATCTAGTCCAACCCCCTGCTCAAAGCAGGACCAACACCAACTAAATGATCCCAGCCAGGGCTTTGTCAAGCCGGGCCTTAAAAACCTCTAAGGACGGAGATTCCACCACCTTCTAGGTAACCCATTCCAGTGCTTCACCACCCTCCTAGTGAAATAGCATTTCCTAATAATAATGGGCAAACTTTTCCTACTAATTTTTGAGATTTGCAAACCTTTTATAACATTCTATACATTGACTGACCCTATTTTTTCCCAATAGAATCTTGTTGCTTCTTTATTTTTCCAGACTTTTCCCTTTATTTATTTCCATGTGCTCCATGCTCTCTTATCCATCCTGCTTTTTCATTGATTTTTTCCCACCACATTCTCTTCTCCATCCCCCAGTCTACAAAGTAGCTTCATATTAACATAATGCTAATCTGATTACATCCAAGTTAACCCTTAAATATTCAAGATCTCTCATCACTACGCAGTGTTGTCCAGTGGGTAGGGCACTGAAGTAATGGGTTCTAGTCCTGTCTCTGGCACTGGCCTTCTGGGTGACCTTGGGCAAATCATTTCACCTCCCAGTGCCTTAGTGTCTCTTTCTGTAGAATGGTGATGAAGATACTGTTCTCGTTTCCAAAGCACTTTGAGGTCTATGGATAAAAAATGCTATAGAAGAGCTAGACAGTATTATAAACAGTGGGAAAAGGTATGGTTTCTTCAGAGGTTGCAGCTTCAAAGATCCTGGCCAAGTTCTAATACACACGAAGTATGCTGACTCTGTGACCTTAGTGTTATTTTTAGATTAATTTGCACAATATGGCATGTTATTTTTAAAGCCAATGCACACAGTGTATGTGCTCCAGGAATTGCTGCCTGGGGAAAATCTGCTCCCTGCTATTTCTTACAGGATGCTCTTACAAATTTCTGATTCAAGACAACTGGCCCAGTCATGATACATCAGCCGGACAGTTTACCGTCTGGCTCAAAGACTAATTCCCCCTATCTCCTACTGATTACCCACAAGACGCTGCAGTATTCAGGTTAACCATTTCCAACTGGGCACTAACATCCTGACAATTTAGAGCATCTTGTAAGGTACCCGGTGAGGTCTAGTTGGCTAATACGACTATGGACCTGATCCAAAGTATGCTGAAATCAATTAAAAGACTCCCCCATTGACTCTGCTGGTTTTTATATCAAGCCCTAAGTTATCAATGCAGCTTTCCTCACTGAGAGAGTACTCCCATTAATTGCAATATCACATTTGTCACACACTCATTAACATGCTACTTAATATTAATATTTTAATGTGAGATTTTCTTGGTCATGTCTAATGCACCATCTATAGCTTTTGGCATATGTGTATACTAAGTATTTTTAAATGTACTGTTCCAGCAGCAGCAGTTTTTATTAAGGATTTCACCACACATTCAGATTAAATGTTTGCCATATTGGTGCATTAATAACTCAAAACCTGTAGTTATAGATCAATGCCGCATTTATTTAAATCTGACGATATAAACTGCCAACTTTTCCTTTACAAACCCTTATTCTGAATGGCTTAAACAGTCCAGTGATAAAAATCCATGTCATACTCCAAAACGGGATACAAGGTCTCCATTTGAAAGCTATTATGATGATGATATATACATTTCTATCAATTTTAAATCTATTATTATGATGATATATACATTTATATCCATTGGCATTTCAAAATAATGGCAGACTTGGGTTTGCTTATGTTTTCGTCCTTTAAAACTAGCTTTGTGTTTTAAAATATTCTGCAGGCCTAGATTCTTTGGGTATTTAGTATAAGGGACAGAGAGCCTTGCTGTGACAATTGAACTCAGACCTCCTTTCCTCCAAGTGCAGGCTGAAACTTTTCAACACCCTTTTTTTCCTTAATTGAAAAGCTTTGTTTTTGAAAAAACACTCATTTCACCGAATTACCACCACACTCAAATTCTTGCATTTTTTACATGCCCTTTTCAATATAAAAATGTTGAAATATTATTAAACTGGGCTTTTTGTTGACCAAAAAATATTCCAGTAGCCATTTTTCTAAAATCTGAAATAGTGTTTTTGATAACAAAGTTTGAAAAAAGTAGCAAAAAAATCACTCGGGGGATGTCTACACTGAGATAAAAAACTGGTGGCACGAAGTCCCAGAGACCGGGTCAACTGACTCGGGCCCAGGGGATAAAAACTGCAGTGGAGGCATTCAGACTTGGGCTGGCTCGGTTACCCTCCCCCATCATCAGGACTCAGAGCCCAGGCACCAGCCCAAGCCCCACATCTATATTGCAATTTTATAGCCCCGCAGCTTAAGCCCAAGTCAACGGACCCAGGCCAGCCATGGCAGTGCCACAAGTCTTTTATTGCAGTATAGATGTACTCTAAAAGTCTCCCGCCAAAATAGATGTTTCAAACACTTAAAAATAAGAACTTGGAAATATCATTTTTTAAAATTAAAATAGGTTTTCATTCCTCAGTCTTGTTTTTCCCATGTGCAAAAAAGGCCTAATGATATGTGCCTTCCTTTTGAAAAGTGTTTTGAGATCTGTTATCTTTTGTATTATTGTGCAAGGCACTGTACAAACGCAGAACAAAAAGACTGTCCATATATGAGCGTAACAATCAGTATATAAGATACATGCAGTGTTATTGTAACCATATTGGTCCCAGGATATTAGCGAGACAAGATGGCGGAGATAATATCTTTTATTGGAGCAGACTCAGTTGGTAAGAGAGACAAGCTTTCAAATGTATACGGAATATGTTTCCCAGACCTGAAGAAGAGCTCTGGGTAAGCTTGAAAGCTTGTCTCTCTAGCCAACAGAATTTGGTCCAATAAAAGATATTACCATACCTCACTCGCCTTGTCTCTCTTATAAAAGATATCGTTATTTTTTTTATTTATTTAAAGAGCTCCTTTTGAAGTAATCAGTGCTGCTTATGAAGACAATTGCAGATATTTTACTGGGTTTACAAAGGTATTGTTCACTACATATAAAAAAACCTAAAAGCTGTGCAAGATCTGACCAATGGTCTAAATTTTAACAATCTTGAATTCCAATGAGAGAGACACTATGTAGCTTTTGAGCCTCCTAGATGAGTATTTTCATGGTGCTGAAATGAAGCATCACCACCAATTACACAAACACAATAGAGCCCTGATTACAGTGTATAAGTATTTACATGGGGAACAACTATTTAATAACAGGCTCTTCAATCTAAGAGAGAAAGGTATAACATGATCCAATGTCTGGAAATTGAAGCTAGGCAAATTCAGACTGGATATAAAGGTGTACATTTTTAATGGTGAGAGTAATTAATCATCGGAACACTTTATCAAGTATGATAGTAGATTCTTCATCACTGACAATTTTTAAATCAAGACTCTTCCGGTCTTGGAATCGATAAAAAATGACTAAAAATATCACCATTAAATTAACAATTACCCCAAAGTAGTAGAACATGTCCCTCTGCAACCAACTTCCCCCCTTGCAAATAAATGAAACTGCTTATGAACAGAAGTTATCTTTTTTTTCTACTTTGGTAGTAGAGGAGGGATCGTCAAGATAAATTGTAGGATTTCAAAGTAAATTAGGGAGATTGGGAAATGTTTCAATCCAATGACACTTGTCTAAAAAACCAAAACCATCCAGGATGAGGATTTGCCGAAGCTACCGTCTTCCATTTACCAAATGTGAGCAGGGTTCCAATGAAACAGTCTCTGTTGGGATTTATTTATAGCCGTTTCAGCACCAAGGCTATTTAATCAAAAGAACTTTAAAATGTAGATGATAAAAAAATGACTAGATGCCAAACCACTTCTCAATAAGCATCGGTGCACATTCAGGACTCGAGGATATAGTGAACTTTAAATAGTTTGGATTGTTTGCTTGGTTCAAGAAGTGCCTCAGAACTCAGGTGCTTATAAGAATAATCTGAATCTACAGTGTTTGTATGGCAACTACCTCCTTGGTGACCAGGGCCGGCTCCAGGCACCAGCGGAGGAAGCACGTGCCTGGGGCAGCACATGCTAAGGGGCAGCTTTCCATCCATTCTTGGGGCGGCACAATCCGAGCGACTTTTTTTCTTTTCTTTTTTTGCTTGGGGCAGCAAAAATGGTAGAGCCGGCCCTGTTGGTGATGACATGGGATTGAATCAGAGACCTCCAAAGCAGAAAGCATGAGCCTCTACAGCTTGAGCTAAAGGCCTACCTACCATAGCTGGGAGTGGGTTATGTTTGCATAATTTGGCTCTCAAGATTTTAGTTACTTTTCATCCAGCCAAAATACCTTGAGAACAGCCGTCTTTACCATGTTTTGACATTTCTGCGTCCATTTTGAGCTGTGACTTGAAAGGATCAGTTCATGTTTTGACTGAAGATGGTTACAGTCTTATCCAAACCATCTGATTTATCTGTCATAACATTTGAGGTTAAAGATTAATCTAGATTACAGCAGTTCCAAATTTTTAGTGTTTCAAGCACCACCTTCTTCAAAAATGGTTGTGCAGCGAATTGATGAAACATCAAGCTCACATACCAGAGTTTGGGAACCCCTGAATCTAGAACATTGTTCTGAACTGTCAAATGGTAGACAGGAAATTCTGGGCATAGACACCAAGATGCCTTGATGGAAGAAGTTAATTTAAAAAAATTAAACACATAGTATTGGCATCTCCAAATGTCCAAAAATCATTTATCAGTCCTGTCCCTCCCACCCTACAAAAAGGTTGGCTTAAATATAATATATTTTAATAAGTGTTCTTTATTTGTTTCCTGGTATTTGCGCCTTTACTGATGAAGTTTTCAAGCTATTCTCCACATCTGTGAGGGGCAGAAAGTTACTTTTTCTTTTCTAATGGAAGCTGAGATTTTTGCATAATCCTATGACTCCAAGAACTGGAGCTTTCAGTAAACTCTCATGGTATAAACACAAGAGTTGGCAACACTGTAAGGAAACTCCATTTTCTGAAATGTGCAGTTTCTTCTTTCCTAAGGGAGAAACAGGTTTGATTCCTCCCCCCCCCCCCCCCAAGTATGCTTACAAATAGGAGTATAAGAAGAGAAAGAGTCCAGCTGCATCTCTTTGGTTCAGACTCAGCTCCAATTAATTGGTGCCAGGCTTTCCTTTTGTTTTTGTTTTCTTTTATCTATTTGCTGTCATCAGTAACTAAAGATGGTTTATTTTTATGTCCATCTCTCTATGTATGAAAAGACCTGCTACTTGGGTGATTACCTTAATTTGTTTGATCCTCTGGACAAAATTCTATATACATCAACTAGTGACCAACGTTGAAGATCGGGCAATGGCAAATATTTCCAAGGTGATCGATGTAGAAAAGTTAAACTCTGTTTTTAAAAGTCCCTGCACTTGACAGAGGTAGGAGAATGCTTTGAGCAACATACCACGCATGTACGTTGGCAAAAGGGCAACATGGATATCATTTGGGCCTCAAGCCTGATCCCCCTCAACACCTTGCATGACTGAATCTCTGGACTGGAGTAATGCACTAGCACTTATTCCTCAACACCTTAAATTCTACTTTGAGGGTTTACATGCTATCTATGGTATTTATTTAGTATCCGAATCCCCCACAGTCCTTTTCTCAACACTCCAGTGATGTAGGAAAGTATTACCATCCCCATTTTACAGAAGGGAAACTGAGGCACATAAAGGCTAAGTGACTTGTCCAGGGTCACACAGGAAGTATGTGGCAAAGCAGGGAATTCAATGTCGATTTCCTGAGTCCTAGACTAGCACTGGATTATTCTTCCTCAGAGGACCAACACAAAGCACTGGGCACTATTAAGTTCCACTAAAGTGCTCAAATGAGGGCTTAAGTGGTACATTGTCCTTGTGCTGTCCCTCTGCACAGGTGTGAACTTGACTACGCATGGTGCTTAGTCTATCAGCCCTTCATCAACATTAAATTCACTTGAACAAAGAATGTAGAAGGGAAACAATGGGCTGATTCTGACCCTGAATTTTGGTTCAGTTCAAAGAGAATGATCCCTTCTCTGATTCTTAAAGTTGTGTCCCTCCTCTAGTTCAAGCATATTGGGAGTGAGTGAGTGAGTGTGTGTGTGTGTGTGTGTGTGTGTGTGTGCGCGCGTGTTTGCTCTGCTGTGATACGTGATGCGCCTCCTCCATGAAATTCATCCCTATCATTGTACCACACAATCTTGAATCCGTTTGTCCTTACAACACCCCTGTGATGTAGGTGAATGCTATTATCCTAATTTTAGCCTCTCTATACCTCAGTTCCCCTTCTGTAAATATCTTGCCCAAGGAAGGAAACGAAACCCTACCTCCCCAAACCTATGCTAGTGCCCTAACCACTCCACAACCCTTCCTCTCTCTGTCTTGTGCTGCTCCGTCTGGGCAGGACTTCTTTCCACACTGGGTGAGTAATTCATAAAAAAAAATACTTGTCAAATATTTCAGTCAGGTAAATTCATCATATAATTTATACACAGAATTATATTTGACCAGCTCAAAACTAAACTATATTTATATGCAATAAGTCTTGTGGAATGGTTCCCCTCCTGGAATGGTTCCCCCTCCCTTCCTTCCCCTAATTCTGTGCTTTATCTGGTGTCAAGGAATTAGAAAAGTGTAAGGATTAAAAAGGTGCATTTCTTCCCCCCACCCTGAATAAAGCAGATTGCGTTTTTCATTTGTGGCTTATATTAGGTCTCAAGAAAGTGACATTTTTAAAGAGAGAAAGGTCAGTCTTGTCAACTTAAAAATAATTAGATCGTGCAGCATTATCTGAATTGCTTGTTACTTTATAGAACCTTTTCCCTTAAAGGTCTCTAGACAAGCATGGAAATTATATATATATTTTCTCCCTTCAGGAATGTATTTTCAAAGGATTAAGAGCATTAGGTAGCTTTCTTTCGCTATATGCCAAGAAAAGCCCTGCTTGGATAAAACGGTCCAAGCTGCCTAATCTCTTACAACTATTTCTGATAGACGCTATGCACAAGAATGACAGACAGGAAACAGACTTCAAGGCATACCAGTGGCAAGAGACTCCATTATCATCCATCTAACATCGTAATAGTTCTTTAAATGCAGGATTCAATATCACAACCTATCTTGGAACCATTCCAAAGCCATCTTTGCTCACTAATCCCAGCTGGCTGTTGTAATGCTGCAGTGAAAACCGCAGGAGTGACTTATTCTTACTTTTTATGACAAACTTGTAGTACTTGGTTCTCATCTGGCATAGTTTGTCACCTCCACCTTTAGATTTAGATTTCCTTGAATTTTTCTGCTTAATGCCATGCTAAAATGAATACTACCTCTTGATAAGTACATCTCAGAGAGCTTGGCCAAGGAGCTAAGTATCACAATCCCAATTTTATAGATGGCAAAATTGAGGCACAGCTCAACTTGCCCAGCAGTCCAGTGGCAAAATCCAGAAAACAGAACCCAGATCACCTGAGTCCCAGCCCTCTATGCACTAGGCCACGCTGTATATCTATATTTTGATTAGAAATACTCAGCCAACCCCAAGCATTGAAATACAAGTCAAGTCCCACAAAAATAATGAGATTGCTTTTAAAACAGGGGTGGGCAAACTATGGCCCGTGGGCCAGATCCAGCCCGCCAGCCATTTTAATCAGGCCCTCGAGCTCCCACTGGGGAACAGGGTCTGGGGCTTACCCCGCTCTGACCAGGGAGTAGGGTTGGGAGCCGCGCCATGCTGCTGCCGGAAGCAGTGGCGTGGGCCCCCCCTCTAGCTCCTACGCGTAGGGGCAGCCAGGGGGCTTTGCTCCGCATGCTGCTCCTCCCCAAGCACCGCCCCTGCAGCTCCCATTGGCCGGGAACCACAGCCAATGGGAACTGCAGGGGCGGGGCCTGCAGACAGGGCAGCGCGCAAAGCTGCCTGGCCGCGCCTCCACGTAGGAGCCGGAGAAGGGACATGCCGTTGCTTCTGGGAGCCGCTTGAGGTAATTGCCACCCGGAGCCTGCACCCCTGAGCCTCTCCCCATGCCCCAACCCCCTGCCCCAGCCCTGATCCCTCTCCCACACTCTGAACCCAGAGCACCCTCCTGTGCCCCAAACCCCTCATCCCCAACCCCACCCCAGGGCCTGCACCCTCAGCCAGAGCCCTCACTCCCTACCCCACTCCCCTGCCCCAGCCCCCTCCTGCACCCTGAACTCCTCATTTCTGGTGCCACCCTGGAGCCCACAGCTCCAACCAGAGCCCTCACCCCTCCCACACCCCAACCCCAATTTTGTGAGCATTCATGGCCCGTCATACAATTTCTATTCCCAGATGTGGCCCTTGGGCCAAAAAGTTTGCCCACCCCTGCTTTAAAATAACCAATATTTAAATCCCTTGGTGGACTCCTGAGACCCAGCCATTGTCTTACATGCCAAATCTTGCATCCTAGGAGCACGATTGTATATAACACTGGAGGCCACCCTAATTCCATTTAAGTTAATGGCAGAATAGCTGTTGACTGTTGATGGAAGCAGAATGCAAAACACTGGAAGCAATCGATCCTGTGTTCTTTGTTCACAAAGGCCCTGGTCCTGCTTGCATTGACATCAATGGCGAAACTCCCATTTTCCCAGCAGTGCAGGATCAGCCCCCAAACAATCTGTATGGCCTCACTGGTGTATTTATTTCAATGGGAGTTCTGAGCACACAGTGAAGGCAGTCTCTGGCTCAGTTATACTAGGGTGTTTAAACTTCCCAATGTCCTCCAGATCGATGGATAGGAAGAAGGAAGTGCTTTAATTTAATCCAAGGTCAGTATTTAATAATCTCCATAATGCTAAAGTATCAATGTTGGAGTCCAATTTAACTACATTTTAATTCCTATTCAACTGCAAGTTAACAAGTATAATCCTTGTAAATAAATAAACCTCAGCATGAGCAAGCTTCTTTGATCCTTAAGAATGGGGCTAAACAAGCAACGTGAAACATCTGAAGTCTAATATAATCATCAAAACACTTCTTCTGTACTGGCAGCTAACAATAGCTTCAATTGTGTCTGCGAAGTTGTCTTTATTCTTGAGTCCTTTAATAAAATACATGATATTATTTGAACACTGAGGAAAAAGGGGGTGATTTCAAGCTTTATTCTGTTTAAGGTCTCTGTTTAAGGTCTTCATTACTCCTTCTTCACCACGAAGTATCCTACATCCCTGTCTTAAGCCACAGTGCTTTTCTAGGTGATTGGTCCTGCTTTGAGCAGGGGGTTGGACTAGATGACCTCCTGAGGTCCCTTCCAACCCTGAGATTCTATGATGGGTTAGTACACAGCAAGCTGGGGTATAAATGTACAGCACGCTAGCGTACTACACACTAACTGGGAGTAGATCAAAGCATGCTGGAGAAATTTTAATGTGTGGCAGTAGGGTTCACATGGTCTGTTAGTGTGCGGCATGGCAGCATGAGATAGATTTACACCTCAGCTTTTACATGTACTAACTCATCATCTAGACAAACCCTTAGACACGTTCTCTATTGTTTTAAAATCGGAAGGCAGCGTGGTCTAGTGGATAAGACACTGGACAAAGCTTCAGCAAAGTTATCTCTTCCCCCGACCTGCCATTTGACCTTGGCAGGTCACTTCACCTCTCTCCGCATGTGTAAAATGGGGATAACAATACTTACCTTCATTTGTAAAGTATTTTGAGATCTATTGATGAAAAAGAAAAAAAAGGACTAGGTATCACTGAAATCAACTCTCATTTGGATTGAATAGGATATATGCTATGCAGGGATGATGAACCCAGGGATGGTCAAATTTCGGAGACAGTCTAAGTGGTAATTATGTGGAGGGCTAGATCCCAGGGATGCCTCTCAGGAGCTACTGTCCCACATGCTACTTGCTTATGCCTGGATCATAACCCCCACTCCTCCTCCAGAGGGAAAAGGATTCAAGGTACTAACCTGGAACAGCATCTGAATTCATTCCCACAGGCACTTCCCCACAAATATACCCCACAGAGTAGCCCTTTCCCATCAACCTCCATCCCATCTGGCCTTGTTTCCACAACCATGGGCCCCCATTTGCTCAGAGATGGTAGAGCGAGGGATGGGGGGGGGGGGGAGGGGAAAGGCATGCTGCCTCATTGCTACCACCTCGTCTTCTGTCTAATGGCTTTTTGACCCATACGCTGTATATACAGATAGCAGGAGACAGTCCCCGTCTTGAAGTGCTCACAGTCTAAGTAAATAATACATCCCCATTTTACTGATGGAGAATCGGAGCACTGAGTTGAAGTGACTTGATCAAGGCTGCACAGGGAGTTTATGCCACACTCAAGAAATAAACCTCTCTCTCCTGAACCCCAATCCAGTACTTTCACAAAATCAGACAGGCTTTGCATTTTATTCCCTCGGTGGAGCAAGTTGAAAGGTGTGAACTCACAGATACCAGTAGAGATTTGAAGATCCATCAAGAACATTTAGTCAAATCTACCATTCATTTCAGTGTCTCTAAACTGAGACAGCTTTGAAAATCTCAATCAAAATGGCTAAAAATGCAGCTTGTGCTCTGTCCAGAATTTAATGGCTTAACCTGAGAGATGCCATTTACATTTCTCAAGAGCTCCAAGGGTCTTTGAGTTACCAACTTCAAACCTCTGGCTAACGACTCAGCTCTTGAGTTAAGCTGGGCACAATTTTTCACTAAAAGTGCAGATTTGGATTGACTGAAACACTTAATGAATTCGTGCTGAGTTCACCAAATTGTTCTGGTTGGGGGAAAAAACCTAAAAAAATGCTACAAATATCAAAACATTTCATTTGACATTTTAAAAATGAAACATTTTCTGTTTGAAATTACTTCTACTTTCAAAATGTACTTCAATTTTATTTCAATCAAATAATGTTTTAATAGCTCAAAATGAAAAAAAAAATTGGCTTATTGTTTCACCAAAAATTTGGGGGTTGGGTCAACCTAAAACAATTTTTTGAATAGTCAGTGAACTAAAAAATCAGTTATCTGCAGAGCCCTTCTCTAAAGGAGCCTTCACTAACTTTTGTCCATTTTTGTGCCCGGTTGTTGCTAGACATTCAAGCTCACAGTAGTGGAAAGGAGCCCAACAGCTTCTGCCTTAAGACATTTCACAGTTTAGATCGAAGGCTCTAATGATTAATGTTAATTTCATCCTCATGTTGGTTGACTATATACTGTACGAGGGAAAGAGGAGAAAATTATCTGGAAAGAAATGTTGCTGTTTGATGACTGCAATGGCTATTGGAAAGGAGCTGTGGGCGAGGGGGAGAATTCTTATTGGTCAATTAACTTAGCAAAAATGGAGAGAGATAGCAATGGAATTATTTTGACATTCCCTTACAGTCACGCCACAACTACACACTGTTAGGGGGCTTCCTCTCTGCTCATGACCCTCTGCCACACCCCTCACCGCTACATTTTAATACTCTTACAGTCAGAGATCAACCCTGAACAAACAGACCCTTCTAGCTTTTGATATACAGGGACACATTCAAGAGAGTCTGAAGGCTTGTCTACACAGTATGGAATGCACCCCAGAAGGGTTTAAATTGAAGAGTGCTCCAACTTCCCCTAGGTAGACCCTGCTAACATGCTCTAAAAGGTACATAGTGCATATTGATGTAGTGCCTTTTGAAACAGGACTGCGTTATCATGCACAAGGAACTTTTTAGATCGTGTCAGCAGGATATACACGGGGCAGAGTGTAACACCTGAAAGTGCTCTGCAATTTACGCTCCTCTGCTATGCATTGCCACACCAGATAGCCAGCTCTAAATAGAGCTGGTAAAAAACAATTTCAACGAGAGAGAGAGAGAGAGAGAGAGAGAGAGAGAGAGAGACATATTTTTCACAAAAAGTGTTTTCATTTTTCAACCAGCTCTAAGTCTAAGGAAGTCTAAACTGGTTTGATTTAAAACCTCATTCCAGCCTACTCTATGTGCACATACCACCAGTTTACATGCCCTTCGAGGCACTAATGTCAAACTTTCATTTTGCTGCACATCCCCTCTGAACTTGGTATTCAGTATCTATAGCACAAAGACTGAGATTTTTAAAAGGAGCCAAAGGAAGTTACAGCCCTACCCTGACTTACTTCCAAAGGGATTTAGGCACCAACAGCCCAATTGACAGGCAGGCACCTAACCTCCTTAGGCACTTTTGTAAAACCCACTAAGCACCTATGTGCATCTTTAGGTATCTAGGACTCATTTCCTTAAACCCATTTGAAATTTTTTACCTGAATCTTTAGTTACACATTGCTATGTTTCCCTCCCTCCCCCCAGCACATTTCTTATTGCCTGCTGTGTGTCAGATTCGGCTTATGAAAACTTTCAGGAGCAGCAATTTATTCCTGATATGCACCACAGCACATGTACTATGGGATGAATAGAAGATAAATAATACACCTCAATTTACATGCAGATCTTCATTGTCATCATCCTATTTAAAACTTTTTTTAAAAAAATCACTCTGAATTCAAATTTCAGTCAGCTGAGACCATAAAACAATAGTTCTAAAATGAATTTCAATTAACCCAACACATTTATGACTTGCTCTCTTCTGTTTTGGGTCAGCATTATCATTAGGTTACAATTCATGAGCAATGCAAGGAAACCCAATTAATTGACTGTTAAAAGATCTAGACAGTTGCATTAAGTTTGCACACCCAACAAAAATACAACATTAGAGCCCTAACATAAAATTATATTAAGGTTCTAATTCTTGTGCACAGATCTCACTGAAATTAAGCAAACCAACATGCAGCTATTCAGAATCTTGCTTCACAAAATAGGCTAACACAATCCTGCAAACATATACACATCTGCTTAACTTTGTTCATATAACAAATCTCCCTGAAACTTGCTGTATTGGAGTGCACTACAGCTTCCTCAAACAACTCTTCACCCAGCATACCCCAATCCTTCAACACCCTAAAACTGAAAGGGATTTGGATTGGAGTTTATGGAATTGGTCCAGCTATAGCATGAAGTGATACAAACATACGCAAATGCCAGTCAATTAAACCCCCAAAGTCATGATGATCCCAGGTTCTCTCTAGTTTCTTTTTAGTTTTTGCAACCAGTTGCTAGATTAAAATCACTATGTACACTTTTCTACTAAAAAAATGGAGTCTTCAGAAATAGACAAGTAAGTGGAAATGTAAACTTAGCCCTCCAATCCAACCATTAGTCTTTTTAATGATTCTGACCACAACCACCCTGAGATAACATCTCATTCTTCCTTTGCTTGAGCCATGGAATCTCAGCAGAATCCTGATTTCTTTGGCCTATTATTAAACTGAAGCCTAGATGGACGCAAGTGCTAAAGGAAAAGGATTATAGGGGTTTATTCAGTGCTGTCAGAGAAAGAAAATCCCTGTCTCTCTGCCAGATGCATTAAACTACTGATCTCACAATTGCATAAAATTATCATTGACATTAAATCTATGCTAATTCAACAGTGTGAGGAAAAATGATTTAACCTCAAACCCTTTCCCAATGTCATTCAACAGCTCTAATTAGGTAGAGAGGTGTTCCTGTTCTCCACTCACTCTGTATTATTATAGATATTATTAAAATGTATTATTAATATTCATTTAGTGGAAGCAGAATAACTAGGGAGTATTTATGATATAGTTAAAGAGTCCTGTTTATACATTTCTAGTCACAGTTTCTTTTCTTCTTACAGAAACATTAAACTTATGTATACAGGTTCATATTTATCATGATTAATGGGAACAGCTCAAGAGCTAATTGGGTGTTCTAATTTGAAGGGTAGCTGCTAAATATACAATTTCACCCAAAAATTGAAAAGCAAAACCTCTTTTTCCTTCTTCCCTGAGCTTTTAGAGAAGTACCAGATAACTACCACTAAAAAGGAAATTGTTTTTTTCACACTACACACAATTAGCCTGTGGAACTCATTTCCACATGGCATCAGCAAGAGCTTAGCAAGATTTCCCAAAAAACTGGACATTTATATAGATAGTGAGAATATCTAGCATTACAACAGTAAGGATTAATTAAAAAAAAAAAAATCTCCCACCACCTCCTTGACCTTATATAGTATTTTTCATGTATAGGTCTCAAAACATTTTACAAAAGGAGGTCAGGCTCCTTAACTGCATTTTACATATGAGGAAACTGAAGCACAGAAAGTTGAAGTGACTTGCCCCAGGTTCCTCAGCAGGACAGTGGCAGGGCCAGAACCCAGATTTCCAGAGTCCTAATCCACTGTGCCATATGACTGGGGGAGGGGGGGGGGGAGAGGGGGAAAGGAGAGGTGTGACGGGTGTGAAGAGGAGAAATAGGCAGACAGCCACATTTTTTTGGAAGGGATATGAAGTCCCATGCTTCAGGACATAGACCCATCTCTAACTAATGGGTATTAGGAGAAAATGTTCTCAATGAGCAGATTTTTCCATAACTGCCTACTGCTGCATTTCTTACGTTTTCCTCTTAAGTGTCTAGGACTGGTCTCTGTTACAGACAGGATATCAGACTAGAAAGATCACTGGTCTGATGGAGAATAGCAATTCCTATGTTTTTAGTAGGGGGAATAAAAAGAGCACACATTTAAAAGAATTTGACTAGATGTACACGTTCTGTGAGAACACACTCTAGGGAAAGATCTAGATGGCCCTAAAAAATAAAATAAAAACATAAAAATGACAATAAACTCATTTTTCCCCACCTGTGTTGCAATAGGATTTTATGTGCAACATTAAAGTCACAACGTGAGTTATCATTTATCTCCTTACTTTGAAAGTGCTATATGACTAGATGTGGGCAACTGAAATATACATACCCTGGCGGACGAAGTGGGTTTATATCCATTCTAATTATATTCATAATGCACTCATTTGATATAGCATAGGTATTATTTAGCTGTATTTTACACATTCTGTCTAAAATAAATTGAAATAAAAATATAATACAGGGCTGAAAAATATACTCTGTACAAAGTACTGTATCTCACTGACAAGTACTTAAAAAAAGGCTAAAAGTAATAAAAATTACTGTTAGAAAAATCGAAGTGTTCCATTCCCAGATTTTATGAGGGCAATAAAAAATGAAAAAGCAGCTCTAGTTAAGCTACACTGATGAAGTGATATACTACCAGAAAGGCATTCAAGGTTGTGTTGAAACAGATTTAAAAGTTGATATATATCAAATACAATAATTCTGGTGCATATTTAAGGGAACCTGGATGGAATGCTAGCATACACATCCACCAGATGCTTGTAATCAAAAGGGAAAAAATAAAAAAAAAGGTTTGATTCAGACAAACTTTGTCTTGCCAAAGAGCTTGGATGAAATTGTTAACAGTAGTTTTCACCCACCAAACATGATGCATTTAGGCAACTTAGTAACTTTCTTTGTTTCCTTTATTTTATCTAGGAGTTCATAAATGACCTATCATTTTTTTCCCCATTTATGCTCTTTGTTTTCTTGAATCGTGATGTACGGGAGTGTTTTGGGCTCAGAAATGATGGTATAGTAAAGGAAAAAACATCATTTGCTATGCCTGAGGCAGCAGGTAGGATGAAGAGTCAGAAGACATAGGTTCTATTCCCGGTTTTCCCATTAACTTGCTCTATGACCTGTCCAAGTCATTTCCCATCTGACCCTTAATCTATTTAAATTGTGAGCTCTTTGGGGCAGGGACTGTCTCTTACTGTGAGTTTGGACAGTGCCTTGCACCATGGGGTCTTGAACTTAGTTGGAAATTATAGGTACCACTGTAATATAAATAAAAATATATGTATTTGGGGGCAGATCATGGAACTCAGGGGAAGCTTTGGCAGGGAGACAGCAGGACTGTAGAGATGTCTTGCTATCAGAATGCTGCCTAAGGAACTGTTCTAGCTGACGTAAGTAAAAGAAGCCTGTCATTTACTTGTTCTCTGATCCTTGGGGTTGAACAGGTAAGAGTAATGTGACAACTTTGCCTCCCTTCCATTCAGCTACATGAAGCATGAGCTCAGTACTATTACAAATGTGCTGCAGAGCTATAGATAGATAGATAGATAGATAGATAGATAGATAGATAGATAGATAGATAGATAGATAGATAGATAGATAGATAGATAGATAGATAATGAATGAGGTGCCAGTAGATGGCACTCAAGAATACATAGCATAATTCCTGGGTTTTGTTGGACCAATAAAACTTATCATTGCACGTTACAAATGGCTTCCTCTGGCAATTATTTATAGCTCCAGCTGAGGACTGAGTCACAGGGCAGTTAGAGAAGGTTATTTTTGGTATCAGCCTTCAAAAGAGAGCTTACTCAGGACTTAAGTGGTGCACAAGTATTGTGTTGGCCCTCTGCCCAGGGTGAATTTCACGCTCTGTAACCCTAAGTCAAATTTGGGTCGTTGAAGTTGGGCACCTCTGAAATTCGAGCCCCTATTATTTAGCTGATCAACATAAGCCATCCAAATTGGAAATCTTTGGACTTCACCCGCTATACCTCAGTTTACCGTCTCTAACAGGAGGATGATAAATACTGACGTGTTGAAAACCTCTTATAAGGCACTGCAAGAGGTGCAGAAGTCTGGCATCCTATTTCAAATCTATACAAACCCAACCAAACCATACGTTAGAAGAACATGGCCAGGATATAGGTTGTCGTGAGAAATCATGTTTGTACAATACAGGAACAAAGTTTTTATCCGATCTCCGTTTCATTCCACACTAAAAATGAAATGCAATTAAGCTTCAACTCTGGGATTAAAATTCATGTTTAAGTGGGAGTTAAGTGCTACACCAGGCCTTGTATTGGCCCTCCACATACGGAAGAATTTCATCCACCTCTGAAATGCAAGTACCATGAATAAAAGTCCTGTGGTTCAATGACTAAACAAAGCCCCCTTCCAAGAACGAATGTCCTCTGTTTAGTTCCATTTAACAATGTACAAGCACAGTGCTATTAGTTGTTTACATACTAGCACTATAAATTGATTTGTGACCAACAATCTCCCATCTATATCCCACAGAATGAGCTGAGTCAGCTTGGAAACACAGCAGCAAAGCTTATACCTATCCTCCAGCACAGGATACAAGAGCATCCTCTACCTGCAAAATTGCCCAATCCATCCCTATCAAGGCATGTGACCGATTTGTTAACAACAGAAACAGAAAAACACTGTCAAAGATAAAGGAGGCTGGTATTCGACAGACTAAGCACACCATACCAATTATCCCAAAGAAATTGTAACCACACTGTCAGCTTATTATGGGGAACTTGTATACTCCGACAATGACAAAGCAGGAGTCTGCTTTTGAAATGTTCCCATTTATAAATGCTCACTGGCATAAGCCATTCTGCACAACACATTGCTTTGTCAGTTCAGAATGAAAAGCATCCAGGCCTCGCATACACCTCAGTGTTAAAAAGGAGGAATGATCTAGACTAGGAGAGACTGAATTATTATAGACAGGGTGCTATGGGCATATTTTCTTGGGCACTGATCTCAAAGAGACAACACACCTCTCTTTTTCTTTATAGGACACAACCCAGTTTACACTAGAAGTCAGTATAGTTGTGATAGGCTCAAGCAAGATCTCCCCTCAATTTAAAAGAGAGGGGGATAGCAGAAGAGAATTCCCCAAGAGTGACTTCAGCTCTGAAACAAACGACCCATGGATTTTGTACTTTCAGGGGTCGCTGATTCACCCCCCTCTGTGTGAGCTGCTGCAGAATCTGATCGATGGCGGGGAGAGGAGCTGTGTATGCTGCTTGTTTGAGTTTATTGTCCTTTTTTTTTATTCATAACAGAAGCATTTAAAGCATTGGAAAGGTGTCCCTTTTCACTGTTACATACTAATCCATTGTTAACAACTCTTATGATTTTATCAGTAGACTCGCAATTTTTGGTGTTTTAATAAAGCCCTGACTCCTGGAGTCATGTGAATAGGTGAGTATCTCAGCTTTATTTTTGTTTGTTTGTTTAAGGTAAGTCTCCCTCTTGGTAGCAAAGAAAAGCCAAAGAATGTGAACCTGAAAGGTTCAGAAACCAGAAGGCAAATACAAAACCCCCAAAATTATTATTTTGACGTCTCAACATTTTTCAGACAATCTCATGATTTTGGGGGACTGGACTGATTTTTGAATACATGATGTTGGCTATATACCAAATCCAAAGAAAAGAAAAGAAAAGCAAACCCACTATATCATATTTGAGTGACAGTTAGAAAGATAGAAACACTCTCTATTTCATAGGTGCCACCATAAATTAGTCAAAGAGCAACGTGTGTATGTGGGTGGAGGGCTTTTGTACTGAGGAAAAACATTACCAAGTTTGACTAGATGCTCAATGCACAATGGAAATGAAGAGATGGTCTAAGCCACTACAATTTAAGTTTTCATGACCCCGCTAACATTTACCATTAAAGAATGAAAAATTGTATCATTAATAAGTTGGTCATGGAAAGTGCCTGTGGGCATTCATTTGAATTATGAAAACCGTTCACTCCAATTATGTTCATGCTCTTTTATTTGCTATTTTCGAACAGTCATACATGGGAGTTTTTGTTTGCCTGCTTAGGGAATGCAAGTCCTTTGGTGTTCAAAATTCATCCCTGTACAAGAAGCCAGCATGGGCTGAGGTACCACTTAAGTCCTCAGAATAATTCTTGCGTAACTCTTCGCACAGGGATGTGTAATACCCTGTGGGGAAAGGCCATAGTGCATGCAGGTAAGAGTATTTGTGGGGAACTACACCTTTATCGTACTATTCAGAAAATCGTTCAGTTAGGGAGTAAAAGCAATGCCATGTGACTTACGTGCCACATTGTTATTGCTAGTCAAAGCAAAACAAAGCCATTGAGTTTAAAACCAGAGGAACCACCAGCTCAACCTCATGTAGAACAGCCCAACCACCAGAATGAGACCAAAGTATTACAGCGGCTCAGTGTTTACCACAAGAAGAGAATTGGTGGGACCAAGGTACACGAATGCCTGAGGCCCTGGCCATGGCAGGGAGGAATCTGATACCAACCAATAGTCTGACATTTATGGAGACAGGGTGACACTACTCAAGTCCCATGTCAGCTACAAAACAATGCTTAAGTGATGCACCGAGGTGATACTGGCCCCTCAGCTCACAGCTAACTTTCACCCATAAACAGAAGACGTGATTCTAAATTCTGAATACATTCAAAGAGACCAGAGTCCATTCCAGATTGGGTGCAAACAGGGTGGGGAAAAAGGGGCTAAAATAATTGGAAATGACATTTGCACAAACAATCTGATCAGCTCTAATTATTGCACACAAACCATGTTTCTTGGCAAAACGTGAGTTGAAGCAGAGATGTCTTATTCACTATTGCAAAAACATGCTTGATTCACAGACAGTTTGGAACGGGGAACAAGGCAAAGCAATTTTTGGAGACTTAGGAAATTAATCAGTGTTCTCAAGATGCAAGAAATATCCTGAACACTATTTAGAAGTATACGGTATACAACAAGCAGAGGGAGTTGTTTCCATATACAGGCAATATCAGCCTCTTCAGTTTCTTAACTTTGGCCCCGGGTGGGTCCGAATAAGTGACCTTTGGCTCTAAATGCATAAGCCTGTACTGACTCATCCAAGAGACCCCATTCCTTTAGCCAAGACTCTAGCAAGCTCTTGATCAATCTTATGTATGTAGAGAGCCATGTAGGGTACATAGCCACAGGACACAGGAGTATCTTTACTTGCCTAAGCAGCGACTCACCAACTACACTGCTATTTAGACCCATGCTAGGGGAGCATGTAGTGTATGTACTTTGCATGCCACCCTAAAAAGCATGTGGTGTAGTTAGAAGGGAACACAGCACCTCACTGAGTGTGTGTGTGTGGGGGGGGGGGATTACAATTTTATCATTCCATTTTATGTTTTTGATGCACAGTGATGTCATCTTCACTGCACAAACCAGGTTCACCCTTGGTCTAAAACCAGTGCAAATCTTCAGCTGGTGTGAAATGATTTACACTAGCCAAGGATGTGACCCACGGACTGCAACTGAGTTGTTTCAGCTTATGCCAGTAGTGAATATGATGCTGTGTTTCTGAAATTGAGCGATCAATATAAGTTTGACTTGACCTCAATGTGTGCCCTTTAAATCCAAGTTAAGTAGACTTGGTTTCAGGTTATGACTTGATTTCAGGTTATATTTTTTCCTATTTTTTCTTTTTACATGTACCAATCCTTTTGGCGTTCCCTTTTTAACAATACACACACACACCCCATTACTCTCAGAGCTTGACTTGCATACAAACATTTATATGTACATTCATACTATCACATATATAATCCACAGCCACATACGACCATACTGGAGCTCCAGACCATCGATCAGGTCCTCAACTGGTGTAAACTGGCATAACTCCATGGAACTCAGTGGGAGCTTTGGTGATTTACAACAGCTAAACATCTGGCCCAGGAAGGCAAAATTCTCAAAGGCATACACAGCCTGTCCTTAATCCCTCTCAACTGCCTGTGCAGAAAGCACTAGTCACTGTTCACAGTACCACTAACAGAGAGAAATATAATGTAGGAGGAATATAATACAATTCCTCTTTATTAGTGTCATTTTTATGTGAGCCTTACCATAATGCAGTCCTCAGAGCCACCTTAGCTGATCATGAGCTTCAGAAAGACATAGCAGAATTGTATTCACAATTTTTTTAGTCCTAAACTTTATGTATTGATCAACATTAATGGCCATCTGAGATGTGAATTAAAATAGGGCAACTGTTTCTTAATGTTGCTTATATTACCATGGATTCACTAGAGTTAGAAAATGAGTACAATTAATAGATATCGGCTCACCCAAACTGGAGTGGTGGGGTGGAATGCCCACATGATTAACATCTACATTTGACAACTTGATATTATAAGCGTATTTTCCAATTACAAAGAGAATTATATACAAGTATTCCATTTTATTTACAGGTCTGTCTCATCTTACGCTGGGGTTACGTTTTGCAGTCAGCGCCTAAAGCGAAAATCGCGTATAGTCAAAATTACATTGAGTGTAATGGCGGGCGGAATCGCCCGCGCTACAGAAACAGTATTTAAATTTTTATTTTTCTCTTTTTTTTTGTTTTTGCCGACTGCGTAAAGCTGAAATCGCTCATGCTAAACGTGCCTAAGATGCGACAGACCTGTATTTTTACTGATTAGTGACTTCCTCAGTAGCTAGTCAGATCCAAAAAATGTACTTGGTCAATATCTTGTGTAAATACTCAAAGTCAACTCTTTGGAATGCATGTATTTTAACATTATCAAATATTTAAGGCCAGCTGTCACATGCTGTAATAAATTGGATATTGTGCCTGTGCGCCACTGCCATTTACTAGAGGAAAAGAGAACTCCCCAACTGTGTATCATAGGCCCTGTGCTGCTAAAAGCAGGTTGCTGTGTTTTCAAGCAGAAGGATATGAATTCCGAGTGGCTACGGAACACTGATAATTGGGAAGGTCTAGGTGGCTATGGATTTGATACAGTATTAAGAATACAAGGATAGATTCCCCAGCTGATGTAAGGTGGCATAGCCCCATAGACGTCAGTAAAGATATTCCAATTTACACCCATGGTCCGTTTGGCCCATGAAACCAGTTAAGACCTTATCAACCTTTATAATGGATATTTCAGATGAGGGCCAGACAAATCACTTCCTGCTCTTTAAGAAGAAAACATTGCTACAATTAGCCAGTTGCTGCCATCATCAAAGTCCAAGCATGGAGATAGAGTTTCTCTCTCACCCCAGGAATGGAGCATATCCATCAGCAAACAAGCAGGGTGGGGAACCGCATTGTCCCTGCTATTCTTGTTCAGTAGATCAAGGATGATATTCACCCCGCAGGCAGAGGACCAGCACAAGGCTCATGCACCTCTTAAGCTTTAGTTTGATTAAGTGGTGCGTAGCCCTTATGTTGGCCCTCTGCAAGAGTGTCAGTTTCACCCAATGAGACTATCCAGTTACATCAGATAGGAAATATACATATATATATTTATTTAGAAAGGATATAAACCTTAATATTTCAGGGCATAAGCCAACCTCCAGTTGATGGAGATAGGAAAAAACACAGGCACACAGGTCAGAGTAAGGGTCCACTTAGTCCAGTGTCTTGTCTGGCCAGTACCAGATGTTTAAGAGCAGGGCACATAATTGCTCATTACAGTGTTTTCTGCACCCTGCTCTGAAAGATCTGGTACTGGCCAGACAGGACATTGGACTAAGTGGACCCCTGCTCTGACCTGAGTTTCCCATGTTCCTATATTTTTGAGTGATACCCGTCACTGTGCAGTTTGCACGAGAAAAGGCATCAGAAGACCTCACTGAGCACCAAGGCCATATAGTTAACTTACAAAAGCAATGAAGGCTTCTTTCTCTCTTTAGAATACAAAGGAATCTTTTTTAAAAAGTGCATCATAAAACATTTATGAATTGGGACTTCGTGTGGTTTTCCATAAGGCAGTCATCTAGAGGCTTTTCCCCTGTCTATAAAGTAGACTGCAAGTCGTCTTGGAGTAATCCTTCATTTTCCTGTTAAGAATAGGGGTTATACATCAATATGTTTATAGCTTTGCCAGAACAAATATAGTTTGCTATATCTGGGCTATTGAGAAATATTTCAAATTTGTGAGCATCAACCAACAGCTTTTCAAAGTTGCAGCACCTTTTTTTTTTAATTTACACACACACACACACACACACACACACACACACACACACACACACACACACACACACACACACACAGTTTCAGATGGAGCCTTCAATACTGCAGATGCCACAAAGCACTTTTCACTGTAATGAAAGATACTGGTCATGCTGGGACAGTATAGACAAACAGATCAGTTATTCAGTACTTAGCTCACATTCATTCTTGGCTATAAGGAACCAGATTTTACTGGATTTTAAAGTGAGATGGGACATGTTGGCAAAAAGAACCCAGGGTGGTAGGTTTCCAACTTGACTGACATTAGACAGAAGGGATCATGGGTTATCACCCTTAAGTCCATTCTGCTGCCTTGGCTTCCAGTTCTTGCAAACATCCTTCCTCCAACCATCCAGCAAGAGATGGCTACATTGCGTGAGTACAAGAAAACCCTCACTGACCAAAAGCTCTCGCTTCCTGACAATCTTGTTCACCTGCCCTGCACCCGCCTTAAGTCCTGCTGATTATCCTGGGTGTTGGACAAGCTCTTCTGTCTGTAGTAAGTGAAGGCCCTAATAAAGGCCCAGTATGATGCCTGAGGCCTGAACTAAAGAAATGGTCAAGACTTTGCTAACATAAAGCAAAGTTAAGCTGTGAGCAAGAGGCAGGCCCTGCTCACAGAAGCTGGCAAGGAAAGGGCTGATGCTGCAAAAAGAGACATACCTAAAAGGTACTGGACACCAGATATCAGAACATACACTATACTGGAACATTCCACAGATAACATGGAACAGGCCGACCCATCCCAATGACAGGGGCAAAAGGGTAAAATGATGGATAGAGTTGTTTTGATCGAACCAATCTGTACAAGGTGAGAGGTGGCACCTTGCTACGTAGAGGGGTTGCACCTCAATACGTCAGGAGTGATGTGTAACTTGTTTCTACCTGTGTATAAGAATGTATCCCTGGGGTGGTGTCTTTGTTCGGCCACGGGGGCAGTGGAAAGTCCCGCCACTGAGCCGGGTCCTTGCCAAGAGGCACTTTCTCGTAGTATGCCCGGTAGACTAAGTAATCTACGGGGAACTGCAATTGTGTCCAAGGTCGCAATAAACCTAGTTGACGTGACTTTGCATCTTACTAGACTCTGTGGTTATTGGGGGTTCTCTTCGGGTCTGCGGTGTCAGCTATTTGCGCAAAGCTGGGGCAGCACACAGAGGGAACAGACGCACGCAGCCGAGTGATATCAACATAGGAGAAAGCAGAGCACCACACCGGTAGCATCTGACAACACTGTCATCCAGCTTCAACCCAGACGACACGTGGCAGATGCAATGGGCAAACTCTGACCTAACCAAGCACCTCACAGATGATCCCGCCATTGAACTGCCGGTGTTCTGCTCTGCCAAAGACAAGGGATGATCAACAACTGTATTAGGATGTTACATGGAAGATAAGCACCCCTGATGCACGAATGGAGAACCAAGGATTTTCCAGCAAGCATATTGCAAACAAGTGCCCCATCTTTTATTTCCAGGAGATCCAGCACAGGTACATGCTACATCTCCTGAAGCCCTCAAATGGATTTCAAACCTCTCTGTTAACTTAAAAATGTTGCTACTGCCATATAAAAGAGGAAGATCACAACTGCACAATGGCTCTTCTACTAGTAGAACAATGATAGTGTGCTACAGTGTATAGATCACTGAGCTAGGACTCACGAGAGTGGGGTTCCATTCCTGACTCTACCAATGACTGCTTGGACAAGTCGCTTTTCCTTGCTTTGCCTTTGTTTTCCTTCTCACTCTTTATCTATGAATTGTTTCCCCTTCTTGCCTTGCTTTAGAAGAGGCCTCACTGCTTAACATAGCCTTGGAAAGAGCTTCATCTCAGGGTGAACTAAAGCACCACAGATAAGATCCTGGGCCTGATTCGGCTGTCTTGTGCAGTCATTTACACACCAGAGCAAATTGGTGGTGAAATACGAGTAGCCTGAGTACACTCTACACTTGCATAAGCAACTGCATGGCAATGGAGAATCGGACCCACTGACTTTGTACTTAGCCATCTGGTGCAAGTAGTTTTCTGTGCTGCTCATCAAAAAGTAGCCTTGCCCAATGCTATGGGTATATTTAAATCGCTTGCTTTCTGCATTTCACTTGGGCTCCTAGCTCCAACCGAGGCATAGAGCGTATTGCTGCTGTTATAGCCTTCTCCCACACCTGACTCCTCACACTGCACCACGGAACCGCCATGCTACGTCTCCACAAACACCCAGTCTCTCCTCTGTCAAGTGTTTTCTTGACACAAACCTCTTCGGGCACCTCTTCAAATACTTATTCTTACCTTCAAGGAAGTGATTGGTAAATAGATGATAAGAGGCTGGATAGCTATTTTATTTGGCCTTCATCAACACAAAACATGGAATCAATATGACATGCTGAACACCTCTGCTCTCTCATTCACTTACCACTGTGTTCCATACCCAATCTGTTGTCCCTTCAAGGTCAGGTTTTCATGAGTGCTGAGCACTCAGGGTTCAATGTTCAAAAGGGCTCAGCTTGTATTTAGACACCTAAATAAAGGGGCAGATTTTCACAAGTGCCCAGCATCCAGCAGCTCATGTTGTGACACTAATAGCCAGATTTTCAAAACAGCCCTGCACCCCAACTGCTGAGCTCTTTTGAGATTAAATAGACACAGAACTCAAGTGTCAAGTATCGGGGGTAGCCATGTTAGTCTGTATCTACAAAAACCCACGGAAAGGAGGCCCTTGAAGAATTCCACCTGGACTTCAACAATTTCCACCCCACCATCAACCTCAGCCTGGACCAGTCCACACAAGAGATCCACTTCCTGGACACTACAGTGCAAATAAGTGATGGTCACATAAACACCACCCTATACCGGAAACCTACTGACCGCTGTACGTACCTACATGCCTCCAGCTTCCATCCAAGACATCACACGATCCATTGTCTACAGCCAAGCCCTAAGATACAACCGAATTTGCTCCAACCCCTCAGACAGAGACAAACACCTACAAGATCTTTATCAAGCATTCGTAAAACTACAATACCCACCTGGGGAAGTGAGGAAACAGATTGACAGAGCAAGACGGGTACCCAGAAATCACCTACTACAGGACAGACCCAACAAGGACAATAACAGAACACCACTGGCCATCACATACAGCCCCCAGATAAAACCTCTCCAGCGCATTATCCACGATCTACAACCTATCCTGGAAAATGATCCTTCACTCTCACATACCTTGGGAGGCAGGCCAGTCCTTGCTTACAGACAACCCCCCAACCTGAAGCAAATACTCACCAGCAACTACACACCACACCACAGAAACACCAACCCAGGAACCAATCCCTGTAGCAAACCTCGTTGCCTACTCTGTCCCCATATCTACTCTGGCGATACCATCAGAGGACCCAACCACATCAGCCACACCATCAAGGGCTCATTCACCTGCACATCTACTAATGTTATATATGCCATCATGTGCCAGCAATGCCCCTCTGCCATGTACATTGGCCAATCCGGACAGTCCCTCCACAAAAGAATAAATGGACACAAATAGGACATCAGGAATGGTAACATACATAAGCCAGTAAGTGAGCACTTCAATCTCCCAGGTCATTCTATTACAGATTTAAAAGTCACTATCATTGAACAAAAAAACTTCAGAAACAGACTTCAAAGAGAAACAGCAGAACTAAAATTCATTTGCAAATTTAACACCATTAATTTGGGCTTGAATAGGGACTGGGAGTGGCTGGCTCATTACAGAAGCAGCTTTTCCTCTCCTGGAATTGACACCTCCTCATCCATTATTGGGAGTGGACTACATCCACCCTGATTGAATTGGCCCTGTCAACACTGGTTCTCCACTTGCGAAGTAACTCCCTGCTCTCCATGTGTCAGTATATAATGCCTGCATCTGTAACTTTCACTCTATGCATCCGAAGAAGTGAGGTTTTTACCCACGAAAGCTTATGCCCAAATAAATCTGTTAGTCTTTAAAGAACTCAAGTGATGTACCCAAGGTCACAGCAGTTCAGTGACAGAGTCGAGAATATAAGCTGGGTCTGTTGGGTTCCAATCCAGTCCCCTGTCTGCATGCTGCCTTTCCATGTATGGCGAGGGTGACATAACAGGGCCTCTCCGAGGGTTGCCAACTCTCCAGGAATTAAAGATTTAATTTTAATTTAAAATTATGTCATGTGATGAAATCTCCAGGAATTAATCCAACCAAAGTTGGCAACCCTAGCCTCTCTCCAGCTTTCAAGCATACACTGCCTCACCCAGTCTCATATAAGTAGGTTTATTTGCCCAAACATAAGCTAATAAAACAAACAGCTCATTATTTGTCCCAGGGTTTCACTGCCTCCCCTCCTGGTAATCTTGCTTTGTTCAGCTTCCGAGCCCCAGCCAGCTCCCTTCTAAGCCAGTCCTTATTTTCAGCCAGCTCTGCTCCTCTTCTGAAACAGCAGCTGCAGGGCAATCTTCCTGAACACCTATCCCCTTGCTCCAGGGACTCACCATGGGAGTTGGCTCTACTCTTATGTAGTTTCTCTCCCCAGGCATAGCCCGTGCCAATAATTCCTCTTCTTCATGTCCTCTGACAGGCATTTATATCTCCAGGTGTAGCCCTACCCCCTTTTAATTAGCTCAACTGGGCGCACCTCTGGTCTATATACAAGGCCCAGCTATCCTGTGACAATGAAGTAGGATAGAAATAGGAGCACCAGCATAGATGCCTGCAGTACATGAAGATGTCCCATCTAGGTTCTGGCCTGGATGGTACTTTTTTTTTTTTAATTGAGGAGATCTACCAGATCATAGACGAAGGTGGTACAGCTCTAGGCAGAAAATAAATATCATAATTAAAAAAGACCCAGAAAATACAAATGCCAAAAATTACAGTGGAACAAATTTTTCAAAGAGACTACTGTGTGGATGAGAAATTACCCTTTTGAAGTAAACCAAAGGGATTAAATCAAACTCCAAGAGAAGACAAGTGAATGATAAATGACACACCACTAGATCCAAGCTAAATCTTTGGTGTCTAAGTGAGATATTGTGGGCTGAAAAGATTATGCAAATTGAAATGAATCAGTCTCAAAGCCTGACCTACAGAGTGAGGGAACGTACAGTATTCTGGAGCTGGAGCAATTAGCAATTAGAAGAAGATTATTTATACTGTAAATAGGACAGATCTTTCTTAACTTTGTACTGTAGAACTGCACGCCTGAGAATTCTAATACACAGCTACAGCAATGTTCCTCTTAATTAATAGCGTTTTCCACTTCTCTAATGCCTTCCATTCAGAGATCTCCAAGCAGTTCAGCCAGCTTTGAAGAGTTGAGTTCTGCAGTCACAACATACCTGTGAGATAAGTGCTAATAGGCCTATTTGGAGAGGAAGGATTGTCCACGTGTTACGGTACTAACCTGGGGCTTTGGAGACCTAGGTTCAATTCTGTGCTCCATCACAGACTTCCTGTGTGATCTTGGGCAAGTCACTTAATGTCTCTGTAACTCAGTTCCCCATCTGTAAAAATGAGATAATAGCACTGCCCTGCCTCACAGTGGTAATGTGAGGTGCTCAAATACTATTTGTGGAGCTCTCCCGGCTGTTCTGTCAGTATCATTTCTTAGGTCCCAATCCTTCAGTGACCCCCATGCTGTTGAAACCCTATGCGTGCATAAAATCTCACCAAAGTCAACAGGGCTCAATGCAGGTAGGGTGACCAGATGTCCCGATTTTATGGGGACAGTCCTCATTTTTGGGTCTTTTTCTTATATAGGCTCCTATTACCCCCCCCCCCCCCATCCCGATTTTTCACATTTGCTGTCTGGTCACCCTAAATGCAGGACTGTGTCCTTATTTTCTTACCCATCTCTCAACTATCCTTAGTGGTCAAAAAGTCCTGGAGTGACCAGGCATTTCAGTCTATTCCCATCCCCTTTCTTCCTCCATTCTCAGCATTAAGTCTGTCTAAACAGTTCTTACTTTAATCTGTGCTTTTTGTTTGTTTCTCATTTTCAAATAGACCCTTTCACTTGTGGCATGAGTGACCTCCCTGGACAATTGCAAAGATTCAGTGTCACTTTTCTATACCATTTTAACTCCATCATTATTCTATCCCTTGGACGCATTAGACCTTGAAGAGACACAGAGGCGTGCTTAACCAAAGCCACAGAGAGTACTTATCAACACTGCTATTGCCTCTACATGCCAGGAGGACTTCAATAGCTACATCTAATAATACTTCTGTGATGCTGGCAGACCACGTGCCAGCTCATGCCAAGGTCCCCCTGTCTCAACTGAACACTGGCAAATACACAGCTGGAACCAGTCTGGCTCACCTGTGTGTTAGTATTGTTAAAATAGGTGTTAGAATGATAAGACTTTATTGAATGCTTGTGAGTTGCTGCATGCATTAATCTCACTTACAGTATCTGTATCCCTTGGCGTAAGCTAATATTTGAGCAGTTGTATTGGTAGCCTCTGTGTGTAAGTCGCCAGACAGGAGAGAGACATTAACTAGTGTGAAGAGCTCATCTTCAACAAAAAGGTGTGACACCCTTTCCAAAAGGAGAGGTCCATCGTTACCAGATTGTTGTGGGACATTGCAACTGGAATTTCTGTATGTACATCAACAAGAGGACAAAAGACTTCTGTTGCTGTTCTGCCCCCTCTCTGTGAAGATGAGTCACGCAAAGGGCTCCTGCCATCAGCTGAGCTTCGCAGCCAAAAGCATGTGGGAAGAAGAGACTAAAACCTCTGACAAGAAGGAACTGATTATCGCTTGATGCTTGGACTCTGAGGGGCAAGGTGTTTCTAGCAGAAGCTTAAGAGCCCCAGTGCTAAGCCTGGGTTAGCCCTAAAGGACATATAGAGCTTGCTGATTATAGAAGCTTCTTTTACCTTTTGACACTTAAGATTGTAACTCATATGTGTATTAATGTTTACTTGCTTTAACCTTGTAAATAACTCTCTAATTTAATTTTCATATTTAATAAATATTTACATAGTTAGTTTTAGGATTGGCGACAAGCGTTGCCTTTGGTAGGAGATCTAAGGTGCAGCTGACCTTGGGAAAGTGACTGGTCCTTTGGGACTGGGAGCAACCGGAATATTGCTGTGATTCTTGATATAAGGGACCCTCTATCACAAGGGTGGCAAGAAATATTGGAGTACCCAAGAGTACTGTCTGGGACTCCACATTAAGGCTGTTCCAGTGCTTGAGGAGTTTCCACTTGATAATTGGTTGGTGAAATTTAAGTATAGAACTCACAACCAATTTGGGGTGTGTGCCCTGGCTCCTAACAGACTGCTATGAGGCTGGTACTCATGATCTTGAATCACTGCAGGCAGTGTTACAACTTCTGTTTTCCAATAAATAGTTACCCTACAATATAGTTTATATGCCGGGGAGCAAATCTGAAGACTACTTGAGTAAGATTCCCACTGGACTGAAAAGACTTATTAGATCAACCAAATCTTCTCCCTGCAAATGCAGGACTGGTCTTTACAGTATATTTTAATGATTTGTCCAGTCTGGTTATAGAAGTCTTATGCAATGGGGTTCTGCCATTTCCCCATTCCACAGCCCATCATCATGATGTTCAGCCTCTAGTCTCATTTTTCAAATTTTTGCCTGCATTTTATCAGTTACACTTCCATGAACCATTCTAAATAGCACCTCTCTTTTCTTGGTGATAGCACCAGTCTAATACTGGTAGACCGAAAAAGACAGTGGAGACAGGTGAAATTTTTCTGCCAACATTCTTTTGGCAAAAATACCAATTTGACACCACTACAATGTTTGATGAATTCACGTCCTTTTTGACAAATTGTTCATGTTAAAAAAAAAAAAAAAAAAAAAACAAGCAAACCAACCAAAACATTCTGAAAAAGTCAAACCATTTTTGTTTTGATTTTTCTAGTCAAAACAATTTTCAGTTCAAAATTACCTTCAATTTAAAAATAAAATAAAATACTAAAGAATTCCTGAAACTGAATTAAAATGTTTTGGTTTGTTTTGGGTTGAATGAAATGTTTGGGTTGACACTAGACAATTTTTTATTTGGTTTTTCAGGATTGTTAGTGAACTGAAAAATGTTATTAACATAGCCCTAGAAGACAGAAGACATATAAATGACAGAATCTACAATTCCTGATGGGTCTGTCATAACCACCATGAACTGTGCAGGAGATTCTCTGAAATTTGTTCTCTGAATAGTTTTGTTCTCATTTGCTTTAATTCTTCTCCTGCCTGTAAATGTTTCTTATGACCATAATATCAGAGTGCCTCATAATCCTTAAATTGATTTTGACCTCACAACATCCCTGTGAAGTAGGGAAGTGTAATCACCATTTTACAGATGGGAATTAAGACACAGTGCAGACAAAATGACTTGTCCGAGGTCACACAGGAAGTATGTGGCTGATAGGGGTGCCAATTTTGATTGGACATATTCCTGGAGGTTTCATCACAAAACAAGAAAGATTCATCTTAAATTCCCAGAGACTCCAGGACAATCCTGGAGGGTTGGCAAACCTAGTGGCAGAGCCAGTCCAGTACTCTCCTCACTAGCTTGTCTTCCTTTTCCTTTCACTGCAATCTGTCTTGTTGGTACTCCAGGCCTGATTCAAAATTGCCTTGCACCTTACGGAGACATTCACACTGGTGGAAAGTGACTAACACCCTCTCATTTGGTAGCATTTTACATCCACTTTACACTGCAGTAAATGAAAGTATGAGTTGCAAAACAATGGAGAATCCTGCACTCAGATACTATGGTGATCGGGGCCCAACACAAAAACCTAGATAGGATTCCAATTACATTTAACAATAGCCCTAAGTGTTATTTAATAAGTTCACTCCACATACATTGCACAACTGATTTCAAGGAACTTCATCTGAAATTGGAAGGCAGTTCCCTCATTAGCACCTCTGACACGTGGTGGGCAATTTACTATGCTGTAGGAATTATTTGGGGGGAATTCTATGGCCTGTTATAGAGGAGGTCAGACTAGATGATCACAATGGTCCCATCTGTCCCTGAAATCTATGAAGTACTAAATGTACACCCACCACCTTCCTCTAACTCGGTGACATTATCTTTCTTGATATCTTCTTTGGCCACCATCCCCTGGGACCCTAGACCTTCTTCATCCTGACCAGACCAGGCCAAAGAGGGATCCAGATGACACAGCCACCCCTATCAACTCCAGCTGAATCCCAACCACCACCTGAGATAAAACAGGTTTGGACTTTAACCGCAGCTGCAACAGCTCCAGATCATCTGAACTAACTTCTCTCTTCTGCAAAAGGAGAGTTCTCATCATCTTTGATACCATCAAAGAAACTGTCAAACGAGGAGTTTTTTACTTCTCAAATCTCTCTACAGCTAAAGGGAAAGGGGATAAGACATGTTGTTAAAATGAAAGCCTTATTAAGGCTTTACATTTCAAATGCTTTAACTGTTTTTTCTTCTCTTATTTCTCTTTAAAAGAAGGTTAACATGATTTTTAGTGGTGCTTTGCCACAGTAGTAAACAGGCTGAGGTCTCTGTATACCGAACACCAAACCTTGTTTAACACTGTTTAATGTTGGACAGTGATTGGGTTATGTTAACACCTTTGGCCCATTTATTCCATCTAAATTAATATACCTCCTTGTATGAAGGTTTCTTTTGGAGGAAGACTTTGTAATAGCACAGCTGAGATCAATTTTCCTAAGCACTAGGAGGAGGAAGAAAATGATTTAACGTTAGCTGCTGGAAACTTGAATCACTGCGTCAAATCTATGGCATGTGTTATGCTAGACGTCATATTATGTGACCGTAATGGTCCCCTCTGGCTTCAAACTCTATGAAGCTATGGGAGACTAATATGGTACAGCTATCAAAGCTTATAAACAGAGAAATATACCTAGGATTCTCTCTCTTTTAATTTCAAAAATTGAAAAATTCTATCAGCTCTATACTTGTTTGAATTTGGGGGGAGGGGGCGCTGTCATTTTTTCCCCGTTTGTAGAACCTTTAATCAAGATAAGATTTGCCAGACTGCATCAGACCTAAGATCCATCTAGTCCAGTATCTCAACTCCAACAGCAGCGAGCAGCAGCTGCTTCAGAGGAAGGGGCAAGAAACTCAACAGCAAGCAGATGTGGGAATATTGTTAATAGTTCCACTCATGCGCAGGACCCCATTGCGCTAGGTGCTGTACAAACAGGACAGAAAGAGCCCCAAATAGCATCCAACCTAAGTAATTCTAATTTCCCTTGGTATCCTTACCTCACATCACCCTCATTAGTAGTCACTGAACATGAGCATCCGAACAAGACATAGAACAAAGAACGAGGAGTACTTGTGGCACCTTAGAGATTACCAAATTTATTTGAGCATAAGCTTTCGTGGGCTAGAACCCACTTCATCAGATGCATGAAGTGGAAAAATACAGTAGAAAGATATATAGACACACAGAGGACATGAAAAAATGGGTGTTGCCATACTAACTATAACGAGAGTAATCAGTTAAGGTGGGTAATTATCATCAGGAGAAAAAAAAAATTTGTAGTGATAATCAGGATGGCCCATTTCCAACAGTTGACAAGAAGGTGTAAGTAACAGTAGGGAGACAAATTAGCATGGGGAAATAGGTTTTACTTTGTGTAATGACCCATCCACTCCCAGTCTTTATTCAAGCCTAATTTAATGGTGTCCAGTTTGCAAATTAATTCCAATTCTGCAGTTTCTCGTTGAAGTCTGTTTTTGAAGTTTTTTAGTTGGAGTATTGCAACTTTGAGGTCTGTAATCGAGTGACCAGGGAGGTTGAAGTATTCTCCAACTGGTTTTTGAATGTTATAATATTTTTGAATGTTATAACTGTTTGAATGTTATCCCATACTTAGTACAAAGAACACCTAGGGCACAATATACAATACTCTCTTCTTTGTCGCTAGTGCCCTGCCTCACTATTTATTACTTGTAGTAGAGGTCAAGATCAGCACTATACAAAACACACAATGAACTCCTGCCCTTACAATCTAAATGGACAAGACAGACAAAGGGAAGATTTATCATCCCTGTTTTACAGGT
This sequence comes from Emys orbicularis, assembly GCF_028017835.1. Classification (NCBI taxonomy): domain Eukaryota; kingdom Metazoa; phylum Chordata; order Testudines; family Emydidae; genus Emys; species Emys orbicularis. The sequence continues at coordinate 139,227,744 of NC_088684.1, forward strand.
GGGGATCTCAGGAACAGGAAGATAAAAGCTTTTAACTCAAGGTCAGACAAGGTATCAGAGAGGAGGGAACTGAACCCAGAGTCATAATCCAGCACCTTATCCACCAGACCATATTTCCTCTACACTCACAGTAATAGCTACTTGGCCACAACTCCTGATGAAAGTGATGCTAAAAGACACTGAGTGTCCACCGCTTCCACCGAATATAGGTACTGCTCAGGATTAGTACTGGAAACACTTATCTGCTGCTGCACTGAATTTTAACCTTCAATTACTCTTTAAAATAAAACCAAATCAAGAGCCATTAACACTCCCAGTTTAGCACATTATAAAAAGTATATATTCAGTCAAGACCAACCGCTGCCTAGTGCTACTGAAAGCCGTGGCCAGATCCCCTTTTTAATTTTTAAAGCTGTCATTTTAAAACCACTCAAACAGATATACATAATAAAATCTGACATTTCATATCACTACATAGTGCTATGAAGGGAATTCTTATTATTGTTCACAACTGACGTCAGTGCGGGAAGATAATAAGACTTTAAAAATCTGAACTTTACAGGGAAATTGCATTGTTCCCCATGCTGGGTTGTACTAAATATCAAGGGTAACGGTACTGTTTCATTGCATCACTTGGAGATTTTAAACGGGAGTTTTCCACCCATGTATTTCATGGGCAACATAGATCTAAATTTGCATATTACAGACATCACCAAGGTATCTGGGAACTTAGTAGAGGGATAGATTGACTTCTGTTGTGCACCTTGCGTAGGTATTTACACCAGCGCAAATGGATGTTAAATGATACCATTCTGATTTGATATCAGATGTCATTTACACCCATGTGAATTTAACAACACAAGGTGCAGGATAATTACAATTATTATAAATTGTCCCACCACATTTGGTATGAGACGTTTATTACTGCAGTGGACCGTTGTTTTAATTAGTGCAGGGAAATCTAGTATCTGAGGTATTTTGATGCCCAAAGCCTTCCATAGTAGGTGAATATATATTTTTTTTAATGAGGTACAATATTTGCACTGAAAAATTACACAGGTGTACACACAACAGAATAAAGTGGGTAATATAATTTGATATGCAAATTATATTTTGTAATGAACTATAAGCTATTATTGAGGACAAAAATCTTAATAGAATTAAAAATAAAGAAATAGACACGTATATGATTAAAGTGAACATCCATAGAAATGATAAAGATGCATCGGAGATATAAACCATGATACTTCAAGGCATTAAATCAACCAGTAACCAATGAGGTTTAGGACGAAGTTTCCCCCCACCTTTTGCTTGAAGTACTGGCCACTGTCAGAAAATATTCAGCTAGATTAGGGTGACCAGATGTCCTGATTTCATAGGGACAATCCTGATATTCAGGGATTTTTCTTATACTGTACCGGTGCCTATTATACCCCCTCCCCACTCCCATCCCGATTTTTCACACTTGCTATTTGGTAACCCTAGACTAGATGGATCGCTGCTCTGATGCAGTACGGGAATTCCTATGCTCCTCTATTTATATATTAACTAAACTCTTACTCAAAGGACTCAACTGCTGAGACACAAAAGGCATTTTCCAGAAGTGGTAACTCAGCCATAACAGCCTCATGCATTGGCTAATTCTCTTCCAAAGGAAACAGATCTCAAGTATGTAGAAGCCAAGTTTTCATTGGTTTCCCAGGTGTATTTAATATAGTGCCAGAATGATCACTTCCTAATATTAGTTAATCTCTGATGGCTTCGACCATGGAGCAAAGAAATACACAGGCCCCTGCCTCAAGTGACTTACAACGTGAAACAATTTAAAGAGAATATGATACCTTTAATATCCAGCTCCTGAGTAAACGTGCTGATTTACTGAAACAAGTAGAGCTGAAACTGCTTACATGAGGGTTAAATTGAAACAGTGGTGATTGTACCATGATAGCATAATTACTCCCATGCTAATTACATTATTTATCCTTAGAGGAGCTAATAGTGTTAGGCCTTTGAGTATGCTTATTGTGTTCTTAATGTATGAAGGAGAACTTGTATTTAAACTATTTTTAAAATGTTATTTTTAACCTTAACATTACAGAAATTGGAACCTGTTAGTTGCAGCCCCTTACTGCCCTGCACTCTGGAGCTCTGCCTACCAATAGAGAATGTGTCCTTCTTGGCCTGTGTAGTCATATCCCATATGCTTACACAACAATACCAGTTGCTCCACACAGATGTTTCCAAAGACCTGAGCAGTTCTGGTTTGAGCTGAATGCTCATGCAACTAATAAATATGCTTTTTCTCCAACCAACCTGCCTTCTGAGTGCTTTAACATATAGAGCTCCCTGAGGGTTGTGTCATGAGAATTTAGGATCACGGAAGCACTAGAGGCACTGAGATACATAACAGCCCTTTTTTCAGTTGGTAACTGTTTTTCTATGTGCTCACAACCACCCTCCCGTTGCAAGACTCAATTCTTACGCCACCATCTCCATAGTCAGCAATGCAAAAAGAGGGAAGAATGAAGGAAAAATGAGAAGACGAATTAAAAACTAGATGTTTTACCGTGTGTCTGACTAGTTAATTGGTAGGAGTGGAGAGACATAGCATGCGTGCACTACAAGTGTCTGGAAAGAGGTCTATCCCTAAATGTTAAGTCCCAGACAAACCAGTGGCCAGAGAGGGAATTAAACATCTCACTCGCGAGGCAAAAAGGAATATATAGTGTGAGGCATTTCACAATGGAGGCTAGCTTGCTATGTTAGGCAAGTGGGATTTACTTGCTGCAGGGAGCTGAATGGCCATAATGCAACAATACAGATTAATCTGATCACTGTAGTCCATGTCCTTAGGAAGGGTGCAACTGCATGGAGCCCAGAAAGGACTGCTCAAGAACAGCCTTGTCTGAGGGGTGTTTATTTCTAGATCTGATTGAAAAAAAATGGATGAAACCATTTTCCATTGAATAGTGCAGTTTTGTCAAACTTGAAACATTTCACAGGTCGATTTTGACAATATTTTCAACAGGAAAAGTTAAAATGTTTTATTTTGGTAATGTTGAAATATTTCATGTAGACACATTAAAATAATGAATTTAGTATGTTATATTTATATTATAATGTAAACAAAAAGTCAAAACCAAATGATTCAAAGTTACTGAAATGAAATGATTTAATCGCCTCAAATTGAAGATGTTTTTCCCCCCCAGGAATTTTTCATTCTGCAGGAAGTTACAAAATTTTAGGTTTTTGTTCCTATTTGGAAAGCAAATAAACTTAAAAATCTCCTATAGAACGAAAATTCCATTTTTGGATCTTTATTTGTTACTTGGAGATTTGATTCCCTTTAGTTTTTTTCTTGTGAGCCATTTAAATCCTTAGCTGTTTTGGCCTTGTCATTCTTCCCTCTCCTGCCACTTGTAACAAATAATGTTAAATTTAAAAAATTACAGGTAATATGTATGAGACAAAACTATGTAATGGTATATAACATGACAATAGAGCAATCTTAAATGTATCTCATTAGAAACCCTAGGGATAATTTTTCTAAGAAACGTCATTCATTTTATGATGGTCATGTTGCATTCACAGACTAGAACAACAATTTTGCTTTGTGATTAGCTCATCTTTGTAGCAAAGAGACTTGTTTGCATGAAAAGTAATTTCTTATTGCACATTTTTTTTTCAAGATATCACATACATTCAGTTTAGGTTTCATTCTCTGTAGGCTGGATTACTGTAGATGAGTACAAAATAAGAACTGAGAACACTGGAATTGAAAGAATCCTTTTGAAGCATTTTGTATAGATTTTTTTTTCCTCCTGTGAATGATTAAGTGAATACATATGCAGACAAAGGGAAAAATTCTCCCTTTACAACTGCATGATGGACCTGGCTGAGGAGAGGAGAAAGTTAGAGCTCATGTGAAGAACTCCTCGACTATCCTGCTTGTACAGAGCAGTATAATGTATACTTAATTGGAGTATGCTATTTAGCCACTAGATATCTCTGTGTGCTTTTAGAGAGAGCTCCAAATAGGAGGTGGTGCCTGGTAAACAGAGAGAATGCTAGAACTCAAGGTGGGTAGAAGTGTGTCTGCAGTTGTAACTCTTTCCTTTAATAAACACCTCCTGTCTAAAAAAGGCTGCCATTGTATATATGATGGCAGGCAAGATAGCGTAAAGGTCAGTGTGCAACTCATACAGGGGCGCACCTTAACAGTATTACAAAATACTTCCCCAAGCAGAGCTTTCTGTAACTCCAGAACCAAAGACTGGTAAAGTTCATTAGGGACCGCACTATTGCCAATCGATTTTATATCAAAGGTGCTCAGGTACTACAGTGATGTTTGGTAGTACAAAACCATAAGATACATAGATGGATAGAAAAAGGCCATTAGAGAAACAGAGATGGGCATGAACAAAAATGTCAGATTCAAACACCCCTGAACTTCCGGGCATTTCAAGACCCAGCTCTAAATTTTGGGGTTCTCTAATTAGCAGCCATGAAAGAGAACCTCGGTAGGTTCAAAGGCTTGGTTTGGATTTTAGCATTCAAGTCCTGGATTCAAATTCTGCCAAGACACCAAAATGGGGGTAGTTTAGAAGGGTATTGCACTTGTTCCCGTATTGGGCTAGGAGTGGCGGAACATTTCCCAATCCACACAACACAGGCAGAGACTACTTCATAGTGATGAACCTGAGCCTCAAATTTCTGAGAAAGTTTGGATCTAAATCTGAATAGCTTGAGAAGGTTTTTGAGTCTTGGCTCTTGGTTTATGTCTCTCCCTACCAATAGAACAGGAAGGAGGCACTTGTAAATTCTATTCAATTGTGGGCCTACAATGCTAATAGGAAAGCTAAAGCAATGAGTTAAATAACCTAAAATGATGCTGCAATTATTGTACTCAATATTACCAGCAATTACAAATCATAATACAAGTGTCTTTTGACCTTTAGACTAACTGGCACAGTATTTTATGAGCTGAGCGAACCAACCTCCCCAAGAATCCAGGCAAGGGAAGGACAAAAGTCAAGTGCTATAATTAACTGCAAGATTATTTTCCAAAATAAATGTGGAATCTTCACCTACTTGGTTCTGAATGGCATCATCCGGGCTGCTATCATTAAGCTGCCATCACTGCACTATCATTACAGGCCTGATAAGGAAAGAGAAGCACTTTGAATCCAGCAGAGAATATTTTGTTTCCCAGCTTCCCAAAGCTGATATGTGTGTTTGTTTATTTTTGTGGATGATGGGTTTTTTTTTGTTTTTTGATTGGGTTTTTGGGGGGGGGGGGCTTGGGGAGGGGAATATTGGTAACATAGGAATCAATAGGGATAGTAAGTGCATTTCTCAACATGAACCAGTCTGGTACTTTAGTGAGGCCAGGATTTCATCCATGATGATTATTAAAGTCAATGGCAAAACCATTGGCTACAACCAGGCCAGGAATTCATCCCATGTGCATTCAGATACCACTGCGATGGGAGCAATACAAGAGTAAAGTACTGAAGTTTTTGCACAGGCAAGACTCCCATTGACTCTACTGAGGTTTTTGCCTGAGTAAGGAGTTCAAGGCTGGGCCCTTTACATGAGGCTTAGACTGAATTGTGTTGATTTAAATTAACTTCATTTGGAGTTTAAGTGACGAGGTACCAAATGCTTCTGAAAAATAAGCCAGAAATTGAAAAGTTGTTTGAGTAATAAACGTCAGGTTCTAAACAGAGCTGCTTGAAACGTGGAGTTTCTGCTTCATGCAAAATTCTGACATTTTAAAATTTGTTTTTGTTCCCAATCGAAAGGTCAAAACTTCCCATGAAATAAAATTGTTGAAAAAGATTAATTTCCAATTAAAAGATTCCAGTTAAGTTAAACTATCATGTTCCATTTTGATTTAGAATTTATTTTATATTATACTTTATGATAAAAAATAAAATGTTTCATTCGGATAAGGTCCTCATGGAAACACTTGGTTTCAACTGTTCTCTCCCCCCCCTACCCCCCGCATCAATTTCCAGTCTGCCACTGGCCTGCTGTGTGACTTTGGGCAAGTTACGCCACCTCTCTGTGCCTCGGTTTCCCCATCTGTAAAATGGGGATGATGATGATGCCCCTTTGTAAAGCACTTTGAGATCACCTGATGAAGAGGGCCATAGGATAGCTGTGTATTATTATTTAACTGTATTGTTGTCATCCAAGTATTACAAATCACAGAAACTGGAGCTTGCTCTAAGTTGCAGCCTGCCACTGTCTGCTCTGCCCCCTGGAGTTATGGCACTGATAGAAAAGGCCTAAAGATCTAAATAGAACCAAGGACGTGCATTTAACCATGCATTTAATCATGTCAGCTATTTGTTAACCAATTTAATTGGCTCACTTGGCTCACAAGTATATGCAGCTGTTTCCCCATATATCCCCAAGGTATTTAGTGCAAAGGGTCAACAAATGTACCTTGTTTTCCCTTCAAAATGACAAATGTATCCGCCACAGATGTCTCTTGTATCCCCCTCCCCAAAATAATATATGTTTCCTGTGTAACCTATTATCTATAGGTCAGCATAATGACGCAAAAGGATGAAGGCTAAGTTGTTTGTTACTGGTTATAAAAAGGGCCTGTTCGGCCATGTAAGGTGTGTCTCTCTTCTGGCATTAGCCGATGAGAGCACCCGCTCAGCTGATCGATCAATAAAGAACTTGGTACCCATCTTCTTGTCTCTCCGTGCCTCCTTGGTGTAATTAGGTAAGCTCCGGGGGGAGAACAGGCCCTATTTGGCTAACAGCACTGCAGCTGTGCCGCTGTAGCACCCTAGCATAAATGCTTCCTACACTGGCAGAAGAGATTTCTCCATTGATGTAGTTAATCCACCTCGCCAAGAGGCAGTAACTAGGCAAGGGAAGAATTCTTGACCTAGCTGCATCTACAGAGGGGGTTTGGTCGACCTATCGATGTTGCACAGGGTGTGAAATTTTTCACAGCCCTGAGCAACCTAGCTAAATCAATCTAATTTTTTAGGCCTCAGAGACTCAGGCCTTGTCTAGATTTGCGAATAGCTCCCCAGTGAGTAACTAAGGTCACTGACCCCCAAATGCAGACAACTAAGATATTTTGCTCCTGTTGAGCTAACTGAGTTTTACCATGCTCCAAACCGAGATAAATCCCAATTAGCTCAATCTCTGCACACCCCATTTGAGCCTTGTCTTCACTTCAATGCAGTTACTTTGATTGGTGGCCATCAACTGTTGAATGTGGGTGATTTGCGGGTATAAACAAGACCTAACAGGATTAGACAGTAGGTGAAGGGATACAACATAAACAGGGCGCATGCAGGGGCCTTGGAATAACCTTTATAGTGGGGTTGCTGAAAGCCATTGAACAAAACTGTAAACCCTGTATATGAGGGAAACTACTTCAAGCCAGAGGATGCTGCCGCACCCCCAGCGCCTCTGACATAGTGATAGGGCATGTGTTCATAGCACAGTCTATTTATTACCTAGTGCTAGTGGTTGTTCCTGCTGGGTTTTTTTCCATTTTTTAGTCTGCCTTCCAATTATATCCATTTTTAAAAAAACTTTCTTTGTTTATTTCTTTATGTATTATCTCTCCATATTTCTTTTTTAGTAAAGTATCTACTACCCAGTAACTATTTACAGCACGGCACTCCTGATGTGTATGCGGACCAATAATTATTGCTCCTCACAAAGCAGAATCTTCTTTTAACATCTCACAGACCTTCAAAGTCACTTTAGCACCTCTCAGTTGACAAAGAGATGGGCTCTAGCTATAAAGTTCTGGTCCGATTCTGAACCCAAATTTTAGGTTCATTAATTCAGGTTTATTGAGAACAGGATTCCTGGTTACCTACATTATGAAACCAATAAGGAAAGACCCAAGGGTCTGATCTGGAGCCAAAAATAAGACTTCTGCAAACCTTGGGCTTTGGTTTACACTATGTCACCTAATGAAAAGATAAATACAATTAAAAGCGGGAAAGTATTTTCCTCCAGGGAAGATGTTCAGAATGAGAAAGCAAAATAGGTTAACATGAGCAGAAAAATAAGTCCCCTGCTTGAATCTCAACCAAGACCAATCGCCCGTGTATAGAACCTTAATATCCCACAAGTATTAAAGCCATCACTATGTAGTCTTTCCCCCGAGCATCGCTCCAGATGGAGGGGAAAAGCTGAACTGAGTGGAAACTCCTGTTCACTGGGACCAGGTAGCTTCCATGCCTTCACATACATTCTTTATTATTTGTATTGCAGAAGGTCCGGTGGTGCTCAGTGCTGTACAAACACACAACACAAAAAGCAGGCAAATAAGCAATAGATTTGTAGCCTGGATCAGAAATTTACGTGCCCTCATCTCGACTAATAAATTATACACCAAGCCTCTGATCCTGCAATTAGATCCACTAGCAGAGACCCCAGTGAAGTTTATGGGCCTCTTCAGAGGCCCAGGGACCTATGCACATAGATCCAATTGCAGAATGACAGCCTTATTAAGGCTTTATAGAACCTCCAGCACTATAGGAATCATGTGGATCTGATTCTTTACCAATTCCTTGCAAGTTGTGCAGGATGCATGTGGCTCTAAAGGTTACTGCTAATTCTTGTCACAGAACATTGTGTACTGTGCGAAGATCTAAGTTTAATGCTAAAGTAAGAGCGTTCTTGTCTTATTGGTTCGAAGTATGAATTACCATTAGGAAAGAGACTGCTGGAGGATAAAAGTTTTGCGAGAACTGTCAACTTCTGGAAAGTAGTCATTGGAATTTTCACTCTGGGCCATAAAGCAAAGAGAAACTCCAAGGAGAAGCAATTGCCGAGGGACTGAACATTGCAAAACAGAATTACATGTTTTGTCTCCCACCCCCCTTGCCCTTTATGAAGATGGAAAGATTTAATTATTAAAAACAAAAAAGACCTGAAGGAGCTTGTGTCAATTAAAGTGACTGATAGAAATGTATGATTGTTCTGAAATATTTAATACAGAGAATGGTGAATATTTTATGCAAGAAATATTTGTGCTCACACTGGAGCCTCGTCTTAACATACAGAAATGTATATGCATGTCCAACCAGATTTTTCAAACTCCTGTAGAGAAGCCTCAATAAGGGCTTGATCCTGCTTCACTGAAGCCAGTGAAGTTGGAGTTTCCCTATTGACATCAGCAGGAATGAGATCAAGCCTCATATGGCTAGATTTTCAAGAGAGATCTCAACATGGAGAGTGCTGAAAATCTGGCTATAAGGGTAACAGTGGGACTTAAGTGCTTATTGCTTTTGGAAATCTGGGCCTCATTTAGGTGAAAAATCTGTTCCCAATTGCGGATGCTGGACGCTTGAAAATCTGGTCAATAAAAGGCTAGAGATAGGGGTTCAGCCACACCATTTGGATCTGGATTCAAACTTCCTAGAAGTTTGCAATGTTTGGTTCAAGGCAAACCTCTAATCATGACTGAAATGCAGGGTGGTTGTTTTTTGTGTGTGTTACTTTATCTCCCCTATCTTTTACTAAGGGAAAAAAGCACCAAGAATTTACAGCAGAGAGACTGATAAAACCAATAGCAGCTGCTTTTGCATTTTTAAAGCACCTTTCATCTAAGAACTTTCTACTAACATTAAATAAGCCTCACATCATCTCTGGATCAGGGTTCAAGTCAGTTCTCAATTCTGCCACTGATTCATTGCGAGTCCTTGGGCAAGACAACCTCTCTGTGCCTCAAATTTCTAATCCTATGTGGGCCCAATCTAATTCCCACTGAAGTCAATAGAAAAACTTCAGTGGGAGTTGCTTCAGAAGCTAAAGTAGGTATAACACCATGTCCAGCACCTAACTCACAGGAGTGTTGTAAGGCTTAATTAACATTTCTGATACTACGTGAAATCCGCACATACAAGTTTTCCAGAGAAGTACAAATGAGCAAAAATCTGGGACTGCTGAATAGGAAACATAGATTCATAGATTCTAGGACTGGAAGGGACCTCGAGAGGTCATCGAGTCCAGTCCCCTGCCCGCATGGCAGGACCAAATACTGTCTAGACCATCCCTGATAGACATTTATCTAACCTACTCTAAAATATCTCCAGAGACGGAGATTCCACAACCTCCCTAGGCAATTTATTCCAGTGTTTAACCACCCTGACAGTTAGGAACTTTTCCCTAATGTCCAACCTAGACCTCCCTTGCTGCAGTTTAAACCCATTGCTTCTTGTTCTATCCTTAGAGGCTAAGGTGAACAAGTTTTCTCCCTCCGCCTTATGACACCCTTTTAAATACCTGAAAACTGCTATCATGTCCCCTCTCAGTCTTCTCTTTTCCAAACTAAACAAACCCAATTCTTTCAGCCTTCCTTCATAGGTCATGTTCTCAAGACCTTTAATCATTCTTGTTGCTCTTCTCTGGACCCTTTCCAGTTTCTCCACATCTTTTTTGAAATGCGGTGCCCAGAACTGGACACACAGTACTCCAGCTGAGGCCTAACCAGAGCAGAGTAGAGCGGAAGAATGACTTCTCGTGTCTTGCTCACAACACACCTGTTAATACATCCCAGAATCATGTTTGCTTTTTTTGCAACAGTATCACACTGTTGACTCATATTTAGCTTGTGGTCCACTATAACCCCTAGATCCCTTTCTGCCGTACTCCTTCGTAGACAGTCTCTTCCCATTCTGTATGTGTGAAACTGATTTTTTCTTCCTAAGTGGAGCACTTTGCATTTGTCTTTGTTAAACTTCATCCTGTTTAACTCAGACCATTTCTCCAATTTGTCCAGATCATTTTGAATTATGACCCTGTCCTCCAAAGCAGTTGCAATCCCTCCCAGTTTGGTATAATCCGCAAACTTAATAAGCGTACTTTCTATGCCAATATCTAAGTCGTTGATGAAGATATTGAACAGAGCCGGTCCCAAAACAGACCCCTGCGGTACCCCACTCGTTATGCCTTTCCAGCAGGATTGGGAACCATTAATAACAACTCTCTGAGTACGGTTATCCAGCCAGTTATGCACCCACCTTATAGTAGCCCCATCTAAATTGTATTTGCCTAGTTTATCGATAAGAATATCATGCGAGACCGTATCAAATGCCTTACTAAAGTCTAGGTATACCACATCCACAGCTTCACCCTTATCCACAAGGCTCGTTATCCTATCAAAGAAAGCTATCAGATTGGTTTGACATGATTTGTTCTTTACAAATCCATGCTGGCTGTTCCCTATCACCTTACCCCCTTCCAAGTGTTTGCAGATGATTTCCTTAATTACTTGCTCCATTATCTTCCCTGGCACAGAAGTTAAACTAACTGGTCTGTAGTTTCCTGGGTTGTTTTTATTTCCCTTCTTATAGATGGGCACTATATTTGCCCTTTTCCAGTCTTCTGGAATCTCTCCCGTCTCCCATGATTTTCCAAAGATAATAGCTAGAGGCTCAGATACCTCCTCTATTAGTTCCTTGAGTATTCTAGGATGCATTTCATCAGGCCCTGGTGACTTGCAGGCATCTAACTTTTCTAAGTGATTTTTAACTTGTTCTTTTTTTATCTGAAATGCATGGCTCAAATTGTGAGATAAATATGTTAATTATTTTGCATGCTGCATATTTTCAGAGAACCACTCCCAACTTGCTGACCCAGCAAGTAATTAGGCTTCCCCAACTATAATATCTCAGTACAACCGAACTTCTAAGAACCAATATGAAGATTATCATTTTGAATCTCTGAAACACACAGTTTCAAGAGCAATTCCATGCCAATGTTAAATCAAATGTAGTAGTTCACTTACAATACTAATAAACCAAGCTTGAACTCAATTTATGTAATTTATGAACTGGGTTTATATAAAGGTTCTTTCAATGCTGCTCTCTTCTTTAGGTACCTTTGGAGAAGTTTCCTGAAAGCTCCCTACTTTCCACTTAAGAAGTGGCTTTTTTGGCCGATACTTTTGTATCAAAAGCTGTCCCGCTTATTTAACCCTCAACATTAATAAAATGCATGTATTTTAGACAGCCACACAAACACAAAAAACACTCAGCTCTTGTGGTTTTGCTTATCAACCTATATTCTTTCTTTTAGCACAACCAGATGCATTAATACACTGGGAAGTACTACGCCAGCTCAAGTTTAATCACTAATCTTGAAGATGGCAAAATAAATCTTTGTTAAGGTGAAACACGGAGATTAAAAAAAAGGAAAAGGTGGCACTGACGGTTTGGTATTCTTATCAACACAAACTATCCAGATTCAAGGCCAAATCCTTCCTGCATCTGCGTAAATCTAGAGTAACCCCAATGAACTGCTCTCAAGTTGAGTTACTCCAGGTTTATAGTGATGTAATCTGGCCCTGAGGCACCACTCAGCCTTCCTCCAACGAAGGCCATGTTCACAAAAGCCCAGTGAAGCACAAACATATAGAAATCATCATGCACAAACAAACCACGTATCTACAAAGTCCCACAACTAATTTCTATCTAATATATAATGAGTATTCATCATCAACCTAAAGCAAAGGATTTCTCCTCCCTGTTGCAAATCACACTTATTTTACATAAGGAACATCAAGTTTCACTCGCTTCCAAGTATTTCAACTCTGGAGTTTATAATGGAATAAGTGTCCCACAATTCCCCCCCGCCCCCTTCTGTGTCAGAGCCGTCCTACCTGATCTAGGAGTAGCATTTCCAGTTCCTCTCTGGATCACAAGTTCTCTGCAAGGAAGCGCTGCAAAACAAAGTTTAAAGTCAGTAACATTTTGCCAACCCTTGCAGATTTTCCATTCCCAGCTGCAATAAGGTCACAGAGCTCCAACACAAAGTGGAGCGTCCCATGGTTCTGCGCTAAGTTATGTATGGTAGTCTGGCTCTCCCAGTTCCTTGCTATCATCTTTTCCTAGCACAGTTCCTCTATTTACCTGTCACCTGCTTTTTCACATAACCTTATATTACAGCTGATAGATTTGCCTTTCTCTGATGCTTCCAGGCATGAATTACAACATTTCTTTAGTTGCTGATTAAGACCATGGTACTAGGACATAGAATTGCTTCCCCAAAATGGTTGGTGCTACCCTGTCTCACGTCCCCTTATCGATGTTAGGCTGAAATCAATTCCATTCAGATAGACCTCTGCAGTACTGCCAATTTGAAGCATTTGAAAATCATGAGATTTGCATACAAACAATAAAATATTCAATATATGGGGTCTTATTTTTGTCTTCTGATTTTTAAGCCTTGAGGTGTGCACCTGGGACACATTTTCAAGCTTCTCCTGTCAACTACGAAGGCTAGAAACATGTTATTTAAACCTGAAAACTTGGTTTCTCATTCACATGACAACAGGAGCTCAGACATTAAGAACAAGAAAGAAAAACTATCATAAGACTTGTGATAAAATCATCAGAATTTGCAAAACTGCCTCAGCATCAGCATGGAACTCATTTTTAGGATCCAGACTTTAGCCTGTTTTACTGCTTGCAGTAGTATTGGAGATAGTTGGATTCCCCCACCTCGCCACTCCCTCACCTCCACAGGAAAAGTTTGATGTTTAATCAGAACGGGGGTGGGGGGGGTGGGGAGAAGAGGAGAACAATTCTTACTAGAGAGGACAAGTTGGCTTACTGACTCCAGCAGTGTTACTTCAGCTGCTAAACACAAAACTACTACTCTGCATTTCTGAGGATCGGACATGTTGCCTAACACAACCTAATAAATGGTGGCTGTGGTTGTTAGGTATCACAAATCCAGAGCATCCCCACCAACAAGGAAGTAAAGGTTGTTTTAAAGAGAGATCCTACCAAGGCCATTGCTAACACAATTCCAAAGTGTCCAAGCTGACAGCATCAGAAGAATGTTGTGAATTACCATCAATTGTTTGACCTATATTTAGGTCAAATCCAAAAGAATTTCTGGATAAGCAATAGATGCCAGTGCAACAGATCAGTTTTATTAAGTTATTGATCTGCATTTGAGGGCTTTGGAGTATGGAAGCCATTATCTTGATGTGTCTCACCATTTCAATCTCCACTGGCTTTTTGAAGACTACAGATTACATGCAGGTTGACTCTGCTTCCATAATATATGGCACAATTCCTCCCTGGTTTAGCTTCTTTGCCTTCAGTAGAGTTACACCAGCAATGAACTGGACTCCAGCACCAGGGCTTATCTGCTGCCTCAGTTCACCTTCTATCTCACATCAAGCCAACCACCAACAACTGGTGTTTTCACCATACTGCTGCCCTTCTGCATGTGGTTTATTAGCAGAAACTAACACTCAAAGCCTGCCAGGCCTCTTTCCCTGGCTTGCTTAGTATTTTCATCATCCATATATCTCTTGACTCAAAAGTCTTTCCAGCCCAGCTTCCCCTTTCTGCTAACTCTCCTTCCAGGATTACAGTCCTTTGCGGTACTCCCAGATAGGATTTCTCACCTAGCATGCTCCTGTTTCCTGCAAGGCCCTCCTCTCCCAGATCTTTCATCCAGTAGTTCTGGAGAATATCACCTGCCCTCTTTCTAGTAGTCTCACTCCCTGAACTCCACCCTTTCTCACTAGCTCCTGTAAACTACACTACCTTGTTTAAGAACTACAAATAAACTTTCTCTGTGCCTTTTTATCTCCCAGAAGGCCAGGTTCTGAGTCACATGGTCCCATCATGGGACCCACCCCCGCACTATACATTCTTTTCACCTGGGAAGGCAAGCTACAACTGCAATAAACCTCTTAAAGGACCAGGTCACATTGAGAGACCCTTCTTCCCCGCCCCTTTTGCTGCTCTATTCTACAATACAAAATGCTGATAAAAGAATGTTTTATTTTAGAGATAGGCAAGTAAAGCAACTTGTTCCTAAGGTGTCCACAGATACCACTTCATACACAGAACAGTCACCGTTTAGTCAGAGGAAGAAGCTGGAATAGAGGCTATATCGCCCAGCTGCTTATAATACCGGGCCACATTTTTCTCTCAGATCCACTCAATCTAGAGAAACTCCACTGCAGTAGTCTTTTGAAGGCCAATCACTACGAGGATGCAGGCACACACATGCTCAAAATCCCAAGAGAGCTAGCGCACCTATGAACCTCCACTCCAAAATTCGGGTGTAATGGCAGATGTCTTGTCCAACAGACCAGGGAACCTACAGAGCTAAAAGCATGAGCTGCTACAGCTTGCATTAGAAAGCCAGACTTGGGAGTTGTAACAGCACACGTCCTCTGCAGACCAGAACAGCGTTGGACTTTTAAGACACACTCACTGTTGAGTTACTTTGGCTTCTAGCATAGAAAAGGAGAGAGAGCCTTTGAGTTAACATAATCCTGTAACCCAACAATCCCTGGCAGTAGTAACAGCCGCCAGGGGCCACTGGCAGCTGCCTACATTAACCCAACTGTCACAGACAAGTCTGGCAACCAGGCATTTCGGGAAAAAGGAATATGAAGTTGAGCCTTCAGCTGCTTTTGCACCTCCCTTCTAAGTCACCTGACATACAGACTGGACTTTGGACCTTTGCTCTAACAGTTTTATCATGGGGCTATTATTTTTATTTCATTTTTAATGGACATGACAAAATCATTTGGACTTGTCCTGCAAGTTAGATACTGGCAGCTCCCAATTCCCATGGTGAGATCAGACCCCCTCAAAATACTTGCAAATCAACTCAGATTTGGCAGCTTTAGATCCATACAAAACTCCTGAACCATGTGTTAAGGACAGTGGCAGGAAGCAACAGTGCTCTCAAGAATCTCTAGAGGACACCTTTCAAAGGCAGATTCTGCAAGGCTGGGAATCTAATTCTGTCATTGGCATGATTAGAACCATCTCTCTCGCACGCACAGAGAGAACATTCTGAATATACTGTAGTCATCACTATAAGGCATAAGCATAACAATAGCATTTACATTAATTTACACCACTGGAGGCTAGAAAATGTCTTTTATTTATAAATAGACACCCTCAGGTGGGGAATTTGACTATGCTTTGATAATATGATTAGGCAAGTGCACTTCTCTATGTCTGGAAAGAGAAATATTCTGAATGTCCTTCCACACTGGGTTCATTTGAAGGAGTAAAATGCAAGCTTGAATGCTCTGGACTGGAAATATGATTATTCTTACGGAGAACTGTATGTCATGTCATATAGGAGATGGCAGTTAGAAATGGAGATGTGCATCAGCATGAGTGCAGGCTGGCATAATTTAAGGGAGCTGGGAAGTGTGATCAAGAGAATAAGGCACTGGATGAAGAATCATTAGATTGGGTTTGATTTCCAGGACTAGCACTGATTATCTGTGTGACTTGGGGCAAATCCCTTAGCCACCCTGTGCCTCAATAGTTCCTCTATAAAATAATAGCATTTACCTGCCTTGTGAAGTGCTTTCAGAACTATTGATTAAAGCTCCAGTTCAGCAAGGCATTGTTATGAGGTGGGTGAAACCTTGTTATGGGTTGAGTTAAAAGCTCTTTGAACTGGTGTGAATAAATGCCCTACTTAAGAAAGACAAGGAAACGTAGGGTAGTGGTGGTTGGTGACTCTCTTTTGAGACACCCATCTGTCAGTCTGACATGGAATCCCAGGAGGTATGCTGCCTGCCAGGGACCCATATCCGAGATAGTATGGCGGGATTGTCGAGGATCATCAGGCCCTCTGATTACTACCCCATGCTACTCATCCATGTGGGCATTAATGATACTGCAAGGTATGACCCTGAGCAGATCAGAAGTGATTACAGGGCTCTGGGAATAAGGGTGAAGGATTTGGGGGTGCAAGTGGTGTTCTCTTCGATCCTTCTGGTCAAGGATAGGGGCCCCGGCAGAGACAGATACATCCTGGAGATAAATGCCTGATTGAAAAGATGGTGTCACCAGGAGGGCTTCACCTTCCTTG
This sequence comes from Emys orbicularis, assembly GCF_028017835.1. NCBI lineage: Eukaryota > Metazoa > Chordata > Testudines > Emydidae > Emys > Emys orbicularis. The sequence goes on from NC_088684.1 coordinate 139,244,613, forward strand.
ACCATGGGATGCTGTTCCAGGAAGAAGGACTGCTAAGTAGAGATGGGGTCCACCTATCAAGGAAGGGGGAAGAGCATATTTGGATTCAGACTGGCTAACCTAGTGAGGAGGGCTTTAAACTAGGTTCAACAGGTGTAGGTGACCAAAGCCCACAGGTAAGTCAAACACATGGAGACCTGGGAGAAGGGTCAGAATCTTAGGAAACCATGGGCCTTATAGAAAGGATAAGGGAGAGACAAGAGAGAGCATAGGGTGGAAATCAAATCAGTATCTCAGATGTCTGTATACTAATGGGAGAAGTATGGGGAATAAGCAAGAAGAACTTGAAATGCTAGTTAATAAACACCACTATGACATAGTTGGCATCACAGAGACTTGGTGGGATGATACGCCTGACTGGAATATTAGTATAGAAGGGTACAGTTTGCTCAGGAAGGACTGGCAGGGAAAAAAGGGAGGAGGTGTTGCCTTATATATTACAAATGTATACACTTGGACTGAGGTTGAGATGGAAATAGGAGACAGACTTGCTGAAAGTCTCTGGGTAAGGATAAAAGGGTTAAAAACAAGGGTGATGTCATGGTAGGGATCTACTACAGATCACCTAGCAAGGAAGATGGTGGATGAGGCTTTTTTTAAACAACTAACAAAATCATCCAAAGCACAGGACTTGGTGGTGATGAGGGACTTCAACTACTCAGACATCTGTTGGGAAAATAACAAAGTATGGCAAGAGACCACCCTGTCTTAACCAGGAGATCTTCAATATTCTGAAACTCAAAAGAGAGTACTACAAAAAGTGGAAAGTAGTCAAATGACAAAGGATAAATATAAACAAATAACACAAGTATCTAGGGATGAAATTAGAAAGACCAAGGCACAAAATCAGATTGAACTAGCTAGAGACATAAAGGGTAACAAGAAAACATTCTACAAATACATTAGAAGCAAGAGAAGACCAAGGACAGGGTAGATCTGTTACTCAATGAGGGGCAAAAAAATAACAACAGAAAATGTGGAAATGGCAGAAGTGCTAAATGACTTTTTTGTTTCAGTTTTCACTAGAAAGAGTAGTAATGATTGGACATCTAACATAGTGAACACCAGTGAAAATGGAGTAGGATCAGAGACTAAAATAGGGAAAGAACAAGTTAAAAATTACTTAGACAAGTTAGATGTCTTCAAGTCACCAGGGCCTGATGAAATACATCAAAGAATACTCAAGGAGCTGACTGAGGAGATATCGGAGCCATTAGCGATTATCTGTGAAAAGTCATGGAAGACAGGTGAGATTCCAGAGGACTGAAAAAGGGGAAATTTAGTGCTAATCTATAAAAAGGGAAATAAGGACAACCTGGGGAATTATAGACCAGTTAGCTTAACTTCAGTACCCAGAAAGATAATGGAGCAAATAATTAAGCAATCAATTTGCAAACATCTAGAAGATAATAAGATAAATAACAGTCATCATGGATTTGTCAAGAACAAATTGTATCAAACCAACCTAATAGCTTTCTTTGACAGGGTAAGAAGCCTTGTGGATGGGAAGAAGTGGTAGATGTGGTATATTATGACTTTAGTAGACTTTTGATACTGTCTGTGACATGACCTTTTCATAAACAAACTGGGAAATACAATCTAGATGGAGATACTATAAGGCAGGTGCATAACTAGTTGAAAAACCATTCCCAGAGAGTATTTTGTCCATTTATAGGTACCACATTTCAGGAAAGATGTGGACAAATTGGAGAAAGTCCAGAGAAGAGCAACAAAAATGATTAAAGGTTTAGAAAACATGACCTATGAGGGAAGATTGAAAAATTGGGTTTGTGTAGTCTGAAGAGAACAGAAGACAGAGGGGACATCCTTTCAGGGTTCCCTCCCCACTCTGAACTCTGGCGTACAGATGTGGGGTCTCTCATGAAAGACCCCCAAACTTATATTCCACCAGCTTAGGTTAAAACTTCCCCAAGGCACAAATTCCTTTCCTTGTACTTAGATGGTATTGCTGCCACCACCACGTGATTTAAACAAACATTCAGGGAGGGGCCACTTGGAGCCCTATCCCCCCAAAAATATCCCCCAAACCCCTTCACTCCTTTTCCTGGGGGGGCTTGAGATTAATATACCAACCATTAGTTAACAAAGTGAGCACAGACCAAATCCCTGGTTTTTAGGACACTGAAAATCAATCAGGTTCTTAAAAGAAGAATGTTATTTAAAAAAAAGTAAAAGAATCACACCTGCAAAATCAGGATAGAAGATAACTTTACAGGGTAAATAAAAAGAATTAAACCCCAGAGGATTCCCCTCTGATTCTGCTTCCCAGTTACAAAACAGGAATAAAATTACCTCTTAGCACAGGGAAAATTCACAAGCTAAAACAAAAGATAATTAACGTATTTCCTTGCTATTACTTACAATTGTTGTAATCGTAGATGTTTGTTTCAGGTAGGGTTTTAGGAGATGCTTTTTCCTGCCCTGGTCCCTCTCTGTCTGAGAGAGAACACAAAGAGAGCCCAACAAAAACCTCCCCCCACAGATTTGAAAGGATCTTCTTCCCTTATTGGTCCTTTTGGTCAGGTGCCAACCAGTTTATTTGAGCTTCTTACAGGTAAAAGAGGGATTTTATGCTATCCTTAGTTGAATGTTTATGACACATGCTAACAATTTTCAAGTACACAAAAGATTGTTACAATGAGGAGGGAGAAAAATTGTTCTCCTTAACCTCTGAGGATAGGATGAGAAGCAATGGGCTTAAATTGCAGCAAGGACAGTTTAGGTTGGACATTAGGAAAAAACTTAGTGTCAGGGTGGTTAAGCACTGTAATAAATGGCCTAGGGAGACTGAGCAATCTCCATCATTGGAGATTTTTAAGACCAGGTTGGACTAACATCTGTCAAGGATGTTCTAAATTATACTTATTCCTGCCACGAGTGCAGGGGTCTGAAATAGATGAGCTCTCGAGCTCCCTTCCAGTCCTACGATTCTAAGGTAGGTGAGGTGATATCTTTTATGAGACCAAATTCCATTGGTGGACGGGACAATGTTTCAAGTTTCACAGAGTTCTTCTTCAAGTCTGCTTTAAATCAGCTGAAGGAGAGACAATTAATGGGCCACACCTAACAGAAAGCCTAATAGAATCTGCCCATGTGGGAGGCGGGTTCAACCGGGCATTGTAACCAAGTTGGGTGGGGAGAGAAGCCACAGAAACTGAGAACAGACTGAGTAAGAGACAGAATTATGGAGCAGCTGCAAGTGTGTGGGTGACCCTGAACCTGGGGAGAAGTATATTGGGTCTTGGGTGCAGGCTGAAAAAGCTGCTCTTGTTGCTGTGAGCAAAATAAGCTCTTTCCTGCTTTTTGATTCCCTCTGCGTTCAGACAAACGGGACTTTGTGTATTCTTTGTAATCAAACAAAACTGCATCAAAAATACCTATCCCCAATTTCTGCTCCCAATGAAAACACCCACAGGGCCCCAAACTTGAAGTAGCTGCTACAGTTGAAAAGGGGCCACACTATATATTTAAGCGTCTCTCTGACAAGAAGCACACAAGGTGTCCCATTAACTTCAATGCAATTACTCACATGCTGAAAGTTATTCAAATCACCTTGCTGAATCTGGGCCTAAAACCACTAAAGAAATTTCAACCTTAGAGGTGGTAGCAACCCATTACAATCCTAAGGGCAAGTCTATACTACAAAATTAAGTCGACCTAAGTTATGCCCACATACAGCCACTGCAGTAATTAAATCACTTTTGCATGTCTGAACTACGTTCCTTGTGTTGGTGGTACCTGTCCTCATGTGGAGCGCTTGCACCGATTTAACTGTCAGCATGGGGCATTGTGGGATGGCCTCTGAAAGACAGCAACGGTCGACGGAAGCAACGCATTGACCTAATTACATCGACCTAAGCGCTACGCCTCTTGCGGAGGTGGAGTTATTAATTCGGAGCAGTGAGTGAGTGACATCAGTTGGAGCTATATTTTAGTGCAGCCGTTGCTTTACGTTGACCTAACTTTGTAGTGTAGTCCAGGCCTAAGTATGACTACCACTATTATGTGCCAAGGGCTTGGAAGTATTGCAGCAGGGAAAGCAACCAAGAACAGACAAATTTAAAGTGTGAAGTAGGGATGCTTTATCTTGCACTGACTTAGGCCCTATCTATATTGGATGTTTTGCTTTGCTTTGTTTCTTTGCAGCTGTATCGATGTAGTTACCCCGCTGCAGATCTCCTTCATCTAGAAAAGCCCTTGCTGTACTAAGAAGTAATTGATACCATTGCATACCACACTGTCCTCCTTGAATTTGGCCTGGAAAGTCCTATTAGATCAAACAAGTGTGTCTCATTGCAAGCACAGGATACAGGGCGAAGGATACAGATCAGGCAGCAAATGGCATACTGTACTAGTTCCACATTTTTAAAAATTATTTTTATGAGAGTTTAGTTCCGAGGAAATAAGCTAAATAGAAAGACGAGAAAAGGGAGGGGACATTGAAAAGGAGGGGTGAGAAGGATATGGCAGGGGAGAAGAGCGTAAGAAGGGGCAAGAGTGAAATGAAGGTGAGGTGAAGGGGCTGTGAGAGACAAGGAGGGTTGGAGCAAACAGCCAGTGAGCCCAGGGAAGAAAATGTCCAGTCACAACTGTATTTACATGGCAAGCTTTTTGGGGGGCAGGGATTGTCTCCATGGGTTTGCACAGCGCATAGCAGAATGGGACCTGCTCTCAGCTGGGTCCTGTAATATAAGTAATATTCCCCATCTTTACCTGTCTTTAAAAAAAAAAAAAAAAGGTTTTATTCATGATGTCAGTGCTTAAAAACAGAGACTTGTTTTGGTTCTTTGTCTTTAAACAAATAGATGTAACAATCCCACTAACATCAACAAAATGAGCACTCCTAATCCCCAGCTGTTAATGACTTTAAACCGTCATTTGCATTATTTGGTGAAATAAACCTGTTATGCATGCAGTGCCATGAGGATAGCTTCAGCACTCAAATCTACTTCTAGGTGGGCAAGGAAAAATTCTACTGAGCACATATGTCATTGCTGACCATCCGAGAGCTGAACTTTTTGGATTATATTTGGAAACTCGCAAGGAGTCAACTTTATGTATGGACTTCATTTCCCAGATAATGTTATTAATTTATTCATTAAAACATTATCGAGTTATTGAAAAGAAATCTCCATCCTGAGACTTCGAGAACAGCAGCTCCGCTTCCCCTCTGAATGCAACATTCACTTTAACAAGACTTTTAACTACCACTAATGTTGTTTAGTGAATTTATTATTATTATTATTATTTATTATTCAATTCAGGCAAGAGTAGGGGGATTTTTTTTATTTTAATTCTGTTTACACTTTTGAATGAGGTTTTAATCTCTCTTGGCATGTTTACTCAGGTTATTTGTTTTACAAAAAGAAAAGGCCTTAAGTGTAAATGAGGAAATCAAGGCTTCTTTCGACCTGGGTCCAAATCTCTTTCTAATTCCCCTTTTCAAATATTCCTTAGTCCTTGGAGGGAGGGAGCATGGGGGAAAGACACATGGGGGTTGTGTGAGTACATATGAGTAGGTAGCTTCTAGATTAATTCAGACACAACTCAAATCCTTATGGTGATGCTGTGAATTCCGCAATTCTGAAGAACAATTGATTGTAAAATTAACTTTGGCCTGTTGAGACTCAGATAAATTTAAAAAAAAACACATTTTTAAATAAAAGAGAACTTTATGAAGTGCCATGGCAAACCTAAAGCTGACATCAGCCATAGCAAATCAACAAGAATTCCCTGAACAGCAAGCAACATGCATTATATTTCATGACATTCCAGGAGTGCTTGATTGCACATTTATTTTCATTGTAGATTTAAAGAGCTCAGCATGTTGGATGCATTTTAGATGCTGAGCTCTTTTGAAAATCTGGCATAGGGTCACAATGGGATCTGCTGGGTCCTAAACACTTTTGTAAATCTCCTGCTTAAGTGGAAACTGAGCTCTTTTGTATACTTGGCCATGGGGTGAAATTTACACCTGTGTAGAAGAAAAGTACAAGTCTGTGCAACCACTAAAATCCCAATTAAAAACAGGAAGTGAGGCTTAAAAGGGACTTCCAAGGTACATAAACTATGCATGGTACTTGGCATGGGATGAATTCCACCCCTATGGAGAGACATTGCAGACATTACCTGAAAATATCCAATGACAGTAGGATGTTCTATTCGCTGCAGCATTTAGCAGAGGAATTATCCCACAAGAATTCCTATCCACCTCCCACAACTCTGGACTATCCTCACTTTCAAAATTCCAAGGAAAGCCCCTGAAAAATCTGAATTGTTTGAAGAAGGAAGCGGAGAACAACATGCATAGCCAGTGCTTACATGAACTCGCAGATCTGAGGTACTGGGTTCTGTCACTGTTTGCCCACAGAAGCTGATGGTACCATGGAGCCCAATCGGCAGGAATAATTGCTGTCACAATTGCAAGGCAGAAACCTCCAGAGCAAGGCAAGGAGGGACATATGGCAACACAACAGACCTGTCAATACAGGATATAAGTATACAAGATATTTAACTGTATCAAGGGATCATGATCCTGTGGCACAAAATCCTACATCTATGTTATTTATATGGTCCCCATTACCACTGTATTTGAGTCTCTTTATATCTTTAATGTATTTATCCTCCCAATACTGTCTGAGGTAGGGAAATGCTATTATCCGCTTATTACCAAAGGGGAATTGAGTTGCCCAGGGTCTTATAGCAGAGAACTGGCATAGCAGAGAACTGAACCCTGGTCTCCTAAATCCCAGACCTATCCACTAAACCTTCCTTCCCCTCCATGTCCAGGTAACAGCTACGGAACAGGTGGGGAAGCCATTACTCTCATTAGACTGCACAGTGGGGCTACTCATATGAGTATGTCCTGACTACTGTGATTAAGGGCTTCACAATGGGGCCACTTTTGATTAAGCATCCTCTTTTTTCCCCCCACAGAATTATGTCAAGATAATTTAAAATAGGACTTTATAGCCATTATCGTCACAGAACAGCCATGTTATTTCAGTTTCTAATGAGAACAACACTTTATATTGAGGGTACCTTTACACATAGTATATAAAGGGTTAATATATGATTAATCAATTGTTAGAGTCCAGTAGGTTGCTTATAACCATTTATCACACCTCAGGTAGAGTACTTATAACTAGAACGGGGGAGGGGGGAGATAGCAAATGGTTTCTTCACCATGAAATGCAGTTTGAGGTCAACTGAAGTTAAACTCAGTGGACATTAGGAGACTAATGACCTTTGTGGATCTGGGCCTATGTTTACTCTGTGCCATCCAGGTATTCCTCCTATTCCCACAGTAGCAGATCCACTGACTTTGTGGCCTCTTTATACCAAAGGAGAAGTATAAAAGGGGTCATAACTCAGACCTTTGATTTAGAAAAGCACCTAAAGCACTTGTCTAAATGCAAGCACAAGAATAGTCCCATTGCAATTAAAGGGACTACTTCCAATTTTAAAATTAGATGCTTGATTAATACCTTGCCCATTCTGGGACCTCTGAAGAGTTTCTGGCCCTCAATATTTGCTATTTAGAATATATACCTTACTACCCTATATGTACAATAGTTAATAAGATGTTTCCTGTTTTAATTTTCGAAGCAATGAAAGTATTTAAAGAACATTAATAGAGTCAGACTTAATTTACTCTTTTTACCCATGGCTTGCAATCATTTTTCGCCATCCTCATGCTAGATAGCTATTATTTTGTAAATGAATGAGTTCATTAAAATTTGGTTTCAGATTTAATTGTTCCTTATTGGAAATGTCAGCTTTCACAGTTCATTAATAAGGGCACTGGTGTAAAGAAAGAGACGGATTGAGGAAGCAAGCTTCATTACAGAACTGTTGTGGGAACCATAAAGCTGTAGTTAAGGTTATGTCCGTGGCTCTGTTAAAAGCCCCTGTTGACCCTTTGTCCCTGGGATGAAATCACTGAGGCGATTCGCTGGAACCCAACAGATATGCTTCTCTCCATGGCAGAGATGAGGGCATGATGGGAGCAGGTCTGGAGCAGGGAAGAAGAATGGCTGGTAGGTTTACTACAAAGGGAACCTACTGGTTTATCCATCCTGTGCTGGAGATGTGTAAAGGTCTCCTTTGTAGCTGCTGTGTTTGGGGTGTGATAGGATTCCAAGGAGGGGAGTGGATTCCAGGAGTTCAGAGGGGGAAGGATGTTTACTCTATGCTGCTTATCCCTTCTGCTATCACCACCTCATTCCTGAAGCAAGAATAGAGTAAACGTCCTTCCCCCTCTGAACTCCTGGAATCCACTCCCCTCCTTTCAGAGTAGCAGCCGTGTTAGTCTGTATCCGCAAAAAGAACAGGAGTACTTGTGGCACCTTAGAGACTGGAATCCTATCACACCCCAAACACAGCAGCTACAAAGGAGACCTTTACACATCTCCAGCACAGGATGGATAAACCAGTAGGTTCCCTTTGTAGTAAACCTACCAGCCATTCTTCTTCCCTGCTCCAGACCTGCTCCCATCATGCCCTCATCTCTGCCATGGAGAGAAGCAGGGAAGGAGAGGCTTAAAGTAAAGGGGATCAGAAAAATGGTTCTTCTCCTTGTGCCTGGCCTGGGTAAGCAGTGCTCCACCCCGTGCGCCCCCCCCTCCCCCAGCTGGTGTTGCAAGCTCCCCCTGCTGTTTCAATTTCCCGTAACCACTGGAAAGACCTTCTGGAAAAAAATGCCCTGTAACATGATGTTGCCCCGTGGCCTCTCTGGTGCTCGTCCCTCTTCCCCCTGCACTGTAGAGCCCCCACAATTCCATTCATTCCATCTGCTTTAGCCCCAGGACAAGGACCAGACTAAATGAGGGAGAAAGTTGGTTCTCGCATGAGTTCTGGTGAAGTGCATCAGGCTCAAGAAGTTTAGATGAACATCCAAACCTTTGAGGTGCTCATCCAAACCTGACCTGTAAAATGGAGATAATTCTTCCCTGCTTCACTGGATCATTGCAAAAGCACATTCCTTAATTTGAGATATTAACGTGAGAGCTGCATAAATCACTAGTTTTTCAGTTCACTGTCAGTACTGAGGGGGAAAAAAAATTATTTGATCCGAACAAAGTGAAAATTCCAACAAAAAATATTGGTGAATCTAAAAACCAGACAGATTTTGTCTTGGGTCAAACAAAACCTTATTTCATTTCCCATTACAGCTGTTCCACTTCATAGAAAATCTTGCGTAGTCATTGGCCGAGAGAGAACGACTCTATTGCCTAGTGGTTAAGCAAAGGGAAAAAGCTAACCCAAAAACAAAACATTTAGTTTCTGGGAGGAAGCAACCCCTGCATTCCAGTTCCTACTCCACATCAGGCAGAGGAAGGAATCAAAGCCAGGTCTCCCACCTCCCAGATTAGTGCCTTAACCACTGGGCTAAAGGTTATCAGGGAATCAGCACCACTGGCCATTTGGGGAATCCAACCCAAAACTATCTGGTGAATTCATGTCAAAATTGGGAATAGTTTCAGGTCAACTGAAAGTTCATTTTTTGTCAAAAACTATTTGTATGAAAAAAATTGCCCAGCTCTCGTTAACGTACTATGGGGATAAGTGGCATAAAAGAATCCTTGCACATACACAAAGGAACATTTTGGCATGCATTTTTATGCATCTATTCACTAAGTGCCTCTGAAATAATAATAAATATTAAAAATGTATTTCAAAGAATGCAGCAAAATGGAATGTGACTGAAATAATCAATCATCTTTACAGTTTTGTCTTTAATGAAAGCTGTAGAGTATTTTCTATGCTCTGCAGAGCCAAAATGTTTTTTTTAAAAAGCAGCGAAACACTTGGGACAATGATTGACGTGGACATCATAATGTCACAGCCATCCGCTAATTGGAATACATTAAAAGTTTAAGCTTGATCAACATTTGTCACTGTCAGCCGCCAGTTAATATTAATAAAGTAGATTACCATCAGAACTACCTCCCCCCCCAAAATAATCTATGAGATCTTTATGACATAATCAAGACTAGTAGTTAAAACTGATCTATAAATCTAGCAGCAGAACACTGCAGTAATATGTTATTAAAATAATGTCTCTTGCTATTCATCCTGTATTTTGGATACTTTCTCTATAAAATGCTTGCTAACCTCATTTAGCTCAATTAGCATTTATGAAACACTTTCTATGAAATGACTTTGACTTTGTGTTATCAGTCTGCCTTATGCTACTTGCACTTATTTAAATGAAGGGATCCCTACAGCTTTTCAGGGGGTGGGGAGGGGAAATGCAATTTCATTTCTTAAACAAGTAAATAGTACATAGAGAATTATAGGAAAAATTAGAATTATAAATAGGCTTTTCTATATTAATGTTTAGCCTCGCCTCCAAAAATACAATACCTGACAGAGAACAGAGTTGCTATGTGGGGAATTCATTGCACATCTAAAAAGGTAAAATTGGCTTTATTTGCCAGGTACAAAAGAGTGAAAAGTTATGCAGTGTTGCTTGCAGGAGGTGGTACTAAAAGTCAGCTCCAAATCCCATTAAACTCAGTGGAAAAGCTCACACTGACTTCAAGCGGCTTTGGATCAGACGCCAAAAATAGGGACTCTTGGGTCTCATCCCCAGCTCTGCCACAAACTTGTGCCCCAGTTCAGCATGGCATTTGAGCACATGATTAACTTGAAGCCATTGAAGTGAATGGGGTTTACAGTTTGGGGCTTTAAAATGGACTGCTGAACTAGACTACTGGGGCGTGAACTTGGCCTAGACACTCAGGGCCTGATTTTCAGTGGTGCCAAGCACTTACAGATCCCGTTTTCTTCAACTGGAGTTGTAGGTCCACAACACTTCTGAAAAACAAGCCTATTAACATTTATGTGCCTCAGTTTACCCATATGTGAAGTGGTAGAATAATAATACCTCATATGTCGGTATTGTGAGGCTTAAACTAATGTTTCTAAAGCACATTCAGATCCTCAGGGGAAAAAGGCTATATAAATGCAAAATATTGTTATAATAAATATGCAAAGGTACAATCCATAACATTTTTTCCTTCCCACGCAGCAAAGGAGAATGTAATATAAATACTTAGCAAGGTGAAATTACCCATCTTGGAGAGACTATAAATGGAAAATTCTAACATGGAATTTTCTTGGATGAAAGGTGCTATGCAAGTGTAAATTATTATCATTAAAATAATAATTTCTTTGCCATGTTTAAGTTTTGCAGCTTGCACTGGAATTGAAAACTGCTCCCTGCTCAATAAAACCAAAGGGTATAATGTAAGTTTTTCCATGGTATTTGGGCTCCATCTGAATCTGATAGCCCATGTGATCAGCACAACACAAAATATCTCATTAAGGAAAGAAAAAGCCCATAGGGGAGTGAACCAAATAGTTGCTTTTCGATTGTTTTTCATGAATGATTTAGAGGTTGGTGATGACTACACAGCTTTTAAACACTAACTGGCCAGATCAAATTGAGCTCAGGTAGGAAGCTGAGCAGAAGCCATCATCATCCGATGGCTTGTAAGTGTCCCATATGAAATAAGTTCACTGGTCTCTGGCAAGTTCTGAGTGGACATCCATCCCAGTGTTAACATCCATACAGCCACTACTCCAGCTGGCCAGTCCAGGCACCCCTGGTTAGCACTCTCATCAGATAGGCCAAGAATTGAAGTGAGCATAGAGGCTGAAATAACCTCTCAACCCTGCAAATGTTCCTCCCAATAGCAAGGAACTGGAACGGGTACAGAGAAGCAACTGGAACGGGTACAGAGAAGGAACTGGAACGGGTACAGAGAAGGAACTGGAACGGGTACAGAGAAGGGCCACTAGGATGATCCGAGGAATGGAAAACCTTTCCTATGAAAGGAGACTCGAGGAGCTCGGTTTGTTTAGCCTAACCAAAAGAAGGCTGAGGGGGGATATGATTGCTCTCTTTAAATATATCAAAGGGATTAATACCAAGGAGGGAGAGGAATTATTTCAGCTCAGTAGTAATGTGGACACGAGAACGAATGGATATAAACTGGCCGTGGGGAAGTTTAGGCTTGAAATTAGAAGAAGGTTTCTAACCGTCAGAGGGGTGAAATTTTGGAACAGCCTTCCGAGGGAAACGGTGGGGGCGAAAGACCTTTCTGGCTTCAAGATTAGGCTTGATAAGTTTATGGAGGGAATGGTTTGAAGGGATAACGTGATTTTAGTCAATTAGGCATTAACGTGCCATCGCGGGTAAAATGAGGGTCCGGCTGTAGAATCTTGCCTGTATGCTCGGGGTTCTGCTGATCGCCATATTTGGGGTCGGGAAGGAATTTTCCTCCAGGGTAGATTGGCAGAGGCCCTGGAGGTTTTTCGCCTTCCTCCGCAGCATAGGGCAGGGGTCGCAGGCTGGAAGATTCTGTTGTGGGTGGGTCAGCTTTTGTGGCCTGCATCATGCGGGAGGTCAGACTAGATGACCATATTGGTCCCTTCTGACCTTAAAGTCTATGAGTCTATGAGGTAGAGATGAGTTGGCCGGGACAGCGTAAAGAAGCCGGCCTGGTGATTATAGGTCCTCCAGAAAGCAATTCAGACACATTTTCAAAAGATGCCTCTAGTTAAAGCTGGTCAAATTTTTTGTGATGTTTTTTGATGGGAAGTGCTGATTCAAGTTTCACAGGAACATACTGATTTTTTTCAAAATTTTCAACTGGAAATTATCTAAACATTTTATTTTGATAAAGGTCAAAATTGAAACATTTTGACTTTTGTATTACAAAACACAATTCTGATAAGGTAGAAATAAAACATTTCTGATTATTTTGTTTTACTCGGGTATATACCCAGAGCCCTGGCTGGGTGGGGCTAATCTGTGCTGACAACTTCACTGCTACTTGAGCTAACTTTGTTCTAACTAGATCAAACCTAGCTTGGGTGTCTACATGTGCTGCAATCAGACCTCAGTGGCTGCTTGGGTATGTACCCAGGATCCTGGGCAAGCAGGGCTGCAATCCCTATTGCAGTGTAGACATAACCTTGGTGTCTGAGGTTCAACCCAACACCTTTTGCCAGCACTAAGTTCACTTTAAAAAAAAAAAAGTTTATAAATGGTTTATAAAGGGCTAATGATTAGTACATGTTGAAAGCATGTTACAGACATACGTATTATGTGTTAGTGTTGAATATAAGTGCATTGATAAGAGGTGTTATGGGTACTTATAACATGCTTATAAGAAACCTATTGGCCTGCTGGACTCTATAATAGTATAGCAATGGGTTCAGTATAGGGGTAGCAGGGTGAAATTCTCTGGCCTGTGTTACACAAGACGTCAGACTAGATCATCCACAGAGGTCCCTTCTGGCCTTACAGTCTACAAATATATAATTAAGAATTTATTAAGGTATCTAGTAATTGTGTATTCATCCTTTATAAACTATTTAAAAATGCAACTTCAGTATTAAAGTGAACCATATGGTTAGGGGGAAAAAAGCATGTTATGAAGTCTTAAACAAATCCTTTGCTTTTCATGCTCATCACATTTTACAAGCTCAGCTGATTTACACTATGCTGTTTATTGAAAGAGACTCATTTTTCTCCCTGCCATTAGCTGATCTTTTTTGTGTACCTTATTTGCCATCAATCACATCCTAAGTGCTGCGTAATGCTCTCGCGTATCATAGTTCAAGTGATGTAAGCCTTGTCTAAGCGGTGATCCGTTGTTTACTGCTTACGGAGGGTTGTATCCCCCCTCACTAATGGTCTGTAACTGCTGCAGTTTGATTATCTTTCTATGTCAAAAACTATTAAAACGTTAATTAAAAATGGAACTAAAAAAAAAATGGGCTTCCACGCTACCAACATGTAATTATAAACCAAAAAGGTCCAACACAATGAAAGCGGCTACAGGCACTTCAAAGGCTGTCCAGGTGTCAGACACAGAGCTCCCACAAGACAAAAACTTAAATAAAAGATATGACATTCAACTTAATACCAATCCAAGCACCCACTGAAATTTCTCATTTCCTCAACAAACTAGCACCACAAAGAGACCAGACATGAAACATCACCGATGACAACAGCCATTCTATCCCACATTGCTGAAGAAGCATGGTCCAGGGGACAAGGCACTAGACAACAACCAAAGGGGCAGATCTTCAGATTGTGTAAATTGCTGTAGCTCCACTGAAGTCAATGAATCTATGACTATTTACACCAGCTGAGGATCTGGCCCCCGAGTTCTATTACCCAAGCCTATGTGGTAGCACAGCTGGAAAGTCACTTTGTACAATCTGCTCCTAGTTCATCATACAGCATTTGTTTGTAGTATTAGAGGCTCCCCACAAAGATCAGGGCCCAGTTGTGATACACGTTTACAAACACATAGTAAGAGTGTCTCCATCCCAAATAATTTAGTCTAAAGAGAAAAGAGACGCAGGGTGAGTAGGGAAAACGAGGCACATAGAGAACAAGTGACCTGACCAAAGTCACACACAGGACAATGGCTGAGCTGGGAACAGAACTCAGTTTTTCCAATTTCCAATCCAGCATGCTGTCCACTGGACTACCTTCTTTTCTATAGCTGAACTGCTATAGTATCTGGGAGCACCACAATGTGTCCACAGCACAGAATACCATCTCCTTAGGATGATCATCAAACAACACCATGAGGATGCTGTGACAGAGAGTTTACAAGGAGCCTGTATAATAGATACAATTACAAACCTCTATTTTAAACCTGCTGGAACAAAATTCTTGCTCCCGCAGCACCCTTCAGTACTCTGCATGCTGTCTGTCACCAACCATCCAGTTGCCCAAGATTTTCAAGGACAGGAGCCTAAAGTTAGGATCCCAAGTCCACATTTAAACACTAGATTCCTAAGGCCATATTTGAACATTTGCCTGATTTTCAGAAGTGCTGAGCACCGAGCAGCACCCAATGACCAACATATTATCAAAGTTCAACAGAGGCTGGTGGGTGCTCAGCATGCTGGAAAAACATCAGGCAGGAGTCGAGGGTGGGAAATTCAAAAGCATCTGTGTGTTTTAGGAGTACAAGACTCATTGAAATTCAATGGGACTTTCAACGGGAACTGTATTCCTAAAGCACTTATTATTTAGGTTGTAAGGTCTTGGAGGCAAGGAGTGTCTTTTTGTTGTGGGTCTGTACAACCCCTAACACAATGGTCCATGGCTGGGGTGCCTAGGTGCTGATCAATAATTAAATAGTAATTTAGGTGCTTTTGAAGATCCTACTATACACCCCTATTTAGGAGCTTAATTTTACTGCTCCTAGGTTTTAAAATCTTGGCGTATTTTGATACTGTCAGTCCAGTCCTTAATCTGGAAGAGGCAGGTTTTTAAAGCTATTTAGGCTTCTAACGATGCAGATGGGCACCTAGTGGGATTTTCAAAAGCACCTACCTTTAAAAATCTGGCCCAAAAGCCTCTCTGTGGTGGAAGGTTAATAAACAGTGCCCCTTGCCATCCAAAATAAATAATACTTCAGATTTCATTAGAGGCAATGGGAAATATTGCGACAGCCAAGTAAAGTGATAGACAAGGTAGAAATCATTCTATAAATATAAAATGTGTTTCCTAATGATTAGAAAAGTGATTGCTCGCCTGCAGATGCTGGTGGGCTATTGTGAAACACCGAGAGCAAACCTTTTTGTGTGTACCATGTAGACTGCAAAATTTACCATTAAGCAGGCGAGGTGCTTGCATCCGCTAGGCTGGCAACTTTACTTTTAAAATGTTGACCAGATGGTCAGTTGCTGCGCAGTAGCAATATGATGGGGGGGGGGGGAAGGATTGTAATTACAAGAATGTGTGAAATTCTGCTGCTACAACTGCTATAAAATGACTGAAGTAGCAGCATATTTAGATTCCATGCACATAGGACAGTGTATGGATATGAAATATAACTGCCTGGAAGGAATTTTCACTCAGTCACTCTCTTTTTCTAGTCCCCTTTGCCTTATCACTTATGAAAGCTGCAATACAAGAAATAATCTCAGGGGTGAACAGAAGACCCAGAGGGTGCTTGTTAATGAAAAATAATTATTACCTACAGTTGATTAAACAATATATCAAATTGTAAAATAAATAAATAAATAAATAAATAAATATAAGAGAGAGAGAGAGAGACTGAAATGATGGCTGAGAAATGAGCCAGGACATGTTGGTTTAAGTATTCTTCCCTTGTCATGAATGATTAATTTTCTCCAAAATTTATACTGGAGAACTGGATGCCACATCTTCCCTTCGGCCACATTAATTGTTTATTAACATACAAAAGGACCAACGACCTTTCAAATCTCATGCTTATTGTCCCTTGTAGGCAGGAGAAATGAGCCTTGTCACAAAGAGCAACACTCGGGTCCTTTTTATTTTTAGGAAAATAACCTTTTAAGCAATGAACTCTTCATCACCAGCATTCTAGATTGTGTGATTTAAATATAATAATGATGGGGCGAGATGGAATGCTCTGTTAATGCGCTCTTCATCTTTAAGCATTGAGACGCCGTGTATTTAAAAACATTAGAATAAATCATTTTGAAATTATTATTGAATATTGTACGGTTATAGGGATGTCAAGATTTTAAAAGCATACTATAAAGTTTTAGGACTCAGGGTTGAATGTCAGGCACTAAAAGTAATAATAGATATTTCATATTTATTATGAGTAGCCATGCCTCAGCACTGTGGTAAGTAAGGTCCAGATTTTTTAAATGCAGTGTTCTTATAGCCATGTTGATTCCCAGGTGATAGAGAGACAAGGTGGGGGTGATAATATCTTTCATTGGACCAATTTCTGTCAGTGAGAGAGACAAGCTTTCAAGCTTACATGGAGCTCCACCTGAAGAAAAGCTCTGTGTAAGCTCAAAAGCTTGTCTCTCTCCCCCTAACAGAAGTATTACACCTCACTCACCTTGACTTAGATTTTTTTAAAAGGTATTTAGACATTAATCTGTTCAGCATTGCGAGGCCTAAATGATTTAGATTAAATCCCATTTTCAGAAGTGACTTAGACATCAAGGGCTAGATTCGCAAAAGGATTTAGGTGACTAACTAGGCTTGCCAACCCTCCAGGATTGTCCTGGAGTCTCCAGGAATTAAAGATTCATCTTCAATCAAAGAGTCTGACATTTGATGAAACCTCCAGGAATACAGCCAACCAAAATTGGCAACCTGATGACTAACTGCTGCTTTAGGTGCCTAAATGCCAGAATCAGGTGCCACAGGGATTCACAAACCCGCTGCTTAAGCTGCTGCTGAACCTGTAAACACCTGAACTCCTTTTTAGAGGCCGTGTGGCCCTGTACTTAGCAGATGGATTTTTCACAGGGCAATGACAGCACCAGCCTTTGGTAGGACCTCGTTTCATCTCCCACCCCTCGTTTTGCTTTTCATAAGACTTCCCAATGTATTACTTTCTTAAGGACAAATCTTTCCCCTTTCTAGAAGCCCTGATCAGAGCCACATAGCTCATACTTCTTTATGATCTTCCTAGAGAAAGAAATATTTAGCTCATTCTGACAACTGAGTAGCAGGGTGCCCAGTAAGTGCTACTGCAAATAGACACTAATGCAACACACTGAAATTCCAAGAAGCTCTGGGAACAGGGAGTGTAAAAACTAAAGTATCTGAAAGGTTTAATATACAAGAAAATGTTGAAATCTATAAGTAAGTAGAGGGACTGGATAGGCCCAGACAAGTGGCAGCTGAGGCTTTTATCTAGAAGTCACTGGTTTGAATTCAGTCCATAAAATCAGTGACCAAAAAATGCAGCCAATCTCATGGGGATCAATGCTCTAAATGAAATGAGCTGGGGGTCCCAGTAAATATTAAGAGGAGCTACTAATCATCATAACCAGTCCCCTTGTTGGCTGTCCCAGCACAGAGGCAGAAAAGTAAGGTCCCATTTATATGAGCTGCTTTGTGTCTTTAGCAATGGCCTCAGCTCCCTATAGACATCACTGGCAGTTGATTAGAGCTGGTCAGAAAATGGAATTTCTCTTCCCTGGGAAATCCCAATGTTTTGAAATTTGTTTTCATTCCATCTCAGAAAGAAAAGCCAAAGTTTCCCATGGAACTAAAATTATCCCAAAATTAGATTCAGAACCATCAACATGTTTAGTTTTAAGAAGTTAAAAATAATATGAAATGTTAAATATAAGTTACATAACATTAGAATATTTGACTAATACAAAAGTAGAAACCAAATAAAAAAAACCAAAAACCCTTGACATTATTGAAATTAAAAGGGAAAATGTCAAAACAATTTTGACTATCAAAAATTAACTGAAATGAACATGTTCCCACAAAATCTTTTGATTTTGATGCAACCACATTTTCTGATGCACATTTCAATGTATATGAATTGGACACAGTCAATATTAGATTAGCATCTCACAGGAAGTGTTTAGCACTTCACACCTTTGGGGCTTGATCCTGAAACCCTTTCTTCTTTGATTACCTCAGTAGCTTCCACAATGAGAGTTTCATATGATACAATAGTTACTCATTTTGGTTGTGATCCTGTGAAGTGAAGAGGACCTGCATGTTCCACTAAAATCCGTGGCTATTGCAGGCACTCAATACCTTATAAGATCAGACCCTTTATATGGTTCTTCTGCCTTCTTTTGCATAGCCTGCATTCAGCAAAACACTTAAGTATGTGTTTAAGTCCCATTGATTGAAAATGAAACTTAAATATGTGCTTAAGGGCCAGAATTACAAAGTCATTTAGGCACCAAAAGATGCAGATAGGTGCATGGTAGGATTTACACCACCACATAAGATGAAAGTCAATGGGATTTAGGTGACTAATGGGATTTTCAAAATTATCTATCTGCATGTTTAGGCCCCTAAATATCTTTGTAAATCTGTCCGTAAGGACTTTGCTGGACTGGAGATGGGGCGCTCAACACTTGGCAGGACTGAGCCCTAGAAGACCATGGCCTTGTTCCCTGGGCCATAAGTATGACAATCCACAAATTTACAGGGGCTGAAACCATTGCATGTTTCTTTAGCTAAGTGAACAGAATGGAAAATTTGACAGTATTTTATTTCTTTTGCTCTATAGCAAGAGCCAGTTGCTACCTGATTAAAGTTGTCCGCAATTGAAAGTAAGATTTCTGAACCCAGCAAGCTGTTCGACACGAAAGCCTTAGTCCATTAAGTTGCTAATCCAATTCATGCTAATGTTATTTTGTGTAAATTTCCATTTAGGCACCTGGTAAAGGTTTTGATCTATAATATTTGTAATTGATTTAGCAATCACTTTGTGTCCTAGTCTCTTTATGTGCAGGCCATGTGTGCATTTTGTGAGCACTCAGAATTACTGTAGTAAAGCCATTAGTTAAGTGCCACAGAATGCCCTCCGGGAAGGATAGGTTTATTCCATACAACTTTTGTATGTATCTATTTGGGAAAGGGGGTGATATATTTTGCCATTTATTATGCTCACATGCTCATTTAAAGTTTTATCGTGTCCCAGACTCACACTTGATTGAATCCCACTGATTCATCATGACTTGTAAGTTTTCTGTTTCCTTGGAGCCTGAAGCAGAGGTCCCAAAGTTCACCTCATTCACCAGGATTTTTCTGGAAAGGTGAAGGGGAGGGAAGGCAGGGAAGCCTTTATTCAGCAAAACATATAAACATATGCGTATTCCATCTCTCCATGTCAGAACTTAAGGATGTGCTTCACCTTAAGTACATGCTAACGTCCTATTACAGTCAATAGAACTTCACTGCATTGCATCAAGTGCATTGACTTCAATGTGACATCAGCACATGCTTGTCCAAATAGGGATGCTTTCCTGAATCAGAGCCTTAGTCTGGGTGGGTTGGGTAGCAGGTGTGGCCGTTCGGGGATATTTTTGTCCAATTTGTGCATTGAAGATTAGTTTGTACAATGATGGGCACCATCATTTGGAATAGCTCTAAACACAGACTTCAATCCTGAATTCGAATCCATGCGGTTGGACTCTTAGGCTACTGTAAGTCGCGTTAAAGCCAAGGGGGCACTGCATCGGCTCAAGGATTTGCCTACGTGGATCTGAGCTATACTATAGACATACAGAGTGCAAAATTTTAAAAATGCCTAGGTGACTTAGGAGTCCAAGTCCAATTTCCAAATGTGACTTAGGCACTTGGAAGACTAGGTCCCACTGAAAGTCAGCAGGACTAACCTAGTGATCTTCGATTACTGCATGTTTCCCATCGCTGAATGTATTTACTCGCACAATGCCCCTGTAAGGTAGGACAGTACTAGTCTCTCCATATTATAGATAGAGAACTGAGGCACAGAGAGGCTAAGTGACTTGCCCAAAATCACTCAGGAAGTCTGTGGTGCAGGAGGAAATTGAATCCAAGTCTCACAAGTCCAAGGCTAGTGCCCTAACCACTGGACCATCCTTCCTCTCCAAGATTCTTAGGTCCCTAGGTCACTTTTGAAAATGGGATTTAGGCTCCTAGATCACTGGGGTACACCCGTAAATTTTACCCATAATTCTGTTAAATCTTTCAATTCTATTTGTCCTGCAGGAAATGCATTTTAACAGGAACTCTCCATTACTCAGTGGCATTAAAGGATCACAGACTTCAGAAATACAAAGAAAGCGGTATATGGCTGTGACGTTATTGACATAATCTGGGACCATATAGAACATGGTTGCAACCAAAGTCCTATAGTGGCACCAAATCTTGTATAAAGGGGGTCAAATGAGGTGTCTAAGACAAGGTTATGGTTTACTGGTTATGATTATGCTGTCTATATGTGTGTTTCAATTTTGTAGTTGAAGTTATGAATATTGGCTCTATACTGTCTGTATTTCAAACTTATGCTATGTTTCTGGGTGACGTCCCAGACAAGCTGGTGTTAGCTCTGCCTAGCCTGCTTGATGGCCCATTAAGGACCATCAGCTATACAATTGACCCATTGAGAGAAGGCAAATATGCCTTGTAACTCATCAAAGTATGCAGGAACTTGCCCATGTGACTCCAGACTCCATTTTGCTGTAATTTTCCACAGTAAGAACAAAGAGGTGTTCTTACACCTGGAAAAGACTATATAAGGCTGATGCCTCGTCTCTATCTTGTCTTCAATCCTGCTTCTTACCTCTGGAAGGACTTTGCTACAAGCTGAAGCTCTGAACAAAGAACTGAGGACCCATCTCAGCTGGGGATGTATTCCAGAGACTTGATTTGAACCTGCAGTTTATTCTATCGCTGCTGCAAGCTTGAACCAAGAACTTGGCCATTACTGTATGTAATTGATTCAATTTAACCAATACTAGCTCTCAATCTTTTTCCTTTTTATGAATAAACCTTTAGATTCTAAAGGATTGGCAACAGCGTGATTTGTGGGTAAGATCTGATTTGTATATTGACCTGGGTCTGGGGCTTGGTCCTATGGGATCAGGAGAACCTTTTTTCTTTTACTGGGGTATTGGTTTTCATAACCATTTGTCCCCATAATGAGTGACACTGGTGGTGATACTGAGAAACTGGAGTTTCTAAGGGAATTGCGTGTGTAACTTGTGGTTAGCCAGTGGGGTGAGACCAAAGTCCTCTTAGTCTGGCTGGTTTGGTTTGCCTTAGAGATGGAAAAACCCCAGCCTAGGGCAGTAACTGCCCTGTTTTAAGCGATTTGTCCTGAATTGGCACTCTCAGTTGGGTCCCGCCAGAACAGCATCGTTACAATGGCATATGCTGCAACAGACCAAATACTGCTCCAAACCAAATACCTACTGCTTAACCAAATATACATTATAACACCACATACTTGGATAGGTGTAGTGAAATGACAACCTCACTGTAAGGTTTAAAGCCTACTAAAAGTGAGATGTCTCAGACAATGTACAGGATGAATGATAAAAGCTTGCCAGTGAATTTGCCTTCTTAAAAGTGCAAGGGAATTTTCTAAAATGTTTAGAGTTTATCCCCGTGTGGATATCTTAACTGAATGAAGCTTTGGATCATTTTAACTTGATCCCTTTAACTTACAGCCGTACCCCCTCCACCCCTTTGAGGTGGGAGTCCTTGGGGCTTCTGTCAAAATGTATTGCTGTGAGGCAACTAAGAGAAATAGTGCCAACATACACATACCACAAGTAGGAGAACAGCTTTAATAGCCAATTCCTTCAGGGCCCAATTATTTGCCACAAAATTGAAGGACTGGGATACATTTCTGACATCAGACACTTCCAAGCCTACTTTATTTTGCTGCCGCATTCCAAATATTAACAGATGAAGAAACAAACATTTTACCTGTAATACGAGTGAAGCTCCTTTGCTGAAAGTGAGATTATTTAAAGTTCCAGTACAAAGTTTTGGTCACTGATCTAATAATTTCCTGTGCCTGGAGCATAATTAAACCATAGGACCAAATCTACAGCTTGCAGAGTTTTGTTTTAAACCTTAACATTAATTTTTAGAGTGTCAAATGCAACTATTGATTTTGGGTGCCTTAAATTGTGTGTGCCGCTTCAGACAATTTATAAGGCTGAGTTTTTCTGAGTGTGGGAGCTCAGCATAAAAAAAAAAATCGCTGATCTTCCACACTCTGGAAAAGTGAGCCTTCTTATAAATTGTCTCAGGTTGGAAGCTCAAATCCTGAATCACCCAAAGTAACTTAAAAAAAATCTTGGCTCCTAAGTTTAAAAAAGCAGCTCTCCCTTCAATGAAAGTGACTTTTTAAAACTTCGCTCTATCATTTTGTTCACTTTATTTATAAGTTTAGCCAAAACGTAATATAAAAAGGATTGTTTCAAAGAAAAAAAAATTAATAGACTCCAGAGATTTTATCAAGTCTTTGAAGATCTGAACTGAATTTGCAAAGTGCTGTACATCTAGTTGAACTCAAGTTTGATGATGACTGGTAACTTTGCAAGACAAGAAACAAAACACGTTGAATTATTTTTTCTCCCCTTGAATAAGGCAAGACCTCAAAGGAAATAGAACTAATTTGCATAAAGCAGATGAAAACACCACTGCCACCACCACACAATATAGATGTAAAGTTCTACAGGGAACCAAAGTCACTACAATTTGGTGACTCTTACAGGAGTAAAATGAAAAGACAAAAGCTAATGGTCAATATGCATGAACTAAAAGAAAGCAAGAAAAAATGGTAGAAAACAGTTGTAGTGTAAAACAGAACATGGTGTCGAGCAATGGTCTCAAGCTGCAGTGCAGGAGGTCTAGGTTGGATATTAGGAAAAACTATTTCACTAGGAGGGTGGTGAAGCACTGGAATGGGTTCCCTAGGAAGGTGGTGGAATCTCCATCCTTAGAGGTTTTCAAGGCCCGGCTTGACAAAGCCCTGGCTAGGATGCTTTAGTTGGCGTTGGTCCTGCTTTGAGCAGGGGGCTGGACTAGATGACCTCCTGAGGTCTCTTCCAACCCTTATCTTCTATGGTTGTTCAATGCTGGGTCGAGCCAGCAGAGAGATTTGGAAACCTTATGACACTTTTGGACTAGACTATCCAGATAAGGGGGACTGTGACATGGGGTGACAGATGTGTGTGATTATGAGAAACATCGAGCAATAGTAGGAAAGGTCTGAAGAGAAATAGGAGTAGATGACTCCAGGGAGCAGACTTTATGGATAGGAAGGACAGATGGAACATGGCAGGGGATGAAGATCACATGTATCTGAACCATTGTAGGTTGATAAACTTCTAGGGCCATATTCATCCCCAGTATAACGCCACATACTTTAGTGGAGTTACACCTGGGCTGAATCTAGTCTCTCAAATTTTGGACTCTGGAGTTCTATCCCAATCCACTATACACACACCATGTGACCTTTGGCAAACCAGTTAGCCTTTCTGTGGATCACTTTCTGCATTTGTAGAACAGGGTAGCAATACTTGTGGGCATCAAACCGCTGTTGAGATGCTAAAGCAAGAAGTGTGATATTGCAGTGCCCAAGAAGAGTTGTCACATAATTGCAATTTAAGTACCAGCCATGTGTTTGATTAAATTAAAATTCAGAAGCATATTCCTTTGTGTGCGCCAAAGTCAAGGAAGTAGCATGAGTGAATCTCTTTGATTGAATTAAAACTATCACAGCTAATCAGCACTGATTCTTAAATTTCCTTATTAAGGCTCCTCTTTCTGGACAGCTAGGTGCTGAAAGGACAGCACTGGTAGTAACAGAAAAGCTTTGGGAAGAAAAGTTCTTTCACCATTGTCAGCTTTGTTTGCAACAATAAAAGAAATCTTGAAATTAGAATTAAAATCAGTGGAAATTAGAGCAAATAAAAAATATAACTGGGATGCTTGCAGTGCACTGCTTTAATTAAGCAAAAAAAAAAAAAAAAAGGCACTGTGCACCTAAAGATGAGATCAAAGCAGTCTATGGAAATAAATAACCCACAACGGTGCATTATGATAGAGCTGGAGTTCAGAAGGAATTGGAAATCATATTGAACAGAGAAGTTCAAACGCTTGCCAGTGCTGGTGTCTACAGAAACTCAGCATTATCATAATGGCTGGTTTATTGGCTTGCCACTCTTCTTTAGTGACTTTATTATTTCCACTCAGACGGTTTGTGAAATGTACCAACAGAGGGCTTGCCCCGTCTCACTAAATAAACAACCAGGCATGTCCATAAGGAGATTAATTCACACCAGAAAACACTGGGAGGAAAGATTAAAATTTTGAGGTCTGGATATTGGCCTCAAGAGCAGTGCAGAGGGGCTGAAATAAGGATTTTTCAAAGCACACGGGGCAGGGTAGACAACGTTACCCCATCCTGCAGAGTAGCTGTTGGCATGGGTAGAGAGCCAGGAGGGGACAGTACAAGTTGGGTGGGAGAGGGAGTGGCCAGTGTGCTTTGCAATCCAACTATTGTGGGGTGAGGGGCAGCCCACAGTAAGTCATAAATTAGAGCAATCCCTGGGGAGCTAGAACTAAGGAGGTGCAAATGTGGCACGAAGTCACTTTTAACTCCTTCCTTGCCATCCAGCTCAAGGCTGTGCCTTCTCATCTGCATCTGTGGAGAGATGCAGCCCAGAATCTGGCCCTCAATCTCCAGAATCAGAGTCAAACTCAAGGAGTACATTCCATTCACTCCAGCCTCCTCTACATATTACCCACTAGGCCCAGCTTTTGCACTAAGCTTTCAATATATTTAATAAAATTAGCTAAATATTGATATTCCAACCCCAGAATATGAGGAAAGGGTATGCATTGAGATGATCTTAAATGATATGCAGGTGGGGGAAGGTATCTAGTATTTGCTTTTCATGAATAACTGAAAATGCATAAAACCGGGATAACCAGTCAGCATTTAAAAAGACAAAGGCAGTGTTCATGCCATGCTAAAGGGTGAATATTCATGGTATCTAGGGAGCACATGGTTGAGAAGGCAGGAGGCAAGAAGGTTAAAACAAGTTTTTCCATTCAATATTTGATTTGCATCCAGTCACTTCACCTGCATGCATGTTATCTTAAATAAATCCCGTAACCCAGGTTCAGATTCTGCAAAGTGCTCAGCACTGAACACAGGAATTGTTGCAATGGGTCACAGCCACAGTCCATCTAGTCTCCTCTCTCCAGCAGCGGCCAGCACCAGATGCTTCAGAAGAAGGTGCAAGAGGCCCACAGCAGGGGATATGAGATAATTTGCGCCCCACATTACGTCTCATCCTGGTCTCTGATAGTCAGAGATTGGCTTAAGCCTGAAGCAGTAGGTTTAATATTGCTTCTCAAATGTATGTTGTCATTTATAACTCTGGATATTCTTGATAGTCATGTAAAGCACTGAAGCTGTTCAGCAAAGTATGGGATCACGCCATTGATGAGTTAAAGGTGGGGCATCTAAGTTCCCAAGGTTCCTTTTTTAATCCTCAGCCTGAGTCTTACATATTAACACTCAAAGAAGGGGTCTTTCTGGAGGCTAGAAACTCATTGGGATAACAAGGAATTTGCTATTATATATATTATGGTAGCACCCAGAGCCCCTCAAGGACCAAGACCCCAAAATGCTAGACATTGTACATAAAATGTATTATAAAGACAGACCCTGTCCCCAATGAAATGATACGCAAGATTAACAAACCCCTTCTCCTGAATGTTCAACAACTTTAGAACCAAGCCATATTCAAGAAAATACTCAGATACCTTTCCTTTGTAGCTTATCAAGTGCCCGAAATCTGCCTATTGTCATTAAGTCTCCTGGCCAATTGAACACAGGTACCTAGATCTTGGATCCAATCATGTTACGTGTTTATCTGAACTAAACCTTGCTAAACCCAAAGTGACAAAATGATGCATATTCTTGAAGAAAGTAGTATTGACTTCCAAGACCTACAATAAACAAAAAGCCTGTATTGGGAGGGGAGGGGTAGAAAGCAGCAATTTGAACAAACACTTTGAACTATCTGAGTATGAAGTATCAGAGGGGTAGCCGTGTTAATCTGGATCTGTAAAAAACAACAAAGAGTCCTGTGGCACCTTATAGACTAACAGATGTATTGGAGCATCAGCTTTCGTGGGTGAATACCCACTTTGTCAGATGCATGCAGTATACAGCATCAAGAAAGATGTTGATGATCCCAGAGCGACTAGGTTCCATTACTTATCAGGCAAACCAGGAAGAGGAAGAAAGAGACCCAGCTATGTCAGAAACATTGCCAGATGGACTGGTAACCAAAGGAGAGTGGAAGTTTCACAACTCTGTCACAATGGTGAAGGTCACTTGAAGAAAACCTCTCTGAGGTTTGTTCATCACTAGTGTCCTCTGTAATAGCTGTGTTGTTATGGCCCACTCAGAGCACCACAGATTGTAGATTTTCAGGCTAGAATTTATCTAGAGGAACCTATCTAGTCTTCCATCTTTATTGCATTTGGATTAAATAACTTGTCTATTAGCAGGAGCGATAATTAAGCAAGAAAAGGATTTAAACAAAATAAATAATGTGGATGTCTCGAACAGCTATTTGCTGCTGCAAAGCAGCATTCACTCATATACATTGGACGCTTTGGATCCAATTATCAGTTACTAAGGTCCTTTTATGCCACCCTGCAGGAAAAAGGGCCAAAAATAATGATGGGGGAATGCCCCCTAGAATGCTCCCTCCAGTCTGCAGAAGGTTTCTACCTCAGCCCTTGGAGTGAGGGACATAAGTCAGGGAGTAAAGGACATGAGCAGAATGCACTACACTACAGCTATTCTCTGCCTTTCAGAACCCATAAGGAGACTTGGGAAGCAGAGCTAAGGCTGCCCCAGCATACGGGTAAGCACTACGATAGTGGAAAGGCACCTTGCTCCCCTACTTCTCTGTTCCTTCCTTGAGCACAGGGATGGAGTAACTGAGGAACTGGGGTCTCTGTTTGTAAGAACATGGGGAATAGTGGTTGGAACAGGCCACTTGGAGTCAGGACCTCTGGGTTCTATTTCTAACAGTGGCATTGGCTTGCTGTGTGATCATGAGCAAATCATTTCAACTCTCTGTGATGTGATTTTCCCTTCTCTGAAAAGGATGTCTTAACACTTTCCTGCAAACAGGTTATCACAACGTTGAATTAAGGTCTCTGATGCATTCCTGCATCCTCAAATGGAAAGGTTCTAGATTCGGTTTGGTCACAGTGTTGTTAAACATCCACAATGGTAACTCAGTGGTCAAGCATTGCTAAACAAGAGAAAATTAGTTCAAACTCTGCATCAGATTAGCACCATTCCACAAACCATTTACAGGCTACGGACCAATTTCAGACCTGTTGGAAAGCATGTGAAACCCCACTGAATATAAATTAAAAACACAAGCAACCTTAGAGGCTAGGTGTGGATCAACCTTGGTCCCATCTGATCTCCCAGCTCCTGTGACTCGTTACAACTCTTCTCCAGCAGTGCCTCACTCCCCAGATTACTGTGTATCTGAAGTTCTGTTGGCAGCAAGCTTCTCCTGACAGTTAGAACTCAGGTCAATGGGAGGCAATTAGCTACTGAGAGGGAACGTGTTTCAGTATATAGGGCACTGGACTAGAAGTCAGAAGTTCAATTCTCAGTTCTTGCACTGAGCTGTTCAGTGACATTGGCATTCACTTAATCTTTTTGTGCCTTTGTTTTGCCCCCATCATTTGTCTTGCTAACTTAGACTCCATGGAGCAGGGACTATCTCGTCATGTTTATTTACATCACCTAGTACAATGGGGCCATGATCTCACTTGGGATTTCATGTAGGGCTGGGTGAACAACAGATTTTTCAGTTCCCTGGAAATAACTAATGACTTGGAAAAAAAATATTTGGGGTCAAACCACAATGAGATTTTTCTAAAGTTTCAGTGAATGCAAATGTTGAAAAACAATTCATTTGGGGTCAAAAAATCCCAACATATATCATTTTGATTTTCAGCATTTTTTAACATTTAAAATTTTTAAAAATAAAATTAACAATCAACAGTTATTTCAAATTGAAAATTTGAAACATTTATTTTTTAAAACATTGAAACAAAACATTTACTTTTGGTTTTTTTTTTTTTAATTATAATAACGATTTGGCAAGATTGAAAAAAAATCCTGAAAAATTTCAATGTCACTGAATCTACTTTTTTCCTGCAAAAAACATTTTGGTCAAAAAGTTTCGCTCAGCTCTAGTTGTGTGTGTTACTACAATAATGGGATTGGTGCTTAATCTGCTACTCCACAGATAAATCCTTGAAGAGAATCCAAATCTTCAGTGGGAATTGCACCTGTTTACATCAAGCTTGGACTTGGGCCTGTAGAAGTGGGAAAAGACAGTTCAACTGGGACAGGCAAGTTAATGCTGCAGGTGATTTCTGGCTGAGAGATGGCTGTTATGAGGACATGGGAGACAGTTTAATTTGCAATGGAAATGACTGAGAGGAATATCAGTGGATTCATCTGTCACATCTGTCAGACCACCAGCTGTATATGTTGCCCAAGGCAACAACGGCATTGCTGGTTTGGTTTGTTGTTGTTGATTGCTTCCTTCATGCTAATTCATTCTACTGTACTAGATTGTTTCAGGGGCTCATCTGTTATTAGTAATAATAATAATCATCCTTGCACTTCTCCCCAAGGAACTCAAGACGCTTTACAAACTTTAATTAAGCTTCACAACACCCTCAGGGTAAGAACTTTTGAGAGCTTCCATAAAGGTCAGTTGAGGTTTGGTTTGAAAAGAAGGAAGGTCTTGTGGATACGTCACTGGACCGGGCAACAGAAGACCTGAGTCCAGTTCCCAGCTCCACCAGAAACCCTCTATGGGTACGTCTACACTGCAATAAAAAACCCACGGCACTGAATCTCAGAGTCTGGGTCAACAGACTGGGGCGTGGGCTGCAGGGTTGATGCAGATGTTGCCGTGGAGATGTTCAGTTTCGGGCTCAGGCTGGAGCCTGGGCTCTGAGACCCAGCCCTCTCAAGGGATTTCAGAACCCAGGCTCCAGCTCGAGCCCAAAGGTCTACACTGCAATTTTTAGCCCCTTGACCCCAAGTCAGCTGATATGGGCCAGCTGCGGCAGTGCCACCGCTCTTTTATGCAACGTAGACAAGCCTCAGTCTCTCTCTCTCTCTGCCTCAGTTCCTCAGCTGTAAAGTGGGGGTGACAGCACTGCCCTACCACACAAGGGTTTTGTGAGGATAAACACATTCGTTACCGCGAAGTGCTCAGCGATTATGGTCATTGGGCCTGTCAAGGCTTATGTCTCAAGGCTGCCCCCTTGGGGTGAAAGCAGGCAGCTCACTTACCTCGTATGTCATTCCTTAGAGTCGACCCTGGTCCAGTCAGGAGGTATAGCCCTCTGGCTGTACCTCCTACCAAGTCTACCCCTTTCTGGGTATGTGTGGGTAAATAAACCAGTCAAAACAAAAAGGACAATAGTTTCACAGCCTGTGAGTGGACAGTCTCCCTCCCTCATGCAAAGGAGGGGGAGGAGTCTCTCAGTCTCTTCTTTCCCCTCCCTTCTGCTTGGGGAAAGCCCAAAAGTTAGCCCTGGGGATTTCAACAAAAAGATATAAATCCTCTTTCCTCAGGGAGTTCAGGCTGGCGGTACTCCCAAGCTGTTCCTCAGCAAATACCCCAGCACTCTGGGTCTAGCTCAGCATGTCTCAGAGCACCATACTATCTGCCCTGAGCTTCTCCTTTTTAAGGGCCCACCCCACGGCCTGACAAGCCGCACAGGTGCAGCAGGTTAGGGCTGATTGTGACCACAGGAGTTATTTAACCCTTTCTTGATGGGTGGTGGGACTGGACAACTGTTATCTGCCCTATTAGAGGGTCCATAAATAAAAAGATGGATAGGAGCTCAGCCCGTCTTCAGAATGGCATCCTGAAGCTCTCTCTGAGCGCTCTGCACTTCACTGGTTATGTAAGCATAAAGGACCTGACCCAAAGCCCACTGAAGACAACTGATGTCTTTCATAGCCCAGGTCCAGGTCACAGCACTGATATTCAAATTGCTGCCTAATACTGGTTCCAGCTACCTTAGCGATCATCTCTCTCTCGATGAGGCCCTCCCATAACAGCTTTGCTTCATTGGAAGAAGAAAAGCCATCAACAAACAGGGGGAAAAACCCCTCATATCTGCAGGACAAAAGAATATTGACAGGATCTGAACCATGACTAGAGAACTTATCAAATACAAGTTTTTGGTCTTAATACAGAGGCAGCTGAGTGAAATTCTGTGCTCTGTGTTACAGTAGATCAAACTGGGTGGTCTAATGGTCTCTTCCTGCCTTAATCTATGAAGCCCACCAACTAAAACCAGAACCCAAAGCTCATCTTTTTGACTTTGATTATAAGCAATAAGCATCCCAAACACATCAGCATCCTCAGCCTTTAGATATTAAAAACAGCCACAGAACAACAACATAGGCCTGTTTGTGCACTCAGGGCTGAAAGGGGAGAGATATTTGTGTTTACTTTTGATGGAAGGAGCTCACATACCAAGGGGATGGGTAACCAAATAAAAATCTAGAAAGATAGATAGTTGTAAAGTGACGTGGGGTCCATTAGGAGAAGAGGAACTTTATGAATACAAGGAATTTTTGTATCTTTCCTTATGTCAGCAAACTAGGGGATTGCCTAGGCCAATTAATGAAGAGAGAAAGTCTGTTGGGTTACAGTGGTGAACTGCAGAGCTCTCAGTCTGACATTAGCTAGAGAAAAACCTGAGTGAAGGTATTTTTAAATGATTCAGCAGGGACTGGTTTTGGAAAGCAGAGCTTCATTCCTTGCAGGAAGGGTAGTTAGTGTTTAAACCTAGTGTTTAACCTAGTTAAACCCTTGACTTTCTGACCTCCATTAATTTTTAATACAGCAGGAGTTACTGAAGGGTTTTCTGCACAGTCCAAGGGCCAAGTGGTTGTTGCTGCAATAGTAGGGGCTCTCAAGGGACTAAAAGAGCTTGCAGAACATCTCTTACTGAATGAACAAAGTGGGTGGTGACTGTCCAGTATTACACACACAGATTTTTTTTCTCTTACTTAATTGGCCTCTCAGAGTTGGTAAGACAACTCCCACCTTTTCATGCTCTCAGTATGTGTATATAGATCTCCTCAATATATGTTCCATTCTATGCATCCGAAGAAGTGGGCTGTAGCCCACAAAAGCTTATGCTCAAATAAATTTGTTAGTCTCTAAGGTGCCACAAGTACTCCTGTTCTTTTTACAGATGTTCCCAATTCCCTTCCGTCCTAATCGGGGGGGGGAAGCCATGTTTGAATTGCATATTTTCCACTTCTATAGCATCACATAGTTAAAGTTCTCAAAGCACGTTACCAAGAATAACGAAGTCTCACATCACCTTGTCACCGTTTCACGGCAACTGCACATGTATTCCCTTTTGGGGGTCCACCCAAGGCACCCACTTTAGGCTCCCGGCTCCTCAGCTGTCACCTCTCTTGGGCAGAGTCCATGTCTCACTCCCTTCTGACCAGGGTTTTTATCAGGCAGCACAAGTTCCCCACCTACACTGTGACATCCCCAGCATGCCAGACTTCCTGAACAGGTCAGCATCTGCACTTTGCTTTTTTTCTAAAGGCTATGAACAGAGCAATTGTCAGGAGTTACAAGTTACCACATAGATCCTTAGAAGCAAGCATGTTTATTCTTACGGCGAAAGCATTACGGAGAAAACATTAAAAACAAAGAAAAAAACTAAAAAGCTTAATGAACGTCAACCCTCAACTTCAACCTCAGGCTCCGGTAGGTGTTATCCTTCAAACCCACAACTGGGTTTTCCTTGTTGTTACAAGTTCATGGCAGTCTCAGATTCAGAGCCAGAACACAGACTGGGCAAAACAACCTGTTTATTTAGACAGCTCGGGCCTACGTTCTCCAACATCCAGGAACAGGTAATCAGCAATCACTCTCTCCTCATGGCAAAGCCTCAAAAGGCTGTTTTTTTTGCATAACCAGAGGTGAGGAATTTGCATCACCCTCTCTTAATTATCTCCAGGAAAATCACTTATCCACAGTCCCAAAAGTCCAATCTTGTCTAGCATATTGTTCAGTATAGTCCTTTGAACCCCCAGGTCTCAGATCTATCACATTTCCCACCTTGAAAGGTTACATATTCATTTAATACAATGGATCACCAAAATACTCAAACTTAATTCAGTAAAGTTTCCCAAGGATACTGCAGGAAATTGCTATATCTGTCACACGCTAACATGAGGAACATAAGAATCTTTGTCCCCTCCTATGCATGTGGGTAAACTGAGGCACACCAGCGATCGAGATTTGTAAAAGATGAACATGTGACATGCTTGTGGGGTCCCATCCTGCAAACTCCCTGGCAGCAATATGCCCACTGAGGTCAATGGAAGTTTCACACATGAAAGATTCACAGGAATGATCCCTTACAGCCAGAATCTTCCCATTGATTTCAATTCGGGTCTTTAATAAGGAATGAAAAAAGAGACAGGAAGACACTGCACAGAGGAAAGTCAAAGGGTAGAAGTCCAAATGAGTTGGAGAAAAGTATTATCTGGCCAACCAGTTAACTGCTAGAGTGTACTTAACAAGTGCTAGTTATCAAGAGAAACAATTGCAACTACCACTTGTCATGATTTCCCTCCCTCCATGAAAAATGTAAACAAAATGAATATTCTTTTATTGAAAATTCTACCTTTTTTTTTTTTTTAGTTTTAATCAAAAAATTGAAAAGTTCTTCCTCCCCCCCCCCCCCCCGCCCCCAGTTTGCAGCAACTAAACCAAATAAACTTTGTTAATTGTGTGGTTCTTTGTTTTGTCCCCCTGCCACAAGAAAAAACAGAAACAAATCTTCAAAAATTGGCATTTCTCATGGACTGGGACTCTGGGTCACTGGGCCTATGGCAGCTTACAGAGGCACAACAGGGTCTGATATTAGAAGTCTAGAGCACAGAAACAATAACAAATAGACAGATTTTGTCCAGTTCTGTATTTCCTATGGACAACAGCAGTACAGAAGCTAAAATACACCTACTCGTCTACATTGTAGCAATTCTGCAAACAACTATGCAAGAAAAACGTAAGGTACAACTGAAGTTCTCTCATCAGAATTCCTCCTATAAAGGTGTGTGGAATACAGGTTGTATTTCATCGCTCTTGGCTCACTTATTGGTATTTTTTGACACTCCTTAATTCAATATATAAATAAATAAATAAATAAATAAATAAATAAATAAATGACAACTTGTTCTTTTGCTTTCAAAGTAGCTAAGAGGCACTAGAAAGGATAATGGCTCTCTGAATTTGAATGACCTTAGGGCCTTAACTCATCCCACACTCTCTGGATAGTTCAACTGCTAACCAACCTCCCTCTCTTTGACTAATGTGCTGCGTGAAATAACACATGTCTGTTTGAGAATAAAAGAAGCATATCCATTGATTGCTCATGTGCTGCATTCCTTGTTTCCGGATTTACAAGTTTCTCACTGCTGTTGTGCATCATTAATTTGCATTAAAAAGGAGTCAGGCATTATTTTGCCAATGTGATATTTGCCAGGTTTTAGCGCTTCCTACTGCCACTCACTAACCAGACACATTAAGTGAAATCTCACTGCCAGCTAGTGACAAACATTGATAGCAAAGGGAGAATTAGTTAGATTTTCATTTGCTTATTATGACTGAGCCACATTAAAACACCAAACAAAAATCCTTAACCTCCACAGACTTTAAAAAATAAATAAAAACATCCAGATTGCAAAATAATGCCTGACTCCTTTCAAGTTATCAAGTATATGTAAAAAATAATAATGCAAGAACTTATCACAGATTTTTATATAAGGAAAAAATGCAAAATTTGTGCATGTACGTGTGTGTTTGTGTATTATATACACCCATATCTATATACACATAGCACACACACACACTCTTATCTGTGGGCTGGACCCACCATCAGCTTCCTGGTCCCAGGAATATAGACACACAGCATAGGAGAAAAAGTAGAGATCTTGAATGATTAGTGATTTTTGGTGCCCAACAGGAGACACCTTGAAGTGGCCTAATTTTTAATAAGTACCGAGCTCTCACCTTCTGAAAAATCAGACTCCTTGTAAGTTTCTCAAGCTGGGCTCCCAAACATGGAAGCACCCAAAGTCACTAAACATTTGGAAGTGCAGTCCATATACGGACAATTTTCTGAAAGTGCGTAAGGGGGTTAGGAGCACATGGTCACCCAAGGGGTCAGTAACAAAGCTGGAAATTAAAGGCCAACCGACTCCCAGTCCAGTGCTCTATCCACTGGATGATGCTGCCACATATTTTTCACACCTTTCCTGCAATAGGTGGAATTTTAAAAGTCCAAGACTGTATAGGCTCTATGGTTCAACCCAGTCATTTTTTTACTTTGCTCCCTCTTCAGCTAGTACAACCTTCCAATTTTCTAGTCATTGGATCATGGATGGGAGGGATGGGATATCTTGTCAGGGAAATTTGCTGCTCAGTGTTTGTGGGACAGCTGCTTCTTTGTCTTCTCACCTTAAAGGCACTCATGGAAAATGGAGAGAGAATTTTCAAGTCATTTCCCCAGCCTCCTGGCTCCCAGGAGGCACCAATCAAAGTCCTGTATTTATTTCATCTAGATGATAGCAGCAATCTTGAGAGCTGTGTGAATTCACAAACGTTTACCTGACTGAATCCCTGTATCCCAGAATAAAAGTACAAGTCCAAAGCAGATTCCACTTCTGTGGCAATGCATCTGTTCTGAGCTACTATTGGGAGAATATAAACACCACCACCAAACTATTAAATAAAATACACTCAATATGGGCCAATTTCTAGCCCTTCTCCCCACCAGAGCAGTGCTGGGAGGGATGAGTGGGACCAAGCTTATAGTAGCTTTCCTAAGTCATATCTGCACAGGACAGATGTAACTATCTCCATTATGAGTAGACAGAAGACCCGGGGCCTTCAGCACAGTCACTGAGCTATAGGAGCAACTCTTAACTGGGTAGTAGTTGCAAAGGACCCTGCCTCCTAAGGGTATGTCTACACTGAAGAGAAAAAAAAAGGTGCGTTCAGCCATCTAACTCATGTTAAAATAATGATGATACGGCAACTCTGCTTTTAATTTGTGTTAGCAGCTCCAGTTCAACCCCAGGTCTCCCTACACTTGAGTTGCTAACCCAGGTTAAAAGCAGAGTTGCCATGTCATATTGTAACACAGGTGAGCTAATCCACGTTAAAATAAGAGGGGGTCGGGGGGAAGCTTTATTTTCCTTTTTCCAATGTGGACAGTGAACCAACCACCCAGTTAGCCATCATGTTGCACAGACATAATGAGAAGAGAGGCCACTTGATACAGTACATTCAGTCGTTCAGTGGCTGAATGTTATTCACTTCCCTACTGCTACTGCCAACTGGATTGTGCTAGAGGGCTAGGGATTGCCAGACTCACTTGGTGGGCATATTAACTTTCAGAGCTCTAGAAACACTAGTCAAATGAATCCTGCCACTGGTCACCTACAAGGGTCAAACCTGTGATCTTCAGCACCACGCAGTACAAACTTCTGCCACTTTAGCTGAAAGAATAACTCAACTAGCTGGCAGCAGTAGCAGGACCACTAGAGGAGGACGCGACTTATGCTGTACAAAGCATGTTACACTAGCAGTCGGCACCTGGCGCAGTTGCAGAAATGGGAGCGATGTCATAGGACAGGAGGGAAAGAATAGCGAGCATAGTCTTATGGTTAAGGCCGGAGGCTGGGACCTAACGAGTCTGGATTCAATTTCCGGCTCTCAAACTTCCTTGGGCAAGTTACTTCATCTCGGCGTGTCTCAGTTACCTAGCTCTACAAAATGGGGACACTACTACTATTATAAGGGCAAAATTGATAAGAAGGGCTTAGTTACTATGGTGATGAAGGCTGTTACTGGGCCCACATCTACGGTGCCCCATTGTGGACTGACAGGGTACTACTCACTGCGTGGCAGCATCTCTGGTGGTTGGTTGCTGCCTCACATGGGGTGCAATGCAGTGATGCTCTAGCTCTCTGGCTAAGGCACGCTTGAGACCCACCCCTTCTGGGGTATTAAATTCTAAAAATAAAGGAACAATAAGAACTCAAAAACAGGGCCGTCTGGTACTCGCGGCCTGTCTTCAGGCAAACATGCCTTCGGTCCACCTCTTTATGCCCGGTCGTCCCATCCGCCAGGACTCTCATCCAGGCAACAAGCTGTCTAAACCTCTTGGTTGAAACCAGGCTTCCTTCAGCAAGGAAGAAGCTGAGTTCTGGTTTACCTCCTGATCAGCTCCAAATTGAGCTGGGCCCTCTCCTTTTAACACCCCTCTCCACACACAGTATCTGCTGCAGGTGAAGTGGGACAGAGCCAATTGTGTCCACAGGCCCACATTAAACCCCTCCTTCCAGGCAAGGGCACAGAGGCCATTTAAATACCTAGATGACAGGTGTAGAGAGACTCTACTTTCTCTGCCGCACCTCAAATATTCTGCAAAATGAGCTGGAATTTAGCCCTGGGTTAAAGTTACCTTCGAGATGCACAAGTTGTGCACCTTTATTGTGTTTCTGATCCAAGAGGGCTGTATCTTGCCACCTCTTGTACTGTGTGCGTAAATACAGTGTTTGCATTAAGAACTCCTTGTAATGACTCAGAGGCTCTTAGCAATGGATTCCACGAAAGATGGCAAGTTCAATAACGAGTTATTAGGGAATTAAAGCAAAAGGCATCAGTCCACCCTAGAAACCAAACACAAAGGACAGAAAACATTGCCACTTATGCCTGACACCACTGCTGGCATATCTGCATTTTGTAAAGCTATGTAATTCCATTTTCTTTTCTATTTGCTCTCTGTTCCATGCAGTACATTATTTACTGATTGTACAATGCTTTGTTTGTTCCATTATTCCTTATTCACAACTGAAAAAAAATAGTTAGTCAACAAAGAAGAACGGGAGAAAAAAATCAACAACGACGCGCTAAGTGCCTGCAAAAAAATGGTTTGTTTTGCATAATCCCGAAATGCCCATACAAAGTGCTTGCCTGCTGAGTCAAAAAAATTGGTCTGCAAATACAGCAGGCTTAACTCTGACTTCTGAAGGCAGGCAGCTGCTGGGGGAAAGCAGCACCCAGGTGATTCTGCTTCCTATCACCTTGGAAATATTTTAAAATTTTCATTTTTCATCCCAATTCAAGAAATTTAAATCTCCAACTTTTTCACAGGACAGAAAATCAATTTTCCAACCATCTCTAATTAAAAAAATGTTCTTCCTAGATACCTGCCTTAGGAGGTAGCAGGCGGGAAGGGAACACAGGGACCTGGCTATAAATGTTACTCACCCTTGACCCTAGGCTCAGGGAAGAAGCAGGGGAAGCATTCTCTGCCACCTGGGGTGGGGTGGGAAGGATAAGGGGCTCCCTATATGCCTTTCCCCATGGACACAAGACAATAATATGGCCCGGTATTTAGAACATCTCTAGCACAGTGAAGTGTGGTTCAATTTAATTTTGCAGACTTCAGTAGCCCTATGTAATGACAGTGAGTCCCTCTCAATAGCTAACGCTTCCTAATGCAGAAGTAACCTGTACAAATAAAATCACATAATGGGGAGTTATGTCAGCCTGAGGCTGTGATTGCAAAGATAACTGGCTGATGTGGGGGAGGGATGCAGGAAATAAAAATTATCTGTTCCTAGACAGACCTTGTGGGAAAAGAAAAATGGAGAGGGAGAAATCGGGGGAGGGGGGGACCTGTTGGTTGTTCAACTGCTTGTCTGAAAAGCTGCATTTGTAAATATAGACAGCATCACATTCGAAGTCTCTCTGACTTAAGTGCAGTTTTGATGCATGAATTATAGTTTACAATCACATTTTTCAGCCTCCTTAAAAATTGATTATTTTCAAAACAAAAATAGTAGAGCCGATTGAA
Organism: Emys orbicularis; assembly: GCF_028017835.1. NCBI lineage: Eukaryota > Metazoa > Chordata > Testudines > Emydidae > Emys > Emys orbicularis. Next base: position 139,282,984 of record NC_088684.1, read on the forward strand.
ATGTGGAATTTCCTGAAGAACAGGGGTGTTGCCGGCACAGAGGCCCGAGGACAGCAACAGCGGGGTTCGTTGCCCGGTGTGCTTCGCGTCAATAAACATACCGGGGTGGAGAAACAATCAAAGTTTATTTGAGATCTCAAAGTGGTCCAAGGAGACAGGCAAGTCTCAAATCAAGCACACTAGCAAAAACAGTTTCTCTCTTCTTATACATTTTACAACTAAGCCCCCCCTCTCTACCACCCCCCCACCACTCCCCCTCTATCTCTCCCTCTACTCCCCCTCCCCTCTCTACCGAAGGCATGTTTATACATTTAAGCCGTTAAATCATTCTGGGGCTATAAATCTAGCTTGTTAGTAACTTCTCTCTAAACTGTTACCTGGTCTTGTTTACCCTTAGTTTATTACTCCTTCTCCAGCTAGAAACATGCAAACCTCATCATTATCGCTTGGTACCTGGTATGAGCAAGGTCGTAATTGGTAACTAGCTATTTACACATTCCAATTTCTGTCCTTGGCTTTTGAGGTCAATTAGAGCTAAACATGGAAGGACAGAGTTTAAACATGGAAGAACTTTGGTTCATATAGGCCTAATGACGTCAACAGGGGGGGAAATAATAAAAAAAAAAATGCATTCCTACTCAGAACAAAATGCTGAAATTTCAGTTTCCCATGAAAGGAAATCTCTCCCATCTCCCCAAAACATTTGTGGTCAAAACATTTTATTAGAATTGAATCAGTATTTTCAAAATGTTCCCTCAGAAAATTTCCAACCAGATCTACAAAACAGTACATAGAATTAGTCAAATGCGTAGGTGTAGTTTGACTTTATATTTGGCGGGGGGGGGGGGGGGGGCAGCTCCAGTCAGGCCAACAGGGCTGCGCATGCGGCAAATCCCATGCCTGCCTGAGCCTTGCAGTTTGGGGGGCGCCCCGCCCTGACCACCCCAAACTATACCCATGGTCAAATAATATTACTTAAATAATAGAAAAAGCATCTTCTATGTACAGCACCAAGCCCAGTGGGGTCATGGTCCATGAATAGGCCTCCTACATGTTATGAGGATAATAAAAAAATAATAATCATAATGGCCTGGATTGACCAGTGCTTCACTCCTGTTTTACACCAAAAAAACCCTCCACATAACTCCAGTCAGTTCAATTTGGATATTTTTTCCTAGCTCTGTCCTGTGTCATTTCACCTTTGACTCCTTTTCTTCATCTTTCCTCCCTTCCTGAATTAATTCAGCACCCTCTTACCCTTCATTCCAAAAGCTATGCAGCCTGATGTATATATGTATTATATTAGCTCTTATTTTAAACACACATTGATACACACAGAGATCGTTTCGTCTCTGTGTTTGTACAGCACCCAGCGCAAGGTGGCGAATCCTGACTGGGGTCTTTGGATGCTACGTAAGATAAATATTGGCTGCAACACACATTTTTATAATATGTGTACACAGAGAGAAAAATATGTAGCATACTCCCAATTATCTGAATAGCATGGAAGACAGATTTTATTTGGATACAACAGGAGTTTGAATAATTGAGAGGGCAGAAGCCATTCAGCAATGAGGTGGGCTTCCCGGCAGATGGGTGTGCGTCATCCTCCTCTGCCTCACTGTCCTGGCCAGGGGTCTCTGTTGGGCTGCAAAGGGACTCCAGAAGGCTTCCTGCACTGCTGCAGGGCCAATGACATCCAATCCCTGCAGGCGTAAGGTGCAGGGCAAAGCAGAGATTCCCTGGCAGGACTCTGCCCCGCCCCGCGAGGACTGCAGGGACCCCACACCTGCAGGGATCTGGTGTCACCAGTCCTGCAGCAGCACAGGGAGCCTTTTGCAGCTCTGCTCCCTCACTCTCCTGACAGTAGGGATGCAGAGTGCTCCCTGCACTGCCACAATAGTCATTCAGCAGTAGGATGGCCGCCTCCCTAGCATCGAGGAGCTCCTCCTCCTCACAGTCTTGGCCGGGGGTCTCTGCTCTATTATCCAAACCTCCACATCAACTCCCTTCCTTGTCTCCCAGTATGAGATATATGCTGCAGAAGACATGTATCTCATGCTGGGGGAGGGGGGGCAAGGAAGGGAATTGGATCATGAACAGGTTCAGATAATAGGGTTTCAGGAAAATGGGTGTATGCTGTGTACTTACACACACATTTTATTTTTCATATATGTAACACATCCATCCAAACATATGGGTAAGCTCAACCATCAAATAAAATAGATTATTTGTTTTAAGAGTAATAATACCACTCAACTGACCACCTCAAGGTCTGCTATTTGAACTAATTTATCCTCATGATCAAATGAAATAGTAATAAGATTTTAGAATAGTGGCATGTTACCATACATCTAAAAATAATAAATACCCAAATAGCATAAAGCACTGGCCCTAAGTGATATGGGGAAGTGAAATAAACCATTTAAGAAATAATATTACCTTCAGCATGGGACACCAGCCTAGTCAGTGTAGTCATTAATCAACATTTGTCACTACAGTGTAAAAAAAAAAAAAAAAAAAAAAAAAAAGTGATTATTTTTGTAAAGTATTTCCACTCATGCTGCCTTTGAGCTTCCTACATGAGGAACTCTCCAATACCCTCTAAGTTACCTATGTTCATCCTAACACAGGAACTCTTTATTTCTTCATAAACAAAAGACACAACCTCTTTTTATGAAATCATAAGCCCATACTTATAAGAGCTAAAAAGGAATTGCTCTCTGAAAGCTGGGTCATCAACTAGTACACGTGCCTACGTGTTTTTTTTTTTTTTTTTTTTTTTTTTTGTTGCAAGGGCCCGGTGCAGATGCACTCATGGGAGTCTGGCAATGGACCATTACCTTGCTTTGGATACCCAGTGAGAAGACACTTAGACAGGAATTGAAGTGCATTGAAGCATCAGAACTCAAAGCTTCCAAAAGGAGATAAATTAGAGCCAATACTAACATGAAAGAAGCATACACAGTCACAAATTTTCAAGTCTGAAAGAAAAACGTAACTAGCGAGGACGGCAAATGACTGCAGACAGAGAGATGGCTGCTGAGAAAACTGAGGTGTTCTAGGGGCAGACAATGAAAAGAATAGCCAGGAACTAGATTGAGAACACCAACTTAAATGAAACAAAGCAAGCGAGTGACAGAATTGGTAATAGAATCCAAGAATAGAGCCTGCTAGAAAATGGAGCCCTCACCCCCCCTGGAAAAGGTCACCATTTCTGTGAACAACCAAAAACGGAAATTTTTCCATTTGCTGCCATGTCTCATGGGAGTTCTAATTCAAACACCTCATTCTTCCATTGTCTTTTCTAAGAACTCCCTGGCTGGACTACATCTCCCATGATGCACCAGAGTTTTCCTTCCTGGTAAGGGGAGTTGGTTGCAGCGTAGGAGTTGATGAGCATGGTGCATCATAGGAGATGTAATCCTACTGGGGAACCAGACCCATGGAGGAAAATGGGGATATGAGGAAACCAAATTACAACTCCCATGAGGCACCATACCACACTCAATTAAAATATTTTGGGAGACTTTTTTTAAAAAATGAGAAATTAAATTTCCCTGGGAAAGCAAACACACACATTAGTCGAACATCCAATTTACTTCCAAAAAAAGTTTCAACTGAAAGTTTTTGACTAGCCCTACTGAAGCTCTGACCACTAGATATGCTACTTCACACAGAGAACAATAAGGGAAAACACCTACAGAGACCATATACAATGGTAGCTAGAAGGAATCAAAACTTTCTGAAATTTGATTTTTTTAATTAAATTTTCAGAAAAGTTTTCCACTGAATTTTCAACTTTTAAAAACTACAAACCGGACGTCCTAGCCAAAGTCTTGATGCCTGACCCAAGGAGATGCAAAGCAACCTCAGCTCCTCTTGGTTTCCCATCCCCTACCAGTAAGGAGACTGGGCCTTAATAAAGCATCAGTTCTTATTTCTATAGCACATTAAAGGTGTAAAGCACTATGCAAGTCAAAGGTCCACTGTGCCAATGGCTCGTTAGGCTGACAAGGTTAAGGCACATCAGTTTCATAGCCAATGGTATGCAAGAGAGTGATGTGGTCAGCATCATGTTCAGCTATCTTTGACTGCCCTAACCCAATAAATCAGGTACCCATTTTGCAGTTGGGTGAACTGGAGGTGGCTTTTCAGTATGGGATCAAGTGATACGCACAACCTTCCATAGACTCATAGACTCATAGACTTTAAGGTCAGAAGGGACCATTATGGTCATCTAGTCTGACCTCCCGCATGATGCAGGCCACAAAAGCTGACCCCCCCACTTTCCCTTAACTCAGCTGTTGAAGTCTCCAGATCGTGATTTAAAGACTTCAAGTCGCAGAGAATCCTCCAGCTTGCGACCCCTGCCCTATGCTGCGGAGGAAGGCGAAAAACCTCCAGGGCCTCTGCCAATCTACCCTGGAGGAAAATTCCTTCCCGACCCCAAATATGGCGATCAGTAGAACCCCGAGCATACAGGCAAGATTCTCCAGCCAGACCCTCATTTTACCAGCGATGGCACGTTATTGCCTAATTGACTAAAATCACTTATCCCATCAAACCATTCCCTCCATAAACTTATCTAGCCTAATCTTGAAGCCAGAGAGGTCTTTCGCCCCCACCGTTTCCCTCGGAAGGCTGTTCCAAAATTTCACCTCTCTGACGGTTAGAAACCTTCGTCTAATTTCAAGCCTAAACTTCCCCACGGCCAGTTTATATCCATTTGTTCTCATGTCCACATTAGTACTGAGCTGAAATAATTCCTCTCCCTCCCTGGTATTTATCCCTTTGATATATTTAAAGAGAGCAATCATATCCCCCCTCAGCCTTCTTTTGGTTAGGCTAAACAAACCGAGCTCCTCGAGTCTCCTTTCATAGGAAAGGTTTTCCATTCCTCGGATCATCCTAGTGGCCCTTCTCTGTACCCGTTCCAGTTTGAGTTCATCCTTTTTAAACATAGGAGACCAGAACTGCACACAGTACTCCAAATGAGGTCTCATCAGTGCCTTGTATAACGGAAGCAGCACCTCCTTATCCCTACTAGAAATACCTCGCCTAACGCATCCCAAGACCGCATTAGCTTTTTTCACAGCCACGTCACATTGCCGACTCATAGTCATCCTGCGATCAACCAGGACTCCGAGGTCCTTCTCCTCCTCCATCACTTCCAACCGATGCATCCCAGGCTTATAACTAAAATTCTTGTTAGTCATACCTAAATGCATCACCTTACACTTCTCGCTATTAAATCTCATCCTATTATCATTACTCCAATTTACAAGGTCATCCAAGTCTCCCTGCAGAATATCCCGATCCTTCTCCGAATTGGCAATACCTCCCAACTTTGTGTCATCCGCAAACTTTATCAGCCCACTCCTACATTCGGTTCCGAGGTCAGTAATAAATAGATTAAATAAAATCGGACCCAAAACCGAACCTTGAGGAACCCCACTGGTGACCTCCCTCCAACCTGACAGTTCACCTTTCAGTACGACCCGCTGCAGTCTCCCCTTTAACCAGTTCTTTATCCACCTCTGGATTTTCATATCGATCCCCATCTTTTCCAATTTAACCAATAATTCCTCATGCGGTACCGTATCAAACGCTTTACTAAAATCGAGGTATATTAGATCCACCGCATTTCCTTTATCTAGAAGGTCTGTTACTTCTCCGGATTGTAGTCGAGCGCCTTAAACTGCATGAACGGCAGTGGCTGAGTGATTAAGTTTTATTATAATTGAAAAAGCTTCCAGAATTTAAAAGGCCAACATTTTGTATTAAGTATAAATCTTAAAACATAGTTAATGTGCCAAGCACTAAGGAGGATTCAGTGTAAAAGGCACCCTCTTCGCAAAGTGAAAAATGCTAAAGAGAACAATGAAAAAAGCCAGACAAAAAAGTAAGGCACACATGCCTGCTTTTGCGTATGCCCAGTCATAGGAACACAACCCTTGTTATATGCTTGCAAGGCAGAGCTGTATTAGCATAAACCTGATCTTAATGTGCACACAGATCCAATATTTTCAGGCAGGGCAGAGTTGCACAAACACAATCATGGATCTGCATTTGGATAAAACATCCAGTGTACATAGGCATAGGTGTATATGAATTATGCTTGACTTGTATATGCACGTTGTGGACTGTGCGTGGCTAGGGAAGAGTGTGCCTCTTCGGAAACTTGAGTCACGGATTATTGTCACTGAGTCAAAGAGAGAGGGGAAAGAAAAGCATGTGATAACTGTAGAGATGGGGCCATCCCTGGGAATTGCAAGAACTGTAAGTGCAGTTCCCCTAATGGTGATAATGTGGCATTGGTTAACACACTGAAACTCACTTGACATTTTGGCTGACAGAAAAAATAGAGAGTTTTGGACGCAAGAATTACAGGATTATTTTATTGATCCCTACATTAGACTCGTTGTACTACAAATGCTCCCCATTAAAAATTCCTTAATGGGATGAAATAAGCCAAGTTACTATTCAGAATATGCCAAGAAGTACAAATGAGCTAAAAAGAGTTCAATAAAATGCTGCCGACTCCAAGAATTTGGTATTTAGACATCTGACTAGAGGGCATGCTTATCTACTAGTTCAAATGTGATACTCATTGTATGCTAGCTGTGTAAATACCCACCCTCCTTAAAGTGAAGCTTTTGGGAAGGGCATCAAGGCTAAATCCAGCTCCCATTGTCTTTAATAGGAGGATACAATTTCAAGTGAGTAAATGACAATATCATCAGAAACCTAAAGGGGCAGGATCCGATCCATGATAATCAGAGGGAGTTTGGTGATTGACTTCAGTGGGCATAAAATCCAAGTTTATAAAAATACTAATGTGCACACACACAGTTAACCTATTGAATCAGGGCAAAAGATGGAACAACCTCTGTTGAGTTTTACACTGCATAGTGAAGGCCCATCGGGCTAGATTGCAATGCCTTTGCTCACCACCCTGCAATCCCACTCAAGTGCACAGAGCTACGTTGCAGAGTAAATTATTACTCAAGCAAGTGCACTCTGGTCCACAATCCAGTTCCATAACAACTCAGATCATCTCAGCTTCAAAACACACATACAGACACAGAGACACATGGTCGCTGACTTCCCTGCAAGCGGTTTAGTTGTTCTGTGTATGGAAAGATCAAGAAGCCTCAATACTGAAAAGGGAGTGGAGAGCACACCCCAGAGCTATCCATCACCAGGCAGAACTCTGTTAGCATATAAGAATATTTGGTAGAGAGGGGTTTAGTTGCAGATCCACCAGACATTCCCACTCTGTAAGGGATACAGGAGTGTGTGTGAGGCTGAAATAAGGCTCACTATGCTAGTGGCTTCCAGGAGGAACCTTCCTCTACAATCCCTTCAGACCTCCCCAGCTCATACACTGTCTGAGCCAAAGCCCATTGTAGTCAATGGGAGTCTTTCCCTTCACTTCAGTGGGTGTTGGATCAGGTCTTGAATTAGGTCACAAGCTAGTCTTGCATGTACTGTACCACATGCTGGGTAACAACATAAGAGGGCCCCATGTTCCTAAAATTAAACTGGCTTTTCATTAAAAACTATTTTCAGGGAAGTGACAACTGGAGCTAGCATTCTAGCCATGTGTATACAGACTGGCTTACTGATGCTCCCTCCTAACTCTTCCCTCCTGCAACCCATGCTCCTCCCTTCAAGCTCCATGTAGGTTGCTGCAGCTGGGGAAAATATATGCTCCTTTACTTCCCATGGAAAGAATCTCTTATAAATCAGGAGTACTTGTGGCACCTTAGAGACTAACACATTTATTAGAGCATAAGCTTTCGTGGGCTACAACCCACTTCTTCGGATGCATATAGAGTGAAACATATATTGAGGAGATATATATACACACACATACAGAGAGCATGAACAGGTGGGAGTTGTCTTACCAACTCTGAGAGGCCAATTAAGTAAGAGGAAAAAAAAAAAAAAGAACTTTTGAAGTGATAATCAAGATGGCTCAGTACAGACAGTTTGATAAGAAGCAAGTGTGAAAATACTTACAAGGGGAGATAGATTCAATGTTTGTAATGGCTCAGCCATTCCCAGTCTTTATTTAATCCTGTGTTGATTGTGTCTAGTTTGCATATCAATTCCAGCTCAGCAGTCTCTCGTTGGAGTCTGTTTTTGAAGTTTTTCTGTTTTAAGATAGCCACCCGCAGGTCTGTCACAGAATGGCCAGACAGGTTAAAGTGTTCTCCCACTGGTTTTTGAGTATTATGATTCCTGATGTCAGATTTGTGTCCATTAATTCTTTTGCGTAGAGACTGTCCGGTTTGGCCAATGTACATGGCAGAGGGGCATTGCTGGCACATGATGGCATATATCACATTGGTAGATGTGCAGGTGAACGAGCCCCTGATGGTATGGCTGATGTGATTATCTTTTTGCGGATACAGACTAACACGGCTGCTACTCTGAAACCCATCTTATAAATCAGAGCCCCATACAATCTGATTGGATACAGATGAAACCAGCAGAACTCAGGTTACATTCATACTTTATCCTAAACTCATGTGGCAGGGTTGATATGAGGTGAAGATGACAAAGCTAAAAGGAAGAGAAGCGGCTTCTTATATTGGAATGGCTTTGATTCCGCAGGTTTTCTGATGGAGCCTAGAGGCTTTTAAAATGTAGCTTGCGAAAGGATTTATTTCTTATGATAATCCCAAATGTTTTTTCCTTCTTCTCTTCTTTGAGAAATATAAATTAGTCTGATGATCAATTTTGTAATTTGCAGCTGTCAAATAGCTTTGAAGCAATTTAGTGATTTGTATACTTCACTTTGCACCCCTTCACTGATGGCAGGAGATGATATAAGCATATTGAGTTTTAATAATCTATTCATTCCCCTGATCAAACTGAGGGAATTAGAATCACAAATCTCTTTTCAATGTTAATTACTTTTAAAACAAAAGCAAAAACCTATTTTTCTGTTGGGACCCTTCAATTCTATTCTTGTGTTGTATTCAAATAAGAAAAGCTGACAAACCAAGGTCCAATCCTGAGAAATACTGAGAGCCCTCTCTTACCACTAATTTCAACATCAGAAATTAAACGTACTAAATGGTTTTCATGGTTTGTCTAATCATTAATCCATAACAACAATACCATCAAGCTCTTACCTAGTGCTTTTCATCAGTAGATCTCAAAGTGCTTTAGAAAAGAAATCAGTATAATTACCACCATTTTACAGCTGGGAAAACAGAGGAACAGGGCATAGTGGCAGAGCCAGGAAGAGAATTCAGGTCTCCTATGACTCAGTCCAGTTTCTATCCACCAGCCTTCAGTGTCTCTCATTGGCTGCAAAGATGTTACTCATGTGCATAAAGTTAAGCATGTACTTAAGTATTTGGAGGATCAGCACTTTATTTTGCTGCCAACCGGCTTAAGGCCCTTTGTGGAAGGTGCTGAACGGACATATAGTAAGTGACAATCCTTGCCTCAAAGAGCTCACAATGCCATGGTTTCTAAGCAGCAGCACATGTATCTAATTTCCTAACGGTTTTGTTGTCCTATCCTTGGCAGGTGGGGGTGGGAGGAGTTTTCTGCAGAAAAACAGAAATATTTTCATATAGAAAATAACATTTTAGAGAAAGGCCGAGGATGGGTGAATATGAAAATAATTTAAATACAAATAAACGTGAGGCCAACCCCCTTTATACTACAATAAGCAGGTGCTGAATTATACCAGTTGCACAGTAACAGCCACCTCACAGGGGGCGTGGGGATAATTAGACGGTGCTTGTACAGCTGTTCTGAAAATAGAGCGCTCCAAGGTGGTTTTGGTTTTAAAAATGCTTACTCAAAATCCTCATGCAATGAATTTAAACCTGGATGATGTAACACCATCAGAGAGACAGAGAAAGAGAGAAAGACAGTACAGAAACATCCTAGCACTATGGGACCCTATTCCCTGATTCTAGCCTCCAAGCACTACAGCAAGAGACTACTGAGACAGTTTGGGCTCTTTTTACTGTTAGTCCACAAGACTACATCCATTTTTGAAACAGGAAGGAGTGAGCATGGAAGCCATATTTGAAACATGAAGTGATCCTTGCCTAGAATCATAAGTGGGTTAGTATTTATACCCAAGCATCTTCTGTGAAGCTTCCTTGACAAAAAACCCCCCAAATGCTGGAATATCTGCTCCCCTGATTATATTTTATTCATCTGCATTAAGTGGCTAGCTTCTGGCATCATATAGTAGAGGTTTGTAATGGCAAACTCTTAATAGATCACCTAGTTCCATCCTAGTTAATAATTTAATCTCTCTTCTTAAAAACAAACATATGCTTTACATGCATGCTGTGTACTAGTTGCTTACTTGTGACTTTGTGCCATTTATTGTTTTCTTGCTGCACACACCGGTTACTATAAAAAGTAAAATACACTGCAGTCTCCTGCCAGTGGAGGATTGTTCCCTATAGGAAATTATACAGCATTCCTTCCAAACTAGTTTTAAACATTTCAAGCAATGTGTCTCCTGCTTTTTCCCTTAGGAGTCTGTCACACAGCTTACATAGCTTTAAAGACAGTTTTATTTCTGACTATGGCCCAAGTATGCCAAATTTCAGCCAACAATGAGTTTTTATGGCTAATTTATAGGCCCCAGAAAATAGGAATTTCTAAGGGAAGCATCGACAGGACATTAACTGCAGTGACACAAATGCATGTCTGTAATATTTTCAGACTGGGTAAAATCTGGTATAATCTAGGATTTACTGAAGTATCCAGGTGCATTGTGCAAAATGGCCTGTCAAAGAGGTTCCAAGTAGATCTTTGTGGTGGTGAGTTATCTCCGTTTTAAAGGGAAACAGCAACTCGGTAAAGCATCATTACTACTTAAAAGCATAATGTGATTAATATCAATTCATTCCTGAAAAAGAAAAACAGACACCCAGAAGCATTAGCTTTACTTTACTGTCTGTATTGCCTGTTGAGAAATATAGTTATGTAACATTGGCGGTGGGGGGAATAAATCAATGTGCCCTTCTGCTATTGTATTTGTTTATCAGGTTTTTGTTCCAAGAAGAGGAGCTTTGTTCTGGGCTTTTTTATTTTTTTTTATTTTGTGTTATTAATGGCATTATGAAAGGAGCATTGTAAGGCTTTGGGTATTAGTAAACTGAACTCTTGGGCTTTCTTCACAGATAAACACTTCACTTATCTCTCAGCACATGAAAACATACCCAGAGATCACAGCACTTGTGCAGTGACCTTTGCTCAGTCATGAACCGGCATTATTCCTCATATGGACTAAAGGGGGCTGGGAAGATTTAGACTCTGTGGGGCTTGGATGGAAAGGAGCTTTTAAAGAGATTCAGAATAAATGAAAAGCTTTCTGGCATTATTATTTTCCTATGTAAATATTAAACATGATAGAAAAACAAGTGATAACACACAAAGCAGATGAATATGATTGATGGTACACTAAATAATTTTCAAATATACAGGATTTTCAAGAAGGGGTAATACACAGTAGATGTGCGTTATTGGATATCTATACTACATATGGCCCCAATCCAACAACGAGCTCAAATTCTGCAGATCCATCTGTCTGTATGGATCCTCACTGAAGTCAATGGGGGCTCCGTGGAGGTATTTATTGCATGGAGCTTATTTCAGAATCGGGGATGATATTTGCTTGTGGTTACCGGGACCAAAGAATACTGCTGAGAATGTAACTATTCCCATTGTGACAGGTTTCAGAGTGGTAGCTGTGTTAGTCTGTATCAGCAAAAAGAACGAGGAGTACATGTGGCACCTTAGAGACTAATAAATTTATTTGGGCATAAGCTTTCGTGGGCTAAAACCCACTTCATCTGATGCATGGAGTGGAAAATACAGTAGGAAGATACGTACATACAAAGAACATGAAAAGATGGGGGTTGCCTTACCAATTCTAACGAGACAAATCAATTAAAATGGGCTATTATCATGCTAATTTCCCCCTACTGTTACCCACACCTTCTTGTCAACTGTTTGAAATGGGACATCCTGATTGCCACTACAAAAGTGATTTTTCCTCCTGCTGCTAATAGCCCACTTTAATTGATTTGTTTCGTTAGAGTTGGTAAGGCAACCCCCATCTTTTCATGTTCTCTGTGTGTGTGTGTGTGTGTGTGTGTGTGTGTGTGTATTCCTACCGTATTTTCCACTCCATGCATCTGATGAAGTGGGTTTTAGCCCATAAAAGCTTATGCCCAAATAAATTTGTTAGTCTCTAAGGTGCCACAAGGACTCCTCGTTCTTATTCCCATTGTGAAGAGCATCACAGCTCCACACAGCACCATGTGAGAAGAACGAAGGATTTCAGACTCCCGGGCTATCAAAGCAAGTGCCTGTCATCTATGCTAAATTCACGGAAGAATCCGCATTTATTAAAATAAACGTAGTCTTAGTTTATTGCAGATCGGGTTGCCACAGTATCACAGAGAAGTGTCTGATCTGCATAGAGCACCTGCAGCTAATGGATAGGTAACTAATTAAAAGTGGTCTCTCTGAGATTAAACATGCTTATGGGGATAAATGGGAATTTTCATCTTCGTTACGGGCTTGTGCCTTTGTGAAACGAAGAACCTCCACTGCCAATGAAGTCAAAGAGGAATAGGCCAAGGTACCCAACACTTGCCAAGGGCAGGCCTTATTTTGTATGCTTGGTTGTTTAAGGAGGCAGAAAGCAAGGTCTTGTGGTTAAAGCACTAACATGGAAATCAGGAGATCTGGCTCCAATTTCCAGCTATGTAACAGACTTCTTGTGTGATCTTAAGCAAGTCCATTTCTCTGTGTCTCAGTTTCCCATCCATAAAATGGGGATATTCATATTTCAGTTGCCTCAGCCTTTGTCCGTCTTGTTTATTTAGAGGTCTCTTACTAAGTACATGTACAGCACCTAGCTCAATAAGGCCCTGACCTAGTTGTCATACAAATAATAAAACAAAACCAAGACAGACCCCATTGCTGCAAAACACTGATCTCTTGCTTTGAGAAACTTGGCACTCAACTCCATCTAAAAATCAATGGGCTCTGAATGCTATCCAGCATCTCCAAAGACTAACCTTTGGTATTGCATGAGCATTTGAAAAAACGGAAAAAAAAAATCACAGTGAGCCATCTATCAGCAGGAGGGATGGAAGTAAAAGGCCAGGTACTTAGAGGTCTTTTTCTGTTTATAATTTCTTTTGATTCTCAGTTGAAATGATTTTTAAAGCAAGCATCTGAGAAACAACATTTTTCAAGAAGGTATACCTTGAAGATGGAAACGTCCCAATGAAACCTGTCATATTATGTTTCTTCTCAGAGTCCATAAGTTTTCTTAAAAACAAAACAACAAAAAACAAAACAAAGAATGGTATTTGAGGGGAACAATATTCAATTTTGAAGTCTCAATGGCAGACTAAGAAGAAATGTTTTTAAAGCTATAGCTCAGATTTGGGTTTCCTTGATAAAAATAGGTTTATTTTATCTCAACTACAATTTTATAGGCGATTTAGTACTTAATGTAGAATGTCAGCTTTGTTATTGTGGGGAAAAAATAGAGAACCCAAGTTCTTTCTTTTAGTCAATTACTGTGCATATACTCAGATTTTCCTTATTAAAAAAAATTCACCAGAATTCTTAGACTGTGGGACAAAAAAATTGGCATAATATATCATTGAAGTCTGCTCAGGAAAGGCTGTTTTTTAAAATATCTAAATAGCAAGACAGATCTAGCTCTATATTTTATGAAAAAGCTTTCTGAATTCAGTGCAAGGTCTGAACATTGTGCAGTAAATAATACATACGCTGAAATACTAACTACATGATCTTATCATTTTTGCATAGGAGCCCTGCCTCATTAAGTACACAGGATGGGTAATGCTCACTGAATGGGTGGCTATTCAGTATTTCTTGTTATCCTCATCATTAAATGGGCTTTTCTACGGTGTTGTCATCATAGTATCCAAGTGCTTTACAAGTGTTTATGAATTTATCTACGCAACATCCCTGTGAGGTGAGGTATTATAATCCCCATTTTACACATGGGGAACTGAGGCACAGAAAGATTAAGGCCCCAAAATGCCAACTAATTTTGGGTGTCCAATTCAAGAAGATTAGGGCCTGATTTTTCAGAAGAACTTACTGCATTTTATCGTATTTCATATGTTCAGAGCAGAGCTCCCAATGAGTTCAGTTGCAGTTGTGAGTGGTCAGAAAAATCAAACCCCAGATATTTTTAAATCAAGATTGGGCTTTTTCTAAAACATACACTCAAGTTCAAACAAGAATTATTTCAGGGAAGTTCTACGGCCTGCAACATACAGGAGGTTATCTAGTCCTGGAACTGATGAATTTCTGGATCTCAAGTTGGATACCCAGAAAATGAGGAACATGTAGTGGTCATCTGTGCAAGTTTTGGTTTGCATAAATTGCCTAGTATCATACAGGAACTTAGTGGCAGAGGCAAGAACAGAATCCAGCACTCCAGAGTGGCATTAGTTGCCTTAACCATGAGACCATCTGTTCTCTTCCTACAGTTCCCTGTCAATATTACAAACCTTCCTGACTTTTGCAACAAATGAAGCAGGAGTTCTACACAGAACTGCCTTCTTCACTGCACACCCTGATTCATCCCCAGAGCAGGTCCACCCTGTGCACAGACTGAGGCAGGAGTCCCTTGGAATAAAAATTGCATGGATCATGTATTTAAAGACAGTATCGTAACACCTACGCACAAGGGGGTCAGATTAAAGTTGTACATGCAGCCTTAATGCTGGCATTGCATAACTTTTGAGTGCTTAAATTTGCAATCCGTATGCTTCTTCTAATTAAGGTTTTCTTTTAATGAAATGATGACGGACATTGACAAATATTTGAAGGATATAGCAAGGTAGAAGTTCAATTATTTAGAATGGCGTAAAGAGTTATAGCTGTGAATCTATGTTTAAAAGAATACTGACATCTTTTTCATGATTTATTTCTTCCTTTCCCTTTTCTTTAAGCTTTGAGGGGATTATCACTGTAAAGTGTAAATCAGTTTTGTTACTAAAGTTTTTCTTCTCTTTTTGGTGCTAGCACTGCTTTACTATTGTATAGATGCCTGTGAGTGCTGTGAACAATGGCCCGTTATCGTATCATGACTTTGAATGCAGAGGCAGCTAGCAATGGCGTATAGTTAGAAGTAAAAAGATCACTGAAACTTTTTTTTTTTTTTTAAAGAAAGAATAAGTGAAGCACATAACTCTCCAAAATGATATTCTTCTCTGTTACAAGAGCATATGGTTCTGTGACCGGGTATTCTGTTCACTACCAGCAAGGTTGTCATCTGAGAAGAAGTTTTCTCTCAGGCTTTACAACCTGCTAGGGTGACCATTTGTCCTGATTTTATAGGAACAGTCCTGATTTTTGGATCTTTTTCTTATATAGACTCTTAATACCCTCCACACCCTGTCCCGATTTTTCACACTTGCTGTCTGGTCACCCTACAACCTGCTGACACCAGGCACAGTAGATGCATACCAGGACACCACTGACACTTAGCATCCTCTCACCTGCTGCCTCTCCAGCTTTCTAATGCCCTTTTGTTATCAAAGGCCATCACAGAGGTGCAGTGTTGAGGGAAGTAAAAGCCGTCCAGGCAGATGGTGGAGAAAAGTTAATTGATCCACTGGGGCAGATAATGAGCTAGCCTCAGTGTGGGGAATACAAGGAAGTGTAGACTTAGTTCTATGGTAAAATGACATTAGCTGCGGAGGAGTTTTCCCATTTGTATATTTCCTATCATTTCAGTGTATTTCGCAACCTGTATCCAGATAGCAGTTTAAAGGCTTCACATGTACTTAAGGTGCTTCAGTTCCTAGATTTCTCATGGGAGAAGAATGGAGGGCGTTTTAAGTGCAACTACCTTTTTTGGCACCAAAAACAGAGTCATAAGAACGGCCATACTGGATCAGACCAAAGGTCCATCTAGCCCAGTATCCTGTCTTCTGACAGTGGCCAATGCCAGGTGCTCCAGAGGGGATGAACAGAACAGGGAATCATCAAGTGATCCATCCCCTGTCGCCCATTCCCGGCTTCTGGCAAACAGAGGCTTTACTATTGTATAGATGCCTGTGAGTGCTGTGAACAATGGCCCGTTATTATATCATGACTTTGAATGCAGGGGCAGCTAGCAATGGCATATAGTTAGGAGTAAAAAGATCATTGAAACTTTTTAAAGAAAGAATAAGTGAAGCACATAGGGATGCCATCCTTGCCCATCCTGGCTAATGGGCACTGAGTCTTTGAATCCAAGAGCAAATGGTCTCTCCTCTTTCCCCCCAAAAGCCTGTGTTAAGAGGAAAAAGAACAGGAGTACTTATGGCACCTTAGAGACTAACAAATTTATTTGAGCATAAGCTTTCGTGGGCTACAGCCCACTTCATCGGATACATAGAATGGAACATATAGTAAGAAGATATATATACATACAGAGAACATGAAAAGGTGGAAGTTGCCCTACCAACTGTAAGAGGCTAATTAATTAAGATGAGCTATTATCAGCCGGAGGGAAAAAAAAACTTTTGTGGCGATAATCAAGATGGCCCATTCTGGACAGTTGACAAGAAGGTGTGAGGATACTTAACATGGTGAAATAGATTCAATGTGTGTAATGACCCAGCCACACAAGCCCAAGTTAATGGTATCTAGTTTGTTAAGAGGAAATGCTTTTCTGCATTTCTCTGCTGTCGGTTTCAGGCAAGAGCTAGAGAACGCTTGGGCTCAGGAAAGAGGCTGTTTAGCACTGGGAAGAGAAGTGATCCAGCTGTGCAGCACATAGGGACTATCTGTGTGGTTTTGGCAACTGGGCATTTAAGGGTTGAGATTCTCAGACCCTTTGGCTGGAATGTGGTGAGACAGACCCTTTGGGCCACAGAATATAACTGATCTCTTGCAAGCACCGCGTGCTCACTGTGCACCACGATCTGGATTAGTCTGAATACACATCAGACACGCACCCCCGTGAGTTCTCATTTCAGTCCTCAGTGATCACCACTGCAAGTGTAACCGCATAAGAAAGGATGGCATTAAGTAGATGCGAGAGGAAATTCAGATCTCAGCGACCGTGAAGACAGAGGAAGGAAGGTTCTGGTATTTCACACACAAACAATTCTGAATTTATTGGGGGGCTACCCATTAAAAGGTGCATATTGCAGATGCCAAGAAAATACTGGAATCATGGAGACATAGTGAAACCCCTTCACCCTCCATACTAATGTTGTCATTCTTTCAACCTGTGTAAACACAAATATTCATACAAAGGGCTCCTTCTCCTCCATATCCTGCACTGTTGGGAAGCAGAGCTGTTGCAGACAGTTCCTGATAACAAGGCAGATGCAGGGAGAATGACTCAGCTGGGGGCACATTTGGAAGCAGCCAGTTCATCTGAACTCCTTATCGCTGTTCACAAGAGAAGCAGAGGGTGCGATCTCCACTGTCCTACCAGCAGACGCAGAAGTAGAGTAGGGGTCTAGCCAAGACCTCAAACTGCCAGGCTTGTAAAAAGCTGAGGAGTGCTGCCAGGATCCTTAAAAGCAAGCGCTTTAGTTAGGACCTCATTTTATCCCCACTGGAATCAGTGGCAGTCTCTTGATTTAAGTGGGAGTTCGACTGAGCAAATAGGGCCTAATTCAAAGCCCACTGGAGAAAACAGGAAGACTCCCATTGACTTCATTTAGCTTTGGTTCAGCCCCCTTAATGCTCTCCATGGTCACTATGTAGCTTCCCTCATCCCCCCTAGAACAAGCTAAAACAAACCCCCAAAGAGAGACAACTCAAGAACTCCTTACAAATAAGGAAAGTTAACTTGGTTATTTCACTTCTCTTGGAACCAAGATGCTGACTGCTGTAATTATACTGGAAGGCAGTAGAGTCGATGTATTATCAGAGCTGCTAAAAATATGGGAAGGAGGATATACTCATTGCAAGAGAATTGTGCAATGCAATATACTGCTGCAGGTGTTGCTGAGCAGCTTATGTTTTTTTAAAAATATTAATTCTGGTACATTTTGTTTCATGAAGTGGGAACTTTTATGGTTTGCCTCTGACAATTGGCACTAACTTTCGTTTAAAGCAAAAGTCACACAAATATATTTTTAAATCCACTTTAATTAGTTCTCACAGACAGTTCCTATAGAATTTAATGGAGATGAAGCCTTTTAAGGATTCTGGAGAAGCTTAATAGCATTCTATACCCTAAATCTTGTGGATTTTATTATTCAAAACATAAAAGCCTTTCCTACAGAATTTCATAGCTAATGAAATCCTTGCTACAGAATTCTATAGGCTTAGAATTGTATAGGATCCTTGCTACAGAATACTATATCGGGGATTTAGGCTAAGATTTACAAGGGAACCTAAGTGAGTTAGATGTCAATCTCTTAGGCCCCCTTTGTGAATTCTAGCTGGAATTCTCTATGTTGGTTTAAAAATCCTATAGAAAGGTTCCCATTGGCTGGAGAACCTTGTAAAAGCCTTTGGTACACCTCACCCACCCACCATGCAGTAGCACTTGAACTGTGAAGTGAATGCTGCCCATAGAGAATTGAACAACCTCATATTCCATGCTATAAATACACTGCTCTACAGCCAAAATGCTTCTGAAATAAATGTAGTCAAACTTTACTAATTCTGGGTCACTGAGAACGAAAATGATGCTTAAAATTGTTGATTGGCTCTAGTTTTCAAGATATGCTATTGGGTCAGTATATACGACCCTTGACTTGGGAATGGCGGAGGATAAGTGAGTTATAAAGGGAAGGGATCTCAATTTAAACCAGAAATGACTAAAATACATCTTTGACTGGATCTATGAATAAATCTATGACTGGGTTTGGACAGTACTTGCTTTTTAGGCAAAACAATGAATGATGCAATCTGAAGCTGGTATTGCGTCATACATGATATTAATTGCATCATGTTATTCCTAGAAGTCATGGATGATGCAATCATAATGAAGCTTACATCACTCTGCTGAACAAATTGCCCTATATCAGCTGTAGAAATCATACAGTGTCGTGCTCTCTTATTTGTCAGTGTTTGATTTTGCAAAGGGACACATTTCTGTTTAGCCAAAGTGAGCAGACATGCCTCGTACTTGTATGACCAGTGCAGATAACTTCTGCTATGTTTGTGGTGAAGTGACTTTTGCATCACAAAAGCACAGTATAACCACTATGGTTAAGAAAGCCTATCACCTTTCTTTTGGCTGCAAAATTGGAGATCAGGACAAGAGGTGGGCCCCACACATATGCTGCAACACTTGTGCAACAAATCTTCGCCAGTGGTTGAACAGGAAAAGGAAATTTATGCCTTTTGCAGTGCCAATGATTTGGAGAGAGCCAACAGATCATACCAGCAATTGTTACTTTCTCCAGTTGGGAAAGGTGTGTCAAAGAAGAAAAAGTAGACTGTGCATTATCCAAACATTCCATCAGCTATACACCCAGTACCCCACGGAGAAGGACTGCTGGTTCCTGATGCACCAGAATCATTCTCACTTGAGTCAGACGAGGAAGAGGAAGAGGATGAAACTTCTGGTCCTGAACCATCAATGTCACAGGACCCACATTTTCTTCCATCCTCCTCCTCTGAACCACACCTCATAACACAAGGTGAACTGAATGACCTTGTCAGGGATTTGGAACTACCCAAGAGTAAGGCAGAGCTGTTGGGCTCCAGACTACAGCAGTGGAATCTCCTGGCAGGTGATGTTAGGGTTTCCATGTTCCGTGACCGTCAAAAGGATCTTGTCCCATTCTTCTTCATGGAAGGTGATCTTGTAGCCTGCAACAACATCCATGGTGTGATGGCAACCCTCAACATCATTCACGATCGAGATGAGTGGAGACTGTTCATTGATTCATCGAAGACGAGTCTTAAAGCTGTTTTACTGCATAACGGCAATGTTTTGCCATCAATTCCAGTTGGTCATGCAGTCCATATGAAGGAAACCTATGACAACATGAAACAACATTTGAGGTGCATAAACTATGACCAACATCAGTGGCAGCTTTGTGGCGATTTGAAGGTTGTTGCTCTCTTGCTTGGTCTGCAGACTGGATACACAAAGTACTGCTGTTTTCTCTGCGAATGGGATAGTCGTGCAAGAGATTCCCACTACATCAAGAAAGCTTGGCCACTCCGACAGTCATTGGAACCTGGGAGGAAAAGTGTTCAGCATCCACCACTTGTTGAATCAAGGAAGATTTTGTTACCACCCTTACACATCAAGCTGGGTCTGATGAAGAACTTTGTCAAGGCCATTGACAAAACACAAGTAGATTTCAAATACCTCCGTGGAAAATTTCCAAGGTTAAGTGAAGCTAAGATAAAGGAAGGTGTCTTTGTTGGTCCTCAGATTCGTGAACTTCTTCGAGATGGTGCATTTGACCATGCACTGCGTGGCAAGGAAAAGACGGCCTGGAAAGCCTTCCAGTTAGTGGCAATAAATTTTCTCGGAAACAACAAGGCAGACAACTACAGGTTGTTGGTGGAAAACCTCCTCAAGGCATACAAAAGCCTTGGTTGCAACATGTCACTAAAGATACATTTTTTGCACTCTCATCTAGATTTTTTTCCACCGAACTGCGGAGCAGTGAGCGACGAGCACGGCGAGCCATTTCATCAGGACATTGCAACAATGGAGAAACGCTATCAGGGCAAATGGAGCCCATCAATGCTTGCAGACTATTGCTGGACAGTGACAAGAGATGCTCCATTTAATGAATACAAGAGACAAGCCAAGAATTGCCGAGTAGACACTGAATAGGACTAAACTATGTACATAATAGTTTTTTGCCTTTTGTTTCATAATAAATTTTATTTATATAACCCTTTTGCTGATTTTTAAAGTGTTACATAAACAGGACAGGTGAAATATTATCATGTAAAGCAACCATAAACACATGAAAAGACCTAGGTTTACAATTTATGATTAAAACTCTACTATCTACACAATATACATAGACATAAAATGTAAAAACTTAAATAACTTAGAAACAGTAGCCAATCAGTTGTTTTAATTGTCATATTTGAATTCAGCACATCAAAATACATAATAAATAGCACATTTCATCTCTGAAGCAGACGACTTCTCAAAAATTGTAGACCAGTGATATCAGTTTCTGGAGGTGCTGCTTCAAACAATGGAATTAGAAAAAGGCCGAATGCACAGATGATTTCGTAGGCGATATTCACTCACATAGTGGTGTGAACACAATAGCCGAATTTTCCCCTCTGCTCTGAATTTTTGTCCGGTGAAAAATATATGAAAAACCCCGCAGAGTTCACTCACAAGATGTGCACTATGCTAGTTTTCCCAGAGCACAGGGCCAACACACAGTCCAAGCTTCAGGCTTGGCTTCCCTTGGAGGAGGTTCTTAGCGCCTGTTCTTACAAGCTGCTTACCACCCTCAAGTCCCAGTGGGGTCAATGGGTAATGAGAGCACACAGTAACTCACGTGAACAGAGCGTTATCGAGCATATCCATAGCCATCAGACACTCTGGATATAGTATAGACAAACTGTGGCCTAGTGGATAAAGTAGCGGACCACCATTCAGGAAACTTCCGCTCTATTCCCGGTTATCAGGAGCAAGCTCCTTCAGCTGAGCCTGAAGATTAGCCACTTCATCCTCCAGAAAAATTAATGGGGTCAGATAGGTTGTGGGAGGACCTCCTATTTGACTGAAGGGAGGAGCAGGACCGCTTTTTAAGCTCAGCAGCAACAACAGGCAACTGGCTACCCAATGCTCACGCCTAGAGCTGTAATCACTCCTGTGCCTGCCTTACTTCAACCTTATCCCTGTGTGCTCCAGCCCTGCTTTCCTGCTTGTTCCTGGCTCAGCTTGACTCTGGGTTCCTGACTCTGGTTCTGACCCTTGACTTTGGTTCCTGGTTCCAGTCAATAGGCATGACCGCCCCATGCCCCAGTCCTGACACCAGTTTTGCCATGGGCCTGCTGGACAATCTTGGGCAAATCACTTAATCTCTCTGTGCCAGTTTCCCCATCTGCAAAATGGAGATAATGATGCTGACCTCCTTCATAATGTGCTTTGAGATCTGCTGATGAAAGCAAGGTGGTGTTCTATTTTGGGTTACTAAGCCTGCTGGCAAGTTACTTTAAAGCAAGAGACCCCAACAAGGAGAGAGATTTTAGGTCAAATCTTCAAGTGGAGTCAATTGCCATAACTGCACCGAATGGAGCTACACCGATTTACACTAGATACGGAACATAGATTTTAAGGCCAGAAAAGACCATTATGATCATCGAGTCTGACCTCCTGCATAACAGCCACAGAATCTCATCTAGTAATTCCTGCATTCAACCCAACAACTTGTGGTTCAACTACAGCAAACATATTTACCAAGACAGCCATTCAGGGCCTTTGAGTTTGGAAGAAGCAGATGAGCATTAAGTACAAGTTTTTGATTCACTTTGAGGACTTCAACGTTGTGCTCATTGTCTTTGGCAGACATGCTGTTGGGAAAACGTTCTCCTCCTCTGCTATAAATCTTCCATGTAGACTTTTAATTAGAGTAGCATGTTTGTTGGCTGAGATAAAGGCAACTGGATGCGCTTTACAGTCTGGGTTATAATCATTTGGAGGCACTTACAATAAACATGATATTTGTATACGAGCGCTCTGCATAAATACAGGGGGAAACATTTTATTGCAATAAAAGTTTCATCATGTTCAATAACATGAGTAAAGTACAAGTTGGGCATTTGGTCTGTGCTTCCTACACATAGCAATGGATGAAGTAGGCATTATATAAGCAGAAACATGTTGGTTTTCAACTGGCCATTTGCTGGATATAAAGTCACCAGGTAAAATGCTTTTTGTATTATATAGACACGGGAAGAAATTAATTGAAGATAGGCATTTGCAATGGCTTAACCCTTAACTTTACCACACTTTAGCTGATCAGAAGGAAAGAATGGTCCATTTAAAATACAAGAGTAGAAGCCATGTGCTATCCCCACTGCCCGGATGTAATATACATGACTTGCCTTTGTGCAGTTAATATGCCTCAGTTTCCCCATTGATAGAAAGGGGATAATTATCTGCCTCACAGAACTACTGTAAGGCTTACTTCATTGCTGTTTACAGAGCATTTTGAGATTTCCCGATAGAACTTCTCACAACCAAACCTATAGCCACATGAGCCTGACAGTTTGGGAGCTAGACACATAACCTGGATCAGCTTTGTTAAAAATCAAGGCTGTATTTCCCTTGAACAAAATTAAGTCCCTGTGATAACAGAGATAAGAGGACAACAAGTAATATCGAAAGAAACCAAACATGTCACTCCTTTCCTGCAGTACAAAGGGAATTCTAAGACTTCTAATCTTCACTTTTTAAACCTCTAGTCTACATAAACATGCACGTTTGAAAGTTGCCATGAAAGTGCCTCTTAAAGCTGTACAAGTTATTTTTGGATTCTGCTATTTACCATTTCATACAAGAAAATTAAAACAACAAAATAAAGATAATACAAACACTCAATCAATACCATCAATAGTGACACCATGACATTTGTTGCCATTGAATATTATAGAGGCAAAAATGTTAGTGTGTTTCTTTTTAACAGCATCTGCCAGATTAATTTAAATGGATGTACCACCTTCATGTTCTGATAGAGCATGGGTGCAGGAGTTAGCTGACATACTGTAGATTGAAAGATCCAGGCTTGCAAGATGGTCTATCCTAGAAGGAAAATTCTCACTGGGACATTTCTTTTTAATATCGTCCCTTTTGCTAAACTCAGTTTGATTATCATGCATTATAAATTCTTCTAATTCAGGAACACTTTCCAAAGAGATCAGGGCCAGATTTTCCAAAGCCCTTAGCACCCAGCAGTTCCCACTGTCACCAATGCCAGATTTTCAAGAGCATTCAGCACTCAAAGTGCACCCAATGTGCTGAGCAATTGGGAAAATCTGACCCCGTTTGTTCAAAAAGCGCCCAATGCACATTGTTTATGCTAAACTTCACTTTCAGGTATTTCCACTCTTCCATAATACAAACCAGCAATTACAATATTCCAATATATTGCTTTACTCTCTCTACTCTGTAAAATGACTCCAATTCACAAACCTGTCAGTTTAAAGCATGAGGAACTTGCTGTGGTTTAAATCCAAACCCTTTCCATTAGCAAAGGAAAGCACTTACAAAAAATGCTAGTGATGCTCTGTGGATAGTTCCGAAGGGCAGGATGTGATGGTTGCTTAAAATCAAACTAGGTCTGAATAAAAGAAGCTATTTTCATAGGCCACCACCTGCACCACATTTAAATCAGTTACACTGCCCAGATAGATCTAAAAACACTGCTTGGCATTTCATTATTCTCCTGTGTATTGGTCCAGGATGAACAAATGTGTTTTGGAATTGGTGTTTCATATGTAAATGTATGGTGACTTTCTTCATTACTGGCAGAGTGAGGGAAAGAAAAGCAGCTGTTGAGGAGACGGTACATGTTGCATTACTTATTCATGTGCAACTGGATGGAAAAAATAGAGATAGACCTTCCACAGCAAGGAATCAAGTGGATAAAAAAATAAAGGCATAATATATAGTGTATGCCAAAGTCGGAGTTTAGCATTACTTAACTGTGTCATCTAGCCTCTAGGTGCATCTTCTGAGAGTTCGATATGGGTCTGAGGCGCAAAGTTGGGATTAGAGCCAGGCCAAACATTTTTCTGTCAAAACTATTTTACAACAGACAATTGGGTTTGACAGAGCTAATTTTTTTTTAGTGGGGGAGAGGGCTGAGTGCTTTCCCTGGAAAACTCTGGGTATTTTTGATTTAAAAAAAAATCAAGCACCCAAATCTCAAAATGTGTCAGTTGAAAACTACATTTTTTTTATATTCAGTTTATTGAAACTCAGTTTTCCACAGATAATATAGATTTAAATGAAAGTTTTCATAATATTTTCAGCAGAAACGCCCCACCAGCAGCATTTTGAATGTATTTATTTATTTATCAATTCTAGCTTGGCTCCTAACACTGAGAATGCTTGGAATCAGGATTTTGATTTGGCCCAGATACAGACTGTGAGTAAAATCTCTCCCCTATAGAAATCAATGGAAACATGCATCAACTTCAGTAGACTCTGGATTTCACCATTCATGTGAATTCCCAACAGCAGGAGCCTGATCATCATTTACTCTATGCCCTTTTAGACAGCCCTACCAGTGCAGGGGAGCCTTCAAATGGATGGAAAATATTGCTGGTCAACAACCCAAATCCAGCAATGCCCCTCTGCTATGTACATCGGCCAAACTGGACAATCCCTACTTAAAAGGATAAATGGACACAAGTCAGATATTAGGAATGGCAATATACAAAAACCTGTAGGAGAACACTTCAACCTCCCTGGACACACAATAGCAGATTTAAAGGTAGCCATCCTGCAGCAAAAAAACTTCAGGACCAGACTCCGAAGAGAAACTGCTGAACTTCAGTTCATTTGCAAATTTGACACCATCAGCTCAGGATTAAACAAAGACTGAATGGGTAGCCAACTACAAAAGCAGTTTCTCCTCTGTTGGTGTTCACACCTCAACTGCTAGAAGAGGGCCTCATCCTCCCTGATTGAACTAACCTCATTATCTCTAGACTGATTCTTGTCTGCATATTTATACCTGCCTCTGGAAATTTCCATCACATGTGTCTGACGAAGTGGGTATTCACCCATGAAAGCTTATGCTCCAATACGTCTGTTAGTCTATAAGGTGCCACAGGGCTCTGTCACCTTTTACAGATCCAGAGTAACATGGCTACCCCTCTGAGAATTAACAGACATTGATGAACATGATATGTTGGAGCAGAGTCAATATGGCTTTTGTACTGGGAAATCATAGAATATCAGGGTTGTAAGGGACCTCAGGAGGTCATCTAGTCCAACCCCCTGCTCAGAGCAGGACCAATCCCCCGACAGATTTTTGCCCCAGATCCCTAAATGCAGGGCCAGCTTTAGGCCGATTCAGCCGATTCGGCTGAATTGGGCCCCGTGCCAAGAGGGCCCCGCGCTGCAGCTCTCCTCCCCGCCCCCAGCTCACTTCCCCTCCTCCCCTCCCCTGAACGCTCTGCCCCCTCCCCTGCTTCCCGCGAATCTCTTCGCGGGAAGTCTGAAAAGGAGCAGGGGCGGGCCGGCAGCACAGGTAAGCTGGGGTGGTGGGGGGGCGAGAAGCGCTCCGGGGAGGCGCCGCCCGTTCCCGCCGAGCACGCAAGCCCGGCTCGGCCCCCGCGGCGCGGCCCTGCTCCAGCGCGGCCCGGCCCCCACGGCGTGGCCCGGGTCCGGCCCGCGCCCCAGCCCGGCCCGCGCCCGGCCCGCGCCCCAGCCCCGGCCCGCGCCCCAGCGGCTCGGGTCCGGCCCGCGCCCCAGCGTGGCCCCCGCGGCGCGGCTCAGGTCCGGCCCCCATGGCGCGGCTCCGGGTTGGACCCAAGCCCGGCAACCCCGGCCAGAGCGCGGCTCGATTCCTGGGGGCGGGGCTTGCAGCAAGCCCCGCCCCCATGAATCGGGCCCCGCTCTTGCTAAAGCCGGCCCTGCCTAAATGGCCTCCTCAAGGATTGAACTCACAACCCTGGGTTTAGCAGACCAATGCTCAAACCACTGAGCTATCCCTCCCCCCATGCCTCAGCAATCTATTAGAATGCTTTGAGGATGTCAAGAAACAGGTGGAAAGGGGTGATCCAGTTGATATAATGTACTTGGACTTTCAGAAAGCCTTTGACAAGGTCCCTCATAAGAACACAAGAAAGACCATACTGGGTCAGACCAAAGGTCCATCTAGCCCAGTATCCTGTCTTCTGACAGTGGCCAATGCCAGGTGCTCCAGAGGAAATGAAGAGAACAGGTAATCAAGTGATCCATCCCCTCCCGCCCATTCCCAGCTTCTGGCAAACAGTAACAGTACTTCACCAAAGTAAGCAGTCATGGGATAACAAGGAAGATCCTCTCATGGATCAGAAACTGGTTAAAAGATAGAAAGCAAAGGGTAGGAATAAACAGTGAGTTTTCACATTGGAGAGAGGTGAATAGCGGGGTCCCCAAGGGTTTGTACTGGGACCAGTGCTGTTCAACACATTAATAAAGGATCCGGAAAAAGGGGTGAACAGTGAGGTGGCAAAGTTTGCAGATGATACAAAATTATTCAAGATAATTAAGTCCAAAGCAGACTGCAAACAGTTACAAAGGGATCTCACAAAACTGGGGGACTGGGTAACAAAATGGCAAATATAATATTCAATGTTGATAAGTGCAAAGTAATGCACATTGGAAAACATTTTCCCAACTAAACACAAAAAATGATGCGAGCCTAAATTAGCTGTTACCACTCAAGAAAGAGGTCTTGAAATTGTTGTGGACAGTTCTCTGAAAACAGCCACTCAATGTGCAGTAGCAGTCATAAAAAGTTAACACTGTTAATAATCATTAGGAAAGGCACAGATAATAGGACAGAAAAAGAGATGACTAAGGAGGGGATATGGCAGACTTCTATGAATCGTGTGGAGCAAGTGAATAGGGATGTGTTATTTACCCGTTCACATAACAAAAGAACCAGAGGTCAACCCAATGAAATTAATAGGCAGCAACAAACATACAAACAAACATAAGGAGGTACTTCTTCACACAATGCACAGTGAACCTGTGGAACTCATTACCAGGGGATGCCGTAAAGGCCAAAAGTATAACTGGGTTCAAAAAAGGAATTAGGTAAGTTCATAGATGATAGGTCCATCAATGGCTATTAGCCAAGACTGTCAGCAATGCAACCTCATGCTCTGGTTGTCCCTAAACCTCTGACTGCAAGAAACTGGGACTGGACGACAGGGGATGGATCACTTGATAACTGCTGTGTTCTGTTCATTCCCTTTGAAGCATCTGGCACTGGCCACTGTTGAAAGACAGAATACTGGGCTAGATGGACTAGTATGGACATTCTTATGTTCTTATATCTCTATTGAGAGTCAGTGGTCATCAATCATTGTGAAATGTATGTACAGATAATAATTAAAAGTATCTATACTAAAAAATATGTTCTTAAGGTCTTGGAGTTAAGGCGGGTCACCAGATGACAACACCCCTCAGATGTTCCTTTCAGGCAGGAGGTAACAGATACTTATCTATCTGGCCACGTGCGTATGGTGTACTGCATGCTTCACAATGAATGTATGGCTATTTGCATGCTGAAGCAGAGGCTAAATAAGAGATTTCAAGATCTACAAGAAAGGAAATCTACATGATGAAACACACAACAGGGGGGTGTCCTGTTCATGAACAAAGGAACTATTGTTATGGTATATCCTGGGGTGAAAGGAAACACATGGAATCCTTCACCTAGGAGGCAACTGGCAGTTTGCTATTCTCATGTCTGTTAAACAAGACATGAGAGTATTTTGTTAATTAAGTCTATGTTCTAGAACTGTGGTACAATTTTATTTTCTAGGTAATTGTTTCCCATATTCGACTTGATATTTCTTGAATCTCTATGCTTCGTTAAATAAACGTATACATTATTTCACTACAAACATATTTAAACTGTTGTGTGTAAAGTGAAGCAGTGATCTGAGATGGACTTGGTAAACTGGGCTGTACTGTTTCTTTGGAAGCAGCGAATCTGTGAATACTGAGTGTCCACTGGACCAGGGACTGGACACTCCAGGGAGATGCTTGGAAGGCTCAGGTGTGCCTATAGCTAACTTGTAGAGTAAGAGCGATGCCTAGAGAGGAGTGCTTGCATTGCCCATGGCCAGTGGAGCTTGGCCTACAGTCTGCACAGACAAGATTTCCTTACACTGAGGGCAGGTGTTTGCAAGGTGTCTCATAACCCTGGGTACCCCGGGAAGCCACAGTGACCTACGGGTGAAAAGCTTCAGATCGCAGTAAGAGCCTTCTGCGTTGTTGAATATTAAATTGGATTGGTGTAGTATAGAAGATTATACCCACTCACTTGTGTAAAAGGGAGAGATGGCCAGGGCCACCCAGAGGATTCAGGGGGCCTGGGGCAAAGTGGGGGAGCTGCGGCGCTTGTACTCACCCGGGCGGTCCCGGTCTTCGGAGGCATTTCTGCCGAAGACGCAGAGCGACTGAAGGGCCCCCTGCTGCCGAAATGCCACCAAAGACCCGAACTGCCGCTGGGCCAGGGCTAAACAGCAGCAGTAATACTGGCCAACTCAACATACTCGTTCCGGTGTGTAGTCCTTGTTTCCTTGAGCCATGCTGAACTAGTTCTATTCCAGAAGGGGGATGGTGATGAGAGAATGGCTACAGCTAATGTGACCCTGAACAGACAACACAACAGATGTGGGAAGGACTGCTTGAAGGCACTGTCACCTGCCGACAGAAAGCAGAGCCAGAGGGCGATTAGCAGAGGTGGCATTTTGTGAGGAGCTGATTTTCCACCCTACAGCGCAAACAATTCTTCACAGAAATACACAGATTTTAGTTTTCATTAGAGATGAAATGCAAGGTCTGGATCTAGGTTTATATCCACATCTGATTTCCCACCACACCTGGCAGGATTGGCTTGAGTCTAGAAGTGATAATTATTATTTGAATTATGCTAATCTGAGATTATCAGGACCTGATTGTATTAGGCACTGTGCAGACCACAGTCACAGTCCCTGACCAATATCACCTAGCTCTTTTTCATCAGTAGATTTCAAAGTACTTTACAAAGCAGGTCAGTATCTTTATCCACATTTGACAGCTGGGGAAACTGAGGCACATAGAAGAGAAGTGACTTGCCCAAGATGACCTAGCAGGCCAGTGGCAGGGCCAGGTCTCCTGAGTCCTAGGCTAGCACTCTTTCCATTAGGCTCCAATGAATTTCCAGAATAAATAGACAGGGTAAATAAAAAAAGATATAAGGAGAAACACAAGCAGAGAGATTTGAGGTAATATATCCAAAGTTACACAGCTGTTCTGTGGCATAATCAGGACTAGAACTGAGGTCTCCTGAGTCCCAATCCAGTGCCCTATCCAGCAGATGCAGCTTTGGATCACATCAGTACAGATTCGGACTCCAAAACATTCCCTTCCAAGCCCAGGCATATTCAGTTGATCTGAAGTTCTATGCTGGACTGGCATTTAATTTCAGTCTTTCTAAAAGATCTAATTCTAGTACAAAACATTGCACAGCACGATGCTCAACGGAAGCCCATGAATATTCCTATCCTTGTTTCCATAATTTTCTCTCTCTGTTTCACCTCAGGCAAGGTAAATCACTTGGCTTTATAACCAACTCTGTTGAAGGCAAGTATTATTAAGAGCCGCTCAGTACTGTTTATCATTGGAATCTAACTCGATGTTTTTTGAACACACACATGAATGTTTGTTTATTAAAAGATACAAGTGTTACCGGTGTCCTACAAGCATCACAGTGACAAGGTCCCTCTATGTACTTAAGGAATAAATACTTGGGAAGCCAAGAGAGACTGGTGAGACTTACCTTTGTTGATAGGAAACCATGGTGTACATGGTTCGAAATTAATGATGCGGTTTTATCATCACATAGAAAGGAGGACTTAAAAAACACAACAGTTTAAAGGCTCAAGAGTGGGCTGTCTACTTTGATGCTGCTGATGGGCATTATACTTAGACTGGGAGCTCTTTGAGGCAGGGACTCTCTTTTTGTTCTGTGTTTGTACAGCACCTAGCACCACTAGAAGTCCTAGGTGCTAGGACAATACAAATAAAATTAAAAAAAAAAAAAAAGTCCTGCCCTTCGTGCAGTCATTTCAACCAGTGCCAAATAAGCATGCAGTATGCTGATCTGGCATGGCAGCATTCTGCATTTGACTTGCAGTGGGATTTAGGATCCTTGCGGGGGGGTGGGGGGGGAAATCTACAATACAAACACACACACACAAAAACCCGCAACAGCAAGCCTCAGAGCCTGAGTGTACAGACTCAGACTCATGCTACAGCGATAAAAATAGTAGTGTAGGTGTTCCTTCTCAGGCTCTGAGACCCACCCCACTGGCTGGGTTTCAGAGCCCGAGAGGGAATGTCTACACTGCTATTTTTAGTGCCAATAGTGAAGGCCCCGTGAACCCAAGTCCATAATCCAAGGCTCAGACTCCTTGCTGTGGTTTTTTTTTTTTCCCCTTTCTTTTTTTAAATATATATTTTTACATTGTAAACATACACAAAGTCTCTTAGGTGCTTTTGAAAATTTTACCCCAGCTGTCTGCTACTGCAGCCAGGTAAAGATTACCTTCTATAGCTCAGCAATAAAGAATGGATATGCAATATGCAATTTACAGCCGTTTTTTGTAAATAAAAAAAATACTGCAACACATTGGGGCAGATTTGCAATGGAATAGAAATGGATAATAGAAAATTATCATATTGTACATTTCTTTTAAGTGGCCTCAGTAATGTTTCATTCTGTTCCCTGTCCAGTTGCCCTGACCCCTCTATGTAAATATGTTCTCGTACATGCTTTTCCTGAAATGCATGAAAGTTGGCTGCAACAGTGTCAATTACCTTTGCTCACAGGATTGATTCTGTCTGATCCTTTTTTGATGAGCTTGTAATGTATTAATGAAACCATTTCAACTCCATTAAAAAGAGCAAGGTACTCATAAAATAAAAGCACATTTTTTATTTTTTTTTGCTGGTGAAATAAAGAAAAAAAAATCACTCAGATACACTTTAGTATCTAAAAATTAGCATAACTCTCCTATTATTCCAGAGACTACCTGATTAAATTAGCCTCTGTAGTTTTAAACAGCATGTGATATGAATCCTAAAAGAAAAAAAGAGCTGAAAACTCCAATGGAAAGAATAAAATGGTAGAGGGGGTGAGGGTGGGGAAATGTAATGTTGACCTTAACAACAAAACACCCTGTAATCTCATAATGCGAGAACACCTGTCAATCCACACCGCAGGAGCAGCCAAGTTATCAATCTGCGCTCTGACCCTTTGAGACTGCATTACAAGGGAGTCTGATTTCTTAGCGAAACACCCCAGCATCCTCACAATTTGTAGGCAGGCTAAAATATGCCAGTTTGTTTTCTCCCACTGTTGCCTTGTTACTTGTACCAGCTGATTTAGAAGGTCAGCCACTCTAGTCCTGCATCTAATGGGCAGATGAAACACAGGGGAGGCATAATTGACTTTTTAAATTGCAATACTTGTGAGGAAGTGAAGGCAACATAGTGGGGAATAAATCATTTTTTTAGGGTGGGTAGAACTATTAATTTCAATAGGACCTTTCCCCAGCTAACGTTAAAAAATTGAGAGGACAAAACAATAAAGATATACAGGGACCCCAAGAATGATGCATTAAGGATTTATATTAATGTTTTTCAACCTTTTCAGATTGGTGACCCCTTATCCAAAAGGAAATATGTTCATGGCCTCTGGTTAGAAGAGTAATATAATATAACCATGATAAGCCTACAGAGCATGCATGTATGTGCAGGTGTGTGTTTCAAGGGGCTGACAGAATACTTGACCACAAAGGATAAAGCTGTACAAAGAATGGAGGGAACGAGATTTTCCTTGCTTTAGAGTGTAACAACATTTCCACAACCCCACTCATGGCCTTTCATGACCTCTGGCAGAGATCAAGACCCAGCAAACCCCGCCTGGTGATGTGTCTCCGTGCACGTGCCCGCCAGTGGCCATGCTGCCTGCGCCTTGCGCGCTGTGTGGCTGGGAGCCGCTGGCCTGCAGGTACGGGCGCGTGGCCCGGACCCCGCAGCTGTCCCAGGGCTGTAACACCGGGGCGGGGCAGACCTGGGCCGAGCCCCCAGGCCGCATCTGAGCCGCGCTCCGCTCGCCCCGGGGGGGGGGGGGGAGAATAGCTCAGTGGTTTGAGCATTGGCCTGCTAAACCCAGGGTTGAGAGTTCAATCCTTGAGGGGGCCATTTAGGGATCTGGGGAAAAATCAGTACTTGGTCCTGCTAGTGAAGGCAGGGGGCTGGACTCGATAACCTTTCAAGGTCCCTTCCAGTTCTAGGAGATAGGATATCTCCATTAATTTAATTTTATTTAAGCAACTGAGAGGCACTGATTTATATGGTCCCTACTGTTAGCATTTGAGAGTGGGGAGGGAAGGGGGCAGAATGTTTCATTGGCCCGATACGCAAAAAACACAGCAGCAAATCATCTATAATTGGTGGCTTTATAGACCACAATCAATTGTCTTGGCTTTGTACAGTGAAATACCCCCACACACAATTCAACATGTTCTCTATGGGAGGTTATTTTGATGGGAGACTGTAATTGGAACTGCAGCCAACCGTTTGGGATTTGAAAGGTTGAAAACATCCTCCTCCTGGGATGCTTCACTTTGAAGCTTTTTGGCTGTAAGTCAGGTCTAAGCTAGCTTCCTTGAGTTTTAACCTCAAAAACTTTAAAGTGAGGACTGCTAACCTCAGCTCTGGCTGTGACCTCCAACGCACAGGTTAAGTTCCCCAATGGCTTCAATGGGAAGTGCAGGAGTTGATTCAAGGGTGTGTATGTCTCTGATATTTATAAAAATAAAACTCCAAAGAGATTCTCTAGGGATGTCTAGGAAGGCTCAGGAAGAGGCAAAGGGATATGACAGAACAGCATAGGACTCACTAAGTAGGTAGAAGAGGCTATTTCATTACCTCAGGAACCTTGAGAAAATTCTTAGAACCATCACCAGTTAGGTGAAGGAGGGTACACGTGTGGTTGGTACGTTATTCAATAGCTATAATGTGGAGGCACTTGGAGACATGAATCAGGGTCATTGTACAAACCCAGAGATCGACATGGCCTCTTGCCCCAAAAACTTAAGTTGGGGGATTCGAATGGAAGAGTAGATCTTAGTTACAAATGTAAGGCCCAAATCTTAATCTCATGTGTCAGGAGACAACATGGCCCCGGATTCCATTTCCAACTCCATCACTGACCTACTGTGTGACCTTCAGCATTCTCACTTCAGCTCTCGGAGTCTCTCCTTCCCCTTTTCCGCTTTGTCTGTCTTGTCTATTTAGACTAAAAGCCCCTCAAGGCAGGGACTGGTTCTTTTTGTGCTGGCACCCATCCACATGCAGAATAGTTTCAGTGGAGATAGCATCCTGCAGATTTACTCTTTTGTAGCTCAGAGCAGAATCAGAGCCTCACTATCTAACAGCAATACATCACTTGATTGCTGAAGTGGCTGTGGGGGTTCTCACAATAGAGGCTGCATGATTAGTTAGTAAATGTTGTTTCTTTGGGCTAGTGAAATATAAATACTGTTGCTGGATTGACTACTTCATTGATTTAGCCTTCCCTTTGCTGTCAGACAGGCAACAGAACATTAAACTATAATTCAGCCACTTGAGCCTATTTTCTGCATGGCATTATTGATTGCATATGTAATTGGGTAGATTTAAGGTGGATGAGGAGTGAATTCAGAAAGATTATTTTCCTCCCACACTAGTGTGCACTACCTTTTTAGACTTCTGTAGGTAGACAGACAGATACAAACACACACACACTAACCCCTTTTCTGCAGCAATCACATAAGGGAGCTATAAAATTAATTTGCATGAGGGAGATTGTATCCTACCAGAGGTGAAAGAACACTGCTCCATACATTTGGGGATGTTTTACAGTAATGTGTTAAATCAGGGGGTGGGCTAAAATAGAGGGGCACTGAACTGAGACTCCGAAGACTTTAGTTCTATTCCCGGCTCTGCCACAGGCCTGCTGGGAGACCTTGAAAGTTTCTTTCTGTGCCTCAGTTTTCTCATCTGTAAAATGTTGAAATGATACTGACCTTTTTTGCAAAGCACTTGGGAATCCATTGATGAAAATACCTAACTCTTGTATCGAACTTATCATCATCCAGGATCAGTATTGCACTATATAGCATTCTTCCTCAGGATAAGGAATACACAGTAATAATACTCCTAGGCATATCATACCTGTTTCTGGGAAATCTCTGAGGGACCAGTCTCTTTCTTATACTTTGGCAATATATGTATAGCTTGTCTTTCCAATAATTCTTATTTGTGCGCACGAGAGAAAGAGGAATTGAAGCTTATAGCAGAAAGCTATTGTCAACCAGAAAGCTAAAATACACCAATCCACACACCATATAGGAAGGGAAAATATTCTTATTTGTCAATGCATTTTGTGTTTCTTAAAAACAAGTATATACGAAAAATTGTTTTTTAATGAGAATTAACTCCATAGCAAAAAATGAAAGAGGTAAAAAAAAAAAAAAATAGAAGATAGTATATCAGTAAATAAATTCACCATATGACAAATCATCTGGTGTCCATTGTAATTGGGGGGAAAAATTATACTGTATACAGTCTGCCATTGTCTAACTGCAGAAGAAGAAGATGGCATCCTCGCTCCTTTTTCTAAGTTTGATCTTAAATCTGATTCAAAACTCATATCAGTGTAGATCTGGAGTACCTGCACTGACTTTAGCCCACTACACTGCAGCTATTAATCTTCTAAACTACAGACTATGTGATTAGATACCAGGAAGTTTGAATACTTAAGTCATTTAGTCTGAGAATTATACCGGGAATCTTGTGAGAACAGGTTGTGTGTGTGAGGGCTGAAGAATTGCCCGAGGTTAGATAAATAACTCGGAAATATTGGCACGACTGGCTTCTGTACTGGCATTTCTGCTTCTAGTCAGCACAGTGAAAGGCATATGAAAGCTGAAGGACTGACTCTCAGGTACTTGGCATCTGCGGTTCCATTAATTTTAAAGATAAAGGGTGTTCAGCACCACTAAAAATCACTGATTTTTTCTTAAACTAAAAAACCAATTTTGGTTTGAATTATAAGAGAAGGTTATGGCCACCAAATCCCACATGTGTGCTGATTAGAGACTGCCCACTTTGTCCCTCTTAGGACGTTTAGCCTTTGCCTGCAATGTTTGAGGTTGCTGATAGGATATGGGAAGAAGTTTGCAATCACGTTCTTTGCTACAACCAGGCTAGAGGAGCATTAAAATGTAGGTAAGCAACTTCTTCAAGAGACTGTAAATGGAAGCAACCATCTAGAGAAAGCTTTAAGGCTCAGGCTCAAAAAATCTACTGTATGCTTTTTTATCCAATTAATTTTTAAACTAAAATAAAGACCAACTTACTCTCTTTTGGTAATGCTGGTTAACAGATTCTTCTGAGATAATTGTTTGGGGACTGGGAGATAAAAGGATGCCATGTTATGTTGGGACTGGTAGTGAGCCAAAGAAACTTGTCTGATCTCAAATAAAGATCAAATTCAAACAATTAATACTCCAGTCACTCATTAATTGTGATGGTTTATGTATAGTCAACAGTGTTTTTCAAGTTTTCCTGACACACACCTGTTCTTAAACCTCGGCTGTCAATCTCTGGTGTTAAAAGCTTTCAGATTCCATCAATATGAGAGGTGCATACAATATATTTAAATTCACCTGATTGAATAATTAAGCATAGTTTATAGTCTCTAAGAGCTTGTCTACCCACAGAAGTTGCCCTGGCTTAATTTAAATCAGTTTAGATAAAGTGGTACAATTTGTATGTAGACTCTCTAAGCTAGTTTTAAACTAATATATTATAGTTAAGCTTGTTACTGTAAATTTACCAATGAAAGCTAAAGTGATATAAACCAAGTTTAAACTCATGTGAGTGTCCATGCACAAAGTTGCACTGGTTTAATTGAAGTGCTTCACCGTTTGCCACATTCACATAAAGGTCTAGATACTCCAATTTGTCCTGCTTTTCCCACATCCCTTTGTTGAGATACACTTATTGAACTAAAATAAGCACAGATGCACGTTCCATAAAGCATGTTGCCTTTGGCTTGCCACTTTCACCTGACCCCTTCTCAAGATTCAGAAAGCATTAGGGAAACTAATTCATGAATATATTTTCCCATTCAGAAATCTATCAGATTTAGAGGGAATTAGACTTGGTATAGTGACAACTGCCTGAGCCTTGCAATATTCCAGTGCCAAGGTGCTGAGCACCAGCCCTATACAACAGTATCACATTCAGGTTACAGGGAACACAACAATAAAAAGCTTCATCGTACCATACAAAGGTCACCATCTCTTCTAGAGGCTTCAGCCAGAGTCAGCTCTTTCTAGCTATTCATGCCACACTCATCATCATCTTACTATGCCCACAGCAAACACATGCTTCTTCAAGTCACACACTCTCCCCACCAGGCGACTTTCATTGTAACTTAATCCCCAACACCTAGAACATTGCCAGACTGATTGAAATGTTGCCTATTCACAACGTCTATCAAAATGCTGCAAGGAATGTCAAATTTCTGTTCCACCATTTGATGGCAATGAAAGAACATAAGAAAAGATCCTTAGATGGCATCAATCAGTATAGTTTTGTTGAACTCAATTGTAGAGCTGATCAGAGAACAGATTTTCCATCCCATGAAAAATGGAGATTTTCTAAGTCACCCTGAATTGAGATGAAAAGCCAAACTTCTGATTCTTTTTTCATAAATTAAACTCAAAAAAACCCAAAAGATTAGTTTGAGGTAAATCCAAAAATTTCATTTTGATTTTGACTCCAACTTTTTTTTAATATAAATGTTGAAATGAAATTGTTTTGAATAAAATCAAAATTATTCTTTCTGGAAATGTCAAAATGGGATGTTTTGACATTAACAAATTCCAGTCTTTTTTAAGACTAACATTTCATTGAAATTGTAACAATTTGGCAAACTAATTTGGTTTCACCGAAATAGCATTTTCCAACGGAAAACTGTTTTGATGAAAATTTTCCAACCAGCTTTACTCAACAGTGCTAAGCTGATTGACATCAGCTGAGGATCTGGCCTATAGCATTCCAACTGTTCAAGCAGTTATTCACTGTGCAAATTCACAGCAAGGTTTTGAATTATTAACTTAAGTAGCCTTTTAGTTTCTAACTTCCACATGATTACTCATTTTCCTGATAATGAAACATGCAATCTAGGTCATCTAAAAAGTGCTGAGAATCATAGATGTGCAAACTGGGACTGGGGCAAGTTGATTCACTTTGCTAAAAATAGTAGCAGATTGGGTCAAGTTTTAAAATAACCTATGTGACTTTGTGGTTTAGAGCAACTAAATTTTCAAAGCTAAAAAAGGAATTCAAGATAATGGGAACAGGTGGTTTTGAATAGCTCAGCACTCTTGACCGAGGAGCCCAATTGGTTGAGAAACATTAATTAACTGAGCCTTTCATCACCCGTACTGGATAGTGTAGTGATTCCATGGCAAAAGATTTCATGTCATCACCAGGAATAAAACTGGAACCTCCTCTTCCAAACAGGCAGGCAGATGCTATGTCAAATAAAGGTCAGGAGGGTGCCAGATCTCATTTGGCTGCCATAACAATATGATTTTTTGGCTTCTGTGGGCCATTCATTAGAGCTGATATCACACACACACTTAACTATGGCTGACCTATCATAGGGTAGAAACCAAGGGTACATATACTCCCTCAACAGAACATTACAGTAGATAAAAATTGTCATACCCAGTTTATAGACAAATGAAGTGAGTCATCGCAAGATTAAGGGATTTGTCTAAATCCACACAACTACCCGCTGCCAGAAGGCAGCCCCCAGATTCCAGTCTTGGCTCCAGTCCTACAACAGGACCTATATGTGCAGGCCCTTAAACTATCACAGAGACCCACCAACTTCAGTGGAAGCCTTTGCTGATGTAAAAGCATTCTATTGCAAAATCAGGGCCCATTTAACCATTAGAGCATACTGCCTGATAATACTAAGTCAGCAACCTCTTCTATGACTGTGTAATATAGGTCAGGATTTTAGGAGACACCAAACAAAGTCTGGGGGCTAGAGAGGCACAAGGTGTGTCGTTGTCCAGCAAATTTAATTTAAATTATTCACTACATGAAAAGTTCAATCTCTTCTATATCATGAAGACTACTTTACAAAAGATTAAAACAACCCATTTTTATATGGTCCTTAGTAAGAAAAGCATGAAGCATCAGAATTGTGAATGCTGGCACAGAGCACCATAGCGGGTTGTTCTATATTGATACCTGGCAGGAAGGCTTGTCACACCCTCTGCTGCTACTGGCATAGCTCTTTGTAGCAGCTTTCTCACAAGGAGTTGTGTGTGTGATGTACAGTTTTGCAGGAGATGAAAAGGAGGTTGCCTGTAGAGGAGGAGGGAATGTCCTAGAATGGTCCTAATGTATAATTAAAATGCTACTATTCCCAGGTGATGGAGTATCACGGGTCAGCATACAGATCTGGTGCTCTAAAATTTATTGCACCGTGCTTCTGAATATAAAGAATGAGACCGAATACAAAACCATGAGATCAGATCTGGTGAATGCAAACAATGCAGTGCCGATCAATTCCGACAATTAAACAGGTGCTGGTGCTACAGCCAAGGTTTTCCAAAGATGACTAGTGATTTTGGATGATGAGCTTGAAACGCCTTAAACGGACCCGATTTTCAGAGGGCAGGCTCGGCGCTTTCTGACAATTAGATCTCTTTAAAGGTGTCGATAGATAGACAGATAGACAGACATCCAACGTAACTACACATTTCTGAAAACCTTGGCCTTTAATTGTTTTGAAATGAGTGCATTCATGGGCAGGAGGCTACTATCCTTCAAAGATCTCTCTAGTAAAGTGACCACATTTATTTGAAAATTCAAGTATCCACTATGCATCATCCTGCATTGTAATTTGTAAATGCCTATTCTGCAAAGGCCCCAAATTTGAAAGCTTCATGAACAGACATTATGACAACATGAATCACAGTAGCAAACACCATATATCAAAAGCTATAGAACGGAACTGCAGAGATAATGGAATGCATCTCTGCAGCAGCTATTGATTTACTGAGTGAAACATAAGGAGGAGAGAGAGACAACACTGAAATTTGCTACATGTTAAGTGAAGAGACTATGGAAAGGAGGATGTATATGTAGTTAAGGTACTGAGACTCAGGTCAGATACAAGTTAATAGGCCCCTCCGGGAATGGACAACTACCTTGTATTTAATAAAACCTGATATTTTGATTGGGTGACTAAATAGTATATTATTGGAGAGATTTTCAGAGGACAGTAAGGTGCCCAGCCCTCACTTGAAGTCCATGGGAGTAAAGGCACCTACCTCCCATTTCTGCCTTTGAAAATCTTCCCCTATATAGTGCCTTGTGGCACCGAGATCAAAACCCTTTTTTGCTACATGCCATACTACACATAAGAACCTATCTCTATACTGAAGAGCTTACAATGTAAATAGACAACGAGTGGGAGGGGAAACAGAGCCAGGCACAGATGTCGCATATCCTGATATCCTATCCATAAAGCCAAA
Source organism: Emys orbicularis (assembly GCF_028017835.1). Taxonomy (NCBI): domain Eukaryota; kingdom Metazoa; phylum Chordata; order Testudines; family Emydidae; genus Emys; species Emys orbicularis. The sequence goes on from NC_088684.1 coordinate 139,323,331, forward strand.
CTGCCTCTCATACTGCCTGAGGTACAGTAACCTTAGAAGAGGCTCGGATACAAATCCTAAGAAATTGGAGATCGGTCCGTAGAAAGAACCCTCAGTGAAGGAAGAGATGCTTCGTGAAAATCTGTTAAAAAACACAATAAATAAATCCCATTTATATTGCTTCACAAAATATTCTCTTCTGAATGGTTAACTTTCTCCTATAATGGCTGATAACAGTGGTGAAATGCTCAGTGAATTTGTAAACCAGGTGCCTATAATGTGGCATAAAATGTTCATTATGCAAATCTGATTGCTCAAATCTTCATATGCAACTCATTTATTTATACTAGGGCTGAAGACACTCAATTCTTTGCCTTTCCTATGAGAACACTGCCACATTTCTCTAGATAATTGTTTACATGCCAGAGAAAAACCTTTCAGAATCCGGGGGGGGGGGAGGGGAACAACTCCCCCCCCCCCCACACACACACACACCCTCAAAATAAAAAAACAGCTCTGGCAGTAGGGGGAGAAAAAGTTATTTCAAGAATGGATTTGAACTTTTGGCTCCTTGAGCTAAGTGGGGGGTGGATTGAGCAGATAAGAAAGACATCAAAGTTCGGTCTTTAAAACGGGGTCTGAGTGACACATTCAGAGAGCATTTTATTTAAAAATAGCATTGATGTTGTTCACCAAAGTAACCCAGTTGTTCTTCCCAAATAGAGGTTAGATTCTGAATACTTGTGGGTTATAAGAAAGAAAGAGGAACAGGGCACTGGAGGTGTATGAATAGAAAATATCTGCCAGGAGAAAAATAAAAAATAAAAAAGGTAGAAATTGAACTTCATAAGGGCATTGTAGTCTTTAAGAACATCTTAAATTCACTCTTTTGAGCTAAACTAGGGAATGGGACAATGGATACAACTGGGGAGGGAATGCGGACAAAGAACTGAGAAGCAGAAGTCTCAAAGCTAGATTCCAGTATTGTCAACTTGAGCTGGACAAATACCTGATTTTTCAGTTCACTGACAGCTCTGGGAAATCAGGGAGAAACAAAACAAAAACTAAAACCACCTTGGTTTGCAGCCAATCCAACCCAACCCAACAATTCAGAAAAAAAAAAAAATAGTGAACCAGACAAGGCCATTTTGGCTTGAAGGAAACAGGTCATTCATCCAGAAATGTTTTGTTTTCTGGCCATGTTTAAAGGGCTAGATGCATAAAATGTGTATGGCTATGTCCCCATGCTTATAAAACCTTTAGTTCAGTGGTTGGGGCCCTCACCTGGGATGAGGGAGACCAAGGCTCAAATCCCCTCTTTGGAGAGGAGATTTGAACCTTCCTCTCCTGCTTGTCTCCAGGCTATAGAGCCATTCTCTCTTTGCGACAGAGAATATATGACTATTCATATACCCTATGCAAAGTGCAACAGCCTCATCAGGAGAGATGGGGAGAGACGCACACGCTATATTTCAAGCCATCTCTCCATAGCATGGGTCTTACCTATCTTACAGATGTATCATGGGGTTTAGGTGATGTTTGTAAATATCAGAGATCATCAGATGAAAGATCATGGCTTGAATCCTCCATTACACAAAGACCCCATTGTAGTTCATAGGAATTAAGTCGTGTCCCTTTAAATTATTTGAGACCCTTCTCTCTAGTGGCCCTCCCTGTCTTCCATCTCAGAAGCCACTTGATCCTAACAGAGCAACAGCATATATATGTAGCGAGGTCTTGTATGCATAAGTTAATAAACAGAGTTAGTTGTAACCCAACTGTCCCCATTTCATTCTTGATGTTATGCAGAGAGCAAAAAAATTGCAACACCCTTATACCACTCTGGCTGCATAAAACAGGGCCAGCTCTAGGCACCAGCGCTCCAAGCATGTGCTTGGGGTGGCACTTTCCAAGGGGCGGCACGCCGTCTCCCTTTTTTTTTTTCCCCACTCCCCCACCAGCTCACCTCCGCCTCCTCCCCCAAGTGCGCCGCCGCTCCGCTTCTCCCCCCTCCCTCCCAGGCAAGCCTGGGAGGAAGGGGTAGGAGGGGAAATGCGGCGCGCCCGGGAGAGGAGGCGGGCCCAGGGATTTGGGGAAGGGGTTGGAATGGGGCGGGGAAGGGGCGGAGTTGGGGCAGGGAAGGGGGGGTGCGGGACAATTTTTTTGCTTGGGGCCGCAAAACCTCGAGCCGGCCCTGGCGTAAAAGGACCTTAATGTGAGTGCGACAGATACAGGTCTGTCTCATCTTACGCTGGGGTTACGTTCCGCGGTCAGCGCATAAAGCGAAAACCGCGTATAGTCAAAATTACATTGAGTGTAATGGCGGGCGGAATCACCCACACTACAGGAACAGTATTTAAATTGTTATTTCTCCCTTTTTTTTTTTTTGCCAACCGCGTAAAGCTGAATTCGCGCATCTTAAATGCGCGTAAGATGCGACAGACCTGTACTGCAATCCCATGCAATATCTTTGGGGACCACTGTATTAAATTTATGAATTATACTGCTTTGGGGGAGGTATACCACAGCTCCTCCCAGAACTAGAAACAGTGTGTTTGTGTGTGTGGGGTAATTAATGCTAGTATCTGAAACAGTAAATAACTCCAGAGAGGTACAACCTCCTGGGGTGGCCGTCATATACTGATTCAAACTGCATTTTCCAGCGACCAGATAGACAAATAAAGGGCTTTTGTTATACAAAGGAGAGTTTAAATTAACACAGGGTCTTCGTTCTGATCCAGCAAGTGGACATGAACTTTTGTCCAAGGGGGGGCCCTATCCTGCCCAAGGGTTGGAAGGACTTGGGCTTACTAGAGCTCCTAAGACGGATGTGTGTTTCCTGGCATGTTTAGTGTGCATGGAAATCTCTTTTTTTTTAATGTTTTTCTTGTAATGCTTTTATCTTAAGAATAAATATACTGCTAAGAGAGCTGTGTGGTCACTTCTAGTTGTTGGCATTACATGATCCATAGCCTCGTAGAGAAAGAAACTCATAGGCACTGGCCAGTAAACTGGCTTGTCGGACATATCACAGAGTATGGTAGCGGGCTGTGCAGTGTCAGAAAGCAGTAGGACAAGGGCCCCTACCCAGAGACGAGTGATAGCAGAGCTCCTGAGACCTGACTGACCACTCTGAGAGTGGACCATGGAGGGGGAGTAAAAGTAAAGTTAGCCTTGAAACCGTGACCGTGAAAGTAACTGATACCTACTTCAAGGCCCCTTTGCACTGCCAGAGTGGTGTAAAGAGGCTTTAGTGTAATGAAAATCAAATCCCTTAAGTGTGAAAAATACTATGTCGGGTAAGTGGATAAACTTGCTTGTAATACTTGCTGGTGCACAATAATGGCAACAGCACCATATAATCTGTATGTCACTAGCCATAACAAAAGTGCATATCCAAGTGGCACTGCTGCTTAAAAACAGTGATTAGGAAAGCGAAAGCGTCTGTGTCACTGGGACTCATTGTTCTCTGAAGTGCGGTTATCAGAAATGGCTGTAGCATATTTACTGTATTTTCTTGTTCATCCTGACCTTTTGTATTTTCAGTTGGCAGGGCACCCAGAGATGACACTGAGGTATTAGGAACTACAAACAGAGCCGTTGCTTCATCCAAAAAATGCACACCTGTCATAATTAGTCACTCCCAATGATGTTTAGATAAGGAGGTGCCATTGCAAATAACTGATGTAAAGAGCTGCTAAAAGGAGCCATTTGCAGTGCACAAGTTTTATTGGGCGTACAAAACCCAGGAACTGCCATCGGTGACAAAGACATGTTTTTCCCTCAAATGAAGCATTTTGCAGAAATGTATTTGTGGTGATGAAAATTTTGCAGGGAAACTTTCCCAGGTGCAGGATGAGACTTTCGAGTGTAGTGGGCATGTGTTCACGTATGGCGGATGGGAGGGAGCTGGTGTTCGGGCATTCACATGGGATGTGGGAAACCCAAGTTTAAGTGTGGCAGAGGGTCTCTCTTTTTCTTAAGGTTTCATGATTTTAAAAAAAAAAAAAAAAAAAAGGGAAAATTCTTGTTTCTGCATCAGAATTAAAAATTCCAGAACCCTTGAAATGTTCACAAGACAGCGGTGCTATTTTCTCTGCAGGCCTACCAAGAACTATACTATATATTAAATGCCATCTTCTGGCATTTAGCCTATTTACACACACAAAGATATCAAACACTTGTGTAACAGCCATCTCCTCAGCAATAAGAAAGGAAAGACAACAGGCACCTACCAGCAAGAAGAGAAAGACACAGCAGCCAGCTGCAAAATGGATTCAGCGACAGCTGCTTGGTTCTGTCAGATTAAAGGAGCACCCAGCTGCTGGGAAAAAGTCCCTTTAACAGGACTAACTCCAAAGTGGAGGAAGTTAAGGACCAGTAAGTACTCCCTCTTGGACACAGTGCTCATCATAGGCAGCCTAATGCAACTGGAAAACTTCACTCTGTCAGGAAAGTATATTAGCCATTCTAGTCAAACAAAATGACACAACCAGTTTTGTTTCCTTCTTTGCTTTCAGTGAAACAATGTCTTTGCCTATTTGCAAAGATCCCATTATCACAAAACAAAACATCAGGAGTAATACAAAGGGACAGAGGTCCGTAGCAAGAGATTACAAAGATGCCTCTTAAATCCTAATGTTTTATTGAACTATTTGAGGTTCTCCAAGTTTGTTTGTTTGGTATGATAAATCCTTTCAAATCTGTCCCCTTTTTGTCTTTCTCCACAGCTACTTTATGGCCCCTTTGCAGTGCCAGACTGGTGTAAAGGACCTTCAGTGCAAATGAAAATCAAATCCATGAAGTGTGCAAATTCCCAGGTGTTCTGAACTCTCTATTTACAGCTGCTTCCACCCCTGTGGTAATAAAGGCAGTCGATATCAAATCTCCTGAGCTATCTCTTCTAGGTCAAGAGCATAATAAATCATTGCAAGCTAACAGTTGGTTTGCATGTGTGCATATCAGAATTAGAGATAATGTCTAGCAATGAGTCAGGACTCCTGGGGGTCTTACCCTCTGCTCTACCACTAACTGGCTCTTTGCCCACTTAGATCTTCATCTCTACAAAGACTTAGGCATGTGCTTAACTTTAGGCAATCTGAGTAGGGCCATTAATAAAGAGTGGGTAAAGTGAAACACATGCTTAAATCTTGGCAAGGTTAGGGCCTTAACTTCTCTGGCTATGTCTACACTACAGTTTACTTCGGTATGACTTACGTCGCTCAAGGGTGTGAATAATCCAGTGACCTAAGTGCTCGTCTCCCACCGACATAGCTACCACCTCTTGTGTGAGGTGGAGTTATTAAGCTGACGGGAGAGCTCTCTCCCGTCAGCTTAGAGCATTTTTACCCATTGCAGCAATTACTGTAGTGTACATATATGCAGTCTGTGACTCACCAGTTTATCTGTTGGACAAGCTGTGTGTACACCACCATTTTTAAACCTGACAGTTGATTGTTTTTAATTGTTTACTGATCATTTCATATTTAAAAACAATTGTGTTCAGCCCCAGGAATACAATTCCACATTGCAACCAAAGATTAGATAAGAAGTCAAAGGTATATTCCTTATGGTACTATCAGTCATAAAAATCAGACAGACATTCTATTCACCATTAGTTTTCTCAGTCTTCAGGGGAATTTGCATCCTACAGCATGTGGCAGGCGAACAAGGCAGATACATACTAGTATCAACAGACCATAGGCATGGACTGGAGAATTAAGGCAGAGAGTGGCACACAGAACTTCAGGGTACGTTTCCTGGAGAGATACTGAAGAAGAACAGGCTTTACTGGCTAATATGTTTAGAATCTAAGGTCATCACAGTTGATGATGATGTTTTCCCAAGATCTAATTGATATGCATTGAGATAAACATAACTAGCAAGAACATCTGGAACAGCACCATTGGTGGTTCCCACTAGTGTTACAAGCAGAACTAGAAATGAGCCCAAACCCCAACTCTTTCTACTTTGGTTCTTATGTAGCCCCCATAACTAGTATCTGAGCACCACACCGAGTCAGGAACTGAGCCCAGGTCTCCTGAGTTCCAGTCCGGTGGCTCAACCACATGTCATTCTTCTTCTGGTATATGCAGAGGAAGTTCTGAACTTACAAATTGGCTCCTCCCTCTACCACCAAAATCCTGTTACTTAAAAGCAAGCTTTGAATTTGCCTCCAAACATTGCTATTCCAGTCCATATTGAAGCACAAACAAACAACAGAAACCATTGGCACTGGTTAAGTGGGAGTCTACAATGGGAAATGCAGTGCCATAAATAAGACACAAATGTGCCTAGGTAGACCCTTTCAACACATGGCATTTCTCCCCCTCTCCCTTTTCTTTCAAGGAAAAGAGACTGTTCTCGGTGTCCTGATGTTGTAGTGGAAATAGAATTTGTGACAAATCTGCTTAACAGAAATATATATATTGTTGTTCTTCCCTTTGTGCTAAGCATAGGTGCCGGCTCTGTGAAATCACTTAGCAGGTTGTGAATGAAGCATGAAATGAAAAATCCTTGCCCGTTGCACAGAGAGAATACAGACAGTGCCCTATAATTTATTATGCTGTGATATGTGCTGTGTGCTAGACTAACAAAGAAACAGTTAGTACCTTGAAACCTTCAACCTCTACTTTCTCTTTGTATCATTTTCTTCACTGCAGCTGCCCCTTCTTCCGTAGCTAGGCTGAAGCATCAAAAGAGAAAGAAGATCCATTTTCCTTTGCCTGAAAGAAAAACAGAGGGTCTGATTCAAATTTTACACTGGTGTAAATCCATTGATTATTCATGTTTTACTCCAGTGAGAGAGGAGAATAAAGTCCAATTAAAAAAAAAAAAGAAAGAAAAGATGTTCTCATATATATATACATATACATATACATATACACATACACATACACATACACACATGCATTCACATCCACAAACCCAATGCCTTGATTTAATCTTTAAGCAAACAAATTAAGATCTTGGTATAGTTTGTTGCTGGTGTTCCTTTTTTCCACTTGACCTGCTGAGACTTGGTGCTCTTTTATCTCAGTCATGCTGGAAATAAAAAATAATCCCATCTCCAACTACTCTCCAAACACCAGGACATCAAAGTTTTTTCTTATACAAGTTCTCCTATAACTTTTTTTTTTAAATGACGTGTGTTTTAACAAAGGGAAGAAAATATGAAGCCTGTTTTCTGCTATGGAGCCACATAAAAACAAGGGATAGGCTCAGGCAGCACAATAGAGTGTTCATAATGAAAAAAGGCTTCTCTTAGCCAAAGTGCAGACAATGAAAACGAGAGCTCCTCTATCTCACTCATCCTGCCCTCTCCCTGCTGCTGGTTTATATTTGGCACCTTCACAGGAACCAGTTTCTGGTTGTCAATAGGGATTAAACTACTTGATTGCTGAGCCACAGAGTCTCTGGTGGGGACTCTCCTGTGCAGTCTCTCCCAGCAGTAAAGAGGTGGTTTCCAGTGGCCTAAAACAGGGTTTTAACAGAAACCTCACAACCTCCTTGTACCAGGTGCAAAGTAGGACTCAGCCAGCCTCTTACAAGGCTGAAAAGATGAGAGACCTTTCTTACACTAATAGAGGGTTGGAATAATTCACTAATACTCACATAAAAATGATAATCAGATTTAGTAAGCACAGCCAGGCTGCTCAACATAAAGGGGGAAGTTACTGAAGGCACAAAGGGCAATTTTGGTACCTGATTCCCATTGAAAGTTAAAGGGCATCTGGTGCCTGACTCCTCACTTTGAGTCTTTGAAAGCCCGCCCAAACGCAAGAAATTTTCCAGACGTGCTTAAGTCCCATTGACTTTCAGCGAGACTTCTGCTGGGATTTGCAAAGGACTCTAAGTAAGCCAGGCTTGGTCTACATTTCACAGTTTTACTGGTATCGTTGTGTTGGCTAGGAGCGTGACAAAAAATAATCTGAAAACCTCACACCCATTAGCCGACATAGTTATGCCATCAAAACACTCAGCGTGGACAACTATCCTGTGCAAAGTGCTTTTGCCAGCATAGCTAACGTTGTATAGGGAAGTGGTATAGTTATCTCAACAGAACTCCTCTTGCTGGCATACGCTGCGCCTCTACCAGGGAGCTTTGCCGGGATAGCTATGGCAGCAAAGGCTCTGTAGTGTAGGCAAGCCCTAATTTTCTTAGGCTCCTTTGAAAGCCCCAACCATAGGCTCTGAAATGCCTCAAGATTTTCATAAAAATGTAGGGCTGGAAGGGACCTCAAGAAGTCATCAAGCCCAGCTCCCAGCACTGTGGCAGGATCAAGTAAACCTAGATCATCCCTGACAGCTGTCTGTCCAATCTATTCTCAAAAACCTCCAATGATAGGGATTCTACAACCTCCCTTGGAATCCTATTTCTCTCAGGGACGTGACTGGAACATGGGCAGTCAGACTTAATGGTCAGAGCTCTTCGGGTAGGCAGACCTGGAGGTTAGAGGAGAGCCGAGCTAGAGTCTAGGATCAAGGCCAAGGGACACCCAGGAGCGTAGTTGGGAACAGAGCTGAGGGTCAGAGCCAGGGATCAGAAGCCGAATTCCAGAGCCAATGAGTGAGCCAGAGACTTGGTCAGGAAGTAGAGCCAGTAGTTTTGAGGATGGTCACTTCTGACGAGAGAGACTTGGATTGAAAACTTGACTTTCAATCCAAAAATGGACATTTCAACAACATTTTAAGACCCCAAAAGTTGTTGCAAAATGGAATTATTGTCCTCAGGCCAGCTCTACTTACAGCTGGTAAAGATAAAAAGAAAGAGGAAATACACTAGATTAAAGGGGAAAAAATAGTAAAAAATGTACAAAAAAATTCACAGGTTTCATTTTTCATGTTTTCTGTTTGCATTTTTCCTTCTTTCGCCTATCGCACCCCCACCCGTTTTCGGGGGGGGGGGGGAAATGTAAAAAGAAAGGGCAAGTGTGGGGAACCAAATCCTTTTGAATCAAGAAAAAAATTCATCTTCAAAACCTCTGGACAGAGTAATTTTGAATTTTTCGCTCTCAGTAGCCGTGGTAGAAAAATAGTAAACCTCTGACTGGGGGACATAATTAGGGAAAGAGCAGCTAAGTAGGATACACCATTATGATCCATGTATATCCACTTGAAATGATGTAGCCCATCTCCCACATCAGCATCCTAAGGAACAGTCTTTCCTAGAATATCGTTACATCAGCAGTAGGACAGCCATAACGGGATGTGCATTTAGCAGAGAAATACAAGCACAATATGCCAGACTGCATTAAAATCCAGGTTGTAAAACAGAGTAACATTAATTCTCTGTAATGAAATAATGATGCCTGGAGTTCTGTTTTGCATAAAGAGGCAAGTGTTAGGCTGTGTCTTGCTAGCGTATGTTGCCCCAGAATGAGGAGACTGACAGAAGAATAATTCCATTAGGTGACCCTGCCCGTCGACTCAGGGTACCAAACAATTATTTTAAAATAAAACAAGGAAGAGATAAAGTACTGAAAAATAATGCTTCCTTTCTCCCACCGTTTGTCTAGTCTATTTACATTTAATCTCTGTGGAGCAGAGACTGTTCCTACTGTGTGCTTTTAACAGCATCTAATACAATTATAACACGTTGTTTATTAGTCCTATTGGAGTAGTAATTCTATTCCCGAGCCAAGATTACGGCCCCACTGAGCTAGTCAATGCACGTGCACACACATAATGAGAGAGAGTCCCTGCTCCGAAGAGCACACAGTCTAAATAGCAAAGAGAAGCAATGGCTGGGAGAAGAAACAGAAGTGCAGCAAGACTAACCCAATGTCAGTGGGAGAATCAGGAATAGTAACCACATCTCCTGAGCTCCAGCGCAGTGCTCAGTCCACTAAATGACACTTCCCTTTCTCCCACCTTTTTATCTCTTCAGTTGTGAGTTATTCCTTGCAGGAACAGTCTCCTATGTAGGGTATGTCTACTCTGCAATTGCAGGCGTGATTGCAGCATCTGTAGACATACCCTAGCTTTGATCTCGGTAATTACTCAGGAGAGTAGCCGATGATGAAGCCCGGGCTGCTGCAGCTTCACTGTTTCAGTACCCACCCTAGCTAGACCAAAGCTAGGTTGGGTACGCCTACATGAGCTGCTGCAATCACACACCCCAATTGCAGTGTAGACAAATCTCAAGTGCATGTACAGTGCCTAGCACACGGGGACCTAGATGTTTGTTGGAGCCTCTAATAACTACTATAATTCAAATAATATTACTTTAAAAAAAACAGGAAGTCCCTCGGACCCCTCTGAAAACACAGGAGGGATACAGGAGTACAGGATTGTATGGTCTTTCATGCCAGGGGAGGGGAAATCCAAAATATGAAATCTAGCATCACACCTATACCACCTTTCACCTAATCGTCTTCAATCCACTTCAACCTTTAACACTGTTTGCCCTTGTTCAAAATAACTGGAGATCGTCAGTCTTGCAAAACTTCCCCAGTAGTGAGTGAAGAATCAAAACCATAATGCAGTACTTTTATTACACACCTGTCAGCATTTATTTGTTATCTTCTCATTGCCGTGGATGGAGTGGAGTCTGACACTAACAAGCCAAACTGTGTTGTACAGGAGTTTATTACCTTATGTTTCAGCCTGCTAACCATCTACCAGACTATACAATGCATCCATGCAGAATATCCACATTATTGCATTTAATCTAGTTAGGAGTCCACACAGATTGTATCCATCACCGATAAATAAATAAAAAAAGCTAGCTCTCATAAATATGTACAAGCAAATACAAAACTCCATCTCAGTGCCCTGGTTCTCTGGAGATGGCATTATTATTATTCCTCATCCAAATAACTACTACATCTCAATGATAAAGCAGAAGATTATGTGTCACTTGCTAATAGAATTAAAATATATGTAGTGGGTAAGAGGTCATAGGGGTGTCTACACTTTGTGGTTACAGGAAATTTATTATCTAGGCACAAATGGATGAAATACGACTGGGGAGTTAACAGCCAGATTTGGAAATTTTGTTGCTGCTGTCAGTTTAATTCAGTACCTGGTTCCTGCAACATTATTTTAAAGCATTTAATAAATAGAGTGGCAATCTTAAAAATCTAGTGGAAGCATTAATGTCTGGGTTTTTTTTTTTTACCCCCGTTCTGCAATTGTTATTTGCCTGCCTGCCTCTCATACAAAGCCCCTGGAGGTTTCAAGGTAATATATGGAAATCATTTGATAACCTAGCTGCATAGTATTCAATTCCCAGAGGAGCTAGTGTATCTCCAGCAACAGTGGTGTAACATAGAACTTTTAATGTGTTTTTCCATCAGTGCAATTCATCAATTGGCTTTTTATTCATTATGCCAGGACAGCAATGGACCTATTTTCAGGACGGATTGCAAACAAACAGCCCCCTTGTGAATCAGTGCAGCAAGCTGCCTATTGTTTCCTTCTAAATCCTTTCTTAGCATGAATTTAATGCCGACAAAGAATGAGCATCCAGTGGGCTAAAGTGCCAGCCTAGGAGTCAGGAGACCCTTATTTACTTTCCTACTCTGCTACAGACTTCCTGTGTGACCTTGGGCAAGTCACTTAGCCTCTCCGTGCTTCAGTTCCCCATCTGTCAAATGCAGATAATAGCATTTCCCTATCTCAGAGACTATGATCTTTTGAGGTTTCCCCATCACCAACTAATGTATGTCCTTATCTTTTATTGTTTCTCTCTTCTTCAGCAACACGAAAAGGAGGGACCTCTTTGGGTTTGTTGGTTCAATAAAAAGATGATATACCCACCCTCTACACATTTCTTATTTGTTGTTGATTTGACGTGTCAGGTTCCATACTCTACACTACGAGGTAGAGACATTCTTCTGACTCACACTGATAGCCAGATCAGGTGTCCTTACTAGCAAAAGGTTGAGAGGCAAAAGCTCTAAGGCAGATGGAATTAAGGGTAGAGGCTGAGGTAATTGTTTAGGAGGAAGATCAGGCTGAGGTTTGTGTTTTTTGTCATCCAAACTAACCATAAAGAAAATGCCTGGAGGGAGGTAAATTTGGACCATATTCACTCTGTGTGTAATATTAAGAGCAGGGTCAAAATGCCACCTGCTTACAGTACATAAATTACCATGCCAATATGACAGATCATCTAACATGCACATTCAAACATGCCTTCCCACCTGTATCCAAGCATCCACGTCCTGGTATAATTTGTTAGAAATGGTGAAAGATATTCAAATTGTGCTAATGTTGATGCAAAACACAGAGCCTATTTCCATAAGCCACATCCTATTCTACTTAGAATGCAAAGTGCCTAGAGATGTAGACAGTACTATTTATGAACTTGGAAACATTTTCCTTGTGAGTTTATAAAGGCACTGAACATTTCATTTAATGCACAAATTTGCTGAAGATTGTAGTAATTATAATTTCAGGAACACAATGTCAAGAAAAAAGCAAGACAAGAAATCACCATTTGCTGTTGCCAGACTCAGAAATTATCTGGAAGGCACAGAATGCTGGTCTCAGAATACACTGAATACATGGAATTCACTCTGTGCGTTTTTCAGCATATGAGAGAACCAGGGCACAGTGCTTCTCCTTTGCATTTTCAGTAGGTGGAAAACAAATATGTTTTTCCTTTTTCTCACTTCACTTGAGGGACAGTAAGAGCTGTACAGAAACATCTGTATCAAACAGGTGCGCTAAGATCTTTGGAACAGCATTATCCCAAGACAGGAAACCAAAACATATCTCCAAGCACTGGAGCAATTAAAAAAAACAAAAACAAAACAACAACAACAAAAAAACCCACACCCTACAATGGTAAAACCAACCAGACAGAAAAGCTGGGGCAATCAAGAGACAGCACAGACACAAAGCCTCAGTAAGACAGCGCTCCAACAGAAGTATATGAACTGCAGTACAAACCATCAGATTCTTGAGAAATTAAGGTTATCATCTATACTGACCTAAGGTGACAGTGGAAACATCAACGGTGAAGGGTGTGCAGTAAACAAGCAGTTTGCAATCTTCTTGTGCAGAACTGTACACCCCAACACTTAAGAAAGAGCAAGTGCCTAGCACAAAATCTAAACACATGTAAGATTTTGCACACACAGATGTGTGCATGCCACAGTAGACACATTCTTTAAAGTGTAGAAATATAATTACAGTACATTTAGGTTTAAAATCTGCTTGATTGTGTTAAGGGTAAAGAAAACACTGGTGCACTTAAACACTTAGTAAACCCCCAGCCCTTCCCACTTATTTATACTCTCTAATTTGGGACAAATTCATCCCCGTAGTCAGTCAAAGGGCTCTGAACCCAATAACACAAGGCCTGATGAGTCTGCACACCTACATGTTAATCACTGAAAATGTCAACTATTCCGAGCTACATGCTCACTGACCTAGTTTGTAAAAGTGGTTGTGCATGTCGTGCATGCAGCTCACTTGCAGAGTTTTGAAAGTTCAATCCTTGGTATTTAACTGTCTGATCTGAGATCTTTGTTATAAAAATGAATATCTATGTACTGTGTATACATGTAGACATACCGGCATGCTTTTCAAATGTTCTTGCACTTGGATATCTAGCACAGGTCATCAAGAACTTGCTTCTCAAAGGACTGAAGGAAGTAACTGGTCTCTACATTCTCATCCCAAAAATTTTTTGGGAAAGATTAATAGTCCTATTCCTTTAAAACTCCTCTTATCCTATCTTATCTTATCGTAGGGTGAAGGATGGAGGATACCTAGGGAGGTAGTGGAATCCAGGGCCGCCCAGAGGGGGGGGACAAGTGGGGCAATTTGCCCCAGGCCCCGCAGGGGTCCCCACGAGAATGTCGGAGGCTCCCCCCCACCTCTGCCTTCCCACATCCCCCGGCGCCTCAGTGCGCCGCATCCAGGAGCGGCCCGGGACAGAGCTAAAGCGGCTTGGCTCCGCTGGAGCCTGAGCTCCTCCCACTCGGAGCCGCGTGGTAAGGGGGCGGGGCCTGAGCACATCCCGCTCAGAGCCGTGTGGTAAGGGGACGGGGCTGCGAGCTGCGGCCGAGTGGCGGGAGCTCAAGTCCCGTGGAGCCACACTGCTTTAGCACTGTCCAGGGCCGCTTCTGGACGCGGCGCGCTGAGGCTCCGGGAGGGGGGGTAGGCAGGAGGAAGCAGCATGGTAAGCCCCTCTGAGCCGGACAACACCCTGACTCCCCTCCCCCAGCTCTGACCCCACGCTCCGAGCCCAGCCCCTCTGAGCCGGGCACCTCCTGACCACCACCCCCCCGCAGCCCTGACCCCCAGCTCCGAGCCCAGCCCCTCTGAGCCGGGCACCCCCTGACAAACCCCCCCCCCCCCCCGCAGACCTGACCCCCAGCTCTGAGCCCAGCCCCTCTGAGCCAGGCACCCCATGACAACCCCCCCCCGCAAACCTGACCCCCAGCTCCGAGCCTAGCCCCTCTGAGCCGGGCACCTCCTGACCACCACCCCCCTCGCAGCCCTGACCCCCAGCTCCGAGCCCAGCCCCTCTGAGCCAGGCACCCCCTGACCACCACCACCCCCCGCAGCCCTGACCCCCAGCTCTGAGCCCAGCCGCTCTGAGCCGGACCCCCCCCGAATCCCCCCCACAGCCCAACCCCTGTGAACCGGGCACCCCCCGACCCAGAGCCCAGCTCCCCACCCAGCCCTGGGCAACAACAGCGCCACCCCCAGGCAGCGACAGCCCATTGGCACCAACCATCACCATCACCCAGTGACAAGCCATTATGTAATTGCAAATGTATGCATACCATTAAAGCATTTAATGTTTTGAAATAATGTATTTTGTGTATTTTCAAATTATTAAATATTAATTTTTGAATGTATTTCACTGGTTAGTATGTATTTGGAAATGTAAAAATATAGTATTGCAACTTTTTTTTTTATGGAAGGGGCCCTCGAAATTGCTTTGCCCCAGGCCCCCTGAATCCTCTGGGCGGCCCTGGTGGAATCTCCTTCCTTAGAGGTTTTTAAGGTCAGGCTTGACAAAGCCCTGGCTGGGATGATTTAGTTTGCGATTGGTCCTGCTTTGAGCAGGGGGTTGGACTAGATGACCTCCTGAGGTCCCTTCCAACACGATATTCTATGATTCTATGGAATTGCATTGAATAAACATGGATTATCTTGTAAGAAACACGCATCTTGCCAGATAGGAAGAAATATGAAGGGCTGTATGGAATCCGTGCCTTCTCTGAACAGTATTTTGCTTCAGTTCCCCCAACTAATAATTATTATATGTAAATTCTTAGAGTAGACTTGCAAAGAGAAAACTGCATGGCTGTATTTGACATCTGCATATTTCTTCCATGGCTTATAATTCTGCACATAGACAGATGCCTGCTTGTGTAAATCTGCCATTTGACTTTATGAATCTCATGAGTTGTAGTGCAAGCAGCCCGGCTTTTTTGTAAAAATGGTGGAATTAGTGAGACTCAACAGTGCGGGGTATTTTTGGATGAACAGGTACCTAAATGTGAGCAGATTGAAGGAGACATGGATACGCTGTTTGACTGCGAAAATGATTAGTAGTAACCCCAAATGATTCATATAGAATAGAATGTTTGCCTGACACTATCTCACCTGAAGCTAAATGCCTTTGAAGCAAACACCTCAGTCTTTAAAATGCATTTATACCTAGGAAAAATGAAGGGAATTGTCCTTCAGAGATCCCATAGACTTGTTAGACTCCTCTGTGTGCTTGAAAGGCCTCAGTTATCTTGACATTCATTAAGAGATGATTTCTGGGGTCATGGATTCTGAATTTATTATGTATTCTAATAAATACAAAGGACTTTTCTGACTTGAAAATAGATTGGGGGTCCTGACATGAAGGGCTGGTCTGCCTGTGTAGAAAGAGGTTTTGCCAAGACTGGATGCAGGAAACTGGAATTATCCAGTGGTCTTGTTCAGGGATATTAGTGACCGGGGGGGATGGGGAGGGGATCTCTCTGTTGGAGGCTGTCTGCTTTTAACAAGAAGGAGTTATCAGAAATGAATGGGGCCTGTGGCCACATACCTCAGGCTGTGATATTGTCTGTTCTCCTAAGCTAAGCAAAATCATGCCTGATGAGTTCTTGGATGAGAGACCACTGAGAAACATGGAAGTGGGGCAGGGGGAGGTTCAGTAGGCAAGGCTCTTCCTCTGAATCACTCCCAACCCAGCATTTGTGGGTTGCACTGTGGGAGACGGTCTCTTTGAATGAAAGGGGACACTGAGTACCTGAGGTTACCACATTTTACTATGGTGCTACCCAAAATGAAGGTATTGGCCAGGACCAGCCAAGAGAGCTAAATCTCCTAATTCTACAGACCTATGAGGTTCTGAGACTGTGTTACAAATTCAGAATGATGAGTTCATTGCTGAAAAAGTGGGCTTCAAGGGAGCAGGAATGAATTTCAACAAATCATAGGTGACTCCCAAGTGCTTATCCCAGTCAGTGGGACTTGGAGACTCATCTGAAGAGGAATGTAGGACCCCTTTCCCTATGCTTGCATCTTCCCTCGCTGCAGCAGACAGCGCATAATGTCTAGTGCAAGCATGAATGGAAGACTACATCGCCACCTTGCAGATGTCCATAATCAGGATGTGTGCCACACACATGCTGCTGAGGGGGAATGCAGTGTGGTTGAGTGCCCTGTCAGCTTATCGGGAGGCGTTCCCTCTTTGACAGCATAACACATGGTGATGCAGATGGCAATCCATTTTGAGAGTCTGAGTTGTAACTGGTTGATCGCACACATGCTCAGCACAAGAAACACAGAGCTGGGAAGAAACTTGAAAAGGTTTTGCCCTATTGGGGTAAAAAGCAGGAGCTTGAAAAATGTCCAGGGTATGGAGCCTTCCCTCATCCTTGTGAGTATGTGGCTTTCAGAAGGAAACTGGCACATACAGAGATGGATTCAGGTGAAAATCAGATACCACTTTTGAGAGGAACTTAGGGTGTAGTCTAAGCTGAACTTTGTCCTTGTATAAAACTGTGCGTGGCACATCAGTGACTAATGCAGTTCTCCCACCCTCCTAGCAGAGGTGAAGGCCACAAAGAAAGCTACATTGCCAACAAATATAGAAGCAAGCACTGTACTAAAGGCTTGAAAGGAGGGTTGATCGTAGCGGACAACGCTAAATTCAAATCCCAAGAAGGAGCTGGGTCACTGACAGTCAGGAACAATCTATCCAGACCCTCCACGTATGAGGTCACGATAAAAGATAGATGGTAAGCAAAAACAGTCTTACCATCTATGGCAGGGTGGAACAGTGAGATGGTCCTTAATGGAACTGATGGTTACACCTGACTCCTGAAGGTGCAAGAGATTGTCCAGATTTGGCAAGGGACACCCCCACACCTACAGCATAATGCAAGCACTCAAAGAAGAATCAGTTCCCATTTGGTGGGAAATACCATGATTTCAAAATCAGTTTTCATTCTAAATAATTCAGAAATTTCCTGAAGAATGAAATTTTCAAGAAAAATTTTGTTTCGGGTCAATTGAAAGTTTGGTTTCGATAAAATCAAGATGTTTTAAATGATCAGAAACTAAATGAATTTCACATTATAAAACTTACAATATAAAATTTCAAAATGAAAAATCAAAATGAAAAATCAATGGTCGGTTTTGAAGATGTGAAAGCAAAGTCTAAACATCTTAAAAATGCTTCATTTTGATGTTTTTAATGAAATTTCATCAAAATTAACATCCCCGTGCAAAAGTTTTGAGTTTAACAAAACAGCATTTTCCAATGGTGAAGTGTCCATCAGTAAATTTTTAACCAGCTCTACTAATTACCCTGCTTCATATGTATGAAGATGCATTTAAGATATTTTAAGATTCTAAGGCTTTCAAGACTTGGATATTCTTAAATGAAAATGAAGAAGGGGCAAATTATTTTATAGAATGTCTGAAAAGTTCCCTAAGTGGAAGAATTCATATTTATATGCAGCACACTTGACTTTACTTGTGTTGTTAGAAAGTGTGCTGTTTCACCAAGGGAAAGTCTAACACACAGCTGTCTTAATAAGCTTCTCTGTGTATAAAGGCTTTACTTTCTGAAACCTAAAAAGACAAAAAGAAAGGGTGAAATATTACACCTTGGTCCTTGAGGAAATTTCAACCCACAAGATACTCTTGCTGCCATGAATAAAAGCAGAGACAAGGTCTAAGACAAGGTTTCAACAGCAGGATGGGAGGGGAGCGCGGAGAAAGAAAGAAAGAAAGAAAGAAAGAAAGAAAGAAAGAAAGAAAGAAAGAAAGAAAGAAAGAAAGAAAGAAAGAAAGAAAGAAAGAAAGAAAGAAGAAAAAAAAAAGATTAACAAGTTTCATCCCAATAGCAAATAGGATTTTTTCCTGCCAAGGTTAGCTGACACAAGCACAAAAATATAATAGCTATAAATTTGTCTCCAACAAGATCTATTGTCACTTTCAGATGATGGAACCTGTTTTATCATCCAACTTTTAAAATATATACACAGAGGAAGACATGCTATTAACCTATAAAATAATACTGGTTTTGAAATTTTAAGAAGATACACATACGGGGTGTATTATTTGAAGTGAAAATAAAATAAAAAAAACTAGTGGGTGGTTAACCATTTCTTCAATGAAACATATATTTTCTAAAGTTTGAATGAAAGATTCTAGTCCATTTTACTCATTCACGTAAATCCCACATAAATTGATAGTGCGACTTTTGAGACTAAAGTGAAGCCAGATTTGGCCTTCCTACATACAGCACTAGCTAAGGCACGCAGTACAGAATCTCACCCATAGAACCTAACAGAGAATGAGATCTTTTCTAAACGTTTGGTTGAAGTATCCTATAGGATTCTGTAGCAGAGACAGCATTATTCATTAAATTGCATAGGATGGCTCTAAAACCCATACAAATATGGGCAGAACGTGCACCCCCCCCCCATTCGGGGAGGCTAATCCCCTGCCCTGCCCCATCCACCCGAGACCACACCCCACTCCGCCCCATCCACCCGAGGCCACGCCCCTACTACTCTCACCAGCTGGACCACCGGTGCAGCCTCAAACGCTGGCCGGCGCAAGCCTGGGCCAACCTGCCAGCACCTGCAGCAGTCCCGAGCCCCAGGGTTGAGCTCTGAACCTGGGCCACCCAAAGGAGTTGTGAGCCCCACCATAGCCCGGCCCCGGGGCTGCGGGAGGGAGCATTAGCATAGGTTTGGGCAGCCTTAGCCTTCCCCAGCCTTCATTACCCACCGTCCATGCATACAAAAATGATCATGTTTTACTGGATAGTAACAACAAACAGGGGAGTTTTGCAAGTGAGTTTTCCAGGTGAAGGAGGAGCAATTACATGACCCTTGGGGTGAGTTTATTGTCTGTTAGTTGGTCTGGCGTTGAGTGCTTGCCATTTGCCTGCTTGACTGAAGTTTATAGTGTGGTCTGTTAGGGGACGGAGGGCCTGTGTGCTGAGCCTAGCAACCTGCTTGGGAAGGCTGAGAACTTCCTAAGGAGACTCGAGCCTGCCATCCTTTGATCTCTATTCTCTTTAGGATCCCTTGATAATGGAACAGCACTAACTCAGGGAGAACAGGAGTTTAAAAACCAGCTCCTAAGAGACCATCGGAATAGCTAGCAGGGGAGTTTTTTAAAGGAGTTTAGACCAGGAGTGTGAGAGCCAGATACACCTAACAAACCATCTCTAAATTTAGGTCAATAGACAGCTACCCAAAAAACAAAGAACAAAAACATCCTAGCAAGAGTAAAAATAAATAAATAAATAAAAATGTGGGTAGATTCCATGAGCGGAATGAGAGCTATCCAGTTAATTGTTCTGAATACAGCATGTACGATTACCTGCATTGTAAGCAGGTGGCATATGTGTGCATTCACTGCAAGCAGACTCTCAATGCACAGATGAGATTGATGGTGTTTGGGGGAGGAATTTAGGTTTATTAGGAACTAGAGAGGAGGAGCCTATTTAGGAAGGATGGGTTCCATCTAAACCAAAAGGGAACCAAAGTGCTGGCATGTAAAATTAAAAAGGTCATAGAGGAGTTTTTAAAATAAGGGCTGGGGGAAAGGCAACAAGTGTGGAGGAGCACATGGTTTGGACAGAGACATCCCTTAGGGGAGGAGATATTAAAAGGGATACTCTATATCCTAGTAAAGGGGAGAGGATAGAAGTTGATAAAGTACAGATAGGAACTGAAGAGAAACAGAAACGAAAAATCTTAAATGAGTCAACCAGTGTCATAGAATCTTCACCCAAAAGTTCTGAAGGAACTCAAATATAAAATTGCAGAACTAACTACTGCAGTCTGTAACTTATCACTTAAATCAACCTCTGTACCAGATGACTGAAGGATAGCTAATGTAACATTGATTTTATTTTTAAATTAAGATCAGATGTCTTTCCAAAACATCTGCCATAGGAATTATTTTGGGGAAGTTCTCTGGCCTGTGCCAGAAGCAATCCTGACAACTGCAGGCCAGCAGGCCTAACTTCAGTACCAGGAAAATTAGTTGAAACTGTAGTAAATAACTCATTTATCAGACACACTGATGAACACGATTTGTTGGGGGAGAGTCAATGTGGCTTTTGTAAAGGGAAATCATGCCTCGCCAATCGATTAGAACACTTTGGGGGGGGTCAAACAAACATGTGGACAAGGGTGATCTATGGATATAATGTACTTGAACTTTCAAAAAGCCTTGGACAAAGTCCCTCAACAAAGGCTCTTAAGAAAAATGAGCAGTCATGGGGTAAGAGGGAAGGTGTTCTCATGGATCAGTAACTGGTTAAAAGATAGGAAACAAAGGGTAGGAATAAATGGTCAGTTTTCACAGTGGAAATATGTAAATAGGGGATCCCCTAAGGATCTGTACTGGGACCGGTGCTGTTCAACACATCTGGAAAAAGGGATGAACAGTGAGGTGGCAAAGTGTGCAGATGATACAAAATTAGTCAAAACAAGTAACTCCAAAACAGACTGCAAACAGTTACAAAGCGATCTTGCAATCTGGGTGACTGGGCAACAAAATGGCAGATGAAATTCAATGTTGATAAGTGCACAGTAATGCACACTGGAAAACATAATCCCAACTATACATACAAAATGACGAGCTCTAAATTAGCTGTTACCACTCAAGAAAGAGATCTTGGAGTCATTATGGATGTTTCTCTGAAAACATCTGCTCAATGTGCAGCTAAAGCTAACAATGTTGGAAACCATTAGGAAAGGGATAGATAAGACCAAAAATATCATAATGACACTATATGAATCCATGGTACACCCACGGCTTGAATACTATGTGCTATTCTTGTTGCCCCATCTCAAAAAAAGATACCCTCCTCCATACTTTTTCCAAATCTAATGTAGCAACAATGATTAGGGGTATGGATCAGCTTCCCTATGAAGAGAGATTAAAAAGACTTTTCAGCTTGGAAAAGAGAGGACTAAGGAGGGGATATGACAGAGGTCTATAAGATCATGAATTGCGTGGAGCAAGTGAATAGAAAGTGTTATTTACCCCATCACATAACACAAAAACCAGGGCTCAGCTAATGAAATTAATAGGCAGCAGGTTTTAAACAAACATTGTGTACTTCACACAACACAGTCAACCTGTGGAACTCATTGCCAGGGGATGTTGTGAACACCAAAAGTATAACTAAGTTCCAAAAAGGTATTAGGTAAGTTCATGGAGGATAGAGCCATGAATGGCTATTAGCAAAAGCAGTCAGGGACACAACCCTATGCTCTGGGAGTCTCTAGACTCCTGGCTGCCAGAAGCTGGGACTGGACAACAGGGGATGGAGGACTTGACAATTACCCTGTTCTGTTCATTTCCTCTGACGCATCTGGCACCAGCCACTATCAGCAGCCAAGATGCTGGACTAATTGGACCATTGATCTGATCCAGTATGGCCATTCTTATGTTCTTAGTAGGTTTCTTTCAGGGCTGAGTCAGAAATTCACAGACACTTAAGACACATACAGTTGGAATAATCAAGAAATTAATGCAATTTTGCTTGACCTTTTAAAAACATCTAACACAGAAAAACAAATTTTGATGGTTCCTTTGATGGTCACTGAAGAAAGATTTTACTTTATCATCAATAACTTTTCTACTTAATAACCACCACACACATTGCTTCATGCTTCTTTTATTCTTGATTCCTTCTACATTCAGAGGCACAGGACTTTGTTCATTTCTTGTAAACACACAAGATTGCATCAAAGAAGATACCAAACTTCATCAATTTCTACTCCCAACAGAAAAATCTCCAGGGCCCTGAACTTTCACTAGCTGCTCAGGTCAAAAAAGGGGAAACACTAATATAACATGAAGAGTTATTCTTATTCAGTGCAATTAATCACATGATTTAGGATAGAGGGAAAGATAATTACTTCATAGAGTTTGAGAAATCAGGGTTTAAAGTAAATAAATCCAGAACTTAAGAATAGAATGTAACAGAGAGGGCAGCTGATACTGCTGATATACCGTAATTATGACAAACTTGCAGGTCTTGCACATATTTAGAAATGAAACCTTTTTGCCGCAAGCTATCAATTGACATCATTTCAGGATATCAGGTTGTGGTCAAAAAATCCTTACAGAAAAGCAGAAAATAGTAAGATATTTCATATTTCTCTTGTGCTGAAAAAAGATTGAACTGAATGTTTTGAATTAATGGACATCATGAGCTAGAGTTTTCAATGGGTGGTCTTATTATTTCAAGTGATGATACTAATGATCATGCTAGGAAAAATGATAGCAGTTATATCTGTGAAACACTCCTGAAATGAATGCTTTGAATAGAATTGTAAATGTTATTCTTAGAAACCTTTGAGAAACATACCCACAAGCTCAGGATGATCTGGGTTTCAGTTTGTGATACTACTTGCAAAATCCTAGTATGCTGGGTATCTAAAACAATTGTGTACATTTCATTAATGCATTTTTCTAAGCTCAGAGGAAACCTTTGCTCTTGCTGAAATAATTTTTGCTTGAGTAATGTTCTCACAATCTTTTAAAACATCCATAGATAGATACGTGACATACACTTTATGTGCTTTGCTTCTTACCTTGAGGTCTGGTGTGCATCCTTGAAGCAACAACACCGAAAATAACAGTCCATGTTACAGCCAGTCCTTTGAAAATAATAGCCTTTGGAATGCATTCTTATTACTGCATGTGATTTCCCCCAGTGGCACTGGACGGTCCAAGGTAGAAAGAATAGGACTCCCCTCCCTCTTGGCTTTAAGATTTTGCCCACCATTTGTAAAAGATGAGACTAAAGCAAACAGTTAGTGATCCCATTACACATCCCTTGAACCTCAACAAATGCTAAATGCAAAGATCTAAAGCCTGCAGAAATCAGCAGACAAACTTCTCCGATTGACTTAAATGGGCATTGAATCTACCCATTTCAAATGATGTGAACATTACAGATCTGGAATGCAATCCAGTCACGTAAGTTAAGAAGAGTCAGACTGGTATAGTATTTGGAAGGGAGACATGAGCTCTTTTGCATATCTGACTCTACAGGTTACACATTAGAGGCACTAAAGAAAAGTATGCTGTCAAGAAACATGAGCACAGAACCACATAGGCTGTTGTTTGCAGGTGCAAGGACAAACTGGAAGCCACTTCTGAAAGTCGGGCGCTATAAGTCAAATCTCTAGAACCTCTCAGTAATATTATGCAAAGTGCCATTAAGAAAGCAGGCAATAAAACAGGCTTCCATCCTACACTGAAGCATTCCCAACGGTTGCCAGCTTAAGTAATTCCAAGAGACATTTTCTTTGATGGAGGAAACAGCTGCAGAACTCCAATGAGCCCCTAGAGGGGCTAGATGTGTGTCAGGGTCTGCTGATTCAGACTTGACAAATCAGCTGAGGAGGATCTTAGCTGGCACTTGTTGCCCTGTCTCGCTGCTCGCACTGCCATTTGCCTTTATGGGGCTTGGCATGACATTACCCATGATCCTTGCAAATATTACTCATCAAGCTGCCTTTTAAGTGTAGTTGTGTGAGAACTGTAATAACTTATTGCTTTGTTTGTTCAAAAGCATAATGGAAGAGAGCCACATTAAAGCCACAAAGAAACACACTGCTGGATTGTAATGATTCATTCAACAAATTATCCTGAATATAAACCGTTGCTAAGTACAGGAAACAAAAAGTAGATCCCAGTTGGAGAATTGGAGCACAAATGTGGTAAACTCCTCAGCTGATCGTAAGTAAACAAACATTTGCAGATGTCATTAGCCAAATCCATCCCTGGTGAAACACTGTTGATTTCACTGAAAGAGCTGCAGGGATAGACCTGCAATTATCTAAAAAAATAATTGTTAAATAAGTGCAACAGGTAGTGTTTTCTCACCCTATGGCACGCCAACATCCTTTATTCTCAATCCCCATTCATTTGGGCACTCTGCTATGACTGTTCTCAAACGTTACGTAGACACAACTGTCCACCAAGGAACTGCTCTGAGGTCACAGACCCATTTCACATAGGCTACCCAACAGCCATTACACAGTAGAAATCTTTTCAGCAAGCCACTGCTTCTAAAACCGGCATATTGCTAGGAACACTGTATGCCTTGAACACCACGAGACCTCCCTCTCTGACTCCCTTTCCCCTGCTCAGTTTTATATTTAGACAATAATGAATTATTGGAGACACATGCTGGGGGCACGGTTGAGCAGTCATGCACATAAAATAGAACACAGCAACACAGAACCTACAAGAGGCAAAAGCGGAGGGCAGGAATATCCTGACAGGATTAGAAAGACTTTGTCCCCTCAGGGGCAGCTCCTCTAAACTCATTCTGAAAATCGTATTATATTCTTAAAGACATGTTTAAAAATATATACACTTAGATAAGATTGTTTCAGAACAAGAGACCACAAGGAAAGAGGAAGTTTTCCTATTCCCTTTGGAACACATTGGCTTATTTCTAAGACATGGCATCTATCAGTCAGACCCTCCGTTAATGTAAACCAGTGCAGCGCACCTTTGCCACTTGGCACCAGCTGAGAAACTGGCCCTATAGCTTTTTCCAGATGTAGGAAACTAGAAATCAACAGTCACAGATTTATTGTGGGATATATATATATATATAAAAGGGGCTTGATTTCTAACATTGCCTGAATCCAGCAAAATTGACACAGAATTAGATATCTTGTGTGCCCAACCAAGGGCTAGATGATGACTTCACCCATAAGTAAGATTATGAGATGACAAGTAGCTATGCTGCCCCAGGCCAGACTAACGAAGCAGCTGTGACTCCATCTATCAACAATTTAGTAACACAGCCCATCGCCATGGTATCTGAGTGCCTTTGAGGATCATACACCCTTCCCTGGTTCCCCTGGCTCAGCTGGGGAGTAAACTGCTACTGGTCCACACCATCAGCAGATTACTTCTTTCTCCTGCTTTTTCTCCCCTCCACACTCAGTCCAGCAATGTGTGCAGCCCATGAAAGCATGTGGGGAACATCTTATGCCCCTTTTATTCCCTTAGAATCTATGGCCACCTTGCCCTAAACAATCTGGACGTTTAGTGCTGAGCATGCAAAGTCAGACGCTACTTTTCAGAACTGAATCCCGTGCCTGTGCTATGTATATGAAATATTGATAGACTAATGGTTAGAATGCACAGCACAATGGTACTGTGAGATTTCTCTCTATCAATTATAAATAGTAATTCTTTCTTACCGGAAGAAAATCATGGCTCAAGATTGACACTACATGTAACTGTTGTGGTAGCACTCAAGATGTTTCTATCTTCAGCTCCTCAGAGAGAAATCAGGCTCCTGCTTAGAGATACCTACATTTCTGAGTCACCTGGATTGTGTGGGGGCAGCCTGGATTAGAGGTATTAGCACAGGACAGGAAGTCTGTTCTGATCTCAGCTTAGAACATGGATTCATTTTGTGACCTGGGGCAAGTCATTTTGCTTCTCTACCTCAATTCTCATTTGTAAAATGAGAATAAGACAGTATTACTAATTACCATTCCTCAAAGGGCAGTCCTGAGTGTCTATGCAAGCCAGTTATACAACACGATAAGGGCTAAATGTACTTTAATGATGAGTGCAAATACAAGGCCACTTGACATGCGTCAAAATGGGAAACTCACAAAATAATAAGATGGAAGCCTTTACATATAAAGGAAAAGCATTGCAAAGAGGCATAGTTTGGGGAGGCAGATATACAGCTAGAGGCTCAACATCTAACACCCACCACTCAATAAAGATCTTTCCTACAGTTTTGCCTGGCACAGCACTTGTTGCTAACGAACCATAACCAGGGACCAACCAGTGCCTCTGTAACCCACACCAGGAGAGTACGGGTCCTTGTCCATTCTATTGGGTGGTCCATATAAGGGTGTAATGGTCTGCTGCAGGTGCTATCCAAAGGACACATCGCTCATGCTTTTAGCATGAAAGTTTCTGAGTTAAAATGCTGCTGCTAACCCAAGCACAGGTACAGGCAAGGGTCATTTACATCTCTGCATGAAACACAAGTAAATGTCTCTGGCAGCCCTTTGGTTGAAAAACAACTGGGATCTATGTAAAGTATCCAGGTACTGCCAGAGAGTTCTGCAAATATTTGCCATAACCCAAATAAAATGCACCAGAAGGTCTTGGCATGTTCTTTTAGTGACCCTCCTGGCTTGGGGTATGTTCTGTTCCATTCCCTGCCATCCCACACAGTGGTTCCACTAGACTTTAATTGTGACGCCACATTGCTCTTTGGTGACTCCACACTGGAGCGCTGCTCTGTTCCATGCCTCTTAATAAGAGCTATCAGAAACGAAAATGGTTCCTGGGAATTGCACTGCAACCACCAGTGATGTTATTTCTCTTGATCTTTCAGATTTGTTTCCAACAACTCATTCCAGTAAGCTACTCCAAATGGCAGAACTTAAATAATATAGTTAGTACCTGAGTGGATAACAAGATAAAAAGCCCCACCCACTAGTTATCTTTCTATTAGGTATCTCTGGGCAAACAGTGCTCATTTTAAGTCATGCCTAGCCTTGATTATTCTTTGAAACTCTAGAAATCCTCCAATCTATGGCCCGTATGAAACCCACCTACATAACACAGTGCATTTTACTACCCAGCGATTGGCCCCCTGGGGGCCCTGTTTGTAATATTTCAACCTACAAATTTACCCAAATTGAAAGCTCAACTGCAAAAAGTGTGTCAAAGTTCATAAAGTGTCACGATAACCTAAAACAATAAATGTTGATGGGAGAACGGACAAAAGGGAGACAAAGACTGAATTCATCCAAACGTATTAAGATCATGCCTGACAAACAAGAGAAATGTGGGACCAGGAATCAATGAACCAAAATTGGGTGTTGGAAATTAGGCCTATTGGTGAAAAAATAATGAGGGGATGGGCTATTCCACCCATCACTCCCTTTTGGGGTCCTTAAAGAAAAAGCCTTTGGGAGAAAAACTGGCAAATGGAACCAGCTTTACCAACACGGCTGCCACCCACACTATCCCTTGTGTCCCCAGACCTTCTTCATCTGAATTCTGAGAGATGTCTTGACAGGCCAGGCCAGAGAAAGGAAGCCAGATGACATCACCACCTCCATCAGCTTTAGCTAAATCCCAAATACCACCCGGAATGTGAGACTCTGTCTTCCCCCCTCTCCCCGTGTGTTCATTTCCTTCCCCCCCTCATTTCTTCTCTTTCCTATCTCTCTCCTTTTGCCTTCTGGCTAAGAACAGTCTGGTTGACTTGGCCAAGACTATATATTTTGAAAAATTGCTGTGAGCCTGTGACTACAGGGAGATACCTGTGTGTGTGCGCTCGTCTCCTTTTGTTGTCTTAGGAAACGGGATCAGATTTTAACAATAGCCCCAGCCCATCTCAAGTAACTTCTTCTCTTTTCCCCAAAAAGACAATTGCTATTATCATTAATACCCTTGTTGACAGTCTCTTCAAACGTATTTGCCCTCTCACAAGACTCTCTCCAGCTAAAAGGAAAGGGAACAAGGGATGTCTTTAAAATTAAAGCCTTACTTAACACTAACTGTTTTTCCCTTTTACAACTTCAAAAACAGACTCCAACGAGAGACTGCTGAATTGGAATTAATTTTTAAATTGGACACCATTAAATTAGGCTTGAATAAAGACTGGGAGTGGATGGGCCATTACACAAAGTAAAACTATTTCCCCATGCTTATTTCCCCCCTACAGTTCCTCACATCTCCTTGTCAATTGCTGGAAATGGGCCATTTTCATTACCACTACACACAGTTCTTTTTCTCTCCTTCTGATAATAGTTCACCTTAACTGGTCACTCTCCTTATAGTGTATATGGTAAAACCCATTGTTTCATGTTCTCATGTTCTCACACACATCTTCCTACTGTATTTTCCACTACATGCATCCGAAGAAGTGGGTTGTAGCCCACAAAAGCTTATGCTCAAATACATTTGTTAGTCTCTAAGGTGCCACAAGTACTCCTGCTCTCTCTGTGGATACAGACTAACACGGCTGCTACTCTGAAACCTCTTTTTCCCTTGTTTTCCTGTATCTTTAATAGAATGTTAAAATGATTTTTAATGGTGTTTTTCATGCTACTAGGCAGGCTGAGGGCTTTGTACACCAAATCTCGACTCTTGTTTAACACTTCTTAATGTTGGACGGTGTGAAGCTGGAAGCCCCTCAGTGCAAACTGAAAGAGGGCCCACCATACTGTAACTGATATCAGAGCCAACACACTCATTACCCAGAAGACACTATTGCCTAACAGGTAACTAAAAGCTGTCACGTAGGGTATTCTATGTAAACCAGTGACACATTGGTCCTAAAAATCATTGCGTTATGTATATACGGATTGTGTACAAAGAGTCACACGTGTGCTGGAAACGTGTTCTTAACATGTGTTTGGGGCTGTGCATGAACCCAGCCTGCACTAGACAAAGGAATTTGTATTTACCTGTCCGACCAGCTTGATTAGTATCTAAGGACAAAAAGTACATTTATGAATATGGCACACAAAGCTATCTATCAAACAGCACACCAGGGGACAGAGTCTGCACCTCAGAAATCCTTCCTGGCTCTTGAGACAGAAACAATGGACTTAGGGTAATAGAAGGGGAGCAAAAAGGCATTTTAGTTACCCATCACTTAGGGAATAGCACCCTTTGATTCTGTGAACGTTGGGTCCTCTGGCCTCAAGATGCTGGTAATCTGATGAGAGTAAAAACTGCTTAGGCAAATATTGTAACTTGCACAAAGACTAAGTTTTAGTCACTGGAAAGCATGTTTGTTTTGTTTGTGACCATGCCTGTCTCTTTCTCTCTTGATTAGTATCACTTATCTCTGTTCTTTGCTAATAAATTTATTCTTGTCTGATTATAATACTATCTCTGTGCTGCGTATTCAAGTGAAGTGCGAGTCTACAGCTAACCTGATGGGCTGATGTGTGCTTTGTCTCTTTGGAGGCAGCAAACTTAATAAGTTCTGTGAGGGTCCAGTGAGAGGGACTGGACACTGCACAGACACCTCTCTGGGGAAACTAGGTTTCAGTGAGTGTTACCTGCAAGGCGAGGTTTAGATTGGCAGAGTCTTGAAGATTTTGCTGGCAAGGCAGATAAGCTGGTGTGTCAGGGAGCTGACCCACAATTTAGCAGCAACAAAGCTCTCACTCGTGCTAAGGCAAAGGGTTAGCACAGTGGTTCACAGTTCTGGGTGTCCTAAGCAGGACGCCACACATAGTGACTGGGTTATGTTCACACCTTTGCCTCTTTGAGCCCACATATTCCATCTGCATTAATACAAAAGCCCTAAAATAGTTCAGCCTTCAGCAATTGAAAGATCATACTTGATAGGAAAAGCCATGGAATGCACGGTAGAGAGAAGATTATTAGAGAGTCTCTAGTATCCCGGGACCAACACGGCTACAACAACACTGCATATAGAGAGAAGGCTAGTCATTATGAGTCGCTAGTCAGAAAGGAGTAGATGAAGCACCTAGGGCATAAAATGTTCCAAACACTCAATAGGAGAAGCTCTGGTTATTTAACATGTGATCTGGCAATAAAAAGGAAAACTAATGGAATGCGTGTACACTCTCTCCCCTGGGGGCATTGTCTTTGATCTCATAACACAGGAAATTCTCTGTAGAGACTGAATAATGCTCCAAAATTGGCATGCTCCCTTCTGTGCCTAGATCCAACTTGAGTGTCTAACTTCATCCCAACTGGATTGCCATTAGTTTCAGTGGAGTTGCACCAGGGCTTAATTGAGCCCAGGTATGAGGATTTAGGCCTGATTTACACCTAAAATACAGGTCAACATAGCTACATTGCTCAGGGGTGTGAAAAATTCACACCCCTGAGAGACATCATTAAGCCAACCTAAGCCCCGGTATAGACACCATTAAATCGATGGATGAATTCTACCACCTGTGAGGGAGTTGATTAACTACATCGACAGAAAAACGCCTTCCCTCGCTGTTGCATGTTTACACTGTAGCGTCACAGCTGCAGCACTACAGCTGTGCTCCTATAGCATCTGTAGTGTAGATATACCCATACGGTCAGCCAATGAGAACAACAGACTGAAATCCAGGACTCCAGGACTGTGCCACTAACACAGCTGGACAAATCACCTAACCTCTCTGTTATTCATTCGGAGCACTCATTCTGTGAGGCTGAATATTTGTAAAGCACTTGGAGATCCTTGGATAAAGATGTTCCCATAAGTACCATTTTCTTGGCAATAAGCCCTTGATGAATATTACAATAAGTGGTTTCTATAGTCTGTAAGGAGAACAAGGTACAAGAGGCCTTTTGGTGATTATCTTGAGATTTCTAGGATCACTCCTATGTAAGAGCATGTGCAATGTAATCAAAGCCATACCATACAGAGCTACAGAGAGCAGTTAAAGTTGCAACAACAACAAAAAGTAAAAAAAAAATCAGATCTGGATCCAAACTTTCCCATTAGTCAGATCCTGAGTTTTTGTTTAGTGCCTTAAAGATAAAAGCCAGCTGCAACGTTTGAGCCTAGACACATGCAGAATCCAAGAATTTATATATATATACAGAGAGAGAGAGAAACCTAGACTTTCTCCAAGTTCAGATAAGGTTTTGGAGACATTAATTTAGAGTTGGCAGTGGCAGGCTTATGAAATATATAAGCCCCAATTGGAAGCTTATATTGTGTGTGTGTGTGGGGGGGGGGGGGTGTAGAGGTGGAGGAGGGAGGGGAATGACACCCTGGATAGTTTTGATAGCAAATCCACAGCAGCAAAAAGAATATCTGAACACTAAAAAAGACTCGCTATAAAACAAAAACAAAACACTACTCTTAAATTTCCTCAGATAGTTTACAGTTAGAAGTGCTCAGAAAATGGAGACAGGTTTCAGAGGGGTAGTCGTGTTAGTCTGTATCAGCAAAAACAATGAGGAGTACTTGTGGCACCTTAGAGACTAACACATTTATTTGAGAATAAGCTTTCGTGGGCTAAAACCCACTTCATCGGATGCATGCAGTGGAAAATACAGTAGGAAGATATATATACACAGAGAACATGAAAAAATGGGTGTTGCCATACCAACTATTCGGTGGGAAATTCTGACATTTCAAAATTTGTTTTTGTTGCGATCAGAACGAAAAAAAAAAACCCCAACACCAAAATTTAAAAATTTCCCAAGGAACAAAAATTCTGAAAGATTTTGATTCTGGGCCATCAAAATATTTTGTTTTGATAATGTTGAATTGTTAAAATATAATACAAAATGTTAAGCATAATATATTTATTAAATATACTATATAAATATACAGATATTTTAAATATGTAAATATAGTCTATTGAGTATGCTATAATAAAATATATTAATATAATATGAAATCCCCAAATGAATTGAAATAAAGTCAAAGCTAAAACATTTTTATTGCACTGAAAAGGAGAAATTTGGAGCTGTTGATTTGAAAACTTTTCAACCAGCTCTATTTATAACCATTCTAGATTTGAATCTACTATGAACCGTGTCTTCTTAAATGTTTGTACTGCACCCCGCATATTTTGAGCACTACTGCAATACGGAAATCAAATATATCAAATATAATCAAAACACAAATAGATAATCATCTGTTTCAGTCTAGCTATTAGAAAGAAAAAAAGTTATATGAAGTCTCCAAGAAACAGTGCACATAAGAAATGAAACAGAGAATGGCAGTTAACTGAACCCAAGCAGAGAAAATCTCAATGTTTACATGCACAGACAACACCATCTCTTTTTAAATTGCATTGCTATTTACAGCTTGGATATTGGCTAACATTTTCAGAAGTGCCTACGTGATGGGGGAGTCTAAGTTCCACTGAAAGTCAAACAGACTTAAGCACCTCTGAAAGTTCTGCTCATTATGTTCACTAAAAATGTGCACTTCATGGAAGGATCTGACCATACCCAGGACACGTCAATGGGAGCTGGGCATCTAATCCCTGCAGGCCTCTTTAGAAAACCCCAACAGTAGACACTGTGGGGATGAGGATATTGTTATGGATCATGTTAAATCTTGCTATAATGGGTCAGGCATAACCTGAGATTCAGGATCAACATAATGAAGCCATTGTACTCAGCTTGAAACAATTAAGTGGCCTCCACCTGAAACACAGGCTTATGTCTCTAGTCAAAGACAGGCACATTGCAGGCCACTCAGGAATACGAACTATGTGGAAAGGGGCTTGTACAGAGAGACAAAAACAAAAAGCCAAGCAGATAGACCTGAGAGAAAACTAGCAGGGTGCTTTTCGGCACAGGTGCTGGCTAGAAAGGCAGGTTTGGAACAGCAAGCAAAGAAATTCCCTCCTGCTGTTTGATTCCTACTATGTTCACGGAAACAGGGACTTTGTGTATAATCTTTGTAAACTGCATCAAAGAAAATTCATGGCTCTATTGTCAATTTCTCCTTCTAACTAGAACAACCCATAAGACCCTAAATTTGTCTAACTGCTCAGTAATACTAGTAAAGGGTAGAGTTCCTAAGTTTTGCATACAGCACACACAAGACCATTTGAATCAGGTAGATATTAATTGCAGCATTAAAACCTTTAATACATACCTGTCTTCAGTTTCCACCCCCCGCCATTTTGAAATGCGGTAAAAACATAGCTAAGGGCAAAGCATTTAGCTCTCAGTGAGCTGATAGAATATTACTATGTTCAGATTTCATGCATGGCCTGTTCTTGCAAGTGTAGAGCTAAAAGAAGACATCTCACTATTGACTAGTTTCTCTTAATATAGCAAATTTAAACTACTTTAGTTTGAAATGAATATGCTTTAAAAAAAAAAAAAAAAAAAAAAAAGATCTTTAAAAATATACTTAATCAAGAAACAGACCCTGATATGTTCAGGGGGGGTTTCTGAACATTTTTCGTACCATGTTACCCAGGTTACACCAGAAGAAAGTTTATACACACACACATACCAATTGGCACGCTGATGTTCAGCACCTCTGAAAATCACTCATACTGCTACAGTGAATCTTAATGATTTCTATAAATCAATCCCTTTGTGCATGCCCCTTTCTTGACCTTTCTCTGTACATTCTTTTGTCCAGAAAGCACCTTGTACATTGCAAAGAAATGTGATTGCGTCCCCCCCGCCCCTAGGTGCACTGAACTGATAATAAAATAATATTATTAATATATCAAATAATAATGAACATCAGGCCCTAACAGTGTGGAACTTTGCAGCTTTCAGCTAGGCAATCTAGCTAAGACCATGTGGACAGGAGCTTAAAAAAATGAAACCCCAAAATCAGTACGTAACAAGAAAACCCCAGCACTTGAGGAACACAAACAAAAGCGACCACTGTAAAAAGGTAGCACTTTTTCTTTAAACATCAAGGTTAAACACAAAAATGGTAGAGAAGATTATAGCCAGAGATAAATGTCTTATGAGATAGGGTTCAAGGACACATTCATCCCATTCACCGCTTCATTGTATTTCAGATGATCCTTCACTCTCCCCTTCATTTTCTGTTGGTTTGTTTTTTGTTCTAACACCATGAGAACTACAGGCACACCTCAACCACCCAGAAAACTGGATGAGCTTTAAACACAGAGAAAAGACCCCAGTTACTGCAAGCTGACATTCAGTGCACTGGAGAACAAAATGGATGAACAGATGAGAGAGTCAGAGTGAAGAATGTGAGGTGAGCAGATGAAATACTAAGATTAAGGTCCAGAATAAGTGTGTGACAAGCCAGTCAGGTCAGTAGTGAATCTGTACACCAGAGTTTGGATGTTGGGGTGATGTGATTTATCTTCCCACAGCAAAAAAGGGGGCTGCCTTTTAAGGTCCAAACATAAATATAACCAGGCTTTTTTCAGCCAGACTCCCAAAAACAAAGATATAAATTGTGCCTCACCTTGGCAAAACATTCTCAGAAGAAAACAAAGCCTGATTAGTTCTTTTCACTCTGGGTTTATTCCCATACCACTTTCTTCAGTGACCACCAAATGTCAGATTCAAACCCCAACTCCAAACACAGCTTCCCTCTTAATTAATTAATTAATTCTCCACAGCTGGCTCAACCTAGCTACAGGGTACTCAGGGAGCACAGCTGTGGCCATTACTGTCACCCAAGGAGGAGGTTTAACCCCTTCCCTGCAAGTTTCTGAGTAGTGTCTACACACTCCATCCCAAAGGGGGGAAAAGAACCAAACGAACCAAGGAATAAAAGTGGCATGAAGGTGGCTATTGTCAGCCATTCATTAGAGGGTAAAGACTGTACCTGGTGAACAGACCAAGAGCTTAATAGGTAAAAGTACCAGTTGCTTCAATTCTCTTATTCCCCATTTCATTTTGCATAATCACAGCACCTGGGACTCGGTGCCAGCGGCTCTTCTAAACAATCAGTTCAGTGCACCTAAGAGGGGGACAATCATTTCTTTGCAGAGTGAAAATTAAAGTGGAAAGGGGGATAGAGAAATAAATTGCAAATATCAAAGACATTACTGAAAGAGGCAAATGGCAGTTCAATTCAGAGGCTTTGCAAAGTTAATTTTTAGTTCAAATTGCACACGGTAACTATATAATATACCTTATTGTACATAACTGCCACTAGGTTACACTTTAAAGGAACAGGAGAAGTTGTCATAAATGAAGGCAATGAAAGAAAATTCAGATTGTCTTTATTCTGCAGCAAATCTCTCTTGCTGGGGAAGAGAGAGCACATACTCTTCTTTTATCGTTTTATATACTATATGCTGTTGAGTAAGCTGATAAATTACAGTGAAAGTACCCTTTAATGGAAATGCAGTGTTCTTGCAAAAATGCTGATAAACGTGTTCCTTTGGAAATTGAATGGGTAATGCTCTCAATCGGCTGTGATTCATTATTTGTTTCAAGACATGCATCACTCCAAATTAATACACCGGTATGTATCTAATGCAAACACAACAGCATATTTTCCTGGTGAAGACAAATAGCAAAAAAACATTTGTGGTGGGCATGTCATGTATTTAAACAGAAACTTCCTTGAGTTTGAGCTTAATTCTTTGAGCCCAAGTTCCTTTAGGCCACAGCAATAACAGAGAAAGGAACAAGAGAGTTCGTATTCAGGGAACATGGTTGTTAATATTTATTTCCAACAGACAAGTTTATGGAACAAATTGACCATTTTGGGATAAATTATAGGACCAATATTGCAAGCTCTTAACAGGCATAGCACTTACTAGCAAAAGTAGTTTAAATTATTTCATGATAGTAATCACTACACCTGGGAGAAAGTGTGTGCAAATTTGGGAGCTATACTATGATCAGGAAATAGAGAGACAGGGAGAAATGTTAGATCATCCATTTCATCCTTGGTGAGCGCAATTTGCATTCCCCGAACAAAAGACAGATATCATACTAATTCTACTGCAAATCTTAGCCAAAAGGTACACAAGGGATACCAAAGCCCTTGAAATCACTTTTACCAGCTCTTTTCGGGGTGAAGCTAGTCAGGTATTTAACCATTCACATCATAGTAACTCAGGATGGATGCTAATCACATAGTTTAATGCAACATTGGAGGATGTTCATTTGCATGGTGATATACATTGTTCAAGGAGTTAAACAGAATAGAAAAGGAAGAGAAACAAATCTGGGGCAGGTGAGGGTGAAATTACTTTGGCATAGCTGAAATGTGCCCAGAGTGCTGATGCTAACACCCCTACTGTGAACTCTTGCAAAATGTGAAACAAGATCTTGACTATCCATAAGTGGCCAGGACAAGAATTGTATGTATCATCCAAAGGAAGAGACCATCTACAGCACCCTACCAGCATATGGGTTTAGCACTCATTCTAAGATGAATTACCAACACTTGCAAGCCATGAGTCTAAAACCCACATCTACTGACTCATGGGAGGCTGCTGGGTCCACACCTCCATTAGGCAACTGGGGTAGAGCAGTGAACAGCAGCCTAGAACCCTGAAGACTCAGGCTTCATAGGCTGCCCCACCCACAGAGGCCCTGATTGGCAGTGATACTGAGCCCCCTCATTGGCTCAGATAAGCTATTTAACAGCTGGAGGAAACAACTTGAGGCTGTCTGTGCAAGTAAATGGATGGTGGCTGGCTTATTACTACAGGCAGATCCTGCCATGTTTCTTGATATCTGGCTTTGCAGTGGGTTCCCCTGTCCAGTTCCGGGACCTTCACCCTGTCTCTACTCCATTACCCACACCTTGGCAGATCTGTTGGGGTTTCTGACATGGCACGGCTCATGGGCTCCAGCCTGACCCTTTGGTATGATGCCAGTGCTGACTGTGGCTTCCGGCCTTGACCCAAACCCCACAGCTGGGATCCTGAAAAACACCACTTCCTATAGCATGCTGACTTTTTCTCAGACGTTTTCCATGAGAGTAATGACCAGGTCCAACTTTTTTTTTGGTAAAAACTCAGAAGATAATTGTCTCGGTGGTACCCATACAAGCTAAATTCACACCATGTTAATTCTGAGGCACACAATCTTATTTTGGCCTCAGTCATGCATGGCTTTTCCCCCTGCTCCACCCTATAGTACCACATGGACATACAGAGTGAAAGCTCTAAGCAAGAGCCCTTAGCTAGTTATCAGATGAAGTATATTTTGCAAAGTAGATCATTTTCCTTGCAAGCCCTGTGCTGTTCTTCCATGGATAACTATAGCACCATCCACTCAGCTCCACACCAAGTTGCTCACTTATTAAGTTTTTACCAGGTCAAAAGAATATTTTGGCACAAATATACTGGCCTGAATTAGTGGGGGGCTTTTTGTTTGTTTTTGTTTTTTACTTGCTGCCAGAAAAAGGCAAAAACAAATCATGTATAATGCAAACAAGCAAAAAAAATAATTACAACTAAAAGAGCTGTTGATGTTTTGGTGTTTGCAAATATTATGCTGCCGGTAACAGAAAACATCCTTCCTTTTGTGAAAGACAGCCAAGAATTAACTAGAGGCAAAGGGAAAGATAAAGATGATCTTTAAAGGAGGAATGTGCGAAAAGTGCCTTTGAGCTTTTTTGTGGTGCCAGATTATTTTTACCAGTAGAGTGTAAGAAAAGTAAAACCTATTAAAGAAAAATGGGGACAGATCCTCTGCGGGTGCAAATTGGCAGTTATCCATTGACTACCTTGGAGCTCTTCTGATTTACATCCCCTGAGTTTCTGGCTCATCCTGTGTGTGTTCTATCATAGCCTAAATCATTCACTTCAATATCTCACATTATACAGTAGGCTGTTTTGTATTGTTGCTTTCCAGTCCTCTTTCTCCATAAGGAGAGCAGCTAATTAGCAGACACCAAACTGGATGACAACTGGAAAGCCTGGCTCATGTCTCCTTTTTAAACATTTCCTTCAAATGGAGGCATTTGCAGAGTTGCCAGCTAAGCAGACTGAGCTGATGCACTCCTAGCCCTGGTGTACACTGTGGGGGAGGGGATCGATCTAAGTTATGCAACTTCAGCTATGTAAATAACGCAGCTGAAATCAACGTACTTGGATTGACTTACCGGGGTGTCTTCACTGCGGCGAGTCTACTGCTGCCGCTCCCCCGTCAACTCCGTCTGCGCCTCTCGCGGCGCTGGAGTACAGGAGTCGACGGGAGAGCACTCGGGGGTCGATTTATCGCGTCTAGACTAGACACGATAAATCAATCCCCACTGGATCGATCTCTGCCCACCGATCCAGCAGGGAGTGTAGACATACCCTTAGGGCTTGAGTCTCCCTCTCATTCACACCTGTGTAAGTCATGCGTCACTCCAGTGGTTCCAATAACATTTTGCACCACAGAGCGTGTACTGAACAGAGTGCGCTCCAACTACAGTCAAAAGCAAAACAGACATGGAATTCTGTGTATGTCTTCCAAAGTAATGTTCTAATGGGTAGGGAAGAATGTCACTGGATGCAGGGTTAGAGTGTGACTTTGACTATACATGTGTGCAAGGAAACAAAAGCCAGCTTTATAACTGTACCTAGACTACCTGGATCCCTTGGTTTCAGACAGGTAAAAGCAAGTGAAGCTACTCATTTGCTTACTGCTTCCCCAGACCAGATGGATGGGGAGTGGGTAGGAAGTCGGTGGTACCTTGGCTCAATACCATCGACTCGTAAGCCAGCACAGTGGAGCCAATATAGGCCCCAAATAAATGACTCTCCTCCTCCACCCCAGAGCAAGGAAGCAGGGATGTTTCTGAGATACGGTGCCTCTAGGGGCTACTCCTGAAGTGAAATATCTTACACGATCCTCTGCTCAGGTTTGTGCCTACAGTCTCAATCTAGCCCATAGTAAGGTTTAAAAACTGGTTTTGTTTCTTTGTGTGGCAGGTATGCTGGTAATGAAACTGAGTTCTTCTATTTAACATCTACTGGCTGCCAGGTCCCCATCTCTTGCCAGTTCAAGGTCTGGGAGTTGATTTTCAAAACTATCAATGTGTGAGGAAGGACCTGGCTATAGCCATGGTCATATCTGCATCCACTATCCACCAAGAAAGAGGGCCATATCCTCAATGGGTATAAATTGGCAATGCTCTACTGAGTCAATGGAGCTATACCAGTTTATGCCAGCTGGGGATCTGGCCCAGAGTATCTTCAAGTTCATATAAACTATTTAGCATTAGTTTCAAAGATGAGGTTGAAGAGGTTTTGACACATGATCTGGGAACATCAGGAGACAGACCCTGAATGCAGTGGCTTGAATAATCAGCTGGAGGCCATTATCAATTGTATAGGTAATATCCTACCCCCAGTAAAATCAACAGGAGCCACAATTTCACCCCATAGGATAGTATCTTTAGAGCCAAAGGTGAACACCAGTTGAATTAGCTTTTGACTGTGTTGGCTAGATTCTGCTCTCCCTTACACCAATGTAAATCAGGTGGTAATGAGTCAGTGGAGTTACAGTAGGGTAAAATTAGTTCCAGTTCAAAATAAGGCCCTGTAAATTGAAATGCACAGAGGTGGAGAGGAGCATCCATTGAGAGAGTTCATTATATTTCCTTCCAGCAATATTTCAATGAAATATCATACACCAACAACAAATCAAACACCCGTTTACTCTCTGGACAATAACATTTTATTTACAGATCACATGGTGGTATTTTACAACAGTTGTGTGTGTGTTTATCACAAAAACGTCCCCCAGATACATGGCTTATAAATGCAATTGCTGAACTGCACTCTGTAACACTCAAGATAATCCTTACCCAACTTGTTATTTAGCAGTTGTTCTGGACTCTGCTTAATGCAGAAGAATTGATCTTTCAAGAAGAGTCCAAAACTCCTGACAGAAAAGATTCAAGTTCCATCAGGCAGAAATGTTAGTCTAAAACCCTATCTGTGAATGAACACAACTGTTAGGAAGAAATGTGGTAGGCCAAATGGGGAAAATGTAATATTATATTGAGGGCAGTTGTCAGAGCAGAAGCTTACTTTGAGGAGGGCATCAAAACATCTAGGAAGAACAAGATTATATTATTGGCCTAAGCCATAACCAGAGGTGAAAATGCTGGCTTACCTGGTCTGGATCAGTCCAGCACAGAGGGAATCTTCAGTGGCACAGACCAGTAATATTTCCTATGCTACTTTCCCTCCCTCCAGAGATAAAATTCTTTCTTGCTCTAGAGAGGGGTAGTAATTTATGGCTAGCCTTTACCATGCTATACTGTGCTGGCCATCAAATAAGTGCAGACTGAGAGAAGTCTCCTCCCAGTCCCCGCTCACCTCCATTTTTTCCTGCACATCAGGACTCCAAGGTTCAGTAGCCCATACAGAGGTGTAGGGGAGTTCTTACTCCTTTGTTACTCAATTGCATAGATGCATAGTCCACATCACAATCTAAACCACAGCGCTCTGCATGAATATTGCTCTTGATTTTTCCTTTGCTCTGTTTCATTTCATTACTCCTAGTTACCTCCCCTTGGAGCACACTAAATAATCCTTTTCCCTCCGTGGTGCTTCCACTTTCCAAGTACACGATGACGGTTATTATATCCCCCAGTTTAGTCATCATTTAACCAAGCTATACATATTGAGTTCTTCTAATCTCAGCTCTTGTAAATCAAGCTCTCCATCCCCTGAATCATCTTCACTACCCTTCCCTGAGTTACCTCTAGTAATGTGGTCCTTCTGGCATTGCCATCTACTCCCTCTTAGTTTCTATTTGCATTGCCAACACTCTCATTGGTAACAGAAGTGATATATCAAACATTGGGAGGCATCATATATTTTGTAAATTACAACAGTCGTTTTGTTGTACTACTCTGACCCATTTATGATGTTGTTTTTATTCTGCCTGTTCATTGCATCTCTCTCCTGCTCACAAGCTCGCTAACCTGCAAGGAGGGGAAGGATGACCAGATAATCAAAATACAGAATACTAAAAAGGTCAACATAATACAGCACAGTACCTGAGCTCCTAGAATATATTAAAATTTTGATATCTTATGCTTCTGAGAAGAGAGAGAGAGAATAAAAAGAGCACAGGATGGAACATTAATCCATTCAAGTGTCAAAGACTGTAAAGAAGGAAGAGAAAGGTACAGTCTGATCTACACATTTTAAGATTTTCTAAGACAGTGGTTCCCAAACTTTAACAACCTGTGAACCCCTTTCACTAAAATGTCAAGTTTCGCGAACTCCCTCCTAAAAATGTATATTTCCAGGGATTTTCTCCTTTACCTGAGTATAAATTATAAAAGCAGTGATCTTGGAAATATAAAATTTGTTTTTATGACATGCTCATTACACACTATTTATTATTAATTATTATTTATCATTACAGTATTTTTATTACATTATGAAAACGGCAACACTCTTCCAAGATCTCACTTTCGTAGCTTGTATCACTTTGAATAAGCCTGTTAGAAGACAAGGCTCCTATGGGTATGTCTACACTACCCGCCGGATCGGCGGGCAGTGATCGATCCAGCGGGGATTGATTTATCGCGTCTAGTCTAGACATGATAAATCGACCCCGAGTGCTCTCCCGTCGACTCCTGTACTCCACCGCCATGAGAGGCACAAGCGGAGTTGACGGGGGAGTGGCAGCAGTCGACTCACCGCAGTGAAGACACCATGGTAAGTCGATCTAAGTACGTCGACTTCACCTACGTTATTCACAAAAATAACATTAAAAAACATGATCAAACAACAAACAAACAAAATTAACAAAAAGACTTCCATTGACATCACATGGGCTTTTGATCAGGCCCTTTTGGGACAAGAAGAACTACAAAGCAAATTTCATCGTTGAAGGTCCTTCACTGAATGCATCCTGCCTCAGAGCCCAGATCTTCAGAATTAGGGGCTGTTAGTGAAAGCATACGAGCTCATCACAACTGTTGGGACAGCATGCGCAGAGTATGAGAGAGAGCTTCACAATCAGAATTTAAACCACACAGGGCATAAGGGCTTGATCCTGCACCACTGGAATGGGAGCTGGAGGGGGCTGTTAAGAGCAATATGAACACCTTGATTTGCACCCTTTGGGGCAATGATGTATATGATCATGAGCCAAAGCCCAGTCTTATTACTTATATTACTATAGTGAGTAAAAGGCCCCAACTAGAATGGTGTTGGTTCTGTACAAACACAAGTAGAGAGAGCCCTTGCTCTGAAGACCTTACAATTTAAATAGACAAAACAGACAAAGGGTGGGAGGAGGAAACAGAAGCACAAAAAGGTGAAGTGACTTGCCCAAGGTCTCACAACAGGTCAGTGGCAGAGCTTGGAACAGAAGCCAGCTCTCCTGAGTTCCAAGCCAATATCTACCTCCCCAGTCAATAGCAGTCTTTGCATTGACTTAAATGGGCTTTGGATCAGGCCTTAATAGACCTCCGACTGATTCTGCTGAGCAAGCTGGAACAAGGCTTTTTGTGTTCTGCAAGGGTAGAGTGCACTGGAATAATCCAGTCTGAAGTTTGCTGTTTAAATGAGAGTTTCCCAAGACCTTGACTTGACCCTTACTTCAAAAGCAGGTACCATTAAAGCTGCTTAAATGGGCTGCAGTTCAGACAGCAAAGCCAGATTCTTGCAATGGAGATGTCAATCTGCTGCAACACAAAACCCTATGTAAGCAGCTTTCATGGAAAGATTAAAGGCCTCTGTCTGCTTTCACTTACATGGGTGTAAATCCAGAATAATATCAATGGAGTTACACTGGTGTAACAAAATGGGCGAAGGCTGTGGGATTTCACAATGGCTGGGTACGCCCACAAAGCAGCTGAAATGTAGAAAAAACAACAAACACAGTCGACCTCCCCTTATACTGAAGCAGAATGAAAATCTCAGGGTATGCATACAGTGCAAGTGGTGGCAAAATTTGTAGCTCATGTAGATGTACCTGCACTACCTTTGATCTAGCTAGCTCAGTAAACGTAGTGGGGAGGAGATGGTGGCACCGGCTGTACAAGTCCCCCAGTCCTCCTGGGCATTGCTAGCCCACACTGCCAGGTCCTCCTAAAAATTGCTATTTTTAGTGAACTAGAATAGATAGTTTAGAGACAGCCTGGTATGTTTACACAAGCTGCAAATTACACTCCTGGTTGTAGTGTAGATGTAGCCTCAGATTGTTTCAAGCCATCACAATGTGCCAGCTGTAGTGTCTGTCTTCATGGAGAAGTCATTCTGTGGAAAATACTTTACTTTGGAAGGGATCCACTATATATTGAATCGTGCCAATGTAACGTCACATCCTTGGGTGTGTCATCAGCAATGGAGACTGATCCTGGGACCTCTGGATCAAAACGTAGGAGCAGCTACATCCTGAGCTGGAAGACTGAGCTCTCTTAGCCAAGCATGCAGCAGGCTCATCAACCTCAGAATGTGGCCCAAACACCACTAGAGGAAACAGCACCACACTGAGTGGGTGTGGGTTACATGACCAAACTGCACTCACAATGCTATTAGTTAAATATCCAATTACTTCAGGTTCAGCTACAGTTTCGTGTGCTCCGGTGGCCTGCTGGAAGATCATTCCTAACCATGGAATGATTGTTGATGCGTGGCTCTTACAAAGCTCTACAGTGCATTATCAAGGAAGGTCATTATCATTGCCCCTGGTTTACAGATGGGGAAAATGAGGCACAGAGAGGTGAAGTGACTTGCCCAGGGCAACACAGCAGGTCTGTGGCAAAGTCAGGACACCCAATCTAGGACTCTATCCAATGGGCTATGCTGTTCCAATTGGCCAAACCACTTTCTCCTCTTTAAAATCTTCCTAAAGACTCATTTCTTCTGCAATGCCCACCTGGTGTGAGTCAACAACAAAAGCGTTCCCTTTCTCTGATGTGCCTCTTCAATGGGACGTAAGCACCTATCCTGCTTTGGTCCTTTTATAAAAGGACAGTTATCAGGCTGCAAGGGAACTGATGAATAATGGAAAATGTCGTCCTTTGGCTATGTACAGGCTGAGAGCTGATAGATGGATAGGTAGTAGTGGCAAACCAGGACTTCATTAATCAATTAAATTCATTTTTCATAGTGGTGTAATGAATATCCAGGGACTGTTTAATGCCAAGCATAGGAAATAAATAAAGCATAGCAACTGTATGTTTGAGAGTGAGGATCTGAAAAACCTTATGCAAACTATAGAAACACGACATTGATTTTTGTCCAACAGTCACCCCCGGTGTAGGAATATGTCTGTTTCTCCAATGCATAGGAAAGCAGAGGTATCCTGAGCTGCAATCAGGGCCGGCTCTAACTATTTTGCCGCCCCAGGCAAAAAAGAAGAGCGCCGCCTAGCCGTAACACCCCCCCCAGCCCCCAGTGCCGCGCCGCCGAACCCCCCCCCCCCCCAAACTCCCGGAGCGCCGGGCCGGCCAAAGCCCCGCTCCCCCCCAGAGCGCCGCGCTGGGCCGCCCAAA
The DNA here is from genome assembly GCF_028017835.1 of Emys orbicularis. Lineage (NCBI taxonomy): Eukaryota > Metazoa > Chordata > Testudines > Emydidae > Emys > Emys orbicularis. The sequence continues at coordinate 139,367,660 of NC_088684.1, forward strand.
CCCCCCGAGCGCCGCGCCGGGCCGCCCAAACCCCCCGAGCGCCGCGCCGGGCCGCCCAAACCCCCGGAGCGCCGCGCCGGGCCGCCCAAACCCCTGGAGCACCGCGCCGGGCCACCCAAACCCCTGGAGCACCGCGCCGGCCAAACCCCCGAGCGCCGCGCCTCGCCAGGCTGGCCAAACCCCCGGAGCACCTCGCCGAGCTGGCCAAGCGCCGCGCCTCCCCCCAAGCGCCTCGCCGGGCCGGACAAACTCCCAGAGCGCCGCCGAATCCCCCGACCCCCCACAGCGCCGTGCCGCCGAAACACCCCCCGCGCTGCCCGGCCGAAACAAAACAAAAAACAAAAAAAAGCCCTTGAGCGTCGCCCCGCCGAACAACAACAAAAAAAAACACACCGCGAGTGCCCCCGCCACCCCAACATTGGCTGCCCCTTCTAAGGTGCCGCCCCAAGCACGTGCTTGGTCGGCTGGTGCCTGGAGCCGGCCCTGGCTGCAATTTAAGTTTGAATAGGTATTCAGACTTGCCCAAAGTTTGAAGCTGTTATGTTCAGCACTGGGTTTGGGTCTTTTCTTATCAGATTTCTAACCTAAAGCCAAGTTTTTTATTAGTCACCAGAGTGATTGGGGGGAGGGAAAAGAGTGGGATGCAATTTTTTTTTTTTGGTGCCCCAATTTGACGTGTTAGAGGAGCCTGATTTTCAGACAGAACTGAGCACCCACCCACTGAAAATCAAGCCCCTTTGAGGTGTCAAGTGACCCCCCCCCCAAAACAAACAAACACAAAAACCTAAATCTCCTCCTCCAAAAAAATCACTAGTCACTTCTGAAATTCTTGGCCTAACTGCACATGGAAGACTTTTGGATAATTTGAATTAACTTCAGCTAAATATACAGGCTGAACTTTTCAAAACTGTCGATAGGAAATTGATGGTAAATGGGCATGCAGATCACCGAGGAGGGGTGAAACATCTCCGCCTGATTCGCCACTGCATTGCACTTGTATTTTATAATGGTGTAGAGTTCCATCTCTATTGAAATCACACCCTGTCATTCCACTGGAGTGACACGAGGATGAATCAGGCCATTAGACTGTTCCATCCTCATGCAAGGTAGGCTTCTGAACTTTGAAGGTCTGCTTATTCCCCCAAATGTGTCCCTGTATAATAATAGCAGAACAGAAGCTCATATTGTGATGCACGTCCAGGGAATGTGTACACTCCGCTTAATATCTGTCTTTTGTTCGTGTGAATATTTATGTTGTCAGTGAGATAACTTTCCAATCCCATTTACTTGCTTCAAAGAAACTAATCAATACCATAGTAAATGCTACAATATTTGCTCACTTATGGGTTCAAAATAAAATCACACCAGATAGGAGGATATGTTACCATAGGAATAACCATTCCTGGCTAAGACACAAAATATCTCACACAGTTTGGAAGAGATGGAATTCATTTAAAGTATATATATTTTTAAAAACCTTCACAAAATGGGACTAAGCTCCCTTGAGTTCCCACCTCTCACAATTATTTGAAAGAGAGAGAGAATCCCTTTATTTATTTAGGATCAGATTCCGTTCTCAGTGACGCCAGTATAAATCAGCAGTAGCGCCACTAAAGTCATAAGTAGCCATCCGGTAGAGTCAATCCAACACCACCATCGACTTGGCTACTAAGCTGTACAAAACATTGCCAGTAGAGTATGGTGACTGGAACTGAAGAAAAACAGTCCGGTTTCCGGGGGGACCTAAATTGCTGAGGATCCGTAGGCTCAGAAATGCAAAACTGGGGCCATGTGCTTGCCAGACAAACAATAGAGCCTCAGCCTATAACACTAATCTCTCAACATGCTTAATAAAGTTCTTTTGAGTGTTACTCTGCCTTCCTGCTGAATTCCTTACGCCTAATAAAAACAATCCAGATCTACTGCTCTGCCATGCAAGGTTCCTGAAATGCTCCTACATTAGCTACATTTGGTTTTGCACTGAACAATAATTCCTCAAAGTTCTGTTATGGTCGGAAAAGGACTATGTAAACATGGCGCCTTTGTTACCTAACAGCTTGTGTGGATTCAGTGTCCTCTCTCAATATTGCAAAAACAAAATATAAGCTGTTAGTACTGCAGAGGCAGAAGAGCAATAGAAGGATGAGTTCGATTAGATTCTGGCTCATGCATCAACAACAGATTTTGTAACGAAGGCCATGTCTACACCAGGGCCTTGCTCTGATTTCAGTCAGTGGTGGCCAGGCACCCATGCAAACCCCTTGTGTAGACAAGATAATCTGCTATAAACTGATTTGCACCAGTGCAATTTACCCTGGGTGCAAGCAGCCATGTAAATAGGAGCTTTCCCATGTTTACAGTAAGGCTGGTGAAACAGTAGCTCTGGCTGGTCACTGATGGCTGAAACAGGTAGACAAGGTCTAACTTTACAGTTGCAGAACTAAGTTCTGCTCTCAGATACACCTGCAGAGATAAATGAAAATGGGACACAGGATAAAATGTAGCTCACAGAATGTTATTCCTGATGATGATGTGTATGCAGAAAAAGCCCTTTGTACACTGTGTATGTGTGGTTTGCAGTCCTAATTAGCTCTTTGGCAAAGGGCCTTTTACCCGCTATATGTTTGTACAGCACCTAGCACAATGGAGACCAGATTTGAAACTGAAGAACTCAAGCAATAATGAATAGGTTCAATAACAGGAGATACCTATAATGCACACATGTACACCCCTCCCACCCCGATGACAATTTTACAGAGCTGTTTTTCAGACCAACTTTAAAGCACCATGATGGAAAAGATTAAAAACACCCTTAGGTAAATTCTTACTGGGAACCCAATATGTACTTCCTAAGATGTGCCCATGGGCTAAGACCTGATGTTAAGATAGCGAAGATTCCAGCGTTGCAGACCAGATCCTCAGCAGGTGTAAACTGACACAGCTGCATTGATCTCAGTGGAGCCACATGGATTTATACAAGCTGAGAATCTGACTCTAAATATTTAGTTCACCTATTTGATATTTGCTGAGTTCCAAGATAAGCATCGCCTACTATAGAAAATAAACATCTAGTCACATACCTAACCATACGACTAAGGCACTTTGTCCCTCTTATTTAGAGAGCAGGCCACAAATGTTGTAACTATGCTGAAGTACAATACTAGCTTGTTCTCCAAGGAATCACAATAAATTTATCAAAAGGACACACCGTACCCAACTCTTATCTCTCGATTTATGGGAGATATTACATCAGCAAAATTGAACTAGGAAACAGCAGGAGCACACCTCAGATAAAGCCAGCAGCCTGCAAGTTCTCATATTAACCCACCCAGTGCTGAAATATACTAGATAACTAAAATGTTATACCAATCTGGCTTGGAAAAGCAATAGGCACTGTACCTGACATCTCATTCGGACTATGAGTAACTTAAAACAAATGACCATACATTCGCGTACATGCCAAGGTCTTGCTCCAATTGAGAATATTTAATTTTAAAAAACCATTAAGTCTGGAATTTTCAAACGTGTCTAAGGAGTTAGGTACTCAAATACAATGGGAGTTGGGTGTCTAACTCTGTTAGGCTCCTTTGAAAATCCCAGCCTAAACTGAAGGTTTAAGAAATGTATAGAATCTTGTGAGAGCTCTCCACATTGGAAAGACTTCTGCTGTAAGTCAGTTTTCTGTTAATGAATGTTGATGGTGGAAATGGGTGAATAATTCAAAGGAAAAAAATTTACTCAGCAGATTTAGTAGCATTTTCTTTCTATGAGCCGTTTACAATTTTCTAGAAATTATTCGCTGTTAAAAATGATTCACTGAATACTTTGTGAATAATTCTTTGTAGATCACAAATGTGTGAGTGGTTCATTGTAAATATTTAATAGGTGAACCACATTGGTTGGTTTAGAAGGGATGCTTAGATTGAGAGGATATACGGTCTTGTGGTTTAGGCAGTAGACTGGGGCTCATGGGAAATGAGGTCAGCTCTTGTCTCTGGCGTAGAGTACCTACGTAACCTTGGGCAAATTGCCATCTCTCTATGCCTATCGCACTACCTATACTAATGGGTAATCCTCCACCCTGAGAGGAGATAGCTAGGTCGACTGTCCTAGTCACTGACTCTTGAGGAGGTGGATTACCGTCGGCATACGTAGTGTCTACACTGAAGTGCTATAGTGGTGCAAGTGTCGACACAGCCAGCTGCAGAGCAAATGTTCCCATTATGCCTCCAACTTGGTCTGAAAATACAACTTTTAGGGGTGAGAGAGAAGAGTCATGTCTCCACCCCAGTATAGGACCTGATCCAACTTCCATGAAAGGGAATGGAAAGCGACTCCTCTAGGAGCAGGAGCAGGACCTTAGTTTCCAACAGCTGTAAAGATATAGATATAGAACCATTGGAAACTGTACTGAAAACACCGACTCACTTCCCGCAGAACACAACATAGCCCTCGCACTGGAAGAACTTTGCCATCAGTTCAAATCCAACCCAGGTTGGCAGTGATTGAATCTAGCAATTAAAGGTTCTGTGTTCTATGATTCCCTGATCCTTATTTATATCATTAATTGTTGATAATGTTGAGCTACTGGACATGTATATAGTGGAACATACAGAGGTGTATCCACAGTCATGGCTACCTCTGTCCCTATTTCAGAGACACACAATTACAAGCCCCCTTTGTATTTTTTAGCATAGCAATTTTCTTTCCTCTTGGGAAACGTGGATTAGGGAAATGCAGCCTTTGTGAGCCTAACAAGATACTTGTTTAATGTTTGAGCAACTGAAAAGATGCTTCTCCTGAGAGGCACAGACCCCACCGACTACATTTAAAAGCAAAAAAAAAAAAAAAAACCCACTAATGATGGATAATCCTGCCATCATACAGGACACCGGATAGGACAATTACTAGGCAACACAGATGCTAATGATATTTGGATGTGTTGACATAGCTCTGAGACAATCATTACTAAAGTGACTATGAAATAGGAACTAGAGGCATATGTTTTATGGCTCTCTTGTGCCCTATTTCTTAGGCTGGCAAAACATACCTACTTTTCTGTTTCTGAATTGATGCTGAATTCTCAGCATCCAAATCCAATGACTACAATATCACCAATCTATTCATTTGCATTTAAAACAATAAAATCTTTGTGAAGAGTCTATTCTTCTACTCCATTATCCAGAAAAGATTGACAGTAGTGAGTACCAGAAGGCTATGGGGTCAGTAATTTATCCCTAGACTGCTCATTCTAATTCTAATATGGATCAGGTCAGCCAAAGTGACCTAAAATTATTGGACCAAAAGATCCTTAGCTGATGTAAATGGGTGCAGCAACATTGACTTCAATGGAGCTACTCTCATTTACACCAGCTGAGGATCTAGCTCATGTTAAGGGGCTTAATCAAATAAGTAGGGTGGTATCTGTCAGTGCAGACTAATGTCCCCTTTACAAATTCCAGTCAAGATGCACTGATTGCCCCCCTTGTTGGCTGTCACAACAGAGAGGTCAAAGGTTATTTCCTAATTTTCCATTACAGGGTTTTCTTGCACCTTCCTCTGAAGCACCTAGTTCAGGATACTGGAGTAGATAAATGGGTCATTGACCCGATCCAGCAGGGCTGCCCTTATATTCTCACATCTGGATTAAGGTGCTGTCTTTGTTTGTTTGTTTTTTCCTTCTCCTTCCTGGATCTCTGTCAAGATACCATGTGTTCTCATTGACTGCCAAGAACAGAAATATCCACAGGAGTTTCTGGGCAATTTCCACTCTCAGTGCTTCATCGTGGTCACGGGACTGGAACACACAATCAGTGATTTATTGAGTGGGCAACTAAAGAATATTAACATTTCCACCGCCCTCTGAAGAGCAGACAATACCGTTGCAATGTTTGGAACACTTAATTCTCACCATTAAGGGACTGATCCACACGCTATTGGGCTCAAGGCTTACTACTGTGAGAATTCCCATGGGTTTGAATATGATTCATGACTTGACTTGGGCAAATAATGTTGTTGTTGTTGTTGTTGTTGGCTCACTGGCAATTTCAAAAGTCAAAACCAAATTTCCAAGTAACATTTTTGGAAATTTCCAGCAAAATCAAAAAGTAAAATAAAATAATAATGATAATAATCATATTTCTGGGGCAAGTGAAATGTTTCATTTTGACAAAGTTGAAATATTTTTTTGATTTTGACCATCTTTGAAATGTTTAAAAATACATTTTAAGAAAGTTTTGACATGAAAAAACATTCCAAATAAACAAACAAACAAAAACCCACAACTTTTCCCCCCCCAAAAAATGTTTAAATGTTTTGAGTTGTTTTAGAAATGTTTTTGTTTTCAAAACCATTTGGTGAAATCGACACAAATTCATGAAATATTTCAGTGTCACGAAATCTGCATTTTTTTCCACTGAAAAAAAGTTTTGTCCAAAAATTTTTGCCTAACTCTGCCCAGGACTTCCAGAGGACCATTCAGAGTAAGCTCTGTGCTCAGCAGCGAAGGGTTTGCAGAATCAGCCTCTACGAGGGAATGTGGGACTGAATTGAGAGAACCAATGTAACCATTTCAGACTGAGCTGCTTACGCTTTAACTGGCTATTAAACCAGCTGAGAGGTGGTCTGCCCTAACATCTTCCCCGATCTGTAAACACAGGGCTCCGTTGGATTGGTGGATGGTGATTATTCCCAATGTTGATTGAGTCAGCTCCGAGAACCACCTGCCTCAGGGGACACGTCTCACTTCCACCAGTTTTGGAAACCAATGTTCTACAGTTACATTAACTCTAAAAATGTTTCCCATTCAAACATCCCGCAATAACCATGATAACCAGATAGTATTTAGCTTTTGGTGGAGACCACACACAACCTCCTTTGGTAAAATATCAAGGAGATGATCAGACATAGATGTAATATACCTGCCTAGACACTTCTGAGCATGTCTGTGTCACCACAGGCCAGCAGTAAATCACCAGCCTCCATGCGCAAGGTGGATGCAGGAAAGGAATTGAGTTGAGGGATGTTTGAATGAGAATGCCTCCCAGGAGTACTCTTGGGGACAGGACAGTTTACACGCTACGCCTTGCAGAGGGCTGAGCTTTAATTAACAATGTAGCTCACAGTGCCCTACAACTGTTCTAGGAGCTTTATTCAATTTAACTGTTCTAGGGTAGTCCAATCAGAACTCAGACTTCTTATAAATGTTGAATTTTTCTTCCTAGCCAGGGATTCATTAACAGAAGGTAGGTGAACTGAAAGGGACGCATCATATTGCAGAAGTAATCTGGAAATATGTGAAAATGGTGCAGTCATGCCACTGTTGCTGGTTCCCATCAGATTATTCTTCATTAGGGCATTCAAAAACAATAACTCATCCTGATATGTGTTCAGCTGAAGCTCCCGTTTTATTTAAATCACTTTTCTTCCCCCCCCCCCCCCTCCACTTCTTAGATAATAGCTCATTAATAGTTTCTTCCTGGAAATCACATTTTAAAAAATTAAAATTGGGAACTGACACAATAAATTTCTAGATAAGTAACTTGAAAAAATATAATCAATAAAATCCTGGGTGGCAATAACGTAACTGTATTAAATTTATGATGTCTGGTTAAACAATAGGTCCCCTCCTCCATTATTCTAAGTGTTGCTTCAGGAGATCTTTTTATAGACTCTATTTTTTTTCTTTTTATGGTGAAACTGTAAACAGGCAGTTAAACTAATATTTGGTACGTTCAGCTGGCTTCTATTTTATAGATTCCTCTGATAAAAGATTATTGTAGCTTCTAAAGCCCTGTTACAACTTGAAAGCTATGTACTGCAGAAGCATCTTTTCCATTATAGCCCAGTGCTGGGTTGAGTAAAATAGGTTACATACAGGCGAGGTTAGTTACAGTGTTGCGGGGAGGGAGGGAGTTCCAAATAAAGGACAAACAAATTGATCCTGTTTTCCAATCGCTGCAGCCACAAGAGTCTGCAACTGCAGGATCGAGCAGGGCCAAAATCAGGCCCGTGGTGTAGAGAAATGGTTTGTTTGACTTGTGGCTTGTCTTATAAGTGAACACAGTGCAAGTAGAAAACTTGCATCTTCTTTCTTCATTAAATTCCCCATTTTTAACTGATCATTGTACAAAGCCAGAATGAGTCTGGCCCTTGTTCCAGTGCACAGATGTGTGCGTGTGTGTGTGGCGGTGGGGGAAGACTCAAGGAGCTTTTCATTCTGGTCAGCCAGGCATGGACGGTGGGTGGACCCCCCTTTGGGGAGGCTAGCTCCGCCGCCCCACCCCTTCTGCAGAAGCCCCTCTCCCCCCCATGGCTGGAGACCTGAGCCTCTCCCTCCCACCCGCCGCTGGAGAAGCCCCGGGCCAGCTGGAACCCTGAGCCCCCCTGCCACCAGCCCCAGCCGGCCGACCAACCCGAGCAACTCCAGCCATGCCGTCCAGCCCAGCGCCTTCCCTGGCCTCTTATACCCACCGCCCATGCAGCCAGGTACTTACGTTTCAAGTACCCCGGTTTGCCCCTGCTCAGTGTCCTTCCATGCGCGGGTTGAGGACAATCATACTCCCTTTGCTCAAGAACTGCTCTCTGCATACAACCTTGTGGGAGCAAATCACTCCAAATGGAGTAAGCAAGAAGCAAAGCCATAACCTCCACACCAACCATGGCTTAGAAGGGGAAGCAGAGTGCGTCATTCAGTTAGATGGTTCCCCATTCGCCACTTTCCAGATGGGGACCTGAGGCACAGAGAGATTAAGGCCGAGAATCTCAAAGGCATAGGTGCTGGAACTAGGGGTGCTGCCGCAGCCCCAGCTTGAAGTGGTTTCCATTAGACACAGGGTTTACAGTTTGGTTCGATGGCTCTCAGCACCCCCATTATAAAAATTGTTCCAGCCCCCCTGCCCAAATCCTAAATTTGAGAATCCAGACCTAAGTGACTTGCTCAAGGTCACGCAGGGGATTGTGTGGCAGAGTAGGGAATTGAACTCGGGTCTCTCCAGTCATGTACCTTAGTCACAAAACCATCCTTCCTCTCCAGAAGGGAACGATAAACCCTATGAGAGATGGGGACCTTGGACCCAGCTGCAAAATAACCCTAATATCAATCATGTTGGACTGTACACTCTACGGGGCAGGGACTGGGTATTTTAATGTGCTTGTACAGCACCTAGTGTAAGGGGGCCCTGTAAATAATAAATGACTTTAAGGAAAGGGCTTTCTGCTATTCAGAAACACACAGCGTAGAAGAAAAGATTATTCCTTCTGAAAGCCTGGAAACAAAATTCTGCTGCCAGGGGAAGAAATATTGTAAAAACCAAGCTGTTCTCCAATGCTTCATTTCAAAATTTCTCAGTTTAAAGCAGGCTCTCTAAACTGTGGCAACCACAGGGACTTCATGTTGCTGTTATAGTTTTCAGTCAGATAAAATGATTTGCTACCCAGGCTTAAACTGTCTCCTAAAAACAAAGAGCCAGGTACTTACATTTCAAGTGCCCAGGCTTGTTGCAATTGGAAAAAAATATATAAAAAGGAAATGGAGGATATTAACTCCCTCTCTTTCTTGCTTTTATTGTCTTTATTGATCGGGGGATTAATATTAGGAGCAGAGCTCCTCTCTCACAGTGTCACTTTTGGTTTGCTCTACACGCAGGCATCACAAATTCCGTTCTTCTCTTGACCTGTTATTGTTCCATCCCAGATGGAAGCATCCTGCAGAATTTAATAGGGACCAAGCCAACAGGGTTCTAAACAACTTTAATAGGACTCTAAAGTAATGGCTCTAAAATACTGTAGGAAAAGAGAGACTTTCTAGAGGTGTTTGGAACCATCCTATTGAATCCTATGGCAGGGAGATGATTCTCCATTAAGTTCTATAGATTTGAAAATCATACACAAAGGATTTTGTTCTTTATTAAAGAGCACTTTTCCCTGAGGAAAATGTATATGTTAAGGACCATATTTTTAAGGTATTTAGATGTCTAACTTCTATAGTTTTAGACAGTTTAAATCCTTTAACATTCTGGCCTTAAATGGTTTGGTAAACATGGATGGGATTACTCATGTGCTTTAAATAAAGCATGTGCTTAGGCACTTTGCTGAACTGAGGCCCTACTTACCAACAACGGCACACAAAACCAACTGTCTCCCCACTCATTATGTCCCATCTCACCCCAGACACTTTCTCTAGGCTGAAATCAGTCTGATACTCCTTGCAGTGATAGCAGTTTTACACCGATGTAGCTGAATTGACTTTGGCCGTGTCTACACTTGCCATTTAAAGTGGAAAAAAGTCCTTTTTTTGTGCAAAAACCATGGGGGCATCTACACTTGCCAATGACTTTTTGCAGTGAAACTCAGAAGTTTCACCGCAAAAAGAAAACCACCTCCACGAGAGGCATACAGCTCTTACCGGTAATGTGCAAGTGAAGACACGTTTTTCCTGTTTACACAGCTTTTAGCCTCCCGAGGATATCCCACAGTGCCTAGGTGACCACTCTGTCCAGCAGCTCTGTTGCTCTGATGCCAGGTAAACAGACATCCACCCCTCCCCCTGTAAAGCCCTGGGAACTTTGAAACTCCCCTTCCTGTTTTCTTGGCAAGTGATCAGTATCATCTGGCCAGGTGACAATGCCTGCTCCATGGAGCAAAGGATCCCCTGCTTGGAGCAGTGCTGAGCTACTGAGGTTTATCAGTGTTTAGGAGAGACAAGGCTGCGCAGGGATCCAGGATGCCCCACGAACACCACCCCCCTCTTCCCACAAGACCCATAATCAAAATGGAGAGCGCTGCACTGTAGGATAGCTGCCCTAGAACACTGCTCTCATCCACATTGGACGTGCTGCTAGTGTAAACACTCTCTGATGCCTGAGGAATTAAGTGAGTACACAAACCAGCGCTTTACTCTCACCAGTTCCCTATCACCAGTGAAACTTACAGCGCAAAAACTCTGCAAATATAGACAGACTCTTTGAAGAAGTGCTTCAGGATTTACACTTGTGTGATGGCCCTATTGCTGTTAAGGGGATGACGGATTGAGTAAAGCAGCTTGTCATGTGGCAGAGGCTCTTCTCTCAGTGAAACCGATGGAAATCAGGAATAGTGCCCCTGGACTAATGGAGCTACACCAGTCTGCGCCATAGTATCTATACAATACCCCTGTGAGACAGGGCAGTATTATTATCCCCATTTTACAGAGGGGTAACTGAGGCACAAAGAAAGGACAAGTGACTTGCCCAAAGTCACACAGGAAGTGCATGGCAGAGCAACGAATTGAACTGAGGTCTCCCACAGCTTAGACTGATGCCCTCACCACTGGACCATCCTGCCCTTCCCCGGCCACCCTGCTCTTTTCTTTAAGTGGCCTTGCACACCTTGAAATGGCAATGCTAGAAAACAACTGTCTCCCGCACCTATCAAATGTTGATTGTTTCCTTTAGAAACAAGCAGCTGCTACTAACAAACACTATTTGTCAGTTGTTTTGTGTGCCTAGCAGCTAATTGTTCCTCTAGGTGAAGCAAGCAAATGAGTTAGTTTTTTTTTTTATTTTGATGGGGAACAAACTACATGCTAATTTCTCCCTAGGAGTTTGCGTCTCTTATTCTGCCCTTGTTTTACTTCTCTTATGCTTAACAAGATGAAGAATTATAACAGCAGTGAAATTTACAAGCCTGACTCACTCCAGGTACCAAAGGAAGTTAGGGCAAAACTTGGCAGAAGGACCCCACTAATGGAAAGCGTACCTGGGGGATGAGGCATTTCCATTAATGGAGGATGACCACAGCCTCTCTTCCATCAGGATGTCCAAAGGTAAGCTGCCAGTGCAGCCACAATTTGACTTGGGAGGGGCCATGGCTGGCACATGTAGAAGATATGTTGGTTCGCTGCATTCCCTGAGCAGCTTCTATCAGTGGAATCTCCAGCTGCAAACTGAGGGCCTGACTGATCATAGAATCATAGAATATCAGGGTTGGAAGGAATCTCAGGAGGTCATCTAGTCCAACCCCCTGCTCAAAGCAGGACCAATCCCCAACTAAATCATCCCAGCCAGGGCTTTGTCAAGCCTGACCTTAAAAACCTCTAAGGAAGGAGATTGCACCACCTCCCTAGGTAACCCATTCCAGTGCTTCACCACCCTCCTAGTGAAAAAGTTTTTCCTAATATCCAACCTGAACCTCCCCCACTGCAACTTGAGACCATTACTCCTTGTTCTGTCATCTGGTACCACTGAGAACAGTCTAGATCCATTCTCCTTGGAATCGGCTTTCAGGTAGTTGAAAGCAGCTATCAAATCCCCCCTCATTCTTCTCTTCTGCAGACTAAACAATCCCAGTTCCCTCAGCCTCTCCTCATAAGTCATGTGCTCCAGCCCCCTAATCATTTTTGTTGCCCTCCGCTGGACTCTTTCCAATTTTTCCACATCCTTCTTGCAGTGTGGGGCCCAAAACTGGACACAATACTCCAGATGAGGCCTCACCAATGCCAAATAGAGGGGAATGATCACGTCCCTTGATCTGCTGGCAATGCTCTTACTTATACTGCCCAAAATGCTGTTAGCCTTTTTGGCAACAAGGGCACACTGTTGATTCATATCCAGCTTCTCGTCCACTGTAACCCTTAGGTCCTTTTCTGCAGAACTGCTGCCTAGCTACTCTGTCCCTAGACTGTAGCAGTGCATGGGATTCTTCCGTCCTAAGTGCAGGACTCTGCACTTGTCCTTGTTGAACCTCATCAGATTTCTTTTGGCCCAATCCGCTAATTTGTCTAGGTCCCTCTGTATCCTATCCCTACCCTCCAGCGTATCTACCACTCCTCCCAGTGGTACATCATCCACTGAAGTCAAAGAGATTTGTTCCATTGCCAGTGGTGATGAAAACAACCTGCTCTCCTCTGGAGGCAAATGCTGCCTGGGCAACAGCAGACACTAGGTGCAAATTGCACCTATAATACCTATCTCTTATACAGAACTTTTCATCCAGAGGTCTCAAAGCGCTTTACAAAGGAGGTCAGTAGCATCATCCCCAGTTTATAAATGGAGAGAATGAGGCACAGAGAGAAGTGATTTGCCCACTGTCACCGATTAGATCAGTAGCAGAACCAGGAACAAATCCCAGTTTTCCAGAGACCCAGTGTTCTAGTCACTAGACTACACTGCCTCTATAACGTACCTTTGATGCATCGCTCTGTAAAGACCTTAAAGGACGGACCACCACCTTGGCTTTACATTGCCTGCATGCCCATTTGATAACGAGTACAACTTAGGCACAGAAAGGTTAAGTACTTTGTTCACAGTAATGCAAATTGCTGAGAAAAGAAGTAGGAAATGAGCAATCGTGCCCTGTTACCATGGAACAGAACGATGAGTTAAAAAACAGTGAATGGGGATACAGGAGTCATGGGTTCAAATGCTAATTTTACTAGACTTTCTGGATGACCTTGTGTAAATCATTCTCCGTCTCTGCATTGGTGCTCTATGTATAATCCAAAGATATTAATTCTTCTTCTGTCTGTCATCTTCATTTATAGTAAAACTTTTCAGGGCAGGGACTGTCTCTCTCATTATGTTTCTGTATGTTGCCTAACAAAATGGGGTCCGGATCTCAATTGGGATCTTTTAGGTGCTAATGGAATAGAAATACTTAATTAATTAATGATAAGAATTCTTTCCTTTTGCAGTTTAAGACATTGATCCTTGAGAGATGCTCAACTCCAGCTGAAATCAGTGGGTTGAGTGGATGCTCAGATACTCACAGGATCAAACCTTAAGCTTCCAGTAGAACTGTATCCTTTGATTGTTGCACTTTATTGGCATTTCAGCAGAGCTAGTAGCTAGCATAAAAACAATCAGAAAGGGGAGAGGTAATTTTCTTCTCCTGCCCCCCCTCCCCCTGGCACAATAGCAGAAGGAGAGTGGGGGGGGGGGAATTGTGAGGCTCTGAGACACAGTTCCTCCCAGCAAAAAAAAAAAAAAAAAAATGAGGAGTCCTTGTGGCATCTTAGAGACTAACAAATTTATTTGGGCATAAGCTTTCATGGGCTAGAACCCACTTCATCAGATGTATGAAGTAAAAAATACAGGAACAGGTATATATACATGAAAGGATGGGGGTATTTTACCAAGTGTTAGGTCAGTCTAATGAGATAAATCAATTAACAGCAGGATACCAAGGGAGGAAAAATAACTTCCTCTAAGGCTCATTCTAGCCCTAATTTATCCTATAATAATAATAATGATGCATAAAGAGAGGACTGGAGTAGTGACTGGGCACAATGAAACTCTGCTCCCAGAAGTACATGATGGAGTCAGAATATCAACTTTCATTTTATATACATGGGTGTGTTTCTAGAAGAGTTTGAAATTATAGAGTGAGTGTTAACAAGGCAGTGACTTCTGCCTGAGCAAAGGGAGGAGCAGCAGTTGCTATAACCAGGGAAGAAGCAGCCACCTGGCCCCATAACCGTCACCAGCAGAAAAGAGATCTCTGGTGCTGCTCCGTGGTGGGGGGAGGCACACTACAACTGAGCCCCTGGCTTGGGGTCCTGTGCATGGGTGGGGTTATTGCCTTGATCCAACCCTGAATAAAGTTAGCCTGTGATTCTGTAAGGCTATTTGGTATTCTCTGGGCTGTGCCCCAAGATCAGAACGAGAATATCTAGCCTCCATTTGTTCCCAACTACCAACACATAAATTAAATAAATAAATCAACTTGTTTTTGCTGCTTTTCATGAAAATTTATCAGATGTCATTTTTGAGGGTCTGATGTTTTGCTTTGACCTGATTCCTAATTGCCTACAATCTGCCACAAATCAAAATCGGAAAGCTCTTTTTGTTTTTAGTAGTACCCCCTGCCCATCCACTCCTGAAAATGCTCCCATGTTTCCTTGGGATGCAACCTTCATTTTCCTTTGTGAATATTCAGGCTAAAAACTATAACACCCTCCAGCATCAACTGCATCTGTCATTAACTCTCCACTTTTCTTTCTTCATGACCCCACAAATGCAGAGAGATTCTGAGAGCTGCAAGGTTAAAAACTTCATGGTGTGAAAAGCAGAAATGGAAAAATAATAAACACAATTGGGGAATATCACTAGCGAGTCCTTATGTTGTAAAAAAATACTCAGGTGCACAGCAAAGTAGAACAAAAAACACTTCCATCTCTTAGAGGAAAGGGTGACTAGATTTCCACAAAGTTCCTTACAAAGCTTATATTAGGTGGGCCAGATTCTTTGCTGATATAACTGTGTTGACTTTGACAGACCTACACGAGCAATGAATTGGGCTGGATACTTCTGTGGAAAAAAATTGAAATTGGTTCTTGATAAGCAAGCCTGATCAAACTTGTTTAGATAAAATAACTAATCACTCTTCCATTTTGAATCTTCATCCCCCCAAAAGGTGCATAGACCACATGACTGGGAGTCAGGGCCCTTGGGTTCTATTCCAATCTCTACCATTGCCCTGCTGGTAACCTTGGGCACATCAGCTGACCGCCCTGTGCCTCTGTTTTTCCACCCACTGTTTGTCTGTCTTGTGTATTTAAATTATAGGTTCTTTAGGTTATGGAATGTCTCTCACTATGTGACTGAATAGTGCCTGGAATAATGGGACCACCATCTTGGAATGCCCAAACATTCAAAAATCACAAGTCTGCCCCCTACAAACTATGATATTAAAAAAAAACCCTCATGATTTTTAAGCCAAAGAAATAATATATGTTTGGTCTTTTAATTGGCCTTCTGGGTTTTGTACCTTTATGGTTTGATTTTCAAGTTTCTCTCTCCAATTAGGAAGAACAGACATTGTCTTTTTTCTTTAATGAAAGCTGAGATTTTCAGGTAGTCATCTGACTACAGGAGCTGTGACTTTAAAAATACAAAAAAAAAATCAAATATCATAAGACTCACAATACATCATGAGAGTTTGGCAATTCTGCTGTTGCAATGCTAATTATAAAGTTTAAACTAAAGTTGGAAGATTTTCAGAGATCATCATTCAGTTCATATATCAATCCTCCAATCCAATCTTTCCTTCAACAAGGAACGGTCTTGTCTTGTTGTTACTCTTTTTAATTAAGTAAAAACTCAATGGATCTAACATTTCAATGCAAGGACGGACTTACAGGTTAGAGGCAATATTAAGAGGGGTACTGTATATCAGAATATTTAATATGAACATTTTGCATTGAATGACCATCTGATAGTGACTCATTGCCAAACAAACTTTAGTAGGACTCTTCATGTGTTCAAAGTTAAGCAAATGTTTAAGTACTATGCTGGATCAGGTCTCGATGAATGGTTGTCCATCTCCATTCTCATCCCCTTGGTTTGTGGACTCAGCCAATGAGAAGATCTTTGGGTTTTGCCTTGGGAACGGGGCCAGTAGAAATTTGTCCATCTAAACTTTTCTCAAGAGATAATTGGGATTTTGATTAAGTGTGTGCTTTCCTCTTCTCCTTCCACCTTTCCCTGACATTCAGTGTTTTTTGACAAAAAGTCAAAATTTTCCAGGTGAGACAGGGAAAGGGGGAATCCAACCAGCTCTTAGTAGGAATTCTCTGATATTTTGGCATGCATATTTTTTCTTCTTTTTTAAATTGCATTTTGCAAAGAAGGAAAAATAATTTAAAAAGACAGTAAGCATATTGTTCATAATATTGTAAAAAAAATATGTTACAACCCTTTGAAAGCAAAATCAATTCCCTTATTGACTTTTTCCCCCCTCCATGGTACGGATTCTCTTCTTCATTACCAGCAGTTTATTCATGTGTATTGTGGCTTCTGGCATTGATTTTTTTTCTTCATTTATTTATTTATTTTTAAAGAATAAAAAACACGCTGAAGCACTCTCTTCGCAGAGAGAGAATAAAATACCACATAGGCTCTGTAAGCAGATATAGGAAATGAAAAGAGGTCAAATTTGGAGGACAAGCATGAATTTTTGCAATGGTTTTACAGTGGAACAAGTTACATAAATGTATAGGATTAGCTGAAGTTCAAGCAAGATCATCCATATTTAAGCTGGACAAGTCTAATGAATTTTATCATGGGGATCTTGGGAGCTTGCATAGTTACATTTGCAGTGTAATGGTTCTATTGACATTGTATTGGGTGTGAAGGACCCCATAAAATGATTGATAAGAGAAGTATCATGATAGTGAGCTATTCCCATGGTTCTGTCTGTACCAGCCCAAAACCTTGCTTTCCAGTACACCAGTGTCACTCTGAAAGAACAGCAGTGACATTGGCTTAGTTGATATTTATCCTAGAGTAACAAAGAACAGAATTTGGTTGATTGTATGCACTATACTGGGAGAGAAAGGATGGGGTCTTACGGTTAAGGCACTGGATGGAGATTTGAAACGGAGACAAAGATTTAATTCCTACCTCTGCTATAGACTGGCCAAATTACTCAGTCTCTGTGACTCAGTTCCCCATCTGTAAAATAGGAATAATCATCCTTCCTTTCTTCCACCTGTTGTATCTGTTTTAGGGGCTGATCCAAACATAACGAAAAAAACCTCCCACTGACTACAGCTTTGGAGCAAGCTCTTATACTATAAACTCTTCAGGGCAGGGACTTGTCTCTTAAGAAGTGCCTGGAGAGTACCTAGCTCAATGGGACCCCAATCTCAGCTGGAGTCTCTAGAGGTTGCTGTAATGCAAATATCCTGCACAAACAGTACATAAAATCCCACTGATTTCACCATGTTCGTGCATTAATTGTGTCTAGTGTTTTTCTTTATAAATAGCTGATTGGCCTGAACAGATTTAAAAGAAGCAAAGAACTATATTTAAAGCACTTCATTGCATGTAGATTATGCCATCTGAATAAACTGTAACATCACCCATTGTCCAGAGATCAGCAAAGTAGAATACAGTTATGTATAGCTTCACAAAGGAACATAGGAATTGCCTGAGTGGATCAGACCCATAGTCCATCTAGTCCAGAATCCTGTCTCTGACAGTGGCCAGTAGCAGGTGCTTCAGAGGAAGGTGTCAGAACCCCACAGTAGGCAGATGTGGGATAATTCGACAACAACATGGGTATCATCCTGATCTCTGGGAGTTTGTCTTCACTGCAACTGTTAGATCAGATAAGTACGGAAGTTACTCCATTTGTTCTAGCCTGGCTCCAGTAAGAGTGATCAAACTGGGAAACAACACTGAAGCTATGCAAAGTGATTTCATTAGCAGCACAAAGTGGTTGCATTAGCAGTTGATTTTTTGGTAACTCAGGCCTGGTCTACACTGAGTTTAGGTCGAATTTAGAAGCGTTAAATCGAATTAACCCTGCACCCGTCCACACAATGAAGCCATTTACTTCGAATTAAAGGGCTCTTAAAATCTATTTCTGTACTCCTCTCCGACGAGGGGAGTAGCGCCAAAATCGATTTTGTCAATTCGAATTAGGGTTAGTGTGGCCGCAATTCGATGGTATTGGCCTCCGGGAGCTATCCCACAGTGCACCATTGTGACCGCTCTGGACAGCAATCTGAACTCGGATGCACTGACCAGGTAGACAGGAAAAGCCCCGCGAACTTTTGAATTTCATTTCCTGTTTGCCCAGCGTGGAGAGCACAGCTGACCACACAGAGCTCATCAGCACAGGTAACCATGCAGTCCGAGAATCGAAAAAGAGCACCAGCATGGACCGTACGGGAGGTACTGGATCTGATCGCTATATGGGGAGGGGATTCCATGCTAGCAGAACTATGTTCCAAAAGACGAAATGCCACAACATTTGAAAAAATCTCCAAGGATATGATGGAGAGAGGCCACAATAGGGACTCACTACAGTGCTGCGTGAAAGTTAAGGAGCTCAGACAAGCCTACCAGAAAACCAAAGAAGCAAACAGAAGGTCCGGGTCAGAGCCGCAGACATGCTGCTTCTACGTTGAGCTGCATGCAATTCTAGGGGGGGCCGCCACCACTACCCCACCTCTGACCGTGGATTCCAAGGTGGGGGTACTCTCAGCCATGCCTGAGGATTCTGTGGATGGGGAAGATGAGGAGGAGGAGGAGGAGGACGAGCTTGCGAAGAGCACACAGCACTCCGTTCTCCCCAACAGCCAGGATCTTTTTCTCAGCCTGACTGAAGTACCCTCCCAACCCTCCCAAGGCATTATCCCAGACCATGAAGCCATGGAAGGGACCTCTGGTGAGTGTACCTTTGTAAATATAAAACATGGTTTAAAAGCAAGCTTTTTTAATGATTAATTTGCCTTGAGATCTTGGGATGCATTCGCGGCCAGTACAGCTACTGGAAAAGTCTGTTAACGTGTCTGGGAATGGAGCGGAAATCCTCCAGGGACATCTCCATGAAGCTCTCCTGGAGGTACTCCAAAAAGCCTTTCCAGAAGGTTTCTGGGCAGTGCAGCCTTATTCCGTCCTCCATGGTAGGACACTTGACCACGCCATGCTAGTAGCAAGTAATCTGGTATCATTGCATGACAAAGCCTGGCAGCGTATGGTCCCGGTGTTTGCTGGCATTCAAGCAACATCCGTTCTTTATCTTGCTGTGTTATCCTCAGGAGAGTGATATCGTTCATGGTAACCTGGTTGAAATATGGGAATTTAATTAAGGGGACAGAGGTGGCCGTTCCTATTGGGCTGTTTGCCTGTGGCTGAAAAGAAATCCTTCCCTGCAGTTAGCCAAGCAGGGGGTGGGGCGGGGGGATCATTGGCATTGAGCTTTTGCATTTGGCTAGCAGGGATCTTCCTGATACCAGCCACGCAGTGGGGGGGAGGGATAAAGTGATGATCCCAGAGAATTGGATGGGGAGAGGGGGTTAGTTTGGTTTCTGCTGCTGCACGTTAACAGGAAAACCGCAGCACTCAACGGGCTTTGCTTGGTATGTGGGACAGGAGGGTGCTGCTTTTATGAAGGCTACAGAAGCCGAAAGACAATGGCTTACCATGGCCGCATGCAAGCCAAATTCTGTTGCTCGGATCTGCCTCTGTGATCTCTACACCAAAGCCGCAGGCACTCAATATTAAGATGCAAAATGCGACCTTGTACCGAAATCACATGTGCTATGTAATATGAATAGTATTGTTCACCGTGAAAGAGTATAACCAATGTTCTGTAAAATGTATCTCTTTAAATACTTCTCTCCCTTTTTTCCCTCCCTCCCGCAGCTGCAAATTTTTCAAGCCTCCCTCCTCCATCCCGAAGGCTATCTCAGATAAGGTGGCGAAAAAAACGGACGCGAGACGAAATGTTCTCTGAAATCATGGAATCGACCCGCAATGAAAGAGCTCATCTGTATGAGTGGAAGGACATGGTATCTAAGTACAGGAAAGAGGCCAGTGAACGTGAGGACAGGAGGGACCAATGTGAGGACAGAAGGGACCAAAGTGAGGAGAGGAGAGACGCTCGAGATGAGAGGTGGTGGCAGGAAGATCAGAGGAGGCAGGATGCGACGCTGGGGCTGCTGCGTGAGCAAACGGACATGCTCTGGTGTCTGGTGGAGCTTCAGGGACGGCAGCAGGATCACAGAGTGCTGCTGCAGCCCCTGTATAACCGCCCTCCCCCCTCACCATGTTCCATAGCTTCCTAACCCAGACGTGTAAGAACGCAGGGGGGGGGAGGGCTCCGTGCACCCTCCTACTCCACCCCAATGGACAGCCCAACCAAAAGGCTGTCATTATTTTGAACTATTTAGTGGCCTTTTCCTTCCCTCCTATCCTCCTCCCAAGCCCCACCCGGGCTACCTTGTCAGTTCTCTCCCTCTTTTTATAATCAATTAATAAAGAATACATGATTTTTAAATTATAGTGACTTTATTTCCTTTGAAAGCAAGTTGTGATCGAAGGGGGAGGGTGGGTTGCTTACAGAGAATGAGTCAATCAAGGGGGCAGGTTTTCATCAAGGAGAAACAAACAGAAGTTTCACACCATAGCCTGGCCAGTCATGAAACTGGTTTTCAAAGCTTCTTTGATGCGCAGCACTTCCTGGTGTGCTCTTCTAATCACCCTGGTGTCTGGCTGTGCGTAATCAGCGGCCAGGCAATTTGCCTCAGCCTCCCACCCCGCCACAAAGGTCTCCCCCTTACTCTCACAGAGATCGTGGAGCACACAGCAAGCAGCAATAACAATGGGAATATTGGTTTGGCTGAAGTCTGAGTGAGTCAGTACCGTGTGCCAGCGACCCTTTAAATGTCCAAATGCACATTCTATCACCATTCTGCACTTGCTCAGCCTGTAGTTGAACAGCTCCTGACTACTGTCCAGGCTGCTGTGTATGGCTTCATGAGCCATGGCATTAAGGGGTAGGCTGGGTCCCCAAGGATAACTATAGGCATTTCAACATCCCTGGTCTGGTCTGGGAAGTAAATCCCTTCCTGCAGCCGTTTAAACAGATTAGTGTTCCTGAAGACGCGAGCGTCATGAACCCTTCCCGGCCAGCCCGCGTTGATGTTGGTGAAACGTCCCTTGTGATCCACCAGTGCTTGCAGCACCATTGAAAAGTACCCTTGTGGTTTATGTACTGGCTGCCCTGGTGCTCCGGTGCCAAGATAGGGATGTGGGTTCCATCTATCGCCCCACCACAGTTAGGGAATCCCATTGCAGCAAAGCCATCCACTATGACCTGCACATTTCCCAGAGTCACTACCTTTCGTAGCAGCAGCTCAGTGATTGCTTTGGCTACTTGCATCACAGCAGCCCAGACAGTAGATTTGCCCACTACAAATTGATTCCCGACTGACCGGTAGCTGTCTGGCGTTGCAAGCTTCCACAGGGCTATCGCCACTCGCTTCTCAACTGTGAGGGCTGCTCTCATCTTGGTATTCTGGCGCTTCAGGGCAGGGGAAAGCAAGTCACAAAGTTCCATGAAAGTGCCCTTACGCATGCGGAAGTTTTGCAGCCACAGGGAATCATCCCAGACCTGCAACACTATGCGGTCCCACCAGTCTGTGCTTGTTTCCCGGGCCCAGAATCGGCGTTCCATGGCTATAACCTGCCTCATTAACAGCATGATCTCCAAAGTGCTGGGGCCCGCGGTTTGAGAGAATTCTGTGTCCATGTCCTCATCACTCTCGTCGCCGCGCTGCCGTCGCCGCCTCCTCCTCGCCTGGTTTTTCAGGTCCTGGTTCAACATAAACTGCACGATAATGCGTGAGGTGTTCATGACTACTGTCTTGAGCTGAGCGGGCTCCATGCGTGCTGTGGTATGGCGTCTGCAGTGTTCACCCAGGAAAAAAGCGCGAAACGGTTGTCTGCCGTTGCTTTCATGGAGGGAGGGGTGAGGCTGTACCCAGAACCACTAGCGACAATGTTTTTTGCCCCATCAGGCATTGCGATCTCAACCCAGAATTCCAATGGGTGGGGGAGACTGCGGGAACTATGGGATAGCTATGGGATAGCTACCCACAGTGCAACGCTCCGGAAGTCAACGCTAGCCTCGGTACATGGACGCACACCGCCGAATTAATGTGCTTAGTGTGGCCGCATGCACTCGACTTTATACAATCGGTTGCCAAAAATCGAATTCTGTAAATTCAGAGTAATCCCGTAGTGTAGACATACCCTGAGCTGCAGCATACCCACTGCATTACCATCTCCAGCATCAGCAGCACTTGAGCTTCAAACCAGCTAGCTTGAGCTTAAAGCACCTGTGAACTCAAACGAGAGATTTTTGTGTATGGACAGGAGTCGGGTAAGGGTGAAAACTCGCGTTATAGCTCGAGCCAACACTGCAGTGAAGTGGCGTTCTAAGAGTTAGAGACCAGATTAAAACCTGAAAGGCCCTGAAGCCTGAGGTTTAACATCCATTCCAGTTTGTTGTCATTATTTGTTGTTATTTTTAACAACTCCTCTGGATGTTCTTGATATACATCTAACTATGCAATCCCTTTTAAAATCTTGTTCAGTTCTTGGGCTCAACTTCCCATGGTCACACATTCCACAGTTTTAATCACATGTTGTGTGAGAAAGGCACATGAATAACTTATAAATTAATCACATTGATAGTGTCACTGTAATTACTCTAGAGGCCAAATCCTATCCTCGGTGACATTTCACTGAAGATAGAGCAACAGGGAGCTGCTGCTGTGATGACTGGAGAAGATAATTTTGCTCTGTGTGGATGAAATTCACCACTGTGGAGGGGCAGTGTGAGACCTCTGCATCACTTATTTCCCACTCAAGATGAATCCCTCCCTGAAGTGCAGTCTATATACCTGCCACCCCATCAGATAGCCACAATCTAACAATTGGGAGTCAAACTTGTTTGTTTATCAAGATGCTTTTGCTCCAGTAAGAACACTAATAGAATGGACAATATTTTTAAAGGGAGGCTAGGCATGGGAAGAGACACAGATTACAGCACTATCCTCTGATCGTAAAGTGGAATTCCTTTAATCCCATCAAAACCAGAGCGGGGAGGGGTTGCTTAGTTTGTTGTCTGAACCCCCCCCCCCCCCAGCCAAAAAAAACCAAACCAAAACATTAAAAACAATGTTTTCTAAATGTTTCCCATGTAACCATTGCCATGGAAAGTCTTGCTGGAGGCGAAGAGGCAAGCTGCCTATAGAATTCGCCACCAAATCATCCAGATTCTTTAGGTGGCTTTGAAAATCTCTGCCAGAGAGTATTTTGATCTGATGCTACTGGGGAGGGGAAAGGAGACGTATAGAACCTAGAACTGAAAAGAAAATCTCACCTGCCTCTGGAGAACACTTGTTTGCCTTCCCTCTTTGGAGGTTGCCCTATCTACTCATAGGATCTGATTTTGCTTTCTCTTTCTCGGCTGGTTACCTATTACAGAGGATAGCTGTGCTTGGTCGCAGATCCAGCAAATCTAATCAGAGTCTGCCCTGGGTTGCTAATAACATAGGCCCTAATCCCGCAAACATTTACATGTGCTAAAAGTGATGCATGCACATAAGTGCTTGCAGGATCAGGGTGAAAATAGCAGTTGAGCATGGGACACTGTCTACTACAACGGGGTCTGGGTCCAAGATTAAGTCTTGGATGTTCTATGGTAGCATAAATATCAGTAGATGCCTTTTCTCAAAAATGTCTAGTGAATAAGGCATTAAACTCTATCAGGACACCTGCCAATTTTCATTCCTGGCAATTCCGGTGTTCCTAAATGCATCCTAGGAGGTTCTATCTGCAGTCTTCTCCTACAGACTAATGAGAGCTGAGGTGCTCAGCACCTTGCAGGATTGGGCCTGAACAGCGTAAATCTTCTGGGAAATAAAAGCACAAAGGATACTCAAGAAAGCATTGCCTAATGCCAATTCAGGAATTCGCATCCCGGAGAATCCGTCTGCACTCTTGAGCAATTTAATCGTATGGCGCTTCCCCTGAGCGTGTAAGTGACTATTGATAATGCTATCTGAGGCTTATATATATATACACACACACAGTATTAATGGATTGTACATTATTTTCTCATGCGAGACCTAATATTATTTGACCCAACTACTTCTAAAAATAATAGACTAAATAAATCTCATTTATGCCATATCAGCAATATCTGACAGGGCGTTAATAGCCTCAACTACTCTTGATCTGATCTGAGTACACGGTAGAGAAAAACTCACAACAGCATTGGAGGCCATCGGGTCACAAAGAAGGTAGTATTTTCCCTTGCAATAAAAGGATGTCAGATAAAAACAAAGTACCTTCTCTGAATCCAGAAGAGTCCAAGACACACGTAGATGCTGAAAGAATGTGTATGAATTTATTCCTAAAACATATTCCATAACTGCACTGAACAAGAAAAAATAATCAAATGTATTATTAATAGCCATCAATCTGTGGCAGGCCACAGAATCTATAGCAGTGGTTTTCAACCTGTAGTGCACGGACCCCTGGGGGTTCACAGACTATGCTAAGATTCCCAAAGGGGTCCAGCACCTCCATTCAAAACATTTTTAGGGGTCCACAAATGAAAAATAGTTTGAAAACCACTGCTCTACAGCATTAACCAAAATAGGGCCATCAGTGTGCAAATAGAGACGTCTATTCAAAGTCCATTAGAGCTGGGTGGTACCGGAATTTCAGTTTCAAGAGAACTTCCACAAGTATGATTTTTTCCCCCATTCTGAAACCTAACAGAAACAAAAAACATTAACACTTCCTGCAAAATGAAACTTTGAGGAAGGGTAATACAATGTTTCAGGTTGATCGGAAGAATTCATTTCAACAAAATTAATAGGTTTTGTTCTGATTTTGACTTTTTTTAAAATGTATATATCATAGTGTATAATGTAAAATGTTAAAAATTGAAATGAAAAATCTGTTTTAAATGGGAAAGTGCTGTGTTCCTTTCCAAAAAGGTCAAAATGGAATGTTTCAACCGTATTGGAATGCTCCATTCCATATATTTTCCCTAAACAAAATTTTGTCAAAAGCAGTCTGTTCCCACGCAACATTTAGCTTCTGATATCAGCATTTTCTGATGGAAAAATGTTCCATTGGAAAATTTCCACTCAACTCTAGCCCCCATAGACTTCTTGGCTATATGAGGGCCCAAAGACCCAATTCAGCATTGCCCTGCATCCTGCGTAGTTGTTTACTCCAGTACAAAGTGGGTAGTAATCTACTCCCACATTTGACACTGGTGTAGAGAAAGAGAGAATCACTTCCTCTAATTCAGTTCTACCAGAGGGGCAGGCTGACTTACAGGTCTACTGGTCCCTCTGTCTATTTAGATTGTTGACTCTTTGAGGCAGGGACTGTTTGTACAGCACAATGGGGCCTGTAGGTGTTCCTGTAATGTTAATACAGTGTGAGCTCTTTGGGGCAGGGACGGACTGTGTGTATACATGTGTACAGTACCTCGCACCATGGGATCCTCATCCATGACTGGTGCACCTCGTGATATCAGAATACAAATTAATAATAAAATGAGGGTCTATGTCAGGGATCGGCAACCTTTGGCACGCGGGTCGCCAGGGCCAGCCGGTTTGTTTATCTGCCACGTCTGCAGGTTCGGCCGATGGCAGCTCCCACTGGCCGCCGTTCGCCGTTCCAGGCCAATGGGGGCAGCAGAAAGTGGCGGCCAGTACATCCCTTGGCCTGCACCGCTTCCCACTGCCCCCATTGGCCTGGAATGGCGAACCACAGCCAGTGGGAGCCGCGATCGGCCGAACCTGCGGACGCGGCAGGTAAACAAACCGGCCTGGCCCACCAGGGGGCTTACCCTGGCGAGCCACATGCCAAAGGTTGCTGATCCCTGTCTACATTTTCCTTGGGGGCAAGTTATTCCATAATTTCCCACGTCTGTGTTTCTTGTGGCTTTCTCTGAAGCATCTGATTCTGACCCGTAATGGAAATAGGACCGTGGACTAGACAGAGCCTTGGTCTGATTTGGTCTGGCAATTCGTGAGTTCATTTGTGGTGGCAATTCTTGTCCCTGCATGAACCCAGCGGCTCAATTTTCATTGCAGCTGAATATCAATAATAACCACCAGCTCCTGGATCTCTCGCTGTGATCATTCTGCCTCCCTCAAAAAAACACCTCAGCAACAGAACAATGCTTGATCTTGTCAGCTGGCGTGACACCAGCCACCTTCCCTCATTTGTCAACCCTGCTGCTCAGCAAGAAACGTGTGTCAGCAATTCCTGTCTCTCTGCTGTAGCTAACAGAAAGATGATGTAGCAACCTGTGATTAGTGGAGATCAATATTACCCTTGCTTTATAAAGGAAGCCACCTACAGGTCCCCTTTCAGCCAAGTGGAATTAAGGAGCTGTGCATTTTTCACAGAGGAACAAGACAGAAAGCTCTGTGTAAAAAAAGAAGAATTTGAGCTTGTGCTTCATAACCAGACCTGATTGCCTGTCTCAATAAGCTCAGGGAACAGCAAGCTTTGCAGCTGCATTCCCTGTCTCGCAGTCCTGGCATTCTCATAGCCAGTTAAGTGTGTCTGCCAAAAGCTTACAAGCACCCAGATGCCCTTTTGTTTTCAAATTCAGCCTTGCGGCATATTTATAAACAGATGCTTGATATATATATTTTTAGGAATTAATCCATTGACACAGCGTCAAATT
This sequence comes from Emys orbicularis, assembly GCF_028017835.1. Classification (NCBI taxonomy): domain Eukaryota; kingdom Metazoa; phylum Chordata; order Testudines; family Emydidae; genus Emys; species Emys orbicularis. Next base: position 139,394,660 of record NC_088684.1, read on the forward strand.
CCCACCCTGTGCAAAAGGCCTGGCCCATAGGCTTATGTGCCAGTTCTCTGTCAAATTAGGACTGAATCATAATACTCAGCTTTTTTATTCAGCACTTTTCATCTGTAGAGCAAAAAAGGCTTTACAAAGGAGGTCAGCATCATTATACCCATTTTACAGATGGGAAAATAGAGGCATTGAGCAGTGATGTGACTTGTCAGCCAACAGGCCATGGGCAGAGCCAGGACTAGAAGCCAGGTCTTTTGTGTACCAGTACAGTACTCTATCCAGGAGGCCACTGTAGTGGATGGGCTTTATATTGACCCTTTTCATGGGGTGAATTTCACCTATAGAGTCTGATCCTGCATCATTGAAGTCAATGGGAACATAAGAACGGCCATACTGGGTCAGACCAAAGGTCCATCTAGCCCAGTATCCTGTCTTCCAACAGTGGCCAATGCCAGGTGTTTCAGAGAGAATGAACAGAACAGGTAATCATTGAGTAATCCATCCCTTGTTGCCCATTCCCAGCTTCTGGCAAACAGATACTAGGGACACTTCATGTAGTTTTGCCATTGGCTTCAGTGGAAACAGGATCCCAGGACTCCATTTTGCCACGTGCTCAGCACTCTTGCAAGTGTTTAAGCTTTAGAACATAGATTCTCAACGTTCCTTAAAGTTAGGCAGGTGTGTATGTGCTTTGCTGGATCAGGCTGGAGTGCTCAGCACTGGGCAGCATCAAGCCTTTAATTGCCGTTCTCAAGGTAGCATACACAGGCCCAAATTAAGGCTGTCCCAGTATCAGGGCCGGCTCCAGGCACCAGCTTACCAAGCAGGTGCTTGGGGCGGCCACTTCGGAGAGGGGCGGCACGTCCAGCTGTTTGGCGGCAATTTGGCGGACGGTCCCTCATTCCTGCTCGGAACGAAGGACCTCCCGCCGAATTGCTGCCGCAGATCGCGATCGCGGCTTTTTTTGTTGTTGTTGCGGGGTTTTTTTTGTTTGGCTGCTTGGGGCGGCCAAAACCCTGGAGCCGGCCCTGCCCAGTATGGAAATGCTCAACAGACAAATGGGGGACCGTACGCGGATATGCATTTTCCTCCCACTCCAGTAGGAGATGGTTATAATGCTGCAGCCTACTGTCCCTGGCTGAAGTTCACCCCAGTGCAGATGGTCAGGCCAAGGCCAAGCACTGCCCACTTTCTCAAAATAAGGCAGGGGATTCATAGGCCTTGCACAATGCACAGGGATGAAAATCAGCCTCACAAACCTCACTGAACTTTGGAGCACCATCCAGTGTCCAGTTAGTGGAAGCTCCAATACAAACTTTGGACCACTGATTCAAATTCTGCCCTTAGGTGCTCATGGTCCCAAAGGGGTTAAGCTTGCCCCTCCATGGAAAAATCTGTCATATGTACTGCATTGCTGCAGCTGAAAATTAAAGTGAGGACCTGATGGCCGTAGCCTGTCAGCGCTGCTGAATGGATTCACACCAGCCATCCTTTGATGTACAAGACAGCTCAGTCCATTGCAGGGACTTTGGAGACAGGAGGAATAAATAAGTATAAACAAGAAAGAGCCCCAGTGGATTCCCCCCCACCCTCAAAAGTACATTTCTTCCTATCTCTGTATTCAGAGCAAAGGGATATGCATTCAGGGCCCAGACAGCAAAGGGGGCCTTTCATCTGTGGGCTGCCATTTCAAAGCCAGCACATGTCGATAGCAGCTGAAAGTCATTACTATCTTACAGTGGTTACGCAGCCTGAGTGTGGACAGGTTTCCACATCAAAATTAGATACTAAGGTGAGAGGCACCTTGGAAATACCGAAGATAAACAGAATTGACTCTAAATTGTACATTAGCATATAATCCAAGATGTAGCATGGGCCCCTGGTTAAGGTAATGGACTGGAACTCAGGGGACGTGAGATGTATTCCATTGACCGTCTTTGTGTGACCTTGAGCAATTCAGTTTCCCTGTCTGTGCCTCTGTTTCCCCTCCCAACCTTTGTACATCTTCTATATTTACACTGTAAGCTCTTGGGGGCAGGGACTGTCTCTTACTACCTGTTTGTACCAGTGCCTAGTTCAACTGGGCCCTAATCTCGGATGTTGTCTCCAGCTACTACTGTAATGCAAACACTAATCATGCCGTCTGAGGGGCCCAGTAATAAGAAGCCAATCCAATTCCCCTAATGGAGTCAATCAAAAGATTCTCATTGACTTTGCTGGAAGCTGCATCAGGCCCAAATTAGACATGAAGAAACTAGTAGCCCTAGAGGTATCATCACACACTGCTGGGGTTCTGCCACTTCTTTCACTACCTGCATCTTTTCTGTGGCAAGATGTCAGCTGTGAGAGTGGAGTTCTGTCAAGCTGATTCCTGTGCCCAGCATGAAATTCTGTTTTTGTTTTGGTTTGGTTTGAACTCACAGAGAAGCTACTAAGAGAAAAAGCACAGAAAAGGTAACAACGAACATCAACTCAAAATCAGCGTCAGCACTGAGATGTTCTTATACTGCAAGCCTAATATTCACCAGGGGTCCAGGTCTACTCCTCCCCACTCACTGAAGCTAAGCACTCTGCATCTCACAGGATGAGGCACCAGAGAGGCTGACAGAAATTCAATCTGGTGATGCTTCTGCATTTCTAGTGTGGCCATCTCGAGATTGGTTTATATTTCTGGAGATATAAAATGTGCCTGTTGCCCTCTGTAGGAACGTGCATGTGTCTTCCACAAAAAACTTATACCCAAGTCACAGGCTGTTCAACCGCCATCAATAATAGCATCTCCCCTGATCACTCAGGGATAAAAACTTTCCCCTTTAATCCACTCGGGATATCCTCAAACTATCCATCGCCTCAAAACACTTGGGAAAATATAATAGGTCAGAAGCACTTTGGCTTTTATCATACAGTTGAGATAGATCCCCGCTCCCAAGAAATGAATGGGTACAGAGAAAAGAAAAAGGATGGGTTTGTGGTTAATGTACTGAGTTGGGAGATCTGAAACCAAACTGCAGTTCTGCCGCAGACTTTGTGGGACCTTGCAAAAGTCATTTAATCTCTCTGTGCCTTAGTTCTCTATTGGTAAATGGGGGCAAATGATAACACTTTGTGTCCCAAAGAGTCCCTGCCTCCAAATTCTGACAGTTTCTTAATATGTGGATGTGCAGCACCCAGCACACTGGGTGGTTGGGTGGCCTCTGGGAACTTTGCTCATGTTCATATTAAAACATAATAATGAAAAGTTTTATATACTACTATTCTTGAAATTTGGAGGGGGATGGGGAAGGACAAGGATGGGAAAGTTCCTGCAATACAAGATCAAATTTTATGTATTCCCACAGACAATAGATGATAGGCTTTTTGTTCTGTGTTTGTACAGGGCCGAGCACAATGGAGTGCTGGTCGATCATTGGCGCTCCTAGTTATTACTCCCGTACAAATACAATGATCAAGAGATGGGGTATGCTTGGATTCTCTTCGTGGCTCTCCGACAGACTCGGCTGTATGACCTTGGTCATGTTTCTCTCATTTTCAAGTGAAAAAAAAATTGCCTGTCACATTCAAGAGCAGCCTTTCACAAACCCTTTGGCAGTAAGCAGGCTGTCCAATGGTTTATAGCACTGCACTGGTACCTCAAAGATCTAGATTCTATTCCCAGCTCTACTGCTCAACAGCTGACCCTGAGCAAGTCACCCTGTGCTTCTCCCCCCCCCCCCATCTTTGTCTGCCTTGTTTGTTTAGACTGTAAACACTTCAGGGAAGGGACTGTTTGTACCGCACCTAACACAATGGGGTCCCAATCTTTGTGCGGGCCTGTAGGGGGCTCTCCTATAATACAAATACTAGTTATAATCTTCTAGATAAAGGGTTCTCTATAAAGTAATATGATTAGCTAAGCTTTGGAAGATGGAAAATGCTCTGGGGATGCTAAGGATTATTCTAAGTGCTAAGGATTATTATTTATTTACTAGATCATCATTAAACAGTATCAAGCAAGCATTAATGTGCCTGTCTCTTCTCGCAATACCAATGGGTTTTGAAATTGAGTGGAAGATGTCATCTCATGCTTACATGAAATATCTGCAAAAGCGAAACATATTAGAGATGAAAGTCTGTCTGAAAACATTCAAGAGCAGCATCTACTTCTTTCCATTTTAAGCATAGCTGAAACTGACACTATGTCTAATCCAAAATTTATGCTGTGATCTGTTTGGAGAGGGACCTGTTTACAGTATGGAGCAATCCTGATACATATTTCATAATTTATCTTTCCATCCTACTAAAACCACTGCAAAAATTGGCATGACAGAAATTCTCCACTCTGGAGAAGCCAAGAGGTGCTGAAGGCAGGGCTGAGACACTGATAATTTCCATGATCCATACTTGTTAGAGAAACTCAGATTATGATTTGTTGGGTTTCTTTAAAAAAAAAATAAAAAACTTCACATATTTAAAAATGGGTAGGAACACTGTCTCCTACATGTAAGGTGACCAGATGTCCCAATTTTATAGGGACAGTCCTGATATTTGGGGCTTTTTCTTATATAGGCTCCTATTACTAGAGGCGGTGAACAGCAGAGGCTAACAGAGGGAGTTTGCCTGGGAGCTGTCCGAGAGGAGGTACGCTAAGTGCTGCATTAGGGGGGCTGTGTTGGTGAGTATCTGAGTGTCTGTTGCTGGGACAGTTTGTCAGTTTGACCGTATGCTTGAGTGCTTGCTTGTTTGTTTGAAAAGTGTGAATTGGGAGTGCTCTGTTCCAGGTGGGCCTTGAGTGGGCCTGACTGGTATATAAGGGCAGTCAGCAGCGAACCAGCTGAGCGGCGAACAGCAGAGGCTAACAGAGGGAGTTTGCCTGGGAGTTTGCCCGGGGGGAGCTCACTGAGGCTTTCATCTGCAGGTTTCTCTGAGTAGTTCTTGCAACAGCTGAGGAAGCTCTTAAGAGGAAGGTGATATGGAAGGTGAGCGATCAGCTGTTGTAACCTGCACAGGTTGTGCCATGTTTGTCTTTCTTCCACAGGACAGAAGCGACTTTGTACAAAGTGCAAGCTGGTCTCCATATTGGAAGAGAAGGTTCGAGGTCTGGAGAAACGAGTATCGACTCTGCGTTGCATAAGGGAAAATGAAGATTTCCTGGACAGACGTCAGGAGATGCTTCTACGGCCACAATGTTCTGAAGATTCAGAGCAGGCGCAGCAGGGACAGTCGGATGATGAAGAAGTTTGGCAGCATGTGACCTCCAGAAGGAGAAAGAGGAGCGTCCATGTACCAGCAATGGAGATACAGGTGAGCAATCGTTTCCATGTTCTCTCTACAGGTACTAATGCGGAGAGTGGAGTAGATGACCCATCTGAGGGAAGGGAGCAGAAGGAGACTCCACCGATTGGAAGGCAAAAGATGCACTGTCCTAGGGATGGGGGTTCCACGACCACCACTCCCAAGAGGAGGAGGAGGGTGGTGGTGGTCGGGGACTCCCTCCTCAGGGGGACTGAGTCATCTATCTGCCGCCCCGACCGGGAAAACCGAGAGGTCTGCTGCTTGCCAGGAGCTAGGATACACGATGTGATGGAGAGACTGCCGAGACTCATCAAGCCCTCGGATCGCTACCCCTTCCTGCTTCTCCACATGGGCACCAATGATACTGCCAAGAATGACCTTGAGCGGATCACTGCAGACTACGTGGCTCTGGGAAGAAGGATAAAGGAGTTTGAGGCGCAAGTGGTGTTCTCGTCCATCCTCCCTGTGCAAGGAAAAGGCCTGGGTAGAGACCGTCGAATCGTGGAAGTCAACGAATGGCTACGCAGGTGGTGTCGGAGAGAAGGCTTTGGATTCTTCGACCATGGGATGGTGTTCCAAGAAGGAGGAGTGCTGGGCAGGGACGGGCTCCACCTAACGAAGAGAGGGAAGAGCATCTTCGCCAGCAGGCTGGCTAACCTAGTGAGGAGGGCTTTAAACTAGGTTCACCGGGGGAAGGAGACCAAAGCCCTGAGGTAAGTGGGGAAATGGGATCCTGGGAGTAAGCACAAGCAGGAGAGCACAAGAGGGGAGGACTCCTGTCTCATACTGAGAAAGAGGGATGATCGATGAGTTATCTTAAGTGCCTATACACAAATGCAAGAAGCCTGGGAAACAAGCAGGGAGAACTGGAAGTCCTGGCACAGTCAGGGAACTATGATGCGATTGGAATAACAGAGACTTGGTGGGATAACTCACATGACTGGAGTACTGTCATGGATGGATATAAACTGTTCAGGAAGGACAGGCAGGGCAGAAAAGGTGAGGGAGTTGCGTTGTATGTAAGAGAGGAGTATGACTGCTCAGAGCTCCGGTATGAAACTGCAGAAAAACCTGAGTGTCTCTGGATAAAGTTGAGAAGTGTGAGCAACAAGGGTGATGTCGTGGTCGGAGTCTGCTATAGACCACCAGACCAGGGGGATGAGGTGGACGAGGCTTTCTTCTGGCAACTAGCAGAAGTTGCTAGATCGCAGGCCCTGGTTCTCATGGGAGACTTTAATCACCCTGATATCTGCTGGGAGAGCAATACAGTGGTGCACAGACAATCCAGGACGTTTTTGGAAAGTGTAGGGGACAATTTCCTGGTGCAAGTGCTGGAGGAACCAACCAGGGGCAGAGCTTTTCTTGACCTGCTGCTCACAAACAGGGAAGAATTAGTAGGGGAAGCAAAAGTGGATGGGAACCTGGGAGGCAGTGACCATGAGATGGTCGAGTTCAGGATCCTGACACAAGGAAGAAAGGAGAGCAGCAGAATACGGACCCTGGACTTCAGAAAAGCAGACTTTGACTCCCTCGGGGAACAGATGGGCAGGATCCCCTGGGAGAATAACATGAAGGGCAAAGGGGTCCAGGAGAGCTGGCTGTATTTTAAAGAATCCTTATTGCGGTTGCAGGAACAAACCATCCCGATGTGTAGAAAGAATAGTAAATATGGCAGGCGACCAGCTTGGCTAAACAGTGAAATCCTTGCTGATCTTAAACGCAAAAAAGAAGCTTACAAGAAGTGGAAGATTGGACAAATGACCAGGGAGGAGTATAAAAATATTGCTCAGGCATGCAGGAGTGAAATCAGGAAGGCCAAATCACACTTGGAGTTGCAGCTAGCAAGAGATGTTAAGAGTAACAAGAAGGGTTTCTTCAGGTATGTTAGCAACAAGAAGAAAGTCAAGGAAAGTGTGGGACCCTTACTGAATGAGGGAGGCAACCTAGTGACTGAGGATGTGGAAAAAGCTAATGTACTCAATGCTTTTTTTGCCTCTGTCTTCACAAACAAGGTCAGCTCCCAGACTGCTGCAGCACAATATGGGGAGAAGGTGACCAGCCCTCTGTGGAGAAAGAAGTGGTTCGGGACTATTTAGAAAAACTGGACGTGCACAAGTCCATGGGGCCGGATGCGCTGCATCCGAGGGTGCTAAAGGAGTTGGCGGGTGAGATTGCAGAGCCATTAGCCATTATTTTTGAAAACTCGTGGCGATCGGGAGAGGTCCTGGATGACTGGAAAAAGGCTAATGTAGTGCCCATCTTTTAAAAAGGGAAGAAGAAGGATCCGGGGAACTACAGGCCAGTCAGCCTCACCTCAGTCCCTGGAAAAATCATGGAGCAGGTCCTCAAGGAATCAATTCTGAAACACTTAGAGGAGAGGAAAGTGATCAGGAACAGTCAGCATGGATTCACCAAGGGGAAGTCGTGCCTGACTAACCTAATTGCCTTCTATGATGAGATAACTGGCTCTGTGGATGAGGGGAAAGCAGTGGATGTGTTATTCCTTGACTTTAGCAAAGCTTTTGATACGGTCTCCCACAGTATTCTTGCTGCCAAGTTAAAGAAGTATGGGCTGGATGAATGGACTGTAAGGTGGATAGAAAGCTGGCTAGATCGTCGGGCTCAACGGGTAGTGATCAATGGCTCCATGTCTAGTTGGCAGCCGGTTTCAAGCGGAGTGCCCCAAGGGTCGGTCCTGGAGCCGGTTTTGTTTAATACCTTTATTAATGATCTGGAGGATGGAGTGGACTGCACTCTCAGCAAGTTTGCCGATGACACTAAACTAGGAGGCGTGGTAGATACACTAGAGGGTAGGGATCGGATACAGAGGGACCTAGACAAATTAGAGGATTGGGCCAAAAGAAATCTGATGAGGTTCAACAAGGACAAGTGCAGAGTCCTGCACTTAGGACGGAAGAATCCCATGCACAGCTACAGACTAGGGACCGAATGGCTAGGTAGCAGTTCTGCAGAAAAGGACCTAGGGGTCACAGTGGACGAGAAGCTGGATATGAGTCAACAGTGTGCTCTTGTTGCCAAGAAGGCTAACGGCATTTTGGGCTGTATAAGTAGGGGCATTGCCAGCAGATCGAGGGACGTAATCGTTCCTCTTTATTCGACATTGGTGAGGCCTCATCTGGAGTACTGTGTCCAGTTTTGGGCCCCACACTACAAGAAGGATGTGGAAAAATTGGAAAGAGTCCAGCGGAGGGCAACAAAAATGATTAGGGGTCTGGAGTGCATGACTTATGAGGAGAGGCTGAGGGAACTGGGATTGTTTAGTCTCCAGAAGAGAAGAATGAGGGGGGATTTGATAGCAGCCTTCAACTACCTGAAGGGGGGTTCCAAAGAGGATGGAACTCGGCTGTTCTCAATGGTGGCAGATGACAGAACAAGGAGCAATGGTCTCAAGTTGCAGTGGGGGAGGTCTAGGTTGGATATTAGGAAACACTATTTCACTAGGAGGGTGGTGAAGCACTGGAATGCGTTACCTAGGGAGGTGGTGGAGTCTCCTTCCTTGGAGGTTTTTAAGGCCCGGCTTGACAAAGCCCTGGCTGGGATGATTTAGTTGGGAATTGGTCCTGCTTTGAGCAGGGGGTTGGACTAGATGACCTCCTGAGGTCCCTTCCAACCCTGATATTCTATGATTCTATGATTCTATACTCCCCACCCCCGTCCCGATTTTTCACACTTGCTGTCTGGTCACCGTACCTACATGTTTGCCTGCCTCTTCCTGATAACCCAGTGCTGAGACTTTTAGGGTACAGCTACATGACAAATGTCAGCCCATGGCAGCAAGTCTCAGAGCCTGGGTCTACAGACTCGGGCTTGCAGGGCTCACACTACAGCACTGAAAATAGCAGTGTAGACATTTGGGCCTGGGCTATCCCACTGGCAATATAATTATTCAGGCTCCAGCCCAGCAAAGTGCTTAAACATGTGACAGAGCAGTCCCCTGGATTTCAGGGGAACTAGTCACATGTTCAAAGTTCAGCATGTGCTTCAGTGCTCTGCTGGATCAGGGCCTCAGCACTTACCCTCACCACATTGTAATCTCAGGGTCAGATCCACCAGTGCAGAGACAGAGAAAGTGGCTTGCACCATTCCTACTCACTGCCCTAAGATGTAGCCTTTTTCAGTTAACTCCTATGAGCTGCTGGAGTGGCACAGAATCACCAGGGTGCAAGTTCATCCTACCTGGGCCCCTGACTGTCTGTCCTTCTGTCTTGCCCTGTCTCCAGCCCATCCAGAAATTACCCTCATGCTTGGAGATTTTGGCAGCACTTGCAAAAGAGGCAGAGCCCCCTCTGTGCCCCACTTTGCTGATGCTCTTTCCTAGCGCCTACCCTAAGGATTCTTTGTACCAGCCTAGCTGGCACAAAAGGGCTGAAGGGAAGATGAGACCAGTGATCTCAAACCTGTCTCATCTTTGAATAGTAGCATAGCATATTGTATCGTTTTTAATGCATTTGGTTAGTGACAAGGGGGAGGGAAGGTAGGTCAAGCAAGGAGGACAAATGGAGCACCTGGATTGGGCACTCATCTTCTGGTCACTCCCCAGATGGGGAGATTTCCATTTGGCCTTGCTGTGTGATGAAACATTGACAGCTCTTGTGATATTCAGTGTTTTTCTTAAAGCCCCAGCTCCTGGAGTCCTCTGATTAGGTAAGTATTTACACTTGCATTAAAAAAAAGTTTCTAGCTTTCATGCTTGAAGAGAAAAGCTTGAAAATGAACCCTAAAGTCTCAAACGCCAGAAGGGCAAATAAAAATTGACGCATTATTGAAAAAATAATCTCATCATTTTAAAGCCAAGCTCATGCTTTGGGGATTTTTGAATGTTTGCGATTGGAAATACTCATGGGAAAGTAATATGGCCTAGCAGACGGAGCACTGGCCTTGGACTCAGGAACCCTGGATTCTATTCCTGGCATTGCCACTGGCCTGCTGGGTGACCTTGGGCAAGTCACTTCAACTCTCTGTGCCTCACTTTCTCCCTCTGTAAAATGGGGATCAGGTTTCTGACCTCCCTTGTAAAGTGCTTTGAGATCTACAGCAGAGAAGTGCTATAGTTAGGTCTATACGGCACTTTCCCAGCACTGCATGGAGGAAAGCTGGGAGCGGTCTTGCCCATGCTAGGTTTATTCAGCTGGTCCAAAGATTCCAGCAAGACTTAAGCATGCACTTAAAGTTAATACATGTTTAAGTGTTTTGCTGAATTGGGGCCTCAGTATCAAGAGGTCAAGTAGCCAGCACTGGGTGTTTCTGGTTTTGACATTTTGACTTCAATGGGACTTAAACACATGCTTAAAATTAAGCATGTGCTGAAGTGCTTTTGCTGAATAGGGATCTTAAGTACATGTTTAGAACAAAGAACAAAGCACATACCTAATTGCTTTGCTGAACAGGGATGGAAGCATATGCTTAAATCTATGTTACCAAGTAGCTTGTACTGGGAAGTTTCTGGTTTGGGCAAGTTCCGAGCAAAAATTAACAAAACCAAACAATTCCTCAGCCTGTTGTTGCCAAAACTTATTTACTCCGCCATAGAAAAGGCCATTGTTTAAGGAAGGAAATAAGCCTTTAGTGCAAGACTTATCTAAAAGACCCCACAGTGGGTGAAATGTACAAGATTAAAGTAAAACAATGGTATGAAGAACAAAGAGGGAGATGTGAAGATTTAGCTGGGAGGGTGTGTGTTGGGGACAGGTTTTATGTGTTGTTGAGGGCAGTTTTATATGAGCCACAGGGATAGGCTCAAGAGCTAGACTTCTCCAAAGCTTGGAGATGTTCAAACCCATCTCTACACTTTCATGTGTAAAGTCCCTCAAGGTAAAGAGGAGACAGGACTTGGCTGTAATGAATACAAAAAGGAGATTCTTTAATGGCTGGTGTGGACAGATTCTGTGGTTCTCTCTGGCTTGCTGAAGCTCAGAACGATTAACACAGCTTGATCTGCCTGGCATCTTTCTAAGTCCTGGCCTTGGCTAAGAAGAGACCGTTAACTCCACTATACTAGGAATGCAGAAAATGTTAATTGTTATTATAAGTTTCTCTGTGTATAAACTTTATTAATGATTTCTTCCTCTGCATGTAAATTCCAGCAACTCTAGCATCATAATTAAATTAGCATTGTTTATGCTTTAGAGTATTTAAAGTCTGAAATTACAGGCAATAACTATAAAAGAGAGTGATAACTAATGCCGATAACTCATTCCTGCAGAAACTGGGCCGAAGCAGAGCAGTAACGACAGTTTTTATTCACAACAGCTACTTTATGATATTCATTAAGCTAATTTTTATTATCACAAAAAACTTAGAACAGTCAAGTCAGGTTATTTGTGTTGAGATTTGAAATGCTACAGTCTTGAATAATTACTATCGTGACACTGAGTTACATCACGGTCACAGATTTGATACAAAAAGCAGTCTGGTCCAGTGGCTAGGGCCGCAGACTTGGATCCAAGAGACCTGCATTTATTCGCAGCTCTTCAACTAACCAGCTACGTGACCTTGAATAAGCCGCCTCCTCCTTAGTCTCTTGCCTATTTTCACCCCCATCCTGCAAAGACTTATGCATGTGCTTAACTTTACGCCCTGTGAATAGTTCCACTGCTGTCAGATCTGGGTAGAACTCCTCTTACCCATGCTCAGCCAAGAACCTTTCTTCAACTAAGAAAACCTCTCACACAACTTTGGTCAACAACCACAACAAAAGTGTAGTACAACTACAAGCCGGAGCTCTGGGTGTTGTAAAACCTGGCGGTACAGCTTTTAAATCTTCAGAGGTTTTTTTGTGTTTTACCGGGGAACAAAGCTTTAAATCACAGAGACTACAGTAAAATTGCTTTTGCTTTCTAAAAAAATGGGGCCTCGTACACCACAGAGTTGAGGGCAGGGGATCAACACGGCAGCAGCAGTGCTTGCAAAATGACTAGACTATGGAGACCGTGAAATCTGTTAACTCTTCAAACTCCTGATTCCTGAATATCAGAGGCTTGAAAAGAAAGGACTGCAAAAATATGCCTTGATCTGATTTTCTGTTTTGTTAAATAGCCCTTACATTGGATTTTAATCTTCTGTAACAGACATGCCAAAGCTGCGAAAAAAACGCAGACTTTGGGCTTGTTTTGGGCTTAATTGGCTTGTGAGTTGCTTGTTGGCTAGTTTTTGGCTTGTAGCTTGTTTGGCTTGTAGCTTGTTGTAGCTTTTTTGTTGTTGTTGTTGTTCAACTCCCGGCAAGTGGGGGCAAGGGACAAGCAGGGGCAAGGGGAGGAGAGAGTCAGGGGTGCACAGCGGGCCCACCACAGTCCCAGACTGCGCAACGAGGGGATCTAGTCACATAGAGCGTTGGGATTCTTAGGGATTGGCTTGTTTTGGCCTTGTTTTGAAATGGGATTAGCTTGATTTTTGTCTTATTGTGAAAGTCGGGGTGCTTATTTACAACGTGAAATTTGGCAACCGTGTTCTGTAAATACAGAAGAAAAAAGTAAGCTATGTATGAGAAAGCAGGAGAGCTTTTAAGAGGCACAGTTCACAACTTTAGTTTTATGGGAATCAATGAAAGGAAACATACAGAACCACTGGCCAACAGGTTTTCTCTTTAGAAGTAAACAAAACCTTTGTATGAGCTGTATAGACCCGTGTAAATTAGCGGTTAGCTGGTGAAATGGATTGTCTGGTCCAACAACAAAACTTACAAAAAATCTTTCACCCAGAGAGTTTTCTCCCAAGGGTTTTATACGTGAGGTTCAGACTGCACAGCTTATAACAAAAATATCATGAGAGACCAGATCTCAAGCCAGTGTAATTCAGTGGAACTCCCCATTGACTTTGATGGAGTAGCACCCGATGGAGATCTGGCCCAAGTATTTTATATAAATGGGAAACATACTGGACTATAATAGATGGGTGCAGCACTCTGATTGCCCTGTTGGCTACAAGACAGTACATACATAATACTGATTCCCCATTGCCTTGCACCTTGTGCTATTGAGACCTGGGCAGAGTAAGCACCAAGTGAGCATAAAATGCTACCGGTTCTGATTGACTTTGCACAGGGATAAATGATCTGCAAGGTTCACTCTTGATCCAGGAACTGAACTATTGTTATTTGTATTACAGTAGCGCCTCGAGGCCCCAACTGAGTTTAGAGCCCCCCATTGTGCTAAGCACTGTGCAAACCCACAGGCGTGGTCTACACTTAAGAACTAGATCGACCTAGCTACGTCGCTCAGGGCTGTGAAAAATGTTGTGCCCTGAGTGCCATGGTTAGGTCAACCTGACCCCCAGTGTAGATGCAGCTAAGTCGCTGGAAGAGTTCTTTCTGTCGACCTAACTCCTGCCTCCTGGAGAGGTGGATCAACTACATGAAAGGAAAACTCCTTCCGTCGATGTAGAAAGCTTCTATGCTACTGTGACACATGACTGGGGCATGGAGCAGGACTCAGGCCTAGTGGTTAGGACCAGGAGTTGGTAGCCAGGAATTGGAGCCCAGGGTCAGAGCTGGAGTCAGGCCCCAGTGCCAGAGCTGAGGGTCAGAACTGAATTACCTGGAGTGAGGCAGGAGTAAGGCTCGGGCCAAGACAGGAGCAGAGCGGGATACAATCAGGTCCTATCACAGCCATGGGCTTAAGGGCCGGTCTGCTGACTTTTCCAACTGAACAGGGATGGTAGCCAGTCAGGCAGCCTGCTACAGGCCAGCTGTGCTGGTCAGGTTGCCCAGAACCAGCACTACTGCAGGCCCTAATTCCTGCCATGCAGCACAACCTTGAAATAGCTGCAGCACTGTAGATGTAGTGTAGACCAGAGGTTCTCAAACTGGGAGGGGGTCCCTCTGGGGAGGCATGGAATGTATTCGGGGTGGGGTGTGAGAAGCGTTGGGGGGCAACTGCATACATTTTACCCCTCAGCAATGACTAACTAGCAAAGCTGATTCCTCCGGATATATCAGGTCCTCATATGGCGCTGTGCATTTTGATGGATTTCTGCTAAGCTTGCATAGCGTTATACAAAGCCATTGCCATCTGTACATGAATCTGTTTGCTACAGTGTGGTGTGCATATTTAATTGTCAGCATCGACCACAACTGCAGTTTTGCTTTTGCTCTTATTACAATGGATTGTTGGCTCTATTTGAATCAATGCCTTGCTGTTTTTAATATTTAGTGAGAGTCGCGTGTTCATTTTTTAAAATCAGTATATGTACTTGGGGGGAGGGGCTACAACTACTTCAGACACAAAGAAGGGGGCCACAAATACGTTTGAGAACCACTGGTGCAGATGTACCCCTAGTGAGAGACAATCCCCTGAAGAATTTACAACTTAGAGAGTCACAGGGTGAGAGAGGAATGAACGGTGAAGTGGACTTGCCCAAGACGGCAGAGCCAGTGTAAGCAGGTAGATCTCCAGTCCAGAATGCTATCCGCTAAACTATGTCACTTCCCCAGCACAAACGGGATTTGAATCCATTTAGTTAAAGGCATCCATTTTGCTGGCAGTCTCTCTCTCTCTCTCTAGGCACTTATATTGCACGCATTGCCCTGGTGCCTGCGCGTCTGTTCCAGGAAATCATTTGGAGAGCAGCTAGGTCACCCAGTGTCCATCCAGTCAATTATTTTAGGAGTGGTTGGAGATTTCCACACTTGCAAAAGTAGTTACTTGGCAACCAATAGAGCTCGGAGCGGAGAAGATATCCCTCTTCATTAGGACATAGATCTTTTTACTGACACCCCTGAATGTTTTATGGTTGGTTGGAAGTTCTGCAGGGGGGGGGGGGGAAATCCCAACCTTTATCAGCTAGAGAATGAGTGTTTAGCTGCTACTGCCACCTTGGTTTTCAGCAAAACACAGGAGAAACGTAGTGGCCCACAAGGTTCTGACTCACCCTTGCCCTGTACAACATGGCGTCATTTGCACCAAAGTCAGTGCTTGGTAGTGCTTCAGACCTGCTTTGTGCTCTATGAGGTGTAGGGCAAGGCAGAATAGGATCCTCAGAATTTTATCGTGTGATGGGGCTGAATACCCTTAACTCCTTTTGACTTCAGGGAAGTTATGTGTTGCTCATCACCTTCTAAGAGGCACTCCACACCTTGCAGAATTGAGCCCTTAGGGCTCAACTGCATAGTTACCATAAACCCTAAGTAAAGGGAACCTGTGCTGCTCCAGGAGTAGGGCAGGGGCAGAATGGTGACTCCAAGTCACAGGGTGGTCACTAGTTCTGTCCTTTCTCCAGGGCAGAAATAACCTGCAGAGATTATTCCCCCTTCAACATCGGCTCAGTTGTGGTGGCAGGTGCAATGAGGAGTCTGGATTTTACCCGCTCCCCTCCCATATGTATGCAAGGGGGAGCAGTAGACCCCCATGGAGGCTTCTTTCCTCTCTCAGCCTGTGCTGTAACCGACAATGCATGCAGCCCAAGCAAGGGAATATGAGGCATGTAAAGCAGGTCGCAATTTCGCCCTTATTGAATTTTGGATTGTTCAAAATCTGGATTGGGGTCTGAACCATATGGCTCAGCCCCTTCCCTCATTGCTGCAGCTTTTACACTCAAATAATGTAAAAGGGAATTTCCAGTTTATTATTATTATCCCCTATAATGCTCTTGAAAGGTGTTGAGCTGGCAGCCGTGGGAAATAAATGAGTTGTTTATTTTCAGAACAATATAGCATGGGCAGCAGCAGTGCCCAAGTCCCTCACACTGTCCCCACCAGTGTACTATACCTCATCCATGACTGGGCTACCTTCCAACCAGTGAACTGAGCATGATCAGGGCCATAACCCATTATCAGTCCTTGGAGCCATACAATCCCTTCCGTTTATGAGCTGTAAAAAATGTACTTCTGCCTAGTGGTTTCCTGGGTCCAGGATTTTCAGCATTGAAGTCAACGGAGCTACACCAATGTACACTAGCTGAGCACCTACCCGAGCCAGATGTGAATGAGATCGCACGCTAAACATTGAGGGTAGCCTTGGCAGCAAGAGCAGCAGGAGGGGCTAGCCACCCCATGTATGAACCCATACAAGACGTTAGGCATGTGCATGGGAGGTTAACCCCTTCTGCGCCCTCAGACCTCATCACTATGGCTACCCTCTATTTCTAGCATACTAGCTAATCAGAGCTAGCGCTGGTATGTCTCCTCAAGCTGGAAATCACATCCTTAGCTGAAAAAGTAGACATGGCCTCAGAAAGACATTGACTTCACTGGGGCCAGGATTTCACCCCCAATTTAAATGTAAAGCCTCCGAGGAACAGAGAATTTACAACACTGCACAATTAGCTAGGTGCGTGATAATCTCTTTAAGGTGTTTGGGTTTGTTTGCCTTTACCTGCAATATCAGATATTGGTCAATGCCACAGACAGGTGATGTGGCCTGATCTGATTCACACATTTTAAGGGATCAGAAGGGACCATTAGGTCATCTAGTCAGACCTCCTGTGTAACACCTGTCAAGAGATTTCACCCAGTTACATCTGTGGAGCCCAGTAACTTATGTTTGACTGTTATGTTCTCCTCTACCATTTCAATTGTGTTTTCCTACTCCTTTAATAGGTGTTCCATAGGGAATTCTTGGGCAGCTCTAAGAATTGCTGGGGTATGGGTAGCTTCACAAAGCTCAAGCTCAAGTCTTGAAGGCTGAGATTTTCAAGACAGGCTAAGTGATTTCAACACCCAATTCCAGTTAAAATTAAAAGTAACTGCATCAAAATCACCTAGGCAGCTCTGAAAATCTCAGCCAAATATTTAAGTGTAATGAAAGGATGAGATGGCTTTTGAGTTGGCAACAGCTCTATTACTCTGGAAATATTTAGTATTTCATCAGTGTACAATAACAATGACAAAAATCAGGCATTTCCCCTCATATGCAAAACCTTGCATACTGTGCAAGTCAAGTAATACGGCATGCAAATCTGCAAAAAAAAAAAAAAAAGTCATGGAGGAAGGTTGGTCCAATGGTTACAGCCAGGACCATCCCTAGGAGGGTGCGGGGCCCGGGGCAGAAGTGACGTATCTGTCACTTCCAGGACCAACTGCGCCCGGCGCCGGCCAATCATATCAGCGGCCCGTGGGGACCCCCAAAGCGTGGGGCCTGGAGCGATCGCCCTGATTCGCTGTACCCAAGGGACAGCTCTGGTTACAGCCTTAGCCTACAACTCAGCAGATCTCCATTCAATTCCCTACATACTCCCTATATTACCGTGGCCAAGTCACTTAGTCTTTTTGTGTCATATCTCCATCTGTACAGTGAAAATAATAGCACTTTCCTACCTCACAGGGGTGTTTGTGAGGATAAATGCATTAGAAATTGTTAGGTGTACAAATGTTTTGGTAACGAGAACCATAAGTGCCTGAGAGAGAGAGAGAGAGAGAGAGAGAAATCAACGCTTAGAGCAAAGGAAGGTGAACAAAATATTACCCTTATTTTCATCAGGAAACTCAACCACGGCAAGGACTGGAACATCCCCTCCCTTTTCAAAGAGGGTGGGGGTTAAATTAACTTAATGGGCCCATCTGTTTAGCTGCCCACTATCCTACAATAAGTACGTCTCACAATAAGTTGTGTGATAGAAATACTGCACAGCGGGATTGCCCTGATATCTCAGCCAGAAAGAGCACTTCCTAATGTATTGGCAGTTAAAGGAGACAGAAATAAGAGACAAGAAGTTGAGAAATGGGATATTAAGAAAACCTGTCAAATGCCATACTGGACATTTTCAGCTTCCCAGTCACTGAAGGCCAAGTTCTGGGCCAGAGCTGTAGCTGGTGTAGATTGATGTAGCTCCATTGACTTTAGCGGGGTGACACACCAATGTACACCAACTGAGGATCTGGCCCTCTGAATCGAACACTCAGACAAGGAAGCTAGGGTGGATAGATGCATGGAGGAGAAATACTCTCTGTGGGGTCAAGAACAGCTCCAGAACCACTCCATGGCCACTAATGGTGAACCCCTGAGGGGAAGGGAGGATCCATGTCGCAAAGAATCCTCTGGCCCATCTTGCCTCCTCTTACCCCTTACTGGAAAAAAGTATGTGCCTTGTGCCTGGTCCACTTCAGGATAACAGCCTACTTTTGCTGTCAGCTAATGTAGCTACGCCTTTAACTCAAATGATAGAATTCTGTGCTGAGGTATGGCATTCAAACCCTGCTGCTGACCCTGGCAGGAGATTATTACATTGCCAGGATTCATTACCTAAGTGCTGGAACTAGGGGCAGGGCTGGCTCCAGGGTTTTGGCCGTCCCAAGCAGACCAAAAAAAAAAAAAAAAGTCGCAATCGTGATCTGCGGCGGCAATTCGGCGGGAGGTCCTTCGCTCCGAGCGGGAGTGAGGGACCATCCGCCGAATTGCCGAATACCTGGATGTGCCGCCCCTCTCCGGAGCGGCCACCCCAAGCACCTGCTTGCCAGGCTGGTGCCTGGAGCCGGCCCTGACTAGGGGTGCTGCTGCACCTCCTGGCTTGAAGTGGTTTCCATCATACACAGGGTTTACAGTTGGTTCAATGGCGCTCAGCACCCCCACTATACAAATTGTTCCAACATCCCTGATTCATTATATAGGAACAGATCTTCTGCTGGTGTAAATTGGCATAGATCAATTTATTTCAATGGAGCCGCACCAGTTTATATCAAGTGAGAATCTGTCCCATAATGTTTAAAGGACAAACGTGACCTCTTTTGTCCTGAGTGTAAGAGGCAGAATCTGATTTTCCAGAGCACATTTCCACCTGCAGGTAATAATAGGTGTAATTCACAGCACTTATATTATTGTTGGATATTATTACTAGCATTACGGTAGCTCTGAGAGACCCCATTTACTATCAGGGCCCCATTGTGCTAGGCACTGTGTGTACACAGTCACAGATAATCCATACCCCAAAGAGCTTACACTTTATATAGACAAAATATAAGGCTGCATATAACTGGCAACTGAGACCTAGAGAGGTGGAGTGACTTAGAGTATGTCTACACTACAATCTCTACAGCAGTACAGCTGCAAGGCTGGAGCACAGATACGCACTACAGCAATGGAAGGGGATCTTCCATGAGGCAGTAGCTAGGGTGACAGAAGAATTCTTTCATCGATCTAATGCTGTCTACACTGGGGCTTAGGTTGGTTTAACTATCGGCTTGTCTACACAGAGCGCTGCAGTGGCACTACTGTAGCGCTTAATGAAGACACTATCTGTACCAATGGGAGAGATTCTCCTGTTGGCATAGGTGGTACTCCTCCTTGAGGATGGGAAAAGCCCTCCTGTCAACATAGCACTGTCCACACCAGGAGCTAGGTTAGTAGAACTGTGTCGCACAGGGCTGTGGATTTTCCACACCCCGGAGTGACATAGTTATACTGGCGTAGGTTATAGTGCAGATCAGGGCTAAGTCTCTGAAGGGTGACAACCCTGAGCGATGTAGCTCAGTCACTTTAAGTGATGACCAGCCGTTACCCGAGGCCACACAACAAGTCACTGGTAGAACAGTGAATAGAACCCAGGCCCCCGACTTCTAGTCTAGTACGAGATCCATTTACGTGTCTAAATACTTGATCTGTGGATCTAATTCCATGGACTCCGAGTGACATACTTGCTCCATTTACATGACTGTCTACCTGATCAGTGGGTTCAGCCTAACATGCCACACAACAAGTCTGCAATCAATTGTGGGTTCAAGACTTCAAGCATGAAATTGAGCCCACAAAATCATGAGGCCCTTTTTAAATGGAGACCTGTGTTCTTTCCATTGAAAAAGACCCAATAATGGTCTATCTTAAACTGGCCTGCTCAAACTGTGACCCTCACAATAGCTTTACCAAGTTGATTATTAATTTCAAGAAACAGCACGGAAAGGTTGGGAGTACATTTCCACTTCCAAGTTTTATTTGTTTGAATGAGAAACCTATACTCAAGCACAGCAAGCAGAAGATTGGCTGACACAGCAGTGGCAGTAGAAGGTAATGGTAACTCATATAGGTTCCTTAATCTCTAAACCAAAGCTAAAATTGCTTCATCCAGCAGCATTTTCTTTTCACTCCAGGAAACCTAAAGCCCACTCCATTTCATTCCCCAATTTTATTTTTAGGAGACTTGCTTTTGTTTGCACAGATATCATTTTCCAATCCATGCTTGGCAGGCACCACTGTGAAATATGCTTGATACTCAAAAAGCACAGTGAGTCCTGAAATTAAGCCCCACACTGCAGTACATCTATATGAAACAGAAAGTTTTAATCACTCTGCTATTAAATTGCTATATTCAGAAGTTACATGTTTATGAACAGCAGATTATTTTTGTCCCCTTCCTCCTTCATAGCTGTGATTGGTGTCATTTAGTGCAAGAAATCTCTGTGTAGGGGAGGGAGAAGACATGAATATCCATCATACATCACCGTTTGCATTCAAGCTGGGCCGTATCTTGTTTTAAGCTGAAGATCTCTCTTTCTGCACCTGTCTCTCAACTACAGTTTACGGCTCATCTGTGTGGGAAACAGAGCTTTCCCTGGGGCCAGTTTGTGCCTGTGGAATGAACTCCCACGGGAACTAAGGACTATCACAGAGTTCATCCCTTCTGCTTCAAGTGCAAGGCTCACTTCTCTGAACCCCTTCTCTAACATAAACACATGTAGATAAAAAACAACAACAAAACCCCTACCAAAACAAAACCCTCCACTGCACGCACAATGCCCGTGGGGAGAGGATGAAAGAACAATCCACAGGTGACAGTGACAGTCACATTGCTTAATGCATTACTGGAAGGCGCTCAGATACTACAGTTATGAGCTTGGTATAAGACTCAGAATAGAATAGAATAGAATAGAATAGAAATGAACTTCTTTCCTCTCTTCTAGCTGTTGTGCTGGATGCAGACTACCTGAAAATACCACTCTGTCGGGATAATTGATTACACTTTTATTTAGTAATGAGAATGCTTCTAATAATTAAGGTTTTGCTGAGAAGAGGTACATTTTCCCCCTCTAAGGCCTGGTCTACACTAGGCGTTTATGTAGAATTTAGCACCGTTACATCGAATTAACTCTTCACCCGTCCACACCACGAAGCTATTTAGTTCGACATAGAGGTCTCTTAAATTCGACTTCTGTACTCCTCCCCAACGAGGGGAGTAGCGCTAAATTCGACAGGGCCATATCGAATTAGGCTTGGTGTGGATGGAAATCGACGGTAATAGCTCCGGGAGCTATCCCACAGTGCACCACTCTGTTGACGCTCTGGACAGCAGTCCGAGCTCGGATGCTCTGACCAGCCACACAGGAAAAGCCCCGGGGAAATTTGAATTCCTTTTCCTGTCTGGGCAGTTTGAATCTCATTTCCTGTTTGGACATCGTGGCGAGCTCAGCAGCACTGGCACCGATGCAGAGCTCTCCAGCAGAGATGGCCGTGCAATCCCAGAATAGAAAGAGGGCCCCAGCATGGACTGATCGGGAAGTCTTGGATCTCATCGCTGTGTGGGGCGATGAGTCCGTGCTTTCCGAGCTGCGCTCCAAAAGACGGAACGCAAAGATCTATGAGAAGATCTCTAAAGCCATGGCAGAGAGAGGATACAGCCGGGATGCAACGCAGTGCCGCGTGAAAATCAAGGAGCTGAGACAAGGCTACCAGAAGACCAAAGAGGCAAACGGACGCTCCGGATCCCAGCCCCACACATCCCGTTTCTACGAGGCACTGCATTCCATCCTAGGTGCGGCCGCCACCACTACCCCACCACTGACCGTGGACTCTGAGGATGGGATATTGTCCACGGCCGCTTCCTCGGACATGGTAGCGGACGGGGAAGATGAGGAAGGAGATGAGGAGGACGAGGCAGTCGACAGCGCTTACCAAGCTGATTTCCCCGACAGCCAGGATCTCTTCATCACCCTTACAGAGATCCCCTACCAACCCTCCCCAGCATGTAACCCGGACACAGATTCAGGGGAAGGATCAAGCGGTAAGTGCTTTAAACATCTAAACATTTATTTTTAACAAAACTGGAATATTAAGAATAAGAACAATGTGTGCTTCATGATTTCTTTACCCTGGGCGCTTAAGTATTCAGTTCCAACTATTTAAAAAAAATCTAACAGTGTCCGGTTGTGCATGATTCTGCTGCCCAAGCTACTCCACTCTTTAGTCCCTGCCACTGCAGCTATATGAAAATCCGGTCTATATGTCCGGGGATAGAGCAATAATCCTCCACGGACATCTTGACGAAGCTCTCCTGCAGGTAATGGGAAAGCCTGTTCATCAGGTTCCTGGGGAGAGCGGCCTTACTGGGTCCTCCGAAGTAGGAGACGTTCCCGCGCCAGGAGACAAGCAAGTACTCCGGGATCATTGCCTTGCACAGCATGGCGGCATAGGGCCCTGGTCTTTGCAGGCTTTCCCGAAGCATCCTTTCCTTCTCGCTGTCCGAGATCCTCATGATAGTTATGTCGCTCATGATGACCTGCTTTGAATTAGGTAGGGGACTGTTAGTATTGGGACTGCTTGCAAGTTCCTTTACAGAACTGTAACCGCTGGTTTACAGCCACGCAGTGGAGGCGGGAGAGGGGCAGCATACAGGGATCTTTCCCTGGGACATCCGCGAGGGGGTGGGACAGGGACAGAGTTCATGCTTGGCCGATTGCTGGCAGCAGAGACTGGCATTGCTTTCAGTGTGAAAGGAGGCCAGTGGTACTACTAAAGTTTTAAGCAGCCACAAGTCTACGGCTTACCATGTTTGCCTGGTACAGAGATTACGGTGTCCTGCCACGCTTCCCAGATCGGCAGTGCAAAACCCCAGGCACTGAAGGCGAGGTCCGAAAATTCGACCTTGTCCTGAGTGCGCATGTGATAGGTGCGGTGCATGGTCTTGTTCACAGAGAAAGACTATGTTCTTTGTTCACAACTACATTTATGTTTCGGAGGAATTCACTACCTTTTTCTCATTCCCACAGCCACATCTGCGACTGTCTCCCAACCCAGCCTGGCATCACAGTCCCAGAGGCTAGCGCACATTAGGCGGAGGAAGAAGAAGAGGCGAGAGGACATGTTCTCAGAACTAATGGGCTGCTCCCGAGCCCAGGCAGCACAGCAGAACCATTGGAGGGAGAATTTGTCCCAAATGCACCGGACACACATGGAACGTGAGGAGAGGTGGCGGCAGGAAGACCAGCAGGCGACTCAAACGCTGCTTGGACTTCTGAGGGAGCAAACGGACACGCTCCGGCGCCTTGTTGATGTTCTGCAGGAACGGAGGCAGGAGGACAGAGCCCCGCTGTAGTCTATCAGTAACCGCACTCCCCCGCCACCAAGTCCCATACCCCCCTCGCCCAAAGTCCAAAGAAGGAGGGGCGGCAGAGTCCGTGAAAACTCTCACTCCACCCCTGCAAACTGCTCAAGCACCAGAAGGCTGTCATTCCCCAAAATTTGAAAAGTCCTTTCCTGCCCGCCTCACCCAAGCCCCCGTCCAAGTTTCACCCCCCAGTTTCATGTGTGGTTGTTAATAAAAAATACGTTTCTGTTCATTACTGTTTCAGTCATGTTCTTTTGAGGGAGAGTCTGTCTGAAGGGGGGGAAGGGGCTTGGTAATTGGACAGGACAGTCACCTTTAGCAGGGTACAGAGGCGGGGGCAGGTCCAGCAGCAGGGCACATACACAGTGCAGTGACTAGTTACCCTGGTCAGTCTGGGAGGTGGTTTTCATGTTCTGTGCGTGGGGGGGGGGGGGGGTTGCACTGTGACTTTGTTGCGGGGGAGGGCAGTTACAAATCTTATGCAGCGGTCCTTGTCCTGGATCACAGAGCCACGCAGCAGGGGATCTGTAACCCTCCTCCCCCTGCCATAAAGTCACATAGCCCCCACATACACGCAGTCCCGCTCAGGAGGTCTGGCAGGCTCCGTTGAAACAACCAGTCCGCCACTGCGAATCCTGTCATTCCTGGAGTTTAGAAGGATCATTTGCATCAGTACACTACACCCGCTCCCCACCACAGTCTGCGTCCCAGGTTTCAAACATTCCCGCGAAAACAGTAATAAAGACAACGGTGTTCATTAACAAAATAAAACTGATTTTATTTTTTTGGAAGGGGGTGGAGGGGGTCTGTAACTGGAGAGGATAGTCAACATTAACTGGGTAAAGAAACGGTCGCAGGTTCAGCTTCTCTGTACAGAAACTTAAAAGTCACTGGTTACCCTGCTCACTGTGGAACCTAGCTTTCAAAGCCTCCCGGATGCACAGCGCGTCCCGCTGGGCTCTTCTAATCGCCCGGCTGTCTGGCTGTGCGTAATCAGATGCCAGGCTATTTGCCTCAACCTCCCACCCCGCCATAAAGGTCTCCCCCTTGCTCTCACAGAGATTGTGGAGCACACAGCAAGCTGCTATAACAATGGGGATATTGGTTTCGCTGAGATCACAGCAAGTCAGTAAGCTTCTCCATCTCCCCTTGAGACAGCCAAAAGCACACTCCACCACCATTCTGCACTTGCTCAGCCGGTAGTTGAACAGTTCTTTTTCAGTGTCCAGGGCGCCAGTGTAGGGCTTCATGAGCCAGGGCATTAGCGGGTACGCTGGGTCCCCAAGGATCACTGTAGGCATCTCCACATCCCCAAGAGTTATTTTGTGGTCCGGGAAGTAAATACCTTCCTGCAGCCGTCTAAACAGACCAGAGTTCCTGAAGACGCGAGCGTCATGAACCTTGCCCGGCCATCCGATGTTGATGTTTGTAAAACGTCCCCGATGG
The DNA here is from genome assembly GCF_028017835.1 of Emys orbicularis. Classification (NCBI taxonomy): domain Eukaryota; kingdom Metazoa; phylum Chordata; order Testudines; family Emydidae; genus Emys; species Emys orbicularis. The sequence continues at coordinate 139,419,626 of NC_088684.1, forward strand.
TCCACCAGTGCTTGCAGCACCATTGAAAAGTAGCCCTTTCTGTTAATGTACTGGCTGGCCTGGTGCTCCGGTCCCAGGATAGGGATGTGAGTTCCATCTATAGCCCCACCGCAGTTTGGGAATCCCATCGCGGCGAAGCCATCTATGATGACCTCCACGTTTCCCAGGGTCACTACCTTTGAGAGCAGTACCTTAACGATTGCGTTGGCTACTTGCATCACAACAACCCCCACGGTAGATTTGCCCACGCCAAACTGGTTCGCGACAGACCGGTAGCTGTCCGGCGTTGCAAGCTTCCAGAGGGCTATGGCCACTCGCTTCTGGACAGTCAGGGCTGCTCGCATCCGGGTATCATTGCGCTTCAGGGCAGGGGACAGCAACTCACAAAGTTCAAGGAAAGTCCCCTTCCGCATGCGAAAGTTTCGCAGCCACTGGGATTCATCCCAGACCTGCAGCACTATGCGGTCCCACCAGTCCGTGCTTGTTTCCCGTGCCCAGAATCGCCGTTCCACAACATCCACATGACCCATTGTCGCCGTGATGTCCTCGGCGCTGGGTCCCGTGCTTTCTGACAGGCCTGTGCTACTCTCAGACTTCAGGCCCTCACCGCGGTGCCGTAACCTCCTCGCCTGGTTTATCTGCATCTGCCTCTGGTAAAGGTGGATGATAACCTGCGAGGCGTTGACAACGGCCACAACTGCAGCGATGGTCGCAGCGGGATCCATGCTCGCAGTGCTGTGGCGTCCGCGCTGTCACTGACCAGAAAAGTGCGTGAACTGATTTCCCGCCGGCGCTTTCAGGGAGGGAGGGAGGGCGGTAGTGACGGACGGATAACGACAGTTACCCAAAAGCACCCTTGACACATTTTTTTACCCAGAAGGCATTGGCGGCTCGACCCAGAATTCCAATGGGCAGCGGGGACTGCGGGAACTGTGGGATAGCTGCCCACAGTGCACCGCTTCCAATGTCGATGCTTTCCCCGTTAGTGTGGACTCACAAAGTCGAATTACTGTCCTTAGTGTGGACACACACGTTCGACTTTGCAATATCGATTCTACATTTTCGATTTAAGAGAAATCGAACTACCCTCGTAGTGTAGACATACCCTAAAAGACTGATTTCAGAATGCAGAGGAAACGGAACAGAACGGTGCCTAACATCTGTTTAATCTATAATACAACATTCTCTAATAGCCTTGCAACCGTTCATAAATTCAGTAAGTCCTCATCATAAAATACTAACAATTATTGGTTAATGTATTATTTATCTGCCAACAGGACATCATTGCTGTGCTCATTTACTTAGTCCAGTGTCTGTGTACTTAGTCCAGTGTCTGGGTTAATAAAGTCTTTCTAGAGTGCAGTGTTGGGAAGCTCAGGAGTTAAAAGGCCAGAGGGAAAATATAGACATGACTGATTTATTTATATTTATGAGTCAAAGATTAATTCTTCTCCACTTAATTGGAACTGTGCACCAGACTCTCAGTTACTCTGCTCCTGCCCTGAGATTTAAACCACTATTGCACTCCCTGGGTGCAACCTTGGGCCTATTGGACTCAGGGAGAGTTTTGCCATTGACTTTCAGGGGCCCCTGTGTTCTAGGGCTGGGCAGAGGCCTGCGCAGCCCTGAAGTACATTAGAGCAGACGGGGGGTGGGGGGGTTACGTGACAGTAGCCTGTACACGTGCAGTGATTTGCACCAGTGCAAAGTGGGAATCACAGTGTTTTATACCCTTTTTGCACTGTTGTAAGTGACCATGTAACTCACTTAGTGTTACAAGTCCCAGACTGCGTTGATCCACAGAGGATTTAAGCTATTACAGCCCCCAGCTACAAAGCCTTGTTATTGTAGCTCAAGCTATAGCAGCTCATGCTTTTAGCTCTGGGGATCCCTGGATCAATCCCTGGTGTGTCGGCCAAAAGAGCAGCTCATCCAGCATTTGAACCACTGAGAGTCTCAAATGGTTGAGACGAGCTTCCTTTGAGCAGCAGAAGTGTGTAACCTACTAGTGTCACGACTGCACAAGGTGTGGCGCAACAGTGAATTGTGCCCTGACTTTTGTGTCTCCTTAAAGTGGAGCAGCAACAAAATCTCAGACTATCTATGAAATACTCATCTGTGTAGGAAGTTCTGACAGCATGCCTGGGGCTTGAAGAGATGGACTGAGTTTACTGTATTGGCAAGAGAACTCAATCATAGTTAGCTACATGACTACCCTAGTGAGCAATTTAGGGAATCCCACATCCTGGACTAGATTCACATCAATAGCAGTGTGTCCTTATCATTGTTGCTGTCAGACCAAAGACCCCACCAGGCAGTTTGGAGTGATTCATCACCAATGCTGTCCTCTTGCAAGAGGTTTCTCTGAATGTCTTTCCTATTTATAACCAGTGTGAAATGAAGTTAAATTAAAAAACAAAACACTGCAACCCTTTGAGAAATCAAGCTGACGAAACTTAGCTTAATTACCATCTGGCTGTGTTCTCCATAGCTTCCTGACAAAAGGCCATGCTCTGATTCATGCAAAAGATGATATGGGGGAGAAGGATGGATGTTTTAAGAAAGACGCCCTATCTTCCTTTTTTCTTTGCTACCTGAGTTACCCATTCCCTAGCCTCTGTTTGCCAGAAGCTGGGAATGGGCGGGAGGGGATGGATCACTTGATGATTACCTTTTCTGTTTATTCCCTCTGAAGCACCTGCCACTGGCTCTGTTGGAAGACAGGATACTGGGCTAGATGGACCATTGGTCTGTCCCATTATGGCCATTTTTATGAGTTATTAACAATCACAGACAACTTTCCCAAGATGTTTGATTCCTCCTCACACCAGACATGCCCTTGACCTGAGATAAGCTTCAAGACACAGAGCATTTAGAAAGGCAATGATGATGCACCAACTCAAAGATAGGAGGCTAGTCCATGAAAACATAATGCTGTGGTGACCCAGGGTAGGCCTGTAATGTAATTACAGCTCAACTAGACATACCCAAGCTAGATTTAACCTAGTTTGCTTGGGTTCTGGAGCAGTTAAACTGCAGCCACATGGGCTTCAGCTCAGGATGGACAAGCTTGCCTGGAATCCTGCGGCCAGCCCAAGCCAAAGTGCTCTCTGCCACAGTTTCACTGCTCTGGGACCGGAGATAGCTAGATTGCATTATAGATAAGCCCACTGAAGGTGTAGGAAGGAAGCTTTCTTGCAAACTACACTGAAAGCTCCAATAGATTCAGGCACTGATCCAACACAGCATTTAAGCACACGCTTAACTTCAAGAACTCAAGCAGCCCCAGGCCCAAATCCTGCTCCCATTGGAGTGAATGGTAAAACTCCCACCAACGAAAAGTTCTCTGCAGCACTTACACAAGTGCCAAGTGTTATGGGTGAGTTACAGCGAGGAAAGATTCTAAGAGCAGTCTGAGAGTTGTTTTACGGCTCAGCCTGTGAATTTCTTATACTGAAGACGGATCAATAGAAGACTATTGACCACGGGAACAGATGGCGTGAACTCAACTAAATGCAGTAACTAAAGGAAAGAACACTTCTAATTGGCATGGGGTGCCTGCAGGCAGACTTAATACTTAAGTAACAGAGATATCCCTGAAATTAAAAATAGTGGTTTGCTCTTACATCCAAGGACCTTTCTCCTGCAGATCTCAATGTGCTTTAAGATACATACATCATTAAGCTTTACAATGCCCCTGTGAGCAGAGGTGGGTGACCGTAGTGAACAATTCATTGGGCAAATTCCATTTGAAAACTGACCACTATTTCCATGAATCTGGGGAAACACTTGATTTATGTTTTGTGCAGATGTATTTAATCCTTTTTCTTTTTTTGAAAACATATTTCAGTCCATGGACTGTTTGACAGTAGAGAGAGACCATGAACAGGAAATCATCTAGAATGAGATTTTCAGTAAACCCTAAAGGAGTGAAATGCCCAACTCACACTGAATTTCAGCCAGGTTTGAGTGCCTAACTTAGGCTCCTTTGTAAATCTGAGCCTTCTTTTACAAATTGAGTTCTCTCTCTTTTAACAAGTTATTTGCCTACAGGTTTATTTTTTGAAGAATTTGTTCCTGATTCCAAACAATTAGACGTGTCGCACAATGCCCCATCTCATGGCACCACCTGGTGGCAAGACCCAACAGTGTGGTGCTCTGCCTCAGTTTCCCCATTTAGACTCTTGAACAGGGACCTCACAAACTCCTCATTTTGATAAGTCTGTTTCCAGTGGGGTCCTGAAAGGGATCAGCTCTTGACCCTACGCTATTAAAACTTCTTATCAATGACCTAGAAGAAAACAAAATAATCACCGATGAAGTTTGCAGAGGACACAAAAATTGCAGGAGTAATAAATAATGGAGACGTCAGGTCACTGATTCCAAGCAAATTGGTAAACTGGGCACAGAAAAGAATATGCATTTTAATATGGCTAAATGTAAATGTGTACATCTAGAAACAAAGAATGTCGGCCATACTTACAGAATGGGGTACTCTATCATGGGAAGCAGGGACTGAAAAAGATTTGGGGGTTGCAGTGTATAATCAGCTGAACATGAGCTCCCAGTGTGATGCTGTGAGCAAAAGAACTAATGTGATTGTTGGATGCATAAACAGGGGAATCTCAAGTAGGAGCAGAGAGGTTATTTTATCTCTGTATTTGGCGCTGGTGTGACCACTGCTGGAATACTGTGTCTAGTTCCGGTGTCCATAATTCAAGAAGGATGTCGATAAATTGGAGAGAGTTCCGAGAAGAGTTATGGGAATGATTAAAGGATTAGAAAACCTGCCTTATATGGATAGACTTACTTTATTTGAGCTGAAAGAGAAGGTTAAGGGGTGACTGGATTATAGTCTCTAAGTACCTACATGAGGAACAAATATTTAATAATGGACAATTCAACCTAGTAGAGAAGGGTGTAGCACAATCCTATGGCTGAAAGATGAAGCTAGACAAATTCAGACTGGAAATAAGGCATAATTTTTTAACGGTGAGAGTAATTAACCATTGGAACAATTTTCCAAGGGCCGTGGTGGACTCTCCACCACTGACCATTTTAAAATCAAATTGGATGTTTTTTTCTAAACAATATGTGCTAGGATTTATTTTGGGGAAGTTCTATGGCCTGTGATATACAGTAGCTCAGAGAAGATTATCACAATGGTCCCTTCTGGCCTTAGAATCTCTGATGAAGTCCTCAGAGTCCAAATCTGACAATGCCCAATGAACTAAAAATCATAAACAGAGGATTGTCTGCCCCATCAAGGATCCTCTTCAGTTATGACCTTCAGCAATGGTCCCAACATGTCCTTACTAAACATAAGAAAACATACATTTGCCCCTTTTCTGAGTACCCCTTCTGTGAGCGCTTTGCTGCTATGCCCCGGCTCTGCAGAATTTTTCTTTGCTGTTTTGGCAAGATTTTTGGCTTTCTACAGGGAGATCCTTTTTTCCCCAGCAAGTTCCCACTGCCTGCCCTTCAATGGCAACTCTGGTAGCCCTTCTCAGGCAATTCCCTGCTGTTCCTGTTCCCCCTCCCTTACTGACAAAAGCCCCCCTCCTCAGTTACATCTGATCAATGATAGGGCTAGCTGACCCTGAGCCTCCTGCCCCCAAATACAACATATTTGATATGAACATACTCAACCTATGGATTGCTCATAACCAATCTGCTGCACTTATTACTTTGAGCACTCTCTGCTTGTAATTTGATGTGCATGCTGGTCACCTAACTCACGTTGTATCTGCGAGGTAGACGAGCATTATCATTAGAACTGGGCAAAAACTTTCTGACAGAACAGTGTGCTGTAGAAAAATGCTGATTTCATAGGAGCATAGAACTGGAAGGGACCGCGAGAGGTCATCTAGTCCAGTCCCCTGCACTCAAGGCAGGACTAAGTATTATCTAGACCATCCCTGACAGGTGTTTGTCCAACCTGCTCTTAAAATCTCCAGTGATGGAGATTCCATTGCCCTTTCAGCTACCAACAGCCGCTGTTCTTCGTCAGTGCCCAAGTTTCACTGCCATACAGCATGGCTGGCAGCACTGTTGAATTGAAGATATTTGTACGTGTGGTCTTGTCGATTTTTCCTTTGAGGACGTCCTTGATGGAATTAAACGCACACCATCCTGCCCAAATCCTTTGCGAGAGTTCTCCATTCATGTCTTGGCGCATATTAACTTCTTGGCCCAAATATATGTACTGTTCCACTTCTTCAATTTCTTCTCCTGCTTCTCCCTTGCTTATAATACTCCTGCTAATACATCCCAGAATGATGTTTGCTTTTTTTGCAACAGCATTACACTGTTGACTCATATTAACTTGTGATCCGCTATAACACCCAGATCCCTTTCCGCAGTACTCCTTCCTAGACAGTCATTTCACATTTTGTATGTGTGCAACTGATTGTTCCTTCCTAAGTGGAGTACTTTGCATTTGTCCTTATTGAATTTCATCCTGTTTACTTCAGACCGTTTCTCCAGTTTGTCCAGATAATTTTGAATTTTAATCCTATCTTCCAAAGCACTTGCAACCCCTCCCAGCTTGGTATCGTCCACAAACTTTATAAGTGTACTCTCTATGCCATTATCTAAATCATTGATGAAGATATTGAACAGAACTGGACCCAGATTTGACAAAATTGAAATATTTTTGGGTACGTATTGATTTAGCATATTGATTTTTAGACACAGCAAATCCTGATTCTTGGCAGGGGGATAGACTAGATGCAGGGCCGCCCAGAGGGGGGGGCAAGTGGGGCAATTTGCCCCAGGCCCCGGGCCCCACAGGGGCCCCCACGAGTATGTCGGAGGCTCCCCCCGCCTCCGTCTTCCCCCATCTCCTGGCGTCTCAGCTGGTAAAGGGGCGGGGCTGCGAGCTGCAGCCGAGCGGCGGGAACTCAGGCCCTGCTGGAGACACCACGCCGCTGCAGCGCTGTCCGGGGCCGCTCCTGGATGCAGCACGCTGAGGCTCCGGGAGAGGGGGTAAGCGGCATGGTAAGAGGCCGGGGCCGGGGCCGGGGCCGGGCACCCCCCAACCCCATCCCCCACAGCCCTGACCCCCAGCTCCGAGCCCAGCCCCTCTAAGCCGGGCACCCCCCGACCCCATCCTCCCCACAGCCCTGACCCCCAGCTCCGAGCCCAGCCCCTCTGAGCTGGGCACCCCCCCGGCACCCCTCCGGCCCCATCCCCCCACAGCCCTGACCCCCAGCTCCGATCCCATCCCCCCCACAGCCCTGACCCCCAGCTTCGAGCCCAGCCCCCCTGAGCCGGACACCCCCCCCGACCTCATCTCCCCATAGCCCTGACCCCCAGCTCCGATCCCATCCCCCCCACAGCCCTGACCCCCAGCTCTGAGCCCAACCCCTCTGAGCCGGACCCCCCTGACCCCATCCCCCCACAGCCCTGACCCCCAGCTCTGAGCCCAGCCCCTCTGAGCCGGACCCCCCCGACCCCATCCCCCCCACAGCCCTGACCCCTAGTTCCGAGCCCAGCCCCTCTGAGCCGGACACCCCCCGACCCCATCCCCCCCACAGCCCTGACCCCCAGCTCTGAGCCCAGCCCCTCTAAGCCGGACACCCCCCGACTCCATCCCCCCCACAGCCCTGACCCCCAGCTCTGAGCCCAGCCCCTCTGAGCCGGGCACCCCCCAACCCAGAGCCCAGCTCCCCACCCAGCCCTGGGCAACAGCAGCACCACCCCCAGGCAGCGACAGCCCATTAGCACTAACCATCACCATCACCCAGCAACAGCCCATTATGTAATTGCAAATGTATACATACCATTAAAGCATTTAATGTTTTTAAATAATGTATTTAGTGTATTTTCAAATTATTACAAATTAATTTTTGAATGTATTTCACTGGTTATTTTTTATTTCCAAATACATGTTACTAGAGTATTGCAACTTTTTTTAATGGAAGCGGCCCCTGAAATTGCTTTGCCCCAGGCCCCCTGAATCCTCTGGGCGGCCCTGACTAGATGACCCCTGCGGTCTTTTCTAACCCTATGGCTCTATGATTCTATGAACTGAAACTTTTGCAGGCAATTATCAGAATGTTTCATTTCAACTTTAGCATTTGACTATAAAATATAAAGTCAAATGAAACTTTATAGTAAGGTTGGAATGAAAGATTTTCAGAATATTTCATTTTGAGAAAATAATGAGATTTTGGCTTTTTGTCCAGGAGTCACCTGATTACATCAAATATCATGAGACTCATGACAAAATAGCAGAGCTGGCAACGGATAAACTGAGGTGCAGGTAGCGTAAGTGACTTGCCCAAGGTCCACAGTAAATTCTTGGCAGAACCAGGACTGGAACCCAGGAGCTCTCTCTCTAGTTATGAGTAATTGCTTCTTTATCTAGGAGATGATCAAAACACCAGGAAACTTTTAAATAAAGAAAATATATTAATATAAAATTCTTGATATAAAAAAGCAAAACACACCCTCGAAAAGCAATTTAAAAAAAGAGCTACAATGCTGGACTGAAGGGAGGGAAATCATTTTCTGAAGCAAATCAGTTATTTTCAGATGTAGATAACACATCCACATGACACGGGTAAACTATAACAGTTTGCTGGCAACAGCCAATTCACAATTGCTACCAGTCTCTTAATCAATGTTCCACTGCCATTGGCATAAGCTAACTTCATCCATGTCCTTGTCAAAGTGCAGAACATTCAGGACATAAAATATAGACGTATATATACACTTTATTTTCTCCTTGGAGAATTTATGTACCGTTACATTCCATTATTTTTTTCCAGCCGAATATTTAAATAACGTTGAATCAGTGATCACTAAACCAAACCTTTTTTTGTTCAGGAAGGTTAAGTTCTTTGACACCTCCCATTCTTGCCCCCAGGTGCTTCTAAATATATGACAAATTACCCTATAATGCTGATAAATTATTACTGATATGCCCCGACTTCTAATTAAATGTTTGGAGTTGGCAGCTGATGAATCATATTTTTGGCAACTGGCATCAGTTTCTAACTCTGGTACACAAGATTAGATCTTTAAAATTCTAGGAGGCAAATATGCCAGCATTCAAATAGCACATTAGCGTGACCATTTGTTTACATAATGGTGTAGGTGCAAAATGCGGTGAATGATCAATGAAACATACCAGTTTCCAGTAAAGCCCACCTCATGGCATCCCTGACACAACTGGAATTCTGCAAGACCAAAAGGTGTCAAATTCAATTTTTTTTTTCAGAAAATACTTTCCCCCACACACATCTTATAATTAGCCTGTGGAACTCATTGTCGCAGGAAATTGCAAAGGTCCCAATTTTTAAATGTATTTAGTTTCCTAAAGATGCAGATTGACCCCTAGCAGGATTTTCAAAAGTGCCAAGTTTTGGAAAGGCTAGGAAACCTTAATGCATTGAGCAGGGCTGGCTCTAGGGTCCCATTATGGGGAGGGCAAGTAGTTATTTTTAGAGCCCTAGTGTTGATATTTTAAAACAAATAGTTAGACCCCTGGAAAATCATGGATATTTAGAGTTTAAAAGAGTAAAAATTTGCTGATTTATAATGTATCTAAGTGATGAGGACTCTCCGATTTGTTGCTATAACACTGCTTAACTGGACAACTTTGTACATATTTTGGCCTTTCTGACAATAATTTTGGGACCTTGAAGCTCATTTTGGGGCAAATGTCCCCCTTCCTACTTCCCTTCCTCCTCCAATAGTGCCCAGCCTGGCTTTAGGGCATGATCCAACCTCAAATGAATTGTTTTCTACATCTACAGACGGGTTTAGGGCTTAATGATGGAATTAATTTTATTGGGTGTTTAGGAAAGAATATGCAGTGCTACAAATCATCATTCATACCTCTACCAACAATGCAATAGTAACAAATATAATAATCGACTGATTGTTTTTTAAGAGTGACATTATGCAGTAATGGAGTATAGTTGTAGCCATGTCGGTCCCAGGATATTAGAGATACAAAGTGGATGAGGTAATATCTGTTACTGGACCAACCTCTGTTGGTGAGAGACTAGCTTTCAAGTCATACAGAGCTCTTCTTCAGGTCTCCTGGTCCAATAAAAGATATTACTTTGTCTCTCTATTATGCAGTGATACAGTCCTGTTTATCTATTGGACAGGGTGGAGGGCTCGGATCAGCGTTCACGTCGCTCTCCCCGTCAGTACCTGGACCAAGCTGGGGAAGGTAATGATCCAACCAGCGGACCAAATTCAGTGATGAATCCTGGTCACGTGCTACCTGAGGCACGTTGCACTTACACTAAGAAGAATTGGGCAGAGTATTGCCATGTCAGAGGAGGAACTTCCTTACACCAGCCATGGTGTTCTGACCTGGGGATTTTCTTTAAGTGAAAAACAATTCTGTCTTTACTCACTTAAGAACCCTACTATAGTGATTAATATTCAAACATTTTCACGTGATGGTTTCTTTTCAAGTGAGTGTATATGATGAGTATTGATACATAGTAGAGATATCCAGGTGTTTAATTCTCCTCTATTTCCTTTTCCATGAACTGGATATGTTAATTTTCCAGTAACAATGATCTCCCAATATCTTATAAACCATTCCTCCAGTTAGGGGGAATTAAAAACAAACAAACCAACAACTCTTTTCCAATAAGAAGCTGCCAATAAGTTTAGTGACTGCTATCAGATGAAATATTAATTCTTGGTTTCTCTGAGTGTGACCATTTGTACTTGGAAGATTTTAATTGCACAAGCAGCACATATTTGAAAAGGAACAACTCTTTGTGATGTCCTGTCCCTTTAAATGTTTGGTTGCTCTGTAATCCCCCTCCTTAGTGAAAACCTAGCTTTGGTTTTGGAGTCTGTTTCTATAAAGACACAGCAACAAACAGCTGGGTTTCTATCAGCTGCTCCTGTGTCCATCTCCTTCTCTGCTGGGACCAAATATAACACTCTAAATGGGCAGCACTACTAACTGGAGTGTCTGCTGGATAGTGGTGATGAGAATACATTGTTAAAAATGACATGGGTATTCATTCCATTTACCTGTGACTAATAAGACTAGGAAATGAAATGCCTAGCAAACCATTAGGTCTCCTTAACAAAACACTTCAGACGGTAAAGCAGAAGACATAACACAGTGCCTTTAATATCCTAAGTGAGTTATAGAATGTCATTTAAAGTGAAGAACAATCTATTAATCTTAGCAACTCAGACAGTGAAACAGTAAAACATAAAATCCTCAAAGTTCGAATGGTTAATCACCATCTGAAGCTGTATATGAAATGCATGCCACTCAGTCTGGGTGTAAGTTATTTCAATTAAAACATTGCCCACATCTCCTTAAGTACTTAAGCTCTGATAGTGAAAAATCCAGATAATGAATACACTCTACACTTTCATTCAAGGATTTCAAAGAACCTTAAACATGACTGAAGCCTCACACCACCCTTGTGAAGTATAACATACCCAAGCTCCATAGAATGAGTCTGGGGCAGAAACAGAACCCATAAAAAAAAGGGACTTGCCCAAGGTCAAACAGCAGAGCCAAGAATAGAGCCCCGGTCTTCTTATTCCTAAGACCATTGGACAACACAGTCCCCCATAAGAATTAATACTCCTGGGCCATTGCACCATAGGTTCTCAATCTTTCCCATAGTGTGACCCTGTGTTGCAATAAGACAAAGTTTTGGACACTGCCCCTTCTCTCGCCAGCCGTAACCCCATCCCCGTGGCCCCCCCCTAAAACCTATAAACCAAACCACATTCCAAAACTTCCTTCTGTAAACCACCCTTTCACTAACTAGGATACAATGCAGGCAGAAGCCCAGCAGCAGAGTGGGGGCTATCCAGTTTATTGCACCGACTGTTGCATGTATGATTACCTGCCCTGTGGGCGGGTGGCGTATGTGTGCAGTCGGTGCAAGGAGCTCCTGGCCCTCAGAGACCATGTACGGACTTTGGAGGCCAGGGTGGCGGAACTGGAGGAGCTGAGAGAGGTATGTTGATGAGGCTTTCCGGGACACTGTAGAATTGTCCCACCTCCGCTTAGACAGCACCTGTGCTGTTAAGGAGGAAGAAGGGCCCAGGGAAGTAGAGCAGTCAATGGGAGCAGAGGGAAACTTTCCCGTAGTTGGGACCCTCCTTCCAGATGGTTCTGGGGTTGCCTCTCGCACTGAGGTTGCCTCTCCGGGGGAGGGAACTCCAGTTTCTAGGAAAAGGCAGGTGTTAGTAATGGGAGATTCGATTATTAGAAATGTAGATAGCTGGGTCTGTGATGACCGGGAGAACCGTATGGTGACTTGCCTGCCTGGTGCGAAGGTTGCGGATCTCTCGAGGCATCTAGATAGACTTATGTGTAGTGCTGGGGAGGAGCCGGTGGTCGTGGTACATGTAGGTACCAATGACATAGGGAAGGGTAGGAGAGATGTCCTGGAAGCCAAATTTAGGCTGCTAGGGAAGAGACTGAAATCCAGGACCTCTATGGTGGCATTTTCAGAAATGCTCCCAGTTCCACGCGCAGGGCCAGGTAGGCAGGCAGAGCTTCAGAGTCTCAATGCGTGGATGAGACGATGGTGTAGAGAGGAGGGGTTCACGTTCATTAGGAACTGGGGAAACTTCTGGGATGGGAGGAGCCTATACAGGAGAGATGGGCTCCACCTAAACCAAAGTGGAACCAGACTGCTGGCACTAAACATTAAAAAGGTTGTAGAGCAGTTTTTAAACTAGGAGATGGGGGAAAGCCGACTGCTGCAGAGGAGCGTGTGGATCGGACACAGACTTCCCTTAGGGGAGAGTCTGATGATAGAGAATCTCCAGGTTATAGTCAGGAGCAGAGGACTGAAAAGTATAATGTAAGGGCCGGATCAGATGATAAACAGCCACATAAAAAAGAATCTGGCACATCAGAAAAAGACAGGCTAATAAACAGGGACAAGTTTTTAAAGTGCTTGTACACAAATGCCAGAAGTCTAAATAATAAGATGGATGAACTAGAGTGCCTTGTGATAAAGGAGGATATAGATATAATAGGCATCACAGAAACCTGGTGGACTGAGAGCAATCAATGGGACACAATCATTCCGGGGTACAAAATATATCGGAAGGACAGAACAGGCCGTGCAGGGGGAGGAGTGGCACTATATGTTAAAGAAAGTGTAGATTCAAATGAAGTAAAAATCTTAAGCGAATCCACAGGTTCCATAGAGTCTCTATGGATAGAAATTTCATGCTCTAGTAAAAATATAACATTAGGGATCTATTATCGACCACCTGACCAGGACAGTAATAGTGATGATGAAATGCTAAGGGAAATTAGAGAGGCTATCAAAATTAAGAACCCAATAATAGTGGGGGATTTCAATTATCCCCATATTGACTGGGAACATTTCACTTCAGGACGAAATGCAGAGATAAAATTTCTCGATACTTTAAATGACTGCTTCATGGAGCAGCTAGTACGGGAACCCACAAGGGGAGCAGCGACTCTAGATTTAATCCTGAGTGGAGCGCAGGAGCTGGTCCAAGAGGTAACTATAGCGGGACCGCTTGGAAATAGTGACCATAATACAATAGCATTCAACATCCCTGTGGTGGGAAGAACACCTCAACTGCCCAACACTGTGGCCTTTAATTTCAAAAGGGGGAACTATACAAAAATGAGGGGGTTAGTTAGACAAAAGTTAAAAGGTTCAGTGACTAAAGTGAAATCCCTGCAAGTTGCGTGGGCCCTTTTTAAAGACACCATAATAGAGGCTCAACTTCAATGTATACCCCAAATTAAGAAAAACAGTAAAAGAACTAAAAAAGAGCCACCGTGGCTTAACAACCATGTAAAAGAAGCAGTGAGAGATAAAAAGACTTCCTTTAAAAAGTGGAAGTCAAATCCTAGTGAGGCAAATAGAAAGGAGCACAAACACTGCCAACTTAAGTGCAAGAGTGTAATAAGAAAAGCCAAAGAGGAGTTTGAAGAACGGCTAGCCAAAAACTCCAAAGGTAATAACAAAATGTTTTTTAAGTACATCAGAAGCAGGAAGCCTGCTAAACAACCAGTGGGGCCCCTTGACGATGAAAATACAAAAGGAGCGCTTAAAGATGATAAAGTCATTGCGGAGAAACTAAATGGATTCTTTGCTTCAGTCTTCACGGCTGAGGATGTTAGGGAGATTCCCAAACCTGAGCTGGCTTTTGTAGGTGACAAATCTGAGGAACTGTCACAGATTGAAGTGTCACTAGAGGTGGTTTTGGAATTAATTGATAAACTCAACATTAACAAGTCACCGGGACCAGATGGCATTCACCCAAGAGTTCTGAAAGAACTCAAATGTGAAGTTGCGGAACTATTAACTAAGGTTTGTAACCTGTCCTTTAAATCGGCTTCGGTACCCAATGACTGGAAGTTAGCTAATGTAACGCCAATATTTAAAAAGGGCTCTAGGGGTGATCCCGGCAATTACAGACCGGTAAGTCTAACGTCGGTACCGGGCAAATTAGTTGAAACAATAGTAAAGAACAAAATTGTCAGACACATAGAAAAACATAAACTCTTGAGCAATAGTCAACATGGTTTCTGTAAAGGGAAATCGTGTCTTACTAATCTATTAGAGTTCTTTGAAGGGGTCAACAAACATGTGGACAAGGGGGATCCAGTGGACATAGTGTACTTAGATTTCCAGAAAGCCTTTGACAAGGTCCCTCACCAAAGGCTCTTACGTAAATTAAGCTGTCATGGGATAAAAGGGAAGGTCCTTTCATGGATTGAGAACTGGTTAAAGGACAGGGAACAAAGGGTAGGAATTAATGGTAAATTCTCAGAATGGAGAGGGGTAACTAGTGGTGTTCCCCAAGGGTCAGTCCTAGGACCTATCCTATTCAATTTATTCATAAATGATCTGGAGAAAGGGGTAAACAGTGAGGTGGCAAAGTTTGCAGATGATACTAAACTACTCAAGATAGTTAAGACCAAAGCAGATTGTGAAGAACTTCAAAAAGATCTCACAAAACTAAGTGATTGGGCAACAAAATGGCAAATGAAATTTAATGTGGATAAATGTAAAGTAATGCACATTGGAAAAAATAACCCCAACTATACATACAACATGATGGGGGCTAATTTAGCTACAACGAGTCAGGAAAAAGATCTTGGCGTCATCGTGGATAGTTCTCTAAAGATGTCCACGCAGTGTGCAGAGGCGGTCAAAAAAGCAAACAGGATGTTAGGAATCATTAAAAAGGGGATAGAGAATAAGACTGAGAATATATTATTGCCCTTATATAAATCCATGGTTCGCCCACATCTCGAATACTGTGTACAGATGTGGTCTCCTCACCTCAAAAAAGATATTCTAGCACTAGAAAAGGTTCAGAAAAGAGCAACTAAAATGATTAAGGGTTTAGAGAGGAGGAAAGATTAAAGAGGCTAGGACTCTTCAGTTTGGAAAAGAGAAGACTAAGGGGGGACATGATAGAGGTATATAAAATCATGAGTGATGTTGAGAAAGTGGATAAGGAAAAGTTATTTACTTATTCCCATAATACAAGAACTAGGGGTCACCAAAAGAAATTAATAGGCAGCAGGTTTAAAACAAATAAAAGGAAGTTCTTCTTCACGCAGCGCACAGTCAACTTGTGGAACTCCTTACCTGAGGAGGTTGTGAAGGCTAGGACTATAACAATGTTTAAAAGGGGACTGGATAAATTCATGGTGGCTAAGTCCATAAATGGCTATTAGCCAGGATGGGTAAGAATGGTGTCCCTAGCCTCTGTTCGTCAGAGGATGGAGATGGATGGCAGGAGAGAGATCACTTGATCATTGCCTGTTAGGTTCACTCCCTCTGGGGCACCTGGCATTGGCCACTGTCGGTAGACAGATACTGGGCTAGATGGACCTTTGGTCTGACCCAGTACGGCCTTTCTTATGTTCTTATGTTCTTATGTTCTCCAAACCGTTCCATGTAGCCATAAAAAAGCCTGTTGCTTAGTGTCACCACACACAAAGGTTCTCCGTCTCTTGGCCTGCAATTAAGCATTCATGAAGGGAATGATAACTACACGGAAAGCAGGGAAAAGGAAAATACACTTCTACCCCGATATAACGCTGTCCTCGGGAGCCAAAAAATCTTACCGCGTTATAGGTGAAACCGCGTTATATCGAACTTGCTTTGATCCGCCGGAGTGCGCAGCCCCGCCCCCCCGGAGCACTGCTTTACCACATTATATCCGAATTCGTGTTATATCGGGTCACGTTATATCAGGGTAGAGGTGTATAATAAGCATTTACGAGGACTTCTTTCCAGGAAAGAAAGGGGATGGAGCATCAAAAAATAGAGGTTTTCTTTGAAAGCATTCTCCATTGCCTCATCTACCTAGGAAAGCACTTCACATCAATCTAACTATTCAGGTGCACGAACACAAACTTCAATCCTCTGTTGGATTCAAACCTTATATGACCCCCATCACCACACTACCTGAGCACCTGACAAGTAATTTATCCTCACAACACCCTGTTGAGGAAGGAAGTATTATGATCCCCGTTTTCAGACTGGAAACTGGGAGACGAAAACATTTTCTGTCTTGTCCAAGGTCACACAGAAAGTAAGTGGTAGAACTGGGGACTGAATCCAGATTCTCAATGAAGCTAGACAGAAAATGTCTTTTTCCTCAACACTGTAATTTTCAACTTTTCACCAAAAAACTGTAAACTAAACATGAATTTTCAGAAGTTTTTGACATTTTCTTTTTCAAAAAAAATTTTTAAGCCAAACTTTTTCAGGTTTTTGGATTTTTCCAATTAAATAATCAAAAGTTTTGAGGAGAGCATATACTTTCTATGAAGATTTTTGTTTAATCCAACCCCAATTTTCTATCTGAACCAAGTTTCAATGGAAAATTTGTGACTAGCCCTATTCCTAAGCCCTACTCAGGTGCCTTAACCACAAAGCTATTTTTCCACACAGTCACTTTAGAGACTTTCATGGCTGAATGCTGTTGGATAGTACACACCTCCACTAGCAGAAAGGAGAATATTAAAACAATCAGAAGGTAAATGAAAGATGCCATGAAGACCTTCTCAAGTGACATCTGAGTGCATCTCAACTACAACTTGGGTTTCACTGTGCTAATTGTTCTCTTTATGGTAATAACATAATTGCTGCCATTTATTACATAACCTTCCAGCTCCTCTCAAAAAAAGGGCAGCAACACCTAGTAAACTTAAACAGGCTATGATGAGTTTTCAAAGCAGAGAACAGGAATTACAGTTCATTTGTGAGCAGGTTCTCCTAGCAAACTATGGGATAATACAATTCATTAATTCCTCATTAAGTTCGGGAAGATGACCTTTTAAATCATAATTAGACAATAAAAAACAGTCTGTCAAGTACGTGCCTACTGACGAGACATCACAAATGAATTTTGTGCATTATAATTGCTAATGGATTATTAATTGGATAGTTTGCTTAATAGGACTGTGCATATTATTAATAGAATTACAAACAGTACAAGGTGTGGGGAGAAAAAGGTAGTTAATGATCCCTTGCTTTTTAAGCATTAATATATATAAAAGGATACAATGTGCAAACAACATGATCAGCGACACCACCTCTTTTCTTTTCTTGTTTCCTTTCTTCTACCTTGTCCTTTGTGTACTTACATTCAGATGTAGTTTGATGGCAATTCTGTGTGTCCATATAGTGGAGTTATTTGGGTTCTCTAAGATAGGGTGACATTACTAATGTATCTATTTTGTCTCCAAATATATAACATGATACTTAGGGCCAGATTTTCAAAGATTTTTTTAGGCATCTAAAAATGTATATAGGCACCTAGTGGGATTTTCAAACATGACTAAAAAGGATACACAACTACCCACCCCGAATACAAACCCGCCATGAGCCCATGGTTACATAATCGGGGTGGCTAGCCCATGCCGACACTTGCTACTGTCTAAGCCACCATTGCTACACTGCTATTTTTAGCACATTAGCTCAATGATCGCTAGTGTGAGTATGCTTATGCAAGCTGGGAATCACAGGTCCAAGAGTAGATGTAGGCATAGTATTACACCACAACACAAGCCTCTAGGCGCCAGTGATTTTTATAAATGATGTGTCTGTCACTGACTCCTGTTAACTTTGCAGGAGATAGTTTGGACAAATCCTGAAGTTTTATTCAGTCTGTCTTCAGATAAAGTGAGGCATATTTTTTCCAGTGAGGTCTTTGGCCAATTAAAGACGTCAGGCTTTAACTAGTTGTGTTCAGTGGCTTAGGCAAAGAGGGTTGATAGTCTCACCCCCGTTCCCCGTGGGCAGGCATCCTCATTATAAAAATCACCACTCCACTCACTGGTAAGCTTGCACTCTTGGCCCTATGCCACAGGGTTAGGGGTTCTGTTAATGGATCAGTACAGCCAAAGCTTTGAGACAGACAACAGAGACAAACCAGCACTCTTAGGCAAATTATTAGGGGTGGAATTCTCCCCTTTACAAAGAATAGGTGCAAAGTAGGGTGACCATACATCCCATTTTGGTTGGAACAGTCCCTTTTTTAAGCCCTGTCTCAGCCATCTCACCACCACCACCACTCCCCACCAAAAAAAGTGGACATTTGTCCCGTTTTCTCTTGTCAACTTGATCAGTTGGCAAAAGGAAATGGGAAAAATGTCTACTTTTTTCAAAAAAGAGGGGTGTGGTGTGGAGGAGATGCCAGCCCCATGTGGGGGGGAGGCATGGCTGCGGGGGAGGCAGCATTCCAGCATGCAGAGGGCCAGCAGGGTTCCAGCAACCGGCAACAACCATGCATGGGGGTGGAGGGCTTGGCCGATCGGCTTGGGGTGTCCTGTTTTCCCTTTGGGAAATACGGTCAACGTAGTGAAAAGTCTAGGCACCACTTCATAAGGATGAAATGGGATGTAAGTGTTGTACGGATACTATGTGGGCTTTCTGCACAGGAAAGGATTTCCCCCATGGGAAATAGGTAGTAGCTTATTCAAGTATTTTAAGAATATATTGTTAAAGTGAGAGGGCCTGAATCTGCCCCATCTAAGTCGATGGGAATTTGGATTAGGTTTTTATGCATGTCAAGTACACCAATTGGTATAGATTTCATCTCACCTGAACTCCTCTGCGGTTGCCCTTTCTTGTATCAGATTGCTGGATTTGGTGCAAAAAAACATTGTTTCAGGTAGCATGTAAATTGTGCAAGTAATATAAGAACACAAGAATGACCATACTGGGTCAGACCAAAGGTCCATCTAGCCCAGTATCCTGTCTTCTGACAGTGACCAGTGCCAGGTGCCCCAGAGGGAATGAACAGAACAGGTAATCGTCATGTGATCCATCCCCTGTCGCCCATTCCCAGCTTCTGGCAAATAGCCATTGATGGATCTATCCTCCATGAACATATCTATATGAGTGACCTATTGCTAGGGCAGGTTACATGAATTAGCTTTACTACAGAAATCATAGTAAGACCAATGCATTTCCACAGAAGGCCTGATTCTCTTTTACACTAAGACTAATTAACACCACTTTGGCAGTGTAAAGGGGAATTAAGTCATTGTAAATGTAAATTATGCCCACTGTAAGGGTCCCTTTATACTTCTAGAGTGATGTAAAGGGACCACCATATAAAAGACAATCAGGCCAAAAGAATCGAATCCCTTTGCTACTTTACCAAAGAAGGTTGTGGGTTTAAAAAAACAAAACACTGTAGCAAATTGTAAAAATTGTAACCAAAAAATTGGTTAGAGGTCTGCAGGAGAAGAATGTTAGCATGAGCTGTGCAAAAGGAGATAGCATCTCCAAAAGTGAAATGGTCAATGTATCTTTTCTTCTTCCTTTGGACTGTAAGAGGAACAAACTGCATTTTCTGATGTTTATCCAAGTTAATAAGCAGAGGGGGTGGAAATACAGGGAACTTCCAAAGGTGACATGGCTCTTAGCCAGCATCAAACAACTTCAAGACCACTAAATAGAAGTAAAAAGTCAAAAACCTAAAAGAGTCTGTGGTGTTAGAAGACAGTAACAGCTGCTAATAAATACTAGGTCTGAAAATTCTTAAAGAGGTAAAGTGGAAACACATTTCAAAGCCAGGGTCCAACTGGTGTTCTCTTTAGTACCATACATCAAGAAGTGCATTGAGTTAGTAAGGGGGCAAGCTTGTGGATAAAGCATCTTAGATTCACTTGTTTGTTAAAGTCACAGGGTCCAAAGTTTCTGAGCTTCAAAGTCCAGAGGAATTCCCTCCAGAGCACAAGATGATTTAAGTTCTTCCTTACACCTTTTGTCACTGACGACCTCCTAAATTCCCACAAGTGAGCCACAAAAATATCAAATGTAAATAGATTTTAAAGGGCAAGTTTGGAGGAAAATATAATTGGATACCCTTGGTGTTCCATTCTCTTTGCAATGGGCTTTGCAGTCTGCCAGTTCAAGGGGCACAGTCATTTATCAGAACAGACAACAACAAACTTAACCCCCATGAGTATGTCTGGGTATGCAATGAGATGGAAGGGGCAAAAACATATCCTCCCTTTTGACAGAGCCAGCTTGAGATGTTCATCCAGTATCATACTGAAGGCGTTAGGGTTATTAAGAGGAACTGATATAATAGAAAGGAAACATGGTCTTGTGTCTATGGCATGGAACTCCGATTCAAGAGACCTGGATTCCATTCCTCGCTCTGCCACAGACTTCCTGTGTAACTTTGGAAAAGCCACTGGATCTCTCTGTGCTAATGCCTCACCTGTAAAATGGGGATAATAATAATAATAATTCCATTATCTGTCTCGTCTTTTGATCAGGGAAGGGGCTGTCTCTTACTAAGTATATGCTCAGCACCTAGTGAAATCCATGCTCATCTCATTTCCAGGCCAGTAGGCACTGTTGTGGCATTAATAGAAACTGTGATTATTTTTTTCCATGTGGAGATGCATGTTCAATGTCAGAAACATTATCAATTGGTTACTGACCTGATTAGCATTGCTTCTAGCACAAGCGACTTGGGGCTGAGTCCTGCACATAGCTGAGAATATAGCTGAGCATGAGTTTCAACAGGAGTTGAGGGTTCTCAGGAATGCTCAGGACCTGGCATAACTAAGTCATTGTGATTTAAACTGAAGGCAAGCATGAACAGCAAAATCCATGGGTAGATTGCATAGCAGCAACTGCATTCCATCTCCTGATGCAGAAATCTCCCTACAGCATGTTGAGTTCGAATTCAGCTCATGCTCTGCCATCAGGTTTGCAGAGCAGGGAAGTTTTTGAGAATGTAGCAAAGCAGGATCCAGTTTTTAACACACCCAGAGAAAGGGAAACAGACCTGACTGAGCATGTGATATATTGAACTAAAAGCAAAAAGTGGGGGAGGAATTATGGACCTGGATGCCCTGAGGAGAGCTGGATCGGTTGCAGCTATTGGCAACCTAAATGAGTCATACAAAATTCCTCCTGGCATCCCACCCACTATCTTTACCTTGGTTGCCTTTTCTTCCACTCTGGATAAATGCTACACGGGATGATCAGGTCTTTTTGTTTAAGCAGTTTAAAAAGAAAACCTCTCAGTTCCTTCTGTCAGCTAAAACTCCAGCGACAGAAAGTCCATGTCAAATAGCAGGTGCCATTGTAGTTAATATCAAAACTTTCTTCACAGTGACTGTGGAGTCCCACTGGGACATGGTTGGTGGCATCAGGCAATGCTGGTGGAGAGCTACATTGTCTGAATATTTCTCTTTTACTGCCTGGCATTGTTTCTGGGGCTCGTACAGCATCAGTTTGTAGCAACTGATTATAGTTTGGCAATAGAACAGTGGCTGCAACTGCCCTTTCTTCTCACTCTGACATATGCACTCTATTTCTTCATTATTACAACTATTAATATTACCCATTATGGGGCTTTTCATCCAAAAAAAAATTTAATCTCTCAGGTCCCCTTTGAATCATTCTAGCAAAAGTACAAGGATTATCCACAGATTATACAGGAGTGACATAGATAAGCAGGATCCAGGCATATTTCTGGCATTAAACCTTAAGACTTGGATTTTCAAAAGAGTTTAAAGGGGTTAAGTAAGAGAGGTTGCAAGTACCACCCAAGTATTCCCATTTTACAGATGGACAAAGTGAGATTAGGCACTTGCCAATGGGCACGCAGCAAGACATAGTGGAAACACAGTGAGAATGAATGAGTCTCCATTAGTTCTCCTTTAAGTCTTCCTCTTTACCCCACCAACTTCTCCATTGTCCCTTCTACTCTACCAGTTTAGTACTTTGGTCTATTTTATATGCCACATTCAGGTCCAGCTCAGCCATTCTACCCTTGATTATGATCAGATGCATAAAGGTTTTGTAGAGCCCTAATTTGGGAATATTAGATAGAAAATTGGAGAAATGGTCTGAGTTAAACAGGATGAAGTTTAACAAAGACAAATGCAAAGTGCTCCACTTAGGAAGAAAAAATCAGTTTCACACATACAGAATGGGAAGAGACTGTCTAGGAAGGAGTACGGCAGAAAGGGATCTAGGGGTTATAGTGGACCACAAGCTAAATATGAGTCAACAGTGTGATGCTGTTGCAAAAAAAGCAAACATGATTCTGGGATGTATTAACAGGTGTGTTGTGAGCAAGACACGAGAAGTCATTCTTCCGCTCTACTCTGCTCTGGTTAGGCCTCAGCTGGAGTATTGTGTCCAGTTCTGGGCACCGCATTTCAAGAAAGATGTGGAGAAATTGGAAAGGGTCCAGAGAAGAGCAACAAGAATGATTAAAGGTCTTGAGAACATGACCTATGAAGGAAGGCTGAAAGAATTGGGTTTGTTTAGTTTGGAAAAGAGAAGACTGAGAGGGGACATGATAGCAGTTTTCAGGTATCTAAAAGGGTGTCATAAGGAGGAGGGAGAAAACTTGTTCACCTTAGCCTCTGAGGATAGAACAAGAAGCAATGGGCTTAAACTGCAGCAAGGGAGGTCTAGGTTGGACATTAGGAAAAAGTTCCTAACTGTCAGGGTGGTTAAACACTGGAATAAATTGCCTAGGGAGGTTGTGGAATCTCCATCTCTGGAGATATTTAAGAGTAGGTTAGATAAATGTCTATCAGGGATGGTCTAGACAGTATTTGGTCCTGCCATGCGGGCAGGGGACTGGACTCGATGACCTCTCGAGGTCCCTTCCAGTCCTAGAATCTATGAATCTATGAAATGGGGTTTGATTCTGGAAACCCTTAATCACACGACTTCTCCTATCAACTTCAGTGTGACTGAGGAAGGGTTTTCAGAATCAAAGGCCAAATTTACAAAGGTATTGTGATGCAGGATGCAGATATGCACCTAGTGAGATTTAGAAAAGCTGCTAAGCATGCTTGGTGCCAAATGCCCATTGACTCTTAATGGGAGTTAGGTGACTAACTTGTTTGGGTGCTTCTGTAAATCCATGTTGGAGCCTACTTTATTTTAACTTTCAAGGCCCTTCACAGCCTGTCCCCATGCTACCTGTAATCTCTCATTCTCTACTGAGAGGTCATCGCCAGCCTATACTGCCCACTTGTTCCATTTCCAAAGAAGCATCTTCATACTTGGGAGCAGGAGCGGCCCCAGGGTTTTTGCCACCCTAGGCGGCAGCGCTCCTCCTCTGAGCATTCAGGGGGCCTGGGTTCTTCGGCGGCGGGGGTCCTTCTGCTCCGCGTCTTCGGGGCACTTCGGTGGAGGGTCCCGGAGCGAGTGAAGGATCCGCTGCCGAATTTCCGCCAAAGATCTGGAGTGGAAGGACCCCCCGCCGCCGAATTTCCACCGAGGGTGGCAAAATGCTGCCCACAAAATCCTGCCGCCCTAGGCGACTGCCTAGCGTCACCTAGTGGAAGCGCCGGCCCTGCTTGGGGGGAGTCCCCAGTAAACATCGGCAAAGCCACCTCATTGTGAACCTTCTAAACCCTCCTCAAAACTCTTTCCCACAGTGCCTACAAAACACTCGACAATGGCTAGGCTGCTCATGTACTGAGACCACTGTCTACCGTGCTGACCAATATGGTCTCACTGATTCCATGTACTCCATCTCTCTGCCTGTGTTCTCTGTTGTCTCCTGTTTCATACTTAGACTGTAAACTTTTTGGCGTAAAGATCATCTTTTTGTACAACACCTCACACAATGGGGTCCTAGTCCATGGCACTCTTAGGCACGACAGCAATACAAAATCATTCATAACAATAATTTAGGTACCTTGTACATCTGCCCCTAGGCCTTTTGTTACCTGTTGACTAGTCTTAGTATATATATTTTGAGAGGGTCATACTGTTTGGTACATTGCATGTTCCATTTGCTTGGCTTGTTGTTGTTGTTTTTTTTTCTTGTTTTTTGTTTGTAATCCATTGATTCAAGCTGTTATAAGGATTATTGATCCTGCGAACCTATGAACAGGAACGAACAGATTCACCTTAGAATCTTATGATTCTAAGCACCCATTTTGCAAGTCCTCTGTAGTGAGACCTCCCATTGAGTGCTGTGAGATTTTTGCCTGCAGATGTTTTGTAAGCTGGGGCTCGTGCTTCCTTCATGAAATTATTTCTAATACTCCAGGGATAAGAGTGTGGAAAAGGCAAACTAAGGGATAGAGCCTCACATGGTGTAAAACAGCATAACTCCACAAAAGTCCAGAACAAATATACTAATTGAAGATCTGCTGCTGCATCAAATGCACTAGCCACATACTGCATGATCCATAAAGGCAGGAGCAGTGATTGTTTTGAGGGGAGAGAAGTTGGACAATCAGAGTTGGGGCCACTGCAGCAGCTTCCTTTTTGTGGGGCAACTATTTCAGTTCCCCAGTTGCAGTCCGAGTTCATCTCAAAGATGCAAAGAGAGCACAAGAAAGAGGGCAACGTATTTAGCAAAGGACAGTTATTCCCCAAGGATGATAAAAACCAGCTTGTCTGTCACCAGCTTCCTTTTGTGTTTGGCTTTGAAACACGCTATCTTTGCAGACAATAAAATGTAAGTAAAGAACGAGGAAAAGACAGATCCTGTAAACAACAGAAAGCAAATCTCAGAGGCTGACAAATGTAACCAAAGTAGAAGAAAAAGTTGAGTGCCTGCCAGTTTTGTATGGCGCCATAGGGTTCAGCACTCTCTCTTCAATACAGTCATTCCCATGCCTCCACCATAAAGTATAGGAGAGAGAGAGAGATACCCTGTAAAGTGACAGAGGAAGCATCTGATTGCACTTGTCCTACAATGCTCTTAAATCTCTCCTTCCCACTTTGTTCCCTTCCCAGACAGACCTCCCATGAGGCTGACAATATAGCATCTTGGTGGGTAAACTTTTTTTTTTTTTTAAGAATTTCTAAAAGTTCAGTCACTATGTAATGTGCATTGTGTGAAACCGGGAACTACAGTTGGGTCATACATAACTACAGATATGGGGCCAGCCCCTGATCTGGTGTAAAACAGCATAGTTCCCATTGGCTTGAATTGAACCTATGACAATTTGCACCAGCTGAGGATCTGACCCACAGAGCATTAACATTTCTTCTGTCCTGCACAAAAGGGAAGATCTCTACTATAGGACCTCAGTGTGATGCAGTGTGATTCAGTGGATCTGAGAGAAAATGTGCAGGCGTGGATGAAGCAAGTCAAACCCATCTCTATCTTGCAAGAATATCACTCTAATAGGTGGGGGATAGATAGATGGAAGGATGGGACCCAGTGTTAGAAGACACAGAGGAATAGCCCTTGAATTAGACTGTTAAAAGTAGAAATGTTAAAGGTAGAAAGTTTTTCTGTTGCATTGGTGGTGTACTGTGTATCAGTTATGATGAGAACAGAAGAGTCTTTTTTTTTTTAAACAGCTGGACATGTTATATAGTATTAGATTGTGGAACAGAAGGAAGTTCTGAACACTCCAAATACAGCGTTGTGAAATTGAGAGACCGGCAAGGCTATGGGCAGCTGTTACTTTTCCCTCAGTGTGCTACATTGTATGAGAATAAGCAATCATGGTAGGCTAACAAATATTTCATCCAGTACATTGTTCCCCATTATATTCTACTACACATTGCTTTTGCCACATTTCATATTCTGACAAGGTGTAATGCAGCTAGACATTGTTTTACAAACGCTAAGATAGGAAATAACAGATTAGAAAATTGCTGAGAAGCCAAGCATTAAATGCAAAAGCCTCCTTTAAGCCAAAACCCCGCAGCAGAACAGTGGTATTGTCAGTGAGAGGATCAAATTCTGGCCAATGCAGGCAAAATGGCATAACCACTTGCCAAACGAGTGCATGTATAATGCTACAAAAACAACACAAATATACATCAATGTCCTAGCTCTAATCCGTCCCCTAGTTCCTATCATTCCTATTAGATACAAATACAGATTTGTGATACTGTGTCTTGTTCTTTTTTCACACTAGTATATGTCATTTCAAAGACTTCACTCCAGATTTATACTGAGAGGAGTGAGTGGAAAACCAGCCCTGGAATCGTTTAGTATACATGATGACATTTATGAATTTGTGGAGAAATTAGTGCTATAAAAGAACTGAATTTATAACTGTTTCTATATTAAACAACACTAAAGAGCTACCTAGCTCTTACTCTGCAAAATGAAATTTGGATTAATAACAAAAAACATCATGTTAAAATACAATATATCTGGGACATTATCTTTATCAAATTCAACTTCTGACTGTAGACACACTTTATGGGACAGATCCTTGGGTGCTATAAATTGACACAGCTCCAGTGAAGTCCACTGAAGCCAAATGATGTTGCTCTCCTGAAACCATTTTATGAGGGTCTAGCAAACATAAATATCCATCACCATGTTAAAATAAATACAGTAATGAAGTTTCGCACTCAGTTACCCCAATGACTTCTGCTCTTTACCTCTCCTAGTTTCGGTAGTCTGAAATATTGCTGGTATAATTTTGGAAAGATCATGCCCTTCACTGGACAAAATCCTGCATATTACACAGATTCCTCTATGACAATATGCACACTTTATTGACTGAGAGTGATTTTAAATTAAATGGCCTATTACTGTACATTAAGAATTTGAAAGCAAAGACTGCCAATAAAGACTGAAAAAGTCAAACTCAAACAGTAACCCCCTTAATACCTTTTTTCACCATGCAAACAGTAAATCATTTCTTTTCAGTAGTTTTCAGCCATAAAACTGCAAATAAGGCATTTTGTGCTGAAAATTGATTTCTATCGAGGACTATACCTCCATGCAACTTAATTTGTAACTGACATGGATTACCAACAACAGAGCTTGCAATATAAAAAATAGATGACAGTAAGTAATTTAGCTGCATATTGCTACTCTTGAATCTTCAATCTAAGGGGAACTATTTATTTTATTTTATTATTTTCCCCCCAATGCATGGCACCTAAGACAGAAAGCTATTTGTGGAAATTGAAGTGTAAGCTAAAATGCTGTTGCAATACATCTGAGGAATTCAACTATAGTATACTTTAATCTTTATTTTTCATTTGTTTTAACATTTATTACAGCAGGGTATGATTGGGCAATAGGAAACCAAGATTTAGTGTTTGCCAAGAATCTAAGCAAACCTAAGCAAAGAACACTCGCATACAATAACCCCATGGTTGCTTCTGCCAGATTCTATGATACACCGGAAATAAATACCCCATCCTCACACTGATTAGAAATGGAAGGACGGTTCATTGAATGCCTTATTGCTGGGATGTGAGTCACTGAGTGCTGAAAGCAGAATGGTCACAAACTGTTAGTATGATGTTTCGTTACCGGGTCAATGGAAGGGCGGGGAGGGGGAAAAGAAAGGTTAGTGCAAAGTAAAACAGGATTGTTTGAAACGTTTGGATGATATTAGTTAGGAAGATCATCTCAGCTGGAAGCCAGAACCCACCCACAATAAGGGTGAGTTTGGTTTCTATCCGGCCCCCTGAACATTAATCCAGATACATGAAACCGTGACAAACCTTGGCTTATATTGTTCACACCTCCCTCTTAACACCTCACCCCCGAAATATTGAGGTTTTCCCCTGTCTTCACTGAAGTAGATAGCAAGGCTTTTTGAGACATGATAGGCAGACACTTCCCTATCTTCCATCATCAGGGAAGGAGTCCAAGAAGTGCTAAGGAGAACCCATGGGGACTTCTCAGGCCCTGATCTAGTAAAGAACTTCAGCCAATTAGACTACTCCTGATTAAAGTTAAGTATAAACTTAAATGTTGTGCCAGGTTGGGGTTAGAGCGTTCAGCGACTTGCAAGGACAAGTTCCATGTGTATATCATCCTGATAACCTCGGAAGACCCTATAGGATCAGGAGTTTTGTAATACACGTTTTTCAAGAGCAAGGAGTATGTTTGAAATCCTGACCCCATTGAAATTAATGGGAGTTTTGCCATCAACTTCAACAGAATCAGGATTTCACCCATGTCTTTGCTTATTTCTGTTCAGTGCCTAACACACTGTGAATTCTGTATCACAATGATAAGGGCATTCTTTTTTTTAAAAAAAAATACACATAATTTGGGGGCAAATACATTTTAAAATGAAAGCCAAATACATTTTAAAAAAGATTCGTAGGACACAGATACAATAGCCTTGGCAAGATATTAATCTTTACCAACTTAATCTGCCCATCCAGTGACAGCAGGATAGCCATCCATCTGTTAACATCTTTCTCTTTTGCATGCATTAATGAAATACAATTTAATTTAAATAAATTATCTAGAGTCTTAATTCCTAGGTAGCATTGCCTTTCCAAATGCTTTTAAAGAAGAGATCTAATTGTGTGTTTTCAATTTTGTTATTAAGAAACATGACCTGTGACTCACCACTGCTTGTTGTCTCATTAGAAATCTTACAGACGGCTTTGATTATTTCAATTGTGGGGAGAAATTGAGTTACTAATATCTATTTAAAAATAAGTGTTTGTGGTAAATGGATACTCTGCAGTCATTATTTCCTCCACATGGCAGAACTCTTTCTTTTTAAACCATTGGATGTCTATTCAGCCATACTGTCTAATTCTGTCATTTCTGTCTATATGCATCTATTTGTTGTCTCTTGTCTTATACTTAGCTTGTAAGCTCTTTGGGGAAGGGACTGTCATTTTGTTCTGTGTTTGCTGAGTATCTAGCACAATTGGGTCCTGGTTTATGGCTGGGGCTCCGGGGTACTACCACAATACAAATAATAAATGCTAATAATAATTCATGTCTGTTGGATCTCCCTGTATAATGAAACCCAGAGTGCAGCTAGAAGAAAAACCAAGTAGAAGTGAACGGGACTGGCCATGACCAAAAAGTTAAGCATGTGTGTAAGTGCTCTATTATGAGGGGGCCTTGGAGCCTCAAGCCCTATTCCTGCAAAAGAGTTAAGCATGTGTTTAACGTTAAACACACGAGTGGATCTTGGACTCCATAGGACTACTCTAATGGATAAAGTTAAGGATGTGTGTAAATCTTTGCAGGAGCACAATCTTATTTGAAAAAGGTGAGAAGGTCATCTCATTCCGTTCTCCCCATAGTTCATGTGGAGTTTAGGTTAGGATGGTCTCCTGAGAAGCATGGACATGACTCAGTTGAAGGCAATAGGAGCTTTTCATGAACATCTGGGGCTAGAGTTTGACATTCAGGGTCTTGAAAAATACATTAATCTGGATCCTGAACCAATTCTCTGTAGGACATCCCTCAGTAACCCCACCTTATCAATAGCATTTTGCAACAGCATCACCCTCTTCTCGGTGCTGTCACTTCATGGCCCTTCTATGTACACATTCTAATGGACTAACCAATGAGCAGTCTGCTATAACCTGCTGGGAATGAATCTGGTGTGGGCTGGGTTAACTACTGCTTGATGAGAGATCCTTGACTCTAGAGACATAAATCAACACTCGGACACATATTCTCCGTGTAAATCAGCATAACTTGATTGACAGCAATGGAGCTATGCCAACTGAGGCTCAGGGACAGTATTTTCATTTTATGGCGTTCAGCAAGATCGGATATTTTGGGACAATACAGTGACAGTGAAAACATTTAAAAAAAGAAGTCCACCAATGACTGCACTCTCCTTCAACAGAAAAC
Source organism: Emys orbicularis (assembly GCF_028017835.1). Lineage (NCBI taxonomy): Eukaryota > Metazoa > Chordata > Testudines > Emydidae > Emys > Emys orbicularis. The sequence goes on from NC_088684.1 coordinate 139,449,662, forward strand.
CTCTTGTATGGTTCAGTGTGAAGACCATAGACATTATCAGGGGAGTTTCCACCTCTCTTTCCTTGCTGGACATTTTAGTCACCACAGTTGTGCAGCTTTTGATGGGTTCTCTTCGCAGAAATCCATAAGGGCATTTCATTAGTGTCAGTCTATTGGGGGGAAAGGATTTGCACCCCCCTCAAGGTTAGAATTGCATCTGGTTTCACTTTGAACCCTGAGAAACCCTACATCACCAATTCTACATATTTGCTGGAAACTGGGCCAAAATGTGTGCTCCAAAGAATGTGCCTTATTCTTATACAACCTCATCTCACTTTCACACCTGAATCATTACAAATGTCATTAGTGCTCATTGTTGACCAAACTATTCACTGGAGTCAATGGTAAAACTCTCAATGATTTTCATGGTAGTGGATCTAAACTAGTGCTGAGCACTTTTGAAAATTCCATCCATGATTTGTAAAACCTCTATTATTTAAGTGGATTTTGATTTTTTTTTAATGTGTTTGTTTGTTTTGTTGGGGTTTTCTTGACTTAAAAAATGGCTCCACGTATTTTTCCCATCTGTATATAGAAAACTTTACTTCCAGACCAAAACTACAACTTGGTTAGTTCCAACTTAGCAGCAGTTACGTGCAGCCAGGTTACAGCTCTGAAAAAAAAAATATTTTGTGAACAACAACTATAGGTGGACACAATTGGCTACAATATTTTCCCTCCTAAAGTTAAACTTCAATGGAATATATAATCTCTCATACACAAAATGCGCCAAGATAACAATACAAAAGGTTATCCAAGAATTTGTTTGACATTTTAAATAAATTTGAGTTTGCTGTGTTTTGTCTCCTTCCTGTGTCCACTACTTCATGAATATTCTAGCAGATAATTTTATTAGATGCAATGTCTATATGCCAGTACTAGAAATTTTAAATTAATGTTGCAGAATATTGATGGAAAGTGAGTTTCAAAGTCCTATTTGTGAGTATTGACACTAAAAACCTCATTTAAAAGTTAAGTTCATCCATGTTCAAACTCAGCCAAGTATTCAAGCATGGATTTAAATCCATCCCTATTTAGCAAAACACTTAAACATGTGCCTAAGTCTTAAAGTCAATGGGATTTAGTATGTGCTCAAGTGTTTTACTGAAAAAGGTTTCAGTCTCTCAAAGACTTGTATACGTGGGGGGAGATACTGTGCTGAGCCTCTAAGCTGTGCAGTACAGAACCTGCAGCCCAGGAGGAGGGCAGAGAGATTACCTGAAGTCATCTTAGTGCCCTCCCAAACCTGGGCTTCCCCAGTGTAACTGCCCTGGGGACCTGTCTAAGATACAGCAGCCTCCCAGGGTTACAAGAACTGCATTCTCAGATTCCATCCTGGCTGGTGAGAGGATACTCTTAAGGCGGCTTTACGGTTGTCCTCCTTAGTTCCTCCCCACAAATATTCCCCCCAGTCAAAACTAGGCCTTTTAGGGTCCCTTTACATCATTCCACCCTCTTACCAAGCACAACAGGGCCAGAATAGGGGGAGGGGGCAAGGATTTCACTTGAGCACTGTGAGTATGTCTATGGGGCAAAAAACCACCTGCAGCAGGAAGTCTAAGTGTTGGGTCTACAGACACGGGCTTGCGCTACAGTGCTAAATATAGCGCTATAGACAACCTTGCTTGGACTCAGACTCAAACCTGATGAGTGGGGTGGGTGGTTAGAGCAGGGTGGGTCTCAGAGTCCAAACTCTAGCCCAAGCAGGAATGTCTATAATGCTATTTTTTGGCAGACAATTAATGAACCAAATAAAATTAGTAACATATGCAATCAAGCAACAGGCTTTACCTGAGAACTTTAAAAGTCATAATAAACATTCATACTCAGAACCAATTAAGTCTGTCTCAAGCTACAACTAGAGTAGTCTTGTTACAAAGTAGTAAAATAGTAGTTCTCATTGACATGCCCAGAGTTACTGAAACATCCCTGATTATTTACAAAAAGGCACTGGAAATTTCATATGTATATCTTCTTATTTAATAACTGTTTACTTCGCTTTCAAGAGTATTAGGCACCAGCTTTCTGGTAAAACTGCAGAAGACCCCATAACTCAGTGCAGCAATCATTCTTTCATGTCAAGCTTTTTTTGTCAATCAGACTTGAAATGTTCAGATTCATGCAATAAAATAGTACTTCTGTTTTGTAAACTTTTTTTTTTAAATTCAAGAAGTCAGCTAGTTTTGTTCCCCATGAAAGTACAGTAGAAAAATATCAGCTAACTGTTGATCTAACAAGGCAAAGTCATTTCTGTGTGTGTGACACACACAAAAACATGCTTATTTACAGAGAATGTACCCATAGTCCTGTTTCCCTGAACACAATAGAAAAAAACAACAACAGGAGGCTGGTTCCTTGGCTTTCAAACTCCCAGCCTGTCTTTCCACCCAGTCCTCTGCCCAAGAAGCATTCTCTCTCTCCTTCTCCTCATGGTCATGCTCATACCTGCATCTGTTACCTTCTGCTGTCTTTTTACCTCTAACACACACAAAACCAATATTGTAGCCCCCGTGTTTTCAATCAATCTGAGGGAAAACCCTGTTAATTCACCTGGTTTTGTATTTGCTCAGGCCTTACCATGTGGCTGATTGTCTTGGGCAGTGGCTTCTGTTGTTCCTTCCTGTTTTACTAAATAAAAGGTGCTTAATTGCTCCTTCATTTAACCTGAAAGAAAAGTGCTTGCACACCCCTCACACTTTTCTCAGACTTGTGACTCTCTTTGGATCATAGACCCATTTAACCATTAACAGTTTCCAGCATAACAATATTATACATGTAGTCTCATGCTGGAAGTTGTTAATGTCTACCATCATATGAGTTATATACATTATTTGGAAAAAAACTGTAGAAAATTTATAGAAGGCTAAAAGTCTGTCATGTTCCCATTTCTAAAGGGCCTTCAGTGTATAAAGTAACATTAATCACGCAAAGAATTCTCTCTCTCCATTCAGTAAAAGTTAGGTGTGTTTTGGTTTAAATAAAAGAAGAAGCCATTCTGTTGTTTGTTTTGCTGACACGGCAGCCTTACATTAATGTTAGATTACATGCATGTATTTTGTAAGGTTTATAAAGCAATCACTAAAGATAAACTACATTACTACCAAACTGCTTTTTTTTTTTTAAACTAGGTCATGATGTTGATTTAAATAACTGAAATTATACCTGTGAACATTTAATGAAAATAACTGCAAGTAAATAATATCTAAGGGAAGACAATTTATTGTCTCATCCTGGTCTCATTTGATTTTTCTTTATTCCCAGAAAAGAGCATTTCTAAAGTTATAACAGAGTGTTCCCCTCCCCACCCACACATCTTTATTCAGTGAAGATTAAAAAGAATAAAATGCTTCAGTCATAAACCCTGAATGATCAAACGGATGCAGGATCCACCATTTAACTCAGTAAAAACCCATATTCACTGCTGATCTAAAGAGTCCTCTTTTCATCCTCTCCATCCCAGATTAATTGTCCTCCTGTTTCAAACATCCATTATTCCTAAAAACAACAAGGTAACTGCCTTAGTCTGTGAAAAAAAGCATTATTCAAGAACAATTGTTAGCTCGATTTCCATTTTGAAAGTCTTGGAGCTTAGGCCATAGCCAAATTTAAGGGGGGGGGGGGGGAAGGGGTTGGAAATAAGCACCTAAAGAAATCTGTCAGACAGGAGCAGGGAACACAAGTGCAGGAGATGAGAAAGGATTACTAAACTCTGAGATGTATCTGAATTTTCTTAAGAGCTAACTGTGCACAAATAAAGTCTGGATGCTCCCAGTCACATCTAGCGTTTATTCATCTATCAAGAATATAGCAGAGGAAGCACATGCAGATCGGCACATCTTCTGCTCCCTTAAAATGCAAATCAGGCAATTTTCTGTTCCAGCTGTCAAGCCATTTAATAGATTTTTACATGATCTTCACAGAAAACAACGACTGTTCTGTTTGCCAACAACAGTGACAACATCACCAGGCCTGAACAGGGGATATTAGTGTTGGATTGAATGTCCTCAGGACTTTTTCACCAAGAATAATATTTTCAGCCTTGGATGACTCATGCTATTGCCCTGCAAGGTATTTAAAGGAAAGTATTTACTTTCAATGAAGGAATTTAACTATTTTTCCCCCCCTTGGCTTCCTATTAGAAGTGAGATATACTGGAATCTCTGTTCCGTTCAAAGATGTTAAATAGGCGTTCAAATGGAACATGGTTTGCCCATTTGATTGTAGAGCTCTAGAGTAGAACTTGTAAGGGTGCTTTTCAAGTGGCAGGATATTTTTCAAAGAGTTTCTATGGAAGTTTTGCAAAAGATTACTGAGATAATCAGTTCCTTGGAGCAGGGACACTGGGAATAGTCTTCAGCAGCTGTAAATAGGCATAGTTTCACTGAACTCAGTGGAAGTACTCTGACTTACAACTGAGGGGTCTGGTCCTGTCTTCTTCTGAATCTTTAACAGCACCCAGAACAGTGCAAAAGCTTAATGATTATTACTATTATATTTTACCAACTCTCTTCTACCCACCAATCCTCTAATCTCTCCCCTTCTTTCCCCACAAATAATTGGTATTTCTTTTTCTTCCTTTTCCAACCTCCAAGTCTTTTCCTCTATTTTCCTCCTGTGAAATCTGGTATATGTATCGGGAGTAGGGTCATGATTCTTCTTTTGCAGCACTCTGGAAGACCTCCTGGTAGGCCCTTTTACCAGTGTGGGCCAAGACCCTAGCAGTGTTCTCATTAATCCACTCAGACACAGTGGATGCAAAAATCAGGGACCCAGGACTCACTTCATTCAATAAAATCTGGACTTTCAGCTTTGGTCTGGAGAACCCATGTTCCTATGTTTGTTTCCAGAATGTGACTGAACTGTCCTGAAGTTAACAATATGGGTTTAATTTATTGTAATTTTCACTTGCCCTTCTGCATCTTTGAATTCTTGCAGGGGCTGGTCCTGCCAGAATACCACTCACAGAAAGCTGTTCTGGTGCTAGCTTCCAGCTTTTCTAAATACAGGAAATACCAGAAATCTTATTAAAAAAAATCTATTCTCCTAAGAACTCCACTCACATTTTACATAATCAATAGGTCTGTATAGGCTGGATAATGGAACCCAATACTAAAAGTGTCTCTCTTTGTCTCCCTCTAGTGACTGACCCACATCAAGTTTGCTATTACCTTTAAGGCTAATTTTTTAGCTCAAGCCGTAGAGGCTCATGTGCATAGAACCTGAGGTCCTGAGTTCAGTTTCCACACAAGCAGTGGCCTGTGGGGGAACCCTGGTCATTACATAAGCGCCTAGCCCAGATTTTTACTCTCAACTGTCCATCACTATCCAAAACCTGCAGTAAGCAACACAGCAGAAACAATATCTGTACAGTGAACCCTTTCTAGAACAGAGACTGGCAAGCATTCTTTATAACTGCAGGCTGTTCACTAGAATGCAGAAAAGCAGCCTATGCTGATTTGTTACACTGACAGCAAACCCTTGAAAAAGTCTTCATTAAAGATTCAAGTTGGCTTTATGAGCCTTGATTCAAATTTTGATTGTAATAGTGATTTTATATACATTTTTGGCATGAGTAACATACCTGGAATTTGAATTGAAATTACAGTCATAAACGGTGAGTATTTACTACTATTTCACCATACTCACTACCTCATAAACAGAACTACTTTGCCTTGCATGAAGTCTCTCTAGTATTTAGAGAACAGAATTGAGTCCAAGAGAGACACACTTAATATGGGTGTGAGCCCATGCCTTTCCCAAACTGTTCTATAAATACAGTCTACACAACTATGAGAAGCCCAAGCTCACCGCCTGAAAGCAAAGGCCCCAAAACAATAATTAAGAAATTGACAATCAGAAAACTAAGTTCAGCTCAAATCTTGTTCCTAGGCTTGGCTCTCTGAGACGTTCCTCCCTCAACACTGCTCAGCCCACATCCTAGAGAACCAGTCCCACAATGTGCTAATTGGTGTGTGTTGTTTCAGGCAAACACTCATAACCTGTTATCAAGATGTTTGGAAGAGACGTGTCTTGCTTCAGGACATAAGCAAACATCTAATGAATGGAGGGTAGGGAGAAACTTCCCCTGAGGACAGATTATCTCACACTTGCTTATCGCTCCACTGTTGGAGATAAAATAACGGATGAAATGTGGGCAGTGTTTCCTAGTGAATAGAGTACTGGTCAGGTGTTCAGGGTTCTAGTTCTGGCTCTATACCAATTTACTGGGTGATATTAGGTAAGTCGTTCCCCATCCCCGTGCCTCAGTATCCCTATTTGTAAAAAAAAAAAAAAAAAAAATGTATATAATGATGCTAACCTGCTTTGAGATCTATGGACAAAAAGAGCTGGGGACTACTAGATGGACCACTGGTTTGACCCAGTATGGCAAATCTTAGGTTTCCTTTTGGGGGGGTGGGGAGGTATTAAGATTGATTTCACCATCAAGTGAATACATTTTACATGCATTTTATCTACCTTATAAAAATATAGTAGCATTAAACTACTATGAATACAAACCAAAGACCTCATGAAGGGTAAAATAAAATCAGCTGCAATGCTAGATTTTCCACAAATTAGACCAAAGCCTTTTTTGGCTTTGGAGGGGTGGGGGGGATTTAAATCCATGGAACAAATATTAATCTTGCTTCTATGGAGCAAAACCAAAGTTGACAGCATGCTGCTAGCCAAAGGGAAACATACACACACAGGATTTGTTTCAGAAGTCCCCTAAAGTACTAAAAAGGAAAAATAATAATAATAAAAACTATTCACAGGCCATGCAGCTCATGGTTTGTCACTGCAGCATGTCTGTTGCAATTTCTCCATGTTCCAAGCTGAGCTGTTCCCTATTGGGACTGCTGGTGACCACAGGGGTTAGCAAACTGGCAGACACAACCAATTCTCTTACTGGCCACAGTCAAGCCACCTGTTTTCTCTGCAAACAAAGATGAGCACAGACAGCTACCAGTGAACAGAAAACCTGGCATATTTTTCCCCTTGTGGCTACAGAAGGAAACTGCCAGATCTAGAAAGTTGACTTGAATAATGATGTGTAACCATTCAAGATCAGCCAGGTGGGGTAGAGGGGTCTGAGTACAGCTTTGTAATACACACTAATGAATCAGTAAATGCTCATGTGTACCTCTGCTTTCTATAGCATAGAATCAGAACTGCATACAACTATGGCAGGCAACTGAGAGGCAGTCTGATCTAATAGATGGAGAACCAGAATAGGACTCAGGAGACCTGCTGTGTGACATCTGACAAGTCTCTGTTTCGCTCCTACCCCTTGTCTATCCTTATGCATACATACAAAGGGGTCGGAATTTAGTTTGCATAGGCAACCTTCATTCTGGTATTTTCTAACTTTTGAATGCCCAACTTTGGAACCTTCATAATGTTCTTTTAACATAGTTTGTGTGCGTTAATATATGAATACAGGGGTATGGAACGGAAGTCTTACAGCCTTCTTGGCATTGTTATTCTTTAGCCTTCTTGGCATTGTTTTTCTGAAATCACTTCCCTCCAGGTCTGGCTTCTGTAGTAAAACAGGATTTTGTCCCACATCTTCCCTCTATGAATAAATCATAGGAGTGGATTCCTATCTAAGCAGCCCAAGGAATTATCGCTCTTCTGTAAAATCATCTGCGATCCAGCGTAATAAAATTTTTTAAAAAGCCTTGGCATACCTAAATTGCACTCATTAGGCTGAGTCAATACAACTCAATTTAAGGTTACAAAAAGCTATTTAATGTAATGTGATCTTGTGTTTTAATGAGTTTTTATTGATAAAATAATTTTGTTAGATGATTTTCTTGTATTGAAATGCAGCCCTGTGGACATGACGCTATTGCTTTCACTTTGAGACACTTCACAATTAAAGGGTTCTGTTCCAAAAATTCCCATTGACTTTAAAGGTCTGTGGATCTGGCCTGTAGATTTTGACTCAGAGAGTGGATTGCTGTGGAGGCAACGTGGATTTCTGTAAATTGGCTCCTACAGAGTCTAAAGGCATGTCTACACTGCAGCGTTAACCTAAGATCTTACCAGGGTTTTAGCCTTAACCTTTTACCATCCGTACAAGACACTCTGACGTCGGTTTAGAGTGCATTAACTCTGAGCTAGCTGACCTGGCTGGAGCTGAGAGTCAATATTCATAGTCCACTTTCACCTGAGTTGGAACCTGCCCACTCTACAGTGAGGACACTGGCTAAACCACCAGAGTGCCGACAGTCCTGCAATGTCCTTTCCACAATTTCCTCCAACGGACAAAAGTTCTCCTGTAACTGACACGACTGACTGGAAAAGAATCCTAGAGATCCTCAGCACAAAGAACCATGGGCTCTGAGCCCAGGCACCCTCAAGTGAGTGCAGAAAGAGCGAGGACACTAACGCAGGTAGGGCTCTGTGGTGGGAATACTCACATCCAGGCTAGGCTAACCTGAGTGCTCAGCCCCCAGCTTCACTGTGCAGTGAAGGCATAGTCATGGACATGGGTTGAACAAGTTCTACCACACCACTGCACAGTAATCACCATGCCCCTGCGATAGGGTGTGCAGGTCTTTCTTTTAGTGCTCTCTGGAAGGGACAGTACTGACCTTTGTCCCAAGTTCCAGTTACACAGCAACCTTGGGCAGATTTAACTCTAAGCAAGAGTTTAGAGTGAACTTAGCTAGGAGTTAATTATACACCGGACCTTGTAGAAGGAATGACTTACTCCCCCTGGAATTTGTCTGTGTTTGAGTCTGTCTTCTGTGCAAGCGGCAGCAACTTTGAGATAAAAGTGGCTGCTAACTCTACACTCAGGTGAAGTTCTCAGAAATGTAAAAAGTGCAATAGACTGTAAAGAAATGGCCTTTCACTTCATATCCAAACACCAGGTGACAATCTCTAGCCATAGAGGCCGATAAGACCATGGAATCACTCTCTCCTAAGAGAAGTGGTGGAAGCCATATTGCCCTCATGCTTTAAACTAGACCAGTGAAAGCACTCCAGGGTATAACAAATATACATTGGCAGAAGAATCTCAGGGGGCTTTCTGCATCTCTATGGTTGCATTTCCCATTTCCCTAAGTGCATAAAATTAATAAAAAAGCAGTGTTCAGCTAGAAAGATATTAGTCAATTATTCTAATTAATACCTGACATGCTGAGGCTAATTAATTTGTGTCTGATTATAGAACTTGTAGGTGTCAAGTCAGTGACTAAATGTTGCGTTTAATGTACAGAAAAGGACTAAAGTTGTGCATATATAGTTTATGGCAGGCTAGATTTGTTACATGTAAATTGGATTAAGTTATAAAATGTTTGGCCAGAGTTGTTATCCAATGCAAAGTTAATAGTTGCTTCATGTCTTTCTCAGGCTCAGCATCTCACTCCTGAAGATTTTAGGGGCTTCGAGTGCTGCAGAGATACAGTATGATGAATATTTACTTCTTGAATAATGTTTTCATTATTTGTATTAGGATGGCACCTAAAGACCACCCCTCCTCCCCCACAACCAAGTTATGTGCCCCACTGTTCTGGGCATTCTACATACAGTAAGAGACATTCCCTGACCCCCAACAGCTTATCATCTAAATAAACAAGACAGAGAAAGGGTAGAGGTACCTCAGGTACAGAGAGGCAAAGCAACTTGCTCCAAATCACATAGAATATTAATGGCAGAGCTGGAAATAGAATTCAAGTCCCACTTTGTTGCATTAGTCACCAGACTGCAAAGTTTCAAATTCTTTAAAATTTGACAAAAGGCAAATTCTTTAAAAAAAATGTTAAATGCAAACAGTTCTGGCCCCTTGGACATTTTCTCCTGTCCAGCAGGGATGATTTTTTAATATACAGGAACCCAGAGTTATTCAGTGGAATTCATCATGCAGGGCAGAAAATCCACTGGAGGAAAGGAGGAATTTTAAAAAGGTGGGAGGAGTGAAGGCTGGGAAATCCTGCAGACCCTTACTCAGGAGAATAGTCCACTGAGTTCTGGAAAAGGACTATTCAAGAGAGTAAGGAACTACTTCTATGAGTAAAGCCTTTGCAGGAATATAAAGGAACCCATGGTAACACAGTACAACATTTTGTCCCCTTCTAGAGGTTTGAGTCTGATACTGCTTTTAAATGTTTAGATTTGATCCTTTAACTCAGGCAATAGCAGCTTGTGCTTTTAAATCCAGATGTCTCAGGTTCCATCCCAACAGATGGCCCTTCCAGCAGTCTTACCACCGTAAACTGAGAATGGGATGAATGCATTATGAATATAGAACTGTAGACATTAACTACCATGACATGGGCAGGTAAGCTTAGGAAAAGATCTGAACAAATAGCTAAGGAAACAGCTGACCAGTTGGATGACCATCTACATTCAATGGACAATTGTATGACAACTAGGGAACAAAGCTTATTTTTAAGGAACATTAGTCCAATATTTGGCTCATGATACAGGATCACATGCTTTTAGAACATTTATTATTCACATTCTAGTAGAGTGTAAAGGCCTCCAGGACCTGATCCAAAGTTGCTTGAGGTTAACTGGAGTTAGGGTGACCAGATGAGAGATGTGAAATATCGAGATGCGGGGGGGGAGGGGCCGGCAGAGCAAAAAAAAAAAAAAAACCCAAGAGCCGGCAGCGGAGGGAAAAAAAGAAAGAAAGAAAACCCGGAGCATAGGAAAAATTGGTGGGGGCTGAGCACCCACCGGCAGCTCCATGCCCCGCCCCACACACACCAGCTCACCTCCACTCTGCCTCCACCTCCCCTGAGCTGGCTGCCGCATCCTGCTTCTCCCCTCTCCTCCAGCACTTGCGCCACCATACAGCTGATTAGCACAAGCCTGGGAGGGAGGGGTGAGGAGGAGGAATGCGGCATGCTTGGGGAAGAGGCGGGGCCAGGGCGGGGATTTAGGGAGGGATCCAATGGGGCAGTGAGGGGGCGGGGCCATGGCAGGAATTTGGGGAGGGATCCATTGGGGGAGGGAGGGGGCGGAGTTAGGGCAGGGGGGGCGCGAGCCCCCTCTGCCTGTGTGCCAGAGCGCAAAATATCGGGACAATTCGTGTCCCAACCAAACATCGGTCGGGACGCGGGACAAACAAGTAAATATTGGGACGTCTGGTCACCCTAACTGGAGTTTATCACCTGACTTCAATGGGCTTTCCATCAGACCGCGAACAGGTCTCCATTGTGCTTGGCACTGTACAAGCCCATAGTAAAGAACAGGCCTTGCCCCCACAGAGCTTCAAACCTGGAGCTAATACAAAATGTCGTAGAAAAGACGGACTATAACCCCCTTTTAACAGATGAGGAACTGAGGCAGACAGACTAAGGCCCTAATATTCAGAGGTAACAATTGCCCCACTTCTAAATGATGGTAATAGGAACTACATGGGATCAACACCTTGAAAAGGTCCAACCTTAAGTGGCTTGCCCAAGGTCACACAGAGAGAGAGAGAGAGAGAGCGCGCCAGAAATTGAATACAGTTTTCCTTTACCCCAACCTAGTGCCTTAATCACAAGATTTCCCTTCTTTTCTATTGCACTTATAAGAAGTATCTAAGCAGGATTGTTGTTGTTTTTTACTCACATAAAAGCAAGCTGAGTCTCCATGACAAAAGATGGCCAAATTTGTCAGCAACAAAGCACTTGTTCATAGGTGGTAAAAATCGGAAGACTGATAGCTTTGTACTTTAAAAAAAAAAAAAAAAAGGTTGTTTTGCTATTTGCCCTTTCATGGTCACACAATGAGTCGGGTCTGCAAATTAGACTCTTCTTCACATTAGCTTCATTTGAATGTGGCCTTTTGTACCTGCAGAATATGAAGGGAGCTAAATGCCAATAACAAACCCGCCTACCTGCTCTAACAGATGTTAAAATCCACGTTCAAAAACCTACAGATTTTCTCTCTTTTCTTCTTCTTCTTCTTCATTTTTTAAAAAGGTCACACTTAGCCAAAAATTTTGCTGATTTACATGTGTGTTTCCTGAAGGTAACTCTCTAATGGATAGAAACAAGTTTCCCACCAGCAACTAGATTTAACCTTCATATGCCCCATTATTTACCTGTGGTCTCGGTCTCTCTCTCTCTCACACACACACACACACACACACACACACACACACTTACACTTTCCTTTCAAATGCATTTTTTTGTTAGCTGGCTGGTAGTAAAGCATCAAAGAATATGAATTTTCAGTCACAGTTCTGTCTGTGAATATATATTACAGGTTTAACTCTTGCCAGTGACACCGTTTTACCAGCGGACATTGGCAAAAAAGCTCACAAGAACTTTTTTCCCCCTGTCTTTGTAACAGCAAGAATCTTTGTAAACTGCAATATAACTCAGGCATTCCGAACTGCAACTTCTAATATGAAATATTTATAGCCTGTCTGATGTGGAGCCTTCTCTTCTCTGTATTGGAATGTCATCCCATGAGCACAGTGACAGAGCCAAAGGAATTGGTTTAAGGCAAAGCTGAGTACTTCTCCCTGGAAACAATTGGACTGATTCTTCTCTCACATACAAGGATATAACTCTAGAGAAGGTTGAAAATTTTTATTGGAAACTGTTTTTTGATGAAAACGATATTTTTCAAAACCACCCAATTTTTCAAAGAAAAAGATTTTCTGTTTGTTTGTTTTGCATATACATTGACATACATAGACAACTTTTCAACAGGACTCCAAATTTGCATGTGTAAATTGGATAGCTGGGTGCGCAGTTAGAGAAACTGCACACACAAATACAGAATATTTTCAGAGGTCCATTGAAAATTGGTTCCATGATGAATAGTGTGCAGAAACAATAGATATATATCGAATTGATTTATTAGAAGAGATGTGTTATTTCTTTATTGAAATTTAAAAATAACTAAAGAGATTCCTAAGGCTCTAGGCACCCTGACATACTATTAACAATACAAGTCAAGTCTCAGCAGCATTAAAATGATCAGTTCAGGAGTAATTCAGCCAGCTAACCTCTGACAAAAACTCCTTTCTGTCCCTTCATCATGTAGGAAACAAAACTTCACTTCTCCAAAACCTCTATCAAACAGGTGTAATTTGAAGCACGTCCAGAAGATCACCAAATCTGGACTATTTTGGACTACATTCCAGAGTTACGACTCTACACAAGTGTAACCCTCTGATGAGTGTGTGTTACAGGTCCCACTCTGTGCTGATGCACAGAGGATATAAGTTGTTACAACTGGCCACTGCAAAGGCATGGCTCTTTAGCTCAAGCTGGAGCAGTTTCTGCTTTTAGCTCTAGAGGTCCAGCTGAATCTCCAGTGTGTTGCGCAAGAGGGAAGCTGTTTCACAAGAACACACGCACACCAACATTATTGCCACGGACTGAAACTATAATTCTGCAAACCAAAGATATAGGCCTTTACCAAGTGAGCTAAAAGAGCTTCTCTTTCACTGCTGAGTATACAGAAGTTGATTGGGACCAAACACTAATGGGAAACATGCTGGTTTATAGCATGTGATTATATTTTATATACATGGCACAGATTAGTACCTTCCATACTATACACGCAAAAATGGCATTTTTATCATTTCAATCATAAGTGACTTCCTTTTTAAAAGAAGATTGTACAGAATGCACACCGTACAAACAAGATAATTGTTGCCATTTGCATAGACAGGCAGGTTCCAGTTAAGCTCACAACAGTCCAAAGCAGGGAGAAAAATGATACAGGTGCTCTCAGTTCAAAACTCAGAAAACACTTAAAGAAAAAATAAGATAATCCAGTTGAAGACTGGGCAGTGTTGCTTAAAGAAGTCTGAATAATCATGGAATAGACTATTGATGAGGCTATTCGTATGTACAAATATTTTATGTTCTCCTCCTGGGCATTTAATAGAATGAATCACAATAATCCTTTGCTTAATTTTACCAAACATCCACGAGAGCCAGAAGGCAGCTGGTGAATACGGACAAAAATAGGCAGAAGGTTCTGATCTCTATCCAAAGGGACGTGCTCTAATTGCTATGCAAATCAGTTCCAGTGCTGATGAAATATTCAGAGCATTGGAGGGGATATGACATTAGTTTGAACACTTTATTCTAAGCCTTCATTAAGTAATGATAAATTACAGTGGGGTGTCTGAATGAAATCCTGTATCAGTTATAAACAGCGTCATTAAAGAGTTTATCAAATCAACTTACAGTGTTGTCAAATATACACATGCATACAGGCATATAATATGGACATCATCTTTGTTTTCTATAGTTCTGAGCCACTCTCTCTGTTTAACAATTATTAAATAAAAGAGGGATTTTCGAAGGAACCTAAGGGAGTCGGACACCAACTCCCAGGCTCTTTTGAAAATCCCATCCTAAATATAACATCTATTGGAGGACTTCATCCTGAGCTATCATATGAGTCTTTTTCCATTTTTCTCAGTCATGATCTTATCTAAAGCAATGTAACTGTCAGAAAGGAGAGGGTAAGTTAATATTACCGCACTTTGGAAATGAATAAATGTGTTACCAAATAACAACTACAAGAGAAGCAAAATAGTTAGGATTCTCCAGCTCTCTAGTGTGCAACGGTAACAAACAAAATAAAAAAGAACAAGTTGTTTAAAAGCCTTTCTTCTGAGAGGAGAGAGAGTCCTGCTGATCTCACAAGCATTGAGATTGACACTGATTAGCTAGATGAATATGAGTTTTGCCCTTTCACTGTCCCCACTGCCAACCCCATTCCATATGTGGTTGGAAATGATTTGCTTTCTCAAAAGGAGAATTGCAAACCAGTGCTGAGCCAAAAATCATTTGGGAAATATCAGGTTCAAGTGACAATCCAGAGGGAGCGGCGGGGAGTTGTTTGCAGTGGTATATGTTGGGTGGAACAGGTCGAAAAACGCTACCTAAATTGTAAACTCTTTGAGACCGGGATTGTCGTTTTGTTCTGTGTTTGTAACACAATGAGGTCCTAGTCCCTGACCATGGCTTGTAGGCACTACGGTAATACAAACAGTAAACAATAATACTTGTAATGCCTATTTTTGATGGAAGATTTGAATAAACTAAGAGTGTTTCTTTCATTTGAAATTTATCACAGAATTAGATTGGTTTTCTGATGAAAGAAAAACTCTGTGTGTGTGTGGGGGGGAGGGGTTGCAGGGTGGTTCCTGCGCTAAAGAACTGAAACTTTTCTGGTTTTCAGATTTCTGTTGTTCTCCTCCTGCCTCCTCCCATGCAGTGCTTTATTTATGTTGGTGCCTTAAGTCATACTGAGAAGGAAAATGGTATGGTGGTTAAAGCACTAGATTGAGATTCAGGAGACTGATTCAATTCCTGGCTCTGCCACAGATTCCATGTATGACCTGGAGCAAATCACTTAATCTCTCTGTGCCTCAGCTTCCGATCTGTAAAACACGGATAATACTTCCCTTCTCCCACTCTTTGTGTATTAAAATTGTAAGCTCACTGAGCAAGGGACTGTCTCTTCCTCAGCTGGCACTTCCACACAGCAAAGTACATAGATCGTTATAAAATAAAGCCAAAAAGGCTGGAGGATGGAAATTTCCTATTTTGACAGAATTTAATCACTTTAAGCTAATGAAGAGTCCGGTAGCAGCTACAGATGCTTTAACAATAGGAAGTTGATGTGAGACAACTAGGTGACATTATCCTGAACGGTTTGCTTACAGTAGCTACAGTATGATCATGAACTTTGGTCAGGAGAATTTCTGCCCTTATGTGGAATGCGTGGGCCCCAAACAATTTTTTATCTCAGATGACCATGTTCATAAAGACTTGGTTTGCTTTTTCACTATTGAAAAAAAGAGAATAATCCTTTCTAAGCCCAGTGTAAACTACATTAGTGAAATTATATAATTAGCCTAGAGTCATGTGTAATCAGGAGATATGCCCAGATAAGGAAGATCATTGAAATACAGCTTGGTCTACAGTGTATTTTTAAGTCCTGTGCATACAATGGAAATGGCGTGGAGGTGCATCGTCTCTGAAAGGCATCTGTCCTGATTTTCAGAGGTGCAATGACTTCAAGAGGACTTGTGGATGCTAAGCACTTCTGAAAATTCAGTCTCTTGTGCCTGAAGTATATAAACATGACCGAGAATCAGTGAGAGCTCATTGGAAATTTTCAGACAATGTTTTTTCCATTGGAAAATGCCATTTTATTGAAAGGGAAACTTTCCACGAGAATGTGTCAATTTTGACAACATTCCATTTAAGAAAAAAGTTGGAAAGAAATATTTTGGTGATGCCAAATCACTCTATGTCAAGAGTGATCAGAATGGAATGTTCTGGTATCTTATTTCAAAATGTATTTTATTTGATTTATTTCACAATCAGAATAAAAACATTTGGATTTTATTTAAACAAATCATGCTGATCGATCCAAAATGATTTTTTTTTATTTTTATTTTTAGAAAATTCCATTTTGCAGAAAAATTCTCCCCCCCCCCCCCCCATTCTGATTTGGAACAAAAATTCTGTTTTTTTTTTCCCCCCACGAAAAGGAAATTCTCATTCTTGCACACGTCTAGTCGGTGAGACATCCTTAAAGAAAACGCTGTGTTCCATTCTCTTCTATTGGGTGGTGTGGATGGGGGTGGGGCTCCTGCACAGGGGCATTTTGGAGGAGCTTCTTGTCTGCCCTCTTTCCCTCTTGGATATCTGTGCAGAGAGCAAGCATATTGGGGCCATATATCTTTAACAGCAAAACGTTTGTTCAGTTCAGATAGTCTAAGAACCCAATAGCTGTTGGCCAACATTTTCAAAAATGGAAGCCCAAAGCCAGGCTCCTAAAGTTAGGTTGGGGATAAATAATACTGCCTTCTCACATTGTTTTTCTATTTTGATTGCAAGCTCCCTGGAATATGAACTGTTTCTTACTGCGTGTTTGTAAAACACAGCGGGGTCCTGATCTCAGGTGAGGCCTCTACACACTACCGATAAGAAATAATAATAATGTCTTCATCACT
Organism: Emys orbicularis; assembly: GCF_028017835.1. Classification (NCBI taxonomy): domain Eukaryota; kingdom Metazoa; phylum Chordata; order Testudines; family Emydidae; genus Emys; species Emys orbicularis. The sequence continues at coordinate 139,466,649 of NC_088684.1, forward strand.
GAAGCAGTGGGATCTGTAATAACCACTGTTGTGGACAGCTGGCTTTTAAAGCAGCGAATTGTGTTTGACTGATACTTGTCTTCTTCTCTGAAGCGAGAAGTTTCAAAGATTTTAAAACTGAGATCTCCTTCTGTGTTTCCATATACAAAAAATAAAGGCTGATCATAGTTAAGGGATTTCCTTCTGGTAAATGGAAGTGGAGGGGCTGGGAAAAACCTACCTGACCTCTAGCTTTATAGAAAAAATACCCACTTTGCTCATAAGTCTTGGAAGAGGTTACTGCAAATCAGTGGAGAGATCTGTAAGGAAAATAAAGTTAAATGCTAAAACCTGTTCCTTTTTTTGGGGTGACGGTCATCACAAAATCTCTCTCACTCACAGATGAAACCAATGAACGGTATGTATATATGTCAGTAACTACCAGGACATCCTATGGTTCTTCTCAAATCTAATCAAGTGGAGCAAATAAAAAAAAAAAGTCAGGCTATCTAGTGAATTGTATTTAAATGCTACAATACCAGGGGAGCTGCATACTCTGCAAAAACTTTTTTCAGAGTGGATTTTAATGCTTCTGGAAATGTCAGAGTGGCAATACTGGAAAGTCAAGATCTCTGTGAACCCACTAATTTTTTTTATTAAAGGAATGGAATTTTCCACCAGAATTTTCACTGGGGGAAGGCCATTTCCCATATTAAAAAAAACCAAGTTTTTCATTTAAAAAGTGGACTTTTTTCAGTTGGTTCCACTCCTTACCCTCCTTTTCTCTTCTTCTTTATACCCTCTCACTTTTCCTTTTTCTATTTGGCCACTGGGGGTGGAGGGAAGGACAAAGGGAGGAGAAAAATTAGGGAAATTTTTGGGGAAAAGAGAAATATTTTTGGAAGTTTCTTGTGAAAAGCAGTTGGCACTTTTCAACCAGCTCTATTCACTGGGATTTGGATCAGGTCTCTGGTGTAAGCTCTTATAGGCAGGAACTAACTAGCTATCTGTCTTAGCCCTGGTCTACACTACAGGGTTAGGTCGAATTTAGCCGCGTTAGGTCGATTTTATAATGAATGTCTACACAAGCAACCCCGTTCCGTCGACCTAAAGGGCTCTTAAAATCAACTTCTGTACTCCTCCCCGTCGAGGGGAGTAGTGCTAAAATCGACCTTGCTGGGTCGAATTTGGGGTAGTGTGGACACAAATCGACGTTATTGGCCTCCAGGAGCTATCCCAGCGTGCTCCAATGTGACCGCTCTGGATAGCACTTTCAACTCCGATGAACTAGCCAGGTACACAGGAAAAGTCCCAGGAAATTTTGAATTTCATTTCCTGTTTGGTCAGCTTGGTGAGCTCAACAGCACAGGTGACCATGCAGTCCCCCCAGAATCACAAACGAGCTCCAGCATGGAGCAAACGGGAGACACTGGTTCTCATTGCTGTATGGAGAGAAGAATCTGTACAGGCAGAAATCCAATCAAAAAGAAGAAATGCTAATATATATGCCAAAATCGCACAGGGCATGATGGACAGATGCTACAACAGGGACACACAGCAGTGCCACGTGAAAATCAAGGAGCTCTGGCAAGCCTACCAAAAGACAAAGGAGGCAAACAGTCGCTCTGGGTCAGAGCCCCAAACATGCTGCTTCTATGATCAGCTGCATGGCATTCCATGGGGGGACCCTCCCACTACCCCACCACTGTCCCTGGACACCTGCAAGTGGGGAGTCTCACGCAACACAGAGGAAGATTTTGTGGATGAGGAAAAGGGGGAGGAGGAGAATGCGCAGCAGGCAAGCGGTGAATCCGTTCACCCCAGCAGCCAGGACCTTTTCATCACCCTGGAGCCAATACCCTCCCAAGGCAGGATCCTTGACCCTGAAGATGGAGAAGGCACCTCTGGTGAGTTCACATTTGTAACTTCAGTACAGGGTTTAAAAGCAATAGTGTTTAATGTTTGATTTGCCCTGAAGACTTGGGATGCATTCGCGGCCAGTACAGCTACTGGAAAAGTCTGTTAACGTGTCTGGGGATGGAACGGGAATCCTCCAGGGACATCTCCATGAAGCTCTCCTGGAGGTACTCTGAAAGCCTTTGCAGAAGGTTTCTGGGGAGGGCTGCCGTATTTCTTCCTCCACGGTAGGATACTTTACCACGCCAAGCCAGTAGCAAGTAGTCTGGAATCATTGCAGCACAAAGCATGGCAGCGAATGGTCCTGGGTTTTGGTCGCATTCAAGCAACATTCAGTCTATATCTTTCTGTGTTAGCCTCAAGAGAGTGATATCATTCATGGTCACCTGGTTGAAATAGGGGAATTTTTGTAAGGGAACAGTAAAAGGGCCCCGTTCATGCTGGACTGTTTGCGCTTGGCTAAAAGGGATCATCCCTGAGAATAGCCAGGCGGCGGGGTGAGGGGTGAAGGGATCATCCCAAATAGCCATGCAGAGGGGAGATTGTGGGGGGAGGTGTGTGCTGGTAAACCCAACCGGCATTGCTCGCTATGGGAAAGGAGGGCGCTGCAGTTTGAAAACATTCCCACATGTTATGAAGGTGTTAGAAGCCAAACCCGCGTACCCTTTGGTTTACCATGGCTGCCTGGAAACCGAATTCTGTTGCCCAGCCGTGTGTGATGTGTCACCATACCAGCAGGCGCTCAATATGAAAGGCAAAAGGCAACCTTATACCTAAAGCACATGTGCTGTCTGCTGTGAATTGCTTGATTCACTGTGAAAGAGCAGGTGTAAATGTTTCTATGCTTCCCCTATCATTTCTGTCCCTGAGGTTATCGCAGATTAGAAGGCGGAAAAAAACCTACTTGCGATGACTTGTTTTCCGAGCTCATGCAGTCCTCCCGCATTGATAGGGCACAGCTGAATGCATGGAGGCATTCAGTGGCAGAGTCCAGGAAAGCACTAAGTGAGTGCAATGAGAAGAGGCAGGATGCAATGCTGAGGCTAATGGGGGAGCAAACAGACATGCTCAGGCATCTGGTGGAGCTGCAGGAAAGCCAACAAGAGCACAGACTGCCGCTGCATCCACTGCACAATTGCCTGCCCTCTTCCCCAAGTTCCATATCCTCCTCACCCAGATGCCCAAGAACACAGGGGGGGAGCCTCTGGGCACCCAGCCACTCCACTCCAGAGGATGGCCTAAGTAACAGAAGGCTGTCATTCAAACAGTTTTGATTTGGAGTATGGCTACAATAAGCAATGTGGCTTTGTCCTTCCCTCCTCCCCTCCTCCCCCACCTCACCCGGACTACCTTATCAATTATCTCCCTTTTTTTTAATTAATAAAGAAAAAATGCATGGTTTCAAAACAATAGTGACTTTATTTCCTTTGCCAGCTGTGATCGAAGGGGGGAGGGTGGTTGGCTTACAGGGAATTAAAATCAACAAAGGAGAAACACACACAACTGTCACACCGTAGCCTGGCCAGTCATGAAACTGGTTTTCAAAGCCTCTCTGATGCGCAGCATGCCTACCTGTGCTCTTCTAATCACCCTGGTGTCTGGCTGTTCAAAACTGGCAGCCAGGCGATTCACCTCAACTTCCCACCACGTAATAAATGTCTCCCCCTTACTCTCACAGATATTATGGAGCACACAGCAAGCAGTAATAACAATGGGCATATTGGTTGTGCTGAGGTCTAACCTAGTCAGCAAACAGCGCCAGCGAGCTTTTAAATGTCCAAAGGCACATTCTACCACTATTCTGCACTTGCTCAGCCTATAGTTGAACTGCTCCTCACTACTGTCCAGGCTGCCTGTGTATGGCTTCATAAGCCATGGGAGCAAAGGGTAGGCTGGGTCTCCAAGGATAACTATTAGCATTTCAACATCCCCAACAGTAATTTTCTGGTCTGGGAAATAAGTCCCTTCTTGCAGCTGCTCAAACAGCCCGGAGTTCCTAAAGACCCAAGCGTCATGCACCTTTCCCGGCCATCCCATGTTGATGTCGGTGAAACGTCACTTGTGATCCACCAGTGGTTGCAGCATCATTGAGAAGTACCCCTTGCGGTTTATGTACTGGTTGGCAAGGTGGTCTGGTGCCAAGATAGGGATATGTGTTCCATCTATCTCCCCACCACAGTTAGGGAAACCAATTGCAGCAAAGCCATCCACTATGACCTGCACATTTCCAAGAGTCACTACCCTTGATAGCAGAACATCACCGATTGCATTGGCTATCAAATCACAGCAGTCCCCACAGTAGATTTGCCCACTCCAAATTGATTCCCGACTGACTGGTAGCATCCAGGCGTTGCAAGCTTCCACAGGGTTATCGCCACTTGCTTCTCAACTGTCAGGGCAGCTCTCATCTTCGTATTGCTGCACTTCAGGGCGGGGGAAAGCAACTCACAGAGTTCCAGGAAAGTGGCCTTATGCATGCGAAAGTTTCGCAGCCCCTGGGCATCATCCCATACCTGCAACACTATGCGGTCCCACCAGTCTGTGCTTGTTGGCCAGGCCCAGAATCGGCGTTCCACTGTATCAACCAGCCCCACTGCCTGTCCCAATTGCCACATCCCGTGCTTTCAGGAACGTCCGTGTCCATGTCCTCCTCACAATCGTCCTCATGCTACCGTCTCTGAGCCAGGTTCTGCACATACTGCAGTATAACGTGCAAGGTGTTTACAATGCTCGCAACAGCAGTGGTGAGCTGAGTGGGCTCCATGCTTGCCATGCTATGGCGTCTGCATGGGTAACCCAGGAAAAAAGGCGCGAAATGATTGTCTACAGTTGCTTTCACGGAGGGAGGAAGGGAGGCGAAACTGACAACATGTACCCAAAACCACCTGCGACAATGTTTTTGCCCCATCAGGCATTGGGAGCTTAACCCAGAATTCCGATGGGCAGCGGAGACTGCGGGAACTGTGGGATAGCTACCCACAGTGCACCGCTCCGTGAGTCGATGCTTGCCACGGTACTGAGGATGCACTCTGCCGACTTAATGGGCTTAGTGGGGACATACACAATCGACTGTATAAAATCGATTTCTAAAAATTGACATATAAAAATCGACCTAATTTCGTAGTGTAGACATACCCTTAGGTAGGTACTCACATCACTACCATTACCATCGGAGCTGAGCACCTTTAAATCTTCAATGTGGTTATCATCACAACACCCCTGTGAGGTAGGGTAGTGCTGTTATCCCCATTCTACAGATGGGGAACTGAGGCACAGAGAGACTAAGTGAGGAAGCATAATCTAGTGGTTAGAGTGCTAGCCTGTGTTGTGGGAGATGCAAGTTCAGTTCCTGCTTTGACACAAACATCCTGTGTGACCTGAGGCAAGTCCTTAGGCCCAGATCACCAAAGATATGTAGGCAGCTAACTCCCCCAGATTTCAATTACCTTTGAGGAACTGGGCCTTACTCTCTCTGAGCCTCGTTTACCCATCTGTAAAATGGGGACAACAGCATTGCCTTCCCTCACAGGGGTATTGTAAGGATAAACACATTTAAAACTGAGTGGCATTCAGATGCTGTGGTGATGGGGGCCACATATATACCATAGACAGACAGACTTTTCCAAGGACACACATTAAGTCTGTGGCAGAAACTTGAATGCAGTTCTCCCAAGATCTAGGCTAGCAAGCTAATCACTGGATCATCCTTTTTCGCATGTGGGACTGTATGTTTGTATAGCACCTAGCCTGCAGATGCTACCATAAAGCAATAAGTTATAGTGTTTATAGCTCTGGAATGATTGGAGACATGGACACAAACCATGCAACCTTTTAGTGCTTGGTAGGACAGGTTGAAAATTAAAATATATATATATATTTCATTTCAATGACAAATTTAAATGTTAGCCCATTTTTCAGCCACTTCTAGTCCTTGGTCTCATCTGATATGGTTATCAAAGAGGACAGCTAATGCCAACCATTATTGCCATGTTTGCAATATGGATCCATATCTAGAGGGAAGAAGATTGACAGCCATGTAAACACTAAAAATAATTTCTAAGCAGTCTTCATAAAGGAACTTTCTTCATTCACATAAAACCAGGTTGGCAATATTAAAACCACTGGGGAAAATGCCAGCATTTAATGAAAAATTAAACCCTCCTCAGCAGAGAATCAATTAAAACAACGATGCACCTTCAATAATCTGGCATCTCATTTATCAATTTCATAACCCATGCCAATATTAAGAGACTTTAACATCAGTTAGACATCAATGATTCTAAAGAGAATGGCAATGGAGGGAGAAGGGACGCTGATAGAAATAAAGGATTTGCATACCTCTGGAATGATGTGAAATTTATCTGCCAGCTATTTACACTCAGCTGGGGAAAAAAAGCCCCTTTCATAATAGAAGATATTCTTAAGGAATCGGAGTAAAATACTAGTTTAAATGTTTGATGCAGAAAATGATAGTGGGGATTTTTTTTTAAAGAATAATTCGTAAGTTGGACCAAACTGACTTGGTGCCTTAAGGGTTGTTTGTGACAGTGCATTCATAATGGTAATTTTTTATACAAAACCTGCATCACACATGGTGGCCATCTGGTCTTATTTACTCCTTAAGATAGGGCTGCAGCCCAGTCTTGAAGATCTTAAGAGGGGACCTCAGTCCATCATTTGAAATGTCCAGAATTGCTATGCAAAAGTTGAATGCTGGGCAATTGAAAAGCATAGCTACTATTTATGTAGGTAAACCCACAGAACACATCAGTACACTCACTGCACCAAACCATGGTAACCCACTCCCCACTCTCTCCCCTTCAACATTGTAACATCACACTTATTACTTAGGCTTTAATTTTAAGGGGGAGGAGTGGTAAGTTGTTTAAACAGCGAGAAAAAAACGTTAATATTGAGAAGGAGGCAGGAGCGCCGCCAGCTTTTCTGCCGTCCTAGGAGGCGGAAGGTCCCGCCCCGAAATGCCACCCCCCACAGAGGCAGCGGAAGGTCCCGCCTTCGAAATACCGCCGCGGTCGCCGCCCCCCAAATTGTAGCGCCTTAGGCGACTGCCTAGGTCGCCTAATGGGTTGTGCCAGCCCTGAAAGGAGGAACCAGAGCCAGGGCTGGGGAATTAACAGAAGTCAAAATAAGGCTGACTATGAGAAAGGGTTAGTCTATGCTCAAATTGGAGGTTTAATTTCCAGGTTGGTATCCACCGCCGAGGATATATTTCCTTTTTTAACATGCTAGCTCCATCAAAGTTAGCACATGTGTAATGCAGACATAGGTTACACCAGAACATCTATCTAAGCTGGAAATTACACTTCCCGCTCGAGCATAGATGTACCCAAAAAGAGACACCATTGCACAGTCTCTCATGAGAAGCGATGGAAATCTTCTGCTGGGAGGCATTTAAAATGAGGCCTCCAATCAGGTCCACACAGGTGCACCCCAGGAGAGCACCAGTGAAGCCACTGGGGCTCCATGTGGATCCAATTGTAGGATCAGGACCAGAGACTGGACAAAGCATTTGAGAATATATTGTGAATAATGCTGCACTGGCATTGACTTTCAATGGCAACTGGGCATCTAACTCCCTTAGGTGCTTTTGAAAATTTCACCTAAATCTCCTGGGTGACAGCTGTAGCAGACTTGTCATCCTTTTACAGGGACCAGCCAGAAGCGGGGGACAAAGACCCAAAGTCTCCTAATGCAGGATACATAGGAAAGGTAGGAACCACCATACATCATTACTTCCAAGAGCCATTCTATCAGCACAGGGCACATGACCAGGTCAGGGAGTCATACTGCATTGGGTGGAGAGCCCATTACTGCTGCTCCTCCTTTGAAAGGGAGCAGCTGTGTCTCTAGCTAGCGCATGCTGCATCTGGCAGCATCTGTATCTCCTGGCTGCAAATGGGGCCATGCCCCTATGCGGGTGGAGCCTGCCACTTCATCTGAATTTTCACTGGTTTCAAAGGAAGGCTCTTCTGAAGGGGAACCACCAAGAGAGGCACAAATATCGAGTGGAAAATACCAAATACCAACGAGGAATGAAAAAAGAAATTTCAAAACCGGTGATGAAATGCAATTGCCCTCCTCCTGCTAGCTCTAGTAAGAGATTTGCAGCCTGGTCCAAAGTATATTGAGATCACTGGAAGGACTCCCATAGATTTTAAGGGTCTTTTGATCAGGGGCATGAATCTTGGTGTCCTAGGCATATTTTTATTTGAGTAATTTTACTCTCACTCCCTACATTTCCCCTGTAATTCCACCTGGAAAAATACTCTGAGGGCATCATTTTGCTGTGAGCTGCTAAACAGTTGCTGTGTTTCACCCCAGAGGTAACTGTATTTTAGCAGTGGACGAATGAGCATCCCCTTGTGTACCATTTGTAAAGTGTTATGTGATCCTTTGAGAAGAATTATAGTAGAGCTATACAGAAAATTATTTTTCCCCACAATAAATTTAGACTTTTCATAGAAAACTAAAAACACATGGCCTTTTTTTTTAAAATTTGGGCATTCTCCCAAGGTGCTTCATGAGAGTTATAGTTTGGGTTCCCATGTCCCATCTCTCTTCTATGTGTTGGGCTGATAGGCCAGACCTCTCCCATAATGCACTACAATCTCTCCCCTCTTTGATAGAAAATCTTCAGCCAGTCCTAGTTGTAGAAATGTAACTGGTATTTCTACTTCTAACAGGTTTTAAACCTGTCCTATTTTAAATAATTTATCGCTCTTCCTCTAAATTAGTGCAATCTTGAAATAATATACAGTAGATCTAATTCTGATCTTGCTAATACACTGCTATCAAGACTGTAGCTCTACTGACTTCAGCGAAATTACTACTGAGTTAAACTGGTGTCACTGAAGCTAGTATCTCAAAATTCCTTTTCATGTTTAAAAATACATATGAAGAATAAAAAATACACCCTTCTTTAAACAAGAAAAATAATATAATTCATCATAACTTTATTAAAGAAGGGTAGGTTATGTTTTTCATTTTTGTTGCTGATAAATTTGTAATAAACCGGAAATAACATCTCATGATGGAAAAAAAAAATAATTACATTCCTCTAAAATGGAACTTGGAAACAGTTCTGTATCCTCCACCAGCTATTGCTATCTGGCAGTCATCTGCAATAGTAATTCAGATGCAACCGACCCGACAATGGTGACAGCCCTGAAATGAAACCTCCGAATGATACTTAAGAGAGAGCTCTCGACTGCCCACTAGCTGTAAATCATGCTTTTAGTACAGATCTTAATTCATCATACTCTATCAAACCGATGTGATGATTCTGTTGCTGATATCCACAGCAGGGATTTGTCCAGTTCAATATCACGGTTAGATGCGGACATTCTATAACTTAAGCTTTATTCCTGACAGTGACAAATTTTATGGAGAAACGATAACATTGCACAGTTTGGATTATTTGGCTACTCGCTCCTTTTCTTGGATCCGCATTCACACTTACCCAAGTGGTTAGTAAAGCCCTGCCCTTAAATTTTTACTAGTAATATACTGAAGTAGGCATGGGACCGATCTATTGATAAATTCCATTGACTCCCACGGGCTTTGGATAAAGTTCCGAAAGGCAGGGTGTGCAACTGTGTTTATTTTGATAGCTCTTCAGTGCCTTTACAAGATAATCATGGCAAAAATCATTAAAATACCACATAGAAGGCTGGATCTAAAACCCACTGAAGACCATGTAATCTTTCAAAGGAGGTCACGAGCCTCACTGCAAAAATTAACCCTGAAACCTCATGCAAATGAAGAACCACCTTTACTGTTATAGTAACAGAAAACCATGTAATGGGTTGTGCACAGAGCAGGGTAACAAGACTGTGTATTTAGAAGGGACAGGACATTTTTCTTACTTTACCATCAACAAACATGTGTTTGGGGAAAGTCAAAATCAATAGAGCTGGTTGAAAAATGCCTATTTTTTGTATGAAATTTACAAAAAAAAATTCTCTGAAATTTCCCATAACATTCTTTAATCAAATAAACATAAAAACTGGGGGAAAGCAGTTTTCAAAAAACATTTATGTCAAAGAAAAAGTTTGTATTGAAAAATTAAGATTTTTTTTTTTTAATAAAAAGGCTCCTTGGTTTTCTTTTTTCATTGAAAGAAAGGAAAATTTTAAACCAGAATGAAAATTGTCCATGAAATAAAAATTCATTTTAGTCAAAGAGTAATTTTTTATTTAAAAAAAATAACGAAAAAATTTGGTGCAGTAGATAGAAGACACTATCTACATTGACGGGAGCCTAGGTATTCCACATGCCCAAAAGGCAGTAGCTAGAATTCTATTATCGACCTAGTGCTGTCTACACCAGGGGTTAGGTTGGTTTAACTGTGTGGCTCAGGGATGTTGACTTTTCACACCCCTGAACAATGTACTTATACCAACCAAATTTCCTAGGGTAGAGCAGACCTACCTACACCAACAGGAGGGCTTCTCCCATTGTTTTAGGTAATCCACCTTCCCGAGAGGCAGTAGTTAGGTTTACAGAAGAATTCTTCTATCAACCTAGCACTGTCCACACTGGGGTTTAGGTTGGTGTAGCTACGTTTCTTGGGTTGTGGATTTTTCACACCCCTCAGAGATGTAGCTATACTGACGTAAATTTCTAGTGTACACCAGCCCTGACTGTAGAGATGCTAAGAAAGTTGCCCACGGTCACACAAAATCTCAGTTTTGGACACGCACAACTTACTTTTTTTTTTTTTGTCTCTTTCAAATATACACACTTCTCCTGAAGCTTTCATGATCAATAGACTGTGGATGAATACAAGTCTCCGCTTCAAACCATTGTTCAAGCTCCTTGTTGCAGTCATCCACTATTTAAAAATATATATGTTTATGAAACACCTAGTATTTCATGGGATACTATCAAAATAGTAATAGCCATTATTTTCAAAGTTTCACCTGACTATTCACAATCTTCTGCATAGTATATTCATCTTCCAACCACTAAACTAATATTAGAAAAATAAATAACCCAAAATTTGCTCAAGACACCTGTGAATTCAATATAATTTTCTGCCCAGATTTATAGAGATTAAATGCCTTGTAGCCACAGAGGGAACTGGAAACAGAAGTGGCATTAAAATCCAGGAATGTTGTGCCTAGAGCCGGTTTAAAACAAAACAAACACACACAAAAGGGATTTTCCCCTCAAATTATCACAAAAATCATAAAAAATTACATTACATTTTGGTGCATATTTTGTAAAAAAAAATCTTTGTCAATATTTTGATGAAGAAAATTAAATTAAAAATCAAAATTGAAAATTGTGACCAATGCTGCTTATGCCCAGTTCTATATTCACACCGTGCCTCTCTGACTTCTCTGCTTACCATCTAACCAGATGTCTCACCACTAAAGCACTGATCTAGTTGTCAGATCCATGCCTGATCCCAACATCATCTATTTGCATACATATGGAGCCTTTGACTTCATTGGGATCCCACATGGAAGCATGGGTCCACCCATATGATACTATTGCAGAATTCAGGACCGACTTTTCACTCTCATTTTCCCCATTCTTAATTTTTGCATCTCTCAGTTCTTCTCCTTGGACATTTTATAGACAGAACTGGGTTGCCATAGGCATATTTCTTTACAAACTACAAGGATTTCATTCAGATTCTGGCAGAGAAAACAATGCCTAAGGTTTACCCTTCCATTTTTCATTCTCAGTGTTGGCTGCACTAAATTACAGTTACTGGAGTGAAAGGCAGTCTTTCCATTTCTCTGGTAAATTGCATAAATGCAAAAGAATACACAAAGGAAGCTGTGATTATCTGAAGAGCAAACCGCAGGCATCAGTGCAAAAGCTGTAGTGAATATTTCCTGGAATCCAAGCAAGCTTTAACAGTTTGCTGACAGCTAAATATAATGCTTGACACAGTTCCACTACTGCAAAAAAATTCTTCTTTTCTTAATGCATCTCACCCTGTGTCCCCTCAAATTCCACAAGCCAGCCAAGCAGAGAATTTCTCATAATGCAAAGAGTGTTCCTCTTGGTCAGGATATATGGAATCAGGAGTGGGTAACACCTCGTTTTACATTTTGTGCTGAGGTAGAAAACCTATTGTGACCTTGGGATATTTTTTTAATTCATCCAAGGAAAGGGAAACTTTGGAGCCAAATTCAGACCCAGCATACATGGGTGCAACTCCACTGAATGTGGATTGTTGTGTCTTTGCTCTCTACACAACATTACAAGTATGAGGGAACCACATGGACACAGTTGGGATCCAAATAACCATGTTTACAAACTATATGTAAACAAACAAGGCTTATCTATGTATAATCCTTCTGCCAGGTGGTGTTGGCAGCAAAAAGGGCTGGCTTCAATTTCATAGAATCATAGAAGATTAGGGTTGGAAGAGATCTCAGGAGATCATCTAGTCCAACCCCCTGCTCAAAGCAGGGCCAACACCAACTAAATCATCCCAGCCAGGGCTTTGTCAAGCTGGGCCTTAAAAACCTCTAACCTCCACCACCTCCCTAGGTAACCCATTCCAGTGCTTCAACATCCTCCTAGTGAAAACGTTTTTCCTAATATCCAACCTAGTCCTCCCCCACTGCAACTTGAGACCATTACTCCTTGTTCTGTCATCTGCCACCACTGAGAACAGTTGAGCTCCATCCTCTTTGGAACCCCCCTTCAGGTAGTTGAAAGCAGCTATCAAATCCCCCCTCACTCTTCTCTTCCGCAGACTAAACAAGCCCAGTTCCCTCAGCCTCTCCTCGTAAGTCATGTGCCCCAGGTGTTCAGGCTCCTAGGCATTCCTTCTGGAAACAAACACCAGTTCAAGCACCACCCCAGCAACCTGGAAAACTATACATCTCATCCTGGCCACTGCTGCTGGGCAATACTTGCCAACTCACTAGTACTGAATCCAGGGCTTTAAAATTAAGAGAATTCTATTACATAAGGGGGTAGGGGAAATCATTTAATTTGGGAAAGCCAGCAATTAACAATATCTATTAGATAAGACCCGCACACCCACTCACTGTCGCTTCAGCCCAAGTCATCTCAGTGCCATCACCTGCCTCAGCACAGCTCTGTCCACCACCTCCACTCAGTTTGCCACCTTGAAAATCCACTGCCTCAGAGCTGCCCCGGTGCTGAGTCTTTGGAGAGGTATCAGTGGTAAACAGGACAGAGTCCCAAACACCACACAGACACTCCTCACAGAAGGTATGAGCCCTTTTAACTCTGTCCAGGCTGCCTTATGCCAATGTGCCTGACTATGGTCTTGGTCAGGGTGACCCCCTCACACCAAGCATGTTTGGTGCAGTTATCTTGTTCTTCCTTTTCCTTACTGGGAACTTTTATTGCCACCAAACTCAAAACTTAACTGTATGTTAACCAAAACGACCCCAACTGTCATATAACTGACATGTAAAGCAGGCCGGGCCCATCCAGTCATTTCCCCTTGGTCACCAATATACTCTGACAAAGAGCTTCCTCTCCAATGGAGCCCCTGTCCATTTGGAGCTCTCAAGCCATGCTGGGCTGCTCTTCTCCCTAATCATCAACAGGTGTCAGTAGCAAGCTCCCCTCTCTATAGTGCTTTGGAGGCTGGGCTTCCATTCATACACACATAGCTGTTGCTCTGCTGGGGTTCTGGTGGCTTCTGTCATAAAGGACAAGACGACCTACTGGAAGGTTGCCAAACTACTTAAAGGGATATACCCAATTCTAGTACACAAGACATTTTCCCTTCTCCTTTTATGTATACATTTATAACAACTTACTTGTTGTCTTCTGTCTCTCTTCCCTCTCCTTCCCTAGTATTCTCCCTCACTCACACCATTCACTCTTCGCCACCCCCTTCTTTTCTTACCCTCTTTTTTTCCCCCCGTTTCCTCCTCATCAAATATTGGAACCTGTTCAATTTTTGAAGTTCTCTACAAAAAGGACATGCAAGTGTGGGATGAAGCCCTCAGCCCTGATCATTAACTAGATAATGTTGTTAGGTGAGAATGTAAAATGGTTCAAAATTTTGGTTATTAACTGTGGGTCTGGATCAGCTCCCCCTGAACTCAATATGAGTCTTTCCATTGACTTCAGCGGGAGCTGCATCAGGTCCTTAGAACCAGATCTCGGCACCCAGAAAGCAGTTCCCAGTTCCTGTTCTCCTTGAGAATCATAGAATGATAGAATTGGAAGGGTCCTTGAGAGCTCATCTATTCCAGTCCCCTGCACTCATGGCAGGACTAAGTATTATCTAGACCATCCCTGACAGGTATTTGTCTAAAACCTGCTCTTAAAAATCTCCAATGATGGAGATTCCACAACCTCCCTAGGCAATTTATTCCAGTGCCTAACTACTCTGATAGTTAGAAAGTTTTTCCTAATGTTCAACTGAAACCTCCCTTGCTGTAATTTAAGCCCATTGCTTCTTGTTCTATCCTCAGAGGTTAAGAAGAACAGTTCTTCTCCCTCCTCCTTGTAACAACCTTTTATGTACTTGAAAACTGTTATGTCCCCCTCTCAGTCTTCTCTTTTCCAGACTAAACAAACCCAATTTTTTCAATCCTCCCTCGTAGGTCATGTTTTCTAGACCTTTAATCATTTTTGTTGCTCTTCTCTGGACTCTCCAATTTGTCCACATCTTTCCTGAAATGTGGCACCCAGAACTGGACACAATACTCCAGTTGAGGCCTAATCAGCACGGAGTAAATCTACACATTTCTTCTACTTGCCAAATGGAAACTGATCTCATTTGAAAATCTGTCCCTAAATGACTAAGGCTGATCACAATTTTCGGTTGAAAATATTTTTTGATAGAAAATGGAGGTGTTGACTTTCCCCGCCCACACAAACAAAAAAAGGTCTGCTTCCCATGGAAAAAACCTATTTTTTCTTCAAAAAACTGAATGCATGAAAAGCAAAAAAAGATTCTGAAATGCCATCACAGTGCCTAATGGAAGTTGTAGTTCATGTTCCCATTGTGCTTTATGAGCCAGGCTCCCCAGTCAGACTTCCTCTCCCACAATACACCACATTTGTGCAATGGCCATGATGCACCACATCCCATCACCAAAAAGGAGGACCATGGTGCATCATGGGAGCTGTAGTCCAATCCAGGAGCACAGCCTATGGAAGAGAATGTGAGTACAATGCAGCCAAATTACAACTCCCATGAGACACTACAGAATTCATGCCTCCCCCCCGCGCCAAAAAAAAAAAAAAAGGCTAGCAATTTTACATGGGGAAAAAAATTCTGTTTTCTGATAGCTGTATAAACAATTTTGATTTAAAACCGGACCTCTCTCATTTAGACACTTAAACAAGTTACTCTGAGAGGGGTTGGATGCTGTACTCTTGAAAATCTGGTCTTTCGTTGGTCAGTTAGTTGCTCATTTGTGGATTAAAAAAGGCTGGTTTTGTTTGTTTTTAAATGGCAACAATGTTTGCTCCTGGGCCGCTCTGCCAAGTCCTGATGGCAGGATGTAAACACCCTAAAAATGGGGGGATTGAATAGAAATCCTGGCACGACGCTAGCCATTGAGAATGGCACTGCTTGTCCTCCTGCCAAGGAGTAGCACCTACCTGGCATTTAAACTACGCTATTCCCCAACGGGAGAAGACAGACAATTATCCAGAACAAATTGTGACTATAACAGTGAAGAACATTTTATTATTGCCTGGAGGGTTTTTGAAGCTCTCCCTATGAAATTGTCTCGTAAATAATTCAATGGAAGTGATTTACTTTGCTGGGAATTTTAACAGGGGAAGCCTTTCAAAAGAGTGTACTGTCAAAAGTTATTTAAATTAATTTAATCTTAAATTCCAAACAAATTGAGTTAGATTAAATTTCAATATCAATTAGCACAGGGTGGTTGTGTTTTTGTGTTAAGCCTAATGCCTAGAAAGGCGCTAACAACATGAATCCTGTTCGCTCTGCTCCTGCCCATAAATACTGCAACAAGTTACAACCGAGCTGAAAGCCTGTGATCATATTCTATGAAGAACTTGCACAAACTTTGAACTAGGTTTTAAAAACACTGCAGGCTGACTTATTCTCTAATTGAGCTGCATCTTTAAACTGAGTCCTCCCTCCCCCCGTCCCCCACACAGCATGGTGTCATTCTCTGGCGAAGCTGTTAACTTTATTTGCAGTTCCTATACATATCATAGCAATGCAGCTCCCATGGCTAGCTGAATAAACTTTTATACTTAAATTGCACTCAACGGCAGGGTGAGAAGCAAAGTCTTGAACTTTAATAAATTGGATGGCATCACACACAAAAATACACAAGGGTATAGCGACCCAGGATGGACTTCAATACTAACCTTCCCCCATCCACCAAAAAAGCTAACAGGAATGCAGGAAGGAGAAAGACAATGCCCTGCTATAGAGTATGTTCTGGATATTTTGAATCACTGCAGTAGTGGAAGGCTACCCGAAAATCAGCAAATTTAGCTTCTGGAGATCAGGATCTCTAAGAACGAGATCCTTAGATTATGTAAACCTGTATCATGGACTCCCATGCTCTCTCACATCACTGGTGTAAGACGCATGAACATGAGGTCCTGGAAATCTCTTTAGGCTTCTGATAGCTAGCACAGATTAGAATAGCCTTTGCCATTTCCTCATATGCCTTGCTGAATAAGGATGGGATTGCTTACATGCTTAAGTTAAATACATGTTTAAATGCTTTCAGGGCCTATGCACTGAACAGGAAAATTACATCCACATAGACCTTGTCGATAGTTTGCAGCTGGTTGTCTTCCTGCCTCAGTTTAGATCTCTCATTGTCCTACTTCAGGCTAGTTGTGCAATGAAATTTTACAGGGAAAAAAATTTGCAAGTCAACTCTGGACCATTTTATGGTTTCAAAGCCACCCACTTTTTTACAAAATTAAGGTTTCACCCAAAAAAATGCTAAATTTTGCAGTTTGCAGTGTGAAAATAAAGCTTCCTCAGTTCACGTTTGAAATTGAATAGTTTGCCAACAAATGCAAATGGGCCCTATCATTTTAACTTAACATTTTCAAGCCAGCACCAGATTCTACACCAGGGGTTGGCAACGTTCGGCACGCGGCTCGCCAGGGTAAGCACCCTAGCGGGCCGGGCCAGTTTATTTACCTGCTGACGCGGCAGATTCGGCCGATCGCGGCCCCCACTGGCCGCGGTTCGCCGTCCCGGGCCAATGGGGGCGGCGGGAAGTGGCGCGGGCTGAGGGATGTGCTGGCCGCGGCTTCCCACCGCCCCCATTGGCCCGGGACGATGAACCGCGGCCAGTGGGGGCCGCGATCGGCCAAACCTGCCGCGTCAGCAGGTAAATAAACTGGCCTGGCCCGGCCCGCTAGGGTGCTTACCCCGGCGAGCCGCGTGCCAAACGTTGCTGACCCCTGTTCTACACTATGTAAAACCAGCCCTTCAATCACATAGGCACATATAATTCTATGCATGTGGGTAATCCCATCACTCAGAGTAAATGTAAATGTTTGTAGGTCCAGGCCCCAGCTATTTTAAGGCTTATTACCATGCACAAAGAAAATACTGTACACTGCTGGCAGCTTTTCTAGCTTGGGAAGAGGCAAACTGCCATTAAGAATGGCCATATTGGGTCAGACCAATGGTCCATCTAGCCCAGTATCCTGTCTTCGGACAGTCGCCAGTGCCAGGTGCCCCAGAGGGAATGAACAGAAGTTAGGCAATCACTGAATGATCCATCCCCTGTTGTCAACTCCCAGCTTCTGGCAGTCACCGTGTGTGGCGCATGCTGTGCAAATCACCAACCCCAGTGCTTGAGACTAGGGTGTAAATTTTGCAGGGTTCCTATCTACTATGTGAGGAGAAAGTTATTTGAAAAGGAAATCGATTCTTATTTCTGTTGTAGTTGTGTCTAAGGACGGCAATCAGAGATCAGGACCTCATTATATTAGGGACGGTAAAATCGGGTAATAAAGACAGCTCACAGTGTAAGAGTATTAGATTGTTTCTAAAGCTAAAATTACAATGCACCCACCAGGTAACAGTAATTTTATAAACTTGTACTGCACGCTGCTAAACCTGCAGCTTACAGGTCACCCTGGGTAAAAAGTACAGAAGAGAAAAAGGCAGAGGAGGGAATTTGTCTACAAATCTCCCCAGCCCTTCCCCTCCCCTCAGAGGCCATATGAGCAAATCTGCAGTCTTCTGAATTAAACTGGGTCATTCTGTATTAAAGTCATCACAACCCCTCTTTGGTCAGCCACCTCTACCTGCCCAAGCTGGGCTACCTCCAGCCACCACAGAGTCTAATGTCTGGCTCCACTAATAATAGCGGACCCTAATCAAATGGTTTCACAGGAGAATCTAGATTAAAAGGACCTGGTTTGCTCTGCCATGAAATATGTATTAGAATCCCATGTATCCAAATTACTGAGGGGATCTGACAAAACAGAACTAACAAAATAAAAAAGAGGCCATGGCAACATGATCTCAGAGTTTCCAAGATCTGAGAGGTTAAAACAGCCAGTTTAAGATTATTTTAATGAGATTTGCAAACTGACATTTCTTCCCCCCCCTCCAATCCCTTTTGTTTTTACAACAGGTTTTATTGAAAAAGCAACTATGCTTAAATCATAGCACCAATTATTAATGCAATGTCACAAGATGTAATACACAGCAGAAATGCTTAATACAGAGTAGTGGCTTGGTTTAATGTAGTGCTAGCACGTTACGTTACAGGTAGACTGTCGTGCCATATCAAAGATGAGAAAAGAAAACATTTATACCAAAGTTAATTTACTTGGCTGGTATTTCCGGGCTTCCCTCTTCTACCACTGAAAATATTTACACAAAAATTTAGTCAGGGCAGGGTTGTAAACAGAGTGGTAGCACACACCCACTGCCCTAATCTGTTAGCAAGCAATGAAACTCCATAGAGGGATTACAGACAGATTCCTGTTGCTTCATGGGGATAGCTGTGGTTCTTTAACACCACAATTGACCGGAACTGGGTTTTTTTGCAGTTTGTTAATTTGAAAAAAAATTCAAGATTTCAATCTGTCGTCCCAATTTGAGATGGGATTTCTCAAAAATCCTGACAGGATGGGGAAGTCATTTCTAGCCAGCCCTAGCCATCACTTCATTTGCAAAAGGCAACCCTCCTGCTCTTTACGTCTGATCACGACTTCCAACTGCCAAAATTAGCCACTTGTGGGGCTGCTGTTTAACAGAGCAGAGTCATAAGACACTAAGCTTAGGGCATGAAAGGAAGATCCAGCTGAAATGAAAAAGGGGTATTACTGCTGAGAAGAGCATGAAACTCCAGATTTAAGACCCCTGCCCTTGTAGAAACTGGCATGGTACTTCCATAGGGCCCAATCCTTTCAGGTGCCCTCAACTCTTTCTATAATCAATGGGACTGATCCAGCAAGGTGCAGAACACCCCCAACTCCTACTGAGTTTATTGGGTGCTGAGGGCATCCCAGACTTTGCAGGAAGTTCTCAACTCCTTCTAGGATCAGTCCCAGTGTGAACAGAGGGCAACCAGCTGTAGAGCTGTTAAAAAAAATCTGTCAAAAAATGCTATTTCATCTAGAAGCTTTCTCAGATCCAGGAAGAATTTTCTGGTCTGAACCAGAGAAAGCGACTCTAGAATAACCGATCACCCAGTGGTTAGGACACTCGTGGAATATACACTTCTTGGAGCAGCTGGTACGGGAACCCACAAGGGGAGAGGCAACTCTCGATTTAGTCCTGAGTGGAGCGCAGGAGCTGGTCCAAGAGGTAACTATAACAGGACCGCTTGGAAATAGTGACCATAATATAGTAACATTTAACATCCCTGTGGTGGGAAGAACATCTCAACAGCCCAACACTGTGGTATTTAATTTCAAAGAGGGGAACTATGCAAAAATGAGGGGGTTAGTTAAACAGAAATTAAAAGGCACAGTGACTAAAGTGAAATCCCTGCAAGCTGCATGGGCACTTTTTAAAGACACCATAACAGAGGCCCAACTTAAATGTATACCCCAAATTAAGAAACACAGTAAAAGAACTAAAAAAGAGCCACCGTGGCTTAACTACCATGTAAAAGAAGCAGTGAGAGATAAAAAGGCATCTTTTAAAAAGTGGAAGTCAAATCCTAGTGAGGTAAATAGAAAGGAGCATAAACACTGCCAAATTAAGTGTAAAAATGTAATAAGAAAAGCCAAAGAGGAGTTCGAAGAACGGCTAGCCCAAAACTCAAAGGTAATAACAAAATGTTTTTTAAGTACATCAGAAGCAGGAAGCCTGCTAAACAACCAGTGGGGCCCCTGGATGATCGAGATACAAAAGGAGCGCTTAAAGACAATAAAGTCATTGCGGAGAAACTTTAAACGAATTTTTTGCTTCAGTCTTCACGGCTGAGGATGTTAGGGAGATTCCCAAACCTGAGCTGGCTTTTGTAGGTGACAAATCTGAGGAACTGTCACAGATTGAAGTGTCACTAGAGGTGGTTTTGGAATTAATTGATAAACTTAATGTTAACAAGTCACCGGGACCAGATGGCATTCACCCAAGAGTTCTGAAAGAACTCAAATGTGAAGTTGCGGAACTATTAACTAAGGTTTGTAACCTGTCCTTTAAATCAGCTTCTGTACCCAATGACTGGAAGATAGCTAATGTAACGCCAATATTTAAAAAGGGCTCTAGAGGTGATCCCGGCAATTACGGACTGGTAAGTCTAACGTCGGTACCGGGCAAATTAGTTGAAACAATAGTAAAGAATAAAATTGTCAGACACCTAGAAGAACATAAATTGTTGGGCAAAAGTCAACATGGTTTCTGTAAAGGGAAATCGTGTCTTACTAATCTATTAGAGTTCTTTGAAGGGGTCAACAAACATGTGGACAAGGGGGATCCAGTGGACAAAGTGTACTTAGATTTCCAGAAAGCCTTTGACAAGGTCCCTCACCAAAGGCTCTTACGTAAATTAAGTTGTCATGGGATAAAAGGGAAGGTCCTTTCACGGATTGAGAACTGGTTAAAAGACAGGGAACAAAGGGTAGGAATAAATGGTAAATTCTCAGAATGGAGAGGGGTAACTAGTGGTGTTCCCCAAGGGTCTGTCCTAGGACCAATCCTATTCAACTTATTCATAAATGATCTGGAGAAAGGGGTAAAAAGTGAGGTGGCAAAGTTTGCAGATGATACTAAACTGCTCAAGATAGTTAGGACCAAAGCAGACTGTGAAGAACTTCAAAAAGATCTCACAAAACTAACTGATTGGGCAACAAAATGGCAAATGAAATTTAATGTGGATAAATGTAAAATAATGCACATTGGAAAAAATAACCCCAACTATACATACAATATGATGGGGGATAATTTAGCTACAACAAAACAGGAAGAAGATCTTGGAGTCATCATGGATAGTTCACTGAAGATGTCCACGCAGTGTGCAGAGGCGGTCAAAAAAGCAAACAGGATGTTAGGAATCATTAAAAAGGGGATAGAGAATAAGACAGAGAATATCTTATTGCCCTTATATAAATCGATGGTATGCCCACATCTTGAATACTGCGTACAGATGTGATCTCCTCATCTCAAAAAAGATATACTGGCACTAGAAAAGATTCAGAGAAGGGCAACTAAAATGATTAGGGCTTTGGAACGGGTCCCATATGAGGAGAGATTAAAGAGGCTAAGACTTTTCAGCTTGGAAAAGAGGAGACTAAAGGGGGATATGATAGAGGTATATAAAATCATGAGTGATGTGGAGAAAGTAGATAACGAAAAGTTATTTACTTATTCCCATAATACAAGAACTAGGGGCCACCAAATGAAATTAATGGGCAGCAGGTTTAAAACAAATACAAGTAAGTTCTTCTTCACACAGCATACAGTCAACTTGTGGAACTCCTTGCCTGAGGAGACTGTGAAGGCTAGGATTATAACAGCATTTAAAAGAGAACTGGATAAATTCATGGATGTTAAGTCCATTAATGGCTATTAGCCAGGATGGGTAAGGAATGGTGTCTCTAGCCTCTGTTTGTCAGAGGGTGGAGATGGATGGCAGGAGAGAGATCACTTGATCATTACCTGTTAGGTTCACTCCCTCTGGGGCACCTGGCATTGGCTACTGTCGGTAGACAGGATACTGGGCTTTGGATACAGGATACCTTTGGTCTGACCCAATACAGCTGTTCTTATGTTCTTAAGAAACTCAGGTTCAAGTCCGTGTTCTGATTCAGAGCAGGAATTTGAATCAGGGTCTCCCAAATCCCAGGCAAATACCCTAAGCACCTGGCTATTGGGGACAGAGGGGAGGTGTAGAGAAGAGAGAAAGGTCTCAGAACAAAACCAAATTTCATCACCTAGGGAAACAGAAATGTTTTCTGGCCAGCCCTATTCAGCGCCTCTCATAACTGGGTCCCTACTGGTCAGAATGGAAACTGCACAGTACAATTGTCAGAGCCCTGCCGCCAGCTATCGTCAGAAATAGTTTGTCCGTGGCCTTCCTTTAACCTATGTTTATCTCTATACCACTTGCTCATTTTCTATCAGTATCCATTTTGTTGATGAAATTAGGGCAATCCTTTCTAAACTTGTGAACAACACTAAAACAAATGTAAGGTAACTTGCACTTCATAGGGATTTAAACTCCATTTCTAAAAAAAGAACAGGAGTACTTGTGGCACCTTAGAGACTAACAAATTTATTAGAGCATAAGCTTTCGTGGGCTACAACCCACTTCTTCGGATGCATATAGAGTGAAACATATATTGAGGAGATATATATATATATTGTATATATATCTCCTCAATATATAGATATATTGTATATATATCTCCTCAATATATGTTTCACTCTATATGCATCCGAAGAAGTGGGTTGTAGCCCACGAAAGCTTATGCTCTAATAAATTTGTTAGTCTCTAAGGTGCCACAAGTACTCCTGTTCTTTTTGCGGATACAGACTAACACGGCTGCTACTCTGAAACCTGTTCATTTCTAAAGGACAACTCTCTAATCCAGTTTTTAATAATGGTGAAACTTTGACATGCCAGTTTAGAAAATAATGCTATTCCAACTAATCCCAATCGTCCGATGGGATTATATGACAAATGTTACATATTTTAATATTGCAGTAATCACAGGAGTGGTACTTTTTATAGAAATCTTTTAAAGCCCTCATCAAAATTATATGTTCTATTATTTATATCCAAAGTCTCAAATCCATATTTTATGCAACTTTCAATTACTCTTATAACACAGTATTTATTAATTTAAAAGCAGTAGTTCTTATCATCAGTTTTGATTCAAACAGATGGGTTTCTGTCATACCTAATAACAGATTAACTCTTTGCAGGCTTCTCATTCTTCAGATGCTGCATTCTGCAAGTCCATTTATTTGTATTTCACACAAGATAGAGGAAAACCTCTATCCATCCAACTACCCACTGTTACTCATCAGCATTTCTGAAGTGCCTATCACCATAGTCTGAGGGAACCATAACAAGCACAGATTATGGAAAATACTGAATGCTGTCCTGAGAAGTAAGTCAAATTTTTTTCTTACTCTTCAGTTTATTTATTTGGTTATATCTTTGAGCACACAATCAGGCTTAATCCTACTCTGACTCTTTGATGAAAGGTTTGGCCACATGCTGACAGATAGGAAAAAGATGGTCTTGTAGTTAAGCCACCAGAGTAGGAATCAGGAGATGGGGGTTCAGTTCCTGACTCTGCCACCAGCTTCCTGTGTGACCTTGGACAAGTCACTTAACCTCACTGTGCTTCAGTTCCCCAACTATAAAGGGGGGGGGGAGGATGTTATAGTCCATCTTGTCTATTTAGACTGACAGTCTTCAGAGCAAGAAAAGACTACTCTTTTACTATACTTCTGTACAGCACCTGGCACAATGGGAGTCTGATTTTGGTTGGGACCTATAGGCACTAGTGAAATACAAATAATACTAATTCTACCACTGCTACTGACACTGAACTAAGAGGTAGTCTAGTCTAGGAGACTGAGCCCAGGACTCTTTCTGATCCTTTTGCAACAGAGTTTCAGAGCCTTAGGCATACTACTGAGAAGGCTCAGACTCTCTTGCAGATCGGAAGGAAATCTACAATGTCTCATCTCCTTAAAAGAGAGAAGCAACATAATACTGAAGAATTAATCTATCAGTGCCTACTCTAGACCAAGTGACTCACAAAGAGAAGCCAAAGCCACAAATGTATTAAAAACAAAAAACAAAAACAAATTGGGTCAATTCAGGAATCCCTGGGTGAAAAATCTATAGCTTGTGTTATGCAGGAGATCAGACTAGATATCATAATGATCCTGATTTGGCTTTAATCTGTAAGAAATCCTTTACAATAGTTTTGTTCCATGCTTGTACAGAACCTAGCACAATGGGGTCCTGCCCTTTGAGTGGAGTTTCTGGTTACTACTGCAAGACAAATAAAGAAATATACTCCCTCAAAATTCCCACTCAAGTCAATAAGAGTCTTCTTTTTTAATACAATGTTAATTAACTTTCCACAGATATAATATTTTGCTCTACTATTTGTGCCCCAATGCTAGGGTTACCATACATCCGGATTTTCCCGGACATGTCCAGCTTTTTGGGCCTCAAATCCCCGTCCGGGAGGAAATCCCAAAAAGCCGGACATGTCTGGGAAAATAGGGAGGGAGGGGTCATGGGGCTTGGGTCCGGGCCGGAGCCTGGGGCCGCCGGTGCTCGGCCGGGGGCCGGGGCCGCTGGGGCCGGCGGTGCTCGGCCAGGGGCCGGGGCCGCTGGGGCCGGCGGGGCCAGAGTGGGCCGGAACCAGGGCCCGAGCCAAGCCGGGCGGGAGACGCCGGGGCCAGAGCCTCTTGGCCTGGGGCGGCCGGCTGCTGGAGGGAGCCGCTCGGCCGGGGGGGCCGGACTGGGCCGCGCCACGCCCCAGCCCCAGCCCACCTGCTGCCTCCCTGTTTCAGGCTTCCCGCGAACATTTGATTTGCGGGAAGCAGGGGAGGGGGAGGAGCAGGGGGGCGGAGCGTTCAGGGGAGGGGGCAGAGTTGGGGCGGGGATTTTGGGGAAGGGGTGGGGCCGGGGAAGGGGCGGAGTTGGGGTGGGGCTGGGGGCGGGAAGGGGCGGAGTTGGGGCGGGGCGGAGTGTCCTCCTTTTTTAAAATTAAAATATGGTAATCCTACCCAATGCACTCAGTAGTTCCATAAACCCTTTTTATTAACTTATTGCTTTCCAAGTTAGGATTTATTTGTATGTGCATGTGTCTTGGTTTTCCCAGCCTCTCTGTTCTGCTTTATGTTTGAAAAGGTTTGAAAAACATTTTAGTTGCAAAGCTGATGTTCATCTTATTTGTTTAATTACTTGCCTTTTTCTTTCTCTTCAAGAAAAAAAGAAAATTTCCCAGGTGCCTGCAGTTTACAAGATTGTGGTAGACAGCGGAAGCAGTAGCGTTCGGTCACATCAACCAGGCTGCAAAGAATCCTAATGGTTTGCACGGATCTGTCTATTGCCACTAATTCAGTAGTACTAAGGGTGCTGTGGGTCTGATTCCAATCTGATTTACACTGGAGTATAACTCCTTTGACATCCAAGTAACTCTTGTTTTATATGTCTGTGAAATCATATTTAAATCCATCGTGAGTAAAAGGGAATTTAGGGTGGGAATATTTAAAGGAGTCTAAGGAGATTAGGTATTCAAACTATTCATGCAGTGTCCCTTAAAGGCTTTTGAAAAGACCATTCTAAAACAAAATAAGATATTGGAGGGGGAAAAGGAGGTAGGTATGTATAAGCAGAGGAGTAGAGCGCAGGAGTAGGCAGGTGATTTTACTTTTGTATATGGTATTGATAAGACCAACACTGGAATACTGTGTCCAGTTCTGGTGTCCACATTTTTAAAAGGATGTTGAAAAACTAAAGAGGGTACAGCAAAGAGTCACACCATGATGTGAGATCTGGGGGGGGAGGGGAAACTTATTGCGAGAGACTCAAGGAACTCAATCTATTTAGCCAAAAGGGACAATCAAGAGGTGACTTGATTACAATGTCTAAGTACCTCCACGGGGAGAAAATACAGAGTACCAAAGGCCTTTTTAATCTATCTGAGAAAGGCAGAATAAGAATCAGTGGCTGGAAGCAAAAACCAGACAAACTTAAATGAGATATAAGGCACATTTTTAATAGTGTGAGCAATCAGCCATTGGAACAAATTTCCAAGGGAAGTGGAGATTCTCCATCCCCTGAAGTCTTCAAATCCAGATTGGGTGCCTTACTGGGAGATATGTTTTAGTCAAACAAGCAGGGCCGGCTCTAACTTTTTTGCTGCCCCAAGCAGCAAAAAAAAGCGCCGCCCCCGAGCCCCCCCCCCGCCGAGCGCCGCGCCGTCGGAAACCCCCCTCCCCAGCACCGCGTCCCGTGCTGCCCCCCCCCACCGAGCGCCGCGCCGCCGGAACCCCCCCCGAGCGCCGCGCCGCCGGAACCCCCCCCCCCGAGCGCCGCCGGAACCCCCCCCCCCCGAGCGCCGCGCCGCCGGAGCGCCCCCCCCCGTGGAATGCCGCGCTGCGCCGCCCCCCGCCACCCCAAGATTGGCTGCCCCTTACCAGGTGCCGCCCCAAGCATGTGCTTGGTTGCGTGGTGCCTGGAGCCAGCCCTGCCCAGAGCGGATGTGCCACACCCGGACCTGGCTCGGGTCTGCCTGCTGTTCTGCAGACGTGTGACACACAGCGAGAGGAGGAAAGACAGACAGACGCACAGACACACAGCACCTTCCCTTCTCACTTCCCAGTGCATTGCTCGGGGTGTCCAAAGGGGAAGATCTACTCGGCGCCTCATCCCAGCTCTGTCCCCTGGGCGCTCCGGCGCTCTGAAAGCCACGCGGCTGCAAAGCACTAACCCAAGCCCGGGGCTAACGCCGCCGCCCGGAGAGTTCACAGCTCTGCGGGGACAGAGGCGGAGCTGGAGGAGCAGTTATTCTTCACCTCTCAACAACGATTCAATGGTTCCAAAGTAATCAGGGAAGCAGATAACCAATAAACCATAAGAAATAACTGCAAACAAAAATCCCAATGGACAACACACAAATCAATTCCCAACACACAGAAATCTGGTAACAAAAACTTCGCAACAAACACTAACCAATAACAACAAAACACAATCAACATGTGATCTTGAATCTTTATTTAAATTCACTTGCAACTCTTTTTAGGGGTACACATTTTATTTTAAAAGCTCCGGATACAAAACATGCAACAAGCATAGCCGAGGGCAAATGAGTTTTTACCGTGAGAAAACCCCTCTGAAAGCCATGGAAGAACTTTTGCTTTAAAGAATCAAGGGAACGCCACATTTTCAATCTCTCCAGTGTCTAGGTCAGTAACAGGGTGCGAGGAAGAGGTGGTAGATGAAGAATTGGTGGGGAACAGAGAAGGAGGGGACTGGGGATTTCAAAGGAGGTGAAAGGAGCTAGGAGTCTGACTCCCTTTGGCTTTTTATTGGGATTTGAGTGCCTAACTCCCTTAGGCAGCTTTGGAAATCCCAACCAAGATCACAAGGAGGGCGTGCCGGGTAAAGAGAAAGAGACACAGACAGACAGAGACAGTGTGAGTGAGAGGAAAAGCAACCACACAAGCAAGGGAAAAGGAAATAGGGAAGTGTTATTTACTCCTTCTCATA
The DNA here is from genome assembly GCF_028017835.1 of Emys orbicularis. Taxonomy (NCBI): domain Eukaryota; kingdom Metazoa; phylum Chordata; order Testudines; family Emydidae; genus Emys; species Emys orbicularis. The sequence goes on from NC_088684.1 coordinate 139,494,194, forward strand.
ACACAAGAACTAGGGGTCACCTAATGAAATTAATAGGCAGCAGGTTTCAAACAAACAAAAGGAACTTTTTTTTCCCCCACACAAGGCACATTCCACCTGTGGAACTCCTTGCCAGAGGATGTGGTGAAGGCAAAGAATCTAACAGGGTTCAAAAAAGAACTAGATAAATTCATGGAGGATAGGTCAGGACTCACACACTCACACTGTGTTGTGTCTGTTGCTCCTTATACAACACGGGGAAACCACACGGTGCAAGCTGAGTTCCGAACAGCTGGATGAAGACGTACAGCGTCTGGCTACTTACCTACACTGCTTCTGTGGCAGGGTCTGGCGGCTTCTGCAGCAGAAGACAAGGAAAACCGCTAGAGGCTCCCAGACTATTTATAGGGCTAACACCCGGACAAATCTCTGTGACTGCCTCGTGCAAGCTAGAATTGGTTACAGGTGTCGGCGGAGGTTTGCAGCCCGGGGCTCGTACTTCAGCCGACTCTCCCGAGCTGTCCGAGCTCCGTTGGGTCAGCGGCTGAACTGGCGATTTTTGATACCTTCCAAATGATTAAATGTGTCTTCCTAGCGCTGGCCCTGGCGCCGTGTGAGTCTGTGTCTGTCTCTCTGTGTGCAGGGCCGGCTCCAGGGTTTTGGCTGCCCCAAGCAGCCAAACAAAAACAAACAAACAAAAAAAAGCCGTGATCGGGATCTGCGGCGGTAATTCGGCGGGAGGTTCTTCGCTCCGAGCAGGAGTGAGGGACCGTCCCCCGAATTGCCGCCGAACAGCTGGACGTGCCGCCCCTCTCTGAAGTGGCCGCCCCAAGCACCTGCTTGGTAAGCTGGTGCCTGGAGCCGGCCCTGCAAACAAGTTATTGGGCTCTATACAGGGGTAACTTGGTGAAATTATATGGCTCGTGTCATACAAGAGGTCAAAGTAGATGATCTAATGGTTACTTCTGGCCTGAACATCTTTGAACTATGAATTTTATGTGTACAGCTAATATTATGTCAACGTTTTCCCTCAGTTTCCATCTCTGTTCACTATAGTTCTGCACATTTTTAGGGTTACATTTTTGCTTCAGAAAAATATTACAGTAGCTAATTATAAATTATATCAAATAAAAACAAGTTTGGGATCCTTACAGGGCCTAAGTCTGAACATGAAGGTCCACTGATCACACACCCCTGAAGATTCCTAAACAAAGATTTTGACTTAAAGGAGCCTTGCTTGAATGAAAGAAAGAAAACAAAAGAGAAAAAATAAACAAGAAAAACAGTAGACAAGGTTAAATCATGGCTATATATAACAGAAGGCTGGGTATAGAAACTGTGAGCCAGCACTATCATCATGTTATGGGAACCAGATTGAATAGTTCACAGTTTGGAGATTTAAGATAAGCCTGTTTTGCATACAGTATGTGTCACATGGTGAATGACCTTTCTAGTACTGCCAGAAAGAAACCTTCCCTTTCTCTCTCTCTCTCCCTCCGCAGTCCGGGAGATGCCAGTAAAACTTACGGTCAGGTCTTGATCTCAGGGTTTCCAAATTCTTGATCAGGTAACCACAGAGAAAGGCTACCAAAATGGAAAAGCTCTACGAACTTATTTGGTAGAAGAAACTAACACAGGAGCAGAAATAGCAAATCAAACCAGCATCACTCAGCACTAGACTCAGCAACATATGTTGTGCCAAAGAACAGGAGATTCTGAGCATGCAAATGGCTAATTATGCACAAGCTATGCAGTGACACAAGCAATCACCTATTTGTGAGATAGGATGAAGAAGCATGATCTGTGGTTAAGCCACAGGACTTGTCCATAAGATCTGGGTTTGACTCCCAGCCCTGCTGTGAATTTAGTGGGCTTGACTTTCACATAAGATTTCCAGCCCAAAATATTTGCAAAATTGACTAATGATTTTGGGTGCCCAACCATAGAGACCTCAAAGATCGGAGGGTAAAATATTGAAAACCCACTGAGTGACATAGGAGCCTACGGAGTACATACCATCTTCAAAAGTGACTTAGGCACTTCGGAGCTGAAGTCTTATTTAAATCTCAGTAGTAGAATCATAGAAACATAGGGCTGGAAGGGACCTCAAGAGGTCATTAAGTTCAGTTCCCTGCAATGAGGCAGGACTGAGTCAACGTAGATCATCCCCAACAGGAGTTTGTCCAACCTTTTCTTAAAAACTTCCACAGACTCCCGGAGAAGTCTATTGCAGAGCTTAACTTCCCTAATATTTAGGAAGTTTTTCCTAATACCTAACCTAAATCTCCCTTGCTGCAGATTAAGCCCATTCCTTCTTGTCCTACCGTCAGTGGACATGGAGAACAATTGATCATTGTCCTCTTTAAAACAGCCCTAAACGTATTTGAAGACTGTTATCAAGTGTCCCCTCAATCTTCTGGTCTCAAAACTAAACACGCCCTGGTTTTTGTTTTTTTTTTAAACCTTTCCTCCTAGGTCAGGCTTTCTAAGCCTGTTAGGGCTGGCCAGAAAAGTAGAATTATTTTACATGAAAAAAATTGAGGTTTTGACATTTGTTACTGATCTGCATCAGAGCAAAACAACTTTTCATAAAATAAATGAGAAAGCGCGAGACCAGAACAGCCAATAACCCAGTGATTAAGGCACTCGCACCTGGGAGACCCAGTTTCAAATCCCTGCTCTGCCTGATTCAGAGCAGTGACTGGAACCTTAGCTGCCCACATCAGTGCCAAACCCACCACGTTGGGAGGGGGCTCCTGGACTTGAGAAACAGTCATGATGAATTTTTTGTTGACACCAATACGTTTCCACTAAAAGTTTCTGTTTCAATTAATCAGCATTTTCCACCTGCAAAATAAACCTTCAATAAATTCCCACTCTCTACTCAATCTCTCTGATATTTCTGCAAATTTTACTCTGAACATCCACCCCTCTGCAAATCAGGCCATTTTCAGGTGTATTCACTTGCACCACTATGATCACTAATCACTTTTGAAAATTTAAGCATGGACTTCAGGGTGGTTTCCAAAGAAAGACTCCAAACTGAGGAGATACGTTGCCCATGACTAGTTTCAACACCTGCTGTTTTCATTTTTTCTTGTTTAAAGATTTTTTTTTAACTGAAATATCTCTTACAAAAAATAAATTCTGGCATGGTTTTGATAAGCAGAGATTTACACATGAAAATCCTCTTAATGAGGCTGATTACATGGTCAGAAATAGCTGGAGTTCCCAGGAATATGAAGCAGCCATATATTTTGCTCAGTGTGTGCTGAAAACGATTTCCAATTTGACTGCTTCAGCCATTGTTATGTTTCTAAATTAGTTCCTATCTTCCAAAAAATATTTCTAGAACAAGAATAAATAAATACAAATAGCTCAAGGGATTGAGTAACGAGATACGGAGATTTAAACCTGTAGGTCACTGGCTTGAAGTGGTGCAGATATTAAAAGGAGCAAATAAATATTACTATCCCATGAGTGGTGGACAATGGTCTATTGTCCAATTTCTACTGGACAGGTGCCTAATACAAGTATTATGGCCAGGTGACTATACTGGGTGACCAACTTGAGACATCTCAAAGGGGCCAGATTTTCAGAAAGTGATGATGAGGCCTCTTTAAAAAGTAACAAGGAGGGCACCCAAAATCACTAGCCCCTACTGAAAATCTTGGCCCACTGGCAATAACTGGCAGCAGTGTTGGTAGCCGCAGAGATCAGGATTTAATCAGCACAAAGGCCACTGTAGGTCAAGGTGGAAGCATACTTACAGGATTAAGTGAAGAAGCTGGGGCTACGACACACTGTTTCCTGTGTTGTCAGTCAGATAACTTTCAAGAGCTTTAAATTCATCTGTTGGGGGGGGGGGGGGAGAAACAAAGACAAGCCAGCTGAAAAATGGGTCAGGTTTCTTTCTGCCTTCTATTAATGTTGAAGTAGAAGCACTTTCTCCTGAATTACAGAATTTCACATGGGCCTTCTCAAATGAACTGAATTTCAACTCGAGATTGTACCTGCCACAGCCAAACTCTCCTCCCATTGACACCAATGGTAAAACTTCCATGGACTTCAATGGGACAAGAATTATGCCAATTATGAGTGTCTTTGAAAATCCTAGGGCAAATGCCCAAATTTTCAAGGCCAATTTACCATGCAACAATTCAAGGTTTTGTGAGTGTAATGACTCTCCATGGCTCTGGCATTGTGAAGGACTTTATAAGAAAGTAAGGACTGAGTTTTTAAAGAGTCCTGTCTAAATTACTACTCTGAAATTGACTCACTGAGTGACCTCGAACAAATTGCTTCATCTCTCCAGCCTGCTCTGAACCAGTCTAAATGATTTGAGACTCTTGGGAGTTAAAATGCTGAAAGCTTTCCCAGTGTTGCTACCATCAATTCAGCTCCTCCCCCAAAATCGGGCCCTTTGGTATCAGTTTCTACAGCATTAGGCCCTATTTCTTTCTCTCTCTCTCTCTCTCTCTCAAAAATTTGCTGCATATCAAAGTCTGGATTCCTTTCATGTCCTTTTGCTTTGCTACATGTGGTCTATTAGGTATCTGACATCCAACAAATAATTACTACTCTTACTACATTTTTCCTTCACATATACAACTTTGCATGATTTTGTAGGAAAAGCTCACTCATTCCCTTGGCTTTTAAATTATGACCATGTTAGAAAGGATTCTTTTCTTACCTTTGATGCCTCTGTTTTGAAAGGAATAGAGGAGCAATGTATGGGGGGAGCAAAATTCCTACAATGTACTGAAAAACAAAATAGTTTTTCCCTTCTCCTGTTGGGCACCGAAAAAAAATCACTTGCTGTATCTGCCAGTGAGTAAATAAAGGTCATTTCAGAGCATACGGAGAATGTTAATTTGATTTGGGAAAAATAAACATTAATAGACATAAATGAGCCTGTCCATTAAAACAAAATCCTGTCTGAAAGGCTTATTACGAGTAATTTGTTATGTTTTACCTCCTAATTAATGGAATTAATAGCCATCATAATATATCCTATACTCCCCAAGATTAAGTGCAGGCAGTTTCTCTTTTGGTGTATAGTTCCTTCAGCATGAAAGCAATTGATCAAAGCTTACTTTCATTGGAAAAGCCTTAAACCAATCTGAAACAAGTGCTGTGTAAAATGTTCATAGATATAGAATTTTCCCCCGCTCCTTTCCGACTATGCATACTTCTCCCTTTGGCAAACACTGATTTTCTTTCCTGACTTGATCAAACCAAGTAGCAGTGAGTTAAGTGCAATGCACACTTGAGCACACTAGAGGGAGCTGAAGGAAGACACCTCTCCCACATATAGTAGGCCAGGCCTCTTCTCCAGTCCCAAATCTCAACACTCAACAAGAAGACATATTCAGAGCCAAAATGGACCTGCTTTCCTTAGGGTTGCCAAGTGTCCAGTTTTCGACTGGAACTCCCGGTTGAAAAGGGACCCTGGTGGCTCCGGTCAGCACCACTGACTGGGTCATTAAAAGTCTAATTGGTGCAGAGGGGCTAAGGCAGGTTCCCTGCCTGTTGTGGCTTCGTGCAGCTCCTGGATGCAGCGGCATGTCCCCACTCCGGCTCCTGCATGTAGGTGAAGCCAGGGGGCTCCGCCCGCTGGCCCTGCCCCAAGTGCCGGCTCTGCAGCTCCCATTGGCCAGGAACCACAGCCATTGGGAGCTGCAGGGGTGGCACCTCTGGATGGGCAGCGCACAAAACCTCCTGGCCATTCCTCTGCATAAGAGTGGTAGGGAGGAAATGCCGCTGCTTCCGGGAGCTACTTGAAGTAAGCGCCTCCCAGAGCCTGCACCCCTGACCCCCTCCCACACTCCAACCCCCTGCCCTACAAACCCTTCAATCCCAGCCCGGAACACCCTCCTGCACCCCAAATCCCTCATCCCCAGCCCCACACCAGAGCCTGCACTCCCAGCCAGAGCCCTCATCCCCCCTGCCCTAGCCCGGAGACCCCTCCTGTATCCCGAACCCCACATTTCTGGCCCCACCCCAGAGCCCACACTCCCAGCTGGAGCCCTCACCCCCTCCTGCATCCCAACCTACTGCATCAGCCCGGAGCCCCCTCCTGCACTCTGAACCCCTCATTTCTGGCCCCACCTGGAGCCCTCACCCCAACCCCCTGAGCCAGCCTGGTGAAAATGATCAAGTGAGTGAGGGCGGGGAGAGCGAGTGACAGAGGGAGGGGGGATGGAGTGAGTAGGGGGAGGGTGGTCTAGGCCCCGGCTGGGTAGAAGACTGGCCTAAGGGCTGCTGTTGTTGCCTCCTCCTACCCGTCCTTGGCCTTCTGTGCAAGGCATCCCCTCGATTTTGAGGTTGGTACGGCCGAGGGGCCTGTGGTGGCCTAAACTGTCTACGCTGAGTGACAGGGGTGTGGAGGCCTAGTGAACGGAGAGTGGTCCGTGAGTCCTTTAGGCTCTGAAGCCTCTTATTGGTTTTCTCCGAGAAGAGCGTGGGCCCTTCGAAAGGGGGGTCCTGGATCGTTTGTTGGACCTCGTGAGGGAGGCCGGACACTTGAAGCCAGGCTCCACGCCTCATGACCAGATCAGTCGCCAACGTGCGTGAAGCTGAATCGGCCGCATCCAGGGCCGCCTGTAGGGAAGCCCGGGTAATCAATCTTCCCTCCTCAACCAGGGCTGAAAACTCAGTCTGCGACTCCTGCGGAAGGAGGTCCGTGAACCTAGACAAAGCCGAGCACATGTTGTGTCCATACCGGCTCACTATGGCTTGCTGATTGGCAATGCGCAACTGCAGGCCCCCCGTTGAATAAACTTTGCACCCGAACAGGTCCAACTTTTTGGCCTCTCTATTTTTAGGCGTAGCCCCCTGAAAACCCTGGCGTTCCCTCTGGTTGGCGGCAGCCACCACTAGGGAGTCCGGGGGAGGGTGTGTATAAAGATGTTCATAGCCCTTGGTTGGAACGAAATATCGCCTCTCAGTCCTTTTGGCCGTAGGGGCCAATGAGGCAGGGGTTTGCCACAAGGTGCGGGATGTGTCTGTAATGGTCTTTATGAGAGGTAGGGCTACCCTGGATGGGCCTGACGGGGTCAGGATATCAATCACCAGATCCGTGTCCACCTCGATCTCCTCAGTCTGGATCGAGAGGCTTTGGGCTGCTCGAGTAAGCAGTTGTTGGAGGATCCTATTGTCCTTCAGGGCCGGTGCCGTTGAAGTTCCCGCTACTGCCTCGTCCGGAGATGAGGAGGAAGAGATCCCTTGAAGAGGGCCTTCATCTACCCCCTCTCCCTCTATGAGGGCCTGCGGCACACGGTACTCAGACTGCGCGGCCGGTGCAGACTCAGGATGCGGCACCGCGGCCGGTACCAGGGTCGACACCGAGCGACGAGGCGTGCTGGGCGGTGCCTGCGGTGCTGGGAGCAAGGTCCCCGTCGGTGCCGTTGTCTGGCTAGGTGGTGCCGTGTCACTTTGTGGCACACTCCTGTCAGACGGCGGTGCCGGTGGTGGTGGCATTAGCGGCGGTACCGCGGACGTCGAAGAGACAGATGCGGCTCGTGAGCGGGGTCCGTATGCCTGACCCACTGACTGGTGGTAGGCCCACGGCGTCCAGAACGGCCACTGGGGGGGCGGTTGCCACTGCTGCTGCTGCCACTTTGGTGGGTATGGCTGGGCACTCGTACGCGAGGACGATCGCCTACTTCTCGATCTGTTAGAGCGGTACGAGTCCGCCTCCGAGTCCGAAGTTTCCGAGTAGGAGGACATAGGAGGCACGGTACCCACTGTCGCCATAGAGGGTGCTGTATGCACCGGTGCCGCTAGGAGTGGCACGGCGCGGGGAGCGTGGCGAGAGCAATGCCGGTTTACCCCTAGATTGATAATGGGGCCGAGCAGTAGCCGGAGGTTCTCTGCACCGGTGCGGCGACGCCGGCACCGGGAGGTTCAAGAGGTCTGAGGCGGCCTCGAACGCCTCCGGCGTCGATGGGAGGTGCACTTCCTCCATCATGTCTGGGGATCTAGGCCTTTCTGGACTCGACCGTACCCTCTCCGGGGTGGGAGTCAACGGGATGGCCGGATGGGTCTGTGGCGCGAATTGTCCTGTAGTAGACGTGGACGGCGCCGGCCCTTTAGAGTCCCGGTGTGGAGATCGATCCCTCACCGGCCTGTTCTTTTTAACCGGCACTGGCGATGGGGAATGGTGTCTCACAGAGGACGGTTTCTTGTGCGACGATTCTCTCCGGTGCCGGGGTTTGGTGGCCTTGGCCTCACGACTCATCTCCGGCGCTGGAGCACCGCGCACCGAGGATGAAGTGCTCGGTGCCGTCTCAGTAGGCCCGGGATCTGATTGCGGCCACAGGGCCGCCTCCATTAGGAGGACTTTAAGTCTCTGCTCTCTATCTTTGAGAGTCCTGAGGCGAAAAGCCCTGCAGATACTGCACCTGTCTTTTTGGTGGCTCTCCCCTAGGCACCTCAAGCACGAAGAGTGCGGGTCACTCTTCAGCATGAATTTCCCGCAGTCCCAGCAGAGTTTGAACCCTGGGGACCCAGGCATGCCCCAGCGGGGTGACGAAAACTTGGGGAAACCCCCCCAAGTAATAACTAACTAAGCTAACACTTAACAACAAACTAACTAACTATTTACAACAACAACGACGGAACACTGCTACGATTGCTGAAGAGCAAGCGAAGTTCCAGCTAGCCGTCACCGGCGGTAAGAAGGAACTGAGGGGGTGGAGGGTCGGCTGGCCCCTATATACAGCGCCATGAAGGCGCCACTCCAGGGGGCGCTGAAGCCGACCCTACGGACGCTGCTATAGTAAAATCTTCCGGCTGGCGTGCACGCGGCACGCACACACCTGCTTGGAATGGACGTGAACAATCACTTGAAGAAGAACCTGCAGCTTCTTGCAGCTGGGTGAACTGCTGCAACCATCCCATTAAAATCCCATACTTAAGACCCTCTTAAAGACCTACTTCTGACTTGCTACTATAACCCCACATCCACTCAGTGCACAGGCTTGAGTGTGTAACCCAGTCAATGTGGTGCTCAGTCCCCCTCTAGTGATGGCTTGGCCAAAGATAAAGGTGAATGAGCCCGCTGAACATTTAGTTCAGCCAGTAAATGCTGGTAGCCACCTGCATGGAACTTGGAGAGAAGAGCAGAGGTTGCAAGAGCGAAGAGTTTGGAAGAGCACCAGAAAGTCAGCCTGTGCGCTCATGGCTTGAATGCCAGCTGCAGTTGCAGCATCTCTGTAAATCACTTTCTTAATAAAGCTCCAGTTTAGTTTTGGAAACATGGAGTCCTTTCATCTTATTATCCAGCAAGCAGTACATGAAACAAGTCTGGTGATTTTATAATCAGAGGTTTCAAGTTCAATCCCCACTGTCAATAACCCACCTTAGGGCATTACACTATCTATAATGCATCTTGTTAATTTGTATATTCCATCTATATAAGATGTCTAATGTTGTTTCCCTTGTCATGACCAAGATGTGGGTGGTCTGGCCTAGTGGGTAGGACCTGGAGTCAGGCCTGGTGGTTGGAGCAGAAGTAGGGCATGACCCTGAAGGCTGGAGCAGGAGTCAGAGCTGGGAACCAAGCCAGAGTCAGAAACCAGGAGCGGGACCTGAAGTCAGAGCCAGAGTCAGGGGTCAAGCCAGGAATCAGAGCTAGAGAACAGAGCTGGATTTGAAAAAGGGAATGAGTGCATGGCAGCTGCCTGGAACTCCCTCCATGCTTAAATAGTGTGCCTGGACCAATCAGAGGTCATGAGGGTACTGCCAATCAGGTCTTCCCTGAGCAGCATTTCCTGTGCTGCTTAGTCCTATAGGGTTTACAGTGCATAAATCGCAGCTCTGCCATGGCTGACAACATGGACGCTTCAGTCAGCTGGAGTCTCTCAGACCCACTGTCTAGTCCTATTGATTCTTATACCCTCCCACTAACCTCTGTCAGACTGTGAGATCCTCAGAACAGGGACTATTGCTCTTAAGTGTTTAGAAAGCACATAGACACTACCACAAATACGTAATCGGAAGATAAAGAGATGGTGGCCGGAATAGGTTTATTTCTTTGTTTTTAATATTCTCCAGCAAACGTCGAAATAAAAGGAAAAATAACTCAAAAGCTACAATGAAAAATAGTTTGCATTTACTTTTGAAAAAATGAATAAACCAACCGTTAGCTATTACACATCCCGAAAACAAATGCTAGAGCAGTGGTAATCATGTAATTAAATTAGCAGACATTTTCATTTCTTTGATTCATTAATTTAACAAGCTGTTGCAGGAAATACAAAATTAATAACAAACTGGCTTATAAAAAGCTTTTTGTAATTTATTTGCCAGTTCATTAAATAGATATAATAAAATAGAAATAATAAGGAAAGCAGCATATGGAATGCTTTTGTTTTTCTATCTATACAGGCAATTTCTGAAGAAGTGTTAGATTTCTTTTTGTTTGTTGGCTTCTTTGTTAGAACACATATTGGAGAGAGAATTCTTATGTTTGCATTGTTTTGGTGGGGCGGTTATAAATATTACATTAATTCCCTACCCCACTCACACAAACAAACTCTGCAATATAAAAGGAAACCACCTGCTCTAACAGCATAGAATGCCTCAAGCAGCGTAAACTGATCTGTTTGGCTATGACTGCTTTGTTGTTGCTTTTTTCTTCTGAGTAATGTCTCTGGGCAAGTCTTGGTATTTTCTTCTACTTGCTGAGTAGAAATGGGCCTCAAATCAAAATCCAGTCCAAACAGCCCCAAACTTTTGGGTGTTTGTGAAGTGAGCATCACCACCTTCCAATCTTACCCTTATTCATTCGATATGGGGCTTGGTCCTGTGACCTTATTTATCATTATTTCTATTATGGTAATATCTACTGTGTCCATCATAATTGGCACTGAACAGACAATCACTGCCTTAAACAGCTATCTGTCCATCTAAGGTACTTAGATACTATGATAATGGAGCTATAGGAGTGTCTCACAATCTTTTGATTGTATCCTTACCACATCCTTGTAAGGTAGGGCAGTGCTGTTACGCTCATTTTAAAGCTGGAGAACTGAGGCACCAAGAGACTAAGTGACTTGTCTAAAGTCACCCAGGAAGTCTGGTGGAAGCAAGAATTGAACCTAGGTCTCCCAGGTCCTAGGCTAATGCCCCAGCCCTGGACCCATCGTTGCTCTAAACACACAATACACAGAATAAAGAACATGCTGGCACACAGAGAGATAAAACAACTTCTCAAGCATCCCACAGGAAATCTGTGAGGAGTGCTAGTATTGAACATGGGTCTCTTAAATCCAGCGCCTTCACTACCAGGGCCGGCTCTAGGATTTTTGCCGCCCAAGGCAAAAACAATTTTGGCCGCCCCCCCTCCCCCGTTTTTTTAATTACCCCCACCCCCAGCCCCGCCTCAACTCCGCCCCTTCCCCAAATCCCCAGCCCTGCCTCCTCCCCCCAGGCTCTCAAGTCTGGGAGGGAGGGGGAGCAGCGGCGTGCGAAACGGCCGCTCGGGATCTCCCCCTCCCTCCCAGGTTTGAGAGCCTGGGAGGGAGGGGGAGACTCCGAGTGGCCACAGCGCGGGCACCGCTTCTCCCCCTCCCTCCCAGGCTCTCAAGCCTGGGAGGGAGGGCGAGTAGCGGCGCGCGAGCGGCAGCAGCAGCGGAGGTGAGCTAGGGCGGCCAGGGCCCATTTTTAGGGGCGGCATTCTGGCGCCGGTCATGCCGCCCCTAAAAATGTGCCGCCCCAAGCACCAGCTTGTTTAGCTGGTGCCTAGAGCCAGCCCTGTTCACTACAGTTTGATTTCTGGCTCACATCAGCATAAATCAGAAGTAATGCTACTGAAGTCACACTCACATCACTGTAAACAGAGCTGGTCAAAATTGTGCTTCAAATTTTCAATAAAAAAAATAAGGAAAAACTGACTAAATGTTTGTGACTTTCCCCACTTGTTTTCAACCTGCTCCAAGGGCTCACCTACACGGGAATCTTCAGAAAAATCAATCTGAATTACTTAAATATGAATTTAAAGTGGATTAGTTAAACCGCCATGTGGACACTCATTAGGAATTAAAGTGGGTTTAATCCACTTCCAAAGTGAATTAAACTAACCTGAATTAAGGCCACTTTACTGCTGAATGAGAGTGTCCACACAAAGATTTAATGCAGTTTAAATCCACTTCAAAAATCGATTCAGATTAATTTTTGTGAATGACCCCATGTAGAGAATCCTTAGCTGGTCTACACACACAAAAGTTAAGTTGACATAGCTACATCGGTCAATGGTGTGAAACACCATACTCCTGATCAACATGCTGATGCTGTGTAGACTCAGTGTAGATGCAGCTACGGTGATGGAAGAATGCTTCCATCAACATAGCTACCATTGTTCCAGGAGATGGTGTTCCTACAATCAATGAAAAAAGCCCCTTCCATCCATGTAGACTGCATCTACACTGCAGGGTTATGCTGGCATAACTGTGCCAACATAGCTATGCTGGTGTAGTCTCCATAGTGTAGACATAGCCTGAAGGCTGCACTATGCTAAAAACGTAGGTCGACCCAGCTACGTTGCTCGGGAATGAGAAAAATCCACACCCCTGAGCAACGCAGTTAAGCCAACCTCACCCCTTATGTAGACAGTACTAGACCAACAGAAGAATTCTTCCGTCAACCTAGCTGCTGCCTCTCGGGAAGGTAGTAGGTAGATTACCTATGCCGACAGTGTCTACACTGAAGCGCTGCTGCAGCTGCACGACCGTAGCATTTCAAGTGTAGACAAGCCCTGAGAGTAAGTGAGAGCAGACTCAGGTCTTGTGTCTCTCTTTCCTTCCAGACCACTCTTACAACAACAGCCCTGCTGTCCTACCCAGTACATGCTCCGTGGATAAATACAATCCTACCCTCCCTGTTGTTAGCTAAACAAGTATAATTCATCACTCCACCATGCTTTTTCATAGTATTAGCAGGATATTACGACCTAGGCTAATGAACCATTAATCCTCTCAAAGAAGTCTAGTGTTTCCTTTTCATTAATTGTGTAAATAATTAATTAAAAAACAGCCTCTTTGTTCTATGCCAGGAGTCAGCCTGCATTGTAAGGCACTATTTTCCTCTGATAATATTTGCATTGCAATGGGCTAACAGGCATGCAGGCATTGAGGTATGTGCTTCCTCTTCAAAGAAATTAGAGGTCTGCTTTATGTGTGGTGCACCTAATAGAGATAATTAGAGCAACAGGATAATTACCTGTGTTGACTTCTAATAGGTCAGACATGTTAATGTGTTAGGAAAAGGGGTAACTCTTTGTTTCAGCTTATGGCCAACTTTACTTGCTTTTATATATTTAGAGCAAGGTTGTGATTTGGACTGTGCCCTCACCTGAAGGAATAAGGATTTCTGCATGGGCTACCCAGACCTTGAGTCTGGGCACCTAGGAGTAAGCAGCAATTTTCAGCCACTTACTATCTGCCCACAGGTGGTAGCTGAGGAGAGGCAAGGTATGCAGCAGAGTCTCAGTTTCACACTTCCTGGCACAGGCCAGCAGCAAATTACTACCCTGACCCTGGATCAAGGATTAAGCAAGGGAGGTACCGTTCATAGATTCAACCATTACAAGGCCAAAAGAGATCACTGTGATCATCTAGCCTGATCGCCTGTATAATACAGGCCATAGATCTTCCCTAAAATAATTCCTGTTCGAACTAGAGCATATTTTTTAGAAGAACATCCAAAGCCCAAAGGGGTGTGATTCAGAGGGGTTATCTTGGAAGCACAATACCTCCCAAGGTGATTCCTGGTCATTGCTTAGGTAGGGAGGCCATTTGTCTGGTTTTAAGCCAGATAGTCCTGGTTTTCTAAAAAAATGGTCTGGTAGTGATTTGGAACTGGATGTGGTTTTTGTCTGGTATTTTCACATGGAGTCGGTGGACACACAGAGGATAACATTTTTCAGAGCATGCCGCCACACCCTGCCCCTGCCAGTGCAAGGTGACATCACTGTGGGGCGGAGGAATGCACTCAGAAAAATGGCTTCCTCTTTGCGGCATGACCTTACATGAACCATGTGTTTGAGGTCACACCAGCTGGGGCAGGCCCATGCTGTTCCCAGAAGTACCCGAATGTCTGATATTCTGGGGATGTGGCAGTGCCCGTCCTATACTGGGGGCTGTGATAAAAGGCAACTTCTAACCCTTCTTCTGTAGCTGTTCTTGATTCTTTCATAGTGTTATCTGCCATGGCTTATGGGTTCCTCACTGTTTTAAAAAACAGATGTTTTACAGCAATAATTCAATGAACAATACAAATTTAATGCAGTGAGGTGGAGGGGAGTGCTAACTAGATACTAGAATGAGCATAGTATAAATACTTAGCTGCATAGTAAAGTTCCACAACTCTTGCAAAGGCTACAAGGGTGCAGAGGGCAAATGGATCTCATCAGTATCTCATATAGCTGAATCCAAGACCATTCAGGGCATTAAAGCACATAGCACAAACCATACATGCAACAGCTTGGGTCCCTGCAAGTCTTCAGTGACTCAGAATCCAGACCCTAACACTTATGCACCCATAGAAGAAGGCAGGAACCTATCTGCCACTTTACAACTAAAGATTCTTTCCCAATTATACTAGATTGGTTTCCCTCTGGGAAAAAGAGTTCTCAGGTATCACTATGGTGTATTCTTGAGCCTTTCTTGTCTGGCTTAGTTCAGTCATACATACATGGTTTCGAAGAGCTAAGTAGCTGGAATCTAGATGTGTCTGGTTCATGTTTTTACTTTTTACACAAACAAAAAAAATCCTTCCAAAATTCAAACCATTAGTAACTCCAGTGAAATCAGCAGAATTTACACCAAAGATTTTATGCTATTAAAAAAAATAATCCACCAGGAGTAAGATCAGTCATATATCACACCATCTCTCTAATATACTGTTTTCAATATACCCCTCCACATGCTCAGAACCTCAGCTGGTATAACTGGTGTAATTCCATTCAAGTCAATGGAGCTATGCTGATTTAAGCCATCTGAAGATCTGGCCCAGATAGCAAATGATATTCCAAAGCTTCGTAAGATAGAAAAATGGAAGAGACCTCTTGGTGCTGCCACAAAGACGAGGCTTTACCCAGCAAGACTCTGTCAATACTTTTTTGCAAAGTCAAGCACAGAATTACATTTATCGTAGCCCTTCCCAAGCCCTATCAGCATCTTCTCCGCTGAGGGCATTGAATTTCTTTCACATTTCACAGTAATGTTGTTTCTCAGCAGACGTCACAACACTGGATTCCCTCCCTTTTTCATTTTATTTTATGTTATTTTTGCCCACCAATCTGCTTTACTCTAATCTCACTTCACCTGCCTCAACTGATACTGGAAGCCCAAAGTACAGTATAAAATACATGATTACCACTGCCCCTGTCTGGACATGTTAGGAAAGTTCTCTAGCATAGCAGGGAAGTAACTGCCAAAGCTCTGGTTGTCCTCAGCTCTAAGTGCTGGAGGCAGAGCTCTGAACTCCAGGGTTTAGCTGCCCCTGAGTTTTTATTTTAATAAATCAAATATATTTGCTATGCTGTAGCACTATGAGGCTGGAATAATGGAGGAAGGGAAAAGGAGTTGGAAGGCATGCTGTGTCAGCATGAAGCATACAGCAACAGAAGGATTTACTTTGATTCTTACTAGCACTACAGGGGGGAAAAAATCAAGGAAATAAATTGCTCTACTGATCAGGAGACATTTTACTGAGTACAATTATTAATACAAAGAAGGAACAGAACATAATCATAATGTAAACCCAAGGTGCATCTGTGAAGAGCACCTGGAGGGAAACACATTGATGTCTGTTTACAAGGAAACATATTGAGAAAAACAAAAGGACAGTTTTTATTTAGAGAATCAAATCTACCAGTGTGCCATTTAGGCTATGCAAACTGTAGAGTGACTTCTAGCTATGTCAGCCTCAGGCCTTGTCTACACGACAAAGTTGACAATTTTAGGCCCAGCCACCACAGTAATTACTGCAGTTTTTCATGTCCACACTACCATCCTTCTGCTGGTGGTGCATGTCCTTACCAGGAGTGCTTGCACCAACTTAAGGTGGGCAGTGTGGGGCGCTGAGCTGGGAACCCTGCTGCCAGGTGCCGACAACCCACCAGACTGATAGTGCCTGGAAGTGGGGATCTACTACACAGACACTGTGTCACCCTAACTACATCGATGTAAGCGCTACGCCTCTCGTGGAGGTGCAGTTGGAGTTATTAGGTTGGTGTACTGGGCAGTGTTCCCTCTAAGCTGCGCGGCCCTGCAAGAGTCAATCAAGTGGACACACATCCAGCGACTTGTGTTCAGGTGCCCCCTCCCCATTGCTCCTGCCCTCTGCCTTAGAGCCCGTGGCCACCTGCTCCCGGGACTCTCCTGCTTGCTGTACAGAGCCGGGACGAGTGGTGGTGCTGATGTCAGGTTGTCCCCCTCCCCCCCGTCTAACCCCCTGCCCAGGTACCCCATCTCCGCAGAGCAGGGGAAGGGAAGGGAGACAGGGCACGGGAGTTAGACTGGTGAGTGCTGCTGTGCTTAAAGAAACAGTGCATGGTCTCTCACACACTTCCCCAGCAGCCAGCACACACACACAGTCTCTGTACCTGTCACACACACAGAGTCTCTTTCACACTCACCTCCAAACACATACTTGTGTTATCATTGTTGTTGTTCCTTCTTGTTACTTCCTGAAACACACATATATTCTCTGTAATTTTATTCTTTCAAAGTGCTAGTATTTTATTTTTTTGACTGGTCTATGCATTTCATAATTTTATTTCTCTCTTATGCTTAAATTTAATTCTTTGAGTAGTGAGTTCTAAAATGCCTAACCTGTCCTGAGATGGAGTAATTATCCCTACGGTACATTATTTTAAAAATATATATATATCATATCTAGGATTTTTGTTTCTACTGATGGCGCACATCCTCACATTACCTTGATATTGGTGCACATAACAAAATTCATTCCGCACATGGATGGAAAAAGTTAGAGGGAACATTGGGACTTACTTCGGGGGGAGAAATGCTGTAGTGTAGACAGTTACAGAGTTAGATCAATGTAAGGCAGCTTATGCTGACCTAACTCTCCAGTGTAGACCTGGCCTCAGTATAGCTGTATGGATGAGGCATTTGCCTCTAATAATGGGTGAATTAGTCATAGTTTAAACTAAGGGTATATTTATAGAGGATTAAAAATTATTAAAAGATGTGACATATGGGAGTAGTGTGTGTTATAGAAGGTTAACAGCACATTAGTAGAAGTCATTACATATGATTATAAGAAACCTATTGACCTGTGGGACACTGACAGTTGATTAACCATGTATTCAAACATTATTAACAATTGATTATCCCTTTATAAGCTATTTGTAAATATTTGCTTCATATCATACTTGGAAATTAAATCAGTGGATCCTAATAGCCCTGACCTTTCTGGGGGCTTGGGATCCTTCATTTCTAGGACAGATCTGGATGATCTTGTAGTTAAGGCACTGAACTACCTGTGTGTAACCTTCTGCAAATGACACTCTCCGTACCTCAGTTTCCTATCTGTAAGATGAGGATAACAGCACTTCTCTCACCTTTTGTACATATTGTGTATTTACATTGCAAGCTCTCTGGGACAGGGATTGTCATTTGCTATCAGAGCTGGCTGGAAAATGGAATTTCCATCTCGCAGGAAAGTCTGACATTTCAAAATTTGTTTTTTCTTCCCAATCAGAATGAAAAGTCAAAATTTCTTGTGGAACAGAAATTCCAAAAAATATCTATTCGGAAACATCAAGACATTTCATTTCAGTGGGATAAAATGATGTTTCTGATCATGTCAAATCCTTACACTACAATATAAAATATTAACTATAATATTTTAATATTAAGAAATTAAAAAGTAGAAACAAAATAAAATGATTAAGTTAAAGCAATATTTTGCCTCATGAAAACAGAAATGTTGACATTATCAAAGTGAAAGTCAAGAAACAATTCATTTTCATACTTTTCCATTGAAAATTTTGTCAAAATCAACATGTTGCCCAGCAACATGTCGATTTCAACAAAACTGCGTTTTCCCAGGGAAAACTGTTCCATCAAAAAAATTTCAATCAGTTCTACTTGCTAGGTATTTGTACAGTGGGATCTTTATGTCAGGACTTCTAGCTGTTACTGTAATGTAAATAAATAGCCATTTGTACCATGCTCATCTGGCGGGAAAGCTGCCTGTTGGCTTTCTTAATAGAAAGCATCTTGGCCAATAAGTAGTGAGTACAGTGCACAAATCCAAACTAGCACAATTACATGAGACAGTTTAAAACAATGTATCTAAATAACACTGTTTTCTATACACTGAGGTGAGGCTTTTATTAGGTTTGTAACTCCATTAAAACTTCATTAGTCATAAAGATCCATCAAACGGGGGGGGGGGGGGGGGGGAAGTGGCCTTAAGTTCTCTTATAGCTGGAAGAGGTCTGTAAGCACCACAAATGTTAAAGCATATTAAACAGCAGGAGCCCAAGAGCCCTCTGGAGTTTTCTTTTGAGTGTATTACTTTTAAATTAGAGATAGGAAATTTTCCCTGTTGAAGCTGGACAGAAAACAGCTGTGCTCATTAAAAAAGGAGGAACTGCTAAGCAGTTATATAATCAACACTGTGTAATTAACACAGAATTATAATGGTAGATCTAACACAGAGCACAAGCCGCGTGATGAGCAGAATGTTAAGTGCTTGGTAATCGACTGCCATTTTATGTTGCTTGCATTGTTCTGCCTGCACTGTGGGTCCAAACACTGCCCTGTTCCACAGACTTCTTTGCAACTCGGAGAATGGTGTGACGAAGTGCGAATGTTCTTAATGTTGTCTCTGAACCTATGTGTGCCTCAGTTTCCCCTATGTATTACTTAAGTATCTGGGTGGTGGGATAAGAGTGTGTAATCATTTCAGAGACCCCCCTAAAGGGCAGGTGTGAGTACGTCAGCACAGAGACTGGACAACACACTGTCACCGAGCAACCTATTGCCGGCCAGCCCCCCATCCTCTGCAACGCATTGGAGCAAAGAGATCAGGTGATCTTTTGCCTGGGAAAGGGACAAAGGAGGGGCTAGAGGAGGTCGGATGCTGGGCTGGTGGAAACTGGTCACTCTCCTGGTTTGGGACTTGGATCCCCCCAAGTTGAACTTTGCTGAAAGTTCCTGATATCTGTGCTAGCAATCTCTGTTCTACACTATGTTCCTGTCGACTAATAAACCCTTCTGTTTTACAACTCTGGCTGAGAGTCACTGCTGACTGCGAAGTTGGGTTGCATGGCCCTTTGGGGGCGTGTGAGGCTTCCCCAGGTGTCCCATCCAGGTGGACTCACTGCGAGGCGCTCATGGGGTGAACAGGGGGCTGAATACTCCGAGGTCAGACCCAGGAAGCACCGAAGCCGAAGAAGCTTCTTGCCATAGTGTAAGGGTGTCCAGAGAGGGGAATCACTCTACCCCCAAGTCCTGACTGGCTTCACTCAGAGCAGTCCCAGAGCACCCAGACTGTGCCCCCTGTGACACACAGCCTTCAAGCTTTGGTAAGAAAACCTGGCTCAGAGGGCTTTTTCAGCTCAGCATTTTCTCACGGATAACACAGAATTACAAATGCTAGATCTCTTTCTGAAGGCAGAATCTGTGTCTGATTTAAGAGATAGTTCCACCCAGCGGGAGGAGAGAGATGAGGTGTGAAGATAGAACAGGGTTACAGAAGTCCTGTGTTCTCACCCCGGCTCTGCCGCACTGTGTGGCCTCAAGCATTTGTCAGGTGCACAAGGTGAAATGGGGTTGCATGAGAATTAGCAACGAAGGGAAAACTTTAGGTTTCCCACAGACCTAATGCTTGGAGATAGAGACCTCATCACATCTATAATCTACATGCAACTTCTGTAGAAGCTCTGTCGTGAGCACTCACTATCTTCCCTCTCTTCATCAATAGGGTCATTGTTCCAGTCGAACATAGCTGTGATTGGAAGTCAGAGTCTGTAAAGGACACACGATTCCTCCCATAGATAGTCCAAACCCACCATGGGATTGGCTCTATCAAGAGATCTACAGCTGGACTTTTTGGAGAAGGAGGATCCTAGATTAGCCTAGGACTTGGGAGACCTGTGTTCAATTGCTTTCTCCATCGTGTTATTCCTTCTGAGTATGGGCAAGTCACTTAGGCCTGGTCTACACTAGTGGGGGGGATCGATTTAAGTTACGCAACTTCAGCTGTGTGAATAACGTAGCTGAAGTCGATGTACTTAGATCGATTTACCGTGGTGTCTTCACTGTGGTGAGTTGACTGCTGCCACTCCCCCGTCAACTCTGCCTGCGCCTCTCACGGCGGCGGAGTACAGGAGTCGACGGGAGAGTGCTCAGGGGTCGATTTATTACGTCTAGACTAGACGCGATAAATTGACCCCCACTGGATCAATCGCTGCCCGCTGATCTTGCGGGTAGTATAGACATACCCTTAGTGTCTCTGTGCCTCAGTTCCCCATCTGAAAAAGGGGATAATAGCACTTGCCTACCTCACAGAAGTGAGGATAAATGCATTGAAGAGTACTCAAATACTATGGTAACGGGGGCCATAACACTACCCTATGTAGGTAAAGTCAAGAAGCATCTAGGGCAGAAAGAAGAGCACATGGATGATGTGCTCCGGGCAACCTGCACTGCTTAGTAGATGGGCTGCTCCATTTTGTACTAGCTGAAGCTTTTTTAGGGCCTGGAGCTTTACCTTCAGATGCAAATGACTTGCAGTGAATCGAGCCTGGAGGACAAGCCTAGACAAATTAGAGGATTGGGCCAAAAGAAATCTGATGGTTCAACAAGGACAAGTGCAGAGTCCTGCACTTAGGACAGAAGAATCCCATGCACTGCTACAGACTAGGGACCGAATGGTTAGGCAGCAGTTTTGCAGAAAAGGACCTAGGGATTTCAGTGGACGAGAAGCTAGATATAAGTCAACAGTGTGCCCTTGTTGCCAAGAAGGCTAACAGCATTTTGGGCTGTATAAAGTAGGGGCATTGCTAGGAGATCGAGGGACGTGATCATTCCCCTCTATTCGACATTGATGAGGCCTCATCTGGAGTACTGTGTCCAGTTTTGGGCCCTACACTACAAGAAGGATGTGGAAAAATTGGAAAGAGTCCAGCAGAGGGCAACAAAAATGATTAGGGGGCTGGAGCACATGACTTATGAGGAGAGGCTGAGGGGACTGGGATTGTTTAGTCTGCAGAAGAGAAGAATGAGGGGTGATTTGATAGCTGCTTTCAACTACCTGAAAGGGGGTTCCAAAGAGGATGGACCTAGATTGTTCTCAGTGATACCAGATGACAGAACAAGGAATAATGGACTCAAGTTGCAGTGGGGGAGGTTTAGGTTGGATATTAGGAAAAACTTTTTCACTGGGAGGGTAGTGAAGCACTTGAATGGGTTACCTAGGGAGGTGGTGGAATCTCCTTCCTTAGAGGTTTTTAAGGTCAGGCTTGATGAAGCCCTGGCCAGAATCATAGAATCATAGACTTTAAAGTCAGAAGGAACCATTATGATAGTCTAGTCTGACCTCTTGCACAATGCAGGCCACAGAATCTCACCCACCCACTCCTGTATCAAACCCCTAACCTAGGTCTGAGCTATTGAAGTCCTCAAATTATGGTTTAAAGACTTCAAGGTGCAGAGAATCCTCCAGCAAGTGACCCTTGCCCCACGCTGCAGAGGAAGGCGAAAACCCCCCAGGGCCTCTGCCAATCTGCCCTGGAGGAAAATTCCTTCCCGACCCCAAATATGGCGATCAGCTAAATGTGGGCAAGACTCACCAGCCAGACACCCAGAAAAGAAAAATGATTTAGTTGGGGATTGGTCCTGCTTTGAGCAGGGGGTTGGACTAGATGACCTCCTGAGGTCCCTTCCAACCCTGATATTCTATGATTCTAGGACACAAATTGAGCTGGTTGAATTTTTTCAAAATTCAATTTTTAGCAGAGCTGTGTTCATGAACGCTTTAGAAAAGGTAAATGTTCCCAACTTTTTCCCTTGCCACCTTCTCCTTTTTAGCCAGTTACAAAGGAAAGGATCGCTGTGGCCTGATCTGTGTGCAATAGGACAGGGCATAAAACTAGCTTGACATAGATAGAAGTGGATGTTTTTATGCTATCCTGGCATCCAACAGGAATGAGGAGACCATGGGGACCCCAGCCCTGCAGGCTCACTTAATCTGAAAAGAAGGAATGAGCTCTTCACATGGTTTCCCCTCTTTCCACCTGCAGCACCCTAGTCTTGCCTGGGTTGAGCTTGATCAAGCCGCATTTCATCCAGGAGCTGATCTCTGCTAAGTATTGAGAAAGCCGGGAGATGATGCTGACTACAGCTGATGTAAAGCAGATGCAGAGTTGGGTGTCATCCGCAGACTGCTGGAACTGCAAGTGGTCACTAATGATGAATTATACCATCCCCAAATAGCAACAAATTGAATTTGAGCCACTTACTGGTGAATATATTTGTCCGTCTACATGCACGTGTGCGCGCACACAATATCCAACCAGATCTAACAAAAATACATTTCTTACCCTGGGCCTGGAACTGGAACTTCATGGGATACAAAACTGCCAAGTCCATGACTGTTTGGGTTCCATTTAAATACAAATGCACAAGATATGTCCTCCCTTTGTTTTGAAAAATGGATTTAGGTTGCTTCAAAGGCTCTCGTACAAAGGAGTTCTGCTCCCTGCACACATTTTCCAGATTTAGCATTTTGCTTTTTTACTGAGCAGTCAATTGGGCCAAAGCTGCCTAATCTCCTCCCTAGAGCATTGGGATATTTAGAGTCTCAGTGTTAGTGTCACACAGCGAGTCAGTGGCAGACTCAGGAATGGAACCCAGGAGTCCTGACTCCTGGTCTCTTTCCTTAAAGATGACACTACTACCTTTATAAAGGACCTGGTTTTCCAAGGTTGCTGAGCACATATGTTTCCCATTGACTTCAGGGGAGTTTTGGGTGCTCAGCACTTCCGAATCTTGAGTTCCAAACTTTGTGACAGAGATGTATAATGATTAATGGACTACAAGCTAAAAAGCTTATCTAAGTTAAAACATTTATTTTCTAGTTCGGTTTTCCTTCTCTTGTGGCTTTTTTTTTTTTAAGCCATCACTTGACACAGTATCTTTTCTCTTCTATACTTGACAGAACCAGTTTCTCCAGTCGTCACCCTGACATATGCAGTCAACATCCTTCTCCAAAGCAATCCAGTAAAATACAATCTGGCCATCTGGTTTGTTCTTCCTCTTCAGTTCATCCCCTCAGAGGTACCCGCCCTACTCTGGATCCAAAAATCCATCATACATTTTCCAACATTAGAATATGCATATCCACATATACAAGTTATGGGGCCTGATTCATTATTGCATTACTCCAGATATATGCTGGTGTCATTCTGTTAATTTTTATGGCATTACACGGACATAAAACTGGACTACCACAGTGGTAACCAAGCCCAAGATCGTCAACAAATACACCCACTTTTTCTGATGTACTCCATTGCCTACTGGACTGCAAGCTCTTCAGAGCAGGGAACTTGTCTTACTTTGTTAGTGGAGGACTAGGTGTGCACAAGATGATGTATAAGTAGTAATAATAATCAAAATACAAAAACTTGATTTTGGTATTTAGCACAAGTGGATGAGTAGTAATTGGCACTAATTGCCAATTTCAACAAAGTGGTCAAAGACCATGGACAGTGAGTGACCTTGTCAGATCTAGAGGCTGTGCATCCAAATTCAGGGTTGGGGTATATATTTCTGAAGCGGAGTGGTGCATTTATGTTACCCAGGCTATATTTTACTTTGCAGATAAACAGGGCTCTTCAGCCTGCAAATTTGTCAGTCCAGTACTAAATCCTTTCAAAGTAATAAAAGGAGTGTCAAGCATTTAACTTTTCCATGGACATCCCATGCACTTCTCTGTCATTTATGACTCTGGTGGAAGATTAATCTTGGCAAACAGCCCTTGCTGATCACAGTGATACCTCCAGGCATGTCCTAAAACATGACTGTTGATTTAAAGATGTTTAGATGTATGCCAAACGTTGCTGGATTTTCCACTCCATTCAGAGATATTTTTTTTCTGGCTCAGCAAACTTACTAATCACCTGCAACTACTGTCAGAATGACATTATGTGAATGAGCTGTGAAAACGGTTCTGCATCTCTTGCTAAGTATTCTCATGAACTGTTTTGATTTATTGTAGCAGTGTGGCTCACCCCTTAGGGTACATCTACACGGGGATAAAAGCCTTGCAGCATGGCCAGCCTGGGACAGGTGACTGGGACTCACGGAGCTCAGGCTGCGGGGCTAAAAATTGGTGTGCAGATATTCAGATTCATGGTGGAGCACTAGCTTTCGTGCCTCCACCTTCACAGGGTCCCAGACCTCGGCCTCCAGCCCGAGCCTGAACATTTACACAGCAATTTTTCAGCCCTGCAGCCCAAATCAGCTGTTCAGGGCCAGCCGTGGGTTTCTCCCCCCTTTCCCCCAGTGTAGGAATATCCTTAGGGGCTGGAGCTAGCCAGTCCTGATTACAGAATGAGTCATACCTCGGAGAGATCCCGGTGATTGTCCTGTACAGCGTGCAAGAGGCTGCAATGAAAGGGGGAAGCTCAGGAAATTGTAAAGTGCCGCAAAGATACTGACAAATGGCGAGGAAGATATGGCAAAAACGAGTCCAGGGAGCTGGAGGCTCTTGTGAGATACTGACAATAGCCACCCAATTGTGGAAAACACATGGAATGCTTTGCATGCCATATGCAGAATATAATGATGCAGTTGTTGAGAAGAGGACCAATCAATCAAATTGGTTCAAAAGGCCCTAATTCTCAAAGTTCAGAACACTCTTGTTTTCTTTACATTCTGTGTAATAAAAGAACACGTGGCATTGCATTGATACATCCAGCAAATCCTTAGCATGGTGGTGGGGATTTTTACTACAGCTGCACATGCAGGCTCCGGCCAAGATCTGGGGCTTCCCTGTGCTTAGGCTCATAGAAAGAGACAGTCCTTGCCCCAGAGAGTTTACAGTCTAAGACTTCAACCCTGCAAAGAGGCGCACATGTACTTACCTTTGAGTCCCACTGACTTCCACCCCTTCCTACCATTCCTACCCCTAGTGCAATAACAAAGTAACTGAAACTCAGATACTCTCATTCTAGGAGGCAAGGATCAATACTGCAGAATGCTGAGTACTGCACTTCCTTTGAAGTCAATAGGAGATGGGGCACACGGCACCTTGAAGGAATGTACTATTATTTAACATTCATGTTGTAGTATGATGAAAATCACTGTCAGAACAGCAGGGCGTGTCACGTAGCTCAGCATTACATTTGAAGATACAGCCACAGCAAAACCACACCAAACAAAATTCAACATGCATGCTCCAATTTTTTTCATGTCAAGGCATCTGCTGTCATTTGAACTAGCAAACATCTAGCCCAAATTATTGTTGATTTGTAGCAGACTGGGTATCAAATAGTATAAACAACAGATGCAGTCAACTGAATAATCTACAGAAAATTAAAATTGGCTCCTCTCCCCTACCCTTGAGCACATCTGACTGCAGTGGGTGACAGTGCTTTGGATAATACGAATAGGTGGGTGGAGAAAGGGGAGGCAAGTCGTTATTCGTATGAGGTGAACAACAAATTAAACAAGCATTTTTATCAAGCACATATCCTCTTGGAGGTATTTAGCCTTTTCTTTTCAAATAGACGAAGCTTCCATCTGAAATTGATCTCACTTTGTTTCTTTGGTAACTGGCACATTAACATGTTTTGTTTTTTGAACTATATCTTGGATACCTCCTGTGCTGCTATATGGATTCTGGGAGACACTATGATATTGTTGATACCAATATTATAAAATTGCAAGGAATCTGACCAGATCTGCCATGTAAGATATCTGTAGAAATGTTATGATTTGCCAGATATGATTATCTTGTTTATGTGGTTGTATCACCTTTGCATTATGAGTTATAGATATGTATGATATATCTGTATTTCCAAACTTATGCTGCGTTTCTGGGTGTCACCCCCAGACAGATTAGCATCAGCACTAGGCCTGCTTGATGCCCAATCAAAGGACATCAGCTGTACAGTGGACATCAATCTTCTCCTTTTTACAGCCTGATCTGACCTTGGCATTTCCAGTGAGGGTCGCCCTCAGGTCACACCTCCTTTATAGGAAAATTTCCAATTCCAGTAAAAGAGTGGAAGGAAATAAAATAGGACTCCACTAACTCTATGCAACAAGCAAAATCAACTCTTGATCTCCACTAGCTCGAATGAGGTCTAGAATTCATTGAAAACTTAATTGAAACTAACATGTTTAGCAGGAATGTATGAGTTTCAATGCAAAAAAATTCACTGGGAAGCATTTCTCAGGTCAGGATGGAATTTCTAACCAAAATGAGAAGCAGATCTACCCTCAACAGCCCAGCAGTTCGGGCACTTACCTGGGAGGTGGGACACCCAAGTGCAAATCCCTGCTCTGCCATATTTGGAGTAGGGACTTGAGCCTAGGCAGTGCCCTAATCACAGGCCTTTATTAACCCCCTCCTTACTAGTGTGGGGCCTATACGCCCCACCACATGTTCCTTCTGATACCAGCTCAAGTTATCAGCCAACTCTAGGAAAATTGAAAACTCTAGGCCTGCATTTTCAAAGGAGCCCAGATCTCATTGAAATTCTATGGTAGTTGGGTACCTAGCGCTTCGAAAATTTCATCCTTTTAGGAACTGGAGTAAAATTAAACTGACACATTCAAATGTGCCTGAAGTTTACATAAGTGACATTAAATTCATGATTTGAAGAGAAACATATCCAGAGACATGCTTTGCAAGTTTAATATTAGTTACATAGGTGGTGGGGGGAATGAATAACTTTCAGAACTCTATGGAGGCTGTATTCTCTATCAGCTAAATTGGATCTTGTCAGTGAAAAAAAGATAAAAATCAACCAATCCCATATCTTTAATCTATGCTTAATAAACAAATTTCCCCCCTAGGGATAAGCAGGTCTGATTATATTTTTGCCGTCTGTCGGAGGGGGGGGCAGTTCATAGCATCTTCCACTCTATATTGAGCCAAAAAGAGAAGTAATTCAATGTAGTTTAATGACCTTGTCATCTACAGAGGCAAAACTCCGACAAACGGGACACAGCCTTCATCTAAACAGTTCTCCAGGCCTTGAGTTATCTGGCACTGATATTAATGCAATTTTTTGTTTCATTCATCAAGAAATAAGAAAAGTTTGCTTTTCTGTAAAAAATGAAACAACCCATATGAGATAAACAAACAACTATCTGGCGAATGGTGAATGAAGGACAGCATAATTATTCAGGGATAATGTCAATACAATTCATAATTCTGTATCTGATGCTTAGATTATATGTTTGCAGTGTTGTAAGTGTGTTGGTCCCTGAATATTAGAGAGACAAGGTGGGTGAGGTAATATCTTTTACTGGACCCACTTCCGTTGGTGAAATAGACCAGCTTTTGAGTAATGGAGCCTTTCTTCTGACCTTTCCAGACATGAAGAGCTCTATGTAGATCTAAATCTTGTCTTTCGCCAACAGAACTGGGTCCAATAAAAGATATTACCTCAGCCATCTCGTCTCGCTTAGATTATATCAGCTTTAACTATGTCCTTATATCATTATATACATAGAAGAACTGCTGATTCATTGAAAGCCAAATATTTCATGGAAATATTGTCTCTGTTGAATTTTACTGGAATGAAATGTTTTGATCAACCTGAAACTATTTTTTTTAAAATTGTTTAATGGGTAATTGTGACATATTTCAGAGCAGATTTTTTTTTTTGATAAAAAACACAGAACTTCCTATGAAATAGAAAATCCAGTTGCCTCCTAGCTCTAATATATACAGAGAGAGAATGAAACTCGATAGGATTCACAGAAGAGTGACCAGAACGAGTGGAGGACTGTGTTTAAATGGCAGACTTAAGGAGATTAATGTGCTTTGTTTATCAAAGACAAGATGAACATGTAACTTGACTGAAGCCTATGAGGACATACACACGGAGACTATATACAATAAAAGGCCTCTTGAATTTAGCACGGGCATAACAATGTCCAATGATTCATAGTAGCAACTTAGAAGCTTGACAAATGCTAACTGGAAATGCAGAGCACATCTTTAGCTGTGAGGGTAATTAGACAGTGAAAGAACTTGCCGTGGGATGTGATGGACTCTTCATCACTCGAAGTCTCTAAATCAAGATTGGAAGGCTTGTTCTAGGTCCTGGATGCAGAAATCACAGGGTGAAATCTACAGCTTGTGTTTTGCAGGAGGTCAGAGTAGGTCCAGGTGACGATAACCATCCCCTCTGGCCTTAAAAATCTATTAATCTAGGAAAGGGAAAGACCGTAAAATCAAAAACAAAAAGTTACCAGTCCTAATAACACTTTGCAGTTACATAGTTGGTTTATTGCAAGAATGTCAAAGTGCTTTACGCTGCTGCTTGTCAGGCTGATCAGTATTTTCTCTTTGCACTCCCCAGACTGTATGTACCTGTTGCCTATTATCTTATACTGAGGGTACATCGGCACTGCAGTCTGAGGTGTGATTGCAGCTCAGGTAGACATACCCATGCTTGAATGGCTAAAAACAGCCATGTAGATGTGGCCGCACAGGCTTCAGTTTGGGCTAGCAGTACAAATGGTACACAGGGCCCCTAGTATGCTTTTGCAGCCCCTGCCACCATATCTATAGGGCTATTTTTAGCTCTGTTAATACAAGTAAAGCTGGCCCATGTATGTCTACTATGCTGCAATCATGCTCCGAGTGAAGTGCAGATATACCCTTAGATTGTGAACTCTTTGGAAGAGCGACCATCTTTTTGTTTTGTCTTTGCACAGTGCCTTGTATGTTTAGGTCGTGGTTCATAACTGCTGTCCCTAGGCACCACAATAATACAAACAAACAGCAACAATACTGATAATTGATTAAGCCTCAGAATGCCTCAGGAAGCTTATAGATTCATGGATTTTTAAGGCCAGAAGGCACCATTATAATCATCTAGACTGACCTGCTTCATAACCCTGGCCATAGAGCTGCAGACAGGGATTTTGTTCGGTGTCAAATGAGGCAGAGCAAAGCTCTGGGCCCAAATTCCAGAAGTGATGAGACCCCAAAACTGCAACTGAAGTCAAAGGGAGCTTCAGGTCTCACAACACCGTCTGGATGGAGTCAGGAATCGATGCTGTCCCCATCCAGAGCCATAAGCATCAGACCATCCTTCCTATGATTCCAAACTAGAACAGCTAATCCTGCTCTTTCAAATCCTGGCCAAGTTTGGATACAGGCGAATCTCATCTTATGCAGGGGTTCTGTTCCGCAGTTAGCGCGTAAAGCGAAAACCGCATATAGTCAAAATTACATTGAGTTGAATGGCGGGCGGAATTGCCCGCACTACAAGTACAGTATTAAAATTGTTTTTTTTTTTTTGGCCGATCGCGTAAAGCTGAAATCGCGCATGTTAAATGCGCGTAAGATGCGACAGACCTGTACTTGGTTTCGGACCTTTTCCAGTAAGATGAATCAGCCAGGAGCACTGGAGAAGAATCTCTGATATTTTGGAAGCTAGATTTCAGTCCAGATACAAACCTTGTCAGTGACCACACCGATACTAAGAGACAGATGCTGGCCCACTGGGTGGAGTTCGGAGAAGGTCAGCACGATGCTTCCACACCACCCCAGTTTAAGTCTGAATTAAATGGTACGTAGGCTTTTTGCTGGACCTCTGCATGGGTTTTAGTTCACCCATTGCACTCCATGGAACTACTCTGTTTGCAGGATTGGGGCCTCCGGGTGCCCTGTATTGTCTCTCCTCCATTTTAAGACATTTTTGTATTACCATTGCCAACGTTTGGAATCTGGGGTGCTTCTCAAATGCTGTTCTTCAGAGGCTTCTACATAATTGTTGTTTGACATTTGTAATCAAGATTTATTATGCCTTTGGGTAAACATGTCTCATTACATAAGTGATCATCATTGTTCTCAAAGGAACAAGCACATATACATATAAAACTTCCTTTAAAAACAAATTTTCCCATTACTTCCTTTGCAGCAATCCCTGCTGAGCGGATGGTGTGTTCGTACACATTGTAACAGACAAGGGCATCTAGGTGAAACTGCAGCTGTTGGGAGCTTTCATCCCACAGTTATTTGCATTTATTTCCCTTTGAAGCTAATTCAGCACAGCTTCCCCCCCTCCTCCCAAGATGAGATAACACTGTAAACAGCTATCATTTGCTGCTCATTTTAGGGTCAGATTCACCCCTGTGAAAAGAGACAGAACAGGGTCTTAAGGGTTTAAGTGGGACTTTATAGATCTTGGGCTGGCCTTCTCCATAGGGGTGAATCTGACCCACCATGAGCCAAAACACAAACTCCTAGTGTATTGTGATGCACAGATATCCAAAAATGTCCTATCTGCTTTGATTTTTCATTCATGCAACAAACACTTTCAAACTATCGTGGGTTTCATTTTTCTAGTGTTTATTCATATTTGCCCTCACTGCACTCTTCTTACCCAAACTCCCCTGCAGTTTCAATTGGATGCATTATTTTTCATTTTCTTTCCTGAATGGCTGCGCACTCTTTCTACAGCCCCTGATCCTACTGCAAAGTTCTGAGAGCCACCTGACATCAATAGAAAAGGAGGGTGCTCAGTTCCTATCATGATAGGGCCCCTAAAAGACGGGCTACATTTCATCCCAGACATGACCGCATTTCAGTGATGGTAGAAAAACTATTCTAAATATTATAGATGACAATTTCCCAACTCAATAAGTGTTGCAGCCTGGGAAAATGAGTGTCCAGACACCACAAGGGGGGAGGGTGGAACAGAGAGTCTGAACCCCACACAGAGTAAGCAATTGAATCAACCGGTTGTATACAACGTTAGTGTATAAAATACATCAAGTAAGATCTTTTATGACAGCTTCTAATATTCTGAACCTGATCGCCATTATGAAATATGTATACAGATGGTGGCAATGAATCTATGCATACAGAATGCTGTGCTCATGACCTGTACTACAATTTCAAATATAACACACAGCAAGAAAGGGCTCCTCCCAAGCCTGGTGTTAACACAAAACCAGACACAAGTAATTTATAGTATAGCCCAGGAAAAAGACAAATGATGGACCATTACAGTTAATGGAAAGATACTGAGACACCCAGGGTATCAAATAGAGAAGGAATTTCCCCTCTGCTCTGAATAACCATGAATTACCATAGTCTGAGAAAGAAAGAAAGAAACCAAACAAACCAAACAGCTGATAAAAGGGTAGGGGTTTGAAGTGAAAGGTATCCAAAGGTATTAGGGCAGCCTCTAAGTGGGAAGCTGTCTGTGAAACACTGGATAACCTCTATGACAGAGCGTATTCTGGGAAACTATTCAAAGGCAAGAGGTAACTTACATTGGAAAAGGAAATTGAATGTAGAAGAGTAAAGCCTGAAGCTGCAGCTTTATGTTTATTTTCTGTGTAACTTGTGTTTGCTTTCCCTTATTATTTCATCTTTGAATCTGTGATTTTTTTTCTATTAAACAAACTTTTTGTTTATTTTTACCCCAAGCAGGTCTCTGGTGTGCAAAGTGTGTGGAGCTTATGTCCCAAAGCAAACTGATAACTGGGGGCTGTTTTCATACCTTTGGGGGTGATGAACCAGAGTGGAAAAGTCCGAGTGTCTGTTAGTGAGGAACAGTAGATGGACTTGGGGTGAGGGGACTTGGGACCAGGAGGGCTGTTGAGAGTCACCCTGCAAGGAATAACTAGGCTGGTGGAAATCAGGGTGAGACCTTTCTGCTTGTGGGCTGTTTACTGGTGACAGGGCTCTGAGCCATAGCAACACATAATTAAGGCACCCAATGTTACAAGGCCGGTGGTGACAGAACCCCTTACTGGTATGGGTGATCCCCAAAATGTCACACATCCAACATGGGTAGGGTGACCAGATATCCCGATTTTATAGGGACAGTCCCAATATTTGGGGCTTTGTCTTATGTAGCACCTATTACCCCCGTCCCGATTTTTCACACCTGCTGTCTGGTCACCCTAAACACAGGGGAATTCTACATTAGCCCTTTGGCTGTGACAGATCACAGAACTATAAGTTAAGGGGTGCTTAGGTACAAATTATCATGACTTGCGGGGCTGGATTTCCAATTAGGCACAGTAGGTATGTGCGTAGGGTGCTTGCTTTACCTCTCTAAAACTGTGTGTAACAGCTAGAGAGGGGGATCGCTGAAGATGCTGTGCCCAGGAGCGCATAAGGTGTAAATCCGGCCCTGATGACTTGATCTTGCTTATAATGTGCAGACAGAATAAAGTCCAAGCATATATACTTGGTACTTGAAAAGGGCCAGTTTTACAAGGCTGAAAACAATGATGAGCCAGATCAGCTGACAGGAGTAATTAATTGGAAAAATGTGACTGATAAGTGTTTAAGAACACTTTAATGGATGTCCAAAAAGCCACAATTGAGGACGAACGCCATATTGGTTTAAAAAAAAAAAGACCTGGTTTAGAGGGGAAGTTAAGGCAGCTATGCAATATAAAATCATATATTGCAAATGTAAAAAAGCGGAAGTTGATAGTAACTAATATAAATCAGAGGCTAGGAACTGTACAAAACTGATAAGGGAAATGAAGGGACACAAAGAGAAATCCATGAGAAGCAGAGTTAAGGACAATACGGAGTTTTAAAGTATACTGGGAATAAAAAGAATCTTAACAACTGTATTGGTCCATTAGTAGACGGAAATGATGGAATTAATAATAATGCAGAAAAGTGTTCAATAAATATTTCCATTCTATATTGGGGGGAGAGAGATAATACAATTATATTTGATGACACTCTCCATTCCACTAGTGTCTCAGGAGGATGTTAAGCAGCAGCTACTAAAGGTTAGACTTTTTAAATCAGCAGGCCCAATAACTTGCATCCAAGAGTTTTAGAAGAGTGGAGTGAGGAGCTCACTGGAGCATTAAAGTTGATTTTCAGTGGGTCTTGGAACACTGGGGAAGTTGCAGAAGACTGGAAGAAAGCTAATAATGTGCCAATATTAAAAAAAAGGGTAAATAGGATGATTTGGGTAACTATAGGCCTGTCAGCCTGCCATTGATCCTAACCAAGATACTGGAGCAGCTGATACAGGAGTGGCTGATACAGGACTTAGTCAATAAAGAATGCAAGGAAGTTAATATGCCAGTCAACATGGGTTTAAAGAAAAAAGATCCTGTCAAACTAACTGTGACAGTGTATGGAATCTGGGGGACACTGGAAGATATTATATTGTAAAATTGCAATGAATTGTGCCAGATATGCCATGTAAGATATCTGCAAAATGTTATAATTTGCCAGATATGATAATTTCATTGATGTGTTTGTATCACCTGTGTATTTTGGGTTATAGATATCTATGTATGTCTGTATTACAAAACGTGTGCTATGCTTCTGGGTGATATCCCCAGACAGTTTGGCATCAGCACTGCCTAGCCTGTATGATGGCCCATTAAGGACCATCAGCTATACAATTGACCCATTGAGAGAAGGCAAGGGATACACACTATGATTCAGCAAAGCATGCAGGGGCATGCCTATGGGCACAACTCTAAGGCTTTCAAGCCATGTGCTGGCCAGCTTGTGTTTAGGACAAAGGCAGCACAAGCCACATGGCAAAAGACTATAAAAGGCAGCTGCATCTTCTCCATTTTGTCTTCAGTCCTGCTTCTTACCTCTGGAGTAACTTTTCCACAAACAAAGCTCTGAACAAAGGACTGAATGACCCATCCAAGCTGTGGATGTGTTCCAGAGGGACTTTGAAGCCAGCAAACTCAACCATACTGCTAGGAACTTGAATCTTGCATGTATGTGACTGTCTTACCATTTAACATCTCTCTTCTTGTTCTTTTTTCTTTATAATAAACCTTTAGTTTTAAACACTAAAGGATTGGCTGGCAGCGTGGCATTTTGGGTAAGATCCAAACCTATACTGCCCTAGTAATGTGGCTAACCCTTTGGGGTCAGAAGAACATTTTGTATATGTGAGCAGAGATCTTTAAATAACTTCTCACTGTTCTGGACCTCTGTGCTGACTGGGAGCCAGAGAACTGGAATGCAATAAAGGGGGCTGCGTGATTTCTTTTTTGCTTCTTGATAATCAGTGTGGGGGATCAGAAGCACAGTTTGTGACTGGTTCACAACTTCAGTTTAACGTCCGTTACCTACCAGTCTTGGGAGTATCTGCTCTCCCTTTTGCAGCCTGCCCTGACCTTGGCATTTCCAATGAGGGCTGCCCTAGGCACACTGGGTCACACTAACTTGATATAAATTTTGGTGAGATTACAGGCTTGTTTGGTGTAATATACTAAGACTTCTTTGAGGTGTTTGGCTTAGTATCACACAACGTTTTGATTAAAAGCCTGAATGATATAAAATTAACAGGGCACACATTAAATGGATTAAAAATTGGCTAACTGATAGGTGTCAAATATAATTGTAAAAGAGGAATCAAATGGGTGTTTCTCTAGTGGGGCCCAGCTGGGATCAATCAGTTTATAGCTCTCTGCTATTTAACATTTTTATCAATAACCTGAAGAAAACAAAATCATCACTGATAAAGTCTGCAGTTGACAAAAACTGGGGGAGTGGGTAAATAACGAAGAGGACAGGTAAGCAATTCACAACAATTGGGATCTCTTGATAAGCTAGGCACAAACAAACAATATGTTTTAATATGGCTTTTTGTGCATAAGATGTTATTTCCATTACATTTGAGTTTGGCCTATTCGCCTGTCCTTCTGAACCTTTTCTTGTATTCTGAGAATTTCTCTAAATGTTTAATAAACCGATTTCTCTCAATAAATAAAAACTAGGTCAAGTAAACTATAGCTCCTGAAGTATAGATTTCTTAGAAAAACTCTGTCATTTTTGACAAATACAATCTCTTTGCTTTGCAGTGTAATCCTACTATAGGCCTAGCAATCAAAAAACTAATAGGCCCTTCAAAGATTGTATCTGAACTGGAATTACTTCTTTATAGCCTATGAACATTTTTCATATTAAAGCAGTGATGTCCATTTCCAATAAACTGCTTGTCATTTTTAAGTGACTTTAAGTCTTTCTATCTTGCAAATACAATTGCATTTACTCCTGATATTGTAACGTGTGGAGAGAGAGCAATAGATCAGTTATTAAAAGTTCCATTTCATTGAAAAAATAAAGCTGATGTTCAAGCCCGGAGCTACAGAACTGGCTGATAGATATTTTCCTAATTCCCCTCTAGTTGTAGAATTAGAACTTATGGGTTTACAACCATTCACATGGATTTATGTAATTTTGTTAGGTGCTTAGATGACTCTGAGATAAGTGCAGGATGGACGGATATGGGACTGGAGGGCTTAGTCGAGGCATAAGAGGATACAAAAATGCTTGATTTTGTTCCTGGAGTCATAGATTTGTATTATTATTCTTTAAAGTAATTATAATAATATGATATTATAAAGGGGGGATATTTAAAAAGACCAGGAACCATGGAAAAAACATTTCAAAATGTGTTCTTCTCCTTGGGATAATTCTGTGACGTTAGAGACAGGTTTTGGGGATGGTAAAAGAGATCATGACACAAATTCTCTTTTGCACTGCGATCTACTCAGTGTAGAAGAGTGAGGAGGAGCCATCAGGGAGCTTGGTTCTCTGGACCGACCTGCACCAGTCCAAGCATAGATCAGAGCAGGTCTGACCTACCACCTCCAAGGAGCCATATACTACTGGGGCATTGCCAGAGCACCTCTAACCCCTTTCTGCTACACCCAAACACTGGGGCAGTAATTAGAGACCAAATGCTTCAACCACCATCCCAGACCCAGTGCAGAAGAGGATGCAGTCAGACCTGTTGTAGAAGGTGTCAGCAGCCGTGTTTGGCTGCTGATTGCAGATGGTTATTTTTCCAAAAGCCCTGCCCTGCCTGAGCAGCAACTCTGTGGCTACTTTTCTCCTGCTGCTAATAGCCCACCTTAATTGATTAGTCTCGTTAGAGTTGGTATGGCAACACCCTTTTTTTTTTTTTCATGTTCTCTGTGTGTGTGTGTGTGTATACACACACACACACACACACACACACACACATATATATATATCTTTCTACTGTATTTTCCACTGGATGCATCCGATGAAGTGGTTTTTAAGCCCACAAAAGCTTATGCCCAAATAAATTTGTTAGTCTCTAAGGTGCCACAAGTACTCCTCGTTCTTTCTGTGGCTACTGATCATTGAATAACTGCAGAAGCCCTCTGCACATCTTTTGCATTGGGTCTACCACATAATGATCTACCAGTCTAGTGTACAGCTGGGTTATTCACCAGTAGGAGGCTTTCATGTCCCTTCCAGCCACATGTGCTGAGAGCACCCCCATCAGCACGGGTTATCAACTGGGATAGCACCCTCCCTACCTTCAGCATCACATCTGTTAAATTGTCGCAGTAACCGGCTCTTAACCTCTGTGTAACGCAGTCACTAGAGAACAACATGACACACTTGGCCAGCATATTATACTCACGGCCATGCCAGGATTTCACCCTCAGACTGCAGTGAGCACATCTCTGCCACTCAGCCCTGTTACCTTTATGCCTCAGTTGTAGTTTCACTTAATTCAGGAAGACTCTGTGTTGTTCCTGGAAATGAAGCACCGGTCTCCTGCTGCCAACAGAGCTGCCTATCGCAGCATCTGCCAGTGGTCAGAAGGGGACTGCGGTACAAGCAGACCTGTTTTATAAAACATTCATGTTTCCACCCACTTGACTTCAGAACTACGTACAGCATGCAAAAAAGTGATTGTCTCTAGTCGATCGTGTGTATGGCTTTTACATACCAAATTCATTTAAATTAATTGTTCACAGTCCAAATTTTTATCAGACACACCTGAAGTCAATAGAAAGTTTCCCATGGACTTCAGCAGGGTTTGGATCAGGCTGTGCTAAGTACTGTCACCTACTTACACTAAGGGTACTACCAGATCGGCGGGTAGTGATCGATCTATAGGGGATCGATTTATCGCGTCTACACTAGACGCGATAAATCGATCCCCGATCGCTCTGCCGTCGACTCCAGAACTCCACCGTGGCGAGAGGCGGAAGCGGAGTCGACGGGGGAGCGGCAGCGGTCAACTTGCCGCCGTCCTCATGGCCAGGTAAATTGACCTAAGATATGCCGACTTCAGCTACGCTATTCACGTAGGAATTACAGGGGGCTTTCACAAAACTAGATGACTGGGCAACAAAATGACAGATGAAATTTAACCTTAGTAAGTACCAAGTAATGAGCATCTGCCCTATACAAAAATGGCCGGGAAAAGGCAAGGTGGGGCCTGGGATGGGGGAGAGAGGAGAGGGTTGTCCCACACCTCCCTAGGGACAACCCTAAACCTCAGACTTCCAGAATCCAGGAGGGGAAGACAGGAATTGCTCCATAATTGCCCTGTTCTGTATACTTTCCCTGAAGCTCTGGTATGTTCCACTGTCAGAGACAGGGTACTGGGAAAGATGGACCATGAACTGACCCGCTATCATAGTTCAACTAAATAGCCATCAGTTCTGGACTGAAACCTGACTGTGTTCAATGTTGCGCCACAATTTAGCACAGGAATGAAAGAAGGGTAATGTATCCAGTTAGAACATAGTATGTGTGTATTCTCTTTAAAAACTCGAACGTGTAAAACTTAGAAAACTTGAATATTCTCACTTCTGGTATGTATTAAAAATACACAGAGCTTTGTTTCCCCCATATTAGGAAGCTATGGGCCAGATTCGGACCTCATCTGCCCTGCTGTAAATGCAGCACAAGTTGAATGGAGTCATTCCACATTTACACCTGCATGGTGGAAATAAAATCAGAGGTTATATCACAAAATCTAAATGCATATTGGCATTTGAAACAAAGGAAAACCCTGATGTATGTTCCACTGTTATACTCGGCATAACTATTGGATCTGTTATTGCTTTTCATGTGATTAGGCGCTGAAATCAGAAACCAAGAAGAAAGCCTGCAATACTGGCTATCCTGCTGTTCAGTTTATGCCTGAATTTTCCCTTCGACTCATGGGGAAGCTATGATCCCATGGCTGAATGCACTGCTAGGTTACAAAAAGCAGGCTCCCAGGTGAGACTCTGTGAAGGCTAAATTAGGAACTGTGTCCTGATATGATAGTGTGGAGCAGATCTGACAGTAATTGAAAACTGTGGGGCTCCCAGATATTAAAAAGTAGGGATTTTCTGCATCTTTCTGCTACACAGAAAAAAAATATGTATCTGCACTTTCAAATGAAACCTGTGTTCTTTCACTGAGTGCATCCAGGCAGGACACAGACTGATTGGTGTGTCACTGGGGTGCTTTGCAGGTGTGAGGGTTTATAATGAAATATTTAATTACAGCTATTAAGCAAGTGATTTTACTAAAATAAACAGGCTCACATGATTAGTGCTCTCCGACACAGAAAAGGCATAGATGGCTTTTAGAAAGCAGGGCAAAACTTGCTGCACTGACCATCTGCAATAACAGCATTTATTTTTATTACAGACATGAAATAGATCAAAATAAGGTTAGCTGCTCCTACATAACCTGATACCATGGGAGAGCCAGAATATCTGTTATGCAGAGATTCTAAACACTGGGAATGGTATTTTGATAGTGCTAAGCCCCTGATCCTAAGAGATACTGAGCACCCTAAACTGAGTCCGGCGGGATGGTCAGCATAATGGGTGAAAACTTGGCTTTTTTAAAGTCTTTGGAGTTCTGTCATTGACTTCAGTGAGACCATCATATCCTGGGGTGAAATTAACCGCATATCAAAGGGGTGGGATATGATCTTATGGTTAAGGTACTCAGCGGGGACAGAAGAGATCTGGATTCAGTTCCTGTTTCTGCCACAGACACTCTGTATGACTGTAGGCAAATCACTTAATCTCTCCCTAGTTCAATTCCCATCTATAAAGTAGAAATAACCCTTCCTTTGCCTGCGTTGTCCTTTGGATCACATGGTCTTCAGTTGATGAACTGTCTGTCACCATATACTCAGAGTGTTGTACAGGGCATAGTATAATGGCTCACTGATTTCAGCTGGGGACTTCAGGCAATACAGTACAAATAAACAATCAATCAGATCCTAAGGGCTTTGATACCATGGTAATGAACACAGGATAGACAGCTTACGCAGATTAGAACTGATACAAAAATTAAAAGATTTCAGAGGCATATTTTAATTAGCACTGTTGTGAATTACCTGTAAATATTATTATGCAATTATTATAACTGGGCTAAAAATAAATTATCTGAAAGATATAATTACCAAGCCACCTTCCACATTATGGGCAGCAGATGGGATTTTCAAAAGTTTTTCGAGTGATTTAGGAGCACGAGCCCCAATGAAAGCCAATGGGATTTATGCTTCTAAAACTTTAAGCCTGGTAATGCTGAAATCTCAGTCCACATAAGGCTGAGGTGCTTATTACTTATAATAAAAAAGCACCTAAGCAATGGGACTTTAAAATCCCACCAAATAACAATGTTTATTATATATAATAAGCATTTTGGTCTCGTGTGGACTGAAATTCAACCAGATACAGTAGCTCTAAGCTATGCTCCAATCAGAACCAGACACTAGATTAAGTGATCATAATTTAGGAAGGATGAGAAGGAGACAAAGGGCTGGGTGCCATTTACACAACCAAGGCACCATAAAGCTGTTCCTTCTCAACTACAACCCTAAGAAATCCATATATTGAACAAGAGGGATGACAAGATGGAACCCAACAGAACTTGACATGAATGCTCTGGTGATAGGGTGTGGTGCAAGGGAAAAAGTGAGATTACCCATCTCCCCTGAGTCAGACCTACAGGGACTACAGAAAGCAGCTCAATGTCCATGTCCATCAAGTCCTTGGCCATTCTGCTGAGGCTTCCAAAAAATGTGCCAGCCGAGGGACAATCGTGGCAGTAACTTTTGTGATGAGGCTATCTGTCCCACTAGGAAGTGAACTGAGACTATCCACTCATTTCACTAGAGGCTAATGGCTCATTTCAGAAACTAGCCACCTCACCAACCTGGCCTACATCGCAGCTATTTTCAGTCCTCTGAAGTATAAAATTCCCACCGTACTAATCGTTTTTCTCAGTAGTGAAACTTAACACGAGGAAACATTTGCTTGTCTTTTCCCCTCCTGCAGAGCTTGAAACAAGCCAAGTTCAAAAGCTAGATGCAATGGTTCCATAACTCTAGCTTCACAGAGAATATCTGCAGGGTGGGATTTAAGAAAGTCTGTCTGGTTGGACTAGTTAAATGTTAATGTGTTGAAATGAGCAGCAAGCCTTGAAGCATAGATGGCTCCTAAAAAGCAAATAGGAGCAGGGAGAACTCAAGCTTAAATTGCTTTTTAATGATCTCAAAGCAGAAACACAGTGATATTTACTGGATAGGCCAGTGGGGTGTGATTCTGGAGAGCTGGGTTCTATTCCCAGTTGATGATTGATGGTGATACTAATATTGTTTGATCTTTCTATCTCTGTTTCCCTTTCCCCCATTGTCTATTTAGAACTGTAAGCTCTTTGGAGCAGGGACTGCCTTCCATTATGTGTTTAATGCCTAGCACAATGGGGCCCCGCTCTCAGATGGTTCTTCCAGGTGCTACTATAAAACAACAAAAACAACAACATTACTTTATTGTTGTTTTCAAAATTTAATGAAATGGTTTCCGTCTTAAAACTTATTTTTCATTAGTTAGAGAAAAAGAAAGGTCACATTATCATGCCACATATGCCAAACCATTTGCACTTTTTCTGTGTGTTTGGGTAGACTATTGGTTGTCTCCCTTTCTCTATCTCAAGTTAGATTTTAAAAGGAGATTTAATAAGGAGTTCTGTGTTGAGTTAAAGGACATAAACCCAGCTACCAAGTCTAAAATCCCACAAGTACTTTTGCAACACAAAACCTGCTTCATTAACATTTCAGAAATGGTTAAACAGAGAGAGACTGGCTGGCTTTGAGTGGGGGGTTTAATGGGCAATTGAGACTTGCATGCCTAGGGACTCAACTCAGGAAAGCTTTATCCATGGGCTCAAGTGCCCTTCATGAATGAGGTTACTTTCCCGAATTGCAGTCTAGGGTCACTGTTTTAAATGATAAACGTGTTGGTTCCCACTGAAATCAATAGCAAAACTGGCTTCAATGGCACAGAATTAGGCACCAAAAGAGCATCTTCCGTCTATTCAGCACCATTTATCCTACTGGATGGGTTCAAAAAAGACCTAGCTAAATTCATGGAGGATAGGTCCATCAATGGCTATTAGCCAGGATGGGCAGGGATGGTGTCCCTAGC
This sequence comes from Emys orbicularis, assembly GCF_028017835.1. Classification (NCBI taxonomy): domain Eukaryota; kingdom Metazoa; phylum Chordata; order Testudines; family Emydidae; genus Emys; species Emys orbicularis. Next base: position 139,535,638 of record NC_088684.1, read on the forward strand.
CTCTGTTTGCCAGAAGCTGGGAATGAGAGACAGGGAATGGATCACTTGATGATTACCTGTTCTGTTCATTCCCCCTGGGGCACCTGGCATTGGCCACTGGTCGGAAGATAGGATACTGGGCTAGATGGACCTTTGGTCAGACCCAGTATGGCAATTCTTATGTTCTTATGGATTCCAACATGTTTTAAAATATTTAGCTGTTACATCAATTATATTCCAGGATCACTCACCCAGCACTGAAACAAAGCTGCCTCTGAGGTGTGCTGAAACCTAGCAACTGTTCAACACTATAAGACAGGAAATGAACTAGCTTCTCCACTCAGGGCTTGATTACATACAGACACTCAGGAAAGTTAAGGTGAATCAACAAAAGGTGTGAACTGAATGGAAATAAGGCCTGGTCTACACTAGAAAAATAGGTTGTTTCAACTATGTCAGTCGGGGATGTGAAAAATCCATGCAGACACAGCTGAAATCTGTCTATCTAGCTACTGCCTCTCAGGGACATGGATTACCTATACTAGGGTGACCAGATAGCAACTGTGAAAAAACGGGACGGGGGTGGGGGGATAATAGGCGCCTATATAAGAAAAAGTCCCAAAAAACAGGACTGTCCCTTTCAAAACGGGACATCTGGTCACCCTAACCTACACCAATGGAAAAACCCTTCCCACTGGTGTAGGTAGCATCTACACTGAAGTGCTGTAGCAGCGCAGCTGTAGCATTTTAAGTGTAGACAAACCATAAGTTAAAACACATTAACCCTCCCACATGGATGCTTCCATTCAGAAGAAACCTGGCTTTAGTTCCCTTTAACTTAATCCGCCTCTAAGGCAGAAATCTGAGAACTGAGTGGATGCTGTGTACAAAAGTTATCTCGTTACAGACAAACAGAAATGCTATTAAATTGAATGTAGGGCCTCACTTGGCTCGGTCAACAGTAATACCACCTATATGTTACACAGTGCCTTTCCTCAGTAGATCTCAAAGCACTTTATAAAGGAGGAGAGTATCATTATCGCCATTTTACAGATGGGGAAACTAATGCACAGGGAGGCGAAGTGACTTTCCCAAGCTCACCCAGCAGGGGAGTGGTAGAGATGGGAATAGGACCCATATCTCCTGAGCCCCAGTGTTGTATGCACTAGGGCCAGTGGCTCTCAGCCTTTCCAGACTACTGTTCCCCTTTCAGGAGTCTGATTTGTCTTGCGTACCCCCCAGTTACACCTCACTTAAAAACTACTTGCTTACAAAATCAGACATAAAACTACGAAAGTGTCACTGCACCTTATTACTGAAAAATGGCTGACTCTCTCATTTTTACCACATAATTATAAAATAAATCAATTGGAATATAAATATTGTACTTACATTTCAGTATATAGTACATAGAGCAATATAAACAAGTCCTTTTCTGTATGAAATTTTAGTTTGTACTGACTTCACTCGTGCTTTTTATGTACACTGTTGTAAAACCAGGCAAATATCTAGATGAGCTGATGTACCCCCTGGAAGTCCTCTGTGTACCCCCCAGGGGTACACGTAACCCTGGTTGAGAACCACTGCGCTAAGCAACACTGCCTTTCCACGTATCATCCATTCCCAACATTCAACATGCCCTAACTCTGAGCCTTTGTCCATCTCTAACAATAGGAACAAGTTTAATTTTGCTAATAAGTCCTTGATAAAGTGCAATGCAACTTTACCCTTACAACCTCATAGTAGCTATTTTGTCCCACAGTACTATTCAGTATCAAAGCACAAGACCATTTTTATTACTAGTTTATTTTTGGTAGTACATATGAATGCATAATAGACAACTACATCAATAATCCATTTTTCTTTCATTCTCTGTAACACAACATAGCACACATTCAAAACAGAGCTCAAATAGACCTTAATGGGGTTTGAATGATTAGATTCTCTAATTGTATTTACTATGTAAATCAATAACATTTAATTTAAAAATGCTGGCAACGCCATTTTAAAATTGAAGAGACAAGCTAGCTAAATTATTGATCAGATTTTAAGACTCAAGGAACCAATTAATTTTTTTCTGCATGTCGAAATTGAATGAAAAACCCCATCAACTAATTTATGATAGTTACCGAATATCTATTTTACATAACACAGCAGGGCTGTTTTATGATGATCCAGATCATATAAGATTATTAAACTCAATATTTCATGCTCCCAGCTAATATTTTACCACCACACAGGTTTTGATCTATAGAGTGAAAAATACAATATTTCTTTTGTCTGAATCTCACCATTGAATAGGGTCAGATCCCCATCTGGTGTAAATTGGCATCTGTTGAGTTCAATGGAGTTTAACCAGATGAGGATTTACCCTTCACCCCTTACTGTGTACCCTAAAATAATGGGACTACTGTATCTGCAGTATAAGACTTACCTTTGGTTATTTATATGGCCCCTATTAGCATAGATGCAGAGTTCAAAACCAGAAGGGACCACTAGATCATTTAGTCTGACCTCCTGTATATCATAGGCCCTTAAATTTCACCCAATTAACCCTGTACTGAGCCCAATAACTTCTCTTTGACTACAGCATCTCTTCCAGAAAGGCACCCAATATTGACATGAAGACATCAAGAGATGGAGAATCCACCACTTCCCATAGTAGTTTGTCTCAATAGGTAATCAGCCTCACTGTTAAAAATGTGTGCCTTATTTGTGATTTGAAGATTTGGCTTCAGCATCCAGCCATTGTCCACTAGATTAAATAGCTCTTTAATATCTGAGCAACTGACCATCTTTAATGCATTTATCCTCACAACAAACCTCTGAGATAGGGAAGTGATATTATCCTTATTTTACAGATCAGAAACATGGAGACTAAGTGACTTGCCCAAAGTCCTACAGAAGGTCTGTGGTGCTGCAAGGAACTGAGAATGGGTGCCTGGAATCCCAGATGAACACCTTAAGCACTGGACCAGCTTTCTTCTCTTCTCCTCTAGAGAAATTCACTCCTGTGCAGAAGAGGAGCTGAGATCTATGCACCGCTTAGAACACCATTAGTATTAAATGGTGCATAGGTTATATGTAGGCCCTCAAAAGAGGGTGAATTTCATCCAACAGTAAGACAAACAATATTTGGCCCTGAAAATAAACACATAATAGACATGATGTTGTTCCAACATATCTACTCCTTAAATGGCAGGGAACTATTTAGGGAAGTAGAGTACACCTCTACCCCAATATAACGCGACCCGATATAACACTAATTCTGATATAACGCGGTAAAGCAGTGCTCCGGGGGGGAGAGGCTGCACACTCCGGCGGATCAAAGCAAGTTCGATATAACGCGTTTTCACCTATAATGCGGTAAGATTTTTTGGCTCCCAAGGACAGCGTTATATCAGGGTAGAGGTGTATATATAAATGCACAATAATTATAGTGAAACACCACCTACCACCACAGGGGATAGAAGCAAAAGGATTCCCACCCCTCATGACGATCAGGCTCCAGGCACTCCAAGGGAAGAATAGAAGATTAAACCAACTGACTGCATATTGCATTATTGTACTGTAAAAGTATATCAAGTAAGGTCTTTTATGCAAGCTTCTAACCTTCTGAACTTGGTGGTCACTATGAGAGCTGTATAGAGACTGTGATGATAAGTCTATGTATTTGTGTATACAGAAAACTGTATTCTTAATCTATACTACAACTTTAACTACACCTCACCACAAGATGGCAAGTAGTCAAGCAGGAAGAAGCCCCTCCCAAACCAGGTATTTACACAAAACTGGCTTCAAGTTCCTATCCCTTGGGCAGCCCAGAAAAAGACAATGATGGACCATTACAGCTAGTGGAAAGACATTAAAACATCCCAGGGAAATTTCCCCTCTCTCAACAAGCATCCATCAGCATGGACTGAGAGAAAAGGAAAAGCAGGCTTGGGAGTGAATTTATCTAGAACTTGAGGGACAGTCTCAAGGCAGGAGGCTGTCCATGAACCTGGATCCCTTCTATAGCTAGGGGATACACTGAGAAACTATTTTATGGAAATAGATAACGCGTATTAGAAAACAGATATTATCTGATATGGAATAGCAAAGCCTGAGGTTGTGTGTTGCCGTTTATTTTTTGCGTAACTTGTATATGTTCAGTCTCTCTTACTATTTCAACTTCAAATCTGTGGTGTTTCTATTAAATATATTTATTTATTGCCAAACAAAGCAGGTCTCTGGTGCTCAAACAGGTGTGGAGTATGCATGCTGAAGTCAGCTGGTGTCAAGGGGGCTGGTTTCACATCTTCAGTGATGATTAACCAGAGGGGGGAAAGTTTAAGTGTCTGGCAATTAAGAATTTGGAAAGGACGTATTTGGGGAGACTCGGGAATAGACGGGCTGTTGGTGTTACCCTCCAAGCCGTAACTGGGCTAGTGAGAGCCAAGGTGAGACTTATGGTAGTGGGTTGGCTGTTGTCAGCAGTCAAACTGTGGAACTCTTTGCCAGAGGATGTTGTGAAGGCCAAGCCTATAACAAGGTTCAAAAAAGAACTTGAGAAGCTCATGGAAGATAGGTCCATCAATGGCTATTAGCCACGATGGGCAGGGATGGTGTCCCTAGCCTCTGTTTGCCAGAAGCTGGGAATGGGCGACAGGGGATGGATCACTTGGTGATTACCTGTTCTGTTCATTCCCTCTGGGGCACCTGGCACTGCCACTGTCGGAAGACAGGATACTGGGCTAGATGAACCTTTGGTCTGACCCAGTATGGCCGTTATGTACTTATGTTCTTATGAGCCATCGCTGCACAGTCCAAAGGCCCCCCAGAGTTACAGGGCACGCAGGGACAGAACCCTTTACTGGCCTGGATGATCCCCAAAATGCCAACCCCTCACCCGCTGAACCTGTCACAAATATTCAGTGCAGCCTGAAAACATTTCTTTACTCATTTTCCAGACACGTGTTGAAGAGGATACATAGGACCAGAACTGGCAATATATTGACATGGGGTGAATATTTTAAAGTACCTTGAAAAGTAGCAGGCCTGAGCTGAAGGTAAGTGGGTAGAACACACTAACATCAGGGGGGTGAACGGGAGAGGAAGGGGGGGGGCCTTGTGATTGAGGCACTGACACAGGACTCGGGTTCAGTTCATGGCTCTGCCAATGATGGCATGTGTGGGCTTGGATAAGATTCATACGAGGGCCCACTTTCAGAGGTGTGATAGCTACCATTGACTTCAGCTGGAAGTGAGGATGCTTAGCACTTGTGAAAAATCAGGCCCTTACTCTCTCTGTGCTTCATGGACCTAAAAACAGTATTTCCTGTGTCTGTGTTGGCTGGTTAGATTGAAAGCTTTTCTAGACAGGGGCTGTGTTTTGCAGTGTCTATAGAGTGACCTGCACTGTGAGTGCCTGATCTTGATTGGGCCGTGTAGGCATTAGCACACTGCAACTCGTAAATTAACAACAAAACAGGTAATGGACAGGAATAAGAACGGGGCTCACTGTCTAAGATGTAGAGGATAGAAATGTGAATTTTATTTTCCAGTTGGGCTGTTTAATGCAATTACTTCAATACACAATATCTTTTTTCCAATTATTAAAAGCAGAGTAATGATTTCCAAGCTCTTGCACCGTAAACAAATGCTAATGAATTTAAGTTTGTACTGTGCTGTGTGATTTTTCACTTTTAATCTAAAAAACCCAGAGGCAAGTGGCTAAACAAAAACAAAGAGAAATAATATATAGATAAATATAAATATAAATATTTAAACTTGTAGCTGCCCAGCTTTGTGAATATATGTAATACATTATGCCATCTGTCTTGCCTCCATAGGTGTCAAACCGTGCCTGTTCCCACCTGGAAATAATAATCATTCCTGAACAATACTGTAGTCAAGCTGATTAGCATATACAGCACCCCTTCTGGCTGATTCACAGAGAAGCACAGATGTTGCCTTTAGAGGGAGAGCATTTCATCTCCCTCTCTGGTTCAAGGGAAGGGATTTCCTGTGGCTAAAAAAAGACAGTTGTAAATGGCCGCTTCCAGAATAGAGAGAGGCATGGAGGAGCATATCAAGTACACAAAACTTAGAAGCTGTGTGTGTTCTCCCCAGCACTAGTTCCCAAAAGGTGCCTCCAAGCTTATCATCAGTGCAGCTTCAGTTAAGGTGCTGCCTCCAGACATCTGGGTAAAACAATTCATTAATTCTATTCAGTTTCGTTACTCTGTGCATCACAGCAGGGCAAGCAGGACGGTTACTCCCCAGTGTTTAGAGATAAATATACTCTAGTCTCAGGTATTGAGTTCAGAACCTGACTTATTAACCCTATTGCTAGTCCTTGTGCCCCTGCTTCATATTCAAAGTTCTGGCCCCTCCCCCATAGCAGAGGTTTATTTGCCTCAAGGAGGATTTATTTTTTCCTATTGACTTCAGTGAGCATTGTATTCAGCCCATAAAGGACTCCAGCCACGGGTGCGGGGAAACTGTCCAGAGTTCTGAATGCTAGGGGCGGCTCTATGATTTTTGCCGCCCCAAGCACGGCAGTCAGGCAGCCTTCGGCGGCATGCCTGGGGGCGGTCTGCTGGTCACGCGGATTTGGCGGCGTTTCTGCGGGTGATCTGCTGGTCCCGCACCTTCGGCGTACCCGCCGCCGAATTACCGCCAAAGCCGCGGGACTGGCAGATCTCCTGCAGACATGCCGCCGAAAGCGGCCTGACTGCCGCCCTCACGGCGACCGGCACACCGCCCCCCATGGCTTGCCGCCCCAGGCACACGCTTGCTGCGCTGGTGCCTGGAGCCGCTCCTGCTGAATGCTCCTAACCAATGTAAATCTGGATGGGGGGTCTGGACACAGCATGGAAAATGCTTTCTTCTAGTGTACACAGTTAACCACCTCTTCCTTAATGCAGATGGTGTTTGGGAGGAAGTGTTGCATAGTGGACAGAGCAGGACACATGGGCATGCTTGAGACCTGGTTTCTATTCCTGGCTCTTCCACTGATCTGGCTGCTGTGTGATCATGGTTAACTCACTTCCCTTCTTTGTGCCTTAGTTTCCCCTACATAAGACAGCAATAATGATGCTGACCTCCTTTGTAAAGCACTGCGATCCACTGATGAAAAATGCTATATAAAAACTATGTTTTAATATTATTGCTGCCTGCAACATCCTTTTGGACCTATACAGAAGTCTTCACTCAATTGTTCCCCACCACTCTGGTATCTGAGCACTATACAAAACCAGAAGATGCACAGATGGGTATCTGCTAAAGAGCACCATCTGCTGGCAGCTCAGAATACATAGTCATGCTCACAAGTTAGTAGTTTCAATAAAGTTGTTTTGGCTACACTCTGCGAGTGGCTTCCTAAGTCTAGGTCTTAACAATGAACACCAACAACTCCACTGGACGCCAAAGGACTTCAGCACTAGACCTAGACAAAAGAAGAGGGTGGGTTCTTGCAAAAATAATTATACGTTTTGGAAACAGCACAGTGCCCATTGGAGTTGCAGTTTGTGTGCCTCTGCTCCCATGCTTCTGTTTTGGTGTGGGCAGATGTTGCATCATGGGAGATGTAGGCTAGCTGGGGTAGCCACTCCGAGAATAGAATGCTGAGGAAACTGCAGTGGCAGATCCAAATAGAAAGACTTCAGCTTTCAGCTGCAATATTTTGGTTTTCATCTGAGAATCAAAAATGTCTTAATTTTGGGATATTTAGTTTGACCCAAAAAACAGGTGAAATTTTTCAGATTTTTTTCTTCTTCAAAAAATGTGTCTATTTAGTCAAAAACTCCATTTTCCCATTGAAAAACTATTTTGATGGAAAATTTGCAACTAGTCCTACTTAGCGCCGCTGAAAATTAGGTGCCAAAGCTTTTTCAAAATGATACAGTGAAATTGTTTTGCTTTTATATTTGGAACATACGGCAAATTACCCATCGTATGAGCCAAATAAGATATAATGCTATTTAGAAGTCAGGCCATTTTTAGGTTATCACAGTTTCAGTATATTATATTCCGCAGCAGATAAAACATCTCAAAGGATGTTTAATTACTCTTGTCAAATGTTGTATGTATTGGATTTACTGGGATTGAATTATGTATGCAGTCTGTCCTCAGCTACCTTTCATCTATTCCTTTTATTTTCTCCTTGGGAGGTAATTGTTTCCTGAACTGTGAAGGGCCTTTAAAAAAAAAAGTTTATTTAAAAACCAAATGGAACACTTGCATAGCCATTATGCCACATGCTATGGTCTGACCCAATAGGTGCTTGGAACTTAATACAATGTATAACCCTACACCATACATATACTTGCTTCATTCATTTCCCTTGATACACGGAGGCAGCTTTTACCTTTATCCTTCTGCCATCCCAGGTTTTAATTGCTGCTTACTGTCACACACTGTGCTTTCTAATTTCCAGAAAAGTACACCTCTGTGGAACTGTGCAAAGTGCCAAAATGATCTAGGCTGACGAGCAATTTAGTAAGTGGCAAGAATGTATAATAAATCCCCCGGGGGGGGGGGGAGGAAAGCATCTTTTAGTGTTAGAACTGTATTCCTAAACTGCTTTGACCTACTTTCATTTGCGTTGTATCAATCTTTGCTAATTGATTTAAAATCAGCATAGGACATTGTCTTAAAGAAGCTTTGGTTGTATACAATCTCATTTGGAGTAATGCAACAGGGTTAAGCATTTCCAATTTAACTGCTATCATTTTATTTATATAGGACCAGATTCTACCCAGTTGTTGCACTGGGTAGACAAGGGAAAGGAAGAGACAAGCCATGTTCTCAGATGCATAAGACTAGATTGTCAATAAGGACAAGTTAGTTTTGGTGCCTGTGATGGGGTGTGACTCACCACACTAGCGCCTCCTGCTGGCTGTCCTGGGGATTAGCTCTGCTAGCCAGTGCACCTTCTTCTGGTGATGTTTTGCAGCTGTCACTTCTGCTTCTGGACCTGTGTCGTTCCAAGGACCACAGAGTCCTCTTCAGGATACAGCCCCCTGGCTGTGTCACAGTCTGTACTTCCCCCTTCTGGGGACAGTGCCACAGTCCGATGGTCCAGCCACTTCCTCAGTGTCGAGTGGGGAGGACCCAGGCCTGCCCACTACTCCTTGTCCCGGCCCAGGGACCCTGTAGATCACAGCAACATGCTGCGTCCCCTCCAATCTCTCAGTACCTTTCCCTGGGCCACTTCCCCGCCATAGCATCTTCTTCATCCTTTACCTCAGGGCCTCACCATGCCAGTATTAGCAGCCAGCCAAGAGCTCATTCTCACTCCCCTGATCCTGCCCATCACTGCTCTGTTCAGGGTGCTAGCATTCTTTCGCCTACAAGGCTGCCATTACTCCCTCCTCAAGCTCCAGAGAGCAACTGCCTCTGCTCTGCCGTGAAGCTCTTCTTATATGGGCCTGCCCGGCCCTGATTGGCTGCTCCTCGCAGCCACTCTCCTACTGGCTGCTTTATGCACAGCCTCCCCAGGGTCCCATTAACCCCTTACTGGCCAGTGTGGCCCATCACGTGCCCAGATTGAGAGACACCTTAAAAAGGGATCTGATCTTCAGAGGGGCGGATGCTCAGAATGTTTTGAAAGTTAGACCCATCTATGGTGTCTCAAGTCGGGTACCTGAAAATCACTAGTCATGTTTGAAAACCTTGGCCATAAATTGTAAGGCCAGAAGGAAAAGTTATGATAACCTAGCCTGACCTAGTACAAGACAGAATTTCACCCACTGATAAGAAGCCACCTTCTGCAGGGCAAGAGACAGCCCAGCTAAGCTGGCATTCAGAACCTCACACTGGTAACATTTATCTCTCTCTCTCATCATATATAAGCAGGCTGATGGGAATACACAATATAATAAAGAATTACTTGGAAAAAATTAAAAATGTGCTAAAGTAGCTAAGAAGAGAAACATGCAGAGCATGCAAAGGTGACTCAAACAAACACAGAATGCCACTCTCCCTATGCTAATACTTGGTTCAATCAGATTATTTCTGAACTAAAGCAGATTATCCCAATGTTATTAAAACATTAACTTTGAGCGGGAAAGGGGGTAGCAAGAGAACAGATGATAGCAAGAGTTCTGATCTGTTAATTTATTGGGCTGACCACAACACGTCCAAGATTTGTGCACTTTAAAGTCCTGGCTTTAAAGGTTGCAAAAAGAAATGTGAATTCTCATTTTATCTAATATCATTCCATTCTGTGATTGCATTCTCTCTCTAAACTGTGCCCAGATGTCAAATCCAATAAGAGCATTAATTATGTCTGATTTCTTTAATGGTCTAGTTTTATTAAACCCTTGGCAGGCATGACCACAGTGCAGTTTGTGCCAGCAACGAACTCTGAATCTGGAAATGCAAAACACACACACCACTACACAAACACCAGTACCAAAGACCTGCGTAAGTTTGCAATGAAATTGGCAGCATAGGTTTTCAATTAAGTAGGCCTGTCTTGGGATATCAGTCATGAGCCAAGATTTTCAGAAGTAGATTTTGGAAGCCTCCATATATTTTTTTTTTTTTAAGGTGTCCAACATAAAAATGAGGCCTGATTTTTATGGAGTGCTCAGTAGGACAGTGCCCTGCCTCAAAGGGGTGTTCTGAGGATAGATACACTGAAGAATGTAAGGTGCTCAAATACAGCAGTAAGGGGGGCGAGGTGTTAGTACCTTAGATAGCATGTGAAGAGCTTTGAGAACCTAAGGCGCTATATACACCAGTGCAGTGTTATCATCCCTCTGCATCCTTGTAGGTTCATGTCTCCTCCACCTCCACACTGACCTAATGTTTTGCTGCTGAGGTTCGTACACATTAAAAAATGAAGTATGGCTAACAAAATCTATGAATTGTTTTGGAGCTGGGGTAAGCGCTGTCTGGGTCAGTAAGTAAAATACAAGATGACAGCAAGCATCCTTTTATCTCTGCTGCTAGAGAACTAAGTGACACTACCAGCCCGTTCTTTTGTTCCATCTTCTCACTGAAGTTTCTTTTTCTGCATGTCAGATTGATTCAAGAGTTAAAAAAAAAAAAAGCCCCAGAGCACATGGAATGACTTCTAACAGTCTAAATCATCAAGAGCGAGTGACAGGAAAACAACATCATTACCTACTACACATGAGACTGCATGCAACCAACACTGTCAAACGGGGAGCAATCTTCCCTGATCTGCCACTGAAACACATTGTGGGATATCATGCAACTGATGCAGGCAATGCTCAGAACAGTGACCCTCAGGCTAACGAGCGAGCCACTGAAATCCCATTGAAATTAAAATGGGAGTTAGGCACTTATCTCTCTTAGAATGCTTTGGAAAAATCCCATCTGTAAACTATAAACGTTCATACAGCATTGTCTTGTCTGGTGTGTGTAATTTAAAATTGATATAAATATAAATATTGATTGTATTAATCTATTAATATATGTAATAATATCTAGCTTTTATTTGACACTTTTCATCAGTGGACCTCAAAGTGCTTTACAAGAGATCAATATCTCATTATCCCCATTTTATAGATGGGGAAACTGAGGCACAGAGAGGGGAATTGACTTGCTCCAGGCCATAGAGAAGGCCAGTGGCAGATCTAGGAATAGAACCCACTTTTCCCATGTCTGAGGCCACTGCTCTATCCACCAGTCCACACTGCCTAACATATGTACACATGTTAACATATTTTGGAGACTCTTTCCCCTCTGTTACGTCTCATATGAAACAAAAGTATTTTCTTTGGTTTTTTTGGGGGGGGGGGCGGAGGTTTGCAATGAAAACCCAAAACATTTTGATGCAAGTGGGCATTTTCTGAGACAGTTTCCATTTAATTGAAAAAATTAGTTTTCCATAAAAAAAAGCTTTGATGAAGACTTTGAACCAACTCTCCTACTAACATGCACATACACACTCACCATACATAAAACAATAGCATGATTATTTCTCTTCGTGCCTTACAGTATTGCTGGTATAAGCAATAAGGGGTTGGGGTTTTTTTGGCTCTTGTAACCTTCCTTCTATGGGAATACTCAGTGTAGTCTCTAAAGAGGCATACTTTGTTCCTTTCAGAACTCATAATTCATTTTTGAAAAATAATTTAGAATATCTATCAAAACCTACAAGCATTTGCTGAACTGGCGAAAAAGTTGTTCCTGGGTCTCAGTGCAGTATATTATTTCAAAGACTTCAGAAGTTGCTGTAGCTTTCTTGTTTTGAGGTCAATACATCACAAGTTCAGACTATAATGACAACTAACCACGAGCTATCCATGATTTTATCAGCATATAAAACAGTTGCCATCCAATCAATTGCATAACATTTATTATTACTGCTTATTGTTAGCTTTGAGAGGTCCCAGCTGAGATCCGAGTCCCATTGTGCTAGATACTGTGGTAAGGACCAATCCCTGACCCGTGGAGCTTACAATCTAAAAACAAGAGGTAGACTAAGAATGGGAAGGAAAAGTTACCACCACATATGCGTTTTGCAGGACTGACACTTCAGCTTTTGTGGCGGCAGGGGGGAATCAAATCCCTTGCATGGAGTAGGCTTTGAAGAAGACATTTGGAATATCCTGCAAAATGGAGGCTTGGATCATTTTTGCTCAACAGTTCACTTAGGCTAAATTCCAAGCGAACTTTGGTCAGTTTTAAATCAATGTTAGGCTGGATTATGGGTATGCCTGGAAGCCATGAGAGAAACCTGTTTTCTACACAAAGCCAGGTTAAGCTCAGGGAGGGGGGGAAAAAAAAAATCTCACAAACCTCAGGTCAAATGAAATCACCAAGTTGTGCAGGGCTTTACTTTAAATTTTTTATTGTCTCAATCAAATTTGATCATATCTTCCTTAGTTGCTAAGCTAGAAGACAGGCAATGTCATGGAAACAATGAAGTTCACCCTAGTGCAAAGGGCTAGCAAAAAGACTTCAGTCCCAGGTAAGCCTTCAAAATAAGGGTTTAAGTGGTCCCTGGGACTTGCGTTGGCGCTTTGCACAGGGATATATTTCACCATCAGTAACTAAATGCCATTTTCCCCAAAGGGTCTTATAACACAGCCTCTTAATTCAGATATTTTTCAGTCCCACGAAATGTAGGAATATGATATTTCTTCTTAAAATTAATTGACAAGCAAACAAAATTCTATATTAAAAAAAAGAGACTAAGGCCACTGTGAGGATGTTCCTTCAGAAGCAGGGCCGGCTCTAGGCACCAGCAAAACAAGCTGGTGCTTGGGGCGGCACATTTTTAGGGGCGGCATGGCCGGCGCCAGAATGCCGCCCCTAAAAATGTGCCCCGGCCGCCCTAGCTCACCTCCGCTGCTGCTGCTGCCACCACGCGCGAAACAGCTGATTCGCGCACCGCTACTCGCCCTCCCTCCCAGACTTTCAAGCCTGGGAGGGAGGGGGAGCAGCGGCGCGCGAATCAGCTGTTTCGCGCGCCGCGGCCACTCGGAGTCTCCCCCTCCCTCCCAGGCTCTCAAACCTGGGAGGGAGGGGGAGATCCCGAGCGGCCGCGGCGCGCGAAACAGCTGTTTCGCACGCCGCTGCTCCCCCTCCCAGGTTTGAGAGCCTGGGGGGAGGAGGCAGGGCTGGGGATTTGGGGAAGGGGCAGAGTTGAGGCGGGGCCGGGGGTGGGGGTAACTAAAAAAGGGGGGGGGGGGGCGGCCAAAATTGTTTTTGCCTTGGGCGGCAAAAATCCTAGAGCCGGCCCTGTTCAGAAGCACAGTCATAATAAAAGAGCATGAACAATTTTTTCCAAAAGGGAGATCTAGAATAAGAATAATTTTCTTTGTATTTAACACTTTCCTTTTGAATCCAGTATCCTTTCACTGAGTTGATTAATCTTAGGAAGGACATTTAGGGTACATGTACACTGCAGCTGGGAGGTGTAATTTCCAGTTGGGATATACATACATGCACTAGCTTGGTCAAGCTAGTGTGCTAAAAACAGCCGTGTGGCTACAGCTGCCTGGGCAACAGCAGAGGCTAGCCGCCTGAGTACATCTTGGATAAAATTGTACTCAGGCAGCAAGGCTGTGGTGCTACAGAGCTCGATCAGAGCTAGCACATGTACATCTATCTATCCAAGCTGGAAATTTTACCTCCTGCTTCAGTGTAAAGACACCCTTAGAAAAACCAAACTAATGGAAATGTAGACTTTCTGTTTTGAAAAATTTCAGTTTCCTTCCATCTTAGGAGAACATGCATTTGGTAAGCAAATTTCTCCTTGTTTTCTCTAATCTGAATGTAAAAGTCCTGCTTGGTTCGCTGAGAAGGATGCCCAAGTCTTTCTGATTGTTCATAGAGATCAGACAATAGCTTCAAAATTAGTTGTGAGTTGGAAAAATGTTTTCAGGTAACAGCATGCAATACTGCATACCTTCTTTGTATGTGAATGAAACAATCATTGTATCTGTGCCTAAAAATTGCACACCTAACCAAGTCATTACATCACTCTGTACAAGTCCTTTGTGTGGATGGGACATTGAATTCTTGTTTCATTGTTCCATGTATCACTCTTGCAGTATTTTTCCCCTGCTTGTCCCTGGTCCCTGGATACTCAACTTCCCCCACTCCTCTGGTCAGTGGAGTTTTTTGTGCCATGGTCTCCTTGAAACCATAGTGGGAGGGTGCCGGCAGGGCATATTCTCTGAGGGCCCTTAGACTTTGTAATTCACCCTCTCCCCATCAATGTTCAAAACAGCCCTCATCTATTGACCTTCTCAGAATCAGCGGGACTTCAACGGAGCAGAGGCATTATGCTGGCCCTCTACACGAGGATGAATTTCACTCTGAATCAATTACTGGCTGTAATTTATTTACCAAACTCAAGTAATAGGCTTTGGTTAGATTTAAACCAGCAAAAGGAAGGACAGCCTGGAGGTTAGGACACCTAGCTGGGACTTGGGAAACCCAGATACAATTCCCTGGTCCACCACAGACTCTCTATGTGATCTAGGGGATGTCATGCAGCCACTCAGTTCCCCATCTGTAAAATGGGGATGGTAGGGCAGTGTTATCTCACGGGGGTGCTGTGAGGATAAATACACAAAGGGTCGTGAGGCTGAGATACTACAGTAATGGAGGACATTACCAAGATATTTTATTTAGTCATGTCAGAGAGAGCACAACTGCAGAAGTCCCTCAAAATATCTGAAACTCTAAGGGATTCTTAAGTCATTCTAAAAATATATTACCAGGGAGGAAGGGCAGTGTGGCTGAATGTAAGACAGCATTGTTCTTCAGAAAAAAATGACATTTTTATTATTCCTCCTCTTTTGTAGCCTCCATTTTTTATCCACTTGCTCATTTCCACTCTATATACTACCGGAAGTCAACAGTATAACTCAAAGCTTTGTGAAGATATGTTTGTTCAGTAAACAAGTTAAATGTGTTTGTATAATTCTTACTGAAGTAAGATTTAGCCGTTGCTGAATGGCTACATGCTGTATATTTCTCTCTGCAGATATATACAAAAAAGGATTTAAAACAAACAAACAAGCCACCAAAAGTTTCCAGCCATGACTCTTATTATGAAGGAGAGAGAAAGTAAAAGAGGGTGACTGAGCATCTTTCAAAGGATGTGCAATACATTTCCATGACAACTGTACATGTACTGAATACAAGGACAAATGAAAAAAACAATAGAATTATGATGCAAATGTTTCAGAATGAAACACTGCATAAAAAACGTCAGACAGATTCTACTGTTGATGTTAAATGGAACTCTTTCCAGAATAAGAGACTGAGAAAGGTTGGCAGAATTTGACCCAGAGGTAGGAAAACAAACTAGTAAGATGATTTTCACGAGTGTTTGGCATAGGTCTAATACTGCTCCCACTAAGGCAGTCAGGCCGAGTGCTTTTGGAAATCCCACATATGTGCGTCACAGATTTTTAACGTTTGCAGATCCTTCCCCCAAACATTTGCACAGTTAATCTGTCCTCCCCAAAACCAGAAAGTTCTAGTGAGCTAGCCCATCCCATCAGACACGGGCAATAAAAAGTCAGGGATAAAAATGGTGAGACTTTGGAGATGAAGGAAAAGTCCCTCAATGGGTGAAATTCACCTCTGTACAGAAAGCCAGCTCAAGGTCCATGTATTACTTCAAGCCCACTTAAGTCCTCAAAATAGGGCTTGTGCTGGATCTCTACAGAGATATAAAATGCATCCAATTTGACTGTCTACCTCCAAATCAGAAATGGACAGTGTGGGGGAATAGGCCTGGCTGGCCATCCTTGCACCAATCAGAACATCGGCGAAGACTCGTCATATAGGCCTGCCTTGCAGGCCACAAGCCAGAACTAGCCTCCTGCCAAACTCGGTTAAGGGTCATGACCAGAGGAGGGGGGGGGGCAAGGAGGGAAAGTATAAAAAGCCCCAGCAGCAGCACTAATGAAATATGTTCATGGCTGATGAAATATAATAACCGCTTCTGTGAAGCAATAGGTAACTTTAGCTGAATGCAAACTGACTAAATGCAACTTCTCCTGTGAGCACCCTGTAATTCCAGCTAAATGCAAAACTAGCCAATTAGATACCTTCTTTGGGCGTCCTGTAATGAACCCCTATGCCCTATAATGGTAAAACCCCAGAAAAACAACATGCACCCTGCCGAGAAAAACACTCCTACTGATGCCAAGCACTGCCCATATCGGAAACCGCCAAGAAGCCCTCCACTCAATATGCACCCAATTCTCGTAAATTGATAGGGGAGGTATCGGGAAAAAGGGACAGACCCCAACTCTTATTTCACACAAATGATGTATAATTTGTACTATGCTTGCGGTTTGAAGGAATAAAAGCAGCCTGAGTGCTGTGCTAGGGGTGGTAGTTTTCGGACTGCTACCCCAATGCGTTGGTATGTATTGCAATAAACTGGCCTCAGGCTTGAGTCTGTGAACTAAAATCAATGCGTGGGTGACTTTTTCCACAACAACAGTTATACAGCATTGATACGCTATAGAACCAAACTGGTCCTAGTTGTTTCATTAGCAATAAGTGACACAGATGGTAGAGTTCTGACCTTTACTGAGCATGCAAAGAGGCCAGGGATACACGCTTAGAGGCCTGTGTTTGTTGGTAGCAGCCTGGTTGCAGCTTGCATTCCTGAGCACTTGCATCAAATTAGGTCCCTCTTTCTCCAGTTCCATTCATTGTACCACTACCCATAGATGTTTAAAATATTAATTTTGGCAGCATGATGCCATATCAATAAAATTACCTTTGGTGCATTCTCCACTTCGATCACAGGCCTGTTCAACACCCCATGACAACAGCACCCACTGTGGCCTTTGTGACCCCCCCAAAAAGTGCCAATCTGACTACTAAACATTGCAGGATTATGCAGAAGGGGAGGGGTACCAAAGGGGCTCTTTGCACCAGGCCTCCTATTACAGAAAGCTCTCAAGTCAATTGCCAGCAGTCAAATTCACAGGCGTGGCCTTTAATGCACAGTGGAAAGTATACATCAAGTGTGATGCACAGTGGAAAACATAATCCCCACTACATATACAAAATAAAGGGGGTATAAATTAGCTGTTACTACTCAATGGCTAGTAGTGAAGATGGTCTGGAATGGAAACCCATGGGTGTCCTTAAAACTTTGACCACCAGATGCTGGGATGGGAAGACAGGGGATGGATCACTCAATAACTGCTCTGTTCTGTTCCCTCCCTCTGAAGCATCTGGCATTGGCCACTGTTGGAAGACAGGCTACTGGACTAGATGGACCATTGGTCTGACCCAGTATGGCCATTCTTATGAGAATTGCTCTTCACTACAGTTGCATTTAGCGGCTGTTAGCTTAAGTGAATATTGTTCATGCGTCAGTACTGGAAGCATTTTGCTTTCCAACAGCTACTGCATACATATTACTTGCTTAAAGGCAATTCTTTGAAGTTTGTAATCTCTTCTCTTTCTTGTGTATTTGGTTTTTTTTTTTTTTTTCAAAAATGTGTGTGTTAATGCCTTACCAGGGTGAATTGTGCCTTGGCATTGTCTTTGATACTGTCTTGGTGTGTATTATAAAGATAACAAGAATTGTGGCTAATGGGAGTCTGAACAAGTCCCCAGACGCATTTTTCTTTTCAGCTCTTGTTTTACCAACAACTGATGGCATAGAGTGTTAACATGGAGCATCATTAGTATTACAGCTTGTATTAACTTTGCAGGAAGAAATATTTCTTCCAGCATTTCCACAGGACTTTTCACAGCAAAGTAACAGGTTTCTTGCTAAATAAGGGCTAGCTTCTTCCACTGTTAGTTACATTCAGTAGTGCTTTGCTTAGCGAGTACTCTCGCTCACTTTAATGGGACTACTTGAAGAGTACTGAACTGCTGAATGCTAGGGTGGAAGGAAGGAACCTTAAGTTTGTATGACCCAGGGAAACTGGTAACCAGAATTGTAAGGGCGGGAAATTGCTGGAGGAGTATTTGGAGTTTTTATGTTGCCTGGCTTACTGGCAGTGGGTTATATATTAATGGTACTGAAGAACTTGTACAGAGTGTGAAGAGGTGCCATTTTCATTTCCCTAGCATTTCTATAAAGCTAAGTAAATAATTAAGAACTCATTTGAACCATCAAACTTAATTCAATGTGAAGGCAAACCAAAAGTTTACAGACTCAATGTGTCCAGATATATTACTAATTCTTGTTAACAGAGACGATCCAACTCCTCTTGCCCACCAACATTCACAAAGGCTTCTCAAAACATATTTCCCTCTTTTCTGGTCAAAATTTGACTATATGGCACTTTTATCCAAATTTTATAAATTGAAAAACATTGACCAGCTCTAAATTCAACAACAAGAAAGAGGGAAGAATCTATTAGCTCACGTATCAGGTCTATAATATCTAAAGTCCCAAGAACTATATGTTTCAATGCCCACTGAGTCAGCTCAACCTTTTTTAAAGTAGATAAATAACCAAGTAATAAACAAATGAATATGATTGAAAGTGACTCTTTTGGATGACACTTCATCTAAATCACTCTGGTCCCCAAATTCAATGTTCATAGAATCTGCAAACCTCATGGCACAAGTTTCTCCTTAGTGGACAGCAAGAAAACAAATTCATCTTATTCACTGCTTCTATGAACTGAACCAGTGCCCATTGGAGTCAATGGAATGACGCCCGCTCACTTCAACTGTGTACCAAAAGAAAGATTCCTTTTCAGCGCTTTCAAAGTCAGGTTTGAAAAATGCACCTCTGCGAGTGCAGTCCCACTTGTTTCTCACCATAAGCTAAAGAGAGTTTTCACCAGCATAACCCATTCATTACTATATGTAGCACGGTGTTTAAACATATAAATTTTCTTGATAGATTGTCACTTCAATTAGTTTACCAGTTGATTTTGTGTAATTACAATTGTTTGTCATTTGGTTGTTCTCACTAATTTGTAGTCTCAATTATATAAATTAGATTGATTTATAGGTAGGTGTGTGTGTGTGTGTGTGTGTGTGTGTGTGTGTGGATTACCTTGTATACACAAATGGCAACTGGAGCTCTCCTTAGCCTGCTTGATCATTTCACTGCATTGCATACCCCCACTGGTGGTTTTTATTTTTCATCCTGGGTGATAAAAAGAGAAAGCACTGATCAGAACAGAGTGCTGGTATTCCTGAGACCAGATGTTCTTCCCTTGTTGCCTGGGCATTTTGGATAGGCTGAATTTTAGAGCAGGCAAGTGAGGCAACCCTTATTTAAAAAGAGGGATTATTCTTGCTTTAAAAGTGGTTAGAAAAGGACAGTGGGGGGTCAAAACTCTTGTGTTTTATTTTCAGCTCTGCCAATGACTCGGTGTGACACCTGGGGCAATTCACTTAACCTCTCTGTACCTCAATTAACTCAAGTGTAAAATAATTAATTCAGATTTATAATTATATAGCAGCTTTCATCAGGGGATCACAAACTGACTCAAGTTATTATTAATAATAGTTCCAAACACCAGAGTTCCCGGCAGTGTTACTAGTCTGCACAAGGCCATCACTTTAGAATGGACGCACATCACTCTGTGTTGTAAATGCTATATTGTATAAATATAGCATAAGCCGCAAATACCTCGAGGCCTGATTTTCCATTGCCATGTACCTTGTGTAATTATTATAGCTGTGTAAAATGGGTGTAAAACATTACCAGATCAGAATGGTAGTGTTCTGCATTCACTTTGCATCGGTGAAAATTTCTAGATAGGGTCCAGCCAAGAATTAGGACCCCAGATATTAGCATTCCATCAATGTTCCATCTGCGTATCATTAGTGTAAAGTATGCACATTCTGAAAAGTCATGAAAACATTTCTAATCAGATTAGGTTTTGCAAAACTAGAGTTGGCTGAAAAACAGAATTTCTGTCCAACTGAAAACTGAGGTTTTGGAAGAAAAATTCATCCTGAGTCAGGACAAAAAGTTAAAACCTTTAAATTTCTCATGGGACAGAAATTCGAAAAACAGCTCTATGCAAACCCCCTTGGTTGGCAACCAAAATATAATGCCTTGAGTGAGGGCTACATTGTGGCTTTGCTGCTAGCCTTTGAGAAAAAAATAAAAATAAAAATAAGAGGCAGTGCACAGCTGCACCATCCCAGGAACAATACAGGGACAGAACTATGCTGCACAATTACTGACCCACACCACTGGCAAATTATTTCTCACCCTTATGCCTAATCCGCTTCACTGGCTGGTGTGTGGAGAAGGGCAGAGTCTAGGTTCTATACACTCCCTCTCCACTCGTTGCCCACCCGCTTAGAGAGGAGAAAGGTGTAGTGGGCCCCCTGTGCCCAGAGCCAAGATCTGGTAGCACCACAGGGGCATTACTAGGGTCTGAATGGGGTGTGGGATAGTTTCTTACCCGCTCTTGTGTCTCTGCACAGGCACATAATCGAGCCCCAAACTGGCAGTGTAGGGAAGTCATTAAATAATATCTCATAGGGATATCGTGATGCTATATACATTGGAAGTGGAGTCGTGCACGTAACAACTTCCATTTTGAGGGAAAATCTACAATTTCTACATTTGTTTTTAAAGTTCATTGGAGGCTGGAAGTGGTGTCAACCGAAACATTTTGTTTTCATTTCAAATTTGTTTTGATTATAACATAATGTTGTATAAAATACATTTCAAATCAAAAAGTCACCTCAAAATGGATATGTTCCATTCTGAAAGCGTCAAAAGGTTCCTCTCCCCCACGCCAGTAACAAAATGTAGTCAAAATAGACACGTTCCCACGGAAAGTTTCAATTTGGATGAAACCACATTTTTCGATGGAAAAGTGTTCCATCAGAAAGTTTTTGACCAGCTCTAATTAAAAGATTTTGAGATGCACAGATACTACAGTAATAAGGTCATGGAACTACAACAGACAGATCCCTACAGCGAAATTACGGGAATAAAATGACACCTTAAATCGTCTCAGGCAGAAATTAACTAGTTAGATTCTTAAGAGATGCATGTCTTAAAAAACCCCCACAACTCATCAACCTTTTTAAAGTTTACCACATAGTATACCCAAAAAAAAAAGTGCCCCCCCCCCCGAAAAAAAAGACACAACTAAGAAGTGGCACAGGATTGCTGCCAAATCAAAGCCCCCTCTATACCTTGCAGCATTAGGAAATCTGACAGCTCTTGGGTTTACTATAAATAAATAAAAGATGGAGGCCTAATACTCCTCTTGCTTACAGCAGTGTAAATCAGGAGTAACTCCATAGTGAGTGCAGTGGAATTCTGCTGGAGTAAAGGAGAGGAAATCAGGCTTAGGGTTCCATAAAACCAGAACATCAGGCTCAGGATGGTCTAACTGCGGTCTCATCAGACAATTGGAGAGAAGAAACAATGTCTAGAAAACTATAATTTAATTGCAGAGTTCTGATCATATCAGACCGAACCTGAAGTGATTCCGGAGCGGGTTCTTAAAGATTGAATTATTACTTGGGCATGGAGTCACCAGAAAGAGACCAACACCATCCTCTATTCTATATATTATATTTTATTATTTTAGATATACATTATCTGCCTACAGCATCTCCCTAGTTAGCAGGTTGTTTACTCAATATGTTGCTTGGATGAGTGCTCTGGGGCATAGGTGCCAGGTAAACAGGCTTTTACTACTAGCATCTGAAATAACATAGCAATTGTCAGCTCATTAGCGATCAGTCTCATCCCTGGAACAGAAGAGTGCATGTGTTACGGCCACATGCTGTGTTACATCTCATCATATCCCTTTGACATGAGGATAATGAGGGTTCAAATCAAAGGATTTTTGTTACTCTTTGTTATGCTTTTCAACCATCATGACTGCTGGGCAGGGATGCAGATAACCTCTTGGATTTAGTGCAGATGGTGCCTTTACCCCCACACTATATTCATAAAGATGGTGCAGCTGCAGGATAGGTTTTCTCTTTATATCCCACACTTCTCTTTGTATACAGTATTGAAGCTGTGTATAAAAAATAAAACAAAAAACACATATACCTCTGCCCTTTCAAGGTAAGTTCTTCATTTTTTTTCCCCTGCAAGACAGGTGTCACTTCAAGTTGCTAGGTCTTGTCGACTGTAATGGAAATAGACCTGATCCTCAGGTAATTTAAATCACTGTAGTTCCATTAATTTCAGCTACACTGATTTACATTAGCTGAGAATCTGGCCCACTGAGCTTAAAATAAATGTAGGATTTTTCCATAGTCTCCACATACTTGGCAAACTTGTTTATAATTTAGTTCTCTCGCTAGTGTAGATTGGGAGTACAATTTTCAAAGGTGCTTGGGTGATTTATGATCCTAAATCCCATTGTAAGTCAATGGGCGTCAACATTTCACACAGCTGGGAAAAGCTCCTGGGACGAATCCATGTTTTGTTTTGTTTTGCTTTGCATACAGAACCCAAACTCCCCACTTTTAACGCCAGGGTCTCAGACTCACCCATCATTTCTACTCCTTGGTACCTGCCTCTGGAAATTTCCATTACATGCATCTGACGAAGTGGGCATTCACCCACGAAAGCTTATGCTCCAATACATCTGTTAGTCTTAAAGGTGCCACAGGATCCTCTGTTGCTTTTTACAGATCCAGACTAACACGGCTACCCCTCTGATACTTGCCATCATTTCTACTCCTTTTTATTTACATATTATGCTTGTAGACAGCAATACAAATTGCTTGCTAACCCGGGTTTCCCAGGAGCTAATGTTTGTTTTTCTCCTCTGTTCAAATGCTGCAACCATCTTCTTCCTGAAAGGCCCGAAAAAAGGAAGCAAGAGACAGGAGCTGGAAGTTCCATACTCCAGCTATTATTCTTACAGGGCGGAAAGGTATGCTGCCTTTGCATCAGTCTAGGCAAACAAAACTTATTACAAACAAGTTCACAACAACCCAACTTAAAGTCCACAGACCAGGTTGTTTTAATCAGTCTCTCTAACCTGTCGAAACACGAACCAGGTGGATCTCTTCTTAGTGCTCCAGTTGGCTAGCAGAGTCCCTGCTTCCTCAATCTCCGGAAGTACTTCTCTCCAGCCCCCTGCTGTCTTCTGAGAAGACTGCTTTTGTAGGAGCTGTATTCAGTTTCACCTGCAGCATGCTTGGCTTCCTAGTCTCCACCTTAATCTCTTCCTTACCTTTTGTATGCCTACCACCCATCATGGGAATGAAATCCATATACGTATGGCTAAGTGTCACCTCCAGCAGCTCATGTGGGAAATAATGAGCACAACCTGTTCCCGGTGGAGTTAAACAAAAACAGCCCCTCTTCCCCCCCCAAAAAAAACCCTCCCACCCCCAGCAACCTCCCAACAAAACATGCAGACAGAGAATGCAGTGAAGAACCACAGGTTCTGAGCAAAACACACACACAATGGAGTTTCCTCCTCCTTCCCCCACCCTTCTGCTTTCAAAATCAACAACACTTTGGGAAACAGTCAGGATCCCTAATTCACCCATTGTCTAGGTTGTTCCTAAATATCAGATGCTGCTTTGAAGCAATCCTGCCAATGAACAATCATTCTGTCTCAGCAACTGTTGGGTGTTATTAATAGCCTGTCTTGTATATTCACATTTCTCCCAGTTGAACAGATATATTTAGTTCCAAGAATCAGAGAAATTAGATGAAAGAGGCAGATTAGGTTATCTACTGCAATGGTCCTCAATCCTTCCAGATGATTGTACCCCTTTCAGAAGTCTGATTTGTTTTATGTACCCCCAAGTTTCACCTCACTTAAAAACTACTTGCTTACAAGATCAGATATAAAAATACAAGTGTCACACCATATTATTACCGAAACATTGCTTACTTTCTCATTTTTACCATATAATAATATATCAATTGGAATATAAATACTGTACTTACATTTCAGAATATAGAGCAGTATAAAGTTATTGTCTGTATGAAATTTTAGTTTGTACCGCCTTTTAGTGCTTTTTATGTAGCCTGTTGTAAAACTAGGCAAAATATCTAGATGAGTTGATGTATCCCCTGGAAGACCTCTACATACCCTGGTTGAGAACCACTGATCTACTGGTGCTGCAAGACCATGTTAGCTGACGGGGGGTTGTGTGAACTGTTTTCTGATGGCAGTACTCTCTGCTCAACATTTTCTGAAGTGATTCACAATTTTGGGGTCCTACTTGAGACCCAATTTTCAGAAGTAATTGCTCATCACTTTTTGAATATCAGACCCGCATTAAGATGTCTGAAGTTCCCCAAATCATTAGTCATGTTTTTTTTAAAATTTAGTCCCTTGTGTTTTGTTTCAATTTGCAGGTTTGGCTGAACCCTAAAATTTAAATGGACTTCGCACTGAAATACAGATGTCTCACCTTGTCATGAAAGCTAAACCACAGCATTCAGCCGGAAGAACTGCATGGAGCTCAAAGTTTTGCAGATTAGTTTTGGAATGCTTACAACTAGTCTGAGTTCACAAACCCTTTTCTCCATGCAACTGAAACCAATGGTGTCCCCCCCTTCCCAAGGAATACCATGTTTTATATAAAAGGTTTTCTAACTAAAGAGAATCCTGGGATCTTGGTTTGGGAAATTGGGATAGGGATCCAGTTCTGAACTTGGCAACTCAGGTCCATCTCTACAACTGAGTTCAACCCAGCGTTTTGCAAAAGCACTGTTAAAATGACCATAGAAGCAACCATGAGTCACTTAAAATCTGGTTACTACAAAGTAGGAGAACAATAAGCTGCTGCTGTAAATTCTGCAGGTTGTCAATAAGAACACACACTTAGGTTTATGCTAAGGAGACCCTGGATAGCACTACTTCTTCACACATATATTGATGGAATTGTGTTTAGTTGACTGTTCCATGCTACAGGAGTGAGAGTATGATTCAGGAGCCTTGCCAGTTCAGAAATATAACAAACACTTCACCTGCTTGCTTCACCACAGGTCTGCCAGAAACCTAATAGAATCAGATGCTTTCTGAATGGACACATAATCTCTAAATAAGCAGCTCCATATTAGTGCTTAGCCTTGATGCTGACCTTTGCTGTGTTCATTCCTCCATGGTAATGTAGGATTATGAAGAGTAACACCTCCAAATATATATCTACACACACACACAATATTTTTTATACTGTGCATGTATATGTAGATATATACATTTTTTAAGCGGTAACTGTGTGCTTGGAGCGCTAGCCTAGGACTTGGGATATTTAGGTTCAAATCCCCTGTGCCATCATAGACTTGCTGTGAGGCATTGGGCAGGTCACTTATTTTCTCTGTACCTCAGTTCCCCATCTGTAAAAAGGGGATAATAGCACTGCTGTGCTTCACAGAGCTGGTGGGAAGATAAATACATTAAAGCTTGTGAAGCATGACGCTACTATGCTAATGGGGGCCATATAGGTGCTTAGATTGCTGCCTTAAAGTGTTTCAATCAATCTGATCTTCATACATAGAGATTAGCGTAGTAGGAAAGGATAGCCTTGTGGTTAAACCACTGCACTGAGATTCAGGAGAGCTGGGTTCAAATACCAACTCTCCCTTGGTAACCTTACACAAGTCATTTAATCTTTCCATCTGTAAAATGGGAATATCATCATCATCTCCTTCCATCTGCCAGGCCTATTTAGGGTATAGAGCTCTTTGGGGCAGGGATTGTCTCTCACTGTGTGTACGCTCCTTAGCATGATGGAGCCACAAAGAACATAATGACCCGAGGAGACTGGGTTGAAAAAAAGAGGGAGGATCATGAGCCTGCTAAGAGGGAGGAAGGAAGGAGAAGAGATTGCAGACACCACAAGAAAGCCAACATAGTGCCTGAAACAAGGGAGGAGAAGATAAGGGTAATATACTTGATGAAGTTACACAGAAAGATTGACTGTAGAAATCTGTCCAGACCATTTATTCCTCTGCAAATGACTGGATAGATTCATTACAGATTCTGCCTTTGTTGCTCTTGAAAAATGAAAATGCTAATTGGTTTACTTGAAGTTTAATTGAAAATTAATACAATTTCACTGGAGATTTGTTGACTAGGATTCAAGTTAAAATGACATTTGATTCAAGTCGTACTAAAATCTGCTCAAGGACAGAAATTTAAGGACAGCAATTTCGAAGACAGTAGCTTGTTTTTTGTTGTTTTTTTTAAAGCTGACATGTTTATGTATTATTTCTAATAATGTTTTATATCTGTTCGCCATAAGCTGGGAATGGGCAACAGGGGATGGATTGTTCTGTTCATTCCCTCTGAAGTACCTGGCATTGGCCACTACTGGAAGACACAATAATAGGCTAGATGGACCGTTGCTCTGACCCAGTATGGCCGTTCTTACGTTCTTATATTTTATCTGCTGCTTTTAAAGGGGATTGGGATATAGGATATAGCAGGGTGACATACAGCAAGACTCTATTGCCTCCTCTTATTGCCTGTATGATTCAATCAAAAGTACTTAGCCATACTAACCAGGTCATTGTATACATATTTAACAGCATCCCTGAATGGTTCATGTGAAGGGATTGAGACCAGGACCTCTGGATCCTAAAGCATGAGCCTCTTCTGCTTTAGCTAAAGAAACAGGTTAATTAGCAGATTCAAACATCTATACCCAATCCTGCCACTAGAAGGAGACAAAGCTATACTGTGTTAGCACAGGTTGTTATTTTGATTATTATTATTATTTTTAGTTCTGGCAGCATGCTTAGCTGGGTATACATTATACAAAAAAAATACAGTGAGGCTTTAAGATTGAAACCATCCCAACAGCTTATATGCATGCATACAGCTTACCGGGTGTCATCCATCTTCCACATGGAGACCCTGGTAGATTCCATGGTACTTCAAGCCCTTTCTGAAGGGACTCTTGGTCAAAGTTTCATGTCAGTTCTTGGATCAAGTGTGTGACCTCTCTCACTGTGTCAGGGTGGTTACTTTATACAGTTAAGAGTTCTCTTGTTTGTCAGGCCTCTTTAACAAGTCAAAACCAGTTTAAGCTAGTACCCCTACGGGGTGAAACTTCCACTGAGTTGTTACCTGCATTAGGGATTTGCATTAATTAATTTCTAATGATTTTAGCTCCTGCAGGAAACTCTATAGTTCTCCATGGAGCTAGGAATACAGTCTCTAGCAAGCCCATAGAGATAGATATAACATTTATAAAGTAGATGCAATAGTTTTTGAATATTCCATGTGTCCACATAATCTGTCACAAGCGTAATTTAGATACTGATCCTACAAATGCTTACACAGATGCTTAGCTTTGCTCAGGTAATACAGCAAAATGACTTCCAATGGGACTATTCACATGGGAAAAGTTTATCAGTTGCATAAGTATTTGCAGGACTGTGGACTTGTAGTTTGGTTTTTATTTTTTGCATTTTGAATTATAAACTCACTTTTGGTGGTCCTAGCTCACTTCTGGTTACATAGGTAAATCCCTGATCGTCACAAAATAATAAGCTGATATTCCCTCTTGGAATTCTTTTCTAGAGCATGGATATGACCCCTTACATGCTTTAAACAACAAAATCCCAGGCCTGTTTCTACCTTGCATCCTCCTTGATTTCAAATGAGTCAGAGGAAAAAAGTTGCCTCTTCTTTTTTAAAGGAAGAGACAGAAATGAAACAAAACCAAACCTCAAACATGGCCCTTATCCTGCAATGACTTCTACATAATCAAAGACCTTTTCTAGATCCCCTCTGACTTCTGCACAAAGCTCAGTGCAAGGTTGGGCTCTAACTCATCTATCATATCTTGAACTATGTTACCATTCTGTGTTTGGGGAAGATTTACTATCATGCTTGGAGAAAGTGGGTGTAGCAACCAGCATGGAACTTGGAGGGAGGAGGCGAGGTTACAGGAAGAACAACTTTGGAGGATGTTGTCTGTGTCTGTGTGCATATGGCTTGACTGCTAGCTGTAGCATCTCTGTAAAAAGTTCTCTAAATAAAGTGCCAGTTTAGTTTTAGAAACACTGAGTCCTCTCATGTTATTACCCAGCAGGCGGTATATGAAATAGCAGAGACCCTAACGACTCTTCCTGGTCCCTCTCAATTCACAGATTCTAAAACCAGAAGGGACCATTGTGATCATCTAGTCTTACCTCCTATATAGCACATGCCAGAGAACTTCCCCAAAATAATTCCAAGAACAGCTTTTTTAGAAAATCATTCTGTCTTGATTTAAAAATTGTCAGTGATGGAGAATCTACCATGACCATGGTAAATTGTTCCAATGGTTAATTATTCTCACCGTTAAAAATTTACACCTTATTTCCAGTCTGAATTTGTCTAGCTTCTTCTTCCAGGCATTGGATGGTATTATACCTTTCTCTGCTAGACTCAAGAGCCCATTATTAAATATTTGTTCCCCATGGAGGTACTTATAGACTGTCATCAAGTCACCCTCAACCTTCTCTTTGTTAAGCTGAATAGATTGAGCTCTTTGAGTCTGTCGAGGATCCAAGTATAGGGAGGCCAACATCATGGAGATGGATGATATCCCCTTCGCAGCCCACGTGCAGAACCACGTTTGCTCTAGTGTATGTGGCAGGTGTGTTTGTGTGTCAAAATTTTTATTTATTTAATTTAAAATTTAATCTAGACCTTAGTCACTCTTCTCTCTATATTTGTTTTCTTATGCTGAAAGGTGTTGACAGCTGCCTTCAACAGATTCTTGGACCGAAAGATAATCACAGATCTCGTTAAAGCCAATGGCTGTGCCAAACGTTCTCTTTCCGTCTCGTCAAAAGTAGCAATCAAACCCCTAAAACCCCTAAAACCCCATAAACAATAGCACAATCTTCAAATACTGCTCAGAATAACACAATTGCCACCAGTGGCCAAGAGAGAACAGGTATAAACTCTCCTCTATTACAGTAGTAAGAATTCTCTGTTGAAGGGAAACAACATTTAACGCTTCTTGCTAAAAAGTGCATTGCGACGTTGGACCTGTGCCTCCTGAGTTCTTGCTTTACAGCTCTGTACGCAGCTGAATATAAAAAAGTGCTGGATCAAAGCCAGTTGCTAGTGCTGTTTTCTATTTGTTTCACCTGAAAGCAAGTCTAGGTGGAAGGTTAATTCCTGAAGCTCCAAAGTGCTAGAAACCCTATTACACAAGCTGGAAAAGCAATACCTTTCATTCAAGCTATAATTACAGGAATTTCTTAGTTTGGGACAGCTATTCTACCAATACCAAGATTTGTTTTTTGTTCCTGTCTAAAAATGCACATAGACTATCCACTGTAAGTCTGATGCAAAGCCCACTGAGTCTTCCCATTGTCTCCACTGGGCTTTGAATGTCATCTTTGAGGACTGAAGGCCCAATATTGAACCAATATAGTCAACAGTAGTTTTTACACAGACATCAATGACAGGAGGATGGGACTATCTGGAACGCTGCTCAATGACACCAGCTCAAGATCTGGCTGTACAATGCTAATAGCCATCTTGAACTTACACGAAGTCTTATCTAACCACCCCAGTGACGTTAGCTAGTACGATGAACACACAGTGCATTAAAAAACCTCACAAGTACATTAGGAAATTTTTATCAACAATCATCTTGCAAACAGCGCTCCCCCTTCATATTTCTGAAATAAACATTTAACTGACCGTATTTTCTGCCTGTGCAGAATGAGGGAGATATCTGTAATATGTATGTGACTATCATATGTACATGGGTTTACCTGTGTGCTATTACCCTGTCTGACTGAATGGAACTCCCAGGATGCTGCTAGGAGGTAAAACAAACAGGAAACGAAACAATGGTAGAGATAATCCACCTAGGGTGAACAACTTCAAGGGAATTCAGATAACAATGGCTAGGCCAACAAATAGGAAGATGCTATTTTCCAGATGCCAGGCAGAATCACACAGCTAGTTTGCCAAGGCTGAAAGCCTATCAAAAGAGCATAAACAGTTAGAAAGAGCCTCCTGGAAACAAGAAAGGAAGAATGAGTTCCGAGCAGCTGCTCAGGGTTATCTGCTTCTCTTAGCCCAGAGATGGAGGTAACTGGACTGAATGGAATTTACCAAAGCTTGCAAGGACAGGTTAAGGTTTAGGTATGGGGAAATATGCCTAAAGGCCTGCATTGTTTTAACCCCCATCTCTGATTTAGACTCAGACTTCAAGGCCAGAAGGGACCATCAGGATCATCTAGTCTGGGTGAATAAATAATGTTTTGTTTTGAAGAAACTATTTCAGAATCACTTTAACCAGCCACTACTCACTGGACCCTAGAGGAAAAGAGATTGTGGTGCAAACACAGTTGGGCCTGTTGTATTAACATGACTGAGAAACAGGGGAGCTTCCATCCAGAGATCCAGTTCCAACGTGGTTGAATCATCGGGGTCCACCCTTGAGAGAGTTGAAGCAAGCCAGGTCTGTCACCTAAGAGGTGCACTCCAGAGGGACAAAAAAGGGATCTAAGGCACAACTTGCCCTGTCACATTTTCCAATTTGGTCATTTGTTTTTCTTTTTAAATCAGTTTTTTTAAACCATGTGAATTTAGTGACGGAGAAAGGGGATTGGTTGACAATCCTCGACCCTGAAATCCTCCAATGAGCACAGAAAATAGAGCATAGACATATCAGGGCTCACTCCCCCACACAGTGAGCTGGGGGCACTACTTGTACTGAAGAAGAAAGTCTTGGTATGGAACATAGGAATGACCAACTTGGATCAGAACAATGGCCCATTTTCTCTAGTGTTCCATCTCTAACAGTGGCCAGCACCATATGCTTCAGAGAATGATCCAAAAACTCCACAATAGGCAGAACTGTCCCTCATGAAGTCCTTGTCCTAATCCCCATGGCCATCAGTGTAAGCCCTAAAGTATGAATGTGTGTCTTCTGGAGAGCAAGGATGTTAAAGTAATAGCCTGGGACTTGGGAAATGCATATTCAATTCCTAGTTCCACCACAGACTTCCTCTGTGACCTTGGGCAAGTCACTTAGCTTCTCTGTGCCTGAGTTCCCCATATGAAAGATGAAGCAACTAGCACTCCCATCTCTCACCAAAGTGTCGTGAGGATAAATACATTGAAGATTGTCAGGTGCTCAGCTACTACAGTAATGGGGCACCATATAAGTTCTTCAAATAGACAGGTGGGACTCGGTAGTTGTATCCGCAACATTCCTTAACCTGTCTGCTGCAATTAGGTGACAATTAGTACCCAGGGCTGGTCAAAAAATGATAAAACTTTTAAAATTATTTTGTTACATCGTTTTGTCCAAAATTTTAATTCTTGAAAAAAAGGTTGACCAGGTATAGTGAGACAAGCCTTTTGGAAATTGCAGGTAATGGGACCAAGTGGGGCCACAACGGACTTATAGAAATGAATTGGATTCACTGAATAGTTATTTGGTCAACATTACTATGACAACCCATTAGGATGACATTTGATATTTGCATGCACCACATTACAATTTCAATGCAATAACGTAAGAATGGGTCATGTAAGTCCAGTCTCAATTAACACACATGGGTACTTACTCTTTCCTTCTGGCTGACTTGATTGCTTCTTTTCCACTCATGAGGGTAATTCAGCACTAATTGAAAATTTCTATTGATCTGAACCACAGAGCTATCCAGTCTGAACATTTTCAGTATTAGCCAACTAGGAAAATAAAAGGACATCCTAAATTACCCACTTAATTTTTTGCTATCAAATTCCTACATCAGTTTTTCTGGGAGATCAAAGGATGGTAGAATTCGAGCTGTATGCGTTGAAATGTAATCTTTCTTTTCTGTTTATTTCAACCATGCTGTATTTGGCGCACGTGGTAACTATATCAAGCCCAGATTTTCAAAGGACCTCACTGTCCCAATACCTCCCATTTCGGGACCTGATGAAATGTCCCTATTTTCCAGAGGTCTGAGCACTTAGCAGAACCCACTATTCTTAAACATGCCAAGTATGTTTTTTCACTTGAATTTGGAAAATCTGGCCAATTATTTTATTTACTTTCCTGTCTAAGGTAGGAGCTCATGGAATTTGTAAGGGATCTATGGTACTTTTATATTCTAAGGTCTCAATGCTGCAAAGACTCATGTACATGCTCAACATGTGTAGATCCACTGAGTTAACAAAGTTCAGTATGAGCAGAAGTCTTTGCAGAATCAGGGACGAAGTCACTGGTTTGATCGTAGTGCAGGTGGTTCGTGTCTGAAGGGTATTACTAGCCATTGGCTGTTTAGTGGCTTATGTGAAATGAGTTGCTTGTCTCAGACTAGTGGCACATATCATAAGAAAGTGCGACCACACTTAAGTCTCCTTGTTTTAAGTCTCAGAAGAGAAGGAAAGGACTGTGCCATGAAGACTTAACTATCTTCTCCTCCATGACAGGGAATCCATCCACAAAAGAGTTGAGCCAGGAAGATGAAGTTTGCACCAATTGATCCTGCCCAGGCTGAATTTTTGTATTAAAAAAAAAAAAGGAGGAGGAATTCATGCTACAGGGCTGTCATGCTGCATTTTCCCCCATCAATAAATTCATACAAGGGGGGGGGAACTAGGAAGGAGGGGAAAAATTCCTGCATATCCTGTAAGTGATGTATAAACTGGAGAGACAAATCTTGACCTTCTTAATGTGTAATAGAGGAGTTGCACTTGGTACCCAAAAAGAAAAGATTTCATCTCTCTGTTTGATCTTGTTGACTCTTTACTAGAGCTGAGGAAATTGATTTTTTTTCAGTTTTATGGCCAAAAATCCATCCAATTTATGTTCTCACTTTTTTACACCACATTAAACAAAAAAAAACGTTTTATGGCAAAATTATTTTAAAAATATTTTTCCATTTCATTTTCAGGTGTTTTTAACCCTGTTTTGAAAGGAAACATTTTGACTTTTGAAATGTAGCTAGATTTTTTTTTTTAAGTGCTGGAAAAAGTGACTTTTTCAAGAATGATTCTCTCCAGCTCCCCCACCACCACCACCCACCAGAACTATTCACCATATCAACCAACCCAAAACTGCATTTTTCAGCTCAAAAAATTTCACTCAGCTCTAATGCCTTACTAGAACAAGGGGAATAATTAAAAAACAAACAATCTGGAAAAATAATGGCATATATTCGAATCCTAGAAGATTAGGGTTGGAAGAGACCTCAGGAGGTCATCTAGTCTAAACCCCTGCTCAAAGCAGGACTAACCCCAACTAAATCATCCCAGCCAGGGCTTTGTCAAACCAGGCCTTAAAAACCTCTAAGGATGGAGATTCTACCACCTCCCTAGGTAACCCATTCCAGTGCTTCACCACCCTCCTAGTGAAATAGTGTTTCCTAATATCCAACCTAAACCTCCCCCGACTGCAACTTGAGACCATTGCTCCTTGTTCTGTCATCTGCCACCACTGAGAACAGCTGAGCTCCATCCTCTTTGGAAGCCCCCTTCAGGTAGTTGAAGGCTGCTATCAAATCCCCCCTCACTCTTCTCTTCTGCAGACTAAATAAGCCCAGTTCACTCAGCCTCTCCTCATAAGTCATGTGCCCCAGCCCCCTAATCATTTCCGTTGCCCTCCGCTGGACTCTCTCCAATTTGTCCACATCCTTTCTGTAGTGGGGGGACCAAAACTGGACACAATACTCCAGATGTGGCCTCACCAGTGCCGAACAGAGGGGAATAATCACTTCCCTCAATCTGCTGGCAATGCTCCTACTAATGCAGCCCAATATGCCATTAGCCTTCTTGGCAACAAGGGCACATTGTTGACTCTCATTCAGCTTCTTGTCCACTGTAATCCCCAGGTCCTTTTCTGCAGAACTGCTGCTTAGCCAGTCAGTCCCCAGCCTGTAGCAGTGCATGGGATTCTTCTGTCCTAAGTGCAGGACTCTGCATTTGTCCTTGTTGAACCTCATCAGATTTCATAGATTCATAGAATCTAGGACCGGAAGGGACCTCGAGAGGTCATCGAGTCCAGTCCCCTGCCCGCATGGCAGGACCAAATACTGTCTAGACCATCCCTGATAGACATTTATCTAACCTACTCTTAAATATCTCCAGAGATGGAGATTCCACAACCTCCCTAGGCAATTTATTCCAGTGTTTAACCACCCTGACAGTTAGGAACTTTTTCCTAATGTCCAACCTAGACCTCCCTTGCTGCAGTTTAAGCCCATTGCTTCTTGTTCTATCCTCAGAGGCTAAGGTGAACAAGTTTTCTCCCTCCTCCTTATGACACCCTTTTAGATACCTGAAAACTGCTATCATGTCCCCTCTCAGTCTTCTCTTTTCCAAACTAAACAAACCCAATTCTTTCAGCCTTCCTTCATAGGTCATGTTCTCAAGACCTTTAATCATTCTTGTTGCTCTTCTCTAAACCCTTTCCAATTTCTCCAATTTCCCTTTCCAATTTCTTTTGGCCCAATCCTCTAATTTGTCTAGGTCACTCTGAACCCTATCTCTCCCCATTAGCAGATGGTTATAATCACAATATATTAGCCGATGGTTATAATGACAAAAGGTGAATTTCACTCCTATGCCAAAGACAAGCAGAGGGTCTTTTCATCTCAAGTCCCTCTGAAGACCTGATAGACCACAGCTGATGATGGAGCCTAGCTGAGAACGAACAGGCAAGGCTAATATAAGGCCAGGAAGGGGCTGCAGTGAGGGAACATGTAGTCTTATCTGGACATTAGAGAAGGAAGGAAACCTTGGGGAGAGAGTGTAGGAAAAGATTCAGGGAAACAGCAGCAGGGTTTACAATGGTGCAGACCTTGGATGCTGATTATAGAGTCCCCGAGCTGGAACCTGGTGTAGACAGTGTGTCTGGGTTCCCCTACCAGCCACTGGAGAAGTGGTACCATCTGGGCAGTGAATGGGAAGACTTTCTGTACAAACGGTCTCAGGAAGACTTTTGACACCCAAGAAAGGGGTAAACACACAGTGACCTGGCTGGAGGGCCATGCCGTGAAGGGAGAGTATCTGGAGTTTCACAGAGTGAGAGAAAGTGGTTGGGGTGTTTGACCTGGAAGGAGCTAATCCCCAGAGCAATCAGGAAAAGGTGACCTAGTGGTGAGTGGGACCCCAGGACAGCCCATCTCTAGGAATTACCCTCAATTATATTAAGAAGATTCTACATCAGGATATATCTATTGCAACTTAACCACCAGCACCACCCCCTGAAATGAATCAAGCTTTCTCAAAGTGAATTACAGATCAGAGCGAGTTTTGATAATGCCTCCTGAAGCAATTCACAAGAGTTCCCAGATTAAAATGTGTGCACATAAAACATCAGGGAACACGATAACTATTTATCTACTCATACGAAAGAAGTTCGGTATCTGAAAAAGGGCGAGGCTCACCCAGTGCCTGGTTGCATAGTTTTTTACTGTGGCTTTGCAACCTAAATGAATACTTGGATTGTGATGAATAGCAGCAGTATAAATACCAACTTGCAGTTGGAATCCAGCTTCCCCACTGACACCAGGTATACGATCCAAGACGGTGCAGATGGAATGTCAGCTAGGACATGGCTTAATGACCACTGCATGAGCTTTAAAGAGGAAAGGAAATACATTTTTCACACCTACTGTCACTTACAGGGACAGAGTCCAAAAAGTAGGTCATTTACAAAGCAGTTAAAAAAAAATAAGGCCAAGATTTTCAGAAGTCACTAATGATTTTGGGTGCTGAATCTCTGACACCCTAAAAAGGCCTGCTGGTCTGAAAGGGAGTGCTATCCTCTGAAAACAAAATCAGACCCCTTTAAAAATATTTCAGGTTGGGCACCCAAGAAGTGATCCCCCCAAATCATTGGTCACCTTTGAAAACCTTGATCCGAGTCCATAATTTTGAGGGGGCAGGCATTTGTGACCTACATTCCTGATGACAATCACAGCTGCCTGACATAGATAGTGGCAAATCTGGCACATTGTGCGACCTTCATCAAATCCGTTAGTCTCTTTGTGCCCCTCCGTAAAGCTGATATAATGTTTACCTGGTTCATACACAGTAGTAAGGATTTAGTTTCAAATTTATGTTAGAGAGAATTCAGCCAGCATAAAAGTAGATAGGATTTGTAACAGTATGTTCCCTGCATGAAACTGGCCTACTTCTTTGATGCTTCATGAAAATGGGACAGTCTGTATTGTAAAATGGCATGGAATTTATACAATGAAACTTTTACACAGGGTAAAAGTTTAGGCACGCAGCGTTTTTGTAGTTGTGTTGGTCCCAGGACATTAGAGAAACAAGGTGGGTGCGGCAATCTCTTTTATTGAACCAACTTCTGAGTAAGCTCGGAAGCTTGCCTCTCTCACCAACAGAAAAAAAGATATTACACTATTCTGGGAAGGAGAAGGTCACCCTGTGCAAAGTAACCCAGCACAACCCCTTTCCAGGTGTTAACTCTCACTTAAGCCCTCAAGACACTGCTTAAATGGGATTTAAGCTGTTTATAGTCCTTCCTCCTTTAGCCCGCAGCACAGGGGTGATTTTCACTCTGTGTGAATAGCAGGCAAATAAAGACTGACACTGTCATATCAGTTGGCTGGTTAAATTACGAGCCAAAAAAACAAAGCGATAGGCTGAAATCTGGCCATGTAGCAGATGTTATATAACAAGTGAACATGAGGCTTAAATAATGACATGAGTTGGAATCGAAAGGATTAGTTTATTTGCAACAAAAGCAAGAGGAATGAGGCAACATGAAGCAGAACAAACTAACTTTGGGACAAGTAAATCAGATCTGAAGCTTGAAGATATAATGTTGCACAAGAGACTGGGAATATCAGTGGAATTTTTTTATTCTAAAATATCCAGATTGATCAACATGATTTTTGAGTCACTGAACAATGAACGATACAGGGCCTGCTCTTGTGTAGTGCTTAATATCAAGTCCCACTGCCTTCAATGTCTCACAGACTGAGTCCAATTTAAGAGGTAAAGGAAAGGCATGGCCAGTGAAATAAGTATGGGAATAACTTACAAAGTAATGGGTTTGTTTGAAGAATTTAAGCTGATTAACCAACGAAATGTTTTTGGAAGGAAACTATTGGTTGTTCAACAACCCTAAACGAAGAGGCAAAGGCAGGTATCCTAGTTATAGGATTGTTTGAGAGGTTATGTTAATGAACCCCATGCTTAGTGCTAATTGTTTTGGGGAGGATGGGGAGGGATTCACCCCATGCTCCAGGTTTTAGTTTCTTAATGAGCACACACGATGTTAAACCTTCTACTGTGTTAACTACATGCTACAAGGGAAATTTCACATCACCTTTGTCTCTTATGCTTTTCAAGCTCCAATGGCAGTATTTACATGGTTATTATGATGCAGTTAAATGGGTGGCAGCCAAAATGTTTTCAGCTCACTCACTCCACTGTGATTTTGTTAAGTCAGTTTCCCCCAGTCAAACACAAGCAGATAAACACAAAGAAAAAGGCAGAAAGGAAAGATGCTCTGTTACAGCTAGATGTCGGTGGGTGTTTTAGCTATTACATCAGGTGAATCTAGTGTCATCACTCAAGCAGGCAGAAACCCCCTTCTAACTAAGGTACTTATATGGCCCAGGAAACAGGCACTGTTCTTTGGGGTACCCCACTGTGGCCCTGAAGGCACCCTGTTTCAGTTTCCCTCTGAGCTCCCCCAAAATAATCCAGTCACAGCCAAGGTCAGTGGAACAATATTCCATTTCTCTTGGGGTCTAATTTATTTTCACCTCCCATAAAGGCCCATTTTTGCTCACCCCTCAGGTTTACGGTCTCAGTCCTTCCTAGGACTGTGGCTTTAATTCTTTGCCTCCCCAGCCCATAAATCAACCCTCGAGTGTAGTGGTTGCACTGCCCTCCTTCCTGGGCCTGTGTGTTGGCTGACTTCTTTCCCTCAGTCAGTCCCCTCTTCCCTTCAGGCCGCTCCCTTGAATCCTTAGGCCTGGCCTGAGTTTGTCAAATGGCAAATCATTCTCCCACGTGGGGCAGCAAAGGTCAACTTGTGACAGGTGAACTGGGGCACATCTTCCTTTAACAGGCCAGCCACCCTGTGACAGGCCCCCCATCACCATTGAAGCCGAGCAACTCACAATCACTAATGCACTTAGCATAATACCCCTCTGCGGTAGGGAAGTGCTACTATTCCCATTTTGCAGATGGGAAACTGAGGCTATGCGGCTTGACCAAGGTTACACAAGAAGCCTATGGCAGAGCAGGGACTCAAATACAGGTCCTAGGTTAGCACCCTAACCACTGGACTATCCTTCCTCTCTCCCCTGTTGGGACTTACACATCAGCCTCAGTGCTGGGGTGAGTTCAGGGAGGAGCTTTGCAAGAGCAAGCTTTCACATGCAGTCCAAAGTCAATGGTAGAATATAAAGCTACCAGGCAGATGATGTACCTTGGATTGGGGCTGGACCCTAAACTCAGCTTCCCTTCCCTCAACCGCATGAGAAAACCTAGTCAATGGCAGAGCTGGGAACTTAACCCACATCTCCTCTTCCTCAAGATCAGGAGCTTGACCCAACTCTCATTGGAGTCAGTGTAAAATGGACTAAAATAGGAGCAGGATCAAGTGGCTTCATCCTTTGACACACTGTGCCAAATGCATGGATGGCATAAATGGACATGCTCTGTTGCAAGTAATAACCTCCCTGTGCCTCTGTATTCCATCCCACCCTTTGTCTCTTTTGCCCCAGAGTGCAAGGTCGTTTGGGCAGGACTCTGTTGTGTTTGTGCAGTGCCTACCACATGGGTTCCCTGATCTCAGCTGGGACCTCTAAGTGTTATCATCATACAAACAATGATAATACCGGGCACGTTTAAGCAGTCTCTAAAGTTACATGCATAGTCAGATTGTATTTGGAGTTATATTTATCGCCCTCCTTCCTATGCCTTTGATACCTGGCATAAATGTTATTCCAAACTGGATTGCAGTAACTAGTTATTGTCAGTATCTACCAAATCAAACATTTTGCTCCTTAAATATTTCATGAATCCTGTCACTGAGAAGTTATCAATGGGTTCCTAATATGCAGAACATGTTTGAGAGACTGAGTGCTAAATGGGTGTAGACTTAGGTTGTCCCTGAAGGCACCTGCTGATCGGTAGACTGCTAAATAGAATAATCTGAGTTGTACAAGAGTCTTTGATCAAACATGAAGAGCAGATGTTAAACAGTTGTAAAGAAAAGAGAAAGAAAACTAATTAACAATGGATCAGTCTCTACTAGTTAGGCTGTTAGCCTCCAGTTTTCAGTGGCCTGGGGGAGGAGGGGAGGAGAGAAACATGTGGAAATGCATAATTGAAGATTAATTGATCAAAAGAAAATTGCTGGGGGGGGGGGGGGAGAGGTGGATTTGGATAAACATTCTCCCCCTAATTCAAGATAAAGTGCAATGCTCCTGTTCTCTGTAATAGGTGCAGCAATCAAACAGATGCAACATTGCATAAGAAAGGAAAATTCAGTGCATGAGATCAGTGCAGCCACAGATGCAGTTATTGACCTCACAGCTCGAGTGCATATTTTAGTATTTATACACACCCACCCACCATTGTAAGTGGGCATTGTACTGTGCAATGGATCGACTGTCCAACTAAGGACCAACTCCTGCCCTGAGGAGCCTGAGGTGTGAAAGCAGGAGCAGGTATATTGTAGTACAACACAGTTCTAAATTCAAATCAGCAATAGTATTAAAATGGACACATATATTGGCTAATGGCTGCTTTGAGCTGTTCCTACTGTACACATTATTACAGTTATTCAGTTAAGAACAACTTAACAGACACCCTCATATTAATATGCCCATGCAAGGTCAAACAAAAATAGTTGATGGGGGAAGAAAGGAAATTTTTATACTGAGCACTCAGGGAACAATCAGTAATGTATGCAACATTAAAGTGCTCCATTGTAAACATCAGGTCCCCAGCAGAGTATTAAAATATAAATTGGTCAAGCCAGGAACATTTGAAACCAATTACCTCTTTCCCTTGCAATCGTAATGGAACGATTATGCAGCGGATGGAGAGAAGAGAATTAAATGCATTGGAGGAGGCGTGGGAGGACAGCAGCTTACTTGGTGAAAAGATGCACCGTGTTCTTTTAATAAATATGAACCAATTGCACGTATTCAGCAAAAGTCAGGCAGTGAGGCAACCACTTGATTTCCTGAACTGGGTCCCAAAACAATTGTCATTCTTGCTGCCACTTAAAAATTTTTTTTTTAAAAAAATAATAATCAGGGAGCAGGATGGTGTCAGGGCATTTCTCTTTATCTGACATATCATGACAAGGGCTTGTTGTCAGTTCCCAAAATTAAGTTGTCAGTGAGGAAGTGCCTGCCTTAAAACACTTCTTTTCCCATTAGCTGCTGTGTGCCTGGATGTGGTAGTGCTGCAGGTTTTAATACCTGTTAGAGCTGGAATTTACTTTTTTAACTAACTCATCAACCTGGCAGTGAGCTTTCAACTCAGACAGTCCGGGACTTCTCATGAAATTCAGCAGTGCGATGGGTTGTGGTGTTTGGGTTTTTTTTAAATGTATAACCTTTTCACTAAATCTGAAATGTAACAATTCTGACAGGTTTATTAAAACCTTTTGTTATTACACTTGACATTTATGAAGGGTAGATGCCAAATAAGTGGCAGGATGAATCATTTGCCACAGATTCACACTCCGGTGAGAAAACCTTCCCTCCAGGCTTTCCCTTAGAAACTCTGGGTCTCCCATTTGCTCGTGTCTGGCTGGGGGGGGGGGGGGGAGGGGCGTAGAGAGAGCGCGAGCGTTTGATCCAACTTTTCTAAGCTTCAAAAACTAGTTTGGTTCCAGCTTTGGGTGAAGGTTTGCTTTGGTCCTACAGGCTTCTAGCTATTTTTTAGTTACCTCATTATCTTTAAAGGGTCAATCTAGTAGGGTGATGAGGTGCTGTGAGCTCTCATTGAATTCCACCCGGGGTTGAGAAGGCTCAAAAGCTTGCAGGAGACCATCAGCACTTTGAAGAAATAGATCAATAGATAGCAGATATAGTCTAGAGTACTTAGACTGTATGGCTAAATAGGTTTATTCGACACAATTACAAGTCACAACTCGTGGAAATGGGATAAGTCTTGAGATGGGATTTCAACAAAACCAGGGAGTCTTTAGCATGATCATGCTTTGAACATGCGCATTGTCTCTTGTGAGTGGTACCTCATTCTGGTATATCACATGGGTGGAGCTTAGTTTGTGGGTGGAGCTTGGAAGAATATCATGGCCATTTCTCCCCCCATTTCCCCCCCCCCCCCCCGACATTTTATTGAGTACGGGCAACTTACCTTAGTGAGGGTTGAAGAACTGAGCCTTCATTTCTTAGCCCATAAGTATAAACTAAATTCAGCTCTATTTAAGCAACAAGACAACTTGTGCATTTCAGATATTCCGTTATGAGGTGTAATAAAACCTAACATTTCTGTGGTGCCTTTTATCCCCAAGCTTTACTAGTTTCAACTATATATTGCATATCCACCACTCCACCAGCCACCACAATGCAGTTACTGCAAGTGTGGAAGATGGCAGTGGTTAAACAGTGCACAGCAAAACTACTCAAGAGCTAAAGACTAGAAGCTTATAAATAATAATTCAGTTTACAATACAACAAAATAAAGTGAAACTGAATCAAAACAGTATTTTAAGAGTGTAGCACATATATTCATCTTTACAAACCTCTCTTGTTTCAGCGGAGGACACCAAGAGAACCTAAGTTGTTCTATTAAACTATTAGTAATAATGCAACAACAACAAAAACTTGCTATTTTTAATAAGTTACAAACCTTTTTTTTAACTCACTCCTACGTTCCATCTCTCTGATTCTTCTCCATAAATCTGCTTTCTGGGGAGCTCAGAATAAACTGTGTTGAGGAGCATTGGTGGATAGGCCACTGGGTTGGGAGTCAGGAGATTTTGATCATATTCCTGGCTCTGCCACCGACTCACTGTCCAAACCTGGGCAAACCACTTCCCCTCTGTGACCCTCTCTTTGTCCACCTATCCTTCGGTTGTCTATTTAGATTGTAAGCTCTTCAGGACAGGGACTTTCTCTCTGTACGTGTTGGTACAGTGCCTAGCACACTGACCTTGGTTAGCCTCTGGGCACAACTATAATATACACAAAAGCAGAGAATGGGTCCAGAAGGCAAACCTGGATCTGTGCTTAGATTCTGCTTAGACTAAGCTCTTGGAGTCAGGGATCGTCTTCTTGCTATCTGCGTGCACAGCATCTAGCACAAATCAGGAACTCACCTCTCTCTCCCCAATACTTTAATCACGGTTCCTCAGATATGCTGGCATATGATCATGCATGTGAAACTGCAGGCAGACTTATTTAAATTTTGAAAAGTTGGGAGCACAGATTGCCACTCTGACTGGATCAGAGCAGTGGGAAACCTAGTCCAGCACTCTGCTTCCAGCACCAGCTGCTTCATAGGAAGATGCAGGAAACCCTGCAGTAGACTATTATGGGATAGCCTGTCTATGGGGAAAATGTTTTCCTAACCCTACTGTTAAAGACAGAGGTTACAATTGAGTTTACGGAGGGGAAATACACTAATAATGTGTCTCCATAAGTCAGGAGCTGTTTTAAGTACAAGTGCCATAGCTGGCCAGACCCCAAAAGGTTTACCAGGTGGCTCTCTGGGCACCCAGGTATGAGGTTGGTTGATTCTCTGCCTTAAACTGACACACCTGCTGGCAAAAAGAGTCATTTCCCAGTTTTCCGATCAAGCCAATAGAGACGAAACACAACCTTCAGTTGGGGCCCCTTGATTTTTCTACAATAGCACATCTGCTAATTGAAAAGGTGAGGTGAGTAAACAGTACCACAGAGCACTCAGTTGTGACTACGGCTTCCCTTTGAGTCTTGGCATGTACACAGTTTTGCAAGAGTAACTGCTCAAAGGAACTAAAATGATAAATGGATGAGAATGTGACATCCAAGAAAACGAACCAAACATTGCAAAGAATCTACAATAACTCTACAATCCTGCATTCACGACGGTTTTCTTATAGGGCCGCGTGTCTAGTGATGAGAGCAGAGAACTAGGAGCCAAGACTTCTGAGTTTTATCTGTGGCATTATTAGATTATTTAGGGCTGATCAAAAATAAATGAAATGAAAAATGTTCCCATCTGAAAATGGGATTTTATCTAAACTGAAATTCTCCATGGGAAATGGTTAATTTTGGCAGTTTTCAGTGGAATTTTCTACCGACCAAACTGAAACACTCGATGTTTAATTTCAATTCAGGCTTGTCTGCTAGGTGACCTTCAGCAAGTCACTCTCCATGCCTCGGTTTCCCCACTTGTAAAATGGGGATAATCACACTGACCTCCTTTACAAAGTGCTTTGAGATCAATAGATGAAAAGTGCTATGTAAAAAGCTAGCTGCTATTATTATTATTGTAGTAAAAACATTCGTTTTGGTCAAGAATAGTGTTATGAATGGTTTTGACATTTCTGAATTGGAAGTTTTCAAAACTTCATTCTATTAAAATGTTTCAGTATTTTGATTTTTCAGCCCATTTGGGACAGGAAACAAAAAAGTTGAAAATCAGAATTTCCTACACGACAGGAATTCCATT
Organism: Emys orbicularis; assembly: GCF_028017835.1. NCBI lineage: Eukaryota > Metazoa > Chordata > Testudines > Emydidae > Emys > Emys orbicularis. Next base: position 139,579,593 of record NC_088684.1, read on the forward strand.
TTTCAATCAACTAATATTATTAATGGGCCCATTTTCCCCCATAATGTAGGAGCAACAAAACTGAGCTAACATGGAGTTTACTTTAAATTGACTTCAGCGGGACTAGTCACATGAGTAAAGCTAAGCACATGTGTAAGTATTAATAGGATCAGAGCCTTTAGATATTTTAAGAATAATTGGTCGAAAACAATTGGTATTTTCTAATTTTCAAAAAAATTCTTTCACTAGCTCTAAGTTTAGACCATTTGTCTGCAGTAGATTTTAAAATGTATTTTCAAGTTAGACTGTGTCCACTAGCTGGGAGTACAGACATGCTGACCTTTTGAACTATAGCAAATATCGAGTGCTTGTCCATTCACGGACATAATACATTGTTGCTGGGCTCTATCACAGCCAAAACCACAGATTCTGAACTGATAATGCACTGCGTGCATCTGAGCTGTTTGATAGAAAAGAGAACATGTTTAAGAATCCTAAAACAGAGAAGGATTCATAGACTCCAAGGCCAGAATGGACTGTTGTGATCACCTAGTCTGACCTTTTGTATAACACAAGGCCACAGAATTTCCCCAAAGCCAAGTGGCTTTAAAGGATAAGATTGGAATGGATTGAATTCCTGCCCTGTGCTGAAGGAGGCAGAGAATGTGGGAAGAAGGCAAAATGGAAATAACCAGGAGCCTCATGGACAAGGATGAGCTACTTCTGGTATTTGCGGGAAGAGCAACGCAGGCTCCGGAACAGCCAAGTACAGGAAAGCTCTAGTATTAGAGGGGTAGCCGTGTTAGTCTGGATCTGTAAAAAGCAACAGAGAGTCCTGTGGCACCTTGAAGACTAACAGATGTATTGGAGCATAAGCTTTCGTGGGTGAATGCCCACTTCGTCGGATGCATGTAATTTCACAGGTATTAATGTCATTTTAAAACTGTGGTTAGCCTGCAAGTTAACACCCCCCTCCCCCCAATCAGATGGACAATGCCATAACCTGGTTTTTAATCCTACCTACATCTTGTCATCGATGATGGTTTGGGAGACAAAACTCCCCTATTTGTAATCACATGGCAAATCTTAATTTATTGTATGCTGCAGACACAGCCATCTGCATTTTTTATTCAGATGCCAACAACCGAGATTAAAATCACATTAAATACTGAAAAACAGCCTGTCATAAAAGCACATCCAGTAGATGAGGAATGACCTTACAAGCTGTGTGATGGACAAAAATCTATAATGGGAAACAATCAAATTCATCATGTACATTTCATGTTGGAAGATCTATAGGTGCAGTCAAAAACTACCCGGCTCCCAAAAGCAGGAATTCTAGAAATGAGTGAAACCACATAATCCATATGAAATGAAAATTAGATCCATGGGTACTTAACTCAGTGCATTCTCCTTAAGACAAGAACCATTCAGGATAAGACTATTTTTCACAGCTAGTTCTGATGAGAACGGAACACAGCATCCCAAATTCTCCTTTGAGATCCTGCCACTTTGCACTGATCTCACTGTGCAAATCAACCAGAAAATAGCCAACACTCTATGACAATAGGATATCCCTCAGCTGATATAAAGACAGTATAGTCTTTTCACAAGGAGCATGAAGGGATGTGGCTTGACCACCACTGCCTATTAGCTGTTCTCAGTTGGCTGCTCTAAAATCATTCTGGGCTGGCAAAGAAATGGTCCCAGAAACAGGGAGCTGCAACAGACTATTTTGCATGTCAACATATATCTCTGGAGCTGGCCTGGTAATTTTATAAAGTGATCCATTTGTTCAAGTCTTGAGGAGAGCAATTATGCAAAGATTTCATAAGCTATGGTACAAACTGAATATGCAAGCCACAGGGAAAAAAATGCACAGAAATAGAACTAGAGACAGCTAGAAATAGAGAAGACATGACAGTTTCGGTGGTGCATCACCTGGCTGGGAAAATACTGAACTTTAGAAGCGCCAGAAAACAGTTAATCTAGAAGAGAGGAAATTTCCCTGGCTTCCTGTCATCTGTATCCACCACTGATTGCATAGCCCGTTTGTAGGTCACAACAGTTGGGAGAAGTCTATCCAGCAAGGAATCTAAAAGGAAATGGTAAGTTGTGGGATCCTGGGAGCTGGGGAGAGAGAGGCGCTTGTGGCAGACACTGGTGGAGCTGCCAAGGGCTATACCTGCCTAATGCTGGGACTGTATTTCATCTTGCAGCCGGTGGCCAACTCAGTGGGACAATTCACATGAGTGACAATTGATTAATGAGTAACATGTGTAACAGTTTGGAGGAACAGCCTTAATTTCCGTGGGTTTTGTTTTAGAGGGGAAAAAAAAAAGTCGGTTGTAACAATTAAAACTAATTGCAGAACTCATAAAACTGTGGGTGACCAAGTTTGGACTTTTTCAGACTTAAGGGTCTGAAAAAATTAATTCTGCTGGTCTTGCTAACAATATTATCATGCCATGGGATTAAGTCAAATGAGAAATGAAGTGCTAATTAAAAAATAAAAATAGTGAAAACCCTGTTTAAAAAGGAAATGTAGTGCCAAGTGGTAAAGCAGTGATGTTCATTCCAAGAAGGGAAATGTAATGCAATGCAAATTAATAGACATAATAAGGTAAACGAATGCAATTGTCAAATCCAATTTAGTGAATCCAAATTAGTACCTAGTTGAAGTTCACTTAAAGAAATTCAAATTAGTTACCCTTAAATTAAGCACATTTTATTATTCAATTAGCCAGAGCAATATGCAACAACAACAAAAGTAGGGCAATAAAGGGCAACGACATGCGACAAACAAGGTGAACATTTCTTCCCCTTTAAATTTACTTTTTTCTGAGATAGGCTGTGCTAATAAGACAAATGTAATGACTTAGGAATTGACATACTAGACTAAACCAAGGATCTCTGTAGTTTGGTATTACATCTCTGACAGGGGCCAATACAGAATGCTTCAGAGGCATATTTAAAACTACTAGAGTGCAGCTAATTTGCTAACACTACACTATGGAAGGAATTTTTTCATCCTGATTTCAGGAGATTATGTATTGGCTTTCAATGGGAGTTAGGTGGCTAACCTGCCTAGGCACTTTGAAAATCCCACTAGGTACCTTTCTGCATCATTAAGTGCCTAAATACCTTTGTAAATCTGGACTTAGTCATTTTGGAAAATTTTACCCCATGAATCTCAAAGAGACTTAAAGGGCTTCCAAGTATCCAGACTTTTGAAAATGGGACTTCTTGCACTTTTGAAAATTTTACACATGGGTGCCTTGAAGTGGGAGGATTGAGAGGCCATATACTTGTGTTCTAGCCAGGGTAACTAAAGGTGCTCTTATTTATAATCAATCTCAAATCCTCCTCTCAATCTTACATTTACTGAGGGGTTTGCTTTTACAGTGTGGCAATCAGTTCCATAGGTTAACAATGCAACATTTAGGGAATATTGTACATGTATTGCATATAACAACTGGCATTTCCTTGTTCACTTCATTTTTATCAGAGTCTCATTGCAGAGACATATTACAAAGTATTATGGGATAAGCGCTGTGACAGAGGGCAGGGAGTTAACACATGAGCCTGCACTATGATCACTCTGGCACTAATTGGCTCCCCCAGAGAAGTCTGATTAGCTAACTACACTTCATTCCCCAGTCAGGATAGCAGTCTGGGTGAGCTAAAGGATTAATTAGCCCATCAGCTGGGGACCGATAAAAAGGCACAGAAGGAAGTGCTAGGGGGAGGAATGGGGCTAGGTGAGTCCAGAGTCACAGATCTCCAGGAAGGAAGACCTCTTTTTGTCTTGGGCCCTGGGAAAGGGACTGAGGATACAAGAGATATTGTTGCACAAAACTTTAAAGGTGTTGGTGGATGGATCTGAACTAAACAAGCACCGTGTGGATACCCAACCAGTGGAGTCTGAGCAGGTTTCTGTGAGTCAAGAAGGCAGGAACAGATCACGCACTGGCACAGGCCCAGATTCTTAAAAGGTATGTAGGCTCCTAACTTCCACTGAAATCGTTGGAAGTTAGGTGCCTGGACACCTTTGAGGTTCGGGGCCCAAGAATCCCAAACACAGCATAACCTTGAAGCCAAGGAAGTCAAAAACCACATATTCTATTCTCAGCTCCACCACTGACTCAACCTATGACCTATATGCAAATCAGTTAATATCTCTGCCTCAGTTTACAACAGAGATTAAGTTTACCAGTCATATAGAGGGGTTGATAGGTTTAGCTCTTGGGTCAAAATCTGTGTCATTTTCTACTCCTGGTTACACCAATGCAAATTGAGTTACTTTGGATTTACACCAGTGGAACTGCGAACAGTAGTATCACCTCACAACTCTTTGTAAATTACCAGGCACAACTATGATGCTATAAGCAAATGCTAAACGATAATGCTTTCAGAGCCTAGGTGTTTTGTAGTAGGATGGCTAGTATTTATCTATTTTATAGATATACAGTAGGTAGATAAAATATTAGGAATATCCAATCCCTGAGCTGTCGTATTTGGCTGCTGAACAGAGATATCCAAATGCTGGAAGCCTTATTTAGGTCAGTAGCCCCTATGCATGTAAGTCCCATTGGAACTATTTTCATGAATAAGGGATCTTGGATTGTGCTACGGCTAGAGCTACCTAAGTCGTCTTCATGAATACGAGGACCCTTTCACTTGCCAATCCATCATGCTGAAATATCAGTCTCAACTGCACTGTATCTGCAGAGGCAGCAGTTCCCCAAATATTAATCATACCAAGAGATCAGCCCTAGGGTTAAACTGGGTGCCTTAGGGTTAATACTCTGCAACCTGTGATGTGGCAAGAAAACCACTCGGTCATAAATATCTCAATATTTACAGAGCTACAGGATGTATTTTGTGTGTGTCTGAGCCTGATGCTCAGTCAATCATCTAAAATCAGCCTGGTCTATGTAATTGCATGGTCAATACTCCTTTGAAGTCCATGCACATTATAACAAAACTTGAGGTGTGCAGGAACCAGAATTCCTATTTAATGGGAAATTCTGGGATTTCAAAATTTGTTTCATTCCAAATCAAAACTAAAATAAAGAATTTGGAAATTTCTGTCAGAACGAAGTTTCTGAAAAATTTCATATTGGGTCACTTAAAATGTTTCATTTTAAATGGTCTCCTACAATACATGCAAGCCCCTTATGCTTAAGAGAACATTCCATTCCAAAAATGTCAAAACAATATCTCTCAACTGCATTTAAATGGTTTTATCCATTTTTTTCCTTTCAAAATGAAATTGCCAAAATCAACATGTTTCTGTAGAAAGTTTCAGTGTCCACATATTGCATTTTCCAGTGGAATAATGATCTGTGAGGAAACTGTTGATCAGTTGTAAACAAAAAGACATCACCATCTTGGATTTTAGTAACTGTAATAAAAACCCTCTGATTTTTCTAAGATGTCAAATTTTAAAGTTTGAATATAGAACTGTGAAGTTTTTAAAATCAGAAGATTTTTCCATCAAACATAACTTTTTCTTTCAAAAGGTTGAAAAAAAAATGAAATACTGATGACATTCAGTATCTTTCTTTGACATTTTTATAAAAATTGAAACTTTATCCAAAATGTCATCAAAATGTATCAAAATAGTTATGAATATTTTCATTTTTCTGACACCTGGTTTCCAGTGAGCAAAAAATTCAATAAGGTTCAGATAATTTCAATAAAATGTGTGAAATATATATAATAAAAAACTGCAAAAGGTCAATTTAAACCCACCAAAACAAACATCTTTTAACGTTTTTTCACAATATCTTATTTTGACCAGCTTCATCGAAATTAAAGAAGAGAAAATGTATATTGCAATTTCCCCAAACTCCCTCTTTCATGCAATTATATAGGAGTTGGTTGAAGTTTCTAGAGTTTCAAAAAAAGATGGTGAAAGGTTTCCCATTTTCTTCTACCAGAGCTAACGGTCATTATGCTGCATGGCATGGTTAATTGCAACTTCCTGGCAGCAATAGGAATAAGCAGGAAAGTCAGTTCTTCATCTTTTGCTATCTTGTTGGCTGCTTTTCTAGCTACAAGGCTACCCTTTATCCCATGGGCACCTAAGTCACACAAATCGACACAAAGGCACTGATATGTAATGTTCACCACTGTTATCACTCTCTGAATTTGGCTTACATACATATCACACAATTCTTTTTTTTTCAAAATTCTTCCCTAGATTCCCCCTTCCACAATGACTCAATTCTCTGTCTAATCTCATCACAATAATATTTTGTCTGTCATAAAAGGCCCTGTAGCCATGATGGCTCACTTTCTGTTCATGCTACCTAACCTATTGTATAACTCATTTTGAAATCCTCACAGTGAAGAGAAATGCATAAAGAGAAAAGATGAGATGCTGGTAAAGGAAACAAACAGTTGGGACTTTCTAAAAAAGCTGCCAGTTTAGACTGATGTAGTCACCATAACATGAGGATAGCTCACCTGCAATTATATATCTTGGAATCTGCAGTCAGAGCTTAATCTACTGAACTTTTAAATATCTTGGGACCAACTTTTGATGGCTTAGACAGAGAGTCTCTGTGCCAGTGATAAGGGACAACATAAATTAGTACAGGTGGGCCTCCTTTTCTTGGAGTCCTGAGTTAATTATCTTTGCCCTTAGGGTTGCTGGGATCACAAGTATCCTGTAGCATAGATGAACAAAATGCCAGTAGGTATCATCTTTTGCCTTAGGACCTAGATGTTCCACAATTCATCATCCTATCAAAGACAGGTTTATATTCTACCAGAGTGAATTTTTATAGCTGTACGTTTAAAGGAGCAAACACCTCTGAGAAATCTGGAGCCTAACAACAATCCACATCTCTTCTGACATTTACTAAGCAGTCTCAGGTTGTGTTAGCTTCGACTACAGCAAACCTACCATTGAGATGGCCACGGGATTCCTTGATGACAATGTTTTAGGATGAGGCATCCACATTTTGTATCCAAGACCTAACTAATGCTACCCTCTTATTGTGAGGGATTTCTTGGGGGCATTTCCAACCAGTTGTTCTATATGTCATCGGACTTTCATTATCTTCAGAACCACTATGCAGAGTTAGCAACGTTTTCTGATTTGGTTTGCAAAATGACTTTGCCAATACACAGAGAGCATTATAATTATATTTTAGCTCTACTGTGCCAGCCTTATGCAACACACTTTACAGGCATGTATGAGGACAAGATCCCAGATCCACCAGAAATGTGCACCCTAAAACTAGTTTATAGCCTTTAAAACCTGTTTCGATGTAATGGGTGTGTAGCAGGGTGGTCACCTGCTCCTGCCTGGAAGGGCTTAAAACAGCCCTGGAGAGGGCTGGGGCAGGGGGAAAAGCTGGGCTGATTGGGGAAGCAGCCTCAGCTGTAGCCATGCCCCAATCAGGGCTCAGCTTGCCCTTATAAGAGGGCAGTGGGCCAGGAGCATAGACTCTCTCTCTAGCCTGTTGAGAGGGAGGTACCTGGCTGCTGGGAGCGTACCAAGGTACCTGAGCTGGAGCAGGGCTGGGGGAAGGCCCAGGGAGTTGGAGAGCACCGGCCTGGAAACCCCCAGGCTGCGGCCTGGTGGAAGGCCGAATAGGTACTGGGGTTGCAGGGGGCAGCCCAAAGGGGTAGGCCAGTGTTTCTTAAACTCGGGTCGCCACTTATGTAGGGAAAGCCCCTGGCGGGGCAGGCCGTTTTGTTTACCTGCCCCATCCACAGGTCTGGCCGATTGCAGCTCCCACTGACTGATGGGGACTGCTGGAAGCAGCGGCCAGTAAGTTCCTTGGCCCGTGTCACTTCCAGCAGCTCCCATTGGCCTGGAGCAGCGAACCACGGCCAGTGGGAGCCACGATTGGCTGGACCTGTGGATGGGGCAGGTAAACAAACCAACTGGGCGGGCCCGCCAGGGGCTTTCCCTACACAAGCGGCGACCCCAGTTTGAGAAACACTGCGGTAGGCAGAGGCAGCAGGTCCAAACCCAACCTTGCCGGTGATTAGTAGCTTATACTGCAGTCTTTCCCAGTGAACGGGGGCTAGATGGAGACTGGGCAGTAGCCAAAGACTGAGGCAAGGTGGGGATAGTGGGTGGGGGTTCCCCGGGCAGGGGAGACCCCGAGTCTGAGGGGTGTACTGTTAGGGGGCAGCACCCCAGCGTGCAAAGGGCACCGGGTCCGTGAGGGACATGGGGGCCAGGAAAAGCAAGAAACCAGCCTGCAGAGGGCGCTCTGACGGCTGGAGAGCTAATTCCCAGAAGGTACCAGCAGGAGGCGCCGCAGGGGTGAGTCCCACACGCTTACAGGGTGGCATGTAGTGGCACCTTCCCAAGAGCTCAGAACGAATCACTCAACTCTCTAGTGAGTGAGAGAGAGAAGGGACATCCTCAGAGTTCCTCCCACTTGCTCACTATGGATTGTAGCACACCACTAGCCCTGCTCTCCTTTCCATTCCCGGAGTCACAATCTGTGCAGGGCTGAACAGGGAAATGGAGAGAAAGCTTCCAAGTAAGAGTTGCGACAATCTAACCCTCAATATTTTAGGACAGCAGTTCCCAAACTATGGTCCATTGGGTGGTGTGCAGAGAGCTCCCTGCTCACACAGTGCTGGCTTCTCCCTCTCATTTCCAGCTGTTTAATCACATGAAAAGCAGGTTAAAAAAACCCAACGTTACTTTCTTATTTTTCCATGTGTGTAATTGCTGTAGTTGCCACTGGAATGTTAGACCTTTCCAAATGGGAAAAGTGACATATGCAGTCATACACAGAAAGGAGGTTGGTCAATGAGAGACATTCTGCTGAAAAGTTTGTCCACACTATGCAGAAGTTTGGGAAAATCCTTTTGCAAAAAACAAACAAAAATACTGCAGGCTTTGGCCACTTGCTGTTATCCATCCTGATTGCTGGGATCACTCAGATGCTTAGCTCAGATGTCCCGCCTTAACTCAGATGTTACCAGAGCCTTAAAACTAAGTGGGTCAGGCTAGATCACTACCTGGATGGGAGGGTGCTGTGGGTGGTGACTCTGTAGGTGGCCCTCTTTACCCAAGGCATCACTAGTGCTTAACTGTGAAGAGCTGAAAAGACGACGACAAAATACTTTTTGCTTCCCAAGAGTCAACAACAAGGAGTTTGCTCTTCATGCTTAATAAGGTCAAAAAAATTGCTACTTTTAGCTTTCCTTTACTCAACCACTGAGAAGTTATTCAACCAAAGAAGACCTTGAGCTGAAAGGACATACACAATGTTTTGATGTTAATCGGGTTGAACTCCTCATACAAAGAACAGTTCTGCAAAGAAGGATCATTCTCCTCAGTTTATAGGTTTCTATAGATTCTTCTCAACACTTCCTATCCTCACATAACGTTAGGGCCTGATACTCCACTGCCTTGCACCATGCGCAGTCATTTATACCAGTCTAAAGTGCTTTCTGATCAGACTGATCGAATTTTACACCTTTGTAAATAACTAGAGATGGTTAGCCGAGATGCACAGCCAAGACACCACAACACATTAGAAATAAAGTGGACAGAAAGCTGACAACTTACTGTCTTTATTAGCCAGCATATTACCGATACTTTGAAGAATTCTGTTAAGGTGGCACACAATTCATTCCTCAGTTAATCGATGTGTATGCACAAAAGAACAACCCTGAAAATAGGATACCCTCCACAAGCTAACCCAAAAGGTGAAAATAGCTCAGGAAATGGCTCTGTTAGGTCACGTACCTAAGTGAATAATGGATTTTCAGTTTCACTGGCAATTTCAAAAAGTCACCAAAAAAATATAGTTTGGGGTCAAACTGACCACAGGGTTGTTATTTAAATTTCTGTTGAATTGAAAAATCAAAATTCATTTCAGGTCAAATTAAATGAGTGTCCTGGACCAAAACAAAAGTTTTAATTTTGACCATTTTAATATTTTTTTTCTGGATTCCCCCCCCCCTGCATCTTTCTGCCAAAACAAGTCTGCATAACAGACACAAATTTGCACACACACAAAAAAATTGTGGTGTTTCCAATCTAATTTTTTTGCCACAAAACATTTTGGCCATTAAATTTTGCCTAGCTCTACTCAAGTAGAAGATGGCACTGCTGAAACAATGCCCTAAGGGGCTCCTCTTGGAGGTCATATACAAGCAACATTCTGGCCAGAGGTTGTGATTAAAGATCACACGTCCCTTTTGTGGAAAAGGACAGATATTGCTGTCAGTCTTAGCTACATTGCAATTGGGTCGTTCCATGCTTTCAGTCTGCAACTCTCCTCATATCTTGAAATGGCATAAACTATTCTGCATTTCCTCACCATAACTATTCCACCCCCAAAACAAATTCATTTCACTACTGGGTGAAACAGTCCCTCTTTGCAGAATCAATCAAGTACTTTGCAATCTTTGAATGAAAGGTGACCTATTCAACACCTATTAATAATAAGTGTCTCAGCCCTCAGGACACTGTGCAAATTACTCAAATGCAGTAAAAGCATCATCAAACACACACACACACACACACACACACACACACTGAAGAAATAAAGCTTGAAATCACTTTAGTTAAGAACGCGCAGGTGGAGACATCTATCAGGGAAACCCATTATGAGGAGGAAGAGCACTAACAGCATGGAAGAGCTTTGACTAAAGGCAGTCAAAACGTTTTCAGCCAGAGTAATCTGCTGTAAATCGCAGTTTGCAAACATCCCCAAGGAAAGCAACACAGAAGTCGTTTCCATTTATTTGTATTTTCTCCGTATGTTTTTAGCGTTCTTTTTAACCCCCTCTCCTCCTCTTCCAACAGTATTTCACAGACAACTCAACGTCTTTGATTCCTGTCACCACAACAGACTAGAGGGATGTTTGTCCCTGTTCAATCAGCTACAGAAAGACTAACCAATCAAAATGACCTGCCTTCTTCATCCCACTAGTCCTTGCCTGCAGAGATGCCCTTCCACTGCATGTTCTAAATAGACACTGACGGGTGTTCAACCTGTTGGGTAGCTGCACAAAGGGGGTGGGGATTAAAAGGGTCTGTGCTGGTAAAAGACTTTTTGACTCCCTTCTTCCATTATTGTATAAAAATCCAAGACCGAGAAATGCAATAAGTGCCCCAAATTGAGAACTCCCATTCAAATCTTAGGGCTATAGGGTGCCTCTAGGCACACGCCTGCAGAAGGAGCAGCCCCTGAAAGACTGTGCCTCAGTGGTACCACTCAGACATAATTCCTCCCCTGCTGCCCCTTTGTTCTGGGATAGGCCAACAGCAAGTCATCACATTGACACATGATTAAATCTGCATCCTCATTCCGCAGTCTAATTTTTGCTGGGCTGATGTCCAGCCATTTTTTTTTTTTTTGCTGGTGCCGTTTGTACAAGGCTAATTTGCACACACAAATGGAGATTGCAGTCACGTATCTGAGAAGTTACACTTCCAAATGAATGTCAGCTCTGAGCTCCCACTGAGCAGTGTGACTCTGCCCCAACAGCAGACTGTGTTCAATAGACACAATCCATCCAAACATTCAATGCACGCTTGGACCCTGAACCTGCAATCAGATCACAGCTTCAAAGAGTTTAAAGTCAGAAGGGACCACTAGATAATGTAATCTGACCTCCTGTGTATCACATTTCATTCCATTATCCCTGTATTGAGCCCAGGAACTTGCATTAAACTAAAACATTTCGGTCCTCAGGAGAGTTGCATTGTGTGCCACAGGCAGAGAACAAGAGGGACCTGGGTGCCACCAATGCCTGAGACCCCAGCAATGTCAAGGAATTGATTAGGTGAAATATGCTCAAATGATCCTAACGTACAATCCAGGCCCCATAATGCAGAGGAAGGCAACTCACCCCAAGGTCCCTGCCAATCTGAAGTTTCACCTGCACAAAAAACACAGAAATCAGGGATGCTCCTTGCATTGGGACCCTTATACAAAGCAAGATCTAGCACAGGGGTGAGAAAACTACGGGCCGCGTCTGGCCCATCAGAGCTTTAAATCTGGCTCTCTGGTCCTCCATCGCATCAGCCGGGGAGCGGGGTCTTGCCCCACTCCAGTGCTCCAGACAGGGAGTGGGGTCGGAGGCTTGCTAATTACAGATCATAAAGAAGTCAGCAATAAATGTGAAAACTACCAAACTTTTGCACAGTGCAGTACACTGAAAAGTTTTAGCTAACATACAATTTGTGTTCAGACAGGAGCTGAAATGTGTGGTAAAAATCAACAAACAGCTCAGTAATGTAATTTTCTAACAGTGCATTGTTCAACAGAATTATTTTAATAGTGTGGATTTTGAAACAAACTTGTGTTGTCCCTGTTTGAACACAAATTATTAATTTCATGAGCATTCATGGCCCGCCATACAATTGCCATACCCAGATGTGGCCCTCGGGCCAAAAAGTTTGCCCACCCCTCATCTAGCGGATTGGTTATTGGATTGGAATTTGGGAGATGACTCAGGTTCTGTTCCCAGCTCCTCTACTGTATGATGTTGAGCAAGTCACGTCACATCTCCTGCCTCTGTTTCCCCTCTGATCCTGTGCCTGCCTTACAGTCTTTTTAGACTGTAAGCTTTTCAGAACAGAGACTTTCTCTTATTGTATATTTATTTAGACAGCATCAAGCACAGGCCTCAAGTTTTCCATCTACATCAGCATGGAGTTCCTGAAATGAAGCATGGACAAGAATTGGGAGAGGTAGAAGAAAAGAAGAAAAAAAAAGAACCAGCAACATTTGTACTGGGATGCACATAAACCCCATTATTTTTGAAAGACACCTGAAGAGCAATGATTGATGGAAGTGAAAAAAAATAAATTTCAACCGTTTCAGCTATTTCTCTTTGGTGTTTCTTCCCCCGAGTACAAAGGTAAAAAAAGTTAAGTTGTTTGTTACATATTTTGGTGTGGAACATAACTCCCAAACAGGTTTCTCATGGTCTTTTTCTGATATAAAACATTGCACCAAAAGAGCAGTTTAGTTTATAGCAGCAACACTAGTAACACAGGTGTCCTGTTTCTAAGATTGATAAAGCGCTGAGGGCCCTATTACTCAGGGGCTAACTGCATGAACAGGTATATTGAAAAGTGCAAGCAATCCCTGACACCTTGGTTTTCTTGGAACAGAATGCATGAAGTAGCCAGAGAGAGAAAGATTGCTTTGGGGAAACTGTTACAATGGGTTCTTGAAAGATTTAGGAATTGATATATTTTTATGACCGTAAAAACCTGACCCTCTCTGTTCCCTCCTGTGACACAGAGGCCCATTGATGGTTCACTGCTCTGTCAGCAACTCTTATAAGGCCTGACATATTCACTACACCTAACACACCGTTGTCACAATTTATACCCATAAGGCGGCATGTGATATATAATTGGAAAATTAGTAACTCACTGATAGTTAATCTTCTTGTGGGGTGTATGTATGGAGCATGTACGAAGTGTTATAAATATGTGCTAGAATATGTTCTTAAAATTTGTTTGGAAAGCAATGCATAAGCACAATCTGACTTAGAGGAATGTGTATTTGTTTGTCTGACCAGCCTGATCATCAGGCAGAGATAATGAAGATAATTCATGTAAAAGGTAAACAAAACCATCAAACTAGCGAGGGGAGAAGACAGCCTCTTAAACACAATGACAGTGGGAGGGAGACTGCAAAATTTAACGTGGTATCACTTCCCTGGTCTACACAGCAAGTTTCCTGTCTCCTGGAGCAAGATCATTGAACTGTAGATGATATAAGCTAGCACAAAAAGCCATTTTGGAATCCACCACCTGAGGGACTGAAGGGGCCAGAGTTCTTGAAATCACAGACAGGGCCGGCTCTAGGATTTTTGCCGCCCAAAGCAAAAACAATTTTGGCCGCGCCCCTCCCCCCATTTTTTAGTTACCCCCACCCCCGGCCCCGCCTCAACTCCGCCCCTTCCCCAAATCCCCAGCCCTGCCTCCTCCCCCCAGGCTCTCAAGCCTGGGAGGGGGAGCAGCGGCGTGCGAAACGGCTGTTTCGTGCACCGTGGCCGCTCGGGATCTCCCCCTCCCTCCCAGGTTTGAGAGCCTGGGAGGGAGGGGGAGACTCCGAGTGGCCGCGGCGCGGGCGCGGCTTCTCCCCCTCCCTCCCAGGATTGAGAGCCTGGGAGGGAGGGCGAGTAGCGGCGCGCGAATCAGCTGTTTCGCGCGCGGTAGCAGCAGCGGAGGTGAGCTAGGGCGGCCGGGGCACATTTTTAGGGGCGGCATTCTGGCGCCGGCCATGCCGCCCCTAAAAATGTGCCGCCCCAAGCACCAGCTTGTTTTGCTGGTGCCTAGAGCCGGCCCTGATCACAGAACTTTGGATCCTTCAACCAAGGAGGTTGAAGTCTTTGGGAATGGATTTTAGGTGAGAAGCGTGCTTAGGCAAAGATTGTAACTTGCCAAAATTAAATTTGAGTCTCAGAAGCATAGTTTTACTTTTGTTTGCTTGTAACCTTTTCTATCGTTATTCCGTATATTTGGTATCACTGAAGCCTATGACTTTCTGTTTAATAAACTTGTTTTACTTGCACTATAAGCCAATTCAGTGCACTGATTGAAGGGAAGGGTGTGTTAACCCCAGTTAAGCTAACAGGGTGCAATGTATTGTCTCTTTAAAGGAGCAACAAACTTAATAACGTTTGTGAGGGGTGGACAATGCAGGGAGACATCTGTGGGGAGCTCAAGGGTTGGGGTTCATTGTTTGTTACCTACAAGGCAAGATTTGGACAGGCAGAGACCTAAAGAGTTTGCTGTCAAGACAGACAAGCTTGTGTTTCAGGGAATTGTCACACAGCTTAGCAATAGCAAAACTCTCACTTGCTGAAGCTCAGAGGGGTAAAAACGGTAACTCTCAATTCTAAGAGCCCCAGCAGATTGGGGGTTTTTTTGGGAGGGGGAGGGTTGGGAGGAAGGATGACAAAAAAAGGATGGAAAAATTAATCTGCCAGCTTTGAGTTCTGTGATGTAGAAAATTAAACCATGCTGAAAAACATGGGAAGCCATTGGCTGGGAAAGTATACCCAGACAGCCGCTGCATAGCTTATGAGAACCATTTCACGCGCTGCTAAGCTACTCTGCATCTGTGGAAACAGATGGAGAAATTTAGAGAGAGAAAGCCAACAATCTTGCAATTCTTATTTTTATCACTTCAGGGAAAGAAAAAAAGATTCTCAGATCTCACAAATGGATGATTTTGGAAGCTAAAATGCAGTCTCTGTAGCTGAAGGGGGGGGGGAGGGTAATGCAAAGATTTTTGAATCCGTCTTTTCCACAAAAACATTTCACCAAGCATCTTAAAGATGTTACTCAATATTTTTTCCTGAAGACTATGCTATCATTACATGTGCTACAGTAGCATCAATGGGGATTAGGGCCCCAGATTTCACTATTGATTTTACATCAAAGTAGTTCAGATACTACAGTGATAGATGGCAATATGGGAGCTCTTCAATGACCTGCAAACAAAAAAGGAATCCTACAGAAAGTAGCAATATGGACAAATTGCTGAAGAGGAGTATAAAAGAATAGCACAAGCATGTAGAGACAAAAATCAGAAATGCTAAGGCACAACGTGAGTTACATCTAGCAAGGGACATAAAAGACAAGAAGAGATTCTATAAATTTAATAGGAAGGAGGAGGAAAGTGGAGGCAGGGGAGCTGGAACAATTTGTATAGTGGGGGTGCTGAGAGCCATTGAACCAAACTGTAAACCCTGTATATGATGGAAACCACTGCAAGCCAGGGGGTGCAGCGGCACCCTTAGTTCCAGTGCCTATGAGTATAGGCCCTCAGTCTAGTTGGTGGAATGAGAGCTAATAATGGATGACATCAAGAAGGCTGAGTTGTTTACTGCATCTTTTTCTTCAGTCTTCACTAAAAAGGTAAAAGTGTGACCAGATACTCAACACAATTTATATCAACAACAAGTGGTTAAGAACACAAGCCAAAATAGGGAAAGACCAGGTTAAAGAATATTTAGATAAGTCAGGAAGACCTGATCCAATTCACCCGGAAATACTTAAGAAACTAGCTGAAGCAATCTCAGAACTGTTAGGCCTGGTCTACACTAGAGGTGGGGTCGATCTAAGTTACGCAACTTCATCTACGTGAATAACGTAGCTGAAGTCGACGTACTTAGATCGACTTACCGCAGTGTCTTCACCACGGTGAGTCGACTGCTGCCGCTCCCCCGTCGACCCCACCTGCGCCTCTCATGGCAGTGGAGTACAGGAGTCGACGGGAGAGCGCTCGGGGGTCGATTTATCGCGTCTACTAGACGCAATAAATCGATCCCCGCTGGATCGATTGCTGCCTGCCGATCTGGTGGGTAGTGTAGACATACCCTTAGTGATTATTTTTGAGAACTCGTGGAGGATAAGTGAGGTCCCAAATGACTTGAAAAGGGCAAACATAGTACCTATCATTAAAAAGATACAAATTATTAAACAATCAGAGGATAACAGGGTTATAAGGAATAGCCAGCATGAATTTGGCAAGAACAAATCATGCCAAACCAATGTAATTTCCTTCTTTGACAGGATTACTGGCCTAATTGCTAGGGAGTAAGTGGTAAATGTGATATATCAAATTCAATAAGACTTTTGACACAGTCTCATAAGAAAACTATGGAAATGTGATCTAGGTGAAATTACTATAAGGTGGTGAACAACTGTTGAATGGCCGAACTCAGAGTAGTTATCAATGATTTGCTGTCAGACTGCAGGGGCATATCCAGGGGGGGTCCTGTAGGGATCAGTCCTGCTATTCAATATTGTCATTAATTATTTGGATAACAGAGAGGGTGTTTGCTTACAAAATTTGCAGATGACACCAAACTGGGCAGGGTTGCTAGCACTTTGGAGGACAGGATTAGAATTCAAAACAATTTTAACAAATTGGAGAATTAGTCTGAAATCAAGATGAAATTTAATAATGAGAAGTGCAAAGTACTACGCTTAAAAAGGAAAAATCAAATGCACATCTACAAAATGGGGAATAACTGGCTAGGTTGCAGTACTGCTGAAAAGCATCTGGGGTTATGGCAGATCACAAACAATGAGAGTCAACATTGTGATGCAGCAAAGAAGGCTAATATTCTGGGGTGTATTAACAGGAGTCATATATAAGACGTGGGCGGTAACTGTCCAACTCTATTCAGCACTGGAGAAGCCTCAACTGGAGTACTGTACCCACTTCTGGGTGCCACACTAAGACGAACATAAGAATGGCCATACTGGGTCAGATCAAAGGTCCATCTAGCCCAGTATCCTGTCTGCCGACAGTGGCCAATGCCAGGTGCCCCGGAGGGAATGAACCTAACAGGTAGTGATCAAGTGATCTCTCTCCTGCCATCCATCTCCACCCTCTGACAAACAGAGGCTAAGGACACCATTCCTTACCCATCCTGGCTAATAGCCATTAATGGACTTAACCTCCATGAATTTATCTAGTTCTCTTTTAAACCCTGTTATAGTCCTAACCTTCACAGCCTCCTCAGGCAAGGAGTTCCACAGGTTGACTGCGCTGTGTGAAGAAGAACTTCCTTTTATTTGTTTTAAACCTGCTGCCTATTAATTTCATTTGGTGGCCCCTAGTTCTTATATTATGGGAACAAGTAAATAACTTTTCCTTATTCACTTTCTCCACATCACTCATAATTTTATATACCTCTATCATATTCCCCCCCTTAGTCTCCTCTTTTTCAAGCTGAAAAATCCTAGCCTCTTTAATCTCTCCTAATATGGGACCCATTCCAAACCCCTAATCATTTTAGTTGCCCTTCTCTGAACCTTTTCTAATGCCAGTATATCTTTTTTGAGATGAGGAGATCACATCTGTACATAGTATTCAAGATGTGGGTGTACCATTGATTTATATAAGGGCAATAAGATATTCTCCGTCTTATTCTCTATCCCTTTTTGAATGATTCCTAACATCCTGTTTGCTTTTTTGACCACCTCTGCACACTGCGTGGACGTCTTCAAAGAACTATCCACGATGACTCCAAGATCTCTTTTCTGATTAATTGTAGCTAAATTAGCCCCCATCACATTGTATGTATAGTTGGGGTTATTTTTTCCAATGTGCATTACCTTACACTTATCCACTTGAAATTTCAATTGCCATTTTCTTGCCCAATCACTTAGTTTTGTGAGATCTTTTAAAGTTCTTCACAGTCTGCTTTGGTCTTGACTATCTTGAGCAGTTTAGTATCAACAGCTGTGGATAAACTGGAATGAGTCCAAGGGAGCATAACAAAAGTTATAAACATTTTAGAAAATCTGACCTATGCAGAAAGGTTTTAAAAAATGGGTATGTTTAGTCTTGAGAAAAGACAACTGAGGAGGGACATGATAATATGTTAAGGGCTGTTATAAAGAGGACGGTGATCAACTGTTCTCTAAAGACAGAACAAGTAATAATGGGCTTCCTCCATAGCAAGAGAGAGGAGTTTTAGGTTAGACATTAGGAAAATAGTCTAACTATAAAGGTAGTTAACCACTGGAATAGGTGCCAAGGGAGGGATCACTGGAGGTTTTTAAGAACAAGTTGGTCAAACACTTGTCAGGGATAGTCTAGGTATATTTGGACCTGCCTCAGCATGGGGAACTCAACAAGATGACCTCGAGATCCCTTCCAACCCTACATTTCTATGAATATAAAGCCCTAAGATATACATTTTTCTAGGCATTTGTCAGCAAGTGACTATCTCCCAAGTGTCCCCTCCTGGCCTCCAGTCCATTTCTGCTGAACCACGTTATCATCCAAGCCCCTCTCTTCCCAACTTGCCTTTTATTGTCTACACATCAGAGTTATTAAAAGCAAAATGATCTCGGCCTCACCGGGGCTTTGTGAAGTCTTATATACTGTGTCCTCATAATAAAATATTTCACCCACCTGGGCTAGTTACAGAATTATCCAGGACACTCAGTCAGTCTTTCACCCTTGTTCTCACGCCTCTTCTGAAGAACCCCTGCAGTTCCTTCTCCGCAGCCCACCTTCTGGTCCTGCCAGAGCCCTTCCAGCTTTCCATCACTTCTTCTCCACTGAGGTTCCCCGCTGACCATTATAAGAGGCAATTATCCCTCATTAGGTGTCTAATTAGCCACAGGTGGGTTGGGACACGCTCCACTTGCAACAGCCCTATACAAAACACAAAGAAGTCCAGAGCCCTGATACTTTAACTGCAGACACATGGGTGGACCTTGAGATCCAAGCTGGAGCTCCCATTAGGATTCCATGGAAACAAACGTGTCCACTGAAATGGACAGTTACATCATCTGGGTCTAGACCATGATGTTGTGAACACTTATGTGCATGCTTAACTTCACTAATTGCGAGTAGACACATGAAAAATCCATGAAGTTATGCACTGCCGTAAAGTCAAGCACAGATGTGTTTGCAAGATCAGGGCCTCAGGCTACAACAGGCAGAGCAACACACAAACCAACCTTGGGGAAAGAATAGTGAAGCAAGCGTGCCTTTTGCACCTGCCTTGCAGATCTTGTGCATTCACATACATTTTTTGCACATGCCATAATGTAAAACATGATTTTGGGGTCAATTTCACTTGTTTTTTTCATTAATTTCACTTCACAATTCTGCTCCCTTTATTTAAAAAAAGGGGGGGGGGCAGGTTTCAGTAAAACACCACATGTTCAACAGTTTACAGTAGTGTTTCTAAAAGGCCAGCGTGATAAGGTGTAAAGGCACTACAGCATGTTCCAGGCTCCTCTCTAACATATAGCTGATCTGGGCAAAGTTATAAATGGAAAGGGGAAGCTAGCGTATAAGAGTTTTCTTTATGAAAAGGGTGTGTCCTTTCCCTCTCCCAGTTGGCTGATACTGGAGAAACCTTGGGTGGTTACTCCCAAGTAGCTTGAGTTGATTTGTCCAGGCTTTTGGAAATAAAGCAAGCCTCAAGGAAAGGGATGTGACTTCAACTACACAGCTGTAGTTGTGACTTCATTTTTCCAGCCAGCATTCAGCCACCCTTATTCTCGCAGAGTAACCGATCACTTGGCATGTAGTACTACTGACTCCAATTGAGTTACCCATGGAATAGGGTACTACTCAACATAAACAGGGGTGGTGTAATGTGGCCCAAAAGCTTTCATGCTTTCCTATAGTATTCAGAATAATGTATTCCTCTCCATTTATGAGACAAGTCCTTATTTTTAAGCTCTCACATTTTAATGAATCTCTTTAAAAAAGGGAAAAGAAAAAAATCAAGTCTAACATACACATCTTAGAAGGACAGGATACAGCACACAGTTAAAAGAGCATAAGCCATATTATGCACGCATTTCCTTATTCCTACTTAAACAAGTGTATCCATGAGACAGAACATTTCTGCAATCAACTCTGCCTTTTTTTTTTTTTTTTTTTTTTTTAAACTGAGGCCTAACCAACTGGTTCCTAAACTCTATTATTCCACACTTTTTATATCCATTTATTAATTGTGTTTTCAGGTACAGTCACCATACTGTATTTAAATGTCATTAGCATTTATATGATAATGACTTTTTACTATAAGATTAATTTACTGTCCTTGCCTAGGGAAGAGCAATATATATGGAATAGAATTTAAATGTGTTTTAAAGTTCCAGTTCAACTTTATGTTCTAATTACTCTGGAGCAGGGGTTCTGAAACTGGGGGTCGGGACCCCTCAGGGGGCTGCAAGGTTATTACATGGGGAGTTGCGAGCTGTCAACCTCCACCCCAAACCCCGCTTTGCCTCCAGCATTTATAATGGTATTAAATATATAAAAAGTGTTTTTAATTTATAAGGGGGGGGGTCGCACACAGAGGCTTGCTATGTGAAAGGGGTCACCAGTACAAAAGTTTGAGAGCCAACGCTCTGGAGTGTTATGGAGTAACTGTAATACCATATCATATAGTCTTGTCATCCCATAGGCAGTTTTACAGTAACATAACAAAAGTATATTGAACTCATTACCTGGGAGCATAATTGAAATGATACAAAAATTGCTAGGGGATAATAAATATGATGCAAAAAGCAACACAGCTTTATCATTTTCCCATAGTTCTCCAGAATTAATCTGGATTGTGACAGAACACAATCCAGAAGGGAAATGGACGTATTTCTGACTTCTCCCTCCCCTACTAAAAAGGATAATGGGTCAGATCCTTAGCTGGTGTAATTTGACATAGTCCCACAGACTTCTGAGAGAACTATGCCAAATTACTCCAGCTGAGAAGCTGACCCAAAATAGATTTTCATTGAACTTCTCTTAGAGAATCCAACTCACCTGCAGTCAGACTCAACCAAGCATGAACCAAATACCTGTCTAAGACAAGACTCAGATGTTTCTATAGAAATCACATTACCTATTCCACTGCCTTAATGCTTCTGCACCAATAGTTATACGGAATTCGTGCTGGGAAATGTGAGAAACTCAATATTTTTTAACATTTGCTGTATACACCATGCACATACTTTTCTGTCACATACTTTTATAGGATTCTGCATTTATATGGTGATCAGACTACACTAGCCATTAAAAAAGAATAAAAGGTGTAAGTGACTGTCTGTTAAAGCACTTTCATAGAAGCGTAGGCATGATTAATACCTGAGTCACGAGTAACCCCCAAGAGTGCAAAACCAGTCTTGTCATGCAATTTTAAGTAGGTGATGTCCCACACAATGCTTCATAAGCCATGGTGGAAATGCTTTCATTTACCACGTGTCCAGAAGAATTGTATAATCAACCCAGAAGGGCAATATCCTCTCCCACATCAGTCACTTCCACAGAAATTAGACATGCATTAGAATCTGTTGGCCATCCCCTGACAATGCAGTATTGTTCCACATACAGTGGTAGTTAGCATTTTGTCCAGTCTGATTTTAAATAATATTAAAAAAGATGGGGTTTTTATCATGCTCTTCAGATTATTCAAATGTAACCAGTAATATAGAAATAGTGCTACATTGCAGCTCAGCCAAACGGGCCATGGGGAAAGAGGACCGCTAGGCAGCCTTTAGCCAGGGCCGGCTCCAGGCACCAGCCGAGCAAGCTCGTGCTTGGGGCGGCAGATTCTAAGGGGCGGCATTCCCTTCAATCCTTTTTTTTTTTTTTTGCTTCGCCACTCCGGCTGTCCTGTAGGGGGCGGCGGCGCAGAGGATGGGAGCGCCCTGCTGGGAGCGGGCTGCACACTCCATCTGCCCCAGCTGGTGCCTGATCTGCAGCAAGCCCAGCAGGACAGCCCGCGTCCTTCCCTCCCCGCCAACCGGAGCGGCGCGGAGCCCTCCCAGCAGGCGGTGCGGCGGGAGGGGCCACGTGGTGAGCGCCCCGCTGAAGGAAGCCCTGGCTGCCCCCCTTGTCTCTCTCTCCCCCGCTCCCTCCCCCTCGCTAGCCGGGGCGCACACTCCGCTGCCCGGGGCACGTCTGCAGCGCAGGGAGCCCCCCTGCACCCTGGCTCCAGCCGCCCTGCACGTTTTTTTGTTTCTTTTTTTTGCTTCGCCGCTCCGGCTGCCCCTTGGGGCAGCAAAAAAGCCAGAGCCGGCCCAGCCTTTAGCACCAAATCCTCCTATTTCTTTGTATCCAGCTTGTGTGATTTCTCCTGCTCTAACCTAGGTGACATATTACTGCATTAGTATATGTCATGCCACAGCTGTACATTTCTTTAAATGTTCATTCTACAACAAGTATAGACAGTATAAGGTTTCCCGAAAGATTTCTGCTGTTACTACATTCGTTTAGTTTATCTGCTGTTATTTTTTTCCTCCTTATCTAGAGCCTTTGCTTTGAAAGGACTCAGTTGCATGTTCTGCCCCTGCCCCCATTCAGGATAACACTGAATCATGTGCTTAAATCCCACTGAAGTCAATTTAAGCATGTGCTTTCCACATCAGGGCATCTATTCACTGCTCATCACCACCCCTTGATAATCTTGCATGTAATTTCACATTGCTT
This sequence comes from Emys orbicularis, assembly GCF_028017835.1. Lineage (NCBI taxonomy): Eukaryota > Metazoa > Chordata > Testudines > Emydidae > Emys > Emys orbicularis. Next base: position 139,602,515 of record NC_088684.1, read on the forward strand.
AATAAGGGGCTAGATTTTGCAACTCTTACTCGTGAGCAATCCTTCATAGGATTAGTCCCACTGAAATCCTGGGCCAGGCTATAGAGCTGTTATTCATGGGAGAGAGCATTTATTCATGCAACTACTCTCACTGGCTTCAGTGTTCCCTTTGGTTTCTCCAAAACTGGACAGTCAAATGTTTGGAGTGGGGAGCAGTCATGTAGGCCTTACTGTAACACCGACAGACCCGGGTCAGCGGCGGGCATGATCGAATCTGGGACCTCTGGCGCTTAGTGCATGAGCCTCTACTGCACGAGTTAAAAGCCAACTGGCTCTTAGCTAAGGCTGTAGAGCAGACTCATTTTCTCTCTTTTTCTAAGTGGTCTTGGTGCCACTTGATGGGACAGAACATCACATCCACGAGGTGTGTGGGTGACATTAGCAAAGGCTGGCAATGCTTGATTGTGTCTCCAGTTTGTACAGAGGCTCCATTCATATTGTATAACTCAAATGCATACGAGGCTTAAAGGTTTTTCACCACTCAGTTATTCCAGTTTTACTTCATTAATTTCAACGCGGTAACACTGGCATAGAATTAGTCTAGTGCATTGTGGGTCCAGCCCATCGATTATACTCTCTGAATTTGCTGTCAAACTGGAGAGACTGCATCCTACTTTCCTGTTGAATCTGGGCCTCGTGTGGACAGACTGTGTTAAAATGAGAAGGGCACTGTACTAGGAATCAGAAGACCTGGGGCCAGATCCTCAGCTGGTATAAATTGTCATAGCTAGCTCCATTCGGGAGCAGCCCTAGTTGTTTTGCCAGCAAGGGCAGAAAACAGGCCAAGCAAAAAAAAAAAAAAAAAAAAAAGATGACCAGCCAATCAGCAAAGCAAAAATGGAAAACCGTCAGCAAATCAATAGGGAAGAAGGCACCTGGAACAACCACTCTGCTCGCCTGCCCGTAGAACCAGCACTGGCTCCATCGACTTCAACTGAGCTTTGACAATTTACAAAAAATGGAGGCACTAGCTCCTGGGTTTTATTTCCGACTCTGTCACTGACCTGCTATGTAACCTTGGGCAAGTCACTTCACCTCTCTCGGACTCTTTTCCCTCTTCTACCCTTTGCAATCTAAATAGACAAGAGACAAATGCTTCAGGGTCACGATTGTCTCTGTGTGTTCACACAGCACCTAGCACTACAGGGCTCTGATTCTGACCGGGATGTTGACGCAGTGCTGTGATGTAAGTGATCATTTTAAAATATTCAAAAATGTAATTCATTTTCAAGGCTTCAGTAATGTCAGTGATTTTTGTTCCTCCATCTCTAGCTAATGGCTTTTCCAAAGTGAGAGTACCCCCTCCACAAACCCAAATCCACAAGCATATGGCAGACTCCTCTCCAAGCATCAGAGCTCCTCAGTGAAGAAAGTCATAGCAATAAATCATCTTTAGAAGCATCTGCTGCAAGCCAACCTTTTTCACACTCCATGATGACAACAACTGAATCTTTATTAAAGGACTTGAACGTATAAATAATCAAAATGCGTATCCATTAATTGAACTCCTATGGGGGTGGAAGGGAATGTGCAGCATCTAAAGATGAATGATTTCAGCTTGAGTCAGTAAGATTTCAGCAGAAGACTCTGGGCCTCATAATAAACCTACATGACCTGAAGACGACATAAGATGGAGAAGCCACTTTTGCAAAGTGAGTGCCGCTACTCTGCCCGAGCTTCCAGAGAACCTGAACAGTCGCTCTGCGGCGTGAATGGACTCATCCATTTCAGTGGTGGCTAACTCAGATGCCAATAATGATACTTTTATTTAAATGTCAACATTAGCTATTTTGTTGCTCGCCTATGAAAGGATGGCTCACATTAAGAAAATCTATACCAGCATTCCTCAAAGTCTATGTGAGGGGGAACGCAAAAGAACTAGGGGCTGGCCGTGTGGACGATGTATAAATTCAGATGCATATGCCTTTAACACAGCATTACCATCCAGAAACTATAGCGCAGGGGTTCTCAAACTGGGCATCCGGACCCCTCAGGGGGTCGCAAGGTTATTACCTGGGGGGGAGGGGGTCTGAAGCTGTCAGCCTCCACCCCACACCCTGCTTTGCCTCCAGCATTTATAATGGTGTTAAATATATAAAAAATTGTTTTTAATTTATTAGGGGGGTCGCAGTCAGAGGCTTGCTGTGTGAAAGGGGTTACCAGTACAAAATTTTGAGAACCACTGATATAGGGTAAATGATCAATTGTGTCTAATGGATTAGAGATACAGAATTGTTCTGATATTTCAAAATGGTATGGCAATTGGAAATTTGTATAAAACTGGCCTTTATATCTCGTGGCTGGGAAGATTAGTAGGCATTTTGAGGATAAAATGCTTCCACTGGTTGCTGTTCACTAAAAGCCACAACTTTTTGATGAATAAATGGATGTGCTTTAAATAAACTGTGATAAGAGCTGGTTGAATTTTTTCTTGGAACATTTTGAATAATAGCAGCTGGCTATTACAGAATACGTTTTATCTGTGGATCTCAAAGGGCTTTACAAAGGATGTCAGTATCATTATGTCCATTTCACAGATAGGTAAACTGAGGCATAGAGCAGTGAAGTGACTTGCCCAAGATCATCCAGCAGGCTAGTGGCAGATCTGACAATAACCCTCCTTCCCCCATCTTCTTAGTTCCCAGTCTAGTGCTCTATCCACATGGCCACACTAACTCCCCTACACTCTACAATCATGGAATTGAATCTCAATGTTTTTTTCAGATGAAAACGCAAAAGGATTATGATCAATACACTTTTTTCAGGCCTTATTAAAACATTGCAAATAATAAATATATTCCGTTTTGATTAGTTTTCCCATTAAGAATATCAATAGAGCTAGTTGAAGGAGAAAAAGTGCAAAACTTGGATGATATTTTTTTTCAAATATTAAAAAAATCTCAACCTACTTCATCACTGGTGGGGAAAAAACCAAAACCCTACCCTCCCCCAAAAATTGTGAACATATTTTATTTTTTTCCAATCAAAATTGGATTTCCCATTTTACAAAAATTCAACCAGATTTAATCACAGCTTATTTAAAAGATCTGGGGTGAAGTCTTGGCCTCACTCCCATTAGCTTCAGTGGGACCAAGATCTCACCCTATACAAATGCATACTCTATGGACAGGTAAACATAAGCCCTGATCCTGAAAGGATACCCTGTAAGGTTATACTCTTACCCTTGTCAGTAAATTAAAGGGTTTTCATGCAGGCACATGGGTCCACAAGCAGGGAAGTCACTGCAGGATTGGGGCCAAACACTTTACATATAGATCTCAGATTCCACATTATGCCTCTTATATACCTATCACAAGCACATCAGTGTTTTCTCCCTACATATGCAAAATACATCCTCATTTAGGGTGACCAGATGTCCCGATTGTATAGGGACAATCCAGATTTTTGGGTCTTTTTCTTATATACATTCCTATTACCCCCCCCATCCCAATTTTTCACACTTGCTGTCTGGTCACTCTGTCCTCATTGCATTACCTGAAATTCTTTACCTTCTCTATTCATACTAGAGATGAGATGCTCACATGAAAACTTGTGTCCTAGTTTCCATAACTTTTGCCCTGACATGGAACAAGAGCCATTCCATCCTGCTAGGAACAATCTTCCCAGGGCAGATGCAAATAATTTAAAAATACTTCCGAGTCCCATGTATCAAAGAAACATGTAGCCAATACTCATTTATACTCCCATGCCACTCATGTCATATGCAACACTTAGGCAAAATTTTCTAATAGAATTGTTATTTACGTAAAGCCAAAATGAGTACTGCAAGCTTTATAGTCATCTGTTAAGCTAGGCTTCTGCCCTTAAGAGCTTACAGTCTAAACAGACAATCTAGCAGACTGATAGAGTGAGAAAGAGGACATACTCCTAAAATGACTGCATCCTAATAATACGTGATCTACATGGGAAAGAGATTTCTGACTGTGACGAAGTGGGACTGTTCTTATTGTTTCCTCTGAATACTGTGTGGGTGCCTCAGTTTCCCCTATGCATTTCTTAAGTCTCTAGGGGGTAAGATTGTTGCAGAGCAAAGGGCCAGTGTGCATAAATGGCTGACACTCTGTCTCCTGGCAACTAATGGCCGGGGTCCTTCTCCCCAGCAAGGAGATAGCTAAAGGTGCTGGAGAACAAAGAGAGCAGGTGGCCTCCTGGCCCGGGAAAGGAACAAAGCCCAGAGGAGGAGGGGCTGGAGGGGGAGTCAGTTTGGAGCTAGCTGGGGACGAGGGGTGAGTGCAGACATGGGTGTCTGGCTCGCTGCCCCCCAGGATGGACCCGGCTGAGGGGTCCTGTTCTCTGTACCTATAAGCTCTGTTTTAGACCGTGTTCCTGTCATCTAATAAACCTCTGTTTTACTGGCTAGCTAAGAGTCACGTCTGACTGCGAAGTGAGGGTGCGGGACCCTCTGGCTTCCCCCGGACCCCGCCTGGGTGGACTCGCTGTGGGAAGTGCATGGAAGGGCAGAGGATGCTGAATGCTCCAAGGTCAGACCAGGAAGGTGGAAGCCGTGTGAGCTTCTTGCCCTGAAGACAGTCTGCTCATATAGAGGAGACTTCACCAGAGTCCTGACTGGCTTTGTAGGGAGCAGTTCCAGAGCATCGCCCGGGGACTCTGTGACACTGACAATAGGTGGCTCTTTAATATAGCAGAAAACAGGCATAATGAGGTCTAATGGTTGGAAGATGAAACTTCACAAATTCAGACTAGAAATAAGGCACACATTTTTAAGAGTGAAGGTAATTAAATACTGTAACAACTTATCTAGGGATATGGTGGATTCTCCATTACTTACAGTGTTTATATCTTGCTGAAAGACGACATGCTATAATTCAAACAGAAAATATGGGCTTGATGCAGAAGTTACTGCCTGAAGTTTTTTTGGCCTGTGTTTTGCAAGAGGTCACACAAGATAACCACAATGGTCCTTTTAGGTTCATAGATGTTAGGCTAATGAATCTTTATATTCTGTTTCTCCGAGTTTGTGATATAGAATCCATTATATGTGGATATGTGCCTCAGTAGGAAGTGTGTCTCCACATTACGTATTATATATTGTACAAAGGGAGTATCCCAATCACTTAGCTGGTTTTGAAACCTCAACTGTAAAATGTCCTAATAATGTACATTCTAGTGTTACATAGTCTTCCCCAATCTGTCTGTTTGGTATCTATAAAGATAGAGAGATTTATAATTTGGGTACCAAGAGATTTCACAACAACACAATAATTGCATGCTCCATTTAAGATACCTGAGGCAACCTACGGTTGCCATTGATTTTCTCTGAAAATCATGCAGTTTTCATTATTATTTAGGTGTTCTGAGTACCTGTGAGCATGTAGGGCCTGCAATTACTGAATTCCACAACACCGATCCCAATGTAATTATGTAATTTAATTCAGTACACAGAAGGTTTTTGCTCTCACTTCCACTGACTTTACACCAGGCAATTCCATTGGCTTCCAGAGTTTTATCTTTACCTCAGATTTAGGCCCACAGAGTACACCAACATAAATCTGTGAAAATCACATTGTTCCATGCAGCAGCTTTGAAATCCAGAGTGCCAGCCGTACTGCAAATAGCATTCGGATAGCATTTCCAACAGGATGGTGGACAGTCGCACAAAGCTATAACTGACAGATTATCAACATTGTGAAAACAAATGCATTACTTGGGGACTAAGTAGCATGATCAGGTTTCTCTGGGAGAAGCTCAGAATCTACCAGGAAGGATAAGAAATGGATATTGTAGGCACCAGAGGATGGGACGCTGGCCTGGAACTCAGGAGCTTGTTCTATCCTTTGATCTGCCATGTGACCCTGAGAAGTCATTTCATCCTTCTATGCCAGTTTCCCTCTGCACCCTTTGCCTGTTTACATGGTAAGCACTTTGGGGAAGGGACTGTCTCTGTGTTTACACAGTACTTAGCACAATAGATCTTTAAGCTCAGTTGAAGCTTGTAGAGGCAACTTTCATATAATGAATGTAACTAAAGAAACATGGTAGCTTGTCAGGAATATTGATTATTATTACTGCTGGAAGTTTGTATGTTTTTTCCTCCTGTCAGAAATGTCTGTGCCTGGAAATGGACACATATGAGATTAATATAATCTAAGGTGGGGAATAAGAGAAAAGCCGCAGGAATGTACATTAATAGACTCCAGTAATGATGCCAGGTAGATCCATGTGCCAGGAATGTGGCTATTCATAAACCCTGTTTTATTTTCATTGATAATCATTTCTTATTCTTTGGATTCTGCAGTAGCCTATCCATCTGCTGAGTGTATTGTATTGCTGTGCTGTATCAAACATCTCCCAAGCAATCTGATCCTCTCTCAGGGTGTGCCAACACTGCAGTCACAGGGTGGGGCTGCAACTCGTGGAGACACACCCAAGCTTGGAACAGCCAAGACACAGCAACCCACGCTTCAGTGGTGGCTTTAAAGCCCTTCCTGGAACCCTGGATAATTACTCAGGCAGCTAGCCTGTACTGCCACAGCTTTACTGTTCTGGTACCCAAGCTAGCAGTGTAGACAGACTCTCAGTGAAAGAAGTTCTTTCCTACCCTGCCCTTCCCCACTCCATAGCTGTCAGCAAAACTATTCCCCGAACTACACTAGGAAGTCATGCTGCATGGTTATCCCTGTATTCAGCAAGGCCTGGAAGCCAAAATTAGGATCACTGCAGCAGCCAGTTCTGTAGGCTGGATGGGTAGGCAGGTCAATAGACAAGATTCAGGACACCAATAAATTCAGAGGCATCCAAAAGGCTACAGTACCCATTCACTCCTTCTGTCTACTCTACTATTTATTAAATGTACAGATTGGATAGATCTGAGGATTGCTGACAGATTTAAGCACCTTTCCTCTCTGCAATAGGTTCAAATCCAGCCCAGGCTGACAGTAACTAAAAGTAGTTGCCATCCAATTGTGGTTGAAAGGCTAATGTGAAATGAGTTTGATGGTCTCAGCCAAGCTACCTTTGGAGAAATGGTCACAAGCAAGAAAGCACGATACACATTGGCACTACATAACACTGTTAGCAGTCCTGACAGAGGCACCAAAGGATGAAAGAGTGATTGGAAGGGATGGAAAAAGGAATCCAGCAGAAGTACAGTCCGTGAACAAATTTATGGAAAAAGACCGTAGAGTATATTAGCTCTGTAGAAATAGAGATGGAGACTCAACCACCCTACAAGATGGTTCTTCCAGGTCAGGTTTAAGGCACACCGGTGGAGTGGAAGCCTGCAGCACCACTGTCCACGCGGTGTCTGATTATGGATAAATAGAAGACTTGAGGGCCAGATCTTAGCTGATTTAAATGGGCATGGCTCTGAGAAGTCATCTGGATTTATACCAGCTGAAAATCAGTGCACCTTTAACCAGCTATAGCCCCAAGTCAGCAACACATTTCATCATGTATGTTTAAGTTGATCCCCATTCAACAAAGTACTTCAGCATGCTACTGAATTTGGTTAGACTGCTGAATCAGGGCCTCAATTTACACACAAGCAGAATATATATTAAAAAGATGGGTGGTTAATAGAATATGATGTGAGGAATAAAAGCAGTAGAAGAAAATTACTTCAGATTTTGCATTATTGCTGTTAAATTGCTGGTGCCTGACATTTTGAGAGAGACTTCTCCTGTAAGAGTTGATAGAAACAGTGAATCATTTAATAAGAACATGGATTTTATGTTTTAAGACTCAAGGAGCTCAATCTATTCAGTTTAGCAGAGAGAAAGTTAAGGAATGACTTGATTACAGTCTGTAAGTACATACATGGGGAACAAATATTTGATAATGGGCTCTTCAGCCTAGCAGAGAAAGATATAACAAGATCCAATGGCTGGAAGTTGAATAGACAAATTAAGACTGGAACCAAGGTGTAAATTTTTAACTATGAGGGTAATTAACCATTGGAACAAATTTACCAAGGGTCGTGGTCGATTTTCCATTACTGGCAATTTTTAAATCAAAATTGGATCTGCTCTAGGAACTTTTTTGGGGGGGAGGGAAGTTCTATGGCTCGGGTTTACAGGAGGTCAAACTAGATGAGCACAATGGTCCCTTCTTGCTTTAGCATCTAGGATTGAATGAATTAGACAAAAAAAACACCACACAGCACAGTATTTAAATAGTATTTGCATGGTGCTCAATATTTTTTCCTTTTCATTACTTTAATAAATGGATAGTTTCCTAACAACCTTTGTTTTATGCATCATCCAAAGGATACCGTGCCAATACCACTATGCTGGAGAGCAGTGCCACAGAGAAAAGGTACTAGCTAGTGATTCACTAATGCCAATTCATTTTGAGATTTTCCATCCAGTCCGACCCTGCTTAGCTTTAAGAGATGTGACAAGACCAGAACCCAAGGAAGTTCAGATATTGATAATAAAGACTTCTTTGAATATTGTAATTTTTTTATAATATTAGAAAGAAAACACTACAAAGGATTGTGGTTTCTAGGATATTTTTATAAACTGAGTCACAGTCACTGTCTTTGCGTCTGATATTCAGTGAAAAATCCTGGAGTCAAAAAAATGGGAATATGTTTTTAACTTTTCACAAGAAAAGTGTGGGGAAGGAAATGTCAGCTTGAATGCCAAATAATAAATTTTAAAAATGGTAACTTGTTTCTTCTGACCCTAAAAGGGAGGGTCATGCAGAGTCTTATGAAGAGAACTGGTGAAAATATTTTTCGAACAGAGCTTTTTCACTGAAAAAAATATCCTTTTCCAAAAAGTGAAACATTTTGTGAAAAACTGAGGACTTTTTTGGATTTTGTAAAATTTCACAACATATTTAAAATTCATATCAAAATTCTTAATTGACAACTGTTTAAAAAAACAATTATCAATTTTTTATTTCTTGAAATAACAGCTTTTGGGTCAACAAAAAGTGCCAATAATGTTTTTTAAAGGGTCTGTTTCAAACCATGCAAAATGGATACAACTTAAAATGTTTTCACAATTCTCCCACCAACAATATTTTAATCTGCTCTACTCATGAACTGTTCCAAAATTCCCAAGGAAGAGTTACTGTATCCCCACTGAATGAACAAACCACAAAAGGTTGAGTTCAGATTAGAAGTAATAATGTTGTGAACTTCTTTGGCATCTTTTCCATATAAAGATTTCAAAGTACTTTGCAAATGTGAGTGAAGTCATCCCATAAGTCCCCCTTCCACAGAGGGGGAAACTAACAGATTGATTTTGCCCAAGGTCACTTATATCTGTGGCACAGCCAGGAAGAGAAGCCAGAACTTCCGATTCCCAGTCCTGTGCCTTGTAGCCACAACCCACTTAAATGACTGAAAGATTGCATCAAGATCTTGTGAGGTCCTGCCCTTTACCTCTGGGGATGCTTCTGCAAGCATGTCAGCAACAGGTATTATTTTATTGCAGTAGCACCTAGGCACTGCATTCACAGTCCAAGACCTCATTATGCTACATGCCTTTATGATACAAAAGCAAAAGTTAGTCCCTGACCCAAAGAGGTACGTTCTGGGGCAAGACTAGTCCCTCAGCCCCGTTCTTTGACTGAAAAAAGCTTCTTCACAAGATGTCTCCAACCCTCCTTCCCACTCTAGCAGAAGTCTTTAGGAAAGACTTTTCTCCAGCCATCCTAGACCTCAATCCTGTCCGTATTCTTAAATCCCATCTGCCTATGCAAAGAAGTATTTCAAGATCCATCTGACTCCGTATCAGAACCCTCACTGCTAATAGAGACTCAAGGCTAAAAACAGTATGACAGAAATTTGGCTCCGTCAGCCACAGGAGCACGCAGAGCAGCAAAGCAGAGGATTGTTTAAGATGGGCTCAGCAATTATGTAAGGTTACTGAGAGAGAGGAGGAAATGGGGAGTGGGATTTAAAATGGCTCTGAGCTTTTCGAAGCTAGGCTACTCATCTATATATCTGACGCAGGTCAGTAATGCTTGATAGCTGTTATTATCTACAGACTTTCTGGTGTCCTATGTTAAACAATTCTTTGGGTCCCCTTTCAGTTCCCCATAGACAAGGGTCCACAACCCAGAAGTCACTTAAACAACTGGCACAAATAGCCCTTCTTGCTCGCTACCAGTCCAGAGAGGCCAAGGACTTAACTGGCCATAGAGGCTGAATTCTCATCTTATGTACATAGGTGGTCCCAGCAGATCAGGGCTGATTCCCATTGGTGGGGGGAAGCTTGCATGTCATTGCCCGTGGAGTACATCTGCACAAAAGAGAAGACTTCAGTCTCAAGGGCTGTTGAGCCAGCTCCTTTAAAGACTACAGTCACATACAAAATGTAATGCAATGCAATGCTTTGTGTGTGTATGTAGAAGCTAAAGAGCCTTCTGATGAGGGGCAGTCTAGAGAAGAAACTCCTTAATCCAACTGAACTAAACCTTATGAGTGTTGCATGAATTGGACAATTGTTACTTTGCCTGTACTAGTTCCTCCATCCTTAATCACAATGGGTGAAATTCAGTGCTGTTCTGTGCACCCACACAAGACCCATGTAGCACTTTAAATCCTCAAAATATGGTTTAAGTATGGGACATAAGTAATATGTAAGCCCTGTTCTGGCCCTCTGCACAAGGAAGAATCTCACCCAATGTAATTTTACGCAGCAGTCAAAGTACACAATGCATTAAAACAACATTAGTAGTTTGACTAAGTCAAGAAAATCCAAAGTTAAAGCTGTAACTCCATCCTGTGGTACCAAGGTATTACAACACATATTTTAATTCCAGTGACACATCGTTTTCAGTGATATGCTCAAATACCTAGGCACATTGGAGCCTTTATTTTGAACATCTTGATTTCTGTGTGTTGCGTAAGTTAGCTTAGCCCTGGAAAATTCTATTCACTTACAGCATTAGACTTGCACAAAATCAGTGTTAGGACGAGCAAGTCAATTTTGTGCCTGGACTCAGCTAGACAGTTGTTCCTATTGCAGTGTTGTGGGCTAATTTAATTTCCTTTGGGTTATATTTTTTGGGGGTGTTGGGGTTTTTTTTATTTTTGTTTTTTAAGATAAAGAATGATCATGTCTGTGTGTGCGGGGGGAGAGGGGGGAAGAGCTGGAATCAGCTCTGAAAACCTCAGTATGCCATTTTGTCATTTGGCTGCAATTCAATCAACTCCTTCAGTGTCAATTCCATCTTAATGGAAGTGTAAGAGAAACCTAATGCAGTATTGGATCTCTATCTAATCTCAAAGTGTAACTTGCAGAGAAACCCAGGAGGTTTTAGAAAATTGAAACTGGGGTATTCTCCCCCCCCCCATATTAAAAAAAAAAAGTGCCATTTAGGGAAAGAAAAATCTGATTTGTACTGCCATGACTTCTCACCCTTGGAGTCAAGACTCATCCACTCATTACACAGAAAAAGTTTATGTACAATTGATTTAACAATGAATCCTGCTTTTAAATGGCCTCACCTGACTCAAGGTAATACCAGATCAGGTTGTTTTCTAGCAGCTTTATTTCTAAACAAAATCCTGCAGAAGTAAATTGACCTGCCATTTGCCACGTGTTTAAAGGTCTTGCAGTTCTTAATTCACAAGTGATTGAATTGAGAGGAACAGCCTTGTCATTTCATGAGATGCTTATTCCTTCAATTCCTTGAATATTTTCTCTCACACCCTCACCCACCCCCATTATGAAGTCAACATTAGCCAGCAGCTCCCAAGCAGTTGCTATTATTATTTATATTTTAGTAGCACCTTGGGGCCTCTACCCTGATCAGGGACCCATTGGGCTAAACGCTGCATATACACATAGTAAGAGACAGATCCTGCCAACAAGGGTTTGCCATCAAAATAGGCAAAGGATATGAGAAACTGTTTCCATTTACCACTGGGGCACTGAACAAAAATGACTTGCCCAAGGTCACACAGGAAGCCTGTAGCAAAACTAGGAATTGAATACATACTTCTTGAGTCCTGTCTACTGCCTTGGTAGTCCACTGGGGAGGGGGAGGGCGGTGTGAGGGAGAGAAGATAGTTCATCGTGTGTGTCTTCTGTCTCCCTCTGTGCCTAATTTGCCTCTGGAGATCCCTAGTTCAATCTTTGGCATTGGCCAAGATGGTGGCTGTCACACATCAACCATAAAAGCCTTCCTTCTTCACTGTTATTTTATATTCCAAGTATAAATCCAGCAGGGAGAGACATGACCTCTCTTCATTATGGATGGCAACAATAGACTTGAACATGAACCATAACTGAATATTAGGAGGCATGGAAGCCAATTGCTGGTTTATGATGGTATGATCCATGGACGAGATTGGCCTTGGTAAGAGCTTCCCAGCCCCCAGTGGCAAAGATATTGTTGCCGTATCTCACTATTTTGCCATCAGCCTCATGATATCTGGAGTTTATATTAAGGTCTCATCTCCTGAAATCATGCAATTATGTGAGAATGTCATCTTCCATTAAAAAAATAGTTTCTAGCCTTCGTGTTTGACCGCAGTGCACCCTAAAGACTCAGAAACTTGATAAATTAAGTGAACCCCATTTTTAAAAAAATCTCATGATATTGGGGGAGGCTGACATGTTTCTTTGAATGAATGGGGCTGGTCACAATGCTAAAGGCCTAGCTCTAACTTACTTGTAAGTCAATGGGAGTCTTTCCATTGACTTCAACAGCTTCATACTCTGAGTGCAACATGAATCTGCTCAGACCTTCCAGCAATGCTCCAGAGAGCTCCAACAGTCAATTTACTGCTGAAGGCGATGGGGGGGAGGGACCCCTCTGTATTTCATCTAGTTGCACGAGCTTTTCCTTAGTCGTGATATGCTAGCAATCAAATGAGTCAAAAAACAAAAACACAAAACATACACAGCATAAATAAATGAGTAAAAAAAAAAAAATTACACACTAGTCATGTTCTACCTCAGAATGTTTTTATAAGTCAATTTCCTGAGTGTCAAGGTTTTTAAACCCAAGATAAAACTGATGCCAGCTGCAGAATCTATGAGTGACAGGTGTGAAGAAGTGAGGTTAATCACAGATGTGTATTCCCAATGGAACTTATGTTTTGAAAAAGACAAGCAAAAAGAAAGTCATTCACTATATACCAAAATACAGCAGTACATCTTGAAAGGTAACATCAAAGCAGAGTGAATACATTTCATTTATGCTAGTAAAAAAGTAAAAAAAGTTACATTTGCAGCTCAGGGGGAGGGGAAAAAACAACCCAAACCACCACATCCAGACATATCTAGGCAGTCTTGATTTTTTCTTTATAACAGGTACATATTTAGAGACATGGCAATTTAGCTCATGATAAAAAAAATGTCCTTTTGTAGTTTTAAATAAAAAAGCATTCAAAAAGCCTGTATAAGGAGAAATGATCTTGTGAGTTTATTAAATTACTATTTAAATTTAAAATAAAGATATTTCGGGATTTAAACATCTTCCAGCAGTGTTGTGAATGGAAAAGAGTTTTCTATCCCATAACAATTGTGAGATTATGAAGAAAAATTTCATCCCAATCAGGATGAAAAGCCAAAAAACTTGCAATGAAATGAAATGATAGAATAATAATAATTTGGGTCACCTGGGTGGGGGCAAATCTAAGTTCAAGTCTCTGCTCCAGAGAGATTTCAAACTTGGTTCTCCCACATGCCAGATGAGTGTTTTGAACTTTAGGGCAAGGGATGGGGGTCCCCACCACCTCAGCCTGCATTTTATTAATCCCAAAGACACCCAAGTCCTCTTGTGAATCTAGACTTCTACTTTTTTTAAATTGTTTCATTCAACCCAAAGTTAAATTTTTTTCTGACGTTTTGATTAGCTGAAAAAATACCATTATATTTGTTTCAGGTTGACCATCAACTCCCCCCCACCACCCAATTTTTCATAACTGCCATCAAACAGAAAAATCAAGTATTTGTACATCTCTACAAACTGAGGCCTAGTTTCTTTAGACAACCCAGCGGGTCCTGCACCTCAGTCTACACAGGTCACCAACTACAGCCTCAACAGCTACTCCCTTACAGAAAGGAAGAGTCATTTATTCTGTCCAGCCAGAGTTCCTTTTTATCTGATATCAGAGGGGTAGCTGTGTTAGTCTGGATCTGGATCTGTAAAAAGCAACAGAGAGTCCTGTGGCATCTTTAAGACTAACAGATGTATTGGAGCATAAGCTTTCGTGGGTAAATGCCCACTTCGTCGGATGCAAGATGCCCACTTTTTATCTGATGCCTCCCACTTGGGCCCTGTGTGGCAAAAACAAGTTTTATAACTTGACTGGAGCCGAGAGGTAGAATCTTCACAGTTAGTTGCTCAGTCATTTTCTCTGAACAACTCAAACGATTTCTGGGGTTGGCTTATCTTGAGACATTGTTTCACTTACAACTTCCTATTCAACTAAACCAGCATATTCATACAGTAATCATCCCAACAACCAGGTCACAGATAGCATTCATACATTATTACTGTGCAGCCCCTTATCCATCCTGGCTTACCATCATGAATAATAGTAATCCTTAAGTCTTTCATTGCACATTTCATCCACAGGACTCAAAGGTAGGTAAGCATTTTAACCCTATTTTACAGTTAGTGAAATAGAAGTACGCAGAGAGGTGAAATGACTTACCTAAAGTCATCCGGGAAGTCTGTAGCAGAGGCAGGAAGAGAACCCATTTCTCCTTACTCCCAGTCCAGTGGTCCCTGCTTTTCCCAACAGAAGTGGCCACATGAACTTTTGAATCAGGCCCTAAGTGGTTAATTGTAATATAGTTAAGAAGAGTTTTTCAATGTGTGATTCTTTTCTATTTCTAAACTCTTATTTTGAGGGATTGATAGAGAGCTTGTTTTCCATACAGTATGCAGAATTCAGTCATTGCTCCAACCAGAAAAAAATTAATAATGAGGATCAGGCCAAAAAATTTAACCAAAAAAAAAAAAAAAAAAAAATCAGCAACAAACCTGTTTACAATAAGAATCCTTACCTTGAGTGTCAAATACTGAAGATCCCACTATCTCAAACTCCCATTCTTATAAGACAGCCTAAAACAGTCAAGTCTGCAAAGGATAACTTATTCTATTATTGCAATCAGCTTTCTCATCTGAGATGAGGTTGAGTCATAAGGATTGCATATGTATCTGAATTTCCCCTACATATGAGATGTACTGGTTCAGTCCATTATAGAAAGGGGGCAGGTAAGGTGTCAAGTTGGGATCTTGAGCTACATCCCAACTTCCCCAAAGCCTATGGGGCATTCAGATCTAGTTTTGGGTTCAGGTTTCTGTGTAATCATCACTTAATGTGACTTTACTTCAAACTGGTAAGTAACATCCCATGCAGAGTCAACCATAATGCATCAGACAGTATCCTTCTATCCATTAATGACAAAGTCATTGAGCATGCAACTGGATCCATGTGAGCAGACCACTGAATCCAAACAGCACCCCATTAAACTTCAATGGGTCTGTCCACATGGATTTGATTGCAGGACTAAGACCTAACTGCCCTCCAAGATTTTTCAGAATTCATAACGGCATAAAAATCTCCTGCCTACCATACCATCACACAGTTCCGGCCTAGAAACCAGTACAACTCCCTTCGCTGCAGTGTTCATTTTACAATATGTTTAATCATCTTTAGTATGTAAGCCAGAAAAACCTTGTGTCTGATCACTATCCTCCTTACTCAGTCCATGCATCATTAATGTAACTGTCCCAACCACCAATTCACTATGTACCTTGGATAGGATTCTGATTTCAGCAGGAGAGAAAGCAGAATCTTTCACCTTTTTTTCCTCGCTGTGGGTATCCTGACAGATCCCAACGATTTATCACTAAATCTATTAAAGGTACTTATATGCTCCCCATGACCAAAATACCTAACAAACTTTAATGCATTCATCCTCAGAACACCCCTGTGAGGTAGGAATTTGCTACTGTCACAGATGGAGAACTGAGGCACAGAGATCCTAAGTGACTAACCCAAGCTCATGCAGGAAGTGTGACAGCGCAGGGAACTGGACCAAGTCCTAGCCTAGGCTAGGGCCCTCACCACTGAACCGTCCCTCCTTAAGTCTTCAGCTGCACTGCAACAGCTGGATGCCGTGGCCTCACAAAGCAGTCCGAAAGGTGGTGTAGCGGCTCACACCTTCATATGGACATCTCCCACGACCAGTATAAACAGATATGATGCCACCCCCACCTCCCTGCAGCCAGTGCACCGACAACTAGGGCATAGCTTCCCTTCACCCCAGCAGTCTTGTGATGCTGTAGAAGTCCCTTGGTTGGCCGCTAAAACAAGCTAGGGTGACCCCAAGGCTGCTCTAACAGGCTCTAGCTCTGAGCCAGTCCAGGATCGGGAAGTATAAAGGCTGCATTTCTATTCTCTGTCTCCTGAGCAACATTATGCCAATCTCAGCCACAGCTGGGGATCAGGTTCTTGACTCGTGCTGGGCCTGATTCTGCACACTCACACACACACCACTTTTTTTGTACTGATGTAACTCTACTGGCTTCTGTGGAGTTTCTCCTGCTTTACAGCAGTGTGACTGCAGAATGAGGCCCGTTGTGTTTAACTTATGCTAGGAGAAATAAAAGGGAAGAGAGATACCTGAGCCCACTATAGACATTGTAAACCATTTTCCCAGGGAGTCCATATCCACATGCCCCAGTAACCTTAAAATAAGCTCCTACCCCTTGCTTTAGAACCACATTTTAAAAAAAAGTTCCAGGCTGTTTAGAAAAAACACCTTCAGTTGCAACTATAAAGCAGTTACTGAGCAAACGCTTCACAATATAATGTTTTGCAGTAACTTCCCTTCCTTCTTCAGTCGAAGGCCTGTGAATAACCCTATTAAGCATGAAAATGTTACAGCCTGATTCTCCACTGCGTAACACCTTGGGCAGTCATTTCTACCAGTGCAAGGCAGGTGTAAAACATGTCCCCCCCTGATTTAGTAGCATTTTATAACCACTTTGCACTGGTGTCAATGATGACAGAAGGTGCAAAGACAGTGGAATATGAGGCACTGAAATTGTATGTTCTAGCCAAACCACAATACTCTGATTTCTGATCATTTTGCTGCAAGATGAAATGTGTTAAGAGTAGCCCTCTCATAACAAAATGGTCATTACTTTGCACTAAATCATGTGGTTAATTCAACTCAGAAAGGCCTTTCCAGTCAGATAAATGCATGACAAGATTCATGCTCCTTCTCACATTTCCAGCTGGACGCGTTTTTAAATCTTGCCTCAAATTCCCAGTTCCCCCAGCACATGAAACATGCAACCACACAAGCTTCCTGTCTATGCGCTTCTTGTAGGCAAACCGTTTATATGCCACCACAAACATTTACAGCATTTTAACACTATTGCCTGACAATGATTCTCTCTCTCTCTCTCTCTGAACAGGTAAACAACTGTGAGTATTTACTTTAACATGTCTGCATCTTCTCTTTCTCACAAGCCACTAGGTTTTCTGGATTCTCGTCTGTTTTTACCAAGAAATCTTCTGTAGAGCCTACTTGAAACTCCCACAGCTGGCCCTCAGTGTCTAGAATGGTAATCACAGGGATGGATCCACTCTTGAGATGCCATTCTGTAGCAGAGTCTGGCTACAGTTTACTATATAGTGTCCCAGATCAGGTTTCCCCAATACAAAGGTACTGAAGACTTAATTTAAATCAGATGTTAGCTGCTTGCCACATCCAATGGAGATGCTTACAAAACTAATGCAGTTTACCCAGATTAATGAACATTTGCTGAGTTCTGCAACAGACATTCACGCAAATTTTATGGATTGTTTCTGTGTACAATTGTAAGTAATTTCTTTGGCTTGGGTGCAAATCACACATCACATAATCACTGACCCCCAAGTCACTGCTTACGTCACACAGTCCCACATGACTTTCTCATAAATAAGCTAGAGAAATGTGGGCTCGGCAGAACTACCATTAAGTGGATACATAGTTAGTTAAACAGCAGCAAACAAAGAGTAATTATTAATGGAATGATGTCAGATTGGAGGGAAGTCTCAAGTGGGGTTCCACAAGGATCTGTTCTGGGTCCAGTATTGTTTAACATTTTTATTAATGATCCAGAGAGATCATACTGATCAAATTTGCAGATGACACAAAGCTAGGGGGTTGCAAGCACTTTGGAGAATAGTGTTAAAATTCAAAGAGATCTTGATAAAGTGGAGAACTGGACTATAGACAAAAAATGAAATTCTGCAAAGACAAATGTAAGGTGCTACATGTAGAGAAGAAAAAACAAATGCACAAACACAGAATGGGGGATAACTGGCTTGGCAACACCGTTGCTGAGAAGGATCTGGGAGTTGTGGTGGATCCCATCCTCAACATGAGTCAGCAATGCAATTGCAAAAAAAGCAAATGCAATTTTGGGTTGCATTAAACAGAGGCATAGCATGCAAGTCAAAGGAGGTAATAGTACCAGCTACTGGGTGCTGGTTAGGCCTCAGCTGGAGTACTGTGTCCAATTTTGGTCACCAGTGTATAGAAAAAGATCTAGAGAAATTAGAAAGGATCCAGAGGCAAGTGACAAAGATGATCAAAGGGCTAGAATGCAAGCCATATGAGCAAAGGCTGAAGGAACTGGGTATGTTTAGTTTGGAAAGGAGGAGATTAAGGGGGGGGGAGGAGGGATATGATAGCAATCTTCAAACACTTAAAAGGTTGCCATAAAAAAAGATGGAGAAAAGTTGTTCTCTCTTGGCACAGTGGGTAGGACAAGAGGCAAAGGGTTCAAACTACAGCATAGCAGTTTTAGATTAAATCTCAGGGAAATTTTACTAACTGTAAGATCAGTAGAACAATGAAACAGGCTACCTAGAGAAGTCGTGGAAGCTTCCTCACTGTAGGTTTTCAAAAAGAGGCTGGATAGCCATCTGTCTTGGGTAGTTAAGAGACATCCTGGCTGCATCCTGGCAGCGGGTTAGGCTAGATGACCCTTGTCGTCTCTTCTAACCCTAAGGCTCTATGATTCTACTTAATCTTGGATTAAGATGGAGAATAACATCTTTATTGTATTAAGTAGAACTATATACTTTGTTGTACATAACCTTGTCTGATAGTATCTTAACATGATCCACCCCATTCTATTACTTTTGCAGTCTTTTTCCCAAGCCCTCATGGTGCACAGATACCTCCCCATGTCTTTCTGTTTCCCAAATATCACTGATGTAAATGTGACAGAGCCTAATGAGGTGCTAATATCACCATAGTATCTGTGTGTCCTTTTACAGAAGGAGAGCTAGGACATAGAGAAATTAAGTGTCTTGTCCAAGGTCACAGAGGGACTGAACCACACTTCCCAGACTGCCTGTCCAGTGTCTTAACCACAAGACCATCATTACTCTGTAATACATATTAATAAGATTAACAGCCATGGTCATCTGAAAAGGGACATTGCAACATCAGCAATATGGAAGCCCAGTGTTGACACTTGGAATGCATCTTGAATCTTGATTTAGTGCAGATATAACGGGCCCAAGAACTTAACTGTTTAATATTTAAGCAGAATATTTCATGCCTTGAGGTGACTAAATATGGAAGTGACAATTACAATTAAGGCTTTAGTTTTTAATCACAAGCCCTCTCCACCATGACAACATGCAGACCACAGTGCTGATCAATTTATCTGCAGCTTTTCTTCTAGCATATCCCCTCTGGTAATGAACCTAGCCTTCCGCACCTGATTTACAACAGCTGAAAGCTGGAGTTCCAAGTAGGGTGACCAGACGTCCCGATAAAATCGGGACTGTCCCGATATCGAGCAGTTTGTCCCACATCCCGACCGAAGTATGGTCAGCACACCATTTGTCCCGATATTTTGTTTTGGGCGCTTTTTTTTTCTTCCCCTTGTTGCTTAGGTGGTGGTGACCGGGTACTTCCTTCTTTGGCGGCAAGGTACCTGCCGCCGAAATGCCGCCGAAGACCATCAGCGACTGAAGGACCCTCCGCTGAAGTGCCACCGAAGACTCGGACGGGTGAGTGTAACAATTGAAAAGGCGCTCCCCCTGTGGCAGTCCTGATATTTTGGAATTCTCATCTGGTCACCCTAGTTCCAAGTGATCCAGTCAGCAAGCCAGGCTGGTGAGGTTGTATAAAGGTGCTTGACTTTACAATTTCTGTCTCCTCTTTTAACTAGGTCCCTTGCTAAAGCAGTTCAGTCAATAAAAGTTTGCATGTGGTAGAGGTAAAGTATTTATCTCTTTACACTGCCCGAAGACTCCTTGAAGTGCTTATTTCTTACGGGTATCTGACCTGCTTTTAGTTCAGCATTGAGAAATGATGTTTGTCAGTTCTCCAGTGAAGCAACCACTGCCAGACCTGTTCTTTTCCCTCTATCCCACTCACAGATCTCAGCTAGGCCTCTGTTATAGCTCATATTGACTCTCTATTATTTGAATTACCATAGCAACTAGGAGCCCCAGTCAGACAGTGCTAGATGATGTACAAACACAGAACAAAAATATGGTTCGAACTCTCAACGGTTTACAATCTAAGTATAAAGTGAAGAGACAGATCAGGGAGTGCAAGGAAACAATGAGACAATATTGGTCAGCATGATCGGCAGTGGTCTGTGCACACCAGCAGCCTAATTGTTGGTTGTCAAGATGTTTGCACACATATCTGTAAAGGAAATTTTGAAGATAGACTTCAAGGTGGAAAATGAGGAAGCGTGGCAGATGTTTACAGGGACCGCCTCCCAAGCATCTGGTCTCACTGACATCTGTTTCCCCCCTCCCCCCAATTCATGTCTATATAAAATCCTCTTCCTAAGCAACCATTTTCTTTGCCGGTTGTTTTGAACATCTCCTCCTCCCACTGGTTTCCCCCCATCACCACATAGAGTTCAAACTTTTGATATTGCCTTCAAAAGCCCTGCCCATATCTTCCCTGTCCTCTGCTCCCCCTGCTTCACCGGTGACTCTAGCTTTTTCCCTCCAACTTGTCAGTTGCTCACACAAACATCTGAGTCTTCTTCCAATTGCCCTCAATGCTTGGAGTTCCACTGGAAGTCCCTTGCCCTCTCCTCAAGCAAGTCCCACTGAGGACCCTCCTTTGTCAGAGACCTACAGGCTTTGAGACTTACTCACTTAGAGGCACAGGACAGGTCACGTAACCTTTCTGAAGTAGAGATGGTAATTCCCTAGTTCAGAGGAGTGCTGCGAGGATCAATTAGTTAAGGTCTGTCGGTGCTTTCAATTCCTAATTGCTAATTATTATTGTCAATCGTTTTGCTTCCAATCTCCACTGGAACCCAAAATTGCAGAGGAATCCAGGAATTAAAAAGAAATAAAAAATTTTTGCGCCTCAGAAAAAGATCTGGCTTGAATTTGGAGAATGACTGTGGCATGACTCTGAAATTACTCATACTAGATTCCTTAGGTCCTTCATCCTATAGCATTCAAAAATTATAGGTTATCACCCCCTCCCTCCCAAAAAAATCATGAAATTGTCTTTAAAAAGATATTTTTTTAAAAAACAGGGATTCTTTTTCTTTGCTTTTAGTTTTTAAGACTTTAGATTACACGCAAATCATGTCAAACTTTTCACTGCAATCTTGAGGTCTAGAAACTTTCATTAAACACAAAATTTAAATGGAGACTCATGTAATCATGTATTACCATGCGGGGGGCGGGGGGCGGAAGAGAACCCCTGCTCCTCAATGTCATGAGACTCACAATCAAATTGCAAGACTAATCAACACTGCAACTAATGCCTTGATCTTGCAAGCATTTGTGTGCCTGCTCAACTTAATGCTCGAGTAGACTATTAAAACTTCTGCATAAAGTTAAGCACACATGCGTAAGTGTTTGCAGGATCCAGGCTTTCATTTGGCAACTTTGAATGTTTAGAAGAATCCTGTAACATTTACACTGGGCTTTCCCCCACACTCAAAAACCCTCCCTGCAGTGGGATTCTGTGCCACTTACTTCTACAAAGATCTGTAAGCATCAATGAGGAAAAATCCCTTCTGAATACAATTTTTCAAATGACCAGATGGCACTACCTGGAGACTGCTACTCCCAGAGAGGGACCAGTTCTTTGCCTGCATGAAGATATATTTTCAAAAGACAAAGTAAGCAAATCATCATGAAACAACAGTTTGTTTTTTTGGGGGGGAAAAGCTGCCTTTCTCCCTATGGATAAGTGATACTTTAAGCAATGGCCCATGAGTAAAAGAAAAAAATTGATTTTCCCCTCCATGCCTTTAAAAAGACATCCATTGAAACATAAAAACCCTTCAAGCCCATTTAACCTTCCTGCCTCCTCTAAACAAAAATAACCTTGTTTAAACATGGTTGGGACTAAACATAATATAACAGGGGTTTCTTGCCTATTTGAACAGGGAAAACATGCCACAGTCTTGTTGAAGAACTAGGTTTTAACGCTGGTGGTTGGATGCATAGGTTAAGACACTATTAGGTGTTTATCTGGTTCCCATTACTTTAGTATCTGAGCCCCTCACAATCTTTAATTATAGAATCATAGAGCTGGAAGCAGAGACAACCCATGCCTGCCGATAGTAGGGGGACAGAGTGTGGGGGGAGTTGGCTTCAGTAGTGTTACTGAACATACTTAGTCCATGTGAGCATGTTCAGGAGTATAAGCCAAGCAGCAAATCGAGGGGAGGAAGGGGCGGACATGACCTTGAAGCCCCCCTCCCCTTGCATCGCCTTTAGCTGGAAGGGACCTCAAGAAATCATCTAGTCCAGACCTCTGTGCTGAAGCAGGGTTAAGTATGCCTAGACAACTCCGACAGATGTCTGTCAAACCTGTTGTAAAAAACTTCCAGTGACTGGACTTACTTAATGTATTTATCCTCACCCCTGTGAGGCTGGGGAGTGGTATTATCCCCATTTTAAAGATGGGGAACTGAGGTACAGAGGGGCCAAGTGACTTGCCCAAGGTCACATAAGAAATCTGTGGTAGGGCAGGTAATTGAACTTGGGTGTCCCTGAATACCAGGCTACCACCCTTACCACTGGACCATCCTTCTTCTGATTGATGGCCTCTAGGCACGACTGCAACACAAATAATTAATAACGGTCTAAAATGGTTAGCACGTGATTTTTTACACACACACACACACACACACACACACACACAAATGAACCATGTTAGATGATTTGAGCACAACTTCTAACCACAACAAAAATGAAATGTGATCACAGGTATGTAAGTCCAGCATGCTATTTTTAAGTGCAGTGGTCTGGTGCATGGGCAGATGGGGGTGGGGGGAAATTTCATGAAGACGCTTTGCCCATAGCTCCCAGATGGCTATTTCTTGCAGCAACATCTGACATTTTCCAACTCTTTACAGTGCGATTACTGTGTAACTTCGGGAATTGTTCTTTTCTTGCTTCTCTGACAGTTTGAGTCCGGCTACTTGAAAATAACTCAGCTCAGCCCCATGGTGTGTATAGCACAGATAAGCAACTTCCAGACAGCTTGAGTCCTATAGAAAGTACATCAGAGAGGCTATTTAAGCAGTGTATTTTGGGACGATAGTGAGAGGGCTATGTTCAAAGTTGGGGCTAGTATACCAGTAATTCCCATCTATGCTGACACTTGGCTGGTTGAGACTGGTGCAGGAGGATAACACATAGCGGTTAGCCTTTGCTTTAAGAAAGTCTTAATCCAAAACAAGATTGTAATGGCAGCGTGCTGTTAGGAGCACTTTTGTGTGTGAACTCAAGGTGTGATAGATGTCCTAGGGGGACCAAATGGTGCTTAGCAAGCTAAAGTTCTCTTGTATAAGCAAAGCCAAAGGGGTTAAAGGCAAAATCCCGTTAATTTGGACTTCAATTGGAGCACAATAATGTGTTAACCTGAGGCCCACCAGTAGCAAAAGTGGAGACAGAACCCAAATGTCCCGATTTGCAGTCCCTCCTGTTCATATGCCTGCTAGACAATATTTCCTTCCCCAGCAGCTGTACTGGTATGCTTAAATTCACATAGCAAAGACAAGCGTGAATTGTTCAAGACAGGAACCAGCAAGGAATGTGACAGGTGACTTTGGTTACTATTCAGACTGAGCATTATAATGAAGCTAGGGCTGAAAAAGGTCCACAGATAATTTCCCTCTACAGGAATGGAACTGTCGAGTTAGAAATAGGTCTCAATTCACAATGAAGTCATCTGAGGTCATCCTGATATTGTTCAGTTTGGAAGACAGCATCTAGGTTGGAGACGTCTAATCACTAATTTATAATGGCAAGAAATAATGGATAATTCATAGGAGATAATTGTGCCTTCTCTCCTAGCATATTTAAAACCACGGGCTTCTTCTCTTGATAAATGAGAACAATGTTATCTAAAATGAATAAAATAAAATAATTCATATGCACAGTTGCAGAGTAATTAAATGTGTTTTATATGGGTGGATTGTGGGGGGGGGGGGGGAAGGGGGAGTCCTCTTGATAACTGTGCAGCGCAGACTGCTCTTAAAAAAATAAACACATCTCCGGTACAAAGAGCCTGTAAGTTTAGCTTAGAACAACAAGGGAGAGAAATCAGTTAGCAATGACCTCTCTTGTAAAGGTGCATCCCTCTAAAATTATTATACACCTGTGAACTGAACACCTAGCAGGGTCAGAAATTCAGTATTAGTAGTAGAGCTAGTTGGAAAACTTTGACAGAGCCAGTTTTGGTCAGAAAATGCAGTTCTGTCAAAGTCAAAATGCTTTGCAAAATGCTTTGTTGATTTTGCTGACATTTTGTTTCAGAGAAAAAGAAAAAGAAAATTCCAACAATGTTTCTCAGACCACAGTATGTGCTACTCTGTACTTAATGCTGCATAGGGAATAATCTAGGAACGCTTTCCTGAGCACAGGATGTTTTCATTCCAATTCCTCATTTCAATTTTTAAAAGAAAATGTAAAATCTTATATATGAACATCACAAAAAAAAGTCAAAACTGGAAAGAAGTGTTTCAATTTTGTCCAACATTTTGACTGATAGATCAGAAATTAAATCTTTTAAGATTTTTTTTCCCCTACTTCAGAATTTCCATAATTTCTGGTTTTGTTCTGAATTGGAATGATACCAAATTTTAAAATCTCAAAATCCTTCTCAAAATGAAATTTCCACCCTCCACATAAGCTCTATTATTTACCGTACGATTGGCACTGTACAAACACAACTTCCATAGAGAGTCGCAGGTCATAGGTTACTGGATCCTCCTCCATGTTTCCATCTTCAAAATCATATTAAATCATTTCTTAATGCTACTCCCCCGCAGAAACAACTTCTGTCCTGGCTCTATGGGGTGGTAAAAATGCCCACAACTGACCTACGCAGCATTCCCATCACTGCCACCATCAGCAAAGCTGAGTTGGGGGATTCTAGCCATGGGAATTTTTACCATAAAAGGTTATTGGAGAGTCCCCTCCCCGTCCTTGATACTCCTGTCTCTGATCTCACACCAGTTTTACACTGGTACAATGTAGTTGAGCTTAATGCAGATACTCCTGATTTACTCTGTCATGGGAAACAGAATGAGCCATGATGTTGCTTAATCCATTAATTGAAGTGTTCGCCTTGTCTTATATCAACTATGTGCAATTGCTCTAAGAATCCTAATCTCTGGCTTGGTCCTCTGTTGCTCAGTTTCAGAGAGACATCCATTTGGAATTCCCTTCTATTGACTACACTAGTATTGCAAGTCATAAGATTTAAACTCCCACTGACTAGAGAACTGAAAGGGATGCAAAGTTGATTTTGAATCTGTATTTGCTGAGGGATTGTGATAATGGTGTAAGTACACACTGCTGCCTTCTCTTGTCAGACCCAGCTCCTGCTCTGCAATAAGATGTTTCACTTCTGTGGAAATTTTCTAGTTAAATATTTAAAACAAGTACAGAGGGGCTGATTTCTACACTACAATAGAAACTGGTAGTTTGAAACATGTAGTCTGCAATTCCCCACACTGTAGAAGTGTAACTCCAATGCAATATGTAAATACAGTCTCCCTACAGACAAGACCCTGAACACCTAATTAAACAAACAGCTAATAAAGATGCTCAAATATTTTGAAATTTTGATTTCAATTTTTAAAAATGAAAAGAACAAAAATGGTTTGTACAAAAAACTTTGTCAAAAGATGGAGTTTAATCAAAAATGAAAGTTTTCACAACAGATTATTTTCAATTAAAATAGGCGGATAGTCACTGAAAAACTAAACTCAAAGCCTGGATATTTGTCTTTAATGGGAAACATTGTGTTTTCATGTGAAAGCTTTTTGGGCTTTGGCAACTGCAAAAGCAAAATTGTTTAGTTTTGATTTAAAAAAATATTTGTGTGCATCTGTATGTTTGTATGTATATACACACACACAGAAAATGGCCAAAGAAAACCAAAAACATTTCACAAAAGTTTGACAAAACACTAAAATAACATTTCTCAACCAGTTTTAATCACATGTACCAAATTCTTTCACACCTGGGCCCAATTTATCCTGAATGTTACTCTATTGACATCAGTGGCATTACAGTCCTGTGTCTCCATGCATCCGTGTGCCAGGACAAACAGAAGGGAGGTGGCTTGTGCCTCTCTGCGCCCTATGCTGCCAGGGACGGGTTGGGCCTATAAGCCTTGCGGAATATAGGAACTCCCCAGCTAGATCTTCTCCTGCTCCACAATGCCCTGGCTTTGGGGGTAAACGGGGGTAAAAGAGCAGAACTAGCATAGCTGGCTCTGAATCAACAGAAGAGACCTATGTTATACCGACACGTTCTAGGGGCGGGTTTACTGTCCATTTACAGTCACTGACTCCCACCCTTTCCATTGCCATTGGGCTGGACAAACTGCTAGACACGAGCCACTCATGTGGCACTCCTATTGACATCAGTAAGTGTTTGCCTGAGTAATGGCTGCAGGATTTGAGCATGTGTTTTGGAGAAAAAGAATGATCCATGGGGAGGAAAACAAAACAAAACTGTGAGCAGGTCCTATGTATGGGGCCTATGGCATGCTGGAAACTGCCTAAATCTGCAAGTAAGGGACTGATCTTTAGGAGTGAAATTCAGCCCTGTGCATCATCTAAGGGTATGTCTACACTACGAGAGTAGTTCGATTTTACTTAAATCGAATATGTGGAATCGATATTACAAAGTCGAACGTGTGTGTCCACACTAAGGACAGTAATTCGACTTTGTGAGTCCACACCAATGGGGAAAGTGTCGACATTGGAAGCGGTGCACTGTGGGCAGCTATCCCACAGTTCCCGCAGTCCCCGCTGCCCATTGGAATTCTGGGTCGAGCCCCCAATGCCTTCTGGGGAAAAAAAATGTGTCGAGGGTGGTTTTGGGTAACTGTCGTCATCCAACCGTCACTCCCGTCCTCCCTCCCTGAAAGCGCCGGCGGGAAATCAGTTGGCGCACTTTTCTGGGCAGTGATAGCGCGGACGCCACAGCACTGCGAGCATGGAGCCCGCTGCGACCATCGCTGCAGTTATGGCCGTTGTCAACACCTCGCACCTTATCGTCCACCTTTCCCAGAGGCAGATGCTGAGAAATCGGGCGAGGAGGCTACGGCAACGCGGTGAGGACCTGAAGTCTGAGAGTGGCACAGACCTGTCACAAAGCATAGGACCCCGCGCCAAGGACATCATGGTGGCAATGGGTCATGTTGATGTTGTGGAACGGCGATTCTGGGCCCGGGAAACAAGCACGGACTGGTGGGACCGCATAGTGCTGCAGGTCTGGGATGAATCACAGTGGCTGCGAAACTTTTGCATGCGGAAGGGGACTTTCCTGGAACTTTGTGAGTTGCTGTCCCCTGCCCTGAAGTGCAAGGACACCCAGATGCGAGCAGCCCTGAGTGTCCAGAAGCGAGTGGCCATAGCCCTCTGGAAGCTTCCAACGCCGGACAACTTCCAACGCCGGTCAGTCGCAAACCACTTTGGCGTGGGCAAATCTACCGTGGGGGTTGTTGTGATGCAAGTAGCCAATGCAATCGTTGAGCTACTGCTCTCAAAGGTAGTGACCCTGGGAAACGTGGAGGTCATCATAGATGGCTTCGCCGTGATGGGATGCCCAAACTGCGGTGGGGCTATAGATGGAACTCACATCCCTATCCTGGGACCGGACCACCAGGCCAGCCAGTACATTAACTGAAAGGGCTACTTTTCAATGGTGCTGCAAGCACTGGTGGACCATAGGGGACGTTTTACAAACATCAACGTCGGATGGCCGGGCAAGGTTCATGACGCTCGTGTTTTCAGGAACTCTGGTCTGTTTAGACGGCTGCAGGAAGGTATTTACTTCCCGGACCACAAAATAACTCTTGGGGATGTGGAGATGCCTATAGTCATCCTCGGGGACCCAGCCTACCCGCTAATGCCCTGGCTCATGAAGCCCTATACAGGTGCCCTGGACACTGAAAAAGAACTCTTCAACTACCGGCTGAGCAAGTGCAGAATGGTGGTGGAGTGTGCTTTTGGACGTCTCAAGGGGAGATGGAGAACCTTACTGACTCGCTCTGATCTCAGCGAAACCAATATCCCCATTGTTATTGCAGCTTGCTGTGTGCTCCACAATCTGTGTGAGAGCAAGGGGGAGACATTTATGGCGGGGTGGGAGGTTGAGGCAAATAGCCTGGCTGCTGATTACGCCCAGCCAGACAGCCGGGCGATTAGAAGAGCCCAGCAGGACACGCTGTGCATCCGGGAGGCTTTGAAAGCTAGGTTCCTGAGTGAGCAGGGTAACCTGTGACTATTAAGTTTGTTTACAGAGAAGCTGAACCTGCCCCCGTTTCTTTACCCAGTAAATGTTCACTATCCTCTCCAGTTACATACCCCGTTCACCCCGTTCACCCCCTTCCAACACACGTTTAAAAATAAAATCACTTGAAATTTGTTAACGAACACAGTTTTCTTTATTACTGTTTTCGCGGTAAAGTGTTGAACCTGGGACGCAGACTGTGGTGGGGAGCGGGTGTAGTGTAGTGATGCAAAGGACGCTTCTAAACTCCAGGAATGACAGGCTCCGCACTGGTGGACTGGTTGTTTCAATGGAGCCTGCCACCCCTCCTGTTCGGGACTCTGTGTGTGGGGGCTATGTGACTTTGTGGCAGGGGGAGGACGGTTACAGATCCCCTGCTGCGTGGCTCTGTGATCCAGGATAAGGACCGCTGCATAAGATCTCTAACCGCCCCCCCCCCCCCACCACACAGAACATGAAAACCACCTCCCAGACTGACCAGGGTAACTAGTGACTGCAATGTGTGTGTGCCCTGCTGCTGAACCTGCCCCCGCGTCTGTACCCTGGTAAAGGTGACTGTCCTGTCCAATTGCCAACCCCCTTCCCCCCCTTCAAACAGACTCTCCTCTAAAAGAACATGATGGAAACAGTAATTAACAGAAACGTATTTTTTATTAGCAACTACACATGAAACTGGGGGATGAAACTGGGACGGGGGCTTGGGTGAGGCGGGAAGGAAAGGACTTGTCAAATTTTGGGGAATGAGAGCCTTCTGGTACTTGAGCAGTCTGCAGGGGTGGAGTGAGAGTTTTCACGGACTCTGCCGCCCCTCCTTCTTGGGACTTTGGGTGAGGGGGGTATGGGACTTTGTGGCGGGGGAGGGCGGTTACAGATAGACTGCAGCGGGGCTCTGTTCTCCTGCCTCCGGTCCTGCAGAACATCCACAAGGCGCCGGAGCGTGTCCGTTTGCTCCCTCATTAGTCCAAGCAGCGTTTGAGTCGCCTGCTGGTCTTCCTGCCGCCACCTCTCCTCCCGTTCCATGTGTGATCGGTGGATTTGGGACAAGTTCTCCCTCCACTGGGTCTGCTGGGCTGCCTGGGTTCGGGAGCAGCCCATAAGTTCCGAGAACATGTCCTCCCGTGTCGTCTTCTTCCTACGCCTAATCTGCGCTAGCCTCTGGGAGGGTGATGCCAGGGTAGGTCGGGAGACAGTCGCAGCTGTTGGATGGGAAAAAGGGAGTAAATTCCTCAGAAAGATAAATTTAGTTGTGAACAAAGAACATAGTCTTTCTCTGTGAACAAGACCATGCACAGCACCTATCACATGCGCACTCAGGACAAGGTCGAATTTTCGGCCTTCGCATTCAGTGCCTGGGGTCTTGCAGTGCAGATCAGACAAGCGGGACAGGACAGCGGAATTTGGGTAACAGGCTGACATGGTAAGTCGTAGACTTGTGGCTGCTTAAAACTTTAATAATAGCACTGGCCTCCTTTCACGTTCAAAGCAATGCCAGTCCCTGCTGCCAGCAATCCGGCAAGCATGAACTCTGCCCCTGTCCCACCCCCTCGCGGCTGTCCCAGGGAAAGATCCCTGTATGCTGCTCCTCTCCCGCCTCCACCGCGTGGCTGTAAACCGCCGGTTACAGTTCTGTAAAGGAACAGGCAAGCAGTCCCAATACTAACATTCCCCTACCTAATTCAAAGCAGGTCACCATGAGCGACATCACTCTGATGAGGATTTCAGAGACGGAGAAAGAAAGGATGCTTCGGGAAAGCCTGCAAAGACCAGGGACGTATGCTGCCATGCTCTGCAAGGCAATGATACCCGAGTACTTGATTGTCTCCTGGCGCGGAAACGTTTCCTACCACGGAGGACCCAATAAGGCCGCTCTCCCCAGGAACCTGATGCAAAGGCTTTCCAATTACCTCCAGGAGAGCTTTGTGGAGATGTCCCAGGAGGATTTCTGCTCTATCCCCGGACATATAGACCAGATTTTACTGTAGCTGCACTGGCAGGGACTAAACAGTAGAGCACCTAGGGCAAAACAATCATGCTAAACCGGACATTGTTAGATTTTTTTTCAGTAGTTGCACTGCCAAGGACTGAAACGTTAAGCGCCTAGGGCAAACTAATCATGAAAAACCCATTGTTAATATTGTTAATATTCCTGTTCTGTTAAAAATAAATGTGTACATGTTTAAAACACTTACTGACTGATCCTTCCCCTGATTCTGTGTCCGGGTTAACGCCTGGGGACGGTTGGTAGGAGATCTCTGTAAGGGTGATGAAGAGATCCTGGCTGTCGGGGAAATCAGCGTTGTAAGCGCTGTCGACTGCCTCATCCTCCTCATCTCCTTCCTCATCTTCCCCATCCGCTAACATCTCCGAGGAACCGGCCGTCGACAATATCCCATCCTCAGAGTCCACGGTCAGTGGTGGGGTAGTGGTGGCGGCCGCACCTAGGATGGAATGCAGTGCCTCGTAGAAACGGGGTGTCTGGGGCTGGGATCCGGAGCGTCCGTTTGCCTCTTTGGTCTTCTGGTAGCCTTGTCTCAGTTCCTTGATTTTCACGCGGCACTGCGTTGCATCCCGGCTGTATCCTCTCTCTGCCATGGCTTTAGAGATCTTCTCGTAGATCTTTGCATTCCGTCTTTTGGAGCGCAGCTCGGAAAGCACGGACTCATCGCCCCACACAGCGATCAGATCCAAGACTGCCCGATCAGTCCATGCTGGGGCCCTCTTTCTATTCTGAGATTGCGTGGCCATCTCTGCTGGAGAGCTCTGCATCGTTGCCAGTGCTGCTGAGCTCGCCACGATGTCCAAACAGGAAATGAGATTCAAACTGCCCAGACAGGAAAAGGAATTCAAATTTTCCCGGGGCTTTTCCTGTGTGGCTGGTCAGAGCATCCGAGCTCAGACTGCTGTCCAGAGCGTCAGAGTGGTGCACTGTGGGATAGCTCCCGGAGCTATTACTGTCGATTTCCATCCACACCTAGCCTAATTCGACATGGCCATGTTGAATTTAGCGCTACTCCCCTTGTTGGGGAGGAGTACAGAAATCGAATTTAAGAGACCTCTATGTCGAACTAAATAGCTTCGTTGTGTGGACGGGTGCAGAGTTAATTCGATGTAACGGTGCTAAATTCGACATAAACTCCTAGTGTAGACCAGGCCTAAGTCTCATTTATGCTGATCCTCTTAACAGGGGCAAAATTTCACCCTAGGACTATTTGGACCAGATCAGAAAACCATATTAACATCAGTACATCAGACTTGCTGTCAAAGGGTGTACCTAGCATATGCTGACCATCACTGAAAATCCTGTTGCTGTGGTGCGTCCTTCCCTAAGAAATTGTCCTGATGGATGGGAAGAGCAGTGAGATTAGACCTCCAGGGGCTGCTTAGAGAGGCATCCCACAATCAGCTGCAGGCAAGAATCAGTAAGAGTTGCTCCTCCAGCACCTAGAAAGGGCGGGAGCAGTAGAGGCCAATCAGGGCTCAGCAGACCAGCTAAAAATGGGGGCTGCCCCTCAACAAAGGGCTAATTCTAGGTAAAATCAGGACAGAAAAGCTCTCCCTATAATTCAAGTAATCTGGTTTGGTCAGGGGCCAAAGCTTTACAGAATTTGCCTTGGACCTCTGTGAAGGACTATTTTTTATGTTATGGAGTTAGTGCATAAGTGGTTATTTTGACTTCAGTGATAATTTCTTCTCTGTGAAACCTGATGTGAGCCTGCTCCGTGGAGTGTCTGCCTCAAGGAAATCCTTGACACTTGCCCTGATGCTGTCCTCAAAGTGGCCAACCTGGTGCATAAAACCCACATTGTCCTTAGCAACCTTTCACGTTGCTAACCACGTTTTTTCAAACCACATAAATGCTGCTCCTGAAGTAGGAGCAGGCTGCAAAGATCACACTGTGAAATACATTTGTTTCTGCTTTGTACTCCGTAGTGCTTTGCAGTTCATTTATTAAGATTCCTTTAATTATGTCGGGTGTGAAATAATTCTGGTGTAACAGGCTACTTTGTGCTATAATTTTTTCCCTTTTGCCCATTCTCCCGTGAAATGTTAGAGTATTATAAACTTTAAAAAAAAAAATCATTCAAGCCTTACAAATGTTTAGATGAAAATTTGCTCAAGTTTTTTTTTTTTATTATTATTTTTTAAGGTTGCTCTCTGCTTATCCTTCAAAGAAAAGATAATAATTTCATTTGTATTTAATACCCAGCCTCCTCTTCTCTCTAACCTAGAAATGCTGACCTTAATTACTCCCACAAATCTGATTAGACTTGTTAACTTCAGTCATTTCAATAATTAAGAAGGTGAATGAAGAAACAAGTGAACTCGAAGCAATTGTCCTCCGAGCTCCAATGATTGCCAGTTTAATAAATTTTGGCAGGAGTAGGTGTTTTCGCTGCATGAACTTTGAGGCACACAAAGCTGAATTAAGCTTGGCAGACTTTCAAGAAATCCTCAAGGAACTCTGAAATGGAAGCTTACCTTAGATTTGACTTGATTTCTTTGGTGCAATACAGTAGATTACATGATGATTATGCAAGGCTGCTACATAATAGAAAACCCTGCATGGCTTTCAATCACCTTTCTGGGTATCCCAAAGAAATACAGTGTGTGCAAATGCAAACTCTCAGTGTAGAAGTAATCACTGGGTGGGGTATCACTACAGTGGTAAGAATGTTTTGTTTCTACCTTTGAGGTTCAACATACATTATAAAAATCAGCCTCCCATGAAGGCATAAAAACACAGGATCGGATTCTCAGTTGGTATAAAACAGATGTAGCTCTATTGACTTTCAATGAAACTAGGTTGATTTATACCAGCTGGTTGTCTGACATAGTAGTTCAAATTTGGGATGTACTAAAATATATGTATATGAACGAACGAATGAAATCAGAACCCTGAAATATTCACCTTTTTTAGGATTGTGAAATGTTCTGAGGTCTTTTCAACCTCTGACTCCTGATTCTGATCTCACTTATACCAGTGTAATTCCATTCACTTCAACTGACACCTGATTTACACCAACGTGCGTAGAAAATCTGTCACCTGGTTTCTAACCAAGGACCAGTAATGGAAACAAGTTAAACATTGTTTTCTTCAAATGTAAATGAACCACATTCTGGGTCTGATTTTATAGCCACTCACACCAGTGCAACGTGGATGTAAAATGCTACCACATCAGAGTACTGGCAGATTTGCAGTGGTGTAAATGACAACACAAAGTGCCGGGCAACAAATAATTAGGGCTCATTCATTCAAGATAGGGAGCATCTAGCTATGATTTGTCACAGAGAGAAAGCTGTGCTCAAGCGTCCTCCTGCCACACATCTATGGTACCTTCTCTGTTGGTTTGGAACTGAAGAATAAATGCACACCTGCTGAAATGGAAACAACCTGTGAGGGTTTGGTTAGGGAACCACAAGAACAGACTAGGCAGTGGTACTCACAGGGCAGGAGAAGACCCGTCCTGTGACATGATTCATATAGCAACGCAAAGGCAGAAATAGATTCCCCACCACCTTGTGCAGTTACACCTGTGGAAAGCAACTGCAAGAAACTACCAGTGTGAGTTGGTTGTTTATATCTATTTTGCAGTAAGGATTCAGGCTCCTGGAGCTGATAGTAAGGCTATGAAAACATGCTTAGAGTTTTATTGTCAAACTTCAAAGAAATAAGGACCTCAAAAGTGGAAGGAAGAGCAAAGTACACCAATACTTCAAATCCCTCTTTTACTGCAACATAAAATGGCCATCCAGTGCAGCGCTATCGTAAAATTAAATCATTCCCGCTTGTCATTTTGTATGGTCTATACCTCAGATTAAAAACTACATGGCAAAATGTAATTTCCTAAACTGAGGGTATAAGAGGAATTTGAAATATCTTCCTTTGCAGTGTCTGCTCAGTTCTATGTCCTCATGGTAATAAAGCAACAGTCACAGTTGGGTAGAATTTAGCACTGCTGTCTGCCTCGAGGGTACAAGCTACACTTGTCCTAACAGTGCGGAGGGAAACAGCAGCAAGTGACAATTACGGTAACATGCCAAGGTTATTTTTTTCCCCTTCAGAGAACTCCTGGAAAAGCTGCTGTTTCGAAGATGAAAACTTTCTAATTTTAAAGTCAAGAAAAATGAGAATCGCTTCTTCCCATTCCAGCCCCTGTGCCCTAAGAACATGAATCTCATTGTGATCATTCAAGAGCAGATGCACGGTATGGACTATAAGAATCAAAGGTCAGCTGATCCCCCAAAGAGTGTCAGAATGGTAAAACATAGGTGATGCTCCATGACTATTGTCACTAAGCCTTTCTTCTTAATACAATCCTGACCATTTTAACCAGACTATACTTTGTTACCATGAAATTCACCCTTGTGTAGGCGGCTAGCATGAAGTCTAACCATCAGTTAGGTCCTATCTAAGCCCTATTTTTATGGGTGCCATATAAATACACAGAGAGATAGACAGCAGTCTGAATTAGCTGGTTTCTACCCAAAATGTCATATTTGAATGCGCTTACTATGGGGTATGGGCAGTAGTAACTGTTCTGTTTTGCACAGGACTCTGTAAACATCTAACAACCCAGCTAGCTACACTAGGGGTTTGTTCCTGGATAACTGGATGTTGCAAATCTTCTTTTACATGTAAGCAACAGCAGGACCAGGCAGGGTGCCAGAAATGTCACAGCAGCAGGTATGGAAGCCCTGCTGATATAAGGCCTGATTCAAAGCCCACTGAAGTCAGTGGAAAGATTCCTGTTGACATCAGTGGGCTTTGGGTCAGGGCCATGGTTACTGAAGGCCAGTGTAAAATGCTTTAGTGCTCTCACACCACCAATCTGTGTTGAAAGTGACCAAGTTGGTACTTAGAAAGGTCATGAAAATGACCAATTAAAATAGAATTTGATACGCCTAAAAATGCCCCATAGAAGGTGAAATATATCACCAAGTACAATATCTGAAAAGGCCTGATTCTCATTTACAATAAATCCCCATTACACTGTTGTGGCAGTGTGAAAGGTTTTTAAGATGAGAGCAAATGTAATTTAGGCTCACCTTAAATCCCAGTGCCAGAGTGGTGTAAAGGGCCTTGGTGTAAATTAGAACCAGGCCCACAGTGTTCGTGTCACAGTTCAGGGCAACTGTGCTTGGATTTCTCCTCAGGGATACAGCGTGGGCACCCACTCTCAGGCTGCCAGCTCCCCCGAGGTTGCCATTTTGGATGGAGACCTACATCTCACTCCCATTGGACTGGAGTATTCCCAGGCTGCACAATTCCCTGCCTTCATTGTGTTATTCCCAGCAGAGGTAGGCCGCCCAAGCACACCTGCTTGTTTTCTCTTCAGAGACTGATAACAGTGTGATTGTCAATACTTTCAAGTTACCACACAGCTCTTCCTATGCAAGCCTATTTTATTCTTAAGGTAAAAATCCCTAAAGAGAAAAATATTAAAAACCTACACTCATAGCCGCTGACTCCGTGGGTGCTCCGGGGCTGGAGCACCCACAGGGGAAAAACGGCAACCCCCCTATCAGCTCCCCCCCACCAGCAGGCCTCCCAGATCAGCGCGTCCCACCCACCACGAAACACCTGTTTTGCGGCAGACAAGAGTCTGGGAGGCAGGGAGGGGGAGGAGTGAGGATGCGGCACGTTCAGGGGAGGGGGCAGAAATGGGCAGGAAGAGGCGGGGCGGGGGTGGGGCCTTGGGGGAAGGGGTGGAGTGGGGGCAGGGCCTGGGGCAGAGCTAGGGATCGAGCCCCCCCCGGCACTTTGAAAAGTTGGCGCCTGTGCCTACACATCTACTAATAAAGCACACCAGGGTTCACTCCAACCCCAACATGGATTTTGGCAGGAGCCGTCCTTCAAATTCCCACCCAAGGGGGATTCCTTGTGGTTACAAGTTCATCACAGTTTCAGCTCAGAACAAGCACCCAGTCTTATGGGGCCTTGGTAGGCCCAGTCCTTCCAACCCTTCCCTAAGGATTGGGGTCCTTCATGGACCAGGGCTTTGTCGGTTTGCTGGATCAGGAAGAAGGCCCTGAGTCAGTTTAAAACCAGGCTATTTATCCAAAAATCCTTTCTTTGGCTTTTTTTGGTCCCTGAAGAATCCAGTTTGAACTAGTATATGCACACCTCTCACAGGGGTTGGGGGGCAGGAGTTCTTAAAGAGTTGCTAATACAATAGGTATATTAACATTTTCCCCCACACCCTACTAGAGAAGGCACATATGATTCCACAGTTATACTTACACAATTTCATTTTTAATACAATGGACCCACCAAGGTATTAACCCTAATTCAATAAAGTTAAGTTAATTCAGTAAAGTTCATTCAGGGTGTTACAGGGTATTATCAATCTGTCACAGTTTGCAAGTGAGCTAGGGGCATTTAGTAATCATCAATAAAAAATAGGGTTTCTTAAGAACAAGTTAGCATTTGAGCAGCATTATTAGAATGGAATGGCATGTCCCAATTTTCATGTCCCTGATGATGCCCTCATGGTGAAATTCACCCCCAAGCACAGGGCTAGCACTAGTCACCCAGGCCTTGTGCAAACTCTCGGCACAGGGTGAATTTCACCCATGGATCCAAATCCCGAGGTCCTCACCCTGACAACACTCCAAGTGACTTCAGTGGGAGCTACATCTGAGGGCTTGTCTAAACGTGGAACTATCTCAGAATAGCTACCCTGCACTAGCTTCCCACGTTGGCATTCTTATTCCACACGAGTGGAATGAAGTTATACCACAAAAAGGCACTTTTAAGATGTCTCCTCAGCCTACGGTGGGCTGTAAAAGCCTGCCCCAGACTCTGGGTCTTTACTCAGGCAGCTAGTCCATACAGAAACCTGAATTGCGGTGGCTTCACCGCTATTGGTACTGACAGTAGCAAGATTAAAGCAAGCTCATGTATATCTACCCATGCTGCCGTCATACCTCTGACTGCAGTGTACCCATACCGATAGTGCGGAATAAGAGTGTCCATGTGAGGACTTAGTGGGCAACAACTACTGTGCTTTAAACGCATGCATATTTCTCAATAGCTTCCCAGTGTAGACAAGCCCTGAATAAGGGCTTTAGGATTTAGTCTTGAGAGTTTAATGCATCTGCTTTGCATTACACAGTTAAGGTCCAATTCTGCCCATGTGCAGGGCTCCCAACAGCACCGCAAGTGTTTAATATAATGTCTATGTTTTTACATGGGTGTTGTCAAGATAAACATACCCTGACTGTATACCACTATATATACTATTAGGATGAAAAGTGTTCTTAGCAGACAGCAACAGAACTAAAGACAAATTTATGAAGATCGTTCTTACATTATCCAGTGCTACCACAAAAGAAGAAACAGGGAACTGCTCATATACCATGGGGACAGGGGCAATATAGAAATAGATTAGATAAAATAGACAGTCGAGACAGACAGAGCTGTGCAGAAGGTTGGCAAGACAACCTCAAACTACGTGACTTGCACCTGCCTCTGAGTTTTGTTACACATGCAAAACCAAGGTGGCTCCAAAAGTTCACTAAGATTTATAAGCCTTTGGAACAAACCTTAATTGATTTATGTTTTTGTCTCCAAACCAGGATATCATGTGTTATGTAAAAAGAGAGTAAACTCTACTGTTTCAACTGAGTTTTTGGTTTGAGCATTCTTAACCCCCAAATCCACAGCAAAATTCATGGGACGGAAAACCAACACAAAGTCAAAGAAAATGGGCATGGTCCTCGTTTACTCTAAGGATATTTTCCACCACTCTAGCAGTGCAACTATGGCTGCAATACTGTGTCCATTTCTGGCGGCCAGAGTTCAACAAAGATGTTGATAAATTGGAAAGAGAAGAACCATGAGAATGATTAAAGGATTAGAAAATATGCCTTATAGTGATAGACTCAAGGAGCTTAATGTATTTAACGTAACAAAAAGAAGGCTAAGGAATGACTTGATTACAGTCTATCAGTACCTACATGGGGAACAAATATTCAATAATGGGCTCTTCAATCTAGCAGAGAAAGGTACAACATGATCTAGTGGCTGGGAAGTTAAAGCTCAACAAATTCAGACTGAAAATAAGGCATACATTTTTAACAGTGAGAGTAATTAACCATTGGAGCAATTAACCAAAGGTTGTGGCAGAGTCTCCATTGCTGACAATGTTTAAATCAAGATGGATGTTTTTTCTAAAATATCTGCTCTAGAAATGATTTGGGGGAAGTTCTATGCCCTGTGTTATGCAGGAGGCCAGACTAGATGACACAGTGGTCTCTTGTGGCTTTAGAATCTATGGAAAGGTTCCTTATTGTAAGTGAGAATCAGGCCAGTAGAGATCTATCCAATTCTAGTAAATATGCACTAAATGGGAAATACACTCATGTCCAGAAGTCAAGCACAAGGCCTATGTGTTGCTAATTTTGAGAACTTAAGTGGTGCATAGACCTTGTAATGGCTTCTCTGTACAGGGATGAATTCCACACTCATCATATACAGCCCCTGTAGGAAGGATACATCTGTCAGGGTTCAGGGCACCTGCACCCCTATTTCCCCTTCGTGGTCTTCCCCGCTCTTAGGCTTCTGGCTCCTCAGCTATTAGCTCTCTTGGGTGGAGATATGCATCTCTCTCCCTTCTGGCCCAAATATTTCCAGGTTGAACAATTCCCTGCCTTCACTGTATTGCAGCAAAAGATAGACTACTTAAGCAGGCCTGCTTTGTTTCTCGCAGAGATGGTACACCGTCTAACTGCCTCAGTTAAGTTACCACACAGTTGTTTCTAAACAAGCTCATTTATTCTTAAGGTAAAAACTTTACACAGAAAACATATTAAGACAATAAAAGAACCTATATGCTTGCTAATAAGCTTATGAGAAATTACCCCCTCACTTGTACAAGGGTTCTGGTTGGCCTTCAAACCCCACACAGGGGGTTTCCTGTGGTCACAAGCACATCACTGTTTCAGCTCAGAACAAGCACCCAAGTCTTATGCGGCCTCAGAGGGTCAAAGACCTTACAACACTTCCCTAAGGATTGGGGGTCCCCGTTGGACCAGAAGTTCTGTCAGTTTGTGGGATTGGAACGAAAGCCCTGAGTCACTTTACGTTCAGGCTATTTATCCAAAGGACCTTTCTTTATCTGTTGGTCCCTGGAGAATCCAGTTTAAACCAGTATATAGGAGCCTCTCCTCCTCAGGTGGTGGTAGCAGCTCTCTGGGAATGTTGCAACCTGAGTGAGTTTGCCTAACCGCCTGTCACAGAGTGCGCTACTCACCATTAGGGTGGCACCGTCTTCTGGTGGTTCTGGGGATTAGCTCTGCCAAGTTCAGCGCTCACTGTCTGGTCTTGCAACTTGGAGCTCTCCTCTCACTCACAGAGTCACAGTACGGCTGCTTCACAACTTGGCCCTCCAGTCAGGTCCCACTGTGATTCCCCCATCTCAGGGGAGTCTTTCAAAGTCCTTCTGCACCAGCAGCATTAAGCAGTCCTCACACCCACTTCCCTAACTATGTCACTCCAGCAGTCTTCCTATTCACTGCCCTAGCAACACCACTCTATAGTGGTTTGTAGGGAACCCAGGCTCACCCTTTGCTCTGGGTTCCACTCCTGGGCCTTACAGAAAGCAGTTCAGGTCTGAGGCCACAACCATCTTGCTGCTCTTGCCCCGAACTACTTCCTATCATGCTTCTCCAAGCTTTTCATTCTCCAGCCTTCCTAGTCAGACCCCTCTCTCTTCGGTCTACAGATAAAACCTTCCTCTTCCTTTTCTCAGGTGTTGCTATCTCCCCTTCCTTCTCCCTTACCTCAAGGAGCAAGACTGCAGGCTTACTTCCTTCACAGAAACCCCACCTGTTCCCTCACAGGTGAGCTTCCTCCTAATTAGCAGCCTCCATTCAGTCTACAACCCCCTCCCCCTCTTTGCAACTTAATTGGCTGATTGGGACCACCTGGCCTAACACAGCTCTCCTAGGGCCTGTGTGGGGTGCACACCCAGTCACACTGTTCTTAGTTCCTGGAGGGCAGCGGTCCCCCACCCTCAAGGAAATATATACAAACCCTTAATAGTACATCAACATTTGAATATTTGATACAATTAACACCTACAATATTAAACTTAATACAATAAGGTTTGTCCAGGATATTGCAGGTTATTGTCATATTTGTCAAAACATCTCACAGCAGAATCAGATGGAAAGAAAACTCAGACAGCGTTAGCTAAAAACATGAAATGATAAATTTGCTCTATCACAGAACCTAGTAATTTCCCAATTCATACTCAACATACTGGTCAGATTTAATATGCCACATATATAAGCTAACACAAAATACTAAATACTTCTTTCAGAACTCATCTGATTCTGTAATTTCTCTTGGAATTATTCTTAATGCAGCAAATTTAGTTTATCCAACAGCATCTTTTAGCAACAATGTACATTTGCAGAAAATTGCAGACTGCAAGTGGTTTGTAAGAAAAACCCATGCAGTTTTGTGAACAAAATGACCTCTACCAAAAGCCAAACATCTTATTTCTTTCCTTGGATGTTGCGTATTCATAAACATTTACAAACGTGTCATTTCCCTAACAATGCATCCAAATTAATAATGTAGGTTTTGTGAATGAATGTACATACTTAGCACAGTCAGATTATCAGGATCAGCCTAACCAATTTCTTCTGCAGGCACAGTCTAGTACTTGCGGTCAACTCCATCTATATTTTTGTGACCCCAGTGAATTGTGGGCAGATACTACCATGCTGAAATTTAAGCACCTGATTTTCAGGCACTCAAACAGCTGGGGTCCAAAATGGTAACTTTGGTGCCTGAAATTTATTTCAGTTGCAAAAATACAATCACAAAATGGTGTCTATGGAGATTTGAAATTCACGCTCTATCAGTCTGTTTACTTGAAAAAATGTGTCATTTGTAAGGAGGCCTTTTAAAGCAGTATTTCTGACTGATGGAATGGGTTGGAATTATAATTCTGTCTGTCAAAGTTAAGTGCTTTATTTAGCCATGTGTCTCAGTTGAGATCTGGAGTGACCAATTCTTGCAGTGACTTATTTAGTTGTTCATACCAATGAAGCTGTGCTCATTTACTCAAGCTGAGGATGTGGCCTGATGTTTTTACATTACAGCTCTCACTGTGGTAAAGGGTAGTTTGGTCTTTATTTTTAAAAGGTATTTAGGTACCTAATGATGCAGATAGGCACCTAGTGGGATTTTCCAAAGTGGATAAGTGAGTTAGATGCCTAACTCCCATTGATATCAATGGAAGTTAGGTACCTAATCTGCATCTTTAGGCACCTAAATACCTAGGGTCTATTCAGTCTTCAGATTCTCTGTAGGATATGCTGAAAAGGGTGCAAAATTTAGTATAAACTGAGATGGAGATTTTTTGAGTCACAGGCAACTATCCACTAGGAACTAAGTCGAAGGCCAAGTTCAGGAAAGCAGTTAAGCACATACATAACCCCATCCCCATTTAGGATAACATTTAAGCACATGCTTAACATTAACGGTACGTTTAAGAGCAATTCACTTCAAG
Organism: Emys orbicularis; assembly: GCF_028017835.1. Classification (NCBI taxonomy): domain Eukaryota; kingdom Metazoa; phylum Chordata; order Testudines; family Emydidae; genus Emys; species Emys orbicularis. The sequence goes on from NC_088684.1 coordinate 139,644,812, forward strand.
AGGACTTAAGCACTGTCCTGAATTGAAGCCTGGGGTCATCAATGGATTTCACAGACTCCAAAATTAAGGAAAACATTAATAGGTCATCTTATTTCTTCTTACTTAAATTGGATGTTTGCTTGCAATTTCTGAGTCTGAAGTAAATAGCAGAGATGGCATGATCACTCCATCACTCCCTGATTCACTTTTCAGTTATTTATTTTGTTAAATCTGGACCCAAACTTTCTTTCTAACCCAAACTATTCAGGTTATATTTCATGAGATGCAAATGCCTAGTGATTCTCTCAAAATAAATATGAAGAAGTGTTAATCAAAGATGAGAAAAAGCAGCTATTGCTATCACACTAATGGCTTGAATCTGTTCCTCTTGAAAGTCAATGGCAAAGTTAGCACTGATTTTTCAAAGGGAGAGGGATCTTTTTAAACTGTTCCCACTAGAGATTTCTAACACACAATTCTATGGCTTGGGCCTTAAACGCCATCAGGAATAACAACATGCTCTTGGGTTGGTCATCACAACTGGGATTGAACCTAGGACCTCTGGTTTAAAAAGCATGAGTTTTTACTGCCTGAGCTGAAAGGCATAACTCTGGTAACCAAGCTGCTGCTGCAGCAGCTTATCAACTTTTATATGCAGCCCAGCCACCACTAAAGGGAAATCACATGATGTGGATTATACAAGTAGGTAGGGGTGAACAAAGTGGTTAGGCTAAAAACAATGGCTGATGTTCCAAACGCAAACTGAGCCCCAAACAAAGTTCTTTTGAGATGGGGGGGGGGAGCTCCTTGGGCAAGGAGCAGTGCATAAATTGCACCAACCCAGGATTAGCCCTCCGTGGCTCAGACTGAGACACCCTCCCCCTTTGCTCCCATCTTTCCCTGCCTGCCTATTCCCACCCACTGGGCCTGCAGCACCTAGTAACCCTTCAGTTCCGAGATCCGGGTAGCCTGTGCAAAGGTTTAAGGGGGATTCTTCCTCCCCAGAACAGGCGTTTAGTCCAAACCGCAATCCAGCCACACTGAAGAAAGCTGCACTTTGGAAATCTCCGATCCAGCTTTGCAGATCTTTGAAATTTAGAGAAGCATTCAAACTTCCTAGTTTGTCAGTGACGTGAACCCTACCTCTGGGGCTATATGGCCAAGAAACAAACCTTACTGCCAGTACCAGGGATTGAATGGCGACCATACACAGCACTTTTCATTCGATTATCTCAAACTACTTTACAAATATTAAGCTAACTATTTAAAGTATTTGGCTGCCCCTCTTTACCATAGTAGCTGAGAACCTCGTCATCTTTAACATATTTATTCTCACAACACCCCTGCAGAGTAAGGAAAGGCTTTTATCCCATTTTACAGATGGGAAATGGAGGCACGGACTAAGGGACTTGTCTTGAAAGTGTAGAGAATTTAATCCGGGTGTCTCAGACCCTGGTCAGCACCCTTCCCACTAAACCATCCTTGTCTCCAGCCTTCTGGCTAAGGTAAACACAATATTATACTCCCATACAGCAGGGCAAACAGCAGCAAAGATTAAGGGCCTGGTGCTCATACTTGCTGAACAACCACACCTCCCTGATAATTAAGCCCAAAGGAGTATGGAGAGAAAATGGAAGATCCAGAAAGTGAAACTAAGCACCCAGTCCAGCTCCCAGTAATGTCAATGGGCATTTTTCCATTTACTCCAATAGAGCTGGATCAGGCCTTAGGTACCTCAGCTTGTAGTCCTGTGTGTCAAGCCAGAGGGAACACACAGCACTTCTTACAAACCTTCAGAGATGTACCTAACACATCCCACCAATAGGGAAATATGGGAAAAATCTCACAACACTAATCAGCACAATTATTACACGTCAAGGGAAGACTAAGCCAGAAATCCTGACAAAATAGGCCTTTGATGGAGAAAGGGACCAAATTCAGCTCTGGTGTAACTCCATGGGCTTCATGGAAGAACTGGAACCAATCTTATGCTAAACATGTGGATTCTTAAAGAAATAATTTAAAATTTCATTCAGGTTTATGTAAAATACTGACAAGACCATCACATTAATTGGAATGTATTACTGACGGGAATTTTTTTTTTATGCAAGGTGATAAGTGTGACATTTTCATTAATATCAGTCCAGGCTTTTTGCTATTACAATACAAATGGGTTTGAGGGGTGGGCACAGCTTGGGCATTAACCCATTAACCCTGTCAATGCTGTGTTCTCCGCAGCCATCAATCTCAGTTGTATAGCAGCTAAAAGAGTGTAAACCAGTAAACGTTGGCTCATTTGGGTGCTATTAGGAACACTGGGGAAATCTGTGTTTGACCTTATTATTATTCATAATTTGTATTACTGCAGCACCTAGACAGCTCCAACTGAAAGCAGGGCTCCATTGTGCTAGGCACTGTACAAAAGCGGAGTAAAGGGACAGTCCATGCCCTGAAAAACAGACAAAGGAAATATCAAATGGACAAATAATTCGCAGATCTAATAAGGGTCTTGCCCACAGCAAGTCTGTGACAGAGTTAGGAACAGAACCCAGCTCTCTTGAGTCTCAGGCCAGGTTCTTAACCACTAGGCCAGCTTTCTTACCCCATCTTTCTTAACATACTGCTTTTGGAACAATGCAATGGGCCTTCCTTCCCTCTGCCCCATAACCCATTATGCATCATAATCATGAGACCCAGCACACTGCTCATGCTTAAACACATGCAACTGTTTTGGAGAGATGTTGCTGGCTGGAAATTAGAAGGTTTCTAACCATCAGAGGAGTGCAGCTCTGAAACAGCCTCCTGATAGTTAGGTTGTTTGTCCCCACTATTACTAATTTTAAGATGGAACTTGATACATTTATGAAGACGATTGCATGTGGGGTTGCTTAATGACCTGCAAATCCCTTCCAGTCCCCACGTACTGCTTCCAGCAGATTTATCAATAAGAAACCTCCCTCAGCAGGACAGAATCCTTCCAAGTCAAATTAACTTTTTGAACTGAGCACCATGCAAACCTGGTGCCAACCCCCAGGCGAGAATAGGTTATGTCCATTTATCTACACACATTAGTGGAGGTTGGAAGGGTATCCCTTCTTCCCTTCTCTCAGCCTACCTCTGCTATCTATAATTTCTATGGGGAAAGATGTACATTTACTGTCTGTCCTTTCTGTGTGTGCACTTCCTTTTTGTTTTTTTTGTGAGCAGGGCAAGGAAGGGTTGGAGAAAAAACAGAAAGGGAAGATGTCGCTTGTCAATATTTACATCGACAGATTGCGGTGATAGAGAAATCCTGTCGGGACCACCCCCATGGCAAGGAGCGTGGGAATAGCAGATGTACTGTCAGCTGCAGTAACCCACAATAACACTAAGTAAAGTGGCATTTGGCAAGGTGGAAGAAACGTAAGGGACTCGATTGGCACTCTTCTCTGTTTATACTTTCCTTTTCCTCATCTAATAAGGGATGGAGACAGATGCACCCTACCAGCCAGCAGTGAAGGGGCCCTTTTCACAATCCGAGTATTAAGGAGTTAGTTTTTTTAATCTACAGTTTCTCTTCTTGCAGATAATTAATTGCCTATGGTTTTAACGCTACAACTGCCAATGGGTAAATCACAGAACAGTAAAGGTTCCCCTGGCTAAATATTTACTATTTGCTTTGATTTCAATTTAAAAAGAAACAAAAAATTCCCTAATGAAAATCTTTATGCACCATAACTAATCAGATTTATAGTCTAAAATGACCACCACCTTTCACAGGGTCCACTCACCACGTGTGGCACCTTCTCCTAGTGGCTCTAGGGATTAGCTCTTGCCAGGCACTGCCCTCCTCTGGCGGTGTCTCTACCCGTCATCTCTTTCTCCCTGCGGCCCCTCTCACTCTCTGAGCTGCAACTTCTTGTTTGTGGCTAGGCCCTCCAGCCAAGTCACTAGGGTCCTCCCCTTTGGCAGAGCTCAAAGTCCTTCCAAACCAGCTGTCTGGCTGGCATTGCCAGCGCCCCGTGCCACTTCCCAGGAGCTGGCAGGGGGACCCAGGCCTGCCCTCTGCACTGGGTTTTTAAATGGTGATAACCTTTGGTCGTCTTCAAGCTGTTGGGAGTTTGCTAGTGGTGATGACTTCTGTGAATTGTGCTGCCACCCAGAAGCGCCCTCCTGGCCAGAGATGGTTAAGGAAGTCTGAAACAATTCCATCAGTGCCAGCTTTGGTTTCAGAGAGGGTACCATCAATCTCAGCTCTTGTGGAGGATTGACAGAGACTTGTTGAAGGGGCAGGATTCCTTAAGAGCTCTTTTTTCATTTGTTGGCTTATGGTCATTTTTGAATTTCTTACTGGGAGGCTGGCAATGCTGTTTGCAGTGACTTCCAACATTGATGTGTGTGATGGTGCTGCAGAAGGGCCCATGCCTTATAGCTGGAGTCCATGAAGTCTGTGGCTTCCACCATCTCCATCCATTGTTGTCATCTTGTATAATCTAATGCTTCCAGGACAGCAGTCCAGGTCAGAGCAGCTTTATAGTCCCGTAGGAGCATTTCGCTCTGTGGGCTCCAGCAAAGAAGCTCCTGTAGCTGGGAATATTCTTCTTTGAAGCTTTAATAAAAAATGTGTGAAGGGGTTGAAGTTTTGGGGCTTTGGTGGTATGCTGCTGATGGCTTTTTGACATCAGTGGAGAAACCCAGCCAATCCACCTGTCTCAGGTTCCAGCATGGAACTGGTAACACAGGTAATGATGGGGAGTTTGAGGCCACTGGGTACCACCACTGCCCTGTGCTCGAAGAGGTCCAGGACAATCTGCGGTGCAATGAGTGGTGATCCACTGCAGTCTGTGGGCACAAAACATAAGTCAGGTGTGTATTCTTTCTTCTGTCAGGCTGAGCAGAAGGTATCCTTTTATTTTGCATCAAACAGCAGGTACTGATGCCCCCTCAGTAAGCTGTTCACCTGCAGTGTTGTTCATCGAATAGTCCCATTCTGTATGATGGCTGCTAAAATCACCAAGATGTTATTATAGGAGGTGTTATTTTGGTAGGAGTAAGGGTCACGGATAGTTTTAGTTGATTTAGTTGGGGATTGGTCCTGCTTTGAGCAGGGGGTTGGACTAGATACCTCCTGAGGTCCCTTCCAACCCTGATATTCTATGATTCTATGATAGCTGGGCAGCTTGTACACATTATACATTGTCAGCTCCCTGACTCAGATACCAGTGATGAAACCATCATCCGTTTCTGGCAGTGCTTTGGCTATGTGTTTTAGTTGTGGCCTGATGTAGGCAGCCATTCCAAGTCTTGGATGGTTTTGGGTGGAGAGAAGGACATATCCTGCTATCTTGAGGCATGCTGAGTCTTCTTCTGCAACATGTGTTTTTTGCATTGCCAGGACATTTATGTTATTGTCCATCAACTTTTGAACGAGATAGGCCCTCGGCATTAAATTGGCGTAGACAAATCAACAGGTCTATTAGCTGATGAGTGTGGCTTTGAAGAGAGTCTTTCTTGGAAAAGTTGCTATTTTGACTGGGAAGTCGACAAATGATCGTTAAGTCTGCAAAGTGGTGGCATTAGTTCGTACACATAGATTAAAGTGTACTTAACAGGGAGGACCACGTGAAGGTTGCCACCATCGCTCCCCATTGCCTTAGAAGTGAGGCATCTGAGACTGGTATCTTGAGGTACAGACTGATCCATTTGTAAAGATCCTGTCCCAGTTCACCTCGAAGGCTATGTCTACACTTACGATGGCATGTCAAGTACAAGCACCAAACACGTAGCTGCACTCCACAGTGAAAGTCAGGCTGCATCCATACCTGTGGTGCATAGCCACACGCTGCAGTGAAAGGCACCCATAGGGGGAACTGACAGAGCCTTTCCCCACTACCTCTCCCCTGTCAGAGCCTTTCCCTGCTGCCGGAGCCTTTCACTGTGGTGGGGAAAGAGTCCAGCAGCAAGACACTAAACTGCTAAAAATAGCAGTATAGACATGGGAGGCACTTCTTGGGCATGTGGAGAGGCTGTATAGAGTCAGGGGGTTCAGGTGTGTAGGGCACTCTACAGTATTCACCTAAGCTGTGCCTCACCATCTATGCTGCTGTTTATACCCATGGTAGCTGAGTCTGTGGTGTCTGTATTGTATATGCCAGCATATGTGCAGACATATCCCAAAAGTGAATTTCCCTCTTTGGGGACTCTTGTTGTTTATACACAGTAAACTGGTTACCAACCTTGTGCTAAGGCCAACCCACAAAAAAACGTCGTGGAGTACTCACAGCCTTTCAAAATTGGTGTCTATAGTGCTAGAAAAACTGAAAAGGACTTGCCAGTAGCTCATCATGGATGGATAAAGTTTGCTTCTATGCAGAAGATTTGTGCATTAAGTAAATCCCACTCATGCTCCATTTTGAAGGCCTAGGTGGTACCTAGACCTTGAGGAGAATTGAGCTCTGCACAGGGGTGAATTCCACCCCATGAAATTACTAGAATAAGAATCAGAGATTGAGGTTAGCTTTTTGGGGCAGGGGCCATCTTTTCATTCTGTGTTTGTATAGCATCTAGCACTGTGGGGTCCAGGTCCACGAGTGGGGCTTCTATACACTGCTACAATACAATACAAATAAATAAATAAATGGTCAAATTAATCCTTGGCATAACTCTACTGAACAACTTGGATGAATTCCAGAATTCCATCTGGCTCAAAGTCTTCATTAATAAAAGGTAATGCAGATGTTCTCCAGCAAAAATTCATTTGTTCATCTCTTTACCTTTTTCACTTCACATCTTTCTTTTTCCCTTGTCAAATTTAGTACCTTGGGCATGCATAAAATCCATTACTGATCTGCAACCGGTGTGAATGTCACGTTCAGTCATTGATCACCCAGCTAAGTGTTGTATCAACCAGGCAAGGTACTAACCAACTTCAACAGGACTTTATTTTTAAAGTGGAAACCTCTTTATCAAGCTGCTGCTGCACCCTCTGTAACTCTCACTCTGCCTCCCCAACTCCTCCCCCCTCCTTCCTGTTTCCTATCCTTTCAGACTCCCAACAGCCAGTGCTCCCAGTTCTAATAATTACAAGCAACATCTAAACACCACACTAAGGTCACTAGGAGTTAGCAGCCATGATCGACCAATGCTAAATACCATCAGCTACGAAAGCTAGTTTTATACAGGGAATAGAAATATGAGAATACCATCATGGGCAACAGAATAAGCTGTGTGGGGTGAGTCATGGAATGCATCTCAGGGGATTTGGATCCGCATAAGTTGCATCATTGCTTTCTTACAGGGTCATTCAGAGAGACGCTTTAATCCCAGATCACTACTCAAGATATAATTTTTTTACAAGCAATTTCATAAGTACTGCAGTAAACAGGAAGAAATAAACAGTTTTAATTTTCTTGTGGTAGAAGAGGGGAAAACTATGCTTTCTGCTTACTTACGCAATAATGATCCATTCTGAAGTCTCTTGCTTAGCTGGCTCTCACCCACAAGCAACTATGATTCATCGCTGGGATAGGAATAACTCTCAAAGCAGGATTGGAGCTGAAGGGGAAATAATTTAAAGCAATAAGTGACTTTAATTAAAAGGCCAAACTAAGAGTCTTTTTTTCTCCTTTTACTTTTGAGGAGCTGAGTGTAGGGATCTGCATTTCTCCTTGTGTGACACATTCATTCTGATTTTCAAGATCACAAATGCAGATCACAGAGCTGAGACAGTGCATGTTGGGAGCTCAGGACAAAGCATTCCAAGTCGATCCTCCTGTGCTACAGACTTCCAGAGGAAATCAGGCAAATCCAGTGTGTGACTGTTTTCAGACAATACTGCAAAACCTTCCTCTAGGTCACAGGCCTTTCCACCAGAATAACACCACTCACTGTATTGACACTCCTTTTTACCCCAAACTCCCTAACAGGCAACCAACCAAACTGAAACAATTCAACCTATACCCCCCCCCCCAAAAAAAACAATAAGGAGTAAATAATAAAAGTAAAATCAATACCCTAAACAGAGATTTTATCCCAAGCATGAAATAGTGAGCGTGATGTTACAAGGAACTTTACTATTGCTATCAATTTTACATGGAAAGTGCTCAAATACTAGGGTGATGGACAGCAGTAGAAAACCCTAAGATAGATATTAAATTATTTCTAATGTCTTGGTTTCCGCAAAGCCCTTTGCATTCCCTTTCAGTTGCCCTTGGGGTAGGTGAACTTTCTGAGAAGAGAGCTTGTGCTGGCCACAGCCCTGCTACCTTTTTTCTAAGATAGCCTGGGAGGGGATGTGTAGAGTGGTCTGAACAAGAGACTGGGATTTCCAACTCTTGTGAGCAGATTCTCAAGAGAACTCAGAAACCAGAAGTTCCCGTTTGGCCGCAAAGGGTATGTCTACACAGCAATGTGAGCCTCTGCTTGAATCTGGGCTCCAAGCTAACCCACCTTGCATCTACACTGCAATTGCCCTAACCCAGGGCTCAGAGCCAATGTCCCAGGACCCAGCAGAGCTGGAGGGTTCAAGATTGAATCAAGCTGGGACCTAGAGTCCAAGCCCTATTGCTTTGCAGTGTAGCCACAGCCCTGCTTGACTCAGGCCCCGAGCATCATCTGGAAGTATCCCATGATTCCATGAGACAACTTCCTTTGTCCTCTCTATCCCAACTATCTGCAATCCACTCTATCAAAAATGGAAGCCCATTCCCCCATACCATCGCTCTTGGCAAAGGGCAGCAGCTCAGGACAGTGTTAACCCATTCCATTCTGATTGCCAATCTGCAAGCATGCTGTCGGAGAGCCTCCTGGGTTTGCAATGGAGAGCGAACCTATTGAGCCTTTTGCAAAGTGAGAGGCTTCCTGGTAACATGCAGGATGGGCATAAACGTTTTCTAACAATGCACCATGTTCCTAGGGCTAGGGAAGCCACACTTCAAGCTGGGGGGAGGGCAGTAGGAACTGTGGGATATGGTTACTTTGACTAAGGTCTGTGCACTGCAGTGTGGAGGCCAGAGCTCTAGGTTCAAGCAAGGGTCAGCAAATTCTTAACCTAGGGTTCAAATACAATGTAGACACTGAAGCCAAGGGTTCCATAATACAGGTCAGCTGACTTGAGTCCCACTAACTCTGGGCTTACATTGCAGGCAGACACACCCTAAAGAGTCCTTATTCCTAGATGTGAAGAGTGGGACCAGCTGGGTGCTGTGTACTTTTGAAAATACAGCAAATTCATTTAGGTGCCTAAATGGGAGATGGGCTCTTCTGAAAATTAGGACTCTGGTTTCTATTGATTTGTGTGGCCTTGGGAAAGTGACCTAAGGTTTCTGTGCTGCAGGTCTACACATGTGTAAAATATGCACAGTAATATCTTCCACCCTAATGAAATAATTACTTAAGCCTCACTACACCAGGAATTTTCAAAAGTGCTAAGCAGTTAGATGCCCATTGCAAATCAATACAGGTGCTCTTGAAAATCCCACCCTTAAGACACTATGATATTGCTATGCAACGATCAGTCACAGACCTGGTAGAAGTTGATGAGTTTACTCAGCATCCTTCGTTCAAACTCAATGGGGGGGGCAATTAAACACCCCTTTATTTAGTGATAGCTGAAACAATAGAAGCCACCACCCAAGGCACAGACTAATGTGACCAACTCAGTTGAGTACCAGCTGAGCCATCTGGCCTGAGGTTTCCCTGAAGATTGATTGTCAACACCAGGGGTGAAGCATTTATTTGGTTGCAGCTATATATGTGAACCAAACCAAAAAGCATGGATGAAGTGAACAGATAGGAGAAATCAGTGTGAATCTAAGAGGATGGCAAGAGAGTGCTTCGTTTGGGCAAAGTTCTCACTCTGAAGGCAAGTTTGGATTTCTGAACATGAAAACTGTCTCCTGTCACTTGTTTCTAATGTGTTCAAGGAAACAGGCCTTTGTTTACATTCTTTGTAAATGAGGAGTATTGCACCAAAGAAATACCTGACTGCTACCATCAATTTCTCGTCCTAAGGGAGACAACCCGGCAAGGTTGTGAATATTGGATAACCGCTCAGGTTAAAAGGGGCAACAATATTGTTTATACAAATCCCCTTTGATGGTTTTATCTTCAATTTTTATAGAAACTTTACTGCTGTGATCACAGCATATCAACTGAACCTAGGATGTCCAGGAAGTATAGCTAATAAACTGTTCTTTATCGTAAGAGAGACATTTCATCCCCAGAACGCCTGACATGCCTTCATTTCTCTCAAACTCTGCCCTTCATACATAACATAATCAGAGGAAGCTCAAAAGAGGCCTTTCCTGCATAAAGAGAAATTCCTATGTCACATTTATGGGATTAAAAACTCGGCATTTTAGTAGTTTAGGATAATTTGAAACTTCTTGCCAGATCATGTAGTGGGATGCTTTAGAAATGCCAGCTTACTCTAATCACTCTGACATTTCCAATCATTACAGTGCATTGTACTTGAGTAATGTGAAACCCATTTATATAAAAATTGGAAGGAAGAGGCGCTTCTGCATCCCACTGAGGGGTAAAAATACCATCTCACTCTTTTTTCCTCTTTATATAACAGCAATGACAAAAGACCATCTCTTATATAATTTGGCTTCTCCAGTTTAACTGAGCCATTCATCTGCAGCGATAAATGGACAGCTATGGGTTTTGATGGATTCTCCTACAGACATGTTAGCAAGAGTGGCATAATGTTTCATTTCTTGCACAGCACCCATTACCCTGGGATGCACAGCGTTTAGTATCTATACAACAGAAGCCGAGTTTCTGCAACTGCAGTAGCAGCCAAGTGGAATAGCATAAACACAAAAGAAAGTCAGACATCACGATAGATTTCTACATATTGCTTCCTTCTACCTTCTGTGCCACACACATGGACAGCATGGTTGTTTTCTTGTAACGATGTGCATGTCTTTTTGGAAGCATGCACTAGGGGTTAAACAAAGAAGCTAGGATTTGGAAGGTCTGGATGCCATTTCTCGCTCTTCCACTGTCTCACAGTGTGACCTTGAACCAGCTTTTCAGACCCTGCTGCAGCAAAGCTATGTGCTTAACTAAGCATGTGCTTCAGTCTAATAAGCAAAACACTTAAGCACATGCTCAACTTAAAGTCAAGGGGATTTAAGCACACCAGAGCTTTGCTGGAATAGGGATGAATGTAAGCAAATGCTCTGTTAAAGTGGAGCCTTATCTTACCTTATAGGCAAGATCCAGAAAGGAGAGAACTCAAGGGAGTGGTGGCTATTTACACCAGCTGAGGATCCAGTCTTCTGAGGCTTAACATAACCTTGCACTGTAAAACCAGAGTAATAGCACCTCACTTCCCAGGGAAGGTGAGGCATAATGGATGTTTGTAAAGTGCTTTGATATCTTCAGATGAAAAATGCTCCAGCAACTTAACTCTGGGTGTGGTGGATCACTTGATTTTAAATCAAAACTGGATATCTTTCTAAGAGACACACTAGAGCCCAAACAAAAGTTGCGGGCATGATGCAGAAATTACTGGGTGAGATTCTCTGGCCTGTGTTGTGGAGGAAATCAGATTAGATTATCATAATGGTCCCTTCTGGCCTTAAAGTGGAATCTGAAGAAGGACTGAGGTATTATTATTGTACAGCACATATTTCATGTCATGCCACAGGCTAATGGAAGCCACTTTTTCATGGGTCACAGTGCCTGAGAGAGTACTGCAAGACAGATGTACTTATCCCTTTCCACTTAAGCTATGACCCAAAATGGACATGTTCAGTGAAAGAATCTCCCTCTCTCTCCATCCTCTAACAAAAACACTTTAGGAGCTGTCTGGAAAGAAAGGAGCCAAGGGAACAAAACGTGTCTTACTTTGAAAGCAAATATCCAATATATTTGATTCAAGATCCTTCCCTGACTTGAAGGGGTAACATACAGTCATCATTTTGGGCCAGATTCATGCACAGCTTATAGAGTTGTAACAGTTATTATATGTGTTCTGCATCTGAGGGTCAGAACTAGCCTTCCCTTCTCATACTGCTAAATGGGAAGGGGTTGGCGATATGATGCTGCCTAGATCTCAGCCAGGTGAGAGCGGTGGATAGAAGCGGGGATCCCGGTGTGGAAAAAAAATGAGAACCACTGATCTAGTACTTTAGGGCTAGGGTCCTTCTAGTTGTGTAGCACAATCTCCTGGCACAGTCCAGGTCTTCCTAAATGCTAAACAAGTAACGCTGCGTCTGACGAAGTGGGTATTCACCCACGAAAGCTTATGCTCCAATACGTCTGTTAGTTTATAAGGTGCCACAGGACTCTGTCATCCATAGATCTCGGAGTGCTTTACAAAAGGTCAGTATCATTTAATCCCAATTTTAAAATGGAGGAAACTGAGGCACGGATAAGGAAGTGACTTGCCCAAGATCATCCAGCAAAGCTGTGGCACAACCAATAATTTAACCCAAGGGCAATCTGGGGGGTCAGGAGGAGCTGGATTTCCCTCCCTCCATCTAAAGCAGAGAAAATCTTGCTCTCCCACTCCTCCCACTTGCTTACCTTTCAAGCTCAAGTATTCTGTCAAATTCCCAAAACACACACAATGATATGGTCTTATTGTGGTTATAATTGATATAGGTTTTTACTCTCATTTTTATAGTAAACGTAAGGGGGTTGGCCAACCTCAAAAAGTTGAGAAACACTGCCTGAGAGCCCACAGTTGCTGTGACGGTTTCCCTGCGAGGGCTCCCCTGATTGTACACCCAGTAACACTTTTTGGCCAAGTGGGTGATAGGAAAACTGCTAAAAGAGGATTCAGGGGGAAAAACTGCAAGAAGGCAGTGAAATGCAAGTGACATTTCTGCTAATTAGGAGATTACAAATAGCTAATCATGCCGCCCGTCAATCATTTAACAAAAAGTCTCCCCGAATCCCAAGGGTATAAATTAGCCCTTGGAATATTTACATTTTTTGAAGATGTGCTTTGCCCAAAAGGGTAAACAGTCAGTACTGCTGGAAAGTTACTTTTGGGGCCCGATCCTGCCAGGGACTGAGCACCCTTGGCTTCCGCCAAAGCCAGCAGATGTAGAAACTTGGGACCTTGCAGAAGGTGCTCTGTCCATGGCAGGGATGGGCCCAATCTGAGGGGGCATCCTGCTCCGGATCAAGTGTAGAGCAATACTGATTTGCAGAAGGGCTTTGGTTAACATTCTGAGATTCTATCAGCATCCTGCCTGTGCGCACAACAGTTCAGAATCACTATTCTGTTCCCACATTAGCAATGGCAGGATTCCCCCACTGGTATAAATTGGATTTGAATGGAGCTATGCTGAGTCACAGCAGCTGAGAATCTGGACTTCAGTGGTCCTATGTTTTTTATTTGGGAGGGGGAAAATTTGGGGGGAGGGATTTACACTCTAATTCTGTTATCTCTCTGTGCATTTAAAAGGGACATTAACGACATTTCAAATAGTTTCCAACAAATCCTCTGCATCCTCTGAGTTTCCAATATTATCATGGAAATTAATCCTCAACTACTTATCTGGCTTAAGGTTAATTGATATATGACTGACTTTTCACTATGAAAAAAAGTAGCTATGCTGTACTAGTAGCACATTTCTATTCACATATTTATATAAACAATTATGGTACATCATTTGCATGGTCCTCCCCCCCCCAAGACTTCTATTGTCAACTCTCATGTCTTCAAGATTCACATGATTTCACGTACATATTTCTGCAAACTTCTTCTGGCACCAGCAATGCAGGAGGAGGGCTGTCAACAGGAATTTGTCACAAGGCTTGGCTGTGAAAGGAGTTTATTGTGTCACAAGCATGTGTGCCAACAGTTTACCTGTCACCTCAGATGCTAGTGACAAGCACGCCTATAAATAAATACATAGCTCTCTGGGGACTGCCAAAAATGAAGGGTATGGCTACAGTACGGAGGCTATACTAAGATAGCTACATCATTATGCCAACAAAACCTTGTAGCATAGACACAGCCTATCCTGACCAAAGGGGCTTTTCCATCAGTGTAGGAGCACCACCTTCCTGAACAAAGGTAGCTATGTTAATAGCAGCATTCTTCCGTCAACACAGCTGTGTCTACACTGGGTGTTAGAGCAGCAGAGCTAGGTCAGGCAAGGGTGTGGTTCTTTTCACACCCCTGATCAAAGTAGCCAGTTCAATCGAACTTTTAAGTGTCAACTAAGCCTCAGTGTGGAGAACTGGAAAGTATTATTTCTTATTAATATCGGACATACCTCCATTTATGATGGGAATCTGGCAGCTGAAAGCTGTACCCTGCAGAAAGGCAGTGGGGGAAGTTGCCGGCAGCTGCAGGCTGGCACAGACTGACCGAGGGCACATCTACAGTGCAGCCAGGAGGAGCAATTCCCAACTCAGGAAGAGGTGCACACGCTAGCGCTGAACAGGCTGGCACTCTAAAAATAGCCGTGTAGCCATGGCTGCCTGTGCTGTGGCATGGGCTAACTGCCCTAGTACAATCCTGTCCGAGATCGGGTGGCTATCCCAAGCCACTGCCCATGCCGCTAGAGTTACGCTGCTATTTTAGGTCAGAGCTAGTGAGCATATATCTACCCCTGCTGCACAGACATACCCTGAGAGTCAGGGTCTACAGCAAGCAGGCTGTATGTGGGTACACAAGAGAATGGGGGAGGGGACCAAAGCTAAGTCCTTGGGGCTTGAGGTGGAATGCCTAATATAGGTAGCATCGTGTGTAATGTGTTGGTCTCTTTAGGTTTTAAATCCATTTGCACCATTTTGGCAATTAAATAAAGCTTTGTTCTGAAGAAGCTGTGTCACTGCTGTGTTACTGTCCACAGGCTCCCAGACGGAAACTTTTGCAGCGGCCCAGCACTTTGGTCCTGCTAAGTTGGCAAGACGGCAGGGTGTAACTCAGAGATCCAGCCAGAGAGTGGTTGGATTGTGGGATCCCACCCAGAAGCGAAGTGGAGGCATGGAGCTGGCATTTGAAAGGGGTGCATTCGGGGGACTAGAAACGGGTGTCGGAAAGGGCAGCGGTACCCAGGGACTATGACACTTTGTAACAAATGCTTCATAGCTATAAAGGTATGAGCTGTAGAGGTATCACCTGTGCTGACAGGAGAGAAGAAATGGTGGGCCAACGCATCAAGAGGAAGGGTTGCTTTAGGGTTAAGGCCCTGGACTGGGACCCAGTAAATCTCCATTCAATTCCTAATGCTACCACAATTTTCCTTTGTGAACTGCAGAAAGTTTCTTAGGGCAAGGTTTTCAAAGGTATTTAGGTGTCTACAGATGAAGATAGGTGACTTTAAAACCCCACTACGCACCTAACTCCCATCCATTTAAATCAGAGTTAGGTGCCTAATCTGCTTACAGGGCCGGCTCCAGGGTTTTTGCCGCCCCATGCAGCGCAAAAAAAAAGAAAAGAAAAGAAAAAGCCGTGATCGCGATCAGCTCTACCGCCGGCGCTTCAGTCTTCGGCGGCGGGTCCTTTGCTCCGAGAGGGACCGAGGGACCCGCTGCCGAATTGCCGCCGAAGAGCCAGACGTGCCGCCCCTCTCCATTGGCCACCCCAAGCACCTGCTTGCTGGGCTGGTGCCTGGAGCCAGCCCTGTCTGCTTAGGTACTTTTGGACACCTCACTAGGTGTCTATCTGCATCCTTAGGAACCTAAATACCTTTGAAAATCCAGCCCTTATGCTCTCTGTGTCTCAGTTCCCAGTCTGTAAGATGGGAATAGTAATACTTCCTCCCTCCCCGCCATTATTTAGACTGTAAGCTCGGGATCATCTCTCATTGTATGTACGTACAGCACCTAGTGAAATTGGGTCAGATCTTGGTGAGGGGTCCCTAGCTGCTATTACATAAATACTATAGAACTCTTTGGATTTGCCACAATTGGTAGAGGGAAATGTGGCCACAGTTCTTGTCTTGGCAGTTGCAAAGGATGGAAGCAAGGGGGGGAGGGGGGATCATACTGGAATTGAATGCTACTTTCAACAACCACCACCACAGTCCAGTCTAACAAGGCCAGGTTTCCACTTTGAGCTAAGGATCCATGTCAACAGCATTTCATCAAACGCACCTTGTATTTGACATGAGGCATTGAAAGGCTGAGTGGCTTTTCCAAGGTCATAAAATGACACACATTGAGTTGGGAATAGAATCCAGGAGTTCTGCTCCCCTTTGTCCTACTTTTAACCGCTAACCCCCTCCCTGCCAATCCCAAGCCCCCACAAAAAAACAAACAACTTCCGTTCATAGTCTCTCATCTTTTCCCACGAGTAATAATGGCAGAACCTACAAAAATTTGGGATTTGGAGGCTAATATTCAAAGAACAGGCTTTGGACTTCAGATGATCTAGGTTCTGTTCTTGGCTTTGCAACCTATCTCCATAGTTATATTGAGAAAGTTGTGTCCTCTCTGTGTGCATTTGCCCCCTCCCCTCTGAT
The DNA here is from genome assembly GCF_028017835.1 of Emys orbicularis. Lineage (NCBI taxonomy): Eukaryota > Metazoa > Chordata > Testudines > Emydidae > Emys > Emys orbicularis. The sequence goes on from NC_088684.1 coordinate 139,661,212, forward strand.
CCTTTGTCTGTTTAGACTGAGACTGTAAGCTCCTTTGGGACAGCTCTTTTCATACTATGTGTTTGTTGAGTGCCCATCACAGCGGGGTCCTGATCTTGTGTGGATCTTCTTAATAACAATGTTTGAAAGGGAGTTTTTCTAAGTTATATAAGCGGGTGACTGGGAAGCAGAACTCCTGGGTTCTATTTCCAGCTCACCCACATTCTCACATTGTCACCTTGGGTACGTCTTCACTACCCGCTGGATCGGCGGGTAGCAATCGATCTATCGGGGATCGATATATCGCGTCTCGTTAAGACGTGATATATCGATCCACGAACGTGCTCCCCGTCGACTCCAGAACTCCACCGGAGCGAGCGACGGTAGCGCAGTCGACAGAGGAGCCGCAGCCGTCGATCCCGCGCTGTGTGGACCCCCAGGTAATTCGATCTTAGATACTTCGACTTCAGCTACGTTATTCGCGTAGCTGAAGTTGCGTCTCTTAGATCGATCCCCCCCCCTTAGTGTAGACCAGCCCCTTGTCACCTTGAAAATAACTTGGCCTTTCAATACCTCATGTAAAATGGTCATGATCAAACTTATCTACCATACAGGGGTGTTATTAGGGTTAATTGCTTACTGCTTCTAAAGTGCTCTGAGCTCCTTTGTGGTAAAGGACCAGATCCTGACCTGGTGGAAATCACAATGGAATTACACTAATTTACACCAGCTGATGATCTCACCAAAATGCCAAGTACGATTTTATTTAAGTGTTTATTCAAGGTAGATTAATAGAAAAAAATAGTAATTTCCAATTAAGCTGCTTTATACTTGGGAGCACTTCCCACTCAGTCACCAAGCCTCAGACTTAAACCTCCAGTGGCTGGCCTGAATTAGGCCGTGGCTACACTCAAAACTTCAAAGCGCTGCCGCGGGAGCGCTACCGCTGTAAAGCGCCAGTGTAGCCAAGCCCTTAGGCTCTCTCTATACTGCAAGAGCTACAGCTGCAGATATGCCACTGTAGTGTTGATCCTTCCTACATTGACAGAGTGTTTCTGTCAATGTAGATAATCCACCTCTCCAAGAGGCAATAGATAGGTCAACAGAAGAATTCCTCCGTTGCTGCATCTCCAGTGGGGCGTAGGTTGATCTAACTAGATTTTTCACAGCTCTGAGTCATGTATCTAGGTTGATCTAAGTTTTAAGTGCAGAGCCGGCCTTAGTTACCTAACTTCTTCTTAATTTATTCTTTGTATTTCAGTCGTGCCTGGAAGCTCCAACCAAGAGGAGAGCCTCATAGTGCTAGAGACTTTACAAACACCTAGTGAGAGACAGTACCTGCACGGAAGAGTTTACAGTCTAAACAAAGGAAGTGTTATTACCCTCATTTTTCAAGGAAGGAACTGAAGTTAAATGTGTCTACAGTCACACAGGAAATCTATGGCAGATCTCTGAGTTCCAATCCAGTGCCTTGCACACAAAAGTAACCTTCGTGTTTGGAAGCATGATGTGTAAACCAAATCAGAGGTTGGGGGGTGGGGAAAGAGAGAAAGTGACCTACCCTAGCAGGACGAAGTGGGTTTTAGCCCACGAAAGCTTATGCCCAAATAAATTTGTTAGTCTCTAAGGTGCCACAAGTACTCCTCATTCTCCTAGCAGGAACAGAATCCTGTGTGCTAGTTAAGTGCCCTACTCACTAACCCTTACTGCCCCCACAGTGGCATAAATTAGGTTTTGCCCTTTTCTTCCTGTCCCTACGTTCGGGGCCTCTCTACTTCACAATCAGATCTGATTTTACACAATGCCTTTTGTAGACCACAGTCTGTAAAAATCAAGGGCTCAGGTTATTGCTTCTAATCAAAGAAGATATCTGCTTGTGAGTTTGCAGAGCAATATCTCATTTCCTTCTCATTAGCTCAGAACTGGGGTACATCTTCCATTTCTACTCTGGGCCATTCCCTCTCCTCTCTTCCGACCCCCTACAGGGGGACATGATCATATGACGCAACTTACACAATCGTAATGGACTTTGAAACTTTGTCATTTGCCTTTAGAGTCTCCCCTCTTGTGAGGTTTAAATAAATTAAAAGCAAAAGCAGACTCTGTTCTAACAAGCTCCATTACCCAGGCTGGCAAAACTCTACAAATCTTCTTGGCTTTGCCTGTATAGGCACAGACTTGTGTTGCTAAGTGAAAGATCAAAAGGGTTGACAATTCAGACTCTGGACCTTTTGGTCTGGAAATAAGCAGAAAAATCTTGTGCTGACTCCCTTTATGCTAAATTCTATAGAATTTAATAGGAACGAATCCCAATTATTATAATGTATTATTTGTACACCTCTACCCCGATATAACACGAATTCGGATATAACGCGGTAAAGCAGTGCTCCGGGGGGCGGGGGCTGCGCACTCCGGCGGATCAAAGCAAGTTCGATATAATGCGGTTTCACCTATAACACAGTAAGATTTTTTGGCTCCCGAGGACAGCGTTATATCGAGATAGAGGTGTATTACAGCAGCCCTATGGGCCCCAAATGAGATTGGGACCCCATTGTACTAAGTGTTAAGCATATATAGTAGGAGACAGTCACTCTCCTGAAGAGTTTAAACTCTAAATAGACAAGACAGACAGAGGGTGGGAGAATGTAAGCATTTATATCCCCATTTTAGCAATGGGGGAGAAAGCACTGAAGGTAGGTCTACACCAGAAGTGGGCAAACTACGGCCTGGGGACAGAGCTAAGGAGATTGGTGACTGGAAGGAGCTATGCTACTAATTATGCTGTAGAAAAGCTGGTAAGATTTTGCTAGCATCTCTGGAGCACAGCTTTATTTCTTATTCCTTGGGCTGCGGGGTTTGCTTGGCAATATTTTTTTTGCAGTACTTTGAGTTTAATCATGTCAAAATATGCCACCAAAGAAAAATAAAATATTAATAGGACATTTTTTCTCAGCTTGGTATTCAGCCAAAAACAGGGGCAACAACCGTAAAAAGCTGGGTACTTTGGGAGATCTCCCACGCCCAAACTCCCACTGGGCCCAATTCTGATCTCATGTACACAGACACAGAAGTAGCTTTACTGAAGCCAACTCACCATATTCGCAGCTGTACCTTGTGCAGTAATTTATACTAGTGCAAAGTGGGTGTGAAATGATACTGTTCAGACTCCAGTTAAACTCCAAAATGGCATGGGGATCCATGTGACTGGAATAATTTACAGTATTGGGCCAAAATATAGTTAGGTATCTGACATCATCTTGGCTCATGTCTGGCTGAGAGGTCTACCATTTAGACACAGAGCAATGCTGACTCACCAGATTACATATGTAAATGAGCAGATGTTGCAGCTGGCTTCACTAACAACTCATAATTGTTCTTTAGCATTCTTTAAATTTAATCTACCCCCTATCACATCTATGTGGATCAACTTTCAGGATTGGGGGGCTATGTTATTTATCATTCCACCATTAATATGCATCCTTTTACACCAAACAAATGTTTAATAATTCTAGACAACAATAGGCAAATTTATACAACGTAATGTAGATCTAAATGGAAAACATTAATCAGTTAAGAAAAATTGTACAGCATAACTCCTCCCTCTTTAAAATGCCTTATATATACCTAGTGGCATATAAATTCTCCCTCAATACAGCTCATCTATATCTAATCACAATATTAACCTATACCACTGCTATTTAATGGCCTGCAGCAGTCTACTTAATACCTGCTTATAAAAACAGGTGGGATTAAGTGCAATTTCTCCAACCAGAAATGTAATTAAAGTGAATTTATATTAATCCAGGAGAGCTCAAGGAAAGGACAATGATTTATGAGCAATATTGCTGGCATTTTCTAGAGGCATAAAGTCATTAAAAATAAATTCTCTAAAAACTATGAGTTAGGAAGGCAGCCATAACTGAATAAGCAATCCCGTATGTCTTTAGGGCATTTGGTTTCTAGGGAAAACGTCAGATGTTCATGTAGGAAAACGGTAAAAATGTTCTCAACCTTAAATTTCAACTGAAGAGAAGTTAAATTTGTTTCAAATTACATTTAGCCTAGTTACTCTTATTTGTGGAATACATGTAGTGATAGAAGGAAAGCTGGGACAATCAAAATTTCTACGGCATTTAAGGTAAAATTTTTCAAAGGTGCCTAAATCACTTTTGAAAATGGGACTTAGGCTCCTAAGTCATTTACTTCTCGAAATTTTGCCCCTAGTCTCCCATATTTTGTTTAGCAGACTGTATAGGCAGTTAGATCTTAGAGATATGATGCAGTTCTTTTTTAGAAGCTGTGCCCATGACCGGTAAATTCTGTCCTCACCTTAATCCCCATGACAACATTCATTTTTAGGAGCAGCTGTTGCCAAACGGTTGAATGCATTCAAGTAACAAAACAAAACATACCACCCTCTGCACACACAAATACCACAACAACATTGCAGTTGTGTAAATTGGTCAAAAAGTGAGTTTAAGTGGTAAAATACTATGTCTTAAACTGTTTTCCAGTGGGTAACTGAAATGATTGCAATACATATACTAAGGGAAGAATTCAACTGCAGAATCAACTAATAAGGGTGTATAAAATAAAACAGTACCACCATCTTCACACCTTGCTGGGCGTGATTCTAATTTCACACTGGTGTAAATCCACTGATTTCAATGGAGTTACTGGTGTAACTGAGATCAGAATCAGGCCCCTTCTCAGAAGGGAATGATATTTTTCTGTACAAGGTAAATTCATAACTAAAAAGCCATATTATGGCACTGATTCTCAAACAGAACTCACCATTCAAGCAGCCTACAACAATCTGAAGTCAGGAACCCATCTGAAATATATCTAGTAAGGATTAAAGGAATAAGGATCTATAGTTATTGTATAGAATTCTATAAAAATTACTCTAAAATCTATATTTAATAAATAATTCAATCATTTCTATAGATTTTTGAGCCATCCTATAGTATTTTTATATGGGAATAGAATTCTCTGTTAAATATAAGAGGATCGTCCAAAATGCCTATTGAAAATTTAGAGAGACAAGGTGTGGCAGGTGATATCTTACTTTGGACCAACTTCTGTCGTTGAGAGAGACAACCTATTGAGCTACACAATGTTCTTCTTCAGGTCAGCTCTTCTTCAATAGGATTTTTTCCCCATAAGGGAATTGGCCCACAGGAACCGTAATTACAGAATGACCATAATTAAAGACAAATGCAGGTTGATTATATATTGAAAAGCTTCATCCTAGTTATATTTATTAGAGTATGGAAAAGTCTCTCATAAGGGAAGCAGCTATTTGATATTATTGCATGAATCAAAGGAAAATGTAAGCTAAAAAAACTAAAGCCTCTTGTGGAGACATAATAATAGTAATAATACCTAGCTTTTACATAGTGTCTTTCATCAGTAGATCTCAAAACACTTTAACCCCATTTTACAGATGGGGAAACGGCGGCATGGAGAAGTGAAATGAGTTGCCCAAGGTCACCCAGCAGGCCAGTGGCAGAGCCAAGAATGAACCCAGATTTCCAAAGTCTCAGTATAGTGCTCTATCCACTAGGAAACATTGCCTCTCCCTCACTCTTAACAAAAGGCACAATCCTCAGCTGATGTAAACTGGTGCAGCTCCAATGGAGCGATGCTGATCTATACTAGCTGAGGATCTGCCCCAAAATTTCTAAGCAAAACAGAGCCTTCCTCTGGAAGTATGAAAGCAATCCATCCTATGGAGGCAAACGTTACAGTAATACTTTAAAATCATATAGCACAGCTTTTATCCAAGGGCCATACAGCACTTTACAAAAATCAGTCCAACAAGGTAAGTGGCCTCGTGCCCATTACAAGTAACTTGCCCAAGGTAACAGACCCAGTCAGTTGCAGACTTGGGACTCTTGGAATCCCAGCCCCTTTCTCTAACCACGGAAGCAAACTATTCCCTTGGAGAGAAGTTCACATACAGAAGGGCAGCACAAGGTGTATGCATCACATCAGCCTTGTTCTGGGGTCTTGGGGTGAGCGTACACTGCGACTGGGAGAAGCGAGTGCAGCACAAACTAGCTTGAATAACAGTAATAGTGAAGATGCAGCAGAACAAGTGGTGGCGGCATGGCCTCAGCCTGCCCAACTGGAACACTGGGAACATATTTGAGATGCTTGCTCCCGCCACCACCCATTCTGCTGAGGTTTCACTGCTATTATTACATGAGCTATCTTGAAGCTAGCTATACTGGTATATCTACATGTGCCGCAATCACACCTCCCCCCATTTGCAGAATAGACATTCCCATAATGATGCATTTTGTTTTGTGCTGCCCCCTCTGCACACTGGTGAATTTCCCCCTTGCTAACTACCCTAAGGTTCTTTACAGATGAAATATAATAGAGATGCTTCTACTTTGCCAAATATTTCTTCTTTCAACAATGTCTGTCTTGATGGCTCATATAATTAAAGGTGAATCTTCTTTGACTTTGCCTTTAAAAGGATGTGTACATTTATGCAGCAATCAATATGTCCTGTAGACATATTTAATGGTCCCTATTCTCTGTAATTAAACTCATCAAGAGCAATAACAAAACCTCTTGCATTCATCCTTTAAAGATGTCCTCTAGTTGCTTTAGCTTGTCTGAACAGATGGAGTCTTGCACAATCACCTTGCAAACTTTTTCTTTACCTGTTAAATTATGAACGATGTTTAACTGTGTTTCATTTGAGTGACAACATATATTTAAAAACAATATTTTTGCATTAACTTATTGCTTATGTAAGTACAAACATTGCATTATAAAAGTTTTATGCCTGTGGGTAAATGTATTCACATGGGGCTTGTTCCAAAGACTCCGACTGACTGTGAAACTGGTGCATAATTAATATTTGTTCCCCTCCATTTGGAAATTATAAACCTACTACAGTAATTTGCTGCAAATACCACAGGCATTAAAGCTTGCTGTTAAACCACAGATGAGCTACAGTACAATGAATCGCATATGTTACTCATTTCTGTTAGATTATAAAGGAAGCAGCTGATCCTGCAATGCGCTCATCCTTCTATTCTATTTATTTTTACCTTAAGGCTTTCCCTTCCCATCTAGGGCACTTTCCCATAGGACACAATTTTTAGAATTTTTCAGATTAACCTCCTCCTGATGTTATCAAACCCCCAAAATCACTACTGGCTAAGATTGCTGAACTGTTAACATTGGTGAGCATTTACTCACAAGACTCATCCCACTGAATTTAACAGGATTACTCATATGAGTAACCACTCACCAACATAAGGGTTCCACAATCTACTCCAAGTGAATATTTAAGCTAGGACACAATTTAAGCTAGTGCAAATTTCCCTGAAGTTATTTACTGCTCCAACCCCATTTTTTACTCAAATAATATCCATTGAAGTATGGGCAGATTCACAGCACCCTGTTTGGCTTTTCTTTACAGGTCAGATCCAAAGCTTACTGAAGTCAAAACAGAAGTCTCGTGGATCTGAGCTTTATATGACATTTCAGTGTTGAGTCACAACTTTCACATTAATGATGGGGGTTAATTTCACGTCCATAAAAACTCAATAAGGCAAGAAAAAGGGTCCAGATTCCCGGCAGGTGTAATTTGGCATAACTCCAGTGAAGACAATGGAGTTATAGCCATTTACACCAGCCAAAAATCTGGCCTCTAATGTGGTTTTCTGTACATTGATGTGCTGTCGACTTTAGGGGAGTTATCCTGACATAGGACTTGTCTGTTTTATCAGCGCTTCAAAGTGGTGCAAGACAACCTGGCCAAACTCCATCTGCCTCCGAGTCCATGGAAGAATATTTCTGTGACCAAAGACATCAGTGAAAGCTGTTGTAACCAGCACTGCCAACAAATGGATAATCTCTGCTTGTCCGATCCTGCACCCATTGAAGTCTGCCCATCCGCTTCAATGGTGGCAGAATCGAGTGCTGCTTGAGCTACCCAACAGCCAGCTATGCATCGAGAACGTATTCTCAGTGCTCCTGGAAGCATCATTAAGGACAGAAGGGCTCTGCTGAGTTCTGCCACTGATGAGCGCCTCCCTCTTCAAAACAGGAATCTTGGATGCCTTCCCATGATACACTGTATATTTGCCCCTCTAATTTTCAACTCAGAAGATGAGACTGAACAGAGAAGCAGCAGAGACAAGAAAAACGCATTCACGGTAGGTGGTCAACTCTTTCTCTCACTCTGAACTAATTTTGGATAAACTCCCAGCAACAACAAAAATTCTCTCTACTGACTGAGTAGCTAGGAAATCCAAACCAACACACTCCTGCCTGCCAAATACACCTCTACCCTGATATAACGCGACCCGATATAACACGGGTTTGCAGACTACGCGGTAAAGCAGCGCTCCAGTGGAGCAGCGCGTCAGCTCCCAGCCGCGGCACTCCGCTTCCCGACGCAGGTGAGTGTGGGGAGGTTGGGGAAAGGATGCCCCCCGTACTCACCTGCGTCGGGAAGCGGAGCACTGCGGCTGGGAGCTGGCGGAGTGGAGCAGGCTGGGGACAGGCTGCTCCGCTTCCACCGCTGCCGGTGAGTGCAGGACCTTTCCCCAGCCCCTCCCACCCCCAGCGACATGGCTGGGGCTGGGACAAGGAAAGCGGAGTGGGCTGGGGCTGCGGCGCTCCGCTTCCCGCTGCAGGTGAGTACAGGGGGGCGTCCTTTCCCCAACCTCCCCGCACTCACAGGCAGCGGTGGAAGCGGAGCAGCCCGCTCCACTCCGCCAGCTCCCAGCCACGGCGCTCTGCTTCCTGCCGCAGGTGAGTACGGGGAGGCGTCCTTTCCCCAACCTCCCTGCTGCCGGTGAGTGCCTATCAGGGGGAGTGGGTGTGTGGATAGGGGTTGGGGCAGTCAGGGGACAGGGAGCAGGGGGGTTGGGTGGGGTTCTGGGGGTGATTAGGGATGGGGGTCTCAGGAGGAGGCGGTCACGGGACAAGGAGCAGGGGGGCCAAAGCAAGTTCGATATAACGCGGTCTCACCTATAGCGTGGTAAGAATTTTGGCTCCGGAGGACCGCGTTATATCAGAGTAGAGGTGTATTTACAATGATTTGTTAGTTACTGAAGAGCCACCTGCAGAACACATGGGTTGGGCATGAATATGGGGTAAAATCTCAGAAAGTTCAATGGTTCAGTCTGGTGGGTTAAGCATCCCAGAAAGTTGGATGCATGTACAAAGCTCACCTGAACGAAGGACCTTGTCCCAAACCCACTCAAGTCAACGGGGGTCTTGGGCTTTGGATCAGGACTTAATTGGGAAACTTAATAGCCATAGTACCAGTAGGACTAGAGCACATACTTAAGTGCATTGTTAAATTGATGCCTGAGCCTACAAAATTGGGATCCAATCCTGAGAGATGCTGACCATCTCCACTGACGTACTCAGCTCTTTCAACCACCATCGCCTGGTAAGAGAGTGTAAAAGGTATTGGCTACCCCTACGTATGGAGAGATGTCAGCAAACCAGTAAAGTGCCTGAACCCACTTTTGCTTATTGCTAAAAGCAGCCAAGTCAGCAGGCATAGCTTAACCAAGGAAGGAGGGGAGAGGGGTTTGGGTGCCTCAGAAAGGGCAGCTTGACCCCGCGTCCTTCCTGATAAGAATTGTGTTGAAGTTGCTGATACATGCATTTTAGAAGAGCCTCAAGGCTGCAAACTCTGGAAAAACCCACACCTGGTTAATCAATAATCAGAAGAAAACCTCTTGCTTGACTAACTTATAAAATAAGGGGGGAAAGTTTGGGGTAAGGGGACTCTTCGGGACTGGACTTTCCCTTTGGATGCATCTTGTGTTCCCCACTGGCTGCCGCTGTGCCACTCGAGAGCCACACTCAGCTTCGGTAATTATCGAGGGTTGGGGGTGTTTTACTAACCTGTTGCAGACGTGTGTAAGTGCTTGAGACTCACTTAAAGCTAAACTTTACTTAAAGCACTCTTGTGCCAGTCATCTATCTTTGTGCCAGCCTCTTTGTCCTCTTTGTGCCAGCCATCTATCGGTCGGACGGCCGTGTCTCCCCTGATTTATTTCCTGACACCACCTCGCACAGAGTAAAAGTTACCAAGAGCTTTGGGTTGAAAGAACCCTGGGTAACACCTATGCACTCCCCAGTGGCAGTGTGTGGCTCGGCTGAGGCCTGCCTCAGTTTCCCTTTCAGTGGGGTAACAGTGAGTTGACTTTAACAGCCCAGGCAAGGAGAAACAAAACACTAATTAACACCAGTGTGCCTCTCTTTAATGAAGCCTTCTGAAAGGACCACTGGAATGGTAGTTTAAAGACTCTTCCCTCAGACCCCTTGTTTGGAGTCTGAGAATTTAAAAGTCCCCAAACAAAAATCTGTGCGTCTAGTCAGACCAGTCTTCAGGGAAATGGGCTAAGGATCACCCACTTTTGCCAGGTGTGGAGCTGCAGCCACCCCTCACCCCTTCATGTTTTAAATAGTTTAGTCCTCTAGGTGGAGTAGGGAGCCTCCTGGATTGTACACAGGCGGTCCTGATTGCAACACCTGGCTGGCCCTTGAAGAGTAGTATACTCCTTCACACGGAGGTAAAGGTGTGCAGGGTTTTTCAAGTGGTGTGCAACACCTTGTGGGATGAGGCCCTGGAGCTGAGAATTTCATTAAAACAGGCCCTGCCACTGTAACTCTGTGGCCTTGAATAAGTCATTTGACCTCTACATGCCTCAGTCTCCTCCATCTATAAAATGGGGATAAAGATACCTCCCTTACAGAGATACTGTGATGCTTAATTAATTTGTGTTTGTAAATTGCTCTTAATTCCTTTCTGAGAGCTGCTATAGAACTGCAAAGTACCATGGAGATAAATGAAATTCCTAAGAACCCAATGGCCCTGGTTTTATCACTTCAAGTTAAGATGAAGGAGATGGATGGATTCTTTGTACAGTATGTGTTAGCAAAATCCGTGAAGGATTTTATATTGAAACAGAGGAGCATCAGACTTTTATGTTCTACAGATCAGGAGTTTTTTATGTTTGCTATTCCATTAAATATAAGGTATATTGCTAAAGAGCTCTGGGGGAGGAGGAGCAATCACAGGACAAATCAATCCATCAGTTGGTGATGGACTATTTCTTGTTCCATGCAATGATACAGAATGGTGTTTATTTTTTATATAATCAGGACAAAGTCCTTCCCTTCAATCCACAGTGAGAATCCTATTGTATATTAGGCACTTGCTGTGGAGCCGGTTGTTGAAGGTATTGATCAACTTCAGAATTAAGAGCTCCATATACAGAGCTGCCCAAGGGAAACCATTTGCAGCATGCAACAAGAAGTTTTATTGGTCCTTCAGAACCCAGGAAGGGGAGGTTATTTACCTTGTACAGTACCCGGAGTTCTTTGAGTTGTGATCCCCCTCTGGTTGCTTGTAGTGGGGTGGTTACTCCGCTCCTGCCCTGAAGGGCTTAAAACAGCCCTGGGAGAGGGCTGTGGCAGGGGAAAAGCTGGGCTGATTGGGAAAGGAGCCACAGCTATCATGGCCCAGTTGGCCCTTATAAGAGGGTGGTGGGCCAGAAGGATGAAGAGACCAGGGCCGCCCAGAGGGGGGGGCAAGTAGGGCAATTTGCCCCAGGCCCCGGGCCCTGCAGGGCCCCCCCAAGAATATAGTATTCTATAGTATTGCAACTTTTTTTTATGGAAGGGGCCCCCGAAATTGCTTTGCCCCATGCCCCCTGAATCCTCTGGGTGGCCCTGGAAGAGACTCTCTCTCTAGCCTCTTGAGAGAGAAGGACCTGGCTGCCTGGGAAGCTGAGGAGGGTACCTAGGGTGGAGCAGTGCTGGGGAAGGGCAGAGGGAGCTGGGGAGCTCCAGCCTAGCTAAGCCCGAGGCTGCAGGCCGAGTTAAGGGCCCACAAAAGGGTACCAGGGCTGCAGAGGGGCAGCCCAGGAATAGGCAGAGGCAGCTGGTCCAACCCCGCCTTGCCGATGATGAGTGGTTAACAGACTGCAGCCTGCCCCAGGGAGTGGGAGCTAGATGGAGACTGGCAGTAGCCACTGAGGCAAGGTGGGGATAGGGGGTTGAGGGTTCCCCTGGGAGGGGAGACCCAGAGTGAGGAGGTACTGAGGTGGGCAGAAACCCTGATGTAAAGGGCACCAGGGTCCGGGAGGGACACGGGGGCCAATGGCAGGTGAGGAATCAGCTGGCAGAGGGCACTCTGGAGCTGGAAAAGATCTAATTCCCTGGACAACCAGCAGGAGGTGCCATGCCACTGAGGCATCACCCCGCCACATTGCTCCATTTGAGATGTGCCTAGGGTGACCAGACGTCCCGATAAAATCGGGACTGTCACGATTTTTAGGTGTTTGTCCTGCGTTCCGACCGATCTCTGGTCGGGACACAATTTGCTCCGCCGCCGGCAGCACTCTTTTTTTTTTTCCCCCTCTGCCGGCAGACCCCCCCTCGGTGTCCCGATATTTTCTTCCTCTCATCTGGTCACCCTAGATGTGCCTGTGCCCCATGCAGCTTCAGAGATTTTCAGCAGCAGTGCCTGTTCAGCTCATGCATGAGCTATATGCATCCTCATGCCCCATACTGAGAATACACAGGGATGCATGGATGCCATGCCCTCAGTTCCTTCTCCACTGCAAAGCCCCAACGGAATGAGACTCCAAAGCAAAGGGAAGGAGGGTAGGCAGTGGAGCACCCAAAGGGACACAGATCTTGAAGAGCTCCAGTTACTGTGCAAGGTAAGTAGCCTCTCCTTCTACTTCAAGTAGTGTCCTTGTGGGTGCTCCACTTGAGGTGACTCCCTAGCAGTACCGCTGAAGGAGTATAGAGGCTACAGAACTCAGTCAAAGGTTGTCGGAAGGACTGCCAAGCCAAAGTCAGCATCTGCCTGGGAAGCATCAACTAAGGCATAGTGTCCAGAGAAAGGGGGAACTAAAACCCATGTGCATATTTCCACAGTAGACACATCCATTAGCAGGGTCACAGACATGGAGTACAATCTCATAGAATAAACAATGACCTTAGAGGTACATTAGCAGCCTCATATCAGGTGAGTATACAACCAGAAACTCACTTAGAAAACCTCTGGGTAGTCACAGGAACCCCTTTAGCTCTGGTTGCAATAGAAACAATCTCATGGAGGATCAGAAAGGTTTAGTCCTGTCCACATATATGCCAATGCTCACCTGACATGTAAAGGATTAAGGACAGCTTTCTGTTTTGACTGATGAGTTTGGGGTAGAAAACTGGGAGATTAATTTAATGATCGATATGAAAATCCAAAGTAAGCTTGGGTAAGAAGCATGGATATGGTCAAAGAGACACTTTGTCATTGAAAAAGACAGTATATGGAGGGTCAGACCTTAAAGCGCCCAGTTCTGCAACCCTTCGGGCAGAGGTAATAACTACTAGGAATTCCATTTTCATGGAGAGGTTCAGAAGAAAGCAGGTTTCTAACAGTTCAAAACGCAGCTTCATCAAAGAATGAAGAACTAAATTTAAGTCTCAGGTGGGAGCAGGTTGTCTAACATTAGGGAAGAGATCTGACGGACCTTTTTATAAAACCTCGATGTTGTAGGTTGAGCAAATGTGCATATGAGTCAACAGTGTGATGCTGTTGCAAAAAAAGCAAACATGATTCTGGGATGTATTAACAGGTGTGTTGTGAGCAAGACACGAGAAGTCATTCTTCCGCTCTACTCTGCTCTGGTTAGGCCTCAGCTGGAGTATTGTGTCCAGTTCTGGGCACCGCATTTCAAGAAAGATGTGGAGAAATTGGAAAGGGTCCAGAGAAGAGCAACAAGAATGATTAAAGGTCTTGAGAACATGACCTATGAAGGAAGACTGAAAGAATTGGGTTTGTTTAGTTTGGAAAAGAGAAGACTGAGAGGGGACATGATAGCAGTTTTCAGGTATCTAAAAGGGTGTCATAAGGAGGAGGGAGAAAACTTGTTCACCTTAGCCTCTAAGGATAGAACAAGAAGCAATGGGCTTAAACTGCAGCAAGGGAGGTCTAGGTTGGACATTAGGAAAAAGTTCCTAACTGTCAGGGTGGTTAAACACTGGAATAAATTGCCTAGGGAGGTTGTGGAATCTCCATCTCTGGAGATATTTAAGAGTAGGTTAGATAAATGTCTATCAGGGATGGTCTAGACATGGTCCTGCCATGCGGGCAGGGGACTGGACTGGACTCGATGACCTCTCGAGGTCCCTTCCAGTCCTAGAATCTATGAATCTATGAAATACCAAACAGCTTTGTACCGGAGAATGGAAAGCTGTGATGGCAATGAGGTGAACGTCGTGCTGTCTTCACAGTAAGTAGTCTAACACCTCAGAGACGGGAGAGTCAAGAGAAGACAAACTACAGCGAGCACACCCGTGGTAAAACCTTTTCCTTTTCTGAAGATAAATCTTTCTGGTAGAATCTTTTCTATTGTTTAGAAGAAGCTTCTGAACCTCTGTGGAGCTGAGAACCATCTAGGTACCAGGCCTTGAGCTTCAGCATGTTCATTTTGGGGTTAAGGATATTCCCTGAACACAAAAAGAACAGGAGTACTTGTGGCACCTTAGAGACTTAGAAATTAATTTGAGCATAAGCTTTCGTGGGCTACAGCCCACTTCATCAGATGCATAGAATGGAACATATAGTGAGGAGATATATATACATACAGAGAACATGAAAAGGTGGGAGTTGCCCAACCAACTCTAAGAGGCTAATTAAGATGAACTGTTGTCAGCAGGAGAAAAAAAACGTTTGTAGTGATAATCAAGATAGCCCATTTAAGACAGTTTGACAAGAAGCTGTGAGGATACTTAACATGGGGGAAATAGAGTCAATGTGTGTAATGGCTCAGCCATTCCCAGTCTCTATTTAAGCCTCAATTGATAGTATCTAGTTTGCATATCAATTCAAGTTCAGCAGTTTCTCGTTGGAGTCTGTTTTTGAAGCTTTTCTGTTGCAAAATTGCCACTTTTAAATCCGTTACTGAATGGCCAGAGAGGTTGAAAGTGTTCTCCTACTGGTTTTTGAATGTTATGATTCCTGATGTCAGATTTGTGTCCATTTATTCTTTTGCGTAGAGACTGTCGGTTTGGCCAATATACATGGCAGAGGGGCATTGCTGGCACATGATGGCATATATCACGTTGGCAGATGTGCAGGTGAATGAGCCCCTGATGGCGTGGCTGATGTGATTAGGTCCTATGATGATGTCACTTGAATAGATATGTGGACAGAGTTGGCATCGGGTTTTGTTGCAAGGATAGGTTCCTGGGTTAGTGTTTTTGTTCTGTGGTGTGTGGTTGTCGGTGAGTATTTGCTTCAGGTTGGGGGGCTGTCTGTAAGCAAGGACAGGTCTGTCTCCCAAGATCTGTCAGAGTGAGGGATCATCTTTCAGGATAGGTTGTAGATCTTTGATGATGTGCTGGAGAGGTTTTAGTTGGGGGCTGAAGGTAACGGCTAGTGGCGTTCTGTTATTTTCTTTGTTGGGCCTGTCTTGTAGTAGGTGACTTCTGGGTACTCGTCTGGCTCTGTCAATCTGTTTTTTCACTTCAGCAGGTGGATATTGTAGTTTTAAGAACGCTTGATAGAGATCTTGTAGGTGTTTGTCTCTGTCTGAGGGATTGGAACAAATGCGGTTGTATCTTAGAGCTTGGCTGTAGACAATGGATCGTGTTGTGTGTCCTGTATGGAAGCTGGAGGCACGTAGGTAAGTATAGCGGTCAGTAGGTTTCCGGTATAGGGTGGTGTTTATGTGACCATCGCTTACTAGCACAGTAGTGTCAAGGAAATGGACTGCTTGTGTGGATTGGTCTAGGCTGAGGTTGATGGTGGAATGGAAATTGTTGCAATCATGGTGGAATTCCTCAAGGGCTTCTTTTCCATGGGTCCAGATGATGAAGATGTCATCAATGTAGCACAAGTAGAGGAGGGGCATTAGGGGATGAGAGCTAAGGAAGCATTGTTCTAAGTCAGCCATAAAAATGTTGGCATACCGTGGGGCCATGCGGGTACCCATAGCAGTGCCACTGACTTGAAGGTATATATTATCCCCAAATGTGAAATAGTTGTGGGTGAGGACAAAGTCACAGAGTTCAGCCACCAGGTTAGCCGTGACATTATTGGAGATACTGTTCCTGACGACTTGTAGTCCATCTTTGTGTGGAATGTTGGTGTAGAGGGCTTCTATATCCATAGTGGCCAGGATGGTGTTTTCTGGAAGATCACCAAACACTGTGTGAGAAGACTGGGTGTCAGTGGAAAACTGATGGCCAGTTGAGAGGAGACGCAAAGAAGGTAAGCCAAGGAAACCCAACTTGTTTTGACCTGGTTGGTCCAGTCAATATGTCCTGCTTGATTTTTGTCCTGCTTGATTTTTGTCTTTGTCCTGCTTGATTTTTTTTAGGACCATGAGAATCAGTGTAGGAAATACATACAGAAGATTATTTGCACAGGAGAGGAGAAAGGCATCATTCCCCAAAGAGTATAGTCCCAAGCCTCTCCTTGAACAGAACTGCATGTTTCCAATTGGTGCCAGTACCTCTCAGAATCAAGCCCTCTGTATGCTGTCATCAATGTGAGTTCTGTGTTGGAAATTACTGTAAATCAGACAGTATAGATTCATTTTGTGGATGAGACAAAGAGATTTTACACCAACATCCTACAGTGAAATGCTGCAGACTTTAGAAATATCCTTGAATCTCTGCATTAAAGAAGTTTTCCACAAGATGTTAAAAGTGGCACACACAAAAATAAGTGACAATGGCTTGATCGTCCTCCTACTGAAATAAATAATAAAACTTCAGTGGGAGTAGGAGCATCAGACCTCTTGTCAATAAATCATCTCAGGAAATTCTCCTTGACAACTATTTCCACGGCCATTGGAGCATGCATAATATTTAGATAATTTGTCCTATAATCTTTTTTCCCTGTATGGCAAATGTTGACTTGCACAGCCACTAAGATAGGTGAACCATTAATTAAGGGTCAAGTATAATAGTGTTGGCTATTTATATGGGTCATATAAGCTGCAGTGTTGGCTACTGGGGGCTTCAGTGATTGTCCACTGCCTTGCACTTTCTGTGCTCATTTGCCAAGTGAGTGTAAAAAAAAAAAAAAAAAAAAAAGTCACAGATCCAAATGGCAGCAGTTTTATGGCCATTTTGCATTAGTGCAAATTGCTACACTAGTTGCAAAGTGGTGGAGAATCAGGCTCTTAGTCCAGGATTTAAAGTGTCTTCAGTTACTCTATCCAACTACAGAAGCAGTTTCTCCTCCCTTGATGTTCACACCTCAACTGCTAGCAGAGCACCTCACCCTCCCTGATTGAACTAACCTCGTTATCTCCATACTGATTTATACCTGCCTCTGGAAATTTCCATTACTTGCGTCTGATGAAGTGGGCATTCACCCACGAAAGCTTATGCTCCAATACTTCTGTTAGTCTTAAAGGTGCCACAGGACCCTCTGTTGCTTTTTACAGATTCAGACTAACACGGCTACCCCTCTGTTACTTCAGTTACTCTGACCTCTTCTACAACTGATGGATCCTATTGATGGATAGGTCCATCAGTGGCCATTAGTCAAGATGGTCAGGGATGCCACCACATGCACTGGGTGTCTCTATACCTCTGAGTGCCAGATGTTGGGACTGGATGACGGGATGGATCACTTGATAATTTCCAGTCTATTCATTCCCTCTGAAGCCATCTGATATTGACCTCTGTCAAAAGACAGGACACTGGGCTAGATGGACCGGTATGGCCGTTCTTATGTTTTTATGGTTTCAAAAGCTTGCTGGCAATAAGATGGTAGCACACATGTTTTTTTCCCCCCCAAACTCCTGTTATCAACTTTTATTCAACAGTACTTGCCAGCTCAGTTACACAAACATGTCACTTCTGTTGTCCTCACGTCTTACCAAGTTACCGTTTGAGTAGGGAGCATTTTGCCAATACTGGAATCCCTGGGTGATCTATCCTTTTAGGCTTCATGCACAGTATCCCTTTGCCTACAGTAAGGGCTCATATAATCTCTGTTATTTCCCAATGAGGTAAAATTTGCTGAAAAAACATTCAGCAGAGACACTTAAAAATAGAACATAAAGGGTATCGTTGGCACTCTGCAATGCTGTTGACAAAATTAAGACATTGCTTACAATTAAACTCCCAGCAATTTATGCAACCAGTAGATTATGCCAGCACAGACAACGCCAGCTCAGCTAATGAAACTGAGATCAATTTGACAGCAGAATGATGGTGGATTTTGAAAACAAGTACCAACAGTTTGCAGGTGGTTTAGGCAGCTATAAAAATCTGATTTATAGGGTCTTTTTAATCCTTATTTTAATTCACCTTGTGGGAAATGCACCATAATAAAACATTCTGCAGTGTTACAACTGCCAAGCTGTTCAAGTTCCAATGGGGCTCAGTACAGTGAAATTCTATAAATTTTGGTGGCTTTCTCATTAGTTTACTCTTTCCCTATCCCAGGAATGTCTTAAATGTAAGCTTTGTTTCCTGTCATACATATTAAAGACGGATGAAAGGAGAGAGGCAGCTAAGCTTTAGCTGAATTTTAGATATTCCTTACAATTAAGTGGCGGTGATTTATGTTGCTAACATTCTATAGCAGGATACATGACTGCCATCCATCTCATTGTAACTCTATGTCAACTCTAGAGTAATAGACAATCCAGTGCTCCTTAGCATCCTGTCTACATAAAATCAGATAGCCCAACAGAGGCCTGTGAAACCCCCTCTTTTAAACTCAGATGCACAATATTACTGTAGAATGTAATGTACAGGAAATATAGAATACATGGCATGAACAATGGAGTTTAGGAAGAAAGAAGATTGATTTTAATGAGAATTCTTCTTGCCCCCCCAAAACTATTTTTGTTCCATGTACTATTCACTTCCTGAATGGTAATACAAGGGTTTTGTTTTCTCTCTGTACTCATGTAACTCCCTCTGTGTAGGTGCATTATCAGAATCCTGTGCTGGTTTAAAATTTGTATTCTTGCCATCTACTGCAATCAATTCAGATGAGATGCCAATGCTGATGTTCTCCTTTGAAAGCTCTCTCAATAGAGTATGACTTTTGGAATTGGATTTTAGTTTACTCTATGGCCCTTATTCTCTGTTGGAATTAGTGTATTAGATGTAATAGCAAAGAGCGTGCAGGATCAGAATTCCTTCAGACAAGCAATGGAAGAAAAGGACTTTTACACAGTCACAGGGCTCTTTTAGGGGGGCAATATATTCTTGTTCCCAGCCCTTGCCACTGATCAAGAGAATTCTAGGCTTGCAGTACAGGCACGGGTAGAACTGTAAACTAGGAGCAAAGCCTCATGGGAAGGGAAGAAGTGGAATGAAAGCCAAGCACTTTCTCAGTGCAGAGAGCGCCTGTGGAGA
This sequence comes from Emys orbicularis, assembly GCF_028017835.1. NCBI lineage: Eukaryota > Metazoa > Chordata > Testudines > Emydidae > Emys > Emys orbicularis. The sequence continues at coordinate 139,680,589 of NC_088684.1, forward strand.
AAGCAGAGTTCCCAATGTAATTTTGTTAGGACGCTTGAGTTAACAACCCTTCTCTTGCAAAAACTGCTGGCCACACACGGTCAGAACCTTGGCTAATGTCTCATCCAAAAACAACTCCTCTAGCAGCAGGGGACATGTTAGCCCTGTGCTGGGTCACTGTTTCACTAATGACTCAGAAAGAAGAGTCATATCAACTCAGTCACCAGCAACATTTCCTACAGCATGTTGGGGGTCACTTGCAGGTCTCCAGTCCAAAACTGATTCGACTTGACTTATGAGATCTAACGTGATCCCAGCACAGGTCAGCACGCACCTGGAAAGGCATTAAAAGTAACATAGGCAGGGTAAAGCAAGTGTCCAATGAAGTGACATGACAACGTGGGATGGAAGTTGGGGAAGAGCACAGTTGAGTGCGGTTATGATTGCAGGTAGACACCAGCAATCACAAAACATCTCCAAGTGAAGAACTAATACACAACAGAGGCATCTGTTAGTCTTAAAGGTGCGACAGGACTCTCTGTTTCTTTTAACTGACGCAGGGAATCATTTCTAAAGCACTGCAGTATCCTGATAGCTTATGAAAGAGAGAACAAAGAAACAGCATGAAGATGCATCTGAAAAGAGCAAAAACTGCCATCAGAAGGGCAAACGTAACCCTAGAATAAGCCTAGGAGCATATAGAAAGGATTCATTCTTTGTAGCTGCCAGGAATGGAGGAGAAGAATGTTTCCATTAGAATATAGTGGTCACATGTACAGGGGCTAATTCCAATTTACTTTAAAGGCACTTTACATCACTCTGGCAGCATAAAAGAGCCTTAAGACGGGTATAGTTTATTTCCTGTTTAAAGCCCCTTTACACTGCCAGAGCAGAGAGAAGTGGTCTTAGGGTAAATTAGAATCAGACTGAAAAGGCTTCTGTTGTTCTAAGGGATATTTCCTTTTTTTTGAGATGAAGTCAATGGAAAGACTCATGTTGACTACAGTGGAGCTGGATCAGATCCTAAGTGCTCCCACTGTTTGCTATTATTGTGTATGTGTGTTACAGTAGCACTTAGAGACCCTGACTGGGCTTGTGGGCCCATTGTGCTAGATAATTGTGCACACACACCTAAATTAAAAAAAAAAAAAAAGATAGTCCCCATCCCAAAAAGTGTGCACTCTAGTGCAATGGAAACTTTTCTGACGCCATGGGATCTCCTTTCTTCCCAAAGAGATTTTCAAACCATATGCACAGACTTCCTCCTACATATAGGAATCAATTTGCTCTCCAAAGAAGTACAGACACCTCTGGCATGCAGCACAGCGCCTGTTTAAGAGGGCATAGCAACTCCAAACAAGGTAATGAGACAGGAAACCGAAACGTCCAATTCAACTAACGGGGGTATTTAAGAAGGCTGAATAGATTTTGCCTCCCAGATGGGATGTGGCAAAGGCACTTGAGTTACTCTTGAAAACAATGCGTCTATGAGTGATCATGACCTAGGTTTTAATTCGGATCTAGAATACAGCACCTCACTCTTTCACACCACGCTGGTGACACTGATTCAACACCAATTCAGACAAACAAGCACCAACTGCTGAGTCACCAAACACTACATTCTAGAGCACCTGCGTTTCCCCTGGAAATTTCCCATCCCAGGGCTTATCCAACCGAAGCCTGGCTAGTTTATGGGCGTTGACAAGCACACAGCTTGCTGTGGTACAGCTGCAAATGATCACTTTTTAAAAATGCTTTGTACATGTCACCTTAGTTTATAAGCCATTAAAAAATTATTTCCTTTTTTCTATTTTTAAAAATTTATTACATTTTTAACCTGCTGTGCTTCACAGGGCACATGGCGACTTTTGCAATCAGCTAGATCATATGGAACATAGTTAGTGTAAATCTACTAACAAATATATCACAATCCAATTGTTGCCTGGCTCTCAGCGGAGGCGACTAGTGTGTCTTTAACGATTATATCCTCACAGCAAATTAAATGCACGATGAGAGGTTCAGACGCTCAGAATGGCCACTGTGTACTTTATCACTAACAAGCAGAAAAGAATGATGGGAAGCAGCACAGAAGAAAAATGAATCACTATCTTCTATTTGAACATTTCGTAAATCCCTGTAGGTAGCAATGGACTGATTTCATCTTGGTCAGAGTAACTACTTCCTAAGGGCTTGTCTGCACACAAAAGTTGTACCACTTTAACCATACTAAAGAGTACAATCCACTTAGTGTGGACTTAATCATACCAGTACAAATATGCTTATATTGGTATAGCTTATTCCCATATGGGAAAGGAGAATACAATATACAGGTACGAGGCATGTTTATACTGGTATAACTGCATCCACACTAGGTATTTGTCCCTATTAGTGTATCTATTTTGGTTTAAAAAAATTAATCCTACCCCTAACCGACATAGTTATACCAGTACAAAAACTGTGTGTAACATTTAACCTGCGCGGAATTCCAATGCAAGGCATACATACCATTAAGCCTTATTTCCAAACCAATTCTGCAAACTCAGTAACTGTTCAGAAAAGAACCCAAAATTTTGGATTCTAACCCAGACACTTTGGTTCCCTAAATGAGATGCAAACAGCATTGATTTCTGAGGAGAAAATGTGAAAAGACTTACTCTTGCTGGATGATCATTCTGAATACTGGCTTAATTCTTCTAAGGGAAGTACATGGCCAAAAACAATCAAACATATTTTATGGTATCAACTCAACATTTAAAAGGCTGCCACATACCAAAAGCCCCAAATCTTTCTTGCCAAGAACAGGCACAACATTTACAATGACAATTAATGACATGCCAATGCAATTGCTAGCAAAGTGTTTAATGGGAATCACTTCTTTCACCGTGTCAGACACAATGTTGATCCTTTCAAGGATGCCATCCATCTGCTATGGCAACATAAGTAAAGCTAATAAAGTCTGATATATATTTTGGAGGTGACATTCAAGTATAGGGTGAAGCACCAAATTGAAGCTGTGGATCACAGGCTTTGCTTTAATGCCTGCTATAATGCACACATTTACCATACAAGATGGATGATACTGCTCACACACTTCAAGGGACAGGAATCACAGCCTCCCTGGAAATGTTGCTGGAAGATAAGATGCTGTAGGTGCTCTAGAAAAGGTAGGATTGGTCAGATGGAGAGTTTGGTTGCATTGTAGCTGAAGCAATGAACTGGGAAGTGTTCGGTTCCCAACTTTACCACAGACTTCCCGGGTGATCTGGGGCAAGTTGCACAGGGTAACATTTTCAAAAGAGTTAGGTGAGCTAGGAGGCTAAATTCCATTTCCAGAAGCGACTTAATACCCAGAGCCTCAAAAGTATTTAGGCGTTTAACTCCCAGAGGCCCAGATCCACTCAGGAGTAAGGTGCCTAAATATCTTTGGGGAGCTGGAGCTTAGGCACTCAGGGAGCCTAAGTCTCACTGAAAGTCAATGGAACTTAGTCATCTAGGAGCCCAAGTCTCCTTTGAAAATGGGGTTTAGGTTCCTAAATCACTTAAGTGCCTTTTGAAAATTTTACCCATAATCTCTCAGCCTCGGTTCCCCATCTGTAAAATGGGGATGCTGAGGCTGCCTTTCTCTCTTATCTCTGCAGACTGTACGTTCTTAAAGGCACAGCCTGTCACTTATTATGCGCACGTACACCACCTAGCATAATGAGTTCCTAAATGGAGTTGGGGCCCTATGTACTACTGTAATTAATACCAATGAAATGATGGTTACTACCAGTAGCCACGACTGGTTTTATCATGAGCCTCCCAGTTTGGAAGCATGGGCCAGGGGCTAGGGCATTAGCCGGGGGACTTGGGACAGCCAAGTTCAGACTCCTATTCTGCCACAGACTTCCTGGGTGACTTGGGGCAGGTCAATTAGCCTCCAGTTCCCCATCTGTACAATGGGAATAAGAGCACTGCCCTACTTCACGAGGGTGTTGTGAGGATAAATACATTAATGACTGTGAGGTGTTCAGAAATATAGTAACAGGGGCCATATAAGTACCATTGATACTTCCTCCCTAGAGCAAGTAGGGTCTAAGTTATGCCAGCCCTTTCCTGGCACACCTTACTTTCTCCTCCATGCCAACTCAGCTGTGCTGTTGGAGGGGCAGAGGCAAGGTTCTCTCCCACCCTGCACTGCTACTCAAACTACGGGTGTGCATACAAGAAACCACAAGGGCTCCTGACTTCCTGGTGCTGGAGAGTATCAAGGGTCACAAGGGATATCCACCCAGCTGTCACATTCTGCCACCCTTGTTGGTGTGCAGTAGCCAGCCGCATGAGTAATCCCATCGATCAGTCGCTCTGCACTTTGGGCTAGAGTTTGATACTCTTGTTCACAGAGCTCCACCTTATTGCAGCCCCATCGACTTCGATGGCACTATTCATGGAGCAAGTGGAGTACAATCTGGCCCCACATGGCGACTAAAAATAAAAGGCCCCTTGTTTGCTACACTGCTTCATTCTACATATAAATTGAAGTGGAGTAAACAGTTTATTTTCTCCCATTTCCATAGCTATGGTTCTAGTGTTAGCACCTTTTATGAGAAAAAAGGAGGGGAGAATCTATTACGGATGCTCTGCTCAAACTGAATAGCATTATAGGTCACTTCAATTAGAGGTAATTAAACTTCAGATGATTAATTTGACGTCTAGATATGCTGCTATCAACATCACTTTTCAGCTGAAAGGCTTTGGGGTTTCAATCATGCTGTTGTTATGTTTACTCCTTGCCGTGATTTCACTCAAACACCATGAACTCTGACCTAGCCGGTGATACGGTGAAATGAAAAGCATGTATTCCTCTAGCAACACAGCAGGAAATAACTTGAGGCCATAGCAATGGCTGAGCCTGTCAATTGTTTGGAGCATAATGGGGTCTGGCCTACATGTCAGCTGTGTCTTTCCCATTCCTTTCAGCCAATTGAGGGGGAAAGAAAGAAAGAAAGAAAGAAAGAAAGAAAGAAAGAAAGAAAGAAAGAAAGAAAGAAAGAAAGAAAGAAAGAAACTCTTACAAGAGGCATCAGAGTAAGAAACTAGACAAAGTCAAGGCCCTTTCTTGTACAAAAACCCACAGCAGGGCCTGGGAGGGGAGGGAAATCTCTTCAGGGAAGAACCCAAGACCTATCACATTTGGAGGGACATCTGGGTGCATTCACCCTGGCCCTCGTCCCTCCACATCTCCCTGACTGCGCACAGTGCCAGCAAGCCGAGGATGCCCCCTCTGCTGCTTGCTGCAGAGACTACAGAGAGCGGAGGCCGTCGGCAGCCCTATATTCTGTGCTGATGGCTCTATATTTTGCACTGGTAGGGCTAGCACCACCAAAGCTAGTGTTCCCTGCTCTGTGCCTCCTCCTTCTGCTACCTGCAGTCTACACATTGCAGGGCCGACCCCTGTTGGCAGCCAGGTGTATTGCAGCCTCTGGAGCAGTTCTAGCCCCACCAGGATTCCCCACCAACTGCAGCAGGTGGTACGGCCCACTGCAATACACATCCCCTAGACTGAACGGCTGTGATATTAAAGATGGGGCTTAGCTCCATTAACCCCTAAAGAATCCCACATTCCTGCAGGATTCAGCCTCCAAACAAGGCAGCCCTTGGATCAATCTGTCACAGGCACAGGGGGTTGGGGGTAGGGGTGCTGTGTATCTGCACAGACACCGGCTTCCTGGCAGCTCCAGGGCCGCCCGGGGTGGGGGGGGGGCAAGTGGGGCAATTTGCCCCAGGCCCCAGGCCCTGCAGGGGCCCCCACGAGAATGTCGGATGCTCCCCCCCACCTCCGCCTTCCCCCCTCTCCCGGAGCCTCAGCACGTCTAGGCGCGGCCCTGGACAGCGCTGCAGTGGTGTGGTTCGGGCGGGGCCTGAGCTCCCGCCACTCTGAGCCACGTGGTAAGTGGGTGGGGTTGCAAGTTGCGGCCGAGCGGCAGGAGCTCAGGCCCCGCTGGAGCCACCACGCCACTGCAGCGCTGTCCAGGGCCGCTCCTGGACGTGGTGAGCTGAGGCTCCGGGAGAGGGGAGGCGGGGGTAAGCAGCGGGGTAAACCCCTCTGAGCCGGACACCCCCCTGACCCCACCCCCCCACAGCCCTGACCCCCAGCTCCGAGCCCAGCCCCTCTGAGTCGGACACCCGCGACCCCACCCCCCCACAGCCCTGACCCCCAGCTCCAAGCCCAGCCCCTCTGAGCCAGGCACCCCCTGACCCAGAGCCCAGCTCCCCACCCAGCCCTGGGCAACAGCAGCGCCACCCCCAGGCAGTGACAGCCCATTGGCACCAACCATCACCATCACCCAGCGACATCCCATTATGTATTTGCTAATGTATATATACCATTAAAGCATTTAATGTTTTTAAATAATGTATTTAGTATATTTTCAAATTATTACAAATTAATTTTTGAATGTATTTCACTGGTTATTTTTTACATTTCCAAATACATGTTACTAGAGTATTGCAACTTTTTTTATGGAAGGGGCCCCCGAAATTGCTTTGCCCCAGGCCCCCTGAATCCTCTGGGTGGCCCTGGGCAGCTCAGCTGCAACAGATTCATGTGTATGCTGTAGGAATGCAGGTCTATGTAGGTGAAGCATAAGTCAAGGGAAAGGCAAGCATCTTGCTCACTCCTGCCTAGTATTACATAGGCTCTGAATAGACTATTTCTAGTATGTTTTTTTCTTATAAATTATTTTGTGGGTCACATCATATTTCCTGCTGTAGTTCTTCCATTTCAAAACAAAGAGAAACAGCACCTGCAAACACACACCCCATCTGGTAACTGGTTGCAGGACACAATATGCAGTAAGCATGGAGTCTTTCCTTCTACACTCCCTCATGATCAGAGTAAAGACAATGGGGGGCCACAAACAGGTTATAATCTCCTTGTGCTAAGTCTGAAGTGACAGGAGACTTAATTTTAGAAAGCTGAAAAGTTCCCAAATATGAAGAACATAGGTCACTGATGTTACCGGAACATTGTCTCTCTTCAGTTGCTTGTCAATACAAGGCACAAATGTGCAGAACAAAGCACTTTAATACAAGATACAAGAAAGAAAAGCAAAAGTCATTACCTTATAAGTATCAGAGGGGTAGCCGTGTTAGTCTGGATCTGTAAAAGTGACAAAGAGTGCCACAGGACTCTTTGTTGCTTTTTCCTTATAAGTGTAGTCCTGGTTCAAGACTACCTAGAGCTGACCAAAGCAATTGCTTATGGAAGTATGTAGGTTTGTGTATGTGTACACACACACACACACACACAGAATATACTCCCAATTACCCAAATAGCATGGAGAGGGGGCACAGATTTTATGCAAACAATCAGGAATTTGTATAATCAAGAGGGTAGGAGCCATTCAGCAGAGGGTTGGCCTCTCCACCGCGGCCAGGGTCTCGTTGTCCTACTACTCTTCGCAGTCCTAGCCAGAGGGCTCTGCTCTGCCACGCCAGGACCAAACCCTTCCCTGCATCTTGTGGCTTCAGAGACTGGGCGCCACCAGCCCCGCAACAGCACAGGAAGCCCTCTGCTGCCCTGCTATTATGGGAATGATTGTGTGGGCCCATGACAGCAGTCCCCCAACATGCTTCAGAGGACATCTAGATCATGCTAAGAACATGGATGGGATTCTAATTATGCTGAGGGTTCCAGTTAAACAGCTCTGTGTGTGTGGGTATATATATAAAAACCCACATCTCAGTGACTTGATCATACTTGTTGTTTCTATGAGCTTGCCTTCATTTTACCAACACTTCAACAAGACTCTCTGTTAAAGAAAATGAAGGACTGAGTCTCTTTGCAAGTTTTGTGTCTTTTCAGTTTCATCACCAAATAAATAAATACACCCTCACCTTATGGCACAAGAGAGTGTGTTTCACACACACGTCATGAAATTTTACATCAATAACTCATCCTCTGAACATCCTAGATCAGCCAAGCTGAAGCCATATTTTAAATTAATGGGAGACCGTCACTTAGTTCAGGATTGAAAACCCTAATTCAGCAAACAATGTAAGCATATACTCTCTACTCAGCAATGCAGTTTTGCTGAATCTGGGCCTATAAACTGTTTTGCAAAACTAATAGGAACAAAAATATTTTAACAGAGACAGGGATAGGACCCAGATTGCTTAATCCCACGACCTGTGCTTTAAGCATAAAATAATCCATGAGGAAGAAAGCAAGTTTAATTATATGAACCCACATTATGCTCGTGAATGGGAACTGGAAAGCGAAACTGAATACAAAGAGAAAGTGAAATGGACCCATTTAGTTCCACTAATCAAATGTAATGATCACCCAATAAATGGTAAAAAGAAAACTGGCTTGTTAAAATTCTTTTTCATTTAATCATCCAAAATCTTACTAAGAAAATCTCTTTTCAATATGTAGTGTTGCCACGCTTCACAGTTTTATTGTGTCTCACAATATTTGGTATTTTTCTTAAAGCCCCAGCTCCTGCTGTAAAGTTGTTATGGGATAATCTGGGTTTTCATTTGAAAAAAGGGTTTCTAGCCACCATGGTTGCAGGGGAAAACTGGAAAACACAAACTATACAGATTCAGAAACACAGACAGCAAATTAAAGGACCAAAAATATCATTTTGTAATCTCATGATTTTTAAGACAATCTCATGATTTTTGGAGGCCTGGCTCATAATATGTGAATGTTTAGAACTGACAATGCTGACCATGTGGCAGCACTGTCCAACACAGATGCCTAAAGCTGGTGTCTGAAATAAAACTTGCCTAATTTGCAGATGGGCTGAGGCTTAGCAACACTCTTTGAAGTCAATTCACTTGTATTTGAGAGTCTAAATATAGATTTAGGAGTGTAATTTTCAACATCCTCATGTGAACATTTTACCCCATTTTTTTTAACTTGACAGTGTCTCTTTAAGATCCACTCTGCTACTGCTTTATTTAGTACTGGGATCTGTATTTTTTTACTTCCACATTTAAGAAATATGATAGAGCAAAACAAAAAAAGCACTTATTTTCCTTTTCACACTAGGCTAAGTAGTATTAATCATAGAGTTCAAATGTTTTCCAATGATAATTTTCCTTATTTGACATAATCCCCTCTCCCCTATAATTTTTTAATAATCAGGTAGAAGGATTCTTTAGTGAACTTAATGATCAGTTAAAGAATTCTACATGGAATATAATGTTTTCCAGCACAGGGCTTTCTTCCCCAATTACTTGTCAGCTGCATCTTAAAAGAACCTACAGTTTGAACAGAGACACTGTTTTATTGTCTGCATATGTTGAAAACTAACTCTGCATGATGTGAAATGTCTCTGTACCAAGAGAAGAGATAGGCAAGCAATGTGACAGCCTGGGGATGCTCTAATATGCCCGTCATTGCCTGAATTAGGGTTTGAACAGTATGTCCTGCTGCCCTCTTCCTTGCTTTGTTTCGTATAAAACTGCAGTCAGGTACGCTTCACTGAATTGCTCATATAAATGCCAAGCTCTTCTTATATACATTACAGGCTGTTGTCTGAGGCGACTTCCCCAGCCACACCATAACACAGTGAACTTGTGTTGTTTTTGTACGATGGTAGGTAGCATCCACCAAAATAACCTCCAGTTACTACTTTGACTGCAGTCACATCCACTACCTCCATGTTTCTGTGTCTGTCTGTACAACGCTCACATGCATTTTCTTTATTTTATGGCTCAGAAATGATCACTTGTCAATTACATGAGAAATCTTCACGTGCCACCAATATATGTTGGTGTTAAAGTAATGCTACTTTTATCTTACAACAGTGCTTTCCATCAGTAGATTGCAAATTGCTTTACAAAGGTGGTTAATCTTTATAATTTCATTTTGCAGAGGGAAAACTGAGGCACATAAAAGGGATGTGACTTGCCCAAAGGCATATAGCAGGTTAGTAGAAGAGCCAGAAATAGAATCCACTGCTTCCCAGTGCAGTGCTCTGTCAAATATAGCTCATATGAGTCATTAGGTCCCTATGCTACTCTGAACTTTATGACACTAGCAAATGCTCCTGCTCTAGTAGTACAGGACCCGCCCCTTGAGTGAAAGGAGAATCTCCATTAGTTCTTATCAGTATAGGCCCCATGACACACAGCTAAGCAGTTCTTGTTTCAGAAACTAGGGAGAAACTGTCCGTACATACAACACACATGTGGCATAACCAATTCATTACAGTATTTGGAATCATACATCGTGCCTTTTAGCTGAGTATCTCAGAGAGTGCAAAGCTACTAAAAACTGTTGTGGACCTACCAGAAACCAGCTTTGAGAGACAGAGCCTGCCACCACATAGAGAATGCCAGTCAGAACTCCCCCTCTAACTTCAGCATCTAACAACCACATATAGGGGTATAAATATTTTCACAGGGGGAAAATACCAGGTACTACTCTTTAATTTAGCGGAGAAAGGCATAACAAGAACCAATGGCTAGAAGTTCAAGACAGAAAATTCAAATTAGAAAAAAACAAACATATTTTGAACAGTGAGGGTGATTAACCCCTGTAACAAACTACCAAGGGAGGTGCTGGAGCCTCCATCTCAGGGTTAGATGCCTTTCTGGGAGATGTGCTTTAGTCAAACACAGATTTTTGGATGTCTGAAATTCTATGACCTGTTATGCAAGAGGTCAGATTAGATGATCTAATGAGCCTTAAAATCCATGAAACTATGGTATTAATGTCATGAGAATTCTTCACTAATATCAGACTACATGAGTTTCTTTATTGGAAATGCTTGCTCCATTATGTAAATCGGCATTGAGTGAATTCTTAATAAAGTATCTTGGGAATTTACATTACAGCCTTATGCAAACGTGCAGAGCTAGTCAAGTGTTAAAATTCCATTTTAAGTGTTATCTCCGTGTTAACAGAACACAAGGACACAGAACTGTCAGATCTGGCTCTGTGTAAGAATGAATGCCTTGATTTTATGTAAATCCAAGCCCAGATTTGACAAGTCAACAAAATCTCTTGCTGTTATCACGGTCCACATTCTATTATAGGTTGTTCCATGTTTGTTTCCTTTGTTACACTTCTCCCAGGTTTTATGGGAGAGTGATAGGACCAGGCTCCACGAAGCCACATGCCCTTGTCTTCACTGAGAAAAAAGGTGAGTTCTTAACTTGTGTTAGCTAACACAAGATAAAATCCTAGTGAAGGCAAGGCAGCTTATAGCTTTAACATGCGTTATCAGGTCAGCGTAAACTCTAGGCCTCCCCATAGTCTTTCCCTCTACCTACTGACTTGTGTTAATGATGTGATGAACTGGGACTGTTCTTAATGTGTTCTTTGAATGCTGAGTGGGGAGTGTTGGCCTGGGAAGGTTGCAGGGGAGTTTTGCTGGGACTGTCTGCATTGGGGATGGGAGACTTGCCTTGAGGGAGGATACCTGAGCACGTAACATGAGAACCCAGGAAGGCCAGGTAACACCTCTGCCTGGGAAACTGGACAAAGGGTGGGGGAGGAGCCGGGGGGAGGCTGAGGGAGTTTCAGTTTGGAGCTGGCTGGGGAAATGGAGGGGAGCCCAGATGGGGCTCAGGCTTCCCAACGGGGCTGTGGTGTCCCTGGGGCCCCAAGATGGACCTATCTAAGGGGGTCCTGCTGTCTGTACCTGCAAGACCTGTCTTGGACTGTGTTCCTGTCGTCTAAATAAACCTTCTGTTTTACTGGCTGGCTGAGAGTCATAGTGAATCGCAGGAAGCCGGGGGTGCAGGGCCTTGTCTCCCTCACACTCCATGACAACAAGTGTATACTGCCTTGTTCTCACTAGGACTGTGTCTCGTGCTAGTTAACATGAGTTAAGAACATAGCTTTTTTCCTTAGTGAAGTGCACCCACATGTAACACATCCTTGGTCAAACTGGAGATCCGCCTAGGTAATACAAGAAACGTTTGTGGCCTGTAATGGACATGGGGGCAGTGTCTAACTAGTCTTACTAAGGTGTTAAAATACTCGAGTTAATTGGCAATCATTTAAGTTGAGGTTAAAATTACTGCATAGTCAAAGTCAGGGCTTCTTCCTAATGGCCCAATTCTGCAACGCTTACTCAGGGTAAGTAGTACTCACTCAGAGTATGTCTTCACTGGGGGGAAAGAAAGTGCATTCTTAACTAGGGTTAGTGACCCAACTCAGATTAAAATAGCAGTGAAAACATGGCAGTTTGGCTTTTGACTTGGGTTAGCAGCACAAATTCAACTCCAGGCTCCATTCTAGGTGTGGATTAGCCTGAGTTAAAAGCCTCGTTGATGTGTCTTCACTGCTATTTTAACCCACATTAAGAACACACAATTTTTTTTGTAGTGAGGACATAGCCACACGTGGCTAGACCCAGAAACTGAGATTAGGGACTACTTGTGTAAGTGTTGCTTGATGCAAATAAGGTTGTGGAACTTACCACTAGGAACCAAACTGTGCTGGACAGACACTATCTGTTCTAAGGGGCAGTGCCGCTCTCTTTCCCCAACAGATGCATTTGGAAGCCTCCTTGTCGTATGATGAGTGAAACCAAAGAAATAGGGTGAGTTGCAGGAGGGACCTAATTTGGTCCCAACCAGGGACTGGGTCAGGCTGCTATCAAACACTGGCCTCTGTGCATACTCAGTAAAGATCTCTTCCCTTCATCTCTACCTGCCTGCCACATCACTTATTGCTAATGAAACAATCCTGGAGTAGCCTGGTCACCAGGGATTGTGGGAGGGGACCAATTTGCTAACCCCTTTAAGAAGCATGGTATATTTCCACACAGAAAGGAATGTAGTAGTAGCTCCACTGTGCACGGGGGTTGCGATACCAGCCAGTCCTTATCACACAAAGAGGAGACCCCTCCTTACTCTCCCCTCCACTCAGCTGAGTAGGGTTAGTTCTATTTACCCCTGTGTAAAGGAAATGACTACATTCCCCACCTAGGGACACTCACCCCAAAGCGTTTTGCTTCAGTAGAATAGCAGTGAGCTGTTGTAAGTGGATTTGAGTCCAAACATCCCCAAAGACTGGAGAGAGTCTATTTTGGGCCCCTTTGATGCCTCCTCGGGATTGTTCTCTCAAAATATAGCTGATGTTGCCACTCTGATTCTTTCATCACTTCTTTTGCAATGTGATTGATTGTCTCCCTGCCAGCCTTGGTATCATCATCTTTTTGCCGTGGCCTGTGAGCACTGACCTGATTGCCCCTAATTTATCCAGCTCTCTCCTCTGCCCTTCACGTACCAGTTCAGCCTCCTCAGCTCAGCCACCTAAGACTCTTTAATCATCAGTACTGAAAACATATATAGATGAAATGTGACCGATTCTGCACAGTTGTGATCCAACTTATATAGTGTTCTTGGGACTGTACATCTAGCAAAGGCCTCCAACAAACCAGTGCCCCCTTTGTTTTACTCACTGCCTCACAATATACCCTTTTAATAGACGAGGGTTAAGGGTACAACCTTAACTCCGGAGAGTTTACTCTCTCTCTCTCTGTCATTCAGGAGCACTGTTGTAGCCCCATTGGCTGTTCACATGAGGAAGAGCTCACCAGAATGAGTAAGGATTGAATCATCAGGCCCTGAGTCAACTGAGGCATAGAAAAATGGGCTGATCTTTTTTACTTCCACAGCAGACCCAGGTGTAGAACCCAGAACTCCTATGTCCTGTGCTATCTACTAGCCTACACAGCCTTCCACCCAAGAGCATGCACCGTGAGTATGGCAGTCTGTATCAGGTTCCACACAGGGGTAGTGACAATTCTGTTCCTGATAAGTGTCGTGGAAAGAATCACCCACGCAGTGATTTTAGTTCACAGACTCAGAGCCTGAGGCCTTTATTGCAATACATACCAACGCGTTGGGGTGCAGTTTTTCAAACTGGCACCCCTAGCAACAGCTCACAGGCTTCTTTTATTCCATTAAACCACAAGCAGGGTACAAACAATACGTCATGAATTAAATCATTGGGGGCAAATCACAAGCTGAGCAGGAGTTGCACATGAGCTGATCACGAGCTAGGAAGCAGGGGTTGGGGTCAGGGGTTGGGGTCAGTCTTCTCACCCCCCCTCCCTACCCTCTGACTTAATTTCCGAGGAGTGGGTGTTTGTTTGGGTAGAAGGGCGCTTGGTGGTTTCCGCAGGGGTGGTGCTCGGCCCTAGCTTGGGTACATTTCTCAAGACTCGGACTATGTCATTTTCCGGGGGATTTTAGCAAAGGCTTAAGGGGGGGGGCTAGTTTGCAGATAGCTGGAATCACGGAGTAGGTCACAGATCATGCAAAGGAGAAATTGCATGAGTCAGTTTGCATTTTAGCTAAAGTTACCTATTGCTTCACACAAGCGGTTATTATATTTCATTAGCCATGAACATATTTCACCAGTGCTGCTGGGGGGGGGGGTGTTATTCTCCCATTCCCTCCTCTGAACATGACCCTTGACCGAGTTTGGCAGGAAACTGTGCAGTTTAGTCTAGTTTAAGCTTTAGGCCTGCCCTATTCTGTGTAAAGGCCATCAGCATAACAGATCTCTGTTGGAGGGTTTATTTGGGGCCCACAGATTCAAAGCTCTGGCTATCAAAAAGAAGGCCCCCCTCCTCTATTTCCCCACAATTTCCCTCCTCTGATGCCCTATAGGCATCACTACTATTATTAAACAAAGGGGCCATAGGACAGTATTTGGATTTAGAAATGACACTAAGGTGGTTGATTTCCGGATTTGAGGGACAATACAGTGTGGGGTGGAAAATAAAGGGCTTCCGGTGGTGGTCGGGGCTGAACCGGGAGCCGGGGCAAACGGCAAAATTTACATAGACAACAAGCAACAGCCAACATTAATCCACAACAAATTGCTAGAACAATCCAAAATAGAATGTGAAGAGTAGAAAAGGTTAGCCAACTGGGTGTAACTTGGGCGATTTCCTTAGAGGCAAAGCATGCAATATCGTAGGAGGAGCATAAGGTGTATATACTTGATAATCAGTTTGGAAGGCTTTGGCCTCTTTGTTGTTTTCTATTTCTATTACATGCATTTGGGTTTTGCAGGTGAGATAAGTTGGAGAGCAGAGGGAGTAGAGAAGTGAGGTTTAGGAAGCGGTTAGGGATAGGGGAAGTCTAATTAAATGTAAAAGGAACACTTGGATGGAGGGTCACATAAACCTGAGGATTAGCAGGCCATACAATAAAGCGGCTTCCTTGTGCAGCGGTTAAGTTAAGGTGAAAGGGGATAGGGATGTGGGGGTCCGATGGCAGGGCACATCCCTGGCTCTTACTAAATAGTAATTTTCCCTTTGGATTTTTACCTATCGCTTCCCCTTCCCAACATGCCAAATCAAAACGTTAACCACTTTTCCAGGATGCAATTTGCGGAGGCAAAATAGTTGTGGGGGTTCCAAGGGCCATACTGACCACAAGGTTCCGATACCCACCCAGATATGTTGAGCAGCGAAATCATAGGGAGTGGTGATGAAATGGCTAGGTTCATGGGGTGGTTTAACTTCCCATACCTGCCGGTGGATAACCCAGTCCCAGAGACAATTCGCCCAGGGTTTTGGCACAAGTAAGTGCACTGGAGCCCAAGTGCCATTTACCGGTTCCGAAGCTTGGAAGATACATGCAACAGAGTCACAGCTTTATTTTGACAATGTTCACGTATTTCTCCACTTCCACAGCTTGGGTGGCACTTCCACAGTAGTGGTAAGGGTTTTAGGCCACCGCTGATTTAAAAGGGACCGTTAAAGAAATCCTGCATTTGACTACAAGCTGAATCCCAGACAGTGTCCTTTCCTGCTAAGGCAAGGGTGTTTATTAATTTTGATAGAAGGGTTTGGGTTGTGGTTCCCAGTCCTGACAAGGCATGGAGGGCTTTTATATTGGTATAGGTGTTAGTTAACCCTGCCTCAGTAAGGAGGCCTGATGCTTTTTCCAAAAATTTCCAGGCGTTCTTCGTGATCCCGGGTTTTATCTATTGTTAAAATAGCGGCAACCCCAGTTAGGCCATGCAAAGCTCCTTCCACCAAACCTCTCCTTCCTCGATAAAACTTTCCCACTGCACGAGCTGGGCCAGTTGAATGGCCGCTCTCTGAAAACAATCAGGGTACTAGGTAGTTATTTGGAAAGCAGAGAGGGAAATGAGAAAGTGGTGGTTCTCATAGTAGCATTTAGCACAATTCACCACTGTAAACAACAATTCCATCGGTAGGATGTGCTATACCACATTTGTTGTTCCGAGACTTGAATTTCCCTGAGGCTACGGCCAGACAGATTTGTATGGGAATTGGAGAAGATACGAGGGGGAGTAGCTGGGGAGCGGGGACTACAACAATGGGCAACCATATAGAGCCGGAATACACTGCAATACGACACAGGCCAAACCGGAGGCTACTGATTGGCCAAGATTACTTTTTCCCTCCCCACCCCAAGTTCGTTAAGGAGGAGAGGCTGAGAAATATTAAAAGTTTCATTTTCAGGTAGTTTTGGCTAGCTTCCGCAAGCTATTCTTCAAGATTTCGTAGTCTTAGTTCACTTAGCTGTCCGGCAATGAGGCTGCAAGGAAGGGGTTACCAGCACAATCACCTTGCTTGGTTGGAGGCTTTATTATGGCCTCAGGTGGAGAAGCTGTTTTCTTAGCAAGGTCCGAAGGCTTAATGGATTTGTCAGTGGACAAGAGTCCCTCAGCATGGGGCGAGGGCAGTTCTTTGCTGATGGACCCTTATGCAGACCCAGTTTCTGGTTTCAGTGAGTGGCAGGACTGCTGTATATAAAAAGACCTAACACATTTCGTTAGTGCCTGACTATTGTGTAATTTATTAAATGACTGTTTATTTGAGCTAGGCCAGCAGGGCACTGTTGGTAGCTGCATTGGGTGCCCTGGTAAAATTTTTTATGAGGGCTGAATTTGGTCCCTTGATTGGGAGTGGCCTTTAAAGGGCATTTGGCCATACGGGATCTGTGAAGCTGCACACATACTGGATCTGTGAAGCTGCACATAGCTTTTTTATAATTAGCTCAGATATGCCAGGTTGTGATACAAAATTCTTAAGCAAAAGCCCCACAACAGCCCTCGCATGACACATTTTACCAATGCAAAACTGTTGTAAAACCTTCATCCAAGATCCTGCATTTGCCCTTCTTGCAAACTTACAATTATATTATCCAAACATTTGATATTAAATTAATTCAAATATTTAGAAAGAGTTTCCAAAGAGGGAAAAGTGCTGCCTGCCCAATCATCACGTCGCTGGCAGTAGTGCTGGGCCACAGAGGAAAAGTTTTACTTAACTGCAGCAATCAACGGTGCACAGTCATCCGGTGATGCACGCGAGCAAATAGGGCCAGAGCACCTGAGGCGCAACCGTCCAGGGAGTGCCAAAGGTGTACAGGGTACAAGGTGTACCCAGCAACACTTCCAGATTTCTATTTGTGGCTTTTTAGTTGATATTAGCTTTTACTTGCTATTTGTTACCAAAACAGATTTAAAATTTTCCATTCTTTTGGCTTTGACTATTTTGCTGCAGCCACAACTTTGGTCTTTATTTTAAACACTTTAAATTTTGTAAAGCATTAAGTTACTTTAAGGATCAAATGCTAAATACCAAAATTAAACAACACTAGAAAACATCTTAAACTTATAAACAAAAAATTATACACACCAGGAGCGTTTCTTAACAAATTTAACTAACTTTTTTATATAGTCAAATGATTTTACCTTAATCATTTGATTAATATCCTTTTGCCTGGATTACCTTACAGACACTCCCAAAGGAATGGCTGCAAAGAAACCAAGAATTTTCTTTTTAACATTTATTCATAGTTTTACCGCTTATGCCATTTGTGACGGGTTGGATTACAGAAACACCCCCTGGGAGCTGCCACCCAATGTACCAAGACTACTTCTGCTCCTGTTTTCCCTGCCAGCTCAGGACTCCAGCACCCTGTCTTGCTGAGCCAGACACTTCAGTCTGCTCTAACACAGACCCAGGGTCTGAATCACTTGTCCCAAAGCTGCAAGTTTATCTGAAAACAGCTCACAGTAGTGTGCTTGTCTCTAGCACTCAGATGCCCAAATCCCAATGGGGTCTAAACCCAAATAAATCCGTTTTACCCTGCATAAGCTTATGCAGGGCAAACTTATAAATTGTCTGCCCTCTATAACACTGATAGAGAGATACATTTTATATTTCCAGTTTTAGATACAAGAGTGGCACAAATCAGATGACTATACTTAGTAGATTATAAGCTTTGTAATGATACCTTACAAGAGACCTTTTGCATAAAGCATATCCCAGTCACGTTATATTTACTTATTACCATATTTTTTCTAAAACTATTCCAGTTACATTATATTGACTTATTATTAAGTTTTTATAAAATCAAATAGACTGCACAACGTTACATCATTATTTAAGCAATTACTATTATGAAAGGAAAAAAGCAAGAAGCCAACCCTGCAATTACTTAATTTCCACCAGCAACTACAGAGTTAACCCCTCAACCCCCCCCTCTTAACTTCCTCAAACTGCAGTTGCCTGCCGGTTTGGGCCCAATCCTTTTTTCTTATGGGCACAGGCATTGTTTTACTATCAATTCAGCAAGGAGGGTGGGCTGTTTTTACCAACCCTCCTTGTAGAAGAGGATTAATTATTTAACAAAGCAATTACTATTATACTTAAAGAGTAGTTAAACAACACAACAACACTAAAACACTTGCTATCATGCTTGAAGAATAGTTAAACAACACTAAAATCTATATTACACAAACTAGAACACTGCAATTAGCATTTTTTATTTGGTTTTCTATCTTTTTCTTTTTCAACCTCCGTTTCTCCAGGTGAGGTCCACCCAACCTCCGTTTCTCTAGGTG
Organism: Emys orbicularis; assembly: GCF_028017835.1. NCBI lineage: Eukaryota > Metazoa > Chordata > Testudines > Emydidae > Emys > Emys orbicularis. The sequence continues at coordinate 139,699,421 of NC_088684.1, forward strand.
AGGTCCACCCAACCTCCGTTTCTCTGGGCGAGGTCCACCCCTTTCAACATTCACACACCAATAGGAAGGATTTATAAGGGAGGTCCTCGCATGCACCCTGTTCGGCAATGAGTTACCAATCCGCCTATAAAAGGAGCGGGGTAGGATGCCCGATTGTCCCAGGTTTTGGCAAACGATTTCCAGGGGCTCCCCTTCAAACACAGCAAGGGGAGGGAGCTCACTCCATACGCGAGTCCATGCTCCAGAGGAAGATTTGGGGAAGGGTTTTGGTCGTAGGCCAATCACACAAAAGTTAGGAAAGCTTTGGTCACCGTACACCTCTCCCCCAGTAGAGAGCACCGGCCCGCCTTCAAGAGAACGGGATGGGATACTCTGCTACCTAGGAGTAAGCGGACGGATTCCTTGGGGCCTCCCCGCTCTCCGAGCAAGGAGGTGGTCCCCGTACACCTCTCCCCCAGCAGAGAGCACCGGCCCGCCTTCAAGAGAACGGGATGGGTTGCTCCACTGCCTAGGAGTACGTGGACAGTTTCCCGGGGCCTTCTCTCTCTCCGAGTGAGAAGGGACACAATTGTCACTTAACGGGTAAGAAAAGGGTGGGGACCTACTAGAGCGGGGGTCTCCGATTCACGGTCCCTTACCCCGCCCGTAGTCGGCCCTGGAGCCACCTTACGACCTAGAATCACACCACACCTAAACCGGGATCTTTGCTATAACAGTTCTACCCAGCCACCAGCCGATTGCTAGTGCCTAATACTCCGGGAGTCCTGCCAATCCCCGGGCCGCAGGTCTCATCAGTTCACACAGCCTATTGCTAGTGTGGTCCACCAGCCTATTGCTAGTGGGAGCTACTCCGGCCCCCTCGGCTGCCCGGACTTCCTGGATTACGCCCCAACTCCTGTTGAAGTCCAGGCAGTGGATTCCGCCCCCCTTCCACTCAGGGGATTATACCCCTCCTCGCCTAAGGGGTCCACCCGCGTCCTACAGGTTCGGTGGATTACGCCCCTACTCACTATGGGGTCCACTTTCCCGGGGTGCTCCAGCAGCCGGTCCTAGTATTTCCCCTCCCTCTGAGGACACCACCGCCCAGAGGGATATATGGCCACAAAGCTAAGCAAGCAACAATATAGAAAGCTTAAAAAAGGCATAGGAGTTTGGCGTACTTCTTGTTCTTATCAAGATTAGAAACCCTCTCAGTTGTTTACCTCTAGTCCTCGGGCCACTCATTTCTTGCATCAGTGGTGGTTTCCTTTATGTCCCAGAGAGATCACCCAGCCTATTCAGCCTCTGTTCCTGGCTGAATAATCTCCTGTCATCCGAAACTTGTTTTTATTCTGGGCTGGCACTCTAAAAGTGTTTAACTGCCAGACGGATGTCCCAGTAATTTCACCGAGGCTGTTCCAAGGAAACCGTTGGGTCTAAGACCTCGTGTACACACCACAAAACAGACAGTCACCTACGCCCCACCCCCTAGCTTATAGCCTAAGGAAACAATGATAGAGAGAGAGCAGCATGATGCAAGAATTTAAACAGACAAGTTACAGAACAGACACACACAAAACGAACAGGCGTCAGGCAAATGAGTCTAACCTTAAAAGGTTCGGATCACAGCGCGCCCTTACCTGAACCCAGAGCCTATGGGCAGCTCCCCACCGAAGCCCAAATAGAGACAAGGGTCTCTTACCTGGCGCCTGGGATCGGTGTGAGAGCGGTCCACGGTCCTCCGGTCCGCTGGGATGTCGAGTGATCCCGGACGAGCCCCCAAATTGTCATGGAAAGAATCACCCACGCAGTGATTTTAGTTCACAGACTCAGAGCCTGAGGCCTTTATTGCAATACATACCAACGCGTTGGGGTGCAGTTTTTCAAACTGGCACCCCTAGCAACAGCTCACAGGCTACTTTTATTCCATTAAACCACAAGCAGGGTACAAACAATACGTCATGAATTAAATCATTGGGGGCAAATCACAAGCTGAGCAGGAGTTGCACATGAGCTGATCACGAGCTAGGAAGCAGGGGTTGGGGTCAGGGGTTGGGGTCAGTCTTCTCACCCCCCTCCCTACCCTCTGACTTAATTTCCGAGGAGTGGGTGTTTGTTTGGGTAGAAGGGCGCTTGGTGGTTTCCGCAGGGGTGGTGCTCGGCCCTAGCTTGGGTACATTTCTCAAGACTCGGACTATGTCATTTTCCGGGGGATTTTAGCAAAGGCTTAAGGGGGGGGCTAGTTTGCAGATAGCTGGAATCACGGAGTAGGTCACAGATCATGCAAAGGAGAAATTGCATGAGTCAGTTTGCATTTTAGCTAAAGTTACCTATTGCTTCACACAAGCGGTTATTATATTTCATTAGCCATGAACATATTTCACCAGTGCTGCTGGGGGCGGGGGGGGTGTTATTCTCCCATTCCCTCCTCTGAACATGACCCTTGACCGAGTTTGGCAGGAAACTGTGCAGTTTAGTCTAGTTTAAGCTTTAGGCCTGCCCTATTCTGTGTAAAGGCCATCAGCATAACAGATCTCTGTTGGAGGGTTTATTTGGGGCCCACAGATTCAAAGCTCTGGCTATCAAAAAGAAGGCACCCCTCCTCTTTTTCCCCACATAAGGTCTGGTGGTTTTTTTTTTTTTTTTTTTTTTTAAGTGATAATCTAGTGGCATTGGGATGTGTGACAGCACAGACCTCCTCTATCTCGGGGGTGGCTGGATAAATTTGCAAAGTTGGAGCAAAGAAGTGGCTCCAGACAAACTTGGTTTTGTGCATTTGGTTTTACCTTTGCCATGATGTCTGACATTTTTGCAGACAGTGCTTTAGCCTAGGGCTGCACGCATGCACACGTGTGTAAGGTTGGAAAGTCACTACACTTCATAAAGCAACTTCTAACCTTCTAACCTTCAAAAGGTCTCTGTTTATTCATACATCTCCTACAATCGCCTCTCAATGAGCATGATGCCTCTGCACCCTTGATGTATAACTTCACTGTCAGATCCACACCGGTGCCCCTGGAGAGATTTGTTTTATGGAGAGGGAAGGGAGTGAAGCAGGGACAGAAGGCAGTTAGGGTCTGACACCTCAAAGGTGGGAACAGGACTTGCCCAAGGTGCCATATTTATTGCACACTCAGCACCATCTTTCCCTCTTTCTTGTTTTTAAAGCAAAAATGAACCCACAAAGGCATACATGGGCATTTGCTCCTCAGAGGGATAAAATCCAAAAGATCAGCCTCAAGAAGAGTGCACAGAGGGATGTTTTGATGGGAAACCTAGCAGGCCTCCATAGCACAGAGTACAGCCTGAGTAACCAGACTGGCATGATCTACAGAATTCTGAACTGATCAGAGAGCCACTGGGCCCAGAAAGGATAATGACTGGACTGTCAGAAGCATTAAACATTCAGTTGAGAGGAAAGATGGTTTTGTGGTTAAAGCAGCAAATGTAAAGTCCAGAGAATCTATGTTTAATTCCTAGGTCTGTCACAGAGATCCTCTATGACCTTGGATAAGCCCCTTAATTGCTCTGTACCTGAGTTTCCCCATCTGTAAAATGGAGACACAGACCATTCCTGTGCCTGTGTTCTCTATTAGTACAGCAAGCTCCTTAGGGCAGCAAATATACATATGGATTTAAGTATCAGAGGGGTAGCCATGTTAGTCTGGATCTGTAAAAAGCAACAAAGAGTCCTGTGGCACCTTATAGACTGACAGATGTATTGGAACATAAGCTTTTGTGGGTGAATACCCACTTCGTCAGATGCATGAAGTGGGTATTCACCCACGAAAGTTTATGATCCAATACATCTGTTAGTCTATAAGGTGCCACAGGACTCTTTGTTGCTTTTTACATATGGATCTAGAGCCCCAAGCACACTGTCCCTGTTAGCAATTGGAGCCTCTCAGTGCTACTGTAAAACAAATAAATAACAGTAGCTGAAATCAGTAGGATCCACAGGTGCTCAGCACTAGAACTTGGCAACATTTTTCAGACAAATAGTTTTTTCGATGAAAAATATAGTTTTGGTTGATCAAACTATTTGCAAATTTGACGCAAACAATGCTGGCTATTCACAAACTAGCTAGAAGATGAGGCAGAGGTGCTGCTGCTGTTGCCCGCCTCCCTCCCACCCCAGTCCTCTCTTCTTTTCACCCTTACCCCAGTGATTAGGGAACTCACCTGGCATGTGCGAGACCCTGGTTCCAATTCCCTCTCTGGAACAAAGACAAAATGGACTTTTTCAATTCAACAAAAATTCCCAAATTTTGGTTTGACCCAAACCCAATTTTTTCAGAACTGCTACCAACCCCCCCATGACACACACACACACACACACACACACACACACACACACACACACACACACACACACACACACCACCAAAAAAAGTTATTTGCCCTGCTTTACTCGGGTCCTAAAGATCAGATTTTGAAAAGAGTTCTGGGTGAGATTTTTCAGTGCTCAACACACATGGGTTCAGATTTTCTAAAGTACTCTCCAGCAGCTCCCACTTACTGCCAAATTTTCAAATGAGCTCAGCGCTAGGCTGGTCAGGAATTTTTTGATTAAAAATTTGTATATGCAGGTGGAGAGAGAGGGAAATTACGATTTTTTCTTCTGTAGGAACAGGGTTGGTTTTTACGAATTTCTTGACTTGAAAAATTGTTGAGTAAAAAAGTTCTGAAATTATCAAAATGTTTAATTTAGACATTTTCTAAATGAAAAAATATCCAGTTCAAAACCACTGTGTTTAAAATGTAAACTAATTATAATAAAAAAATGGTGGAAATCAAAATAAAACATTTTGAAATGATCAAAGTTAAACATTTTGGTTGACTTGATCTGAATTTTTTTGTAATTATCAGTTTGAGATTTCAAATTTTTGTCCCTACTTCAATATCTTGAAAATTTTTGCAAGGTGAGAAAACTCAGCATTCTCTTGCTGAACTCCTTGGAAATATCTGCATATGCATTTAGGGGTCTAAATTGGTACTGAGCTCTTACAAATATAGTTCCAGGTTTCCTAAAACCTGAAAAACAGTCATAGTGCATTTATGTATGTGCACACACATGTCTACCCTAAGTAACATAATTTGATGGGCCAGCCAAAGATCACACAGGAGGGTCTCATGGAAAATCCAGGAATAAGTCCAAGACCTCCTATTTCCCAGTCCTGTACTTCACCCATAACAGAAGGAAAGTAATTTGTATTACACAGGAATTACTGTTTGAGTATTACTGTATTACTGTGAGTGCACTAGATCCTTCAGACTGATATACAGCACTTTTGCTGCAGGAATCTTCTATATCTGTATCCATCTCTATGACCCCATTACAATTTAAACTTTTTTATAATTTATTGATCGTTAAAGTTAACTTATGTTACTAATGAATAAGACCCCAGGAAATATCTAAGCATCACAGACTGAAAATTAAACAACTAAATTGCATTCTGTATTTTAAAAAACTGCTCTTTGTACCACCGCCCTAAGGCTGAACACCTTGAAGAGGAAGCTCCCTGGAAACCCCATTCAATTCCACACACCCATTTTATTTGCTGCTGATGAATATCAAATTCCATATCAGCTCATACAGAAGGAATAAAAGAGCATCTGAAAACTATGAATCTATAACACAACAGATGAGAGACAAAATCCCTTTTCTACAGTGTTCTCCTGTCTGCTCAAGTACACGCTGAGGATTAGAAATCATTGAAATCCGTGGAGCAGTGGTAATGTACTCGACCCGATGATCTTGTTATTTGTTTTCAATTTGACTGCAGAATAGGATAATAAACAAGTGAAGCAAAACCAGACATTATGGCATGGGACTGACTGACTATTATTTCCATTAGTGCAACAATAATACTGGAGAGATCTTGAACAATTAATGATAATGATAATTAACTACTTCCACTTGTATAAAAGACCTTCATCAATTAGAGCTGGGTCCAACCCTCATTCCATATATAAGAACTCCTGTTGCTACAGTAGGCATTGATTGGTATAAAATTATCTGAATTCAGAAAATGACAACAAGATGAGACTCAATTGTCAATTACATTTGGGGGGGGAAATGTAGCGGATAAGGACGGTAATAAAGACAAACATACCCAGAAATGATCCCTTTTTAACTCAGATTAAAACGAATGATGTTTAACAAAGTTTGCAAAATTAACAACTTCAATTATAGGAATAGGAAACTGTATAAACCTTGCAGTCCTATTAGCTTGGAATTTATATTTACTTTCGTTAATAGTAAGCCATTGGCCATATGCAATAATATAATTTCCCACGGTTGTGTATGGCACTTTTTAAGTATCCATTTTTGTTAATATTGATAAAGTTGCTATGGATTTCATCAGTGTATTTAAAGTGTATATGAAAATTGAAAAAGAAAAAGGATAAAGCTTAATTTTTTAAATTACAATTACTTGGGTAAACATAACATTTTATTGATGAGCTTTTAAAAAAAACAAAGTGCTAATTATAAGAGCTCAAATGCTTCTAAATTGTAAAGTAGAGAGTTTTCAAAAAATAGGCAAATCCTCAATGTAAATGATCAGAGCTAGCTTTGGCAATTTACGCCAGCTAAGGATTTACCATCTTCAGGCTGCTTTAAGTTGCCACATGGGACTGGTGCAGCAAACAACAGTGCCAAGGGAAGGAGAGCACAAGGGCTTTTTGTTTTTATTTGGTTGGCTTGTGCAAAATCTTCACAGGATGTCAAATGATAACGGGTTCCTGGGCCCGGAGCTGCAGCTGCGGCCATGGAGCTCAGGAGATCTGTTGACCCCCATGCTCCCCTCCTCCTGGGACAGTTATTTGCTAGGTTCACCGTCACTCTAAAAAGGGGCTGATCTGGCAGCCAGGGATCACCAGGATTTGGGTGAAGATTTCACCCCAGGCAACTGAACATGTAACATGCTGGCCAAACTGTGTCTTTGTTACATCCCAGTGCCTGGACTACATGAAGAGGTTTAGAGTCTGCTACTGCCTCCACGCTAAAGGACTTGGGTCCCTGAACAGTAAAGACTCATGCTTTAAGATTCCAGGGTTCAGTCTCTGCAGAGGACATGGAGAAGTCACAAATGGGAAGAAGGCATCCTCTGAAAGATGCAGCTGATCAAACTAGGTAGAAAACTCCAGCCAAGAGGGGAACGGGTATCATTGAACTGTGATAATCAGAGGCTTCCCCTTAGCTTGTAACACCCTTCAGCAGGGTGTCTGGGAAGCTACTGCCAAATAAAAGAGAAATGCAGCTTGTGGGGAGGGGAACATTTGGTTTGGTTTATCATCCTGGACAAGCTAGTGTTTGTTTCCCATTTTCAATCCCTTGCTGCTTGGACTTCCTCTTCCTGGTGACTTTGCTGCTGCTGCACCACACAGCTTGTGCCGTGCTCCAGGAGGCAAACTAATGTATAACGTAAGTTAATTTAACTGTCGACCTCCAGTGAAGATTTGTAGGGGACCTAAAGGAATCCCTCTGAGATTTTACTGTCTGCATTCTGCCGCTATAATGAAATCAGTATCAGGGAATGCATAAACAATTAAAGACTGTGGAGCAGCAGCTGTCCTACGCAGGTGACTGTGATAGAGCTAAAGCCATTGCAGATCACTCATAGCCAGGAAGTTATGGTAATTCAGTGGAGGAACAGAAGAGATGGCTTATCAATGAAACCACCTTAGTTTAAAGGAGAAGACTGTAGTACATTATAGCGGCTAAGTCAGCTTAGTGGCTAGAGTCCTGGGCCAGCATTCAGGAGAGCTTGGTTCTATTCCCAGCTTGACCACTGGCCTGCTGGGTGACCTTGGGCAAGACACTTCCCCTCTGTGCCTCAGTTTCCCCATCTGTAAAAAAGTGATAACGATGCTTTCCCTCTGTTGTAAAGTACTCAGACCTACAGACGAAAAGTGCTATTTAAAAGCTAGGTGATGTTATTATTAAATACATTTTGGCAGGAGGGGTTATTTGAGAGGCTGGATGGTCTTGTTAACACATTTCCTAGCTCTGCGATAGAGTCCTCCAGTGTGACCGTCGGAGAGTCATTTAGTCTCTCTGTCCTTCAATTACCTATCCCGGTAAAACAGGGATTATAATAATACTTATTTTTTTCCCACCTTTTGCCTGACTTGTCTGTTAAAACTGTAAGCTCCTTGGAGCTGGGACCGTCTCTTAATGTGTGTATGTACAGCACCTAGCACATTGGTTAGGACCACTATAACATACTGTAATAAAAAAAAAACTAATAAGCTGTGAACTCACAGCTATTAGTCCACAGACACTCATTCAAACTGTAACATATAAAACTAGCAGTTAAGCCGTGGGGAATTTACAATGCTCAGGTTCTTGCAAATATGTGGCAAATTCCAAAGCATATTAGTCATGCAAGTTAGTTGTGGTGGGTGTGGTGTGAACAATAGTGTATTCATTTGCTTCCTTTTATATATGTAGGGCCTGGTCTTTACCAAAACACCAAAAGCATCCAAAGTCAGTAAAGCTAGAACTCAAACTTCTAGGCCAGGCTATCTAGGTTATCAGTTCACATGTGGGTGGCAGACATTGACCTCATATCCACAAAAATTCTATTCATGTAGGTTCTAATGATGGGCCCCTCTGCATAGCAGCTGACTGTTTAGAGCTTCAAACACTGACCGGTCACAGAGAATGAGACAACAACCCAAGAAGCTGTCTTCTCTTCTGACATTGCCTCATTCCAAACAAAGTCAGTCTTCTCTCATCAGGCATCTTAAACACCATCTGTCCATGTTGAGAATCCATTTATAAAACGGACTGAACATTATGATGCATGTCCCTTGCTAAAAGTAAAAACGCTGCATGGAAGATGATAAATTGGACAATATGCTCACTTCAAAGCTTCAAACTGCCTTTAGAGTGTATAGAAATGCCAGGCAATTATTGTACACCTCCGTAATTCTTACTGGGTGATGTTTCTCATTTTTCTCTCTTTTTTTTAGAAGAAGATGGTATGTATTCTTTGTCCCAGATACAGAGATTTTCACATTTCAATATTCAGGCTGGAAAGAAGAAAAATGACCCCCCCCCCTTCTTTCTATCTTATGCCCATAGGTGTTTTCTTCTCTTGAACCTCCTGATAACGGAACTAAATAGAAGTTTAAAACTTGATCCTCTGTTTGCACAAGATTTTAGGAACACAGACATTGCCAGATTGGATCAGACTCATGGTCCACCTAGTCCAGTATTCTGTCTCTTCCTCTAGTCCAAGAGACCAGCAGCAGATGCTTCAGAGGAAGATCCAAGAAACCCCATCATAGGCAGATAATTTGCCCCCAGTAGAGTCTCCTACTCAGCCCTAATAGTTGCAGACTGGCTTAAACTCTGATGCCTGTGCTTTTATATTCACCCCAAACCATTTTTGTAGTGTTTATTTTAGCTCTTATTGTTGTCCATACAAATATCCAAACCCTCTCTGAACCTTGCTAAAAATTCTTGGTGCTCCTGAAGATTCCAGCTCTCTAAATGCAAACATGATGAATACAGCATTGTTCCCTCCAGCATATTTTCCAGTGCATTGTTTATTCTAGATTTGAACGGCACAAGGAAGTTTATTTCACAGTCCACTAAACAGAGTGACACATTTCCAGATCTAAAATGCTGTCTTCAGGGAGACCTGACTGTAAGGAATAGAACCCTAAGCTTACATGGTGCTGAATGCTTCCTGCACGGTTCTGAGTACACTCCACCTTCACTGGAGTCAGTGGGAGCTGAGGCTATCTGCCTACACTGCTGCTTCTGCCACCTTTATAAATGGAACTAAGATGTTCTTTTAAATGGAAAACTTGGGCACAGTTAAACTAACGTCTAACTCATGTCTGAGTTCAACAAGAAATGCAATCCTGATAAAGCAGAGGCTAATTCTTAGTAAAGCCACATTAATATACTGCATGGAAATAATAATGCTTAGCTGTCATGTAGCACTTTTCACCTGAGCATCTCAAAGCAATTTAGGAAGGGATCAATATCCTCATTTTACATACAGGAAAGCGAAGGCTCAGAGAAGTGAAGTGACTTTCTCAAGGTCACACATCAGGTCAATAATCAGCCCAGAAACAGAGAGAATGGGTGAAATCCTTGCCCCATTGAAGTCAATGGGTTTTTTCCCAACAGAGGTCAATGAGGGTAAGATTTCACTACAGATCTTTTATTTCCTGGACCATACTGGCTCCAAGTCTGAGTGCCCATCAACTTCCTCTATGTGGAGTACTTATCTGGTCCCCCATTATTCTAGTATCTGAGCACTTCAGTCTTCTAGGTATTTATCCTCACAACACTCCCATGAGGCAGGGAGGTTCTGTTATCCCCATTTCAGGGTATGTCTACACTTTCAACTGTTGGTGTGACTCCCAGCTTGAGAAGACATACTCATGCTCACTCTCAGCAAGCTGAAAAAAGAACATAGCCAAGGCTGCATTAGCACAGGGAGAGGTCAGCCGCCCGAAGTACGTGCCTGTCAGAGACCTTAGGTATGGACTAAGGGTGGCTTGCCCCTCCCGCTGAATGAGCGCTAGTTCAAATATGTCTCTTTAAACTGAGAATTGCACTGCCAGTTCAAAATGTAGACATGTCCTCACAGATGGGGAACCGAGCCACAGAGAGACTAAGTGACTTGTCCAAGGCCACATAAGAGGCCTACAGCACAGCAAGCTACCACCTTCAAGGACAACAATTTCAGGAGCGACTGAATAGAAGAGTGTCATGGGCATTTTACAGCGATAGGCTGGGTAGTTGAAAAAAGCAGGGCCCTCCAGACACAAGCTTCCAAATACCTCTGATCAAAAGAGGGCATGACCTTTTCCATAACAATTCTGCCCATCTTTAGGGGAAAACTATTACAATCTTGCATTGCACGTTACAAAGAAACTTGCTTTCAAGCAGAGGATTACCCCAAAGGAAAAATACAGTGAATTATGCATTAAAATGCAAATTTGTTCTAATTCTACATCAAAGTTACTTGATAATAAAGCCAGGGAATTATCCCATTTTGTGAACATAAGTGATCCTAAAGCTTTTTCTTCTATTTAAAGAGAGTATCTCCTGTATAGTCTCAGAATATTTTATGGTAGGCCACCTATCTTAGCTGAAGATTTGATTTTAAAAAACTGAAGCCATCCTGGACATTGTTCTAATTTAGTATTAATGCAATGCAATCCTTCTTTCTGTCTGCACCAGCTCTGGTGGCTATTACACGCATGTTGATTCTGCTGTATTTTTAAGGGATGTTTTTATTTGTTAAGCATGCAGGGCCCTTTTTGAACACAGGCTACCACATAAACAAATGTATTTGGGATTGTGATGACTGGTGTGTGCGTAATAAGTACCAATTGCTACAACACAGTGAGTCACCTGATGGTGCTGGTCACATGTTCTGTGACTGTTAAGCACCCATTGACAATGAAGATTTGGCAGATCTCAGAGATTCACTTACCTCTTACCTTCTGAGGCATGAATGGGCAACATGGGGATTGAGCCAAAATCCACTCAAATCCATGTAAAGACCTTCATTGATTTCCCTGGGCATTGAACTAGGAGCATCCTGTGGGACAAAGAGTTAAAAGTAGGGACACCAGCCATGTACAAAGTGAGCAGGTGCAAAGGGTCTTGGTCTATGTGGGGATCCCACTCTAAGTCTGATCCAATGCCCACTAAATCAACGAAAAGACTCCCACTGACTTCAGTATGAATTGGATCAGGCCCTCTGTCACCATGCATCTATGACTGCCCCACACCAGTTAATTCAACATGACACTGTTCATCTTAGAAGAATAATTTGGGAACCCAATCACCACCAGTCTCCTTCAACCAAGGGACAAATCTATTTTTCTCCCCCATTTCACCCTCCAAAGGAGCTAGATGAATTGTGGAAGCCTACCTGAAACCCATACACTGATTTCAGAGTAGGTCCTGTATAGAGCCAACCATGTGAGGCAACAGACAAATAAGAGAGAAGTAAATAAATAAATAAATAAATAAACAAACAAGAGTGGGGAAGGAGGAGAGGCATCTTATTCAGACAGAAATCTTCCAAGCTGCACTATCCTGGAGCAAGTCACCATTCTGTTACTTGTTTGCTTTAAAAAAACCACAATCCTTCCAATAAAGACATAGATTTCTTTTTCCCCTTCCTTACCTCCAGGATATCCAGCATGGGGCAGATTGTCATCTCAGATGTGTAGCATGCAGCCTCCTGTACCTTGAAAAATTTGTCCCTGTGCTTGTAGCAGGAATGCTGTGCTTTGCTATGCAATAGGAGTAATAGATATTGACCCATGCCAGTGTGCAACACACACTTGAGATTAGGAGACCCAATAGTTTGCTAAAGTAAGCAAAACTAAAAAGCAAGTGTAACCCACACACCTTCTGGGTGTGGTGTTCTGTCCCATCTAGTGGCACCGAGACCATTTAAAGAGAGAGATAAAATGAGTCTGCTAACAGGCAGTTGGCTTTTAGCTCATGCACTAAGCTCCAGAGGTCCCCGGTTCGGTCCCGCCTGCTGACAGACCCTGGTCATCGGCATTACACAAGGCCCCCTATGCTGAACCTCAGAGGATAGGAGTTGCTACAGCCACCAACTACAGTGGCTTGGCTTGTTAGCTAAAGTTGTAGCAGCTTACGCTCTGGATGTCCCTAGTTCATTCCTTGGCGTGTTGGCAAAGACGGTGGCCAGTGCATAAACACTTACAAGGCTGTGTTGGCAGAATGTTTCCGTGCACCTAATAATCTTGTGGATTCTCAAGGGCTTGATCATCTTTCACCCCCTACCCTCTCACCTCTCCCACTCCTCCCTTTCCCAAAAAACCCTACTCCATGCATTCTTTTCTATAACTTAACAAGAAAGAAAAGCCAGAGACTCCATGAATTCCCTCACGGATTTGTCTATTGCCAATAGATTTTATGTGGTGTGTGCTCAGATACTATGGCAATGGGAGCACTATGAAACCCTAAAAGATAAAGAGATCCAAACCCTATTGAAATCCAGTTGCGCCATTCCACCCTCTAATGAACTTAGTATCAGGCCCTCACATTGAAATAAAACAAAAGAGCCTAAATTAATTGGGGATGGAAGGGTGGGAAGGATGGCAACTGTGTATCCCATTCAGACAAGTGGTAAAGGCATTGCACAGAGTATTGCATTGTGACCTGGTGTCTACTGCTGCAAACACTCATGAGAGTGGTCTTATTGACAGCAATGGGACTACTCACAGGAGCAATGGGTTTGCAATGTCAAGTCCTAAACTTTGCAGTCTGCACCCTAAGGCCTGCTTCTGATCTCACACCAGCTTTACCCTGGTGTAAGTCACAGACTCTAATGGAATTACTCCTGATTAGCATTGGTATAAATGAAATCACAATCAGGCCCAGTAACAATAAGAATGAAAACATGTTGGTGGGGTGGGGGAGGTTGGATAGTAATGGAGATGAAAGGCAACCAGGAGCATTTTTCAAAGCAACACACAATTCAAGCCAAGGAATGGACTAATGGATGGTTGTAGAACACATGGGCCTGATTTTCCATTGCTCAAGAACCTTGTGCAGTCACTTACACTAGTGCACAGTGGGTGTAAAATGCTACCCTACCAAAATAGAAGTGTTGTATACTCACATGGCACTGGTATAAATGACTTCATAAGGGGTGAAATCCTAGCCATACTGACTTCAACAGGGCCAGGATTCCACACAACGTGTACAGTAATGGAGAATCAGGCCTTGAATTTACAAGCAGCCCTGCAGAGGGTCCTATAAGGACCAAATCTCACAGGCTTTTCCCACCCCTAGTTCTGCCCTCACTGTCTAATGAGAATAAAGCTATGTATATGCTATGGAGCATGCCAGCATAAACCCCTGGTGTAGACACAGCCTACACCAGCGGTTCTCAACCCAAGGCCTGCGGCCCAATTAGCACACAGCTGCAGCCCAGCTCAGCTGTGCACTGAAGGCTGCAGGCTCATGGCTGCCCTGCCGTGCAGTGGGCTGACAGCTGCCACGAGCTCCACGGATCAGGCTCCGGGATACGGGATACGGGCAGTGGGCTCCGGGCAGCCGTCAGGCTCCGGGCGGGCTGCCGCTTGGCCCCGCACAGCAGGGTCCAGGGGTCTTGGCTGCTGGCTGCCACCCGGCACCACACAACACGGTCTGGGCCCTGGCTGCCCCCCAGCCCCACACTGTAGGATCCAGGATCAGGGGTCCCAGTGCAGCAGGGTCCAGGATTGGGGTCCCTGCCCCCTGCTTGGCTTTCCGCTCCTGGCCCCACTCTGTGTTGGGGGCACTGGGCATAGGGGTTTGTATGCGGGGGGTTAGGTGGGGGCACTGTGGATCTCAAACTGTGGCCCAGGTAACACTTTATGGGCCACACATGCGGCCCACAATGATAAATAGGTTGAGAACTACCGGCCTACACCAACTCAAGTTCTTCGACCCACTCTATTGTGAGAGTGTAGCCATTTGTGCATCAGTAGAACTCTGGTAATCAGCAGTCAATTCTATGCCCTTATCTAATTTTAGTGTCAAAATTCAAAAAGTCTTGTAAGTGCCTTTGAGGAAATGACACTAATGACACACCAGTATTCAGCACAGGATGGATCTCTACAGGAAAACACTAAAAGGGAAAAAAATATACTTCTAACAACCGGAGAGATTCATACCCCCAAACTAAAAATCCATTCAGAAAGTGATTTTTTGGCCTTCAAGGTATAATTTTGAAGACACTATGTGAACAATCTAAATTCTTACTCCCGACTAATAACAGTCTGTTGGTGACACTTTAAAAGTACTTTTACAGTAACTGCAACAGACTTCTTATTTTAAGAATTTATTGAGTCTTTAAAAAGAAACCTCTTTCTAGAGGAAAAGAAATCTGAGTCCATGTAGCAATAGCAGGCATCAATCCTGTGTTAATGCTCAGGTTCTGTTGAAAATCTTACCCTCACTGACTTAGGATCTTAAATCCAACTTTAAAAAATTACTTAGGAGCTTAAATTCTACTGCTTTTCAATCGGGTTTAGGCTCCCAAATGCCACATTTCCAGAGGTATTTAGGCACCTAGAGATGCAGATTTGAGATGCCTAGTGGGATTATCAAATGTGCATCTTTAGGTGCCTAAATACCTTTGAAAATCTGGCACTAAGTCACTTCTGAAAATGGACTTAAGCGCTTTTGAAAGTTTTACCGCTAGTCTCAGTTGTCTCATCCCATCTTCCAGTAGATTCTAGATTATGGTTCATGCAAAATTCACTCCTCTTTAGTGCGCATCATAGAATTATAGAAGATTAGGGTTGGAAGAGACCTCAGGAGGTCATCTAGTCCAACCCCCTGCTCAAAGCAGGACCAATCCCCAACTAAATCATCCCAGCCAGGGCTTTGTCAAGCCAGGCCTCAAAAACCTTTAAGGATGGAGATTCCATTACCTCCCTAGGTAACCCATTCCAGTGCTTCTAGTGAAATAGTGTTTCCTAATATCCAACCTAGACCTCCCCCACTGCAACTTGAGAACATTGCTCCTTGTTCTGTCATCTGCCACCACTGAGAACAGCCGAGCTCCATCCTCTTTGGAACCCCCCTTCAGGTAGTTGAAGGCTGCTATCAAATCCCCCCTCACTCTTCTCTTCTGCAGACTAAACAAGCCCCGTTCCCTCAGCCTCTCCTCATAAGTCATGTGCCCCAGCTCCCTGATCATTTTTGTTGCCCTCTGCTTGACTCCATCCAATTTGTCCACATCCTTTCTGTAGTGGGGGGGGCGGGCAAAACTGGACGCAATACTCCAGATGTGGTCTCACCAGTGCCGAATAGAGGGGAATAATCACCTCCCTAGATCTGCTGGCAATGCTCCTACTAATGCAGCCCAATATGCTGCTAGCCTTCTTGGCAACAAGGGCACACTGCTGACTCCTATCCAGCTTCTCATCCACTGTAATCCCCCGGTCCTTTTCTGCAGAACTGCTGCTTAGCCAGTCAATCCCCAGCCTGTAGCGGTGCATGGGATTCTTCCATCCTAAGTGCAGGACTCTGCACTTGTCCTTGTTGAACCTCATCAGATTTCTTTTGGCCCAATCCTCCAATTTGTCTAGGTCACTCTGGACCCTGTCCCTACTCTCCAGTATATCTACATTTCCCCCCCACTTAGTGCCATCTGTGAACTTGCTGAGGGTGCAGTCCATCCCTTCATCCAGATCATTAATAAAGATACTGAACAAAGGGACCCAGAACCGACCGCTGAGGCACTCCGCTTGATACCGGCTGACAATTAGACATCAAGTTGATCATTTACCCGTTGAGCCCGACAATCTAGCCAGTTTTCTATCTTCCTTATAGTCCATTCATCCAATTGATACTTTTTTAACTTGCTGGCAAGCATACTGTGGGAGACCGTATCAAAAGCTTTGCTAAAGTCAAGATATATCACGTCCACTGCTTTTCCCATATCCACAGAGCCAGTTATCTCATCATAGAAGGCAATCAGGTTGGTCAGGCATGACTTGCCCTTGGTAATCCACGTTGACTGTTCCTGATCACCTTTCTCTCCTCCATGTGCTTCAAAATGGTTTCCTTGAGGACCTGTTCCATGATTTTTCCAGGGACTGAGGTGACGCTGACTAGTCTGTAGTTCCCCGGGGTTCTCCTTCTTCCCCATTTTTAAAAATGGGCATTATATTTGCCTTTTCATGTAATGGCATAACCTAGTTAAATACATATGTTAGCCCCAATCTACACCCATGAGATCAAATATATATATAAGCAATGGGTCACTGCAAAGCAAAGCATTTCAGCACATTCTTAACTTTAAGCAGATGCTTAAAGCCTATCGAACCCAACACCACAAGCATGGAGTTAAAATTGAACCAGGTGCCTAATTGATGTCCTGCATAAAGATGGACTTAAGTGTGTGCTGAAGAATTTTCTTGAATCCGGGCCCAAGGTTGTACAGCGAGTCAAAGGCAGAGCAGGGAACAAAATTCAAGTGACCAGAGTTTCTGCAATCTCCTGCTCCAACCACTAACACATACAGACACTGAACAACATAATCATGGTGATTTAAGACTGTTACATTCAAACTCCCATGAAGATTTGGGTTGCCTTTAATATAAACCTCTAACGCAAACAACCACGAGTTTGGTTCTGCAAAATCCAAGTGTGTCTAAAATAATGTGCCTGTAAATTAAACATAGGCTTTCATGACTTACATGTCATCAGAAGAAAAATAAAAATGCTTAGCAGTGAAAACATTATATATCATTGGGACTCTGACCCAAGCCCCATTGGAATTAATGTGAATCTTTCCATTGACTTCAATTAGTTTTGGATCAGGCCTTAGGTTCTTGAAATAGCATTCCCTCGTGATTCAGTCTCTGATTTAATAATAACGATCTGCACATAGTCTAACTTTTTGTTGTTGTTGTTTTATCCCTTCATTTTGCTACTTTCTCTATTTTTAAAAACGGGCACCTCCTAACTTCTTTGGTCTTTAATAATTTGAAGGCTACAGTTCAGTAGCAGCTCTTCACTGGGGGGGGGGGATAAAAATCAAAAAGTATTTGATTTTAATTTAAAATGTTATTTCATAGTTGATTTAAATGCTAACGTGTAAAGCACCATTTGGATTTTTTGGGGTTTGGGTAATATGACGCTAAAGTATTTTTTCAAGTGTGTAATTGAAATATTCAAATAAGCACCGATAAGCCACTTACAAATATGCTGCAGTGCTGCAAAAGTGACTGGAAAAAAAGAGCCTCCCGAGTCTCTGCTTTCAATATTTTGAGTAATTCACCTTTGAACCACTTTGGCACAAGATTCCTCCTATCGCTAATTGAAATAATTCAGCGCAGTTACGCTGCTTTCACAATGGGAACTTTCAGAGGAAGCTTTCAGCGTGATATATCTCATTGCCTATTATGGGAACAGCCCGGCTACATGCTAAAGGATAGGAAATAAAATGTGTCCTTTGGAAGCCTGTTTGTGTCTGAAAACAGTGCTAGCTTTCATCACATCTACACATAGAAAAACAACCCCCTATTTGTATGTGACAGGAGTAAACCAAAAGGTTCTGTTGGCAACCACCGTGCTTGTGAATTTGTTGTTTTCAATTGGTTACCTCTTATAGGAAAAAATCCTATAGTCTTAAAGAGAAAATTACTAACTTTCTATAGTGTTTTTTAGACCCAACAAAGAATTATATAGCAGGGATATAATTTTCCCTTAGAGTGCAGAGTAATTTCTACATGACCCCATTATACTTTCATAGAAACTGACTGGTTTCCCTCTCTTTCAAATTCTATAAGAGATGAAGAAAGGGAAAGATTAAAATGAAACCAAGCTGGGAGTGTCTACAATTTGAGCTGCAGAGCAGTGGGAAACTGGTGAAAACTGTATTAAAATTATAAGCTATCACTTAAAAGTCTATGCAGTCTCCTGTCCTGCTAGCAGGCTAGGGGACTCTATAAGGAACTGTGCAATCAGTCTGCTGACAGCCAGTCTAGACTAAGGTGGGGGTGAGTCGTGCCTCTGTTTTAGGGAGCAGCCTGCTTTGTCTATCTCTGAGTTTGAGTTCTTGTGTGTATTCATTCTGAATAAATGAAATAAAGTAGTGTTACACTGCAACCTTCCTGCAACATTATTTTTTATCTCATTTGTTTGCATGTCATGAACATAACACCTGCCACCTCTCAAAAACAAATTTTGGCCTCAGCATAGCGCTCACACAATTTCACCCTGTCCTTCTTCCACACCCAAAACAGTTCAAAATCCCTCTTTAGATCTCACCTTATTGCCCTACTGATCTCAGGAGTGAGCTCCC
This sequence comes from Emys orbicularis, assembly GCF_028017835.1. NCBI lineage: Eukaryota > Metazoa > Chordata > Testudines > Emydidae > Emys > Emys orbicularis. The sequence continues at coordinate 139,718,230 of NC_088684.1, forward strand.
ACCAGGGCTGTGGTTCCACAGAGCTATCCAGACCCCTTTCTAGACCCCTTCCTGCCCATTTGAGACTGGGGTGGGGGACATAACAGTTTTCATATATATTAAGGGCTGTTATAAAGAGGATGAGGATCAGTTGTTTCCCACGTCCACTGACGGTAGGACAAGAAGTAATGGGCTTAATCTGCAGCAAGGGAGAGGAGATATAGGTTAGATATTAGGAATAACTTTTAACTATAAAGATTGTTCCTGTGCTTTACTGGTTACCAAGACAAGTTATGGAATGCTCACCACTGATCAACCTGTTCTTAAAAAACCTCCAAACACCTGTCAGGGATGGCATATTTGGCAGTGCCTCAGTGTGGTCAGATGGACTAGATGACCTCTCAAGGTTCCTTCCCTACATTTCTATGATTATAGTTTAGGAAAGAAAGCGATTTAGTGTTATGCTCATTCAGGGACTGATCCAGCTCTCACTGAAGTCAATAGAAAGAGTCTTCAGGCTGCAATGCTGTGTCTGTGCATGGTTTGATTGTCTATATTTTGATATAACTCATCTTTATACTTCAGTGCTGCTGTGCACCATTAACAGAAGACATTTACAGATGCTGCACAAGTGAGGAGACATCCAGCAGAAAGGGGGCAGGGCGGCTTTCAGAGAGAGAGAGAGAGAGAGAGAGAGAGAGAGAGAGAGAGAAGAGAGTTAGTTTTAAGCTAGTGTGGGTTCTTATCCAATGCCCAGTGAAGCCAACAAGGCAGCTCACATTGACTTCAATGGTCATTGTGTTAAAACTTCTACTAAAATGAATGAGAATTGGGCACCTAGATCTCCTAGATCAGTGATTCTCAAACTTTTGTACTAGTGACCCCTTCCACATAACAAGCCTCTAAGTGCGACCCCCCCCCCTTATAAATTAAAAACACTTTTTTATATATTTAACACCATTATAAATGCAGGAGGCCAAGCGGGGTTTCGGGTGGAGGATGACAGCTCATGACTCCCCCATGTAATAACCTCACGACCCCATGAGGGGTCCCAACCCCCAGTTTGAGAACCCCTGTCCTACATGGTTTGACAATCCCATCCTCAATCTTTAACATTTTGATTCAGCCTAACCCTTAAGCATGTGTTGAACTTTAAGCGTGTGCTAAAGTCCATCCCTTTTCAGTCAAGTATTTAAGCACATTCTTAAAGTTGAGCCCTGGCACAATGCTGTGGTGTATCAGGAATTATGTTTATTACAATGTTCAAATACAATACAATAGATAGGTGAAAAGAAAAAAAAAGACGTTGGTTGACATTTTCAAGAGTGTAGGGGATTTAGACACATTTACATTAATTTTAAATCCTTCTGTGACTCAATTTCCTATTTGTAAACCACCAATAATAATACTCATAAATCCCTAACTCACAGGGGTAAATATATTTATATCTGTGTTCCTCACAAATTATTTTTGTCACAAATGATTGCAAGTAATTCTTGTTCTGGTTAGAATCAGTGGAATGTTATTGGCCTGAACACATCATGCAGTTCCAACACATTACTATATTCAATTTTATTAAAATTGAATGAGCAGTACATAATTAATGGTTGAAATTCTGTTTAATGAACTGAAATACTTTGGATAGTAACTGGCCATATGTAAAGCTCATAAGTATTAATGACGTGTTCTGAAATGTTCCATTTATTTTTCATAGCTAGTTGTGAGTGACAAAAGAAAATTATTAATTGAAAATAAGCCTTATGGGTGGAATTTCCACAAAGCACCTAAATAACTTAGGATATTTTTTTCTGAAATATCAGATTTTCAAAGGTATGAAGGTGCCTGTATCTCTGAGGCCGCCTACTGCCTCCAAACTGCCCCCTCATAGCTAGAGTTGCCTCTCTGACCGTTCTGCCTCTATTTCCCCTTCAACCAGCCCTTTTCAGAACTCACTCAGTCTCCAGTGACCTTCTCTGCTCAAATTCACTCTTCACCACGTCAACTACCTGAAGGGTAGGATGGACATCTGAAGGATGGAGCTCAGCTGTTCTCAGTGGTGGCAGCTCCCAGAGCTTGGTGGGGAGGGGCTGGTGCAAAGGAGGCAGGGAGGCTCTCTGCCTTTCCATCCCTAGAGTTTGGGAGTAGTGAGAGACGGAGAATTAGGGTGCTTAGCCTTGGCAACCCTCCGGGAAAGCTTTCCTCAATTTCATGGGAAAAAATCAAATTGAAATTGACAAGAGCCTTCCAGGCAGGCAGCCAGGGAGCTGCCATTTTGATTTTCCCCAACATCAAAACTTTTCAACAAAACCGAAATTTTCCCACAGAAAGGGTTGGTTTTTTTAATCATTTGACATATTTTCTTTTGACCAGATCAACTCACAGATGAGAAATAAAATAAGAAAAGAAAAGGTATTTAGTTACACCATTTAGTCCATCTCTGAAAGGCGCACGTTCCTTGCTAATACACCATAACCACTAAGGCGCATCTACTAGCTTCCAGATGAGCATGAGTGTTACACTCCTGCTTCCGTATGCAGTAAGTGAGAGCAAGCAAACAACTGGAAACAGAGTGTGATCAGAAGTGTTTGGTTTCCTCATTAAGCATTTCACTGCCTGACTCACCTCCACTGCTGTTTAAAGGACAGCTCACGGAGGCTGAAGAGAGCTTGGTAAAGCACGAAGGCAGCTCATTCATGAGTTTTGTATTTTCCTTCCCATGGACTGCAGTGATTTATAATATTTGGAGCACGTGGGGCTTGTTGCTACTCCAAGGACATCTTGGAATCACAAACCCCCAGAAGGGGAAGGAAAAAAACCCCTACAAATGAAACATCTTTCTTTATGGTGTAGTGATTGGAAACAGGCTTGCAATGCAATACTGCACTGGATCTCTGCCATCAGGGATAGCAGGATAAATTCTGCTCTCTGTTACACAAGTGAGTAACTCTGCTTGGGATGGCACCTGTGACATCAAAATATGTCCCTACAAGTCACTTCTAACAAGTTCCCTATCATAAGAATGGCCATACTGGGTCAGACTAATGAGCCCAGTATCCTGTCTTTCAAACATGGCCAATATCAGGTGCTTCAGAGGGAATGAAAAAAACAGGCAATCATCCAGATTGCCATTATGCAGTAGCATCTATGCACTGTTACATGGGGATATTTCATAGTCATTTTTAGAGATGCTCGTGCCCACCCTTGCTTTTTTTGTCACAGCGTTGATGCTATTGGCGCATGCTCCTGCTCCCCTTACCATTGAAGTCTGTGGCGTAACTTCTATTGACTTCCATGGTGCAGGATCAAGCTGTGTGTTGCCAACTCTTATCACTTTATCATGTGATCCATGGAGGCTAGAAACTTACTTTAAACAACAACTAAAAGGGAAGTCTCTAGCTTTCACAGAAGCAGAGAAAGCCAAAAACAAACATTAAACGCTCTGAAACCAGAAGGCAAATACAAAGAACCCAAGGTATTTTATTTTATTTTATTTTATGTAAAACGTGATTTTTAGCCAATTTCATAATTTTGTGGGCCATCCCGCATGAATTTTGAAAGCTTGGCATTGGCAGTACTGACCAAGGCCCTGTTTTACCAAACACCATGTGCCTCTTTCTCCAGGGATTAAACCTTTTTCTTTTAAATACTGCAATAGTTAGTTTTGTGCAGCTGAAATGAGCAGGATTCAAGCCTTGGGCTTGATTCTGATTTACACTGGTGAAACACCATTGATTTTGATGCAGTTACTCCGGTTCTATACCTGTGTGAGTCAGATCAGAACCAGGCCCCTTGAAGTAAAGTCTCCTTTGCGTACCTGGCACAACACAGGCATGCATCCCCTTATGGCCTCACCAGTGTACCTTAGATCAGATCTGAGTGTGAAGGAATGACCTCTAGGGGATAAACAATCTCCAAGGTTTTTTTCCCCAGTGTTTGGCCTCTGTAAGTTCCATTTGTTGAGGTATATTTTCTAAGAGATGCTTGCCCACCAGAAAGTGGGCTGAGATATACCAAGCACTAGAGGTCATTGAAAGCTGCCAGCTGATAACTTTCCTTTACCACTGTCCTATGTGGGTTTGCACAGGCAGCACAGAGTGTAATGATCCATATGCCACTACATGTGTCCCAATACCTCCAGTCTCCTAATGTAAGGCCCAATGGGTCTCCAACCCAGGCCTGCCAGGCAGGAAACACCTCCACACTGCCACCCAGGAGCAGCTGTAACCAACTCGTGCTCCCCTACCCATGACCCACTGCAGACAAAGACAACAGGAAGTCCTGCCTCAAGGGATTTGACAGACAGCAGCCTTCTGGTGCCTGATTGGCTCCCCACCCTATATAAACCCAAGGGGCATTCCAGGAAGTGTCCAGGCAACAACGTGGATCACAAGTTAGCAGCCACAACCACCTTGTATTCTCCGTTCTTGAACTCCTGGTATTGACCTCGGCTCTGACTTGGAACTTGACTGCTGCTCGAACCCTGGAATACCCACAAGGACTCTGATACTCGCTTTTGACCCTCAGCCTGATCCCTGACCTGTCTCCAGCTTTACCCTTCAGCCTGACCCTGGGCCAGACTACTGACCCTGATACTGACTGCAAATCCCAGCAGTTGTTCCTGCCTGCTGAGCTTTTGCCACTAGTCCTGCCTATCAAGCAATTCATTTGCATGTCTTCAGGTGCAGTCCTTGAAAAGTGATGTAGGACACCATGTTAATGGCAAAGGCAGTATGTTAGCAAAACATTTATTCAACACTTTACATAAGTAAACACAAGAGAAGTCAGCCAAGATTATGTGAATTACTTGAGAAACAGCTAAAGCATATTATTCCACAGTGTTTTGGACTGACTTTTCAAAAGTGCATTAACACCAGTGTGTCATTAAGTAATTGCCAGTGGAAACTATGATTTATTTATTTTTTTACTTATTTTAACCTTTTTCATCTCTCCAGTTTGTTAGACTAAATTCCAACAAGCCCAGGATGAAGGAAACACAAGTCATTAAATCACTTGAAGGTGCTTCCAGTTTGAGGTAATAACCAGTTCCCTTGGCTAATATATTCCAGAGGCCCAGGGCTGTGGCATTTATTAGCCCAAGATGTAGTTATTAGCGAGTTGACAGGAAGTTCCCTGAAGTTATTATTATAATTAAACTTTTAATGATTAAATATTTGGGGGGAAATAAATTGGTTTTAAGACATTTTATTTTTTAATGAGAGTTAAAACTGAGGAGTTTGGATTAGAAGTTACAGGAGTTGGGGTCTACAGTAGAATAGAAGTGCTCATATCCAGTGTATGCCTATGGATACTGAATTCTGAGGCTATTAGCGCAAGATATTGACAATGAAAGGCAGTATGCTCCAGTGGCTAGGCCCTGGTCTAAGACTCTAGTTCAAGCTTTTCCACTGTCGTGCTCTTGGGCAAGTCATTTCATCTCTCTATACCTGTCTTTCACCTCTTATTCTGAGATTGTCATTTAGGAGTATTTCTATACCGAAGGTGTAATTGTAACATGCGTAGGCTAGCTAGCATGGGTAACAATAACTCTGTAGACGTGACAGGGTGGGCTGGCAACCAGAGTACAAGCCCACTGGGGATCCTACGTACATACTCCAATTCCTAGCCCATGCCACCGCATCAACACTAGTACTGTTACCTGTGCTGGCTAGATTAAAGCTAGCAGAGATATACCTACCAATGCTACAGTCACACCTTCCCATGCAACATAGGCCTACCCTTAGACTACAAGCTATTCAGAGCCAAGATAGTCTCTTACTATGTGTATTTACAGCATCTAGCTTAATAGTCAATGGCGCGTCTTGTCGATGAATGTCAACTGACTAGATTTCATGGTGGCCCTAGAGACCTTCATTGTGCTGCTGAAGCTGCTGAGGGATGGCTTGGCAAGCACTGCAAAAACCAAAAGAAGAAAAATCTAGCTCAATAGAGTCCTGATCTTGGTTGAGGCCACTATAATAATAATAAAATACACCACTACCCCGATATAACGCGACCTGATATAACACGAATTCGAATATAACGTGGTAAAGCAGTGCTCCGGGGGGGGGGGGGGGGCTGCACACTCCGGATCAAAGCAAGTTCGATATAACGCGGTTTCCCCTATAATGTGGTAAGATTTTTTGGCTCCCGAGGACAGCGTTCTATCGGGGTAGAGGTGTATATACACATTCTACAGCTAATGAAAATTACAATGCTGTTCTGACTGCAGCACCTCTGCATTCTCACTGGCTAATACCACTGCGTTTCAATATTGTCCTAGGGCATGTCTTCCTTGTATCACCACCTGCTGGCCAATTGTGGCACTGCAGCCACTCCCTGCGTCAGTTTCTTCCTCCTCCGGATTTTCTCTTTCTCCCAGGGTTCAGCTCTCCGTCTGACAAGAGCGTGACAAGAGTTCAAACAAAATCAAAAGTGCTTTCTCCCCACTTGCACTCCTCTCCAGCCCACCATCAAATTAACCCACCCAGTCCCTTTTGGGTTACCTTTCTGGCTCCTGTTCTGGGTCTTGCTTGGGACTCTCACTCGGCACCTTCCAAAGCAAGCAAGCCTCTGCAGTTCCACTCTCAAAATGAACTTACTGGACCTTTTAAAGAAATATCCCAGCTGATCAGGGATGGGGGAGTGGGATAGCTAATCTGGTACAGGTCCGGCTGAGACCAGTTGCTCTTAAAGGGCCAGCCAACCTGTGACACCGATAAACCAAGATCAGTTTTCCATCTCCCTAGCATCATTTAGGACTAGATTTTCAAGTTCCAACCAGCGACAATTAGGACTGGATTTTCAGAAGGGCTTACCACCAGAACACCTCTAGGCCCCTAGATAAGGGCCGGACTTTCGGGGGGGGGGAATCTGTTCTTAGGGAGCACGGTTGCAGCTGTGGGCTAGAGCGTGCTGAGTAAGAGAGAAATTGTATCAACTACCCCCTCAGTTCTTGAAACATGGATTCAAATGTCAACTCACCCCTTAATCCTCCCAAAGCCAACACAGTGGGTGAACTCATGGCCCCACTGAAGTCTTCAATGGCCCAGGAGTTCATTCACTGAGTTCCATGCAGTTTGCTGCATGGAGGTTACATTTAATAAACTGGGGGCCTCTTTGATTTGTGTAGACGCTAAGCACTGGGTGCATCATAATCCCTCTTGGAGATCTAGCCAAGTGCAGCATCACTGCACCTCAGGAGTGTGCAGCACACACTGGCCTGAATGGCTGGCTAGCTCTATTAGGCAATGCGGAGGTGAGAGATGGGGGTCCTAGGCCCATCTATTTGTGCTGAATTGCACTCTAACGGTGCTATCAGAAAGCAGAGACTGCAACTGTGACCAGTCTCTATACAGGGGACTCACGGGGATAAAGGCTACTTTCACTTTTCCCCCTTTAGCCAAGCAAGAGCCAGGCAGAATATGGCATGACAATGAGACACCATGATCATGGAACCCCCGTTATCCCACTTGTTAGGGTTGAACTGCACTTTACAAACTGGCTGAATGGAGTTTAAAGGGAGTTAAAAAAAAAAAAACAGGTGAGAGAAACTCACCATTTAATATCAGGACTTTGTTTAATCACAGCAGGTTGCTCCATCCTGAATTGGGTTGTTTTGTCCCCCAAAGGATTGTGAATTTCTAAATACTATCATTCCACTACCATTTTTCTTATACACGGTCACTTTGAGCGATGGAATGGCTTAGCGCTTCACTTGGAGCTTTCACTCCCATGACTTAGGGGAAAGAAAAAGTACAGGGCCAGATCCTCAGTTGGTGTAAAGTGGTGTAACTCCATTGACTCCTGGAGAGCGACACTGGTTTACACCAGCTGAGGAACTGGCCCCACAATTTGCAACAGTGGGAATCCTGTTGAGAAATGAAATGATGATTTCTGCCTTTTCCCAGCCATTTATTTCAGATAATTAATATGGTGGTTTCCCACTGAAGTTCACTTGAAAGGAATCTGTTATAGACGATGGCACGATAATCACAATGAGTGTGTCAAGTAGGTAGAATGAGTTTTAAATTGTTAGTGGCCAGGATGAGATGATCAAAGAACTATTCACAACAGGAGAAACAGTCATAGTAGAGGAAAAAAGAGTTCAGTTGCTATCAGTAGAACCAGCAGACACATAGGGCATAAGCAGGCATTTTGTGAGTATAGGCAAGTTTTCTGACTCTGAATTCACTCCCAAGGAATTAAGGGCCTGTTTCAACATCCTTTGAGGTCAACGGGAGTCTTGCCACTGACTTCAATACATTTGAGATCTGACCTTAAGTGATCAGGATAAAGTGAATGTAAATGCAACTGTTATTCTGAAAGTCACAAACATGCTTGATTTACCAATAGGCAGTTTAAATTAATCTGCCTTGCTGCTGTACCCTTGGCAAAGCCAACACACTCCATTGGAAGATTTACTTCCTGATACGGCAGCAAAGTAGCTCTTTTTAAGTAGCCTTAGTGGTACTTCACACTAAGTGCATATAAAAATGCCCACTGAAGTTTTGTTGTGTGACAACGTGACACTCCTGGAACATCAGGCTTTTTCAAACCTCTCTAACTAGTATTTAGTTTCACAATCCAAATACAAGTTCACCAATTCCACCCCCCACATACCGCAATTTAACCTTTGGTTTTATCTTATGTCAGGGGTCGGCAACCTCTCAGAAGTGGTGTGCCGAGTCTTCATTTATTCACCCTAATTTAAGGTTTAGCGTGCCAGTAATACATTTTAATGTTTTTAGAAGGCCTCTTTCTATAAGTCTATAATATATAATTAAACTATTGTTGTATGTAAAGCAAATAAGTTTTTAAAAATGTTTAAGAAACTTCATTTAAAATTAAATTAAAATGCAGAGCCCCTCGGACCGGTGGCCAGGACCCGGGCAGTGTGAGTGCCACTGAAAATCAGCTCGCGTGCCGCCTTCAGCACACGTGCCATAGGTTTCCTATCCCTGTCTTATGTCATTAAAACAGCATGTTCAAGCTAAAAGAAAACCCTGAACTTGGATTAGAAGACTCAATTACTAACATCAAAGCTAGGCTAGTAGTCAATACCCGTTTTACGCTATATATGGTATACAGCCTGTATTGACTTTTTCCATCAGCATTTTCTTCTTCCCCCTCTCTACTGTTTCTTCCCTTCACCGTCTCAGCTAAATACAAACCTAGTAACATACAAGTTTGACTCAGACGTTCCAACTCACAATATTCAAGCGGGTTTTGATCTGGGCAAAATAAATATGTTCAGCTTTACTAGCTGGGTTCCCTTTGCTTTTCATATTTGTCTAATTCCAAGACCAAGCTATTTTGTTGCAAAAAGTTCTATAGTTCCATCAAATGATAGAGGAAATAATAAGGCAATGCCAGACAATATATTGTATATGATTAATCCTTTTGTCCACTAGTTCCACTGTGCTACCATCATCCATTAATATCTCCATAAAATCAATGAGGTGCTAGGATTTAATCTGTTCTGTTCAGCAGTACTGCTAATAGGTTCTATCTGGACTGTTGTTTTCCTTTTCTTGGGCTTGGACAGCAAGGTTTAGGGGAAGTGGGGCTAAAATGAGAACAGACGGAAGGTGAGATTTTGAGCTAAGCATGGACACAAAGGTGCAGCTTATGTTGGAAAGTGAGACAGGTTGTGAGAAAGGTCTTGTCTATACTAGCAAAATCACCAGTAATGGGTTCTGTTGAACTGGCACTGAGCACAATTTAGCGGCAAATGCAGCCAAGGATAAATCATGTATTTAACCATAGATTCTGAAATGGTGCCAAACATGCTTTCTCCAAGGTCACAATTTCAGCTAAAACGTGCTGACAGTTCATTTGCACCCATTGTTGGCACCCATTGCTGGGAACAGGTAATTTTGCGAGAGCAGGCCAGGCTATAGTGAGGCAAATTGATATAATTATCCATTGATTGATTGTATTCCAATAGTGCCTAGAGCAACGGTGCCCAAAGCAACATCAGGTGCTACATGCTGTACAGACAGAGAGCTTATAACTATACAGACAAGACAGATGTAGGGTGGCAGAAATGAGGTGGTATTTTTAGAGCTGGGAGAATAATACATTTTTCAGTTTCCTGGCAATTCCAAAAGGTGGAAAAATGTACTTTCTGGTCAGACCAAAAGCAATTTTCCCCCACATTTTTTGGTGAATCAAAAAATTAAAATTTTTTTTTTTTTGATTTTGACCATTTTAAAACATTTTTGCTTTTTTTTTTTTAAATAAAATTAAAGGACATTTTGTAACAAGACTGTTTAGAACAGAAAAATCAAAATGTTTAATTTCAAAAATGTTGAAAGAACATTTAAATTTGTTAAATTTGTTTGGAATTTTTAAGGTTTTTTTTTTTTTAACTGAATAAGTCAGTGAAATGGACATGAATTTGTTAAATGGTTTAGTGTCACCAAATGTATATTTTTGGCCAAAAAAAAGTTTCAGTCAAAAAATTACATCTAGCTCTAACTATTAGTCCCACATTATGGAAAATGGAAAAGTTTTTCAGAAGTGACTTGTGACTTTTCGTTGCCCAATTCCATAGAGGAGCCCGATTTTCAGAGGGTGTGTGTTCAGTACTTTCTGAAAATCAGGGCCCCATAAGGTGTCCCAAGTTGGACATCTGAAAATGGAAAATCACTAGTCCCTTTGAAAACTCTTGGACAAATAAAATCATAAAAGAAAAAGAAAAGAAGAAAAACAAGAAGTCATTTTTAGGACTCTGACTGCTTAATGCAATCAGTTTCTTGTACAGCAGTGAATGTAAACCAGCATGCCAGATCTCTATCTCTAATACACATTTTTCTCTTTAAGACTTTAGGAAAATATCAGAAAGCAGCTTAACCTTGAAAATATTGCTTAGCTCACAGGGAAAAAAAATCACAGTTTATTCAGAAAGTGGTAATTAATTTTCTGCAGAGACTGAAATCACTCTGCCTAAAGCAAAATCGTTCTGACATTATTAAATGTCACAGTGCAGTTAAAGTACAATTATAAACTAATTCTCAGAATAAATCTCATTAGTTTCCAGAGGCCTGATGAATACAGTGAAAGAAAAATGCTACCATATTTGACTTTCATCTTGGCTTTCCTAAACAGTTATACAATCAAAAAACATAACATTTTAATAATTAGAAATTATTAAAAATAGATAAACTGGGGGAACAGCTAGGGAAATAGGCTGGCTGTGTATATTCTGCACATGAGCTGCAGAGGAAGGCTGTACCTTTCATCCACTGCTGAGTAACTCGTAAAAGCTGATCTAGAAAACAAAAATAAGGAAAGCAATAGAAACATGATTCGAGGGGCAAAGTGGTCTAGTGAATAGGGCCTGGGATTGGGTCTCAGGAGCAGAGGTATACGAATAATGGATTTTTCAGTTCACTGGCAATTCCAAAAATAATTTTAAAATGTTTTGGATTGAGCCAAAAATGTTATTTTTTCCCCCAAAATGTTATACAACTCAAAAAATACATTTCATTTCAAACAACCATTTTTCAACATTTTTACTGATTGTTTTTTAAATAAAATTATAGGAAATTTCTCAATGAAAAGTTGTTTCAAACTTAAAAATTGAAATGTTTCATTTTGGAAAAAAAAATTCTCTAGACTTTAGGGTTTGTTTGTTTTTTTCAGACAAACTATTCGGTGAAACCAATATAAATTTGCAAAATGTTTTGGTGTTGCTGAATCTGCATTTTTCACCCAAAAAAGGCTGGCCAAAAATTCCCAGCTTTATTCAGGAGACCTGGGTTCGATTCTCAGCGCTGCTGAGAGGTGACCTTTGAGTCACTTCACCTCTCTGTGCCTCTTTGTCTTGTCTATGTAGTTTGTAAACTCTTCAGTGGAGGGACTCCCTCTTTCACCATGTGTTTATACAGTGCTTAGTTCAGCTACTCTTTGGATAAGCTGTTTAACCTTTGGAAGCTTTCCTGAATCAAAGCCAAACTCACGACCTTGAGAGGTTTATCCCTGTTTAAACAAAGGGAGGAGGAATTTCTGGTTGTAAATGTACATGATTAAAGTGGGGGAGGAAAATGGCCTGTACCGTTTCTTGTATTACTGCTAAATACAATATTTTTAAGCTAGTTCTATGGCTACAAGAGATAGAATCAGGGAACAAAACTCAGAACATGTTCAAAGTTTGGGAAGGAGTGACGGTTGAATCAACAATTTTGGTTCGACTCACCATAAAGATGAAGGCCCGACTCCGACATCTTACACAGATAAGCTTTCTTGAAAAGGATTTCTTGTGCCATTTCTGCACTTCCTGAATTCAATACCGGCTGGAATTAAGATATACAAGATTGCCTGAAAGCAGAGGTGGAGTAACAGTGATTGAGGTCCTAAACTGCAAGGCCTATTGAAAAAACAAGCCCCTTATCATTTGTATTAAAGGAGAATCTCCATGTTGTGGCCAGGAAGATGGGATGGCCCTTTGGTTACAGCACAAGCGTAGGACTTGGAAGATAGGAAATTGATTCCTGGTTGTATCATAGACTCCCTGAATCACTATAGCTAAATCACTTAATCTCTCTGGGTCTCAGCTCTCCTTCTATGAAATAGTGATAATACCAACCTCAGAGGCATAAATTCATCAGTATTCATCAATTTATAAATTCCAAGGCCAGAAGGGTGATCATCCAATCTAACCTTCTGTATAACACAGGCCATAGAATTTCCCAAAATATTTCCTAGAGCAGATCTTTTAGAAAAACATCCCATCTTGATTTGAAAATTGTCAGTGATGGAAAATCCACCGTGACGCTTGGTGAAGCAGTATTGGGGTTAAAACAAAACATTGAGCTCTTTTGACTTCGTCCTGTAGAGGGCAGTGGTACACACACACTGCCCAGATCATTACAGAGCAATTTTTAACCATGGGCCAAATTTCCCATGCCTGTAAATTAGTGTTGTAAATACAATTGATTTTAATGGAGCTGTGCCAATTTACACCAGCAGGGAATTTGGCTCATTGTATTAACCATAATTATGGACCAGTATTCTGTAGTTCTGTAGTTGAGGTTACAATTACATTTGTAATTATAGTGGGGGATTATAAACAAGTAGCAATGCAAAAAATAACATAATAAGGAATTGTTTGTTTGTTTGTTTACCTAAGGGGGAAGAACTCAGTGTATAAGAACTTAAATAGAAAAAACGTGACATGCTGCAATAGAGAAGATCATTCATAACACTGGGTTGTTAACTCAGGAAGTGGGGCATATTTATTTTTTCTACCATACACTGCTTTCCTTAAAGCATCATTAACGTTACAATGGCAGTAAGGTTTTTTTCTTCAGATGATGCCGCTATGGTCAATCCAATGAAAGGATTAAATTTAGTGGACTGTGAAGCTGAAAAATGTTATGTGCTGTGGGAACTAATTGCAGCATTTGCTCAGATCCCACTTTGAGCTGAGAGGAGAGGATGGGAAGAAAGAAACCCCAAACAAACCTTGCTCATGTTGGGACTACAATCTTGGATGGTCTCCCATTTACAAGCTTATTCCTACAGGGTCAAATGCTTGGATGCCTTGGGGGAGAAAGAAGAGAGGTGTGAAATAAGACAGAAAAACTGACGGTTATACAACTTTGTTCCACGTTTGTATTATTTAGAATTAAGGAAAATGAATAATGTGAAAATTAAGTAAATAGTGAAGACTTAATATGTGGGAAAATAGCAACACTAAGCACATCTAACACATGTAAATTGAAGTAATCATAATTAAGTTGCAAAAGATATGGCAAGAGGATGAATCTAAGCATCCCAAGCTAAATCCTCATAGAAAATAGAATAATTCTGTGCAATATTAGGAAGGAGCTAGTCACATAGAAAGCACAACCCATATTTGACACTAATTGGTACACTTGTTGACAGCTTGATCAGAGAAGCCAGGGACTGAATGGGCCAGAGAGGCAATCTGTTCACTACAGTTGGGTGAATAATTGGGTTGTTTTTGTCTGTTTGCTTCTGTGGCAGTTCTGGAAAAAAATGGTGCGGGTCTAACTAAATCTGATTTTGGGGGTGGTGGGCGGGATTTCTAGTGAACTGAAAAAGTCCATATTGGGTCTCTTCCAGAGAGGAGATTTGAACCTGGGTCTCCCGAGTCAGTGCCCTAACCACTGAGCTAAAGATGACAAAAAGGAACATTACCACCACCAATTTTTCCAGCCATTTTATGAATTGCTAAAACTATTTGGGTCAAATTTGTGAATAGTTTCAGACTGACCAAAATAGCATTTTTTGTCAAATAAACTATTTGTCCAAAATGTGTTGCCCAGTTCTGCTTTTTACGTGTTATAGGCACATGCAGGGTATGTCTTCTGTGTGCTCCCCAGTGCAGGTAGACAGACATACACTAGCTCTGCTCAAGCTAGCCTGCTAAAAATAGAACTGTGGCGGCATGGGTGGGAACATAGGCATGCCACGTGAGTGGGCTTGTACTTGGGTGGCTAGCCCCTCCCCAGCACCTGTACTGCTGTGGCCACATTGCTATTTTTAGCACACAAGCTCAAGCAGAGCTGGCGCATCTGTCTCCCCATGCAGGACAAGATGCTCCCAGCTACAAAGTCTATATGTACCCTCAGTCCACTCGAGACGCTTGGTCATGGTCTGCGTTGATGCTGCCCATGCATTATGTGGCCCATGTATACATATTTATTCAATGTCATCCCCGGCTAATTATTTCTGTAGATTTCATGCTCGGCCCCTGGAACAAGACACCAAGAATTGTACCAAATTACTCTGCAGGTGATAATTTTGTGAGCTAGGATCATTGTTCATTAGATAGTCATTAGCAGACCCTTTATAATGAATTAATATAGAACTGGGCTAGTTTGGGGTTTGAAAATGGGATACTTAGCTAAGTTTTGGATGAAACTTTCTGAGCTCGGCTTTCTGCTGTCCTCAGGGAAACCGGCTATTTTCAAGACAGAGTATTGTGGAGTCATAACAATTCTTGTGACAGCAGGTAACCTGGTACAGGTAGACATTCCAGGGTGTACTAATCTTCAGGGACACTAGGCAGCCTTTCTAATTCCGTGGGAAACGGCCCAAAGTTAATAAGGCTTTATGAAACTCAAGGGTTTAGCCTCGAGTTTCACTTTTACCAAAGTGATTTAAATCGAACTGAATTTATGAACAGTCATATCCAGCAGTTTAGTTCAAGCCTGCCTGTGTGCTGTTGAAAGCAGGCCTGGTCCAATGTCCACTGAAGTCAATGGGAGCTAAGAGTAGAACTTGTTCTCAGAGCTGCAGGAATCACAGGCCTGAAAGTTCAGCCTTAGTAAATCATTGCCTTACAAAAGTTAAGTGTTACCAGTGGCTAACAACTAGTCTGAGTACTAATTTAATGAGGTTGTTGTGTAATGCTATTGGTCATGTTGTACCACTGACTGCCTGACTTTACAAACTAAACAAGGTGGACTTGGATTGTACATTGGTGGGATGCATATAGGGCCTAATCCAACACCCACTGAAGTTAATGGGAATTTTTCCATTGACGCTAATGGACTTTAGCTCAAGACCCTCTGTAAGTATTGCAGGAAATGGTGATTCAGCAGATGGCATGGTTCCCCTACTGGTACCACAAAGCTGATGCTCCAGCATGGCCATTTCAACTTCTGTGCTGCTGGCTGTGCAGTCCTTTGGATGACGTTCTGTGATCATTAAATTCCGTAGCGCATTTTTGCAAGATTAAGAGGGCAGCAGCCTTGGGGGAAGGAGGTGCAGATATTGCACATTCTTCAATGCACATTTTTTTCCATAACCAAATTCCAACGTGGGTAACTCCATCAGGTTGACCAATATTCCCTCTGTGCTTAAGTTGGATTCATCACTGCCTTTCCTAAATGGCTGTGTAGCATTGCTGAGGATGGCGGAATAATAATCTCAATCCCAGGGGGGTTGGGCTAAGGGCAGATTTACAGAGGTACCTTGGCACCTAAGGATTCAGGTATGTGTCCCTTGGGATATTCAGAAGGGTCTAAACAGGTTAGATGCCCAATTCCCATTGAAATCAACCTAGAAAGCCTAGCCTGCACAGGCACTTTTGAAAATCCCATTAGAAACCTCTCTGCATCTTTAGGCCTTGTCTACACTTATAGGTATATGCTATAGGTAGCTATATACACTGTAGGTAGCTTGTATACGCTATAGGTAGCTACATGCCACAGTAAAAGGAAGGCTGCTGCTGCTGCATCCAAGTTCTCCGTCGGAGGACACTATACTGCTATAAACATCAATGTAGACAAGAGATGCACTGCTTGGGCATGTAGAGTGCCATGTAGGGTACATACCCATAGGGTTCAGGTGTGTCTTTACTCACTTAAGCAGTGTCACATTGTTTACACCGTTACTTATATTTGTGCTCGCTGGGCACGCAGTGTCTGTAGTCTACGCGATACCATGAGCATACACCTATCCTTAAGCCCCTAAATACCTTTGAAAAGCTGGCCCTAAGTGCTCCCTGTTTGTCATTTGTATGTCAGTTTGTAAAATGGTTAGGGATGAACTGAACTAAATAAATTAGGATTATCGTTAAGTCTATTATTAATTATACTGAAGCTAATACTATACTATAGTCTAGTAGTTGGAATGCAGCCAACAACAGTACCCTGCTTTTGCGAAAATACCTGAATGAGGCTTTTGGAGGCTAAATCATCCATTTAAGGCTGCTTTGCAAGATTGTGGGTACCCATCAGTTCAGGCTGTCAGATTTGCAGAAGATCTAACACTGATTGTGAGTTTCAAGCATTACTGATTTCAGAGGTACCTGCAGGGCTGACTTGTATAGTACATCTCTGACTTTAATGTGTATGACTGAAGTCAAACTAAGGGAATAAAGAGAATTAGAGAACATAATTAACATCTGTTTGTTAACAAATGTATTTATGAGATTGCTGGTTGGAGTTCAGAAAATGCCAAATTAATTTTTGCCACCTAGAAAGGCTTGGTTAACAGCTCTCTAAACGCCTCTCCAGAATTCACAACCTGCTTGGAGTAAGAGGGCCAGGTCCTCAGCTGGTGTCAATAGACCTATGCTGATTTACTCCACAGTATGATCTGGACCCAAATCTGGCTTCATACCTGGGGGACACTAGCATCCAGACCATTGCTGTGTGACCCAGCAGTGTGGAGCTCCCTGTATAAATTAATTATGTGAGTCTCCTGAAGCCTGAATATGTGTTGACTTTGAAGATAAATTGGTTAGCCTTTCAGCTGCCGAAGGCCTTCCTTCGTCTGTCGAGGATTATCTTGTCCCCCCTTCTTTCCACGGCATTGTGGATCAGAAAGTTAATTAGCCAATCCCACATCAGAGTTGAAACCTACAGAAAAAATTAATAAAGTTAACTAAAGCTTAGGATGGAATTAAACTAGATATCTATCTTAATTTTGCAGCTTGGAACAGACTTTTATATTCAGCTAAATATTTGGAAACCTTTGCTCAAATTGGTCTGCTTACTAAGGCCTGGTATGCGCACAGGTTTATGTACCAGTATAAATATTTTGGTTTGGGGTATGATTTTTTTGTAATTGATACAGTTATACCAATACAACCCCTAGTGTGGACACCGTTTTTTTTTTTTTTTTTTTTTTTTTTTCAGTATAAAGAAGCCTTATACCAGTGTAGCTTATTCCCCTTCCCATATAGGAATAGCTATATTGGTATAAAGCACCTTTATACAGAAATATCTGCATCACACTAAGCCCTGGTCTACATTGGGGGGATGGCGGGGGTCCATCTAAGTTGTGCAAACTCAGCTACGTGAATAACGTAGCTGAAGTCGACGTAGTTAGATTGACTTACCGTGGTGTCTTCACTGCGGTGAGTCAACTGCTGCCTGCGCCTCTCACAGCACTGGAGTACAGGAGTCGACGGGAGAGTGCTCGGGGGTCGATTTATCGCACCTAGACTAGACGTGATAAATCGATCCCCACTGGATCAATCGCTGCCCGCCGATCCGGCGGGTAGTGAAGACATACCCTAAGGGTGATTGTACCACTTTAACTATACTGGTGTAGTTAAAAGTGGTACAACTTCTGTGTATAGTTTATTATTTGTATCATCACAGTGCCTAGGAGCCCCAGTCACGGACCAGGAACCCCGTTATGCTAGCTGCTGTACAAATACAGAACAAAAAGACAATCCCTGCCCCAAAGATCTGACAAACTAAGTATAAGACAGGCATCAACTGATGGATACTGACAGACCGACGGGAGGAGTACAAGACAAGACCTAAAATGAGTGATCCGTATGATTTGGTAAGCTGGGGGTAGCAAGCAACATGTATTTTAATACGTCCAAATGTAAAGGCATACCTCTAGAAGCAAAGAATGTAAAATGTAGCATGTTTATTGGCTGGGAGAGTTCACTGACTGAAAGAGACTTGGGGGTAATGGGTGGATAGTCAGCTGAACTTGAGCTGCCAATGTGATTCTGCGGCCAAAAGCGACTGCGGATGCACAAACAAGAGAATCTCAAGTAGGAGTAGGGAAGTGATATTAACCTTTTGTATGTGGCACTGATGTGACCGACTGCGACTGGAATACCGTGTCCAGTTCTGGTGCCTACAATTCAAGAAGGATGTTGATAAATTGGAGAAGGCTCAGAGAAGAGCCATAAGAATGATTAAAGGATTATAAAACATACCTTAGAGTGATTAAGCTCCTTGAGTCTATCTATTTAGCTTAACAAAGAAATAGAGAGTGATTTGATCACAGTTTATTAGTATCTACACAGGGAACAAATATTTGATAACAGAGGGATCTTACAATCCACCAAAGATATAACAAGATCCAATGGCTAGAAGTTGAAGCTAGACAAACTGATTGGAAATAAGGCATACATTTTAACAACAAAGGTAGTTTACCCTTTACCCTTGAAACAATGTACCAAGGGTTGTGGTGGTTTCTCCATTATTAGCAATTTTAAAATCAAGACTGGATGTTTATTTCTAAAATATACGCTCTAGTTCAAACGGGAATTGTTTTGAGGAAGTCCTATGGCCTGTGTTATACAGGAGGTCAAACTAGATGAGAATAATGGTCACTCCTGAACTTGGAATCTATGAATGGCAAAATAAAATATTTGCAAGTTCAAAGGATGGGTAAAGGCATTCTAGAAATGGCTAGAAAAAGAGAAGGTCAAAAGTGGTTCAAATTATTTCAGCTGCCTCCAAACATGAGGTCCGAGTAGCCATTATCCAATGGGTAACATTTAACTTTTGTAAGGCCATAATTTACTAAGGCTTAAGTTTATCATTAAAATACAAATGCCAACTTCACAAATGGACTGGTGGTCACTGTGTTGTAAACCTCTGCTGAAATACTGTAGTCTTCCAGCAATCATAATAAATGTAGAGTAGTGTTTAACGCATTCCCCATTGATACAGCAAAATTCTAGCCTGCGGCTTGACCTCCTCGCTGGTGCCATGGGAAAAGGCAGCAAGCACCATTTTCAGTGACATAAATAAATCAATCTTTAGCATTCAGAGAAGCTGGGAGTAACAGAGCAGAAATTAAAAAGAAAAAAAAACAACCTTATCTGATAAATATCCACATTTGCCATCAGAAAGGGCAAACACAATGCTGAGCTGTCAGTCTGCACAGCTAATTAGAGTGGAACACAGGAACTGCCAGGCTGGATCGGAACTGGTGTTCCTCTGGTGCAGTATTCCATCTATGACAGAGAGGCAACTACCAACTGTTTCAGAGGAAGGTACAATAATCCTGCAATAGGCAGTTATGTAGTAACCTGCCCCCAGGGAACATACTTCCTAATCATAGAATATCAGGGTTGGAAGGGACCTCAGGAGGTCATCTAGTCCAACCCCCTGCTCAAAGCAGGACCAATCCCCAACTAAATCCCCAAATGGCCCCCCTCAAGGATCGAACTCACAACCCTGGGTTTAGCAGGCCAATGCTCAAACCACTGAGCTATCCCCCACCCCTAATCCTCAATAGCTAGATGTTGGCCTGTGCCTTGAAGCAGTGCATTCTTTTAGATTGGGTGCCCAATTCTTTTCTCAGTTGCACCTGTTTTACAGCAGTGTAATCCTATTGCCTTCAACCACATGACTCTGGGTTTACCGTGATGGAAAACTGAGACCAGGAAAGCAAAATATGGTCCCTGCCTTGGTCTGAATGTTGTTGCTGCTTCACTAGGCTATGGATGATGATCCAGGAACATTGAGACAGCTCTTGAGATGAGATGAGCACCAATAGCTTCAATGAAGCCAGCAGGGGTATAACTGTGTATGATATATTGGATGGTCAAAAAAAAAACATATAGAAAGGTGATCATCTCCTATACCTTTGTATTGGACTTTCCACCTATGTGGTAATGATAGTAAACAATTCGGTAATGATGTAGGCACTAATTGTTTACCAGCAGCAAGGGATTAACACAATAGCGGCAGCAGCCCCTAAAAGCTGGCACTACTGGTGGTAACAGTGCTGCCCCTTAGCATCTGGGGCTTTGTGGTGGCAGTACTCCCCATGGAGATTATGGCTGCATGACGTTATTGCAGCCAAATTGGCCACAGTCAAAAGGTTTTTTAAGCTTAGTCCTTGGAACTGGAAGCTCTAATTCCCCGCCAAGTAGTAAGTCTTTTCAGCACTGTTCTAGAGTCAGAATGCGCAGTCTGTAGAGCGTGACGCTTTTATGGATACAAGACCAATAGGTTTTGTCTTTAACTAAGGAAGATCCCAATCCTGCACCACTTAAATCAATGGCGACTTTGTTACTGATGTCATTGGAAGCAGGATCACACATTACAGGACCTGATCCTGGGAGGTGCTGAGCTCCCAAAATTCCTTCTACTGCAGGGGTTCTCAAACTGGGGATCGTGACCCCTCAGGGGTCACAAGGTTATTACAGGGGGGGTCGCAAGCGGTCAGCCTCCACCCCCAAACCCTGCATTGCCTCCAGCATTTATAAAAGTGTTAAATACAAAAAAAGTGTTTTTCATTTATAAGGGGGGGGTCGCACTCATAGGTTTGCTGTGTGAAAGCGATCACCAGCACAAAAGTTTGAGAAATACTATGGAAATGGAGAGTCAACACCTGGAAGGCTGAAATCCTAAAGCCCGGATCCAACAAAGCACTTAAGTACATGAACGGTCCCACTGGCTTCAGTGATTAAAGTTCATAATTATTATTACTGTGTTATTTGTATCACTAAGACACCTCAGAGCCCCTGTAATGGACCATGACCCCATTATGCTAGGTGCTGTACAAACACACACCAAAAGGATGATACATGCCCTAAAGAGCTTACAATCTAATGTTTAATATTTTGCTGGATCAGAAATGACTAGACCCAGTGGGTTTGATTTCCCTCTCACCAGTGCAACCTTGTTGTTTTCACTGGAGTTACTCCACAGGTATAAGGGGAAAAAAAGAATCAGGCCTGGCATATCTGAGGATCACCTGCTTTGGTGGTACTTCTCTCACACCCCCATTTTCACCATCACTTCTAGCAATGGACTCATGTTTCTCCATTTGTTACCCATTTGCAACACACACATACACACACAGAGTGATGACCCCACACACACAGACTGATGAGGGTGTGCGCACACACACACACACACACACACACACACACACAGACTGATGACATTATAGAAAAGACAGAGAGACAGACAGATAGTCTTGATCCTGCAATACAATCTGTGTGGGGTTACAGGTCTATTAATTGCAGGGTGGGTACCCAAATCTCTGCCTGTTGCAGAGATTTATGTTTTATTAAAATATGATTAAACATATCAAAATGCTATTGTTGAGTCCTCCCTCCCCTTAATACTTCCCTGGGGAAATGTTTGCTAAGCGAGAGACACGCTAAACAGCAATTTGCATGATTTACTGCCTGGAAAATAGTCCCAGGAAATCAACAGAGTAGGATGCAATCTGAGCACGCACACACACAATGGTATTGATTCCATTTTTCGAGGGTGCTTTGAAAATAATAATCTGGTCTACAGGCATCCCCAGCAGCCTCAACTTCTAGCCTATTTCACCCTCACCACCTATAATGTTAGTTTTCAGCTGTCTCTCACTGAATACTTCTGTGTGGATTCTCTCAGGCAAGCAGCAGACCCTAGCAGCTTTTACCCATTGCTGGCTGGCTGGAAGAGAGAAATTCTCCAGCTCTCCTATATCATAAGTACACCTTACCTGTTCACTTGCTTTGTTTGGGCCCAATATTTGCAACCCTGAGTAGGGCTGAATGAATAACTGATTTTTTTATATTTTAGTTTGGCCACCGAACCCAAGCCCTCCCCTCCAAAAAATGCTGGAGACTGTGAAAAAAATAATTTTAGATCAAACAAAACACTTTGCTTGATCGAAAACAATTCCCCCATCCCATTTTTGCATTTAGTTTAATTTTTTGGTGATTTTCCCCTTATTTTCAATTGTTTTAAACACATCTAGCTACATTTTGAAATGAAAAGCCAGAACATTTCATGTGAAAAAATGTCAGAATGAACCATTTCAATTTTTTCTAGTTTTTTTCCCCCATTTGGATAGAACTACTAGCCGAATTCAACCTGAATTCTCAAATAATTTTGTTTGCTCCCAAACAGCATTCGGCAAATTTACTAGTCAACTGAAATATTTTGCAGCTCATCTGCTGAGCATCCTCAATTCCCATTGAATTCACTGGCACATAAAGGGATTCAGGAAGTCAATAAAATGTTCTCTTCCCTTCTACCCCCAATTCCCACCCCATTCCGGGCAGCCAGGCTTTGGATTGAATAGCTCACAGTGGAAAGAACTATCCAGACTTAGAGATGGTCATGCCAAGTACAGGCTTGAGGCACGTAAACAATGCAGTGTGGTAGAGGCTTATCTTGCTATTGCCCATGCTATGCTTGTTTTTAATGGAAAAACAAAGAGCTTTGCTCTCTAGGGCAGTCAATCCAGCCCCTTTCACAAGCAAATAACATTCGAAAAATTAAAATGTCAAAAAAATGCTACAGAGCAAAATGTGCCATTCAGTTGTCTAAGGCCACCACAGTAGGAGCCAAAGATTCTCAATGCACAGCAGACAGATGTGCATTTCAGCACATGGCAGATTGCATGTTTTCAAGCTGTTAGTTTTCATCTGATTTAATATTCAAATTCTTTGGCACATACCAGTAGCTGAAAGCTAAGGCCTTCCAGAAACTCAACTCTTAAACTCTTCATATAATAGCTTGTGTGCAACAAAACAGAAAAGCTTATGGGCGATACATATTTATCATTAACAGTGCCATTTGGTAATCTCTCTCTTCACATTTTAAAGCCCCAGGAGCAATCGGAAAACAGATCTAAATCTAAAGTTATTCGGGGATGTATTTTCCTACCAAGTAATTAACTCATGATTTTTCTTTCCCTCTGTTGAAATGCAGAACAATGCCACTGCAAATGAGCCAAGCTTTAAAAAATCCAAATAGTACCGTATGTCAGGGTTTGCAACAAGTCATTGTGTCATTAGTTACTGATGTCATGTGGTGCAATGCATGTTGCTGAAGTATTTAACACAGAGAAGTTAAAGGTGCTGCTGTGTTTGCGGCATTCCCATTCTGGTTACTGTATTCGCTAAAATTCAAAGTGATAGTAAGTTATACAGTGTGGTGAATGTCAATGTTTTGTGTTTTACTATTGACTTCAACGGGAGAAGAATTAGGTAAACATCAAGCACACCAATGATCCTTGTATGTAGGGTGACCAGCTGTCCTGCTTTTATGGAGACAGTCCCAGTATTTGGGGCTTTTTCTTATAAGGCACCTATTAACCCCCCCATCCCAATTTTTCACACTTGCTATCTGATCACCTTACTTATGTGGCCCCTAATACCTTTGTAGCTGACAGCCTCACAATCTTTAAGCTTTCACTTCTGAAAACCCCACCCTCTGTATATAGAAAAATCTATTTAATAGGCCACCCATACAGGGAAATCCTTTGACTGAAACGACTGTTCCAAAGTATCCAGCAGTGGGTCTGATGGACTTCTGAGTATTTGCTTGTATTCACGAACAATCCAGGGCTTTCCTGGTCAGACAAGCATAGTGGTATTTGGAACTTTCTGAGTTAGCAGCCAATGAAAAAAAACATATCATCATAAAGATCAGTTAGATGAATTCAAAGAGATTTGGACCCCTATTCTAGATACATTTGATAAAAAACATTGAGATTGCTTAAAGAATGCAAGGCCTCCATTCCACCTAACCCCTCCCTCTCTGCTCTTCTCCTTCCCTCCTCTTCCTAGTCATGTACATCTTCTATTTTATTACTGTAACTCCCACCTTACGTGTGTCACGGCAAAGTAGTATTGCAAGCTTTGACCACTCGGAAAACGACATCATTCCATTGAAGTATGAAGCATGCTGTATTTGGGAACATATACAACCTTTTTACCTTCTACGTTTACCTTTTTGTAATTTCCATTGACTTTATTGCATGAAAGTCAATAAAATTAATCAAAAAAAGAAAAAAAAAACAAAGAAAAGAAAAGCATTACACCTTGGGGCTTGTTGTAACAAGTTGGCAGTTTCTAAGGGCATGTCTACATGGTGCTTTAGTCCGCACTAGTGTGCCACTCACTAATTGGCCTTTGTAGATCCCGCTGGAGCCTACTAACAGTTCCCTAGTGCATATAATCTAGTACTGTTTGAAATGGGACTACACTAAGGTGCACTTAGAGTGACCAGATAGCAAGTGTGAAAAATCGGGACGGGGTGTGTATGTGTGTGGGGGGTAATAGGTGCCTATAAAAGAAAAAGCCCCCAAAATCAGGACTGTCCCTATAAAATACACACATACGTGTACTAGGGACCCTTTAATGGAAGCCAGCAGGGTTCATATGGGCCAGTTAGTGAGAGATCTGCTAGTGTGAACTAAAATGTACACCACTCTGGTGCAGACAGGCCCTAAGCCTACATAGCAATATAGGGTTCTTCTGCCGAGCCTCTCTAAACTCAGGTGCTGGAATCCCGCATGAAGATGCAGGCTAATTATTGCTGAGCCACAGATGTAGGCACATCTTGCTAATTCCAACTTGGATAGAAGAGGGATTGGATCCTGTTTCTTAGATACAGAAGGAACTAGGGTCTGAGACAGCTAGGTCTGCAGGGAAAATCTTAAGAACAGCTGATTTTTGGGGAGGAAAGCTTAAGCTGAGATTTATATCTGTGTGTTATTTAAGATGAGAATAAAGCCAGGAAGGGGGTATTTTGAATTTCATACTGTGTGTCCATTATGTTCAGAGTAAGTACTTGCCCAAACTCATCTAAAGCCTTAAATCAAGCCTGAGTTGAGGTTAGAATCCAAAGGACATTCAGAATTTAGCCATATTCCATGTTAATGTTGGTTGAAATTTACTCTCAGCATATTTGATGGTGTAATTTTTATTCAGGGTGACATTTTCCATTGCACTTTAGTAAATAGCTGAGTTTAGAATACAGCTATCTCATGCAATTGCAACTTCTCCCCATACTATCTTTTCCAGGAAAAACTCCTCCACATCTATCATGCGGTCCTTCGTGTTAGCAACTTGAATGAATAATGCTCCCAAACTTCCTTTCAACTACAGACAAAGTGATTTGAAAATTATCACTCTGATCATGCAAAGTCTCTTCTGATTCTCAATGTGCTGTCAAGATTTTAAAGCTGGCAATGAAAGAAAGGCCATTCACATGGGAGAGGAGAGCTTACACCATGGAGAAGATTCTCATGCCAGCAAGATGAAAAGAAAGTCAGAAATTCTCTCTGTTGCTTCTCCATGCTGTGAAAAAGCGGCTTTGATTGATTATAAAAGGTACCCTCAAAATACGTCATCTTGGATAGGATGGAAAGGGAAGGATTTAAAGGGACAGCACCCTTTCAGCTTTAACCCTAAAGTTAGTTTTGTAACAATGAAGGTCTTCTCCAAAACCTGTTGGAAGCAATAGAGTCTGACTTAATTTTCTGAATATGACTGCCTAGCGGTTGGTGCCTAAATCCACATCAGCCACTATACATAGTGTTGGTAAAGGGACGTTTGGGGCCCAATAAGGCACAGAATGTTAAAACCCTTTTTCACTGTTACAACATTAAACAAGGGTTTTCTTAACATCTTATTCTACGTTAGGCCTGAGACTCAACAGGGGCCCATGGAGCTTGGTTTTCAAAGGAGCAGAACACCTGCAGCTCTCTTTGAAGCCTGGGCCCAAGATGGGTTTAGGTGCTTTGTTTTAGGCACTCAGGTTTGGAAATCAGAGAGCCCTGCACCAGCCAAGCTCTGCTGTGGGAATGCATGAGGGAGTCATGGACAGAGCTCTTCAGGGGAGCCTCCACCCAATCACAGTCCATGCATAGGCTGGGGAGCAGGGTGGCTATGAAAGTGGATTAAGTAATATTCCAGGGTCGTTTGACCCTGGGATGTGCAGAGGCTGCAGTGCAGATGCTATTCCTGCCCTGCACATTGGCATCCAGGCTGGGGGCGATTTAGCCTGTAATATACAGGTTTTGATTATTACTGTACTATCCGAGCATCTTAGATGCAGAAGAAACTAGAAAGTCAGGGACAGAGAGGTCCAGTAGAGAAAACCTTAATGGACGGATTTCACCTCTCCAGCCTCCATGCACTTCACCCGCATTGAATCCCCATTGCTCAGAAATACCGACGGAGGAGATCTGAAAAGAGATTGAGAGTCAGGGAGATGGAAAGCTGCATCCAAAGGCAGGACCTGCAGAGAAGGTTCTTGGCCCAACATGAAGAGGACAAGAGAAGAGGGTTTTGCCTAGTACTGCTAGTACATAAAGCAGTGACTTTAAAACAGAATCCATTTGTTCCCTGCCCATGCGCGGTCAGCCACCATTTTGAGAGGGTGAAGATTTTAGGGGCCCTGGAGAAAGTAAAGAAAAAAATAGCATCAATTAAGAAGGCCAGAAAGTTACACCTACCAGAGTCCCCATCCCCTTCCTCAGTGGGTTCTCTTTTTCTGGGTTCAGCTGGCTCTCACAAAGGTCCTGTTTCTCTGTCATCCCTGCATCCCCCTCTTCCATAAACTCCTCTCCTTGGTATGCAGTTGTGGGGGGCCCGCTCTGGACATCACGGGGTGTCCATTGTTGCTGGTATCCCCACTCAATATGGCATTGAGCTCCATTTAACAGCAGCAGCCAGGACCAGCTCCAGGCATCAGCGAAGGAAGCAGGTGCCTGGGGCGGCCAATAGAAAGGGGCGGCACTCCGTCCGTTGTTGGGGCGGCACGTCTGGGTCTCCGGCGGCCGTAACCCAATCGCTCCTCTTCAGTCTTCGGTGGAATTCGGTGGCTGGTCCTTCACTCTCTGTCTTTGTCTTCATCGGAAGCTCAATCGGGTCTTTCTTTTTCTTTTCTTCACCTCTGGGGTGGCAAAAAAGCTAGGAGCTGCTGCTAGGGCCGGCTCCTGAGTGTGTGGACAAAACCAGAGTTTTTGTTGCCCTCCTTTGCCCTTTGGTAAGATTGCCACAACTCCTTTACCTGTGCCCAGCATTGGTATTTGTCCCTGTCATACCTCACTTTCTGCACCTGTGTGAACATCTTTATTCCTTCAGGGATTCCACAGCTAAGCCTGCACTGCCCTTTTCCCTACAGGCCTAGGAAATTCAGCACTTTTCTCCTGGACCTGGCATTAGCACAAGATTGAGCTGGAGTTTTACCTGGAGTCATATCTGTGTGCTCACAAAGATGCGCTAGAAGGAAAAGAGGCATTTCCAAAACATACTGGGGATTTATGGGGATATACTGTCACTATGACCCCCCAGGCAGCAGAGTTCAAAAATTTGTCTAAAGCAGTCACTGCTGTGTGGACTGTTCTTGCTAGAGGACTGCTTGCAGCAGTACAGGTATATCACTGTCCACAAAGGCATCGTGCCAGTAGCAACAGAGGGCTTGCATCACTCAGGGAATTGGTTTATCTTCACCATCAAAAATGCAGGGTTCCTGTGTGATCGGCAGGACTCAAAACTGAACGTGGCTGGCAGAAGGCAAGCTTTGCCAGTAAATCTTGGCAGCATGGACCAGGGCTAACTGACGCACCCAAGGTCACAGCCCGTGGCAAAAACAGGGACTTAACCCCAGTTCTCTTGAGTCCCCGAAACCACTGGACCATGCTTCCTCTGCTAATACAAAATGAGCTAGGCTGTGGGTGGCTTTAGAAATATATTCACGGCTCTATCGGTTTGGGGTGGCAAGGGGAGAGGGGAGTTTCCTCCATCAGCCAGTTCTGACTTTGAATATTTTAACCTGACGCTCGGCAGAGCTTCCCTGATGGCTTTATAAAGTGCAAAGACAACAGCTGCTGTATCGCGCTCTCCATGGTGCACTATAACTGAAGACTTTCTCCCTGACAGCGAGCAGCAGCAGCGGCGTTATATTACTGTGTGCAGCCAACATCACAGATATAAAGAATCTTTGGAACCCTATTACAGATAAATAAATTGGCTTTGACATTCCCTGTTCCTTTTATATTTCAAAAGACAAGCTGCATGTTGGGGAGCATTATGAATTTTCCCAGAGATGCTCAAGCCAATTTAATAGGAACAATCTGTTTATTATAATAAATATAGTCCCATCCCATCAATTCTAGAGTAGTTGCGAGGCATGCTTGCTCCCATGGGTACTATAAGTGCTGAGCCGCGGTGACTGCT
This sequence comes from Emys orbicularis, assembly GCF_028017835.1. NCBI lineage: Eukaryota > Metazoa > Chordata > Testudines > Emydidae > Emys > Emys orbicularis. The sequence continues at coordinate 139,746,878 of NC_088684.1, forward strand.
TCACACACCCGCTTGTTGACTAATAAATTATGTATCATATCTCAGCGAGAAACCGGGTTCCCAGAGGAGTCTTGGGAGATAACATATAGGAAAAGAGTTCATGTTTTAAATGCATGAAACAAAATGTTACAGAAAGAGAGCATGATAAACCGGAACAAGTGGTAGAGAGAACTGTGTTCGTAACAAAAGGGCCAAAGAAAGATTTTGGTACCTCCAGTCCCATGGGTTGTAGTCTTTTGATGGAGTTGAACACCTGGAAGTTCAGGGGTGAAATCTTGGCCCCACCTGGAATCCATGGCAAAACTCCCATTGACGTCAATAGGTTTCAAGCCAGATGTTTACTCGGGCTAGAAATGAGGTCCAGTTCTTAAGCTTGGATGTGGATCCAACTTCCCCAATGTCTGGGGTTGTTCTGGATCATGGGTTTGGTTTGGTCTATTGGAGAGACATGGGCTATCTGTGAAGTTTGGAGGATGGTCCAAATTTTCCCTAAGTTTAGGGGGGCAGGAAAGGAGTTTCAAATATGGGGGTTGGGATCTGGCCTGAATTCAAGTTCAAATTGCAGCTAAACCAGTGTTTCTCAAACTGGGGTCGCCGCTTGTGTAGGGAAAGCCCCTGGCAGGCTGGACCGGTTTGTTTACCTGCCCCGTCCACAGATCCGGCCGATCGCAGCTCCCACTGGCCACAGTTCGCCGATGCAGGCCAATGGGAGCTGCTGGAAGCAGAGGCCAGTACGTCCCTCGGCCTGCGCCGCTTCCAGCAGCTCCCATTGGCCTGCAGCGGTGAACCGCGGCCAGTGGGAGCCGCGATCGGCCGGACCTGCGGACGGGGCAGGTAAACAAACCGGCCTGGCCCGCCAGGGGCTTTCCCTACACAAGCAGAGACCCCAGTTTGAGAAACACTGAGCTAAATCTTTTAAGCCTGATTCTCATTTACACTAAGGTTCTTTTACACTGCTGTGCCAATGTAAATGTAATTTACATCCACATTGAGATTGGAGCAGGCTACAGGATCGTTAGTGTGAATGAGAATGAAGCATTCCTCTGAGACTCAGCAAGAGAGAGAGCATTGAAATCTGCCTCAAGGTGATTTAACAAAGTTGGGAGATTAAAAACAGCCCGTTTTGTACATGGGGAAACAGAGCCAGTGAGATTAAGGATCTTGCCCAATATCATTGAGCGGGGAAAAAAATGCCACTATCAGATGCCCAGCCTACCCTTTCTGCCCCATTCTAGGCCTGACTATGGCTTTGGGTTGCACCTCAATTCTCTTTTGTGTCATTTATTTGAAAAGTGGCTAGTTCTCATGGATGTTAAAACCACTTATCTATACTTGAAAAAGATAGGGACCCTAAACAGTAACTGTATGTCATGAAGCATTCCATTACCTTTCAGAATGGGAGAGCAAGGTCCACAATGCTAGTAAAAATAAAAAGCCAAACATTCAGGATTTTCAAACCCTTTCAGTTTTGAGATAGATGTAATAACTTTTCTAAGGTTGGACATCCCCCTGAGTAATGCTTGGGTATTTTCTTTTCTATTCTCCGTCACACACTCAATTTTGTTCTTGAAAGAATTTTCTCTGTGATTGGGGACCAAAGGCCAGATTCAGATCTCAGTTACAATGGGATAAACCCACAGCAATTGAAGTTGCTCCAAATTTACACCCTTGTCTCTAAGATCTGAATCGACTGACAAATGCTAGCATGTTTGAATTCATGATTACTTCCTTAATTCTGCTATCAAATGGGTCTTAGAGCACACGTTCTTCTAGCCACATTGCATGCAAAGGAAATTAAGGGTTCACTACATTGCTATGCACTGCATTTTGATTGCCTCTTTCCATTGGAGAGGGATTATTTTACAAGCCTGTCTTTCCTCTCAAAGCATGGGGAAAACATGTGAGTTCTAAGGTCAGGGGCATTAGTTTAATAAAATGAAAAAAAAGGGGGGGAGGGGGAGAAAAAGTCTTTACACTTCTATACCATCTGGTTACAAAGGACAGCAATTAAAAAGTGCAGAATGCAGCATCATATGATAGGGACTTACCTTCTGTTCCTTGCCAATATTTTACAGAAATATACAGACTAACACAGCGCACTCTCTCTTTGCAAAGATGAAAATGTGCAATAAGCTCATATTAAATAATTGAAAAGACTGCACGCAATTCCCATATGTGGTTTGGCATTTGGAATGAGACTGTATTAAGTCACCTCTACTTTGTTAATGGTTGGTCTCTTCCCAAGAACAATGAGTGTCTCACTGCCTGCCGTCCTTCAGGGTACATGTCAGTATTTACCATCATCCTGTCCATTCGCTAGCTTGACAAAACAGTAGCAAGATGTCGCAAGTGGCGTTCCTACCAGGTGCTGGCATAAATGACTGTATCATCAAGAAAAATGACTGCATTGACCATATGCTCACAGAACAGCAAGCCAGTTCGGTGTGTGTGGCTAGATCTGGGTGAATGATAAGCAGCATTTGTGATACGTTAGTGGAACTCCCAAAGAAATGGGAAATCTGGTATGAACAGAAGAGGCTATTACTATTCATTGCACAAACTGGAGCTCAAATATAGCCCCAAACAGCTTTTTCATGATGCATGTTACAGTGTCAAGTGGGTGAAAAGCTAATACAAGAATCACCAGGATTTGCTATACTGTTTTGCAAGCATAGCGTGTTAGGCCTGTTATTTTCAAGGGGACAGATTCTGATTCTCATTACCCCAGTGTAAATTCAAAGTAATAGAATCTTGACTCTAGCCCCTAATGACCAACACCCCCTAGGGATGCCTAAATCTGCCATCTGTGTTTTCCCACTATTTATTCCAATCATCTGATCTGAAAAACACCATTTTTGTCTCACCTTCAAGACACGGGGCCACATCCTCAACTGGTGTAAATCAGCGTAGCTCCACTGATGCCAATGATCATAAACATCTTCCCTACAAACAAAGTATTTGATTAAGTGCTGGAATGAATTCATGTGAAAACAAAGAAATTAGGAGCAACAGACTGCAGTACCAGTTTTCAACAGGCAAGCCTCATACAGGTCTGATTAGAAACCCACTGAAATCCATAAAAAGAATCATATGGACATCAATGAGCTTTGGATCAGGCCGATAGAATCTGAACTCACAAGTTAGTGAGAGATACTGAGTGCTCCAGGGAGATACTGAGCACACACAGCTCCAATTAACATCCCACAGTGCGTTCACTATTATTATTTCTTTATATTACATAGTGCTTAGAAAACCCAGCTGAGATCAGAGCGCTATCATGCTAGGAGCTGTACAAACTCATAGTAAGATGGCCCATGCCCTAAAGAGCTTGGCTACAGAATGAACTTCCAAAGGTGATCAGGTAAATCTAGTGTGCCATCTTTAGGGAATGCTGCCAAACCTCTTTGGAAAACAAAACAAACAAACAAACAAACACCTTTCCATGATAGCAAGAATGACAATCAAAACATAAACTACCTCTTCCTACCTAACCCAAAAGCAGAGAAACAACCAATCAAAAACAACAAACAAACAAACAAACAAACAACGCTACCCCAAGCAGAATTTTCACCCAGAAAGGTCAGAAGGGACAGAGGTTCCATAAAACCCAATAGGGACTTTGCTAGTGCTATGGATTTTATATGGAAGGTGCTCAGATACCACAATGATGGACCCCTATATAATAGCTTATGGTAGACTGATAAACTGGACAGAAACATTGGATGTTAGTGTGTGTGTGTGTTTTATGAGCCTGGCTAGCATAAGTGTCCCACTGGATCAAGGAGTCCACTCACAGGGAAAGGGGCAGAGGACTGAGATTAAATGTCACTAGTGTCCTACTATGGCCATATTGTACATGTCAATATGTAACCCCTTAGGGCTTACAAAAGTTGATGAAAACAGAAGATGTCTGGACATTAAAACAGACCAGTCCCTAAGGCTAACAACAGTAGTGAAAAGCAACAAAGAGTCCTGTGGCACCTTAAAGACTAACAAATGTATTGGAGCATAAGCTTTCGAGGGTGAATACCCACTTCGTCAGACGCATGTAATGGAAATTTCTAGAGGCAGTAGTGAAAAACGGCCCCCTGTACTGGAAAGGATAAAATAACTTCAGTTTCTACAGGATATTAAAAGATGCTGGGAGACTAAATTGGATCCTGTGGTACCATAAGTATAAGGTTTCATGAGAATATTTAAATAACTCTCAGGTAAACAGTTTGCAGACGTATGGGCATATTGAGAATCATGCAGTTTAATTTCCTTTTAAATTATACTGGCCCTGTAAACAAGATTCTGTATGTTTATTTATTTATTTTTTTGTTAGAGGGTAATAAACTGGAATGGATAGTTAGAAGAAGATGAATTAGCAAGAGTACTTTTACAGTTAATTGTCAAGACTTATTTTAGAATGCACAATGCCAGGTGCGATTTCAAGTGCTCCTCCTGCCATGCACTTCAGTCAGGCACTGTGCAGACACATGTGGGCGATTCATGGCCAGCAGACCAGCAAAGGGGAGTTCAGACAGAAGGAGGAACAGAAAACTTATTTAAGCAAGACCAAAAAATGTAATCTGATGGACACCTCTCAAGCTGCAAACTCCACTTTGGAGACAAAGGGACCAATTCTGATTTTGGTTACACCAGTAGAAATCAGAAGCAATTCCAATGAACTATACCATGAGTAGGAACAGAACACGAGCCATACAACTCAAAATAAATAAATCATAACTTCAGTGCAAAGTAAGGCTTCTAGCTATCGGCACAGAGCCTGATCCAGCAAAGACTCCCGCAAGTCAGTAACTTTCAGTTGTGCTGTTGCTCTCATTGGGATTACTTACAGATATAAGTGTTCACAGGATCAGACACATCACTAACATTTTGGGGCCTGATTCTCCACGGCCCTGAAACTTGTGCAGTCATTTATATCAGTGACAAATGGGTATAAAACATTATCATTCTGATCTGGTAGCATTTTACAACCACTTTGTGGACGTCTAAATAACATACAAGGTGCAAGGCACTAAGGATCAGATCCCCTTTGTTCCTCTTTCATGAGATAATTTTTACAGACGGATTCTTGACATCATTGTATCCAGTGGTGGCTAATTTACCACTGACCCATGATCTCATGTAGCTTCCTTTGAGCAAAACAATTATTCAGAAAGAGACCGATTCTGCAACATTACTTTTGTCTCAACTAAGGTGTAAAGCTGTATTGTTAGAAGATGTTAGTTTACACAGATTAACTAACACATTCTAAAGAACTATTGAACACTAGGCAGAATATGATTTAACATGTGCTAAACTGGGTGAGTTAAAACCTAGGGTCCCACTACAAGCTTAAACGTAATGATCTAAGCAGGTGTTAAAGTATACACTGCCTAGTCTACACTACACTTTTAGACCGTGTAGCTACTGCATTCTAACAACATACCTTTAAATCCCAGTCAAGACACTTTTCTATTACCTAATAGATCAGTCACCCAAAGAAGAATTAGGATGTCTGATATGCAATCTGATTCAAATTGCTATCATTTTTGTTATCATAATGAAGATGTTTTCCTTCCCTCACACCCTCCCTTCACGCTTTCTGCTGTCAATTACTTTCAGTAAACACTCTGTCACAGCACTTTTTAATACCTTCATCACAATGCAGAGGGAATGGGTTCCCATAGCACGTCACGCAAGAAAGTGGTTGCTTAATTACCTGCCAGTTTTATCAGATATCTGAAATCATCATTCATAATATAAATCAACTTCTACAGGGAAAATTAACATTTCATTTAAAATATCATCAGGGTGTTCAAACCACATCAGCTCCCACTCAATTACTGCAAATGTGGGAGAATACTTAATTGCAATTTGCAACTCAAATGGCTGGGTTTTGTTTTGTTTTCTAATTCAGTTTGTATTTATTTTTAAGGCATTATGGTTTAATTTGTTTTTAATGAGTAAAAGCTATTCTTGGATGAAGTTAAGGAAAACACCAAAATAAATCATAGCCTTGCTGAAAGAAACTTGCTTCCAAGAAACTGATTCATAGATTTGCAGATTTTAAGGCAGAAGGAATCATTGTGATCATTCAGTCTGACCTCCTGCATACCACATGCCATAGAACTTCTCCAAATTAGTTCTTGTTCGATCTAGAGTGTATCTTTTATCAGAATATCCAACCTTGATTAAAAAATGGTCAAGGACAGATTCCAGCACAGTCATTGGTAAATTGTTCCAAAGGTTAATTACCTTCACTGTTAAAAATCTGCACCTTAATTCCAGGGTGAATTTGTCTAGTTTCAACTTCCAACTATTGGGTCTTGTTATACCTTTGTTTGCCAGATTGAAGAGCCCTCCAATTATTAAAATTTGTTTCCATTTTTATCCCAATGTAAGACAAAAAAATATATACTTTCCTGTCCCACTGCAATGCTACATTCATTCTATCAAAGCTAATAGTGCCTCTTTGTTAAATTACTATTAATAGATCTGAGTTGGGGAAAATGGGGAAGGGGGGGAAGAGAAAGGGAATCATGGTTTTAAGTTTCCTCTCTTTTCCACATTTTGAAATTTGAAGTTTTGAAATTCATAAGTGTATGATCAGCTCTGTACTTGGTAAAAATAAAATACAACAATAAATACAAAAGGAAAACGATTGAACATTTCTGTCAAATAATTTTCCACTTTCCCCCCTAATTTCAGAATTTGAAGTTTTGTCTACATTTTGAAATTTGAAAAATGTTGACCAGCTATAATTAAAGACTAGTTCCCAATCTATATTCCTTTAGGGAAACTAGTAGGTTAGAGGTGCAGGACTATTCAGAGAATCACCCAAGTATGTATCAGCATGAGGAGCTCCTCCCATGTCCAGCCTTTCCTGCCACCAACTCAAACTTCTAACATCAAACCTATCCCATCACTGTTGTTAATCATTATTATTGCTATTGCTGTTATAGTATGGTAGCAGCTAGGAGTCATGGACAGGACCATTATACTGCAGTAGTACCTAGAGGTCTCAACGAGGTCAGGCATCATTGTACTAGGCGCTACGCGAACACAGAACAAAAAGACAGTCTGCCTCAAATTGCTCATCTTTTTTCACTTCCCCTTCTCTTCACTATCAGCCCCTCCAAGTGCCTAATATAGCTCTGCTGCTCTCCTCAGCCCCCTTTGGCGTTTCTCCCTGCCTTTACCAGGGGCTGCCAAAAGAGAACACCACTGCCTGCCACTCCCTGTCGGCTAATTAAGTTCTGTAGCTGCCTGATCCAAAGCCCACTGAAATCAATGTGAGTCTTTCAGAGTAAGCACTTAAGGGAAGAGTCCGTCATTCTCTGTGTGTTTGTGCAGCATCTTGACAGTGGCTTCTGGCCTGGTTGAGGCCTTTAGGCTCGACTGCACTATAAATGTTAGCTAATAATCATCATCATCATTCCCTGGGAGAGCTGATCCTCCACGGCTCCAGTGAAGTCAACGTGAGCTGCAGACGCTCAGCCCTTCTGAAATCAAGCCTTGAATGTTTACATAGCCCTTCAAAGATTAGATTAAACTCTCTCAATACAATGTTTTATTTTGGGGAGGCTGCAAGGGGGAAAAAGTCCACAGACCTTTTCTCTAAAGAAACATGATTTGTCTCACTGCCGTATCTGCACACATTCTAGACTGACCCCATTGATTTTCTACACACACACACACACACACACACACACACACACACACACACACACACACACACACACACACACACACACCTGTTCTTTTTCTCGCTTTCCCCCGTCTTGTTACCCTGCCCATGACACACACAGTCAGAGTCAGTGTGTGTGCCCATGACACACACACTGATCAATTGGCCAGTGAATTCCTTTGCTAGGAGATTATTGCATGATTGCCTGGTGATCAGGCTGAGATTCAAAAATCATTAACCATGCTCACCCCATATTCATGTTGGCCACATATAACAACATAGAAACTATTGCAATGCTACATTATTTAAAGGGCCATTAACTGATTTTTTTTTAAATTCCATTTTCCTATAGAGTGCCCATTCAATACTATGCGCCTATCTTTACATCAAAAGTTACTGTAAGGATTCTTCTACTCCCCCGGTTATGTTTAGAAAGATCTATTGGGCTTGATGCCGCTGAGCACCAAAAAACATGCTCAGGTCACCTCTTGTCTCCACACCGCTTTCTCTCTGTGCATACACCTGCCAGCTCCTGGCTAATTCTTCTCTTTCCATCTCAGCCACGTTGGTTGCTGCTATTACTGGAAATCATCCTCTTGCAGGACACCACTGTGAACACGATCAATAAACCACTTCTGCTGGGGGGCAGATGCTTTAACAGAGAGGGCACTCGACTGGAACTCAGGAGACCTGGGTTTTATGCCCAGCTCTGGCACTGACCTGCTCTGTGACTTTGAACAAGTCACTGCCCCTTTCCCCTCTCAGAGCATGTGTCTGTCTTGTCTGTTTGGATTGTAAGCTCGTCAGGACAGGGTGTCTCTCTCATCATGTGTTTGTGTAGCATCTAATGGGGACCTAATTTTGGTTTGGGGCCATTAGAGTATACTGTCATGTAAACAAACAATAATAAGGGTTGTACTCAATGTGCTTCCGAATGCTCAAAGTCAACAAATGAGGAGGAAAGACCCCAAATTCTCAAATCTCTTTCAGTTTATAGTCCTCTTTAGAGGTCACTTGTAACAATGATGGGTGGAGATGTTTCCAAGGGAAATACGATTTTCAAGGTGCTGGGGATACTTGAAAAGCTCTGGGGCCAAAACCGTCTCTCTTTGCCGTTGTCAGAGTTTGGTGGTGTTCCCCCCTGAAGTGATCATTTGCAGCATGACCGAGGGCCTGATCTGTAGCCCATTGAAGACAATGGGAGTCTTTACAATGATTTCAGTAGAGTTTGTATCAAGCGCTGTGTTTTATTTTTGCCTGACAGGAGGTCAAGCGTAAAAGCCGGCAGGCATTATGTGAAAAATAGTATTAGGATCATGGCCATAGCAGCACTAGGAAAATTACCATCAAATGCAGACTTTAAAACAAAGTTATCTCCCTTTCTGAAGGATATTCTGTATTCCAGCTTCTGGGGGAAATTCTGCAGCCTGTGTATACAGGAGGTCTGACTGGAAGATCACGGTGGTCCTTGTCACAGGATGGCTCCTGGTTTACTTCTCTTAATACTCTTGTAAAGAGTTATGCGCATAAGTATCTTTACTCCTAAGAGTAATCCCAGTAACTTCTATGTGTAAATCTTTACAAGGTCAGCTTTCCCCCTCAGAAAGTAGCAGTACAGTTTGAGGTGAGTCATGGCAGTCATCTCACAGAATCAGTGTTTCATCTTTTATGTAAGTAAGCAATATTTTATATGTTGGGGACAAGAAGTTCTTCTAATATGCTTTTGCTTCCCTTCCTAAGCTTCTTTATTCCACTTTTCATTTCGCAGAGTACTTTGCATGCAGCTGATCACAGTAAATAGCTCTTGGCAGATTCTTGCTGGTAATAACAATATAACTGTATGAAGGGTGATTTCATATCAAACAGGAAGCATGACTTTTAAACCCCCAGGGCATACCTGATTTTAACCCAATCTGACAGACAACATCCCATGCTGTACAACCACCAATATTTCTGCAAGAATTCACAAAAGAAAGTTGTGTGCATAGAAAAATGCAGGTATAAAAGATACACACGGAATGATCCTCGGCTGATGTCAATCACTCTAGCTCAGTCAGTGAAACGATGATGATTTACACTAGTTGAGGTTCTGGCCCATACTTCGTAAGTTCTTTTGGGGCCGGGACTGTCTTTTTATTGTATGTACAGTGCTTAACTGCAGTGGGATTCTAATCCCAAATCAGGGCGCCTTCATGCTACCATAACACAAAGAATAAACAACAATAAAAAGGTAACACTGTGAGTAAATTATTATTCATTAGTAGTCATTAGTAGGGCGTTGGACTAGATGACCTCCTGAGGTCTCTTCCAACCTGATATTCTATGATTCTATGATTTCTGATAGGGCTCTTTTCAAGCAGAAAAGGCAGCACAATCCCTGTCTCACACAGCTCATAAACTCTACATAGCCACGCAGGCTGGGATTTTTAAAGAAGCCTGTGGGAGTTCAGGGCCCAACTCCCACTGAATGGGGCATCTAACTCCCTTAGGTTCCTTCAAAAATCCCATCCACACGAAGTAGAGGGAAAAGATACAATGGATTAGTAAAGTGATCAAGTTTATGATCTATCACATCCTTGTGCTAAGGAAGGGGGGAAAGGGAAGCAAGCATGGGAGAAGGCTCAGGGAAATTTGTTTAGAGCCTCAAGCTCAACATAACAGACTAGTGGTCTGAACACAGGACTGAGAGGTGGGAACCCCACTGTTCTAATCCTAAACACGGACTCTTCTGCTGTGACCTTGAGCAAGTCATTTCAGTGCCTTAGCTTAAATATCTCCATCTGAAAAGGAAGAACTGCCTCCCAGACAAGTATCCCATGCAATGGACCTCAGTATCTTCTGGTCCACACACAGCCAGACCTGAAGATGATATCCATGGCCATGATCCTGTGAAAATTTATGCATGTCTCTACACTGTATACTGAGTCTGGGCTCTGATTTGAGGTTTGAGCCCAAGCCCCGCTTCCATCTACACACAAATCAGCCTGACTCGGGTCAGCAAGCACTCAGCACAATGGTCCTCAGATCCTGATGAAAGGGGTGGTCAGAGCTTGAGTCCTGCTGTGACGTGGGTCTAAACCCTGTCATTATGCAGTGTGGATACAATGCAAGGCACAGATCCGAGTCAGAAGGTCTGCATAGTGCAGTATGGACGCATTAGCATAGTGGTGAAACCTGAGTCCAGCAATTGTAAGTTTAGGTTTAGAATGCAATGTGGACACTCAAGTGTGGGTTTGGAAACACAGAGTCCACAAGCCTGGGTCCCACAGACCTGGGATTACAATGCAGTGTAGACATACCTTGCGAGGTAAACTTGCTTTACAGTGAAAACTTAAAAAGCTCAGTCTATTTAGTTCGTCAAAGAGAACATTAACAGGTGACTTGGCCACATCTACAGGTCTTCTATGATGGGAAGATTTCTGATAGCAGCGGTCTCTCTAGTCTAGCAGACAACGGCATGAAACAGGCAGTTGTGGCTAGACAAACTCAAACTGGAAAATAAGGTGCAAATTTATAAGAGTGAGGGTTATTAACCACCAGAACCACATTCCAAGGGACTTGGTGGTTTCTCCATCACTAGAAGCCTTTCTGAATGACATGCTCTAGATTGGTCAGAGCTTATTGAGCTTGATACAGGAATTACTGGGTGAAATTTATATAGCTAGTGTTATGCAAAAAAAATTAGACTAGATGATCATAATGGTTTCTTCTGGCCCTGAATTATTTTAACTTTATGCAAGTGAGAGTAGCCGCATTAATGTCAATGGGTTTGCTCCTGTAAGTAAAGTTACACGTGTCTAATGTTTGCAGGATTGGGTCCCAAATCTATACGAGTTATCCCAACACCTCCGGTCTAAAACCTGGTGCCTCCATGAAGGCAATGAAGGAGACTGCCTCGAATGGGAACAGAATTTGGCTCGCAGTACCATTCCAGAAGTCTTGTAATCATTAAAGCACTTGGTTCTTAATGGAAAGCATTTCCCCTAAAGAGTAATGTGCCAGTGCCTCTTTTGCTCATTTGCATTTAGATGGCAAGTAGAAAATATTTTCTTTGCAGCATAGTCATCTCCCAGTTCTTCTCCATTTGAATATTTCTGCCCTAATTAATGTCACTTAGTGTGACATATTATTCCGTATTCCGCACAGCAGTTGTAAATTATTTACTTGTAAAACATGTTGACTTTTCACGAGTTGTTTGTACAGTAAGCATTGCACCATCTAAACTGTAGGGGGAGAGAAAAATCAATCATTTATAATAATACTCAATAGGAGCTTTACCACATACATTATATCCATTTTTATGTCTTACACAAATAGCGGAGGCCATTACTTTGGATTTTTATTTTCTGAAGGGAATTAGAAATTCACTGGTACCTCCTGCTTCTCTCAATCTGCCTCAGAACTAACAATTCAAAGGTGTTTTGGAGCTTGTTTTTTAAGTTGCTAATTACAACAGCAACACATTAATAAAATATTTTATAACACTATTCATTAAGAGTGCTCTTTATAGTAAGTAAATGTCTAATTTGAATTTAATTTAATGTGTCCAGCCTAAGCAACAATATAGCATCTAGCTAATCAAATAGTAGTCATATTTAAACGTAAGGAGTATTTCACCTACTCTACAGGGTTTACCTATAGCAAGTTAAAAAACACTGGATGCAGCTGATTTTCAATAAACTGGAACAAATTAATTTTGTTGTTTAAGGACGTACATGTTTCCCCACCTAGCAAAGGCTATCCACACTTGAATATTAATTATTCTCCTCATAAGAACGTGAATGATACATTCACAAAGAACACATTTATAGCATCCGTCATACTCAGCTGATTTATGTTTCTTGCATATTTATGTCCCTTCAGTATTTCTGTACCTAGAGTAAAAATGACATCGCAAAGAGCACAAGCGTATGTCTGTCAACTATAATGCCATGGATTAAGCCTTTCCCACAACACTGAGATGGTGGTATCCTGTGTGATGGATGATCTGCGTTCAGTGGTGGATCTGAGGCAGTTTTCCATACTAATACTAGGTCTGTCAGCCGCTTTGGGATATCTAAAAGATCATCTAAAGCTTTGAGGTAAAGACTGTGGTCGACAATTCTGCTCCTCACACACAGTGAGTCTTTTGATCACAAAGGTAAAGCTCGTCTGTGCAGGAGTCAGAGTTTTTGCGTGGGGGGGGTGGCTGAATAGGCTGGTCCAAGTCTGTGAAACTAGGGACTAAGGACCATCACAAAACTCACCATCTTCCACTCCAAGTGCAATACAAGCATCTGCAAGCTAGCCTGTTAGGTTCACAATATAAAAAGGCAAAGTCCTAGTTATTGGATATAGAGGGAGTCATGCTGGGAGTCACGGATCTGAATCTTAAAAAAACAAAACAAAACAAAACAAAAACACCACACAAGGCTGAAGTTCAATTCAGGAAAGAGCAAATTGTATACCCAGTTATTTTATTTCAGAACAGCTTCAACATGTCACCAATGTAAAGCTTATCAATTAAATTATCATTAACGCAACTTTGAATATTGCTTCCTCATTTAGGGCCTTATATTTAATTAATTAGTACTACAAGATTCAACCAAGACCCGGGAACATATTTTTGTTCTGTCTGTACAGCACCTAACACTGTGGGGTCCCTGATCCTAGGTGCTCCAATGGTATAAATACATACATACATACATACATAAATTATAATGATGATTCTACGTAATACAGAATGAGAGACATTCTGTCGTAGATCCTCAAAGTTACCTTGAAATCAATGGGAGTTAGGTACCTACATACCTTTGAGTTTCTGCATCTCCCTACCTAGAAGATCTATCACCTCTGTATTCGAGACCACTGAAGTCATTGGGAATCTTTCCATTAAATCAACGGGCTTTGGATCAGACCCTAGCTACCAATCATGTTGTCAGCCACTATAATGCAAAGCGGAGGACAAGAAATAAATGAATTTAGACAAGAATCTTGAGTTATGATTGGGGTTTTTTATTCTATTAAAAAAGGTTTTGAAAACTATAAAGAAAGATTAGGGGAGACAAAGATTTTTGTTTTCCTCCCCACAAATAGGATGATTACTTTTCTTGTCAGAAGTAATTGTACTGTCAGAAAAGCCAAAGATGTTTCAGTCCCTTAACTGGCTTTGAAGAGAAAGATAATAACCATCAGCAGCCAGTTGTTGTTCCGGAAACATTCTAAAAAATGGTAATACCTGATACAAAGAGAAAAGGCTATTCCACAGAATATCCGGTTTTAATTAAAGAACCTCCAGGGGCTATGTAAAATGTTTATTTAATTTTGAAGGATACATTCAGAAACATGTTATTAGCACTGCTCTCCAGTGAGACAAGTGGGTGAGAGAATATCTTTTACTGGACCACGTCTGTTGGTGAGACAAGCTTTTCCACTCACACAGAGCTCTTCTTCTGATCTGTGAAACGTACTCAGTGTCACAGCTAAATACACAGATTGTTTAGCACAAGTAGTTAATGCATATTTCAAGGGAGACACTGACACTGACATGGCTATTTATAGCCATGCTAGCTGGATGTACAATGGCTGCACTCTACACACCACTATAAATGTTCACATACCCTGAAATTAAAATATATACAATTTCTATAGTTTAAGAGAGAGATCTGCAGACCTCCAGATAGCATGGCTCCGAAGCTAGGAAAAACAAAGCCTTCCTTCCAAAAGTCTGAATTCGCTCACGCATGCAAGGGTTTCATGATAATCAGAAGCTGCAATCTTTCACGCATTTTCTTTTCCCCTCTTGGTTTCCAGAATGGCCTGGGTTGTGATGCTGTTACTGAAGCGTGTAGTATTAGTGTGCATGGCAAAGTGTCTTTTACACATGCACTCAGGGAGAAGGGAGAATAAAGGAAGGTTTGGGGCTTCCCTTTATTGTGCTGAATGATAAACTAACATAGTAAACTCAGCCCAACGAAACATTGCTATGGGAATTTCAGATACACAGCGTAGGCCTAGCTTGTCATCCTTGTTCACCTGTGTAACCCCACTAAAGACAATGAGATTTCTTGCCTGATTCTGGATTAGTCAAAGGATTGGGCCCTAAAATGGGCGCACACAGGAGAAATATGCTGTTGTAGAAGAGCAGTTTAAATTAATCTCCCATCCAGACTTCAGCCGGGAGGCTGCTTAAGTGTATCAGGAGATGGATATGCAGAGGGGAACAAAGCTATTAGAGGGAAGCTGTTAGAGAATCTAGGAAAGCCCTGAATTCTCCACTGTGGAGTTTTTTGCATCTCTCTCTTATACATCTCGTGCAGGCCACTGTCAGATACAAGATACTGGGCTAGATGGACCACTGGTCTGACTCAGTACGGCAATTCCCACATCTCCTCAAATGACACCTTGCAATACAGAAATGAAGCAGAATTTTGAATAGCCGTCACTGCCCCTATTTACAAAACGGTACTGGGACAGTGATAGCATTTGACAGTCATGCTGCCTACAACTCATTTGACTGATTCCAAAAGAGCTCGTTTCCTGACCAGGCTTACGACATAAGTGAACATAGATTCTAGAGATGTCCTTATACAGTCCTCAACACTGTAGTTTCTCAGCACCTTCCAGAAGTGCTTTAGGTGACAATGACTAGTAAGAAAAATGCATTCACTTTGATGGCTTGATTGTGTTATTGAGCATTGGCCTGTAAATCCACCAACCCTCCCTGTAAATTCAGAATTTCTATCCCAGAACTCAGCCAAAGAACCTGCTCTTATAGGCACACCTTCTCTCAGCTGGAGGAAAACACCACCCCTGATTATTTTATCTCCAAAGATCAGCAGCTGTGGAGGAAAATTTAGCCTGGGTAATTCTCACAGTGAAGCTAAGACAAGTAGGAAAACATACTGTCCCATCTTTTCTATGGGTGCCTGTGTATACAGAATCAGTCCCAAAGGGACTTCAAGGAAAATCATGTCACCATATCCTGCAGACTGAATGCTGGTAGAACTTCTACTGAGCTCATGGACTGAGTGAGGATGTTACTCTACACAGGACTCCACCTGGGTCCATGTGGATAGAGGGATGGTACAGTATACAGGCACTGGCAAAAATACATAGATTTTTACCTGTGGAGTTGCACATGCCTGACAGATCCTTAATCACAAAAATGCTAGTGGATACTGCAATAGCAGTTGCCAGTTTTTTCCTACTGATATACTGAGCCGAACTCCAACGTACTTTCTTACTCAAGCAAAATCCTAATGGAGTGAGGGAAAAAAAGTTGTGGTGCCAGATACTTCACTCCTTCCAAGTTATACTTGATGTAGAAATGGGGGGTCCTTAAGCCTCCTTTGCAACTCTGTTCTTCTCTGCCCAGATCCCCACATAAGTTAGAATTAACCTCTAACTTATGCTTTGCTGCAACAGCGTTTTACCTGAAAACAACCAAATTATGTGTTCTGGCCATGCTCCTCGCATCCCTGACACATATGCCTACATTCTCATTCAATTTGAGAAGCAGTGTGGAGTAAAGCCATTCTACTTTCTAGATGCCACCTGGACAATCCCATCATGAAGAAGGACTGGGTCCACTGGCTATGTGGTCCCTTTAGTGTGACAGAGTGGCAAAAATGAACCCAACACAGCACAGAATCCAAGAGTACAGCTCAGATAGTCACTCAACATTCTCAGGCCCCACCTCTGCAACATTTCACCTGAACTCTGAGCAGAGTTAGGAAACACAGTGGTTAATAAATACACAACAGCCTACCTACCCTAAAGCTTACAACCTTTATCACTAATGAATCAACGCCCTAGCATTTTAACACGGGTCCCATTTTTGCAAGTGTCTACAGGACCAGCAAATAGATAGAAATTGGCCTATTCGACCCAGCTACTTTTATAACAGAATTATGAATAAGCACATGAATTACATCACACAGAAGTTTATGGCATTTAGCATATGGAGAAGCCATTTGATATTTACCATTCAATTCAACCACTCTGTGTCAAAATGTTTATTATAAAACTTCAACACAAGGCAAAAATATAGAACCTGTGGCCCAAGATGATTCACCAATACTTTTAATATTTTGATCAATACATGTCTCTCCATGAAATACGGTGGCAACAAAATCTGTGTTGTCTTGATATAATCATCAATGAAACACTATGGTTCAGATATAAGCTTTTCATTTACTTGGAGCTTTAAGAAATGCCTTTGGATTCATGCTATAAGTTAACCTATTTTCTCTGTCACAACTGGTATACATTTAAAACAGCTATATATTCCCATTGAGACTTAAAACACCATTTGATCTAATTCTGCCTGACATTTACCCCTCATCCAGAAAGGGGTTTAGAGGACCTAAGTGGCTGAAGTGTAATTAGCACTGAACCAAAAATTTCCGCCTGATGAATAACAGTTTAGATTCAGGGGCCTCAAAAGTTAATAAACAATGTCCCTATGAATATATAATTCATTCAGAATGACACTGAGTCATTCTTATGCTGCACGTTCCTACACTAATCTAAATGACATGATAAATAATTTAGAAATCAATTTCAGCTACAGTATGTCCAGTTTATGATTTACGTATAAACAACATCAAAGATACTTGAGCTTCCTATTATAGCCCAGTTAATTTATCAGAAGACAGAGTAATGCATTAACCTATGAAATGTCACAGTATTCTGATCTATTGTAGGTTTTAAGAGGTAATGGCATGTTGGAGGATAGTAGGACTATGAACTATAAAGAAAATAGACAGAAAAAAGTTATTTCCTTTTGCAGTGGAAAGTAAATATTTGAGATAACGGAAACTGGTCAAGCGGTGGGCAAAAGATCCCATTTAGAAAAAAAGCTTATTCATAAACATTCTTCAATACATAAAGTAAATAAAAACAAGGAAGATTGCTCTTGTAGTAAAGGTTGCGGATTGGGGCTCTCGGGATCTGGCTTCCATTCCTGGCTCTGCCACAGACTTCCCGTGTGACCCTGGGCAAGTCACTTAGCCTCTCTGTGCCTCAATTCCCCCCCCACACAACCACCACCTCTAAAACTGGGATAATATTACTTCCTCTTCCCACTTTTTTTTGTCTTTGTCTATTTAGATAATAAGCTCTTCAAGAAAACTATGTGGCTGGTCATTGCCTAGATCAATGAGACCCCGATGTTGGTTGGAGCCTGTATGTGCCAAAACAAATAGTAATGGCATCTTGGTCTCTGGGGAAGGGACATGCATAATTCATGCTCTGTGAAGTACTGATTAAATCTTTATAATAATATAAACCATTTTAATAATTCATCTCAAATTCTCAATCCCTTTGCTAGGTTTGATTTATTTCATTCTAAAATGCTTTGCAAAGGACCCTTATATGGGATATAGCTGCGCTTATATATACAGTATTTGTGCACTGCAGAAGTGACATCTTAGAACCCCTGTTCTAACCTGGCATCATAAGTGCCCACTGCTCAGCACCCACTGGCAGCCCTGCAGGTCAGCGCCTCCCCTTGTCTCCCACCCGCTGTGATCAGCTGTTCCGCGGCGTGCAAGAGTTGCTGGGGGGGAGGGGAGGGGAGGAGAGTAGCAGGGCGGGGGCAGAAAGAGGCGTGGGAAGGGGGCAGAAAGAGGCGGGGTGGGAGTTTGGAGGAAGGGGTGGAGTGGGGGCAGGGTCTGGGGCAGAGCAGGGGTCAAGCACAGAGTAAGTCGGCGCCTATGCCTGGTATAGTATAGGTTCACTGAAAAAACAAGTCCGGTGGTCTACAGCCAAACCCCAATCTTTGAATGAGTTCAACACACACACACAATTGCAGTCAGTGGGCTGTGCACATTCCCAGGGTTCTGCCCACGTGGAATCCATTGCAGGTCTGCGGTCCTAGTTGGCAGTGGGCATCTGTCTACTTTACACACTGACCGTTTAATTCCTAGGCTTCGATTTCTGTCTCTTTGCTAACTTTACTTTTCACACTAACAGCACACAGGAATGCATACTGCAGGCAAACCTCTGATTGTAATGTAGACATACCATGAGTTCTTTTAATAGGTTCTTGTGAGGCACTTTGTTACAGGCTTTCAGACAGTCTGAATAAATTATGTTTTCTAGGTCTCCTCTAGCCACTGTTATAAGGACTTGCTCAAAAAACTTCCACCGGATTAGAAAGAAGTGATTCTTGTGTGCAGAAGCAGTCTAGCATGGGTTGTCCCTATAGATTGATAGATTCCAAGAAGGGACCACTGTGATCATCCAGTCTGACCTCCTGTATAACACAGGCCATAGAACTTCCCAAAAATAATTCCTAGAGCAGATCTTTTACTTAAAAAAAAAATCCAATCTTGATTTTAATCTAACTATGATGCCAAGTTGAACATAAGATGGTGTTAAACAAGTACAAGGCCCTATATTTTAAACAGGTCCTATATTTTACTTGCCTTCTTCCTTTAATGAGTTATCTAGTTACATCTATAGTTTGGCCTTCGGCTGACACTTTGCCTTACAGGCCTCAAAAAAAGGACAGCTTCATTTGTGTGTCATCTAATAAAATCTAGCAATTTACAAGTTACTAAAAGTGATATTTCAATCAAACCAGAAGAAAAGATCAGTACCAACAGCTGCAGCAGTGAAGGGAAGTTGAAAGCCATTATATGATTTACCAAGCATCAGTGAGCAAGCTACAACCCTCCGTTATTCCATTCAAGCAGATGATTTTTTTCTGTTAAAAAAGCCACTGCTTCATCGCTGATGACCCCAAAAATGACATTTTTTTTGCTTTTATTCCCTTCCTGCATATTTACAAGCCAAAAATGAGATGGGGGTAAAAAGTCAAAGACCATATCTAAACCATCCAGGGAATAGTAGAGCTACTGTAGGATTAAGTGAGCATTCAGTGGGTCTATCTAGTTAATGGCTGCTTGCCACTTCCATCCTGAGCCAGGAGCGCCACCAGCTTTTCTGCCGCCCTAGGCGGCGGAACGCCCTGCCCCGAAATGCCGCCCCCCACAGAGGCGGTGGAAGGTCCCACCGCTGAAATACCGCCACGGTCGCCGCCCCTCAAATTGTAGCGCCCTAGGCGACCACCTAGGTTGCCTAATGGGTTGCGCCGGCCCTGGCCTGAGCCCTGCTATCAGGGGTTAGTGCTCTGCCATTTTAATTGGTATTGGACTGAAATTTGGCATACGAGTTACCAAACACAGGTAGATTTTGTATCCGAAAGGAACCTGTTGACTATCATGGCCTGGTCTTGCAAAGACTTACAGATAAGCTTAACTTTAAGCATGGAAATAGTCCCACTGTATGGGACTACTCACATTTAAAGCTGTGTGCATCAGTCTTTGCAGAATTGGGGTTTGTAAAGTGTTATACTTGAATATTCTGGTCATTCTGGATTGTGGTTTTCTAGAAAATACTTCATGATCAGGGCTCCATTGTACTAGGCACAGTTTCTGCACTGACAAGCATACAAATTACAATCTAAATGGAAATGACAAAGCGTAGGCAAAAAGAAGTATTCCTATTTCCCCTTTTAGAGGTCAAGAAACAGAGACATACAAAGATTAAGTGACTTATCCAAGGTCACCCACTAAGTCTATGGCAGAGCTCAGACCCTGAGAGTAGAGCCCTGTGTTCAACACAAAACAACATGAAATAAAACAACCTATAAAAGGAAAAACATGCCCTGCAATGGTGACTCCTGCAGCTCCTGTCCTACAGGGCTGGGCTGGGTTCTCTGTTTTGGTGATTCAGCCTAGTACCTGTTACCTATTGCGGGTTGCAGTCTGCAAGGTGCTGAATCATTAATGTCAGGTATTAATTCTGATAAGTTGGGTTTAGTCTTTTCCTTGCAAGCAATCCATAGAGGATCAATATATAAAAAAGTATATATGTAATATTGCTTGGCTTACGAGACTAATTTTATTTCTCTACCTGTCATTTAAGATGACATAACTCCCTAATGATGCTGATGACAAGAAGTGAAATGCTAGAAATGAGAACCTTTTCTCATTCACTGAAAATAATTCAGTCGATATCTTGTTTTCTTACAAGTGGCAATTTTCCAGAGTAGGCAGGAAAATTAACCTAGAGCAAAATGCCATCCTGTAATTGCTTACATAATTATAAAATATCAATTTATTTTGTTTGTTCTTTGTAGTTAAGCTAATCTTATTAATGCAGTGTATACATCTACCATATGGGCAAAAGTAAAGGATCTGACCACATACAATTTTCTGTCTTCCAAGTGGCCTTGAATTAATTTCACCACAGACAGGTAATAACATTTTTGAGAAAGATGGAATAATAAAGGCAGTTAATAAAACTGAGCTGTGTTCAGAATAAGTTCACCAAAGAAAACTGAGCCACAGCTCAACAGGATCTTTAAAATGGGGAAAAGGCAGCACTCGGAAGATGCCCCTCTATTTTCCCATGGCGTCTTTAAAAAAATGGAGCTCCATTTTTCTTCCGATAGCAGCCACATTGTCCCTCTCTTTGTCCATTTATTTAGAACAGAGGATGTGACATTAAAAGTGATTTCACTGTTAGTAAGATGCTTTGTAATATGAATAATCTCCCAAACCCTCTTGATTCAAAGCCCTTTTTCGGTTAAGCAACACAGCTTGAAGTTTAAATTTTGAACAGCATTTCACAGAGCACGAGGGAGTCACAAAGAATCATTTTTGAGAATGTAACTTGAAGAGAATCATGATCTGTTTACGGAAATTCCATGAACAGACAAAGAAGTGAATTATTTCCTTGCCTTTAAGAGCCAGCTTGGGAGATTGCTCAGATGGAAGAACTGCTGGGAAGCATGTTAAATTATTCAAATACATTGTCACTGCCACTTGAAATAAGTCGCTCACTCCAACAGATTCCTTTCTTATCAATAGAAAGACCTGCATCTTGGCTTCCAAAAGTAGAAAAACGCTTCCATGTCCATGCAAAGAAACAAAGTCTAGCTTTGAAGCCAGGACTCTCCTACTGTGCAAGTCACCATGCGCCCAACACATCCAGGACAGACACCAACAGAGAAGAAAGTGAAATTCCCTGCAGGTGCAAATCGATGCAGTTCCATTGACTTCCATGGAGTTTGGCCCAATTACACCAATAAAGAATGTCAAGTATCAGGGGGTAGCCATGTTAGTCTGGATCTGTAAAAAGCAACAGAAAGTCCTGTGGCACCTTTAAGATTAACAGATGTATTGGAGCTCCAATACATCTGTTAGTCTTAAAGGTGCCACAGGACTCTCTAATAAAGAATGCGTTTGTTAGCCAGGTCGGGAGGGGAAGGATGGCTACAGTGCATTCAGCTAAAGGTGAGCCAGCTTTTATTAACAATATGGATCTCCAGTGGTGAGCTGGAGCCGGTTCGCACCGGTTCGCAGGAACCGGTTGTTAAATTTAGAAGCCCTTTTAGAACCGAATGTCCCGCGCGGGACAATTGGTTCTAAAAGGGCTTCTAAAGTTAACAACTGGTAAAGTTCCAGCTCCCCGCCCCCGGCCCCAGCTCACCTCTGCTTCCTCGGCTCCTCCCCTGAACGCTCTGCCCCCCTTCTCCTCCCCCTCCCCTGCTTCCCGTGAATCAGATGTTCACGCAGGTAGCCTGGGAGGGTTCAGAAACAAGCGGCGGCTTCGCAAGGTAAGCTGGGGCGCGGGGACGCGAGGAGAGCTCCAGGGAGGCGCGGCGCGGCCCAGCCCAGTCCTGCTCCGGCCCGGCCTCCAGCGCAGTAAGGGGGCAGGGAGTAGGTGTTGGATAGAGGGCAGGGGAGTTCGGGGGTGGGGTGGGTGGATAACATTTAATAAATAAATAAACAAACAAACAAACAAACAAACAAACAAACAAGCAAACAAACAAACAAACCGAACCTTTACCATGTAACATACTCAGGGAAGTCACCATCTCATACCATTTATATGTAAGCATCAGAATCATTTTCTGTCCCAATTACACATTCAAAAGGAGGAAAGATTCACTCGCTACACCAAGTACACATTGCCTGCCATTTCTTCAGGACTGCAGCAGCAGATTCAACAGCCACTCTGTAATATGCAGCACTCACCCAGGTATTTGAAATGTGTGCTGGATCAAATGTCCTATTCAGTAAATTTAATTACAGTACTTAGCACAGGAAATTGCCTGCTGGATTATCCTATCCAGAATCCTCAACAAGAAGTTGAGTGTATCTGTGAAAGTTATGAAACAATGACAGGAACATGCAACATTTTGAAGATGGCATAATCATGAACTACTTCTTGCCCATTCTATAAGTAGACTGGAAAAACAGGGACTGAAATATATGGTGACTGACGCCTCTCCAACAATCATAGAATATCAGGGTTGGAAGGGACCTCAGGAGGTCATCTAGTCCAACCCCCTGCTCAAAGCAGGACCAATTCCCAACTAAATCATCCCAGCCAGGGCTTTGTCAAGCCTGACCTTAAAAACCTCTAAGGAAGGAGATTCCACCACCTCCCTAGGTAACCCATTCCAATAGATCTGTCAAGACATATATTTTGAAGGGAGAGTTTTTCTGCAAGCATTTATGGGATTAATCACAACTATGGTTGTATAAGACCACATAAAACATCAATCATTAGCATCAGCTAATAGAGAGCTTATTGTTTTAGCAGAATAGAGAATCCATCAGTATTGAGAAATAGATGGATCACTGGTTTTCGATGTCTTAGGACCCAGTGAGCTAGATACAACAAGCATGTCTGGAAATCTAAAGCTTCTGTCTAATACTGTCAGCCCATACCAGACAGACTGCACCCGATTGTCTCTGATCTAAATTAAGTAATGTCAGGCCAAACTAGTATTTGGTTGGGAGACCACCTGGGAATCTTGGGGCCCTCGTCCAGGTGAACTAAGTATAAACAATGAAAGAAAATGTAAAGCTTCTACATTTTACTTTGCCTTCTATTCTTCCCTCATTCTCCCCTAGCCATGTCTTCGGTTTTCTCTTGGCTTTGTCCTTCAGCCATTTTGGCATTACTGAGAAAGCCAACTTCAATAAGTTCTCTGGATCAGCTCAGATGAGCTCACACAAATTAGGATAATGACCTAGACACTGTAGGATCAGTTCTGCCCTGTTTCTGAACTGCACCAGAATCTAGTCTCTTTGTACCACTCAAGCAGGATAAAATAAACTATAGGGGAGAATTCAGCCCCCTGAGATTATCAGAACTGAGTTTGGAAGTGATATCATAGCATGAAACCTCACTT
Source organism: Emys orbicularis (assembly GCF_028017835.1). Lineage (NCBI taxonomy): Eukaryota > Metazoa > Chordata > Testudines > Emydidae > Emys > Emys orbicularis. The sequence goes on from NC_088684.1 coordinate 139,770,754, forward strand.
CAGGGTCGGGTCGTGGGCAGCCTGAGGGCACAGAGTGAGCTGCTCAGTAGTGGGGCCCGGCCAGATCAAAACCATGAAGTCAGAGTCTGTCACCAAATTGAGAGCACGCGGTGAGAATGGGGGTTGGGCTGGGCCAGGGTCTTTTAGCAATGTTTTTAAGTCAGAGACAGTAAACTTGGATCAGGATCAGGAGTCGAGCAGAGGTCAAGATCCAGGAGTCCAGGATCAGGGTGTGCCGAGCAGGACTGGAGGTCTAAAACAGAAGCACACCAGAGGTCTGTGTCACTCAAACAACTCCCAGAAATGGATTCCTGGTTTATATGAGGAGAGCCAGCCAATCACAGAGAGCTGTCACTCATGCCCCTTAGGATGGGACTTCCTGCAGAGCTTAGCCTCTCTGTGGTAATCCTGCCTGGGCCAATGGTAGTAAAGAGGAAGCAGTGCCAGCTTTGAACCCTGCAAACCCCAGTTCTAGGCCTCTAGGTGGGTTTTTACATCTCACAAGCTTTCAGCTATTACCTCCTCTCACAGAAAGATGGGAAATAACACAAGACTAACCTTTGCTGTGAAATCTAAACAATTCCCGCCCCCCTCTTCCCTTCCCTTCAGCCAAGACAGGACATTTGACATTTAGCATTACCAATAGTGGTTGGTTTTGCCTTTCACAAACTCCAACTCCCAACACAAAACCTTGAAGCCACGACTGATTACATCTGTTTAACATGCAGAAGAATTTTTCTAATTGCAAGGGGAAGATAGATCATTCATCCCACCTCTTCCCTTTCTCTCCCCCATGCTCACAAGAGCCGGTTCTGTTATCTGGTAGGTCCTATGGTAAGGGTGGACCCCACAGCCTTCTACTTCGGCTGGTTCTGAAACCTCTTGACTCCTCCCAATTCAAGTGAGATACTTTGGGTAATTCATAGAATCATAGAATATCAGTGTTGGAAGGGACCTCAGGAGGTCATCTAGTCCAACCCCCTGCTCAAAGCAGGACCAATCCCCAGACAGATTTTTTTGCCTCAGATCCCTAAATGGCCCCCTCAAGGATTGAACTCACAACCCTGGGTTTAGCAGGCCAATGCTCAAACCACTGAGCTATCCCCCCCCCCTCGCAAAACTGATTTGGACTACTTTACCCAGCATCTGTTTGCAAGGTCAAAACCCCACATGAACCTATGAAATGAGCGGGTTTGGTGATCTAAGCCCAGTTTTGAATGAAAAAGTATCCACATAACAAAAGACCATCCACATCAGGATTATGATAACTGACAGACTTGATGGTAATCTCAGGAGAGGGCCAGGAACTGAACGGTACATGTGGACATACATTCTCCCTCTTGGCAATGGTCCTTCAGGTCACACCAGAGTGTCATTGTCAACACAGTGGAGAGATAGGCTACTGGATTAGAAGTCAGGACACCTGGTTTCCAGAGTTCTAGCCGCAAAGCGTTTAAATGGGTGCTTACATCCATCCTTATTCAATAAGGCACTTCAGCACAGGCTTAAAGTGAACAGATGTTTTATGCCCCATTGCAATGGCTCAAACACGTGCTTCCTTACTTTTCTGAATAGGGATGCACTTCTGACCTGGAGCCTCTATCTCAGGGGTTCTCAAACTGGGGGTCGGGACCCCTTAGGGGGTCTCGAGGTTATTACGGGGGGGTTGTGAGCCATCAGTCTCCACCCCAAACCCCGCTTTGCCTCCAGCATTTATAATGGTGTTAAATATATAAGCGTTTTTAATTTATAAGGGGGGGTCGCACTCAGAGGCTTGCTATGTGAAAGGGGGCACCAGTTCAATAGTTTGAGAACCACTGCTCTATCTCCAACTTTGCCATTGGCTCCCTGTGTGACCTTGGGCAAGGCAGTGCCTCGCTCTGTGCCTCAGTTTCCCCATCTCCAAAATGGAGACAATGTTGCTTAGCTTCCTAGTGAGCATTTTGAGATCTACAGCTGAATATTATAATCAGTAGTCATTATTACAGAATCTGTAAAACACAGATCTACAGAGAGAATTTCATATTACAGGGCTCTCAACCTGAATCTTCAGCTAGCAGCTGAAATCCCTTAAATTATTTTTCTGTAATTATGTAAAAAAAAAATTGAGTAATCTGGAAGGCTTTGTTTGCTAAACTCTGAATCTCCAGAAAACGTCATTCAGCAGCAGCAAGCAGCAGTTTCACTTATGGCTTCCAATTGAGATAATATCACACATTGATCTTAACTCATACAAGTAAATATGAGTAGACATGTTTATATCAAAAGCAATGAATTGTACCTCTCAAACCATATAACTTGAAAGAGAGTTTGGCGTCTCAGAAAGGAAAATTAAATTTATCATGCTATTAACTTAAAAGATAGAAAAATCATCTTATTGCTAAGTTGCCAACTTTGATCTTTCTGAATTGGTCTGAAATACATCTTTCAAAGCAAAATTAAATATTTATTTTGTGTATATGCGCTTGCTTTTAGCAGGCTTTTTTATTTCCCCCTTTTAGTCTAGCTCGCTTCCAACAATTTACTGCTATCTCAGGATTGCTGAATAGAGAGCACAATATAAAAATTGTAGTGGTTTAAGCAAATGCTCAAGAATTGACTGCTCAAGATTTCTGAATTCCGTACGCTTTCTGCTTCACCTGTGGCCTGAATGTGCTGAACTGAAAAGACCGAGCCAACCCCTGTGCAAAGAGGTCTGCTCTCCACAGATGCCCCCTAGTGCCCAGGTGATGGTGCAACAGGTGCTTTTCCGTGACTCAGCCCTCTGGCTGGGCCACACGTGTGTAAGCCCCTTCTGGCGTACGTAAAGAGTCTGCTGCTCAGCAAGGTGCTTCAGGCTTCACCCAATCAAAGCCCCACCCTGGGGACTTTCTGGGATATGGGGTCTTCCTAGTCCTGAGTCTCTGGTATGTGGGAAAGGCTTTTTGCCCCCAGGCCCACCCTCTCCACCGGGTTCTGATCCAGGATCCAAAAGGTAGGCAGCTGAATCCTGCACCTTTGAGTACTATGCGATGCCTCCTGGGATCACTTCCTACCAGCCTCCCCACACAGGAGGGAAAAGCAAAGACATGCAAACAAAATACAGCAAAGATGAAATCTCCAATCTGGCAAACATCCAGAGTCCTTTCCCCTTGGCATGTCAGATAGACCATCAATAGTCAGAGGCCCTGCTAGCTGAGTGTCCCACCACTGTCCTTTTGCAGAACTCCAGCATGTATTCTGCAGACCTCCACTGTCTGCCTGCCAGTGAGTACTCTGCTCCCCTTTCAAGCTCCTACTCCAGCCTCTGCATTCATTGAGGGTGTGGTGGGGTGGAGACACCTGGGCCCAGAGCAGCTCCTTAACCCCTTCCTTTCCAGTGTGAGGTTTGTACTCCCATCACACCCTGGTACATACCAACCTCTTTCTGTGTACAGCACCACTTGATTGTCCTGTGGACCAACTTTCCTCCCATACATCACCATGCAGTCCACGCCTCTTCCCACTCTTCATTATATAACATTGCTGCAGCAACCATAGCAATTCCACCCACAGAAAAGCAAAGTATGTATAATGTGATTTGTAAACAAGCTAGGATTCCATAACCAGCCAGCTCTCCATAGATCACCACCAGTAGTGGGCTAAGGACCAGTTTGGGAACTCCTAGTATAATCAGAACTCCGCAGAATGTTGATGATCAAGTAGCCAACCCTGTTGAATTATGGTGACATTACTCTTCTGGAATCTTTTACTTCAAGCTAACTATTTTTTTCAGTATTATTTACTTAAAACGTCTTAAGGTGCTTTACATACAAATAAGGCAAACTTGGGTGCCCAAAGTTGGGCTCTTAAACATATATATATATATATATACACACACACACACATATATACACATATATGTTTGTTTGTCTAAGTGCCCAACTTTGGGCACCCAGGTTTGCCCTATTTGTGTGTGTGTGTGTGTGTGTGTGTGTGTGTATATAAGATAAGCAAAGTAAGACAAATGCTTCTTAAGAACCTATTAAAGGATATTTACTTTGTATATTTTGACATGAGATGTTGACAATTTGTGGTTTAACAGTTATAAAGCTTTAACTTTTTGAACCTCAACGTCTACTGTCATTAAATAATTTTTTATTCGACCCATCCTGTTGTCTGCCCCTTCATAATTTCCCACAACTGTGAAAATGTAAATAAAAATTGAAAGATGCTTAAAAATAAACATTGATAATATCCATCAAAATGATAATAAATAGATACAAAATGAATTCTGCCAAGCGTATGTGTAACCATACCACTCTGCGTTGCTACTCCAAACATGCACAGGTGGGAATGACTGTGCAAGTCAGTGGCGAATCAGAAATTATTAGATACAAATGCATGTGAAAAAAGTGTTTCCCCCATTGCGCTTTGTTTGGGTAGTCAATGGAAGTCAAAGAAAGAATTCAAAGACCAAAAGCAATATACGGAGATCAACTTAAAGGAACTCATGCATCTGGAATGTATCGTCCGTGCAACAGTGCCCTGGTCCAGCAATGCATGTCCAACCCAGAGCAACTTTTCTAAGGTTGACCCTTGAAGGGAGTTGATTCCCAGGCGGCCAAGTGACAGGATTACAAAGGTATAAGGAGAAGTGAGTAGCTAAGGTAGAAGGGAAAAGATCAGAGAGAAGTTGGCTCTCTATAGGTTCCAAGCAGAAGGTATGGGGAAAGAAACCTAAAAGGAGCAAGAACTTGTTCAGGAAGAAACTGTAGCTAGGGAGGAGTCTAAAATACTGAGAACAGAGCCATGTGAATAACTTATTTTTCAGTTAATTAATTTGGGGTCAAATAGAATGTTCCATTCGACCTGAAAGGTTTCCTTTGTTTTGGGGGGGGGGCTAATTTTTTTTTAAACATCATCAAAGCAAAAGTCTACAGGAGAAGTCACTTCAAATTGAAAAATTAAAACATTTTGGTCTGGAAATGTCAAAAACTAAATATTTTGATTTTTTTCCTCAGAATTTTTCTTTTTTTCAACCTAAACAATTGGGCAAATGACAAATTTGCAAAACGTTTCGATGGATCTAAATCTTCATTTTTCAGTGAAAAAAAGTTTTGTCTGGAAAATTTCACCCATCTCTAACTGGAAAGCCCTGAGAAGCAGGGCTCTGGGGAGGTTGAAGCCCTGTTAAAAGTCTCTTGAGCAGGGTAAAGGGTTGGAAGGACTCATGGGCCCTAGGGAAAGGGATAGAAGAACACTCACACAAAACTTTCTATGTGAATAAACGAGACCCCAGGATGGAAGAGTTAATGCAACAGTGCCAATAGTGTAATAACTTGATTGGGAAGAAGGTAAATCAGTGCCATATTGGGCAAGCCACAGGCCATGTAAAGCCCAGTTCTGCATCACCTTCAAACTGCTCATAAACAGTGGAGAGCTACTATGCTTTACTTGAGCAGCTTGCATGTGTCACCTTGACTTTTCATGTATTGCAATTATTTTCTTTTGATATATATAAAAGGAATCAGTTCTTCATGTCTCAGTAGGTTCAGCCACCCCCTCTAAATATATTTTTTCTTCTACTGTACTGATTATATATTTCTGATCAGCTGTGATTTCATGCAATATGCTTCAATTTGCTAATCTGTCAGCCAAAGTGATTGCAGACAGAAATACCCCCTCCCAATTGCCACACATGCAAGTAATGGAGCTTTTCTTTCTTTTTTCTCCTCCACAAGTAATCATAGAATATCAGGGTTAGAAGGGACCTCAGGAGATCATCTAGTCCAACCCCCTGCTCAAAGCAGGACTAATCCCCAATTAAATCATCCAACAGTTTTTTGCCCCATATCCCTAAATGGCCCCCTCAAGGATTGAACTCACAACCCTGGGTTTAGCAGGCCAATGCACAAACCACTGAGTTTCCCATCCATAGAACTGGGGATAATGATACTGACCTCTTTTGTAAGGCACTTTGAGATCTACTGGTGCAAAGTACTATATAAGAGCTAGGGATGATGATGGAGGATGATGCAGACTTCAAATCCCACCTGTCCTTCTAAATTCGGGAAGGGGTTGAATTGAAGGGGCATCATCTAGCCCATGTCTAACCCTTTATTTGAAATATAAGCTTATGTGGCCACTCAGAGTCCCTAATATAGTGAAACAACAGCCACTGAGCCAAGCTTTGCATTTAATTGAGGACAAGGAACTACAGTGTTTGGCCCGTGAAGCTGGCTTTGATTAGGTGTTTTGTTTTGTTTTTTAATTTTTAATTTAAATAACCTACAGTGCACCATTCAACTTGTTCCATTTATCTGGGCTACGTCAATTACATCACGGGGGAAACTACTCAACAGTTAATTTTTAAACATGTCCAGAAAGAATTTCACTGGAAACATTTCAGATGGGGGGAAATGTTTAACAAAAAAAAAAAAAAAAAAAAGGATAGATAAAGGCTATAGACAATCTAGTGAACATGCTGCTTGTGTAGCTCATGGCTATTTCCCCAGTATTTATTTTATTTTGAAAATAAAATAAAATTAAAGTCATGGATTAGTGTTCAAAAAATTCTCAAGTACTGAAAGGTGGTTTAAAATTAATTTTGCCTGAAGCCTGCATCTTATTGATATTTGAAAATGTCATTCAAGATTTGCAGAACACTCATGAAAATATGTGAGCAGCAACTTTGCCATACTGGAGAAAGTTACCTTAAATAAAGCATTAGGGCATGACTTTGATTAGATGAAAAAATATATATCCCTCCAGAATAATTAAGGCTAGGGGATTTCTTTAGTTCGAATAAGCACACGCAATAAGTTTATTTTGCTTCTAAAATATGTGGCCCAATTCTCCCTCAGCAATGAGGAAAGCTGCTGCTGTTATGCAAGGATGTGGGGATGTGGCTGGCTGCAGAGACCAAAGGTCATCATCCATCTGCAGGGAGCAGAACAGACTTTGGCAGACTGCAGCTTATAGCAGCTCATGTAAATAAAACAAATTAATTGTTAAATATAAATAACAGTACACACAGGGTACAAGTAACTACCAGTGAAGTATCTTGCATAGGGAAGAATCAGATCTCTGGCTTTATCGGCCTCACGGGCAGCATGGTATTTTCGGCTGTCATGGGGGTGCAATGATACGGACTTACAATTACATTATTCAGTTACTAGATATCTCTGTGTGATGTGTGCAGTGTTTCAGAGAAGGTGTATTGCCTGGCAAACAAGGGAGACAAAACTGGAACATGAGCTAGGTAGAAGCTTGTTTGCTTGTGTCTTTAGGTTGAAGTTTTTCTGTAGAATAGATTACTCCTGTTCAAGATGGACTCTGAGAACATATATCAATATATGACCTATGTTTTGGAGAATATGAGAAATGACAAATCTGGGACTCAATCCAGATAATTCCTTACTGGTTGCCTACTGCTTGCCAGCTATGATAGCACCCTTCCTTTATCTACTTATGAGACATTACAACTTAATCCTCACATCATCTCTGAAGAAAGTGTTATTAGTATGCTCATACTGTAGATTGGGAAACAGAGGCACAGAGAATAGGGGTGATTTGCCTAAAGTCAGAGATGGCATCGCGTAAGCCAGATTCCATTCCAGAATTAGCATTCAAGGGTTCCTCGATCTAGATCTGCTTGGGAATTTTTTGCCGAATTGTCCTCCCCTCCCCCTTAAGAAAATGCCAGTTCAGCAAAAGAGAAACTTTCTCAGGACCAGGATGGAATTTCTGGTCAAAACCAAAGAAAACAATATCCTAAAATAGCCAATACCATGGTGGTTAGGACATTTATCTGAGATGTGGGAAACTCAGGTTCAAGTCTAGTGCCCTAACCACCAGGCCAGTTTGGTTGGTTGGTCGCTCTCTCTCGAGAAGAGTCTTTGTTTCATTTTTGATATGGAAACAAATTTGAAGCCTCGATTTTTTTCACAAAACAGAGTTCTTGTTTTCCAGCCAGCCCTACCTCCTTGCCAGGGAGAGAGATCTGAGCACGAGGAAGTCCTGAAATCTAGTCCCAGCTCTGACACTGGCTATCTATAGCTGTGGGCAAGTTCTTTGTGGCTCATTTTCCCCATCTCTCTAATAAGAACGATGATAAGTGAAGGGCATTAACCAAAATCCCAGACACAAACACCTCCAAATCTTGGGAGGAAGCCTGAATCAAGATAGCAGCCTGGGCCCATCTCTACTACTGATAATACCTACCGCACAGTTAGATCTAAACACAGATCATTAGACTGTTTACTTACCACCAATAATACTTTCATTCAAGCACCCAACGTGCTTTCTAAACACTAAATTATTATTAAACTGAAGAAGGAACATGTTAGACCAGAAGAATTCCTGGCATCCTTTCTGATAGTAGAGTACTGGCATACTGAGATTTTGCTGTTTTACTTCAGCAAAGCTTCCTTATTTTGTTCCATCTTTACTGCTGTGCTTAAGGAAAGTACAAGTTGCTATGGTGATATATATCTCCATGGCAATATGATACATCACAGGTCAGTGTGGACTCAGAACATGAAATGTGATCCCATTGGAACTGGTGAAGAAAAAACTACAAATTTTAATTAAAAAAAAAAAAAAACAGATCACAGTATGTATTGGACTTTGGCTTAAAGGTAAGTTCGGCAGAAGGAGCAGGATAAAATAAACTAGCAGTTGAAAGGGCTAAAAGGAAAAGAAAGCAAAGAAATAATTAAAACTTTATAAAAAAGTTGTTCTAGAATATGTTCAATATTAATAAAGCCAGTTTAAAATATGGTTCTACCTTGAAAAGTGATTGTGAGCTTTTAACAAGCCTGATTCTTATTTATACCACTTTGGCATTGTACAGGCATCTTAGTTTAACAACTTCCTTCTCACTGGCTGAACAGAATGAATAATTCATGCAAGTAATTTTGCCTAATTCTAAAATGAATTGCCCAGCTATCCGCAAGTGGCATTGCCTCAGATTTATTCATCAAATAGTTTATATGAATCACGCTTGGTCTGCACTTTGAGCTCAAGCAGTTTGTTGAAAGTAGATGAAATTCGAGCTGTGCCGGGTTAGTTTCTATTGGAAATGTAGGTCACATGGCATGACTCTGCTTCCTGGTTAGAGAAAGTAATGTAGATGAGATTAGGATCATATAGTATTAATGTGATCTGCTGATGTTCAGAAGCTCTAAGAATCAGGCCACTTTTGTTTAGTAGTGGGGTGTTAGAAGCATTGAGTAGCGCAGCCTAACTGTGTTGACACTGAAATCAACAGTAGACTCCTATTGAAGTTAATGGGAGCAGAATTCAACCACTGCTGGAGGCTCTTGAAAATACCATGATAGGTATTGTACCTCAATGTAAATATAGGTGCCTAATTTTAGTCTCTCAAGTTTGAACAAGAGCAACCTAAATGAAGCTATGATAAAGGAGTATTTTAATCCATAAACACAATCGAGGGGTGCACAATTTGAAGTTTGTCAAACTAGGGACTTAAGATCTGATCTCATTGATTTCAGTGAGATTTGGTTCAGGCCCTAACACATTAAATAATCAAATAAGAAAAAAAATAAACAAAAAAGCAATGTCAAACAGAGGAGAAAACGTAAAGCCTTAATAATCAAAATATGTCTATTCTAACCCTCTGCCCACCTTTTCTATACAATTTCCCCTTGGAATTGCATTACTGTATTGGCTGCATATTACTCAGTTCAGTATAAAGTTGTATCACTGTAAAGCACAGAACGATGGAAAGGATGATTTATCAGCACACATGGTTAAAATAAGGGCAATGGCTCACGTTAATAGTGGAGTTTTTCAGTAATAAATCCAGCCGCTAGGAGCTGTAAAATATATTTAAAAAAAAACAAAAAACTCATTGCTAGATCCACTAGTTGTTTTGAGTTGATGAAGTTTTCTTTAACAGAATTAACTTAATGAATGGCAGCATATGCAGGGGAAAAAATTATATATATATATATATATATATATATATATATATATATATATATATATATATATATATATATATATATATATATATATACACATATACATACACACACGGGCGCACACACGCCAAAATAGCAAATGAACAGGAGAGTACAAGATGCTATGCAACGGATCTATGTCCAACAATCTCCTGACGCCAGGTTCTGAGACCTTTAAGTAGGCTTAATGGTACTTTACGAGTGGTTCCACTGAAGTCACTATTACTTCAGGTCCATAGCCTCTCTCCTATATGACCTAACCACTTGTTTAAGTTTTTAATATTTAGAATCATAGAATATCAGGGTTGGAAGGGACCTTGGGAGGTCATCTAGTCCAGTCCCCTGCTCAAAGCAGGACTAATCCCGAGATAGATTTTTGCCCCAGATCCCTAAATGGCCCCTTCAATGATTGAACTCCAAACCCTGGGTTTAGCAGGCTAATGCTCAAACCATTTAACCTAAATACAGGAATGGGGAAAGATATGCCCGAATTCCACACTTCAGCACATCAAGCAGTGATTTGTGAAATTCCTGGAAAGCAAGGAAACTGCAGAAAGGTCCAGAAGCTGAGCAATTAGGTAAATGGCATATCAGAATATAGGCCTTGATTCAGCAAAGCACCTGAGTGCATGCTTCGGTCATTCCCTATTCAACAAAGCTCTTAAGCATATGCAAAAAAGTTAAAGCTAAGTGCGCTTTGCAAAATCACTGCCCTGTGTAGTAAAGGATAAGACTGCAGACCCTTTGGAAACTATTTAGAAGAAGAAAAATACAATCTGTAGCTAGGACATAGGTAGATTAGAATAGGGAATGTTTCTATGCCCCCACACTCCACTGCATACCTAAATCACGGACACCTGGTTTAAATAAATGGCTTTCCAGAACTACATGCACATTGTAAAACCACTTAAACCGTAACCCTCCAGCGATTCCTCACGCAGGATGAACCTCTCGTGTCAATTCCCCCCCGTCAATGATAGTTTTTAGATCCCAGAGAATAAAAAATATAAATGTGGGGATCTCCTAGGATAACTCTGTCCAGAATTGTATTAAATAAACCTAATCTCTCTCTCTAATATGATTTTTCTCCCTAGTCAAGGGCAACATTTACTTGATCCAGTATCCTCTCACCTATCACTCATTCACTGGATGAACTAAGGAAAGTAGGGAGCCAGGCTAGAAACTCCCTACAAAAAATAATAACATACGTAGCCACCAATAAATCCACCATTCACTTAAGACTGAAAGTCGTTCAGCAGACTTTTTTCTCCCTGGACACATTGGAGGCCTGCTGGGATAAATATGTCAAGAATCAAAGGGAGTGATAGCAGCTGAAACTGTGGACAAACAGCTAGGGATTGTGGGAGCACAGAGGCTATGTTTGCTGTGCTCGAGACTGCAGGACAGGGGAGGGATTATTGCCATACAGCTACTCCAATAACTTTACCGCACATGGGGACCGACGGCTGCTTTGTGTGAGATTGGAGCAATGCAGCTAAAATGTGACCAAGGGTCTGGCCCTTGGTGTTTACACAAGCTGAATGCCTGTAGAAGTGTCTTACTGTTCTGCACTGCATTGCTTAGCACTGCCCTCAGCCTCACTTCTGAAGGATCCCTAAAGCGAACCCCAGCCAAGGCTAATGAGCATTTGTTCGGAGCTAGTTTCAGCCTCCTGGACCACATACGTGCTGCCACTGCAACAAGGGGCCAATTAGTGCCAAATGGGATGGTGGCCTCTGTGACATGGACAACTGTCCACTGGGAACTGGGCTGGGACAGAGAGCCCTTAATGATCAACTAGAAATAATCAAGCCCGCAAACTTCATTACAATGTAGTCCTTCCAGTCAGCTTAATTACCTTGGCAATAGGCATCTATTGCTGAAAGAATTTAAGATCCAACTTGACATTTCACAAATAGAAGGAGGACAAACACATACGTAATTGTTCAGGAATAACCACGTATATAGAATGACCAATCAGGTTTTATTATTTGTTCAAATTAAATGACATTGGGCCAAATTCAGCCCCCATATAACAACTCCACTCACTTCCAAAGGTTACACCAATGGTGAACCTGCCCCATTATGGCTGTTTTCTTCTAGATTAGCCTTGAAAATAATAAGGATCAGTTTACTTTTTATTATTGCTGTTATGGGACTATATTACCTGTGGAAAAGGCAAATTAATTGCACTGACTAGAACCAAGTGTAGTGCACTGAAAGATTCCCCACAGGACTCTTCTAATGAAACCTATTACTGATCTGTGATTCCCGCTATTCCAGCCAAGGTGACAGTAAAGTGATGTAGGCAAATAAAGACTGGGATGAGACAGAGTCAGTACTGCCCTCAGATACCATACTGACAATCAAAGTATCATGAGTCATTCTCCCTTCAGCCCCTTCCCCCCAAAACCCATAAGACTGGCTTAGTAATCAAGATTTTAAAGATAATATTTTTGTGGTTCTTTGTATTTGCCTTCTGGTGTTCATGTTTTCCAGCGCTCTGCCCAGGCATGCGGGCTAGAAACTTAATTTTGTTTTTAAACAAAAATCTGAGATTCTGCTGTAATGACCTGACACCAGGAGCTAGTCCGTTGAGATACAAATAGCATGAGACTTGTGATACAATTGTGAGACTTGGCTAGACTGGTACCAGTCTGAAGAAACTCCATGGACTGCAGAAGTCTTACTCCAGACTGACAGCAGTGCAGCTGAGCACAATACTACCGCTTAAGCGTCTAGAAAGAAGCCATGCAAATGATGGAGAGGCACTAATGAAATGAAGGCTTGGATTTTCAGAGAGGTCTAACTCCCATTGACATTCAGTGGGTACTGGGTGCCGAACTCCCTTAAACCCCTTTGAAAAAACCCAGCATTAAAAAGACCAAAAAAAAGATGGGAGAGAATTTTTAAAATGATCAAAAGCCCTTGGCATTTAAAAAGACGTTCTTTGAAAGGATTACTTGTATATGATACCACCACCAAAGCAACCAGCATATGTAACAGCGTCACACAGCATAAAACAATATTTCCAGGGGTAATTTGAGATCAATGACATGGCTTTTGTGGACTAGTCTCCTCCTAATCATTTGCATAGAATGCTGGGCTACAGTAAATAAATAGAAAGACCTGGTTTGGAATCATAACAGCATGACACATGAAGAGTACACTTAGGAGGAAGCTGACAATAGCTGGGGCATCTCTACGGCTTGATCCTCCCATTACATAGGTAAGATTCTCAATGGGAGTCTGGGGTAAAATTGAGCCCTGTGCATTCAAAATAAGGCTTAAGTGGTACATGGATTTTATGCTGCTCGTTATCCTCATTTAAAATCAGCAGAGAGGACCTGCAAGGAAGATGACCTTACAAACATCCACAAGTAACAATATAAGACCAAGTCCCACAGATATTCCCACCTGGTGTCCCCGTTCCACAACAGTTAGAATCTTCAGTGATGAGTGGAATGGACCAAGGGATATTCAGTTACATTCAACATGGATCAGTGGAACTATTTTTAATGCAGAGCGCACAGCCTGTGGAACTCATTGCCAAGAGATGAACAGGATTGTTTTTTTTTTTTAAATGGGGCATTTCGAGGGATAATGAGAATATCCAGAGGTATAATAGTTAATATTGAGAAAGTAAACAAACATTTTTAAAGGGAGTTGTAACTAGGACATGTAGCAGGATCTCCCCCAACCCAGTGTCAGATCCTGTCTCTGCTTCCATTTCCCCACTCTTGTATAATCTGACAGACCAACTCACCAGCTTGTTCGTCAGCTGAAGTTCCCACCAGTGTTATTTTAATTCCTTTTCTCAGGAATGCATTTATTGTTCAAACACAATCACAGTTCAGCATCAGTCAATACACGCGAACCAGGTCCTGCCACCTGGCCCCTCCCTAAGGGGTCTCCCTTAAGTTAAGTCTACACTGCAATCAGAGTTGAGGCTGCAACACATGTATGTAGACATAACCCAAGCTAGCTTTAATCTAGCTAGTTTGAACAACAATAGCAATGAACTAGATTAAAGCTAGCTTGGGTTATGTCTACATAAATGTGTTGCAGTCACACCTCTGACAGCAGTGGAGACATAGCTTTAGAGGGCTTCTACTGCTGTCATTGATATCCCCAGCCAGGTCTTTTCCCCTCGCTGGTGTAGCAAGCTTCCCCTTCTGGGTCCTTTCCCAGACCCAGGCTCTCCTGTAAGAACTTTCTTACAATTTTCCCCCATAAATGAGTCACTTGTTGGCCTTTTGGCCAACCAGTTGGGAGGCAGCTGTCACAGGCTGAGGCTAAACCCAACACCCCTCTGAAGAGTCATCCCGCCATATGACAGGAGCCAATCTGTGGCTATTTTGGATTAAGAAAATTTTCCCTGGAGATAAATTATCTAAAAATTGCCTCCAACAACATTCTTCAGTCAGTGACTGGACACTGGACCACTGGGTTGGTTCCAGCATTGGAACTGCTCCGTTCCTGAGTCGTGAGCTTGTTGCCTCCATTTTTATTTCTTCCTCAGTGTCCTCTGCGTCTCTCCTTATTTATAAACTCTACCCTCAATATTTCACACAATACTTACATGGTGGGTAGAGCGTTTACAACTTTTTCTTATATTCCTAGGGACGCTGATTGATTGGAAAGCTTTCAGCTCAAATTGTGGCTGTGCCAAAAGGATGGAAAATTATAAATACCGAGAGACTAACTCTACTTTTCATGTCCGTAGTAGTCAGTCCTTTGATACAATTTTTGAAGCCTCATGTTTTAAATTGTGAATCTAGAGGTTGAAAATCTATAACTGAAAGATCCTAATAATAAAACATCATAAGCAAATGGGTGAGATTGAAATGGTGCCATTAAACTTTACAATGCCCTCGGCGTTTTGTGACTCAAATGGATTTTGATTGAGTGTCACATATTTACAGGACATGTCAGATATTTATTATACTTTGTCACTTGACTTCTGCCAGGTGCCACTTACACACTTTTATGCATAACACATTTATTGCTAGTTGTTTGGCTTCATTTCCATAATCCATTCAGTTAGCATAGTCTGCTGCAAATGTCAGAAGATAACAAATACAAACTAGACAGGGTTTTTTTCAGCCTCCCCCGCACCTCAACACCTACAAGGTTCCCTGAAAGACAAATATTTCAGCAGTGGAAATCCTTTCCATTGCTCAAGCAAATGTGAACGTTGTAATTATGATTTAGTGTGGGGGCAAAACAACTGATTTTGATCAAATTACAGTCAATTATTCATTTTGCTCCCTATTGCTCTTGCAGATAAATATAAGAAAAGGGGCAGATCAGGGAAAGAGAAAGAACAGTGCAACTGTTTATTGAGGAGCCAAAAGTTTGAAAATTCTGACCTTAGTTACACCAGAGAACTTGACTTGAGTTACTCTGAGTTTACACTGGAGTTCATACAATCCACAGTTTTGCATTTAAAAACACAGAATCCACCTTTTATGACATAATATATATGGTAGTATATAAAGGTAACTAATATAAAGTGACTGACATAGAGGAGTATGTAACATTTTTCATAAATTGGCAGGCTCAGTAAAGTTATTATAGTGCAGTGCTGCCAGATTATACAGCTCTCAACACTGCTTCTTTAAATTTCTAGCCTCTGACAAACTTCAATTGCACAATTTGATTAAACTCGGTTTGTAAGACAGGACTCCTTTTAAAAAATGTTGATTCTTAATGATTTTGCTGCCAGAGGAATACAATACAAAATCCAGCAATGAATGACTAAGGAGCAGTCCCATATTGAACACAAAGGCTTAAAATGTAAACTAAAGAAAAGGATTTAGCAACCTTGATTAAAAATAGGGATCTTGAAATCAATAGCATCACACACATTTCTGAGTGCAGCTTCTCCTAAGAGAAAAGCCACATCACAGCAGCATTCTGAAGTTTAGAAACAAGACAACAAATCCCTGATACATTATCATTTTGTGTGAGCTTTAAGCACAAATATTTTTACTTGATATAATGGCATCATGTGGTGAGGTGCATTCTAGTAGAATCTCTCAGTTCCTCTTGATGGACGTGTGTGTTGATGGTGTAGATCAGTGTTTCTCAGCCTTTTCAGGTTGGCCACCCCTTATTCAAGGTTAAACATTTCTGCACCCCACCCCCTTACATTTACTATAGAAAAAAGAGTAAAAAATGAAGCATTGATAAGCCTGTATAATTTATTTGTGTGTGTTTTGAGAGGTTGACAGAGAATAGTGGTCACTTGGTCACAGTTTATAAGTACCTACATGAAGAACAAAAATTTATTAACAGGCTCTTCAGTCTAGCAGACAAAGGTAGAACATGTTCTAATGGCTGAACATTGAAGCTAGACAAATTCAAACTAGAAATACAGTGAAGGTAATCAACCACTGGAACAACAATGATGGGGTCTAAATTAGCTGTTACCACTCATGAGAGAGATCTTTGAGTCATTGTGGATAGTTCTCTGAAAACATCCACTCAATGTGCAGCAGCAGTCAAAAAAGTGAACAGAATGTTGGGAATCATTAGGAAAGGGATAGATAATAAGACAGAAAATATCATATTGCTTCTATATAAATTCATGGTACACCCACATCTTGAATACTCTATGCAGATCTGGTTGCCCCATCTCAAAAATGATATATTGGGGTTAGAAAAGGTTCAGAAAAGGGCAACAAAAATGATTAGGGGTATGGAACGGATTCCATGCGAGGAGAGATTAATAAGACTAGGACTTTTCAGCTTGTAAAAGAGATGACTAAGGGGGAATATGATAGAGGTCTATAAAAATCATGACTGGTGTGGAGAATGTAAATAAGGAAGTGTTATTTACTCCTTCTCATAGCACAAGAAGGAGGGGTCACTAAATGAAATTAATAGGTAGCAGGTTTAAAACAAACAAAAGGAAGTATTTCTTCACACAACATACAGTCAACCTGTGGAACTCCTTGCTAGAAGATGTTGTGAAGGCCAAGACTATAACAGGGTTGTGACAGGGCCTTGAGTGGCTGGGCAGCCTAGCAGCTAGACCGTTGGTTAGGGGCTGGAGGGGGGGCTGTCCTCCCTTCCCTCAGGTCTTGGCTCAGAGTCCTGGGCCACTCACATCCCTAGACGGGGAGATGGATGTTGCTCCCAGCTGTGAGGGAGGGACTCAGGACCAGTTGTCTGAGCTGTTCCTTATGTAAGTCCTTTAGTTTGGGGCGTGGCTCTGCTAGTCCAGTTTCCCCACAGTTGGAGCTTGGCAGTAGATTCCCCTTGGCAGGGGAAGACTTACTTGCTTCCAGTGGCTGTGTTGGCAGGCAGGTTGCGTCTGTGCCTTCAGGCAGACACACAGAGAGCTCCTGCCTCTTCGCCAGTCAGCCCCTGACTGAGCCAGGCTCCCTTCTTTTCTCCCCCTTCCAGGCCTGGCATTGGCTGCAGGTATAACAGGGCGGGGCTAGCTGAACCCACAGGTTTTCTTTAACCCCTGCTGTGTCTGGCAGCCGTCTCTCTGCTCCTTCACAAAGGTTCAAAAAAACTAGATAAATTCATGGAGGATAGGTTCATCAATTACTATTAGCCAGGATGGGCAGGGATGGTGTCCCTAGCCTCTGTTTGCCAGAAGTTGGGATTGGGCAATGGGGATGGATCACTTGATGATGACCTGTTCTGTTCATCCCCTCTGGGGCACTTGGCATTGGCCACTCTCAGAAGACAGGACACTGGGCTAGATGGACCTTTGTCCTAGATGGCGCTTTCCTTCCCTTCCCTACCACCCTGAAAACACACTTTCAGAGAGAACATTTACATTTATCATCTGCCTCTGCAAACAGCATCTAACTGCATGTCTACACTACAAAATCAAGTCAACCTAACTTACATCTGCATAGAGCCGCCAGAGTAATTACATTGCTTGTGCGTGTCTACACTTTGCTTCTTATGTCGGCGGTGCACATCCTCACCAGGGAGCCTCGCAGCGATTGAACTATCAGTGTGGGACACTGCGGGATGGCTTCTGAAAGCCAGCAACAGTCGATGCAAGCAACACAGTACCTGCACTGAAATGGCATCAACCAAACTACATTGACATTGACTCTATGCTTCTTGTGGAGATGGAGTTATTAAGTCGGTGTAGTGGGCGAGTTACAGTGGTGGGAGCAAAATTTTAGTGTAGACACGTACAGAGTTAGATCGATGAAATCTGCATTGCTTTGACTGAACTCTGTAGCGTAGACCCGGGCTAAGCAATAAGGCATATCAGAGGTGGGTTATATCAAGAGATAACGACGCTCCCTAAGTCTGTTGTTCTCCGGGAACCTAACTGAGCTATCCTGACCAGTAGGTTTCTTCAGCCTATTGCAGGACAGAATGTCACTTCATTGCCTGTTAACCCCAAAAGCTGCAGCATTTCCTTGGAGTTGAGAAGCCGGCAGCTGGTAATTGTCTCCCCTCCTGATTTGCTGAGAGCAGCATCTTGCAGCTAAAAAGGAAGCGCTCGCTATGACAATTAAATTATAACAAAGAGGCGACAGATACTTGTGAAATTTACATTTTTATTTCAAAGATGACATTTGATAGCGACAATTCAAATGCCTCCGAATCTGTCTTCTCGGCACTAATGATTTCTCGCAGTGATAAACACCTTGTGCTATGACCCTTGCTCAGCTTTTTGGGAAGTTGTGGGGATGTTTATCACCATGTACAAAGCCCATTCCATTAAAGTTATTGCTTAGAAGAACCATACTCCTTCGGTGCCTTTGGTGAATTTATTCAAATTTTCTTATTTTATGTCTCTTTGGTGGAAAAAATGTTTGCATGAAAACTTTTCTATGCTATAGTTGCACGTGACTCTCAGGAAAAGAGGTTTCTTGAAACGTTTGCATCTATAGAACATGCAGGGTAAAATCCCAATGGATTCCATACTGACTTCTATGTTATTATTTGCCTTACGCTAGTGCCTAAGATGCTCCAACCAAGATCAGGCTCCATTGTGCTAGGCACTATTCATACACATAAAACCAGCTTTCATAGATTCTAAAGCCAGAAGGGACCACTGTGATCATGTAATCAGACTTCCTGCATAACACAGGCTATAGGACTTCCCAAAATAATTCCTTTTGAATTAGAGCATCTCTTTTAGTAAAGCATCCAACCCTGAATTTAAAATTGCCAGTGATGGAGAATCCACCACGACCCTTGGGAAGTTGTTTCAACCCTCACTATTAAACAAACGCCTTATTCATCTAGCTTCAACTTTCAGCCACTGGATCTTGTTATATCTTCATTTTATGTTTGTTGGGTGCCGGGCTCTTGAAAATCTGGCAATCGGTACCACAAATGGGATCTGCTGAGTCCTGAGCACTTTTTGAAAACCTGGCTGCTGGCTTGGGTGCCTAAACAGATGCTCACTCAGCTCTTTTGAAAATCTGGCCCAGGCTAAGGGGGGGGAGGGGGGGAGGAATGATTTATGATACTTTCCACACATTCCCACCCCCCGTCCTCTCATTCTTCAAGCAACTATTATTTTGATTTTATCATGTGCATTATTGTAGCCACTAGAGATCCCACTTGAGATCACTAACCCAGTGTGCTATGCGCTGTACATACATATTGTAAGAGACAGACCCTCTCCAGAACTGTTTACAATATAAAAAGACAAAACAGTTAAAGGGGAAATGGAGACACAGCGTTGAAATGACTTGTCCAAGGTCACAGTGCAGATCTGAGTAAAGAACCCATATGTCCTCCACTGTACTATGGTTGGGCAATTAGACTAGGAATAGATCAGCTTGAAATGTTTCTAATTTCAACAACAGAAAATATAGACAAAATTGAGGAAAATTATGACAAAACCTGGGAAAGTGGGAAGGTAGGGAAAATGTGTAGTTTACCAGCTTTTAATGAAACTCATGTGGAGCAATTTTCCTGCATCTCTCCACCTCTCTCATGCTCTGCTTCTTGGCCCGAAATCACCACAAATCTCATCTTAAGCTATTTTATAAAAGTGTGGGGGGGAGAATGAGAGTGAAAGGAAAGGTGTAGTGGAAATATACTCCAAGACAAAAATGTGGAGGAGGAATGGGAGGTTGGGGCTAATGAACCTTCATGAGGAATCCATCAAAGGGGAAAGCAAGAAAGGAAGAAATAGAAAAGCACCCAAAGAGCCTAGAAAAAAATGAAATAAATAACATGTCAAGAACATTACATATTTCACAGTTTTCGGTAATGTCAGTAAAAGGGAGAGAAGGCAACATCACTGTAACTGAGCCTTTATTAGTGCCACTAGGAAAAGCAAGAAATTCCACATCAGCAGCAGAAGATGTTATTTTTATATTGACCTTGAAAACGCATGTTTAAGCTATTAGCAAATTCTGCTACAAGGTCTCAATGAGCGAAGGGGACATGCTGTAAGAAAAATTGGGCATCTAGGTGTTAATACATATACGCTGGCGGAAGAGCCACTTTTCTGCAAAGCGATGAAAATAGAAAATGTCAAAACAAGAGGAGGCTGGGGAGAAGAGAAGCATGAGAAACAGGAAAGCAGAGGGATAATGCTGAAATTCATGTTTTCATCCTTTCACTACCTGTCCCCTCCTTCTAGGACATCTCAGATTTCCCCATCCTCAGCCGACACCTATACATGAAATGAAGAATAGCAATACTGGTTGCTTGGTGACCCAATACTATTGACTACAGCAGGGTGACATTTTTCAGACAAAACATCAATAGAAAGAGCCCCACTGGTTTGAAGGGCTTTGCACCATGCCCTGCGTAATCTCTACCAGAAGAGAATCAGTGTATTCTATCTGCTTTCCTTCGGATAGTAAGCTGGGCACAATGCTGTAAAAACTTTCAGTGCATACACACAAACACCAGCGAGGTACGAGGAAGTAGGTACTTATTAGAGAAATGTGAAGCAGGCCTAGATTGCGCCAACAGAACTGGAGGGCCTTTGTAAGCTGCACCATCGTAAGAATACCCCCCACGTGGCACGGTGCCTCAGAGAGGTTTCTCAGATGCAGAATGCCTGTGTTGTGGGTGGGAAGAAGCAGCAGAGTCAATTTCTGTTGCGCTTGAAATGGGCAACTTTTCCCTTGCCCCACACACCTGAGCTGCATGTAGGGGGTGGAGTCAACGCTCTTTTCACTCCACGCCCCCATTGCTCACAGGACGGAGACTTGACTAGACCCAAATATCTGGGAAGGTTTTACTTGCCCAAGTAGGTTGGCCTTATTTCCTGACCCTAAGAAACTGTTGTCAAATGGGAGGTGGGTGCTCAACTCCTATTAGTTATCAGGGAGATTTGGCGTGGAGACCTTTATTCTTCAATTCCAGCATTTCTCGATCTCTGTAAGGAGGACAAGGACTGGTTTAAAAAAATCCAAGTAGCCTCTGGGACAGCAAATGTAGAGTGCAATCAACAAGGGATCATCTAAGGAGCAGTCTTATAAACCTCATTTTCTTTACATATAGAATACCTTATTATAAAACACAAAGCTCTCATACCTAAAGGTGGGTGCACCTAGTTAGATACCTAGACACATCAATTAAGCAAGAGATTAAATAGTACTCTGCTAGTTCCAGCTGACCCATAGTTACCTCTAATCACTCAAGAGTTATTTACATTAACATATAGGTTTTAGAGTTCTGTTTAACCAATGACTGCAACTTAAATGGTCTCAGAAGGGAAAAGTCCAGGATATCCATTGACATTCAGTGTCCACAGTGAGAGTAGAAAGTCTGTAGGAGGCTATGGGTGGCAGTATGGTTTAAGGGATACGAGTCAGAACATGTGGTCTTCTCTTTCTGGCTTGCTACTGATCTACTTTGTGACCTTGGCCAAGTCACTTCTACTCCTTATTCCCCTCCTACCCTTTTGGGGTTTTTTTATTATTTGTATCACCATAGTACTTAGGAACCCTAGTCATGGACCAGGGCCCTATTGTCCTAGATGCTGTACAAACACACAACAAAAAGGTGGTCCTTGCCCTAGAAAGTTTATAATTAAAGTATAAGACAAGAGATGGCTACAGACAGCAAGAGAGCAGAGTACAAAGAAACAAATATTGCTCAGCATGACAGGCAGTAATCTCAGTCTCGTCCATCATTGTCTGTCTTGCCTATTTATAATGTAAATTCTTCGAAGCAGAGACACTCTCAATGTGTTTGCACAGCGCCCAGTGAAACAGGGCCACAATATTACCTGAGACCTCTAGGTGCTTCTGTAATACACATACATACATACATAAGAAGTGTCCAATGATAATGTCCTCTTAGTGTAGGAAGGAATAAAATAGCCAAGTTACAATCATTGCTAATTTCAGCCTCATTTCTCTGATTCCTCTGAGCTTAAAAACAAATAGTCCTGGGCAGAAATCAATAAAGCCAAATGCAAAGCAATTAACAAGGCTGATGAACAGCTGTATTTCATACACTCACGGTCTCGTTTACCTAGCATACAGATAAAGCTTTTCTTCCAGATGAAAATCAAATGATTCCACATGGGAAATGAATTTTAACTGCATATGCGCTGGGAAACGTTGCTTACATTTACACGGTGAGGCATTTGTCAATGTTACCGTTCTTGACACCAATTAGTCCTTTATTACCTTTTCTGAGAGTCATTATGTGCAGTAAATTAATATGCCAGGCTAACATATTCAAATCAGCATCGGTTTAACATTTAAGTGTGAGGTACATTAAAGAAAGAACTGAAGCACTGCAAACACATATCAGAGATGCACGTTCTTCAGAAATTAAGGTGAATATTAAGAACAGCTCAGCCAATCATATAGGGATATATATGATGATCTAATATGTCCTTCACCCTTATGGAAAAGTCCTATTGAAAATGATGTTCAGGTTTTATGAACCCTCCTAAAGAAAACTCTAAAGCCCCCTCCTGCAAATACTTACTCATTGGCTTAACTTTAAGTACATGAATAGTCCCAATGACTTCAATGAGATCTCTCACACACTTAAAATTAAATACATACATAAGCGTTTGCCAGATTGAGGTTAAGGTAACACACCTGCCAACTGGACATACATATGGGGAATGAGAACATCCACCATTACATTAGTTAGACTATAAATTATAGTTGCATTACCTAGAAAAACCATAAGAAAGATTCAGAGTCCTACAGAAAGGATTTAGGAACTGATTCTTGTTTAGACTTAAGGATCCTTTATGTTACTCTCACAGCGTAGTGGGGCTTTGTGCAAAGGAGAATCAGGCTCCTGTTTTTTAAATAAATTCAATAGGTTTTTAGTATGAGTCCTGAAAACCCTCTTGGCCTAATTTCTAGCAAGTATTTTTCATTGGGGAAAGGAAGTAGTATGGCCCAGTGGACAACGAACAGGACTAGGCATCAGAACACCATGGTACTATTTCCAGATCTGCCACTAACTCATGTTTTGACTTTGAGCAAGACACTTAACCAATCTCACATTGTACTTGAGCAGCTGGAGCTGCTGCCAAGGATTCACTGCCATTGTTATCTGAGCTAGTTAGATCTAAGATAGCTAGGTACATGCTGCAGTCACACCTCTGGCAGCACTGTGGACCACAACAAGTCCTAATGATTCAAGTGAATAATACAGTATTTCTTAGGAGAGAATTTTAATGATTTTATAAAATGGGCTTGAGCTTCAAAGCTCAACTCCACATTAACAATTTCTTAAAATGAGAATGCATTTGGCTTCTATTTTATATTTGTAACGAAAGATATTTCCGGCACCGCAAGGGTTACACTTTTAGTTTGACGCTCAGAGATTTTCTGTACAACTTCCTGGGACTGACAGTACAAATCCCTGCTCTCAAGCCTTAAATTTATGAAACAATTAATGGCTCCATAATGGCACAATGCTATTCCCACTGACTTCACTGAGAGTAGGATCAGGGCTGGATTAAGACAGACATTATGTGCTCATACAAAAGCCCTCAGATCCTGGATTCGCATGAGGAGATCAGAATCTCAGCTTTCATTTTAAAAAAGTAACGTTTCTAGCCCTCCTGGATGCATCAAAAAGTTTTAAAATGTGCACCGATTACAGCCAATGTAAGTCAGCAGAGACACCCTGAAACAATAGCATCTAAAATTGCCCTGTTTCTCTTACCTCTGAAACCTGCTGCCAAGTCAAGGAAAGGTGAAAGGCAGGGTGATTGTGTGTGTGTGTGTGTGTGGGTGGGTGGGTGAGAGAGAGAGAGAGAGATGGGGGTTATGGCTTATAGGGATTTTTCACAGGACCTTGAATTTCCTTATAATTTAACTTTCAGTAGGACTGGCCCCCAAAATTACTTAAGGTGAGAGGATAATGTGATCTGAAACCAGGCAACTCAGAAATATGCACGATAGCAGAGGAGCCATTCATAGTGTATATTAATAAAGCCTCCATTAAACAAGGGCTTTTTCAAGCAAACCAACGTGTCCTTTGTCTTACACTTAGCAATCTAAACTCTCTTGCATGTAAGTTCTTTGGGGATGGAACTATCTTGCTGTTCTGTTTGTATAGCGCCTAGGACAATGGAGTCCTGATCCATGCCCGGGCCTCCTCAGCCCTATGATACTATAGGTAATAATAATTAATAATATTCAAAGAAATATTTTCTGCACTGAAGCAGGGGAGCTGGAACAATTTGTATAGTGGGGGTGCTGAGAGCCATTGAACCCAACTGTAAACCCTGTATATCATGGAAATCACTTCAAGCCAAGGGGTGCGGCAGCTCCTCCAGCACCCCTAGTTCCAGCACCTATGAAAGGAAGAAACCATTACCTGTCTGTTTGTTGAGCCTTTTTTACCCAGTCCTGAGGCCCTGATTCTCTTCTCACTTACACTGGTGTAAATCAGATGCAACTCCATGGAAAAAATCAGTGGTGCAAAACCAAGCACCTTCATAAGAGTCCTGCACCAGTTGAATGGGAGTTTTGTCATTGAATTTAATGAAGCCACATCAGGCACTAGCTAAGACAGAATCCACCCTACCCCATTCCCAAATGAGCCTCCTCCCCAGTTATACAACATCAGCTCCATCTTGTCTGGGTTAAACTTCCTGGGCCAAATTCCTACAGATTTTTCCATCAGGGAAGGGAGCCAGTACAGCACAGTGTGACCTCGAGACCTTGAAGTTTGTGCCTGCAACATCCATGCAGGGGAGATTTAGTGCTCTTTGGTGTGCGCTGCTATTCACACCCCCTTAGTCCAAACTGCGGGGCAGTGTAAACATGCCCTGAGTGTAAAATTTAGGGCCTTCATTTTTATACTGCCATATAATAACAGTAAAACAGTTAATTGAAAGTCGTGAAAGGCATCAGCTCCACCTTGTCTGGATTGAACTTCAAACCAGCTGTCTCTCCTCTGAATCCCAGCCAGACACTGAGGAAGCCCAGACCAATCCCACCTCAGTCAGATGAGAATGAGACACAGAGCTGTGCATTATCCAATTACTGATGGCACCACAGTCCCAAATACCCCACAATCTCCTCTGGCAGTTTTGCATGCACTTTGGACAAGCAGGAGACAAAACAGAGCCTTGCACTGCCCACCCAGGAGAGGTGTGGAGGCAAAGGAGCAATTGCCCCACACAGTGGTATCCAGTCTCGCCAGAACAGAAGCACGCATGAGCAACCCCACCCACACCCACCAGTACCTACAGACAAGTTAACAAAGCTTTACGGACACTGGCATGAGAGGCTGCTGACAGGCTGAAGAGAATCAGCCAGGGCACCCAGACTGAAAGCAAGGATCCAAAGAATCATGAAATCAGAGAACTCTGGGTGGCACCAAAAGTTTTTCAACAACCTTCCCCAAAATGGGAAGATAAGAGATGATCATGGGTGAGATTCTCAGTCTCAAAAGAGGACTCCTTAAAGAAGGGCCAAATGACCATTCGTTTGAGGGCAGCCACACTCTCACCAACCACATGGCGGCAGTAATGCACTCTACCAACAATGGACAATTTAGTCCAAGTACAGCATTAGCCATTTCGCAACATCCATACTCAGAGGAGGATGGTCTTAAGCTTCAGAGGCACTGGTTTAAGATTCGGTTCATGGTTCTGCCACCGGTTCCCTCCGTGACTTTAGTCTAGTCACTTCATTGCTCTCTGCCTGGGCTCTCTGCCTACCAAATGGAGGCAGCAAGAGAATGATTTCATGTTTGAGGGGTTTTCAGATATTCCTGTCATATGGGCCACAAGTATGGCGACAGAGTAGAGGCATGGGCCAGGTCATAGGCCAAACCTCTCTCAGTTATTTCAGCAGCTGAGTGACACCTCTTAGAATTTATCCAAAAAGGATATTACACTTGCCCCCTGCAAGGTTGGCTCTGCCCAGGCAAAGACAGCTGGTTACTGGGGAGGTTGTTTGCTTTTTGGGAGGGCAAGGGAGGCTGGCTGTTTCCAGACGAAAAGAATGAGGCTGCTAAGCGTACATGTTTGCAGTATACTGTGTGTGGCAGATTAGAGTGGTACAGTGTCACAATATCAGCTCCAGCAAGCGTTAGATGTTCTCCACAAAACAACACGATAGAAATTGCAAAACTTGACAGACATGCACAGGAGTTTGGATAAGTGAATTCAGTAAGATTTTGTTTTTACAGTGGAGGCTGGCCTATCCGCAGGGAGGCAGCTATTAAAAATACAACAGAGAGATGGGCTGTGTACTCAGTCCACACTTAGGAACTTGTCTCAATTACCCCACTCCTTTCACATTTGCATATTGCAGATCTGTAAACACCGTTAATCAAACACCTCGTTATTCATACAGCATTGCATGAAGTCTCCATTGACGCACGCTTGACTGGTCATTAGAAACAGCTTCCCATATCAGACTCAGCTTGCTGACCGACAGCAGTTTTCATCGCTTTCCAAAGGAGGAAGTTCCTTCTGATTGGAGAAATACCGAACAACAGACATGTCACTGGTCGTCATGACCACATTTGTGATGTTATAGTAGAAATGGGCCTAAATTGCAAGGTTCAGATACAGATCTGAAAGGTTGTGAAATCTCCATCATTGGAGGCTTTTAAGAACAGGTTAGATAAACACTTGAAGGAATGGTCTAGGTGTATTTGGCCCTGCCTCAGTGCAGGGGTCTGGAGTAGATGGCCTCCCGAGATCCTTTCCAGCCCTACGTTTCTATGATTCAATGGGACTATTCATGTGAGTGGGTACTATTCAAGGGGCCTAAGGGTTGTAGAATTCAGCCCAAAGCAAATAAATTTTTGCCTGTAGTAAGACACCACTCAAGGTGAGTCAGAGTGGCAGAACTGATGCATCAGTTTTTACTCAATCCTTACCCCGACATGCCTCTCTGTGACAGAGTTTTGCCTGAGCAAGGTCCTTAGGATTGTTTATAAATGATAAACTGTTTTAGAAACGTAATTAATCGTTAGGAAATGCTAAATGTGTTAACACTTCATCTAAGTCTATTTAATTGACACTATTTCAAAGACAACTTTTCTATCTAGTCTCTGGCAAAATGTTCAGGAGTGCAGTTTAATTACAAATCACAAGACAATTTGCTTGCATTTTTTTTACCTTGAGGGAAACATGACTGATCAAAGGCATAAAAGACTATTTTCTTTCATGTGAGACTGATTTAAGAAATTGAGGTTTAAATTAGAGCGGCTACATTGATTTGCAGTAAATCACTATGGAGCACAGGACCCAAATCTCCCAACACTGACCATCTGGCATAGTTTGATTGGTTCCCATGGGCGTACACCTGGTAGTATGTGTTTGGCGGATCAAATCCAATGCTATCAACTTGTATTGAAACAGAATGTGAATAATACTTCATCCTGTGCTCGCCTACTTGTCAGGTATTGAATCACTTGTCTCTCGCCTTTGCTGTTCCACTCTAAGTACGTACAAGACCACCCCTTCACTATAGTATCTCAACACCCCACTGACTTTTATTCACTTGGGCCATGTCTATACATACAGTGCTGCACCTCCGCAAGCGGCAGTTGCTATGTCAACGAGAGATGCTCTCCCACCAGCATAGTGCCATACACACGAGCGCTTATGTTGGTGTAAACATAAGTCACTCATGGGGGGTGGTTTTTTCACACCTGACTGACATAAGTTACGGCAACATAGGCTGTAGTGTAGACATAGCCTAATTCTCATAGTGGGGAAGCATTATCATCCCCATTATACAGGTAGGTAACTGAAGCAAAGAGAATACTGTAGAGGATCCAAGAAGAGGGAGGCCAAAACCAAACTAAATCACCACCATGGCCCCTTCAGGACACACTCCAGCCAGCAGAGTTCGCAGTTCTCTTACTGTTCTAGGAGGAAGGCAGGCTGGCTTCCTCCTTTTCCCTGAGGCATCAAGTCAGGAAAGAAACAGTTTGAGCCAAATTCATAAGGCTCTGACCCCAGAGCCTTGAATTGGAGTAACCAAACTTACAGTCGGAAAGCAAAGTCACTAGGGCCCAGATCAGGCAAGCGTCCTGGAGCCTGAAGGGGATTGCAACCCATAACAGCATGGATGGGATGGATCCCTTTTGTCTCTCACCCAGCTCCCTTTTCCTGCTTATATCCCTACCACTGAGCAGGGCAGGCTGCTCCTTTATTGCACCCAGGTTGTTTTGGCTGCAAGCTCCAAGCTACTCCTTAAAGGAGTAGTATACCCACACCACAAACATCTTTCCTCGAGGACTCCCATCACAGAGCTGGGGATCGAACCTTGATCTCCCCAGTTCCCATCCAATTCCTTAATCCCCAAATCCCTTCCCTTAGAACTTGGATGTTCACCTCCTGAGGTAAAATCTTTTGCAAACATATCAAGGTATCAGTAGTAACATGTAACCTGAGCTAACAGCATTGTTCCACCCATCCCTATTTGTCTTAGCATAGCATCTGGTAATTAAGGTTTTCTGTTTAGGCTACTGGGAGGAAGGATTCATTAATTGTGAATAGAGAAGGCGCAGGTTTTAAAGTATGAGATAAACTGGCTGAAATGAAGGGCTATGTATTTTTGATGAACTGGGACCTTCAGAGATAAACACAGCACCTGTGGAAAGCGAATCTCAAACCTTACAATTTCTAGATATGGGAGATATACAACAAAGCATCAGGCTCAATCATTAATTGATGAGTCAATCTGCCCTTTTAACGGTATCTGCACAAATGTTACAATTATATGGGCAAACTGCAGCTGTCAGAGTATGATGGGACCTTTGCCAAGCCAATTTCATTGCCATTTGCATCTACTAATGCCTTTCACCAAAGGAAGAATCAGACTGAGCACTGATTACACTGAGGTGGTTGGTAGATACGTGACGCTGTGACACACGGAGTAACTTTCCTAGACCTGAAGAAGAGCTCGGAGTATGCTCAAAAGCGTGTCTCTTTCACCAACAGATGTTGGCCCAATAAATGACATGACCTCACCCACCTTGTCTGCCTACACTGAGACATATTTGTATTGCAGTAGTTCCTAGGAGACCCAGTCATGGAACGGGTCACCCAATTGTGTTAGGTGCTTTACAAATATTGCAACCTCAGTCACATTTTGATCCCCAATCTGCACGTGGGGCATAGAAGAGAAGCTATACATAGCCCTTTGCTTAGACCTCGCTGGAATTCCATGTTCTAGCCCTTAGTATATTCCATTATTCCTTAGTCAACATATTACATTTCCTCAGATTTTTCTTCTTCCTGCTTCTGGCATAATAATCACATTCACTTACATTTCCTTTCTGAAAGATGCAATTCCTGCTGATTCTTTTTATCTGTGCATGAGATAATATTTGATAAGAGTCTAGATGCAAACTCATATAAGTGATAGAAAATTACAGCTGTTAGTCCTTGCAAAAGAGGGGACAAGTAATAGAAAGTTAAAATGCACTCAGAACAGCTACACAAAAGGAATGGCACATTAATTGGGGTATACACATACCCCCAACCACCACTGAGCATGCTCTCTCACTGGTTCTACAATACTAGCTGCACTGACTTAAATTGAGTTGCTTTTGATTTATACCAGTATCAGTGGGAGACAAATCAACCCAATGAGAGAACCCTTCCTGATGGTTCCTGAATTTCTTACGAGGAAAGGGAGTGAGAGTCAGGACACTGATTTCTGCCACTGATTCACTGTATGACCTTGGAAAAGTCATTTCAATTCTTTGTGCCTTGATTTCACCACCACCGTAATCCACCTATATGGGCATATCACTATTATATCTGAAAGGGACACACTTTGGACACTTCTGCTCTGACTGTATACTGATCCTCCTAATTCACATTTGCTTTATAGTGGTGTAACCCCATGGACTTCAGTGGAGTGACTGGGTGCAGCTCTTTGGCTTGCGTTATGCAGGACATCAGACTAGATGATCACAATGGTCCCTTCTGGCCATGTAATCTATTAATCTAATTTTTACCAGGGTAAGTGAGACGAGAATCAACCTCATCTCCTATAAACTTCAATATCAGGCCAGATGCTCAGCTGGTGTAAGGGCTCCATTAACTCAAAGACAGGAAGGAGTGTCTTGAGGTTAAGGCACTAGACTGAAAGCTGAGTTCAATTCCCATCTCTGCCACAGACTCTCCGTGTGACCTTGAGCAAGTCCTTTCTTCCCTCTGGGACCCAGCTCCCTGCCTGTAAAATGGGGATAATAATCCATCATGTGTCCCTATTGTCCATTGAGCGCCATTCGCTCAAACAGAGGAAGGACGGGACACTGGAACTCAGAAGACTTGAATTTAATTCCTTCCTCTGCCCCAGAATTCCTGTATGACCTTGGAAAATCATTTAGTCCTTGTGCCTGTGATTCCCATCTGTATATTGGTGATAACAGCACTTCCCTATATTGCAGGGGTGTTGTGAGAATAAATACAATAAAGATTGTGAGGTTCTCATGTATTACAGTAATTGGGGCCATATATGTACCTATTATAGAGAGAATGGTGCTCTGTTGATTCACACGAGCTAGAGATCTAACCCACTGCTAGAAAGTTTAACTGGAGGAGCTAAGGCATGCAAAACCATAACAATCCTTTTTACTTAGTGATGCAATGCTGTTAAATGCAATTACCTTAAAAAAACAATGTGGGGAAAAATTGATTGTATGACTAAGGTTTGCTTTAATATAGCTAACTTTGTATGATCTTAAATCAGCTGTTCATTTTAATTACATAATCCTATTGTGCTGAGCTGCCCATTTTCAGTCTGCAAATGGAAAAACAATCCACCATAATAATAGACACTGCAAAACTCACACCTGCACGTAAACATATAAAGGGCTCTATAAGAGCTAAGGATTATTATTATTATTATTTTCAGGAGAGAAAATGAAGAGGAGTATATTCATTAGAACTGCAGGGAGAATTCACGTAGGCAGAGTATATTCCCCAGTTAGAATGCAGCCAGTACACTAAAGCTATGTAGCCCATCTGATTCCCATCAAAGTCAACAAGGTTGGATCAAGCTTTAAACAACCCTGCTCTTCTAATTATTCATTTATTTTTATTTCAGTAGCATCTTGAAGTAGAGCTATTACTCAGGAATGTTTCAACTACATTTTTTTGTCTGAAAATACCGATTTGTTGGGAAGGTTTCTCTGATCCACAATGGAATTTTGGGTCAAACCCAGAGAGTGAAAGACACCCCCAAAATAGCCAAAATAGTGTCTGTGTCGTTCATCCCCCCCCCGCCCGGCCTCTCTCTCTCTGAAAAATCTTGATTTCATTCTGTGTTGGAATGAGACCAAGTATCATAACATCAAAAATTCTGCAAATCAGAATTCTTGTTTTCTAGCTATCCCTACCTAGAATCTCCATCACGAACCAGGCTCCCCATTGTGGTAGGTATTTTATGCTTTCTATTCTCTTGATCCATGTGCACTTTCTCCCTCTGACACAACTTCTAGGGACTTTGCTTTATAGAAGGTATGATTTTTTTCTCTTTTAGTATCCTGCCCTGCCATCTTTATGTACTACCATTTCTCATCTGCATGCCAGGATTCCCTCTGGGACCTTTTCCCACTTGGCTTCCCAATAACTCAGTTCGAGTCCAGCCTTCATCACTCAGGTATCTTTATTTGGCATACAGCAATGCTAGCCTGAGTTGACCAAATGCAGGGGAGATGGATGCCGGGTACATCACAGCTCCAAAGTTACACAGAAACTCTCTCCCTTTATATACACATTACACTCATTGCATCACTCATTTTTGGCTTGGCTTGGTTACTTTGCAGGAACCAATCACTGTGCAGCATGCACTGTCCATATGCTGTCTGTTGTTCAACTTCCTCTTTGCCTCATCTCTACATGCCTAACTTATTTTGTCCCTTGTTATCAAGTTCATAGTAAAGAGTTCCCTGGGTGTTAACTTCTCCCTCTCATCTTAGTTGGCTCAGACATTATATCCGTTTAGCCTACTGACCTATTTATCTATCTTATTGAGCACAAAAGTTCTGTTTTCAGCCTAATTATCTGCTTATTTCCCTAATTCTATCTTCCAAGAAATGAAGCCTCCCTCTGTGTGTTAATTACTCGTGTCAGGCCAGGCCTCAACTACATGGTATTCCAGCTGTGATCATGCCCTATTGTGCTAGGCACTGTACATACACAGAGTAAGAGACAGACCCTGCCCTGAAGAACTTGCCA
The DNA here is from genome assembly GCF_028017835.1 of Emys orbicularis. Lineage (NCBI taxonomy): Eukaryota > Metazoa > Chordata > Testudines > Emydidae > Emys > Emys orbicularis. The sequence goes on from NC_088684.1 coordinate 139,803,316, forward strand.
TCTAACTAGACCACACAAGCATAAGGTGGGGGAAAGACTGTATTAATATCTCAATATTTTAGATAAGGAACAGAGCTGAGCCCAGGGAGATTAGAGAATTGACCAAGACCAAACAACTAATCTGTGGCAAAGCCAAGGATTTAACCCTTATTTCCTGCATTCGAGGGCCCCAGTACATGAAATGAGTGGGAGTCTCAGTTCTTGCATCTGGACCTCAATAAGCAACATGCGTAAAACATCAAACTCATACCCTTAGCCTTCTCCCAAATCAGCTCCTCCAGTACCTGTTTCCCTTGCATGAGTCATAGCCCCCCGCATATATATTTAGATTTTTTTTGAAGTTGCATTTGCCCTCCTCTATGTCAGATGCAATAAACAGGTGATTCAGACTAAATGATGTAAGGGTCACTTCAGACCTTAAAAAAATGAATATAGCCAAGATGCACCTAGACAGACTTGTAGAAAAGGAAGGAACCCCGTGATAGCTTGTAGTACAGAGTATGGGATAATCTCATAGTGAAAATCTCAGAGTGGGAGGGAGGAATAGTAATTTTCTTCTGCTTCTTTATCAGCTCGTTTCAAACATTGCCACAAAGCTGCAAGAAATTGTACCTGATCAATGTCTGAATAAAATGGAAACAACAACAAAGAAATGTGCAATCTAAGTCACCACTATGTAATAAAAATTGATTAGATCACTTATAGCTGTTCAGTGTCTGTTGGGATTTCAGCATCCATCATCTGTCCTTTCTACAGTCTCTAAGTGGCTCTCTCCAAGATCCTGATTTCCTCCTCGTCTCTGTAGGCTTCTCTAGTCTCCAGAAAGGCATGATTTACCGAGAGGACTTGTGCACTCTGTCCCCTTCCCCTCTGTCTATCGAAGACACTTTTATGTCCCTAGTTACTATAGTACCTGAGAACTTCACAACAACTGAGAGAGGTAAGAAATTACTACTATCACCATTTTACAGATTGTTGGTGCCGAAGGACTAAGGTGCAGATAAGTTTAGCATGCTTTCAAAAATTTAGGCACTTAACACCCATTTACTTCAATTTTTTTCAACCAGCTCTAATAGGGAATTACAATGGAATATTCCAAATGCTGCGTATCTGCAGATTTATCTATTTTGGGGGTTTATACTGCCGTCTGCTGCCATCGTATCTGAGATCTTTCCATGAAGTCAATAGCAATACCTATTGCTAGTGAACTTCATGGAGTCTCTGGAATGTCTCCCTTTTCAGGGTCAAATACTAAGGTGTGCATAAATGGCAAGTTTTTTCAAGGCCACAACCATGCTTAAAGCCAGAGATGAGGCACAGACTACACTATCATCTATGGTCTTGATCTAACTCCCATTGGAATCAATGGAAAGACACTCATTGACATCTATGAGAGCAGGAATACAGCCATTACATATGTAACCCATTCATACACAGTATAGTTCTCGATCCCCCTCTAGTGGCTGCCTAGTCCACAATATACAGGTTTTTAAGTCTGCTACAGCCTTCAATGGGACATAGATTCTGCAGGAGAGCTGGGTGAAGATTGCCAAACAAAACTTTTGGAGGCAAAGAAAAATGCAGATTCAGCGACACAGTAACATTTTGCTTATTTGTGTCAATGTTGTTAAATTGTTTCAGTGAAAAAATCCAGAAAAATCAACACTTTGACGTTTTCGCTTTTTTCTATTTAAAACAAATTTTGTTTTGAAATTTCCTTTCTTTTTTTAATTAAAAACAAAATTTTCAGAATCTAAATTAAATTATTTGTAAAAAAAAATTATTTGCTACAACTTTTTTTAGAAATTGTTTTCAGTTAGACCTAACAAACTATTTTTTCTCCAGCTTTTCAGCATTCCCAGCAAACTGAGAAACCAATTAGTCATACAGCCTTACACTGCCGCTCATGCAGTAGAGGGTCTGTACTTTTGGATCTAAAAAGCCCACATTCAATAACTTCAAATAAGTCATCCAAGGGCAAGTACATTAGAAAGTCAGAAATATAGTGCTGGAAGGGACCTCCAGAGTTCAAAACCTCATTGGAGCAGGGAAACCAGCTCCACAAAACTACTCTAATCACTACGCTACAGAGTCACTCTTATTACACACACAATAAGTTTGTAGGCTACAAGAATGTGTTTAATTCCTCTAGTTTTCATGAAACACTTAAACACCGTTCAGAGTCAACTTTCAAGACCAACATCCCACTTCCATTATGATGCAATTATTTAAAAAAAAATCTCTGAAATAAGACTGCCCCGCAGATACAGAAATTAAGACAGTTGGCATTTTCCTGTAAATTAAAAAAATAAGTTAATCCCCCAAAGTGTTATCCGAATTGCCATGTCTGTACTTCTTCTGGGAAAATAGATTCATGCAATGTTAATTACCACCCTGAGTTCATTCCCAGAGGTTTGACTGGTTAAAGAATATAAAATGTCACTTAGAAAATCCTGCTCTGCCAACCAGATATGAAGGGAGATTAATAGTTGCAAGTTTGTTTAAAAATGACTTTGACAATATTCACTATTTAAAAATAAAAGCATGTTCCTCTGAAATGAATCTTTATTCATAATCTCACCCTCCTTTTGGACAAGCCTTTATCCATTTCTGTCATTATTAGATGGCACTTGGAGACCATTACGATTCAGAATGCCTAGATGTGCATTTCAATTAACAATCCATCAGATCTGGTAAATTGAATCAAGCGGGGAAACAGATGTTTAAAACACCTATAAATACATAACAAGGGATCAGACTTTGATCCTGAGAAAGAGATTGGAAATGATAAAGTGCTAAATATCTCCTGGCAGATAACATATGTGGAATGGGCTCCCCCCTCTCCTCCCGCTTCCTTTTCTTTCTTTCTTTTTAATTGAGGTTTGCTACCTGGGAGAACATTTTCATTTTTAGCTTTTAACATTCTTGTTCTCTCTGAGTGTAATTCACCCCTGCGCACAGGGCCAACCCAAGTCTTATGCACCGATTAAGTTCTATTAACAATAGGGCTTAAGTGGATTCTGAGTGGTGCATAGGCTTCTATATATGAGGTTTATTTCACACTTTATTACTGGTAAATGCTGAAAGTTGCTAAGCACCCATCATCAACATTGGCTCCAATGGGAGTTGCAGATGCAAAGGACCTAAATAATTGTGGTCAGATCTTCAGTTAGTGTCATTTGGCTTATTTAGTATTATTAATTATTATTATTATTATTATTATTACAGTAATACCTAGAGGTCCACTGAAATCAATGGAGCTAAGCTAATTAACACAAGCAAAGGATCTGGCAATGAATTTATTCCAAAAATTATTCATCCTGTCTTGGAGGGCAAACTCATTTTGATATAGGTTTTCTTTTAGTTCCCATTAAAATGATTTTGAATGGATAGCTATTCACAGTAATTATTAGTGTAGAAACCCCAGTTAAAAGAGCTTGAGTGTAGCTGAGTTTAAAGTTTTGATCCAAAACTATCTCCTAGGTCTTTTTAATCATCTAATTTTTTTTTTTTTACTTAAAAAAAATGCCACCCTCTTTCGTGGTAGTTGCAGGCACTGTGGTCCAGTGGATAGGGTACTAGTCTGGCACGCTGGAGATGCAGGGTTTTTTCCTTACTCTATCACTGTCCTGCTGGGTGACTTTGAGCAAGTCAATTCACCTCTGCACTCCAGTTCCCCCACCTACAGAATGGGGGTGATGATGCTGACCTTCTTTGAAAAGCACTTTGCAAGCTACAGGGAGAAAAGTGCTATATAAGAGGTACTTATTGTTAAACATTTTTTATGCCAGCTGAAGTGATAGCGTATGTGCTGATATGGACACCCATCCAGCAAAGCGCTTATGCACATTTAAATTGAAATGGGGAAGTCACCCCATAGACTCTAATGGGACTGTTCTGGTGTTTAATGCTAAACACATGCATATGTGTTTTGCTGGATCAGGGCTGCATTATCAGTTTTTGTGTTACAGGATTTGCAAGTGGGGAGGGCACAGGACAGGAGAAAGATACTAATCTTGCGGAGAGGACTGTATTGTAAACCTTCCTATCCCCTCCGCCTAATATCTACAGGATCCTGAGAGGGACTCACCCTCCAAGGGAACCCACCAAGCTGCAAGAGGAGCTTATGAAGAGATTGGGGCTAGTGCATAGACATTTGGGGGCATGTGCAAAACGTCACTGGAAGCTCAGTCACGAGGATCCAGAGGATAAAGCCCTCTGCTAGCCTAACTTAGCACAGCTCCGTTGAAGCCAAAGGAAGCACACCGAGCAGCTGAGACCTGACCCATGTTGTCAGGATCCTGAAGAAAGAGGCTCCAGAGCGGATGCAAAGTCCAGGTGCTTCTAAAAGTATGAGCCTCATTCCCACTCTGATGGAGAAGCGCTATAGAATTTATTAGAGAATAACTTTCCTGCACGTGTGTTGTTCAGTAATCACTCATTGCTTAAGGAGTTTGCAAGGGATCTGTTAATTGTGTGTCCACTTCCAACTGCCTAAGCACAACAAGAGCTTCACAGGGCCCCACTGTCTGGGAAGCCTTGAAGACACAGTTCTCAATACCACAATAACTTTTTTTTATTATCCCTCAAGATTGCACCTTGGGAATTCTTTTAAAAGCAGCCTTCACAATATACAAGATCTTTAAGCACAAAAAGAGGAAAGCTACTGTCAAAAATTTACCTCCATCTGTCACCAATAAAACCTGGCTACGAATCAATTCCATACATCTGGGTAGTCAGGAATTTTGCTTAACCCTGCACAAAATTCCTGCATTTTAGGTGCTCAGATGCAATCAATGATTCTTCGTTGACTCTTATTAATTACTATTATTATTGTTATGTTGGTGTATCCTAAATAATTCAATAGGGGATGACCTCCCTGCTATAGTATTTTAGAAAATGGTTCTACCAAAAGAATTTCATTCTGATAGGTTTTTAGAGTTCCTATACAACTCACCATCCATACTAACTTCTATAGGACTTTTCAACAAGGGAAGGGTAAGGAGAGGGTTTTCTGGAGGACATGCTAATCACCATGTCAGTATCACAAAGGGGTAAAACCCAGTACCCCCATCAGAACGAGGCAGGGGGAAACTCCGAAATCCCCAAGTTGATCTTCTCTTCCCCAAGACATGGGCAATCTGGTCCAAGATACTTAAAGCCGGTAATATATTTTAAACTTCTTTAATGGAAGGTTACATGTACACCTCTACCCTGATATAACGCTGTCCTCGGAAGCCAAAAAATCTTACCGCATTATAGGTGAAACCGCGTTATATCGAACTTGCTTTAATCTGCCGGAGTACGCAGCCCCGCCCCCCCTCCCCCCAGAGCACTGCTTTACCGCGTTATATCCGAATTCGTGTTATATCGGGTCACGTTATATGAGTGCTAGCAGGTGTCTGGGCCTTATAAGACAGTTTCCCATTAGTAGAAAAATCAGTAATGTAGAGACTGGGTATTTTCTTAGTGTAGCTTCTTTATTTTCACTATGTACACCAAACCTTGTACAGAGGTGGCTACAAATGGCATGTGTGTAATCACCGCCTCCATAAATCTCAGCTAAACACCAATCCCCAGTTCCCACAGAGCAACTCTGCCCCAAGAATTGACTCTTGTTAGATAGATTAAGGCACTGAAGAGTAAACTATCTTGCTGTTTGCAACAGCTCCCACAAAAAAGACAGTGAATCAAAACACTAACATAACATTGTTCTGTCTTTGGAGAAATGCTCGCTCACTAACAAGACTATGTGAAGCAGCAGCATCTCGTGACAACTGCCATAACAATATAAGAAGTTCAAAGTACTACAAATAATAATAAAAATTTAGTCAATTAACTAATACCACTGTATATCTGTATGGCGCATTCTCTCCAAAGATGCTAAAGAGTCTTACAAACGTTAGGACCACCTTTTACTTGGCTATGGCACAGATGCACAGAGGAAATAAGGGCAAATAGCCTGCCCCATTTCCTCTTATACACCCTGTGCAAGGACAAGGAACAGCAAGGTCATCCCTGTACTCAAAAGATCTGAGGCCTGCCATAATCTAGCTCTGGTGAATTATAAAGTGTCCCTACACTTTGATTTTGCATGCCAATAGAGTCATATTGCATTTAAAGTGAAGATCACTGGACTTTCCTCAACTCCTGCACCCTTGGCAGCAGACTTGGTCAGTTAGTATTCGCTTCCTCCAGTATTTATAGATGGTGATGGGGTTCAATGGGCTGACCATTTTTGAGTTTTAGCAAAGTAACAATGAAGGTTGCATGCCAGAGAACAAACTCTTTCCCCGTTGCATATTTACAGGCCTGCTGCTGGTCCCTTGCTGGGATTGTGATGAGTGGAAATCTACACCAGGCTGAGCTGCCAATGCCTGACATGACACCATGCATAGGGACCAGACTGAATGGCTGGAGCAGCAAGATAACATTCAGGAAGGGATCGCTTTGGCTGTTTCCAATGGGATTTATTTCTCTACATGCCTGGTGAGGCTCGGCCTAATGCTTTAAAGTTTACGCTGCTTAAGAAGAAAGGAGAAAACAGGGAAATACAAAGAAAACCAGCAGGTGAGATGAGATCAACAAGGAGATAAAAGATAATAATGTGCGTCAGTTTTATTGTGTGTATAGGCACTATACAAACACAGAGTAAGTGACCGTCCCTGCCCTGAACAGCTACAGCCTAAGTAGATGAGTGAGACAAAAATATTCCCATTTCTATATTACAAATGGGGAATTGAGGCATAGGGAGATTAAGTGAATTTGCCCAATGTTACAGTGGCAGGTCAGTGGCAGAACCAAGAGTGGACCCCGCATAACCTGAGTCTCAGGACATTGCTCTATCCACACAGCCATCCTTCCTCTCAACAGCCAGCGTACATGCAATCCATTTTATAGAGTGTCTACGACAACAAATGTATCCCAAACACACACAGGTGCTGGTGCATGGCTTTTGGTGGTGCCAAGTCAGTAAATCTGCTAGAAATCTCTTCATTCCAACTGCATCACCACCTGGAATTTAAACCAGTAGCTGTCGAATACTTGCTACACATCCTTTTCTCCTGCACTAGCTACCCTCCCTATCTCCCACTTTCCCTGAAGAATTCTGTATTGCGCTTGGTTGTTCCGCGAACCATCAAGAAATGGCTCTGTGGGCCACCGGTGCCCATGGAGGGAGAACTACTGATGTTTTTAAAATGTGCACTGAATTAAAGCAGGACGGTAATTTTTCTCTGTTCATAGTGAGCAGCTTCAAGGGTTGAGCACTGACAAGTGTTCTTCACTCCCTAGCAGTACTGCCCTTCCTTCCCACTTAGCAGCGGACAAATGAGAGCAGAAGCAATCACTTCGGGTCAATGATTGCTCATGTCATGTCGCTCCCGATTGATATGCTTTTCCTTGGACAAACACGTGGCTTAACTGAGTAACCTTGCTATATTTTCAGTGCACTTAGGCTCTGCCCTCTTAGTGCATGGCTATGTTTCCTGTAGATGACAAAAACAAAAAAACAAACCCTACCTAGTGTATTCGTCTGCTTTGCAGCCCCCATTAAATCAAGGATTCATATATTTCACAGCTGCTACTCTCATTGTTGTCATTTCTTCAGACCTTTCTGCAAAATGGCATTGAGATTTAGAAGTATGTAAGCACCCAATGTCCTGAGCGGTTTTGAAAATTTGGTCCCTTATTTTGATGCCTAAATGGGATTTGAGATCTCTGGAAAACACAGCCCAATGTATACATTCTGCATCAGCATCATCACTCCCTTCATCTCTGTCCTTTGCCCCTTCACATTGAGCATGGAAACCCATTCACTATATACCCCCAGTCCACTCATGCAGCTGGTAGTAATGTTGCCTTTGGGTAAGGTCATGAGTTCAAGTTGCATGGTACATCTTGGACACTAATACCCAGCTGGATTTGTAAGGAGCCGCTCTTTGACTGAGAAGGTAACATGAAGCCTCGTGTGGATGCCCAGATAGAAGTTAAAGATCCCCTAAATAATTTTCCAGAGGGTTAGTGTCCTGGCTAGCAGTCCTTCTCAGCAAAATGCTCCCAGAGGTCTCAGGCTACCTGGAAACTATTGCTCAGCACATAATGATTTCTCCGTAGCCTGTCACTGAGGTACCAGTTACTAACTCATTATTGTGAAGTGTAATAATCAGATGGGCTGCAGCCCAGACAGTCAGGCTCTTACCAAAGAGATGCAGTGATCAAAAGCTAGAAATAGAAACCAGGAGGCCTGAGGCAGGCAGAACAGAAACCCAGGGAGGATTGGCTTTGTAATTAGCCGAACAGAGGAGAGACTGAATCTGAGAGGTGTTTTCCTCTTGGCAGTCCAAAATGAAAAGGAGTAGCAGAGGGGGGCTTTGACAAGCCATCAGCAACAGGATGCAATGGCCTGCTAGAAAGGCAAGGAAGAGAAATGATGCATAGCTTTGAGAGGCAGGAAAGAGAGGTCCAGAAGGGGCTCACTAGAGACTAGACTGTGACAGTAGACACGGCCACGAGCAAGGCACAGTGCATAAACCACTTCAGCCCTGGTGCAGCATTGTGTCTAGGAGACACCCTGAGAATCAGTTCCCCCCGGAGTGCAGGGAGGGGTTATTTGCTCATTTGCTGCTGGCATATGCTGGCACAGCCAATTATGATGCTCCCTGAACCAGCTTATCTGGACTCATCAGTGAAGAGTCCCAACCCCCACTAACCTAGGACTTATGAAACCCACGTTCAATTCCCTGCTCTGCCACAGTGACCTTGGGCAAGTCACTTAGCCTCTCTGTGCCTCAGTTCCACATCTATAAAAAGAGGATAAAGCCCTGCCCTGCCTCACAGGGTGTTGTGAGGATAAATAAATTAGAGAGTGTGAGATGCTCAGATACTACAGTTATGGGGGCCATTGAGTACCTCACATACATACAAGGTCCGAATAGCTCATGTGAAGTGGGGGAGGTGTCTTCTTCCTACTTACCCCCTAGCGGAACACATAATCCAAGTCACAGTCTAGCCCTATCTGAAATGGGCACTAATACAAGCTGGACCGACCAAGAAAAACCATTGAAAACTGTCCTAGACTCAGACAAGTGATGAATTAACCTAGGCAACAACTGTAGGTCTTGTCACACCAGGGAAGCTGCTGGAATTGAACTGTAAAGTGACTGGAGATACATGGAGTATGAAAGACGCTGTATGAAACCAAAGCTCTCGTCTATCTCCAAAAAGTAGTAACGACTGTGGTTTTGCAGTCAACCCCTGAACTATGTCCTTGCATATAGCATATTGTTATTAGTATATCAGTAGTGCCAAGAGGCCTCCACTGTGCTAGGTTCTTTAAACAAACATGGTAGGAGTCAGCCCTTGCGCCGAAGTGCCCTGATTCAGCAAGAAAGGCAGTGGTGCCTCAAGAGACCTGGGTTTTATTCCCAGCTCCACCACAGATCTGCTGAGTGACTTTGGGCATATAACTTCCCTTTCTCTGTGACTCAGTTTGCCATACCACCTAATATTTCAAGCGGCTAAAGAGGGATGCTGGCACTCAGGTTTGGCCCATCCACCCCCCACCGATGGAGAAGCAGATGGGCCTGATTTGATTAGTGTTGCAGCCTAGCACATATGGGGTTGCAATGCCACTCAAATTTGGCCCCTCAGCCCCTCCATTCATGGAAAGGGAAGGGCAAGCGAGCCAAGTTAGAGTGGTATTGTGATCCTGTGGGCCAGGCTGCACTGCCATCGTTGGGAGGACCCGGTTCCAAACTCAAGCGATGTTACTTTCAATTGAGACGGGGGATTTGGGGTTTCAAAGTGAGACAGTCCAACGAAACCTGGGACTGATGGGAGGTCTGGTTTCCTCATCTATGAAATGTGGACAACAATACTGGCCACCTTTGTAAAGCGCTTAGAGAACTACAGCTGAAAAGCTCTGTATAAGAGACAGCTATTGTTATTAAGCATGTGAGTAGTCCCATTAGCTTTAGAAGCCTTAGTCATATGCTTAAACACCTTGCTCACTCAGGGCTTTGGACTGGGAGCTCTTCAGAGCAGCCACTGAAGTAAGCAATGTGCATGTACAGCACCTAGCCCATACTACTTATAGGGTTACCATACGTCCGGATTTACCCGGGCATGTCCGGCTTTTTGGTACTCAAATCCCCGTCCGGGGGGAATTGCCAAAAAGCCAGACATATCCGGGGAAATAGGGAGGCAGCATAAGCCAGGGTCCGCCCGGCCCCAGCACGACCCGCAAGGTCCGCAGCGCAGCCCAGCCGCCCAGCTACATTGTAGAGAGCTCGGGCGGGGGAAGGGGGGTGCAGCCGCAGAAGGCGGCGAAGGAGCTGCTGCTGCCCCCGGAGGCCGGGCAGACCGCGCGCCCCAGCTGAGCCCGCAGGACCACGGGGAGGCCGGCCCAGCCAATGGCTCGGGCTTCCCTCACGGGCGGGGACTCCCCGGCCACTGGGGGACCCTTCCTGCGGCCCCATCACCCCGCGCGGCAGGAAGGAGGCTACGGGGCAGGGAGTGCAGCGTGTGCCGGGGCTGCAGGGACCCGCGCTGCCCCGGTCGCCACTGAGCATCCGAAGCCCCCGCCAGGCAGAGGCTGCCGGGGGAGCGGGGGAGCAGGGCAGGCGGGGGGGTGCAGAGGCTGCAGGGCGAGGAGGAGCAGGGCAGGCAGGGGCAGGGGGGCCATGGGGGCGCAGGGGCAGGGCAAACGGGGGCACAGAGGCTGCAGGGGTGGGGGGGTGCAGGGGCTGCAGGGTGAGTGGGGAGCAGGGGGCACAGAGGCTGCAGGGCGAGGAGGAGTAGGGCAGGCAGGGGGGCGCAGGGGCAGGGCAGGCGGTGGGGTGCAGAGGCTGCAGGGGCAGGTGGGGGGTGCAGGGGATGCAGGGCGAGGAGGAGCAGGGCAGGCAGGGGCATAGAGGCTGCAGGGGCAGGGGGCGCAGGGGCAGGGCAGGTGGGGGGCGCAGAGGCTGCAGGGGCGGGGGGGTGCCGGGGATGCGGGGCACAGAGGCTGCAGGAGCAGGGAGGGGTGCAGGGGCTGCAGGGCGAGTGGGGAGCAGGGAAGCACTTAGTAACCCCCAACCAAGATCAGAGCGGGAGGGAGGAGGGGGAATGTGGGGTGCTCAGAGGAGGGGGCAGAGTTGGGGCAGGGACTTTGGGGAAAGGGTTAGAATGGGGGTGGGGAAGGGGCGGAGTTGGGGCGGGGCTGGGAGCAGGACCGGGGCCCCGTGGAGTGTCCTCTTTTTTAAATGTTTGAATATGGTAACCCTACTGTCATACTAAAATTTCCTTACCAATCACCTTGGTACTTGAGCACAACATAAAAAAAGCAACATAGGAAAATGGGGGTGGGAAGAGGAAATATTACTATGCCCATTTTACAGATAGGCAACTGAAGTATAAAGAGGTGAACTGACGTGCCCAAAGTCAATCAGGAAGTCAGTGGCAAAGCCAAAAAATGAATCCAGGTCCCCTGAGTCCCAGTTCACTGCCTTACCAAGTTCATCTCGCCTTTTCTTCCATGTAGCTAAAGAGGATCAGGATGGGAAAGATGGCTCTGCGGTTAAGGTACAGGACTGGTGGTCATGAGATCTCATGCCTAGTTTTCAAAAGTGCTGAGCACCTACATCTATTGATTTCAGCTGAAAGTCTCTGAAAAAAATCAAACCCTCAATACATAATATTCTTTCTCTGTTTCCCATCCAAACTTCCTTCCTTTTCAACTCCCATAAATACCTATTTTTTAAGGAGGAAGGGGGGGATCAGGGAAATTTACAAAGCACGTCAGCCTCTGGGATATTTCTGCTGGCAGCCCTGTAATGATGCATTACTTTCATACATCCTCAGAACAATAGCACACGAGTGATGTATTACAGCAATGGATTATCCAAATGATGATAGTCTGATGATAGAGTGTCGTTGTACTTTATTAGAGTGATGTTGGCTGGAATATTTCAGGCATGCCAGGCAAGTTTAATTTAGGTAAAAACAAGAATTAAATTTGAGATGTGGGAACAAGTTAAAAAAGAGTGTATTTATAGTACAGTGAACAATTAATTATAATTCATTACTGTGCTAACTATAGTAATGTCTCTGTTTGCATGGAAAATATCTCACCACTGCTGCATGCTTGGATAGTAAAATACAATATTTCTCATTCACCAATGACAACTGCTTACAATTCATTGGCTTACATTTCAAAGTGTACTTTAAAAAGAAATTCTGAAAACAACTAATTTCTAAATCCACTAGCTTTAAACTACAGAAAGCCCCGTGATTGATAGAGTCTGATTTTACTTATATAACAGCTATTACACTGGTGTAACTCTACTGCCTTCATCAGTTATGCTTGATTTACTCCTGTGTAATTAAGATCAGAATCAGTCATCTTTTATTACATGTTACACTGAAATGGTGACTGTTTATTAACTCCTTTCTAGCACTCTTCAACACATGTACAGTTGTTGCCATTTAAAAATCATTTTCTACACATCAGTATTTAGATACCACGGTGATTGGGAGAGAGAATTAGTGTAGATCAGATAGGAGCACACAGAAGTATTACTAAGAAAGGCTAACTCATAGGCTGGGATTTTCAATGGAACTTAACGGGGGTTATGTGCTCAACTTCTATGGGATTTCAATGGGAATTGGACACAACTCCCTTAGACTCCTTAGAAAATTCCAGCCCTAATTTTTTCAGATTCTCATCTTCACACTTCACCCACTAAGAGATCATATATCCCGATATACACCTAGGCTCAGTCTCACCAACATGCATGTCTGCGACTTGTTGAGCCTGGAAGGCAGTGGAAGCAGTGTGAACAGGCACACAGTAGTTTCTACGCCACTTTGTGAATTTCGCAGCTGTGCTAAATGGGTACTCCAGCCTCAGCAATGCTTTCTTTGGATACTTTGCCATAATTTTGTTTTGGGCCCAGATGCCAAGGTGATCGGCTCTTTGGGAATACCATATACAGATTAGTGGAGGAAAACTGGGGGAGGAGGAAGAGCTACAACATCATCATAGGGTGCTCTCCATTTATAAGAATCATTGATGTTAGAATCTACCGTATAGAGTGATCCAAACCACTGGGACAAAATCATTCCTATACTTAACCTATACTCCGCTTGTAAGAATCAACCGCTTATAAGAATCAAATAATATGGGACGGATGTGATTCTTATAAAAGAAGGAGAGCACTGTACATGAAACTATCATCCTTATACAACAGGCATTCACTCAAGAGAACTGCCATAGATTACAAATAAAACAAGTTTCAGAGTAGCAGCCGTGTTAGTCTGTATCCGCAAAAATAACAGGAGTACTTGTGGCACCTTAGAGACTAACAAATTTATTAGAGCATAAGCTTTCGTGGGCTACAACCCACTTCTTCGGATGCATATAGAGTGAAACATATATTGAGGAGATATATATACACACATACAGAGAGCATGAACAGGTGGGAGTTGTCTTACCAAGATGGCTTCCATTTTTGTCTGTAACCGGAGTCCACTTCCTTGTCTGGGATGCCCAACACAGCACACAAGACACCCACATACCTGAATGTCTAGCAATACCCCAACTGGCTACAATAGCAGCCGCAGAGCAATCCTGCTGGTGTTCCATTGCCTTGAGTGGAAGGATAGCATTCCTCCAAACAGAGAGCTCACACTCAGTTGCTCAGCCTTTGCACAGTAGGGGAGGATTTGGGCCTATATCATGATTTAAGATGGCTTTTGTTGGTTTAGATTAATCCTATAAAAAAGCGATTATCCTAAACTGAAATAAGCCACTCAACAGAAATAAAAATGTCTATAAACAAACTTGAACCAATTTAACTAAACTGGGTTAAAAAAAAAAAAAGATACATGTTTAGGCCTTGCCTACATGGGAAAGTAGCACCAATTTAACTTAAGCTAGGTCTACACTACCCGCCTGAATCGGCGGGTAGAAATCGACCTCTCGGGGATCGAATTATCGCGTCTCGTCGGGACGCGACAATCGATCCCCGAATCGACGCTCTTACTCCACCAGCGGAGATGGGAGTAAGCGCCGTCGACGGGAAGCCGCGGAGGTCGATTTTGCCACCGTCCTTACAGCGGGGTAAGTCGGCTTCGATACGTCGAATTCAGCTACGCTATTCGCGTAGCTGAATTTGCGTATCTTAAATCGACCCCCCCACAACTCCCCGTAGTGAAGACCTGCCCTTAAGCTGTGATTTTAAACTGCTTAAGCTAAACTGGTGCAAAAGGCTGTGTGGACACTCACCTTGGCTTAAACTAGGTTTACTTCAGTTTAGCTTACACCGATTCAGAACAAGTTTAAACTCAACTGGAATAAGCCACTGTCAAACTGAAATAAGATCGTCCAGAAGCATTGCTTAACTTTCTCATATGTTCAAAGACTCAGTTAAACCACTGATGCTTTGTATGCATATGTGGCTTCTGTTAAGACACTTCCTTTATATCTGTTTGTTTCCCTTTGCACAAGAGAAGTCGTGCAAAACAGACCATGCTGCTGTAAAATAAATTACAATACTCAGTTCCTGTGACTTTCCCACCCTTTCAACATGGCATTCTGTCACTATTAATGTTTCCTTCTCACCTCTCCATCTGTACACACACCTTTAAAGAATGATTTGAGGAACAGCAGCAGATTTTAAGTAGCTTGAAGGCAAGTGGGCTGGTTGTCTAAACCCAATCCAGAAAGGGGATGGATTTCCACACAGATAGATCATTCAATAGCTCATGCTCTTTAAGATGCTGTGAGTAGCAATGATATTTGTGTGTCTGGCATTTCTAATGTCTTATTTAGGCATTTTTACTTCCTACTGGTTTGCAACAGAATTGTGATTTCTATTGCAATGGCAGATATACTCCTTGTGTCGAACTGAAAGGCATGTTTCCTTTACATTGACATTATGCACACTTTCCAGTCTTACACTTTGATACTTGTCCTCCCATTCATTCTGCTATTGGCTTTAAAAAACAGCAGGAAGTCCAAAGCTCACCACATTTGTGTTTCTGAGTGTGGCTGGAACAGTACTAATGATGATTGTTTCAAGTGTTTTGTGACTAACTTTGTGAGAGAAAAAACATTTCTTTTCTCCTAGCTGCTACAGTTGAGAAGACTCTGCTATGGATTAGAGCAGAGGCAGCTGGGAGTCAGGACTCCTGGGTTCTAAGCACTCCAAGCACTCTAAGGAGGAGTGTGGTCTAGAGATTAGAGCAGGACGTGCTGGGAACCAGAACTCCTGGGTTCTATTCCCAACTCTCTGGAAACGAGTGTGGTCTAGTGATTAGCTAATGGCAACAAGAGTCACTCAACACTCCTGGGTTTTATTCCTAACCCCAATGAGTCAGTGATTCTTTTGGCGAGTAATTTTTTTAACCTCTCTGTGCTTCAGTTTCTTCATCTGTAAACTAGGAAAAATAATACAAATTTTGTAAAGAGTTTAGATTAAGGCAACCAGGGTGGGTGCCATTAAAAACTCCACAGTAATTGCCATGTCATGCTACTAAAAGTAGGAAGATACAGATACTGCGGTTACTACAGGGATTTGGGATGGTGAACGATTCATTGAAATTTGCACTAAATATATAAAGACAAATGCCAATATTGGCAACAAGAAAATAAAAGGCTGAAAATACCATCAAACGGAATGTGCAATTTTTATAATTATATATAAACATGAAAAGGCTAATGCAGGGGAGCAGAATCAAGACACTCACTGGCAGGAGGAGCAATGCCAGAAAAACCCCCACAAGAACCAGGGGTCATCCAATGAAATTAATGGGCAGCAGGGTTAAAACGCAAACAAAAGGAAATAATTCTTCACACAACAGAGAGTCAACCTGACTGCCATGGAATGTTCTGAAGGGCAAAATTATAACTGGGTACAAAAAAGAATTAGATATGTTCAAGGAGGATAGGTCCATAAATGGCTATTAACCAGGATGTTCAGGGATGCAACCCCATGCTTCAGGTGTCTCTAAACCTCTGACTGCCAGAAGCAGGGACTGGATGACAGGGGATGGATCACTCAAAATTACCATGTTCTGTTCACTCCCTCTGAAGCATCTGGCATTGGCCACTGTCAGAAGACAGGATGGCCATTCTGATGAGGAGGAGTCTTTCTGAAGGAGGAAATCAGGAAGCCTGAAGGTATGGTGGATCTGGTCCCCATTTTGCCTTAATCCCTCCCCTGATAGCAAAAGTGGTCCAAGTTTCCCACAATGCCTTGCAAACAGACCTCAACACTCACCTGGGGGCTGCTCTAAACCCTATCAAAGTCAATGGAAAGATTCTCCTTGACATCAGTGGGCCTTGGATATGCCTCAGGCAAGTCACTCCTGAGATGCGAGGTATCTCAATGTCTTTCATCCTTGTCTCAGCTAAGGCTCCCAAATGGTTTCTATTGTTGGGGTGGCTTTTATTACATCGATGCCTCACTGCTAAGATCTATTGAGACCACCAACCTCACTCAGCATATTAACCGATTCTTGTCACTACTAAGACATGCTTTAACCAGAAAGCTAGAGGTGAAAGCCCTTAAACCATCCAGCCTCCTGCATCTTCAAAGCACTGCATGAACTTCAATTGTGCATCTCCAATTAAAGTCAGCGTGGAGCCATATAGCTTTATGAAAACTGGGAGCAAATGTTCCTTACTGAACATCTTGTACTGTCTCAGCTGCTGGTCTATTTCAAAGCTTCTGGAAAGCTGTAAGTTTTCCAGCTATGCTACTGTTGGAGATTAAAGTAGCCTACAGAATGACTGAAGAATTGCCCAGAGCTGAAATACAGACGTGTAATCCATTGTTTGGCCGCTGGTCAAAGTATTAATGGTGGTGTTAAACTGATCTCTTTCTGTTTGCTTCAGGGCATGTATGACTTTTTTTTTTTTTAAATGCATAACTAAGAATAGCAAAGTGACTTATTTCCAGAGAATAAAGCCATGAAAGGGATATGCTCTGCGCCTGTTCCAACTTTTCCATTGCCTGTAGTTATCCTCCTTTGAACTTTAGGATTATTCTGATAAACAGGTTTCTCAGATAAAAAAAAAACTGAACCTGGCATTTAAATGCCAGAAATGAAAACCTCAGTAATACATGTAGGCTTCAGATTTTAAAAGTTAATTTAATTCCATCATATAATAACAAGTTTCACTTTCATTTAATTCCATTCATCCGGTAATCTCAAATCACTTTGCAAGCATTAATTAAAGGGACTGTGCCAAATAGATTTTCTTGATTCATTAATTTTTTTAAATCCATTTTCTTATAGAGCACATTTTAAATAGTGTATCCTGATTTTATTTGTTTGTTTATTATTATATAAAGGCATTTTCTGTTCCCCTGTTGATATTAATACGAGTCATTTAATCAAGGGAGAAGCTGACCATACAAAGGAAATGGCGTGACTACTGTACATACAAAGCATTGTCAAACACAGAAAGCAAACAAACAGGAAAAACCTGGACCACACTGTTGGTCCCACTGACTCGCTTTCAATTATTAAGCATTACCGATTTATAGATTCATGACAATTTTACTGACTGTTCTCAATAGGAGCTGCTGGGTATTGAGCACCTATGAAATTCTGGCCCTAAATCTCTCTGGCCCCAGTTCCCTATCTGTAAAATGGGGGTAATAATACTTCCTTTCCCCCATGTTTCTCCTCTGTCTTGCCTAGTTAAATTACAAGCTCTTTGGGGCAGGGACTGTCTCCTATAACATGTACGTACAGCTTCTAGCACAATGAGGCATACATTTAGTTGGATCCTCCAGAACTTACTACTACTGTACAAATGATCGTTTGCCACAGTTTAGGGTGTCCCCAACCCCAAATGGGAGCCTGAGGTCCTTGTAGCCCATGCTCCCGTTTGACTCAAAGGGGTCTCCTTCTAAGAGCACCTTTGGAGTGAGGTGTAAGAGCTGATGTCAAGAGCTCCCAGAGAAAGTCATTGCAGTGCACAAAAAGGTGTTTCATTGGTCCTACAAAACCCAGGAACTTAGGCTACACATACTTAGCATCATGTATTGTAACTGTATCTATTAACTGTTTACGCACATGAGGATATAAAGTACTCCTGTAAGACAGAGCAAGCAGGGCTGGACAGCCCCATCTAAGCCCCAGTCCTGTACTGAGATACACACAGATGCAAGGAAGTGCCTGCACAACTCCCAGTGAAAGATAGGGGGTTCAGGGATCCCACGCTCCTACCCAACTACTAAAATAACCATGCACATTAAATTAAAACTGCTCACTGCGATTTTCCTCTAAGCAGCAGACAAATGGTTAAAATTCATTTTATGGAAGCCAAAAATTAAAATGTTGCCACTTCAAAGGCTTACAAAACTTTGTGGGTTTTATTATTGATCACAGTATAGTTTATACACACTGGTACTGTATATGCAGAAGACGTGGCTGGAAAATTACATTGCCTAATTTATGGCATGCCTGGGGTGAACAAAATACTCTGCATTATTGCCTTTAGCAACACCTGTATAAAACATGCCTTAAAAGAGCACCATCACTCAAAAAGCTTTATAGTCCTCCAGATTACAACTCATAACTGCAAGTGCAGTAGAAAGTAAACTAGGAATACTGATGGCAGCCCAGCACCTTGGGTGAGCACAGCACTAAACTAACAGCAGTGACGTGGATTGTGGAATAACAGGAACATTAGGAGAATGTTGCGTAATAAGCTGCGTTAATGAAGATTTGACACCTCCAGCAAAAGGGCAGCAGACACGTGTGGAGTTCACTTTTCAGGGCTGACCGTCGAAAGGCAGCAAGGCCTGGTGGACTGTGCAGAACTCTGGGAGTCAAAGGGTCATGAGTTCTAGTTCCGGACTCTCAGTGTTGCCATGGGAAACTCGTTGAACCTCTGTGCCACAGCTCCCCCATTGGCTAAATGGGGGGGGGGTGTAGTCACAGCTGGATGCAAAGGCGAGAGCGCTCGCAAGCAAGCCTGGGGACACAGAGATTCACAGACTTACGCACATGCTCAATTTCATGCACAATAATCATCCCATTCATTTCAATGGGACCACTCACGTTAAGCATGTATGTTTTGTGGTAGAAAGGCCAACGTCACGATCATTAGTCAAAGCAGGAATTCCTATGCGAGTGCTCTTAAGCCACCAGCTGAGGCTGATCACAAATCCCCCTGCCTTAAGATGAAAACGTCAAACCCACTTCTTCGACCTAACTATCCCAAAAGTAACAAATACCCTCAGAGCTGAATGCTCAAAAGGAGTTAGGCTCCTAACTTCTATTTAGGCTCCTGAAATCAATGGAGCCTAACTCCAAGGACCATGTGCATCTATGGAACTACACCTCTACCCCGATATAACGCGACCCGAGATAACACGAATTCGGATATATCACGGTAAAGCAGTGTTCCGGGGGCGGTGGGGCAGGGCTGCGCACTCCGGTGGATCAAAGCAAGTTCGATATAATGCGGTAAGATTTTTTGGCTCCCGAGGACAGCGTTATATTGAGGTAGAGGTGTATTTACTAATGTTTAATCATAAGTAACTAATGATCACTAATAATGAGTAAGAGTTTTCAGGTTCAGCTCCTATATTTGCTTCAAGATACAGTCTCTGATTAAACCAGATAATGCTTTTTTTATATAAAGTGTTAATCAAGTGTATAAAGTTTTATAAATATGTTTAGTAGCCAAGATTTTTCAAAAGGAACTACCGATTTGAGGTGCCTTCAGATGCCTTAATGGTGATTTTCAGAAGGCAGCTGGTTCTTAGCATCTTTAAGGTATTTCAAATTGGGCAGCCAAAATCCCAAGCCACTTCTGAAAATCTTGGCCTCCATTTGCACATGCTGTACTATCAACTTGTTCCCTTGTTTTGTCGTTTACATTGTGACGTGACTCCATTTGAGCTAGCAGAGCAATGTTTTAATAGAACATGCTGTTTTCCAGAAGGCATGAATTCTACCCTCTGGGACAAAAAAATAAAAGTTTTACATATTCAGAAGCTGCAGAATATTAGAAAAAAACACAGGGACATTGTTAGACACACGCTGTGCTTGTAGCCAGCTTCCTTCATTATAGCTAGTTAGTTTGGATCATCTCCAATAAAATGGATAAAGTTTTATTAGCTCAAATCTCAGTGCTCTCACCCAATGTACTGCTCCAAAGAAGAAAATTAATGAATTATTTTTCATAATTGTTAAATTACATGGAATAGCTTATAACAGTGTTTGAAAATGTCAAGAGATGCAGGTTTAGAGACAGGAGAAATTATATGGATTTCAGAGTCAAGAGCATTTGAGTTAATCAAATAATATTCCATTAATCCTGTTTCCCTGGGTAGGTCCCTGAAATTTAGCAACGGTATATTCAGCAATGGAAACCAATCGTGCGTAAAATAGTAAACGCCTGATTTGCAAGGCGCTGAACATCCTCAACCCCCACTGACATGGGTGAGAATTGAGAGTCTTTCAGAACTTCACACCTTTACATGCTTGTAAGAGTGTCACATGTTCCTTTCTGGGGCTGACTAGTCCACAGAGAGCAGCCATCTGTCATTGATTTCACCTAATGGATTTAGGGCCTAATTCACAGCTCCTTGGCATAATAGGAGTCTTTCTGCTGACTTCAGTGGGTCTAGCACCAGGATTCTAGTCCTTGAGCTCAAGCAGGAGTGGCCTGAACTTTAGCACTGAGGTCACGACTTCAAATCCTGCAGATGGGGTTTGTTGTATCAGCATCTTGCAGCATGAAGCCCTATGGCCCAGACAGGGCCTGGCTTTTGCACACAATAGGGAGGAAAGAGCTTGGCTTTCTCTCTTGCTAGGGGGCCCAGCACAATTCCAGCGCATGCGATAACTGAATACAAAGGCCTGGTTTCGTTAGCATTACCATCAGTGAAGGAAGGATGAGATAAGGCCACCTTCTCATCTACATAGCTGGCCTGGCAGTAGGAAGAGCAAACGGTGCATCCTTTCAGGTTGAACGGTTCAGGCAACCCCACCTGAACACAAGGGGATCTGACCACAAGTGTCAGGTCTGGGTCAGGTCAGATCAGATGGGAAAACAATTGGCTCCTCTCAGGTCGGGCCGGTGTAGTGTGCACATGCCCCACTCCTTCCAGCCGCTGCCACCTCACTGCATCACGGGCACCTTTCACTCTGCAGTGGACACGCTACACAGCAGGGGGCATTGGCCACGAGAAGCAGGGTTTGCAGCCAATGCCACATGTAGCCACTGCTGCGTTACCCCATGGATAGGAGGCGGTGGTGGCACTGGCTTATGTTCAGAAGGAGGGGTAGGGCCAAATCATGACTTGAGCTTCTCGGATCAGGTGGGCTTGCATCTGGCTCGGGTCTGGCCTTAAAAATTAGGCCTGAACAGAACTTTATCTCCTTTGCCCCACATGGCCAACACAAACTCATGCTGCAATCCAGCCAGAGTGCTCTGAATATAAAAACATGCCACAACCAGGCAAAAAATTCATAATTAGAATAAGGCTTTCATAAATCAGAGGAGCCAGAAGGAAATGCAAGTCTAATTGTGATTCAGAGGCACCACGAGCCCGTCTCTTTGCGAGATACAAATCTGTTAATGTGACTGTAAAACACACTATTGCTAGCTTTCAGGAGATTAAGGGGGGGGGAAGCATGCTTACTTTTTCAGAACACAAGTCGGCAAAATATGTAGCCAGCAAAGCTGGAAAAAACAGTTTGTTCACAACACGGTTTGCATATGTATCTGCTTCTTTTTTAAGAGACAGATCTTTCAGTTTGTCACAAAGATCAGACAGATTTGAGAAGCAATATGATCCTGTGAATAATGCTGGGTCTGTGTTATCTTATAGGGAGAGGCAGTGTGGTCCTGGGTGAGAGGAAATTTCTGGCGTTAATTTCTGGCTCTGCCATTGACTTCCTGTGGGATCTTGGGCAAGTCGCTTGATCTTTCTCTGCCTTTGTTTGTGTATAACGGAGGTAAGTGATACCATTTACCTTTGTAGAATGCTTTGAGATCTACAATGCAAACTGATACACAAGAGCTAATTATTATAATACAGTGAGACCTTCTTTTCTGATATACCTGACTCTCAGGAAAGGCTGTGGACTCTTTATGTAATCACTGGTGACACAACACATAAAAAATAAATTGTGGGTGGACTCCCAAATTCCCTCCCTGATGGGAACAAGAGAAGGAAAGAGTCCTGGACTCACTACAGTATCTCCAAGACATGAAGGAGTTTGTTCACTGATTCCCCCACCTGTTACTCATCACATTTAACATGGCTTTTTAAAATGTGTGACTCACCATCATTATAAATACAGAGCACCATAAATTGGGTTGTTAATTGCAGTTGTACAGAAACCACTCAACATTGTTCATATCTAGGCCCCATGGAAGCAGTCTGACTTCTTCCTCACCCCACCCTCCAATCCCCAGTGAAGAAGTCGATATTGTGTATCTTTGCAAGGCTAGGGCTTAAGATTCATAGATTTTTAAGGCCATAAATGATCATTAGATTATCCAGTCTGACTTCCTGTATATCACACGTGTGACACCCTGGCACCTCAATATTCACCACTGTCATGTAATTGGGATACGTTTTGTACAAAGTATGCCTTGTGAGGAATCATTCTAAAAGTCTTGATCTGCTAGACAGTCATATCTCGTTGGATTGTATGTACTATTGTCATATGTGAAGTTATGAAGTTTGGCTATGTGTGTGTTACTGAAACATGTTGAGAGATTGAAAACACCCACAAGCAGCCTTTCAGGTACAACAGTAAAAAGGCCAAACAACGTTAATGGCTTATTGAGGAAATGCACACAAGCACAAGGATTACCCCAGGAACTGTGTACAATAGAAACCTCTCAGACAGAGCACTACACAATGGGAACTGTTTGACCCAGGTCACAGCAAAAGAGCTTTCCAGCAAGTGGAAAGAAGATGTAATAGGGGGTAAATGACATCATGCAGGGACCTCACTCTCCCTACAACACCACACCTGGAAACATCTGAGGAACAAAGACTGAACGGGGGGAAGTGATGGTCCCAGGCTAGAGGGATTTCTAGCCTGTGTATGAAAACCTGGGAAACCCAAACTGCAGAGCCAAGGCAACTTGTGCCTTAAGCATCTCCCAGCCTGTTTATCACTCATGGTGAGGATTTGCTAATTCATATCCTACCTATGTAGTGTGTTAAGCTCAGTTTGCATTTTTGTTTATTTACTAGGTAATCTGCTTTGAGCTGTTTGCTATCACTTACGATCACTTAAAATCTATCCTTTTTGTTGTTAATAAACTTATTTTATGTTTTAATCCAAGCCAGCGTGTGTTTGACTAAGGTGTCTGGGGAAAATCTATGCTTGGTTACCACCGGTGTGCAGTGTTCTCTTCAATGAAGGGAGAGGCGGACCAGGTGTTAAACCCATATACTGGCCAGATTTGACCAGGGTAGGACAGTACTGCTCTGGGGTCCCAGGCTGGGAAGCCGGTGGTTAGAGAGCCTGCATGTAACTGCAGCAGGGCGTGTCCCTACCTGTGCGAATGCTGGTGAACGGGCAGGCTGGAGGGCTTTGCAGCTTGTCACAGCAGCACAGTGTGAGAGGGAGCCCAGAGTGGTGGGTCGGGGGCTCAGTAGTACCCCAGTTCTAGGTTCCGGGGGGAACCAGTCAGATGTTCATATTCAGTTATTTGTCCACTATGACCCCTAAATCCTTTTCTGAATCACTGCTTTCCAGGATACAGTCCTCCATTCTGTAGGTATGGCCTGCAGTCTTTGTTCCCGGACACATGACCTTGCATTTGGCTGTATTAAAACACACTTTGTTTGACGGGTCTGGGCAGCGTGGGGGAAGCCGGTACAGCTGCTGCTCATGCTGAGAACAAACATGGGACAGATGTTAGTTACAATGATTAATGAACTACTGAAAGGAACTCCGCTACTACAGTGGTAAGAGCAATATAAGAACCTATAGAGAATACAGTGTTGTGGCTCTTCTGTGTTCAGAGAGAAGACTTCACTCTCCAAGGCTATCTAGATAATGATCTCTCTTCCATCTACCGTGTGGTGGAGAAATATGGTAGGGTATTGGGAGGGGGGCATTTTGTGCTGACAAACGATTACCTGAAATATGGTTTGGTTGAGTTAATAGAAGTGCTGATGCTTTTGTTAATTTTTGTAGCTTGAATTGTACATTTGGGGAACCAAGGGACCCCTCTGGTATGAAGATTTTAGATCTAAGACTAAATTAATAAAACAAACACGTAAGGAGAATATAGTCACAGAAAGTACTTTAAAGGCCACAGAACTTCCCCATCAAACTGCAAGAGTTTTAAGTTGACTTTATATGGCGACGTGAAATAAAGTTGGTCTTAGTAGCTTGCCTCATTCGGAAAGATACTTAACATCCTTACATTCTGCTGCCATCAATGGCAGCTGAGAGTGCTTAGCACCTCACAGGACGAGGCCTTAACACAGAAGATAACACCTGTGCCCGATGCAGATAACCAGGGGGAAAAAATAATTTGACCCACACATCTGAATCAGCTTGTCATGCTATATTCTGCTGGGAATAGGATTGCACATTTGGGCAACTTCTCTTAATCATGCTCTGAACATCTGTGACCTGATCACCAAAGGTCAGAAAAATGAAAGAAAGTAGTTCAGCACCAGAAAAACAAGTTCAAGAGGGCAGGAGAATGATGCGGCACTTAGCAACTCTGTCTTCATACTAAAATGATTTTGTCTGTTGAGGATGGTATTTAAACTAGTGGAAGCAGCTTGTCTAAGTAGTCATTGTTCAAGAGGTCCTGTATATATAAAGTAGAGCATCTCTATCTACCATAGTCATTTTGTATGTATCTATTACAGTAATTCCTAGGCAATATAAACTTATACGTCACCTACCGCTGCTAGTGGTTTGCATGACAGCTGTAATTTTGCTTGCAATTGCAACCAAGGCTAAGTAAAGGGGAAAAGGAATGATTTCTCTCTGAGTCGTAATTTTTCCTTGTGTTTTGCAGTAGTGATACCATCCTGCACTTACTAGCTGTTACATGGTCAACCGCTGTGTGGCCTTGAGCAAGTAATTAAAAATCCCCGGGCCAAATTCATAAGTGATGTAAATAGTGTTGTACGTTGCCTGTGTGTAAATCAGCACAAGCTGGAATCATTTACATGCCCAGAGTGCAGTAAAGAGAAATTGTATTAGGAATAACCAGGAAGATGTCAGATTAAAGAAGATTCTACCGCTGCTTGTGCTATCTGTTTGGTCTAGAGGAATTCAGTCTCTGAGATCATCAGCCCAGGATCTTTTGCAAGCACTATCTGAGTATTTATGTGGCCCCCCATCACTGTCAGGAATGTGGACTTGCAGTTGCCCAGTCTATGAGCAGCCTATGAGCACAGTTCAGCCACAGCAAGACCAGCTGATTGACCACTCCAATAACTCATCTCTGGCTGCTCAATATACATGCCCGCAGCTGTGATCTCTCCTGTGCCTGCCCTGCTCCTAGCCTTGCTCTAGCCCTGATCCTGCCTTGTTCCCAGCCCACTCCAGCCCCGCTTCCCACTTGGGTCCTGACTCTGGCTCCAACCATTATGCTTGACTGCCCACATCCTGGTTCACAACAATCACTACCAAATCTGAGTACCTCACAAACATTAACGAGTTTATCCTCATACCACCCCGGGAAGCATTATTCATAGTGTATAAAGCCAGGAGGGACCACTGTGATCTATTAGTCTGATCTCTCATGGTCATAGGACTTCCCTAAATTAATTCCTGTTGGAACTAGAGCACATCTTTTGGAAAAACGTCCAATCTTGATTTTAAAATGACTAGTGATGGAGAATCCACTACAACTCTTGTTAAGTTGTTCCAATGTGGTTAATTGCCCTCAAAGTTAAACATTTATGTTTTACAGATGGGGAACTGACACACAGAAAAAGATTAAGTGATTTGCCTGAGGTCACACAAGGAAATATTTGGCAGAGCTGAGAATTGATTTCAGGTCTCCTGGCTCTTAGTCCTATCCCTTAATTACAAGGCCATCCCTTTTCCAAAATCCACATGGAGGATGGGGAGATATGGATAAAACGAACCATACCATTTCATTCGGATTCTGCTTATATTTTGAGAGCTGTTTTAATGCATCCTCTCATTGTCTTTGCAACATACCTTCCACTCTTCTTTTTACTTTCTTCCCATTATAAGCAAGTGCAGTTTGGAATGAAAGACTAATATTCAGATGGAGACTGCCTGACACAGCCCATGCAGGTAAGTATCATCTGGAACCCTTTCCCTCTGCTCCAGGATGACATCTAACCTGGTAAGTTTCAGCAAAAGTGTAGTGCCACCAGAAGGAAGGAGAGAAGGATGGCAAAGTTCCAGACTCTACAATGCACAACTATCTTCTTCCTTCATCTGAGAAACAGATGCAGAGGTCACTGCCTATCATGCTGACCAATATTGTCTCATTGTTTCCTTCTACTCCCCCATCTGTCTATATCCACTTTTTGTTTCCCACTTCATGAGTTGATTGTAGGCTCTCTGGGGGCAAGGTTCCATGTTTGTACAGCACCTAGCACAGTGCGTTCCAGGTCCATGACTGGGGCTCCTTAGGCCAGATTTTCAAGGTATTTAGGTGCCTACAGGGATTTTCAAAAGCACCCAGGTGCCGGAAAACTTTTAAAAACCTGGCCCCTGGAGAGAGCCCTGCACATGACTAATTTTAATCTTGCTCCTATCCCACTATTATGGCGGTGGGTGCTGCAGAACCTGTGGGATCCCAGTCCCGCACACTGCTCTATCCCTAGGCACTACCACAGTACAAATAATAGATAATAATGTGATCACTTTAATTATATAAACATCAGCCATAAAGTATCTGAGCATCCTCTGAGGCAGAGAAGTTTTATTATCCTTGTCTCACAGGTGGGGAACTGAGGCACAGAGAAATTAAAGACCTGATCAAAAGTTCATTTTGCAGTCAATTTAAAAACTCCTATTGGCTTCAAGGAGCTTTTGATCAGGCACTGATTAAGTAGGGTACACAAGCACATGCGCCAAAAAAACAAACTGCAGAAGAGATGGGAAATTAAAGCAGATATCCTGAGTCTGGTTCCCGTGCTTTAACTAAAAGGCCAGGCTAGAGGTGCTGTTCTTCGCATGCTTGGCTACAAATTTTTATCTCACTTTTCTTCTCCAAAGCAAGCAATGTGTTTTTCCCTCTGGTTTTCTCCCCAGGGCGACCATAATGGTATAACAATGGTATGCAAATGCCCCTTCTTATTCCAAATGGAGTTGCACTAATAGAAGTCTTGGAATTAAATGTATCCCGATTTCAATAATTGCAAGCTTAGCTGTTGTACACAGTATGTTTTGTCTCTCTTGAGATGTTCAGCAGAATGAAAGTGCATGGCACCAGCAGGACCAGAGCCGGCAAATTTCAGTCTAGGCAACATGTTGTGTGAGCAAGGAAAGTCTGGTTGTTAGTGGTTTTCTTCCTACAGGGTAAGCTTAATTAAAATATAAAATGTCAAAAGCCGGTTTAAAATATGATCTCCCCGTGGGCACTCAGAGCGAATTAAGCATATCATCCATTGAAGAGCAGGCTGCAACCCTACATTTGAAGAAAAGGTTACAACTGTTAAGCGTAAAGCACTTCCTAGCTAGGGAACTGCTGCATTCATAAGGCAGCTGAAAGAGCTCTAGGCTCATAAAGCAAAAGAAATTGCAGGTTGTAAGCATGGAAATCAGAGAAAAATCCACAGAATCCCCACACATAGACTCTGCAGGAGCACCTTACCCTTCTGTTGCCACAAAGGTGAAGCATTACCATATTTCCCTGTACTTTGATTAGAAAACGTATATCAGATACCTCTGCAACACAACTAGCACTGAGCAAAATTTTTCCCATGAAACTTTGGGGGGACACAAACATCTTGTGAATTCAATTAAATAAAGGCTTCATTCACTGCTACTGTAAATGCCTAATAAACCAATTGTGAATTCATTTTCTAATAGCTACTCACTCTACCTGCCTCACACGCTGTCTCTCTGGCATTTGGGATTATCTGTTTGTTCTGTGTTTGTATAGCAATTAACATAAAGGGGTCTTTCTCCATGACTGGAGCTCCTAGGCACTAATGCTATACAAATAAGTTTACAGGTGGAGAACTGAGGCGCTGGTAGACGAATAGACGTGCCAATGGTCACAGGACTATTGGTCTGATCTGATATGGCAATTACTACATTCCTTATATTATGTAATGTGATCCCCCCAATCATCATCATAATAATAGTGGAAACATAGAAAGGTAGAGCTGGAAGGGACCTTGAAAGGTCATCAAGTCCCACCACCCTCTATGCTGAGGAAGGACCAAGTCAGCCAGACTATCCCTGAGAGGTGTTTGTCCAACCTGTTCTTAAAACCCTTCAATAACTGGGACTCCACAACCTCCCTTGGAAGGCTGTTTCAGAGCTTAACTACCCTTATAGTTAGAAAGATTTTCCTAATATCTAACCTACATCTCCCTTGCTGCTGATTAAGCCCATTGCTGCTTGTTCCATCTCCACTGGGCATGGAGAACAATTGATCACTTTCCTCTTTATAATAGCCCTTAACATATTTGAAGACTTATCAGGTCCCTCCTCACTTTTCTTTTCTCAAGACTCATAGACTCATAGACTTTAAGGTCAGAAGGGACCATTGTGGTCATCTAGTCTGACCTCCCGCATGATGCAGGACACAAAAGCTGACCCACCCACTTTCCCTTAACTCAGCTGTTGAAGTCTCCAGATCGTGATTTAAAGACTTCAAGTCGCAGAGAATCCTCCAGCTTGCGACCCCTGCCCTATGCTGCGGAGGAAGGCGAAAAACCTCCAGGGCCTCTGCCAATCTACCCTGGAGGAAAATTCCTTCCCGACCCCAAATATGGCGATCAGTAGAACCCCGAGCTTACAGGCAAGAATCTCCAGCCGGACCCTCATTTTACCAGCGATGGCACGTTATTACCTAATTGACTAAAATCACATTATCCCATCAAACCATTCCCTCCATGAACTTATCTAGCCTAATCTTGAAGCCAGGGAGGTCTTTTGCCCCCACCGTTTCCCTCGGAAGGCTGTTCCAAAATTTCACCCCTCTGACGGTTAGAAACCTTCGTCTAATTTCAAGCCTAAACTTCCGCACAGCCAGTTTATATCCATTCGTTCTCGTGTCCACATTAGTACTGAGCTGAAATAATTCCTCTCCCTCCCTGGTATTTATCCCTCTGATATATTTAAAGAGAGCAATCATATCCCCCCTCAGCCTTCTTTTGGTTAGGCTAAACAAACCGAGCTCCTCGAGTCTCCTTTCATAGGAAAGGTTTTCCATTCCTCGGATCATCCTAGTGGCCCTTCTCTGTACCCGTTCCAGTTTGAGTTCGTCCTTTTTAAACATAGGAGACCAGAACTGCACACAGTACTCCAAATGAGGTCTCACCAGCGCCTTGTATAACGGAAGCAGCACCTCCTTGTCCCTACTAGAAATACCTCGCCTAACGCATCCCAAGATCGCATTAGCTTTTTTCACAGCCACGTCACATTGCCGACTCATAGTCATCCTGCGATCAACCAGGACTCCGAGGTTGACCGAAGACTAAACATGCATAGGTGTTTTTAACCTTTTCTCAGAGGTCCCTAGCCTCTGTTTGTCAGAGGGTGGAGATGGATGGCAGGAGAGAGATCACTTGATCAATACTTGTTAGGTTCACTCCCTCTGGGACATCTGGCATTGATCACTGTCGGTAGACAGGATACTGGGCTGGATGGACCTTTGGTCTGACCCAGTATGGCCATTCTTAAGATATGTTTTTTAAACCTTTTATCATTTTTGTTGGTCTCCTCTTGGCTCTCTCCAATTTGTACATATCTTTCCTAAAGTGTGGTGCCCAGAATTGGACACAATACTCCAGCTGAGACCTCACCAGTGCCATGTAGAGACAGACAGCTACCTCCCATCTCTCATACGGCACTCCTGTTAAAACATCCTAGGATGATATTAGTCTCTTTCACAACGGCATCACATTGCCGACTCGTACTCAATTCTTGATCCGCTATAACCCCGAAATCCTTTTCAACAGCACGATCACCTCGCCAGTTATTCTTCATTAATATGCAGTGCATTCCACAGTTAGCATCAAACGTTCCTGAGGTTTGGGTTTCCTGCCAATGACGTTATCTTATAGGAAGTCTTACTTTTAAACAGTGCTGAGTCAGCATGACAAGGCCCTGGTAGAGCAAGTGGTTGTAAAACATAGGGACTTTATTTATTTATTTTATGTTAGACAGGAGTCCTAAGGACAAAATTCGCTCTAAGGCCATCCAAACCAACTGGATGTATTTTTGAAGAGGATTTGCCCCCTTGACCTCAAATTTCCAGTGTCTAGAACTGGAAAAAAAAGTGTATGTTTTTAAAAAATACACAGATTAAGGCCCCGCTTCTGCTAACACTTATGCACTTGCTGAATTTTACATGTAGGAGCAGCTGCATTGAGTTCAATTGGGCTGCTCAGGTGAGTAGAGTTAAGCCTATTTGCAGGATCAAGGCCCATATTGTTACTATCGTTGGCTATCATATGCTATTTGAGCTGATCTTTTGCCATTTTATCAGGTAGGCAATCTAATAACCCTGTAATAATAATTCATTATTCTGGAGAAAGTTGTGCTTTTAGTACTTACTGTATGTCTATGGCAAAGATACACTATTGGGCATTGCACAGTGATCTGATGCTCTACATAAATTTTCTTCTGAGCTTTTGAGGCAGGATTAGGCTCTGGATAATGGAAAGAAGTCTTTTGTAGGGGGGAAGGATTACTGGGCTAGATTGTTAGCTGGTGTAAACTGGCTCTGGTTCATTGAACTCAGCAGAACTACATTGATTTACACACATTATTATTCATATTGTGGTAGCAGCTAGGGGTATGTCTACACTGCAGTTAGACACCGGTGGCTGGCCCATGCCAGCTGACTTGGGCTAAGGGGCTTGGGCAAAGGGGCTGTTCAACTACAGTATAGACTTCCGGGCTCGGGCTGAAACCCACACTCTAGGACCCTGCAAGGTGGGAAGGCCCCATAACTCAGGCTGCAGCCTGGAATTCTATGCTATAATTCAACAGCCCCGCAACCCTGAGTCAAGTGGCACGGGCCTGTTGCGGATGTCTAATTGCAGTTGAGACATACCCTAAGAGGCCAAGACCCCAGTGCACTAGGCAATGGATCTGACCCATTAGGGCAGAGGTAGGCAACCTGCGGCAAGCGAGCTGATTTTCAGTGGCACTCACACTGCCTGGGTCCCGGCCACCGGTCCGGGGGGGCTCTGCATTTTAATTTAATTTTAAATGAAGCTTCTTAAACATTTTTAAAACCTTATTTACTTTACATACAATAGTTTAGTTATATATTATAGACTTAGAGAAAGAAACCTTCTAAAAATGTTACAATGTATTACTGGCACGCGAAACCTTAAATTAGAGTGAATAAATGAAGACTTGGCACACCACTTCTGAAAGGGTGCCGACCCCTGCATTAGTCCAAAAGGCTGTGTGCATGAGGAAGACTGTTACTGGTTTGGGCCAAATCCTAGCATTTACCAAGCACCTGTAAATCCCTTTAGTTTTCTCAAAGTCCTGGGAGAAAAGACTTGGGGAATATCTTATCATTGAAATGAATGGGCTCTAACCCTTAGCTTGTACACTTACCATGTAGTGGACATTATATTATGTATCTGCAAAGAGCTTTAGACATGTGCTTGTCAGAAATCCAAATCAATAAGAGCATCTGCAACAAAAGGTACCACTCCTGGTTCTAAAAGTGACAAAATTCCTATTTTCCCTAAAAGGAAACACTTTTTGGTTTGAGAGCATCTTTCACTCTAAAAACTACAGAGCACAGGTAAAATGGATATAGAGGTGAATGCAAGTTCTGCCATTAGCAAGCTTCTGATTACTAGACTGCCAAGCTGTTCCTTCCCATCTCATTTTTAAATCTAGTGGAAAGAGTATTTTGCTAAACTTTATGGGCCTGATGTTTGGAGGTGCTGAGCACTCATCTTCCATTGATGGAATCCAACTGGATTTATGGATTCAGAGATTTTTAAGAACATAAGAATGGCCCTACTGGGTCAGACCAAGGGTCCATCTAGCCCATTATCCTGTCTTCTGACAGTGGCCAGTGCCAGGGACCATTAGGATCATCAGTCTGACCTCCTCTATGACACAGGTCAGAGAATCTGAATCAACGATTCCTGAATCAAGCACATAACTTCTGTTTGAGCGACAGCAGCTCTTTTAGAACAGATGTCCGGTCTTGATTTAAATACTGCAAGGGATGGATACAGGGCCGCCCAGAGGATTCAGGGGGCCTGGGGTCTTCGGCGCAGTTCAGCGGTGGGTCCCGGAGCGAGTGAAGGACCCGCCGCCGAACTGCCGCCGAAGACCCGGAGTGGAAGAAGCTCCAGGTCTTCGCTCCAGGTGTGTTCGGCGGCACTGAAGGACCTGCTGCCAAAGACCCGCCGAAAACTCTCATGGGGGCCCCTGAAAACTCTCGTGGGGGCCCCTGTGGGGCCCAGGGCAAATTGCCCCACTTGCCGCCCTCCCCCCCTCTGGGCGGCCCTGGATGGATATAGATCTTCAGAACTTGTGAAAAATCAGTCCCTATGCCAACAAAAAAAATTGCCAGTGACAGTTTGTGTGGCACGTGATTAAGGGCCAGACAGCCATATGGCCCCACCTGTTCCTGGCACTTTTGAGAGAGTTCTCACCCACAGGGGCAACAAAAACAAGCAGGCTTAGGCCTGGGGAGGAATTCCGGATGCGAAGGCTGCTTGCATTCACCCACATAGAGACCAGCCATAATCCGACCCCACATGATGTTTGAAACAATTTAAACTTTTATGCCCCGATTCAGCAAAGCACATAAGCACTTACTTAATTTTCACCACATGCTTAAAGATTTTGCTGGACAGGGATGTACTAAAGCCCATGCTTAAAATTAAAATATTCTTAAGTACAATGGATGAATCATTGCCTAAAGGAGGAACATTATTAGACAAATTATTAGTTCGCCTTCTGAACACACCCTTGGGCGGGAGTCTCCCTCTGCTGGGGCCTACTTCAGTTCCCCGCCCCCCCCTCCCCCCAATCGAGTTAACAATGAGGTCACAGAGAAACCAAACCCTTCTCTTTACTGCCACCTCCCTTCTTGGGGAGCCTCTCAGAGGTAGCCTGGGCCCGTGACTCTTTCAGAGGGTCAGATACCCTCTGACAGCAACACGACCATCAGCTGCTATATCAGGGGTCGGCAACCTACGGCACGCGAGACGATTTTGAGTGGCAGCTGCCTGCCCGGTGAGAGGAGGAGGGGCGGAGGGGCCAGAAAGCGCCACGCTGGGGGAAGAAACGGGGGAAGGGGGAAGCTTGGCTGCCACAGGACCAAGCTTCTGCCTCCTGCCCCTGCAGGGGAGAGCGGTGGGCGGGGGGGCTGAGTGGGGTTAGGGGCCGGGACCCCCCCCCACCGCTCTCCCCTGCGGAGGCAGAAGCTTGGTCCTGCGGCAGCCAAGCTTCCCCCTTCCCCCGTTTCTTCCCACAGTGTGGTGCGTTCAGGCCCCTCCTCCTCCCCCTTCCTCTCCCTGCCGGCGATGGCCCTTGCGAGGGGGAGGGGGAGCGGAGCCGAGCCGAGTGGCAGCGTGCTCGCTGCTCCATAGAGCAGGCAGAGAGAGGTAGGGACGGGCCTTGGGGAAGGGGGTGGAACAGGGCATATCCCTTCCAGCCCCCTGCCATGAGCCGCTCAGGGCAGGGGGCTGGGAGCACCCCCATGAGCCGAGCACCCTGCACCCCCCACCATTCTGCCCTGAACCCCCCCACCCCAACACACACCCATCCCTCTGCCCTGCACCCACACAGCCCCATCCCTCTGCCCTGAACTCCCCCACACACTCAGCCTTCTGCCCTGCACCCCCCATACCCCCAGCCCTCTGCCCTGACCTCGAGTCGCCCCCAACACCCAGCCTTCTGCCCTGCACCTCCACACACCCCCAGCCCTCTGCCCTGACCTCCCCGCAACACCCAGCCTTCTGCCCTGCACCTCCACACACCCCCAGCCCTCTGCCCTGACCTCCCCGCAACATCCATCCCTCTGCCCTGCACCCCCACAGCCCCATCCCTCTGCCCTGAACCCCCCCACACACCCAGCCTTCTGCCCTGCACCCCCCCACACCCCCAGCCCTCTGCCCTGACCTCGAATCGCCCCCAACACCCAGCCCTCTGCCCTGACCTCCCCCCACCACCCAGCCTTCTGCCCTGACCTCCCCCCACCACCCAGCCTCTGCCCTGCATCCCCACACACCCCCCAGCCCTCTGCCCTGACCTCGAGTCGCCCCCAACACCCAGCCTTCTGCACTGCACCCCCACACACCCCAGCCCTCTGCCCTGACCTCCCCCCAACACCCAGCCTTCTGCCCTGAACCTCCACACACACCCCAGCCCT
Source organism: Emys orbicularis (assembly GCF_028017835.1). Lineage (NCBI taxonomy): Eukaryota > Metazoa > Chordata > Testudines > Emydidae > Emys > Emys orbicularis. The sequence continues at coordinate 139,837,844 of NC_088684.1, forward strand.
GTGCCCTGACCTCGAGTCGCCCCCAACACCCAGCCTTCTGCCCTGCACCTCCACACACACCCCAGCCCTCTGCCCTGACCTTGAGTCATCCCCAACACCCAGCCTTCTGCGCTGCACCCCCACACCCGCCAGCCTTCTGCCCTGACCCCTGAATCCCCCCACACCCCCAGCCTTCTGCCCTGTCCCCCCCACTGCCCTCTGCCCTGACCTCTGAACCCCCCCCACACACACACCCAACCTTCTGCCCTGCACCCTCTGCCCTGACCCCTGAACCCCCCCCCCCAGGTCTGGGGTCCTGGCTGCCGGCCCCTTGCCAGCCGGCATCCCGGCCACAGGCCCTGCTCAGCCCGCTGCAGGCCTAGGTGAACAGAACCCCAGGCTGGAAGCGGGCTGAGCAGGCTGGTGGCGTAAGATCAGCATTTTAATTTAATTTTAAATGAAGCTTCTTAAACATTTTGAAAACCTTGTTTACTTTACATACAACAATAGTTTAGTTATATAATATAGACTTAGAGAGAGACACCTTCTAAAAAACGTTAACATGTATTACCGGCACGCGAAACCTTAAATTAAAGTGAATAAATGAAGACTCGGCACACCGCTTGTGAAAGGTTGCCTACCCCTGTACTATATAAACCACGCAGCCTGGCTGCACTGCTTTGCTCTGCCACGTATACCCAATCACTTATACCCAGCACCCCGAATGTAGGCATATGGTAACCCATAAAGAACACCAATCAAAAACAATAGCAGTACAACTCATTTTAGACCACTTAGGCTATATACAAATTTATGTTTACTGCAAAACCTGGCCCACTGTAATGATAAAATCCAGTAACATGCCTCACTAGCCTTGGGCAAGTAACTACAAAGGGCCAAACCCTGCATGCCTACTCAAGTGATGAAGGGGGGATAAGGTGCTTACACCCTTCTGCTGGTGCATCATAATAGGATGGCCGGTACACAGGGAACAGAAGGTTCAACAGTAGAGCGTGGCGAAATGTTATGGCCGAAACTTTTTTCCGGGGGAAAATGCAGATCTGATTATTCCAAAACATTCCTCTAATTCATGCTGGTTTTGCCAAATTGTTTCAGTTGAAAACAAAACAAAATGTTCTGAAAAAAAATCAGACTGTTTCATTTTGACATTTTCAAAATGAAAAGATTAAATTTTTTGATTCAAAATGACTATTTTGAAAATCCCCTTTCATTTTGTTTTTAATTTTAAAAAGTTAAAAAAAAAATGCTTGAAATTGAAATGAAACATTTCATTTTGGATCAAGCGAAATGTTTCATTCATCCTGAAACAACTTTATTATTATTTTTCAGATTTGCCAGGAAACTAAAAACAAAAAACATTATTCGCCCAACTTTACTCCCCAGAGCTACCGTATCCCCTTCTCGTGCAAATGGGCAGACACTTAACTGTGGCCCCTCCCCTCAACAGGACCAGTGGTATCGTTATAATGGTGCATTGGGGAGCACACGCTGAACCCTGTAACAGTTTACTCCATCCTCAGCACAGGCAGGAGTCTGGAAGAGATTGTGGGACACTAAGTAACATTCTTTCTCCTAGGCTGGGGTCGTGTACCAAAGAGTTTCCCCTTACCACTCTGGGGATGGGGAAAGGCTCCAGCAGTGCGGAGATAGTGGGACACTAAACATAGATAGGGTGTAGATGGGGAAGGCACTGCTCGGGCAAATACAGCACATACCCACAGGGTTAAAGTGAGTCTGTATTCTACCCCCCTAAGCTAAGCTGTGCCTCCCCCATCTAAGCTGCTATTTATATCGTGCTAGGGAGGCATGTAGCATACGTACTTTACACACCACTGAAAGGAGTGTGCCGTGTAGACAGACCTTAAGGAACCTAAGCAGTTTATCGGTAACACTAGAAATGCTCCCTGGACAAGATTTTTTTCTTTAATTAAAGAAAAGCAAGATTCTCAGAATTTAGTTCCCCAAAGCATCTTGCCGCTTTTCTACGTTACAAGAGTTTGTTATGCTAGCCAAGGCCTTCTGCCTTGGTAATCAATGCTTCTCATGCTAAAGGCACAGGGAGACTTTTTCATATGCAATTTTCTCTTCTCCTCTGTTATTCAGAGCTTTAATTTACTTATACTCACCCTATTTTCACCTAGAAATCAAATGGAAAATAGAAAATCAAATACACAAATATTTTTAATAGCAAACCCTGCCCTGCATTCGTATCTGAAAGTGATTCACATATAGAGGGGTTTATTTAAAAAACAAACAAACATGGACTGTCAGTGCTAGATAAAATTACTTACCATGTCTCTTGTAATCACTGCATCAGTGAGTACTTCTTCTAAGGTGTGTTAGACAGTATTTGTCATTGCCCTAACATCACACTATCTCAATATTTCCTTCAACTGCGAGTCAAGATGCATTTGTATTGATGTAGGTCACTCACAATGCAAAGTAAATCTAATCAATATAGAAATGCTGATGTCCACAGGACTGAATAATGATGACAGTTATCCCCCACAGAAATATTTGGAACCTCTGAAGGGGTTCTCATTTTTCAAAATCATGCCTAGGTCCACTGGTATGCCCACTGTCTGACTCGCTGAATCTTCATGGTTGGAAATAGTGCTTGTGCTGGTGCATATATGGAGAGCATGCATGGTAAATATTTCCAGATATGGGGTCAAACTGTGTAATTTCTATTTGAGCTATTCCACATTTCAAGCACATTCAGATCCAGTTTCAAGATGCATTTTGGGCCAGATTGTCAAGGGCTCAGTCCCACAAAAACCTTCAAAAGAGTGCTTAAGTTGGGTCTAAGTACTGCATAGGGCTTGGGCAGGCTGTCTGCATAGGAATGAATTTAACCCCAAGCGCACAAGCGGAAACCAAGCACATTTGTTCTGTCAAGCACATTTCATACAAAGTTTGAATTTTTTTTTTAAATGGCTATTTTCCCTAAGAGCCTCAGCTAGTGTCCATCAATATAAGCCCATTAGAGAGGAAGGGTGGCCTAGCAGTAGGGCTCTAGCATAGGGTTTGAGAGACCTGAGATCAGTTTTCTGCTCTGCCATAAGCTTTGTGTGTGACCTTGGGAAAGTCACTTAGAATTTCTGGGCCACAGCTCCCCATTTGTAACATAGGGATAAGAGCACTGCCCTAACTCACAGGTGTGTTGTGAAGAGAAGTACACAAAAAGACTGAGGTGCTCACATACTGTTGTATCAACCAGGCAAGGTACTAACAAACTTCAACAGGACTTTATTTTTAAAGTGGAAACCTCTTCACCAAGCTGCTGTTGCACCCTCTGTAACTCTCACTCTGCCTCCTCAACTCCTCCCCCCTCCTTCCTGTTTCCTGTCCTTTCAGACTCCCAACAGCCAGTGCTCCCAGTTCTAATAATTACAAGCAACATCTAAACACCACACATACTACAGAGAAAGGAGTCATATAAGTACCATAGATAGACTGACTTAACTGAAGCTATGCGGATTTACATCATCTGAGGAGCTAGCCCAATGTTTACACCTTTGCTGCTCTATGTGAGAATGGCTTCTACTTCCACTATTTTCTCTGCCTATCTTTGAACCTTCTTGTACCGCCGAACACTGAGTGAGGCAGCTGGTTTGAATGCAGAGGAGGTTCTCATGGACGATACGTTACACAGAGAATGAACACTCCTGAGCTTATGTCAACCCTTAATTGATGTTAACTTGCATTCCCACTCCAGGTGATTGATGCTCACAGAGAAAACCCTTAGTCCCTTTAGTGTTCTATTGACCTTCTTCATCAAACATGTGCCAGGATGGAAGCGGGAGATATTCCACATTTCCAAGCAGCTCCTCGCAGCTTGCCCATCTGTCGGGTAAACCACACAGCCCTACAAAGAACACGTTTCATCCCAGAGTTAGATTCTAGACGAGAGAAGGTGCCAGACATAGAACAACAGAAACACACAGTGCTGGTGTAATACCCATTCCTTAATGCCATTATGTCCAGGCCAGTTGACCCTCAGAACTTGTATTGTTTTGAGGAAGATACAATGGGCCACATTGATTCCTTAGGAGAACCGTGTTTTTAGTTACTGGAGTTACTCTTGAGGATGATGTTTGTAGAATATATTACATATTTCTGAAAATGTTGGGCCTGATTCTCCTCTCATTTACAGTGTTGTACAGAGTAACTCCACTAAAATCGATACAGATATACTGATGTGCTGATACCAATACAGAAGAGACCTTAGACTTTTATATTTCTGAAGACAAAGCCCCATTTTTACGTCCAAAGCTCTTTTCAGCAATCCAACGACAGCATGGAGGACTCCCAAATGACTCAGACAATTATAGCTATGTATAGCACATAGCTGAGCTATAATAAGGTCTTTCTTTTACTGGTATCCCAACACACGGTCTAAAAGCTTCCAAATGTATGTTACTAATACCTGCATACATCCAGAGTACTACTCATAGCAGCAAATATCTTATTTTAACTTGTATTTACATAACGACATTAATTTAATCTTTACAAACTTGATAATGTCATATTACACACACACATTAACCAGAGAGGAAAAACGAAGCTCATTTTCTCCATCAATGAAATGCAGCTACTATCTTGGGCACGGCCAGCTCCAGCGTTTCTGCCGCCCCAAGCAGCGGGGAAAAAAATCCCACCGCGATCAGCGGCACTTCGGCGGCAGCTCTACTGCGCTGCTTCATTCTTCGGCGGCAATTCAGCGGCAGATCCTTCCCTCCAAGAGGGACTGAGGGACTTGCCGCCGAATTGCCGCCGAAGAGCCAGATGTGCTGCCCCTTTCCATTGGCCGCCCCAAGCACCTGCTTGCTGCGCTGGTGCCAGCCCTGATCTCGGGTGAAATTAAACTGATTACGAATAGGAAGGGAACAAGCCTACTCTGTATCCATTTGAAACTAACGAGGAGATTTCAGGTAGGCAGAATGCAATTGCCCAGACGAGAATTTGATGAGGGCTTCCCAATACTTTATACTGGTGGTTTATGTGAGATCTCAAAATAGGACTGTCCCCCAAACTTGTGTTCGTGTGACTTAGGCCATTGGCATCAGGGTTTGTTACTTGGCTATGAAACAACTGATCAGCTAGTTCCTGAATTTTAATCACTGCTAACATTAATCGGATTCAGACTGGTAATATTGCCAACCCCTGAGAACCTCCACAGAGGCTAAATTTGTGGTGAACAGAGGATTTAAGAATCATTATGGTGTTGGCTGTTCAAGATTTGCATTAATATAAGAAACTCAGAGTACAGTTTGGTGTTTTCTAATTCTCAGGAAAAATATATAAAGATGTATGTATCTTGACATATCCCTTTTATTAATCAGACTATTTTTAGTAGAAGATAAGCCAATCAGGAAAACAGCAGGCTTTTAATAAAGGATATATTTGCTGAAACAATTACGAAGTAGCTACAGCAGACTGTTCCCTCTGATAGCCAGCAGGGAAATGTCGTTCATCTGGAACACAGTAATGCAGTGCAGAATTTTTAAGTGAATAATAAATTTCATAGGGGGTGAGCATCTAGCTTACATGTGTTGAAAAAGCAAGAGTTCCTAAAGAATCTTTCACCTAACCATTTATCCAGGTATTTATATGACCTCCCCATCACTGAAACATCTAAGCACGTTAAAATCATTAATGGATTTCATCCTCACATCAGCCTAGTCAGGCAGGGAGGTATTATCCCCATTGTACAGATGGGGAAGTGGGGCATAGGGTGTAAATTCCCTCAGCAAAGCCCTACTGTGTCCTCACTGTTTCTGTGCTTTCTCCTGTGGATCTGCAGCCATATCCCGTGGCTCTTTGTGATGAGATCATAGAACAGGGGTAGGCAACCTTTCACAAGTGGTGTGCTGAGTCTTCATTTATTCACTTTAATTTAAGGTTTCGCATGCCGGTAATACATGTTAACATTTTTTAGAAGGTGTCTCTCTCTAAGTCTATATTATATAACTAAACTATTGTTGTATGTAAAGTAAACAAGGTTTTCAAAATGTTTAAGAAGCTTCATTTAAAATTAAATTAAAATGCTGATCTTATGCCGCCAGCCTGCTCAGCCCGCTTCCAGCCTGGGGTTCTGTTCACCTAGGCCTGCAGCGGGCTGAGCAGGGCCTGTGGCCGGGACGCCGGCTGGCAAGGGGCCGGCAGCCAGGACCCCAGACCTGGGGGCGGTTTCAGGGGTCAGGGCAGAGGGTGCAGGGCAGAAGGCTGGGTGTGTGTGGGGGGCGTTCAAAGGTCAGGGCAAAGGGCAGTGGGGATGTGGGGGAGTCAGTGCAGAAGGCTGGGGATGTGGGGGGATTCAGGGGTCAGGGCAGAAGGCTGGCAGGGGTGGGGGTGCAGGGCAGAAGGCTGGGTGTTGGGGGCGACTCGAGGTCAGGGCAGAGGGCTGGGGTGTGTGTGGAGGTGCAGGGCAGAAGGCTGGGTGTGTGTGCGGGGTTCAGGGCAGAGGGCTGGGGTGTGTGTGGCGGTGCAGGGCAGAAGGCTGGGTGTTGGGGGCGACTCGAGGTCAGGGCAGAGGGCTGGGGGGGGTGGGGGTGCAGGGCAGAAGGCTGGGTGTTGGGGATGACTCGAGGTCAGGGCAGAGGGCTGGGGGGGATGCAGGGCAGAAGGCTGGGTGTTGGGGGGAGGTCAGGGCAGAGGGCTGGGGTGTGTGAGGGTGCAGGGCAGAAGGCTGGGTGTTGGGGGCGACTCGAGGTCAGGGCAGAGGGCTGGGGGTGTGTGGGGGTGCAGGGCAGAAGGCTGGGTGGTGGGGGGAAGTCAGGGCAGAGGGCTGGGGGGGGTGTGGAGGTGCAGGGCAGAAGGCTGAGTGGTAGGGGAGGTCAGGGCAGAGAGCTGGGTGGGGTGTGGGGGTGCAGGGCAGAAGGCTGGGTGTTGGGGCGACTCGAGGTCAGGGCAGACGGCTGGGGGTGTGTGGGGGTGCAGGGCAGACGGCTGGGGGTGTGTGGGGGTGCAGGGCAGAAGGCTGGGTGTATGTGGGGGGGTGCAGGGCAGAGGGATGGGGCTGGGGGGGTGCAGGGCAGAGGGATGGGGCTGTGGGGGTGCAGGGCAAAGGGATGGGTGTGTGTTGGGGTGGGGGGGTGCAGGGCAGAAGGCTGGGTGTTGGGGGCGACTCGAGGTCAGGGCAGAGGGCTGGGTGTGTGTGGAGGTGCAGGGCAGAAGACTGGGTGTTGGGGGCGACTCGAGGTCAGGGCAGAGGGCTGGGGGGGATGCAGGGCAGAAGGCTGGGTGTTGGGGGGAGGTCAGGGCAGAGGGCTGGGGTGTGTGGGGGTGCAGGGCAGAAGGCTGGGTGTTGGGGGCGACTCGAGGTCAGGGCAGAGGGCTGGGTGTGTGTGGGGGTGCAGGGCAGAAGGCTGGGTGTTGGGGGCGACTCGAGGTCAGGGCAGAGGGCTGGGAGAGGATGCAGGGCAGAAGGCTGGGTGTTGGGGGGAGGTCAGGGCAGAGGGCTGGGGTGTGTGGGGGTGCAGGGCAGAAGGCTGGGTGTTGGGGACAACTCGAGGTCAGGGCAGAGGGCTGGGGGGGAGTGGGGGTGCAGGGCAGAGGGCTGGGTGTTGGGGGCGACTCGAGGTCAGGGCAGAGGGCTGGGGGTGTGTGGAGGTGCAGGGCAGAAGGCTGGGTGTTGGGGGCGACTCGAGGTCATGGCAGAGGGCTGGGGGGTGTGGGGAGTGCAGGGCAGAAGGCTGGGTGTTGGGGGCAACTCGAGGTCAGGGCAGAGGGCTGGGGGTGTGTGGAGGTGCAGGGCAGAAGGCTGAGTGAGGGGGGTTCAGGGCAGAGGGATGGGGCTGTGGGGGTGCAGGGCAGAGGGATGGGTGTGTGTTGGGGTGGGGGGGTTCAGGGCAGAGGGGTCGGGGGTGCAGGGCAGAAGGCTGGGGTGCTCGGCTCGTTGGGGTGCTCCCAGCCCCCTGCCCTGAGCGGCTCAGGGCAGGGGGCTGGGAGGGATATGCCCTGTTCCACCCCCTTCCCCAAGGCCTGTCCCTACCTCTCTCTGCCTGCTCTACGGAGCAGCGAGCACGCTGCCGCTCGGCTCGGCTCTGCTCCCCCTCCCCCTCTCAAGGGCCATCACCGGCAGGGAGAGGGAGGGGGAGGAGGAGGGGCCTTTACGCACCACGCTGTGGGAAGAAACGGGGGAAGGGGGAAGCTTGGCTGCCGCAGGACCAAGCTTCTGCCTCCTGCCCCCGCAGGGGAGAGCGGTGAGCAGGGGGGGCTGAGTGGGGCTAGGGGCCAGGACCCCCCTCACCGCTCTCCCCTGGGGAGGCAGGAGGCAGAAGCTTGGTCCTGCGGCAGCCAAGCTTCCCTCCTCCTCCACTTCTTCCCCCAGCGTGGCACTTTCCGGCCCCTCCTCCTCCTCCTCCTCCTCTCACCGGGCAGGCAGCGTGCCACTCAAAATCGGCTCGCGTGCCGTGTTTGGCACACGTGCCGTAGGTTGCCGACCCCTGTAATAGAATCTCAGGGTTGAAAGCAACCCCAGGAGGTCATCTAGTCCAACCCTCTACTCAAAGCAGGACCAATCCCCACTAAATCCCCAAATAGCCCTGAAGGATTGGCTCACAACCCTGGGTTTAGCAGGCCAATGCTCAAACCACTGAGCTATCCCTCCCCTGAAAAAATACAGATTTTTGCCCCAGATCCCTAAATGATCCCCTCAAGGATTGAACTCGCAACCCTGGGTTTAGCAGGCCAATGCTCAATGAGTAATCATGGTTCACCAATCTAGGATCCAACCCTGTTCTTATTGAAGTCAGTGGGATATTGAAACATTAAACAGTACACAACATTATTTTAATTAGAGAATCCTATATAAAAATGTAAATGGCCCCCTCAAGGACCACCCCGGGTTTAGCAGGCCAATGCTCAAACCACTGAGCTATCCCTCCCCCTAGGATTCTTTGCCACTCAATTATGGGAGAACTTGTCTGTCCTTCGGGTGGAATTGTGGGAAGGTACTGGAGGATTATCAGCACTGGAGTGATTTAGCCTGTGTCCTCAGGCAAAATGGGCAGGTTCCAGCCTGAGTTAAAGCAAAGCAGGATTCTAACCCACCCCCTCCCAGCCACAGCAGATAGCCAGGGGCTTAAACAACTCCAGGCCCAGGTCACAGGTTTTTCTGCAACGATGATGTTTACCCAAGTAAGACCCCGGGTTAACTCTGCAGTGAATAGTACCCAGAGCATAGATTGATTTAATCAAGGTCACTTGGTAAGTGAGAGGTGGAGTCAGGAATTGAACCTAGTTCTCTAGTTCTGTGCCTTACTCACCAGATCATCCTTACTACCCTGTTAGTTTGTTCTCAACACATGAAATGCAGATGTCTTAAGACAAAAAAGCTAGCATTCACCTTTTGACCCAAACCCCCCAAATCAAGGAAATTAATAGCTAAGTCAGATTCTCCATTCATAATACACCTTGTTGTACTGCGAGGTGTATTGTCAAATACGACTCTTTCTAATACAGAGATGGGATTCCACAATACTGTTACCTCTTAAGTGCTAGCAGGGTGCCCAGCACCATACAAAACACAAAATTAAGACAGTCGCCTTTGAGGTTTTACAATCTAGAACAGTGGTGCTCAGCCTTTCCAGACTACTGTACCCCTTTCAGGATCCTGATTTGTCTTGTGTACCCCAAGTTTCTCCCCACTTAAAAACGACTTGCTTATTAAATCAGACAAAAATACTGAAGTGTGTCAGCACACTGTTAGTGAAAAATTGCTGACTTTCTCATTTTGCCTATTAAATTTTATTTTGCACTTGGCCAGTGCTTTTTATATAGCCTGTTGTAAAACTAGGCCAATATCTAGATGAGTTGATGTAGCCCCTCCGTACCCCTGATTGAGAACCACTGATCTAGAAGACAAACATAGAACAACAGGATGCGTAGACACACATACCTCTCAACCTCCCAATAAAATGACTTCAGTAGAACTTAGGCACACGCTTAAGTACTTTTCTGAGTCAGGAGTTAATCCAATGGCTAGTGACATCAATAGACATCCTTCCACCGACTTCCGTGGGTATTGGCTCAGTCCCTAAGAACACTATTTTTGAAGACTAGAAGTTGCCGGTGTTGCAATGGTTGTTCTAAGTCCTTACAACATAAAAGAGCCATCTCTGTTGTGATCGCTCAATTTATTCCCTTGTGCCTGTACGTTTTGGTAACCGTTCAATATAATTATTGTGCCTCATAAGAAATAAATTTCACACAGTAACACATTGGCTTACTGTGCTGTTTTGTTTCAAAATAACTTATGGGCACTATATTTCCCTGTTGCAATATTAGCCCATTGCAGTAATAAAGTTGTCATACAGGGTATGTGATGGACCACTTTGCATTGTTGTAACTGCCTTTTTGTATTATAACTGTTCGCAACTTTATGTCATCTTCATAACCGTGATCAAGTGCCATAATAAAGTTACAAGACTGCTTTTTTTTCCCCTTCAACCCCAAGAGTTACCTTGCTCTTGGTGCTAACTTTACTCCTGTATTCCTCTACTAGTTATCTACTACTTTCGGTTTTTTTTTAAATTGAAAAGACCTGCCCCTTTCTGGCATGAACAATGCAACTGGAGTAGAATCTTGAAAGATATACCTGCTATTTCTGTGTGTGAGTTGTCCCTATAAATTGTTAATCTACCAGCTATACAAAGGAACTGGATTCAACACAGGAAGGATGACAGCACAGGCCCCAATTCCACAAAGCACTTAAGCACTTGTTGGACTAATTTCAATGGCACTGTAGTGGTGTGGCTGGAGCAGCACCCCCTCGTGAGCCTCCCAGGGGAAGGGGGGAGAAGTCTCTTTGGTGCCCACTGAGGCAGGTTCTGGCCCACCAGCTAATTGTCCCTTCAGTCTTACCCCCTTGTGGCAGGGATGAGGGGCTCTGCACCCCCAAAATGAATTGCCCTGGATATTTAATGTTCTACTCCAAAAAGCAAACGTAACTCAACCCAGGATTGGGCCATCCCCCAGCCTTCTGAGAAGTGGGGGGCATTCCTGCCTTTTCCTTCAGGTTGGCTCCCAAGCAATCTGATTCTCACATTGCTCACTCCATGGGGTCTAGCTGTTCCTCTCCAGTGACTGCTCTGTCTAGACGGCCTGTCTCCACAACTCTGCAAGCAAAGCTCCATCCTCTTTCCTGGACAGTCAGCCCTCCAGGCCTGGCATCGGCTGCAGGTACAGCATGGCAGGGCTAGCTGGGCTCAAAGGTTCTCCTTAACCCTTTTTCTGCTGGTGCAAGGCCTCTCTGTCCAAAGGCATGCTTCCATGCTTTGCCGAATTGGGGCTATAGGGAACTAGTGGCTGGTTAGCATTTTCAATTCCAAATTTTCTATCCATAGATTGCAAGGGCAGAAGGGACCATTGTGATAATCTAGTCCAGGAGTCGGCAACCTTTCAGAAGTGGTGTGCCGAGTCTTCATTTATTCACTCTAATTTAAGGTTTCGCGTGCCAGTAATGCATTTTAACGTTTTTAGAAGGTCTCTTTCTATAAGTCTATAATATACAACTAAACTATTGTTGTATGTAAAGTAAATAAGGTTTATAAAATGTTTAAGAAGCTTCATTTAAAATTAAATTAAAATGCAGAGCCCCCCAGACCGGTGGCCAGGACCCGGGCAGTGTAAGTGCCACTGAAAATCAGCTCGGGTGCCGCCTTCAGCACACGTGCCATAGGTTGCCTACCCCGATCTAATCTGACCTCCTGTAGAATACAGGCCAAAATAATCCGTAGAGCAGATCTCTTAGAAAAAATGCAATCTAAATTCACCATGTATAATACCCGTGTGATGCTCAATGTGTACCACAGCTCAAGTTCTAAGATGATATGTCAGATGGTTTGAAAGCTATTGTGGTGCTTAGAGTTGGGTCCAAACAAAAATATCTGATTCAAACATCCCTGGTAAACTAATGGACCAGATTCTCAAATTGGCACAGCTCCGCTAAAAGCAACAGGGCTTTGTCAACTTAGACCAGCTGGGATTCTGGCTAAATATCCATGGCAAAAACTTCCCCACTTAGACCCACAAGACCACACATCTTGACCCAGAGCAGGGACATGATCATCCAGCCACCAGAGTGGTGTTAGCAGGTTGCACCTGATTCTTGGGTTATGGCACAGGATGGTTTGTAACTAGAGATGGGAATTTCAAAGCATTTAAAAATTTCTAGCGAAGAAAAACAAGACAAAAAAACCTTTGAAAATCTTGCCAAAATTTAATTTTGTTGTTTTCCAAGCAGCTTTATGAAAAAATTATTGAATTTAGTATCACAAATTGTTTTCTAAAGCACCGTATTTGTAACCCATTGCGACTGTGCACCCCATAAGGCTTTCTGGAAATATGCTTAGGAATGTATATATATGACATGACTGGAATATGTTTTATGCTACATATGCCATGTGACATATCTATGTAAAGGTTATGATCAGCTGAAACTAGTCATCCTATTTGTATGCATGTATCATTTTTGTATTCAAAGTTATGAATATTGGCTGCGTACTGGCTTGATTTTTATGTAGCCTTTGTAAAGCATTTGGTCAGATTCTTGAGAAAGGAATGTGCAAATTAAGTGCCCAATCAAGAAGCACTTAAGGGACAATGGATCTTGGGAGGCTGCAATCAACATAAGGAGTCTATATGAGGATGTTCAAGGTAGCAGGTAAGTGATGGCTGCTGCCTGTAAAAACTGAGTCATGCATGGACATGTGACTTGCCCAGGTGACTCCAAAACTCCATCTTGGAGGTGGACTTTGCATAGGAGAGAGGAGGAGGTCTCCACCCACAAGAGAAAGTCTACTTAAACCCCTGGGAGACTCCTCCATTTTGTCTTCACCTGGCTCAAGAGATAGCCCCTCCACCCACAAGGATACCTGAAAGAAACTGGAACAAAGGACAGTAATTACAGGGGATGTGAGTGATTGCTGGACCCAGACTAGGAGTCTAGTCTGTAAAAGGAAGCTTACTGGGTGAGGTTTTTATCTGTATTCAGTTTTCTTAGACATAGACTTACATTCCAAAACTCCCTTCTGTAAACCACCCTTTCACTAACTAGGATACAATGCAGGCAGAAGCCCAGCAGCAGAGTGGGGACTATCCAGTTTATTGCACATTCCAAAACTCCCTTCTGTAAACCACCCTTTCACTAACTAGGATACAATGCAGGCAGAAGCCCAGCAGCAGAGTGGGGACTATCCAGTTTATTGCACCGACTGTTGCATGTATGATTACCTGCCCTGTGGGCGGGTGGCGTATGTGTGCAGTCGGTGCAAGGAGCTCCTGGCCCTCAGAGACCATGTACGGACTTTGGAGGCCAGGGTGGCGGAACTGGAGGAGCTGAGAGAGGCAGAGAGGTATATTGATGAGGCTTTCCGGGACACTGTAGAATTGTCCCACCTCCGCTTAGACAGCACCTGTGCTGTTAAGGAGGAAGAAGGGCCCAGGGAAGTAGAGCAGTCAATGGGAGCAGAGGGAAACTTTCCCGTAGTTGGGACCCTCCTTCCAGATGGTTCTGGGGTTGCCTCTCGCACTGAGGTTGCCTCTCCGGGGGAGGGAACTCCAGTTTCTAGGAAAAGGCAGGTGTTAGTAATGGGAGATTCGATTATTAGAAATGTAGATAGCTGGGTCTGTGATGACCGGGAGAACCGTATGGTGACTTGCCTGCCTGGTGCAAAGGTTGCAGATCTCTCGAGGCATCTAGATAGACTTATGTGTAGTGCTGGGGAGGAGCCGGTGGTCGTGGTACATGTAGGTACCAATGACATAGGGAAGGGTAGGAGAGATGTCCTGGAAGCCAAATTTAGGCTGCTAGGGAAGAGACTGAAATCCAGGACCTCTATGGTGGCATTTTCAGAAATGCTCCCAGTTCCACGCGCAGGGCCAGGTAGGCAGGCAGAGCTTCAGAGTCTCAATGCGTGGATGAGACGATGGTGTAGAGAGGAGGGGTTCACATTCATTAGGAACTGGGGAAACTTCTGGGATGGGAGGAGCCTATACAGGAGAGATGGGCTCCACCTAAACCAAAGTGGAACCAGACTGCTGGCACTAAACATTAAAAAGGTTGTAGAGCAGTTTTTAAACTAGGAGATGGGGGAAAGCCGACTGCTGCAGAGGAGCATATGGATCGGACACAGACTTCTCTTAGGGGAGAGTCTGATGATAGAGAATCTCCAGGTTATAGTCAGGAGCAGAGGACTGAAAAGTATAATGTAAGGGCCGGATCAAATGATAAACAGCCACATAAAAAAGAATCTGGCACATCAGAAAAAGGCAGGCTAATAAACAGGGACAAGTTTTTAAAGTGCTTGTACACAAATGCCAGAAGTCTAAATAATAAGATGGGTGAACTAGAGTGCCTTGTGATAAAGGAGGATATAGCTATAATAGGCATCACAGAAACCTGGTGGACTGAGAGCAATCAATGGGACACAATCATTCCGGGGTACAAAATATATCGGAAGGACAGAACAGGCCGTGCAGGGGGAGGAGTGGCACTATATGTTAAAGAAAGTGTAGATTCAAATGAAGTAAAAATCTTAAGTGAATCCACAGGTTCCATAGAGTCTCTATGGATAGAAATTTCATGCTCTAGTAAAAATATAACATTAGGGATCTATTATCGACCACCTGACCAGGACAGTAATAGTGATGATGAAATGCTAAGGGAAATTAGAGAGGCTATCAAAATTAAGAACCCAATAATAGTGGGGGATTTCAATTATCCCCATATTGACTGGGAACATTTCACTTCAGGACGAAATGCAGAGATAAAATTTCTCGATACTTTAAATGACTGCTTCATGGAGCAGCTAGTACGGGAACCCACAAGGGGAGAGGCGACTCTAGATTTAATCCTGAGTGGAGCGCAGGAGCTGGTCCAAGAGGTAACTATAGCGGGACCGCTTGGAAATAGTGACCATAATACAATAGCATTCAACATCCCTGTGGTGGGAAGAACACCTCAACTGCCCAACACTGTGGCCTTTAATTTCAAAAGGGGGAACTATACAAAAATGAGGGGGTTAGTTAGACAAAAGTTAAAAGGTTCAGTGACTAAAGTGAAATCCCTGCAAGTTGCGTGGGCCCTTTTTAAAGACACTATAATAGAGGCTCAACTTCAATGTATACCCCAAATTAAGAAAAACAGTAAAAGAACTAAAAAAGAGCCACCGTGGCTTAACAACCATGTAAAAGAAGCAGTGAGAGATAAAAAGACTTCCTTTAAAAAGTGGAAGTCAAATCCTAGTGAGGCAAATAGAAAGGAGCACAAACACTGCCAACTTAAGTGCAAGAGTGTAATAAGAAAAGCCAAAGAGGAGTTTGAAGAACGGCTAGCCAAAAACTCCAAAGGTAATAACAAAATGTTTTTTAAGTACATCAGAAGCAGGAAGCCTGCTAAACAACCAGTGGGGCCCCTTGACGATGAAAATACAAAAGGAGCGCTTAAAGATGATAAAGTCATTGCGGAGAAACTAAATGGATTCTTTGCTTCAGTCTTCACGGCTGAGGATGTTAGGGAGATTCCCAAACCTGAGCTGGCTTTTGTAGGTGACAAATCTGAGGAACTGTCACCGATTGAAGTATCACTAGAGGAGGTTTTGGAATTAATTGATAAACTCAACATTAACAAGTCACCGGGACCAGATGGCATTCACCCAAGAGTTCTGAAAGAACTCAAATGTGAAGTTGCGGAACTATTAACTAAGGTTTGTAACCTGTCCTTTAAATCGGCTTCGGTACCCAATGACTGGAAGTTAGCTAATGTAACGCCAATATTTAAAAAGGGCTCTAGGGGTGATCCCGGCAATTACAGACCGGTAAGTCTAACGTCGGTACCGGGCAAATTAGTTGAAACAATAGTAAAGAACAAAATTGTCAGACACATAGAAAAACATAAACTCTTGAGCAATAGTCAACATGGTTTCTGTAAAGGGAAATCGTGTCTTACTAATCTATTAGAGTTCTTTGAAGGGGTCAACAAACATGTGGACAAGGGGGATCCGGTGGACATAGTGTACTTAGATTTCCAGAAAGCCTTTGACAAGGTCCCTCACCAAAGGCTCTTACGTAAATTAAGCTGTCATGGGATAAAAGGGAAGGTCCTTTCATGGACTGAGAACTGGTTAAAGGACAGGGAACAAAGGGTAGGAATTAATGGTAAATTCTCAGAATGGAGAGGGGTAACTAGTGGTGTTCCCCAAGGGTCAGTCCTAGGACCTATCCTATTCAATTTATTCATAAATGATCTGGAGAAAGGGGTAAACAGTGAGGTGGCAAAGTTTGCAGATGATACTAAACTACTCAAGATAGTTAAGACCAAAGCAGATTGTGAAGAACTTCAAAAAGATCTCACAAAACTAAGTGATTGGGCAACAAAATGGCAAATGAAATTTAATGTGGATAAATGTAAAGTAATGCACATTGGAAAAAATAACCCCAACTATACATACAACATGATGGGGGCTAATTTAGCTACAACGAGTCAGGAAAAAGATCTTGGCGTCATCGTGGATAGTTCTCTAAAGATGTCCATGCAGTGTGCAGAGGCGGTCAAAAAAGCAAACAGGATGTTAGGAATCATTAAAAAGGGGATAGAGAATAAGACTGAGAATATATTATTGCCCTTATATAAATCCATGGTTCGCCCACATCTCGAATACTGTGTACAGATGTGGTCTCCTCACCTCAAAAAAGATATTCTAGCACTAGAAAAGGTTCAGAAAAGAGCAACTAAAATGATTAAGGGTTTAGAGAGGGTCCCATATGAGGAAAGATTAAAGAGGCTAGGACTCTTCAGTTTGGAAAAGAGAAGACTAAGGGGGGACATGATAGAGGTATATAAAATCATGAGTGATGTTGAGAAAGTGGATAAGGAAAAGTTATTTACTTATTCCCATAATACAAGAACTAGGGGTCACCAAAAGAAATTAATAGGCAGCAGGTTTAAAACAAATAAAAGGAAGTTCTTCTTCACGCAGCGCACAGTCAACTTGTGGAACTCCTTACCTGAGGAGGTTGTGAAGGCTAGGACTATAACAATGTTTAAAAGGGGACTGGATAAATTCATGGTGGCTAAGTCCATAAATGGCTATTAGCCAGGATGGGTAAGAATGGTGTCCCTAGCCTCTGTTCGTCAGAGGATGGAGATGGATGGCAGGAGAGAGATCACTTGATCATTGCCTGTTAGGTTCACTCCCTCTGGGGCACCTGGCATTGGCCACTGTCGGTAGACAGATACTGGGCTAGATGGACCTTTGGTCTGACCCAGTACGGTCTTTCTTATGTTCTTATGTTCTTATGTTCTATTTTATTTTGCTTGGTAATTCACTTTGTTCTGTCTGCTAGTACTTGGAACCACTTAAATCCTACTTTCTGTATTTAATAAAATCACTTTTTACTTATTAAATAACTCAGAATATGGATTAATAACTGGGGGGCAAACAGCTGTGCATCTCTCGCAATCAGTGTTATAGAGGGTGAACAATTTATGAGTTTACCCTGTATAAAGCTTATAAAACGGATTTATTTGGGGTTTGGACCCCATTGGGAGTTGGGCATCTGAGTGTTAAAGACAGGATCACTTCTCAAGTTGCTTTCAGCTAATTCTGCACGTGGTTCAGACCCTGGGTCTGTGTTGAAGCAGACTGGCGTGTCTGGCTCAATGATTCCCAGACTGGCAGGAAAAGCAGGGGCAGAAGTAGTCTTGGCACATCAGTTGGCAGTTCCCAAAGGGGGTTCTGTGATCCAACCCATCACACCCATTAAGTTCTGGGGGTCAAGGCTGGAAAAACTCACTGCTCCTACACAAGTTACAAATTGCCTCCTGAAAACATTTATGCATGTGCTTCGCTTTGAGTGGTCCCATTGACTTCAGCATTGACTTCAGTTAGATTGCTCATGTACTTAAAGTGAAGCAAGCGTATCAGGGTACATCTACACCACAGAAAAGAAAAAAAAAGAACAAAGAAAATGAAAACCCACAGCAGCAAGTCTCAGAGCCCAGGTCAACTGTCTTGGGCTCACGCCGAGGAGCTAAAAATATCATTGACGGGTTTCAGAGCCCAGGCTCCAGCCCAAGCTACAACAGCTACACAGCTATTTTTAGCCATGCAGCACAAGCCCCGTGAGCCCAAGCCCAGGCTCTGGGGCTTGCTGCTGCGGGTCTTTTGTTATTGTTGTTCTTATGTAGACATAGCCTAAGGGTTTACAGAATCAGGGCTTTTACTGGTGCTTTCCTGTGACAGGGGAATAGAGGTCTGCAGTGGTGGCACATAGGCAATTTACACAAGTAATTCATTCTCAGAAAGAACTGCCTGTTTGGTGTCAGACTGATCATACACCAGGTCCTCAGCTGCCGCTCATTGGTGTAGCTCCACCGACTTTAACGGCGCTGCAGTGATGGAGGCCAGATGACAATCTGGCTCTGATGTCAGTTATATGAGTCCGTGGCTATATAACTTCCCGTTTGGATGCTTTTCTCTCACCGGTCTATGATGAGGTCCTTTCTAGTGAGGATGCAGGCATTGCCATGCTGGGTGACAACAACAGTGCCTGTAGGAGCTAGTCATATCAGCCTCAAAGAATTCTTTCTGTGCAGTTTGGCTGATGTATAACAATCATAAAACAACCTTTAGCTCTACAAGTTAGCTCTGCAGGTTTCATTCATTTGTATCTTTATTGTGACCTCTTTTTCCATTTTTCCCTGAGTGCTATCTCCCGGAGTATTGAAAATGCCTCAACTAAAAGATTAGCCCTTTGTTCTTCTCAGCTGCAATATGAGTCTCCACTATTTTTTCTCCTGGTTGATTTCCCGCCCCCCTTATACTCTCACCGTGAGGCTATTCAGAAACTATATACATTATACACACTCGAATGATCCTGATTCCAATGAGAGGCCATCAGCTGATCATTGAGGAACATTACTGTATATAGAACAACAATCATTTCATGACAGGGCAGCTATTATTAAAGGGGTTTATTACAATTTCAGTTGTAAAACCTCAGAGTGCTAGGGGTTTACAACTAGAGATAGATGAAACTCAGCACTTCTGTTGACCTGGATTTATGCAAACTTGTCCTTTGCTTTCAATTCACATGGGTTCTGACTTGTCTCTCAACTCTACTCCCCATTTGCTTAGAGTTTCCAGTCTTAATAAATGAAGAATACAGTCAAACACAATTAAATGTATTGATTTGTACCAGAACAATTGGAAACCACAAAGTTCCACATTCATTTCTGTTAGACGGTGGTTAAAGCTAGACCCTTCCAGTCACAGTATGGGTAGTTAGATGCTTAGTAGGAAGGTAGATCTAGTAAATCAGGCACAGGACTGGGACTCAGGAGAACTGGATTCAATTCCCAGTTTAGCAATACACTTCCTTTGTGACCTTGGGCAAACCACTTAACCTACCGTTTTCCAAGTGTGAAACAGTGCTTCCCTATCTCCCAAAGTAGCTCTGAGAATAAAAGTTTATTAGTTATTGTTGGATGCTCAGATACTACAGAGACAAGGGCCACGTGAGTACATAGATAGATACTTTTCCTCCTTAATTTACTCCTTTTGAAAATTTGAATCCATTCTTTTTTTCCCCCACTATTGCTCCCCTGTGTTTCCCTTAAAATTTATTCTCCACTTACTTTTCTCTCATTGAACATAAGATACTTCCCGGTATTTTCATTTCACGTGTAAGTAATCTGCTCTCCTTGTACAGACATTGCCCTCTCCTTTCTTTGAATTACTTGGAGCATTGTTGCTAATTTTTCATTCCTTTGTCTTTAATAATTGTCCTCTGCATTGCTTTAAAAATCTATGCAAGCCCCATTGCCTTCGTCGAGCCAATAATTCCAATTAGACTCCCTACTTCCTTTCCAGTCATTTGGTCTAATATATGTATCTTCTTATTAGTGACTTGATTTTTCTTATATCCTTCTCGCACGACCACCATTGCAGTTACTTTCAATGTCTCATAAAATTACATTAGTTTAACATCCCTCATTTAGATACTTATCCAACAATATTTATCAACCTGTTCCAGAGCTGCAAACCACAGAAAATAACATTCTTCACAGACCTGTTGTGAACAGAGTTACAGGGTCAGAATTATGCACTCGATTTAGATTGCAACTGAAGTTTGCAACATTCTAAGGTGCCTTCATTATTACCAGCTGACAGTCTTTCCATCGACTTCACTAGGCACTAGCTTGGGGCGCATATGGTGAGCTGTATGTTTTGTTGTCTGAATCCAGCCATCAAACACAGACAGGAGTCAGCCATATGATTCCCTCTTGATCCAATTTCTTAAGCATGGTGATACTCTTTGTCAATTAGGACTAAGGCCCAGATCCTCAAAAGGTACTTAGGCACATAGGCCCAGATGCTCAAAGAATTTAGGAACCTAACTCTGGGAGTTAGGTGCCTAAATACCTGTGAACATCTGGGCCTTAAGGTCTGATGATCTTGTCGTCAATGAAGTCAATTGAGGCTTTATTATTTAGACTCATAGACTTTAAGGTCAGAAGGGACCATTATGATCATCTAGTTTGACCTCCTGCACAACGCTGGCCACAGAATCTCACCCACCCACTCCTGTAACAAACCTCTAACCTATGTCTGAGTTATTGAAGTCCTCAGTTCGTGGTTTAAAGACCTCAAGGTGCAGAGAATCCTCCAGCAAGTGACCCGTGCCCCACGCTGCAGAGTTTTTTATGTTATAGTAGCCCCAACCAAGATCAGGCCCCTACTTTACGAGGCACCCTCCGCACACATAATAATAATGAATCCCTTGCTCAGAAGAGACGGCAGTGCAAATAGGTGGGAGAAAGAAAGGATGACTGTGCCCATTTTACATATGTGGAAACTGAGGCACAGAACGATTAAGTGACTTATGCAAGGTTACATAGGAAGAGCCGGGAACTGAACTTAAATCATCTGAATCCCAGTCTAGTTCCTTAACCAAAACAGCATCAATTTTTCCCAAGGAAGCTTTGACATCAGCATAAAAAAGGGGGGCAGGATCAGTCCCTAAATTTCATAGCTATCTAATACAATAATAGTTAGTACTTATATAGCACTATCTACAGTTCTCTATAGAAGTAAAATTTGCACAGGAGATTAAGTACATGCAAGTCTAGTTGATTCTATTATGACTTTTATTATAAAACTCCTGAATGCCTCTAACCTGAGTTACGACATGAATATAATTGGTTTAATTTACTGTATAAGGAATGTAATACAAGTAAACTCAACTACTTGACAGAACATATTGCTATAGTCAATGACTCCTATCATCCACTGAAGAATTATCTCTAATTTATCTCAAGGTCAAAGCAGACACTCAAAAGTGTGCTTTTGCATACCCTGGAATAAATTTTTTATCATAATGTATGGCAACATCTGAAGTTGCGGCATGACATTTGTCCTGAAAATTGGCTCCTGAGTCCATGGTTCACTGCAAAACAAATTAATTTAATTTAAAGGTCTTCACCACCACCACTTCCCGCCCTGCTTTTACAGGATGTTGAGTACTCATGTTGACAATAAATAACACACCCCAGTAATAAATATTGTGGAAGGAAAGAGAGCAAAGGAAGCAATGACCTTTGCTTTGACAGAGGCGGGGCCTGATTCCGAACATGGTTTAGAGCTTAAGTGAAGAGTATGCACTCAGGTCATAGGAGGTGTAAAACTGATGAGAGATCAAAATCAGGCCCAGGGAGACCAATGGTAGAAACTAAGAAAGAAACTAAGGTTTCACACAGACTGGAATTTGAGCTACATAGGGAAATCCTTAAAAACAGTTAGAAGGGATGTCCTAGGAAGAAATGGAGAGATAAATAAATTATTTCCTTTTAACTACAGTATAAAAGTAGGGTTTTCAGGGAGGCATTGTGAATCGGGCACTGAACTGGGAGCCAACAAACTCATCAATCCGTTCCTGGCTATGCCACCAACTCTCTGTATGACCTTGGGCAAGTCCCTTCACTTCTCTGAACCTCAGTTGCCCTTCCTGCTCTTTCTACTGGCCTATGCACAGTTTTTGTATCACAACTGTCTTGGTTTAGAAACTGCTACAGTGAAAGGATGGGTGAGGTAATATCTTTTATTGGACCAACTTTTGTTGGTGAGCTTACACAGAGCTCTGATTACCTTTCCCAAACCTGAAGAAGAGTGTCATATCTAAATACAAGGTGGAGCAGATTGTTTAGCATAAGGAGTTAACATATGTTACAAGCGACAGTTAACACATAAGAATGGCCATACTGGGTCAGACCCAGGGTCCAGCTAGCCCAGTATCCTGTCTACCGACAGTGGCCAATGCCAGGTCCCCCGGAGGGAGTGAACAGAACAGGTAATCATCAAGTATCAGGGGGTAGCCATGTTAGTCTGTATCCACAAAAACAACAAGGAGTCCAGTGGCACCTTAAAGACTAACAGACAGGGCCGGCTCCAGGGTTTTGGCTGCCCCAAGCAGCAAAACAAACAAACAAACAAACAAAAAGCCGCGATCGCGATCTGCGGCGGCAATTCGGCGGGAGGTCCTTCGCTCCGAGCAGGAGTGAGGGACCGTCTGCTGAATTGCTGCCGAACAGCTGGACGTGCCGCCCCTCTCCGAAGTGGCCGCCCCAAGCACCTGCTAGGTAAGCTGGTGCCTGGAGCCGGCCCTGCTAACAGATTTATTTGGGCATAAGCTTTCGTGGGTAAAAAAACCTTACTGTTTAAGATGCATGGAGTGAAAATTACAGATGCAGGCATTATATAATGACACATGAAGAGAAGGGAGTTACCTCACAAGTGGAGAACCAGTGTTGACAGGGCCAATTCGATAAGGGTGGACGTTGTCCACTCCCAATAATAGATGAGGAGGTGTCAATTCCAGGAGAGGCAAAGCTGCTTTTGAAATGAGCCAGCTATTCCCAGTCCCTATTCAAGCCCAAATTAATGGTATTAAATTTGCAAATGAATTTTAGTTCTGCTGTTTCTCTGAAGTCTATTTCTGAAGGTTTTTCATTCAAGTATAGCTACTTTTAAATCTGTTATAGAATGTCCAGGGAGATTGAAGTGTTCTCCTACTGGCTTCAGGTAATCATCAAGTGATCCATTCCCTGTAGCCCATTCCCAGCTTCTGGGAACACCTTTGCAGCTGAAGGACAAAGGAGGATAAGTGGGTTACAGATTGTTGTGAGGAGTGTCTTTATTAAGATCTGGTTTTTGGTGTCTAGCAAAGTTATGACATTAAGCTCCCATGTATGACTTTTGAAGGTGTTGCCCAGGTTTCCTTTGAGGATGACAATGGAGAGGTCAGATATGGAGTGATCGTTTTGTGATAAAGCATTTCCATGAAAACGGAATTTCTTTGCAACAAAAACAAAACAACATTTTCTCCAAAAGCCATTTTCTGTTTTTTCCTCTCTCTCAGTCAGACCAACTCTAAGGCTTCTTTAAGCAGAAGCTTGCTACTGCCAATACTACACCTGTTCTGTGGATAATTAAAAGATTTTACAGTCTCTTGGCAAATTTGTCTGATACTTTCCTTAGGCTCAAAGGCTGGATCCAGAGTCTAGCAAAATCCATTGCAAGAAAACTATTGAATAGGCTTTGGATCAGGCCCTAAATTCATTCTGAAAATGCTTTTAAAAATTAGGTTTCTAGTAATAGTTTGGATGCTTCAGTGAATCTCAGTAAACCCAAGTAGTCTTCATGAGTGACCTCAGTCACCATAGCAAAGCGGATTAGATGGGTTTGACATAAGGAATCTCAGATGAAAAATAAAAATAGGATAAAAGGAAACTCAATAGCAGAGGGGAAGGGGTAGGGAGGACCAGGAATAGAAAGAAGAAGCAAAAAACCCCACACCTTGAAGTGTTCTGCTTGATAATAAAGAAGCATGTGAGTGCTGAGCACAGTGTTAAATTAAGGCAGAGTGCAACCTTACTGAATACAGGCTCAGAGCACAGATTGTAGTGACAGCTCTGCAAACTATGGCTGTCATTGTTTCGATACAATGAAATATAAGTGCTGGCAGAGCATTTTGATCTAGGACAGCGTTGCAATGGGCTGTTTGGCTGAAATTAGACCCCGGTGGAAAGAACTTGGAGGGCTCACCTGGAGAGAGTCATCTGCCGCCATTTGTACAATGCAGCCGTAATTGGATTCAAGCTGTTCAAGCTTGTATCAGTCTTAAATACAGTGCTGTTGGAAGAGGTGACTTGCTATGAGACAACTGAATTTAATTAAGTTTGGTCTAGCCAGGCTCAGACAAGTTCAGGAAGCTTTCTTTAAAATAAATAACTAGAAATGAGAGCTTGTTTGTCATGAGGATCTTCCCCAAGATTTCATGGCTCAATTCAAGATCAAGAGAAGCTGTAGGCAAAATAAATGCATAAAGTTTGCTACCAACTATTCTGTTTGGGAAAATGTGTTGCTTTGTTTCCTCCATGGAAAAAAATGAATATATTTTCAGTGGAAATATTTGACTTTTTTTTTTCAGGGGGGGGGGGCAAAAGGGGCTTTTTTCAGCAACAGAAAGGCAAAACATTTTCAGTTTTCTGATAACTCTCAGTTGCTACTGTATTCATTATCACAACACCCTGGGAGGTACAGTGGTACCATCCCCATCTTACAGGTGGGAAAGTGAGGCACAAAAAGCTTAAGGGTCTTGCTTAAGATCACACAGACAGTCTGTGGCAGAACAGAATTCTGGTCTTCAGAATGCCAAGCTAGCACCTTAAATCATTACTTCCTGCGGCCCTCCCCACGCCCGCCACCGCCGCAGCTCACCTCCGCTGCGCCTGCTCCCCTGAGCACGCCGCCGCCGCTCTGCTTCTCCCCCCTCCCTCCCAGGCTTGCCGCAAAACAGCTGATTCGCACAGTAAGCCTGGGAGGAAGGGGGAGAAGCGGAGCAGTGGCGCGCTTGGGGGAGCAGGCAGCAGTGGAGCGGAGGTGAGCTGGGGGGCAGCGGTTCCTCTGCCCCCCCCCAGGGTTACTTCCTGTGGCCCTCCCCGCACCCCCCACCACCGCAGCTCACCTCCGCTCAGGGCCGGCTCCCAGCTTTTTGCGCCCCAAGCAAAAAAAAAAAAAAAAGGAGCTGGAGTGCCGCCCCTTGGAAAGTGCCGCCCCAAGCACATACTTGGAGTGCTGGTGCCTAGAGCCGTCCCTGTTCATAGGCCAAGACTGACACATAAGGTATGTCTACCTTTCAGCTGGGGGCAAGCCTCCCAGCCCAGGTAGACAGATCCATGCTAGCAGGGCTTGAGCTATTGTTCTAAAAAGAGCAGGCTGGACATTGTGGCTACAGGGACAGGCGCCAAGCTCCACCCAAACCAAAACATGCACACGGCTATTTTGTAACCTGCTGGTGAGCGTTACAGATTCCACCCCCCTATGCCCGATCTATGGGGATAAGAGTCTGTTACAGCACCAGCTAAATAATCTGGCTCGTTAGCTCAGCGTTGGAGAGGCTGATGCTTTCAGCTCCAGATATCTCCAGTTCAATCCCCAGTCCATGTGGGCCAAGGGGATGGGCATCACAAAACATGCAACAGAAGCAAAACCTAAAGGGTACAAGAGACTTAGGAGTTATTTAAAACTGGAAAACTACTTCCCTTGCTTGGACTATGACAAGCAGAGCAAGGAAATTTAGATCATTGCATCTCTGAATCTGGGGTAAAATAGGGTGACTCAGACCTGTGTGAAAACATTCTCGCTGTGGGTGAAATATGTGAGGATAGTGAAGTGCCAACATATTGAAGGGGTCATTCTGATTTTTTTTTCTTTGCTGGGAGTTTGGGGCAGGTCAAGCCTGCATATTATTATGACGTCATATTATTTCATAAAGGAGGAGACCTGACATTCCTGTACCAACCTATCTATGGTCTTGATGTGGCTCCATCACTGCAATAGAGGAGTGCCTCACATTCTTTAATCTATTTACCCTCACCACATCCCTGTGTCATAGTGAAGTGCTATTATTCCCATTTTACAGGTGGGGAACTGAGGCACAGAGAGGCTAAATGACTTGCCTAAGATCACATAGAAGCCCCTGGTGGAGTGGTGGTGGGGGAGTGAGTTAGTTAGTGAAGGGCGGTTATGTGCAAAACCTAAAGTGGGACTTGGATGGATGCCTGAAACATTTGGCCACATGACTCCTAGGAAGAGCTAGATAATAGCAGATTCAGGTCACATCTTCTTTTAAAAACATCTGCTTGTATAAGACACTTCACCCAGACCTTTGTAACCAACTCACCAGGTGGAGCTTTATCATTCTAGAACATCTCTTGGCAGATCCTTAACCTTGCCTATTTAAAGATTTATATATGCCCCCTAACAGATGAAAGTGGACATCAGGGACAATTAGCTAGTCAGCCTGGAATGAAAAGGCAGATGAGCAGTCTTACTCAGCGACTAAAGAGGTATGTCCCATGCATACAGATGCCAGTGAAGGAAAGCATTTTGAAAGACATATATTCTCAGGTAGATATTTAAACGGAGTTCTCTTAATAAATTCCAAAGCTACATTTTATCATGATAGTCAAAGACAAGGCATGAGGAGAATAAAACTGCCCAAGTGTCTCATGTTATCCTCATCACAATGGCAAGATGTGGTGCTGAATTAAAAGGAATGATTAGCAAAGTACAAAAAAATAATAATCCAGATTGAGTAATGATGTGCTGTTGATAAATTAGCTGCACTGAAGGCACATGCTGTGATTCTCAAAAGGGATTATGTCCTATTATTTATCATCCCACCTCTAAGGTAATATGGTTAGCTACGCAATGAGTCTTAACAAGGAGTGCACCCCTAGCTGTTGCAATCCATTGGCCTGATTCTCCACTTCTTTGCACCATGGGTAGTTATTTACCCATGTAGAGAGTCACAGGGTTTTACACCGACTCCGCACAGGTGTCAACACCTACAAAAAGTGCAAGGCAGGGGAGGATTGGGGCAAGTGGAACTGTAAGGTTAGACTAGATCAGTGGTCCCCAAACTGTTCCCATTACTGAGCATCTCACAATCTTTAATGTATTTATCTTTACAATAAACCTGTGACCTCGCTCTTCCCTATTAGCTCCCCATCTATAAAATGGGGATGAGACACAGAGGGTATGTCTATAGTGTATTGTAAACCCGGGTCTGTGGGACCCGGGCTTTGGACTCAATGTTTCCAGGCCTGCGCTTGAGTGTCCACATCACATCGTAAATCTGGGTTTACAATTGCTAGACCCAGAAGCTGGGAATGGGCGACAGGGGATGGATCACTTGATGATTAACTGTTCTGTTCATTCCCTCTGGGACACCTGGCATTGGCCACTGTCGGAAGACAGGATACTGGGCTAGATGGACCTTTGGTCTGACCCAGTATGGCCATTCTTCAGTCCCGGGTCTCACAGCTGTGCTAACATGTCCATACCGCACTATGCAGACCTTCTGACTCAGGTCTGCGGCATGAGCTGTATCCACACTGCAAAATGACCCGGCTTGGACCCACATCACAGTGCGACTTGGGCTCTGACCTCACCCTCCTAGCAGGATTATAGCAGCTGAATCTGGAGCACTTGCTGACTTGAGTCAGACTGATGCATGTGCAGACAGAAGGAGGGCTTGATATCAAACCTGAGCTGCAATGTGGGCTTAGTGGGCAGTGTAAATATACCCAGAAAGTCTAAGTGATTTTCCCAAGGTGGATATTTGTGACAGAGCAAGGACTTGAACCCAAGACTTCTGTGGCATATGACAATACCCCAACCACTCGCCCAAACTATACTAGCCTTTATAAATGTTATCCCTTGATAACCCCCTAATCCTGAACTTAGATTTTTATTTCAAATTTACTAACATGGGAGGAGGGGGGAGAATCTACCGATTATCTACTCTGAAATCCTCATCTCACAGGACAAGCTACACCTGAAGGGCCCACTTCAGCAAAGTACTTAAGCATGGCAGAGATCCTCATAGGTATTTAGGCACCTTACTCCCACTGAATTGAGGATCCATTGGCTTGAATTGGACTTAGTCACAAGCTTAGTACTCTGTTGAACTGGGTCTGATTTTTATAATGTGGCACTTCCATATGGGGAGAAGGGGGGGGGAGGTTTCCTTCTCATTACAGTTTATTTCCTTCATGATCTGCAAACGCTGCCTGTTGCTTTTTACCTTTTATCATTGTTTGATAAGGATCAGGACTAAACACAGACCAAGTTAATTGCTATACTACTATGCATGGCTGTCTGCTGACCCACTTACAACACACACATTTGTACCCAGATATAGGTGATTTATAAGCTATAAGGCAAGCTGATGCTTCTTTGTAAAGGCTGCATCTTTCCTGCTGCTGCACCGGGACTAAATAAATAGACATACCAATGGGATATCAGTAGTAATTTTTAATTATCCTCAGAAATAGTTGTCATAACCTTACAGAACAGTTACTGCTTGCATTAACAAAGTCAAAACAGAGGTGGTTCGAGCAGTAAACTTCAGGGAGGGGGAAGTCCAACTGAAAATTGGGTGGCTAACAAAACTGTCAAAACCAAGGGGATATATTTTCAGGAACAAACCCCGAATTAATCATCAGTTCAATTTCATTTTCAGAATTCTTGTCAAGTGCCTGTGAGGAACCGCAGCTTAATTCTAAAAGTGGCTAACGGAAGGCAACATCAGATCACTGTTTGTTATCATAAAAGCCCAAAGTTATTCACAATAAAGTCCAATTGCTCAAAAGCACCAGTGACCCCTGGTTTAGAATGTTTCTCCCCTATGAAATGTGGTTTTGCTTTAAAATGATTAATACACGCACTTTGGCATGTTTCATCGGATTTAAGTCTTTCTTGGTCAAGGGAACTGTAAAGTAGTGAAGAGGAGGACATTTTATTTGACCCACAATAGGACGTTGAAGCTGGAGGAAGAAAGGAAAAATCATTCTTCTCAAGGACTACAAATACAGGAGCAAGCTGACAGAATGCTCAGCAACATTCAATTTGGGAGACAACTAAATTCCTCATACTCGTCATCTGGAAAAGAGACAATTACAGAACAAAAGAGCCTCTTGGGGGAAACGGGGGGGACCAGAGGGAAGAAGAGGGAGAAATGCTAAGTTGTGTGAAGTTATGTAATACATATACGCACAATTTTAAACTAAATGATCATAATTTTGTGGACACAATGAGCATTTTGATGTCATTTAAGAAAACAAGCTACTTGCCCCAAAATAATTTCATTCCAAAGCACTTAGCCGCTATCTAGTTTTCAGTCTGAAAATGTCCTTTAAGCCTTCACAGGAAATAAATTAAGTTTCTTTAAGCCATCGCTGCTGTTGAATAAAGAGACCCATTTTGCTGAGCAATGGGCATGATCGTAAATGTCTACAATTAACATGCTTCACTGGAATCATTAAATTCTGGCATTTTCATTTCACACGTAACCAAAGCTGCTTCCTTACACTCCAATAGATCCAATTCAGGAATGATGGGCTTTATTTATTTATTTTCAAATCAACTATAGGTTTAATTTCCTTTTTGCCCCTCCCTTTGTCTTCTCAAATTGTAAGCTCTCTAGTGCAGGGACTATGGGATCTAATTCCCCACTGTCTGATTTCGCGGGCCCAATTTACCACTGCCTTTTACCTTGTACAATGAGGATGTAGAATGTCACCATTCTGAAGCCTTTAAGCACATGTGTAAGTCCAACCACATTCCGGACAGCTTCAGGTTAAGTACACGCTTAAGGGTGATCATGAATAGAGCCGTTAGATTTTTTAGCTCAAAGCAGTAGAGGCTCATATTTTTAGACCCAAAGATACCAGGTTTGTTCCCTGCTGTTCACAACCCATTCAGGGGCACAGTGAAGCGTGGGTCTAGGTGGGGACTTTAGGTAACACTGGAAGGTAAGTTTTGGAATGAAATAAATGCATCTTTGCTGGAATGACGCAATGCGGTAAAATGCTGTATTCACGTGTTTATTTTTGATGGCCTACAAAGACCTAGCAAAAGTTCCAAAGATCGAGAACACCAGGGTAAAAATGTAACAAAACGTATTCCTCTTTTGTGCATTAAGCAGCAATGCGATTTGATGTTTAGCTAAACAAAGGGACGACAGCACAAGTCTGCTTTGTTGGAAAAGCTAATCAGATCTCCTGAGAAACATATCAAGCTGATAATTATATGCGTGGTTGTCAAGAGAGGGAATAGACTAGCACGGTCTTCTCCGAAGTCATTGTTCTGTTCAGTCTCGGAAATAGTGACTGAGGGAGGAGTCAGAACACATTGGGGAAGAGCCAGCGGATTTGCAACTGATGCCTGATTGTTGACATGCCAAAATCTGACAGTAAATTACAAATTCTTGCCGCACTGTTACTTCCTCCTCTGGAGAAATAATTCATTTGCTCAACATCACTCTCACACAATGAGGGCCTTCTGTTGTTTCACCTTTTCAATTTAAAAATTTATAAGGAAATTAAATTATATTAGCCATTGTGGCTGTACTAGACTAAGCTGCCGTTACCCACAAAGGCACCATGTAAAAAGATTCAATCCCTTGCTCTGTCATCTGAAGAACTCAAAAGGGATCTGAAATAAACATGTATCAGGAAAAAATAGTAAGGACCAGATGGCATCAGTAAGACAGCCCCATCAGGCCAGACACCAAAGGGGCTCTCAGTACATCCAAGTGAGGTTTGTGACGGGACACTGTCTCCCTAGGCCATGTCCCCTAGTGATCAGAGCACCAGATAGCCTAGTGCTAGTGGTGGTAGAGGTTCAAGTCCAGGATTGGTGACAGGGAACGCAGGCCCTCCCGCTCCTCCAGGTTCCAACCCAGGGCCTCGGGACAGGCAGTTCAGGGATGCGACCTTGGCCAGGATAGTACACAGCCTGCTCCATGGGTTACTTCATGTGTGTCCCCGCCTCTCTAGGGGCACGGTGAAGGCCTGGCTAACAGCCCATAATGTGTCCCACTGGAAGGGGGTCTGGAGCTTCCCTCCCCCACACGAGCTGACACTCCTGTCTCTTCTGCAGTGGCCTGCAGCCCTGAGCTGAGGTCTGCTTTGGGGCAGCCTGGGGGTCCTGCTGGATTCCTGCGTGAGCAACCAGTGCAGTTCTGCTCCCTTGCACTAACTAAGCTGGGCTGCATCTGTTTAAATTCCACTGAAAGCACATCCAGCAGGTACAGGTGCCAGTGCCTCCTGTGACTAGAGCCACTCCTTTACCCCACTCCCAGTGTAGCGTTTGTACACCCTCCTCCCTCACCAGGTGGGAGTTTCAAAAGAACTCAGCTCACCTTCAGGCACCTGCATGAAGCAGACAGATTTTCCTCAGCAGATCCCACAGAGTTCTTTTGAAAATGCAGGCAACCCAATCTTTCCAGGTCAACAAACCTGGAGTGAAAGCCTGGCCCCATTGAAGTCGATGGGAGTTTTGTCATTCACTTCAATGGGGCCAGGATTTTGCTCCTGGAGTCATAGAATAGCAGGGTTGGAAGGGACCTCAGGAGGTCATCTAGTCTAACCCCCTGCTCAAACAGGACCAATCCCCAACTAAATCTTCTGCCCTCCCTGCAGAAAGGGAATGCCTTTTTACAGGATGCTAGTTTTATTCACTCTGCAGAAGTGCTCTCTGCCATGTACATTGGCCAAACCGGACAGTCCCTACGCAAAAGAATAAATGGACACAAATCAGACATCAAGAATTGTAACATTCAAAAACCAGTAGGAGAGCACTTCAATCTCCCTGGACACTCAATAACAGACGTAAAAGTGGCCATTCTTCAACAACAACAACAAAAAACTTCAAAAACAGACTTCAACGAGAAACTGCAGAACTGGAATTAATTTGCAAACTTGACACCATCAAATTAGGTCTGAATAAAGACTGGGAGTGGCTGGGTCACTATAAAAAATAATTTTTCCTCTGTTGATATTCACACCTTCTTGTCAACTGTTGGGAATGGGCCACATCCACCCTGATTGAATTGGCCTCGTAAGCACTGACTCCCCCCCCCCCCCACTCGGTAAGGCAACTCCCATCTTTTCATATGCTGTATATTTGTACCTGCCTACTGTATTTTTCACTCCATGCATCTGATGAAGTGGGTTATAGCCCACAAAAGCTTATGCCCAAATAAATATGTTAGTCTCTAAGGTGCCACAAGTACTCCTTTTGTTTTTGTCTCTTACTTTGTACACGTACAGCGCCTAGCACAATGCAGCCTCGATCTCTGTTTGGCAGGTCTAAGTACTACTGTAATATAGATTTAAAAAATGATCCATCTCCTTCAGTATGCTCTCGGACAGTGGCCAGAACCAGATGCTGCAACGGAAGGTTCAAAAATCCCTTTATTTATTATTTGTGTGTATTGCAGCAGTGCCTAGAGGCAACAGCCTCATTGTTCTAAACCTGGTACAAATATATCTGGTAGCAGATAGTTATGGAATAAGTTTGTCCTCTTCTGAAGTTTTTTCTGTCAACCATCAGCTAAATTCATGGAAATATTTGTTCACCATTCAGCCCAGCTCCATTCACTGAATTCTTCTCTCTCATAAGCAACCATAGTATTTAAGAATTGGCAACCATCCCAATTTTGCTAACTACTTGGGAAGTTTTAAAGCCATTTGCCACACCTCTGCTTGAGAGGCGCATTCTTGAAAAATAAGATCATGGAGAACATTGGCACTAAGGGGAAACGAACTGACAAGTGCCCCATGAGAATGAAAAGGGAAGGTGGTGCCATTTCAAATGACAAGGTGCTGACATAGGTTGCAAAAACATTATCTAGTTAAGTCATCTTAACAAGGACATGCTGATTTGCAAAGTGTACAGTAAGTAGCTGATCTTAATATGTACACCAGAGAGAGTCAATCATAGATTAAGGGGTTAATTTCAAACCTCAATAATGAACTTGTTAGAAGGCAAGATTGCCAACAGTCATTAAACAGAGAAAGGTCAGCTGCTCATGCAAACAGGATGGAAAGGACTCTGTACTTCTGAAGCCCACTCCATGGTTTATTAGTTTTTCCAAATATTGATTATTTTTCCTGCTGCTGGGAATGATACAACACCTCCAGAGGTGCCCTTATTAAAGTTTGCTTTGTGCAGGCAGTTGCATTTGTGATTAGTTTCTAGGATGCAAGGTGAGAGAGCTACAAAAAGGGACTGGTATTCTGAGATGTGTGTGTAAAAATAGAATCTCCAGACTACGGGGAGGTAACTACCCTTCTCATTTACTTCAAGTTACACTTTCTGCACAAAGACATTAGCCATTCAGACTGAATGCTGGTGATCTCCTCTGCACAAGCCTGCCATTGACCCAGACAGTTATTGCACTGCATGCTACTTTATTGTCTTTCCATTTTCATTTCAAAGCGGCTGTGATGCGAAGAAGGTTTCTGTTCTGGAAATAACTATGCAAACACTTGTATTTTTGTTCAGAGGTCAATGGCTGACTTGCATGCAATACGACTACTACTACTTTGCATTTATGCAGAGCCTCCCGTTCAAGGAACTCAATGCATGAAGCCTCACAAAATGACTGAGTGGCAGGACAATGTTACCTATTGGTCCATCCTCTTCCCTACCCCCACGGAGTGGATTCCATCCCACCTCAGTCACAGATGACGACACTTGGAAGGCACAAAGTTGTGTAGTGCTGTCACAAGTTCAAAGGTAGATGTGGGTTCTCCCCGGTAACCTCAAAGGGGCTACTCAACCATTAATTCTCCTGCCTAAGAGCACCCAAAAAGAACGGTTAGCCAGGACAGAAGACCAGCTATTGAGTCAAAGCAACTGCCAAAGCTATTGAACAATTTGGGAAGGGAGTGTTAGGCGAAAGCTCTATAATACATAGCTCTTATATAACATCTTTCATCAGTAGAACTCAATGCTTTTTACCAACGAGATCAGTATCATTATTCCCATTTTACAGATGGAGAAAATGAGGCACAGAGAATGAAACAACTTGTCCAATCGAGGTCTCTTGAATCCCAGTCCAATATTCTATTCACTAGATTACACTGCTTCCCATAAAAGAGAGATGTCTGTATATATATAAATAGTTAATAGATTAAGGTGCCAGTAGATGGCACTTAATACACAGTATAGTTTCTGGGTTTTGTAGGGCCAACTAAACTTCTTATTGTGCTCTTTAAATGGCCCATAATGTGCCCATATACATGCACCTCTTAACAAGCAGACGCAGCCATACTCTCCCAATCCCCTGGAATTAATGATCCAAATAAAGGTGTATAGACCACTTCTCAAGGAGTATCGTGGACAGTGTCTTTAAGAGATTCAGTAGGAAGCCACAGCAGGAAACTCTACTAGCTGGATCCATGTGTGATGCACAGGGCCGGCTCTGGCTTTTTTGCCGCCCCAGGCAAAAAAGCCTCCTGCCGCCCCCCCCAGGGGAGGGCGGCGAGCCCCGGCGGCCAGAGCGCCGGGGAGAGGGCGGCGAGCCCCACCGGGGCTCCGCTCTCCCCGGCGGCCAGAGGCAGCGCCGGGGGGAGGGCAGCGAGCCTGGCCGGGGCTCCGCTCTCCCCGGCGGCCAGAGGCAGCGCCGTGGGGAGGGCGGCGAGCCCGCCACGGCTCCGCTCTCCCCGGCGGCCAGAGCGCCAGGGGAGGGCGGCGAGCCCAGTCGCGGCCCCGCTCTCGGGCCGGAGCGCCGCGCCGCCCCCCTCCAGGTGCCGCCCCAAGCACCAGCTTGGTGGGCTGGTGCCTGGAGCCGGCCCTGGTGATGCATACAGAGCTATCTCCGAGACGGCTAAAATAAAGGTCTGTGTTGGAACCACCTTGGCTGTGCCTCTGTGTCTGATGTGAAATCAGAGACATTACAAGGGTCACTAGTGAAGCCCTAGCCCTCAAATCTGAGGCTCAGGCCCATCTCCAACATGCAGCCATCCCAATACATCACAGTAGCTTCATGTGCCTTACCTCAGGAGGCTAGAATAGTGACTCATTAACGTTAAAGGATGCAGCAGAGCCAAGCAGCTATTTTTCCATCTCCATTTTCTCTCTTTCTTTTGTCACCTCCAGATTGTTCATGCTGCTCTGAATACCTAACAAACACTCAATCTATACCCAGCCACTATGTCAGTAATTACTACAGGTGTCAAACACTCTAGCTGTTTCTGTAGATTCTCAGTAATCATTGGGTTTACGTTTGCCAAGGGAAGAGAGCATTTTGACAGTAGCCTGTCTCAGAAATGCAACTTTACTGTCAAGCTGACGCTACTGAAGTTTACTCACTAAAATAAACCTTCTATAATTTAAAAAACAAACAAACTAGAAATAAAACCAAAAAGTGCTATAGAAATTATGCTAAAATACTACTGAATTTAAGAAAACCTGATCACTTTTCCATAGTTCCTTGTAACCTTCCTACCGAATTGAATAATAGAATTATGTCCCTTCTGTAGAAGTTGAAAAAACTTTGGCTGCCATTAAGGGCTGCATACCTTCCATAGATATCCAGTTCAGCCAGCTACTGTAAGAGGGCAGAGTATCATGATCATCATGTGTGCACTATCATTAATATAATCATCATATTTTAAGAGTTAAAACACATTCCTAAAACAAAACTATTTTGATGTTGCTTGGAAAATTTGTTTTATTTCATACCTGAAAGACTAAGTGTATTAAAACATAGAGGGAAAACATTCTTTTTCATCTTGATTCAGTTATGTCACCTAGCTAGGCAGGTTAGATAAGCTAGTTTGAGAGAGGACTATATTAGCTAGTTTTGTCAAATTAAATTGCTAGATACTAGCTAGAGAGAAAGAAGTAAACTAGACAGCCACTGACAGATACGAATAGATTAGATTGAATGCAAAAATACCAAGATCCAGTAGTAACTGTATTCATATGCTACACTCCAGCAGGCAAATCCAGAACTGATATACGTTTGATTAAATGAGTGCCTATAGTGTATTCTTGGCTGGTAGCTGCCTTGATATAATCCTCATTGTATCTGTCAAACATCGCAACTATTCTGATGAATTATCCCCATCTCCCTGCAGTTCAGAGCTCAGAAACCATATTATAAAGGTCACCAAATATAGTGGATCCTTGGGGCTTTCCAACTGGGATAACCAATGCTTGGTTATCTATCACCAGACAGGATCGCCATTTCAGTATAACAGACGGTGAGCATGATACAGTACATCAGCCTGTAATGACTTGCACCTGCTCTCAAACTACCATTCATCTCTGGTGAAATTATGCAAGGACTGGCATTAGCCATTACTGAAAATGATTGCGAAGGTACACTAGTGACTAGGTACTGTGAGATGGCCCATCTATTTTCACCCCTTTATTGATTGGACTTGTTCTTTTATCTTTATACTTAAACATGATAGATCTTGAATTTTAAGAAAAAGTCTTAGATCTTCACAGATCTAGAATCTTCTAAGAGTGTCACAAGTTTTCCCTATGCAAATGAATCCACTAGTTCCAGTCTAATACCTGCACTGAACAGAGATTATTCATATTACTCAGGTTAACTAACAATTATTGTTCTTCGTCATCTAGATCTTCAATCGTTATGTTCTACCATAGGATAGGAAACATACGCAGCTGTTGCTGGTGTAGAGATATGACCAGAGTGCTCATATTAAAGCAGAAGGTATACAAAAAGCACTCAAAACCTCTTATTCATAGCGGCCCTTTTTGTGTCCTGCCACCTTAACCTAAAGTCTGTCTGGCTCTTTCACTTTTGACTTTTTGATGAAAAACAAAACGAAAACACTGAAAAGTTTTTGGCCAAAAATGGTTTGTTTGTTATTTGGTTTTGGTCAAAATCTTCACTTTTCCAATTTAAAAATCACACACACTCACACACACACACACACACACACACACACACACACACACAGAGTTGAGGAAAGTAAAACATTTTCCATAAAAGTTTTAATTTAGTCAAAATCCCAATTTTCCACCCAACAAAAGTTTGGATAAAAAAAATGTTTAACCAGCCCTTCTATAGCCCGCCCCATACTATAAAAATAGTTTCCTACTGAACCAAACCCAAAGTGGATATACCATTTACCAACAACCTCATTACCTCACAGGGGTGTTGAGAGGATAAATACATGGAATCATAGAATATCAGGGTTGGAAGGGACCTCAGGAGATCATCTAGTCCAACCCCCCTGCTCAAAGCAGGACCAATCCCCAACTAGATCCCCCAAATCCCTAAATGGCCCCTTTACGGATTGAACTCACAACCCTGGGTTGAGCAGGCCAATGTGCAAACCACTAAACTATCCCTCCCCCCAAGAAGAGTGTGAGGCTCTCAGATAGTATGATAATGGGGCCATATAAGTACCCAGGGCAGACAAGCTTTCCCTGCACCTTCTCCTGAAGCATCAAGTGCTGGCTTCCATCGGAGACACAATGCTAGTAGATGGGCCACTAGTCTGATCCAGTCTGGCAGTACCTAGTTCCTGGGTTAACAACTCTTCACTAAATTTGCTTTTGAAGTCTGAGCACCAAATGCCATTGTAACACCTTCTTTCATTGTCATGCTAAAAAAATTGGTGGGGTGAAGGGAACACATATGCGGTTTCTTTTTGCACTCCACTGAAATAATTTTCAGAGTGGTTTTAGACGGTAGGGTTTTTTTGATTGTTTTTAAAAGCACTTCCAAGCTGAGATTGGTAATAGAACGTTTCAGCCAGTGATTGCATGACTAATTATGCAGATTTATAAAGGAAGTTTTGACAAGATCTTAACTATAGCATTGCAAATATACCACTACAGTAACCCTGGAAACATTAAGTGATTTTTACTGAAACATACGTATTTCTTCAAAATAGCTGATGACATTTTATCAGGTTTGTTTCTGTAAGGAAAGATTTTATATTATCACTAAGCCATTTTTACAGTTGCTGTGGTAACTATAATACCAGTTAAAAGGGAGGGGGGGAAAGTAGCCACAGAACAAATGCAAAAGCTATATAAAATTCTTGTATCTTAACTGCATTCCACTCTATTATCTAGAGCAGTACTAAAGTATCCATCAATGAAAGCACAACTGCAGTAGAAGTTGGAAACATATATAAAAATTAGCCATATAATTTAAAATAGCTAATAGGGTATAAATAATTCCATACTTAGCTTCAACAGCATAAGTTACAGTCAGACACCTACCTCCCTTTGACTTTTAATGGGAGTCAGGTGCCTAATTGCTATTTGTGCCTTTGACATCACCACCTAATTTCTTGATATTCAGAAAGCCTAATTGGTTTCAATTCCAGACTGTCACAACCTCACACTGGTATAATAGTGATGCATCAGAGCTGGGCGATTTGTCATATTACTTTGCTCCAAGGAAACTTTACTCACTGTAGATTAATTTCCTCTGGCTCATTTTCTTTTAGGATTTAAATGTATGATAATACTGCTCTGCTTTTGTACGGTGTTTTTCACTCATAGATCTCCAATAGGGTTGCCAACTTTCTAATCGCACAAAACCAAACATCCCTGCCCCGCCCATTCTTGGAGACTCCACCCCCCCACCCTCCATCACTCGTTCTCCCCAACCCATTTTCACTGGGCTGGGGCGCAGTAGGGGGGTGAGGGCTCCGGCTGGGGGTGTGGGCTCTGGGGGTGGGGCCAGGGATGAGGGTGCAGTAGAGGGCTCCAGGCTGGGGCAAAGGGTTGAGGTGGGGGGTGAGGGTTCTGGGGACAAGGAGTTTGAGGAGTGCTGACCAGAGCCGCCAGCATCCCTTTTTGACCGGGCGTTCTGGTCAAAAACTGGATGCCTGGCAACCCTAATTTCTCCAAGCACTTTACAAAGGAGAGTCAAGTAGCATAGGTGAAATCCTGGCCCACTGAAGTCAATTGGGATTTTACTATTGACATTAATGGAGCCAGGATCTCACCCTGAATTTACAGAGAAGGTCAATAAAGCACCGACAAAGTTACATGAGGTTGCTCAAGGTCATGCTGCATGTCAAGCTTTGTGCAGGGAGAAAGAATTTGCCCCATTCTTTGAGCAGCTTATGATGTATCATGGGCACTCAATGCATGACTTACAGCAAATGGATAAAGGGTCAAATCCTGCAGCCCTCAATCATGCAAAACTTGTATTAAGTTGCACAAGAGTTTTGCCTGAATAAAAGGATTGGAATCAACATTATTTATTTGTATTACAATAGCACCTAGAAGCTGCAAGCAAGATCAGGGCCCCCTGGTAGTAAGGACTGTACAGATCCTTTGTGAGACATAGGCCTTAAGCCAAAGAACTTACACTGTAGTTAGTCCAGATAACAAAGCGTGGGAGGAGAAACCAAGGTGAAATGATTTACCCAAGAACACAGAGCAGGCCAGTAGCAGAGCCAGGAACAGAACCCAGGTTTCCTGTTGTCCCTGCCTCCTGGGGCTCAGTTCCCTAACCATTAGCTCAAACTACCTCACAATATTCTCCCCATGTTTGCGTGTTTGTAGGGAGCAGATGAAATATGACTGGCAAAATTGTTGCTTGAGAAGTTTTAAACCCAGGCTATTTGCATAAACATGTAGTATTTTATAATCAAATCCAGGCACTTCCGATAAGTTATACATACTCTAAGGTACAGGGGGAGAAAGCTATTTAACCAGCAGTGCATCCTTTAAACAAAGGAAAGTAATATTAATCATTCAATATTTTAAGGTATTCAACAATTCTGGTTAATTTGGTATGTGCTGTTTAATGGCCTTCATTGGCTCCCAAATGCAAATAATTTTTTTTGGGGGGGGCATACAACAGTAAATATTGCATTTGGATCTACCATGTTACCTCCATTTCCCTGTGATCTGCTTGTGCAAGTAGTTACGGTGCACATGCTTTTAATAACATCATCCTCAGTGCAGGTAGGCGTGTACGTTCAGACGCTAGCCTCAGTTTATGCTGGTGTGAAATTCCGCATACATTTTCACTCACCTGCAGTTTTGCAGGGGCCAACAACTGTGTGTAACCTTTAAATAGTTTAACAATAGAATTTTCTGTTAACAAAAATCTAGATAGTAATTTTTGCATAGGTGAAACTGAATGGTTCCACTCAGGAGGCAGTGTGGTCAGTGGGATTTGGAGTCAGAAGATATTAAATTTATTCCCAGCTTTATCAGCTGCTTCTGCCTCTCTCAGGGCCGCCCAGAGGATTCAGGGGGCCTGGGGCAAAGCAATTTCAGGGGCCCCTTCCTTAAAAAAAAGTTGCAATACTATAGAATACTATATTCTCGTGGGGGCCCCTCCAGGGCCAATTGCCCCACTTGCCCCCCTCTCTGGGCGGCCCTGGCCTCTCTTTGTGGCTGTGGGCACATCATTTGGCCTCTTTGGGAGACCCCTCGCCCCCCCATCTATAAAATGATAATGATGCTTTGAGGTCTACAAATCAAATGTTCAAGTTCTCAGCACCCTCAGCTGGGGAAGGAAATAAAGCTCATTATTGAGTGCTGAGTAATTCTGCAAATTCGGCCATTTCATCTAGGTGCTGAAACAAGTGCTGGGCTGTTTTGAAGACTGGGGCCCTATTGTGGGTGAGAAGTGCTGGCAAATCTGTCCCTGGTCCCTTTTGAGAACCTTGCCCTACAATTGCTAAGTACTACTATTATTGGTCAGGAGAGATAAAGGGGTACCTTCAAGTGAGTCAAAGGTACTGTCACAATAAGTGACGGGGAGGGGGGGGAGAAGAGCTTTATAATTTAGAATCCTACAGCAGGGATAGAATTCTCTATCCAAAAACCTATAAAAGTTTTCATTTTCCATCCAGTTCTATAGGGCTTTTCCATAAGGGTTAGCACATATGTACAGTAAGGACACCAGTTAATTGCATAGTTACTGTGAAATAATGCGTGAGCCTTTGGGAATGAGACCTAAAAAAAAAGGTCACGGACACTCTCATTATCTCTTTCCCTCCTCTTGTTTCTGTGCTTTGCTCTATTTCATCATGAGAAAGTACTGCTGAATGCTAATGAAACAATACTTGGCATCACCTAAGCCACTCATGTCTGTGCAATTAATTAGCGCAGTAAACAAACAAACTTTTATAGATGTTCCAACACCAAAGGAAGAGGAGTAAATGTACAGGGTGATGCAAGACAGCTGAGTGCATTGTCAGCACTTAGCAAACAGTAAATCATAACATCTAGGAGTAATGGGATGAAATGAAGGGAAATTTAGACTGCCTATCAGGGAGATCTATTACACCATGGAATCATCTCACAAGGGAGGTGCTGGAAACCTGATCATCTGGATACATTAAACTAAATTGGATAAAGCACTGGTAAATATACATAGCTACACTGCGCCTCAAGGCACAGTGGCAGCAAGGCTTGGTGTTTAAACTTTACCTCTAGGGCTCTATTCCCTCCCCTTACTGGTGTAGAGGAAACAGAGGTTTAAGTATTTTGCTGCTGGCCTATATCAGCACCAAATTACACACCCCTTCCCCCCCGCATATTGTGCCTCCATCCATTCACCACTCTTCCTTCCCCACCTTTTGCACCCTGGACCCCAGGTCTGGGTAACCAGTGGAGCAGCTTGAATTAAATTCTAACCCATTGTCTCCCATGTGTCCAAGACCCTATTAAGCTCTCAGTACCAAAGGGAACAATTCTGCATTGACCAAGGAAGGGTGTAGGTGACCTAAGAGGTTTCTCATCTCTAACCTCTGTGATTCCATGAAAATGAGTCTTAAATCATGACAACATCACTGGGATTAAATTCATAAGCCAGGAGTAGAGGGGGAATGATCCCATAATAAATATAATCAAGGCCCTATCACTGATTCTGACACGTTGGTCACCATTAGAATGTCAACATTTCTCCAGAGCTTAACACATAACTGTTCTCACAAGACTCTCTCCTAATTGTGCATAAAGGGATATATTGTAGGATCTCAGACATCCCTATGTGGATATTCAATAGCAACTACTGTGTCAACAAATAAAGACACCAATCTATAGCGTATTACTGGCTAATGCCATCAGCTAGCCATTGATTCGTAGTGAATCTCTCTATTGGTTTAGATGTCAGTACTGATAGTCATTAGTGCGGTATCAGAATGGAACAAGGATACAAGTTCATGAGATATAAACAACAATTAGGGCCCGATCCTCTATTGAACTGCAGCTCATGGAGCCATTTACATCTGAGTATAGATGGCATAAAATGCTCCTATTCTTATTTGGCAGCAATTTACACCATATTTGCACAGATGTTATTAGACAAGTTATAAGGCACTAGAGAATGTGGCCCATTACACAAAGCCTTTCAAGGGAAGCATTGTAAGCAATGCATCTATTCCTTATACTTTAGAGTGACCAGTGCATGTAATTCTTACATTTATTGGTCTAACACTATATTTAGGACCAAAAATATCCTCCTTACATGATAGCGTATTTTCTTTTGTGGCTATACTAATCTTCCTTCATGGGGATGGAATAGTATCTATTGGGATCTGAGAAAATGAAGCTGCTCTGGTCAATTCAAGGCTTTAAAAAAAACAACACACACTTTACGATGAGCCTTGGGGGGAAAAAATACCAGTCTCCTGATCCGTCTTGTCTGCCTGATCAAGTCCAATGTGTTTTTTCCAAACCGAGATAGCGAACTAAATAATGACTTCTAGTGTCACAATTTTGTTCACAGTATTAATATATTGATTTCTTATATTCTCTGGCACACAGAGAGCATGATTCAGTTGACTGAGTGGAAA
Organism: Emys orbicularis; assembly: GCF_028017835.1. Lineage (NCBI taxonomy): Eukaryota > Metazoa > Chordata > Testudines > Emydidae > Emys > Emys orbicularis. The sequence goes on from NC_088684.1 coordinate 139,880,532, forward strand.
TGGATTCCATTTCCAATTACTTTAAATGACAAGATCATCAAAATGTTATCTACATCAGCAGTTTGGCGGGGAAAATTGTATGACCCAACCTTTCCCTCGCTGTGCATCAAAAACAGTGGGAATGGGGTGAAATATTTGGTTCTGAGGCTTTGTGGCTACAGAAAGACATCTGAAATATTAGATTTGTTTAGAAGTCAGTAGAGGTGGGACTGTTTTGAGCCCCAGAAGCCAGCCTCCTTAAATCTGGTGGAAAACAAATGCTGATGTACATAAATCCCTCTAGAAAGTAGTAAGATTAGACTTAAATGTGAAGTAACTCCACATTTACACTAGGAAAGAGAGCAGAATCTTGCTCCATCAGGTGTAACAGGAATATAAAGGTTTCAGAGTAGCAGCCGTGTTAGTCTGTATCCGCAAAAATAACAGGAGTACTTGTGGCACCTTAGAGACTAACAAATTTATTAGAGCATAAGCTTTCGTGGGCTACAACCCACTTCTTCGGATGCAGGAATATAAAGTTACACATTCCTACAGGGGAACTGTAAGGCCTTGGAGCAAGATGGTTTCATGATAAAGGCCCTGGACTAGGACTTGGGAAAATTAGGGTTCTGGTACAGGTTATTTATGTGACCTTAGGCAAATCATTTATTCTCTGGCCCTCAGCTCCCCACTAAATAACCCTTTCCTATACCACAAGGATGTTGAGAGGATACAGTTATCAGTGTTTGGGAAGTGATCAGATACTACAAAGATGGAGGCTACATACATGTCTAGCTTAATGAATGAACTATAAATACTTTTAAAGTTATGGATCTGATAAGACTCCAAAAATGAATTTAACAGGTACACCCAGCAAGGCCATTCAGAGTTCTTAGGTGGCTGCTGTAGGGTTACCGATGCTGCAGAGCAGCCATTAACGAAGCCCAGTGAAGAGTGCATCCTGCTGCAGCAATGCGGGGGACATGTCAACTTCCAGTGGTCTTCACTGCCATGTCTAATATTGTGGTTTTAAAGGTCAATGTCTATTTTGTCAACCGGAGACAAGAGACTCTCTAGCACAGCTTTTCACTCCACAAACTTTGGGCAGCTTGGTGGGAATTTATGCTGTCTCCCCCCCTCAATCCCAAAAAGTGATTTTCAGTTTTAAACAAAAATAAGTGTCAGCAGATGGATCTGATAGCTAGATAAGTGTGTTTTTATCAACAGAACGGATTAGGGTGTTTGCATTTTGTCACCACAATCTCAATTCATCCTGCCAATAAAACATATTTCATCAACGCTTTAGACCACCATGCTAACAGAATGTGTTTTGTCAACAGCCTAAATCCACCCTGTCAACAAAATCCATTCGGTGAGAAAATAACTCAATCTCTTCTGTCAACAGCAGGAGAAAAACTTGATTGTTAGTATATTTAAAACAAAAACATCAGCCATGTTTTCCGGCCAGAATGGGGGAAAGAAACAGGAAAGCAGCAGCCAGCCTTGCACATTTAAGACTAGGACATTCAGGAAGTTAAAGTCTTTCATAAATTTGGATTATTGTGAATGGGAAGTGAGTGAGCTGTAAAAAAGCCAGGAGTCAGAGCCCCTGCTTCTCTCTCCCCCCTGGAGTTGAACCTGACTATTACAGTAGCATCTACAGGCCAATCAAGATTGGATCCTGTTTACTCGATCGCATACACCCATAGTGAGACACACCAAAAGATCTTACAGTCTAAACAGACAGACAAACGATAAAAAGGGAAACAATCAGTCACAGAGAGACAGAGGGACTTGCCCAAGGCTGCATAGCATGTCGGTGGCAGAACTGTTGACTCCCTGTCCAGCATGCTAGCCATTACACAGTGCAGTCTAAGGGGCTGATCCAGCCCCCAGAGAAGTCCATGTCAGCCTTTCCCATTGACTTCAGCAGGCTAAGTACCAGGCCCTGAAACTTTTAAATTCCAGTCTAGTAATATTTTCCTTTAACTTTGTCCCCAAAAATCCCCGTTTCTCAAGATCTCCAGATTTTGTGACAGTTTGTCTCTGGGTTTGAATAGGCCTTCACCCAAACTCTGTCACCAAACTAGGCCCATTTGGGGGGGTGATATTCAGTGCTAGATCCAGATTTTTCAATTTTTTTTCATCTTTCGTTCCGCAGAGTTGGAGAGAGCAGGAGCAAAAGGCAATGGTTCCTGTTTGCCCCGCACTTGAATTAGCTGCTTTTAGAAATGTGGAGTCAAAACGAAAGGGCCCCTGAGAATCCCAACGAGAATCCTTATTTATGCTCTTATTCCAAACTACCTGTAATATGAGGCAGTAGAAGACAGTGCACAGGGAATTAAATACAGATAGAATGGTCACCTTTCAAAAGTTAAACATTTAACCAACAGTTGCCTTCGGTTAGAATAGCTGCTAAGTGAGAACATGCCACTGGATAATATTCACATCAGGAGTAGGAAATTTACAAGGCTCCCCGTTCCGAGACTGATTCAGCAACACACTTGAGCACATGCTTAACTTTGACTTAAATTAGGTCTCATTAATGTCAACAGGACTTAAGCACTTGCTTAACGTTAAACATATGTATGTGCTTTGTTGAATAGGGATGTCAGTTTCCCTTCGAATCAGGCTGGGACCATCAACATTAAAATACATATGACACTATGCACCTATCAACTGGTAAGAAATGTTGGTCAACATCACATCTGGAATGTCCTGAACTCAGAAAGAACAATTCTTAATTAATAGAGCTCTGTAAATCAGAAGTGATTTTTATAGCAACTTTTGTGCCCACCTATAAAACTAGATTTTAAAATGAACTGAAGTATGCAATGCAAGATATGATGTTTAATGCATTTCATTGCCTACTTACAAAAGATGTATCTATTTGTGCTATTATTGGCATGGTCTAAAAAAAGGGGGGGGGAGTTAATTACGCAAAGCAATGTTTTTAGTAATAGAACAGATTGTACACATTCTAAGTACTGTATTTATACGACAAGAATACTGATGGGGATTCTTTGTCCTCAATGCTGTCATGTAGCAAAGGAAGAGAAAATAATTCTGACCAGTCAGAATTCTATCACAGCAAATAGATGAGGAGCTGGAGGTCTATAGCTGAAGAAAATTTCAGTGGAGCCATAGAATCATAGAATATCAGGGTTGGAAGGGACCTCAGGAGGTCATCTAGTCCAACCCCCTGCTCAAAGCAGGACCAATTCCCAACTAAATCATCCCAGCCAGGGCTTTGTCAAGCCTGAGCCATGCATCGGCTGGAATCCTACTGGCATGAGATCAAGGGCTGTGCCAGTTACTCTTGCTCATTTTAATTAAATGTTTTAGCATCTCCTCTTCCGAAATGGTCCTGGGCTGTGTAACATTTACTAAAAGGAAACAATGGGAAATGTATAAGAAGATGAACTGAGGCAAACGTGGATCCATTTAGTAATATATCTTCTAACCTTCTGTAGAAATGTCAGTGTTATTTAACAGAGATTATATTTAATTTCCTTTGTTACCCCCCCCCCAAATCTATAGTTCTATGAATAAAAGGTTTTTTTTCTTAATATTTTGAAAACATTAAACACAAGGTCATACATCTAGGAACAAAGACCGTAGACCTTACCTACAAGTTGGTACCCTGGAAAGCACTGACTTGGAGAAAGGCTTGGGGATCATGGTGGATAACAAACTGAACAAGAACTTCCCAGCGTGATGCTGTAACTTGAATGACTAATAGAAAGGACTATAAGTGCTAGCCCTGACCATCATGATCAATAATCTGTTCTGCCACAGGCTCTCTCAATGGCCTTCCATAAGTCATTTAGGATACATCCAACACAGCCCATGGCAGCGAGCCTCCAACTCCAGATTGACAGACTCAGGCGGCTCATGCTACGGCACTAAAAATAGCTGAGTAGACGTTGTCTCTCAGGGTGGCGTTTGGGTTCTGAAGCTTAGGAAGGAAGGTGGGCTTCAGAGCCTGAGCTCCAGCCCAAGCTGCAACGTCTATACAGCTATTTTTAATGCAGTAGTGTGAGCTCTGGTCCATCAACCCAGGGTCGGAGGCTCGCTGCTGCTGCTGGCCGTGTAGACAAGCCCTTAGTCTCTGTGCTTCCATCCCACATCGGTAAAAGAGGGATAACAACATTTCCCTACCTCACCGCAACCTTGTGAGAATAAATATATTAAAGATTGAGATGTGCAAATACTACAGTAATGGGGGCCCTATACGTATCTACAATAGATAGATTAATGCAGTTCTTGGAGAGATGGAGAAGTATCAAAGAATAGGAAGTATCAAGGAATAGGAAGGTAATATTTCAGCATATAGCATTGCTAAATCTAGTTTCAGCTCTGGTCTCCGCACTATTGAAAAACTAAAGATGGTTCAAAGAAAAGCTGCAAGTATGATTGTACACAGATACCGTATTATTACTTACATAAATAAGGGAGGGGGAAAGACAGCAGAGAGAAAATTATAGTGGTCATGCTTTAAAACTTCCAAACGTTACTTCTCTGTTTCCTATAGTTTGGATAGAGAATACTGCAAACATCAGTTTCTTACATTTTCACAATAAGCAACTCTCCATCTATTACTCACTCACTTTTATTTAGGGTTGGAAGTATTTGATTTTTATTGGTATGTCAGTAAATGTCAATTTTGCTGTAGAGACACAAACTGACAAAACATATTTCCTTTGATGATCATCAAATTGTACAGTTAGCCAAAGTAAGTAAAATGCTGTGTGTGAACTTAGAGTTTGACATAAGGAAATATACTTTGTATATTTTGACATGTGATGTTGACAATGTATGTTTTAATGGTTACAAAGATTTAACTTTCTGAACCTCAATGTCTACTGTCATTAAGTAATTGTCTGAATGCCCCCTAATTTCCTGCTACTGTAAAAATTAAAAAACAAACAGAAGAAGGTTTAAAGATAAACATTGATATTACCCAACTAAATCACTAAAAAAAAAAAATTCAAATTACGCCTGGTTTTGGGGCCAGATTCGCAAACTGACTTTAATGGAGCTCTCCCTATTTTTAACAGCTGAAGATCTGGCCTGTGGTGCCTAAGCCCATTCATATACTAGGACCCTGATTCACCAAGGTACTTAAGCATATACCGAATTTTAAGCACATGAATAGTCCCATTGGCTCCAGCGGAACTACTCCAGCGTTGAAGTCATGTTTCTGTGCTATGTATGGTGATGTATTTCTTACTGAGAGTCTCGCATCAGATCCTGCTCTTTCTGCCCATATTTGCTTCAAAAATTACCTTTCGCAATAACTACAGGCCAAAGTCAATTGAGTTTCATTCTTTAAAGATTGTAACTGCAGCAAAGCCTCTTTGATGCTGTTTTAAATTCGCTCCCGAAAACTGGGAAAGAAATGACAGTGTATGATCACTTTTGTTTAATACTCTACATCTCTGCCTTTTATTTGCTATGTTTCTGTGGAGTTGCTTTAATGTGCAGAGTGGATTCTTTCTACAGTGATAATATCAAGCAAATGAAAGCCTTTGGTAGGAAGCTGCAATATGGATGGAGGGCTTTTAAGATGATAGACACATAATTAGGCACTGAAGGAGCATGCCTTAGCTTAAAAGGAAGCAGCGAAAGGTGACAGATCTTATATAGCTTTAGCATTACACAGGAGTGATTATAGCACACAGTAATCACCCCAGACATTTATTCCCCTCAGGCAGCTGAATGTTTCAGCATTGTTCTTAAGGGGCCCCCTTTAAACAGGACATTCAGAAAGAGAAATTATGAAAATATTTTCAAAGCAAGATTGAAGCAGATACCTCAGGCTCCCTCTTTACTTGCCAGAAAAAGTTCTCTCTCTCTTTCATGCACTCACAAAGTCTGCTGTTAAAACTCATGGCTGTTTCAGTTTCGAGCTGAGAGATAGTGAGGATTGTTTGTGATTGCACAATAAAACCCAGCCATGTTTTACAAAAGTGATGAGGGATTTTGGGTGCCCAACTGGAGACTCTGTCAACAGCGCAGTTTTCAGAAAGTGTTTAGCGTCCACTTTCTGAAAATCAGACTGCTCTAAAGTGTCTCAGTTCAGGCACCCAGAAATTAAGGAATCTGAAATCATTAGTCATTTCTGAGAATGTTGGCTTCTATCCTTTCTGCATGGATATTTGGCTTGACCACACACCACTGTATATAAAGCATTATGTCTTACAATGAAAGGTTTGTCATTGACTTTAATTGGCACAGGATAGAGTGCTTGAAGATGAAAAGCATGTTATCAATGGGAGTTTGGCACCGAGGCACTTTTGAAAATTCCACGAGGCACTTATCGGCATCTTTAGGTACTTAAATACTTTGAAAAATCTGGCCAATAGGCACTTTCAAAAATTATGTCCATGGTCTACACCAGCAATAACAAACCATGCTATAATACAGTTAGGACATGACTGCACTGTAATTGAGTTCTCTAACTTAGTTCTACTTCTAATGTGGGCACTGATTTTAAATAGAACTTGCCAAAAAATGGATTATTTTTTTTTTAAAACCTTATCTGAAATCAGGAAAGCATACAATGGAATTGACAAGAGCTTTCAGGCTGGGAGCTGTCACTTGATTTTCCCTATGGAAAACAAAAACAAAACAAAACAAAACAAACTTTTTTTTGCAAAATTGGAATTTTCCCACACAAATTTTAAAAAATGATTTTAAATAAAATCTTTATTTTGTGTAAACCCAAAACAGAGAGAGAGAGAGAGAGAGCGAGCGAGAGAGAGAGCGCGCACTCGTTGAGCCCTTGAACGAAAATCTTAGGCCTTGGCTACACTGGTGGTGTACAGTGCTGCAACTTGCTGCGCTCAGGGGTGTGAAAACGCCCCCCCGAGTGCAGCGAGTACAGCACTGTAAAGCACCAGTGTAATCAGAGCCTGCAGAGCTGCATGCTTGCTCGCAGCGCTGCAAGCTATTCCCCTCGGAGAGGTGGAGTACACACAGCGCTGCGAGAGAGCTCTGTGTGCGAGAGAGCTGCGGCGTGACTATACTCGCGCTTCACAGCGCTGCCACGGCAGTGCTGGGAAGTCCCGAGTGTAGCCAAGGCCTTAGTTATTCACACAGCTCTAGTTAGTGGTAAGATAACGACACTTGGTTAGAGATGGTTCTGAACCTCACCCCTGTAGTCCTTTACTGCACCCAAACGTTGTTGTTAACCTTCATCTTTGGAAAAAGCCAAAAATCAAGACCCTGGTTCTGAACATCTGAAATCTGGGGAAGTTCATACCAGTGTCTGGCTCTGGATATAGCATCTTAGGTCCAGCTCAACTGTCAGGGCCGGCTCTGGCTTTTTTGCCGCCCTAGGCAAAAAAGCCAGCGGCCGCCCCCCCCACCCCCATTGCGGCAGGGGAGGGCGCCGAGCCCGGCCGCGGGCCCCAATCCCCGGCCGGCTGGAGTGTCGGGGGGAGGGCGGAGAGCCCGGCCAGGGCTCTCCGCTCTCCCCAGTGGCCAGAGCGCCGGGAGCAGGGCGGAGAGCCCCCAGCGGCCAGAGCGCCGGGAGGAGGGCAGAGAGCCCGCCGCGGCTCTCCGCTCTCCCCGACCGGCCGCAGCGCCGGGGGAGGGCGGCGAGCCCGCTGTGGCTCCGCTCTCCCCGGCGGCCAGAGCGCCACGGGGAGGGCGGCGAGCCCAGTCGCGGCCCCGCTCTCGGGCTGGAGCGCCCCGCCGCGCCGCCCCCCTCCAGGCGCCGTCCCAAGCACATGCTTGGTGGGCTGGTGCCTGGAGCCGGCCCTGTCAACTGTTAATATTGTTTGACGCGGTCAAGGCTGATTCCCCACTCTGGCAATTCAAGTGCAGAAGGTGTGGGCCCACAAGGATTCTAAAAATTAATACTGGCCACTCCAGGCTTGTATTAAACTCCCACGGTTACAACTTTCTCTGACCTTGGCTTGGTAAATGCTGCCACCACCCAAATGCAAAAGGCCCTTCGGACCCAGGAAGGAGCACTTGGGAATTTCTCCCTGTGGGGTACGCTCAAGCCCTTTTACCCCCCTCCGTGGAAGAGCTGAGAAAGGAAAAGGAAATCAGCTGTTGCCACCAGCTAATTAAACAACATGTGCACAAAACTCTTAGGACACCAAAAATCCAATCCTGTTCTTTAAAAAGGTAAATTTTATTAAAAACAGAAAGAAAGTAAATACATCTGAAACTCAGGCTTTTTGCTAGATCTTAAAAGAAACAATTACAAAAATTAAGCATCAAGGTCGCTCTCTTGAGGTTCAGCTTAAAGGTTACAAGCAAAACAAAAGCACCTGGGGTTAGCACAGAGACAAGTCCACAAGCCTTACAGAAAATAAAATAAATAAACCTAATCATGTCTTTCTAGACATTTCCTAATCTACTTACATATTTGGGTAGTTCTAGGTATAATGTGATGATTTCCATTCCTGGCAAAAAGCTTTTTACAGCAGTCATAGCAGTCATAATTGCACTATATATTCTGCCCTACTGCTTCTTTCTCGGTTTATAGTTGTAGCCAGAAAACATAAGATAAAAGTACAAATAATTCACAGTGGAATTGCAGCTTTCCTCTACAAAGGGGATCAGGATCTGGGTTTTTTTATTCAGCTGACCTGCCAACATTACTGCACCAGTCATGACATTATTTCTAAAGCAGAAGAACAAACAAGTCCAGTGGCACTGGGAAATGACTAATCTGCTGTGTGACAGCACGTAGAGTTGTTTGTTGTCACCCAGCCAGATCTTGAGGGACAGAAGATAGCAAGGTGGCCCCAAGAGTCAGCCAATGCTAAGAATAAGCAGAGGACAAATGCAAAATGGGAGAAGTGAGGGACACTTGCAAAGCCTTGGCTAGCCAGCCCAGCACTGCAAAAAGGGAGACAGACACATGCAGAGAGCTGTGTCACTTCAATCCAAATGCAAAGTTTTTTTTCCCTTTAGTATAAAAGGGCATGGCTCGTCTGTATTCCTCCTCTCCCCATGGATCCCATCCCATGCCATTTCAGTGCAATTCCATGAGCCTTGAATTGGCCTGACAAGCTTTGCAAGTATTGCCAAGGTGTGAAGAGAGAGTGACTGACCCCTTGGTTATCTGTCAAGGGTGGGTAGGAGAGAGCCAGAACAGAGCTGAACACCACATTTGGAATTGGATACCCTTGATCCAGTTCCCAAGTATCCACTGTTGATATGAGGGCAGGTTGCTCTCAGGCGAGGCACCATCTCAGCTGTCTCTCCACCTCCTCACTGGGATAGGTAGGGTTTTTCTCATCCCTTCTTCCTACGAAGCTTCTGACCTAGGCAGTTTACAGTTACACTCGTCTAAAATCAAGCCACTGAAAAAGGGCCTGATTCCCTGTCTTTCAAAGAGTAAATCCTGAGGTCTTTACATAGGCTTCAACTCAAGAAAGCATTCCCTATTCAGGACAAAACTTAACATACATGATTAGCTTTAAACACATCCCTAAGTCCCACAAAAGTCAATGGAGCTTGAGCATGTGTTAAGTGCTTTGGGACCTTACTTTTTAAATCAGGGGAAATTCCTTTTCATCATGCTCCAGATGCTCCAGTTCTACGGGGAGCTATCAGAGGGAACAAGAACAATAGGACGTCCCAAGCTTTGCTATAAAGACACATACAAGCGAGCTATGAAGGAATTTGGAATTGATCCTGACCAATGGGAAATCTTGGCAAATAATCGTAACAAATGGCACCATCGTCTCCATCAGGGTATCAAAGTCCATGACAGAAGCTGGCTCCTACAGCTTGAAGAGAAAAGAGCCAGTAGGAAGTAAGCAGCTCCCAACCAAGATACAGACATTTGCAATAACTGCCAAAGATCATGCAAATCTCCGATTGGCCTATTCAGGCACATGGGACATTGCAAACCATCTACACCATAGGCTGCAATTCCCACGGTCTCTCCGAGACGAAAGGATGCCAATGCCTGCTCCAGAGAGGTGCAGAATGTTCAACTCCCATGAGATCAAATCTCAAAGTCCTTATTCAGTTCTTAACTTCAGTGACATCAGGACTGCCATCCCATCCCCACCTCATACACTTGATTGGCACTTGCTCCCCGTCAGAACATGCACACCACCCTACCAAAGGGCCCAAGGCCACTCTAGCAGATGGCAGTGAGAAAACACATGCTGAAGAACCAGCACTAATGTATATGCATAGCAAGTTAGGAAATGCTGAATATGTAGCAGGAATTTCAACCTCCAGGTAAAGTTCAGTGAAAATGCAAGTTTAGCTCACAGCTGGATTGCTATGGTAATTGCAAATCATTTCTATGGTCTTGGAAGGTGAGATTTCAGATCTAGAGAGATTGGGATTAAGGTTTCATTGAGGGAAAAGAAAAAGAAGATGACTACTCCATGCTGTATTGTTCATTGGAGAAGGCACCTGCAGGGCTTATCGACTTCTCATGGGATCTAACTGGGGGAAAGCTACAGGGAAAAATCATGAGAATTTTGCAAACTTTTCAGAAAACGCTCCTGGTGTTTTGTCATCAACATTATTTTTTTTGAAATTTCAAGCAGCTCTACAGTTTGTCAGAAAGCAAAAAAAAATATTTCTGAAATATTGTAAAATAGGGGGGAAATGGTGATTTTAAAAAAAATAAATTAAAAACTCAACATTTCCAAATCTGAAACATTTTGACCAGCTTGATCTCTGATCTGATAACACTGAAGGTTTGATAGCTTCTGGATTCTGCATCCTTAGAGCAATCAGTCCCTAGGCAAGTGGTGCCACAGAATTCAATAGAACTATCCATGTGAGTTAGGACTATATTGCTCATAAATTGCACAGTATAGTCTAGTGGCTAAAGCACTACAATAAGACTCCGGAAACCTGGGTTCTATTCCTAGGTCTGCTACTGGCTGGCTGGTGACCCTGGGCAAGTCACTTCCTGTCTCCGTGCCTCAGTTTTCCCATCTGTAAAATGGGGCTAATGACACTGATCTCCTTTGTAAAGCACTTTGAGTTCTACTGATGAAAGGTACTATATATGATCATCATGGCAAGGGGATGAACAGCTGTGCCTTAATTTGGCTGAATTTCTTACTGAATAGTTTGTTGTGATCCTCACAGCATGGAAATCCTACCTATTTTCTGCTGAACTGGGACCTGTGTAATTAGAACTGAATAAAAAAAAAGAGGTTGTAGTTATGCCAGACACTGAAAGGTGAGCTTGTTATTTTGCACTTAGCTTAACAAAATTATTGAATTTCCCCCCATTTATGTTTTACAGCTTATTGTGTAAGCGACACTTTTTGCATGTTAATATTGGTGGGATTATTTTTTATTTATTTAAAAAACAGTTCTAATTAGTGACTCTGATCAAACAAAAACTAAACCCCCGGCCTTCGATAAATGCGGCATGCTATCCCGTAACCCCAGGGCTCCTGTGAACTAATTATTTTCATAGCACACAAAGCTAACAGCACAGTCTTTCAGGCATGGCTGCCCACATATGCATTTCCATTTAAGCAGTCAAAATAAGTACTCAGCACATGTTGCCAAAGCATATCTGTTTATGTCTATGCAAGGCCGTGCTTATTCCTATCCGTGCTAATAGGTAACGAGGGTCATGGTCCTCTGCTGATTGCCACAGTCTCATTGCTGAATTGTCCCCTCTACCAATACATGAGGATTTTAGCGCCACGTTGGGAAAGGAGCATTTTTAGTTTCCTGGTGTGCGAATGGCTGAAGTTCTATTCTAAGCTCGTTCAGCAGACAAGTGAGAAATGGAACCCAAGTCTCTTAGATCCCAGTCCCGTGCACTATGCTCTACCAGACTGTAGCTCCTCTTCCAGCCCCTTACGATCACGTTGAGCCCTCTTCCCTTCAAGCTAAGCCACGTTCCGCTATACAGAACGAACGTTACAAAGGTCAACCCTCATCCAGTGAAGCACTTGAGCATGTGTTTAACATTAAGCGTACGAGTAGCCACACTGAAGCCAACAGGATTACCTATGCTTTGCAAGTGAAGCACTATCCTAAGTACCTGGCTCAGTCAGAGTCTTAGGCTCTGCTCCTGCAATCAGATCTGCTTAGGTGGACCCTTATGATTATGTGGAGCCCCAGTGAAGTTATAAGGGTTCTGTGAAATTACAAAGGTCTGGGATGAAGCATGGCCTAGTGTAGTGTTTCTCATCCTTTTTGATACCAAGGACTAGCCTGCTGCCTTCCTAAACTGTGTCAAGGAGATCAAGGACCGGCACCAGTCCACAGACCGGTGATTGAGAAACACTGGTCTAGCGGATAGGCACTGGAGTGCGTCTCCTGCCACTGCCTAGCTGTGTGACTTCAGGCAAGTCCCTGTACCTTTGTCTCCTGTCCCATTCTTGGTTTTACACTGTAAGCTTTTCAGGGCTTGGACTGTCTTACTATTTGTATGTACAGACCCTAGCATAATGATGCATGATCTCAGTAGTTCCTCTATGCATGGATGTACTACTACTTAAAATCATAAGTCTATTATCCAGGCGTGTTCCAACCAGGAAAATACAATTGCAATGCCCAAACAACCAGTTTTCACAGTGTTTTAAATACTCAGTCACATGAAATAGCATATTAATATTCATCATCAAATGAAGACCAGAAAAAATAATTTTACTTAAGATCTTAATTCTAGCTTGTATTGTGTCTGCATTTCTAGTGCAGGGATACAATATTTGCATTTTTATTAAAGCCTTATCAGTTCTACTGCCTCCATTTGTCATGGGGCAATTATGTGACACTAGAGATTAGGCAGGGCCCTACACATCCAGCCTTTTAGGTGCTTTATCATGCCCTCTTAGTGATGGTTTTTACTGGGTCATCACCAAATGACCTCCCCTCCCTGACATGCAATATGGCTAGCTTGCACCAAATCAGCTGTCACTCTTATTTTTCCAATCATGCTGCATGTCTATGAATTAATTCCCCATAGCACCAGTATTGTCTGCATAGAATCAATGACATTATTTGTCCTGGAGAATTTGCCCTAGTAATGAGTGGAACAGGTTAAGATTAGAGAAGACCCCAAACTGGAAAGTTCAGATACAGAACTCTGAGGATGTTCAGAGACAAAGGTTTAGTAAAGGCAAGTGCCATATGCATAATTCAGAACCGGACTGATGTCTGAACTGTCTCGACAAGAGTGAAGGACACTGTATGCATAAAGAATACTATGTCCAACTGAAAATACAGAACAAGCATATGTGAGCAGGACTCTGCCAGCAACCTGGAGCAAACACCACTATTCCTGAAAACAACTGTCATGGGATCTTTCACAACCTTCAGTGGTTTTTGCAGAGAGCCCCCTGCCATCTTCTTTGAAGGAGGAGTCCAGCACTGCCAACACACTCCTCCGCTTATTGGGATCTTGAACTAGCTTTGGAATTCTTACTCCTTCGTTCTAAGTGCATTTAGCACTACTTAAAAGGTGCCAAATTAAAAACCTTCCCTTTAACCACAGCCTGAGCAGCATCAATGCAAGCTTTGCCTGCAGAAGTGCTTCATTCCAGACCCAGAGGCACCCTCCTCTGAGGGTGAAGAGTATTTCGATTTCCACAGCCCATCAGTTCTTTGTCCTCTCTGCAGAGATTGCCAGCAACGGGGCTGATTAGTTCCATCACCGGTTAAGTGCAAGGAAAAACAAATTTACTGCTGAAATACCAAGAGAACACTAGCTTCTATTTTAAAACCTGACTTAATTAGGTTTTTTAAAAGTGTATTCCTTATTAATGGGGATATTACCAGAGGACTAACTAGCTGAAATAACTAAATTAAATTCTATTATTTAGGGGATGATGGGAGCACAGCTTGGCATGTGCATGAATGTTCCAGAGAAGGAGAGTGCAGTTTATTTCAACACAGACCATCATCAGCATGAGAATCACTCCACACTAAACTACTCAGACATCTTATTAAAGGCTGAGAAGTCAGCTTGCAGAAGCAGCAATAAGCCTTGAGCTGGAGAGTCAAGTTCTACGATTATTAAAGTCCGCTGGGGGCTGGGGAGGAACACAAGCAGAGGAGAGGAGAGAGCAGGAAGTATTTGCACTTCTCAGCTTTAATGCAAAGTTGCAATGACCAAAAAAAAAAAATGTTTTTGAGAGGGGCCAGGAGTGGAAATGCATCCCGCAGCTGTGTTGAGAGGAATGTCAGCGGCAAAATTTAAAAGACAGTATGGAAGGTGGCGTCTCTCTTGTTCTCACCAGCCTGCTCCTTTGGTTCTGTCTGGGTCGCAGGGTGTAAAACAAAGCAGTCCATGCACCCACACAGCATACAGTCCAGAGAAGCAAGGCAGATGAAGGGTAGGAGAAAATAATGATCCTCCTCATTTTACAAGTGGGGAAACTGAGGTGCACTGTTAAGTGACTTCCTCAAGGACACACAGGGAGTCTTGTGGCAGAGCTGGGAATAGAACCTAGGTCCTTTTGAGTCCCAGTCCTCCATGTTAACCACAATATTGTCTTTCCTCTTATATGAAAGACCAGGACAAACCAAGGAGATGAGTGTAGAAATCAAGGGGACACTACTCTCCAATGTAAAAATTTTCTGCTTTGCAGCTGTCTACTTATTGTCTTCGAAGCAGTTGTGCTGCAAGGACAGGAAGCGTTCAGGAGTACAACACAGAGAGCTCTGAGTCCACCCCATGGCTAGCTGCAGTGAGTGTAGGGAGAGCGCCCCATCCTCCTTGACTGGAGCAGTGAGAGCTCTCCCTTCCAGTTGCAAAGATGTTAAGGCCAGGAGGGACCACTGAGATCATCTAGTCTGACCTCCTGTATAACACAGGTCATAGGACTTCCCTGAATTAATTCCTGTTTGAACTAGAGGAGATTCATTTAGAAATACATTCAATCGTGAGTAAAAAATTGCCAATGATGGAGAATCCACTATAACCCTCAGTAAGCTGTTCCACACATTAATTACCCTCACTGTTAAAATGTGCATCTTATTCCTAGTCTCAATTTCAATCAACCACCTGAATCCAAATACCCCTTAAGTTCAGGGGACACATCTCATTTTTAGGTGGCTGCAGACACAAACTTTTAGTAAGAGAAAAAGAAGAGAGAGAAATCTCTCTAGGCTGCAGCAGAATTAATTCCCTCATTTGCCAAAGAAGAAGAAAGGATGGTTGTGATGCAAATTCAATGGCACCTTCCTATCATTCAAATGAAAACAGGTGAGAAAGTTCCATAAAGGAGAAAATTGCTTGCGCCTCTGCTATCATCACACATACGGGATCCCATTGCCCTCATTTGATCTCCATGCACCAGCAGTGTCTCCATCAGCATGCATATGCAGGCAGTCAGAGATGAATTAACATGGACAAAATTCAAGGCTGACTTATAAATAAATATTCTAGAGAGAGAGAGTGTCTTTGTCCCTATGGAGGAAGGATTTTCAAAAGCTGAAAGGGGAGGGAGGAGACCAGTGCCTACTGAATTTCAGTGGGAGAAGGTTGCCCATCTGCCCTTTATGTCTTTGAAAATCTCCCCTTAAAAAACAAACAGATTGTCAAGCATTGAGATACACATCAGGAGGGGAAAGTAAAATAAAACCCAAACTTTAGTTCAGTCTGAGGTGTTTTCCTCAACGCTGGCTTTACTGACCCAAAAAGATTCAAAAACCAAGAGCAAAGCAACACAGAACACTTGGTTCCAGCCACCAGGGGGCTTTGCAGCTTTCCAAAATTAATCAGCACTGCAGCTCCTTCCCTTGTGCTTTTATAGCCCCGCTTTAGATCATCTATATGATGGGCAGGGACCCTGGGCTCTCATCATAATCCCTTACATGCTGGGGCCTAAGGAGTGCCTTTACACCGTGTCACACAGATAGACAAAAATAAACTGGTTTCTAAAATAGGGCCTTTCCACTGACGTCAGCAAGAGTGGGATCAGGCCCTCAGTGTTGGGGTTATTAGGCCTATATATATGAACCAGAGTTCTTCCATGTTTAAACTCTGTCCTTCCATGTTTAACTCTAATCGACCTCAAGAGCCAAGGACAGGAATTGGAATGTGTAAATAGCCAGTTACCAATTACAACCCCCCCTCATACTAGGTACCAAGCAATAATGATGAGGTTTGCATGTTTTTAGCTGGAGAAGGGGTAATAAACTAAAGGTAAACAGAACCAGGTAACTGTTTAGAGGAATGTTACTAACAAGCTAGATTTATAGCCCTAGAATGATTTAACGGCTTAAATGTATAAACATGCCTTCGGTAGAGAGGGGAGGGGGAGTAGAGGGGGGAGTGGTAGAGGGAGGGGTGGTAGAGGGGGAGAGAGGGGGGGCTTAGTTGTGAAAAATATATGAGGAGAGAAACTGTTTTTGCTGGGGTGCTCGATTTGAGACTTGCCTGTCTCCTTGCACCACTTTCAGATCTCAAATAAACTTTGATTGTTTCTCCACCCCGGTATGTTTATTGGCGCGAAGCACGCCGGGCAACGAACCCCGCTGTTGCTGTCCTCGGGCCTCTGTGCCTGCAACATCAGTGTCTGTTGCAGGGGCTTTATTAGTAGAGGTGGGCTCAGTCCCTGGGCCCAGACCCCAAGCACCACCGTGAACACCACCCAATTTAGAGCTTGCAATCTGTATCAGAGCTTGGGAAAGCACCCCCAAATGTTGTGGTATTCGCACTCAGGATTCACATTTTGCAGCTTGGGCCTACATCTAATTAGACTCATTCATACTGCAGGAAGAAGCGAGATCTTGTGCTAAAAGGTTCTGTCCTCAGTCTGAGGTGACCAGGGTTCAGTTCCTGGCCCTGCCACCGAACGTGGATCTCTTGGCCTCTCTCTGGGTTTGAAAACTTTCTTTGGTTCAGGGGGAGCAGAGTTAGAACAAAAGCCGAGTGCTTTCGAAAATCCAGAGGGAAGAACTATGCGGATCCAGTCTCCTTTCACTCTGGTATAACTCCTCTGAGCTCATTCCCACATGAATATAGATCAGACCCACTAGGCCCAAAGCCTGTCTCTACCACAGCAGAATTACAAGGCAGACACAGGTTTCGGAGTGGTAGCCTTGTTAGTCTGTATCAGCAAAAACAATGAGGAGTCCTTGTGGTACCTTTGTTAATCTCTAAGGTGCCACAAGGGCTCCTTGTTGTTAAGGCAGACACAGTATAGGATGGCAATGCTTCCCTTGTATGGAAGTTTTGCTCAGTTGCTCCCATAAGAGACTGGTGAATTCTGTGCCATCAGCAGGTGGGAAAGGATGATGAGCCAAACTTTTTACTACTGGCAGGTACAAAATGCATCCAATTGAGTGTTTATTTCTCTGGGAGGGAAGGGGGAATCTCTCATGTGATCTATTAACTCAGCTATATAGAAGAGGAAAAGGGGAGGGAAAAAACCCAACCAAAATCTGAGAATATGGGTCTCTAGATTTTCTGAGATGTGTCATTTTATCATTTCAGTGAACCACATCATTGTATGTCATTGGGCAGAGTCACAAAATGACACAGGGAAATGATGAAAAGCCATCTCCTTCCTCCACTCACTTTCAGCTCAGAAAGCTTCTATTATTTCCATATATTAGATTTCCTGGATGGATTGGAGATGCAAACCAGCACAAATGGAACATTCACAGCTAGCAAACAGCCTCCAACTGTTTGTAGATTGGGTAGAAACATCAGGAGGGAGACTGATCCCTTCTTCCTCCTTCTCTTATAAATTTGCCATTTTTATCGTTATAATTTAAGTGCATTAATCACCCACTTATTCATGCACACCCTAGAACTCTAGCTGGGAAGGATTTCCTCTACCCATAACACAAATGCCTGGTTCTGCTGTTACCCGGGGTTTTCAGAACCCCCAACAGGGGAAACTTAACTGTTTCACTCCAGGCGGTGTAAGGATCAAATCCACAGGAACACAGCAATTCCATCTGATAAGATTTATGCAAGTAAGCGTGCTTTATTTAAAACTGCAGTTGATTAGATTTAAGCACACACAAACATAAGCAATAGGCTTAGAACATCCCAGATATTTACCTAACATCTGGAATGGTACTGAGTAATTAACAGCAGGTTCGCAGTGGCCAGGTCCTCGCCCACCGGGGAGAAAGGGTGTTAGGAAAAACATTTTTTAAGATGGCTTCAGAGGACTGCTTCAAAATACACTTTATTAGCTAATTTTTTATAACTAACTTTTACAAAACACACAGGTTATAATGACCCCTACTGGGTTACTTTTTTAACTTTTCATATTAGAGGTGTTTAGACTTAAGGTTTTTAAGTTTTTAGTTTTAGTTGTTTATTTGTCTGCTTTTCTCCCATTCTGATTAGCAGAAACTGCCAGCTAGATATGACCTTGCTTTTAAAAGTCTGTTTTTAAATTAACACTTAACTATGTGGTGTTTTATTTTATTAATTCAGGGTGGCTGAATGCACATAATATGGTTGCAATTAGCTTGATGACATTCTGGGGTATACACATCCCTCAAATCCAGGGCAACACTGCAACAAATTTCTCAAACTGAGCTACTTCTATTGTTCACCCTTAAAAATTGCAACAAAACAATGAGGTAAGCTGGTGATAGTTTGACATGAATGGTGGCTAAATCATTGGAGGAACCTTGGCTGGCATAACATATTATTAGCAACAAAACTAAGGTCCATCAGCACAGACAGAAGAGGCTGTTTATGTCAAAAAAATTATGTTTGCTGCACCATAAAAGCTGATCAAATAATGGAAAAATTGATAGGGGGGTAAAAATATGTTGAATAAATTATTCTCTGCAAAATATAACTTGAACTGCTTTAACACTGCCTGGACAGAGACTGGATAGACAGGTGGACAAACCAGCTAAACTCCATGCAAGGTATTGTTTGCAAGGTTTTGGAGGCAAATTTAGACTAAGTTCAAGGTTTTCAAAAGGCACAAAGAGAATTTGAGGGCCTGACTCAGAGGTCTTGTTTAGAATGCATGTTACAGCACCGCAAACCAAGGTATAAGGGCATTAGCTTGCTGCACATCTCTTGTGGACTCTGCTACAGTGCACTAAAAGTCTCGGAAAGTGCTTTAACTTACTATACACTGATTCTCACCCTGGCTTGTGCTACAGTAATGATCCAAGCAGACAAGACAAGTAATTTTCCCATTTCAGAAGAATTTTCAGTTTGTTGAAAATTTCCCCACCCTTCTAAAATCAGGACAAAAAGGTGACATTTCAAAAATGTTCACAAAACACACAAAAACCCAACATGCTTAGTTTCAATCATTTCAAAATGTTTCATTTCCATTCTGACCTTTTTTCTTTTCTTCCCCCACCAAACCCCAAACTTTTTATTTCAAAAATGTCAAAATGGGGCATGCAATTTTGAAACTTTTCTCCCAACTTTTTTTTCTCCCGAGTCAAGAAAGTGACTTAAACTGACCCTTACCTCCAAACAGTTTCAGTTTAGAAGAATCAGCATTTTTCATTAAAAAGAAAAAAGTTTCACTGAAAAATTCCCAACCAGTTCAACCTGACTTTTATTTGTGATTTTGTAGATCTCCCCTCAGCTGACAACAATTTTCAAAAAACCTTACATGATTTAGAAGCCCAAGTCCCATTCTAAAAAAGCAACATGGGCACTTAGGAACATAAGTTTCATTGGAAAAAAAAAAATCAGTGTAACTTAGGCACTTTAGAAAATTTTACCTGAAGGTTTCCCTATGCTCCACATCAACATTGAAGATCCTATAGCATTTTGGGAGTTGGCCGTGGTATGCCAGTGAATTTATGATGTATCCCATCTCCCCCGCCCTTTGAAACTAACATTCTAAATTAGATACAAAGATTGAGAAGTGAAAATCAATCTCTCACCCTCACCAATAAGAATGCACTCATTTGCGTGTGCAACTTGATTGGCTGAAGCAAAGTGAACCATCTAAATCCCTTACCTGCACATAGATATACAGTAACTGCTTCCTGATTCATCTCATTACTGTGTAGAACTAATTGTGAACCAAGTTTTTCTCTCAAATATGTAAGGATTAAAATGATACTTTGTACTTAAAGCACCTTTCATCCCAGATACAGTATCTCATAGCACTTTATGAGCATCAATGAAATCACACATGAGTCACGGTAAGGCAAACCACTTAAATATTATTACAATACCTTTTGTATAGAGGGGTATACTAAGACATGAGATATGTTCTATGCAAGAGTAGCATAAGAGGCCTTAGTGTAAATGACAATCAGACCCACATATATCTTACTCAGGTTCTGTGATGGAAAGTTAATACCAATGACATCTCCGTAAAAAATTCTTTAAAAGGAACAAAGAGGTTTTTTCCCCCTCTTGTGTCTTTCTCCTCCCAAATACATTTTTTTAAAGATATTAACTTTAAGTGAATTAAAAAGGAAATAAATCCTCACCTAAGATATGGTAAAAGCATTGCCTAGCAAACACTATACTTTAAGAATTTGGAAAAATGACCTTCTGTGATACTGTGCTCTGAACTTCAGATATTTATTAGAGTCCTTCTCTTTGTGCTTTGATTCTTTCATGAATATCATTACAAGGGCAAAGATGCCCCATGCTAATGTAATGGTTCACCAACTTACTCAGTGAACCTTTAGCAGCTATTCGCATTCCTTTCTGACAGCTATGACATCTCAAAAGAAGAACATGATACGGTCCATAAATTGTATAAGGCCTAAACAGGTATGTGCCAGAGGATGATAGCACTTCTGTTCTACAACAATGCGAATATTTAGTAAGCATAGCCTTTATAAAAATCTCTGTCAACACAGTGATGATAAAAACAATATAGATCAAGTTCTTCCCTGGCATAAACTCCACTGCCTTTGAAAGAGAGATACCAGGGATGAATTTGGACCAGTATAGGAAATGTTAGGCATAGTATCTGAGAGGGCTAATTGCAGACGGCAAGATACTGCAGCTCATTTCTACTAAGGTCAGTTGCAATGGATCATAAAGATAACAATGTATTCATAGTGGTACAAAAGGTAACTGACTAAAAGGCATCATTATCTTAAGAGGGTGAATGTTAACAATGAAGTTGCTTACCATGCTGATGGTGACCTTGTCTGGAAAGTCAGTGAAGAGCTGGTGAAAAGGCAACAAGTACATATCAGAATCCAAGAGAAGAAGAGAAGTAGCCTTGTTAAGGCACTTGAGGAGGGCTCAGAAGATCAGCGTTCAATTCCTGGATCTGCATGATTTGGCAGATCATTTCATCTATTTGTTCCTTATCTATAAAAAGGATTAGGACTTTCTCTCTCTCACTCTTTACTAAGGACTGTTTTTTACTATGTCTGGACAGTGCTTAACATGATTGGGGGCCCCTTTCTCTGTTGCGGTCTCTAGACATTAATGGATTATGAACAACACACAGTGAACATGTTAAAAACATGAATACGGTTTTGCACTCTCTCACCACCTTTTTTGGCACTACAAACATGATGCTTAGACTATTAAGCTTCTTTACTCTGGGTAAATTTCTCTAAGAGGATCTTGAAAAAGCCAGTCAGTGGCTGGGGAAAATATGCAGGGGTGCAGACTTCATTTAAACAGCAAAATAGCATAGAAAACATCAAGGAAATTGCAAGACCCATCATTCTTCATGTAACATGGTTTGTTGTAGTATGGTTCTGCCAAGGTTACTGACTCAAAGAGCGTGTAATACAGAAAGGATGGACAGAAGTTGGGAGAAAGGAAGGATTATTATCCTGATTTTATAGAAGGGCAACTGAGGCCGAGAACAATTTAAGGCCCTGATTCAACAAAGTAGTTCAAGCTGTGTTTAACTTCAAGCGCTTGCTTAAATCTATCCCCATTCATCAAAGCACTTAAGCCTTATTAAAGTTAATGGTACCTAAAACTTGAGTGCTTTGCTGAATCAGGGCCAAAATTATTTGCCCAGGTTTGTGGCTGAACCAAAAACTGAACCCACCTCTCTTTGAGCAGCAATCCAGTGCCTTAGTAAATGACACTGTCTTGTGGTTATGTGCTTGTACAATGCCTAGCACAATGGAAGTAGTTGGCGCGTAATGGAGGCTGAGGGAGGCTAAGCATCCCCAAAACTCCGCTAATGCTCCCCGCCACGGCCCTGGGCCGCAGCAGGGCTCAGAGCTCCTCAGGCCCCGGAGGGCAAGAGCAGGATGGAAGTGAGGGCTCGGGGCAGCTTGGGCAGGCTGGCCGGGGCTTCTCCGACCATGGTGGGGGGCTCAGGGATCCTCCGGTCCCAGTGGGTGAGAGCGGTGGGGCAGTGGGTTAGCCTATCTGAATGGGGGGTTCATGTGCCACCCATGACAATAGATGTGCTTGAGGCTTCTAGGCATTACTGCAATATAAATGTTAAGGAACAATCATCATATTCTGAGGGCTTAGAACAGGGCTTAGTAGTGCCTAGGTCTTTCATGGCTCTGTATGCATACAGTCCTTGCATGCATTTAGCAAAGGAACAGAGAATGATTGTGAATCCTTAGGTGATAAATGAGCTCTGAACCTGATTTACTCAATCTAGTTCCATAGACCATGTATCTGATTCAGAGGGCAATGTATCCACTGTGAGGGGCACTATTTTGGGTGTGTTATACAACATGAATGATTTAATAGGCAGTGCCCTCTATTGGATTCAGTGGGTGATGTATCGGAGAGGGGATATGATCTACTTTTAAGAGGATAAGTTATATTTCAGTGGATTGTCTTTTGTCAGGGTGAACTGTATCAAATTTGTCACATGGTACATTTATTTCAACATGGGATAGATGGGTTTTGTTTGGTTAGTACAGTCACCACACTCCTATACAAAGGTATCTGGCACTAGAAAAGTCTAAGTCACTGTCCTTGCATGCAAAGTTTGACTGTCAAATACTAAAGCACCTGCCCACTTCAGCAACCTCCCAGATTTTACACTGGGGACCTTATACATCTACAATTCTATGGTTCGTAAGTACATGTGTTCATTTTTTGTAGCATGGCAACAAAGCGCTCAGATCTGCACAGAAAATAAATGATACCTGGTCTCCACCTCAATCCAAAGAGTGAAGTTATTATTTTTAATAGTAATAATACCAGCACCTCACTCTTATATAGCACCTTTCATCAGCAAATCTCAAAGTACTTTACCAACACGGTCAGGATCATTATCACCATTTTACAGATGGAGGAAAATGAGGCAGGGAGGGAGTACGTGACATGTCCAAGGTCACCAAGCTGGCCAGTGGCAGATGGGAATAGAACCCAGGTCTCCCGAGTCCCAGCCCAGTGGTCTATCAGATCGGATACCACCCTCACTTTAATCAGTGAAAATCTAGAATAACTCCACTGAAGTCAATGGAGTTACTCTGGCTTTACAATGGTATAGCGGAGAGCAGAAGTGTCCCCAAAACGTTATCCAGCAGATCTCATTTCTTGAAAGGTTAGTGACAGACCAGGACTTATCTGCAATGCTCACCATTTAAAAGCCAACATCAATCAACAAATAGCACTCAGTGGTATCTAAATCACCACAGATTTTTTCCCCTATTTCAAGTATAGGGAAAACATTACATTAGGACAGATTCTGTGCACAACTGGCTAGCAAATATTGGTGACTCTTGGACCAGACTTCAGTGAAAATAGTGCATTAGTTCGTTATTTTGAATGAAAGTTAGGGTTCACTTTTTGCATTAAGTTGATTTTGCATGATTTCACAGAACAATGTCAATATTTTTCCACATCATTTCAGAAGCCTGGCTGGGGGGGCGGGTTTTGTAGCAAAGAATTAAATATATGTATATCTCAATATCAAAGACCCACTTTTGCTTAACAAATCACTTTGGCATCACAATGTGTGTGTGGATTACTGAGTGGACTGAGCCCATGACCGGCAGCCTGGAATGTTTGAGTTCCAGGCCTACCTCTGCTATTGAGTTGCCTTCATAAGGCTTTGCTCTTATATACACCCATATTCAGCCCTGTGCTTGTGGTGTGGGTGTGGGTGTGTATAAATAAAAAAGTATAAAATAACTCATGATTTTTAAGCCACTGATTCTTGGGGAGAGAGGGTAGCACGTGCAACGTTATTCTTGAATGCTTAAGGTTGGCAGTACTGCTTGCAGTTAAATAGTGAAATACACTCTTCAGACTTAGCCACTGATATAGTCCACTGTTGTCTAAGGGTATGTCTACACTACGAAATTAGGTCGAATTTATAGAAGCCGGTTTTATAGAAATCGGTTGTATACAGCCGATTGTGTGTGTCCCCACATAAAATGCTCTAAGTGCTCTAGTCGGCAGACCGCGTCCACAGTACCAAGGCTAGCGTCGACTTCCGGAGCATTGCACTATGGGTAGCTATCCCACAGTTCCCGCAGTCTCCGCCGCCCATTGGAATTCTGGGTTGAGATCCCAATGCCTGAATGATGCAAAACAGTGTCGCGGGGGGTTCTGGGTACCTGCTCCGTCAGAGCAACGGCAGACAATAGATTCGCACCTTTTTACCTGGGTTACCTGTGCAGACAACATACCACAGCAAGCATGGAGCCCGCTCAGCTCAGCTCACCGTCACCATATGTCATCTGGGTGCCGGCAGACGTGGGACTGCATTGCTACACAGCAGCAGCAGCTAACTGCCTTTTGGCGGTAGACGGTGCAGCATGACTGATAGCTGTGGGGCTGGCAGCCGTAGGGCTGCATTGCACCAGCCCCTTGCCTTTTGCCTTTTGGCAGTAGATGGTATATTATGACTGGTATCCATCGTTGTCATATTGTGGTTCGATCAGAGACACCTGGGCAGACATGCTCAGTCCTATTGAACTGTCTTGATGATGATGGCTACCAGTCGTAGTATGCTATTTTCTGCCAAGCGCCCAGTATTTTCTGCTAAGCACCCAGAAGAGGCCGAGGGCGATCTGGGTGCTGACAGACGTGGGGCTGGCAGACGTGGGGCTGCATTGCTACACAGCAGCAGCCCCTTGCCTTTTGGTAGAAGATAGTATATTACGACTGGTATCCGTCGTCATCGTACTGCAGTGGCTATCAGTCATGCTGCACCGTCGGCTGCCAGCTTAAGATGTAAAAAATAGATTTGTTCTGTATTCATTAGCTTCCCCCTCCCTCCGTGAAATCAACGGCCTGCTAAACCCAGGGTTTTGAGTTCAATCGTTGGGGGGGGGGGGCATTCTGTGTGACAGTTGTTTGTGTTTCTCCCTGATGCACAGCCACCTTTGTTGATTTTAATTCCCTGTACCTGTACGCCATGTCGTCACTCGCCCCTCCCTCCCTCCTTCCTTCCCCTGGTCCGTCAGATACTAGTTTCGCGCCTTTTTTCAGACCAGACGCCATAGCTAGCACTGGGATCATGGAGCCCGCTCAGATCACCGCGGCAATTATGAGCACTATGAACACCACGCGCATTGTCCTGGAGTATATGCAGAGCCAGGACATGCCAAAGCAAAACCAGGACCAGCCGAGGAGGAGGCGATTGCAGCGCGGCGACGAGAGTGATGAGGAAATTGACATGGACATAGACCTCTCACAAGGCACAGGCCCCAGCAATGTGGAAATCATGGTGTTACTGGGGCAGGTTCATGCCGTGGAACGCCGATTCTGGGCCCGGGAAACAAGCACAGACTGGTGGGACCGCATCGTGCTGCAGGTGTGGGACGATTCCCAGTGGCTGCGAAACTTTCGCATGCGTAAGGGCACTTTCATGGAACTTTGTGACTTGCTTTCCCCTGCCCTGAAGCGCCAGAATACCAGGATGAGAGCAGCCCTCACAGTTGAGAAGCGAGTGGCGATAGCCCTGTGGAAGCTTGCAACGCCAGACAGCTACCGGTCAGTCGGGAATCAATTTGGAGTGGGCAAATCTACTGTGGGGGCTGCTGTGATCCAAGTTGCCAGGGCAATGAAAGACCTGGTGATATCAAGGGTAGTGACTCTGGGAAACGTGCAGGCCATAGTGGATGGCTTTGCTACAATGGGATTCCCAAACTGTGGTGGGGCCATAGACGGAACCCATATCCCTATCTTGGCACGGGAGCACCAAGCCACCGAGTACATAAACCGCAAGGGATACTTTTCAATGCTGCTGCAAGCCCTGGTGGATCACAAGGGACGTTTCACCAACATCAACGTGGGATGGCCGGGAAAGGTACATGATGCTCGCGTCTTCAGGCACTCTGCTCTGTTTCGAAAGCTGGAGGAAGGGACTTTCTTCCCGGACCAGAAAATAACCGTTGGGGATGTTGAAATGCCTATCGTGATCCTTGGGGACCCAGCCTACCCCTTAATGCCATGGCTCATGAAGCCATACACAGGCAGCCTGGACAGGAGTCAGGACCTGTTCAACTACAGGCTGAGCAAGTGCCGAATGGTGGTGGAATGTGCATTTGGACGTTTAAAAGCGCGCTGGCGCAGCTTACTGACTCGCTCAGACCTTAGCGAAAAGAATATCCCCATTGTTATTGCTGCTTGCTGTGCGCTCCACAATATCTGTGAGAGTAAGGGGGAGACATTTATGGCGGGGTGGGAGGTCCTGGCGCAGCCAGACACCAGGGCGGTTAGAGGAGCACAGCAGGGCGCGGTGCGCATCAGAGAAGCTTTGAAAACGAGTTTTGTGACTGGCCAGGCTACGGTGTGAAACTTCTGTTTGTTTCTCCTTGATGAACCCTCCACCCCCCCCCACCCGGTTCACTCTACTTCCCTGTAAGCCAACCACCCCACCCTCCCCTCCCCCCTTCGAGCACCGCTTGCAGAGGCAATAAAGTCATTGTTACTTCACATTCATGCATTCTTTATTAATTCATCACACAACTAGGGGGATAATTGCAAAGGTAGCCCGGGATGGGTGTGGGAGGAGGGAAGGAAAAGGACACACTGCAGTTTAAAACTTTAACTCTTATTGAAGGCCAGCCTTCTGATGCTAGGGCAATCATCTGGGGTGGAGTGACTGGGTGGCCGGAGGCCCCCCCACCATGTTCTTGGGCATCTGGGTGAGGAGGCTATGGAACTTGGGGAGGAGGGCTGTTGGTTACACAGGGGCTGTAGCGGCGGTCTCTGCTCCTGCTGCCTTTCCTGCAGCTCAACCATACGCTGGAGCATATCAGTTTGATGCTCCAGCAGCCGGAGCATCGACTCTTGCCTTCTGTCTGCAAGCTGACGCCACCTATCATCTTCAGCCCGCAACGTGCTCTGTTCATCCCGCGATTCAGCACGCCACCTCTCCTCTCGTTCATATTGTGCTTTTCTGTAATCAGTCATTGACTGCCTCCACGCATTCTGCTGTGCTCTGTCAGCGTGGGAGGACATCTGGAGCTCTGTGAACATGTCATCCCGCGTCCTCCGTTTTCTCTTTCTAATCTTCACTAGCCTCTGTGAAGGAGAAACATTTCCAGCTGGTGGAGGAGAAGGGAGAGGTGGTTAAAAAAAGACACATTTTAGAGAACAATGGGTACACTCTTTCATGTTAAATTTTGCTGTTCACATTACACAGCACATGTGCTTTCGTTACAAGGTCGCATTTTTCCTCTTATATTGAGGGCCTGCCGGTTTGGTGTGAGAGATCACTCACGCAGTACCAGGACACAGATTTCGGCTTGCAGGCAGCCATGGTAAGACACAGTCTTTTGGCTTTTTTAACCTTCTTAACATGTGGGAATGGTTTCAAACAGTAGTGCTCTCATTTCCCATACCAAGCACCCATTGGGTTGGCCATTTAAAATGGGTTTGCAATGTAAAAGGAGGGGCTGCGGTTTCAGGGTTAACATGCAGCACAAACCCAACTAACTCCCCTCCCCCCCACACCCAATTCTCTGGGATGATCACTTCACCCCTCCCCCCCACCGCGTGGCTAACAGCGGGGAATATTTCTGTTCAGCAGAGCAGGAAGGGGCACCTCTGAATGTCCCCTTAATAAAATCGCCCCATTTCAACCAGGTGACCGTGAATGATATCACTCTCCTGAGGATAACAAAGAGCGATAAGGAATGGATGTTGTCTGCATGCCAGCAAACACCGGGACCATACGCTGCCATGCTTTGTTATGCAATGATTCCAGACTACGTGCTACTGGCCTGGCGTGGTAAAGTGTCCTACCATGGCGGACGGGATAAGGCAGCCCTCCCCAGAAACCTTTTGCAAAGGCTTTGGGAGTACATCCAGGAGAGTTTTCTGGAGATGTCCCTGGAGGATTTCTGCTCCATCCCCATACACGTTAACAGACTTTTCCAGTAGCTGTACTGGCCGCGATTGCCAGGGCAAATTAATCATTAATCATTAAACACGCTTGCTTTTAAACCATGTGTAATATTTACAAAGGTACACTCACCAGAGGTCCCCTGTGTGCCCTCAGGGTCTGGGAGCACGCCTTGGGTGAGTTTGGGGGTTACTGGTTCCAGGTCCAGGGTGATAAACATATCCTGGCTGTTGGGGAAACCGGTTTCTCCGCTTCCTTGCTGCTGTGAGCTATCTACATTATTTCCATCCTCATCTTCCTCGTACCCCGAACCCGCTTCCCTGTGTGTTTCTCCAGTGAGGGAGTCATAGCACACGGTTGGGGTAGTGGTGGCTGCACCCCCTAGAATGGCATGCAGCTCCGCGTAGAAGCGGCATGTTTACGGCTCTGCCCCGGACCTTCCGTTTGCTTCTCTGGCTTTGTGGTAGGCTTGCCTTAGCTCCTTAATTTTCACGCGGCACTGCTATGCGTCCCTGTTATGGCCTCTGTCCTTCATGGCCTTGGAGACCTTTTCTAATATTTTGCCATTTCATTTACTGCTTCGGAGTTCAGCTAGCACTGATTCATCTCCCCATATGGCGAGCAGATCCCGTACCTCCCGTTCTGTCCATGCTGGAGCTCTTTTGCGATCCTGGGACTCCATCACGGTTACCTGTGCTGATGAGCTCTGCGTGGTCACCTGTGCTCTCCATGCTGAGCAAACAGGAAATGAAATTCAAACGTTCGCGGGGCTTTTCCTGTCTACCTGGCCAGTGCATCTGAGTTGAGAGTGCTGTCCAGAGCGGTCACAATGAAGCACTGTGGGATAGCTCCCGGAGGCCAATAACATCGAATTCCGTCCACACTACCCCAATTCCGACCCCCTAAGGCCGATTTTATCGCTAATCCCCTCGTCGGAGGTGGAGTAAAGAAACCGGTTTAAAGGGCCCTTTAAGTCAAAAGAAAGGGCTTCGTCGTGTGAACGTGTCCAGGCTTAATTCGATTTAACGCTGCTAAAGTCGACCTAAACTCGTAGTGTAGACCAGGCCTCAGACCCCTATTCAGCAAATAACTTGGTCACATTTTTAACATTAAGCATATGTTTGAGTCCCATTCAAGTCAAGGAGACTTAAGCACCTAAATGCTTTTAAGAATGTTTGCTAGGACCTGAGACCCAGATCCTCAAAGATATTTAGGCTTTCATCTCCCATTGAAATCAGTGGGATTGAGGTGCCTAAATACCTTTGAGGTTCTGGACCTAAAACCATTGATTGGCCTTGTAAGCAATAGCCAAGCATGGATGTCAACAAAAATACAACCCAGAAAAGTTTTAGCTGCCACAGAATCAAGTCAGCTGTGCATATTAAAGTACTCATGCTAGAAGAAAGTAGGTAACTATTTCATACCCATTTTATAATGAATATTCACTGTCACGTATCAATCCCTCACTGTTAGGTAGCTTAATCAGCAGTCAGGTTTCTGTCTCCGTGGCAAATGATAATTGGCATTTAACAGAACCGCAGAGCAAAAATAGCTTTTAAAAAACACCAGCAGGTATTTTTAAGCCACTCAATAAACCCACTTCTACTGTCCAATTACCTATCAATCAATAGTCTAAACATGTTTAGTGTTTTAACAAGGAGGTCATTTAAGTATTAAATTTCAGATTAATTAAATGGCAGCAAGGTTTTAACTCTTAAATATTTTAAATCTTGCCTGCTCTAAGAGACCTTTCACTAACATAACAATGGCCTCATAAAATTTAAATTGCAGGTGAAATTAAATTGCAGGTGAAATTAAAACATGCACTTTCAAATATTGCTGTAATATGATTGACTCAAGGGTCAGTGGTAGGTACAATAATCCAGAGGTATCATGGCAGCACAGGAATGACTGAACAACAAGAGGGATCTTACTCTGAAATATAAATTAAGTGTGATCTTGTGAAGTACTTTATTAATTATTATTATAAATTGGCATAACAGCTAGGAACTCATTGTGCCAATACTGTACATACAGATAAGAAAAAGCTGATCCTTGCCCTGAAAAAGCTCACAATTCGAGCTGGGCAAAAACATTTGGTTGAAACTTTTTTTCATTTGTGGGGGAAGGGGGAAGAAATAGGAAAGGGAAGATGGCAAAAAGAAATTCAGTGACACAAACTTTTTGTGAGTTGGTGTCTATTTCACTGAATTGTTGCCGTTGAAATAAGCCTAAAACAAGTTGAAACGTTTCATTTCAACATTTTCTAAATGAAATGTTTCAACCTCACTTCAAAGAAGCTTGTTATTTCAAAATTTAGTTTCATCTTTTTAAACAATAAAGACATTTTCAAAATGAAGTATTCAGATTTCAACTTTTTGAAGTGTTAACACAAAATGTTTTGTTCAGCCCATAATAGTTTTTTTTAAATGTTTCAATTCACCAAACGTTTCAACAAATGTTGTTATCAGTTCAAACCAAAACCATTCCCTCTCTCCCCCCAGTTTTTGGAATTCCCAGTGAAACAAAAAAAATCAGTTATTCACACAACTACTTAAAATCAAAAGCAAATATTATCTCACATGCTGAACTTAACACACTGAGTTCTCAGGGCCTGATTCTCGTTTCTACTCAGGCCCCTTTACACCATTCTGGCAGTGAAGATGCCTTGAAATGGGAGTAAAATATATTATTGAGTAAATCATATATTTATGGTCACTTAAGCCCCCTTTAGGTTGCCAGAGCAGTGAAAGACTGTTGGACTGGAAGCTAAGCATAAAACGAGGGACAACAGGCAGAAAAGCGAGACACAACATGTGGGAAAAACAAATGTGCGTGGGGAGCTGTAGCAGGGCAGTGGGATACCCCACAGCCCCGCTGAGGGCCGAACCTCCCCTAATACCAATGTGGGCGGAGCCACCGGGTCCGGCGCCCGCCCCTCAGAGGTCACGGCGCCAACCCGGCAGTATAAAAGCCCGCCTGCCGAGCTCAGTGGAGAATAAGCCGGCGGAGAGAGCAGACGTCTGTGGCCAGGCTCCCGCTTGGGAGACAGCAGCAGGCCGCGACCGGCCTGCTGACTCACCGGGCCAGCCAAGCCTACCCCTCGCCCGTTACCCTGAGGAGGACTAGCCAAGCCTGCCCCTTTCCAGCTATCCCGAGGAGGCGCCGAGCCTGCCCCTTTTCTGCTATCCTGAGGAGGAGCCGAGCCTGCCCCTTTCCTGCTATCCGGAGGAGGAGCCGAACCTACCCTTCGCTACCTACCCGGAGGAACCGATGCTGGTGGAGAGCACCGAAGACACTAGTACGGCCCAGGTACCCTACGAGGGGGAGTGTGGAAGTAGCCCGGGGGCAGCCGACCCCAGTCTGGCTGCAGCACTGCCAGAGCCTATGTCAGTGTGTTGCGGCCAGGATCCCCACTGACAGCAGCGAGTTTCCGCCGCTGCGAGGGCCCCGGGCTGGGACGCAGTGGAGTGGGAGGGCCTGCGTCCCCCCTGCCACCCACTCCTTGGGTGGCAGACTCCCCCTTTTCCCTGGCCTAGAGATCCTGGGTTCCTGCATACCTATTTGATTGCTGCCCCGCCCTGACCTAGGGCCTGGGCTGCTACAAACATTGACTCAGCCCCTGCTTAAGGGCCTGGGTTCCTGACTGACTATTTGATTGCTGCCCCACCCTGACCTAGGGCCTGGGCTGCTACAAACATTGACTCAGCCCCTGCTTAAGGGCCTGGGTTCCTGAACTATTGGCTCAGCCCCTGCTTGAGGACCTGAGCTCCAGACTGCATGGTTGCTGCCCCGCCCTGATTGAGGGCCCGGGGCTTTTTCTGACCTATTGGCTCAGCTCCTGCTTGAGGGCCTGAGCCCCTAACCGTGTGTTTGCTGTCCCACAGTACCACTGGACCAGGACTGACGGCGGACCAGAGCGAGGCGGTGGGATACCCCACAACCCCCCTGAGAGCTGAACCTCGGCCGAGACTACTACACGAGCACAAAGTAACTATGAGATTATGAACATCGTGATATTCGCCAAAATGGCCAGACATGTAACCCCATGGTCTCCATGTCCCTAAACCTCAACGGGCCAGAAGCTGGGACTGGAAGACAGGGGATGGGTCACTTGAAATTGCCCTGTTCTGTTCATTCCCTCTGAAGAATCTGACACTGGCTACAATCATAAGACAGGATATTGAGCTAGATAGACGATTGGTCAGACCCAGTATGGCCATTC
Organism: Emys orbicularis; assembly: GCF_028017835.1. Classification (NCBI taxonomy): domain Eukaryota; kingdom Metazoa; phylum Chordata; order Testudines; family Emydidae; genus Emys; species Emys orbicularis. Next base: position 139,912,866 of record NC_088684.1, read on the forward strand.
ATATGTTAGGCAGCTGCTCGTGCACCCACTAGACCATGCTCCCACACTGGAGCACGTGGTGAGGAGGGAACCCATGTCTGGCTGGGCCTACTCCTTGGATTGTCCTGACTGAGCCCAGTGAACACCAGGCTTGTCAAGCTGCAACCTGCCATCAGGCAAAACACACACTGGAGTCACACTTCCTTCTAGAATTGCCTCCTTCGGGATGGCAGACACCCCATCTGCTCAACTTGTGTACGAGGACTGTGTCCCACACACTTGATCGCAACCCAAGCTTTGTGTTAGGAGTAAGCAGGCAAGTAGACAAATGAGCCAGCAGATGCAGGAATTTCTCCCATTGGCTTAAGTACTCCACCTCCGAGAGGCAAGAGTTCTCCTGTCCATATAGCATATGTCTATGGGGTTAGGTTGGTTTAAGAACGTCACTCAGGGGTGTAGTCATGCCCAGTTAATTGCCTAGGGTAGACTAGGCCTTAGGGTAAAAAGCCTAAGCAATGTTGTGGGCCAGGCAGTATGCCCCAAACCTTCATGAGTTTATACATTTAAAGCCATACCTTGCAACTGCTTAAAGTTTCATCAGAGACTCCTACTGAAGTCAATTGGCCCAATCCTACCCCCCACAGATGTACAAGAACCACCAATTTTTCCAAAACCGCCACAATCTGGGCTTGATTTTCAACAGAGTTCAGCACTTTGGGTGCTGAGCACTTCTGAAGACCTAGCTGTGTCATAACAAGAACTTCTGGAGGCTGAATTCTATTGAAAATCTGAATGCCACCGAGACAGCTGAGCAGTCAAAAATCTCACCCGGAGATCTTGAAAATCTGGGTCTAGATGGCAAAACTACTATCAAGCATAATGCTACAAGGTCAGGCTCATTGTGAAGAGGAATCTCTCAGCACCTTGAAAAAACAAACCCTTTCTATTCAGAATGAAGTCAAAAGTACAGCTGCTTGAGAGATTAGTAAATTTACTGACTCCTTCAATACTTTTAAATGATTCCATGACATGAGACTGACTATGTTCTTCAGAATATTAGACAAGCAGCTAAACAAACTGCATGAGATACCTGGTGATTTAAAATTCACTGAATGGACCTAATAAAACAAAACAGATACACCTATGTGCTAAGAGATGAATCCTGAAAAGTGCTTGGAATTAGCTACACTGAACAGATAAGTATTCTGCACTTTGCCCTTCTGCATCATCTTTTATCCAAGGAGTACAGAGCACTTTATGGACACTAATAAATGAATCCTCTCACCAATTGTGTGAGGTAGGTCGTGTCCTCATTTTACATATGGTACTCCTGGGGGAATTCTGCGCCACTGCGCAGTGCAGAATTTTTGCAGAAATTAACGTTGTGAGTGCAGAATTTCCTTTCCCCCACAGAAATGGGCTGCAGTGCTTCTGGCTGCCACTGGGGGCCACTGGTCCCAGCAGAGACCAGCTGGCACATAGAAGACACTGCCAGAGGGATGGGGAGAGAGCTAGAGGGTCCCTTGCAGCTGCAGTTCCCAGCATACCCTGAGGGAAGGACAGGGCGGCACACAGGAAACTGTGCAAGCCCGGGCTGTTTCTCCCTCGGGATCCCTGGGCTATGGGAGGAGGGGGGGATGGATAGGGTGACCAGGTGTCCGGTTTTTGACTAGAACACCCAGTTGAAAAGGGACCCTGGCAGCTCCAGTCAGCACCGCTGACCAGGCCATTAAAGGTCTGGTCGGTGGTGCTGCAGCGCTAAGACAGGCTAGTCCCTACCTGTCCTGGCACCACATTGCACCCTGGAAGTGGCCAGCAGGTCCTAGGAACCGGCCAATTGGAGCTGGGGGGGCGGTGCCTGCGGTGGTTGAAAGCAGAGTATCCTGGCCTACTAGCGTCAGACCTGCTGGCTGCTTTCAGGGCAATGTGGTGTCAGGACAGGCAGGCAGCCTGCCTTAGCCCCGCTGCGCCACTGACCGGGAGCCACCCAAGGTAAGCCTGCACCCCAACCCCCCGCCCCAGCCCTTAGCCCCCACCAAATCTCTCATCCATGGCCCCACCCCAGAGCCCACACCCCTAGTCGGAGCCCACACCCCCTCCCACACCAACCCCTGCCCCAGCCCAGTGAAAGTGAGTGAGGGTGGGGGAGAGCAAGGGAAATGTAGTGAGCAAGGGGTGGGGCCTCGGGGAAAGGGCGGGGCTAGAGTGTTCAGTTTTGTGCCATTTCTGTGTCTGTATTGTTAGAGACATACTTGCTGACAGGTGTTTTGAAATAAATTACAAAAATAACAAACTGGTGTGATTATGTAGTGTTATTTTGACAAATAAAATTTGCAGAATTTTAAAATATCATACACAGAATTTTTAGTTTTTTTGGCACAGAATGCCCCCAGGAATAATATGTCTAAGCCCCTATTGCCAACCAACTATTCAAAAATCAAGCCCCCCAAAAATCACGAGATTTGGGAAAAAGATACGTTTTAAGTTATTTTCAATAGGACTTCAGCACTTTGGGAAAAAAATTAACCCCACATTTGAGAACGTTGACCTCAGAGTCCAAAGTTGGAGGCAGCCAAAATTAGAGGTCACTTTGAGCAGCTAGACCTATGTGACTTGGCCAAAGTCACACACAATGAGTCAGCAACAAAGCTGGGAGTAGACCCCTGGAGTTCAGTCTCCTATTCTTACCATCCAACCAAGATCATTAGGATACATCCTGCATGCTGTACCCTAAACTTGTTTTCTGCAAAGAGAAATGAAGAGTGGCTATTCAGTTAAAGACCTCACACAGAACTTCAGCTCTCTGAATATACATCCTGATACCATCTCCATTGATTTGAGTTGGGTCTTGGTTAGTGAATTCATCACATTTGGTGGATAAAAGGGAACAGCAATATTAGACGATCATCACGTGTAACAAATAGCACATCTTAGAGCTTTAAGTCTTAGAAAGACTAACAGGAACAATAGGGCAAACTCACCCTTGGCATAGCTATTTAAGCCAATGGAGTTGCACCCGGGATAAATGAGACACATTAAGATACTTATTCATTTTGTTGACAGTTTCATACTTCAGAAGCTTGTATACGTGTATGGTCCCTGAGACCAACATGACATGTTTATGAGAGATCCAAAATGCTATTTTCGTCAAGGAGCTTTTCCTTCACTGCATCCTGTGGAGAGATATTTACAGCAGCTCTTGTGTGTTTTATTGCTAGAACACTTCACAAAGAGCATTCACAGACCTGGATTCAGTATACAACATACGCTGCACTTGAGGCATAGTGCATTAGACTCTCCCTTTAACCCCATGCGCATCATCTGGGTCTCTGAGCCAGATCAATCTATTTCACATTCTCTGACCAACACTTCTTTCACGCCTATTCCTTCCCGCCCCCTGCCTTGTCCTTTGGTGCAACTTGCAACAAATTGCTGTACTAACATAGATCCACCGAGAAGGCAGCTGATATGGAGCGATCTTTATGTTTGTTAAGAAAGAAATGTAACTTAACTCATTGGCTGAGATGGATCAAAACTATTTTAGTACTTACAACATCAAAGGAGGAGCGATAAGGGAAGATAAGTGTGTAAACAGCAACACTCTAGGAAGAGCCGCTTGGTTTGTCAAGGCACAAATTAATAGTGAGTAAGGAGTCCAAAATCTTGTTACACTGCTGTGCAAATTGGCTGGACCGTGGTTCCAGTTATATGTGAGAATATGCAGGTGCTGCCTTCCTCCAGGGGGATAGGGAATAAGAGGGAATGGACAAAGCTTTGGGTCTTGCCTGCCAATGCAGCAGTCAGCACAACTGAAACAATACAGGGACGGTGTTGTTATTTACAGCCTGTATAAGCCAGCTGATGCCTCAGAGCAGGGAAAGCAATTGAGCCTTGATGCGGGTGTTTCTAAGCCATGCTGACTCCCATGGTTATCCCTGATAATGCAGCTTACACACCAGCTTTACTCAGGATTGTGTCTATAATCACACTCTAGTACAAAGTCATAAGTGGCCCTGTCCATAATTTGAACCGGTTGTGCGTCAAACCCTAAAGTTGCAGCTACATAGTCACAACTTCTTCCTGATTGTGAGGTTCACGTTCCCTTTGAACAGCATTCATGCTAGGCTTGGCTTTTACCTTCCTGCCTCTCAGGGGTAGCCATAGCTGAAGCCTATACATCAAAGTAGTGGGTGTGTAAGAGAATTCGGTTAGACAGTGATTGATATTTTTGCATGCCCCATTATATTAAGTAGTTGGCATGCTAGCTGATATGAGATCACTGGAAACTGAGGGCAATTCATTCCTTGTTTTGGAGCCGAGAGGGGAAGTCAAATAATAGGCTATGGGAGAAACCAGTCATTCTTTAGCATCCTTTGTGGGCAAACTTCCGTTGTGGGTGTGCTGTTGGGATATTCATCACAGTGGCAGATTGCTTTGTTGTTCATTAATCCTGAAGCTCACCTGCTCCTAATGGAAAGTGTATGGGTTTTATTCCCTGTGTGGAATAATAGAGAGAGGGGAGCAAAGTGAGTGAGGCAATATATTTTACTGGACCAGCTTCTGTCGGTGAAAGAGAAACTTTCGAGCTAACCAGAGCTCGAAAGCTTGTCTTACACTGACAGAAGTTGTAAAAAGGCAGTAAAAGAGATTACCTCCCCCACCTTGTCTCTCTAATATCCTGGGACCAACACAGCTATAACAACACTGCAAATAACACATAGTATTATATCATGCTGCATCAAATCTGCAGCCACTTGGAACTTGAAGGTGACATCAGGGATGGATCCTGTTGTTTATTATTTTATAGGAGTAATGACTAGGAGCCCCAGACACGGACCAGGAACCCATTGTACTAGGTGTTGTACCATTGCAGAACAAAAAGATGATCCCTGCCTCCCAAGAGCTTATAAACTAAGTAAAACAGATCCACCAACCACTTGAGTTCTAGTGAATCTCTTTTTGCCATTAGCGGTACAGAGCTACAACACACAGATAAGCAATTGCCGTTCGGGCCAATGGTGCTGCACACACATGCGGGTTCAGTGTAAAATAAATGTTCTTCTATAACAACTCTAACGGGAGAATTTGAAGCTACTGGCTCACACTTTATATTTAAGGGTGCATTGATAACTAGTTTACAAAGAGGAGTTAATAAGTGGTTAAGAGATGTTATAAGCATATTACACACAAGCACATCAGTAGAAGGGGTTATAGATGGTCATAAACAACCTATGGGCCTGTTGGGCTGTGCAGTATACAGCAGTGGGTCTCAACCTTCTCAGTACGGGAACCCCACCTGACAGTCCAACTCATCTAGTCAAGATCTAGCTTGGATTTCCCCACCCCTTTCACCATATGCAAAGGGCAGAGCAGCCACAATCCCCTGACCCCTTCTCCCCGCCAGTCAAGAGCCCCTTCATCTATAACAACCGATTGACCCTTTATTAAAATATGCATGAATTATGTATTCTCTCTTTATACATGTACTCTGCATAGCAAGTGTGATCAAATCCATTTGGTAAGCCCTACAGCCCCCTGGCAGGATAAGTGGCATTACACCCATTTTATAGAGAGGTAAACCAAGACAAGCAATATGCTGGCTAAAATCTTAGCAGCGGCAGAACTGGGTCCAGAATCAGGGACCCCAGAGAGGTGCAAGCCTCAGCTCTCTCATTCTTCCAGGTGAGATAGGTGCTTGTTGAAAGCAATGTTCCTAGGTAGTAATTACAAATTCCACACACTTCTCCCCAGCTGCCATGCCCAGTCTCTTGCAAGGGAGTTTATTTTCTTAATATCAGCAAGGACACAAACAGAAATACAGTCTTTTAACTCAGTCCTTACTTCCAGGTTTTAGCTTCAAACCTCTCATGGGCCTCTGGCAGCTTCTTCATTCTGACCAGCTCAGCTCCCTCTCTGGGGCAGCAGCCTCAGGGCTTTCTCCCTCAGCACCCAGCCCCTTCTTCCAGGGTACACCCTACAACAATTAGCTCCATTCTACTGTAGCTTTTCCTCTCCTAGAACAGTCAGCCTCAATCAATCCCTCCTTTTCCTGCTCACTAACAGCCCTTTATAAGCCCAGGTATAGCCTAGCCCTCTTTAATTGGCTGGATTGGACTCTCCTGCTCTGGGCAGGGAAATGAGCCTAGTCTATCCACAGGGATCAACTACCCTGCAATTGAGGGGGACTGTTTAGCTGACCTGGGGAGCATGGGAGGAAGCTTTATCATTTTATTTATTCAACCATGAGAGCTTTATACATTAGGCTCCCTATAATCAGCTGTAACAGCTCCCCAGCTGCCATGGCTGCATGAGAACCTTGCAACCAAACAGAGACTTCAATTTATTTGCATTGTCATCTGAGATAGAGGCATACACTACAAAAAGCCCCTAGAGTGTCATAAACACATTGCTAAGACTGAATCTCTATTCAAAAATCCCTCAGTGGAAGAGGGGGAAAAAATATTACTGCAACTCCAAGATACAGAAATGACAAAGGATAAATTACACAGAATGGGGAGAAAGCTTTAAAAGAAATGTTTTCAAGGAGATGGATGATTGGATGATTTATTTATATTTAAATTAGATGCATGTTTGTGGAGTAAGGAGGAGGGGAAATGTTTGGATGTTTTTGAAAATTGGTTTTTAGTGATGGTGACAACTGCAAGACTGACAACCCCTAATGAAAAAGAACTCTGGGTAAGCTTGAAAGCTTGTCTCTTTACAACAGAAGTTGGTCCAATAACAGATATTACCTCCCCCACCTTCTCTCTTGCTTATACCCTGGGACCAACACAGCTACAACACCACTGCATACAACTCCTAATGGAAGCGTTTTATAGACAGCAAGGATGGTCTTATCACTGCACGAGGGTGTAGGTGAACTGGGTTTGATTCCTGACTCAGCCAACAACTCCCTGAGACGCCTCGGGCAAATCACTAGAATGTGATTTTCCAGAAATGCCTCGGTGAGTTACACACCCAGCTCCTGTAAATTTTCAATGGGACTTAAGCAAGTAACTTAGGCACTTTCAAAAATTTCTGTCTTATTGCCTCCACTCCACTCCACCTCCCCCATACAATGGGGACAACATCACTTCCCTAATTCACAGTGGTCCTGTTGGGAAGACAATATTTGCAAGGCACTCAGATTCTGTGGTGATGGGGGAACATTTGTGCCTAAATAGACTGAATTTGAGAGGGAGGAAATTAATAGGGTTCTATAGAAATGATGGTAAAAAACCTACAAATTGAATAGAGAAAGATCTTTTCTATGCATTTTTGACCCATCCTTGAGAATTTTACAGTAGAGCTATAATTTCCTACTCCTTTCTAGAGGTGGTTTCCAAAATGTGTGGAGAAATAATTGTTCTCTATTAAATTCAGTAGGACTTCCAAGAAGGGTACAATGGGCTCACCCAAAATGCTGGATCGGATTATCCCTGACCTTTGGGGGGTGTTTGAAAGTCAGATCCACATCTGAATTCATTGTCTATTAACATCCGGTAGGGTTTTTTCCCCTATGGCAGCACAAGGCTCTAAATCCAAGCCCCACTGAAGTCTATAGAAATCATTCCATTGACCTCATGGGCCTTTGAATCCAACATTAAGGCCAGATTCTGATCTGAGTCACAATAGTGCAAATCTAACTCCACTGACTTCATTGGGGGTTATTCTAGATGCATTTTAGGGCCACTGAAATCAGAACATGTCCAGCAGCAGTGCAACCGTTCAACACCTTGGTCCTCCACAGTGAGCCTCTTCTCTGTTTGGAGAGGCCAGTTCTAGGTGTATGGGAAAACTGTCCCCCCTCTAAGACCATTCAGCCCGTCCCCACTCTGTGAGAAAGATAGAAATCTGGCCCCGAAACTAACAATGGGCTCTAGCTGTGAAGTGTGGGTCCAGCTCCAGTTTTCACACTCAAAGGTCTAGGGGCTCAGAGCTGGGATTGTGGTTCAACCTCTTTCAAATGCCTTGGACCACAGATCTAGATTTTAAGTGCCTCCAAAATCCTAAGACATTTGTACACAAGGTTTTCATCCAGGTCCATCTCTAAACAAACAGTCTGAAGAGCTAAGAATAGCTTTGGTGACAATCCCCAAGCCAGGGCTGAGATCTGAGAGTTTCACAAACCTGTGTGCCGTCCTGGGCTGAGTTGTGCGCAAGTCCCAAACCATGCTGATCACAGCAGGTTCAGCTAAATTTCACTTTGAAATTTCCAAACCCCATTATGCCAAGCTCACAGCCCATCCCAGGAGAGCCACACAAACTGCAAAACAAAAGCTTTGCACACCCACTGCCAAACTAGAAAATGCTGAGCTTTGCATTGCTTCCGCACTCTGTCACTTTGTTCCATGCAGGATTAATTGGGGATCACAGAATCACCCACTATTGCTGCCTTTGCACCAAAAGCTATTTCTAGATGGTGCTTGTTTGTTGCCGTCCCCGAATATTTCACACAGGTTATGCCAGTCTGTTCTAAATGCATCTAATGCTTTGATAGTACATTATTTATGAACTAAAGCTTGCTCTGAAACTCGAGTTATTTGTAGCTTTTCTGTAACTGCTGGCACAGCTTCTTGCATCGAAAAGAACTATCACAAAATCAGCCAGAAAAGGTGATACCAGAGCACTTGACAGTCTGGTCTTCTGTCTTCCCAGACTGCACAGTGCTTCATGAGATAACTGGGTTGGAGGAAATGAATGATCAAGAGACAAACAGAGGTTGTTGTGTGGATACACACTAGAACCACTTGATGGTTCATTTTTCCTGCGTGACACTCTTGATTTTAGAGACAACAGCAGTCAGTGGTGGGCTGTTGGCTAATTAATGGCTAAGGATAATGAATAACTAAGGATGTGAAAGCTGCTCCATGACAAATCCTGGTTCTCTCTTTTAAATGATGTGCATTCCAATTATTTTCCTTAAGCCAAAGAGTGAGAGAGCATCATCTCCCATTTTAGACACCAGTTCCATTAAGTACTTAAGCACATGCCTATTTTAAAGAGCATGATTAGTCCCACTGACTTCAATAGCAGCAGCTCAGTGCTCAGTATATTTTTAAAAATCAAGAGCTTCTGTCCAGTGTTGCCAACTCTTATGATTTTATTATGAGTCTTGCTACATTGGACATTGCTCCAAAAGTCCCCGATGGCTGGAATCAAGAGGTTGCATGAGAAGCTAAGCTTTCTCTTTTAAAGAGTATTTTTCTAGCCCTTGTGGTTGCAGAGAGAAGCTTGAAAATGTGACTTAAGGGCACCCTAAAGGCTTAGAAACCAGAAGGCATAAAAAGAAGCCAACACTTACTATCATGAAAAAAACATGATTTTTAAGCCAATCTCGTGATATCAGAGGGACTTATGATTTCTGAACATTTGGGGTTGGCAGTACTGTGTATGTAGGTACCTAGATATGGATTTAGGAGCCTAATTTGAGGCTCCTGGTTTTCCAGATGTTGGCCTTATGTAAAAGTGTCCACCCAGTGCTCTGGATGCTGTAATGTTGGTCAGAAAACAAGACAGAGCACAGCCAGAGTGAATCCAAAATCTTATTTATGTCTGTGGGCTATTTTTATTCTTTACACGACATCATATCTGGAGATGCACGTCTTTCCCACTACCAAGAATCACCTGGCATTTGCATGGTTGACTGGCTGGGACAAGGATACCTTTCACAGGAGCAGCACCACTGTGCCTGGGAGATATTTCTGGGAACAGCGCCAACATACAGCTGTTTGGCATGCGTGTATCAGGGTACCTGCCAGTGCTGTCAGCCAGATGAAATGGCATTTGTGATCCAGCAATGCTGGTTGTCCTGGAGTGAACTGGAACTGCTTCAATGGCTCGATCCTGTAAGATGCTGAGCCCTAATCCAGCAAAGCACTTGAGCAGGCAAGTAGTTCACTGCGACTGCTCACATACTTAAAGCTAAGCACTGAGGGGTCAGGGCAGAATACTCTGCGCTTCACCGACTCGAACCCTAAGTGAGCATGGAATTAGAGATTAGGGCTTGTTTACATGGGGACACTCAAGGAAATTAGTCGGAATTAATCAAAGGCATGAATTTAAAGTGATTTAATTAAAATTGTATTAAACCCCTGTGTGGACCCTCTCATTCAAAATTAAAGTGGCCTTAATTCGGTTTACCTTAATTCACTTTCAGTTCCCACTGGTAAGGGCTTTGTATGGTTTTAATAGTTAGATTATTGGTGTAAGAAGCAGCGCAGTTCAGTGCGCAGGACTGGGATACAGGAGATGACCTGGGTCTATCCCTGGCTCTGCCACTGAACTACTGTATGACCTTGGGTAACTCACTTCATCTTTGCTTTCCCTTTCTCCCTTTGTCTCTCTTGTCTATTGAGATTGTAAGTCCTTCAGGGCCTGGACTGTCTCTAGGAAAAAAGGAAAAGGCCTCTAGGCATTACCCTATTTTTTTTAAAAAAAAATAGCTTATTTCTTTGTATTACACAGTATCTTTAAATTTTGTGTCACACACAGCATATTTTACATTAGAAAATTATTAATTATTAATAGTAAGAAATAACCCCACACTGGGTAAGTATGGTGCAATTCAAAAGTGTCAAATAACTCTTGCAAGTATTAACTGTTCTATACCCCACAAGTTTTGCTATCCACATTGTAAAGATGGGGAAACTGAGGCACAGGATGATTAAGTCACACAAAGTCAGTGACAAAACTGGGACTAGAACCCCTAACCCCTCCTCCCAACCCTGTGCTTTCACTCTCTTTACTCTCCAGGAAGCAACTGCTAGTTCCAAAGGGGAACAATGAGAGGTTTATTGTTCTGACTATTGCTTTTGCAGAATGTTTAGCACCCCTTACCTGGATTGAAATGAAGATCTCTAATTAGATAAGGGTGTGTGTGTATGTGTGTGTAAGGGCTGAAGACACTACCAGTATTTTTATTGAAGCAGAGTGATTTATATAACACAGGATTAATTAAATTTTGAATAAGTATTTGATCTTTCACGATATTGCTTTACCTTTTTATCCCCCTCTTGGAAAAAAAAAATTAGGTTGTAACGAGAATCATTAATTTAATACAGCTTTTAAACACATCATTAAACACATCGTTAAACCCATTTCTGGAAAGCATTAATAATTCCACATCCTGAATTGAAATGCAAACTCTTCTACATTCATTTGGCTTTACACAATAAAGGCTTCATGCCCTGTTTGGATTGTGCAAATAAGCACAGTGAGACTGGACTTATAGGCCTCCAAACAAAAAAATGTGTCTATCCAGAACTGATTCTCTTTATAGGAACATGGGACTTGACGGACTATTTCCTAGCCCAGAAGCCATGATTCATCTTGTCCACTCCCCTGTCGCTGACAGTGGCCTTCACCATCAGAGGAAGGTGTAAGAAACCTGGATCATCGGCTTCCAGAAATGTGTCTTCATAATCCTCCAATAGTTAGAAATTAAGCCCTGAAGCAGAAGGGTCTATCCAGCAAGTGAGTTGGAGATATCAAGAAACAAGCAGAAATTTTAAAGGGCTAGAAATGATTTATCAAAGCAGTTCAGCATAAGTGAACTTTGGAGCCATTCACATAGCTGCCTGCCTGGCCTCCATTCCCATAGTATTTGAGCACCTCAATCATCCTCACAGTTAGGGAAGAATTAGCCCCATTTTACAGATGGGGAAGCAAAGCATGGGGAAGTTAAATTACTTGCCTCAAGGGATGCTGCAAGGCAGGCGGCAGGGCCAAGAACAAGAGCCAAGAATCTTGGCTCCCAGTCCCTTACTCTAACCAGTAGACAACATTCTCCTCCCTCATTTTCAGAGATGCAGCAGCTTCTTGAAAACACACACTTGGGGCCAGAACTCCAGCTGCTGTAAACCAGCATATTTCCATTGGCTTCAGCGAAGTCACACCAATTTACACCAGCCCAGGGGCTAGCCGTGGCTTTCTAATGGTCTCCAGGGAAAGAAGTGCCAGCCCCTGTGTCAGATCTCTGCCTTGGAGAGAATGAGGCACTTGACAAGAAGTGACTTTTATTTCTCTGTGCGTCAATTTACAGAACTATAAACATGATAACATCTCTTCCACACAACAAAATAACCATTATTGCAAAGTGACTGCTATTGTGCATCTAATTTTCTGTTTAAAAAGAAAGAGAAAATGTTACACGTTGATACCGAGAAGAGGAATGTAATTTGAAGATAATGCCAGGAAAAATCTTTATGCGGATGCCTAGGTTTTGCTTTGGGTTGCTCTTCCCCTTGGTTTGATATGGTAAAATAGTATTGAAAAACATAATTCGAATCCCATCAGCACTTGAAACAATTAGGAGCTTCAAAAGAGGGTGTATTTTCCCCCCTCTGTTCCTATTGTTTAGATTACATTGATGAATAATTCAAAAGGAAAGCGGAGTCTGCTACCAATGGGAACACACCTGATTTCACAACAGGCAAAGAGGAAAAACAAAAACAAAAAAACCCCAACAAATTATTCCAACTGCTGAGCAGAACAGGATGCCAGCTCTGGGCCCGAGGGCAAACAGACAATGCCAAGAGCCACTGTTGCTATCTTCTTTTCAGGCGTCAACATCAAGAACCAATTTTGTGGGGAGTTTTTTTGGATTTGCATTGTATCCGTTGTTTTGCAAGGTTCATTGCTTTCAGATGTGCTCACTTTAGATTTTGTTTGACTGCATCTGGGGTTTATGTGGTGATGGATTGTGTTGAGAAATGTAAGGAGGCATTTAATAGCAATTGCATTAGGTGGTTTAGCTTGTGCAGTCAGATGAAAGCATATTGTTATAACAAGGTAACGCAATAATAGATGTAGGCAACAAGGCATAAATACATGTGTGTATGTCTGTGACAGCACCCAATATCTCTTAACTAGCTCTTCTCCCACCCCAGCCCTTTTCTTTCTTTAAAGAGAGAGCAAGAGACCAACCACACTGAACGGTAGCTCAAAACAAGGTGATTATAGAAATGGAAAATATGCATAAGCTGGATAGGTCAAACTGACTGGCAGAGGAATTAGATGCCAATCCTTGTGAGGTCATAGATGGCTTTGGTTGTGATGGATAATTCAAAATAGGTGCTAACATAGAACAGGGACAGTTGAATTTATTCAGAAAAAGGAAATTGGCCCAATTCTGACCTGAGTTACCTTGAGCTTATATGGATGAAGCTCTCTCTTCAGTAGTGTTATTACTGATACACACTGACATAGGGCCCTGTCAAGGCTGAATCCCCACTCTGGCATCTCGAGTGCAGAAGGTGTGGGCCCGCAAGGATTTTAAAAATTAATATTGGCCACTCCAAGCTTGTATTACACTCCCAAGGTTACAACTTCTCTCTGACCTTCGCTTGGTAAACGCTGCCACCACCCAAATCCCCTTTGAACCCAGGAAGAAGCACTTGGGAATTCCTCCCTGTGGGGTACCCTCAAGCCCCTTCACCCCCTCCTCCCCTCTCCCCCCCCCCCGGGGAAGAGCTGAGAAAGAAAAAGGAAATTAGCTGTGGCTACCAGCTAATCAAACAGCATGCACAAACCTTTTAGGACACCAAACATCCAATCCTGTTCTTAAAAAAGGTACATTTTATTAAAAACAAAAAGGGAAAAAATTACATCTGGAACTCAGGCTTTTTGCTAAATCTTAAAAGAAACAATTACAAAAATTAAGCACCTAAAATAGATTTCTTGGGGGTTCAGCTTAAAGATTACAAGCAAACAAAAGCATCTGGGGTTAGCACAGAGGAGATCCACAAGCCAAAATAAAGAATAAACCTGATCGCGTCTAGCTAAACCTTCCTAATTTACTTACATATTTGGGGGGTTTCAAATCAGTAATTCTAGGTATGATTTGATGAATTTTCATACCTGGTTCAAGCCTTACACAGCATTGCTGCTCCGGGTCTCCTTCTCCGGAGAACAACAGAGAAAGGGAAAGTTTCTTTCCCATTTTTAAAAGTTCTAGCCTTCCCATTGGCTCTTTTGGTCAGGTGCCAACTCCTTTTCTTTTACCTGTGGGCTTGTTAACCCTTTATAGGTAAATCAAGCAGAGAACAGCTACCAAGAGGGATTTTACAGCTAACTGGCTAGCTGGGTGTCCATCAAAGGGAGCTTCTCCCCCCACCCCACCCTTCATTTATCACAAGCCACAGTCCAGGAAAGCAGTTAAACACATACTTAAGTCCCATTGAAATCAATGAGACTTAAGCACATGCTTAAAATTTAGCCCGTTTTTAAACGATTTGGCAAATCGTTTAAACACATTCAAGTGCTTTCCTGAATGTTACAAGAGAAATCTGTAGAGATGTCTGTAAATAGCTAGCTAATTGATAAGGTGCCAGTAGATGGGGCTCAAGAATATGTAGCATAGTCCCTGGGTTTTGCAGGAGGAATTAAACTGCTTGTTGCTATTGAGTATTGCAAACGGCTTTTTGTGTGCAGGTGTTTACACAGAACGCTTAAGATTGAATCAGGGCCTAAATGAGATCAGGATCAGGCCCACAACAACTCCTCCCCTCCGAACTGATCTCACACTGAATTATTTTACAATCTGAAACGAAATGAAACTTCCCACCCCCCTTCCTCCTTAAGCCCCAAACTTCCATTACATTCAGTTGGAGCTGGACCAAGCCCAAGGATGTTTCTTTTTTTAAAAAGGACTAATTTATTGGTGAGCAACAATAACCTGCTAGAAAAACAACCATTTCACCCATAACATGCTACTTAGACATATTCCATAACTAATTGGATATCCAATTTCACATTTTTTGCGCATGAGAACACAGCGACATCCTTGGACTTATTATTTTACTCAACGTTTTTCCTAAATAGTCCGTATCTGAACTTCAAAATTTGCCCGGTGTCGGTTAGTTACAGAAGTCGTGTGAAATGATTTGTTCCCTGATTGGACGATTTATATAACAATTATTTAACAGTGGCAGCCACCAGAGCTAATCAAGAAATGATTTTTCTTTCTTGTGAACATTTTCAATGAAAAAAAATTGTTTTAATTCTAAATATGAAAACCAAACTGGTCTGAAAACCAGAAGTTTTTGCCAAAAAGAAGTCTAGTTTTTGGCCCCAAAAAATCAGTTTGGGGAGGTTTAGGTTTTCAATGAAAAAAAAAAATTCCACGGAAGTTTCCATTGAGCTGGCAAAATATTTAGACATAAAATGTTTACTTTACTAGTTATTGTCTATTATGTGTACGTACAGTGTCAAGCATACTGAGGACCCATTCTGGAGAGGACCTCTAGTTACAACTGCAATAATAAGCATGGAATTTGCAGAAGCGCTTAGTAGAGTTAGATGCTCAAATCCCACTGACTGAGTGGGATTTGAGTGCCTAACTGTTCTATGTGCCTTTGAAAATCTCACCCAATATTAATAATAAAATCCTTGGAGCTATATAGATAGACAGGGGATAAGATTCCAAGGAGGCAGAGTGTTGAAATAGTCTTGGCTCTGTTTGGTTTTGTTTATGCTGGTTAATTCTACTGCTACCTGCAAAAATAAGCCGTTTTCCCACTGTATAAATTCACACTTGAAAAAGACCTGTCAGATGACTCATCTCCTTATAAAAACTTTCCTATTCAGACGTAAAATTTAAAACTTGATTTCAGCCAATTTTCTTCAGCCTTGTTGCATGGCTCCAGCTGGCTTGCTAACGAATAAAGATTAAAGCCTAGGAAGAAGACCCAAGCTCCTTCTCCTTGGTGAATCTTTGCAATCAAACCTGAACTGTTAAGGGCCGTAAGAAATCAAAAGAGTGTAGGAAAAGTTGGGATTTTCCGCTGCAATGTGAGAGAACACAGCTCTAGTTAGAGCAAGAGGCTTAGGCTACGTCTCCTCTGCCCCACAGTTCGGACTATGGGGTATGGATAGCAGGGCATGCTGAAGTGCTGTGCTGTAACTCTCCAGGGTGGACACGGCACATGCGAAGTAAGGTGCCACAAGGACGCCTCGTTTTTGTTTTGTTTTTTTAAAGGTTCCTAGTTCACATCCATCTAGGCCAGTTTGAAGAGGACTACGTTCATACAAATGAGGAACCTTTTAGTTCATGCCTGCAGTATCTACAGAGAGGAATTATAGAGCAGCACTTCAGTGCCCATTGATTTTCACACCCCCATAGTCCAAACTGCGGGGAAGTGCAGACAAGCCATAAGACTCAGGACTCCTGGGTCCTTTTCCCAGCCCTGCCACTTGACTCATGTTGTGACCTCTAGCAAATCACCCACATGTGGCACAGGTTCCTCTGGATATGACCTGAGTGTGGCAATTACCTGCCAAATATGGCTTCTTTGAAGATTAATGAATCATCCCAGTCCTGCCCTGAGCAGTTTAAATTGCTGCAGCATCAGACCAGAGGCCACATTTTCAAATGTACTTAAATGCCTAAAATGCAGGTAGGTGACTAGTGGGATTTAGACAAGTGGCTAGGAAGGTTGGAACCTTCCTTCCCTTGAAAAGACTCAAGTGACTAAGCGGGTTAGGCCCGTATGTAACTCTCACTAGCCACCTATCTACATCTTTAGACACATCCATACCTTCGTAAATCTGACCCCTGATGTTTGAGTTTGCTGTTTGAGAAAACAGTGGAGTGCCAGTGGGCACTAGACTAAGACCTCAGTTCTATTCCAGACTCTAGTGCTGCCCTGCTAGGTGACACCAGACAGGTCACTTCACCTCTCTTTGTCTTAGTATCCTATCTTGGGCTCTCTTTTCTATTTACACTGCAAACGGGAGATGGCCAGAATATGAAAATCCCTGTGAAAAAAAATTGTGTCAGCAAACTGGGGGGAAAATAGAAAAAGGCAAAATTATTCACAAGAACGGATTTCAAGGAAAAGGTTAGGAGAACTGAAACAGGCTTTTTCAGCTTCCCAGCGGCCTACCTGGGATGCTCTTTCTGAGAAAGTGAAATTGACAAGATCCTTGCAGCCCAGCTGCAAGGGAGGCAGAGAGACCAGGGGCTCAGCCTCCCCCACAGCTCTGGAACCAGAGAGCCAGGGTAGTCAGCTTCTCTGATCCCAGAGCACAGGGAGGTGTGGGGCAGGGAGAGAGAGTCAGGGCACTCAGCCTGGGCAGTCCTCCTGGAAAGTTTCTCAATTTCACTTTCAGAAAGAAAATATATATTTTGGCAAAACTGAAATTTTCCTATGGAAAACTTTGGTTTTTGCCCAAAGGGCATTTTGTGTAGGAGAATCATTCTGACAAAAAAATTCCGATCCGATCTGCTGCTAACTCTGAGTCAGGGACTGTCTCTTACTCCATGTTCATACAGTGTCTAGCACATGAGAATTCAGTCTCAGCTGGGTCTTCTCAGAGCTACCATAATACCAGGGCCGGCTCCAGGCACCAGCGAAGGAAGCAGGTGCTTGGGGCGGCCAATGGAAAGGGGCGGCACGTCCAGGTCTTCGGCGGCAATTCGGCAGCGGATCCCTCGGTCCCTCTCGGAGGGAAGGACCCACCGCCGAATTGCCACCGAAGAATGAAGCGGTGCGGTAGAGCTGCCGCCGAAGTGCCGCCGATCGCAGCTTTATCTTTTCCCCCCACCCCCCACTTCGCAGCTTGGGGCGGCAAAAAAGCTGGAGCCGGCCCTGCATAATACACACAATTAATGATAAATGACAACATTCTGCACTTCTCTAGTACCCTTCCATCAGGGACTCTAAATGCATTTTCCAAACATAAATGAATTAATCCTCATGTAGGCTGTGAGGCAGGTATTACCTCCAGTGTACTGATGGGGGAACCAAGGGACAAAGTGGTTAAAGCCCAAGTTCAAAAATCAGGGGTAGTGTAAATATTCTTGCCCCTCACACCCCCAGCAGGCAGAGCATAAAATAAAGTAATGGTTTGTTCCTACTACTAGCAGGGGACCAGGCAGTAATCTCTCAAAAAAAGCAATGAACTGGCCTATTTAACCTAGATCCAATTGTTTATATTGTCCTTACAATTTGCAACATAGTTAATTTTGTAGTCACTAGTGGTTTCCACTCTCAGTGAGGACAGTGACCATAGAATAGCTGTTATAACATCCACTAGACATATTTGGGATGTGTCAGGGTTCCTTCCCCACTCTGAACTCTGGGGTACAGATGTGGGGACCCGCATGAAAGACCCCCTAAGCTTATTTTTACCAGCTTAGGTTAAAAACTTTCCCAAGGCACAAATTCCACCTTGTCTTGAACAGTATGCTGCCACCACCAAGTGATTTAGACAAAGAATCAGGGAAAGGACCACTTGGAGTCCTATTCCCCCAAAATATTTCCCCAAGCCCTGCACCGTCTTTCCTGGGGAAGGCTTGAGGATAATATCCTCACCAATTGGTACAGGTGAACACAGACCCAAACCCTTGGATCTTAAGAACAATGATCCGAGTTACCAGGGGTACCCCTCATTGGCGTGAGGCAACCGAGTTCCTTCCCGGGCGGGGGCCCCACTGAAGATTGTCCACCTCCTGATGCCGTGGCTGTCACACCTGCCATTGAACCTGAGCCCGGCATCACTTGGGACCCCTCCCCATCCCTCTGACCCCTGAGCCCGACTGAGAGGAGCCACCTCCCGGCAGTCCAGCTCCTGGGGCCCAGGATCCCACCTCTGTCCCTCTCCCCGACCCTACTCCTGACCCTGGCCCTGACCCTGGCCCTGACCCTATTCCTAACCCCGTCCCTATCCCCTCCACCTCATTGCCGCCCCTGGAGCCGTCTCCTTCCCTTTCCCGGAGGATGACCCCCAGGGAGCGGCCTTTGTGTTTCCCAGTCCCAAACCACTAGGGGCTGCTATCTTCCCTCTGCTGCTCCCCATTGAGCCGGGGTCTGAGGCGGGCCATGTGGCACCGGCCCATTGGGCGCTACGTCGAGGGTCCGCCCCTTGCCTGCCCATCTCAGTGGGCCAAGGGGCTGTGCCAGGGGCCCCACCGGAGGACGACCGGAGGCCAGTGACACCTCCCCCCCATATGCTGTGAGAAGAGCTGCGGGAGTTTTTAGAAGATGTCCGTGGCTCCCGCAATAAGGTGCCGCTCGCTCTCCAGCGATGGGGGGATTTTCATCAGATCCTCCGGGCCGCGAGGGCCCTCAGGGGGAGGGTAAAAGGACCAGGAAGCAGGGTGCTGCGGCTTACCAGCGGGTCTGCAGCTTCCGTGACTCCTTGCTCACCTTCGGGGTCGGTCACGGTTTGCTGCGCAGCCCAATGAGGACCGTGAGCGTCCCTGCCGGAGAGGATTCCCCCCCAGCCCTCCTCTTGGCACCCATCACCTTTGCAACATTGAACACTCAGGGCTGTAGGATGGGTCTCTGCAGGAGCCAGGTGCTCTCCTTCCTTCGGGAGGGGGGGTACTCTGTGGTTTTCCTGCAGGAGACCCACACGGATCTGGCCGCCAAAGACAGCTGGCGGCTGGAGTGGGGGGACAGGGTCTATTTTAGCCATCTCACAGTTCGTACGGCTGGAGTGGCTACACTGTTGTCCCCCGACCTATGGCCCGAGGTGCTGGGGGTCGCCGAGGCTGTGCCGGGCCACCTGCTGCACCTCTGGGTCCGTATGGAGGGGCTCGTGGTCAACCTTGTTAACATCTATGCCCCGACATCGGGCCCGGAGTGGCTGCGTTTTTATCAGCAGGCGTCCGCCTTCCTCGGCTCCTTGGATCCTTGTGAGTGCCTGGTGTTGGGCGGGGACTTTAACGCCACCCTCGAGGAGCGGGATCACTCGGGGACCAAGCAGAGCCCGGCCGCCGCAGACGTCCTCCGGGAGATTGTCGACCATCACTCCCTGGTGGACGTCTGGCGTGACCACCACCCGGACGATATCTTGACATTTACCTATGTCCGGGTGGAAGCCCATCGGTCGTGCCACTCCCGGTTGGACCACATCTACTTGTCACGCTACCACCTTTCACGGGCCCACTCCTCCAACATCCGGCCGGCCCCTTTTTCAGATCACCATCTAGTCACCGTGACGGCCTCTCTCTGTGCGGAGAGGCCGAGGCCGGCCTATTGGCATTTTAACAACAGCTTTCTGGAGGATGTGGGCTTCGTGGCATCCTTCCGGGAGTTCTGGCTGGTCTGGCGAGGGCAGCGGTGTGCCTTTCCCTTGGCGCGGTGGTGGTGGAACCTGGGGAAGGTGCGCGCCCGGCTCTTCTGCCATGACTACGCCCGGGGTGCCAGCCGACAGAGGGATGCGGTGATAGAGCAGTTGGAATGGGAGGTCTTAGAGCTAGAGAGGTATCTGGCCGCCAGCCCTGAGAATCCATCCCTTTGCAGAGCGTGCCGGGAGAAGCAGGAGGAGCTCTGGGCCCTCGAAGATCATCGGGTCCGGGGTGCTTTTGTTCGATCCCGCATCCACCTCCTTCGGGAGATGGATTGCAGCTCCTGCTTCTTCTACGCCCTGGAGAAAAGTAGGGGGGCCAAGAAGCACGTCACCTGCCTCCTGGCAGAGAACTGCACCCCCCTCACGGATCCGGCGGAGATGTGCGAGAGGGCCAGAACCTTCCACGCAAACCTTTTCTCCCTGGATCCGACCGATCCTACCGCTTGCAGAGTGCTTTGGGACGGACTCCCGACAGTCAGCGCGGGCGACCGGGACCAGCTAGAGCTGCCTCTCTCTCTGGCCGAGTTCTCGAAAGCCATCCGCTGCATGCCCACCAATAAATCTCCGGGCATGGACGGGCTGACCGTGGAGTTCTACCGCATGTTCTGGGACATCCTCGGCCCGGACCTAGTCACCGTCTAGGCCAAGTCCTTGCAGAGCGGGGTCCTCCCTCTCTTGTGCAGGCGAGCCGTGCTCGCCTTACTGCCGAAGAAGGGGGACCTCCGCGACTTATGGAATTGGTGTCCCAACTCGCTCCTCAGCACGGACTACAAAATCGTAGCGAAGGCCATCTCGCTGTGCCTGGGGTCCGTGATCCACCCAGACCAGATCTACACCGTCCCGGGCCGTAGCATCTTTGATAACCTGTATCTGGTCCGGGATCTCTTGGAGCTTGGGTGTAGGGATGGTCTGTCGTTCGCCCTCCTGTCCCTGGATCAGGAGAAGGCATTCAACAGGGTGGACCATTGGTATCTCCTGGGCACTCTGCGAGCATTTGTGGGTTTTCTCCAGGTGCTGTACGCTTCCGCAGAGTGTCTGGTCAGGCTCAACTGGACCCTGACCGAGCCGGTCAGCTTCGGGCGGGGAGTGCGGCAGGGGTGCCCCCTCTCGGGCCAGCTGTACACTCTGGCAATCAAGCCCTTCCTCTGTCTCCTCCGCAGGGGGTTGACGGGGTTGGTGCTTCGGGAGCCGGAGCTGTGGCTGGTCCTGTCGGCGTACGCCGACGATGTGCTCCTTGTGGTCCAGGACCCGGGCGACTTGGCGCAGGTGGAGGCTTGCCAGACCGTGTACTTGGCGGCCTCCTCCACCCGGGTCAACTGGGTCAAGAGTTCTGGCCTGGTGGTCGGGGACGGGTGGCAGGCGAGCTCCCTCCCACCTGCGCTTCAGGCCAGCCGGTGGAGCGTGGGTCCGCTGCTCTATCTCGGTGTTTACCTTTCTGCCACGCATCCGTCTCCGCCGGAGAACTGGCATGGTTTACAAGGCAGGGTGACGGAGCGGCTCCGGAAATGGACAGGACTACTCCGGTGCCTCTCCCTTCGAGGGAGGGCACTGGTACTCAATCAACTAGTCCTGTCCATGCTCTGGTACCAGCTCAACACCCTGGTCCCAGCCCCGGGCTTCCTGGCCGACCTCCGGAGGGCGATTCTGGAGTTCTTTTGGCCAGGACTTCACTGGGTCTCTGCAGGGGTCCTCCACCTGCTCCTGGAGGAGGGAGGGCAGGGCCTGAAGTGCCTATGCACTCAGGTCCATGTCTTCCACCTCCAGGCCCTGCAGAGGCTCCTTTATGGTGCAGGTAGTCCGGCGTGGAGAGTACTGGCACACGCCTTCCTGAGCCGCTTCTGAGGGCTCCGATGCAACCGGCAGCTCCTTTATCTTGATCTGAGGGGTCTTCCGCGAGACCTCTCTGGGCTGACGGTCTTCTACCAGGACCTCCTCTGGACCTGGAAACTGTTCTCAGCGACCAGGTCCGTGGCGGCCACCAGGGGGGCAGATCTCCTCGCAGAGCCCCTGCTGCACAACCCCCAGCTCCGTGTGCAGGTGGCGGAGTCCCCCTCGGTGCGCCAGAGGTTGGTCCTGGCAGAAGTCACCAGAGTCTGAGATCTCCTGGATTACGACCGGGGAGACTGGCTGGATCCCCTGATGCTCGCTCGGCGCATGGGGCTCTCCAGACCTTGTACTCCCCGGCGCGTACTTCAGGAGGTGAGGGCCGCTTTGCCGCGCGCTGCTCGGGCCTACCTCGACCAGGTCCTGCACGAGGGCATGCCCCGCCCACCCTCCACCCCAGGCCCTCCGAACCTTTTCATCGGGCCCCTGCCCTGTGGACCCAACCGGCCCCCCCGCCCCTTCTCCGTGAGCCGGCTGCACGATCTGCAGCCGGTCCACTTCCAGACCGCGTCAAGGAAACACCTATACACGCTCGTGCTCCACACCCTTCACTTCCTCACCCTCGTGTCCCACCCCGACACAAAGTGGCAGGACCTCCTGCCACCTCTAGAGGGTGAAAAGCCTCAGTGGGCCAGTCTATACTCCACCCTGGTCCCGAGGCCCACCGGGGATATCAGCTGGAGGCTCCTTCATGGGGCCGTGAGCACGGGCATGTATTTGGCGCGGTTTACCCCTGTCCCGGACACCTGCCTCTTCTGCGGCGTGAGGGAGACCCTGGCGCATGTTTACTTGGAGTGCGCCAGGTTGCAGCCCCTCTACCGGCTCCTCACAAATATTCTGTTATGTTTCTGGCTGCACTTTTCCCCTCACCTCCTTCTCTATGCACTCCCTATCCGTGGCCCCAAAGTCACAGGACCTCCTGGTCAACCTCCTCCTGGCCCTGGCTAAAATGGCCATCTATAAAACCAGGAGAGGAGGTTGGCCGATGGAGACTCCTGTGACTGTGGGGCCTGTTTCTGATCCTCTGTCCGTTCATGTATCCAGGCAGAGTTCCTCTGGGCGGCGTCCACTGGCTCCCTTGACGCCTTCGAAGAGCAGTGGGCGCTATCCGGGGTTCTCTGCTCAGTGTCCCCATCAGGTTCCCTTCTTTTAACCCATTGACCACACTCCTGTCCCTGTTTTTCATTAGTTGTCCCCCGAAATCAGTTGGTTTTCCGGTCCTGTAGATCCTCCCCTTAGGCTGGGGGGGGATCCTTTAGCAGTGGGCAGGAAGCCCGCCCACGTCCCGGAACCCAATATGTACAGGGAGAGAGAGACAAAAAACCTTCTCCCACAGATTTGAAAGTATCTTCTCCCCTTTTTGGTCCTTTTGGTCAGGTGCCACCCAGGTTATCTGAGCTTCTTAACCCTTTACAGGTAAAAGAGGAATTAACCCTTTACAGGATAAAAAGGGATTTTATGCTACCCTTAGCTGTATGTTTATGACAGGCTAGTCCTGGTCCTAAGCCAGTACCAATTACCAAAACCTTTTCTGAGCTTACCAAAAAGTGTAAATGACTGGGAGGATTCTGAGTAATAAACTGAAGCATAATAGGAAAAGTATTGCTAATGGCACTACAAGGTTAAATCGCTTTTGAAATTTACTACTCAAAACATTCAGTGTGAAATGTTTTCTTCATGCAGTGCCTGTGAACAAACAAACAAACAATGCAACACAACAGCTAGTTTGGTAAATTAATTCAAGCATCCAAAAAGTAAGTAAGTGAGGATTAGAGCTATTTGAAAAAATTGTGATAGAACAGTTTTCCATTTGAACATGCTGTTTCATGAACATTTAAAAGTTTCGTGGGAACAAGCTGATTTTGATGAAATTTCATACAAAAATTCCAAAACAGAATTTGAAAATGAAAGAGTATTTTGTTTTGACTGTCATTTTGTTTCAACTTGTAAAAAAATGTTTTAAAAAATGTAATTATATTTATATATATTTAATATATTGTTTCAACCTTATTGAAACATTTAGTCATTAAGATATTTCTAAATCAAAATATTTTGTAATTTATTCTGCAACATATTTTCAGAGTTTGCTTTTCGTATTTATTCAGGTTGGTTATTTTTTTATTTTTAATGTTGGAGTTTTCCACAAGATGGAAATTCCATTTTCCAACCAGCTGTAGTGAGGAGACAATATGGTCCATATTTTATTTCTACAGTGGTTACGTTAAAAAAGTCAGTTCCTTTCAGATAACTAAATAATAATCCCACATTATTACTTATTTATAGGATACCTCTATGCTAAGTATCAGCAAGGGATGAATTGGGAGTAAAAAATGCTCATTGTACCCTTTCAAATTCTCCACTGAAGATAAGATCCATCACTGTCTGAGTTTTGTTTCCTTTTTCACACTGAGTGGGATTTTTTTAAAATCCATGTTCAGATTTTTTCTGAATATAACAATTATAAAGTATAACATACCCTGAGTCTAACACACTTGTTGGTGCCCTTCAAATGTAGTTTTTGTATCAGAATTTAATTTAAACTTTAGTAACTTAGTGTAACTTTCCTGAACTTAGATGGTATCATCCAAGATCAAACCCTCCGCAACAGAGGTAGCCCAGTGTTGCATTTCAATTTATTCAGTTCGTATGGCTGTGCACTACAAGGTGACTAGCATTTTAAACTGTGATCCATTTAAGTAGCTTATAGCATCATGGAGAAAACGTCAGGAATAATGAAAATGGATACCCAATTTGACAAGCACTGCCACCAGAAATTTTGCAGGAGACAAACTATCCTTTGTCAATAATCTTACACGAGTATTTCTGCTCTCTTAAAAATGGGACCACCAATTTAAACAGAATAAAGCTTCACGTTTACCGAGCTTGTTCTAACTGAGAATCTAGGCTCTTAGTATAAGGAATGTCATATCAGGCTGATAACATTTCATTATCCTTATCTATAGGAGTTTTGGAGAGAATGCTAGGATATAACATCAATCAGCTGTTTTGTATAGAACAATGGGCAGTAGAGCTTAGCATCTTGGCCTCAAATGTTTAAAATGGGAAGGAACAGCATCTTGGCCTCAAATTAATTATAGAATCATAGAATAACTGGGTTGGAAGGGACCTCAGTAGGTCATCTAGTCCAACCCCCTGTTCAAAGCAGGACCAACACCAACTAAATCATCCCAGCCAGGGCTTTGTCAAGCTGGGCCTTAAAAACCTCTAAGGAAGGAGATTCCCCCACCTCCCTAGGTAACCCATTCCAGTGCTTCACCACCCTCCTAGTGAAAAAGTTTTTCCTAATATCCAAATTGCAGCTGTTCCATGTCTTTGAAACACACTGAGGACAAGAAATGCATGTCAGTCCAGTTATATATCTTACTGTGCTGGCTGGGTCTCTCTGTGTTGCATATCCTCAGACAAAGGGTATGGCTCTTCCTAAATGGGAGGGACCCCTCCCTCAGGAAGTAAGTGTGACCAGAAGTTGAAGAGAGTGCATTTCTTGCCTTGGAAAGAGAGGGGAATGTTTTGGACCAGCAGCGCTGGGGGAGCTGCCTGTGTGCCCATTTCCAGTAATAAATAGAGGTAGTACTGTTGTTGAAGTGAGCTCATACCACTGTCACTATTCCAGGGACTCTGCGTGGCTTTGCTAACCTATCAATAGAGAGACCACAAGATCATGTAAGACTACATAAGCACGAATGCAATGATGCAAAATCATTAGTTTAGGAGCTATCCAATGTACACGAGACAAGAATTTTAATTTAGTACTTACAAGGCCCCAGTCTCCATTGTTCTGCATTTTGTGTAGCCATTTATACAAGTGCAAAACGCTTGCACTCTTATTTGGTAGTGTTTTACCATCACTTTACACTCATGCCAATGACTGTACAAGGTGCAGGGTAAAGGAGAATCAAGGTGCTGGTCAGAACTTCTGACGTGATCCTTTGAACTGTATATTTCTCTGGCTTAGGCAATTATATGACCTCCATTACTGTAACAGCTAAGCACCTCACAATCTTGTAATGCATTTATCCTTGCAACATCTTTATGAGGCAGAAAGTGCCATTATTCCCATTTTGCAGATGGGGAACTAGAGTACAGAGTGACTAAATGAAGGTCACTCAGGAACTATGTTGCAGAACAGGGAATTGAATCTGGGTTTTTCAAGTACTAAGCGAATACCCAACCCCTGAGCCATTCTTCTTTCTCATGGTACCTTTGTTTTTCGACCACCTCTAGTAAAATGGGTCACCAACTGAACATACAGCTCTGGTATACACTTAGCTTGCCATGCAATGCAGCAGCTGTAAATTATTTAATCTATATTGAATTGTCTGCTAGAGATGCCTCAAAGTGAGTCTTTCCTCTTCCCCGATGTTTCTTTGGCAAAGACCTTCACAAAGCCCGAGGTAGTAATAACTTTTCCTGGTCTGCGCATTCAATTTAGATTTATCATTTACAGTATCTGTCTCTCTTAATCTTTTCTCCTAAAATCATTGCAGAGCTTGGAAAATTAACTCAGTGAACTCTTTCCAAACCTCTCTCACCTCATTCACCCCATCAGCTTCTGAAGAGAGGAACATTCTGCAGGGATGTGAGTTATAGACTTTATTTACCCCACTGGCAGGAGACAGGTGGTTGCGGTGAAAAGGTGAGTTATTGTACAATAATTGTTGAGAGACGTTACCATGGAGCTTTCATGGTTTTTATGGTTATTGCAAAATACAGGGCTGTTGTATTTTGTATATCTCTTGCTATCAATGTATAATCTCTGTCTTAACAAACAAAAGGCAACTTCTCTGTAGGGTTGGGAGATCCATTTCACAAGGTGTCATCCTACAGAGAGGTTTTAATTAGAACTGGGTGCAACTTTTTCAGCAAAAATTCATTTTACTGAAATACAGTTTGTAAAAGCCAAAGCGGTTTGCAGAAATGTTTAGGTTTCATCAAAGTTTTTGAGAGAGACACAAAGAGAGACCTGGACCTTTCTGAATCAAAATGCTCAGCCAACACAATTCTGATTCATAAAAACATTTGAAAGGTTCTGTTCTTGTTCCAGGGTGGAACGAGAACATATTTGAAACTTCAAAGGTTGCCATGAAATGGAACTGCCTCCTCTGGACAACTCCAGTTTTAAACACTCAGGAAAAGCACTGAATCATAGAATATCAGGGTTGGAAGGGACCTCAGGAGGTCATCTAGTCCAACCCCCTGCTCAAAGCAGGACCAATCCCCAACTAAACTGACTGCCTTGGAGAATGATGACCTCTAGTCAAACACAGAGAAAATGCATCACTAAGAGTGGAGTTATAATCCGTATTTATCCCCCCCTTCTCCCAAAACCATGTTGCTCAACGATGATTTAAAAGCAAGGGGATACCATCTTCACCTCTATGTAAAGATCATGCCCTTTGTATCCAAGGTGTCTGGACTGGGATTGCCTAAAATAATACTAATTAGCATGCAAGTTGTTGTTTTCCTTTGTGGGAGGCAGAGCCGGCTCCAGCTTTTCTGCCGCCCCAAGCAGCAAAAAAAAAAAAAAAGATGAGCGGCAGCACTTCGGCGGCAACTAAATCGCGCCGCTTCTTCGGCGGCAGGTACTCCCTTTCTTCCTCTTCGGCGGCAGCTCAAAGAGGAAGATAGGGAATGAGGGGCCCACCACCGAATTGCCGCCGAAGACCCGGACGTGCCGCCCTGATACCGGACAGAGTGCCGCCCCTTTGAATTGGCTGCCCCAAGCACCTGCTTCCTACGCTGGTGCCTGGAGCCGGCCCTTGTGGGAGGGGAGGGGAATGTCTTTTAGGAACTTGACTGAGGCTACCAAACCCTTTTTCACATAGGCCACCAAATGGCCATCAGCTGGTTAGTAACCACTGTCAGCAAGTATTAATCTGTGAATCAATGACCTAGGGCAACAGGCTTTCGGTCACACCCGCAACTCAAACTGAAGTCAATAGGGGCTACTAAAAATCAGGTCCATAATGAGGTCTTCTGTTTGCTTTTATTTTGTTTGGTTTTATGTGTTTTTAAAAGGGGGAATATAAAGGTGATATATATGGGAAAGGTGTGACCCTGAAAAGGAAAGAGAGCAAGTTAGTGTAAACCACATGACTACAGTGTAGTCTTTGTCTCCCTCTAGTGACTGGTCAACAGAAGATGTTAAGGAATCACCTACAACTGCCTGGAGACTTAAGCCCTTTGTTCAGTCAGCAGGGGTTCATGTTTTTATGGTGAAAGTCATGGGTTCATGACCCACGATGGGCATTTATTATATTAGGGAACCAAGCGCAGCTGAGAGGGGGGGGGAAAACAGTGACAAAACTGCTTTGCCTGCTGCCCTTCTCCCCAGTTGCATTTTCTGCTTCAGGAAAAGACAAATCCTAAGAAACATATTTGACCTGAGCATCTTCTTTCACACATACAGTCATAAAGAGTATCATCCTTCAATCATCTTCACACTTCCACTTCCCAAGTCATAACTCATGCTCATACCTTTCAACACTACAGTGCTGGAAGTTCGCTGGAGATTAAAGGACAAGCTAAAAAAATCCGTTTCAAAGCCACGCAGAGCCTTTTGCGTGTGGGAGAACTCATAGCATTGAACTTCCTTTCACCTTGTGCGAATGTGTTCCTATTATATTCAACAAATCCTGACACAGCTGAGAAGCATCACATTCACAGCCCAGGGACCATCCAAACAAATCATACTATAAATGGTTGAGTATATCCACCACAAATCTCTCTGTGGGAAGACAAAGAGATCTAGAGGGAAGCAGGATGCCTGGGTTCTATTCTTGCAACTGATTTAGTGGTTAGAGTGGAACGTGAGCAGAGGATCCTGGGTTCTAGCTCTGTAAGTGTGACCTTTCACCTTACCATAAAGAGTTCTCCAACTATCCAAGGAAGACAGACAGATCCTTGTTGGGGATTCAATACTCAGAAGAACTGAAAGAACATTCTGCTGGGACAAGCAGACAACAGGACCATGTGATGTCTTCCTGGAGCCATGAAACGTCATGCTAAGATTGGATAGGTTCAGAAGTCAGTGGGCAAGGATCCACTGGTTAGTCTCCAAGGTGCCACAAGGACTCCTCATTGTTTTTGCTGATACAGACTAACACGGCTACCACTCTGAAACCTGTCACTAATGATACTGCATCACAGGCTCTCTCGCATATAATAGATGACTTCAGGGAATTCTCAAGCATGCTGAAGAAGGAAAATCTTCTCTGAGATCCTTTCTGTCCTATGAATAAAGGAAGACACGTTTCTGGATGTGACCCACTGGCTAGGTAAGTGGTATAGGGTTTGGGTTGTGGGAACAATAGTCCACTTTGTACAGTGAGAGGGGGCTGTATAGTTTGGATGGCTTCCAACTCAGAAAGAGGGGAACCAGTCTCCTGGGGGACAGGCTGGCTAGAATAGTCATGAGGGCATTAAACTAAAAAAAGGGGAAGATAAAAGGAGGCAAGATATGAGCACTCATTTAGCACAGAATCAAAATGTTGAGAACATAATTAATCCAGGAACCAAAGCACACGAAGAGAAGAAATTCTTTAATTTTATCTATACGCTGATAACTTGCAAGAAAATGATCTTGAATGCTTATGGACCAATGTCCTAACAGATAAAACACCAGGTGGGGTACTAGTTGGTGTCTGCTACAGACCATCAAATCACACTAGGGAACAGGATGACTGGCTCCTTATGTGCCTATATATAATGTGTAGGGGGGGGAAAGAAGCATGATCTATTTGAGTGGCTACTGGTGATCTCACGCTGCCAGTACTAAAACATCCCTGGAATTTCTAAATATTATAGATGACAATTTCCTAATTCAAAAAGTGTTGCAATCAACACAGGGGAAATCTACATTAGACCTAGTCTCAACAAATAAAGAGGAACAAATCACAGAAGTAAAAACTAATGGTAGCTTCCATACAGCTGATCATGACTTGATCATGTTTATAACGTGAAAACAGAATAAAGTCCAAACCAGTAATATATATACTTGGTGCTTTAAAAGGGCCAATTTCACAAAGCTGAAAACAAGTATGATCCAAATCATCTGGGAGGAAGAATTTAATCAGAAAAACATCAAGGATAATTGGGAAATGTCTCAGAACACTTTACTAGATGTCCCAAAAGCCACCATCTCACAATCAAGAAAGACGACTGAATTGGTTAAAACACTGACCTGGTATAGAGAGGAAGTGGAGGCAGCTATAAAAAAAGTATAATAGTAGGAACAAAAATAATCCTGATAATGGGTATTGATGAAAATGGTAGAATTATCAATAATAATAAGGCTTTTGCATATCATTGGTTATAATATCAATCTATCATTCACACCTTCTGGATATTTTGTATTACTCGGGTACAAACCAGCTCCTTGGCAGGACTGTACTGATGCCTGTCAGTCCCCACTGAGATAGAAGGGTGTCTTTATTATTTGTGAGGGAGGAAGGATACATAGCCATCTGCTACAAACAAGCCTGTGCTATGTTCAGATGCAGAACTGAAATCCTAAATGTAAATTTCTTCTACAGCCTCTAACAGTGCAATTCTAAACTCTCTCCGGGACTCTGGGAGGCCTTTCTCACACTGTCCAGTCAGCAGCAGCAAACCCATAAGGTTCCAGTGCATATCACAACTGAAATCATCATGTGGTGGGGCCACAGACTGCACCATGCTCCTAGAGAATCCCTGGAGTTTGCCTGATTTCAGGTGTCATCACAAAAACACCAGGCGCTTTCAGCTAGGATTTCAACTCTTTTGGCAAGTGCCAGGATACCTTTAATGACCATGAGCGACATTCAGACACCAGACAAATGGGATGAATCCAGTGGTGATCTGGAGCTAGTTCGTGCGAACCGGTTGTTAAATTTAGAAGCCGGTTTAGAACCAGTTGTTAAAGGGGTGGGCAAATTCCGGCCCGCAGGACCATCCTGTCTGGCCCGCCTGAGCTCCCGGTGGGGGAGGGGCCTCCGGCCCCTCCCCCACCTTCCCCCCCTCTTGCAGAGCCTCAGCGTGCCGTGCCGCCTGCACCAGCACTCTGGACCACTCCTGGGCAGCTCGGCAGCTCCTGACGCTTTGAGTGGCATGGTAAGGGGGTGGGGCTGCAAGCTCCAGCGGGCTGCGCGGCATCCATACACGCTGCCCTGAGCAGCATGGTAAGGGGGCCGGGCCGGGGCTGGGAGGAGGGGTTGGATAAGGGGCATGGAGCGATTGGAGGGGGCGGAGGTTCTGGGGGGGCAGTTAGGGGATGGGGAACAGGGGGGGTTGGGTAGGCGTGGGAGTTCCGGGGGTCTGTCGGGGTGGTGGTGGATGGGGTCGGGGCAGTCAGGGGACAGGAAGCGGGGCGAGTTGGGTAGGGGTGGGATCCTGGGGGGCAGTTAGGGTGGGGGGTCTCAGGAAGGGGAGGTCAGGGGACAAGGAGCAGCGGGGGTGGATGGGTTGCGGGTTCTGAGGGGGGCAGTCAGGGGCAGGACGTGGGTGGAGGTCGGATGGGGGGGGGACAGGCTGTTTTGGGAGGCACAGCCTTCCCTACCCGGCCCCCGATACAATTTTGCAACCCCGGTGTGGAGGGCTGGCTTTAGGAAGTGCGGGGCCCGATTCGAACAGTTTCGACGGGGCCCCGGCAGGGATGACTAAAAGAAAAAAAAAAAACACGTAAAAAAACATGTTGGCCTTGTACTCACCAGGCGGCGCTCCTAGTCTTCGGCGGTGGGTCTTTCACTCGCTCTGGCAGCACTGAAGGACCCGCCGCCGAAGTCCCGGTAGGGAACCGGTTGTTAGGATTTTGGCAGCTCATCACTGGATGAAGGTGACTGTTTAACTTTGAGTGTGCGCGTAAGTCCTCCAATTAACTTCAATGTGAAAATGTGCTTGGCTGAGTCAGGGCCTTTATGCCAGTTTAGGTTAGGACTGGTCTATAGTTGTTGTATCGGTATAACTAAGTTGGTTCGGGGAGTCATTTTTTACCCCAATGTGTTTATACTGACACAACCTCTCATGTGGATGCAGTCATACCTGTATAAAGATCTGTATCGATATAACTGCATCCATTTTGAAGAGATTGTAGCATTTAGACATACTGATATAATTAAAGTGGCGCAACTCTCTAGTGTACACTAGGCCTTGTACAGAAGATGCCATGATCGGAGTTATGTCTCATATCAGAATTGCTTCTCCCAGCAGCACAGTGCCTGCTAGCACCACACTGGGCTGGTGAGTCATTTCTGATTCACACAGAGGAGGCACCAGCTACTGAGTCACCAGCTCACCCTCCTCTAGCACCTCTTCTCTTATGGGTCCCCCCATTCAAGCACTAATCCTGCTTTGCAAGTGAGATCAGATAAGCTCACCACCCACAGAGGATCATCTGGAGGTCACAGAGAGTCCTGCTGTTCACCTCATTGATATAAAACCTGTCTTCTCCTTGCATTCTGCTCTAGACCTTTGTGTTCCAGCACTGGCATTGTTTATAATCAGCCCTGTAAAGCTGTGTGTAGCTTTATGGGTTTGCGTTTTTATATTTGTCCTCAGAAATATAGCCCAGGTATATCTTGGTAAATTTCAGCTTTCTTTACCCACCTAGTTGTTATTGCAAAGCGGTTGTAATCACTCTCCTCAGCTCTTTGTGTCTGTACTGAGCACTCTCAGCATCTTACAGTAGTTTGTACTTCAGCAAAATTCATTAGCCGCAGCGCGTCAGATTAATAGAATCATAGAACTGGAAGGGACCTCGAGAGGTCATCTAGTCCAGCCCCCTGCACTTGTGGCAGGATTAATTATCTAGACCATCCCTGACAGGTGTTTGTCTAACCTGCTCTTAAAAATCTCCAATGATGGAGATTCCACAACCTCCCTCAGCAATTTATTCCAGTGCTTAACCACTCTGACAGTTAGGAAGTTTTGCCTAATGTCCAACCTAAACCTCCCTTGCTGCAGTTTAAGCCCATTGCTTCTTGTCCTATCCTCAGAGGTTAAGAAAAACAATTTTTCTCCCTCCTCCTTGTAACAACCTTTTATGTACTTGAACACTGTTATGTCCAGGGCCGGCTCCAGGCACCAGCTCAGGAAACAGGTGCTTGGGGTGGCCAATGGAAAGGGGCGGCACGTCCGAGTCTTCGGTGGCAATTCGGCAGCGGGGCCCTCAGTCCCTCTCAGAGGGAAGGACCAGCCGCCCAATTGCCACCAAAGAATGAAGCGGCGCAGTAGAGCAACCGCCGAAGTGCCACCAATCGAGGCTATTTTTTTTTTCTCTTCGCCGCTTGGAGAGGCAAAAAAGCTGGAGCGGGCCCTGATCATGTCCCCTCTCAGTCTTCACTTTTCAAGACTAAACAAACCCAATTTTTTCAATCTTCCCTCATAGGTCATGTTTTCTAGACCTTTCATAATTTTTGTTGCTCTTCTCTGGACTGTCTCCAATTTGTCCACATCCTTCCTGCAATGTGGCACCCAGAACTGGACACAATACTCCAGTTGAGGCCTAATCAGAGCAGAGTGGAGCGGAAGAATTACTTCTTGTGTCTTGCTTCCAACACTCCAAACCCATACTCATGTTAAGTAGTGCCTTACTCTTGGAGTAGTTCCATTGCTTTCAGTGGGATCACTCACGGCATGAAGTATTACTCACCATGGGTAAAGATGGCAGACTCTGGCCCTGTAGCTGAATGTATGTAGTTATTAGAATTTCAGGCAAGGAAATTGTTAAATAATAAATAATTCACCTGCCCTCCCTCAGCACTACTACTTAGACCCTGATCCTACAAAAACTCACACATGTGATGAACTTGGAGACGGGGTGCTCTAGACTAGAAGTTGGGTGACCTGGGTTCTATTCCCAGCTTTGCCATGGACCCGTTGTGTGACCTTAGCAAATCACTTCCCTTCTTATTTTCTCCTTGGTCTGTCTTGTTCACTCAAAGTGTAAGTTCTTCAGCACAGGGATTATCTTTCACTATGTGTTTGTACAGCACCTAGCACTGATCTTGTGCAGGGACCAGAGGTGCTACTGTAACACAAATAGGAATAATTAAAAAAAAATTACTTTAAGCATATCAATAGTCCCATTAAATTCAGTTGCTCCAATCATGGCTCTAATTCAGGAAAACTCTTCATGCATCTGAAGTTAAACATGCGTGTAAGTGTTTGCAGGATCAGAGCCTTAGGTCTTGCATAGCATGTCACCCATAGATCTCAAAGCACTTTCTAGAAGGAGGCCCCTCTTTACAGATGGGAAAACTGAGGCACATAGAGAGAGTCCCTGTCCAGAATTGCTTACAAAATAAATACAATGGTGGTCTGTGTGTGTGTGTGTGTGTGTGTGTGTGTGTGAGAGAGAGAGAGAGAGAGAGAGAGAGAGAGAGAGAGAGAGAGAGAGAGAGAGAGAATTATTAGTTCCCCATCTATAAAATGGGGACAAAGCAAAGAGAAATTATGGCTCTGATTCAGAAAATAATTTAAGTTCATGCTTAAATGCTTTGTTTAATTGGAGCTTCCGGCATCGATTATACAGTCTTGTGCATGTGCTTAGCTTTACACATTGACGTGAGTGGCACTGGTCACATCCAAAAAGTTAAGCACGTATATATACATATTTGCAGGATCAAGGCCTAAATGATTTGCCCGAAGTTACAGAGGAAACCTATGGCATAGTCAGGAATTGAACCCCCATTTTTCTTCTGCATATTAGTCCAGTCTCTTAGCCATAAGACCCATCCTCCCTCTCTAACATCCCACACTACCATGGGTAATATATATTTACTCCCCCGACCCCATCCCCAAACAGCACCTTTTCAAGAAGGTGCCCTACTGCTGACCGGCCAAGCTACAAATTGTAAGAGTCGATAGCTGCAAAATGTAAGTAACACTGAAAACGCCCCCGATACCCTTCACTTACCTGTCTGATGCGTGCCACAAGTTCTTTTTTTTTTTTTTAATTATGACTAAGATGACCTGCCCTTGAAATACTTGGCTATTTCTAAAACATTTGTTCTCATCACATTTGCAAAATTTTCCTATTGAATATCTGCCATTCAAATAGATTATTAGTCAGCAAGGAACACTTTTGGCCCAGCAATATGTGACATATGCAGTTGGGAATTTGCAAAATTACAGGAGTGACATCTCCAATTAAACTGGCATAGATCCATACTTTGACCTTGGGTTTCATATTAGCATTTTTGTATTATATTATTTCCAAGCACACTGGCATTCACTGTGATCCTTTCTTGTTAACGATGCTGCTTTATAGACAATTGAAAAGAAACAATGGACATGTACAACCACCCCATTGGCTTGGAACCTGAGACATGATGCTGTGAATACAGCTGTGTGAAAAATGTTTTAAACACAACAACAAAATATAGCAGAGGTGAAAGAAGGATGGGAAAATCTGGAAGGCCTTGTCTTCACTACAAAGTAGTTGTTCCTGTTAACTCAACCCCCTCATCCACACACAAAACTCCATCACAAATGTGTGCCGTAATGCTAGTAATGCGAGCTGGCCAGCATGTCCAAGGGGATAGGGCAGATCTCAATCAGTTCACCTCATCAGCTGCGAACTTGTCCTCTCTGTAGTGCGGATGCAGGCTAGTGCCGCAACACAAAAATCAAGGGCTCCTAGACCTCCAGTGCCTTCCCACAATCTCACAGAGCTCTTCGCCCATTGTCTTTTCTTGCTGTCTATCTATTCCATGATCCAGGAATGGAAGTAACCTACCATGTCGTGTAGGCTAATTTGGGACTCTAACCCCACTTTTACAGTTAGCCTCTAGTATCAGCAACTGCAGTCATCCACCTCCAGTACAGAGATGCATTGTTTGAACATGGTGACTAAGATGCCATTGTCTCAGTATGCTGCCAGGTAGCCAGAGGCTGACATCAAGGTATTGGTAGATCTCTGGTGAGAGACTAGCAGGGACCATGATTGCAGGAGCAAGAACCAAAATGCCCAACTCCACGAGGAGAGCTCAAAAAAAGCTGGCAGAGCACAGAATCCAACGAACAGGGCCTCATTACTGAGAGAAAAATCTAGGGGATTGAGAAGGCAAAGGAGTCATTAATTCCCTGGCAATGTGCCTGTTCGATGAAGAGATGGAACGGGTCATTAGCAGGTCCCCAAGACAGAGTCCAATTTCATGCTGGACAGCTTAACGGCTCTGGACACAGCTTCAGGTTGGACTTCGGGGCAGAGGTGACTCGTGGTTGGGCATGCAGGGTCATGTGCCCCCCCAGTGACATGGACTGAGCATGCTCAGCAACACTCCTGAAGCCAGCTGCCCTCCCTCAGCCCCTCTGCAATCAGCAGGTACAGGGCATCTCTGCTTCTTGGCATCAGAGACTCAGTGCAAGAGGAGCTACCAGTCTAAAACCCCATTTCAGCAAACTACTTAATCATGTGACCAACTATAAGCACATCAGTAGTCATGTTGACTTCACTGGGACTATTCATGGCTCCAATTCAGGAAGGCACTGAAGGACATGCTGTTGTAGAAGCAGCAGTGATCTGTATGCTCTGTATAACCTGTATGCTCAAAAGGTCTGTTACACTTCCCCCCTCCCCTTGTCTCCTCTCCCTCTTTGAATACCTGTGAAGTGGTTTTCCCCCACCCCTCCCTCCTGGAATGCTTGTGGGATGAATGGGCTGGTTGAACAGCTGGAAGATCAGAAGAGTTCCTAGATAGACAAGATGTCTGGGACTCTAATTAGGCAGCGATCACACACCCAATGCATGGACACTGCATGGATACTGGCTGAGGTGGAGTGTGACCAACCAGATGCAGCCAAATCATCTCTATTCGCAGACCATGAGGAGCAGGTCCTTAAAAGGGGAAGAGGCCATGTGCTCAGGAGTGCACTCACAAGCTTGTACCTCCCATAAAGGCCCTTCGCCCGGACCACCTGGCCAGTGGTTCGCTGCGTTGCAGTCCATCATGCCTCAGGAAGACATACCTTCATCACACCATCCATCGCTGTGCTGTGGGACACTTACCTTAAAGGATCCTGACATCTCCAGTGCTGTGCCTGTCCTGGGAGCATGAGTATGCGAGTGTGAATGTGACCCCCCTTCCCCCTTCTTTTGAGCTTAGCTATCAATATAATAAACATGCTGCTTTCTGCCAAACTCTGGTGGGTCATTAGTCCTCCCTAAGCTTACTAGCTGACCCAATTTTGGGTAACACGTGCTTCAGCCCATCCTTACTCAGCAAAGACTCAAGTATATGTCTAAAGTGGAGTCCCTCAGACATTAAACTTTCTCCTTCATCTGCTACATTTTGCTGTTCTGTTCACAACACTTCTAGCAGCTACACTTCTGGAACGATGTCTCTGGTTCTAAGCCTCTGGGGCGGCTGTATACTTTGTTCTTTGTTTTCAATAGCCTGTGTCGCACCATCATTAACAGGAAAGGCCATTGTGCATTGAAGTCAAAAGGACATAAGCACATGGTGAGTGAAGCGTTTCCAAAATCAGGACTCAGGTGCATAAAGTTACCCACCTGCTTCACTCACCATCTTGGTTGAATCAGAGCCTAACTGCACCGCTCTAGCGCTTCAGTGTAGACACCCACTACAATGACAGCCAGGGTTCTCCTACCGCTGTAGTGAATCCACCTCCCGACGGCTGGTAGCTAGATTGACAACAATTCTTCCATTGACCTCGCCCTGTCTACATCAGCGGTTAGGTTGGCCTAATTACATTGCTCAGGGACTGTGGATTTTTCACACCCCTGAGAGACGTAGCTATGCCAATTTTTGTTTACAGTGTAGACCAGCCCTGAGTGTCTAGACTCCTGAAGATGCTCACCACTTCCAAGAACAGTCAAAGGCCTGGTCTCCACGTAAATTTTTACTGGTATAAACTATTTCAATTTGAGGATATATAGAGGACTAGATGACCTCTGAGGTCTCTTCCATCCCTAATATTCTATGATATTATTTGTTACTGATACAGTTATAGCGGTACAACCTCTAGGGTGGACACAGATCAGTATTAAGGTGATTTCTACCAGCATAGCTCATTCCCCTTCCCATACGGAAATAGCAACACTGTAACAAGCACCTTTATAGTGATTTAACTGCATCCATACAGGGGTTGGGGAAGGCAGTGTTCTACGGGTCTAACTATACCAGTATAAGGGTTGGGACTGTCTTTTTGTTCTGTGTTTGTACAGATCCTAGCACAGTGGCGCTCAAACTTTTGTACTGGTGACCCCTTTCACACAGCAAACCTCTGAGTGTGACCCCCCTTATAAATTAAAAACACTTTTAAATATATTTAACGCCATTATAAATGCTGGAGGCAAAGCGGGGTTTGAGGTGGAGGTTGACAGCTTGTAATAACCTCGCAAGGGGTCCCAACCCCCAGTTTGAGAACCCCTGTCCTAGCACAACAGGGTCCTGGTCGATGACTGGGGCACCTAGATACTAATCCAATAAATAAATAATAATTAATAATAGGCTGGTACAACTTTCTGGTGAAAACAAGCTCTTACTGGGGGTTTTTTCCTGATCAACTTGATGCCCTTTAACTTCTTTTACACACTCCTTTCTTCGTGCCCTTTTCTATACTGTTCTCGAATGCACAAGATACCATCCCACATCTGGGTTTTGCCACTGGGTTTGGATCAGGCCCACGGTTCTTACAACAAAGCACTCTCATTTTACAGTTAGCCATTGTATGTACTTTGCTGCCTAGAAGCCATGGGAAAAAATATATGCATATTTTAATTACATTTACTCTAGAGTTCTTAGAGACTCTTATTTTAAAAAAAACAAACCCATGCTCACAGACAAATAGTTAACCTAGCGAATGAGACAGAAGCTTGATACCCTTTCAAGGGATTTGCAGAACGAATCAATCTCCTAAATAGAACAGTGGCGAGCGTTTCAAATAATGAAAATAAATATTTAAGAAGCTGCCACCTGAAGTTGCTGGGAAGACTAAGTGATAATTCCCCATTAATGCCTGGTCTTTGGAAAGGGTTTTTCTAATTAAAATTAAAAACACTATCAATAGGGAACACTGAATCACAGTCAAAGGGGAATTGGCCAATTCTACTTAAACAAGGCTTTCCGAGTAGCTTATTAGTGTTATACCCCATCTACTCACAGCAGCCTGCAGCCTCTGCACATTGGGGCTCACAGCTAGAAGTAAAAGAATCATTTCTGCTAACGAAAGGGCTTCAGGAAATAATTGGTTTTGGATTCTCAAGGATCAGAAGCTATGAACAGAAATTATTTCTGTGACTAGCAAATTTGTTCAGTTACTCACTGTATTTAGCCCGTTGTACAGCATGAAGGTTCCATCTAATTAGGAACTTTTTGCAGAATCTGAAGCTTTTGGATTTAATGGTCAGCTATGGCATACCCCATCTCTTTGATAAATGACCTTGCATTCAAGGAGCTGCACATGGGCCCAGTATAATTAATGTTACTTTGATCTCTATGACAACCCCTTTGCTCAGCCTGTCTTAGGTTAAGGACTCCTGTAACAGCAAGGATATTGCTTCAAAATTACTGTCCGCCAGTTTGCAGCAAGTTATTCAGCAAGACTTAATCAGGCACACAGTTCAAAACACACTTATGTGGAAAATTTGCCTTCATGATTTGGGGGTAGGGGGGAGTTTTGATGAAAATAACCAAGCTTTGTAGATTTAGAATGGGATGCTCAACTGTAGGGTTGGGATCTCTGCACTTCTGTTTTAACTCTTTAATGCTGCAAGAAAACGCTTAGGTCAAATTCTTCCCTTGATGAGCTCTATTGTGGTTGTTGTACTTGTTTTGTATGTCTAACTCCTGAGCACAACAGATGCTCCACAGATAGAATCCAGAGCTCAGAGGACAAGATGGCCACTGAGAGGCAGAAGAAAGAATTGTAGGTTCTTGGCACTTTGGGATTTGACCTAATAAGGAAGAGTTCTGACTTTGTCTCCCGAGTAAATCAGTTTCAGTGGCTCTGATTAGGGAAACACTTCATAGAAACATAGAAATCTAGGGCTGGAAGGAACCGCAAGAGGTAATCTAGTCCATTCCCCTGTGCTGAGGCAGGATTAAGTCTACCTAGACCATCTCTGAGAGGTGTTTGTCTCACCTGTTCTTAAAAACCTCCAACAACAGGGATTCCACAACTTCCTTAGGTTACCTGTTCCAGCGCTTAACTATGCTTAGAGTTAGAAAGTTTTTCCTACTATCTAACCTGAATCTCTCTTCCTGCAAACTAAGCCAGTTACTTCTTGCCCTACCCTTGGTGGACGTGCTGAATATGCTTTAGTTCAGTGATTCCCACTGTGATCACTGAGTGATTTTTACTCAAGTGGCCTGACAAATGCATTCTGGATTGTTTGGTGACCCACCATTACATATATACACCCGTCAGCCCACACCACAACCCCAATCCTGGTGTGATGATGAGGCATTGGTGGAGGGAGAGGGTGTTGGACAGTGAGCCTGCGCCGCACTTATCCCACAGCAGCGGCTCCCGTCCCATGAGGCTGGGCCACTCCAGAAATTACAACCTGGGTCACGGGGTCACAGCGCCACTCAGGTTTGGCCTGGCCACCACTCTGTCATGATGGAGGGGTGTCTGGGCCCAAGATGAGTGAGGTTATGATCCTATGATCCTTGCACCCTTCCCCCCCGGCCTCTACTCCCCATAAATTATAAATTAAATAAATAAATTAATTAATGGAGATATCCTATCTCCTAGAACTGAAAGGAACCTTGAAAGGTCTTTGAGTCCAGCCCCCTGCCTTCACTAGCAGGACCAAGTACTGATTTTTTTGCCCCAACTCCCTAAGTGGCCCCCTCAAGGATTGAACTCACAACCCTGGGTTTAGCAGGCCAATGCTCAAACCACTGAGCTATCCCTCCCCCCATATGTTGGCCTAGGCAGCGCCCAGTGATGGTTTTATCCAGCCCCGGCCATGGCAACCCATCCAGAACTGCGACCTACTGGTGGGTCAGGACCCACCACTTGGAAAACACTGCTTTAGTCCTTTTTAGCAAATCACTTAAGAACATGCTTCATGTTAAGCGCATATATTCAAGTCCCATGGAAGTTGATGGGACTAGACCAGAGGTGGGAAAACGACGGCCTGCGGGCCACATCTGGCCCACGGGACCCTCCTGCCTGGCCCCTGAGCTCCTGGCCTGGGAGACTAGCCCCCAGCCCCTTCCCTGCTGTCCCCCCTTCCCCACAGCCTCAGCTGCAGAGCCACGGCCTGACCCAGTGCTCTGGGCGACGCTCCAGGCAGCGCGGTAAGAGGGCAGAGGAGTTCAGGGTCATGGTCAGGGGTCGGGGGTGTGGATAGGGGTCGGGGCAGTCAGAAGGCGGGGAACAGGGGTGGTTGAATGGGGGCAGGAGTCCCAGGGGGCAGTCAGGAAGGAGGGGGGGGTTGGATTGGGTGCGGGGGA
The DNA here is from genome assembly GCF_028017835.1 of Emys orbicularis. NCBI lineage: Eukaryota > Metazoa > Chordata > Testudines > Emydidae > Emys > Emys orbicularis. Next base: position 139,954,235 of record NC_088684.1, read on the forward strand.
TCCGGGGGCGGTCAGGGGACAGGGAACAGGGGGGGTTGGATGGGATAGGAGTGCCTGGATGTTTGGGAAGGCACAGCCTCCCCTAATCAGCCCTCAATTCAATTTTGGAAACCCGATGTGGCCCTCAGGCCAAAAAGTTTGCCCTCCCCTGGACTAGACCCTTGCTTAAAATAAAGTATGTACTTAAGTGCTTTGCTGAATCAGGGCCTCTATGTCCAGATAGCCGGTGCCATTGCACCATTTCATCACCAGCACCATGTACCATGTAAGGACTCATTGGTTCAACTGATGGGGATGTGATAAAACCAGCAACAGCCTCAATAATTGCAAAGGTGAAGAGGCCAGTCTGTGTTAAAAAAAAGAGATGACAAGAAGATTGTGTCAAGAGCTTTTGACGGCATTTCTTTGTCTTATTTTTTATTTATTTAGCTCAAGTGGGAATGAAATGACATGCTTAGCTAGGCTGAAGAAATGCCTGTTACCATGGTGATAGTGGAGGATTCGCAAAGGTAGAGTAGTTTCAAAATTTGGGATATGTTGGTTATGGGGCAGGGGGCGATTAATTCCCGTTGGCTTCTTTGTGAATCCAAAAGGTATTTCTTATTCATATCATCGTAACCCCTAGAGGCTATGGCTGATTTAAAGCCTAATTGTAATAATTGGGGCTTCAAATTTATCATAATTGTGAGCTCAACTGTAAAAGGTGACCAAATAAAATGTCACAATAATCTATAACAATACACATTAATAAAAATGGTGCAACAGGAAAACAAAAATTAATCTAAACAAAAAGGCCTACTAACATAACTCAAGGACTGGGTTGAAATCATCCCTCATTAACAAAAGGGACTGAAAATCAATGGACCAAAATCGGTGTGTTGGAAATTAGGCCTAATCAGTGAACAAAATAATGAGGGGATGGGCTACTCCATACATTACTCCATTTCGGTATTCTTTAAAGAAAAAAGAAAAAAAAGTACTCGGGGGGAGAGAAATTCCTTCACCTTATTTTGGTCAGCAATGAGTTTCACCGATCATGGTTTGCATCTCCACTGTCTCCTGGGATCCCAGAATCCAGGAGACTCCGTTGTGCCTTTTTCATCCTAATCCTGAGCAATGTCTTGACCAAACCGGGCTAAGAAAGACCTCCACTGGCTCCAGCTGAATCCTGAATAACACCTGGAATGTGAGACTTTGTCACGGGCCCCAATGTGTCCTTTTCCATCCCCACCTTAGTTCTTCTCTTTCCTATCCCTCTCTTTTGTCTAATAAAAATCTGGTTTAGCAGGCCAAAATGCATATTTTGCAACATTGCTATAAACTTGTGACCAGAAAGAGGCAGTTAAAACAATGCCCTAAACAGCCTGACTCTGGTATGAATTTGCCAGTTTTGGAGTGGCTGATAAGACCATGTGCTGTGCCTGTGTTTTTCCAGTAGTGAGGTGGCAAGTGAAAGTTGACATCAGAAACAGAAGCTGTATTTTTCTATCCTTGCTGTTCTTTTCTCTCCTTTCTTGTGTGTGTTTGTCTTATTCAATTTTCGAGGTCAGATTATATATATATATTTTCTCTCTCTCTGTCGCTCTCCGCCCCTCTCTCCACACACACACACACACACACACACACACACACACACACACACACACACACACACACAGTTTTCACAAATAAAATTGCTGAGTTCAACACACTATAATGCACATTTTCCTATTATTCACTACTTGCAAGTATTAAAATGGCTGACAAGTATTTGTGAAAGTATCCTCCAAAAGTTGCACAGGCAATTATTCATCTGAAACTTCCTATTCAGATCCAAACGTCCAGTGTGTTTAGAATCACTAAACTTGAAGAGGGTAAAATCCTGGTGCCATTGAAGTCAATGAGTGTTCAGTCATTGATATCAATGGGGCCAGCCTATTACTCAAAATCTGTTGATTAATGATAAAGTCCAATCGTGATCAGAACTTGTTGATCTTTGGCACACAGGAAGACATTGTCCCTGCTCAACAGATCCAGTATTCAGGTGTTCTCAAATACAATAATTTGGTTTGACTTAATACTTACCTATAGAAATCAAATGATATACTGGGACACTGCAAGTAACAACTCCAGCACTCACAAGCAGAACTAAAACTCTCTACAAAACCCCATCAAATACAATAACATAGCATCACAATAAGACAACTTAGCATGAAGTTAAAGATACAGCACCATGTACTGGTGGAAGTGTGCTGTCTATACAAATCATTACAGAATCCATCCATAAAAATAAACCAATTGATATTGATGCATTAGTGACTATCTAATATCCATACCAACACCGCTCTTGGGAATCATGTCATGAAGCCATTACTCCATCCCTTTTTACTGTAAGTGATGTAATTTCAGAACAAAAACTAAAGAGAAGCCATTTTAATTCTAAGAGATAAAATTAAGATATTCATTTAAAGACTAAAAAAAATTGATTTTTTTAGCTCCCGGAAATGAAGATGTAATAAGTCACTAACTGCCTCACAGCAGTACTTTACATGCCAGTGGATTATGTGGGGTTTTAATACCTAATTGTTTTGTGATCCAAAATGTACCGTTGCCATAGCAATCCCTACATCCTATGCAACATGCACCAATATCAAAGAGGATCCTTGAAGAAAAGCCCACACATGCTCATTGTTGTTTTCAGAGATGGGCCCCCAACCTAAATTGTAGATCGGAACATTTGCCAACTGACTGAGTGTTTGCAACCTGGATCTAACTGTTGTGTCTTGAGTCATTCTCTTTTCATTCTGCAGTATAACGAGAAAGAAAGCTATATAGCAATAACATAGTGGAACAGCCTCAGTGTGACTTTTCAGTTTCAAAGTTCATTGTTGAACTAGTATCTTTTCCCTGCCAAGCAGCTGTGAGATGTGAAATTGTTCCTAGTGGCGGTTCTCAAGCTCACAGCTCAAGGGCTTGTCTTCACTAGAAAATTACACCAAGTTACAACATGACCCAAAGTCTCATGCTAACTAACATGATGTTGAACATGATGTAACAGCACTACGGAAGGCCCCAGTTTCAATTCCTTGCTTTGCCACCAACTTCCTGTGTGACCTTGGGAAAATTAGAGCTTGTCTAGACAAACAGTTACTGCATGGCAAGCTGGGGTATAAATCTACAGCATGCTAGCTGTCCATGTGGACCCTGCTACTGCACACTAACAGTTCGCTAGTGTGCGCTGATCTACTCCACTTTGAAACAGGAGTAGATCAAAGCACACTAGGGAACGTGTAGGACCAGGGTCTTCCCGGACAGTTAGTCGATGCCATTCTAGTATGTTCTAGATTTACACCCCAGTTTGCCACACAGCTCATGTTCATCTAGGACAAGCCCTTACTTAGGGTATGTCTCTACTGCAGTCAGAGGTATAGGCATCTAGCTTTAATCTGGCTAGTGCGGCTAAAAATAGCAGGGAAGATGCAGCCACACAGGCCCCAATGCGAGCTGTACAAGTCTGCCCAGAATCCAGGGTGCGTACTCATATGCCTAGCCTTCACCAAAGTCCATGCAGGCATCTCTCAAATAGTGTTTTTAGCCGTGCTAGTCAGATGAAAGCTAGATGCCTACCCAGACTGCAGTCACACCTGCGACTGCAGTGTAGACATATGCTTCTCTGTGCCTCAGGTTCCCCATTTACTCTCACTTCCCACTAGGGTGACCAGATGTCCCAATTTTATAGGGACAGTCCCGATTTTTGGGTCTTTTTCTTATATAGGCTCCTATTTCCCCCCCACACACTCCCACCCCCTGTCCCGATTGTTCACATTTGGTCACCCTACTTCCCACCTGCAGAGGGGTGTTATAAGGATAAATACATTTGAGACTGTGAGGCACCTAAGATAGAGACAAATAGTGTTCAAAACTCAACCCACTCCCTGCCTCCCCTTATGAGGGAGAGAGAAGCGGCAGCATCCCACTGAGACCTGCAATTTAGATGGCCTGCACAGAGCCTGGGTGTGTAATGCAGATCACAGTCTGGCCCCTAGCCAGGAGACAGCTCATGGAATCAAAGTAAAAGAAGAATAGCATTCTATGTGATAGATTCACAGGAAAACAAGGCAGTTTTTGTAGTTGTTCTATTGCCAAAATCCAGCATTTGAATGATGAATATAGCTGGGCTTTTTATTTTATTCAACTTTTTATGGAAAAGGCTAGTTGTTTTTTCCCCACTGAGACCACGAGTGAAAAGCCAAGATCAAACACAGTCCTTGGGCTGCTCACACTGCATGAATAGATGGGCTGGAAGCACCACAAAAGAATTGCTGAGAATAATATTGCTTTCCACCTTAACAGCACTTTTGATTAAATGATCTCAGTGTTCCTTACAGATACTAATGCTTCAGGACACACCAGTTAAGTAACTAACTAACTTTATAACTATTTTACAGAGGGTTACAAACTAAGGTTGTAAGAGGTCAAGTGACTTGTTCAATGTCATACGAGTCAGTCATTGCCAGAAATAGAATCCACTGGCCTGCCTTTTCAAAGTGCAGAGCATCTCTTGTTCCCACTGAAGTGTGAAAATCTGATCCCATGAGTTCTGACTTTTAGTCTCCTGCTCTGATAGGCAATGCTCCCACATTTGCACAATACCCCTAAGCAAAAATACCGAGCCCAGACAGAACTCATCAAGATCTGAAGGGTGCTGCAATTGTGTGCTACAGAAATGCTTGTGCATTTAGTACCCATGCAAACACGTACATTCACATGGTCCATTGCATATATATAGCGAGCACAAGCATCCATTTGCTTCTGCAATTATCCATTTCAAGCAAGCAAATGCCAGTTTGGATGCAAAATTACTCTTTTGACAGTCTGACTCAATGAATCTGGATCTACTTTGAAAAGCTCCAACTTGCATTATTTAACACTCAAGCAGTGGCAATGTTGCTTTTTTGTGCCTTAAAGTGAATTTTCACTTAATTTCTATAAAACCAATATTGCAGCAATATGTAGTCAATACCCTGTCATTAAGTGTCTTTTCTGCTAAAACACAGTCACATTCCTGTCTCCCAACATGCTATAAATATCAAGCTCCTCTTGCAACTACTGCACCACCAAACATTTTAAATACCTTAATGGTTTTCTCACTGAACCATAAAAATTATTTATAATTTCAATTTTCAAAGCATTTACACAAGGAGAAACTCATAGCATGATGTGAAACACAAATTACGATCACTGGAGCATAAAAAATTCTTTGGGTCTATGTATATGTAATGAGGGAAAAGCCAGCTGCTACTCAAGAGTAGACTCTTATTACAGGCTATCATTACACGTAAGGTAAGGAGATAATGAATTATTCACTCCAGAGTAATATTTTTTGAATATACAACTTGACAGGACAATGCAATACTTTGCAAGTCTTAATTTGTATTAAGTATATTTGATACTGTTGCAAGGAATATGATCATAGTGTTTTGTCCAATATTTTTCAGTCCTAGTAACTACTGGGTGCACTTTCCTCCCATAGAGCAGGAACCATTAGAAAAGGGATAGATAATAAGACAGAAAATATCATGCAACAAAAATGATTAGGGGTATGGAACAGCTTCCATATGAAGAGAGATGAAAAAGACTGGGACTTTTCAGTTTGGAAAGGAGACAATTAAGAGGAAATATGAGTGAGGTCTATAAAATCTTGACTGGTGTGGAGCAAGTGAATAGGGAAGTGTGACGTTATTGACATGAACTGTGACCGTATAGATCATTGTTGCAACCAAGGTCCTATAGTTGCACCAAATCTTGTACAAAGGAGGTCAAGTAAGGTGTCTATAGAAAGGTTGTAATTTGCTGGTTATGATTATGCTGTCTCTGTGTGTATCATTTTTGTATTTGAAGTTATGAATATTGGCTATATACTTGTATCTCAATGTGTTTGATTCTAAGTGAAGCATTTGGTCAGTTTCTTGAGAATGGGCACTTACTGAGAATAGTCCTATCAAGAAACACTTAACTGACAATGGATTATGGGAAACACCAATCCACATCTGAGCTTTCCTGGGAACATTCAAACTAACATGTAACCAATGGCATCGTCCTGCCAAAAGCTGAATCATTCATGGACATGTGACTTGCCCAGTTGGCTACAAACTCCATCTTGTTGCTGTAATTTTGCAGAGAAGAACAAAGGGGTTTCCACCCACAAGAGAGAGAATATAAAAGGCCCTGGAAGCCTCTCCATTTTGTCTTCAGCTGGCTCAAGAGATGGCCTCTCCACCCCAAAGAGATGCCTGAAAGAAACTGGAACAAAGGACAGTAACTACGGGGGTGTGAGGGATTACTGGACACAGGCCATAAGCCACAATGTTGGTCTGAAAAGGATTGGGACCAGACTAGGAAGGAGTCTAGTTGTGAAAGAAGCTTATTGGAACATCTCTGAGGGTGAGATTTATCTGTATTCAGTTTCCTACTGTATTAGGCTCAGACTTGCGTGTTTTGTTTTATTTTGCTTGGTAACTTATTTTGTTCTGTCTGTTATTACTTGGAACCACTTAAATCCTACTTTTTATAGTTAATAAATCACTTTTGCTTATTAATTAACCCAGAGTGAGTAATTAATACCTGGGGGAACAAACAGCTGTGCACATCTCTCTATCAGTGTTACAGAGGGCAGACAATTTATGAGTTTACCCTGTATAAGATTTATACAGAGTAAAACGGATTTATTTGGGGTTTGGATCCCATTGGGAACTGGGTATCTGGGTGCTGGAGACAGGAGTACCTGCTAAGTGGTTTTCAAATATAGCCTGCAGCTTTGGCGGACATGGTTCAGACCTGGGTCTGTGTTTGCAGCAGGCTAGCGTGTCTGGCTCAACAAGGCAGGGTTCTGAAGTCCCAAGCTGGCAGGGAATATGGGCTCAGAGGTAGACTCAGCACATCAGGTGGCAATCCCAAGAGGCTCTCTGTGACTGAACCCATCACAGGAACAGTTATTTATTCTTTCACAGAACACAAGAACTAGGGGTCACCAAATGAAATTAATAGGCAGCAGGTTTAAAACAAACAAAAGGAAGTACTTTTACACACAACACACAATCAACCTGTGGCACTCATTGCCAGGGGATGTTGTGAAGGCCAAGACTATAACAGGGATCAAAAAAGGACTAGATATGTTCATGGAGGATAAGTCCATCAATGGCTATTAGCCAGGATGGTCAGGGATACAACCCCATGCTTTGAGTGTCCCTAGCCTCTGTTTCCAGAAGCTGGGAGTGGATGACAGGGGAAGGATCACTCGATGACTACCTGTTCTGTTCATACCCTCTGAGTTGGCCACTGTCAGAAGACAGGATACTCGCCTCAATGACCCAGTATGGCCGTTCTTATGTTAACACGAATATTATGGCCTGTTCATCTTCCTTACATGCCATGACCAATTCTGATGAAGTGAAGTCTCAACATTTACATTTTGGACATAATCTGTTTAGTCAAGGGCTCCAGAAGTAGAGAAATGTAACTTTTATTAACAACTAGTGCTAACCTGCTATTCACATCTGAGCAGTAATATTAGAGTTCGCATTTTCCATGGGCTACAGCAGCTAAAGGATATATATATACACACACACACACCCTTTAGCTGCTGTATATATATAAACAAACATGTAGGAACACATGTTTGTGTATACTATAAAAGTATCCTCAAACAAAACATTCCTCTTGCACACACTTCTCCCCCGGGGGAGAGCATGATAGAACAAACACGCGACTTTAGTCACAATAATTCATGCCCTACTTGAAGGTGCTCAGATACTACATTGATGACAGTGGTACAAGGACCTATGCAGAATAGAATATACATTGAAAAATGCAACCAAATCACACACATTTTAGAATGTCAGGATTGTTGCATGAAGCATTAGAGGGCAACATAAGCTCTCTCTCACATGTGCCTCTGTAACTCACTGGACAGAATGGGTTATGTGTCACCCTCTATGCCTGATCCACAGATGATGCGAGTCTGTTACAGCTCTAAGCTAGGGAACCTGGCTCTTCAACTTAAGCTGTAGAGACTCATGCTTTTAGCTCTGGACCTACCCCGGTTCAATCCCTGAGGTTGGCAAGATGGCAGCCATTATACACACTCACACCCCACACACTTAATCTAAAACCACACAGAGCTAAAACTTTCCATCCAGCAGAGGAAAGTGCTGATATGCCTGTCCACTGGAGGAACAGACATAAATACAGCATATGGGTATATGGATAAGACATTGTCACTTGCAAAGTGATCATTTCTAAGGCCTCATATCACACTAAATATCTTCATGCCTTGAGCTCATTCCTAGTTGTGACTCAACTCTTTTCCTTCCTAGTCACCCTTGGACTTTCAGGTAATCAAAAATCACCGGGGGGAGAGGGGGGAACTTGACTAAACAGAATTGGTTCTCACCTGGGCCCCATACTCACCGAAACCCCCAACCTAGCCTCACCCTCAAGGTTCACAAGCCCCAGCAAACCCTTTAGCAGGGCGTCCCAGCCTTCCAGGTTTGTACGAAAACTCCAAATCAGGCTTCTCTATTTTCAGGTTTTGACTATGAAGGTTTTGCACAATATTTTCATGTAAAATACTGATGGGGTACACGTGATTCTGTTTCCATCTAGTGGCTGTTCTACATGGAGGAGTAAAGCCAAATATTACTGCCCGCTAAAGTACTTAAGCCTCTCAGCTCAAGCGTTAGGCCTGTGTTTTAGCGCTGATGGTCTAGGATTCTATTCCCTGATGGTACCATGGAGTGGATCATAACATCTATTTTATTATTCATACCACTTCAACCTCCGTAGGTTAGACACAATCATAACATTCATAACCTATACTTTAATAATAGCCTTTAAAAAAAGGAAAGCACATAAAACAGCTGCCTTAAAACTCAGATAGAAGCACTGACGAACTAAATCACCCAAGCCTGGTACATAAATGAAAAGCAATAAACAGAGCAGGGACTGATCCCTGGAGAACCTCAGTTGTGATGCGCTGTTGAAGATGAAAAGCTATCTGTGTAAACAAATTGTTTATGGTCTGTTAAACAAAAGCAGAACCAATGGAGTGCAGCAGATGTACTTCCATCTTAGATCTCAATCTTATGAAGAAATGTGTGGGCCCAATCCCATAACCCTTATTCACAAGACCAGTTCCCCTGCAGTCATCAAAGCCACTCAAATGAGTAACAGCTTGTAACGGGGTGCACTCACCTCTTGTGAGCACCCCCTTGGCTGAGTGCGCACCCGCACACGCTCTCTCTCTGTCCCTCCTCTGGAGACAATGTCTTCGCCCTCCTGGGTCTTCCTGGCTACAGCTCTCCAGCTGGGCCACTCTAGTTCAGTTCCCCCCTCTGGGGTGCCGCACTGTCCAGGCCACTTCCCCCAGTGGCTAATGGGGGGGGGGGGACCCGGACCAGTCCACTACTCCAGGTCCCAGCCCAGGGACCCTGTAGATAGCAGCTATCTGCTGTGTCCCTTTATCTGAGTCACACGGCTGCTCTAATTCCCTGGGCCAATTCCCTGGGCCATCTTCACCCTTACCTCAGGGCCTTGTTCTGATGGAGTCCCCGCAACCAGCTCAGGGCTCCTTCTTGCTCTCCCTGGCTTCTGGTAGCACTACCTTGCCCGAGGTCCTGTAGCTCTGTCAGCCAGCCACACATCAGCCACTCCAACAGCTCCAGCAAGGAACTGAACTCCCGATGGCCCTACAGCTCTTCTTATACTAGGCTGCTGGGCCCTGATTGCCTGTGTCCCACACACCCACTCTAGGCAGCTTGGAGGACCCTCTCCATTGCCCTTTTTGAGGTGGGGTGTGGCAGGGCCATGAGGCCTCCAGCACAGAGCCTCAGAGGCTCTGGTATACCCTGTCACATGGCTACATAGTTTGGCATTTTTGATCTGATCCAACTCCCTGACATTTGGATGAGTTTCTTTGTGACCAGTGCTATCAAAGTCTACAGAGGAGCTGCAGCAAACAGCGAGAGTTGGATGGAGTCACTGAGCTTGCATGGACTTCATATTTCACAGTTTTTTATTACAATACTCCAGATTCAGCTTAATCGAGAGGGGCCAATCCGAAGCCCATTGAAGTCAATGACAGTCCTTCTATTGACTCCGGTGGGCATTGAATCAGGTCTTGCAAGTAAGAACCAGGACGATAGACATAGGCTGACCTAATTAGGGATTCAAACCTTTTGTGAGATGCAGTAGCACTAAGCTAGATGTCAGCTTTCTCAAAGCTCAGGGTTACTCCTCTATACCGTCTTGGCTCTGTCCCATCCCTACAGCTGGCCTTCAACTCTGAACCGAGGTGCTCAGATGTCAGAGCAATGGGCATGCTTAAACGTGTACAGAATGGGAACACTGAGACATCACTGTATAGGTGCTTGGATTCCATGGTAACAAGCATGCCTAAATACTTACAGACATCCCTATGTTCTTTTTAATCAACTCTTTGGCTCATTTTCATTACCCAGCCATTTCCAGTGTACTTTTCGACAACATCATTACGTTCAGACAACATCATTACGTTCAACCTTGGATTCCATCATTTATCTTAGAAGTTGATATTTCCAGGGTTGAGACAACAGCTGTACCACGCTGAGCACTAGAGAAATAAAACATCTGCTGACTTGGCGCACTCATCTGGATAGATGGGAGTCATGGGGGAATCTAGCTAACAGCCCATGATGCGTCTTTATGCTCACCTGGCCGCCTTTATGGCATCTTTTATTGCATTACCCTGGCCTGCTTTGTCGCTTCAGTTTTTAAACCCAGTGACCCCTTGGCTCTTCTTGTTTACAGGTTCGCAATAATCGGTAACATTATTACATATTGGGGGCGGGGGGAACACACCAGGAAGAGCTGCAATCTGGCTGTGGCTTTAGGAATGGGATTTATACAAAGCCATAACATAAAATTATAGATGAAATAAAAGAAATGTTTTGAGACCATTCTCCCGCTGATCATTTAACTAAATTTTAGTGTTTGCAGCCACCCCATGGGGCCTAATTATAGCGGCCTCTGCAGATGTATACCACAACAACAACAATCAGCTCTGTCTTCTAATTGAGGAAGTATAAATAAGGATTTGGGATCATGAAGCAGTAAAACAAAAATCTAATAAAGGATGAAAAATAGGACACTCCGGTTTTAATAACATGTGTAACTGATGTTAAGAAGTAAATAACAAAAATAAGACTAGGCGTGTATTGTTCAAAATTTGACCACAATGGTAAATTGTCAAGAGGGTTTGCTTAATCCAGATATTTGTCTGAAGAAAGAATGGCAAAGATATGAAAATGCTAAGGGTTTAATATCTTATCTGGGATATATTATGTATATGAAAAAGCCAACCATCCTAATTACATCTGAAGTTGATGACATTTATCTTATTGCTAAATGAAGGCCAATGGCAGATACAGGGGAGACCATGCCAAACTGGCTCTTGGCAATTTTCAAATGTGTCTGTAAGGACATTGTCTAAATATCTCCAGAAGCAAGAGAGTGTGTCACAGGGCAAATCCAATCCTGATAAGCAGGAAATTGTAAATGTTTTTTTTCCCTCATCTGTTTTCTTGTTATTAGATGTGCAGTGGTGTTACACCTCTATGCACTGTCTTTCAGCAACGTGGTGATCCCTGTTAACAAAGGAAGCTGTGGGCAGTGATATTGGAACAATTTTTATTGGGGGTGGGGGGGGGTGCTGAGAGCCATTGCACAAAACTGTAAACCCTGTATATGATGGAAATCACTTCAAGCCAGGGGTTTCATGCTTCACGAGGGAGACTTTCCACAGGCACAAATAGCATTTAGCCCCTTTCAGTATTCAGTGGAATTAGGTGCCTAAATGCCATCTGTGCCTTTGAAAAAAACTCTCTCTCCCTAGGCATGGAAATTGTATTTCAATTCTTAGCTAATTATTCCTCTCAAACCTCCTGAGAAATCCAGGAAGTATTACCTGAATCTTACACTTTGTAAATTCTGTGAAGCCATTTTATATTCAAGACTGTTTCTTTTTTTCAAAGCCTTCAAAACAACAAAAGTAATTACAAAGAAACAAAAGACAAAGTGAAGTGAAAACTAAAGGATCTAGGGTAATATTTTCAAAAGCACAAGGAGCCTAATTCTCAAGAGGACTAAGCGACTTTGACACTTTCAGAAATTTTACTCTGGGTACCTTTGGTCCCTCTGACAATCCCAGCCTTGATCTGTAGGTTCTCAGGAAAGCTCATGTCACTGACGTGCAGAAAAGAGCCACAAATCCAACACTCGGTCAGTTCATGGGAATTATTTCTGTGTCTCCAAGGCACAATCACAGTGGTATCTAAGCACCACCCAAATGTGGCTTGTGACAAACTATCGTTATCGTCCACATGATAGAGAAAGAGTCTGATCCTGCACTCTAGAAGCCAACAGAAGTTTTGCCGTTGACTTCAGCAGGAGCAGAATGGGGCCATACAGGACAAACGACAGAACTGTGTAGCTATAATACCAACAAAAGCATCATAAACCTAGAGATTAAAGCTCCTGTGGCTGGTAACCTAGGGTGGAATTCTAGACCCAATGTAGCTACAGAGCCCTGTAAGTATGCCTGTATTTCTCTTTCACATGCCACCCGCAAATCTGACCTCTTGATCCAGGCCCTGAATCTGCACAGGGTCCCCATTCCTGCTTCTGCTGCCTCTCTCTCTCCACAATTATTGTGCAGCAGTGTGTGTGCATCTGTGTCAGTATGTCTGTATGAGACTGTCTCAGTGTGTATGTGTTTGTCTCTCTGTAACTTTCTGTCACACACACTGATTATCTCAGACCCTATAGAGGATCCCTGATGCATCACACAAAGCTCCCACTGCCGCTCAAGAGTCTCTGCTTTTACACTGCTGGAGCAAAATAGCAGTGGTGACAGCAGTAATTAGCTGGATCTCATAATCCCCAGGTGTGATATCACACCTAGGAATTCAGAGGGGGTTTAAACACAGTTTACAAAATGCACTTTGCTTATGGCAATAGCAGCTAACTGGGAATGGAGGATATTTCTTTCCAAATCAATTAGCATTTTAATTTCATTTCTCTCTATTTTTTCCCCACTTTTACATAGTGGAAAATTCCTCAGAGAGAATTTCTGGAGGCTTGACAAACTCAGCCAGATCCTCTCCTGTCCTTGTTCTAAATACATTGGACCTGCCTGTATCAACAAATACCATGGACAGTACTAACTGCTTCTTACTTTGCTTCCCTTTGTTCTGCAACTGTGAAGCACAGAGATAAAGAGCAAAATAACACCCAGTATTAATATTCTAATTAGCACTAAACAGATTGCTTAACACACTCAAATATACCCTGTTCTGTGACCTTAACCCTGTCCGACTTGTTTGTAGTCATTCACATTTCAGCTTCGCTGTTAGTTAGTGGATAAAACAGAGTCTACTGGAAGGAAATAGGTAGGGAAGTGGGGGGGAAAAAACTCTGGTTAGCTGATGTTTCCAGTACAGCAGAAACAGCTACAAAGGCTAACAACACACAAAACAAAACCATGACTTTCCAGCAACTTTCATAGCCAAAGAAATTCAGGCTTAAGGCACAGATTCCACCCTTAACTCTAGGGACTGGCAGACCCTGAATGCAAGATCAGAGCTTTATTCTGAACATAGTTCTTTTGGTTAGTTCAACATGAACACGTGATAACTGGCTTCATAGGTGTCAGCTTACTGCACAATCAAGTAAGGAAGCTTACTCTCCTTCTTCCCAATCTTATAGTGTGATCCATGATCCCGGAGCGTCCACAATCCAACGTTCTTCTTATTATAGTGTAAAATGTAAGTGCCTGAGTCCCACTTTCAAGAAACTTAGGGCATGGTATGGCAATGCACACCACAGGGGTGTACACTGTAGAACACGCTACCACGTTGAACTCTGTGTATTGATGTAATCCTGTTTGAAACAGTACTACATTAATGTACACTAGGAACCTTTTAGAATGCGTCAGCAGGGTCTACATGGGGGAGTTAGAAGGCAACACTTTAGAGCGCTCTACAATTTACACCCCTCTGGTGTAACCCTTACGCACCCTTGTGCCCTTTGCTATTGGCACCAAGAAGTTTCCCAGAATCAGATCCTGAAGACTCTTGGCATCTCCAGAAGTTGCCCAGGCCCCTAATAACTAATTATTATCTTGCCTTTTTTTTTTCTTTTTAGAACACAGTTTTGTGTTTTCAATTAACCACTGGGGAAAAACACTTAGAACTCAATAGAAACAAGTAGAGCCAACCAATATACCTTAGTAGAGTGGATGTGCAATAAACATTACTATGGAGTTCCTAATTAAGCCGATAGAGAGGATTCAGAAGTGGGCTGAGCCCTAGGGGTAGGCTGAGGTGAGTCCATCCCAAGTTACTGGCTATATGGTGGGACCCTTTGTACAATGTGACTGCACAGTGGGAATAAAAACAAATAAAAGCACTTACTTTCTACCATCCTTTGTAAGCACTTCAAGGCAGGGACTGCTGTTCACTAGGGGCTTCTCCGGTTCCTAGCAAGATGGGGTTCCACTCACAGTTGGGGCTGCTGAAAGGGAATTATAACAAGGTAACAAAATTGGAATTTGCCCCAAGACACGAGGCTAATATCTAAATTTACAAAACAGTGTGGCTTGACCTTTAATCACAAACTAGTCATCTAAATCTAAATGCGGGGGGGAAACAGGCATCTCCTACCTATTTTCCCTTGTAACACAGCCCAGTATAAACATTTCACTACCCTTTCCAGAGCTGTGGGCAACAGAAGCTCCTTGTCTAAGAAACAGAGCATGACTAGAGGATGTTTGCCATGCTATTCCAAGCAACAAACTGGCATTTCCACTCTCCCTAAGTGTTGGATGACAAGCTTAGCACCCGTCTAAACCAAGAGTTGCTTGATTCACCCCCGTAACTTGCGCACGTGGAAATGAGCAAGGAGATTATAAACTTGCTCAGATTAATCCACATGCAGGTGATTAACAGATTAGCCAGCTAATTTTTTGTTTGTGTGCGTGACTGAATATAGTTAACTTCCTTAATGCCTCCAGAAGCACACTGTCCAGGTAAAATAGGAGCTTATTTGCTCCTATACCCCCTCCTTTTCTTTTCTATATATAGAAGGGTATATAGCCTTGGACTTCTTTGTACTGCCAGGATATTATAATGAAAAAATAAAGTCTTAGAAATAGAAGCACAGCATTAGGCAGATGGCCGAGGTCCTTTCTGTATTTGTTTTACAAATTAACTTAAGTCCAAATTAGACAGTTTTAGTCACTGAATATCCAATTTCTTTCTCCCCCCAACAATATTACATTTTTCCCCCTGTGGGTCATTACTATATAGAGTCCCAGATGTTCAATTCATACTCGCAGAAGGGGAAATACAATAAAGGGCAGTTTTCAGCCCCACTTTATGGGTCCATTGTTTAGTTACGAGAGATCAAATCTCTTGAAAGGGGTTTATAGGTAGTAAATGTGGCTCCTTTGATACTGTTTTCAAATTATTGTCACAAAGAATTACCAGCAGTTGTGTGTTCCATGTAAGGAAATCAGAGTCAAGCGACTGGAATGGTAAAGAGCTCGACTCAGAAAAGCACTTAAGCACATGCTTAATTTAAAGCAGTTGCTTAAGTCATGCTGAATTGCTGAATCGGGGCTGGATGGGTGAATTTATGAGGCTATTAAGACAGCTAATTATTAACATCTTGGTTGAAGAGAAGACTAAGTGGGGGAAATGATAGCTGTCTACAAGTATCAGAGAGGAAAATTAGCAAATTGGGGGGATGTGTTAGGATACAGTTACGCAAAAGTGCATTTCATTTGGATGTCAGAGAACACTCTGTTTTACTGTTCTGTGTATTACAGCCAACTGTGGAGTAACCATTTAAGGACAGTGGAGGGAGCTGACTCACCAGAGATATTTAAAACTAGACTGGACAAAGCAATAGCAAATGACCTTAGAGAATAATCAAAAACCTGCATTCAAACCACAACTCCCTCACCCACACTGTATGTGGAAGATGATCAGAGTTAGATACATCTCTGGTCTCTATAATGGGGCAGAACCAAACCAAACCTATGGAAAGTTCAGCTTTGAAGCACAGAGCTTAGATTCCTCTCTAGTTCTGGTTTATTAGCTATTATTGTTTATACGACAGTAACAGCTGGAGGCTGCAGCCGAGCTCAGGGCTGCATTGCAGTAGGCTCTGAACAGACATATAGCAAGGGACAGTCCCTTCTCTGAAGGGTTTATGTCTAAATAGACAATACAGACACAAGGTGAGAGAGCGGGAGGATCATCATCCCCATTTTAAAAATCAGGGAACTGAGGCACAGAGAGAGAAGGGTCTGTGGCAAAGCAGTGAACATAATACTGATCTCCTGACTCTCAATCCAGTGCCTGCTCCCAATCCACTCCCTCTCTGCTTTGGGCAGCTTCAGAAGTCAGAGAGCAGATGAGAAGATGACAGCAGGATCCAAAAATAATCTAACTCCTTTCATTGTATAGGACCATTCAACTTCTCATTTCCAAGAATGTCTCATCCACCTGGCCCTGGTATATCTGCGGTGATGGTGTTTGTGCAAGGCCATCAAATGGTTTCCAGAGACGCGGACAGGCAGCAATTTCTTAAGTACAAAACAAGTCGATGTGATTTCAAACATTTGGCAAGGAGCAGGTACACCCTGGCAGTATGTTAAATTCATTATTCAACATATCCCAAAGAGCGTGACATGCCAAAGTGACCATTTATACTGTGTTTACCTTCAGTCAGGAAAGCTACTATTAACACAGGGCCTTGTCATCTTAAGAAATATGCCCCATCAATAGGGGTGCTGGAAAAATTTGTATAGTGGGGGTACTGAGAGCCACTGAATCAAACATCAGCGACACCATCAAGGGCTCATTCACCTGCATATCTACCAATGTGATATATGCCATCATGTGCCAGCAATGCCCCTCTGCCATGTACATTGGCCAAACCGGACAATCCCTACGCAAAAGAATAAATGGACACAAATCAGACATCAAGAATTGTAACATTCAAAAACCAGTAGGAGAGCACGTCAGTCTCCCTGGACACTTAATAACAGACTTAAAAGTGGCCATTCTTCAACAAAAAAAACTTCAAAAACAGTCTTCAATGAGAAACGGCAGAACTGGAATTAATTTGCAAACTTGACACCATCAAATTAGGCCTGAAGAAAGACTGGAAGTGGCTGGGTCACTACAAAAAGTAATTTTTCCCTCTGTTGATATTCACCCCTTCTTGTCAACTGTTGGGAATGGGCCACTTCCACCCTAATTGAATTGGCCTCGTTAGCACTGACACCCCCCACTTGGTAAGTCAACTCCCATCTTTTCACGTGCTGTATATTTATACCTGCCTACTGTATTTTCCACTCCATGCATCTGATGAAGTGGGTTATATCCCACGAAAGCTTATGCCCAAATAAATTGGTTAGTCTCTAAGGTGCCACAAGGACTCCTCGTTGGTTTTATGGATACAGACTAACACGGCTACCCCTCTGAAACCTGAACCAAACTGTAAACCCTGTATATGATGGAAACCACTTCAAGCCAGCTGGTGCAGCAGCTGGTTCCAGCACCTATCCTCACCAGCGGGGGTGAAGCAGTAAGAACAGAGGTGAAATCTCTGCACCTCTCCCTCCTTCTTTAACAGGGAAGTGGTAATCATGTATCAAACGATACCAGCCAATTAGAGCTCGATTAGCCTAGCTCTGCTGGATGTTGCAGCTATTAGAAATATTTGTAGGGAAGAGTGTGGAAATTTCCATAGAGAAAACAGAGGCCTTGTCATCACTGCTAAGAAAGGTGCATTTTTTACTTCTGAGTAACTAACACATGCGAGCTATCCTGAGGCAAAATCATCATCAAGACACGACACTTTGGTTTTACCTCAAGATAAACTGAGAGAGGTCAAGCCCAGGCGGAGGGAGAGTGCTGACCTGGTGAGTTTACCTCATGTCAAAATGGAAGTGCCTTGTCTTCACTGTGTTTTTACGCCAGAACAGCACATGAGCATTAGTTACCATGAGAATTTTTTTAAAGCACCTTTTTAGCAGTGAAGATAAGACCTAAGAACCAGCTGAGCATTGATACTTTCCCTTAAACAAAGACCTGAATGGAAAATAGCGACATTATATGCAAACAAAGCAACAGCATGTGTGAAGGCAAATAGCTGGGAAAGCTGAGGAATGAAAGGTCAATGACAGGAGAATGAGTCAACATGGATTTCTAGTCTCTGACCATCATTCCCGCCAATGGCTGAACGTTCTGACTTGCTAATTTCAATTGAATTGCAACTGAACCTTTCTTTCTACCTTTTCTCTCCCCCCCACCCCTCCAAATGGACCCTTTAATTTGCGTCAATTTCCTACATAGCAGGAGCTTATTTTCCTCCGACAGCACTAATTAAGGATCATTACAGCACACTCTAGTTAGAATAGTCACCTTCAAGACAAGGAGCTGCCCATTTGTTTGTGTCCCTTGTATGATGCCCAGTATACCTGCCCCATAACAGGAGTTTGTACAGCACCTAGCACAGTGAGGCTCCAATCTTACTCAGCTTGAGCTAGCCCACTAAAAATAACAATGTGGATGGCACAGCACTGCAGTGGCTCAGGCTAGCTGCCCAAGCACAGACCCGGGGGGCTGAGGGGGGGGGGTCAGGTGGGTTTGGACTCAGGCAGCTAGCATATCAATTCTTTTGTCTTCCTCATTTTCAAGCCCCCACCCAAATTTCACCCATTTCACAGCAGCAATTTTTCTCTAAAATGGGCCTTGCTTTCACGGACAATAGTTCTGTTGCAGTGTGTACATTTCATAAAACAAGGGGGCCAATTTGAATTTGCAATGTAATGTGAAAATGCCCAAACTCTGAGCACCTCAGGTTTCATTGTGACTATTTTACAGCTGACACTAAAAGTGGTGGATGTGATATATCTTGACTTTAGCAAAGCTTTTGATACGATCAAGTCTTGCCAGCAAGTTAAAAAAGTATGGATTGTATGAATGGACTATTAGGTGGATAGAAAGCTGGCTAGATCGTTGGGCTCAGCAGTAGTGATCAATGGCTTGATGTCTAGTTGGCAGCTGGTATCAAGCGGAGTCTGTTCTGGGGCCAGTTTTGTTCAACATCTTCATAATGATCTGGATCATGGGATGGATTGCACCCTCAGCAAGTTCATGGATGACACTAAGCTGGGGGGAGAGGTAGATATGCTGGAGGGTAGGGATACAGTCCAGAGTGACCTAGACAAATTGGAGGATTGGGCCAAAAGAAATCCGATGAAGTTCAATAAGGATAAATGCCGACTCCTGCACTTAGGATGGAAGAATCCCATGCACTGCTACAGGCTGGGGACTGACTGGCTAAGCGGCAGTTCTGCAGAAAAGACCTGGGGATAACAGTGGATGAGAAGCTGGATATGAGTCAACAGTGTGCCCTTGTTGCCAAGAAGGCTAACAGCATAATGGGCTGCATTAGTAGGAGCATTGCTAGCAGATCGAGGGAAGTGATTATTCCCCTCTATTTGGCACTGGTGAGGCCACATCTGGAGTACTGCCAGGGCCGGCACTTCCACTAGGCGACCCTAGGCGGTCGCCTAGGGCGGCAGGATGTGGGGGGCGGCATTTTGCCGCCCTCTGCGGAATTTTGGCAGCGAAGGGCTTCTTCCGCTCCGGGTCTTCGGCGGAAATTCGGCAGCGGGTCCTTCACTCGCTCCGGGACCTGCCGCCAAAGTGCCCCGAAGACCCAGAGCGGAAGGACCCCCGCCGCCGAGAACGCAGCTTCAGAGGAGGAGCTGCCGCCGATTACTGTGGAGTAGCGCTGCCACCTAGGGCGGCAAAAACCCTGGCGCCACTCCTGAGCACTGCATCCAGTTTTGGGGTCCCCCCACTACAGAAAGGATGTGGACAAATTGGAGAGAGTCCAGCGGAGGATAACGAAAATGATTAGGGGGCTGAGGCACATAACTTATGAGGAGAGGCCGAGGGAACTGGGCTTATTTAGTCTGCAGAAGAGAAGAGTGAGGGGGGATTTGATAGCAACCTTCAACTACCTGAAGGGGGGTTCCAAAGAGGATGGAGCTCAGCTGTTCTCAGTGGTGGCAGATGACAGAACAAGGAGCAATGCTCTCAAGTTGCAGTGGGGGAGGTCTAGGTTGGATATTGGGAAACACTATTTCACTAGGAGGGTGGTGAAGCATTGGAATGGGTTACCTAGGGAGGTGGTGGAATCTCCATCTGTAGAGGTTTTTAAGGCCTGGCTTGACAAAGCCCTGGCTGGGATGATTTAGTTGGCGTTGGTCCTGCTTTGAGCAGGGGGTTGGACTAGATGACCTCCTGAGGTCTCTTCCAACCCTAATCTTCTATGATTCAATCAACTGTCAGCATCAGAGAATCTGTCAATCACATCTCCATAATAGCTTAATATGTCAGAGAAAAGCCTACAATGCATCTTCACATGGAGACACTTCAATACAAAAATTTCATTTTCAGATGATCAATAAAAATATGCAAAATCCTAAATTATTAAAATTTTATTCTATTTAGTCATCTCAAATTACAGAGTGTAACAAATGTTTTTTTCTTTATTTGGGAAGTGGTGCATATTAGCATATTTTTAAAGGCACCTTGAAAGATGTCATTTCTCATTGACTTGTTCTCTAAACACTCTCTAGTTAGCACTGCATTCCATTAGGAGATTATTAAAACCTAAAACACACACAGGGGATTTGCAGACACACTCCTATTTTGAACTTGCATTTTCAATTAAAAGTAAATAAAAACTCCTGAAAAGATGGGAACAAAGGGTACAATAGATCTCAGTGGACTCTCTTCCAATCAGCAACACAGACTCAATGGAGCATTATATTTGGGGCTTCACATGTGAAGAAATATTGCATAGCTTGCAAAACTGAAGATTGCTCAGTTTCTGGTGGTTTTGTTGAAATCCCCATTGCTGCATTGTTGAAATCAATGTACTTTTGCCAGAAATACAAATAAAACAGAGAATTTAGTGTTGATTTTTTTTAATATTTCAAAAGAGAGGCCAAATTCTACAGGCCTTTCCAAGCTGCTACTGCCTTTCAAACCATATTAACCTCTGAAGATTTCAGTGAGGGCTGTGTGGAACATTTTTTTTTTTTAAGTTTCAAAATTTGATGAAATATTGACAACGTTTATGATGATTTTTGGGGGGATGAGTATAATATTTCCCCCCAGCTCTGGATATAAGTGAAAACAAACCCAGCCTGTACAAAGTTGTTGTATATTTGAGTTTAGAAAGAATAAAAATATCCTGTCAAGTGTTCTCATCTTCTGCTGTAAGAAATATGAAATCCCTTCTTAGCGTAAACTCAACCGATCATCCCATTCAGTTGTGTTTTAATTCAGGTGCTGACTTCCGTTGTTCACTCTATAACATACTACTGTTAAAGAAGCACTCAACAATGCTGCAACTGAGTTAAAGAGAAGGGTGTTTGTCAAGTCTTCCATAACATTGCTTAGACTCCAACACAGCAAAGCAATTAAGTGCCTTATTCAACAGAAATGGATATAAGCATAGGCTTAAGACCTGATCTAATGCCCAGTGAAGTCAACAGGAGTCATTCTATTGACTTCACTGGGTTTTGCATCAGTTCCTTAAACTGTAGCATGTCTCCTCAGTGAACTGGCTACTGGAAACATATCAAACCTGTCCTCCACTCTCTCACTGACTTTCTATAGAATATCAAATCAAGTTCAAAGTCTCTGTCCTTATCTTCCGGGTACTCCATATCCCAGACCTAGGGTATCTAAAAGAACAGCTAAAGCTGCAGGACAAAGACCACGTTCGATAGCTTCACTCCTCTGGTACAATAGAATTTCCTACAATAAGGATAAAATTGATCTATGAAGGACACAGAGCTTTGTCTGGCCTTGGCTTGGTAAGTGCTGCCAACACCCAAATGCAAAAAAGAAATCCCTTGGACCCAGGAAGGAGCACTTGGGAATTCCTCCCATGGGGTACACTCAAGCCCTTTCACCGCCTCCTCCCGGGAAGAGTGGAGAAAGAAAACAAACGAAATTAGCTGTTGCCACCAGCTAATCAAACAGCATACGCACAAACCTCTTAGGACACCAAAAATCCAATCCTGTTCTTAAAAAAGGTAAATTTTATTAAAAACAAAAAGGAAAAAAATACATCTGGAACTTAGTCTTCTGCTAGATTTTAAAAGAGCTATTCCAAAAATGAAGCACCCAAACTAGCTTTCTTGGGGGTTCAGCTTAAAGGTTACAAGCAAACAAAAGCATCAGGGGTTAGCACAGAGGAGATCCACAAGCCAAAAATAAAAAATAAACCTGATTGTGTCTAACTAAACATTCCCTATCCAAATAATTTCCTCTAGATATGGAAGATGAATTTTCATACCCGGTTCAAGCCTTACACAGCATTGCTGTTCTGTGTCTCCTTCTCCGGAGAACAACAGACAAAGGGAAAGTTTCTTTCCCAATTTTAAAAGTTCTAGCCTTCCCATTGGCTCTTTTGGTCAGGTGCCCACTCCTTTTCTTTTACCTGTGGGCTTGTTAACCCTTTACAGGTAAAGCAAGCAGAGAACAGATACCAAGAGGGATTTTACAGCTAACTGGCTGGCTGGGTGTTCAACAAAGGGAGCTCCTCCCACTTTATTGATCACAGGAAGCTTAGACCATTGATACTTAGTAAATGGAACCTGTGTCCCTAGTTTGGCATCGTTTTTTTAAAATGGCAGCTGTAGTAACTCCTAGTAGAATGTAATAGGCAAAAGGGGACATTTTACAGGTGGGAAACTGAGACTCAGAGAGCCAGATTTCCAAAGTTATTTATTCCTAAGTGCCTGTTTGAAAATCTGGTCCTTATGGGCCTACGTCCCATTTACTTTCAGTGAGACCTAGGCTTCTATGTCGCTTTTGAAAACAGGAGTTAGACACTTAAGTACCTTTGTGAATCCCACCCTTAGCAACTTGCCTGAGGTCACACAGGAGAGCAGCGAACAGAACACTCTGGGCTCCCCAAGTCCCCCACTAATACACTGACTACTGGGCCATCCTTCCTCTTTAAACTGCACACGTTCTGGAAGCAACATGCATTTGAATACACTAGGTCTAATGGTTCTGTTTCTGTAGGATACAGTTCTTATTGAACAGGAAGATGTCTGCATAGCTATTTCCTTTTCTGGATCAGACTCTTGAAGTCAAACAGACAAAGACAAATGTGTGTATTTCCCCCTCCATCTATCACATATCTGTTAATTGCTCATTATCCAGCTAACAGTTAAATCTGATGGATTTGTTAATAAAGATAAAAAAGCCAGATGTCCCTCTCTTGCCTGTAGACAAGACTGTTGATTTTGGCATATTGCATTTCAAAATTTTGCTTTGGTTTTATGATCGCAAAAGGTGCCCTGAATGGTTCTTGTTTTTCATGGCGACAGAAATGATAGTGCAGTTAAGATAAATTTGAAACTTTGACATTCAGGACTAAACAAATACGCCTTAATGACTATACCTCCCACATGCCTAATTGTTTGTCTTTAACATGTAGGAGACATATGTGGAACAATTCAGAAAAATGGGCTTAATAACAAACAGTATTTTATTATTACTACTACTCCATTGTTTAGTTCTAGCTTTAGTTTTAGAATCATCATAAGACAGTTGTGTCCAAGATGTCCTGTCCCATCTATGCTATGAGATAATTCACATCAAGATCCAAAGAGGGACTGGACATTGTATGGACAACAAGAAAATCCAGAGTTATGACAACTAATACTAAGAACAGTTTTGAAGGGGGATGAATAAACCGGTTACTAACTATTAAGGATTGGGATGGGACTTTAATGGGGAAGAGATTATCCCTCTACTTGCTACATCAACGTTCCTTCCACCGTCCTCTGAAGCAGATGCTGGACACTGGTGGTGCCAAGATCCTGGACTAGATGGACCACGGGTCTGATCCAGTCTGGCCGTTATTCTTTTATCATGGGTGCCCATACTGGGCAGACAGCTGTGCACTGGCCATGGTTATGAGTCACAGGCATCATCCAAGAGTAAGATTAAGGGGGAGAAAAAATGCAACTCAGCTCCTCCTCCAGCTCTCCCTCCTGCAATGTGCACTGTCGGGTAGATGCCTGTAGACAAGACTGTTGATAGTGGCATATTGCATTTTAAAAGTCTGCTGTGGTTTTGAGATCACAAATGATGCCCTGAATGGTTCTCATTTTTCATGGCCACAGAGATGATAGTGCAATTAGGGTGTATTTGAAGCTCTGACACCCAGGAATAAACAAACATTCCTTCATGATTAAACCTCCCACATGCCTAATTGTTTGTCTTCAACATGTAGGAGAAACACGTGGAGCAATTCAGAAAAATGGGCTAAACAACCAACAGTATTTTTTTTATTATCACTACTCCATTGTTCTTGATGAAAGCCTGACTTTTTTTAAAAAAGTGGTTTCCAAGGTGAAAACAGTAATTGCAAAATCTTGCAAGAGATTTAAATGGTTTTCAGTTCCCCCGATATTTGCAACGCAGTAGAAACTATCATTACTTAAACAAAAATATTATATAATAGAGGGTAAAGCTCAGCTAAAAAAAAATAATCAAGTGTGTGCTTTTCTCCCATATTCTGAATAGTAAGTTACACCGTGACAAATGAAACAGAGACAGAGAGCTGCATGTCATGGTGACAGATTAGGTGAGATTAGAGAGAGTGGTTAGACTAGAGAAAGACAGTCTGACCCAAATCCCTTTCAAGACAATGGAAGTCTTTTCATTGACTGCACTGAGCTTTGAATCAAGCCTAGAAACAGGAGAGAGGAGATTTCAATCAGTGAGGCACTGGTAATATTTGATGTGATTATAATGCACTTGTGATCCTTCAAATGGATCAAAGTCTCCGAATGTTCCCAATCTAGTTTGGGAATGAATTCATATCATGCAAACCTGAGGCCAAACCCTGCAGTCCTCTCTCAAATCAAAACTCCCACTGAAGTCAGTGGTAATCTCCCTGAGTGAGAGCTTCAGAATTTAGCTGCTCCTGAGCTACTAAACAGGGAGACAGGCATCTGTCATTAAGTCTTTTGTCCTCAGCATCCACAGCTACCCAGAAGTGCGCATAAAACTTTCCTTCCAGATGTGAAAGTATCTTAACTCCATTAAAATGCCAAATAAAAGGATTCTGAGGCCAAATCCTCAGCTGGGGTAGAGTGATGTAGCTGCTTGGTAGTCAATAGACTGCTGCTGATTTACAACAGTGGAGGATCTGGCCCTTGTGTGTCCATCAGAACTATTCCACCACAATGCTAACGCCACTCAGGTGCTCAGATACGATGACAAAACACACAATATCAATAAATACTCAGGCAGCTCGATCAGTGATTGGGAAAAAAAATAGGTAAAGAGTAGAGAAAGCTACTGAAGGCTGGCACCCAAATAGCCTGCATTAGGTTACCTTCCTGGACATGCTGCCAGTGACATCTGTTTGATAGGAGACGCCTAAGGTTTTGCTGCCCATATGATGAATGGGCAGAAATGAGTTTTTGCAAGTGCCTAGCTGGCTGAATTCCTGTAGTATCATTTTAATGCTGCTGAGATTTAATTGTTTTGTTAATGGTGTGCTAGGGGGCTGCGAGCCTTGGATAGGCATCTTTTTAGTTATTATTTAAATCTCAATAAATAAGTCACTGACAATGTCCATAATTAAGAATGCAACAACAGCTTGAATTACTTGTTTCTCCCATAGTTTTGGGAGGAGGCATCTAGGAGGTTGGACTCAATCTAGGGGAAGAAACAACCTCACAAAATTTAGAGGGAATTATCCTTTGATGGAATTGAGGAAATGCTTTCAGCCAGAACATCACATTTAGCACAATCATGGTTTTCCTTACAGTTTAAGCTGTAGACTTTGCTTCCTGTGAATGGGTTTTGCATTCAGAATCTCAATAACCTGGAGCTGCCTGAAAACGCAGGTTCCCAAATTATCATGCAGCATTTCCTTTGCTGATCTAATGTTGTACCTTTTGTATTCTCAATGATCCGAAGGACCCAAGGGCTTCACCAGCTGGCCTCCAATTAGATGCAACAGTAAAAGTATTGGCAGACTAATGGCTTGGCAGCTGCATCCTGTGCTGCTAAATGGGAAATTCAAGTAGGAGAAGGCACTCCTGCAGAAAGAAAGGGTGGGCAAATACCAGCACCTCCATTCAGACCAGCATTTGAGTCAGAGATGGGGACACCAATAGGCAAAGGTTGTAGGGTGAGAATAATAGACTTAGATTCTAAAGCCAAGAGGGACCATTATCATCTAGCCTGACCTCCTCTATAGCACAGGCCATAGAACTTCCCCAAAATAATTCCTAGAGCAGATCTCTTAGGAAAGCATCCAGTCTTGATTTAAAAATGGTCAGTGATGGAGAATCCACCACAATCCTTGGTAAATTGTTCCAATGGTTAATTACTCTCTCCATTAACAATTTATGCCTTCTTTTCCATCTGAATTTGTCTAGCTTCAACTTCCAACTTCACTGAATTGTGTTATACATTGGATCTCTGCTAGACTGAAGAGCCCATTATTAAATATCGTTCCCCCAGGTAGGTATTTATAAACTGTAATCAAGTCACCCCTTAGCCTTCTCTTTGTTAAGCTAAATAGATTGAACTCCAAATATATCCCTAGAAAGCATGATTTCTAATCCTTTAATCATTCGCGTGGCTCTTCTCTGAAGCCTCTCCAATTTATCAACATCCTTCTTGATTTGCAGGTACCAGAACCGGACACAATATTCCATCAGTGATTGGACCAGTGCCAAATACAGCAGTAAAATAATCCATCAACTCCTATTTGAGATTCTCCTGTTTATACCTCCCAGGATTACATTAGCTCTTTTGGCCACAGTGTGACACCGGAAGCTCGTGTTCAGCTGGTTATCCACCACAACCCCCAAGTCTATGCCCTACTGCAGAGCCCTCCATCTCAGAGTGGTTGATTCCTGATTCCACTGAAGCAGGTGGAAGTTTGCCATTGACATCCACAAGATCAGGATTTGATCCTTAGGGAACTATGCCTCTCAACAATCTTGTGAGGTAGGGAAGTATTAACTGCTTCTTCTGTAGCAGAGGAAATTAAAAGACACAGATTGCTGAAGTGGCTTCTCAAAACACACAGAGAGATGGGACCAAACCCCAAGTCTCCTGAGCCAGAGTGACATAATGGTCAACTGGACTGCAGCTCTGGAGACCTGAACCCTGTTCCTGGCTCTGCTGCTAGCCTGCTGGCTGACTGTGGGCAAGTCTCGTCCTCATTCTGTGCCTCAATTTCCCCATTTGTAAAAACAGAAATAATGATCTTGACTTGCTTTGTAGAGCACTTTGAGATCTACTGATGAAAAGAGCTATATAAGAGCTGGGTATCATTATTATTAGTGCTCTGGTTAAAGCATAAGACCTCTTTGTTTCCTTCCTCAAAGGATATCTCAATACTAATAAAGAAAACAAGCTGGGAAATTAATTTAATCTTTCAAGGTTGGCTTGATAAACAAGGAACCTCTGATGATGGACTCTAGCACACAGGCATACATTCTCAGACTACCTTGAGCACTCAGGTCACTCTGACTCATTTTATATCTCTGCCGAGTTGAGCTATATGGTGTCATACAACCAATCAGAGGCAGGAAAGGGCCAACAGCTTATGTTTATTGAAATTCATTCACCAAAATGGCTGTTACACCACATTAAAAGTACACTGAGTGTAATAAAAATTTAATTTACCATTCACAAAGCTTCTCATTTAGTTAAATCAGCTGCATTTCAGTCACATTATCTGTATATTTTTAATGCATTTATTTCTTATATTTTTCCGCAGCTGACTTGAACTAGGCTTCATTTATTCATTTTAATGTAATTTAGATGTATTCTAAGGAGTTGTCCATCGTGTAGCAAGTGTGTTGCCACACTGCCATCTACAGGTAAATCCAAGAACAATATAAATTAGTATTCCTTGGGAATACGTTTCCAATCTAATGCAATGTATAAATTAGAATCTCTTATCTCCTATGTGTCAAAATTTGGATGCAAAAACATGTCTGTAGTTTCATTCAGCCCGTAGGAAGAGTTTAAGGATAGTAGCAAATGTTGTGTGTGGATTCATATCAAAACAACACCCAAATTTCAGAAATGCTTGGGTTTGGAGTTTCAACTCAGGGCCATTCCTACTATCTTCACTTACAAGAGAGCTCTGTAGAAAGAACTTCTACCCTCCAGAAAAATAAACCATGCATTTCTTTTAAAAAATAAGGTGTTTTTTTTCTGGAATTACAGACACGTATTATATTATTATTATTATTAATTAAACATTTATATTGAAGGAGCACTTAGCACCCTATTCAACTAGGCACTGTACAAACATACCGTAAATGGCATCTCTGTCCCAAAGAAGTTGCCATGTAAAAGACAAGACATATCAAGGATATTTTAACATAGACGCACTGTGTGATTATTTGTAGCCAATCAGTTGCAGTTATCGTAACTCCTAAATTATATTAGGACTCAGATTCATCCCAGTGGCTTCAACAGTTACATCAGAGATTTATTTGGCCCTAAGTATTTGAGAAGTATATCCGAGGGAGAATGAGATGATAGCTCTTTCTTTGTGGCATACAAAACAGTGGGTATACTTTTAGGAAATCAAGAGAGCTTTGAAAAGCTTGAGAGAGAGAGAGATGGAAAGTAGCTGAAACAGTAAAAGCTTTGCCAAAAGGATCTTGCTTTAGAACAAACACTATTTTTGCTTTCTAGGGCCCGATCCTGGTCCCAAATGCAAAACTCCTTTTGACACCACTGATGCAGCAGGATCAGGCCTTCAAAGAGATTGCAGAGTAAACCCATTTTAATGTGATGCTACTTATCAGGCATGGTGTTTTATGACACTAGCACTGGATTACCATTATCAGTGATGAAATTCAAGAGGTCTGAAAACAATGAGGCTACTTGCTAGAGTAAGTCTTGCAGGACCAGACCTTTGAAGGAGCAGATATGGAAAAAGTAGTACACATTATTAACTACTGCTCCAATTCTACAAAGATTTGTTCACATACTTAGCGTTATATTCTAGTGCCTTGCAATAACCACATAATTATGATAAATGCATAATAGTATTTTGTAGTTTCAGATTATATTGAATTGACTTTTTTTTTTTTAATTTCATGGTGTCCCTACACAGCAGAATTAAGATTGTTTAGGTGTCCTAACTATGCATTTCTTAACAGGCTTGGGTTGATTTTAATTTTAACCTTAACTCTAAGCTCCCTGGGTTTGTACTGCTCGACTTTGGTATAATTACAGCATCTCTCTAGCATTTTTATCCTTAAGTTATTGATACATACTCAACCTTAACTCTAAATTAATGTATTTAATTATTTAAATTTCACAATCCCTGCTATGGGGCAGGTAAATACTATTATTGCAATTTTACAGCTGGGGAAAGGGAGGAAAGGGAAGTGATTTTGCTCAGAGTCAGGCAGGAAGTCAGTTGCAGAGTTGGAAACAGAACATAGGAGTTCTAATTTCCAGTCCATACCATAAGCACCAGATAACACTCACTCACAAGTTATCTCCCTAAGTTGTCAGCCACGATTATTTGGGGGAATTTATTAGACACTATTTTTTCCAACAGAAACAATGGGGCAAAGCTTCAGCAAGTGTAAATCATCAAAGAAGCTATATCAATTTATATCAGCCAAGCATCTGACACAGAGTTCAGATTTCTAACCACAGGTTTCAGGAGACTAAGACACCCTTGCGGAAGACACCAGGGTATTTAGTATTTCTAACCTCTGGAGTCAAAAGAGGGAGAGATCTAATTCAACGAAGGGTGGGGGAGAATATGGTGTTTTCTTCTTCCACAGAGGATTTGCTTAGTCCATTCTTGCATGAAAATTCATAAAGTTTAAATAAACATGGCAAAGATAGCATATTCATATTACGCTAATGCCAAGAGACTTGACTGACAAGGACAAATGACTTACTTTTTGTGTGTGTAATTTACATTGATTTTAATATATCCTGTCTCATTAATGCCTTGAGCACACATGTATATAGCCCTGCCAAAGACAAACATATACAGCTTCAGATTCCAGCAAGGGCTGGACTACAAACATTGCCCTAAGGACTTTTGAGCCAACCACATTCTTTGAGTTGAGTTAAGTGTGAAAACATGCAGCAGTTATGTTTGCTCCCTTTAAAAGGACTAAGTTGTTCCAGCTAACGATCATGCACATCACAAAGTATCATGATATGAAGTGACACATGTAACGTGTCTTGGAGTATTATTCTCCAAATTACTTCCCTATTTTAAAAAGGGAAGGGACAAAACAGTTTGGTTATTCAATTCGAACAGTGACCAAAATGAACTAATAGCTTTAGGGTAACATTTTGAAAAGTACCTTGGGGCCTTAGAAGCCTAAGGGCTAGACTGGCAAAGGTATTTAGGTACCTAAACATGTATTTAACCATCTAGGATTTACACAAATGCCTACGTGATTTAGGCACCTAACTTCTTGTTATTTCAACACAAATCTGTGCATGGACACTTATTTCAGAGTAAGAATGTCCTGTTTCAATTTTGCTTAAGCTCTTGTGGGTTGTTGTTTTTTTCTGCAGATTTAAATGAAATAACCTCTAATGACAAAAGCACATTTTTGCCAGTATAACTGTCTCTACACAATGCCATGTTAGCATAAAAATGTCATAAAAAAAAATCACATCTTTACCAGATATTGATATCCTAGCAAACATTAGTGTGTTGGTCTGGCATTATTCTCTTTCAGTAAGGGGAATAAGATATCTGTGTACAAAGCACCTTTATACAGGTATAATTGCATCCACATTAAGGCTTATACTTGTATCACTACATTGGTTTAAAAAATAAATAAATCACTCCTCTAACAGACATAGTTATACAGGTAGAACTTCCAAGTATAGACCAGACTTTAATTCCATTTTATTCTATTTTCTCTTTGGATATCATTGACAATTTGCACTCCCTTCTAGAGAATTCTATGAAATCTTGTACTTTGCAATAGCAAAATAAAATAAAATAAAAGCCCCACAATTCATGGAAGGTCTCAGTTTTTATCCGACAACTTAACCCATGGTAAATCATTTTAATGACACTGAAATACAAAAGAGATAAGTTAAGTCTCAGTTGTCATGTTTATCACCTACTTAATGTCAGATGAAAACATTTGTCTTTATGTTCTGAGAATTATGAAAACAGAAAAATAAATGACCCTAGCAAAGTCAGACTTTGCATATTAAAACCCAGGTCAAACAACTTTTTGTTTATTATTACTACGATCATCAAATTATGAGAACTGTGAGATGTTAGAAGCAGAGAGTAGAAAGTTTGGGGGCTCAGTTTGCACTGAATACTAAAGTTTAGAGGTGTCAACCCAAAATCTTTTTCTGAACTTGTCCAAACCAATGGAAGTTCCCAGCTCCTAACTGGCAACTCTTAGACCTCTCTTGCTCCCCACAAAGTTCCCTCGTGAAGCCCGGCTCCAGCAGCAATTTTGGATCATCTCCACAAAAGGCCTAGGTACCCACTTCATGCCCTCCTGCACAAGCTCTCCACCAAGCAGCAGATCTGTGTATTTGACAAGAGGGTTAATTCTAGTAGTCCTCTCCCTCTTTCCCTCATCTCTAGAGGTGAATCCTGTCTGAAGTAAGAGGCCAGGTTTCTGCCCCAATGACTGGATGTAGATTCCAATCCCATTCGAGCTCTAGGGAAATTCATCTCTGGATTCATATCCAGACTTAATTGAATCTGCCATTCTCTAGAAGGTGGATCCAAGCTAGGATGTCACAACTGAAGGTCCCTTGAATTTAGTTCTGATTTGAAGGTCAGGCCCATCTTGCTACCAAAGACAAAACTTGCTAATGGAGGTAGGTGAAATGGGTAGGGGAAGGTGACGTTGTATCTAGCTAGCTGCAGATAGCTACACCACTTTGTGTTTGAAAGTTGAAGGTGTAGCTGTGTTTTCTAAGACAGTCAGACTCTAGATTTGCCTGATCTCCTCTGGATGTTTGTTGCATTTAGTCTCCTAAGAATCCACATCAAAGGGACGTAGGCACTTTTTTAGTCCTAGGGCTAAAGGACTTCAGTATCCAGAAGTTAACCCAGCACTCTCCACAAGGGCTAAATTCAATTCGCTTTTTTAAAATAAAAATAATGCAGGGCATGATTCTCGCTTGCACCAGTGTAAAACAGCAATAACTTCACTTAAGTCAACAGAGTTATACTGGTGTAAGAGAAAAAACGATCTTTGTCTCTTTAAAAGCCAGATCTTGTTCTCTTCTTCACCTCCCCCATGTCGCACATTAATTGAATTAAGTTACTAACAAAAACTTCAAGTATAAATGCACTCTCTAATAGATTCTCATCCACTCCTCTGTTTTTCAAAAGAGGAAAAAAACCACCTAGCCGCTCTCCCTGCTAGAACAGCTACTTCATTATTAACCCAGGTAATCAGCTAGCAAGAAGTGATCTAATAATATATATAGCACAACTCCAAGTGAGCATGCAGGCCCAACAAATTGGTATCGTACTGTGTCCGCTGCAGGAGCCCGCGTAGCTCGCTCGCTCGCTGGCAAAAGATGACGATGTTCTAACTAGGGCTGTGTGGCATCTGACCCCCCAGCATGAGTTTAGGAGACTCTTTAACTGAAGTCTAAATGCTTTGGGATAGACCCACAGCTGGCGTAAACCGGCCCTGGTCCACTGATGTCAGTAGAACTATGCTGATTTACACCATCTGAGGATCTAGCCTTCGCTTTTAAGAAGATATAATTGTCTTCATTTTCTTCCATCGGGTGAGAGTAATTAAGCTTTTGAGTTGTTTTCACAAACTCAGCATCAGCAGAAAGCATGAGGGCAGCTGGTATTAAGACAAGAATTTATTCTGAGCAGTTGTTTTTCCTAAGGTAACAGATAGACCTCGAGTCTAAGATCTACGTCTCCTTTTCTTGTGAAACATTTCAAGAATTACTGTTGCTTTATTGATAGTGAAGTTCTCTTATCAGCATTTTTAAGGGCCCCAATAACATTCACTTGGTTTACAATCTGATCGGCAATCTAGGATATTGAAAGCATACAGACAAAACATATAGGTCTGAATTCAGCTATAATGTAAGCAGACTTTACTTCTATTGAAATCAAAGAATCACATGTTACTGTTACTCTAAGCCTGCATTTGCCAATAAAGATTCATGGTGTTAAATGCTACCATTTTGGGGAACTAATCCCATAGTCCACCTAAAATTCCCCTAGAAGTTTTGCCTGACTGAATATTGGGCCCTTAAATTCACAGATTTTAAGACTAAATTCCAGCTGGAAATAAGGCATACATTTTTTAACTGTGAGAGTAATTAACCACTGGAACAATTTACCAGGGTTCATGGTGGATTCTCCTCTCTTATATTTTTTCCTAGAATAAATGCAAAGTTTAAAAAAAAGGGAATCCAAGGTATTTATTTCCCAACCGCTAACATATGTGCTTGAAAAATAGACGAAGAAAACAAAAAAAGCAGCTTCCTGCGTTCCTGTATTACGCTTCATCTGCCGAGTGAATTCTTTTGACGATGAATGAGGACAGATGGGACCTGGTTCTTCATCTGCCTTGCACTTTGTGTAGGGACTTAAACTGGGGCTGGATGAAAAATTTCCATTGATGCTGTTTTTCAACAGGAAATTTGGTTATTGACTAAATTAACTTTTTTGGCAAAACGTGTCTGCTTTCCCTCAAATGTTCATCTTTTTGTTGAAAAACCAAACACTGTGGTACATCAGGAAGTCAATCTCATATATGGGCCAGGGTCTCCGGCCACATTACATCTCCCATGATGCATTGTGGGCAGGGACTCCAAAGTTTTACTATGGTGGCTCAGCAAGAGGTGAGACTGTGGTGGATCATGGGAGATATAGTCTGGGCAGAGAACCCAATTCATAGAGGAGAATGAGGGCATGAGGTACCCGTACAACAACTCCCATCAGATATCGCAGTACCCATTACAAATTGAAATTGCTGGTTTTCAGCTGAACGTTTTCCATTTTTTATTTTTCAATCAATTGAAATTTTCTACAGGAAAAATATGCCTATTTTCTGACCAGTTGTAATTTACTGCTGTGCAGAGTGACTGCAAAATAAGTGTAAAACCAAATGCTACCAAATCAGAATGCTCTTCTCAGTTGTAAAATTCTATACAAGGGTTAACAGTGCAATTTTAAGACTCCATGTCACAGGTCACATTTTGCGCCTCTCCCCCTTGACTGTCTCTCTTTAAACTCAACAGAATAATAAGGAGATTTATAACTTTTTGTTTTTAGAACCAGCTCCACCTCTTTAGCGCAGTAGTTCAATGACATTCCTGGACATCATTAATAAAATAAAGATTATGCTGAAGCTCTGCACAGAGCCTATGCCAGCTCCATAGGAATCAAAGCACACAGAGCAGGTACAATCCATTGATGAGGAGCCACGTAAAGCAGAACAAAACAAAATAAAAGATGGTGTGATGAGCTACACCATTGCTCCCTTTCATGGAGACGCCAAGGGTCTAGGTGATGGTAGAAATTAATTAATGTAACATTTTTCAGACTCATTCTTCACCTTTTAGAAAACCACATGCAGCACAGAAACAAACAATTCTATACCTCTGAATGTATTCACAGAGATGAATACATATTGGATGAATAATAAACATCTCTCCAATCAAAGCCCTGGGGTCAAAAACCCACTAGTAACACTGTAGAAAAGTCTTCCATCCATCCATTAACACAATATTGCTGTTATTAAGGCCATTCTGTCCTGCTTACACTGACTAATTTCCATAATTTTTAAACATACATTTGCAGGCATTTGACTCCTAACAGTTTTTAAAAGGAAGTCAGTTTTCCAGGCCTCTTCTTTTCCATCTTTTATTAACGTCCCTTCCCCTCTTTCTCTGATATTGTGGCCTCTCCATGCATGTGCTTCCCCCTTGACTAGCATATTTGATCACATGGAAATAAAGCCTATGGTACAGTGGATCATTGTTTCTTTACGGCACTGATTTATTTTCACAATGATCCTCTTCATAAAAGGGCCCACCAGAGGGCTAATATCTCTGACCAACCATGTTCATCACCTTGATATCTGAGGACCTAGTCAAAAAGGTCTTCATATAGCACCCTCTAAAATCCACCAACACCAGCCGCCCCTCTGGGTTTGACATGCTAGAATACGGGTATGGTTCCTCTTCCCTCCTCAAGAGTTGAGCATATTGCTTCTGCTGTGCTCCTATAGATGTTGATAGGTACTTACTGCCCCCCATTATCATGATATCTAAGCATCTCACAGTCTTCTATGTACTTATCCTGGCAGCACCCTGTGAGGTAACACTATTGTCCCTATTTTACAGATGAGGAGCTGAGACACTGAACCCGTGGTCACACAGGAAATCAGTGGCAGAGCTGGCAACTGAACCCAGGTCTTCTGAGTCCCAAACTAATGACCTTACCATTGGGAGATCCTTCCTTCAAAGGACCCAGACTCAGGTCCCTCAAAGTACTTTTGAACAGATCTGGGAATTACAATGGATCACCAATTGAATATGCGTGAACAATGCAATGTAGTTGCAAAGAAAGCTAATATTCTGGGATATTATCAGGAGCATCACATGTAAGATATGGGAGATAAGTGTCCAGCTCTACTCAACAGTGGTGAGGTCTCAGCTGGAGTACTGTGTCTAACTCTGGGCACCACGCTTTAGGAAAGATGTGAGCAAATTGGAGAGATCCAGAGGAGAGCAACAAAAATGATGAAAGGTTTTCAAAACCTAACTTATGAGGAAAGATTTAAAAAAAACTTGGGCATATTTAGTCGTGAGAAAAAGAAGACTGCAGGGGGATCTGATAACATCTTCAAATATATTAAGGGCTGGTTTCCAGGTCCACTGAAGGTAGGACTAGAAGCAATGGACTTAATCTGCAACAAGGGAGATTTAAATTAGATATTAGGAAAAACTTTCTAACTGTCGACTCTGGTATAGGCTTTCATGGGAGGTTGTGGAATTCCCATCACTGGAGGTTTTTAAGAACAGGTTGGACAAACCCCCGTCAGGGATGCTCTAGGTTTACTTGATCCTGTCTCGGTGCAGGGAAA
The DNA here is from genome assembly GCF_028017835.1 of Emys orbicularis. Taxonomy (NCBI): domain Eukaryota; kingdom Metazoa; phylum Chordata; order Testudines; family Emydidae; genus Emys; species Emys orbicularis. Next base: position 139,990,515 of record NC_088684.1, read on the forward strand.
TGGACTTGAACTGCCAGCTGCAGAGTGCCAGGGTTTTTTTTCCCCCTTCACTTGTAACTTACAAGGCAGGAGAAAAAACAGCCAGGTGGCAAACCTAGAGCCTCTGCCAATGGTACACACCACGCATACAGCTGCGGGCTCCACTGTTTGCTGCCCTCGACATTATAGTCTTGAAGAAAGAATTTTGCAAACAAAATAAATGGGTCTGATAAAAAGTATCCAAAAAGATATTGCATTAGAAAAGGATACAGGGGAATGGAGACAAAAATCATCATTGCCTTAGTCATAGAGTATGCTTTTGTCTTCCATGTGGATCAGCCACTAGAGGGGGACATGAACCACTGAGCCAGCGTGTTATATTTGGTTGAAATGAGCTGTATTGATGAAATTTACATCAGTGTCTTGGGCCACCTGCCCTCCTTAGCTCCATGTTAAATCCCTCTTGTCCGCTAAATGTGTTGTTGCTTAAAATGTTTTAAAATGTGTGTCTAAAAAAAGAAACCAGGCTTGTATCTTACAAACGGAAAACAAATGTCATGCCAAGTCTGCTGGGTGACCTACGTGAAAGGAGATGGTGGGTTCGGTTCAGGCAAGTATTCTCTTGGCATAACCTGTGTGACACTTAGCAGAAGTCACACCGGACAGAGAGGGGTAATTCCTCACGTATTTTCTCCAGGTTAAGTCTAAAACGAATTAGTGGGCCATAGCCTACACTGCAACTGTAGATTAATACACTGATTGTACTCTACGGATTAATGGACTTTCTTTCTATCCAGCTAGTTGGGTTTTCATATCATGCTCTTCACTGCAGCTAAAATGAAGCGGACAGAAGCTAGGTGATTTTGGCAGTCAGCGACATAGCTGGGATAAGGACTCTGTCTCCTGCTTCCCAGTCCCTCGTGTGAACTATGCGGTCTGTCTAGAGGGACACAAAAACTGGATTTGTACAGATGATGCAGCATTAGACTAGCACTAAGGAGACCTGGATTCTATTCCCAGCTTTGCTATTGACTCTCCATGTAACCTCTCTGAATCATAGTTTTCCCATCTGTAAAATGGAGATAATACTCACCACGTGTTGTAAAGTGCTCTGAGATCTATGGTGAAAAATGCAAAGTATATTATTTATTATTAATATTATTCAGAGCCATCAATCAGGTACTTTTCAGCTGCACTAAAAATTCAGCCAAAGCAAGTCCCAAAAGAATTGTTCAAAAAAAAGGTCATGGTACTTAAACGAACAGTGCTGATTTCAGGACTGATTGACTGATATGACATGCACAAATCCTAGCTCAGCATGTTGTTCTGCTATTTCCATATATACTCAGTTATACCCTTGTATTCATTAAAGCTACCTACATAAGGAGTCTTTACAATTATAGTAAATTACTCACTATGAATCCTGGACTTAAAATATTTTACTAATCATTCGTTATTGGAGGAAAAACTCTCCTTAGTTATGAAGGCAATAATGTGGAACAACACAGTTTTATGATATGTGAAATTCTGGCCTTCAATGTCTCTTTAGTGTAATTTGTTTAGTGGATTCAGCCTGGGACCCAACTCCTCCATACATAAACAGCCAATCTGTTAGACACAATACAATCGATTGCTAACTGGGAAACCAAATGCCATCACAAACATTTTGATTTCATTACACAAGCTGACATATTTTATCTGTGCTTACAGAATTTCCGGCACAGACTTCAATTAGGAAGAGCTTTCGCAATGATGAACTTCTTTGTTGTGCATACCACACAAGTCAGCTAGCAACATTGAAAAGCCAGAGACTAAAACATAACACTTTAGAAATTAATAAGAGACAGTGCAGTTCAGCAGTCAAATCAATGGACTAGGGAAGGAGAGTCCTATATTTTATTTCTGTCATTGACGCACTAGAATTTCAAGCAAGTCATTTGACCTGATTGGGCCTCAGTTTATCCATCCACAAAATAATGTACAATGAAGAATACTTTCCTCAGAGATTTTGTCAGACAACGTTAGTCAATGCACTCTGATTTCTCCCCACACTATGAGCTACCAGCTGGATTTGAACACAGGGCATTAAGCACAGATCCCAGCCTCTTGAACTAAAGGAGGAATTCCTTTAGATGCTGCAAAGAACAGGCTCTTATCTTCTGTGCTGATCAGCCACTAGAGGAGGACATAATACATTTACCCAAAGAGTTAAATTTGGTTGAAATGAGGCTGCATGGATGAAATTCATCCCAGTGTTTTGGTCTCCTTCACATACTTAAACCCTATATTAGGTGCTGGGGCATCCCTAAGTAAAATGTACTATTCACTATTTTATGCACTAGGCGGACATTTACTCTGCAAATATATAGGTTTCCTATAAATAATATCTGAAGGCAAACTACTTTTTAAAAGTATCCATGTTACTACTGAATAGAACTTATTGCCATCTTCAGCAGCCTTCGTTCTACAAATGATCTTTGCAAGTTGACATTTTTGATGTTAATACGATAAGACCTTGCCAAGCAAGGATATGTAATGGCGGTTCTTGAGACCCAACTTATTCTTAATCCTTCTCATTAGCTGCAGCAACAGCATCAGTTCTGAAGATACATTATTCATACCCAAACCCGTCCATTTGTGCTGGGGAGGAAGGTGAATCTGAAACAAACAACTGAATAGGATTTCTTCCCCTCCCCCCAAAGAAAATAAAAGGCTTTTAAGTGAAAATGAGCTGAATAAAGGAGAACAGAAGTCAATTTGCCTCAAAATATAAATGATGCATCTATTCACACTGAGCATTCCCTCCGTGAATCCTAGCCAGCTGGGTCAAATAACTGGACTGACTTTTAAAACCCTGGCATAAAACTGGATTGCAAATAACCTGATTACAGATAAATTGGAAAAAGTGCAGAAATTGCCTATGATGTTTTAAGTAATTGAGCCATCGGGTCATGTATTCTCATTTGCTTAAAACCAAATAGCAGCTCTGCTGCTACTGACACATCCTGTTCATGTTTCACGCTTGCTCCTGATCCATTTTGAGTAATAGGGTTGGTCCTCAGAGAATTTGCCTTCAAACAACGCATTATAGAAATGCCCAGTTGCACAGCCAATGAACGGAGAACTGCCTCTGCTGAACGTGAATACAGAGGCAACATGGTGATGTGGCTAGAGCAGAAAACAGAACCAGTGCTTCAGGGATCTCATTCCTGGTATTAATGCACACCCACCTACCTATTGCCTTTCATCACTATAGTATCCAAGTGTTATTCCCTGATGTAACTGTACTCAAGTTTCAATTCAGAAATTTTTTGATAAATAGACCAAATGGAAGATAGTAGGGGGGGTAAACAGCAAAACCACAGGCCCTTGCCACTTAAGCTAACAGGGAATCTCCTTCAGTTGTTTGCAGTATGATGGGTCTGACACACGTATTTGAGCAGTTCTGATCCCATCCACTAGAGGGCAGAGGGGCACAGACACACTAGCCGGTTTGTTACAGTTTTAAAATGACATCTAGAGAGCAGGACGGTTGGTTGGATTGGTACCAAAAATAAGTTTGGAAATCTGAGTAGGGTAAACCATCTATTCAATGGTTTTCAGAACAGCTGGGCAATGAACTATGGTGACTTATGGATGGCTGTGTGTGGTCTATGGGCTTGAAGTAACTGGAACCATAAAGAGAGTCATAAACTAGGACAGTGGTTGGTTCTATCTAAGGTACTGATATGGTACCTATTACTGCAGTATTTGAGCACCTCACACTTTAATGTGAGAGGCAGTGTAGCCTAGTGGATTGAGCAGCAGAGTGGGACTCAGGTGAACTGGGTTCTATCCCCTGCTCTGCTACTAGCCTGCTGGGTGACCTTGGTCAAGTTACTTCACTGCTCTGTACCTCAGGTTCCCCATCTTTTAAAATGGGGATAATGATATTTGCTTTCTTTGTAAAATGCTTTGAAATCTATGATGAAAAGCACTAGATAAAAGAGTTGGGTATTTTTATTATTCTCCTCAAATCATCCCTGTGAGCTAGAGCAGTGCTATTATTCCCCATTTTACCCATGGGAAACCAAGACACAGAGAAGCTAGGTGACTTGCTAAAGGCCACACGGGAAGTCTGTGCAGAGCAGGGAACTGAACCTCATCTCCCCAGTCCAAGGCTGGTTTCCTGCCCACTGACCCTTTCTGGCTCAGGCTGGCATTCTCTCTACTCTCAGCAGTCTTAAACCAACTTAATTAATAAGATAGAGGAGAGGGTGGCAAGTTATCCACCATTTTGCCATGAAACCTGTCATTTTCACCACAGACCACAGCATCCCACGTCTGGGCAAAGTGAACTACTCCTGCAGTAGTGCCCTCACCATAATGTCCAGTGCAAGTAACGAGCACCTGAATATTACAGTACTTGGGGCTCAAAGTACACGGACAGGAGGGGAAAGCAGCACGTCCCTCAAAAGCTTTTCATTTCTTACAACGAGAGACCCAAGCCCTTCACAAATAGTCAGCGAGAGCAGCTCGACTTCTGCATCTGCTGGTACTGAAAACAAAACTATGTGCCAGAGGCACAGATAGGAACAACAACAACAACAACAGTGGCACATAAATGAAGAAATTAATTCCAAAGCGTAATGAAATTCTGATGGAATTACATACGACATCCCCGAGAATACTAAAAGCAGAGTTCATTGCAAGTATTGCTGTTACAATGAAGACCAAAAAGGAATTAATGTTCGCTTAGCCGCTTTCAGATAACAGCATAATTGAAAGCAGCTGGAGCCCGTAGCTCTGCACACAGGGTGGTAGCGTAGCCTAGCTATTTGCACAGGAGAACTGGCTGCCCTTCCCAATTGTGCTGGTGACTCCCTGGGTGCCCTTGTTGGTGTGGTGTATTTGTATTACAGTAGTGTTTAAAGGCGCCAACCAAGAGAGCGGACACATTGCGCTAGGAGCTGTACTATCTATATACAAGAGGTGAGATGATCACATTGGTCCCTTTGGGATTTATATTCTATGAATTAGAGGAGGGAGTCTTTGTCCCAGAGAGTTTACAATCCAAATGGACAAGAAAGACAAAAGGTGGGAGAAAGGAAAGTATTATACCTATTCCCCAAATGAGGAAGAGATGCACACAGAGACGGACTTGCCCAAGGTCACATTAGACTTCTGTTGCAAAACCAAGTATTGAACCCAGATTTCCATTGTACCAGTCCAGCATCTTCTTAGCCACAAAAGTTTCCTTGCTTTTTCACCCTATGAGACATTTAGGTCCAAATCCTAGAAGGTATTTAAGCTCCTAATTTCCATTAAAAGTGCCTTAATATCTTTGTAGACCTGGTCCTTAGACCTTGTGACTTTTGACAGAGGAAGCGCTAAGAAAATGTTAAACAGAATTACTTCTAATTTGTCCAAAAAAACGACACGGGTAAAGAACAGAGATAGCACTACTGCTGAGCATTGGTGGCTTGAGGAATAATAAATAATGAGAATGAATGTCACCAGATAGACAGACTTTGGCACACTCAGAGATTAATAGATGACTAAGACAGTATCCCTGCAGTTAAATGTGGATTAATGATGACTTTGACAAGTCCTTATCGCACACTCCTCCAGGTATCATAAAAAATGGAGAAAGGAAGAAAGAAAAGGGTCACAAGGAAAGCATGTGTCATTAATGAATGATGGAGGATAGGAAGACAAAGGATAAGTCTTGCTGCCTTAGAATAACGACTCTTGGAAGAACTTTATCAGGCATGTCTGTGCCCCTCATAGTACAGCAGAACTTAGAGTTTAACACAGAGGAAGATGAGCTACCACATATGCCAATATCGGGGCAGGATAGGAATGAATTGTGCTAGCAATGTGGCAGGAGCTGTACACAACGAAACCAAAAGTGTGCTAGAAAATCACCTGGCTTGGGAGGATTGTGACAGACAAACTCCAGCCAGGTTTGCTGAAAGGTCTGCAGAGCTTTTGACAAATTGGGAAGAAATTCAAGCAAGTAGGGTGGATTTGACTAGAAAATAGAAAGGGATTCTGTCAAGAACAGCTACTTGCCCTAAAATCTGAACCAATTATTAGTATTTATTATCTCTATTACCATATAGTGTCTAGAAGCCCTAGTAATTGGCCAGGATCCAATTGTGCTAGGCACTATACAAACTGCAAATAAAAAGATTTCCTGCCCCATATTGCTTACAAATAGCTGTGGTACAGTTTATTTATTGTGGGTCATTGATTTCCAAATCAAATGTGCTCAGTTTACAAATTTAAAAGATTATTTTGCCCACTGGCTGGCAGCTATACAAACTTCCTGTGGGATCTGAGAGTTAAGCTGGTTTCTTTCTTCATGCATCATTGCTTATTACTGGTTCTGTCAGCAAAACTGACTATGACCTTTTATTAGTTTTGGATTTGCAACCTTTCAGTTTCATTGAATGTCCCTTTGTTCTTGTGTTAGGAGACAGGGAGAATAGATGCTTCTGGAATTAGATTATAGGAAATTTAAACTCCAAAACAAGACTCACATGAGCAAACACAATGTGGCTCTGTCTCCCTCTAGTGGTTTAGAATGAGAGGTTCCATGTTCAGTCCTCCCTACCTGTGACCCACCCAGCAATGCAGCATTAAAGGTGCATGGTTAGTCCTCAGCTACACTTGTAGCTGTAGTTCAACTTTACTGTTGACACCTAGAGTAAGGTGAACACAGACACATCTCCAAAACACAGGACATGGACGCTGGCTGTCCCCGCCCCCACTTGCATGATCCCACTCCACTGGTGTGACGTTGCACATGCGTGTGCGAGGCCATAATGCACAGAGGACACCATTGTGCAGAGCATACAGCCCTGCCCCTGCCAGTGTGATATTGCGTGCACTGTGCGAGCAATGTCACACCGGCAGGGGCGGGGCTGTACGCTCTGCACAATGACATCTTCTGTGCCCAATTCCAGACAAAACCACGTCCAGTTTACATAAGTACCAGACAGGGGACAAACCAGACAAACAGGACTGTCCAGCTTAAAACCAGACAAATCATAGACGATTAGGGTTGGAAGAGATCTCAGGAGGTCATCTAGTCCAACCCCCTGCTCAAAGCAGGACCAATACCAACTAAATCATCCCAGCCAGGGCTTTGGCAAGCCGGGCCTTAAAAACCTCTGAGGATGGAGATTCCACCACCTCCCTAGGTAACCCATTCCAGTGCTTCACCGCCCTCCTAGTGAAATAATGTTTCCTAATATCCAACCTAGACCTCCCGCACTGTAGCTTGAGACCATTGCTCCTTGTTCTGTCATCTGCCACCACTGAGAACAGCCAGGCTCCATCCTCTTTGGAACCCCCCTTCAGGTAATTGAAGGCTGCTATCAAATCCCGCCTCTTTTCTTCTGCAGACTGAACAAGCCCAGTTCCCTCAGCCTCTCCTCGTAAGTCATGTGCTCCAGCCCCCTGATCATTTTTGCTGCCCTCCGCTGGACTCTCTCCAATTTGTCCACATCCCTTCTGTAGTGGGGGGCCCAAAACTGGACACAATGCTCCAGATGTGGCCTCACTAGTGCCGAATAGAGGGGAATAATCACTTCCCTCGCTCTTCTGGCAATGCTCCTACTAATACAGCCCAAAATGCCGTTAGCCTTCTTGGCAACAAGGGCACACTGTTGACTCATATCCAGCTTTTCATTCACTGTAATCCCCAGGTCCTTTTCCAGAACTGCTGTTTAGCCAGTCAGTCCCCAGCCTGTAGCGGTGCATGGGATTCTTCCATCCTAAATGCAGGACTCTGCACTTGTCCTTGTTGAACCTCATCAGATTTCTTTTGGCCCCATCCTCCAATTTATCTAGGTCACTCTGGACCCTATCCCTACCTTCCAGTGTATCTACCTCTCCCCCCAGCTTAGTGTCATCTGCAAACTTGCTGAGGGTGTAATTAATCCCATCACCCAGATCATTAATAAAGATGTTGAACAAAACCAGCCCCAGGACCGACCCCTGGGGCACTCCGCTTGATACCGGCTGCCATCTAGACATTGAGCCATTGATCACTACCCATTGAGGCCGACAATCTAGTCAGCTTTCTACCGACCTTATAGTCCATTCATCCAATCCGTACTTTAACTGGCTGGCAAGAATACTGTGGGAGACCGTATCAAAAGCTTTGCTAAAGTCAAGATATATCATGTCCACTGCTTTCCCCATATCCACAGAGCCAGTTATCTCATCATAGAAGGCAATTAGGTGAGTCAGGCAGGACTTGCCCTTGGTGAATCCATGCAGACTGTTCCTGATCACCTTCCTCTCCTCCAAGTGCTTCAAAATGGTTTCCTTGAGAACCTGCTCCATGATTTTTCCAGGGATTGAGTCGTGGCTGATCGGTCTGTAGTTCCCCGGGTTCTTCTTCTTCCCTTTTTTTAAAGCTGGGCACTGTATTTGCCTTTTTCCAGTTGTCCGGGACCTCCCCCAATCACCATGAGTTTTCAAAGATAGTGGCCAATGGCTCTGCAATCGCATCAGCCAATTCCCTCGGCACCCTCGGAATGGCCCGCCTAACCCCATAGGCAACAGCAGGTGCCATTGCTAGTGTAGACAAAGCCAAAAAGTAAAAAAAGATATTTGCCTGACTCCTTGGGAAGTGAAACTGCAATGGCTCCTGGCAAGGATCTTCAGGGAGCCAAAGGGAATCAGGTGCCCAAATCCCACTGAAAGAAAATGGGAGTTGGGAGCCTAGTTCCCCAGCCGTAATTAGAAGTCTGCAAGAAATTAAACTAAGTGCATAGTGCCTGTCTCTCATTTACACAAGGTTACTTTACACAGCTCTGGCAGACTAAAAGGAGGAACAAGTGACACACCCAGTTAAGGTCCCTTTGCATGGCCAGCATGGACTACAGGAGCCTTGGTATAAATGGGAATCAGGCTCTTACTGTTTGTTTGTTGTCAATGCAAGTCTGAGATCAATCATCCATTTATTAATGAAAGGAGAAACCTGCTTCTGAAAGAGCATGCTGACAAAACAGCCCTTCCTCAGACAAGGAACTCAATAAGTCACGTTGTTTTATAGAGAGAAAGATATCTATATCTAGAGAAAGAGAGAGGGAGAGAGCAGGGTCCCATCGGTCCAGAAGAGAGGAGGAAAAAATAAAGAGATGACACAGGAGCTATTATGCAAATTTCTTTGGGAGGGGGAGAAATAAATAGTGTTAAGGTCATCTTGCAGGACCTTGAATATTTTTAATTCAAAATATGTATTATGTTTTAATCAAACCAGCTCTATCCTCCTTCTGTCCAAGTAATTTACATTCTAGCTATGTCACGGGGGCAGTTATGAGCCAGCTAAGCTCTCTAATATAATAACTATCAGGAAACTGTCGTGCATTATTCATGTTAATTATGCTGAACCAAACACTGTGGACAGGAAAAAGTATTTTCCATTGAAATATTTTTTTGCCCCAGAGAGATTTTTAAAATTGATTGGACCAAGTTTCTTTCTTAAGATTAAACCTGGAGGCAAGGAGACTGACGAGAACACATGCGCCTCATTGGAGAGAACTGAATTTCCTGCTTGCAGTTTTGTGACTTCCATTTGGAATGGCTACAGTGTACAGATGTGCTTTTGTCACCATAAACATTTAAAACAGGAAGCAAAAGCCACAGTCCCAAATTAGCAGGACTCCCAATACTCACATGCAAAGAAAGCAACTGCTGGGAAGCTATTAATAGGAACATAGGAATTGCTATTGGATCCAAGGTTCATATAATCATGTATTTTGTCTCTCTGGGCTTATCCACATGTGGACGTTTTACTGCTTTAACTATACTGGTGTTGTTAAAGCAGCAACCCACCCTCTAGGGCACAGTTGCCAACTTTTATGTGGTAAATAAGCACCCTGACTTTCACAATAAGCCATAAATCAAGCTAATCCCATTTCAAAACAAGGCCAAAACAAGCCAATCCCTAAGAACCCCAACACTCTATGTGACTAGATCCCCCCGGTGTGCAGCCTGGGACTGTGGTGGGCCCACTGTGCACCCCTGACTCTCTACCCCCCTTGCCCCTGCTTGCCCTTTGCCCCCGCTTGCTGGGAGCCAATCAAAAAAAAAGGAAACAACAAGCAACAAGCTACAAGCCGAAAACTAGCCAACAAGCAACTCACAAGTCAATTAAGCCGAAAACAATCCCAATTCTGTGTTGTTTTTTTTCACGGGTTCCGCATGTCTGCTCTAGGGTTAACACAATTATACAGATATAAAAGTGATTATTCCAGTATGACTGAACTGAAATAAGTTATGCAATTATACTGGTCTAAATGCATTTACAACAGGGCTTTTACTAGTACAGCTATGTCAGTAAAAATAATCCCGCCCTTAATTGACATAACTATATTTTTAGACCAGCTTGGACAGTGGCAGACCCAGATGTAAGAACCACAGCATTGACTGATGTCAAATAATCTTCCTCCATCCCCAATAGGTCCCACCCTGATCTCTAATAGTTGCAGATTGGCTTAAGCCCAAAAGCATGAGATTTAATAGCCCTTGCAACATTTTTGTTGTCATGATTGATATTATCGTATCAATATATGGAGGGCAGGGTTTGGTTTAGAGTCAGTTACTATATCTGCAACACAAAGGTTGGGAAAATATGTGTTACAAGAGTGCTTTTGGAATGGCAGGGGAACTAATGGGCCAACTAAAATGGGGGGTGGGATTCAAATTACCTTGAATTTCACTACTGAGATATAACTCTCAATGAGGGAGTCACCTAACAAATACTGAAGCAAAAAAGAGACCAGAAAAGAAAATTACTTTCAATTCCAAGAAGTCAAAGAGGTTATGTTCTTATTTCTCGCCCATCTATCAACATATGGGTCAAACAACAAAGCAAGATTTATCAGCATAGAAAATATCAGCCAGATCATGTCCCACTTTGCTCCGTAGTTTCTCAACTGCTCTCTAGAACCCCATTATGGCACTATCCTTGAGACTTGTCTAACATAAAAGCTAATTACCGCCATTGTAGGTGGGGACCTGAACTATAACCACGGACAGATTTATCGCTCTACTGCAAATATAGACACTTGACGGAGTAAGAAGCTGTGGTCAGTAAAACAGATTGATGCTCTGAAGACACTGCCTAAAGGGCAGAAAGGATAATACTTACAGTCTCTCTTCTTTATTGCAGTAATTCAAAAGGTATGTTTTACATAATTGGAGTTACTGGTAAGTTTTTATCATACGTGCATGTGCCCATAAGCATGATATATGGTAAACCTGCAGAATTTCTACTGCGTGCGCCAACTTAATATTCTGGATACTTGAAAAATACAGATTTCTTCCTGTTCATATCCAATGACAGGAAGGGCTCAGACGCTTGAGAATGGGAGCCAACGTGGTGCAGCAGAGAGAGAACTGGATTGGGAGTCAGAAGATGGGGGTTCTATCCTAAATTCTTCCATTCCACCGGCTGCATGATGTGGGACAAGCTACTATCCCTCTCAGAGCTTCGCTTTCCCTACCTGCAGAAAAAGGGATAATGATGCTTGCCTTCCTTTGTAGATCTCTTCCAGATCTATGGTTGAGAAGCACTACCCAAGAGCTGAGATTATTATTATTATAGTTGGGTATAGTGAATTTTATCTCAATGGCCATATCAACCCTGGGAAAATGTATCACATAAGAAAATGCTTTGAACTATCATATATTAATTAACATGATAAACAGGTTTTTGCTTTAGCGTGGACAAGGACAGTCATGTTTAAAAAGGTGTTAGCTAGCTGTGGTTAATGATAGTTGGTGGGATCATGACCAGATGAAACTGGTCAACATGACTGGTCTCTGTTTACACTAGGGGCTAAGTTTTGTGTAAAATCATGTTCACTACAAAGTGGTAATTAACATTTTTTCTACTATAATGTATTTTTCCAAGATCACCAGTTCAAATCCTGCGTAGGTTCATTAGCCTGAGTCACAGATAAAACTTGTGGGGGGGGGGGGGGGTTCTTCTTTCCTTTTCTGCTTTGCAACCACACTGTAATCAAGTGTCATGTGACATAAGTGGAATGAGATATCAAATAAGGTAGAGAGCAGGAGGGCATGACCAGCAATATCCATGCCAAAATGCACTCAAGTAATACAAGAGAACCTGGATAGGACATGGATTTTCATACAACCCCCAAGTGACTTTTCTAAGAAGCTTTCCTGAAAAATGTATTAAAAAATCAACTTACTCATCACCAAAATGCAGCCAACTCTGGAGCAAACACATACTGTGTAGTTTAGGGCAGGAAGCAAAGAAAAATACCATATCCCATCTGAAACTACAGGGGGAACGCAGGGTAGTGAGAATGATATCCAATTCCTGACACTGGACTTGTCACCATTCCTGCCGCAAAATGAACTGAGGCTTGAAACAAACCAAGTACAAAGCATATGTCACATAAGGTCCTAAACAGACCTTAGATTCCATGGTGATAGGTACCCCACTCATTCCCTTATTCAGGAAACTACCTGATAAGCTTGAAAGTTTGTCCTATTTGCCCATTCTTGGCTTTAGGCCCTGATCTAGCAAAGCATTCAAGCACGTGTCGTTCCATTGACTTCAAAGACACTAAATACATGCTTAATGTTCGGCACACGTGTGAATGCTTTCATCAGTGTCTGTTTTCTGGATCTTCCAGACTGGGATCTACCATGCTTTCAGGAAAGCAAGCAATTCAGAAAGAGAGATGAATAGCGGGACTTTTTTTTCTGTTCTTTCTTTTTAAGGGATGAGAGGAGAAGAAAATAAAATCAAAAGCAGGAAAGTAAGAATAGAGAGGACACATGATTAGGCAGACACATGCACGGAAGCAGACAGTCTCCTGTGAGCATCTCTCTTATCTTCCACAAAGATTGTGCCATTTTTATCTCTACGGGAAATAATTTTACCCAAAGCAACATTGATTTTAACAAACACCTCCCTTTCTCGCAGGCTTGCAGGTATTTTATCCATTAATCACTGCAATGGCCTTGCCTGGCATTATCAGGAAGTGCCTCACATGTTCGCTACACTGAAGGCCTAATTGCTTTAAAAACAAAACAAGCTCAAGTAGCATTTGAAATTTTGCATGAATATTTGCACAATTCAGGGCTCTGAGGGAGCCTTGAAATAGGCATTACAGCCTAGTAACAGCCCACATTTGGAACACAACTCTTCTCCTCACCGAAACCTTGCAGGATTGCGCCTTATTTGACCTTGGAGTCCCCACTGCCTTTGAGACTACAGGCTGGATTCTCTACTGTTTAGCTTTCTGGGGACTTGCAGAATTCCAGCTGAGCACCTCACAAGTATTAATGGTGTTTTACAACCCCCCCCCCCCCCCCGCCCCATGGGGTAGGAAAGTATTATCCCCATTTCTGACCCATGGGGAACTGAGACATGGGGTAGATTAAGTGACTTGCTTGAAGTCACGCAGAAAGTCCATGGCTGAACTGGGAATTGAACTAGATCTCTAGAGTCTCAGTCCAGCAGCCTAGTCCTTCTTGCCCCTAGTTTTATACCTGTGTAAATGCCACTGACTTCAATGGATTTACTCCTGATTTACACACGAGTTGACACTGAAGCTGGGAAATGCTAATAACCAGCACAGAGTGTTTTGAATAATTCCAAATGTCCTTTGAATTCACAGAGTAACAACATTCTCTTTTCCTTTCCCTTTGTGTCTTGACCCTTGTTTGATCTAGGCACTGGTTTATACATACATCACACACACACACACACACACACACACACACACACACACACACACACACACAGAGTCTTTCTTTCTAATATATGAAAACACACACACGCATGTGCGCATACACACAGAGAGTCTGTGTGTTTGAATGTCAGCCAGCACAATTATCCTTTTATGGCAACAATGATACCAATTATCAGGTCAACTAAAGACATAGTAATTCTTCTTAAGCACTTTAATAACCTTTTATCTGCTAAATAAAAAAGGTCAGCCAACATCATTTAAATATTACTCTGCTCTCTACAGCAAAAGGCAAAAGCCGAAGAGAGATCATTAATACGCTAATAAAGTCAAAATTAATTGTTTTCTGTAACAGCCTCTATCAATTATTTTGCACCAAGCACTTATAGAGCAAGTTTTACAATTTGAAGTTTACCGCTCTGTTGTCACTGTTTGACTCAAGGATTGTTTTACTGTAACATGAGCTAATGGACAGGACACTAGACTGAGAATCAAAAGTTGTGGGTCATATTCAGAGCTTTGCCACTGACCTGCCATTGTCCCTCTCTGTGCTTCAGTTTCTCTTCCACTTCTTTTGTCTACTAAGCTCTCCAGGGCTGGGAGTCCCTCTTTCCATGTCAGGGGTGGGCAAACTTTTTGGCCCGAGGGCCACATCTGGGTATGGAAATTGTATGGCGGGCCATGAATGCTCATGAAATTGGGGGTTGGGGTGCAGGATGGGGTGAGGGTGCAGCTCTGGGGTGGGGACAGAAATGAGGAGTTCAGTGTGCAGGAGGGGGCTCCGGTCTGAGGCAGGGGGTTGGGATGTAGGGTGGAGGTGAGGGCTCCGGCTGGGGGTGCAGGCTTTGGGGTAGGGCTCGGGAGGAGGGGTTGGGGGTGCAGGAGGGTGCTCCGGGCTGGGACTGAGGAGTTTGGCTGGTGGGAGGGGGGATCATGATTGGGGCAGGGGGCTGGGGACAGGGGAGGGAGTCAGGGGTGCAGGCTCCGGGCAGCGCTTACCTCAAGCAGCTCCCAGAAGCAGCAGCATGTCCCCTCTCCAGCTCCTACGGGGAGGTGCAAGCAGGCGGCTCTGTGCGCTGCCCCATCCGCAGGCACCGCCCCACAGCTCCCATTGGCAAAGGTTCCTAGCCAATGGGAGCTGTGGGGGCTGCGCTTGGGGCAGGGGCATGTGCGAAGCCCCCTGGCTGCCCTTACGCATAGGCAGGAGCGCCGCCAGCTTTTCTGCCGCCCTAGGCGGCGGAAGGTCCCGCCCCGAAATGCCGCCCCCTACAGAGGCGGCGGAAGGTCCCGCCACCGAAATACCACCGCGGTCGCCGCCCCCAAAATTGTAGCGCCCTAGGCAACAGCCTAGGTCGCCTAATGGGTTGCGCCGGCCCTGCGCATAGGAGCTGGAGGGGGAACATGCTGCTGCTTCTGGGAGCAGAGCAGAGTGGGGCAAGCCCCTGACACCACTCCCCGGCTGGAGCACAGGAGCAGGGCAAGCCCCGGACCCCACTCCCAAGCAGGAGCTCGAGGGCTGGATTAAAACCTCTGGAGGGCCGGATGCAACCCCCGGGCCGTAGTTTGCCCACCTCTGTTATATGTATTTGTCCAGAACCTATCACAATGCAGCCCTGATCTTGGTTGATGTTTCAAAACACTTCAGTAATAGAAATAATACTAATATCATTCAAACAAATGACTGGGCCAACGAATCACAGTGAAAATAAGTTCTTAGACCTTTATTAACAAGTACAACAATTGGCAATTATTGTTCTGACTCTCCTGAAATTTCACAGACATCAAAAGAATACAACAAGACTAGGAGGATACAAACTTCTGCCTGAATAGCACTTTTTGGCCAGGAACTCACAGTACTTTGCACCTATTCAGTAAGCATCACACCATCTCTGTGAAGCAGGTAAATGTTTTTGCACTTCCAGTTAAACTAAGGGCATGTCTTCACTACCCGCCGGATCGGCGGGTAGCAATTGGTCTATCGGGGATCGACTTATCGCGTCTAGTGAAGACGCGATAAAATCGATCCCTGATGGCTCTGCCGTCGACTCCGGAAATCCACCGCGGCAAGAGGCGGTAGCGGAGTCGACGGCGGCGCGGCAACGGTCGACTTGCCGCCGTCCTCACAGCCAGGTAAGTCGACCCAAAATACGCCACTTCAGCTACGCTATTCACGTAGCTGAAGTGGCGTATCTTAGGTCGACCCCCCACTGTAGTGTAGACCTAGCCTTACTCACACAAGGTCTCATTGCAAGGCAGCATCACAGCCAATAAAAGGACCCAGGAGCCCAAATTCCCAACAGCCAGATTCTGCTGCTGGGGAACTCAGGGTCATGAAGGCACATCAACTGCAAAGGGACAGTTCAAGGAATAAAGTGCTGCTCCATGTGAATAAGGGTGACAGAACTGGGCCCTTAATTACCAGCCCCTTACACTCCCTTAAGTCCAATATTCCTACATCAAATACCCTTAATATAGATATTAACTGTAATCCCCTAGAAATGTCTGATTACGTTAACCCAATGAAAGGGGAGAATCAAAATTGTTGCTCCAATACTGATGTAACATTCAACAGCATAAAATAACTTTTCGTGCCTTCCAATGCTTTTCTGCAGTGCCTTAAACCCTTCTACCAAAACAATGAGGAGTTCGATGGCACCTTAAAGACTAACAGATTAAGCCGCGGGGGGCGCCCTGCCGGTCCCTGCAAGGGCGGCAGTCAGGCAACCTTCGGCAGCATGCCTGCGGAAGGTCCGCCGGTCCCGCAGATTCGGCGGCAATTCGGCGGCAGGTACGCCGAAGCCGCGGGACCGGGGACCTCCCGCAGGCCTGGCGCCGAATCCGTGGGACCAGGGACCTCCCGTAGGCATGCCGCCGAAGGCAGCCTGCCTTCCGTGCTTGGGGCGGCAAAAAAGCTAGAGCTGCCCCTGGTAAAAAACCCACTTCTAGCATCTGAAGAAGTGGGGTTTTTACCCACGAAAGCTTACGTCCAAATAAATCTGTTAGGGTATGTCTACACTACGAGAGTAGTTCGATTTTACTTAAATCGAATATGTGGAATCGATATTACAAAGTCGAACGTGTGTGTCCACACTAAGGACAGTAATTCGACTTTGTGAGTCCACACTAACGGGGCAAGCGTAGACATTGGAAGCGGTGCACTGTGGGCAGCTATCCCACAGTTCCCGCAGTCCCCGCTGCCCATTGGAATTCTGGGTCGAGCCCCCAATGCCTTCTGGGGGAAAAAATGTGTCGAGGGTGGTTTTGGGTAACTGTCGTCATCGAACCGTCACTCCCGCCCTCCCTCCCTGAAAGCGCCGGCAGGAAATCAGTTCGCGCACTTTTCTGGTAAGTGACAGCGTGGACGCCACAGCACTGCGAGCATGTAGCCCGCTGCGACCATCGCTGCAGTTATGGCCGTTGTCAACACCTCGCACCTTATCATCCACCTTTCCCAGAGGCAGATGCTGAGAAATCGGGCGAGGAGGCTACGGCAGCGCGGTGAGGACATTAAGTCTGAGAGTGGCACAGACCTGTCACAAAGCACGGGACCCCGCGCCGAGGACATCATGGTGGCAATGGGTCATGTTGATGTTGTGGAATGGTGATTCTGGGCCCGGGAAACAAGCACAGACTGGTGGGACCGCATAGTGCTGCAGGTCTGGGATGAATCACAGTGGCTGCGAAACTTTCGCATGCGGAAGGGGACTTTCCTGGAACTTTGTGAGTTGCTGTCCCCTGCCCTGAAGCGCAAGGACACCCGGATGCGAGCAGCCCTGAGTGTCCAGAAGCGAGTGGCCATAGCCCTCTGGAAGCTTGCAACGCCGGACAGCTACCGGTCAGTCGCGAACCACTTTGGCGTGGGCAAATCTACCGTGGGGGTTGTTGTGATGCAAGTAGCCAACGCAATCGTTGAGCTACTGCTCTCAAAGGTAATGACCCTGGGAAACGTGGAGGTCATCATAGATGGCTTCGCCGCGATGGGATTCCCAAACTGCGGTGGGGCTATAGATGGAACTCACATCCCTATCCTGGGACCGGACCACCAGGCTAGCCAGTACATTAACCGAAAGGGCTACTTTTCAATGGTGCTGCAAGCACTGGTGGACCATAGGGGACGTATTACAAACATCAACATCAGATGGCCGGGCAAGGTTCATGACGCTCGTGTTTTCAGGAACTCTGGTCTCTTTAGACGGCTGCAGGAAGGTATTTACTTCCCGGACCACAAAATAACTCTTGGGGATGTGGAGATGCCTATAGTCATCCTCGGGGACCCAGCCTACCCGCTAATGCCCTGGCTCATGAAGCCCTATACAGGCGCCCTGGACAGTGAAAAAGAACTCTTCAACTACCGGCTGAGCAAGTGCAGAATGGTGGTGGAGTGTGCTTTTGGACGTCTCAAGGGGAGATGGAGAACCTTACTGACTCGCTCTGATCTCAGCGAAACCAATATCCCCATTGTTATTGCAGCTTGCTGTGTGCTCCACAATCTGTGTGAGAGCAAGGGGGAGACCTTTATGGCGGGGTGGGAGGTTGAGGCAAATAGCCTGGCTGCTGATTACGCCCAGCCAGACAGCCAGGCGATTAGAAGAGCACAGCGGGATGCGCTGTGCATCCGGGAGACTTTGAAAGCTAGGTTCCTGAGTGAGCAGGGTAACCTGTGACTATTAAGTTTGTTTACAGAGAAGCTGAACCTGCCCCCGTTTCTTTACCCAGTAAATGTTCACTATCCTCTCCAGTTACATACCCCGTTCACCCCCTTCCAACACACGTTTAAAAATAAAATCACTTGAAATTTGTTAATGAACACCGTTTTCTTTATTACTGTTTTCGCGGTAAAGTGTTGAACCTGGGACGCAGACTGTGGTGGGGAGCGGGTGTAGTGTAGTGATGCAAAGGACGCTTCTAAACTCCAGGAATGACAGGCTCCGCACTGGTGGACTGGTTGTTTCAACGGAGCCTGCCACCCCTCCTGTTCGGGACTCTGTGTGTGGGGACAATGTGACTTTGTGGCAGGGGGAGGACGGTTACAGATCCCCTGCTGCGTGGCTCTGTGATCCAGGATAAGGACCGCTGCATAAGATCTCTAACCGCCCTCCCCCTCCACAAAGTCACATAGCCCCCCCCCCACACACAGAACATGAAAACCACCTCCCAGACTGACCAGGGTAACTAGTGACTGCAATGTGTGTGTGCCCTGCTGCTGAACCTGCCCCCGCGTCTGTACCCTGGTAAAGGTGACTGTCCTGTCCAATTGCCAACCCCCTTCCCCCCCTTCAAACAGACTCTCCTCTAAAAGAACATGATGGAAACAGTAATTAACAGAAAGGTATATTTTATTAGCAACCATACATGAAACCGGGGGATGAAACTGGGACGGGGGCTTGGGTGAGGCGGGAAGGAAAGGACTTATCAAATTTTGGGGAATGAGAGCCTTCTGGTACAGTCTGCAGGGGTGGAGTGACAGTTTTCATGGACTCTGCCACCCCTCCTTCTTGGGACTTTGTGGTAGGGGAGGGCGGTTAGAGAGACTGCAGCGGGGCTCTGTCCTCCTGCCTCCGGTCCTGCAGAACATCCACAAGGCGCCGGAGCGTGTCCGTTTGCTCCCTCATTAGTCCAAGCAGCGTTTGAGTCGCCTGCTGGTCTTCCTGCCGCCATCTCTCCTCCCGTTCCGTGTGTGATCGGTGCATTTGGGACAAGTTCTCCCTCCACTGAGTCTGCTGGGCTGCCTGGGCTCAGGAGCAGCCCATAAGTTCCGAGAACATATCCTCCCGTGTCGTCTTCTTCCTACGCCTAATCTGCGCTAGCCTCTGGGAGGGTGATGCCAGGGTAGGTCGGGAGACAGTCGCAGCTGTGGGATGGGAAAAAGGGAGTGAATTCCTCAGAAAGATAAATTTAGTTGTGAACAAAGAACATAGTCTTTCTCTGTGAACAAGACCATGCACAGCACCTATCACATGCGCACTCAGGACAATGTCGAATTTTCGGCCTTCGCATTCAGTGCCTGGGGTCTTGCAGTGCAGATCAGACAAGCGGGACAGGACAGTGGAATTTGGGTAACAGGCTGACATGGTAAGTCGTAGACTTGTGGCTGCTTAAAACTTTAATAATAGCACTGGCCTCCTTTCACGTTCAAAGCAATGCCAGTCCCTGCTGCCAGCAATCCGGCAAGCATGAACTCTGCCCCTGTCCCACCCCCTCGCGGCTGTCCCAGGGAAAGATCCCTGTATGCTGCTCCTCTCCCGCCTCCACCGCATGGCTGTAAACCGCCGGTTACAGTTTTGTAAAGGAACAGGCAAGCAGTCCCAATACTAACATTCTCCTACCTAATTCAAAGCAGGTCACCATGAGCGACATCACTCTGATGAGGATTTCAGAGACGGAGAAAGAAAGGATGCTTCGGGAAAGCCTGCAAAGACCAGGGACGTATGCTGCCATGCTCTGCAAGGCAATGATACCCGAGTAGTTGATTGTCTCCTGGCGCGGAAACGTTTCCTACCACGGAGGACCCAATAAGGCCGCTCTCCCCAGGAACCTGATGCAAAGGCTTTCCAATTACCTCCAGGAGAGCTTCGTGGAGATGTCCCAGGAGGATTTCTGCTCTATCCCCGGACATATAGACCGGATTTTACTGTAGCTGCACTGGCAGGGACTAAACAGTAGAGCGCCTAGGGCAAAACAATCATGCTAAACCGGACATTGTTAGATTTTTTTTCAGTAGTTGCACTGCCAAGGACTGAAACGTTAAGCACCTAGGGCAAACTAATCATGAAAAACCCATTGTTAATATTGTTAATATTCCTGTTCTGTTAAAAATAAATGTGTACATGTTTAAAACACTTACTGACTGATCCTTCCCCTGATTCTGTGTCCGGGTTAACGCCTGGGGACGGTTGGTAGGGGATCTCTGTAAGGGTGATGAAGAGATCCTGGCTGTCGGGGAAATCAGCGTTGTAAGCGCTGTCGACTGCCTCGTCCTCCTCATCTCCTTCCTCATCTTCCCCGTCCGTTAACATCTCCGAGGAACCGGCCGTCGACAATATCCCATCCTCAGAGTCCACGGTCAGTGGTGGGTAGTGGTGGCGGCCGCACCTAGGATGGAATGCAGTGCCTCGTAGAAACGGGGTGTCTGGGGCTGGGATCCGGAGCATCCGTTTGCCTCTTTGGTCTTCTGGTAGCCTTGTCTCAGCTCCTTGATTTTCACGCGGCACTGCGTTGCATCCCGGCTGTATCCTCTCTCTGCCATGGCTTTAGAGATCTTCTCGTAGATCTTTGCATTCCGTCTTTTCGATCGCAGCTCGGAAAGCACGGACTCATCGCCCCACACAGCGATCAGATCCAAGACTTCCCGATCAGTCCATGCTGGGGCCCCCTTTCTATTCTGAGATTGCATGGCCATCTCTGCTGGAGAGCTCTGCATCGTTGCCAGTGCTGCTGAGCTCGCCACGATGTCCAAACAGGAAACGAGATTCAAACTGCCCAGACAGGAAAAGGAATTCAAATTTTCCCGGGGCTCTTCCTGTGTGGCTGGTCAGAGCATCCGAGCTCGGACTGCTGTCCAGAGCGTCAACAGAGTGGTGCACTGTGGGATAGCTCCCGGAGCTATTACCGTCGATTTCCATCCACACCTAGCCTAATTCGACATGGCCATGTCGAATTTAGCACTACTCCCCTCGTTGGGGAGGAGTACAGAAGTCGAATTTAAGAGACCTCTATGTCGAACTAAATAGGTTCGTGGTGTGGACGGGTGCAGAGTTAATTCGATGTAACGGTGCTAAATTCGACATAAACTCCTAGTGTAGACCAGGCCTTAGTCTTTAAGATGCCACCGGACTCCTCGTTTTTGTGGATACAGACTAACACAGCTACCCCTCTGATACTTAGTACCTTCTACCAAGGATCTCAGCAAGGCTGTTGGGTAGATTTGGCCCTGATCCTGTTTCATTATATCTTTCTCCCCCTCCCCCCAGACATTAAGGGCTTGATCCAAAGTCTGCTGAAGTCAATGGGAGACATTCAGGTTCCCAAAGTCTGAACCAAGGCCCTATAAGAGCATCTAGGAAAGAACATCCTAGGCATCTTGCCGGGAGTGTAAATACGGAAGCTTCAGCTACCACTGCTCCTACTCCTCTCCCTCCAGGCTATCAGTCCAGTGCCTTTTTGTTATTAATTATTATTATTCAAATAAAAGCATGTTTTATATCCAGATCTCCCCTTCGCATCCAGTCCACATCATCAGTGACTAAGGACCAGATTTTCAAAAGTGCTCAGGACCCACAATTGAGGGCTGATTTGCAAAGAGAGCTCAGCTCCCGGTTAGGTACCAAAATAAGGGCCAGACTTGTCAAAAAGTGCTCAGTACTCCACGAAACAATAGGGCAGGGGAAGGATTCTCCTCTATTATTTTTTCTCAGTGGGAACTATTGAATGCTATCCACTTTGGAAAACAGCCCCAAAAGTGCAGCTGTCCAGTGACCTACCAAAAAATGGAATTTAGTGTTCTCCCTTTAGAACTTGGTGGATACCTGTTATCTACATCCCCAAAATCACCAGTACCAGTGCCACTCATGCATAACCTGGGTTGGCAGAGAGGGGCCAAAGACTGAAAGATTGTGAAGGCTGATATGTCTACACTGCAATCACAGGATGATGTGACTACAGCTCATATAGACATACCCAAGCTAGCTTTAATGTTGCTCATTTGAGTCCTAGGGCAGACAAGCTGCAGCAGCGCACACTTCAGCACGGGCTGTACAAGCGTGCCCAGAACCCTGAGTCATTATTTGGGAAGCTAGCCACAGCTTCATTGCTATGGTACCTGAGCTTGCTAGATTAAAGCTAGCTCAGGGACATCTACACAAGCTCCAATCACATCCTGTGATTGCAGTATAGACAGGTCTTATGTCACCCTCTGTTTCAGGCCATGTCTACACTAGGAACGCTTTACCAGTATAGCATACCGGCAAAGCGCTCCTAGTGTGGATGCGGCTTATTCTGGCAAGAGTGCACTTTGTACCACTATACTGTATTTGTACTGCCCCCTTCCCCCTCCCCCCCCCCGCCCATAAGTGAAACAACCTATACCAGTACAAGTGCAGTTTTGCCAGTATGGCTGCATTTACACTAGGGACATCTGCTGGCACAGGTATATTGGTCAGGGATCACACCCTGACCAACACAGCAGTCCCAGCAGAAATCTGTAGAGGCAGCTAGAAGCACATAAGTATAGGGGAAGGATAGTCGGTGCCAACCTGGGACTCAGGGAAAACCTATGTTCAGTTTCCTGCTCCACCACAGTGTCTTTTGTGACATTTAGTCTCTCTGTGTTTCAGTTCCCTTTCTGTGAAACGGGGATAATAGCACTGCCCTGCTTCGCGGGGGTGTTGGGAGGATAAATACATTAAGCACTGTGAGGCGTTCAGATGCTTTGATAACGGGGCCTATCAATATCTAGCATAGATAAGAGGCAACCGAAGGAGGCTCAGACCAGCACTGCCCATAATGGGTCTGTTTTATAGATCAATGGAAGATTTTATTCTCCAGGTTTTGTTAATACAGCACTTTTGGACATCACTGAAAGAAAGACCTCGATACGATTAAAAAAAAAAAAATCCTCTCTCCCAGCTGCTATAGCTATAGAGTCGACTCTGTGGAATGTAGAGGTAAAAGTGTTACCTTTATGCCTCTGCAATACCAAAGATAAACATCAATGAACCTGTACTCATCAAAAAGGCACATTGTCCCCAAACATCTCTGTGCAAGAAGATCAAGGCCCCAGGGGATGCAGCTTGAAAAATATACACGACTTGCAGAAAAGCAAGTATCCCCTTGGATTTTATGAAATATTTTGCCAGTCTCACTTACCAAGCTTCAGCTCTGGGAAATCTCCTGGGGCACCGCATACTGCAGAAATGCAATTTGCAAGGCAACACTGACACTGGAAATATAATAAAACAGCCCTATACGAATGATGGTCTCGAGGGAGATCTGCATTGACTCTCACGTGGGATGCGGATGGCAGGTATGATGGCAAGCAAAGGGAAAGAGCATCAAAAGGGCTCTCATGTGAGTCAGACAAATATCTTTCATGTGTAGCTAAAGCACCAACTTTCAGTGGCACCATTGGAGAACTCTTGACGCACTAGGAAAGCTTCATTCCTTTGAAGTCAAACATGGAACTGAAAAGGAGGACCCTAATGTGACCGATAGTTTCTTCAAAAACTACTGGAATGCATAAACAGACTATTCACAACACGTGCCAGCCACACACCCAGCTGACACCAACTTCCCACTGTGGTTTTACCAGGAAGCAGGGAGGGAAGCTTTACTTTCTACAAAGGGGCTCCCTTCCATCTCTGCGGGAGTAGGAATGCTTAAATCAGCCCTTGACTGCCCTAAGTTTGCCTCCTCTCCAGCCAGTGCCACCCATTTTTCATGCTATACTGGGCCCTACACGGCAGTGATAGAAAATGACAATAATAGAGAGACTTGAGAGCAGCGTCGGGCAAACCAGTTTGGAAAATTTAACTCACACACACAAAACATTTGTTTTTGTTTTTTCTAGGATCCAACTGAGATCAGAAACATGCCAAGAGGAGCTTGCCATAACTATGGGAAGAGAAGAGGTGAAGGCTCCATGAAGCCTACTCCAGCCTTGCTGGAAAGCATTCAGATACAATGATAGTGGGGAGGCTAAACAGGTGGGAAGGTAGGTAGATGTGGTGATGGTCAGAAAAAGTGACTGTAAAACAGTTGCATTTGCTCCAGATTAGAGCTGGTGAAAATTTTCTGTCAATGTTTTTTCAATGACTTCTCAAATGATATGACATTTTCCATGAAAAATGTCATATTTGTATTTTCATATTTGAAATTTGTATTATTTTCAATTGATTTGATCAAGATTACACATTTTTGGTTGTCATTGTTTTTGGGATTTCTACCTCCTTCCTTCCTTTTATCCCCCTTTTCCCGGGGGGAAAGGGGGAGAGAAAGGAAAGGGGGAAGAAACACCCTAAAAAAAACAAAAATCATTTCAAAATCAAATCAAAATATTTTATTTTTAATCAAAAAAGAGGAGGGTTGCTGGTGTGCCTCCTTCCCCATTTCTTTTTGCTTGTGACATTAGCAACAGGGAAAATCCATCTTCAGAGCTATATAATGTGACAGACCCAGACCAGTGGGGTACAGGAGTCTGGTAGAGGGGAAATATACTGGTCACTGGATGAGTAGTTTTCTGTTCCCTGAGTGACCAGAGCAGGGGCTGCACTAGAGTAATCAGGAACCTGCTAGAACCAGTTAAGGCAGGCAGGCTAATTAGGACACCTGGAGCCAATTAAGAAGAAGCTGCTAGAATCAATTAAGGCAGGCTAATCAGGGCACCTGGGCTTTAAAAGGGAGCTCACTTCAGTTTGTGGTGCGAGTGTGAGGAGCTGGGAGCAAGAGGCGCCAGGAGCTGAGAATAAGAGGGTGTGCTGCTGGAGGACCGAGGAGCACAAGTGTTATCAGCCACCAGGAGGAAAGTCCTGTGGTGAGAATAAAGAAGGTGTTTGGAGGAGGCCATGGGGAAGTAGCCCAAGGAGTTATAGCTGTCATGCAGCTGTTACAGGAGGCACTATAGACAGCTGCAGTCCACAGGGCCCTGGGCTGGAACCTGGAGTAGAGGGCGGGCCTGGGTTCTCCCCAAACCTCCCAATTGACCTGGACTGTGGGTTCTTCCAGAGGGGAAGGTCTCTGGGCTGTTCCCCAACCCACATGGTGAATCTCTGAGGCAAGAAAATCTGCCAATAAGCGCAGGACCCACCAAGATAGAGGAGGAACTTTGTCACAATAAGCTAAGAAGGTGTAACTTGGAATCACAAGGAAGAATAATATGCCAAAATGCCAAGTTGCCAGCATTATTTTTCTGCATAACACCACGGTTCAGTCTTTGTTCCCAATATCAAAAAGACAGAGGAGAAGCGTTCTCAGCAGAGGTGGAGAAAGTCACTAAACAATAAGACAATATAGCCATGGAGGAAATAAAGTCACTTTAAAGATTTTTCTGGTCTTGTTATTCATACAGAGGTGTTGGCCGGTTGCTTGAAACCTGCGGCCTGGAGCATAATGATCCTTTGCCAATGAATCCTGGCAGCGCAGGCTGAGAGAATTCAGATAGTGTCTCACTAAAAGGAAGGGACAGGGGAGTTTGGACAGAGCAGAGAACAAATGTGAAGCATATGACTGGAAATGCAGTAGTACAGCACTGACAGAAGTGGTGCTAAGATTTGGGTGGCTGCCAGTGGGCAGCTTAAGCATAGGCATAATCAACATTCTTTGGCCTCTGAACAAGTGGGAAACGTATATTTTAACAAGCCTATCACACCACAACAGAAGACACATTTGGGACATCAGAAGATGCCCAGCTGGAAAGAAAAAGAAGAAATTTGAAATTGCACATCCTGTGCGTGTTTATATGAAAGGGTGGATTCAAGTCGCCTACCCAGCAGTCAAATGCCACCAACAGCATTTTGTAAAGAGGGACAAAAACTCCTGAATGAGGAAGCCTTATTTTGCTGATGGCTTTGTGTCTTCTCTAGAACATGAGCAGTATTTTAAGTGCCTCCAACAGCATGTATGCTGCACAAAGCACTGAGTCTCCAAACTGATTTCAGATTGTCATCTGTGCTCCACACTCAGGACCAGATTGTGAAACCATTCCTCATGCTAAGTAGTAATTTATTCCTGAAGTAGCCCCAATGAATACAGTGGGACCATTTGTGGAGTGAAGCACTACCCAGAGTGAGCAAGTGGATCTCCAGGTGACGCTTAGCAAGCCCAATGTTCAACAGCACTGGGACATGTAGCCAATCCATCCACCATGTTGCATTCTTTTCACATTAAGGGCTTCCATACCTGTGCTTGGTGCTTCCTAGGATTGGATTTTTATTGATAAATGTAGGTAAGAATCAATTTCACCATACAGGAAAAAAAATGATTCCATCAATAATGATCAACATTTACAAAGAGGCAAAGTAAGAAAAATGCTGCTTGAGATCTCCTTAGAGTTTGATTTAAGAATATTTACTTTGTATATTTTGACATGTGGTGTTGACAATTTGAGTTTTAATGGTTATAAAGCTTTAACTTTCTAAATCTCAGTGTCTACCCTGTCGTTAAATAATTATTGTCCGACTCCCCCCATAATTTCCCTCAACTGTGAAAATTTAAATAGATAAAAACAGGAAAAAAGGCTTCAAAATAAACATTGATATTATCCATCAGAATTATAAAAACCGAATTCTGTCAAGACTATTCATAGAAAACACAGAATGACACGGTCCCTGCTTCAAAGAGTTTACCATCTAAGTCAGGGCGTGATGCAAATAGGGAAGTGAACAGACAGTATGGAGGGGGTAGGGGGAGAAGGAGGAAGATAGCAGCAATATAATAATGCTGTGACTCATTCTAAGGCATATCCACATCTTAATGATGGGTTTATACTATAAGCGGGGCTCGTAGTATTGTCTTTTATTAAGGTTGCCTGACACTTCCTATTGTAAGACCCTGTTTTCAGTTGTTTATAACTTTGCCAGACTTGAGAAGCTGAATTTTTCCCTGCCGGGTATCTGCCACATTCTGATTTTATTTTATTTTTTTAAGTTTTAGCCATTTCCAAGCCATTTCGAGGTTGTTTCATTCACAAAGTGTGAAGCTAAATGCAGATTAAGTTGAACAAGTAAAACTTTATTAAATCCTGTGCACTGCTCTGTCCACGTGCTGCATTGCCTCCAGTCTAACTCCCTGTGTCCCTATTCCACTTACCAGTCAGTAACACTCCCTCCAGGGAACATTGGCCCTCTAAGTCCAATTCCACTGATCATGATACAGAGGTTAGTAAAAAACACATTGTTACGCCCATAACAGTATTTATATAAAATAAAATGGATCTAGTTAAAAAAAATCTAATGAATACAAAGGACTCGCATGTTATAGACATCACAAAGGTTAGAAGAGAAACGTGTCCCCAGCACAAAACCAACCTACTGACATCTTATTCAGTGAAGGCACCACATAGAAACAGAGGGAGATCAGGTCTGAGGTAGGGTGATGGAAAATTAGAGGGCCAGCACTAAAACAGATGCTACTTGTCAGGACTGAAGTTGAGTGGCACAGGTGTGTGTGTGTGTGTGTGTGTGTGTGTGTGTGTGTGTGTGTGTGTGTGTGTGTGTGTGTGTGTCAGGGAAGTTACAAAAAGTTTGTCCTCGCTATTTCTATCTCAAGCCAATTACTGTTAATCTCTCACCTTCATAAGCACTAAATTCTCCTACTAATTAAAAATATGGCTGTTATAAATCTCTGGGAGGCAGGTTTTTGTAATGGAAACAGAATCTAACCATTAATGCTGAACATGCTGCTAGGCTTTCAAAGATGTTATGGGCCCCTAAAACACAATCAGAAAATCTCCAGTAAGGAGAAGGACCCTGTATCTCAGCATCACGACATCTGCTGCTGCTGACCTACTGTTCAAAGGCACATGACAAAGACGCCTCCGTGAATTCTGCTTGGCCACTTCGAAAATCTAACAGGGAGATTTTCAATGGCACCAAGGGCAGTTGATTTCTCAATGGGAGTTGGGTGATTAAATCTCCTATTTGTGCCATTCAAAATCATCCCTACCTAAATCTTTTCCAAGTGGATAGACTGTAGGTGGCTATAAATCAATCTCTGGGTCCTGATGGAATTATAAACTGCGAGACTGAAACTTATCTGAGCCCACAGAGATGGAGACAGATTTATTAGTTAACTGATAATGTATCTATCTCTACTCATTACTCTTTCTATAAATCTCTTTTCCCAAATTATCTGCATATCAGTTTGCCCAGCGGCATCCCTCACACTTCCTCGTTCTGTTCTTCAGTTGATTAGGAGCACAATATTGTTTCCATATGGGAGACCGTTTCTGAAAACATCTTAGTTGAGATTTTAAAAGCCACCTGAGGCTTTTAAAACAAATGGAAGTTGGACATCCAAATCCCTTCAGAGGCTTTGAAAGGATCAGCACCCCCTCTTTTTTGCCAATGTTGAGTGTTTACAAATTGCACTTCAATTATTTTAAACACTTTGTGCATCACCAGTAAAATGTAATATTCCAGCTGAAGAAAGAAACACAAAGTTTGGACCCAAATCCCAACTTCCTACATGTTCAAAAATCTAGTATTTGTTTGGCCTTTCATTGCTGGTATTCACTTCTGTGCAGAAGACTTCACACACTCTCTGTAAGTCCCGCTTAAGCCTTCAAAATAAGTTTTAAAGTGGGATTTAAATGGTGTATTTGCCTTGCATTAGCCCTTTGCACAGGGGTGAATTTCACCAACAGGGATAAACCCAAACCATTCCATTCATATGTGGATCCACACTTCTTCCAAGTTCAGAAGCGGTGCAGTAGTGACATTATTTTTCTTAGGTGGCTAAATATTGTACACATCTCTCCAGTTCCTCGCCCATTCGTTCATATTATCCACCTGCTAGGTCTTACCCATTTACATTGAAACCTCTTAAGGACATGGAATATTTACCTATGGTTTGTCTATACAGGTACATTCAGGAACATTAATCCAAAGCTGTCAATTAAAACTGGATGGGCTAAACTGCATTAAACCCCCGTGTGGACACTCTCCTTCTGAATTAAAGTGGCCTTAATTCCGTTTATCTTAATTCAAAGTGGTTTTCTGATTTGAACCCAATTCTCAACCCAGTGGTAATTGCTCTAAATTAATAGCAATGCAAAGTTTGTGTCTGAATGACAACGAATTAAAAATGTGGGATTTTCCTCTTGTAATTTGCCTGTGCAAGCACAAGTGCAATTGACACTTTCTGAGCTCAACCAAAAAACACCAAGCTCATATTTGTGGGTTTTATCCCTGACTGTATTATGGAAAACTTTGTTTCCATGACAGCACACTGAGCATGGAAGCCCATCTGTGCCCACACAAAGGTAAAAAAAATCTGATAGCCGTTTTTAAAGTACAGCAATTTGGAAAGCCCTGCAGCATATTCAAAAGCAAGCTTCATTTCAGGAGACAAAGATGGGATGTGACAATTATTGCAGAACCATCTATTACTAGGGATGCTCGACAACCTAGAAATGTCAGCTCTTGTCATGTTACTCTGACACTCCTGGTGATTGTAATCTCCTTTTGTCTTCCTAAAGTGAGCAATACAAAGGACAGGTGGAATATTAGATTTTAAACCATGGGATGCTTCGTTCAATGTAAACAGATAAGCCAAATGTAAAATCCTTGTAGTGACCTTTAGAGCATAGCAAGACTGTCACAGAACATTTCCACAGAAACATATGGCTGAGTGGGTAGCTTTAAGTGATAGTTTTGCACAAGCACCTGGGAATTAGAACACAGCCAACTCTTCTTCTTTCAACACCTTGAATCACTTCAGGTGCTAGAAAAGGTGAACCAGCGGGAACTACTACACTATAGAAAACTTTATTCTGTGTATTGTCTTTCATACCGGATCTATCCCAAAATGCAGTACAGTGTTAAACAAGAAGTAACAGCCCCAAGAAGGAAAGAGGTGTCTAGACAATGAAGAAAAGAGATGTTCTCTGCAGAGACTTGAACAGAAACAGGTCCAGGAGACAGAGAGAGGGAGGAAGAGGGAAAAACTGCTTCCAGGCAGCAGAAGATGTAAGGATACAGGCTCACATGCCAGCAGCAGTATGATTGGGTGCAGGAAAAGAGAGGAACAGTCGCTGGTAGATGACGTTGGGTCTAAGGCACTTGACTAGGTCTGGGTTCAATTCCTGGCTTCCACAGGTACATTCTGACATTCAAGAAGCGTACCTCAGTTCTCCCTCTCTAAAATGGGGAGAATAGTCCATCCTTTAGCCCACCCCTTGGCTGTCTTGTGCTTTTTGACTATAAGCTCTTCGGGACAGTGTGATGGGGCATCCACCCCACGCTGGCAGAAAAGGGGTTAACAGAGCCCCAGGAGAGGCTGTGCAGGAAGCAACCAATAGGAGAGGGGCTGCAAGAAACAGCCAATCAGGGCCCAGCAGACCCATATAAAAATGGAGCTGCAGAGCAGAGTAGTTCAGTTGCTGCTAAGATCCCAGGGAGTAAGGACGGTGTCCCTGGAGGGTTAAGAGAATTGTAAGCACCTTGGACAGAGCAGTGGCTGGCTCCTGGCACTGAGCAGCCCAGTGCCGAGATCAGGCCGAAAAAGGTGCTGGGGCTATGGGGAAGTGGCCCTGGGAAATAAAGCAGCATTGACCGAGGAACAGAAGAAGAGTACTATTTAAAGGGTCCCTGGGTTGGGGCCTGAAGTAGTGGGCGGGCCCAGGTCCCCCCCACTCACCATTGGGGAAGTGGCAGGACTATTGGACAGAGATATCCTCCCCCTGCCCCGGAAGGGGGGAAAGTGGATGGCGACCTAGCCAGAGGGCTGAGTCGCAAAGAGGACACTGCGGTTCTTGGAGCTGAGAGAGGAGCCATAGGTGGGAGCAGAAACAGAGAGATGGTGTGCAGACCGTGGATGTAGGCATCGGCCTCAAGCTAATCTCCAGCATGACCACGAGGAGGCACTCGTCTGGTGATGAGGGCTGCACCCTGTGACACACAGCCAACGCCTCCTACTATGTGTACAGTAGCTATATCACAATGGAACCCTGATCTTACTTGGGGACTCTACCTGCTATAGTGATACAACTAATTAATAAATAATAATAGTCATAATAATGAGATGAAATCATTGAAGCAAGTTCACAAAGGGCAATTTTGAACTGGATCCTAGAACAAAAAAACAAAAACAAAAAAAAAAGAGTCAGCTTTGGGATTGGGCAGTTAAGGAAGCTGTATTTAAAAATAGATACACATACATCTCAACTAGACTATTAATATTAAACAAACATGGCAGCATTGATGGATCAAAGTAACCTTAAACATTATATGGCAACGAAAGAGGGACAAGAGCTGGTTGGGAATTTTCTGATGCAACTTTTTTGTGCCAAAAAATGCCTATTAGTCAAACCCTAAACTGTTTGCAGGAAAGGGCCACATTGGATGAATTTCCCAAAAGGGTGAAAAAGTTTTTAAATTGTCAAAATATTCCATTTTGATAGTTTCAAAAAGACGACTGTTTTTTTTTCATTTAGAAACAACTTCTCATTGCAAAAAAATAATTTAATGTACACTTAAAAAGGTTAAAGAAAAAATTGAAATAAAACATTTGATTGATAAACTGATTTCCCCCCCCCCCCCCAGTTTCTTAGGTCACAAAAAATTGGGATTTTGAGTTTTCATCACAATTCAGGATAGGAAAAAAATTTGAAATCTCAAAAATTCTCATGGGACAGGATAACCATTTATTGCCCGGCTCAACTGCTATCCCATCTCTACAGCAACTGCTCCCATGTGCTTGGCTTTGCTA
Organism: Emys orbicularis; assembly: GCF_028017835.1. Lineage (NCBI taxonomy): Eukaryota > Metazoa > Chordata > Testudines > Emydidae > Emys > Emys orbicularis. Next base: position 140,022,644 of record NC_088684.1, read on the forward strand.
AAGCCATGAAATCTGGCTTAGCTTTATTTTGATTTTCAGAAATGAACCCTACTGTTGATAGCACTGGTTCAAATACTTTAAAATATTTTTTTCATTGAAAATAGACATTTTCCCCCTAAAACAAATTTTTTCATTACAAATTGCTGGCTGTCATTTTTGCACTAAAAGATTGCCTGCCTGCCTGCCGGTCCCTCCCCTTCCTCTCCCCCCCACCCCCCCCATTTTTAATTGAAATTGTTCCTTTACCAAAAACCCAGGCTCTGGAAAATAAAACAAAAGTCTAACATTTTTACTGTGCTTTTGATAAATTTTGGATAATAAAAAAAAGAGCCCCAAAAAATTCACAAAACAAATTCAAACCCAAAAGAGAAAATAGGTCTATTTCAGACCCTTCAAAATTTCAAAGTTTCCCAATACTTGCGTTTCATTTTTCAACCAGCTCTAAGTAGTTTTTCCAGTAAGTTCCCAAACCTATTCATATCCCTCCAAACAAAGTCCTTAAACATTTCCTACTAAAAAGTACACTTTGCATTCTGAATTGATGTAGTCTTTAAGCTTCACAAAACCTGAAATTGAGTTTTGATTTGCTGGTAGCATTTTGTAAATCCTTTATATTGGTAGATTACCTTGGGCATCTACACTCATTATTCCTAGTGTGACTGTATATTGCAGTTAGCTGTGATTTAATATGATTTGCATCCTTGTCCTTGTAGCACTAAACCTTTCTGGTATTTACTTGGAAAGAATGTGTTTCTGCTTGAGCTCCGTGATTCTTTCATTGCCGCAGGTACATCCGTCACTGATGAGCATGCCATCATAAATCTGAATAAAACAGGAGAGACTGAATTCTGAAAGCAAATGTCTCAGCTGCCATTGCAGTATTCTCCCAGAACACCAAGGGGGGCATTTAGCTGGAAAATTTATCTTCAAAAAGTTAGTGATGGATGGATTCACAAAGGGAATAGTCCAGAAGATCCTATTGAGAAAGGCAGTGTGTGAAAAGAATTATAAGGGAAGGATAAATGGAGTGTGGCATTATGGGACTTGGAGTTATTAAAAAACAGAATTTAAGATAGCAGAAGTTAGGCTACCCACAGAACCCACAGTGGCACTATTAGGTTACAGTTCAAGGGAAATTATTGTCTTGGGAAAGGATCCACTAATAATGATTACCACTAGCAGCCAGATGTGTGGCAACCCGTTTTGGTAAAAGGAGAGATCTCCAACAATAGTGGCATAGAGAAATAAAGTGTAAGAGATGAAAAAAATTATAGGCAACCTGTAGCGGGGTGGATACCCGCTCCTGCCCTGAGGGGGTTGGAACAGCCCTGGGAGAAGGCTGTTGCAGGGAGAAGCAGCTACTGGGCTGATTGGGGCGTGGCCCAGCTGCAGCCGCTTCCCCAATCAGAGCCCAGCTGGCCTGTATAAAGAGGCTGGGAGGCAGGCCTTTCTCTCTCTGCACTCAGAGAGAGAAGGGCCTGACTGCAGGGAGCAGAGACAGGGTACCTGAGTGGAGCAGGGCTGGGGAAAGGCTGAGGAGCTGGGGTGCTCCAGCCTGGAAAGCCCCAGGCTGTGGCCTAGTATTAGGCCAAGGGGCACTGGGGGTTGGAGAGGGCAACCCAGGTGTAGGCCAAGGCAGCAGGTCCAAACCCAACCCTGCCAGTGATGAGTGGCTGATACTGCAGTCTGCCCCTGGGAGTGGGGCTAGATGGTGACAGGCAGTAGCCTTATTGTGAGGTGGGGTTAGTGGGTGGGGGTTCCCCTGGGAGGGGAGACCCAGCGTGTGTGGGTACTGTCAGGGGGCAGCACCCAGAGCAAGGGGCATCGGGGTCCTGGGAGGGACACGGGGGCCACTGCGAACGACAAGGCGGATCACCGGCCTGAAGAGGGCGCTCCAGGCTGGACTGAGCTGATTCCCCAGATGACCAGCAGGAGGCACCGCAGGGGTGAGTCTGACCCCTTACACAACCTTATAATCAGGATCGGGTAAAGTTTATAATATCTGGTTACCCTTTGGGGGATTTGAACAAAATAAACACACATACAAGCTAATATAACAGGTGACTCAAACACAAGAAGGAACAGACAGGTCAAAATATTTGTGTGGAAAGTTCATTCATGTGAATAATGACAAAATAAAAAGTTTAAAAAAAAATCCTATTATCATTTCTATTCCCACACCAGGTAGTGGGCCCCATCTCAAGAATGCATCCTTAATTCAGAAAGCTTGATTAAGCATGTGCTTAAATCCTACTGAAGTTAATGCAATTTAAGCACATGCTTAAAGTTATACATATGCTTAATTGCTTTCCTGAAGTGGGGCTGCAATATGCTAGATACTGTACAAACACAATAAAAAACTGTCCTGCCCAGGAGAAATTGCAGTTTGAATAGACAAGAGGTGAGGGGGGGGAAAGAGCAGCGAAGTGACTCACCCAAGGTGTAACAGCTGGTCATAGCGGCAGAATCTGGAAGAAAGCCCACACCTCCTGAATCACATAATTTTGTGCCCTAGTCACTGGATCCCACTGCCTTTGATAAACATGGTAAAAATCTAGACCTGATTTTGTTAGAGCTTCAGAAAGGGTTGGACTCTTCAAGTCAAATCCTTTGACAGGCTTCTGAACCAAAGTAAACCCCTCCGGCTACAGGGCTAAGAGCGGGATGCCCACTCTGCATTCCCATGCATAGCGAAGAGGCTTCCTCTACCGCTCTTCACGGGGCCTTATAAGGAGAGGTGGAGAGAAATGGGAATGTGTGAGCGGCCTGTGGATTTACTGCCGAAATCTGCCAGGGCCAAACCCTGCACAGATTCTGTGGTTTTTGGACTCACCCTCAAATGGTACTTTATAATTCCAGAAAGAAACTGGATGGATGAGCTTTTATAAGTATATTATTCAAGCACTGAGTCACAGTCAATACGTATTTCAAAAGTAAATGATGAGCAGGCAAGGACAAGTGTATTTATTTTAACCCACACACATCCTTTGCTGTTAATTCTTGTAAGAGAATTTTGGACTGTCCCCAAACATTCTCTCTCTGTAGAATATTTTTCAGGGCCATTTCTGCTGCAGATCTAATTTGCATTTCTGGAAATAAAAAGGCACTTGGGCTGTTTTGGTGTCTTTTGCTGTGTTGGCTGCAATGGATTTACATTCAAAAGGTACATTGTCTCACAGCCATCGGCTTAAGTCTGTGGAAGCCAGAAGCTCCCAGGTACAGATCCTAGCTCTCTACTCCCATTGGGCTGGGGGAGAACGCTAGACCAGCGGTCGGCAACCTTTCAGAAGCGGTGTGCCAAGTCTTCATTTATTCACTCTAATTTAAGGTTTCGCGTGCCAGTCATGCATTTTAACCTTTTTAGGTCTCTTTCTATAAGTCTATAATATATAACTAAACAATTGTTGTATGTAAAGTAAATAAGGTTTTTTAAATGTTTAAGAAGCTTCATTTAAAATTAAATTAAAATGCAGAGCTCCCCGGACCAGTGGCTAGGACCCAGGCAGTGAGAGTGCCACTGAAAATCAGCTCACGTGCCGCCTTCGGCATGCATGCCATAGGTTGCCTACCCCTGTGCTAGACAAACACTTCACCTCTGTACCTCAATTTCTATGTCTATAAAACAAGGACAAAATGCTTCCTGCCAACTCAGGGCTAGCTAGCTAATGTCTGTAAAGTGCTTTGAAGATGAAGAGGGCTATACAAGTTTTATTTTAAGAGTTTTCTTGGGAGCCACTCCCACAGGAACACAAACCTCACCACCTTCTGTTCTAAATGCAGAAGCTCAGAGCAGCGCGTAACATAAGAAGGGCCATACCAGGTCAGACCAACGGTCGGTCTAGCCCAGTTTCCTGTCTATTTCCTCAATAGAATTTTACTTCCAAATTTTAAAAAGATGTATTTTTGTCTCCAACCCCTTCTTTTACTCTGTTGTTTAGCCTTAGTGGCATTTTTTTGCTCCGCTTACTGTATTTCGTTTTAGCCTCTATTGTGGTGCTTTTCAAGTTTCCATGCAGCTTGCAGGAATTTCACTCTTGTGACTGTTCCTTTTAATTTCTGTTTAACTAGCTTCCTCATTTTTGTGTAGTACGCTTTTTTGAAGTTAAATGCTACTGTGGTGGGTTCCTTTGGTATTTCCCCCCTACAAGAATGTTAAATGTAATTACATTACAGCCACTGTTCTGACTATGCTCACCTCCTGGTACAGATCCTGTGCGCTACTTAGGACTAAATCAAGAATTGCCTCTCCTCTTGTGGGTTCCAGGACTAGCTGCTACAAGAAGCAGGCATTAGTGGTTGTGACAAAATTCCTCCTCTACCTTGGTGGGTCCTGCGCTTATTGGCGGATTTGCTCGCCTCAGAAATTCACCATGTGGGTCAGGAAACAGCCCAGAAACTTTCCCCTCTGGTAGAAGCCACAGTCTAGGTCAATTCCTCCTGTGTCTGATCAGGAGTTGGGAGGTTTGGAGGGAACCCAGGCCTGCCCTCTACTCCAGGTTCCAGCCCAGGGCCCTCTGGACTGCAGCTGTCTAAAGTGCCTCCTGGTACAGCTGCATGACAGCTACAATTCCCTGGGCTACTTCCCCATGGCCTCCTCCCAACACAGGACCTTTCTCCTGATGTCTAATAATGCTTGTACTCCTCAGTCTTCCAACAATATGTCTTCTCACTCTCAACTCCTAGTGCCTCTTGCTCCCAGCTCCTCGCATGCACGCTACAAACTGAAGTAAGGTCCTTTTTAACTCAGGTGCCCTGATTAGCCAGCCTGTCCTAATTGATTCTAGCAGTTTCTTCTTAATTGGCTCCAGGTGTCCTAATTAGCCTCCCTGCCTTAGTTGGTTCCAGCAAGTTCCTGCTTGTTCTGGAACTGCCCCTGTTACCTTACCCAGGGAAAAGGGACCTGTTTGTTCTGAGGGCTGAGATACCTGCCTTCCACTCTTTTGAGGTTGTTCTGCTGGCCGACTGCCCCTGCAGCTGCTGCTGCTGTGGGGAGGACCCTGCTGGTGTGACCCTCAGAGGGGAGTGCGAGGCCCCACTGTTTCCATCATTTTGGGGGCCTCCCCTGGCTGGGTTGCTGCTGCTCTTGCTGGAGAGCCTGTTACTGCTGCTGGAGCTGAGGAGGGAGTAGAGGAGGCCTTGTTTTGTGGAGGGGGTTTGTAACATCCTTGCTTTTGTGGTGGTAGGTGCCTTTGCTGTGGGGAGCTGGGGGAGTGGCTTGGAGCCCTCCCCCTAGTCCACCCGCTCCACCACTGCCATCACCACTGCCCCCTCCACATTTCCACCTGCCTTCTGGCTCTGTTCTCTGCTCCCCGGCCCAGCAGTTTGCTCTGCCCTCTAACCATCCAGAGAACATAGCGGCAGCAAACGGGCATTTGTATTTCAGACACCAATGGGTGCTCATTTCCTTTCCCCTCCCTTGGCTTTGTCCTCCCTCCCCTGCTGCATTTGGCTGGTGGGCCCCCTTTTCCTCTGCCTCGTCCACTGCCCTGTTCTTGCAGCTGCTTGCCCCCTTTCCCTTTGCTGCCTGCTCAGCCCGTCCCCCTTTTAGCTGCCCTGTTTGTTCTGATTTGCCCTGTTTTGTTTTTTGGTCCTTGATTACTTTGTTTGCCCTGCCCTTGTCCCATGGTGCAGGCGTGGTTGCCAGCCCCATTTTCCCCTCTTTTAGGGTATGTCTACACTACGAGAGTAGTTCGATTTTACTTAAATCGAATTTGTGGAACCGATATTACAAAGTCGAACGTGTGTATCCACACTAAGGACAGTAATTCGACTTTGAGTCCACACTAACAGGGCAAGCGTCGACATTGGAAGCGGTGCACTGTGGGCAGCTATCCCGCAGTCCCCGCTGCCCATTGGAATTCTAGGTCGAGCCCCCAATGCCTGCTGGGGGAAAAAATGTGTCGAGAATGGTTTCGGGTAACTGTCGTCATTCAACAGTCACTCCCGCCCTCCCTCCCTGAAAGCGCCGGCGGGCAATCAGTTAGCGCACTTTTCTGGTGAGTGACAGCGCGGACGGCACAGCACTGCGAGCATGGAGCCCGCTGCGATCATCGCTGCAGTTATGGCCGTTGTCAACACCTCGCACCTTATCGTCCACCTTTTTCAGAGTCAGATGCTGAGAAATCGGGCGAGGAGGCTACGGCAGCGCGGTGAGGACATTAAGTCTGAGCGGGGCACAGACCTCTCACAAAGCACGGGACCCTGCGCCGTGAACATCATGGTGGCAATGGGTCATGTTGATGTTGTGGAACGGCGATTCTGGGCCCGGGAAACAAGCACGGACTGGTGGGACCGCATAGTGCTGAAGGTCTGGGATGAATCACAGTGGCTGCGAAACTTTAGGATGCGTAAGGGAACTTTCCTGGAACTTTGTGAGTTGCTGTCCCCTGCCCTGAAGCGCAAGGACACCCGGATGCGAGCAGCCCTGACTGTCCAGAAGCGAATGGCCATAGCCCTCTGGAAGCTTGCAACGCCAGACAGCTACCGGTCAGTCGCGAACCACTTTGGAGTGGGCAAATCTACCGTGGGGGTTGCTGTGATGCAAGTAGCCAACGCAATCGTTGAGCTACTGCTGTCAAAGGTAGTGACCCTGGGAAACGTGCAGGTCATCATAGATGGCTTCGCCGCGATGGGATTCCCAAACTGTGGTGGGGCTATAGATGGAACTCGCATCCCTATCCTGGGACCGGACCACCAGGCCAGCCAGTACATTAACAGAAAGGGCTACTTTTCAGTGGTGCTGCAAGCACTGGCGGACCATAGGGGACATTTTACCAACATCAACGTCGGCTGGCCGGGCAAGGTTCATGATGCTCGTGTTTTCAGGAACTCTGGTCTGTTTAGACGGCTGCAGGAAGGTATTTACTTCCCGGATCACAAAATAACTGTTGGGGATGTGGAGATGCCTATAGTGATCCTAGGGGACCCAGCCTACCCGCTAATGCCCTGGCTCATGAAGCCCTATACAGGCTCCCTGGACAGTGAAAAAGAACTCTTCAACTACCGGCTGAGCAAGTGCAGAATGGTGGTGGAGTGTGCTTTTGGACGTCTCAAGGGGAGATGGAGAAGCTTACTAACTCGCTCTGATCTCAGCGAAACCAATATCCCCATTGTTATTGCAGCTTGCTGTATGCTCCACAATCTCTGTGAGAGCAAGGGGGAGACCTTTATGGCGGGGTGGGAGGTTGAGGCAAATAGCCTGGCTGCTGATTATGCCCAGGCAGACAGCCGTGCGATTAGAAGAGCCCAGCGGGACGCGCTGTGCATCTGGGAGGCTTTGAAAGCTAGGTTCCACAGTGAGCAGGGTAACCTGTGACTATTAAGTTTGTTTACAGAGAAGCTGAACCTGCCCCCATTTCTTTACCCACTTAATGTTGACTATCCTCTCCAGTTACATACCCCGTTCACACCGTCCCCCCCCCCCCCTTCCAACACAAGTTTAAAAATAAAATAAATGGAACTTTGTTCATTAACACCATGTTCTTTATTAAGGGTTTCGTGGTAAAGGGTTGAAACTGGGACGCAGACTGTGGTGGGGAGCGGGTGTAGTGATGGAAAGGATGCTTCTAAACTCGAGGAATGACAGGCTCCTGCTCCTAGAGCGGTCCGCAGTGGTGGACTGGTTGTTTCAATGGAGCCTGCCACCCCTCCTTTTTGGGACTCTGTGGGTGGGGGCTATGTGACTTTGTGGCGGGGGAGGGCGGTTACAGATCCCCGGCTGCTTGGCTCTGTGATCCAGGCTAAGGATCGCTGCATAAGATCTCTAACCGCCCCCCCCCCCGCCACAAAGTCACATAGGCCCCCCCCCACCCCCCCAGAACATGAAAACCACCTCCCAGACTGACCAGGGTGCCTAGTGACTGCAATGTGTGTGTGACCTTCTGCTGCACCTGCCCCCGTGTCTGTACCCTGGTAAAGGTGACTGTCCTCTCCAATTACCAACCCCCTTCCCCCCCTTCAAACACACTCTCCTCTAAAAGAACATGACGGAAACAGTAATTAACAAACGTATTTTTTATTAGCAACTACACAGTTAGGGGATGAAACTGGGACGGGGGCTTGGGTGAGGTGGGAAGGAAAGGACTTATCAAATTTTTGGGAATGAGAGCCTTCTGGTACTTGAGCAGTCTGCAGGGGTGGAGTGACAGTTTTCACGGCCCCTGCCGCCCCTCCTTCTTGGGACTTTGGGTGAGGGGGGTATGGGACTTTGTGGTGGGGGAGGGCGGTTAGAGAGACTGCAGCGGGGCTCTGTCCTCCTGCCTCCGGTCCTGCAGAACATCCACAAGGCGCCGGAGCGTGTCCGTTTGCTCCCTCATTAGTCCAAGCAGCGTTTGAGTCGCCTGCTGGTCTTCCTGCCGCCACCTGTCCTCCCGTTCGCTGTGTGATCGCTGGTATTGCGACATGTTCTCCCTCCACTGGGTCTGCTGGGCCGCCTCGGCTCGGGAGCAGCCCATAAGTTCTGAGAACATGTCGTCCCGTGTCCTTTTCTTTCTCCGCCTAATCTGCGCCAGCCTCTGGGAGGGGGATGCCGGGGTAGGTCGGGAGACAGTCGCAGCTGTGGGATGGGAAAAGGGGAGTGAATTCCTCACAAAGATACATTTTTGTGAACAAAGAACATAGTCTTTCTCTGTGAACAAGACCATGCACAGCACCTATCACATGCGCACTCGGGACAAGGTCGAATTTTCGGCCTTCGCATTCAGTGCCTGGGGTCTTGCAGTGGAGATCAGACAAGCGGGGCAGGACAGGGGAATTCGGATAGCAGGCTGACATGGTAAGCCGTAGACTTTTGGCTGCTTAAAACTTAATTTATAGCAGTGCCCTCCTTTCACGTTCAAAGCAATGCTCCTAGCGTTGGCCAGTTCCTGCTGCCGGCAATCCGGCAAGCATGAACTCTGCCCCTGTCCCACCCCCTCGCGGCTGTCCCTGGGAAAGATCCCTGTATGCTGCCCCTCTCCCGCCTCCACCGCGTGGCTGTAAACCGCCGGTTACAGTTATGTAAAGGAACAGGCAAGCAGTCCCAATACTAACATTCCCCTAATTCAATGCAGGTCACCATGAGCAACATCACTCTGATGAGGATTTCTGACACAGAGAAAGACCGCATGCTGCGTGAAAGCCAGCAAAAACCAGGGCCGTATGCTGCCATGCTCTGCGAGGCAATGATCCCAGAGTACTTGATGATAGCCTGGCGCGGAAAAGTTTCCTACCACGGAGGACGCAATAAGGCCGCTCTCCCCAGGAACCTCATGCAAAGGCTTTCCAATTACCTCCAGGAGAGCTTTGTGGAGATGACCCATGAGGATTTCAGCTCTATCCCCAGACATATTGACCTTATTTTCCAGTAGCTGCACTGCCAAGGACTAAAACGTTAAGCGCCTAGGGCAAACTAATCATGAAAAACCCATTTTTAATATTCCTGTTCTGTTCAAAATAAATGTTTACATGTTTAAAACACTTACCGACTGATCCTTCCCCTGATTGAGGGTCTGGGTTAACGCCTGGGGAGGGTTGGTAGGGGATCTCCGTGAGGGTGATGAAGAGATCCTGGCTGTCGGGGAAATCAGCGTTGTAAGCGCTGTCGACTGCCTAGTCCTCCTCATCTCCTTCCTCATCTTCCCTGTCTGCTAACATCTCCGAGGAAGCGGCCGTCGACAATATCCCATTGTAGGAGTCCACGGTCAGCGGTGGGGTAGTGGTGGCGGCCGCACCTAGAATGGAATGCAGTGCCTCGTAGAAACGGCATGTCTGGGGATGGGATCCGGAGCGTCCGTTTGCCGCTTTGGTCTTCTGGTAGCCTTGTCTCAGCTCCTTGATTTCACGCGGCACTGCGTTGCATCCCGGCTGTATCCGCTCTCTGTCATGGCTTTTGAGATCTTCTCGTAGATCTTCGCATTCCGTTTCTTGGAGCGCAGCTCCGAAAGCACGGACTCATCGCCCCACACAGCGATCAGATCCAAGACTTCCCGATCAGTCCTTGCTGGGGCCCTCTTTCTATTCTGAGATTGCATGGTCACCTCTGCTGGAGAGCTCTGCATCGTTGCCAGTGCTGCTGAGCTCGCCACGATGTCCAAACAGGAAATGAGATTCAAACTGCCCAGACAGGAAAAGGAATTCAAATTTTCCCGGGGCTTTTCCTGTGTGGCTGGTCAGAGCATCCGAGCTCGGACTGCTGTCCAGAGCGTCAACAGAGTGGTGCACTGTGGGATAGCTCCCATAGCTATTAGCGTCGAATTCCATCCACACCTACCCTAATTCGACATGGCCATGTCGAATTTAGCACTACTCCCCTCGTCGGGGAGGAGTACAGAAATCGAATTAAAGAGACCTCTATGTCGAACTAAATAGCTTCGTTGTGTGGACGGATGCAGGGTTAATTCGATTTAACGCTACTAAATTCGACATAACCTCCTAGTGTAGACCAGGCCTTAGTTTGGTTGTTTTTTGAACCCACCCTGTTCTTTTTTTCCATGCCTGAGGCATATCTGATTTAGCCCTCCCCTGCATTCCGCCCCCTTGCTTCTTGCCCTCCCTCCAGTTCAGCCCTCATTGCCTGCGTGCCCACGTTCCGCTGTTGGCGTTTGAGATTCCCCCCCTTTTTTTTTTTTTCATTGACTCCTTCACTGACGCACACTTTCCCATGATGTTTTAGGTTTTCCCTTCCTTTCCTTAGTGCAGCCGGGGGAGCCGATTTCTTTTTCATCTTGTGCTGGAATTGTGTTCCTTGTCTTCTTTTGTCCCTTTCTGTTGGCGCCCCTCCATCCTGCTTTCAGCCTAGCAGGTGGGGTGTGGTAGCCGTTCTTCCCCCTGTCCCTTCCCTTTCCCTCTCCTCCCTCTCCTTCCTTCCATTTCCCTGCCCTAGTGGCCGTCCCCTTCCCTCCCTTTCTGTGGTGGGTGATTTGGGGGTGGGACTTCCCTGGACACCCCTGCAGTTACCTTCCAGTCCCCCTCCCCATACCCTCCCTTGCAATGGCCGCTGCCGGGCTGCCTGCCATCGAGGCACCGGCAGGCACGGATAGGGGCTCTAGAGACGCCGCCGCTGCTGCTGCCGTGACCTCGGCCGCCTCCATTTCTGAGACTGCTCCCTTGGCCGGTGGGAAGGGCCGGGGGGGTCAAAAAAGGGCAAGGGCCCTGCCCGGAAGGTGAAACCCACGGTGACAGTGGTTCCTTCTCCCGCTGCGGCCCCGTCAACAGCCACAGCTCCCCTTTCTCCCTTGCCTGTTGTTTCCTCCACCAGCTCTGGGGGTGCCGCTCCCTCGGCACCCAGGGCGTACGCCAAGGTGGCTGCGACCCCTCCGCTCGCCGCCTCGCCGTCTGCTCTAGCTGCCTCCCGGAATACCATTCCCGGTGGCCGGGGCCCCTTTCCCACCCTCACCAGGGAGCACGGGGTGCGTTGCCTCCTGGTGCCAGCCTCGCCCCACGTAGAAACCTACGTGCGGGCATTGGCGCGGGAGGTGGGGCCCACGGCTGTGGTGGCGGCCTCAAAGATGTTTGGGAAGGTGGTGTTCTTCCTGGCGTCGGAGGCTGCTGCCCAGGAGGTGGTGGAGAGCGTCTTGGTGGTGGGGGGGCGTTCATGTCCCGCTCGAGCCTTTGGAGGACCTGGGCGTACGGGTGGTGTTCTCCTCTGTTCCTCCCTTCCTCCCCCATGCCACCCTTTTGCTGTTCCTCTCCACCCTGGGGAGGCCCCTGTCCGTCCTCAGCCCTCTTTCATTGGGCTGTAAAGACCCCACCCTCCGCCATGTTTTGTCATTCCGCCGGCAGGTGCAGGTTCAAGTTCCGCCAGCGGCACGCGATGGGGAGGCTCTGGAGGGGTCCTTTCTGGTGCCCCATCGAGGGGCCCAGTACCAGGTTTATTATTCTTCGGGGGTCGCCCAGTGCTTTCTCTGCCGGGCGACAGGGCACGTCCGGAGGGACTGCCCCCTGGCCCAGCTTGGAGGGGCATCTAGGACCCCTGATACCTGGAAGGGCGTCGGCTCTATCATCGCCAGCAGCCCTGATAGCCCGGTCCCTGGGGTCACCCCTCCTCCATCCATGACCGTTGTCAACTCCGCTTGGGTCTCGGGGGGAGGCCCCCCCGACGTGCCCAGATGAGTGTGCAGGCCCCGCCGCTGAGATGGGTAGTAGACCAGGGCCCGCGGAGGAGAGGGTGGCAGGGCCAGTAGCAGGACTTGAGCGGGGCTTGCCTCAGGGGGAGTCCGTCCCTTTCCTTGTTGTCCTGCCCTTGTCTTCCCTTACCCTCCCGTCATTGCCCTTGCTCCCAGGCCCTGACCCAGCTGGCCAGCCCCCCCTCTTCGGGGAGCTGGGAGCTTGTGTGGGGGAGACGCCGCAAGCGGGGAGCATGGGCCCAGCACCCCCCCCGTTGGCGAGGGGGAAGGGACCCCCTGTAAAACTATGAAGGGGGTTGCTGGTGCTGGGCCTTCCGTTGACTCCCCTGCTGACGTTCATCGTTTGGAGTCGGCCGAGGAGGCGAGTAGTACCACCCATCCTATGGAGTCCCTCCCTGAGGGCGTTACGGATGGTGCCCCCGTTGCCATCTGTGCCCCCTGTAGGCGCTGCAATGGCTACTGCCCTGGCTGCTGTCGAGTGGGAACCTGTAGAGGCGAGTGGGGACTTTGCCTCTATTTTTGCTGAGATCGAGGCCCTGGGCTTGACCCTAACCACTGAGGGAGTGGATGCTCCCCTCTTAGAAGGCCTTGGTAAGGGTGATTGCTCTCTGGCACCTCCCCCTTTCCCCTCCCCTCCGCCTCAGGTGGTTGCCCCCGTTTTGGCCTCTGCAACGCCCCGGGCCATGTCCACCTGCCCGGCGGCGAATGGTAATCTGGCTGACGCCGCCATGCCCATTGTGGCGACTGCCAACACCGAGCAACCAGGTTCTGAGCCCACGGGTGCCCTACCCCATGAGGCGGGGCTGCAGCTCTTGCCTTCCCCCAGTGCTGTAATCGTGGGTGCCTCGTTTAGTGGAACACCTGAGCCTAGCGCTGTGGAGGCGCCCCACTCCCTTGCTGCCCCTTTAACTACCGTGTCGGGTCGAGAGGCACCGTGCCCCAATGGCTCTGCCACTTGGGCCCTAGATTATGTCCCCGGTCCCTGCCCCGACCCTGCTCCCGTCCTAGATCTGTGTCCTGTCCCTAACCCTGTTCCAGCCCTTGTTCCTGTCCTTAACCTCTTTTCCTTCCCCCCTCCTGTTGCTGCCGCCCCCAGGGCTGCCTCATTTTCTTTTTATGGTGGCCCCCGGGATGCAGTTTTTGTTTTTCCCTCTTCTGGCCCATCAGGGGCTGCAGTTCTCCCTCCGCCATTGTCCCAAGGGCTGAGTGTTGTGTCGGGTGGCGCGGTGCCGGAGAGATGGGTGCCACGGCGGGGCTCTGATCCCTGCATGCCCGTCTCGCTGGGCCACAAGGCTGGCAGGGGAGTCCAATTGGGGGACGCCCCGGGGTCCGTGACCCCGGTCCCTGCCACGCAGAGGAGCGAGATGCACTCTTTCTTGGAGGACACGCGTGGCTCCACGAATAGAGTGCATCTCGCTCTTCAGTGCTGGGGCAATTTCCATCTTGTTCTCCAGACCGTGAGGGCCACTATGGGGGAGGGCAAAGGGACCGGGAAGCGGGATGCTGCGGCTTACCAGCGGGCCCACAGCTTCCGTGACGCCCTTCCGTGGCTTTCGGGGTTGGTCACGGTTTGCGGCGGGGTCCGATGGGTGCCGCTAGTGCCCCGGACCGCGAGGATCATCCCCAGCCCTCCTTGTGTCGCCATCCATCTTTGCCACTTTGAACATCCGCGGCTGTAGGTCGGGTCTCCGCAGGTGCCAGGTGCTCTCCTTCCTTCGGGGGGGGGGAGGTACTCAGTTATTTTCCTGCAGGAGACCCACACGGATCCAGCCGCCGAAGCGAGCTGGCGGCTGGAGTAGGGGGATAGAGTCTACTTTAGCCACCTTTTGGCCCGTCAGGGCGGGGTAGCGACCCTGTTCTCCCCGCACCTACAGCCCGAGGTGCTGGGGATTACCGAGGTCATGCCGGGTGGCTTGCTGCACCTCCGGGTCCAGATAGAGAGGCTAACGTTGCATCTTGTCAATGTCTATGCCCCAGCGTCCGGCCCAGTGAGAGCGTACTTCTTTCAGCAGGCGTCTGCCTTCCTCAGTACTTTGGATCCTCGCGAGTGCCTGGTCCTGGGCGGAGACTTCAACTGCACCCTCGAGGAGCGGGACCGCACGGGGATCGAGCTGAGCCCGGCCGCTGCAGACGTCCTCAGGAAGATCTTAGTCCATCACTCCCTGATGGACGTCTGGCGCGACCACCACCCGGACGATGACACTACATTCACTTTTGTCCGGGTGGAGGAACAACGGTCGAGCCACTCCCGGTTGGATCGCATCTATTTCTCTCGCTGTCATCTTTCGCAGGCCCACTCCTCCAGCGTTCGGCCGGCCCCGTTCTCGGACCACCACTTGGTGGCCGTGACGGCCTCTCTTTCTTAGGAGAGGCCGGGGCCGGCCTATTGGCATTTCAATAACAGCCTGCTGGAGGATGTGGGATTTGTGGCATCCTTCCGGGAGTTTTGGCTGGCCTGGTGGGAACAGAGGCGTGCCTTTCCCTCAGCGCGGCGGTGGTGGGATGTGGGGAAGGTACGTGCCCAGCTCTTCTGCCATAGCCATACCCAGGGTGCCAGCCAGCGGAGGGATGTGGTGATAGAGCAGCTGGAGAAGCGTCTGGCCACCAGCCCTGGAGATCCACCCCTCTGTGGAGCATACTGGGAGAAGCGGGAGGAGCTCCGGACCCTTGACAATCTTCAGGCCCGGGGTGCTTTCGTACAATCCCGCATCCGTCTCCTGCGGGAGATGGATCGCGGCTCCCGCTTCTTCTACGCCCTGGGAGGAGAAGAGGGGGGAGGAAAAGCACATCCTCTGCCTCTTGGCAGAGGACGGCGCCCCCCTCACGGATCCGGTGGAGATGCGTGAGAGGGCCAGGGCCTTCTACGCTGGTCTTTTCTCCCCGGATCCAACCGACGCTGATGCCTGCAGAGTGCTTTGGGACAAACTCCCGACAGTCAGCACGGGCGACCAGGACCGGCTGGAGCTGCCTCTCACTCTGGCCAAATTCTCGGAAGCCCTCCGTCTCACGCCCACCAATAAATCTTCGGGCATGGACGGGCTGACCGTGGAGTTCTACCGCGTGTTCTGGGACGTCCTCGGCCCGGACCTTGCCACTATCTGGGCCGAGTCCTTGGAGAGCGGGGTCCTCCCTCTTTCGTGCAGGCGAGCGGTGCTCGCCTTATGGCCGAAGAAGGGGGACCTCCGCAATCTCCGGAATTGGCATCCCGTCTCGCTCCTCAGCACGGACTAGAAGGTCATGGCGAAGGCCATCTCGCTGTGGCTACTGTCCGTGCTGGCGGAAGTGGTCCATCCAGACCAGACCTACACCGTCCTGGGCCGTACCATCTTTGACAATCTTTATCTGGTCCAGGATCTCTTGGAGCTTGGGTGTAGGGATGGTTTGTCGTTCGCCCTCCTGTCCCTGGATCAGGAGAAGGCGTTCGACCGGATGGACCATGGGTATCTCCTGGGCACTCGGCTTCGGACCCCAGTTCGTGGGGTTTCTCCAGGTGCTGTATGCCTCCGCAGAGTGTTTGGTCAAGCTCAACTGGACCCTGACCGCACCTGTCAGTTTCGGGCAAGGGGTGTGTCAAGGCTGCCTGCTGTCGGGTCAGCTGTACACTCTGGCCATTGAGCCCTTCCTTCGTCTCCTTTGCAAGAGGTTGACGGGGTTGGTGCTCCATGAGCCGGAGATGCGGCTGGTCCTGGCAGTGTACGCCGACGACGTGCTCCTTGTGGTCCAGGACCCGGACGACCTGGTGCGGGTGGAGGCTTGTCAAGCTGTTTATTCAGTGGCCTCCTCCGCCCGGGTCAACAGCTTTGGCCTGGTGTTCGGGGCCGGGTGGCAGGTGAGCCCCCTCCCACCCATGCTTCAAGCCATTCGGTGGAGTGCAGATCCGCTGCTCTATCTTGGCGTTTATCTTTTTGCCACGCATCCGTCTCCGCCGGAGAACTGGCACGGTTTAGAGGACAGGGTGACTGGGCAGTTGCGGAGCTGGACAGGACTGCTCCGGTGCCTCTCCCTCCGGGGAAGAGCACTGGTGCTCAACCAACTGGTCCTGTCCATGCTCTGGCACCAACTCAACACCCTGTGCCCACCCCCGGTGTTCCTGGCCAATCTCCAGAGGTTGGTTCTGGAGGCTTTTTGGCCAGGACTACACTGGGTCTCTGCAGGGGTTCTCCATCTCCCCCTGGAGGGCAGACAGGGCCTGACGTGCATGCGCACGCAGGTCCATGTCTTCCACCTCCAGGCTTGGCAGAGACTCCTTTATAGTGCAGGTGGCTCGGCGTGGAGCATATTGGTGCATGCCTTCTTCCGCCGCCTGCGAGGGCTCCGATATGACCGGCAGCTCTTTTTTTCTCCATCCGAGAGGTCTTCCGCGAGACCTCTCAGAGCTGCTGGTCTTCTACCAGGACCACCTCCGGACCTGGAGGCTGTTTTCAGCAACCAGGTCCTTTGTGGCCACCGAGGGGGTAGATCTCCTCACGGAGCCCCTGTTACACAATCCCCATCTTCGTGTGTAGGTGGCGGAGTCCTCCTTGGTGTGCCAGAGCTTGGTCCTGGCGGGAGTCACCAAGATCAGAGACCTCCTGGACTACAACCTGGGGGGTTGGGTGGATCCCCAGGCGCTCTGTTGGCGCATGGATCTCTCCACACTTATGACCCCCAGGCGCGTACTCCAGGAGGTGGAGGCAGCCCTGCCTCCCGCGGCTCGGTTTTTCCTCAAGCGGGTCCTGCGAGAGGGTGCGCCTCGCCCGCCCCTCACTCCAGGCCCTCCGGATCTTTCCATTGGCCCCCTGCCCCGTGAGCTTTCCCAGCCTTCCCCCCAGTACCTCCAGCCGGCTGCATGTCGTGCAGCCAGTTCGTTTCCAAACCGCGCCAAGGGACCATCTGTACGCACTCGTGCTGCACACACTATTACCCCACCCTCGTGTCCCTCCCAGCCACCAAGTGGTGGGACCTTCTACCAGTAGTGGAGGTTGGGGAACCCCGGTGGGCCAGTTTCTATTCCACCTTAGTCCCGCGGCCTGCCGGGGATATCAGCTGGCAGCTCCTGCATGGAGCTGTGAGCATGGGCGTGTACTTGGCGCAATTTACCACTGTCCCTGAAGCCTGTCCCTTCTGTGGTGTGAAGGAGACCCTGGCGCACGCGTACCTTCAGTGCGCCAGGCTACAGCCCCTCTTCCGGCTCCTCTGGAACCTCTTATTGAGGTTCTGGCTGCACTTTTCCCCCGCACTTATTTCTTTACGCACACCCGATCTGAGGCCTCACAAAGTTGCGGGACCACCTCATCAACCTCCTCCTGGCCAAGGTGGCCATTTGTAACACCAGGGAGAGGAGGTTGGCGGGGGGGGTGGGGGCTGCAACTGTGGGGCCGTTTTTCTTTCTTTCATCTGTTCATGTATCTGGGCAGAGTTCCTCTGGGCAGCGTCCGCTGGCTCTCTTGATGTTTTCGAGGAGCAGTGGGCGCTCTCCAGGGTTCTCTGCTCGGTGTCCCCTTCCGGTTCCTTAGTTTTGGCCTTTTGACCCCCAAGTCTGTTCCTGTTGTTGCCTTTGTTGTCCCCCAAACTCAGTTGGGTTCCGGGTTTAGTAGCCCCTCCCTAGGCTGGAGGAGGGGCTTTCAGTAGTGGGTGAGCTAGCGCTCGCCCACGTCCCAGTGCTCAAAAGGAACACTCTCCTGTAGCCATCTGGCCTGACCCTGTCACATGGTGTTTAGAAATTTTCTCTGCAGCCCGTTCTGAGATGACATGTATCCAGTCAATATGGGGATAGTTGAAATCCACCATTATTAGTGAGTTTTCTGTTTTTGTAACCTCTCTAATCTGCATCACCATCCTAATCAGGTGGTCTGTAGTATATTCCAACTGCTATATTCTTATTATTCATGGAATTTCTATCCATACAGATTCTACGGTACAGTTTGATTCTTTTACAATATTTGACTCAATGCTTTCTTTCATAGTCACTCCCTCACCAGTGTGACCTAGTCGGTCATTTCTATATATTTTGTCCCCATTGATTATCATCATTCCACCAAGTTTCTGAGATGCCTATTATATCAATATCCTCACTTAATACCAGGTACTCAAGTTCACCCATCTTAGTATTTAGACTTCTAGCATTTGTATAGAAGCTCTTATCAAATTTGTCAATATTTAGTTGCCTGCCTTTATGTGATGTAATTGAATGGGACTCTCTCATTTGTTTCTCTTCACTTCCTACCTGTACTTTATCAACTTCTATCCTCTACTCTTTACTAGGATATGGAGAATCCCCCTAAGGGACAACTCTGTCTGAACTGTGTGCTCCTCCACACCTATTGGCTTTCCCCCAGCCCTTAGTTTAAAAACTCCTCTAGGACCTTCATAAATTTACAGGCCAGCAATTTGGTTCCAGTTTGGTTTAGCTAGAGCTCATCCTTCCTGCATAGGCGGCTCCTTTCCCAAAAGATTCCCCAGTTCCTAATAACCAAAATCCCTCCTCCGAACACTATCATCTTATCCATGCAGTTCTGACTCCCCTGGTCCTGCACATGAAACTGAAAGCATTTCAGATCATACTCCAGGACCTCCATGACGGTATTATCTGTTACCTAGCAGCCTAAATTTGGCCTCCTGGATCTCCCTCCTACCTTCCCCTATGTCATCGGGAAATGCACATTTTTAAAAATATACTTTTTTTTTTTTTTTAAACCCAAACTGAAATGCTATATAAAAAAAAAAACACTCCACTGCACACACAATTGCCCACCTGGGGAGAGGATGAACATAACCACAGATTTCCAAAATAATTTTGCCAAAAACCAGAATTTCAAAAATCAATGTTGAGATTTTTTAGGTTTAAAATGACTTTTCATTTTGAAATTTCCTTCAATTAAAAAAATCCCAAAATCATTTAAAGAGTTCAAAATCAAAATGAAATGTTTCATTCAGCTCATTTTTTCAGCTGTCAATTCACCAAAAAACAAACAAAACAAAACATCAGCTCTACTCCCATCTCTATGTATCTGTAAAACAGGGATAAACAGTATTCTCTTTTTTACATATGCATAAACTAAGGTAGAGAGTCCTTAAATAACCAAGTGAACTCTGCCAATGATCAATAATAGAATCCAGGAGTCCTGACTGAGTCCAGTGCATTGAACAACCCTACCCAGGAGGCCAACCTGCAAAGCCGTATGCACCTGAGTAGCCCTTGAGAGCAAAGCAAGGCCCACAGCTCTTTTAAGGCAATGGGAGTCTTCCCAAGGACTTCATTAGCCTTTGGATCAAGGCCTGTTTTTAGGATGCAGTGGGATCCTATAGAATGAAATGTGCTACTGCAAATCTAAGTTATTAGAGTTATGCCTACATAACCTGTATGCTGGGACAAGTAACAGACCCATAATCTCTGTAGATCAAGGCAGATAGTAAGAGGCCTGATACACAGTGAACGGTGGGTCACATGTAAATCTTTGAATGAATGTTTCTAATTTGCTCTGTCTGTTATTTAAGCTTTACTAGCAAGTTGATTTCTTTTGCCAGATTCTCTCCTGCGAGTGCACCAAATTTCTCCAAAGTTACTCATGCAATATATTTGTAGAGGTTAATTCAGGACAAAAATCCCAGGAAGCAAACAGCAGAGAAAGTGCCAACATATTCTCTTTTTTATGATTTCTGACAATCAGTAGTAAAATGTGCTGCCGCTACCAAGGCAACCAGCTCTAGCATAACTCATTTTGCGTTTAGGTCTGGAGAAGTAAATCTTTCGGCGCTCTTGCTGACACTGAGCTAGAGCATAAGTCTAGATTTGTAAAGGTAATAGATCAAGTGGCAATGGGCAGAGGAATTTAAGTTGAAAGAAAGAAAGAGGATGCTGTGTCTTCACTCTACTGAACATTTACATTAGGTCTGAAAGGATTAGTTTTTTATTGGTAAAGGTCGCTAAACGTCCATTTCAATATACACGCACAAACCAATAAAAAAATATTTTCCCTGATAGTCATCGAAATCTACAGATAAGCAAGGTAAAGACAATACTGCTTTAGCACTTACTGGAGTTTGAAGGATATTTACATTGTGTATTTTGATATGTGATGCTGACAATTTGTGGTTTAAAGGTTACAAAGCTCAAAGTCTACGGTCATTAAATAATTATTGGCTAATCTCCCCCACCATGAGTTCCCCCCAGCTGTGAAAATGTAAATTGATTAAAATTGAAGGAAGGAAGGAAGGGGGGGGAAGCGTAAGCCCCATAATTTTGTGCAGCATTGAAAATGTAAAGCTATAAAAATAAATACAAATGTTAACAAACATCAATATTATCCATTTAAATTATTTTAAAAAAATCAAATTCTGCCAAGCCTCGTTCAGAGTATGAAGAAACTGCAGGGAAACAGCTGGGTTCCAAATAATTGTTTGTTAACTAATATGCCAACAAAATCGTCCTAGGTTGTAGTGGCTTGTGTGTGACTCTAGTCAAGTCCCCTAATCTCTCTGTGCCCCATTCCTCCATCTGTAAAATGGGGATAATGATACTGACTTTCTCTGTAAAATGCTTTGAGATCTATGGATGGAAAGTGCTATGTGAGAGGATGATAATACTTATCTGTAAAATGAATAAACTATATCTCCCGCACTCTGTCCATCTTCTCTATTTAGACTGAAAGCTCTTATAGGCAAGAACTATATTGTTATGTGTATGGACAAGCTCTAGCACAATGGGATCCTAGCCTGGGTTGGGGTAATTTGGTGCTACTTGCCAGGCGCGGGCATGCCCACATGAAAGTTTTTGGCAGAGGCTGGAAGGAGAACCCAACTCCTCAGACACCCAGTCTTGTGCCCCATCACCCACTGGCTCCACATTGTCCTTGTCTCTAGTTTAATATACCTCATTCTGTCATATTAATCAATATTAAAGTCCATTCTGCAAAGTTCAGGTCAGTTTGTTTTCTAGCATTAGCGGACAGCCTCTAGAGCCCAGCAGCTGGACAAAACAATGCTCAGTGGAGTTTTCCCCATCTGCTCTTTGTTGTCTCACGAAGAGCTTGGTTTGCCTTCAAACAGCGTAATTCAACACCAAAGGAATCGAGACTACTTAAAAAAAAACACTAAAAAAACTTTTTTATTGTAAAGACAGTTTAATAAACATTTTGAAAAGGTTTTCATTGCAAAGTTTTCAAAAAGAGCTGATCTTAACATTTTAGCCAATTTTTTTTAACCCAAAGTTCCTTTTTTCCTCATCACTACCCCCTTTTCTTCCCTCCCCAAGTTTCCATCTTTGCCACAGAAAAGGGTAAAAAAAAAGTGGAAAAGCAGAAAACCTAAAGATCTCTTTCTTCTTCAGCCTGCCACCTGTTGGGAAGGGATTCCCCTCTTTCCCCCTCCACTCCCAACATACTCTGGGTTTTTTTTGCTTCCTCCAAAGCATCAGAGTTGGCCACTACTGAAGATGAGGTACTAGATAGGGTGAGCTAGTGCTCCGAGGTGGCACCAAGAATTTTCTGTCTCAGGTGCATCGCTAGAGGGTTCTTGCTCACATGCTAAGGGTCTAATTCATCGCCATATGTGGGTTTGGGAAGGAACTTCCCCCAAGTCAGACTGGCAGTGACCTTGTGGGCATGTAGGTGTGGGTCACTCACCAGAATCATCTGGATAGTTCTAAATAGTTTTCCTGCAATTGCCGGGACCTTGGGCACTAGTATACCTCTGTTCCTCCTATTCTCTGCCTGTGACAAATAATAGCCCAGTCTCTTGTGGGTCGTGATACTTTGGTCTGATTTTGGTGGTTGGGTTAGTATGTGGGTGCTGGTGGCCTGTGATGTATAGGAGGTCAGACTAGATGCTCTGGCCTTAAACTCTAATAATTGTCTTAACTCTGAGAATTTCATAACCTTCTCAGGTTAGGAATCATGGAAGATTAGGGTTGGAAGGGACCTCAGGAGGTCATCTAGTCCAATACCCTGCTCAAAGCAGGACCAACACCAACTAAATCATCCCAGACAGGGCTTTGTCAAGCCAGGCCTTAAAAAGCTCTAAAGTTGGAAAAAAGTGACTTTCCCTATGTATGGGCAGTTTATTTTCCTGCACCTTCCTCTGAAGCACCTGGTCCAGGCCTCTGTTTGAGAGAGGATCTAGATGGACCACAGGTCTAAGCCCTGTTACCTTGTGCTCCCCATACCTGCCTATTGTATTGACCTATGGCCCCTTTTCACCTGCCCTCGCAAGGTGTACAAAACACAAGGTTAGCAGTCCACCCACCCACTGTATGCAGCAGGCTTGGGGCCCTAGATAATCTCTTTGGGGCAAGGACAGCTCCTAGCACAATGGGGTCCTAGTTCAGGACTGGGGCCTCCAGCCAGCACCATAATGAGAGGTATGTCACGTTTATTCATAGTGTGATTGCCCAATCAACAATTACCTATCAATGGTATCCCGAGTAGCACTCTCTGGGTAAAGGAAATAACTCCAGATTCCGCCACGCATTAAGAGTGGACGCATGGTGACTTACAACAGAGGCCACTGTGTGGGTACATGTATGTCTTAGATCGAACGAGAAGGTAACCATCTGCATCACATCTTGAGTGCTTGCAATTACTCATTCTAGATTATTGCGCAGAAGCAGCTCAGAATGCTTTGGCCCCTGCAGCCTCCCAAACTGACGTCGTAAACTTGTCCAGTTAAGTTAAACAAAATTTGCACAAAAAATAACTGAAAGGCATTAGGTACTAAACAACACAGCAGAGAGAGCCTGGAGCATCCCAGGGATGCAATGAAACCACACTGTACGTATATTTTTAATTCAATGATATTGGACAATTTTATGAACAGCTGCAGAGTTCAAACAAAGTGCACTCCTTAAGTTTGTAGCAACTGGGCATGAAAGTGTCATAGAAATGTCAATTCACTAATGTTTTTGCAGCTGCAGCACAAAATTCTAGTAATGTCTTCCATTAATATATGCTCAGATTCAGCAAAGCCCCTGTTTGAGTCCCACTGAAGTAAATAAGAAAGGAAGCACATGCTCAAGTGATATGATGAACTGGGGCCATTATATCCCAAGCACTTAACACTCAATCCATAGGATCACTGAAATGCAGCCACCTCTGGAAATGCAGCTGTTTAGTAGCGCATAGCAACACTGACAAGCAGTACCTTTATCCCAGGTGTCCACAAACTTGTTCATAGTGCAGATGACACCTTAACAGTGTGGGTCTTGTGAACAACTCCCTTGCCTTCATAGGTATGCAGCATCCCTGTGCAAACTATGGAAGAATTTTTTTTATGTATTTAGATTTAAAATAATTTAAAAGACCTCTATCCAGAGCTCTAGGCACCCCACCACACCTTTAACAATACACCTCTACCCCGATATAACACGAATTCGGATATAACGCGGTAAAGCAGCGCTCCAGTGGGGCGGGGCTGCACACTCCGGCAGATCAAAGCAAGTTCGATACAACACGGTTTCACCTATAACGCGGTAAGATTTTTTGGCTCCCGAGGACAGCGTTATATCGGGGTAGAGGTGTACCACTAAATCTTAGGAGCACTAGATGATCAATTCAACAGGAACTCAGCCAGCCTACAAAAACCCCTTCCCAGCTCATCATCATCATCATCTAGGAAGCAAAACCTCAGACTTCTCCAAAAGTTCTTGACAACACACATCTTAGGCAGCATGCAAAAAATTAGGGAAGTATTTGAATTTTTACCCCCTTTGACCTCAGCAGCTAGTCAATGTTCAGGATCCCTGGATGTTTCCACAAGAAGGAAAAACTGATGATAGCCCCCTTCCCCCACCCACAAACAACCAACCCAATCCAACAATAACCCTGGATCTATGTGTGACATCTTATTTATTTAGAAAGATTATACATAAATTCCATAGAGTTTGCATGGAATGAATTTTATAACTAAATTTAGTCAATTTCAGGGGGAAAAAGACCCTTAAAAGAGCCAGGTTTGGGGGCATTTTCACAATTCCCGTGCCCTCTGTGAAATCGTGATTTACACACGGCCCTACGTACAACATAGGCCATAGAATTGCCCCAAAATAATCCACCCCTCTTCTCTTAGTTTTTAAATCAAGAAACACCAATAATTGGTTGTTTAATGTATTACACCCTCTCTCTCAAGAGATGAGGAAACCTAGCCTTTCCTTCTACCTGCTAACATGTTAAAACTACGACTGACTTGTCTTCACCAATGCATGGTAAGATCCTAAAGAACACGAGAGAACGCACCACTTTTCCACTAGCAAAAGCCCCAGCTGGGTGTTCTGACATGTTTATGGCTGAGCAGAAAAAGATCAAAGCCAGGGTGATATTTGAGGAATGAAAGTGTTGCTGTTTCTCCTCTTATCTGCGAACAAGTGGAGAACTCTTTGCCAGTGCACAGTGGGTAGAAGAGCTAGAATATTCATCCTCTTTCAGCAGACAAAGGTTTTGACATTGTCTTAGTAAAATCAGCTCGTCCGTCGGTCCTTAAAACCCAACTCCAAGTCTGTATTATTTCCTGGCCCATCACACAAGGCTGCTCAATGCACAGATGTTTCAGCAGGAGTACAAAATCAAATTGTCTGTGCTCACCAGACACTGAGAGTGAGTGAAAACCATGCTGGCTGTCAAGGTGGAGAAAAGATACAGCTAGCAATGTGCCAGGGACTCCAGCAATCATAAGAAGCGTCAAGCATACAGGAACAATTACAGCATGGCAGATAATATGCTGAGATCCGAATCCCACACCACAAAGAAAGGTTGATGGAAGGGTGAGAACTGAATGCTCTGGGGCAGGGAGGCGAATCAGCTTTCCCTCATGTCAGTGATCTGCTTAAAAAAAAGATATCACCTGACTGCCAGGTAGGCAAGACTTCTCTCACTGCACTCTCATACACAGAAAGTCGACTGTCATAATGAGACTCATGGAGACTCGCTGGATGCCCTAATACCGGGCCATGCTGACTCAGGGCTAGTTTATGCCTGTGTCTCACTCAGCTGAAGGAGGGAAAATAAGCCTATCCAGATCTGGGATCCAATGCAGAATGCAGGCTGTCTGGATACTCCTCTGTCCACATACACCCACCCCCTAAGCAGTTAGTGGGTTGGTGATGAATAGGACCCCTGGTTCCACCCCTCTACTCACTCACTGGCCTGGCATGAGGGAGAACTAAGCTGAACTCGTTCAAATATGTCCAGTATATCACTCTCTCAGCTCTAGTTTAACAAGGACTCATTAGATTATTATTATAATAGGCAATAATAATAATAATTAATAAACAGTTTCCAGCTAATATGAGGCAACAATATAAGGGGGAGAGAGAGACCCACTCATGCTCTTCTTGTAAATTCTATACCACAGAAATCAACCAGGATGGAGGAATCACTGCAGTGAAATTCTATAGCCCTTCTTATTCATCAAATCAGACTAGACTATAATCTAGATTAGAATAAGGCCTTTTGGCCTTAAAGAAAAAAATCTATGAACGAGAAATCTTTTTTCTTTTTCCATTTTAGAAGTTAAACCATTTTAATTTTCTTTTCATTTCAAGATGAGGGATTTCCCCCCTTCTCAAGAGGTTTCTCCTTCTGGCTGCTTTAACTGGTGGGTTTACAATGTAAATTGTACAACTGGTCTGCTCTGAGTGGCCAGAAAAACATGAGGCTTGCTACAGTGTGAATTACCATGAAGGTGAAAGCAAAGGTCACAAGGGGCTGAGATTTTTACTAGACATAACCCTGGTGACTATGGATGGCAGGCTGTTCTAAGTTCAGGTTTTGCTGAATTCCAGTAGTGTCTAACCCCCCCCTCCCAAACACCCACACACCACTTCACCAGTACCAGTAAGTGGCAGAGCCATTTGGCTAGGTGCTGCATAGGCATCTGAGATAAATATGATTTACAGACAACGCGCATCAGCAATGGAATGCTCCGAAATGATGTGAAGTAACCCATATTCTGTGGCAGTTCTGCTTTCCCCAAACCCCAGGCATACAAGTCTGACAGCCAGCCAAGGCAATCGCCAGGGCAGGAATTGAAGCTGCAGCAACCCAGTGTTATGCATGCTCAGCTTGAGCATCCAAACATTGCATTGGTCTGACAACTAATGAGAACATGACTAATCAAGTGTTGATACCACATCCTGCTGAAGAGTATACTTTTCACATGCTGTCCGTTATGAAGTTTCTCTGCCTATGCACACAGGAAAGGAAGACCCATAATTTTAAAAGGAAGTATGGTCTTTTGGTTAAAACGCTGGGTTTGAGTAAGGAGATCTGAATTCTCAACTCCACCACTAACTTGTGACAGGCCTGACTCAATGTAAATCTTTCCATGAGTTCGGTGGGCATTGGATCAAGCCTTATGTGACCTTGGGCAAATCCATTAACCTCTCTGTGTCTCATTTCCTCACCTGTGTAATGGGGATAATGATATTGAACTCACAACAGGGATCATCAATAGGCAGCTCAGGGGCCAAATCCAGACCACCAGATGCTTTTGAACAGACCCCGAAATCATTCTATGTACTTATTATCATTATTGTTGGTGTTTTTATTATTATTTTCTCTGGAGTCTGGACCTTGACTACACCTTGACCAAGAAATTTGGACCTTGACAAAAAATAATTGGCTACACCTGACTCGCATGATACACTCGTGCTAATACTGTCTCCTACAGGATCATCTTACATCCAAAGGTCTCCTCTTCAGCACTACAGCAGATCTCATCTTAATGCCTTCTTCACCCAGAAATAGGCAGTCATCAATATGAGAACAGAGCTTTAGGTTTAGGTTTTATAGAAAGAAACTCCCGCTAAGCAAGGCAGTGTTGAGGAGAAGGCTTAGATCTTCAGCATGTCATTCCGATACCTTATTTCAAAAGGATATATTGTTTTCTTCCCTTCTGACTGACCTGAATTTGGGGGGGGGGGAGGGAGATCATCTATTAGTGGCTGTGTTACAAGAACCAATACAGATCTGTGAATACTGAAAAGAGAATGGTTCAATTGAATTCAGCTGAAATGACACAAGGTTAACAGGAGTCGTATCGAAAGCTTTGGAGAATAAAAGGCAAACCAAGAAAATAAATAAAACCCCAACACCGTTTCCCAAAAGGAGAGAGAGAAGTTACATATATATGGCCTTCAATGTATTTATCTTCACAACACCCCGTAAGGCAGGGAAATGCTATTATCTACCATTTTACAGATCGGGAACTGAGGCCCAGAAAGGCTAAGTGACTTGCCAAAGGGCACACAGGAAATCTGCGGCAGAGCAGGGAACTGAACTCCAGTCTCTGAAGTCCTAGGCTAGTACCCTAATCACTGGGTCATCCTTGCTGTCAGGGTAAACTCTTTAGGGCTGGAACTGTCTTACTATTTTGTATAGCTCCTAGCACAATGGGTCCCAATCTCAGCAGGGACCAGTAGCTGCTTCTTTAACACAAATAATAAACTCAGCAGAACAAGACAAATGGGAACTTAGACTAGGCCAGTACTATGCCTTTTGAAATAATGAGAGGACTTTACCCTGCAGAGCTGTCAATATAGCATGGGCTACCAAATTCACTCACTATTTCAACAAATAATCCTGAATTCAATATAAAGGGTTTTTTTTTTTTTTTTGGCCTATTCAGCTGCCAGAATTCATACTTTAAGTGCTTATTTTTTAAAATCAAACCTCTTTCTCAACTCCTCACACAGTACATTCTTCTTTGAGAAGACTAATCAATGTCTGTGCAGTGTTTTGAACCACTGCAGTAAGTAACTTTCAAAGCTTATTTTTGTGTGTATTGTTTTTAACTATCCTCTTTTAAATCACTTCTGTCTGATATGCCAGTGTTCGAAGAGAGCTTGGAAGCGTTTTATTTAACAACAACGCAGCAGTGTTCCTCTGAACTCACTCAGCAAGAGTAGTTTGTCTTTTTTGTTTTGTTTTTTTGACTTTTTGCCTGCACCTTCTTTATCATCTTTTAAAACAAATTAAATTGGCACTCTGGATACAAAGGGACACAGCTGTTGGCTGCAGCTCCCAGATACAGAATAATACATTTTGACTTCAACTTCATTTATTTCTGACTCGGGCTCCTGACATCCTATTTGTGATCGACACCTGTGTACAGAGCGTGTGTCCCATGCTCTAAAAGCGCCAGCAGACCTTGAAAGCCTCGCTCTGATTGAACATAAGTGCTAACAGCCTCACGAATTTGCGTGTGCCCCTTGCCACTCGGTAGGAGAGCAGGCTCAGTGTGCTGCATTTTGAAAATCACTTAGTGAGAAAATTCCAGCTATTCTCTAAATCAACTGATATTTTCAGATCTTACCTGCAGCTGCAGTCAATTATCTTACTACCTTGTCAAGGATAAGATTAACTTGCATCTGCCATTAGCATAAATAGATGAAGAAAATTTTCAATAAGATGATGTTTAAAAAAAAGTGAACGGTACAGAGTTTAAGCATAGAAGTTTCTGGTTATCAAGGAATAACGTACAGATTATCAAATGGTGTGAAGTTCGGTTTAAGATCAGGTGGCATAAGGAATACATAATCTGCAATATCCCCGATTGGGGGTAAAAGGTTGATGGGTCGAAGTACAGACATTGAGATATGAGGGTATGTTGTTCATAGAATGGCTATGTTCGGGTGAAGAAAATACTAAGACCTGCCACTGAAAGGCTGCTTCCAGTACATAAGGCCTTGTCCAAAGCCAACAGGAATCTTTCGACCGACTTCAATAGACTTTCAACCAGACCCTTAAGCTCCTATTCTGCAGTCCCTCCCTGTTCAGCCAAATCCTTAGACTTAATTTAGGGTTCATGCTTAAATCCCATTAAGGGCAATGGGATTTACAAACATGATCCTGCACTTAAGTGACTTACTGGACAAGGATGGGTTTAAACAGATGCTTTAATACTTTGCTGAACTGGGGTCTTGGTACAGAAATTGCAAAACAAGGGGATCTATCTGTGAATAGACAGGGGCTGGTTAGCAGACCATTTTGCAGCCTACACAGAGATTCCAGAAATAGGGGAAGATTGGCAACTTATTTTGTTCTAAGCCACCCTACCACAGAGTTAATTCAATTCCCTGAAGCCAGTGATGTGCTGTAGCAAATGGTTTGTATGTACAGTTCAACTCTAGAGGGTGTGGTGCAGATTTATGCAAAGGAACAAGACAGACACAAATGGATTTAAGCAACCTGCATTGTTCCCAAGCTGCTGTGCCTTTCCAATTCTCCTCTCAGAAATGGCATGTTTAACGCAACTCCAGCCTCGACAGAAAGCCATGAATAAAAGGATGACTGTTAATGGAAGCGGCAATGCTACTTACAATAGCTTCATTATTAGAATCAAATAATGCACTAAAATATCTCCATTTTATTAATGGAAAATATAGCTGGGTAATGTAATCCTCTGCTAGCAAGGCAATGTGAAGTTTAATAAAAATTGTTTTTATCATCAGGAAAGCAGCCCATCCTGCACTTGTGCAAAACAATTGTATCTGTAATCGCAAACATTTACTGTTTCCCCTTCATTACATTTTTTTGCTCGAAAATAATACCTCTGCAGAGTTTAATTATGCAGATGCATTGTAGCTCCATCAACTTGACAGTCGGTACAAGCATATACAGACAATTCTATTGTCATCACAATCAGGAATATCCTGTACTCTATACTTTTACAGACTCAGTCATGCAACAAAAACTTTGGGTTAGTTACAGAGCTAGACACTTGGGTTTCAAGGTCAGTTTTATTTCTCGTCTTGGTTTGTTGGTATTTTTAAAGTCAGCTTTGTATTAAATATATTTAGGCCCAGCCTCCATTTTGGTGGCTGTAATGTGTGCTTGCATTTTTGCAGCCACAAAATGAATTGTGGATGGAAATCTGTCCCTAGATCTACCAGTATTTGCCAAGTGAGTATGAATAAGCCAGAGAAGGCCACATTTTTAGAAGTATGAGAAGATGGCCCAGTGTTTGGGATCCTAGCCAGTGCAGTGAGAGACAATTCCCTTCTGTGCGCTAGGCTTTCTGTGTGAGCTTGGGCAAATCACTTAGCCTCTCTGTGCCTCAGATCCCCACCTGTAAAATGGGGATAATAGTACTGCCCTGCTTCACAGGGGTATTGTGAAAATGAATACATTACAGATTGTGAGATGCTCAGATACTATAGGAATGAAGGCCATAGAAGTCATAAGTACTTGTGATAGGCAGTGTCACAGTTCAGGACAGCGGCACCTGTATTCTTCTTCCATGGTCCAGTAAGGACACCCACTCTAGGCTCCTGGCTCCCCAGCTGACACCTCTCTTGGACAGAAACCTCTCTCTCTCTCTCTCTCCTGACCACGAGTTTTCCAAGCTGCAGTTTTCCTGCCTAGCCTGTGAGTTTCTCAGCAAGCCATACTGCCTAAACAGGCCTGCATCTTCACTTGGCTTTCTCCTCAGAGGCTATAAACAGTTGTAATTGCCCACAGTTATAAGTTACCCCACAGCTCTTCCTAAGCAAGCACATTTATTCTTAACATAAAAGCATGATCGAGAAAACAGACCAAAAAAAGAATTTACATACATGCTAATAAGCTTATCAGAGATCGCCCCCAACTCCAGCAAGGGCTCTGGATCCTTCACATCCTACACAGGGTTTTTTTTCTGTGGTTACAAGTTCATAAGAGCCTCAGCTCAGAACAAGAACCCATACGCATCGTCTTTCCTTTGTATAGCTTGGTCTTTGATATGCAGAGACCAGGAAGAGGAAATCAGTCAGACAATGGTTCTCTCCTCAGGGTGTAGCTTCCTAATGTTGGATCCACATGTAGGAATTTGTATTCACCTCCCCCACCACCCACCCAGGAATTTCATAGGAAATCCACTCAACTTTGACCAAAAAGTTCCTTCTTGTCCGGCATGTATTTCTCAGGGTTTACATTGGCCATGTGTCCCACCCTAGAGAAGGTCTCACGATAATGCCTAAACTTTGCATTTATAATACAGTGAACTCCAAAGCTATTTAAATTTAATTCAATTAGATCTCCCAAAGATTTTACAGGAAATTGCCCCATCTGTCACAGGCAGAATGTGGGATGCCTCCATTTCTGGGTGCTCATGTTAAGGCACTCAAATGTTTCAAATTATACATTCCCAAACGGAGGCATGGAAGAGGGAGATGCTGCTTCTGAAAATGCAAACTTTGAACACTTGCTCCAAAGAGGGACTTTGGTGACTGTTAAAGCAGGTTTGAAAGCAGGAGGCAAGGGAAAGGGAACGTTTCGCATTGCTCTCAAGCTATTCCACATTAGTCAGCCCATGAGCACTTTCAACAGGCCTCGGAGGGAGCTCTCCATGGCTGGAAGGTGAGGTCAGTCATTTCATAGACCTTTCCAGAGGCGATGCACTGAAGAATCCTCTCCCCCTGCCTCCTGTCAATAGAAATCCGCCTGGTGGTTTCACGCCTCTCTAATGGACTGTAATCCAAATAGAAACACCCCATGCAATCCAACACAGCTGTCAATCTCCTTAAGACACACCCAAGAGTGGGATGGAAACAGGGTCTTACTTGGCATAGTCAGCATGTAGGCACACAAACTTGATAAGAGCTACAGAGGACTGCCTCCACACCATTCAGCTACAACTCCTCAACACCACAAGGAACAAACTCAGAGCTCCCCCTCCACTCCCCCCCCCCCCCCCCCCGACTAGTGAAGGAAGAATAAGCCCAGCAACAAGCAAAGGAAGCACACCTTCTCAGTGAGGGCTACATTTCTGCTGTCAAGGCTAGCTCAAGGCATTCTTCCCTCTCTGTCAAAGCCTGAGACTCAGCTGCCTGTTTGTTTCGGATCTGTCTTCCTTGCAGGTGGTAACATTCGCTCCATCGTAAACTATGGATCAAGTGGCTGCGCTGAAATGACGAGACTGCTCATACAAGAAAATGTACTCACAGGCCATGGTTATGAAATGTTTTGATTGCCATCCGTGTGGTTGTGGGGTACTGGAAACTGTTAAAATTACAAGCGATCACTAAGTTTGTAAGGGGCTTCCCAGTCTTGCTTATGTAACCCACACACCTCCTGGGGGTGGTGTTCTGTCCCATCTAGTGGCACCGAGACCACTTCGGGAGAGAGAGAAAATGAGTCTGCGCTACAGCCTCAGCTAACAACCAATTGGCTTTTCGCTCATGTGGTAGAGGCTCATGCACTATGCTCCAGAGGTCCCTGGTCGTCGGCGGGCGGGATCAAACCTGGGGCCTCTGGAGCGGTTAGCAAAGGCTGTAGAGCAGACTCATTTTCTCTCTCTCTTTAAGTGGTCTCAGTGCCACTAGATGGGACAGAACACCACACCCAGGAGATGTGGGGGTTACACTTGCAGGCGAGGGGATTCTGTAGGGAAGCATGCAATCTGGGGTTTATGCAATTAATGTGCGTAGAGCCAGCCTAGAGCAAGGAGGGGTGATCTGTGCCTTTCTGCCTTAGGGAGCACCCTACTCTCTCTGTTTTTCATTCATGTGTGTTCGGATTCTGGATTTTAAGATAAAGTAGTATTACATCGCAACCTTCCAGAAAGGGTATTTTGTGTTTTTATCTGACTTCTCCATTTGTATGCTGTGAAACATAAAGGCGGTCAAAACCAGCCAAAGTTAGCGCACCAGGAGCGACTACCAGCCACAGCATCAACATGAAGTGCATTAGAGGAGAGGGAGAAGCATAAAGAGGAGAGAAAGAGCCAAATCATTTTTTAGAGGATAAATTTTCCAGTGCTCAGCACCCACAGTTGGGGACTGATTTTCAAAAGAATTCAACCCGCTTTTGAAAATCTGGCCACTTATTTAGGGAGTCTGAAGGGGAGTGGCACTTTTTTTTTTTTCCACACGTGCATATTGAGCTCTTCTGACCATAATGGAGAGACATCCATCCATACCCCAGGGAAGTCAACCGTGCACTGCAGACCCCCACAGGCTGAAAGGGTTCCCAACATTGGCATGGGAAGGATAAGAAAATAATAAACAAATAATTAACAAAAAATATCAGCCAATTTAATTTGGCCTGAAATATGGGTCTAAAGTGCTAAGGCACAGGAGTGGGAGTTGACAGACCTAGGTCAAACTTCAGTGCCTAACAAACTTCCATAGTTAGGCACCTAAGGGTAGCATTTCCAAATGGACCAAAGTGACTTAGAAGTCCAAGTGCTACTGGTTCTGAAATCACTTAGGCCCTGTTGAAAATTGTAACCGTAAGGCCTGATTTTTAAAGTTGCTGAGCGTCCACCACTCCCGCTGTAATCAATGCATTTCAGTTAATTCCTAGCAGTCACAGTAAAGTAACAAGGGGCAAGTTGGGGAGTTTTAATGGGAGCCCTTAGGCTCTTTTTGAAAGTCCCAGCCTCAAGGCACAGCCAAGGTGGCAGAGACTTGGAGCATCCCAGGAGCGCTCAAGGAGGAGTTTGTCTGAGGGAAGCAGACCGTGAGAAGCCCTCTCCTCCATAGGATGAGAACGTCTGCTACTAGGGTTCTCCAGAGGGTGGAATGCTCTCCCCAGTTCACTTCGAGCTGGTAAGAAACTGGAAAAATCAATTTTGCAAAAAAAGTTTGACGTTGTTTCCCTGTTTCACAGGGTTAGAAACTGGATATTTTCCCCCCTAAAAAAGTCAAAGTATCTGGCCCTGCCTTCCCCCACAGCCCCATCATTTTTGAAGATTTATTTTTCCTCCAGTCTTCCCCTTTATTTTTCAACTAAGTGCAATAAAATAAATGATGTCCAGGATGTCTTTAAATTATTTTTTAAAGAATTGTATTTAATTTAATTTATTTTTAAAATACAGACACTTGTATCATTTTCATTTTGTCCCTTTTTCCTTTTGCTGCTAGGTAACTTTTCAAATCTTCACCCAGTTTGGAGAAGTTACAGAGTAGCAGAGTTACAAAGATGAATTTTTCCTTTTGCCACTTCAACTTTTCTAAAGGGAAAGAAGTTTTCAAAAGTTACAAGAGTGGCAAAAGGGAAACAAAAGATTCAAAAGCAGGAAAAAAATCAAGCGTACACATTCATTCTCTTGCATTCAGTGACAAAACATAAGAAGGGATGGGGGAGAAAAGGGAAACAACAAAACTGAAAATACTTGAAAGTTTTGGTTTCAATAATATGCCAGAAAATTTCAAAAAACTAAAATACTTTTCATGAAACATTTTCCATTTCAAATAAAGGCCATTTTAGGTCAAAATAAAATTTTCAGATGAAAAGTTTCAGCTAGTTGTAATATATTGCATAGTATGGAGCCATGGTTCTGTCTCCTCTCTGCCCCTTCAAATTTTGCATCCCCAATGGCACTTTGGCATAGATTCTCAAAGGTATTTAGGTGCCTAACTCCCAACTTCCAGGAATCCTGAGATACCAAGTATATCTGGGTGCCCAGTAGCAAGGGGGAGCCTCCCTTCTTATCTCCCTTGCCTGCAGAGCAACATGACACAATCTTAAGCAATGCAAAAAAGATGAAAAGACAGTGCTTTACCTGCCTGGGGACAACTCCTGCCCACAGACAGCTCTGCAACTAATATGGCTGGTGTTGGTTGGGCCGGTGACAAATTATTATGAATTGCTGTGACTGATATGAATAAATGTGGCAAGCATGAGTTTGGTACGGCTTGCTATGTCTCAATTTGCTAGAGGATTCTGGGAGCAGGATTCTCTTAGCATTAGATAAATTATGTGGAACACTGCTGGAGCTGCACTGGAATGGTTAATAACGACTCAATCTGCATGTATGTTTCAACATCGAACTTTGGAATATATCAGCCGGGGGGGACCAGCTCACAAAGTAAAGAAAACGTAATATCATGCGATCAGCGGGCTTGGCGCAAGCTGACCTGGGTCAAAATGACTGCTTTGGATGGCATCACACTAAGAGCTTATGTGAATGATTGATAAGAGGATAAGCATTGATTGAGCTTTGGTCTGTGTCTGTTCTTCAGCCCCCTCCCTTCCAAAATATTTATTAGAAAAAACATGACGAATGCCCACAGGGCATATTTCTGGACATGTGACTCCTTTGAGAATAAAAGGTATAAATGCTAAACAAAGTAAATCAGTTAGTTTGTTCTCCAATTAACATCTGAAGACGCTGTGAGACAGAGGGCTTGGGGCAACCTAGGTTCTGCTGCGAGGGACGTTTGCGGGATTCTAGAACCAGAGGGCTCAGGTGACCTAGACCCTGCCTGGGGGGACGCTTGACAGACCAAATACCTGAGAAGGGGAAGAAGAGAAGAAGTCTCCATTTAGAATTGGTAGATATACCTGCTTTGTTTACTAATCAGGATACTAAGTAGAGCTAACGTAGTTACTCAGGGTTTATGCTTGAGGAGCTGAGATTTATAGGAAAAATGTGTACTGTGTAACCCTTTCTCAAATAAATTTCTGTGCATTAAGCATATTGGTTTCTGAATTCTCACTGTTACCGGAAATATCCGCCCAGCTGTGGGTCATTAAAGATCCGTTTCAACAGTGTTTTGCTTTCCCCTGTGGGTGTTCAGTATGGCTCTGAACCTCTTTAGACAATCCTAGGTGCCCAGGCTCCTGAACAGTAATATCTCAATTGTCTCTGCTGAACAAGTGTTCAGGATAGGCACCTGGGCCAGGGTCCTGACGTTCTGTAGAAAGAGGATCACTTCTCAGCCTGACACAAGAAGATGGACAGAAGCCCCGGCAGGGGAACATACTTGAAACACCTGATAAATGTAAACGGGGAGGCATCAAAAGTTTTGATGCCTAGTCTGACGAAAGAGCTCAACAGTCATTAATGCCTGCTAATGTTAATTAAACATTCATGAATTTTAATGAGCTTACCTGGGTCAGGGCTTAGCTCCTGCGGCCACCCGAGATGCGGAAAGCCGGGGAAAGGGGAATGCCACCCATTCAGTTGAGCACTCAAATGCAGGCCATGACCTGATCTGAACACAATCGAGTTGATTGGCACTGCCGACCGAGCCTGGCGACAGCCTCTCAAAAGCAATTCAGGGCCTATTTAAAGAAGAAAAATAGATCTAATGTGGAGCGGTGACATTGCATTACTGTCACAAGAGAATCCGTCGCCATTAATACAGCCAAATACAAATTCACGAGACAGCGGAGCACAGCTCACCAGTCAATGGACTGCATGGAACGTAAATGCTTTGTGAAACCTCAGTGTTAGGCATGATCTCTTCTGATGGGTAGCCAGTTCATACTAGGACACCAGTGTACTTTGCAACTCAACCCTCCAAGATGGAGAGAAGCATCTACATATAAATGGTGGATAAGGGAGCTGATGCAACTTGTGTGACTAACAAAACCTGCAGTGCGGTCTCAGAAATCTTTCTGTAAAAATGTTTAAATGATCTAAGCTATTGCTATGGCCCCCTGCCATTACTGTAGTCATTTTGTTTTATTCTAAATGATCCAGTTTTGCTTTGAAAATAAATTGCAGGGTTTTTTAAAGCAATTTTTTTCTCAAAATTTCTGATAAAAAACAAATCAACCAGTTTTACTATCTACTCCATTTACACACACAGTTGCCATCTGCATGCATAAGTTCCAGGGCAGGAAGACTGGCATGGCATTTGGAGATCTAATCAGTTGGTCAGGATAAGGGCTATAATACAACTTGCTCGTAGACAGAGGAAAGACCAAGAAGGGAGAGTAATGGACCATCTGGAGATGCAATTGGCTACTTTATCACCCAAACTGGCCTTATGTCTCTGTTACTCAGAAGTTTTTGGTGGTTACTAAAGATGGTTAAATGCTACTAAGTGAACAGAGAAGAATTTGGAGAAGAGCCAGTTTGAAGATGACACTTCGTTTCACTGCTGGCCAGCATAGGTCTAGTTCCCACTATCCCAAACTAACAGGGTCTTTTCAGGAAGAACAAAATTAGTGTTTTAGAAGCAGTGTAGTCTAGGGCAGTGGTTTTCAAACTGTGGGTCGCGACCCAGTACTGGGTCGCGGAATGCAAGGCACCGGGTCGCGGCGGCTCTAGTCAGCACCACGGACCAAGCCGTTAAAAGTCCTGTCAGCGGTGCTGCCCGCCTAAGGCAGGCTGGTCTCTACCGGTTCTGACACCATGCTGCGCCCTGGAAGCAACCAGCAGCAGGTCCGGCTCCTAGGCAGGGGAGGCCATGGGGGGCCATGGGGCTCCGCGCGCTGCCTCCGCCCTGAGCACCAGCTCCACACTCCCATTGGCCAGTTCCCGGCCAATGGGAGCTGGGCAGGTGTGCTTGTGGGCGAGAGCCATGCGGAGCCACTTGCGTGCCTTCACCTAGGAGCCGGACCTGCTGCTGGCCGCTGCCAGGGCCCAGCACAGTCTGCGGTGCCAGGACAGGCGGGAAGCCTGCCTCTGCACCCTGGCTGTGCTGCTGACCAGGAGCCACCGGAGGTAAGCCTGCACCCCAATCCCCTGCCCCAGCCCTGAGCCCCCCTCAAACCTAGAGTTCCTTCCTGCACCCCAAACCCCTCATCCCTGGCCCCACCCCAAAGCCTGCACCCCCAGCTCAGAGCCCTGACCCCCCCCCACACTCCAACCTCCTGCCCCAGCCCAGAGCCCCCTCCCACACCCTGAACCCCTCATTCCCAGCCCCACCTCACAGCCCTCACCCCCACACCCCAACCCTCTGTCCCTCCCATACCCCAAACCCCTCATTCCCAGCTCTACTGGGTCACAGGCATCAACAATTTTCTTCAACTGGGTCACCAGAAAAAAAAAGTTTAAAAACTACTGGTCTAGGGCAGGGGTCGGCAACGTTTGGCACGCGGCTCGCCAGGGTAAGCGCCCTGGCGGGCCGGCCCAGTTTTATTTACCTGCTGACGCGGCAGGTTCGGCCGATCGCGGCCCCCACTGGCCGCGGTTCGCCGTCCCGGGCCAATGGGGGCGGCGGGAAGCGGTGCGGGCGAGCGATGTGCTGGCCGCGGCTTCTCGCCGCCCCCATTGGCCCAGGACGGCGAACCGCGGCCAGTGGGGGCCGCGATCGGCCGAACCTGCCACGTCAGCAGGTAAATAAAACTGGGCCGGCCCGCCAGGGCGCTTACCCTGGCGAGCCGCGTGCCAAACGTTGCCGACCCCTGGTCTAGGGGATAGAGAATCAGTCTAGAGACCTGGTCCAGAGGTCCTTGTTTTGCCACTGACCTGCAATGCAACCTTGGTTTAGTCATTTCCTCTCTCTATGCCTCTGTTTCTCAGTTTGTTTTATACATTCTGACTGTAAACTTTTTGGGACATGGATCTATTATGCATTTGTACTGCACTTAGCACAGCGGGACCCTGATCTTGGTTGGACCCTCTATGTGCTATGGCTGGCTAGCATACAATTTTGTTGCCCAGGAATGCAGTTTTGCCAGATCCCTTTGTAACTCTGTTGTGCTCAGTTTTGGATTTAACCATCTGAATAATTTCCTATCATCTGGAAACTTTGCCAAATATGCAAGAAACAGTGTAAACACCTCATCCAAAAAATAATGCACACTCACTCACTAGAAGCCCCCATTGTGCTTTGGGAAGCTGAAAGCTGCAATCATTAAATGACTGCCGTGGAATTTAGGCTGCTGAGGAAAGAAAGAAAGAAAGAAAGAAAGAAAGAAAGAAAGAAAGAAAGAAAGAAAGAAAGAAAGAAAGGAACCGTGACTGCTTACTAATGGCAAAAATCTGCAGTTGCTGACAAACTGTCCTGATGCATCATTTCATTTGCAGGCTACACTATAAGTGATGAAGTCTGCTCAGCATCCCAACTTGGAATGCCATCTAAACGAACAATCCTATCTCATAGAATGCTATTTCATGCCCCTGACAACCTTCATTCATATTTCCCCACTTCCACATCTCCTGTTCCAAGACTTGAGACATCTTGTCCTGCTCTAGCCGTGCAACATAATTGATGCTCTCAAACTGGGAGTCAGCAGCACAGCAATGAAAATCCTGCAATGTACTGAGTGAGCCATTATCTTCACATCAGTGATTGACAGTTGCAACTAGTTCAAGTCAGATCATCCCACTAGCTGGGCAAAAACGATACAATATTCCCTCACTTTTCTTAAAACAAAGATGCCTTAGTCCTTTCCTGTTCCCTTTCTGCAAGTAGTTGGGCCAGTTTCACTGGTGCACGTGGATAGGAAAAGCAAGTTTCAAATTCCCATGAGTGAGTGTTGGTGGAATCCAAACTTTAAATTCAGATGCACCCAAATGCATGTAGCAGAAGGGTTAGTGTCGCCTCCTGCCAGTTCTCCGTGGAAGGGATGATCCAGCCCATGAAAACCAAAATACCTTCTTTCAAGACAGTGCACCCCCTCGGGGTTCACAGTACATTGCATCTGTCCTAACCAGGGCTTCTCACTCAGTTGGTGCCTGCTCCCTGCCCATCCTCTACATAGGGCGCTTTGGAGAATTCTCATCTACTTCCCCCAGGCTCCCTGCCCAACACTCACCCTGCTTAAACTGAGTTACCCTTATATCCCCCAGCAGGCCTGGTTTATAGTCACAAGCCCTTATCACGTGACCCTCGATGTCATTACCCTCACCTGGGAAGGTGGGATAAACCTAGGGTGACCAGATGTGTCCCGATTTTATAGGGATAGTCCCGATTTTTCGGTCTTTTTCTGATATAGGCTCCTATTTACCCCCACCCCCTGTCCCGATTTTTCACATTTGCTGTCTGGTCACCCTAGATAAACCTGGCATAGGGGAGTCCGAGCCAATGATTCGGAGTCCGAAGCCGAACACTATCCCCAGTACATGCAAAGTGGGCATAGGGAGCAGCAAAGAGACCACCACAAGCTTCTTGGTGGCTTCTTGCACTATGTCGCAGGTCATCTTTACTTAAATCACAAGCCAGGTGAAGCTGGAAAAACTTGCTGTTGTTTACTAAATGAGGTTGCTATCTTGGTTAATTTCTTCTCCCTCTTCCCCACTATGAGGTCTACTTTAATTCTGCAGCTTTTTTGCAGAATTACTTCGATTAAATGCGCCTAGCTTTCAGGATCTTGCCATGCATCTACTTCTTCCTTGGAGGCCAATTGTAGTTTTACAAAGGAGGTGTCTTAACACAAGGCCCAATGACACATTGAGAGCTATAATTAAAACCTGCATGGGAGGAAGGTAGGTGGCATCAGACTTCCTGCCGCTAACTTTAATATACTGTTCCTGTCTGTCTCATGCAGAAGCCTGTTTGTGACTCAGCGTGCTCATTCCCCCCCCCCTCCACCCCCTGGGTTCTAATAGGGAATGCCCACTAATTGGTGATTAACCAGCTTCTTCAAAATTGCATACACGAGGTGGGGGGTTTGATTACTGCCCTAATGAGAACAAAAATGTTATGTGCACTCTGAATCTCCAGCAGCAATACATTACACAACCAGAGGCAGGGCCGGCTCCAGGCACCAGCTTCTCAAGCAGGTGCTTGGGGCGGCCGCTCTGGAGAGGGGCGGCAGGTCCAGGTATTCGGCGGCAATTCGGCGGACGGTCCCTCACTCCGCCTGGGAGTGAAGGACCTCCCACCGAATTGCCGCCACAGATCGCGATCGCGGCTTTTTTTAGATCGAGATCGCGGCTTTGTTTTTTTTTTTTTTTTTTTGGTTTTGGCTGCTTGGGGCGGCCAAAACCCTGGAGCCGGCCCTGACCAGAGGGAATGGCTCTAGATTTCCTCTGCCCTCCTGCACCCTCTACCAGGCCAGTTTCCCCATGTAGACAACCCCTGAGGCCCAGATCATTAAAGGAGTTTGGTGCCTAAATCCCTTTGAGGATCTGGGCCTAAGTCCATAGCCCTCCTGGCTGCAGAGAAAATCTTGAAAACATGAAGCTCGTGCATATTAAAGGCTTGAAAAAACCAGAAGGCTGAGAAAAAACAACCCAATATTTACTATATATTTTTTTTTAATCTTGTGATTTGGGGGGTTGATTTTTGAACATTTGAACTATTTCCTCCTGTCTCAGCATTTCCTCCTGTCCCTCTCCATGTTTCACTAAGCTATTTCCTCCTGTCTCAGCATTTCCTGGTAGAATTTTTTTCCTAATGTAACACTTTCCACATTAAAACAAACTTGCCTTTTTTCAAAAGTGAAAAAATTTGGACTTTAAAAAACAGTGTGGTTCTAAAGCAATATTTGTATTTAAATGGTTTGGATAACAGTTATCAAGCCCATTCGTTTTTATTTATTTACTAAAAGACAGATGATATTTGGCAAACTTTAAAATTTTCAGTAAAAGCTTTTCAAGAATGTTCTCAAAATAAATGTAACTTTAATAATATTTTGATTTAAACACGTTTGGAAAAAATTCAAACAGCAAAATACTGGCCTGACAAACACTGAGACAATAAATAATTATATTATATTTAATATTATACATACTGTAATGTTTTGACATTAGTGAAACACAACATTTCAATGTTTCAGAATCTTTTTTTTTTCAGAATTTCGGTTCCTTGAGAAATTTCCAAATTTCTACTTTTTATTCACGTTTGAATTGCAAAACAAAAATTCTGACATTTCAGTTTCCCATGGAACAGAAATTTGTTCTCCAACCAACTCCCGTTTTAACCACCGAGCAGGCTTGTAACACAGTTTGTATATACACACACACTCCTCCAAGCCATTTTCAATCATGCTAACACCTGTGCTAGTTAGACTTTTTTCCCCGCACTAAACACCTGCCTAGTCTGAACAGTTTCATACTGAACCGATTCAGTGTCAGTCTGGACACAGACTAGCTAAAAGGATTCAATTAGTCCTCCCACCACTGCGTCCGCAGAGCATCAGTGGCCTTGTGAGATCTCCCAGAATGCACTACTTCTGGGACCTGAGCTCAGAATGGCAGGAGAGAGACCCAGAAGTCACTGTACAAACACAAAGAGTTCCTGCCCCAAAGAGTTTACAATCTATACAGACAAAGGGTGGAAAGAGAAACAGAGTGGTGAAGTGACTTTGCCCAAGCAGCTATAGTGCATCAGTGGCAAGGTCAGGAAGAGAAGCAGGTCTCCTAGCTCTCAGCCCAATACCCTATCCACTGGACCACACACCCCACCCCGTTTGAGTTACAGAATTAGAGGCTAACATTTTTTTTAATTGTCTAAACACCATCCTTTTAAGGGCCACGTGTTTTTTATTCTCATTATCAATGGCATTTGTTCCTGCAGAAAACCGACCTCTCTGTCTCCTTTCACTGTTTGTTCCAATCTGCTTCCAAACAGGGAGTATTTTGTTCCTTAATAGGGTTTCTAGTTTTCTGAGGAGACTACCCAGTAAAAATCCATTGCCTCTCCACTGTGCAATTATTTGCCTTTTAAGCATATATGCAATAAGTAAGCAACCAATAAAGAGGGAGTCCTGCTGCTAAAAGATTTAAAATAGAAGAAATGATGCAACCCAAGCAGATTATCTCTCCCTGGGTATATTAAGCATCTCAAAATTATATTGTCTGTATGCATTTTTCATGTTTACTTCCTTAGGCAATTTGGGAATGGCCTGGGAATGACAGTGGGAAAAAATCCTCTGTGTCATACAAATCATTAAATCTTAAGCAACCTCATTAAAGGCTTTTCACACTTGTAGAGCAAATGGGAAAACATGTAATTAGACTTGTAGACTTTAAGATTGGAAGGGACCATTGTGATCATCTAGTCTGACCTCCTGAACATTGCAGGCTACAGAATCTCACCCAGCCACTCCTGTCATAGACCTCTAACCTCTGGCTCAGTTACTGAAGTCCTCAAATCATGGCTTAAAGACTTCAAGTTAGACATAATCCATCATTTACACTAATTTAAACCTGCAAGTGACCC
The DNA here is from genome assembly GCF_028017835.1 of Emys orbicularis. NCBI lineage: Eukaryota > Metazoa > Chordata > Testudines > Emydidae > Emys > Emys orbicularis. Next base: position 140,065,484 of record NC_088684.1, read on the forward strand.
ATAACCCATGCTGCAGAGGAAGGCAAAAAAACCCCACGCCCCAGGGTCTCTACCCATCTGACCCAGGAGAAAATTCCTTCCCGGCCCCAAATAAGGTGATCAGTTAGACCCTGAGCATGTGGACAAGACCCACCAGCCAGACACCTGGGAAAGAATTCTCTTTAGTAACTCGGAGCCCTCCCCATCTAGTGTCCCATTCATGGCTCCATCAATGTTGGAGATATTTGCTGATAGCAGTGGCAGATGAGACTGCCGACAATGGCATGTAACCAATCATACCATCCCCTCCATAAACTTACCAAGCTCAATCTTGAAGCCAGTTAGGTATTTTGCCCCTCACTGCTCCCGTGGAAAGGCTGTTCCAGAACTTCACTCATCTCATGGTTAGAAACCTTCATCTAATTTCAAGCCTAAACTTGTTGATGGCCAATTTATTTGTTCTTGTGTCTGCATTGGTGCTTAACTTAGATACCAGGGAAGCGGAGGAGTTGATTATCCCTCTGGTGTATTTATAGAGAGCAATCATATCTCCCCTCAGCCATCTTTTGGCTAGGCTGAACAAGCCGCGCTCTTTGAGTCTCTTCTCATAAGGTAGGTTTTCTATTCCTCAGATCATCCTCGTAGCCCTTCTCTGAACCTGTTCCAGTTTGGTTGCTACATTTTGCAGCAATCTTGATTTGTAGAGTCACAAATCCTTACACGCAAAGGCCTAGTTCTATTCCCACAACCCCACATAACGGCAGAGCTTCACAACAGGATTAATAGGTACATTTGACACTAGAGCAAAACCAGTAACGACAATTTCATTTCTGAGTAAAGTGCACTATTTCGCACAACGTAGGATGGTCCAACCAACAAACTATTGGTCTAGAAGTCCAATGATTGACAACCTAATAGTTATCATTGCATAAAGAAAGGGAAGAGAAAACATAACTGGCCCAGTCTACTGGCTTAGTTGGGAGAACAGCCCTTGAAAAGCATTTCAGTGTAGTTATCCATTATGAATACTATTTCATTGGGGAAGAGAAGCACCTACTAAAACACCATTATTGATCTATGGGTACTTATATGGCCCATTACCCTAATAGCATAGCAGTACCTCTCTTTGTTAGTGAGAGGTTCTGAATGGACTAGAAGCTGGGTCTGCAGGACAGCTGATACCTCCTCGCTGCTACCCAGCACCTGTGATAGGGCTGTACACATCACATCAACCCTATGGAGATAAACACCACAGGAAGTACTACCTCAGAAGGCCAGACTGACGGCTTCCCTCATGGCCTCTGATTGGTCCAGGTACCCTATTTAAGCCCAGGAGGAACTAGCAGAAGTATCTGTGCAATTAGGTGGACTCCCCTGCCCCCGGTAGCGACAGACCTGCCTCTGAGCTTGCCCTCAGACTCTTTACCCAGGCTCTGACCCTGGTGTCTCTGACTCCAGCACCAACCCTTGGCTCTGACCCTTGGCGCTGTTCCTGGCCTCTGACCACTGGGCCTGACTGTCCAAGCCCAGTTGTTACAAGTATATATTCTCCCATTTCTACACATCCAAGTATCATGAGCCAAGACCCCTAAAAATGATGAGATTTTTAACTCAACATTTTTTTATTTGCCTTGTTTTCAAGATTGTCTCAACAGCCATGACAGACAGACATTTAAAAAAAAATGAAAGTCATGATTTTCATATGTTAACATGACTATAGGAAGTAGTCATAAGAAAAAAAAAATCACTCAATATTGTGAGTTTTACAGCAAAATCCAAGAGCTGGTATTGCAGTACTTCCCTATTTCATCTGGCCAAAGAACCACCTCCTTCCAATTAGCATTTAGCTCATAAACATCAGGCCACATCCTTGTGATGCACATTTTGTGTGGGTTTAAAATAATTTTTATTGGTGGGGTAGGGGGTTCCACATTTAAAAAGAACACGGAACAAACACCGTCATCTGATCAGATGAAGTTAAAATGCAGTTGCATTTGCATGTGAATTATAAAATCTTTCCAAAATACTATCACACAATTCTATTTATTTATTTCCTCATGATTCATCTTATGCCACCACTTCCTAATATTTTGTTGCTGATTCGTAATTGTTGACATGTTGATTCCTGAATGGAAGACCCGCATGTTTATACACCTCTACCTCGATATAACGCTGTCCTTGGGAGCCAAAAAATCTTACCGTGTTATAGGTGAAACCACGTTATATCAAACTTGCTTTGATCAGCCGGAGTGCACAGCCTCCCCGAGCACTGCTTTACCGCGTTATATCAGAATTCGTGTTATATCGGGTCGCGTTATATCGGGGTAGAGGTGTATATATTTTCTCATTGTAAATTTCTCATTAGTGGACTTCAGTAGAACCAGTTGATTCTGTAAACTCTCCCTTCCTATCTCATAGAACTGGAAGGGACCCTGAAAGGTCATTGAGTCCAGCCCCATCTTCACTAGCAGGACCAAGTACTGATTTTGCCCCAGATCTCTATGGCCCCCTCAAGAATTGAACTCACAACCCTAGTGTAGCACAGAGTTTACACTTTCTGTAGCACATACTACTGGGAATCAAAAGGAATGGTCAACTCATTATTTAGTCCCTTAGCACCACCTAGTGCCAAAAATGAACTTTAAAAAAAAAAAAAAGTGTTATTTTCTCTCACTAACCTACAAAGTCAAAAATGAAGACTAAAATCTCACCTTTAGGGCACACTTCAAAGCTCTTATCCATCTCCAGATAAGAAATTATATTTAAATATAACATTAATACTGTGACAATTTAGCAGCCTCTATTCAATAAGGATTGGCACATACCAGTGTGTTTCATCAAGTGATCTCAAAGCACTTTGCAAACATTAAGAAACACAACACTCCTGTTTTACCGATACTTGTTTTACTGATGAGTACATTGCAGTGCAGGGACATTAAACGATTTGCTTCCATAGCAAAGACCCGATTTATTAACTTGCCTTCTCTTTCTATTTTCTGGATTATAAGAATAGCATGTATGTATGAGCTATACTATACTTTTAAAAAGTCACAATTAAAGTTGGTCAAAAAATTGGAATTTCCATTTTGTAGCATTGAAGGGCTAGAATCACAAAACTGGAGGTGGAGAAGGTCGGGATGGGGGGGTGGGGGGTGCAGAGGGAGCTAGATTTGAATCCCTGCTATGGAGCAGGGACTTGAACTGAGGTCTCCCCCTTCTCAAGTGAGTGCCCAAATCACCAGATTATAAGGCTTTCTGGGGTAGAACTCTCTCCAACTCCAATGTTGAAGCTATTCCAATTGGTATAAGAGACTTGCATGGTCATTGGTCCAAAGAGAGTGAGAGAGAATTACTCACCTTGGACGGAGGAGACCACAATCTAGATTTCACCCTCCTCTACTCCTTACTGTCATGTTGCCACCTCTTGTGATTTCGCCATTAGTCGTACCGTATGTGGTGTTTTCTTGACACCCCAGCTCCTCAGCCCAAAATTATGTGACAATCTCAGAGTTAATTAAATTTCTAGCCTTCATTTTTGCAGATAGGAGCTTGAAAACATGACCAGAGTGTAGCTCTAAAGGCTCAAAACCCACAAGGCAAATAAAAAGAACTCAAAATGTATTATTTTAAAATCTTATGGTTTTCAAGCCAATCTAATAATTGGGGACTGACTCTTGATGTGTGAGTACTTGGGGTTGCCATTAATGTGGTCCTCGTGTACACAGTCTTACACAAGGAATATCTGCGGGGCCTCTATTCTCTCAACTTCAAGTCTGTCTTAAAACCCCTCTTCTACTTTGATGCCTATAGTCAATCTTGTTTCCAGTGGTGTTGTAGCAGGGTTGGCCCCGGGATATGAGAGCTACAAGCTGGGACCGACCTCTGTTGGTGAAAGAGAAAAGCTTTCGCTCTACGAAGGTCCAGACCCAAAGAAGAGCTCTGTGTAGCTCGAAAACTTGCCTCTCTCACCAACAGAAGTTGGTCCAATAAAAGATATTACCTTACCCCACCTTGTCTCTCTCTCATGAATCTTGTTCATTTGAACAGAAAATCCCCTTTTGTTATTCCCCGCCCTCATACCACTGCTGTATTAAGGCACAGACGACATAGACGCAGGCTTAAGGTCCCAGATCCTGGAGTCACATGATGAAATCAGAATCTCAGCATTATTTTATTTAAAAATGTATATTTCTAGCCCTTGTGGATGCATAGTAAAACTTAAAAAGATGGCTTGAGTGTAGCCAATACCTGCCTGAATCTGCAAACAGCCTGAAACAATAGTTCTAAGAGACATTAACTTGGAATGCTGCTGCCACTCCCAGGAAGGGTGATGTCATAGCAAAGGTGGAGCCAAGACGTCAGGATGGGGCATAAAAGTCTCATGCGGGACGTGCCTGCGACCGTGAATTGCCTTAATTCAGACCTGCTCTATCTCCCTGCTCATCAATTCATTGTGAGCTTTTTGGAGCAGGGACTGCCCCTTCTTTTATCTTTAGAAAGCAGTTAGTGCATGGTGTGCAGCATTGCAGACAAATAATAATAGCAATCTCCAAATCTGGCAGCGAGCAGGTGAGGGGATTTGATTCATACCCTTCCCTGCACAAAAAACCCTGTTACATCAAGCAACCATCAACCATCTCTAAGACATTTTACCAAGATTCCATCCTTTTGCTGCATTAACTGATCTGCCGCAACAGAGGTGTAAGCTGCTTGCAAGTCTGGAAATATACACATTACTGTGATGTTTACTTTTAAGTAGACTGATCCATCTTCTGCCTCATGCAGAGCAAAACCAAATTCATTAAAAGCAATTCAAGTAGCTAATCAAATGTTCATTGGGTAGATACAAACTATCCAGCATCTATATTAGTGCAGCTAAAGAAAGACATGATCCAAAACACTTTCTCGTCCTGAAAAGGCATAAATCATCATCATTATTTTTATTATTATTATGGTAGAGCTTTTATCCTCTGAATGGAAATAGGCAATTTGTAACAGGAAAAAAAATGTTGAATACATTCCCCCAGCTATTGAACATTTTAAATCTGTTGTCAACATTCCTAAAATATCTTGTCTAGTTTGAGAACAGAAAAGCTGGCTATGCTGAACTATTTATTATATTATTTGTATTAAAGTAGCAATGAGATTTCCCATCCAGGATCAGGGCTGCTTTCTGCAAGAGGCAGTGCAAACATGAAGTAAGCAACTGCCCATGCCCCAAAGAGCGTGGGGGCAGATTTTTAAAGGTAGATAGGTGACTAAATATCTTAAAAACCAGGCTCTTACTGCCTAGACAAGGCAGACAGTGGGTGAAAGGGGAAACAGAGGCACAGGAAAAGTGAAGGGAAGCAGTTTAACTTCTAAAATGGGATTAGAACTCAGAACTCTGAGTCCCACATTAATGCCCTGGCTACTAATCTGCAGTGCTTCCCCACTATTCCCATGGAGATCCTCATGTGAAAAGTGTTATGCAGCTTCAATTTATTATTATTTTAGTATTACAAAGTTATTATTCTAACTCGGAGGGCAAAGGTTAATGATAGCGTGTGGGAAGTTACCCACACAGATCCTGTAATGATATGTTTACTTGCAATATACTACTTAGCCACTGGTTGTCTCTATTTGCTGCATAGAGTTGCAGAAAGGGTGTGGTCCCTGGTAAACAATGGAGACGAAGCTGGGACTCAAGCTGCATGGTTGAGTTGTTTTCTTTAATAAGCATCTCCAGTTAAAGGACTGTGATATTGTTACAAAGCATTTATTGGTAAAATAATGGGCCAAACTACACGCATATTTTTAGCATCTTAGCTTGATCATAGGTAGCATGTTTTTGTCTACCCCAGCTGAAAATGGCAACTCCAGCTTGAGTGTAGATGTAGACTACAACTGTTTCCAGGAGTGCCAAAGTCCATATGGTTCTGTTAGACATTCTACAGAGAATGCCCCACTGAAGCAGCAGGAGTGCATGCAAAAATTGCTGCCTCTGATTTATGCTCCTTGTTATTCAAATTCAAGTTTTTCATTTTGGTTTTTAAAAGTTGTCACCTGTCACAGTTGTCACAGTTACTCACTGTGGAAGCAAATACACTGTGGTTTGGATAATCCCCAGAACAATTTAACCACAAATTAAATAAAATAGATTCTATGATGATTCAGGAATACTCACTCAGAGCAAGAAGTATCCCCTAAGAATAGGAACAGTACCATATATGCACTGGGACAATGTTAGTGATATAACATTGTGTATTATCTTGTTTCATATAAGATAGATGCTGTGCTGGGAATAAGTACACACAATGGACAGCAAGTTACACTTGTTTAGAGAAACTTATTCATTTATAAAATGTATTCTTGTAAATTAATAAAATCCAGTCAAATCTAAGACAGACAAATATTTGTTAGTATGTTCCTGGTATGCCCATAGTGATCATTAATATAAATTTGAGGATATAGGTCAAATTTGAGATCTTAGGGTAAATTTCTAGATACACCTCTACCCCAATATAACACTGTCCTCAGGAGCCAAAGAAATCTTACCACGTTATAGGTGAAACCGCGTTATATCGAACTTGCTTTGATCCGCCGGAGCACGCAGCCCCACCCCCCCGGAGCGCTGCTTTACCGCGTTATATCCGAATTTGTATTACATCAGGTCGCATTATATCGGGGTAGAGGTGTAGTTACATTTCCAGTACCATAGGGATTTCCTTCATCACTTTGGTCTGCACAGTTTTTGCACTGGTATATCTATGTTGGATAGGGGTGTGATTTGTTACCAGTATAGTTATAACGGTATAACCTCCTGTTGATGCAATTGTACTCGTATAAAGGTACTTGTGGAGTCATTCCCCTTCCCATACCAGAATAAACTATGCTGGTAAAAGCACATTTTTATCTGTATAACTCATCCACACTACGGGAGGGATATAGCTTTAACTATACCAGTACAACTGTGTGTGCAGACATATCCTTATAGACACTGGGAGCTCAGGGCTCTTTCAACCTCAAGATCCTTAACAGTCTAAGGGGAGCATTTATATAGCTTCAGAGCACCCATAACTAATGAAAGCCCAAGCAAGAAAAAAAAAAAAACCATTCATCATGGTAGAACTCAACACAAAAGAGCGCTGTTTAAATGCTCAATTATGTTGACATTTTCCCATCAGATTCCTTTATTTTTTCTATGCTCCACAATAAGTGCATGAAACCATTTGTTTATCTCCCTCCATAATGGAGTGTTTCTGTTCCTATGAACTATTGAACTTCATATGAAAAACACTATTCATTCATTTTTTGATGGGGAAAGTATCTTGTTGGAACACTCGCGCTGCTATAACGAGAGAGACGTTTGCTTTGTTTGCAAATGTAGCCAAAATGTCACTTGGCTGGTATGTTCTCACCCAAACCTTTGTGATTCCAGAGAGAGTTCAATGCTTTACATGCAGATTGTGCTTGGGGTTAGGGGGGGCAGGGTGGGGGAGGTGGGAGGACTTTTGCAGAATCAGCTGGGATGGATAGAGGCAAAAATATAACTTCTCGTGCACAGAAGTCTCTCTCTCAAAAGAGAAGCTCCGGGGAAGGCGGGGATATAGCAATGCCTTGGATGACACTTTGATTACAAGGAAGCATCATGTTACAATACTGTCATCTAGAACGTGTACAGAGTGAAAGTCCTACCCTAGCTAATGGGACACACACCAAGATGCAGTTTCAAGATCTCCACGTGAGAAATGCATGCTCCTTTCAGAGGCTCAGTCCCGCTCCCATTGACGTCTCCACTTTCAAGGCCCTTCCCTGCCTATTCTCACCCTACCTATCATCTCTCATACACTATAGAGATGTCAACTCCTGGCATCAATTGACCAGTGATGCCAACCTTCATCTCCCACTTGTAATTATTTCTAAACAAGTGCTGTCATGCTTTCTTCCATGGTGACCCTCACATTTGGGAGGAACTCTCCATAAACATCAACAGAACTACCTCATTGTCTTCCTTCAAACCCTTCCTTAAAACTATCCTTTGCTGTGATCAGGGGCGGCTCTATGTTTTTTGCCGCCCCAAGCACGGCAGTCAGGCGGCTTTTGGCGGCATGCCTGCGGGTGGTCCACTGGTCACGCCAATTCGGCGGCATGCCTGCAGGAGGTCTGCCGGTGCCGCGCCTTCGGCGCCCCCGCCACCAAATTGCCGCTGAATCGGCGGGACCGGCAGACCTCCCGCAGGCATGCCGCTGAATCGGCGTGACCAGCGGACCGCCCACAGGCATGCCGCCAAAGGCCGCCTGACTGCTGCCGCCCTCACAGCAACCGGCAGGCTGCCCCCCGCAGCTTGCCGTCCCAGGCACACGCTTGCTGCGCTGGTGCCTGGAACCGCCCCTGACTGTGATACCTAGAAAAAATCTGTACAACAATTAGGCATCTGGTGCACTGAGACCTCAGACTATTATGTTGACCAATATTGTCTCATTGGTTGCTTGTGCTCCCCCATCCATCTCTAGCCACTTGTACCCTTGTGTCTTATACCTGGATTGTAAGCTCTTTGCATCTTTCTGTTCTGTGTTTGTAGCACTTTGCACTATGGAGCCCCTGGTTCATAACTGGGACTGCTACTCACTACCTCAATAGAAATTGGGGAGGAATAGCTCAGTGGTTTGAGCATTGGCCTGCTAAACCCAGGGTTGAGAGTTCAATCCTTGAGGGGGCCATTTAGGGAACTGGGGTAAAAATCTGTCTGGGGATTGGTCCTGCTCTGAGCAGGAGGTTGGACTAGATGACCTCCTGAGGTCCCTTCCAACCCTGATATTCTATGATTCTAAATAAATACCAAGCAGCAAAGTCAATGGGCAGGCCCCTCACTCACTTCACTAGGACCACAGTCCTGGGCACCCTAAATGATAATTTATTCATTAATTTCTAGAGAAGAAGAAGCCACACATTTTGCAAAGGTGTGCACACTACTCACTAAGATGTCGTACTATTTCTTATCGTTGGGCTAAATTCTCTGCTGTTGTCCACTGGCATGGTTCTGCCGGAGCTGGGCCAATTTACATCTGCTGAGAATTTGGTCCATTCTTTCTAGAGTGGCGTAAGTGTGCATGCAATATTAGAGGCAAACCAGCACACAATCCTTGCTTCAAAGGGTTTGTGGCCTAGTAACTCTAGAACAGACCATAGAACAAAGAAATAACTGAAGAGAAGATACATAGAATTGGATGTATTAATGTTATGTTATATAGACAGGGGGATACGCACATGAGAAAGGGCAGGGCATGGACATACACTCCCAATCAAATACCGTGAGAGTGAGAACTCCATTTGTTTACTTTATCAAAAAGAAGATCAAGAGGTGGCTTGATTACAGTGTATAAATATCTTCATAAGAAGAAAAAACGGGGTACTAAAGGGATCTTTAATCTATCTCAGAGAGGCAGAACTAGGACCACTGTCTGGAAGCTGAAGCCAGACAAATTAGAAATAGAAATAAGGCAGACAGCACTGAGGATGATTAACCATTGGGGGGTGGAGTGGGGGGGATTCTCAGACCTTTGAAATCCAGACTGGATGCTTTTCGGGAAGACATGCTTTAGTTAAACACAAGCTATTGGGCTCAATTCACGGGAAACTGGGTGATACTATCTAGCCTGTGTTATACAGGTCAGATGATCTAATGGCCCATTTAAAACCCATAACAATCAGTGAAAATTGGGCATCTGAATCCTCTAGGCAGCTTTGAAACCATAAACATTATGGCCATAAACATTAACACATACTGTTCCTGCTTTGTTTTATACAGAGCTCATGGACTGGAAAACCTTACACAGGACAACAAAGCCCACTCAAGAGAGTATCAAGGAATTTATTCAGCTGTTTAAAAAGAACCCATCTATTCCATGGTGGTGTATGAACTCGGGGGGTTGTTTCAACAACCAGGGAAAGGGGGAAAAGCTTCACACATTAGTTCAGTAAGGTCCTTTCCTCAGGGTTTGCTTTGTTATCCCCAAACTGTAAGCAAATCAACTGAAAAATACTAGGCAAGAGAGACTCCCCCTCAGTCAGTTCACCAGGAGGGGAGAAAGTGCTTCCTTTTCCCTTAGATCTCCCTTGGCCCAGCTTCCCTTTCCTTTTACACTCTGCTTAGCCTCTAAGCTGGTTGGGGCAGGAACTGTCTTTTTGTTCAGTCTTTGCAGAGAACCAAGCACAATCAGGGCCAGCTCCAGGCACCAGCGCAGGAAGCAGGTGCTTGGGGCGACCAACAGAAAGGGGCAGCACGTCCGAGTCTTCGGCAGCAAGTCCCTCAGTCCCTCTCGGAGCGAAGGGCCCGCCGCCGAAGAATGAAGCGGCACGGTGGAGCTGCCACCGAAGTGCCGCTGATCGCGGCTTTATCTTTTTTCTTCCCTCCACTTCGCCGCTTGGGGAGGCAAAAAAGCTGGAGCCAGCTCTGAGCACAATGGAGTCCTAGGTTCATGACTGGGGCTCCTATGTACTACCACAATACAGTAATAATTTCCCAAACAGCCATGTGACCAGCCAGGGCGTGGTAACCTTTTACAGGCTGCAGCATCTTTGCCACATCTCTGGTGGTGCCCGATGTTTAGCAGGTTGGGATGAAGGACATTCACTGATCTTTAGCAGGAGCCCCAAGAAGGAGGAATATATCCCTGTGCACCACTTGAATCCATCCTACATCTTATTTGAAGGCCTTAAATGGAGAACAGGCTTAGTTAGTGTAAGCTCTCTGCGCAGGCGTAAAAAGAGTCTGAGGCTAGGTCTACACTACAGCGGGGGGTCGACCTAAGATACGCAACTTCAGCTACGTGAATAGCGTAGCTGAAGTGGCGTATTTTAGGTCGACTTACCTGGCTGTGAGGATGGCGGCAAGTCAACCGCTGCCGCGCCGCCGTCGACTCCGCTACCGCCTCTTGCCGCGGTGGATTTCCGGAGTCAACGGTAGAGCCATCAGGGATCGATTTTATCGCGTCTTCACTAGACGCGGTAAGTCGATCCCCGATAGACCGATTGCTACCCGCCGGATCGGCGGGTACTGAAGACAAGCCCTTAGATGAGACAAAGAGCTTGGAGCTGCATGTTAAGAGCTGCTCACCAGAAGCAATTTGCAGTGCATAACAACAACTTTATTGATACTTCCTAACTTAAAGACAGTCTTATGCTACAATCTTATGTTCCAGTAGATAGTAAATTATTAATCCTTTAAAGACATACAGATATATCCCATTTATAGGCCATTCTCATAAAAACAGATTAAATAAAATAGTAAATCTAGGGCTAAAACACAATAAAAGAACAAAGGTGAAAATCTTAATTGGAAAAACAAAAAGATCCTTTTTAAACCCTCCTCAAAACTATACAGCAACTTCAGAAAGAGAGATTAGTTTACATTTTGCTATTCTGGATAAGGGTGTGTGCCTCTCTGTGTGTGTAGGGTCTAAAAATATGTGATACATTAGATGCACTCTCTGTAAGCGAACATCAAGGAGAATTCAGCGTCACAGCTAAATCAATACCGAAGGTGCATACAGAAAGGTAGGCATAGGGAAACTGAGACAATAAAACAGGCTAAAAGAAAGATAAATTGTTTGACTTTGGAGACACTTAATGAATCAATCAGTGCTTAAACCCTAGGGTATATTAAGGATTGAAGGGCAAGAAATTGATATATGCCACAGCCTCCCCACTCAGAAGCAGCTTGAAAAATGTAATATTAGATGACAGGATAAAAAAAGGCTTATAAAGTGAACCGCACTGTGATTTTGTGTGACCTCCAACCTCCCTAATCTTTAATAGCAAAACCTTTTAGACACTTGAGGCAGACATGATAGATGTGGTATGGCACGCAAGTGCTTCTTGAAAGACATTAACGGCTACCTGAGACAGTTTATCAGAGTCTAGTCTTGAGCGATCAAATAGGATAAGGGGATTAAGAAATGAATCTGATGTAATCAGAGGAGTTACATTGGGGGAAGATTAACAGATTTTGATGTCCAGTTTTTCAACATTATTACAGAAGAAGGAACAAAACCTTTCAAAAGATCTGAGAGGGAAGCAGAAGACGAGGCTTGTTTCAGTAGAACATACAGTATTTTTTGGTCTTGGAGCAGACCCAAGCCTACATCTTGAACCCAACATAGACTTTCTGTGTGACCTTGGGCAAGTCATTTAGGCTTTCAGTGTCTTATCCATTTTACAGACGGGGAACTAACTATGATACCTAGTTCTTGTAAAGAACTTTCAATCAGCAAGTCAGTATTGCTAGTCCCATTTTACAGATGGGGAAACTGAGGCACAGAGCGATTAACTGACTTTCTCAAGGTCACTCAGCAGGCCAGTGGCAAAAACAGGAATAGATTCCAGAACTCCTAAGTCCTATTCCAGTGCTCTGTCTGCTAGGCCACACTGCCTAGAAGGTGCAAGTTCAAGTCTTGGTTCTCAGTTACTAGAGAGTCATTGGGGGGGGGGTCCATCTAAGTACATAGTTAAACAGATTTTGCATAATATGTAAAACATTGCTAAACAGGGAACTGCATTTTCAAAAGATCAGCTTACATATGAATTTTAAAAGTTCATTCTTCTAAGGTGGCAAACAGAACTGACCAAATAACTTTTGTACAATATCAACATTCCAGGCATTTCAAATCAGCCTATAGCTGGTCAAGGAACAAAAAAACAAAAAAAAAGGAGACGGTGGAGGTGGGGGGAGGGGCAAGAGATTTTTTCTGAAATGATTTTTAAAAAGTAAGAAATAAAATCCCATTTTTCCTCTTCCCATCAAAACTCAAAACTTTGACTTTTTGTTTTTTGTCTAAAATACAAATTTATGAACATTTCAACCAGCCCTATCGTGAGGATTTCCGAAGAGAGAGACACAATAGCATCATTGAACGGACGTTGCATCTCTGAACGTGCACTTCTAGCCGCGTCCTGCTGGTATTAGCTATGTGGGTACCAAATACACATTCTACCCACAAGTTGGAAAAACCAAGTTCAGTGTTGGGAGAAAGGTAGAAATACATTAAGGAGAACGGGCTGAAAGCATATGCTGATTTGACATAGTCCTTGCTTAGGCAAAATTCCCACTAAAGTGAATGGGAGTTTTGCTGAGCAAGGACTACAGGATTTCAGTCCCTATGAGACAATGCATCCCTTACACATCTTCCTCAGCAAACTTTTAGTTTGTAATTTCCCAAGCATAATATATCAATATGATGTCTTGTAGTACTGTCCAGTTAGGTCAGCCCATCACAGTACATTACAGTGTGTGACACGCCAAGGGAACTGGGACTCCTTCCAATCATATGACAAGCCAAGGAGACTCAGAAGAAAGGACACAGAGTGCTGAGTGTACAGGTTTAACAACAATGAATTCAGTGGAAGCCTGTAGGTGTCAACATAGACAAAGGGGTCTGATTCAGCAAGATTCTTAAGCACATGATTAGTTCCATAGACTGCAATGGAATTACTCATATGCTTAAAGTTACGTGTGCGTTTAAGTCCCTTCCTGAAAGCAGGATGCAAGATATTAGGAACGTATGTAGAGGTCACAATGGAATTGGTATTGTGAGCACAATTGCATCTTCATAAGTGAGTAATACAGAGGGATTTCTAGCAACCGGCCAGTGGACAATATCAAAATGTTTCAGAAGCTTTTATTTATTTGTTCTAAGCAGAGAGAGATGGACAAAAACATGCACGTTTCATTGTCCAAAAATCTCACTTGCTACATGTCTGTTTTACAAAGAGAGGGATGGTACAAATCCAGACCCCACCCCAAAACTTAGAGGAGAAAATGGGAAGAGGACAGATTAATTTATCTGATTTGTCCTAGCCAATCAAAGGTGCTTATATACATACCTAAACAGATTCTGCTCCCACTTTAGCCAATGGCAAAGACATTAGGTCCTAATGATTAGGAGAAAGATTGGGTCCCAATCCATAACAAAAACTGCTAATGACTTTGATTAATTACAACCTATTTTCTTCCAAAATAGCTAACGTTAGCTCTTCAGGAGACTTGATTCTACAGAAAGGGATAGGATAAAAGTAAGATGATTTTGAACTAAAAAGGAGACCAAAAAATGTTCGGCTAAAAGCTGAAATGTCTTTATGACCTGTAACTCAACACCGTTTGACAAACTTTCCCCAAACTTAGCACAGGAAAACTCTGAAGACAAAGGAGGATATCTTCCACTTTTCAGGCCAAACCAAATTTCCCAAGCCAAAGTGATAAGGAGACGAAAATAAGACTTTGTAATGGAAGTTCCTTGCAACCTTAAATAGAGCTACTATTTCTCCATAATGCACAACTATCATAAAGCAATAGTTCTCCTAAAACAAACCAAAATATTTACTTTTGGCTATTTAGAAAAGAAAAAGTTAAAATCTATCAGTAGAGGATCTGCCCAAAATGTCTTCCAAAAGGCTGAGAGGCTTGGTTTGTGGGCAGAGCTTGGAAGAATAACCACAGCTACCAGTGTAGCATCCAAATGAGGAAAAACAGACAAACGACACTCAGCTCATTGGCGTGCATACCAGATACATAGAGAGGGGTTTATGCATCGTAGGCTTTCCCTGCAAACTAATTTGTAAAACAAGAGCCAGGGGATCAAACTCTGATCAAAGCACTCCAAATGCAGTCCTCCGGTTCGCTGGACTTCTTAAACCCTGACACAAAGGTTAGACGTTGCTGTTTGTCCCAACCCCTCAGTCTTGTCACATGCTTTCACAAAAGGACCAATATGGGCACAAGTTCATCTTTCCAAATAACAATGAAAAATATGAATGTGATGGAAGCACCTCCTGAATTCAATTTACAGGAGTAAGAGTGCGGGAGTGGAAGGGCAAAACAAACAGGAATTAGCAGCAGGAATTAATGACACATTTGATGAAAAAAAAAATCAAAACTCGTTTATTATTTTAACGGGCCGGGAAGGAACTTTTTCATGCTTTTAGAGAACAAGTTGAACAGCACCAAATTAATGTCTAGCCTGTCACAACAAGAACAATAAATTACTGTTTTACAGGATTTAATCTTCCCTTTTAAGGCCAATAGCATCTTTTCTTCAACTTTCAAAGGAAAAGTTCATTGTTTTAAATGACTTTAAAAAAAATAACACAACCTAATGAGACAGAACATAGAAACATATATAGTATAATGTGGTTTTGGGATGAGATATTTAGCTCATTAGAAGTAGTATCAAACACCACCATTTATTACTTTGAGGTGTATTTCCCAAGCAATTAGGCAGGGGTAGCCTAATTACAAATTAAATCAGTGATCACATAAGCATAATAGAATAACAACTGTAATCTGCTGAGACATAACAACAGCTGGAATGATATTTTGTTTTATCACATCTTAAAAAGGCTTATCAAATTTTCAGGAAAACATTCCAAAGAGTCTGTTTCAAAGGTCACCTTTGAACAAGGGGTTTCTTTTGTTTCACTCTAGCAGAATGTTCACTAGAGAGCGGCTAAGCATGGAACTGGGAGGCAGGAATGCTGTTATGCCTCACATGAATGCAAAGAGAATGTGTGTTCAGCAAATAAACTGGTTTTATTCTAACATTACACCCATATCTTGAAGAGACTTGAAGAGTAAAACCAACTCCCCTGTGGTATGGGGGACCATGCCTCTAGGGGTCTGGACAGGAGGGAGTGAAGCTCCTGTTATGAACAGCCAATTGGAATCAGACACAGAATAAAGCACTCTCCTGCACACATCTGGAGCACAGAGTGATCACAGAACGTCACTTCTCCAAACACCTTAGGTAACAATAGCTGTGACCCACACAGACCTCAGTTCTAATGCACTCATAGCTTTGGGAACCTTAACATCTCCTCTATCTCCTGTAAAGCAACCTACAGAGCAGGCACAGCCTGATCCAGGACCAATGCACCACCAGTTACACTCCCCATCTATAAAATAGGGATACTAGTCCCCTACCACAGCAAGGTGTTATGAAGATGAACACATATAAATTGCTCTTTCAACAACTGTGCCTGCATCTGAGTTTTTGCACATGCAAATCAGGTTATTAGAAACACAGCTTTCATGTGTTTTTTAAAAAGGGCCAGATTTTCACAAGTATCAAGGAGTCCAAAGGTGCAGATAAATGCTAGTCACTTTTAAAAGCCTAACTCCCATTGAAATCAGGTCAATCAGCTTCAGTTTCAATGTGAGTTAGGCAACTTACTTGCCAAGAGGCTTTTGAAAATCCCATTAGGCACCCATCTGCATCTTGAGACACCTAAATACCTTTGAAAATCCAGTCCTTTGTACTGAAGTCCCTCATCTGTAAAATGGGTATATATTGATGCTTCTATGTCTCATTTGGGTGTTGTGTAATAACACATGTTAACATATGAGAGATGTTCCGACACTGCACTGTTGAGGGCCATAGAAGTACCTAGACAGATAGAAACAAACAAATACAAAGTTTGTGCCCTAAAGTCTTAGATAGTTGAGCAATATTTTGCATTACAAAAAAGAGGTGGTAATCATCGTAAATGTGCCTCCTAAGCTAAACGTTTACACTATGTTTATTGAGGTGGTTAAATAATAGGGCACTTTCTGAAATTTAATAATTATGAGTGATAATTCAAGTTGCAATGTAATTAACTCAAAAATTAAGGCAGCAATAGATGTGTAATCACAATCTTAGTAATCGATTAAAGTACCCAGGTATATTTAAGCACTAAGCAGACACCAATGTTAATGGGAAGTCAATTAGCTAGGAGAAAGTTAATTGCTATAGCTATCTTGTTTTATTCCACTTAAATTCAATTTCACTTAGATAAACCCAAACAGTTCAAGAAAAAAAAACCCAATTTTAACATATTGACAGTCATGTCAATAGGTATTTGTTCCTTACTTAAACGCAAGTAGAAGAAATCCCATTGTAAATCTAGTACTCTATTTTCCCCTTCTGTTTATCTAGGTTTGTAGAAGGTTGCTTATCATCCTGCTATGTGAGCATCCTTCTATGGTGCTTTACAAACATAAAACTAAATCTTACGTAGATATTATTGTCCCCAGAGCACAGGGAAACTGAGTCAGGGTGGCAATATGCCTTGTCCAAAATCAAAGGGAGTCCAAGATTAGAACTCAGGCGTTCCTAGTTTCCAAGTCCTGAGCTCAGAGTAGCACCAAGGCCCAGTGAATGGGGCACTGGAGACCTGCATTTTATTGCCAGCTCTGGCACTGGCTGCTGTATGACCTTGGGCAAGTCACTTCCCCTCATTGTGCCTCTGTTTCCCCTTTCATGCTCAGAAGCAAATATGAGGTGTCCTTGGTTCATTCATGAAGCGATAAATGAGTGAAAGCTCCAGTCTTGAAAGCAGTGATGTCCCCTGACCCTTATAGTTCTGGAAAAACAGAGGAAGCAAAATAACCAAACAATAAACCTCCATCTTCACGTACTTCAAACTTGGGGCTGGTTCTGCTTCCTTAGGTCCACAGTTGAATCTTTAGCTCTACACCCATCAAAAATAATATGAAGGAACTATATAGGCACAGCTCTCCCCCCAAGCAGCCATTTTTACAAATATACACAAGAGTGCCATATACATACCGCTGCTCTGACCGATTTCTGGAAGCTTTTGAACCATACAATACAGAGAGAGAGCTCACGGATCGTATTAAAGGAACACTACCCTCTACCTATCCACTGCAATCAACCAGCAAAAATGTTCACCCCCAATAGCTCATTCAACTGCAGGCAGCTTCAGAATATTTAGCTTCTCTTCATATTTTGCTGCCCTACGTATTCTTCTCTGATAGATATGGCACGTTTCAGTTTCACATTTGGTACGGGGGCAAATTCCCTACTGCCATCGTCCATGGAATTCCATGGAGTAGAGAATTTAACTCATATTTTCAAATCCAACACTTTGGGCTACAGGAAAACACAATCATTCGGATTAAATGAAATGGTTATTTCAACAGTATTTGTAACTGAGCTTGCTTAGGCTGCCAAGGAAGAAACAGTGCAAAACCGCTTTGGAAACCTCCTGGATTGGCTGATTGTAAAGTTTAACAAAAAGTTATTCTTTCCCTTCTCCCCAAAGGCTGGTGGTTTTTTCTAAGTCTCCTGGAAGTTGCACTTGAATTGGTTTGTCCCAATCATTTTGGAGGTCATATTTGTCATGCTTTCCTCCCTGCTGATTGAAATTACCCAAACAGCTGGGGCAGGATGTTTTGGGAATAACAACACTATGAATAATACAAACTCACTCTGCCCAGCCACTGAAAAGTGAAGTGTTGTATTTAGTGTCCAGCAAACATCCCTGCTTGCTTCCTTGTCTGTAATAATTGAATATAATATTTAAAGAAGGGTATTATTCCCACACATCCATTGCAATGCAGCAACAGATATTCATTTTCAGAAGCACAGCAAGAACTGAATGCATCTGAGTTAATTCTGAATAACTTGAAATGATTTTGGACTGAAAATATTCAAAGGAAAGTCAATTGAAAGCTAACAGCCCAATTGTCAGTGGTGCAAAGCACACACGCACTCCAACAGAAATTAACAGGAGCAGCAGATATTCAGTCCCTCTGAAAAATCAGGCTGTAGGTTTGATGGAATCAGGCCCTTTGAAGTTAATGGGAGCTTTGCCATTATTTTAATGGGATGGGAATAGGAGGCAACATTTGGTCAATGTTCTGCTTCTCTTTTCTACTCAGAGACAGAGATTGATTGCCGTACATAAAACCATGTCAAAGCCAAACTCAGATGTCAGTTGGGGCTGTAGCAAGGGGAAGTCAGGAGTTGGATATTTTGAGTTTAATTTTGTTTTTGCTGTAATTCATTTTTCAAGGCTTGGGAAATTGGTTTGCCATTATTCCGTGAGTCAGCGTTGGGCATTTTGCTTTCTCCAGCCCTTTACCTGATAACCCGTTTTTACAGCTTTTAAAAACAAAGTAAAAAAAATTTAAATGATTAAAAATGAACATAGTTGTGTCCTTGCTCTCCACACAACAATAAGAATACGGGGAAACTACACAGGCACAACTGGACTCTAAGAAATTGTTTCTATTTGTACATAGCCGATAAACAAACCTTAGCTCCCTAGAGATACACTGCTGCTCTGTTAGGCTAGGTCTACACTGGGGTGGGGGGGGGATCGATTTAAGATACGCAAATTCAGCTACACGAATAGCGTAGCTGAATTCGACATATCCGAGCCGACTTACCCCGCTGTGAGGACGGCGACAAATCGACCGCCGCAGCTCCCCCGTCGACGGCGCTTACTCCTACCTGCACTGGTGGAGTACGCGCGTTGATTCGGGGATCGATTGTCGCGTCCCGACGAGACGCGATAATTCGATCCCCGGGAGATCGATTTCTACCCGCCGATCCAGGTGGGTAGTGAAGACAAGCCCTTAGATTCTAGAGGCTTCTGCACTAAGAGGCGCCCAAGCTATCAAGCAATGCTACCTAATTCCTATACACTACAAACAAATAGATTATACACCTCAGTTACACCAGAGGACCATATTCTTGGCTGGTGTAAATCAGTGGAGTGCTATTTCAGGTACTTATCTCACCCCCAGTTAGCATAGTATTTGAGCATCTCACACAATCTTCCATGTATTTATCTTCACGGCACCCATGTGAGGCTGGGCATTGCTGGTACCCCCATTGTACAGATGGGTACTGAGGCACAGAGAAACTAATTGACTTGCCCAGTGTCACACAGGAAGGCTGTAATAAAGCAGGGACTTGAACCTGTCTCCTAAGTTTTACACTAATGCCCTAACCACTGGACCATCCTTCCTATGGACTATAATGGAGCTATGTTGGTTTACACCAGGTGAAGAGCTGATCTATCGTATCAGTGGTAACTTACTGTAGATTATTCACAGAACTATGAACAAAGGGCCCAGTCCCGTAAGGCTCTGAGCAGCCTCAGCTCCCATCAATGAAAATGTAAGATGCTCAACTCTTCCTTACTAGAAGGACTCAACTCTGTGCAGCCTCAGGGCCAGGATCTCTTGGGGTGAAATCCTTGCCTCATTTAAACTAATGGACTCTTGATTTTGATTCCACCTCCAGAATCCTGACACAGGCCATATTGTGACACCAAGTCAAAACTAAGTAATAGCCGGGCTTGGTCCAACAAAGCCAGTGACCCATTGCGGTCCCAAAAGTAGACAAATCCCTAATAGCTCAACTGTGGCAAGGCCTTCGGAGTGCTCACGGGCATGTCAGGGC
Organism: Emys orbicularis; assembly: GCF_028017835.1. NCBI lineage: Eukaryota > Metazoa > Chordata > Testudines > Emydidae > Emys > Emys orbicularis. The sequence goes on from NC_088684.1 coordinate 140,085,691, forward strand.
CCAATCCAATGCCCAGAGTCATTGGAAAAAGACTTCCATGGACTCCAGTGGGTGTTGGATCAGGCCCTGAGTGAGCATCTCTTCCACAGTGCTCAAGATTTCCTTTACCACCCACCCACTTATTTCCACCCATCCCGTGTGCTAATGCTAAGTGGAGACAGTTATGAATTTGGACTTGACCCAAATTGCCTTCCTGTGTTCTGCATACTTGAGAACTGTAACCCCGGATTTGTGCTGCTATATTTTACCAAGGAAGCCTTTAATAAAAACTACATCAAGGCACTTTCCACACTTAAAAAAAACTTAAGACCATTTTGGTTGGGTGATGCTCACTTCGGAGTATCTCAGGGTATTGCTATCAGGCAGGATTCTTGGGGCCAAATTCAGACCTAGACTAAGCAGGTGCAACTACAATGCTGATCTAAATTTGGCTCAGGGTTCAGACAAGCTCTGTCACCCAGCTTCTCTCAAGCTGCCCTGTAGCATTTAAAAATGGGGAAACCACAACTAGGTCTCTTCTTGGCAATTTTTCCACTTCATGTTTGCCAGCAATGGAATCAATACAGTATCTGGAGATGTCCCTTATGCTCCAGTCCAAATGATGTGTGATTAAAAAAAAAAATTACACTTTAAAAAAGGCATTGCTGGTGCTCTCTTGTAACAGATGGCATGTGGTTCTGCTTCAGAACTTCTGCCAGGGGGTCTGACTGAACTGTCAAGCTGGGATGCACTAGGCGTCAGACAGGAAAATGCTGGGTCTTTGCCTTTGAGAATTATTGTGACTGGAGGGGTGAATGAAATGCCTTTGTTTTCTTCATCTGTTGTCCTTCTAAGACCTCAGTAGACAGGAATGCATGGGGAGTTTTTTAAAGTTCTTTAAGTTTTAAGTTTTTAAGTTAAGATCACCGTAACTATTGTTATTACAGCAGTGCCTAGATATCCCTACTGAGATTGGAGCCCTTTTATGCTAGGTGCTGTACAAACACATTGTAAGAGATCCTTCCTGCTCTGAAAAGTTTACATTATAAATAGATAAGACTGAAGGGGAAACTGAAGCACAGAGAGGTGAAGTGACTTGCTCAAGGTCACGTGGTAGGTCAGTGGCAGAGGCAGGAATAGACCCCAGCACTCCCAACTCCCACTCCAGTAATCAATATCCACTAGACACTGCTGCCTCCCCAGCTGACTGAATCACAGCTCTCAAATTTAGTTTTATACCCAGTGAAACACTAGACTCACTATATCTAGCTCTACAAATGCGAACTGTTATTAAATAAACACATGGGTTCTTTAGCTCAAGCCACAACTCATGTCTTTAAATGTAGAGATTCCAAATTCAGTTCCTGCCAGTGACTTGTCCAGGAGCATCACATCACACTTCTGTGCCAGACTCCCATTGGCGTCAGTGGGCATTTGGGGTGTGCAAAGAATGGGTGACCCCAAAATGTACCATTGCCTAAGGACCAAAGCATGGCCTGGCTTGTGCAGCTGCACAAGGAAGTAAGTGGGCATAAAATATCTTCATTCCTCAGCACAGGCCACTTACAGTGGATAGCTGCACAAGGGGAGACAGCGGCCTCCAGGAGGCTGATATTCCCAGTCCCTGTGCCTATGGAAGAGAATTAGCAGGGGCTTGGCTCTGCTGCACCAGGTACCTGGGGAAAGTAAGATGCTCCAGGTACAGACACGGCACAGGGTACTTCAGTCTCCACAGCCCCAGAACAAAGGGGAAACCAGATTGTGGCTAAGGAGGCAAGATTAATGGGGAGAGCAGTAGCCTAGGACTCAGGAGACGTTAGTTCCATTCCCAGCTCAGTCACTGGTCTGATGTTAGACCTTGGGCAAGTCACTCATATCTATGCCTCAGTTTCCCTAGCTGTAAAACAGGGATGATACTGACCTCCTTTGTAAAGTGTTTTATACAGCACCTTTTATCCGTAAATCTCAAAAGAGCCAGGTGTTAATACTGTTGTGACAAAGAGATGCCCCTTGCTCGAGTCTCATAGCAAAGCCATGATTTAGCCCTCATTAGTCTCAGAGTTAATGGCCAAAGGAATGCTGGATCCATCTATTTATGAAGCTCAAAACCAGCAAACATAAGCTCTGGTCTCCACACGGTACTAGCGAATCAATAAAATAGAACAGGAATTCTGAAGTCACAGTAGATGGGAACATTAGAACCTGAGACACAGTGATGGAGGCATTTGCAATGTGCAAAGTCTAAACCAATTCCTAATAGCGTGTCCATTTCATTGCAATTCCTAGGCCTCTGGCTTCCTCCACCTGTCTTATAGCCTCTATTGCCTGCAAACAACATCACCTGCAATTGCTAGCTTTCAGGCTATTATTGACATCAACTCCGCCTATCCCAATGTCCCTGTAATACAATTCAGCAGAGAGGCTACCAACTCCACCATGAGCAGCTACAATTGGAGAAACTTCACCAAGCATTCACTGTGCAATTTGTATTTTAACTATTTTCAGAAATGTCGGGGGGGGGAACAATCCAAATATTTAAACATTGTTCTTGCTTGCAACATAAGTTAAAAATAATTAGAGGCTTTGTTTGCTAATGGGCCAGAGCTCCTGGCTGCTATTTACCTAAACAGCATTAATATTTAGACACTCTTGCTATACAGCATAACTTCACATTGGGGACATTACACCAATGCAAAGAAAAGGCATGTTGACCATTTCACGTCTTCTAGGTGGGCCGGGCAGATGGACAGATTGTGATTGCAACACCCCAGTTCCACAGTGGGACCAATGTGGAGGTACCATGCCCCACCACTAGCTCCCAAGAGCACTGGTAGAGCAATCTCTGCTATGTGCCGTGAAGAGCGCTGTCACAATTCAGGGCACCCGTGCCTGTGTTCCCCGTCTCACATTCACCAAGGTCACCCACTCGCAGGCTTCAGCAGTCACCTCTCTTCAGGGGAGATATACGTTCCACTGCATCCTGATTGGGGTATTTTCAGTCTGCACAGTTCCCTGGCTACAGTATGAATTCCCCAGCAAGTCAGACTGCCTAAGCAGGCCTGCTTTGCTTTCTCCTCAGAGGTTATAAACAGCATAATTCCCCATGGTTAGAAGTTATGACACAGCTTTTCCTAAGCAAGCACATCTAGTCTCAAGGTGAAAGCATTAGAGAACACATACTAAAACCAAATGAAAAACCTACACGCCTGCCAATACGCTCACCAGAGATCACCCCCCAACTCCAACAATGGCTCTGGCTGGCGTCAGTCCTTCCAACCGTACCCTAAGGATTGGGGCCTCTCTTTGCAAAGAAAGTCCTGTCCACTTGCTGGATCTGAAAGAGGCTCCTGAGTCAGTTTACACTCGGACTATTGATCCAAAAGTCCTTTCTTTGTCTGCTGGAGAATCCAGTTTGAACCAGTATAGGCAAATTCGCTCAGGTTGTAACACCTCCAGAGAGATACCTTGCCTAATCACCCTGCACCGTTAGTTCTTGGGGGGCTGTGGTCACCCTCCCCCATAGAATTACTGGCTCCCAATGATACACAAACTTAATACAATAAGATCTCCCAAAGATATTGCAGGAAATTGCCCTATATGTCACAAGTGCATCATACACTCCGCTGTGAGGCCTAGCTTCATGAGCCTGTGTGCATATGGAAGGGTAGGGGACAATTGGCCCTGCCCTCCCCTCCTTTGGGGAAGCCAGTTTTGCCTTTAGCTGCCACCACCACAAAAAAATTCAACAAAAAAAATGATTTTTTTTTTACAGAAACTTGAAAAATTCCATTGAAATTGGACATCTTCCACTGAAATCTCCGCTTTGATGAAAATACAATTTTTCATCCAATAAACATTTCACATGAAATATTCCAACCAGCTCGAGACATACAGACTTCTTGTCTGAATAAACAAACAAAACAAAACAAACAATGACAATGGGACTATTTTCTTCCACTTCCACTCTCAGGACAAGCAAGCAGAGTTGTCCTTCTTCTCCTAGTGGTGATTTTAAAACTTGTGCATCAGATGGAATGAGCTTTCTGGGTTATGGTTTCCCCTGAAAAATGGAGTCATGTTCCCCTTGACTGTTCTCTGCCTTTAAGAATCTGAAAAGTTGTGGGACTAAATTTTACCTTTGGCTGCACATGTCAATTTCAGAAGCTCATCTCAAGATAAAGAAGTTTGGTTAGATCACAGGACTGGAAGCCAAGATTTCAGGATTTCTATTTCTGCTTCTGCCACTGACTCACTGCATGACCTTGAGTGTGTCACTGCATATTTGTGACTCAATTTCCCCAGCTCTGTGAAACAAGCGGAAATACCTCTTTCCAAGTATATGTTTTATTTAAATTTGGGAAAGCAGCCATGTTTTTATGACTCAGAAATCAGAGACAGAAATGGAAGTCAAGACAAAGAGGGGTTTGTCCAGGAAAGTTCTAAGTGGAGACTGAGACGATTCAGACCTTGATTTGTAAAGCACTTTGGGATTTGCATAAACAATGCAAACAAATCCACATTGTACAAGAGGCTGTCTCAGCTACTGTACCTTCCTTGCCCTCTATCCAGGCTAAAGCCATCTTTAAAAGAAACAACCTGAATAACCTTGTCATTTCAGTTTTTCACACATTTCCTTTAATGTGCGTTCTTGAAATCTGGGAAGTTTCATTTCCTCAGTGCTATCCCCAGAGGCTGCTTGGCTATAATAAAACTCACTCAGGGAGACATCAAACGGAATAGGATACATTAGAAGAAAGCAGGACGGCTACAGTCCCTCCTGGTGGGACCTAGATAGTGCAGCAGGGTCTGGAGAGTCCCCATGTTCCAAGGCTGACCTAGGGTTAGCAAAGCATATTACTCCCTCTGCTTATGCTCTCATTGCTCATACCAGGGTAACTGGGGTGCTCGTGTCCATCATAAGCTCCCCGACCAGCACCTGAACAACATTTCCCCCTCACGTCTCACTGCACCAGACTCAAATTCCTCATCCTCTTCTACTTTGCCCTATACATCATTCTTCACCTGCGCCGCTGCTCTCGTTGCTTTCCTATTCCCTCACTCTCTCCCTCTGCTATTTCCAAGCCAACCTGATCTTCCTCCTATTCTCTGCCTTCTACCATGCTGCCCCCATATCCAATATAGTCCCTGACCTAATTTGCCAAACATGGGCTCTGCCTTCAAATCCTCCTCGCTCCAAGCATCTCTTCCTTACGCCTTCCTTTCCCTGCCCTGTCTCAGGGTATGTCTACACAGCAAATCTGGGCACCGGCGAGCCTACCCTGAGATAGTTTGAATCCAGTTAGCATGGGAAACCTTAGCAGTAAAGACAGTACAGCACAAGCCTGGCACAAATGCTAGGTACACACTCAATAGTGAAGACAGCACAGCACTAAGTATGTACCCAGCACTCGTGCTAGGCTTGTACTACCCTGTGTCAAAACTCATGTTGTGCTGTCTTCACTTCTGTGCTCACCCAGCTTGGGTAGGCTAACCCATGCACAGCTTTTGCTGTTTAGACATGGCTTTAGTCTCAATAAGGGTATGTCTACACTACCAGTTTTGTCAGTATAACTTATGTCTCTCAGTGGTGTGGGGGGAAAAACCAACACACCCTTGAGCGACATAAGTTACACCGACCAAAATGCCAATGTGGAGAGCGCTCTGTCAGTGGGAGACACTCTCCTGCTGACACAACTACCGGCGCTTGTGGGAGGTGGTTTAATTGTGTTGATGGGCGAGCTCCCTCCCGTTGGCATAGAGCATAGGGTTACCATATTTAAAAATAAAAAAAGAGGACACTCCACGGGCCCTGGCCCCGCCCCTTTCCCACCCCCGGCCCCGCCCCAACTCCGCCCTTTCCCTGCCCCTTCCCCAAAGTCCCCGCCCTAACTCCCCCTCCTCCCTCCCAGCCACGCGAAAAGGGCTGCCCGAGCGCTACCGGCTTTACGGTTTGCCGGGCAGCCTCCAGACCCTGCGCCCCCGGCCGGCGCTTCCCCAGCGCAGCTGGAGCCCGGGACGGGACGCGCCCAGCCGGGGGCGCAGGGTCTGGAGGCTGCCCGGCAAACCATGAAGCCGGTAGCGCTCGGGCTTCGGGCAGCCCCTATGCCTCCGGACCCTGCGCCCCCGGCCGGGCACTTCTCCCCGGCTCCAGCTGCTCTGCTCCTCCCCAGACTCAGACTTCGGCTCTGTTTAAGAGCCAAGCTGCCCGAGCCAGCGCTACCGGCTTCGGGCAGCCCCCGTGCCTCCGGACCCTAGCCGCCGGCCGGGCACTTCTCCTCCCCGGCTCCAGCTGCTCTGCTTCGGCGGCGCAGGGTCCGTTCCCTGTAGCCGGTAGCGCTGGCTCGGGCAGCTCGGCTCTTAAACAGAGCCGAAGTCTGAGTCCGGGGAGGAGCAGAGCAGCCGCGGGAGAGGAAGTGCCCGGCCGGTATTTTTCCCGGACATGTTCGGCTTTTTGGCAATTCCCCCCGGACGGGGGTTTGATTGCCGAAAAGCCGGACATGTCAGGGAAAAACCGGATGTATGGTAACCCTAATAGAGCGGCTACACGAGCCATCTTACAGTAGCACAGCTGCATCGGTACATCTGTGCCACTGTAAGCTCGCTAGGGTAGACATGGTCTAAGTTATTCAGGGCAGAGAACAGTACTGTCTATACTCTGGATAGCGCAACGTTAACTTCTTTGGAACAAGAAAGGTGTCTCAGCCCTAGAGAACAGCAATAAGGCCCACGGTCAAGGTGGGGTGTGGGGGATGCTGTTAAAAAGCATCAATTATCCATCAACCAGTGAGTAGAGAGACCATCATGTGAATACAGCCATAGCAAACAGCATGCAAACCTTCACTGCCTGAAATCCATTCACTGAACAAACCGATACAACTGAAGAAATCAGGATCTAAATCTATCTCAATTTGTTCTACTTTTTGCTTGAATACTGAGTCCACAGAACTACTCAGCCAGCTCGCGTGCAGAACATGGGACCTGGCACTTTAAGAGAGCGTTCAGCCAGCTCTCAGAATGGACCAACATGTAGTGTTTGCAACCTAGGACTGAGGGTATAAAAGGATTTCTCAACATCCAGGTTCCTACCATGAGAGCTCACTGTTGCATGAGTCATGACATATCAGCCATTTCCATTCAATGCTAATTAAGACTCAGAATTTTTTGAATCAAAGTGTTTGGAAGAAAAAGCTGTCAACAACCAAAAGTTTCAAGCAGCAGAGCAAAGGGAAGCTGTGTTTGCAAGGTGACTGGCCAAAAATCTACATCCATTTGTTTATCCTGTCTGCGTTTTTGCAGAACCTAGTACACGCAGCAGCAGCCGCCGCCAGTATTTCCCTCCAGTGAAAACAGGAGGGGTGCCCACTTTGAAGATGTTGCTTGCATAGGAAATGAACCCCCTTGATTCCTGTTGACATTTGCAGCTGAGGTGTCGGTGGTGCTAGCAGCCTTTTTCAAAGTTTCCTAGCTCTGTTTGTTCAGACACTTCACACTCCTGGGAAATGTGATAATGCCAAGCAGTGGGTGGAGGGAACGGCACAAATAGATCCCTCCAGGAGACAGCAGTTTTCAAATCCCACCATTATCAAGTCTACTCCCTAGGTGCTGTAATACCTGCACTTGTGGTGCCCTAATTGGGGGAAGTGCTGAGGAGCAACAGGCTGCATTCTTATGTTTTATTCCATCTCCAGCAGATGCTCAACTAACTATAGGCTGGTCTACACTAGAAAATTAGATTGACCCAGAAAAATCCACACCCCTGAGCAACATAGTTAAGCCAAGCTAAGTCCCCATGAAGATGGTGTTAGGTCAACGGAAGAATTCTATGCCAATGGGAGAACCCCTCCCACCACCGTAGGTAGTGACTACACTGCACAGCTGCAGCATTTCATGAGTAGACAAGCCATGTGTTGTGAATGTCCCAGCTCCAGCAGCAGCTGAAATAACTATGGCCTTGGCTACACTTGCGAGTTACAGCGCTGTAAAGCCGCCCCCAGCGCTGTAACTCACTCCCCGTCCACACTGGCAAGGCATTTGCAGTGCTGTATCTCCGTGGTTGTACTCCACGTCCCTGAGAGGAATAGCGTGTATTGCGCTGCCGCTGCGGCGCCAGTGTGGCCGCCCAATGCGCTGTGACTGGCCTCCAGAAGTATTCGGCAGTATCCCACAATGCCTGTTCTAGCCACTCTGGTCATCAGTTCAAACTCTACTGCCCTGGCCTCAGGTAACCAACCATGTGACCGACCCTTTACATTCCCCGGGAATTTTAAAAATCCCCTTCCTGTTTGCTCAGCCCGGTGTGGCGTGGAGTGCTATCAGCGAATCTTTCCAGGTGACCATGCCTCCACGCGCCAAGTGAGCCCCAGCATGGAGCAATGGCGAGTTGCTGGACCTCATCAGTGTTTGGGGGGGAGGAAGCTGTCCAGTCCCAGCTGCGCTCCAGCCGTAGGAATTACGATACCTTCGGGAAGGTATCAAAGGACATGATGGAAAGGGGCCATGACCGGGATGCCCTGCAGTGCAGGATTAAAGTGAAGGAGCTGCGGAGTGCCTACTGCAAAGCCCGCGATGCAAACGGCCACTCGGGTGCTCCCCCCGCGACCTGCCGATTCTACAAAGAGCTGGATGCGATACTTGGGGTTAACCCCACCTCCACTCCGAGCACCACCATGGACACTTCAGAGCCGGTGTGGGGGGGGGGATGAGGAGGAGGAGGAGGAAAACGGGAGTGAGGGTGGTGGGCTGGCTGGAGACACCCCGGAATCCCTGCAGCCATGCAGCCAGGAGCTCTTCTCGAGCCAGGAGGAAGGTAGCCAGTCACAGCGGCCGGTACTTGGTGGAGGACAAACAGAAGAGCAGGTTCCCGGTAAGCGTTTTTTTTTTTTCGGGAAGGAATTTTTTCGGTAAGGAATTTTTTCGGTGTGGGCTCTTTGGGAGAGGAGGGTTAGGCATGCATGCCTAGATGCGGAATAGTGCATTGATGTGGTTTATCACATTGCAGTAATCGGCCTCGGTAATCTCCTCGAACGTCTCATCCAGAACGTGTGCAATGTGCTTGCGCAGGTTTATCGGGAGAGCCACCGTGGTCCTTGTCCCAGCCAAGCTAACGTGTCCGCGCCACTGTGCCGCGAGGGGCGGGGGGACCATTGCTGCACACAGGCAAGCTGCATATGGGCCAGGGCGGAAGCTGCACTGCAGTAGAAGACCCTCCCTTGCTTCCCAGGTCACCCTCAGCAGCGAGATATCGTCCAGGACGAACTCCTATGGAAAATGTTGGGACAGTGTTCAGTGTAGGTGCCCCCTGAAGCTGTTGGCTCTCCCCAAGGCACAGAAACCCAGAGGACAGTGCAGCCCTGAAACAATCAGTCCCCCTTACTCACCATTTTGAGGCTCCCGTGGGATGTGTGCAATCTGTTTCGGACAGGAAAATTATGCTATTGTATAAACCCTGTGTGTTTTCTACTACTTAAGTGCGGGGGAAATCATTACTCTGTCTGGTATAAACAATGCTGTCTCTGTTAAATGTTGCATTTTGCCTATACAGCTGCATCAACCTTGAGACCTCAGCCGTCCCTCTTAGCGCCTGCTCAGAGACTGCAAAGACTCAGGAAGAGACCGCGAAAAAGCAAAGACGACATGCTGCAAGAAGTGATGCAGCAATCTATTAAAGAGAATGAGAAAGCACAGAACTGGAGGGAGAGAGAAAGCAGGATCCGCCAGGAAAACGCAGCGCACCAGCGGTAAAGCACGGAGCACCGGCAGCAAAGCACGGATCGGCTCATAAGCATCCTGGAGTGCCAAGCAGACGCTATCCAGGAGCTCGTAGCCATGCAGAAGGAGCAGTACCACAAACGCCACCCCCCCCTACAGCCCTTGTCGCAAAACTCTTTCCATTGTGCCCCACTATCACCTCCAACCCACTTTCCCCAACTTCCGTGTTCTTCACGCCACCCGTTGCCTCCAACACCAGTATCTTCATCACCCAGCCCTGAAAACCACGACCCTTACCCTCTGCACTCAACCCCCATCACCATACAGTATAGCTATCCTGAAGTGCAGCACTCACTGCACAGCACACCAGACAGGACATACGCGAATCTGTGATTGTAACGTTCCCCACTCCACCCCCTTGCCCTTTCTGATTCCCAAGCAGTTGTGTTTCTTTTCAATAAATAAATTTTCTTTTCAATAAATGGATTTTTTGGCTTTGAAAACATTCTTTATTATTGCATAAAGTAAAAGACTCCTTAGCCCAGGAAATAAACAGGCACTGCAAGTCTGCTTGTCTGCTTAGCAAACACTGATTCCTAAAGATTGGAACTACTGCACTTCACTCCCGTGCACGGCACCAGATATCACTGCTGGTTTTCAGCCTCAAATTGCTCCCTCAAGGCATCCCTAATCCTTGCAGCCCCGCGCTGAGCCCCTGTAATAGCCCTGCTCTCTGGCTGTGCAAATTCAGCCTCCAGGTGTTGAACCTCAGAGGTCCATGCCTGAGTGAAGCTTTCACCCTTCCCTTCACAAATATTATGGAGGGCACAGCACGCGGATATAACCGTGGGGACGCTGTTTTCGGCCAAGTCCAGCTTCCCATACAGAGATCGCCAGCGGCCCTTTAAACGGCCAAAGGCACACTCCACAGTCATTCGGCACCGGCTCAGCCTGTAGTTGAACCGTTCCTTGCTGCTGTCAAGGCTCCCTGTGTAGGGTTTCATGAGCCACGGCATTAACGGGTAAGCAGGTTCTCCAAGGATCACAATGAGCATTTCAACTTCCCCTACCGTGATCTTCCACTCTGGGAAAAAAGTCCCGGCCTGCATCTTCCTGAACAGCCAAGTGTTCCAAAAGATGCGTGCGTCATGCACCTTTCCGGGCCAGCCTGTGTTAATGTCAATGAAACGTCCCATGAAAGTGGCTTTTCTCATCCGAAAGTTCTGCAGCCACTGCTCGTCATCCCAGACTTCCATGACGATGTGATCCCACCACTCAGTGCTTGTTTCCCGAGCCCAAAAGCGGCGTTCCACGGTGCTGAGCATGTCCGTGAATGCCACAAGCAATTTCGTGTCGTACGCGTTACGCGGCTCGATAGCATCGTCGGACTCCTCACTCTCACTGTCACTTTGGATCTTAAGGAATAGTTTGACAGCCAAACGTGACGTGCTGGCGAGATAAGTCAGCATACGCCTCAGCAGTTCGGACTCCATTTCCCGCAGACAGATCGCGCTGCACAGAAACCATTGAAAGATGGCGCCAAAGGTGGACGGAAAAAAAGGAATTTCTGGGATGCGAAGCGATGCATCACGGGGCGTTGGGACAGGACCCAGAATGCCCCGCACCCATGCCCCCTTCCCACAACCCACGGCACCAGAATGGGAAGAGGTGCTCTGTGGGATAGCTGCCCATAATGCACCGCTCCCAATGGCGCAGCAAATGCTGCAAATGTAGCCACGACAGTGCACTGGGCAGCTGTCAGTGTGGACAGACTGCAGCGCTTTCCCTACTCAGCTGTACAGCTGCAAGTGTAGCCAAGGCCTATATTGTGAATGCTCATTGTCTCCTAGCTCCCAACAGAAAGTATGCATAACACTTAGCTCTTCTATGGTGCCTTTTCCAGAGTGGCCTCAAAGGGGGTTGACTCTCATTGCATCGTGGTAGAAAAGGAATATTATCCCCATTTCACAGATGGATAAACTGAGACACAGCAAAGGCCATTATCCCAAGAGGTACAGAGTTCAAATAACATGAAGAGAAGTCTATGGTAGTTAGGTTCAGCTCTGTTATGATTGGATCCAAAGCAAGATCACAGTGTTCCCAACTCTCACGATGTGGTGTTTTCTTAGAACCCCAGCTCCTAGAGGCAGGTTAGTAAGTGAGAATTTCAGCTTGCATTTAAAAAAAAAAAGTATGCAGTTTCTAGCACTCATGGTTGTGGAGAAATGCCTGAAAATGCAAGCTGCGTGCCCTAAAGGCTCAGACAACAGAAGGGAAATAAAAGGAACGCAACATTTATTCTTTGTTTGAAACCTCGTGGGGGGTTTTTTTGTTTTGTTGTTGTTGTTTTTTAAGACAAACATTCTGATTTTGGGGGGGCATGACTCATGATTTTTTAATACTTGAGGTTGGCCATATTGAGGTTACATAAGGGCCTCAGAGTTTAAAGTGTTCTATAGGAAGCACTCAGCATCGTATGGGAACGGGCCCAGAGAGTCAGCCGTCAAGTTGGCTATAGAGCTCAGGAATATTAGCCACTAAGAAACATCTTATTTTGCCGTAGTATTAGAACACCCCAGTGTCTCCATGAGTGTGAAAATGAATACATGCCAATACATCCCTTATGAATCACTGCTCTTCTAGCCTAACTGAAGAGCCACCGGTCTGAGTACAGGCGCCCACAGAACTGATGCAATTTGCCAATAAGTACCATTAAGCATTAAGCTATAGAAATTATCCCATCTCTTGATTAGCTCAAGAATCCCTGACTTCTTTCCTGAAAAAGAAGCATTAAGAAGTCAACTTCAGGCCAGATTTCACTTTAGCAAAAATATCATATGTATAGGTGACCAGCAGCACTACTGGAAGAGCTATCTGTCAGTAACACCATGGATACTCAAAAAAAAAAAAAAAAAAAAAAAAAAAAAAAAGCTATAGAAATCAGTGGCTTATATGAAGGGACATCTGGCTTCTTGCTACCCCCACAACACATCATTTGCCCTGCACAAAGTTTTCTAAAACAGTATCTCCCATACATTCTTCCCCCCTTTCTTTCCATCACCTCCTTCCCTTCTCTTCCCTTTACCCATTCACAAATGGAGACACTCATTATTTAATATTCACATCCTGGTCAGGGATGATATTCTGACCTCCCTCACATTCCCTTGAAAGTCCCCAGGTGTTTTCAAATGATGCATTGACAGCAGACATGGATCCAGGAACCTTCAGCACCAGCCCTTTGCCACTTCAGCTAAAGGAGCAACTCTGTCACCTGGTGGCAGAAGTAGGCTACCTCCAGGAAGACCAGCCACCTGAGCCGGGGATGCAACGACCACTTGACAAGTGTGTTACACACATGGAGCCAGAGTTCTGGCTCAGGCCTAGCTCTGTTGGATGTGCACTCCCCTCTCTTGCACAGCTGGACTTTTTTTTTTTTTTTTTTTTTTGGTCTAGCTCAGTTCTACCTTTGGGAGGTGCAGCCATTTTCTGCATTGGTGCATACAGCACTTGATATTCTCCTCCCTGCTAACTAAGGGCCTGTTCCAAAACCCACTGAAGTCATGGGCAGAAAGGGTCTTTCTACTGACTCAAGTGGGGTTTAGATCAGACCCTAAAACACCTTAAAACAGATTCCATAGGAGTGAAGCGAGAGCTGTTTCTAATGGACGCGTTTCAACTGGCTCCTCTTTCATTACATGCACTGAATCAGTGCTCTTTGGTTCTGTTTTGTTGCCTCCAGTTTGTAAAGTCTCCTTGCTTTGAACATCTCCCGGGAATTAGGAAGCTCTCTGCCCCATTAAGCAAAGCAATTCCCTGCAACATTCACAAAAACAGACTCTCTGAAACAGTAAAGCAGCTAACCTTTCTAACAAAGGACATTCGTGATCCTGCTCAGCACAACACACCTGAGCTAATAATTTTCTAGGTCCCATCCGCAGTCACATGGGAATAAAACATTGTTGCTTCATTCTATTTCTCCCTTTCAAAGCAAAACAACATCTCCCATCTCCCCTTTGATAGCCTAAATAGCATGTCTTTTATCTGTATCTGAGGACACCCTGACATCTACTGGATGTCAGCTTTATTACAGACTTTAAATAAACATCTCTGTTTGGTATAGGCTGTATCCACAAAAACAACAAGGAGTCTGGTGGCACCTTAAAGACTAACAGATATATTTGGGCATAAGCTTTTGTGGGTAAAAAAGCCACTTCTGTTTGAAGGCTTGTGTTTAGGTGTCTAGAATTAGCTTTAAATTCCCATATCAAAAGCACACTTTACTGCAGGACCACTATAGTGAAATGCCAAACGCACATCCTAAGTAACCATTTTAAAGTGTCCCCAAGGTTGCTAGATATTTGTTCAACCTTATTTTAAAACCCAGCCTGCTGGGAAGAAATGCAGGCTGGTGGATAGAGCACCGAACTAAGCACACAGCAGATGGCTTCCATTCTCGGCTCTGCTTCTGGCCTGCTGAGTGACCTTGGACAAATCACATCCCCTGTGAGCGTCTTAGTCCCCTCCACTGCCATCAGTAAAATGGAGATAACGACACTGACATCCTTTATAAAGCACTTGAAGATCTACTGATGAAAAGCCCTATATAAGAGGTAAATATTACTATTGTTATTCCGGGATGCTTCCCGGATTAGCCTGTGAAGTACACATCTGGGTTCAGACATCCTCAAAATTTCAAGAAGCTTCTGATCCAGTGTTCTGATCTCCAGGACACAAAGACCAGGTATGTTTTTTTTTCCTGCAGGATAAGTAAAATATTACAGCTCCAGGACTATTGCATTGGCTGCTAGCAATAATACTTAAAATCACATCTACTACTGGTGACAGGATTAATCTCATAAAATAGATTAACTTTATTTTACTTTTTATTGGAGACTCTGTTATTTTACACCCTGTTATAATGAGGAGTAGCTGCCGTGCTCCACCCCAGAGGGGACTGCTGCAGTTTGGCAATGGGTGAGAAAACAATCCCTGTTTCCATGGTTTCTAAAGCACTTTGCTTCCCTGGGGACAAGAGGCACCATTAGCAAGGTGAGATGTTCTTAATTCAGTGGTGGTCATCCTGTTCTGTTTCACATCACATCTACTACTGGTGACAGGATTAATCTCATAAAATAGATTAACTTTATTTTACTTTTTATTGGAGACTCTGTTATTTTACACCCTGTTATAATGAGGAGTAGCTGCCGTGCTCCACCCCAGAGGGGACTGCTGCAGTTTGGCAATGGGTGAGAAAACAATCCCTGTTTCCATGGTTTCTAAAGCACTTTGCTTCCCTGGGGACAAGAGGCACCATTAGCAAGGTGAGATGTTCTTAATTCAGTGGTGGTCATCCTGTTCTGTTTCTGTTCACCCAACATCATACAACCGGTTTTTCCTTAAGGCTTTCTACTCTTGCATCTGCTAAAATTGGCATTAAGACATTCATGTCTGCCATTTATTTTCAGTGGCTTTGACTCCTGCCCATCAAACGCCTGGGAAAGAAAGGGTTCAGATTGCAAGTTCTTTGGGGCAGAGACCAGCTCTTCGTTCTGTGTTTGTACAGCGCTCAGTACAATGGGGGACTGGTCCAGGATTGGGGCACCTAGACATCACAGTACCAAAAATAAGTAAAAGTATGATCCATGGGAAAAGGGGGAGGAGGTGATAGGGCTGTGGGCTCACACTCTGCAGCCACTCACTGCAAAGAGTGGGCAGGGCCAGGATGGTGGTGGGAGGAGCCTCACTGAGACTTGCTCCCTGCCCGGGACTGCTGACAAGCCACATGGAAAGTCTAGTGCCCTGTGCCCCTCTCCTCCAGGCAGTCATAAGGTGGGGTCCTGGCTCATGCAGTACGGGTGTGGACTGAAAGGGATGCCACAGAGTAACCAAGTTCAGTGGGGTACCACATCGCTGTTGATCCCATGCTGGTCCCAGTGAGTGGGGAGCAAAGTGCTTGCATTAGGCAGTTCTGTTAGAGTTGCCATGTTTTCACCCTGATTTGTAATCATTTGTGCAGAAAGGGAACAATGGTACCCAGATCACAAGCAGCATAAATCCCCACCACCACAGACCATTTCCCCCCGGCTTCTGGGTATGTTGTTAAACTGAGGGAGCTCAATTTCATTTGTTGTAATTCAAGCTGCATGGGGGAGGTGGAAGGAATATAACTGACAGTTTCTCCTGTAGGATTCGTTTCTCTCTTATTTTGGTTGAGGGTTTTTGGTCTGTGCGACCCAGCTCCTGACCTCAGCACCAGCCCAAGTGTACAGGTCTTGTAAGAAGAAAAGAATGTATTGGTCAGGCATGAACAGAACAAAAGCCCTGCAAGCAGGGCCGGCTCTAGGATTTTTGCCGCCCAAAGCAAAAACAATTTTGCCCCCTCCCCCCCCGTTTTTTAATTACCCCACCCCCGGCCCCACCTCAACTCTGCCCCTTCCCCAAATCACCAGCCCTGCCTCCTCCCCCCAGGCTCTCAAGCCTAGGAGGGAGGGAGGGGGAGAAGCGGCGCCTGCGCCACGGCCACTCGGGATCTCCCCCTCCCTCCCAGGTTTGAGAGCCTGGGAGGGAGGGGGAGACCCCGAGCGGCCGCAGCGCGCGAAATAGCCGATTCGCGCGCCGCTGCTCCCCCTCCCTCCCAGGCTTGAGAGCCTGGGAGGGAGGGCGAGTAGCGGCGCGCGAATCACCTGTTTCGCACGCCGTGGCACACAAGCGGCAGCAGCAGCGGAGGTGAGCTAGGGCGGCCGGGGCACATTTTTAGGGGCGGCATTCTGGCGCCGGCCATGCCGCCCCTAAAAATGTGCCGCCCCAAGCACCAGCTTGTTTTGCTGGTGCCTAGAGCCTGCCCTGCCTGCAAGAGCTATGCCCAAGAGGGTAGAAGAATCTTCCCTGGTAAGCTCCTTCATGGACACAGTTTTACTTTAACTAACTAAATGAACTAAACTCACTCACTCCTAAAAGGCAGCGTGATCCAGTAGATAGGGCACTAACCTACGAGACCAGCGTTTGTTCCCAGCTCTGCCTCTAATCTGCTGTGTTATCCTAAGCACATCACTTCACTCCTCTATGCTTATTTCCCCCTTTCTCTTGTCTACTTGGATTGTCAACTATCTGGGGCAGGAAACCTCTTCTTTTTGCCAACGTACAGTGGTTAGCACGGTGGGCCCAAGCACTGCTGGAGCCTCCAGGATGTATCATAAGAACACACACACTCCATATTCCCTCTTCCTCCTCCCCCAAACATGTGACACAGAGTCACATGAAAAAACAGCTAGAAACCTATAAGCCCTTCTGCTGTAGCAGACAAAAACAATTATTTAACATTTCACTTTCTGGAACCATCAACAGGGGTTTATTCACCAGGACTGCTGCCTTTCACTTTTTATCCAACAATCAAGCACTACCCTCTCCCCACAAGCAGTTTTATGGGATGATGCTCTCATTTGCCATGGCATTCAGGGATCCTTGCTAGTGAAAAAAATATGTATACACCTCAGAGAACAATGGCATGAAGAACCACAGATGCAGAAGCCCCGCAGTTGGAAATTAACATTCCTATTTATTCCAGCTGCACAGTGCTTTATTGACAGAAACAATAATTGCTTGGTTTATTGATCCAGTGATTAATTTTAATCATTCATCTCTGGGTTATCAATTCCATTTCTGCCGGCTGGAGCTAGAGTGCTAGAATTAGTTATACTGGGCAGAACGGCAATAACTTTTCACGAACAAAGGAAATCAGAGGTGAGCGATCCCGCCTGAGAGCATGGTTCAGTGCTAGTGAGTCACTATCTGTCACCGAAAGAGCCCTGCGTAATGGTGAAGAGACAGGGCATTTGTTACTGCTCCGATGCATTAGCATGTCTCAAGTAGCTCTGCTCCAGAGAGCAGCATTTGGATTGCCAGGACCAGCCAGTGAATCGGTGTGAGCAGAGATCTCAGAACCTGACCCAAAGCTCTTCTACACACACAAGCACAGGGGACATTCGGAGGTTCGGCATTAGTGCTGTGCAAATAGTTGCAGTTTAAAGACTCCCCTTTGCCTGATTTTACAATCCAAGGAGCCCAAAACACTTACCAACAATAATGGGACAGATTCTCCTAACCTGCTTTAGGCCATTGTTACTCTATTGAAGTTACACCAGTGTCAATGACAGGCAAATCAGGCCCTCAGTTTCACAATGCAGGGAGAGGCATAATATTGACGTTTTACAGAGGGAAAGGATCAAGCACAAAGCAGTTATGTGGGTTAGCTGCTGGTCGCAGCATGTCAATGGGGCAGAGGCTGAAATAGCTCATCGAGAAGCCCTAATTTCCACCCTATCCCTCAACTAGCCAGCAAACAACACTACCTGTGTACGGGGAAAGCTCTCTTCAATAGTTTAGCATTGTGGCTTTCAGAGTGGTATAGATATGACAATTGCAAAGGGGTGCTAGATTCTGACAGCCATTCTCCAGCTGGGGAAAAGAGCTCGAAAATTGCTATTTAGGGGAGCTATTAATTCCCCTTTAACTGGGTTTAGGAACAGAGCAGGGAGGTCCTGGCATGGTATGTTTTCCCTCTTGCATTACAGATATTAGCTTTCTGGATAGAGACAAACGCTGGCCTGGATTTTCAAAGGTGCATCTCACCCACACCCCCTACTGGAAACAAGAGGAGTTACAGGTGTACAAGATTCAGAGTGGTAGCCATGTTAGTCTGGATCAGCAAAAAGAATGAGGAGTACTTGTGGCACCTTAGAGACTAACAAATTTATTTGAGCATAAGCTTTCTTTTTTCTTTTTCTTTTTTGTTTTTGTTTTTTACAAGAGGTGAACAAATGGTGCTGTCATACACTGAGAGGGTAAAAGACCTGCCATTGCCACCAGCTGAGGGAGGGCTTTTAGCTGTTTCTGAATGTTTTCAAACCACCACCACTTGCATGTGTGAGTTATAACTGTGCTACAGACACATGTATTTATTCCCCACAAACCACTTTACAGCATTCTGACCCCAAGGCCCCACCTCTGTTAGGGATGGAGTCTGGGCTTGAAACAGGTGGAAGCTAGGGTTACCATACGTCCGGATTTCCCCGGACATGTCCGGCTTTTTGGTACTCAAATCCCCGTCCGGGGGGAATTTTCAAAAAGCCGAACATGTCCGGGAAAATAGGGAGGCATAAGCCAAGGTTCGCCCGGCCCCAGCACGACCCGCCGGGTCCGCAGCGCAGCCCAGCCGCCCCGGCTACATTGTAGCGAGCTCAGGCGGGGGGAGGAGGGGGGGGCGCAGCCGCAGAAGGCAGCAGAGGGGCCACTGCTGCCCCCGCAGGCCGGGCGGACCGCGCGCCCCAGCCGAGCCCGCAGGACCACGGGGAGGCCGGGCCCAGCCAGCAGCTCGGGCTTCCCTTGCGGGCGGGGACCCCCCGGCCACTGGGGGACCCTTCCTGCGGCCCCGGCGCCGTGGGAGCTGTTTCCAATGGGGAACGTGCTCGGCAGCAGCAGGAAGGAGGCTGCGGCGCGGGGCGGGGAGTGTGGCGTGTGCCGGGGCTGCAGGGACCCACGCCGCCCCAGTCGCCGCTGAGCATCCGAAGCCCCCGCCAAGCAGAGGCTGCTGGGTGAGCGGGGGAGCAGGGCAGGCAGGGGGCGCAGAGGCTGCAGGGCGAGGAGGAGCAGGGCAGGCAGGGGCAGGGGGGCGCAGGGGCAGGGGGGCGCAGAGGCTGCAGGGGCGGGGGGGTGCAGGGGCTGCGGGGCGAGTGGGGAGCAGGGAAGCACTTAGCAACCCCCAACCAAGATCAGAGCGGGAGGGAGGAGGGGGAATGCAGGGTGCTCAGAGGAGGGGGCAGAGTTGGGGCAGGGACTTTGGGGAAGGGGTTGGAATGGGGGCGGGGAAGGGGTGGGGTTGGGGCAGGGCCAGGGCCCCCATGGAGTGTCCTCTTTTTTCAGTGTTGAAATATGGTAACCCTAGTGGAAGCTTCCCTCCTCTTACCACCACCAGCCAAATGGCAGAGCAAGCAGGTTTTCCACACATACCCTGGGTAACACCAGCTTAAGCAATAATAAAAGTAGGGCCTGAACATCCCTGCACTGGGAACCTTGCCACGAGTGAGTGCAAGTCTAGAGAATGACACTAGAGGAGAACACCCCTGGTTTGGGCTCTCTTCCTGATAGCCTAGGACTAACCAGGTAAAGAATGTGACTGAGCTGGCAGAGAAGCAATCCAGCCCAAACAGACAAGTGGTTCATTACAAACAGGGAGGGACCAGCTTGCAAAAGGGTGGCACCTGGAGCTGGTGGAAATGTTCAACATTTTGACCAAATTTCTAGTTTCAAAATTGAATTTTGAAACATGCCAGGGGAAAAAAGGGGGAATTTTGCAACCGGTTTTGTAATTTCCCCCCTTTTCTCTCTATCCAGCTCTAGTTAAAGTGAGAAGGTAGCTCTCCAGTTACATTCATAGCACAGTCAGAATCAGTCCCTGTCGCCACTGTGCTCAGAACCACGTTTGATGTTTCAACACAGCTGTTTCTAAATGGTTTCCCTTAAGCAGCAAGGCTACTGTTCTTTACACAGAGAGTATTAAAAATCACACAAAAATCAGGTGGCAGAAAGAAGCAGCACAAAAGAGGGACCCCTGGAACCAGCATGGTCTTTTCCTCAAGGCAAGCATGCTTATAACGAGAGATGTTAATATAAGCAGAGACTGGATAGACAAACTCCCTAGTTGGGGGTTGGTCAAAGGTTACATCTTGGGGTGAAGGCAAGCACCTTGCTTACCTCATATATTCTTCCCTTGGCAACAGCAGTGCTGTGGTCCAGGCCTGCAGGATGCAGTAGAGTGCTCTGGCTGGACCTCTTGGCAAGTCCTTGCCCTTCTAGGCATTGGCGGGACGGTGTATAAAACAGTTCAAACAAAAAGGAAAATATGTGCACAGTCCAGACCCCCTCCCTCACACCTAGGAGGGGAAACCATCTCTCCAATGCCACAGGAAGCCTCAACTTCTGCCCTCCTGCACGGCTAACGGCCAAGAATTAGTCCCCGCCAAGCAACAAACCAGCCTGTTGTCATTCTCCTCAGAGGGCTCAGGCTGGTGCCGCTTCCCAGCCATTCTCCGGCACATGCCCCAGGGTGGGAGCTCTAGCTCTGTTCGTCTCAGAGCCCCTCCCTTTCATGCACTCACCTGAGCCTGACAAGTCACACAGGTGCTGTGGGTTGGCACTGATGGGGACCACGAGAGTTCTTTAACCCCTTCTTGACAGGTATAGTGTGTGTCATCTGCCCCACCACCGGGTTCGACCCTAAGAACCCCCAGGGCATGAAGGGTGACCTTCCCAAAGACTGCCACCCCTCCTTCCCCCACACCCTCTCCTTGACTTGTTTTCACCCACTTAAAAATGATCTCCCTGACTTTAATTGAATCAGGATAATGGGGCTTATGAACTCAAGCAGTGGCAATAAAAGGCCATCTACACTACCCCTGTGCTGCTCTTACATCAAGAGAATTTGAGCATCTGAGTGACCTTTATGACCCCTGCACATAGCACATCTCAGACTAAAGGCACAAGGCTAGATAGTTATGCAGAGCGAGCTTGTCTAATCCTAGTGACTGCTTCCTTTATTCACTCAGAGCATGTTCTCATTTAAACTCTCAGCCCAGAGAGTTCAGATAAGCATTTTGGATACCTATCTATACCTCAAAAGTAGGGAATATATTTGTGTTGTCCTTTCATTTCTTTCATTGCAATTCTGAGTTCTCCTGCTGTGCTTGGCTTTATTTGCCCCAGTTCTCAGAATCCCTTTTTAGCTGGCTGCTTTCATCCACGGAGAATTTGTTACAGAAGTAACATCATTCTACTGCTAATGAGGGGTCCTTTGCTATTCACAGTCCTCTGCCAATTCTCCCCACTTTGTAGCATTCGGGTGGGGTGTCACTGCAAATTAGTTCCCTTTTAGTGTTTTCCCCTGCAACTGCTCAAGATTTCCGCTTGGTTCATTATGCCCATTCATGCCAAAATCCTCCATTATTCAATTAAGGCTCCTTCCTGTGTAACCCTCCCTCTGCTTTTACTAAGGGGGAAAGTTTCCATTTTTCTTCTGGCTTCTTCCCGCCTCTCTTTTGAAGCATTGTGTTTCCTTATTGTGAAAAAACAAGTGACACATAACGCTGCAATCAGTCAAACCCTAACAACACTTGCCATTTTCTCTCCCGCACCTTTCATCCAAGGATCTCAAAGCAATTTGTAAACATGAAGAAATTAAGTCTCCCAGAGTAGATTGTTATCAGTGTCGTCTCCATTTTACAGAAGCACAAGAAGATCAGGGCTTGATTTTCATAAGCAATGAGCTCTCCCAACAGCCTAAGCTCCATTTTTAGAAAAGATTTAGGCTCTTAACTGGGATTTTCAAAAGGGACAAGGCACATAATTCCCATGATGACAAGTCGATGACCTATTAGCCTGCTTTATCAGTACTGCACACCTTTACGACTCTATTCCCCATCAGCTTCCACACAGAGGAAAGCCCTTTAACTGTAACAGTCTACTTTCTACCTACCAAGCAAGGGGGAAAACATCCACTAGCCTTTGCATGTTGTTATAAATAGGGTATTGATACCTGGAGCCTTCTGTTCCTGTAGTACTGATATCTGCCTGCAGAGGTCAGCATTGCAAAGGAAATATGAAACAAGCCACTAGGTATCAGGTTTTGGGGATTACAATAGGTATGAAAAAAATTTAAATGCACTCTCTTTATTTTTAAACAACTGTTGGTGTTTGTGAGAGGGCTGCCCCAACGGATTGCCAAGTTCAAATCCTGAGGTGAACTGCTGTAGAATTTCAATCACTTTGGATCTATGCACCTCTGAAATCCTGTCACCTGTGACCTATTATCTTAACCAATGAAATGCTCTCTTGAGTTTTTAACATGTAATCAACAACTCTACATTTTTCCCCATCTGCGCTATCATTCAAATAAGATGCTAATCATGCTGTCCTCAAAAAAGCAGTTGGCAGAAGGCTGCTGAGACCAGAAACAGCCACAAGGGGGCTGAAGAATATATATATATATATATATATTTTCCATCTGATACACAAAGCTTTAAGGTGAAGGCTGGGATTTTGAAAGGAGCCGAAGGCAATTAGGCATAACTTAAATGGCAGGCAGGCACCCAACTCACTTAACCTCCTTTGAAATCCCCAGCCTGGATTCCTCCC
Source organism: Emys orbicularis (assembly GCF_028017835.1). NCBI lineage: Eukaryota > Metazoa > Chordata > Testudines > Emydidae > Emys > Emys orbicularis. The sequence continues at coordinate 140,108,563 of NC_088684.1, forward strand.
TTGACACTCCTGGACTGTGAAGAGAATGTGTTTTGTTAAGTGCAGTTACAATTGTAACAGTCACTGTGTGAAAATGTTCCTTCTCACCCAGCAGTTCTGCCCCTGGGAGTCTGACTGGACCAGTAATTAGGGCATTAGTGACACACTTCAAAGACGGGTGTTCGAGTCCCTACTACGCCAGAAGCTTCCCGTGTGACCTTGAGCAAGTCACCTAACTTCCATTGATTTTAATGCAAGTTACGACCCTAAATCTCTTTGAGGCTCTAGGCCTCAGTCTCGCTGTGCCTCAGTTCCAAACCTGTACAATGGGAATAATAGCACCTCCCTACCTCACAGGGGTGTTGTGAGGATAAATACAACAAAGATTGTGAGGTGCTGAGATACGACAGGGGCCACATGAGCATGAGAGAGCGACTTTGTTAGCACAAACACATGTGCCCTGCATAGTCGTCATATCTACAGGGAAGCGAGCCAGATTCTATTCCATCTCACACATCACCAACAAAAATTGTCAACTGAATTTTGACTGGAACATTTTTGCTCTGATTACGTCAGAAAATACAGTTTGATTTTTCAGGTCCCCTCCGGTGTTTGCAGTGCTGGCAATGGGAAAATTCATCTTTTGTTAAATATAATAAACCCTGAAGATCCATGAGAGAATAAAATATGAAAGATCCAGCTCACTTTTTTTTTTTTTTTTTTTTTTTTTTAAACAAAGCCTCTTCTCACAATAGAACCACATTTTAAGTTAAATACTCAGTGTATGATGTATAAAAGCATGGGGGTTATCTACCCTGTAAGACCTTGCATCACAGACAGAGATATATTAATGTAGTTATTGCTGGTCTAACAATGACAAGAAAAAGAATATAGTTGCATATAAACTACTTGAATTTGATTGGCTGCTATTCCTGAGGTCATTTGTTATTGTCAGATATTCCGAGGGATGTCAGTGAGGAGTGCAATAGAAGAACCTAAATAGACTAGATCAATTCACAAAAATGTTCATCAACACCATGTTTACTTTCCAGTCTCTTGTTCCTCCTCCGATTGGATGACAAACTTTTTAAACAATACCATGGGGCAAGTCTCGCCCCATGAATAATGAATAGTAAATAATCAGTGAACAACCCAGCAACTGAAAATTATATGCCTGAATTATTTGGTGAACACATAGTTTGCAGAAACAAATCAAGACATGTTAGATAATGATAAGGGACACATTTATCTATTATTACCTTTCATCCATTCCTAAAAGTAATAGTTTCCTGGACAAAGGGCGAACAGTCCATTATGATTATGTCCTCTGACTAGCTCCAGGCCATAAAATTGCACCCAGTGATTTCTGCATCTGACCCCATAACTTGTGGTGAAACAACCACATCCTTTCACCGTTAAAAATGTGAGTCTCATTTCCAGTTTGATCTTTGATCTTCACATAACACAAGAACCAGGGGTCTCCCAATGAAATTAATAGGCGGCAGGTTTAAAACAAACAAAAGGAAGTACTTCTTCACACAACTCATTGCCAGGTGACATTGTGAAGGCCAGAAGTATAACCGGGTTCAAAAAAGAATTAGATAAGCTCATGGAGGATAGGTCCATCAATGGCTATTAGCCAGGATGGTCAGGCAGTCGGGACACAACCTCATGCTCTAGGTGTCCCTAGCCTCTGTTTGCCAGAAGCTAGGAGTGGCTGGCAGGGGCTAGATCACTCAATAATTGCCCTCGTCCTTTCATTCCTTCTGAAGCATCTGGCATTGGCCAATGACAGAAGACAGGAGACTGGGCTAGATGGGCCATTGATCTGACCCAGTATGGTGGTTCTTCTGAGGTTAATTTCCAGCCACTGGGTCTTATGTCTTTGTCTGCAAGATTAAAGAGCCCTCGAGTGTCAGACGTCTTCTCCTTGAAGAAGAGCTCTGCGTAGCTCAGGAGCTTGTCTGTTTCACCAGCAAAAGTTGGTCCAAAAAGAGAGATTACCTCACCCACCTTGTCTCTCTTCTCCCTGTGTAGGTAATCGTACATGTTTGCTTTCTATTAATGGAGATGGTAATATGTTTTCACTGTAAGTCCGGTCAGGTTCCAGGGCTGTACAAAAAACAGCTTTAGGTGAAAGGTTATGATGCTCTCCTGCTCCTAGTCTTAAACAACACTAACCCACTTTATTCCTACCAGATGAAGTTTACTTCTAAATAGGGTTTAACTGGCGTCTAGTCTTTGTGCTGACCCTCTGCTTAGGGGCGACTTTCACTCTTTGCTATTTGAAAGATATTGGGCTAATAACTAAACTAAAAGGGCAATTTTCAGATTTCTGGGTGCTGGTTTCCTCATCGTCTCCCAGAAGTAGCTCTGAAAGATTCTAGTTAAGACACCGAGTGGAAGAATCAGGCAGGGCTGTTTTCTAGCCATCATTAGCTCATTCTCTCTTGCTCACAGGAGCCTTCGCACAATCCTTTAAACCTTAGGCCTTGGCTACACTTGCCGATGTACAGCGCTGTGAGTTAAACCTGACTTCGTGCAGCTGAGTAGGGAAAGCGCTGCACTCTGTCCACACTGACAGCTGCCCAGCGCACTGTCGTGGCCACATTTGCGGCAATTGCAGCGCTGTTGGGAGCGGTGCATTATGGGCAGCTATCCCACAGAGCACCTTTTCCCATTCTGGCGCCATGGGTTGTGGGAAGGGGGCGTGGGTGCGGGGGATTCTGGGTCCTGTCCCAATGCCCCGTGATGCATCGCTTCGCATCCCAGAAATCCCTTTGTTTCCGTCCACCTTTGGCGCCATCTTTCAACGGTTTCAGAGTGCAGCGCGATCTGTCTGCGGGAAATGGAGTCCGAACTGCTGAGGCGTATGCTGACGAGTCTCGCCAGCACGTCACGTTTGGCTATCGAACTATTCCTTAAGATCCAAAGTGATAGTGAGGGTGAGGAGTCCGACGATGCTATCGAGCCGCGTAACGCGTACAATACGAAATTGCTTGTGGCATTCACAGACATGCTCAGCACCGTGGAACGCCGCTTTTGGGCTCGGGAAACAAACACTGAGTGGTGGGATCACATCGTCATGGAAGTCTGGGATGACAAGCAGTGGCTGCAGAACTTTCGGATGAGAAAAGCCACTTTCATGGGACTGTGTGAGGAGCTCGCCCCCACCCTGCGGTGCAAGGACACGAGATTGAGAGCTGCCCTGCCAGTGGAGAAGCGGGTGGCTATTGCAATCTGGAAGCTGGCAACTCCAGACAGCTACCGGTCGGTCGCAAACCAGTTTGGAGTGGGAAAGTCGACCGTTGGAATCGTGTTGATAACGTGCAGGAAATAGTGGATGGCTTTGCACTAATGGGGTTCCCTAACTGTGGAGGGGCGATAGATGGGACGCACATTCCTATTCTGGCACCACCCCACCTAGGATCCGAGTACGTTAATCGGAAGGGGTATTTCTCTATGGTTCTCCAGGCGCTTGTCAATGAAACCGTGGGCGTTTCATTGACATTAACACAGGCTGGCCCGGAAAGGTGCATGACGCACGCATCTTTCGGAACACTTGGCTGTTCAGGAAGATGCAGGCCGGGACTTTTTTCCCAGAGCGGAAGATCATGGTAGGGGAAGTTGAAATGCCCATTGTGATCCTTGGAGATCCCGCTTACCCGTTAATGCCGTGGCTCATGAAACCCTACACAGGGAGACTTGACAGCAGCAAGGAACGGTTCAACTACAGGCTGAGCCGGTGCCGAATGACTGTGGAGTGTGCCTTTGGCCGTTTAAAGGGCCGCTGGCGATCTCTGTAAGGGAAGCTGGACTTGGCTGAAAACAGCATTCCCGCGGTTATATCTGCGTGCTGTGCCCTCCATAATATTTGTGAAGGGAAGGGTGAAAGCTTCACTCAGGCATGGACCTCCGAGGTTGAACACCTGGAGGCTGAATTTGCACAGCCAGAGAGCAGGGCTATTACAGGGGGCCAGCGCGGGGCTGCAAGGATTAGGGATGCCTTGAGGGAGCAATTTGAGGCTGAAAACCAGCAGTGATATCTGGTGCCCTGCACGGGAGTGAAGTGCAGTAGTTCCAATCTTTAGGAATCAGTGTCTGCTTAGCAGACAAGCAGACTTGCAGTGCCTGTTTAGTTCCTGGGCTAAGGAGTCTTTTACTTTATGCAATAATAAAGAATGTTTTCAAAGCCAAAGAATCCATTTATTGAAAAGAAAAAAAAATTATTTATTGAAAAGAAACAAGGGGGTGGAGTGGGGAACGGTACAATCACAGATTCGCGTATGTCCTGTCTGGTGTGCTGTGCAGTGAGTGCTGCACTTCAGGATAGCTATACTGCATGGTGATGGGGGTTGAGTGCAGAGGGTAAGGGTCGTGGTTTTCAGGGCTGGGTGGTGAAGATACTGGTGTTGGAGGCAGCGGGTGGCGTGAAGAACACGGAAGTTGGGGAAAGTGGGTTGGAGGTGACAGTGGGGCACAACGGAAAGAGTTTTGGGACAAGGGCTGTAGGGGGGGGTGGCGTTTGCGGTACTGTTCCTCTTTCTGCATGGCTACCAGCTCCTGGATAGCATCTGCTTGGCGCTCCAGGATGCTTATGAGCCTATCAGTGCTTTGCTGCCGGTGCGCGGTGCTTTGCCGCCGGTGCGCTGCGTTTTCCTGGCGGATCCTGCTTTCTCTCTCCCTCCAGTCCTGTGCTTTCTCATTCTCTTTAATAGATTGCCGCATCACTTCTTGCAGCATGTCTTCTTTGCTTTTTCGCGGTCTCTTCCTGAGTCTTTGCAGTCTCTGAGCAGGCAATAAGAGGGACGGCTGAGGTCTCAAGGTTGATGCAGCTGTATAGGCAAAATGCAACATTTAACAGAGGCAGCATTGTTCATACCAGACAGAGTAATGATCCCCCCCCACACTTAAGGAGTAGAAAACACACAGGGTCTACACAATAGCATAATTTTCCCGTCCGAAACAGAGCACACATATCCCACGGGAGCCTCACAATGGTGAGTAAGGGGGACTGATTGTTTCAGGGCTGCACTGTCCTCTGGGTTTCTGTGCCTTGGGGAGAGCCAACAGCTTCAGGGGGCACCTACACTGAACACTGTCCCAACATTTTCCACAGGAGTTCGTCCTGGATGATATCTCGCTGCTGAGGGTGACCTGGGAAGCAAGGGAGGGTATTCTACTGCAATGCGGCTTCCGCCCTGGCCCATATGCAGCTTGCCTGTGTGCAGCAATGGTCCCCCCTCCCCTCGCGGCACAGTGGCGCGGACACGTTAGCCTGGCTGGGACAAGGACCACGGCGGCTCTCCCGATAAACCTGCGCAAACGCATTGCACACGTTCTGGATGAGACATTTGAGGAGATTACCGAGGCCGATTACCGCGATGTGATAAACCACATCAATGCACTATTCCGCATCTAGGCATGCATGCCTAACCTTCCTCTCCCAAAGAGCCCGCACCGAAAAAATCCCTTCCCGAAAAAAAAAACCCGCTTACCGGGATCCTGCTCTTCTGTTTGTCCTCCACCAAGTACCAGCCGCTGTGACTGGCTACCTTCCTCCTGGCTCGAGAAGAGCTCCTGGCTGCATGGCTGCAGGGATTCCGGGGTGTCTCCATCCGGCCCACCACCATCACGCCCGTTTTCCTCCTCCTCCTCCCCCCCCCCCCCCCACCGGCTCTGAAGTGTCCATGGTGGTGCTCGGAGTGGAGGTGGGGTTAACCCCAAGTATCGCATCCAGCTCTTTGTAGAATCGGCAGGTCGCGGGGGGAGCACCCGAGTGGCCGTTTGCGTCGCGGGCGTTGTGGTAGGCACTCCGCAGCTCCTTCACTTTAATCCTGCACTGCAGGGCATCCCGGTCATGGCCCATTTCCATCATGTCCTTGGATACCTTCCCGAAGGTATCGTAATTCCTACGGCTGGAGCGCAGCTGGGACTGGACAGCTTCCTCCCCCCAAACACTGATGAGGTCCAGCAACTCGCCATTGCTCCATGCTGGGGCTCTCTTGGCTCGTGGAGGCATGGTCACCTGGAAAGATTCGCTGATAGCACTCCACGCCACGCCGGGCTGAGCAAACAGGAAGGGGATTTTTAAAATTCCCGGGGAATGTAAAGGGCGGGTCACATGGTTGGTTACCTGAGGCCAGGGCAGTAGAGTTTGAACTGATGACCAGAGTGGCTAGAACAGGCATTGTGGGATACTGCCGAATACTTCTGGAGGCCAGTCACAGCGCATTGGGCGGCCACACTGGCGCCGCAGCGGCAGCGCTGCACTCGCTATTCCTCTCGGAGAGGTGGAGTACATGCAGCGCTGCAACCACGGAGATACAGCGCTGCAAATGCCTTGCCAGTGTGGACGGGGAGTGAGTTACAGCACTGGGGGCGGCTTTACAGCGCTGCAACTCGCAAGTGTAGCCAAGGCCTTAGTTATAAATGAATCTGCATGGGACTTCAAAATGAGCAGAGATGGGAATGGCAGACAAGATAAGAGGCCAAATTCTAAGCTTTCTTTGCTTTATTCTTAGCCAGGGACTTGATGGAATGCTACAAAAATTCTTTAATAAAACCACAGACTTTGACTACAGACAATGGTAAATAACTCAAAGACGTAACTGAAACTAAATCATGGCCAAGGATTCTAAACGGACTGATCTTTGTCATGGTATATTTCACAGACCGTGCTCCCACTTTATTTTTAAATGAGATGATTGTTGTCTCTCTGAAGTTACTATAAATACTTTGGGAGTCATAGGGGGAGAAGGGATGACCAGAATTTGGAAAGGAAAAAAACACAATGGAAGTATTGAAAAGTGCTGTTATGGTGGGATTTAGTTTGGAGATGAGCTCCCAACAACTATAAAAGATCAGTGTGTCTGACAGAGTCTGACAAACCCCCCATTGTCTGCCATCACGTGGAGGAGGTGTTTTTACCAAAAGTGGGGGTGCCAAAGGTGCATATCTGGCGCCATTTAAAAATAACCAGACAGCTCAAGGCAGATGGGGCATTTCATCATGGGAGGACAGCCTACAAAGAAGAAGGAAAACTCATCTCCACCTCTCATCCATGGTGTGAATTGGACATAAAACCAATTTCCACCATCTTATGCATTCAAAGCCTGTTCACCATAGTCATGAGCCTTGAGTAGCTATTTACACCAGTGTGAACTGGACATAAAACTCTTCCAGATCAGAATGGGAGCATGTTAGACTTGTATTGCACTGGTGTAAATAACTGCACAAAGTGCAAGAGAATGGAGAAAAGGGGCCCCTTGAAGAAGGCTGGTCAAAAGTTTTCCATGAAAACTATGCTTCAGTGAAAAACTGGGAGTTTCCGTGAAAAATTCTTCTACCAAGTGTCTGCTTTCTGCAAAAATGTTTGATTTTTTTTTCATAAAACACTGTCTGAAAACCAAAATATTTTGATGCTGAAATACCACCAAAGTGCCTCCTGGGATTTGTAGCTCAGTTGCCTCATTTCCAATCCCCCTCTATTGGCTTGGCTCCCCAGCCAGACTACATCCCCCATGATGCACCGCATCCATGTGACTGCCATGATGTGCTATCTCCCCAAGCAATGTAGTCCAATCTACAGGGAGCCCAGCCTATGGAGAACCAGGGGGATAAGGTACCTGAACTATAATTCCCAGGAGAGACTGCTGCATTTCAACATCAAAAGATTTCTGGTTTTGATTTTTCACCAAAAACTCAAAATTTTCAAAAACCTACACTTTTCCAACCAGCTCTACCCTGGAGCCTAATTCCTTCAGTGAAAGGGTTAAGAGTGCCCAGTGCCTAGAAGATCAGGACTTTGTTTTTATTAGGTAAGAAAGATATTGTGGGGAGAAGGGTGATAAAAATAATAGTCTATTACAGGATTCCTATTGGTAATTTGTATAGTGGCAGCATTTAGGCACCCCAAGTTATGGACCAGAGCTCCATTGTGCTAGGCACTGTTCAAACACAGTACAGAAAAAAAACAAAAACAAACAAACCAGTCCCTGCCCCCAAAAAATTACAATCTATGTAGAAGACACGAGGCAACAGATGGATACAAACAGAGTGATGGGGGAGTAGAAGGAATTAATGAGACAATATTGGTCAGCATGACAGGCTGTGCTCTCAGTACACCAACAGCCTAATCAATATCTACTCACTCCCTGGCTCCATAGACCATATAGATCCTTGGCCACTTTCACAGTTGTCCCCACCCTTGTCTGTCAAGGGCACATTTTTTTTCTCCATTGATTCACATTAAGAGCTATTAGGTCTTGCTCAGTATTTTCCTTCCATCTCCTCCTTGTTTGACCATGGAGGTAGGCCACCCTAAGGAGGTTGGTTTCAGAGGGGTAGTCGTATTAGTCTGTATCAGTCAAAACAATGAGGAGTCCTTGTGGCACCTTAGAGACTAACCAATTTGATATTGCTAGTGAGTTAATATTGAGTGGGAGACCATCAGAAATATGCTAAAGAGAGCCTTCCTATGGTGCCTAGCCTTAGTCACGTTTTTGGTAGGCATCACAGCAGAGGAGAGGTTTTAAGGAGGGATGTGGAGGATGACAATGAGTTAGTTTATATAGATTAGAGTCAGATATAGTTCCTACCTAGGAAGGGGATCTTTTAAAGAGACATTTTACTTTTTTTTTTTCAACCAGAAATAAACTTTTTAAGTTAGAAGTAGGAAAATATAAAGAAGAAACATGCCCACATCGTGTTTACACTTGGATATGCGGCATACCTGGCAGGAAGCAGAACTCACTCTGAATTCCCTCCCTTCCCACTCCTGCTGATCTGCTATTGCAGTGAGTGGGGGGGGGGGGCGGGGGAGGGAGGGGGAAGGGGAGAGGGACTCAAACTTTTCCAATAGTGAGGATCATTTCTTAACACAAGGACAGTCTTGTGAACAGCCCCTTACCATGTGTCATCATGAAGATGTAGCATTAAAGACACACTAGAATAGCAGGATAGCACAGCAAGACTGTGTTGGGCCCATGACCCAGATTTTTCTGCCAGCTCCATCCTCCTGTCCTGTTTTAGTGTGTAGAGCAGAGAGCACTGGACTGGGACTCAGTAGACTTGGGTCTGCCACTGACCTGCTGTGTGACCGCAGCCAAATCACCTCAAATCTGTGTGCCTCAGCTTCCTCCTCTGTAAAATTGGGATGGGGCTATTTGCCTCCTTTGGAAAGTGCTTTGAGACCTATGGATGAATTGCAATATACAAAAGCTGGGTGTTGTCATTAGGTAGTAAAAAAGGGGAGGCTTGTCTACACTACTCCCCATTCACGGGTGGGGAGCTGCCTTGGAATGCGAACTATGGATCCTGTTTCTTGTCATGTAGTGATTGAGATCTGAGGCTCTTTCAAGCCCCAAATTCAAAGCAAAAATTCCTTTGGGATATTGTAACTATATTAATGTAAGCTCTTTCTTAAAAAAAAAAACCTTTCTGTTACAGGAAACATCTGTGCTGCCAAGTTGATGAGGATTTTTTTCCCCTACTCTTCTCCCTTTTAAATAATCTCAACACTAAGGTATCCGTAGAGACAGACACTGAATGACTGCTAGACTGTTGTGTCTATGACAACCGGAGAACAAGCATCACCGCAGGGTTTAGAAGGTGCAAATCCTCTCACCTATGCCTCCCCCTTTCTTGTATCAGATTGCGGAAGTCAATTAGGGCCTGATCTTGCTGCCATAAAATCAATGGCAAAACTCGCAGTGGTGCAGAAACAGAGCCCCAGAGCTCCCTTCTGATATCACACCACTGCAAATCAGCAACAACGCCTCTTCTGAAATCAGTGAAGTGACAAGCAACGTGAAATTGGGGAAAGTGAGAACAGATTCAGGCCCTTGGCGTTTTGTATTAGTTAGTGAACAGGGCTTTGTGTCATGTTATATCCAAGAGATCATAGAAGATTAGGGTTGGAAGAGACCTCAGGAGGTCATCTAGTCCAACCCCCTGCTCAAAGCAGGACCAATCCCCAACTAAATCATCCCAGCCAGGGCTTTGTCAAGCCGGGCCTTAAACACCTCTAAGGATGGAGATTCTTGTGAATAAAGTTACACGCCCTGGTGTTTCCTGGATCAGGACCTTAGACAAGAGTTTTGGTAAACCAGGAAGGATCTTGCATGAGCCAGAACTGAAGTTAAAAAAAAAAAAAAAAAAAAAAAAACACAACCCTGGGCCAAGAGAAAATGTTACATAGAAAGTGACAATAACCTACAACATATACATAGCTAGGGCCCTACCAAATTCACGGCCATGAAAAACGCATCACAGACTGTGAAATCTGGTCTCCCCCCATGAAATCTGGTCTTTTGTGTGCTTTTACCCCATACTATAAACATTTCACAGGGGAGACCAGTGTTTCTCAAATTGGGGGTCCTGACCCAAAAGGGAGTTGCAGGGGGGTCGCAAGGTTATTTTAGGGGGGCCACGGTATTGCCACCCTTACTTCTGGACTGCTGCCTTCAGAGCTGGGCGGCTGGAGAGCGGCGGCTGCTGACTGAGGGCCCAGCTCTGCAAGCAGCAGCGCAGAAGTAAGGGTGGCAATACCATACCAGGCCATCCTTACTTCTGCGCTGCTGCTGGCGGCGGCACTGCCTTTAGAGCTGGGATACCGGCCAGCAGCCGCTGCTGTCCGGCTGCCCAGCTCTGCAGGCAGCGCAGAAGTAAGGGTGGCAATACTGTGACCCACCCCCAACTCTTTTTTTGTAACCCTACAATTACAACACTGTGACATTTCAGATTTAAATAGCTGAAATCATGAAATTTACGATTATTAAAATCCTATGACTGTGAAATTGACCAAATGAACGTGAATTTGGTAAGGCCCTATATATAGCCAATAAAAAATCTGGGAGGTTTTCCTGCTCCGATAGAATCTCCTTGTATGCACAGAACTCCTACTGATATCGGGCTCAATTCACTCACTGTCCTATCCTCCATGGAGTCATTTACACTTTTGCAAAGTAGGTATAAAATCCTATCAATTCAGCATAGTAGCATATTATGCTCGCTTTGCACTGGTGCAAATGATTACACAAGGTACAAGGCAATAGTGAACCAGACCCATCCATGGGAATTTTTCCCATGTCGGGAGAGGGGGACATCTGCATGGAAACCGACTAAGTGGATCCAGAGGGAGAATTTTGCCCTGCTGTTGCAAGAACACCTTTCTTTCTGCCTCCTAAATCAAATGGTCTGATACTATCCAAGGACTAGAATTAACAGGCTGATTCATCAGCAGGTTTGTGCAGCTGTGTTGACTTCAGTGAAATTACACTGCATCATAGGGTGACTGGCCCTTTAAGGCAGATGGGTCCCACTCCACCTACACTTCGCTCATCTCCCCAGGTGGAGAAAATAAGCAAAGTCACATGACAGGCAGGTCACATGGCTAAAGTCAGTCCTTCTAGTGCCTCTGGGGAGGCAAAAAGGGAGAGAATTGCAGACTATGTATGAAGCCCGGGGAGTTGCTACTTGATGGGGGGGGGGGGGAAATAGTTTAAAGTGAAGCACCTTTTTTACATGTCCCCCTATTCTAAAACCACATTCATTGAACCAGTTCAGTGTGTTGCTCTCCTTTGCCCCAACCAGAGACTATTCTGAAAATGATTCTGCCCAATCACCTGGGCTTTCTCATGGCTGTGACTTGGTTTCACCATCGTACAGAGAAAGCAAAATGGCTGCTACAGCCTGTTCTTTGTAGGAAAAAATACAAACCAGCAAAAGAAAGACTCAGTGGGGCAGGAGGATTTTTTCCAGATTCTGCAGCACTGTAATAGGGTGTTGTTTAGTTCTTTGGAAACCATGGTAATGCGGAAATGAGTCATGCAGCCTGCTAGCTTTTTCACTCCAGACAGCAGGATCTTTGTGCAAGCTTCTGAGAGGGCTTTCTAGCTAGTTATCGCAATGGAAAGAAAGATCTGTAACAAAGCATGAGCCTCCCCAGACTCTCTCACCACCACACAAAGGTAAATGACAGGGTGATAGGAGCCCCTTCACCACCAATAGCATGGCTACTGGAGATCAGGCAGAATGTTTCCTAGTGTAGACACACCAAAGCTTATTTACATGAGCTTTGCTTATGCAGACTGCGTTCAGCCTGGTGTGACCAAGAATGGCAAGTTCCTTGTGTGTAGCTAGTTTACATAGACTTCCTGCACTTGCATGTCCACTGCAGCCACGTAAACAGTGCTCAGGCCTGGACCTTGAATGATGATATTATCACCTGTATTACAATTATGCCTAAGGCCCCAACCAAGGTCAGGGACCCATGCTTGCCATCTCTATTCAGGAACGTATCCCTAGGCAGGACAGCCCTTAAGCATGTCAAATGAGACTTAAGGACATGCCTTAAGTGCTGTCCCGAATAGGGTTACAGAGCCTGGATGTTGGACTCTACTAATTCATTTTTGTGGTGTACTAAAAACTGTACTAAAATTACCAACTATCACACATTAAGAGTAAAGTGTTTCCTAGTCCTGCTAGCAGGCTCTGTAGGGAAAGCATGTGATCTGGGTCTTCAGCAGTCAGTCTGCAAAGAGTCAGACTAAAGCAAGACAGGGGGAGTCATACCTCTCTGCCGTAGGGAGCAGCCTGCTTTGTCTCTCTCAGGTTTTTTTGGTTGTTGCTTGTAAGGGTTCTGGATTCTAAGAAATAAAGCCATGTTACATTGTAACCTTCCAAAAAGAGTGTTTTGTGTTTATATTTATCTTCTGTGTGTATGCTGTGAATGTAGACATTTTTATTTATTCAGATTTATAAAAATGTTAATTAAGGGCATTTATCCATACTCTCTAGGTGCCCTTGACATAACTGAAAATACACCCTAAGTGCAGCAGTACAATATAATATAAACCATCACAAGTAGCTCTTTTGGATTATATGCAGACATGCAGGTTAAAAATAAATGGGATGGGAATCTCTTGACAGTTAACATACTACAGATCCTACCCTGGACACATGATACCCATATGCAGTAAAGTACATTTAACCCTTCCTAAGAGGGACTCCAGCCAACAGCAGGTCTTTTGACTGCCAGTTCTCTGAGAAGTACCATGTGTCAGTTTAAGGGAAGTCTCAGGGATTTGTCACAGTAGTAACCCAGTGTCACTACGTTACCATGTCACCAGGAGAGTATTCTATGCTGCCTTCAAAGAGCCTTCAAATTCTATGCTGCTTTTGTCTTTCTAAAAAATACACAAATTGTCTGTCCCTTCCACCAATTATTACTTCTCTGCTGCTTACTTATATTTCAGGACACAGTAGTCAATTGTTCACATGCAGAGGCCAACACTGCAAGACATTCCAAAAGCATGAACGCTTTGTGCTCCAGATTGGTTTTACGCGGAATATTTTGCTGAGACAGAGCCAGATTGCAAGTTCCTTACTCACATGGGTATGATTTACTCAGCCAGTTAGACTCTACTGTTTTCATCTTTAAATAAAGAAAGATCCAGCTATCCCTGACCACCACATAACCTAGCCACCATTGGTTGACTTGTCTGTCCAATTATCATTTATTTGTAGCAATGGGGTCGAGAAAAATGCATTTGAGCATTGAAACACCCAGTCCGACAACTAAATTAAGGATTTATCTATATGGAGAAAATTGACTGGAATACCTATGCAGAATAAGAATGCCCACAAGTGGAGTTATTCTGAAACAGCTATTGTACTTTAAGTTCGCATACACCCTACCTGATTCTAGAATAGATTCCCCATATAGACAAGCCCTAAGCTAAGACCCTGGAAACCTTCAGAAAAATGTATCAAACTGCCTAGTGTTTTTAAAATAAGACTTATTACAAGTAAACCGCCCACAGCAGAATGGATGCAGGCTAAGAACTGTACTAAGTCACATAAAATAATTACCTGTCTCCTTCCGAAGCATGCCCACCAACTCTGTTTTTGCATAGACAAATGCTTTAGAAACATTATGTGTTGTATGGGCCTGTGGAGACGCAACTGGACCAGTACTGTTTGTTGTTCTTTGGTTTTTGTTTTTTTTAAGCAGTATCTTTATTCCTGTTTCTAAAGCTGCACACAACTCAAACCTTGCAGCTGGTTGTTAGAATGCCAAGGGGACTTAATCACGAGTTCACTGTGCTGCCGTGAGCAAAGAGAGTTGTTTAAAAGCAGTTCCTATGAGAGATTTATTCCTTGCAGATTTAAACAACTATCCCCAGAAAATTCGTTGCATCATCAAGAAATGAACCTAGATACAGGACCACAGCTCTGCCTGTAAGTAGCTTATTTGTTTCTCTGCCTGGAATAGTACTTAGCACATGGGTAGTACTAAATTACCTACAACTGTTATCAGATTATAGCAGCTAGAGAAACAGTTATAACTTTTAAAGTGATCGTATTCCAATAATAAACACAGAAGACGTGTAAATGATCCACAGAGATTCAGTGAATAAGATGCCTACCATTATGTAAGCGGGGGAATGGTCCCGCTATTGTGGGGAACTTTCCTGGCTTCTGCACTACCCCGGTGAAGTGGGCTAACGAAAGGATCCGAGTCCTCGCTCCCACTTCCTTTACCCAGAGGCCTCCCTGCCCTTGAGGACTCCCCTTCCACTCTCCTGTCTGGCAGAGTCCTCGTAAACCCCGACAAGGCTGGGCCCAGGATTCCTGGGGGGCTCGACCCCCAACCCTGCTGTGGTCACCTAGGACAGGGGCTAGGGTGTCCCCACTCCGGGGTACTCTCTTTGCACTGGGCACCTCCCTGACCCACTGATCATTTTATACAATTTAAAGCAAATACAAGTTATTTAATTAACAATTACTTTTAAAAAAGAATAAGGAAAAATGGAAAAGGTTAAAGGAAACACATCACCCTGCTCTGAGGCAGGGAATATCACAAGCAGTGTCTCTGGAACGTCAGGGCAGTTCACAGTCTGTTCCTTGTAGGTCCCGGGCCTCCTTCTCAGGCCCTGGCTGTGCTGCAGGGACGCTGTGGGTTGGACACTTGCTCTGGCGGTGGCCACACGCTCTCAGGCTCTAGGTGGCAGGACCCTTCTTCCCAGCGTCGCCCCCGCCCTGTCAGGGTTACGATCCCCCTCCAAGTCTGGCCTGCAAGGCCTCTTGGCTGAGGTATCTCCCTGCGCTGGGCCCACTGCCAGGGTCCCCCTCACTCTCCCCAGCTGCTCACCGCACCCAGCTCCGGACTGCTCCAGCCCCAGCTCCAGCTCCACTCTGCCTCAGCACGGCTGCTGCTGCTGCTCTGCCTCCAGCTCCCTGGGCTGCTTCTCTGGCCCCTCTGGCTCTGGTTGCTACAGCTCTGCTCCCAGGGCAGGTCTGCTCTGCAGGCTGCTTCTGTAACTCTGCTTTGGGGCTGCAGCTCTGCTCCCAGCAACTTAGCTCAGGCCCCTCTCTGTCCTGGCTGTGCTCTGGCTTTGGGGCTGCAGCTCTGCTCCCAGCTCAGGATCTGCTCTCCCTGGGCTTTGTCTCTGGCTCTGTGGCTGCGCCTCTGGCCCCTCTGGATCTGGCACGGTTCTGCTCTCCAGCTCAGCTTGGGCCCCTGCTTTCTCCTTAGCTCGGCCCCACTCAGTCTGACCCAGGCAATTCCAGCTCACACGGAGGACGGGACCTCCCTGGCCTCCTGACCCTCTGATTAGCCTGCCCGCCCTGTCAATCAGGCTGATCTGGAGCATTGGCCTCTCCCCATTGTTCCTGGGGACTGTCAGTCTCAGGCTCCTGATTTGCCATCGACCCTTCCCCTTTTAGTACTGGGAGCTAGCCAACCAAAACACCCCCACTGAATGTTAGTAAGGGGGCAACAGTCCCCTTACATATACAATAGGTAAGTTATTGATTAAATATTCCTTAAATAGGTAGGTGCAGTTTGGGTCCTCTAGTTCTTTGTATACTTTATTATTAATATCAATTATTTGTATTACTGTAGCATCTAGAAGCACAGTCACATTATGCTAGGCACTGTACAAACACAAAACAAAAAAGACACTTGTCTTTCTCTCTGAAGCACAATTATGGGAGATAATACTTTGCATGTGTATAGTGCATTTTATCCAAAGGTTTCAGAGTGCCTTTCAATAATTAATTTGGCCTCACAATGCCAGAGAGGAGTAATTATGGCCATTCCAAAAATGGGGAAACTGAGGCACAAACAGGGTTAAGTGACTTGCACATGGCCACACAGCAAGTCAGCGAGTCATGTTTGCCTTCAGAGCTGTTTGTGCTGGAGACTGTAGTGTACTGTAAAAGAAAATAGACCAGTTCTTCTGCTACTGTAAGTCAGCATAGCTGTGTTGGAGCCAATGGAGCAACACCCATTTACACCAGCTAGGAATATGGCCCTGTGTGTGCATGCAGTGGATTACATCAACCAGCCCATGAGTTTGTGGGTGGAGAAATGGGATCTCAATTTGCAGCAATTTGCTGACAGGATTCATCTTTAGAGGTACTGATTTATATTGATTAACCTGGCCCAGATATTTATTTGCTAGAGATGTTACCACTTACGGACTAATCAAATGGATTTGGAAATCCTTCAGAAATATTCAGGAAGCAAGGAAAATCCCCTACTTAGACAGCATGCTCAGCAGAGATCATGAACTCTAAAACATTAATTATCAGCATCACGAATGGCTGGTGCTATTAGATGTAGTTTGCTTGAGGAATCACAGGCTAATTGCATTTTCTTTTTGATCAAATGGAATGCCAAGGGCTTGGCTTTGCAACAGTCATGTGTTTGTTGGGAAATGTTCCTAGCTAGAACAAACTGTTCTGTGCCTGTAAAAGTTGAATGACTTCCCAGCAAGGACTTTCCCTGCCCTCCCCTTCCCCTCGTCACGCCTCTATATATTTTGGACTATCAGTTACCTAATAAAATGCACTGTTTGCCTCTATCAGCACCTTGGAGAGCTTTGGCGAACTTCCCCGTGACCTGTGGATTTCATAAACTCCTGCTTTGCATTAAAACACAAGAATATTCAACTATAAGCATTTACCCGACCATTCAGACTAACTGCATGAGCATTCTCTTGTGCTGTTTCAGTGCTACTCTTATATCAACAAGATCAGAGCTTCATCACCCTGATTCTTTATTGAAAAGTCCTCCAGCATTTTACAGAAGAGGAGAAGCCCTTCAAGGAGCTCGGTTTAAAACTAGAATTTAACAGAGAATTAGGCATCTGGTATAGAATTTATAGGACAGTTTAAGAAACCTATAGAAAAGAGTGGGAACCTATTTGATTTAGACCTTGTCAACAAATGGTAAAGATGTTTTTTATATGACAGGCACAAACAATCAAAAATCTCAGCTAGTTTAAAACTCACAGCCGGCCACCTTGGAGAACATCTCCAATTCTGCAGTTCTTCTCCAGCAAGTCTCCCATTGATTCTATGGGACTGAACCCTTTACACCCGATTTTCATTTTTAGTAAGGTTCCTTTTTCACTGCTTTGGCAAAGGGGCCTTAGTGTAAATGAGAAATCAGGCCTTAAGTTTCTACATGTAAGTTACTTGATATAAATGGACATTAGAATAGTATTTGGTTATTTGGACAGGAGTAATCTATGTGTGCTAATGGCCAAATGGATCTTCTTAGAATCAATGGCCGTGTCCAAAAGACGACAAATAGATTTTGCTGGATCGGCCCCTCATAATTTTCCTAACATTTCTTTTCCCTTTTGTTTACAGCCGCAGAGGTTCCTGGAAGCCTGCTCTCATTTTCCTTCTCCTCTGAGTATGTACATGCTACACAAGCCAATGGCATTTACTCGTGTGCTTTACCATATGCTGATGCATGCAGTGTGAATGCCTATATAGGAGTTGGAATAAAAACTATGGGATTTCAGTGGCAATTTAAGCAGTTAGAAAGAAATGACCTCAGTATTTGGGTCATTCACTATTTCGCTTCTGAATTCATTTCACAGTTAGTTTAATGTAGATTATAGATTAATAGATGATAAAACCAGCAGGGATCATTGTGATCATCAAGTCTGACCTCTTGTATAACACAGGCCATAGGACTTTTTGAATTAATTCGTGTTAGAACTAGAGCATCTCTTTTATGTTTGGCTTACACAACTCCCTCAGCAACCAAGCATCAGTGAATCAATCTGAGTCCAATTTCTCCACTGCCTTGCACCTGTGTCATCATCTATGCCTGTGAAGCTGGGTGCAAGCTGCTGCCATTAATTTGGTGGCATTTTATACATGTTCACTTTGCCCAGGGACACAAGAGGTAAAGCATCATAGGGAAAAAAAATCAAATCATCTACAGTGTAGAACTTCTGGTTCCATTTTTTAACTAAATCTTATTTAAAATATTTGTTTACGTAGGTGAAGGAGGGGGATTTTTATTTTGTTTCCAGCTGCAATTATGAAAGGGTTTACTTTAGTGTTACGGGAACAGTTGCCGTCTGGAAAATTCAACCACTCCAGATGGCCACTGGAGCATTTAACTCTTTTGGAGCCTGGGTGACCAAAATCAGTTCTCTGGGCCCAAAGCATTCAGACACAACATATAGTAGTCAACAGAAATGGGATTTTCTTTGTTTCTTTATACGATAAAACCTGGATAAAGCATGTGCATTTTTCAATCTGATAATAAAACTGGTCACCGATGAATAGGCTCCACAGGGTACACACTCAGCTTGCTATCATTTTATTTATCTTTCTATCCATCCATCCATAGGGGTAGGTTTACTGGATGTGTACTAGCTCCTAGTAGTTCTTGCTTTATTTGCCTTCTGGGTTTTGAGCCTTTATGGTTCACATTTTCAAGCTTTCCGCCATAACCATGAGAGCTACAAAAGGGTAATCTTTTTTTTAAATGAATCATAGAATCATAGAATATCAGGGTTGGAAGGGACCTCAGGAGGTCATCTAGTCCAACCCCCTGCTCAAAGCAGGACCAATCCCCAATCCCCAATTTTTGCCCCAAATTTTGAAAGTGGAGATTCTCACATAATCACATGACTCCAGGAGCTTGAGCTTTAAGAAAAATGCCGAATATCATGAGACAAGTCACAAGAGTTGGCAACCTCCACAAAGCTGTAACTGAGGGAAGAATCTGCTCCACAATAACAGGTCAATGCCCATTTGCAATGAAGAGAAACAATCTGGAAAAAGACAAACAGATCCTGGTTAGGGAGGGGTCGCTAGCACACGGGAGTGGGAGTCATGGTTTCTCTGTTATCCTGGCAATCACCAAGCTTCATGCAGATGACCCTCTGCATTCACAAACTCTGACATCTCTCCACTGAGCTGTTTTGTTTTCTGCAGCACTACAAATCCTGCTTTTGAGTAATATGGAATCCTCAAGAATTGCAGGGGCGGGGGGGAATCATTCCGGCACAGGACTGCAGAAAGTCTGTGCAAATTTCCAAAACAGCAGTGTTACCAACTCATGATTTCTACCAAGAGTCTAACAATATTTGATGTTTTACTTAAAACCCCCGCTCCTGTGAGGAGAACCTCAGCACTCTCTTCTTTTTCTTTTTTTTTTTTTTTCTTTTTTTTAAAGTGGGTCCTTTGGTAGTTGCAGAGAAAATCTTGAAGACATGAGCCAAGTACACCCCACCATCTCAAAAAACAGAAGGCAAACAAAGAGAATGCAACATTTAAAATCTCATGATTTTAAAGCTAATTTCGGGATTCTTTTCAGACCTCACTCTGGGTTGTTGAGCATTTTGGATTGGCCATACTGTAAAAGGCCCTGTGCACAGGAGTGGTTTTTCTCCCTAGGTGTGAAGAAAGCTCTGCACAGGGATCAGCTGGGACTCCACATTCAGCTTTCCTTAGGGAAGATGTGCATCAGCCAAACAAGTTATTGGGCTCAATAAGGAGGTTGCAGAGTGAAATTTAATGGCCTGTGATATACAGGAGGTCAGACTAGACCGGTGATTCTCAACCAAGGGTACGTGTCAACCAAGGGTACAGCGGTCTTCCAAGCAGGGCCGGCTCTAACTTTTTTACCGCCTCAGGCAAAAAGGAAGAGCGCTGCCCCACCGTACACCCCCCCGCGAGCGCCGCGCCGCCGTACCCCTCCCGCGAGTGCCACGCAGCCAAACCCCCCCCAGCGCCGCGCAGCCGAAATCCCTGGCCCCTCAGCACCACGCACCCGAAGCCCCGCCCCTGAGCGCCACGCAAGCCCCCGCCCCCCCAGCGCCGCGCTGCCCGAAGCCCCTGCCCCCCCTCCGAGCGCTGTGCCGCGCCGCACCAAGCCCCTGCCCCCCCTCCGAGCGCTGTGCCACGCCGCACCAAGCCCCCGCCCCCCCCTCCGAGTGCCGCGCCAACCCCCAGCCCCCCCATCCGAGTGCTGCGCCGCCCGAAGCCCCACCTCCCCCAGCGCCGCGGAAACAAAAAAAAACCCTCCAGCGCTGCCCCTACGAACCAAAAATAAATAAATAAATAAATAAATAAATAAAAACCCGAGCGCCGCCCTGCCCCAAGGTGCTGCCCCAAGCACGTGCTTGGTGGGCTGGTGCCTGGAGCCGGCCCTGCTTCCAGGGGGTACTCAACTCATCTAGATCAGTGGGTTGCAGCCCCCGGGGGAGTCATGGGACAGCTTTGGGGGGGTTGCAAGTGCAAGGCCAACAGTAGAGGGTGGCAAGCAGGGAAAATGCCTGGGGTTTCACACCATAGGGAACCCCACAAAGTTAAGTTATATTCTTCAGCCCCACTGCCTGGGGCTCAGGCTTCAGACAAGGCTCACAAGTGAAAGACAGGCTCTCAAGCATCACACTGAAATGTAAGTACAATATTTATAGTGCAATGGATTTATTTGATCATTAGAAGGTAAAAATGAGAGAGAGTCCGCCATTTTTCAGCAATAGCGCGCTGGGACGCTTCTGTATTTTTATGTCTGATTTGGTAAGCAAGTTGTTTTTAAGTGAGGTGAAATTTGGGGGTACACAAGCCAAATCAGACTCCTGAAAGGGGTACAGTTGTCTGGAAAGGTTGAGAACTACTGGGCTAGATGATTCCTTCTGGCCTTAAACTGTGGAATCTATTAATTTAAAAGGTGGGGGGCAGGGAAGGAGGTCAGGTCATGAGAACCTCTCAGTGCTTCATTTTAGCCATGTGTATAATTAAGAGTGTGATAGCCACAGGGGCTGCCAGGCTTAGAATACTTGGAAAGGTTTGAATGAAGGGGAAATGCGTTAAAGTGCAAAGCGTTATCTTCCCAAGGCTTTATGATGAAGAGCAAGGAAGAAAATATCACAAAAACTAATTTGACATAGGCTCTTTTAATTAGACTATGACTCAGAGTTTCTAGGGAAATAGAAATCCTGTTTTATAGCTGTCCTAAAAAGGAAGACACTGATTTTTGCTACCAGATAGACATGCCATTTAAAATCCAATAGTGAGCAGGTACCCAGAATTGTTTTCCTCCAACCCAGCCCTGTAATAATTCACAATTAGATATCTGTACTCCCTCTCAAGGTGGCATATTGCCCACTCCCAGCAAGGCTGAATCTGGAGAATGTTCAGACGGGAGATCGTCAAGGAAAACCTAGGCAGGGCCGGCACCAGGCAACCAAGCTGGTGCTTGGGGCGGCACCTGGAGGGGGGCGGCGCGGCGCTCGGGCCGCCGGGGAGAGCGGGGCCACAGCCGGGCTCGCCGCCCTCCCCCCGGCGTTCTGGCCGCCCTCCCCCCGCGCCCTCCCCCCGGCTGCCGGGGGGGAGAGCCGAGCCCCAGCCGGGGCTCGCCGCCCTCTCGCCGCCCTGCCCCCGGCGCTCTGGCCGCCGGGGGGAGAGCCGAGCCCCCGCCGGGGCTCGCCGCCCTGCCCCCGCCGGGGCTCGCCGCCCTGCCCCCAGCGCTCTGGCCGCCGGGGGGGGCGGGAGAGCTGAGCCCCCGCCGGGGCTCGCCGCCCTCCTCCCAGGGCTCCGGCCGCCCTCCCCTCTGGCGCCCTCCCCCCGGCCGCCGGGGGGAGAGCGGAGCCCCCGCCGGGGCTCCCCACCCTCGCCCCGGGGCTCCGGCCGCCCTCCCCCCGGCGGGAGAGCGGAGCCCCCGCCGGGGCTCGCCGCCCCCCCGGCTCCGCCCCCCCCCCCCCGCGGGGGGGGGGAGGGGCGGAGGCTTTTTTGCCTGGGGCGGCAAAAAAGCCAGAGCCGGCCCTGAACCTAGGGCAGGGGTCGGCAACGTTTGGCACGCGGCTCGCCAGGGTAAGCACCCTGGCGGGCCGGGCCAGTTTATTTACCTGCTGACGCGGCAGGTTCGGCCGATCGCGGCCCCCACTGGCCGCGGTTCGCCGTCGTGGGCCAACGGGGGCGGTGAGAAGCCACGGCCAGCACATCGCTCGCCCGCGCCGCTTCCCGCCGCCCCCATTGGCCCGGGACGGCGAACCGCGGCCAGTGGGGGCCGCGATCGGCCGAACCTGCCGCGTCAGCATGTAAATAAACTGGCCCGGCCCGCCAGGGTGCTTACCCTGGCGAGCCGCATGCCAAACGTTGCCGACCCCTGACCTAGGGTATGGCATTGGTGATTCAATAGAGGTTACGTATCATTGTTTATTGTTGTTATTATTATTAAAATAACTAGCACTATATAGCACTCTTCAAAGTGCTTTACAAAAGGAATTAAGTATCATTATCCCCATTTTACAGATCAGGAAACTGAAGGGACTTGACAAAGGCCAGTGGCAGAGGCAGGACTAGAATCTTGGTTTCCCCGTCCCAGTCCAGTGTTCTATCCACTAGACAACACTGCCTTCTTAAGCACTATTAGTCAGCTGTTGTGTTTCACCCTACAGGTAGGTGAAATTATTATTTGTGTATTTATAAGGCCATATTCCGTCAGAGCACTATGGATCTGCAACTGCCAGGAACCTTTTGGAGTGAGTGACTCCAAATTTGACTTTCTGCAATCCCACAGAAAGGTCACTTTGCAGAAATTTACAACACGGGAAAGGATGGGGCCTACAGGTCGGGTTCTGTGGTTGCCTTCCCCACACCTACATAAACAATAAAGCCAAAGTTCAAAGTCACTTTGGCTTGGGCAAGCCCCTTCTCCCCCATGCCTTAGTTTTTCCACCTGTAATAATAATACTGACCTCCTTTGTAAAGTGATCTTTGAGATCTCTGAATAAAAAGCACAATTAAAAAAAAAACTAGGTGTTGTTATTATTAAAGGGGTGAACTTAGCTTCTAACTCCGAGTCTGTGTGCTTTGATGAGAACAGGGTACGGATTCAGCCTGTGCGGAACCACTAGACAGCAACCCAGCACAACTTGCCAAGTAATGAGCTTTTCTCACACTGTAAGAATAACAATTCTCACACCAGTGCGCTGAGTGTGTTCTTAATTCCTTCCCGGGTGCCCCAAAACAATGCAAGTAAGTTAACAATGGAAAGGTTGCAAGCCCGTCCCTAAGGGATCTACATGAGCAAGAACTTAAATCAATGAATTAAAAGGTAAATTTACAAAAAAAAAAAAAAATGATTAGGCCTCCAACTACTTCCATTCAGTGCTTTCCTTTTCTACTGTACCTGCAGTACCAAAAGAGCCAGAGACCTCATTCATCTGCCACCGATTCCAGTTAAAATAAAACCGCTGAATGATGGAAAGGATCAATCCACACACAACCATGTTCCATCCTGTTTAGCTTTCACAACTACAGGGTACAGCCAATATTTTTTAGCTTTGCTTCAGGGCAAACAGCCTGTTAATGTTTTTTTGTTTTGTTTTGTTTTGTTTTTGTATTGTTTATGGACTTGTACTTCCTGGAGCATTAATGGATTTCATTCTTATCTAATGCATTTTGTAGCTATCACTTTTTCTGGCTTTGTTTTGGTAACTTCAAGAAAGAAAAAAAAAGACTACTCAGTGCTTATAGCGTTTTTCATGTTCAGAGCACTGTACGAACAAATCCTCAAAACACTGTGGGAGGCAGGTTAGTGAGCAGTAAGTATTACTCATTCATATAGTCCATAGAAACTGGAATGCTGCCCTGGCAATGAGGGATGAGGAATCTCCCTGCAAAGGTGGAGGAGAAGAAACCATGTACATCCAAGGCTGGGGATGGGGGGGGCGCCATGGCCACCACTCCCTAGAGGAAATGGTGGTGGTCAGTGACTCCCTTCTAAGGGAGAAGGAAGCATCCATGTACCAGGAGGATCTGGCATCCCAGGAGGTGTACTGCCTATCAGGGGCCCATATCTGAGACATTACAGAATGATTGCCGACCCTCTGGCTACTACCCCATGGGAACACTAATGAAACCCTGCAGAGTATGACCCTGAGCAGATCAGAAGTGACTACAGGGCTCTGGGAGGGAGGGTGAAGGAGTTGGGGGCACAGATGGTGTTCTCATCTGTCCTTCTGGTCAAGGGTAGGGGCCCAGGCGCATCCTGCAGATGAATGCATGGCAGAGCAGATGGTGTTGCTAGGAGGGCTTTGGCTTCCTCGATCATGGGATGCTGTTCCAAGGACTGCAGAGCGGAGACAGGGTTCACCTAGCAAAGAAGGGGAACGGTATCTTCAGATACAGACTGGCTAACCTAGCGAGCTGGGCTTTAAACTAGGTTAGATGGGGGCAAGACATAAAAAGCCCACAGTTCAGTCCAAAACAGAGACCTACGTGGACGGTTGGAATCTGGGGAAAACATGGACAATCACAGCAGGGACAAAGGAAAGACAAGAAGGAATACAGAGGGACGATCTACTGAACATCTTAGATATCTGTATACTAGGGCAGGAAGTAAGGGGAATAACCAGGAAGAAATAGAAATACAACTGAATAATCACAATCATTACACAATCAGCAGACCAGATGGGATCATTCACATGACTAGAATAATGGTATAGAAGGCCAGGCAGAGGAAAAAAGGGAGTAGTTGCTTTGTGTATCAAAGATGTATACACCTGCACTGAGGTTGAGATAGAAGTGAGAGACAGATCTGTTGAAAGCCTCGGAGTAAGAATAAAAGGGTAAAAAACAAGGGTCATGGTAGGGGTCTATTATAGTCTATCTAACCAGGAAGAAGAGGTAGATGAGGCTTCCCCCCCCCCCCCAATAGCTAACAAAATCATTCACAGCACTGGACTTGGTGGTGATGGCGGACTTCAACTACCCAGACATCTGATGGGAAAATAACACAGCAGGGCACAGATTATCCAACAAGTTCTTGGAATGTATTGGAGACACCTTTTTATTACAGAAGGTGGAGAAAGCGCCTTGCGGGGAAGGCTGTTCTAGATTTGATTCTGACAAATAGGGAGGGACTGATCAAGAATTTGAAGATGGAAGGCAGCTTAGGTGAAAGTGATCATGAAATGACAAGTCCATGATTCTAAGGAATGGTGGGAGGGAAAACAACAGAATAAAAACAATGAACTTCAAGAAGGCAGACTGTAGCAATCTCAGAGAATTGATAGCTAAGATCCCATGGGAAGCAAGTCTAAGAGGAAAAAAATGTTCAGTACAGCTGGCAGTTTTTTAGAGAAAGATTATTAAGGGTACAAGAGCAAGCTATTCCAATGCATACTACACTTCTTATCTTTCATAAGAGACCACCGTGGGTTAATCAGGACATCTTCAATCAACTAAAACTCAAAAAAGAGTCGGGTGAAAGGTCAAATGACAAAGGATGAATATAAAAAAACAACACAAGCATGTAGGGACAGAATTAGAAAGGCACAAAATGAGATTAAACTAGCTAGGGACACAAATGGTAACAAGATAGCATTCCAATACATATATTAGAAACAAGAGGAAGACCAAGGACAGCATAGGCCCATTACTCAATGAGGAAGGAAAAACAATAACAGAAAATGCAGCAATGAGCGAAGTGTTAAATGCCTTTTTTGTTTCAGTTTTCATAAAAATGGTTATCGGTGATCGGATGACTAACAGTGAACATCAGTATAAATCAGGGGTTCTCAAGCTGGGGGTCACGACCCTTCAGGGGGTCATGAGGTTATTATGTAAGGGGTCGCGAGCTGTCATCCTTCAGCTGACCCAAACCCCGTTTTGCCTCCAGCATTTATAATAGTGCTAAATATAAAAAAAATATTTTTAATTTATAAGGGGGGGGGGGGTCGCACTCAGAAATTTGCTGTGTGAAAGGGGTC
Organism: Emys orbicularis; assembly: GCF_028017835.1. Classification (NCBI taxonomy): domain Eukaryota; kingdom Metazoa; phylum Chordata; order Testudines; family Emydidae; genus Emys; species Emys orbicularis. The sequence continues at coordinate 140,134,587 of NC_088684.1, forward strand.
ACCAATACAAAAGTTTGATAACCACTGGTATAAATGATGTAGGATCCGAGGCTAAAATAGGAAAAGAACAAGTTAAGAATCACTTACAAGTTAGATGTCTTCAAGTCAGCAAGGCCTGTTGAAATACATACTAATATACTTAAGGAACAGGCTGAAGAGATCTGTGAGCCGTTACCAATTATCTTTGCGGAATCATGGAGGATGGGAGAGACCCCAGAGGACTGGAAAAGGGCAAATATAGTACCTAATATAAAAAAGGGGAATAAGGACAATCCGGGGAATTATAGACCAATCAGTTTAACTTCAGTACCAGGAAAGATAATGGAGTAAATAGTCAATCAATTTGTAAGCACTTAGAAGATAATGAGCTAATAAGTAACAGTCAACATGGAATTGTCAAGAACAAATCATGACAAACCAACCTAATATCCTTCTTTAGCAGGGTAACAAGCCTTATGCATAGAGGGGCAAGCAGTAGATGTGATTTATCTCAACTTCAGTAAGGTTTTTGATATTGTCTCACATGACCGTCTCACAAACAAATCAGGGAAATATGGCTTAGGTGAGCTTACTGCAAGGTGGGTGCACAATTGGTTGGAAAAACATACTCAGAGTGTAGTTACCAATGGTTCACAATCAAGTTGGGAAGGGCATATCAAGTGGAGTCCCGAAGGGATCTGTCCTGGGTCTGGTTCTTTTCAATATCTTCATAAATTATTTGGATAATGGCATAGACAGTACACTTATAAAGTTTGCAGACAATACCAAGCTGGGAGGACAGGATTAGAATTCAAAATGATCTTGACAAATTGGAGAAATGGTCTGAAATAAATAGGATGAAATGCAATAAGGACAAAGGCAAATAATTATACTTAGGAAGGAATAATCAAAATGGAAATGACTGCTTAGGAAGAAGTAGTGCAGAAAAGGTTCTGGGGGTTATAGTGGATCACAAACTAGATATGAGTCAACAATTTTAAACTGTTGCCAACAAAAAAAAAAAAAAAAAACCATCATGCTGGGATGCATTAGCAGGAGTGTTGTAAGCGATACATGAGAAATAATTCTTCCACTCTACTCAGCACTGATAAGGCCTCATCTGGAGTAGTGTGTCCAGTTCTGGGCACCACCCTTCAGAAAAGATGTGAACAAATGGGAAAAAACTCCAGAGGAGAGCAACAAAAATGATTAAAAGATCTAGCAAACAATGACTTACGAGGAAAGATTGAAAACATTGGGTTTGTTTAGTCTGGAGAAGAGACAACTGAGGCAGGACCTGATAACAGTATTTGAGTACATAAAAGATTGTTGTAAAGAGGACGAATAATAAATTGTTTTCCTTAACCACTGAGAACAGGACAAGAAGTAATAGTCTTAAATTGCAGCAAAGGAGATTTAGGTTAGATGTTAGAAAAAACTTCTTAACTGTAAAGGTTGTTAAGCAGTGTAACAAATTACCAAGGAAGGTCGTGGAATCTCTGTCACTGGAGGTTTTTAAGAACAGATTAGACAAACACCTGTCAGGGATGATCTAGATAATACTTATCAGAGGGGTAGCCGTGTTAGTCTGAATCTGTAAAAAGCAACAGAGGGTCCTGTGGCACCTTTAAGACTAACAGAAGTATTGGGAGCATAAGCTTTCGTGGGTAAGAACCTCACTTCTTCAGATGCAAGACACTTCTTGCATCTGAAGAAGTGAGGTTCTTACCCACGAAAGCTTATGCTCCCAATACTTCTGTTAGTCTTAAAGGTGCCACAGGACCCTCTGTAGATAATACTTGTTACTGCCTCAGTGCAAAGGACTGAACTAGATGACCTATCGAGGTCCCTTCCAGCCCTACATTTCTAGAATTCCATTTTACTGATGGGGAAACAGAAGCAGGGAGGTTAAGTGATTTGACAAAGGCCACAGAAGGAGCCACTGTCAGAGCTGAGATTAGGTTGAGTATCAGGAACAGTTTCCTAATGGAGAGATCTGTAAGACTGTAAAATAGCCTCTGGTTACAAGTTCCATCCCAAGAGACATTTGAAATTGGACTGTTCAAAACAACGAAAAAATACATTTCAGGGTACAAACCTGCATTGGACACAGAGGCTTAACTTCTATGATAAAAATACAAGCTGTTTCAATACAGTGAAAGAAAAAGCAATGTTTTTCATTTAATTGGTGTTTCTCAACAACATTTTATTGCTATAGTTTGGAGCTAATAATTAGGACAATTAATAATTTGCATTTATAAAATTATAGCACCATCGATCAAAGCACTTTACAATTATTAGAATTTTAGGATCTAGTCTACAGACCTTGAAAAATCCCCATCGACTTCAGTGTGCTTAGGATTGGGGTTCTAAGAAGGTTTTCCCATCTCCCAAGTGTTTTACAAACATGATAGGCCAGAACCTCAGCTGAAGCCAATGGAATAACACTGATTTATATGCATGGAAGATCTGGCCCATTAAAATTAATTCTAAACATCCCTGCGAAGTACAACTGATGACATATTTCCGCTGAAGGTACCCCCCCCCCAAAAAAACCCCACAAAATCTATTGAAAAATACTGGAAAACAAGACATGTGGGATCACGTGACTGCAGCACATTTGCACCAAGGATGAATTTGGCCTCCTAGCATCGGAAACAACCATCCAGTCCAACATGCCTTCACTTGTTGACCTTAATCACACTCAACCCTTAAAATTGCCTTCTACTCCGGAAATAAATATTGACATCAGTACTGTATATTCAAATTCAAGCAATGCAAAGTGCATCCCATTTTCATGGCAGGCAGCATTTATCCTGTTGAACTTAATCTTGTCAGAAGGATAAACATATACGTGGCACGGTACAACCGAAATCCTCTTACATTCTGTGATCTCTCTCTCTCTCACTCAGACTACCCCAGAGTCAAACCTAATTATTTTGCTTCCTATTCATAAAGGGTGAAAGTCACCCTTCTGCAAAAGGACAGCAAGGGCCTATACATCAATTCAATCCCCGCTTATACCCTCAGAATTGGACATAAGTGAGAGTTGATTACACCAGGATGTGCAGTTATGCTTGTTTCATTTGCAAAATGTGTAGCTGAACACAGGTTAAATTGAACAAGTGAAACTTTATTAAACCATGTGGACGGCTCTGTCCACATGGCTGAGTTGCTTTCAGCCTAACTCCCTGGTACCCCACATTCCCTGTTCCCCTGGTGTCCCATCAATAACAGTCCCTCCAGAAAACATGGGCCCTCTGACTCCAGTTCCACTGATTATGATACAGAAAGTGACTCCAAAAAGTGACACTAAAAATTGTGGCCTTTCATATGGGCTTTCACTTTCTTCTGATCACATTTCCTCAGTTTACAAGTGGTTTCCTCCCCCGCAGTTGCTGGTGCCACAAACTCATTCTGAAACTAGAAGTCACGCTGAGTTCTTTCTGGCTTGACCATCGCCAAAAATAACAAAAGATTCCACAATCAGGATGGAGTTAATTATTCGGTTGATGTGTGGAGCAGAGTAGAAACCACCTGTGTTTATCAGAAGGGATAATAGAAGTAAAGAACAGGAATAAAAATCTGTGTTGCCAACTCTCGTGATTTTATCATGAGTCATGTGATTTTTAATGTTTTTCTAATGGCCAAGCTCCTGGGGTCAAGTGATTACATGAAAATCTCATCTCAGCTTCCCTGTTTAAATATTTAGATATTCTTAGAGCTAGACATTTTTTCCTAAATACTGGAATAAGTTACCAAGGGAACAGGTTTCAGAGGGGTAGCCGTGTTAGTCTGTATCAGCAAAAACAATGAGGAGTCCTTGTGGCACTTTAGAGACTAACAAATTTATTTGGGCATAAGCTTTCGTGGGCTATAACCCACTTCATCAGATGCATGGAGTGGAAAAATACAGTAGGCAGGTATAAATATACAGCACACTACCAAGGGAACTTTGTCAAAACCTTCCCAGGCTTGTCTCATAATACAGTCTTCATACATGTTAACAAGGCCTGCAGACAAAATACACCTTTATCTCACACCCTTCCCAGTTGAAAACTTCTCACTGTCACCTGCTGTTGTTTGCACCAGGGCCTGTTGGTGGTGGTGAAGACTTACAATGACTTCAGTGACATGCTTTGGAATCCCTATGTCTGTCAGCATCCTCCAAAGACAGTATCAAATGCTTCTGAGTAGTCAATGAAGCATGGTCAATGGGTGACTGTATTTACTGCATTTTTCAATGATGCGACGGGTAGTTGCGATTTGGTCACATGTGCCTCTTTCCTCACAGAAACAAGCTTATTGTGGTGGTAGTTCTGCTTTTATTCTTCGTTTCATGCTATCCTAGATTATGTAGAATAGAACTTTGCTCACATGCGATATCAGGGAGATGAGATAACAGTTACTACTACTACTAACCCACATATTTGCATAGAAAAGCTTGGAAATGATCTGAGCATACCCTAACAGCTCAGGAACCAGAAAGTGAAGCAGTACTCAAAGCTGTTGGGTTTTTTTAATGTGATTTTGACTCATGATTTTTGAATGGTTAGGCTTGGCAGTACTGCAAAATTTTGGTTTTGTTAATAAAGTAGATCATTATAAGATCTGCACAGATCAGCTCTGTTGAGCAGAAAGATACCATTTTCACTCGGGCCTGATGCAAAGCCCTCTGAAGTCAAAATCAATTTCCTGGGCTTCACACTGATCAGTTATAAATCAAGGCGGGCAAATAACTGATCTTCCGGTTCAGCCAAGCAAATCAGAAAAAAGAAAGTCCAGAAACAAAAAAAGTTCCATTCTGTTCCAAAAATTGTTTGGAATTGATCAGTAAATCTGAAATGTATCACCTGGGAGATAGATGTGGGTTCAAACCCCTATCATCCCAGGTGAGTGACTATAGAGTCATTCTCTCTCTTTGGCCCAGTGAATACTTAAGTATATATAAAAATGGAACAGCTTCTGCACTTCCACATCCCAGGAAAATGCTCTAAACCACTGGGCTGAAGGTTATAAAGTGGGCTGAATGGAGACACACATACACACACACACCCTGAAAAATGTTCTACAACTGCAACTATTTGGGTCACATTCGCGAATAATTTTGGGTGGACAGACACTGCATTTTTTGGCAAATAAGGTATTTGTCTGAAAAATGTTGCCAATCCGTAGTTTGAAGTCTCAGTTTTTAAACACAGTTGGCTAGAAGAAAGAGACTGGGATGAGATGCAAAGATCTTCCTATGTCTACATTTTGAGTATTTGGGCCCTGATCCTCCACCCAGAAGTTAATTGCAAGATTCCCATGCGCTTCAGTAGGCACTGGATCAGGCCCTTGCTGACTAAAGATGATTGGACTCAGTAAATGTGTCAAAATTCCATCTCAGACTATCTCCAATCTAATTCAGTTTCCTCTGCTTTTGGATTTCAGAGATCAGTGAAATGCGCAGTCTTGTGGATGAGACATAAAAATCAAAGTCCGAACCATTGTGGTTACTAATAGCTTCCGTAATAGTAGAGGTGTTAGCCACAATATCTGGCCTAAATTCCCACTTGAATAATAGCAATTTGCTGCCTTAGTTAACCCTGGGCCGCTGGTTTCAGGAGGATACATCCATCTTGATATCATATGTTGATAACCAGTTCCCATATTTCACCCACAGCGGTGGTTGTTTTTCAATCGTAGATGTAGGGAAACCAAAGTATGATTTGTGAAATATTATGTATTTTCATGCAGAGCAGTTTGTTAGGCTTGTGACATAGTTTGGGAGTCCTCTGACGTGAAATAAGCGCTATAAATGCTGTATTATATACTCTAGAGAGATACATAAATGTATGTTTGTATACATGTGGAAGTAAAGGTGACATATTTATGTGCACAAACTAAAATCCCCTAATATTTATAGAGTATTTATTTATATATGTATTTATAGTCAATAAATATTAAAGGATTTGTTTTGGTTTGTGCACATAAAAATATCACTTGTACTTCTAAGAGATTTAAAAATGGATACAGTCATATATTACTTTGCATAATAATAAAAATCATGTTTTGCTGCAAAATGGACCCAAAATATTTATTTTTATTTTTTTGGTTGGCTCATTTTGCGTTTTATATTGTTCATTGTTTGGGTTTTCCTACAAAACTAACGTTTATCTATTGTAAGACATGGGAGAATTTCTATTAAGAGAACAGCTGGTTGGAAAAAAGGAAATTTCCATCCTGCAGAAAATTCCAATATTTCAGAATTGGTTTTCACTCTGAATTGGAACCATAAACCCAATTTTTTTTTCCACAAAAATTGAAATTCTGAAAAAAATCTGATTTGGAAACATGGAAAAGTTTCATTTTATCAAAACAATATAAATATTAAATACGATGTTAAAAATAGTTACACTGTAAACGTCAAAGCAGAATGAAATGGGAAATCACAAAATGATTTGACCAGCTTAGTTATGAGCGAAACTGACAGTTTAAAGTGTTTACATTGCTAAAGTAAAAGGCATTTGAAACGTTATTTTGGCTTTCTTCTTACGGTGTCCTAGATGACTGTCTCTCTTCCTCTCTCTCAATGGAGTTCTGTGAAGATTCCATATAACATGTAAGCTACTTTGAAGATACTTTATTCTGACATATTATTAATAATTCACACTCAGAGGGTATTTTTCCATTTAAATGATAGACAAGAAGAATATAAAGAGATTCTCAAGATAACAGCACGTGTGGAATAGAGCAATATCTTTCAGAATGGCTAATGGAAAAAGAAAAATTTGGGTTTTATCTGATGGGAATTCTGAGTTAGCTTGGTAGGACTGTGTGCAAAAATTTGAGATAGATGGTGAAATAAATTCACTGAGGTGCAGAGGGTCAATGGAACTCTTCTGCTCCATGTAGGTCCCCTTTATATCCCAAAACCAGAGTTTAGGCAATATGTAAGTGGTCCATAAGCTTTGCGTCAGCTCTCTGCACAGGGGTGAATTTCACTCCTATGTTATTAAGGGTATTTACTTTAATGGAGTTGTGCCCACTTGCATCATCAGTGGGCATGACTGTGTGAGAACAGAAGCTTTTGTTGCTATGAATGGAGGGTTATCTGTCCCCAACCCTGCGTTTTAGGCTCTTTTGCCTTATATTCGCCTGGTAGGAGTCATTAGGCAACGGGCGTTGGGGGGTGGAAGTAGAGAACAAAAACAAACACACAAGAAACCCTGTAGCAACTTTAACTATGGCTATGTCTACATTACAGAGGCTATGCCATCATAGCCGCCTAGCATAGACGCAGCTTATGCCAACAGGAGAGGAGTACTGTCAGTGTACCAATGTCATCTCCCCAAACAACTGGAGCTTTCGTGACAGAAGCCCTCTTTTGTCGGCACAGCTGTGCCTATACTGGGATGTGTTTTTTTCCCCCCCACACTCCTGACTAACACATAGATATGCTAATGTAAGTTTTAAGTGTAGACCAGGCCTATGGAATTTCTGTCACTCCTCCATAGTGCGAGAGTTTGCTGTTTTTAAATAAGTCATTGTTTGAAGAGGACAACTTTCTCGGGCTGTTTATTATTTACACTCCACTCTGCTTAGGCAATTAAAAATACACTTCAGTTTCCTTTTATTTCTAGCCCTTTCCATTTTCAAAACCATGCACCAGCATCACACGGTTGTTGGGGTTTTTTTGTTGGTGGCGGTGAGTTTTTGTTTGTTTTTCGGGGTTTACAAACAAATTTTGAGCTTAAAATAACTGACAGAATCCCTTAATATCCCCCCCCCATTACTCTCCACCCCACTCTTAAAAGTTTCTGAATCAAATCCCTAAAAATATTGCAAAACTATTGATCCAGATCCTCGGCTACTGTCAGGGCCGGCTCTAACTTTTTTGCCGCCCCAGGCAAAAAAGAAGAGCGCCGCCCCGCCGTAAAAACCCCCTTCCCCCCAGCGCCGCGCCGCCCAAACCCCTGGAGCGCCGGGCCGCTCAAACCCCCACCCCCCGAGCGCCGCGCCGCCGAACCCCCGCCCTCCCCCAGCGCCCCCGAGCGCCTCGCCGGGCCGCCCAAATGCCCTCCACCCCCGAGCGCCTCGCCGGGCTGGCCAAATCCCCGGAGCGTCGGGCCTCCCAAACCCCCGCACCCCGAGCGCCGCACCGGGCCTCCCAAACCCCCCCCCCCGAGCGCCTCGCTTTACCTTACCTCGCCGGGCCGGCCAAACCCCCGGAGTGCCAGGCCGCCCCCCCCGAGTGCCGCGCCGGGCTGGGCCGGGCCACCCAAACCCCCACACCCCGAGCGCCGCGCCGGGCTGCCCGAGCGCCACCCCGCCCAAACCCCCGGAGCGCCGGGCCGCGCCGCCAAAGCCCCCGCCGAACAAAACAAAAAAAACCCCTCGAGCGCCACCCCGCCGAACAAAAAAAAAAAAAAAAAGCACCGCGAGAGCCCCCACCACCCCAACATTGGCCGCCCCTTCTAAGGTGCCGCCCCAAGCACGTGCTTGGTCGGCTGGTGCCTGGAGCCGGCCCTGGCTACTGTAAATTAATTAAGGTACACTGATTTACACCGGCTGGGCATCTTGCCCATTGTACTGATAGTACTTTATAAATGTACTATATCGCACAACTGAATATTTATGGCAAAAGTGTAATCCCCTAAAAGCAGGTGTTTATAATGGAAATGGTTTTGCCAGTTTTCGCTATACAGCTCTGCAGTGCTGAGGATATAACTTGAATGTATACTGTGCATATGCACATTAGCTGCCAGAATTAATACCATCTCTCTTTCGTGTTATTCCAGCTTCTCATATTCCCCAATATCACTCCATGCATCTGAAGAAGTGAGGTTTTTACCCACGAAAGCTTATGCCCAAATAAATCTGTTAGTCTTTAAGGTGCCACCGGACTCCTCGTGGTTTTAATAGCACTGCCATAGCTGCATCTTTCAGACCCTCATTTGGAACCTCCTCCGTACACATCAAGTATTCAGGAGTAGTATTGACATACCCAGTAGCAGCAGATCCTGGCTGGAATTTACTAGCGCCCTGTACAGTGATTGGATAGAAAAGACAGTGCAGAAGCCCACAACCGACTTGTTCTCCTGCTGCTGCTTTGTAAGACTGAGCCTGAGTGGAAAGGTGGATTCTATGTGTTGCTAGAATTCAAAATCTTCTTCCCCGGGATTATGCGTTATTTATTAATCAAAAGTCAATAGCTCTCCCCTGTTGGGCAGCAGGAACAGGGGATAATTGGCTGCAGGCTAGTGACTTGGGCAGCATCTGGAGGTCTGCAGCCTGTTTCTGCTTAGCACTAGAAATTACAAAGAGGAAATTCAAGCTAGTGATGAGGGCAAGCCAGGAAGAGGGGAGGGGCAATAGCGAGTGAGTGAGTGGGTGAGGGAATGGTATACGGTGGGAGGCGGGAGCTGCCTGGGGAGCTAGGGGGCTCTGTCTCGGAAGGGAATGGGTAGGTGAAGTGAGCTGGGCGGTGATGGATGGCTTCAGGGGTGTAGGGTGAGCGATGTGGGGGAGTATCGGGGCAAGGACTGGTGTGGTTTTGGAGATGGTGTGAGGAGGGGCTGGATGTATTATATGGTGATATTGGGAGGGACAGGCAGGCTGTACTGTGAAAGGCCCTGGGATAATGTGAGGGGCTGTGAGGGGGGGGGGGGGAGGAATGGGACATTACGGGTGGCTCGAAGAGGGTCTGCAGGTCTGCAGAGGGCTGTATGGAGGAGTGGGGGGTGTTAAGTGGTAGATATTGGGTTGTGGGTGCCATGCTGTGCGGTTCAGGTGTTTGGAGGGCTGAGCTCTGGGGATGGAGCAGACTGGGTACCGGGGACGGTGCAGTGGGGACTACTGGGCTGGCTTGGACAGAGCTGGGTGTGTGTACAAGAGAGCAAATGCTATGTAGCAGTTACTGGGATGTGTTCTGTGTTGGGTGGGGGGAGGGTGTAGGGCTCGGCTGTGGGGTGAAGGGGCAGTGGGGGTGGGAGACTGGGGGTGTAGGGCTGGGCTGTTGGGGCAGTGGGGTGCATAGGACTGGGGCAGTGGGGTGGGTTGGGCAGGGGTGGGTGGAGCTGAGGGGTGAGTAGGTGCAGTGGGGTGCTGGGTTGGGGCAGCGTGTGGCAGGGCAGTGGGGGAAAGTGGGGTGGGGTAGCGGGGTGGGGGCAGGGCAGGTGGAGCTGGGCAGTGAGTAGGGGCAGTGGGGTGCTGGCTTTGGGCAGTGGGAGTTCAAGGCAAGTGGAGCTGGGCGGTGAGTAGGGGCAGCGGGGTACAGGGCAGTGGGGTGCTGGGTTGGGGTAATGGGGTGGGTGGGGCAGTGGGGGGGCAAGGCAGGTGGAGCTGGGCAATGAGTAGGGGTAGTGGGGTGCAGGGCAGTGGGGTGGGTGGGGCTATGGGGGGCAGGGCAGGTGGAGCTGGGGGTGAATAGGGGCAGCGGGGTACTGGGTTGGGGCAGTGGGGGGCAGCGCAATGGGGTGGGTGGGGCAGTAGAGGTGCAAGGCAGGTGCAGATGGAGCTGGGCGGTGAGTAGGGGCAGTGGGGTGGGGTTGGGGCAGGGCAGTGGGGTGCTGGGGGCAGGGCAGTGGGGGGAGCAGTAGGGGTGCAAGGCAGGTGGAGCTGGGCGGTGAGTAGGGGCAGCGGGGTGCTGGGTTGGGGCTGTGGGGGGCAGGGCAGTGGGGGTACAAGGCAGGTGCAGATGGAGCTGGGCGGTGAGTAGGGGCAGTGGGGTGGGGTTGGGGCTGGAGCAGGGCAGTGGGGTGCTGGGTGCAGGGCAGTGGGGGGGAGCAATAGGGGTGCAAGGCAGGTGGAGCTGGGCGGTGAGTAGGGGCAGCGGGGTGCTGGGTTGGGTCTGTGGGGTGCAGGGCAGTGGGGGGGGCAGGGCTGGGCGAGGCGCCCGGCTCCTCCCCTGCGCGCCGCTCCCTCCCCGGCTCTCCTGGCAGCGCGGCGCAGGCGGATCTCGGTGGCAGCAGCAGCAGCCGCAGCCGCAGTTCCCAGCCGCATCTCAAGGAGGTGGAGCGCGCAGCGCAGCGCCCAGGTGAGTGCGGGGCCGTGGGGCGCAGGCAGCCGGGCGGGCAGGGGGACCCGGAGCGGAAACGGGGGGCCAGGCGCGGGGAGCTGGCATTGGGCCCAGCTTACCCCCACCCCCAGCATAAAATCGAGCAGCCAAAGGCGGCATCAGTCCGGGGGCAAGGAGAGGTTTAAATTAAGGGGGGGGGGACGTGCTGTGTGGGTCGGAGGGGAGCAGGGGGACCGGATCCCTCGCCCCCCTGCCCGGGGTGATCTCATTCTGGACACTGCACATCCTCCTTTCCTAGCGGCGCCTAGTCATGGAGGGCCTGACCCCAAGATAATTCAAGTCAGAGCAGAAAACGGATTTTTGTGTCTCTGTTCAGACAGCGAAACAGGCACACGAACAAAACCCCACCCGATTCATCTGCTCACATCTACTTCTTCCTTTACACCAGACCAGAGGCAGCAGTACCAGGGGCACTTACCCCATCTTCCCTCTGAAAGCAGGTCCTGCGTTTCCCCCGATTTATTTAAGTGCCAGAAATGCGCTCAGGGCTGTATAAGGCATAAAACCGTCTTACACCTTAGACAACACAGCATCCGCATCCCTTAACAAGAATCTTGCCCTTCCTACCTGTTGCCCCCTTGTCTAGTCTAACAGAAAGACCTTTACAACAAGAGGAACTCTAGAAAAGCCTAGGTCCAGCTTGTACCATCGGCAGGTTGGAAATGGAAGCTGCTAACAGGCACGCCCACCTGCAGCCCTTCCTGGATTTCCCCTCACACTCCATAGCATGGCAACTTCCTGGCATCATAAGAGCATCTCAGCTTCAACATTTGTACCCTCGGACTTGTCCCTACCTTCTGTTGACTGATACCTCTGATATATTCCCAGCTCTCTCACACTTTCACATCCCTCTCCTGCTGGACCTCTGTTTTCCTGACCACTCCTCTCCTTTCCCATTTCCTCTCTCCTCTTCCACCATTTTCCTCCCTACCTTCACTTACTGTACAGATTCATCTCTTCACTACCATCCCCCTTGCCCCACCTCTAGTTGACTGCATAAAAAAAAAGAACCAGCACTTTTTTGTTGTTGTTGCAAAACAAATATCTCCAATACCCCCCAACCCAAACAACCAAAGCAAACTCATGAATGAGTAAAAAGAACAGGAGTACTTGTGGCACCTTAGAGACTAACAAATTTATTTGAGCATAAGTTTCCATGGGCTACAGCCCACTTCATCAGATGCATAGAATGGAACATATAGTAAGAAGATATATATACATACAGAGAACATGGAAGTTGCCATCATGTTCTCTGTATATATATATATATATATATATATCTTCTTACTATATGTTCCATTCTATGCATCTGATGAAGTGGGCTGTAGGCCACGAAAGCTTATGCCCAAATAAATTTGTTAGTCTCTAAGGTGCCACAAGTACTCCTGTTCTTTTTGCGGATACAGACTAACATGGCTGCTAGTCTGAAACCTAAATCATGAATGAGTATCTGTTACCTTCATTCTCCATTTCTCTCTCCTCGGTCTCTGACTCTTTTTAATCATCATTATAAGCTCTTATTGGCACAAACCATATTTGTCTGGAAAGTGCTCACTATACTTAGGATCTAGATAAATAATCCTTGTTCCATAGAACCCTGACAGCATCTTCTTTGTGAAACCCTTCACCTGCAAAAAGGTGAGATGCAGTACTATTACATTGTGAGGATCCATGTATCCGTGTTTGCCAAGTGCTTTGAGATCCTCTTCTCTAAAGGTTGTAGAGACAGGCCCTGAGTGTACACAAAACGTACAGATTGAGGAGCACCAACAGCATCATTACCTGTAAACAAGATAATTACTCTCTCCAACACTTATGTAGGTAACATAGGGATGGATAACATCTTATTATAGTGGCAATTCATCTGTTCTAGACATGAGGCGGGAACCCCACCCCTAAGGCTGCAGAGACATTAAACAGACGCATGATTAGACACAAATTTCTGAGCCACTGCCTTGTTTATCAGTTTCTTTTCCCTGGCACAGTGAGCTAGATTATCTAATACAACCCAGATGAAACAGTCTCGAGTGCTTTGCTGTAACATGTCTGATGAAAAAACCCAATTGCATTCTTATTAATAATTACTTTGCTTGCTTAAGAGGAGGCTTGGCTCTTCATATGAATAATATTGAGCTTTTCTGTCTGTATTCAGGAAGGGACATGGCTTTGTTAGTAAAAACCGTACAGTTTACCCAGTGAATTTATGAATGTGATCCCTTGTATATGCAGAGCTGACGCACGCAAAATATAAAGGTCTTTGGACTATTTTTAAACCCACTGCCCTCACTGACTGACAGTACTTCGGTATGAAGGCATTATGGAAATCAGAAAGGAACAGAGACAGTTAAAGATTGAGGGCTATAAAACAGCTAGATTTTAAAGCACTCTGCGGGGTAAGGCAATCCGATAAAGAACAAAAACCAAAGGCGTTGTTTCTTAATTGTTATAGTCATGGGGCATGTGTTATTATATCTTTCCATTGCTCTGTTTTGGTAGGCAGGGAGCATATTTAAGTACAAGAACCCTGCTAGGTTATGTAACCATAGTCAGCCATGGGGGGGGAGGGGGAAATCCCACTTGCAGGGTTTATACTGTGATCCACTTAAGCTGTTGTATGTATTAAATAAGCATTTTGATTAAGGAACACTCAGGGCTAAGCTCTCAAACCAGTAGTTGATTCAGATTTTTTTGGTGTGGTTTAATACTGTATTGAATAACATTATGCCACAAATACCGGCCTCTGCCATGGCAACTGCAGCGTTTGGAGAGACATAAGCTACTGTACATTAAAAATTCAAGACTCCATTATGTACGGACCATACTCTCCTGTATGTACTGCCCTGCTAAATGTTGTGTTTAGCATTAGAAATAAGGACATTTCTATCATGAGTCCAATATTTCTTTGCATGTTATTTCTCTGCACAGTGTATTATGCAAATAAAATCTTTCTAGAGGAAAGGGGAACTATAGTGGTGAGAGCAGGGTACAGATAGGTTCTCTCTTGTGCAGAGATGTTGCTGATTTTTTTTCCCCCTTACAAACAGAAGCCAAGAGCCATCATATCTATTTCCCTGAGCCAAAATTGTATAAAAGTTTCAGTTGTTTAGATGTAGCATACTACTTCATTTGTGCACTTAAAGAAAAGTAAATGGGTGATTGTTATGGTGGGCACTCACCCCTGGTAGCCCAGTGCAGAACCACAGATGCATCTCTGCCTCAGTTTCCCCCTATAGACTATCAATGAGTTCCGTGAGGCTTGTAGATAGTTAACACCGCCCCTTCAGGGATCTGGTTGATTTAATCAGAGGTGAAACGTGGTATGCAAACAAGCCTTCACTCCAGCATCTTACTGATGGGAGGGGGGAGAAGAAAAAGGGGTGCGAGTTAATGTTAGTCAGTCTGCTCCCACCCAAATTCCTCCTTCTCCTCTGTCTAGGATCTTTCTCCAGTAAGGCCCTCTAGACTTGAGATCCTCCACTGGAGTCACGCCTCCAGGCATCACCTGTGGACGGGTTCCTTCCCTTGACTCAGGATCCCCGCAGAGATCAAACCCCTGCAGCTCTTCCCTAACGACCTGGACCTCTTCTTACTATCTGGTAAGGTCCTTTCACTGGGACTGGGCCTCCCAAGGCATTTGCCCTGTTAGCCCTTTGGACACCTGCTTTCTCCAGGAGCACCTCTCTTAGGTCTCCTTTTCTGGTGGGCTCTCTAATCAGCTCGTCTGAGAAGCTTCCTCTCCGTGTTCCGAAGACCTCCTCTTGACCGAGCCCTCAGAAGCCTGTATTAGGCCCAGGTGTTCCAAAACTGCCTCCTAGGTAATTAACTACTCACATGTGGATTTGGGTTGGCTCATTCTCCTTAGCCAGCCTGTCACAGCTAGACTGGGTGCCTGAAGCCCCTCAGGAGCCAGCTACCCTATGCCAGTATTCATCTCTCTCCATTCTTGGCGCTCTCTCTGTTAGAAATTTGCATGGACTCATTTCACAATAAAAGGAAGCAAAGAGTAGGAATATGTAGCCAGTTCTCAGCATGGAGAGACATTAAAAGTAGTGTGTGCTTTATGGAATAGAACTAGGGCCTGTGTTATTCAGTATATTTATTAACTATCTGGAAGGGGGAGCCGTGAATTATGAGGTGGCAAAATAAGTGAGGTTACTCAAGACTAAGGAATCTTCGGGAGGATTTCACTAATGTAGTTAATTGGGCACCACAAACACAGAGTAAAGTCAACCCACACATGTGCAGGGTAATGTAAATTAGAAGAACGGATTGAAATTTCTCCTGTGCCCTGATGGATTCAGAATTCGTTGTAGTCTGAGGGGGAAAGATCTAGGGACAAATTTTGGCCCCACTGAATTTAGGATTTGCCATTAATTTTAGTTAGACCAGGACTTGATCTGGGATTTGCACAAAAGCCCAATTCCCATTAAAGTACAGTGAGAGTTGGGTGCCCATTTCCCTTAGACTCTTTAGACAAGCCCAACCTTGGTGCTCTTCCTGGACAATGGAGTGAAAATTCCCTCTCAGTAGTGGTCAGATAAGCAAATAAGATATTAGTCTGTGTTAAGTAGGGAATACAGAGAATATGCGAATTATACCTTGATATAAACTGATAGTACATCTTTACTTTGAGTAGTGTAGTTGGTTTTGTAATCTAAAAGGAACAGACCTGATCCAGGGAGGGACAACGCAAGTTATTGGAGCAAGTGTGTCCACACTGGGGGGGGAAGGGGGGGGGGGGGAGTGTGTTCTTACCTTTTGCTAGCCAACATGATAACTAACATGAGATGAAATCCTAGTGAAGACAAGGTAGTTGTAGGATTATTACTTCAATTACAGGTGTGATTTTTTTTAAATTACATTTCTATAACAGAAAACCCCTGGTGTAAATGCAGTTATACCAGCATAAAATCCTTTTGCTAGTTATTGTTTATTTTGATCAAGGAAGCTATACTGGTATAAGATGCATCTACACTGGGAGGGTTTCCTGGTACAGCTATATTTGCAAACCTTTTATTTTATACATCTGGCCTTACTGTTGCTACAGCAGTCTTGTCTTCACTGCCAAAAAGAGGTGTTTTTTACAGTGGGATTACGTGCATTAGCTATCCAACTGTAAAATCCTAATAAGACAAGACACAGGTCGCTTTTACTGAGATATATCTAGGCCAGGTCAAGGCTATATTCACTGCTCATGGGTCACTTCACCTTAGGGTGGCCAGGTGTCCCAATTTTATAGGGACAGTCCCGATTTTTGGGTCTTTTTCTTATATAGGCTTCTATTACCCCCCACCCCGTCCCGATTTTTCACACTTGCTGCCTGGTCATCCTACTTCACCTAGCTATACCAGAGTAAGAACTGCATTGCCTTGTCTCCGCTAGGATTTCACACTGAGAACACTAAAGCACATGAATTATCCCACTATATAAAAAAACCTCACCTTTTTTGGCAGCAAAGACATGTCCTAACGTTAAGACCTACACTAAAAAAGATTTGCTGTTATCCCGAAACAAGTGCTTATAAACTATGTGCAACCTATATATTAGTTTCCCCCAGTCAAACTGGGCATAGCAGTAACAGCTCTTTTTAAATACTGGAATAACTATGTACTAGGGTTTTTGTAGGTATAGAAATAAAGAAAAAAAATCAAATCACTCCCCTAATCCACATTAGACCTTAGACCTGACCTAAGACTGAGAAGAAAATGGAAGTACAAACTTGACAGGTTTGTCTTTTTTAAATGCCCAACGTACTGGTGGGTCAGATGGCTCATTGAATGGAGTCTCCTTGTCCCACACTCCAATAACATGGACTTTTTTGGAAACACTGCAGAAGAGCACCCACACATCAAGAGATGAAAGGATAGACTTGTACATCCCCTTGTGCCTTTCCAGATGGAAAGGAGTGAAATAATCTGTAAATGTGGTCTCTTGTTTGCTGAATGATTTCAGGCTTACCATGGTTTAGAAAGTAATTAATAAGCTAGGTACCAGTTACACATCCAACAGTCTTTAATGTGGCCAGGACACAGTCATAGTGGCCCATGATCCTCCCCTACAGTCGTTTTTATGTTGTAGCCCACAGCTTCCTGGTAAGTCTCTCATGCTGAGCACAGAACAGTTTTGTTCCTACTTACATTGGCAAAACAGCTTCAAGGAAAGTAAACTCAGTCTAAATCCAGGTGTGGCCAAATGGAGGTCTAACAAGGTTTGGTCAACCAATGTCAATAAGGCCAACATTCATTAATAGAGAGAGAGAGGCGAGAAAGATATGGAGGGGAAGGGAAATTTAAATTCAAGTTTATCTGCTTTGTACACTTGATGGCACTGTGTGTCCAATTTGCACATATTAACAGGGGAATGAAAAGCATTTAAAATAGAAATGTGATTGTAAAATCCTCAAAAACCGGGCAGATGTAGCATCTGAAACTGCTCTTAACATCAGCTAGATTTTGGGTGGGCATTGTCCCTTTAAAATATGGTGTGGGAATTGGTTACGTCAGACTGCCTTTTTCCCTGTGATGGTGAAGACAACCTGAAGTGTGTTTGTGCCCTCTTGGGGCAGGAGGGAGGATATCTTTGCTGGAGCATCTCTGACTGGAACTGGTTTCCTCTGGCGGCGGCTTAGTTAGCATTTTAGCCTTAAAGCTTGCTGGATGGCTCACCGCTTCAGCCAAGCCTTTGTCCAGTCTAAGGCCTTTTTCCCCTTTCTGATCCTGCTTTCACTTCATTAAATGATGCTTGTGTTTGTAGATAATATGCTCCGGTGTCACGGCAGTTGACAAACTAGAAATTGCTCCTAGACTGCTTAACACACCAAGAGCTGATCAAGGATGTGAAGCGAGAGTTGCTGGGACTGCATGTTAGTGCTTGTACCTTGTGCTTTCCAGAGCCAACAGTGAGCTGGAGCTGACAAGATTCCTACCCACCCAGCACTTGAGACTGGAATGATGTCAGTTTCCGCACACTGTTGCCTCCCAAGTATAGGTCCAGTTGGAAGAACAAAGGATGACCTGGCTTCTATATGTTTGAATCAATCAAATCGATCCTGCTTTGGCTTCTGGTGGATCATACACCTACACCTTAGGAAGGAGCTGAGGTTTCAGCTATGACAGTTCTTAATTCTGGTGGGAAAAAGTTCTCCGTGTCTTTTATATTTTCACTTTTACAGGAAACATCTTTAGATGGAAAGCCATCTGCAGTAAGAAGGTAGAATTATCCTTTGGTCTAGTCAACAAGTGTTAAGCCTGTCATTGAATTTCTGTTACAGAGCTATGAACCCAGAGCTCAACTTCTTGTAACTTTCACGTGAGCCGACAATTGGATCTGACCAGGATCAGAGCTGCTGTGAGCTCTGTGACTGTTTGCATTAGGGTAGAAACAGTTTAGTCTTCTACACAGTTTAATTGTGTCATTCAAAGATGTTAAAGGTATACATTAAATGTTGCACTGCAATATAAAATAATTTTTTACAGTCCTGTACTGATTGTTGTATTTATATAATTCATTTGGGTCTTATTTCTTCTAGACTCTCTCCAGTGGAGCAGCCTTTCAAGTAGTAGTAGATAGAATTAGTGTACAGTAAGCATGGAAGCCTTCTAAACAGGCATTTAACCTGGACTTTCCTTGGCATTTATCCTGCCAATGTGCAGTAATTGAGACACAAACACTGGGAAACACACAGTAATTGGATGTCTTCTCCTTCTGCCTCCCCCAGACATTGTAAAGCTGCCAATACATGACTTTTCTAATGGCTTGTTGTTAAAAATGCATTTTTTCCTCTTATGTTGAGGGTTGTTCTCTTATAAATCTTTTCTGTCTGAACTCAGTTCTGAGCTGAATCTGTTGTAACTTCTGCATCACAAAAGAATGTGTGGCTTCTTCCTTTTACTGCAAAACATTGTTGCAAACCTGATTACTATCTAGATATGCCCAGACTTTTCTCATCAATGCTTTATTCTCTTTTTGCTGACAAGTGTTGTACATGTGCAGGCTTCCTGTGATGTTTTTTGACTGATGGGGCCTGATTCTCATGTACGCTGCGGCCCATTTACACTGCTCCAATAGTGCAGAGGCATTGACGTATGTAAATGTAATTTACACCTTTCTAAATAGAGGCTTTGATGTAAATGAGAATCAGCACCATTGTCTTTTTTGATGTTCAGAGCTTGAATGTTAATTTTCCGAAATAGTGGTGGGAAGATGTTGGGAAAGAGAGCAGAAACATCTGTATAATATACACTGTCCATTTCTTATTATGCTTCTTTAAAGTGACATTTTACGGTTTTATACGTGATAGTCCACTGTCCACTTGCTAGCCCAATACTGTGAAACACTGTAGTTACTTGTCGTAAGATTAGGGAAATACTGTACGGCACTCTCTCAGATACCATGTGCCGTAACACTCTAGGTACTCAGATTTTTAAAGGCGACAGCTATACTTTGAGTATTGCACGTTTATGAGCATTGTAGAAATCATTGTTTAACTGAGATCTGTTGAACATCAATACTGGTGTATTAAAGTCATTCTTTATTTTAAAAGGTTTTTTTAAAAAGTGAACACTAAAATATTTTATTTTTTTTTCTTTTGAAGAAATCCATAAGGTCAAATCAGTAAGGCACCCACCACTCCCATTGAAGCTTATGGGTGCTGAGAATATTCAGCACCTCTAACTCAGAACCCAGGTGTACACTTCGAAATAACAGCAAGAAACAGCTTTTCTAAACTACGTTTTTAATTCCAGTCCTCCAAATTTGAGGTTTGGTTTGGGGTTTGTTTGGTTTGGTTTGGTTTTTTTCCATACCCACACATACCCCTTTACAAGGAGCAAAATCTCCTCTTGTGATTTAGCATAAAATATTGCAGAGCAGGTTTAAGTGAATGTGGTTTTAAATTTAAACTGCAGTTAATTTAACAGGTCAGATATAGCAGAAGTAACAAGGTCTGTTTCCTAGGTATTATATATCAGGTCTGTTCTCACTTCTTCATCTGTTGGCATTTCTCATCCATAGGAATTAAGTGCATGTTAAGAGAAAATAGCCTTTTTAGAAAATTGACTTTTACTTCTATTGCTTCTGTAATTTAAGTGGGTTTTTTATATTGATATACATTCAATGCATTCAGTCTACAGCTATATAAAATGGAGTGTTTGTTTATAATGATTTCACAAGTCAAGCATTAAATAACACCTTCAGAGGCAGACAGCAGTGGGAGCCCCATAAATGCAACCAAAGGCAGACCATGACCCTAGACCTCATGCAAGACCTCCTTCTGTCTGTCCTCATGTTTATAACTATAGTTGTACCCACTGAAAAATCAACATGTGCTGATTGCTATCACAGTTTTCTCCTGTTCTGCGTACAAAGAAATGCTGAAATATCTTATACCATTGTGGGGTAACTGTTGGCAAAGGCGGATTTGTTAATGGTGAGGTTATTTAAAGTCAAATATAAATGAGGCTGAGCAGACATCCCCCTACCATCTGGTTGCAATATTGTGTGTCCCAACAGTTTTATACATCAGGTTGTTCTTTAAATCAAATAATTATCTTTTACAGATTTATCACCATGGGGAGGTACCGGATAACCTGCTGGATAGTCATCCTTTTTGTTGTGATGTGGAGCGATGTTTCCCTTTCCAAAAAAGGAAAGGGTAAAGGTGGAGGCGGTGGGAACACAGGAAGCAACCGCAATCCCAACTATCCCAGCAACCCCGGCTACCCCCAAAATCCTGGCTATCCCAGAAACCCTAGCTACCCCCATAATCCTGCCTACCCCCCCAATCCTGCCTATCCCCCTAATCCCGGCTACCCCCACAATCCCAGCTACCCCAGGAACCCTAGCTACCCCCAGAATCCCGGCTACCCTGGTGGTGGTGGGCAGCACTACAACCCAGCTGGTGGCGGAACAAACTTCAAAAACCAGAAGCCCTGGAAGCCTGATAAACCCAAAACCAATATGAAAGCCATGGCAGGAGCAGCAGTGGCAGGCGCCGTGGTGGGTGGCCTAGGTGGCTATGCCCTGGGAAGTGCAATGTCAGGAATGCACATGAATTTTGACCGTCCTGACGAGCGCCAGTGGTGGAGCGAAAACTCCAATCGCTATCCCAACCAAGTGTACTACAAGGAATACAATGACCGCTCCGTTCCAGAGGGAAGGTTTGTGCGGGACTGTGTGAATATCACAGTGACCGAATACAAAATTGATCCCAATGAAAATCAAAATGTGACCCAGGTAGAAGCCAGAGTCATGAAGCACGTGATCCAGGAGATGTGCATGCAGCAATATCAGCAATACCAGCTGTCCTCTGGTGTCAAACTACTCTCTGACCCCTCGCTCATGTTGATTATCATGCTTGTCATTTTTTTTGTAATGCATTAAGAAAGCAGTCTCAGCCTGAACTGTGCTGCTGATCTGTGCAAACGTTCAGAGGGAATAATCTATATAAAAACAGCCTCTCTGTGGAGGTCTCTCATTCTTGCTTGTGTTTGTCTTAGGTGAAGTATCTTAAGATCTGTAATAGGTATCAATAATGTACCATAGAGACACAGGCTGACAGTGTATAGCTCTCTCGTCAAAGCTATCTCTGATTATACACCTACTGTCCAGAATTAAAATTAGGGCCAGACTTCAAATGGAAAGAAAAGTCAATCTGTTAGTTCCACATTTGTTCTAGTGCAATAGACCTTAGAAGCCAATACAAATCAGTTAATACTGACATAGTGAGCTTGTGATCACACAAGAAAGTGGCCTTCACCAAAATGCCCTCTTCCTCAACTCCACTCTTTAAACTCTGGTACGGATAGGCTCCATCTGATTACACTCATCTTTCCTCCTCCAAACTAGACCACTTTTGAGAGCTGTTTTTCCATTTCAGTACACCACTGGACTTTTTCCTCTTCAGCTCGTCTAATTAAAGACTTCAGACTGTTGTCTGGCTTCACAAGCCCTCCTTGGTCATCTAGGCTGAGCAAGTTGCAAAGGCAGAATACTTATGAAAATCCTCTTTAGAGATAATTGATGTCTTAGCTAATGACACTAAATAGTACCAAATGGCACCAATCCCCAACTTGGGGATGCCACATTTTTTGGGACATCCACAATCTAAGTTCAAATTACAAGTTAATTTTGTAACCTGGAGTACGTACCAAGTATTTCAGACAGTTTTTCCTGCCTGTCCGTGGCTTGTGAAGTGAGACCCTTCCATTGTTAGGCTGTATTTTGTATCATTAGATCACCTTCTTGTACTTAAGAGTATCCTCTCTAAGCACATGTGTACGTAGTGGTGTTCCATCCATTTAACAGTTTGCCCATTGCAAACGTTCCAGCAGCAACTAAAGAATAGGCCAGCGTTGGAGGCCAAGAGTCAGCCTAAGATGGCAGCCTGCCAAACGCCAAGGTTTCAAGGAGCAGGCCTAGGAATGTTAAGTTTGGGCAGCGTATCCTTTTAGTTGTACAGTAATTGTCTTTGACTTGGAATGTTTACGGAGACAAATGGCTGATGAAAATGTAAAAATAGCTGCTACCGTAACACTGGTTTCATAGTTGTCGTCCCAAGAAAAAGCAATTCTGCCGATGCAGTAAAAGGTGCATGGTTTCGTTCACAGCTATATTGTCAGTAAAGTTTCTCCCTTCACCGAGCTGCATTCACACAAGCTGTTGACTTCATTGGAAGTTGTGCATGACATACTTTAAAAGCCTCATCTAAAGCCTATTGAAGTCAATGGAAAGGCTCCCATGGATCAGGCACTAAATCAGTAAAACTTGCATTACACTTACTTCAGCAACTTGATCGAGTTAGAGCAAGCAACATCAGTCAATATTATCCTGACACAGACAGTCAAAATGCTGGAAACCATCTTTTGGAAGCAACTAATCCTGGCTTAATACCCTAATTATTATGGTAATTGATGGGGTCAGTTACAGCTAATCTGCATTTTGATTGTCTTGATGACGCAGAGGTGTTGTATATAATGTGTAGTATATGTAAATGTTACGCTTATTGCAATTACCATGCCAAATATTTAATATACTGTATATTTCAGCAAGGCACTGAATGACTAAAACAAGCACCCTTAATTATTTCTGCTTCAATGTAAGTTGAATGGATATAGTATGAAACTGTTCAAAATTCACACCATAAAGACAGGACTTTGAAGTCACATGTAGTTTGTGATGTGAGAACATTTTATATATTTGTAATGGTGCATGTACTTAACTCTGACGTTCAAATCCTTTTATAAATGTTTGATGTCTGGTAAAAATTAAACAGACACAGCAAAGGCTCAAGCGTGTCTCTTTCGTGCAGATATCTTTCTTTATTTGTGAATGTTTCATCTACTCAAATTGAAAGCTGAACTCCTGTTCTCAGAGACCACTACTTCTGCCTGAACATTTTCATGCTTCTGTTGATCCAGGCACTGATATGGCCCTCATCACCATAATATCTGAGGATCTCACATTCATTAAATGAATTTTACCCTTAAACACCCCCACTGAGTTCATAGAATCATAGAATATCAGGGTTGGAAGGGACCTCAGGAGGTCATCTAGTCCAACCCCCTGCTCAAAGCAGGGTTGGGGAAGTATTGTCCCCATTTTACAGATGGGAAAACTGACATGTAGAGTATATGTTAAGCAACTTGCCCAAGATCACACAGGAAGTCTGTGGCTGAGGCAGGAATTGCACCCAGGTCTCCCTGGTCCCCGTCCAGTATCATATCCACAAGATAGTCCTTCCTTGCTTGCCTGTGCTTTAATTGCATTTTAACAGCATATATGGTATAATTTTCTAAACATCTAAGTCCCATTTTCCTAAGTGACTGAGGCACTCTTGAAAATTGGATTTAGTCTCCTTGGCAGCATAGCTGGTTTTGAAAGTTTTATCCGTAGTGGCAAAGCAATTCTATGTACCGATAAAATGTAAGTGCCAAGTTACTAGATGGAGAAGTTATTTACCTAGCTCAAAACACAGGTAAATAAATAGAGGTAAGGAAACTAGCAACTTTTTTGCACTGGGACACAGGAGAGTCTTGTAGCTAATCATACAACAGATTGATAGTCTTAAAAAAAAAAAAAAAAAAAAAAAAAAAAAAAAGTTAAACCTGGATTGCTTTGCACCCTGTATAAACACTAAAGCTGGTCTGGGAAATGGGGTTTCCATTTTGCGGGAAATTCCAACATTTCAAAAATTCATCCTGAATTGGACTGAAAAGTTGAAATTTTCCACAGAACAGAAATTCCAAAAAACATTCAGTTCAAACACCATTATTGTTTCAAGAATGCCAAAAAAATATAGTAAGTCAGAATGAAACAAAATAGTTTAAGCAAAATTGACATTATCAAAACCCGAGAAAGTTAAGATGAATCCAAAGTTCTCCCCTAAAAAAATCCTCAAAATTGACGTGAAAAGTTTCAGTTTCAACAAAATTGCATTTTTTGTTCCACTGAAAACTTTGACCAGCTCTAATAGGTCACATAACTGGGCAAAGTGGGTGTATGTATGTATATATTATATGTATGTATGTTCTGGTTTGGTGGTGTGTTGCACCCACTTTAAACATGTGCTAAGCAGCAGAGAATCAAGATGAGAGCATCACATGCCATCATTTGGTGAATTGGCCAGACTCTCAGCTGGTCAGCTGATCAAGCTGGTCTCAGCTAATCAGCATTGCTCCGTTGACTTCAGTGGAGCAAAGGACCTACGCCTAGGAGGATAAGTAAGCACCTAATGTTTAACATCAGATCCTAGAGTTAATTATTTATTAGCCACTTAGTTTTGCATGCTTCAGAAAATGATGGGCCTTAAAACCATTTTGTTCATTTCCTCTTTTCAGGGAATGTTTGCTTCCTGTGTGTGTGAATTTAAGGACTTGTGTCAGGAGCCCAATTCATGGCCTCAGTTTGAAGCTCTATTGGTGCAGAAAACTGGTGTCTCCTAAGCAATGGCAGCACAAGCTTCCCTCACCTTTCCTTTCCTTATGAACTTCAGTCTTTCCCTGAAGGGTAGTTCAGTCACCATGACCCATTCAGTCTTTCGCATCTCTGTTGAGATGGCTTCAAATTAGAGGCAATTTCTCTGATGCGGGTACTTATTCATTAGAAATACTGACACTGAAACTCCCTTATCATAAGTGACCAAACAGCCATCACTTTCCCTCACTACTAACCTGGGGAGCATTTGAACTGGTCTCACAAGAGTTAGGATATCCTATTTCCCTCCCCTTCCCAATCCCTGATATTTCTTGCTTTAAATTAATTAATTTTAGACTGTGTCTTGAATCAGTTTGTCTGGGGGAGAAGGTGCACAGGGAAACAGAATCAACTGTAACCTTCCCTCCACATACACACAAAAGGAAAGCTGTATATTGTGTCGGTGAAATATAAAGAACAAGGATGTATAATGGCCTTATGTACAATCACTGCAAACTTGATGCACGACCCTATTTTGAAACCCCTGACTTAATATCTCCCATTTATATTTTTCCGCAGAGGTGGGGCCCAAACCAGCACCCCAAATTCAAAAACCAACACACACTGTGGAAGTACAGATCCAAATTTTACACCTGGCCCATACTCCTAAAATGGGCTGAACCAAAACTCCAGGTCTAGAATGCCAGTACCCTGAATGTTAGGAAAGTCCAGGGAGGGATCTGAACTGTGCGTCTCAGGTCTACGTCTAATTTTCTCAAGCACTGGGCTTTTCCTAACAGTATTAGTGTAAGTATGTCACAATTCAAATATTTTAT
Organism: Emys orbicularis; assembly: GCF_028017835.1. NCBI lineage: Eukaryota > Metazoa > Chordata > Testudines > Emydidae > Emys > Emys orbicularis. The sequence continues at coordinate 140,160,375 of NC_088684.1, forward strand.
GCAATGATCTATTATGGATGTAGCTATCTGTCTTAGGTCTTTTGTCCCTCTAGTATTAAATCATGTGTGTGTTATATTGCAATTTATATATAGGGGTGACTGAACTTTTATGATTTGCATAGCTGTCTGTTTTACTTATAAGAATCAGATGAAGACCTTATTGCTTTCTAATGAACAGGCTTAAAATGAAATGCATTGTTCCCCCACCCCCTACCCTGCCCCCTGCCTTGAGTGTAAAACCCTGTTTTCACCCTATTATGAAAATATTAGCAGCTGCTCTGCTGTGATAAGGTACGTCTACACTTACCTCCGGGTCCGACGGCAGGCAATCGATGTTCTGGGATCGATCCCAGAAGTGCTCGCCGTCAACACCGGTACTCCAGCTCAGCGAGAGGAGTACGCGGCATCGACGGGGGAGCCTTCCTGCCGCGTCTGGACCCGCGGTAAGTTCGGACTAAGGTACTTCGACTTCAGCTACGTTATTAACGTAGCTGAATTTGCGTACCTTAGTCCGAAGTGGGGGGGTAGTGTGGACCAGGCCATATTGTCTATCCATTACTTCACTGGTAAGACTGGCAGCCACAAAATATTGATACACAGTACTTCACACTGGAGTAATCGGTTCTTTCCCCTTAAAACTCCAAACCCGCAATGGATCAAGTCTACGCATCTCTAATACCAGTGGACTCTGGGCTCTCTCACCCAATACACGCAATTCTTCATTAAATTCGTTTTCTTTAGAAAAACGGCTTTGGATTTGTTCCCTCGCTCACCCTCCCCCCCCCCCATTTTTTTTGGCAGTTACTCTTCGCCACTGGGGTAGCATGTGAAGCATTCTAGAAACACAAAGGTAGACATGATCCCAGTAGCAAAAAGCTTACAGTCCTGTAGCTCTGTTAGTCCCAGCACTCTGGAAAGGGAGGATGCTTTGAAGTAGACCCACTGTTTAAATTTATTTTGCAAAACAGTAATTGGCAATGACTGGTACCTCTTGAGACACTAGACCAGTTTTAAGATGTGGCTGCTTTATGGATGCCTGGTCTCTTGGGCCTAACAGGTTGGAATTGCACAGCTCATCATTCTGAGCCACTGAGGACATGTTTACACAGCATTTTGGAGGTAGGGTGACCAGCCATCCCAATATTAGAGGCTTTGTCTTACATACACAACTATACCCACCCCCCACCCCCCCGCTCTGAAAAAATAAACGTTTGGTCACCCTGTTTGGAGCAAGGCTCCCAGCCTGGGTCGACAGACTGGGGATAGCAGGGCTGCACCAGTGCCCTAAAAACAGCTGTGCATGCAGCACTGTGAAGCTGCGGCTCAGGCTTTGAAGCCCGTCCCTTCCTCAGACTTCAAATCTCGGATCATACAGATATTTGTAGAGTGGTAGCGTGCGCCCCACTAACCCAATTCTGTTGGCCCAGGCTCATTCCAAAACGTTGCATCAACATACCCTCCCCCGCACCAGCCTCTATCTGATGAGGCAGGAACAGAAATGGTCATGTCTCATTCTCTCTCTCCGTGGCTAGGATAAGATGCTTCCTCCTTTCAGCTGCTGCATTGACCTTAGTTTTTGTTTGCCTTGCCACACCTTTTCCTGCTGATCCCCTCAATTCCTCTAGCAGCCACCAACCCTTACCAATCACTGCCTATCCAGATTGAAAATCCCTTCTTCCCATTGGGGCAGTGCTTAATTTGTAATGAAAGGTGCTGGGGCTCAAGCAATTTTTTTTTATAATCATAACTGATGCAGCAAGCCCAGAGGTGCCGGGACTATGAACTGCACCTGTACGCTTAGGTTCTCAAAGGGGACAAAAGTCCAACCCGCCTGTTACACCAGACTGTTTATAAAAGGCAGCAGACATTGAAGACAAGTAGATGGTACCAACCCGTGAAAAGAACTAAAGCCAGGGGACTTCCAGGCTCCTGCTACAGTCACAGGTGGATATAACACTACGCGGGAAGATTCTAGAAATGGGAGGAAGTGCTTATAGTGGAGAGTACTGAAATGTGTTTTCATTGGATAATATTAGTGGGATGAGGCTGCCACCCCTTCATGGGCATTGTTTATCTGGCTGTCACGCAGTGAGAGACTGGGGGATGTGTAGAATGGAGAAAACAAGGTTTACCGTCATGGTTTCCTCTCCCCACTATTTCCTGAGACCCCACATCCACTGTGATCCCCTTGGGCCTTCGCTGTCCTACTCCTGAAAAGCATCCTGACCAGACTGGGGCCATCTAAATTAACTTACTCTCTCAGACCCCATAAGGGCCTTTAACACCCTCTTTAATGCCACCTAAGAGATTGTCAAAGAAGGGTTTCCCCTATTAAACACAAAAGGTCTCAATACTGCAAACATAAGGGAAAGGGCAGTTTGTTTTATACAGCGCAAGCCTTACTACTTTATATTTCAAATGCTTTAACTGTTTTTCTGTGTCTTTAATGAAAAGGTTAAAAAGTGGTGTTACACTGGGAGTCGCCAGCAATCACTTGACAGAAAACCCTGCCTTACTCCTGCCTGTTAAATGTTGTAACAATGAGCAAAGGTTTTATTAACATCTTATCCCTTCTCGGGTCTGACACCCCCCTATATCAACACAACAATTCACAATCTGACCCTAAAGGATTTAGTGGGGATTAAAAAAACCTTAAGAATCTTAAATCTGAGCCATTTTTATGAATAAAATTGATGGCCAATCTGGTCGGGCAAGAAGCAGTGCACACTGGTCTGGTTATTAATCTGGATAAAACTAAGTCAGAGTTTAAGGCTAGAAGGGATCACACCAAGGTCAACGAGTCTGACCTTCTGTACATCACAGGCCAGAGGATAAAGAGGTGTGCAGTTTGGATGGCTTACATGATTTTGGAGCTGTTCCCAAGAGACTTCAGCCAGAAATGGTGGCTATTTCACCAGATCAGCTCATCTGGCAAAAGATTGAGAAGGGAATCATGCATGATCAAGACATTTGTCTCCTTAGACCAGAAGCTTGCAAGAACACCCCATCGTGGGAGATTTAAATGTATAGGATTGAAACTGGTTTTTGCTCTCCCAGGAAAATAAGGCCACAGAAGTGAGTTGGGATCCAGTGATCTGAATTCAAATACCCCCTTCCTGAAATTTGGAGGGGTTCAGATTAAGTATTTGTGAAAGAGAAATATATTACAGTATTTGAGCATCCAGCATTTGAGGCTACGTCTACACCATGAACTAGGGGAATGATTCCCCTGCTCGTGTACATCAAATACTCATGGCTAGCTGCCATTGAGCAAGCAGGAGTATCAATAGTAATGTAACCAAGGTAGCACAGGTAGTAGCAGCCGAGCCTTGAAACCCACCGGTTTCGGACCAATATGTCACTTACAGCGTAGACGGAGTCAGGATTTCATTTTTGTAGCTGAAAGGTAGGACGTACTTTGCCATGAAGCTACTTGCATTCAGCAGGACTACATTTGGCATATATTTTATGAGATAAGTTACCAGTGATATTTTTCTTATGTTATATTGCAAGCTTCCTTAGGATATATAGATTACAGAGGAGGCGGGGTGGGGGGTGGAGCAGGGAGATAAAAGCACTTCCATGACACATTTACATTAGCCCATCTTAGAATATCAGAACCTAGAGTGGAGCAAAAGCCAACGTGGAAGCCAGAGAAAAGGGACTGGGGTAAGATCAAAGAAAGTCTTAGCATGTTTTTAGAACCAAGATATAAATGGCTTGACTATACCACAACAGCTGCATCTCTGTAACATGAGCAGCCCTGGGCATAAAGGGGGCAAAAATCTCTTGTCAGCTCAGTGACAGAATGACTCTTTCATTACCAAGAGAAGCCTGCTATAGAGTTTCAAGCTGGTTATTAGCTGGTAAAATTAATGGAATGGAGAGGGAACAGGTCAAGCAATCTGATTGGCTAACATGGGGGTTAATTCCCTAAAATATCCTTTATACACCAACCAAAATGAGATCACTGAAAAAGAAAAATTCAGACAATAATATTTGATTTTATTTTTTGCTATGTACGAGCATTAAAGATCTCAAACGTAGAACATTACTTAGGGATCAATGAACGGTGCTGGGTCTGTCCTGCCAGTCAGTAACCCTCAGAATATGCCTTGCATCATGCTGGCTAGTTTGAGCATTTTACTCCTTGTAGATTTCGTATGCTAAAGCCTAGGCAGTTACACAGCGGTGCCAAACCATCATCAATGGCAAAACCAGCATGGTCTCCAGTGGGACCCAGATTTGACCCTGATTGTGTGAGCGAGCTGAGGAAAATAGAAATCCCCAGACAAGGAAATCAGCATTACTTACCCAAAGTGGTCTCTACCAGCACCTCCCATCCTTCCTCCTGCTTTGGGTTTCTCATAACTTGAGTCTAAATGGTTTTATTTTTTTCCTTAATCTTCTAGGAAGTTCATTCAAATAAGCTTTCCATGATTCTGGCACAGCTGGCTGGGTGCCATCTCTGCTAGGAAAGCCCATACTGTAAACAAGGGCTCTGCATCTTTCTGATCCAGCTAAAACAGTGGTTCCCAAACTGGGATTCATGAGTCCCTGGGGGTTTGCGAAGTGTTACAGGGGGTTCTTCGGAAAAAATTCCCTAATGGCGGACAGAGTTGTCCCTAGGGACTCCGGGTAGCAAGGGGCCAGCAGCCTGGAGCCCTTGGACTTCCAAGAGCTAAGCAGATCAAAGCAAGCAAAGCTATCACACTGAGGAGATTTAAACTTCAAAACTCCTTATAAGAAATGGAAAAGGAGGTGGATATTTTTTGCTGTTTTTAAAATTCAATTAGCAGTTAGTGTGGTTTTTAAAATTATTATGAAGAACAAGTTTAAGCTTTGTTGTACTGGACTGCTCAAGGCCTGAATGCTTGTGTAGGAGGAACTCTGAGTTGGCTTCTTAAATACCTTCATGCTGTTTCATATCTGATACTCCTTGATGAAACATAGGAGCCTTGTCTTAGAACAGGCTTATTCGAAGTGATACAAGCTACAAATGTGAGATCTTGGAAGAGTGTTGCCGTTTTCATAATGTAATAACAATACTGTAATGATAAATAATAATTAATAGTATGTAATAAGCATGTCATAAAAACAAATTTTATATTTCCAAGATCACTGCTTTTATAATTTATACTCCGGTAAAGGAGAAAATCCCTGGAAATATTCATTTTTAGGAGGGGGTTTGCGAGACTTGACATTTTAGTGAAAGGGGTTCACAGGTTGTTAAAGCTTGGGAACCACTGAGCTAAAAATATATATTTGTATTGACTCTTATTGTTATTTGAATTATGCACAACAGAGAAAGAGGCTCAGATTTAATTGTGATCTCCAAGAGGCTGTGACATGATTAGGGCTGGTTGAAAATTTTCCATCAAAACTGTTTTTAGATGGATAATTTGATTAAATGACATTTTTCGCAAGGTTGCGGTGTTGTACTCAGGGACCAACACAGCTACTACAAGACAAGGTAGGTGAGGCAATATCTTTATTGGATTAACTTCCATTGGTGGAAGGGACAAGGGTGACAGGGTGTTTTTGTCTTCTATCATTTTTCTGTGAGAGTTCATTCGAGAGCATAGTGATTGTCTCATTTTACCCATGTTGCTGGTGGGACATTTGATGCACCGGATGAGGTACACCACATGTTGTGGCAGGCCTGTGTAGGATCCAGGGACCTCGAAAGGTGTGTTGGGGGGGGGTGCAGATCATCACAGCAGTGGAGATATGTCTGCAGATTTTTCATCTGTTGTTCTGTCAGGGTTTGGTGCCACTTGGAGTTGGTGTCTCCTGGTCTGTGAGGAGCTTGCTTCTGATTATGAGATTGGGGGCATTGTTTGAAGGCCAGAAGAGGGGATTCAGGAAAGATTTATATGTTCAGGTGCGTATCATGGACTTTCTCTTCCAGAATACACACCTAAACACATTTAAACCCCCCGCCTTCAGTAAACAAGGACACTCCACCAGAGAAGTAGATCGTCTCATGGCTACCCACATACCTGGAGAAAACCTGCTTCAATGCAGAACCACCCCCACACATACACTGACCGCACAACCCTCATTGTCACCAACCACCCTACACTGGGACCCATGCAGGGTATCAAACAATTGCAACCTATACTATCCGAGGGGTAGCTGTGTTAGTCTGGATCTGTAAAAAGCGACAGAGTCCTGTGGCACCTTATAGACTAACAGACGTATTGGAGCATAAACTTTCGTGGGTGAATACCCACTTCGTCAGATGCATGTAGTGGAAATTTCCAGAGGCAGGTATAAATATGCAGGCAAGAATCAGTCTAACCTCGTTATCTCTAGACTGATTCTTGCCTGCATATTTATACCTGCCTCTGGAAATTTCTGACGAAAGCTTATGCTCCAATACGTCTGTTAGTCTATAACAGGGGTCGGCAACCTTTCAGAAGTGCTGTGCCGAGTCTTCATTTATTCATTCTGATTTAAGGTTTCGTGTGCCAGTAATACATTTTAACGTTTTTAGAAGGTCTCTTTCTATAAGTCTATAATATATAACTAAACTATTTTGTTGTATGTAAAGTAAATAAGGTTTTTAAAATGTTTATGAAGCTTCATTTAAAATTAAATTAAAATGCAGAGCCCCCTGGACCGGTGGCCAGGATCCAGGCAGTGTGAGTGCCACTGAAAATCAGCTCATGTGCCGCCTTCGGCACGCGTGCCATAGGTTGCCTACCCCTGGTCTATAAGGTGCCACAGGACTCTTTGTCAACCTATACTATACACCCTGAAAGAAATACCCACCTGGGAAACTGGCATCCTTTCCAAATGCAAGTACTTTGAATTCTTGCTAAATTCAAAAAGAAGAAAAAAAAATTTCCAACCAGCTCGTGACACAACTCTATGTACTGCTGTTCAATCAGCTGAGGTGGGTCATTTTACCAACAACTGTAGGTGGGCTGCAGAGAGAGATCCCAGCAAACAAAGCAGCAGCTTCCTCTCCTACACTTTGAGCTCAGTAATGTACTATGTTTGTGCTCTAGCCTGATGCCAGCTTGTGATCTCGACTAGATTGAAGCCAGCTTTGATTGCCTGCCTTTTAGCTTTTAATTTAATTAATTCAAGCCAAGCTCCTCACAAGGTGTTGACACCTTGAAATCAATGGGAGTCAGTTGCCTAAACACCTTTGAGGATCTCAGCCCAGTTCCCAGTCAATAGTCTTCGGAAAGCCAACTCTTCGGTTCATCCACACTAAAGTGCAACTGCACAGGGAGCATCAGTCACTCACTGCTCCTTCACACTGACCCTGTGCCTTAATTCAGAGCCATCCGGCCTTGGCCCAGCTTGGTTCCAGTTTGGCACAGCTGTGCAAAACCTATAACGCGTGTTATACAGGAGTTCAGACCAGATGAGCACACTGGTCCCCTCAGGCATCATGCTCTATGAATCTGCAAACTGCAAGGGAACCCTGCTGTGGCCCCTCCCCTCACATGACAGAAACAATCCCATTAAATGCATCCCATCTCTGTGGATGTGGTTCCCCTTTGTGTCAATGTGAGGAAGCAGGGCAGAAGGCCCTCCATATACATCCCCCCTTGCCACCAGCCAGAATTACAGGAGATCTGCTGACACTACCACCAGCCTGTCCAGAAACCATCAGAAACCACCAATACTGGTAAGTGCTTTGTTTCTTTCTCTCCCCATCCCTCAGCATCAAGGCAATTTAAACGGCTAGTACCACCCAGTCAGCTACCCTGTCCTACTGCCACCTCACCCACTCAGCTCCCCATCCTCCGTCCTCACGACAGCAGCCTTTCCAGGAAGGTGAAGTGCCCTGGGTTAAATGACAAAGAAGAGGTAAAGGGTACGTCTACACTTACCGGAGGGTCCGGCGGCAGGCAATCGATGTTCTGGGATCGATTTATCGCGTCTGGTTTAGACGCGATAAATCGATCCCGGAAGTGCTCGCCGTCGACGCCGGTACTCCAGCTTGGCGAGAGGAGTACGCGGCATCGACGGGGGAGCCTGCCTGCCGCGTCTGGACCCGCGATAAGTTCGGACTAAGGTACTTCGAATTCAGCTACGTTATTAACGTAGCTGAATTTGCGTACCTTAGTCCGAAGTGGGGGCTTAGTGGGGACCAGGCCTTAGGAAATGCCTCCCCCACCACTCAGACCCCAATCCGCTCTGCCTTCAGCGCCCTTCATCAGTCAGAGTTTCTATCCCGCAGAAAAGTCCACAGTTTCTAAGTTTGTTTTCGTTCTGCATTGGAACAAGGAGTGAAAAAAAACATGGAATTCCCTGCGGAACAGAAGAGTTCCTTTCGATAACCTCAGAACGCTTCTTTTCCACTTTAACATTTCAACTTTTATTTTATAAATAAGTTGAAATGAAAACATCTTGACTCCTCCCCCAACCCAAAATGAAATGTTGTCACATTCAACACATGCTCATGGAAGGTTTCGATTCTGTTAAATCAACATTTTCCAACAAATGCTTTGTAGATCGGGTCAAAAATTATTTTTACCATTGAAAAAAAGGACTTTTCTTAAAAAGAAAGGTTTTTTATTATTTATTTTTCTATTAAACTTAAAATTGAAAAAAAAAAAAAAAGTCATTTTCCCTCCCCATTTTCCTTTTTGTTTCAGTGACAAATTGGAAAAAAGGGAAAGGGCGTGGGAGGAGGGAAAAAATGAAAGTTTTTGAAACGGGACGTTTTCAACATCCAATCGTTCCTTTTCAAACTGTGTGGCATGAAAGGGACATAGAAATTTTCAAAATGTTTCACTATTTAAAAAATAGAAAACCTATTGTTCTACCAAGCTTTAAAAGAGAATTCAGGTAAGAACCAGGATAGTTAAACTCATACTAGAAAATAAAGGGCTAAATTTTCCCTTTTTTTTTTTTTTTTTTTTTTTTTAAATTAACCTCCTTTTTATTCCCACCCCAGGAAGAATAGGAAAAGGTTATGCATTATGCCTTCCATTAGTTATCTTATAATACCACTGCCATGTTCAAATCCTAACACCATTCTACCATTTTGAATTGAATTTCACCAAAACTCAAAAACCATGGTGGAAGAAGGCATTTTTCCTCTTTGACGCAGCCGGTGTTACACAAGCCTCTTTCATTTGTCCTCAAGATTTATTGACTGACTCTCTCCATCTGTCCCTGGTTTAGTATTAAGTGGAAGACATCTCCTATTAGAATTCTCTAGTCAGCATGTCACTGGGTACATAGGTAAAAATCACCTGCCCTGAAATAGTTCATTGTCTAAATACTTTATTGTTGCTTTATTGCCATCTGCTGGTCAATTGGGGGTGAGATCCAGTTTTACAAACTTTCCCATGTGGGTTCTGTGGGATAAGCTAGATACTGAATTAAGTAAGCAACAAACAGGTAAAGGTTGTTGAGTTCAGCCCATCCCTGGCTTGTCCACGCTACCTGCCAATAGTAAATACAATGATAATAAGCAGCACTCCATCCCCATTGTGCTGCTGTTGAACAGAATAAAAATACTAGCCTCTAAACTACACACAAATGAGGAGTCCAGTTTAAAAGAAAGGGAGGATAAATATAGGACTGACAGCGGTCATGCTAAATACCCTATCACATCCCGATTGAGCACTCTGATCCACACAGCTGGACCAATATACCCATTCGGGCTGCCATTGATTTCCCTGCCTGGGTCAGCTACACTAGCTGAGCCTTGAGTGGAGAGTGTGACAGACCCAGACCAGTGGGGTACAGGAGTCTGGTAGAGGGCAAATATACTGGTCACTGGATGAATAGTTTTCTGTTCCCTGAGTGACCAGAGCAGGGGCTGCACTAGAGTAATCAGGAACCTGCTAGAACCAGTTAAGGCAGGCAGGCTAATTAGGACACCTGGAGCCAATTAAGAAGCTGCTAGAATCAATTAAGGCAGGCTAATCAGGACACCTGGGTTTTAAAAAGGAGCTCACTTCAGTTTGTGGTGCGAGTGTGAGGAGCTGGGAGCAAGAGGCACAAGGAGCTGAGAGTGAGAGGGTGTGCTGCTGGAGGACTGAGGAGCACAAGCGTTATCAGACACCAGGAGGAAGGTCCTGTGGTGAGAATAAGGGCAGGTCTTCACTACAGGGGGGGGGGTCGATTTAAGATACGCAAATTCAGCTACGCGAATAGCGTAGCTGAATTCGACGTATCAGAGCCGACTTACCCCGCTGTGAGGACGGCGGCAAAATCGATCGCCGCGGCTCCCCGTCGACGGCGCTTACTCCCACCTCCGCTGGTGGAGTAAGAGCGTCGATTCGGGGATCGATTGTCGCATCCCGACGAGACGCGATAATTCGATCCCCGAGAGATCGATTTCTACCCGCCGATTCAGGCGGGTAGTGTAGACCTAGCCTCAGGAAGGTGTTTTGGAGGAGGCCATGGGGAAGTAGCCCAGGGAGTTGTAGCTGTCATGCAGCTGTTACAGGAGGCACTATAGACAGCTGCAGTCCACAGGGCCCTGGGCTGGAACCCGGAGTAGAGGGCGGGCCCGGGTTCCCCCCAAACCTCCCAATTGACCTGGACTGTACGTTCTTCCAGAGGGGAAGGTCTCTGGGCTGTTCCCCAACCCACATGGTGAATCTCGGAGGCAAGAAAATCCGCCAATAAGCGCAGGACCCACCAAGATAGAGGAGGAACTTTGTCACAAGAGAGACAAGACCAATTTCAGTGGAGGGGAGTGAATGCCCGTCTACAGGGCCATCTGCAGCAAAAGAGCCATCAGCTGTCTGCTTCTGATGGTACAGTGGCATCCTTCAGTGTGCGTGGCAACTGATTGCAAGTACCCACCAGTAGATGGCTCAAGGAGCAGGTCTCTGATATAACCAGGATCAACACCTTTCAGGAGGTAATGGAGTCTAGTCTATTCAGATTGTGAGCTGTTCACGGCAGGGACTGTCTCTGCTTATGTGTTTGTACAGCTCCAACAGAGTTCCAATCTTAATACAAACAACAGGAACTATTCCTTTTAGTGCTCTCTTGATTGAACACCACCCAACCAGCAATTAACTGGCCCTTTGAAATTCCTGCAGGCAGACAGCACTGTATTCAGAATGCCTGCAGCAGAGGTGGCCAGGTCAAGTGCTGCTGGAGACTATGATCCCCTAAGTTACCCATCACTAGAGGGACTAAAGAGGTCAGAGCTCTTGAGATCCCAGAAAGATGGGTCCTTCAACCAAGGGGGTTGAAGTCTCTGGAGGTTGATTATAGGTGAGAAATCTGCTTAGGCAGATTGTAACTGGCTGAAATTAAATTTTAGTCTTAGAAGCATATTCCTACTTTTGTTTAGTATCAGAGGGGTAGCCGTGTTAGTCTGGATCTGTAAAAAGCAACAAAGAGTCCTGTGGCACCTTATAGACGTATTGGAGCATAAGCTTTCGTGGGTGAATACCCACTTCGTCAGACGCATGTGTTTGTTTGTTACTTTTGTTTGTTTGTTTGTAACCCTTTCTAAACACTATTTCTTCCCCTTGTTATCACTTAAACTAGGACTTTTGTTTAATGAACTTGTTTCACTTTTTACTGTGAACTAATCCAGTGCTTTGATTAAAATGTTTAATGTTTAAGTGTTTCTTAACTCCAGTATGGTGGCAAAGCTGCTGATGTAGTTTCTTTCAAAGGAATGGCAAACGTCACTTCTGTAAGGTGACAACCCCTCACTGGTCTGAATTGCACCCTCAGAACGTGACACCTCGTCAGGCTGCTTCATTTATGGTTTTTCCTTAGTCCCTTTGCCAAGTCTTCAGGACTCAACAACAATTGAGCTTATACTGCAGTAGATGCAATGGACCAGGTGAAATGCAATTGTAATATCTGGACACCAGGGGAGACCAACCCAGGATTCTGCTTCTTAATCCATGTAGATTGTTCAAAAGTAAGACTTAGCACTTACAATGTGTTTTAGGGCCTGGGTTAACTCTTGGTTTCCATAAATAGAAATCTGGGCTGTAAGCCACTGGCAGCACAAAGTCTGCTTGGGAAACTCACATGGCAAAGGGATACTGTAGGTGTGGTGCTAGGTGCCACGGAGGGACCCAGAGCCAGCCAGCCAGCACATCCCACAACGTGGGACCCAGGCTTGTGGACTTGGTGTTTCCAGGCCTGCGCTTGAGTGTTTACACTGCACTGTAAACTTGGGTTTACAATTGCTGGATCCGGGTCTCACAGCCGCGCTAACATGTCCATACTGTGCCATGCAGACCCTCTCACTGAGGTCTGCTACTTGAGCTGCATCCACACTGCAAAATGACAGGGCCAGCTCTAGGCACCAGCAAACCAAGCACATGCTTGGGGCAGCACATTTTCAGGGGCAGCATTCCGGTCTTTTTTTTTTTTTTTTTTTTTGCTTTGGGCGGCAAAAGCCTAGAGCCGGCCCTGGCAGCAGCAGCGCGTCATGCGTGGGGGGCGCTGCTCCCCCCTACGCTGTGGGGGAGCAGCGCCCACATCTTGTGGTTGGGCCGGGCAGGCTCCAAGTGGGGGACACTCGGGCTGGGGGCCGCCCCGCAGGGCACACGGAGCCGCCTGCAGGTGCCGCAGGGCAGCTGCCCCCCAGCGCCGCAGCCGGGGCTGGACGAAGCGGCCCGAGCCGCCCAGGGACTGCGGCAGGGCGGCCAGAAGCAGCAGCGGGGCCATAGAGGGCGGGGCCCTGCCATGCGGGGCCCGCGTCCCACTCCCTCTGGGGCTAACCTGCCCTGGCTCCTCAGCCCCCTGCCGGGGTGGTCCGCCAGCTCTGCTCTCCTGGGTCCCAGCCGGTCCTGGAGGCGGGAGCCCCGGCTGGAGGGACCCTGGGCTGAGGCACGGCCCAGGAGCCCCGCTGCTTACCCCGACCCTGCCAGCGCCGGACTGGCTGGAGCTGAGGGGGGAGTGGGCGGAGTCAGCGCTGGTGGGGGGGGAGCCCAAGGCTGGGGCAGCAGGGGGTGTGGGTGGGGGAGGGCACTGGTGAGAGCCCAGGGCTGGGGTGAGGGGCAGCCAAATTTTTTTTTGCTTGGGGCAGCAAAAAAACCTAGAGCCGGCCCTGGGCTTGGACCAGAGTCACAGCAAGACTCAGGCTCAGACCTTCCCCCACCTGGGTCCACCCAGGTCCTGACCGCTTGCTGACCTGAGTCAGACTGATTTGTGTGTGGATGGAAGAAGGGCTTAGGCTCACACCTGAAGTCAGAGCTTGGGCTTAGTGAGGAATGTAGACATACCCATGAGACGAGTTGTGGAGGAGCAGGGCTAGGCTGCCCAAGAGACACACTTAAACAGCGCATCTCCCAGGGGTAGTATTCCACAAGTGGGATACACCAGAACTTACAGCTGCCCTTCCCTGGTGGAACCTCCCAGAGATGACAATGGTGTCATCACCATCTGGCCTCTCCTGGGGCAACCCCTATGCCCCACAGGGCATCCTCAACTGGCTTTGGATTCTGGACCAAAGTAGGCAACGCCTAATCTGTGTAATTGTGCAGTTGCATCCATGCTCCCTGGATACTTGAGTTTTGTCTCAGATCACAGAGTAGGGAATCATGCTTTATTGTGAGTATTTGCTTAGCACCTAGCTCAACCGGCCCTGGTTGAAGCCTATGGGTGCTACTGCCATAAACATAAATTGCATTTGGAATCTATTGCCAGCTACCTCTGATAGGGAGTAACCTTGTGAACACAGACCTGGGCTTGCTCAATAAATGATACCAGTTAGCCCTTCTCCAGTGCTTTTCATCAGTCGGTCTCAGAGCACTTTACAAAAGGAGGTCAGTAGCAACATTAGAGCTGGGTGGGAAACTGTTTTCCTGTCCCCAAGAAAATTTGAGATTGCAAAAACATCTGTTCCACATCTGGATGTAGCCAAGACCTTTCAAATTTTTTCATGAAAACGAGAGAGAGAGAGAGAGAGAGAGAGAGAGCGTGCGACCCCGACCGACCCACCCCCTAGAATAGCCAGTAATCTGCAGCAAGGCACTCACTTGGCAGGTTCAAGTCCATGCTCTGCCCAGTTCCCAACTATGGGAGTGAAGCACCTAAATACCTTTGAACCTTCAGCCCAAGTGACTTGCCCACGATCCCACAAGACATCTGTAGTGAAGCAGGGAACTGGACATGACTCAAGTCCCTACTGCCTAAACCACTACACCATCCTTCCTCTCTATTAGCTGCCGCAAAGGAAACTGAAAATACTGAAGGAAGAGTGGTCAGCAAGAGTGATATTCAGCATGGTCCTGAGCACTATCAACTCCCATTGTCTTCAGCAGGAACAGAGGATGCTCAGCAATTCAGAGGATTTGTCAATGAAGACTTGATCCAGCCTTCATTGAGGTCAATGGAAAGAGTCTACTGACTTCAGTGAGCTCTGGATCGGATGATGGAATATGTAAAATTCCCTGGGCCTGTCTCTCGTAGGAGACGAGATTATCACAATGGTCCCTTCTGGCTTTTAAAAAAAAAAAATCTAAAATATAGTCAAACAATTTTATTTAAAATAATTTTGATGTTAGGCTTGATTCACTACTGTCTGACACCAGGTAGCTCCATTGAAGTCAGTGGAGAATTGGGATCATCAAGCCTATATATATTCTGTGAAAGAGTCCAAGTCTAAAGGCAGAGGGGTGGGAGAGAGCACCTATTTTTATTTTGGCAGCTTTACGCGTTCTGTCAGAAGTTTTACTGTTCATCTTTAAATCCATACCAGACACTGGCTGATATGAAGATTGCTGCCCACTTGAGTAGTACAAGACAGGGCCTGCTAAAAGGAAAAATTAATAAAAATACCAAATTACAGTAAGTGCTTTTTTGAAGAAAAAGTAATTATTGAAATTGCCGATAACATCACGCATAAATGTATTCTTGGCTCATTAGCTCTTAGAGGAGTTATGTTTAAATATTTCAGAAAGAATATTGATGAATGGATTGAATACACTGGAAATTAAACCTCTTACGCTTTAAAAATAAAAGACAAACAACATTAGAGTGGAGAGAAAGTCACAAAAGCAAGAAACTTCTTACATAAGGCAGCGACATCATCTGTAACTCAGCCGCTGGGAAGAGGACCTGTGTTTAGCACATCGCAACATAAACTTGTGGGGGGCAAATCTTTTATAGCTCTTCCTCAGACAAAACTCCCTTTACAGGAGAGTCCTAGGAAATTTGACAATTATATTCCTTCTGTGGGATTTTTTTTTTTTTTTTAAACAATGCTTTAGCAAAGAGACAGTTCTCATGGCCTCATGTCTCCATTACAGCAACATCTTTTCTTTGGCCTTGACCACCATTCAGGGCGCAGCTGCAAAGGTCATTTTCCTAGCCGATCACTTTTTCCAGACCAGTCTCTGTTGACTCCCCCGTCTCCACAGCATCACACACAAACTACTGGTCTTCCCATTAAAAGCCCTTCATGACCTAGCCCCACTATACCTATCATCATTCTCAACACTGCATACAAAGAAATCCAGTTTCATTCTACCCAAACTGATTTTTTCAATTTTTCAGATCTACCAGTGAACCAAAAAAAATCTGCTATTTGACCAGCTCCATTAAGGACTACAGGTTAGGGAAATTAGCAATTTTCAGTGCAATTCCCACTGATATCTAAAGCAGCATGATGTGTTTAGCTAAGGACAGAATTCAGCCCTTTGAAATCAGATGCAATGATTAGAAGTATTGTAATTTTACACTGGAATTTTCCTTTACTAGGAAATCCACTACAGTTAGGGGTAGCAGTTTAAATTACAAGAAAGGCAGAAAACCACGTCTGTTCAGCAAGAGAATCTGACGCGTAACTAGCTAAACCGGCTGTTTGGGCTAGCAGTTAATTTATAAAGGGATGCTTTTACATAGCTCAGTGTGTTTACTCAGCTATTAGAAGCTCACAGAAATCTGGGAGTTTTGCTGGTACTAGCCAGCTTACTGGGTGCTTAGAGCATGATACTGGGAACCAGGACTCCTGGGTGCCATTCCTGGCCTGGTAATTGATTTCCTGTGTGATCTCAGGCCCAAAATGAGATGTGCCTGCTAATTTTCAGGGCAGAGCATGAGACACCTAAATCCTGAATTTAAGAGGCACTTGACACCCACACCACCAAAATGAAGTCACTGGAAGGTGCACATACTCTGTGCATGTGAAACTCGTGTCTTGGATTAAGCACCTGGAAGTTAAGGGGCACATTTGAAAATTTTGGGCTCAACCTCCTTGTGCCTCAGTTTCCTCATCTTTAGAGGGATGGAACAATGTTCATAGGGGTGTGGGGAGATTTAAGTGTTACTCATATGTTCTCCAGTGTCCTAGATGTGCATAGTGTTGGGGAAATGAGCTATGGATATTACGAATTGTCAGGAACACCGTAAAACCACACATTCAAGATTACGGCCAGTGGACTTTATTTCTGGCACACTCTGCGTTCTCTGAGTTTCTTTGATTATTTGCATTCTCACAATTCTTTATTTGATTATATCTTATTTAACATCAAGCAGCATTCAGGAGACAGAGAACCCCTGTTTCGAACCCAAAGAACTTGCTTTGAGACTGCCATTTGCTTGATTTCGAGGAATCTTTATTACTAGAAAAGCTGTATGAATCTAGTGCTTCCATGCCCAACCAGAAGAGAAGAAGTTCTTGAACTGCCTCCCATTGGACACATGACCACATAAGTCTTTTCTATCCTGAAAATCTGATTCCTAAATGACTTGCACTTACTGTGTAAAGTGGTGCCATCTCTAACCATCTGGAGTTCGTTTTCTAGATGAAAGATTTAGTTTATTGTAGAGATAGGTCCCAACTAATTCCCTGGATCCAACCACCCCCAATTTGTCAAAGGCAGGTTAAAAGTTTGAATCATGCCCAGGGCCCAACTATGTAGAAATGGACCAAACCAGAACCCAAGATCTAAATATCCCCTTTCCCACCGACCTCCCAAACAAAAGTGTTGAGATTCTCGACACAATCAGTGTTTACTGTGTGTGCTTACTGGAGATGGGCCACAAATCAGAAGACAGATCGGAATTGGTCTCAGAATTTAGGGCTTTTCAGAAGCCAGACCCCAATTTTACAACTCAGAGGTGCACAGAATCATAGGACTGGAAGGGACCTTGAGAGGTCATCTAGTCCAGGCCCCTGCACTCATGGCATCTAATCGATCGATCTTAAGATTTTATATGGCACCCATTATCACAATATTGAGCCTCTTTTTAGGCACGATCTGAACTTGGATACTCAGCCCAATTGCCCTAGAAATTTGGCCAAGTTCAGATGTAGATCCAGGTCTAGATAGTATTTGTATTGCAATAGCACCTATAGTCCCTAATAATGGATCAGGGCCTCGCTGTGCTAGGTGCTGTACAAAAAGTCAGTCCTTGTCCCTACAGAGCTTACAGTTCAAATACAAACTGCACAGCTCAGTTCATCTCTAACATGTGCAGGAAAATGAAATATTTAACAAGAGGCAATTCAAACCTTGAAAGGGGAGGAGGGGAAGGGAACAGAAGATGCTCTCAGACACAGTACACTCAGAGAGAAATAATTTTCCATATTTGGAAGTGAACATACCCCACCTACTGCTATATAGTTTGAGAGATTCAGCTTGGCAAATGCTATCGAGACCTGCACTTGCCCCAAAAAACAACCTGCAACTCTCTAGCAGAAAGGTGAGTGATTGCCAACATCCGGCACAGATTTTTATCACTTATTTTCATTCATGTTTGCATAGGATCTTGCCATTTACCTTTGTTGTTTAAAAACCTCTCACTCCGTCCTGTGAATTGCAGAGCTATGTAATCCCCATTTGTTTTCAGTTACTCCTAAGTGACCTGGATAAAAGGGACTGCTCACGGACCCGCAGTAATTCACGACCCAAAGACTGATCTCGAAGCAAAAGGAATTGCATTGATGTAACAAGGACCAGAATTCACTTCAAGCTGTCTTATCTGGATGATTATTAGACATGATTACCTGATATCTGCACAGTTAGATCCTAAAAGAACTGGCTGTTTCTTCCAGCCCGTGCAATGTTAATTGCTCTGGGATATTAAAACTATCATTGATAAATATTTTTTAATGGGTACAGTTGCATGTTGGACCCTAACTGACCTTTCCATTGAGTTTCAAAACCTTGTATCTATAGAGTCTTTCCTGGAAAGAAAGGAATGATGGAAGAGTTCTATTCATCTGCTAGTTTAGTTTGAAGCAAATATGAGTATGTAGTACCATATTTACGGGGAAAGCCACAAAGCACCTACAAAAAAAAATAATAATAATTAAAAAAAAAAATGTATCCGGTGGGTTTCATTGCTGAATTTAGCCTCACAGAAAAAAAAAATCCATCACATTCACAAACTTGCTTATGCTTTGATTTCTTCTTTGGACTAAAGCAATTTCTTAATAGTCTGTTTATGAACGAGCTAAATCCTTCTGTTCTAACCCGATCCTTACTCTCCTAGCAGTCCCACTGACTCTCAGTCAGAGTTTTGCCAGAGTAAACGCTGCATGATTTGGCTCTACAGAAACACACAGGCAGCACCCTATTTTCCCCTCAATAATACCACCTTGTCTGTCTTGGAGCTCTCAGGATCCCAAAGCGGCTTATCATCCATTCCCACCACACCCTTGCAAGACAGGCAAACAAACATGGAGAAACTAAGGCTCGGGGTGGTTAAATGATTTACCCAAGTTCAGAGAAAACCAGTGGGAGAGCTGGGGATGAGAACCTAATTCCTCTGCTCTAACCAGAGGTCAGGAAGAATAGGAAATGGTGTAGAAGCATTCACCCATCCCATCTTCTATATGTTTCAAGCTAACCAACATGATACATATACTCTATCTGCCCAGGTATTTAAAACGCACCCATCACCCTGGTATCTGCATTGTTGTCTCTTGTTGATCTTTCCATTCTAGCCTGCCACTCTGATGAACAAGACTGGTAAGCAAAAAACCCCCACCCAAACAGACATTTGAACCGAATGCATGGGTGTGGGTACATAGCTAAGAGGGAGAAAGAGAGAGAGAGAAAAAGTGTGTGTAATTCCACACATTTTCCTTCCTTTTTCTCTTTTCTGTGGAGCATTCGGAGACAACACTCAGCAGTACATCTGAGTACCCTTAGCTGGGTCCACAGAATTGATTCAATGGGGAGCTTGATTTGACAGCCTTTTAAAAAAAAAAAAAAAAAAAGTTACCCACAGATTTCTGCGATGAATAAAACAGCCACACACTATTTCCACAGGAAGAAGCTGTAACGTACCGTGGAACAATTTGCCAGGGCTGCAAGCTATGAACCTTGCTCTATGAACCTAGCTGGAAAGCGGCTACTTGTTACTTTCCACTGAAAGTGAGGCCTTATGAAAAGACAATGTCGTGTGATCATAAAACAGCCTTCCTATTAGCGCAGAATGAGTTGGGACATTAGGGACCTGATGCAAAGCCCACCAAAGTCAATGGAAAGTCTCCCATTGGATTAGGTCCTACATGCTCAGAAAACTATTTCCACACCGTGAACATGAACAGTTTCAAAACTTATTATGATGGGTCCAATGGATTGATTTTTAAGCAGATTTCCCGCCCCCCCATTGATATGGATGGGGGGAGTTCTGCTTGATACCCAATGGCACAATATGGGTTGTGGCTATTAGTTATTTCTTACCCCCATGCAATTCCCAAACACGGTGGGTTCAGAAGTAAATGGGGTTAGGTGGAGAACAGCAAAGGATCATTAAAAACTAATATGCACCTGATCCAAAGCCCACTGAAGTCAGTGGGACCAATGTGTTCCTGGAGAGCCCTGTTTAATATTCTTAATTCTCCTTTAGCAGCATACAAAGAAAGCTCCTATGGCAGCCTAGTTCATTAGGAATTAATTCCAAAATACTTAGAAGTTAGAAAAGCCCTGAACTCCCTACTTAAATCTCAATGGGGAAAGCATCTAAATCCCCTTGGTCATTTTGAAAATAGCAACCATTGACTTTAACCAGTGCCTCAGTTTCCCCAGATGTAAAATGGAAATATCACTCTGGCTACTTACATGAAGGTACCTTTGCACCTGCAGCTGAACCAATGCTTTGCAAGGACAGATCAGTCTACTGCACCATGCAACTGGCCCCCCACTGCTGTAGTTTCTGGGCAGGTCACAACACCCCTGTGGTGCAGGGCAGTGTGACTATCCCCATTTGACAGGGCCCAGAGATGGAAAGTGACTTAACGCAAGGCCAACCCGGAAATCTGTGGCAGAGCAGGGGAATTGAACTTGGATCTCAAGTTCTAGGCTGGTGCTGTAACCATTAAACCAGCTTTCCTCCAGCCAAAAGGAAGTATCTGGCTGCTCTTATGCAGCCTCTGGGTAATACTGGAGGTTGTGATGCTTCATTATAAAGTCCTTTGAGACTTCTGGATGAAGAGCACTATCTACGTATGATTATTTGTCACCTAAATGTCGGCACCTTCCCCTGGTTGTTACCCCAGCAGTCAAACAGCTTGCCCAAACTGCATATGTCATGGAGTTGACGTGCTGGAGAATTTGGAACCAGAGTTGTTCCCCCTGCTCTTCCAAAAAAGGTGGGGGGAGCATTTGGGACAAGGGGGTTGGTTTTGTCAATTATAAAGTTTGCAAAATTCAGGTCTAGAGGCGGGCTAGGATTCTGAACCCCTCCAAAGTTTACAGGGTGTTGGGATTGAGCCCATATCTATAGGAAATACATTAGCTTGTTAAGAATTAGCATTAATCCAAGAAGGACATTGTGGAATT
This sequence comes from Emys orbicularis, assembly GCF_028017835.1. Lineage (NCBI taxonomy): Eukaryota > Metazoa > Chordata > Testudines > Emydidae > Emys > Emys orbicularis. The sequence continues at coordinate 140,181,080 of NC_088684.1, forward strand.
GGAGAGGGATCAGGAAGAGCCGTGAGAATTAGGAAAGGATTGGAGAACATGCCTTATAGTGACAGACTCAAGGAGATCAAAATATTTAGCTTAAGAGAAAGTTAAGGGACAACTCTATCCCAGGCTATACGTGCCTACATGAACTCTTCAATCTAGCAGACAAAGAGCATAAGAAGATCCAATGGCTGGAAGTAGAAGCTGGACCAGTTCAAAGTGGAAATCTTTTAAAGTAGTGAGATTCAAAGGTTAATTATCAAGTTGCCAACCGTTCTGGTGGATTCGCCCTCAATTGCCATTCGCACAGGCAAGACTGGATGGATATACCGTAGTTCAAACAGGCATTGTTTTAGAGATGTTCTGTAGCCTGTGCTATACAGGAGGTCAGATTAGATGATCACAATGGTCCCTTCTGGCTTTATGATCCAAATCTCTTCCCCTTTCAGATCCTCCAGAATGGGAAGGACCCGGATGGTGACCTGCTGGATGGCTATGCTTTTGCTGGTGCTATATTCCGATATCACCCTTTGTAGGAGGGGCTCCTCAAGTAAGAAAGCAAGCCAGAATAAAAGTCCTCCCCCCGTTAATAAGCCCAGCCCGCCAACCAAAAAAGAACCAGTGAAGATTCCGGGAACACTCTGTTACACCGGCCAATTGCTCGACATCAAACTAGAGCCCGAAGAGACCAAATATTACACCGACAACTTCAAAAAGTTCCCCGATTGCATTTATTACCCTAGGTGCTTCCAGTCACTAGAGCCGAACGCAACCAAGGACACATTGGTTAGTGAGTGCTTTAACGTTACGGTGAGTCTGACTGAAAACAAACTGGACTTATCTGAAGGAAAGAACGCCACCAGTGTGTACTCCAGGGTCATGTGGCAAGTGATAAGCCACTTGTGTGCAATGGAATTCTGCTGCCAACCATGCAGCCTCGCTCTGTCGATCCACGGTTCCTTTGGTTGGTTAGCAATGCTTTGCCTCGGGAGTTTTATTTCTCTTATCATGCAATGAACTTGCAGCAAAAGCCGTTGATTTACTGGCAAAAAGGGAGTGCCCGTCAGTAACTATTTACCTTTTATGATTTGTGTATATTAAACTTCCATAATTCTTTTATTTGTTATTTTAACCAAAATCCTTTGTGCGTATAAACTCAAGTGTGATTTATCTATTCTATCAAACTAATGTGCTTTGTTTTAAACTGGGTTCATGTGTGTCCAAATAAAGGCACATGCTTATCTTTTAACTCCTTTAACCTAGGCCAGAGAGGGATACTGGATTCTATGGTAATAGACATTCTTATTAGTAAGTGTTATAATAAACAAGACTGAGTAATATACGGGGTGCGTATGATTGATAAGAGGCATTTGTTATTGCAGACTTTTCCTGTGATGAATGAAATAATGACCCATTGAGAGATGTTAACTCATTAAGAACTACCGGTTGCCACAGCTGTCAGTAATAATGACTGGATTATAAATCCCCTTTAGTTTATCAATCAGGTAAAGTGAGATAACCATAAAAGAAATCCCATAAGTAATGAGGTAAAAATGAGATATTGAAAACAACATAGAGCGAAATAATTGTGAGAAAGTAACTTTTCCCTCCCCACAAAGATTTCTTTGTCTCACACCCTATAAAAGAAAAGAGTTTTGGGGAGATAAATTGGGAATGAATACTGCCAGCATTCCACTAAGTACGGAAGATGGGACTAAACTACCTTCATCATGTACAAGGGTGGTAAAGTATGTTCTCTTTCTGTATCCCGGATATTGCTGTATTAATCTTTAATTAAATAATTCCATTTGAGCCGGTTATTCCAATACTTAATATTGTTGCATGTTGGAATTTAATAACAATGCAAAGTGAAGGAAGCCATGAGCTGGTTGCAAAGACACAGTCTTCACCTCTTCAGTTTGTGTAATGCCGACAGACCCTGCTCGACGGCGGGCAGGATCGAACCGGGGATCTCTGGAGCTTAGTGCATGAGCCTCTATTGCATGAGCCAAAAGCCAACTGCCTGTTAGCCAAGGCTGTAGAGCAAACTCATTTTATCTCTCCCTTTAAGTGGTCTTGGTGCCCCTAGATGGGACAGAACACCACACCCAGAAGGTGTGTGGGTTACATTTGCACAGTTGAATGATCAAGCTATTCAGTAGACAGTGATCTGTGTGCCCTAGCACTCCCTCATTTCTTTGCTTTGCCATTACTAATCAGCATATTTGAGACTCATGGGAAACTCAGTAGTGGTAATGATATTGAATACTGGGGTGGAGCAAAGCATATTTGGAAGGGCATTATGGAGTATAAAGAAGGCAGACTATAAGGAAACCTACTGAGCAACCAAACTTCCTCCCACATGTTGAGTCTGAACCGACAAGATGCCCAGGTGCAAGAGAGTGGATGGGGGATGGTAAATGTGGCACCAAATCCAGTGATCCTGCTTTACAGAGGTTATTAGATGTTAAAAAGAAAGGCTGATCTTTTGGATTAACTATAACGAAGGCAAAGATTTTGTCATGGTTATTTGTAGTAAAAGTCACGGACAGGTCACAAGCAATCAACAAAAATTCACGGAAGCCATGACTTGTCTGTGACTTTTGCTGCTGTGGCAAAAGCCTGCGGCAGCTGGAAACTTCAGGGGGGCCCCCTCCGCCCACGGCAGCTGGGAGCTGCAGGGTGACCCTATTTCCCAAAGAGAAAACGGGACACCCCCAGCCGCTCGCCCAAGGTGTCCCCCTGACCCCATGTGAGGCTGTTTCCAGTCGCTGGAACCCTGCCATGGCCCCGCTGGCTGCCAGCTCCAGAGACCTGCAGCCCCTGGGGCTGAAGCAGAAAATGTCACGGAGGTCTCTGGAAGTCACGGATTCCATGACCTCCGTGATATAAATGTAGCCTTAACTATAACTTTGAGACTGTAAGCTATTCAGGGCAGGGACTGTCTCCCACTGTGTCTGTAAGCACGTAACACAATGGGGCCTCTTTCTCAACAGTTTATCAAGCAGTTGTGTCCTATTCCAATAGTCCTTATGAAGGATATAAACATCTCACTCCCCTCAAATATGGAGGAATTCACATTCTACATGGTCATAACGTCACCCTGCTCACGCATCACTGAAAATGGAGCTGCTTAGAGATGGATAGAACATCATGCACTTGGCTGCAGAGACAGTAAACGCTTTAGTGGTAGGCAGTCTATTTCTTTGAGTATAAAGAATTCTAAATGAATGTTTAATGGGACGATAATGGGTGGGGCACAATGGTTTGTGCTTAGTTTGAAATGAAGGATTAATGTGCCCATTTAGAGGGCTATGCCCTTCTCACATTAACGAGGTTACATCACAGCTGACTCTGACATATTACAAGGAGGAGACGATGCTGTCAGCTAATTACATTTCGCTACATCGCATCACTCCAACGGAGTGTGACCTGCAGCAGAAACAACTCTGTCCCTGGAACCAGCGGCACCCAGACTGTCTCTGCAATTGCATCATTATTATCCAAATTAAGAGCAGAGTGAGATCTAGGACCAGGTCCTCAGCTGGTGTAAATCAGCAAAGCTCCGCTGCTGATTTAAAAAAACACAATTTTCTATCCAACATTTTTAAAAAATACGAAAAACAGGTGAGTGACCATTCAACTAAGAACAAAAATTGGTCAGAAAAATGCATTGGGTATTTTGTATTACAACCCCCCTCAAAAAAAAAAACAAAAAAAAAACCCACCCTTACGAAAAACTGCCAGCAAAACAGATTTAATTTTCATTGCAGTTTTTCATGGGGTCAAAAATCCCCCCATCCATTTCCCAATCGCTATTTCAAAAGCCCCATACATAACAAAACTTGACACATGAACCCCATTGCAGAAGAAATAGTCTGAGACCATAAAAATAAAAAATTAAAAAACAAGGAGAAGAGTGAAAAGCCAGGCTGCAAGAGCAATCCGTAAGCAAAACCAGAGAGTACAAAGCGTCCCTCCAGCTAGAACATAGCCTCAGTCACTCAGTTCCAGAAAGAACACTGGCTTAAAGCGTATAGCATAAGCCTCTCCCACTGGACACACTCCTCTGACCCGACGTTCCCTCTCAAAAAGGCACAGACAGCTTGATTTAACTTGGAGACCATCACCGAACTGCATTCCTGCGTGCTGTCATGATGGGTAAGGATTAATATTGTGTTAGCGCGGGGGGAGGGGGGGGGAGGGGAGGAGTTGCCAATCAGCACTGCACCCCAAGCAGAAGGCTCACACTCATTAAATCCTGCTGGACTTGGCTCTCTGGGCAGCAGAAAGCTTCTTCTGAAGTAACCAAAAAAAAAAAAAAAAAAATCGCAGCAGGACCACAGTGCTGGAGAGAGGATGGTCAAGTGGTTAGGTTGTTAGCCTGGGACCTGGAAGGCCTAGGTTCAGTTCTGTGGTCTGTCATAGACCTGTGTAATCCTGGGTAAATCACAGTCTCTCTGTGCCTCGGTTCCCCATCTGTAAAATGGGAACAATAACACTGCCCTACCTCACAAGGGTGTGGTAAGGATAAATACAAAAAAGATTGTGAGGTGCTCAGATAATGGTGGCCATGCAAGTACCATAGATTGGAGGGTAAGGAGTGATGCATGGAGTGCACTCGAGATAGTAATGAATTTTTCTTCTCCCATTGCCTCCGAGGCTGCCTGTATTGACTGACCACAATCCTCCATGACGCTGGGGATTAAAACAGCAAGCCAAGCCAAGCCATCTGAACTCTGGATACGTTCATAGGTTCCTATATTATATAGGACTCTGTGCAGCAACCCGATTGCGTAGACTGTAAGGTCCTTGGGGCAAGGACTGCTTTCTGTTCTGTTTGTGTATCACCTAGCTCAATGGGGCCCTGGTCTATCATTTCGTTTCCTAGATGTTATAGCAATAATGGTAATAAGTAGGAAGTAACATAAAGCCATCTCTATGGTACCTATATCCATTAGCTGCATTAATGCAAGTACTATGCTTTCGTAGATTGACAAATCAGGCCCTACACATCTTATTGATCTTTTACACTAAGGCCACTTTACATTTCCAGAGAAGCATATGGGTAAATTATACCTACTTTAAATGGTCCCTTTACACTGTCAGATCAGTATAAAGTGGCCTGAATGTAAATGAGAAAGAATCAGGTTCATGACAGATAAGAAAAACCCCAATCTAGCTCCCACAGCACTGGGAAAATAATGATGATGATAATGCTCAGAGCAGAGCCAATAAGCAACTGTTATCCCCTTTCTTCCCCAATTTACAGAAACAAAGAGGTCATACAAGTCACAACAAAGAGAGGGCAATGGAACAGGTTAGCAGCCTACAAATATCTGATGGGTATAAACACCTGGGAAGGAAGGGGACTGTTACTGTGCGATATGGGGATATAGGTAGAAGAAAATGGATTAAATTTAGGCTGAGCATCAAGAAGCAACTTCCCGACAGCGGGAAATGCAAGGCTGGAGACTTTGGTTTCCCCAGGGATGTGGGACTCTGCATAAGTTACTTGAAAATCTAAAACGTCAACACAAAAACTGCCGAGATGCATGTGCTGTCCAAGATAACATGACATGGAGCTGGGAATTCAAAAGATGTGCTCTCAGATGCAATTCAGCCCTGAGGTCCAGCACAGGGGTGCTGGGCATCTGCACATGGATGAATTTCACCCTTGGTACATGGAGTCAGTGAGCCCTACACACCAATCAACTACTCTTTTGCAAAGGTGTCTTTGCAGTGTAGACCTGAGGCTAGGTCTACACTGCAGCGGGGGTCCGACCTAAGATACGCAACTTCAGCTATGTGAATACCGTAGCTGAAGTTGCGTATTTTAGGTCGGCTTACCTAGCGGTGAGGACGCGGGAAAGTCGACCGCTGCCGCGCTGCCGCCGACTCCGCTGCCGCCTCCTGCCGAGGTGGATTTCCGGAGTCGACGGCAGAGCGATCAGGGATCGATTTTACCGCGTCTTCACTAGACGCGGTAAGCCGATCCCCAATAAACCGATTGCTACCCGCCGGATCGGCGGGTAGTGAAGACAAAGCAGCCCCTGCAGTTAAGAATGGAACAAACAGCACCATCTACTGGCTAAAGCATACAAATTATCTCCCTCAGAAGCATTTGCCTCTGGCTGGATCCACATAATCTTTAAATTGGCTTCTATAATCATACTTTCCAAATTGTCTGTTATCTGAGCTGAGAAATGCTGCTTCCTATGAAGAAACTTAGCAACACATTTCAGAATGCTTATTTACCGATGTCATTTCAGAGCCCACTGCTAGAAAAAAGCAACACACTCTAGGTTGCTTAAAAAAGAAAATCCTACCTATACATTGTTGATATGGAATAGCAAGTTTTCATAGCAGCTTAATGTCCCCAATTGCTTGACTGGAGAAGATTAGTACAAACAAAACTGTTTTTAATTGGAATCGTTACAGTTCTGTTTATTGATCCAACAATACTAACCCTAGCGGATCAAAAAAAGATGAATGGGTTTGGTTTGCCTTAATACATTGATCCATTGTGTTTGAGGAATAGGAGTCTCAATCAAAATGAAACAATTCCTTGAATAATAATTGTTATGGGCCCTGTGGAGCCATTGCAGCTTATTATGCCATTAATCGATACAATATTTAGCACTTGAAACAAATGAATATTGTGCTCATGTCAGAAGCTATTTGAATATTGATGCCTACATATTATTTTATTTTTGAAGCTACCGAAAATTAAGAAATGTAATCTACAAATAATAAATAAAAATAAAAAACAGTTACATCTAGGCAGGACAAGGCAGTAGGACAATATGCTCTAGGGAACAGTCCTGCACTATCATGGGAGAATGGACTGGCTCCCCTAGGAATTGACTGCTGTCGCTATGATTCTGCCTGCTGTTTCATGCACCAGGTTCTGGGTGATAACATGAGAGGACTACACTTCTATAAGTAAAATGGCTCTTTATTAAGAAAGCTATCTACCGGGATGATGCAACTGCAGTTAGCATTCCAGCCATGTGCACACAGACTGACTTTCTGGTGCCCTCTCCAGAATTCTCACCTCCTACAACCTGTGCTCCTCCCTCCAAGTTCCATGCAGGTAGTTACAACTGCAAGCAAAGAAATTCAGATTTCAGTCTCATGTTCCATATTTAACAGGATGGGACAAATTCACTGAAGTCAATGGAGTTACATAAAGGAGAAGTGGGTTAGTTGTGCCTAGATAACGCAGGCCTGTGATTTTAGACCTCGATTTAGCCAGATGCCCAAAGATGTGCCTAATTCTAAGCATGTGAGTATCCCCATTGACTTTATACATTTACTTTAAACCATATGCTTATGCATCTTGCTGAGTCAGGGCCACATATACTGCAATACCATAAGAGCAATAGAGTTCTGTTTTGGCATGCATCAGCAGCCAGTGAATGTAATGCAAGGATGGAAACAGAGAAAGCATTCTAAAGCTGTGTCATGCCTGCTGACATGGCAGATAATGAATGAGGTAAAGAAAGATTACAAAGGGGACGACCAAAAGTCCATCTAAGTCTCAGAAAGATTCCCATTGGTTTCATTGGCTTTTGGATCAGGCCCTAAAAAACCAAACCTTGTTTGGGTTCTGAACATTAAAAGGCAAGACCAGAACGGTTTTGCAAAACTAAAATCCTGCCTCCTTGGCCCACCTCATCATGGTGCTTTCAGCTAGCATATTACTTTAATAATAATAATAAAAAGCTTTCTGGGTACACTGAAAAGTCTATATTTTAATGTGGGTAATTTGATGGCTGTAGGTCCCTGCAGGGTTCTTGGCGTAGGTCAGGCTGTTTCTGACGTTTTATGGTTCAGACCATTAATTAATGTCATTGTATTGCTGACAGTGTTTTTTAAATTCTTCGTGAAGCTTTGATTAAATAACATGAAGTGCTTTGAGTTTGGGATCAGCCCAAAATAAATCCCAGCATATAATTACAGTAATCATCTATTCACTGTTCATGAGAAGCTGAGCTGGAAGTGCTTGAACGGGCTTTGCTCTTGCTTAGACCACTGTAAACCAGAGTGACTCCCACCTACATCAGTGGCTAGATTTGTACTGCTGTTTCAAAACAGGATTGAGCCCGCAGCTACAGAATTTCATACAGAGCTAAATAGTAGTAAAACTAATATATTATAGCAGTATACAGCAACATTAAGTATATACAGAATATATTAGTCTAGGTTAGTGATTTTCAACCTTTTTTCATTTGTGGACCCCTAACAAATTTTTGAATGGAGGCGTGAACCCCGTTGGAAATCTTAGACATGGTATCTGCAGATACCAAGGGTCCACAGACCACAAGTTGAAAACCACCGGTCTAGGTTATACATGCAAACACACAGACATCCTCACCTCTTGTTTCTCCCCTCAAAGGAAATCTCTAATAAAACAAGTTTTCCTACTACTTGAAGATATAATCCTGGGAACAGTACCGGGTGCAGTGCTTATTAATTCCATGTACATCAGTAAGAACATGCCAGTGGTGATTGTTATGGCCCTGATCCTGCACAGCAATTAAGCACATACTTAACTTTAAGCACGCAAGAAGTGCCATTGACTTCAATGGGGCTGCTCCGATGATTGAATCAAAGCACTTGCTTAAATGTGTTGCTGGACGAGAGGCTATATTCAGTTTTAAGTGTATGCAGGATCATCCCTTCTCTCCTTCCTCTGCATGGGGTGTGGGTCACTTGCTAGGTTCATCTGGGTATCTCTCACCAAATCAATTCCCTACCATTGCAGGGACCTCAGCTACTGGTGTACCTTGGGCCATCCCATTCTCTTCCTGTGGCACACAACAGTTTAGTCCAGGGGTGGGCAAACTACGGCCCCCGGGTCGGATCCGGTCCGCGTGCCATTTTAAGGCGGCCCGCCAGCTCCACTGGAGAGCGGGGTCTACAGCTCGGCTCCAGCCGGGGCACTGGGTCGGGGGCCACTCTGGCGCGCCAGCCGGGGCCGCACCACGCGGCTCCCAGAAGCCGTGGCATGGCCCTGCTCCAGCACTCTAGCCAGGGTGCAGGGTCGGGGGCTGCTCCACACGGATCCCAGAAGCTGCGGCAGCCAGCCTGGCCCCGCTCCGGCTCCTACGCCCTTCAATGGCCCCCTCCAGTGCTCCAATGGGAGCTGCAGGGGCCGCGCCTGCAGATGGGGAAGCGTGCAGAGCTGCCTGTCCATGCCTCCGCATAGGAGCTGGAGAAGGGACATGCTGCTGCTTCCGGGAGCCGCTTGAGGTAAGCACCGCTCAGAACCAGCACCCCTGAGCCTCTCCCCATGCCCCATCCCTGATCCTTCTCCCGCCCTTCAAACCCCTCAGTCCCAGCCCAGAGCACCCTCCTACACCCCAAACTCCTCATCCCCAGCCCCACCCCAGAGCCCGCACCCCCTCCCGCACCCCAAGCCCAATTTTGTGAGCATTCATGGCCCGCCATACAATTTCTATTCCCTGATGTGGCCCTCAGGCCAAAAAGTTTGCCCACCCTGGTTTAGTCTCTGATGTGGGTTTTAATATTTTAATCTAATCCAAGTTATTGGGGTCAATGCAGGGGTAACAGGGTGGTGTTTAGAGGTCTGTGATATACAGAAAGTCAGACTACATGATCTATTGGTCCCTTAAACCAAGGGGTCTCAAAGTGGGGGTCATGACCCCTCAGGGGGCCGCCAGCTGTCAGCCTCCACCCCCAAACCCCACCTCGCCTCCAGCATTTATAATGGTGTTAAATATTTTAAAAAAAAAAAAAAGAGGTTTTGAATTTATAAGGAGTGGTCACATTCCAAGGTTTGCTCTGTGAAAGGGGTCACCAATACAAAAGTTTGAGAACCACTGCTTTAAATTATGAGTCTAGAGAAGTCCATGTGCATGCTTATGCACCCATAGGCAGACTCAAGATACATGACATAAAGGGATAATTATATCGTATGAACACAAATGCGTTAATACTGTGTATGCAATGTTGTAATACCATCAAAGCTCTGAACTACAGGTTTAGACAGGCAACCTCTGTAGACTCTTTCCAGCATGAGTGGACGATGATTTGGGTATTTTATTGTGGACTAGGGTTGAGAGGCAAATCTGGCAAAAGCCGAAACAATTTTGAGCAAGGCTGACTCCTCTTCAGTTCGTGCCCTTGGATATGTGGATTTGGGGGGGTTTTGCATTTGATTATACGTTAGTGTTTATGGCCTGAAGGATTATACATGTGCTTTCCCAGGCCAACAGCAGCAAGGGATAGAATGCAAATGGGTTCGGATCCTTCAGCCCTTCCTCAGACAAAAAATAAATAAATGGAGGAGTAGGTGTTTTTCTCTCCCATTGAAACCAAGGGGAGTTTTGCCCAGGAACAGAGTACCATATTTTTCCATATATGTATAACCCACATCCACTCAGGGTGGTGCTCGGTCCCCTTCTAGTGGGGGACAAGTGACTATAGTGGTTGATAAGCCTGTCACTGCCTTGGCTAGCAGCCCAGTTTTAAGAGCCAGAGGTCGTAGGTTCACTCCCCACTGTGGACAACTCAACCAGGGCTATGGTGCAACATAGGCATCTGTTTGGTGCTTTCACGCTATGGGTGAAATTCACCTCCCCATGCAGCAGGCCAGCACAATGCCCATGCCTCTCTTGAGCCCCCCAGACCTTCAGAAGAGGATTTATGCCCCCCCTCTGCAGAGGGGTATGTTTTACTGTATCTGCACAGAGGCACAACTCAATAATTACATGCACATCGAGTGCGCCGCACACCCAGGTACAGTACCGGGTTGGGATTATCTTTTGTGGGCATGGCTTGGTTTTTTCCTTTCAAACATATCTGTGACGGACTCAGTAGAGTAACTCCTAGTTAGAGATGAAGGATGTTCTTCAGTTAAGACCCTGGACCTTAGAAGACCTGGATTCATTCTCCTTGCTCTATAACAGACTCCCTGTGTGACCTTGAGCAAGTTGCTTCATCTCTCAGCTTCCTTCTCTCCCCAACCCCACCTATAAAATAGGGATAAGGCTACTTGCCTTTCTTCCTTACACAGCTTATCAAAGGTTGTTAGTCCTGAAGTGTTTACAGCGTTCATATACTGCACCCAGCAGAGCAGGGCCCCGTCACCACAAATCTAATACATATGATAATTATCATAATGATCAAATCAGTGGTGTACAGTATTTCAGTTCCTTGGTGCAAGGTGGGTCAGTCAGAAAGGAAGTTATTTGTGAAGAGTGATATTATGGCACGGAGGTCAGAAAACACTTCATTGTATAAGTAGTGGGGGAGAGAGATAAATCATGTCAAAAGAGCCACTCTTTACACCAATTGCTCTGCTAATGCAAAGTTTACCAGCAATCAAGCCTAGCATGAGAGGCAAATTACACGTTTAAATGAGAGTTACCGGAAAGATATCACAGGATTCCCGGCATTTCCTTCAGCTATGAGCATAAATAGAAAGCAACGTTCAAACCCCATGGAGAATTAAGAGGAGATGGGCTAATCTTGCACAACTTGAACTTTATTGGAATGGGGCCCAAGTTCTAAGTGCTTCCAGGAAGGAATCTCTCTCATCGCTCCTTGCGCTTACGTGTGTGCATAGTAAAGATAACCACAGAATGGTCTGTCTCTCATCTAAACAGTTCTCAGAGCTGCAGAGGACTCCCACAAATACTCAGCTTATCAAAGAGCTATTGGGAATTTTAGCAGTTTGGGACCTTTTCCTTCCTCCCCATGTATGAAGTCACAGACCTCCTTAAACAACAAACCATTTGTTAAACAAAACAACTACAGATCAACAGGCTTCCACACAGCTCAAGTTCCAGCTTAGTATGCCTGGTTTACCAGGAGCCACGTGCTGGATATCTATACATCATAGAGACATCTAGTGGATGCATAACATTCTTCAGGCAAATAAATCATTGCACTCCCCATAAGATGCTACCACAAGTGTAATCAGCAGACACTCTCAAGCTAGACCAGGGATTGGCAACCTTTGGCACACGGCTCGCCAGGTTAAGCACCCTGGCGGGCTGGGCTGGTTTGTTTACCTGCCCCATCCGCAGGTTCGGCCGATCACAGCTCCCACTGGCCGCGGTTCGCCGCTCCAGGCCAATGGGGGCTGTGGGAAGCGGCGCGTGCTGAGGGATGTGCTGACCGCTGCTTCCCACAGGCCCCATTGGTCTGGGATGGTGAACCGCAACCAGTGGGAGCCGCGATCGGCCAAACCTGCGGATGCAGCAGGTAAACAAACCTGCCCGGCCCGCCAGGATGCTTACCCTGGCGAGCCGAGTGCCAAAGGTTGCCGATCCCTGAGCTAGACACTACTCAGTATAGAGAAGGGGGTGCTGCTGGCAAAACGCTCTTTGTGAGAGCTTCATGGGCTTGGAGTTTGTTCCCCATTCCTTTTCCAGAGCCTGGATCCAACCTGCTGGGCATGCTGTAAAGCCTACTTTTGCCTCAGAGGTTTGGGGAGGGAATGGGCTTTCTGGAAGGAGGTGGTGTCAGGATTGTTAATATGGAGCATTGTTAAAGAAGCTTGTTCATCATTTGTCCGGGCAGCCTGTGAACTTCATTGAGCACAAACACAAAGTTACCCAGGAACCTAAGGGTTTGTAGAGACAAGGCCTTAGACGATAAGTACCACATTGCACTTAGACGGTAAGCAGGAGATTCCCCTTTGGCTGTAAAAGAGATGCCCTATAGTACAGCACTGTATAATAATCCATTAGAGCGCGCCAGTCCAGCTCTTAAATGAACAGGCTCAGTGAGCAGCTATGCATCTTCTCAAGGACAAACAGCACTGCTCACGGCACTGCAGAACCATGGCATCGAGGGTAGCATAAATAGCTACATGGACAAGCCATCCCTCACCAAGCCTGCCATATATCTCACTTCTCCTCTTCCCCCACTCTCCTTAATAAGCCTTCACTTTTGCACAAGTCCTCAAGCCATCCCTCCTCCCCCATGCCTGGAAAGGAGTGGGGAGCAGGTAGTTGCCTTCTCCCTGAAGAGAGGGAGAAGTCAGCACCATTTTCTCTCTCCCTCACCCATTCCCAGCATCCGCCAGGGCATATCCCAGAAATAGAATTCCCCGCCGTGCCCCCTTCCACACGACAGGGGTCCCTGTTTGCCAGTTTGGAAATCTGATCACTTTAGAAATGTGAAACTACAAAGCGCATGATCCAGTCAATAAGGCACTGGACTGGGACTCAGGAGACCTGGATTCTAGTCCCAGCTCTGCCACCCACCTGCTCTGTCATCTTGGACAAGTTACTGCCACACTCTGTGCCTCAGTTTCCCCTCTTTACCAGTCATCTTTATTGGGATTGCAATTTCTTCAAGGCACGGACTGTCTCTTGCTATGCCTATGTACAGCACCTAGAACAACAGAGCCCAATCTTGTTTGGGGCCCACAACTACCACCATAATAATATGGTCATCATCAAGGGACCAGAAATCAAAGACACAACCCAGTGGGAATTCTAGGGAGTTGTTGTTGAGGGTCAAGTTATGATGTAGCTGCATGTGTTCATGCATGCACGTTTATGTGAGTGAAACAGAATATGCCTGCCAGCAAGAAAATATTTTTCTGAAGGCATCTAGATCTTGGATATGGATTAAAGAAATTCCTGTAAGTGAAAGCGTCACGTGAATGAATCCCAACTCTCGTCAGAATCCTGGCACATCTGAATCTGTAATCAATGGTAAGCATCATTGGAGAAACAGCCTTTCCTGCTTTCAGAGGGCCTGATACAGCTCTTCGTTAAGCCATGAGTCACCTTCTCACTGCATTCCCCTCCACTGCAAAATAACAGCACCACATCGGCCTGACAAGTGTCACCTCTTGGTTCCCTGTCATTTTCACTAACATTTAATTATTTAAACAGGAGAAAGGCAATAAACAAGCACTAGAAAGTAACTTACAAATGCCTGTTAAAACACAGTTAGCAAAGGATTCTACAGGGCATCCAACCCCGGCCTCTTTCTAGCAAACTTTTACTGAAAATAGTGTCTTTGGGATAAATGCCACCAGACGTGCTCAGATCCATTACTCCTCACTGTAATGATGTTCTCTTACAGTACACTAGTCAGCTCTCTGTGTGCAGTACAGCAATAACAGAGCATGGTCCCTCGGAAACAAGGGAGACAAAGCTGGAACTCAAGTTGTGTGTAAGCCCATTTCTCTGTAGTTGTTGCTGTTTTAGAAACACCTCTTGTTTAAAAGAGACTGCGATTCCATGCCTGACACTCACTTTTCCTTTGCTCTCTGTACCTTTCCCCCTCATTCTCTCTTCATTTTTAGCATCCTCTTTGCTGCTGCTTTGGTAGCAGAGAACATTTTTTCAGGATCTGGGAAAGATTCTCAACTCACCTCCTCCCCACCCCAGCCAGTGGACAAGAGTTCACAAGACTCCCTCTCTTCCCCCTCTCCCAAAAAAAAAGAAAAACACATTACAGACATTCTGGGAGGTTTCTGGTAATGACTGTGGATTCAACAATTTCCAGTGGGTGTTGCATTCAGTTCTGGGGATTGCCATACTAAAGCTATTGCCAGCTTGGAGGGAGTTCAGAGAAGAGCAAAGGAGGAGGAGAGGGAAGAGATGGGGACAGGTCAAAAATATACATGGTTACATTTTTGAATTTTGAAGCGTTGACTGAAAATTTCATCAAAGTTTAACTGGAAAAAAATGGAGGAGGAGGGGGATTTGTTTTCCTATTTCTTGGATGATAGAGCTGGTCACTTCCCCCACCCCAAATTTCAGAGAAATTTTGAAATTGGATGAAAAAAAAACCAGAGGGAAAAAAAAGAGGGGGGACAAAAAAAATTTTGGCAGATCCCCAATTTGACCAATTCTACTGACTAAAGTGTATTAAGGTTGTAAACAGCCACTCTGAGGTGATAAATGACTTACGGGAGGACCTGGAGCTGGCATTCTGGAATCACAGAATGGAGAATTTACACTAGAAAGAAATCCCGAATGAAGCTAATGAGACTGAGGGACGTTCTCCCCCAGAAAGAATATCAAAGGTACTTATGTGGCCCCTCATCAGCGCAGTATCAAAGTCTCACAACCTTTAATGTATTTATTCTCAACAGCTGGGGCAGTTCTGTGACCCTATTTTGCAGAAGGGGACCGGAGAGGCTAAGTGAAGTAACCGAAGTTACAGAGGGAATTTGTAGGGAGACCTGGGTTCCACTCCCTGCTCTGCAAGTCTTAGACTAGTCGCCCTAACTGCTGGCCCATCCTAAAGTGATAGACCCTGAATGTCCCAAGGCCTAAG
Organism: Emys orbicularis; assembly: GCF_028017835.1. NCBI lineage: Eukaryota > Metazoa > Chordata > Testudines > Emydidae > Emys > Emys orbicularis. Next base: position 140,196,353 of record NC_088684.1, read on the forward strand.
GGTTCCGCCTACGCAGCAACGGGGACGCGTTGTTGCCAGCTAGAGGAGCCAGATGTGCCCTAGTTCTGGTCAAGCTAGCCCCTAAAACTAGCAGAATAGCCATGGTGCCTCGGGCTAGCCACCGGAGCACGTACCCAGAGAGTCAGGCAGGGGTGTATTCAGACAGCTAGTCCGACACACCGCCCAAGCTGCCACTGCTCTTTTTAGACTCTAGCCATAGGAATAGGATGACCCAAGCTGGGAACTGCACCTCCCAGCTACATAGACGTACCCTTAAAATTAGAGCCGGCACTACTTTGTTCAGCGGTGGTGAGGCCTCAGCTGGAGACCAGGGATACTTGGGAGGAGAGGAGCACCAGGGAATGAAACTTTCATTTATGAGCAATAACGGACCTCACTCATCCTATACAGGGCTGGGCGGAGCCCTCCAGTTCAGTCTGGGGTGTTCACTGATCGCTCAGCGCTTAAGGAGCTGGCACACGAACTTGTCTCGGAAGCTCAGCCCTTGAAGGCACATTCCCTAGTACCATATACGCAATTACCCCAGGTAAGGACGTGTACTTTTCTCTCCACTCCTTTGAGACTTGACTGTCCCCACTCCTGAAGTCACCAGCAGGAGATATTATTCTGTTCCTAGAAAAAACTCTCTCTCCAGATCCTGCCCTGTGAGAATTGCTCACTGTGCCGAATACCCCTCCACTAGCTCATCATGACAGTACAATGCAAGCGACAATCACTAAAGTACTTGATCCCACATTTATAGAGAACAGGGGAAATGCTGCTATGATTAACACTGCCTATTGATCCACAGGGCTGCCCTCTAAAATAAACAGCAGTTGGTAATGGTAACTAGTACTACTACGTAAGAACATAAGAATAGCCATACTGGGTCAGACCAAAGGTCCATCTAACCCAGTATCCTGTTTTTGACAGTAGCTAATGCAAGATGCCCCAGAGGGAATGAACAGAACAGGTAATCATCAAGTGATCCATCCCATCGTCCATTCCCAGCTCCTGGCAAAACTAGTGAGAGGGGTTGTCAGGGTCTTCGTTTTGTTTTATAATTTGTTTTTTAAAGAACTCTTTCGATACAGTGTCACGTCAGCAGCCATCAAGCCACAAGGAGGAAAGCAGGAGGAATACGTCAAAACAGACTGTTGGGATTTTAATCCATATTGTTTGCAGGAAGAGTCAAATTTTCAAGACAGAAATACAAGTGCTTAGTGAGAGCTACCCGACGCGGTAACGTGTCAGGTAGGGCGGCGTGCCCGAGCAATTACAAGTGAGTCAGTGAAATCCAAAGAAAAGCTTTTCTATTGTTATTCACATCACCAAGTAGTTGTTTAAAATCTGGTCTTTGCAGCTTTTAAGAAAAGCTCTGTGCATTTCTCGCCTTACCCCCAGCTCCTCACACTCCGCAAGATTGTCAGAAGTGACAAGCAATTTTGGGTCATTCACTTCTGGGTGCCAAAATTGAAACACCTTGAAGGGGCATAATTTTCAGGGTCTGATGCGCACCAGCCCTCTGAAAATCAAGCCCTTTTAAGGTATCTCCAGCTGGACACTCAACATGTGTGTCAATTTTTCCATCTATGACTCTTGGCTACACACCACAGCCCAGTAATATTTATTTAACCTAAAAATTTCTCTGCTGCTTCAGAGTGTAGTTCTAAGCATCCCAGGGACTGAAAGAGGGCAATCTTGGAGTTCCACATTTATTCTCACTCTGACATTCATACCATGGGCTCAGTTCAAGCAGCATTTCATGTGGTATCATATTGGCTGAAGAAGTTGTACTGCACCTGCCTAGGTTGCAGGATCAAACCACAGATCTGGGCAGTTCACACGTTTTTGGAATCATGCAGTGGTCTGAACGTAGGACTAGGAATGAGCAAATCCCACATTCATACTGTTACAGCTATACAAAGCTCCCACCTATGCCTCTCGGCCTCAGCTTCCCTTTTTCGTGAAGTAGCATACTTGTATCTCTAAGGGATTGCATGATGGCTCACTAATTTATGACTGAAAGCATTTGGAAGATGGCAATGTAAGGCTCCATTTTCTAAAAGCCATTGCTACAAACCCAGCTCAGGTTCCAAGTATTAACCAGCCCTCTTCACCAAGGAGGAAGATGCTTCAGTCAGAATTTTGCTGACCCTGTTCAATGCAGAACGGAATCTAGCTCACTCTTCCATAGCTGAATTAGGCCTATATTTTAGCTTAGAAAGCACCTCTCCGCAGCTCTACATGCTGTATAGAGTCAAGATTCCACCAGCAAGTGATGTACCTGACCACAAACCTAACCCTGTTAGTCACAAAGCATAGGCAGACCCCTGCACAAAACCCCAGTGACTTAGACAGGGAGTTGTTACTTATGGTATGTTGAAAAATCAGGGTCCAGAACTCCAGGCTAGATTTCCTCACCCCAAACACATTAACCACCCCTCTTTGCAGTCACCTCTCAGCCTCGTGCCAGAGTTAATAGAAAATAAACACTGATTTGTGCTACACATTAAGCAGATGCACTTTTAATAAGTCTCTGCCTCTGTAACAGTGGTAAATGCCTTATTATGTCTTCCAGACAGTTTCTGAACACTATAATAGAGGGGAAAAGTGGTAAGTGGCAAAGGCATCAGCTTGCCTACAAAACTCAGCTTAAAAATCATGAGATGAGACTTACCTCCTGGAGGAAGATGACCAGCTCTGAGTGCATGTCTTCTCGGATTTAGCCAGTGCTTTTGTGTGCTTTGTTTTTCCCCCCCTCTTTGCTTCTAGCAGGGGTGGATCTTAGACCTTGGCTAACCAAGGATTTCTGAATGGCTCTTTCCTCCCAGTGCCTGGATAACCCAGATGGGGAGTAATAGAGAACTCAGGGACTAACATTATTATGAACGGCTTATTTAGAAGGACTTCTCAGGAAGCCTCAGGTTAGCCCTTTCTAAAAGGAAGGACAGACAGAAGTTGAATTTGCTGCCTGGGGGTTGTTTGCCTTCCTCTGCTAAGCTGTTAGAGGGAAAATGTCAGGGAAGGCTTTGGCTGGAGACAGCTAACAAGTTTCACCTGGAACCATCAAATCACTGACTAATGAGAAGAGATAAGAGACAGCTGCTTGTAAGGGGGCTTGCTCCTAGGTATGTAAGTTAAAAGATTTGTATAACTTGGTGCTTGATGTATTTGAACACAGTGGTTGAAAACAGGCAGGGAGATGTCAGGTTTGTGGCCAGATGCCTTCTGTTCACATTCAGCCAGCATAACACTGATTCAAATCCCACATACCATTGCTTTAGGGACTTCAGTGGTCCATGAACCTCATGCTTGGCCCTGGGTGTGTGTGTGCGCATGCCAAACAGAGGCATCTGCCACCAGTCGAATGCAAAGAAGTCTCTGATTTAGTTGGTGTTAGTCCTGCTTTGAGCAGGGGATTGGGCTAGATGACCTCCTGAGGTCTCTTCCAACCCTAATCTTCTAAGTCAGCAGCAAACCCTCAATGCAGAAGTTCTGTTCCACAACACCAGAGAAGTAGAATATGGTGGGATGGGGAAGAGATGAGGTTAGAACAGTAAAAGTAAGTGACAGAGAATCTCAAGGCAAAACTTTATTACAGGTTGCAGCTCAGGGCTTTTCTCTTACATGTCTTTGAACCTCCCCCCCCATGTGTTTACAGTGGAAGCTCTCACCACATTTTTTTAAAATGTAAAATCTAATGGCACGACACAAGTCAGCGCACCAAACCTACAACAGTACGGCAAATCGGTGCCTTGAGAGCACCAGGTCTATTGAAAGCACTATTTAACCATTAACTAATTAATCCTCATAACAGCCCTGTGAGATAGGTGCTGAGGTATTATTACCCCATTTTACAAATGGAGATATGACTCACCTGAGGCCAGGCAGTGAGTCATGTACAAGGCAGGATTTGAACCTGAGGCTGGCCTAGCTCCCAGTCCTCTGGATTGCACTATCTATCTTACAGGTTAATGTTTCTCACCCAGTTTATAATTTTCCAGAACCATCATTGTAACTGTTTGCTCAGCTATGGCCAAATACTAAGGCTGGTGGAAAGCAGTAATACACATACATAGCCCTTATGAAGGGTTTTTTCCTCTTCAAAGCACTTTTTAAAATAATCCTCCCAAGTACCTCTGCAAAGTGGGTCAATCTTATTGTCCCCATTTTACAGATGGGAAAATGGAGGCACAGCAAGGTGAAGTGAATTGCCCCAGCTCATAGAAGTAGTCAAGGAGTGAGCCAGGAGTCTATCTTGAAGGTTCCAGCCTCCCAGATCATGCAGCTCTTGATAGTACTTTTTGGTATTGAGCAATGGATTAAAAGCAGTAATGTCCTCCCCCACCATAATCCTGTGTACATTTTTGAGAGTGGAGTCATACAAAAAGCCCAATTTATCTACTGCCCTACTTTTCTAGCTATCAGATCAGTCCTTTGTGTCGATCACTCTAGCACAATAGTTCCCAATCACAAAGAGCTGGGAGGTATTGACACAGAGTAAACGCAGAGAGAGATACAGAATAATTGAGGTGACGTATTGGTTGTGATGTTCCAGTTGTGACACTGCTTTGGTAGGCAATAGGCTGCCTCATCCTAAGTCAGCACAGCCCCACCCTGGCAGGGCCTCAAAGCCATCACTGCAACATGGTCATAGGCCACATAGGCTCCATAGGGCTGATCTTCACCTTTAAAGACTAGAGGTGCCATAGCATACCCTGGGAGCTGAATGTGGCTTATATATAGGGCGCTACCAAATTCAAGGTCCATTCTGGTCAATTTCAGTCATGGGATTTTAAAAACAGTAAATGTCATGATTTCAGCTATTTAAATCTGAAATTTCACAGTGTTGCAATTGTACGAGTCCTGACCCATAAAGTAGTTGTGGGGGGGTCACAAGTTTATTGTGGGGGGGGTTGTGGTGCTGCTGCTGGTAGTGGCGCTGCCTGCAGAGCTGGGCAGCTGGAGAGCGGCAGCTGCTGGCCGGGAGCCCAGCTCTGAAGGCAACGCCACTGCCAGCAGCAGCACAGAAGTAAGGATAGCCTGGTATGGTATTGCCACCCTGACTTCTGCATACAGAGCTGGGCCTCCAGTCAGCAGCCGCCACTCTCCGGCTGCCCAGCTCTGAAGGCAGCAGCCCAGAAGTAAGGGTGTCATGGTGGGTATGGTATTGCCACCTTACTTCTGCACTGCTGCTGGAGGGGTACTGCCTTCAGAGCTAGGTGCCTGGCCAACAGCCACTGCTCTCCAGCCACCCAGCTCTGAAGTCAGCACAGAGGTAAGGGTGGCAATCCCGCAACCTCCCTGCAACTCCCTTTTGGGTCAGGACCCCCAATTTGAGAAACACTGGTCTCCCCCATGAAATCTGTATAGTATAGGGTAAAAGCACACAAAAGACCAGATTTCACAGTCTGTGACACATTTTTCATGGCCGTGAATTTGGTAGGGCTCTACTTATAGAGCCTTGTAAAATTATGGAAGTGCAGGATGAGGGGCAAGAAAAAAACCAAGCACGTTCTAATCACCTCAAAGAAAAGAGCAGCACCTAGAACAGCTATGCACAGTTGTGCTAATCGCCATCTTGGAGGACACTGGGAATTCAACTAGGGACCTCTGGTGTTCAAAGCATGAATGGCTACAGCACGAGCTAAAAAAACCCCAAAACCATCCTTGCCTGTGGAGAGCTGTAATTAACGCATGTCCTGTGGGGCTCAGCCAGACCTGGAGAGGGAAGATGCAGTGTTCAGTGGGTTACGCATTTTTCTTGAATTGTATATTTATTAACTAGAGCTGGTTCAACAAACTTGAAAAGTTTCATAAAGACTTTTGAAAATGTTCACAGAAATTTTGAACGATGGCAGCCAGCTCCAATGTTTATTAGACTGGCAAAGTGGGGAGCTGGGACTTTTGCTTTTTGTTGTGCGCTAAATTCACTTTTATTATTATCTTATCCTGCTAACCCACCCCCCACCCACCCACTGCGGCTGTTTCATCCACTGCTAGCTTTTGTGGAGCTTGTGAGGCTTAACCTGTCTGTGCTACACTTAGTTCTCTGGGGCCCTGATCCTTAACTGAGATTCTCAGATGCTTGGGAGTAGTTATACCTATGGAAGCTATGAACAGACCCTTGGATCCTGGAATGGTGCCCTGCCTGACAGTGCTGTTGGAGAATTCCTGACAGTTTTCAATTAATCAGCTGAGGTCTAGTTTTTAGAGCTTTATTGAAACAAAGCAAGTTAATAAAAGATAATGGAATAAGTGGCACAAAAGGCCCAGTGTCTGTAATGAGCTCTGTTTATTAGAATTAGAAGGTATTTGTGACCAAACTCACTGATTTTCACCCTGCTCGCTCCAGACTTACTGGGATTGGGTATGTGTATAGCTTCAACTGCATGTGAATACTCCCAAACCCATTAGACCTCTGCCTTGCCTAGAGGGTTAAGTTATAACAGACCGGGGTGGAAAGTTGGTTCCATCTGACCCCTGTGCCTCGCTGTAGTTCTACTCCTGCAAGCCAGCTACAAGATAACAAAAAATAATAAAAATAGCAAACCCCTTGTGGCCCAGCCTCGAAAGGGGTTTGCACAGCTCTCGACACGGCCCCCTGGGTTTATCTACACACAGATTAGACTAGTTCGGCATTAAGGAGGTGCACAGCTATGGACTCTCTCTTTTCCTCATTGCTTGTTTTAACTCACGGGGGGGGGGGGGCACTGTTCAGCCCCTAAGGATAATACTAAGGCAGCACCCAATTGGAGACAGAAGCAGGGCAGTGAGGCCTTCAGCATCCTTCGGGGCCCGGTTGTAGAACTCCCCTTCAGTGGAGGGGTATGTCCAGTTGGAATAGCCCTGGCCACTCGGTGGCACCTGCCTTCCTCCTGAAGTGCCATGTCCTACGCGGGAGTGGCGAGACCTCCCAAGAGCGCCCAGGCCGTATCCAATGGCAGCCCCGGCGGCAGCTGCTCCGGCCATCTTCACGCCACCACTGGAGCGGCTCTCTTTGCTCTGGCTGCTGCTCTTTGGTAGGGCCTGGAACCCTCCGCGCCTCCCTCCGCTTCCTCCTCCGCTTCTTCTTCCTCCTCTTCGACAAAACACGGCCTCACCGAAGACAGCGAGCACTAGCATTATTATCCAGTACCAGGCCTTCAGGGTTCTCCTCATCCTGCCACACCTGCAACAGGTACATGAGGGAGGGAAGTGAGCCCTGGATTCGCCACAGGGAATTCTACAAAGAATGGCGCATTGATACCTAGCCCACCGGTCTGTACTTAGGATTCAAAAGATCCGAGTTCTGTTCCTAGCGCTGCAGCCACGCTGCTGTGTGACCTTAGGCTTCGTGCCTCTCTTTCCCCTCCCACTCTTGGTCTGTCCCATCCATCTAGCTCCTCCAGGAAGGGACTCTGGTATAGTACAGCACCTAACACAACGAGGATCCAATCTCTGGTGAAGCCCCTCGGTGCAAACCCTTAATACAAATAATATTGACTAGATTTGCTACCTCGGGGGTCCTCTTAAAGGGGAGATAAAGTTTATGTGCACTTCAGTGCTATATAAGATTTCATTTGTTGATGACCTATAACACAGATGGACAAAAATTTCAGAGCAAAGCTGTGCCCACAATTATTTAAAAGGGGAGGTCTGGTTATAGCTGGCCTGAAACTGGGACCATCCGAACCAGTGAGTCAATGAAAGGACAACTGGCATCAATCAAGAGATTCCCATTGACTTGTTATTTGGACCGCGCCCTTCGAGTATTAAAATCACCAGAACCACTCGTCATCCCGCTGTTCACAGGGTGAGCTGCAGTAACTTGCATAGCCCCCGTGACACAGCAGAACCTTCTCCCCGGGAGCTGACCAAACAAAAACCGTTGTATGTAATCTGCTGAGCCATCACCAGCCAAGCGCTACCCCTGGCCCCACCCTCAAGGTTTACAAAGCACTTTTGAAAAGCCACATGCTGACATGGTTCCATAGCTGGAGATTCCATTTCAATGGAAGAGCAGACATCGCATTTAAGGCAGCAATTTGGGTGCAAATATCTGCTGGATGACAGCCATCAAATAGCCCTTTTAAAAAAATATAGGGGATGAAAAACAAAAAGTATAAAAGCTCATATAGAGCAGATTTGGGAGGGGGTGGGGGGGGAAGAGATCTGCTTTATTTAGTGTATATTACAGACGCTGATCCTGCAAACAACTGAGCACAGCTAAACATTTTTTGAGCAGCACCAGGGCTCTGCTGAGTGCCTGTCGACCTGCGCTTACAGATCTAGCTCAGCAGAGGGTCCAACTGGGGGTTTGTGCCATGCCCATCCCCATAGCATCTGAACAGAATTGCAGTAAACAACAGATGCAGTTCTTGGACAAACAACGCCGACATTAAGGCAAATGGTTTATTTCCCATCTACTGCCGGCTCCCCATGCCAGACATCATTTCAGACACTGAGCATACAGAATAAAGGTGAGTGGCTCATCTCATGAGAAAACACTCAAGTGTATCCAAGTCAGAGCAGGGCTCTGTACTCTTCACATCATAGGATCCAGGCTGAGTTGCATGTGTTCCTATAGGCGAATCTTGGGATGCTACAGCTTTGCAATCCTCACTTTATCTACCCTATCTCTGCTGTTTCTAGGGACCCCACCAGCATAGTTCCTCAGTTCTATCCTTCCCCACCCAGTCCCCTTTATTTCTGCTATTGGAAGGCATTTAAACCCAATCATCTGCTGCAATCTTTCCTTCACATGCTCTTTACTTTGAATGCTTAGGAAGTAATAGATACAAACCGGTTAGCATGTCTGCCCACCAGGTTGCAAGACAAGAACAATAACCAAGACTTATTTCAGAGTGGCAGCCGTGTTAGTCTGTATCAGCAAAAAGAACGAGGAGTACTTCTGGCACCTTATGCTCAAATAAATTTGTTAGTCTCTAAGGTGCCACAAGTACTCCTGTTCTTTTAACCAAGACTTAGACCTTCCTGTATGTAAAAGGAGGCAATCCAGGAAATGCAATCAAACCAGGAGCATGTGAAAATACATGTTAGATCAAAGAAAATGGCTTCACTTACTTGTTGCTGGGGCAGTAAGAGACAGCTTGATTCCCTGCAGGGAAATAATCTGCTGAGGGAGGACTTCCAAAGTGCCGCATTCTGCATGTGTGCTGGTGATAAAGCATCAGCTACTCCACAGGATTAGGATTCCCCATCAGCTAACTATGACTAACAAATGGAGCTGACATCACTCAGCACATCCTGCCCAATGAGGAACATGTTAAAGCCACGTGCTCTCTTTGGAATGGTTACTATTAGCGACACTCTGCAGACTCTCTGCCAGGGCTTCAGTCATTCACTTGTGGCCTTCACAGATGAGGGGTTGCAGGTTGGCTTTGCAGGATGCAACCTTACTTTCCAGAGGAGTGGTGTCAGACAGGCAGATTTCAGTGCAGATGCTTAGCCACTGGGAAGAGGATGGAATCCACCACACAGGTGCTGGACAAGGTTATGGAGGAAGATGTCCATTTAACAGGTTAAAACTTGTATATGATTAACAGCAGCATCTGCAGAGACACTAAGCAGGATAACCTTCCCCCAGAAGACCAAGCCTCATGCTTCAGGGCATAAACTGATATCGGGGTCAGGAAGGAATTTCCCCCCACTTGGTACCACACAGCACAGGTCAGTCCTCCATGGAGGAAATACAGCCCTAGGTAAAGGGCGTAGTCTCAGATAAGACCTCAAAAGTAAGTTTTAAAGTGGGACTTAAGTGCTGCACAGACATTCTGCTGCCACCTCTACAAAGGGATAAATTTTGCCATCTGAAAGATAAACATCTGAAGAGTCCAGCACTGAGGAGTGAGACAGATAGGCTATCAGGCTAGATAGCCAAAAGGCCAACAAGAGACAATTAAGATCAAGTGCTGTATGTCACTATGAAATGGGCTTTTGGTGTGTGCCAGTGGGGAAATTTTTGAGATGCAACCCTCATGAGCCCAACTGAGGCATTATGCACCAGATGGTTAGCTGGTGTAAGGAAGCTCCACTGGCACTCCAAACTGGAGTTATTCTCACCCTGTGAAACCTTTCCCCTGCTTTAACACTTATTCAACGTAGTCTTGTCTCCTCTTCACCATCAGCTCTAGGAAAACAAATACACACAAACTCAGCAATCTCAGTAGCATTTCTATCCGCAAAGTGCTTTATTTAAAAAACAAAAAAGGATCTAACTCGTGTGCTTTGATAACGTATTGAATTGTTACATAAGCTTTTCTCGTTAATAAATGAGACATTGTCAAAGTCATGGTCAAAATACATAAAAAGCATTTGTCACTTTACAATACTTTCAGTAACACAAATGCTAGACAGATCTGTGTAAAAAAAAAAAAAAGGTACCATTTAAAAAAAGCCTACAAAGTTACACTACAAAAACTCAAGAGGAAGAAAATCGCCACAAATTTTAGTTAGCGTTAACGACATACCAAGAGCTATTGCTAGTTTAGCTCCAGAATGAGAGAGATTTACACAGATGTTCTACTTATGTCAATGATTAAAGCAGATATTGCAGGTGGTAAGTGAGGCTCATAAACCGCAGCTCAGCTAGGGATGTGGGGGCAAACCCAGTAGTGGTTTTAGATTTGGATCTGGGTTCACGTTTATATGAATTTCTAAAGCTCAGAGAGGGTTGGGAAAATGGTTCCAGCATTGCCCTGGTCACTACACATCTGTCACTGGCATAATCCCAATTGCTGCTCATTCTCTTAGTAACAAGGATGCACTATTGCCCATTCGTTCCCCTTTTGCAAACAGATCTTGGTGATCAGAATTTATTTCCCCACGCCGTGTCAGAACCGTGCTGGGGACAGCAACCACGTGAGGTGCAGGGCAATGAAGAACTGGAGCTCTTCAGTTTTGCTGGCAAGGAAGCAGAAGCCCAGCATCCCTGTTCGCAATGGCAATCAGAGTCGGAACCTGTGTACACTGAAGGCCTTGAAAAGACTCCCATTGCCTTCAATGAGGAGCAACGTAAGGGCCAGTCTAAGTTAGGGAAATTTGCACCCCCAAAACACTGCGGCAGCGCAAAATGGTGCTGGTACTAGGAAAAGCTGCAGTGGGGTAAGCACCACTGGGCACTATGGCCACGTGTCTAAAGATAGAGAAATATGCCTTAGTGCAAGCCCCTAATCTAGACAGACATTAGCAAAAGGTCTTACAAAGATCTCTCTTCACCCTATACACAAGGGCAAAGTTAGCCTAGACTTATTCATTAACCAAAAAATGTACACGCTGACTCAAAAAACTAAAAAAAGAGACACCAACAAATTCACAAATAGTTGGTTCTGTGCTACATGATCCCGAAACAGGTGTGGAGTAACTTCCCGAAACCACGCTGATCGGAACCTCGAGTTGCAACTCTTCATACGGTCATTGTGCTGGCTTGAGTTTCTTTATAACAATGTCTTCCAAGAGAAACTCGTTCTTGGAAACTATTTCCCTGGGCGATATTTGGCATATTGTGTAGAACAGAGAGATTCACATCATTTTTTTTTTTCATTCCACAATAGAACTAGTGCAAATGAGAAGCGGGGGAGGGGGAAAAAAGACGGGTTACACGGCCAGATACAAGTAGAAAAGAAGAAAACCACATGAATAGGCAGTTCTCCCATAAAAAGCCCAATGGACACTCAACTGCAGCTTCTTTTATTTTCAGCAGAGGCCATGCAATCGAAGGCGAATATTTATTTCCAAAGTAATTGAAACCAACCTAAAAAGTCTCCCCTCCCTTTTTAATTATTACAATAGAAATGTGCTTTTATTTAATCAAGTCATTTTGTTGCATGTTACTGTTTTGCGCCTTTAATTATGTGGGGGGTGGGAGGGGTGGGCAAGGTTGCCTCTTAACACTGCATGTGTGAACTGAGCCCTGGTAAAAAAATGCTAGAGGCCTCAGTTCAGCAAAGCACGAGTTTAACTTTGAAGGTTGAGGTAAGTGAGCCTCAAGCTAGGGTGACCAGATGTCCCGATTTTATAGGGACAGTCCTGATATTTGGGGCTGTGTCTTGTATAGGTGCCTATTACCCCCATCCTGATTTTTCACACTTGCTATCTGGTCACCCTACCTCACACACATGCTTAAATGTTTTGCTGAACCACCGCCCATGTGACAGCCCTGGAGACCGGTTAAACAGACACGGCATAAACAGGGGCAGTATAAGCTTCCCCAAGGCTGCCGTGGCTACATGCCTCAAAACCATGCCCTCCGGGCTGCCCTCTTCCAAGCAAGGGAACAGGGTTCTGGCTCTGGGGCCTGACAGCACTTAGCTTCTCTGCTGAGTCTCCCAGCAAGAGAGGGTCGTTAGCACCCACTCTGGCGTTGGGTTTCCTGCCATCAGCACCAGTTCGCTAGGAAAATCACAACGCATTCCTCTCCCATCGGGCCACTCAACAGCCATCAGCGTACAACAGCTTCCATCCTGACTTAGATCTGAGCTAACTAGAGCTGCTTAAAGAACGGGGCGGGGGGAATTGCAAGAAGTTAGTTAAAAAAAAAAAAACCCAGACGTTTCTGTGAAAGTTTTCAGCAAAAATTAGAAAAAAAAATTCACCAGCTTTAAAAACCAAAAAACAAAACAGCAGTGCAGGGATGAAAGGCTCCTTATCCCAGTGCTCTGGGACATCCACTCCCCTTCTCTCTCTCTCTCTGGTTTTGTTACACGCTTTACGTAGATTGAGCGCTTTCTGCTACAGAAGCTCTAAAATATTAAAACACTATTTGCCCACAGATTGAAACCTATTCTATATTAAGACACACAGTGTAAAGCCACCAGCAGGCAGCTCGTCACAGCAACGCAGAGCCCGCGCGATGGAGATGCTCCTGTCGCCCATCTGGAAACTCGGCTTGGCTCCTATTCCTTGTGTGACCCTCTTGAGGGCGTTACAGGAGCCAAGAGAGACAGGAGTGAACCACGTCATACATATCACACCACAGCCATGAACCCCAAGAGCAAAGGAAGTAAAGAGACAGACACCATTGTATCCGAGTCCCATTTAAAACAAAACCAAACCCGTTCTCCTTAGCAGTATCAGAAGCAATGTCATCCTCCGCAATTGACCTGCTGGAAGCTATTTCCCCAGGGCATCTAGGGACAGCTGAACACCTTAGGGCTCAACTTTCATCTGAGAAATGCTAGCAATATACTGCACATCTTAAAGGAAATAAAGGCCCCATAGAGCTCTGGTCCTAAGCCAATCAAGGAAAACAGAGACTTAGTTAATTTAGAGCATGCTTGGAAGTCCGCTAACCCCACTGCCAGTTTCTCTGTTCACTGAAAACCAGCATTAGATTAATCTTTGAGGCCATCATTTACAAGCAGGCCTTCCTGTTATGGGCTCTGCCAATGCAGATATGAAGGACTAAAGATCAAATTTGGGTTGGATTCAGAGAATAAGTGTCCCATGTCATCTCAGCTAGGCTTTGAACCAAGGGCCTGCTAGTCTGTAGGAAGCAGTTCTAGCCAAATGGAAGGATGCCACTTACAACTAACCTGGGAGCCTTACAAGCTCCATTGTGCTTTACACCCATCATACAAAAAAAAAAAAAAAAAAAAAAAAAAAAACACACAACAAAACACACACACAGTGGAGACGGTAAACACTACTTAGAGACAGTCAGCTGAATTTAAGACACCAGGAGTTGAAGGGCTACTTCCACGTTGTCCCTGTCAAACTAGCGGGAGTGTGGAGCTAATGGTGATATTGTTGTTGCTTGCAGAGATTAAAAATCCACTGACAACTAGCCACTCTCCAAGCAACAGCCCCAACCCAACTCATGTTCTGCAACTGAGGAATCACTCGGTATAACTCTAGGCAAAGACAGTAAGCTGGTGGGAGTCGGTTTCCCTTGCTTGAGGAAGGGTTTATGGATCAAGAGTCTTTAATCACAGGTGTGGACAAATCAAGGTTCTGAGGCAAATTTTCCAGAAGCTCCCAAGTCTCTGAGGCACTTTTGGGGGGAAAAAATTGTTCCCCCCTCCCCCCCCCCCCAATCTCAAAACATTCCTCTGGCAGATGCATCAGAATCTAGATAATATTTGATGTCAAGCTACATGGAACTGCCACATCTTGGCTCCCTTTATTCCTTGTGACAACCACGTGAGTATCACACAACTGGAGTATCTCATGGACACTCCCAGTCCCTGTTGACTTTGACAGCCTGTCCTTGCAAGGTGCTTAGCTCAGCAACGCACCCGTCAATTCGCCTCTTGATACCATTTTTTAGGCTGGTCACAGAGTCATCGAGTTTAAGGCCAGATGGGACCACCAAATCCTCTATATTCTGTATATCACAGGCCACCAACACCACCCATACACCATACCTACCAACCAACGGCTACTGAAGCAGGGCTCCACTGACTTCAGAGTTACTCCTGATTTACACCAGAGAGGGGAGAATCAGGCCTATCACATGTTGAGAGAACTTTGCACCTTGCAGGATCAGGCCCACAAGCCTCACTCTAGAAACTAGTCACTTAACACTCCTCTGCCCCCACCCCAGAAGCCACCCTGGTCTAACTCCACACCACGACCCACAGACTCCAAGCTCTCAAGGACAGAGCTGCCTAAACCACCAACAGGTGATGGTTAGAATTGTAACAACTTCCGGAACATCTGCCCCCACCCCGTCAGTCCTCCCAAGAGATCTCGTGCCAGCATTTATGTTGGAGGATACAGCTGTCAAGGCTCCCAACCTAGGCAGGTGCATCTCTTCCTTTCCAGCTGCTGTCTGTCTCCCACAAGCCCTCTGGGGGCTCCACTTCCTGCTCACGCTATTCTTCTGTCTCCTCCTCACTTTGGGAAGATATACACGGATTTCCAGCTCAGGCAGATATACACACGCTAGCTCTGATCAAGCTAGTGCGCTAAATAGAATGGTGCAGCTACAGTGGTACAAGCGGTGGCACGAGCTAGCAGAACCGAGGCCTTAACTAGGGTCTTGGATGGGATTGTACTCAGGTGGCTAGCATGGCCTGCTATCTCTGCTGCTACTTTTGGCACGCTAGCTCAATCAAATCTAGCACATCTACATCTCCCCGAGCTGGGAATGACACCTCTAGCTGCAGTGCAGACATACGTTTGGTGACCCCACACATGAAAGCGAGGCGCCAAGCATCAGTCAGGGAAGCAATAGGGGCAGAACGAGGCAGGAGGGGTCGAGCACCAGGGGACAACAAGATGGATCTCCCATCCGTACCATGCAGGGGGGAAAAAAGTATATCTTTTGTGGCTGCACTCTGAGAACCCTCTGAACAGGAAAAATAAAGAACAAAGAGGACTGTCCTGTATGGGAAAAAAGCTACACAACATATATCTTGCCATCAAAACACACTTCATAACGCACGACATTCTGGCACGAGCGGAGGTTGGCAGGAGTTATTGCAGCAAAGTGGCTACCAGTACTGGGATTGGTCTGGAGCATTTACACGGACTAGTATTTTCTAAGTGTGCGGGCACGGCAGAAGCTGGTTTACTAGCTTTAGTGAGCATGAGTTTTGTTCTCTTCTTTGTGTACAGACATGAAAACATATGCACAGTAACATCAGCACTCAAGCATGGATAAGCATCTCAGAATGGCAGTAGGCGAGAAGCAAAGGAGCATGATCCACTCCTCTCAATGCAACTGCTTCTTCAGTACAGACACTGCAGGTCAAGGCGCACAGGCATGCCACACCAGCCTTGGTGGGCATATCCCATGCCAGCAAGGTTAACTCTCCTCTTTGTGAGTGCTGGGCTTGCATTCTGTAAATCATTTCCTTTAAGAGGGGGAAAAAGAAAATTACTGGAAGATTTTCCTTCTGCAGAAGGAGTCCATTGACTCTCACACATCCATGTCTGCTGAGCAGGTACAGGACACACATTCAATCTCCGCCGGGTTTTGCATTCAGGTTTGGTTCCCAGGATGGAGTGCATCTTCTTCTCATTCTGTTCTTCATGTAAACAGGGATTCTTAGAGAGACCGATCGCCGATACAAGGCTGCAGCACAGCGCTGAGGAGAACTTTAGATCATTGCCGGGCTCTCGGAAATCTCTTCTAGTCTTCGTTCTATCATTAACCGGAGGACTGTGTATCTAGAGGAAGGAAGGAAGAAAGGAAGAGCCTTGTTAGAGCCGAGCCCCAAAAATCTAGGTACCTTGACAAATTGTCAACAATACTATAACTCCTCACTCATATGAACTTCACAATAGGCCCTGAAGGTCTTTGAACTTAGACTCTGACCGGGCAAGGGAGTGGAGGAGCCCATTTCCATGAGTCAAGGGCCTTCTACCTCTAACCCAGTCACAGTCTTTGTATAGTTGTGAGCAGGATGTTAAAAAAAGAACTAGATAAATTCATGGAGGATAGGTCCATCAATGGCTATTAGCTTGGATGGATAGGGATGGTGTCCCTAGCCTCTTTTTGCCAGAAGCTGGGAATGGGCGACAGGAGATAAATCACTTGATGATTACCTGTTCTGTTCATTCCCTCTGGGGCACCTGGCATTGGCCACTGTCGGAAGACAGGACACTGGGCTAGATGGACCAATGGTCTCACCCAGTATGGCCGTTCTCATGTTCTTGTAAATCTATGGGCCAACAGCCCAAGATATTCTCAATTGTCTGCTAAGCGTGAGGAGAGGCACAGGCCTCTGAGGTAGCCAGAGCCACAAACCAAAGCAATATGAAGCCATGTGTCAGCCCAAACTTCGTAGAATCATAGAATATCAGGGTTGGAAGGGACCTCAGGAGGTCATCTAGTCCAACCCCCTGCTCAAAGCAGGACCAATCCCCAGACAGATCTTTGCCCCAAATCCCCAAATGGCCCCCTCAAGAATTGAACTCACAACTATGGGCTCAGCAGACCAATGCTCAAACCAAGAGTTTGGGAACCTCAGACAAGCCTGCTTTGAGCTTCACAACAAACCTTGTCCCAAGCTCTATGTCTAACCAGACAGACCTCTCCCAAGGTCCCATCTGTTTAACCCCTGGAAACAAGGAAGGTTGAGCTTGCCAGGGACTTTTTAAACACATGAATTAGCCAGCACATTTAGCCACATTATGAAAATAGAAGAAAGAACGCTTCCTCCTACACCCACCCTGCATTCTTTATGGGGACATGTACAAATGATGCCTCTAGTTGAAATACTGCCAGAAATGGAGCATTTTCATCTCTGTTAATTTCTCTGCAGGAATAGCAGCGAACCATTCCCACTGCAAGTCATCACGGGCCAGGTTCTCAGCCAGGGAACAATTGTACCTTCACGTCTCACAGTTCACAAATTCATGCTGCCAGGGGTTTGACACTGGTTGGGTCCCCACAAGAAAACTAGCAGCACTGCTGGGATGTCAAAGGACACAAAGAATAACCTAGAATTCACCTTCCTAGACACACTTCGGGCTGGTCTACACTACTGTTTAAGTCAATGCAGCTGCGCCAATGTAGCGCCATAGTGTAGATTTGCCCCAAGACAGCAGCTAAAAAGGTAGCGTGTTCGAAGTCTGAAACCAACTGAACTGGCATGTTTGCATCCACTGAGGATAGACAGACAGACAATCACATTGTCAGCTCTCTGAAGCACACTTGGAGGCGCTGTGAAATAATTCATTATAAAGACAGAGGAAATGCTACATTGGAACAGACCATCTACTCTGGTATCCTATCTCTGCATTCCAGCCCAGCAGTGGCTGCATCTGAAGTGGGGTAAAGCAATCCCCGCTAATAGCTGAGGAGCACTGGGATAAGAAAAAGGTGCAGAATATTGTCAAAACCATTTATCAGCATCATTATTATTAAAATGGGTCCCATTGCCAGGAAGCCCCTGTTGCCACAATTCAAGAATGGGCTATATGCAATATCAGTGTCTTCTGCTTCCCCACAGAATTGCACAGAGAAGGTTGAATAATTGGGGGGGGGGGACGGGGGGGGGGGGGGACCAAGCTTTTCGAAAGCAGGTGCCTAACTTTAGGCAGCTACGCCCAGATAGGCACCTGGATGTGTGGCTCGCCTTTTCCCTCCCCAAGTACTGCCGACCAGTAACTCCCTTTAAATTGAAAGGGAGATGAAAGCAGTTCAGAACCTCTGCACATCGGGCCATTTATTTAGGTGCACAAGTATGGATTTAGGTATACGGATCCAGAGGACTAAACCCCGGGTCTGGGCTACTGATGCTTCTGCTCTACCATCCAGCAGCCACAGCACAGCCATGATCAACACACTGCAAATCCTGGGAGACTAAACACCACAGGAAGTCCACCCACGGAAGACCCGACTGGCAGCACCCCTCATGACCTCTGATTGGTCCAGGCATGCTATTTAAGCACAGCTGAAGTTTCAGGAAGTTGTCTGTCCAACTTGACACTGCCTGGCCTGTTGCTTCACAGACCGTGCTCTTGTTCCCTGCTTCGCACCCAGGCTCCATTCCTTGGCTCGTCTCCCGACTATGGCTACAATTTCCAATTAGAATCCTGATTCCGACCTTCCGCTTGACTTCTGGTGTCTGACTCTGACCCATGCTCCAACAACCAAGCCTGACAACCCACAGGCTCCTAATGTCACGATATCTTTAAGCACCTGCTTGTGACAAATCTTGGCCTCAGGCATTCGTGGAAGAAGCCCACGGGACTATTTTAACTTGAGAAGGAAGCACCTACTTGTGCATAAGTTTCTTCACTTCACGGTCTTCTTCTTCTTGGAGCTTCTGGATGAAGCTTTTAAGAACTGGCATTTCAAATTTGATGTACTGAGCAACCTGCGTTGAAAGGAAAAATAAGAGAACACAATGGACGGAGCACTACCAAACAAATTCCTGTCATCGGCAGATCTGAAAGTGCTTTAAGGGCATTTAAACCTCCTACCATCCTGCCCCCCCCCACCACCGGGGGCAGCATTCCCCCAGTACAAGGTTGATAAACTGAGGCATGGATGGTGAAGTCCCCCCCGCCCCCTGATGCAGAGAGAGCCAGCACAAGTCTATCACTTAAGCCCTCAAAAAGCAGGGCTTAAGTGGCATATAGCCGTTGTGCTGGCCCTATGCACAGGGAGTGACCGGCTTTACAATAGATCACACTTCCAGTGACATCAGTAGCAGGAGCGTTAGCTCAACTCTGAGTACCTCCAAAAGCCCCACCCGAAGAGAGCAAATCACAGGCCCCCAGTGTAACTGCTTAGGCAAAACACCGCTTGCCCTCTATTACATCCGGGCACAACAGGCCAGTGAGTCTATAGCTTCTTCTTATAAACCGCTGCTCACGGGTTTAACTGTTCTCCTTTCACAGGATGCTGCCTTGTGATGCAAGTTTCCTTCCATTCTATACAATGTAACTCAATGCAGTAGCTGTTTGCGCATTTGCAAAAAAGGCAGCAACACCAGTGTTGGGAAAACGTTGACATTTGGGAACACCTCACTGAAGGATCTTTGCAATTGGCCACAAAATATTTCAAGACTAGAATGATCCTATAGTACGATGCAAGAGGAAATCTAGACAAACAATGGCAGTTTCCTTAAACAAGATGATTCAATACGTTTACTCAACCATTACTGAAGCTAAAGGCAAAAACAGAAATTCCTGGTTTTTCTGAACCATAGGGGCCAGTATTCTGGTTTGTTACACCAGTGTAACTTCACTGAAATCAGACAAGTTACTCCAGGTTTACACTGGTGTAACAGAGCAGAATAGATCCCGGTAACTCTAAATGAAAATATCTTTTATATCCATACCACTTACTTTCTGCTAATTCAAATCACTATAAATCAGTTAGCGAAGAGACCTCCAATAATCATTTTGTCTGTACAAGCTGGTCTCAATTCTGGAGTGAACTCTAATCTCTCTCCAGTACATGTGCACAGATCCTAGTGTATGTGTGTCTACTGAGGGAGTGAAACCTGCTAAGTTCCATCAATTGATATAGAACACTGTACCCTGAACTCTGCTGACTTTCTGTCTTGTTTGCTGAAATTAAATGTGAGGACAAACAGGGAATCCAGTTGCAATAGGATTACACTCTATTATCCACCAGATGGCAGAAAATAGCTATTGGCTATGAGCATTAATTTCTCTCCTTTGAAACAATGGATTATGTCAAGGGACATGTTAGAAATAAGAGGTTGTAATGATTGTTGATCAAATGTAGAAGAGCTAAAATCTGATCACATGATCTGGCTCTTGATGCTATAAAACTAGGGTAAGTGACAGAAGTCAGTGGCATAGCTAGGCAGATCCAGGTGATTTATTAATCCAAAGAGTGCCTGTTTTTACCATCCCGAAATGTTCCCATCCTGAACAGGGATAAGAAGTTCAAGTCTCAAAAATGTTCATGAACGAAAAATTAAAAACCAAAACCAATAAAAAAGACACCCAAAAACTCTGCAATCAGGTCAAAAAGTTACATTTCAAAATGTTTCGTTTTCAACTTATATATTTTTATAATATTTTTATTATTAAGTCAATTTTTTAAACAAAAAGTCTTCTGAATTAAAAACAGCTTTTTCATTTCAAAAAATGTCAAAATAGGAAATTTCAGCAATTTCAAAACTGTTCAAAAATTTTTCCAAGTGGGAAATTTATCAAAAAAATCAACCCTTTCCCATGAACAGTTTTGAATTCCGATGAATCTGCGTTTTGGGACAAAAAACGCTTCCTCAAAACATTCCCAACCAGCCCTACAACCCAATCACTAAGGAGTTGGGTACTGTAGAGATGGGGTATTGATAAGGGAACTCAACTTGGTAAACCTTCTGCATGGACTCGGCCATCATCCACTACAGCGATGAATATAGATTAATCAGGTTTGGCTACTATTTGGGAATTGTAACTTCACCCCTTATCAAAAAAGGCCGAGAGAGAGATGAAGGCTGAATCTTCAAAATGTATCTTAAAAGGGACTTAAGGTAAAATTTTCAGAACCACCTAATTGGATTTAGTCTCCCAAGACCCACTATGACCTATGGGCCTCTTGATGCCAACTGACTGCGGACACTCAGGGTGCATCATTTTACAGGGATCCCTATGGACATGTAGTAGAGCTCACCAAAAGGTGTCATGTGATGTCTCTACCAAGAGCCAGTAGCCCACTGCTCATTATAATCCTTACAAAATGTACGCAAGAAATATATTTAAGAAGTTATGCATCTATGCTAAAAATTATGCTCGTAAGGTCACGAGGAGATAAGCATCTACTTCCTGCCTAAAAGGAACATGCTATCTCCTTGTCTGGTCCTAGGTGTACTTAGGGTTACCACCTTTGAAATGCAAAAAAATGGCACCCCACACACAAAGGCAAGCCCACTGCCTCCCCAGCCACAAGGCAACTCCACACACACCCCCGGTTCCCCAACAGCCACTTATAGTATCTAGAGAGACATCATATATAGATAAGACTGAGAATATCTCATGTCTCCTCACTCCTGTGGGAATCAAACCCTCTCTCGTGCACATGCACGGTGCGCTTGCATGTTGGTGGGCAGACAGCTGCTGTATTATCAACAGTTTTGATCTGTTATCGCGGAATGGGGGACACTGCAGCATCTTTAGCTGGACACAGACACTTAACATTAGCTATCCCAGTGTATTGTGATAATAATGCAAATTTTTATATCCATGTAAAAAATAAAATAAAAAAAAATAAAAAAGCCCTGGCAGATTAAATTATTTTCCTAGCAACTGGCAAATCCATAAAAAAAAAAAAAAAAAACAAAAAAAAAAAAACAGCCATGCCGGTCAAATACCGGCCAGATGGTAACATTACTTGTACGGCATATTGTCCACTTCACAATGAAAGATCACAGCCACCCCTGGCTGCATAGCACTGGCAAGCAATGCTTTAGACATGAGAGTATCTTGTTAATTAAGTCCAGGCTCTAGAATGCATGTTACGATTTTATTTATAGGTAACCATTTGATTCCAACACTTCCACTTGAATTCGTATGCTTTGTTACTCTGACTTGTACCGGTTTTCACTACCAACATATCTAAGTGCTGTGAGTAACACAGAGTGGTGCTCGGAGGTGAAACTGGTAAGATGGGGGTTACTACTTCTTTGGAACTCTGGGAATACTGCGAATGTTCAGCAGACCAGGGGCTGGATGCTCCAGGGAGATGCTTTCAGGGCTGGGCGGTTGGAGTGTGCCCATCGCTACCCCGTAGAGAGAGAGCGCAAGCAAGGCCTGCGGAGGCTTAGAGAGGACTGCTTGTGTTGCAGAGGCTGGTGGAGTTGGGAAGCAGGCCCAGACAAGGCTCCCTCAAGCTAAGGGCAGGTGATAGTGAGGTGTCTCTCAGCCCTGAGCAACCCGGGAAATGTCACACCCACTGAAAAAGTCCCCAAATTAAAGTTTTACCCTACAACACCCAACTACCATCATATTTGGGTCCCTTAAGCTCATCCCACAATTGAAACAGACAATAAGGTTGAACAGCAGTTACCCTTGAAGAAACCCTAGATATTCCCATAAAGAAAGATTCTCTGTTGCATTTTTAAAGCCAACTTGCAAACTATCCCCCGGCTATAAGCTATTAGCATACTTTAGTTTTAAAATTCTATAGGTCTTCTCCGTAGACTTATTAGCAATGCATTCAATGTTTGTTGAGCCAAGCAGGAAGTGATCTTTTCTCCTAATAATGCAAGAGCATTATTTCCCTGTCCTACCTCATCAGTGCCAAAATTCAAAACAGGGCCAGAACACTTGAGATCTCACAGCGCTTTTCGCAAGAGCACTTTATGTAGCATCTTGGCCAGATTCCAGTTGGTAATAACTTTCTGCTTTCCTAATCCCCCTCCCCCCCACTCTCAGTTATAGATTATGGGGTCCTCTATTTCCTCCTAAGAGTAACACCATGTTCCAATCCAGAGGCAGCAGCATGAAAATTGCAGGCACGCATGCTAGAGGGAAGAGAGATGGCGAACTTCAAGCACAGCTGAACACTGGCTCTGCATTTTCCGCTGAACAAGTTATGCACTTTTAGCATTTGCACTCATGCTACAAGTATGGCTTAATTGCAATGCTAGCCAGTTTCACCTAGTTAAGTGCCCGCAGTGGGAGGATTGCCACTCTACTCCTAACACAGCACATGCATACAATGACAATATATATGAATATTCCCACACCCACTTATTTAAATAGCATATCCCCGAAGCAGGACTGTACTTGGGAACATAAGCCTTCTCACTCAAACTAGCTGTTTTACATCTTCTCCCTGCAAGACCGCCTGTCCCACCCTCTTCTTTCAAAGAGACCTCCTGTTTTTTATATTCCTGAGCTGGCTATTATGAGACGCATTTAACCTGCCTCCAGGGTGAATCAGCAAAATAGTTCTGTATCGTCACACAGGCTCTTAAAGCTTAACAGCCTCTGGTGCTCCACTCAAAGACACTCACATCATAGGTGACTTCTTCAACTTGGTCCTTCTCCATCAGGAAGACCTTGGAGACCTGTTCACACGGCCCTTGCAGAATGCGGGCAATCAGTGGATAATCTGTAGCCTTCAATTTCTGTTTTTCTGCAACGCCCCCCCCCCAATATATAGGACAGTAATTAGAAAACAGACCATACAGTCAAAGCAGAAGATACTATTTTTAATCTTGGCAGTATCCCTTAAAGCAGTGGCTCACAATCTTTCCAGACGACTGTACCCCTTTCAGGAGTCTGATTTGTCTTGCGTATCCCCAAGTTTCACCTCACTTAAAAACAATTTGCCTACAAAAATCAGACATAAATACACAACAAAGGGTCAGAGCGCACTATTACTGAAAAATGGCTGACTTTCTCATTTTTACCATACAATTATAAAATAAATCAATTGGAATATAAATATTGTACTTACATTGCAGTGTATAGTCTATAGAGCAGTACAAACAAGTCATTGTCTGTATGAAGTTTTAGTTTGTACTGACTTTGCTAGTGCTTTTTACATAGCTTGTTCTAAAACTAGGCAAATAACTAGATGAGGTGATGTACCCCCCCCGGAAGACCTCCGTGTACCTGCAGGGGCATGTGTACCCCTGGTTAAGAACCACTGCCTTAAAGATATGCAGCAGAGGTCGCCAATTAAGCCAAGTTACTCTAAACCATTACAGCTTGAGGATTTCTTCCAGACTTACCTCCGCTGGTGTGGACAATATACAATGCAAATTCGTCAGCCGAGTTTTCAATCTGAACCCAGGAAAAAAGAAAGATGTCAAAGTATCAAAAGGCAGCTAGATTACTTTTTGAAAAAAGAAACACTTTGCACTTTCATAACACCTTGCATCCAAGGACTTGCAAGTCCTTGGATAAGAGACAATTCTCCACAATGCGCTTTTGGCTTCAGGCAAGAATTCTAGCCATTTAGCAGATGGGTTAAAAAAAATAGGGTAGAGCTGGGAACAGAGCCTAGTATTCCTTTAGCTCAGGGGTGGGCAAAATACTGCCCGCGGACTGGATCCAGCCTGTCTAACATTTCTGCCCAGCCCGCCAGGCTCTTTGGCTGCCCCCTCACAATCTCTGGGGTGCTAAATGTCCCACGGCGCAGCGGGGTGCTCAGGCAGGATGCCTGCCTGCCGTGGCCCCACGCCGCTCCCAAAAGCCACCAGCTACTGCTGGCATGTCTCTGCGCACCCTGGCGGGAGGCGGCTCTCCACACTACCCCCGCCTCAAGGGCCATCCTCACAGCTCCCATTGGCTGTGGGGGTGGTGCTTGCAGGTGCAGGCAACACACGGAGACCTGCTGCCTCCTTCCCCGCAAGGGGTGCGCAGAGATGTGCCAGCAGCAGCCGGCTGCAGCTCCCACCATGGCAGGCAAGCAACCTGCCTGAGCCCTGCTGCGCTGCCAGCGGGGAGCCACCTGTGGTAAGCACCTCCCAGCCGGAGCCTACACCTCACACCCCCTCCCACACCTCAACCCCCAACCCCAGGTCAGAACCCCCTCCTGCACCCAAACTCCATCCCAGATCCTTCACCCTCTCCTGCACCCCAATCCCCTGCCCCAGCCCGGAGCGCCCTCCTGCACCAAACTCCCTCCCAGAACCCACACCCTCTCCATTAATATAGTAAAAATGTGCGGCCCTTGACAACTTACCAGAATTCGTGGAGTGGTCGCCCTGCGAAAAATTATTGCCCACCCCTGCTTTAGCTTTATTATGGTAACACCTAGCGAATAGGGCCCCATTGTGCTAGGCGCTGTACATACATATAAGTAGCGTCTCTGCCCCAGAAAGCTTACAGTCTAAGTAGACAAAGGGTTCCAGGGGAAACAGAGACACAGACAGGGGAAGTGACTTTACTAAAGTCACTCAGCAGGTCAGTAGCTGATCCAAAAATAGAGTTCTGGTTTCCTGACTCCCCACTCCAGTGCTCTGTTCACTAGGCTGCCCTGCTCCGGACAAAACCCCTCCCAAAAGTGGGAAGCAGAATCCACCTCCCTGCTTTAGGCACAAGAAACACTGCTTGGTCCAAGCAATGGTTCACTTCTGACTTTGCTTGGTCTGAACCAAGCAGTTGCCCAGGATTCTCTGATACAAAGACCCTGTTGAACTAAAAAAGCATCTTAAATTATACGAGTTTAATGAGAAGGTTTAATGGAGAGAGTAAATTGGGATAAAACTTGCCTTAAATTTATTGAGCAGCAGTTTGAGAGCTTGAGAAGTGGTCATTGTGCTGTTTATCCTGACATTAGTGACTGAGCCATAGGCTGGTGTGAACACAGATGTCTAGGAATGGAAAAGACACAACGGATTTGGATTACAATAAGCACAATATGCATCGGTAATTTTCCTCACAAACACTTCCCCTCCCCCACCTGGGCAAAGTTTACTCCAATGCTCTCCTCAGCCCAAGGTCTAGGCACCTTTCAAGTCCCATTTAAACCCTATTTTGAAGAATTCAGGGGATCCCAGGCTTACTGCACATGGATGGGTTTTGGGGACCCAGCCAAGGTCGCCAAAAGTAGGAACACACTACAGAGCTACTCTTCAGCCACATAATCAGTGCTGACATTTGAATAGTGACACTTTCTTTTTAATCTGCTATTCAAGTTATTTTCTGGCACTTCAAAAGTGTAACTAAATGCTCTGTCTGGGCTCCGGGTCCTTACTTTGTGATTGTAGAAATGCCCGTTGATGGAAAACCGATGGCGTTTGATCCGCCGCTGTTCACTTGGAGTACGGAAATTCCCCCTGCGACGGACTCCCACGTCACTCCGAGTTCGCATCAGCTGTGGAGTTTCCTCTTGCTGGGGTTTTAAGTCTCCGACATCTGAGATTAAGAGTAAGAATGGCTTTAAAACAAGAGACTCACATGTGTAAAAGGAGATACCACTGGAGAAACATGTGTCATTACTACTTACATGGTCAGCTCTTTGGGGGAGGGACCATCTCCTTGTTCTGTGTTTGTCCAGCACCCAGCACAATAGGGTCCTGGTCCGTGACTAGGGCTACTAGGCACTGCCACAAAACAAAGACCTCAAGAGGTCATCTAGTCCATCTTGACCCTACACTGAGGCAGGACCAAATAAATCTAGATCATCCCGGACAAGCGTTTATCCGACTTGTTCCCATCACTGGAAGCTGTTAAGAATTCCACAGCCTCCTTTGCTAGCCTGTTTCAGTACTCAACTACTCTTATAGCTAGAGAGTTTTTCCAAATATCTAACCTCAGTCTCCCTTGCTGCAGATTAAGCCCATTAGTTCTTGTCCCACCATCAGTGGACATGGAGAACAATTGATCACCTTCCTCCTCCTAATAGTCCTTAACATATTTGAAGACTTAGCAGGTCCCCCCTCAGTCTTCTTCTCTCAAAACTAAATATGCCCAGTTTTTTTAACCTTTCCTCACAGGTCAGGTTTTCTAAACCTTTGATCATTTTTGTTGCTCTCGTCTGGACTCCCTCTAGTTTGTCCACATCTTTCCTGAACTGTGGCACCCAAAGCCAGACACAGTACTCCAGCTGAGGCCTCACCAATGCCAAGCAGAGTGAGATAATTACATCCCCTGTCTTAGATATGACACTCCCACTAATATACTCCAGAATGATACTAGCCTTTTTTGCAACTGCATCACGTTGTTGGCTCATCTTCAATTTGTGAACCACTATAATAACCCTGTCTCTATCATTATTTGATATTAACACTAATTGTACAAAATGACAGTTCCAGAAAACAACTGCTTATAAGAAGGTTTAAAGTGGGGTGGGGAACCTCCGCCCCACAGGCTGGATCTGGCCCCCTGCTTCATTTCATCCGGCCCGTGACAAGTGTCCACGCCATGGCCCAGAAGCTCCAAGCCTCGTTACCACTCCTGCCACAGGGCTGGAGCCGCGAGCACCAGCTCGCCCCGCTGCGGGAGGAGGGTTGCCAGGTCGTTAAAAGTCCGGTCAGCTCCACGCAGCGACCGGAAGCGACCAGCATGTCCCTGCGGCCCCTAGGCGCAGGGGTGATCAGGGAAGCTCCACGTGCTGCCCCTGTCCCCGCCCCCAGCGCCAGCACCGCAGCTCCCACTGGCCGGGACCCGTGGCCAATGGGAGCTGCGGGGGCGGGGCCTGCAGGTGCAGGCAGCGCGCACTGCGTAGAGTCCCCTTGCCCTTCAACCTAGGGGCTGGACATGGTGGCCACTTCTGGGAGCAGTGTGGAGCCAGGGCAGGCAGGGAGCCTGCCTTAGCCCCGCTGCGCCACCATCGGGGAGCCGCCTGAGGTAAGCGCTGACTGGCCGGAGCCCGCACCTTGAGCCCCCTGCCCCAGGTCGGAACCCCCTCCCTCACCCTAACTCCCTCACAGACCCCACATCTCCTCCCATACCCCAACCCCCTGCCCCAGCCCTGAGCCCGCTCCCGCACTCCAAACCCCCTGGCCCTGACCCAGAGCTCCCTCCTTCACCCCAAACCCCTCATCCCCAGCCCCACCCCAGACCCCACACCGGAGCTCTCACCCCCTCCCGCACCCCAATCCCCTGCCTGGAGCCTAGGGGAAGCCCCGAGCCTCCGCAGCCCCCACCTCCCTCATGGGGCTATGTGTGGTCCACGACTGATTTTTTTCTGTGGGTCAGTGGCCCCTGATAGAAAAAAGATCCCCCACTCCTGGTTTAAAGTGATGCAAAGTTGTGCATTTTTTAGCCTGAAACCAATTAGAGCTAGTGCAATATAATCTTAGATCAGGCTGGTTTATATATTGACCCTAGGGTGACCAGATGTCCCGATTTTATAGGGACAGTCCTGACTTTTGGGTCTTTTTCTTATATAGGCTCCTATTACCCCACACCCGCTGTCCCGATTTTTCACACTTGCTGTCTGGTCACCCTAATTAATCCACATCATCTTTTTCATCTATCAATGGAGGCTATTAATTCACAATTGCAGTGTAAATCCATGCAACTACTTGGCTACAACCTCTTCTTTTATGAGGTTAAGCATCTTACTCTTCTTGTCATATTTTAACATTTTTTAAAAATGAGAACAGGAGACGCAAGCCAATACTTAACATCTCTGAATAAAAACTGGCCCATATCCAGATTATAATGAAATAGCAGTTCATCCATTTTTAATGAACCACTTGAGCTAGGACTTAATTTTTTTTTTTTTTTTTAATTCAAAGCACGTCCGTGCCAACAGAATCTCTTGCACGTTCCATTCCCCCCACAGACAGGCAACAGTGAGCCAACATTCACGAGGAGTCCTAGCTGTACATTATGTAGCAGTTTTATGGGCATATATGACAACCCCAATAAAGGTTTTTGCAATGCCATGCTATTAATAGAAGACACCTCTCAAGGTACCTCAGACAAGTAATAATAACCAAACACTGAGATGGGCGATTGCTCCGTTCCAAGTGCCTCGCACATACCAGGTAGTTGGTCCTCGACGCAGCTGCCAGGGAGGGACTTATCAGGCACTTTGACACTAGGGAAGCTAAGGGAGACAGGGTCAGAGCCCTTCTTTCAGAGATTCTGAGCACCTACCATCTGAAGTGCTAATGGGAGCTACATGTGCTCAGCGCCTCAGACAAGCGACTTGGCCACAGAGTGAGCGAGTAGCTGAGTCAGGATCGTGTGGCTCCCAACGCCCAAATGCCAGACACCATTTCTGTAACAGCAGAAAAGCGTCCAGGAGTCTTAAGGGGCAGGGTGGGAAAACAAAATTTAACCGAGAAAAGGCACATCCGTAAGAAGCCATGCTATAAACCACATAGGGTTGCAACTGCCCTTTCAGGCCCAACCCAGATTACAATTCCATCTCTCTACCCCACCAGCCAGTCCCCGAGAAAGAACATAATGGAACGAAGCTACACTAACAAGGGAGCCGTTGCAGAAAGGATGTAGACTTCCTGTTTTTACAGACCCACACGCAGCTTCCTCTGATATGGTCATATTGCCCCGGTAAAGAAGGCATTAGAAGGAGTCCTAAGACAGGCACACTCGTTAAACGCTCTGAGAGCTACTTACCCACGATGGAGAAGATTTCCCAACGATACATGAGCCTTTTAGAGAATTAACATTTAGATAGCACTTTCCCTCCCAATCGCTCCCAAAGCACATTGCCCTGGCTATACCGGAACGGCTTCATCTACTGCTGAAAAGCAGCCATCTCCAGAGAGCAACACGGTGGGTCTTTAACAGTGTCTTGGGACACCGCATAGCAGTCAAGGAGGGGAAGCTGATCAGCCAGCCAGAACTGCAGGAAGATCCAGACAGGCAAACTGTGATTACAGATTGCCTTGTCCTCGGGACTTCTCCATCCACACCCTTGGAAGATGGGCCATGGGGGTCTTCAATGATCCGAAATGATCTGGTTTTCTGTTTCTCTGTCTCAAGAGGACAGCTTTGGCAGCACCACCTGTTAATGCCATTCTGGGGCACCCATTAAGCACCAAGACACAAAAAGGAGCATCAGGGGGTAGTTTGGTCCCAGGAATAGGATATAGGATCTGGAGAAAGGAGACCTGGATTCTATTCCCAGCTCTAC
The DNA here is from genome assembly GCF_028017835.1 of Emys orbicularis. NCBI lineage: Eukaryota > Metazoa > Chordata > Testudines > Emydidae > Emys > Emys orbicularis. The sequence continues at coordinate 140,226,303 of NC_088684.1, forward strand.
CACAGAGACCTTGGCCAGTCAGATCCTTTCCCTGTGCCTCTATTCATAGCAGGAACTAGTTCCCCATCCCAACTGGAATATAAATAACAACCTAGTGAAGAACAACCCCATTCCCTACAGCATTTGGGCAGTCTCCCATCCAAGCAGCAACCCAACCTAACCCTGCTTAGGGTGGAAAATCAGGCAGGATCAGAGCTCAAGGCAACAGGACGGCACAACACCAGCATGGTAAGGGTTACTATACTAAAGCATGCCTGGAGCAGAGACAAACCTCCCTCTGCTCTTTACACAGGAAAGGCCCTTCAGACTCAACTCTGTGTGCACACACAGCTGAAAGGGGGCGGGCAGGAACTTCTTAGAAATGTTTACTTCTCCATGGTAACGCTACTAAACAATGGCTCCTATTCTTCCTCTTGCAAACCGGGAGCAACCCAAGCACCAGGGGCGCAGGGGGACTGCCAAAGGAAAGGGAAGCATGGGAACAAGTGGAGATTGTTACTCAACAACCCTTGCTTTCCTCTGGGGTTTCACTCTGGGCTTTCGGAGTAGCTTCTATGACACCTGCATAGCTTCTGGGCAAACGGCAAAGGCTACGCTAGTCCCACACGAACATGCTCCCCGAGATATCTGCGGTGGATATTTTGGGTTAGGCTTAAAAAACTCAACAGGTTAACATAGCTACAACTCCCTTCCCGGGGAATCTGAATGCGATAGGGCCAGAGAGGTTGGAGAGGAAGATACAGTAATAGGCAATGTTAAAAAAACAAACCTTGACTCATTCAATGCATAGGATGGACAGTGCTCACTGAACAAGCAGCTATTGATTGTTTCTTCTTATCCTTGTTATTCAATGTGTGGACCTTGGTCTTAATTACTGTACACCGTTTAAACGTGCTGGGAAACTCTTGAGCGACCATAACTAAAGGCATTGCTACTTAGAATACAGATAGATAAACCATTTCATGCAAGACACATGCAAGAATAATTTCTGACAGAGTGATTCCACTGAATCAAAGAGATTAGAATAAAAGAAAGCAAAAGTTTTAGGCATGGGGCATCACCCCTTTGGTTTATACTGGAACAGCCTTCTGAAATAAAACAGATCAGTTAGCAAACCCACCATCCTGGTCTCACCTGTTCCACTCTCTGAGTCATCAGCATCCGTGGGGGTGTCAACATCTGTAATCTGAATATCGGGTATGATACTTGGCTTCACTGCAGACCTAATGAAGAGACAGACATACTGTTACAATACAAGATCAAAGTCACCAGCCAATACAGCGAGCTCACTTTCTCACACATAATGGAATGTCAGATGTGGATGCCTCATCTAATGGACTTTTTTTTTTTTTTTTTTTTTTTAAAGCACTAACACACACCCAAGTAAGGTTCGTGTCTCAGAGTATGTAGCCAGGCCAGATAACCCCTACACAAATACAAGCAAGGTGGAAATTCACCCCTTGTGCAAAAGGGCCAGCCCACTTTTGCTGGTCCTCCACACAGGGGTGAATTTCATCCCTGGACACTTTCCGGTTTTATACCGGACTGAGGTACATACACCTGTGCACATGCACACACTGGAAGCCAAGAAGGCTGGGACTGAAATTTTGGATCAGAGGCAAGAGTGGGCCCCCTATTTGACAAGGCAAAAGCTTGCTAGGTTTCATTTCTACTGCCATTAGTCTGTAAAGTAATTCAAAGACAGTGTCCGCTGTTGGACGTAGCAGAGAATTTCTGCCACCCTAGTTTTCAATATGCTATTTACTTCTCTACACTACAGCAGGGAGAGATTTTCGGCTTTTAGTCCCACAAAGTCTAATACCTGGGGAGAACGCTGAAGTGACCCTCAGATTTAACTTGGCTAAGACACTGCAGGCGATGTACGCCCCTCTGCAGTGACGTGCAATGCCACCGCATGACTTCAGTCCTCTTAGTAGCTGGCACTTGCACCAAGTCACATTCTGCTCTCAATAGCTATGCAGAGGTAGTGGGTCCAGGAGATCGCATTCAGGGCTAGAAGTCAGGAAACTGGGTTCTATTCCTGGCTCTAACCTGCTGGATGACATGGGAGAGCTCGCTTCTCTCTGTTCCCCCACTCATGTCTTGTGTATTAAAATTGTAAGCTCTTTGGGACAGGGACTGTTGTACTGTGAGACCATACAGTACCCAGCGTAGACTGGTTGGGTCTCTAGATGCTATGGCAAAAAACACAACAGTGTGTCCAAGTGCCATGGAATTCAGTGCCTACATGATGATTTTAAGTATTGTTTTTCAATGCACCCCACATCTTAACACACAGCTAAATGGAATGCATTGGTCCTGGTAAGACAGTCAATGAAAAGTCAATCTATTAGTTCAATCAAAAGTTTATCATTTGACAAGTCCAATTCATTAGCTGTAATATCAGCAAATCAGTAAGGACTTTATGCAGTTGGAAAGATCAGGTGGCTTTCTAAAGGAGATTGCCCACATTTCTGGAGATTTAAGGGAAGCGTAATGATGCCTTTTGATAACATAGCAAAGCAAAAAACAATGTGTTGCGCAGAATTAATGCCCTATAACTGTGTCCCCATCTCAGCTCTTAATATCAAACTACTCGGCCAATGGAAATGTTCTGGATGTAGATTTTCCAGCTATGATTTTCATCCAAACTGATTTTTATAGGGGAAAAAAATTGATGAAGTTTTCCCCCAAATTCCCTTCCCCTTTTATTCCCCCCCAGCCAACTTTACTTAAGTTGGATGTTTTGAACAGTAAGTTTTTGTTGGGCTTCACTGCTGAAGAGAGGATCTCGTAACAAATACTGGGTTATATCAAATGTTTCAAAATATAGGATGATTTTCCTTCAGAGATAGATCCCATGGAATATGTTTGTACAACACCCACAGTGGGTCCCCCCCCACACACACCCTGGTCATAAAAAAATAATGTGGTCGTACCAGAATGATGTGAAGAAAGTACCGTGAAGTAAGACAGGCAGCAACACAATGATTCCAAGGGTCGCATGATGCAAGACAAGACATAAGGAGAGTTCACTCAACAATGAAATGATGGAAAAATCATAAGGACAGGAAGGGAGGAGAGGGAGACAGGACCGATGAGATTTACAGTTCAAGACAGTGAACTGGGACTTCTCCCAGCTCTGCCACAGTCTGACAGCATAACCTCTGTGTGCCTCAGTTTACCTAGACGTAAAGCAGTGATAATACTAGCTGACTTCACCGTAGGGGCTAGGAGACTAAATTCATTCCTTTGCAAGAGGCTCATTAGCACTCATTTCCTTTCTGGGATATTCTAAACCACCTAGGTGGAAGCAACGTTAACTTTCCCATCCCAGTCTTCACATTACTTTCTCCCGGTCACATTTAGATCATAGAATACCAGGGTTGGAAGGGACCTCAGGAGGTCATCTAGTCCAACCCCCTGCTCAAAGCAGGAGTAATCCCCAGACAGATTTTTGCCCTAGATCCCTAAATGGCCCCCTCAAGGATTGAACTCACAACCCTGGGTCTAGCAGGCCAATGCTCAAACCACTGAGCTATCCCTCCCCCCACTTATAGACACTTTCATAGAGTTTAAGGCCAGAAGCGACTATCAGATAATCTAGTCTCATCTCCTGTATATCACAGCCCCTAAAATTTCACCCAGTTACCCCTCTGTTGAGCCCCATAACGTGTGTTTGGCTAAAGCTCATCTTCCAGAACAGCACGGAGTCTTGAGTTAAAGACAAAGACAGGGAATCCACCACTTCTCTGGGTAGTTTGTTCTAATGATTAATCACCCTCACTGTTTAAAAATAAATAAATAAAACTTTAAAATGGTGCCTTATTCCCAATTTGAATGGGTCTGGTTTTAGCTTCCAACCATTCTTGTTCTGCCTTTCTCCACTAAATGAAAGAGCCCTTTAATACCGGCGATTTTCTCCCTATGAAGGTGGTTTCTACACTGTATCAAGTCACTGCTCAGTCTGGTAAGCTAAACAGACTGAGCTCTTAAAGTCTCTCACTGTGAGACATCTTCTCCAGCCCTCCAATCATTGTTGTGGCTCTTTTCTGCACCCTCTGTAATTGTTTCAATGTCCTTTGCAGAACGCTGACAGCAGAACAGGATGCAGTACTCCAGTCTTTCTCCTCAATGACATGTATTGTCCTTAGGACCCCTAACTCTCCCTCAGAGTCGCTGCTTTCCAGGATCTAGTCCACCATTCTGTAGGTCTGGCCTGCGTTCCTTGGTGTAGAATTTTGTATTTGGCTATGTTAAAGGAAGCGCTGTTATTAAAGGCCCCAATCCTGCAAGGAGCTTCATGTGGGTCTCTGTCATACCAGAGACAGCTCTTTGTCGCCTTGTCTTCACTGGACTTTTGTACCTTCGGTGAAGGATTAGCCTAGGGTAAAAGTCCAAATATTTGCTACAAACGTACCCACGGAAAAACATCCAAACTAGTCTTTACAAATATGTCAAGTGCCAATTAACGTCGGATAATCAGTTAATGCAAGGCCCCATCTTCACTAGAGAAAAAAGACAAGGCCCCATCTTCACTAGAGAAAAAAAGGTTAAATCTTAACACGTGATTTAAACAAAACAAAACGTGGACAAGGCAGTTGTAGTTTTAACTTGCATTAGCCCTTCAAGGTAAACACTAGCAACTGTTGCCCAGGGAGTCTTACTTCCCCCCCCCCCCTTTTTGACTTTTTTGTTTACTCTGGAAGGTGTAGTTTTTGGGTTAGCCAGAGAGCTGAACTATCCAATCTGCAGGGAAACTGAGCCAACAGCCAGATCTGATGGTGGGAACATAAGGCACACCCTAGCTGGGCCAGAGAGAAGAAAGCTGTATTAAAGTTACATACTCTTTGTAGGGAAGTTGCAAGAGCCAAGCGAGGAAAATAATTCTATTGGCAAATCAAGAAGTTAGAATACCTCCTACGGGATATGTTAAAATACCGAGTCAGTGAAATACACTGACTCTAAATAAAACCAGGGGAAACTTCACTCTACAGCAAACCTAAGCAAGCTTAGCTTCTGTTGTAGATTGGGTTGCTTTTCACTGCCTTCCAGATAACGCGCACACAAAAAGCAGCACTGCAAGATGGGAATTCACAAGGCTGTCTCTCATGTTTGTTTACCAACTGGCAACGAAGAATTAATTCCGCCAGCCAGCAATTGTACAGAAGATTTTTTCCATCCACAGATCTCCAATAGCTTTACAAGAGGTTCCCAGTTCAGAGATGGGAAATTGAAGCACGCAGGAGTTGTGTGATGTTGAACAGGTCACTTAAGTCAATGGTACAGCTGGGAAAGAAAGCCCCAGGTGTCTCAGTTCCTACCATCCAACTGGTTCTCTGAAATAAGCAGACTGCACTGGTAGAGCCCTAAGCCCAGTAGCAGGACCTGCCCATCACAGGAGTAAGGACTTAGTGGCTGCAGACAGCAGCTTTATTAGGCGAGGCAAAAGAAAGCCTCTCGGGCAAGATGGCAGGAGATGTGAAAAGCTCACCTTAGATGTACTGAGGGCTTTGAGCACCAGCAACTGCCTACACCAGTAGCGCTGGTCTATTCAGCAATGAGCCAACTGGCTAGATTCTCCTCAGCAGCAGCAGGGCTACAGAAGTTCCCCAATCTCCCCCATAGGGCTGTACAAACCATCACCGTAGCGTTGACCAGCTCAGATGGGAAGAGCTTAGCACACAGTTGTAATCTGAAGGCAACCAGTAGGGTGGCAGTGTGGCCTAGTAGAGATGGCACCGGAATAGGACTTTGGAAACCTGGGATCTGTTCCCGGCTCTGCCACTAACCCATTGTGTGACCTTGAGAAAGTCACTTCATCGCCCAGTGCCTCAGTTTCCCCTCCCACCCTATTTAGCATGTAAGCTCTTCAGGGCAGAGCGTGTCTTCCTACATATTTGTACAGCACCTACCATACTGGGGCTGTGCTCCTGGTTGTGGCCTCTAGGCGCTACTGCAATACAAGTAATAACACACACATCACTCAATTCTCCAGGTCAGGCATTTCAACACTCTCCCCCAGTGACTGCAGATGACACTGGCAATAAGCCCTAATTCAACCTCAGTAGGGAGGAGAACCTCATCGGCCTGTTTCTGGAGCTGCATGTTGGGTCCCGGTGTTGCATGTGTGCGGTCCAGCAGACACCCAGGGATGTCTCTACCAAGACAATGAATCCATGCCCGGGAGTTCTAACAACTTCCTCCCTAAGCAGAGCGGACCATCTACTGACCCCTGAGCGCCCAGGTTGCAGCCAGAGTGCCAAGAAGAGGAGGAAGGAGGAGGCCGGATCCGCTGGTTGTCATCCTGCATCTGCAGCCGGATGGGCCTGCGCAAGCCCCAGGAGATGTTCAGCAAACCCTCGACGATGAACTCGCCTTCCTCCTGGGCAGCAAACACAAAGACACACATCAACATCTCAGAGCGCTGCCTTGGCCAGAGCCCTCTCCTCCTCAGCCCTGCCGTCCTGTCCTGTCAGCCTGCCCTTACCCCCCACCAGGCTCTCCAAACACTTGATTGTCACTAACAAAGCCTCACAATGTGAGAGACGGGCCATATCATCTCCACGGTATGGACAGGGAAATGGAAAGCCAAATGGTGTTGGATTTACTCAGTGTGTGACATCATGCCATTGGGCAATGTTGGAAACAGAACCAGGAGTCCCGACTCCAGGCCTAGTCTACGCTTAAGTTTTAGGAGTAATATTTTGCTTAGGGGCATGATTTTTTTCAGCCAATGTAGTTATACTGGTAAAAGCCCTAGAACGGAGGCAGTTACACCAGTATAAAAAGACTTTGTACTGGTATAGCTTATTCCCTTTCCCATATGGAAATAAGTATACTGGTAGAAAGCACCTTTACGGAGATACGGCTGCACACAGTAAAGGTAGTTGTGTCTCTTTAACGACACCAATATAGTTAGTGAGATACATTGGATCTTTATGTCTCCCTCCGTAAAATAGGAACTCAAGACCCCACAGCTGTAGAGCTCCTCCTTGCAATAATAACCAGCAATCAGCTTGCTTTGCCAGCAGTCACTTTTTGACCTCCAAGGTGGGCATTGACCCAGACGGTCTCGTTTTTCCACGCAGCCTCCTCCATCTAAGTCACAAGACCAGCCTGCTCGATATTTACTCATTGATTTCTCACCTCTCTGTACCGAAGCTGCAAATTCTGACCTTCATAATACAAGTTGTAGGTCTTCAAGTGCAACAGCAGTTCGTTTCTGGAAGATAAACAACATTAATGCAGGCAAGGAGTTGCACTGAGACGAGGAAAGAACCAAAGCCTGAGAAACTCGGGTTCTTATGCTGCACCAGGCCCTGTGGTATCAGAGCGCCTGAAATGGTAACCTGAAGGGGCTGACCTGAAGCAGGTTTGATGGAGTCAGGAATGACTTTCCAGAGCCAGGGCTGGATTAAGGCAAACGGGTTATAGGCACGATGCCTCACGACCCCGCAGCCCTGCATCTACATGGGACGGCAGGAGCAGGCTCCCCACGGCAGAGCCATCTGATGCCCTGCTGAGGGACTTAGCACTGCTTCTCTTTGGCCAGGCTCAGGCTACCCCACTTGTACAGCCCTGGGATCTGCCCAGGAGACTGTCTGCAGGCTCTGGCAGGAGTCACTGCAGTGGTTACGCTCGCGTCGCTCCTTCAAGCTTTTCTTTACAATGGCAAGGGATGGAAAAACATTTTCTCTTAGATATGAAAGTGGAGATTCCCACGGGATCTCCTGACTGTGGGAGACGAGGCCCTGGGTGTGGGTCCGTAGCACTGATAGCTTAATCCAGCCATATCCAGAGCTTGCATTCAACAACTGAGGGCTACGAGACCAGACCTTGGTCATTCCCTGCCTCAGCTTCCACTCACACTGCACGGAAAAGGGGCGTGTTGGGGAAAAGCACAAAAGCATGCCGAGGTGGAAACAGAGACCCTCTTCCCAACCTTCGTGACGTGGCGCACAACAGCTGCCATCTGGAGAGGGGAACTCACTGCTCCCTAGGGGTGCATCAGGCTTCTGTGTAGCTCCTACTACTCCAGATATGGGGCTGGCAGCGAGGACAGGCTGACATAAACAGGACTCCCCACCCTTACCCCTGTACACATACACCTCCTTTCCTTCTCCTCTCCTGTACCTCAGCCTGTCTTGATGGACCTTAACAGAGCACCGTCCTTGTTACCAACGAGTGCCAGGCGGCCCATGCTTTCCAGTAGGGATTCTTCCCAGGCAGTTACTGAGCAGTAAGCTGGAATCTGGAGCTGGTGACCATTTAGTATATGCATTATTGCAGCACCTAGATTCTCTCTCACTCACCCACCCACCCCGCACAGAGTCAGAGACTGTCCCTGCTCTAAACAGACACGACTGGGGCAGGGAGTATTATCCACATAGAAGGCAAAGTGCGGCCCTGAGCAGTTAACTGATTTGACCAAGACAGTCTTTGATAAAGCCAAGAATAAAGTCCAGAACTTCTGAGTCCTAGTCCAGGATCTTAACCACATGGGACAAGGAGTACTCTGTGCCACTCTGTGCTGCCAGCTGCACATCTGGAAATGCGGAAAAACCGATACCCAGAGAACCGGAACCACATCCTAGAGGTCCAGTGATCACTTCCCATTTTGTTTCCATAAGCCCTTCAAAAAACAATCTGCAGGGTGCATCAACGTATCGGCCCTAGAGATGGGCAATGATTTTGCCCCACTCTAAGCACTCGCACCAAATATGGGGGCCATCAATGCTTGTTTATTGCATCTTCCGGTCAAGAGTAAGGAGTGCGCAGCCACAACGACTGTGTTCTGCCAGCCAACACTGCCCTGAAGGAATGCTGTCTGGGCTTCGCAAGAGGCCTTTCTTCCAATGATCAAAAAACCCACTGCAACAAAAAACTCAGACAGACCGACCTTGATGAAGCAGACTTCAAGGCTGCAAGACAAGCAGCTTAGGGAACACACAGTCATTTGACTTGGTACCGCATTTATTGTCAAAATAATAAAACAGCCCCCATCACAACACATTTCTGATGTCTATTCACTGCACCAGCCCCCCATCTTACAGTTTAAACAGCACCACAGGTGTAGATACTGAATGGAGGAGGGGAGGGAAAAGAGAGACCTAGCATAGGTACACAGGTCCAGATCCTCGAAGGTGTTTAGGCACCTAGGTCCCATTGATTTCGATGGAGGTTAGGAACATAAATATGTTTAAGAATTAGGGCCCTCGGGCCTGATCCTCCGGGTAGCTTTGGCTGCTTGGCACTACTCTAACAATGCAAAGCAGCCAAAGCACATTGGCCGGTTTGGCCCGGAGTGCGGCAGGTGCAGTATTTTCCTGACCTCTAGAGGCGTTTTTTTTTTCAGTATGGGAATAACATTGTTCCCATGCAAAGGTCACTAAATGTCTGATCCATCCAACCAGGCATCTCACAAATTGCCCAATCACTGGACTATTAGGTATCACCTAGGTAACGTTTCTATTAAAATACCATAGGACGGACACCTAGCATTTGCACAACACTTCCAATTTGGAGGTGTCAAACTCTGCAAAGGTGGGGGAGTTAGAATCGTAGCAGATTAGGGTTGGAAGAGACCTCAGGAGGTCATCTCGTCCAACCCCCTGCTCAAAGCAGGACCAATGCCAACTAAATCATCCCAGCCAGGGCTTTGTCAAGCTGGGCCTTAAAACCTCTAAGGAAGGAGATTTCACCACCTCCCTAGGTAACCCAATTCCAGTGCTTCACTACCCCCTCGCTCTCATCTGTCACTAGGTTGCCTCCCCCCATTCAGTAAGGATCCCACACTTTCCCTGACCACCTTCTTGTTGCTAACATACCTGTAGAAACCCTTCTTGTTACCCTTTGCATCCCTTGCTAGCTGCAACTCCAATTGTGCCTTGGCCTTTCTGATTACACCCCTGCATGCTCGAGCAATGTTTTTATAAATATACATAATTATCACCATTCCTATTTTACAGATGGGGAAACTGAAGCAGACAGACAGACTACAGCCAAAAATTTCCCAAAACACTTGTCCAGTGATTTGGGGGCACCTCAATCTAAGGCACATGCAGAGATTTGGGCCTGGTCTACGCAACTTTTGTTCCAGGGTAACTATTTCAGTTAGGGGTGTGATTTTTTTTCTTTTTCTTCTTACCAACGTAATTCTACTGATCTGTTATTATAGCTTATTCCTACTTAGGGGGCTGGGTAATAACCAGCATCTTTCCATCTTCATCTCCTTGGCTGCAACCCATTCAATGATTTCTCAGCCATGGAATGTTACTATTCAACCCAAGGCTCCTCTGTGGATTTTTCCATGCTTTGCATCATCAATTGCTAGAGAGATCACCTCCCCTTCCACCTCTGTCCACAGTTTTAAGTTCTTTGTGTGTCTGCATCTGCCCCTCCTCCACCAGTCACCAGGGCCTTTCATAAATAAATCATAATACCAAAAATATTTCTGTGTTAAGCTCTGGTTGTAATCTTACTTTGAAATGTATTTGTCTTTTCCACAGGGGACTAGGGATGACTGGCTGCAGTAATCCATCCTCACAATCTTCTTTCATTAGGAGCAGAGATCTGAATTGTAGGGGGGGGGGGGGGAGAAAAATACAAGAGAAATTTGCATTAATCACTGCATCATTTCCATCTTAATATGTGCAGATTGGGCCGGATCCAAAGCCCACTCGACTCAGCGGGAGTTTTTCCACTGACTTCAAAGCTTTGGATCCATCTGTCAGCTACATCAGTCCATGGTGCAGACGGCAAAATAGAAAGTTCCAATTCAAATGATGCGGAAATATGAAAAAAGTCAGGTGAGGGGAAAGTAAAGAGAATCACTGCAAGTGCACCATACTAAGCCGACCCAGGGAGACACAATTAATAGAATACTTTGTATTTCTATTGTACCCTTCCACCCAAGCCCTTTTCAGATAGGAAGGTATTGAGCCCGTGAGGCAGATATTATACCCGTTTTACAGATGAGGAGAAGACGACACTTGCACTTGGACTCTAGTGTTCTGGTTTCAAGTCCCAGCTCTACTGCAAACTCCCCACTTACAAGCAATTCACTTACTCTGTGCCTCAGTTTCTCATCTGTGAATGAGGATAATTATCCTCTCTCTCTTTCATCTATTCAGGTTCTAAGCACTTCCGGGCTGTTCTTACTTTATGTACAGCACCTGGAGCGTTGGGAACTTTAGGTGTGATCATAAAAACAAACACTCACTGACTTGCTGCAGGTCGCACAGCGAGCCATTTGGCAGAGGCAGAAATAGAACCCAGGAGTCCTGATCTCCCACCTTCTACCGATGGATAATTGTCAAAGGTTAGGGCAATGACCATTTTATTGTGCTGTGTTTGTACAGTGCCTAGCAGAACGGGGTCCTGGTTCATGACCAGAGCGCTCCTAGGTGCTATTGCATTAATAATGATAATCATGTTTAACTCACACATCCAAAGGTTCGGAGGGACATCTCTTAAATCTAACAGGCTCTGATCAGTTACCCGGAGCTGCCAGTTACTTTCTGAGCTGGAAATGCCAGGGGCACCTCTGAAGGTATGTTGACACTTCCACTCCCTGGATTCCCACAGGTGCAAATAGGACGGGGGTGGCGGGAAGGAGAACTATTTATCATTCAGATCAGATTCCAGTTTGGGTCAGTTCTCACCCACCCCTGCTCACAGCAAGGTTCCCCTCCATCCTACCACTCCTTATCAGGATGCAACTTAGGATACCCTCTGTTGTTTTGAGAATGGCTGCAACAGACACAGAAACCTCCATCCAGTTCAGTGGTGTTTCTAAAGGGAGACTAGAGGCCAGGCAACCTTGGATTCTACAGATAGGAAGAAAATTTGGAACATGCTTTTCGACTCCACTGGATCAGGAGAGGTGTTTTGGTTGAACCCAGTAGGGAAAATGATAAATAAACAAATACAAAGACAGTTGGCCTGAACACAAGACTCTCCTTTGACCAATCACCAGCAGCCCGAGGTGACATGCATTTTTCCCCCCCATGTATCAACACCAAATATCCCCAGCCATCATATTTGAATCTGCTTCTAAGGAGAAGCTTGTTTGAATTCCCCAGTGGAAAGTAACACTGTCTTTGATCAGCTGGGGCCTCAGTCGAGCTGTTGTGACTATTTCACATGAAACACTCGACCACCTGAACATTTTGGGTCCTGCCTTTCGTTTCAGTTGCAAGGGAACAACACCATTTCACACACAAAGAACTGCCTGTTTCCCCTGTATACACTTGGAAAAAAACAAACCAGTTGTGTTTTCAGCCTGATTTCACTGCCCTTAAAAAAAAAAAAAAAAACCTACATATTATAAACTTTCAAATGCAGAATGGCCTTGCCACCAAAGTTGATTTTTTACATTGAGGTCCAATGATTTATTTATTTATTGCAATTGCATGGGTTTAGATGTGGAGACAGACACTTGCCAAAAAAAAAGTCATTCATTTTTTTACCTCTGAAGTGTCCCCACATGAAAATGTCAGTTTTTATTTATTTATTGGGAGCTATGAAGCATAACTAAAATGAGATGTTTTCCAAGACACCCAAGAGCTTTAGGCACTTTGGAAAACATAGGCTCCTAACTCACTTGGGTGCTTGTACAATTTTTTACTTAAACTCTCACTTCAATTACTTAACAAATAATTAGAAATCACTGCATTACTTTGAAAGATGTAAGCTTTTCAGGGCACATTTCTTCATTACGTGTTTGTGAAGTGTCTAGTACAAGGGGACCCTGATCCCTGTTTGAGACCTGTAGGTGCTACCCCAGCACAAATCAGACACTTCTGTAATAGATACTTAAATATGAGATTTCATGCCAAAAATATCCTCCACTTTATACACAACACACACGCACTTTCCTCAGCTGTACAATGGCAATACTATTATTGGACCTCCTTTGTAAAGTGCTTTGAACTCTGCGGATGAGAAGCACTCTGAGATCCAGGTATTATTGTTATTCGTTTCCTAAGGAAATTGCTCAGTCCTTCTCTTCGTCTTGAAGAGAAGGGCCCACGTGTTAAGTTAAAGATACAGGGTCTTCTAGCTCAGTATCACACTGAAATCGATGGCAGATCCACATGGTGGTAGCAGGGTCTGGAGTGAATTTCACAGCACTACTGCACAGGGAAGTCACTCCAGGGCCTCAAAGCCCTTCACACAAATAAGCTAGTTCGCTTCACACTGCAAGGAGGTGGATATTTTACAGAAGGGGAAATGAAGGCACAATGAGGTGACTTGCCCGCAGTCACACGGGAGCCAATGACTGGGTCAGAAATCCCTGCTCCCAGTTCTCCTGGGCCACAGTTAGGATACCCTCTCCCATCCCACACTGGCACAATCCTGACCAAAACTGCAGCTACATTCCAACTCCATGCTTCTAAATCCAGCAGCGGCCCAAGCACAAAAGCCTATATTTAAACCCAGCAACAGCGAGCGTGAGACACAAGCAGACAAAGGGCAGGAAATTCAAAGCTACAGCTAACAACTCCGTCCACAGTGCATTGTCCTGAAAAAGGAGAACAGAAACGCAAAATAAGAACGCAACTAACGACAGAAAGACTAACTCGGCTTTTCATTTCCTAGCTTATGCTACTGAGTTTCACAACCACCTCAGCAAGGCTGAAATAGTTGGGTTAAGCTGTGAATGGCCTGGAGGGAGGCAGGCAATGTTCACTTAGAAAAATTAGAAGGAAATACTCTTTTTTTTTTCATTGGAGACTAACAAACATTAATATTGACCAGAGGTGTGTTACTGGTCAGGCAAACATGAGCCATGTTTAGACTGCCACATTATGAACTCTGGACAATTATTACTATTAGCACTGACATAGTCCTACAAGTCGCAGCTGTGATTGGGGTCCCATTGTGTTAGCTAACATACCCACACGTAGCAAAGACCGTGCTTGCCCTGAAGAGCTTTTACAGTCTAAAAGTTGGGGAAAAGTAGTATTGTCTCCAGTTTACAGATGGGGAGACTTAGGCACAGAGAAATTAAGGTCACACAGGAAATCTGTGGCAGGGACAGGAACTGAAACCAGATCCGGCACACCGTTTAGATAGACAAAGGATGGGAGGGGAAACTGAGGCACAGACAGAGAAGCAACTTGCCCAAGGTCACACAAGAGATCAGTGCAAAGCTGGGAATAGAACCAAGTCTCCTAACTCCAAGTCCAGTGGGCTGTCCACTAGACGACACTGCCTCTCAATGTTTTAGTATCCGTGTTGTGGTCTCTGGGTCTTGTATCATTCCTCTCCCCTTTTTAGACTTGTTCCACGTACATGCTCATTTTGATAGGCAGAAATGTATCTGTGTAATCTGACTAATTAACTTCACAACCAACCAATCTCAATGTTATTCACCTCCAAGGAGGTGAACAATGGAAACTTACAAAGGGAAAAATCCTGATTTATCAATGGCAGAAGTCAAGAACAGCACTTCTCTACCTCATGCGAGCGTGGAGAAGTTCAGTGCTCGTAAAGAGATCCTCAGAAGAAAAGCATCATGGTGCGTAGTGCAGTCCGCATCCTAACAGAGAGATTCTCTTGTGGACCAATTCCCCGCCCGTTGTGGATCACATAACGGTGTCTAGTAGAGGCAGCTGGGCTCTTCCTCACTCACAGACGTTCTCAAAGGCCATCAGGCTGTCCAGCGAGGAGCCTGGACATCTATCTCAACAGCCTCCTTCCCAGCCAGCTCGCCAAAGACCATGGCCCACAGATTGATCTCTGAAGAGATAAGGGATGTATTCCCAGCACGGCCACTGACTTGGACCTTTTCCCCCTTCTCTCTCTCCCCTGCCCCCATCAGTAAAACAGGGATAACACTGACCTTCACACCAGAATTTCTGTGACCTCTGAATGAAGAGTGATATGAAATTGTAAGATATTAAGTGGACAGAATTACTGCTATAGAAACAAACAACATACTCACAGGACAGATCTTGCCATGCACTTCTACACCCAGTTCTCCCTGAACGCTCAGCAGAAACATGGGTAGAGAACCAGCGACCAGCTCCTCATGCCCTCTTTGAAAGAGCAAAAATTCAAGACAGAGCAAGAGGGTGGTATGAGTAATGGGGCCGGCCGGACGGCATAGATATCCGAACAGAATGGATGAGCGTCCGTAGGCCAAACTGAAACCAGGATGGGCGAAAAATCCCTCGGAGACCCGTAAATGAGGAAATTATGTCTTATTCTATGCGAGCTCAGAAGGGAGGAACAGAGCAGAGACGGCATTGCTGCGGGGGAGGGGTGGGATCCATCCATCTCTCAGACAAGAGCAATTGCTATTACAAAGACAGCAAGGACGGAGGGATAGGTGACTGATAGGCGAGTCGGGAAGAGGCGACAAGGCTGCATCCGAGACACACAGACTGATGCTGAGGCAAATACATATAACGAAGATTCGCAGCAGTATGGCTGAAGATCAACCTTTCAACAAGATGTCTGGCCTGGGAAAGTTTCCAGCCACCTTGTACCACCTCAATTTGACCTTCCCTGAGGATGGAGTCTCTTGACCTCCTGAGGTCTCTTCCAATCCTAATATTCTATGATTATTTTGAGAGGAAAGGACAGTGTTCATGTAATTAAGACCCTGGCCTGGTGCTGACAGGATCTTGATTCAATTCCCATCTCCGCCAGACTTGTTGGGTGACCTTGGGCAAGTCGCTTCCTCTCCGTGGGCCTCAGACAACGAGAATACTGGCTTTCTTCCACCTTTTGTCCATTTGCTCTATTTAAATTCTAAAAGGGGAGATTTTTTTTCTAAAGCATTTAACAGAGTTAGGCACCTAACTCCCTTAGGCACTTATGAAAATTCACACCCCACACTCTTTGGTGCAGGGACTGTCTCTTATTAAAAGTCAATATAGAGCCTAGCACTACAGGACCCAAATCTAGGTTGGGGCCTCAAGGCTACGGGAATAATTACCTTCTGCTACAGAGAGCTCCACCAAGAAGCCCTTACACCCACCCATCTCCCTTCCTCAGAGGGGTCCGTTAACGAAACCCGAGGCTACGTGACTAGTGTATTCTGAAACATCATCAAAAGTTAGGAACCGTTGGGGAAGTTACCACCAAGTAATTACCACACAGAGGAAGAAAAAGTTACACAGTTACTTGTCCCATGCAAAAACGTTACCCGAGTCACACACAGATGGGCAGCGTGTGTGTTTTTCTTTAGGGCTCTTAGACTCCTTTGCCATCTCAAAACACACACAGCATTATGCCTGTCAGGGCTTCTCCTCAGGATCAGAGTTACCCAAAGGCTACAGAGATAAGCACTGGCCGCATCAAACAGCTGCAAAGAAGCAACCAGACTGATGTTTCTGTTCTACGGAGATAACAAGCCTGTTGGCCCTCAATACTTTATAAAAATACTGGGGAACTTAGAGGTTTTTACCTTGAACTAACCAATGCAGCAATGACAATTTGCATCAGCCGGGGAATTTCCCTCTATCCATTTACACCCCTTAGCAGGCTACTTGTCTTAATATACCCATAGATAGGCTTGGCAGAATTCGATTTCTATGTTATCGTCATTTTTAACACATAATATTTATTTTTAAGCTTTTCCCCCCTGATTTAAATTCTCACTGTTGTGCAAAATTATGGGTTTCAGGCTTTTAAGATTTGCATGGATTTAAATTTTCACAGATTGAATGACAGTAGTCACCGAGATTCAAAAAGTTAAAGCTTTATAGAACCATTGAAGCACAGATAGTCAACACCACATCAAAACGTAGAAAGTACATATCCTCAAATCAAATGCAGCTAAGTTCTCAAGCAGCATTTTCCTTCCTCGGCCTATCTGTAAATGTCGATTATTAATCGATGGAAATGGGTGTGTGTCGGATTGTGTGTGCACAGGGAGGTCAATGTTTCCAATTAAAATCTAATCTTTCCAAGTCTACATGAAGAGCATCCTTGAAGCTCCTTAACAGCCGCACGCCTAAGCCAAGAAGTGCCGGGGGGCCTCTTAGAGCAGTTTATACAGCACCCTTCAAACACTCAGCCACTGCTGAAATCAGCAAAGGCTCTCAAGCTGGACCAACCTCAACATAAACTAGAGCAGGGGAGCTGGAACAATTTGTATAGTGGGGGTGCTGAGAGCCATCGAACCAAACTGTAAACCCTGCATATGATGGAAACCACTTCAAGCCAAGGGGTGCAGCAGCACCCCCAGCTCCAGCACCTGTGAAAGAGAACGGTTTTTGATTTGGGAACTACCTATCATGGTCCGGTGGAGCCCAGATTTATTAGCATTTCTGACACGCTGTACACCCTCTCACACACACACACTGCTGTCTGTGTTAAGGAGGATAGGGGGCAGTGGATATATTTATGGATAGTCCTTTGTTTATGCTCACGTTGCAAGTTTTAATTCAGGCAGTAGGCGCCTGAAGCACCCGGTGGCTACTGTAGTTGCAATTTAAAAGGTTTGAAGCCATACATAAAACAGCAATAATAAAATGCAGCTGTCTCTGGGGTGGAGTGCAGCAGTCAGGGTAAAGGAGAGAAATTAAGGCCAGGGACACCCTCACAAAAAATGGTTCTTGCAAAAAGGTTGTGGAGATCTTAACTGCAGACGTGCTTAGTAAGGTCCCCAAGCTGAGCCACATGGTGTTTAATTTATCTACAACGGGAGAGGGAGAGCCCAAACCTATGGTTTCTCTTGAAAGTTACATTATGGATGAATTTATAGAAGGTAAATGGGCTTACCCTTATGTATTTTGCCTGCCTTATGATTCAAAAAAGTTGATGCCTGGGAAGAGCCCTCCCTTTGTGAAAGCAACTTAGAGCTGGTGCAGAAGCCTTGCCAGGGTGTCTTCAGCTTCTCAGACGGAAGATTTGCTTTTGATTGAGCTCCAACTTCCTGTTTATCGACTGGCTGCTAGATCTGAAGTGACAAGCTGCTTAAGCCTTCTCTGACACCCTCATCTCTGTCACCATCTCCATTTCCTAAGCAAGACAAAAAGCTGCCAGTTCTTCCTTTTTTGGGGTTTGCTGTGCAGATTCAAGGTTCCTCATGCAGGGTTTCTAGAAAGGGGCTTGGCAGTCTGACGCTGACAACCTCACACCCAAGGCAAGACTTACTTTCCTTGATGTGTAAGGATCTCCTTTTAAAAATTATAAATACCAGAGCTCACCCACAGATGTGAACCAGTACTTCCAGCCCTCACAATACAAACATGAGATCTTTTACAGGCCACCACTCTCTTGGAGAGATGGTCTGAGCAGCTCAATGTAAACAAGATCAAACACCTGACAAGTCAGTGCACAAAACAACCCTCAAGAGGTGCAGCAAAAAGGCTCTTATTTAGACCTGGTCAGAAGTACTGTCTCACCCTGTGGCCTAGGAATCGAAGTGGCACTTGGGAACGTGAAGTCCTTTTGTGGCAGAAGCCCATAGTAACTACAGTGGCATTTGGGGAATTCAAACAAAAGCAATAGAAATGAGTGTTGCTGTAGGTCTCAGAGAGAGAGAGAGGGGGGGGGGGGGAGGGGAAATGAGTCAGAGGATCTTCTATCTTATCAAGATTTTAGGATCACAGAAGCTTAAGGAAGAAACCTAGTAATTCAAGGAGTCAAACCCTCTGCCAATGAAGAACAAAGCCTGATAAAGAATGATTTTATTAACATCTAGTATTGTAGCACCCAAAGGCGCATGTTAAAAATGCCCCCCTCCCTGTATGCTATATAATTACTACATGAGGAGCTTCACTCTAGTCTAGAGTTACACACACATATCAGATGTTAAACCTGACTTTAGTCCCGATGGCCAGAAAGAATGCTCGGCGCCCTACACGAAGCCTGATTTGCTCCATCACTTTATGGCTGCTGCGTCATCGAGTCAAACGGCCATTCTGCTCATCTCCCTTTAACACAGTTCGACAGGCCACCCGGATGGCACCGGAGCAGCATGGAGCGTTCTGAACGAGCAACTGAAGTGCGCAAAGATGACAAGTATGGGTCACTTTCACGCTGTTACACAAGCCATGCCTTTACTCGCAGGTATAAAGAAAACCTGTATGGTGTAGGAGTAGATGGGACAAAGGAGACACAGGAACCAATGAAGACTATTGCAGCAAGAGACGCCATGAGTTTGGGTTATTAAAAGGGAGTCAGATCTGAAACTTAAAGCTTTGAGCAGACACTGCTAACAGAAAACTCCAGCTGATCAAGGAATCCCAGAGGCTGTCCCTACCGAGCAACACATATAGGTAGAATTGCATTACTGCAACAATTCCTTTATTTTCAGAAACGCTGGCTAAACAAGATGCCTCTGATCTAGGCAAGGGGATGGCTGAGATCAACAAATTTGTGGACGGAGCAGGATGTAGTGGCTAGTGCACAGGACAGTCAGGACTCCTGGGTTTCACATATAAATAGATTTTAAAGCTTGAAGGGACCATTATGAGCTACTCTGACCTCTCAGACCACACAGAGTGCAGAATTTCCCCCAGCGATTCCTGCAGTAAAAACTGTGTAAGTCAAGGTTGAACTAGAGCATAACTTCATTTAAAGAGTCCAAGAGAGAGCATTTGTTACACCGCTTGTTAAGCCGTTCCAGCGGCTAACCCTTCCAGTGAAAGACGTAAATCTTTTGTCCAGTGTGAACTTTACCATCTTCAACTGCCAGGGTTCTATCATCAACGGTGCCAGCAGGTCTGTACGTGACCTTGGGCAAAGTCAGGTAACTGCACCGTGCCTCAGTATACCCAACCATTAAAAATGGAGCCTATTTAATTACTATTTGGCCCGCATGCATACTAGAAGAATCCCTTACTCTTTGCAATGTCCTTTCAAAGCTTTAGTGGAAGGGGGCTACACAGAAGTGCGAAATTATATGAGGTTTCCTGAACCAATTCGAAAACTCAATGCCTCCTGCACACACAGAAGGTTGGGAATATCAGGATTTAGCAGGTTTGTCATGCAACATTATCTGTTTCTAAAGTCACTTTCAGGGCTGACTGTACCAAAATGCAATCTACCCTAAAAATCTTTTTCAGACCATTTTGTCCAGGTCCTGACAAACCCATCTGCTCTGCAAAGCCACCCCTACCAAAACCCAGACTGCTGGGTTCCTTCACAGCCACTTGACTCACCCCTGTGTGCTGGCGAACAGTGGAATGGCATACTCTCCGGCAGCCTATGCCCCCAGACAGCAGTGTTCAGATTCATCCGACACCCTCCCCACTCACAGCACCGGGGTGCCCCGGGCAGGGCAGCACAACACACACGTGCTCCACTCTCAAACAAAGCTGCTCCTGTAAGCCTCTTGCTGGGCCTGCCCATCTGGAGGGCACCCTAAGCCATTGCAACAGTGATGGCAGAAAAGGAGAAACAGGCTGCGATGGCAGGGGACGCTTCCGGGAGTTAGCCCAGAACTTGACAGAAACCTTGAGCAACAGCGAGAAGTGACGTTTCTCTGGAGAGCTGGGGGTTTTTCATCCCTTCCTGTAGAAGGGATTTCATCCCTTGTGGCAGGAACAGCTCTCATTAGTGGCCAGGAACTGGTGTAAACTGCCCTATTGCTGTAGTTTGCTAACCTGGCACCTGCTCATCTACACGTAGGGTGTAGCACCAGCGCAGTTATGCTAATTGATGGGCACCGAGAATTGGATCAGAGCGATTCCTCGGGGCAGACACAGTACACCTTCCTAGGCGCAGATCTAAGCTTTTATTTAAAATGAAAGTTCCTATCCCCTAATGACTATGCAGGAAACCCTCCAAACACAAACCTAGTGAAACTAACCCCAAGGTCATGCTCCTGCGTCTGCAGACAGCCAGAAACATCAGAGGCCACCCTCAGGCCGGAAAGCAGGATATTAAGAGTCAGGAAAGAGCATCAAAACACCATTGGAAGCCCTGGACTGACTTCCTAAACTGTTGGGTCTGGGTGTGAAAAAGGAGCCATCGTTGTGGGTCATCAGTGGGGCTCAAAGCTGGGACATTCAGCACCAGTTCCCACCAGCTAAGCACGCAGAGGTACTCCCTTGGCTATGGGGAGATCGCTCTGATCTTCGGAGAGGGCCAGGCATGTCTGAAAGACGTGTGCATAGCAGCTTAGGGTGGAAGAACATCCCCACCACTAAAAGCTGCCCGAGTGTGAATCCCCACACATGCCCCAATCAACAGATATTTCTGCGCTTTGAGTCCACCTTGAGAAGTATCAACTCCCTCCCTATCCCGTGACCCATAACCCAGTGAGGGCAACCCGGTCTTAGGCCCATGCAACATAAATGGTCACATGGAGCCCTCTCCATCCTTGTCCTAAATAAGGCTGCTTTACTCACAAACAGGTGCTCACTCCAGCAATTCTCACATGCCCTAGGCCAGGGGTTCTCAAACTCCATCACACCGCAACCCCCTTCTGACAACAAAAATTGTTACACGACCCCAGGAGGGGGGACCGAAGCCTGAGCCCACCCGAGCCCTGCCACCCTGGGGTGTTGGGGGGGGGGAGGGAGAGTGTCAAAGCCAAAGCCCCATTGCCCCCCCCCCCCGGGGGGTCCTGTAATCTGAGCCCCACTGCCCTCAGGCTTCAGCCCCAGACAGTGGGTCGCGACCTGGTTTTAATGGGGTCACCAGGGCTGGCTTAGATTTGCTGGGCCCAGGAGCCAAAGCCTGGGGGACCCACTTTGGGATCCCAACCCCCAGTTTGAGAACTGCTGCCCTAGGCAATGGCGGTATCTCTAGCCCGGCTGTTGTAAGCACTGCTGACCCAAGTCCACAGGGCAATTCCTATAACGGGAGCCCAGTATCCAATTTAGCGGGAGAAGGCTAAAGCCACTGTCCTACTGAGAGCCTGGTACTGTGCCCTGCAATGCGGCTGGACAGGGAAAAGCATGCCACTTGTTATGAAGCTGGGCACTAAAACCCCCTGCTTAGGCCCAAGTGGATATTGCCTAGAAGGATCCTGCTCAGGGGAAAAGGAGAGAAGCCAGGTACAAGTTAGAGGCAAAGGGTAGGAAGGCCTCGAGATGAGACCCAGGGAAATTAAGTGGGATGGGTCAGAGCAATAGGGTGTATTGAACTGTTCACCCCGAGGTCACTGGTTCAAACCCAGCCCGACTAGAAATAGTTGCCATCAAACGGCTTTTTGTGGCCTACAGGAAATGAGCTAGTGGGTTTGAGTCCAGTCCTCTCCCTTGGGCTACATCCACATGAGAGATCTCAGCAGAGGTCCAGGACTACAGACTGAACTACCCTTTCACCCTAACTAAGATGTCACAAGCCAGCGGGGAGAAGCATTCCACTGTATCCCCCTCCCCATTGTTTCTCCCCAGGCAGCAGCTGCTCTGGAAATCAACACAGGACTCCAGCCCACAGGGCATCTTTCACGAGCACTAAAACCAGCTCACGCGCAGGTCAATTCGGGTGAGTCAACCCTGTCCAAGGGGTCAGCATGAGGCCTGCGCATCTCTTACATCTTGAAGTGGTGCCGATGACCTGGTGAAATCAGCACTTGAACAGCTTCTTCGTTAACAGTCTCACTACACAGGTCATTATTCTGAGCCATGTTATCATTACTCAATCACAAATACATTTAAGGAGATCGTTAGGAAGCCAAGAGCTTTGAATAATCATAATGGCTCCTTCTGACTTTAAAAAAAGCTGTGAATTATTAAGTTAGACTTTTTACAGTTTTCAGAGTAGCAGCCGTGTTAGTCTGTATCCGCAAAAATAACAGGAGTACTTGTGGCACCTTAGAGACTAACAAATTTATTAGAGCATAAGCTTTCGTGGGCTTCGGTGCATCCGAAGAAGTGGGTTGTAGCCCACGAAAGCTTATGCTCTAATAAATTTGTTAGTCTCTAAGGTGCCACAAGTACTCCTGTTATTTTTACAGTTTGTGTGCTTAGTCACACTTATTTTGTTAAGGCACATGAGTCTGTCTTACCCACACAAGTCTCAAACTTGCAAAAATTTATTTACGGGGAGAGGGGGAAATGTGGAGGTTCGCAGGGCTCAGGGGGCTCTCGACTGGAACATGTTTCACATAAACACAACATTGGGCCAATAAAGATCCCTCCATAGTTTAAAAAAAAGGTTCTGAACCGCTGCTGTCTTCCCCTTTCAAAGATTGCAATTGTAGCGGTTTTATTATTTTCAGAGGGCCCGTGTGGTAATGTTTGCCCAACCAACTTCTGGAATTCATACTGGGTTGGGATGGAGGAGCACATCTGTGAAAACCCGTAAGTCCTTCCCTCTCTTCCTCCTCCAGGGAAACTTACTTGAAAAATATACTTGAAAAGTTCAATATACGCACACCCACTGAATAGCTCCTGATCTAATCTCCCTCCAATGCCTCTCATTGCACAATGACCTCCCCATAAATCAGGATTTAGAACAGAAAGTCTGACACACTGAACAGCTTTGTGAACTTTGCTAGGTGCCTACTGAAAACAAGACGCTCGAAATCCAGGAACCAGTTTCTTCCTCTTTCAGCATCCTTCCCCCCTCCCCCGACCTACACAGAGCAGAGTCCAAATGGAATTGGGAGTCTGTGTAAATAAAAGCAGGCTGGGGGGGGGGGGGGGAGAGGGGGAGAGTTACCCAACCACCCATGCTGATGGCTAAGGAGGAGGACACCGAGATGATGCAATTTGCTTCAGAGCAGCTACTAAGTGGCAAAGTTGGAGAAGACTCCCCAGGGGTCTCCACGCCTTGTCCTGACTCCTGGACCCCACTTCTTCCCTGAGCTGGGACAGAACCCCAGACCTCTTGCTCCCAGCCTGCTCCTGTAGTCCCTAGACCCCCTGCATCCATCCCTGCCCCCCAGAGCCAGGAACAGAACCCAGGCATCCTGGCTCCCCGCCGGCTGCTCCATCCACTGCGCCAGGGCTGTAGGGCTCTGCAGCGGGCACGCGGCTCCAGGCCACACCGTCCCATCCCCCCCGATCGCTCCCGCACGGAGATCCGCCTTGAGCAGCCCCCCGGCCGCTCTAGGATGCCTCTTGCAACGTGGGAGCAGCCTTGCAAGCGGCTGCTAAACTTTGCAGGCTGCAGCCCATGAGCAGGGGCCGGGGCGGGGATCCCCTGACAAGGGCCCGCCTTTGTTACCCAACTCCCCCCGCCCCAAACCCGTGCACCCCACTCGGGCGCCCCCCTAGCAGGGCTGCAGAGCGAGCGGCCGGCGCTTACCGTGCGCTGGGCCGGGCAATCAGCAGCCGCCCCGCCGGGGAGCCGCCCCGCTACTCCGGCTCAGTGCCCACTCCGGGCGCCCACCCCGCGCCTCCATCAGCCGCCCGCGGGGCGAGGGCAGACACCGCCTGCTCCTCTCAGCCTCCCTCCCCCGCTTCCCCGTCTCCCTACGCCCCCTCGGCTGATAGGAGCCCCCCGCACCAATAGCCGCGGCTCGTCCGCGCAATTCCGCAGCCTCATTGGTGTCTCCAGCCCCCCTGCTCGGTGGGGAGAAGGGAGGAGGAGCCTCGGGGCCCGCCCCGACAATGCGCAGCTGGTTAGTGGCTTCAGCAGCTGCCAGAGTTTGGAGTGTCATCAGCCTCGGACGGAGGAGGAGAAGGAGGAGGAGGGTGGCTGGCTGGCTGGCTTGGAGAGCCTCCCCCAGGTTGGGCTTGCAAATCTCGGGAGGCTAAAGAGGATAGAGCTGGGACGGGGGTGTCTTGGAAAGCCCAGCGCACGGGGGCAGTGGGTTTGGAGGGGCACTAGCTGCACTAACATCATTTGGCGATGGTGGCGTGGGGCTGTGATGGGAAAGAGAGAAAACTTTTGTGAAAATCCTTGGTGGAGAGTCACAAAGGCCCCGGGCCTGAGGGGGTCTGGCTACGTTTGAGGGTCTGGGCCAAAGGATCTGCCCAGGCTGGGGGTTCTCACACCTGCGTCTCACAGTTGTCACTAGGGTGACCAGACAGCAAGTGTGAAAAATTGGGATGGGGGTGGGGGGGCAATAGGTGCCCATATAAGAAAAATACCTAAAAATCGGGACTGTCCCTATAAAATCGGGATATCCGGTCACCCTAGTTGTCACTCCAGATCAAACACAGTACGGGTCTGTAGGGATCAGGAGTCATCGCCAGTTTGACGCATCATTGGAATGAGCGAGCAGGAGTCTTAATCCATGTCGAAGGCATAGGCAGATCCAAGCTCCATAAACTAGAAACTGAAGAGTTTTCAAACTGGGAATAAAGTGGAATATTTGAACCGTGCTGGTAATTAACCATGGGATCAGATTGCCAAGGGACATCTGTTCTCCATCCTTGGAGTCCTTACATCTAGCTTGGGTGTTTCTTTAGGTCAGTGGTTTTCAACCAGGGGTATGGGTTCCCCTGGGGTACACAGAGGTCTTCCAGGGGGTACATCAACTCATCTAGATATTTGCTTAGTTTTACAACATAAAAAGCACTAGTGAAGTCAGTACAAACTAAAATGTCATACAGACAATGACTTGTTTATATGGCTCTGTGTACTATACACTGAAATATAAATACAATATTTATATTCCAACTGATTTATTTCATAATTATATGGTAAAGATGAGAAAGTCAGCCATTTTTCAGTAATAGTGTGCTGGGACACTTGTATTTTGATGTCTGGTTTTGTAAGCAAGTAGTTTTTAAATGAGGTGTAACTTGGGGGTACACAAGACAAATCCGACTCCTGAAGGGGGTACAGTCGTCTGGAAAAGTTGCGAGCCACTGCTGTAGATTAGTCACGCCAGCTTCTACCACAAGCTATTGTGCTCAATGCAGGAATCTCTAGCTCTGACCCACTCCTCTAGCAAGGTCCTGTGTCCTGAGCGTTTGCTGACCCAAGTCAGGCTGATGTGTGTGGATGGAATGGGCACTTGGGCTCAAACCTGAGTGTGCAGGGTAAACATACCCTAAGTGGGCTGACCTACCCCGGTGTTGAGCACCTTGCACGTGTCTAGAAGTTCTGGCCTAAGTAACTTGCCCAGGTTGGTGCTGAGCTGGTAATAGAATGTAGGAGTCATAGGAACACAGGACTGGACTGGGCTTCCTGAATCTTTGAGTCCAGACCCCTGCTATGACAGGCAAACCAATCATAATCCCTTTCATAAACTGACTCTTTGTTCCAAGTTGCCTCTTGCAATGGGGGCTTTGTGTGCCGAGGTGTGTTTGTGTAGCATTGGTGTCCTGAACTTGTTCTGCGGGATAGGAAAAAATTTCTTAAATTGGATGGATTAGAACTATCTTTCTTTCCCTGCTGGTCCTCTTCGCTGTTGCTAGTGATGACATGCCCTCAGTTGAATAGCGGCACTCATACTCTGAAACAAAAAAATGCCTGGCTTGTCTATGCAGCCTGTAAGCTCGTCGAGTCAGGTATTGTCTCTTACTATATGTATGTCCATTTTCTAGTTGACTTCAGTTTGTCCTCTCAATGCTAATATAATATAGTCTTATCATTTCCCCAAGCCAGCTTGGTTGGCTCGCTCTCTGATTTTAATACAGCCATCTTTTTCTTCAGTTGTTCATAGTTTTCTATATGCAATTGGAAAAGGCTAATTGCATTTCCCCATCTTGTGCAGTGGAGAACATTTGCTTGTTTTGATGAGCTTTTTTTTTTTTTTTTTTTTTTAATGTGGATGTGTTTCTGGTCAATTTCTTTTAAAAGGGGCCTGAGAAGCCCAGAAGTAATGGGAAAATTCAGGACCAGACAAAGGGCAAGAGAGAGAGAGAGTTGCTGCTGCTTTGAAATACTTGATATCTAAGAGGCATTTGGATACCTGTCTTGCTGAAAATCAGCCCCGTAAAAGCACATAGCAGTGTCAGGCTGAAAGGGACCTCCAGAGGTCATGAAGTCCAGCCCCCCTGCACTGAGGCAGGACAAAGCAAACCTAGACCATCACTGACAGGCGTTTGTCCAACCTGTCCTTAAAACCTCCAGTGATGGGGATAACACAAACCTCCCTCGGTAACCTGCTCCAGTGCTTAACCAGCCTTATAGTTAGAAGTTTTTCCTAATGTCCAATCTCAATCTAAATAAGGATATTGGATTCTGCCCTCCTTTGTAAAGTGCCTTGAGATCTACCGCTGCAAAGCGCTACGTAAGAGCGAGGGGTTAGTATTCGTTTCCTGAGGTTTTGTGGGCTGTGACAGAGTCACTGCCGTCCTAACAGGAAGCCAGAGGCCGGCACTAACGCCTGTGGAAATACTTTCACGCAGCTCTTTTGCTGCACAGAGAGACCAAACCGAAGCTTCACTGAGCAGTGGGACCGTGCTCACAGCTCCGCCCCTGGAGTCCAGCTGCAGGTGTGCTTGTCCCCTCCCCTCCAACAGCTGGTTCAGAACTAGCTGACACTCCCCTGGAATCTGCAGCTTGAGCTGAGCTGACATCCAGGCCTTGGGGAAGTGCAGACAGCGGAGACGGTGGCTGCTATGGGCTGAGCAGAGAGATGGAGTGTTGCTGTACAGCATCTGTATTTACTTCCAGGCTGACTTTACTCTCAAGTCACCTTTCAGCTTTCCATTGGCTCCACCAGAAGGTTGAGTTGTTCCCTCCCTCCCCCCAACTGCCAATTCAGCCCTGGTGGAAGATGCAAGATTGAGGGCCCTGACAGCTGTAGTACTGGATGCATCCACAGAGCAGAACCAGCAGGGGTCTTAGCAGGGCAAACCTCCCCCCCAAGCCATCCCACCTTGAGCTGGAGGGTTCGCTTTGAAGGGGTGAAATGTTGGTTCAGCCTCAGTGGCACCTGCTAGCTGCAGTATTGCCATCCCCAGGCATTCAAAAACCCTCAGACTCCTTTAAAAATAATTTTAATCATACATGCATTTGGGGTTCTTTTTAGTTGCCTTCTGGTTCTGAACCTTCTGGGCTACACTTGGGTCACTTTTCAAGCTTATCTCAACCATGTGTGCCAGAAATTCCCTTTTTTAACGAACGCCGAGATTCTCAGTTTATCACTTGCCTCCAGGAGCTGGGGCTTTAAGAGAAAGGCGGAATAATGTGAGACTTGCAATACAATTGCAAGAGTTGGCAATGCTGCCCAGAGCCCTATTCCTGCTGTGACACAGGTTCAAGCCCTGTCATGCTGCAGTGTGGATGCAGCTCAAGCCACAGACCCGAGTCAGCAGGTCTGTATAGTGCACAGTGGGAGACCCAGGGCTGGCAATTGTAAACTCAGGTTTACAATGTGGTGTAGACACTCAAGCGCGGGCTTGGAAACATTGAGTCCACAAGCCTGGGTCCCACAGCGCCAAGCTTAACGTGCAGGGTAGACATACCCTGACATGCCTCTATCTGGATGTGGGTACCTAGCTTTAACCTCTGTCTCTCAGTTTCGGCATCTGTTAACAGAGTACCATACAAGGGTTTATGTTAACTTAATGTTTGCAATACACTGTGCGAGCGTCAGATGAAAGCTGTTCTATAAGTGCAAAGTATTAAAGCTCAATAATATATTGAGACATCAGCCATCTCAAATATCTAATTACTAGGAAATTAACTTAGGCCTGTTGTCCCACAGGGCCGATGTCTCAATATATTATGGTCAATGCTATGGATGAAACTAAAATAATCGCTGATGCTGTATTTGGGCATTAAGGTTCTAGTGTTATGGTTCTAAATATGAACAGAAAAGCTGATTAAACTGTGGTGAACAGTATAAGCTGGTACCAGGCTGTGTCACTCAGAAGAGTTTCTCTTGTATTTTTCAGCTTCGGGAGCGGAGGGCAAAGCTAAACCACACTCACAAAATCACCAGTCACTGAATGAATGTATCAGCAAAGCTGTGTTCAGACACTGACACTCAGCTGTAGTAATATGGGAGGTTAAAATATCCAGCAGTGCCTCTGCTTACACCCACAGGAGCCAATTTGATTTGATGTGGACATCTACAGAGAGAAATCCTCTCCTTACACTCAGGGCTTGTCTACTGGGGGAAACTGACCAGCAGGACCATACCAGTAAAATATTCGGGGGGAGTGTTGATTAAAATGAAGCTTACAACAGATCTCCAAGCAAATCCCTTTAATCTCGCTATTAAATAAAGCATCTTCTATGAGGAAGTCAAATGTTCATTTTTTTAAATCTCTATGAGGAAGAAGAGACACTCCATTTTCAACCATAGGGAGCACAGGTTCTATTCCAGGCCTTACTCCTGACTCATGGTGCAGCCTCATCCGAGTCACTTAGCCTTCCTATTGTTCAGTTTCCCCAGCTGTAAAATGGGGCTAATGATTCCTGCTCCTTCGTAAAGCGCTTTGCGCTCAATGAGTGTATTTTTTTTTTATTTCCAAACCATTTTGTAGAAAATTGGAAAAAGCCAATAAAATTCTCAACATAACTTTTTTTTAAAACCAACTCTACTTGGATGAAATTTTTTTATTTCTAAAAGTGTGAATTTTTTTTTAAAGGCGGAAAGAACGAAAAAGAAAACCCAGAACATTTTCCAAAAACAAGTTTCAGGATTTTTTTTTTTAAACCACCTCCAACAGCCAAGCATTGTGATCTCTAGTAGCGCTGGACGGTGATGTTTGGATTACGGGTTTTTTTTCACCCCATCAGAGTTGCTGGTTTGTCAGAATCAAAGTGTTCTGTGGGACTGAGTCAATTTTGATGACGTTCTACCTGGATTCCTGCCAGCTCACCCGCCTGGATCCTTGGCAGCCCACTCAGTGGGCTGCTGAGAACCTGGAAGCCCAGTTTCCAAGGTCACAGATCTCTGGCAGCTTGGGCTCCTTGCTCCAGCACGGTGCCCCGAGCAGGCTGCCCCAGAGCCAGGGCTCCCAGTAGAGCGAACAATAATTCTATCTCAGAGAATTCTGAAATTTTTGATTTTTGTTCCGAACCAAAACAAATTTCAAACTCCTCCATGAAACAGAATGACCAACTCAAGTCTCTAGCATTCATTCGGGCCCCCTCCGCACTAAAACAGCTACTGTTTCGGGAAACCAGGTTGCACCACCATCATCTGCCTACACATTTAAGTGTTGCAGCACAGATGAGAATGAGCCAGGTGCTCTTCCAGCAACTTACACTGTCACTGAATTGGGGGCACCACTGGTCTGTACATGACATGTAGCAAACTCCCTTCACCCTTCCTCTTTGCTGCCCCATTGTCACAGGCAGACACAACCAATGAGCCCCTGGCGATGATGATCTGCTTTGTGTATGTAGATGTACCTTGCAGCGTCTCTCCGCAGGGCTCAGCGTGTTTACCGGACACCATGCAAGCCGTGGCTAGCTCAGTCCCTGCAACCAAGGGAAGGTCTCTTCCTGGAAATGGAAATTAAATGTCTGATTTTCAGATGTGCATGAGCAGCTCCCTTTGTCTTCAGTACCTCTGACAATCAAGCCCTAAATAACTTTCCCATGGTTACTCAGTGGGTCAGTGGCAAAGGAATAAAAGCCAGGCCTCCTGACACCCAGCCCTGCATTTTAACTACTAGAGAGGCCATGCGTCTTCCCTCATAAATGTATTATTGTCATTAATTTTCATAAGCAAGCTAGTTTAACCCTTCTGTTCAGTGGGATTTAATCAATGGCGGGAGAGGGCAACTGGCACTGCCTTCTATTAAGGACTCTTTTATTGTCACTCAGATGTCAGAATCAGAGGAACACACCAAGGAAAAATGCAGTCGCTTCAATGGTAAACTCTGCTGATGTGGGCTCGGAGGCTCTCTCCACTTTCCTGGAATTAATGTGGACAGCATCATAGATTCCAAGCCCAGAAGGGACCGTTGTGATCATCTCATCTGACCTACTGTATAACAGGGGCCATAGAACTCCCTCAATGTAATTCCTAGAGCACATCATCCCACATTCTCCAGCAGGAGTTAAAAAGGTGCAATGCAGAGGGGGAAATTCCTTTGATCCTGACTTCCCAATTAGCAGCTGTCCAAGGTCCTGCATCTGCTGGATCTTGGCAGGGGGAAAGACTCTGGATTGTATTGATATGAAAAAGGACATGGTGTGAACAACTAATCCACTGAGACAGGACAATGACAGAGCAAGTGTAGCAGAGGTGCAGAAGCTTCCAGGATAGGCATCTTTTTACACACCTGACATAATTAATCTAACAGCAGCTCACAGGGGATACAAATCGCTGAAATTAGCCAAGAGTACCCTTGGGCATGCACCTCACAACACCTTCTAATGGCTCAGCGAGGAGCCGCCTCCTTTGATTTGCTCCTGAACAGATCAGATGCACAACTCCGCCCTAGTTTCTGCGTAAAAGCAGATAGTGCGGCTAAACTGACGCATAGACTGAACCGCGCAAACATTGCCATTTTGTAACAGGCTTCAACACTTTATGGCCATGATGCTTGGTACACTGGTGGATCAAAACTCAATAGCATAAAGATGGATTTTTTTGTGATTCATTCTTTTTACTGAAGACAGATTTCTTTTAAAAACTGATTTCCTGGAACATGCCTGACGAGAGAGTGTTCTTTACATATTCAGATTGACAGTTGTGAAACTCAACTGACTGTGTTCCTCCCTCAATAGGGTCCAAGTTTAACGAGCTGGCTTGAGCTTTTCTCATTCAGATACTTCCTCCTTTTTATTCATGCCTCGCAAACGCCCTGACAAGAGGTATCCAATTCTTGTAATAGCAACTGACTGAATCAGGTTAGGAGAGTGCACACTTTTGAGTGCAATAGTAGTAAATTCTATAATCAAAAGTCCAGGCTGAAGAACCAGCATCCTGTATAGTTTAGAATACAATATTCAAAGTGGTGGTTGGAGGTTTGGTTTTAAGAGGGTATGTCTACCCTCCTCCCCCCAAAGAACCAAATGTGCATATATATATATATATATATATATATATATATATATATATATATATATATATATATATATATATATACACACATACACACACACACACACAACCAGTACATATTGTGCAATTATTTGTATTTTAACAACTTTGTTCTAAGGAATAGCTTGTCTAATAAAAACTGTCAACCACATACTCCTCTTTGTGTAGGCTAGGAAGCAGCATACTGGTCTGATTTCTGGCAGCTGTAATGCATCACCTCTGCTGTTTTCAAAAGCCATTCAAAAATAGTAGCGAAAATAGCACAAAAGCCCTGGAACAGCTATTTGGTCTATTCATACGCTGGTAGGGAGTAAAAAAGGAAAATAAACACATTCCCTTAGGATCTTAATATTAATCTGTTCATTGGTCCCTTAAATTGAATTAAAGGAACACACTGTGGTCTAGCGGACAGGGTACTGGACTGGGAACCAGAAGAGGGCCTCTGTTCCAAGCTCTCCTAATGACCTGCTCTGTGATCAATCTGTGTGCTTGTTTTCCTTCCCACCCTTTGCCTATCTTGTCTATTTAGATTGTAAGCCTACGGGCTGCCTCTATGTATTTGTAGAGCACATAGCATAGCAGAGCTCCAATCTCAACTGGAAGATTCAAGACATTGCTGTAAATACAAATTATAAATAAGCCACTGCTTCTCTTTGTGCAAGTTCCATATTTCTTGAAAAATGAGTACTACCAACAAACTGCCGAGTTGCATCTATGTCAGCGTTTATTTATACTGAAAGGCTTTAAAAATACAGAATAAAATAGCTTTATCTACTATTATTCACAACATCTGGTCCAAATATTACATCTTTTTTAAATATTTAAACGTTTAATGAAGCCATGTTAGAAAAACAAAATACGAAAACTCCATAAAAGAATTACACGTCTCAAAAAATAAAAAAACAAACAGAAAACCCTTGGTATGTAACAAAATAAAAATGTTTACAGCCAAAGTCAGTCACACACACACAAAAAAAACCCTCATGGGAAAATATTTATCCCCACTGTCTAAGAACAGTCAATAGTTTGTTATGCCAAAGGTTGTTATAAACAGACAAAGTACAATAATTTGGACTGGCAGCAAGATGCAAAGATGTCACAATAAATGCCAGATAACACAGGAGGCAAGTCTAAATACATCTTTGATATTAATAAATACCAATGACAATGCACAGTCACAATCAAATTGTAACCTGACAGGAATGGTTTGGATGTTGCTAAATATGAATCCCCAACACTTAAAGCAGCCCAGCACTATGTTGTATAGAAGACTCATGGGTGGAAAGCTAAATACTGGCAAGCGTGTGGCCTCCTCCAGTATTATAAACAGCTATATAAAGAGGTGGACATGCAATATTTGTTATCCCACGTCCAGGAAGGTTAACATAAGCTTGAGCAAGAAGTCCTACAAGACATGCACCAAATGGGAAACAAACCACTGGAAGATTTTCTGGAGAGGAAAAAGTGATATTTTTTGGTTTGAGAAGGCCACTTACAAAAAATAAAGTTAGGTTGTGCTGGTCCATCAGGCAATTGTATGCAAACATTCAATGGCTAACTTAAACCATCAGATGTTGGCTATTTGTAAACCACATGTGCCTGTAGTGCTGTTTATACCATAAGTGATATTAACCTACTGAATATTTGAGACACTGTTTTGGTATGAAGGCATTGTCATAACGGATTGTTCTCACCTGACTGACACCTCTTGCGGTATAAATAGTACCAAGGATTTCAATTTGTAAGTGTTGATTCTACTTTGCAAGTAACGATATTTCAGTAGGGAGGTTAACAATAAGAAACCCTTCAGTTTTCAGGAATAACAAACACGGGTAAATAAAGTATACACAACTACTATAGATTCGTCAATGAAGAAATTCTATCATCACATGACATTGTCATGACAATCATACCACTCCCTCCCAGGAAACCTGTGAAAATTATCCTGAGTGGAAATGTTATTTTTAATATATGGAAATAAAATACTGCAATATTCATGTACAGACCAAGTTGCCATATTGAAAGTCAGTATTAAAAGGTGTAAAGCAAATCCCAAGTAGTAATGTTTTCCCCAATAGGTTACTGATCAAGCTAATCAGTCAACACATCCTAATATGACATTAGTCAGTCATAGAGGTAAATTTGCTATGAAATGTAATTTTGAAGATGCATAATTGGTCAATGTTCTATTTAGAAAATTTGTTAGCAAGAGCTCTTAATTTAACCAAAAAGATCAATACAATAAAAGGTTGGCTACAAAAGCCCCAAAGCTATTTTGCTTTGAATATAGTTATACACCTTTGATATGACAAAATGATATTTTGCCATGAATATTTGCCATTCTATATTTAAATCTAGTTGAAACACCTCATCTTTTTCTAGTCCTTTTAGTAGGTGTTGTCTTCTTTATACACTATTGTCTGATTTATCAATTAGAAAGGCAATTACATATACAGCAAAAACATAGTATTGCAATAACAACCATATTTCTATTCCCATCTCCCCCACCAACTTACCCCTTTAAGTATAAACGTAAACAAGAAACTTTTAAAGTATCCAACTGTTTTTCAAAATTAGAGCAAAACTCTGCAATGTATCTGCCTGCAGCACCTCATGTGGTAAACTTTGCATCACCTGAAGTTAACAGCATTTCAACACCATTCTAACCAAATTTCAAATTTTAAGTGTTTTGTTTTCTCGGGGGTGTGGACTCTCCTACCATAAACAAGGGTATTAAAAATCTGCACTTAGTATTTGATTGGCAATTGTAGATTCCTCTCAGAAACAGATACACAGAAGGAAGGGGGATTTCTCTTCCCAAGGCAAAACTGTGCACATGAGGTTTTTCCCCACTCTTATCTGAGATATACTCAAAGAGACATCTAACATTCTGGGTGCTGCAGTTAACATCAGATGTTAAATGTACTACCAGTGATTTTGTTAAAACATTTTGCTATAAGCAGTGTTTCATCAGCTCTCTTCTGGTTGTCCTTGCAAAATTAAGGCTCAACTTTAACCATTAGCTTTCTTAAAAGAAGAGGATTCAAGAAGTCACCTCTCTCAGAAGTTAAATGTTTCAGGATTTTGGTTGCAAAATGGACTGCTCAACCACATTAAATACTAGTTTTCAAGGTGACTAGAAAAGCAAAGCATGTCAGCTAAACATTGTGATCCTCCAGTATACATTTTGCTAAACTTCTCTCACCCAGTCAATGGAATCAGTGTGGTAGGACCAGGAAATAATCTAACTATAAGATTTTAGATGGAGGAGGCTCTGGCTTTCCATAATCCAATGTACTTTCTTCTGTCAAGAATGGTATTGTATCTCAGAAAAACAAATCCTCAAAATGATGGTTGAACTGTTATTTGATTCAAACTACCATGCAGCACCTAAAGACTATTTAAAGTGGTTGTTCTTTCAAACATGTTAAAGAGGCCATTTCTGTGTGTGCGTGCAGAAGCGCTTTACTTCATCCAAAGTAAGATCTTGTAGGAAAAAAATCTATTTAATTTTCAAGTCAGGATTTCCCATTGTGTTGTCTGCTACTGCATGATGTGTCATGCTAATACAAGAACGCACAAGCTGCCTGGCATTACAGGGTTAACATGCAAGTCGTTCTGCCAGCAATCTTGTAAGGTAGCCAAATGGTTCCTAAAGTTGTAAGATTTTAGTTTCTTTCCACTGCCTTACATTAACACACTCTTTTGGGAAAAGATCAGACAAGCCTCAAACATGACACTCGCTGCTGAGTCCACAGAGCAAAATGTACTATTAGAAGTCTGCTTTTAAGGAGTGGCATCACCTTTAATTCAAACTTTTGCCTCCCTGACCCCACATTTATAAATGAACCAGCTTTGGCATTTTACATGATTATAACCACCTCAAACAAGTGGCTTTTCTTTTTTTAATTGAAACTCCCTCACATCTTTGGTTGCACATAAAATAAAAGGTGGAAAATTTAGAAGCTTAGTGTTACTGATCACTGCTCTTGGCCAAATCCGTTCCTAAGGAGACGGGTAATTTCTGTAACCCCTCTCATTGCCTGTAGAGCAAAATAGAAAATAGAAGAGCAGCTTTGCACTACAGGTAACATAACCTTGTCTATTACACAATAATTCTTCTGACTGGCTTTCAACAAAGTCCAATTGACACCACAACTGCAAACTACTGAAAGTTCCTGGGAGCAAGAACAAATACATGGTTTGTTATGGAAAAAGTTATATAAAAATATGTTGCATAAACAGCCATGACATGCTGAAAACTATATCAATGGAATCATTTTGACTCTGCACTATTCAATACTGATCCATTAAGCAATTTTCTTCCCCTCCCCCACCCCAGCCCTTCCATGCTTCAATAACAAAATTTACTGCTCTTGTCCAGTAGTCAACTTTGATAAATATATTAGTGAATTACAGTATCTACCTTTATTTTTTATCCAGAGATACAAAACGCAAGCATCGTAGAGCATACTGGCCTTAAGAGTACATTACACTACACTTCCCTGATGATCTCCACAGCTTAAAAATGCTTTTTTGGGCCACACTGAAACACTGACGTCTAAAACTAACTTGCAATAGTAAGAACATTAAACATGAATAA
Source organism: Emys orbicularis (assembly GCF_028017835.1). NCBI lineage: Eukaryota > Metazoa > Chordata > Testudines > Emydidae > Emys > Emys orbicularis. The sequence goes on from NC_088684.1 coordinate 140,262,680, forward strand.
AACCTTATAATTATGAATGCATGATGAGCATTAACATCCACATAACATCAGAGCTGAGGCTATTCCAGAAAAAAATATCTGAATGGCACCGTCACTGGGCCCAATACCCGTTAAAACCATCCAGTGGATGATGATGCCAAATGTAGTGTCTCTGCTATTTAAAAAAATCCACTTGTAAAAACAAAGAGCTGCTGTGTTAGTCCCCAGAGGAGGGAAAAAAGGCAACATATACATAGGCCACACTTACTCAAGCAGCGCTAGTCAGACAGAGAGAGTCTGAGCAGGATGAAGAAAATTAGGTACAAGTCAGAATAACCAAATGCTGGTATTTTGCCCTGTTGATTTCTACATATATGGGGCTGCTTAGACAAATTCACATTTTCATTCAGGAAGAGTCTGTGATTAAGTGGATATATGCACTGTATTGTAATGATAAAAGCTGTTGGGCTAGGAAAATGTAACAGTCTTGAAGTTAAATAGTTCCCTATCCAAGTAAAAATAAAGTTGACACTTCCCTTAAAGAGAACTTGGACTCAGGCACCAGTTAGGTGGCAAGCTGCCAGGTAGACAAGAGCAACATATCTAAAAGATATCGAAGTGATTCTTGCACAGTAGTAGATCACATGGGTCAATACTTTTATCTGGCGTAATTTAGTAAGGAAACTGTTGTCTGGAAATCTCTGAATGCACTGTCAATGATTGGGAAGATATTCTAGTGATATAACCATTAGCCACAACAATATAATGTCTGATTTACAGGTGGCTGTGTGGAAAAAATATGGAATGTATGAGCTATAATTGGAAAAAAATACAACTGACTTGATATTGGTGTCTGTGTTTTACAAGTGAATAAAATGGTATTTACTCATTTCACACACGGATTCAAATTTTCTGGAGCAACTAACTCTGCCAGCAGTGGAAGTGCTGAAAACACCAGCACCGATGATTTAAATAAAATAATCAGAGGATAAGATTTTCAAAAGCACCTAAGTAATTTAGGAGTCGAAGTTCCATTTTCAAAAGTGAGTTAGGCACTTAGGGACCTAAACCTGTTCTGAAAATGGGACTCGGGCACTTAAATTTTACCCAGATCGGTAACCAATTAGGCAACCAGACACACTATATAGAGCCATCACCATCCACAACAGGAAAGCTTTTTTTTTTTAAATCTGTCTCAGCTCTGGTTCCAGAATTTAAATGCAGATATACAAAACATATATTTTAATGCTTCTTAATCAGCAAGAAACTGCAAATACATCTGTTACTACAACGAGATAATATAATTGCAACCAAGGCTATACGGTAGCCTCAGAGTCTTCGTCTGAACTCCTGCAGTTACTGCTTTTCCTGAAGCCTTTCCACGTGTAGCCCATGAAGGTGGGACTGATGGGCAAGAAGCTGAAGCACCTGTACTTTTTGATAAAGTTCATGCCAAAGGGCAAATCGTATGTTTCCATGCCCTCCAGGGACTTGCTGCCTTTGCCTACGCCTTTCTTCCATTTCTGGATTCCTCTCTCCTCGGGGCTTCCTGAAGTTAAATAAAAAAAAAAATGGGGGGGGAAAACTCATTCTACTTCAAAGACATCATGTTCCACAAGCAGCCAGTCCAGGAAGACATATAGTATTCTCGGGAGGGAAAAACAGAACTTCACTGCAAAGGTAGAGCCTCTAGTACAGGGTTCCTCCTACACCACTAAGGGCTTGTCTACACTACTGGCCGGATCGACAGGCAGCGATCGATCCAGCGGGGGTCGATTTATCTTGTCTAGTATAGACGCAATAAATCGACCGCCGATCGCTCTAGCGTCGACTCCGGTACTCCACCTCAACGAGAAGCACAAGGGGAATCGACGGGAGAGTGTCTCCCATCGACACACCACAGTGAAGACACCGGGGTCATTTACATAGCTGAAGTTGCATAACTTAGACTGATTCTCTCCCCCCCCCACATAGTGTAGACCAGCCCTATGTCAATGGCGACTTGATGGAAGTAGGATCAGGCCTTATATGATCTTCTACTAAGGAAGTGGCTTCAACAGTCTGTTCTTTTCCCTGGTTTCATTTTGGAATCATCAGTACATCTTTTAACTTACATTGCCCTTTCGGCATAGAGACGTTAAATGATTTGTCTAAGGCACCACAGCAAGTCAGTGAATTCAAGCCAAGAATTAAGCTCTGGTCTCCAGCATCCCAGTTCTGTGTTCTAATCTCCAAGCCATGCTGCCTCCCCAGTTAACAGTGAGAATACTCATTCAGAAAGGCAAGTGAAGCCATTTAAATTTCAAATACAACAAGTCATCACAAAACTGACCTGGAATGGTGTTATCCAAAATAAAGGCCACACACCCGCCAACAAACATGGCTGTAGTGAGAAGAACGTTTAATACTTGATCGATGCCTGCTATTCCTAGAAAAAGAATTAGGTCAGGATTTGCAGTTTTTACATGTGAACACCCTATTTGGGGGCCTGATCTCATGTACCTTAACCAGGCAAAAGTCCCAGTGAGCTCAAGGGGAGCCTTGTTTGAATAAGCAAAGAGCAGAGGCTTAGGTCCTTGCAAACGGTTTACAGGAGCATCTGCCACTAATCTAGTCTAGTATGTAGGACTGAGGGAAGTCTGTGCCTTACCTACTCATTTTAGAATCTACAGGTCTGGATTTAAATCAGTCAGGAAACTAACCCTAAAGGAATTCATTTCAGATTGCTTAGAACACCGTTTTCTTTAATAAATATATGGGAGACACTTTTGTTAATGCAATGAAAAAACTACAAGATAAAAAATATGAGATTTTTTCAAATTTCAAAATGATGTTGACAAAACAGCCCAACTATTAATATCATTCCTTGGAATGGCAAGTAGTTTACAAGGTTCTTCATTAAGGATTACTCTATTATTGCTTTAAATTTACTTCTCCCTGCTTCCTTAAAACAAATCTCAGCCAAAATGAACAGCTAGATTAGCCTCTGAATCTGCTTTTGAAGCAGCATGATTAAAATTGAGTTTAGACTTGTATCTTTCACCAAAACAAATGGTTCTGGTTCAGGCACTTTCTTCAAAAGATTACATATCTGCGTCAATCCCAGTGGTGACAGAAATCAAAACAGCTTCTCCATGGTTTAGTTAAGAAATCAGTCATTAAGAAGTCTGAAATAAACTGAATTTTGAGGCGCTCTCTCACTAAAATACATCTGCAAGTGACAAAAGCACCAGAGTCTTGTCAAAGGTTAAAACAAATACCCACATTTCAAGATCAAGTTCAAGGTTTTCCCCAGTGCTTTTAAAACCTTTTATAGATTAACTCTAGCTTTCTAAATGCACCCTTTTCTCAACTCTTCTTCCACCCATCTAGCAATGGGTCCTCTCCAGGCCCTGCGTCCCTCTCCAATGTCACCCACAGAAGGTGAGGTGAGAAAGTCATCTCCACACCATCTGGAACAATCTTCTTGGGTCTCACCATCTCATCAGCTCTCTGTACTGGGAACATATCTGCTCCTTTACTTATGGCTCTAAGTCGAGGTCTACACTACATACTTTTGTTAGCATAACTATGGTGGTCAGGGATGTGATCCCTGGCCAACATAGCTGTGCCAGCAAAAGCCCTAATTATTCTGGCAAATCTGCACATGGAATAAGCTATGCCAGGAAATGTGCAATTTTGCTCCGATAAGCTGCTTCCACACTAGGACTGCATTATTGGTACATTACACTTGAATATACTTATACTGGCAAAGTGATCCTACTGTAGGCAAGGCCCTGATGTCTTTTTTTTAAATGAAGTATTTATCACTAGCCCTTGTTTCACTCGGTACAGCATTTTCACATGAATGAATCACAAGTTCGTACCTGTAACCAGTGGATTTTGTTTGAGATAACTTGGAAGGACAAGTCCGAAGAAGATGGAAAATCCAAGTACAAAGAGGTTACGCGAAGAGTTTAAATCTATGAACTGGAGGTTGGACAGACCCACAGCTGTAATCATTCCTAAACAAAAACAATCAAAAGTAAGAACTTTTAGACTCTCTCTCCTTTTTGTTCAATAATTTTGTTCAAAGGTTAGCTAACATCCACAGATACACACCACTGAGGTCAAAGGCTGTCAAACAATCAACTAGCATATGAAGAGAAGCAGAGAAATAGACACTTACCAAAGAGGGTGCAGAAGAGGGCTCCAAGCACTGGGTCAGGCAGGGATGCAAACAGCGCACTGAACTTCCCAACCATTCCAAGTAAGAGCATGAAGGCTGCACCATACTGAATAACCCTACGACTTCCAACCTACAAAGCACAATGGGAGAGGAATAAAGCAGAATACTTCAGAAAAATGCACATTTACACCAACTTTAATGTCTTACTTTTTATACTAGGAAAAAAAAACCTATATTTTATTGTCTAATCCCTCTTGAAATTCTCTCCAAACAGAGCCCAGCAATCTCCTGTAGCCCTTCATGACATCACAAAGCAAAGTAACCCTGCACAACAATAGCTGCTCTGGCTGAGACAATATACATAAGGGAGACTCTGAATTCTCTAGGGAAACACACAGCACAATCCCCTCTCCCCCCCCCCCCCAAACCTACACCCTACGGGATCATCAGAGGAACAAAAACGGCAGAGATCTCAATTTTAGGACCAGCTGCTTCAATTTTCCATTTAGATTTCCCCCTCCACTTTTCTTAAAATACTGGCTGCACAGTATTACAAATATCTCGAGTTTCACAGCTGGAACATAGTTGTACTTCAACTGTGACATAATATGGTTTGGTTTTGCTTAATATTTAGACTGTAAGCTGTTTTGAAACTACAGAACCATTAACCTTGCCCAGCATGGTTTCCTTGATGTAGTTTGGTCCCATCTACAAAAATTAAAATCAACCATGTAACACAAATTGTACCTGGGTGTCCCAAGATGATTATAACAAATGGGAACAAAATGTAAACATTTGCATTGGCACCACATTAACACAGCCTTGCAGAAAAACATATCACCAGGTAACAGCAACAGTGTGAATTTTTGCCTCACCTCCATTCACTTCAGTCAGGTGTAATTTCCCTGCCTGAAATCATGTAACTGATTTTAAGTCATCTCTCTTTTAAGCAGCTACAGAATTTGTCACCTGCAGAATTTGGCTCAGCTAATATTGCAGGAACTTTAGTATTTCCATTTCCATAATGTTTTTATATTTTAATTATGCAACCTATAGTGTAGTATTACTCTACATTTTATGTTGTATTGTACGTTTATACACAAGTATAATAAGTTTTGAACTAGAGAGAGACCTGGTGTACATACATACATACATATTTGTATGCACAGGACCCAATTCTGGTAGGTTTGAAAATCTGTTCCCAGCATAACCTTTTAGAGGTTTTGAATTCAGCAATGTTAAGCTTCATACAGAACATAAGTAACAAAAATCACTATTATGTGTGGCTGTTTCCAATGCTTGAGCCTTAACTGAGCCAACTGGTATAACAAGGTGCTTCACCCAAAAAGGGACACTCAGCATAAGCAACAATTAGTTTCTCAAAGTGCTTGGGTGCTAACAGGGTCAGACACAAGCAGGGGCAGCTCATGCTGCAATTATGTATCATTTGTATTTAAAAAAGAAACACATTATGCCTTTGTGGGTACATGAGAATATTTTCACAATGTTCTTCACTGCTTAATCATTCTCAGTGTTACCTGCTATGTGGAAAGAGACCAATTGCAAAGAGAAGCCAGGCTGGTCAACATTAGTTATTTAGTGGATTAGCAATGCAAACAACTCTGCAAAATATCTTGATTAAAAATAATTTCCCTATTTGTATAGTATTAATTTCCCTCTGACTTGCTATCCCTTTCACATTACTGAATACTTTATGATAGAGCGTGAAAACTGCGTAAGAACTGAATCACCACCACACCCACAGCCAGTAAAAAGGAAATTGATATGCAAATATTCAATCTTTAGGCATTAAACAAATGAAGTCTCAACTGGGATTTGAATCCCACTGAGAGTAGTGTGTTACTGAAAACATCTTATTCAGAACTGAATTAGATCTGAGTACACGTTCCCAGGCACTTAGACACAAACTGAACAAAAAAGGTTTTTATTTCAAAACCAGTGGAAACCACGTACAGCAAATTAGTATCATATAAAGCGACAAAGAGTCCTGTGGCACCTTATAGACTAACAGACGTATTGGAGCATAAGCTTTCGTGGGTGAATACCCACTTCGTCGGATGCATGTAGTGGAAATCTCCAGAGGCATGTATAAATAGACTGATTCTTGCCTGCATATTTATACCTGCCTCTGGAGATTTCCACTACATGCATCCGACGAAGTGGGTATTCACCCACAAAAGCTTATGCTCCAATACGTCTGTTAGTCTATAAGGTGCCACAGGACTCTGTCACTTTTTACAGATCCAGACTAACACGGCTACCCCTTTGACACTTAGTATCTTATTGACATTTAATATCCTTTTCATCATGAATGTTTGCAGTGCAAGATGCCTGAAGCTTTTGCCCTGTAGTCAGATACACCACTTGATTCTCCTCATAGAGTAAAATTCACCTGAGCAGGGGTCTAACATAAGGCCTATGCCCTATCCAAGTGCCACTTAAGCTCTCAAAATTGGACCTTAAACTGTGCATGAGCTTTGTGCTGCACTCTGCACAGGGGTATATTTTACACCCACCATTTTACACTAGTATAGGCTCAAAGAACCCTATGCAATTTTAGTTCATAGAGTGCCAAATCACCTGTGCTAGTGTAGATGGGCATGCGCAGGAATAAAAAAATTGACCACTTTCGGAGGGGCACGTTGTGTGCCCCCACCCCGGGGCAATTATTGGGGGGCATGCTCTTGCTTGCTCCCTCCCCTTATGCACCCCCGGAGTGTAGACCTGCCTGCAATTAGGTTTTTAACCCCATACCAAATTTACATGCCACTTTGGACCTTTGCCTTACGATAACTCCCATGAGAATTAGGCAGTAGAAATTGAGATGATTTGGTCAAAATAAACCTTTTATAATTAAACATCTTTTTATAAATATTTACACTAATTTTTTCCTATGGAATTTCCTTCAATAATAAAAAGGAGAAGAGAGATACAGTCAGCAGATGGCGCTGTTAGAATTTCTATTCTCAGCCAAAGCAAATACACTTGTTTTAGTGGAGAAAAAAATGGATAGAGATGCTCCAGAATGGTTATGTGTATGTAAGAAAATGAAGCCATCCCTCTGTACTGCCCAAAGAGTTTGAAAATTAGATGTTGAATTTAACTAAAACGATTTAATACAATTGTTGTAAATGAAATATATATTGTGATCTGTCATCACAGAGCCAGTAGATGCTGTTTACATCTTCTATTTTCATTTGCTAGAAGAAGCTGGATCTTATTTCTGAGTTCAAACACCACAATCACTTATGCCAAATATTTGACAAAAATATGCACATTTATAACAAATGGTTACTCTTAGTAATTGGATATCCTTAACAATATTAATAATGGAGGTTGAACAAATCAGTATGTATTCTAAGGTCCCAAATCAGGAAATTACTAAAGCATGTGCCTACTTAAGCATCTGAACAGTCCCCATTAATTCTAATAATAGAATCATAGAAGATTAGGTTTGGAAGAGACCTCAGGAAGTCATCTAGTCCAACCCCCTGCTCAAAGCTGGTCCAACACCAACTAAATCATCCCAGCCAGGGCTTTGTCAAGCCAGCCTTTAAAAACCTCCAAGGATGGAGAATCCATCACCTCCCCAGGTAACCCATTACAGTGCTTCACCACCCTCCTAGCGAAATAGTTTTTCCTAATATGCAACCTAGACCTCCTCCATTGCAACTTGAGACCATTGCTCCTTGTTTTGTCATCTGCCACCACTGAGAACAGCCGAGCTCCATCCTCTTTGGAACCCCATTCAGGTAGTTGAAGGCTGCTATCAAATCCCCCCTCACTCTTCTCTTCTGCAGACTAAATAAGCCCAGTTCCCTCATCCTCTCCTCGTAAGTCATGTGCCCCAGCCCCCTAATCATTTTTGTCGCCCTCTGCTGGACTCTCTCCAATTTGTCCACATCCTTTCTGTAGCGGGGGGCCCACTAACAGGACGACTTACCTACTTAAAGTTAGGCATATGCTGACATACTTTGCTGAACAAGCCTAAAGCACAGGGCATTTTCAAAATACACATATAGAAATATAGCATCCAAAGCATTTTAGGTGCTTTAAAAACTACTAAGAAGCCGAGGACAAATGCCAGGTGTCTACTTAATTTAAACCTACAATGGGGTTTTTAACCTCTGATGTAGCTACATCAATGAAACAGCACCAGGGCAAACCCCCAGTATAGGTGTGCTGCACAGTAGGGGATTTCATCAGTGTTGCTAAACAGGTGGCTAAACAACCCTCCCTTCCCCTCCCCCGCAGTGTAGACAAGGCCTTAAGGTTTGCATTGTATTACACTGTGTGTAAAATGTTCAGTCATTGTTATGAATTACCTCACAGCAAGGATACATACCAGAGCATTGATTTCTATTTACTTTAGAGCCCAACCAATTTGAAAACTGTAAAATCAACTTTGTTTGCACGAAGATCGAATTGATCTTATGTTACATTCCGGAAATAGGTTTTCTAACTGCTTTTGACAAAATGAAGAAAAGGTTTTAAGGTCTCTTATTCATAATGGACACCTTGACAGGAAAATGCCCAGTGTAGACAGATTAAGGAAGTTCAAAATATTGTGTGGCAGATGGTTTGCGCAACAAGATACAAGAAAGCATTACTTCCCTGTAGAGGATTATGTCATGAAACAATATAAATGGTGAGAGCCAGAGTACTACAAGATTAAGCAATACTCAGGGAACTGATTACTGGCTGAGCAGAGTAGAACATGTACCTTAGTGATACCCAAGACTCCGATGTTAGGGCTAGACGACGTGGATCCATTACCAGTACCGAATACTCCATCCAAAACACAGGAAAGACCCTCAATGAAAATCCCTCTGTAATTCATGAAGGGAAAAGAGTTAAAATTTAGATTAAAATATTCTCACTTCAAAATGTATTAAATGGCTGCACACTAAGTAGATGCTTATCATGGTCCCCTGTCCCCAAGTTCTGATCCACTGAACATTTCAACACGTAGGTACATCTAACTAATCGCAGTGGGGTCTTGTTGCCCCATCCCAGATATCTACATTCATAAAACAATTTAGGAAAATACAGTGAAGTAGAAAAATCAAAGTTTAGAATTACTCTCTACTCTTAAAATTTAATTTCAGTTGCATTTAACAAGATACAGACATTGATTCCTTATAATGAATTTAAAGCCCAAATATTTTAATGATTCCAGCGATATGATAATGACAATATTAGGATATACATGAATGCGGCTCCTACTGAAGCCATAAGTCTAACTTCCAATGAGTTCAACAGGTTCAGGATTGGGCTTTGAGTATTATTTTCATTAAAGCAGCTCAATTCAAAATAGTTATGTTTTAGATATCAGATCATTGGGTTCTAGACTTGATCACCTTATAAAATGTGATACCAAAACATCTGATAACAAAACTCTGTCTCAGCCAGAGTACAAAGCAGTCATGACAGCAGAAAATACTATACTTATTTCTTTTCCAAGTGACTTACCTATTTATTGCATGAATAGGTGGAGGAGGAGCACAAGACAACCTTGCACAGGCATAGTAATCTCCGATTGATTCTATAATGCTTGCAACAACTGCGCTAAGCATTCCTATTACTCCAGCCGCTGAAATCGTTGGCAACCCCCACTGAACTGTGAAGAGAAGAAAACTGAAATCTCTTTTGTTCTACTGAAGACAATAATTTAGTTATTAAGATGTAAAACCACTGGTTCCATTGCAGATTGCATGACTATTGACTATGAAGATCATTCATTAAAACTCTATCTACTCCAACTAGATATGAGAGGCAAAAACACTTGCTTAAATGTAAACCACTACAGTTTTTAGAGACTCTAACCATTTTAACTGGCTTGGCCATTTTTAAAAACAAACGGTTTACATTCATGAGAAATCTCAATGATCTGAGCTGCAGCTTGAAAGTCAGATCACTGTGGGCTAATCACATAATTATGATTTGTTTGCACATTTGGTCTCTGCCTTCAAGGGCTAACAATCTAAAAAAAGACAAACTACCAGCTGTGATTATCCAAATGCCAACACCCCATCTCTCCAAACCTTCACAATACTAAAATAAGCCTGATTTTAAGACAGAAGAAAAATCTTGCCATTGTTTTCATAACCACTGCCTTGATGGTTTCATCTTTTTTAAAGACAGAGGCACACTTCCAATTAAGCAGTTTAAGTTATGCATACATTACTGAGTGACCCAGGGAAGTCTAATACATCTTCGATTTGAAAAATAATACCACTACCCAATTCCTCACAGCCCCCCAATTCCTCACATCTCCCACCAAAAATCTTCATTTGCTTCACATCACATTTTACAGAACATACTTCAGAAACTACTTCTTTAAAACATTCAATATGAACTAAAGCACATGAAAAACCAAAACGCAGGTGCCTCATTTCTGTATGATAGTATTTCTATGCATTTCTGGTATTGCTCCTTTCACCACAAAGGGGCACAATTAAATTTGGTTGCAATTTGTGTTAATGAGAAATGTGACGATAAGTCCCCCGATACCAATTTTAAGCTTTAGATCCATCGGCAAAAGAATAAATGTCTAATGGTTTAACTGTAAAATTCACTTATGCCCCAAGTATCCTGTTTCTCCAACCCACTATCACATTTCAAAAGTAGAAAGATACATTGCAGCACTTAATCGGTTAAAATTACCAGGCTGTAATACATCCATTTGGACATTGTGCAGTGCTCAGGAAATTCACCTAGCACATAGAGTAAGGGAGTTCAGACACCAAATTTCAAATTTTGATGCCTGAAGTTTGATGCTTATCTTTATTATTTAAGCCAATAAACAGAAGTGGTCTAATTTTCAGACTTGTTCAGACTCCCACAGAAAACAATGGGAGTTTAGCCCTTCTGAAAGCCAGGCCACTTCTATTGTAGTGCCCAATTTCAGGCTCCCAAATTTGAAAATTTTCATCATAATTATCAGAAGTGGATGAGAAGAAACGTGCTCAGTTTGGAAAACAACACAAAAAACCCCAAACCTGTGCATTTAAGTGATGCTCTTAGGTGGCTTAAAATCGAGACACGTGTATCCATTTGTTCTCACTATAGCTCTCAATGACTTCAGCAGCTTAACAGGAGCTATATGCACCCCCCGCCACATCACCTATATCTTACAGTACTATTAGCAGTGGAGTGTATGAAAGTAACAGCTTGCTGCGCAACAAACTGCATATCAGCAATTGCGTGTTAAGGAAAATTAAACCCATCCTTTCCCGGGAATCCCAGTAGTTGCTTTGCCGTATCCATTGGTCAAAGGTTACTCTTTTGTGGGAGAACACGTAAAAACAGATGTTAGTCAGCAATAGTTATCTGGTTATATCCTGTGAGGTACTGAGGGTCCTCAACTCCTACTCCAGGAAACGCGAGCTGACAGTGCTCAGCACCTCTCTGAATGAGACCCTGCGACTTGTGCTGTTTTTGTATGTAAAGGGAAAGCCATAACCAGGTTTAAAACTCCTGGTTTCTATAGGTCAGTTTAAAATCCCATCCCTCTGATTGTCTAAACATATCAGAAGTCAATGGTATGACATGGTCAGTATTGTTAGCAGGGAACACTGAAAGGATGCTTGTGAGCATACTTCTAATTCCCAGCACGTACACATGTTATAACATACTCACAAGGATAAGGAACCTTAAACCAGGGTGCTACCAACAGCACTCCTTGTCTAGCGTCCGTGCGAGCATAGAACCCATACTTTGTGCTGTCAGGTGGAAAGACGTCTGTCACAGTAAAGATGAAGCAAAGCAACCATGACACCAGGATAGCCAGAATAATCTGGGGATGAGGGGGGGAAAAAAAAAAAAAAAAAAAAAAAAGGAGGTATTTAAAGCGAACACACTTTATCCAATTATCAACAAGGAAATATCCATCAATAGTGAATTGTTCATGCAAACCTCTATGACCTACATATCAGACATTCTTAAAACCAGAATAATAAATCCTATAATGGACTTGTTGGATAGATTATCCTTTAATTAAACTGCATCTAGAAAAGCTTTAAAGTCGACTTTTTCCCCTTCTTAAAACAGGGAATGCCTCCAAAATGAGTACTTCAGGAATTACTGCACTAGTTTTTATTTTAACAAAAACATAAAAGGAAGCTTTTCACATAAACTCAAGTGCATATTACAGAAAGCCTGAAGATAGTGAACTTTACCACCCCCTACTTTGGAAAGCTAAATTTGAGATGTGAACCCCTCCTTCCCCCTACACACTCCTTCACTCCCCCTTTTCCCACCCTGGACCCTGTAACTGGTTCTGCACAGGCACAGGGGAGAGCCCACATGGAGCCAGCTGCAAGAATGGGGACTAATAATACTAGAGGTTTGTCACCATTTCCTGTACCAAATGAGAAATTTTGTGGCGTTTCTTAAAAGTGCATCTGTGCTGTTATCCCCATTATTATTTTTTGTGATCTGCTGAGCTGGTTAAAGAAAAATCAAAACAGTCTTCACCACTTCAGAGAAAAACAAAGAGTCCCTTCAGACTTTATTACACCATAACCTGTGGTATGGAAAAACCAAAAGCAATTTTATTCCTAAATGAAAGACAAATGGAATTACTTACAGGAAACATTTTGAAAAGCTGCAACCGGTAGGCTGTCCATCCTTTTTTGGATTTGTAAATTGGTAAGGGGAATTTGACATTCCTTGCATATTGAGAAAACAGTAACACTAGGAAAATAGTCCTGAGGGAGAGAAAAAAGGGCCATAAATCGTTCGCATCAGTACATTCAAAATCCTTCCCATTACGAATATAATATTGTCATCTCTTGTGGACATTCTACTTCCAAGGTATAGCAGCATATTTTGATGCTTAACCAAGATGAAACATCTTTACAGAGAGAAAATGAATACTTTAAGTATGAAGCCATTGTAATGAGAACGCTAATACTATAAAATCTGTATACATGCTTTAGAGTGTCATAATACAGCTAGAGGTAAATAGGTCAGAACAGAGGGAGCGAGATTAAGAGATCTAGGCCACTGAGAGATGCATTTTCAGAGATGGGAAAGCTACTGCGATTGAGAGATATATTGTTCTCTATAACTCCTGTCTTTAGGGTGCTGCTACTATCCATAGCCAGGACTGTGTGAAAGCACAGAGGTTTAGGACTCTATGAAGTCTCACTGCTAATTACGCAGAAGGGGAGGTCAGAGACAGGCTGGAGGCAAGTACATGGAGAGATCTTAATACTTGGTACTTACATAAAGCCTGTCATCGCCAAAGCACTTTACAAACATTAGTCAATTAAGTTACCAAAAGTCAGTTCTGGCATCAGTTCTTAAAGGCTCCAATTTTGTGGTGTATTCACCCTCCAACGTGAGAGTGCAACCGTCAAAGATTAATGAGTTACACATTAGCACAGGGTGAAATTTCACCACTATGTAGAAGGACAGCTCAAGGCTTACACACCACTCACATTCTCAAAATAGGGTTTAAGTGATATACAGAACCTGTGCTGGCTCTCTGGCACAGAGGTATAATTCACTTATCCTTTAGGTTAAAACATAAAAGCTGCACAATCGATTTATGGAAAGTAAGTCCTGGTGAAGCCATACTCTAATTCCCATCCCACTGCTAAGTTTTTACAGGAAACACATTTTTTCTCTGAAAACAAGTCGCGTCTTCTGGGAATCCAATAACAGAAAGAAGGAGAAAGTGTTCAAAAGTGAAAGAAATGCATATCCATTTAGAGATAGCACAAAGCAGGGGAAGGTGCAGCTTGTGTAATGCAGAGTTGTAGGGCAACATGAACTGCTAAAACCACCCACACTGTTCTGTTGAATAGGATACTTACGATGGCAAACAAAAAACAAAAATCATGATCTCTCCCCCTCCCCACCTGAAGGCCAGGCAGGCCAATATTCAAAGTTCTATTCAAACTTTAGTGTTAATAATAATACTGTTTATTACTTGTACTACAATAATGCCTATAAGCCCTAGTATTAAGCAACCATTTCTCTTGGGCCAAAGCATCTGATTCGAGTTTTGGACTTGCCTCTGGGTCACAAGTGCAAACATCTAGCTTAGAAGGATTAAAAAATATTAATTTAGCACTGCTGTAAGATTTTAAGTTACTGCTGCTCATACTGTGAAGAGGATCAACAAAGCACAGTATTTCATATTTTACTCAAGCTCACAATAGCGGAGAACAGTCTTAATGCCTAAAAATTACTAACAAATGACCTGAATGAAGGCCTATTCCAGGTCCTACCCAAAGTAGTCACCTCATACGCTTCTATAGTCTCTTACTGTATTCGATGTTGACCTTGAACTAGTCCTCATCTTGAGAGCCAGTCTAGCTCTAATGAGTCAAATCAGAATGTAAACTACATAAAAACTTGAGTTAAGCTGTCCTAAATATAAGCCCTTTTTGAAATTCTAGGAGTAGGTTACATCCCCAATTCAAAGATTTTAAGCTTTTTTCTTTCCATCTTTTCCTGTTCCAAATCATCTTTAGTCCAGAAGAAAAACAGGCTTTGTTCTCTCAAACTCCAGGTACAGAGTGTTCTGTGCAGGGAGTAGTGTCATTCATACTTGCAAAAGTATGAATGATAAAAGGTACCTTTCCTTGCATCTGAGGTACATCTTGCACTCTTCAAAAAAAGACATTACTGAAAGATGGACTACTTTTGTAAGTGTAACAGGCTCACCCTAAACCAGAGTTCAACTGGTTGCAGATAGTATTAAATAAAAGTAATGATAAAAACTAACAAACTGGATTACCCAAACATGGCAGATGTTACAAGCTTCCTAATTCAGTGGTTAAAGCACAGAAGTGGGAGTCAGAACTCGAAATGTAATTCCAACTCTGCCACTGCCTCATTGGGACCGTACACAAGTAAACCTCTGCATCTCAACCTGATGATCTACTAAATGGGTATAATATTAGGCCTGCTTCAGGGGGGAATATTGAGGCTTACTGGCAGTCTCTGTATAGTATTTTGCGATCCTTGGATGGAAGACATTAAGTAAACACAGAAGTATTATAACTAAATTAGAATATTTTGCCCTAAGGCCCTATGACAAGGCAATTTTCCTGCAATATTCTTGAAAAACATTATTGAATTAAGTTTAAGCATCTTTGAGTTCATTGTATTGAACACAAAGTTTATGTATTATTGTGGGATTGGATGCAACTTCTAGGGTGACCAGATGTCCCGATTTTATAGGGACAGTCCCAATTTTGGGGTCTTTTTCTTATATAGGCTCCTATTACCCCCCATCCCGTCCCGATTTTTAACATTTGCTGTCTGGTCACCCTAGCAACTTCCCTGGGGGAGGGAGGAGTGGGGAAGGAAGACTAGGGTTACCATTCGTCTGGATTCCCCCGGACATGTCCGGCTTTTAGAGTTAAAAATAGCGTCCGGGGGGAATCTGTAAATGTCCGGACTTCCCCCCCATGCAGAGCGCATGCGGCTGACAGGGCAGCCAGCCGGATGGTGCCACTTACATGGGGCGCCGACAGCCAGAGAGGGCCCCTCCTCCGCTTCCCCCTCCTCTCCCCTGCAGCTAAGAGCACTCCCTCCTTCCCTCGCAGATCACCAGCCGGCCGTTTGCACCGGCAGTCTGGAGCTCCACCCCCTGCTCCTCCTCCCCGGCACGCTGGTCTGAGCGGCAGGGTAAGGGGGCCAGGGGGTCGGAGAAGGGGCAGGGAGGTTCTGGAGGGGGCAGTCAAGAGACAGGGAGGGGGGGGGTCGGGAGTTCGGGGGGGGCTTTCTGGGGGTGGGGGTGTGGATAAGGTTTTGGGCAGTCAGGGTACAGGTAGAGGGTAGGGTCTCAGGAGGGGGCAGTTAGGGGACAAAGAACAGGGAGGCTTAGGTAGGGGGTGGGGTTCTGGAGGGCAGTTAAGAGCAGGGGTCCCAGGAGGGGGCAGTCAGGGGACAAGGAGCGGGGGGAGGGTTGGGGGTTCTAAGGGGGGCGGGAAGTGGGAGGGAGTGGAAGGGGCAGGGGCGGGGGCGGGGCTAGGCAGGACGGGGGCGGGGCTAGGGCGGGGCTCCTCCCGTCCTCTTTTTTGCTTGCTGAAATATGGTAACCCTAAGGAAGACCTGGCCAATGAAAGCCCTGGGAAGTGTGATGAGCTTCAAAGAACTATTTTAAATAATGTGCCAAAGAAGAAGAAACTTCTGGAACAAACAAGTGAGTTTCCTAGGAAATGCGAATGCAAATTCCCACCTCCAGACCCAACTTTTTAAAGTTAAACCCCAAGGAAAGAATCATGGTCTGCTGATTGTCTATTCTCAGAATCTGAAGTTCAAAGATCCAAGCTGTATACAGGAGAGATTGACTTATTCATGGCTGTGCTTGTTCTCAGCTAAAGCAGTGATGAACTTGTAACCACAGAAAAAGCCCTTTGTGAGGCCTGAAGGATTGATCAACTTGCCAGAGCCCTAGCTGGATTTGGGAGAGGAGGAGGGGGAGGGTATTTCTGGTAAACTTATTAGCATGCATGAAGAGTTTTATTGTTTTTAAAAGGTTTTCTCTGTAATGCTTTCATCTTAAGAACAAAGGTTCTTGCTTACAAAGAACTGTGGGGTAACTTATAACTGGGCAATTACAGCTGTTTATAGCCTCTGAGGAGAAAACAAAGTGCAGATGCAGGCCTGTTTAGGCAGTTTGGCTTGCTGGGGAACTCACAGTGTAAGCAGGGAACTATGCAGACTAGAAAATCCCCAGTCTGGAGGGAGAGAGACACAGGTCTCATTCAAGAGGTAACAGCTGAAGAGCCTGGAGCCCAGAGTGGGTGCCCTTACTGGACAATGCAGGGGGAATTCATGTGGACCTGTCCTGAACAGTGACAGGCCTTATTCACCAAACAGACCAGCGTCCTAGATGCACAACTGAAGCACAATCTAGGAACTCATGTTTCCCAATCTTCACTCGGTGCTCAACACACTATGATGCATCCTAAGAGTAAATTATTTCAGCCTTGGACTCTGATTTGAGTAACACATGAGGTCAGAAAACTGTTTGGGAAATTAAAAACCCTGTAAAACAGGATTAACTGCCTGTTTAGTGAAGGACAGTTCATTCACAGGTACTTTTCTGCCTCCCAAGTTAGCAACGCAACTCTTTGTAGCATGTCATAACAGTCATGGTATTGTCATGTGAGATTTTTTTTTTTTTTTTTTTGCAGGTCAGCTGCTCTCTCTTTTTTTTTTTTTTTAAATATGTTGAATTTAGCTGACTGAGGAGACACTTTCCAGTCTTGTACAAATGTCTGCATTGCAGGAGTCAGACAGGATTTATTGATTGGCCGATACTTAACTATTTAATTGCTGTTCCCTAACAACAAATGGAATGGGGGAGGAGGCAAGAATTCCACCCACAGTGGGAAACTTGAGAGTTGCTAAAGCTGTGCATATTTCCTCACTAACCGTTGTTCAATGGGAACGCAGGAAACCTATATAATAAACTACCAAAACATTAATTACTACTAAAGGTTACGTCCTATCCTTTGTCTTTGTGCAAACCACTCCCTGACGTGGGCAGGAGAACCACTGTGGAGTGACAACGGTATGCATCCTTACTTCATAATGCAGCTCAGTTAACCATATCCAAGGGTACTTACAACATAGCAATACCCCAGTGTTTGCCTGCTCTCTCCCCTGCAGCCTGGAAACCCGACAGGCCAATCAGAGCCACAGTTGGTGTAATTGTCAGAGGTCCAATGTATCTCAGGAGAGCTCCAGGAAGGCCAAGGAAGCCAATCACCACTTCTATTAAGGAGGACATGATAATAGCCCCTTGGATCTGAACACACAAAGAATGGGAAAAAATACAGGTCAATTAAGTTTGAAATGGATACACTAAATATGCTTTTTCGGCTCTGGGTTATAAACTGCAATTAAAGAATTCAGTGACAAAGCAGGCCTAAGCAAACTGTTTTTCGTCATACAACAGCTAATTATGAGTTTAAGTGACTTATTGCTTACGTATAACACTTATGTTTTTCTCCACAAAACTATTACCCAACAGACCAATGGGCCAGTTTGGCAGTTGTGTGGATAGCACATCACACTGTCATACAGGAGACCTGGGTTCCAGGCTAACCTTTAAGCTCTCAGATCGAACCGGCAAGGGCTGGTGGCGCCACGGAGGTGAGATGCTCTTAGCTCCTAGGGGCAGAGCGTATGCTGCATTGGTCACAAGTGCTCCTTAGAAGCTGGCATAGAGCAGCGTTGTGGTCTCAGGAGACTGCCAGCCTTCTTGGCTGCAGGGCTCTTGGCAGGATGTAGCTATGGTTTGAACATGGGGAAGAGAGAGGGGTTGTTTTAAATCGAGGAAAAATTGGCAGCCCAAAGCGACGGGATGGGAGATAAGTTCCATGACACATGCCTCAATTGGACTATGCTACCACCTATCCTTCTGTAGTGTGATGTCTGGGCACAACCCCCATCCTGGGCTCTGCAGGACACGAGCAAGTTCATACTGAAATGCTGGAGGTGGGGAAGGAACTGGGCAGACTCAGCAAGTCTCTGGGGAGCATCAACATCTCCATCAGAACTGTATCCAGCTTTAGAAACCTTGATGTCAAGTGATATGCGAACTGCAGATAATTATCCTTGGGGAACAGCTTATTGAATTGCTGAGCGAGGGCAGGCAAGCGGCTTGATAAAGTGTTTAACTGCTATTGGTGTACACAAACGGTACAGTCTAAGCAGCAGAATGTTAGTCTCCCTTGTGTATTGTACCGTGTGTCTTTTTGAACGTGGTAAATGACTCATTGCATTCCATTTTCAGTCATGCATAAAGAAGTTGGAACGGTTAAAATTTGCACGAAGCAGATAATGGGATATATTCACACTGAATGGTAGTGGAGAAAGAAATTACAAACTTAAAATACAAGAACGTGTAGAGGTATGGATGAGAAACCTTAACTGAAATGGGATGATCAACGGAGAAAGGCTACTTATGTTACCTCTCGTATCCTGGGGTACCAGATATGTTCAGTGTGCAGCAGCTCTGTTGTTCCATTAGTAACTGTTACATCTTGGAGGAATAAAAAACAAACATGTTTTAATTTCTGTGTCCCCTTCAGAGTGTTTTTATTATTTAGGAAGGGAAAGATTCACCTAATACTTCAGCAGTAGTTTATTTTTTAGACTGATCGATGTTTGAGAATCAGAAACATTCCAGTCCCAGCAATCAGCTCTCAGAGTCTGTCTACACGGCAACCAGACACCAGTGGCTGGCCTGTGCCAGCTAACTCAGGCTCGCAGGGCTCAGGCTACGTGACTGTTTCATTGCCGTGTACACTTCTGGGCTCGGGCTCTGGGACCCTGTACAGTGGGAGGGTCAGAGACCGGCTCCAGGACCCTGCACGGTGGGAGGGTCCCAGAGACCAGGGTCCGGCCTGATCCCAGAAGTCTACAGGGCAATCAAACAGCCCTGCAGCCCTTGAGTGGCACAGGCCAGCCATGGGTTTTTCTTTGCAGTGTAGACACATCCTCAGACTACTAAAGCAGCATTTCCTAAGGGCTAGCCTCCAATTCCACCCATTACACCAGAGTGGAAAATCCTAATTTGCCAAATATAAGGGTCAATTCTGGATTCTTTTTACCCCAGTAAGAACTGAATGGGAATGTTTTCATCAGTAGAATTACTTGATTTTATACAATGTCTCAAACAGTCAAACATTTGTTATTTACTAATTTAGCTAGTTCATTAGAGTGTAATAACAGCTCGGTCTGACCCCTTTAGAAGGTTAGAAATGGTCAAGAGCAACAATAAACTGAAACCAGCATCTCATTTGATCTCTAATACAGGAATAAGCCACAACAGGGTGTGTACTTCTAGGCTGTTAACACACACTTCAGTGCACTGTGATGCATCAACTTGAAAGCAGATCATCTTCAACCACCACCTAGCCTACTAATGCACACCTTAGCATGGCTTACTGCCATGGACACTGAAAATGTGTGTGTAATTTCATAACATCCAGGGCCTGATTTTCTGAACTATAGACTTGGATATCTACCTTCTCAGATATTTGCAACAGCTCATTTCAGGTTTAGATCAAAAAGCAAGAAGTGAAAGTAAGAGGGTCACAATTAATTAAAGGGATCTGGGGCCTATGAGAGGTAGCTGGAAACTGTCTCTTCTATCCTTTAACCTGCTTTTCCCTTCCCCAAGTCAAGCTGCCTCATTCTGCACACGTAAGCTCTTAGAATCTACTGTAAAAAACTGAACTGAGAGCAATGACATAGTTCCCACTTCAGTTTTTTAATTTAAAGAGAGACCAGATGGTCAGGTTTCATCTAAAAGGTGACTATGCATCTATGGAAAACTTCTCAAGACACTGGGGTTGGCACAAGAGACACTGAAGGCCTAATTTGGCCTACAGTTTTGTTTGCTTATTTAATTGGTGACATTGAGGTAGAAACAACAAAAACCTGGCTCTCAAAAGCCAGGCTCATTATGCAGGGATAACAGTTAAACATCTATTTCATAGAGTTTATGGCTAAAAGGGACCATTAGCTCTTCTAGTCTGATCTCCTGTATATCACAGGCCATAGAATTTTGTCCAATTATTCCTGTATTGAGCCCAATAACTTGTATTTTACTAAAGCATATTTTCCAGAAAGGCATCCGGTCTTGATTTGCAGACATCAAAAGATGAAGAATCCACCACTTCCCTTGAAATTTTTTTTCAATGTTTAATCACCTGCACTGTTAAAAGTGTGTTCCTAATTTCTAATTTTAATTCGTCCAGTGTAAGCTTCCAACCCTTGGTTCTTGTTCTGTCTATCTTCACTAGAGCCCTTTAGTACCTGATATTTTCTTCCTATGGAGGTACTTATACACTTTAATCAGATCACTCAATTTTTTTATTTATTTGTGATAAACAAAACAGATTGAGCTCCGTAAGTCTCTCACTCCAAGGTATTTTCTCCAGCCTTCAAATAATGTTTTGTGGCTCTTTTCTTCAACCTCAAATTTTCAACATACTTTTTAAAATGCGGATATCAGGACTGTATGCAGAACTACACGGTATTTCAACAATGGTCTCACCAACACTATGTACAGTGGTAACAATCATCTCCCTACTCCTACTCATTAATCCCTTTGATACATCCCAGGATTGCATTAGCCCTGTGCGTCACAGCATCGCACTAGGAATTCATGCTGAGTTGCTGGTCTGCTATAACCTCTAACTCCTTTTTAGTTGCCAGGATACAATCCCCCATTCTGTAAGCATGGCCTTCATACCTTATTCTTAGAGTTACAGCTTTGTGTTTTAATACAATCAAATGCATTTTGTTGTATGGGCCCAGATTACCAATCAATCCAGATGACTGCCCCTATCCTCATTATTTACTATTCAGCTGCTCTTTGGGTCATCTGAAAATTTTATCAGCAGCAATTTTATATTAACTTCCAGACTGTTGACCAAAAATGCTGAATAGATTGGACCTAATACTAATCCCCATGGAACCCCACTAGAAATAACCCCATTCAATGGTGATTCCCCAATGACAACTATGTTTTAACATCTCTCAGCTAGACAGTTCTTATTCCACTTCACATAGGTTTTGATATAGATATAGTACTACTATTTTAATTTTTGAATACTGACATAACATTAGCACTTTTCTGAATTTTCCCTGTTTTCTCCTCAGCCAGATCTTTTATAACTCATGGATGCAAGTTATCCTGCTGATTTAAAAAGCTTTATCCCTAGTAGCTGTTGTTTCAAATCCTTCTTAATTAATAATAGACTGGAAAGTATTTCAAAATGCTCATGTGACAAGAGTACATCATCCTGCTTCATTCCAAATGCACAACAGAAATATTTATTGAACATGTCTGCCTTTTCTGCATTATCAACAATTTTGCTATATCCATCTAGTAATAGGCCTGTACCACTGCTATACCCCACTTACTGAACCAAAAAATCCACCTTATTGTCCTTAGCTCTACAAGCCATAGATTTTTTCCTGATATAATTAGCTTCTCTCTCTTTTTTTTTTTTTTAAATATTTCATTTACAAAAAGGGCGCATTTGACATGGAAATCACTAAAAGAAAATCAGAACTCCACAACAGCATTTTTACAAAATCATTTTTTCAAAAGCAGAAAAACATACATTTCTCCTAATCTCTCCACTCGTCCCCAAAGAGAGGTCAATGACATACCTTTTGATATGTCAGTTGCAAATTACATATCCCATTTTGAGTTATCTGGGTGATTTATCATATGGTTAAAATTCCACAAGCATACATGACTTGCATTTACCTGTGTTATTACACTTCCACTTCTCCAAGGAGAGGATAGCTCTGGCAGGTGCCAAGAATGCAAAAGCACTGGCTTGAAACAAAGGTAACCTGAAGGAAATGGAAAGAGAAAATATAGACATTTATAGTTTGCGACATCATAACACTGTTTCTATGTACCTTTCTACGTGTGGTTTTCATGAGGTTAACCCTCCCCAACTTACTAATCTTTTTTTCACTGTTTATTAGAAATTTTGAAGTAAACAATTTTTTATTTAAAGGAATAAAAAGAAATCATAAAAAATCCAACCACCATCTAGAGGTACAGAAAGGCATTAAATGCAATAGCAGCTATTATCAGTAACAAATGTTACTGAACACAGGTATGCAGATACCAGGTATTGGTACAACAAGATCTTTATTCAATGGGGGGAAAGGCAGTGCGTAACAGGTATATAATAAAACAGTACAAGTGTCAGGGGCTGCATGGATGCTGAATGTGCAGAAGTACAGTATATGAAGTGTTAAGTTTCTTTGTGAAAGGGAAGTCATTCTTCACATAGTTTGAGTAAATGCCACACCTTAATTGCATAGCTGGGATTAAAAGCATATATAGTTTGATCATTGAGTTATAAAGCAGGTAAAAACTGATACGTTCCAGGTGAGCAAGAGCAATAAATCTGGAAGCTGAAAGGATATTAAGAGAAAACATGTTTAATATTGTTTATATAAATTCCCAAAAAGGTTTTAAAAATGACGTCCATCTGTACAGACTTGTATCTTTGTATGCATTCAGTAAGCTATAGCTTGCACATGTTAAGATAGTTATTGACATTGTTTAACTATTTAAGAATAACACTTTGAACTGTTCTCTACATACTGTTTTTGAGAGATGGTCACATAGTTCTCTTTAAAAACAGATCCAACTATGGCACATCGAGCACTCATGGGGGCACTGGCTACACTCCTGCCTTTCTGCTGCTTGTACAGCCACAACAGAGAGCCCTGATGCCCGCAGAACCAGCAGCACAGGAAAAGGAGCAAAACCAGCAAGCTCAGCTCGGGGTAACAACTAGCACAAGAAAGTGGGACTAGAAATGCGAAATGCCAGAACAACTGGAGGGAGGACCTTCCTCAGTGAGGGACTTCAGGGAGTAAGATGAACAGAGGAGGTGATGAGTAGCTAGAAAACAGAGGAAATAGGAACACGCATGTGTTAACATCATACGTTCACAGGCAGGAAGAGGGATCAAGACTTGTTTTATGATTGGCAGGGGAGGTGGTCCATGAGATTCTTTTACAAGAATTGGCCCACACAGAGAATTTAGAAACCTCTGCTTTTTAAAAATTGTAAGTACTGACAGCATATAGACCACAAGTGAATGGCCATGACTTTGCTTGGATTGTGAGGATTCTATGAGTCCCTATATCGGCTACTTGTGGCAAAAATCTAAACCATATCCTGGGCAAAGAGAAATGGTGTTCGCTGTGAGCAAATGATTCACATCGTACCTTTGAGCTTCACTAGACAAACTGAGTACACGGGCACCCAGGGCAAAATATGTAATGCCTGAAACAAGCTGCTACTCCTCACCTCTACCTACACACTA
The DNA here is from genome assembly GCF_028017835.1 of Emys orbicularis. NCBI lineage: Eukaryota > Metazoa > Chordata > Testudines > Emydidae > Emys > Emys orbicularis. The sequence goes on from NC_088684.1 coordinate 140,286,701, forward strand.
CTCCCCTTCCCCTTTTACAAATCCTTTAATTAATATACCTCATAAACACATTCTTCAATAATGAAGTCAGTTTAGTGTTTCAACTTGATTCCAGTAATTTACTCCATGCAGAAGCAGCTTTTCAAACCTTGTGTAAATTTAACTTCATCTGTAACATGCACATGTTGTGAGCATTCAAAGCTTAACATTTGTTCCTTTCAAATGATTAGATATCAGCACATTCTATGAATATTAAATAGTCACAGAAGCCTGGACTTCTGCTGTGTCAACTTGCCTCCATTTGACACAAAACTTCTTGGTGGATAAATTTAGATTATTTTTTTTTTAAATCATAAAATTACTATGTCTTGGAAGAGATCAGTGCAAAAGAATTCAGGAGCTGAGCTTTTTAACTATATTTGATAAGAAAATGTTATGTGAAGTGTTCAGAGATATGTTCCGAGCTGTGGAGGTTTTTTTATTTTTTTAAATTAATGATGTTTGGATTTTCAAGTAAAACACTGAAGCCCGGATTTAGGCAAGTATGCACGTGTGCTCAGGTTAAGCGTTTGGATATTCTGCTTTGATAAATTATTTGTACATTATCTAATACTGTTTTGCATTACGAGGTGGTGAGTAACCGTTTTTTCTTCTTTGAGTGATTGCTCATATCGATTCCAGTTAGGTGACGCCCAAGCCTTACCTAGGCGGTGGGGTTGGAGTTATGGAATCGCTGATTGGAGCGCCGCTCGGTCGAAAGCTGCATCGTCTCTGGAAAGCTGGATGATGGTGTAATGAGAGGTGAAAGTATGTACCGAGGACCAAGTTGCTGCCCTGCGGATTTCTTGTATCGGGACCTGGGCCAGGAATGCAGCTGATGAGGACTGAGCCCTCGTGGAGTGTGCCGTACGAGCCGGGGCTGCTGTTTTGGCCAACTTGTAGCACGTGCAGATGCATAAGGTGATCCAGGAAGATATTCTTTGAGATGAGACTGGGAGTCCTTTCATCCGGTCTGTCACTGCTATGAACAACTGGTTCGACTTCCTGAACGGCTTAGTGCACTCCATGTAGAAGGCTAGTGCTCGCCGAACATCCAGGGACTGTAGCCTCTGCTCATGGCTACTGGCATGAGGCTTAGGCTAAAAAACAGGCTACCTTCCATGACAGATAGAGAAGGAAGCAAGTCGCCAGCAGTTCCAATGGGGGCCCCCATTAGCCTGGAGAGGACCAGGTTAAGGTCCCACGCGGGGACAGGCTGTCTGATCTGGGGATGTAGCTGTTCCAGACCCTTGAGGAACCGACCAACCGTAGGGTTGGTGAAGACAGAGCGTCCAGACGCTCCCAGGTGGAAAGCCGAGATAGCAGCGAGGTGTACTTTTATGGAGGACGCTGCCAGGCCTTGCTGTTTCAGGTGCAGAAGGTACTCTAAAGATGAGAGGTAGGGGTGCCTGAAAAGGGGGTGTACGACGCTAGTCACACCAACAAGTAAATCTTTTCCACTTTGCCAGATATGTGGCTCTAGTGGAGGGCTTCCTGCTGCCGAGGAGGACCCCCCCTACCTGTTCTGAGCACAGAAGCTCCATGGGGTTCAGCCATGAAGTTTCCAAGCCGTGAGGTGGAGGAACTGCAGGTCGGGGTGATGAAGACGACCGTGGTCCTGAGTGATCAGGTCGGGGAGGAGTGGCAACGTGACCGGGGCATCCATTGACAGTTCCAGGAGTGTGGTGTACCAATGTTGTCGAGGCCATGATGGTGCCACCAGAATTATCTCTGCCCCGTCCCTGCAGATCTTGAGTAGGACCTTGTGCACGAGAGGGAACGGGGGAAAGGCGTAGAGCAGACGGCCTCCCCAGGGTAGCAGGAATGCATCCGTGATTGATCCTGGGCTGTCTCTCTGGAAGGAGCAGAACATTGGGAACTTCCTGTTGCTCCGAGTGGCAAACAGGTCGACCTGGGGAAACTCCCACCTTTGGAAGACAAGGTATCTGACATCCGGACGGATGGACCACTCGTGCGTGTGGAAGGACTTGCTGAGGTGGTCCACCAGCGTGTTCTGAACTCCTGGTAGATAGGACGCTTCCAGGTGAAGGGAATGGGCTATGCAGAACTCCCACAGCTGGAGGGCTTCCCGACAGGGGAGAGGAGCGGGCTCCACCCTGCTTGTTGATGTAAAACACGGCAGTGGTGTTGTCCATCAGAACTGCCACGCACTGGCCTTGTAGTCAGGCCTGAAAGGTCTGGCATGCTAGTCGCACTGCCCTCAGCTCCTTGATATTGATATGGAGAGAGAGCTCATCCTGCGACCACAGGCCTTGAGTTTGGAGATCTCCCAAATGCGCGTCCCCTCCCAGAGCTGACGCTTCCGTTACCAGTGACGAGGAAGGCTGAGGGCTGCTGAAGGGGACTCCTTCGCACACTGTCCAAGGGTCGAGCCACCATTGAAGAGACTCGAGCACCTGCCCCGGCACCGTGACCACTGAATTCAGGCTGTCGTGTCCTGGGTGATAGACCAAAGTGAGCCACGCTTGGAGTGGTCTGAGCCTCAGCCTGGCGTGCCGGGTCACGTAAGTGCAGGCTGCCATGTGCCCGAGGAGACTCAGGCATCCCCTTGCTGTAGTGGTCAGATATTGCCTGAGGCCTTGAATGATGTCCGTCACGGCTTGGAATCGGGACTCTGGCAAAAGTGCTCTTGCCTGAACCGAGTCCAACACCGCCCCGATGAATCTATTCTTTGGGTCGGTGACAAGGTTGACTTGTTCAAGCTGAGGAGACGACCCAGTCTCTCGAATGCGGATCTGACCAATCAGACTTGAGACTCCACCTGCCTGCTGGTGCGGCCCCTGAGCAGCCAGTCGTGGAAGGAGGGGTATACCTGCACCTGTCTCCGATGGAGGAAAGCGGCCACAACCGACATGCACTTGGTGAACACTCAGGGGGCTGTTGAGAGGCCGAATGGAAGGACCATAAATTGATCATGTTTGTGGTCGACCATGAACCGTAGGAATCGTCTGTGTGCAGGCCAAATAGCTATATGGAAACACGCGTCTTTCATATCGAGGGCAATGTACCAGTCTCCCGGATCCAGAGAAGGGATAATTGTGTCCAGGGAGACCATGCGGAACTTCAGCTTTATTATGAACTTGTTGAGTCCTCGCAGATCTAGAATGGGTCTGAGACCCTCCTTGGCCTTGGGGATTAGGAAGTATCGGGAATAGAATCCCTTGCCCCTGAGGAACCTCCTCCAGTGCTCCCATGGCGAGGAGCACCCGCACCTCCTGGATAAGGAGCTGCTCATGAGAAGGGTCCCCGAAGAGGGACAGGGAAGGGGGGTGGGAGGGAGAGTAGGAGCAGAATTGGAGAGAATATTCCACTTCTACCATACGGAGAACCCAGCGGTCCGAAGTTATTTGTGAGCAAGCACAGTAGAAGTGGGACAGACGATTCAAGAAAGATGGGGAAGGATCTCCTGAGCCTCTTGGTCTCCAGAGGCCTCCTGTCCCACCTCTCTGTCAGGGTGTGACATTATTGATATAATCTGGGACCATATAGAACATGGCTGCAACCAAAGTCCTGTAGTGGCACCAAATCTTGTAAAAAGGGGGTCAAATGAGGTGTCTAAGACAAGGTTATGGTTTGCTGGTTATGATTATGCTGTCTATATGTGTGTATCAATTTTGTAGTTGAAGTTGTGAATATTGGCTCTAGACTGTCTGTATTTCAAACTTATGCTATGCTTCTGGGAGACATCCCAGACAAGTTGGTGTTAGCTCTGCCTAGCCTGCTTGATGGCCCATTAAGGACCATCAGCTATACAACTGACCCATGGAGAGAAGGCAGATACGCCTTGTAACTCAGCAAAGTATGCAGGAACTTGCCCATGTGACTCCAGACTCCATTTTGCTGTAATTTTCCACAGTAAGAACAAAGAGGTGTTCTTATACCTGGAAAAAGACTATAAAAGGCTGATGCCTCGACTCCATCTTGTCTTCAATCCTGCTTCATACCTCTGGAGGAACTTTGCTACAAACTGAAGCTCTGAACAAAGGACTGATGACCCATCCCAGCTGGGGATGTACTCCAGAGACTTGATTTTGAACCTGCAGTTTATTTCATCACTGCTACAAGCCTGAACCAAGAACTTTGCCATTACTGTATGTAATTGATTCCATTTAACCAATTCTAACTCTTATCTATAGCTTTTTCCTTCTATAAATAAACCTTTAGATTTTAGATTCTAAAGGACTGGCAACAGCGTGATTTGTGGGTAAGATCTGATTTATATATTGACCTGGATCTGGGGCTTGGTCCTTTGGGATCGAGAGAACCTTTTTTCTTTTATTGGGATATTGGTTTTCATAACCATTTGTCCCCATAACGAGTGGCACTGGTGGTGATACTGGGAAACTGTGCTCTACCCCCACCTCAGGCCTTCCAAGTCCGAAGACGGGGACCGAGACCATGATGGCCAGGGCGGTGCCAAGCGGAGCTGGACTGGGGAGCGGTGCCACAAGGTTGGAGAATGGTGCCGGGAACGAGGATCGGCATCGCTGGGGAGCGGCGCCACATCTCTGAGCGGCGCAGCAACTCCACCAGCGGTGCTGAGGGACGAAGCATCACCGGTTTGCCCCAAGACGGTGCCACACATTTCAGTACTGGAGGTTTGGCTCGAAGGACCAGGGACCGCGGTGCCGTCATGGCGATGAGGTCCCTCGTGGCCTCAAAAGGTGTCTGGGGTGAATGGCAATTTCACCTCCTCAATGACCTGACTCAACGGTGCCGGCTCCAAAGTCTTCAGCCCTGACTGCTCCTCCCATTGGCCCGCTCCAAACGGGTGGGTCTCTGAGTCGGAGATCTACTCCTCCCCTGCTTCCGGTGCCGTTTCTGCGCCAGGGAATGGGACCGGTGCCGGATTGATCCCGCCGGTTTCGGCGCTGGGGAACAGCGGTGCCATGGGTCTCTCCCAGAATCCTTCTGCGGTGCTGCTTCTACCTCTTCCACTGGGACGCTGCACACCAATGAGCTCGGTGCCGGGTCTTGCCATGCCAATGTAGGTTGCGGTGTAAGGAGCTGCTTGAGGCAAAAGTCTTGCTCTGTTTTTGTTCCGGGGCAAAACCCTTTACAAATCCTGCACTTGTCCGCTTGGTGTGCTTCCCCTAGACACTTTAAGCAAGCGTCGTGGGGGTCGCCCATTGGCATGGGCTTGTTGCAGGACTTGCAGGGTTTGAACCCTTGGGATTTAGGCATACCCCGAGTCCCAACGGGGAACACGGTCGGGGTGAAGAGGAAAACCTCCCACTCCCAACAGCTATCTGCTGTAACAACCGAAAACACTAAAACTAAACTTAACGAGGCTAGGAATTACTGTGAACTAAACTAAACTGAAAGATAGGGAAAACGAGGAGAGCTTGCTAAGCAAGTCACCGCAGTTCCAACGACCGTCACTGGCGGCAAGAAGGAACTGAGGAGCACCGGGTCGGCAGGGCCATATATTGAGCGTCATGAAGACGCCACTCCAGGGGGCTCCACAGCCAATCCAACGGGTGCTGCTAGGGGGAAAACATTCCAACGACTGTGCTCACGGCGCGTACACATCTAATTGGAATCGATATGAGCAATCACTTGAAGAAGAATATCAATTCACAACAAACTTGCAAAAAGCAAGATGCTAATTTAGAGTTTAAGTCTAACAGCAAGCCTATTCTGCTACAAGACATTTACATAGAGCCAGGGGCGGCTCTAGGCACCAGCAAAGCAAGCACGTGCTTGGGGCAGCCCATTTGCAGGGGCGGCAGCTGGGGGATCCAGCCTGGGAGCTGAGAACCAACAGGGGGCCCTGGGAGCTGTAGTTCCTTGGTTAGCTCCCTGCCTATAGAGCCAGTCCTGGAGCAGGGAAAGAACTACATTTCCCAGCATTCCCTTGGCCACTACCAACAGGAAAGAGGGGGAGGGAGTGAGGAAGCTGAGACCTCATACTGCAGCCTGCTTTGAATGGAGAGCTGCACTGTGAGTAGGGATACCATATTTTAACATTCAAAAAATAGGACACTCCACGGGGAGGGAGGGTAGCCCCACCCTGCCACCATCCACTCCCTCCGACTGCCCCCCACAGAAACCGCAACCCATCCAACCCCCCTGCTCCCTGTCCCCTGATCACCCCCTCCTGGGACCCCTGCCCCAACTGCCCCCCAGGACCCCACCCCTATCTAAGCCCCACTGGTCCTTGTCCCCGATTGTCCCCTCCTGGGACACCACCCCCTATCTAAGCCTCCCTTCTCCTTGTCCCCAACTGCCCCCTCATGAGACGCCCCCAACTTCCCCCCTAGGACCCCACCCCCTACCTGTCCCCTGACTGCCCCCCCGAACCCGACCCATCTAACCCCCCCTTCTCCCTGCCCCTGACAGCCCCCCCGAACCTCCGCCCCATCCAACCCCCCCTGCTCCCTGTCCCTTGACTGCCCCCCCCCGGAACCCTCTACCCCTTCTCCAACCCCCCAGCCCCCTTACCGTGCCACTCAGACCAGCGTGTCTGGCTTCGCGCAGCGCCAGACACGCTGCTGCATACATGCTGCGTGCTCCCCTGCGGAGCCACAGCTCCCCCGCCCCAGCACCTGCCTTCCAGATTTGAACACCTCAAAATTCAGGAGTGCTCAAGCTCAGTTTGGGCAGCTGTTACTTCAATTCTCCCAAATCAAATATACTGATCCACTGTAACTTGCTGTAGAAAAAGTAGGATAAAATTGAGCAAGAAATGCTTCCCAGTGGTTATTAGGACTGGAATTGCTATTTTCAACAGCCATTGCCTTTTGGTTTGTTTGTTTGTTTGTTTAAAAGGAAGACAGTGATATTGCATTGGCAAATTCCCCATAGAAAGAAAGAGTGGAACAAAAGAATAATAAAGGCACCTCAACTTTTCCTCATTGATGGAGGACTGTCTTATAATATGCATCCAGATATCCTCCCATCACACAAGCTGAAAATTGTTCCACTTTACTGCAGTTCTGTAACCATATGGGAACCAATCCCGTCTGTGTTCTGTGCACATCTAAAATTCCTGCTGAATGACCTGCCCTGGGAGCGAGTTACCAGTGACCCAGGGCGGCGGCGGAAGGAGGGTGCAGGTGGGGGGGTGAGAGCCCAGGGCTGGGGCGGCAGGGGGGTGCAGCAAGGAGTCCAGGGCTGGAACGGAGGGCAGCCAAAAATTTTTTTGCTTGGGGCGGCAAAAAACCTAGAGCCGGCCCTGCATAGAGCAAGGTTTAACTAAACTACTTAACAGGCAGAGGCTGCAGTATGCTCAGTCAACTACTCACATGCTCAAAGTTACACAAGCGCTTAAGCACTTTCCTGAATCAGGGTCAGTATGAATATAGGACATATCAACTACCCCTAAACAAATGCAGCATCCTTTCCTTGGCTCTCCTATGCAAATACAATTAACTGCAAGCACCCTTTCTTGTCGCAGCATATAAACAATGACTAAAACACCTCCCTTCTGATAAGAGCAAAGTCCACTCCCAAACTGAAAAAAGCAACAGAGGGTCCTGTGGCACCTTTAAGACTAACAGAAGTATTGGGAGCATAAGCTTTCGTGGGTAAGAACCTCACTTCTTCAGATGCAAGTAACTGAAGTCTCTCATGCCCCACGGGGGCTGAGAAAGCAGCTTGCCAGCCTGCAAAGCGTATTAAGTTGGGTAAATCGGCAGAATCCATAGTAAATGGTTTTACTACCCACCGTAAAAAGGCACAAGAATTCTGCTACATAATTAAGCAATGAATGCTCCAAAGAGCTTCTGACTGAATTCGCCTCATTCCAATTGCTAGAATAAACTCAAATTCAGCTTACAATAAAAGTAAAACTGGAAAGGATCTAAAACAAAGCGAACGGCTCGACTTTAGCAATGCTATTTCCACAGTGGCTTTATCTCTGTGTTTAAGCCTGGATGAGTTTGGGGGAAAAAAACCATTAGGAGTTCTCTATTAGCTTCCCTTTTCCATGGAGATGGTGATTATCTTAACGGTGAGGAGTTATTTCAAATGCAAACTGACTTTTTTTTTTTTTAAAGCATTGAATACAAAAGACACTGACTGTAAAGTTGTTTGATTAGTGCCCCTGCATTTTTCTCCTCTCTCCAGCCATTCTCCTTTCTTCTAAGACACAGGAAGTTGTGTTTATGGCTGCAGGATCAATTAATACTCTTTTTGTTAATATAGTGATTTCCCATACAAAGCTACATTTTCCAGTAGTTTAAAACCAGGGCAGTGGTTTTCAAACTTTTTGTATTGGTGACCCCTTTCACACAGCAAGCCTCTGAGTGTGACACGCTTATAAATTAAAAACAGGGGGGAATATAATTTAAAGGGGGCTCAGGGACATCAGCCCCACAGAGCTGACAGCTCACGACCCCAATGTAACCACCTTGTGACCCCAGTTTGAGAATCCCTGAATTAGGGGTCGCATACTTTGTAGCTTGTGTAGGCTGAGCTCATTGCACTCACAAGGGGCTCCAGGCATCCTTCCCTTCTCTCCTCCTCCTCCCCCGCCCCCCCAGCTCCCTATGTGCCACTCTTCCCTCCCCCTCTATTGCAGGGACTCCCTGCAACCTCCCCCAATCTCCTCTCTGCCATGGGGTCTGTGCCCCCCCTCCCCCCACTTCTCCCATACCAGCGTCTCCCATTCTCCCTCCCCACACCAGTAGCTTTCCCACTTCCCCCATGTCATCTATTCCCCTCTATCACATTTTGGCCACTGATTCTTATAACACACTGAAATTTTGAAATTGATCAGGTACAGCATTCAAAAGTGATTGTGCTACCCACATACAGACAGAGAAATGCCACTGAGGGGAGCATAAGGCCTCCACAAGCTCTGCTAAAAAATTCACTCTGAGTTGAACGTTGTTTCTAAACTACTTTTTTCAACTCAGTCACAATTAGGGTGACCAGATGTCCCGATTTTATAGGGACAGTCCCAATTTTGGGGGCTCTCTGTTATATAGGCACCTATTACCCCCCCACCCCCTGTCCCGATTTTTTACACTTGCTATCCGGTCACCCCAGTCACAATGGACTTTTTGTCAAGGCTAAAATGGCTGGTCTTTTATAAGGACATGATCAAGGGACTCCAGTGGTTATTACATTTCATTCTTCTCAAGAGAAAACAAATTCACTCTTCTCAGATAAATTCATGGTAATTTGTCAGCAATATACAATGAAGTGACGATACATGGAAACACCACAACAAAAATCGGAAGAAAACCTAGTACAATCTCACCTTTTGTTTTAAGTAACAATTATATATCTTAGTGGAATTGTACTACAATCTTGATAAACTGAAGCTATGCCCTAAAAGTACGCTATAAACAGTAATGCATCACATGCCTAAGATCACACAAAAGTACGAAGTGGATACATTACCCAAGCCCATATAAACATACGGTCGGGATGCAATTTCAAGGGCAACTCTGAATTTCCTAGTGGTTAAGGTTTTGACACTAGCGCTATTGAAGACAGATTCTGAGTAATTAAAATGTTGTTTTGAAACATTCTAACTAACATCAATGCATTGCATAGATGTAACAATGCTTAGATACTACAGAGACATAATTCAGCAAACCTAAAATATGGATCGAGGTACATATTTATCTCTCAGATCATAATAGTTCCTTTGTATTAATCTAAAAGGCTGGCAAAGAGCTATGCTTTGGTAAATAGCCTGAATTCCTAAAATTAGTATGGATACCAGACTAACCACAATGGCTCCAGGTAACTGGCTACATCCATCTCTAAGGGCTTTTAACCAGTGAAATTTTACCTTTCTGAAACCATAATGGCTTTATTTGTTTAAACATTTCTCAGTTCACAGGCTTGCCAATAAACCTTGTAAGAATCTCATTTCAAGTGTAGTTCGTGTCTGCAGGTCCCAACCAAATATAAAACAATATCACATGCTAACAGTTACAAAATGTTCAGCCGCTAATTCTCCTCACAAACAAGGCAGTGGAATAGGTCTGAGAGGTGATGGAGCAAGTCTTCAGTGGTCTAAAAAATGAAGATGACTTTTTAATCTAAAAAAGACTAAGAACTGACCATATCTTCCAATTTCCGTGACTACTCCTTGACCCTATACGTGAAGGCCAGTATAAGATGCAAGATAAGGAGGTAAAAAGTAATGTGTTAAAGGTAACAAGCATTTGAAGTAAGCAGCAACATAATCAGATATAGCTGTTCAATTTAAATGTGATTAGATTGAAGACAATGAGGGGCCTGGCCCATGCTTCTCTGCTACCCTCTCCCCCTTTATAAATGTATAGCAAAAGATCTAGGAATAAGTGTATTTGAGCATTAAGCCAACTCTCTTAACTTCAAATGAGTATAAACAGGAAGGACAAACCGAATAGGAAAGAAAACTGTCTCATATATGTGAGGGACAGAGAATTTTGTTGCAAGGAAAACATGGTCTTGGGAAAAAGCAAATGCTTTTCTCTCCTTTCCGACAATTCCACCCAGACAAACATCCCTTCCTATTTCTCAAGTAAACATATGATGAAAGAAATATCAAAGCAGCTTTACAACTCTTAGAAAAGCTGAGGGTAAGAAAAGGACAAAGAAGCTTTTCTGAAGAGGTAGAAGGAAGGTGAGACGGCAGATCAGACTTTCTCCAGACTATTGAAAACAAAAAACAAACACCACAAGGACTTTGACTCAGGAAGCCTGAATTGCCTGAAGAGGTTTTTGGATTTTTTCCCTTTGGCTGATCTGCATTAACAATCCTAAATGATTTGTTTAACGGGTTTGCCCTTTTTTCCCTGCTGAGTGATCTCCTCCACCCAAAGAGTCTGTTTCTTGGGTAAATGTTTTTAATTGGGACTATGTTGTCCATTTTTCATTGAAAGTCTAAGACTTCATCTTATATCATTTTTATGATGAATTAAGTGACACTTGAACAGTAATGCTTGGACATGATAATACAATGAGTATCTTTCTTCTGGTCTTATTTTTCTTTCTTGATTCTATTCAAGATGCAGAAACAAACTTGTGGGTTTTATCCATCCCTTGACCCGGACAAATAATGGATGACCAAGGGTTTAAGTAAATGTTTAGTTAAAATCTCTCTGCAGTATTCCAAGTATAATGATAACTACTTTTTTATTTTTATTTTAACTTCACTGTTGTTAGAACGTACTACATTTTGGCAATAACATATTATTTTAAAAATCTGGCAATATTTAGACCAGTCTCAGATATGTCATCGTATTAAAATAGCACTTCCAGAAACAGTGGTGTGAAAGATACAGGAACCCCAAGCAAGCTAATCTAACGCTTATGTTCCTTGACAGCTTGTGGTAAAGTGATACTGGCACCTCTGCGTAGCTAAGAAAGAAGACCTTTATTTCCCACCCATTCCCACAGAAGGAATTTACAAGGAAACATATGCAAAGGGTGTGTTATTGGCAGAAACAGTAAGATCAGGTATAAGAAGTTGCCCTTCCCTTTTCTAATATCTATTATATTATCTACCTTAGTTACGTAAAAGTGATTCAAAAGTATAAGGGTTTTGGCAGAACAGAGAGAGATTCTTCTATATCAGCATTTTATCCTTAAGCATGATTAACTACACAGATCACTTTCTTTCACTGAAATACACCTGCACCCGGAAGCATCAGAGTCGTACATTAGCTTCTTCAAGTATCTGACTCCAGAGATCCTACTATTTCAACATACTTTGACAATCACCTTGCTGAAACTGTCACAGCACAATACGACAGAAGCAGCAGCAGCAGATGTTACTGTGTCCATACACCAAAACTTCAACTGGTTATTTTTTGGCAAGTAGTACAATGACAGTATTCTAAGCAGTCACTCTTTAAAGTGGGCTAAATAATTTTTTCCCTATGTTCATTCATCTTGTTTCTCCTCATTACTTCCCCGCTCCTCTACTCTTTTATTCTGCTCATGCCTTCTTTCATTCGAAACAGCTTCCCAGTTATCCAAAATGTAGTGATGGTCTACATTAGAAAATTAGATCAACCCAGCTATATTGCTCTGGGGTGTGAAAAATCCACATCTCTGAGTGATGTAGCAGAGCTGACCTAACCCCCAAGCACGTCTATAACAGTGCTACATCGATGGAATAATTCTTCCGTTGATCTAGCTACGGCCTCTTGGGGAGGTAGATTTACTACAGCGACAGGAGAACCCTTCCAGTCACAGTAATAAGTGAGTATAGTAAGTTTACACTGAAGCGCTACAGTAGCGTAGCTGGAGCTGTAATGTTTTAAGTGTAGACATAGCCTTATTCTTTTACTTCATATCCTTTTTTTGTGTGAAACCTTCCAAAATTAGGATCAGACAACCCTATTCCCGAGCAATCTTGAGTTTGAACTGTTATTCTGTATTTCACATTCATCCTCTGAAATACCCTATGCACTTCTTGGATATCCTGTACATTTAAAGAGATGTGTACCCCACCATCAGTATCTCAACAATAAAGAATGAAGTATGAGTTTTGATCTCACCTGCATCCAAAAGTTGTTTGTAACAAAGTAGTGATCCCTACACAGAAGAAAATGGTCCCAATCAATTGGCTGGTAGCCCACTGGTCAAATCCAACACACATGGCATCAGCTAGCAAAAAAGGTACTGCTATAGTTCCACTAAAACATGTCAGGTAGTGCTGTGAACACAAAGAATGAACAGCTTGTTAATACTAATAATCACACATACAAGAACCTCAGAGATGCACCATTTTTCCTTTACACTCAGTTTATTCATTTCTTTAAATTAACCACCAACCCTCTCATTGTTTTCTGGTTCCAAATATTTTAATTCCTAGTGTTTTTTACTTTCCATGTTTAGCTACTTTTAGCCAGCTACTAATGACTTCTACTTATAGATGATAAATTAGGCTATTTACATAGCTAAATGGTTCCTGTTCTTATTCTTGATGAGTAGGTATCTAGGTAACCATGCTGAAGCAGCTTCCAACTTACAAAAGCAGAAAAATAGCTCTCTCCATTTTGAAACACACAAAATCACAGGGTTAGAAGGGACCGCAAGGGTCATCTAGTCTACACCCCTGCCAAGATGCAGGATTTGTTGTGTCTAAACCATCTAAGACAAATGACTATCCAGCCTCCTTTTGAAAACCTCTAGTGAAGAAGTTTCCACAACCTCCTGAGGCAGTCTGTTCCATTGTCCTACTATTCTTACATTTAGGAAGTTTTCACTGTGATTTAATCTAAATCTGCTATGCTGTAGTTTGAACCCACTGTCTTGTCCCACTGCCTCTGTGGCAAGAGAGAACAATTCTTCTCTATCTTTTTTATGGCAGCCTTTTAAGCAGACATGCCAAATCCGCAAAGAAACTGCAGAAATTGGGCTTGTTTTTGGCTTAATTGGCTTGTGAGTTGCTTGTTGGCTAGTTTCTGGCTTGTAGCTTGTTGCTTTTTTTTTTTTTTGGATCAGCTCCTGGCAAGCAGGGGCAAGGGGGGTAGAGAGTCAGGGGTGCACAGCGGGCCCACCACAGTCCCAGGCTGCACACCGGGGGGATCTAGTCACATAGAGTGTTGGGGTTCTTAGGGATTGGCTTGTTTTTGCCTTGTTTTGAAATGGGATTAGCTTGATTTGTGGCTTATTGTGAAAGTCGGGGTGCTTATTTACAGCGTGAAAGTTGGCAACTGTGCTTTTAAGTATTTGAAGATAGCTGTCATGTCCCCTCTTAGTCTCCTCTTTTCCAAACTAAACATATCCGGTTCCTTCAGCCTTTGCTTATATGGCTTGCATTCCACCACTTTGATCATCTTTGTGGCTCACCACTGGATCCTTTTCAGTTTCTCTGCATCCTTTCTATACACTGGTGACCAAAATTGGACACAGTCCTCCAGCTGAGACCTAACCAGCGCCAAATAGAGCAGCACTATCACTTTCTATAACTTGCGTGCTATGCCTCTGTTAATGCAACCTAAAATTACATTTGCTTTTTTTTGTAACAGCATCGCATTGCTGACTCATGTTGAGGTTGTGATCCACCACAACTCCCAGATCCTTCTGAGCAGTGCTGCTGCCAAGCCAGTTATCCCTCATTCTGTATTTGTACATTTGGTTTTTCTTCCATAAGTGTAGCACCTTACATTTGTCTTTGTTGATTTTCATTTTGGTGCCTATAGCCCAGTACTCAAATTTATCAAGATCCTTCTGAATTTTAGCTCTATCCGCCAAAGTGTTTGCAACCTCCCCCCCCCCCCGCACACACACACAGCTGTGTGTTATCTGCAAATTTGATTGGTACGCTCTCTATTCCTACATCCAGGTCATTAATAAAGGTGTTAAACAACATCAGACCCAGAACAGATCCCTGTGGAACCCCACTTGAGACCTCCCTCTAATCCCACATCATTCCATTAATAGTTACTCTTAGTTTGCGGTTGTTTAACCAACTGCATATCCACTGAATGGTAGTTCTGCTGAGCCTGCATTTCTCCAGCAGACTTATCAGAATGTCATGTGGGACTGTGTTAAAAGACTTGCTGAAGTCCAGGTATATTATGTCCACCGCATTCCTCCTATCCACCAAATTAATTCACGTGAGGATCACATGAAAGACTGTCTGATTAGACATGAATTTAAATAGTACTTCAGTATGAAAAACTATATAGGGGATAAGTTCTGGAATGTTAGAGACTAGCCAAATCATGGATTTATTCTGCTCCAATCCAAGTAGATTAAAAAAATTATTAAAAAGCTGCATGTTCAACTATGTAAGAAAAAGAAAATTCCTGCAGTACTAGCTGATGAATAACTGCAGGAATAAAAATAAGCCACTTTGGATTTCTAAGGAGTCATTTGTTTGAGGATCTCAAAGTATTTTTACAAATACTAATGAAGTCTCAACACTCCTTTGGGGTAATTTTATTACCCTTTTTAGAGAGGGGGAGAGAGATGAAAGGACTTGCCCACATTCACAGCAAAACTGCGACTAGAATCCAGCTGTCTTGGCTGTCCATTAAGTTCTACTATGGCCACGTCTATGCTACAGACTTCTGCCGGCATTACTAAGTTGGTCAAGGATGCAAAGAGTGAGATTCATGACCAACATAACTGTTTTGGCAGAAGTCTGTAGTTTAGACAGAGATATACCAGCAAAACTGTGCTTTTACCACTAGAACTTGTTTCATTCGTGGGGGGCGCTTTTATTACACCAGTACAAAGCACAGCCTTGCCGGTCTAGTTGTGCCCACACTAGGAGCACTTTGCCAGTATAGTACACTGGTATTCATATACCCATAAAGCACTCCTAGTGTAGACATAGTCTAACTCGCTAACTAACACAAAGTACAAACAAATGCCTGAAAAGTACAAGGAACTCAGCAGGCGGGGGGGGAGGGGTCATAATTAACCAGCTTTCCAGCCAGTGGATGCTGCCATCTTGGTGCTAGTCATTCCCAGAACTAACCCTACTAAAAGCAGTACCTCCAAGAAAGATCAGAACATTAACACAGCATCTCTCTCACCTTCCATACCCCTATATTATCCTCACATGAATTCATGAGTGACAAGTTGTTACTGAATTTTAATTTTTAGTTAAATTATGGAACACGTGTTAGGTAGCAGCCCAAATGGCTATTTGTGAAGTGAGTCTCCAGTAATTCCTGAAATGCAACAGCTAGCAAGCAACATTATAGCTCTTTGTCAATATGTGAATTCTAGTGAGGTGGTAGAGAAGGGAAGGAGATATTTTGCAGGCAGGCTATCTTGCCATGATAGGCTTTTTTGCAAAAATCTAGGAATGCTGGAGAAGAAAATTAATACAGATATGAATGTAGGGGAGCATAACAACAAATAGGACTTTTATAAGCTTCCAGCTGTTTTAAGACTCCCCGGTAGTACTTTCCATCCACTCTGCTTCATTCACAATACACAACTCTGTTGCCAGAGTGGGCTTCCAGCCCCCCAACCACTTCAATAAGTAATCAAATGGACTCAAAGCAGAAGGCAAGTCACCAACATTGTTGAATATCTGTATCACGTACCACTATGTACTATATAAAAATGCTGAACATTTTCTTAAAGATTATAAACCAAAAAATGGATTTCTTCAGAAATATGCGTTTTGAAATGTACCTGTAACCCCAAGAATATGCAGAGGTACCAGGGAGGAACATCCTCAATTGTGTAAATCATGTCAGCTCTCTGCGCATCTAAACTTCCACTGCTGTCCAGTGTCTCTGCCAGAGAACTCTGTTAAATTAAAAGAGGAAAAGCCAACAGCAGTTTAATATTACAGAAGAATAACTGAATTTGGAATGTTAGACTTTTAAGGTACTCTTGAAGAGGACGGGGTTCTATTATTCCAAAGCAACATCAGTGCATATTAAAGCTTAAACCTTTGAGATGATCAACCGCTATCCCCAACTCTAACTACTGAGTGTGAATAAAAAGATTCTCTTTCATAACCCATCCCCTGCCTATTCAGGCAAATAAAACCATAATCCTCCATTTGTGATATAACCACTTTGGCAGCAGATTATGCCAAAATAAACGGGGATTATCATGACTGATTGGTTTACACAAAAAAGGAGAATGAGGAAAAAAAGAGTAAGTAGTAGAACATTCAACAATGGATATTTCAAAAGTAAAATGGCAATCCTTGCATCAGAGATCTAAACTGAGGGCAAGAACATTTCAAACTATTATGACTGCATTCTAAGATGGCCTCTTACTTCTTTTAGTCATGTTCAATCATTTTTAGCAACATAGCAAACCCTATGGGGTTGTTGCTTGTTGCCACACACTGAAGCATGTAGAAAAAAAACGTTGATATAGCTACATTAAGTAATCCAGAGCATCTTTAATACAGACAAACTGAGTTACTCTGGATTTACCAAGTGTAAATGAGATCTGAATTTGGCCTCTACACATTAATACATCCTAATTAGGAGAGAGCATGCAAGAAAAGCAGCTACATGTATGGTAGTACCTTCCAGCCTCCCTAGATAGTCTGCAATAATTTCAGAATCATTATCATATTTTCTACAGTAAAATATTTTAAATACAATTTTAATGGCTTCATTTCAAAACTGGGGAATTAAAACTGAGATCAAAATACCTACATGTCTTTTAGTGCCAAGAACATTTGAGCAGGAGGAAGGATTTGATTTTATCATTTTAAACCCTGAATGATAACTTATATAACTACTGTTCTGGTCTAATCCACACTCAGAACAAATTCACATGAAGAAGCCTTACACAAAACTGATAACTTTCCCAGACTCCCCTTCCCTTTCATTGAGATAAATCCACGTAGAATTCTTACATGATCCCAATTTAGTTTATTATCCAAAGCGTCATGGAAATCAACTGACCCATGACATTTCTTTTTCACACTGCACTGATTTTGTTAGCAAAACAAATACAACTGCCTGGGCTACATATCCATACTCAGATAAGTTACATATAGGGCTGGGGAAGAATGGGGACATTGAGATTTTTCCTGTGCGGAGTACAGCGATATTCATATCCTAGAAGCCTACTCAAAATGTTAAATTCAGTGTTTTGTTGAAGGAATGATTGAAATGAGAGGGATAGCTCCTAAATGATCACTGAGAGGAAGCTGTTCAGCGTGGCTCCCATCTGGCAGACCAGCAGCAGCACTAAGGGTATGCTTTTACCAAAGGATAACTAAAAACAGAGTGGGGAAAAATCAATTTATTTTTATGAGAGTAAATTAGGTGAGGTTAACCATGGGCAGGAGGTACATAGCACTGACCTCACCTAGCCACTTTCATGGTAGACACTAAGTGCCTTCTGCCTCCACTCAGGATTATACAGCAAGCTAACTACAGCATGTTTGATATCTTGCTTTGTGTCAGTGAAGACGAAGCTGAGTGAAGAGCATCAGTGGGGAAAGGAAAGCTGCCCCCGGGGGGGGGGAAAAAAAAAAAAAAGAGAGAGAAAGGGAGATGCAGAAGTTAGTGAAAATGTTGGGAGACCCGATGGCACCTTTATGTGACATGGGGACTTTTCCTATTCATTAGGTTGCACAGCTGGACAACCAGAAAAGCCCAATCTAAAGAGGGCTTAGGACAAATTGAGACTGTGACAGTCTGTCGGAAAAGAAGAGCCCTCTCCCGGGAAGTTAAGTATATGCCAAGAGAAATTTCTGTGATGGTTTCAGTCTCGTTGCAATAAAGTTCTGCTCAACTTCTTAAGAGTGTTTTTGTGCCTGTATACATTTCTCCTCATCCTTCCTTTTGCTCTGAGATTAGTATATGTACTTGCTGAGGATTTTGTTTATAATAGGGGATTTTGTATTTTAATTAATTTTTTGGCTAAGTCATCAACATACTGACTAAAAAGGGTCAAGAAGGAAACACCGCCACCCTGTTAAATAAAAGCTAAGCCTAATACCAATAGAGAGAAATTGTTTCCTTGTGAACAATGCCAGAGTTGTTTTGGTGAAGCCATCCATCTAGGAGCACAAATTAAACACGATGGACAGTTGCCCTACACTCCTGAAGGCAAAATTATCATTTGCCCCCTTATCCAACAGAACACCTCAATATACTGTGCGTCATGGGTAACTTTCCAAGGTCAAGTCCTTCCAAAGACTAACTGAGTGGCCTGACCTTGACAAGTTGCCTATGACATAGTGGGCTGAAGTGACATTTTTGCCTTCACACATGTTCAGAATGCCTCAACATTAGGTACTAGATTTCATGCAAAGTCCCGGCCATAATCTGGGCAAGCTGATGTGCCTTCATTGGTCCTTGCCCTTTGGCCTCTTCTCTTGGTCTGCAGCTATGCTGAGGAGCTTCCAATAACTTCCCACAGCTGCATTAGCCCCATACTACCCTGAAACACTCCCCACTGTTCTTCACAAGACAGGTGAAATTGCACCAGCTCTACAGTGATGGTGGGAAATTTTCCAAGAAAGCTTAGTCACAGCCTGGAGATAAAAGCGTTATTTATTGGCCCACGGTCCTACCTGGCCATTATTTATTATTATTGGCGTTATTTATTGGCCCACCCAAACACAAGTTTACAACACACCCATCTACAACCAAAGAGATTAAAAGCCTGAAAATATATTTAGAAATAGAAAATATTCAAATAAACACATCCAGCAGCTCTGAGCCCAGCAGTCTGTCAGCAACACACCAACCACAGTCTGGTTTCCACCAGCCTCAGATCCTATACTTGCAGGATAACCCCATCACACTCCTAGGCCTGTATTTTTTCCAAAAATTGTGTCTGCACTGTCCAGCCCTTAGGGTGTGACCTGCATGCTGGAAGGCTGTTTGTGAGCAGCCCAGGTTGGGAGCTACATCATCAAAACATTGTGAGGCACCCAAAGTTGCAGGGCAAGTGGTGACACAAACCCTCACTGGTCTGGATTGCACCCTGGAATGTGACATGAGGTATTTGATGGGAGTGAGCGTGTGACCAAGTTAGTGGATTTGTGTGGACGAGCGTGATGGAATAGACTGGAAAATAAACAGGTTACTGAAATAATTTTTTGTGGGGCTGGAGAAGTGAGACATATATAGATATGTATAGAGAAAACCACACAGAGTAAGGGAACAAAGCAAAAGGGAAATAATGGAAGCAAAGGGAGAAAGACACCAAAAATAACTGACAGACTTACACCATGATCTAATAAAGGGGAAAAAATAAAGAAGTGAAGAGAAGCCAGAAGTGAAAGATGATAAAAATGTAAGACACATAATTCAAGATACATTTTTAAAAGTGTTATATGATGAGCTAACTGACAAAACTTTACAATTAAATCAGTTATGCAATAAGCAGTGCACAAGTGTTTATTTCTTTAAATTGGAGCCATAGGGCGGTGCAGCTATTTTCACTCCGGCTAGCAGGCCTAATATTGGGACTAACAGGTGCCAGGTAATTTAGCATTCATTGTCTACAGACTTATACATGTTAGTGTGCATATTTACTCGCCATAGATTATACAAATTTTAGTTATCTTCACTTTGAACTTTTTTCTTTAAGCCTTGTTTGGTCTTTGATGAGTGATATTTTATGAGAAATAGAACAACAAAAAAAGAAACATGATTGATACCTTGTTGTTAAGGGTGATTGATAAACAGAAGAGATATGTTTACATAAAGGAAATTACAGTGTCAACCATTATCTCCCACACTAGATGGCTAATGGATAAAGCCCTCTCCTTTCACCTCTACCAAGTACCTAAATCAAGCAGAGCTGATAAGTTCACTATCTATATAGGGCAAATTATATTATGCACTATTTACAATCTTGTTCACGTACAGTTTAAAAAGAGAGACAGAAAAAGAAGTACCCAGAACTGAGTACTTAGTGTGTTGAAGCAATGAATGGATGTTTTTCTTCAGTGTAACGTAATCTGAGTTACACTGGCATGTAGCTGGCTAAATTGTCCTAGAACTAGATGAGGAGTTAAGGAGTTAACAAGAAATCAGTAGAGAACAGATAAAAATACAATTTAGGCAGAAAAATTAGTCAGCAAATGCATGCTTTCAAATCTGAAGACCAATATACTACGGTGATTTTACCATAATAAATTTTGCATATTAAAGAGTCTTTATCAGATTATTGCTACCACATGCAAGCTTTGCCTTGATGTGACCCAATCCCCGCGGTGCAATATTAGCATCAGATAAAATTTACAACTCACCAGTTGCCAAAGTTAATCTTTGCAGTACCATAATGAAAACTGGAGTTTTGCCAGTTAAAATATTATATTAGAAACAGAGAAATAATCTTTATGCCTCTCTGAGTAAGCTTAGTGTTCGCAGTTGGACTCTGGAATAAAAAGTTTTCTGCATCTAGACAAGTTGATATATTGTGGACTTTGTTTCAGATATTTATCTAATGTTCTTGTTAAACAAAATATAATCCAAAATGATGCTGGTATATTATTAGCCTTCCAAAGTTACAGCTAAAAACCTTTTAGATAGTCAAGGAACTAACCAAATATTAATAAAGAAAAGAATCTATGCAGCTCTTCCCAAAATCTCAATTATGTCCTATGATTTAACAAACACCTTTCCATAAAGTATGTGATTTTAGTATTAGTATTAGTATGGAAAAGAGGAGACTAAGGGGAGATATGATGGAGGAGAAAAATCACGAGTGATGTGGAGAAAGTAGATAAGGAAAAGTTATTTACTTATTCCCATAATACAAGAACTAGGGGCCACCAAATGAAATTAATGGGCAGCAGGTTTAAAACAAATAAAAGGAAGTTCTTCTTCACACAGCGCACAGTCAACCTGTGGAACTCCTTGCCTGAGGAGGTTGTGAAGGCTAGGACTATAACAGCGTTTAAAAGAGAATTGGATAAATTCACGGAGGTTAAGTCCATTAATGGTTATTAGCCAGGATGGGTAAGGAATGGAGTCCCTAGCCTCTGTTTGTCAGAGGGTGGAGATGGATGGCAGGAGAGAGATCACTTGATCATTACCTGTTAGGTTCACTCCCTCTGGGGTACCTGGCATTGGCCACTGTCAGTAGACAGGATACTGGGCTAGATGGACCTTTGGTCTGACCCAGTACGGCCATTCTTATGTTAGTATTAGACAGATCATTTCAAAGCAAAACACACTGACAAATTAAGACTGTGATGCCTGTTTTAACATTGCCTATTTTTAGTCTAAATTTTAAAGATGAATAGCAGAACTGGATTCTAAAGATCTCTATAAAAACCTAATATAAATATATGATTATAACTAAAGCTACCTTCAAGTCAGATATTTTTAACAGTCATTTTTAAAAAGTTCTGGTAATTTGGTCACCAGATCAATAACTATTCCATATAGTTTCACTTGAAACATTTCAGGCTACAGAGTCTACATTACAAAAGGGAAGGTTATAAAAACATAAGAAAGGACATACTGGGTCAGACCAATAGTCCAACGAGGCCAATATCCTGTCTTTTGACAGTGGCCAGTGCCAGATGCTTCAGAGAGAATGATCAGAACATGGCAATTATTGAGTGATCTATCCCCCATCATCCAGTCCCAGCTTCTGACAATCAAAGGTCTAATGGCATTTGGGGTTCAAGCCCCAAACAAGATTTTCCTTGAAGAAGTTCTCCAGTCCTTGGCGTATTAACACTCAGCACAAAGATGTCACTTATATGGCTTAACACCAACAGTACTAGGGGAAATACATTAATCAAGATTTCTTTAGTTTCACAAAATCTGTAAAAGTCAACGTTTGTTTCAATATAGAAAGCCCACTTGTTTAACAGGAATACAACACGACTGAAGAGTAATCCCATAATGACTACTGACACTTATAGTTCTATTTATCAGCATGAATAAGGCTGATGGAATAGATTAAAGCCCTCCCCTACTCCACCCTCTAGGATTAAGAAATCCTTAGTTCTTTCAAGTAGCCCTGCGGGCAGATTTAAGGAGAGATTTTCAAAGGCACAAAAGGCAGTTACGCACTCAACTCTCACTGAAAGTCACAGGGACTTGGGTTCCTAACTCCCCTTTGTGCCTTTGAAAATCTCCCCCGTAAACAGTGAATCAGTTTCAAGGGATGAGATGTGACAACCAACAGATAACTTTGTGTAGTCCTTTTCGTTAAAGAAGGAAAAAGACATAGCTCATGTTTGCCACCACCTAATCTATTATGTTTTTACTGTAACAGAGCAAGTAGCTTCCTGCACTATCCGATTCAAGGCTTTTTGTGAGATATTTTCCACCAGTCAAAAAACGAAAGATCTATTTCATCCCTATTAGAAATACATATTTCTCAAAAGGAAAATCAGACGATAAAGATGCCAGATTAGAAAATCTGCAAAGACTGTGAATAAGTAAAATGTGCACAAAGACTGACAAAAGCAGTGCATGGATCGCCACCAAACTGTCTCTTCGAAGCTGACTTCAAAATTCAAGGACCCAATCCAGAGAGGTGCTGAAATCAGAAGGAGTTGGAACAGCAGAGCAACTCTTATAAAGGTCAAGTGTGAGGAAAAAAAAATAAAAAACCACAACTTACTTCTTGCACCAAAAAGGTGCTGTGTCTAGTAGTGGCTATTTTGTAAGATTTTTTTAAAGTTGATTAAAACGAGCCCCAACCTGAACCAGGCCCCAAATTCTACATGATTTTAGCAATACAAGAGTGGTGGGCTAACAGAGCAATTAGCAGAGCTTACCCAGCCTCTTGAGTTCAATGTAACCATCAACAATAAAACAAAATTGCATTGTAAAAGGTAAAGAGTTAATTTGGACAGAGGAAGAAACAGACACATGGAAGGCAGAAATGATGAACCTTTATCATTTCATGCCTGCCTGTTTTTGAAAGGTTTCAGGCATGACATGGACAAATATATGCCATGTATTTGACATAGCATGAGAGCACATTACATTTAAAAAAAAAAAAAAAAAAATAGAAAATCTATCCTCACCGTTCAAAAAAAATCTAAAAGCAGCCTAATGCAACAGATGGAAACCCCAACTCGCAACACACACTGACAACCCAGAACGGACGCATGTAAGTGACACTAGACTATTCCAAAGGCATCAATTCTTCTTGCTCTGACTGGTCCATTCTTGTGAGCCAGCAGGTATCTCAGAGGATCGGTCTACATGGGCAAAAAAGAGATGTGCCTTTCAATCTAATCAGCTTAATTTGACTTACATCCCCCCTCAATGCCCATACAGGTATAGTTTATCACCTTTAAGATTGTTTGAGTCAGCTGTGTTGCGCTTGTGCTGACAATCTTAAAGGTATTAAACTATGCTTATGTGGGCACTGTAGGATTTTCAGTTTAGTTAACCTACGGCTTCCTCACCATGAGAAAGCTTAAATTAAAGGTGGGATATTAAGCAGCTTTGGGGTATGTCTACCCTGAAAAGACTAGAGCAACCCAGCTGCGCCACTGCAGTGCTTCTCTGTGGCACAGGTAATCCCCTTCGACGGGAGACAGTTGCTAGGTTTACAGAAAAATTCTTCCATCAACTTAGCACTGTCTAAACCAGGGATAAGGTCCTTATAGCTACATCTCTCAGGGGTGTGGATTTTTCACATCCTTGAGAGATGCAACTATGCCCTTAGTTAAACTGGAACAAAAGGCTGTGTGGTCACTGTGATTTGGATAAACCAAGTTAATTTCAATTTAATTTAAGTTGATTAGAAAGGTGTTAAAGCTAACCAAAATAAACTATTCTTAATCAGAAGCGTGTCAACACGGGTTTCCACTGTTTTAACATTTAAGTTAAACTGGGGCAACATTCTTGTTTAGATAAGGCCTAACTCAGCAGAGCTAACTCAGCTAAACCACTTGTTTTTGCCCATGCAGACCGATATACAAGAATCTTACTGCCTACGCACCAGAAGAGCTAAGATTCTTTTACATTCTTGTATATTCTGCCTGTTTGCATCACTGCCCTACCCTATTAGCTCTTTTTCTATCTGTGTTACCTTGCAATGTCGATACAACCTAGATGGAGCTACTATAAGGTAGGTGCATAACTGGTTGGAAAATCGTTCCCAGAGAGTAGTTATCAGTGGTTCAGAGTCATGCTGAAAGGGCATAACGAGTGGGGTCCCGCAGTTATTGGTTCTAGGTCCGGTTCTGTTCAATATCTTCATCAATGATTTAGATAATGGTATGGAGAGTACACTTATAAAGTTTGCGGACGACACCAAGCTTGGGGGAGGCAGGGGGGGTTGCAAGTGCTTTGGAAGATAGGATTAAAATTAAAAATGATCTGGACAAACTGGAGAAATGGTCTGAAGTAAATAGGATGAAATTCAATCAGGACAAATGCAAAGTATTCCACTTAGGAAAGAATAATCAGTTGCACACATACAAAATGGGAAATGACTTCCTAGGAAGGAGTACTGCAGAAAGGGATCTGGGGGTCATAGTGGATCACAAGCTAAATGAGAGTCAACAGTGTAACACTGTTGCAAAAAAAGCAAACATCATTCTGGGATGTATTAGCAGTATTGTAAGCAAGACATGAGAAGTAATTCTTCCGCTCTACTCCACTCTGATTAGGCCTCAACTGGAGTATTGTGTCCAGTTCTGGGCACCGCATTTCAAGAAAGATGTGGACAAACTGGAGAGAGTCCAGAGAAGGGCAACAAAAATGATTAAAGGTCTAGAAAACATGACCTATGAGGGAAAATTGAAAAAATTGGGTTTGTTTAGTCTGGAGAAGAGAAGACTGAGAGGGGGCATGATAACAGTTTTCAAGTACATAAAAGGTCGTTACAAGGAGGAGGGAGAAAAATTGTTCTTCTTAACCTCTGAGGATAGGACAAGCAGCAATGGGCTTAAATTGCAGCAAGGGCGGTTTAGGTTGGACATTAGGAAAAACTTCCTGTCAGGGTGGTTAAGCACTGGAATAAATTGCCTAGAGAGGTTGTGGAATCTTCATCATTGGGGATTTTTAAGAGCAGGTTGAACGAACACCTGTGAGGGATGGTCTAGATAATACTTAGTCCTGCCTTGAGTGCAGGGGACTGGACTAGATGACCTCTCGAGGTCCCTTCCAGTTCCATGATTCTATGATAAATGCTACGAAATCAAAACCAAGCTGACTGATTTAATTTTAGGCCTAGTTGCCTTAACAGAGTCTCTTTGAATAGTTAATATGCCACTACCAATATCCAAGGAGAACATTTATGGGTGTATTTATGGGTTCACAATGCTTTCAGTAAAGAACAAAAAAATGCCCTTGTATTCAGAAGGATTAGAAACTTGAGTATGTGAGAAACAAGACAAAGGTCACAAAAATCACTACAGTCTTAATGCCAGAACACCTGCTGGGAGGCTTTTTTCCTGCAATTCTCGTTAATTCTGCCTTCTAAAAGGGAAGTGAGAAAGTTCTTGTTGAAAATTTCAAAGTCAGAGTGATTGAATCAATATTTAGAAACATCATTTACCTTGTTATTATGGACATTTTAAGATTAAAACTACCCATCTGATCAAAATTATAGAGTGCTACTGGATCTAAATGCATTGGAATTGGCAGGGTTTCGTTTGCAGAAAGTTAGCTTTAGAGAGAGATCTAAAAGGAATAGTTATGAGGCTGCTGTGTAGACTGATGGTGGGAGGAGGAGATCTTGCAATCTCATGACACATAGGAACTCACTGAAGGGATTTACAGAGGGGTTGAGCCCGTGGTCCTTTGTTCTTTCCTTTACGGGCTTGTCTACGCTGGCACTTTACAGCGCTGCAACTTTCTCGCTCAGGGGTGTGAAAAAACACACCCCTGAGCGCTGCAGGTTTCAGCGCTGTAACATGCTAGTGTAGACAGTGCACCAGCGCTGGTAGTTATGCCCCTTGTAGAGGTGGCTTTTTTAGAGCGCTGGAGGAGCTCTCTCCCAGAGCTCTACCGCGACCACACAGCGTAGACTAGCCCTAAGTTGATACATTTTAATACTTCTAGATGTCTTCAGCAGAAGCAAGTTCGACAGAGTGTGGCAGCATATGAGGATGTGTAAAAGGCCAGATGGAGTTCAGAAATGCAAAAAAGCAGCATATTAAGAATTAAAGAAATTGTTTGTGTGCTTTAACGCCCTAACCTAATTGCTGTGTCGTTCCTTGAGCTCTATAACCAAGGACCTGACCCTGCAGTCATAAGGAAGGCAAATACCTCAGTGAACCAAGAATTGGGGCTGTAAGTCAGTGTATTTTGTGGAAGTAGAGAAGGTAGACAATGAATTTAAATTAATTAGAAAGAATGCCCAGGCCCTAGGATGAAGCAAGAGTAAGTTATTTTATATTAACATGAGTTTTACAAAGTATTTAACAAAAAATTATACCTTTTCTGCTATGCCATTTTCTGTGGTATAGATTGCCATCAGCTCTGTGTCCTCTGTGTCCTGATCACCACTCGATGTCGCTCCACCACTTATGACAACCTACAAAAAATCCACATACATCGTAACTTACTGAACTACACAGCTTGTAACACCCTATTTGATGTCAACTATCTCTAAAAACCATTCTGAATAAAAGGTATGTAACAAGAAGCTCTCTCACTGTAGCTCCTTAAGAATATATTCAAGCGTTCTAGTGGCCATATTCCAGTGGTTCTCAACCAGGGGTACGTGTACCCCTGGGGATACACAGAGGTCTTCCAGCGGGTACATCAACTCATCTCGATATTTGCATAGTTTTACAACAGGCTACATAAAGAAGCACTAGCAAAGTCAGTACAAACAAAAATTTCATACAGACAATGACTTGTTATATTGCTCTAGAAACTATGCACTGATTGATTTATTCCAGAATTATATGGTAAAAATGAGAAAGCAAGCAATTTGTCAGTACTAGTGTGCTGTGACATTTTTGTATTTTTTTATGTCTGATTTTGTAAGCAAGTAGTTTTTAAGTGAGGTGAAACTTGGGGGTATGCAAGCCAAATCAGATTCCGAGTCCTGAAAGGGGTACAGTAGCCTGGAAAGTTTGAGAGCCACTGCCATATTCTATAGCAGTTCATAAAGTAAAGGTCACATTTCCAGACATCTTGCTGAGAAGATTTTTTTTAAATTATATATGTATAGTCGATTAAAAGCAACACAGTATTCTTGTTTCTTTACTAAACAAGAGCATGGTTTGTGATAATGAATAACCAACTGTCTCTTTTGCTTGTGTTTTTAATGGCACTTAGATGAAAATGGGGAATTTCTGGCTTTAATCTTCACCTTGTTTCCCAAGTAAGGGAAAGGGGAAGATTTTGTCATGCTCTCAAATTCTTTCAGCGTGAGCACAGTAAAATTCTCTGGAAATTAGATGTACTTTCATTACTGAAGCATTTTAATACAACACCATGAAATCAATGTCATGAGTTTTTCTTAACTCCACACCTCTCATTTAGATTGCATATTCGACAGCGTAAAAGCAAATGCTAAGCATTTTCTAATTTGACTTTTCTAGCAGAGTACTCCCCTCTTAAGTGCCTGTAATAAATCACAAGTGTGATGCAAAGTATTTCATTCTGCTATATAATTTCTGACTTTGGACCATGAGATAAATACCAATTATCTAAATAATATGGATCACTGGTCTTTTTAATAGGCATTTAACATAAGAATATGCTTAACTGTGTATTATAATCAATTGAGATTCTGATCTTTACCACCATCTTCCTTTATAGCCTGGAATACACTATACACAACATGAATTGCAGTTTTCAGTTCCACAATCAGCCCCGCATAAAAACACACCTCCCCCCAAAAGATTGACCCAGTGCATGGGCGTGAAGTCACATCTGCAAATTAGAAAATAAATGTATTAAGGCCACAAGAGCAGTAAGCTAAAGCCATTCAGGCAG
Source organism: Emys orbicularis (assembly GCF_028017835.1). Classification (NCBI taxonomy): domain Eukaryota; kingdom Metazoa; phylum Chordata; order Testudines; family Emydidae; genus Emys; species Emys orbicularis. Next base: position 140,314,978 of record NC_088684.1, read on the forward strand.
TGAATGAAGACTACAGGAGGAGGAGGAGAGAGGAACTAAGTAACACAAGGAAGTGGGAGAAAGGTAACAGCAATACTACTAGAACAGGCATAAATTGGTCTCTGCGTCACTCTTGCCATCTGTGTCAGCACCATAACATCTCGAGGAATTATAGCCCCATAATTTATTTGCTTATCTATGTACATATTTTGCAGAGAAGGGCTCCCTTTGATTGACCATGGCTCTCCCTCCACTTTCTGCTCATTTCTGAAAGACCTTCGTTTATCAGTTGATTCATTTTAGATTTATTCTTTCCTCCAGAGTAAAAGCTCATCATCTGCTACTCTATGCCTTTAGATTGCATTTAATATGGAGTAACAGCAAGTTCTCTGGTCCATTAGTATAGACAGATTTTGGGGTTCTTCTTATCCATCACGCCTTGGATACAAGACTCATCCTGAAAGCAAAAACCCATCCTTAAAAATACAGCACACGTTCAAATATGGACAGTGATTTAATACATTATTCTCTTTTTCTCTAACAATTCTGAGAACCAAGACGTTATTTTGCAAGGTATACATTTTACCTCCATTTTCTACTAGTTGTAAACCTTCACGGACAGATCAAAGGCAAAAAAACCACACAACAACAACGAAGGTGTCAATAACCTAGTGCATTCAGTTTGCTAGTTCACCTAAAAACTGCATCAGCAAGTTATTAATATCAGTTTGTGCACTGGTAAAACAGAAGTGATCCAATACCATTTTATAGCTACTTTGAACCATGAGAACTTGATGTTTTAGTTGAAAATTAACTAGGTTAGAAGTCACAAAGATCTTAACATTCACGTTAACATTTTCCACCAGTGAGCAAATATTACCGAGTACTGAAAAATCTAACCTTTCCTCTATCTAGAAATAGCAGGCATAATTCAATCAGGGATGACGAAAAAGGAGCTCTCTCACAGAGTTAAGAGGCTATCTGGCAGACAACTGAACTGTTACCAACAATGATTTGGAAGCTCATTTCTGTACCAATTCTGGGTTAGAATCCATTTGTAGTTTTTTAGAACACTTACATAAATAAAAAGAACAATTCTTTCCCATGCCTGGAAATGACCTAATTTTTAAGATATGAAGTTTATTTTAGAAAAGCTTACACACTTGAAAATAAAAGCATTTCCACTAAAAGAATGCAGCAACAGACATTTGTGCTCTGGTCAACACTCTTTTAGATACACAGAACACAACCCTCGTGTCTGTCCTCAAAACAGAGAGACAGACATACAACTCCACAAAAGTCAATGAGAGCTGATGTCTTACAAAATTTTATAAATGGTAAACAATTAAGCTGGCCATGTCTGCATTCTTGATTGCAGTACTTCAACAGACTATTTCAGGCCCTTCCGTATTTTAGAAACATTGTATATCGCAAATAAAAATAATGAGAGTCTAGCCTGTGTAAAGACTACAGGATTAGGCTCAGAGCCATCAAGAAATATAAAAAGGAAATTCCTATTCCTGCTTTCAATTAGTTATAGTCTTTTCCCTGTACGTCCTTCCACAAACCCACACACATTCAGGGGGGGAAAAGCATGCATTTTGGGTAACAGTCAAAACATCTCACAACTCACTGAAGATCTTAAATGGTAAAAATACTGAATGAATTTCCATATGCATTCTTTTAAGCAGTGCATGTTTCCCAATACATTATTGATCTAACCATTTTTCAAAACGTTCTCTGATTTCACCTTCCCAATGAATTAGGCTGCAGTGAACATGTATGTCATGCCTATCCTCAAGTTCTTTCACTGGCTTCCAGTCAGGTTCCAACGACAGTGTACAGCTTCAGTCCTAAGCAATATTAACTGATCAAGTCCCAGGTATATTAGAGACAGAATTTTGATCTATGAGCCACCACGACAGCTACGCTTCTCTGGGACAACGAAGCTCACAAAGCCCAGAACGAAGTGCACAACATCTGGAGATAAAACATTCTCAGCTGAGGGGATCCAGCTAGCTCCCAGAGAAGATCAGGCAACTTCAGAACCTGACCTTTCAAAAATACTGCAAAAAACTTACCTCTTCAAAAAAGACTTTTCATCACAAGACAGGCATTCAACACTGACATCCACTTCTACCCAATAAACCCCTCTTCCCCCCCCTCCGGGGGGGGGGAGAGAGAGAGAGAGAGAGAGAGACACAGACAGACAGACAAAGGAAAATAAAACCTTAAAAACAAAACACCCCTCACCCCAAATCCTCCCATATTCAATTTCCGTGTATCTGAAATTCGTAAGCAGCTGTTATACCAGCAAGGAGAAGTTTTTCACAATAGTATTTTGCACAATTCAAATTATTTATGAACTGCACTCTCATATTTGAGCCATTAGACATTATGGGGCTGCAAAAAAAAACAAAATAAAACTAAAAGACATCCTTTTATTATTAACAGGGCAACTGAGATATTACTGTTCACCAGCAAGAAATGAAACTGTACCACACAAAATAAACCACATCCCGCACAGAGTCATGTTTCTCTTTCTGTCACTGAGTTACTTATTTAGAAGTGGCTGGGTCCCATGTCTGCCATAGTTTTTAGTCATGCATCAAATGGAAACATTTTGTTTTAAAAACTTTTAAGCTACAGCATGAGATTGACAAAATGAGTAATACAGCCTACTTCCTCCAACTAAAGGTCTCATCAGGGGATCACTGTGTCGAAACCAAGTTGCCAAACAAGTTCCATCAACCCAGAATACGGATTGGTCTTGTAGTGTAGCCTGGACTTATACTACAGATTTGTACTTCTACGGGACTGTAGCACAATACAAGAGTCCAGATCAGTCCTGTCTACACTGCAAAACCCATGGAAATTCTCAGTGTGTTATTTTTGGGTGCGGGGGAGGGAGGGGAGAGTGTTGGGGGATGCAGAATGACTATCATATTCTAGCCAAGTACCCAAAATTTGGTAGCTTCTACAGTGTAGTCAGGACCAAAACACATTTCACACTAAAACTACCGAGTAATTTCTATCCACCAGTCAGTCTGCTCATGGTGTAGTGCTGGTGCGCTGCAGTAGAAGACAGATGAGGATTCAATTTCCAACTCCAGTTTCCGGCTCCATGGGACAACCAGTGTGAGAAGAACTGTGCAAGCATTGCATTCAGCACATTTGAAGAGGACTGGCAGATGCTAAACAATACCACTAGTTAAGGAGTACCATCGCCTTATTAAAGGAAACTTCATCCACTACTCTTCAGCTGGGAGGACTTTGTCCCCAACGTTCATAAGGGGAAGATGCTCATCAGGGATCCGTAAAGGATAGGGTGAAATGCTACTCCCATCAAAATTTACACAACACCTATAATTTTAAGTAGTCCTCCCTAAAGTAAAACTAGCTCAGTAAAATACCCATATGAAAATCACCCCATTAAGGAAGGCTGGGTTGACAGGCACAGGAGGAAGATGGCATTTTAGAATAATAAAAACGAATTGTGTGTGTATATATATATATATATATATATATATATATATATATATATATATATAATTTGTATATTTGATTGCACCCTATTTTCACTCTCCTTTGGATTTTACTTTTTTTAGACTAAGCTGTTGAGAGCAGGAAGCATGCCTTCCTTTGCAATTGCCCAGCACTTAGCACAACGATCCTGACTTAGCACAACGATCCTGATCTAACTTCGTTATGTATATGGCTCTAGACATGACTAATAAATAATTATAAGCAGTCCTTTATTCCAAGATTCACCATTAACAATGTGATGTACACGTCCCCTTCCCTCAATCTAAGACTGGTCTGGCTAAAACACTAGCGCTTTTAGAATGAAGGATCCTAGGAACCCAGACAACCTCTTCCTCCAGTAAACGGACACTCAAAATTATTGTTCTATGCAATGTAGTTGTAGCTGTGTCAGCCCCAGAATCTGAGAGAGACAAGGTGGGTGATATCTTTTATTGAACCAATTTCTTTGTGAGAGAAGCAGCTTTCGAGCCACACAAGAGCTCTGAAGAATAAGCATGAGTATGCAACTACAAACATTAATGGCAGCTGAAAAAAAATCAAACTAAGTATTTCAACAGCAAAAGCACGTGGTGCTCCCATAACAGGGATGCTTTTATGATTCTAAAACTAAAAATACTTTTTCTTGGCATAACTGTCTGTATGTTGTAATATGATTATTCCACCAAGTCTTGTGACAGGATTTCATGAAAACTGTACAAAACAAGTGAAAAATAACTCAGGACCATTGATGGGGGTTTTCTGTTTGTTTGTTTGTTTGAAGCACACACAACACAGACCATCTTCTGTTTTCCACATGGTGATATTTACAACAGGACTTAGGGTATACAAGTTTATATTCAAAGGGCTCTTATTCTCATGTCACTTACCCTCTACTTATTTTACTTTTGGCCTATTTTAAATGAGTTTCACAATGCTGGATGTACTGACATATGTGTGATCGCCATTGAGTAGTGATGTATATGTGAATAAGCAACAGGAGAACAAAGAGCTACGTAGTAATAGTTTTTTTCTAGTACTGGGTTACTACGGTGATCTTTTACCAAAGGGAAAAAGAATTGTGCCCAACAAAATGTAACATATCAAATATTCTCCTTTCAAAATTTCATTGATTCAAACTACAGCTGTTCCTGGACACTGCTCATCCCTTCCCCATGAGAAATATAAGTGATATTTTAAAGGATTCTCAAAGCAGAAAGGTTGAGACAGACAAGTCTTGATAAGACAAAACATTCTTATCACTATGGCCGTAGTTCATTCATATACTTCCTACCCCAATCAACCTATTTGTACTGAATCTTGCCGTGATTGTTTGGCACTGGTGCGACGACTGCTGGAATACAGTGTCCAATTCCAGTGCCTGCAGTTCAAGAAGGATGTTGATGAACTGTACAGCTCACAGAGAATACCCATGAGAATGATTAAAGGATCAGAAATCATGCCTTATAGTGATCGACTCAAGAAGCTCAATCTATTTATCTTAAAAAAAGAGAAGATTAAGGGGTGACTATTACACAGCCAACATGGAGAACAAATATTTAATAATGGGCTCTTCAATCTAGCAGAGAATGATTCAATGGCTGGAAGTTGAAGATGGACAAATTCAGACTGCAAATTAGAGTAATTAACCACTGGAACAATTTACCACAGTAATGGGAGATTCTCCATCACTGACCATTTTTAAATCAAGACTGCATGTTCTAAAAGATCTGCTCTAGGAATTATTTTGTGGAAGTTCCCTGGCCGGTGTAATACAGGAGGCCAGACTAGATGATCACAATGGTCCCTTCTGGCCTTGTAATCTATGAATACCTTTCTTCTTCCTGTGTACATGTTCTAACGCTAATAGCATGACCCCTTTTGTCCCACAAACATATGCATATACTTTAACTGAAATATTTGCAGGGTTGTTGTTGTTTTAACTGCTTGAGTTGTGCATGTATCTTACTGTCATTACACTGTTACAATATGAAAGATATTCAGATTCAAAGCTAATCTTTAGTGTGCTCATGAGTGTCACGAGCTACTGCCTCTTACACATCATTTATTGGTATTAAATTTTCAGTTAGAATTCTAACAGCATTCTTTGGGCACCTATGACTTCAGGCTAAGTTTTCTTTTTATTTGAATTGTCATAGGGGATGGATTTGTTTAAGTCTGATTACATATTCTTACTTACAGAATTTCTTCAAATTATAACTGGATTTCAAATATATTTAAAACCCAGGACCCAGACAAAAGTCAGCAGCCAGACCTATATGGTGAGAAGCGTATTCCTTTAAGAGGTGCCACTCCACTGTACTAGGTTTGTTTTTCGTTTCAGAAGAGGCAAATCAAGTAAAGTACCATTTAGATGGAAGTTTAGTGGAGATGTAAATGCTGCTAAATCATATTTGGATATCCAGGTTTGGAAATAGAATACTGATATTAGCAGGGGTGATTTACTTTGAACAGGTGCATGCTAAATAGTGAGGAAACTGCACGCAACATCAAATCCCCAAAGTCTCTACTTCAACAACTCTGAAAAAGTATGCCAATTATTGCTTCCTAAATCTCTGTGAGGAAAAGTAGTCAATTGTACATTTGCAGTTAAATTTGATTACTTTTTCTATTATAATCCATTAAGTGCAAAGCACATATTTAATAAATCTGATTTCTGACGTTTTACTTTGCTACAAATGTTCTTTGAAGAATCTCACAGTACAGAGTAATTAAACGAAGTGAGAAGACAACGAACCAGTAAGTGAAAAATTATATAGCACTGTCTCCTGATATAAATAGTATGCAATAAACTGAAGTGAATCAGGTGGAGCTCTTTGGCCAGGTAAACTTGTATCAGTTGATTTATGAAATCTGCTAAGGGAGGACCCAATCCTGTTACCAATTAAGCGAGAGAGAGTTATGACTTCAGTGGGAGTAGAATTTGGCCAAAGCGAAAAAAGGACAAGGAAAGGCGGGGGAGACAGAGAAACTTAACCGGGTTGTGAAAGAATCAAACAAGTGTAACCCATGCCTGCTTGGTGTGGTGCTCTGTCCCCCTCTAGTGCACCTAGACCATGTAGAGATTGATGAGCCTGCTACAGCCTTGGTTAAGAGGCATGTGGCTTTTAGCTCATGCAGTAGAGGCTCACACACTAAGCTTCAGGGGTCCCAAGTTTGATCCCAGCCGACAACAGGTCGTCGACATTACACGAGCATCAATGGAGTCTACTGCTGTAGTGTTTTTATTTTTCTCTCAACTCTGAGCAAACCTACAGCACACGAGGGGGAAAAAAACAGATATTCTCTCACTCTGCCCCCAACATCCCGCTCCTATTCATCCCAAATGTATATTTTGTGAGTTTATCACTGATAGGTTGCCTTAGCCACATAGTGGGATTGTTTAGCACTATTCCCACGTAGGCTGCCTCTCCACACACACACACACACACACGCACACACGCACACACGCACACATTATATATTATATATATACACACACATACACACACACACATACATACATATACATACATACATATACATACATACATATACATACATACATACATACACATATATATACATACATACATATACACACACACACACACACACACACACACAATATGGGAATGGTCAAGAGAAAAAAAATATTTGGTTGGTCCACAAACACAGGGATTCATGTCTAACCTGCATCTTCATGAAAATAATATTTGCACCTTTCATATCATAATCTTTGTAGAGGGTCACTAGGACCACCAGATAGCTGACTCTTCTCAGGGCTCTGTTAATGCTGCTCCCAAGAATCGATGCCTTTATAAATAAACAGCCCCTAGCACTGATATTTCAGAGGTCAAACATTTGCAAAAGCAGGCCAATGTCACATGATTCAAAATGAAGGCTAATTAGAGGGAACGTCCTACCCAAGCTTCAACCTTCTACTCTTAATGTCACCAAGCTCAGCATCCTGGTTCTCTGTTTTGTTGGCTGTGGAGAGATACTAAGACACGGTAGATTTAATCTAATCAGAATTTTTGGAGATGTGAGACCAATGACCGTGTGGACAGTTATATCAGAAGCAAACAGTGGCTAAACATTAGCTCACGGAGGATAAGATCAATAAGATCTCTCCCTTCCTCCTGAAACCAAAAATCTGATAAACTGTGTGGAGATTGGATAAATAATTCCAAGTTTACCCACCACATTTCTGTCACATCTTAATAGAAGTAACCAGAAAAGGAACAAACTTGTGGAAAAGCAACCAGAAATATTTTTTAATGTGAAATGCAGAAGAGCAAGATTATAGATCTGATTGGGAAAGACACCTTAAATTCACTAATGTTTCTACTGGAAACCCCAGTTCTCTTGATGGGGCAAGAGAACCAAATGGTAACGCAGCAGCATTAGTCAAGTGGCAAAGTTTTCTTGATTTCAAGCTCATTATGTTAAAACACTGACATCCAGTGGAGTTGAGGAACTGAAGACGACATTCTAGACCGGGGTTCTCAAACTGGGGGTCACGACCCCTTACAGGGTCACAAGGTGGTTACATGGGGATCATGAGCCATCAGCTCCATGGGGCTGACAGCCTCGAGCCCCCACTAAATTAAATCCCCCCCTCATTTTATAAAGGGGGGGCACATTCAGAGGCTTGCTGTGTGAAAGGGGTCACCAATATAAAGTTTGAAGAACACTGGTCTAGACAGTCAACAGAGAGCTAACACCAACAAAAACCACTGTGATCCTGTCCACAATGTAGCAAAACTGTGATATCTACAACTGTGTTAAGTCTATAAGATGTAGACATTAAGCAGATACAGCACAGTCATGGAGGTTCGGTGCTAAAACTCATCTATTAAAAACATTTAAACATGGTTGCAGCTAGCATAGTTATGCTTCCGCAAAAGCTACTAACATAACTTACTTCAAAATGGTTTTGTATCTATGGCACAATCCTTCAGCATGAAATGAACCATGGCACTGTGTGAAATAATTCAGTGTCATTTACTTTCACCTCAGTTAAAATAAAAAATATTTTCATCTTAGCAATGCCATCACTACACACATTGTTAGTATTTGTTTTTCCGAACAAAACACATTCATTGCAACTACTCATAATATGGAACTACTTTCCCTACTTTAATAAAATTATTTCCAGACAAATTACATCCTGAATTTCCTCTCAATAGATGTAATTTAGCCAGACAATTTTAAGACAAGATTCTTCCCCAAAAAAGGATGAGTAGGTGTATGCTTACCAAGAGACACATCTTAAGACATGTGTTAGAGAGCTGTATCACAATAGACATTGAGGAGTCAAGAATTTAGCTCATTGATCTAGTAAAAGTCTCTTCATAATGCAATGCCACTCAAAATTTCTATATCTAAAAAGCTTAATTGCGTATCTGGACACTATGCTTAAGCCAACATAAACCCTGATAACTGAATAATACAAAAACCTTTTACATATTATTTAAGAAAGAACATTCTTGAATATTTTACTTACAGGTAGAGTGAAGAAGGCAGGATGCTTAGATTCATCTTCATATTTGCCCTCTGTTGAGCTTCCAGTCTCCACTGATTTAGAAGCAGTGTTCTTGCCAATCCCCATGGTTTCCAGAATGCCAAGGACTGTCACACAGTAGCTAAATTGAATTTTATGAGATGGGACGGTGGAGAGGTACAGGGAAGTTTACAGACAGCAGCACCCCCAGAAGTAAGAATGGCACCTAGTAGTCAAGTTCAAGCATTAGGTCCTGGAAGTACCGTTAGCTTTGATGGCACCTAGAAATAAAGAAGTGAAACTAATTAAATATTTTTTCACAATGCATATTTGTAATACTTTATGAAACCAAAAAAAAAAAAAAGGAGTCATTGTTTTATAAAATTCAGTAACAGCCACAACCATTGTGAGTGCAGTACCGCTTTATCTAACATCCCATATGGAACATTACAATGATCCAGGTTTCCCATAAAACCCTGAAGGAAAGCAACCTCAATTTTAGCTCTCTAACATACTGCCTGCTAAAAGTTTAGGCTCTCATCCACATGCTCTGCCAAAAAAATATATAGATTTTTATTTTCTCCCAATTTAGGATACAAATCAAGGCCACTTATTGGTTTGCTCACCCCTTTCCCCAAAATCTGGAGAATCATTGATTTACAAACACCATTTGCAGCATTCTGTACACTATTACTGTATGAAAACCCAATGTGAACAATGTTTTACATGTTACACTAGCCTACATATACACACACACACCTGCTTATGATTTTATAATTTACTATAATATCCATCTACTTTATCTTGAATGTTTGAGCAAGAGAGGTTTCCCTTGGGATGGGTTTCTTTGATTATTCTCTCATGCTGAACAGTTGTTTCCCAAGAGGAGAGATGTGCCTCGTATCTTGAAAAAGTTATTCTCACCACCTTCAAAGTACTGGAGACTTTGATTTTTTGTTGTTGTTTTTTTTAATTCCACTAATTTAGATGGATTAGGACCATTTGTAAAAAACTTTCTGCAACCAGAAAAATCCCATCCTTTAGGATGTGGAAGTAGTGTGATGCAATTAGCTATTATGTGTTCCTGGCGGTTACGCTTCTTCAAGAAGTAAATGCTATGGACCTATCACCTATATATGGGTAAACCTGATCTTTCAAGGTAACTCCATGCTGCCATTTTAAAATAGAAAAAATACACATTTAGCTTAGCACAGTAAGCTGAAACTTCACAACATGAAGCACATTCCTCCACTATAGAAACTTCATTTTAACCTAAGATTGAAGATGATATTGGAGCCCATTGCTGGTTATAGAAACTTAGTTCAAAAGTTTGGAGGAGAACACAGCTGTTCGAGGATGCAAAAGTGATTGTTTTAGGGTCTCGATAGAATTGAATATGAATTTTACATAACATTGCATAACATATTTGTTCCCTTACTCACTTTGGAATGGGGACATTAAAAGAAAAACCTTTTGTAATTAATTTGTCTCCTTTTAATTTGCCAAACCGACCACTGCAATGTACTTCCCCTATGTTCCCTACTCAGATAAACACCCCAGCTCTGCAACAATCCAAAACTTGACATCCCCAAGAGTGAAAACACAGCCTGAATATTCAACCCCAGTTCCCCAATTGGCAATGCAGAACATCATCACTAAGTTCCCAGGCCAGATGAGTCCTGTTTTGACATCATTTAATGTATTTGGTGATATTCTATCATCAGACACCTGTAAATAAAAATTAGTTACAGGCAAGATGAAAAAAGACTAAACCACAGAGAAAGAATGTGACAGATCACAAAGTCAGAAAGAGGAAGGAGAAAAATACTCCCCACCAAAAAAAAAAACAAAAAAAACACCAATAATCAAGGGAAATTTCTGTGAAAGTAGCCACAAAATTGAAACAGAAGAGAAACCCATGGTACACTGGCATGTGCTCTAAAGTCAGTGACATTTTCAACTAAATCCTTGAGATGGAAAGGCAGTGAATGAACATTCAAAAAGAAGTCACGAGAAACAAATCTCAGCACAGCCAAATAACAAATCCCAACAAAGTAGTGACTGTTTATTCTCTTTCCTAAAGGTTGTCTAGCAAAATGCCAGGAGTTTAATGTCTGATGCAACTGCAGTAATAATGACACTTGATGTGTGACCTGTTCTGCAGATGGCAGAGTTGGGGCTATGTTTGGAATAATTACACAATACCTCAATATTTAAGAACTTGTTCCAGTTTAAGAATTCTCCATTTGCTAGTCGATTCTGGTTACTCTGGTTGACGAACAATTTAGTTTTAAAAATAATTTAACATTTAGAGAGCCAAAAAACAAACACAGATACAAAAAAGTGCTATTTGAGCATTGAAATGCAAGTGAAGCACTCCTACTAGAAAAGTGAAATGGCCTCAAAAGAAGTATTCTTAACTCAAAGGCTTAACTAATAAGAGCCAGTAATTTTAAAGTAGATGTTAAGAGGATACTGGCAACTCATTGTTGTAGTTGGACCTTTAATTAAAAAACAAAAAACAAAAAAGGAGAGCCAGCCCAAGTGCTCAGTGTTTGGAACACCCTTTTGTAAACAAAACCTTTCAACCCCCACCAGATGCTCACATTTCCACTTGAAAAATATGACCTGCCAGAGATGGAAAGTAACTAGTTTGCTTCTAATTTGTATACCTTTATCACTGTTGACAGCTCCAAAAATAATGTGGCAAATGTTAGTGCAAAACCTACTGGAGATGTTCACGGTGTCTGGATGGCACAAAAATAGAAGAGAACATGAAGACGAGAAAAAGAGACATGGTGTGGTTATGGATTTTTTTTTTTTAAATCCACGGAATTACAAAACAAACAAAATTGGGATAGAGATTGCTGTTCTTCTGTGCAAAAAAGTTATTTACAAGGGAAAACAGTGAGAGTGACTAAGGTTTTGTCTACACACAAAGTGTGTCACTTTAACTAAAGACCAGTATAGTTTATTCCTGTACAGGAAGAGAAAGGGTAATAAATTATACCAGTCTAAACTGTTACTCCTGGGGGAATTCTGTGCCAAAAAAATTAAAACTTCTGCACCAAAAATTAAAAATTCTGCACACAATATTTTAAAATTCTGCAAATTTTATTTGTCAAAATAATGCAATATAATCACTCTGGTTTCAATTATTTTGCTAATTTATTTAAACTACAATATACTAGATGGAGAATGGGAGTGGGGAGCACTGGAGGAAATCCCCAAACCCCCTTGCCTAATAGTAATGTAGATAGGTTTCACCCTTTATGTCTAGTTATTAGTCAACAAATATATGCAGCCATATGCTCAGTGTTGCATTATAGGAAACTGAAGAGCAAATGAGGACTGGCGAATCAAACTCTCAATTTATATTGGCTACTGACCATCTCCAGAAAAGGAAGTAGCAAACAGTTCATGGAGCACATTTTGATAGGAAATGTTTTCAGTCCAAAAAGTTAGATTAGTTCTAATCACTAAAGCAACATAAGCATTTATAAGGCCATACTGTCCTTTACCCACTGCAGCATTGGTAAAAATAGCAGTGTAGATGCAGCAGTGCTGGCTTAAGCAATGCCTTATAGGTGCCCAGATTACCGGGCAGGCTTATACCGTCCGCTCTGAAGCCTATGTCGCCACATCTCCACTATATTGTTATATTTGGCAATGCTAACAAGGGTATGTCATATATATCTATATCTATCTATCTATATCAATATATGAATGCAGCTTGGGTAGACAGATATCTCCAGTGTGTCAGAGAGTTTTTATGCTAACATACCCTGGTCAGCCTCTCTGATCACTTGCCCTCTCCCTTCCTGCCAGGGTTAATCTTTAACCAGTTAGGATCTTTTGATCTAATAGGGTGTGTCTACACTGTGATAAAAAGCTCATAGCACCCAAGTCTCAGTCAGCTGACAAGGGTTCATGGGGCTTGGACTGTGGGGCTAAAAACAGCAGTGTAGACATTAGGGATGGGTTAGAGCCCAGGCTCTGAGTTCCTCCCGCTTTGCAGGGTCTCAGGGCCCAGGCTCCAGCCCTAACGTCTACGCTTCAAATTTGGCAAGCACCCCAAGCCAGCAGTCCTGAGCTAGTCGAGGTGGTGCCACTCATCTTTTATTGAAGTGTACACATACCCTTCCCAGCTTTGGGAAGCATAAAGCACCCTACCTTGGATAGAGCCTGGAAGGTAAATTCTCCCACCAATTGATGGCCCAGCCAGTATCTTAACTCCTTTGAAAGTGGGTTTGTTTTACTTTTCCTGGGTTCTGGGTTTTACCTTTCCCGGGTTCCTTTACCTCCTTTGATTTATCTATATGTATTCAGGCAGATAATACCCAACTGAACAAGGTAAGCCATATATAATTTTTTGTTAAAAATAATACCGACATTCTCCCAGTTTGTCATTACAGCATTAAGTTATCTTCTTGTGAATATTTCAACTGCAAAAACTTTCCCAACTTCATAAAGTTGGGAAATGGGAACCCTAGAGTGAAAAGCTCATTAACATACAAATAGAAAAGGATGCTGGAAGAGTATTTGCTCAGATTCAGAGTTGTGGGGTCTTGTGAAAAGCTTCAATCTTTTATGCTGCTTAAACTGGCTTTTATACTCAAGACACGTGTCTGCAGTTTATCCTTTACAGAGGCTCAAAGAGTTTACTTGAAATGGACAAAAGATCTTTAAAGTGCATAGATATGCACCAATAAAAAGTATAAAAGGTTGTGTATATGGGGGGGAAGGGATAGCAAACCCCATAAAAAGTGAAGTAACTTGGAATCTATTTAATTCCCTCTTCCATTGTGATTTATATCATATCAAAAGAGGAAAAACTGCATTTACCACATTCTTTAGGAGCACTGATGACTCATGGTTTGAACCATTAACCAGAACTAACATGGCAAAATTGTCATCCTTGCTTCTTCCCACTTGACTGATAAAGAACTGCCTTATGAGCCAGAGAACAAAAAATAAATAAAAACGTATTTACATTCATTTCTACAACACATATCAGAGTATTAGAGTTTCTTTTAGGAAAGACATGGAGAGGAGAAAAGGACCATCATCTTTTGAGTACAGTGTTAATTAAAGCACAGATACTGTATTAAAAAAAATAATCTCTGTCCTCTAGACTGTGAGCTGCTTGCAGCAAAGACAATGTCTTTCATTAGATCTATTGAAAACTTAAGATGCCAGCTCTCAATAAATAAGCTGTTCGTAGTTTTCAACTTGTGAAATCTACCAAGGGCTTGGCAGCAACAGAAATCACAAAAATTAGCAGTTTATTCTGAAACCAAGACTGCACTACATTCAGGATATATTGTAAATGCTTGGGCATTTTTTCTTTTCCGTAACCATACTTAAACATTAATCCATTTGGCAGATGCCTAGCTAGGAACCCCAGGCCCACAGGCTTGTTTAAGCTGCTTTTTTTGAACACTAAAAGCAATCCTGTAGGATTTTGAAATCCTAAATTCATTTCATCGCTGAAATGCTGACTTCAAGCCTAAAATTCTTGTTTGACAATCCTCTATCTCCACGGTAAAAATCTGAAGACATTAAGCTGATGGAATTTTTTCAGAACTTCTACACATGAAGAAGCTTTATAGTATTTATGTAATTATTAAATTCTGACAGCAAAATTTACAAGAAAATAAAGTGAGGGGTCAGAGACAGATCTTTGGGGGATTTGAAAAGTTTTACAATTCTGCTGAGCGACCAGAACAAACTACCCAGAAGGATCATGGCAAGAGGACATGGAAAATTACCACCTTTTAATGTTGTTTGTCCTGATGATTCCCCACAAGTACTGTAAAACTTGACAGAGGCTGACTCAGGTCTAGGTCCCTAGTAAGTTACATTTCTGATGTCATGAACAAGTAGTATCCAGCTTCTCTAAGGGCATGTCTTCACTAGCAACGTTAAAGTGCTGCCGCAGCAGCGCTTTAATGTGGCTGTTTAGTCACGGCACCAGCGCTAGAGAGAGCTCTCCCTGCACTGTTAAAAAAAAAAAAAACACACATCCATAAGGGGAGTAGCTCCCAGCACTGGTGCACTGTCTACACTGCCACGTTACAGCGCTGAAACTTGCAGTGCTCAGGGAGTGTTTTTTCACACCCGGGAGCGAGAAAGTTGCAGCGCTGTAAAGTACCAGTGTAGACAAGCCCTAAGAAGTAGGTGGATTCCACTTCATGTCAAGTGGACGCTCCTGTCCTCTAGGAGTTTTCCTTTTTGACTATGATTTACACTTGGTTTGTCTGGGTGGGGCAACAGAGGACTCAAAGGACAAACTGAACATCCCCTGCCACACCTACGAGTGAAGAGGGAGAGTGAACTACTAGAGCACAGCCACTGTGGTAACTAGCCCTAAGGCACTGCCCTGTGCCAGAGCACTGAGCAATCCGTTTTTGTTCCTGGGGTGCGGGGAGGGAAAAGGAAGGGAGTTGTGGGCTGCAGCTACACAGCTCCAAAGATTTTCTGGGATGTGACACATGCCCTGAGAAAGGAGGTGGCGTGGGAGCCTAAACTCAACATCGGCTGCCCTTAAGGGCCAAAGAAACCTCAAGAGCTAAGTGAGTTCCACCAATCTCACACTAAGGAGCCCAGAATCCTATAAAATGACATATTCAGAGAAGAGTGAATCTTCTTAATTATAGGCTAAAGAAATTTATGATTTTTTTGTTCTCAAATTTAGCCCTAACGTTGATGTACGCCACTAACTGCCCTCCTCCACAAGCTGATACAAGTTGGGCCTGCTCTACCAGCAGATATTTGAAATAAGATCAACAAAATTTAGCAACACTTAGCTCTGCTGCAATGTAAAATAAGCCCAGAACATCTGTATAACAGTTGTCTGATTTTCAGAGGTGCCAAGCCTCTGAAACTTCCATTAGCTTCAATGGCAGTTGAGAGTGCTCAGCACCTCAGAAAATCAAGACATACTATATTTAAGGACCCTATGATTTAGACATCTCTAACCTCAGGTTCTGAGTTTGAAAATATTTCATTTCTGTATGGGCTTGAGACAGAGTTGTGGACTGGAAAACTGACTCTTACCATTTAGGTATATGTACTGATAAGACACAAAATATAGTTTTGAAACTGACTTGAAAGTGGAAAAGATTAATATTTGAGGTCATCCTTCTTTAGCGTGCCAAAATACAATTTTAGCAATACTGCAGCACTGTTTCAGTGAAGAGTGCACCACAGACTGCAATTAAAGAGCGCTCTCAAGTCCTGCTGTACCAGGCAGAGAGCCATGAAAACTTTAGGCCTGTAACCAAATCACTGGATTTACTTTGTTATGATCTAGAAAAGAACTGCACCTAAGCCAAGTAGTCTACATTGTTCTGCAGCAGATCCTTGGTGAAGGCATATTAGGAGCGAGGAAGGAGACTGCATTCAGAAGAACAGGGTCCCATACAATTTGGCTGCCAGCAGACATTTACATTTAAAGAGGTGAGAAGGAGGGGAGGACTCAAGACTATGGCTGTCAGAGAGTATCCCCTTGAGCCTCCCTTAGACTCATGCCACACAAGATAGTGGAGAGATGCAAAGGGTCCCGGGAAGTTGTAAAAGAAATTCTGCCTTTAACAAACACTGAATTGACCTGATTAGAGAAACAAGACTGGTTTTCAACATTCTTAACTATTGAAACAGACAATTATGGAATGTTGTTGAGGCTCTAATTAACCAAGTTCACTTACTGGGTATAGCTCTCACTTGCCAGATAACCAATTAAACACAAAAGCAAGGCAATTCCCAATTAATTATGGAATGGCAGCTTTATCCTGATTGTTCCTGGCTTTGGTCAATTGTCAAGTCAGTAATGACAAATTTCAGTGTTTAATTTTCTCTAGCTGAAGTACAGATTTTTAAAGAGATATTTCCATGATATCAAGATCCTGGTGGCTCTTCAACTGATTAAATGCGAGTCACCTTTTGTATAGTTGTCTTACTACACATGAACACAACACAACTGCTCTTTTACAGACAGTCTAACGAACACTGTCATAATAATTAATATTTCAAGTCCCACAGATATCAGACTCTGGGCACAATTGTATCAAGTCCATAAAATGGACATATTTCTAACTATGCAGAATGAACATTAGCTTTTCCTAATTAAACAAAACTGCAGTTTATATTCGTGTATTAAAAAGCACGAAACTAGTTTTGTCTATTTAGATTATAAACTGTTTCGGGCAGCAACTCTTTCATTTTCTTGGTAGCGTGACTATCAAAATGGGGCTGTCACATGTGATTGAGGCCTCTAGGCACTACCATAAATAATCAAGTTGTGTTATCTAACAGCCTAGTCTAGCCTGCAACATTCTGGTTTTTAAAATGAAGTACTTCTCTGCTGGAGGGTAAAAATTTAATCCCAACATAAAAGTTCATGAACAAGTTATGAAAGACTGAAAAAAAATAAATCACTGCTACAGTGCTCAAAGAAACCTAACTTCTAGTTGAAGGATTATCCTTGCAGTTATGCTGACATGTCACGATAATTATATGGTAGCTCCCCAACACCTGTCTAGCTGACATAACTGCACGGTTAATAAAGCCCAATATATACTGAAATTAATACATATAACTTGAGCAAAATACTGATTAGGGGACCAATCCTACAAGATACCAATTCCCCTTAACTCTGATTGGCTCACAGGATTTGCCCAAGTAATTAATCTTAAAATTGATGCTTAGATAGGAGCTTTATAAACAAGTAAATTAACAGTTTAGGTCCCTATTCTGCAAACTGTTCCAGGTGGGCAGAACCCTGAGCCCACATGAAGGTGCGACAGCCTTGCTCTGCATGGTGTGAGGATCCATGCTTGCAAGATCAGGTCCTTAACCACTGTACTTATTTTATTTTTTAAATATTTTTCTAGTTCAGTCTGGGAGAACAGATTTTCCACAGGGTATCACAAACTGGAGCCTCCTTCGGTTAAAAGAAGGCTTACAAGTTGTTTTCCTTTTATTGTACACAAGTCCTTTACAACAACAGTTTTCCATGACAGTGACTAAAATGTAACCATAACAAAGGTTTGCAATACCTCTGAAAAAAGGCTTAGCACTCAACAAACAACAGCGTTCAGATGCTTACAAGGCAAGTATGTTTCAAATCCCTGATGCAATACTTTTAAGTATCATCTCTAAAAATCCTTCATGAAACAGGTGTCTCTGCCCAATAGAAATGTTGGGACTGTACAGAGAAGTGGATAAAAAGCTTGGCAAGTACCCCAAAAAACTAACCAAAAATTTGGGCTTTTAAAAGTAGATTCAAAGGACATTTAGGTGACCCTTGGGTACTGAGTTAGTTTCTTACTTGGGTTCTGAGATGCTGTTGCTTTAAAACCAGTCTTCAAAAGAGAACATAATATTTGCTAGTGGTTGTGGTATTTTGACTGTCATACAAAATAATCTATAGAATTAAGATTCCAGGAGCATCCCATCCCTCTGAAGCTAAGAATTTCTGTGGAGTCAATGGCTATGTCTATACTACGGATCTTACAGTGGCACAGCTGTACCACTGCAGCTGCACCACTAAGCTCTCCTGTATAGCCGCTCTATGCCAGCGGGAGAGAGGTCTCCTGCCGGCATAATTAAACTCCCCTCAACAAGTGGCGGTAGCTATGTCAGCGGGAGAGTGGTAGTGTAGACAAAGCCAGTGTGAAGCAATGGAAGCAGCTACAAGCATGGCTGAGAGCTCTTTTTGTTCAGAATATCACCAGGAAGGAATAAAGGAGAGCAGCAGAATACAGACCCTGGACTTCAGAAAAGCAGACTTTGACTCCCTCAGGGAACTGATGGGCAGGATCCCCTGGGAAGCTAATATGAGGGGGAAAGGAGTCCAGGAGAGCTGGCTGTATTTTAAAGAAGCTTTATTGAGGGTGCAGGAACAAACCATCCTGATGTGCAGAAAGAATAGTAAATATGGCAGGTGACCAGCTTGGCTTAACAGTGAAATCTTTGGTGAGCTTCAACACAAACAGGAAGCTTACAAAGAGTGGAAACTTGGACAGATGACTAGGGAGGAGTATAAAAAACATTGCTTGAGCATGCAGGGGTGTAATCAGGAAGGCCAAGGCACAATTGGAGTTGCAGCTAGCAAGGGATGTGAAGGGTAACGAAGGGTTTCTACAGGTATGTTAGCAACAAGAAGGTGGTCAGGGAAAGTGTGGGACCCTTACTGAATGGGGGAGGCAACTTAGTGACAGAGGATGTGGAAAAAGCTGAAGTACTCACTCAATGCTTTTTTTGCCTCGGTCTTCACAGACAAGGTCACCTCCCAGACTGCTGCACTGGACATCACAGTAGGGGGAAGAGGTGAGCAGCCCTCAGTGGTGAAAGAACAGGTTAAGGACTATTTAGAAAAACTGGATATAGACAAGTCAATGGGGCCGGATGCAATGCATCCAACGGTGCTGAGGGAGTTGGCTGATGTGATTCCAGAGCCATTGGCTTTGAAAACTCTTGGTGATCGAGGGAGGTCCCGGATGATTGGAAAAAGGCAAATATAGTGCCCATCTTTAAAAAAAGGGAAGAAGGAGAATCTGGGGAACTACAGACTGGTCAGTCTCACCTCGGTCCCCGGAAAAATCATGGAGAAGGTCCTCAAGGAATCCATTTTGAAGAACTTGGAGAGGAAGGTGATCAGGAACAGTCAACAGGGATTCACCAAGGGCAAGTCATGCCTGACCAACCTGATTGCCTTCTATGATGAGATAACTGGCTCTGTGGATATGGGGAAAGTGGTGGATGTGATATACCTTGACTTTAGCAAAGCTTTTGATACGGTCTCCCACAGTATTCTTGCCAGCAAGTTAAAGTAGTATGGATTGGATGAATGGACTGTAAGGTGGATAGAAAGCTGGTTAGATCGTCAGGCTCAATGGGTAGCGATCAACGGTTCAATGTCCAGTTGGCAGCCAGTATCAAGCGGAGTGCCCCAGGGGTCGGTCCTGGGGCCGGTTTTGTTCAACAGTTTCATTAATGATCTGGATGATGGGATGGATTGCACCCTCAGCAAGTTCGCGGATGACACTAAGCGGGGGGAGAGGTAGATATGCTGGAGAGTAGGGATAGGGTCCAGAGTGATGTAGACAAATTGGAGGATTGGGCCAAAAGAAATCTCATGAGGTTCAACAAGGACAAGTGCAGAGTCCTGCACTTAGGATGGAAGAATCCCATGCATCGCTACAGGCTGGGGACCAACTATTTAAGCAGCAGTTCTGCAGAAAAGGACCTGAGGATTACAGCGGACGAGAAGCTGGATATGAGTCAACAGTTGCCCTTATTGCCAAGAAGGCTAACGGCATATTGGGCTGCATTAGTAGGAGCACTGGCAGCAGATTGAGGGAAGTGATTATTCCCCTCTATTCGGCACTGGTGAGACCACATCTGGAGTATTGCATCCAGTTTTGGGCCCCCCACTACAGAAAGGATGTGGACAAACTGGAGAGAGTCCAGCGGAGGGCAATGAAAATGATTAAGGGGCTGGGGCACATGACTGACAAGGAGAGGCTGAGGGAACTGGGCTTATTTAGTCTGCAGAAGAGAAGAGTGAGGGGGGATTTGATAGCAGCCTTCAACTACCCAAAGGGGGGTTCCAAAGAGGATGGAGCTCGGCTGTTCTCAGTGGTGGCAGATGACAGAATAAGTAGCAATGGTCTCAAATTGCAGTGGAAAAGGTCTAGATTGGATATTAGGAAACACTATTTCACTAGAAGGGTGGTGAAGCACTGGAATGGGTTACCTAGGGAGGTGGTGGAATCTCCTTCCTTAGAGGTTTTTAAGGCCCAGCTTGACAAAGCCTTGGCTGGGATGATTTAGTTGGGGATTGGTCCTGCTTTGAGCAGGGGGTTGGACTAGATAATCTCCGGAGGTCTTTTCCAACCCTAATCTTCTATGATTCTGGGTGAATCATCACTTGGTTTGGTGGTCTATTACAGACCAATTTTTAAGTTCTCAGCCATTTTGACTTTATGAAATTACACCTGTGCAGCGTACAGCCACCATAAGGTGTGTATCTATGCCATGCCAAGAGTCCTAGACCACTATGACATCAGAGGTCATGCAACATAGAAAATGATGAGGTCTAAATTAGCTGTTATCACTCAAGAAAAAAAGATTTTGGAGTCATCGTGGATAGTTCTCTGAAAACTTCCATTTAATATGCAGCAGCAGTCAAAAAATCCTAACAAAACATTAGGAACCACTAGGAGAGGGACAGATAATAAGACACAAAATAGCATAATGCCACTATATAAATCCATGGTACACCCACAATTTAAATACTGTGTGCAGTTCTGGTCACCCCATCTAAAAAATGATACATTAGCATTGGAAAAAGTACAAAGATCAGCAACAAAAATGATTAAAGGTATGGAACAGCTTCCGTATGAGGAACGATTAAAAAGGCTGGGACTGTTCAACTTGGAAAAGAGGGGGGATATGATAGAGGTCTATAAACTCATTACTAGCATGGAGACAGTGAATAAAGAAGTGTTATTTACCCCTTCTCATAACACATGAACCAGCGATCACATGATGAAATTAACAGGCAGTAGGTTTAAATCAAACATAAGGAAGTACTTTGTCACACAATGCAGAGCCAACATGTGGCATTCGTTGCCGGGGATACTGTGAAGGACAAAAGTATAACTGGGTTCAAAAAAGAATTAGGTAAGTTAATGGAGGATAGGTCCACCACAGTGGCTATTAGCCAAGATGGTCAGGGATGTGACCACATGTTTTGGGTGTCCCAAAACCTCTGACAGCGAGAAGATGGGACCGGATGCCTAGGGATGAGTCACTCGATAAATTGAGCTGTTCTGTTCCCTCCCTTTGAATCATCTGGGCCCAGACACTGTCGGAAGACAAGATGCTGGACTAGATGGACCATTGGTCCCACCCTCACTCTACCACTAATTTATATGCAACAATTTTGTTAGTTGTACGAGGGAGACTTGCATAGATGCTGGATTAACCGGCTCAACTGCCACACTCATATGCCCATCTGCCACCCACACAAATCAACATAAAACTCCCAACACAACTACCCCTTCCCAGATACAACCACGCACACAAACACCGCAACCAACTTACACAATAATTCCAAATACGTATAGCCTTGACTACTGCACACACCCCTCATTCGCCACCAGCACAAATCCACACAACTCTTTCAGCACAATACAATCCACATACAAAATCAACACAATCACCCATAGAACCAGCAAACAGAATAACCCCAAACATCACTCTCAACCCTAGAATGTCTGAGTCAGTGTGAAGCAATGGAAACAGCTACCAATATGACTGAGAGCTCTTTTTGTTCAGAATATCATGAGGTTCAAAGATCACTGCAATTCATAGTCTGTTACTGACCAATTTTTAAGTTCCCAACCATTTTCGGCTCTGACCTTTTTTTTTTTAAACCAATATGACTTCACCGATCACACCCCTGTAACTGCACAGGCTTTCAGCAACTAGTATGTCTTCGTAATTTATCTGCGATGCTTGGGCATTCTACCCAGGGATGCTCAGGAAAATTAAGCTCAATTAACTGAAGAAGGTGGGAATTGAAAGCATATTGAAACGTTGTGTGGACTCTCATGGTGAGAAGTAATATGGACTCAGTTCCCTTTAAACTCAGCCTGAGAGTCCACACGGCTTTAATGTACTTTAAATTCACAACATCAATTAATTTGGCTTAACTTTCTTGCATGTTGCTGTGTAGACATGCCATTCAGGTATATAACACTGTTTATACTGAGAACAAAGTTAACCAGTATTTTCTGGACACACTTGCCCCTATATTTTCCTAGGTTTTTCTCTGATCCTGTATTTTTTCCTATTGGTGATCATTCTTCTTGCTACATCATCCTTGATTGGTTTAATCTCCTGTGGAGCACAGTACATACTAAGTTCATATACAAATAAAAAATGAACGAGTAGGATGCTTCCAATATAGGCTGAAACAATAGATTTGAAAAGGAATGTGATCCAAAAAAAAATAGGGGTTCAGTGTTTCAGATTTTGTGCTTTTTAGCTTAACAGCATTAAAAAATTTAAAGTGAATTCTGGGAATAATGTCCAGAGCAAATTTGAGAAACACATTACATTTGCAGTTTTCATTATGAAACAGAGCACAATTTTGAGTTCTTACTCTGTACCATGTAGCCAGACACATGTTAAAATGAATGCAATCCATGTCCATTTCTGGCAGAAATCACGTCAATTTTAAAACATTATATTATATATATTATTTCTCCTCTATGTTGCATGTGTCATTACTGAAATGACTGTGCATCTGAAGAAGTGAGGTTCTTACCCACGAAAGCTTATGCTGTTAGTCTTAAAGGTGCCACAGGACCCTCTGTTGCTTTGTGCTTTTAAATGTTATCTACTGTCAATCAATGTTTAGGTCTTCATGTCAGAACCTAAATAACTTTTTAAAATGTGTATCACATGGCAGTGTATACCTTGCCCAGGAATGATTACATTCATTTATTTTATTCTGGTGCAAAGAATTAGTAATAACGTCTGAAATTTCAAGGCAGTTTTAATCTGGATACACTATTTTTCCTCCAGAAAAATTCATGTAATTGACACCAAGGGGTCTTTTTGGTCCTCATGTGTTGCATAATTATTTGTGAATTGAAAAATTTTGATATCCTCAGACACTACAGTTTATTAAATCCTGTTCACCTGCTCATGAAGACTCCTGACAGCATGCAGAGTAAACATTATTTGTTTAACCTTACATTAAACTGCAATGCAGAAATATAGGGTAAGCTATCTTTATCCATAAACCCAGTCTCATTATCATTTCTAGCTTAAATCGGAGAGAATCCCCTTGTTGGAAGAGCATATTTAATACTCCTCTGAACTCCAAAAGCTAGAGTTCTCGGTCCCCTTCTAAAACTACATTACCTTAAAGTCAACATGAGACTAATCAACCCAAGAGTGAGTATCTACTTTTAGTTAGGTACTTTACACAAAAAACTCATGACTGATAACAACTATCCACATAATTAACAGCTTCCTTTCTAGTCGGAAAAACTGGCTTTGTAAAGTATTTGAGAAATGTGAAGCTTCCATTTATTGTTCTTAAATATCCAACATTGTTCAAAGAAAACCCAACAGCAACAATTTTTTTCCTCCCCAAATTTCCTGCTATAAACACTTCAGCGTTTTCAAACACTGTAAAACTCCATTCTTAACTGAATGATTTCCCCACACACAGGTTTTTTCTCTTATTTCAAGGATTTTTTTTAAATTTAAGTCTGTAGGCAAATATATTGCCACAGATGACTTTACAAATTAAGAATGGCTTAAGCATTTCTTTCTAGTTCTCTTTACAGCAGTCACAAATCTGTTTTCTACAGTAAGCAAATAAAACTGGTTAAAGTCCTCACATCCAAATGACATGTTTTGAATGTTAGTTTGTAAAATCAGAAGAATTTTTCATATGGTTTATAGTCATTTACATCTTATATTCTTTATGTCTACTGAATTATAAACTGGACATTTAATATCTAAACTTAAGCAGCTGAGTTCTTCCTTTTACAACTTCAATTCAAAGAAAATATCTTACCTCCAGAAATCTGTACTAATCTCTACAGAGCCTCTCAACCAATTGTCCTCTCCAAAGTTTCTTGCGTTTTCTACACAGAGGAACTGAAGGCTGTGAGTAACGTTCTACTAAAATGCAGACATACTGAAGGTTTTTTATAATCTAGATGGGCTCGTTATATTGTATAACTATTTTCTCCAATCAGAATCACTATTTACATTACACAACAGCTAAAAATACAGGAAGACACCACATGGTCACAAGCTGTTACTACATGCCTCTGACATAACTAGAAAATTTAAGTAAATGCACAGTAAGTCACTTCATGAGTAATAGCATAATGCATACAAATCAAATTAAACCAATGGCGTGGAGGTGGTTTAGACATGATAAACTGTTGTATACATGCTGGAATATTATAGGCAGAAAATCCAGTGGAACACAGTCAAAATCCTCAAACTGAGCAGGACAACTATTTAAATGCCTGATTTTATAAAAGCTATAATCGTGCACTCCCCACCCATCCTACCCCCGTTTCCAGTATTAACTATTGTTAATATTGATGTTATTATACTGTTAGTTACATGGTTTGTAGGACAAAACACTGGAGAACGCACTCACACAGTATACAAAGGAAGGGGGAGACATGAACACATGCTGCGTGACTGCTATGAAAATATTTTTATAGCTATTACCTTAAATCAATAAAAAAAACTAATGAACTCAAATCTTGTCTGACAGCACAAAATTTAGTCAGTAAAATTTGATGTTTGAGTGCCTATGATGGGGAAGGGGGATTGAAAACAGGAGAATTGTAACAGAAAATAAAATTAGGTCCTAATTTTAAAAGATGCTTTTAAAATTGTTTCTTTATTGTAGTTTACTAAATGTCCTATGTATATTAACACTTTGCATTTCTACAAAAAATGTAATCCAAAGAGGTAAGTCCTTTCCAAAGACATGTATGCATTATACATTTTAACAGATGGAGAAACTGAGGCCAAGTAAATGGCTAGCCGAAAGTCACCAAGTATGTCAAGTATAGAACCCTGAAATACTACCTTCTAATTTCTATCTGAAACTACACTGCAAACTAGGCAGCCACATTATGTAAGTTCTGAAGCTTAGTTTTATAAACCAGTTTAATCACAAATATCATCAACAAACATTACAACAAATGAAGGCAAAGTATTGGAACACAACATGATTTGCACTGAATGCTTACCTTTGCTAAAGCTGTTGGTGGCTAAAGACTGGCTTTCTCCTATTCCTTCTTAGTAAACAACAAGTAAAAGCTTCTCTCTATAATGATTTCAGTGTGAACAGGAATTGTGTACCCTTTATTTCAGTGGATTTTTTTTTTTTTTTTTTTAAAGAAAGGTAAAATAGGAACAATTAGCCTTGTCTCAGGTGCTGAGCATTCACAGATTTAACTGTGGTCAATTGGAGCAACAGGTACTCAACACCTCCAGAAAATAAGTTTTGTTGGCTTTCTGTTAAAAAACAGCTTTAAAATTGCCAAACATTTGTACTGCTCACAAATTGGAGAGAGCTAGATGGCACTATTGCTTTGTTTTTCAGCTCTTAAAAATCTGGGTTCAAAAACACACACATACACATACGCCATTGGTTTCTCTGTCCACTTACAAAACAGAGGCATTCAGTCAAAGGATAAACAAATATTGCAAAATATTCTATTCAGATACCAATATCTGCTATTAGACATATACTGGTCAAAATATCTGGAAATTTACTGAGCGCCCATCCTAACTTAAGATAGATTATACCAAGACCCCCTTACCTGATCACTGTATTCACAGTTCTGACCAAACTCTTCCTTAAAGTAAAAAAATCAAAAAAAAAAAAAAAAAAAAAAAAAAACCCTGCCTCATTTACAAGTAAAGCAGAATAGCTCCAAATCCTGGGTATCTTTTCCTCCAGCTTTGCCTTGTCTTATGGTAACATGCACTTAACTTACACGCCTCCATGTTACATACTCAAAAGCAGAGGTTTGCTAACTTGGATTCCACTGAATCCTGTTTATATATGCTGCATTTCACATGTTCAATGAGCAATGTGGGCCTACTGCTCAATAATTGTTCCTGCAAACACTACATTTCAAGAGTAAGGACAAATATCTCCCCCCCCCCCCCCAATCTATCACATTCCCCAGAAAAATTGTTACTTTTTATTTAGGTATGGCATGACAATACATTTGCATGTGCCTTTTATTTAGGTGTGAAATGCCAATTAATTGCATGATCATGAATGCCAAGAAAGCAGGATAACATGGCCCAATGCATGCCAACTCTTCCCAATCAAATCACTCTTTTTGATCTTTCATACATCTGTTATCTTGTAACACAAGACTGAATAAGAAAGTGATTCCAATGCTATTACAAAACTTATCTTCAAAATCTGTTTTAAAAGAACAGAAGTGCCACATTTGTTAGCTAATGTTCAAATGCTTGAGGCTGCCCTTATTAGAGCAGGATTTTTCAACGAAGTAGTAGGTCCCTTGGCAAGGAAATCATATAGGGGACACATCAGATTCATCAAGGCAAGATGAGTCTCTCTAGCATGTATCAATTATTGTGGAGGGTTATCATCGAATTATTGTGGAGGGTTATCATCTAATTTAACAGTGTTCTCCCCAAAACAGGGTCACAATGGAAGGCTTGAAGTTTCTTCCAACCATCAAATTATATAGCATATCCATATATGAACATCCTCCCTTTGAAGCACTCCTAAAATAACCAGAGAACAAGCAAAGCAATTGTACAGGAAAGTAGCATTACATATTAACAGAATAAATAGACCTAAATCTCATTACTATTTAAAGAGCTGAAAACAAACAAGTTTTATCTTGCAGACATATTTATAAATGTTTAGAGATTTCAGATTTTAACTGCAGGTACAGTAAAGCACAGCCTTCGGTGGTAAAATGTACTCTAAATTCAGAGAAATTACTACAAGACCTTGAATGCCAGTATCATCTTGCTTACAAAAGCATTTAAGATGCATCCCTTTAATATGAAAGCACTTTGGGCTCCTACACTTAATGCTTTGTAAATGACATACAGAGGGCTACATCTGACTAGTGAAATTGTTCTGAAATCCTGCCATTTGACTTCAATGCACGATCCTGGATACTTGGCACTGTTACATGTTTGCTCCTTACAAAACCCGACTAGTTAAAATCTAGGTCTTTCCGTTGTAACAGAAAGGATGTCCACTGCTATCCTATCATAGTGACATAACTGGGATTTCATTTTCTGGTTTGAAAGCGTACTGTTAATGCCTGACTTTTTATTTGTATCCTAAATCTGATTACAGGGCATATTACTATGGAACATTTCTTAGAACTTTTCCTGCATCTGTATGTTTTTACATATTAAAATCAAAGGATAAAATACTCAGTTAAAAAAAAATAGTCAAGAGGGAGTTATATTTTTAAATATATGCTCATTACTCAAGAAGAAAGCACATTGAATACATTGTGGTTTTCAGGACCAAGTGTCAGAGATCACTTTCAAATATTTGAAAAAAGTTTCCCTTCCATATACAGGGCCATGAGCTTTGTGGGCACAGCTGTTCCCCCACAAAATACGGTAAGATGGCAGCCAGTGATCTACTGTTCTTTTTATTAGATCAGCAATCTTTGACATTGATCACATACCTCTTTACTGGACCTCCATTTACATTCACAAATCATTCTTAATGGTGGATCAACCGCCAGAGATTATCTTTACAACTAAACTTGGATTGGCACAATAGTAAATATATGGTTCAATGTTCAATAAGGGTTAACTTGATGTTGTTGATTTCAATGCCAATGTCAGCTTTAACTATTACATTCAAGTTTCAGGGAGCACCTGGGTTTCTTGCTACTGAGGATTGTCAATACTTCTTTCTGCCACACACACTAAAACATGCACAGCCACAACTCAAAGAAACAACTTACATTGCAACAGACCACATACCGACTGCTGAGTATCTAATCTGCTATTAAGCAAAGTGACCAAGTACTCTCCAACTATACCTGATGTCTGCCAGTATCTTGGACCCTTCACAGTCAGGCTTCACAACAGGATACAGCACAAAAATGGTGCTAACTCCGCTCAGGGGGTGATCTGCTAGCCACAGACAGGCAAAAATCCACACTCATTCTATGGGATTGCTCTGCAGAACCCAATGCCACAAATCACAGGATGCTACTGACACACTTTAAGAAACCTAGACCGGTCTACACTTAAAACATTTGCCAGTATAGTAACATTGGTTAAGGGTGTGATTTTTAAGGACACTTTTTTATATCAGCAAAAGCCATAGTTGAGAGGCAGTTATACCAGCAAACAACTGCTTTTGCCAGTATAAACCACATTTATACTAGACTTCCACAGTGAGATGATGGCAAGCTGTGCACAAAACAAGACAGAATTCTATTTTTTAGCTGAAGTTATTCTCTATTTTTATACAAACAAAAGCAACTCCAAATTCATACATTCTTGAACTCCACATGCTGTTTGCACATATGCTTAGGAAAAACTCCTGCACTAAATGCTAACTGAACAAGCAGAATAATCTAGCCACAAAGGTGAAATGGCGTTAGGGGAAGGAGATATGTGCATAAGCCTGCCTCTGCTCAATCTTCACTTCAAATACTGTTATCTCCTTCAGGACTCAGTAAGCAAGTGATACGTACAAAAGTTATTCAAGTACTCCCTAGCTGCTGCAGTAACCTTAACACACCTACTTTCATCTGAAATTAAATATTCCCATCAATCTTCAAAGCATGGCCACAAGCCCATCTCAAATTTCTCACTTTCTCACTTTCTTTCCAATAATGCAGTTGGTAGAGTAATGCCCTTCTGATCTGGTGACTATACATTCCTTTAGGATTATTTCAAGGAAGCTTTTCTAGGAATAGTCAGCAAATGTATGCTCATTTTTATGTAAAGGAATTGTTAGGTTTCAAGTGTGATGTACTCAGTTCTTTCAATTACCCATTTTCCTCAATCTAGCTCTTACCCCACTGTAGAAGTTTTTAGCTAACTGCACACCCAGTAAGTACAGTGGATGCTGCAAGGTTTAGCCCCCTGTACTACCTGGCTCAACGTCTCACCGTGGGCAACTGGCAGTGCTACGAGTTAATGCGACCGTGTTTGCCATCTAGTACTGAGAGTGGTGGTTGTCATTGGGAAAAGAGTAGCAGCAGAGCAAAGGAAGAGAGACATTTTCATAGATAATAAGGCCAAAAAGGACCATTGTGATCATCTTGCGCAGAGGTGGGCAAACTACGTCCCGTGGGACCATCCTTCCCGGCCCCCGAGCTCCTGGCCCGGGAGGCTAGCCCCAGCCCCTCCCCCGCTGTCCCCCGTCCCCCGCAGCCTCAGCTCGCTTGCTCCGCCGCTGGCGCAATGCTCTGGGCTGTGAGCTCCTGGGGCAGCGCAGCTGCAGAGCCCGGCCTGACCCGGTCTCTGTGCTGCGCGGTGGTGGCGGCGGCGTGGCCCGGCTCCAGCCGGGCGGCACGGCTGTAGCAACGCCAGCCACCGGTGCTCCAGGCAGCATGGTAAGGGGGCAGGGAGCAGGGGGGGTTGGATAGAGGGCAGGGGAGTTCGGGATGGTGGTCGGGGGCAGGAGTGTAGATAGGGGTCAGGGCGGTAACAGAGGGTTGAATGGGGGCAGGGGTCCTGGGGGGGCAGTCAGGGAGGGGGGGGTTGGATGGGGTGGCAGGGGCAGGGGTTCCGGGGGCGGTCAGGGGACAGGGAACAGGGGGTGTTGGATGGGGCAGGGGTCGCTGTCAGGGAACAGGGGGTGTTGGATGGGGCAGGAGTCCCAGGGCGCAGATAGGAGGTTGGGGCCACGACCTCCTCCCCTAACCAGCCCTCCATACAATTTACGAAACCCGATGCGGCCCTCAGCCCAAAAAGTTTGCCTGCCCCTGATCTAGCGTGATTTACTGCATAATACAGGCCATAGTATTTCCCTGAATTAATTCCTGTTTGAACTACAGCCCATATTTTAGGGGGGGGAAATCCAGTCTTGATTTTACCATTTCCAGTGGTGGAGAAACCACCACAAACCTTGGAGACAATGAGGAGACAAAAAGTGTGTAGTGGGAGGAGATGAAAGGGGAGAAAACACACAAAATTATTCCATCAAGATAGAATCCCTTTTTAGAGATGAAGTACGTCTAGAAAACTTTATTCTGGCATCAGGAAGAGTCAGAGGTGATAAGGGAAGGCTGACTCAGATGACCTACAGAAAAGAAAAAAGCATACAGAGCCTTTAAAGATCTAATACCTATGTCCCATCACTAGCGGGGAAAACTACTATTGATGACCTTTCTATATAAAAATCTGTTTCCTTCACTATAAGGCAATACACAATATCATTTTAATGATTCGGAGAGTCACAATATCCTGAAGTTAGCAGAATGCACTATTCCTTATAGTAGGGCCCTTCATTTTTGGTTTTTATTTTATTTAAAATTACCCAGGAAATTATCAGTATTTATTACTACAACAAAAACAGGTGAAAATCAGTGCAAAACATATTAGTAATTTTTCTGGATAAATATCGGGGTTTATTTTGGTGGACGGAAGGACAAGAGAAAAGTATTCAGTATATTAATGCTTTGATGAACAGAATTCAATGTGGTTTTTTAAATAGACCTGAATTGAGTTTTCCTCTCCTTAAACAACTAAAACCAATATGTTTTCCAGCCTAGTTCTTTTTTTCTTTGTTCGACATTTCAAAGAATAAAGGCAAGTTGATCTGGCACAAACTAGAGAAGGGACAAGATTGAACACCGCAGATCCCAAAGTGAGAGGACCCTCCAGGTTGAAGAGCAATTGCCCCAAACAATCTACTTGGATCTCTTAGTAAGCTTAGTATAAACTATTGTATTTTTTGTGCATCAGCGTTTGTTTATGTTTTTTATGCTTGCACTACTCTAAGAAATATTTACTTTCCTTTGTTCATAAACATTTTATTCACAGATACTGGTGTCAAACGAGGTTGCATTGCTTTATCTCCTGTTTGGTGTTGCCACTGACTTCATTACGAGGAAGTGTAGATGGATTCAACACAGGCATCCATGGCTTAACAAAAGTACATAAGAACATCTAAGTTTTGCTAGTAAGTTTATAAGCATGTGATCGCTTGAAAGAGCTGTGGAGTAGCTTGTAGCTAAGGGTAATAACAATAGCCTCTGAAGAGAAAGCAAAGTGCAGAGGAGGCCTGGCTTGCTGGGGAACTCAGTGTAGACAGGGAACTGTGCAGCCTGGAAAAACTCAAGTCAGGAAGGTCTCTGTGCAAGAGAGGTGACAGTTAGGGATCTGGGAACCTACAGTGGCTGCCCTTGCTAAACCATGGAAGGGGTACAAGGCACAGTTGCCTTCAACTGTGACATCTACTACAAACAATTACAGGGAAGGACCAGGAACTGAAAAAATTCCAAGAAGGAAGCAATTCAGAAAGATTTAACAGTCATCAGCAGTACTAAGGATAAGAAAAGTTTCTATTTCAAAAGGGCTTAGATTTTAAGAGCATATGGAAAGTCCAGTGAAATTAGTGGCATAAATTCTATTTCACTAATGCTATCCATTCAATACTCACTATTCTGTCTACAAGGATGAGCATGCATTACAGAGAGCACCTGCCAGCAATCTACCAAAACAAACTGATATACTGGGCCAGTGACACAGAGCCGAGGCAAGTCTCACAGCTTCCTACAGGAACACTGAAGGTCTCAGACAGTTCTACCAGAATGCATACTAACACCTGAAATGCCACATCTTTACTGACAACCTCTAGTATATTAGGGATTGTAGCGGGGTGGACACCCGCTCCTGCCTGGGAAGGGTTAAAGCCAGCCCTGCAGAGGGCTGGGGGAAAAGCTACCTTGGCTGATTGGGGAAGTAGCCAGAGCTGGGCCACACCCTAATCAGGCCTCAGCTGGCCCTATATAAAAAGGCTGTGAGGCAGAGGCCAACCAGTCTCTCTCTACATTCAGAAAGAGAAGGGCCTGGCTACAAGGAACTAGAGCAGAGTACCTGAGTGGAGCAGGGCTGGGGAAAGGCAGAGGAGCTGGGGAGCTCCAGCCTGGAAAGCCCTGGGCTGTGGCCTAGTATTAGGCCAAGGGGTACTGGGGGTTGCAGAGGGCAACCCAGGTGTAGGCCAAGGCAGCAGGTCCAAACCCTCCTTGCCAGTGATGAGTACGCTGATACTGCAGTCTGCCCCAGGCATGGGGCTAGATGATGACTGGCAGTAGCCTTACACTGAGGCAAGGTGGGGTTAGTGGGTGGGGGTTCCCCTGGGAGGGGAGACCCAGAGCAAGGGGTACCAGGGTCATGGGAGCCAGTAGAGGACAAGGCAGATCACTGGCCTGCAGAAGGTGCTCCAGGCTGGATTGAGCTGATTCCCCGGAGTAACCAGCAGGAGGTGCCGCAGGGGTGAGTCCAACCTCTTACAGGGATTAATTCATGTTTATTAAGGGCTTTGAAAATCTAAACCCCCTTTTCCAAGAGGTGGTGATAACAACCATAAATTGCACTGGCATGTTCTTCCAAACAATCACACAGGCCTGTTTTAAAAACGATGTCCAAGTGGAAACCAAGTTTGCCCTCCAGCACTAAACTATGGCTTTCAAAGAACCCAATAAACTGTTAGTCTGTTTGTGTGTTTTACTCCAGTAACAGTTCTTACTCGGAGTTTCTGAAAGCAAGATTAGAATCTGAAAGCAAACAGTATTAAAAAGCTAAAATTAACATGCTAATTTCAAACTGTCTCAATTGCAGAGAAAGGAGGATGGTTATGTCAGAAGATGACTTTTTAATGCAAATGTTTGCAATAAATACATTGATAAATCTCTTTCCACAGGTTCATCACAGAAAAGCAGCTTGTGTTATACAACAAGGAAAGTCTCCAGAAAACATTAAAAACAGAACAAGAAACAGGATTTACCCAAGTTATGTTAGTTTTACTATTGGTGACTAATCATGAGGACAAACCCAGTGATTTACGGTCACTAACTGGACATGGAGCATCTTAACTATTTTTTTTAGGGGCTAGATCAGCAAAGGAGACTTTGAGCATTTTAACACCTAACTTTTAGGTGCCCTACTGCCTAGTGAGACTTACAACCCTTAGTTAAGTGCCCAGGCTTCCTATACAATGCATAGGGGAAGTTAAGCACCTAAGAATAGAGCCACAAAAACCACTGAGCTGAGCAGGAAGTGCCCTAAGACCTAACCCTCAAAAGGTCGTAGATGCCTAAGTTTGGGAGTCAGAAACATGAACCCTCTCCTGAAGTTAGATGTCTAAGCCCTTTCTCACAAAAAGGAGTTAGTAGTATCTTTATAACCTTTAGCCCAGTGTTTAGGATACTCAACCAGGATGTGGAAGACCCATGTTCAGTTCCATTCTCTGCCTGATTGTGGAGCAGAGACTTGAACTTGGATCTCCCCACTCAAGAGAATGCTGTAACCACTGGGCTATGGGTGCATGCTGGGCAGATCTCTCAGGCTCTCCTGTTGAAACTGTTCCTCTGTGTATAAATAATTAAATATGCATTAAAGCACTTGGCTCTCTTCTCCTAGGTGAGCGTGCTAACCACTGGACTAAAGGGGGAATGCAACACTATTTTTTCCTCGTGTTGTTTTGTGCAGCACCCATTCTGGTAGGCAGTTCCTGACACCACCTACTAGATGGAGCCCCGCAGGTGAGATAGGCAAGGCAATGTCTTGTTTGAGGATCTTAGCTGTGAGCTAGGTACCTAGACAGAGGCAGCTGTGTGCATGCCCAGCTACAGATTTAAGCACTAGGGACTTTAGGCACCTACAGAGATAGATGGCAGCTGACTAGGGGATTAAGGTGGCTAAATGGCAGTTAGGTATCTAAATCCCTTTATAGGTCCTGCCCCAGATAGTTTCTCATCCCAGAGCAACACATTAACTCCTATTATTAATGCTTTTTAAATTATCTGAGCACTCCTCACTCTTGCCCATACACTGAAAGATTTATGTAATGCTGCACTTTATTTCAACATATTACAGCAACTATCTAGTAGTTTATCACTTTCACAACGGAACAAGTTTGAAAAGATTGTTTACACAGACTGGCACATGTTCAACTAGTCCTGCTCATTATTCCCCTTGCTATTGTTTGAGATATGTTTAGATAAAAGGTATTATTCAATCATCCAGCTTCACCTCCTCACCATTCTCTGTTTGTGAAGCCAGTTTGCTGCTTTGGAAATTAATGCAACATTACAAATTTAGCATTGCTACTTCACTGGGGAAACAAATACGAAAAGGAGATGGGCAGTAACAAGACCTTGCTTAAACACAACTGATAGTTAGTCTATACAGCAAGTAAAATGATTAACATTGGTACAGCAAGGTGTGATTTACCACAATGGGTTTGAAATTTTTCCTCAGTATAGAAGTCTTTAAGTAAGAAAAGATTTAGAACACATTTAAGTCCCACATGGACTGAGAATTTTTTTTTTTACCAATTCACCAACCAATGTAAATGAGAAGATAATAGAAATGGAAATGTTTCATTTCTATGTTGGTCATCAAGGAATGTCACAAAGGAAAATTAGAATAGGTCGACAGTGGTTCAAACAGCTACAAAGATATTTTTACCATCTTGAGTAAAACCTTGAAACAAAATTTATCCTTACAACAAGACTACCCTTTTAAGACCTTACTTTAGGCCATGTATTTAAATTGGTTAAATGAATAAATTTTCTGTCTTTTGTAACCTTTTGACAGGCTAGCAATTTATTCTTTTACCATGTATTAAAGTTAAAAGGCTTTTATGATGCTTCTGTACATAATTTGGCTTGGCACATTTTAGTAACTAGAGTTATATGCATAACACAATGAAGTGTTAACCTCACTTAATTGGCATTACTTAATGTCCATATGCCTTGAACCTTTTCTTAAATGCAGTAACTCTCCCTGTTTACTATTTGGAGTAAAACTCCTTTCTTATATATTCTTCCTTCAACAGACAACTTCTTAATTGAATAATTAAGGCAAGACGAGATCAGTGTAGATATCCTCTTTTTAAAGATACCCACATGCTGTGATGTCTCCACAACCAATCTATTACCTGCCATTCAACAAGGCATTGGTTGTTGCAACAGCTTACAGAATAAAAATGGTAATTATACTTAATATAGCGGATGCATTGTTCTAAGGACAAAGACTGAGCATATTCAGAAAGTACTGAGTGGACTATGAAAGCATTTGTTAACTGGTGTGCAGAAGTTGAGCTAACATATGTCCAAAAGATCTTGCTGAAAATAGCGAAAGTCCAAGGATTTAGACAATTCTATGGTCTTAGGCTCATCTAACTGTAGGAAACAAACCCGCTGCTGACAATCATCAATAAGTTCCCCTGAAATTATGTTTAAAATTGTTTAATTGCTAGTATTGCTTGGT
This sequence comes from Emys orbicularis, assembly GCF_028017835.1. Lineage (NCBI taxonomy): Eukaryota > Metazoa > Chordata > Testudines > Emydidae > Emys > Emys orbicularis. The sequence goes on from NC_088684.1 coordinate 140,351,030, forward strand.
TTAACTGAGTCCCAGGCCTGGTCAACACTTACAATTTACATTGGCATTGCTACATCTGCTAGAAGTATGAGCTAATGGCTGGAAGCTGAAGCTAGACAAATTCTGACTGGAAATAAGGTGTCAATTTTGAACAGAGAGGGTAATTAACCATTGGAACAATTTACCAAGGTTGTGATGGATTCTCCATCTCTGGCAATTTTTAAATCAAGATGGGATGTTTTTCTAAAAGATATAATCTAGGAATTATTTTGGGGAAGTTCTCTCACTTGTGTTATACTAGGTCAAACTAAATGATCACAATGGTCAGTTCTGGCCTTGGAATCTAGGAATAGCTAAATGTGGTTCGGAGAAGTGGTATTACTATAACAGCAGAACTACTCCTTCTATCTGCCTATGCAGCATCTACATAAGGGGGCTACGCCAGTGTAGTTAGGCTGACATAACCACACTGACATGGGCTCTGTAATGTAGATATGGCCTTAATGACGCTTTCGGTAATGGTGCTGAAAATTGTTTTGTCCTACCATGCTTTGTCCTTTCCAACTAAACCATTGTCAGAATAGATTCAGAGGATATGACTACTCTGCAATTAAAAACCCATGGCTGGGCCAGGACAGCAGATTCGGATTCACGGGGCTTGGGCCAAGGGACTGTTTAATTGCGGAGTAGACGTTCCAGCTGCAGCTGGAGCCTGGGCTCTAGGACCCTGCAAGGTGGGATGGTCCTAGAGCCCAGGCCCCAGCCCAAGCTCAAAGGTCTACACAGCAATTAAACAGCACTGTAATCCGAGCCAGCAACAGGAGTCTAATTCAATGCAGACATACCCAGAGGAACCCACTGCTGAAATCTGTTGCCAGTGACTGTAGTGTTTCCTAGAGTAGAAGAGGCATCATAGAGAAATATTCTCTGTCAAGAGTAGTATCAGCTACCAACTCAAGAGATCATGCTGACTCTCCCCCATCTTCTCCCTTAGAGATCTATACAATCAAAACTGGGATGGATTTTACAAAAAACACAATGGAAATATACCAGTATGTTGGAAATACCATGACCCAGGTTTTACAGAGGGAGACTAGTATGTTGCTTCTATATTGCCTTTTATCCAAGGATTTGCAAACATCAAAGTCAGCTGACACAGCTGTGAGAAGATTATTACTGAGCATCTAGAAGCTCTAATCATGAACTAGGACCCCATTTTGCTAGGTAATGGACTATACCAAGTCAAGTTCTTCATTATTGTACAAGTTTTCCAGCTTCTTGATTTAAAAAAAAAATGAAAATTGGGCTAGCTAGATTAAATAGTCAAATACATTTGTGACTGGCTCTACAATAAAACACAAACCCCAAAATACTTGGAAAAAACAAAAGATGTCCCTCCAACTGCATCTGTTAAATTTTTTAAATGTATAAAATTCCAAGAGTAAATTGGAGTAAGTAAACTAATAATATGAACATATTTGGGGTAAATATCGGGTTAGTAAAACCACTGTCTGGTAGCCTGAATTTATAATACTACCAGCATGATCATATAGTACTTTATAAACAATTATATTCACACTAACACTGTGCAGTAGACAAACATTGTCCCCATTTAAAGATGTGGAAAGGGGCACAGAAGTTGTGACTAACTCACCGTCACACATCTTCAGAGCTTGATCCAACTGCTATTGAAGTCAATAGGAGTCTTTCAATGACTGTAGTGAGAGCTAGACCAAGCTGCTAGTCCATGCCATTAGCTGCTGATGATTAATCCCAACATGTTTTTTAAAAGGAGCAATCCTGTCCAAACTCAGGGCAAAGCGGTGCTCTACATCATATCAGTTAAAACACTTCAAAAGATGATGCCTTTACCTAGTATGCACATGGCTTCAGACATATTAAGATTCATGAGCTCCCAGTCTTGCATTTACCCTACTAGATCACAATGCCTCTCTGGTTAAACTGTTGACACGTACTTAATTCTGCATGTATTTCAACTGTCCAGAACATCTAACCTAAGTGAGAATGAAAAGTGACCTCCTGCTTCAGTTTCCTTGTAAATGTCACCAAACAGCAGAAGTAATGGAGTATTTGCCCAGCCTGCTTCCTTATGAATTCCTCCTTCAGTTCCCCTTCATGCACTTCTCACAAAGAAACCTGCCTTTTCAGCCTCTCATCTGAAGTGCTGGTTGTTTAAAGAATGACTAATCAGCTGGTCCTTGAATGAGGGACATGCAGCTTGCCTACCAAAAATAACTCATTCTGGCTTCAGAAAAAAATTTGCCACAACCTTATAGTCTCATCAAATAACTAGGATACCCTTGGTCTAAAAGACATTACAAGAGACTAGTCGTCAAATGGTCTGGGAACTGCAGGCAGAGCTTGGGTACAGTATCAGAAAGTCTTTGTCCCATCCCACCATCTGAAATGGTCTGCACAGGCAAGCATGTTGCCTTTGTTAAGTAGGACAGAAGCAGATACTGGAATCTCCATACAAAGGACCAGTTTCTCGATTTCGGCCTCATTTATCCTTTGTAACTTAACACAATAGGGATTCCAAGACTCAGATAACACAAAGCAGGCATCCCTTCCCACAAGAAAGGTAAAAGCCACAGCATGTTCAAATCCTATCACAATGCAGTCAGCTCTCAACTGCTATTTGACTTTATGGCATTTTAATTTTATTTAACATTTGCTAGAGAAACAAGAGAGAGTTGCTATTTTTGTAACGCAGCATTTTATTCCGAATTACAAGCTAGTAATAACTTCATAGAATGACAAGTGACAAAGCCATGACAAGCTATCAAGGTTGTAGGTTTGGGGCTTTTTTTGGAAAGCATTTATATGCTCATGAATATTGTAAGATTATTTTTTAAAGCTTAAATTCAATCAGCACCACAAAATAGAAAAACTTTGAAATGTATACTTAAAGGCACAGTATAGTATTCTAACTGATAATGCTAAACTAGTGACACCAAAAAGACCACCGAAAAACAATGATACTATGGTAGCCAAATAAGAGCCATGATCACAGATGTGTCTCAAAAGTGGGTTCAGTTTACATCTATAGTACTCTGCAAGTGTAACTTCAGGCCACACCTACTTGACCCAAAGCTCCTTTCAAAGATTTCCCATCATGGCCAATACCAGTTCAGCTCCACTAGCGTTAGCAACCTTGATAGCCCTGGCGTAGACAGGCCACCAGCATATTAACGGCCGCATCATCTAACTACGCTCTAGTGGGCATAGTGCTTCAAATACCAGCAGCAGCCTGTTTACGCTAGGGTACCCGCGTGTGCACAAAGACTAAAAGTTCTCTCTCCCCACTCCAACCTACTTTTAAATTTTACAGCTGATCACAGCAAGAGCAAGCACCCTGATAAGAGTTGAAATCACACTGAAGACATTTGCGTTGGGGGAGTGAGGGGGAGGGGACATTGCCAACAAGTCTAATGAGATATCAAGAGATGACAAGCAAACCAGAGTAGCCACAATGAAAATGTGCTAGTGCATTTTAAAGTACTAATGGGGCTCAAGCTTACTAAATGCATGTAGGCATAAGAATCTATTACATGTACTTAGGAGTGCAAGTATACAGAATCAAAAATTAGATATGGAGGAGACCTACTAAGTCAACTTGCTCATTCACCTGACAATACAGAATTGCTCTCTACAATACAGTCTCAAAATGTTTTATCCAGTCCACTTAAAATGACTCACGCAATAAGGTAGCTGACTTACAAATATATGCAACTAATAAATTTCAGGGATGCTCAGAACATTCCAAACCAGCCCTATGTGCAGTGTTAGATTTAAAACACCATCAGGGAAGAAGAAGAAAAAAATCAACCAACTTTTCCTTCAGTATTTATACCCATTTGACTCTATATACTTTGAGCCATTTTAATCTAAAAACAAACGTACTGTTCATGTTAGCAGGAGGTTACTGAAATCAGACCTCAATCCCCTTAATCACAAGGCAGATAAGAAGCAAACATTCCTTTACATCTAAAATATGATTAGTAATTGCACTCAAGAAACCCTATTTCAGCCATTATTTTTAACCAACATAAAACCTAGAAGTCTAATACAAGAATACAATTAAATGTCGTATTGCTGCTTAGACCTTTTCAAAAGCAGTTCTAACAGAACTACTCTTCCTGTATGCCCTTTTAAAAACCCTGGAATCATTCAGAGAGCTCATTTTCTCCGGCACTTCGACGTCACAAGCATTGGATCAAAACACCACTTGTACAGAAGGAGAAGGATATAATGTCCTCTACCACACACAAGATCAGATCCGGATCATTATGGTTGTACCTAACATCATCTATATACTGAAGGGCATATAGTGCATGTCCTCAACACTAACAGAATTGCTTTGTGTTTAAATTGTCTCAAACTTAATATTAACATGATTTTGAGAATGGATATCCATGTGCCTCACTGCCTGAAGTGGAGAGGTTAAGAACCTCTGAAATCTCCCCATTATTAAAGGGCAAAGGGCTGGAATGGACTTCACTCCCTCCTGAGTCAATTAGCACAGCTCTCTTAGACACATGGATAGGAAGGCCCTGAAGTAGCAGTACAAGCACTTCAGTGGAGCCCAAGACAGAGGGAAGGGTAGCTAGTTTAGCAGAGAAACAAGAAACTGGGAGGATCTAGGGAGAAGCCTGAAGGGAAGTTATGTTAAGCACAAACTGCAAGAAAGCAGCACAAAGGGGCTTGGAGATCTGAAGTGGCAAAGGAAAACAGCGGCCTGTCTGAAGGAGCAGACCTAGCTATTTTATACAGGGTCCCCAGGCAGAGCAGAGGGTGGGCCTGGGTTCCCCTACCAGCCTCTGAGGCATGCAAGCCCAGTGGAAGGAATATTGAGCCAAAAGGCAGGCTCAGGAATAGCCCAAGATGGGAGCAAAAGGCTCTCTTGTATTGGGGTGTTTTGTGAACTTTCAGTTGGACCCTTCTGCTATCACACCAGGACACTGAACTTTGCAACTTGGCTGAAGGGCTGGGCAACAGAAGACCCATTGAGAGATGGACTGCCTGAAAAAGATGCCGGAGACAAGGACCAGTCACAGCATTGCACCCTGCCACAACTGGGCGCTTCAGGTGGTGAGTCCACTATGTTACAGTGCAATTATAGTACAAACCTAGACGTTGGAAAAAAAGTGAGATTTCAAAATCCTGATCCCTTTTCCAAGGTGTGCTTTTTTTTTTTTTTTTTTTTTTTTTGGTTAAGCTAAACAAACATAGCTGAGAGTTGTCAATTTGGATTCACTTCTTCATAGTAAGTGATGAATTTGTTTTTATATATTTGTTTTATATCTAGAGGTCAAGATAGGTTCTTCATAAATTACAGTATTTGAAACACTCGGTACATAGAAATAACAGGAGTACTTGTGGCACCTTAGAGACTAACAAATTTATTAGAGCATAAGCTTTCGTGGGCTACAACCCATAGAAGAAAACCTAGAAGTCTAAACTTCATTTTTTGCCTCTTATAATCTGAAAATAGCTGACCACCCCCAGACTTTTTTCCACCTTCCAGACTAGAGTTACCATCAGTACACTACTAATCACGAGAAAATACGGTTTCTAATGGAAACATGCTCCACAATAATAATAGCAGTATTATAGGTTAGAGGAGAAAGGGATAAGTGAAAGCTTACAAGCAAAACATTTTAATGCAACAGAGCACAGCAAACAGATTTTGTTTTCAATTATTTAATTTATTCCTACCTTCCACTACAGCATGATGCACATCCCCTTACATAACCCGACTGTCAGTCTCCTCTACCTGCAGATTCTAAGCAAAAATAAAACATATTTTAATTATTGACATAGTGTTTCATAAGTGTTCACTCTTCGTAACTATAGTTAGGTGAGTACTGGATGGTAGTAACTGTTTCAGATATGTATGGACATAAAACAGGGAAATTCTTCCAGCTAACTACCCAAATTTCCCCAATCAGTTCCAACACATCTCTCAGTCAGATCGCATTCTGGTTTGTGCTATACCCTCAATGTAATTTACATGGCAGGCCCTAGAATACCTAAGAATGTCTTGAACATTCTTCTCCATAGCGCCTCAAGCTTGAAAATGAAATGCATGAGAAAAATGTGTTTGAAAAAAAAATCATCCTTAAAAAATGGCTCCCCAGTCATAGTATCTCTAAGGCCTTGGCTACAGAAAAGAGTAATAAGAATCTTGTCTACATGAGGGAAATTGACCAGAATAGCTATTGCAGAATAAACTATTCCATAATATCTCCTTGTGTAGACACTTCTGGAATAAAAGTCCAGAATAATAAAGTTACTTTTATTCTAAAACAGGATGTCCACCTAGGGAGCTATTCTGGAACAGTAATTCAAGTCAATTTCCCCTGAGCAGATAAGGCCTAAAAAAAGTTAATACTGTCTCAAATTAGATCATTATGGCAGGTTATCCACTATTTGTCAAAGAATCCATACTATTAAAAAAAAAAAAAAAAAAAGAGTTTTACCAGTTTAATTTAAACCCAAGTGACAAACTAAACCAAAGAAAGCTATTCTTATACCAGAGTAAGAGCCTCCACATGGAGGTTTCTACGACTGTGTCAATTACTGCTTTAGATTATGGGGGGGGGGAACCAAAACTTTCCCATGTAGGCAAAGCCAAGGAGAGAAAGTGACAAGCTGACTTGTTCTAATTATAACCCTTTGACATGGAAAACAAAACATTAACAAATTGAAACCCTACAATCGGCAGCATCTCTAGCTATTGTTCTTTTCTACCCAATGTTTTGATCGCACGCGGGGGGGGGGGGTCCCCCACATTTTTAGCACTTTCTGTTAGGGAAAAAAATTCAACTGCTGCTGCCCTTACTAAGCTACACATGCAGAAAAATGTCTCCATCCAAACAACGCTAATAGCAAAGCTCTGACCTTTATTCTTCCCTGTGAATTCAATTGTGTGTTAACTTCAAAGCAGGAGTATTTCAGTGCTAATGCTATTAAGACAGACGATAAGAAAAACACTCAACAAGGCATATTTTAAAAATATCTATATCCTCCCAGCCCCGTCTCAGAAAGGACTCTTTTCTTGCTGCTCCTTCACCATGTCCTACTACTACCTAGAAAACTGTAGGGGTTGCTATCGCGCTTGGTATATTTCCTTTTTGCTTCCCAAACTCACCTTTGGATCAAAAGTAAATGCAAGATGAGGACATGGTTCTTTATTGCAAAAAAAGGCAGCGAGCAGCTGCCCAAGTCACTGCTGGAGAGAATGGTAGTCACAAACCCTGCGCCTTTCCCCTAGAGCTTAGACAATACTCTTGTAACTCCCACGAAAACTCACTAGGGGGAAAAAAAAGATGTTCTCTTATCACACATTAGTTAACACATGGTAAAAGCCTAATGAACACAGGGCAGTTTGTAGTTTTTTCCCTCCCCACACATTAGCAGGCTGAGGCAAACTTCAGGACGGAGCCTAAGGTTCATCTCAACTTGCTAACTCATGTTAAGACCATGTGTGGCAAAAGTGAAAAGGGAAGAAATGCATCATCATTCATTACCTTGTTTTACCAACTTGCAAGGTTTGTGATTCCCCTTCAGGCTGCTAACTTCTGGTGCCTAAAGAACCACCCTCAAAAGCAGATCCAAGGCTGTGTTAAGAGTTTATCTTCTCCGACTAGGCTACAACAATGGTTGTTTCAAAATGAAAGGATGGGAATAAAAGTGAATCCTCCTTTCTCGGTCTCTGTATTTTATCTTTTATAGAAAAAATAATCACATACGCATAGAAAGCTATGCTACTTGCATACACAATGCTGGGCATTAACTGCTCTACTTACCTCAGGGGTCGGCAACCTTTCAGAAGTGGTGTGCCGAGTCTTCATTTATTCACTCTAATTTAAGGTTTCACGTGCCAGTAATACATTTTAACGTTTTTAGAAGGTTTCTTTCTATAAGTCTATAATATATAACTAAACTATTGTATGTAAAGTAAACAAGGTTTTTAAAATGTTTAAGAAGCTTCATTTAAAATTAAATTAAAATGCAGAACCTCCCGGACCGGTGGCCAGGACCTGGGCAGTGTGAGTGCCACTGAAAATCAGCACGCGTGCCATAAGTTGCCTACCCCTGACTTACCTTTTAGAAAGTGAAATGTAACTGCAAGCTAGGACCAAGCTTTGATGGTGGAATTTGATTTTATCTGTGTCGCTCATTTCCAATAAAAATATTTTAAGATAAAGAAAATGCATACACAAGACACACATGGGGCTCACAGGTAAAAGTCACAGAACAAATGTATCCTTTTATCTGTTCCAAATAAACCCACAAGCATATCACGAGAGAGGGATCAGACAAGGGGGGAGGGAGGGAAAACAGCCCACCCCTTCAGAGCCATGTGAGAATTAACCTGAATACTTCACTGGTTTACAAGCTTACCCCCTGCCACCCACTTGGTTGCAAATAAAGATGAGGATATAAGTGGAAGAGAAAAAAACAAACATGCCACATTAAAAAAAAAACCCTTTTCGGCCTTTTTTTTTTTTTTTTAATTTATTTCCTTTTGCAAGATAAAGGGATCCTCTTCCCATGTACCTACTGCCATACCCGCACAGACAGACAGCATGACAGCCCAGGCCATGCTATTCCTGATGCAATTAGCTTGCTCTGCCCTACTGGTACAGGCTAGGGAAGGGAAGCCGCAGCTAAACATGCCAAATGGGGACCCCGGCTCCCAGACAGAACATGGAGGAGTGATCACCTAGCAGGAGCATGGAAGAAAGATGATACTGAGCACCAGGAAGAGATGGTGGGGGGGGAGTTTATACCAGACCTGAGGAGCGGGTCACCCCCCAGACACACACAGCAAGGAGCAGGGGGGTGATGCTGAAAGCAGGGAGAGGGTGGCAATGGGGGGGCGGGAGGGGAATAGGGATCATTGGCTATGGAAGTGGTGGTGGGGATTATCCCCAGGCAGAGGATTAATACAAAGCGGGGGATACGGAAGGAGGAAGGTGGGTCAATATCACACAAGATGGAGCAGGACGTTAACAGGGGAGGGAGCAGTGCCAGGCAGCGGGGAGGGGTGTAGGGGGCAGTGCCAGGCACCCGGGGGGGCATTGCTAAGCGGGGGGGGCAGTACCAGGCAGCGGGGATGGGTGTGGGGGGCAGTGCCAGGCAGCACAGGGGGGGGGGCATTGCTAAGCGGGGGGGGGGCAGTACCAGGCAGCGGGGATGGGTGTGGGGGGCAGTGCCAGGCAGCACAGGGGGGGGGGCATTGCTAAGCGGGGGGGCAGTGCCAGGCAGCGGGGGGTGGGGGTGCAGTGCCAGGCAGGCAGAAGATGCGAGCTGACTAACCAGCCACAGGGAAGGGATGGGGATGATGGGGTCGCAGGGGAGGGGGGTTAGAGGCGGTGCTGGGGGGTTACCCCCCGGGGGCTGGGGATACACCCGCAAGGGGGGGGCGAGGCAGGCAATGCCTGCGGGGGGACAGACGGGGGGGGGCGCTACTGGAGGATAAGGCGGGGGGTGGCCCGGCTCGCTCCCTCTCACCTGCCATGGCAGCCCCGGGGCGGCTGGAAATGGCGCTGGGGGGCTCCGGCTCCGCGCTCTCGGCGGCGGCGACTGCGGAGGCAGCAACAGCAGTGGTGGGGCCGGCCCGGGCACGCGGGAGGGGAGGGGAGGGGCGGCCCCGCGCGGCTCCGCCCCCCGCAAGATGGCGGCCACGTCGTAACCCCCCCCTCCATGTCCTGGGCTCTCCGCGGGGGAGGTGGGGGGGTTGTCGCTCTGCTGCCCCCTCCTTCGCCCCCCATTTCCCCTGGTCCCATGCGTGCGCCGCCCCCTTCACCCCAATCCTCCCCGTGCCTCCCATTGCTCCTCCTCCCTTCCCAGCCCATGACCCCCTCCCCTCCAGTCTGCTTCCCCGTCTGCTCCCCCCAAAGGGCTCTTCCGTCCCCCTCTGTCCCCCCCCCACGCCTCCTCCCCCCATTCTGCCCCTCTCCACCTTTGTCCCTTCTGCTACTCCACTGGACCCTGCTCCCCCCTACTCTTCTCCATCCCTCGCCCCTGCTCCCCTTCCCTCTCTGCCCCATTCCTCCTCTCTCCCCTGCTATCCTTCCCCCTCATTCCTCTTCTGCTCCCCAGTCTGTTTTGCCCCACTCCTTCTGTCCCTTCCACCCCTCATTCTTCCCCTGCTTCCCCAGCCAGCCCCTGCCCTGGGTGCATTATAGCTTGGACTGTCACTGCCCTGGTTTTGTTGCATCAGTCACATCCCCTGTGCAGAGGTCTGAGTGCTGGGAGAAAGGCGCAAGCCCCTGGCCAGGGTATTTGATGAAACATTTATCTGTATGCAATAAACAAAGGGATGTTTTGTGGGAAGTTCACATACACACTGTAGGGGACATTGTGTGATGCATGTACGCACCTTTTAGGGACATTTTGGAAGATAACATCCCAAAAGGTGTGTGAGTAAGGGTGATACTCGCACCTTTTGAGCCATTTTGTGGGGCACACCTATCCACACCCCTTAGGGAATGTTTTGTCTTGTCATTTTTGTAACAGGTTTTGCAGGGTTTGTTTGCATGTTTGTAAACTGTACAAGGAACTCAGACCATTTGCTTTTCCTCCACCTATGATATCTCTATTTAGATTCCTTCCATCTCCCTGTCACTGGTAGAGTTGAGACTCCTGGTTCCTACCCTCCTGTGGAACATAATCAACCCTTTTCACCCTTGGCATTTCAGCCTCCAGTCATTGTACAATAGCTTCCCTAAGTGCTGAAAAATACCCCACCTTCTGAGCATTCTGCACTGACAAGTACATAAATACTATTTTAAAAAAACCTGGGCAAAGTATTTACTCAAAACATCAGCAACATTTAAATCCAAACTTCTCTGAGGTTCTGTTTCTCCTCCCACCCTTTGTCTGACTTGTCCATTGTAAGATCTTCAGAACAGGAACTAGCTCTTGCTGTACATATGTCTGGTGCCTAGCACAATAGGGCTCTGATTTCAGGTGGGGCCTGCGGCTACTGTATTGCTGTAATACAAATAGATTTTGTATTTCTAGTCTTTGAACATAAATTTTAAAAGAAAAACTGGTACCTTGATACTGTTGTAACTGGCACTCTATAAATATCTTATATAGATGGCAGTAATTAGTTGCACCATCTACTCAGGACACTCCCTACACTAACACAGGAACAAATCAACATACCCTTAGAGCCCCGACCGGGGTTATTCTATCTACTACCCAAGATCCACAAACCTGGAAATCCTGGACGCCCCATCATCTCGGGCATCGGCACTCTCACTGAAGGACTGTCTGGATATGTGGACTCCCTACTCAGACCCTACGCCACCAGCACTCCCAGCTATCTCCGTGACACCACAGATTTCCTGAGAAAACTACAATGCATTGGTGACCTCCCAGAAAACACCATCCTAGCCACCATGGATGTAGAGGCTCTCTACACAAACATCCCACACACAGATGGAATACAAGCTGTCAGGAACAGTATCCCTGATGATGACACAGCACAACTTATTGCTGAGCTCTGTAACTTTATCCTCACGCACAATTATTTCAAATTTGGTGACAATATATACCTCCAGACCAGTGGCACCGCTATGGGCACCCGCATGGCCCCACAATATGCCAACATTTTTATGGCTGACCTGGAACAACGCTTCCTCAGCTCTCGTCCACTCACGCCCCTTCTCTACCTACGCTACATTGATGACATCTTCATCATCTGGACCCATGGGAAGGAGACCCTGGAAGAATTCCACCATGATTTCAACAGCTTCCACCCCACCATCAACCTCAGCCTGGACCAATCTACACGGGAGGTCCACTTCCTAGACACCACCGTACAAATAAGCGATGGCCACGTTAACACCACCCTATACCGAAAACCCACCGACCGCTACGCCTACCTTCATGCCTCCAGCTTCCACCCCAGACACACCACACGATCCATCGTCTACAGCCAAGCACTGAGGTACAATCGCATCTGCTCCAACCCCTCTGACAGAGACCAACACCTACAAGATCTTCACCAAGCATTCTCAAAACTACGATACCCACACAAGGAAATAAAGAAACAAATCAACAGAGCCAGACATGTACCCAGAAGCCTCCTGCTACAAGACAGGCCCCAAAAAGAAACCAACAGAACTCCACTGGCCATCACCTACAGTCCTCAGCTTAAACCTCTCCAATGCATCATCAGTGATCTACAACCCATCCTGGACAATGATCCCTCACTTTCACAGACCTTGGGAGGCAGGCCAGTCCTCGCCCACAGACAACCCGCCAACCTTAAGCATATTCTCACCAGCAACCATGCACCGCACCATAACAACTCTAACTCAGGAACCAACCCATGCAACAAACCTCGATGCCAACTCTGCCCACATATCTACACCAGCAACACCATCACAGGACCTAACCAGATCAGCTACAACATCACCGGCTCATTCACCTGCATGTCCACCAATGTTATATATGCCATCATATGCCAGCAATGCCCCTCTGCTATGTACATTGGCCAAACTGGACAGTCACTACGCAAGAGGATAAATGGACACAAGTCAGATATCAGGAATGACAATATACAAAAACCTGTAGGAGAACACTTCAACCTCCCTGGCCACACAATAGCAGATGTAAAGATAGCCATCTTACAGCAAAAAAACTTCAGGACCAGACTCCAAAGAGAAACTGCTGAGCTCCAGTTCATTTGCAAATTTGACACCATCAGATCAGGATTAAACAAAGACTGTGAATGGCTATCCAACTACAGAAGCAGTTTCTCCTCCCTTGGTGTTCACACCTCAACTGCTAGCAGAGCACCTCACCCTCCCTGATTGAACTAACCTCGTTATCTCCATACTGATTTATACCTGCCTCTGGAGATTTCCATTACTTGCATCTGAAGAAGTGAGGTTCTTACCCACGAAAGCTTATGCTCCCAATACTTCTGTTAGTCTTAAAGGTGCCACAGGACCCTCTGTTGCTAGTTACAATACAATAGACAAGGAGAAGCTATCTTGTTAAAGCAGAAAACAAGGAGTCAGAATCCTGGGTTCTGTCCCCAGCTCTGCCAATGATGCTTAATTTGTCTATGCCTTAGTTTCCCGACCTGCAAAATATTACCTACCTTAAAGGGATATTGAGAGAATATATGTTCTTTGAGCCCTATGTTGCTGGCACCACTCACATGTTAAGTGTTTGCTAGATCAGAGACGCACATGGTAGCAGGACACATAACTCTCAGCTGTCAATACCTGTAATTTATTGCAAGTCACATGGTATTTGATGTTTATGTTAAAGCCGCAGCTCCACAAGTTAATCTCATATTTTTTGTGGGGCCTGAGTTGTCATTTTCAAACCCTTGGGTTGTCGATAGTAGGCGCTGCACTTTGTCAGCCCTACCGTGCTTTGCCGATTGCCACATCTAGGTTGATTATATTTAAGTGTCCTAATTATTATATCTTTCTGATTAGGTTTGATGCTGTAGATTACTGTAATGATTTACTTTTTGTCCTTTAAAGTATATAGTACTCAGCTCAACATGCTGAGATGCAGCTAGTTTTTGAAACTCTGGCTTATTCCACTGTCCTTACTGTATTGTGGGAAGTCAGTAGCTTGTCCTCCTGCAATCAAATTGCGACGAAGTGCAATCTGATAAATTTACGGTGGGTGATCTACTGTCTCTAGTGATCTTCAACCCTGTCCTGACTGATTCTGAGCTTTCTCTTGAAGCTTCACCCTTGCTTATTTGATTCAGGTGCCTTGTTGCTATTACAGGAATCCAAGTCACTAGGAAAGACTCTATGCTCCCTAGGCCAGAGGAACTAACTCTGAATCCATTACATCATTGCACCCAGACCTGCAATTCTGTGTTGATCTTGCAGCCCTCTGCCTTGACTCTTACAGTTGGTACAGAGGTCATACACTGAGCTGTTTACCAGGTCTAACTCCTACTGCCCCACATAAAGAGGTTTTCATTGGATCCCATTAAAGCTGTGAGCTGATTTTAAAATCTTTGCTCTGACAAGGCCTCTTGAGGGCTAGTGCATCATTTAGTTCCACATTCACTAGGTCACTCCCTTTGTTAAGCCCATAAATGGCTTTCAGTTGTACCAGATGGAGACACTGTATAGTAAGGATAAGTCATGATGCATCTATGCATGTGTGTGTCCACACACTCATTATGTGCCCTGCTATAGAATGTGACCCTTCATGTCATAGAATGCCCAGCTTTAACTCAAGCCTATGTTACTTCTTTAGAAATGCAGCTTTTAAAAGGCTGAGGGCCTTCGCTTGTTACAGTAGATTAGTGTGGAGCCATGGTATAAGAGGCATTTTAGAAATGCAAGATTGATTGATTGAGAGTGAGGCAGTTTTGCAGGTGACAGTTGCTTCTAACGGAAAGATTGATTGCATGAATTTATTGATGCAGGTTTTCAAGTTTCCCATATTGGCTTCTTGTGCTTGGAAATTGCTGGCAAAGAAAGCTCTCTTTTCCTTTATTATTTGAATTTAGGGTGGGAAGCATAAAGAATTTGGATTTATGAATAAAGCATGTAGTTTTGCCATCCTCACTTATGGAGGAAGGTGGCAGAATTGGATCCAAAGGGTCCTATTGAATTTGTAGGTCAGGTTTATATTTAGCAAATAAGGAAAGCCAGGGATTAGGAGGATAGCCCCAAAAGCAAGGGGCTAGAGTGGATGTTTAGTGCTCTAAGCATTAGATGGACATAGCTAGACTCCTTGGAACTACATGTTTAAATCCCACCAGACTCATCTTTGTTCTTCCTAGATAGATTAGCTGCCTTATCGTTGGTTTACTGTGTTGCAATTTTTTTAGATAAGACATTGAAAACTGAGTTCCTGTCTGAATATTAAAGACCCTCCGGCACTATGACAGGAAGTGGAGCTTTGATGGCCCCAATTTCCCTCTCTCACTGCTGTGTAATATAAATGCAAACTAATATGCTATGATTATTGGAAAATAGAAGTCCATGTTATAAAACTATAGCAAAGGACAGTGAGCAAGTCATGTAAGTGTAGTCAATTTTTGCCAAACTCAATCACCGGACCATAAACAGCTGGGAAGAGTTATAGATCTCCTCTGTGTGTCCCAATCATAGCAGCACATCTACAGGCTATAGGTACAATTATAGCAATTAGTCAGCATGCAAACATTTGATATTGAGGGACATAACACCCCTTTGCAATTTTCTTCATGCATACACATCTAATCTATTTCTCTTTGTGCATGTCCAATACATTCATCAGCATGCTATTTGGGTCAAATAGGCCCAGAGACTCTTAACTGTCATTTCAGTGGAAGTTAGCAACTTACATACCTTTGAAGATCTGGGCCTAGGTCCTTAGACCTTACCCAAGGATGTAAGCTTGCTTGTAACTCTTTCCCATAGCACTTGAATGAAGAGAGGATGCTGAGCTTTAGGCCTTGTCCACACTGCAATTGATTAATATCTATCTCATAGAATTGGAAGGGACCCCCAAAAGGTCATCAGGTCCAGCCCCCTGCCTTCACTAGCAGGACCAAGTACTTATTTTTGCCCTAGATCCCTAAGTGGCCCCCTCAAGGATTGAACTCATAACCCTTGGGTTTAGCAAGTCAACACTCAAACCACTGAGCTATCCCTCCCCCCTGTTCCACTACATGTCCTAATCAAGTTGTTATACCCTGGTGTGGTTTCTGCCTGGATACTACCCCAGACCAAGTTCAGGGACAAGGTTGTAACAAGATTCCTTTAATATAGTTATAATGATGGGTAGGACACTACGTGTTGTAACATCATGGCTTTGGCGGGAACCGTGTGGGACTATTGCAGTAGTATGAGAAAAGCTCTTGTGCCCGGAGTCCCACCCTGACCAGCACAGGATACCAGGCTGTATGAGACATCCAGCCTGGAAAATTACACCACAAGCAGCTCTCAGGATGCTGGACCTTCCACAGCTAGGAACTGAATCCCAGCACCCTGATTCCCACCTCTTTGTTCTAACCACTCAGTATGCTTCACATATGCAGTATAAATACCATAGAGACAGCTAGGAATGATCAGAAAATGCATTTGAGCAATTCATATATATTTTTAGTCAATTTTTGCCAGAATCAGAGGGGTAGCCATGTTAGTCTGTACCTGTAAAAAGTGACAAAGAGTCCTGTGGCACTTTATAGACTAACAGAAGTATCGGAGCATAAGCTTTCGTGGGTGAATACCCACTTTGTCAGACGCATGTGGTGGAAATTTCCAGAGGCAAGTATAAATATGCAGGCAAGAATCAGTCTAGAGATGATAAGGTTAGTTCAATCAGGGAGGATGAGGCCCTCTTCTAGCAGTTGAGGTGTGAACACCTAGGGAGGAGAAACTGCTTTTGTAGTTTTGGCTAGCCATTCACAGTCTTTGTTTAATCCTGAGCTGAATCACTGGATCCTAAACATGTAGGGCCCGGTTGTAATAATTGGGCCTACACATTTACACCATTTGTAAGCCCAACTGTGGAAAAGTGGATAAGTTTATAAAGTGTCACAATAGCTAATAACAATGAATGTTGATGGGGGAAAGGTGCGAAAGGAATCAAAAAGCTGAATTAGTCCAAACAAGAAGGCCTACTAATATAAGTCAAGGACTGTGTTAAAATTATTGCTGGTAAACAAGAGAAGCATAGGACAAAAAATGAATGGACCAAAGTAAGAGTCTGCCTGGCCAAAACTGTACATTTTGCAATACTGCTGTAAGTCTGTGATCAGAAAAAGGCAGCTCAAAGCCATGTCATGAAAGCCCAAAGTTTGCCAGGTCGCAGAGTGGCTGATAAGACCATATGCTGTGTCTGTGGTTTTCCCAGCAGAGAGGTTGCAAGAGAGTCCATGCCAGAGACAGAAGCTGCACTTTCTATCTATAAAAAGAACAGGAGTACTTGTGGCACCTTAGAGACTAACAAATTTATTTGAGCATAAGCTTTCGTGGGCTACATCCCACTTCTTCGGATGCAGAAGTGGGATGTAGCCCACGAAAGCTTATGCTCAAATAAATTTGTTAGTCTCTAAGGTGCCACAAGTACTCCTGTTCTTTTTGCGGATACAGACTAACACGGCTGCTACTCTGAAAACTTTCTATCGATGCTATTCTTTGTCTTCTTGTTAAAGTCTGACTCTGTTTTTTAGAAGGGTAGCTCCAGCCCATCTCAACTAATTTCTTTTTTCCACAGAAAGCACAGCTCTTCCCATCTAAAAGACTGGCAAACAAGGGGATTTTTCCTTATAAAAACTTTGCAGCTAAAGGGAAAGTGGGATATGGTTCAAATGAAAAACCTTACTTAATATTTTACAAGTCAAATGCTTTAACCTGTTTTGTTCTACTTGGTCTCTATCTGTAATAGAAGGTTAAAAAGTTGTTAATCGTGTCTGACAGGGCAGCAAGCAGGCTGAGGTCTCTGTATACCAAACCCTGAACTGGGTTTAATGATGGACTTACAGGGTCATGTTAACACCTTTGACTCTTTGAAGCCACGCATTAATTTTGATTGACAACCCCGACGTTGCAGTGAACTCTGTGTGGTCAGACCCCTGCACCCACACCCAGCCTGAACAGGTTCTTTAATGTGGTGGCTATAGTATGCACAAGGCCTTAGTCAGCCTGGTTTTGCCCATCTCTGGAACCAAGGAGTGCAATATTGCCATGATATTCTGAACTTAACATTTCGTAGTACATTCCCAGGCAAGTCAGTCTATTACTTTGTTTGTTTCTCCATGCCACTTGGTAAGGACACTGCTATGTAAGGTCAGGGTTTCCTTGTGATGCAGCAAGTATCTTACCGGCATAAATTTAAAGGCTGAGATATTTTTGGCAGTCATCTCCATTGTTTATGCAGCATTTCCAGTTTAAACTCAAGCGTCACCTCGTTCTGGGACAAACCTGTTTCTCCACATGGAAAAAAAAATAGAATGAAATAATCCTAACACTAATGACACTATTAGAAAACACCCAATTACTTCAGGGCATGAAGGAGGTCAGGAAGAATCCCCAACAAGCAGGTTATTCTCTAAGGTGGGGTTTCTCAACCCTTACTGTGAAGCATCAGAATAGTGACATCAGGTTTGATATGACATTGCAATTCTGATATTCTGTGTCCATTTAAAAAAAATCTGCATGACCAATTGTGTCATTTATGTGACACAACCATGAAATCTGCTTGGAAATCACAAAGTCCTGGATAAGTGAGAAGAGACTGGATGCATTGTCCAAGGCCAGATTGTATTCCCAAGCATCTGCTTGGAAACCAAGCTGTTCAGCATGTATGTGTCATACTTACTTTGGTAATAATCTCTGGTAAACACTGAATTGGGTGAAGAGTCTACAATTTTCTGTTCCTTTAAAATTAGATATAGGCTGAAAGCAAAATACCAGCTCTGGACACTCTCAAAGTGTAGATAAGTCTGGATCTGGATTCTATAGAGGTTCAAACCAAAAATCTCAGTTCCAAAAGTCTTT
This sequence comes from Emys orbicularis, assembly GCF_028017835.1. NCBI lineage: Eukaryota > Metazoa > Chordata > Testudines > Emydidae > Emys > Emys orbicularis. The sequence goes on from NC_088684.1 coordinate 140,369,533, forward strand.
GGAGAAGTTTGTTCTGGATCCCAATTTTGTAGCTCAGGCTCAACTCACCATCTTGAGTGATACGTTGTCAGAATAAGGTTAAAAACCCAACTTGCACTAAATAATTAATCTCTGGAACTCACATCCACAAAATATTATTGTGGCCAAGAGTTCAGAAGGTTTTAAAGGATTAGATATGTATATGGATAATGAGAACATCTATATTAATAGGTTTCAGAGTGGTAGCCGTGTTAGTCTGTATCAGCAAAAAGAACTAGGAGTACTTGTGGCACCTTAGAGACTAAAATAAATTTGTTAGTCTCTAAGGTGCCACAAGTACTCCTCATTCTATATTAATAGTAGATAGGGTAAAGAAAGTAGAAATTTAAAACCAGCCCCGCACTGAGGTTACTTGATAACTTACCATCAGTGGACTTTTTGCTTCTTCCTCTGAAGCTTCTTGCACTGACTGCTGGTGGAGACCCAATACTGGAGTAGATGGACCTGAGGTGTGATCCAGGAACATAGGAATTACCAGATTAAAGAGACGGACAAGGCCATAGGTGAATTGATTTGTAGCTAAAGAATGCTATATACCACCACCTAGTGGAAAACAGGTAGCATCATCTTTCAAATTCCCTAGCTACCAGAGGACACAGTAAATATATTGTTACCCCTTTTGGGGCAAGTGTTAGGCTCTGTCTACACTAGCGAGCTTACAGCAGGGCAGCTGTACCGATGCTTGATAGTTCTCAAACATTTTAAATCTTGTATGTGGTGTAATGATGTACTCCTTTTTTGGTAAATCAGGACTAAACCCTCAGTTTTCCTCATCTCTAACATGGGGATAATAGGACTCTTTTTTTCAGGGGTGTTGAGGAATAGAATCATAGACTTTAAGGTCAGAAGGGACCATTATGATCATCTAGTCTGACCTCCTGCACAACGCAGGCCACAGAATCTCACCCACCCACTCCTGTATCAAACCTGTGTCTGAGCCATTGAAGTCCTCATATCATGGTTTAAAGATTTCAAGATGCAGAGAATCTTCCAGCAAGTGCCCCATGCCGCAGAGGAAGACTAAAAAACCCCAGGGCCTCTGCAAATCTGCCCTGGAGGAAAATTCCTTCCTGACCCCAAATATGGCGATCAGCTAAACCCTGAGCATGTGGGCAAGACTCACCAGCCAGACACCCAGGAAAGAATTCTCTGTAGTAACTCAGATCCCACCCCATCTAACATCCCATCACAAGCCATTGGGCATATTTACCGCTCATAGTCAAAGACCAATTAATTGCCAAAATTAGGCTATCCCATTATACCATCCCCTCCATAAACTTATCAAGCTTAGTCTTGAAGCCAGATATGTCTTTTGCCCCCACTACTCCCCTTGGAAGGCTGTTCCAGAACTTCACTCCTCTGATGGTTAGAAACTTTTGTCTAATTTCAAGTCAATAAAGTTTAAAATGCTACTACTTTTCAAAGATCACATAAAAAAAATTTAAACATTAATTAATGAGGCCTCAGGTAGCAAGCCTAGATAGATAAGCCAAGTATTGCTATTACCATTTTACAGAAAGGAAAACAAAGGTTTTTGTTAAATGACAAGCACTCAAGGTTACACAGTGGCAGACAGAAGGTAAAAGAAGCAAATCAGGATTTCTGACTACTAGTCCCCCCTGCTCTTGCCATGGTAGAGTTGGGGGCTCAGGGGGATGTTGCTTCATCTTTGCATACACTACGTATCCTGCAAATGGGGACCATACTCAGACGCATTCAATGGTATTACTGAAAATGGAATCAGCTCCCAAATTCCCTCAGTAGATTTTTGGCCTTTTTATGATAAGGCTGCTCAGAATGCACTGCCAAAGCAATACAGATCCAAGTATGGTCAGTAAGGGGGGAAAGTAACAGCAGTAGAGGACATTTACAGTAACTAATTAGATGAGACAGCTCATTCTTTGGATGAGTAGCTGATTTTCTTGAGGCTGACGTATCGTCTCCTGTATTTCAGTGCTGCAATCAGCATTTGGGATGTAGCTAGCTGAACAGGGAATGGGCCCATACTGGGGACCCTTTCTGCAGTTCTTGGGGTTCTTTCCATGGGGCCCTGCCATAACTCCAACGGAGGCTGCAGTCTACAGAAGTAAAGGATTGCTCTTTAAAGCCCTGCTCCTGCTCCCATTAATGTCAATGGAAGAGCTTTCCTGGATTTCACTGGACAAAGGGTCAAGCCCTAGCATACTGTATAGAAGATGATACATTCATTTTGAAGTAATTTTTCCATTTCTTTCTAATGCATGGAAAGAAGGAACCTTTTCCTAGTGCCTTCTGTTATGAGCATGGGAGCTCTCAACCTGAAAGTGGGTAGTCTGGGTCAGTATTAACTTTAAGCATGGGCTTAAGTCCTACTTGAAGTCAAAGTTGAGCATGTACTTAAGTGCTATGCAGAACTGGGATCTGAGTACTCATCAGCCTCAGACCCATAGTGAAATCATGTTTTTCACAGAACTTCCAAGTGGAACAACAACTGGGACTTTGACAGTCTCAGACTTGGATTCTACTCCCATCTAAACAGTTTCACTCTCTCTTGGGGTATGTCTACACTACGAGAGTAGTTCGATTTTACTTAAAGCGAATTTGTGGAACCGATATTACAAAGTCGAACGTGTGTGTCCACACTAAGGACAGTAATTTGACTTTGTGAGTCCACACTAACGGGGCTAGCGTCGACATTGGAAGCGGTGCACTGTGGGCAGCTATCCCACAGTTCCTGCAGTCCCCGCTGCCCATTGGAATTCTGGGTCGAGCCCCCAATGCCTGCTGGGGCAAAAAATGTGTCGAGGGTGGTTTTGGGTAAATGTCGTCATTCAACCCTCACTCCCGCCCTCCCTCCATGAAAGTGCCGGCGGGCAATCAGTTCGCGCACTTTTCTGGTGATTGACAGCGCGGATGCCGCAGCACTGCGAGCATGGAGCCCGCTGCGATCATCGCTGCAGTTATGGCCGTTGTCAACACCTCGCGCCTTATCATCCACCTTTTTCAGAGGCAGATGCTGAGAAATCGGGCGAGGAGGCTACGGCAGCGCGGTGAGGACATTAAGTCTGAGAGGGGCACAGACCTCTCACAAAGCACGGGACCCCGCGCCGTGAACATCATGGTGGCAATGGGTCATGTTGTGGAACGGCGATTCTGGGCCCGGGAAACAAGCACGGACTGGTGGGACCGCATAGTGCTGCAGGTCTGGGATGAATCACAGTGGCTGCAAAACTTTCGGATGCATAAGGGAACTTTGTGACTTGCTGTCCCCTGCCCTGAAGCGCAAGGACACCCGGATGCGAGCAGCCCTGACTGTCCAGAAGCGAGTGGCCATAGCCCTCTGGAAGCTTGCAACGCCAGACAGCTACCGGTCAGTCGCGAACCAATTTGGAGTGGGGAAATCTACCGTGGGGGTTGCTGTGATGCAAGTAGCCAACGCAATCGTTGAGCTACTGCTCTCAAAGGTAGTGACCCTGGGAAACGTGCAGGTCATCATAGATGGCTTCGCTGCGATGGGATTCCCCAACTGCGGTGGGGCTATAGATGGAACTCACATCCCTATCCTGGGACCGGACCACCAGGCCAGCCAGTACATTAACCGAAAGGGCTACTTTTCAATGGTGCTGCAAGCACTGGTGGACCATAGGGGACGTTTTACCAACATCAACGTCGGATGGCCGGGCAAGGTGATGCTCACGTTTTCAGGAACTCTGGTCTGTTTAGACGGCTGCAGGAAGGTATTTACTTCCCGGAACACAAAATAACTGTTGGGGATATGGAGATGCCTATAGTGATCCTCGGGGACCCAGCCTACCCGCTAATGCCCTGGCTCATGAAGCCCTATACAGGCTCCCTGGACAGTGAAAAAGAACTCTTCAACTACCGGCTGAGCAAGTGCAGAATGGTGGTGGAGTGTGCTTTTGGACGTCTCAAGGGGAGATGGAGAAGCTTACTGACTCGCTCTGATCTCAGCGAAACCAATATCCCCATTGTTATTGCAGCTTGCTGTGTGCTCCACAATCTCTGTGAGAGCAAGGGGGAGACGTTTATGGCGGGGTGGGAGGTTGAGGCAAATCGCCTGGCTGCTGATTACGCCCAGCCAGACAGCCGGGCGATTAAAAGAGCCCAGCGGGATGCGCTGTGCATCCGGGAAGCTTTGAAAGCTACGTTCCAGAGTGAGCAGGGTAACCTGTGACTATGAAGTTTGTTTAAACAGAAGCTGAACCTGCCCCCGTTTCTTTACCCAGTTAATGTTGACTATCCTCTCCAGTTACCAACCCCCTTCCCCCCCTTCCAACACACCTTTAAAAATAAAATAAATGAAACTTTGTTCATTAACACCGTTTTCTTTATTAAGGATTTTGTGGTAAAGTGTTGAAACTGGGACGCAGACTGTGGTGGGGAGCGGGTGTAGTGATGGAAAGGATGCTTCTAAACTCGAGGAATGACAGGCTCCTGCTCCTAGAGCGGTCCGCAGTGGTGGACTGGTTGTTTCAATGGAGCCTGCCACCCCTCCTTTTTGGGACTCTGTGTGTGGGGGCTATGTGACTTTGTGGCGGGGGAGGGCGGTTACAGATCCCCTGCTGCGTGGCTCTGTCATCCAGGCTAAGGATCGCTGCATAAGATCTGTAACCGCCCTCCCCCGCCACAAACTCACATAGCCCCCCCCCCACAGAACATGAAAACCACCTCCCAGACTGACCAGGGTGCCTAGTGACTGCAATGTGTGTGAGACCTTCTGCTGAACCTGCCCCCGTGTCTGAACCCTGGTAAAGGTGACTGTCCTCTCCAATTACCAATCCCCTTCCCCCCCTTCAAACACACTCTCCTCTAAAAGAACATGACGGAAACAGTAATTAAAAGAAACGTATTTTTTAACAACAACTACACAGGTAGGGGATGACACTGGGACGGGGGCTTGGGTGAGGTGCTTTTGGAGTGAAGGAAAGGACTTATCAAATCTTTGGGAATGAGAGCCTTCTGCTACTTGAGCAGTCTGCAGGGGTGGAGTGACTGTTTTCACGGCCCCTGCTGCCCTTCCTTCTTGGGACTTTGGGTGAGGGGGGGATGGGACTTTGTGGCGGGGGAGGGCGGTTAGAGATAGAATGCAGCGGGGCTCTGTCCTCCTGCCTCCGGTCCTGCAGAACATCTACAAGGCGCCGGAGCGTGTCTGTTTGCTCCCTCATTAGTCCAAGCAGCGTTTGAGTAGCCTGCTGGTCTTCCTGCCGCCACCTGTCCTCCCGTTCGCTGTGTGATCGCTGGTATTGCGACATGTTCTCCCTCCACTGGGTCTGCTATGCCGCCTCGGCTCGGGAGCAGCCCATAAGTTCTGAGAACATCTCGTCCCGTGTCCTTTTCTTTCGTCGCCTGATCTGTGCCAGCCTCTGGGAGGGGGATGCTGGGGTAGCTCGGGAGACACTCGCAGCTGTGGGATGGGAAAAAGGGAGTGAATTCCTCACAAAGATACAGTTTTGCGAACAATGAATATAGTCTTTCTCTGTGAACAAGACCATGCACAGTACCTACCACATGCGCACTCAGTACAAGGTCGAATTTTCGGCCTTACCATTGAGTGCCTGGGGTCTTGCTGTACAGATCACACAAGCGGGACCGGACAACGGAATTCGGCTAGCAGGCGGACATGATAAGCCGTAGACTTTTGGCTGCTTAAAGCTTAATTTATAGCAGTGCCCTCCTTTCATGTTCCAAGCAATGCTCCTAGCGTTGGCCAGTTCCTGCTGCCGGCAATCCGGCCAGCATGAACTCTGCCCCATCCCACCCCCCTCGCGGCTGTCCCCGGGAAAGATCCCTGCATGCTGCCCCGTCCCGCCTCCACCGCGTGGCTGTAAACCGCCGGTTACAGTTATGTAAAGGAACAGGCAATCAGTCCCAATACTAACATTCCCCTAATTCAAAGCAGGTCACCATGAGTGATATCACTCTGATGAGGATTTCGGAGACAGAGAAAGACCGCATGCTGCGTGAATGCCAGCAAACACCAGGGCCGTATGCCGCCATGCTTTGCGAGGCAATGATCCCGGAGTACTTGCTGCTAGCCTGGCGCGGAAAAGTTTCCTACCATGGAGGACGCAATAAGGCCGCTCTCCCCAGGAACCTGATGCAAAGGCTTTCATAATACCTCCAGGAGAGCTTCGTGGAGATGTCCCAGGAGGATTTCTGCTCTATCCCCGGACATATTGACAGAATTTTCCAGTAGCTGCACTGGCAAGGACTAAAAACTAAAGCACCTAGGGCAAACTAATCATGAAAAACCCATTGTTAAGATACCATTCCTATTCTGTTCAAAATAAATGTTTAAAACACTTACCTACTGATCCTTCCCCTGATTCACGGTCCGGGTTACCGCCTTGGGAGGGTTCGTAGGGGATCTCCGTGAGGGTGATGAAGAGATCCTGGCTGTCGGGGAAATCAGCGTTGAAAGCGCTGTCGACTGCCTCGTCCTCCTCATCTCCTTCCTCATCTTCCCCGTCCGTGAACATCTCTGAGGAAGCGGCCGTGGACAATACCCCATCGTCAGAGTCCACGGACAGTGGTGGGGTAGTGGTGGCGGCCGCACCTAGAATGGAATGCAGGGCCTCGTAGAAACGGCATGTCTGGGGCTGGGATCCAGAGCATCCGTTTGCCTCTTTGGTCTTCTGGTACCCTTGTCTCAGCTCCTTGATTTTCATGCGGCACTGCGTTGCATCCCGGCTGTATCCTCTCTCCGTCATGGCTTTTGAGATCTTCTCGCAGATCTTCGCATTCCATTTTTTTGATCGCAGCTCCGAAAGCACGGACTCATCGCCCCACACAGCGATCAGATCCAAGACTTCCCGATCAGTCCATGCTGGGGCCCTCTTTCTATTCTGCGATTGCATGGCCATCTCTGCTGGAGAGCTCTGCATCGTTACCAGTGCTGCTGAGCTCGCCACGATGTCCAAACAGGAAATGAGATTCAAACTGGCCAGACAGGAAAAGGAATTCAAATTTTCCTGGGGCTTTTCCTGTGTGGCTGGTGGCTGGTCAGAGCATCCAAGCTCGGACTGCTGTCCAGAGCGTCAACAGAGTGGTGCACTGTGGGATAGCTCACGGAGCTATTAGCATCGAATTCCATCCACACCTACCCTAATTCGACATGGCCATGTCGAATTTAGCGCTACTCCCCTCGTCGGGGAGGAGTACAGAAATAGATTTAAAGAGACCTCTATGTCGAAATAAATAGCTTCGTTGTGTGGACGGGTGCAGGGTTAATTAGATTTAACGCTGCTAAATTCGACATAACCTCCTAGTGTAGACCAGGCCTTAGATTGCTATATGTGGATTTCACTATTGTAATAGGAAAAGTATCAGAGACAACTCCACTCTCAAGTGCAGTCTTCACACACACAAAAAATTCAGCCTTAAATTGCTTGTCTTATACCTGGATTTTTAGAGGCATCCAGTTATTATTAAAGTGAATCAAAGATATTCTAACAAAATCTATAGGGAACTGACCTATTTTGACCAAAAGTTGCGGGTGCGGGGGAAGAACAAAGTGAAAGGGGATGGTTTTGCTCTCATTTACACTGGTAACTGCAATCTGTTGAGTTTCTTCAGCAAAAGGAATCACACTGGAGTAAATCCAGAATGAGCTGAATCTGGCTTAGGGTTATCAATAACTCTTAAGATCTCAACTCTGATGTCCTTCTGTTGAAAGACATAAAGAAATCTAAGGCAGATAAAGAGTTCATCATTAAACCTATATACCCTCTGCATGAGAAGTCATGTGGTCTGGCGATTAGGCCAGTGCATTAGGTCTAGGCCTGGGGTCTATTCTTGGATCTGCCACAGACTTGCTGAGTGACCTTGATCAAGTTGCAGAGGGGAAAAAAATAAATCAAGATCAGGACTTCTAATCTCCTAGTTTTACCACTAAGGCAACATTCCCTTTGGTAGTTTGTGGGGTCTATAGAATAGGAGTCTGTGCCTCTGTTTCCCCTTCTACCGTTTGTCTTGTCTATTTAGACTATAAGCTCTTCGGGGCAGAGATTGTCTCATGTATCTGTACAGCACCTAGCACAGAGGGGTCCCAGTCTAAGTTGGGGATTATAGGCACAATGGGAATGCAAATAAAATATTCATCTACTAGAGAGGTCTCACTTTTGAGACAGATTCCTTACTGCATCATCAATAACCAACAAAGCAAAAAATACGGTCATCAGAAAAATGTTTTTTAAAGCTTGCATGTGTTGCTAATAAGATCATTAAGACCCTTTAAAAAATTCTAGGATAGACCAGTGAGTTGATGGGGCTATTATTATTTAAACTCAATATTACTTAAAAAAAAATCACAAGCTGCTTGGGAAGATACATTTCCCTTTCACGTAGCTATCACAGAACAGATTTTAAAGGGCCTGGTGCAGCAAAGCATTTAAACATGCCTGTGACTTTCTTTAGAACTTAAACATGTGCCTAAAGTTAAGTGCTTTGCAGAATAGGGACAGAGGTTAAGCATATGGTTAAAAGCTTGGCAGAATCAGAGCCTAAACCCAGAAGGGCCCACTATGATGATAGAGCCTGACCTTGCACCTAGAATTTCACCCAGTGACTCCTACGTTCAGCTCAATAATTCAGGTTCCCCGGACTGGTTCTGTCCAACCTGTGATATTACCGCCAAGGAGCAAGATTCCCATTTAGGAGAATGGCTCAGGTTTGAATGTCACTAATATTTGCACACAGGCATCTTTACATCTTTCCCTGGTGACTGATGGGGCTGGCGTCAATTGAAACTAGCAAATACAATAAGTCAGCATGGGAACATAAAAAAAAAAAAAAAAAGCAATATCTTGCCCTCCTTTGTATTATTCTGTCTCGCTATTGTTTTTTTAAAAAAGCTCAGTAGATGTTATTAGTTTGCTGCCCTCTGAGTGACCATTTAAGAAGACGACAGCAGTGCCGGAGCTGTGAAGCATAAATTGAAATCTAATCAGAAAGGACAGGATTGTTGTGCCAAATCATCCTTGTGTATCCTGCAGGTTTTTCTGTCCTTATTTATGCTAAGCTCAACTATGGCTATAAAAATAGCAGTACAGCTCTAAGCCTCTCAATGGCAAATATAGCTGAATTTGGCTAATTGCAGTCGACAGGAACAAAAGCAGAACTCCACCGCAGGGGCTAATCTAAGCCTTCTTTCATGCTAGATGCCAGAAAGATGCTGTAGATTGTACTAGGATTGTGAAAATAAAGCCCTGCTATAGAATAATTTATATTTCTAGGGCAGTCAAAGTGCTCCAGGTGAGTCACAATATTATTTCTCTTTCAATTCTATGGAGGTTTCACACAAGCTAAACTATAGTATTTAGTACAAAAATTAAAGGCAGTTACAAATCTATAGGACAGCCAAGACCTCTGCCATCAACCACAACCCCTGGAGCCTCAGCCGATCCAGCCATATGTTAAGGGCTGGTTTTTCAAATGAGCTCAGCACTCACTTTTCAATCTGACCTTTGACAGTCTAGAACAGCACCCACTTACTGAGTGCCCCCCATCACCAAGGGTACCGCTGCAGGGCCTCACCCCTGTTTTCTCCTTCATTGGGCACCTTAAACCACTACCACACAATCCAAAGGGAAACTCAGACATCCAATTTATTCAGTCCTCGGGTACATGCCAGCCCTCCCAGGCCCCAACTCAGCTCAGTGTCTCTCTGTCCTTGAGGGTGTTCCCAGAGCTGGATCACATTGTATGGTTTCTGCAGGAGCCAGTCCTACTCCCTGCAGCTCCTTCTTCAACCCATCTACACATCCCAGGTTTCTTTTACTTGAGCAGCCCCAGCTTCCTACCAAGCTTCCTCCCCCATCTCACACACTTTTTCAACCATCCCTTTCTTGGCAACATCCTGCTGCCTTACATATGGGGAATCACCTGATTCCTCTCAGGTGGGGCTCATCAGGGCTGGTTTAGCCTGGGCGCTCCTACCCATGGGCCAGCCACCCCATCACAGAGTAACAGATTGAGTGTAATCTATTGCTCAAGCACTTTGAGAGCCTCGCACAAAAGGGGCCGAGTTATATACCTATTTAAAGTGAAATCTTTCTCACTTTTGCTACTGATTTCCATGGGACCAGGCTTACGTCCCTCCAGCTGGTCCAAAATCCCTCTTGGGGAACTGGTGTGATGTTCCGATAGCTTTGCTGCAAAACCAGCGTACGTTCAAATACCGCTGAGGGTTTACATCCCTGTAACAGCTGCTGGGAACTTCTGCAGCAGGCGTAAAGAGTTTCCATTCACATTAGCACTTGCCACCAGTGATGCTGGAGTAGACGCTCAGCAGGGAAGCTGTCAGACAAGAGGATGAGGTAGCCACTCTGGGGAGCACCACAGCACCTACCACAAGGCTGTTCAGGGAGGCGGGAGGGCTAGCAAAGGTCCTGCAAAGAACATGGCATTTAAACTAGTTAAATCCAACAGTGAGGAGAATTTAGTGCCCATAGCTCCAACCACATTACTCTGGATATCGGGTAATAATTCCTGCCTCTCTCCCCCCCCCCCCTCTCAGTGCCTCCCAGGGGTGAGTTTTTAATTAGATTCTTCCTCAGAATAGCTCCAGGACCTGAGAGCTGGAACACTGAAACCAGCTCTGAGGAAACATAACCTCCTGCCCTAAAGCAAAAGCATTATCCAAGAGTTACTGAATGAGGAGATCATCCATATGGCTTCCTGGGGCTTTGCGCTTCTTCTTAGGAGTCTGTCTCCCTTTCCCACTTTTGTACCCACTCTTCCCTAAACACTAGAATATGTGCTGTCAGAAACATTTGCAGGGGGACAGATTGGACAATCTAGTACAATATTACTAGATTTACATTTTTATAATTCCCCTCAAGGCCCCTGCATGGCATGAACTGAAAAAGGGACACCCTTTGGGGACCCTCTGCACTCCTCCTAGATGACAAGAAGGGAATCTGCAGGGGCCAGGGTGAACCAACTCATAAGAACATAAGAACTCACCCCACGAGATACACCCCCCCAGTTTGACAGCAAACTGTTCATAACTACTCTTTGAGAACGGCCTTTCAACCAGTTATGCACCCACCTTATAATAAATTCATCTAGACTGCATTTCCCTAGTTTGCTTATGAGAATGGCATGTGAGACTGTCAAAAGCCTTCCTTATTCAGCAGAGCATCAGGGCTTTCCTTATTCAACAGAATTGTGCAGTGCTAACTTAACTCTTTGGACACTCTATGGTTCTTTCCTAAAGCCCAGGACCTGCTATTTGCCCTTTCCTACAACTTCTCTCCATTAAACCATCTACTTCTGTCAGATTTTTCCCCTGGGATGCTGCCAAGTGCCTCTTATAAGTACACCTCCTGACCCTTCTCTCTTTCATTGAGCAAGCTCTCTCTTATACAAAGGGTTACTTCCAAACTTTCACATGACCCCTCGGTGACTGGGCTCCGCCCATCAGCCAGAATCTTGAAACAGAGTGTTGGATCATGGGTCTGTTCCAAGACCCGGGCCCTGTGTCACAAACTCCCTCTTTGTTCTGGCCAACCCCACCCAAAGACACACAAAGAACCTGAGTCAGCAGCCTCTGCCAGCCCAGGGAAACCCCCTGGCAGAGCACAGTCACCCGGCTGGCTCATTATTTCTAAGCTTAAATGAAAGCATTTGGCTCAGCTCTGCTGTCTGAAAAGACCTTGCTTCTCCCTACCAAGTGTTAGAAGATCGACTTTAATTATCCTTGGCATTTCTGAGCCTGAAGCTGCTGGTGGCCACCTCTCTCTCAGCTGGTGTCAGCGGTGTCCACGCCAGGAGGAAAAGGCCTTGATGCAGTCTGGGGAGCAGCTTCCTAGGGAGCAGGATACAGTGTTAGGGCAGAAAAATTGTAGTTTTTATGGATTGTGGCAGGAGCAGCAAAGAGGGGAGATACGCAGAACCTGGGTCTGGATCTACCATTGACTGGAGTCTGGCTGCGCTCAGGTCCTGTAGCTAGTACGTGAGGTCAGCACCCGCCCCTACTGTTACCTTGTCCCCGTTCCTTCTGTTGGATTATTCCCATGCTGCTCATTGTCTAAATCTTAGAGCTCCTCTTAATGGGGGAAAACAGGCATCGGTGTTACTACAGCATTGTATCAACACTGACATTGCTATCCACAGGCATTCAAAAATTATGAGATTGGCTTAAAAATATTATAAATGTGGGGTGATTTTTCTTTGCCTCCTGGTTTCTTAGCCTTCAGAGAGCACTTGGGACACACTGTCAAGCAGGAAGGTCAGAAACGCACTTTGTGTGTTACATTATACACAACACACACACACACACACACACCGTGTATAATCCTCACATTTGCTTTAAAGCCTCTTCTTCCCTCTCCTCCTCCCTCTTAAAATGTAACTTTCACCTGCCATGTCAGATGTGGACATAACGCTGACTCATTGCCTGGTGTCAGCTGCCACCTTCCTCTCTGGACTTGGCTCTCACTTGATGGATTTCAGCTGCTCCCAGCCAGTATGTAACAACATCTGGGAAGTGGCAGTGACATCTGACCAGAGAGCGAACCACGTCAGGAGCACAGGAAGAATGAAGTGCTGAGCCAGCATGACACAGCACAGCAGAGAGGCACGTGTATATTTTCATTTCCTTCCAACGGATGGATTAAAGCAGCAGAAAGGGAGAACTTACATCCTGCATTCAATCAATCCATTCCCTTGGCCCCAACACTCTGGGCACATGCAAGTCACTCAATTAAGGACAGTGCAGCAACCCAGGGAATAGAATTTAGACCCCCAAAAAAGTGTGGGGGAGAAAAATTAGGACTTGGAGGTTAGCACAGAACACAAAAGTGTTCTGGGGGAAACAGAGAAAGGGAGGCAGAAAACCAGAGGGAACTTAAAAATGAGCACTGCTGTCTCAAATCAAACTGTTATATGGGAGACATTTGCCTGGAAAAATTCTCCCCTAAGCCTCAACACGTGTGTAGTGTGCACTGGAAGTGCTACTTTGCATGGGAGGAGCCCCTTTCCTTTGAGACTCTCAGCTCCCGCCACTGCTGGTTGATAACTACGTGCATTGCCATCACCATGTTTTGGATCTAGGGAAACAGATGGAGAGAGGATAGTGGCCTTTCAGACACATGGAACAATCTTGGGAGTTAGTGGCAGCTGCCTTTGCTTACCCCCTCTTAAATAATCAGGCCATAAATGACCTGCCCACAGCCCTACACACTGGGTCTGTTCAAGACTAGAACAGCTTCCCTATTGTAGCAGCCAGAACTTGTTCCCTCCTGTAACTTATGTGGGTGCAGTAAAGGCTATTTGGCATACAACACCAAGTGACCAGAGATTTTTGAGTGCCTTAATTTCTGAGTTCCCAACTTGACACATTAAAGGGGCCCCATTTTCAGAAAGTGCATGATACCCAAAGATGTGCACAAAAGTGGGGGGGAGGGGGAAGAGAGGAGAAGAGACACCCAAAAAATGCACTAGACAGTTTTGAAAATCATGAGCCAGGAACTCCCTCCTCTATGTCTGTCTCTGTACAGGACCCTGGTCTCGGGACAGTGTTCTACTGAAACACAAATTTGCCTTTAAAAAAAACAAAACAACAACAACAAGAAAGTAGTACTCCAATTGCCTGGTTTAGAAGAACAGGTTAGACAAACACCTAGAGATGGGTTAGGTATACTTTAATCCTGCCCTAGGTTAGGGCGATGAACTGGATAGCCTCTTGAGGTCTCCTCCAGTCCTACATTTCCATGGTTCTATAGTTTGGTCGCTTCCTATTTTATATATTCAATCTATTGGTTGTCAAGCCATGTACCCTGTGGCAGCTTCAAGTAAAATGGCTCTCTCTCAGAGCGTGATCCCAGGGTATAGTGCTCCGTTCTATAAGGTAGGTGGAGGCACAAGTCTCTCAGGAATATGTCCTGTTACATTTGGTTAAGCCGATCCTCCAAGTACTGATTTTCGTATGTGTTTGTGTAGCGAGGCGGTGGGATACCCCACAGCCCCGCTGACGGACGAACCTCCCCTAATACCAACGTGGGCAGAGCCACCGGGTCCGGAGCCCGCCCCTCAGAGGTCACGGCCCTGACCCGGAAGTATAAAAGTCCGCCTGCGGAGCTCAGTGGAGCACACGCCGGCGGAGAGAGCAGACGTCTGTGGCCGAGCTCCCGCTTGGAAGACAGCCGCAGGCCGCGACCGGCCTGCTGACTTACCAGGCCTGCCGAGCCTACCTCTCGCCAGGTACCCTGAGGAGGACTGGCCAAGCCTGCCCCGTGCCAGCTACCCCGAGGAGGAGCCGAGCCTACCTCGTGCCAGCTATCCCGAGGAGGAGCCGAGTCTACCCTGCGCTACCTACCCAGAGGAGCCGATGCTGGTGGAGAGCACCGATGCCACTAGGACGGCCCAGGTACCATACGAGCGGGAGTGTGGAAGTAGCCCGGGGGCAGCCGACCCCAGTCTGGCTGCTGCACTGCCAGAGCCGATGTCAGTGTGTTGCGGCCAGGATCCCCACTGACAGCAGCGAACGTCTGTCGCTGCTAGGGCCCCGGGCTGGGACGCAGTGGAGTGGGAGGGCCTGCGTCCCCCCTGCCACCCACTCCTTGGGTGGCAGACTCCCCCTTGTTCCCCTGGCCTAGAGAGGCTGGGCTGCCCCAAAGCGACCCAGCCCCTGCTACAAGGCCTGGGCCGCTGTTTGACTATTTGTTTGCTGCCCCGCCCTGGCCTAGGGCCTGGGCTGCCACAAACTGACCCAGCCCCTGCTTAGAGGCCTGGGTTTCGGACCAACTATTTGCTTGCTGCCCCGCCCTGACCTAGGGCCTGGGCTGCTATAGACTTTGCCTCAGCCCTGGCTTAAGGGCCTGGGTTCTGACCTCTTGGCTCAGCCCCTGCTACGGGCCAGAGGCCCTAACGGTGTGCCTGTTGTCCCAGGCTGCCGCCGGACCAGAGCAAGGCGGTGGGATACCCCACAGCCCCGCTGACGGCCGAACCTCGGCCGAACACTACTACAGTTTGATAACTGCTTGTGCAGCCCCTTGATACTCTCGGAAGGTGCTTCTTCTATAAACATAGTTACCATTCAAGAGTTGGCATGGAGTTGGATGGGGAGGTAGAGACTGAGCTATTGATTCCAGCCATTCTACCCAAGAGAGCCCACTTGTCTGAAAAAGCTTAGCCTCCACGTTTTACGCTTTGAGATATTTCCACTGTTCATAACTCCTTAAGGTAAATAAGTCCCCTTCCTGCTCCCTCCGGCTTCAGCAAACTCCCTGATTCAGGGTCTGGGCCCTGTCCCGTCCCGTCCGTCCCCCCCCCCCCCCCAAAAAACCTTGCTCACTATGGGAAGCAAGTCAGGCTGCATTTATGAGCTGTAAACCTATCGTGTGGGAACGAGAGGAGAAGCACCAGGAGGAACTAGAGCCCCTCCTGACCCGCTAAACATTCGAGGGTCGGCCTCTCAGTCGCTCACACAAGGACTCCAGGAACTGCTGCAATACATAGTATATTAACTCTAGGCTTCCCCCTCCTGCCGCCTTGATGGTGAGCACTGGGACTCAATGCACGCCCCGCCACTCAACTCGCTGCTCAATCTACATGCCAGGCAGAGTTACTCCCAGCAAGTTTGGGAACCATTTTTATTGTAGATGAGCATCTTTGGATTTAAAAGAGACATGCTTATGAACCATACATAGACTATAGTGCAGTTTATTCATATTAAATGCATATGCTTGAATTTTACATTACAATGTCTCGTTCCATACTTGCTTCTTGGAACACCCAGTTCAATTAAACCTCGGAAGCCACTTCGCTCATATTGACATCAAGCGGGAATCTACCAGTTGTCCTCAGTTTCTTCTGAATCTCCAGAAAAATAAACAACGTGCAGCTAACAGAGCAATACAAGCAGATAACATGTGCAGCACTGTCCATGCTAGATTTTCTTTTTATATGTTTAGGGTATTGTGTACAGTACAGGGTCTAGATCTAGGGCCAAGTGACCTCAAATACACATATAGACAGATGAGCCCAGACTGCAAAGAGGGGATCTGAACTTCCCTAATGTTCATCAGTATTCAAAAACAGAATTTTAAGATAGGAAAATTCAGGTCCAGGGCCCAGCTTTCAATTCTTCATCCTGCCTCTCCACAGAGTTTGTTTAAAATCCTTCATTAAGCAAAATCTTAAGTCGTCCTTATGAAAGGATGACCAATAAGCTTTAGCAAAATTAACCATAGGGTGGGAAGTAGCTGGCACTCAAGGGATGTGTTTGTCAGGTAAGTGGACTTATCAGACTGACAGGGGTTCTTGTATGGCAAATGCACCGTAAATCACCGCACGCACATCCAATTTCCTCTCCCATTTGCATCAGACTGGCAAATGGTCAACATTCCAGATGCAAACCTACGCTGATGAATGACGATGCTGGAATTATTTGGATGATTATGCAGCAGTACAAAATGAGATGTATTATATTTGTTTGCTACAAAGACCCTAGCTATAGCTTTGATCTATTTGAAAGACAATATATGTTCTACAATACACTAGCCATTAGAAATATGAATCTCTTTAGACAAAAATCATAACTTTTTTTCTTTGCTGAAATTATATACGGTTCATCTGGCCTTTGAGTCGCCCAAGAAGAACTTCCCATTAGAAACAAGAAGAGCTCTTCGAACAGTAAATGCTGTGCTTCATCTAATGCTGCAATCATGCCTGTCGAATTCATGTTAACACCAAAAAAACAAAACAAAACAAAAAAAACTGGCAGTTACCTAATAAAATATTTACAGAACTAGGAAATTGCATCCACTGATAAATCTACTTAGTTTAGGTTCTGACATGTTCCATCTTTGATAGCCAGGGTCAAGTTAACTAACATCCCTTAACGCGAAACTCGTTACAACTTGAGACATGCTCCCTGCTTCCAGGGTGCGTTTTAGTCATCAAAATCTGGAATGTCATCGTAGGAGTAACCCCTGTAGCCTTTGGAAGCATAGTATGCGATGCGCAAGTGATAAAAACCTGGTAAGAACACCAGGATTCCAATGATCAATACCGGGATAGCTCGGTCTGTTCCCTGGAAGAGAGAAGCAGAGAAACAAAAGAAAAAAAATAAATAAATACTCAAAGCAAAGGCTTTGTAACAGGAGCTTGCCTCAACTGGTGTCACACCCTGATCCTGCCTCAGTTTCCCTCCTCGCACAGACACGCAAACCACCATAAGCAGGGCTTTGACCAACTCGGCCCTTGTGGAGTCTGGTTTATTAACACAAACTAACTGAAACCTAGAATCTCTCCGCCTTCTTCTCCTGGACTTTTAATTCCTTCTTAAGGATTTGCTTCTGCCCCTCACTATAGGTAACTCTAGCCAGACCTATCCCTCCAGCTGGTAGGGACAACTTCTTCCTCCTCTCGACCAGTGTACACTGTCAGGCCCACTCCAGGCTCTGAGACTCTCCAGAGGCCTCTCCTAGCTCTGGATCTTCCCCTGTCTGACCAAGCAGATTACCATCACGTGATGTCTGACCACTGGCCCAAATCGGTCATCCTCTGGGAGGCAGGAAACTAGGCCCAGGTGGAGCTGAGCCCAACTGTCCATAAAGGGCCAGTTCACTCTGTGCCAGGCTTGATTTTAAATCACTCTAGACCAGAGAAGCTCTGATTTGATTAATGTTTTGCTTGACAAGGCACAGGGGAGGGGAACTATTGTTAGTTCTCATTAGGTTCATATGGTTCCTTTTGCAGCTTGGAAACATTGCAACTTGGTGAGGCTTTAAAAACAAAACAAAACTGCCAACCACAGGCCAAGGCCTGCAAACTATGCTAAGGGAAAACTCTCCCGGGAACTGGCGTTGCACCTGAACAAGGGTCAAATCCTGCAGGCCAAGCTATTCAGTGATCAGTTCATCTACCTCTGAAATGTAGCCAACTCTGGAGTGGTAAGCAGCAGCCATTATTGAAGCAACACAACATAACAGCTTAAGAATAGAAGAAGAATACTGTATCCAAGTGGAGTGACAGGCGCAAATGTAGGCACTAACTACCTTGAGTGCAGCTTAAATGCCTAGATGGGCCGCCAGAAAAGAAAATACTATCATTGTATATACTACAGTTTGGCCAGAACATTCCTACAGAAGGGGCCATGAGATCTTGAGTCATGAGCAGTAATCAGGACCTTAGCTTGACATCTCCTCTGAAAGACAGCAAACCCAGCACTCCCAACACCACGATCGGGTCAGTACTGGTAGCTGGCAGGACATCATTTTTCCTTATCCAAGCACAGACCAGCCCACGCCTAGCTAGAGAATGCAGATGGGATTATAGCCAAGGGCAGCAGGGCCGCTGGCAAATGTTATCCAGGGAGAAAAGCTCTCACTCTGCCTACAGGCCCTGGCAGTGAAGTTCCATATTTAAGACAAACAAAAGTTGGCAGGAGGCGATTTTTTTTGGTACTAAACACAAACCATATTTTAAAAAGATATTCAGCCCACTTACTCCTTTGCTAATGTATCCTGCGAGGAGAAGCGCTCCTATGACAATCAGAAGGGTGCCGATCATGAACAGTACAGTGGCCAGTGCAATGGCCTTGTAGGGGATTTTGGGTGGGCTCCTCTTGAACTGCAGGGAAGGCAGATATTAAATGGCATTAAAATGTAGCACATCTTCCGGTCTTTGGTCCGCGGGGAGGATGGCGGCACTCAGACCAAGCGGAGAAACTGCCACTGGTGGTCTTCCCTAGCCGTGGGGATTGTGAGAGCAGCAACATCTCAGTCCTATCAGGTAAGCTCCTCACAGCCTATCGGCCCACGTAATGCCCCGTTCTTTCAGGGCGAGGATTCATACACCCTTGTTCCCAGAATCGGCTGTAGCTCAGATATATTTGGAAGTGTCAGTTCCCTTCAGAGATGTCACTCCACAATGGGGTCGTCTCATCCCCAAAAGGAACAGATATAGATCTAGCCTTCTTAAAATAACCAGGATTCCAGCTCCAGCCCTGTGTCCCATCCCAGGGGCCATTCCGTCTGGCATGCCAGATTCCGTGCTGGAGGCGCAGCACGGGAAGTACAAGCCAAAGGAGAGGGGCTTTAAGACACCTTTGTCCCCTCCTGATTCTGGGCTGCACCATGGTGCAAGCAGCCCTCACGGTTGTGCGAAGTTCTGATAGCCTCCCCAATGCTTCCATCACAAGCCTGAATGGTCCTAGCTGCTTGCACTATGACTGCACTCCCTCTGCTGGCACTTGTGTGCACACATGGAGCATAACACAACGGGACACGTGCCCAGTGTAGCAGTGCACAACCCAAGGGAATTCTTCTTTGACGTGCTGCAGGCTGTTTAGGTTCCTTATACCTGACCAGAGCAGCACACAGGGGCCCAGAGAGGAATCTCATCCCACCAGATCTATGGAGGTCAACAAGGAACAAAATTCAGAGCTGCTGGATATTTTTGTCACATAAGAAAAAGATAATAATTAAAAAAAAAAATAAGGTGGTTTTCCTCGGTTTTCCCCTTTTACCTGCAGGTCAATATAACCATCATCAGTACTGGAGAGCTTGGAGTACTTCACTTTGCTACTGGGGATCCCAGCAGCTAGATTAGTACGCGATGGCATCATAACAAGGAGGCCGTGTCATCAGCTATAACCTGAAACAAACAAAGCTATTGCTTATAGCAGCCTAGACAAGAGGCAGTGTGATAGAATGCAACACTTGGAGTTTATTAAAAGGTTAAATATCACTTCTAAAGAAACAAGTTTCCTGACAACACCTTAACTCATTTAAAAACAAAAAAAACAACTATCACAACCCACACCTAGCATTTATATAGCATGTTTCCATCCACAGGTCTCAAAGTGCTTTACAAAAGTGAAGAAGCATCATTATCCCCATTTTACAGAGGGGGAAACTGAGACACAGAATGGGGAAGTGACAATGACGGTGCAGGGAACATAAAGCTGATCTGCTGCCCAGTGAATTGTATGGTGGGATATGCCAACTCCCTTAGAAATGTAATTCTTTCCCCCTCATTTATGCTATTTGTCCACCCTTTATAGCTCACTCAGAATAGGCCCTGAAAGCAAACTATTCAGTTTCACTAGCACAGCATGGCAAAGCCTAGGTAACAAATAATACAATGGAATATTGAATTCCACAAAAATTTGGAACTATTTTCAGAGGAATTTAAACTACCACCCGTATTAGGGTTTTACAAAGTTTTGTTGTTTTAAAAAACAAAGCCTCACATTTGTTCATAATAAATACACAGGCACAAATGTACCCAAACCTCCCAGACCACATGCTAACTGTGGTCATGTGCCACATACCGTGCCATGAGACCATGGCCAGATCCAAAACTGGTGCCACAAAGCTTGGTATTAAACATATTGTATTAGCATCCAGGAACCTCAGACAAGGTCCCTCTGTGCTAGGCACTACACAGACAAGTAACAAAGATGACAGAGCCTGCCCCAGAGAGCTCGCTCCCTATTTAACTCTATTTTGTTGAAGCCGTAATGTTCTGCAGAGATATGCTGATTTTGGCACAAAGGTTTTTGAGGTCTGGGGTTCCCTGGTCACTTTGGACCAGAGAAAGGATGCGAATTGAAAACCAAGGTTTCCAGTCTAAACCCACAAAAACAACGAGAAGGACCTTAAAGACTAACATATTTATTTGGGCATAAGCTTTCGTGGGTTTTTTACCCATGAAAGCTTATGCCCAAATAAATATGTTAGTCTTTAAGGTGTCACCGGACTCCTCATTGTTTTTGTGGATACAGACGAATACGGCTACGCCTCTGAGTCTAAACCCAGACACTTTGACACAGATTTGTTTTGCAAAATCATTCAAAACGTTTCATTTTCATTTCAGCGTGGAACAAAAACAAATTTCAAAACCCCGGAAGCTGTTACAAAATGGAATTGCCTATTCCTCCAGACCGCTCTATCACAAGACAGGCCAGACACAGACAAGTGGACGGAACAGGCCAATACGGAGGAGGAGGAGAAGGTATCAAAATAAAACAGGAAAAGCAGAAAAAAGAGAAGTCACAGCTCCCTGTTTGCCTACCTAGATTAGATCTGCGAAGGAGGTGATGTTCAGTGCTGGAGCTTTATTTAGCCAAGCCACACTTGTACCCTGTAATTTCATCTTGCTGTGAATCCAAGCCCTGTGGTTTTCTTGCCTGCAGTGACACCCAGTCGAGATTGTACTCACCAGGCTGGGGTATCTAGCTTTGTTGTACAGCTGATGACCTTGCTTTCTAGGAGCTGAAACCTGCGTTTATCCTGCCATCGATGCCTCTGTAGCAATACACAGGAGGCGATGTCTAAGCTGGCCTGTCAGCAACCCAGTCATCAATGCATCCTGCCACCAGAAAAATCTCCTGGAAGTCTGAAACTCAGGATAGCTTAGCTGTTCCTTCCACAACCAATGCTGCTAAGGACTCATATCCAGGTCTCAGGTATCTGTGGTTCCGAAGGAATGACTTCAAACCTGCACTGCAGTCTGCATGCACTCTACAGCTAGTGGGCAGGCCCATATTTAAATAGCATTTATAGGATACCATGATGCTCCAATACCGTTTAGTTGATAGGGGAAATGCAGTTCACTGCACAAAGGCTTTTACTGCCTCTTTTATTAACTAAAACCAGACAAACTTGAAAATATTTTTGCTCACTAAGTGTATATCCTGATTCCCTAAATTTCTTGGGGGAATTCTGCCCAGCTCTATAACCTATTGAACAATATACTCTCCCTCCCTCCCACTGAAGGAGGGTTCCCTTTTCTTGAATACAACACAACCCCACCAAAAACTGCCAGCAGGCCTCTTCTTCCCTGCAAACTTCAAACCTTGTACAACTGGTATGTCAGAAGTACTCTCTGCATGTATTTGCATATGCTTTGATTTAAACTTAAATCTGGAAACCCTAGCTGTATCCCAAAAGGGAGAAGAAATGAATGGTTAGTTCATAGTAGCAGACGGCCAGTAACATCTTAGCCATGGGCTCGATTCAGGATTTTGCTTCCTTTATGGACAAAGCAGGCAGACAAAAAACACATTTCTAATTTCTGCAGCTACTGATGACAGAGATAGCCCCAAAGGTGAAGTGTCTGAGGAGTGGGTTATGTCCTCACCTACTCTCAACATTCAATGACAATTGCCAGGAAGTGCATGGTATTGGCAGATACCGCACAAGAAATACTTTGCGCTGCATTAGAGCTTTCTGAGTATGTCAAAGCACTTTTATATACACTAAGTAAGTCCCACACACATCCATGAGCTAGGTATTATCTCCACTTTACAGGTGAGGAAATTAAGTCACAGAAGTGATGGTCCAGACAGCTGGACAAAACCCCAGATTTCCTGACTCACAGTCCTGTGCCGTAACTACTTATTTCCACTGAGAGTAAAGTGGGCCCGATTCTGTGTTGACTTGCCCCAGTTTTACATCAGGGTAACTCCACAGTCTTTTCTGTAATCACATCTGATTTACACCAGTATAAATGAGAAAAGAGTCGAGGCCTGTGTGTTAATGCTGATAACTGTCAATAAAGTGGAGACTGACAGCAAGTCATTGAAACTCTCAGAGCTAGAGTCTTATGTTCTCATTTATATCAATGAGAATCTGGAGTACCTCCACTCAAGACAATGGATATACTCGAGATCTACAATGGGCAGTGTCTAGCTCACTATCTGCCCTTCTTTACAGCTGAAATCTGTTTGCAATCCAAGTTTTCTATGATGTCTAGCCACCTTCTAAATACCACAAAAGTCAGTTGATTTTACTTCCAGAATAAAGCTCAGGATCACTGACAGATCTGTGTAAAAGGAAAGGGTGTTTTTAAAATTAAATAAACTTCCACTCCCACTGCGCCACCAGGATTGCTTGTACAGGGGGGAGTCTATCCTGGCCTTGTAAGAGCAACAAACTCTTTCTCAATCGTACCCTGATAAAGGGGGACCCCTTTAGAAGTTTTAAATTCTCACTAGTGTCACAAAGTCCATCGAGAGATCCAGATAGACCGGAAACGTCAACCTCCAGGAAGTTTATCCACTGCTACTTTAAACAAACATGGATTGGGGTTCTGATGAAATTATTCTCTCTGCTAACAGGAAGAATTCAAAAGGGGGCTGTTCATAAGCTTATCTGGAATTGCATGGCTCTGTCACTTGGTGGCAGATCAAATCAGCCAGTTCAACATGTGTACCCTAGAGATGCAAAATGTCAAGATCTTAGCACAAAGAAGCAGAATAAAAATTTCACTGCAACAGTGTTCTGTACCTGTTGTTCAAGCCCATCTCTCCCAATACTGCTGTGCTTTCTCTCTGCTGCACCTATTGCAAAACAACCCAGGAAGTTTATTCCCCCTGATAGTCATTTCCTTCCAGGTTAAGGCACTAAACCTCATTTTGATTTGATTCCATTTCTTCTTTTAAAAAAAACCAGCACTTGATTGGTAGCTGAAAAGTGGAAGCTGATTGGACAGCTTGTGCTGCGTGCCAGCTGCTAGGACTCTGTAATATGTGTCACACGAATGGGACAAGCTGGGGCTTGTCTGCTGAATACAGAGCTGTCCTGTGTGGGTTGGTGGGTGAAGGGGATCCCAACTTAGAGATATTTCCAGACAGTTTTTTTTTTGGTCAAGCATCTTGCTCTTACAATTAAGGATTCTTCAGTGTCCTTTCATGAGGCATTTATAAATATCTCATTTATTTTTTTTAATGGAGATCTTACTCACAATTTGTGTCTCAAGATTGTAAAATCCCAGATAAAATCCCCTGCGGAAGCTTTCGAAATCAATCAATAAATTCAAAGGGCCACTCTTAGTTATTTACAAAGTGTATCAGATAACTTGCATTGATACAGCACTTTTCAACCCAAAGGGCTGTACATACATAATACAGTTTTGTACAACACATAGTCCCCCACCAAAAAAAAAATGTTGAGGTGCTCAAAATCATGAGCTGCTTTTTATAAATAATAAACGTGAGGATCTTTTTATTTGCCAGCTGGCGTTTCCACTTTTAGGGTTCACACATTTCAACTTTTATCCCCAGCAAGAGCAAGAAGTTTACTTAAACAAACAAACAAACCACGACTAGGGCTTCTAGGTGCTAGAGATACAAACAATAATAATAAAAGGGCTAGATCCAGAGATTCCTTCAACCATCCCAAATCACAGATATGTTTAGGATGAAGCACAATAGCTGTATAACTACACAGCATGACTTCACACATTTAACACAGGAACTGCAGTGTCACCAGCACCTGTAACTTTATTGCAAGTTTTGTGTTTTTCTGAAGCACTGGGAGGTGTGCAATTGTGGGGGGGGGGGGGGGGGGGGGGAGGGGGGAGTTGTTTTTTTTTTTAAGTAAGCTTCTAGCTCTTGGTGGGGATAAAAGTTGGAATGGGGAGGGAGTGTGGGAGGTTTAGGTTGGATATTAGGAAAAACTTTTTCACTAGGAGGGTGGTGAAGCACTGGAATGGGTTACCTAGGGAGGTGGTGGAATCTCCTTCCTTAGAGGTTTTTAAGGTCAGGCTTGACAAAACCCTGGCTGGGATGATTTAGTTGGGGATTGGTCCTGCTTTGAGCAGGGGGTGGGACTAGATGACCTCCTGAGGTCCCTTCCAACCCTGATATTCTATGATTCTATGAATGTGTGACCCCCTAAAAGCTGAAACGCCAGACAGCAAATAAAAAAATCCCTAAATGTATTATTTATAAAAAGCAGCTCATGATTTTGAGGGCCTCATCATTTTGGGGGGACTGACTCATAACTTTTCATGCTTAGGGGTGGCCATAAGGGAAGCAAACATACCCAACTGAAACAAGACAAAACATAATGACTCAGGTTGATATTTGGCTAGGATACTAAGGTTAACGCTCTTGCTAAAAATAGCAGTTGTGCCTGAGATAGAGTCACGTATTTTCTGTTCTATTAAACTACCAAGAGGGTTGACTAAAATGTTCCTATGATGATTGTCTTATTATTTCTCTCACTAATGCTCCTTTCACTAACTGGAAAGGGGAAAAATATCACAAAGTTCAACCAGCCTCAGCTGCATGGCTGGGGGTTGCACCAGAAAGGGAAGCTCAAGGCTACACCCGCTAGCCCTGCTTCTCATACAATGGTGAAACGTGATTAAAGATTACCACCATGGAAGTGTAGACCCATTCCTGCACTTGACAGTCGTCCAAAGCTGATCTCAGCAGCTCCATAGTCCAACATCATATTTCTGAGTCTCCTTGCAGCTCTGTAAGTGAGAGCAGCTGATTGGGCATTTAAAACAGACCTGAAAAGGTGCTATAACAGGAGAAAAAGAGGGGCACTGGCACTGGATTCTTTACTGACTCAGTACTTAGACCAGCTGCAGCTTTTGGCTCTGACAACGACCGGCATTCAGGCAGCACCACATGACCCAAGGGCTCTAAACGATGTCTAACAATCGACTGACATGTGGAAGAGACTAGCAACTCTGCAGAGGGATGCCAACAGCAGCCACGAGTCGCTCATGCAAGGTTGAGACATGCACCTTCAGATTAAAAGACTGCAAAGGGGTGTTTCTCTAGTGCAGCGTTTTTCAAACGTGGCCACCGTGGCCGCACGCAGCCACCAGGGGCTTTTCGTCCGGCCACAACAGCCGCTTGGGCGGTGATGGAGAAGGGGGACAAAGCATCGGCACTTTCCCATCCCTCCCTGTTGCTCCTGGATGTGCCACCGTGCACCAGCTCTGGATGACCAGTGGGGCACAATGCTGCAGGAGCAAGGTGAATTCTTAACCCACCTGGGGGAGGGGGAAGGGGGGACGGGAAGGCTCGGGCTTCAGCCCTGGGGTGGTTGGGTGGCAGGCTCCAGCAGCGGGACTTCAGGAGCCTGGCTGTGGGACTTCGGGTGCCAACCCCTGGCTCTGGCTGCGCAGCGGCAGGTGCTGAACTCCAGCTCTGGCCATGTGGCTCCGGCGCCCAGCTCCAGCCGCTCAGCGGTGGGCACTGTCCCCCAGCTCTGGTCACAGGCTCCAGCAGCAGGAGCCGGCCCTGGGTGCTGACCCTGACCCCCGACTGTGACCGTGACCGAGCAGTGGCAGGTGTTGACCCTCAGCTCCAGCCATGTGGCCCCAGCTGGGACTGATCCCTAGAAGCGGAAGCTGGCCCCAGGTGCCGACCCCTGACTCTAGCTGCATGGCAGTGGGGCTCACCCCGACTATCACCTCAGGTTCCCACTGCCTTCCCCATCCCCCTATCGCCCCTGCTGCCCCCTCATCCAGGCCTTATTTTGTCCTGGGGCTTACTGAGAAAAGTGATATTAACGAACATGCAAGTATCACATTTCACAGCAGACTTACTGGGATAAGACTAGCTGGGAGGCTGTGATAAGTGAGATTAACAAACATACAAGTATCACTTTTCACAGCATTATTTTTATTATGGAGTCTGCCAAAAAAAACAACCAAAAAACCCCTACATAAATTACAATGATTTGGATGTGTGTATGTGCATATTTATTTCTTTTTCCTAGTTATTATAGGGAAAAGTATCAGAGTTGGCAGCTGCACTCTGAGACCACCAAAAAAAATTTTTTGTGAACCCCTGTGGGTGGAAGAATATGCAAGATGGTGACCATGTGAGATTATCATATCCTATATGACATGTAACCATTGTCCCCCTCTGCCTGGCTGTTTGGTCGAGCACAGGAAGTACTCTCAATGCTTTGAGAGGTATCTAATCAATTAAAGAAACAGGTTTACGAGTCTTGAAAAGTCCTCTCTTATGTTCCTACAGAGTGATATGGACTAACAGCAGCTCTGCATGGGAATTTCTGCAGAAATATCCTCAAACCAGTTGTAGTCTGAGGTAGCAAAATAGTGTTGGTTTTAGCCTACTGCTGCCATCTTGTGACTCCTGCTACATCATTCTTTGAACAGATAGCTAGTGGTCATTTTGTAACTAACACAACTGAAGATGTTTGGAGGTGTGACAGACCCAGACCAGTGGGGTACAGGTAGGGTGACCAGCTGTCCCAATTTTATAGGGACAGTCCCGATATTTGGGGCTTTGCCTTATATAGGCTCCTATTACCCCCGGCCCCCTGTCCCGATTTTTCACACTTGCTATCTGGTCGCCCTAGGTACAGGAGTCTGGTAGAGGGCAAATATACTGGTCACTGGATGAGTAGTTTTCTGTTCCCTGAGTGACCAGAGCAGGGGCTGCACTAGAGTAATCAGGAACCTGCTAGAACCAGTTAAGGCAGGCAGGCCAATTAGGACACTTGGAGCCAATTAAGAAGAAGCTTCTAGAATCAATTAAGGCAGGCTAATCAGGGCACCTGGGTTTTAAAAAGGAGCTCACTTCAGTTTGTGGTGGGAGTGTGAGGAGCTGGGAGCAAGAGGCGCAAGGAACTGAGAGTGAGAGGGTGTGCTGCTGGAGGACTGAGGAGCACAAGCGTTATCAGACACCAGGAGGAAGGTCCTGTGGTGAGAATAAGGAAGGTGTTTGGAGGAGGCCATGGAGAAGTAGCCCAGGGAGTTGTAGCTGTCATGCAGCTGTTACAGGAGGCACTATAGACAGCTGCAGTCCACAGGGCCCTGGGCTGGAACCCGGAGTAGAGGACGGGCCTGGGTTCCCCCAAACCTCCCAATTGACCTAGACTGTGGGTTTTTCCAGAGGGGAAGGTCTCTGGGCTGTTCCCCAACCCACATGGTGAATCTCTGAGGCAAGAAAATCCGCCAATAAGCGCAGGACCCACCAAGATAGAGGAGGAACTTTGTCACACTGGTGTTAGCAGTGGGATCTGAGGGGTGCACAGCGCGGCGGAGAAGGAGGGTGATTTAAACAAAAAACAAAAAAGAGAGAGGGTTTATTTTTTTTCACCACAATGGATGATGTAGTGTGGGCACTGATACAAGCTACGGCAGCCCAGCAGGAGGCTACCCGTGTCCAGGCAGCCGCCCAACAGGAGGCAGTGCGGTTGCAGCAAGAGACTAATCGCCTGCTGATGGACCAGGCTGCTCAAGACCGAGCTATGTTGCGGGAACTGGTAAACCAGGTAAAGTCCCTTACAGAGCTGAATCGCGGCCATGATGGGACGCGGCTCATACGGGCCAGCCATTGGCTGCAGAAAATGACACGGGAGGATGATGTAGAGGCATACCTTCTGGCCTTTGAGAGGACAGCCCTACGGGAGGCCTGGCCTCGAGATCAGTGGTCTGGCATCCTTGCCCCATTCCTGTGTGGGGAGGCCCAGAAGGCCTACCATGATCTGCCTGAAGAGGCTGCGGCAGACTACCCCCAGCTGAAAGCAGAGATCCTGGCCAGATCTGGGGTAACGACAGCAGTGCGGGCCCAGCAGTATCACGGTTGGAGGTACCAGGAAGACAAAACCCCGCGGTCCCAATTGTATGACCTCATCCATCTCGCACGAAAGTGGTTGCAAACAGAGTCCCGGAGTCCGGAAGAGATACTAGCGGTTCTGGTAATCGACCGATACATGAGGGGACTACCACCAGACCTTCGTGCCTGGGTAAGCCAGAACGAACCCTCCACCTATGATGAGGTTGTCGCTCTGGTAGAGAGGCGAAGGACAGCGAGGGAGCTGACCCGACCAGTTAAGGAAAAGGCACCCCGGGATAAAATAGCAGCACCAAGCCCTAAAGTTCGGGTGACTGGGAGGGCCCCCAGGAGGGCCCAGGTGGAAAAAGAGAGAAGCTGAAGGCCCATTAGAGGCCACAAAGAGTCAGAGCACTGAGGGAGAAGAGGATCGTGATGTTAGACTGCCCAAACCAAGAGACCGGGGAACGCCTAGGGCTCCATACAGATGTTATGCCTGCGGGGAATGGGGACACATAGCTGCACAGTGTCCCAATGCTGAGGAGCCTATGCAGTGTAACCTGGGGAACTGGGCAGATCCATGGTCCCTAATCCAACTAAATGGGGTCGGGACCACGGCACTGGTTGATTCGGGAAGTGCTATCACGCTTATCTCAGGGAAGCTCGTGAAGCGTAGTCAGCTGCTGCAGGCTAAACGTACGGGGATAACATGTGTCCATGGGACAGTTAGTTACTACCCCACCATCCCAGTAAAAATCGAGATCCAAGGGAACACTACTGAGGTAGCAGCAGGTGTAGTCCCTAAACTCCCATACCCTGTGCTTATAGGGAGGGACTTCCCAGGGTTTGGAAACTTACTCCCAGTAGGGGGATTGGAGAAAGATGGGGACCCTAAAATTGGTGAGGCATCCACAGCAGACTGTCAACCCCCAATCTTCTCTGAAATATCCCCAGATTTGTTCTCCACTCCCCGACAGGGTAGGAAGACAAAAAGGGAAAGAAGGGCAGGTACGGCCTTGGGAACCCGAATACTGACCCAAAGGCAGAGGGTCGCTCTTGTAGGTAGGCGGACCCGCGCAGCTGAAAAGGAGGCCATGCAGGAGGGAGAAGCACCTGAGTCTGACCCCCACCCTAATGCTTCTGAACCAGTAGAGGCAACAGAGACTGGGCCCCTAGATCTTGGGCAGATTAGCCCCGGGAGAGGAAATTTTGGACTGGACCAGGCAGAAGACCCAAGGTATGACAACATTAGGAAGGAGGTGACTGAAATAGATGGGGTCCCCGTGGAAGGAAAAACCCAGGGACCAGGACCCTACTTCATAATGAAGAAGGATCTCTTATACCGGGTTGCACCAGTACAGGGGCAGAAGGTACAGGAGATCCTAGTACCTCAAAAACACCAGAACGCTGTATTAAGTCTTGCTCATAGTCATCTTTTGGGGGGGCATTTGGGGGTAGAGAAGACCCTGGCACGAGTCCTACGATGGTTCTTCTGGCCCGGAGTACATGAAGAAGTGCAGAGGTACTGTGCCTTCTGCCCGGAGTGTCAGCTGCACAGTCCCCGTTCCCACTTGAGGGCACCTTTAGTACCCCTTCCCATCATAGAGGTCCCCTTCGAGCGAATAGCCATGGACCTAGTGGGACTCCTGGAGAAGATGGCTCGGGGCCACCAATATGTACTTGTTGTTTTGGACTATGCTACTCGCTACCCAGAAGCCGTCCCCCTGCGGAACACGGCCTCTAAAACTATAGCCAAAGAGCTAGTGGGGATCTTTGCCCGAATGGCGCTACCGAAGGAGATATTAACCGACCAAGGAACCCCATTTATGTCGAAGCTAATGAAGGACCTCTATACGCTGCTCCATATACATACCCTGAGAACTTCAGTCTACCATCCGCAGACTGATGGGTTGGTAGAAAGGTTTAACCGAACCCTCAAGGCTATGATAAGGAAGGTGGTAAGTCGGGACGGGAAGGATTGGGACACCCTACTACCCTACCTTATGTTCGCTATCCAGGAGGTACCACAGGCCTCAACTGGGTTTTCCCCCTTCGAGTTATTATACGGGCGTCACCCACGTGGCATACTAGATATCGCCAAAGAGATCTGGGAAGAGGAACCCAATGAGGGGAGAAATATAATAGAGCATGTAATGCAGATGCGAGACCGGATAGCCCGGGTTATCCCTATTGTACGGGAACATTTGGAGAAGGCACAGGAGGCCCAGCGAACCCATTACAATCGCCAGGCAAAAGTGCGACAGTTCCAACCAGGGGATCGGGTTATGGTGTTGGTACCCACGGCAGAAAGCAAGCTTCTGGCCCAATGGCAGGGGCTCTATGAGGTGGTTGAGCCCGTGGGGGAAGTAACCTACAGGGTGTGGCAGCCAGGACGCAGAAAACAAGAACAGATTTATCACGTTAACCTTCTGAAACCCTGGCATGCACAAGAGGCATGCACAACGGTCCAAAAAGACCTAACCCAGGAAAACAAGCCTTCCAAACAGGTGAGAGTGTCTCCCGATTTAACACCAGACCAGAAGAATGAGGTGTCTGAGATGATCTTCCGGAACCAAGATGTATTCTCGACAAAACCGGGTCGAACAACCGAGACATATCACCACATCGTCACGAACCCTGGGGCCAGAGTAACAATGAGGCCCTATCGGGTGCCAGCGGCAAAAAGGGAGGAAATAAAAGCAGAAGTAAAAAAAATGCTGGAGTTGGGGATCATCGAAGAATCCCACAGTCAGTGGTCCAGCCCAATCGTGCTGGTGCCCAAACCTGATGGCACCACAAGATTTTGCAACGACTTCCGGCGACTAAACGAAGTATCCCAGTTCGACGCGTACCCCATACCTCGCATAGATGAGCTAGTGGACCGTCTGGGTAATGCCCGGTACTTGAATACCCTAGACTTGACAAAGGGGTACTGGCAGATTCCCCTTGCAGAAGATGCAAAGGAAAAGACTGCTAGTCTGAAACCTGTCAAAAGGAAAAGACTGCGTTCTCTACACCAGAGGGTCTTTTTCAATATACTGTCCTCCCTTTTGGACTACATGGGGCCCCAGCTACCTTCCAGCGCCTCATGGACAAGCTATTACGCCC
Organism: Emys orbicularis; assembly: GCF_028017835.1. Taxonomy (NCBI): domain Eukaryota; kingdom Metazoa; phylum Chordata; order Testudines; family Emydidae; genus Emys; species Emys orbicularis. Next base: position 140,400,968 of record NC_088684.1, read on the forward strand.
GCATGACAGTTATGCTGCTGCCTACTTGGACGATGTGGTCATTCATACCCCAGACTGGGAAACCCACCTGGAGAAGGTGGAGGCAGTCCTCGATACCTTCAGGCAAGCTGGCCTTACAGCAAACCCTGCCAAGTGCGCTGTAGGGTTTACAGAGGCCAAATATCTTGTCTACATTGTGGGAAAAGGTTTGGTAAAACCCCAAGTGAACAAGTTAGAGGCCATCCAAAATTGGCCCCGACCAAGTCGCAAGAAACAAGTCCGGGCGTTCCTAGGTGTGGTGGGGTATTACTGATAATTTATCCCCCACTTTGCCACAAGGGCAAGCCCCCTGACAGACCTAGTGAAAGCCCGTGGACCTGATCTGGTGAGATGGTCTGACGCAGCAGAGGAAGCATTCACAGACCTACGGACTGCCCTCTGCAGTAACCCCATACTGATAGCCCCTGATTTCACCAAGGAGTTTATCCTGCAGACGGATGCATCGGAAATAGGGTTGGGGGCCGTTTTATCATGGATGGTCAGGGAGGAGGAACACCCAATTCTATACCTCTGTCGGAAACTCCTTCCAAGGGAACAAAAATATGCAGTGGTGGAGAGAGAATGCCTCGCTTTTAAATGGGCCATGGAAACATTGCGCTACTACCTGCTCGGGCGCAGATTTGTCCTCGTGACCGACCATGCCCCTCTTCAATGGATGCAGCGGAACAAGGAGAAGAACACAAGGGTGACCAGATGGTTTTTATCCCTCCAACCTTTCCAGTTCCGTGTGCAACACAGAGCAGGGAGCCGTCATGGCAACGCCGATGGCTTGTCACGTGTGCACTGTCTGGCGTCCCAAGCTGCCCAACCCCTTGGCGTTGAGCAGGGGGGAGGGATATGTGACAGACCCAGACCAGTGGGGTACAGGAGTCTGGTAGAGGGCAAATATACTGGTCACTGGGTGAGTAGTTTTCTGTTCCCTGAGTGACCAGAGCAGGGGCTGCACTAGAGTCATCAGGAACCTGCTAGAACCAGTTAAGACAGGCAGGCTAATTAGGACACCTGGAGCCAATTAAGAAGAAGCTGCTAGAATCAATTGAGGCAGGCTAGTCAGGGCACCTGGGTTTTAAAAGGAGCTCACTTCAGTTTGTGGTGCAAGGAGCTGAGAGTGAGAGGGTGTGCTGCTGGAGGGAACCCGGAGTAGAGGGCGGGCCCGGGTTCCCCCCAAACCTCCCAATTGACCTGGACTGTGGGTTCTCCCAGAGGGGAAGGTCTCTGGGCTGTTCCCCAACCCACATGGTGAATCTCTAAGGCAAGAAAATCCGCCAATAAGCGCAGGACCCACCAAGATAGAAGAGGAACTTTGTCACAGAGGTTTCACACAGCTTCCAGCTAAGTTTAACCACTGTACACAAGCATGCTTTGAGCATATCATGGTAGCTGAATTATATTTGGAACACTGGCTAACTCAGACCAAAAAACACCTATTCTAAGGTTCATAAGGGGTATCTGATCAGTTTAAGAAATATATTACCCCCTCCATACACTGTAGAAGTTCTTGCCAAATTTCTCTAGGGATGGGCCTGTAGGGTAGTTTAACTCACAGTAATACTTAACTCTTTACCATCCTAGCTCCCAAAGCACTTTACATTGTAAAGTGCTAACCTAATACGCTCTTGCCGCTGGTAAAACTGTGGCCCACAATAAGCGAATTAATTCTCCGACAGTTCCCTGAGAATTTGAGTAATACTTTTAATGTAAATGTCTGCAGTTTACTAGGTTTTTTGATCTAGTTTATTGTAAATTGTTCTAAAAAAAAAACCAAATAATGCATCATCTTTGTAACAAGCTGAATGGGAAGAGTTATTGGTATTTCAGTGTCTAACCAAAAAATGGCATTACTGCAATAATTTTAAGGGACATTTTGTAATCAGTAGCAAAATTAACTTGCTGGCTGTTTTGTATTCAAGTTTAGTAAAAGCTACTTTTGAATTTGTCATTGGTCCTAACACCACTGTTTTATGAAAGTTTAGATAATTTAGCCACACTGCAACTAGAAAGTTTCAAGTTTATGAACATGGTCAGACAAGTCTGGAAATTGAAAGTTGCATTAGTTTGAATAGGTATGTTTAATTACTTTACTGCCACTTGTGTAAACTTGTTAAACCTTATTTTACTTAAGCTTAAGTCAATAAGGAATCAACTTAATCAAAATTAATGTAAACATATCTTACATCAAAGTGAGCATATCTATGCAAAGTTGCCTTAGTTTATACAAACTGCATCTGTGGTTACACTGCAATGTGTGTGAATGAGATCACTGTAATTGCTGACCTCAGACCTCCCTGTTACATTAACTAAGAACCTGCTGCAGAAACATGATTTCAAATACAAGTTGTGTAAGTGACATTAATCACACCCACTTATGTCACTTATCTGACTTGTCTTCCAGTTACAGCCAACATATAAGGAATGTTTAGTTTGAATTGTACAGTGCAATTGGCTCAACAGCAGTATCTTTTAATCCACCACTAGTTATCTGTATTTTGGTGTTAGTCATGTGAGTATCAACCAAAAAGCTGATGGGTATGGCTCATGGTCATAAAAAGTTGGAAAGCTTTTGCTATTTCATGTAATGGTAATGTCTAAGCTCCTGCTACACTCTACATGTGTAATTTAAAACCAAAATATAAGTCTTTTCAGCACTATTCACACTTACTGTGAAGTCTATTCATAGTTATGCAGGATAAAGAATGTTATTCAAAAATTTTATTATGATTTTCACATTTCAATTATATTACAGTTACCATTTTGAAAAAGACATTGTAAAGGCTGAATTCTGTTTACATTAGTAACCTCACTCCAGTGAAGTTTCACAGGTAGAGCCCTAGAGAGATCATTGTTTATTGTAACTCAATGTTTCAATATTGCACCTCTTTACCACTCGCAACTTCTAAAGGGGAGTAAAAGCTTAGGTTTTAAAAACAGCATCTAAAAAGAATGTGTAAATAGACACATGGTCTAGAATAGCAAAGATACTTTTGAAAAACATTTGTAGGTACAAAACAAAGTAAGTTGAAAAAATATATTTACAGAGAAATATCTACAAACATGCCTAACAGCATTATGTGAGGCTTCAGACTGGACACTTCCTTCCTCCTCAGACAAGCAGTTTTCATCTCCCAAGACTCTCAGGGGCTCTTTCCTTGATCCTAGTGCATTTTAAGAACCATCCTGCTGATCCTCAATCTTTGGGGCAAGATAGTATTTTAAATGTCCCATATCCGCAATCTTGTACTCCACAACTGAGGGAGAAAAAAGCAAGTCAGTTACTCAGATCACTTCCAACAAACAGTGTAGTTTATGCCCATGTGAAGACTTTACAATGCAGCTTAGAAGTGGTGTAACTATACAACGTTGTTTTGAAGAACTGAAAGCAGCATTACTTACCTAGTGGAACATCTGCAGACATACTAAGTGTAACTGTAGGTGATAGTGGTGTGGCTTTGGTAAAAAAATTCAAGTACCTCAAAGCAAAAGTGAGCTGGACTGGCTCATTCATCTCTATTGTAACCTAAAGGAAGAAATCAAAAACAATCATGAATTAAGACTACAATGCTCTCTTAAAAGCACGGACAATGATCAGTAGAGCTCCATTAAGTATTTGTCATTTCTGCACTCTTACTTTGAGAGATTTCTTCATGTTCTAACAGCCCATAAACGTAGCACAGCACAAGGAGAAACTTCGGGGCACTTAATTATTAGTTGCAGCCCCAGTGACAGCAATTTTCTACCACAACAGAGCAGATGCCAGCCAGAACACTAGTAATGTTTCCCCCACCCACCTCCCATTTTCCTGATACCCATGTATTACTCGGCCCTGTTTTAGAGACAGGAAAGACCCAACATTTTGTAGCTTGTCAGTTTCCTAAATCCAGTCAGGTAGGCTGGGCTTTGGAGTCAATATTCTGCAAATATCTCAGAAAGTTGCTCCTGCCCCAACAGTAGTGAGAGACTCAAGTCCCCATATTTTGGAAAATTTTCAGAGCACCATCAAACTTACAGCTTCTTCCTCCTTATCCACATTACTGGTCTGTGACAGCTTGATGTTTCCATTTCCTAGCTCTCCATTAGCAGAAAATTTTACACCATCTTTTGCACAAGAGATGACAACAGCATCTCCAATATGGCTGAGATCTCTGCAGATCCGTGCAAATTCACCAGAAGGCATTTTCACTACACAGCTGTATTCTTGTTCCTGTGAGAAGACAACCTTAGATATAGTTTCTAATGGTACCAGAACAATCTTTTGTATTCTGTCACTTGTATATATATTAGCCAGTGTGTGTGTCATACTGCAGATTTAAGCCAAAAATACCACTCAGAGAAACAAGTCTAAGGCTTCTGCTGAAATTTAATGAGAGCTTTGTTGGGAAACAGTCTGCCTTGAAATAAAGTTTAAGTTTATTACATTTCCTAACAGGAAGGAAGTTAAAAAAACATTTGATGACACCTAAACATTCAAGTTCTTGACTTATTTGTAAAACCCAATAATCTAACTTAGGTCAGCAGTGGAGACAATATTACTTACTGGAATTCCAAGTTGTTCCACATCTAAATCCATTAATTTCATCTCATAATCAGAGACCTTCTCCTGATCTAAAAACAATCAGACAAGATGCATTTGACCAGAACTGTTCAAAAACATTATTAAAGCTAGGGTTGTTTGTTAGATTCTGTCCCAGAAGGTTTCCTCAGTGTAGTCTTAATTTGAGGAAAGAAATCACAGAATCAATTAGTCACAAAGTGACACCAAGAAAAAACCTATCCCCCATGCCACAGTTATTCTTTAGACAAATATCCACTGAAGTCTACTCAAAGCATAAAGCTTAATAAAGTTAAATAGTGACTGATGGTTCAAAGATATGCACATACTTTAATTCTGGAACAGCAAAGCAAGCCAAGGCACTGATTAGCTGTTCTGAAATGCAGAGTTACAAGATTTCACCCCCAATTCTGCTTCATAATTGAATTAAAGAAGAGTTTGTATGTTAATATTAAAATAATTTGGAGTCAAGATATTTACTTGGTGCCTCAAATACCAGAGCCAGTGTATCTGCATTGTCCTCTGCTCTGAGGGTGATTATGTCTTCATTGCCAGCACACTTCAGTATTTTGGACATACTAGGAAAGAACAAGAGAATTGATTACTAGGTCACTTATACTGCACTAAAGTGATATTTGCAAAAAAATCTGGGGGGCTGTTTCACACACAAATTTCATGCAGCTGCCTCCAGCGCATTAACGTCAACATCAGCTCCTGCGACAGTGGCTGCGACATTCACATGGCTGCGGGACAGCTCTGGTGCTGTTCAACTCTCCCCCCCAACCAATACAGGGCGCAACGCTGCAGATGGGGGGCGCATGCGGAGCGGGTGAGATGCCGTAACTCGGGTCGCGCACACGGCAATGACGGGACCTGGGCTGACGCCACTATCCACAGGTCCCTTAGCCCCAGCGCGCCCTGGCCAAGCCATGGCAGTCGGGGACCATAGGCCCCTCCCCCACGTGCAGCTTTCCCGCCAGCGCGCCGGTGCATTGTACGACTGGCGCCGAAATGACGTCACCTCCACCAGAGGCCAGCGCGCGCTAGAGAAACGGCGCGAGACACCACTCTCCCCCGCCCCCCGGAGAATTTCGCTCTCCCGCGCCAGCCAGTCACCCCCCCCCCCCCGCGGCTCTGCCCGCGGCTGAGGGCACTGACCCTCCCCCCCGGCCCCGCTACCTGGCCAGGTTGACCCCCATGGCGATGTTGCGGTCGCAGCGGTAGGTGTCGAAGCCCTCAGAGCGCAGCGTGAGCTGCACCAGCGAGACGTGCGAGGAGTCCATGCTCTGCAGGCTGATGCCGCCCGAGCCCAGGTCCCAGCAAGCCTCGGTGATCAGGTCCTTGAGCGCCTCCAGCACCCGCTTCAGCACCGAGCCCTGCACCAGCCGCGCCTCGAACATCCTGTCAGCGGGGGAGAGGCCACAAAACCCAGCGCCGCACTGCTTCGCACACACAGAGATCCTCCACTGCGCGCCAAACGGCGGCTCTTATAACGCCTCTGGCCTCGAGTCCTGGCCCCGCCCACACGTCGCGCTACACCAATCATAGACAGGTCGACGCCGGAAGCCTCGCCTACACGCCGCTCCCTCACCAATTAGCGCACCCGTGATACCGGTAGTTCCGCCCCTTTGAAAGCACACCCGCTAATCATGGAAGCGTCAGAAATCCCGCCCACATGCCTGTGCTCGGCCAATCTCTAGGTAGATAACATCGCCCTACGCTTGCCTATCACCTGACGCGTAACAATAGGAGCCACGCCCACCACTTACTGTACGACGACCAATCAACGCGTGGCTCTCGTTGTCCATACGTACCTGCCAATCGCTGTTCTCCTCAACAATGGACTCCGCCCTAGTGTCCACGGCTCCTTCCAGCTTCTCTTCTGCTGCTCCATCCCGACCCGTCTCCCTCTGTCAGATACAGCCATGGGGCCCCAGTGGTCGGGGGGAGTTGAGAAGGGAGTGGGGGCTGCTCGATGTTATGCGGAGGCCCCGAAGTTTCCATGGCAGTTGTTGGATGGAATGTTGGGGCCCCATAAAGTTCCATGGCAGGGGCTGGATGGAATGTCGGGGCCCCATAAGTTCCATGGGAGGGGCTAGATGGAACGTTGGGGCCCCAAATGTTCCACAGCAGTAGCTGGGTGGAATGTGGGGGCCTTGAATTTCCCATGGCATTTGGGGGATTGCTTCTGGGTGGAATATTTAGAGACCTGTAGGCCTTGGAGCCGCCGGAGGAGTGGAGCAGGGGGTGCAGCTGGGTGGAACATCAGGACCTGTAGGGTCCGCTGCAAATGTGGGGGGCTGCCAAATGGAATGTTGGGGCCCCGACGGTTCCAGGGCAGATGTGCACCCGTGCACCCCTTTTGCATAGGGGCCGATAAGTGGAAGCTCGGGCCCCCCGGGTGGTTCGGTGGCACTGAATGGGAAAGCAGGGTTTGCAGTGGCAGGATGGTATGTTGGAGCTCTGAAGGTTTCACGACAGTCATGGGGTGGAACGCTGGAGTCCTGAAGGTTTTGTGGCAGTGCGGCGTTCTGATGAGCTGAAGGCCCTATGGCAGTTCTGGGCTACTAGATGGGATGGATTGGTCAAGCTGTTGAGTTTGCCAACTAGCATTGATTGTGCTGGTTTTTGTGGTGATGTAATCAATTTGTAGCCTCCCAGGAACTTTCTGGTTTTCATGATGCTGCACTGTGTGGTCACTCAAAATATCACTGACCTCACTTCCTACAAAAGCACAAGCCCCCCTGAGTTAAACATTGTTCCTTACTTGAAACCAGTTAAAGGCCTGTAACATACAGCCTAGCCTCACCAGTAGAGACCCTTGATACACAGGTTAGTAACTGCATTACAATGTCAATATCAGCGGCAGCTCCAATGCACCATCACCTGCCACTTTTCTTTTAAATTGCAAAACCTTTAACATTTTCCAAGTTGTAAAACTCCAGAGTCCTCATTCCCCACCAATCTGTTGTTCATTGGATGCTGAACAACTCAGGTTATTTTACCTCTATTTGGCACTGGTGCAACCATCGCTGGAATACTGTGTCCAGTTCTGGTGTCCACGGTTCAAGAAGGATGTTGAAAAACTGGAAAGCATTCAGAGAAGAGCCGTGGGAATGATTAAAGGATTAGAAAACATGCCTTATCGTCTTTGACTCAAAGAGCTCAATCTATTTAACAATAAAGGGGTGACTTGATTACAATCTATAAGTCCTTACATGGGGAACAAATATTTGATAATGGGCTCTTCATTCTAGTAGAGAAATGTCTAACAAGATCCAATGGCTGGAAGTTGAAGCTAGACAAATTCAGACTGGAAATAAGGCGTACATTTTAAACAGTGAGCATAATTAACCATTGGAAACATTTACCAAGCGTAGTGGTGGATTCTCCATCACTTACAATTTTTAAATCCATGTTGGATGTTTTCCTGAAAGATCTGCTTTAGGAATTATTGTGGAGAAGGTTTCTGGTCGGTGCTATACAGGAAGCCAGACTAGATGATCACACTGGTCCCTTCTGGCCTGGGACTCTGTCCTCACACCCCAAACCCTGGCCTTTGTGTCTCTCTGCAGGGTCCAGCTCTACCTGCGCAGATACACTGAGGTTTATGCAGGCTAGGATACATCTGTAACCCCAGCCCCAGTGCCTGTTCTGCATGGCATTAGCGACTGTGGGGGTGCAGAGAGGGAGTCTTTGGCCGGTAATGACATCCCTTTCCTGGGGAGGGGGCCAAGGACGCAGCACACTGCAGCAGGGGCACTGGAACAATTTGTATATTGATCCATTCTATGCATCTGATGAAGTGGGCTGTAGCCCACGAAAGCTTATGCTCAAATAAATTTGTTAGTCTCTAAGGTGCCACAAGTACTCCTGTTCTTTTTGCGGATACAGACTAACACGGCTGCTACTCTGAAATTTGTATAGTGGGGAGCTCAAGAAGCAAATTGTAAACCCTGTATATGATGTCAAGTATCAGGGGGTAGCCCTGTTAGTCTGTATCTACAAAAACAACAAGGAGTCTGGTGGCACCTTAAAGACTAACAGATTTATTTGGGCATAAGCTTTTGTGGGTAAAAACCTCACTTCTTCGGATGCATAGCGAAGAAGTGAGGTTTTTACCCACGAAAGCTGATGCCCAAATAAATCTGTTAGTCTTTAAGGTGCCACCAGACTCCTTGTTGTTCCTGTATATGATGGAAACCATTTCAGGTCAAGGGGTGCAGCAACACCCCTATTCCAGCAGCTCTGCACTGCACCACCGCCTGCCTGGCCCCCCCCTTCCCATGCCTCCATCTGTCTCTGGTGTGTGAGAATCCCATGAGTTACTGCACCACGTACGCCACTGCGTACACCAATCATGGCGGCCTCGGCAGGAGAGCTGCCCACGTCCGGGTACACATGGGCGGGGCGCGCGCCCGAGAGAGGGCTTCCGCATTGAGAATGAGGCTAGCGGAGAAAGATGGGTGGCCACGCCCACTTTTACCCTTCTGCGCCTGCTATTGGTTCGGCTTCTCTCCCTCCTCCCGGCCCCCCATGGAACTCCGGGGTGGCTCACGCTGCTGCCGCCTGGTCTCGTGCTGCAGCGCTCGGAGCTGTTGCACCGGGAGCAGCTGCGGGTGCGGATAGCGGAGCGCAAGGCGCCGCGGCCTCGGGCTAAGATGAGCGAGCTGAGGCAGAGGCTCGGCCGGGATCCAGACGGGGCCCAGGAACCCGAGGAGAAGGTAACGGGGCGGGGTCAGAGCTGCACAGACGCGAGGATCACACTGCTTTGGGCTGGTGCTTGCAAAGGGGCCGGGGTGGGGGGATGCAACGGCGGTTGCAGAAGATGGTCAGGGGGAGCTGCAGTTGGGGTGACCATGGGGTGCAAAGGAGACGCTGCTCACGGCGTGGGCTGCAGAAGATTGTAATGAGCTACGCAGGGGATGTGACGGGGGGGTGTCGTACAGAGAGGGGGTGCAAAGGTTGGGGAGGTATAAGGAATTAGGGGTGCAATGTAGTGATGTATGCTTCATCGCCTTGGGGGGCTGTACGAGGTTGGGGTGTAGGATGTGCGTGGGTTGCACTGTTGATGGGATAATCAGCATGAACCGGAACAAAGATATCCGGGGAGAGGGATAGCTCAGTGGTTTGAGCATTGGCCTGCTAAACCCGGGGTTTTGAGTTCAATCCTTGAGGGGGCCATTTAGAGATCTGGGGCAAAAAAATTGGTCCTGCTAGTGAAGGCAGGGGACTGGAGGTCCCTTCCACTTCTATGAGATAGGTATATCTCCATATATATTTCCAGCCCTCCCTGAGGAATCGGGGTTACAGCGGATGGTTGGCCTGATAGCAGTCCCATCCCCTTGCAAGAGCTTTGTGGGCTACATGCGTTTTGGTATAAACAGAAGCTTTTTGGTTTTGGTCTCCCACCAGAGCTGTAGGCTTATTTGTCACCTTCCTTGAAAGGTGCTAGGATCCATGTGTCCTTGCAGGCAGACAAAATCTTTCAAAACAAGAAGCAGGAGTGCACTAGGCTGTATGGTGTCTATAATCTGTTACACCAAATCTCAGTACCAAGAGAATTTGACATTTATTTGTAACCTAGAGCTGGGCTTTGAGCGCTTTGAAAATAGTCCTGAGTAAACAAGACCTAGCTGTGGTTCTTTTTTCTATACGATTATAGAAGTATCTACTTTTCCTGATAGGCATGTTGGTCCTTTTTTTGGAGTGCAACTGGCTTCTGTTGCAGGAGCTTTGATTATTATGGTAATGTGGATATTATATTCTTTATATACTGCCCCAAGTGTACACAGCATTTTACAGACCTACCCAAAACAACAACATCCCTGTGTGGAGGAGCTCACAATGTAGCTATAATATGCCACCCCTGAGGAAAAAAAGTATGGTCTGTTGGATTACACAGAATTTATGATTTCAGCAACCTAATGAGAACATTTAAAGGGCTTAGAATTGTAATACACTGTTTTTGTTATTTGTCAAACAAGAACACATCTAGATGTTTTAAGGGGGAAAACTGTCACCATCAAGTTATCTTGTAAAGTAACTTGTAAAATAACTCTAAAAAGGGTTGTGCTGTCAAGATAAAAATCATATTTAAAAATGCATCTTTGTCCTTGCAATTAATCATGTTAGAGACATTGAAAATGAGAAGTGAAAAATTGTATTTACTCTTTACTTTCTCATGCTGTTAGGTTAATTTTTGCATCTTGCTCAGCCTAGAGGCTACACTAGGCAGGTCAGTTTCCTTTTGGCTCCTGTTCCTTAGGGCAGTGTTATTGTGCTAGTACTTCCTACTCTGCAGTGGAATGTTTGAACTACTTAAAGTAAAAAAGTTAAAATCATGACATTTCTATGTTTAAGTAAACATCGAGGAGTATGTAAAATCCTTTCTTCTTTTGACAGCTTGCATATTTTTCTACAATTGCAGCAATGTTCCTCTAATACCTCACATGAGTTTTAATATATATCTTTGGTTCTAATTACCTATATCATTCTTGTATAATTGTAGAGCTGAAACTTAAGGAAGAAAATGACCCTTTATTGAATGGGGTAGCTAAAAACTTGCCTTGATTTAGGTCCAACGTGCTGATTGCCTCATAGCTTGTATGAAGTTGTATCCTCTAAAAAATTACTGACTTCCATTTGTTCAGTGGTAATAACATTTTCATTTTCTATATTAAAAAAAAGAGGATTAACCCCTCATCAGCTAGGTAATTGCATTTGTTTCAGTTGCAATTTATTTTGCAGCAGGGGAATTTAAAGAACTCTCATACAAAGGCTTGGAAGGATTGGATTTTTATTGGTAAATGTTGATAAACATCAATTTCAACATACTCACAAACTGATTGGAAAAAATATTTTAATCAATATTTATCAAAATTTACAGATAGGCCAAGTAAGAATGCTGCTTGAGAACTTATTACAGTTTGATTTAAGGATATTTATTGACATGTGATGACTGTTTGTGATTTAACTGTTACAAAGCTTTAACTTTTTGAATTCAAGTATGTATTCTTGTTAAATAAGTGTCTGATTTCCCCCAGCTATTGCCCGACTCCCCCACAATTTTCCCTAACTGTGAAAATTTCAATAGGTAAAAATACAAAAGCCTTAAACCCCATAATTTTGCACAACTGTAAAAATGTAAATCAGTAAAAATGGAAAAAAGCTTAAAATAAACAGAGTCTCCACGGAAATCATTAAAGAATTCTGCCAAGCTTACTTATCCTGCAATACTTTCGTAGGAGTTGGAATGCTTCCTTGGAAGCTTGGAGACACTAGTATTGCTTAACTGAGATGAAAACATTCTCGGTCAGCCAAACAAGCTGAGCTTGTTTTAGCTATGTGGGATATGTTCTTCTTTAAGAAGGTCAAAGGGCTGTTATAATGTAATCTCTCTTGTTATCTACAGCTAACAAAGCTGTCTTTTCATACAATGAGTTTTCCAAAAGGGCTCCTCCAGTTATATGTGAGTCGATACCTTGAGATGCAATCCTCCCAATTAGAAGTCTGGGAATTACAAGGCATCGTTCATCCCAAAATAACCCAAACCAGCAAAGAAAATGCGAAAGACAAAGAATTACTGCAGCCACCTCTGATGTTAAAGGTGGCAGCTGTGCAACAATACACAGCAGTTTAGGATAGGAAGCAAATAGTATTTTGAAACTTAACGGGGAGAGAATGAGGTTGTCAGAATGTGATTACCTAAATTGGGTGCTTGGCAAGATTATCTCTTTAATGTATTTTCCATTCCGTATGCAATGAGGTCCGTGTGTGCAGACCTGTGCAGCAAGCTCCCTGTAAGACCCCGTGGGGTCTGATATGGTAAAGCTGATTAGGACCAGGGTTGTCTTTCTCAATGTTTTGGAAAGTGCCTGGCACACTTCATGCATGATAGCAATAGAAATAATAGCAATTGAGTGTAGCTTGTGTGTGGATGCTGTAATGTATGTGCAGGTCTTTTTGTTGAACCCTGCGTATCGTGTTTGAGCATTGTTATACGGAAGAGACTGTTACCCATTTTCTGTTATATTTGTAGCCTTGCCAAGAATAATAATTCAGCAGAGTTCGCTCTGTTTCACAGAAAAAAATTAGCTTTGAAAAGAATAGAAGCCCCGTATGATTCTTAAATGTTTTCTTTTTGCTAATTTTTTAAAGTTAAAGTTGTACATTATTAAAATCTAGCATTTCAGCATTTTTCCCCTACCTACATGGTGTTTTACACTTCAGTCTGCGTTGATAATGGAAACAAGAGTTAGTTTCACTTTCTGCTCCTGGTTCGCTGGCACAACACACTAGCTGTTATGTTTCTCTTTCCGTTGGTACAAGGGAATGTTTAAATGTGAAAGTTTTCACTGAAATGAAAACACATTCCATGAAAACATTTCCCTGTGTATTAGATTTTGTAAGACTTTAGATTCTGGGTCTCAGAGTTAGGGATAGGATCCTTTTGATTCCCTCCAGATCATAGTGAAATGCAACAACTAGGGAAATTTACACTGATGTTAATTGTGCTGTACCTGCTGTGTGGATAAATAGGAACTCAATCCTATTGACCATCTTTACCAGCAAAGGATTTGATTAAAAAATAACTGTCCGTGGATGTTTGTTATTAGATGAATACGATGAAAGTTCTCAGCCCCTACAGTACAGTTCAAGGCCCTTGTTCTCCCTTGCTGTTTATAAACTCATTCTTTTATTTGCTATAAAATTGGATGTGGGTATCTTCTTAGTTGAAGTGAGGAAAGACTTTAATGTGAGTGAGATCAAAGTCTAGCGTCTGTTTTACAAGCATCCTGTTGAATCACATTTTCCTTCAACTGCAATTTTACATAAGTGCACCAAACAAATCTAACATTATTTTTTTCTGTTGTACATGAGATCCAGGGATTTTTCAAGAGTCTCGGGCTAGTAATACATTCAGCTAGCATGTGTGGGAAGGGAGGAGGGCAAGACTGTGCCATTTAGAGGCATAGTCGTTAGGGCTGCAGATCTTACTGATGCATGATTTACAGCTTTCTTTGCCCACCCTTTGTGATTCACATCCTACATCTTGGTGGAAAATACCGTCCCTTTTAACTATAGTGGCAGCTGCGGGACCGAATGGTAGAAGCACATTTAGCAGCTCTGCTGCGAGGCATACTTGCGCGGTGGGCCATACAGGTGAAATTTTCCATTGCAGTGTTCAGATACTTCTACTGAGCATGCATAAACCAAGAAACTTTATTTCTAAAAGGGATGGGGGAGGAGGTGTTAAAATTAAATGCAGGAAACAGAGGGAGAAATGCATAGTGGATGGAGGGGCGCCAGAACGGGATGGGGCAGGGGGCCATGGTGCCATCACTTTTAAAAGTGGGAGGCCATAGGCCAATTTTACCAGCTGTACGGGTGAGGGAGCAGGGGCTTCAGGAAGAAGGGGGCGGGCCATGGTTCAGGCACTGGTGGCCCCTCCCACTTTTAGGAAACTTCTGCCACTCCTGGTCAGGATTCCTGGGTTCTATTCTTGGTGGGAGTGTGGTGACTTTTGGTGTTTAAGTGTTGAAGTCTTCGCCACTGACTCACTGACCTTGTTGTTTAGCTATCTACATGCTTTATAAAACACCCATCAGAGTAGTGTGTAGCTAGCCAACTCTAACTTGACTTCTTTGTGCCTCTAGTATCCACCTGTATAATGGGTATAGTACGTGCCTGCCTCACGAGGGTTTTGAAAGGCCTCACTAATGAATGTGAAGTGATTTGAAAGCATCAGGAGCTATGTTGGTGACATGTTGTAACACTAAAGCAAAAGAAGGCTACAATTCCTTTAGCTCAGCTTTTGCATCGTGCTCTCTCTGCTTGGGTGCATATGCACCCCCTCAATTAGACAGATGAGCGCATATGGCGAACAGAATAGAGAAGCTGAGACTGGCTGTGAGGATAGGGGAGGAAAAATGTAACGTGAGACCCACACTCGAACATTTAAGCAATTCTGAACCCCCTGATCGTTCATTGAGGCGCCCCCGACTTGTATATAGATCACTAAAGGCTCACAAGTCTGAATTACAGAGCTACGATTACATCTAAAGGATCTGGTGATACCACAACTCGATACACCACAAAATGCGTGCTTTTTGATACAGTCCAAAGCCCTGAAGGACTAGGGTTACTTCCCCTTATTCAGAGTGTCCCTGTGACTTCACTTTTAAAATTCTTAAAGGGATTTAGAACTGATGAAAAGTGCTGGTTTATTTGATCTCCGTAAAATTATGAGCTGAAGTGAGGGAGAGTGGCCGTAAGAGACTGACAGGCCCAGTTTACTTTCAAGAGAGACGGAAGCAGCCGTGTCCCAGCCCTGACCCGAGAGGTCATTTTGGTCTCCATTGCTCACTTACTACTTGGCTTCTCTGAAACTGCCAACAGAGGTGCCAGTTAGTCTTTTACAATGGTGCTGTTTATTGTGAAGACATTCTGCAACTGGGAATTGGTCTGAGACCACTCTAATATAGTTCATGATGGTTGGCCATCAGATGGTAGCAACTTTTACCACTGCTAATCTGGCCTCGAGCTGGGGAAAGTGTCACTAGTTGATCCTGGTTTCCATCAGTCACTACATACCAAGAAGGATTTGTTCTTGCAAGGTGCTGAGTACATCGCAGTTAATGGGAGCTGAGGGCATTCAGCACCTTGGCAAGCTGAAAATATATATGCAACTCTCCTCTTCACTGCCTGCTTCTTTTCAGGTTCATATTGATGCTGGAGTGGCTTTGATCACTGGTGGAATCCGGTAACTTAAGGATCTGGTCCCAGAATCCTTCAGTGACAATACTTTGTGTGAGTGAAATGCATAGCAAGGTGCTCGACTTCTGCTAACCCATTCGTTGTTATAGACATAAAACTGCACTGAGCTTTCCCACATAACAAAGGCCAGGCATGACACAGCAAGAACTGAAATGCTGAATCCAGTGTTTTCTGTTGGTAGAAAATCTCACAGGTACAGTGATGGGGAGACAGATACACTGGTTTGTTCACAGAATCTTCTTGATGGGGATGTTGCCAGTGTTACCTTCACGCTAATAAGTGGCTAACTTATTTTCTTCTGTCTGGCTCAGTGTTTCATTTTCTAAGCCTGCAGCACCAGATCAGCTGTACTCTCCAGGCAGATGACTGACCTGTTCTGCTGAACTCTTGCTGTCTTAAACTCTGCAGAGCTTATGTTTATTCACTATGTATAATCAGGCCACTCTAGCCCGTTGTGACGGAGACTGTGGCACTTCAGCTTGCCAAGGTGCTGAATGCCCTCAACTCCCATTGATTGCAGTGTTCTCAGCACCTTGCAAGAATAAACCCTTAGTATGGTGTCCCTTGTTCTATTTCTGAAGCATATGGTTATGACAAGACAGATGAAGCTGAGATGGAGGGGAGGTTCTTTCATGGGAACAGAAGACTAGCAATCAGAGCTCTGCATTTCTGTTTCCTACTCTGCCACCCTCTGTACCCTTCTTAAATCTACATATTAATTACCTGGTCTGTAAATGGCATATGCCTACCTCTCAGGGATATTGTAAGGCTTAACAGACTTGCATAAGGGATGAACTTGGCTTTGTTTGGGAAGTGACTAGAGCTTCTTGGATGAAATGTGCTAGACACAGTGAGTGCAGATGATAACAGGAGATCAAGGAAACCAGTCCATGTACATACACTATGATTTGCCAACCAGTTGCATCTCCTGGTTCAGGGATGCAAGGAAAGGATTGGCTGCTAAATTCTTTAATATGACACAGTTGCCGGAATTTTGAGTGGAAACTTCACAGTGCTTGCTATCGTTTGCCCCCAAAATCCAGTCTAGTGTAATAAGTATCCATCTCACTCTGTCAGCTGCCTCACTTGTAATATTCTCTTGAATTTTTCTTTAGCTACATTAAAATTTCCCAAGTGCATGAAAGATGGTGAAGATCAATGGATTTCTCTTTATAGATGAGTTATACTGTACATCAGTGACTAGGTTTGTAAAGGTAGCCGTGACTTCCTGAAACCGACAACACTAGATCAATAGGATTGTCTGTTTATCCATAGAGGGGCAAATCCTGCTTGCCTTTTTTACATGAGCTGTCCAATTAAAGTCAATGGGACTGATCAATAGAGGAAGGTGAGCAAGGTTTTGCACAATGTTCTTATTAGCAAATTAACTAGATCAGCTAGATCTTTCTTATATTAGGACTTGAAAAATATTTGCCCCTGGGAAATAAAGGGTGCTAGTTTCTGTATTTTATGATGGCAGAAAGAGCTTTCCAGAAGTGAACAGTGTATAAATTGTTGAATTATGGCTTTTTTTTTTTTTTTTTGGTCTGCAAAGGGCTCCAGAGCCACCCTGCTGCTTATAGCTTCCCGAGTCAGCAACAGATTTAAATGGCTATTCAGAAACTTGTAGGAAGCAGGGATGCTGTCAGCATTGCTATTCTACTTTGCTGCTGTTGGAGCCTCTGCAGCACTGGAACTGTTGACCTTGGGCTTTGCGGGTAGCTCCTCATACACTCTTTAACATCTGCCTTGAGCTGGTCAGCTTAGCTTTCTGGTTAGGAGAGATCTGATTTTCCCCCTCAGCCTTGCTTACATTCTCCAGCCCTATCTAGTTCATATGTCTGGAGATTTGAGGCCAAGGTCCTCACTTCCTTCTCCTTAATCTCTTGTGAATTGCATGAAAGGAAAGGAGGGCAGAGAGAGAACAAGGCTGTTCCTAATGGAAGACAAAGCTCTAGGTCTGGCAGTGGTGTGAGATGATCTGGATGGGTAGATGATTGGCTGATGCTAGATGATCCTAGGGAGCAAAGACAAGAAAAGAAGACCTAGAATGAGACAGTTGCTTTAAGTGGGTACCACTTCAGCGAAGGGTCTGGCATTGTGCCATTGGTGGCTGTGATGTGAATTTAACGGCTTGCCCCTTGGTGAGGGCACTGGACGGGAAGATGCTGTACAATAGCTTCAGGAGTAGAAGTATCAGGGTTTGTTCCTTGTGTGGTTGCTGGAAGTTATTTGCAATGACCGGTAGAGTTTTGGGTGGTTAGTTACAAAGCTTTGGACACGCTGGAAACAATAGTCAAAGGTCTTTAAGATAGCAGGTAGCTCAGAGGTTATTGCACACGTGTTACTGATAAGATAGTAAGAGCAAGATTTAAAAAAAATCTCCCCTGTGGTTTGGCTTAGCTAGTGTTTGGCTAAATTTCATGTTTTAACTGTATTCCAACGTGGAAACGACCACTCTTAACGTTTTTAGGGCTCTTTTGAAACAAGAGAATAATTACATTTTATAACAGTGATTCCTTACAAACAGATGCACATATTATTATTGGTTCATGTGTGGACAAGACTGTTTCCCCATAACACAGCTGATTATATATCATCCTTTGAGATTTGTCCTCTCCTAGAACTCTGCAAAAAGACTCCCCATCCCTTCTGTGACACTGCACCCCATATTCTTCATAGTGATATTATTACATAGCATAATTAAGATGTATTTTATGCAAGATGGGCCGTGCAAGGTGTCATTGGAAAAGGTATGATTTGCTGAAGATGATTATCCTATTTGTATGCATGTATCAGCTTTGTATCTGAAGTTCTGAATATTGACTATGTGTCTGTATTTCACATGTAGTCACATCTGGGCGATGCCCACTAGGCAAGATGCTTCCAGTCTAGACAGCTGGTTGGGAAGGACCTATTCATGGTAATGGGCCATTAGAAAGAACAATAGGCCTTAGAAGAAGCTTATCCCGCACTGGGTGAACCTTCCTGAGAACACTCCAGACAGCCTATAAGCGATGGCTGCTATGACACTACAAGGACATGTGATCAGGCCACATGACTCTGGACTCCATCTTGGGATGTCAGTATTTTTCCACAAACTGGTCTGGGAGCCAAGTTTTAAAACAAAGGATTCCCGCCATAGGCTAAAGCTATATAAGGCAGGGAGTGACATTGTCCGTTGTTCTTCAGGGTACGTCTTCACTTACATCCGGGTCCGGATGTAAGCAATCGGTTTTCTGAGTTCGATTTATCGCGTCTGGTTAAGACGCGATAAATCGATCCCGGATCGATCCCGGAAGTGCCCCGGATCGATCCCGGAAGTGCTCGCCTTCGACGCTGGTACTCCAGCTCGGCGAGCGGAGTACGCAGCATCGACGGGGGAGCCTTCCTGCCGCGTCTGGACCGCGGTAACTTCGGACTAAGGTACTTCGAATTCAGCTACGTTATTAACGTAGCTGAATTTGCGTACCTTAGTCCGAAGTGGGGGGGTTAGTGTAGACCTGGCCTCACTCCCCACACAAGAAGACTCCTGGAAAGACCTGAGGAGCAAAGACTGGACTGGGGGAAGTGCTGGACCCAGGCTAAAGGGATTTCTAGCTTGTGTATGAAGACCTGAGAAACCCAAGCTGTAAAGCTAATGCAGCTTGTACCTTAAGAATCTGTAAATCTGCCTGTACCATCAGTAAGGGTGAGAATCTGCTAATTCGTATCCAATCTATCTAGTATATTACGCTCAGTTTGCATTTTTGTTTATCTGTTAGGTAATCTGCTTTGATCTGTTTACTATCCCTTACAATCACTTAAAATCTATGTTTTGTAGTTAATAAACTTGGTTTTGCTTTATCTAAACCGGTGCGTGTGAGTGAAATGGATGGGAAATCGTAGCTGAAGGAGCAAAGGCTGTTGCATATTCCTCTCCACGTTGAGGGGGAGGCGAACTGGACAATACATTCATACTGGTTGGGGTTTGGACCAGGGCAGGACGGTACACCTCTGGGGTCTTAGGCTGGGAAGCTGGTGGTAATTTTGGCTGTAGCCCCTCTGTTGTTGGTTCACATGCAGTGGCGCGTCAGAGAGCCTGCATGTAATTGCAGCTGGGTGTGTCTCTACCTGTGTGTATGCTGGTGGAAGTGTAAGACAGAGAGCGTGTCTGCAGCTTGTCACAGCAGCACAGTGTCTGAGGGAGGCCAGGCTGGTGGGTCCATGGTATCCCAGTTCCAGCTAGCACCCCGGGGGGAACCCGTCACACCCCTCCCCCCACCACACACCTGAAACTTTACCCAAAAATTCCTTGCCTTAAAGTATATGGGGACCAAAAATTCCTTGCCTTAAAGTATAAAGCCACCTTTGTGTGAAATTTTGTGCTTATAAAATTATGAGCTGAAGTGAGGGAGAGTGGCCGTTTTTAAAATCCGAGTTTATGCATGTAAACAGTAATGTGACGGTAGGAGCTGAGATTTAGTACTGAACAAACTGCACGTACAGTAAAAATCAGAACAATGTTCAGAATTCATTCATTGTGTAGCCACCTGATCCTTGGTCAGACACAGCAGAGTGTCCCAATAAAGCCTTCCTTCCCATTTCACGAAGCTTTTTATACCCACGGCGGTCAAGGTGAAAGAAGAAATTACCCTCTTGCTCTGTTTATTGACCCTGCACATGAGTGGTTTTCAACCTGTGGTCCACAGATCCGCAGACTAAGATTTCCAAAGGGGGCCGCACCTCCGTTCGAAATTTTTTAGGGGTTCGCAAATGAAAAAAAGTTGAAAACCACTGCTATACATCTAAGCCCCTTCGTTTTCAGTTTAAACCTATTTTTACTGAAAAATGCCTGAGTTTTACAAAATATTCTTTTTCTGATTTTTGCCCTACCTTTGTATCATTCAAATATATAAAAATAACTTCTTTTATTAGGAAAATATAACACATTGCATGCGATATATGTATTACAATAATACATTAGTCTGTGTGTATATGCAAAGAGGCCTGTGGAACTAAGACTATGTGTTAGTCTACAAGATGCACACAATAAACAAACAGACACGCACACAAGCTCTGAAGTGCCTGCGCCTCTGAATGTACTGATGAATCTCATGCCCACCATGTACCCAGGTGTTAGCAGATAACAGTTTAAAGATTTGACCCACTAAAATGGGAAGAAAACAAAAATCTGTATCGGAATGTGTTTCAAAACACAAGGAAGTATTCAAAAGTTTTAAAAAACAAAAACAGGAGAAAAGGATGAAGTTGAATTTATGTGCTGCAAATGGTGTGGCCCAATTATTAAATAGAACTATTAGTCTATAAATATTTACAAGTCTACAACAGTAAACTGTTTATTCAGATGAAAAGTTTTATTTGGGGATTAGAGGATGTATTGTTTTCTTAAACTCAGAGGGGCCATTGTGTTTTGAGTTCTGTTTTAGTTTTGCAGCAAACCACATTGATGAATGGAATTCAGAACATTAATCTACTGAATACTCCCTCCCCCCCTCGTCTTTCCATCCACCAAAATAAACCCTGATATTTACCCAGAAAAATTTATTATTTTTTTTCCACTGATTTTCACCTGTTGTTGTTGTTATGGTAATAAACACTGATAAATTTCCGGGAAAAATTAAATAAAATAAAAATGGAAAACAAAGGGCCCTATACACGTAGAACATACTTCACCCAGGAATCTGAACCCAGCTCTTCCCCACTCTTTTCTATTCTGGGACAGCCAAGAGCTCAGTTTAAAGCATGT
This sequence comes from Emys orbicularis, assembly GCF_028017835.1. Taxonomy (NCBI): domain Eukaryota; kingdom Metazoa; phylum Chordata; order Testudines; family Emydidae; genus Emys; species Emys orbicularis. The sequence goes on from NC_088684.1 coordinate 140,422,081, forward strand.
TAATTTAAAGGGAAATACATCCAAAAGGGAGACAAAAACAAGTAGCTTCATTTTAAATTTCATATATAGAAGAGCACAATATACACCTACATTCCACCTACTTACTCCCTTTCAGTGGAAAATGGCATTCTTTAATTTCTGTCCTACACTGCTATACAGCGTTGGTGTGTGCTTATAGAGCAGTTTAACACCTAGGAGTGGCATTGCCCACTGCTGGTATCGGCGAAGCACTGTGGGAATCTTTGGGATGAATGTCACTACAAAAGTGATAGAGAGTTTCTCCCTTGAGTAATGAGACAATTTCTCTGCTGTTGAAGGTGCTTCATTCCTGGGCTCAGACGGTTGAATTTCAGCAAGCTGAAGAGAGAGACCTAGAAGTGATGAACAATTAAAATGCAATGAAAAGAAAGCTACAGGATCTGGCCTGTCAGAGGTTGAGGTAGTCATCACTGATTCTCAAGTCGGCTGGAAGAAAAGCCAGGCATCTGAAGTCACACAAGAGTAGGATGCTCCAGAAGCAATTAGATGTGGGCCATACAACTAACTGTCCATCCACCCCACAGACCCAGACTAAGTTGACAGGCAGTTAAAGTTTCCCCACGCAGGTATCCCCACCAATCTGGCACTTAATGAAGCCAGTAAGGCTGGTTATTTAAAAAAAAAAAAAAAAAAAGGGGGGGGGGGAGAATTGTCAGACATTTATTGACATAGGCATTTCCCATGTGTTCCAGTTCAGTGAGCATCCAGGAATTGGGACATGCGTATAAACGGAGAGCCGCTGCATACAACATCACAAAAACACATGCTGACTGAAGTATTACTGTCCCACCGCTACTGAGCCTTGTAGCTTTGTTTTGAACACAATCAAATTTAGCAAGTCAGTAGGATCTGATCAGAGATGTGTGCAGTCTGTGTTCAGCCCAGCAACAGCCAGATAAAAACTTGATATTGGTGTCAGCAAGTGTGATTCATTCAGAACAACATATCCTGGTGACTCACTCAGTCAGCACAGCATGATGTTTAGCTGTGAGGATGGATGTGTCCCCCTCACCCACTGCTCCAAAAAAAAAAAAAAATCCTATTTGGAGTTGGTTTATTCCGAGAGGGTAAATGTACTGGGCTCAGAGTCCTTTGCAATTATGTATTACAACATACAGTGGTTGAAAGATTCTGTCATCTTAGCACTGGCCTAATATTTAGACTTGTTTGAAAAAAACGTTTACTAGACCCTATTGTAAAGAGTCCTTTCGGGAACCATTTTTCAGATTGCTTCTCTTTGCTAGAGCGCCGTTTAGCACCGACACCTATCTGGTGTGCTTTGTCATTGTTGCATCGATCCATGGAGATACACGTACACACAGGTACTGACGGGGAATGCGACATGAACGCTGATCCGTGCCCCCTGTCAAAGGGGTAATCACGCTTTATACTCCTAGCACTCAAATATAAAAATGGCATTAAAGCTAATGTTAAAATAATTATATAATACGTAGGTTGAGAAAAGAGTGTCTGTACATCTGGGTATAGTGCTTAGATTATCCACAAATACAAAGTTTGTTTTTAAAAGTCACATGATACATAGAGTACATAATCAGCAATAACCCAAATTGAGGTGAATAGATTTAACAATACAGTTTAGATATTAGAATCCGAATACTCCGGTACATCACGCATGAAAAGTTGTACAGAGATTTGGTTGTGGAAAGCAAAATATATTAGTGAGTGGAGAGTGTCCCTCATAATTGAGAACTAGGTAGGTTGTCCATTTAGAAAATACAATCCATGAGGAAGGTATTTCAGTTACTTTCCTGACCGCGCACAGTGATGGGTTCTCCAGGAATATTGACGAGATAGACAATGCTTCAGAGCACACGCTGATCAACACTGAGGTCAGGATGGAATTCCTCTCCTAGGTCCCAAAGCAGGCAGCACTACACACCTAGTGAGTAGCATTATCAGGTGGCAATTTGACATTCCCGGACCACCCAGTTATTGACTACAGCCAGAGGCAGTAAGCTGGGGTTGATGGAATAGTATTGATCAAGTCACATTCTCCTGGGGAGCAAATCTTCATCTGGAACCTGAAGGAAACAGGAGCAAGTGTGTAAGGGTTTGTCTACACTACCCGGGGCTGTCCCATGCCAGCTGACTCGGGCTAAGGGGCTATTGAATTACGGTGTAGACATTCAGGCTCAGGCTGGAGCCTGGGCTTGAGGACCAAGTAGGAAATCCATAATCACTATCCGACTACCTGGAAGTAATTAGAGCTCTATTTCTGCAAGCACTTTAGCGTCTGGTCTGCCATTACCTCAAGAACATGATTGCGGGATTACATCTGTACTGTTTTCTTGCTGGAAGTCCAATTTGCTGAAATTAGGGGAATGAGCCTCCCCAGTCTGTCCCAAACCCAGAGCTAAACAAGCACCTCCTCCCACATTTCACTGGTCCCACATACACTGAGTTGTTTAATATCCATGGAGTTGGGCTGCATTTTTCTCTCTCATGAACGCAGAAGTCAGTGGAGAAATGCTTCTAGGCTCAGGTTCCCAACACACACTTCCAATGTACTCCTTTTTGGCTGAGTTCTGTTCTCTTCACCATAAAGCAGACAGTGGTCCCGGAAGTACAGAGAGCAGTTTGATTTCCCCTTCTCCCTCCCAAAGGACATTGCTACATTGCAGACTTTTCCCCATCCTCTACATTTAGTCTCATTGTCGGACCTTCAGCAGGGCAGGTTTTTCACCCTTTACTTTAATTAGTTGCCTCAATTTCTGGAAGATGTTGCACACAAGCAGATCGAGCAGCTGGGAAGAAGCAATTTCTGAACATAGATCCAGCAGAGCAACTAAGGATCTGGTACTGTATCTGGTTTGCCAATTTTGTTTCATTTCTCCCTACATTTAAATCCCTCCTAAGACCCATTTCATCTGCAAGCCAAACAAAGGGGAGCAAAGCTCTTGTAGTAGCTATAAATTAGTTCCCTAAAAGAAAGGGAGTGTAAGTAGGTGGTGTGTAGGTACCTGAGTTGACAGTTGGCCAGGGCACAATGGCTAACGCTGCTTATGAAAAGTGCTTTGGGATAATTAGTGACCACAATTGGTCAAGACCCAAGTTTTGCATTTCATTTGACTAATTACTTAGGCCTTGATTCTGCAAGTCCTTCCACATGTGAATTGCTGCCTACACACCAATAATGTAAGTTGGGGCCTTACTGAGTTGTTCCCATTTCTTTAGTTGTCAGTTCTATTGACCCAAAGCCCGATTCTTTTTTTTTTTTTTAGCAATAGCTAGTATTTTCTGTGTCTGCTTCTTGCTAGATTCTTGCAAAAAGAATAAATGTCTCTTTCCATTTAGATGAGGTGAGTGCACAGATAAAAGGATTTCTTGAACTAATACAAATCTAACGCTGTTAATTGCTTGGGTCGGTTTCCCCATTTGGTGGTGACATTTTTGGCATAGAAATACTGCCATTTGTTTCCATGACAACTTGGATCATGTCACAGATACTCAGGCAAATAGCTGATGCTCAGTGTCCATGTGGGAAAAGGTTGGGCTAAACGTGCATGAGTATTTAGTGATGCTCGCTTACACGAGGAGTCCAAAAAGCCACAATAGAAGATGGTATTTGTTTTACCCTTAAGAATTGGTTTTACTTATTCCAGAATCCGTGTCAAATATCCTGGTTTATAACATGTACTGGTACAAACTGTGCTCTCAGAAAGGCTGGCAAGAACTAATAGTTCTACCTGGAAAACAAGAGCAGGGCTCTTCAACCAAGAGACAATGCTAATAAGACGGGACGGGATAGGAAGATGTAAAATAACATGGGATCAGGAAAGATGGTTTATGTGCTGCTATGTATCCTTTTTGCTAATGCAATACTAAGGGATGAGGCAGAGGCAGCCAGTGAAATTGAAAAACACATTCTAAAAGGGAGATTGTAAACTCTCTGGCGAGGACAGTCTTCTTGTTCTGTTTGTACAGGGCCTAGCACTGTCAGGCCCTGATCCATGAGGGGCTCCTAGGTGCTACCCCAATAAAAAGTAATTGGTAATTTTACACAACCCACTTAACCTGTGGAACTTATTGCCTATTGACTATCTTTCACCAGCCAAGGATTTGCTTGAAAAATAGCTATCAGTGGATGTTTGTTATTAGATGAATACAACAAGTGTTTAGTTCTCAGCCGCTACAGTACAGTTCAAGGCTCTTGTTCTCCCTTGCTGTTTATAAACTCGTTCTTTTACTTGCTATAGTAGTATTGAGGTTATGAGTTTAGTAAAGTTCAGATGGGTTAGAGACGTTTATATGGCAAGGAACATCAGCAGTTGGATGTAATAAGATTAATAGATTCCAAGGCTAGAAGGGACCATTATGATTGTCTAGTCTGACCTCCTGTATGACACAGGTCATAGAACTTCCCCACAATAATTCCTAGAGATAAAAATATAAGTGGTATAACCCCGTATCCTTATTGGGTTAGGAAGAAACTTCCTTTGTGCGTAGGGTTATTTCTCTGAAGCTTGTAGTATTGGACACAGTTGGATTAGATGGATCTGTGTATCTGTGATTCGACTGAATTACTTCATATTATAGCCTTTATAACTTGGAACTGATCAGTACCTGAATTGTATTATGAGAACAAGGGATCGCTCAGACTAATGGCCTTGTATAAAAGAAAACAGGTCGTTACACAACAGACTCAGCCGGTGGCACTCGTTGCTGGAGGACATCATGTGCCTGAAATTTTTCAAAGTCCGCATAACTTTATAATCCCTATTTGTGATTCCCCAAGAGAAAGTAAGAACGCCCGATTGCTGCATTGAACTGCCGGCTCTCCCCGCCATCCACAACATTTCCTGGAGGCTAGTAGGGATGGTGGGGAATTATTTGCCAAAATGTTTTTCCACTGGAAGATGCTAACTTGTTGAGACAAACTTTTTGCAGAAATGTATCTGTTTTGACAGTTTTCACTGGGCATGATTCTCCGATCCAGGATGGAATTTCTGCTGAGAGAGACACTCTCACTCCAGAATAACCAATAGCCTAGAGGTTAAGGCACTCACTTGGGATGTCCAAAGCCCTGCTCTGAATCAGGTAAAGCAGGCAGTTGTACAAGGGTTTTCTACATCCCAGGTGAGTGCCCTAACCTATGGACTATTGACTCTTCTGGGGTGGGTCTCATGCTTTTTTCATGAAAAATTTGGATCGAAAACCTTTTGAACGTGGAATGAAAACAAATGATGAAATCGCTTGTTTTGTTTTTTGTGAAACAGAATTCTTGTTTTCCGGCCAGCCCTCGTGGCTGGGTGCCTCTTTGCCTTCCCCTAAAGAATTTGGAATTGGTCTCTGCTGATGGCAGGATACCAGGCTTTTTTTAGATCAATGACCTAATCCGTCATGGTAAATCATGTGTTGCTATACAAACGTAACACTGCATAACATACTCCCCTCTAGTAGTCTTGCTAGAATGTTGAATGAAGTTAAAGGGACACATTTTTTTTCTCCCCAGACTCAATGAATGGCCTGATGGCCCATATACTCGAATGCCACTTTTTCTCCACTCTGGTCATGCAAAGGAACCTTAAATATGTGTAGATATAACTTACATAAGTGGCAATGGGTGTAACGTGGCCGTAATTGGGCTGTGAATGGTTTAAAAAAAAATCTAAATGTGGTTCTTTCAGACCTTCGTTGTCTGACAAATGTGTTTTCCCCATCCCCTTCTGTACCCTCAAAAATATTTTTTAAACTTGCAGAGCTTGACTTGTTTCAAACAAGGAGTCCTATTTTTGTGGGCACAATTACATCCTTGCCCTTTATCGTCCTCAAATTTGTTCATCCTTTATCTTCCATCTGCAAGGAATTGGGGGCTCATTTTGTTACAGGGGCTTGAAATTATGCCTATAAAGAGCAGTAAAGGTTTTTTGGAGGTGTGTAAATTTCAAACAAAGCCAGAACTGTTGCACTTTTTCATGACTAGCTTTTCTGTTAAAGATAAAAGAATTGGTAATAGTGCAGATTATATTCTTAAATAGAGAGTTGACAAACAAAAAAGGTTAAGGGGAAAAAGTTGGGTGTGTGTGTGTGTGTGTGTGTGGGTGTGTTTTTGAAGACTGTTTGCAGTACAGGGACTATAAACAGGTTTCCTGGTATCTGATGCTGTACATGCAACTATTTTTGTATGACTGAGCCTTTTCATATAGAAACCCAGTGTTATGTGAGGCAATATCATGTGTGCAACATGGTTCAAGATCTGCTGCTAACGCATCACTGATGGAATAAAATCTGGATTTAGGAGCAGTTAGAGGGAACCTTGCAGCTTCGCTGGACTGATGTATTGATGCCGTCTGCTCATGATCCTTATTACCCCAGAATGATGGACTTCCAGGCTTGGTTTCAGGTTTAGGGTGGGCTATTTGGATTCTTAGCTAGCTCCTATTGCACCCGGATCTGTCTTGTGTGAGAGGTGGAGCAGAGCAGTCTCTGTAAATGCCTGACTGGTGTCTGTTTAGCAGCAGGGGGACGCCATGGCTGGGAAAAGATCAGACTAACAGTTTTCTGGTACTAGCCTGAGATCAGAGGATCATAGTACGGGCTGCAAAGGCTCTGTCTGGCTTTGCTCCTGGGAGAGCTCTCTGCACAGCTCCAATTTTAGAAATGTTTTCTTTGTGTGCCCTCCCTCCCTCCTCACCCCCACACACTTTGTTTTACTTTTCAAAAAGGGCTTTGTGGAAGGAACTCAAAATATGAAAACGAAGGGAGGAGACTTATTTTTGAGTGGCTTCCCTGGAAGATGGCTTAACCTGCTACAAGCTCTTTGTTTTTTGGGTCTCCGTGATCAGCTGTTTGAAGAGCAGGGAAGAGGCTTGGTGTAGGCTCATATTCAGGAAGGAATACGGTCAGTTGCTGGAAAAGGTGATGAGGAGTCTGGGGTACTGAGTATTGTTCCTGACTTCGACTCACTATATGACATGGGGGCAAATCTCTTAGCTTCTCTGGGCTTCAGTATCTGCAACCACAAAAAGGAGATAAGACACCCACGGGGGATGTTTTAGAATCATAAACTCGTCTTTGCGGAAGAGCAAAGTGTTATCACCCCCATTTTATTGATCTTCCACAGCTGAAGAAACGTTTTCACAGAGGCAATCGTGTCAATTACAGGCAAATGAGCCTAACTGGGCAAACTGGTTGAAACGGTAGTAAAAAAACTAAGACAATGAGACACGATAGAGGCCTATAAAATCATGAATGGTGTGGAAAAAGTGAATAGGGAAGTGTTATTTCCCACGATACAAAAACCAGGGGTCACCAGGTGAAATAAATAAGCACCACGTTTAATACAAACAAGAGGAAATACTTTTTCATACAATGCACAGTTAACCTGTGGAACTCATTGCCATGGCATGTTGTGAAGGCCAAAAGCATAAATAGGTTCAAAGAAGAACTAGATCAGTATCACGGAGGATAGGTCCATCAGTGGCTATTTGCCAAGATAGTCAGACGCAACCCCATGCTTGGCGCAAACCTAAACCTCTGGTGACCGGAAGGTTGGAGGGGAAGACACGGGGGGGATCGCTCCAACTGCCCTGTTATGTACGCTGCCTATGAAGCCTGGGTACTGGGCTAGAAGGGGGACAGGAAACTGGGCTAGAAGGACTGCTGCTCTGACCCCGTATTGCAGTTCTTATGTCCTTATGTAAAGGAACCAGTGAATGCAGAGAGTGATTTTGCTCTAGTTGAGTTGAATAGACGGCTACCTGGAGCATCAGTAGCCCAGAGCGATTCTCAGGGGAGCAGCTGGGGAACGAGGGATCTGACAGATGCAGAGAATGTAGCCTGAGTGGGGAGGCTGAAGTAGTATTTTTAGGCTGCAGATTTAGCATATAGGCCAAATCCTTCAAGCCTCACTCTCCCAAGTAGTTACAGTGAAGCCAATGAGGCATTAAATGTTAAAGTCCCTAGCTAAGTTCAGAGCACATTATACTAGGTTGTGTACCTCCCACTCTAAAGAGACCAGACCAAGGGCAGGAGAGGAGGAGAATAATCACAGAAATGTAGGGCTGGAAGGGACCTCAAGAGGTATATTGTCCCCATTTTACAGATCGGGAACTGAAGCTCAGTGAGATTAAATGACTTGCACAAAGAATCAGGAAGACTGGCTCATCTAGGAATTGAAAACCCAGGTCTCCCGAATCCCAGTACAGTGCCTCAACTGCAAGAGCAGCACGCTTCTTGCAGAACGAAGAGCAAGTAGGATCTGGCCCATGATCTTTTAAAACATAAATATGTGATAGTAAACAAAAGATCCCGAGACAGAATCCTCAGGTGCTGGGTTTGCACAGCTTGAATTGCTTTGATGAGCCTGTTACATGTTAGTCTGTCTTGCAAGCAGTAAGCAAAGAGCATAAATGGTACAAAGGGTATTAGTCTCCCTTAAATCTCTTGTGATTCCAAACTCTAGCAGATTACCTGTGTTTATTACTAAAGAAAGTTAAGCCAACACTTTTACAGAATGCCCTCTGAGGGTGTCCAAATTGAAATGCTTTTTGGGATTTCCCCCTCCCCCCCAAAAGGTGTTGAGTTTATGATGACATCAGTATTACCTGAGACATATGTGGCTGGATTTTTTTTTTAATTCGGTCACCTAAAAATCAACGCTTACAATCACAGGCCAGTATCGATGGACATATCTTTCTACCTGTCATTCCTCTGTGTCTGTATCATTTAACATCATCTGTGCTACTTGTAGGTTGTTTTGCCTCTTGTGATCAACCAGTTTTATGCAAGATGTATTAATATCTGATGATCATCCTTTACCAAACTGTCTAAGGATCTGTCTGCTTTGTTTGCTGCCTGTCAAGAAAGTAATTGCAACACACGAGGTTGTTACCATGGCAATTCCACAGCTGGATTAAGCAGACCAGACCACAGCACATCATTCACCGGCTAAACAGCAAGTTATTTAGCACCCTGGTCAGCTGCTTTAAACCAGTGTTTTGCTGAGGGATGGTTGCAATTTACATAAGGTATAAAAATAATGGAAAATTACTGAGTCTCTTACCACCCTAGCCCACGTTACTATGCACTATAATGTCCTATATAATCCCAGCTCCGTTTCAGAGAGGAATTAGCATGGGAGCAGTGCTGCTCTGACACCGTGGCTTTAAAAAGAAAACCTAATTTATGTTGTCTGTCAGCTTGACTGGTGACTTTCCCAGCAGGGAAAATTCTTTTCTTCCAGTGCCTGTCAGGATCAAATGGAACAGTCAACACACACTGCAGAAATTATTCCTAATTTAGCAATGTACCTTCAGTGTCCCTTTCAGTTCAGGGTTCTGTTGGCTGCCTTTTTTTGTACTCTCGTCTGGTAAGATCTTAGAACCAGGGGTGATCGACATCTTGAAAAGTCAGGCCTGGGTGTGCGTATAATAAATTATTGCTCCTGAAAGGTACTCCAGACTAAGTGCTTTGTCCACAGGCAGAATACCTTCCCACGGACTACTTTGTCCTAATCCTCACTCAGAGGGAACACTCTGCTTTATTGCTGTCAGCCAGAGATTATTGTTGGCGAGGGTGGGGGGGGAATAGATGGCAAGATCCAGATGGAGAATTCTATGGAAATCTCCCATGCTGAGAACAGGAAAATGCAGAATGACCACAATCTCATATCCTGTTTTAAATAACCATCCGCCAGTCTGGGTGGGAGTTGAACCTATACCCTCGAGACTGAAGATGACATTGCCTGAGCCATCCAGTCTGCCCCATCTCTCTCTTCCTCCCAACCCAGGCCCAGAAAATAAAGCATAAAAGCGTTACTTTGTACGTCTGTGGTGCCTTTTCTCTTCGTCTCTGAGCACTTTGCAAACATTAAACCTCACCACCCCCTCGGAAGCACTTAAGAATTATTTCACCCACTTTGCAAATGGGTGAAAACTGAAGCTCTTCGGGGCCACGTCTCCTTCTTTAACCACAAAATGTTCAGTCTTTCAGTGCCCAGCCTGTAAGCACAGGCTCTGTGTTAGAGGTGGCTGTGCAGAATGCACAATAAATAAAATACGGTAGGGTTAAGGTTTTTACAAGTTAATATGTTTGACCTCTCTAGATTGGTAGTATTCATCTCAACCTGATGCGCTTAGGTAGAGTAGCGGGTGCAGCGTGGGAAGATCACATGCCATCTGGAGTGAAGTAGGCAAAGTGCCATCCTAAGTTTCAGGACTCATGAGTATCCATGCGGAAAAGACCATTCTTCTGGTTTAGTGCATCTGTGCGCTTCCATCACTGGCACAAGAACAAAGCTGCCTATTGCTGTAAGGGGCACAGAGATTAGTTATCTTGCAATTCCCCGAATATTGCCATGTAGAGTTATAAAGCAGTGCTTTCCCAGAGGCCATATGGGTACTATACTTGAGCTACAGTGAAACGATTTTTTTTGGCCTGTGAATCTCTTTCCAGAGCCTTCTCTCAAATAAGGATAACTTGGTCAGCCTAATTAGTGGGGGAAGGATTCAACAGAAGACCAGGTTTAGCATCCTTTCCCTGCATGTCCAAAGCATGCTCAGTCCACCTGCTTTTTAGCTAGTGACATCACAGCATGTGATGTCCTAGAACGATTTGGATGCAGTAGAACTTCAGAGGTTGTTTGTAATTCTGAACAAAACATTCTGGTGGTTCTTTCAAAAGTTTACAACTGAACATTGATTTAATACAGCTTTGAAACTTTACTATGCAGAAAAAAATGCTGCTTTTAACCATGTTAATTTAAGTGAAACAAGCACAGTTTCCTTACCAAGTCAAATCTTTTTTAAACTTCCCTCTTTTTTTAGTAGTTTACATTTAACACAGTACTGTACTGTGTTTGCTTTTTTTTTCTTTGCTGCTGCCTGATTGCATACTTCTGGTTCCAAATGAGCTGTGTGGTTGACTGCTCAGTTCATAACTCTGGTGTTCATAACTCTGAAGTTCTGTTGTACTTGAAGACTCAAAGAATTATTGGTTGCGTGGAGGCATGTATCTGATATAAGATTATTGATTGTAGTACAGTCACTCCTGGAAGCCTAGAGGAGCCAGCGGACTTAACATAGGATAAATAAAAACAAATTTAAAATGTTGAACTGTTTTTTGCTGAATGCACCCCAAACCTGTCCTGTAGGGTATTCAGCACATAAATCCAGATTTATTTCAAGTTCCTATTTGCTTTTGCTATTCATTTTGGAATAAAGTCCAGAAGCAAGAACAATAAACCCTCCCTCCCCGCAAGACTGGCTCTGAGCAAATTCGTTGTGGTATACAGTACAACAGGGAGGTTTGGGGGTGTGGCTTTGTTCTGATTCCATAGGTCACTCACCCCAGGAAATGGTGTCGGTATGTCCCCCCCATGGCAACGGATGGAAGTGGCTAAAAATACTGCTCTGACAGCCTGGTTGTCCTTGTCTGTAGGAATCTGGCTTGTGACCATTGCTACCTGATGTCTTAGGGCCAATATCCTTCCCTGCTTTCAGGGAGACTGAACAAGGATCTTGCTTTTGTTCCTGCGGGATTTTATTAAACCAGATACACTTAAATGTGTGTTGGCCCGACCTCTAGTTTACCAGGGAGTTTCTGCTGGACCAGCTCCAGGCACTGTCTCATCTAGCAGAGCACTGGAATGTTGCAGGAGCCCAGGGAGATTAAGTTTGACAAAGCTGACCGCATTTGCTGACTTAGGTCCCTCTCTGCACTTCCTGAAAACACTCCCATTGGGGAGGTTTAAAATTAGCACATGTTGGGCTCTGGGGGCTGACTTGAGACTTGGGCATGACTTGCCACTCGACATGGAAGTGTGGATGTTATAGGTAAGGGTAAGATTTTGTCATGTGTGATGGGGTGTTTTTTTTAGTAGAAGTCAGGGACAGGTCACAGGCAATAAACAAAAAGTCACGGAAGCCGTGACCTGTCCCTGACTTTTACTTAAAATAACTGACAAAATAGGGAGGTTGGGTCCAGCACCCACCACTGCTGTGGCTCTGGGGTCCCCCCTGCTGCTCACGGCAGCCAGGAGCTGCAGGGGCCTCCTGCTGAAGCGGAAAATGTCATGGAGGTCTCTCATAGTCACGATTCTGTGACCTCCGTGACACAATTCTTAGCCATAATTATAGGCGCACACTGCACAGTAAGGGATGTAGCGTACTAAACTGAGCTGCTAACGGTCACTTGCAGAAGGCAAAATCTTTCTCTTTGCTGCTGTTTGATGTATAAAGGACTGAAGAGAAGCAGTGTGGCCTAGTGACCAGGGTGCTGGACTGGGAGTCAGAATGCCGGCCAGAATTCTGTTCCTGGTTCTGCCGTTTGTGCAAATCTCCTTTAGTCTTTGTTTCCCCTCCCACCCAGTCCATCTTGCCTGTTTTGGTGATAAGCTCTTACTGTGTGTTTGTACAGCACCTAGCTTAGTGGGGCTCTGCTCTTAGCTGGGTGTTGCACTAATACAGATTGGGTGGTGCATTGGGTACATGTCCTGGATATTGGGTTGCTGCGGTGGCTTAAAGGGACAGTCAGGTTTAAATGATGAGACATTCTTCCTTATGGACATTGTGTTTTTCCTGCTTGGCGTTTTGGGGGTTTCTTTGGCATTAATTTTAGTGCACGTGAGTTAAGCCATTGCATAGAAATGTACAGAGAACAATCTCCAAAAGCACAAGTCTTCCCCATCTTTCTGGAGACCTTTCACTCGAATTCTGTGAGTTACTGCTTACTCAGAGACCCACCTGGGGTTCCCAAACACCTCTTGACAAACCCATGTACCCGTGATCCCTGGTGCATCGTTCAGGCTTTAGAACAACTACAAAGCACCTTTGGTGATACAAAAAAGGACCCCTTCTCTTTGAAGTCCATAGTAAAACCTCCATTGGCTTCAGTTGCAGGTGGTTCTGCCCCATAGGTTCTATCACATAAGTGTTTGGCTCACAAACAAGAACAGGGTCAATGAAGTAAGCCAGTTTGTGCCCAGAATATCTTGCCGTCTTTTCCTTTTAGCTACAGGCTGTGCTGAGAGGAAATAAAGAGTGGAGTAAGGGTGGACTGACTTGATCTAGTGCATTTTTAAATTAAGATCAAAAGAACGATCACTGGTATCTGATACAACTGTTTGCCTGTGTTTGTCCTGCAGGAGTCTGAGTCAGAAAACAAGCTGGATGGAGAGACCGCATCGGACAGCGAAAGCAAATCAGAGTTTGGAGGGGCCCCTCCTGCACCTACATCAGATGACACTCCTGAGGTCTTAAACAGGGCCCTCTCCAACCTATCTTCAAGGTAGCATTAAATAAAACTTCTCCATTGCTTCTGGGGCTCCTAGCAAATTGGTGCACTTTCCCTTTTTACTAATGAGGGTGGATTTGATTTAAATCACTAGTCAGGAAGACTTGATTTAATCACAGATTTCTACATAAAAGTGCATTCTGGTTGATTGTTATAACCTTAATACATATTCTTCACAACTCCGAGATAGATATAGGGTTGTTGTTTTTTTAAAGGTACACACTATACATTTTTAAACAGTGGTTTATTTTGAAAACTTTTCAGATGAGTTTTACAACTATATCAGAAAATGAATGATTGTTTGGTTATTTCATTGACCAAAGGTAATTGAAGCAGATATTCATGAAGTCATTGGGAGGTGAACTATCTCCAATTCAACAGGTTAATCATTAATATTCGGAGGATGTTCTTGCCAGGCTGTATTAGGAGGAGAACATCATCAGACAGACATTTAAATTGTTTTATTTAACTAAAACAACCACGTTAAGTATTCTGGATTTTTTTCTTCAACAGCAAACATATCATATTTTAACAAAACAAGCACATGTCCCTCGCTTCTCACATTTATCTCCAGACTTCTTCTCTTTGTCCAGATGTATTCTGCCCCCAACAATCTTCTATTCATTGAACTTTTTGAAACTTTGCACTTTTAGAGAGAGATAAGGGATTGACTCTGTACACAAATTTGCAGAGGGACAATAGAGTTGAGGTCTATTATTTCTCACTTCTGTTTGTTTATTTAAAAACATTTTTGCTGTTAACAAGCATGTTACCTCTGGAGACACAAATCCACAATTTGAGAACTGCAAAACTAAGCATCTCTGATGCTATCTTCTAGACTGAGCACTGAGTCCCATTGAGTAGATAGAAAGATGAACCTAAATAATCTATACAGAAGCCTGTGGAACCCCATAAGATTGGGTCCCTAATCCATGAACTATTGGAACTTTTCTTAAACATTTCATGAATATATTGTCTCATACTATAGAATTAGAATTTATAATCCCTATTCCATGATGAGATATCTTTGAGCTATAATATATTTTATCTAAAACTAACTTTAGATAAGTTTTTTCCTCAAAAAGCATTTTATCAAAAAAATCCGATTTAAATAATTTTTATTTTTTATTTTTACTAACCACTATTTAACCAACGTAGGCAGGATGTTCTATCCCATCAATAGATGGTAACAGGAGCAACACACCTCATGGGTAACTGACTGCTCTGGAGGGACTGGCTTGGCTAAAATTGCTGTATTCTGTTCCTGCTCTCAGCCTGTGGAGAGAGCTTTGGGGCTGGCTGAGCGAGTTTGGTGTTGAGCTTGCTTTTCTTTGGCAGAATTGTGGTACAGTCCTTTTATTTCAGCAGATTTAGAGAGTTATCGTTGAGAGGTTTCTTTGCAGCGTGGCCTAGTGGACTGAGGGGGTACTGGATGTTGGGGCTCCTGAGGTTGAACCTCAGTTATGCCATTCCTGTGTGATTTGGGGCAACTCTTTATCTCCATTTCTAGTCTGTAAAATGGGCAAAATACTCCTACAAAACTAATTCAGACTAGGCAAGGCCCTGTAACTGTCTATTCCTATTTACTCCCTGCCACCTTCATCTGTCACTTTCTCACCCCAAACGAATCTTCAGCGCCTTCCGTGCTGTCCCCCAGCATAGAGCTCCCTTCTTGAGCTTACCCAAATGGCCGCTGTGTGAGCTTGAGCTTACCCACATTCCTCTCAGCACCAGAGCTGGGTTAATGGAACAGCATGACATTCTCACCACCCCCGAGCTAAGGATACGCCACCGTTTCCTGCTTCTGCCTTTCACCAGGAGGCTGTGCAGAAGAGATAATAAGTGCATCTCTCACTGCTTTCCTGCTAGATAGGCCCTTTGCCTAACGTTCACTTTTCTCTTCCTGCGATCTAGATGGAAGAACTGGTGGGTCAGAGGGATCCTCACTCTGGCAATGATTGCGTTCTTCTTCATCATCATCTACCTGGGACCCATGGTTTTAATGATGATTGTAAGTGCTGTTTCAAAACCCTTCGTTAAATGGGCCGTTATGGGAGAATGGTTGTCAGGGACCTACATGGCTGAGAAAAGTGAATGGATACACAGAGCCTTTTGCCTCGAGGTTCCTAGCGCTAACCTGGTCCTGTTTGGTCACGACCGAAAGCTGGTCGAATTGCTGTTCTGCTCAGTGATCAGCAGGGAATAAGGTTCCTCGTCACAATTACTATTTAATTGGTGCCTTCTTGGTGGAATCCTCCTGTTTCCTTTATTGCTATCGCAGCCCAGGTGCGTGGGTGGAGAGCTGTATCTGGTTGAGTGTTGGTCTGCCATTGAGCACTCTGTGTGTATAATATGTGCTTGAGGCGTGGCTTTATCTCGGGATTGAGTCTGTTTAGAGCTGATACAGCTCCAGGATTTTCAGCTCAGGCTGTAGAGGTGTGTGCTTTTAGCTCGAGATTCCAGGTCCAGTCCCTGCTGTGGGAAACCCATCCGGCAGCCTCGTTGCATTTGTAAAGACTGTACCAACTACAGTCTGGCTGTATCCCTGCTGGGCATGTTCCCTTATCATAGAATATCCGGGTTGGAAGGGACCTCAGGAGGTCATCTAGTCCAACCCCCTGCTCAAAGGGGGACCAATCCCCAAATCTCTAAATGGCCCCCTCAAGGATTGAACTCATAACCCTGGGTTTAGCAGGCCAATGCTCAAACCACTGAGCTATCTCTCCCTCCATGGTGGTCTTGAAGTGCCAGTCTGCCAGTCGTCTCGAGTGCATGGGATGAACAGTGATTTTTGTCAGTGCCAGTGAAGGCGGGATTGTCTCCCCAGAACTCATGATAGAAAAACCAGTGTTTGAAGTGCTAACGTAACTTAAAGTGAGGCTATGAGCTCTTGGAGTGGGCCAACCCACGGCTATGAAGGGAGTAGGGCTAGGAGCGTGTTGTGCCTGGCAGGGAAAGCTGCTAGCTCTAGCTGTAAGCAGGCTGAGCAAGTGAACAATTTCTCAGCCTAGGAGAAAAGTCCCCTTATGTCAGCTTTGGGAGTGCGGGGGGGAAGGGCAGGTCACTTGAAAGACAATAGAAGAATTCTCCTTGTGGCTCCTGTAAGGGTCAGTGTAAAGCTCCCACTTTTTACATGCACTTAGCATCCCATTGCAGATTATCTGGTCCTGGTTTAGTTTATCTGTGAATGATGCTGCTTCTTAATGTTTGTTTTTCAGGTGATGTGTGTCCAGATCAAGTGTTTCCAGGAGATTATCACTATTGGCTACAATGTGTATCGCTCATATGAGCTGCCCTGGTTCAGGACCCTCAGCTGGTAAGCAGCGCGACTAGAGTACTTCTGAATCACTTGACGCCTCATTGATGTGCAGCCAGCCACCACTGGGCATCTTTTGTAATATTTATACACTTGGTTCCATTGCTTGTCTGATGAGAGCAAGGTCTGAATCTCCCGATCTGTGCCGGGCGGTGGTGTTGAATGCTGTTACTAAGCGAAGCGTTGAGTAAACGTTTGATTTGTGGTTCCAGTTGCATTGCTCAGGCCTAAGGGTGTAGGGAGCCGTCTGGGATATTTACCTACTGAAATGTATTTGTGCGATTGGGATGAAACTGTATTGGCTGCACCCAGCGTCTGATGGCGTGCCACAGTGAAGGAGGGGGGGCACTGCCTCCAGTAGCTAGGAATCTGGAGAAGACTGTTAAGCAGTGCCACCTAAAGGCAAAAGCTTCCTAAGTAACATAATACTAAACAAAAATCGAACAGGGCTGTTGACATGTTCCCGTAACAGGGGTTGGGTGACAGCCAAGTATTTGCATTTAATGGAGCCGTGGCTTCTACATGAAGATCTAATGTTTTGATTAGAAGAAATGTGAGGGCTTGATTTTATTCCCCCCCCTCCCCACACGTGCAGTAAGGTTCCTTCACACTGCCCGAGCCACCTTAGTGCAAGTGAGAATCAGGCCTTGACCCTCTACTCCTGTCCACTCCTGTCTACCCCCCCAATGTGAGTGAATTTTCTGCAGACTTTCAAATAAAAATCACCATTATTCTGCTGCCCAGTATGTGAACCTTCAGGCGTCTCCTCCCCCCTGCACGAAGTGTAGATAGTGCAAGCTGATAACCTCTTAAGTGTACTAGTCTAATGATCTACTGGTCAACCATGTCCCATTCCCCTGTAGGTTCCTATTAAAGGGAATGCTGCTCTGTCCACAGGTACTTTCTGCTGTGTGTAAACTACTTTTTCTACGGCGAGACGGTAACGGATTACTTTTTCACCCTGGTCCAGCGAGAGGAGCCCTTGAGAATTCTCAGCAAATACCATCGCTTCATTTCCTTTGCCCTCTACTTAACAGGTAATTTTCTTTGTTTCCGCCAATTAAATTTGTCTCGTTGCTGTTTTTGAGCAGAGGTTACGTCATCAGCCTCTTGAAATGCAACTTTTTTTTTTTTTTCTGTGGGCAGGTAGGACACTCCAGTGTCCCCAGTGGATTTGCTCTGTCTTACGTACAAAATACGAGTGCGGGGAAGGATGGTCCAGTGGTTAGAGTTCCAACCCAGGGCTTGTGTGATCCATGTTCAGTTCCCTGCTTGACCTTGGGCAAATCACTTAGTCTCCCCATGCCTCCGTTTCCCGCCAATAGAACAGGGATAATAGCAATTGCCTACCTGACAGCTTGTGAGGTGCTCAGTTACTGTGTATCTAAGATGGCCTTGTTGTGAAAGACAGCCTACAAAATAGGGAATAATTGGGTTTGAGAGCAGCAGTATTGTCGCTTCCTCAGTTTCTTTTTCTTGCCTGATTTACTGGGGGAAAGACACGTCCTCCTTTCCTTGCTGAGGATTGTCCTTCCATCCCAGCAAACAGTGTCTAGTTTAGGTAGGGTGTTGGTGTAAATACCTGACTCTCTCCAGAGACTCAGTTTAAATGAACTTGATACTCGCTTTTGATCTTTCCTCTCCTCCTTTCGTTTTGCCTCCCCTAGTCTCCAGTCCTGGCGTGCGCACACTTCATGAATGCAGCGCTAGTAGGGAAAGGTGCCTGACTCAGAGCCCTGGAGCAATATTCCTCTTTCTGTAGACCTGCGACGTGCAGCCTCATTCCAGGCTTCCTTCACACCTCTAAGCCAAATGTGACTCACCCCTGCCATGAAACGAGCCAGAAGTGAAGCATCTCTGGCAGATGGAGCGATCGTTGGCTTTGAGTTATGTCTCGGTGGCCGTTGTAAAGATTTATTTTGGGGTTCAGACACGTCTGTTACGAACTGGATCCACGCCTGCCTAATTGTGCGGTGTAAGTGACCAAAACGCCCTGTCAAGGCTGTATCCCTACTTTGAACTTTAGGGTACAAATGTAGGGGCCTGCATGAAAACTGCTAAGCTTATCTACCAGCTTAGCTCTGGTCCCGCTGCCACCATTCTCGATGGATTCCCTCCCTGGGAAGCCTTGAGAAACCTTTCACCAATTCCCTGGTGAATACAGATCCAAACTGCTTGGATCTTAAACAAGGAGAGATTGACCCTTCCCCCCTCCTTCCTTTCACCAACTCCTGGTGAATACAGATCCAAACCCCCTTTGGATCTTAAAACAAGGAGAAATCAATCAGGTTCTTAAAAAGAAGGCTTTTAATTAAAGCAAAAGGTAAAAATCATCTCTGCAAAATCAGTATGGAAAATAACTTTACAGGGTAATCAAACTTAAAGAGCTCAGAGGAATCCCCTCTGTCTTAGGTTCAAAGTATAGCAAACAAGATAAGCACTCTGGTAAAAGGTACATTTACAAGTTGAGAAAACAAAGTAAATCTAAGACGCCTTGCCTGGCTTTTACTTACAATTTTGAAATAAGAGAGACTTGTTTAGAAAGATGGGGAGAACCTGGATTGATGTCTGGTCCCTCTCAGTCCCAAGAGCGAACAACCCCTTAAACAAAGGACACACACAAAAGCCTTTCCCCCCCCAAGATTTGAAAGTATCTTGTCCCCTTATTGGTCCTTGGGGTCAGGTGTCAGCCAGGTTACCCGAGCTTCTTAACCCTTTACAGGTAAAAGGATTTGGAGTCTCTGGCTAGGAGGGATTCCATAGCACTGTACACAGGAGAGCTGTCACCCTTCCCTTTATAGTTATGACACGCCCCCCAAATCACAGATAGTGTTGGACGTTCGGTTCCACACTGGCTGTGATTTCTTCCTGGAGCTTTAGGAGAAAACAGAGTTAATAAAACACATGTACCTTTAGACATACTACTGATTATATAAAAACTAACAATATGTTTCATTCCAAAAACAATTGTTAACCAGTTAACTCTGGGAAACTTTCCCGGGAGAGTGCATCAGCCACTTTGTTAGAAGCTCCCGAAATGTGTTGTATTTCAAAATCAAAATCTTGGAGAGCTAAACTCCACCGAAGAAGTTTTTTGTTATTTCCCTTGGCGGTATGAAGCCACTGTAGCGCAGCATGGTCTGTTTGTAGTTGGAACCGCCGTCCCCAAACATATGGGCGTAGCTTTTCCAGCGCGTACACAATGGCGTAGCATTCCTTTTCGCTGATTGACCAGTGGCTTTCCCTCTCAGACAGTTTCTTGCTGAGAAACACGACAGGATGGAATTCTTGATCCGGTCCTTCCTGCATTAAAACTGCTCCCACGCCTCGCTCGGACACATCTGTGGTTACTAGGAACGGTTCGTCAAAGTCTGGGGCCCTTAGCACAGGGTCAGACATGAGTGTTGCCTTAAGCTGGTTAAAGGCCTTTTGACACTTATCAGTCCACTGAACTGCATTTGGCTGTTTCTTTCTGGTTAGGTCTGTCAGCGGGGCGGCGATTTGGCTGTAGTGTGGTACAAATCGCCTATAATATCCGGCCAAGCCTAAGAAGGATTGGACCTGTTTCTTTGACTTTGGAACCGGCCACTTTTGGATAGCATCCACTTTGGCCTGTAGGGGATTTATAGTTCCTTGACCCACCTGGTGTCCCAGGTACGTCACTCTGTTTTGGCCTATTTGACACTTTTTAGCCTTAACAGTTAGTCCTGCCTGCCGGATGCGCTCGAAGACTTTTTTCAGGTGCTCCAGGTGTTCTGTCCATGAATCAGAAAAAATGGCCACATCATCGAGGTAGGCAACTGCAGATTCTCCCAATCCTGCTAGGAGACCATCTACAAGTCTTTGGAAGGTGGCGGGTGCATTTCGCAACCCGAAAGGGAGTACATTGAATTCATACACCCCTGCCTGGGTGACGAAGGCTGACCTTTCCTTAGCGGGTTCATCTAGTGGTACTTGCCAGTACCCCTTGGTTAAGTCTAAAGTAGAGATGAAGTGGGCATGTCCCAATTTCTCCAATAGCTCATCTGTGCGTGGCATTGGATAGTTGTCAGGACGAGTTACAGCATTTAGCTTACGGTAGTCCACGCAAAAGCGTATTTCCCCATCTGGTTTGGGAACTAGAACCACTGGAGATGCCCATGCACTGGTAGAGGGGCGGATTATACCCATCTGTAGCATGTCCTGGATCTCCCTTTGTATAGCCGCTTGGGCATGAGGTGACTCCCGGTAGGGTGGGGTTCTAATTGGGTGAGCATTACCTGTGTCAATGGAGTGGTATGCCCGTTCGGTCCGTCCTGGAGTGGCTGAGAAAATCGGTGCAAAGCTTGTGCACAGCTCCTTTATCTGCTGTCGCTGCAGACGTCCCAGGGTCGTGGAGAGGTTCACCTCTTCCACGCCACCATTCCTTTTTCCTTCATAGTAGACACCTGCAGGCCACTCCGCGTCATCAGTTTCCTGGGCTGTAAACTGGCAAACGTTTAATTCTCTAGAATAAAAGGGCTTAAGAGAATTAACATGGTATACCTTAGGCTTTATGTTGGAGGTGGGGGAGGCTATGAGATAGTTAACAGCTCCTAGGCGCTCCTGGACCGTGAATGGTCCTTCCCACGACGCTTCCATTTTATGGGCCTGGAGCGCCTTTAAGACCATGACTTGGTCTCCTACTTTGAAGGACCGTTCTCTGGAATGTTTATCATACCAGGCCTTTTGCTCTTCCTGAGCATCCTTTAGGTTTTCTTTAGCAAGGGCTAAAGAGTGTCGGAGGGTGTTTTGTAGGTTGCTTACAAAGTCTAGAATGTTAGTTCCTGGAGAAGGCGTAAACCCCTCCCATTGCTGCTTCACCAACTGTAATGGCCCCTTAACCTCGCGGCCATACACAAGTTCAAATGGTGAAAACCCTAAACTGGGATGTGGTACAGCCCTGTAGGCAAAAAGCAACTGCTGCAACACTAGGTCCCAATCATTGGAGTGTTCATTTACGAATTTACGTATCATGGCCCCCAAAGTTCCATTAAACCTCTCCACCAGACCATTGGTTTGATGGTGATGAGGGGTGGCAACCAAGTGATTCACCCCATGAGCTTTCCACAGGTTTTTCATGTTCCCTGCCAGGAAATTAGTTCCCGAATCTGTAAGTATGTCGGAGGGCCACCCTACCCTGGCAAAAATGTCTGCTAATGCCTGGCACACACTTTTAGCCTTGGTGTTGCTTAAGGGTACAGCTTCCGGCCATCGGGTAGCAAAATCCATGAAAGTCAGTACGTACTGCTTTCCTCTGGGTGTCTTCTTTGGAAAAGGACCCAGAATATCCACAGCTACTCGCTGAAATGGGACCTCAATTATGGGTAGTGGCTGGAGAGGGGCTTTAACCTGGTCTTGGGGCTTTCCCACTCGTTGGCACACCTCACAAGACCGGACATAATTAGCAACGTCCTTGCCCATTCCCTCCCAGTGGAAGGACTTCCCCACCGGTCTTTGGTTCTGTTCACCCCAGAATGGCCACTGGGATGATCATGGGCTAAGCTCAAGAGTTTTACCTGATACTTAGTGGGAACTACCAGCTGTCTTTGAGGATGCCAGTCTTCCTGGTGCCCACCAGAAAGAGTCTCCTTGTATAAAAGTCCTTTTTCTACAACAAACCGGGATCGGTTAGAAGAGCTGAGAGGCGGTGGGGTGCTCCGTGCCGCCGCCCAAGCTTTCTGAAGGCTGTCATCTGCTTCCTGCTCGGCCTGGAACTGTTCCCTTGATGCTGGAGACATCCGTTCCTCCTTGGACTGTGGACTGGGGCTTGGTCCCTCTGGAAGCGATGTAGGGGCTGGGGTTTTTTCCATTGACTGTGAACTGCTGCCCGCTGGTGCACTATGTGGTATCTCAGGCTCTGGCTGAGCCTCTTGGGTAGGGTTATCTGCTGCTTCCGCCAGTTTAGGCTCGCTGGTGCCCTCTGGCATTGGAGTTGTAGACGGGGTTGCAAGCGCTGGACTCAGTGCTGGCAATGGTTCGGGTGCTGGTTGCGTTGCCAGTTCCGGTTCTGGGACTGGCTTTGGCTGGGTCTCTGGGATTGGATCCACTACGGCTGTTGCAGTCGTTGGCAGGGGATCCGGTTCCACCACCTGTGTTTGGGTCTCCGGTAACACAGACGGGGTCCTGGTGGATGGCTCAGGAACAGGGATGGGGGTGAAAGCTTGCTTAGCCTGGCTGCGGGTGACTATTCCCACCCTCTTGGCTAGCTTCACATGGTTAGCCAAGTCTTCCCCCAGTAGCATGGGAATGGGATAATTGTCATAGACTGCAAAAGTCCACATTCCTGACCAGCCCTTGTACTGGACATGCAACTTGGCTGTAGGCAAGGTTACAGACTGTGACACGAAGGGTTGAATTGTCACTGTAGCCTCCGGGTTGATGAGTTTGGGGTCCACTAGGGATTGGTGGATAGTTGACACTTGTGCCCCAGTGTCCCTCCAAGCGATAACCTTCTTTCCGCCCACTCTCAAGGTTTCCCTTCGCTCCGAGGGTATGAGAGAGGCATCTGGGTCTGGGTTTCTTTGGTGTGATTGGGGTGTAATGAACTGTAATCGGTTGGGGTTCTTGGGGCAGTGAGCCTTTATATGCCCCAGTTCATTACATTTAAAACATCGCCCTGCTAAGGTATCACCGGGGCGATGTTGGTTGCTGGAGACTGGTGTGGTGGGGTGAGAAGGCGTCTGGGGTTTCCCTTGGGATGTGGGTGGGGCCTTGGGTTGTCCCCGGTGATAAGGTTTTGTTTCGGCTTGCCCCTTCTGATATTCGCTCCAACTGCTACTAGCTTTTTTCTTTTCTGTCACCTCCACCCATTTGGCTCCAATCTCCCCCGCCTCGGTTACAGTTTTGGGCTTCCCATCTAGGATGTACCTTTCTATTTCCTCAGGAACACCCTCTAAAAACTGCTCCATTTGCAATAGGAAGGGTAACTCTTCCGTAGATTTAACATTTGCTCCTGATATCCAGGCATCCCAATTTTTCCCAATGTGGTAGGCATGTCGGGTAAATGACACATCAGGTTTCCACCTTAGGGCTCTGAACCGCCGACGGGCATGCTCAGGTGTTAGCCCCATTCTGATTCTGGCCTTGTTTTTAAAAAGTTCATAACTGTTCATGTGTTCCTTAGGCATTTCAGCCGCCACCTCTGCTAAGGGTCCACTGAGCTGCGGCCTCAGCTCTACCATGTACTGGGTTGGAGGGATGTCGTATCCAAGGCAGGCCCTTTCAAAATTTTCTAAGAAGGCCTCAGTATCATCGCCTGCCTTGTAGGTGGGGAATTTCCTGGGATGGGAAGTGGTACCTGGAGAGGAGTTGTTAGGATGGTCTGATGCACCCTGCCTAGTCCTTGCTGCTTCCAGTTCCATCTCTTTTTCTTTCAGCTCCATCTCTCTTTTATGGGCCTCCTGTTTGGCTTTTTCTTCTCTTTCATGGGCCTCCTGTTTGGCTTTTTCTTCTCTTTCATGGGCCTCCTGTTTGGCTTTTTCTTCTCTTTCATGGGCCTCCTGTTTGGCTTTCTCTTCTCTTTCATGGGCCTCCTGTTCAAGTTTTTTAATTTGAAGTAGTCTCTGATGTTTTTTCTCATTTTCTTCTGCTTCTAGTCTGGCCAGTTCTAGTTTGCTAGCTGCTTCACTGGTAGTCATTTTCCTGGTTTTCTTGTGCTGGGTCTCACCCTCTGCAGTTGACTGAAACTGGGATGTATTTAGCTCAGGCTCCTGCTGAGTGCTGCTGAGTTAACAGAGAGTTTCTAACTAGCTACTTCCGAGGATGTAAAAAAGAAAAAAAACACAATTCAGCTTGTAAATTATCTTTACCAGTTGTTTGCTCATTAATTGAACCCTTCTCTTAACAAAGGACCTTGTTAAAAAAAACTTAACACCTCTGCCTTCAGGCAAGGAGAGATAAGATATGCATCTACCTTCAGCTCTGCTCTCCAAGCAGCTAGAAGGAAAAAAAAATCTCTTACTGGCTTTTGGGTTTAAAACGATCCCACCGCTGTGCCACCATGTCAAGGCTGTATCCCTACTTTGAACTTTAGGGTACAAATGTAGGGGCCTGCATGAAAACTGCTAAGCTTATCTACCAGCTTAGCTCTGGTCCCGCTGCCACCATTCTCGATGGATTCCCTCCCTGGGAAGCCTTGAGAAACCTTTCACCAATTCCCTGGTGAATACAGATCCAAACTGCTTGGATCTTAAACAAGAAGAGATTGACCCTTCCCCCCTCCTTCCTTTCACCAACTCCTGGTGAATACAGATCCAAACCCCCTTTGGATCTTAAAACAAGGAGAAATCAATCAGGTTCTTAAAAAGAAGGCTTTTAATTAAAGCAAAAGGTAAAAATCATCTCTGCAAAATCAGTATGGAAAATAACTTTACAGGGTAATCAAACTTAAAGAGCTCAGAGGAATCCCCTCTGTCTTAGGTTCAAAGTATAGCAAACAAGATAAGCACTCTGGTAAAAGGTACATTTACAAGTTGAGAAAACAAAGTAAATCTAAGACGCCTTGCCTGGCTTTTACTTACAATTTTGAAATAAGAGAGACTTGTTTAGAAAGATGGTTGATGTCTGGTCCCTCTCAGTCCCAAGAGCGAACAACCCCTTAAACAAAGGACACACACAAAAGCCTTTCCCCCCCCAAGATTTGAAAGTATCTTGTCCCCTTATTGGTCCTTGGGGTCAGGTGTCAGCCAGGTTACCCGAGCTTCTTAACCCTTTACAGGTAAAAGGATTTGGAGTCTCTGGCTAGGAGGGATTCCATAGCACTGTACACAGGAGAGCTGTCACCCTTCCCTTTATAGTTATGACACGCCCTCTGCATCAGATGGGAAGCTACAGTCCTCTTTGATGCTACTTCCATTGTGCAGTGACTAGGCAGAATAACTCTAATTTCCACCTTTCTTTCCCCTGTGCTAGCCTTGCAAAGTTTTACTTGCCACTTGCCTGGGTGATTAATATTTTGATGTGTGAGTAAACGATCCTTTTCTTTTTCATTCTGGGTAAAGAGAGGGGAGTAGACTTCTTGCCTTTGCTGGTAAATTTTCATGGCAATTCAGCAACGCTGCTCCAGGCCTAGAGTAACTCTCCTGTCAGTGTAAACTGTGCAGAGGCAGACTCGGGATAAACTGTAGATCTATTTTTAACTCCTCCTTTCTGGTGATTAAGTGGAGGTGTTTTCTCTCAGCTAGCAAGCTCACTGTGAGTCATGAATCCCTAGGATGGGCTTCAACCTAGAAATGGAGCGGCACTTGCTGTTGAGACCTGTGCTAGATTTCCAATGGTCCTAGCAACATGGGATATTTGTGAGGTGTCGGGGGCTGGTTAAAAACTGGGAGAGGGAGGTTAGGAGCTAAAGAGGGTTATCACGATACCCTAAAGCACTCAAACAACTTAACCGGCAGACAAACTGTATCTAAAGAGTATCACTGTGTAAATGCAGCCACCTCTGGGTCGACGCAGCAGCTAATTAAGAACTCTGTGCCATTAAACAGGTAAGTGAAGAATACTCTGTAGTTGATATTATGTGGGAAGATCAGAGGTAGAATAAATGATTAGCTGTTGGCAGAAAACAGTCTAACCTGCATAGGGGTGATCGTGGTTAATTGGCTATATGTCCTTTTTTTAAAAAAAAAAATTTCCATTCTTTAATTAACCATTTTGCATCCACAGTGCACATCATCCTCATGTTGCTGATTCTGTTCTGTAGCCGAAACAATCAAGAGATGCTGCAGTGATACGGCAGATGTAATGGAAAATCGAGAGGCATTTCCTACTACTGCACGATCTGATCTTGCTCTTCTTTCTTTTCTCTTCCCACAAGGCTTCTGCATGTTTGTCCTGAGTCTGGTGAAGAAGCATTACCGTCTCCAGTTCTACATGGTAAGATTAAATAAACGGCTTTGTTGCTCCGGAGCTATTAGCTTTGAGAGATGGAGGCTGTTTGCATATATGGTTTAGAAGAACAGAAGCCTGTGAATGCTTCTGTGTCCCCTGGGTGTTGTGATACTGCTTAATGGAAAAGCTGTTCCTGGCAGCTTGAAGTATTTGGCATTTGGCTCTTGAACTGACTGATTTCCTTAGAAATGTGAATTCCATTGTCTGCATTTGCAGTGCATTTCTTAGTAACCCTTTCAGCTGTGCAAGCTAAGGTGATTGTACAAGGTTATTCAAACCTCATGCCTGGAGGGTGTTGGTGGAATCATCTGCAGGAGTTAGACTGGCCCCACCACAGTATAGTGATGCACACATTGGCTACCTCTGTCCTTTATTGGGATGCTTATGTTTCCTTCTGGATGCAGGATGTCAGACTAGATGGACCATCCTCAATATGGGGATTCTTATGTTCCAGGTCTCTAGTCAAAGTAGACTAAGATGTATGGGATAGGTGTGGGCTAAAGGGTACTTGGTCCAGGAATGTCAAACATCCTCCCACTCAGGTTCAGAATGGTAAAGGAGATGTTGCTTTGCTCAACTCCGAAGTAGGGATGGGATACTATCTGCCATCTTTGTGTTTACATCATGCTGTTTCCGCCTGGGATCAGAGTGCCTGAGATGTACACAGACATAACCCACTCCAAACAGTTTTCATCGGCGTCTGGTTTCTGCCGTAGGCTGTTACGAGAAATGTCTCTAGGCAAACTGGACTGCATGCTGTTTTCTCTTCCAGTTTGGTTGGACCCATGTGACTTTGCTAATTGTTGTTACCCAGTCGCACCTCATCATTCACAACCTGTTTGACGGAATGATCTGGTGAGTTGGTGCCTGTTACGTGTGACTTTGCTTTGTGTTGCGTAGTGTATGCTCCTGATTTCTCCTTGCTAAAGTGCTTTTTACTAAAACTTTTAACCAACAAGCATAGGGATAGGATGTGCCTTCCATAAGGGACTACAACATGCTTTGCATAAGAAAGCCAAACAATGGGCCAGGCACTTTTTGGATTGCTTTGCGCTGCTCAGTCAATGCAGAGCAGCCAGAAAGCCACTCTAAAGGGGCAGCTGCGTATTCCTCTGGCATTGAGAAGGCTCCCAGATGGCATAAAGCTAGTGTAGCTGCTTTTGTCACCCTAACTCGAATAGGGGGTGGGTGCAGAGAGCATGCATTCCAGCCACTCATGCTTGGTGAGGTGGTCCCTGGGACACAGCTGCCGCCAGTGTAACTTAAAGCAGCCACCAGGTCCAAGTGTTAAGAAGGGGGAGTGGTTGGCAGAGGGTAGAAAGGTGGCTTTATAACCAGCCTCCTTTGGCAGTTTGTTGCCGCTGCTGCCCAGCGTGTGAGGTTAGTGCAATGGAGGATTCAGCCCAATATCCTTAATCACCTTGTTCCTTGTATCAGCAATAATGAAAGAACTTTACCGTGCTCGTAGTACACTGTACAGTGTGCAATCTGAACCATTCTCAAGTGCTTTACAAACGGCAGAGCACCTGGCTCACCCCTGAAATGCAGCTGCTTCTGGGGTTAATCATGGTGATTGATTAACAGCCCACTGCACATTAGAGCAAGCGCAGAACACAGCAAGGGGGAATTCATAGAACTGATCTGACAGCTGGCGAGGGCCTTGGGACGAATGACTCCTGGGGTTTTGCAGTAGTGTCAGTCTGACACGGTGTAGCCATATCAGACTTACCCAAGCGGGCACTACCTGAATGTGGGCAACATATTGCGGTTAAGCTTCAAATGACTCCTGTAGTTGTGCCCGTTATGAATGGCTTCTCTCTCCTTCCTTCTAGGTTCATTGTCCCGATTTCATGTGTGATCTGCAATGACATCATGGCCTATATGTTTGGGTTTTTCTTTGGCCGCACCCCGCTCATCAAGGTTTGTCAGCTGTGCAAAGCCCTGTCTTCAGGCTCTGGGTTGCTGTGGAGCCTTTGACCCAAGGTTGGAGAATCGATCAGGGTGGTGGAGCTCGCCCTTGCGTTTGGATCCCAGCCTCAAAACTTTCCACCCATCAGTCACTGTTTGAAAAGACCCTTGGTGAAGAATATGAAGGAAGACTTGCCAGGGCTTGTGTATCATTTGTGCTGTATTGCACCTCTTTAGATCCTGATCCAATGTCTACTGATCAGGCCCTTACTTAAGTTCTGTCCCCATCCCAAGGTTAAAAGACACGGTTTCCTACAAAGGTTTAGTTTATTTACCTAGTGAAGGTCTTTGGGAGCATGGACTCTTCCTTGCATTGTACAACGCGGTGTAGGCTTGCTGACTACATATCAGAGGAGGTAGTTTAGAAATAGCTCTTCTTTATTGCAGCATATGCAAGCTGGAGTTATTGAATATTTGACTTGAAAAAGCCAGTGAGAACTATTCTAGACTAAAAGCACAGTCTGCATTGAGAACAGCTTTCCATAGTGATGAGAAAACGTCAAACTAATGGTACCGAATAGTGTATTGTAATGAAAAACTTCCTCTATATTAATTTTTTTTCCTTATATGTGAAACCATAAAAAGCTTAAGCTAACCTTTTCCAGGGATGCTGTTAATGAAGTGGGTTGAGTATCCCAGCGACTAATAAACATTCCCTTTATGGGCCTTTTATTTATTTTTTAATGGCTGAAATGAGGGTGTGTATGTTTCTATGTTTGACCAATAACCCGAAGTTGTAACATTTCAGATACGTACCTTGCTAAGATTATATTAAATGCTTTTAAATATAGTCAGATTGCAGTGTATTCTGGCCACTGCTCTGCCTGGGGGCTGCAAGGCAGGGTGATGTGCCTGCTTCTCCTTCATCTGGGAACTTGGCCTTGTCAGAGGTATTCCCCAATGGGCGAGTTAGGGTCAGACCGAGTGAGAGGATCTGTCCCACGATCTGCATGTATTGGTCTTTACCCAGTTGGAACTCATGAGCTGGGGATATTGATTGCCATTTAACTTCTGTGGGAGGTGGACATTGGCTTCGCAGAGCTATTTGGGGTGGACCTTGAGGGTATTTTTTAATATGTTCTCTTTCTTGTATCTGCAGCTTTCCCCAAAGAAGACCTGGGAGGGTTTTATTGGCGGGTTCTTTGCCACTGTTCTGTTTGGACTGCTGGTAGGTAGCACACCATGGCATTTAATTGGCTTTCTCTCCATAGTAAGACGCACCAGTGCAGTCTGCCTGCCACGGCTAAGGAATACACGTAAGCTTTGTGCTCTCTTCCACCCAAGTTGTCGTCTGAAGTTTTACAGCGGGCTTTAAACTGACTTGTTCTGCCTTCCAGTGAGGACGACTCAAACCCACTGCTGAGAAATCGCTTCCTCTCAAGTGGGGCTTGATATTCTCAGACCTATAGCATCCAGACTCCATGGGATTTCCCAGTGCCACACATGCTGTACAGATAGAGGCCAGGGTGGCAGAGAAAGCAGTCTGCTCTGCTTGGACGCTAGTGATTTGCCATGGCGCTCTTTTTGTAACAACAGTGTTTTGGCCCTCGTGTCCTAGGCTTAGATTTTTCCTCTTGCCTACTACCACTGTGCATGCTGGAGGTTGCAACATTTCAGTGGGTGCTGTCGTGTTGGCAAAGCATTTTGGGATCCTCTGAAGTGATTGCTCTGCTACACTTCTGTAGTATCTGCCTCAAGGTTGTGTGGGGAGCTCAGTGCTCTGGTCGCAGAACATTATCCCCCGTGGGACTTTTTGGGGGTGGGGAGAGGGGGATAAGGCCACATTTAATATCTGTGCAGTTGCATAAAGCCCGGAGAGAGCTGGGTAATTCAGATGAAGACTGAAAAGTTCAAGGACTGTCCCAATTTGTCAGGCTGTTGTGATCTGTTAAGGAAGGATTTCATTAATGCAAGTTGGCTGGATGGAGCTGTCTGCTCTGTCTTGATCATGCAGTTACTCTGATTACTGCCTTCCGAGCTGATGTATATGAAAAGAAGCCGCTTACCATGCCTCTAGTCAACTTAATGCTTTGCAAGAGAGTAAGCTTCTTAATGAACCAAGGATGTGGCTGACTCGCAGCCCTGAATCTCAGCTCTCTCTCTCAGAGGGTGTCATTCCTCCTTCCAGCGTTCAGGTGAATGGGTAAGGCTTGTATCAGAGCCATCTGATGAGGGGGATGCATGCCCAGATCTGAATTTTCTACTATTGGTGCATTGCCGTATTTTAACATGTTGCAACATAAAAACAGATTGAAGGACATGTAGGGGGGAAAAAATAACATTCAGAAGTGGAGGGGAAGGAGAAAAAACGAGGATGCTTAGGAAGGGAGCAATCAAGGATGAGAAGGAGGGACAGCAATAAATATGGGGCCAAGAGAGACCATAGCAAAAACCCTTTCAGTAGCTGAGTGTGTAGGGAGAAATGACCAGAGCTGGGGAGGGAGTTGCACAGCCTAACGCCCACCCTCCCAATAACCAACCAAGCAAAGGTATGAATTTTAAGTTGCCTGTATCCTTAGTTTCTCTTGACTTGCCTTTTCTGCTTCCCACAACCAAGCTGTCGTACTTGATGTCTGGATACCGGTGCTTCACCTGTCCCGTGGAATTCAATAATGACTCCAACAGCTTCACTGTGGATTGTGAGCCATCTGAGCTGTTCCAGCTACAAGAATATAATATCCCTCTGGTGATTCAGTCTGTCATTCGCTGGGTAGGACTCTGAATGTGCATTCTCAATGATGGATAGGTTGGCAATAGCCATTAAAAAGGGATACATTAACTGGGCTGGAAATGCCCAGGAAGGACGGGATTAGTTTAAGGTACTACAAAGGAATGCAGCAAGGGATAACTGCATGAAACTGACCAAGGAAAACTTCATATTCGGAGATGTTCCCCTAATAGCGAGACTGGTTAAACCATGGAATAATCTCCCAAGGGAAGTGGTTGAAGCCAGATTTCTTAAGTTATTTAAGACTAAATTGGACAGAGCCCAGGAGAACATACTGTAGGAAACAATCTTACCCTGATAGAGGTGGGGAGGTGGGCAAGAAAGGTCTCTTCCAGCTCGACTTTCTATGAAGCAAAAAGGGCTCTGCATGCAAACGAAGTGATCTAGCAAAATAGGGAGACGATTACAGGAGTACCTAGGCACTGCAATCATAGAACAGGACCCCACGGTGCTAGGCACTGTATATACACAGAACAAATGCAATCCATGCCCCAAGCCGCTTACAACCCAAGTATGAGACAAGAGACAACAGATGGATACAGACAGACGGGGGAATACAAGGAAACAGTGACAAAATGGGCCAGCTATATCCCTGGCTTTGCTCTGATGTCAAGCAGGGGTGAATTGTGGTACAGTCTGCGTATGAGATTCGTCTTTGCAGAATTGGGTTTAAATAGAGGTGATCAATACCTTGGTCAAGATTTCTAAAAGCAACTACATATTTCGGGTGCCCAACTTGGAGTGCCTTGAAGGGGCCTGAGTTTGAGGGCAGATACACAGCACTTTCTGAAAACCCGGCACCTCGAGTTGGCCTTCCAAAGTCACTAGTCACTTGAAAAGCTTGACCTTGGACTCCATTAAGGCAGGGTTAGGATAGATTTCAATGGAGCACGATGCCTTTCTCTGATCCTTCTCCCACTTTGACCCTCCTTGTCTGCAGAAAACAGTCCGGATGTATCCCTTCCAGATCCACAGCATCGCCCTCTCCACCTTTGCATCCCTCATTGGGCCCTTTGGAGGATTCTTTGCTAGTGGGTTTAAGAGAGCCTTCAAAATCAAGGTAGTGTATGGGTAGCCCCCTTCCGCCAAAGTCAGGTATCAGACAGCAGGTGCATCTGAAGCTAGCACATTTGATTGTCACCACCGTAAACAATGCCCCAGGTCAGAGGATGGCGGGGTTGGAGGAGGCTTCTGTCCATATTGTGGGGAAAGAGGAGGGCTCTTCTCATGTGGAGTGGAGGGAGGAAAGATGGGTTAATAAAATACAACAGTGAAATGCTAAAATTAGCATTGATGCAACATTGAGGCTGAGAAACTGAGTACCTGCAGATCAGGAAATTCCACAAGCTGAAGCTTTCTCCAACACATTGCACATGCATAGGGTCCTTTATATGTAAATATAAACCTTTTATACCATAACATACAGGATGCTCAGTGGGGCAGGGTTTTAGATGATAAAACTTTAACCTCTTTGGAATTTCCTGCTCCTCAGTCCTGATATCATAGAATCCTAGAGTATCAGGGTTGGAAGGGACCTCAGGAGGTCATCTAGTCCAACCCCCTGCTCAAAGCAGGACCAATCCCCAGACAGATTTTTACCCCAGTTCCCTAAATGGGCCCCCTCAAAGATTGAACTCCCAGTGGATTAGCAGGCCAATGCTCAAACCACTGAGCTATGCCTCTCCCCCCTAACGCTTGTTTGCAAGAAGTGTTGCTGGGTGAAAAAGTAATTTTGGGGATGGGGGATGAACAGCGTCCTTAGGCTGCGTTTAGTGCTATCGGCAGATGTTCTGGGAGAATGCAGTGTCACGCAGTGCGTTCACACTACATGTATGCAGTAAATGTAGATAACAGGTTTTTGGCATAGCTCAGTGAAACTTTTATGATTGCACAGGACTTCGCCAACACAATCCCAGGGCACGGCGGGATCATGGATCGCTTTGACTGTCAGTACCTGATGGCTACCTTTGTCAACGTGTACATTGCAAGTTTTATCAGGTATTATTTATTGCTTCAGGGCAGCACTTTGTGGCCGCAACTGAGCGACTCTGATACCTTAAAATCTAAATACACAAGACATGGGGCAGGAGGGGAAAAAGACTGGGAGATTGTATCTCGCCCAAGGTCACATGGCAGGCAGGTGGCAGAGCCAGGAATATCATCCGTGTTTCCTGAACTCCAGTCCTGTCTCCTATCCACTGATCCCTGCTTCCCTTCTCCTTTTGGGCTCACCAGAGCATATACTAAGGAATAACTCTTTCCCATTAGTTTGAGCCTTGGCAGATAGCTTTATAACTGAATGGAAAGGAAAACCACTGGTCTGGAGGGACATTTTGTTGTTTTATTTGAATTTATGGGGACCTTCTAATGGAGGAGGAGAATAATTTCTTCCATTGATTGGAAATTAAAGACTCTATTTTACATTTCACTTCCTTGTGTCTCTCTTTCCTCACCTGTAAAATGGAGGTGGGGAAATGAGGCTTGTCCCCTTTGTGAAATGCTGAGGGATGGGGATGCTGCTTAAGGACGCTTGAAGTTAGGCACGTGCTTTGCTGAATCTGAGCCCAGACGACCAGATCCTGGAGTTAGGATTCATTGCAAACAGTTCTGTCTTTGGTTTGTTGCAGGGGTCCTAACCCAAGCAAACTGATCCAGCAGCTTTTAGCTCTACGGCCAGACCAGCAGGTCCACATCTTCAACACGTTAAAGGCGCACCTTGTTGATAAGGGTATGTTGGCCAGTTCTGAGGACGCATAGGCATCCAGGCAGTTGGAACAGGACTAAAAAAGAGGGCAAGTCCCTCAAGGAAATCCCAGCTCGCCTGACTTAAGACAATAACAAGGCCTCGTTTCACTGTTGTTTTTTCCTTTCCTTGTAAATGTTCGCATTTGTGGGGCTCTGGGTTTTTTTATAATATGTATTTATATGGCTTTGGTTAAA
Source organism: Emys orbicularis (assembly GCF_028017835.1). Taxonomy (NCBI): domain Eukaryota; kingdom Metazoa; phylum Chordata; order Testudines; family Emydidae; genus Emys; species Emys orbicularis. The sequence goes on from NC_088684.1 coordinate 140,456,235, forward strand.
ATAAGCAAAGTGGAGCTTCTAGATGGAAAGGAATCAAGAACTGAAGGGACCGTAGGGCGAAGATGTCCTCTCGGATCTGCGTGGCAACTCTTGTCTTCGGTGTGTATGGGCAGAGCTTGACTTCACTACTCTTAGGGGATGTGTCGACGCTGGGATACGTGCATGCGTTTTTCTGCCCAGGTGCAGCTCCAGGAGTGTAAGCTCTAGTGAAGATGAGACACGGGCACTTTTACATCAGTATCCTCTAACCCTGCCAGGCTGTGTCTATACTAAGAAAATGGGAAGCCATGCAACTCTCAGTGGAATAGAGAGGACACTGGTAGTTCTTTTTGCAACCTTGTGTATCCCTGTATGTAGGCTAGGGAAATTGGGGACCTGTAATTATCCACCGCTGGTAGCTGCATTGATGATGAATTTGAGTCTTCATTTCCCTAGTATAGCCATAGCCTGGGTGTGCATAGAACTTCTTGCAGGTAGAGAACAGAAAGCTCAACAAATCTGAAAGAAATGTTTGCCCTAATCCTGCTACATAAGATCCACGCAAGAAGACCCATGCATAGACTTCGACTTGCCATCTTTGTAGTACCTCCCACATTTCCCCCACTCCAGCAAATATTTAACAAAGTCGATTTTTAAACCCACATTTTTACTGTGCCATTTAAACAAAAATAGACCCAACTAATCTTTACAGCAGGGACAGGACTACAGAAGAGAATGTGAGAGGTTCAAGTTACATCAAATAACTTCTTTTAAAAAGCATTCCAGTTTTATTTAAGAAGTCCTACCAAGTAAGAACAAGCTTTTAAAAAAATTTGTTCACTTTTTCATGGCTTTTTTTCCACCCAGAGCATAACATACATATTTTTTTTAAACATTGAAGCATGAAAACTTCTCTCAAGAGTAGGCAACACCACATCCTGATATTTTAGCTGTTTGGAGAGCTATCACTCACAGAACTTTATTTTCCCATTTGGAAGTCCAGAAGGCATAGTACCCAGCCGGCTGTGCTGTTGGGGTTTTTTATTTTCTGGTGTGGGGAGGGTTGTTTGGTTTTTTGTTTTGTTTTTTTCTTTCAGGGATCATGTCTGCCAATGATGTATTACTTGAGTTCTAGACATCATGCTGCTGAGTTGACCGTAGTCGGGATTGCGTGTCAGTCTGGGTTTGGTCAGCTTTCCAGGCTTCTCTCCTTTCTCCGTCACTGACTCCGTCTTGTTTTATGTATGTTGCACTTAACGTTTGGAAACATGTAATTGTTTTCCAGGTATTTCCCTCTATTTCTTGACTTCAAACATACCATACTTTTTTTAAAATAAAAACAAATAAATGGAACCGCCATCAAACTGACTTCAGAGATTTCCAAGATTCAGAATGATAGCTTGTGATCTAACAGCACAAAAGTTCATTTTAGTTGTGGGTTGTATTAACATTGTCATGTATCAGGGAACTCTATTTTACTGTGACTTCTCTCCATAGTTTGTGGGTGAGCCAGGCTGTGATGAGAAATACATTTTACATATTTGTTGAACCTGGGGAACAATTAACAGGGAAAGATCATACAGAGATGCCGTTGTTAGTGTCTTGAAAGCAAGTCACTGTCCTAAGTCTTCAACGCAGATCTATATTTGAAGCTATCTCATCTAGCAACTGAAAATAAAGTACCTGAGATCATTCTGTATGCTTTTACTCCATAGTCTAATGCCACCACTGCTTCCACATACCTCTGGCGTATTTTTATCTTCATAGCAGCCACTTCCTCCTCTCCCTGTATTGCAGTTCCGGAGGGCAGAGATTCACATCTGCGGTGCTACTCAAACAAATATTTCATCAAAAGCAAAATGGTGCTGAGAGGATATTAAGGCAGAGCCCAGGTGAGATGCAATCTAAGCATCTGACTCTGCACCATGCAAGACACCCTCAGCTCCCACTGAGGGTGCTCGGCAAATTGCACGACTTGGCTCTGTTTCTGTGGTCCCAATTCAGGGTAGTGTTGAAGCATTTTTGCTTAATTTTTAAGCAGATGCTTTCCTGAATTGTAGGCTTAGAGCCAGTGTCGTGTCTACTGAAATCCATCGGAGTCTTGACTTTGACTTAAAGGCATTAAATTTAGGCCCTTAATTTGGTTTCAAAGGCGATTTAGGAGGTTGTTTTTAAACGTTTCCTCCCTTAGGTCTTTTTGGGGGGTTTAATCACCTGGCAAAACAAAAGCTGCTGCTATTTTGGATACTTCTTGTCTGATACCAATATCTGCCAGTATTCCGGCACACTAAACTGTGTTTGAGCAGATGTTCATGAACAAGTTATCAAGTGAAACTACAGTACTGTGTAATAAATGTGATTACAGTGTATTGATCTATAGAAAAAGAACACTGTCACCTGTTTTCATGTGAGAATTTGGTCTTCCCCCTTCATCTGTTCTACATCTTCATACTCTTTTACAATTATTAGGCATACTTTTCTTTGAGGAAGCTTATGATTTTAAACTATAGGATTTGGGTTTTCTTCATGTTGGACTTTTTTAATGCTGATTGTGAACACTGGAGGGCATTGTGGGTTCTTGAGTGTCTGCATACTCGTAGGAGATAGGAATAGCCATCCACATATCTAATTAAAAGCTTTCTGAACTAGGCTGAGTACAGTTTTTCAAACCTGGGTTCATACATTTCCTCTACTTCTGCCCCCTCCTCAACGTTGAAGTGAAGTAAAATGAACCTTCAAACCTGTCAGGAATCCTGGTAAATTAATTCTATATGTAAAGGCACTCATAAGTGCTGTTACTTGTCAGTGTCCTCTGTTTGACTGCTCTTACTCAGTCGCATGGCTCATTGGACGTGTACAATAATTACACTGGTTTAACATCCAAGGGACTATGGGATAACACCCTGTGCATGCTGTACAGAAAGTTACGTACCAGAAGGATAGAATCCTCCTTTGTTTTGCATAGCTCTGTGGTGCAGCCTGTCTTCATTGAACGAATCCATTGGTTTATTAAAAGCCCTATATTTCTCCTCCCCCTATATGCAGCAGAGCTCTATAGTTTGGATCATAGTAGAAATTGGCTGTGAAACAGGTTTACCAGCCAGAGAATTTCAGCCTGTGCACAGTAGCTGCACTGCAACATACTGAATGTAGGTTTATACATTCACTAGCTTCTAAGCAATGACATTCTTAACCCTCTAAATGCTGGTAGTTTGCCCTAAGTGTTTCAAATTGGCCATTCCAAAATGAGAGGTCACTTTTGGAAATTTGGGGAGTAAGTGACTCATCTAAGGAGGAGGTAGTAGTTAATGTGTGATCCAGGGATTTAAAAACCTTGGAGTTGCAGGGTTTGGGTTCTGGCCTGCATAAGGAAGGATTTGAGCCAGAAACTTTAATTTTGCCTCATGTCAACAAAATCAGGGTGTAAATCTGAATATTAAGAGTGCACTTTGGAGTCCATCAACTTTAACATGTATATCTGTGTATGTTGTGTAGGTGACTAGGTCCTTCCCTGAAATATTTTTTAAACTTGGTCCTAACATAGCTCTTGTGAGGCCTTAGATTTAGTGACTTTGTGTAGCTAGCGCTCACGAAACACACAGCCAACAACAGAGCTGCCTTGGCAAGATTTTCATAAAGGCACTCACCAGAACTTTCTCCTATAGCTGAAATGCATGAAATCAAGAGCCCCTGCAAGTTACCTGCATGCTGTGGTAGCTGCTTTGTGAGCACTGTTAGGTTAAAGGGAAGGCCCTCTGGGCTTGCTCTACAAGGAGACAAACTGCAAAAGCAAAGTTGCTGGTGTGTCAGAACAAGTGGTTGAGGAACAGATTCAATAGCTCTGTGGTTTTCTGAGCTAAGAGGAAGGTAATGTTCCTCATTCTGGGTCTCTGAATTAACCCAAAGCTGTTAAAGGGTGGAGCTTCCTTGCTGTCTTGTTTAGAGCTCTACAAATGGGCTGGTTCTGAAACTACCTGCTAGCAAAGTCAAATGAAATGGCCGAAAGCCATTTAAAGGGCTTTTTAGAATGCTCTAATAAGTGAGGGGAATGCTGGAGACTGAGGCCCTGATCCTGCAACTGGTTGTACAGGGGGACCCATTGCACCCACAAGCAGAGCCAGGGGCCTAAAATCCTCCGCTTGGAGAGAGGTGTCTCCATAGATGATAGTAGGTAGGTAACATAGCTGAGTACAAGCCGCTAAGAGACCCGAAGGTTAGAGGATGCTACGTGGTCAGCGATGGTGAGTGGAGGTGACAATGAAGGCAGTTGCTGGGGAGTACTAGCTGAAATGTGAAGGTAACAAGGGATGACTAGTCCTTCTGAATGCATATTGATGAGTTGACCAAGTTCAGTTGCACATCCTTTTAAAAATTCCTTGATATTCTTTGAGCTAAATGAAAATATAAGCAAGCCATGAATGAGCACAGCAGCTGGAATCAAATGTCTTCAGGTATTAGTTTTGATGAGCATAGTATCCAGTTGTCTCTTTTTTGCTTAAATCCATTTAATCCCCAATAAATGCCCAGTGTGCCAGGCTCATTTTTGCCATGGGTGGTGCATATGGCCAGGGTACTTGGTTTGGTTTTGCTGTCTTTTGTTAGTACGATCTATCTTTCATTCAGAGACTTCATAATTAGCAAACCTCACTCCTTGAATAGTGGGATAGAACTGCATTACTGCCTGTATGCGTTGGGTTCTCCTCTAATCTGAAATGTGAGCAGATATTGCTCTTTTATGTTAAAACCCTAGCTCTCAAGTGAGGGAATGGTTGATTATGGCATGTGTTGGTTTATCAGAATAGAGCCAGGGAGCTGGAGTTTCAGTTTGTAGTCAGGAGATTTGATTGGCTGAACTTCAATGCCATACCGATGGTGGTTTCTCCCCGTGCCTAGGAAGTGCAGAATAATACAGGAAAGCAGTAGGGGGCTATTGAAGGTTCATCATGTACTGAGGGTAGAGCGTAATAGCTTTTCCATTAAAGGCCTGAAATAAAATGGGGCAAGTTTGGTAAATGTTAGCAGTGTTTAAAATGCCTGAATACTGATTGAGGCAAATGCCTACAGATAGGCTGACTTTGGTTCTAAGCTGCCACATGCTGGTTGCCAATCGCTTTGGAAGCTTGGAGCAGTTTAGCTGGCGTTTCCAACTGGAAACTGACTTCTCCAACCCCAGTTGCAGCCCGAGTTACGCTGTGGATTAGACACAGCTTGAATAGAAGGCCAGGAGTGGCCCAGAATGCACAGCAGAGAGCCTCATTACCACCCAGGTTCTGCTAGGCTTACTCGGGTTGAGTGGTTCCTTACTCCACAGTAGTATCTTTCCTGTGTGCACTCCCCTGGATTTAATTAGGATTATTCAGAGTGAGTATAATCTGCAGAATCTAGCTCCTGTTTGATTGAAAGGGGGATTTTTGCCATTGACTTCAGTGGGGAATCCTACAGCACCACAGAAACCTGAAGCACCAGTAAGTACATTGCGGAGGCCTTTGGGAATTGTTGATTTCACATGGTTCAGGGCAGGTCTCCTAGTTTGCTGCATGCATTGGACTCCCACAAGCACGAATGCCAAGGCAGTCACTGTATACGAAGAGGGGAGAATTCTCCATCTTCCTGCAAAAATCTTTTTCCTGCTAGTTCTGTACACTTGGAAAATAGATGTAACCATGCAAAAAACCATCCATGGTGGTCATCAAGACTTGGTAGGGGAGACAACCATTTTAAAATTGGAGTCCGCATGCATCTGTCATCATGAGGTCCTCCCGCCACCTGTAGCCAACCCCAGAGTTACATTTTTGTACCACAGTAATTTCCCTGAGTTACTGTTCCCCAGCTCTGATGTGTCCTCTGCAATCTGCTTACTTCTCTGTGCATCGTTTTTGACCAGTGTTTTAAGCAATACGTGTAGACTTGCCTTTATTTGATTGAATGTCAGAATGTGATATATTGTATATTTTAAAGTATTTACCCTATTTATATACTGTATGTTACTGTTAAATAAATATGTAAGTTCCATTATCTGTGGCAAAGTTATTAACACTGGCAGAGGAGGGAGCTCTCTTTAATGGTGCCTTAAATGGCACTGGTGTATTGTAGCAGTCAAGGAAAAATGTAATCGCTAATCCTTGGAGGGATGGGGTAACCTCTGCTTTGTGCTGGTAACTAAGATCCCATCCATTTCAAACCACCTCCTGTGATTTTTATTTATAAGAGGGATCCAAGCTTCTTGTCCCCAAATGTCCCCAGCGATCGGACACGTAAGTGGATAAAAGCATCCAGAGTTAGAGCTCATTTTTGGAAGGAATATTAAGCCTCATACATCAGGATCTCCCAACTATTAGAGATCAAGATGAAACCTAATGTGGGGGCAGATTATCCCTCATCTGCCTGCCCTGGTGTTCTTGCCACCTGCCTCTGAAGCATCTTGTATTGGCCGCTGCCAGAGCCACGAATGCTGCACTAGATGGACCGTGGGTTTCATCCAGTGTGGTGGTTTGTGTCTGCCCCCAGACTCCTAACAGATTTTCTTTTCCAGAAGCACTGAGCAGTCACAGCTGCCATTGACTTCAGTGAGAAGCTGGGAGTGGGTGACGGGGTGGATCACTTGATGATTTTCTGTTCATTCCCTCTGGGGCACCTGGCATTGGCCACTGTCGGAAGACAGGACACTGAGCTAGATGGACCTTTGGTCTGACCCTGTATGGCCGTTCTTATGTTGCACAGAATTTGGTCATCATTAACGTCTTCATTAACGTCCCTGCCAGGGCTTGTATTTTCCCACTCGGCTGTGGTTTTCATTGCTGACTAGATTGACTCATTGTTTAACTCGAGACCTTTGCAGGGGTTCTATGCAACCCCCTGCAAACTCACTCCAAAAAGCACCCTGAAGTAGCAGGAGCTGCAAAGGGAGACAAGGCAGTGTCACTAATGCTGTCGCAGGGAGAGAACCAGCACTTTCCGCTGGGGATGTTGGCTCTCCTCAAGCACACTATTGGGCCTAAATCCTTTTCTTGCCTCCTATCCATCCATGCCAACCATGGGTAGCCAGGCTTGGCACTGGAGGGCACCTGTAGGCACGGGTTAAATTCTGTGTTGTATGCCAGAGGCACCGACTAAGATCATGGGGTCCAACAGACAGTCCCGGCCCAGATCTTCAAAGGTGCTTAACTCCCATTGAAATCCGTGGAAGTTAGGGGCCTAAATACACTGTAAGGCCCTGATCCTGAAAGGTAACTAGACTAGACAGATAAACAGAAATGATGTCTCCCTGCCCCCCCCCATACACACTTTATAGAGGAGGAACTGAAGCACAGCTATTGTCACAGAGCTGAAAACAACTCAGATCTCCTGAGAGCCAGCATCTTAACCACCCAACCAGCCATCCTCCCTGAAAGCAATCCCATTCCCCCTCTCCCCCCCACACACCTTTTCCTGTAGTCCTGAGGGTGCAGCAGCTCCACCCCCTAAGAGGCAATAGCTGGTGAATCTAGGGTTACCATATTCAAACATTTAAAAAAGAGGACACTCTACCCGGCCCTGCCCCAACTCCGCCCCTTCCCCGCCCCAACCCCACCCCTTCCCCGCCCCCATTCCAACCCCTTCCCCAAAGTCTCTGCCCCCTCCTCTGAGCACCCCGCATTCCCCCTCCTCCCTCCCGCTCTGATCTTGGTTGGGGGTTGCTAAGTGCTTCCCTGTTCCCCACTCGCCCCGCAGCCCCTGCAGCCTCTATGCCCTTGCCTGCCCTGCTCCTCCTCACCCTACAGCCTCTGCACCCCCCCCCCCCGCCCCTGCAGCCTCTGTGCCCCCTGCTCCCCACACACACACACACACGCCGCCTGCCCTGCTCACCCGGCAGAGGGAGAAATGCGGGCTCCATGTGGACTCAAACACTTCCGAGATGCTCTGTGGGGGAGGAGGGAGCGGGGGAGGGGGAGGGACTCTGGCTGCTAGAGGCCCTAGTGGCTGCGAGCGGCTTTCAATCAGGCCAGGCATCTAATCAGCCGCGCCACACTCCGCAGGAGGGGAAATCCCGGACATTTCTACTTCATTAGAAATCCCCCCCGGACGGCCATTTAAGGCTGAAAAAGCTGGACGTGTCCGGGGAAACCCGGATGGATGGTAACCCTAGTGAATCTGTGTAACAGCCCGTCCACTGGCCTGTTGCACAAAGCACCTCTTGCTGAGTGTGGAGTTGGCTCCCTGGGCCCAGGATGTGGCAGACAGGGTTTGTGGGCTCCTGCACTGTGCAGGAAGCGTGCGGCTTTTTGTCATCCGTTTTTATCAAAAAAAAATTCCCAGGTTTTTTACAAAAAAAAATTTAAACCAGTTTTCACCTGACTTTTGCACCATTCACGTACATGAAAATAGTGATTCTGGTGGGAAAAAAAATTCAATTAGGTAGATGTTTGTGGAGAAGTATGTGTAAATACCAGGCTATCTGGCAAAGTAAAGCGCTGTAGTGGAACGGGTCCTCAACCTTTCCTCTGGAGGCCTCCCGAACATGCTATAAAAATTCCATGGCCGACCTGTGCTGCCACAACTGTTTTGCTGCATATCCAGTGGATTAAAAGCCGCTGGCGTTAGGGGGGTAGCGTGCAGTGCAGTTGTCCAGGGCCCCACGCTACAGGGGGCCCCCGCAAAGCTAAGTTGCTTGGGTTTCAGTTTCAGGCCCGGATGGTGGGGCTCAGGTTTTGGCTTTCTGCCCTGGGCCCTAGCAAGTCCAAGGCCGGCCCCCTCTCTGGTTTATTTTGGCTGACCCCCCCTGAAACCTGCTCATGGGCCCCCGGTTGAGAACCACTGTAGTGGAAGACAGACACACACACACATACGTATACATATTGTTAATGTACATTCATGAACTAAACCACAGCATTAAACAGCTTTTATTTTCTGTGTGTACTTTTCTCTTGCTTTTTTTCATCCTCCAATATTAATCCTGCTATTTATTCAGAAATCTGTGGAATTTTTGTGCACCAATTTTCTTCCATTTTTTTTATATTTGTAATAAACTGAGATGCTTGGGAAATTTTAAAATAAAACCAAAAATGAAGAGCCTTGAGTAAGCTGCAGCTGTTGCATTTTAGGTGGGGACTGCAAACATCTGCATTTCCAGTATATAATGTATATACATAATATGCAGAGTCTGAGTTGTGATCTTGTTTAATTTCACAAGCCAACATCACTTCCCACTTTGTTGCAACTGAGAGAAGTTAGTGCCAACCCACCTACCAGTTAACACATTTAAGAAATCCTTTGCATATTAAAGAGAGGCTCTGTACAAGTCCTGCCACATCTCAGAGGCTGAGGGTTTAGCTACAGGGGAAACTGGCCAGAACAGCTGTACCATGTGAGTGGCTGGAATATGTTCACATAGGGAGTTAGTCTGGAATAGCTACAGTTCTTTAAATGCACAGCTTACAGGACCTTCATTCCAGAATAACGTCTGTAAACAAGCCCTATTGGTTTGTCAGTATAGCGAGGCCAGTTCAGCTCACTTGCAACTGGTGTAAAGGTGGCAAGTCAGTCAGAATTTTTTTGATCATGAGATTCCATTTAAACTTCTTAAGCCCCAGAGCACACAATGGCCCCGAGACAGTTTTGGTGCAGCGGATACAGGGCTGGGCTAAGACACTTGGGTTCTAGTCCTCTCTCTGCCACTGGCCTGCTGTGTGCCCTGGACAAGTGACTGACCTCCCCGTGCCTTAGTTTCCCCCATCTGTAACATGGAGATAACCTACCTTCATAAAGTGCCTCAGGCTGTGTGGAAGAACACAGCTAAGTTACTGTGGTAATGCTGTGTCTTAGGCTGGCCAGCTAGACCTAGAGGGTGGTTGTATAAATCCTAACTTGTGTTACTTTGAGAAATGCAATTTGTTTCCCTCCTCCACCACCCCCCATTTATGCTGTTTACATGCCATTCCACTTGCCCCATTAAACTAGACTGGACTGTTTCAGGATTCTGTGCTGCTGTCTATCACCACAGTCTCTAAGCACCTTCCTTAAGCGCGAACATTCGGGTTGTGTGTTCAAATCGCAACAGATCCCCTCCTTTTGCACGGTGATGTAAGTTACTTTCTTCTGCTTTCACACAGGAGATGGTGCAAGATGTATGAGAAACAAAAGTCTGACCCAAGCTTATGTTGCAGCTGTTCCACTAGTAAGAGACATTGGCTCTTCTGCTAAAAATGGCTGCATTGCGCAATACAGTATTCATCAGTTCTCAGAAGTGATTGCATTTCATTAACTCTGAAATTTAAATTAAAAACCCGCTAAATTTCTGAATGATGACATTTGGCTGCACATGGCATAAGGAACTGTATCGCTCGCACAGTGCAGCTATGCAATTATGCTGACTTACTAGAGGAGAGGCTAATTTATACATGGCCCTTAATTTACAATGGATGAAGTCATTCTATGTAAAGTACCTTGAGAGCCCTGGTCATGTAATATCTCACACTGCCATGTGTTTAACCTCACCCTGGGAGATTAAATAAAACCCCTGTGGGGTAGGGCAGTGCTGTGATCCCTGTTCTACCGATGTGGAAACAGACACCGAGAGACTTAAGGGCTGTGCCTAGGGTCACACAGGAAATCTGTGGCAGAGTAGGGAATTGAACCTCGGTCTATTGAGTCCTAGTCTAATTCTCCCCGCCCCCACCCACCTGTCCCATTCGCAAATGAATCATAACACTGCGTGAGGGACTTTTTCCCTTCCTCTAAATACATCTTTAGAAAACGGCAGCACTTCCTTTATTAGCTTGCTGCCCATTCCCTCCGGTGCAAGTTAATGGCTGTGTACTGGTCTGGTTACCCAAATTTGTACAGGGTGCTTTTCATCTTCAAGGGGCCGTGCTAATGAAGCCTCCTACCAGCCAGGAAGTGGGTACATGGGAGCACCCCATGAGTCAGTGACGGCGGACACGTTAGCGGAAAGGCCAGCTCTCAGCCGGTGTAAATCAGCTGAGCTTCATAGCGTTCAATGCCACTCTGTTGAGTTGCACCAGGCGAGGCTCTGGCGTGTTTGAGGGCAGGTAGTATTAGGAGCATACATGTAGTTTGACTTCTATATTTGGGGGTGGGGGCTCCAGACAGGCCAACGGGGGCCATGCGTGGGGGGGGCAAATTCCATGCCTGCCTGAGTTTGGGAGGGGAAACCCTCCCCCCCATTCCTCTCCCAAACTACGTCGAGGGTTCGGAGCTGGGATTACAACCTAGAACTCTGGCTCTTGTTTCATGGTTGAAAGAAAAGAATGCTAGAAAAGAATTCTAATGGAGACACAGCACTGTCGTTTTCACCACAATGTAGTTAGGGGAGGTTAAACCCCCTCTACGGTGGACACAACTATCTACAAACTAACTATCGTGTTTTCACTACATTTTTATAGACTGTCTATGGTCCTGATATGGCTCCCACCATTATCCCTATTTTACAGAAGGGGACCTGAAGCACAGAGAGGCTAATTGACTTCCCCAGAATCACACAGGCAGGCTACAGTCAGGTCTGGTCTACGCTACAAACGCTGCACCACTTTGATGAAGATGCCTTAGTTATTCCACCTCCGCGAGATGCGGTAGCCGTGCCAGCAGGAGAAGTGCTCTTGCTGACATAGCTCTGTCTACACTGGGGGTTAAGATCACTATAACTAGGGCTCTCAGTGGGTGGATTTTTCACACCCTTGAGTGACGGAGTTATACCAAAGTAAGTATGCAGTGTAGACCTGGCCTATGTTAGAGCAGGGAATTGAACTCAAGTGTCCTAGATTAGCACCCTAACCACTGCCCCATTCGTCCTATTGAGTTCGCTAGCTCAGTGTGAGAAACCCCTTATTTTTGCAGCAATGACAGAGTTTGTGCTTTCCGGCCCTGTGCTCTGTCTAATTGAACAAGCCACCAACCAGCTGTTACAGCATGCTCAATGGAACCTCTGCCACCTATCTAGTCCCACACTTAGCCCTTATAAGCACATTGTAGTTACACAACAGTGGAGAATGAGACACATTGCTCAAAATGACGTCACTTTTTATCCTTGTGAAAACAACGTTCTCTAATGCATGCCCGTCATCTCAGGGCCACGTCACCATTCTTGCATCCTTCTGCTGTGACAAGCTGAAACCAAGTTGGCCTGCTACACGTGTGTTTAGTGGATAATTTTCTGCAGCTCAGGTGTCTCGAGTGTTCATCTGTTGGCCTGGTAGCCACCAAGGAAGCAGACCCTAGCCCACAGTTGTGTCACATCTTCAGAATTAACCTTGTTGGATAACCTGCTTGACAAACTCGCTGACATCAGTTTTAGTGGACTATATAGACGTCATCAGTGCTGTTGCACACACAGGGACTAGAATGCTGGACCTTCTCCTTGGAAAAATACAGGCCTCTACCCTTGAACTAAACAACAATCACTTGTGCAGTGTCTCTCATAGGTGGGATTACATCCCACTTGGCTTGACTTTGGGGGGAGGGATAGCTCAGTGGTTTGAGCATTAGCCTGCTAAACCTAGCATTGTGAGTTCATTCCTTGAGGGGGCCATTTAGGGAACTAGGGTAAAAATCAATCTGGGGATTGGTCCTGCTTTAGGCAGGGGGTTGGACTAGATGACCTCCTGAGGTCCCTTCCAACCCTGATATTCTATAACTATCACCTCATCAGTAAGCCCAATCCTCTTCCAGAGGAAGACACCCGTGCTGCATGCTTTTTGTAAAACAGCCCTCTAAAATATCATGCAGAATGAGGTCTTTACTATTCAGTGTTCAAATCAGCCTATAGAATTCCACAGTCGAGATAGAAGTCGTTATTGATTGCTATGGGGTGGTTTAAATATTTCTGTAGAAAGGAACTCATTTCTTACTAAACTCTGTAAAACCTCAAACAAATCTACAGGAGTATTTCATACGTACTGCCCAACAAGCAGTAATATTATAAGGCCTTTAAGGCCTTAAGCGTCCTAGGAGTTGGTATTTTCACATTTCCCTCGGTGAAATGTTCTTTTGCAATTGTAGTGCTGAATCGAATTAAGCTGTAACAAGCACATGGAATCTGCAAAAAGCCCTGGGCTAGTTTTCTTGTTTGAATTTTAATCTGAGTACATTAAAATGCTTTCAATTTCCTTTCTTTTAATGAAAGAAATGTTCACTGTGACATCCTGTTCACACAACCAGATGATGCAAAAGCCCAAATGCTGCCTTGTGACATAACAAAATGCATTTTTCATGATGAAAGAAACTCTTGAAAATAAAAAGCTATTAAAATAGTGTCTGAAATGAAATCCAGAGAGCCTTTCCTTTCCATTGATTTATATAAATGTCCAAAAAGGATAGTAGATTCTGGTAGCCACAAAGGAAGCAGATCCTAGCCCACAGCTGTATCAGATCTTCAGAATAAACCTTGTTGGATAACCTGCTGTTCTAGTCCCTGTGTGTGCAACGGCACTGATGCGGATTAACTATTCCTGATTAACTCCATGTGTGGACAAACTTATTGTGAGATCATTCAGAATCGCCCCCTTTCTCCCAACATGCTTTGCAAACTGAAATCAAAGAGCCAAACTACAGAGAGGGTTTACTTCACTCCCCACTGACATGCAGTTACCTCTGGGGTGGGCCCTGGGAAGTGAGAACAGTGCAAGGCAGGACTCTACCACAGTTCAGGATAGGACGTTATCATATCCATTTGCAACCCAAGGGGGAATTTACATAGCCTGAATGCAAAGCTGGAGTTTGGCCAAGACTCCAGGGTTAATGAAGTTCAGGCTCAGAAATGGAGGCGAAGCTAATATGGTTGCTGCTCTGCCGTGGTGACTGTACTTTCCATAACTGTCTCGTGTTGTCATGTATTAGTGTTTTTCACAATGGAATATTTGAGACTGGGGAATACTTGACTTGTCTCTCTGGCTACAGGAACCTGGGGCTTATATGGTTTGTCCATAGAAAAGTGCTTGCCCTGTATAGAAATACGTTTATTTTTTAATTTAACCTTTAGTAGACATGCAGAGTGCATTTAAATGACAGGAAAAGTAGTCTTAAGAATAAACACACTGCAGTAGCCTATGTTTATCTGGCTTCGTTATTTTGGTGAACAATAAAGATCCCTTAGAGGGGAAGTGGCGGCTGAGTGGGTTGCTGATGAGTAATAAACTATGGAGCTTTCACCTCTACATTATCAGTTACATCCCCACATCCAGTTCAGATGGGGCCACCTGTGAGCCTTATATGGTGGCCTGTGAGGTTTACAGGGAATTGTTATTCTACAATTGCTATTCCTGATTGAGTGATTAACTCCATATGCGGATGCTCTTATTCCAGATGATCTTAATCCACTTTCTATTCTGAATTATCTTAATCCGCTTTGGACGTGGATTAGGATAACTCGGAAAAAGTGTGTCTACACATGGCGTTAATCAGAAATAGTTAATCTGCTTTAAATTCATATTTTACCTTATTCCTGATTGTCTTTCACGTGTAACAAGCCCTTAGCATCTTCAATTCAAGGAGCGCAATCTCTACGTCACAAAACCCACCACAATGTGGCATCTTCCTTGCATTTCCTCAAGGATTGAACATAAAAGTCCCGTCTCCCAGAGCCCCGCTGTGTCCACTGTCTCGCTATGTACTTTTTGTATATTTCATTTGATAGCCTGAATATCTGTGTTCTGAGCCCAACTGCGGGGGATGTTTGGGCAACACTGAGTCAGTGCCTTAGAATTGGGGATACGTATGGAGCTCAATGAGACAGTCTCTTATAACACAGGGTGGTCAGAGCAGAACCATGCCTTGTATGTGGATACAGACATTTCCGTGGTGTGATGCCTGATGTTACGGTAATATGCTGCACTTCACCTACTGCCTGCTTGCTGCACCCCAGATACATGCTTCTGAAATGCATTGCCCTTGAACAGTGAGTTGTAACAGGAAACACAGAGCATGCCTGCTTTCATTGCATTGTGCTCATGGCCTGGCTGTTCCTCCTAGTCAAGGCAACTTCCCTCTGCCCCTGCTGCAGGGGGTTCCCAGTGTGTGCACTGATGTTTGTCCATGAAATGATTGCTCTACATTATCATGTGTTTGACAAGCTGTTTCTTAACTGATGGGACTGGGAGGTGGTGAATTTGCTTTTCCTTTTTTATACTGCAATGGATCTCTTTACACAGAGGTGAAGCACAGTGCTTCAGGAATGCTAGGTGAGCCTTTCAAAGTGAACAAAGTCTCCTAGTCCCCATGCAAATAATGATGCTTTGCACTGAAGTACTGGTATGAATCGGGTAATGCACATCACTGCCCTCTGCTGGATGGAATCAGAACTGCAAGGATGTGAGTCAGAGACCCCACACTGCTCACAGATAAATGCCTATGTAGTGCCCGTGGAGTCTCTTGGAGCTGGAGGCTCTGGAGTCTGACTCAGCTGCACTCCAGGAATGAGTGAGCAGGATCGAGACAGCTGTGAAATCCTAAATGGCCACCGATTCCCTTTCCACACGGTGCTGTCCATGTGACGCTCCCGCTAATAGTCGGTATTGACCCCATTTTGCAGAAGGAAGGAGTGAGGCACCCAAGTGACTTTTCCCAGGCCACATGTTGAGTCAGGGGCTGAGTCAGGTAGAGAACCCAGTGGTGGAATCCTGGCCCTGCCAAAATCAATGGGAGTTTTTGTTATTGATTTAAATGGGGACAGGATTTCATCTCTAGGCCCCTGCTCTAACCATTGGATAATGCTGCTTGCTTGTAATCATAACTAGCCCGCCCTCAGAGTAATTCACATTCCCCCACAGCAGAGCGTATTGTTCCGAAGTCTGCTCAGGAGTAGGAGTTCCGTCGGCCATCCACCGCGCACCCTCCAGGACAGTGTTTCAGCTTTCACTGCTGTGTCCCCCCTGGTCCCTCAGTCCACGAGCCCCCACTTCGCAGGCCGTGCAGCAGGCAGTGCTTAAATTGTAACGAAAGAGGTGCCAGAGCTCAAGCAATTTTTTTACATTCATACCTGATGCAGCAAGCCAGAGGTGCCGGGGCTATGAATTGCCAAGTCTAGAGGTACTGGTGCTCAGCCCTGGCAAACATTAAGCGCTGGGAACAGGCCTTAGTGTGCTGCAGAGTGCACGAGGTCTGGGTGAGTAGGGCCAGCTTCACCAGTGCCCTGCACCTAGTGCATTTGTTTGCACTAGTGCAAAGTGTGTGCAAACACTGCCGTTCTGATCTGGCACCATCCTATGCCCATTTTGCATGTATGTCTAGGATGATTCAAGGTGCCAAACAACTGTAAACCGACCCTTGTGTCTTTGGAAAAAATGCAGTTTTCCAGGCCAGGCACAGCTATTACCTACATACTTGCCCAGCCAAGCTGACCTGCCTATGAGCTAGTTGGTAAAACTGCAGCAGGTCACCAGAGCAGCCAGTCTGCTCTTAAGTCTAACATTTCCCGAAACTGAATGCTGGGCTATACCCCTCAACCACGAGGCAAACGCTCAGTCTTTTTGAGCGCATCAACTGAACAGAAAGGACACCCACTTCCTCAAATGCAAAGAAAACAAACCCAGAAGCTGTGCTATTTATCAGTGCTTTTCAGTGAAGCCGGGGGCTGGTGGATGAAATGCAGCCGTTACTTCAGCTTCTCTGAATTAAAGTGTGACTGAAGTATTACCAAAGGGGGACCTGCAAAAGGGCCAACCAAGAGGCTTATGGTGCATCTGGAAAGCAAAAGAGAAAGCTTTGCAAAAAAGAAGAAGAAAGATAGAAAAGTACTTTTATGGGGTTGCTTACAGCCGAGCCCAGGAGGAAGTGCATTGGCAAATCAACCTCAAGCGAGACTTCATTTTTCAAGCGAGCTCTGGAGGGAATCAAAACAGGGCCCGGGATTAGAAGAAGTGGCACAGTACAGAGACGCTTGGAAAAATAGCCACGTTTAAAAAGCAAAATAAAACCCTGGTTCAAAATGTCCCTCAAGCTGCCGCGGAATTGGGATTTCAACCTGAAACTGGATGCTGCAAAAATAGGTATCGTTATTTTTTTACACCCTTAAATTCCTGCTTGAATCAGGGGCCTGTCTGGCCAATGGATCTGATGAAGTGACTTCAGCCTCTGTGCCCACAGTGGGCCAGCTCCTCAGCTGGAGTATATCAGTATAGCTCTGTGGATGTTAATTCACGCTGCTTTACATCAGCTGGGGATCTGGAGGGCTTTAGGGCAAAGCAACGTGGTAGCCTGAGATCTGAAATGTTTGAGCATGTTTCTCAAAGTCGCCTTTGCTTGGATTCAGAGGGGTTGGCAACAGCGTTGTGCTTTCATTCTCTGAAGCCTGGTGCTTTCTAGACTGCTGACCAAATGAAGGCTCATGATGATGGCCCACTAGTGTGATCTGGTTATTACAGGACTGAGAATGAGGAAACCTGACCTGTGCCACTGACTCAATTGATGCGTGACCTTGGGCAAGTCACTTAGGCCAGAATTTTCAGATGGGCTCAGCACCCACATTCAATGCTAAGCACTCAAAAATCTGTCCCTGAGCCCTTTTGAAAATCTAGCTCTATTTCTCAGTGGCTTGGTTCCCCCTCTGTAAAATGGGGTTAACAATATTAGAATCCTTGGTTACCACAAGAGAAGGGAGTCAACCATTTTAGCAAGTGGGCCATTTAGCAGGTCTGTTTTACTCTGTTCTAGGTGTGTGGGTTACATACTTCTCCTAACTGATGAACCACATCCTGAGCTTCAGAGACTTCCCAGTTGAAATCCCAGACGAGCCCCCACTTGTAACACCGACAGACCCCGGTCGTCGGCGGGCGGGATCGAACCTGGGACCTCTAGAGCTTAGTGCATGAGCTAAAAGCCAAGTGGCTGTTAGCTAAGGCTGTAGAGCAAACTCATTTTATCTCTCTTGCTCTAAGTGGTCTCGGGGCCACTAGATTGGACAGAACACCACACCCAGAAGGTGTGTGGGTTACACGTTTAGATCAAGGTATTCAGTTCGGCACAGAGGTTGCTAAAAATTCGGTATCAGATTCTGGTTTGGATACAGCTGCTCAGATACCACACTGATGGACACAGTATAAATACCCAGATAGACAGGTAGCTAGATACATTCCATCTCTTCCGGTTAAAGACTGGGTTGTTTGGATTCAGGGGTTTGGTTCAGACCCTTCCCTATATTGTTGGAAAGGTCATTTCTCCTTGATTTGCAATAAGACCATTTGATGTCATGATATTTTAGACATCCTTTATACACCCAGACCTGAAAAGAAATTAGAGTGACACACTAGATGTTCTTCTCACTGATTACAAATCTGAATGATCTATTGGAAAACAGACCTGGCTAGCGGGGACCAAATAGCATTGTCTTGTGGCATTGGTCCGCGCTAGCCAGGGGAATCTCCTTTGGGGATGCTCTGCATTGTGGAAGGGGGGTTGGGGATGCATACAGCACTGTACCCCCTCAGCTGCCTGTACAAACCAGAGTCAGAATGAAAGTAAGAGAAGAAAAAGGGTCCCACGCCCAGAGGAAACAGTGACTCTGCGTTGGGTTTGTTGACCCACTTGCCTATGTTACCAGCCGCCTCTGATGAATGATCAAAGAGTTCCTTCATACAGAGAGGCCTATGCAATGCGCCACCCTTATTAGGTAATCTCCTGTTTTAAGGGACCTCCCCAAATCTGACATCTGGTAAGCGCAGTTCAGCTCCACCTTTATTAGAAGGCCACCTCCATTAAAGAACCAGCTTTTTCCAGTCCCATTGAGAGTTTGTGCTAAGGGACTCGCCTGTCATTGGCTGGGTCAGGGCTGGCACAAGGCTGAGACATTTAAAGGGGGCATTGGCTCTTTATTGGGGTCACCAGGGTTACAGCTAATGCTGTGAATGAATTCACATGCTGGCTAAAATCAGTGCCCCCAGCCCCACTAGGGGCTTCAGAATGTAGGACATAGGACTGGAAGGAACCTTCTGGGTCATTGAGTCCACTCCCTTGCTATGGCAGACAACTGCATCCTATAATCCAGCTCACAAACTTACCATGCTCCATCTTAAAACTATCTGCTTGCCCCCACTGCTCCTGTTCGAAGGCATGGGGCCTGGGTCTTCTGAAAGAGAGAGTTATTAGCTAGTGTTTGTCTCCCAGCACCTTGGCACCTCAGATGTGGACCTAGACCCCACTGGGCTAGGTGCTGTACAAACCCAGAGCAAAAGAAAGGAATTGCTGTTGGAATTTGCCAGGGATAAAAGTCTGCCTCGGGTCTGCTTTGCCCTAACCTGGCAGTCCCAAGGAGAGGCAGCAGTTTGAGGACCTTGCATGATGGAACAGGCTTTTTGGAGACCCTGCTGATCTAGCATGTTGAGAGTTTAGTTTCCCTATGATCACTCCTTATGTTTCTATTTACCTGCTCTGGTCAGTATTACACAGCAGCTCTGGTTGAGTCACTGTGGCATTTAGCTCACATGATCTAGTGGTTTGAGCACAAGACTCGGATGCCTGTTACTTCTGAGGGCCATTCCCAGCTCTGACACTGACTCCATTTGTGAGCCTGGGTTCAGTCACTTTGCCTTTCAGGGCCTCAGTTTCCCCATCTACAAAATGGGGCAAGTGATAAACTTTTGTCTCCTGGGATGGAGTGAGGGGAGACGTCATGTAGGGTGCTTTGAACATTCAAACATCATGGGCAATGGGTGTGCAGAAGACCACTTGGTAAGTGCACAAGTGTGGTACTGGCTCCCTGTAAAGGGGTGAATTCCACACAACAGTTGTTACATCACACCCTTGATTTCCCCTGAGCTGAAGGATGATCTGGTCTCTACTGTGCTGGGCTTGAATCTGAAGGCTGCTCCATCCTGCCCCACCTGGGTCTCTTGCACATTAGGTGGTCTGTCTTTGCTTCACAGTTAACTCAGGCTCTTACCTGGGTGTTGCCTTTGAGCCCCTCCTGTCCACACAAAAACACTCTCATCTGAGTTTAGTGGTGCTAGTTGGCCTGACTGGGAGTATGGGCTAGAGCCCGGGGGCCTTATTCATTTGGGCTGGAACCTGCCACTTTGCGATGAGGATGCAGGCTAATCCAGTGAAGTGCTCATAGTCTCCTAGTGCCTTCCAGTTCCCACAATTCCCCTCCTGTGCCCAGAAGGACAGACAAGTTCTCCCACAATTCACTGGGAAAGAACCACCATGCGGTTCAGCTCACCGCAGCCCCAAAGACCACTGGGATATGGCCCCCAAAGTCCTTACCGACACTTACGGAGGAGCACAACAGCGGGGAAGAAGCAATGTCTCAGCAAGGGCTTTGCAGTGCGGCTGGGCTAGGCTAACCTGAGAGCTGAGACCTGAGTTAACTCTGCAGTGCAGGCCTACTCTCCTTGCCTGAGAGGTGTGTAGCATACTTGCAGTGTGCATTTGGAGCAACAGGAAATGACTTGATAACTTGCAGATGTTACTCTGCCCACAATACGAGCAGATAGAGGGATGGGTACAGAAGGCCTCGTGAAACTGGCTTCCAGAACTTAGCTGCTGCTAGTCCCATTCCACTCCTGTTCTCCAGTGTTATTCCCTCCGCACGCTGCACCTCCCATCTCAGCCGATGGCTGCACTCGCCTTCAGGAGCCAAATTGCCTCTTCTCTGGTGGAAACCGGGGGCCGATATTTACAGCAGGGCCTTTGCAAAGCTCAGAGACTGGGCTCAAATCCTGCACTTCCTTGGTCAGGACAAAACCCTGTTGACTTCAGTGGGATCAGGATTTGGCTCTTTTAATAAGATATCCCTCTTTCCAGTCTGCCGGAATCACTTCTTCTTCCCATATCTTCTCAAAGAGGGGTACAGCATTTCCACTGAAACATCCAGATCTACTTTCAGGGCCTCTGCTGGAATATCGTCAGGTCCAGCCGCCTTCCTATTCTTCATAAGAACATAAGAACATAAGAAAGGCCGTACTGGGTCAGACCAAAGGTCCATCTAGCCCAGTATCCTGTCTACCGACAGTGGCCAATGCCAGGTGCCCCAGAGGGAGTGAACCTAACAGGCAATGATCAAGTGATCTCTCTCCTGCCATCCATCTCCATCCTCTGACGAACAGAGGCTAGGGACACCATTCTTACCCATCCTGGCTAATAGCCATTTATGGACTTAGGCACCATGAATTTATCCAGTCCCCTTTTAAACATTGTTATAGTCCTAGCCTTCACAACCTCCTCAGGTAAGGAGTTCCACAAGTTGACTGTGCGCTGCGTGAAGAAGAACTTCCTTTTATTTGTTTTAAACCTGCTGCCTATTAATTTCATTTGGTGACCCCTAGTTCTTGTATTATGGGAATAAGTAAATAACTTTTCCTTATCCACTTTCTCAACATCACTCATGATTTTATATACCTCTATCATGTCCCCCCTTAGTCTTCTCTTTTCCAAACTGAAGAGTCCTAGCCTCTTTAATCTTTCCTCATATGGGACCCTCTCTAAACCCTTAATCATTTTAGTTGCTCTTTTCTGAACCTGTTCTAGTGCTAGAATATCTTTTTTGAGGTGAGGAGACCACATCTGTACACAGTATTCGAGATGTGGGCGTACCATGGATTTATATAAGGGCAATAATATATTCTCAGTCTTATTCTCTATCCCCTTTTTAATGATTCCTAACATCCTGTTTGCTTTTTTGACCGCCTCTGCACACTGCATGGACATCTTTAGAGAACTATCCACGATGACGCCAAGATCTTTTTCCTGACTCGTTGTAGCTAAATTAGCCCCCATCATGTTGTATGTATAGTTGGGGTTATTTTTTCCAATGTGCATTACTTTACATTTATCCACATTAAATTTCATTTGCCATTTTGCTGCCCAATCACTTAGTTTTGTGAGATCTTTTTGAAGTTCTTCACAATCTGCTTTGGTCTTAACTATCTTGAGTAGTTTAGTATCATCTGCAAACTTTGCCACCTCACTGTTTACCCCTTTCTCCAGATCATTTATGAATAAATTGAATAGGATTGGTCCTAGGACTGACCCTTGGGGAACACCACTAGTTACCCCTCTCCATTCTGAGAATTTACCATTAATTCCTACCCTTTGTTCCCTGTCCTTTAACCAGTTCTCAATCCATGAAAGGACCTTCCCTTTTATCCCATGACAGCTTAATTTACGTAAGAGCCTTTGGTGAGGGACCTTGTCAAAGGCTTTCTGGAAATCTAAGTACACTATGTCCACCGGATCCCCCTTGTCCACATGTTTGTTGACCCCTTCAAAGAACTCTAATAGATTAGTAAGACACGATTTCCCTTTACAGACCATGTTGACTATTGCTCAAGAGTTTATGTTTTTCTATGTGTCTGACAATTTTGTTCTTTACTATTGTTTCAACTAATTTGCCCGGTACCGATGTTAGACTTACCGGTCTGTAATTGCCGGGATCACCCCTAGAGCCCTTTTTAAATATTGGCGTTACATTAGCTAACTTCCAGTCATTGGGTACCGAAGCCGATTTAAAGGACAGGTTACAAACCTTAGTTAATAGTTCCGCAACTTCACATTTGAGTTCTTTCAGAACTCTTGGGTGAATGCCATCTGGTCCCGGTGACTTGTTAATGTTGAGTTTATCAATTAATTCCAAAACCTCCTCTAGTGATACTTCAATCTGTGACAGTTCCTCAGATTTGTCACCTACAAAAGCCAGCTCAGGTTTGGGAATCTCCCTAACATCCTCAGCCGTGAAGACTGAAGCAAAGAATCCATTTAGTTTCTCCGCAATGACTTTATCATCTTTAAGCGCTCCTTTTGTATTTTCATCGTCAAGGGGCCCCACTGGTTGTTTAGCAGGCTTCCTGCTTCTGATGTACTTAAAAAACATTTTGTTATTACCTTTGGAGTTTTTGGCTAGCCGTTCTTCAAACTCCTCTTTGGCTTTTCTTATTACACTCTTGCACTTAAGTTGGCATAGTGATGGCTTTTCTGATCTCATCTCTGGTTGGTCTGTCACAATTGATTGGAAGGTCTTCGTTGGCTGGGTCAATGTCTGGTGGATTTAATGGTGCTGTTCTATTCAGGAGTTCCTCAAAGTGCTCCGCCCATCTATTCATCTGTTGTTCTATTTCTGTTATAGACTTTCCCTGCTTGTCTTTGACGGGACGCTCTGGCTTGCTGAACTTTCCAGACAGTCGCTTGGTGATGTCATACAGCTGTTTCATATTACCATTGTATGCTGCCTGCTCCGCTTCTGCTGCCAGTCCATCCACATAATCTCTCTTATCCTTCCTAATATTCCTCTTCACTACTCTCTGGGCTTCAGCATACTCTTTTTGCGCTTTAGCCTTTGCTGCTCTAGTCCTGCTGTTATTAACTACTGCCTTCTTCTTCTTTCTATCTTCTATCTTAGTCAAGGTCTCTGCTGTGATCCACTCTTTCTGCTGGTATTTCTTAATTCCAAGCACTTCCTGACATGCTGACCTAAGTGTCTCTCTCACTTTCTGCCATCTGTTGGATACACTGTCTTCCTCTTCCTCAGACCGATCCTGTAGTATGGTACCAAGTATCAGGGGGTAGCCGTGTTAGTCTGTATCCACAAAAATAATGAGGAGTCCGGTGGCATCTTAAAGACTAACAGATAGTTAAGGTGCCACCGGACTCCTCATCATTTTAATTAAAGCTTTGTTTGTTTTTATTGAAATGTCTTGAGTTTTTGTTGAAAATCCTAAATCTGAAACATTTTGGGTTTTCAGGTTTTTATTTTTTTCAATGTCAAGGAAAATGGATGTTTTCAGCAGAAGTAGTACCAGGAACTTTTGTTGATTGTCTGGATACTTTTAAATAAATAAGATCAATCAATAAATAAATGTTCTTACTAAACCAGCCCAAAACGGATTGGGCATTGTTGCATTCTTCAAGGTCTTGCCTACACAGAAATGTTGAACTGCAATAACGATGCCATTAGAGTGCTTTTTTATTGGAAGGATGGCAGCTTTTCATTTTATGCACCTCCCAAGTAGCCCCTAAAAACCATGCTGGGGATGGGTGTAGCCCTGACCCGGGAGGAAGAGTGCCACCTACTGACTCAGCAACATCACTTTTTAAGTGGTTCAGTCATGCAGACACAGTCACACCAATATAAATGAGCGTGAACCAGTATAGCTTATTCTAGTACAGGAAGGGGAACAAGCTATACTAACACTACGCGGCATCTGAATGGTGGCATAACGGCATCCACACTGTAGTGGTAAAAACCTCACACCCATAATCACCATATTTTAGGGTTGCCAACACTGTATTTCAAAAATAAGGGACTGTTTTCTTAGCAGCCCTGCCACATAGCTCAGTGGTTTGAGCATTGGCCTGCTAAACCCAGGGTTATGAGTTTAATCCTTGAGGGGGCCATTTAGGGATCTGAGGCAAAAATCTGTCTGAGGATTGGACTAGATGACCTTTTGAGGTCCCTTCCAACCCTAATATTCTATGATCTCCTCCTGGCAATATCCAAAGAACAGATATTCTTAACTATACCCCTTCTCCCAATAGGATGACCAGATGTCCCAATTTTATAGGGACAGTCCTGATTTTTGGGTCTTTTTCTTGTATAGGCTCCTATTATCCCCCACCCCTTGTCCTGATTTTTCACATTTGCTGTCTGGTCACCCTACCTCCTAATATTATCATCAATAATAATAATAATAATAATAATAAGTGGTACTCACCTACATTCCCCAGGGGTATTTCTTGCTGCTTTTTGCAGTACTCAGCAACTTGTTGTACAGAGATGAAAAAATAAGGGACGTGCCTTGTAATAAGGGACTGTTTGCAACCCTACCATATGGATACCAAGCATATATCAAATTTGCAACGGTGCAAAAATCTGGCCACTTCCCTGTCAGCTTCTCCAACAGCCAGCAGAGGGTGCTCTGTAGTTGTGTTTCCACTTTCATGGGGAGGAAGGCATTGTGGCAGCCTCTCTGTTCTGTACAAAGCAGGACTTTAAATGGGCACATGTAATAAGGAGCTATATGGCCAGTTTACTGGTTTGTCACTGAAGGCAAGTTACTTCGGGGGACGACATGCAGCCGTTGCTTATGAATACACAGCAGCAACTCTGGCCAGGAAGTTGGTGCTGAATGCGAAGGAGAAGCCTGGCTCGCTAAAAGCACACAGGTGGAATTTTAGGCAGCCAAGAGGCAACGCCCCCAAATTGAATAGGATCAGGGCAGCGGGTTTAACACCCTGCTTTGTGCAGAGCTTCCTTTACTTTTTACTGGAACGAAGGCAGCTCAGCCACCTGCAAAGTAACCCCGCAATCACTCTGCTGGGGCAATGGGCTTCACCCTCAGTCAGGAGGAAGAGCGCCACCACGGCTTGCAGCACATCTCCCAGGCACGTGTAAGAGGGCAGAGGGCTGAGTGAAGAGGCAGCACTGACCAGGCAGAGTGCGTGTGGACACAGCCCATTGTTTCCTAGCTGGAGGTGCAGCCAGGGTGTTTAGAGGGAAACAGTCAAAATCAGAAGCATTTAACAAAAGGAAGCCGCTCAGAATGTGCCAAGCTCACAGTTGTTATCAGCTTCCTGTTCTGCAACAGCGGCCAAAAGAGGGCCGGGCCGAACCGTTACCAGCCCACCCGCTGGGACCATCCAGAGAAGCAGAGGCAAAGGTGCCTGGGCACCGGCAATTCAAAGCACAGGAGCGGAAATGGGTTGAAGGTGAAAGCTTTAAACAGGCCTCGTTCGCAAACCTGAGAGGGCCTTTCTGCACACAGGGGCTGGGCTCCGAGCTTGTGAAAGCGGGAACCCACAGAGCTCCTGTGGTTTCTGGCCTGAAACCTGCTAAGGGAGTCAGTCTTATGCATGGCTCTGCATATAGAGTGAATTACAGAAGACTCTCCATTGTGTTAAGTCCCCTACTGGCATAGAGGGGCCTTAAAGGGGGCGGAAACAGGCTCAAGAAATACTCCCAGCCAGGGAGCTCCCAGCTCTGCTCCCAGATCCCAGGGTTGGGGGCCTGTCAGGGATTGGCGGATGGTGCGGGGTGAGCAGGCTGGGCTCTGGTTGGAGTACGCTGCATTCCAGATATTCTTTGCTTCGTACAGCCCACTAGGCAGGAGCGCCGCCAGCTTTTTTGCCGCCCTAGGTCCCGCCCCCGAAATGCCGCCCCCGACAGAGGCGGCGGAAGGTCCCACCCCTGAAATACCGCCGACGACTGGGGCGGCCGAAGATCCGTCCGCTGCAGTCGCCGCCCCCCAAATGTTAGCGCCCTAGGCGACCACCTAGGTCGCCTAATGGGTTGCGCCAGCCCTGCCACTAGGGGAACTGGAGTGCAAGTGAAAGCAGCCCTGATGCTGCCCCCAAACTGCCCCAGAATACAGGAACAAACAACTTAAATCCTTGACCTGAGAGCAGGGGCAGTCCAACTGAGCATCAGCGCCAGGCCCTGGACAGAGCTTTGGGGTCAGGGATGATTGGCCCCGCCTCCTTTAGAAGTGCAAGTGTGTTTTCACAGTCCCGTTGAGACACGCTCTTCTGAGCTGCCTGCAGTGCTGGGTCCACCTTGCTGCTTTCCCCACAGCACAGCCACATGCAACCCACACTCCATCCCATCTGTTACCCAGACTGTAATCACTGCAGGCTAGGAAAGCTAGTCCATAATGCCTCAGCAGGGGACAGAAAGCCTGCAGGGCAGACACAGGGAGCCGTGCCTGTAGCACACAGGGCACTGCTTTCCCCTACAGCACAGCTATTTGGGCGGCAGCAGCAGGACCAGACACCCCACTCCCACAGGCAAACAACTATGTCACAGCCCAGGCCACTGGTATGGACACGTCCTGTTATAATTACAACAGGGTATAGGAATTGGGTGGTATCCCTTTAAATAGTTTGGGAGCCCTCTACTTTGGGGCCTGTCTGTAGGGTGACCAGATGTCCTGATTTTATAGGGACAGTCCTGATATTTGGGGCTTTTTCTTATATAGGTGCCTATTACCCCCCCACCTCCTGTCCAGATTTTTCACACTTTCTATCTGGTCAGCCTGCCTCTCTGTCTTCTATTACAGAAGCCACCAGAACCTAACAGAGCTGCAGTTGCTGTGTGTATCTGTACGCCTTGTATGTTTATATAGAGCCAGTAAACAGTTATTTGGGACCCACATTATCTGTGTGGTTTCATCATCTTAGTGCTGTGTAGAGAGCAAAGGCACAATAGTTACTAACCAGGTACTCAGCATGTTGTAAGTGGGTGTGAAGCTGGTTTGCAGCCAGTCAATGCCGCTGACTGGCTACCAGTTCAGAGAATTTGTAGCATAGACAGGGCCTAAAGCTTCCTTGGTTGTTGTAAAAACAAACAAACAAAAAAACCACACAACCCAAGGAGTCCTTGTGGCACCTTAGAAACTAACAAATTTATTTGGGCATAAGCTTTTCATAGAATCATAGACCTCAGGAGGTCATCTAGTCCAACCCCCTGCTCAAAGCAGGACCAATCTCCAGACAGATTTTTACCCCAGTTCCCTAAATGGCCCCCTCAAGAATTGAACTCACAACCCTGCCTGGGTTTAGCAGGCCAATGCTCAAACTACTGAGCTATCCCCCCTGACAGTAGCACCTAGCGGCTCCAGCCAAGATCAAGACCCCAGCAGGCTAGGGGTAGCACATACACATAGTGAGAGACACCCCCTACCACAAAGGGCATACAGTCTAAATGGACAACACACAAAGAGGGGAAATGACTGACATAACATCATAGCAAGTCAGTGGTAGCTCCAGGATTAGAACCCACTTCTGCTGTGCTCCCAGTCCAGTACCCAAGTCACTAGACAACACTGCCTCCCCTGGTGTGACTCTCTATTGATTTACCCTTATTACAGCTCCGTATGGTTACCTCACACCTACCCCATTCCATTCTGCATCAGACATCACAAGTGGATAGGGGCTTGTACTGCAAAATTTAGAGACAGGTCTGGATTTTCAGCACCTCTAAAAGCCAAACAAGTTTGGAGCTTGGTGCATTCTACAGCAGGGGAGCAGCTGCAAAACCGGGGCCCAAATTCAGGATTCCAACCTCCTTCCCCTCCAAATGTGCTGGTAGCATATTTATTTTCATTGGCCGACCAGTAATCACGGTACCTAAATTACTCCTTAAAAACTTAACAAAGGATAGTAGATTAGAGATGGGATCAAAGCAAAACTCTAGCTCCAAGCATGGCCTATTTCACTAGGCTTTGTTAGCTTAGCGAGGTTGGAGAGGCTTGTAAATATGCTGAGAAAACAGACTGATGCCGCTTCCTTTCTATGCACACTAGAATATACATTCCACTGTGGCTAACACATCCCTCCCTGGAGGGGGTGGTGCCTTACAGATGAACACAGCACTGGCCTTCACTTTGACAGCCTGCAGACAGTATCTACCCCGTTTCAGAGAGAATGGTTCTAAAACAAGTTACTCACTGACTTTATGATAGAGCTGACGAGAAAAACAGCTGTTTCCCAGGCCCTGAACTTATTTGCAAGTATGTAAACACTGGGAAAGTCATTGGAATGGGATAGGTTTTAGGGCCATATTCCTAGGAGGTGTAAAAAGCACAGATTTTCCTACCCTGAGACTTCCAGGTCCTCTGGGGAGTATATAATCTGACCCATCCCCACTTCAGCCTTATGCTGCCTACAAACAGAAAAAGAGGCATTCTGTCTGGGTCTTCATTAGAGGTGGGCCCAAAGCTAAACCTGGCTCCATACACACTATACTTTGGGAAGTTTAGATCTGGATCCAAAACTTCACAGCTGGCCTCTCTCTCTCTCTCTGTAAGGGCTAAACCAAATTCCTCAATCCGACCTCCAGAAAAATTTGCATTTGTATCTTCCTGACTGCAGGGTGTAACCCCTCCAGTGTCCCTGACCAGGACTTTGGAACAACCAAAGAATAGGCTTATCCCGCCACTCCACTCAGAGAATCCATTCCAGATTTCACACTGAGGACAGTGGATGCTGGGACAGGATTTGGGGAGTACAAGAGGGATACCCATGAGGTGCAATAAAGCTCCTAGCTGTACACCTCATGACTGAGTCTCAGTGCTTTCACGGAATGAGTGCCCAGGCACCTGAAACACACTACAGGGCAGCAAGAGTCTGTTCTGGCTAAGGAAGAAACCCCAGTTTGGGATTTACCAAATTAAACATGGGGTTAATGAAGGTTCCTCAGGGAAGTGTTCTAGCCATGGTGTTTTTGTTAAGTGTGGACAATGCATTCAGCTCCATACAAAAACACAAAATCCAGAAGAGCAAGATGTGTAGGGCCCGGGCAGCCAGATTCACCCTGGCGGGGTTCAAGTCAACATGCTAACAATAGCAGTGTGGATGTTGTGGCTCGGGGTGGAGCTGGGGCTCTCAGACCCACACGACTCCCCCTGACCTGCAGCCAGAGTTGCAATGGCCATGTTGCTATTTTTAGCGTGCTAGCTCGAGTCCAGCTAACACAAGTCTGCAGGGGTGGCAGGTTTGTATAATTTTTGGTGGTGCCCAGAATGGGTCCAAGTTCCGCCCTCCCCATGAGGGGGATTTGGGGTGCGGGAGGGAGAGGGGGGAGGGCTCTGGCTGGGGATGAGGGGTTTGGGGTGTGGGAGGGGCTATGGGCTAGGGCAGAGGGTTGGATGCGGGGGGGTGAGGGATCTGGCTGGGGGTGCAGGCTCTGGTGTGGGGTGGGGGATGAGGAGTTTGGGGTGCAGGCAGGTTGCCCCAGGGCTGAGGCCAGAGAGGAGGACTCACCCCAGTCCTCTCCCCACCGGCAGCAGCGAGCTCCAGGGGACACCCCCCCGCACTACTGTCACTGCACGTGCTCTTAGGGCCCCCTCGCCTCCCTTGTGGTGGGTGACGGGAGGGGGCTGCCATCATGTGTGCGCCTCCTCCCTCAGCCTGCCGCCAGTGCCCTTCCCTTTTGTAGCCAGCAGCAGCTGTGAGGGAGCACGGAGAGGAGTGGCAGGGAAGTCGCCCACTGCATAGGGCGCAGGCGGGGATGCTCCGTGGGAGGCGCCTGGGGCACCAGCAGGGCGGCTCTAGACACCAGCAAAGCAAGCACGTACTTGGGGCAGCCCATTTGCAGGGGCGGCAGCCGGGGGATCCAGCCTGGGAGCTGAGAACCAACAGGGGGCCCTGGGAGCTGTAGTTCCTTGGTTAGCTCCCTGCCTATAGAGCCAGCCCTGGAGCAGGGAAAGAACTACATTTCCCAGCATTCCCTTGGCCACTACCAACAGGAAAGAGGGGGAGGGAGTGAGGAAGCTGAGACCTCATACTGCAGCCTGCTTTGAATGGAGAGCTGCACTGTGAGTAGGGATACCATATTTTAACATTCAAAAAATAGGACACCACAGGGAGGGAGGGTAGCCCCACCCTGCCACCATCCACTCCCTCCGACTGCCCCCCACAGAAACCCCAACCCATCCAACCCCCCTGCTCCCTGTCCCCTGATCACCCCCTCCTGGGACCCCTGCCCCAACTGCCCCCCAGGACCCCACTCCTATCTAAGCCCCACTGGTCCTTGTCCCCTGATTGTCCCCTCCTGGGACACCACCCCCTATTTATGTACAGGCGTGACTACCTGCCCTTTCCTGGTTATTATACGCGGCCAGTCCGCATCCACATCCAGTAATTAAATAAACTAATAATTTAAATTGGAATTTCATCCATTAATAAGTATTTATTATATAATTAAAACCATTCTATTGAAGGACAGATATTAAATAACACTAAATAAATTAATGTTCAAAACAATATTAAAAATTTGAAAATTTAGAGCATGGAAACCAAAATAGCTAAAATTTAGTTTTGGCAAGATACACGGAATGGAAACTCCGGGATCTTTACCTGTCACTGAATATAGCCATCATACCAATAGTGGAATATAAAACAAGTCTACATATACTCTCCTTAAAATTTTTACTTCTGTCCATTCCCAATAATTGTAACAAATCATTATTACCTTCACTCCACTTGCCACGCGCCCCAAGCACAAAACCAAAGAAGTGAATATTTTTACCTCCCGTTAAGTTTTTAATTTCTTCCTCTAACTCAAGATAATAAGCCACCTTCTCACTTTGGGCTTGTTCCAAACTTCCGGCATTATCCTCCCATCGCACTGTAACATCAACCACCACTGCTGTATCTCCTTTTATAAATATAATATCCGGCTTTCTTAACTCACCCTTACTATTTCTCAAATGGGGCTCTATCATTGCCTTCCACCCTAATTTACCAACCTTATCTACAACTGCAGACACTACTCTATTATGCCTTTTTATCCTAGCATTCTTAGTCTTATAACATTGTCCTGAGATATGGGGAACAGTCTCCCGCACTTTACCGCACCATCTACAAAGAGGATTCATACCTCCTCTTCCTCTTGCTAATGTCTCCCTAGTAGGATAAATATTTGCCCTAAGCTGCAATGCTGCGATATACGCTGACGATTTAACTTTACTAGAGTTTCTAAAAATCGAATTACTAATTAAATCATTTTTAAAATATTTTATCCCTATTCCCTGACATCTCAGTTCCGACCATCTTAAAAATTCCTCTTCCCTCCATTTCTTGGGATGAGATGTTACTGCACTAAATGACAATATTTTATCCACAAGATTTTCTCCTGCATATAGATAAGATAGGTCCATCCAATCATCTCTCGAGACAATATGTCTCCTCCATTTACGAATTAACATATTTGGGATTTGCACACTAAACTTAGTGAGAGCTAAACCACCATCCCTACCTCTAGAATAAAATATCCCATCTGTGGTACACTGAGGTAAATGTAAAATCTCTTTAACTATTTTTCTAACTAACACATCAAGATCGTCTAAAAGATTAAAAGGGGGTTCTATTAAAAGAAGATTATAAAATAGCTTCGGTAAAATATATGTCTGTAAAATTAATATTTTTGGGGCCGGTTTTAATGGGGCCTTAATTAAATTCTCACTCCAATCTTTCAATTTTTCTTTAAGTACCGGTCCCCCTACACCTATCCAGGGATCTATTCTAGCTCCTAAATATTTTTCAAAATCCCCTGGTTGAACATATTCAATCTCCTCTGACCCTATCTGCCAATTATCCTTAAGATTAACTACATAGGTTTTATGTTTAGTTAAAATATGAAAGCCTTTCGTTTTCTTCACATTAACAGAGAGATTAGTATTTTTACAAAACTCCTCTAAGATACCCAAATTTTTAATCATTCCTTTATATGAGCTACTTAAAATTGCCACATCATCGGCAAAAGCCAATGACGTGACACCATTGCCCTTAACATAAAAACCACTTCCTTCTACTTCTAATCTAGTTAAAAGGGGATCCATAGCAATATTAAACAAAATTGGGGACAACGGGTCACCCTGCTTGACCCCCCTCCTAATTAAAATAGACTCAGTAACTTCATCACCCACCCATACCCTAGTTGTGCAATTATCATAAAGGTCCCTAATAATATCTATAAAATGTTCATCTATACCAAATCTTCTCAACCCGGCTATTATATGTCCGTGTCCCACAGAATCAAAAGCTTTAGCCAGATCTACGAACACTATTGCAATTTCATTCCCATTTCGTTTAGCCCCTTTAATCAAATTATCTAATATAGCAATATTTTCCTCACACCCAGGGGCAGATATAAACCCTTTTTGTCTACTACATATCTTAACTGTTTCCACCAGTCTTTTTGCTAATATTTTGGTATAGATTCTAATCCAAACTGACCCAATTGTCAATGGTCTCCAAGATGTTAACTTCTTCATTTCCTCCTCATCTTGTGTCTTTGGTATTAAAATCGTTCTATTTTTCTTAAATTCATCTGGTACCTGTCTATTTAGAAACCATATATTAAAATTTTTTGTAAGTATTAAGGAGTCTAAATTAAAAATATCCCACAAATTGCTCACTTTTACTTTATCTGGGCCAGGAGCACTATCTTTTCTTATTTCTCTTAAAGCTATTCTAATCTCATCCACAGAGATCGGACTCATTAATATATCATTATCCGCATTCTCTGTGGATGATGGCCACCCTATCATATTACCATGTCCAATTGTTCCCAAAATATTCACATAGTATTCCTCAATTTCTTTCATAGGGATAGCACACTTAGCCTTATCTGGCTCTCCCATTATAATGCGAGTCAATCTTCTTCTATCCTGATCAAATAATTGTTGATAGAATTTATACTTAGCTTTCTTTGTAGCATATCTCCTAATTGCATTAAATTGCTTCCTTCTCCCCTCCTTTCTCATCTTCCCTTTTCCTTTATTCCTCAACTCTATTTGACTTTCATTTCTAGGGTCCTTTCCCTCTACTAATGAATAACATAATTTTTCCAACATTGCCCATCCGAGAGCTTTTGTTAAATCCTCCTTTAATAATCCTTCAATTTCCCCTAAACTATTTATTATTTCTCTTCCCTCCCTACTTTGTTTTCCCCGTTTACATATTTTCTCCACTAAATCCACTTCTGGATGTCCTTTTAGTAGGAAAATCCTCTCTCTTGGGGGCGGAATTTCTAATATATTTACTCTAATGTCCTCTACCTCAGTCACTTCCTCCCTATCTCCTGTTACCACTAACTTCTCTTTGCTAATTCTCGTCTTTTATCTGATATTTGTTTATTCGTTTTGGTCCTCATCTCGCTCTCAATACATTTATTTATATTCCTTTTCCCAATATATTTCCTTTCCAACTGTATAAGCTGCGCAACCTCATCTTTGGTCCATATACGAGATCTAGTCGATCCCTCTTTGATCTTACTTTTAGCAGCCATATCTTCTTTTCTTTGCTCATTCCTCACAGCAGGGTGTCTATGTCTACAGTGTTGGCTCAATCCAGATCTAGTATGAAAACCAAGCCCACAGACCGAGCACGTATGGCTCTTCATTGGGGTATCCTCCTTCTTGGGTATGCACTTGGGGTAGTGGCAAGCTATATTATGATATTGAGAAGATTTTCCACATTTACTACATACAACTCGTATGGCTTTACTTTTATGAACCACATTAATGTGTTTGGCCCATTTACCAAATGTTGGTAATATCTGGGGACATATTGGACAATTAAAACTATCAACGGGATACTCTAAATAAAAAACCCCATCCTTCCACGAACTACTTTCTAATATATTTATATTACTACCAGTACTGTTAAGATCCTTATTACGATCCCTATTAAAATCAGTACTTGGTCTAAAACTATTTAATAAACTAGACCCATTAACTAAATGAGCATTAAGATATCCCGATTCACTAACATATGGATCATCAAATGTACTTAAATACTTAAAATCTGGATTAAAACTTTCCATAGTTAAGTCATTAAAAGTGTCCCTTGTAAAAACCATCGGTAAGATAGATAAAATCTCCTCACCATGATCATCACAAACAGTCTCCTCTACCTCCTCTCCATGCTCCACTGGGAGGACTTGATTCTCACTCTCATGCTCATGAGACTTCATTATAGTCCACACCATTTTATCCATTGGTCCAGCGACCCTAATCACACCCCTAATATATTTAACACTGTCAGCCGGGGCATCAAAGCCAACAGCGGGGGCGTTATTAACCCGGTCCAGCGCCAATCCGGTATAAAAATATAAATTACTTTTTTCCATAGCTAAAAGATTTACCCTTCTCAGGGGGAAACTAACCCTTTCCAGGGGGAAACTAACCCGTACCTGGGGGAAACTTACCCTTTCCAGGGGGAAACTAACCCATACCTGGGGGAAACTTACCCTTTCCAGGGGGAAACTAACCCGTGCCTGGGGGAGACTACCCTTACCAGGGGGAGTCAACCCGTACCTGGGGGAGGCTACCCTTACCAGGGGGGCATCCATGTGGCACCATATGGGGCTGCCCAACCCCGTCCCACACCCCACTGAATGTGGGATATGGGTTCGTCCTCCGCAATCCGCCTGGCTATCCAAGCCAGTTACCGACTCTCACCACGAGGAGGTAGCGGTTGGACTTGCAATCCAGAGGCTTTCCTCGAAGAGGGGTCCCAAACAGCATAATGTCGAGCTCTAACGGGCGTGTGAGAAAAGGCTCAGATCTTGGTAGGGGTTGCCCCTATTGACCGGGCTCACGCCCACCCCCACCTCACCGATAACCCATTCTCTCACTACCCTCAGGCAATGTTTCCGTCCAAGCCCGACAGCTGAGAGGGTCCAGAGACGCATGGAGAGCCATTAAGAGAGCCAAAGCCTCCCTTCTCCTTGTCCCCAACTGCCCCCTCATGAGACGCCCCCAACTTCCCCCCCTAGGACCCCACCCCCTACCTGTCCCCTGACAAACCCCTGGGACTCCCATGCCTATCCAATTGCTGCCTGTCCCCTGACTGCCCCCCCGAACCCCTGACCCATCTAACCCCCCCTTCTCCCTGCCCCTGATAGCCCCCCCGAACCTCCGCCCCATCCAACCCCCCCTGCTCCCTGTCCCTTGACTGCCCCCCGGAACCCTCTACCCCTTCTCCAACCCCCCAGCCCCCTTACCGTGCCACTCAGACCAGCATATCTGGCTTCGCGCAGCGCCAGACACGCTGCTGCATACATGCTGCGTGCTCCCCTGCGGAGCCCCAGCTCCCCCGCCCCAGCACCTGCCTTCCAGATTTGAACACCTCAAAATTCAGGAGTGCTCAAGCTCAGTTTGGGCAGCTGTTACTTCATTTCTCCCAAATCAAATATACTGATCCACTGTAACTTGCTGTAGAAAAAGTAGGATAAAATTGAGCAAGAAATGCTTCCCAGTGGTTATTAGGACTGGAATTGCTATTTTCAACAGCCATTGCCTTTTTGTTTGTTTGTTTAAAAGGAAGACAGTGATATTGCATTGGCAAATTCCCCATAGAAAGAAAGAGTGGAACAAAAGAATAATAAAGGCACCTCAACTTTTCCTCATTGATGGAGGACAGTCTTATAATATGCATCCAGATATCCTCCCATCACACAAGCTGAAAATTGTTCCACTTTACTGCAGTTCTGTAACCATATGGGAACCAATCCTGTCTGTGTTCTGTGCACATCTAAAATTCCTGCTGAATGACCTGCCCTGGGAGCGAGTTACCAGTGACCCAGGGCGGCGGCGGAAGGAGGGTGCAGGTGGGGGGGACGAGGGGGGGAGAACCCAGGGCTGGGGCAGCAGGGGGGTGCGGTAGGGTTACCATACGTCCGGTTTTTCCCGGACATGTCCGGCTTTTCGGCAATCAAACCCCCGTCCGGGGGGAATTGCCAAAAAGCCGAACATGTCCGGGAAAAATGCCGGCCGGGCACTTCCCCTCCCGCGGCTGCTCTGCTCCTCCCCTGACTCTTCGGCTCTGTTTAAGAGCTGAGCTGCCCGAGCGCTATGGGCTTCAGGCAGCCCCCATGCCTCCGGACCCTGCGCCGCCGGCCGGGCACTTCCCCTCCTGGGCTCCGGCGGCGCAGGGTCCGGAGGCATGGGGGCTGCCCGAAGCCCGTAGCGCTCGGGCAGCTCGGCTCTTAAACAGAGCCGAAGAGTCAGGGGAGGAGCAGAGCCTCCGGCCGCGGCGGCTCTGCTCCTCCCCTGACTCTTCGGCTCTGTTTAAGAGCCGAGCGCTACGGGCTTCGGGCAGCCCCCATGCCTCCGGAGCCCGGGAGGGGAAGTGCCCGGCCGGGGGCGCAGGGTCCAGAGGCATGGGGGCTGCCCGAAGCCCGAGCGCTACCGGCTTCACGGTTTGCCGGGCAGCCTCCAGACCCTGGGCTCCGCTGCGCTGGGGAAGCGCCGGCCGGGGGCGCAGGGTCTGGGGGCTGCCCGGCAAACCGTGAAGCCGGTAGCGCTCGGGCAGCCCTTTTCGCGTGGCTGGGAGTGGGAGGGAGGAGGGGGCAGAGTTAGGGCGGGGTTGGGGCGGGGCTGGGGTGGGAAATGGGCGGGGCCAGGGCCCCGTGGAGGGTCCTCTTTTTTTATTTGTTAGATATGGTAACCCTAGGGTGCGGCAAGGAGCCCAGGGCTGGGACGGGGGGCAGCCAAAATTTTTTTTGCTTGGGGCGGCAAAAAACCTAGAGCTGGCCCTGGGCAGCAGGCGGGGCCGGGGAAGGGACCTGGCCCCAAACATTGGGGGAGCCTGGTGCCTGTGCCCTGAATATTGCTGGAGCACGGCACCAGGGGCCCATATAACTCGCCGCCCCTACAAGTCTGGACACGAGCTGGGAGCCTTGCGGTGTAGACTTACCCTTACAGTCTAACCTCACCCTAATGCAGACTGCGGCAGGGTTTAGCTTGCAAGAGCTATCATAAAGCCCATCTGACTGCTTCTTCCACGCCCAAAATAAAGGCAGCTGTGCCCCGTGTTGAACTTTGTACAAACAGCCTGGCCTTGGCGAGTCAGGTGACTCTGAAAACCTAGAGTGAGTATTGTTGGGTATGGGAGAATCTAGAGCTGCTAATAATACCAGCAATAAGTAATACAGCAACCTGGGCCTAAGGGCCAGATATTCAAAAAAGCTTAACATACCGGGCACTGCTGAGCATGTTTGAAAATCTGGGCCTTACTCAGCTGCCTAAATGGGACCAAGCTCCATCCCCACACATTCAACAAAAGTTGGTAACCTAGTAGGGACAGGTCTTTAACAGTGAGACAACGTTGTCCTGGCAACTTTGACGATCCTTTAAATCAGTTACTCAGCCCAGGAAGTTACCTACTGACCACCATTGAAGGCTTTACTGTAATAATTAAGACCAAACTTCCCCCCCCGTAAAATGCAGATTCAGGGCTGAATCTGAACTGAACTGCAGGGTGTAAAATCCGTGAATAACCCAGAACATTTTAAACTGAAACATTTTAGGAATTTATGTCAAATTGCATCAGTCAGAAAAAACCATACAAACAAAAAGAAACTCAGAAAAAAAATGGAAACGGTTCATTTTGACATTTTCCACATGAAAATTTCAATTTTTCAAATCAAAATGACTTTTGGCTAAGAAACATCTTAGGCCCATCCAAAACCATTTTTTTCCTTCTGATTATTTGGTTCCATCAGTGAACTGAAGAATCAGGCAGTCATTCTCACTGCTCTAGTAATAATGCTGCTTTGCTGTTTTATAGCACTTTTCACCTGAGGCTCTCCAAACATTTAACAAATACTGGACTAAATCCTAAATGCTGGACTAGCATAACTAGAGACTTGTCTACATGATGGGGTAATGTGCTGTATGGGGGTGCACATTTTGAAGTGCACTAATGTTGCACATTGTACAGTGTTGCACGTTAATTGGTCAGTGTAGATCCTGCTGGTGCACGCTAAAGGTGCCTTGAGTGTGCTTTTCAGAAGTCACTATGTTAAAGCACACCAGCAGGGTCTACCTGGCTATAACGGTGTCAGGACTCACCACTGCGGCGCCTCCAGCTGGTTGCTCCAGGAATGAGCTCAGTCCAGCTCCAGAGCGCCCTCTGCGGATGGTGTCTTGCCCGTTGTCTGCTCTACTCCGCTGTTTCGGACTCGCATTGCTCCCCTGCTTGGCAGTGTCCTCTTCAGGAGGCTGCCCTCCGGCAGTGCCCACTACTTTTTTCTCACCCCCCCTTCTGGGGGTCACGGCAGTCTTTTGGCTTGCAGCCGCCACAGGAGCCAACCACAACCCAAAGTCTAGCCCCTCACTTCCAGGGCAAGTTGCAGTCTGTATTGGCCATGCGCCTCCACGGCCAGGTGCAGTGCAAGGGGGGGACCCAAGCCCGCCTGCTACTCTGGGTCCCGACCCAAGGACCCTCTAGTAGCAGCCTCTCTCTGCCCTCCTTCTCTCCCCTTGTCTGCCTATCGTCCCTGGGCCACTTCCCCTTGGCCCTTGCACCTTCTTGGCCCTTTCTGGCAGGGGCCTGCAGCCTAGCAGGTAACAGGCCAGAGCTCACCCTCCATTCTCCTGAGCCTGTCCAGCACTGCTCTCTCTCAGGTACCATCCCTGGGAGCCAGTCCTCCTCCCTGGCTTGGCAGGGAGAGACTCCCCTCTGCTCTATTGGGCAGCGCCTTATATCTGGGCTGCCCCAGCAGCTGCCTCCTGTCTGGCTCCTAACAAGCCTTGCCCTAATTAGCTGCAGGTTTCCACGGCCTCCCTGGCTGCTTCTGCCCCATCCCCTGCTGGCGTGGGCCACCTGCACCCCTACACTGGCCCAGTGTGCAGCATGTCAGTGCGCTTCAGAAATCAGACTCCAGGGAGCGTATTACCCCCGGGTGGACAGGCCTTCAGAGAAGTGTTCCATTAGTTAGCTACTCCTCACAACCACCTTGTATGGCAGGGTAAATCTAAAATCCCCATTTTACAGATGCGGAATGTGAGGTACAAAGAGGTTAAGTAACTTGTCCCAGTGAAAAGCAGGGCTGGGAAGAGAAGCCAGGAGTCCAGGCTCTCAGTGCGTTAGCATGTGGCATGGGAAGCTCAAGCCGGCATTCAGTTCACATAACAGCGCTCTGTGCAGGTCTTTGTTTTGCTTTGCAATGAGAGTGGACATCTCAGCGGCTCACACCCAAGTAGGGTGACCAGACAGCAAATGTGAAAAATCAGGACGGGAGTGGGAGGGCTAATAGGAGCCTATATAAGAAAAAGACCCCAAAATCGGGACTGTCCCTATAAAATAGGGACGTCTGGTCACCCTACATTCAAGTGATGCTATAGAACCTGGAAGAGCAATTGAAGGCCTTGTCCATACCAGGCCACTGGTATAGCTGTACTGGTGTCAGACTGCACTCATGCAAATCGTGTCAACACACGGGGTTTGCACTGCTGGCTAAAAACCTATGCATTCATTTAGATCCATCCCAGCACGGCAATGCCTGTTAGGAGATGATAGATTAGTAGATTGTACAGAGCGAGGAGATACTGCTGCTGTTACCACTGGGTATCTCTGCTGTTGCTGCTGCATTAGCTACCTTTGCCTCTGAAATAAGGCACACAATGACTATCTAGAGAAATGGGAAGGGTTGTAAAGAGGTCATTAGTCAAGGAGGCCAGAGCTCATGGTCCAGTAATGGGCTTACTCTGCAACAAGGAAAATTCAAGTTTAATATTAAAGAGGAGTAATAGAATATCAGGGTTGGAAGGGACCTCAGGAGGTCATCTAGTCCAACCCCCTGCTCAAAGCAGGACCAATCCCCAACTAAATCATCCCAGCCAGGGCTTTGTCAAGCCTGACCTTAAAAACCTCTAAGGAAGGAGATTCCACCACTTCCCTAGGTAACCCATTCCAGTGCTTCACCACCCTCCTAGAGAAAAAGTTTTTCCTAATATCCAACCTAAACCTCCCCCACTGCAACTTGAGACCATTGCTCCTTGTTCTGTCATCTGGTATCACTGAGCTTCCTAACTATTAGAGAATGGACCAATCTTCTGAGGGAGGTATGAGGAATCACCGTTACTGGAGATATGACAGCTACAGTACCACAGATGGGCTTGGGATATAATGATGAAAATGATGAGCCTGATTCTTTAGTGCCTGCTGCCTTGTGCAGTCCTTTGTGCCTGTGCAAAGTGAGTATAGCGTTTATTAA
Source organism: Emys orbicularis (assembly GCF_028017835.1). Taxonomy (NCBI): domain Eukaryota; kingdom Metazoa; phylum Chordata; order Testudines; family Emydidae; genus Emys; species Emys orbicularis. The sequence continues at coordinate 140,496,634 of NC_088684.1, forward strand.
AATTTGCAGTACAGTGGGGTCTAGAGACCGCAACTGAGGTCAGGACCCCAGAGCAGTAGGTGCTGTTTATACACGTAGTGTGAGACAGTCCCTAAGTTATACTCCAAATGGACAAGACCGACAAAGGGTGGGCGAAAGCAAGTATCGTTATCCCCATTGTATAGATGGGGAGCTGAGGAACAGCGAGGTTAAAGTGACTTGCCCCATGTCGTATAGGGAAACTGTGGCAGAGCCAGGAATCTCCTGAGTCCCAGTCCAGTGCCTTAACCATAAGACCATCCCCTTCACTTCCATTGTACCACCCCTGAGACCGGAGCATTCTGATGTAGTAGCACTCTGCACGCAGGATGACCCAAGAGTTAGCCTGGGTGTTGTCCCAACCCCTTCAATCTGCACAGAACCTCTCACCCGGGCTTGAGGGTGCTTTCACGTCAGGCTAGCAGGCATAGCTGAGATTATAGGCTGCAGCTTGGGTGTTAGTTCAACCCAGGCTGGCAACCTGCCTACTTTGCAGTGAGAACTCAGGTTCATCCAGCCCAGGTGCTTAGTCTGCCAAGCCTATCCCTGCTCCATTTCAGCGACACTTGTACAGCATTGGAACAGAGACATGCCATCCAAGAAACCCTTTCCCTGTGCTGCAGTTGGCCAGAAGCGGATATACCTGCCTTCTGGTGTGGGGTGATGTCAGTAAGACCCACACGAGCATTACCATAGGAAGAACAGACAAGACAATACTATACAAATGAGGTCATAGAGTGACCCACTTCAATGCACCAATAAAAACCACAGGATGTCTTGCATGAAATCCGGCCCGGCACATGGGCCAGCACAGAACCATTGTGGATGCAGCCACATGGGTCTGGCTCGGGTAGATGTTTGTAGCGGGGACACTCCACTCACGCTAAACTACCCCAGGCTAACTCTGCAGTGAATACTTGTGCATAGACAGCACCTTTCGTTCCGCTTATTTGACATGTTATGGTAGCCTCCTGGATGACGCTTTTCATCAGAACGGAGCAGTCAGCCAAGAGCTCGCACTTGTCTGATTGCTGTGCGCGGGAGTGTGGCTTGTAGTACAACAGAGATGGAATGGTTTCAAGTTTGCCCAGTCCTGGTTTAACACGTTAGAAGCGGGTTGTGGTTTTGCAAAACAAACATTTGCAGAACGGCCTCTGCATTAGTGGTGCTGTGCTCTCCAGACAGCAACATTCAATTTAATGAAGTCAGATTTTCACTCCATCCAGCCCTCTTGCTGTGCATCATCCTCTAAAAATCCTAACCCGCTGTGTAGTTAACATCCCCTGTGTGGCATGAAGGGATGTGATCAGGGAATAGGAATGCCCCTGTAAATTAGCAGGTGTTTTGTTAGCATGTTCTGAGCCTTTCTCATGGGGCTTGAACAACAGGGATGTGTTAGCAACAGAGTTTTGAATAGTTCTAACTGCTGAGGTTCTGATCAGGAAACCCCCGTTTTGATCATGCTTGTTGAGGCTGTGGTCTCAGGGTGTGTCTACACTGCATCTCAGAGCCTGAGGCCTTGGCTACACTTGCCGATGTACAGCGCTGTGAGTTAAACCTGACTTCGTGCAGCTGAGTAGGGAAAGCGCTGCACTCTGTCCACACTGACAGCTGCCCAGCGCACTGTCGTGGCCACATTTGCGGCAATTGCAGTGCCATTGGGAGCGGTGCATTATGGGCAGCTATCCCACAGAGCACCTTTTCCCATTCTGGCGCCGTGGGTTGTGGGAAGGGGGCGTGGGTGCGGGGGATTCTGGGTCCTGTCCCAATGCCCCGTGATGCATCGCTTCGCATCCCAGAAATCCCTTTGTTTCCGTCCACCTTTGGCGCCATCTTTCAACGGTTTCAGAGTGCAGCGTGATCTGTCTGCGGGAAATGGAGTCCGAACTGCTGAGGCGTATGCTGACGAGTCTCGCCAGCACGTCACGTTTGGCTGTCGAACTATTCCTTAAGATCCAAAGTGACAGTGAGAGTGAGGGTGAGGAGTCCGACGATGCTATCGAGCCGCGTAACGCGTACGATACGAAATTGCTTGTGGCATTCACGGACATGCTCAGCACCGTGGAACGCCGCTTTTGGGCTCGGGAAACAAGCACTGAGTGGTGGGATCACATCGTCATGGAAGTCTGGGATGACGAGCAGTGGCTGCAGAACTTTCGGATGAGAAAAGCCACTTTCATGGGACTGTGTGAGGAGCTCGCCCCCACCCTGCGGCGCAAGGACACGAGATTGAGAGCTGCCCTGCCAGTGGAGAAGCGGGTGGCTATTGCAATCTGGAAGCTGGCAACTCCAGACAGCTACCGGTCGGTCGCAAACCAGTTTGGAGTGGGAAAGTCGACCGTTGGAATCGTGTTGATGCAAGTTTGCAAGGCCATTAATCGCATCCTACTCAGAAGAACCGTGACTCTGGGTAACGTGCAGGAAATAGTGGATGGCTTTGCACAAATGCGGTTCCCTAACTGTGGAGGGGCGATAGATGGGACGCACATTCCTATTCTGGCACCACCCCACCTAGGATCTGAGTACGTTAATCGGAAGGGGTATTTCTCTATGGTTCTCCAGGCGCTTGTGGATCACCGTGGGCGTTTCATTGACATTAACACAGGCTGGCCCGGAAAGGTGCATGACGCTCGCATCTTTCGGAACACTTGGCTGTTCAGGAAGATGCAGGCCGGGACTTTTTTCCCAGAGCAGAAGATCATGGTAGGGGAAGTTGAAATGCCCATTGTGATCCTTGGAGATCCCGCTTACCCGTTAATGCCGTGGCTCATGAAATCCTACACAGGGAGACTTGACAGCAGCAAGGAACGGTTCAACTACAGGCTGAGCCGGTGCCGAATGACTGTGGCGTGTGCCTTTGGCCGTTTAAAGGGCCGCTGGCGATCTCTGTATGGGAAGCTGGACTTGGCTGAAAACAGCATTCCCGCGGTTATATCTGCGTGCTGTGCCCTCCATAATATTTGTGAAGGGAAGGGTGAAAGCTTCACTCAGGCATGGACCTCCGAGGTTCAACACCTGGAGGCTGAATTTGCACAGCCAGAGAGCAGGGCTATTACAGGGGGCCAGCGCGGGGCTGCAAGGATTAGGGATGCCTTGAGGGAGCAATTTGAGGCTGAAAACCAGCAGTGATATCTGGTGCCCTGCACAGGAGTGAAGTGCAGTAGTTCCAATCTTTAGGAATCAGTGTCTGCTTAGCAGACAAGCAGACTTGCAGTGCCTGTTTATTTCCTGGGCTAAGGAGTCTTTTACTTTATGCAATAATAAAGAATGTTTTCAAAGCCAAAGAATCCATTTATTGAAAAGAAAAAAAAATTATTTATTGAAAAGAAACAAGGGGGTGGAGTGGGGAACAGTACAATCACAGATTTGCATATGTCCTGTCTGGTGTGCTGTGCAGTGAGTGCTGCACTTCAGGATAGCTATACTGCATGGTGATGGGGGTTGAGAGCAGAGGGTAAGGGTCGTGGTTTTCAGGGCTGGGTGGTGAAGATACTGGTGTTGGAGGCAGCGGGTGGCGTGAAGAACACGGAAGTTGGGGAAAGTGGGTTGGAGGTGACAGTGGGGCACAACGGAAAGAGTTTTGGGACAAGGGCTGTAGGGGGGGGGTGGCGTTTGTGGTACTGCTCCTCTTTCTGCATGGCTACCAGCTCCTGGATTGCATCTGCTTGGTGCTCCAGGATGCTTATGAGCCTATCAGTGCTTTGCTGCCGGTGCGCGGTGCTTTGCCGCCGGTGCGCTGCGTTTTCCTGGCGGATCCTGCTTTCTCTCTCCCTCCAGTCCTGTGCTTTCTCATTCTCTTTAATAGATTGCCGCATCACTTCTTGCAGCATGTCTTCTTTGCTTTTTCGCGGTCTCTTCCTGAGTCTTTGCAGTCTCTGAGCAGGCGATAAGAGGGACGGCTGAGGTCTCAAGGTTGATGCAGCTGTATAGGCAAAATGCAACATTTAACAGAGGCAGCATTGTTCATACCAGACAGAGTAATGATCCCCCCCACACTTAAGGAGTAGAAAACACACAGGGTCTACACAATAGCATAATTTTCCCGTCCGAAACAGAGCACACATATCCCACGGGAGCCTCACAATGGTGAGTAAGGGGGACTGATTGTTTCAGGGCTGCACTGTCCTCTGGGTTTCTGTGCCTTGGGGAGAGCCAACAGCTTCAGGGGGCACCTACACTGAACACTGTCCCAACATTTTCCACAGGAGTTCGTCCTGGATGATATCTCGCTGCTGAGGGTGACCTGGGAAGCAAGGGAGGGTATTCTACTGCAATGCGGCTTCCGCCCTGGCCCATATGCAGCTTGCCTGTGTGCAGCAATGGTCCCCCCTCCCCTCGCGGCACAGTGGCGCGGACATGTTAGCCTGGCTGGGACAAGGACCACGGCGGCTCTCCCGATAAACCTGCGCAAACGCATTGCACACGTTCTGGATGAGACATTCGAGGAGATTACCGAGGCCGATTACCGCGATGTGATAAACCACATCAATGCACTATTCCGCATCTAGGCATGCATGCTTAACCCTCCTCTCCCAAAGAGCCCGCACCGAAAAAATCCCTTCCCGAAAAAAAACCCTGCTTACCGGGATCCTGCTCTTCTGTTTGTCCTCCACCAAGTACCGGCCGCTGCGACTGGCTACCTTCCTCCTGGCTCGAGAAGAGCTCCTGGCTGCATGGCTGCAGGGATTCCGGGGTGTCTCCATCAGGCCCACCACCATCACTCCCGTTTTCCTCCTCCTCCTCCTCCTCCTCTTCCTCCTCCCCCCCCCCACACCGGCTCTGAAGTGTCCATGGTGGTGCTCGGAGTGGAGGTGGGGTTAACCCCAAGTATCGCATCCAGCTCTTTGTAGAATCGGCAGGTCGCGGGGGGAGCACCCGAGCGGCCGTTTGCATCGCGGGCTTTGCGGTAGGCACTCCGCAGCTCCTTCACTTTAATCCTGCACTGCAGGGGGTCCAGGTCATGGCCCCTTTCCATCATGTCCTTTGATACCTTCCCGAAGGTATCGTAATTCCTACGGCTGGAGCGCAGCTGGGACTGTACAGCTTCCTCCCCCCAAACACTGATGAGGTCCAGCAGCTCGCCATTGCTCCATGCTGGGGCTCGCTTGGCGCGTGGAGGCATGGTCACCTGGAAAGATTCGCTGATAGCACTCCACGCCACACCGGGCTGAGCAAACAGGAAGGGGATTTTTAAAATTCCCGGGGAATGTAAAGGGTCGGTCACATGGTTGGTTACCTGAGGCCAGGGCAGTAGAGTTTGAACTGATGACCAGAGTGGCTAGAACAGGCATTGTGGGATACTGCCGAATAATTCTGGAGGCCATTCACAGCGCATTGGGCGGCCACACTGGCGCCGCAGCGCTGCAGCAGCAGCGCTGCACTCGCTATTCCTCTCGGAGAGGTGGAGTACATGCAGCGCTGCAACCACGGAGATACAGCGCTGCAAATGCCTTGCCAGTGTGGACGGGGAGTGAGTTACAGCGCTGGGGGCGGCTTTACAGTGCTGCAACTCGCAAGTGTAGCCAAGGCCTGAGTCAATTGGCTTGGGCTGCAGGGCTAAAAGCGCAGGTGTAGACATTTGGACTCAGGCTGGAGCCAGGCTTCTGAGACTCGGCATTGCGGGTTTATCTTTGCACAGTAGATATACCGTAAAGGAGTCTGGAATTCAAATCCCATTGAAAGACTAACTCAGGTCCCTTCTGAAAAGCCTACCCTAAATCCAGATCCATATATTGGGGAACGTCCCATATCAACATATGCCCAGGAACAAGAACCCTGATTCTCTACTGCGTCACACCTGGAGGAGTTCTTTGCACTCATGCAAAGTGAGTGTGAAACATAATTGGACCGGTAGCATTGTGCAGCCACTCCACACAGGTGCATGTGACTAGATGAGTCGAAAGAGGCAGGCTTCTGTCTTGCAACGACAGAGTGGGCTCTTCTTCTGGAGGTGTTTTAATGGCAAAGTGGGGGAGCTGGGCTGTATTTAACCCTCACTGGCAGTCCCCTAAACTGCAACGCTCCCTAAAGGTGCTAGACTTAGGGATGCGTGGGGTGCTGCAGCACCCCCTGGCTTGAAGTGGTTTCCTCATATACAGGGTTTACAGTTTGGTTAGATGGCTCTCAGCACCCCCACTGTATAAATTGTTCCAGCGCCCCTGACACTCCCTGACCACAGAAGTAACCACGAAGCACTTTCAGAAGTCTGCACACAACTCATTTCTTTGGCTCAGACTTCCCTCAATAATTTCTCCACCAAAAGGTGCACCATCACAAGCCCACAGCACACACTTGCATGTGCACAACGCACACGCCCAACACACACACATGTATGCACATATAGACATAGGATGTGCCTGCTCACCACGTGCACAGATGGAAGCAAGCAGATAAACAGAAAACAAATCAAGCTGGAAAGGAAGAGAGAGAGTCATTATTATTTTTACTTGTAAACGGGAACTGCTCAGATGGTAGTGGGGACCATATAAGTAGATAGGTGGACAGAGCAACTGAGTAGCTCTGAAAAGGTGTGAAAGTCTTTAATCTTGCAGACATTAACCTCTTGGAACAGCCTGCTGTGGCCTTGGCCAATGTACCAGACTGGGCTTCAGTAGACCTAGGTTCTATCCCTGGTTTTGCTCCTTGGTGACCTGGGGTAAGTCACTTCACCCCAGTGTGCCTCAGTTTCCCCATTTGTAAAATAGGGATAACAATACTGACCTCCTTTCTAAAAGGCACTAGACGAGACGTAGATTTTATGATTACTGTTGCGTAAAGGGCAAGAACATTCATGCCAACAGGAAATGACTTTTGAAATGTGACTGATGATTCAGAGGGCCTGAGTCCTAGGTCACTCACAGCAGCTTTACTTTGTTGACGTCAGTGCACTTATTCCCCATTTATGCTGATGAGGAGAATCACACCCAGAGAGTCAAATGGCTACCACAAGCAGGGAACAGTAAAACAGAGTTGCACTGTATATTTACGGTATCGTCCATGCACATAACGACAATACAATCTGACCTGCGATGCTGAGAGTGTGATGCACAGCTATTTTGGTGCCCGAATGACTGTCCCACAGATGAAAATAAAAGGAACAGTGATACCTTTCCTCTTTAGGAAACAATCTCCCCGGATCGGTATTCAACATTGCTCTACCTCCTAGAGGGACCCATCAGGATCAGGGTCTCTTTGTGCCAGAAACCTCTTTACCATGCAATAAAAGACAGCCCAGACCCCGAAGAGTTTGCAATCTCACTGGCCTTTCAGATGTTACGTGTTGTGTGAGCTGTTCAAAAGGCAGATGGCACCTTTAGAAGTGTCACCCAGAATAAATAGTTTAAAATAGTGGCTCTAAACCTTTCCGGACTACTGTACCCCTTTCAGGAGTCTGATTTGTCTTGCGTACCCCCAAGTTTCACCTCACTTAAAAACTACTTGCTTATAAAATCAGACCTAAAAGTACAAAAAAGTGTCACAGCCACACTATTACTGAAAAAAAAATGGCTGACTTTCTCATTTTTATCATATAATTATAAAATAAATCAATTGGAATATAAATATTATACTTACATTTGAGTGTATGGTATAGAGAGCGATATAAACAAGTCGTTGTCTGTATGAAATTTTAGTTTGTACTGACTTCACTTGTGCTTTTATGTAGCCTGTTGTAAAACTAGGCAAATATCAAGATGAGTTCATGTATCCTAGGGAAGACCGCTGTGTATCTCCAGGGGTACGTGTACCTCTGGTTGAGAGCCACTGCTTTAAAACACATTTTGAAAGTTCCCCCATCACTGCTGTGTCTTTTTTTTGGACGGGTCTAAATGAAACAGTCCCATATAGAAGCTAATTATTCTCTTCTCTCATTTGTGAGACAGTAACTCCCACGCAGGAAAAAGGAAGCATATTTTGACAGATACTGCAGCCACTTCCTTTAAAAGCCTCTAGCCCGTTGGCTTTACGCAGGCAGAGGGGACAGATAGCTGCTTCTGATTGCCTCAGAGCAGTCGATTTTAGGTTTTACTTAACTCCGTCTGAAGAGACCCACTTTCCATGCTACGGTGGGCTTTCCCCTAATGGGACAGCCTTGAGAATCTCTACCTGGGAGCTCCTTTGAATCCCATGTCCCTCTGTCAGTATGTATCTGTCTTCCTCTCTCCAGCTCGTTCCAGGAGCGTGATGACCGGTGATCCCATGGCGGCCTGCAACTGGGCAGCCTCCCCCAACCTGCTGGAGCGGCCCCTGAAGATCGGCTGGCTGAAGAAGCAGCGCTCCATTGTCAAGAACTGGCAGCAGCGGTACTTTGTACTGAGGGGCCAGCAGCTGTGTTACTACAAGGACGAGGAAGATGCCAAGCCCCAGGTACAGTGAGCCAGCACTTTGTATCCTAGGTCTAGGAAGGGTCCTGAAGGGAGGCATAGGGGAGATGTTTTTTGGCAGGGAGGATGTAGCACAGAGGTAAGCCCCTGGATATCCTGCCCCCTGCCGTACTGATATTACTATTTATTATTACTTGTCTTTCCATAGCACTGAGGAGTCCCACTCATGGACCAAGACTCCATTGTAGTAGGCACTGTACGAACACAGAAGGGGTCCCTGCCCCAAGCCACTTACAAGCTACATATAAGAGTTTGGATACGTATAAGTGGTGGATACAGACAGACCAATGGTAACAATGAGACAGTTTTGGTCAGTGTAACAGGCAGTGGTCTCAGCACACCGGCGTGCTAACCGCTATCGAGTGTTTTCTAGGCCTTGTGGCAAAGGAGAGCTTTAAGGAGGGTTCGGAAAGGGCGGACGAGTTCATTTTGCAGCTGTTTAAGGGAAGCTTATCCCAGGTGTGAGGGGCAGGATGCGAGAAAGCACAAAGCTGCTTGTTTGAAAATGTAAGAAGTAGATGATAGAGGCTGGCACGGTGGGCTGATCCGAGGTGGGAGTCGACATTTTGATAGTGACTGAGAGATGATAGGAAGGGGTGTGGTGGTAGTGGTGATGGTGGGCCATGAAGGGCCTGGAAGTGAAGACAAGCAGCTTGTGTTTGAGGTGATAAAGAAGAGGGAGGCAGCGATGGCTGATGTTGTCCACGCAACAGACTAGGAGAATGATCTTTGCAGCAGCATTCTGAATGGATAGGAGAGAGTAGGGTGGCCAGATGTCCCGATTTTATAGGGACAGTCCCGATTTTGGGGTCTTTTTCTTATATAGGCTCCTATTCCCCCCCCCCCCCCATCCCAATTTTTCACACTTGCTGTCTGGTCACCCTCGGAGAGAGGCAAGATTGCATTTGTCAAGGCCAGTGAGAAGGACGGTGCAGTGACGGAGACGTGGCATGATGAGAGCTTGAACAAGAGTCTTAGTGGGGTGGATGGATAGGAAAGGCCATGTCTTAGAGACATGATGTGGGAAGAATTGGCAAGATTTAGACATAGCCTGCCGGGGAGGTTCTAGAGAGAGGTTGGAGTCGAAGCTGATGCCCAGGTTATGGTCCTGAGTACCGTAGGATGGTGGTGTTGTTCACAGTGATTGAGAAAGGAGATGGGGAAGATTAAGAACAGTTTTAGCCATGTTGCACTTGAGCTGACAGCTAGAGATCTGGGAAGAGAAAGCCTCTCTAATGTTGGGTTCCAGGTCCTGCCTTTGGATTGTTCTGCTCCAGAGTTTAAGTTCAGGCCAAGCCTTGATGTAGAACTCTGTTCTCTCTGGCTATGAAATGGGGAGTGGGGGCAGGACCTAAGTAGATATGCAGTGAGGCAGAATGAATTATGCAGCTTTGTAGGGAATGTATGGGGCCCATTTACAGAGCTTCCAGAGCTACTGGCACCCTGGGGTGGCCACCACCACAGCTGTGTGCCTGGTCACCCAAGCGGGCTGGAGGGAATAAGGTGAAGAATGAAAGGGCAAGAAATAGAGCTTCCAAAAAAACTCAGTGCAAAATGTAGTCTGAATTTTGCAGAGCAGGGATGACCCTTTGGGAAGGGGCTCCTTTGTGAATGTAATCTGGTGCATTCCAAGCAGGGCCGGCTCCAGGCACCAGCTTAACAAGCAGGTGCTTGGGGCGGCCAAGGGAGAGGGGTGGCATGTGCGGCAATTCGGGGGCGGCAGGTCCCTCACTCCCTCTAGGAGCGAAGGACCTGCCGCCGAACTGCCGACGCCGATCGCGGCTTTCCCCCCCCCCAATTGCCGCCGCCGGTCGCGATTGTGATCGCGGCTTTTTTTTTGCTTGGGGCGGCAGAAATGCTGGAGCTGGCCCTGATTCCAAGGCCAGGATATTTGCTCTTCACAAATATATTCTTTAGTAGATCTGACTTCTACTGATTTCTGTGGGCCCCAGCTCCCTAAGGGTTTATTGCCATAGTCACAAAATAGGAGGGAAGCTCAGAAGGCCTTTGTTCATGCCCTGCCACTTATCTAGCATCCCTTTCCACCTCCTCACCCTCCTCCCTCCCTGCCACATCATTTGCAACACAGCTGAACGCACAAGAGGTGTTAACAACAGCTAACATTTCAAACCACCTTTAAAAAGCCAAGGCCATGTTTGGACAGCTCACGATTCACTTGTTGGCCACATGCGGGGGTGGGGAGATTTCCTGCTGGTCCATTTAGGCTCAGCTCCCTTGACTTCAAAGGTTTCATCTGCTACTGCTGCTGGTATATAGGGGAACAGCTCCAGTGACTTAGATTTCAGAGTAGCAGCCGTGTTAGTCTGTATCCTCAAAAATAACAGGAGTACTTGTGGCACCTTAGAGACTAACAAATTTATTAGAGCATAAGCTTTCGTGGGCTACAAGATGTAATTTCACCCACAGCTGCAGGATCTTTCTTTTAAAGGAGCTGCCTGTCTCTTCCAAGCTGGGTCTCTGAACCTGCTTAAATCCCCTCTGAATGACACAAAAATGGAACATCACAAACTCCCAGGGTAGTAAAGCAGGTACATGGCCCTGCCTCCTTCTATAGCTCCATGTCTCCTTGCGGGAAGGAAGATTAATAATGCAGAGCAGTGGTGCCCAAACTTATTACACAGGAGGGCCTAAGCACAATCTCGAGTGGGCCAAACAGATTTTAAATCTTATTAAACTATGAATAGTCACCTATACTGATTTATATTTTAAAGTTCAGCTTGTTTTGTGTGTATTTAGATAGGTTGTTTCTATGTACAGTATTGTCTATTTACATACTTGTGTAAACTAAACTGATGTAAATATAATAACAAAACGCTAATGAATTGGCCATTAGTATAGTGTGTTGAAGCAGGCCACAGGTCTAATGAAATGCTATGATGGGCCATGTATGGCCTCCCGGCCATACATTGTCCCCCCCCCGCCCCCCCGCTGGAGAGGACCAGGCCCTCTCTGCATGGTACCCTGTCTTCCATCCCAATGGATATACTAGGTGTTTTTATCAGTCAGCTTTTAACATCCAGACTGCCTTTAACTCAGCTGCTGTCTCCAAAACATAAGCATAATCCCTGGTTTAATATGTTACACATCCCCATGATAATGGCTGATCCACATACAAGTAGAGCTGGTAAAAAAAAATTATATTTATATTTTGTGGAGGAAATTTAAAAAAAAAAATTTTTTTTCTTTTCCATTTTGGCAAGATGTCCTGCAATTTTTCTTGTTGTTTTTTAACTGACTTTTTTTGTTTCTGAAAACCATTTTTCACTCAACTAAAAACTAAGCATTTTTACCCCAAACTGATTTTTTTCATGGGTCCTCCTCCCCAAATCAAAACAAAAAAACACTCTGCTTTTTTGTAGGAAATGTCAATTAAAATTACATCAAAACCAAAAAATTGTGGAAAATGTAAAGCCATTTTTTTGTTGAAATTCCTTTGATGTCGACAAAATTCCTGTCAACTGTAGATATGCGTCTGCTACTGCTTCTAGCTAGAACATGGAGACTGGCAGAGCTACCCAGGGGACGTAGAGATCTACTCCCATTAATTTCAAAGGGAACTATGCATCCATATTTCTGTTGAGAACCTCAGCTTGCAGCAGTAGAAGTTCACTATTAATTATTATTATTATTATTGGTATTACCATAGCAACTTGGTTCATTCTTTTAGCACTGCCAAGATGCTGGGTGCAACCCCCACACGTGGCCTGAGCAAAGTGGGCTACATGAACATGTAATTAGCTAAAGCCCTCTCTGTTTCCATCCATGGCACCACCTCCTACTCCCCTCTGCAGCCCTATTCTGAGACATTGCTTGTGCTGACTCATGCAGTTATGTCTGCCAGCCTGGGTCCACATCCCTTTTTAGGTTGGACATGTGATCTGATGACGTGGAAGCAAGAGGCATAAGCCTGATGATCTTGGTGATACCGACTGATCTAACTGCTGTAGCCTTTATCGGAATGGAATGTAACCTGCTCAGTCAGTTTGAAAGTGGTGCTTCCCTAAAATCCACAGTGAGAGAATCCAGGCTAAAGAAGATGTTCCTCAAACCTTCTCACCTTGTGGCCAGCCAAAGGGATATTCTTCTTAAATAACTGGCTAGATGGTGGTACTGCTGAGAAGGATCTGGGGAATTACAATGGATCACAAATTGAATGAGAGTCAACAATGTGGTGCAGTTGCAAAAAAAAAAAAGGCTAACGTTAATCTGGGATATATTAACAGGAGTGTTGTATGTAAGACACAGAAGGTAATTGTCATGCTCTCCTAGGCACTGGCGAGACCTTAACTGGAGTAACGTGTCCATTTCTAGGCACCACACTTTAAGGAAGATGTGGACAAATCGGGGAGAGTCCAGAGGACAGCAACAAAAATGGTGAAGGTTTAAACCTGACCTATGAGGAAAAGTTAAAAAAAAAATGAGCCTGTTCAGTCTTGAGCAATAAGACTGAGGAGGGGACCTGTTAACAGTCTTCAAATATGTTTAGGGCTGTTACAAAGAGGATGGTGATCAATTGTTTTCCACATCCACCGCAGGTAGGGCAAGAAGTAATGGGCTTCATCTGAAGTAAGGGAGGTTTAGGTTAGATACTAGGGAAAACTTTCTAACTGTGAGGGTAGTTAAGATCTGGAACAGGCTTCTGAGGGAGGTTGTGGAATCCCCATCACTGGAGTTTTTTTAAGAACATGTTGCACAAACACCTGTCAGGGATGGTCTAGGTTTACTTGGTCCTGCCACAGTGCAGGCAGCTGGACCTGATGACTTCTGGAGGTCCCTTCCAGCCCGAAATTGCTATGATTCGATCCTTCATTACCAACGTGGTCCAAAGAGGAGGGTTTTATTTTTAAATGGCTGATTCAAGGCTATTGCTGTCTTTGTTTCTAGGGCTGCCTGTTTCTGCAGGGAAGCACTATCAAGGAGGCAGTCAGCAACCCAGAGGAAGCGGGGAAGTTTATCTTTGAAATCATCCCGGGTGAGCACCATGACACAACACAGAGCTCTCCCGTCTCCTTCTTGTCTCTCAAGGCTAGACATCCCATGCTTACGGCTTAATATGGTGCCCCAGCTGTAGATCCACCAAGCATGGGGGAGACTCATTGGGAGAGCTGCTTGAAAATTTTTTGATGGAACGGTTTTCTGTGAGAAAATGAAGTTTTGTTGACATCTAGATGTTTTCTGGAAACAATCGATTGTGGCAAAAATTTTGATGGGAAAAGTATCAAAATGAATGGTTTTGGCTTTCTCGGTAAAATGTTTTATTTCAGTGTTCTCATTTCATTTTACTTCCTGTTGAATTTTATATTGTCTATATAATAAGATTCCAGGATTGTCACTCTGTGTGCATTACTCTGAAGCCTAGAATGTCTGTTGACTCAGTGTGAAATAATGGAAACTGCTACCAACATGGTCGAGAGGTCTTTTTGTTCAGAATATCAACAGGTTCAACCATCACTGGGATTCGCAGTTTGTTACCTTCCAGTTTTTAAGTTCTCAGCCATTTGATATTACAAACTACACCCATGCGATAGCATAGGCTTTCAGCTGCTAACAGTCTAATATTATTTTCAATCTTATATTTTATTGATATATGTAATATTTTATATTATATTATGGTTCAACATTATCGAAACAAAATGCTTCCAAATCTAAATTTTTCAGAATTTCCATTTTGCGAGAAATTTCATAATTTTCAATTTGTTTTTGATTCAGAACAAAAACAAAATTTGAAATGTCAGGAAATGACAGACATTCCATTTTCCAGCCAGCTCTTCTCACTGTGGGTAGTACTCCAGTGTCCTGACAAGTGCCCAATTTGGGTCTAATTAAAAATGATTAATTTCAACTGGCCATGTGTTCTTCACTCAGTCTTAAACTGATAAAGAACTGCCACATTCCACTCCAGAATTGGCTGCTTTTCACTGGTGGCTAAGGGATTCCTGTACAGTATATATGGGGCCTGATTGTCCTCTTATTTACACAAGGGTAAACCAGGAGTATCTCCTCTAAAGTTGCTGGAATGACATTGTGTGTGTGTGTGTGTGTGTGGGAATAGAATCAGGCCCCAAATTTGTAAGTCACTCTGGAAAATACTTTGGGAGAAGGTACCAGGTAAATGCACCGAGCAGAGCGTTGAGAGAAAACAGAATAACTATTCATTCCGCCGCGATGTTCATTTTCTGTTAGTTCATTTCCTTGGTGGAAAGCTTTAGAGATGGAGAGATGGTGTAAACAACACGTCTCCCTGAGACACCACCTCATTTTACAGCTAGATCGAGATGAATGGGATAATGGGTTTTTTGGGCCCATAGCACTTAGCTAAGAAATCAATAAGGGCACGTGTCTTTGTTCCACCCCCAACTCCCTTTACGAGTAATTGTTTTTGCAGGGGTCTCGGGAGACCAGAATCGAACAGGACAAGACTCCTATGTACTGATGGCCAACTCCCAATCCGAGATGGATGAGTGGGTTAAGTCGATCCGAAGAGTGGTGGGATCTCCATCAGGAGGTAAAGGGGAGCTGAAATGGCCCTGGGGGTGGCTTTTCAATAACATCTTATGCTTCTATAGCATAGATTAGGGGTATGGAATGGCTGCCATATGAGGAGGGATTAATAAGACTGGGACTTTTCAGCTTGGAAGAGAGACAACTAAGGGAGGATATGATAGAGTCTATAAAATCATGACTGGTGTGGAGAAAGTAAATAAGGGAGTGTTATTTACTCTGTCTCATAAACACAAGAACTAGGGATTACCAAATGAAATTAATAGGCAGCAGGTTTAAAATGAACAAAAGGAAGTATTTTTTCCACACAGTGCACAGTCAACCTGTGGAACTCCTTGCCAGAGGATGTTGTGAAGGCCAAGACTAACAGGGTTCAAAAAAAGAATTAGATAAGTTCATGGAGGATAGGTCCATCAATGGCTATTCGCCAGGATGGGCAGGGATGGTGTCCCTAGTCTCTGCCAGAAGCTGGGAATGTATCACTTGATGATTACCTGTTCTGTGCATTCCTTCTGGGGCACCTGGCATTGGCCACTCTCAGAAGATGGAATACTGGGCTAGATGGACCTTTGGTCTGACCCAGTATGGCCATTCTTATGTTCTTAACTTTCACCCAAGGAAATCAAAGCGCTTTACATATGCTAATTAAACCTTTCAACATAGCTGCCATGTAGGTAAGTTGTTGTAATGGGAGCATGGAAGGGTTATGTGTGATTTATTTATATATTATTATTTATTTGTATTGTGCAAGTGCTGAGGATCCCTGCTCATGGATCAGGACCTCCTTGCGCCAGGCGCTGTACAAACAGAGGAAAAAGGTGGTCCCTGCCCCAAAGAGCTTGCATTTTAAGTAAATAGCAGCCCAAAAGTAAGTGGGGCACTATGGACCTGATCCAGTGTCCCTTGGAAAGAGACTCCCATTGACATCAGTAGGCGTCCAGCCCTAGACCAACTTCTAGCCAGAGCTATCAGTGAGTCAGTGGAAGAGCCAAGAATAGAACTCAGGAAATCCAGATACGGATTCCCTTGGTCTAACTGCTAGACCACACTGCCTCCCTTTGTCTCATAGCCATCTGGCCCATTCTCAGCAGAGTCACAAGGTTTGTCTTTGTAACTTGGGCACCCTGATCATCTCCCCTCCCCCTGCTGGGTGCAGGAGAGAGTTATAGCATCTGGCTCCCCACAGCCCAGCACCTTGTGCAGCTATTTATGCTTGTGCAAAGGGGGAGGAAGGGGAGACCAGCCAATTAGAAAGGGAGTGTTCTGTAAATTTGTCATTATTGTAGCTACACCCAGAGGCAATGGGAGTATCGACCTCATCCATCTATCTTAAGGATTTCCAGGAGTGCCCATCACTGTGGTATCTGACCATGACAGTGCTTTATAATACTAACTAGACATTAAAAAAAAAAAGTTAATATTTTGCTCATGATCTTACAGCATTATTGACACTCCCCGCAAGGGACATTGTAACAGCCCCGGGGTAAAGCCTACAACAGAGGAACCTTCTGTGGTGGGCTCAGACTGACGGGCTTTGCAATCAAGAATGATTCGTCTTCAGAATTAGTTGTAGTTCATATAGGAGTGAACTGAGTATTTTATATAAAAATATATGAGAGAGAGAGAGAGCATGGTCCAATGGACAGAGCACTGGATTAGACATGGGTTGTGTTTCTGACTGACCTGGACAATTCTCTCCACCTCTGTTTCCCCATTCCTCTTTTTGTCCATCTTGTATATTTAAGCTCTAAGCTCTTTGGGCAGGGATTGTCTCTCACTATGTGACTGTACAGCTCCTAGCACAACAGAGCCCTGATCTCAGTTGGGGCCTTTCAGTGCTACTGTGATTCAAATAATAACTATACCCAGATGAAGACCTGATGTTAGTGGTTGGCATTGATTAGAGCAGCTTTATTTCTAGCCAAGCCGCTCACTCTACTGTAGGTCAGGTTAATGTTTAAAAGCCAGTTTTTCTAAGTGCTCTAAACCCCCCTCTGATTGTTTGGAAAGTTGCAGTACCATCCGTGGTTCAAATCTAGGGTCATTTGAGCAAGGGATTTCCAAGATCAGCCCCCTAAAAAGTCACATGATCGCAAATAAAGACTCCACACCCGCTGCTCATTTACACCAAGGAATTGCGCTGGCAGGGTAAAGTGAGTGTAAAGGGGCCTCACTGTAAGTGAGAATCCAGGCCTCTTTTCAGTGATGTTGACCCATACCATGGTATAAATTAACTTGGGGGTTAATGGAGATATACCTATCTCATAGAGCTCGAAGGGGACCTTGAAAGGTCATTGAGTCCAGTCCCCTGCCTTCACTAGCAGGACCAATTTTTTGCCCCAGATCCCTAAATGGCCCCCTCAAGGATTGAACTCACAACCCTGGGTTTAGTAGGCCAATGCTCAAACCACTGAGCTATCCCTCCTTTCCCAAACAGCAGACTTGAGAATAGGACACAGACTGTTTTGTACATCTGCATGCCTTAGGCTTAGGTTGCATCCCCCTTGAAAGATGCCCCTGGTGACTCACATAGATAAGGCAGCTGTTTGTTAATTTGATCCACGTTAAAAAGCAGAGAGGCTGTGCCGAGTGAAATGAAACCTTTCAAAATGCCTCCGAGCCCCTTTACCAGCCTGACACCCAAGGAGCGTCTCTGAGCTGGCTGACATGCTAACAGTGTGTCAGACGGAATGACTGATATATAGAGCCATGTTGGTAGAGGGTTGGATTTTTATGATCCTCCAGGGTGAGGGCAGATAATGAGTTACTAAGAAAAAGAAACCATTTATACTTTTACTGAGTACAATGACAGGTTTATGTTCATTATTTAAAAGCAAAAGGGAGTCTTGTGTCAATGAAAAAAAACCACCATAAGGCAGGTGCTGACAAGTCTTGTGGTTTCAGACAGGAGTATTTATGAGCATAATGCTGATCTGCAAGAGATACACAGGGATTATTTCAGCCTTCTGAACAGGAGTTGAACACATTACGTGGTAAAATCTAGGAGGAGGCTGTGGGACCCTTTGTCATTAATATTTTGGAGCCACTTGGGTCTGGGGCATCTCTGCTGTCATCATGCCTAAAGCCCCGAGGATGAAGAGCTGGGATGAAGGCTGCTGCATTCCAGCCTTAGGGATGGTTTTCTGCTGGGAGTTCAAGAGGAAAAAGCCTTTGCTCCGGAGGAAAGGTACTGCCCTCTTTTTAAAAATATAGCTGACTGGCGGAGGACACATTAGGGATTAGGCTAGGGAAAGGCTCCCAGCCCAAACTCAGCTGGAGCTGCATTACGAGGCTGTTTTTCTTTTGCCATCTTAGTTTTAAGACCTCTGTTTTACTAGTGATCTCTCATCTCCGAATAAAAGAGTCAGTGAGGTCCAGCAGGGGACTGGAAACCAAGAATCCCTGAGCTCTAGCCTGGTTCTGACATTTGACTTGATGTTAGCAGCTTGCTCGACATGGAAGGGCCCAGTTTTTAGAACTGCTGAGCCGTTGACTTCACCTGGAGTTAACTCATAGGCATCTCCATGATGTGTGACAGTGGCAGGGAGATTGAAGAGACAGATCCCCAAAGTAACCCATATAATCTGGCTCTTAATTCACAGGTACCTTCACTCTGCGTGTTTGTCAGCGGCAGGGCTAATGAAGTGACATATCCCCAGCCCTCCGCATTTTTGCTATCCTATTGACATTTTTCATATTCACTCAGTCTGCCCCCAGCATTTTTCTTATATCCCCATCTTGGCTGTATTTCAGGCTTCTCATCTATAAAGCAGAGACAATACTACTTAATACAAGGGGGTTGTGGGGAAGGATTACTTAACATTTGTTTGGCACTTTGAAGATGTAAAGTATTAACACTCTTTGCAGGAAAGGGTTTAACACAGGCTAATTTAATGCATCGGAAGACGTTTTATTTTCCATCATTTCTTCAGTGATTTCTCTTAGATTTTCTCCTGATGTATCTGCCATCAAACACTCAGGAGGAATGTTTGTGATGTTTGTAACAAAGTGTTTGCCACTGGATATTTTAAGACAAAGATAAAGCAAACTTCTGCATGGGGTACCAATCTCCATATGCCATGGCATGTTAACCTTTCCAGCTGGTTGCTGTGCAGTGCTGAGGGATCTTATAAACCAGGGGTTCTCAAACTGGGGGTCAGGACCCCTGAGGGGGTCACAAGGTTATTACATGGGGGGGCATGAGCTTTCTGCTTATCTGAGGGCAGGGATTTCCTTTAAGGGAGTTTCAGTAGAAGTTTGCAACGAGCAGGCAGACAAAGCATAAGCTGAGCCACATATAAGCATCAAGACGACATCTCCATTGCACCCTTTGGTGTACTGCCTGAAGCCTCTTGCAGTGGCCACTGATACTAGGCTCGATGGACCATAGTTCTGGTCTGGTCTGGCAGTTTCTAAGTTTTGATGACACAGTGGGCCAGATTCTCAGCTGATGTAAATCAGCATAGCTCCATGAAAGTCAGTGGTGTTTGAGCTGAGGATCTGGCCCTTTATTTTCATCTAGCAACCAAACCTCTGTTCAGCTTTGAAAGAAGCTCCAGACAATGACAGTATTACAAGGGACCTGGGATAAATCCCACCGCTGCCTCTGGGCCTACCTCTATCCTTTATTAACAATACCCTTCTTCTATCTAGTGGTATTTGGCCAGCGCTTGGCTGAGACTGTGGCATATGAACAGAAATTCGGGCAGCACCTGGTCCCCATCTTGGTGGAGACATGCGCAGAGTTCATATGCGAGCACGGCATGAATGAGGAGGGCATCTTCCGACTGCCTGGCCAGGACAACCTGGTGAAGCAGCTGAGGGATGCATTTGACGCTGGGGAAAGGCCATCTTTTGACCGGTAATGTTTATATTTCCTGATCCCACCCAGCAAAGACCTTCAGGGTTCAGTCGGTCTATCTACTGCTTTTGTTAGCTGCAGGCCTGTGGAAATCACTGGCCTGGTTGATCTCTGTGGAGAAGCAGACAAGACCCTGCCCATTGTGCAAGAAAGATCATTCCCCCAATTAGAAAGGAGGGTTCAAAAAAAAAAAAAGATGGGGGTCAACTGAAAGTCAAAGCCTGGGCTGTGAGAGCAGGGTTGGAGGGATAACTGGGCAGACAACAATGCTCATTGTTTAGGAGAAGAATCCCAGGAAGTTACCGGGGCCCCCCTGTGGGGAAAGGCGCTGGACTGACCGAAATTCAGGTCCCCTCTTTACCTACAGAACATGCTCAGCAAACAGCTGCAGTGCAGATCTTTCCTGCAAACTCTGCCTTGACAACAACATGCCCCAATCCTGCCCGGAGGAACCACCTCTAGGGCAGAGTTTAGTCCTCATGCCCCATTCAGCCCTTGGCCCATCTGCTGAAACCACCGGTTACTGCTGACTGTAATGGGCGACTTGGGTGATGCAGACAAACGGCCACTAATGAGGAGTTTGGCTGAGACCCACAAACTCACTCCACAAATGTCCCCAAATGGGCTAAAGATGATAGGAACTTTCAGGCATGGCTGACCTTTCCTTTTAAATGTGGAAGGGCAGGTTAGCGAAGGATTCCAAGGAGGTGTTACCTATCAGCAATCACACTTTGCTTTCAAAAGGAGACCATCATGTAATACTTGATCAAATTTTGGTTGTTGAGCTCTTTATGGAGGGGGCTGGATGGTGTGTAGGGGCCTCTGATGTGCAGGAGGTAGACTAGATAGGATGGTCCTTTCTGGCATTAATCTCTATGATTTTGTCATTTTTCAAACTGGGATTAACAGCAAATGCAGAGCTGAGGAACTGAATGTTGTAATGAGGAGCCAGCTTAACAATTCATTCTCCCACCTGCCAAAATACAGATAGGAAACAAGGCCCCAAAGTGAGGGAATACAGCATTAATGGCATTTTCTCTCATCTGCCTTTGCCGTCAGACATTAAAGGGATATGCTTGGGTGGGGTGGAAGTGAACTGGGGATTGTCATTAGGTTCAGTGGAGAAGATTAGTGTTGGTCCTGCTTTGAGCAGGGGGTTGGACTAGATGACCTCCTGAGGTCTCTTCCAACCCTGATCTTCTATGATTCTATAATTCTGGGTGGGTCTTATTTCATTCATCCTAAATCTTTAAGGATCCTATTTGCACCCCCCACCCCCAGTTGCTTTTCCCACTGATTCTTTCCTACTTCCGGGTATATCCCACCACTGGCTTTCCCTTTTCTATTGCATTGAACATAGGCTGCTTGTCCTCACTTTCAAGGCCCTTCAGAGTTAGCCCTTTCCCTTTGTAGCATCTTTTGTTCACGGTTGACCTGTCGACCCTTGCCTCTGATCTGCCCAGGATGTTAGCTTCCATTGGCGACTAGTTAAATTTGCTAACGATCACCACGGTGCTTTCTCCGATGCTGCCCCACATGCCTGGGAGTTGCTCCCTATACAGATCCATTAAGCTACCTCATTATCCGCCTTCAAATCCCTTCTTAAAACTCTCCTTTGCCCTGATGCCTATAAAAAAACTTGACAATGGCTAGGCTGTTCATGTGCAGAGACCATTGCCTACCATGCTGACCAATATCCTCTCACTATCTCCTTGTACTCCCCCATCTGTTGTCTCTTATCTTATATTTAGATTGTCAGCTCCTGGGGGCACAAACTGTCCTTTCATTTTGTGTGGGTACAACACCTAGGACAACGTGGTCCTTGTCCATAACAAAGGCTCTGAGGCACTACACTACAGCAATCCAGATAATAATAATAATGAATGACAAGGTGTAACATTTGGTCCTGCCTCAGCATGGGGGGCTGGACTAAATCACCTTTTGAGGTCCCTTCCAGTCCTAGGATTTACCCCATTTTGGGGGGGGGGGAAAAAACCTTTTTCATACTACTCTGTATTCCCCCCCCTCCAAACCATGCTCTGTTTCCTAACACAAGGCTAACACAGAGTTCAGATTCAAGACACTCTGCCAATCAATGCAATCACCAATAAAGGGCTTCATTCTATACCTCAGCTCCCCTCCCTCCATGTATGTGTTATTGGAGAAGTTCTTGTAATAGCATAAACTGCTACCTTCCCTCCCTGCACTCTGTAATACAGGCCTTGCAAAAAGAAAGGGGGGAGTAAAGTTTCTGGGACTCTCTTTATAAAGCTTCCGGATTTGACTCATTAGTTCCTAATTGAATCCCTTCCCCTCAGTGAGCTGTCCTGTCTCGTTATCTCTAAACCTTCTCACCTGCTTGGAGATGGGTTTAAACCCTTTGTGATTGCTTTGGATGAAGGATCTGGGTGCTCGGTGCCATATACACAAGGGCCTGATTCTCCAGGCCCTGAGCCTGGTGCAGTCACCCATGGCAGTGCAAAATGCTGCTGACTCAGAACGTGTGCCACAGGTATAAGCACTCCCATGAGGTGCAGGGCACTGGGGGATCAGACCTGGCTCAGGGATTCTGATCTTGGTCAGCTCCCAGCCCACTCACAATACTGGAAACAAGGAGGTGCAGGGCACAGATGAACCTGTCTCCCTCTCAGACATGCCAGTGCCCCTTTTTCTACAGGCACCGGCCAGATCTGGGGTTATTTACCTGACCTCTGCAGCATCGGCGCCTCCTTTGAGTCCTGCTCACATCAGTGGCAACATTCCCACTAGGACCAGGATTTAGGCTGAGCCTTTCCAAACTGACTGCTGATTTTGGGGAAGCTTAGCTTTGAGACCCCCTGAACCTGATTTCGGAGGGGCTGCTCCTGATGCCATCAAACAGCGTTGCAAGGGTTCAGGCCTTCTGAAAATCTAGCACTAGGTATCTTAAACTGAGCACCCAAAAAGAGAGCGGTGCCCCTAAATTAGAGACCATGGAAAGTTTTGATTAATCTCCTCGAGGTGCAGTACTGGGAAGTGAACCACTGTTTTTAGAGTCTTGCCCAACACTTTAACCACAAGCCTACCCTTCCTTTTCATTATTTTTCTTTATATAGAAAGGAAAATTCACATAAAGGCAGTTAGGTGAACCACAGGTCTTACACTTAGAATAATCCCTGTGCCGAGCTGACCTCTGAAAGTCACTGTGTCTGTTGTGTTTGAAACCTGGTCTCCCTGGGTCTTGCTTGTTGGAGCTGAACAGCTCTGGCTTTCTGAGCTTCTGAATCACAACCTGGCAAATCCTCTTGTTACAACCTGTGCTGGGTTTGCAGGAAGGTAAAGCCTTTTTGCAGAACAATGCTTTGCAATGGGTCACAGAAGAAAAACTTGGATTAGCCGTTGTTTTCTCGGTGCCCTGTAATGTTGGTTTTGTATCACAGGATTTGGGATAAACAGTATGTGAATTCCTAGGAATCACTGGATGGTAATAACACTTTGCACTTAAATTGAGAATCTTTAAGCTCTTTATAAACATCGGGAGTGATTTGGCTCCCCTGAACCAATGGGAAAACGCCGATTGACTTGAGTGGCAGAGGTCTTGGGCTTGGGCTTGTCTACACACAAAAGTCATACCGCTTTAGCTATACTGGTGTAATTAGAATGGTATCACCTGCATAATATGGACTCAGTTATATCTGTATAAAGTGCTTATACCAGGATAACTACTCCTGTATAGGCAAGGGAATTAGCAATACTGGCAGAAGGCACCTTTGTACTAGTATAACCGAATCCACCCTAGGGATTTCACCATTATAACATTAATGGTAAAAAAAAAAAAAAGCAACAACCCACACTACTAGTTCTATAGTATAAAATCTGTGTCTAGACCGACTCACAGCAGTCCTGGGAAGAGCCCCAGTCCTGCAAATACTTACGTACGTGCTTAACTTTTAGCATGTGAGCCGTCCACTGACTCATAGTAAAGCAGAGGGCCATGCTAGTTAAAAAATATCATACCGCTGACCAACAGAGTTATGCCAGCAACAGCCCTAGTGTTGACAGGATCAGGCGTTAGGTAGGTAGGTACAGAGGCAAGACACAGAGTGGTTAAGCACGTCTCAGGGTTCAGGTCAACAGACTCAGGCTCGTGGGGCTAACTCAAAACCAGCCATGGTAGACTTTGTGGCTTGAGCTGGCGCTCAGGCTCTGAAGGCTTGAAGCCCACCCTGCTCCCTAGGCTTAAGAGCCTGACCATGTACTCTGTTATTTTTAACACCATAGCATAAGCCCAAGTGTGGCGTCCCAGGCTCTGAGACGCGTGGCTGGGAGCTGCTGCTTGCTGTGTAGACACACCCACAGTGAGTCAGTGGCAGCAATGGAACCTGCTCTAAACCCCTGGTCTAGATGTTATTTGAGAAGGATGCGCTTGGCCACTAGTGGATTTGAAAAGAAGATCTAGAAAGCTCAGTATGAAGCGTATTGCCAGCCTGGGTGCAACAGCACACACGCACACCCAGTGCCATGTTTATAGGACTGCGCTGTCTGCAGCAATAGGAAATAAATTCCTCTACCCGTATGTGGGTCAGGACTCAAGAGAAAACAGGTGTTACCATTTCTCAGCTTCGATCTAGACTCTGCAAAGGTGTGTTGTCAAAATCTCAGGTCTTGGCGGTGAGTAGATGTCACAGTAAGGTCACCTACATCAGTGATCAAAGCAAAAGGACTAGAGTCTCCATACATCGCTCTCCTCTGTTTTTAGCAGAGCTGTGCTCCCCTCTGCCTCCTCTTACTTTAATCCCTGGGATGGATTGGGGAAGACCAGTTACTGGCTCTTTTGATATAACAACGACAGCAACAATTTGATAACTTCAGTCTCCTTTCCAAGTATCCATATATATATTTTTTTTTGCGTAGTCATCTTTGCCAGCACAGCACTGTGGCATGGTGCTTGTTAGCGAAGTGTTGATGCTGAGCAGGCAGATGAAGCTCATGATATTTTGTTTTGGTAGGGTCTACAAAAATTGTGGCTTTTACAGCATTTCTTAGTGAGTGAGTGGTAGGCTTTAAAGAAAAAACCCAACAACCTAAAAAATAAATGACCTGGTGGATTCTTGCCAGCAGATTATAACAGTTTAACAACTTCAAGGTAGGTCGAAACAGAGACCTAGCTTGACAGTGTCCTTTTTGACAGAATATAAACTATATGGTATGCAAAGCTGCAAACATCTGTCCTAGCAGAACATGTTCAGTAATTGCCGTTAACCTTAAAAACCCAGACAAGCTTTGCCAACTCTGAATGGAAAAGGCCTGCCAAATATGTGAGTGCTAGAAAATATTTGCGTGTTAAGTAAATGCATAAAAACACCTGTGACTCAAATGTAGGCTAGGAAAACACTACCCTGATTATGACTGCTGGGAAACCACCTATGTTATGGTAGAGCAGAAAGATCTGCCAAGCATTCACTTTTCTTCCACTGTCTCCTTTAGTCCAGTCTCAAAGCAGTGGGTGCTGCCTGGGGTTCTCTGCCTGGTGCCCCCACTGGTGGCCTGCTCCTACAATTTTGATTTGTCCACACTCTTTAGTTGTCCTCTGTTCCTTTGTGGCCCCTCTCCTCTCCTGAGGGGGAGGCTACTGTTGCTCAAAATAGGCACCTTTCCCGAACGCTCAATTCACACAACCATGATGAGCAAAACAGATATATGGTTCCCTAGCCAACAGCATCTGAGTCTCACTTGAGTGGATCCTTTTATTCCAATCTCGCCATTTGTTCTACAGCGATACAGATGTACATACGGTGGCCTCTTTGTTCAAACTCTACCTGAGGGAACTCCCGGAGCCCGTTGTACCGTGGTTGCAGTATGAGGACTTCCTCCTGTGTGGAATGCTTCTGAATGCTGATGAAATGAAGGTACCAATGACCATGCATTTATTCCACCCCCCTTAAAAAACACTTGTTGGAAATTGAAGTGCTTTATGAATCAAAAGCATCTACAATTCAGTGCTTAAATACAATGGTGATGGATGAGCTAGATAGATTAGATAAAGGGATGGGTATGGGACTAGATAGATAGAAAAGAAGAGACACAATTTGGGGCAGGGAATGTCTGCTACTCTGTGCAGTGCCTAGCATAATGGGGCCATATTTTTGGTTGGCCCTTAGAGCATTACTGTAGTAAATATAATTAATAACTACCCCTCTGGTGTAATTCGACCAAGTTTGGGGTTCACCGACTGCCATGGAGTTACACGGGGGACAAATTTGGTGCTTTACAGTCTCAAAAAAGTAGCTGAAAAGATACACTAGCATCCTGGCCAGTATTGGTGCCCTAGGGAAAAAGACTATTTGCTTTCTCCCCTTCACCCCTTCACTCAGCCACCCTGCTAGCCCCACCTTGTTGTTGTCACTTCCAGCAGAAGAGTGTCTGAGGGTGTGCTCAGTTGCACGCTAGAGGGGTTTGTGTGTGACTAACTGGGTTTTAAATCCAGAATGTGTCTTCCTGTCTGAACTGCTGTTAAAATAAGTAAACTTAGCTCCCCAATCTGGCCGCATGGGCTTACCTATCTTAAGGTTTAGCTGTCAGGGGTGTGCGAATCCTGAAAGCTGCCCCGTCTCTCATATTTCCTGTTTTAGCTGAGTCCCTGCAGTAAATGAAAAGTGTAAACAATTATCAGAGAAAGGAAGTGCAACATCCTGCATGCCTCGTATCACTCTGAGTCTAGAGGGTGGTCGGCAGGAGAGCTGATGGGGTGAGCAAGAAAGGAGATGGGGTAAATGAAGAGATTGAGAGAAGCAAAGGGCTGATGGGAACAATGGTTTGGGGAAATACGAGTGAGTCACTGGGGTCAGAACTTTCTTAGCAGCAGGAACAGAGCAGAGGGACTGTGGGTGACATGTCCAACAGACGACTTCAACCTTGCTTTCTCACATCCAACTAACCAGCCATTGTGTGTCACTACCTGTGGGAGTCTGAGGGGAGATCTATATATATAGAAGCTGAGAACCCATGGGTTTCTTTTAACATTCCAGTCACTCAGCCAAAAAAGTGGGAGCCGCGATCGGCCGAACCTGCAGATGCGGCAGGTAAACAAACTGGCCCAGCCCGCCAGGGGCTTTCCCTAAACAAGCGGCATCTCAAGTTTGGGAAACACTGCCATAATGGATCAGACCAATCGGTATTGTCTATCACACTAACGGGACTATGATAATGTGTGTGGATTCAGTTCCAAAGGCGAGCAAGCACTGAGAGGAGATACCACACCAGGATGTGCTTGGAGAAACTGGGCAAATTCACAGATGTTTTGGAATTCAGATAAGTTTATGAGCCTTTACAAACCAATTTTTAAATTGTGTTTAGGGTCATCAGGAGCTAGTGAAGCAGCTGTCCCTGCTTCCCCGAGTCAATTACAACCTCCTCAGTTATATCTGCAGGTATGTACTCTTTCATCATGTACAAACAGCCCAATTTTCATCATAGTGTGTGAGAAGTTAGGTCCAGATCTGGGGATCTTGAGGATCTAGGCTTTAGTCTCTAAAGGTGAAACTGACACTTGTGCAGAGAGCAAACACTAGACTGCCTTAGGCTCCACTCAGGTGCCCCTTAAAACTTCAGGGGACTAACCTCTTTTGTGAGCCCCCTGCACAAGGTTGAATTTCTCTGTAACTGGACAGATGAGCTGAAGAGATTTGAACAAAATTGTCTACCAGTAAATCCCAAACCATGCAAAACTCACCTGCTTTGGGTTTTTTCTTTTCGTTCTTTTCTTTCTTTTGCAGACTTGAAATTCAGCTCAGGTGCAAAAAGATGGGCTCTCACCAACCTCCTGGATCCAAATGCCCCAGGACACTGGGAGAGTCTGAAATCTGAACATGAATCTGAATCAAAACATTGCAAAGGCCTGAACCAAAATCTCAGATCTGGACACTCCCAAACTTTGGGTGGTTTCTTACCTGGGTCTGGATTTTCTGGCCTTTTTGTGCTTTGAGTAAACATGAGCCAGTTTATAGATTCTCATAAAAAACTACCTGACACATGGTTTCAATTAGTTTTAATGAGAAATCTGTTAAAAATTCAGGGGTTGTCACAAATTTTGCTTGGCCGAAAACTGAGAGGGAAACTCTGTGGGTTAAATCTAGCCCTGGCGAACGGAGACATAATTTTATGCTGGATGCAGTAATTTGTGGGTGAAATTCTTTGGCCACTGTTATAGAGGACGCCAGAATAGATGATCCACAGAACAGGTGATCAAAATGCCCCCTTCTCACTTTAAAACCTATGAATTTACTGACCACAATGAGCTCAATTTGGCCTTGTATGTACACTCCCATGTGTAGCACATTGAATCCACAAGAGTCAGAAGCAAGGACAATATTTAGCCAAACGCTTGCATAGTGAAACTGTTGAGTTTCGCCCCAGCCCAGCCCTGCTTGCTGTCTTATTTTCCTTTGGCAACATCATTAAGGATCAAACCAATCTTTGTTTCTTTTTGTTTTTTGGGGGACACAACTCTTTTACCACTTGACAGATTTGGCTTCTGTAGAGATGCCTAAAAGACAAAGCCTCAGTGTGCTCTGAAATAATAAGGGGCCTGTATCTATGTTTCTGTCCCTGGGGCCTGGAGCAAGTGCTGTGTGGATTATTAGGCTTTTATAACACCTTTAACAGATTTATCTTCAGACTGTTTGTTTTCCAACGTGGAATTTTTCCCCTTGGATTCCGGCAGGTTCCTACATGAAATACAGCTGAACTCCAGCGTCAACAAGATGAGTGTGGATAACCTGGCAACAGTGATTGGAGTGAATCTCATCAGGCCGAAGATAGAGGACCCTGCAGTTATTATGAGAGGTAACATGGAATCCTGTAACACCATTAACTTAGGCAGCCCTTGCAGTATTCAAGTGATCACTGTATCCGAAGGATTAAAACAATGAACTTCCTAAGTCAGACAC
Source organism: Emys orbicularis (assembly GCF_028017835.1). NCBI lineage: Eukaryota > Metazoa > Chordata > Testudines > Emydidae > Emys > Emys orbicularis. The sequence continues at coordinate 140,525,343 of NC_088684.1, forward strand.
AGTATAGAAGCCTAAATGCCATCTTGCCTGGACAGAAAACATTCTACCTGGTATCTTAGCACAACGGCAGGTCAATCAGGCAACAAATGGCCCTACAATAATAATACCCAGCCCTTGTATTGTGCATTCCATTCATACAAGGGTGGGTAGGGTAGAGATAGCTCAGTGGTTTGAGCATTGGCCTGCTAAACGCAGGGTTGTGAGCTCAATCCTTGAGGGGACCATTTAGGGATCTGGGACAAAAATCTGTATGGGGTTTGGTCCTGCTTTGAGCAGGGGGTTGGACTACATGACCTCCTGAGGTCCCTTCCAACCCTGATATTCTGTGATTCTGTAAGCAAGGTTCTAGGTCTCAGAAAGATGTGGAATTCTTTCATACCTTTGCAACCACACAGGGAACTCTGGAAAATAGTCATTCAAGATGATCCAGATATTTTGACCTCTCCACTGAACTTTGTGGCCAAGGGGCAAATGCACCAGAACTAATAGGGAAATGCTTTGGGTGTGTAAGATTTGCTCACTCCATAGAGCTAAGAAACGGTGACCACTGAAAGTGAAGCTTAAGTCCCACTATTTTTACAGGGAAGAATTTCACACAAAACCCAAATTCCACTCTCTTTTTAATAATGTGCAGTGAATGCTAGGAAGGAAAGAATTTAGGGTTGAGTGCCTGACTTAAAATAATGGTATGAATGAGTTCTCCCTGCACGCTGTAGAACGTGGCTCTTTTCTATTTCAGGCACCCCCCAGATCCAGAGAGTGATGACTGTGATGATAAGTGACCATGCCAAGCTCTTCCCCGTGTCAAAAGATGAACCCCCTTCTCCACCCGCCCAAAGGAACGATTCCAAGAAGATCCAAGTGCCGCGCAGTTCCGTGGGCTGGGATGCTGCAGAAGATCCACCAGCGTCCAAGGCAAACACTGTAACCCACGGCCAAACGGTAAGACTTGATCCTGTGAGATAATAATAATTCCCAGCTCTTTTAGAGCACGTTTCAACCATGGGATCTCAAAGTGCTTTACAGGGGAAGTCAGTATTATTATCCCCATTGCACGGGTGGGGAAATTGGGGCACAGAGAGGTGAAGTGACTTGCCAATGGTCACCCAGTAGGCCAGTGGCGGAGCCATGAAAAGATCCAGGTTTCTGAGGCACAGTCCAGTGTTCTATCACTAGGGAACACTGCCTCTAGGGATGGGAAAGATTTACTAAGTAGTGCTGGTCAAAAAAAAGGGGGGGGGGAAATAAAGAAAATTATTGCACTTTTCCCATTTTTTAAATAAAATTCAAATTTTGATGACAAATATTCTATACATTTCAAAAATTCAAAATATTTTACCAGTCTAGAGCTGGGTGTTTTAAAAAAGGGGGCGGAGGAAGAATTATTCTTGATTTTTTTTCTGGTTTTCTTTGTCATCAAAATGTGAAATTTTGACAACTTACAAATGTTTAAGCAACTCAGGTGTCCTACCAGGATTGTTTCATGCAACATATGTATTGTTAATAACGCAAGTGAGGACATTTTTTCCACATATGATATTTTGATTACTCTTTATATTAAGGTACAAATGATAACTAGTTAATAAATGGTAAGTAAATGATTAGTGGACATTTTAATAAATGGTTAATCTGTTGTTATGGTTTGTTATAGGATCAAACAGGCCAAGAGTTTACTAATAACCATCTATAATCCCATCATACTGATGAGCTTACAGGAAATACTACTCATCCCTGTAATATGACTATAACTACATCTAGTTGGAAAATGGGTTTCTTTTAGATGAAAAATTTAGACTTTTAATTGAAAAATTGAAAACCAAAACGTTTTCAGCAAAAAATAAAAAGTTACCTTTTCAGATGAAAATTTTTTGGTTTTTGGCTGAAAAACTAAAAAAATTAGTTTTCGTTTTTTTATAAGAAGTCAAAATTGTCCCTTGAAAGCAGACGCTTTCCACAGAAATTTTAATTCAGTGGAAAACCCACTTTTCCAGAGAAAATCCTTTGATGGACATTTTTTTTACCAGCCTGTGACAGACCCAGACCAGTGGGGTACTGCAGTCTGGTAGAGGGCAAATATACTGGTCACTGGATGAGTAGTTTTCTGTTCCCTGAGTGACCAGAGCAGGGGCTGCACTAGAGTAATCAGGAACCTGTGCTAGAACCAGTTAAGGCAGGCAGGCTAATTAGGACACCTGGAGCCAATTAAGAAGAAGCTGCTAGAATCAATTAAGGCAGGCTAATCAGGGAACCTGGGTTTTAAAAGGAGCTTACTTCAGTTTGTGGTGCGAGTGTGAGGAGCTGGGAGCAAGAGGCGCAAGGAGCTGAGAGTGAGAGGGTGTGCTGCTGGAGGACTGAAGAGCACAAGCGTTATCAGACACCAGGAGGAATGTCCTGTGGTGAGAATAAGGAAGGTGTTTGGAGGAGGCCATGGGGAAGTAGCCCAGGGAGTTGTAGCTGTCATGCAGCTGTTACAGGAGGCACTATAGACAGCTGCAGTCCACAGGGCCCTGGGCTGGAACCCGGAGTAGAGGGCAGGCCCAGGTTCCCCCCAAACCTCCCAATTGACCTGGACCGTGGGTTTTTCCAGAGGGGAAACCCACATGGTGAATCTCTGAGGCAAGAAAATCCGCCAATAAGCGCAGTACCCACCAAGATAGAGGAGGAACTTCGTCACACTGGTGTCAGGGGTGGGATCTTGGGGTGCACAGCACGGCGGAAGGAGGGTGATTTAGAAAAAACAACAACAACAAAACAAAAAAATAGGGAGAGGGTTTATTTTTTTTCACCACAATGGATGACGTAGTGCGGGCACTGATACAAGCTACGGCGGCCCAGCAGGAGGCTACCCGTGTCCAGGCAGCCGCCCAACAGGAGGCAGGGTGGCTGCAGCAAGAGACTAATTGCCTGTTGATGGACCAGGCTGCTCAAGACCGAGCTATGTTGCGGGAACTGGTAAACCAGGTAAAGTCCCTTACAGAGCTGAATTGCGGCCATGATGGGACGCGGCTCATACGGGCCAGCCATTGGCTGCAGAAAATGACATGGGAGGATGATGTAGAGGCATACCTTCTGGCCTTTGAGAGGACAGCCCTACGGGAGGCCTGGCCTCGAGATCAGTGGTCTGGCATCCTTGCCCCATTCCTGTGTGGGGAGGCCCAGAAGGCCTACCATGATCTGCCTGAAGAGGCTGCGGCAGACTACCCCCAGCTGAAAGCAGAGATCCTGGCCAGATCTGGGGTAATGACAGCAGTGCGGGCCCAGCAGTATCACGGTTGGAGGTACCGGGAAGACAAAATCCCGCGGTCCCAACTGTATGACCTCATCCATCTCGCACGAAAGTGGTTGCAAACAGAGTCCCGGAGTCCGGAAGAGATACTAGCGGTTCTGGTAATCGACCGATACATGAGGGGACTACCACCAGACCTTCGTGCCTGGGTAAGCCAGAACGAACCCTCCACCTATGACGAGGTTGTCGCCCTGGTAGAGAGGTGAAGGACAGCGAGGGAGCTGACCCGACAAGTTAAGGAAGAGGTACCCCGGGTTAAACTAGCAGCAGCAAGCCCTAAAGTTCGGGTGACTGGGCCACCAGGAGGGCCCAGGTGGAGAAAGAGAGAGGCTGAAGGCCCATCAGAGGCCACAAAGAGTCGGAGCACTGAGGGAGAAGAGGATCGTGATGTTAGACTGCCCAAACCAAGAGACCGGAGAACGCCTAGGGCTCCATACAGATGTTATGCCTGCGGGGAGTGGGGACACATAGCTGCACAGTGTCCCAATGCTGAGGAGCCTATGCAGTGTAACCTGGGGAACTGGGCAGATCCATGCTCCCTAATCCACCTTGTGGGGGTCTCACTAACCCAACATATGTATACCAGACCAGTGAAACTAAATGGGGTCGGGACCACGGCACTTGTTGATTCGGGGAGTGCTATCACGCTTATCTCAGGGAAGCTCGTGAAGCGTAGTCAGCTGCTGCAGGCTAAACGTACGGGGATAACATGTGTCCATGGGACAGTTAGTTACTACCCCACCATCCCAGTAAAAATCGAGATCCAAGGGAACACTACTGAGGTAGCAGCAGGTGTAGTCCCTAAATTCCCATACCTGGTGCTCATAGGGAGGGACTTCCCAGAGTTTGGAAACTTACTCCCAGTAGGGGGATTGGAGAAAGATGGGGACCCTAAAATTGGTGAGGCATCCACAGCAGACTGTCAACCCCCAATCTTCTCTGAAATATCCCCAGATTTGTTCTCCACTCCCAGACAAGGTAGAAAGACAAAAAGGGAAAGAAGGGCAGGTACGGCCTTGGGAACCCGAATACTGACCCAAAGCCAGAGGATCGCTCTTGTAGGTAGGCGGACCCGCGCAGCTGAAAAGGAGGCCACGCAGGAGGGAGAAGCACCTGAGTCTGACCCCCACCCTAATGCTTCTGAACCAGTAGAGGCAACAGAGACTGGGCCCCTAGATCTTGGGCAGATTAGCCCCGGGAGAGGAAATTTTGGACGGGACCAGGCAGAAGACCCAAAGTATGACAACATTAGGAAGGAGGTGACTGAAATAGATGGGGTCCCCGTGGAAGGGAAAACCCAGGGACCAGGACCCTACTTCATAATGAAAAAGGATCTCTTATACCGGGTTGCACCAGTACAAGGGCAGAAGGTACAGCAGATCCTAGTACCTCAAAAACACCGGAACGCTGTATTAAGTCTTGCTCATAGTCATCTTTTTGGGGGGCCTTTTGGGGTAGAGAAGACCCTGGCACAAGTCCTACGACGGTTCTTCTGGCCCGGAGTACATGAAGAAGTGCGGAGGTACTGTGCCTCCTGCCCGGAGTGTCAGCTGCACAGTCCCCGTCCCCACTTGAGGGCACCTTTAGTACCCCTTCCCATCATAGAGGTCCCCTTCGAGCGAATAGCCATGGACCTAGTGGGACCCCTGGAAAAGACGGCGTGGGGCCACCAATATATACTTGTTGTTTTGGACTATGCTACTCGCTACCCAGAAGCCGTCCCCCTGCGGAACACGGCCTCTAAAACTATAGCCAAAGAGCTGGTGGGGATCTTTGCCCAAATGGGGCTACCAAAGGAGATATTAACCGACCAAGGAACCCCATTTATGTTGAAGCTAATGAAGGACCTCTGTACGCTGCTCCATATACATACCCTGAGAACTTCGGTCTACCATCCGCAGACTGATGGGTTGGTAGAAAGGTTTAACCAAACCCTCAAGGCTATGATAAGGAAGGTGGTAAGTCGGGACGGGAAGGATTGGGACACCCTACTACCCTACCTTATGTTTGCTATCCGGGAGGTACCTCAGGCCTCAACTGTGTTTTCCCCCTTAGAGTTATTATACGGGCGTCACCCCCGTGGCATACTAGATATCGCCAAAGAGATCTGGGAAGAGGAACCCAATGAGGGGACAAATATAATAGAGTATGTAATGCAGATGCAAGACCGGATAGCCTGGATTACCCCTATTGTACAGGAACATTTGGAGAAGGCACAGGAGGCCCAGCGAACCCATTATAATCGCCAGGCAAAAGTGCGACAGTTCCAACCAAGGGATCGGGTTATGGTGTTGGTACCCACGGCAGAAAGCAAGCTTCTGGCCCAATGGCAGGGGCCCTATGAGGTGGTTGAACCCGTGGGGGAAGTAACCTACAAGGTGCGGCAGCCAGGACGCAGAAAACAAGAACAGATTTATCACGTTAACCTTCTGAAACCCTGGCATGCACAAGAGGCATGCACAACGGTCCAAAAAGACCTAACCCAGGAAAACAAGCCTTCCAAACAGGTGAGAGTGTCTCCCGATTTAACACCAGACCAGAAGAATGAGGTGTCTGAGATGATCTTCCAGAACCAAGATGTGTTCTCGACAAAACCGGGTCGAACAACCGAGACATATCACCACATCGTCACGAACCCTGGGGCCAGAGTAACAATGAGGCCCTATCGGGTGCCAGCAACAAAAAGGGAGGAAATAAAAGCAGAAGTAAAAAAAATGCTGGAGTTGGGGATCATCGAAGAATCCCACAGTCAGTGGTCCAGCCCAATCGTGCTGGTGCCCAAACCTGATGGCACCACAAGATTTTGCAACGACTTCCGGCGACTAAACGAAGTATCCCAGTTCGACGCGTACCCCATACCTTGCATAGATGAGCTAGTGGACCGTCTGGGTAATGCCTGGTACTTGACTATCCTAGACTTGACAAAGGGGTACTGGCAGATTCCCCTTGCAGAAGACGCAAAGGAAAAGACTGCGTTCTCTACACCAGAGGGTCTTTTTCAATATACTGTCCTCCCTTTTGGACTACATGGGACCCCAGCTACCTTCCAGCGCCTCATGGACAAGCTATTACGCCCACATAACAGTTATGCTGCTGCCTACTTGGACGATGTGGTCATTCATACCCCAGACTGGGAAACCCACCTGGAGAAGGTGGAGGCAGTCCTCGATACCTTCAGGCGAGCTGGCCTTACAGCAAACCCTGCCAAGTGCGCTATAGGGTTTACAGAGGCCAAATATCTTGGCTACATTGTGGGAAAAGGTCTGGTAAAACCCCAAGTGAACAAGTTAGAGGCCATCCAAAATTGGCCCCGACCAAGTCGCAAGAAACAAGTCCAGGCGTTCCTAGGTGTGGTGGGGTATTACCGACGATTTATCCCCCACTTTGCCACAAGGGCAAGCCCCCTGACAGACCTAGTGAAAGCCTGATCTGGTGAGATGGTCTGACGCAGCAGAGGAAGCATTCACAAACCTACAGACTGTCCTCTGCAGTAACCCCGTACTGATAGCCCCTGATTTCACCAAGGAGTTTATCCTGCAGATGGATGCATCAGAAGTAGGGTTGGGGGCCGTTCTATCAGAGATGGTCGGGGAGGAGGAACACCCAATTCTATACCTCAGTCGGAAACTCCTTCCAAGGGAACAAAAATATGCAGTGGTGGAGAGAGAATGCCTCGCTGTAAAATGGGCCATGGAAACATTGCGCTACTACCTGCTTGGGCGCAGATTTGTCCTCGTGACCGACCATGCCCCTCTTCAATGGATGCAGCGGAACAAGGAGAAGAACACAAGGGTGACCAGATGGTTCTTATCCCTCCAACCTTTCCAGTTCTGTGTGCAACACAGAGCAGGGAGCCATCATGGCAATGCCGATGGCTTGTCACGTGTGCACTGTCTGGCGTCCCAAGCTGCCCAACCCCTTGGCGTTGAGCAGGGGGGAGGGATATGTGACAGACCCAGACCAGTGGGGTACAGGAGTCTGGTAGAGGGCAAATATACTGGTCACTGGATGAGTAGTTTTCTGTTCCCTGAGTGACCAGAGCAGGGGCTGCACTAGAGTAATCAGGAACCTGCGAGAACCAGTTAAGGCAGGCAGGCTAATTAGGACACCTGGAGCCAATTAAGAAGAAGCTGCTAGAATCAATTAAGGCAGGCTAATCAGGGAACCTGGGTTTTAAAAGGAGCTTACTTCAGTTTGTGGTGCGAGTGTGAGGAGCTGGGAGCAAGAGGCGCAAGGAGCTGAGAGTGAGAGGGTGTGCTGCTGGAGGACTGAAGAGCACAAGCGTTATCAGACACCAGGAGGAATGTCCTGTGGTGAGAATAAGGAAGGTGTTTGGAGGAGGCCATGGGGAAGTAGCCCAGGGAGTTGTAGCTGTCATGCAGCTGTTACAGGAGGCACTATAGACAGCTGCAGTCCACAGGGCCCTGGGCTGGAACCCGGAGTAGAGGGCAGGCCCAGGTTCCCCCCAAACCTCCCAATTGACCTGGACCGTGGGTTTTTCCAGAGGGGAAACCCACATGGTGAATCTCTGAGGCAAGAAAATCCGCCAATAAGCGCAGGACCCACCAAGATAGAGGAGGAACTTTGTCACACAGCCCTACTTACAATGCACTCATCATTTCTTAACGAGTTATAAATTAACTTGAATATAAAGCGTGGCTTTATTTTTGTCACCACAGTGTGCATCTGTACTGTGTGTGAATGAAAATGAAATTACTTTCTAATGTTCTTGGCTCTATTTTCAGAGAGATGACCTAGATACTGGCAGTCCCACTTCCTCTGGAGCTGCGGTCAGGCTGGGCGCATCTCTCGAAGATAATGATGTAAACCAACCCAAAGATATGTTGGAAATGTGGAAAATACAGTCCAGGAAAAGAACTCAGACCCTTCCTAACAGGAAATCCTTCCTAACTGCTTCCTCTCAGGGGGAGAAAGCCAGCAGCGATAAAAATGACATATTCAGCAATGACTTTTGGACAACTTCAGGAAGTCAGTTCTCTCCTACTTCCCCGACGGATGGACACAAAAGAACATTGTCTCAAGATCTTTTTAAGCTGCTCGACATTCACCGGACTTCAACCTATGACAATGTCCCTACCTGCCAGGCAGAGAGTGGGGAGAGCGCTTGTACTAGCCCTCTCAGCACAGCAAGCAGCGGCTCCAAGAAAGATTTGTTAGCAAACCAAAGCCCTAACCTTGTGCCAAAGGAACTATTGGGTCCAAACATCAGTGCTGAGGACTGGTCAGGCTCTGGTCAGGAGAACCAGGAGTCCCTTCGAAAGGTGATCCTGGAGCTGAAAAAAGAAATAGAAATGCAGAAAAAGGACTATGAAGACCAAATTAAAAGGTAAATGCAGGTTTGCAGTGTTGTTGTAGATGTGTTGGTCCCAGGATAGTAGAATGACAAGTTGGGTGGAGTAATAGCTTTTATTATGATTTTTGGAAGTTGGTCCAATAAAAAATATAACCTCACCCACCTCTCCTCTCTAAGGTAAATAATTCTCAGTGCTGCATTCAGGAGAGTGTGAAACCTCAACTCACACTCTTATAGTATTATATTATAAAGGGTTAATTACTAGTATTACTATAGCATCATATAGTAGTAATTACTGATTTTATTGTAATATATGATAGCATTAATACTATATAAGATTAATTTCTGGTATTACTATAGTATTCTGTAATTTCAAAGGTTGCTATCATATACTATTATAGTATCGATACTATACATGAGTAATTACTAGTATTACTATAGTATCATGAAGTAGTGATTACTTAAATTACAACAGTATCATATTGTACAATTAATACTGCTAATTACTAGTGTTACTCCACTATCATATAGCTGTAATTGCTAATGTTTCTTTAGTATCATATTATTACCATATTAATATTAGGCAATATTAATTACTATAGACTTGGCCATTCTAGAGATAGGGGCCAGCCATGAAACTTGGATTTGGATCCAAATTTCTGCAGAGTTAAGGGTAGCTTATCTGAAAGCTAAACTAAAGCTGGGAGAGAATCAGTTTTCCCATTTCACAAAAAAATTGAGATTTTTGGAAATTTTTCTTGTCCCAAATTGAGATCCGAAATTGGGATGAAAAGTCAAAACTGTGAAAATTTTCACGAACCGATAATCTGTTTTTTTTTTTTTTTTTAGATCAGGTCAATCTCAAATGTTTTGTTTTGATAATTTCTAAAGGTTTTGTTTTTATTTTGACCAAAATGGGACGTGTCGACACCTTCTAAACTTTGCTTCAAAAATGTTTTGAGTCAAGAAATTGTCGAAACTCACCTTTTCCCAAGAAAAGTTTCAGTTTTTGCCAAACTGGCATTTTCCAGCAAAAAAAGTTTCATTGAAAAATACCCGACCAGCTCTAGTTGGGTCCCATCTATAGGGCCCCAGTGCCGCAGGCCCCTTTGTGAGCTTGCAAGAGCAGAGGAGGGTACATGTATCTTTGCCCCTCCCATCCTTTTTGTCCCCTTTGTAAGGACCAGACATAACCGCATCCCTTTCTAGTGACCCATAGACACCCTGAACTCACAGCTCCATTCATCCCTGCTGCTGCCAGTGAAGGGGAGAACATGCTAGGCCAGTGGTTTTCAACCTGTGGTCTGCAGATCCCACTATGTCTAAAGGGTCAGCAAAAGACTTAGACTGAAAACTGACTGAACAGATTTCAGCTATATATAGACAACAGATTTCCAAAGGGGTCCGCACCTCTATTCAAAATTTCCAAAGGGGTCCGCAAATGAAAAAAGGTCGAAAACCACTATGGTAGACCTCTATAGTGCAGCAAAGCTCCTTTAGGTCACTGGAGCTGTGCCCCACCTCCAGTACAGGTCTGTAGCCAGTAGACACAATCTGGCTCATAATTATGCCCAGAGCTTTTTAGTTGCTATGGATTCATTGGACATGACAAAGTGTTATGGGATTGTGTAATGAGGCTGTGCATCATTCAGGGTAGCACTGCCAAGTATTGTATTGCTGAATGACGTGGAGGTATGAACTACCAGGAGCCACATGATGACCTTCCAGGACTGTCCCCTGTCCTTCCCATTGCAGCCTCCAGAAGGAGAACTACGAAGTCTGGGCCAAAGTGGTGCGACTGAATGAAGAGATCGAGAAAGAGAAGAAGAAGTTTGCGGTGCTGGAACTGAAGCTTCAGAATGTGGAGCGCTCACGGGAAGACATTGAGAAGAGGAACAAGGTGCTGGAGCAGGAGATCCAGGACTTTGTCAAATCCATGAGTAATCCCAGGGACAAAAGAAAATAAGAGAACGGACCTGGATGTGCACACGTGGAGTACAGCTGCACGATGGATTATCCTCCCCCTTCAGATAGGAATTGCCAGACTGGATTGAACCAGGGGTCTCTCTTGTCCAGAATTCTGTTGCTGTGAATGGCCAGCACCAGCTGCTTCAGAGGAGGGTGTAAGGAGCCCTACAGGTTAATCTTCCTCTAGGGAAAGTTCCTTCCCGACCTCAAGTAGTGAGAGGTTTGTTTATGCCCTGAAGTAGGAGGGTTTACATCCTTTTCAAAACTCTCTTTTTGTTTTTTTTTAATCCTACTCTGTTCATGTTATCCATATACATGGCCAATAATTTTTTGAATTCTGCTAAACACTTGGCGTGAATAATACCATGTGGCAGGGAGTTCCACGTGCTGATTGTACATGATGCCCATTCACAGTGGCCCTGAAAGAATCTGTCTGTCACACACCAGTTCCCTGGCCTGAAGGGTGATAACACTCGTCCTGGGAGAAAGGACTGATGGTTTTTAAGTTTCTCAGAGGGGAACAAAAATAACATTGAAAAACTGGAACCAGGAATTTGTAAGAGCTTGACTTACAAATTGGTGACTGCTTTGAGTTTAGTTGGACATTGTACTGCACCCTACGGTTAAATCCTTTTTCTCCATCTTCTACTCCTAGGTTGAGTGAAATTACAGTTTTCAGAATAAAGTCTACATTTTAGTATTGCTGTCAAAAAGATGGATAAAACCAACTAGATCACCTTATGCACCCCTCCACCTCAGAAGTCCAGTGCACAATTGTTCCCCAGAGTATATTGTACCTGTCACACTTTATATTAAGGTTCCATTTATAAATAGTCTATAACAGGTTAATAAATCATAACTGTTGTTTTAATAAATGGTTAGTCAATCATTTTAGATTGCTGTGGACTCCAATAGGCCAATAGATTGCTTATAAACATAACATGCTAATAATGTGCTTATAACCATCTATAACACATGTAACCTGCTTATAATGTCATTTATTAACCATTCACAAACCATTTATAACTCACAGAATCATAGAAATTGAGGACTGGAAGAGATCTTGATACAATCTTAGTCCAGTCCCCTGCACTGAGGTAGGACTAAATATTATCTAGACCAGGAGTAGTCAATTATTTTTTGTCAAGATGCAAATTTCTTGGTCAAGGTATAGTCAGGGTCCAGATTCCAGAGAAAATAATAATAAAAAAATAATAATAAGTAAATATATAGATTTCGGAGTCCGTTCAAAAACATCTGGTGTCTGGATTTGGCTCGCAGTCCACCTATTGACTACTCCTGATCTAGACCATCCCTGACAGGTGTTTGTCTAACCCAGTGTTTCCCAAATTTGGGACGCTGCTTGTTTAGGGAAAGCCCCTGGCAGGCCGGGCCGGTTTGTTTACCTGCCGCGTCCGCAGGTTCGGCCGATCGCGGCTCCCACTGGCCGCGGTTTGCTGCTTCAGGCCAATGGGAGCTGCTGGAAGCGGCGGCCAGCGCAGCTCCCATTGGCCTGGAGCAGCGAACTGCGGCCAGTGGGAGCTGCGATTGGCCGAACCTGCGGACGCGGCAGGTAAACAAACTGGCCCGGCCCGCCAGGGGCTTTCCCTAAACAAGTTTGGGAAACACTGGTCTAACCTGTTCTTAAAAACCTCCAATGATGGAGATTCCACAACCCCCCTAGGTAATTTGTTCCAGTGCTTAACTACCTTCACAATTAGGAAGTTTTTCCTAATGTCCAACCTAAACCGCCCTTGCTGCAATTTAAATCCATTAATTCTTGTCCTGTCCTCAGTGGATAAGGAGAACAATTTATCACCCTCCTCTCTATAACAACATTTTACGTACTTGACTGGAACTTTAATACAAAGGGTGACCTACAACCTTAACTAGCTCAGCCAGTGGGGCCTGCACCATTTCCCCTGAGAGACTTCTCTGCAGTTTAACAGTTCTGAACTTATATATGGTTTCACTTTATTTTTTACCATGGTGACAGGCTAGGGTGCGGAAAATGCAGCGTAAAGGCTGGGTTCATCTCTCATTTAAACTGGCGCAACTCCTGATTTACACCAGTGTGCAGTTCAGATCAGAATTAGAACCTCAGGGCTGTCTTCTGCAGACAACATGTTCACTGACTCAATTTAAGGACTGAACGATTCAGCCCTAAGGCCTTGTGGTATTGGCTCGGCTGCTTGTTGCTGTGGCTGCTTCTTTTTCTGCTTACCACCAGTGGGTCTCTCACAGGCAGCCCAGTTCCTCCTGGCTAGGAGTTCACAGGGCTCTGTCACTGCTGTAAGCTTCAGATTAGGAATCAAGTCAATACATTTGCAAGAAAACCCGTTCTTTCATTGGACATTCAGACATGGGAATGATTCATACATAGACCTAAAGATTAAAAGGCAAGAAAGGACCACTGTGGTCCTCTAGTCTGACCTTCTGCATAACACGGGCCATAGAACTTACCCACAGTACAAAAATGCACCTCAGACTAGTGTAGGGATCAGCAACCTTTGGCACGCGGCCCATCAGGGAAATCCGCTGGCAGGCCGGGACAGTTTGTTTACCTGCAGTGTCCGCAGGTTCGGCTGATCTCAGCTCCCACTGGCCGCGGTTCACTGTTCCAGGGGGCTGCGGGAAGCGGTGGCCAGCACATCCCTTGGCCTGCGCCGTTTCCCGCAGCCCCCATTGGCTTGGGACGGTGAACCGCGGCCGGTGGGAGCTGCGATCGGCCAAACCTGCGGATGCTGCAGGTAAACAAACTGTCCCGGCCTGCCAGCGGATTTCCCTGATGGGCCGCGTGCCAAAGGTTGCCGATCCCTGGACTAGTGCCTTAATGGACATGAAAAGGGATGAGGTGTGGCGTCGCAAGGTGTAGCTCCATTGCAGTCGGCTGGGTGCCCCATGTACTGTATAGTCAATGGTGCTGCAGTCATCTGACCTCATTGGCTCAAAAGTTTGGCTCAAGTTCTGCTTGGGAAAGACTATGAAAAAAAAAAAGCAGAGAAAAAACAATCGAATGCAGACAGTGTGAAAGGGAGTGAGGAGTGGGGACAATGCTAATACAAACTACAGATGTCTTCTCTGTATATAAAGCACCCGCTTGTGCCATCCTAGCTGTAGTAGGGTTCTTCTGTCCCTAACACTCAGCCCAAGCTCTTTAAGCTAGAAATCACGCTGGCATTTCTTTAAACTGAAACAGCCTCGTGCTAAATCTGAGTTTCAAGTACAGGGAACAGAAAGGTTTGGGGAAGTTGAACTATTTTGGGGAACCCTCCCAAAAAAGTCATTCATGGGGTTTCAAAAAACCTCCGACTTCATCAGGTTCACCCATCGCCAATGCTCCTGGAATCTTTCAAAATCTGCAGCCAGGGGCGGCTCTGTTTTTTGCCGCCCCAAGCATGGCAGGCAGGCGGCTTTTGGCGGCACGCCTGCGCGTGATCCGCTGGTCACGCGGATTCGGCAGCATGCCTGCGGGAGGTCCGCCGGTGCTGCACCATCGGCGTCCCCGCCGCTGAAGCCGTGGGACCAGCGGACCTCCATCCACTGGCTGGTGCCTGGAGCTGCCCCTGTCTGCAGTGCTCCTCAATGCCGCCCTCCCAAAACCTACATGATGGAAATAGCGTTAGTCTGTATCATTGCCGGAAAAAGCTTGTTCCGATGATGTAATGATTATTGGCCCAGTGTGTTGTCACTCAGTAGCCTGTGAGAGGGAGCTGTGGATAAGCCACAATGTTCTTGCCCATGTCGTTTGAATTGAGCACAGTTGAATTAAGCTTCTTAATTAAAAGCAGTTGTTATTTTTTCTAACTGGGCCTCTGGAGTCTTGAATGCTGTTACTGCAAATATAGCAGTCACCTGCCTTCTGAGGGAGGAGAGCCAGATGCAAGACAATCCACAGCCACTCAGCTCATCCAGCAGAGGGGATAATCATAAGTTGTGTCTTATAATGCCCTCTACCCCTCAGCCTGGGAATTTAGGATCTTAGCTTGGATCCCATCACAGTAGTGCTTTGACTTAGATGAACAGGGCCAGATTCTCCAGTGGTGTAAATCAGTGGTTCTCAACCAAGGTCTGGGGCCCACTGAGGGGCTGCGAGCAGGTTTCAGAGGGTCCACCAAGCATGGCTGGCGTTAGACTTGCTAGGGCCCAGGGCAGAAAGCTGAAGACCCGTTACACGGGACTGCAGCCTGTGGCCTTGAGTCCCACCGGGACTGAAGCTGAAGCCTGAACAACTTAGCTTCACAGTTCCCCCTGTGGTGTGGGGCCCCAGGCAACTGCCCTCCTTGCCACCCCCTAATGCCGGCCCTGGCTTTTATATGCAGAAAAACAGTTGTAGCACAGCTGGGCCATGGAGTTTTTATAGCATGTTGGGGCTGGGGGATGGCTCAGAAAGAAAAAGGTTGAGAAACCCTGATGTAAATCAGCGAAAGTTCATTGGTTTTAGCGGTGCTATCCGGAGGTATACCGCTGAGGATCTGGCCAATAGATGACAGGACAGCCTTTCATTGGAATATAGGAGGGGAAGGGACCTCTTGGGTCACTGAGTCCAGTCCCCTGCTACTGCAGGCAACCCCTTCCTGCAATCCCCTTCATAAATTTATCGAGCTTCTTAATCTTAGAACTAGGTAGATAGTTTGTCCCCACTGCGCAGGGGAAGCTGTTTCAGAACCTTCCATCACTTTCTTTCTATTCTAAGAACGATGGAGATTAGCGCCTACAAAGCTGATACTCCATATGAGAAAACAGAAACAGCAGACAGCCCTGAAAAATAACTTGGCGGTGTTTGTGTTTGTGATTTCCTGTGATTTTCCAGCTAAAGAAAGGTTAGTCAACACTCTCTAGCCAAGGCAGCAAGTACATACAGTCAGCCACACCCGGAATAAGATAGCAAGATTGATACCATTTGAACTGTGGTTTAGTAGCTGGAACGCTAACTAATTTAAAAATAGATGGTAAGAACCAGAGCAAGCCTGCAAATTTTCAGGGGAGGGGACCTTGTCTTTCTAAGTATTTTTAAAGCACTATTTACACCTTTGGCCTTAAATAATAAAAGTAAAAGCATTGCTAAATGAGGTTCCTTACAGAGGTAAATGCCCCCGCCTCCCTTGTGCTCCCACAATAGAAATTAATCATGGAAAAAGACCTACTAAGTTATTTTCTCTGTCCCCGCGGGGTAGGGTGCTTGTGGAGGATTGTTCCCTACAATGGCATCCTTGTTGCAACCTTAGTTATGAGAAACAATAGTTTTCCAATAATACACAATTACTTGGTCTGAGAGTCACCTCCAGTAGGCCAGAGCCTGAACCAAAAGTAATTAGATGAGACTCTCATGGGCTAATTTCAGCAATGACCTAAACAACAGGGGTTAGTTACACGGCAGGTGCCTAGCAAGCTATAGTATTGATATGGCCCCATTACTGTAGTATCTCAGCACCTCACAATCTCTAATGTGTGTATCCTCAGAACACCCCTGTGAGGCAGGGCAGTGCTATTATCCTCATTGTACAGATAGGAAACTGAGGCACGGAGGATAAGTGACTTGCCCAAGGTCACCCAGGAAGTCCGTAACAGATCAGGACCTAGATATAGCTACTACGCTCAGCACTGTAAGTCGTAAGCTGTAGGCTACATCCATCCTGAGGGACACAGCACAAAACTCCCAGCCACAGGGCCTGAAGCAGCTCTTAGCATAACCATGTTTACACTGCAGTCAGAGGTGTGGTTGAAGAACCTGTACACATACCCAAGCTGAACGAGCTGATTTAGCTCCAGTAATTATATCAGTGAAGCTGCTGCCGGACAGGCTGTACAAGCGCACCAGGGATCCTGGGTTTGTACTTGAGTGGCTAGCCCATGCGAACTATTGTTACTCGAGCAAACTAGATTAAAGCTAGCTTGGGTATGTCTATACATGCTGCAGTCACACCTCTGATTACGGTGCAGACAGATGCTAAGGAAGCGATGTGAACTGGGCTCCACAGAGCTACTCAAAACCATCCCAGTGTTGCGTGCGGCAATCCCGCTCACTCCCACCCCCAGCCACCCCCATGCTTGCGAAGTCTCTTCTGGCCAGCTAAGGAGTGTTTACAACCCAGGGGCAAGACTCCTTCCCCAGTGTTTAATTGGGTAGGAAATGGAAGTCAGAAGAAGGTGCTGTCACTTTGCACCAATTTACATAAGAACATAAGTGATCTCTCTCCTGCCATCCATCTCCACCTTCTGACAAACAGAGGCTAGGGACACTATTCCTTACCCATCCTGGCTAATAGCCATTAATGGACTTAACTTCCATGAATTTATCTAGTTCTCTTTTAAACCCTGTTTTAAACCCTGTTATAGTCATACTTTTTTTCGTACAGATTTCAGAGGGGTAGTCGTGTTAGTCTGTATCAGCAAAAACAACGAGGAGTCCTTGTGGCGCCTTAGAGACTAACCAATTTATTTGGGCATAAGCTTTTGTGGGCTATAACCCACTTCATCAGATGCATGGAGTGGAAAATACAGTAGGCAGGTATAAATACACAGCACATGAAAAGCTGGGAGTTGCCTTACCAAGTCGGGGGGGGAAGGGGGAGATCAGTGCTAACGAGGCCAATTAAATTAGGGTGGATGTGGCCCATTTCCAGCAGTTGACAAGAAGGGGTGAATATCAACAGAGGGAAAATTACTTTTTGTAGTGCAGTATTAGTATTAGTATTAGTATTCAGTACATGGGAAGCCCAAGTGTGATTTACATGCTGATGGGCTGTGTAACATGAATAGCAGCTAAAAGGAGGGCATGAGATGAAACAGCTGGAGTTTGCATTGTTCCTCTCTCCTGGAGGAGAAATCTTCAAAGTGCCTATATCAGAATCACAGTAGGACTCACTCCAGGTTTCCAATCTGGACCCAGGAGAGTTTAACGCTCTACTCCAGAGCATCTAAGATAAATGTTTCTGACCACATCCAAGGTCTGCCTTCCAAGTCCCATCCATAGGACTGCAAGGCCTGTCAGAGTGCAAAAAGAACAGGAGTACTTGTGGCACCTTAGAGACTAACACATTTAAGGTGCCACCAGTACTCCTGTTCTTTTTGCGGATACAGACTAAGGGTACATCCTCTATACATGGCAATGCCAATTCTTTGAGTGCACCCCTGCTGCCACCTACAGGTCTCCATCTAGCATTGTAATATGATCCACACTCATAGAAGACCATGGTAGTCCTCAAGGTAGTCACCTTCTATATGCCTAGGCCAAACATTTCCTTAAGTGCCCATTGATTTTTGCGCTTTTCGAGAATTTTTCAGGGCCCAATTTACACACATTCATTTTTCTCTCATGTCTGATCTCAAATAAGTTTTTCCACTTCAATCAATCAACCAGTCAATCAAACCAAGGTTTTAAAGTGAACCCGCTACTGGTGAAAATTGTCAGATCAGCAGCCCTGGCCTCTCTTCCCCATACTGTATGCAGATCTTCTCCATGCCAAACAATGGCCCAGTCTACACTAGAGAGAAGTTGTGTTAGCCAGAACTATTTTAAATGTACTTCTCCCCCACGCTCAAAAAGGTGCTAACTTGCTTTCCCTAGACCAGGCTCACAGTTACAAGAGTCCTGTATCAAAGGTAGGTACATAGTTGTAGATATGTGCATATGTAGCTAGCTAATATAAAAAGAGCCAGGGACTGGCATACAAAAATAGGTAGTGTTGGTCATAAGTTAGTAGGTTCAATATTGTTGATACGCAATGGGAATGGCTTCCTGAGTCCAGTTCTTAACACTTGCAGTGTTCTGCTGGTACTGAAAAACATAGTTCGCCTCACTGTAAATGGGACCCCTGAAACTCCGGACTCAGCTGCTTCACTGCTCAGTAGAAATGATAGAAAGTTGTTACCACCTACCAGCTGTTTTCTGGCTCTTCTTCCTCTTCCTAGACAGGGCTGCCGAGAGCGGGTTCGGGCCCCGGTGAAAATTTTTTTCCGGACCCTCCAGCAAGGGCGGACCGGCTAAACAGGGCCTACGAGGGGGGGGGGGGGAAAGCCGGGCCCCGGGCCCCATTCTGGACCACTGGGCCCTGGTAATTTGTACCAGCTCCCCCCCCCCCCCCCCTCGTCGGCCCTGCTCCTAGCTACAACGTTCAGTTCTTTGTTCTAGCATTTGCTATAAAAACTTGATTCCCTTTAAAATAATGTATTAAAAATGACCACTAACAGACCCTTTCTGCTATCCTCCTACTTCCAAAGTATTAGGCAACAGTGGCATATATCACCCTCTGAAAAGTGGGTGCCATCTAGTGCCAGGTGTCCACATCACAAAATTCAGCCTCACAACTGACACTAATTCCCCCCGCTACACACACACACATGCCCCTTCCCCCCATTTTTGGCAGTTTCATCAGAGATAGGGTGACCAGATGTCCCATTTTTAAAGGGACGGTCCCGTTTTTGGGACTTTTTCTTATATAGGCGCCTATTACACCCCACCCCCTGTCCCGTTTTTTCACAGTTGCTATCTGGTAACCCTAATCAGAGAGGCCAAGAGCTGACTAGGCCCTGGAGACTGAACTCCCTTTTTTTTATAGATTTGAAAACCAGAAGAGACCATCTTGATCACCTCCTGCATGACACAGGCCAAAGAACCTCACCCAGTAATTCCTGCATCAGACCCCTAACTTCTGGCTGAGCTATGGCATAGTTTTTAGAAAGACATCCAGTCTTGACTTAAAAACGGCAAGTGATGAAGTATCCAACCATGCCCCTAGGCAAGTTGTTCCAGTGGTTAATTACCTTTGCAATTAAAAATTTGCATCTTATTTCTAGTCTGAGTTTGTCTAGCTTCAGCTTCCAACCACTGGATCTCATTACGACTTTTTCTTAGTGGTGCTCTTCCTCATTTAGAGTCAAAGCACGTTAGTCGGTTGGGCAGAACCTTGTGCTACCATTTGGTGGACAACTAGAAATAGGTCTATGGGAAACATGAAATAGGTCTATGGGAAATATTAACATCTGTGCTGGAAATGTCACAGGGTCCTCTCTGTTGAGATCAAACGTATGAAGAGGCAGCTAATTCCTTAATAGACCAACAGCAGATCTTAGTGACGTGAGAAAGCTTGGCTGGGTCTCAAAGGTCTCTGAGATCAGGACAAGTGCATGTTAATTTGGTATAAACTACAAATTCCACCACTTCCTTTGCAGATAGGCCAGAAAGAAGGACCTCTGTCCAACCACATCTGTTTCCGAAGATCAGAAAAACCTCCTCAAAGATTTTCTGACCATTAAAATTTGCAGTGTTTGCAATGATACTATTTAAAAGATGCACACATTCTAATCTGGAGGTTGGGCAAGCTGGAAACTCCTAGTGCATGGGCCGGGGGTGGGTGGGGGGGCAAGGTGGGTGAGCAAACAGCTCTGGGGGGTAATATAGGCATCCCGTCAAATGAGTGTTAGTGTTGGTGTGTGTATGTGACTTCACTCTGTATTCGGGATCTGGCTTCACTTTGTATTAGACATGGCCCAAACCCACACTCTGTCTCTGAAGACACCAGAACCCGGGGAAGGTTTACATCAGGGGCTGAACCAAAGGCAGATCTGAATCTGAACTCTGTGCCTATGGCCCACACAAGACAGCTATTGATAATCCCAAAATCAGATCCCACCCTGGAACAGACGCATTTCACACCCTTTGCCATTGTCCACAGTCGTTGGCCCAGTCCTTTCAGTTGGAGCCATGGCTAAACCCAGTTTAACTGTGCTTCCCCAATATGGGTAAGAGCCAGGTACTATCAGTGAAGTTGCAATGGGCCAGATCTTCTGCTGGTGTCACTGCAGTGACTTCAGTGGACTGATCCAGTAGAGAATTTGGTCTCCGTGGGAGAATTACGGCGTAGGCCGAGGCAGTGCACGCTTGCCATACTGTGCTGTCAACACACCTTCGCCCTGACTTGTCAGGTGAGAGGGTAGCACAGTCTCAGGAGATTGTTGCAGGTATAAGAAAGGAAACAGGCCCTAGCAAACTGATGCAGGGTCTCAGAATTCTCTCGTTCTTGTAAATTCACTGCCGGGGCATGATGGGGCCCAAGAGAGGAAGCCACAGCTATGTTTTCTGCCTTGCTGGACATTCCCCGTCCCACCCCCCAGGAGTGCTAAGTATTAGCCGCTCCCTCTGTGCTTGCAGCCACATGTTTTCTCTCTCCTGTGGAAGTTAGTTTGGGGTGGGGGGGAGGGATGTACTCTTTGCCTGGACCGGTTACCCCAAATCTCTCTGTGCCTCAGTTTTCCCATCTGTAAAATGGGGATAATGATCCTGACCTCCTTTGCAAAGTGATTTGTGATCTATTGATGAAAAGTGCTGGATAACAACCGGGCATTATTATTATTTACACCTGTGCAAAGCTGCCGTTCTGATGTGCCAGCATTTTACATCCACTGGGCCCTTTTGTTGCACAGGTATAACTGGTTGTGCAAGGTTCAGGGTCATGGAGAACCAGGCCCATTGAGTTTAACAAAGAGCAGTCTCTTTTTTAAGATGTTTTCACCCTAGGGAATCCTATGGCAGGAACAGAATTCTCTCTTCAGTTCTATAGACTATTTTGAAAAACATAGATTCTCATCCTCTGTTAGACGCCATAGGAGTTTTCTACACTTGGAGCAATTATAACTTGACGCATATACTTGAACAGCTCTATACTCTTTTAACTATGCATGAATGAGCAAAAGGACATCACATCTACCAGGCCAAAGATTTGGAGAATAGGTCTGCTCTCTCTACCTGACATTGTCAGATTAACGGAAACAATCCATTTTCCATTGCTCCTGTATATTTGCATCCTTGGACCCAAGGAGATGTTCCTATTCAGCACACGGGGTGAGGATATAAAATCCTCTTTCTCACATGATTCTCTTTGGATCTGAAAGCGGTCACATTTAGGCTGCCTTTTCTCTGCAAGTTTTATCAATGTTGCATTTTTGGCAAGATTGTAATGGTTCTTTTTTTAGCTTGGCTGCTGCATAAAATAGAAAGTTTTTCTTTTTTTGTGCAAGAAAGGTTAGACGGACATGAGGGAAAGCTATCTAGACATTAACCAGGGCTTGTCCATAAGAGAGGAGAGTAAGACACTGAGCATGTTTTTCACCACTAGATTTACTTAATAACTAAAACCCGGGGCTCCAAAAGGGGCTCATTTTAAATTAGAAAAAAAAAATTGGGCTACTCGTGCAAATAACTTCTCAGCAACATGAGTAAAGAATTGACAAACTAGCCCTTGATTAGGTGACCAGCTGCCATTGAAACCCAATGGGAGTTGGGGATCTATCTCCTATTTGTGCTTTTGAAAATCTCCTCCATCCTTACTCTGAGTAATCCCTTACTCTCTGAGTAGTCGCCTGTTTTCAAGGTACTATTCAGTGATAGTAAGGCTGGTACAATGTGGCCCTCTACAGTCACCCAACAGTACTGCTTGTACCAATATAGAATTCTAGCTAGGTTCTTCCATGACTGCTGGTCAGGGAATTAACCCACTTCCTTCCCTGACGAACCAAGGGACGCACCCCATGCACGTACCTATTCGCTACACCAATACTGACTTGGACTCTAAATACACTCTATGGGTGGCGTACCCAAGATCACTTATTCACTGACTCTTTAAAAACTCCCGCACCCCAATCTGGGTCTATGCTGGTTATGTACTGTGCATGTATCTTGTGAACCTTGTAACCGATATTTATAGTTTCTCATAACTCAAGCCTGACCCCAGATGTACAGTACCTTCCTTCTTAACTTGTGTAAATTTGATTTTAAACATTAGCTTTAATAAAAAAATTTAAATTTGAACTGCGCACAATTGTTAATGAATTTATCTTGACAGGCAGGGAAGTAGCATTATCCCCCCCTCTCCCTTTTACAGATGGGGAGCTGAGTCGTAAAAAGACTGAGGGCCAGACTGTGAATCCCTTAGCTACTCCACAAGCAATCCCAATAGGATTGTGTGTAAATAACTGCTTCAGCGGGGGTGATTTGTAGTGTGAATAATATACACTGCAGATAGCTTAAACCCTGGGTAATGACAGTGTGCATAGTTTACACTGTAGTTATTTTATACCCTGAGGAACTGTGCTGTGATTTCCCACCGCAGATAGCTTCCATCAGGGATAGTCTACACCACAATCGGTGTTGCTGATAGTCTACACAGCATGGGTAATTTGCACCATGAATAGTTTACACTTAGACTCATAGACTCATAGACTCATAGACTCATAGACTTTAAGGTCAGAAGGGACCAATATGGTCATCTAGTCTGACCTCCCGCATGATGCAGGCCACAAAAGCTGACCCACCCACAAAAGCTGACCCACCCACAACAGAATCTTCCAGCCTTCAGATAGTTTAAACTTGAAAGAGTTTAGATTGCAGATAGCATACTCTGCAAGCAATTCACCCCATGAGTACAGGATTGGCCTAGTGTACAGGAAATGCTGTGCAGGGAATTTTTCAATACTGGAGTACTCCCATCCATCACAAGCAGAGCCGTTCACTGTTTATATACAGCCCTCTCAGAAACAGTGGCACTATTTCGTCCTCACCCAGCATATTTTCCTGACCCTCTATTAGAAGCGATGGAGCAAGCTCTTACGTACAGTAATATCATCTGCAGCCGCTGGTGCGGCTTGTGCAAATTTGCCTTATCACGCGTAAAAACATGATGTGATATTTAGACCCTCTTAACACAATGTTCCGATAACAGGAACTGGGAACAGGGGAATGTTCCTTTAATCTCTTCAGCTGGCTGAGTTGCTGTTGCTGCAACCAAAGAGCTATTTTCAAACCAGTGCATTTAACTATGGGTAAAACAGCTGGAGTGGGGAGGAGGGGAATGGGGAGGAGTGTTAGTCTCTTATTAAAGAAATTAGCACAGATATAAAAGTGTATGCCCTCTGCTTCTTGAGCACACGAGTGGCTAATTCTTCCTTTCCCCAGTCAATGTTTCCTTGCTTCCCTTCTGTTCTCACCCCTGTGATAATAATTGGCACAGGGTCTGATCCAATGTGAAAGACTTCCACTGACTTCAGTGGGCTTTGCCTGAGTCCCCTAGTCAATATCTATGCACAGCAAAGGTTTAATTCTATCATTCTTTTCCGTGACACTCTTGTCCTGCAGCCATTACTCACGTGAGTAAAACCCCTAGACTTCCAAGGCCAGATTCAAACAGCCACATTTGCAGTCAGATTTTCCAAAGTGCTCAGCACCCAATATACACGCCCAGTGTGCTGAGGTCTGCTGAAAACCTGGCCCAATTTTTGGACTCTGAGGCTTATTCGCCTGAGTGATGACGGCAGGATTGGACCCTAAATTTGCTCAATCATTACTTTGCCTCATAGTTAACTTTGGCTGGAAGACGAGAATCTGTGTGGCGGTTTTTAATGGTGTGAGTTGGGGACTTCAGTCAAGTACCTAGTAGACAGTTTTCCAGAACACAAGATCTAACACCCCTGTTGGCAGGCGTAGCGGAGAAGCGAAGGGTTGAATGTCCTATGGAAACTGAAGTATTTTCACACCCTTAGAGGTGTTCTTTCCATAGCAGGAGTGATGGGGGTTTATTGCTGTGA
The DNA here is from genome assembly GCF_028017835.1 of Emys orbicularis. NCBI lineage: Eukaryota > Metazoa > Chordata > Testudines > Emydidae > Emys > Emys orbicularis. Next base: position 140,549,492 of record NC_088684.1, read on the forward strand.
CAGGCAGCACAGGAAAAGTTTGCTCTGCAGCTGCCCATGATCCTGGCCAGCGATTTGTGGTTTCCAGGGCCCTCACCCTATCACATTCTTTAAGCACTGCATTTACTGGACAAAGAAAAGACACAGGATGCCTTTCACATAGCTATAATAACATCTTGTTCTTGTATAGCATTTTTCATCTGTGGCTCTCAAAGTGCTTTACAAAGTAGGTCAGTATCCCTATGCCCATTTTATAGATGGGGAAACTGAGGCACAGAGCTCCAAAGGTTACCCACTGGCAGATCGGCAACTAGAACCCAGGTCTTGTGCTCTATCCACTTGGCAACACCGCCTCTCTGTTGTTATTTAGTTATTCACATAACTTTATTGCAATTTACTGCACAGAATAGCTTTTGAGTTGCTAAACCACAAATGCCTGTGGTTGTCAGGATAGCCTGTCTGAAACCACTTCTACAGCGCAAAAACCAACCTTCTAATAGAACTCCTGGCCTGCTTTGGCACTGAGTTACACCAGCGTAAGTCAGGAGCAACTCCATGGAAGAGTGGCCTTACACCAGTCAGCACACCCTCCATAGTCCGCATTACTGCTCCGTGTAGACAAGCCAGGGAGCAGGGACATCACCTGTTTAATCAAATTGAACTGGGAAAGGGGTGAAGTCAACATGAATTGAGTAACCATGTCTGGTGATTTTTCTGTGTTTATTGGATAAACACTGATTTCATTTGTTTGTTTCTTGGTGTTTATCGGTTAAACCCTAAAATCAGAAGCCCCAAACATGTCTCTCTCTCTCTATTTCTCTCTGTTCCGCTCCCTGCCCTCTCCCTATCCAATGCAGGCATTCCAGCTGTGCCCTTTCCTGCAGTTTGGCTACTGCTGGTTGAAGTCAGAGCCTTCACTAAGCAGCTCCTGAATCGCTGTGCCCTTTTGACTTTCCATCTCCTTTCACCTCTCAGCTGATCATATCTCCTTTGCCTGTCATTCTTCCTCACTCTCGCCCTTTGCTGGCATCTGCCATTTCACTCTATAGTTCCATTTTTTAAAATCCATTTTAGGATACCATTTGTTTGAGAAGCACTCTGCAAATAAGACCCTTGCTCCTGCAGATGACTGCACAATGCATTGTAGCATCGGGACCTAACACTGTATTGCACCGGTTTGCATTTACTCCGCCACACAGATTCTCGTCTTCCAGCCAAAGTGAACTGTCTCTATAAATTACATTTACACCAGAGCAGTGTAAAGGAGCTTTGGTGTAAGTGAGAATCAGGTCTCATAACTAAATCATAACTGGCAGCATCTCATTTCATTTGTACTGAATTTTTATTTCCTCCTCTTTATCCTGTAGCTGACCCATTGTATCCTGAATAGGCTAGTCTCCCTTATACACCCATACATATAAAGACCTGATTCCCCTTTCATTTACACCTGCATAACTGCATTTACTTTAATGGCTTTGCTTCAGCTTTATGCTGATATGAGTGAAAGGAGGATCAGGATATTTATTTGTCTAGTTGTCTTGATCATTGGGATCAGCTCCTGTTATCACTGAGGTAAGCAACACCCTTTGGTACATTTGACATGCAGGTTCAGAAACTTACTAGCACAATGAGATTGGACCCTCCCACCAGTTGGCAGTGTCGGGACCTTGGCTTGGGGTCAAGAACATCACAAGAAGTTATGGAAAAGCACTAGGAGATTACATTGCTGTCACCCACTCCGAACCGTTCCTGTTTATTCAGAGAGCGAAGCAAAAATATAAAGAGAGCGGCCAGCAAAATGGATTTTATAAATGAATTCATGGCAGAGTCATTCTTCTGTTTCGTTCGATAGCTCAGAAATAACACCCAGGGATTCAGACTGGGGGCAAAGCATGTTGGCACCTAATGCAATGCACAGCCGAGATATAATGTTGTCTGCATCCATGCTTTCACTTAGGAAGGATGGTCAATTGTTGGAGCATTTACCTAAGGCTAAGGAGGCCATGTTCAATTTCCTGCTTCTTGTGTGCCCTTCGGCAAGGCGACTGGTCTCTCTGTACCTGTGTTCCCCATCTTTCTTTCGTGTATAGTTATATGGCCTCCATCCGTAACCCCTGCGATGTAGGGAAGTGCTATTATCCTCATTTCACAGATGAGGAACTGAGGCCCAGAGAGACTAAGGATACATCTACACTGCAGCTGTAATTTCCAGCTCGGGTACACATACCTGGGCTAGCTTTGATCAAGCTAGCATGCTAAAAACAGCTGTGTAGCTGCAGCCGCAAGGGCGGTGGGACAGGCTGATTGCCCCAAGTATGGGCCTAACATTTCAGATGGGGGCATTGGCCTAAGTTTGAATAACGCCTGGTCTCCCACAGCACAGGACATAGAGGGACACTGAAGAAGATGGCTGCAATTCAGTTTTGTGGCAGAGAGTGCAGCTAAACATGTAGCAACAACACAAACGACATCTTGCACATCTGTGGCACCTTTTGATCAAGGACCAACAGTATAAATGCTGGAACACGGTGTCTTTTATACAAAGATCTCACAATACTATACAGACATTAATTCACTAAGCCTCACAGCACACACACACCCCAACCCCCCAATTTTTGCTTGTTTTTTGACAAAACACCAAAAATTTCAGCTGAAAATTTTTCAGTTTTCGAACAAAAACCTGAGAACTTTTGAAGAAAATTTTTGACAGAATGATTTCTTCCCCGGTTTTCACTGACATTTTTCATGGGAACATAACACATTCCCCAACCTAGGAAACACTAGTTTCCATGTTTGGGTGTTCAACTGGAGACACCATGGGCTGATTTTCATTGGTGCTGAACATCCACAATGGCAATTGACTTCGATGCTTGCTCAGTGCCTCTGAATATCTAGCTCTAGTGTCTTAAATTGGCCTCCCAAAAACTGAGATACACAAAACTGATGGACCTTCTGAAAATTTAAATCTAAACAACCTGTCCAAAGTTACAGAGCAAGTAGGGAATAGCTCCAGAAAAGAACGTAGGAATCCTGGATCCTAAACTACCTGCTCCGACCAGACTTTGGTGGCCTCCAAATAATCCTGACCTCCTCCTGCTGCCACAGATCAATTGGCTGCGGAATAGAGGCAGGAGGTTGCCAGCTTTGGTACCAATGGTCCCTTTGACCACAAAAACGCTCTGCCAGGTTAACCATTAACTAAGGGGCAGCACAAAGGCTAGATGATGCTGAGTAGCTGCTTATCTGCCTTGGGCAGAGAGAAAATGACCATTGGGGAGGGGAAAAAAACTAACCAAATCAGCCTCTTCATTGTATTAGCGTTTATTCAGTTAGACATAAACATTTATGAGCCTTTGTGTATGATCACTGTTCTATCTCCAAAATGCTTATGAAATATACATATTTGTCAGTTATATATGCTGCGAAATGTCAATCAGCAAGCAAGTATTCACCATAGAGCACCTTGAAACATGACTATAATTCACATTAGCTACAGGGCCAGATCCAGCCCTAGGAATGTCAATTCATACCCAAGGAGACACCTGCACTGCTTTGTAGCTTTCCTCCAAGGGAAAGCAGCCGTAAAATCCATTGGCGTCTCACTGGAGGAGGCTGTCCAGTAGAAGTACTGGATCAATCCATCTCTGCTCCACATACTGATGAGGTTGTTCTGGCCAGTCCCAATGGCATGAGAGTTGCATCATTCCATTACTGTTTCTGGGAGACCACAGCTTGTGTTCCACTGGCTACCCAGGTTTGTAGGGACTGACTCAAACCCTTGTTCTTTAAGTGGCATTTAAATAGAGCTTCCCCTTAGTTTGTCATGCTGAGGGATGGGTGGCTTTGTGGCCCAACCCTGTGGTATATAAGAGCTAAACTCCTTAGACCCACAAGCTCATAGATTGATAGATTCCAAGGCCAGAAGGGACCATTGTGGTCATCTAGTCTGACTTCCTGTATAGCACAGGGCAGAGAACGCCCCCAAAATAATTCCTAGAGCACAGCTTTTAGAAAAATATCCAAACTTGATTTTAAAATGGCCAGTGATGGAGAATCCACCATGACCCTTGGTAAATTGTGCCACTGGTTAATTACTCTGACCGTTAGCAATTTACACTGAAATCCTTGTAGAGTCAGTTGAACTGAGCACCATTGGGAACGGGTCTTTCAGGTGAGACTTCATTCGGGGCATTCTGTCTACTGTATATCCTTAGTCATGGTATCCATAGCCCAAATCTCTTCTCACTTCCACGGCTACTCAGTACGCTGCCTACTTCCCACCAATCCCAGAGGTGAGTATGTTCCAATGGTGAGTGAATTCTATATGTGCGGCTTGTGACACGCAGCAGGATCCTACTGGGATGACGGCTGCGTCTCAAATATTATTATGATGCTGCATCGAGAATAAAGTGCAGGGGTTAATGCATCTCTGGGGAGTATGCCGGGCTCTCTGTCTAAATTGTTTGCCTGTTTTGGAGCTCATTAGTGTTACACACAGTGCCCTGAACAATGTCACAGAGGAATGCGTGCTGCAGCCCACGTAGAGAAGGGGCTTCCATGGGTTACATTTTACAAAGCACGGCTCATCCCCTGTGCCTTCCCAGTCCTGCCATTAACTGGGGGCAAGGTCCTTGCTCAGAGGGCACTGTTTATCTTTGACATCCTAATTAGGGATGAAAGAGGAAACCAGAAGAGTTCTGAAGCCTAGGAAATATACATGCAATCAATACTATTGGGGCAAATTCAGAGCTGGTGGAAGCTATACCTTGGTGAGTGACAAGGCAGTGAGACATGGTGTAAACTGGTGTAACCTAGAGGGAAGAAGGAAAAGAAACGCTGGGTAGCACTGGTTTAACTGAAGATGTTATTTTAAAACTATTGAATGGAACCAAAGCAACTTTATATGTGGACACACTTAAATTGCTTCAAATGTGGATTCTATCAGTCTAGCTTGTACCTGTAACAGCCGTAATTAAATCAATGTAAACCAGATTAAAACTGATATAAATGTATCCACACCAGGCTTCGCATCTGTTTAGCTAAATTGGCTTTTAACCCGATTTAAGTTAAACTGCTGCAACTTCTGTGTGGAGAGAAGCCCTCAGAGCATGTTGTAGAAAGGCATAAAGGAGAGTCCATCTTTGGCCTTCATCTGAGGCAGTTGCTGAGCTAGTTATGTAGGTCAGCCCCAGAAACATGCCTGTCATAACTTTGCACTATGCTGTCATGTCATGTCATTTTGTTTATTTCCCATATAGGCCTAATTTGGTTCCAATTTTCTGCTGGAGTCTGGGTTCACCGCCTGCTCCCTGCTTTCACACTCCCCAGCAATGCAATTTGGATTTCACGAGGCTGAAGACTAGAGCATTTCAGTGTCCAGTGGTGGTGAGGCCAGGGAGACTTGAACGGGAAGAGGTGGGCACACAGCTAAAGTTATAATCCCTGGGAATGGATAAGCACTGGCAATTACACTGGCATGGTTGCCTTCTGTGAGCAATTGATTGCAAAAATGATAAACGGTCCCATTTATTGCTGGGGTATGATGTTCACTCTGTTTTCAGCATAGGTGGCTTAAACTGTAGGCAGCAGAACTGCCCTTGGCTGAGTATTCTGTCTGATGTTCAGTAAATGGCATTCACCCTAGCAGCTAGTTGAATATCCTCATTATTTGAGCATTACCGCTGTCTCCTGAAGCTTCGTATTTCGACTTTGCCTGATGAGCCTGCAGCGGCAGCTCAGAAAATGGATCCCACCAAATCTCGCAACTCCTGATCTCAAATATTCTAATCTCCAAAAAGATAAGGAGTTGCTACAGCAAAGCCAACATAAACCTGAGCACTACGGACGATGGGATTGTTGTTTAGCTGTGGTTGCTAGTGAACTACTGTTCTTGCTTTCAGAGACCACCTTGTGTTTAAAACCTTCTCACTTAACTCAACGCATATCTTTTCAACACCAGCTTAAGCTTGCATCCTGGTTAGCTTCATCAGCACACAGCTAAACGACATTGTTTGGGAGTTCCAAAGAAAGAAGCCAAGCAGCCTAGGTCTCTGTGTCTATGGCAACTCATATAATGCGCTGGATCCATACATCGCCTGATCCTGAATTCCTTTTGCAGACACAAGTGCCAGGAACTCCCTTGAAAGGAGTTGTTATGGTTCTGATTTGTATTTCAATAGCATCTAGCAGCCCCCATCATGGACCCCACTATGCTGGGGGCTGTACAAGCAAAGAACAGAAAGACAGTCCTTGCCCCAAAGAGATTACACTTTAAGTATCAATGATTTTTAAAGTGCTAAATGATCATAATAATTATCAATAAAATAATGTGTGTGTGCGTACGTGCACATGCATAAAATGGACCACGTCTATATATCTCTTGATCCTGAAATCCTGTTGCAGACAAAAGTGCCAGGAACTCCCTCGACACAAGTAGGAGTTTGTCTGCAGGAGTAGATCCATGGCATGTGTGTTTGTAAGTCCTTTCTGCTGTAGCAGTGCTGGATAAAGGAGTGAGCTAGTTAAGATGAAGGATTTAAAAATGAATGCACTGCAGGTGAAAGATTCTCCTTCTGACTGCCCCTGGAGACTGAGATTTTCCCCCCAGCTCTTCACAGACCAGATACCAGAGCAACGCAAAGAGTAGCCTTTCATTAATATAGTTCAAGCAGCTGTACACTGGAGGAACAAACTCCAAAGAGTGAGGGGTTAATTCAGTTTCTATGCCCAGGCACTCCTGGGCTTCTCGACTGAGCTAGTACCACTTGTGAAGGGAGGCACCTGTCCATTAGCAACTGGACTGAGATTACCAGCTCCCAGGCTACTGACCAGTCAGCCATTAGATGGAAATAACTTTTAGGCACCATCAGCCCGAGCGGGATTCAAGCCAGCAGCCTTCCACATTCTGTCAATCCTCGGAGGTATTCAATCAACTGATTTGGCAGTTTATTTTTGTCAAACTTCTATCTCTGTCTGTTCAGCACTGAGCACGCTGATCCAAGACATGAAGAAATAATAATGATTGAGAAAGAGGTTTTGACATTTATCTGGTCCACGCGATATAAATGTCACTATCACAGAACATAGCTGGTATTCTTATGGCTACATATCTAGGGACAGTTAACTTGATCATCTTAAAAGTAAGCCCTTAGTTAATCTTAGAATCTAAGTCCAACATTTGCAGCACTTGGCGAGTGTAGTTTGAAAGACCATGCAAAGGTTTGGAGCCTTTCATAAATTAATGGCCTTCAAGGCCAGAAGGGACCACTGTGATCATCTAGTCTGACTTCCTGCATGACACAGGCTATAGAACTTCCTCAAAAACCAGAGCTCCTTTTTTGATTTTCATTAAGGAAATGTTACCCACGTTCCCTGGATGTCACCTTCCACTTCTTTTATAAAGCAAAATTCTAAAGCAAAGAAATCATCTAAGATCTCAACAATATCTCCTTTATCTGATGTTGACTTTCCATGCCTGGCACTCAAACATTTAACTGACTCCTGGGACGTTTGTTTGTTTCTAATGTATTCAAAGAACTCAGAGAGAGAAAAATTGTTGGTAGCACAGCCCTGTTAAGATATTTGCAGGTCACATTTGGTTCAAGCAATATTTGCTACCTACTCAATGAATTCAATTCGATCCTGTGTTAAGTAATCTTCAAGGTAATATAGTAGTTCAGAGTGATCGACAGCCCTGAGAAACCATGTGTCTGATTCTTCTCTCACTTACGTGAGCCCTGATTCAGCAAAGCACTTGCTTAGTTTTAAGGCTGTGCTTAAGTCCCATTCAGTGTGACGTAAGTACATGCCTAAATGCAATGCTGAATCTGGGTCTGACACTGGTGGATGTGAGGAGTGGTTCAAAGGACGTCAGTGGAGCACCTCCACTGACACACTGCCTTTACGTCCTATAATCAAACCCCACCTTTTCAATCAACACACCAGCACTGAAATGTATCATATTAAGCAGCAAAAAGGCATGATCAGGGTAAGCTAAGGTTTGATTCACAATACAGAGCGTCCAGCTGCTACACTGGCGAAAGACATCAAAACTGTCCACACCACCCACTTTTCAAAGGAGAACTTTTTTAAAAAAGGATTTTTTTTTTGTTTACAATGATATCTAAAGGCTCATAAACTTCTCTGTACTCATGAGGGCCTATTGCCTTGGTGTGAGATCATCTGCATCCAGAGCAGCATGAATTGCAGCAACAGTTAATGAGGTGATGAAGGCCCTTCCTCTCTGTCTAAAGAAGAGACCTAGGCCCCAATTCTCCTCTGGCTGAGACTGAAGTAACTCAGTTGAATTCAGGGGAGTCATGACCATTAAAAAATGGGAGTATGTGATGGAAAAATCAGGCTTAATACTCCTTTAAAACTCATTAGAGCTGGGTCTTCTAGCTCCGGCAATAGAGGCTGATGTTTAAGATTCCCAGGTTTGATCTCTGTTGCCGATGATGCGCCCAAGGGCACAGCATAACATTATTATGAATGTGACATCTGCAGTAGATTTTTATTTCTAGGTATACTTGGTCCTGCAGCAGGGCGATGGACGAGTTGACCTCCTGTGGTTCCTTCCAGCCCCATATTTTTATGATTCTACGATTATCCACATCCTTTTGCTTCCTAAAAACTGAGCAAAATGATTTGAGTTTGAAAGGATCTCAGCCTGATCTAAAATTCACTGAAGTCAAGGGGAAATCTCCCCACTGGCTGCGTCTCAGGCTTTGCCTCATCTTAGTATCCCAGTGCTGAGAAACCACAATTCTTCTGGGAGCTAGAGAAAAAAACTCATTCTTTTCAGGAAGCATTGTTTTGTGCCAAGCAAACCCATTCCTTTCCTATCATTTCCTTTATTGCGGCTGCATTAATTACTGTGTTAACCTTCACAGTTCCTTTGTTTACTAGAAAGAAAAGGCAATCAAAGGAGCTGCGAAGCCTCTAAAACATTGAAAAGGAGGCTGATCAATAGGACTCATGAATGAAGTACGAATAGGGATGTATCCTAGACCTTTACAGAAATTAGACACTAAAGCACTTTCTAGCTTATAGTGAAATTCCTAGGCTAGTACCCTAATCACTAAACCCTCCTCCCGCCTTTGTCAGGGGCACAGTGGGTGAAGCTCCTGACTAGAAGCTAGAGGCGTGGCTGGGCCAAATTTACATAAGTGATGATGTGACCCTGTGAGCCAAGTCACAACACCGCTCACTCAAATTTGCCGGGCCCACCCCGCCCCGTGTCATGACGGAGGGCCAGGTGGGCCAAGCTTCGGTGAGTGGCTTTGCGACCTGGTGCATGGATTTGTCATGTTACTCAAAATTGGAGCAGCCAGACAGATAACCTCTGCCCCCTCCTTAGCAAAATTCTGGCGGTGGCCCTACCCGTTCCGTTAAGCTAGTATTAAGGAAGGGATGAAAACAGGTGAAATATCTCACCTGGTGATGTGTAAAGGTGTGGGCTTACCTGGCGTTCACTAACGCATGGTAACTAACATGAGGAAAATCCTAGTGAAGACAAGGCAGTTTGTAGTTCTGACACAAGTTAGTAGGTCAATGGTTAAGACTGTGGGAGAGCTTAGGGTTTACCTCAACCCGTTAACTTGTGCAAAAACTACACTAGGGTTTTACCTCATGTTAGTTACATAGGACTGGACGGGACCTCTTGGGTCATCAAGTCCAGTCCCCTGCAGCTACAGGCAACCCTGTCATATAATCCCGTAAACTGATGTGAGGTATGAACACACATTTTGCTCAGGGCTCAGGGCTCATCAATGCTTCCATTTCACTGCCAGAGAACTGCTGTTTGTAAGAATGCTGGAGGTGGCCGCTTGTTTCAGAGTGAGGAGAGCAAAATATTCACTGGGATACCCACCCTTCCTAAACCCCTCTGCAGTGCTTCATTTGTAATGAAAGAGGTGCCAGGACTCAAGAATTTTTTTTACTTTCATAACTGACGCAGCAAGCCCAGAGGTGCTGGGGCGATGAACTCCCAGGCCTATAGGTGCCGGGGCACAAATTAAGCACTGCCCCTCAAAAGTATTCAGGTGCTTAACTCCCATTAATTTCAGTAGGAGCTAGGCACCTTTGAGGATCTGGGCTTCTGTGTCTAGAAATGAACAAGTTCTGGCTGAAATGGCTGAGTCCAACTCTAGTAACCAACAATAATAAAATTCCTATAATAAACATCTCCTTCCTAGAGGTTCTGATAAGCATTTCCATTTTTAGTTTGGGGGCAAACAAACCCTTTTGCCTCTTTTTGTTGCTGTTGCAGCTAAAGAAGGAGCAGAAGCCGTTTTTTTAACTTTTCCTGTAAATAGCGCGTTAATGAAGACAGATGGGTCAGCAGTATAAACAAAACCTCTATCTCAGGCTGGTTTTTGTTCTGGCTTTGTTTCCCAACATAGTAAGCAACCCAGCATCAACACAGTTCCCATCCTATTAACTGTGCTTGCTCCCCAAACACTGAACTGGGTCCTAAGGAAGTTTAAATTAACATTGGGCTGTAGTTTTTCAAACACTTGGAGCAGATGTTATAAGTGCCAGAAAATGATTTTTTAATGTAGGGCGTAGTGAGGATTTCACTTAGTGTTGTGTAGAGAAAATGCTTCATTGTATCTTTCCTTTTATTGGCGGCTAAGGCTGGATTTTTCAAAGGGGCATGGGGAAATTAGCACCCAACCCCCACTGATTTTCATGGCTCCATTGAAAATTCCAGCCTAAATCCCCTCTTTCAGGTAGGCAGAGCTCTCAGGTAGATCTCTGTGCACCCTGAGAAGTGTTGTTTAGTGGTGGAAGCAGGAGTCAGGGCTCCGGGGTTCTATTCCTGTCTCTGCCTTCTGAGTGCATGACTTTGGGCAAATCACTTAGGGACAACATTTTTGAAACGGCCTCAGTTTTTGGGCGACCCACTGAAGAAACATAAGGCTTGATCAGCAGAGATTCTGAACATCCACGGCTTCCCGTTGGCATCAGTAATCTCAATTTGGGCACCTAGAATTAGAAGCCGCCAGGTTTGAAATGTTTGGGCCTTAGCTTCTCTGTGCCTCATTTTGCCTGTCTGGAAAACAGAGGCAATGATATTAGTTATCAGCCCCGAGTGTGGTGAGGGCCAGTGAGTCCCTGTTTGTGAAGTGCTACCGAGGGCGCTAGAAAAGTGCAATGTGTCCTTACCTGAAATCATCTTCTGTTTTCCCCTCAGCTCTGCGTGTCAGAGAGCTGGCTGTGTGAGGGGTTTTCAGAGACAAACTCCCCTTGCCCAGGCTCACACCTCCAACCAACGGCTAATCCCAAATCTGGGTGCAGTTACCTCACGGCCACCTCTTGCTTCACAGATGGCTGCTGCAGCCCAGATTCCTTAATTCCACTCTTCCCGGGTGCATCCCGACCTCCCCCCACAGGCAGCCACATCAAGGACCTAAAACTGGAGCAACTGGATCTCCCTCTGCCTCAGATTTAAAAAGAGCCAGGAGGGGTTTCAAAGACAAACCAGGGCACCACAGAGACTAGATTTAGGGGCAGGCAACCCAGGCAACCGCCTGGGGTGCGGGGCTTGGTGGCGCTGGACTCAGGGGGCTGTTTTTGTGGTTAGCAACAAAAGGGAAAATAGAATGTTTGAAGTCACATGTTTCAAGTATTCCGTGTGTGGATTCATTTTTTACTGTCCTCCTAGAATGTTCTGGGCCTTTGTAGAATCTTGTGGAACCTTCCAGACTTTCTGAGAACTACGTTTTCCTCAAACCTAGAATGCCCTCACAGGTATATAAGGGCTGAGGTGTCGCCAGTCAGTCAGTGAGGTAGAAGTACAGATTTACAGATCCTAGCATGCAAATTCATTGTCTTATATGACAGGGATAAATCATGCATGCAAATCGTGCATGAAATAAAAATTAAGGTATTCAAACATTTAACAAATGGAGGGGGAGGGGCGCTGAAGACACACCTTGCCTGCTGCGCCATCTCGTCTAGGGCCAGCCCTGGCAGTGGGGGAAGGTGATGACCAGGAATAAGGGGGTGTGATTTGCTGGGAGCCATGGCCCGGTTCATAGGTGCCGACTTTCTAATTTCTGCAGGGGTGCTTGACCCCTGCTCTGCCCCAGGCCCCAGGCCCCGCCCCCTCCACCTCCTTTCCCCCAAGGCCCCACCCCGCCCTGCCTCTTCCCACCCGTTCTGCCCCTCCCCTGAGTGCGCCCTGCCCTCGCTCCGCCCTTCCCCCGCAGTGCCTCCTGCCCGCTGCTGCACAGCTAATCGCAGCGGGCAGGAGGCGCTGAGGTGGGGAGGGGGAAGAGCTGATTGGCGGGGCCGCCGGTGGGTGCTATTCCCCTCACACAACAACCAGCCACAGCTGGGGAGAGAGAATGCTCTGATCTGCTGCCAGTTCATCATGTGGTTTTCTCATGCAGCTCTGCCTGCCCTGCTGGCTCAGCAAAACACTTCAGACTGCTCTCAGTCTCAGGGGCTAGGGCCATACAGAGCTGGGGGCAGTGGTGCCGGGGAAGGAGATTCTGAGCTACCAAGTTAGGTGGCGGTTCCAGAGCGTGGGGATGACTGGATCCGCAAGGGGCCAAGAAACCATGAGATGGGCTGTGACCTAGTGGAGAAAGCATGGGACCATGAGTCAGGACTCCTGGGTTCTGTTATCTTCAGCCAGGCCTAGAAGGGGTAGTGCAAGAAAACCACATGGGAAAGTTTATTTTGGGGGCAATTTCTAGTCCAGTTTTGCACACCCAAGAGATGTAGATAGTTTGGAGAAACATCAAAACTTTTAGGTGCGTATCTGAGCTGGCCACGAATGCTGAACCTTTTCCCCCGGGGAGAATAAAACTCTCAGAGGTTCAAATTCACCCAGAACCACATGTGTTGATCTGAGAGCAGAACTCTGCAACCCTCGCTCGCATCAGCGAGCCTTACTAACACGTGATTTACACTCTATTCCATGCTGTGTGACTTTGGGCAAATAACTTCCCTTCTCAGTGCCTCTGTTTCCCCTCCCATCCTTCGTCTGTCTTGTCTACTTAGGTTGTAAGCTCTTCAGGACAAGGATTGTCTGCCACTATGTTTGTAGAAGTACCTAGCACAAAGGGGACCTAAAATTGCTTGGGACACCAAGGCTATGTCTACACCACTGGAACTATAGAGGCATAGCTACAGTGCTGTAGCTACTCCAGCATAAGCCTGTAGTGTAGATGCATCCTATAGCAATGGTAGGGGTTTTTCTGTTGCTGTAGGAACACTGCCTTCCCGAATGACGGTAACTATGCTGACAACAGCATTCTTCTGTTGACCTAGATGCATCTACCCCAGGGATTAGCTTGACATAACCATGGCGCTCAGCGGTGTGGATTATTCCCACCCTGAGAGTTGCAGCTATGGCGACTTAAATTTGAAGTGTAGACCAGATGGTACGTGCTACTCTACTATAAATAATAAACCGTCAGAAGTAGGAATCCCGTTGAAGTTGATAGTTTATGTGAGCAAAGGTTGCTGAAGTAGGTAGTTTGCAAAGAATATATCTTTTGGTAATGTGCAACGTTTTAGGGATATTTTGCAAAATTTATTTAAAAAGAACACTCCAAAATTGAAACTATTTTCTTAGGAATACCTTTTCTTTTTTATTTGGCTTTAAAAAATAAGAGTCAAAAGTCCATTAACATTGACATCAAGCAGGTCAGGAAAGAAAAGAAAATCAATGTAGGCTACTAATTAAAGTGAAAAATAAATGTGTAAAAAATGTAAGAAGCAGAAATCATAAATTATATTTTTTTCATGAATATAATTAATCTCTTCCCAGCCCTGGAAAATGTTTCAAGAGATTCATTTGTTATTTATTGTTAACAGCATGTGAAACACGACATTTTGTATTGTATTGTTTTTAGCAACCAAGGCCCTGAACCTCCAAACACATTGCTCTATGCTGCGATATAAAGTATGAACTCAGGGAGACAACAGCCAGGCTTTAAGTTAAGCATGTTTGTGTTTGAAGTATAGGGCTTAATTTATTAATTTAAAAATGGCACAAAGAAAAACTCTCTTTAAAAAAAAATAGACCACATACTCCCACTGCACTGTGCCTGGTCATAATCTAAACAATATTTATATTGTAGTTGCAATGCACAGACCAGGAAATTGTAGTTACCCAGTTATCTTTTGCACTGGGTTGAAGTCATTCTATTAAAGCAAATGTCCTTATTTTAAACAGAAACCTTACAAAGAGATGAAATATTCTGATTAGTTAAAATCTCAGGTTATGAACAATATAGAGCATACACAAATGCATGGTTCATGAGATATTAAAATTGTGGTTTAACAATGTTTTCCCAAAGAACATCATAATAAGGTGTTTCTTATTTTCTTACTAATTGCCATTAGGGGGTTTCTTGCACATTCCTCTGATACCTGGGTTCCTCTGACTGTCTGCGGTCAGAGACAAGATGCAGCCACTACTAGCCAGGGCTAGTGCCTACAAAGCCTAGTAGCTGAAGTGCCTTCAGCATTTGCCTCTGAGTTGTGGCAAACCTGGCACTCTACTAGTACCTTAGCGGTTTGTTGTATTGCAGTATAAAGGTTAATTAATAATAGACTGGATGAACCACTGTGCTAATTTGGCTTGGTTCCTATGTTCCTATGTACTGATCCTGTAAATGCTTATACATGTAACTTCGCTCACAGGTAAAATTACTCCTGTGCATAAATGTTTGCAGAATTGATCCCTACATTCTATTTTTTTTTTGACTCGTACTATGGACCTTATCCTGCATGTATACCATAGGCAATGGGACTTTTCTTACCCTTTTTACAATAATGTAACAAATCTATGACAATTCATTATTTTACTACATGGCCCCCTTATGGTGACAAGTGCGGGAACAGAACACATGTCCTTTTGTAGTCTCCGACTACCTGAGCTCAAGCTAAAGGAGATTCTTCACTGGCTGTTAACAGTATAGGTCATAGGCTATGCGGTTGAGCCTTTCTGATGCTATTCAGTAGAGGAAAGGGGTACAAATATACACAAGCCTGTTGCAGAAAAGAGATGATAAAATAAATGATGGATTATTGCAAACAATAATTGTTATACCACTGACACGGTGAATGGTTTGTACTAGCTTCATATGAACTGCAGATAGTTTGGGCATGCCATATTAAAAGGTATTTGTGGGGGTCTCACTTAAAATGATTCATGCTAGTGGATTAAGAAGATTTCACATCTATTACATGTTTTTAACCTGCCATTTATCCAAGGTTAAGATTATGAAGTTGCAAAGTGGAATGGTCCATAAGGCAATGACAGTCATTTTCCCAGCTGACCTAAATCAATGTAGCTCCATTGATTGAGCGTGCTAGTTGGAAATGTACCACCTACTCTGCACTACTTTACAATAGACTACATAGCTAGAGCACTTAAAGCAATTATATCCTTGATAGAGCTTGTATCTATCAGACAAGACTATGCATTCTCCAAGATGCTTTCTTAAATCACTGTGATGGATTGTCTGAAGGCAGGAAAGATGATAATAATGTACTATATTTACAAAGATCTATACCAAAAAAACCCAAAACAAAACACAACCCACTTTGGAGCAATGCTCAACAGAAGGCCTCAAAATATAAGTTGTTCAGTACAAGGTTTTATCAGAGTGGGAATACATATGAGCAGAAAAATAAAACATTTTGTATTCTACATTATATTACAAAGGCAGACAGTCAATAAATAGATCAATAAATAATGGGAAGCACAGAAGGGCTTGCGTGGATGGCGGTGAAACTGGTTTTAGTTGGTGCTCGATAAAGTCTTTTGTGTTCATTCCCATGAAGTGTCAGAGTCAGTTCTTTCAAAGACAAGTCTCTTATCACTTCCAGTGAAGATAACTTTGCCTTAAAAGTGTAGAACAGATGCAGGACAGTACAGTAGGCTCTGGCGGAGGCTGGGGGAGTCAACGTCACTTACACTTCCCCAAGAATCTGACAAATTTGCAGCTTAATATAAATAAAGTGACGGGCCTATTGTTTCTCAGCTCCGACACCTTCTTATCACCATGATTTGTTGCAGAAGAGTGGCGGAAACATGGCATGTGACTCCATCATATATAGTTTAAGTGTGTGTGTGTGCAGGAGCAGTGTCTTTATGAATTGACAACTTCAACACGTACAGAAAGGAAAGATCCTCTCTGCATGGACCTTGGGGTGGAGGGATTTCCTTTTCTGCCTAGGTTTAAATGGACTAAGCACAGTGTTACTTGCCATTTGAGTTGGATTATATAGATTTAGTTATACATAACATATTAGCCACATGGGGGGCAGGCTCCCAGCCAGTGTAAATCAGTGTATCTTTGAGGACTTCAATAAAGCTACTATGCAGATTTTGCCCAGCTAAAGTCCTGGCCCTTGATATGCAACATGCATCAAATGTGGAATTTTACATCCAAAGTCAGCAGCTCTGTTATCAGGGGTGGCTCCAGGCACCAGTGCACCAAGCACGTGCCTGGGGTGGCAAGCCGCGAGGGGCGGCCTGCCAGTCGCCATGAGGGCGGCAGTCAGGCTGCCTTTGGCGGCATGCGTGCGGGAGGTCCGCCGGTCCCGCGGTTTTGGTGGCAATTCAGCGGCGGGTACGCCAAAGGTGCAGGACCGGCAGACCTCCCGCAGGCATGCCCCTGAAGGCTGCCTGACTGCTGTGCTTGGGGTGGCAAAATACATAGAGCCGCCCCTGCCTGTTATATACAAGGGATTCGATAATAAACAAATGGTAGACACATTTCTTGCTTTGTGTAATAGCAAAGGGGCAGTCTGCCAGAGCACTGCCCCCACCTAACATTGCAGATAGGGGCATTAGAAGAGGGGAAATGTCCTTTCTTTTCATGGCTTCCATCCCTCTTTTTGGATACTGCTAAACTATCCCTGCTAAAATGGCTTTTATGTTTAATCCCAGGTTGGTAAAGATATTTCTTAAAGAGTCAGGGTAAAATTTTCAAAAGCAACGAAATGACTTAGAAGCCTAAGTCCCACTGACTCTTAATGGGGGTGATTGTTCTGAAGAGTCAGATTTTCAAAAGTATTGAGGTACCTAAAGATCTAGATAGACACTTTTGAAAATCCCAGTAGATACCTAAGCAATTTAGAGCCTAACTCTCAGTAATTTCAATGGGAATTAGGCACCTAACTCCTTTAGGTGCTTTTGAACATCTCAGTATCTTTAGGCACCTAAGTACCTTTGAAAATCTGGCCCTAAGTGCTTACATCTGTTTGGGAAATGGAATTTAGGCAATGAACTCACTTTAAGCATCTACCCATGACGTTTGCCCTTTGAAACGTACCAGTTTTCACCAAATGGGATGATTTTGCAAAATGTTTTACTTGGTTATTTGACAAAGACTTTATCTCTCCATCTTAGCCAATTATTCAATCCAAATACTCAAGTGGGTGTTACATCAGGTTCACAGTTTCACTGACTGCAAATTTTAATGTGAACACAATCACTTCAAAACTGTTTTAACTGACTCCAAACACATCAGCAAGGAATTGTTTTCTACTGAAATGCAATGAAAAGTTAGGGCATAAATACCCAGGAACATGCCTGAGAATAAAATGCTAACTTGGGCTCGTGGGGGGAAGGGAGGGATGGGAATGCACCTATCAGAATATGTCATAATATAAAGCATGTAACATATGACTTTATTATGTTCATTCAATCCATGTTTTAATCCCTGCAGTGGGGATGCATTTCAAACAATGTCCTTGACCACAACACTTTTTTTTTTAAGAACTAAAATCCATGAGTGTTATTCCATGGCATTAAGGCTGTCTATTTTGGGGCAAAAAACCCCAACAACCCAATGATATGGTTTTCCTTCTTTATTTTGTTTATGAAGGAAGCTTCTCTCATAAGAAGCGAAACAGCAAGAAGCAGCAAGCACTGGAACAAAATATACATTCCGTACAATCATATAACCTGCCCGTTCCCTATGACATGAAACATACAATTATCTGTACACGCCTCATTAAATAACCTTATTAAATAGGAAATGCAAAATGTACAAATTTACAGACTGAATTATTAAATACTCCCCTGGTGCACGCACGGGGCATGCATTCGTTTCTACTATCGGCAGCCACACTCTGAAACTGCCATCCCCTCATATTTGAACTTGTAAGTAACCACCCCTGCGTCTAAGTAGAGGATGGAGATGGGATCAAGCTTGGTAGGCACACAGCAGGCTTTGGAAGTTTTCTGAGGATTCTTCAGGTGAACCAAAGTCTGGACAATGGCGTGTTTAGTTGGCGTGACGTGTTCAGTTAAAGGGTAGGAGCACACTCCGCGGCACTCGTAGGCTTCATATCCCGTCGGGGCGATGATCCAGGAATCCCAGCCAATCTCCTTGAAATCGATATAGAGTGGAGTCCTTTTGCAGTAGTTGCCCTTGGCGTTCCTCCGGATCCGGGCAGTGGAGTCATAAATGATGTTGGAGCGCATCTGGAGCAGTGCCTCTTCACCTGGCCCGTTGTGGAAGTTGCCCATGCCCAGATTCTCCAAATCCAGCAGCTGCTCATGGTCTATCATTTCGTCCAGTTCCTGCTTCTCCTCCTTTTTGTCATTGCTCAGGTCATCTGAGAACACAATCAACAGAGGCACGTGCTTGGCCTCGGAATTGATGTCAATATCGAGTTTCCCCTCTCCGTTTGGCTCCTCCCCTTCTCCGCTCTCTATCTGCACTTCCAGCCTGTGAGTGGTCAACTCTGACCTACGCCAGCGCCTCATGGCATCTGTGATATCAAAGGTCTCCCACTCACTGTTGGTGCCGTAGATCTGCCTGGATGCAAGTGCCACCATTTTTCTCTCCTCTCCTTCTCTCCCCGCATGGTTGTTCTCCAGTACTTCAAAAATGGTGACTTTCCTATCCAGCCCATCATAGAGTATTCTGTCCCGCTCCACCAGTGTGTAGAGTCTCAGCTCTGCCATCGTGATCTCTTCATGGTGAGGGATGGAGACGTTGAAGAGAAGAGGGTATTTCCGGATTCCTGTGACACCAATAGGGTGGGAAGTCAGATCTGGAAATGACAAAGATCAACGTAAATAAACACTTTGGAACTGCAAATATTTCCAGCAGAAATATGCATGCATGGAACTCAGCCTTGCATGCCTTGTATTCCTTGGTTTCAGTGTGAACAGTTACAGGAAAATTATAATAAATAGGAATAATGGATTGTCACACAAAATTTTATTCATGTCGTCAGTGAGGTGGATGATTTGTATTGGATCTTCAAGGAAAACAAGGTCAGATCATGATAATAGCAATGAACTTGGATTTATAGCTCTCTTTCTTCCAACGTGGCTACCGAAGTGCTTTATAAAAGGTCCTTACTGATTGTACACATTATATTTATTGTATATAGGAATCGCTTTGCCCAGCACTGAAATGAAGCCACCTCTGGAGTGCAAATACAACAGCTGTTTAACATGTGAATATCAACATTACACAAAATTTTAGGACAGGAAGTGAAGAAGAATACTACACCTCTACCCCGATATAACGCGACCCGATATAACATGAATTTGGATATAATGCGGTAAAGCAGCGCTCTGAGGAGGCGGGGTTGTGTGCTCCAGCGGATCAAAGCAAGTTCGATATAACGCGGTTTCACCTATAATGCGGAAAGATTTTTTTGGCTCCCGAGGACAGCGTTATATCGGGGTAGAGGTGTATATCCAACTGAAGGGACATGGGGGATTGGAGATGGGCAGAATGACACAAACTGTTTCTGCAGCAAAAGTAGGCTGCATTTGTATCTTTTTGTCTATTAAGAGGGGATCTGTCTTTCTATGGAATATCCAGTAGATCGCCTCATAAATAGTGTGATCTCCTTTACCTTCAATTAATCCTATGTACAGTGCCACACTCCTCAGGTATATATGGTGAATTTGTATTTTCACTGGTGATCTGATACAACACATTAAAATCCCTACTGCTGATCTGCTGTCTCTGATGAAGTGTTGCATAGATCTCCCAATGGAAACAAATGATACCATAAGCTTCCACCAGTGTCTGAAGACTGCAACCACCAAGGATAGAGACAAGTTGTTTAGGGTGATGCAAAGGCTTATAACTAGGAGGAATGGGAAGTTAGGTCTTGATCCAAAGCCCTCTGAAGCCATGGAAATATTCCCATTTTGACGTCAATAGGTTTTGGATCTGTCTTGAAAGGAGCAAAAGAAAACTGCTGTACTTACTTATCAAGTATCAGGGGGTAGCCGTGTTAGTCTGTATCTACAAAAACAACAAGGAGTCTGGTGGCACCTTAAAGACTAACAGATTTATGTTATGATTTATGCTATGCATCTGAAGAAGTGAGGTTTTTACCCACGAAAGCTTATGCCCAAATAAATCTGTTAGTCTTTAAGGTGCCACCAGACTCCTTGTTGTACTTACTTAGGAGCTTTTGAGAGTATTAATTAATCAACTGTATAACAAGCAAATAATCTAATCTAATCTATCTATGTTTATACATACACCATCTGCATTTCTTCATACATATAGGAAATTTAGAAAAATGTTTGTATTTATTGCTGCATTTCCCTAATATCAATAACAACCCTGAAACCAAATTAGGAAATATAGACTTAGTGGACATGCCTACAAGGGTGGAGGGGATGGACTGCATGGAACTTGTACATTTTCCCATCTCTGATTTCTATGACTCTGGGATTGATATATTTATGGAAACATTTGGTTGACACAGGTACAAATATTTGCCCTGAGGTAGCAAAGCACTTCAGCACATGAGTAGCCCCATTGACTTTAATTGGACTTCAGTGTTTTCTGATGTTTGCAAACATCAGAAAAAAGAAAAAAATATCGAAGAGGCCAAACATAGACTCATAGACTCATAGACTTTAAGGTCAGAAGGGACCATTATGATCATCTAGTCTGACCTCCCGCATGATGCAGGCCACAAAAGCTGACCCACCCACTCCTGGAATAATTCTCTCCCTTGACTCAGCTGTTGAAGTCCCCAAATCATGATTTAAAGACTTCAAGTCGCAGAGAATCCTCCAGCAAGCGACCCCTGCCCCATGCTGTGGAGGAAGGTGAAAAACCTCCAGGGCCTCTGCCAATCTACCCTGGAGGAAAATTCCTTCCCGACCCCAAATATGGCGATCAGCTGAACCCCGAGCATGCGGGCAAGATTCTCCAGCCAGACCCTCCGGAAAAAAGTTCTCTGTAGTAACTTTTAATATCCCATCATTGACCATTGTTACTAATTACCAGCGATGGCACGTTATTGACCTATTGACTAAAATCACGTTATCCCATCAAACCATCCCCTCCATAAACTTATCAAGCTTAATCTTAAAGCCAGAGAGGTCTTTCGCCCCCACTGTTTCCCTCGGAAGGCTGTTCCAGAACTTCACCCCTCTGATTGTTAGAAACCTAATTTCAAGCCGTTTGCCCTCTCTTCCCATTGACTTTAGTTGGGAGTTTGAAAGCACTCAGAATCCAGCTGCATGTCTAGTGAGCGTGACTCACTTCAAAACTGGAAGTGGCATCAGAACTTAGAGTGACCTCGAGGGCTTCCCAGCCTGCAGGATGCTGGAGAACAAGTCCACTGTCATGGGGATATGTATGGTCTTGGGGTGGGGAAAAGTCAGCTGACTGCATAGAAGACGGACATGAATAATTCATTGGAAGGGGTTAGGGACACGCCCTTATGGGAAACTGGGTGTCTCACTTCCTGATTAGAGAGAAAAATAAGTCAGGATGGGCGTCTGCCCACAAGACTGGCTGAGCAGGAAAACTCAAAGGGTCAAATTCCCCTCTCACTATTACCTGTACATCCTACTTGGTGTCAATGAGGATGCACTGGTGTCTGAAGGAGGAGGATTTAGCCCAGAAAAGTTTATTTAAATTTGTAATTGATGACCACATTAGAATCGTATCTGCAATGGAGCCGGACTGCTTCATGAGCTAAAATTGCTAAGGAACAATCGTCATAAAGTTCTACTGCTTCCAGCCATTCAATTTCCATTATCATCTTCTACTAACACAAGCAGATAAGTATAAAGATTGCATTGTGTGATCTGTTCCATCTCTTTTATCAATATAATTGCAAGCACTTTATTTTTAACCATCTAAAAGGCCCACAAGCTATAAAATTCAGGTTCCCTAGTTGTTATTGACTTTCTTGACATACAAAGGAGAGAGAATTAAAATAAACCCTCTGTACTGTATGTGTGCATATGGAAAGCATTTGTATTAGCATATGAGTATCTGAATCTATGCCTGTAGTTCTGGACTAGAAGAAAGGACAGGAATCTGCCAAGAAGGTAGGAAGTTATCCTGAGTTTGACATGGCCATTGCAGACTTCATGTAATGGTGAAAAGGATGCTTGGCATCTCTGTTGTGTTTATGAAAATGAATGGAACTGTGCATTGTTACATTTACTAAAAATAAAGGATGACTGCTGATTTACACTAGTAAAACACATAGGATTTCCCCCTCAGTATACTGTACTTGCCCAATTATAGTCCATTTATATTCCTGATACTTTTTCATCTTAAAATTGCAAGTGTCAGAAAAGGACAATACTCATTATTCCATATTCCTTCAGGGCCAGATTGTGAATGCCTTCTCTACGCTCATGAGCAGTCACTCATCCCATGGTCTTCAGTACGCATAAGTGGTTTGCAATCCAGCCCTCAGTCAATTAAATGTTATCTATATGTTGAAGAAATGTACAGTTAAAGTGGATTTGAACTTTAAGGCAGAGCCTTTTAAAACCAGAAACATGTAGCTGGATAAGAATGCACACATCTGAATGAGGTATAGATTAGCCCATAATTAGAGCATCTAGCTGAGTTGTCAAATTTAGGTCATATATACTCAGTGTTTGCTCTGTTATCTTGTAGTTTTGGAGTTCATCAGTAAAACTGAGACTGGCATGATAGAAGAGCCATTTTTATTTGAATTATCACACGTAAAGCTGAGTTGTTAAAAAAAATCATCTCAATCCTACTGGCAAACAGAATGTTTCTGGGGCATAAATGATTTGTTGAAAAGTCTTTTAAATATATAGCCTACATTGTTACTCATGCATGAAGCATAAAGAAATCATCAGCAGCTAGTATGTGAGCCTTACATTCCTCTCGTTATGTAGCCATTGCAGGAAATTTTCAATTGCACGATATGTGTAACTGTCTAAACTCATGATTTTATGCATTTTTTAGCTGAAATTTTTTGAAAAATAGAAAATATTTATTTCCCCCAAAATGAGCACCAAGGGTTAGCAAAAGTCATCATAGAGAGCTGCTAGCTGCAGATATTTCTATATCTGACTTTACTTCACACACCAAGCCTTGGGACCCATTAAAGACTAAATTGGGAAAATATTACTAGAGAGTCATTCATTGTTTGGTTAGGAATCCATGAAGAAATTGGGCTTCCCAAACAAGAATTTGTACCATTGCGTGGGTTGTGAAAGAGGGTTTTTCCCATTAATTCAGTTACCGTCTCTCTTTGAAAATCAGATGCCTATGAAGGTAACAAATAAGTGATTCACATGCTTCCTGGGATGGTGACGATTTATTTGTATTACACACCCATAATATTCAAACATAAAAGAAGACATTACCCCTACCCCAAAGTGCTTACTGTCTCAAAGATATAATAGGCAAAGGATGGGGGAAAGGTTACATCAGAAAAGCAGTGTGAGCTGGTTGATTATAGGCATATGCCGTGTTAGTTCGTTAACTCCAGCTGCATCTCTATCTAATCACTATAAACTTCTCCCCCCCCCAATTCAACCTTCATGCGCCACGCATTGTAAACAGGTGTCTTGTTGGTTATAAGCAATGCCCACTCATTCTTAGTTCACTCCGAGGAGTATGGCTCTTACCTTCATTTTGGAAGCTTCTAACAATATTTGCGGATGGCATTGAGGTCCTATCAGTGGCAAACCTGTTGTACAGCTCTAACATGTATTCTGGGGGCTCCACCTTAGCCGTTTCATGCAGGGGAATATCAGAGAGATTCAACGTCTTCAGGAACTCGTTTTTCATGTTCTGAAGCAGCGTGCTGAAATCAACGCCGTCCTGCTCCGAAAGGAGCTCGTCAAAGAAGGGCACATCTTCCTCCAGGGAAGACTGCTCCAGGCTCATGATGGGACTGCAAGCTGCAAGGTGCACCAACAGAGAGAGGGTTGCCCACAGCTGAATGGTGACAGTATCCATTCCTCCGCTCTAACCTCCAACCGCACTCAACAAGATTTAGCTCTCGTGTGGGCTAAGTGGCTATTTTATCCTCTGGGTTGTGTGCAGCTTGTGTCACAGAGTTGACAAGTTTGGAAGCCCTTGCCTGAAGCTTGTGATCAGTCCTTGCTTGCGCTCTCTCCCTCCCCCCCCACACCGTCCAAAACCAGGTCTCAGTAATTGGATATAACACGCTCTCTCCTATGGTAGCCTTGCCTCTCTTATCTCTTGTAGTGTAAGCTGTCCACCAGATTTTCTGTTGCTATCTCACAAACCCCCTCTCCCTTAATGAGCATTTTGTAAACATTCTGCACTTGGACCCTCTGAGATAGGCCAATTTTCTCCTTGGACTGGATCTGCCCTTCCTTTTCTCCCTTGGAGCGGACTTTTTTTGGCATGCGTGGCCAACTTTTATCCATACAGCTTTGTTATGATTTCAGCCGAACATGCAAATGACACAGAGCCTAGATCTAGGATTCTGTATTCTATACCAACAGTAAATAAAAGCCCACTTAAATATTAACAGAGTTACACCTGTGTCCTTTGTCCCCTATTCCAGAGCTAAATTGTCCAGCCCAAGTAAAGGCTTTACTTAGATGAAAAGCACTTTGAGACAGGAACCATCTTTTTGTTCTGTTTGTACAGCACCTAGCACAATGGGGTCCTGGTCCAGGCCTAGGGCTCCTAGGCACTATGGTAATACAAATAATAACGACAATAATAAGACCACCGGAGGCCTTGAAGACAATGGAACTGGTGCGATTATATTAAGCAGTAGAAGGCAGAAATTTTGCACTCACTGCAGCTGTGGGCTTGTGTTTATGCAGGGGCTACATTGTGGAAAAAGGTTTTGGGGACAGGAGAAATGCAGGCAGGGGACAGCCTCTGGCATGGCCAGCAGATCTGTGCCTGGTTCTCCTCTCCTACATACGGACACTGTGTACCTGTGCTGGCACTACCATCTTTGGCCCATATGAATAAAGGGCAATTAGCAAATGTTTTTAGCAGTGTTTGTTTTAGCTATTTATTCTCTTTATAAACCATTGTTTCCCGTTCAACCCAAAACAGCTACACCAGCTGACTGGGGAGAAGTTCTGCTCTGATGACCTCCACAGAAATGTTTAGAAACAAAATCAGCAGGGAGCACTGAAACCATTGCAAATGGCTCATAAAATGTTTATGCCACTACTGCTTCTCATGTGTCTGGCTTGGCAGGTTACATTCACTGATGAGCTGTGTTACATCTAGTGTCCTCATTTCATTTCCCACCAGTGAGCTTTGTGGTAACTGGCATGAAACGAAACCTTAAGGCCCACAGACTGCTGTAGATCAATGCACGGTGGCTGAGGGGCAGTACGTTGTGACCAGAACGGGTTGAAAACCACAGAAAAATTTTCATGGAAAATGTTCAACATGTTTTCAGAAAAAAAAAATTGGGGGCGGGGGAGCAGGGATGTTCAGAATTTTGAATTTTCAAAAAGTTTGAGTACTGCAGGCAAACAAATAAAACTAAGGGGCACAACTCTAGCTAACTTCATTAATGTTGCACTTATTTATGCAATTTTGAATAAGGACAATTGTATTTATTCAGCTTATTTTCACAGAGAGGAATTTTCATTAATTAAGAGCATCGAGCCATACATTTATGTCACCCTTTGTTATTTTGCTTCATTCAAATACTCTCCTCTCAAACAGCTTGCCATTTTACTATGAAAGTTTAACAAAATAAATGACCAAGCTCATTTTTATTGTTACATATAGGCCCAGCTGGAACCAGACAGTCCTTGGAGAACATTCAGAGCGGGATCTGAATTTCATGGCTATCTATGAATCTGAACCTGAACCCCCAAACTTAGTCTGTATCTGAATTTTATGCTTTTTTGGGCTGCTCAGATCCACAACTTAGTGAGGTTTTGGATCTGAACCCAGATCGTCATTATTTATTAATTAAAAAGTGAAAGCGCAAAGCTCCTTTCTTGAGTGATTCATCTCTTGGCTATGCTGCATGGGAGGGGGGGGGGAAGAGAGTGACCTTACGTCCATCATGAAATTGAGATTAAGGAAGTCACAAGTTACTGCCTACAAGTTCTTCATGGTTTTCCATCTCAGAGTGTCTGTGTCTGACCATTCCAAGCGGGAATTGTGGCATTTAGACTGCTTTGGGAAAATATGTTCTGACGGGCTGTAGATTTACCACAAGGGCTGTGCTGCTAGCTGCAGACAGAGGTGGTTTCAAAAGGTCCTGTTTTTTGATTGACTTGGCTTATGCAGAACACTGGACCCTCACCTCTGCCCTCCATCTTTGGCAGTCTCTTGCTGCATTCTTAGCTTCTTGCCATGTCCTGTTTTTTGTATCAGGATTTATTTCAGATATACCAGATGTGGTCAACACCAGGGGCCATGCATGGAACTTGTCAAACACCTGAAGGTTGCACTGATTTTGCATATAAATGTGCATACCTTTTGCAAGGAGGTGAGCATATACTGAGAGGTAGTGCATGCTCTCAGCTTTCATTGATGTCAAGGGGTGTTGAAATCGCTCAGCACCTCACAGGATTGGGCCCTTATCATCAATACATGGTCATAGCTGGCTCTTCCTTGACAGATGGACAGAAATTGCTGCTAGAGTTCACCAGCAAAAAAATGCAGATCTGCATTTAAGTGCTGGGAAGTATTTGAATCTATGGTTTTGCTCTGACCCATTACAAAGACAGGGCTTTGCCATGAGATTCAGAGCTGGAAGTGGGTTTTGTGTGTGTTTGTTTGTTAGGAACCAAGGTTTCGGTTTAGTTCTCACTCTATGGCTGTGAGTTGTGTTTTATAACTCTAGGGACTATCTTTGGTCTTTGGCCACATATTGGAACAAATTCTTCTCTCAGTTAAACCCACACTAATCCAGAGTAGCTCTAGTGGAGTCACTCCAGATTCATGCCACTGTAGATTAGAATCTCTAGCCTACAGTGTAAGTTTGGTTTATTTGGCTATAAAATCACAAAGCAGTGATTGTCACATTTCGTAGCCAGCAGACACCATAGTCATAAGTAAAGACTGGAGTATACAAGGTAATCTGACATATATTTCTGAAACCTATAAATGTGCCATCTCTCATCAATACCTTGTTACAAGCAGAATTACAGCTCAAACATTCTAAATCTCTTTGCATTTCCCCTCTTGTCCGATAACTCTTTGAACAACTCTCCTAAGGGCAACACAGCCTACTGTCTTACACAAACAAGCCACTGCTGAATATCTTAGCTCACATGACTTAGCCCCGTACAGCTGTTGGGGGGTTGCCAGACGTACAGTACCACTACATGACATCTGGTATAAAAACAGTTTCCTGTTTCCTTTGCTTTGCAGGATGAAGAATTTAAACCATGCAGATTTTTCTTGCTGAATTAAAAGGCTGGATTTCACAGCTTAGAAATAAGGCTGTTTTATTTCACTTTTCCACTGAAACTCATTTAAAAGAATTACAGTTTTTTTCTCATATATATTCACGTCATATGTGTGATAGAGGTGAGCGGAAAAGGAAACGTCCTTTGAGCTAAACGCAGAAACCTATGCTAAACAGATTAAGCAGGCTAGCAGGAGAGGGAATATTACTGATCCTTGCTACTCTTATTAACTTTATGGCATTAACAGTGTGCCTGTTTATGAGCAATAAGTGACGTGACAGGTAGGCAGCATTGTTGGGAAGAGAGCTTTACTGAGCATGCATGGAGGCCAGTGTTACATACAAACTGGGCTTCTCCTGCAACCTGATTCTCCTTCATCTAAAATCAGATTTAATTTACCTTTTTTGTTATTGGTAGCTAACCTGGACAAAACACTCTAAGGCACCTTAGGGAAGTTCAGGTGAGGGAATAGCGTAAAAACAGAAAGATTATTTTAATTAGCACTCAAGTGGTAGATATAGCTCTGTTCTTTTGCTGTGTTTGTTTAACAGGTAGTTATTTTGGGATTAAAGCAAGTGAGTGATGTCTCTGCAAACATGGGGCCTGATCCCACTCCAACTGAAATCAACAGAAAGATACCCATTGACTTCAAAGGGACCTGGATCAGAGTCATGGGGTGGCTGATAAGTGCCATGTAAATTTACAGTGCTAGCTACATTGTATTTTTATTATTAATGATACTGTAAATTCTCTTCTACCCTAGTGTCAGAGCGCTTTCCAGAGATGTGTTATGCGATGTGACTGACAATCCAAAGAAGGATGGGATAATTTTTTTCCCACTAATACATTTGTAGTTGTGCATGGTACGGTATAGCTAATGAAATTGCAAGCTTCTTTCTGGACTTAAGCTGATCACAACAGGGTCAGGGAACAATGTCTCCTAAGCACATGTAGCGTGGCTCATTTGACATTATTTAAATAATATTTTGACCTTCCCTTGAAGACCACCTTTGCCAGAGATGGGATGGGCCCCTGGTCCAATCTGATATCACAGTTCTTATATCCCCATGAAAATCAGGGAACCTGGAACAATCCATGGACCACAGAAAGGATTTTCCCCCTTTTACGTGTTGAGCATGTCAGGGGTGATACTGCGCACCCTTAACTCCAGTTAACATCAGTGGGAATTGAAGGAGCACAGCTCCCCGGAGCAGCTCTGTTTTTCAGAGGGTCATTCCCTAATGGAAGTGGCTCCAAAATGGAATCTGATCTCGGGTCGCCCACACCTTCTGCCTAGCAGCGGCCACTCTGGGTTTCTTCTCTCATGAGGCAGTGGAATTGCAGGGGTCTCTGAAGGAATGTGTGACGCATGCTTGGTGCTGAAAGGCTAGAAAAAGAAGCAGGGCTTTTAAGAAGTGTCAAGGGCGAGGATATGTGATGATTGAAAGGGTGTGATCCTTATTTTTGCAAGAGGAAATGGGGAAGAAGAATGTGAAGTGATTTTTAATGGGGTCCCACCTTTCTTTAGTATAATTATTTTTTAAGTGACGATCATCTGTTCTCATTACCCTGTCTAGAACTGAGCCTCCCCTGGAGAAAAAGTATGAGACTGTATGTGTGCCATCGAGTTTTGGATTTGAACTTGTGGGTAGTTCTTTTTCAAGTCTGGTACAAAAGTTTGGTAGTTAGGTATAATAAAGTCTTGTGTCTTTCTCACCATATGAATCCAGTAAGGTAGATTTTAGATATGCAGTAACTAGTTCCTTTAGAGAATTCTAATAATTTTTTGCATCTATATACAGAGCTGGTCAGGAAATTATTTTTTTCTTTACAAGATTTTGTTCATTTTTGTTGAAACCTTTCTTTTTTGGTTGTCATCAAAACACTGAAAACCAAACGTTATTAAGTTTTCAGCAACTGTAAAGCAAATTTTTTCAGTTTTCTGACAAAAATCTGAAATATTTAAAAAAAATTATGCAAAAATTTCTATTTAATCAAAAGGCATTTTCCAGGGGAAAAAATCCACCACCAAACAACCCAAATCAAAACAACATTTCAATGAAAAAATTTTGATCACCTCTAGTATATTCCACAGCACCTTTCATCCCAGCTAAGGATGGGATGTGTTCAGGCCCAATCCAGCTCTAAACTTTCCCAGAGTATGACAGGGATTGGATCCAGTGTGTTCTCATTGGAACTTTTCTTACAGAGCTGAGGTCAAGATGCAAATTCCAGATCCAAATCCCAAACTTCTTCCAAATCCAAGGAGGTTCAGAACCAGTATCTGGTGCATACCTAGCTCGAATCCAAAGATCTCAAAGAACTGTCAAAATATCATTTAATTAAGCCTCATACTTTTCTGTGTTATTGTTACAGCTGCTCGAATTCTTCATTGCAAATAATATTCATTATGTGTGGAATTCATTTTAAAGCTCCTCCTTCTGTTCTGCTTACAAATTGCTCATGAACTGACTCACATTTCTATTGATGTATCTATTATTTGTAAGTATTCACCATGTGAACAGATATTTTATATTAGTATTACATGATAATAATGCCTAGGGGCCCCAGTTGAGACCAGCACCACATTGTGCTAGGCGCTGTACACATAGTGAGAGGCAATCCTTGCCCTGATGAGGTTACAATCTAAATAAGCATGATAGACAAAGAATGAGAGAAAGGAAATATTATTATCCTCATTGTACAGATGGGGAAGTGTGGCATTGAAAGATTAAATGACCTGCCCAAGGTCACACAGGGTATCTGTGGCAGAGCCAAGACTTGAACCCAGCTCTCAGGGATCCAGCTCCAGTGCCCTGCTTTAATCACTAGCAGATATGCTCTCTGTTCCCAGTTCTGCAAGTTATTTGCCTTTCAATACAAAGCACGTTTTGTTTGTGGCTTAGGATGTAGCCACCCTTTAAAAACCCCTCTCTTGTCTCACTTTCAAGAATGACAGAGTGCTCTAGCTCCCAGTCATGATGGGCCTTTTCCACTCCAGCAATGTAAGATTAATGAAGGTGAAACGTGTGTATTTTCATGGGATAATGTGCATGCCTCTTACTTCCAGAGTCAGCATGTACAATATTTCAAGGCCCATGATCCCAAATACTGCTTGTCCTTATAAATCCACTAATAAATCTCCTTCTGAAAAATACACACATTTTATCCACTGCAGGATAAAGGCAGATATGGGATGCTACAATAACATTCTATAACAGTGTTTGGGTCAGATCTCAAAATTCACATTCAATATTAGCCCAGCCAATATAAAGATAAGGGCCATTCAAAAAATTCAGATCTGGCAGATTTTGCACATTTCCTTAAATCTGAGGGTGCTCAAATGCAAGGCTTCTGGTTCAAGGTCCCTCTCTAATTGGAATGACAACACCCGTGCATGTGCCATTCAGGGAAGTGATGGAGCAATGCGACCCATGCTGGTCTAGTGATGGCAGTGACATGTGGTAGGACGTTTTCCAAAATATGGGTAGGAAATTATTAGGAAAATTCACTACAATGGTCTCCATCAGAAGATGGCTCTGGCATGAGGTAACTGTTGGATGTGATATGGGAGATAAAAAGCGTGTGACACTGACAGTGTGATGAGCTTGCAGTGGAATAACTAAAATTAGTTTCCAATCCCACATCTCGCTAAGTCCATCTGTCTCGGTTCATGGCTGCTCTTGGGTTCCTTTCCATAAATGGACCGTTCCCAGGTGATTTCTGATGTCATTGGAAATGCATAAGATAGTGTTAAAAAAAAAGAAGTCCAGAGGGGAGAATGTGACAATGCCTTAGATATTAAGGATATGCTTTAGCCATATGCACGTCATTGGGCTCAATGCGGGAGTAACTGGGTGAAATTCTATGGTCTGTGTTATACAGCAGGTCAGACTAGATGATCTGATGATCCTGTCTGGCCTTAAACTCTGTGACCCTATGAAACAGGAACACAAGATATCATGAACCCTTCAACCCAGGGAGAAGCAGGAAAGCTGTTGTGTGACCATGTTGGCAGAGAGGAATTGGTGCAGCATGCTATATAACATGATCTTGTGGTGTCTCTTAGAAGAGAACATTGAAACATCCATCACTAGCTTTATGTGGGAAGTCTGTGGCACATCTTCATTTTCAGCCGGGTTCTATTCCTCCCTCTACCACTTAGCTGCATGACCTTGGCCAACTCATTTCACGTCTCTGTTTAGACTAAACTCTTCAAGTAGGGAACATCTCTCACTATGTGTTTGTGGAGCACCCCGAGCAACGGAATCTTGATCTTAGCATGGGACACTAGATGCTACTGCAGTACAAATAAACAATAATAACAAATCTTCACCCTAGCATAGAGTCTGAACAAATGGATTATAGGTACCGTGGGCATGAAAGGAAATTCTAAGGGAGATAGTTACATAACTGGATTGTTGCATGGAGAAGGGGCTGGGGGATTATGCCCCGATTACAGGGCACAGACTCCATTCCTTCTGTGATCCCATAGGTCCCTGATTGCTATGTCCATAGTAGATTGTAGGCACTTGTGGGATATAGATCTGCTGTATCGGTTCCTGGAAGCACACTGGTCGCATCAAATTCATAGTGTTTGGTAGCTGCGGAGAGTGGGAGGTAGAAGTTGTCCCACACCGCTGATCATGCTGAAGTTTTAAAGTGCAGTGCAGTTATTAATAAAAATAAAAGATAAATATTA
This sequence comes from Emys orbicularis, assembly GCF_028017835.1. Classification (NCBI taxonomy): domain Eukaryota; kingdom Metazoa; phylum Chordata; order Testudines; family Emydidae; genus Emys; species Emys orbicularis. Next base: position 140,581,804 of record NC_088684.1, read on the forward strand.
ATATTTATCAGAGTTTGCAAATGAACAGAAGAAATGGGATGAACTGGGAAGCCCAGATTGTGGAATGGCATAGAGGATTTTTTAAATTGGTTTGGCTACGTGCTCTCAGTGTCACTTGCAGAGCATTCAGTGCAAACATGTTGCTTAGCTGTTATACACAGAGTCCTAGGTAGCTCCCAGGTTGCTTGTTTCCATCATAGTTATTTGGAAGAGCAGCTATTTTCTGGTCTGCTTGGTTCTTTTTTATTACTGTCAATAAAAGGCAACATGTTCTAACGCTGCTCCATTATAATGGTGCAACAAGCACCAAAGCACGGTGCTTGAAATATACAAACAAATCAACGTGACCTTATAGAAGAATAACAAAGCAGATCTATGCAATGTCACTCACTTCTGTAAGTCCCAGCATTCATTTTTCTCCTTCTTCAGCCCTTTAGTCCTTTCTTGGGCCCTAATACAGCAAAACATTTGCACAGGTGCTGAACTTTAAGCATGTGAGTATTCCAAACGAAGTCAAGTTAAGTGGGTGTGTATGGGAGCCCTCGGAGGGTCAGGTGGTCCAGTGGGCAGTGCACCCAGTATCCCCTCTCAGAGTAAAATCCTTTCAATCCAGTTCCTCCCCGGAGGATGGGGTTAGCTTCACCTCAGGTTGCAATGACCTTGCCCGCTTCTTAGCAGAGGAGTAAGACTGGAATGCGCCTCCTGCAGTGAGAGCAGTTAGGAGGGGAGCCCAGGCCCTCCCAATCCACTGGGCTCCAACCCTGGGCCCTATGAGAGTCAACCGCGTCTGGCACCCTGGAACATCCTTGGAAATACTGTCCCTGGGTCACTTCCTACCATCTGCCTCTCCCCCATGGCTCCAAGTCCAATATAAGGTAACCAAAGAAAAAGAAAAGACAACTAAAGTTTCAGTCCCAGCTGGGCTCAGCATGCAGTCCTGAGGCTTCTTTGGCACCCTGTCCAGGAGCCCTCAGGGTAGGTCTCTCCTCCTCCCCAGCCTCTCCCTGACTCAACTGGGTAGCTCTCTTTTAATCTTCCTCTCCAAATGGAGCACGATTTGCAGGTCTGGAGGGGCAGGGCTACATGGGCCCAGAATTGTCCTTTAACCACTCTGGGCCCAGTGTGGGGTTTGTCCACCCCATCACAGGGTGCTGAAATTAATTGCCAAACTGGAGACTTCCTCAAGAAATCGAATAATTGTCCTCGAACTCCTGTCATGCGTGTGTGTGCGGATGCATAGATGCTTATACCATGGGAAAAAACATCATTTAAAATGTAGTACCTACAAACCCTGAAAAAGTTCACAGACCCATGTCTTTCAGCTGCGGGTCCTTTTCTATTTTGGCAAGGGAGGCAGCGTGGACATAGGGCTTAGAGCAAAACTATTGTTGCTACATGTGATACGTTGTGTGGCCATGGGAACGTCACTTGAGTCCTGACTTGTGTAACATAGATCTAATAATGTGTCCATCAGGACATTGTCAGGTTTAATCATTTAATATTAGTAAAGTGCTTTGCTATCTTCAGCTAAAAGGTGGCAGCTTGCTGTATTGCGAAGTTAACTCACACAGCACAGGGGGCATGTTATTTAATACAACTGCGGCTATTTCCTCTCCACTTCCCTGGGTCAGCGCAAAGCCCTAAAACAAAAGGAACTGTGGGAAGTTCTCATTGGACATGTTTAGAATTTTCTCCCTTATCATCGAGGTCTTTTGTTATAACTTTTGGGTGTTGCAGCAGACAAGTCCTTGGGGAGCTGCCATGACATTGACAAAAGCAAGAAGACTGACCAAAGTCTTTTCACAAATTTCCAACTTCATTCCAGACTCCTGTTCCTCTATCTTCCTCAGCTGTATCCTGGGGGCTATTTCAAGATTGTCATACTTTCCCTTAATGAGAATTCCATTTAAATACTCTATGAACCCTAAAAGGACAAAATTCCAAGGAGCAATTACTAAATGTATCCTGTCCTTTCTTAGACAGCTGTGAATGAAAAGGCATGGTTGGAAGAAAACGTAAGAGACTAAAGGTCTAATAAAGAAATTATTTAGTTGATAACTATAATCCTCTGAAGGTATTTAATTGATGACTTTGATACTAACTCAGGGCTTGATCCTGCTCCTACTGAAATCAATCAATGGTGCTGGATTTGGCCATAAAACAATTTTATTAAAGTTAATGTTTAAAGTCAAATTTACACAAGTTAAATGGGAAGGTACTGTACATCTGGGGTCAGGCTTGGGTTCTGAGGGATTACAAGTATCGGTTACAAGGTTACAAGAAGCCCATAGGGTTCATAGAGTCATATGGTGAAATCCTCACCCCTGCTCCAGTCACTTTATGCTGGGCAAAATGGGCTATGTAGCACAAAGGGTCCCCAAAAGCCCTGCCTGTGGCCAGAGAATTCCCCGTGGCCCAGGCACTGCAGAAACAGCATCACAAGCACCAGCGAAGGAGGTGTGCAGGGCTGGGGCTGCACCAGGAGGGGCATGTCGGGGGTAAGGATGCAGCACAGTGGAGATTCCAAGCTAAAGCCATCACAGGTCCCCAGGCTGCAAGCTCCGTACTGCCAGTGTAATCCACTGGCAAGTGTTACAGGTCTCTCAGACTGCCAACATACAAGGGCTGAACCAGGGCCCCCCAGAGCTGAAAGCATAAGCTGTTATATCTTGAGCTAAAGCACCACAGCCCGGGGCTTTACCAAGTTGCATCCTCTGTGGCTCGGCACAGAGAGGGACGTCTAACGCACACTCACCAGTGGGTTACACCAGCTCTTAGATGCACCGCAGAGAATCATGCCCATAGGTATTAAGACCACAACGAACTGTTATGATCACTTCCCCTGACCTGCTTAACACAGGTCGGAGAATCTCACCCAGTAACTCCTGCATTGACATCCTTATTCAGCTAATCATCTCAGCCCTGCGTCTTAAGTCCATCCCTATTCGGCAAAGCATTTAGAGATGTGCATCATTTTAGAAGACAAAAGCGTGCAAGTGTATTGCTGACTCAAGCTGGGCCTGAGCCCCTAGTGGTAGCCAGTGAGTTTTTCAATCTCGTGTGTGTGAAATGGGTGCAGCTTTCCCCTAAAGAAACTTCCATGCTTCAGAAATTTGCTCTGAGCCTGTTTTGAGGTGTTTGACAGTAACACATTAAGCGAGGTCCCTGGGGGCATTACATTGAGAGCTAAGCCAGGGCACTCTGCCACTAGCTGCAGATAAGTAGAGCCCTTTAATACCAGAGACTGCTAGGGGCTTGTTCCATGCTCTCAGTAAGATAAGCTGCCATCCACGCCTCATAAGACACTCCTATCTGCCAAGCAACTCTGAGAAAAATGGGGAGATGTGCAGGCTGATGGAAAGCACATTACAGATTTGCCCAGTCTATAGCCTTTGGACTCTGCTGGTGTCACTAATTAAATGGGGTGAAACTGGGGAAGGCCTTCAAATACAGAATTTGTCAGGTGTATGTTATACATGTTAAATAGCTGTAGCAGTAATTATTATAATTCATAATAAATGTTGATGAAGAGAATGGAGGAGATTCTTAATGCACTGGTGTATGACCAGCCAAGTGGCCCAATAACACAGGAATGCTGACCCATATATATTTTTTGTGATCACCATCAGTTCTATTGTTAAAGTGGGATACCACTTTGGCTAGCTTCCAGGACAGAAAATAAGCCGCGTGCTATGAGGAAATGATTTTTTCCCTTCTGAAAATTTGTTGGCAAAAACACAAAAATTGCTTTTGTCTGTATTTTTCATCGGGGTTTAGACAAGAAAAATGACACTCCCTCAACTGAATATTTTTCCATTTTTAGCAACCAAGCGTTTTCAGTTAGAAAGTTTTTCTGGAGGGTTATGACAATGCAGTCTTTGACAAAATAAAAGTATTTCCGTTTTGCCAAAAAAAGTTTCGGTGTAGATATTTCAACCATCTCCACATGCAGTTTTATGAGACAAGCAGCAAACTCAACTCGTTCATTCATTTGCAATATATTAACTAACCCATTTCACTTGCAGTGATAATAAACATAACTCCACACTAGATCTTTTGTCCTGTTTTGGACAAAGACATAAGAAGGAAACAACATGATGAACCTAAAATGGATAAAAACTTCAGAGTAACATCTGAAGCCTTTATGAAAGTTCAGAGTAACTTCTGTGATTTAAGCCAGACATAAGTCAAATTCTCTACAACGTTTCTATCTAGGAAGACGAGAAAGGGGAAATTTGAAATTAGCTTCCGTGATAGACAAGAGTAACAGAGAATTGGCAGTTTACCATCCTAATTTTAATCTGTTATAGAATCTGAAGCATCAATTTCCAGAATCTCGGGGCTTGTCTGTATGAACACTTAGCTCACACTTAGCTCATGGCAAGCTTGCGTAAAAATATGCCCTACACTAGCCTGCTGCACACTAAATGTTCCCTAGTGTGCTTTAATCTGCTCCCATTTCAGACTGGGATAAATCAAAGTGCACTACGGAATTGTCAGTGTGTGGCACCAGGGTTCACACAGACATTTAGTGTGTGCACGGTAGATTTACACCCCAGCTTATCATGAACTAAATGTCCATAGAGACAAGCCCTTAGGCATGATAAGCTTTATATCTTCAGATGTTAGGGCTTCTTGCAGCTGCACTTGCATGGCTACTGTGTACATTTGATCAATGTATTACATCAGCCCATACAATTTACGGTACTTCTCCTGTGTTTTTTCCTCCCAACCCCAACATCAAATAAAATATATAATATATAATCAAAATAAACATTAGACAAATTTATCTACTTTTGCTAATTCTAGTTTCATTGAGTTGCTTGTGGGCTGTTAAGCAGTACAGAGCTTGCAGCCTGGGGACCTGTGATGGCTTTAGCTTGGAATCTCCACAGTGCTGCATCCTTACCCCCCCGACATGCCCCTCCTGGTGCAGCCCCACCCCTGCACACCTCCTTCGCTGGCGCTTGTGATGCAGGGGGGCGAGTAGTGCGTGTGATGCAAATAGGTTTATTTGTCTAGTTTCTTTTTCCTCCACATGTCAGTGGTTAGAGGATGACTAATTTGAGGCCCTGTGGACAGAGCAAATGCCTGGGACATTGGTTTCATCTGTTCTATTTCCATCTCTGGTATTGCAATGTGTTTCACCTGGGGGAAAATCACTTAATCTCCCCCTGCCTCACTGTACTCTTTTATAAAATGGAGATGATCCAATTTACTTTACAGGGATGTTATGAATTTTAATTAGCTATATTCCTAAAACACTTTGAGATCTTTGGGTAATAAGCCGTGGGTAAATGCAAAGCTTTATTGCAGGATAATTATTAATGATTATTTATTACAATACAGAAGTGGCAATTGTCCAGGAGTTGAAAAATTTAGGGGGGATTCACTGAATTGAGCACTTTTCACTTTAAAACAAACATCTCAACTGTAGGGAAATAATAAAAATAATTTTGATACTCTGCATCCTGACCTGTGTTTTACTTCTTGATTAATGTGTCTCAAGGTGATCAGATGAGGTTTTTTTTTTAAATTAAGTTATGGATTTCATCTAACTTAGTTTTTCACCTAACCCAATAAGAGCAACACACCAGCACTGACTATAATAATAGCACTGAACTTGGAAGTACATTGAGGAGCATCACTGCTTTGATTACTGTAATCATTTGCCATCTAGTGGTCAATGAAAATTACATCAGTAGTTAGTTCCTGTTCCTGGGCCAGACTATGTGCTGTGGAGAGTTCATTTCAAATGACACGTGAGGGCATATGTTTCTTTAAACATGTAAACTAGCAAAGCCTAACTCACCTTCATCTGAGGCCGATATAGTCAAACTTGGGTGCCTACATCTCGGCACCTACATTCAAATTTGGTAAATGTCTCCACTCTCTCTGGAAAGTTCATCCTTTTCTCTTGAACATAGATCTTGCATAGAGAGTTTAAGTGCAAATGAGACCACCAGACCACATAGTCTGACCACCTGTATATCACAAGCTACTAACACCACCCAGCCACCAGCGCACTAAACCCAACAACCGAAATTAGATCAAAAGTATTACAGCCCACTGGAGATTAGACAGGCAGAGAACAGGAGGTACTGACATGCACCAACATCCAAGGCCCCTGCAATGGCAGGGAATTGATTATGTGAGATATACCCAGATGATCCTGGCAAGTGGCCCAGGTCATGTTATTCATGCCTTCATTGTCTTAAGGCTAGACTGTAGGAATTTGCTCTTCATTGGGCTTTATGCAGGCATAGCAACCCATTCAAAATTTGGTCCTCTAGGTTTTTTCCCCTAAAGCTTAGGTGTCTGGTATTCTCTGCTGCCTTGAATTGGTGCGATCATTTAACGCTTTTGCAAAGAGAGTATAAAATGCTATCAAATCCCAATGGTTGTGATTCACAACCACTTTGCCTTCAAAATGATTTCAGAAGGTGCAGGGAAGTGGTGAATTAGATCCAATATTTTAGTTATTAAGTATAACCTATTGGATTTGATTCACCACCCTGCCTGAGTTCTGTCTACAGTGAGCTTTATACTGGTGTAGATAATCCACATGCAGGGGAAATTCTCCAATGCAAATATCCAGCTACTTTAATGGCGTAGTGCAAAGTGTATTCGGAAGATTGGCGAATCTGGCCCATGTATCGGATGAGATAGGCCCAAACCTGCAGTCTTTACTCACTTGACTAGTCCCATTCATTTAAATGGTGTTCCTCACAGGAGTAAGGGCTTCAGGATCAGCTCCCCCCACCCCCCGTTCTTAAAACGATTACAATTGCCCAACATGTTATATATAACACAGTGTTTCATATATTGTCCCATATATTTTTATAAACATAAGAGCAATACGTTGAATTCCACATGATGCATGAGATATATATGGAAACTGGAGGGGGGAGTTGTTGTGTATGGGATGGGATGAATACTAAAAAGATCCTGGATTTCTGCATGGCATGTGTGTGATTAGATAAATACTTGTGCTTGGCAGTGGATGACCATAGACCTTTACTGCCCCACTGATGAGCATGGGGATCAACAAAGGTTAAATGTAGCAGAGCTTGAGAGATGAGACTGGAATTTGTGCTAGTTTCCACCATGGAATACTTGACATATTTTAACTGCTTGTCAATGTGCATTGAATGATACCAGCTCTGGGATCCCAGACAAGCTTTTAGTCACCATTCTGGTTTTAATAAGAGGGAAATCCATTCTCAGTATTATGCTGATATCCTGGTCTGGGATTAACACCCTCATTAATTAGACCAGTAAAAGCTGCTTGAAAACACTTCTGATGGGCAAATTCACATACATACACACTCTCTCTCTCCTCTATTATAAAATAAGTTCCTGAAGCTCTGACATAGCATAGGACTGGGTCAGAGCCAAATTAAATTTAACTCCCTATTGCACTTTGATGAAAGTCAGCAGTCAGCAGGGTTCTTTAAGATAACTTGCAAAGAGTAACAGCCCTGCCCTGCTATCTTCTTATCCTTGCTTTTCTTCCCAGATTCCTTCCTCAAACTCCTCTTAGGGCAGGCCTGCACAACTCGTAAAGCGGCGAGGGCCATATTACTCCAAAGAAAATAGCTGAGGGCCGAAACCCCCCGGCCGTGCTGAAACACGCCCCCCCCCCCCAGCGCCACACAGCCCCGCCGAACCCCGTCCCCCCCAGTGCCGCCCAGCCCCCGTGTAAGCAAGCAGGACGCACCCCAGCGGCGCGTCCTGCTGGTCTTTTCGGGAATTAGCTCATCCAGCCGTTGGAGCGACCTCTGTAGGCCGGTGTCCCACTGCCGCTGGCTCTGTGTCCCTCCTGGACTCCGGTGCCCTTTGATCTGGGGTGCTGCCCCCTGGCAATACCCCCACACTCTGGCTCTTGGTCTCCTCTCTCTGGGGAACCCCCAATCCTCTAATCCCCACCTCACCTCAGTATAAGGCTACTGCCAGTCACCAACTAGCCCCCGTGCCCTGGGGTAGACTGCAGTATATCAGCCACTCATCACAGGCAAGATTGGGTTTGGACCTGCTGCCTCCCTCTATAGCTGGGTTGCCCCTCTGCAGCCCTGGTACTGGTCTTAGGCCCTTAGCTAGGTCCGCAGCTTGGGGGTTTTCCAGGCTGGAGTTCCCCAGCTCCTCTAGCCTTCCCCAGCCCTGCTCCACTCCCAGTACCCTGCTCAACTCCCTAGCAGCCAGACCCTTCTCTCTCTACAAGCAGAGAGAGACTTCCTCTGGGCCTCTGGCTCACAGCCTTTTTATTCAGGCCAGCTGGGGCCTGATTGTGGCATGGCCCAGCTGCAGCGGCTTCCCCAATCAGCTCAGCTTTTCCCCTGCCACAGCCCTCCCCCAAGGCTGTTTTAAGCCCTTCAGGGCAGGAGCGGGGTAACCACCCTGCTACACCCCCCGAAACACATCCCCCACCCCAGCGCCGCCCGCACCGCGGAAACAAACCCTCCTTCCCCAGCGCCGCCCCGCCGAAACAGCTGTGGGCCGAAAAGGAAGGGTTTTTTTGGGGGGGGGGGGGAGAAGGTGTGATACTTTATTAAGAATTTTTCAATTAAAGCAAACAATTTTAAAAATTATTTTAATTTTTTTTATGAATCATGGAAAAATGAAAAACACCTGTTCCGTTGAAAGAAAACATTTGTACTTTTCATAATTATCTTGCAAATTTAATGAGAGATATTACATCTCTTTTCGGCAACAAGCTTGTCATATTCGGGGGTCATATTTGAAGTGGATATTTTCATAATGTCTTCCAAATGGTCGTCAGTCAGAGAAGAACGTTGCTTGTTTTTATTCATGTTCATGATGGAAAATGTTTGTTCACATATGTAAGTGCTTCCAAAAATGCTGAACGTTTTCAGTGCAACTTCAATAAGATTCTTGTATTTGTCATCATCCAGACTTTTGTAGAAGTCCCACAGGCTGCTTTCTCTGTGCTTATTTCGGTAAACTGCCGAACATTGAAGTTCAATAACCTCCAACTGCAAATCTTGTGGCACTTCCTCTGGATCCACAGAAAAGGGATCTTCAATCAGCTTCAACTGGATGTCATCATCTTTAGACAAAGTAAGTCTTCTGTCAAATTCTTCAATCAAAAGATTGATGTGCTTTGCATATTTTTCTCCTAACTCGGCGTGTTTGTGCTGAGGGATACGCTGTGCACAAGTGGGAAAGTGACACATTTCACCTTTTGACAGCTGACTTCTGAAAAGTTTCAATTTCATTTTGAAAGCTTTCACTGCTGCACACATTTGAAATATAAGTTGATTTTTTCCCTGAAGTTGAATGTTGAGATCATTCAGGTGTGTGTCTGTTACAGCTGTCCCCCTGCTGCATTCCTTTTTCCCCCTCTCCTTTCTGTTTGTCCTGTGTGGCCGCCCCTCCTGGCCATTGTGCTAACTAAAGTCACAGCCCTATTCATAGGAATGGCTTGTACAGACTAACTGGAGCCATTGCTCTGCCTAGGGAGGGGGCTTCTTGCTTCTTTGTTTGGTTCCTTTGTTCAGACCCGGGCTCGGTGTGGGGGGCGCTGGCCAGAAAGACCTGAAGTGGCCAACTAATTAAGCATATGAGTCATACCTGTGGCTCAGAACATGCCCAGGCATGCCTATGCTTACCTGCAGCCTTTCCCTGCCTTCTCTCCTCCCCTGTATCAAGAGGAGCCAATCAAAAGTACTGGTGGGAAACTGCCTGAGTTTGCCTTTAAAGCCGGACATTTTCTGATCAGACCTCGGAGAAGGTCCTTGCTTTGCCACCTGGTCTGATCAGCTAGGGGTCTTTGGGGGGCTCTCTCCCTGTTCTTGAGTGTTTTTGAGTGTACCCCCGTTTTTAAACTCCCCTCCCACGAACAACGAATTTGTGCCTGGAGATCTCCTGATTACACTGGTCTACAATTTTTGAGAAGTCGTCTGCTTCAGAGATAAAATGTGCTATTTATTATGTATTTTGATGTGCTGAATTCAAATATGACAATTAAAACAACTGATTGGCTACTGTTTCTAAGATATTTAAGTTTTTACATTTTATGTCTATGTATATTGTGCAGATAGTAGAGTTTTAATCATAAATTGTAAACCTAGGTCTTTTCATGTGTTTATGGTTGCTTTACATGATAATATTTCACCTGTCCTGTTTATGTAACACTTTAAAAATCAGTAAAAGGGTTATATAAATAAAATTTATTATGAAACAAAAGGCAAAAAACTATTATGTACATAGTTTAGTCCTATTCAGTGTCTACTCGGCGCTTCTTGGCTTGTCTCTTGTATTCATTAAATGGAGCATCTCTTGTCACTGTCCAGCAATAGTCTGCAAGCATTGATGGGCTCCATTTGCCCTGATAGCGTTTCTCCATTGTTGCAATGTCCTGGTGAAATCGCTCGCCGTGCTCGTCGCTCACTGCTCCGCAGTTCGGTGGAAAAAAATCTAGATGAGAGTGCAAAAAATGTATCTTTAGTGACATGTTGCAACCAAGGCTTTTGTATGCCTTGAGGAGGTTTTCCACCAACAACCTGTAGTTGTCTGCCTTGTTGTTTCCGAGAAAATTTATTGCCACTAACTGGAAGGCTTTCCATGCCGTCTTTTCCTTGCCACGCAGTGCATAGTCAAATGCATCATGTCGAAGAAGTTCACGAATCTGAGGACCAACAAAGACACCTTCCTTTATCTTAGCTTCACTTAACCTTGGAAATTTTCCACGGAGGTACTTGAAAGCTGCTTGTGTTTTGTCAATGGCCTTGACAAAGTTCTTCATCAGACCCAGCTTGATGTGTAAGGGTGGTAACAAAATCTTCCTTGATTCAACAAGTGGTGGATGCTGAACACTTTTCCTCCCAGGCTCCAATGACTGTCGGAGTGGCCAATCTTTCTTGATGTAGTGGGAATCTCTTGCACGACTATCCCATTCGCAGAGAAAACAGCAGTACTTTGTGTATCCAGTCTGCAGACCAAGCAAGAGAGCAACAACCTTCAAATCGCCACAAAGCTGCCACTGATGTTGGTCATAGTTTATGCACCTCAAAAGTTGTTTCATGTTGTCATAGGTTTCCTTCCTATGGACTGCATGACCAACTGGAATTGATGGCAAAACATTGCCATTATGCAGTAAAACAGCTTTAAGACTCGTCTTCGATGAATCAATGAACAGTCTCCACTCATCTGGATCGTGAACGATGTTGAGGGCTGCCATCACACCATCGATGTTGTTGCAGGCTACAAGATCACATTCCATGAAGAAGAATGGGACAAGATCCTTTTGATGGTCACGGAACATGGACACCCTAACATCACCTGCCAGGAGATTCCACTGCTGTAGTCTGGAGCCCAACAGCTCTGCCTTACCCTTGGGTAGTTCCAAATCCCTGACAAGGTCATTCAGTTCACCTTGTGTTATGAGGTGTGGTTCAAAGGAGGAGGATGGGAGAAAATGTGGGTCCTGTGACATTGATGGTTCAGGACCAGAAGTTTCATCCTCTTCCTCTTCCTCGTCTGACTCAAGTGAGACTGATTCTGGTGCATCAGGAACCGGCAGTCCTTCTCCGTGGGGTACTGGGCGTATAGCTGATGGAATGTTGGATAATGCACAGTCCACTTTTTCTTCTTTGACACACCTTTCCCAACTGGAGGCACCAGGCAGAAGTAACAATTGCTGGTATGATCTGTTGGCTCTCTCCAAATCATTGGCACTGCAAAAGGCATAGATTTCCTTTTCCTGTTCAACCACTGGCGAAGATTTGTTGCACAAGTGTTGCAGCATATGTGTGGGGCCCACCTCTTGTCCTGATCTCCAATTTTGCAGCCAAAATAAAGGTGATAGGCTTTCTTAACCATAGTGGTTATACTGCGCTTTTGTGATGCAAAAGTCACTTCACCACAAACATAGCAGAAGTTATCTGCACTGTTCACACAAGTACGAGGCATCTCTGCTCACTTTGGCTAAACAGAAATGTGTCCCTTTGCAAAATCAAACACTGACAAATAAGAGAGCACGACACTGTATGATTTCTAGAGCTGATATAGAGCAATTTGTTCAGCAGAGTGATGTAAGCTTCGTTATGATTGCATCATCCATGACTTCTAGGAATAACATGATGCAATTCATATCATGTATGACGCAATACCAGCTTCAGATTGCATCATTCATTGTTTTGCCTAAAAAGCAAGTACTGTCCAAACCCAGTCATAGATTTATTCATAGATCCAGTCAAAGATGTATTTTAGTCATTTCTGGTTTAAATTGAGATCCCTTCCCTTTATAACTCACTTATCCTCCGCCATTCCCAAGTCAAGGGTCGTATATACTGACCCAATAGCATATCTTGAAAACTAGAGCCAATCAACAATTTTAAGCATCATTTTTGTTCTCAGTGACCCAGAGTTAGTAAAGTTTGACTACATTTATTTCAGAAGCATTTTGGCTGTAGAGCAGTGTTATTGTAAGCGAATCGAGTCCTCTCTCCATCCTCCGATGCTACTGCCGTTCCTGTCTCTGTGCTTGCTGCTGTCCTGGGGAATGGTAAGAACTCCCTCTTGCAAACTCCCCCTGTCCTAGCTGCTGGCCTTGTTTCCCCAGCAGACAGACCCAAGCTAACTCCTTGGTCTGTATCTGTAATCTGTTTCTTGCTCCGCAGCGCCTTTGCTGCTAGAAATAAGCCTGTGCCTTCCTGGACTGTATCCTGGGCTGCCGGCTTGCAGCCACCCCACTGCTGCGGCCACCACTAGTTAAACCCCCCCACCCCCCCCGGGTTGTACCCTGGGCACACACCACTCTGCCCTCTGGAACTGCTCCCCCTCCTGATCAAAGAAGTGGCAGGGAGTGTAAGGTGCACCTATTAGAATCAGGTTCTTAGTCCAGATAAGTTGTAATTTCATTTTGCATAGCTGTGGTTAAGTTAGGTTTAAAGAATTGTTTGTATTGTGCTCTGTAAGTTAGGTTTAAAAAATTGTTGCATTGTGTTCTGTTACTTGCTAATTTGTGTTGTCTTGGTTAGGTTAGATCATAGATAAGATTTTGCTGTGTTCTGTATAATTGTGGTTAAGTCTGTCTTCCCGCTACCCCACCCCCCCGAGCTTGCCCGTGTCTCCCCCCGAGCTCCCCAGTCACTCGTTGCAGTTTCTCTGCTGTTTAAACTTGCAGCCTGTCTGCTCTCTGTGTCTCCCTGAGTTTAAATCTCCCTCCGCAGCGCCTCTGCCTTTGGTCTCTGCTCCACCACGTGCTCCTCTTCCCCCATCCCCCAACCTCATTCCTCTACCACTGCCTTTCTCTCTCTCTCTCTCTTTTAATCCCTTCCCCCACGTGCTCACCCCACTCCTACTGCTGCCAAACCTCAATTGTATTACTAAAGTCTAGCATAACCCCCATTGGTTACCCTTTTTCTTTCTAACACACCTCACATTTTACATTTACACCACTGTGACATATTTTTACCTAGAGTTGTTGGTTATTTAACACATTTTACCCATAACTGTTAGTTGGTTATATGCTGCTGTAACACACCCTTTACATAGAAACTGTTAGCTACCTGTTACATTTATACTTCAGTGTTAATTGGTTACCAACTGTATTGTACCCCACTGTATTGTACCCCACTATTGAAACCCCCTATCCTATTTACTAAAAGAAACCCCTCCCCAATTGTCTACCTTAACAAACCCCATACCCCTCACTATTAAATTTTCCCTGTTTTTGCATTTTCTTAATAAAGCTTATTTTGCACCCCACCAGTGCAGTAGTTGTCCCCCAAGATCCCCTATCTGCTGGCAGGGTCAGTGTGCTGTAATATCACAAAAGAAAAAGAGATCTTGATTCCAGGACTCATTTTCAAGCTCCGGGAATTTTATTGGCCCATTTTCTAGGAATTTTGCTATCTCCTCTTTCAAAGCAACGAAACGCTGGAGCACTCTTCCTCGACTCAACCACCTCACTTCCATATGGTAGATTAAGGCCTGGTCCACACTAACCCCCACCTTCGAACTAAGGTACGCAAATTCAGCTACGTTAATAACGTAGCTGAATTCGAAGTACCTTAGTTCGAACTTACCGCGGGTCCAGACGTGGCAGGCAGGCTCCCCCGTCGATGCCACATACTCCTCTCGCCGAGCTGGAGTACCGGCGTCGACGGCGAGCACTTCCGGGATCGATCCGGGATTGATTTATCGCATCTAGACAAGACGCGATAGATCGATCCCAGAAGATCGATTGCTTACCGCCGGACCAGGAAGTAAGTGTAGACCTGCCCTTAGTCGCTGCACTCGGCGTCTTCCCCTTCAAGAAAGGCTCGAAATGTCCTATGTTTTAGTCCTCTAGAACGGATGAGGTTTACAATGGAAACTACCACTGACATTACATGCTCAAATTTTAAGACTTTGCTACATAAAACCTGCTGATGTATAATGCAGTGATATTTGGTTATTTGTCTCCCGATAAATTCTTCAAGAAGAGTAACCGCTCCAACATTTTTTCCACACATAGCTGGAGCACCATCAGTACAAATGGCCACCAAGTTTGTGAAATCTACTCCCAACTTATCATTCATGCACTTTATCACTTCACTGGAGATTTCTTTTCCAGTTGTGCAACCCATCATGGAGCACATGCCAACAAGTTCTTCAGTAATTTCAAAGTTTTTATCAATACCTCTAATAAAAATAAGAAGTTGGGCAGTGTCTTTTAAATCGGTGCTTTCATCCATAGCTAGGGAGTAAAAGCAGAATTCACTGACTCTCTGCTTTAACTGATCACTTAGATTAGTAGAAATGTCAGCTATTCTTCTCTGTACAGTCATGCGTGATAGACTGACATTCTCAAATATTCCCCTCTTTTCTGGACATAACTCAGATACAGCAATCAACATACACTTTTTTAAAAACTCGCCTTCTGTGAAGCATTTCCCAGCAGCAGCAATTTCCTTAGAAATTTGAAAGCTTACTTTAGTAACTGTATCGTTCTCAGTGCTCACTTTCTTGAAAATTTGCTGTTCTCCACTAAGGTTTTTCACTAAACTGTCTGCTTTAATTATTTTTTCATTTGGGTTCAATTTGGCGAGATTGGGATGTTTAGTTTCAAAGTGCCGCCGAAGGTTGTATTCTTTCGGAACGGCTAACGTTTCGCGACACACAAGGCACAGTATTTTGTCTTTGGAAACAGTACATAAGTATTTATTTGTCCATTCAGTGTTGAAAACTCTGTGCTCTGATTCTATTTTTCTCTTTTTCTTTTCACTCATGGTAGCCATTATGAAGCTCAAGATTTTGTTGAATAAATTCACACACAAGGGAAACACACAGTCACACACAAAGAGAAGAGATATCTCACGGCGCGTGGCACACTAGCAAGGCACTGACGGTGTGTGGAAGCCTGTAGAAGGGGAAAGAAACGGCGTGCATAGGGTAACCAGATCACAGCAGTAAAATAGGACCCGCCCCCTCCCTGCTCGGCCCCACCATTACACCCCTCTTTAACCCCCAGGGGTCACTATATTACTGCACACAGCAGTACCAAAAATTAAAATACTGAAAATGGATGCCTCCTTCCAGCCACCGACTCGCCGCTCGCCTCCTCACCTCCCCCCAGGTATAAAGCCTCGCCGCCACTACCTGCCCATCCGCCCGCTCGGTTCGTCATCCCCCCCTGAAATAAGGGGAGGGGAAAAGGGGGACAGTTTGAAGGGATTTTCTGGGGGTATGAACTAAGCCAGGGAGGGGGAAGGGGAGCAGTGTGAAGGGATTGGATGTGACTGTCCCACACACAAACACAGGGGCCGCAGGGAGCCCTGGGGGGGGGAGGGGCAGTGTGATAGGGGCCGGGGAGGGATAAGGTCCCTGGACCAGGGAAGGGGGCAGCAGACAGGGCAGGGCAGGTGCAAAACACACACACACACAGGGCCGGCTTTAGGAAGTGCGGGGCCCAATTCGAACATTTTCGGCGGGGCCCCAGCAGGGATGACTAGAAGAAGAAAAAACATGTAAAAAAAAGCCTTTCATTTCTTCCATGTATTATTTACTTTCCATAACTATATAAATAATTAAAATTATATATTATGTACATTGTGTTATATATGCTGTTGATCGGTTATTAATGAGCTCCATTTCACATGTGTGGGTCCCCGCCACTCCCTGGGGGTGTCCTAGGGTGACCAGATGTCCCGATTTTATAGGGACAGTCCCAGTTTTGGGGTCTTTTTCTTATATAGGCTCCTATTACCCCCCACCCCTGTTCTGGTTTTTCACACTTGCTGTCTGGTCACCCTAGTGGTGTGCACATGTGTGGGTCCCAGCTGCTCCCTGCCCCCCTCATTGAAGCAGGTGTGCAGGGTTACTGCCCTGGGAACTGCAGGGCACCAGTGGACATGGGGCTGGCTGGAGGCAGGGCAGGGGCTGACTGGAGGTAGGGTCTGGCTGCAGGCAGGGCAAGGGGTGCGGGGCTGGCTGGAGACAGGGGGGTATGGGGCGGGCTGGCTGGCTTCAGGCAGGGCCGCAGGGGGGTGCGGCAGGGGTTGGCAGGGCTGGAGACAGAGGAGAGCGGGACTGGCTGGCTTCAGGCAGGGGGGTGCGGCAGGGGTTTGCTGGAGACAGGGCAGGGGGTGCGGCAGGGGCTGGCTGTGGGCAGGGGGTGCAGAGCTGGCTGCACGCAGGGCAGGGGGTGTGGGGCTGGCTGGAGACAGGGGCTGGCTGCGGGCAGGGCAGGGGGCGTGGGGCTGGGGCGGGCAGGGGTGTGTGTGGGGCTGGCTGGCTTCGGGCAGGGCCACAGGGGGGTGCGGCAGGGGTTGGCTGGAGACAGGGCAGCGGGTGCGGCAGGGGCTGGCTGGAGACGGGCTGGTGCAGGCAGGGCAGGGGGTTCAGGGCTGGAGGCAGGGCAGGGGGCGGAGCAGGGGCTGGCTGCAGGCAGGGGGTGTGGGGCTGGCTGGAGACAGGGGCTGGCTGCGGGCAGTGCAGGGCAGGGGGTGCGGGGCTGGGGCATGTGTGGGGCTGGCTGGCTGCGGGCAGGGCAGGGGGTGCGGGGTGGTGTGGGTAGGGGGTGCAGTAGAGGCAGCTGGAGCCCCGGCCCTTTAAATAGCCCCCGAGCCCCACGCTATCCCAGCACTCTGGGGGCTATTTAAAGGGCCTGGGGTTCCAAAGCCCAAGGCCCTTTAAATTGCCCCCTGGAGAAGCCAGGCCACCCCGGTACGCTGTACCGGGGCTTGGGGCCCGATTCAGGGGACTCAGTTGAATCGGCCTAAAGCCGACCTTGCACGAGCGCGCACGCGTGCACACACACTCTCTCTCTCTCTCTCTGTCTCCCTCCTCCCCCCCGGGTTTTCCCGGCTGCCCACAGACAGTTCAAACCCCGTCCCCCATCACTACGGAGGCCGCCCTGGGAGCAACCAGCGCAGTAGCCACCCCACCCCCAACCGAAGAGGAGGTTTGGGGGGGGTCTCGGCCCAGTCCCCCCCAGCTGCGGCTCAAGCCCAGGCCGGGCGCCCCTCCCCTTGCTCGCACTTACCGGCTCTGCCTCGTGCCCAGTGCTTCCCGCCTCAGCAGGCCCCGGAAGTGACGCACCCGCTGTACGCCAGGCGGGGGGAGCGGGAGATGGAGACACGTGCACACGTGTGCACGCTTCTGGCCGTTCGGGCGGTTGGAGCGCGGCGCGCACGGGCCCCTGGCAGCCGCGCTTCTGACCGTCCGGGTGGTCGGAGCGCGGCACGCACATGCGGGGCTGTGAGGTTGGCCCCCCCCAGGCAGGGGACAAAGCCGGCAGCCGCGCTTCTCACCGGCCGGGGCTGTGAGGTTGCTGCTCCCTTCCCCCCCCCTCCCCGGCAGGGGGTGAACCCGGCAGCCGCGCTTCTCACCGGCCGGAGCGCGGGACGCGCGGGCGGGGCTGTGAGGTCGGCTCTGCCCCCGGGCACGGGGTGAAGCTGGCAGCTCCCCCCGTCACTTGCACGTGGGCCGCACAGTGAGCCCCCGCGGGCCGCATGTTGTGCAGGCCTGTCTTAGGGTATGTCTACACTACGCGCCAGATCGGCAGGCAGCGATCGATCCAGCGGGGTTGATTTATTGCATCTAGTCTAGATGAGATAAATCGATCCCTGAGCTCTCTCTCTTCGACTCCTGTACTCCACCTCCGCGAGAGGCGCAGGCAGAGTCGACGGGGGAGTGGCAGCAGTCGACTCACCGCGGTGAAGACACCACAGTAAGTCGATCTAAGCACGTCGACTTTATTCACGTAGCTGAAGTTGCGTAACTTAGATCGATCCCCCCCAGTGTAGATCAGGTCTTAGAGTTTCCACCTATATGCAATTGCTCACTCCTGCTGTTTTCAGTCTGCCCTGGATACAGGTTCAAATCCTGGTCCGACAGACTCAACCCTTCATCCCTTCTGATGTAGCTATATGAACTACCATGCAGTTTTCACTGTGCCGGTCTTCTCATTGTGGCTAACAAACCCTCATGTCCTGTGTGCTCAGTGCATTGTTTACATTGAAAATCCTTTGGAAATTTGAGTACGAGTAAGGGATCTTCTTTGTCGAGTCTGAACAAAACTTCCCTCGCTCCACCGTTGTGCTGTCTGCCATTTGCTGGTTGCCAGCTGTTCTCCACCCAGAAGGGAGCTGTACACTGTTGATAGTCTTGGGACCCAATCCGTCTCCCACTGATGTAAATGGCTCTCTTTCCATCAACTTCAGAGGAGCTGGTTAAGGTTCTACATGTAAGTGGTGAAACTGTGAGATCCTGCAGTATGAAGGGTTCTGGATACCACTAATATTATTGTTACATCATAAGATATGCAACATCAAATGCTTTTTGTATCTCATGTTATGAAGTTAAGTCATATGTAAATAGAGAGAGATACATTTCTTTAAGGTAATCATCGTTGCTATTAGGCTGTTGTTTCAGACAGCATAAACATTGTCAGGTTAGAGTCATTAAAGTCTACTTGTGAGCCACCTTTCCAGAGGACAACCCATCTATTGTTCCCTTGATTTATCTCCCACGCCCTTCCCTTTAGCCCAACAACTGGACCTAGTGGAATCTACATATTTTGGAGACTGTTCCTAGGCAGGAAATGCCAATAATCAACAATAATATCAACTTGATACGCTATCAAAACTATCTTACTTATTTCAATATTTGCAAGTCTGCTTTTGTTTCACACTGCAGCTGGGTGTGCACTTGTATTTGTCTAGCTTTTGGTTCTCCCCAGCTTTGCTCTGCAGCCATTTCAGGCCTGATCCTTGCTCCCCTTTGAAGTCAATGGGAATTCTGCTAATGGCAACAGGTTTAGGCCTGAAGTTTGTATGTAGGGTGAGAGTGCTTGTTAATTGGGAGTTCTCAGGAAGACATGCCACAGGATCATGATCAGCTTACCCTGCCCATATTACTAAATAGGTTTGGAGTCCCATCTCTGTGGAAGAGGCATTTGGGGGGACCTGGCATGGGAAAGGTTCAGAGCCGTTAATGATGTATGATGATTAAATGGATTCACAATCATTCTTAAAGTTAAACATGCCTAGCATGTTTAACTTTACCTGCGGAGATGCAGTTCTGCTCTATGCCCTCGTGAGGTCAAATGCCTCACTAGGGATAAGTGAGCTTTAACTCCTCAGACATAATTCAGCTACGGGAGAGGGAGCTGGATTCTATTCTGGCTCATGCATCATCAGCAAACTGTTAGCTAAGTTCTGATTGCAGAATCTCTCTGACTGCTATTGGGGTAAGAGGCAGAAATAGCCCAGCTGGAGTTTCAAGGCTGGAATCTTAAACGGGTGTAAATCTGTGTTACTCCATTGACTTCAACAGAACTACACTGATTTTCCTCCGCTAAGGGCCTGCCCTTCAGCTTTCTGGTGAAATTTGCAGCACTGGTTATTAGAAAAATCATCTTTTGACTAGTAACCCCAGCAAATTCAATTGGGAAGTGGCTGACATTGATAAATATGTCTCTACAACATCATTTTCCAGACAATAACACACTGAGCACAAACCCAAATACCTTAAAATAAGGCTTAAAATAAATTAAATTAAGCTTAAAATAAGAGATCAAGAAAAGTTGGATCAAATTCCTTCCATGTTTGAGTACAAAAGGGGCAGAACGCAGAACACTTTATCCCCCCTCTCTCAAGCCAAACCAAACGGTATTATGATAATGTATCTAGGAGCTTTTCACTGAAGCTCTTTGTTTCACCATTGGCATGCGTTCCAAACACAAATCTACAGAATATACAGCACAGCCTTCAAAACTAATAGACAATGTACACTAAAGGCTTGTTAATATTTAATCTGGGAGTATTGCTTTCTCAGAGGACAAACCCCCCTACTTTTGAGTTTGCCATTTTTATGAAGAAAAGTACATTTAATGCAGAAAGGAAAGAATGTCTTGTTAAGGCACTAGATGAGGGCTCAGCAGATCTAGATTCAGTTCATGGCTCTGTCACAGACTCACCATCAATCTCAGTGGCCTAGATCCTCAAAGGATCTTGGTTTCAATGGGAACTAGGCACCTAACTACCTTTGAGACTCTGTGCCACTGTTCCCCCTCTATAAAAATGGGATGATAATGCTTCCTTCTAATTAGTTTAGTCCCCAGGATCAGGGGAGGCAAGTTTGATGCCGTCTTTGCATGTGTACTCTGACTAGCTCTGTCTGTTCCTTGGCTATAACAGAAGGCCTGCTCCTCTATTGCCCGATATAGCAATATCTATGTCATGGGCTGATTTAGGCCCTACTCCTAAACTCCTTATTCAGGCAAATCTCCCAATAACAGGAGAAAGGAAAGCAGGACCAAGCCCTTTGGGAATATGTATCCGGTGGGCACTTGTGAATTGCAACATATGGTGTATAGGTCAGGTATTCAGATGTGCAGTGTGATTGTGCACACATTATAAGCTGTGCTGTAAATCCATTTTTTTAAACAAAAGCAATAACATTTCATGTTAAAATTGTAACAACAGGTTTGCACTATTTCAGTTTCTTGCTGTGTCTCTCATAATCCCACTATCACTTGCATTGTCTCCCTCAGGACAATAGGCAAAGAGCAGCGTCAGTTGCCGTGAGATTAGCCCAGCTCTTAGTGTCTTGAACCCTGATCCTGCACCAGGGATCTGCAGGCAGAGATGACACCTAGAGGCAGCCTGGTCAAGTCTTGGCTGTGACAATATTCAGACTGCGCAGCAATTCTGAGTACTCTGTGAAAGACCCTGCTAGGCATTCAGATGGGACAGAGATGAGCGCACTATTAAAACACAGGTAGACAGAGCCCAGTCTAGTGTCTGACCAGTAATTAACAGCTGTGGTGAGTCAAATTCACCCCTGGGATAACCAGGCAGAGCTCAATTGAACCAAATTCAGCCCGGGTGTCAGAAGGAACAACTTCCACTGATCAAGATCTACAGGCAATTTAGGAGCATAAATACTTCTGCGGATCTGGACCTCAAACACTAAATTTGACTCCCCACCTAGGCAGCAGTGATCCGTGCCCCACTCACTTCAATCATGCTGCTTGCACCGTAGCGGATGGTGAATTTGGCCTTGCCCCTTTAAAAGCAATGTCATTGATACTGCTTGCTGTAATTTTAAAGCTCAGAAAAAATAATCTAAAGAGTAATGAACAAAGCCACGCTTAGGGGGCAGGGGAATTGACACAAGCGAGATAGCTGGGGAGCAGAGGTCAGGCTCTTCGCTCACTACAATGCTCCAGAAAGAGGCGATAGTGCTCGTTAACAATCTCCCCACCTTGTTCCTTCACTTCTCTTCTGATTCAGTGGAGATATGCTGAAGGGAAACACTCTTCCAATCATTCCATTTCCACCCTGACATTCCCCAGGTCGGCCCATTGCTCTCAGGGCTTTCAGCACCACGCACGCTCTAGACATTCTTTCTGAGCACTACAAAAATCTTGCCTCCCTCTGTGCGAACAAAAAAGTTCAGCCCGCAGCTTAGAGCGGATCCATCCAGCAAAGCATCTCAGGACACAGTATATATGAACAATGCTGCATTGCACTGCCTGCATTTCCTTGCATGGCACTGCATTGGTTTACTTATAATTGGAAGCTATTCGTCTGCTTCTCCCATTCATGATTCTGTGAGGGGCACTTCTAAAAAGGTGGGGGCTGTAGCTCTGTATCCCTCCCACCATGAAAATGTGTCCCTTTTCTTTTTAGTATGATTAGATGGAGAAATTTAAGCCAGAGAGAGAGAGAGAGACTCATGGTGTATTGGACTGAAAATAGAACTAGGAACTCCTGAGTTTTAATCCCACCTCTGACACCGACTTCCTCTGAAGACTTGATGAAATCACTTAATCTCTCTGCCTCAGTTTCCCCATCGCGTAGATGGGGATAACTGTCTTCACTTATATGAATCCCCTGGGTGCTGTGAGGACAAAGTTAAAGCCTATCCCTTCCTAAGTAAACCCACTGTCCCCAAAACATAGAACTAACATGAGATTTGCTGCCATCGCACTGTTCACTCTGCTTGTGTGTTATATCCCTTTGCCCCACACTGTGGCCATGTTTGTCTGTTTAGATTATAAGCTCTTTGGGGCAGGGACCAGGTGTACAATGGGCCTGGATTGGTCCTTAGGCATTGCCGTAATAAATTATGATCATCATCAACACCATTTAGGAAACATTTTGAAGATGAAAAGCGCTACATAGGCCTGAACTTGCAAAGTACTGACTGATTCCTGCAAGGTGCTACATACCCTCTGCTCCCATTGGAGTCAGTAGGCCTCATCCTTACTCAGGCCACTAATTTCTATCAGAAATTTGCCTACGTAAGAGTCTTCAAGATTTGGCCCCGTGGGAAATCAAGGGTGCTGCAAAGGGCAAGACTTCATAAGACCTAATGACTGTGAGCTCCCTGCAAGTATGTGAATTTCAGCCAAAATGAGAGTAGTTTTGGCACCGTCACATTCCCAGCCTTTTTTCTGTTTTAAACAGACCCTAGGTAGCTATCTCAGAGCACTGCACCATGGGCAAATAATACTCAATACATTAAGCTGAATCATTTTTTTTTTTTTTTTTTTTTGAGCTAGAGATGGAGGAGGCTGACTTTAAAACTGTTCGTTAATTAGTCCATGTAAGACAAAAGATTAGATTGTTCATCGGGAATGCTCACTGAGATAGAGAAAGAACTTTAATCACTCTAGGGTGCTGAAGATTTCCTATCTCCATGCACCTCCTAGCTGCTGATAAGAGAAGTATATATATAGTTGTATTTTCTAGCTGTTTCTTTGAGTATCACCCTGAGGAAAAAATGAAGAACCTAGTAAGTATATTTTCTACCTTTAGTGTGATGGGTATTAGGTTACTCATGAGTGCATTCTACCTTCAGTATGATGGCTATTAAATTATTACTGTAAAGGAATTGCTCTGCTTTTTTACGGCATTACAATGCTGGGCATCTAGCTCAAATCAGACAGAGGGATTTGTAAGTCTGTTTTATTAAAGTCTATTTGCAGTAAATTTAAAAGGTGCAGCCCTGAGAGCGCTAGCAGAGACTGAAGTCATCTGGTTATCTCTAGAGCAGGTGCAGAAGCAATGCAAGCTTCCCCTCCATTGTCCTCACAATGGGCCTCAAATGTAACTGGGAATGATCATCTGAGATGGGTAGTTAGTGTCTCTGGAGCCATCAGAGACAAATCGCTCAGCCCCCTGGAGCACTCAGTACTTAGGTGCTATGTTGACACTTCCAACAAAGGTTCCTGCGGTAGCAGCTGTGGTGATTATTTATGCAATATAGATGCCTGTTCTCTAGGAACTGGACTGTCAGCTGATTTCACATAGAACCCCGAAGCAAGACTGGATTTGAACTGGTAATGGCAGGTCCTGCAAGATTTAGTGTCATGATTAATTCTCATTCATGAAGTCAATGCGATTATTCTCATGAGTGATCATTACTGACCTGAGTGAAGCTGCGAAGGATCAGACCCTTTGAAGTGGAGGGTTCTGTGTTCCATTAACAATCACCTGAGCCATCCAACCCTCATCCCCTAAGAATCAGTGTGCCTGACTGATCTCCTTTACACACAGCTTGTCACTGATGTCCTGATGGCTGCATTGATCATAGATTCTGAAGTCAGAAGGGACCACGGTGATCATCTAGTCCAGGGGTCTCAAACTCAAATGACCAGGAGGGCCACATGAGGACTAGTTCATTGGCCTGAGGGCCGCATCACTGACACCCCCCCTCCTCGCTGCTCCCAGCCCTGCCCCCACTCCACCCCTTCCATGAGGCTCCGCCCCTGCCCCACCTCTTCCCACCCTTCCCTGCCCCCCGCCAACCCCTTCCCCGAAGTCCCCACCCCAACTCCGCCCCCTCCCTGCCCCCAGAGGGAGCAGGAGGGGTGTGGCGGGGGCTCAGGGCAGTGAGTTGAGGTGCAGGGTGTTGCAGGGAGCTCAGGGCAGGGAGTGGAGGAGTTGTGCAGGGTGCGGCAGAGGGCTCAGGGCAGGGAGTTGCGGTGTGGGGTGCAGGAGGGGTGAGGAGTGTGGCAGGGGGTCGGGGTGCAGCAGGAGGCTCAGGGCAGGGAGTTGCGGTGTGGGGTGCAGGAGGGGTGAGGAGTGTGGCAGGGGGTCGGGGTGCAGCAGGAGGCTCAGGGCAGGGAGTTGGGGTGCAGGGTGCAGGAGGGAGTACAGGGTGTGGCAGAGGATTGGGGTTCAGGCAAGGGCAGGGGGTTGGGGTACAGAAGGGGTATGGGATGCAGCAGGGGGCGCAGGGCAGGGGGTTGGGGTGCAGCAGCGGTGTGGAGTGCAACAGGGGGCTCAGGGCAGGGGGTTGGGGTGTGGGGTGCAGTGGGGGCTCAGGGCAGGGAGTTGGGGTGCAGGAGGGATGTGGGATGTGGCAGGGGCTCAGGGCAGGGGATTGGGGTGCAGGCAGGGGGCTCAGGGCAGGGAGTTGGAGGGCGGGGTGCAGGAGGGCTTCAGGCTCTGGCCCAGAGCCGCTTACGTAAAGCAGCTCCGGGGTGGCAGTGGTGCACACCGGAGCCAGGGCAGGCTGCCTGCTTCCCTGCCTGCCCCGGCGCCACACCGCTCTGCTCTGGGAAGCAGCTGGAACCATGTCCCTGCGGCCCCTGGGGGAGGGGGGATGCAGAAGGTACCTCCCCCAAAGCTCCCATTGGCCGCGATTCCCCGTTCCCAGCCAATGGGAGCTGCGGGGAAGGGGGGTGCCTGGAAACCAGGGCAACACACGGAGCCCTCTGCTCCCTCCCCTCCCCCCGGCCGCAGGGACGTGATGCCAGCTGCTTCAGTGAGCGACGTGGGGCTCGAGGGGGGCAATCTCGCGGGTGTAGTTTGCCCACCCCTGGCCTGAAGGTAGGCCGGGGGGGAGTGCGGGCCGCTTGGGGGGGAGTGCGGGCCGCTTGGCGGGCTGCAGGAAATAGCCCTGTGGGCCTCATGCAGCCCACGGGCAACATGTTTGAGACCACTGATCTAGTCTGAGCTCTTGCATAACACAGGCCATAAAACTTCCTTTCCCAAAACAATTCCTCAACAAGAGTTTAGAGTCTGGAGTAACTGTACTGAAGGCAGTGGAACCAGTGTCCGAGTCAGCTTTTAGATGGACATGGATGCTGTTATGAATTTATACTGCTTGGGCCACGCCCTGGTTCTACAAGAGTCAACAGGTGTTTTTCCCTCTGTTTCAGTGATAGGTAGATTTGTCCCTTATGCGTCACTGCATGCCCGCATTGAATAACCACACTGTAATAATTAAAAAACACTAATGGGATATACACTGAGAATGAAGTGGATGTATCAGTTATTCAAATATAGTATATTCTGTATTGCAACACTATTTCAGTGTTATGAATATTGTAACATTATACTTCTGCTTTATGTTATATTGTATTGAACATGCATATATACATATACAGCAAGTAAAATATACGTTTTATGCTTGGGTTGCAATAATTGTTAATTCTATTATAATTAATATGTTTATATTTGAGTCTATGTTAAAAAGAAAGAGGAACAGAAAAGAGAAAAACATGGAAATAGGGCCTGATCCTCTGATCATTTCAGGGTGAGAGGTGGGAAGTAAAAGTTGCTTTATGATACCTTTGCAGCTTGCAGTGCTGGCTAGGGCCAGTTTAGTCCCCAACTCCTTACTTCAGTTTAGAGCAGCCGCAAGGCTGCTCTAATGTATACTAGTTGTCTATGGCTTTAATGGACCATTGTGACACCTAGGGAACTCTAAAGTGGAGGGAGTTCTGGCCACATCACTCTTCCTCACCATCATCCCTATGCCAGGGAATACACAGGGGTGCACAGAACTACTACCACAGCTGTACACCACCCATGGATTCCCCTTATGCAAGGGGAATTCCCAGACAGCTGGGTCTGCTTGACTTCTGATCAGTTTGCACAGCCAGTCTTTAGGTGAAATCCTAGCCCCACTGACATTGATGCAAAATTCGCACTGACTTCAGCGGGGCCAGAATCTCATGCTTTGGATTCAGTGTAATTTTGCAGATATACACTAGCTAAGGACCTGGCCTTATGAATATAGAATTGCTAAGGTTCAGTGTTTCAAAACAGGTGTCTAATTTTTGATGCCTCCCTTACTAAGACTTAAACCTCTTTGGGACAGGGACTGTCTCTCACTATAAGTCTGTACAGCACTTAGCACATTGAGGTTCTAATGCGCTACTGTAATACAAATAATAAATAATATTTTTGAATGTCCAATTTGAGCGTCGGACCAGATGTTAAAAAAGGGAAGCAACCAAATTAGAGACTACTTCTGAAAATATAGCCTTACTGGTGACATAGACTCATCACAAGCTCCATGCACCACTTAAGCCCTCACAATAATGCATAAATAAGATATCAGCAATACATAGGCCTTTTGCTGTCCCTCTGCACAGGGACAAATTTCACCCTTAATTATTTCTAAAAGCTGGTTATTTAGCCTTGTGAATGTATATTACTCTCGAACACTTCCAACATTAGAGCAAGCTTAGAATCATTTTGAAAGAACTCCTTGCTTTGTGATGGTCTATGAGATGCTGCATAATGTGCAGAAATTCCATGGCTTTACTTTGCATGACTTGTCTCTGTTTCAGATAATCATTGGTGCTCTCCTGGGACTCTGCCTGACTCAGGCCCTGGCGGACGATGTAAGTGGATGCAAGTACTTTTCTGTGTGCATGGCTTATCGAAACAAGTAGTAAAATCAATATTTAAACAATAAAAAACATGAAATGGGCAAAGTCCACAATATACTTCTGATCTAGATAAGACACGCCGGAGAGTAAAATGGACAAATTTTGATCACGGTTATGGTGGTGTAAGTCTGGAGTAAACACATTGGAGCAGAGTCACTTTGGATTCACACTGGTATAAATGAGATTAGAATCTGGCTTAAAGTACTCAGTTTGTACAACGGGATTTAATCAGCACTGCAGTATTCAAATTGATAGGCAGCTCCCTAGAGACTCTGCAGGTTTCCCGCTGTTATCTGAAGTACTTTGTATTCATTTATGGTCTGGCTTTCGTCCCCCTAAAATTACAATATGACGTGTCTGAGGCGCATACTGACCTATGATTTGGCAGGGGGAGGTAAATATTGCTCTCTTTTCCAGGGCCATGAAAGGCCCCTTGACAGCATCATCATGATGCTTCTGTCGCACCAAAGAGATGAGGCAGGCACCAGGCACCAGCCTGGAACAGCCCCTGCCTCCTCCGCAGGGACCCCCTGCCCAGCAGAATGCAGGGGATGGAGCAGAGGGAAGGCACAAAGACTGAGGATTTTATAGTGATTGTTCCTGCATGGTGGAGCATGGGGAAACTGGTTGATCCATTGGGTCTCACAGCTACTTCGTGGCTTGGGAAGAGGCTTCTTTCCCACACCCCTGTCCAGCAATTCAGGCATGGCTGAAGATTTGACCCTTCGTGAATGAATATAATTCCCATTCATATTAATGGGTGATACCTACAGGTTGAGCAAAGAATCTTATGCACAGCTGGCCAAATTCTTTACCCAGTTACACTGGCAAGGCCCATTCATTTCAATTTGTGACACAGGAGCATTTGACCCAATATTTACTCTATTAATGAGGTTCCAAAGTCCTTACCCAGGCCAAATTCCCATTGAAATCCGGTGGGTTTTGCCCTGGGTGAGACTACAGTGAAACTGTATCATTCTTATTCATGCCGTTCTGTTTCATTTAGTCCGTCAATGAAAACAACCAAGGAAATGATGGTGGAAACAGCCACCAGAACGTGAACATCAACAACCAAGACCACATTGCCAATATCAACAGCTACAATGATTGGAAGGGTTGGGCTGCAGTCTGGGATTACAGCAAGGTCAGGATACAGTAAGAACATGGGTGTTCATAATGACTGGAGTGCTTACATCACTTGTCATCCAAAGTGATCTGCAAATGGAAGGGAAATGTCATTATCCCTGTTTTACTGATGGGGAAACTGAGACAGAGAGCGGGGAAGTGACTTGCTCAAGGTCACAAAGCAAAATCAGTGGCAGAGCTGGGATGGAACTCAGGGGCGAAATCCTGGCTCCATTGAAGCGTTTGGCAAACCCCCCATCTACTTCAGTGGGACCTCAGATTCCTAACTCCCGGTGCAGTGTCATATCCACTGTATCGTGCTGCTCTCGATATACCACAGTTGACATACTGGAATGGACAAAGGTTTACCCCCTACTCCTCCTCCACCTATAGGAGCCACTTGTCAATTACTACATGCCAAGGAGAAATGTATTCCTGACTCCAGCTATTAATCAGTTATTGCTCTGGGGTGTCACCCAAAGTCCACTGAAGTCGATGTAAACATTCTCATGGACATCAGTGGGCTCTGGATCAGGCTCCTGAAATGTAAGGATGCAGCTTGCCCTGACTCAGCGTTCCACCCTGTATTTTACACATCTGCACTTTATATCCTCTGGGCCAGAAGTTGATCAGCCCTTGCCTGGACATGTACAGACTTTGTGTAAATTGCACAGTCTAATCCAAAATTGTTTTCAGTCTGTGGCTGACAGCACGTTGCACAAATGCAAGTCATGTCGGTTGGACTTTTTGTACCAGTATAACTATTTCTGTAGGGGTGTGATTTTTTTCAACCAAAATAGTTATATCACTGCCACCCCTGTGTGGGAACAGCAAGACCTGTATAAAGGTGACATATTCTGGGATAGCTTATTCCTCTTCCTGTACACAAATACTGTGTTGGTATAAAGCACCTTTATATCAATATAACTATGTCCACACAAGGATTTTATCACGTTAACTGTACTGGTACAACCTTCTAAAGTAGACAAGTCATTAACAATAAATAAAAAATCTGCAAAAATATATTCCATCACAATGAATTCCATGCAACTTTCAGATCAGCTATAAAACTGAGGTTCTGACCGCTTGGAGTTATTAAAGATCCCATGGCATTTGTTTTTTTATATTAAAATTCCAAGTGGGAGAATTCCCTTTTTCTTAATTCGGTTAGATGTAGTATTCTTATTTGTTTCCTGTCCTAAACTGCTATTGTAGTGTTGCTATTAGCAGTAAAAGACCTGTTTTATTTTATTCCAGTGATGGCTACATTTTAATGTCAGGTGAAATAATTTCTATATAGTTGGCATATCAATTTGGAAAGAACTTTGGAATCTTTTGGCTCCATGAAATTTGGTTCATACATAGGCATAAAGGAGCACAGAGTACGATAGATGAGATTAAGGCAAAAAAGATACAGTACTTTCGTCACTGGAGCAATGTTTTAGTTAAAAGGTGCTACACAGAATCAGATAAGTAATCATTCACATTGATGACAGGTTTCAGAGTAGCAGCCGTGTTAGTCTGTATCCGCAAAAAGAACAGGAGTACTTGTGGCACCTTAGAGACTAACAAATTTATTAGAGCATAAGCTTTCGTGGGCATCCGAAGAAGTGGGTTGTAGCCCACGAAAGCTTATGCTCTAATAAATTTGTTAGTCTCTAAGGTGCCACAAGTACTCCTGTTCTTTATTCACATCGATGTTATGTAATATACATGTCAGCAGTTTCTTCTTTGTTTTAAAGGAACTTTTTGCCACCAGGCTGTTCAACAAGAGGGCTTGCATTGTTGCAAAGATGAATAAAGATGCATTCCCAAGTCTGGAGAAACTCAGCAAGTTCAAGGACCAGAAGGTGAGAGATCAATACATATGAGGAAATGTTAGTCAAAACAAACCCTTTTAGAAACAGAGCACAATCCAGCTCCTACTGAAGTCAATGGGAGTTTTGCCACTGGGATCAGTGGAAGAGTCCATAGCTCTTAAATTCAGTGCAGTCGCATCAGTTTAAAACTGGTATAAAAGAGTGGAGAATCACGTCCACACTCTCTAAAATGCTCAATGGGACAGAAAAGCATGGCGATCTGGGTCTATGTCGTATTGTATTCCATATATTGGGCCTGAGTCTTCTCTCACTTCCATTCGTGAAAAGCAGAGTACGCCAAAGTGGAGTTACATCAGTACAAAACAGACATAATTGAGATCAGAACCTATAGGTTCACACCCATTGTATTAATACAACAATATTAAGAAGCTGCATTATCCTCTTCAGTTTAGTTTTGTATTATTAGCTGTTTGCGTAAGTTCTGAAATGTTATTCAAATACTGCTATGTACACCATGTTAGGCTGTTCTTCAATTACATAGCACATTCTTATCTAAGACAGATATAGAATGCTGTTAACCTGGGCATGTATTCATCTTAATACATTTTCAATCTATTTCTTTTTCATGGGCCAGATTCTCAGCTGGGCCAACAACTTACAATGAGCAGTTTATTTGGTGAATGGGACCTTTCCCCCCTTATTCATGAAATATCCACAAATGCACTGCAATTTTCATGAATTTATTCACTATTCAAAAATTATTTGATGAATGCCTTGGTGAAATTCACTCCTATGCATAGGACCAGTCTGAGGCCTAAACACCACTTGGATTCTGTTTAAGTTATATGGGTCATAAATGGCGTCTAAGCCTTGTGTTGTCTCTCTACACAAGGGTAAATTTCACCCTGCATGAACAAATTTGCAGCCTATTGATTGTTACACAACTACCCACTGAGAGTATCCCTTTAAGTATTCGATAAACCAGCTGTATGACTGGCTACAGTCACATGGTTTTGGTACTATTCCCTAATTGGCTGACCTAAGACCAGCTGCTCAGCTAGTGAATATCAGCACAGCTTCACTGACTTTAAGAGAGCTATGCTAATTTACACCAGGTGTGGATCTCTTAAGAATTTACTTCTGCTGGGACCCAAAATCAATGTTTCCTTGCCAAATATATTTTGTTTCAAGGTCTTTGTGTGTCATGGGGCACTCTCATCACTAGAGCGCCCCCTCAGGTCAGGATGTGGCATTGCAGGGAATCTTTCCACTCTTGCGTACCCTTTATCAGCTAATCTGGTTCTGCAGTCTTCTTCTGGGTGACTCAGCCCTCTGGGCAGGTCACACTTAAAGTTCAGTCCCCTTTTGAGGTAACAGAAGCCCAGCTGTAGTTGGTCAGGCCCCCACACTAGCTTTGCTCAGCTGGCCTCTTCAAAACCCCTTTGCCCAGCTCTTCACTGGGCCACCAGTGAAGTCCTTCCAAATCAAACAGGACTTAACAGAATCACACTCTTTGTTCGCAGAATACCAGGTCCCAGGGCTTCTCCCTGAGCCTCTCTGTAGAACTCAAAACTACAAGCAAAATTAAACACGACCAAAGCTTCTTCTGCCCCTCTCCAGGCCTGGGCCTCTTGTCCCTCTTGGGCTCCTTTCCAGCTCCCTGTTCCTGATGTGGAGCATCACCCCCAGGACTGGCACCCTGGAGTGTGGTTCCTTGTTCCAGGAGTTAGTGCCACTCCTGCGGCTCAGCTCTCCAGCTACATCCCACCGTGACTGCTTTCCTCCACACCCAGCTCCTGACTTGGTTCCCTTAAGCCTTTTTATTATGAGGTCCAGGTGTTGGCCATATGAACACCTGACCCCATTAGTCCTGCCCACTCAGGCTGGGAGGCAGTTAATTACGGTACAGATGAGGCTGTCTCTATTTCCCCTTAAAGGAGTCAGTCACCCTGTGCCAAAATTTGTTTTGATACAGACAAATCTTCACTTACTCAGTTGCCCACAGAACAAAAATGAGAACAGTCATGAGCAAAATCATGCAAAATTTCATTCAGAAGTCACCAAAGTATTGGTAAATTGACTCCAAGGAGACTTAAACATGTGCTTAAAATTAATGACATCCATAAGTGCTGACCTGCACAAAGGTTAGAGCTGGATGGAAAATTGGTTTCTTTTGTGTGGAGAATTTCAACTTTTTTTGAAAAACCAAAACTGAAAAATTTTGTCCAAAAACCTTTTGGTTTTGGGGTAAAATGTTTTTGGCTTTCAGCCAAAAGCTTTCAGTTTTCAGGTGTTCAGTTTTTAAGCAAAATGCCTTTTTTTTTGGGCAGAAAGCAGATGCTTTTCATGAAAATTTTTGTTGAGTCCAAAACTCAGTTTTCAGTCAAAAAGCAGTTTTGATCGAACATTTTCAACCCTCTGTAGTAAAGATGCTTTCCTGGGTCAAGGTCAGACATCCAGGTGACACAAATGAACACTCACACATATCTTAAGGATGCCTATTGATTGTATTCTTCACATTCTGCTATGATATAGCCAGCCAAGGGTACGCCACCACCACCTTTCTTGAGATTCTCGATCACCAAGACCCGCTTCAGGAATGTTGCCCAGTTCGGAAGGTCCATTGGCAATCTCTGTAAAGGAGTCCCTACGTACTACGCACAACAGGATCAGGGTGAGCACTTTTGCCTGAGTGTTTAGAACATGATAATGCATGAAAAAGGGGAATGTGGATTATTGCATTGAATGGGGACTGGATGAGATTGATAATGGGCTAGAGAAACTTGTATTTCTAGGGCATTGTTCAGCTGCTCTTGGAAGCCAGTTTCTCACTAAGCAGTATAATGAATTGATCTCTGAAGTATCTCGTTATATTCTAACCATTTCTCATCTTTTCTTTTTCCCTTAAAGGAGGAGCCCTGTTGTTTGAGTCTCAAGGCTGTGCTGATGCTGGAATCCTGGGCCTGTTTGGCATTTACCTGTGTGGCAACATCTCAGGTTGCTAAGCTTAGCTGTTGGTCATCATTCAGGAGCCTCATTGCATTGGGTTTTTTATTCTCTGTTCACCTTATCTGTCTCTTTAGTTCTATTTTTAGAAATACACCATTTCATACTTTCCATTGTTTGATTTCAAGTCTGGCCTCCAACTGTTAAATAAAGTGCTTTCATGAAAGGGATGGTGCCTGACTTTCTTTTTTTCCTCTCAGAGTTTAATAAAAAGGATATTGGCTGGAAGTTAAAACACCAAGCTAGCATCATGCCCCACACTGCTGCCTTATTCTGCTTTTCATTCTCTGCCTTGCTGCAAAAATATTGGCCATGAAGTATAATGAGAGAGGACCTGTGTATTGATATAGACCTAAATCCTAAAATTGTCATAGGGCGGGAAGACCATTTCTCACCCAACACTGGTCCCAGGCCAGTTTCTAAAGTACAGCTGTCCACATTACAAATCCCTTCTACTGAATAGCTCCTCTTGATGGTACCCTCACAGAGAGCCCAAAGACTGAGTGGAGAATGAACTACCTTCTCACCCTTCCAGCAATGTTGAGGCACTTTGGCAGGACAAGATGGGGAAGTTTTCTCAGGCTGTACCTCTTCTCTGGACCAATAGAGGACCTTGCACTCCAAGACTGTCAATCCTGCACTTTTCACCAGCACTGGGTTCACTGTAAAATATTATTAAATAGAAAATCCTATCTCTTGGAGACACACACACAAATATTCCTGGATTTAATTGCCAGCCTTGAACCCTCTAGATACATTTTTCTGGATCACCAAAGTCCTGCAGCCTGTTGTGAATAGGATTAATTTGTCTAACAGAACAGTTTCATCATAAGAAGATAAAATGCTCCTTTAATAAGTGACAGATGGTTTGATAAGCAGCCAGATTTGAAAATAACTAGGTTAGGAAATTATCCAATTCCCCGGACTCCTAAGTATGCTCTGCTCATTGGCAGCCCTTCAAGGCTCAGTAGGCTGCATTTTCCGACTCTAAAATATGCATTCCCCCCAAACACTGCAAATATTAATTCCCTCACTGAAATCTAAGAGACAGGGCTGTAGCTATGCTATGCTACCTTGTGTCCTTCAGTTCCCCTTGCAAGCTGCCCTCTGGGAAAACATGTGAAGTGCACTTAGCAATAGGCACAGCTTTTAGAATTGGTGCTGAGGAAAGGATTCTTTATAATCTGGGAAGTAAGCTTTTTGGGGCACATATCTTTTCGTTCTGTGTTTGTACAGCACCCAGCACCTGGTCCTTGATTAGGGCCCTAATTGCTACTACAACACAAACAATTATTATTATTAATAATAATGATGATAAATGATGGTGAGATTTCAAAGGCTATAAGTAAATTAGGTAGTCAATTCCAATTGATGTAGGCCCCTTTGAAAATTGCAATCTAAGTCAGTGAGGAATCTGAAATGCACTGCAAAACAAAGGGTCCCATCCAAACTTTTCCCAAGTTGGGATGGTGTTCACATTCAATGTCTGATTCATCTCACAATAAAAATAGGGACTGACTGTAAACTTCCAGATCTAAACTTTCTCAAAGTTTGATGATGTTAAGGTCTGGGGTTTTGGTTCAGACGAATCTCTAAAAGTAACATTTAAATAAAACATTCTAAAAGGAGTTCTGGAAGTATTAAAGATGTGGCTGCTAGTTTGGATGACATCTATCTATCTATCTCTAGCCATGACATTTATGGAGTGCCAGTCACTGAAGTATCTAGGTGCTGACTTCACTGGGGAGTTTTTTCTGTAAAAAACCCTGCAAAGTTGAGGGAAGCATAAAAGCACAAAAATAAGAGGAGAGGGGATTCATTTAGTTGTGTGCTGCTTGTTTTGCAAAAGAAACGTAAGGCAGTTGGAATGTTTCATTCTTTTATTAGTAGATCATAGTTTGCAGAAAGATCGGGAGAGGCTGATTATCTGGAACAATGAGATCTATCCCAATTTAATAACATCGCTCGTGGCTTACAAAGTATGAGAGCACCTGGAAAATAATAAGCCCATTCCAAGCAATGGCACTGCCAGGGTTATGTCTAAACATTGATCTTTCCGCAGATTGAAATGCCCAAAATGCCCAGGATTCCTGCCTTAGCACAGCCACCAGCTCTTATGGCACCTAAACAGGAAACAAGGACACAAATATATTTTCAGTGACAATTCTCCAAAATCAAGCAAAAAAATAAAATAAAATAAAATACAAGTACAGGACTTGATTGTCAGTTAGGGTTCAGCCCAACACACATTTTGGACTCCAGTTGATGTGTGTGGGAGTTGGATCAGACTCTTATGGTGCAACTCAAATGGGGGAGATGCAAATGCAGCTTTAAGCCACCTTTCTGTGCTTCTGGTCCTGGGCCAGCCATGTGTCAAGCCAGTGCTCTGGCATAAGTTAGACCTACTATAGCCATTGGCAGGGGATCATTAGAGAACAAAGGAATCTTGGCTCCCCCCCTTCCCATGGCCACATCCTCTATGCCAGCAGCAGGGTGTAATGGAGGAGCATCAATAGGGGCTCCAGAAAGTGCTACCTTTGTCTGCC
This sequence comes from Emys orbicularis, assembly GCF_028017835.1. Taxonomy (NCBI): domain Eukaryota; kingdom Metazoa; phylum Chordata; order Testudines; family Emydidae; genus Emys; species Emys orbicularis. Next base: position 140,617,449 of record NC_088684.1, read on the forward strand.
TTGCAAGACAGATCCTGGGCCGCCACTCCAGCAAATCCATCTTGTTACTAAATTGTGGAGTGCAGAGATGAGTCCAAGCGGTAATTTTATATTCAGCAAGAGAGGGAGGACAGTACAGTGATTAGGGTATTAACCTTGGACTTGGGAGACCTGGTTTAATTTCCTGCTCCGCCAGAGACTTCCTGTGTGACCTTGGGCAAGTGACTTAAAGTAGGATGCTCAAAAGGAGTTATCCTAACTTCTTTTGAGCGTTCCACCCTTAGCCTCTCTCTGCTTTGGTTACCCATCGATAAAATGGGGGATAATAACACTGACCTAGATCCCAAGGAAATATGCGAAAGATTGTGAGGTGCTCAGGAACTATGGCTCACATCAGAACCAGAGACAGAACTAGGAAAAACAGCTTCTTTAAGACTCGGCGCCTTCTAAAGAATTTGGTTTCATTCTTGTTACTCACCTTCAACCTTGCGAACCTTGTAGACAGGCACACCCTTGCAGAGTTTCTCAATGGGTTTACCAAAGGTAAACCACTCCTTGATTTCACCAAATATAGAATCACTGGGTTCATATTGCACCCACAGTTTTTTTTCGGAAAACATCTTGTTCATCATCTTAAAGGAGAAAATATTAAAATATAGTTAGCAAGACATCTTATTCCTTAATCTTCTGTAACATCCTTGTGAGAAAACCCACCCACCTCTAACAAATTTTCTCTAGCCACATACAAAGCGTCATCTACAGAAGTAACAGATTGCTAATTACAAAGAAGGAAATAGTCACAAAGTTCACTGAAGAGTACCGGTAATTATATACACATAGCAAAAATGAACTGCGTTAATAAAATACTTAATAATGATTAATAATAATATAGAACAGCCATATAGTTTTACACTTTGGTAGCTTTCACTTTGTTTTCCATGTTCACCCTCCTAATCTGTACAGTTATTATAAATATATTAAGTAATTTTGCTATGAATATGTTACTGTTCACCTGTCATATAAGAGGCCGAATTCTGAAATTCCCACTCAAGCCAAATCCCTATTGATTTCAGTGAACGTTTTGCCTGTATAGGAACTTCATGGCTTGGCCCAAGTAAACTGATGACCAGATGTTCAGAGACTCTGGCATGCTAACTAGTTATGCAATCCCCGAGCATGCTCAAATAAATTTGTTAGTCTGTAAGGTGCCACAAGTACTCCTTGTTCTTTTTGCTGATACAGACTAACATGGCTACCACTCTGAAACCTGCATCACTGTAGTATCAAAGTCTCTGTTTTGTTATCACCGGTCTAATAAGAAAGACTCCTAAGAAAAGAGAGTATTCCAGATGGCAGTACCCTTTACTTCCATCACACCACCTCGCTAACATGACTTGCTTGTATATAGTACATAATACTTCAGAGAATTACCTGTTTCTCGTAAGCAAGCCGTCCAATTTCTTCCAGCTCTGGGATATATCCTTTCTCCATTTTCAAGATAAAGCAGGCCCTCCGGGAAAACAGCCTTGTAGCAATATATCCCTGTGATATACAAGAGCAGGTTTATAATTTGAAAACAGTTACTGCCACCCAGTTGTTAATTCTCTTTGTATGATGGGCCAAATTTTGCTCTGAGCTGCAATAGTGTAAATGCAGAGTGAATTCATGGACTTCAATGGAGTTACTCTGCATTCACACCATTGTAACTAGGAACAGAATATATATCTCCGTGTTTATGTCTATGTACAGTTCTAAGGGCAAAATTTATCTTTTCTTCATTTTGTATTTCTGTTGCATTGCATAGACATATGAAGAAACCAAAGAGATGGATGACTAAAATAGACATCGTTTAAGGATTATTCATGAGGAGGAAGAAGAGGTATCAAGCTAGTTTACTGTGTTTAAAAAGAAAAAAAAACATTGAGATGATTTTGAGCCAAGACAGATTCTTGGTTTCACTTACATGTTTGTAGTCAAAAATGGTATCAGAGGAGCACATCCCAGCATGGACATGGATATCAGCAATATGAAGTTCATTGCTAATAGTCACAGTTTGCTGGACATAGTCACCGTTTGTTCCTGGGAGGCTATAGATCTGAGTACAAAACACAAAATATGTGATAGTCACCTTTTTCACTCATCTGAAAAGTGCAACATAAAAGACAGTATTTTACCTGTTATGATTCCAGGGCTAATGAAGTCAAAGAACTAAAATGAGTCTGATTTTTATTTACGCTATGGCTCTTTTGCATCACTTTGGCAGTACAAGGCCCCTTTACGCTACCAAAGGGGCCTTACTGTAAGTAAGAATCAGGCCTGCTGCATCTTGCTTCACTTCACTAAAGGGATGATTAAGGAGGGAGATACTATCTATATATGACATGGTGAAATATTAAGAGAAGGGAGACATTTTTTAGAAGGGAGATAACCAGGAGCAACGGTTTATAAAGTGAACACAATTATTTGGGATGTATAAAGCAGCAATAATTTCTTCATGGCAAGATCTATTGGACTGTGGATTATTCTTGCCTAGGAAGTGTTGCGCTCGCAAATATCTATACTGTTGGGAATAATCCTGAACTGATTTAGTGGGATGGAAGGAGGTGACCTCACAGGTCTTTTTCTTCTTTGGGGCCTTATCTAACAGTCCTTCCTCAGGCAAGTGTCAATGAGAGTTCTTCCTGAGTAATGACAGCAGGATTGGCTCCTTAATTTATAGGATTGTCTGGTTTGGCGAAGATTACCTTTTCCTTTGTGCTCAGCAATAAGCATTTTATTAAATTCCTCAGTGCTTTTCTTCCTGGTTATCCCATTTCTCCAGGGACCTAATGCATTGCAAATGAATACTAGGCGGTACAAAGCATTGGCAGTCTACTTACTTCATATGAATAAGCTTGAGTCCAGAAGACTCCCAGCACAGCAATTACTGTAGCCTGAAAAAAGAAATAACAGCATTCATATGCAATAGAAACACTAAAAACCACCATGACACATGGACAGAGTTCACGCCAAAACTCAGAGCTTGCAGAATTAATGAATCAAGGGAAGCTATTTTATTCCCAAGGCTTGAAAAATTTGCATTGCATGCGGATTATCTGAAAATAATTACATTTTCCAATTGTAAGTTTCTCCTGGTTACGTTTCATTTTGCTTGTATCACTGTGAAACTTTATAAAAACTGCTTAATCTTAAAGGGAACCCAAAAAGGAATTAAAAAAAAATTCTACTTGTGAACTTGTTTATGGTATTATGGTATCTATCTATCTATCTATCTATCTATCTATCTATCTATCTATCTATCTACTTTGTGATTGTTTTGATACTTGTGTTTTTGTCTTAGAAATATTAGGAATCCCAAACCTACTGTTCCCTAGTTTTGTTGGAGGACCTGTTGGTGGGGTCTCAAAGTACATCAGCTCTCACGCCTCAGCTGAAGGGAAGAAGGAATTTAACAAACACTTTCTTCCTCCAAAATGTTAGTCATTGACATTAAATATGCATTAACAAAAACAAGCAAAAACTTTTAGATGGTCAGACCTAAAATCCCTGCCCCTTTCCATTGGAACTAGAAGCATATCCAGATTTTGATCTCCCACAAAATCTGGGATATTTATATCTGGTGGATTGATGATTCCCTAATTGCCCACAGCACGGTTTCTTATACCTTCCTCTGAAAAAATCTGGTGCTGGTCACTGTCTGTGACTGGTACGACTATAATGACCACAGGTCAGATCTAGTATGGAATTTCCTAGATTCCCATATTTAGTTGAGGCCTACTTTACTAGATAAAATATTACAAAGTCCAGTCCAAAGTCTAAATTTAAAAAATGAAACTTGCTAAATATTTTCTATCAGACAGTAATATTCATGTGCATTTTACCATTCCTTGTCTGACTTTGTCTGAGACATTTCTCACACTTTTGTCTGTGTAAAAATTTTGTAAATTCAGTTTTCTTAATTATTTCATTCAGAAAACAACAGACAATACTTTTCCTTTTAAGAAATTACATTTTTCTTGCTATTCAAAAATTACATTGATGGCTTCCAAAAATATTTATTGATTCCTCTAAAAAATGATAACAAAAATTAGCAATGAAACATGCTTACGTTTGGGCTCAATCCTGCATCCCTTGTTAATGCATGATTCCCACTGATTTCAAGGAGATTACTGCAGCACAAGGAATGCAGGACAGTACCTTCTTATTGTACCAGCAAATGAAACATGAAACATAATTATTCTCAAAACAGTGCTAACTTCACTGAACACTCTTGCTTCTAGTCAAAAAGAATTCACATTTTTATATAAATAGTAGCTTTTAAAAATAATTACAACTGCAATAAAGGACAAATATACTCACAACTGTGTTCATTTTTCTTTCGGATAAGAGCAAGAAGTTGTGGATGAAATGGAAAAAAATTGAAGAGACCTGTAACTTTTATATCTTGCTGTAGGTGTGGGAAACACTTAACAGAAATATGCCTTGTGACTTCAGTGATTCCATATCTACATGCCACACCATGGTAAACTGCTTTATCTGAATTTTGGGCCTGATATGTTGAAAGCACTTTAGTCCACCCTGAAAAGATTAAAATTGCTCACTTTGCAAATATCTATTATTTACTAATTAACTCTCTAGAGGATACAAATACTATTTTAATTTTTAATACACAGACATAATTTTAACTTGTCAAGCTTTCTTTAGCAGAAATGGATATAAGGAAAGACTCTACTGTTCTTTCCTACTGTTTAAATTTCCTTTTCTGTATCTCCATCCCCAAACACTCACATAGCTTAAAGATGAACCTGGACAGAAATATCCATATCATGGCAACCCACCAGTACTGGCTAAATACCAATGAATAGATCAACTTTCTAGGTCAAAGTCAAGGTTCCCCCAAGCCAATGTCTCATCAGGCTGGAACAGTTAATGCATATCAGTTTCATAGCCAACAGAACATAGGGTGACCAGATGTCCCGATTTTATAGGGACAGTCCTAATATTTGGGGCTTTTTCTTATATTGGCGCCTATTACCCCCCCATCCTTGTCCCGATTTCTCACACTTTCTATCTGGTCACCCTAACAGAACACCAGGGCATTATGGGGCCAGCATCACAGGTGACCACCTTTGAACGCTCTAACCTGATAGATCAGGTACCCATTTTGCACCTGGGTAAACTGGATGTGGCCTTTTAACATGCGATTTATTGAGCCAAAACCCCACACCCTGCAGGATTTTAGTTGAACACCTGAACCAGTCAGCTACTGCACCTCACAGTTTTTAGCTACACCTCTACCCCGATATAACGCAACCCGATATAACACGAATTCAGATATAACGTGGTAAAGCAGTGCTCCGGGTGGGCGGGGCAGCGCACTCCGGTGGATCAAAGCAAGTTCCATATAATGCGGTTTCACCTATAACGCGGTAAGATTTTTTGGCTCCCGAGGACAGCGTTATATCGGGGTAGAGGTGTATTGCCTCCAAAATAGCCCATTAAAAAACTACTGTAATTAAAATGACATATTATTATTATTAATAATGCTTTGAATGCATACATTGGGTAAGTCTTAGTCTCCCTGATATAAAGATGTATGGGGAAACTAGCACAGAGAGGATGTGTGAATTGTCACAAAATGGATGACTGGAAGAGTGTGGAATAGAATCCCAGTTACGACTGTTCTTTATTTCAGCTAGACCTCACTGCCTCCCTTACAGTGTGGTCGTATTGTGAAAAATTACTCTATAAAAATGGGTACGTTCCATCTTTGTTCTCTTAATGATTCCATATCAGCTAGCACAGGTGAAAATAGCATTATTAACTTTTCTTTGCCTTCAGGCAGTAGCAGGGGCAGACAACTCCCTAAGTAAACACAGAAGCCCACCATTGCCAATAATATATAAGTTCAAAGGGAGGAGCCCTGTGTGTTTGTGGGGGAAGAAAAGGGCGAGACTTTTGGACATTGCTGGTTTCACAGAGATGCATGAGGGAGAGAGAGAAAAGAAGGCAGTTTTCCCATTTATTTCAGAAATAAATTTGACCAACTAATTATATGTGTTTTAACAGAGTTCATTTTAAGTCCAGCAGGTTTATTCTTTACCCAGAACTGCATTATGCTACAAGGGCCTAGTCCAATGCCCACCAAAGTCAATGGAAAAACACCAGCGGTTCCACTGGACCTAATCTATTTTCCACTGGAATCTTCATATAACTTCAGTGGGCATTGGATCAGGTCCTACACAAAGGACACATTCTGTATCTCAAAAATAATAGTCTGCAATTTTGGTCTAGTGTCTAAAACTATATTCAAAGAAAGAGTTTAAATCCCATAAAAATTTCCTTCCTAAATACTGTATTTCCCAGTTCTTTACAATAATCCATTATATTTTATTTTTATATCTTTTATGTATCATCTCTTTTACTTTCAGCATTCTTTCTTTCTTTGCAGTCTCAGCAGAGAGATCAAGGACTGAATGACCAACGGAGACCGAACTGCAGTATCATTTCAGTGGTGACTCCTGTATGTCGAATTTCATGTGCACAGCTCTCGCTAATGTCAACTCTCATGCAGAATGAGGTTTTATATAAGGTGACCACTTCAGGTCTGAGTATCCCTCTGTGAACCTGATCTTTCAGCTGAATATTCACATATCCCAAAGCCAGCTTCTTGGCTGCTTTTGGTCTAAGTCAGGGGGTTGCAAACTTTTCTCTTCCACATCCCCCAAATCAGCCACTTTTTCTCAGCTGTTTCACTCAAAGTCTGGTGACAACTCAAGGTCTGGTGACAACTGGTGACATCTGCACAGAGAATATGGGAGGAAGGAATGGAGCTGGACTCAGGTGCTGGGACAAAAGAAAATGCACTGTAAATGCTTGTAAAAATAGAGAAAATCAAATTAATTTCTTGTTGTGAGGAATTGTCAGTCTTTGTTATTTTCATGGGTCCAGGTCTGCCCTTATTTACACCAGTGCAATACTCTTAAAGTTAATGGAGTTACTCTTGAGTTACACTGGTATAACCAAAAGGAGAATCTGGCCCATTGTTTTAGCCCCAGCACCCACTGTAGATAATTTAAACGAAGGGATCTTGAAAATAGAATCAAGGAAAAACGTGTGCAATTTCAGTTCAAGACTGATTTCCAGTCATCCAGCAAATTTCAATGCATAAGGTTAACACCACATAGGAAATCAAATCGAACAAATTAAGATGGAAAAAAATATTGATACAAAAAACTCCCCTGTTGAATCATGGTTTCTTCGGGTGGTTTCGATAAATATTTGTTCCACCCAGAAGAGATAAGCTGACATGAGGGAAAAAGTGCCTACCACCACCTCAGAAACCAACAAACTGTACCACGCCAGCCTTTGCATTCTTTCGTTTTTGCATTAGCAGGACTTTATGTAAGGGCTGTAAAACAGGCTGTGTCTGGATTCCTGTACTGGCCAGGCATGAATGAAAATTGCTACGGCCATGTGGAGAACAGAAGATCCATTTTGTAAAGGATTTCTACATTTGGCTTCATTCCAAACTGGAAAAAAAAAAAAAAGAACATTTCAAAATTCTCTGTGAAGGGAAATTCCAAATCAGTTTTCACTTCAGGCCATTCAAAATGTTTCATTTTGACAGAACTGAAATGTTTTGTTTAAATTTCAAGTTTTTAAAAAGTTATATTATATATATATATCATTGTAATATATAAAACAAATAGTAAAATAATTCTAAATGCAAAGTCATTTCAAAATGAAAAATTGAAATGTTTCATTCCCATAATGTTGAAATGTGATGTTTCAACATTGTTGGAGCTTATTTTAAATTTTTTAAAATTAAATTTGCCAAAATGGACCCAATTTCACAAAGAATTTCGATTTTGACTGAACCACATATTTCAACGGAATATGGTTTCATCAGAGTTTTCCCAGTTAGCGCTAGTTGCTTCATTTTGATCACATAGTACATAACCCCATTTGTAATATCTTGATATTGGATCATGATGTGATAACATTTACCTACAAAAGCCTTTTTCCGGGGGTTTCATTCCCCAAGAGCAGGGGCAGGTTCAGGTTCAGGGTTCTACAAATCGTATGGTTAGAAAAAAAATTACTTGGGTTAGTCCAGCCCGAATTTCACTATTTCTAGTTCTGATCCTGCTTGAAAGGATGTGTAATGATGCATGAAAAAGCAAATATATATGTATAAAATGAAAATGTCTTTGGGCCTCAGAAATAGAATCTAATTCACTTTTGGTTAAAGTTGGTTCTTAACAATATGAGTTTCCCTGTTGTCTGATAACCTCTAAGAGTCTGTATATAGAGAGAAAATGTTCTGAGCAAAGCTTTAAAGATAATATTACAGGAAACATTGGCCAAGGAATGGGATCTTGTACAGTTGGAACTTTTCCTTCTCTGATTTCTACCATTCTATTTAGTTTCCATAATTTTGTCTTACAATCAATAACTCCAGCCATTCAAGTTTGCCAAACAGACTATATAAACAATGAAAAGCTGATGAGGGATTTGTAGATTCAGACTTCCAAGTGTGACACATTATCTGTGATGGCCAAAATGGCTTTGGTTATTGAACTCTTGGACAAAGGAACTTTCCAAGTCGTTGCTAATGATACCACAGAGATTAGCTAAATGGCATTACGTAACTCAGTTTCCTTGATCCCTTTCTCATAATCACTACCCAATTTATTAATGGTCTAGAAAAAAAGAGAGGAGTTGACGACATGAACAATGTACTGTTCTGTGTGTTTTGGATTCCATTGACAGCACACATATGCAGCTCCATTTGCCATCTGCAATTCAGATAGATTACAAGAACTGTAGATCATTCCACTCAGCAGTCTGTTGGCCTGAGTGGTCTCTACTTTATACCTTGTGCTAAATGTAGAATTTTACACCTCCTCTGCCTTCACTTAGCACAAGTGTAAATGACAACTCAGGATGCAAGACAACAGATAATGTTGCACCATCCCTTTAAAAGTCACAATGGTTCACTTCAAAGTAGCCTTAATGTAAATGAGAATCAGGCCTGATGCTTCTATATACAATTGGCTGCTTTAAATTGTCATAACTGCATTAAGGTTAAGGAAGCACATAGATTTGCACCATGGGAAGATCTGACCCAGTTGCTTAAGTTCTTAGTTTCATGAAGGTCTCTTTATATCACTCTGGCAATGTAAAGTGGGTGTGAAGTAGAGCTGGTTGGAAAATGATAATTTTTTAGAGAGTGTTTTAGTGAAAAATTTGTCTTTAATTTGTGTTGAAACATTTCAAATTTTGAAATGTTTCAACTAGACCTACAGCATCTCATGATTTTGTGGGGCCTGACTAATTTTTGAATGCTTGAGGCTGGCAATCTGGTATACTTTATCAATATTATGAATTATGGATATAAGATATCTGGGGTGAGGCCTTTAACATGCAGGCAAAATTTGTCACTGGGAATCTTGTTTGACTTTATGGATTAATCATCTAGGTTTGATTAAGCATTGTTAAAAGAAATGTACTGTGTGTAACTATAACAGAAAGTTATGATAAAATATATTGAGTTTACCATTACAAATGGTCTCTTATCTGCTACATGTGATTGACACTATCAGTCTGGTGACAAATTGCTTGTTAGAGCAATTACACCAGGAAACAGTGTGTAATGTCATAAATGAATGGATACATGCCCATAAGATAAGTTTATTTCAGTATTTAACCTTCCCGTATTTAACTTTGGAAACTGGTGTATAAAAAGTAGAAGGGTTTGTTTCATTTAGCCCAGCAGATTTTGAATCTCCTCTGCCATCAAAATGAAGGTCGCTGTGAGTACATTTACTACTTTCTTCTTATATAACAGGAATGTTGCACAGGGTTGGGATGTGACCATGCACACGCAGAACTACTGCTAACTTCATTAGAAGTTTTAGAAATTTTACTTTCAGCAGAGATTTCACTCCATAAGGAAATGGACCCATCTATGCATTAATCTCTAGAATTTTAATGAAAATAGGAGAGAATTTTTATCCCAGACTTAAATGCATGTTGTATTGTCTACAGAGTGCCCGATCCTCATTTACAGTACCTAAGCTTAAATCAGAAGCGATTCCATGAAATTTGAGGGGGTTACAACACTGGTGTATGATCACAGAAGTAAGGGGAGAATCTGATTCATAGAATCATGAAATGTGAGAATCTGGATATATGACTGGAGAGCAAAACTGTATTTAAACTCATCCTAGTTTGTTGAGGAATTAATTCTAAGACGTTACTGAGTCACATTCAGCACTTACTCGTGAGAAGCTCTTATGGAAGTCAGTGGGAGTTGACATCTGAGGAAAGATTTCAAAATTTGTCTCTAAGACAATAATTATGTCTTGAAATGACATAATGTAAAATTATTAAATGTTACAGCAATATATATTGGCTCTGACTTAGACTAAATAAATTAGGGAAGTTTGAATAATATTTAGCCTATGTAAAAATTATGTATGTATTTAGAACAGAATAACAAAAGCATTTAGCATTATTGTTTTCTGCAATAAATAAGACTGTGTCAGCCCTTCCATTATTTATTTCTGTATTCAGGGGTATTGTTAACATTTTCTTTGGATTGAAACAAAGAAGTGCTACTTATGTAATTTCAAGGTTTGTTTATGTTGTGTCTGTCTCAACTTGAAAATCAATCTCTGATGTGAACTCTTAAATTATGTCCTCTATAAATATCCAATCACTTCCAGCAAAGCATAGTCAGGTATTGAACCAGTCTCAATTTTGGTTTAGTTTGACTAGTCAATATGGGGAAGGAATTAAAGAGAATTCCCCTGCCCTGTGTGACCCACATGGGGAAGGGGTTAAGGAGCCATAAAAGCTATCCAGAAATGCACTTGGAGAAGTACAGAGATGCTACCAAGATGTTCCCTCGGGGCATGCCTCACCCTAAAGGGAGTGGAGAGGGGCAGGTTATGTATCTCTGCACTGTTCTCAGCACAGGACTGTGCTGATCAGGCATGACCTAACTCTTTATGAATACACATATAATGTAATGTTATTGCTCTGGTCAATATTCAAAATAAAAACATCAAGGGAAAAAATCAACTCTCTTTTAAAGAATGAAATATTCCATCCAAAGGGTTCACCTCCTATCCAAGAGTTTATAAGCTTGTCTCCCACATCCTGGACATTCCACTATTTTAAAATACACTTTTTTTTGGTAGGCTTTAAATACTCTCACAGTTCAGGGCAACTGCACATATATTCCCTTTCCATGGTCCATCAAGGACAAACACTCTACGCAGTCAGCTGGTCATCTGTCACCTCCTGACCAGAGTTTTTCCAGGCGGCACAGTTCCCTGATTACACTGTGATATTCCCAGCAAGCCAAACTATCCAAAAAGGCCAGTGTCTATGCTTTGCTTTCTCTTTGAAGGCTCTGAATGGCTCTGATTGCCTGCACTAACAAGTCAACACACAGCAAGTATATTTATTCTTAAGGTGAAAGCATTACAGAGAAAACATATTAAAAACAATAAAATAACCTACATGCCTCTTAATAAGTTTACTAGAGATCACCCCCCAACTCCATCAAAGGATCTGACAGGAGTTAGTCCTTCACACTCCACCTAGCCTTTTTCTGTGGTTACAAGTTCATAGCAGCCTTAGCTTAGAACCAGAACAACCATGAATAATTCAGTTTTTTCTTTATACAGCTTGGCCCTCTGATCGTGGCCTCAGGTGATCAGCAGACAAAGGCTTAGGGTGGAGCTTCAAAAGGGCTTTTGTATAACTGAGGGTGGGGAATTTGCATTCACCTCCCGCTAGATATTTATCAGGAAATACACTTCACGTGTACTGTCCCAGAAGACCCTTCTTCTTTGCCATATTGTTCAATATAGTCCTTTGATCATCCAGGCCCACAATAATACATAACCTTTACATTTGATACAATGGACTCCAAATATATTTGAACTTAATTCAGCAAGGTTTTTCAAGGATATTGCTGGAAATTGCCAAATCTGTTACAAATACTATGAGCCAAATGTTGCTCTTCTCACCTAGGCAAAGCATCCTGCCCAGGCTAATAGGAATTTGCATCAGAAAAAGTAACAGATTTACCCATATGATTATTTCAGCATATTTTAATAATCTTCAAATAGATTACAGGTTAGGATCCAGTCCAGCAAAGCACTTAAGCATGTGCTTAAATGTAAGCACATGCCTAAGCCTATTCTTAGACAACAAAGAACTTTTAGAACATGTTTTACCAAGGCAAGCACTTACATTGTTATGCTTCCAATGTTAATTTCAGATTGTGATTGCTGCTCTGCTCGGAGTCTTCCTAACTCCAATTTTTGCTAATGATGTAAGTATAATGATCAACTCTTATCAGAATGTTTCTTTTGGGCGTATGAGTTTTCACAGCTGAACAATAAATTTCTGAAAAGGAATCTAAGATTTCCTTAGTGCATTAAACTGACATAGCACAAGATTGTGTTTGCATGCTAAAGAAAATATTTAGTCTGTTTACTTACTCAGGGGGAAAACTCAATTATTGGCAGTTTAGGAAACATCAAATTATATATTGATACTAGTATAAATATTATGAAACCATTGGGTGGAGTGGTGGGATAATGATAGCATTGAGGATTAGATCACAGAAACACAGTACAATGATATCAATGAATGTCTGTTTGCAGATTAATGATGGGGAGAGCTGGATGGGAAACGTATTTTATTTTTCATGGCATTTGTTAGATTGCTATTGTAGGCAAGCTTATCATACCATCCCCTCCATAAACTTATCAAGCTCACTCTTGAAACGAGTTAGGTTTTTTGCCCCCACTACTAGTCTTGGAAGGCTGTTTCAGAACTTCACTCCTCTGATGGTTAGAAACCTTTTTCTAATTTCAAGCCTAAATTTGTTGATGGCCAATTTATATCTATTTTTTCTTGTGGTCACCATTGGCCCTTAACTTAAATAACTTCTCTCCCTTCCTGGTATTTATCCCTCTAATGTATTTATAGCATAATCATATTCCCCTCAGCCTTTGTTTGGTTAGACGAAACAAGCCAAGCTCCATAAGTCTTCGCTTGTAAGATAGATTCTCCATTCCTCTGATCATGCTAGTAGCCCTTCTCTGCACCTGTTCCAGTTTGAATTCATCTTTCCTAAATATGGGAGACCAAAACTGCACACAGTATTCCAGATGAGGTCTCACCAGTGACTTGTATAATGATAATTCCTTATCTCTACTAGAAATACCTCACCTGAAGCATCCCAGGATTGCATTGGCCTTTCTCACGCTACATTACATTGGTAGTTCAGTCACCCTGTGATTGATCAATACACCCAGGTCTTTCTTTTCCTCTGTCACTTCCAACTGATATGTCCCCAGCTTATAGCAAAAATTCTTGTTGTTAGTCCCTAAGTGCATGACCTTGCACTGTGCACTATTAAATTTCATCCCATTTCTATTACTCCAGTTTTCAAGGTCACCCAAATCTTCTTGTATAATATTCCGGTCCTCCTCCATATTGGCAATACCTCCCAGCTTTGTGTCATCTGCACATTTTATTAGCACACTCCCACTTTTTATGCCAAGGTCATTAATTAAAATATTAAATAAGATCAGTCCCAAGACTGATCCTTGAGGAACTCCACTAGTAACCTCCCTCCTGCCTGACAGTTCACCTTTCAGCATGACCTAGTGTAGTCTCCCCTTTAACCAGTTTCTTACCCACCATTTAATTCTCCTTTTAATCCCCATCTTCTCCAATTTAATGAATAATTTCCCATGTGGGACTAGATCAGTCAAATCTACTGCATTTCCTTAACTAGAAAATTGGGTATCTTCTCAAAGAAAGAGATAAGGTTGGTCTAGTATGATCTACCTTTTCCAATACCATGCTGTATTTTATTCCAATTACTGTTCACCTCTATGTCCTTAACTGCTTTCTCTTTCAAAATTTGTTCTCACACCTGGCTAAAAAAATTGAAGTCAAACTAATGGGCCTGTAGTTTCCCAGATCACTTCCCCCCCCACCCCCTTCATACTGTATTTGCAATTCTGCAGTCATAGGAGACTGTGTTTACAAATTAGCTCTGAGTTACTACAGAGAATTCTTTCCCAAGTATTTGACTGGTGGGTATTGCTCATATGCTCAGGGTCTAACTGATTGCCATATTTGGGGTTGGGGAGGAATTTTTCTTCAGGTCAGATTGGCAGAGACCCTGGTGGTGGTGGTGGTGTGTGTGTGTGTGTCTTCCTCTGCAACATGAGGCATGGGTCACTTGCTGGTTTGAACTAGAGTAAATGGTAGATTCTTTGTAACCCCAAGTCTTTAAATCAAGATTTGAGGACTTCAGTAACTCAGCTAGAGGTTATGGGTCTATTACTGGAATGGGTGGGTGAGGTTCTGTGGCTTGTGAACTGCAGGAGGTCAGACTAGAGGATCATGATGGCCCCTTCTGGCCTTACAGTCTATGAGTCCATGAGTCTAAGAACCTTTATGCTTTGGCTCAGATAGTTTTAGCAGCGTCCCAGCCACTCTACAAAGTCTCTCTGTTATATCCCTTTAACGTTATTTTAAGGCCAATGATTTTCCATAGCACTAGTTATGGAAATGGATTTATAGAACAGATCTTTAGAAATCTAAACACATACATGCTTGTCTTTTTTTAAAAAAATAAACAGAATGTGAATGAAAACAATCAGGGAAACGATGGCGGAAACTCCCACCAGACTGTGAGCATCAACAACGATAAGCACGTGGCCAACATTGACTCAAACAATGGCTTGAACTCATGGAACTCCATCTGGGACTATGGCAATGTAAGTGGCAAACATGCATTTTTGGAGACTCCTTGAGCCAACAGCTCTGCGCATTCTGCTCCACTGGATTGGGGCATCAATCACTAGTAAGTAACTGCACTGAAAACAATGGAGTTACGCCAGTGTAAATAAGACTCCAACGAGTCTGATTCTCCTCTCACCACCTGTGTTACGCTGATGTAAGTAACTAACTCCATTGGCTTCAGCGGAACTATTTTTGATTTATGCCTGTATAAGTGAGAGCAGAAAACAGGCTTGAAAAGAGAATTATTTTAGTTTTCATTAAAATTCAAAACTGGTAGAGTGGTTCTCACCGAAGCCAAGGAAAGTATGAGCAAGACCAGTTAGGTGCAAACTTTCAAACATACGCTTCACTTGCCATCTAAATCTGAATCCAGATCTTCCACGGCAAAAGAATCGAGTGTATTAGGAAAAGATTTTCAAAAATGCCTGGGAGTATCAATGGAACTTTTAGTCCTAAATCCTTTAATGGCTTTGAAAATGTCCTGATTAACCTTTTTACTACTTCTGGTACAATATATGTTGCGTCAGTATTATCAACTGAGCATCCATTCACATGCCTGAAACAGGAGAGCATACCAATCATATAGCCGCATTGGAATGCTTATTTGCTTCATCCATGATAAAAATGCCCCAGTCATCATGATAGTATGACTTAACAAATAAAATTCATCATTTGCTTGCACTATAGCAAGTCTCTACACATCACATTTCTCAATACTACTTCATCTATTTTTTAAGCCCCAAGTTCCATTGCTTATTTCATTTGTGACCAAAGAGAGGAGCTGTTTTGAAACAAAATGCCACTCTCTCTGTACTTTTATTTTGCAGGGTTACATTGCAACTAGGATATTTTCAAAGAAAGCCTGCATCATTGCTAAAATGAACAAAAACGTTATGCCTGATGTTGTAGAGCTTCCCCAGCTGATTAAAGAAAAGAAGGTAAGAAGGAGGGGAAAAAGTGGGGATGATTGGTGGGGGGTGGAGCTAGGGAGTTTGCTTGTGAAAATGCATCATCTTAAAATGGTAGAAAGAGGCAAAGGTTCCAGTAGCAAAAGGCACGTTTCTCGCCAAGCATGGTTTGCTCCAAGCCTTTATTCTGGAGCCTTAATGCCTCATTCTTTGTTGCCTTGCACTTTCTGCAGTCATTTACAACAGAACAAAGCAGGTGTAAAATGCTATTAATCTGATCAGGTAGTGTTTTATAGTCATTTTGCACTCTCTTAGCAGTCCGTGGTGAAAGTGACTGCCCAGGGTGTGGGTTAATGGTGAACTGGACCCCTAGTTTGCATGAGTAGTGATAAAAGAAAAAGGTTTTTACATGACAGTGGAAATATTGGCAGCACTTCACTATTCCAATGACTCTTTTCAGTGCCCTTTTGGGGTCTTCAGCCCCTAGCCCTTCGTGGATTCTCCACTTGTGCCCTATGGAAGAGCTGAGCAATGGAGCTGACTCTCAGCTTGCTCCTGGTATCGTAGGCTGTACCCACATTGTCACAAGCTGTGCACTCTTAGGAATGTCACAAAAAGGATCATGATTTTATTCAATGCTGTTATTCTGGCTTTGCTTACCGAATGTTTAGAAAGCCGGCTCTCAAGGGCCTCCCCCAGTGGAACTGCAATTCGCTGTCTCAAAAACCAGAGTCAGTGACCTGGCCCCATATGGGAAGTCCGTTGAATCTATGTGCAGAGGAATTTCAACCTATGTTGCTCGCGAAGCTCATGGTGAGTACAGATTTAACTAACATTTCATGCTGCAAAACCACCCATTGAATTTACAATATGAAACATGGCAAGCGTGTCACTTTCCTACATGGAAACGGGCCAGAAGCAACCTGGGATATTTCAGGAAGACATCAGGATCTGAACCCAGATCTGGATCTGAATTTTGCAGGCAATCTCTATAAGGGGCTGAACCCAAAGTTCAGATCCCACCACGCCTGGATTTTATGGGGTTCAAAATACAGAAAAGAATTTTGCAGCTCAGGCTCTCATCTAAAATTTTAAATGAATATTCATACAACTTTCTTTCCACTCCACAAAGTAATGGAGAAATGCAAGGATTTCTTTATTCCCTCATCATCCTTGCAATCTCCTTGCAGAGCAGGTTTAGAGGCTGTTAGAGCTGCATGTAACTTGTCCACTCTCCACTCTATTCCCTCATCTTGTAGTATATCACCCAAAGCAATTTTATCTGCTCTCAAGCATTGCAACGGCCTTCCAATCAATTGAACTCTTAAATGAGGTTTGATAGCCTCGAAATCTTTCTCTATAAATCAGAATGCTAAAAATCTGAGGAAGAATATAATTGAGAGCACTAAATGCCTCATTCCATTTCCCATGACAAAACTTCTATTTACTTTAATGGGAAGCAGGGTCATTTTGATTAAGGATAATGGAATTTTTCATAGAAATTTAAAGTATTTAAGGTATGTAAAAATAATATGAAGTCATGTAATGTTAGGATCTTACTTATTTCATAGCACTTGTATGGCCAAATTATTGTGATAAACTTCCTTTATTGTTTGAAACAATGGTGGGGGGGAAATGGAGCTGTCTGTGGAAATTGCTAAAGCATTCATTTTCCACCACTGGCTTTTCCTTCTTTGTGCTGAACATTGCTCCAGTAACTGATGAAGACTGACTCATGTTTGAAGTTTGGAGAAATAAGAAAAATCATCACATTAAAGTAAAAAACTACTTTTTCTCTGATAAACAAAGACTAGAGCAACACAGCTGCACCGAAACAAATTGTTTAAATCTGTTTGCTTAAATCTGAGTCTATAGGTGGCATAATTGCCTTCTGCAAATCACGGCCTCATTGTAGATGAGAAAGAGATTGGTCTTTTTATTTTGATGAAGGTAGGTCATGCTAGCTTAGGTCATGTGTGTATATAGGACAGAGGATAAAGCCTTATATGCCATTTAAATTCCACTTCTGCCCTTTTTAATAGTTTAAGTTGGACTTAAGAGATGCATTGAACTCATGCTGGCTCTCTCCACAAAGGTGAACTTCACCTGGATTTGTGAGGATCTAGATGGTTCAGAGGACAATCTTATGGCAGAAGTATCTCCTTTCAGCAAAGTGTGTTGAGATGCCATGGTATTGCTCTGAAAACCTCGTAGTCTCCCTATTCAGTAGTGCATTTTTTTATTTTTTTTTTAATTATTTTTTGGAATACTCAATAGTTGCCAGTTTTTTATAATGTAGAAACCCAGCGTGACTTTAAGACTGGTACTAAACAAATAATTATTCTATTTCAGAGTTACTGGGCCCTATTACCCACTTTGTTACTCCAGTTTTGCACTGTGGTGATTGCATTGATTTCAGTGCAGCTGTACTGAACTAAAATTAAACCAACCCAATGTTGAATCTGGCCCATTATTTCCTTTTGAGTTGAATCTTTGCTACTTATTGTTAGCAAGATTTTAAAGATGACTGTAATCAGTACTGAAAAATAAAATGAAAAAAATTGAAGAGGCCTCAAGACATGGAGGGATAAATCATTCTCTGTTGATTGTTGACATCACAGTCACACAGATATGCCAATACGGGCAGTGTAAATATCTAAGATGGAAGAATAGATATCCAAGTACTAATGTCCAAGTGGTCCTGAAACTGAACCAAAGCCCATGGAAATAATCTTTTCATTAACTTCAGTAAGCTTTGGGTCATGCTTCAGTATATTAAAATTCTGCATGCAGGAAAGGAGTTTTTTTTCTGATTATAGTAACTCATTGTCATACAAAAGAATTAACTGTAGGGCAGGTGGAATTTTAATGCTGTTGCTCACAAATTAATAATCCACTGATTCCCACATCATGATAGTTCATTGAGGGTTTTTATTAGATGGCATAGACCTTGAATAGTTTGGATTGAATGGGAAATGGTTTGGAATGTTCTTTGCAGGAGAATTATTCAGGACTGTAATGAATAGATGACTATGATAACATCCTTAGCCATCACCTGATATTCATTTTTGTTTTTCTTTTTCCTTAGGAGACAATTATTCTGGACAATGTTTCAAGACTAATATAATGCACATGATGACATTAAACTATTGCAGCTAAACTGCATCTTTCAAATAAAATCGTTGCTGATAGAATCCTGCTAGCAATGCCCCCCACTGATTAGAAAAATAATATTTTTGTTGCAGTTCTTTTCATCATCATGTTATCAGATATTTATTTTCCTCTCCTCCATATGTTTTCTGTGTAGAACAAATCTAGGCTGTTACAATATCTGTCAATAAAAGGAATTAGTCAGTTATGCCATGTTTCTAATCATTTCTGTCTTCTGTCACGGATAATGTTTCAGGATGTGATCTGAGAGGTTTGGGCCTGGTTAGTATTTGGATGGGAGACCTTAATGAAAGAGAACCTTGGGGCTGCATGCAAGGAGGCTAATGATTTAGAACTGGGGTGGCCAACCTGTAGCTCCGGAGCCACATGCGGCTCTTCAGAAGTTAATATGCGACTCCTTGTATAGGCACCGACTTCGGGGCTGGAACTACAGGCACCAACTTTCTAATGTGCCGGGGGGGGGGGGGGGGGGGCTCACTGCTCAACCCCTGGCTCTGCCACAGGCCCTGCCCCCACTCCACCCCTTCCCGCCCCCTCCGCTGAGCCTGCCGTGCCCTCACTCCTCCCCCCTTCCCCTCCCAGAGCCTCCTACACACCACGAAACAGCTGATCGGGAGGTGCGGGGAGGGAGGGGGAGGCACTGATCGGCGGGGCTGCTGGTGGGTGGGAGACTCTGGGAGCGGGTTGGGGGAGCTGGTGAGGGGCGGCTCACATATTACTGCAGCTCTTTGGCAACGTACATTGGTAAATTCTGGCTCCTTCTCAGGCTCAGGTTGGCCACCCCTGATTTAGAAGGTTGCAGTCTCCCATGTCAGTAATGAAGCAGTTTCCCTGTGTGATGTTAAAGAACACTGGTGCTTTCCATTACTTAAAACTGAGATCCTGAACATGCGGGCCTTGAAGAAATCATGATTCTTTTTGCAAGAATAGGGTTAATGGTAGTGTACTTGCCCAATTCCAATTAGGGCAAATTAATATGATTATCTAAAATTTCCCACTGCAGTTTTAATTGGCTATGGTACACTGATTCATTTCCTGAATTAAACTCTTACTGAACATTGTTAAACAACAGCTGCATTACACGATAAGGTAGCTGTATTTCAATAAGGTTTATTGACCCAGATGGCTATTTAAGCATCAATAAACTGAAATAATAATAATTGAAATCCAGATGCATTTTATAAATACACACACACACACACACTATATATATTAGGGCTGTCGATTAATCGCAGTTAACTAACGTGATTAACTCATAAAAATTAACTGCAATTAAAAAAATGAATCATGATTAATCACACTGTTAATCAATAGAATGCCAATTGAAATGTATTAAATATTTTGGATGTTTTTCTACATTTTCATATATATTGATTTCTATTACAACACAGAATACTACGTGTACAGTGCTCCCTTTATATTATTTTTAATAACAGATATATGCACTGTAAAAATGATAAACAAAAGAAATAATATTTTTCAAGTCACCTCATACAAGTACTGTAGTGCAATCTCTTTATTGTGAAAGTGTAATTTACAAATGTAGATTTTTTTTTGTTACATAACTGCACTCAAAAACAAAACAATGTAAAACTTTATAGCCTACAAGTCCACTCAGTCCTACTTCTTGTTCAGTCAATTGCTAAGACAAACAAGTTTGTTTATATTTACGGGAGATACTGCTGACTGCTTCTTATTTACAATGTCACCTGAAAATGAGAAAAGGCATTTGCATGGCACTTTTGTAGCCGGCATTGCAAGGTATTTACATGCCAGATATGCTAAACATTCGTATGCCCCTTCATGCTTCAGCCACCATTCCAGAGGACATGCTTCCATGCTGATGATGCTCGTTAAAAAAATAACACGTTAATTAAATTTGTGACTGAACTCCTTGGGGGAGAATTGTATGTCTCCTGTTCTGTTTTACCCACATTCTGCCATATATTTCATGTTATAGCAGTCTCGGATGATGACTTAGCACATGTTCGTTTTAAGAACACTTTCACAGCAGATTTGACAAAATGCAAAGAAGGTACCAATATGAGATTTCTAAGGACAGATACAGCACTTGACCCAAGGTTTAAGAATCTGAAGTGCCTTCCAAAATCTGAGAGGGACGAGGTGTGGAGAATGCTTTCAGATGTCTTAAAAGAGCTACACTCTGATGAGGAAACTACAGAACCCAAACCACCAAAAGAGGAAATCAACCTTCTGCTGGTGGCATCTGACTCAGATGATGAAAATATACATGCGTCGGTTCGCACTGCTTTGGATTGTTATCGAGCAGAACCAGTCATCAGCATGGAAGCATATATTCTGGAATGGTGGTTGAAGCATGAAGTGACATATGAATCTTTAGCGTATCTAGTACGTAAATATCTTGCAATGCCGGCTACAACACTGCCATGCGAATGCCTGTTCTCATTTTCAGGTGACATTGTAAACAAGATGTGGGCAGCATTATCTCCTGCAAATTGTAAACAAACCTGTTTGTCTGAGCAATTGGCTGAAGTAGGACTGAGTGGACTTGTAGGTTCTAAAGTTTTACATTGTTCTATTTTTGAATGCAGTTATTTTTTGTACATAATTCTACATTTGTAAGTTCAACTTTCATTATAAAGAGATTGCACTACAGTACTTGTATTAGGTGAATTGAAATATACTATTTCTTTTGTTTTTTACAGTGCAAATATTTGTAATAAATAATAAATATAAAGTGAGCACTGTACACTTTGTATTCTGTGTTGTAACTGAAATCAAATTATTTGAAAATGTTGAAAACATCCGAAAATATTTAAATAAATGGTATTCTATTATTGTTTACCAGTACAATTAATCGCGATTAATTTTTTAATTGCTTGACAGCCCTAATATATATATATATATATATTGTGGCAGAGCTCTGACCTTGTCCCCGTGGGTCCTGCGCTTCTAGGCGGTATATGCTAGCCTCAGTGGCTCTCTGTGACCCTCCACGTAGCCCTTCTCTCTCTAGGGCCAGGGTTACAGTCTACTGAGCCCTTTTCATCATAAGCCAGCAAGGAGGTTGGTGAGAGAATTCCCACAGTCTCTGTTGTCCCTACGGGCTTGTTTTAGAACAGTTTAGCCTCCTGTCCTGACAGGGGCCTGACTTCCCCTCCCAGGAGGTGTTCCTGTAGTGGTGGGTTGGGGGGAACCCGGGCCCGGGCCCGCCCTCTACTCCGGGTTCCGGCCCAGGGACCCTAATGGTAGCAACTGTTGGCAGCCAACCTTTCACTGCCAGAGTTGCTACATTTCCCTGGGCCACTTCCCCACAGTTCTCCTGCTTCACCCTTACCTTAGGGCTCCCTTATCAATAACTTGAGGGTGTCTTCATTAACCAGTCCTTCAGCCGCACTTCCTCTCCTCTGGCTCCCTGGCTCTCCTCTGCCTGACTGGAGTGAGCCCTTTTTATAGTATCAGCTGGGCCTTAATTAGAGTCAGGTGGTCACATTAACTTAATGGCCTCACCTGACTCTTTGCAGGTTAATTGGAGTCAGGTGTTCTCATTAGCCTGGAGCAGCCCCTGCTCTGGTCAGTCAGGGAACAGAAAACTGTTAATCCAGTGGCCAGTATATCTGCCTTCTGCTATTCTGCTGTACCCAACTGGCCTGGGTCTATCACATATCTCTCCCCCCTGCTCAACACCAAGGGGTTGGGCAGCTTGGGACTCCAGACAGTGTACGCGTCATAAGCCATCAGCATTGCCATGGCAATTCCCTGCTCGGTGCTCTATGCGGAACTGGAAAGGTTGGAGGGATAAGAACCACCTGGTTACCCTTGTGTTCTTTTCCTTGTTCCGTTGCATCCATTGAAGAGGGGCATGGTCAGTCACAAGGATAAATCTGCGCCCCAGCAGGTAATACCGCAACGTTTCCATGGCCCATTTTACGGCGAGGCACTTTCTCTCTACCACTGCATATTTTTGTTCTCTCGGAAGGAGTTTCCTACTGAGGTAGAGAATTGGGTGTTCCTCCTCCCCAACCATCTGCGACAGGACGGCCCCTAACCCTACCTCGGATGCATCTGTCTGTAGGATGAAGTCCTCGGTGAAATCTGGGGCTATCAATACGGGGTTACTGCAGAGGGCAGTCTGTAGGTCCGCGAATGCCCTCTCTGCTGCATCGGACCATCTGATTGGATCAGGACCACGGGCCTTCACTAAGTCCACTAGGGGACTTGCCCTTGTAGCAAAATGGGGGATGAAATGCCGGTAATACCCCACCACCCCTAGGAATGCTCGGACCTGCTTCTTATGACTCGGCCGAGGCCAATTTTGGATGGCCTCTAACTTATTCAGTTGGGGTTTTACCAGACCTTTTCCTACCATGTAGCCAAGTTATTTGGCCTCCGTGAATGCTACAGCGCACTTAACAGGGTTCGCCATAAGGCCAGCTCGCCGGAAGGTATCAAGGACCGCCCTCACTTTTTCCAAGTGGGTCTCCCAGTCTGGGGTATGAATCACCACGTCATCCAAGTAGGCCGCAGCATAACTGGTATGGGGGTGTAATAACTTGTCCATGAGGCGCTGAAAGGTAGCTGGAGCCCCATGTAGTCCAAAGGGGAGGACCGTATATTGGAAGAGACCCTCTGGTGTAGAAAACGCTGTCTTTACCTTTGCATCTTCAGCTAGGGGAATCTGCCAGTACCCCTTTGTCAAGTCTAAGGTTGTCAAGTACCGGGCATTCCCCAGACGGTCCACTAGTTCATCTATGTGGGGTATAGGGTAGGCATCAAACTGGGATATCTCGTTTAGTCGACGGAAGTCATTGCAGAACCTTGTGGTGCCATCAGTTTTGGGCACCAACACTATTGGGCTGGACCACTAACTGTGGGATTCTTCGATGATCCCCATCTCCAGCATTTTCCTGACTTCCGCTTTTATTTCCTCCCTTTTGGCTGCTGGCACCCGGTAGGGCCTCATAGTTACTCTGGCCCCAGGGTTTGTGATGATGTGGTGATATGTCCCGGTTGTGCGACCCGGCTTTGTCGAGAATACATCTTGATATTGGGCAATCATCTCAGTTACCTCTTTCTTCTGGGCTGTCGTTAGATCAGGAGACACCCTCACTTGTTCAGGGTTTTTGTTCCTTGGGTGCAGCTCTTCTTGAACCACTGTGCACGCCTCTCGCGTATGCCATGGTTTCAGAAGGTTGACGTGGTATATCTGCTCTACTTTTCGACGTCCTGGTTGTCGTACCTTGTAATTTACTTTCCCTATGGGTTCAACTATTTCATAGGGCCCTTGACACTGGGCCAACAGCTTACTTTCGGCCGCGGGTACCAGTACCATTACTCGGTCACCGGGTTGAAACTGACGAAGCTTGGCTTGATGGTTGTAGTACATTCTCTGGGCCTCTTGGGCCTTCTCCAGGTGCTCCCTCACTATGGGAGTGACCTGGGCTATATCCGGTCCCTCATCCGTAGTACATGTTCTATTATGTTCTTCCCTGCACTGGGTTCCTCCTCCCAAATTTCCTTGGCTATGTCCAGGATGCCTCGGGGGTTGCGTCCATACAACAGCTCAAAGGGGGAGAATCCGGTGGAAGCTTGGGGGACCTCACGGATGGCGAACATGAGGTATGGTAGTAGGTTGTCCCAATCTTTCCCATCCTTGCTTACCACCTTTTTTATCATGGCCTTGAGGGTTCGGTTAAATCTTTCCACCAGACCATCGGTTTGTGCATGGTAAACCGAGGTCCGCAGGGTCTGGATATGGAGCACGGAACACAAGTCCTTCATCAACTTGGACATAAATGGTGTTCCCTGGTCTGTGAGGATTTCTTTTGGTAGCCCTACCCGGGCAAAGATTGCCACTAATCTTTGGCAATGCTCTTGGAAGCTGTGTTTCGTAAGGGGATAGCTTCTGGGTACCTGGTTGCATAGTCTAGGATGACAAGCACATACTGGTGGCCTCGAGTTGTTTTCTCTAGCGGCCCCACAAGATCCATGGCGATCCACTCGAACGGAACTTCGATGATCGGCAGGGGTACCAGAGGAGCTCTTAGATGTGGACGAGGGCTGTGCAGTTGACATTCGGGGCAAGAGGCACAGTACCGCCGGACGTCTTCATGTACCCCCGGCCAGAAGAACCTGCGTAAGATTCGCGCCTGGGTTTTCTCCACTCCCAAGTGCCCTCCAAAAAGGTGACTGTGAGCGAGGCTTAATATTGCCTTCTGGTGTTTCCGGGGGACTAGGAGCTGGTGTACCTCTTGCTCCTGCATTTGCATGACCCGGTATAGGAGATTCCTCTTGATCACAAAATAAGGCCCTGGCCCCCGGGCCTTTCCCTCTATGGGTACCCCATCTATCTCAGCCACCTCCTTCCTGGCGTTCTCGTACCTTGGGTCTTCCACCTGGTCCCGTCCAAAAGTCTCTGTCTCTGGGCTTAACAGCCCAAACTCTGAGGGATCTGTCTCTGCCCTCCCGGCTGGCTCCATGAGGTTGGGGTTGGAAGTGGTCTCTGACCCCTCCTCTGTCTCTGGGCCCTCTCCTTCAGTTGCCCGTGTACGTCTGCCTACACAGGCGACCCTCTGTCCTTGTATCAGGATTCGGGTACCCAAGGCCTTGGCCACCCTTCTTTCTCTTTTGGTCTTCCTGCCTTTCTCTGGGACAGGGAATAGCTCCTGGGACATTTCTGCGAAAAATGGGAGGTGACATTCTACCGCGGAAGCCTCCTGAAGTTCGGGGAGCTCCTCTCCCTCCAATTCCTCCGGTGGAAGCAAGTTTCCAAACCCGGGGAAATCTCTACCTATGAGCACAGGGTATGGGAGATTTGGGACTACCCCTGCTTTCACCCCGGTGACATTTCCCTGAATTTCAATTTTTACTGGTATGATGCGGTAGTAGCTAACAGTCCCATGGACACAGGTTACCCCCATACGCTTGGCCTGCATTAACTGGCTGCGCTTCACTAATTTACCCAAAGTTAGGGTGATGGCACTCCCCGAGTCTACGAGTGCCATGGTTTCTACCCCATTCAACTTTACCTGCCTTGTATATTTATGTGGGGTGACTGCGACCCCTACAATATTGAGTAGGCTACATGGGTCTGCCCCATTCCCCAAGTTACACTGCATTGGCTCTATGACATTGGGGCACTGGGCAGCTATGTGCCCCAACTCCCCGCACCCGTAACACCTATAATTGCTTCTAGTCACTCCCCTATCACGTGGGTTAGGGGGTTTAGTCCCAAGGTTCTCCCCACTTAGGCCTTCCTCTTCCTTCTGGGTTCCTGACTGGTTTTCGACCTCCCTCTTCTTCCACCTAGGATTTCCTGGGGGTTTGGCCGCCCGACCCGCCGCGGTCAGGGTCGAGTGTTTGATTCGTGAGGGGCCTTCCTTGGGTAGTTGGGTTAATTCCCTGGCTGTCATCCGTCTTTCCACCAATGTGATCATTTCATCGTAGGTAGATGGATCATTCTGGCATACCCATTTGCGGAGATCTGGTGGCAGTCCCCACATGTAATGGTCTATGACCAAAGTCTCTAAAATCTCCTCTGGGCTGCATGCCTCGGGCCGTAACCACTTCCGAGCGAGGTGTATGAGGTCGAATAGTTGGGACCTTGGAGGTGTGTTCGCCCTGTATTTCCACTCCTGGAACCTCTGGGCCCGTACCGCTACCGTCACCCCGGATCGTCCTAGGATCTCTGCCCTCAGCCGGGAATAGTCAGCGGCATCCTCAGTGGGCAGATCAAAGTAGGCCTTCTGGGCCTCTCCGTACAAAAAAAGGGGCGAGAATGCTGGCCCACTGCTCCAGGGGCCACGCCTCATGCTGAGCAGTCCTTTCAAATGAGAGGGGATACGTCTCGATATCATCGTCTGCCGTCATCTTTGGCAGACAACTGGTGGCCCTCAGGGTTCGCGTCCCATTGGACCCCCGGGCCTGGGTGGTGAGGATCTTCAGTTGGTCCACAACCTCGCGCAGGAGGGCTTGATCTTGGGTCGCCTGGCTCATTAATAATTGGTTGGTTTCCTACTGTAACCTCATGGACTCCTGTTGCCCATCGCCTGAGCCCGGGTTGCCTCCTGCTGGGCTGCTGTGGCTTGCACCAGCGCTCTCACCACCTCCTCCATGGTGGTACAAACAAAAACCCAAAACCAAAAACCCCAGTGCACTTTTTTTTTTTTTTTTTTAAGTAAAAACCTCTTTGTTCCGCCACGCTGTTGTGAACAATCACGATCCCACTTCTGACACCAGTTGTGGCAGATCTCTGACCTTGTCCCCATGGGTCCTGTGCTTCTAGGTGGTATATGCTAGCCTCAGTGGCTCTCTGTGACCCTCCACATAGCCCTTCTCTCTCTAGGGCCAGGGTTACAGTCTACTGAGCCCTTTTCATCATAAGCCAGCACCAAGGGGGCTGGTGAGAGAATTCCCACAGTCTCTGTTGTCCCTAGGGCTTGTTTTAGAACAGTTTAGCCTCCTGTCCTGACAGGGGCCTGACTTCCCCTCCCAGGAGGTGTTCCTATAGTGGTGGGTTGGGGGGAACCCGGGCCCGCCCTCTACTCTGGGTTCCGGCCCAGGGACCCTAATGGTAGCAGCTGTTCGCAGCCAACCTTTCACTGCCAGAGTTGCTACATTTCCGTGGGCCACTTCCCCACAGTTCTCCTGCTTCACCCTTACCTTAGGGCTCCCTTATCAATAACTTGAGGGTGTCTTCATTAACCAGTCCTTCAGCCGCACTTCCTCTCCTCTGGCTCCCTGGCTCTCCTCTGCCTGACTGGAGTGAGCCCTTTTTATAGTATCAGCGGGGCCTTAATTAGAGTCAGGTGGTCACATTAGCTTAATGGCCTCACCTGACTCTTTGCAGGTTAATTGGAGTCAGGTGTTCTCATTAGCCTGGAGCAGCCCCTGCTCTGGTCAGTCAGGGAACAGAAAACTGTTAATCCAGTGGCCAGTATATCTGCCTTCTGCTATTCTGCTGTACCCAACTGGCCTGGGTCTATCACAATATATATATATATATTGTGACCGACCCAGACCAGTGGGGTACAGGAGTCTGGTCCTATTCGGATCCAGAATGTGGGCGGGCTTTGCTAAAGGATCCCCCCCAGCTTAAGGGGGGATCCACAGGACCTGGAGACCAAAAAATTACGGGGGACAACTAATAAAAGAACAGGGACAGGAGTGAGATCAAAGGGTCAAAAGAAGGGAACCAGACGGGGACACCGAGCAGAGAACCCCGGACAGCGCCCACTGCTCCTCGAAGGCATCAAGGGAGCCAGTGGACGCCGCCCAGAGGAACTCTGCCCGGATACGTGAACGAACGGAGGACCGGAAATAGGCCCCACAGTCACAGGAGACTCCATCGGCCAACCTCCTCACTCTGGTTTTATAGATGGCCAGTTTTGCTAGGGCCAGGAGGAGGTTGACCAGGAGGTCCCGTGACTTTCTGGGGTGACGAATAGGGAGTGCATAAATAAAAAGGTGAGGGGAAAAGTGCAACCAAAATCTTAACAAAATATCCTTGAGGAGCCGGAATAGGGGCTGCAGCCTGGCGCACTCCAGGTAAACATGCGCCAGGGTCTCCCTCACGCCGCAGAAGGGGCAGGTGTCTGGGATAGGGGTAAACCGTGCCAAGTACACGCCTGTGCTCACGGCTCCGTGAAGGAGCTGCCAACTGATGTACCCGGTGGGCTTCAGGATCAGAGTAGAATAAAGGCTGGCCCACCGGGGCTCCTCACCCTCCAGAGGTGGCAGAAGGTCCCGCCCCTTTGTATCGGGGCGGGACGCGAGGGTGAGGACATGAAGAACATGGAGCACGAGCATGTATAGATGTTTCCTTGGCGCGGTCCGGAACAGAACCGGCTGCAGATCGTGCAGCCGGCTCATGGCGAAGGGACGGGGAGGGGGCTGGTTGGGTCCATGGGGCAGGGGCCCGATGAAAAAAGTCTGGAGGGCTCGGAGTGGAGGGTGGGCGGGGCGTGCCCTCTCGCAGGACCCGGTCGAGATAGTCCTGAGCAGCGGGCGGCAAAGTGGCCCTCACCTCCTGAAGTACGCGCCGGGGAGTACGAGGTCTGGAGAGCCCCATGCGCTGAGCGAGCGTCAGGGGATCCAGCCAATCTCCCCGGTCGTAGTCCAGGAGGTCTCTGACTTTGGTGACTTCTGCCAGGACCAACCTCTGGCTCACCATGGGGGACTCCGCCACCTGCACACGGAGCTGGGGGTTGTGTAGCAGGGGCTCCGCGAGGAGATCTGCCCCCACGGTGGCCGCCACGGACCTGGTCACTGAGAACAGTTTCCAGGTCCGGAGGAGGTCCTGGTAGAAAACCGGCAGCCCGGAGAGGTCTCGCGGAAGACCTCTCGGATGGAGACAAAAGAGCTGCCGGTCATATCGGAGCCCTCGGAAGCAGCGCAGGAAGGTGTGCGCCAATACGCTCCACGCTGGACTACCTGCACCATAAAGGAGCCTCTGCAGGCGGAAGACGTGGACCTGAGCGTGCAAACACTTCAGGCCCTGCCCTCCCTCCTCCAGGGGTAGATGGAGAACCCCCGCAGAGACCCAGTGCAGTCCTGGCCAAAACAACTCCAGAATCGACGTCCGGAGGTTGGCCAGGAAACCCGGGGCCGGGACCAGGGTGTTGAGCCGGTACCACAGCATGGACAGGACCAGTTGATTGAGCACCAGTGCTCTCCCTCGAAGGGAGAGACACCGGAGCAGTCCTGTCCACTTCCGGAGCCGCTCCGACACCCTGCCCTCTAAACCTAGCCAGTTCTCCGGTGGAGACGGATGCGTGGCAGAAAGGTAAACGCCGAGATAGAGCAGCGGACCCGCGCTCCACCGGACGGCCTGAAGTGTGGGTGGGAGGGAGCTCGCCTGCCACCCGTCCCCTACCACCAGGCCAGAGCTCTTGACCCAGTTGACCCGGGCGGAGGAGGCCGCCGAATAGATGGTCTGGCAAGCCTCCACCCGCACCAAGTCGCCCGGGTCCTGGACCACGAGGAGCACGTCGTCGGCGTACGCCGACAGGACCAGCCGCAGCTCCGGCTCCCGCAGCACCAACCCCGTCAACCTCCTATGGAGGAGACAGAGGAAGGGCTCGATCGCCAGAGCATACAGCTGGCCCGAGAGGGGGCACCCTTGACGTACTCCTCGCCCGAAGCTGACCGGTTCGGTCAGGGTCCAGTTGAGCCTGACCAAACACTCTGCGGAGGCATACAGCACCTGGAGAAAACCCACAAACTGGGGCCCGAAGCCAAACGCTCGCAGCGTGCCCAGGAGATACCTGTGGTCCACCCTGTCGAACGCCTTCTCCTGATCCAGGGACAGGAGGGCGAATGACAGACCATCCCTACACCCGAGTTCCAAGAGGTCCCGGACCAGATACAAGTTGTCGAAGATGGTGCGGCCCGGTCTGGGTGGATCACGTCCGCCAGCACGGACCCTAGCCTCAGCGAGATGGCCTTCGCTACGACTTTATAGTCCGTGCTGAGGAGCGAGATGGGATGCCAATTCCGTAAATCGCGGAGGTCCCCCTTCTTCGGCAATAAGGCGAGCACGGCTCGCCTGCACGAAAGAGGGAGGACCCCGCCCTGCAAGGACTTGGCCCAGACGGTGACACGTCCCAAAACACGCGGTAGAACTCCATGGTCAGCCCGTCCATGCCCGGAGATTTATTGGTGGGCATGCGGCGGAGGGCTTCCAAGAACTCGGCCAGATTGAGAGGCAGCTCCAGCCGGTCTCGGTCGCCCGCGCTGACCGTCGGGAGTTCATCCCAGAGCATTCTGCAAGCGTTAGGATTGGTCGGATCTGGGGAGAAAAGGTGTGCGTAGAAGGCCCTGGCCCTCCCGCACATCTCCGCCGGATCCGTGAGGGGGGTACCGTCCTCTGCTAGAAGGCAGGTGACGTGCTTCTTGGCCCCCCTCTTTTTCTCCAGGGCGTAGAAGAAGCAGGAGCCGCGATCCATCTCCCGAAGGAGGCGGATGCGGGATCGAACAAAGGCACTTCGGGCCCGATGGTCCTCGAGGGTCCGGAGCTCCTCCCGCTTTTCCCGGCACGCTCCGCAGAGGGATGGATCACCGGGGCTGGCGGCCAGACGCCTCTCCAGCTCTAAGACCTCCCGTTCCAACTGCCCTATCGCCGCATCCCTCCGTCGGCTGGCGCCCCGGGTGTAGTCACGGCAGAAGAGCCGGGCGCGCACCTTCCCCAGGTCCCACCACCGCCGCGCCGAGGGAAAGGCACGCCGCTGCCCTCGCCAGGCCAGCCAGAACTCCCGGAAGGACGCCACGAAGCCCACATCCTCCAACAAGCTATTATTAAACTGCCAATAGGCCGGCCCCGGCCTCTCCGCGCAGAGAGAGGCTGTCACGGTGGCTAGATGGTGATCTGAAAAAGGGGCTGGCCGGATGCTGGAGGAGTGGGCCCGGGAAAGATGGAAGCGTGACATATAGATGCGGTCCAACCGGGAGTGGTACGACCGATGGACCTCCACCCGGACAAAAGTGAATGTCGAAACATCATCCGGGTGGTGGTCGCGCCAGACGTCCACCAGGGAGTGATGTTCGACGATCTCCCAGAGGACATCCGCGGCGGCCGGGTGCTGCTCGGTCCCCGAGCGGTCCCGCTCCTCAAGGGTGGCGTTAAAGTCCCCGCCCAGGACCAGGCACTCGCGAGGATCCAAGGTGCCGAGGAAGGCGGACGCCTGCTGATAAAAACACAACCTCTCCAGGCCCAATGTCGGGGCGTAAACGTTGACGAGATTAACCACAAGCCCCTCCATGCGGACCCAAAGGTGTAGCAGGCGGCCTGGCACAGCCTTGGCAACCCCCAGCACCTCGGGCCGTAGGTCGGGGGAGAACAGGGTCGCCACTCCAGCCGTACGAACTGTGAGGTGGCTAAAATAGACCCTGTCCCCCCACTCCAGCCGCCAGCTAGCTTCAGCGGCCGGATCCGTATGGGTCTCCTGCAGGAAAATCACAGAGTACCCCCCCTCCCGAAGGAAGGAGAGCACCTGGCTCCTGCAGAGACCCATCCTACAGCCTCAGGTGTTTAATGTTGCAAAGATGATCGGTGCCATAAGGAGGGCTGGGGGGGATCCTCGCCGGCAGAGACGCTCACGGCCTCCGTCGGGCCGCGCAACAATCCGTGACCTACCCCGTGGGCGATTAAGGAGTCACGGAAGAGGCGGACCCGTTGGTAGGCCGCAGCGGCCTGCCTCCCGGTCCTCTTACCCTCCCCCATGAGGGCCCTCGCGGCCCGGAGGATCTGATGAAAATCCCCCCATCGCTGGAGTGCAAGCTGTACCTTGTTGCGGGAGCCACGGACGTCCTCAAGGAACTCCCGTAGCTCCTCTCTCAGCGTATGGGGGGGTGGGGTCACTGATCTATGGCTTTCCCCCATTGGGGCCCCTGTCACAGCCCCGTGGCCCACCGAGACGGGCAAGCAGGGGGCAGACCCTCGACGTGGCGTCCGATGGGCCGACGCCACGTGGCCCGCCTCAGATCCTGGCTCAATGGGGGGCGGCGGAGGGAAAATAGCAGCCCCTGGTGGGTCGGGACAGGGAAAAAACAAAGGCCGCTCCTTGGGGGTCATCCTCTGGGATATAGAAGGAGACAGCCCCAGGGGCGGCAAAAGCATCACGGGAAGTGGAGGGGAGAGGGACGGGGTCAGTGTCAGGGGTAGGGCTGGAATCAGGAATAGGGACAGGGGAAGGGGCGATATTGGGATCGGGGGTCCCAGCAGCCAGGCCACTGGGTGGGGGGGGTGGCACCCCACAAATGGGCTTAGGGATTTGCGGGGAGGGAGGTGGGCCCTCGGCGATGCCGGGCTCGTGCTCCAAGGCAGATGGTAAGGCCACGGCATCTGTAGGTGGAAAATCAACGATGGGGCCCCCACCCGGGTAGGAGGTTGGCTGCCCCTCAGCCACGAGGGAGTCCCCTGGCGACTCGGGTCCCGGCTGCGTGGCACTGGCCATCGCCTCAAGAGGCTCGGCGGCTGCTAGCGGGGTGCCATCTGCGGCCTGGTTGGTGGAAGAGTCCAGGGGCTCCTCGGAGGCGGGAACGGAGGCAGTGGATAAGGGGACGGAACACGGGGAAAGGGGGGCCGAGGCGAGGTCGTTCAAATCGAGGCCCACTGGCAGAGGGTCGTCCTCCCCCTGGGTAACCGGGGTCAGACCCAGGGCCTCGATCTCCTCATAAATGAAGGGGAGATCACCTTCCACCACCCCAGGGCTCTCCCCGTCTGCACCCGAAGCGACGCTCGCCTTGGTGCATACAGGGGCTTCAGATTGCAAGGGGGTGAGAGGGGCTCCATCAGGGGCTTCCATAGGAAGGGACACCAGAGGAGGGGTAGTGCTTTCCTCCGATGCTGCCACGTCTTCCCTAGCCGGTAATGGTGGACAAAACCCACCCGGGGGCAAAGCGGAAGGCTCAGCATCAGTGCCCCCCTTCCTGGTCTTCCGGGGGGCTACCGCATCAGATGGGAGGAGTGGAGCTCGAGCCTTCCGCTTGCCCCGCTTCCCCTGTACTAAGGACCAGCCCTCCATGGCATCATCTGGGGGTTGGCTAACAGGGGTCGGGTCAGGGAGCAAGGGCGAAGGCTCAGGGACTCGGGGAGGCAATGGTGGGGCAGCATGTAGGAGGGAGGAGCCACCCTGGGGCATGCCCTTTTCTATGCCCGGCGGTATCCCTACCTCACCCTCCTCCACAGGCCCCGCCAGATCGCAGGCGGCAGAGGCGGGGCCCTCCCGCTCGTCTCGGCACACTAGGGGAGATACCCCTTGGGCCCGAGCGGGAGCGTTGTTGGGCTGGAAAGGAGGAGGGGCGGCTTCGGGCGCCGGGCAGCTAGGGGCGCCGGCGATGACGGGGCCGGCGCCCTGCCGGGGCTCGGGGGTCCCGGATGCCCCTCCGTGCCGGGCCAAGGGGCAGTCCCTCTGGACGTGCCCCATCGCCCGGCAGAGGTAGCACCGGGCCTCCCCCGTTGAATAATGCACCCGGTAGCGGGTCCCCTGGTAGGGGACCAAGAAGGACCCCTTGAGCGCCTCACCGTCACGTGCCGCCGGCGGCAGTTGTAACTGTACCTGCCGGCGGAACGAGAGGACGTGACGGAGGGCGGGGTCTTTGCAGCCCAACGGGAGAGGGCTGACCACGGAGATCGGCCTCCCCAGGGTAGAGAGGGCAGGTAACAGGGCGGCATTAGGAAGGAAGGGAGGGACAGAAGTCAGGACCAGTCGGGCGCCCAGGTCTTCTAGCGGCTCCAGGGGGACGAACACTCCCCCCACTGCCAGGCCCTTCTCCACCGCCTCCTGGGCGGCGGCCTCCGATGCTAGGAAGAAGACGACCTTTCCGTACATCTTGGAGGCCGCCACAATGGCCGTGGGCCCCACCACCCTCGCCAACGCCCGCACGTAGGTTTCCACGTGGGGCGAGGCGGGTACCAGGAGGCAACGGACGCCGTGCTTCCTAGTCAAGGTGGGGAAGGGGCCCCGGCCACTATAGATGGTAGCAGAGGCGGTGGTTGATTGAGATGATGATGCAGCGGCAGGCGGGGGGGCCGCCGCTACCTGGGCATATGCCCTGGGGGCCGGGGGAGGGACACCTACAGAGCTGGTGGAGGGAACAGCGGGGAGGGATGGCGCGGCCGATGGCGGGGCCGTGGTAGTGGGGGCAGCCCCCGCCATGGAGGGCCTGGCTTTCTTGGCGGGGCCTTTACCTTTCTTTGTGCCCTGGCCCTTCCTGCCGGCTGGGGGGGCTCCCCCAGAGTCGGAGGGAGCGAGGGACGTGGCAGCAGCGGAGGTCACCTCGGTATCTGCTGCTGCCGGCGCTCCAGCAGGGGCGTTAGCAGGTGGCACAGCAGCGGCGGTTGAGGTAGAGGCTGGGGGGACGATGGTGGGGCGGGTGGAGGAGGGGCAGCAGGGTCTGCCCGAGAGGTCCCACTCGCCTCGTCCCCTGCCATAATGAGGACGGGGGCAGAACAAACACCGGAGGGGGCAGGGAGAGGGGAAGCAGGTCGACCACTTCTCCCCGCTAGGCTGCAGGCAGGGGAGGAGGGCGCCAAAAAGGGGTGGGCTGGATGGGAGCGGGACTATCAAGGGCTAGGGGTCAGTCACTGACTCGGGGAGGGTTTCCGGCTCCTCTAGTCGCACCAAGGAAGGGGGAATATAACAGCATTGGGGGGCGCAGTGAGACAAGGTCAAACTAAAACGGGAAGGGGCACAAGCGCAAGGGAGGGGACATGGGCGCACGAGGGGAGGGGCTAATCAATGCAAGGGGACCGCAGGGGAAGGGGAACAATCAGGCTGGAAATGGGGCAGAGGAACCACGGGGCTAGCTTCAGAGGCTGGGGCGGGTCAAACAAACAAAGGCTGCAGAGGGAAAGGGCGGGGCAGGCAAACAAGCTAGAGCTAGCGAGGGGTTGGGGCAAAGGGGAGGGGTAAAAGGCAGCAAGGGGCAAATGCGTAGGCAGCAGGGGCAAAGCTGGGGGCTTGCTGCAGGGGGGAGGGGGTCAGTCGAAAAGGGGGGGGCACGTGCACCCACGTGCGCTTGCAATGAAAATAAAGTCTTTTAAGGTTGGCTGCTGTTTCAGGCCCAATGGTGGCAACAGGGCGTGGCAAGCCTAGGTGAGCAGCTGAGTCCCAGAGGTAGGAGTTCGAGGCAGATGGTGAGTAGCCGGTGGGGGTGGTGGAGGGGGCAACAATGATGATGGTGGTGGTCGGGGGGGGGACACAGATGGACCAGGGGGCAGGCTCCACGCCACACCCCCTGTGTCCCCACAAAACAGTCTAGATCCCCACCACAAGAGCACAGTTCAAAAGTTACTCAGTCCGGGAGGGCCCCCTCCACAGTGGTCTGTAGAATTCCTACGCGCTCCCCCACTGGCAGATGGTCCTCTTCTTCTCCTCAGGGCTCCAGCAGCAAACGCAGCAGCTCCAGGCGGCAGTCTGGTGGCCAGCAGGAAGGACCCTTCTCAGGTGGAGGTGGTGGTGGCATCCCCAGCAGCAGGAGCAATGGCTGGGGTCTCTCCCTCCCCTCCCCTGGGGAGTGGGCCAGCAGGCCCCCCCCCAAGGGGCTGTAGCTGGAGCAGCAGCAACCAAAGGTGTGGGTGGGTCTAGCAGCCAGCCAGCAAGCAGGTAGTAGAGAAAGAGGAGGAGCAGCCCCCTCCCTCCCTCCCTCCAGGCAGGATGGCTACAGGAGAGTGATCTATTAGTCCCAGGTTAGACAGGGTTTCTGTTCCCTGAGTGACCAGAGCAGGGGCTGCACTAGAGTAATCAGGAACCTGCTAGAACCAGTTAAGGCAGGCAGGCTAATTAGGACACCTGGAGCCAATTAAGAAGAAGCTGCTAGAATCAATTAAGGCAGGCTAATCAGGGCACCTGGGTTTTAAAAGGAGCTCACTTCAGTTTGTGGTGTGAGTGTGAGGAGCTGGGAACAAGGGGTGCAAGGAGCTGACAGTGAGAGGGTGTGCTGCTGGAGGAATGAGGAGCACAAGCATTATCAGACACCAGGAGGAAGGTCCTGTGGTGAGAATAAGGAAGGTGTTTGGAGGAGACCATGGTGAAGTAGCTCAGGGTCTTGTAGCTGTCATGCAGTAGTTACAGGAGGCACTATAGACAGCTGCAGTCCACAGGGCTGGAACCCGAAGTAGAGGGCGGGCCTGGGTTCCCCCCAAACCTCCCAATTGACTTGGACTGTGGGTTCTTCCAGAGGGGAAGGTCTCTGGGCTGTTCCCCAACCCACATGGTGAATCTCTGAGGCAGGAAAATCCGCCAATAAGCGCAGGACCCACCAAGATAGAGGAGGAACTTTGTCACAATATATATATTTGTGAATCAATATACTTATTATTGAAATAATAATTATTGAAATCTAGATTCATCTGTGTAGCTATTTGAGGATCAATAAGTGTATTATTGAAATGCAGCCACCTTACAATGGAGTGCAGCTGTTGTTTAATAGTGCTTAGTAACAGTTTAAGACAGGACATGAAAACGTATACTCATTTCCAATTAAAACTGTAAGTAAAGAGAATGGAATTAGGCAAGAGCCAGGGACGGATGTCAGGGGTCAATCTACTCAAATTTATGATGGATGCCCAGGGCCCACAAAGACTTTTTGCAGCAGCAAGAGCTTGTGCGAGGAGAGGGATGTTCTGTACTCACCCTCTTTCTCCCTGGATTGCACCTGGCACTGGGGGTTGGGACAGGAGTAGTCTAGGAGCCACTTTGCCTGTTCTAGAACATCAATGATTACCCTAAATCAGGGACAATTTTACAGGGTCCAAACGTTAGGGTTGAGTGGCACAACAAGCATCTGGAACAGGGCCAAGAATCTTGTCTATAATCTTCAAACACTTCACAATAAAAGGCATGACCATAAATGCCTATTTTTATTATAATTTATTATTACATATTGCAATATTTCATCCATCTCCAACTGCACATTTCCCCCCATGGAAATGGCCTGTAAAAAACATAACTAGGCAGATCCATCAGTATATTTTTACAGTGAAGCATCATGAATGTTACGGAAATCGAGCTAGTGAACCTAAGCATTCAAAGCAAGTCTGAAATCTGCAAAGAAACTTTAGTGAAAAACAAAATTTGATGCCTTAGAATGGACTCAGTCAAACATATAAATATAGCTAAGGAAATTGTTTCTCAAGTGAAAGTGCTGTCACAGAAAGCTAAATTCTTCAGAAGTGGAATTACTTTTTTAGATGAATCACATTGCATTTGAAAAACCTTAAGAATTTAATTCAAATATTATGGATCTTGGTTTCTTGCTAAGATTGATTAGGAAATCATTATACTGCATGATGAATATAGTATTGATTGTTCAGCACAATACCATAATTGTACTTGAGACAGCAGAAATGTGGACAGTTGGCTTAAAGCAGACTGAAAAGAGAATAATTTCCACTGAAAGTAAGGAGGAGGAAATCAAACCAGAGATTCCAAAGTGACTGGTTTAGTAGCTCAAAAGAGACTTCAGTAGCTGTGAATTTAATAAAATGATACTTTTTCAAGAATGCATATAGATATTTACCTTTTTAATTTAACAAAAGAACTCAATTTCAAATCAGCAGGAAAAAAATGACCTTCCTCAGTAAAGCATGGGCTTGTTTTTTGCTAAAGGAAAATTCCCATTATCTGTAGTGCTTTTATTCGCTGTACTTTTATTCCCACTAGCAGGGCTAACTTGGTGTTGCCAACTCTCACTATTTTATCGTGACTCTCATGATATTTAGTGTATTTCTTAAACCTCAGCTTGTGGAGTTATGTGAATGTGTGAGAATCTCAGTTTTTATTTTTTTAAAAGTTTCTAGACGTTGTTGCAGAAAAAAAATTAATAATGTGCCCTAAAGGCCCAAAAGCCAGATGATAAATAAAAAGACCCCTAAATATATATGTATATTTTTAAAAAATACTTGTGATGTCATGATTTCTGGAGTTTGACTTGTGATTTTTGAACATTTGGGGTTGACAATACTGTTGTATCTTTGACACACACAGTTGAGCAGATCTGACATTCTTCCTAGCAGAAAACAATATTCCATGTGCAGCGCAAACTAATCTATGAGAGAGAATTGTGACAGTGGATTCTGACTCCTACCATGTGATACGAGTTAAAAGTACAGCTGGATGAAATGTTTTGAACCAATTTTTTTTGGGGGGGGTGAGAAATGCTGATTTGGTCCATCAAAACCTTCTGCAAATTTATGTTGAATTCACCAAACTGTTTTGGTCAAGAAAACCGAACTGCTCCAAAATTCTGAAAAATTTTCAAAACCAAATATTTCAACTTTTTGATTCAGAATGACTTTGTTTTGAATTTTACTTCAATTTTATTATTTTTTAAAAAGGTAAAAAATAAAAACCACAACTATCTAAATGAAAACAAAAAGTTTCATTTGACCTGAAACAAAATATTTTCACCTTTTTTTTGAGTTCCCTGAAAAATGCAAAAGAATTTTCAATTAGGATCAACCTGAAACAATCCCCCCCCCCCTATTTTTTGGGTTGGCCACTGTACCAAAAAAATCAGTTCTTCTCACAGCTCTAGTTATAACCTTCCATAACCCTGAGCCTTGTCAGGGAACAGGGCCATAAAACAAAGATTAAGGGTACATTTTTCAAAAAGCACTCATGTGATTGCAGAGCCTATGTTCTGTTGACTTTCAGTAGGACTTATGCTTCTAAATCACTTTGGGGTCAGATTTTTCAAAGATATTTAGTCACCAAAAGACACCTAGTGGGATTTTTAGCAGCACATAGGCACCTAACTCCCATTGGAAAGGAAGTATATAGTATATTGCTTTTTTGCTGGTCAACATCCATATCTCTGAATTGACCAGCAAATGGGCATAGGGCCAATATGAGTAAGGACACAACTAGAAATATCACTAATAGCCAGTCAGATACTCATCCCAGACAGCAAAATGTCAACTCTGTGATACTGTTGGCTTCCCTGGTTAAATGAGTATCCCTTCGCTATCTATAAAAGAGGTGTAGTATCTACCTCACAGGGTGATCAGAAAAGAAGAGCAAGATGATGGCAACACACTGTAAATACTGGACCCTTAGACTGAGGTGATTGCCTTCCTCAGAGAGTGTGGAAGCTCACATGCAGGACATTTTGATCAATAGGGCCTTTATGTTTATCTCTCAGTCACTGGGTGGGACCCATGTCCCTCTCTTCAGTGGCAGGTTTTCCCTCCATTTGCTATCCTAGCCCATGTTCTTTGTTGGTTCAATAGGAATTTCTTCCTTTTGCTCAGCCTCCAGAAAGGGTTGATCTCCCGCTCCTCAGTGTCAGATTTTCCCTCCATTTTCTTGCCCTAGCTCAAACTCTCTATTGGATCAATGAGAGTTTCTATGTTTCTGTCAGCCACTTGGTGAGGTTCGTCTCATGCTCCGCAGTCTCAGGTTTTCCCTCCATTTTCCCACTCTAGCTCATATTCTATGTTGTTTAATAAGAACTTCTGTGGTATGCTCATGACTGAGTGAGGGTGAGGGTCCTCTCTTCCCTCGTGCTGCACAAGAGCAGTTTCCCCTCCATTTTCCTGCCATGGCTCAGGGAGCAAGACTCTCTATTTGTTCAAAAGGAGCTTTGTTTTTCTCTCAGGACATGGGTTGGGATTCTTCTTCCCCTTAGTGTTTTCCTGCCTTTTTTCTGTCACAGCTCAGGCGCTCTATTGGTTAATAGAATCTTCTGCTTGTCTCTCCGGCTACAGGGTGGGGTTCATATCTTCCCGTTCCCACTTCTCAGTCACTTCACAGGCTGTTTTCTAACTACCTCTGCACTATAATTCATACAAGTATGTACATCCTTCCTAGCACAAATAACATTACTACTTTGGGGAATATAATCCCCATTTATTGTATGCACAATGCATCCCAAAAGCACCAATGGGAGATTTTCAATGAGGGAAAGCCATGTAAAACCTCTTTTGATTGTGTAGCTGAATACTTGCTATGTTCACTAAAGCTAGGTAAAAGGTTAGACACCAAAGGCCTTAAAATTTCCTTCAGTCTATGTGCAACGCTTTCACTAATGTCAATCCTTGTGTAGAATGAAAGCAGCATAAACTAAAGATGGCAGGTTTGAATGTCACTCAGCAAATCTGAACTTTCAGCTGATTATTTGCATTTCCCTTTTTGCATCAGCTGTTCTTGGTCAAGGCTAGGGGATAGCAAACTTTTCCATCCAATGGCTGCAAAATCTGTCATTACTATTCTACTGTGTTATTGTGCTCAAAGTCAGACAGGTAACATCATTGCAGAGGAGAGAATGGAGCGTGACTAAGGTGTTGGAATGGAAAAAAAGTTCTGTAAATGCTTTGTAAAAATAGAAAAATAAGTTGCAGGAAATTGCCTCTCTCCTAGTTACTTTCATGGGTTCAATTCCTGCTGTAGCCTATACCAGACTTTGATATCATTGCAGCCAATGGATTTAACACAGATTACATTGATGTAACCAAGAGCAGAAGTTTCATTATTTTAGTCCCAGCACCTGATGTCAATCATTTAAATACAAGAGATGTAGATTTTTGAAAACGATAAATTTATAAAATTGTAGTTAGAGTCTTTTTCTAATCTGCAAAATTCTTTCATTTCAACCAAGCAGAAGCAGGCTAATAACACCTGAAAAACCAGATCGAACAAACTCAGATGAAAAAAACAGTGATTCAGAAATCTCCCCTGGTAAATCAACATTTCTTGAGATGCTTCTGATAAGTATTGACTTCACCCACAAGAGATAAGAGGTATAGGACTATAGAGCTATATGCCACCACCTAAAAGACTAACAAAATGTGCCACTCTGACCTTTGCATTCAGTTATTACGCCTCTGCTGAACTTTCCACCTAAAGCAAATAACGTGTAGCTGACAATGTATTTCTCAGTTCAGTACTTGGGGATGAATTCTCTGGTAGGCTCTGAGGAATTGAAATGCAGCACAGTGGGAGATGGGTGGCCCAAAGGATCAGGTTGTGAATCCCTGATGCTGGGGACAATTCTATACTGCCTTCCAGCTCACTGCCCTAAAATATTTTGGCACCTATCCTAACATCTGCCAACTGGGTATTGCTGAAGTGCAGGAGTTCTGTAGCCATCTTCTCTCTCATGCTCCTTCTGCCAGGGCCAGTGTGGGGATGAATAACAGAGCTGGGGGGGGGGAATGTTGGGGGGTTTTTTCCTCCCACACCCAGAAATTTTGACTTTTAGACAAAAATTTAAATCAGAAATATTTTGATTTGGAAATACAGCCATAGTGCTTCATGCTCCAATTCTCCTTTAGGAGGTAGGCTCCCTTTCCCCATGATGGACCACAGGCAAGTAGGAATAGAGAGGTTATGTATTACCTCTGTATTTGGCACTGGTGTGACTGCTACTCAGAGCCATCTCTAGGGTATGACGAATCGGGGCGACCGCTCCGGGACCCACATTTTGGGGGGCCGGCGTGATTGTCCGGCGCGGTCGGTCCCAGAAGTGACAGGTCGGTCCTGGAAGTGACAGATTCGTCACTTCTGACCCGGGCCCCGCCACCCTGCTAGGGACGGCCCTGCTGCTACTAGAATACTGTGTCCAGTTCTGGTGTCCAAAGTTCAAGGATTTTGAGAAATTTAAGTAGATTCAGAGAAGAGCCATAAGAGTGATTAAAAGATTGAAAAACATACCATATAGAGAGAGACTCAGGGAGCTCAATCTATTTAGCTCATCACAGAGAGGGCTGACTTGATTACAATCTCTAAATACCTACATGGGGACCAGAAATTTGGTAATAGAGGGCTTTTCAATCTAGCTAACAAAGGTTTAACAAGATCCAATGGCTGGAAGTTGAAGCTGGACAGGTTTAGACTAGAAATAAGGTGCACATTTTTAACAGAGAGGGTAATTAACCATTGGAGCAACTTACCAAGGACTTTGGTGAATTCTTCATTAATCTTTTAAAATCATGATTGGATGTTTTTTTTAAAAGATATTCTCTAGTTCAAACGGGAATTAATCCAGGGAATTCCTATTGCCTGTGTTATATAAGAGGCCATACTAGATGATCATAGCAGTCCCTTCTAGCTTTATAATCTATGAATCTATTCTTATCCAGGTCCAGTTGCCTGCCCCTAGGTACCTTCTGCACACCATAAGAGAACATTTTTGGCAAAGCATTAAAGCCCATGCTATAGGGAACAACCCTGAATTGGTCATGGAATGGGACATCGTGCAACAAAGTATTTTCCATCTCTGATTTCTGTGAATCGAATTAGTTTCCAAAGCTTGTCACAGACTCCAGAGGCCCAGCAATGCAAGTTTGACAGATAGACTATAATGAGCAACCAACAGTCTAAAGGGGATTGGAGATCGACATTTCTAAGAGGCACATGTTGTCTGTGGCAATTGAAACAATTATGGTTGTTGAAGCATTCTTAGTCACTGCATCACAGAGATTAGCTGCATCCCGTTGCTTCGTTCAGTTCCTTGATGCCCTTCTCATAGGAACCAGTAAATGTTAAAATTAATGTTTGGCAGAAAATTAGAGGATTTGGAGACTGGGGCTGGACTGGGAAGAGGAGCCAAGTCTGGTGGATCTGCCATGGCTCTAACCCAGTGGTTCCCAAACTTTAACAACCTGTGAACCACTTTCACTAAAATGTCAAGTCTCGTAAACCCCCTCCTAAAAATGAATATTTCCAGGGATTTTCTCCTTTACCTGAGTATAAATTATAAAAGCAGTGATCTTGGAAATATATTTTTTTATGACAAGCTTATTACACACTATTTATAATTAATTATTATTTATCATTACAGTATTTTTATTACATTATGAAAACGGCAACACTCTTCCAAGATCTCACTTTCATAGCTTGTATCACTTTGAATAAGTCTGTTATAAGACAAGGCTCCTATGTTTCATCAAGGAGTATCAGATGTGAAACAGCATGAAGGTATTTAAGAAGCCAACTCAAAGAGTTCCTCGTACACAAGCATTCAGGTCTTGAGCAGTCCAGGCAAACAATGCACATTACAACAAAGCTTAAACTTGTTCTTCATAATAATTTTAAAAACAATACTAGCTGCCAATTTAATTTTAAAAACAGCAAAAAATATCCACCTCCCTTTCCATTTCTTATAAGGAGTCTTGAAGTTTAAATCTCCTCAGTGTGATAGATATGCTTGCTTTGATCTGCTTAACTCTTGGAAGTCCAAGGGCTCCGGGCTGCTGGCCCCATGCTACCCGGAGTCCCAAGGGACAACTCTGTCCGCCATTAGGGAATTTTTCCCCGAAAACCCCCTGTAACATTTTGCGAACCCCCAGGGGTTCCCAAACCCCAGTTTGGGAACCACTGCTCTAACCCTTGGTAGGACTGCCAGTTCCTGGGCAGTAGTAACCAGGGATACTCCCGGGCCACATTTCACGCCAGATTCTGGCCTTGGGGGCTAAGGGAAAGATAACATGGTCTTAGGACATATTATTTTTTCTGCTTATGGTCCATAAAGCTGGAAGGAGGATGCTGTGGTCTCCCCAGCATTGTCCCTGTTCCATCTATTTCTGCTCCCAGCATGCCTTGGACCTACCATTTCGCTCAGGGCAGACCCCGAACACATGGAGATGGCCCTTCACAGTGCCAGAGGAGCCAACACATAGCCATAAAGGCAGCTAACTCTCCCTTTACATGTGGGGTGGACTAGACCCATAGGGGTCCCTGGCACAAACAGATGACATCATACTTTATCAATACTATAAGTTATAGAGAGAAAAATGTTTGCTGGGCCGAGGCATTTGGCACGCAGGCACTATTTTGCACCAGGAATCTTGTTTGACTTTAGGGATTGAAAGTCTGATCTCGATTAAGTATCACTGACCCTTATCTGCTGCAGGTGACTGACTCTATCAGGCCAGTTTCAAACCCCTTTGTTTGCATAGTAATTGCACCAGGAGATAATGTGCAATGTCACATATCAATGGCTACATGCGAGTATGATAAGTTTACTTTCCACACCTAATTTTGGGAGCCCCTGATGTATATAAAGTGGAAGGGTTTGTATCACTTCCTCAAGCAGATCTTTCACCTCCTCTGCTGTCAAAATGAAGCTCTCCGTGAGTATAGTTACTATTTGCTTCCTACAAAATAATATAGTATTGACACTCTAGTTGGTCCAAAAAGGGTAGTCTTTACACACGCAGAAATACCAGACATTTCAATGGGAGCTGCATTGGTGCAAGGGCTGTAGGGTCACCAGTGATTTCACTGCGTCCGGAAATGCAACTTATCAGACCACATTAAGCTGAATAAGATTTAGATGCATATTGTATTGTATGCAGAGGGCATGGGGCATGGTCCAGTGCCAATTGATGTCAATGAAGTTATAGCATCAGAAAACTGGTGTAACACAGTGATGGATCAAGCCCACTTTTTGTAACTTTTAAATAGTATGAGCATAATCCTGCTCTCCTTACTCAAGCAAAAAAGTATTTCCCAAGCTAATATGTAAGCGAGGACTGAAGAATCTTTAAATAATCTTAAATAG
Source organism: Emys orbicularis (assembly GCF_028017835.1). Classification (NCBI taxonomy): domain Eukaryota; kingdom Metazoa; phylum Chordata; order Testudines; family Emydidae; genus Emys; species Emys orbicularis. The sequence continues at coordinate 140,662,343 of NC_088684.1, forward strand.
CTGATATGTAAAAAATTAAAGCAATGGAGCTGAATCTCATCTCACACTAGTGTCAGCAAAGACATAAATCCACTGAAGTAATATGCATCCAGTGTGAGAGTGAAAGCAGTCCAGATACGTTACTTTACATCAATTTGGAGGAAAGGTGTGTGTCAAGGTTCTTCTTACTATATTTTTAGCCATATCAGCCTTTATACTGATATGCTTTCAATGTTTATTTCAGATTGTGATTGCTGGTCTTCTTGGAGTCTTCCTAACTCCATCTCTTGCTACTGATGTGAGTATAAAGATCAAATATGTTTCATAATATTCCTCCTGTCAATTTGTTTAATTTATGCTTCATGAATTTTCACATCTCTGAAAGATGTTTCTGAAGAAAAATCTAAAATGTCCTTAGCACATAAAAATGCAATATCACAAGACTGGATTTGTGTTCTAAAGAAAATAATTATTCAGCTAACCTATTCAGAGAATGATTTTGCTATTAACTTTACTGCATGTCAGACCAAACATGAAAGGAAAAATTGTGTAATATCTATCGCAATGCATCAGTATTGTTCTGCCATTGTCAAGCTGTTGTGGGTATTGATCGAGTTCCTAGTGGGAAAATGAATATTTGTTCCATCAGTGGAAAAAATTCCATTGAGATACCATTATATATATTATGAACTTGATTCTCATTTATACTTACTCCTTGTTATGCTGCTTAGGTAGTATAAACAGTCCTTGCAAAGGGCATATATTTAATTTACACACAATTTAAGGTCCTTTCCTACTGTCAGACTGGTGTAAAAAGGCCTTAGCGTAAATGAGAATCAGACCGTAGGAAACTACTGAGTATATTAATAATGATGGAAATTTGATAACAAAGATATGTTAATATTTAGGAATGGTTCTGACTGCCCCATAACAATAGGTTAAAACAATGACAAATGTATGTAACCCAATGGTAACTTCAAAGAGTTTCTTGTCCGTTGCAGAAACTTAATTCATTATACTATAAATGTGATTGAAAACAACAAACCCATCTCCAAACAGGCTTTTAAGCATGATTGTCCTGATTCATGACTGGGGCTTGTCGATGCTACAATAATTCAAACAAACAAATCGTTTTTATCATTGGTGGTGATGATGATGATGATGATTGAGTTCTCTCCCTGTTGAGCACCGTCAGTAGGATCTGGAAAAGTGAGGGTCTGTCCTGCAAAGACAGATGACCCCTTACTTCCATGCAGGAAGGGAAAATCTGTTAGGGATGATCTGTGATTGAATGATCTAGCTATATTTTAACTGAAGCCAGTTGGACAAATTCTTACTGAGTTCTCACTCAGGCAAAACTCCAGCTCTAGATTTGTATCAATAGCATTTGCTGAAGAAGGGCTGCATAAGATAGAATAAGAGATGTCAGAGTTTGGCATGAAAGCTTTAGTAGCCTCTGCGTGGCTAGGCATGGCTTACTTCATTACATCACTATAACATAATTTTAAGAGCAATGATTTTCCAAAGCCCTTTTGACGGAGAGAAACCCGAAAAACCTAAATGTTTGTCACTTTTTGTTTTTAAATCCAAGAATGTGAACGAAAACAATCAGGGAAACGACGGTGGAAATTCACACCAGACTGTGAACATCAACAACGATAAGCACGTGGCCAACATTGACACAAACAATGGCTGGAACTCATGGAATTCTGTTTGGGACTACGGCAATGTAAGTGGCAAACATGCATTTTTGGGAAACTTATGGAGTCACTGACTGGAGTAGTGCCTAAATGATTAGTCATAATGCATGGAAATTACTAATAATTTATCATTTATAAAATTGGTCTAAATGTCGGGGGGGAGGGGAAATCTGTATTAAATGTTATTTAACTTCAAAATTAAACAAACCTGATTTGAGTCTCATTTATTGTGGAGCCGCTCAAACAAAACGTCTAGCTCTTTGTAATTTTATTTTACAGGGCTTCATGGCAACCAGGGTATTTTCCAAGAAATCTTGCATCATTGCTAAAATGAACAAAAATGCCATGCCTGATATTGCAGTCATTCCCAAACTGATTAGAGAAAGGAAGGTAAGATGGAAGGGAATGCTGGAACGATGGGTGGGAGTGAGGTTGCTTTTTTCTAAGGGCTTGTCTACACCCCCACACATGCTCTCATTCATGACAAAAGTGGCTTTAGTTCACTGTAGTTTAATCCTCCACAAACTTGGGCCATTTTCTGAGATTGTCCACACTGGGGGCAGGGGGGTGTTAACACACTTTAATTTATGCACATTAACTTCACACCTTTAATGAATTCATCTTAACTTTCCTGAGTGTCCCCATATAAACAAACCCTAGTAGCATAAAGCTAATTGTGCAAATGAATCATCTTAAGATGCTGGAGGTAGAGCTGTTGTAGGTAGGAAAACGTTCATCAAAACAGTTTTCTGTCAGAAATTCCTGTTTAGATGAAACTGAAAATTTTTACAATATCATATTGATTTTGACAAAATTTTATTCAGAAAAAATATGAAAAAACTTTAGAAGAGTCCTGTTTTGACATTTTTGTAACAAAAAGTTTTTTTGAAGCTTTGTTTTTAAATATATATATAATATTTTCATTTTGATTCTGCTTATTTTTTTATATATATATATAAAAAAACCCAGCAGGGTCAGAATGAAAATGAAACATTCTGAATGTATTGAAATGAAACAATACAACTGAAAATATTTTTTCCAGAATTTCATTTCATGAAAAAATTCAAAATTTTGGTTTTTCATCCTAATTAGGATGAACAAACTATCAAATTTCAAAATTTTTCACATCAGATAAAATCCATGTTCTGAACAGCTGAAATTGGAGGGGAACAAATGTCTCTGGCCAAACATGGTTTTCTCCAAGGCTTTAGAGGCGGCCAATTTTTCAAAGGAACTCAAGGACATATTTTCAATGGCTCAGAACACACAATTGGGGCTAGATTTTCAAAAGAGCTCAGCCCCTTGTTACAATTCCACCATACAACTAGAGGGATATTTCTCAGTCCTCCCTGCGAAATATGACATAACTCTGGGGCTCATCGAAATATTCCTTAAGAACATACTTTCTCACTCTGGAGAAGACCAGATTGCACCGAATTAGGGACAGATTTGAGGTGTTTTTAAAATTCCTTATTGGAAGATACCCCATCATAGTCCATCACAGCCTTCAGCACTGCTTCAAATAACCCAAGCTCAACAATAGAGCTAGCTGGGAATTTTTCAACAGAATGATTTTCTGATGGAAAATGCAGTTGCTGCAAAATTGAAATTTTCTATGGGAAATTTTGTTTTTGATTAATTCATTTTTTTATTGGGAAAATATAAACTAACTATTTTGTTTTGGATCAGTTTAACCCAAAATGCTTCATTTTGAGTCAGTTCAATTTTACATCTCTCATGATGCAACAGAGTTTTTCTTCTGACTGAGTGGCATTACATGTCATGGGAGTCACATCATTGCAGGTGCATCATGGGACATGTACTTGAGTCAGAGAGCCTGCCCACAGAGGAGAACAGGGACATCAGGCAACCTGATCTACAGCTTCAATGAGGCAATGAGCCAGAATAGGATAGTACAGTTTAATGCTGAACTGACACAAAAGACAGCAGTTTGGGTCAGTTCAACAAACTGAAGAAAAACAATTTGATTCAAAAATATCAAAATGTTCCTTTTTGATCAAAAATGCAAAATGAAATTTTACATTCCCAAATCAAAAATTTTCTGGAATTTTATATTCCTTGAAAAATTTCAGTATTTCAACTTTTTGTTCCAATTCATGATGAAAACAAATGTTAAAACATCAGGTTTTTTTGTGGGATGGAAATTCCAATTTTCACTTAGTTCTACCAAACAATATGCCGTTCTATCAATATATTCATTAGCGTTCTCAAGAACGGGTTGTAAACATTTCCAGCAAATGTGTTTAATACACATGTTCCTGCCTTCTCATTTGTTATGGTTATGAGAAAATAAATTAATAGATTCCCAACCCCTCACTTCTCCTATCTACAAACCCATGTACAGGATTGAGCATAGGATTAAGGGAATATTTTAGAGAGAAGGCCCAGGTAAAGTATAGATTACCTTTCTCTTTTCCGCAGTCAGCTTTATGGAGTTTCAATGCTCTTCTCATAATGCATGATTGCGTCTTCTGTCCCTACCTCCACTTTGTGCCCCTGTGTGAGATCTGAGTTTAGGAGCTCATTCCCTGCTTGCTTCTGGTCTGGAGGGCCCTATTCAGCCTGGCACACACTGTGCACTGTGTCAGAAATGTCAGTACAGGAACATAAATTGTAATAAATGATTCTAGTCCTCAGTTTTATTGAATGACATTGTTCTGAGTTTGCTTTCCGGATGTTTAGAAGACCGGAGCTCCTCCTCCGAAGGAACTGAGATTCATTGTCTCAAAGACCAGAGTCCCTGATCTGACCCCTTATGGAAAGAACATTGAAGCTTTATGCAGAGGACTTCCTACCTACGTGGCTCATGAGGCTGAGAGTGAGTGCAAGTTAAAGTAACTATTCATGAAGTGAATTGAGTTGCATTTCCTGCATGGAATGAATGTTACTGTCCTAGGTAGAGATGGACAAGAACAAAGAACTTGGTGTGCTTCAGAAGGGTATTAGACTCTGGATCTGATTTTTTTTTTTTTTTTTTTTTTTTTTTTTTTTGCAGTCAGTCTATACCTCTATAATGGTAAAAGCTCAGATTCCAACACTCCCAAACATTGGGTTGTTCAAACTCTGGTACAGAATTTTGTACCTTGGATCTATCTCTAAGATAAAGAAGAGAGACAGTGTGGTTTAGTAGAGTAAACTTGGTGCTGGGATTCAGGAACTACTAGCTTCTAACCCATTCACTGCTGACTCGGCCATGGAAAAACTGCTGAGGGCTCAATCCTACAGTGGGACTACTCATATGCCTAAAGTTAAACATGTTCTTAAGCGTTTTGCTGGATCAGGCCACATTTCTTAGCACCTTGCAGGTTCTTGATGGGAATAACAGCTATTACTTAACTACCACACATGATTGTTGAGAGGATTAATTAGCTAGGGATCATTGAAGAATACAAATTAGCACAAATTTTTGGTCAGTCATTTTTGAGGCAAAAATCCAATTGGCTTTATTGATTGTATTTTTTTTATACTTTTATTTATACATTTGAAAAAAATTTATATTAAAAAGATTCTTTGACCAGAGTAATAGAAATATATTCTTTTATAACAAATGTTGTTGAACTGTTACCAAAAATAGTAGAGGTCACAAACCATGCAGAGACAAATCATCCACTGTCTGAGGTGGCTGCTATGTCTTGTCCTACTTGATCTCAATAAAATTTTTATTTGTTCTGCAGGAAAGAAGTTCCTTGTTACAGGAACTCAGTGTTATTCAAGGAATCAATCCTGTAGAACAGTGGGAATTTTCTGGGTCTGACTCTCCATTACCTTGCACATGTTGCCACTCTGATTGGGTAGCATTTCACACCTACTTTGTGATCACTTTGTGCAGGTGTTAGTGGCTATATGAGGTGCAGGGTTCTGTGTGGCTTGAACTGTAATGAATGCACAGATCTCCTAACATCCACTTCAGGCATCACCTGACAATAACTGTTCTTTTTCTTTTCATTAAGGAGTGAAAGGAGCAAACTACTTCTCTCTAACCTGTGTTGATGCTAGCATCCTGTGGGTTATTAATATTGGCTACTGTGACATGTCATTCAAGTAGTAAATTCTTCACTGCTTGGAACTGGTCTGACAATGTGTCCGCTGATTGGATAAAATCAGTTCTGTCATTATTCTTCCCGTGACACTCCATTTTCTTGATGTTTTGTCTTTGTCTTCCCTTTATGCTTTGTGTGTAGAAAAACCTAGGCTGTTACGATGTCTGTCAATTAAATACATTTAGCATTGGAATCAGCTGTGTCTTGTTTCTCATCTTTTATATCCTTAGTCATACAAGTCAGGATGTGATCTCACATGCAAGTCAAGGCTGGACCCGGTCAATATGTGGGTGGGAGATATTCAAGGAAACCCAGCAAGTTTCAGGAAATGAGGTTACTGATTGTGGTGCACACCTTTGGGTCAGGACTGAACCAAATCTCAAGCATGGCATGAGGGAACACTCTATCCTTCCCCCAAGGGGTACAACCATATCCCCATGCAAGAGTACAGACATGGGATCTCACTCCTCCTTCCTCCCCTGCATGGACATCTAAGGCTGGACTACAAACTGTCTCTAGAGAAGCTTTGATGAACTAGGTGAATTACAAAATTTGGAGGAAGTTAGGGTTTTTTAGGCTTCTCAAGTTAAAGGGCTGTTGTGGACAATTAAACTCTTGAGCAGTGGAATTATTTTTAGTTGAAGCACATCATTTATCTTTCCCAAGCTTTAAAAATGTATCTGAAATATTAAGGAACTTCATTTCTTGCCCAGGATTAGAATATCATTATTTCGTATGATGAATGTGATATTGCTTATTTGGCCTAATGTAGTGCGTTGTACCTGAGACAGAGAACAACTGTGGACAGCCAGTTTAAAGCTGACAGAGAAGAGAATAAGTTCTACTGAAAACTGAAAGAGGGGGAAGCCAAGCCAGAGACATCGAAATAACTGGTTTAGTGGCCCAACAGATGGATCAGTGGTTGTCAAGATAGGCACTCAAATGGCCATGTGCCCCTTCCCAACCTTATCTTTTCAGAAAGTCACCCTGGTATTGAATAAACCATGTTCTTGATATAGGCTTATTTCTTATTTAGCTTATTTTTTCTGTTTAATTTGGCATCACAAAGTGTAGATGTGATGTGACGAACTTTAAAAAATCAGGCCATGCAAAGAATGGTTGTACTTTGCTGCTTGTAAAAGCCTTGATAAATACATGAGAGACAAGGTGGGTGAGATAATGACTATTATTGGACCAACTTCTGTTGATGAAAGAGACAAGCTTTTGAGCTATACAGAGCTGTTCAAGTCTTAAATACAGACATACCCCATCAACGTCCATAGTTCTTGTGGCAAACTTTATACAATGATTCATACAGTACGTGTATGTAAAGGGCCTGTATGTGGAAGGAGGTTAGGGTACATGGAAGAATGGCTCTTTGATTCCGATAAGGAGAGTGGGTGTACTGAGGGCAGAATTAAGGTATACAGAAAGCAAAGCCAAGATTGGCACGGAGGCCGTAAATGAAAAATTCCTGATTTGGGGTTTGAGGGGGGGTTTTAGGGGAAGGGCTTATAATTAAAATTTTTCATATAAATTTAAAGTCTGTAAAAGGGTCCAGATTGAGAGTCCAGAAGAGTGAACTCTTCTCTCCACATGATTCACGCATGATACAGCACAGATTCCTAGCACATACTTATAGTGTATGATTCACAGATCATAAAGCTTTCCTTATGAACTCATGAACTTTATAATCTATGAAGCAGTGAATTCCAGGAGAAAACAGCCAGCCACAGACAATTCCTCCATTCCCAACACATTTTAAGATTTTTACTAATCCCTTTGGGTTTTATTCTTCCACCAGTTTGGAAGCAGACTGAGTTTGCTTGGTTACACCGGCCTGCATTTCAAGAAAAGTGTCTAAATGACCACAAATTAACTCTAGTGGGAGACGGACTTTTCTTTTTTTATTTTTTACAGTTTGAGCTGCTGTCAGCTCTTTTCTTGTGGCTATTTCACTAGACTTTCATTTTTAATCCCTGTACACAGCCTCAATTCTCTTCTTACACAGGATGCTGTGATGCAAAAAATGACAGAACAAGGCAAGAATCAAAGTGCAGCAAGGTTTTTCATTTATTTTTGGAGGAATTATGCAGCACCTTCAGGAATCTTCAAACTTGTGCCATGACCCACTTTGCTCTCTTACTGGTATTTCTCTGCATAACTTCCCCCTCTAGCAGGAACTAGAAGGAAGGTTTTTAGAAGTATTTATTTTTAAAGCCAAAGTTTGCACAAGCTAAAGAATGGAGGTTTCAGTCACTTATCAAACCCCAGCTCCAAAGAAATGCTGCTCAGCAACAACAAAACAAAACAAAAAAACCCATTGTCCATCTGTCATCTAGCTCCCTGAGAATGAGGGCCCAAGTCCCTTAAGAATCTCAAGAAACCACATCCAAAAGAGGATTTACAGAAATTTAATCCATCCATCGGCCCTTCCTTCCATTTTCTATCCAGGGTTGAAACAAAGATCTCATGTCACTTTGCCGCTTCCCAAAGTTTGTGTACCTCAATGCACACCCCCCGTTAGCATATATGCAAATGTGCTTCTTGCCATTTCCAGCACTGGTCTGAAGATGACCATTCTAGAGAGTAGCTGACATTTCTGACACAGTGCACAGTAGGTGCCAGGCTGAATAGGGCCCTCCAGACCACAAGCAAGCAGAGAATGAGCCCCTCAACTCAGATCTCTCACAGAATGCTCTGAAAATTTGTATCATCACATGATTTAGACAACACTTAATCGAAAGGGTTTTGAAAATAAGACTGTGATGAAAACAGACTGAGAAAAGGGGGAAATTCTCCTTTGGTTGCATTGAACCAAACTCCATGGTCTATTTAATGCTCATGTTTGTATCATTAATCATCTCAAACAGAAGGCTTTGATAAAGACTGTTGACAGGGAATATGTGTTACCCAGCCTCATAGATAAATATAGAACACAGAAAATATTTAGTTTGCTCCAGTGTTTCACTTCTGTTCGTAATGAGAAAAATAAATATTTTATCTGGGGGCTTTTGTTCAGATCCAACCTTGATAAAATATATAAGGTCAGTTCAAGACATATAAATACATTTTCTTCAGCATTTTGTGTCAAATCAGCATCAAATCCAGGTTGGCTTCAAAATGAAGACACTTGTAAGTAGTTTTGACAACCTACATTTTCTGTTAAATGGTTTGTATTTTAGTAGATTTAGGGCCCAACTCTGGGCTGTTCTGAGAGTCCATGGTTCCCATTGAAGTCAATGGGATAGATAAGATATAAGAAAATGGGAGATGGGATTGGGAAGGGACTCAGCACCTGACAAGACTGTGCCCTTAGGCCTAATTTTTCACTATTAGTGGCCACTAATTTGGGGTGCCCCAATTTTTTGGAGTCCAACTTGAGATCCTGAGGACCAGATTTTGAGACATGCCAAGCACCCACACTCAAATTTAGTCAACAGGACTCAGATTTACAAAGTTATTTCAGGACCTAAAGATGAAGATAGGCACCTAATGGATGTTACAAAAGCTCCTAAGCAGGAGAGGTGTCTAACTTCCATTTAAAGTCAATGGGAGGTAGGTGCCTATCTCAGGCCCTTTTGTGAAGGCCCCCAATCCTGCAACAATACATCAAGGTATAATCCTGGTCTTGTTTAAGTCATTAGCAAAACTCCCATTGATTTCGATGGGGCCAGAATTTTACCGTGAAGCCTGTACTCAGTCTTTCCTTGCCGAGTGATGACTGATGCCCTGTTCCTGAGAACCAACGAGACTAGGCACATGAATAAACTTAAGTACATGCATAAAGTGTGGGCAGGAACATGACCTGAGTGAGGACTGCAGGATTTGACTCCAGGTTTTTTTAAAAATGCTCTCTAAATAATCAAGAACGCTGCATGGAGAATGCTAGCATGTCAAGCAATTAAATCATACTTTAAATATTTTGGGGGACAGGACATGACACTTAATTGAGGAAGAAATCCCATAGTGCTGTATGTAGGAAAATAGCTATTGAGTTAAGTTAGAAGCATCCCGTTCTACTTAATGGACCAAATTCCAATCTCAATTACACTAGTATAAAACTGGAGTAACAATAGAATCACTCTGGGGACTGAGCTCAGAATCTAGCCTTACAGGTGTTACATTATTAATTAGAATGATCCACCTAAGTACAGTTGTATTATGTAGCCCTTGTGAATAGAAAAGATAAAATAAATGAATTATAAAATCCCACTCAGTAACTTACGTGAATTTGTGGAAAATCAGAAAGACTGAGGAGCTGCTTATTACCATGTGATTTTAGTTGCATTTGGCAATTAAAAAGGACCTGCAGAGTGTATAGAAATCTCCCTTAATGTTTTCCATGCTGTATTACAGATTCTGCTTCTTGTCGTTCTGGGTATCTTTATGAATCCAGTCTTTGCGAGTAATGTAAGTAGAGGGCCATGTGTCAAGTTTTATGATTCTTCTTTCATGGATCTGCTTTGCCATATTGTTTATGAGATTACCATCCTTATTAGATCAAAATATGGATCTTTCTTTATGAGTCACTCTCTGCTAATATGTGAATTAATGTAACACATTTATGACAATGTTTCCATTAAATTCTCCACACTCCTGCTATTGCTTAGCATGTAAAAATCAGTCTCCAAAAGCAAAAAACATTTGCTCATATTTTATTTGAAAAACATAGCATTGCCAAGTTATATACAAATAAACTTAAGTTGAACTCTCCCAGTACTTTTCTTCATTATAACTTGGCTCATTAGCGACAATAGTAGGCAATGAGCTTGCTTGCTTTAAAGTACTTATCTATGGTTCTCCTAGCTATTGTGTTAATTAATAAAAATGACGCTATAACACTGAAATCTCATGCAGCTGGCTGATCTTCTATATGGGTAGGGATAGACTAGCAGGTGCGTACCCCCTAAAAGCTATCTGGAAGGAACAGCTTCCTTTATAACCATCCTCAAAGTTTCATGCATTTTATTTCTGCAATGGCCTGAGATGATCTTGAATGGGAAATCTAAGGCACCATTCCTTAGAACCTAGTGGAAAAGATAGTACTCGTAACAAATAGGCTAGACTTCCTACATTTTCACAACCAATAGATCCTTTGGTAGTAGGAGTTAGAGCAGAGATTCACCAACTTTTTCATAACATTGGTCACATCTTAATGGAGGGATTTGTCTTGTGGAAGCCTGCTTCCCTTAGTCATTACACAAACCACCACGCATCCATCGGGCAACAGCAACATTTGCTTACACAATTTTTTAATTACATTTAATTATTTTTACTTTCATTTAATGCAATTCTCATGTGGAAATAAGGAAAAGGAATGAGCATCATATGGCCAATGAAGTCTTTGGGCATCAGCAAATATTCAGTAGACCACAGTTTGGGAACAGCTGGGTTAAACCTAACCCTATCCATAAACCAAGCAGTAATCCTAACCCTATCTTTAGCCTTCAGGCAAGGAATGACCCTAATCCTAATCCTGGGCCAAACGGTAAATATAAACCTAACTATAATCAAAACCCTAGACCGAATTGTACCCTAGCCATAGGGTGAGTAGTGGAAGTTGTTTAGAAGTGGATGTAAATCTGAATCAGACCTTTCCCCACTATTGGGTAATCTAACTGAGTTGGACTTTTATGTATTAGCTTCCCTACTATTCTGATGTCACCATTCTTCTCTGTTAGATGCAACTGTTTGAGAGACATTTTTAGGTTGCAATACAATGTTATCTGACAATAAATCTTTCATTTTAGAATATCCAGCTCATAAATCAGGGAAATGATGGGGGAACTGTCTACCAGACAGTGAACATCAATCATAATGTGAACGTTGTTACATTCAACCTTTATTCCGGAGCACACTCCTCCAATGCAATCTTCGACTACGACCATGTAAGTGTCAAAAGAGGTGATCTGGTTGCTTTGTTCAGCTTACATAATGTTCACTGCAAATAGAATAAAAATATGTACTTTAAGCAACTTGAAAGATGTGCTTTATTTCTCTGAAAGCTCTCACTGGAAAGGAATGACATTAGACTTGAAAGCAAATGGATAATCCATCCACTATTGAAAGATGAAGTAATTTAGCATCTTTTTTAGATCATATGGAAAGAAGCTAGCCCCCTGGTTAAATTCTTAAGATAATTTTTTGTCTACCCCCACAGCGGACATTATTTCTTAATAAATGAACAGACAGGCATGGAAGCTATGTGTGTTAAAAAATACAAAATTCCATTATGAATAGAGCAAAAGACAAACTACCATTTTATACATGTAAATGATAACACTTACATCAATGTTCCATTTAGAAATAGTTTATTAAGGGTTAATAAATTATTAGTAGAAGTTTTAATAAATGATTAATAAATTGTTATAGATTGTTATAGAGTCCAAAAGGTCAATAGGCTGCTTATAACCATCTATAGCACCTTCTAATGATGTGCTTACAACCTTCTATAGCACATACTACTCAAGTCTGTAAAATGCTTATAACACCTATTAATCATTTTTTAACCCTTTATCGATATTTTTTAAATGGAACCTTAACATGCAGTGTGACCATGTTAACTGTAATGCTGGATTTTGCTTGACCTCTATACCAGGGCATAAGGTGGTGTTAGGAGCTTTCTGCTCTGATGTCCTTCATGTTAAGGACTGTTCTGATCTCCGTGCAAGGACTGCTCTCTGCTAGCATTCTTTAATGGACTAACCACCCCAAAGGGGACATGGAAGAGGCAGTGTAGTCCCTGGTGGCCAACAGAGCTGGCAGGCATTTGAGTCAAGTGCATATTTCAGTCTCCTAGGCTTTGTCTTCACTACCCGCCGATCCGGCGGGTAGCAATCGGTTTATCGGGGATCGACTTACCGCGTCTACTGAAGACGCGGTAAAATCGATCCCTGATCGCTCTGCCGTCGACTCCGGAAATCCACCTCGGCAGGAGGCGGCAGCGGAGTCGGCGGCAGCGCGGTAGCGGTCGACTTTCCCGCGTCCTCACCACTAGGTAAGCCGACCTAAAATACGCAACTTCAGCTACGGTATTCACGTAGCTGAAGTTGCGTATCTTAGGTCGGACCCCCGCTGTAGTGTAGACCTAGCCCTACAGACCTGTGCAATAGATGTGCAAGCTCCTGAAACATTAAATAAATAAATGCCCTTTTCTTAGAGATATTTTCATTTTCCAAGCAGATTTTTGAGCATTTAGGTCTTTATATTAAATTCCAAGAAGTGAAAGCCAAAATATCTAATATTTAACTGGTATTCCCTACCACCACTGCTTTGGAATTCATCTATTTGATATATATTCAAAATTAATTCATAGTGAAGACATTGGATTGTAAAATCATACAAAGGCCAGCTGGAGTCACATTCTGACATTATTCCAGATTTTCATCAGTGTAAATATAAGTAGATTTTAGCCTAGGTGTCTTGATTCTCTTGCTGGACCTACCATCTGACCTGGGCAGACTGTCATTTGCTACATAATCCTTAAGGCTGTTTGGAGGTTGCATGAGTGTATTTTTAGAAGCAAAATACATTGCACAAATGTGTCTGTGGTGTAGCTGCATTGAAATCCATAGAGTTACACAAGAGATGAATTCAACCAGTGCATTGAACTCTGATTCTTGTCAAACTAGAAGCAAAGTGCAAGTGTGAAGCAGCTTGTAAATATCTCAAGTACCCTGATTTGCAAGAGTCTTTAAAATAGGATAAATTATTTGGAAATGAAAGGAAAAGAAGATTTGCTGAAACTTGTGGTTGTGTTTCACAGGGTATAATTGCTTACCACATGCCATACAAGAAGATATGTGTTGTTTCCAGAATGAACAGGGCAACTTTTCCAACTTTAAACCAACTTGAGGATATGGTCAATAATCAAAGGGTAACTAAGACAAATAATAGTTATATGTGGTATATGCTTCTACACCTCTTTAGGCTAAATCCTGGATTCACTGACGTCAATGGCAAAACTACCAATGAACTCAATAGGAACAGAATAAGACATTGTTTCCTTACACATTAATCTCACTTTAAGTGTGTATATTATATTTTTACACACACACACACACACACACTAGGGTTACCATATTTGCACAATCAAAAAAGAGGACACGGGGGGGAGGAGCCCCGCTCTAGCCCCGCCCCTGCCCTGCCCCGCCCCCATCCACTCCCTCCCACTTCCCACCCCCTGACTGCCCCCCTCAGAACCCCCAACCGCCCCCCTCAGAACCCCCAACCGCCCCGTTCCTTGTCCCCTGACTGCCCCCTCCTGGGACCCCTGCCACTAACTGCCCCCTAGGACCCCACCCCCTATCTAAGCCCCCCCTGCTTCTTGTCCCCTGACTGCCCCCTCCTGAGAACCCCCCACCCTAATTGCCCCCATAGGATCCTACCTGTCCCCTGACTGCCCCGACCCTTATCCACACCCCCACCCCATATTCACACCCACACCCCCAAACAGACCCCCGGGACTCCCATGCCCTATCCAACTGCTCCCCGCCCACTGACAGGACCCCCAGAACTCCCGACCCATCCAACCTTCTCTGCTCCCTGCCTGCTTCGACCCCTCTCCACACCCCTGCCCCCCTGACAGCCCCCCCAGAACTCCCGACCCATCTAACCCCCCCTGCTCCCTGACTGTCCCAACCCCTCTCCACACCCCTGCCCCCCGACAGCCCCGCCCGAACTCCCGACCCATCCAACCCCCCCCCCCGTCCCCTGACCAGGGCCGGCTTTAACAAGAGCCCAGGAATCGGGCTGCGCTCCGGCCGGAGTCGCGGGGCTTGGGGCTGGGCCGGCTGCCCTGGGGCCCAAGCTGGGCCGGAGCCGCTGGGGCCGGCGCGCTCGGCCGGAACCGGGGCCACCGCCCTGGGGCCCGAGCTGGGCCAGAGCCGCTGGGGTCAGGGCTGGCGCGCTCGGCCGGAACCGGAGCCGCTGGGGCCGGGGCCGGCGCGCTCGGCCAGAACTGGGGCCGCCGCCCTGGGGCCCGAGCTGGGCCGGAGCCGCTGGGGTCGGGCCGGCGCACTCGGCCGGAACTGGGGCCGGTGCCCCAGGGCCCGAGCCGGGCCGGGCCGGAGCCGCTGGGGCCGGAGCCGCTCGGCCAGGGCCGGACTGGGCCACGCTGCGTCCCCCCCGCCCCAGCTTACCTGCTGCTGCCTGCCTGCCCCTGCGTCTTTTCAGAGTTCCCGCAAAGATCTGATTCGCAGGAAGCAGGGGAGGAGCAGGGGGGCGGAGCATTCAGGGGAGGGGAGGAAGGGGAAGACAGCTGCGGAGCCGGGGGCGTGCTAAGACTGCAGGGGATGGGGGGAGCCGAGAAGGGGCTTTGGCTGCCGAGCGGCGCCGCTTTTCGATCTATAAATAGCCGACCGGGGGGAAATCCCGGACATTTTTAGATTTTTTAGAAATCCCCCCCGGAGGGCTATTTATAGGTTGAAAAGCCAGACATGTCTGGGGAAATCCGGACATATGGTAGCCCTAAAACACACACACACACACACACACACACACACACACACACACACACACACAGAGGTTGGCAGCCACTGGATCAATATAATACTGTCTTTCAAATGAGTTGTAAAACTGAGCGCCTACTCACCGGTGGTTTTTAAAGTTCCTTTGGCACTTTTTATAGGGTTATTAATCCTAGTGCCCTAACCAAATTTCAACTTGTCTAAATTCTCCCCAGCATTTTCAATCAGATGTGGTATTCTTCTCTTCCTGTTCTAAACTATTGCACCATGAGGCCGAACAGACGCCACATTCCAAGACATAGGTGGCTACATTTTAGAAACAGGTGAAAGGATCCTTCTGTACATATAGTTTAGGGTCTGGTTTTCCACTCAGTTCTCTTGGTTTTATAACAGTATAATTTTACTGACCTCAAGGAATTTCTGCTGATTTCCACTGGCGTAAGTGAGAGGAGAATCAGGCTTGTAGGTTCCCATCATGCTCAGAAGTGAATGCACACAACTCTCATATTCATCTGCAGAGATAAATTGGCCTGTAGTCTGTGAAGTGGTTTAGGGAATCCATCAAGATATTAGATGCTATATAAATGCATTATTACCATCGTAAGTATTATTAACAATACAAAAGAAGCTGGGAAGCCAGCTAGATGTCAGGGCTGATTCATGCTTTTGGCCAAAGCAAGTGGTTAATCTTCCATCATTTTTTCAGGACCTGAATTCCCTCCACAGAAGCTATGGGATATCCCGCATCTATGTCAGAAATGTAGCTGGACTTGGGGCACCCATCCAGGCAACATGTGGAGGACTTTCCACCTACTGGGCTACTGAATATGACAGTGAGTTCAGCCTGAGCTTAACGAGAAATGTATTTATTAATTATGATGATGATTATTGTGGTAGTGCCTAGAAGCACATTGTGCTAAGTACTGTAGAAACACAGAACAAAAAAACAGTTCCCCCCTCAACAGGGTGACCAGATAGCAAGTGTAAAAAATCAGGACGGGGGTCGGGAGTAATAGGTGCCTATATAAGAAAAAGCCCCCACAAATTGGGACTGTCCCTATAAAATCAGGACATCCGGTCACCCTACCCCTCAAAGAGCTTGCAGTCTAAACAGATTTACTGAAAGCAGCCTTGAAAAGTGTATGTAATGATTTTTTAAATTGGCCGGAAGTGTACACTCAGCATCTGAAACAACCTTTACTGATTACATTCAAATGACTAGTGGTCAAAACTTCCTAGGCCTGATTCACCAGTGGTGTTATACCTACATCAGGTTGAAATTTTTCCAACAACGTATTTTTTTTCATTGAAAAACTGCCTTTCTCCCTCCCCCGAAACAAATCGGTTTGAAAAACCTTTGGCTTTAAAAATGTTTCATTCTTTGCAAATTTTTATCATGAGATTGTTATCAAAAATGTTATGAAAACCATTAGAGAAACTTGTTGGAAACTGTGGCACATAATAGTCTGGTCTCCTGTGGGCTGTAATACTTTGGTCTAACATAGGTTGTTGGGTTAGTGTGCAGGTGCTGTTTGGTGTTTGGTGGCCTGTGATACACAGGAGGTCAGATTAGATGTTCTGACGGTCCCTTCTGGACTTCAACTCTGTGGCTCTGATTATTTGCGATCAATTTTTTTTTACCAGCTCTAGTTACGCCAATGTAAAATTGGACTTACATGGTGCTTGATCAGGTCCCATGCTTCTATTAATGAGGGGTACAGTAGCCTAGTATTTCATAAATACTAATATGTACACAGAAGGCCACAAGATCAGGAATGAAGGTGGTTGGCATTTTAGGAGATTAATTTTTAAGAGGTTGGTTAGTGGTTTCTACTAGAACTGCATTTATTTGAACAATGCATTTCAGATGTTTTTATGAATGCAAAGATTTTGAGGGTTTTGTTGTCGTTGTTGCTGGGATGACTTATCCTGTCTTTATTTTATAGGACCACAAAATTTACTTAGTGGTACTGGCTGCGTGGGTGTTAAACTCCTCATTCTGGATGTGAACCTGTGTGGCGGCCTTAAGCTCTTCTAACCAAGAGACATAGCAGAAGCTTATAATATTTCAGCCTCACGGCTCACCACTATTTTACTCAGTCTCATTCCAGAGAATGGTTGATCTCTGGCTCTTCTTTGCAAAGCCTGTGCTGACATGCAGCCACAGCAAACACTCCAACTGTGAATGGGAATAAAAATAAAATGATGATTGGAAAAACATACGGACCATGGCCAATACAATTTCTGACAGCATCAATATTTGGAACAAAGAGTGGAATCCACAGCTTTACTTGTGAATGCTCACAGTTAACCCACACCAGATATCACATTTCACACCTGTTCCCTTCTCTGTAATGAGCTGAACCAACCAAACCCTTGAAGGGCCCCTAATCTGAATACACCAGGCTGCTGGAGAGTTTGAAATCTGGATTGGAATTTTGTGGCCGGGGCCTGTCTCTAGCTGAAATGACATGTGTGTTTATATGTGTCAGAAAGGAAAGAAGATAAGTCTGATAACTCTGCTGTTAGTTTCTACAAATGCTTTGCAGTAAAGATTCCTTTGGCTGATCTTTCAATCTTTCAATCAGTCAGCCAGCCTGCCAGGCAGTATATCTGTATCTATCTATCCAGTACTTATAACAGCATTCAGTAGCATAGTATCTAAGCTCTTTATTCAGCCCTTATCTGCCTAAATTCTTTTGTAGTCTGACTGCAATTGCACTGAAATCAATAGGAATTTTGCCTGAGCAAAGATTGCAGTATACCTTGATGGATACCTTGTATTATTAAAATAAATCATTTTTTTTTCTTTTCCTTGCCCAGTGCTGTCATTTTGTGACCTCAAGCCCATTACTATGGAAACGTAGTTACAGGGAAATTGCTCCAAAATGACACATTTCCACATCAGTAACCAAAGACTTCATCAAGATAAATGCTATTATTTGGACACCATAAGAACAAATAATGACTGCACTCTTACAGAATATGCTCCTTGAATCTCAAAGATCAGATCTGAACATACCCATCAGAGAAAGAGTGAAATCCCAGCCTGGATTTTGCTTAGACAGAGGATGAAGAGGTCATATTTTGTTTTGGACTTTGCAAAACTTCTGTGGTTAGGTTTTGACTTTACAAAACCAAACCAAAACTCAGCAATGCTTAGGATCCATGGCTCATTTTATCTTAATCATCCAATTTCTGGAGTGGGGTGTTCATATAAAAGTTGTTAGTTTTGTCCCACCTGGGCTGGAGTAGGAGGAGAAAAATATTTCCCAGATGCCTCCAAAGGAGGCGAAAGGAAAGCACTTCTTATGACTGCTTTTGTATTGTGGTGATGATCATTTTGTTAGGTGCTCACATATGGCAGTGTTCTGCAGAGTATAAATGATTTGTTAGATAAGAGACAGACAAGGTGGGCGAGGTAATTGGACCAACTTTTATTTGACCAACTTCTGTTGGTGAAAGAGACAAGCTTTCGAGCTATATAGAGCTCTTCTTCAGGTCTCAAAAAGAAGACGAGCTCTGTGTAGCTCCAAAATTTGTCTCTTTCACCAACAGAAGTTGGTCCAATAAAAGATAGTACCTCACCCATCTTGTCTCTCTAATATCCTGGGACCAACAGAGCTGCAAAACCATTATTAGATAAGAGTCAGTGACAGAAATAGAACATAGATCTTCTGACTCCACACCTTGTGCTCTAACCACTAGACCATGATCCTTTCTACTTATTAGTTTTATTATTTAACATTTAGATTGCAGTAGCACTGGTACAACCAGATCAGGGCCCCATTGTTCTGGGTGCTATACCAAAAAGCTTACAGTCTGAAAGTGATAAAGAGTAATGAATAATTCTTTACTTATAACATGGTTGTCAGGTTTTCTCCAAGTCTATTTTTACGCTGCAGTTTGGAAGGGATGAGTCAGACACTGATGATTGTTTGAACATGGGGCTTTAGGCAGAATAAGGTTGTATTCTCTAGTTCTCACCTGACAGTGGAGGTGTTTTTCAGTCACACATTGCTAACAGGAACTCTGTGACTCCTCACAAGCTGCTAAAACACCTCTAACATTGCAGCTTATTTTTGCTGTTAAAATAAAATACAGTAGGATTTTTTTTTAAGCTCTTCAGGATTATGTAAACTGAAGTCTGCAAATCTGAATGTTTTATTATATGCTGGTTTGCTCCCTCTTGCTGAGCATAGGTGATGAGCCTTTTACTTTAAATCCTTTGGAACATCAATTCAAAGGACCTAATGCTTATTCGAACACACAGTGCTTTGCTGGTGCTGTTTGCATACTCATGCATTACACCACAATCAGATGTAAATTGCCTAGTTAAATGCTACTGCCTTATTTAGACTTGAGCATTACAGGGTTCATACTATGTCAACAATATCTCCATGTACCAAACATGGGATATGTAATGCCATAAGAATTAACTAATCACTTATATTTGACTAGTGAAGACTGCAGTTAACCCAGTACTAGGTTGTGTGGGCTAATAATTGACAGAGGGACTGAGAGTCAAGACAGCTGGGTTCTATTCTTGGCTCTGTCACGCCTGGATCCTGCCCTACCCTGGTTTGAGGCTGGGGCTTAGGTATGACAGGTGACTGGACACCTAGAATGAGGCAGCAGTGCGCATGCCCAGAACTTAGGCACTGAGGGAATTTTTACAGTGGGAATTTAGATGCTGAGTGACTTTAGGCGCCTACAGCGTTTGACGGCAGCTGAGCGGGTTTTGATGTTTGCAGTGGTGCCTAAAACTGGGACTTAGGTGCCTAACCTCCTTTGTGGATCTGGCTCTAGGTCACTGGGTAAACTTGAGTAAATCATTTGAGCCCAATGTCACTAAATGGTGTGCTCCTTTGAGGGTCAGGGGCCTGGGGACAGCCAGCCCTGTTTGATTATCAGACCCAGCTAGGAAGGGGTCAGATGATCATAGAATCATAGAAATGTAGGGCTGGAAGGGACCTTAAGAGGTCCCTTGATGCCTATAAAGGGCTGAAATTGGTTAGTTTCTTCCTTCAGATCTCTCTGCGACTGGCCCTAGAGCAGAGATAGAAGTGCAATTGGAAAGGCCCGTAGGCCCTGCAGCCTGTGTTGGTCAAGGGAACATCAACAAGGTATCACTCTGAGATCTTTGTTTGTGTTACTTTGAGAGTTTTGTGTGTAAATTAATAAACTCTGTACTGAGCGAAGGACCTGAAAGAGACTTGGATGTGGCGTTAGTCCTTCTGGGTCTGGAGGACACAGGCTGGCAGCCCTACATCCAAATTTTCAAAAGCTGCTTCCAATTCTGAGTGTGTCTGGTTTTTTTGAGTGACCCACTTTAGATGCCTGATTTTCAGAAGTGCTGGGCACCCTCAGTTCCCATTAACTACAATTGGAGTGGTAGGAGCAAGGTACCAGTGGGAATCAGCTGGACCCTAGTGATCTCCATTAGGCTATGCAAAATCAGAGGCACCCAAAATTATAAAGGTCACTTTTGACAATAGTTGCCTTAACTTCTGCTTATCTAGTTTATAAAAATTGCTTCACTATATTGCTGTGTTGTTGTGAGAAGGCATGAATGCAGGTAAAGTGCTTCAAAATTGTTGAAATGGAGATGCTAGAAAAAGGAAAGACCTATGAGACCATTCACTTCATTTCCTGTCCAGGGCAGGACTGTTCTCTATGGCTCATTTTCTAGTGTTTTGGCCAGTCTAGTATTAAATTTCTCAAGCAATGTGGCTTCCTCCACTTCTTTTGGGTGACTACACCACAGCATAATACCTCTCACTGTCAGGAAGACATTAAATATACATGCATTGAATTAGTGGTATTATTTGACAAGCTCTAATCAATAGAAAGACACTGGACCAGGGTGCCCGGATATTATAGCAGAGGCCAAATATTGCAGAAACAAAGTCAGATGAATCGAAGAGGAAGAATTCATCCAACCCATTGGAACACAGGAATGACCTAGAGGGAAATAAATCCACTTGGCCACTGGGTGCCAGTCTTGAACCACATTTTATTTGAATATGATTTTTTTTTTAAATTAAACAGCAGCCCCATCATGACATGCACATAAGGGTCCCGATCCCTAGCTGCTATAAACTGATGTGGCTCCATTGGTGTCCATGAAGCTATGCCGATTTCCACCAGCAGAGGATCTGGCCCAATGAACCTAAGTAACCACTGAATGTTATTATTGTAACCCTCATCCTCTCTCTCCTTCTCTGCTTCTTTTTGTTGCTCTGACTCATGACCTCGTGCCTAAGCACGTGTTGTTGTTTTTTAAGCAAATTCCCAGCAGAGTCAGGGATAAAGTACTACATCTCACGGAATATGCACGGAATGTAGTCAGTAGAAGGGCACTGCCACATTCCCATGCATAAGGCCAGGCCACTGGGTCCTCCCAAACTGCTGCTCTGACATGACGCTGTTGCAGGCTAGGGAAAGAATCTGTACGGAAGGAAGGTGACAAGACCGTGCAATTGTGGTCTTTTCTGGCATATGCAGATGCCCGCTTCCACCTCCCAGCTGAGACCCTAGCTGCTCGTCTTCCAAGCAATGATGGCACTGGCTCTTTCTTCTGCTCTAATGGCACCGGCGGAGACCCAATCTAAAATGGTGGACTGAAGGCACTGAAAAATTGCGGCATTGAGCTAATTTCATGGTTTCCATGCAGTCTGGGTCTAGCATAAGCTCCTTGATGTGGGGACTGTGGGTGAAATCTTGGCCCCATTGAAGTCAATGGGAGTTTTGACATTGACTTTCATGGAGTCAGGATTTTACCTGTTCTCTTTAGCTCAGCACGTGTTAGGTACTTTATCAATAAAAATGAATAATGTTAATTTAACCACAAAGGACAGACTGAAGTTTAAAGTCAAGCATGTTGAACACAGTCCTTCGAGGATTGGCTTTTCAAATAATTAATAAGGCATTGTTAAATTTTTGCTGCTACTGTGCCTAACATCTCTTGTGATAAACCCACTGCGGAACTTTTTAGTGCACATCAGCAGGGTCCATATGCCAACTTAGTGCCCAGCAGTTTAGTGTGCTGTATGCTCACAAGCTTCCCACAATGCTGTGTATGAGAACTCCCATGAGAACAGGGCAATATGCTCACTGCACATCTCACTTCATAAAAGAAAACATTCATGGTAAGAGACGGGCAAAACCAATAACACTAGGGCTCTAAATTTCAGAGGGCTCTCATGACCAGTACAACGGGGAAGATAATAAGACTGGGGAGGGGCAGACAGGCAGCCTACAGCACTCTCCCCTCTCCCCCCCCGCATCATTTACACACAGAAATTAGCTTCACACACAAGCGGCACCAGCTGTAGCATAATTACATACAGCAGTGCGACAGTGAATGTGTTAATTCTCTCTCTGTCTCACGCACACACATACTGCAGCCCATGAAATCCACTTCCCCAAAATTAGTAGGTCTTTAACACAAAGCTCTACTGTGCTTTTCTACAACATTTCGTGTCTAGCATTTTTAGTGAGTGAGGGACAGAGAGAGGTGGAAATTCTGACATCCTGCCCCCCCACCCTCCCTCCTCGAACATGGTTGCCAGAATCTGTAAAAGAGCCAGGGCTTCTTTTTGTAGGCACAATCATCTTGCCACTGTCACCTGACCACAAAGAAAAAAGCAGGCTTGCAGAGAGGAACAAATGGATGAGAAATAGCTCTAAAGAAAGAAAACCCAAAGCCAAGGCACAGTATGAACTGCTTTTCACTTTATCAGTTGCTCTCCCCATCTTGATCACTGCTTCAAGCTTTCTCAGATGCCTTATTCACTGGCTCTTTCCCAAGCCATATTGAGCCGACTGTCAGCCTGAATCCATAGATGCATATAGGGAATATGATTCCCTGCCTTTCCCCTCTTTTTTCTCTGCTCGCTTAGAGCTTCTGGCCAAACTTATTTTCCTGAGGCTCTTTCAGGATTTTCATTGCTTGCTTTTTCTCATCTCAGGGCCAACTGGAAACGAATCTAAATATATATAATTTTTTTTCAGTTTAGCTTTTCACTTTTAGCAGGTTACAGGCTGAGGGCTGGATTCTGACTGCAGTCATGATGGCGGAAGCCCGGAGCTATTCTTCTGACTTTGGTGAAGTTACGGTGGTGACCATGAGACCAGAATCTGGCCAAAGCTCGTCAAGGGATTTTTTTTTCTTCACCCTTCCCACTTAGAGGAATTTTTGTTTCTTGTATTCAGATCATTTTCTTCATCAAATGTCTAAACTCATGCACAAGCCAGGCCTCCCTCTCCAACACAGTACCGCACCTAGGCATGTGCACCAGCCTTTTACACAGCTGCCCGGTGTGTTTTCAACATCGGCCTCACAGCGGAAGTCCCTCAAGTGTATGTTTATTAGATTTAGAAGGGTCTCCCAGGTGACACTTTCAAATGCAAGATCCTTTCTGTTCTGCGTGTCCATATACCCTTGCTACAGGAGCTATAGCTGCACTCCAGAGCACCCAGTGGTTATTGTGGCTGCAGAGTACTGAAGCAGCCAAAATGCCACACATGGCTTAAACAAGATCTGATCATTGAAAATCTACAACTTAAAGCCGAGTCTTTGAGTCTTCAACTCAAATGTTATTTCTACCCTAACACATTGATGTGAAACCTGGGAATCCATCATAGGCACAGGCTGACATCTAAATGTCTTTGAAAGCAAATGGCTAAGGAAAATACTAGATAGTTGATGGATTGAATTTATAAGAAATTCTGAGATTTGTCAAAGAGTTCAACAATTCCTTATCTCTAAAGTTCTCCAGAAGAGAAGATGGACATATGTGGGACATGTGTTAAGAATGAAACCAAAGCATCTGCCATGGCAGGTGTGCCATGGGGTAGCTGGAGGAACATATAAAAGGGGTTGGGTGAAAGAATCCCTACACTGAAAAGTACTTAGAAAAGAAAAACTCATGGGACTTAACAACACAGAGAAAATGCAGAAAGACCCAGGATAGACAGGGATGGTGTAACCTTGTATGTGTCCTAAGCAATGTCTGATGGCACTGGAAGGATTCAGATTGGTGAAAATATAATAACTAGCTTAAATGAGATCTGTTGAGAGCTCAATGCCTCTGGAAATCAGTGTTGTTGTAGCCATGTCGGTCCCAGGATATTAGAGAGACAAGGTGGGTGAGGACAGTTATTTAGCTGCTGAGGTATGGGCTTAAAAGCCCAACCTTAATAATCCTAGTTCTTTTTTATGTTTAGATCGCTAAGAGCTTTACAAAGGAGATCGGTATCATTACTCCCACTTTACAAATGGGGAAACTAAGGCAGAAAGCAGGGAAGTGACATGCCCAAACTCACCCAGCAGCTCACTGCCAGAGATGGGAAGAGCGCACAAGTCCCCTGAATCCAACACTGGTGCCCTAGCCACTTAACTACAGGTTGATCTGCTGCCAGCTAGGAAGCCATTGGTGCAGTCAGGAATAGAACTCTGCTCTCCTGATTCCCAGCACAGGCCTCCCTAGACCACAGCTAGGTGAGCACAGAACTACTCAGAAGAGATTTGCTTATTTACCACAAGTAGTACCATCTCAGGCTCAATCCAGCAGCGACAGCCATAGCAGCAGGTGAGAAAAAAGCCACTCTCCCCTAGCACTGCAGAGTTCCCCCGGGGTGTGCATGGACTGTGGGGCAGTAGGGCTTGCTTGTTAACCTCCCCCCCACATTGGAGGTGGAGTAGGGAGTCAGGGACTCTGCAAGGTCAAGGTGAGTGGAGGGCAGGCCTAACATGCATGCGGAGCAAGTTCTGGAAGCATTTAGGCTAGTATGTTAACGGGGATGATACCCAGATTCAAGGGGTGACATATTCTGTGAATATTAGGATCCAGACATAGGTGCCTGTTGCTTGCTCTTAATCCAGCGTTGAACAACTTTTGCAATCTCATTGATTATTTGTGTTTTTTTCTTTAAACCCCAGCTCCTAGAGTCAAGATATTTACATGAGAATCTCCACTTTCATTTAAAAATAAGGAGGTGTCTGGCCCTCATGGCTGCAGAGAAACAGCTTAAAAGCCAACCCCTGCACAGCTAAAAGGCTCAGAAATCAAGGTGAAATAAAAAGGACCCACAATGTGTCATTCAAAAAAACCCACACCTCATGATTTTTGAATGCTTGGGGTTGTCTCTACTACTAATGATATGCGAGGCTATTGCAATGTCTGTGGTATAACTAGGCTTAGCTGATGTTTAAACAATAGCATAACACATAAGCTTAATGATCCCACAGGCTAGCTTAGTTCTTTTGTAATACGCTCCTCCACCCCATCTATCTTCCTTATTTAAAACCAGGCAAACTCCCTTATGTCACTCTCCTTAATGAGTTCATTACAGACACCTGAAGCTGCCCAGCCAGGGCTTTGTGGGCTAATTAGTTGGTGTTGGTCCTGCTTTGAGCAGGGGATTGGACTAGATGACCTCCTGAGGTCTCTTCCAACCCGAATATTCTATGATTCTAATGTTCAGCTGCACTGCTGTTGCTTTGCTAATTCTTGAGAGGTATTTGGTAGATGGGGGTTCATAAGTTATCTTGCTGTGTTGCTAGATTCACTCCCTATTCCCAGTGGTGGCTCAGCACCCTTTGCTCTGACAGTGAGAATTTTCCCTAGCATACAAAAATACAGATGGGCTCAGACAGGATTCACCTGTCTAAACCCACAGAACTGCCTTTGCAGATTCCAAGAAACCATCTTGTAGCAAAGAATGAGTGGGACTACAGAACCTTGCTGAGTTTTCTTGGCTAATCAGCCAGGCAGGAGAAATGCTGTAGCCTCAGGTGCTGAAATGAGCTCATTAAGGGAAATTCTGGAAAGGCACCTCCTTGATTAGGTAGGGAGATAAGTGTGCTTAATAAATAACTGCATGTTTAATGACTAGAAAAATACACTGGGCCAAACTCCCTTTCATTTACTGCTGCTGTAAGTCTGGAGTAACTCTGGCTTTACACTTATGTGCCTGAGAACAGAATTCAGACCCCTACCTAAATGGGTGGCAAACACCAAAAATGTATGTGTGTTATGTTATGTAAGTGAGTAGTCCCAGGTAGGCCCGTGCATCAGTGTATGCAAGATAGGTCACATGTATGCAACCAAAATTGCTGCAGTATGCACTTTGTAAGCTCAGGGCATGAGTGTTCTATCTAATTAATATCCTTTCAGAGGCTCCAGTCTGTTTCGTCAGGACTTCACCACAAGATGGCATTCTCTGAACTTTCTTTTGTAAGAAACAACAAAACCCACCACCCACAATAACAATAACAATTAAGAAGAAACACTCCAAACCCTCCTCAGATTCTCTGAAATCTGGGGCAAAGCAAGAATTGTCAGGAAGTAGTTTCTCCTGTTGCAAAACAATGATACTGCTTTCAGAGAGCTGCAGGGGAGAGTGACGGAGAAGTCCCTTTAAATAAAAAAAGCGAAATACAGTATTGTGCATCTTGAAATCTGAAACCAAGAAACTGAACTGCAGGGGAAACAAGGGGAAAAAGTCTTGCAATTTCAGAGGACAATTGCTGCAAGTGGAGTTTAAGGAGCAAAATATATGTATGTACATTTCAAAGCCATTGAATGGCATTTTTGGAGAAGGCTGTGAAATAAGGGAGCTTTGGAAGAAGAGAACTTCCCCCCCCCCCCCCTTTCTGGATATAATGGCAATTGCAAAGCAAAGAGTCTTGAGATTCGGCTTCAGATTTCTCTTCTTCGCAACGTTTGTATTAGCCTGTGATGGACAAGGTGGAAATAAAGAGAACGGAGGTCCTGCTTGTTATGGAGGATTTGATTTGTACTTCATTTTAGACAAGTAAGTTGGTTTGTTTTTGTTTTAGATGAATCCTTCGCCAAGGCATGGACATTTTATCAATTGGCCCTTAAAAGAGGCTTGACTTCGGGTTTGTAAAAGACATCCTGTCTCCAAGGGACCTGAAAAAGGTTCTACTCTTATGGCTTTATTTTTGTTTTGGTAACTTCTACAGTAGCTACAATATGTCTTTCTGCAATGATATATATAGTAGATTTGCCCAGCCTTGTGAATTGAAATGTTTTGTTATTGTGATTAGTGTAGATGCTATAGTGGATACTTTACAGTGTCCTAAAATTGGCAATGGGGAAGGATGGGAGGGAGGGAAAAAAACCTGGTTATATCTGCTTTTTCTCTGACCTGCAAAGGGTTGAGGCACTTCTAAAAGGAGATGGCAGGGGAACGTTACCAGAGGCATTAATTTTTAGCTCACCTCTTACAGAGGAAATGCCAGTCTGACTGAAATGTTACTGTTCAACCATTTTCCCCATTAGATCCAAATGTTCCAGTTTAAGTGACTAGCTGATAAAAAAAACAAAACAATTCTTTAACGGCTGAATACTCTGTTTCAAAGAAAATCTGATTTTGGTCACTGTGATGGAAAATATATAGACTTTCTTAAGGTGTTTTTTTAAAGTCAGCCAGTTTTTCTCAGCTCTCAGTCAGGTTTTCTTTGTTCCCAGTTAATGAAATGCATATTTTTACTGCTTAACTAACCAATAGTATACAGTGAGGATAAATGCTTACTCATGTTATTTACCACTCATATGATACGTCATTGTTTTTGCATTGGTGGCTTCTTGCTGTAATTTAAAGACCTTCAAATTGCACTATATACAAGTCGAAAAGATAGGAAGCTCTCCAAAAAAGTGTGGAAAAGAAACTAGTTAACCCCATCTCTATTTTGCAGTGGCTCCCAGATTCCATTAGTATAAAAGCCCATTCTAAATTACAATTAGTTATGCAGCAAGATACTTGATTTAAAAAAAAGATAAATACACTGGATATTTAGGAAAACCAGAATGTTAAATACTCAAGGAAAAAGTGATTTTATTTTCATTTTACTTAGTCCAATGAAAAAGTTCTTCTCACCTACAGCTTCTTATTGCTTTGGTCATTCTGTTCTGTCATTTGGAATAGTTCCTTTTATCACCAGATTTCATAGCAATGCTTTTAGAAAAAAAGTTGAGTATGACTTTACATACACCAAGTTTCCCCTAAGGTTAAAGTTGAGGTGGCTGGAGGTTTTTCCCCTCTCTGTAGAGATGCTTTGTTATACCTCTGAGTTAGTTTAATTTTCATAGCCATTCATCTAAATCGAAGGCATCCTCTTATGACACAAAAAGTGTAACCTGCTAGACTTGCTAAGAGGATTGTGAACTTGGGTGGAAAAGTGAAAATTTGCTCAGCCAGTACAAACCCCAAAGGTAGAAATGCTGCACCAGTACATGTATATCACTGGTTCATGTTACACTTCCGTAAGCCTCATTTTGCACTGGTGCAGCTTCTCTACATTTGGTTTTTTCACTGGTGCGAAATTCTTTAATGTAGAAAGGGTCACAGATGGGGCCTGATTCAAAACCCATTGAAAAATTTCCATGGGCTTAGGAGCAGGTTCACAGTGCTTAGATACTACCATGTTGGATGCTCTGTGGACCTGATTTTGCAAGAAACTGAGCACCTCTGTGGAGATGGGTATGATCAGCACCTCACAAAGGGTACTCAGCACCCTGCAGGATTGGGTCACCCAAACACCTTAGATAGAGAGTAGCAAGAAATGGCCAGAGCTACCACCTCCTTTATACCTTCTTTATGTTTTGCAAAAAATGGGTTATCTGGTCCCCATCAGCCCTGATCTAAGTGTATGTAATTCCATCAACTTCTGTGGAGTTGCTGTCAGGCACAATGGGTCTGAATTTGGCCCCATGTTCATATGCTGTCTGTTGTCATCCTATCAGGTTAATTGCCCATATGTGTTGTGTGGCTGAGCAGTGATCCGTGGTGTACCTGGTGAACCTCACAGTCTACTCCTCACCTACTGACAGCGGTGTCTAGGTGTCGTTTTGTTTGGGGTGGGGAGGGCACAGTTTAAAATTGCATCTTTTCTTCATCCTGCTGATCTCAGGGTCATTCTTGTTCAGCTTCCGGACAGGGTTTAGCAACCCAAGGTCATGTGGCCCTGTGGTGGATGGGTGGGAGGGGGAGATCTCAGAAGGATGGGCTTTCACCAAGTATCCATTGCTGCCAAAATTATAGGAAACCTTTACACACTATCTTAGGACGTGTGGGGGGAATAACAACCGGCCTCAGTGATTCCCTAGCAGGGTCACCCCACATGTTTTAGGCAGTCAGTCAGTTTGCTACTTTCATGTTATCATTCTGGGGCATAAAGACAGAAGGAGAATACTGGGATTATTCTTGATCCGGCCACCATGTGAAATGGTCAGTTTGCATGCAGGGTTTCAGACCATTCTGTCTGCAACCTGGATGCCTCTCCTGTCCATGGTCTGGGGGAACACGTTCAGTTCAACAGTGTATCAAGTGAGTAGCCAGGACCCCATAATGATAATGCAGAACCCTCTGCGCAAGGACAAGGCATGATGGCACAGATTCTGAGCATAGCCTGCAATGACCATTTTTTTTCAATGACAGATTACATGCTCATTGTAAATATCCTTTTTGCTGTAGTCTGACTCTGAGGGAAGCTCTGAGAGCCAGTCAGGGTTCTGACATGAGATTCTGCATGCAGTACCATCAACAGCCATGCCATGTTGTACAAGTAACATGGTTATAGGGCATGACATGGATTTAAATGGATACTAAATCTAATTAAAAAAACAGGAGTACTTGTGGCTGCTACTCTGAAACCTGAAATAAATCTAATTAGGCACTGAGGCAGAGGAGACAGTAGAGGGCTCCAGCATTGCTTGACTTCCAGGGCTGTGTTTATTTTTTTAATATTATTTCTTATGTCTCAGAATGAAACTCTTCCCCGTTCCTGATAAGGGTCCTTTATCACTGGGGCTTTAATTATTTTTAAGGTAGATCCAAAGGAAGACAGTGAAGCAGATCCTGATCTCATTGCTATTCACGTCCTGGTGCACTTAGAAGTACAACCAGGAACTGTTCCCTATTGTACAAAACCCACATGAAAACATGCTTCCTGCCTTGAAGAGTTAAGAACGTGGGAATTGGGAGACCTAGTCTCCTGTCTCTGACAGTGGCCAGCAACAGATACAGTAGAGGAAGAACTGAGAACCCCACGGTAGCAGATGTGGGATAATCTACCCGTTTGCATTACGTCTCATCCTGATCTCTAATAGCTAGAGATGGGCTGGTGATCTGAAGTTTAATATCCTTTCCAAAAGGATGATGATGATGATGATGATAATTATGAACACTCAGAATATTCATGATATCTATATAAATGTCCAATCAATTTTTTCTTAGTTGAGTTTACAATCTGAGGCCCCAATCCTACAAACTCTTACACATTTCTTCTGGTGTTTGAGCCTTTAGAGTTCTGGTCAGGTCACATTTTCAAACTTTTCTCTGTAACCAGGAGGGCTAGAAAGTTATTTAACAAACAATAACAACAAAGCAGCTGAGGTGATCCTGTATTCACTTGGATCTAAGTAAAACACCAAATATCATGAGACTCATCAATTGCCAGTGCTGGATTTCTTATAGGCATCTTGCAGAAACAGGTCTCAAGAAGAGATTTGAAGGTGAAGAGGGTAGTACAGAAGAGATGAGGGGTGGCATTCCATGCATAAGGGGCAGTGTGGAAGAAGGTCCCGGTGGGAAGCTAGCAAACAGGCAGACGAGGTTAGCACTACCAATGGAGAAGAGGACCCAGGATGAAATAGGGGAAATAAGACAGAAGGAAAACTTGTGAAGGGTCTTGAAAATGAATGAAGCTTGAACAAGGAATCAAAGTCAAGCTTGAGTTTGTGTTGGAAAAAGAGGGAGACAATGGAGAGATTTGAAGTCAATGGAAAGATTCCCAGTGGGCTTTGAATTAGGCTCTCGAAGGAGGTTAGAATGACAGGGAAAGAAGACAACCTTATTAGCTGGGTTTTGTGTGGACCGAAGGGGTACAACGGGATGTCAGGTATGCCAGAGAAGAGTTGTTTATGATAATCAAGACAGGAGACGAGGAAGGCTTGGATAAGAGTTTTGACTCTCTGAACAGCACACAAAGAATTGCTCTTAGAAATGTTACAGAAGCAGCAGCAAAATCTGGATGCAGTCTGGATGTGCAGAGCAAGAGAGGAGTCAAAGATCCCTTAGGTTATAGATCTGAGGGTTGAGTCCTAATTCACTTAGTCAAAACTCCCATTGATTTCAAAGGGCACACTCCTGAGACATCAATGGATATTCTGCATGCTGAGAACCACTCAGGATTTAGCCATTTGTAACATTGCCTGAGAAAGGAGGCTAGGCTTTGGATTAGGAATTTTGCATTAGGAACTCAAGCTTTGGTCCAGTGAGAGAAAGGAATGACTTTCCACTGTGGTTTATTTTAATCCTGATATTTGTACTTCTGCAGCGAAAAAGATCAATATCTGAAATCAGGACCTTCAATATTACCTGAGATGTTCGTTGCTAGTGGGGTCTGAGCCCTATACTCCATGGGCTCAGGTTTTCAAAGTTGCCTTAGGATATTTAGACCCAGATATTCCATTAGTTTTAATGCAGGATCTGGGTTTAAATCCCCTAGACTTTTTTTGAAAATCTCAATCTATATCTTTTCTTTTGGTTTCCTTGAGGAGAGGGGTTTCTTAGGCAAGAAATATGAAGTTATCCCAGCCCTTCAAGTACATACTATCACCATATAGTATGCAGTGCCCATTCCAACAGGTTCCATCAGTGAGAACAACTATTTGGATAGGAAAAAAAGGGAATTTTTGGACTGGCTGGTTTATTGTTTAGCAATGTGCTGAACCAATCAGAGATTTCTCTGACTGCAGAATGTTTTCCACAGATGTGTGCAAGTAACAGGAACTTCTTTTCATCCCTGGTTTTATGGGGTTATTGGCAAAATGTACCCGGAGGCAGATATTTTTTGATCATGCAGCATAAACTGCATTGCTGCGCAGTGCAGTTAGAGGGGGCTGATGTTCTTTAGCACTGGTGTTTTTAGATTGTACTGTATTTACTTTTGGATTAATTAATTAGATGGTGCGATAATGGAACTCATGAAGAAATCTCTCCTGGTATCTCATTATGTTGGACCTGAGTATTATGGAAATAAAGAAGCTGGGTGTAGTTATGGATGTTTGTGTGAATTAGTGGTTGGGACAGCCACAGCCATTAGTGGTTGTGGCACATCACCTTTTTATGATTTGAATTGCAGTATTGCCTAGGAGACTCAGTTGTGGACCAGGACCCCATTGTGCTAGGTGCTGTACAAACACAACAAAAAGATGCTCCCTGCTCCAAACAGCTTACAATCTAAGTCTAAGATAAGAGACAACAGGAGGCTACAGACAGATAGGGGAGCCTATGGAAACAACGAGAAGATATTGGTCAGCATGATAGGCAGACCAGTCTTTTGTTTGGTTTGTTCCATTCACTATTATCTAACAAACTTGGGGGGAGAGATAGCTCAGTGGTTTGAGCATTGGTCTGCTAAACCCAGCGTTGTGAGTTCAATCCTTGAGGGCTCCACTTAGGAATCTGGGGCAAAATCAGTCTTGGTCTTGCTAGTGAAGGCAGGGAGCTGGACTCAATGACCTTTCAGGGTCCCTTCCAGTTTTATGAGATAGGTATATCTCCATATAGGTGTCACAGCATATGATTGACTAATGCATTTATCCATCCCATGTACAATATGTCTAGCACCAGACTACCTAGGCACCAGCCACTTGAACACTGGTTAGGAGAGGCTCACGGAACCATTGATTTGCAATTCAAGAGGTGAATAATAAATCCTGGCACTAATATTTTCTGTCATTTACAAGCCCAAGGTTAAAGGCCTTATTTTCAAAGGGGACTTCTCAGAACAGCCAGCATTTTATACCCTCCCACATGAACAAATGCATGAAACTGATTTGTCGGTGAATGCATGCAAACAGGTGTGCGCATGCAAAGATTTGCATGAGCCAGATGAAAAATCTGGCAGTAAGAGAACAGTGATGAAGGGAGGCAAGAAATCTGAGCCATTTCCTGTGATCCTTTCATTGTCCATCCAGCCAGTTATTCTATTTTTAACAAACTGCATTGAAATGAACTCCCGCTATTAAAAGTACATATAACAAATAAAGGGCTAGATCTTTCTCTCCCTTATACTAGCTTTACTTGGTATAACTCTGTTGACTTAAATAACTCCTGTAACTCCTCATTTGCACCAGTATAAATAAGGGGAAATTGAGCTCACCAAGTGATGGGAAGCAGACAAAAATAAGAAGCATTTGACATCACATAGAGACAAGACTGTCCTCCAGGAACCACTTCCTGTGGGGAGGGGGGTGATTCTTCCCAGGGGAGAAACAAAAGCTCTAGCAAAATCCATCCACAGAACTTTCTGGAACAGAGTGCTAGTCTAGCTGTTTTAGTCACCAGAGATACAGGCTCTGTGGAATGAAGACACTTTTGCCTCTAAGGAACCAGTTCAAATCTGTCCCAGGTCACTTGAGACAAAAGCTTTTTACTATCTGATGACTGGTGACCATTGTGAAAGGTCTCAATCCAGTTTGTAATGGTCTGGTGTCTACCACACACAGTTGGCACAACTGTTGGTTGTCTCACTAGGTTGACCAAGGCATATAGGCTGAGCTTCCTGCTTGCTGCCCATTATATGTGTTTCTTTAACATTAGGTGTAAGGTGTGTTGTCAGGACTGTGGAGAAGCTTGTAGTTCAGCTGTCTTTGTACCTGTTCTGTGGATAAATGTAACATAAGAATGGCCATACTGACCAATGGTCCACCTAGCCCAGTATCCTGTCTTCCAACAATGGCCAATGCCAGGTGCTTCAGAGGGAATGAACAGAACCGGGCAATCATCAAGTGATCCATCCCCTGTTATCCAACCACAGCTTCTGGCAAACCAAGGCTAGGGACACTCAAAGCATGGGGTTGCATCCCTGACTATCTTGGCTAATAGCCATTGATGGACCTATCCTCCATGAACTTACTTAATTCTTTTTTGACCTTCATTATAGTTTTGACCTTCACAACATCCCCTGGCAACTAGTTCCACAGGTCGACTGCATTGTGTGAAGAAGTACTTCCGTTTGTTTTAAACCTGCTGCCTATTAATTTCACTGGGTGGCCACTGGTTCTTGTGTTATATGAAGAGTAAATAACACTTCCTTATTCACTTTCTCCAAACCATTCATGATTTTATAAATCTCTAACACATCCCCCCTTAGTTGTCTCTTTTTCCAAGCTGAGAAGTCTCAGGCTTTTTAATCTCATATGGAAGCTGTTCCATGCCCTTAATCATTTTTGTTGCCCTTATATTAAAATGGGAAAACATACAGATACCTTTTTTGAAGAGGGGGCAACCAGAACTGCTGGCAGCATTCAAGGTGTGGGTGCGCCATGGATTGGTAGGTAGTGTCTGTTGCCTGATCTACAAAGGATGAGGAACTGTAACAGATTCACACCTAATCAGCCTGGTTCTTTGGCTCAAACTGTAAAGATATTTGCATTTAGCTCTGGAGATCTGCAGTTCAATTCCTGATGTCTAACATGATGGCAGCTGTGACATAATCACAGGCTAACTGACTTCAGTGGAATTCTTGTTCTCTTAGACTTGGACTGCATTTGGTTATAAAGACAAAACTCTGCTCTGGTTGCACCTGAGCAAGCCCTGAAACACAGATCACACATCACACTACAATGTTTAATGGTTGGTCTTTATTAGTGAGTGGCCGTGTAGGCGGGCACAGACTCACCCGGCGGTGCCTCCTGCTGTTTGTCCTCAGAGCGCCCTCTGTCAGCCGGTGATCCGCTACCGCTGCTGGCCCCCATGTCCCTCCCAGGACCCCGGTGCCCCTTTAACTGGGTGTTGCCCCCTGGCAGTACCCCCACAGTTCTGGGTCTCCCCCTCCCAGGGGAACCCTCACCCACTGTCCTCACTTCACCTCAGTCTTGGCTACTGCCCAGTCTCCATCTAGCCCCATTCACTGGGGCAGACTGCAGTATAAGCCACTCATCACAGGTAAAGGGGTTTGGACCTGCTGCCTCTGGCTATCCGTGGGCTGCCCCTGCAACCCAGTACCTAATAGGCCTTACCAGGCCTGCAGCCTGGGGCTTTCCTAGGCCGGAGCTCCCCAGCTCTCTTGGCCTTTCCCCAGCCCTGCTCCACTCCAGATACCTGGTTAAGCTCCCTGCAGCCAGGCCCTTCTCTCTCTCTGAATGCAGAGACAGACTGCTGAGCTCCTGGCTCCTAGCCTCTTATATCAGCTCTGGCCTGATTGGGGTGTGGCCCAGCTGCGGCCGCTTCCCCAAACAGCCCAGCTTTTAGAACTACAGCCCTCTTTCAGGGCTGATTTCAAGCCCTTCAGGGTAGGAGCGGGTGACCACCCCAATACGTACAGGCCTCGTGCAGCTCAAACAATAGAGTTAAATCACTTTGCTAACAGTGATGGGGTATGTCCAAACCTATTGGCTTTTTCCAAATGTCTCTTGGAATACTTGGGAAGATGGAATGAAGCAGCTGGCTCTTCCAATAAAACCGTACTGATCTCTAAAGAGCGCAGTAAGATGCTGCAACAAAATTTCCTGGGCCAAATTCAGCTCTCATTGACAGCCATGGAATGAAGTGGAGTGACTCCATTCTTGCACTGGCATAACTGAGAGAAGAATCTGACCTCCATCAATCTCTAAACCAAACACCTTTCTTTTTTGTTTTGTCCGCTGTTGGCATGTACGTACAAGTAGATATGAGCTTAGATTCGTAGATTCCAAGGCCAGAAGGGGCCATTGTGATCACTGATTGCATGAAGTCCATGGGCCTGATTCTGTCTTCGCATACACTGGTGTAACTCCACTGGCATCATTGGAGGAGAGGAAACCAGTGTAAGTGTGAACAAGTGTCATTGGAAGTGGAAACAAGTGTGATTGGAATTGGACACTGTGTGTGGTGGGGTGACATTGACGTAAAGAGCATGAATAATAATTTGGCCCTAATTCAGGAAAACACTATAGCACATATTTAACTTTAAGCATACTTTTAAATATTGATGTCAATGGGACTAAAGAATATGCTTAATTACTTTCCTGAATCAGGGCATTACCATGCAATGGTAGAAACTCTGAGCCAGATCTGGTTCTCATTATACCAGTGTAAGTCTTCTAGCCTCATTTGGATTTACCAAATGCTAATGTCGTTGATAGTGGAATTTACCTACTTGCTACAGGCATAATGGTTTAAGTTTACTCCAAGTATGCATTTTTTCTGCAGTAAAGAGAGGTCCTGGCACTCTCATTAAGATATTTCTTAGCTGTTCTGCACACATACTGTACAAGCCATAAGGTTGCATCATGTTGTCTGGTTGGGCATTTTGTTCCTCTTGCTAGATCTACAGTTATAAACATAACAAATTCAGATGTTTTATTTTAAACAGTTAGGCTTTATAGAAATGCTTAGCCCATTCAGACAACTTACTGATTGGTACTTAAAAAATTATTATATCATTTTGCAGCAATGGTGCAAAAGACTGCTAGTAACGTAATCGTAAGCTATAGCATTTTGTGCTATTATGGTTGATTATAACAGTTGTTGGGTTTGGGGTTTGTTAATTTTTTAATGACTGCTCCCTGGTTAAATTGAGACATGGATCCAAACTGCACCAGGTTTTGAGCTTGCAAGAGCAAAACCATGCTCGTCTCTATTTGATATGAGCTAAACTGGAACCAAATATCTGAACCTCCTGAAAGTCTAGGGGGATCATCTAAATGGGACCCAGATCTTGTGACCCCCTCCTGGTTTGACGTGTGTTCGTGACGCAAAAACCAAAACCACTCACTGCTCTGGCTAGTCCTGTGTTCTTTTATTAGATTCGAGGGGTCCTTTCAGAGATATAAGAGTCTTTACTTAGGCAAAGCTTCCATTGATCTCAATGAGATTTCCCCCAACCCCGCAGAGTATGAATAATAATAAGGGGGCTTGGTACTCCTTCCATTGAAGTCAATGGCAAAACTCGTATCGCCTTCAGCGTGAGCAAGATGAGGTCGCAAGCAGGGATTGAAGGATTTGACCTTTTGTCTAAAAGTGAGCCTTTGAATTCTAGATTTTGCTGCCTTTTTGGTTTTTTTTTGAGGATAAAGAGCAAACGACAAACAGTGCGAAGTAAACAGCTCCCAATAAAACCATGTCTGATGCAGCTGTTAGGGTAGGACTTGCCATGGCTAAATGTCAGGTTGAAGACGCTCTGAAAAGAGGAAGAGCAGAAAGCAGGGGTGGCTGAATAACTGAGGGTATGTCTACTTTGCAATTAGACACCCACGGCCGATCCGTACCAGCTGGCTGGGAGTATGGGGATGTTTATCTGCTTCAGCCCGAGCTCTGGGACCCTCCCACCTCACAGGGTCTTATAGCCCGGGATCCAGCCTGAGCCAGAATGTCTACACTGCAATTAAACAGCCCCTAGCCCAAGCCCTGCGAACCCGAGTGAGCTGGCATGGGCCAGCTGTAGGGTTTTAATTGCAATATAGACATAACCTGAGAAGTGGATAGTCGAAGAGGCTTCATTGTCATTACAAAATAATACTTGGCCTATGCACAGTGCCTTTCATCTGCAGATACCGCTGTGCATTATGTGTATTAATGAATTAAGGTTTGCAATGCCCCTGTGATCATCACCATCTCCATTTTAAATGGAGGCATGGAGAACTTAAGGGGTTAGAGTTTCATATGAGCTCAGGTGCCATTTAAGCGCCAAAATAAGTAGCTAGGTTTTCAAAAGTGCTCAGCCCTTTGTATGTACATTTGGGTGCTGAGCTCTGTTGTCAATCTGGCAGCAAGTGCCACAATGAGGGATGCTTTTGGAAGATCGGACCTTTCTTTAGTTTCTTGGATGGGAGCTGAGCTCCCTTGACAATCTGGCCTCGGTTGTGAGCACCTGGACTAGAACTTGGGAGACCGGACTCTGAGTCCCCGGCTCTAACCACAGCTCAGAAATGAGAACCAATCAACATTACAATATGTACAGGGAGGAGAACTGAAAATCTCGTCACTGGTGAGGCTGCTGCTGTTGCATCTGTAAACACAGTTGTGATGCCAATTTGCCCGGCTGAAGAGAGCGTACCAATAGCAAACAGTTCCACTGGGTCATGTGGGCAACCCACAGTCCCAGAAGCCATGTTACTGGATAATATACGGGAAGGTGGAACTACAATATTTGGTACTAGTGTCTGGGACTGTGAATTCAGCATCAACAAGCTCTTCAATGCATGCATAGTATAATAGCTCTTGATTGGATTTTGCTAGCATGGTGTAACGAACTGGCATTGTGTGTGTAAGTTAATGAGGGCCCAGAGAGAGGGTAAGAGATCTGCTACTAACATTAGATAATGGACTTTTTGATAAGTCAAATGTCTGAGAACAGGTTGGGAAACCAGCAACTACTGGTCTTCAGTACCAGTTTGGATACCTGCTCTCGCTCTCTC
Organism: Emys orbicularis; assembly: GCF_028017835.1. NCBI lineage: Eukaryota > Metazoa > Chordata > Testudines > Emydidae > Emys > Emys orbicularis. The sequence goes on from NC_088684.1 coordinate 140,700,994, forward strand.
TCTCTCTGTCAGGCCTCAAGCAAGGCACTTAACATCCAAGAAACCGGAGGGATAGCTCAGTGGTTTGAGCATTGGCCTGCTAAACCCAGGGTTGTGAGCTCAATCCCTGGGGGGGGGGGCCCTTTAGGGAACTGGGGTAAAAATCTATTTGGAGATTGGTCCTGCTTTGAGCAGGGGGTTGGACTAGATGACCTCCTGAGGTCCCTTCCAACCCTGATATTCTATGTCTTTCCCACCTCTGTAAAAATGGGTATAACAGTCCTTACCTATTAGACAAGAGCTGTCGTGACAATTAGTTACTTGGAGCTTGTGAAGAGTTTTGAAAGTAGAAATGACTGTATAATAGGAAGGATGATGTGTGCTTGTCATGGAGTAAAATGAGCATTCTCAACATTTTCCATATAGTGACACCACATGCATACATGGAGCACCCTTTTCCCATCTAGCAGGGACCCCTCTCCCTTTCAGCAGTAACTAGACTCCCTAATATGTGTTTGTTACCCCAGTAGGGCAGGGGGCAAACCCCCCACATTGAGAAGCCCTGTACTAGAAGCAATGGCATACAGTCAGTTATATGCAAAAGATTTAATTTTGGGGAACCAGTTCTGACCTCACAGTGGTGTAACTCTGCTGAAGACAATGGATTGAGTCTGGATTAACGCCTCCCTACCTGAGATGAGAATCTGGCCCTTTTTGCAGGGGGCCAGTGAGTTGTTTTTATAAATATCATCATAGAGAGAAGGATAAGAAGCTCTGCTAAACCCACATGTGAAATCTCTGCCGGTCTTGGACCTTGTGCTGTTCTTCCCCTCTGTGTGAATATATGTGTGGGAAGGTTTCATGGAAAAAGAAGAGCTGTAATTTTAGATGTTTGGATTCTTGTTCCAAAGGGATGGGGGGAGGGTGAAATTGAAACTGCAGCTTATGTGGAGTATTAAAAAGCAGTGCGTAACTGAGAAAACTGCCTTTTCCAAAACCACTTAAAACCAAGTCCAGTGGAACAACAATCACAAAGGCAAACATTTAAACAGAGAATGTAGTTTGCTGGCAACTGGCATACAAGCAACTAGGTTTTAAACTCAGTTCTGGCTAATGCTGTGCTTTAAAAAAAAAAAAAAAAAAAAAGAAATAAAAACCAACCCCAGGACTTCTCTGAGCCATGGAAAATGGCACTGTTTTATATAACGACCTACATACCATATGGGCTCTGTGGCTGTTCCTCATTTGCAGCTGCCTCACTGTGTTTAAGAAAAAAAATCATGAAAACCAGCTTAGTTCAGAGGCTTCTAATAGGAACATAGGAATACAATGCAACAATGGTCAGTAGATGATGATTCTGGTAGAGAGAGGGAGTGTTGCCTAGTGGAAAGAGCACTGAACTGGGACTTGGGAGAGCTGGCTGGCTCTGCCACTGGCCTGTTTTATGACCTTGGTCAAGTCACTTCGCCTCTCTGTGCCTCAGTTACCCCATCTGTAAATGACCCCCCTTTTTGTAAAGTGTTTTGAGATTTACCAATGAAAAGTACTGTATTGGAACTAGGTATTATTATTAGGGTCCAAATTCTGATCTCATGGAAGTCAATGGGAAAACACCCAGTGATTTCATTGAGAGCAGAAAGAGGGCCCCATGATCAAGTTTCATCTGAAACTATGAATTTACATGCAAGCCTGAAAGCACTGCAGTGTCATTGACTAAAGTGAAGAGCTCACAAAGCCATGTAGCAGAACTACGGTTCGGGGTCTTAGAACAAGAAAGTAAATCAGGCTTTTACTGAGTTGCTGTGAACAAAAATGAAGCAAATCTATGAATAATCCATACACTGTGGCTTGGCTTTGCATTGCACTTAGTCAGGGAAGTGATGTCACGTCATTAACAGCCAGGCCGGACTTGTATGCACCAGCTTCTGCATGTTGTGATGATTTCATTTATGGCTCTCAGTCTGGTTTCCCAGAGAGGAGACATAACAGAGAAATGTTAGATACTTTTACATGTTTTTCAAAAGCTTATCCACGCCCAGCCCCAAACCTCCAAATTTCTAGTCTCTTGGATGATATTCAACTCAGACTTTAACAGGAATATTGTTGCTCTTTCAGTTGTAAGACTCTGTAACAGCAGAATAAAGAAAAACCCAACCGAGCGGATTGAAACAATGTAAACTCAATAAGAGTACTTGTGTCAGTGCTCACCAGTGTTAGTAAGGATTGCACAAATCTATGCATAGACTGATAAGCAGGCTTGCTGCGTAGATTGTCTAGTTAACCTCGCTTTTTTGCTGTTTATCAATGTAAAAAGGAAAAATCTTGGCTCAGTCCCAATCCAATAAAAATCAATGACAAATCTCCCTGTGAACGCACTGGGAGCAGGATTAAGGCCCAATCGGTGTGACCCTAGGTACCCCTATATTCGCACCCTACCCACTACTGCAATAATATCTTGATGAAATAGGCCCTGTGAGGTATCATATGAAAGCTAATAACATACTGGTTATTAATATCACTGTAAAATGCATGTATTAATATTATATGTGAAGTTGTGAATTCCCTCTGCATGATGTTAGTAGGACAAATTTAAGACAAGACAATCTAGTGTAGGTAAAGGTGATAAACAGGTCTGTCCTAGATAAAGGAATGTGGCTTTACCTCAGTTTACATGTTAGCTGTAACCGAAGCTATCAAACTAAACCACTGGGGGTTATCCTGCTCCTGAACTCGAGAGACAGAGAATTAACATGGCTCCTGTACCCCAGAGAGAGACAAAAGACTGAATCCCCGGGAGACCTTCTTGACTTGTAAGAAAAAGGCAATCTCTTTAGGACTATAAGGAGCAAAGAGAGACTCCATCTTTATCCTTCATCTTAGGAGACAAAGAAACCAAGTGATTTGATCTCTGTGGTGGGTCCTGGCCAGTAAAAAAGCTGGAAAGGAGACTGTGTGAGAGAGACCATCTTGAACAAAAACTGTATCTTGCTAGCTTAAGTTTTAGACTTTTGGATGCATGTTTTCATTTTTATTTTTTTGCAGCCATCTCTACCTTTATCTCTTTTACTTGGTATCACTTAATCCATGCCCTTTTGTTAATAAACTTGATTTACTTTTACTATAAACTAATTCCTTGCTGTGCTTGAAGGGAAGGGTATATTTACCCTGTTAAATTAAGAAGCTGTGATGTACAGGCTCTTTAACAGAGCACTTATCTTCTGTCAATGTACAGCAGCAGGGGCTGTGCATTGCAAAAAAAAAAAAATCTCTGAGGAGCTCAGGTGCTGGCATTCACTGATTGCCACCTGCTTGGTAAGGTTTAGGCCGGGAGAGCCTTGAGGAGTCCTCTGGTGAAGAAGACAGACTGGTGTGGCAGAGAGCTGACAGACAGTCTCATCTCCAGCAAAACTCACTCTTGCTGAGGTGGATAGGTAACTCTGTGGCCCACAGCGCTGAGTATCCCAGCAACGTATTACAGTCTTTTACTAGAGAATACACCAGTTATGGCTGAATTATAGGTCTAAGATATTTTACCTCTCATTGTCACCAGCACAATGGAAACAGTGGTTTAGATTTAAGAATCTTTCCTTCCTTCCAAATGCATTATGTTCCCCAAATGCACTCAAGTTGATAACTAGGCACAATGACACGGTGAGTAAGCCAATGGAATCCACCCAAAATACTTGACAGTGACATAGATCAGCGCTAACCCTGGGTTATTTGCTTACTGCCAAGTTAAAGGTCTAACGGAGCTGCCATATATTCTTGTCAAGAAGCAGCCTCAAATGCTCAACTTAAGTATAAATTATATGCTTCGCGTTTCAAAGCTGTGTCTGAGATATGATGCGATTTCCACCCCCCACTCCCTAACCCCACTTTAAGGAAACACAGAAAGGAGTTTTAGTTGTAGAAGTTTAGGTGTAGTTTTAGTTGTAAAAGAAATAATGAGATGAACAGATGTATAACAATACATTAGGCTGGGAAATAATAAAGCAGTGGCCTAACTATATGAAATTAAGCTAATATTTCCTGCAATGATTGTTTTCCCAGATCAGGAAGCGTCCTGCACCACTGGAATGAAATCTATTTTTTCGTAGAACATCTTGCCCACAAGTTCATAAGGTAAGAAATACTGGTTTTGCAGATAAACCCAACTGGGTGATGTGAGCTGCGAACTCGGAGTCAGATCCCATGTGGTGCATAAGGATGTATGCTGATTCATACCAGCCAACAGTCAGACCCTAGGTCTTTTAAAGGGATTGAGTCCTGTTCACTTTTTTTATGCAAGATGCCCCATTGATTTCAATGGTAGTACTCCAGAGGTAAGCAGCAATTGTCGCAAATGCACTGAGCCCCTGAAGATGAGCAAATAAATCACTTCTATCTCTAATTTCTATGGGTCAGATTATACCATCCTGTGGAAGTACCATGGGGAGGGTAAAGATACCTCTAAGGCTCTCAGCTGCCATGTGGTGGAAGAGGGGGAGTGGAGTTTGCCTCTGCAGGAAGCGATCAGGAGCAATGTCTTTCCAAACCCCTTGAATGTTCGAGTAGCTGGGGGGCGAGCCTGTGGGTCGTGAGTCCAATGTGAGAAGTGAAAAGACACAGGCTAGTCTCCTCGCACCTCCACATAGTGGTAAGGGGCACTGAAGTGTACAAACTTGCTTCTGTGGCATAACCTCATTGTGGAAATTATGCAAACAGGAATGGCATTCACTTCTAGAGGGAACTGCTTAGGAATTTGCATGGTTTTGCAAGGAGGAATGAGACTTCATAAGGCTCCCATCTGCTGATTCCAGCCGGCTCTATTTAGGCCTCCATCTTCTTATGATTACATTATTATTATGTATCAGAGGGGTAGCCGTGTTAGTCTGAATCTGTAAAAAGCAACAGAGGGTCCTGTGGCACCTTTAAGACTAACAGAAGTATTGGAGCATAAGCTTTCGTGGGTGAATGCCCACTTCATCAGATGCGTCTGATGAAGTGGGCATTCACCCATGAAAGCTTATGCTCCAATACTTCTGTTAGTGTTAAAGGTGCCACAGGACCCTCTGTTGATTATTATTATGGTAGCAGTCACAGGCCCAATCAAAATCGCACCCCCATTGTGCTAGGTGCTGTACATACATCTAGTGAGAGAGAGTCCCTGCCCTAAAGATCTTACAAGAAGACAAGACAGAGAAAGGGTTGGAGGGGAGCAGTGGTACAAGGAAGAGTCATTGCGAGGAGCCAGAAGGGTAAAGCAAGAGAGAGGAGAAATACTGACTAGGTGAATGAATGGAGAAATGGATTGCAAATCATTCACTCTCATTTCTGTCTATTCTCCGTCTCCAGTCCCCAGCTGAGGATGTCATTCATTGTTTTCTCAACTAGAGGCTCAACTCTAATGAGGTTAACTGAAGACAGGTAAGAAGAATTTGGGGCAATAGCACAAAGCAATGTCCTTCCTTTTGCACTTTCTCCCTATTTCTGGCTAGTGCATTCTGACTTCATATCAAATGACTCGATAACTTTAAATCACTTGGCTGTATTTAACATCTGATATGCATGTTAGGCTCTTAAAGGAAGAGCCAGTCGAAAATTTTAATCAACACCGTTTTTTGGTGGAAAATTGTTTCACCCACCCACCCACCCAGAGACTGTCTGCTTTCCTTGAAAATGTTTGATTCTTTTCATTAGAAAAGAAAATTGAAAAACCCAAAATTTTCAGCTGAAACCCGAAGTTGTTTGTTTTGACAAATACTTGAAATTTTCTGTGGAAATTTCTTCCATCCCCCCTTCATTTTCTGTCCAGTGGTTCGCCTTTGTGTCACAAAACCTGGCTTTTGTTTAGTGTTTCAGTACAGAGGCAAAGGGCTAAATGGGCCATGGAGATGGGTGACTGGGGAGGAAGGGGAAGCCAGTAATTCCCCCTCCTTCCCCCGCCATTGAGTCCCAGTGAATCCTTTCCTTTCTCTTCTTGCATCAAACTCATGCTCTTTTGTCCTCTTCTTCAGAGTCTTGTATTGTCTCCCCATAATCTACCCCTCTGCTTTAACTTCCCCCTATTCCCCATCTTGTTCCCAATTCCTACCATGTTGTTCCTCTCTTGCTCCTACTCCCAGCTTTATACCATCAGTTATGTTACCACTGGCTCTTGAAACTGTTTCCCCTCTACTTGGCAACCTAGGTGAAGTCCCCCTCCTTAAATCTACTTCTTCTAGGATAACTCAGTACTTGGGTTGCCTCATTGACAAGCCTCCCTACGCCTTCCTTTACCTGAACTGTTCTCCCATGCCTTTGTAATGATCCCTACCATGGGTTCTCAGCACCTGGGACACTGAGCACCAAAGCACAGACCTCTGCAACTTGAGCAAAAAAGAGTAACTCCATTAGCTGGCAGCAGTAGTAGGCTATTCTCGTCTAGAGAGTATTCAGTTACTGGGGGGGATGCTTCACTAGTGTATTACATCTTGTCTTGTCCCTGCTTTTCCGATCTATCTGAACCTGCAGATTCTTCAGAGCAGAAAAGAGGTCTCACTCCAGTTTTGTAAAGCATTGTGTAAATTTGTCGCACTCGTACCTGATTTTTAATAACCCTATATTAATAAAGTGAGCCAGTATACCAATCTGTGGCCAGTAGAGCAGTTGAATTGGAACATCAGAAAGATCAAGTTTGGAGCAATTGTTTTGAAAAGGATCTTCTTTGTGTGGGTAACTGCAAGAACACCAACAGGAATTCTATTGGGGTCTTGCTTTCTCTAGAGGATTCTGAGTAGAACTGGGAGTGCAGGGTGGGAGTGGGATCTAGCCCGTGGAAGGGTAAACTCTAAAGACTTGGGCTGAGATTTTTCAAAACTATCTAAGGGATCTGGATGCCCAGTTTCCATTGTAGTTAATCCAGATCCCTTCAGGCAGCTTTGAAAATCTCACCTTCAGAGAATAACCCTCCGCTTCAGGATCTTATTCTCACCTTTCAGGACCTTTCATGGAGTTTACTCACCTCTGCTCTAGGGGCGAGAGAGCAAATGGACAGAAGAAGAGTGTCTCTGTTTGTGCAAAGTGTGGGAACTATGGTCAGTCTCCTGAGAAACATTTGTAGGTGGTTCCTTCACCATTCAAAAAAAGGAACCCCCCCCCACAAAATAACCTATCTCCCCCTGCCATAAACCAAAACACCCTGACAGCAGGTTTCATAACTGCCTAATAGCAGAGGAAGCACCTGTGTGCCAGATTTGGACAGCTGAATATGTGCCAGTTCTGATCTGTCTGAAGTGCACATGCTGGTTGCTTGACTTTGAGCGTATTGAAAAGGGAAGAAAGAGAGAAATCAGAGCAATCCTTGTTCCCCCATCATAGGCCTGTCCTTTGATTTTTTTGCCTTTTCTCCATGCTGGAAGGGGAGGAGTGGGGTTGCTTTCACCGCCAGTGCAGAGAAGCCCAGTGCTTTTCCAAACATTATTTTTCTCATCTCCAGTTCACCTCTTTCCAGACACTTTGTTTGGGGTCCCTGTACTATTATGGAAAGTGCCTTGAAGTGGGTGAGAGGTTGGAATTGACTGATCTGTATAATTACTTAGAGGCATTTGTGATGGATATTAAGATTAATGAGAAGCCTTTGAAATGAATAAGGAGCTATAACACAGGCAAGCAGAGGATCTAGGTGGGTTGGGTGGTTTTTGACCGGGCCAGTTTATAAGCATAACACTTTTGGAAAGTATTCCCATTGTTCCCTCTTAGAAAATCAATGGGAGTCTTTTCATTGATTTCAAGTGTAAGTTGGATCAGGCCCCTTTAATCACTACAGTTTCCTCTGTTAACTTCATTGCCACGTGGAAGAAAAAATGTGTAACACATGCGAATGCTGTATGAATAGCATATGTTTTACATATTGGACTTCTCTGAGATTGCATAGCTCCTGTTTATGAACTAATAGGAAACTGGCCACTTTCCTATAGTATAGTCTACATGCATACCAGCCTAAAAAGTGCTATTAAAACTGGCCAGTTGGGGCATGAAATCTACTCCTCTGCCATTTACAATAACAATGGAGGACAATGAGAAAATTAATTTTATTTAACTCGATTATCAGACGAAAACCCACCCCCCTACTGAATGGGCAAGGATACTTTTGCAAGGCTGCATGTCACATACATAAGAAGACCTGCTACTTATGTACGTGAAACCTTTGTTTCCATATGGGAATGTATAAACTTACCCAACAGACCTAGAAATGATGTTGATTTCAGGCAGGACGGTAGTGTGGCACTAGCTAAAATCCAGCATGCTGGCGGATGTAAGTCTTCTGTTTCGACTGGAGGATTGACAGGTAAAATGAGGGTCTGTTGGCATGTATCATCAGCCTTCCTAATGTATAGCTGTGTGCAAAGGCTGTAATTAGCAATGGCCTTTTCTTTTACTTGGATTTGTAAAAAAGCATCTTTGGGTGATAGTTTGGATGAGCCCATTTGGAAAAGGGATGCTGCCAGTGCATGTGAGATCCCCAGCAGAAAAAGTGAATGGGGCACTGAAGCCCCGTTTGCGAAGTGCTGATGCTCTGATTCAGGACATCTCTAAAGAACATGCTCAGCTTCCTGCTAAGTGTTCAGCTTCACCAGTGTCCAAGGGCATCTGGAAGTGACGGACACTCTTGGGAGGCTCTCGGTCTCTTCTAGGACTGAGCTGTTAACAAGGAGCATGAACCCAGAGTACATGCCAGGTGGGAGGAACCTTAGCATGTGAATTTAAAAATCATAATTCCAAACTGAAACGTTGCTGATCGATATTAATGCAGAAAATGTTTTGGTCGGCATAGTAACCCTGGGCTTTGTTATTAATTTGTATTGAGAAAATCTCCCCCCACTCCATCCCCCATCCAACTTTGCCTTTAGTGTCACAGGTGACAATGACTCATTCAGCCCCCAGTCCTGCAATCCGTTCCACAAGGGCAGATTCCCCTCACCACCCTGCTGGTGCTCTGCATAGATTAGCCATGTAGATCCAATTGCAGACTCAGGGCCAGACAGTGCCATGTATATTACAAATCAAAGAAGCTTTGATTACCTGGGGTTTAATAACCAGAGTATGTTATCACCGTAAAAAGGAACCTTTTAAAATGAAAACATATGAATACCTAGTGCTTGTAAGAAGCTGAATCGTTCTGAAAATTTTCCTTTGGGAAAATTTGTTTGTTTGTTAAAGGATGGGGAATCCAGTTCAGATAAAATAAGATCTGATATCCTGGAATTTCCAGCTCATCCTATCCTATTTTGAAAGTGCCTATCAACGTTAAGACAAGCTCATCCTTGAATTAACTCCCTTTAATAATTGGAGATGAATTTGGCCCAATTTATCTAAAGCCAAACTGAATTGCCAGAAGCCGGGAATGGGTGACAGGGGATGGATCACTTGATGATTACCGGTTCTGTTCATTCCCTCTGAAACACCTGGCATTGGCCACTGTCAGAAGACAGGATACTAGGCTAGAGGGACCTTTGATCTGACCCAGTATGAGCGTTCTTTGGTTCTTATGAATTTTTTAGTGTATTTAGGACAGATCACTTTTTCAATTCTTGTTTTTCATTTTTCTATATTTTGTTCCTTTAAGATCTACCAATAGAAGGGTCAAAGTATCCTGAGACAGTCTGTTTTTTGAAATTCAGAGCCTCACTATATCCTATTTGGGTGATTCACTATATCCTAAAACTCATGAAAAAGCCTGTATTTCCAGCTGGGGAGCAGTAACCCCATAATTTTCAGAAGTGAGCTCATTTCTCAGAGAATCGCTGCCCAAATTTGAAGACTCAAATGGTACAGATAGATGGAAGCATGGAAATTTTATCCCCAAATCATTTTTGGTTCTTGCATTCCTGGAAGAATCCTGGACCCATACAGCAAAAGAGATTTAGAGCCATGTGGCTAAATATCTCTGGCATTCAGGCCTGCAGAGTTAGTGTGGTCCTGCATACAAATTGATTTAATCTAGTTCCCATGAAGATAGCATTAGTTCATTCAGAGATACCCTGCATACCACAAAAACTTCATCTGGGCTTTATAAAAACATCTAAACTGTACTCAGCTCTTACACGTTGGTGTCTGCAACTCAGTGAAACATGTCCGTCCCCCCCACCCCCTTAGCTTCTGATTGATCAGTCACTATGCCTGGGTTTCCAAAAGATTAAATGGGACACCCTGAATCTTAAAGCCTTTTCCATTAGCTCATTAATCTTGAAGCTGGGTTTGGCTGGGAGTGGAAGGCATCGTGTCCAAATATACTGGAGCCTGACGGATGATCTTATATTATCGATATCACATTCCTGGCTGTTTGATTCAGCTTGTGTCATCACCAAGCACAACTAAAGAATAAGAGCCAGATGTAAGTCAGCAGCTCCACTTGTCTAGCCACAAGATATACTGGGGTTGTAAAGGGAGTATGAGTGTGGAGAAATACATATGCCAGAATATCATAGGAGATGTTTCTGTCGTGATGCTTTCTCCAGGCTGTGAGACTACCAATGAATATCGACTCTGGTCTAGTTTTCACACCCCTAGAGAGAGAGGCAGTCAAGTGTTCCCCTGTTACCGCTTAAAAATAAAAGCCTTTAATTCTTAGGTTACCAAGACTGTGGCCAAAGTTTGTACTTCACTGCCTGACCTGCCATTATGTAGCCAATGGAATAAAATGTTTCTTTGTTATTTACAGTAGCACAGATAGATGGCCGAGAGGAGGGAACTAGGAGCATTCCGAAACATAGCAATTTTCTTTCTCAAATACCTGCCTTTAAAGCAGGGATTTAGATGCCCAAATTCAGCTCCCTTTGGTTTTTTTGAGCATTCCAGCCTTAAGTGCCTTGTTGGAAGTGGGATGCATGCTCCGGAAGCTCTATTGATGTCAGTGGGTGGGTGCTGCAATCCACTGCAGGACCTGAGCTGACTGGGCTATGTCTACATGCACAACGCACTACACGAGAGCTCTCCCGTCGGCATAAAAAAAAACAACCACCCCCGCAAGTGGCATAAGCTGTGTCAGCAGAAGCTCTCCGACCAAGATAGCGCTGTGCACACCAGTGCTTACGTCAGTGTAACTTATGTCCCTCGGGGGGGTGGAATATTCACACCCCTGAGTGACATAAGTTTGCTGACAAAGGCTGTAGTAGTGTAGACATAGCCTGACTTTTCTCCATGCATGTACCCATTGCCTTCCACCCATCTGCCCGCATGTCAGATCCTGACCAACCTAAAGTTGCTAACAGAAATCTCTGCACCTTGAAGTCTTTAAACCACAAGTTGAGGACTTCAGTAGCTCAGACATAGGTCAGGGGTTTGTTACAGGAGTGGGTGGGTGAGATTCTGTGGCCTGCATTGTGCAGGAGGTCAGACTAGAAGATCATAATGGTCCCTTCTGACCTTAAAGTCTAAAGTCTATGAGAACTAAGGGAGCGTCTGTCTTAATATTTCAGGGATCAGATACGTCAAGGCCTAGAAGAGCTGCAGAAAGTTCTGCCGGGAGGCGACACTTACATGCACGAAGGATTTGAAAGGGTAAATAAACGAATCTTAAAGTGCTTCTACAATATCTTTCGGCAGGGGGGGCTCAGAGTGCTTTGCAAACACTAATTAATTCATGAAGCCATAGAACCGCCCCCAGGAGGTAAGTGGAATTATCCATGTCTTAACGGATGGGATCCTGAAGGCAGAAAGATTGAGGAACTGGGCTATGTGGGGAGGGGTGTACATCATTCACCCTGCAGATTTTAGGCTGGAATATTATCTCCTCAGGCTATAGTATCTTCCTGTGTCCCTGTCTTCGGTGCTGGGCGTTCCCTCTTCAGGAGAGCGATCGAGGGCACAGGACAGCTGCACCCTGTCCACGGAGCTCCATTTGGAGCTGTGCTGCTAAAGGGGGGCAAGCTGCAGGAGACCCTGAAGCCAGCAAGGGCCTTCGTGTGGATGACCTTGGCCTTGAGTGGATCCTGCAGGTCATCGGCTAGGTTTGAGGGCTGGCCTCACAGCCTGTTCCATGGGGTGGATAAGCCACCCCACCTTGTAGTCTCTTCTCCCTCTTGCCTTGCCCTGCTGCAGACTTTATTAGCTCAAACATTTGCATGCAAACCGCACAGGATTTCTTTATCTCTGTCTCCCACCTTCACTAAACATTTTAGAGGCTTTTGAAAGCAATTATGCCCCCCGATGAAGATGAATTGCATTCCTGTAATCCAGCACATGGGAAAATTACAGTGCATTCCAGGCTGCAAGGAGAGCTAGCCAAGATTTGGTTCTAGCCAGAAATGAGCCTGAACAAAACTCCCAGACCCAAACACCCCCAAACCTTGCAGGGGTGCTCAAAATCCAAAGCCAGATCCAAATTCAGCAACCAGAATCCTAGCTCCAAAGAGAAGTTCAAAGCCCAGATGCAGACCCATCTCTTAATTCCAATCTCCGATACACACAGAAGTGTTTGACCTCTGTCTTGCAAAATCTGCTTGTTCATGTGTAAAGCGTAAGATGCAGACAGAGGAATTTCCACCTGAGATAAGATTAACACAACTTCTGCTAGCTCACCCCATTTGGATGAGCTGAATTAGAGTGTAGGGTGCACATGGTATCCTTGTACTCCCCGTCTGTCTGTGTGTCTCCTTCCACCTTTTGTCTTATCCTAGACTGTTAGCTCTTTGGAGGCAGGGACCGTCTTTTTGTTGTTTATGTGTACAGCACCTAGCACAATGGGGCCCTGGTCCATGACTGCGGCTTTTATGTGCTACAGCAATAGACATAATAATATTAAGAGCACGCTAAAATTAGCCCAGGCATTAGGCTGGGGCTCCCAAATTGATTACAGTCAACGGTGATGCTAAATTTGACTGTGACACACTAAGTAAATGATGAGATATGCTATAATGTCCATCTCAAGGGTTGGCAAACGGAACACAGGTACAAAACAGTGTCAGGATACATGCAATGTGAACCCCCGGCTCTTGGAACTGAGCCTAAGCAGTGGGAAATGTAAAATTGAAAACAAAATTGTGCAGCAAAAGTTTTTTGCATGGGGTTACAGAATGTAAAGGGGACATTAATTTCAGAATGAATGTCGCCTGTGATAAAATGCAGCCTCCAAATTTGGTATCTTTGCTGCCACTTCCAAGTTGTTAGCAGGTCAGTTAGGAGCAATCACTAAGTATTATTCAGTTATTGCTAATGCTGCTGTTTGGATTTAATTTCAGGCAAGTGAACAGATTTACTATGAAAATGTGCAAGGTAAGAGTGTGTTTTCCCTGCTCCCCTCGCTTTTTGTCTGTGTGGTTGACTTCAGTCCTGGAGCGTAAACTTGCTACAGGACAAGGGTGTGACTGTTGCTTTTTGCAGGAATTCAATGTTATTCAATGCAGTTTCCCCTGAAGAGCAATAAAGGACTTTGAATACATTTCATATTGAGGACTGAGGGCCAGTTGTGTAAAGAGGCAGATTGGTGTTGTGATGTTTAGTGATCTCTCAGTGCTTAAAGTGCTTGATTCGGTGTCCGGTTCCATATGGCAGTGCATAACAACAAAACTTCACCGTGCCAGTCTTAGACTCTGTCTGGAAAGCTCAGCCCCATTAACTCCCCCCTTTCCCATATATATAATATCTATATATGAAACTATACCATTCCGGTTTGGTAATGTTTTTCTCTCTCACACACACACTCTCACACTGCAGAGGTACAAATGACGATGCAATGTGCAAACCAGTGGAGAATCAGACACACAATTCTGCAAATATTGGCCTATGCATTTTGTATTTTCACGAGGCCTGGCATTCTGTTTTCTTTGTACTCATTGTGCTTTCCATCAAGTCATTGCTCTTTTATTGTTGCATGATTGTGTGAGAGAACCTTTTTATTAGTGTAGGCTGGGATTTTCGAAGGAGACTAAGCGAGATAGGTGCCTAAATCCCATTGACTTTCAGCAGGAGTTGAGTACTTGATTTCCTGTAGGTGCCTTTGAAATTCACAGTCTTACCATATAACACCCTCATTCATTTCTATAAGGACATTCAGTGTCCCATGAGTACAGGCTCCTCCTTCCATATTTATAACTCCCCAAGGTCAGGAACCCTGGCACAGGCTGTGTGATAGTCTGGTCACAGAAACAGAAGGAAAGTTTGTGCCTGTCTGCAAAAGCAAATGGACCCAAACCAGATCATTCCAGCAAAAGTTGGTTTTTTTCCTCTTCATCAGCACAGACAAATGCCCATCTGTTCATAACTGCATGAAAATCCTCCTGATGATTTAGGACATTTAAAAATTAATTAGCCAGATTTTCACATTTTCAGAAACAACCTTCAAATTATATTTAGCTTTTACTAAAGTGAAGTATCAATGTTCACGTGTAATGCATGACCGCACAGCTGTTTTGGATTTATACCAAGTGTCTGTTGCCAGAAACCCAAATTAATTCCATTCAGTGCTGCTGTAAATTTACACAGAAAGAAGCCCATACAAGCCTGGGCTACAATCGATATTATAAAAGAAGATTACAGTCTTCTTGTTACAACTCCATTGTCAGTATATATGATTGAAAGGATGAAGAGGAATTAAGCTTTTTAATAATTTTCCTACCAAAGTCTCATTAAATTCCAATTTAGCCTTATAAGACCTAACTATAAACTGAAAATCTCTGTGGGTTTAGAGAATGGATAGATAGCATGCATAAAGGCAGGAAATAACTGGAAATGTTTTCAAGAAATTTGTAAATGGCTGCCGTGCAATCAGTCAAATCTGTTTGAAATATTAAAATATTTGTTTACTAGGCTCTCAGTTTAGAGTGATTCAGACATCTTTTGGAGGAGCACAATATAAATGCCCAGAAGTCTGATAGATACAGTAGTAGGGTTGCCAACTCTGACTGAAGCTATTCTGGGAGATTTTCCCCCCCAACATGACGTAATGTCATTTTCTTAAAATATCCTACTAAAATCTTCCGGATTGTTTTCAGTAGTCACCAGGAGATCGATGCCGATTCTGGGAGACTCCAGGCCAATCCTGGAGGTGCTTTATTAAAAGTGGTCAAAAATTTCCATTGAAACCTGGGGCCTTGTTAATGTAGGGTGTTAAACAGAGGTGAAGGATATAAAGTTTGGAATATATCACTTCTGACCCTATCAGCCCACTACCGGCTCACTGGCTAGGTGTTTGGCGCACCAATTTAGTCCTATGAGCTCTTTTTGTGAAAGATTCTTTGTTTAATTTATGTAGGCTACAGAACTGCTAGTGTCATCATTGCACTGACGGATGGCGAACTCCACGAAGACCTCTTCTTTTACGCTGAGCGTGAGGTAAGAGATTCAGGGCCTGGCTATAATGCAATTGCAGGGTTTTAATCTAGCTAGCTTGTGTACTGGAGAGGAGAAGCTGTAGTAGTATGGGCTAGCCATACGAGTAATTACCCAGGGTTCTGGGTGGGCTTGTACAGCTTGTGTCGAAGTCTGTGATGCTACAGCTTCACTGCTAGTGGTATCTGAACTAGCTAGATTAAAGCTACCCTGGATATATCTACATGTACCCTGTGATTGCAGTGTAGACATACCCTTATGGTCCATGTTCTTGAGACCGCAGTACCAGAGTTTCTGTCATTTCTGCCAAAACAAGATATGTATGCTAAGGAAGCATGTGTTTGTAGGGATAAATACTAATAGAAGCAAGATTTCTGCAAGGCTTTCAGACCACAAGATTTCTGCTCAAGTTTTACAAAAAGCACTTTGAGTGCTGATTGCTTCTGAAAATATGTCTGTAAGTGTCACAGTGAGAGCTGCTGAGTGTTGCTGGGCTCTTTTGGAAACTTTGACCCCAATTCTTGATGCTCCATACATGAAAATCTGGCCCT
The DNA here is from genome assembly GCF_028017835.1 of Emys orbicularis. NCBI lineage: Eukaryota > Metazoa > Chordata > Testudines > Emydidae > Emys > Emys orbicularis. The sequence continues at coordinate 140,716,812 of NC_088684.1, forward strand.
GTGCTCTTTTGAAGAGCTGGCCCTGAAAGTCACCAATTCAGTAACAAGGCCTTGAAAGAGAAGTGTTTTCCTAATGGACTTTGAATACCAGAATACTTATAAATAAATGGTTTAAAAAGAAAATTGAAAGGAGAAGAATTTTTGTGTGCAAATTCTCCACCTCCCCTTTTAATGATATTGTAAATAACTAAGTGCTATAGCTCTGCAAACAGCTATTGTACTGAAATGCCTCCTACACTAAGTATGAGGCGATACCATGGTTATCATAGATCCCAGGAGCAATACATACCATTTTTTTCAGGGCTTCCACTGTCCTTAGAAATGATATAAACTTTGAGGGCTGAATCTGTTTCATTTGTTTTATACTGCACACTTTCAATGGGCAAATGTTGCTAAGTTGGAATGGCTAGAAATTGGATTTATTTGGTAAAAGAATGGATAAATGTTTTTGTTTACCATGCAAGTAGCTACTATAGGAATAGACAAACTTCTGCATCTGCAGGAGAGCAGAATGTTAGAGTCAAGAGCTGCTATCCAGATCTGAGAGAAGAATTTGGCCCTAAGGCTTTTAATTCTATCCCTTATCATGCCCCCAGTCCTTGATTTTGAGGCGAGTTCCACTCATAGAATGACAGCAGGACGGAGATATTAAAAATACAATTACAAATGTACAGAAATCTGCATCTGTAACATGTACCTGTTTATTTACAAGTTTTGCATTCTGGTTCCAGGCTAATCGATCTCGTGACCTGGGAGCCACAGTGTACTGTGTTGGGGTGAAAGATTTCAATGAAACACAGGTAAATGAGTAATTTTTGTTTGGAATTCTGGCAAAGGTGGACTATATGCTGTCAGTTCACATACAGCAGCTATGAGTGGACTTTTCATTTGAGCCTAGCTGGGGCAATTTCAGGTGCTGTTCATGTCCATACAAGAGCCAGACCTTCAGCTAGCATTAAGTGATGTAACTCCATAGTCAATGGAACAATTCCTATTTACACCAGCTAAGGATCTGGCCCATACATATCCCTTCTGGGATCTCAATTGAATTATTAGCATCTGTTAAACTCTGATAACCTTGACTCCCCCTAATTATTATAAATCTTTCTAGAGTTCTGCTTCCTTTAGGACTTGCCATCAGGGCCGGCTCTAGGTTTTTTGCTGCCCCAAGCAAAAATTTTTTTGGCTGCCCCCCGTCCCAGCCCTGGGCTCTTCACCGGACCCCCCTGCTGCCCCAGCCCTGGGCTCTTCCCCCACACCCACACCCCCTGCCGCCCCAGCTCTGGGCTCTCTCATTCCCCCCCACCATTGCCCCCCACACACACACCTCCTGCCGCCCCAGCCCTGGGCTCTCTCCCCCCCCACCTGCACCCTCCTTCCGCCGCAGCCCTGGGTCACTGGTAACTCGCTCCCACGGCAGGTCATTCAGCAGGAATTTTAGATGTGCACAGAACACAGACAGGATTGGTTCCCATATGGTTACAGAACTGCAGTAAAGTGGAAGAATTTTCAGCTTGTGTGATTGGAGGATATCTGGATGCATATTATAAGACTGTCCTACATAAATGAAGAAAAGTTGAGGTGCCTTTATTATTCTTTTGTTCCACTCTTTCTTTCTATGGAGAATTTGCCAATGCAATATCACTGTCTTCCTTTTAAACAAACAAACAAACAAACAAGGCAATGGCTGTTGAAAATAGCAATTCCAGTCCTAATAACCACTGGGAAGCATTTCTTGCTCAATTTTATCCTACTTTTTCTACAGCAAGTTACAGTGGATCAGTATATTTGATTTGGGAGAAATGAAGTAACAGCTGCCCAAACTGAGCTTGAGCACTCCTGAATTTTGAAGTGTTCAAATCTGGAAGGCAGGTGCTGGGGGGGGCTGTGGCTCTGCGGGGGAGCACAGCAGCATGTATGCAGCAGTGTGTCTGGCGCTGCATGGAGCCAGACACGCTGGTCTGAGTGGCACAGTAAGGGGGCTGGGGGATTGGATGGGGCGGAGGTTCGGGGGGGGGGCAGTCAGGGGCAGGGAGAAGGGGGGGTTAGATGGGTCAGGGGTTGGGGGGGCAGTCAGGGGACAGGCAGTGGTTGGATAGGCATGGGAGTCCCGGGGGTTTGTCAGGGGACAGGTAGGGGGTGGGGTCCTAAGGGGGAAGTTGGGGTGGGGGTCTCAGGAGGGGGCAGTTGGGGACAAGGAGAAGGGAGGCTTAGATAGGGGGTGGGATCCTGGGGGGCAGGGGTCCCGGGAGGGGGTGATCAGGGAGCAGGAGGGGTTGGATGGGTTGGGGTTTCTGTGGGGGGCAGTCGGAGGGAGTGGATGGTGGCAGGGTGGGGCTACCCTCCCTCCCCGTGGAGTGTCCTATTTTTTGAATGTTAAAATATGGTATCCCTACTCACAGTGCAGCTCTCCATTCACTGCAGCATGAGGTCTCAGCTACCTCACTCCCTCCCCCTCTTTCCTGTTGGTAGTGGCCAAGGGAATGCTGGGAAATGTAGTTCTTTCCCTGCTCCAGGGCTGGCTCTATAGGCAGGGAGCTAACCAAGGAACTACAGCTCCCAGGGCCCCCTGTTGGTTCTCAGCTCCCAGGCTGGATCCCCCGGCTGCCGCCCCTGCAAATGGGCTGCCCCAAGCACGTGCTTGCTTTGCTGGTGCCTAGAGCCGCCCCTGCTTGCCATAGTCCCCAGTCCAAAATACCCAGTGCTCTTTCTCCCCGAATAATAAAAATGAATCTCGTTAATGAAGAAAGAGAAACTTATCAAACTCATCTCATTGTGGATTTAGCTACAGACCCGGGCTAAGCTTGTTGGAAGGTACAGTGAAGAGCCTGATGGTTTCCAATGAACTTGGGACCAGGATTGAGTTAATGTGGGACAAGTGGGGGTTTCATTGTTTTGATGTAAGCAAGGAAAAACTCGCTGGTTATTACTGGTTTCAAGTCTGAGTCTTCGGCATTTCATTTGAACCTCAAATGGGTTCCCCTCAAGGCAGCTTAAACCCCATGTCACCCCTGCCCAAAAGAAACACAAAGAAAAGCTTTCTACTAACTCTTGTGAACCAAAATCACTGAGTATTGCACAGCTCTAAAAACAGCCAGCAAGATCCAAAGATGGGCCTGGTCTGCAATGAAGATTGGGATCCGAACTTCAAAATGTGGTTGTGGTTGTGTTTGGGTGCAGGGTTGTGGTTCAGATCCCATCCCTAATGTAAGATGAGGCAAGAAAATAAGAGTATTTGTGGAGGTGGTGAGAAATTAGATTCCCTCTCTATGGTCTTGTCTACTGTGCAGTTGTGGCATGGTAACTGCCCCACGGCAGACCGCTCGTGCAGACAGCTCGCAGCTTTCCCTGGTTTGTAACCAGGGTAGACCTGCAGTGGTACATGACACTTTTTACACTGGTGAAGCACCTCTATATTAGAGGTTTGCACTGGTGCATTTACCATCGGTGCAAAAATCTCCAATATAGAGGAGAGAGGACCGGCCATCGAGACGGGCACAGCCTGAAGTCATCAAGGCATTGGAGAGGTTAACTCGAGTTCGATGATAAAGCCCCACTGTTATTCGAAACCCCAAAAGCTTCCAGCAGAAAGACCATAGAGAATGAATTCAGGAAACTATAAATCCACCCATTGACTGTAACTGCTATATCTTGGTTTATGATCCCTAAGCAACTTAATTACCTTGCTTCATAGAGGGAAGCCAAGAGCCTGGGATGTTCCCTATGGGCACAAACCTGGAGGGTGTGTTTGTTTGTTTTAAGAGTCGTCTATAAATGTTTATTTTAATTCTGATTATACATCGAACTGATCGACCCGGACGACGGGGGGTGAGGCTTGCGGGGCTTAGAGATGAGGGTGTGGCTAGTTCTCTGCCTCCAATTTGCAATGCTACAGGGGAGGCCGAGCCCCAGGCAGTTGGGCGATGTTACTCCTGCTATTCGAGAGAATTATTAAAACAAATGTCACCGTCGCAGCAATAAAACTTGATTCTGCTCCAGCTGCTGCATGGAGAGCTCCTGACTCCTGAGCCGGGCTCACCATTCTCCTTAATCCCTAGCGCACCAAAGGCAAATAAACTTGTCTTTCACCTCCTCCAGTGTGGCATTCCTGGCCTCTCTCTCTCCAGCCAAAGGGGACCACAACATGCTCATCTGCCGCCTGTGCTTTGTTTCCCACCCTCCTCACACAGACCCACCGCCTCCCGCTACCTACCCACTTTCCTATTGCTGCTGGCTCTGTGATCATTCACCCTTGGGCATGTGGCCTCTGCTTCTCACCTGCCAACTTCAGGAAACCTTCTCTGACTCCCACAGGTCCCTTAAAATCAACCAGGCCCGTGGTATTACTGTTCGCTAATTTCCAAAGCATTACAGCGTATTAGCAATTCACACTCCATTGAGTATTGATTTTTATTTGCAACTGTATGCATTTGAAGAACTCCTTTTAATTTGCTGACGGCTGGCTAATTTATACCATTGTTGGCTTTTCTATTTTTTGCTGTTCTGTCAGTTGGCTCGAATCGCTGACAGCAAGGATCATGTCTTCCCAGTGAATGACGGCTTTGAAGCCCTGCAGGGGATCATAGATTCTGTGAGTATTAATCTTGGCTGTGTGTGTGTGGACATGTATGCGTGTGTGCGGTGGCTGGGAGAACCTGTCTATCATACTCTAAGTGACAGGTCATCGCTATTGTATTGCTTTTTTAAGCTTTCTCTGCTTTAGCTGGAGGACAAATCTGATTCTAATATTACCACGTTGGAAGTATCTGGTACTTTCTCATCTGATCTGGTTTAAAAAAAAGGTGTGTGTGTGGGGGGGGGAAGGAATCATGAAATTTTTTCCTGATTTTTCCTTCCCTCTGAATCCCCAAAAACAAAGTAACTGAAATTTCAAACGTCAAAACATTTTGCCTACCTCTAGTCTCCCCATCCCTTACAAGAATTACTCATTCCTGTGAGAAGTTGTAAGTACAGCAAGTGCTGGTATTCCCATTTTACACACGGGGGAAACTGAGGCAGTGAGAGGCTTAAATGACCTATCCAAGATCACACAGTGGGTCAGTGGCAGAGCTGTGAGTAGACTCCAGGATCCCAGTCCCCTGGCCTAACCATTGAAACACACTGCTTCCTGAAACAAAGAGGGGCTCCATTCTGCTTTTCCTCCTGCTGCTTGTTGTGTCCTTCCTTTGTTGGCAGATATACTCCGCTGCTCTGAGTTTTGGTTCTCTGTGGTATTTCTCCTCTTTGCTAAAGAAAGCAGAGCATGAAGATGATGGGGAAATAAGAGATGGACTTTCCTAGCTTGCCTGAAGTCCTAAAAAGCCAGCCATTCTCACTCAGAGGTTCATGGGTCGGGCCTCCCTGCAAACAGGCCATTTCTCTGCTTGGCTACATTTCTCCTCTAGAGTTGTTCAGTTGCCTGGGATTCCCATGTGTTGGCTGCAGCAATAGAAAGCAGTCAGGGAATTCAGAGAATTATAGAGTTTAAGGCCAGACGGGACCACCAGATCTTCTAGTCTGACCTTCTGTATATCACAGGCCACCAGCACTAAGCCAAAAACCAAACTAACCTCCTCTTGGAGGTGGTGACACTCTAGAGTCAACAGTCCCCGTCCTGATCAATAGGAGTTTTGCCATGTGCTTCCCTGGCAGCAGTATCAGGATCCAAAGAGAGCTGTAGAAAATGGTAATGCAAACCCTGGACTAGCATACAGGTCCCAGAACTAATGTACACATTCCAGCTACGCTTGCTTCACTCATGCAAATATCCCCATTAACTTCAATGGGAATAGGATTGGGACCTGTAGGGCCCTTCCATCCCTGACTCCAGTGGTTTCATAAGTGATCTCTCTCTCCTGCCATCCATCTCCACCCTCTGACAAACAGAGGCTAGGGACACCATTTCTTACCCATCCTGGCTAATAGCCATTAATGGACTTAACCTCCATGAATGTATCTATTCCTCTTTTAAACCCTGTTATAGTCCTAGCCTTCACAACCTCCTCAGGCAAGGAGTTCCACAGGTTGACTGTGCGCTGTGTGACGAAGAACGTCCTTTTATTTGTTTTAAACCTGCTGCCCATTAATTTCATTTGGTGGCCCCTAGTCCTTATATTATGGGAACAAGTAAATAACTTTTCCTTATTCACTTTCTCTACACCACTCATGATTTTATATACCTCTATCATATCCCCCCTTAGTCTCTTTTCCAAGCTGAAAAGTCCTAGCCTCTTTAATCTCTCCTCATATGGGACCCGTTCCAAACCCCTAATCATTTTAGTTGCCCTTCTCTGAACCTTTTCTAATGCCGGTATATCTTTTTTGAGATGAGGAGACCACAACTGTATGCAATATTCAAGATGTGGGCGTACCATGGATTTATATAAGGGCAATAAGATATTCTCCGTCTTATTCTCTATCCCTTTTTGAATGATTCCTAACATCCTGTTTGCTTTTTTGACTGCCGCTGCACACTGCGTGGACATCTTCAGAGAACTATCCACGATGACTCCAAGATCTCTTTCCTGATTAGCTGTAGCTAAATTAGCCCCCATCATATTGTATGTATAGTTGGGGTTATTTTTTCCAATGTGCATTACTTTACATTTATCCACATTAAATTTCATTTAATTCTGAGTAATCCTGTCTGACTCAATGCATTTCCAAAGCCTCCCTGGGCAGAGCAGGGAAACAGCATATGAGGGACTGTCTGGACCATTAATTTAAAAAAAAAAAAGTGTAAAATATTCCGAATGTTCTCTAGGAAAGGATCTATTTTGGGATTTTTTTTTAGTTTTCCTTTGCTCACTTGGAACACATAGCTATTCTAACCGGATTGAGTTTCCCAGGGCTATGATGCCGGATGGGGAATCCTTTTAAATGTGTGTCTATGTACTGGCCATTTGGTATGTTTTGTTGTTGTTGTTGATAAAACCCAGAGCAAGGAAAGTCAGCTTCATAAAAGGGATCTAGGATTTCTGTTTTTTACAATAGTTACATGCTATCCTGACCACATGGTATCAAGCAAAAACGATTCTTTCCAAGACAAGCTCTGTTTCCCCAGCTCTTTCTCTTGCTGAAGGAATATGATTCCATATTACTCGTTTTCCTGACATTTTGCAAATGTGGAGCTGCTTTCCCCAAATTTTCTCTTGGATGATCAGGTGTTGTCTATCTTCTTAAAATCTTGGTTCTCAGCCTGGCAGTCTCTTTGCAGCTGTCTTTAATGAAATCCAGAGGTGGCTCTCTGACATTCTCTCTGTGGCTGTATATCATAAAACATAAGATTTCAGTCTTGGGAGCCTAATTCAGAGCTAATTCAGTTAAGTGCTGCTCCATTTACCAGCTACACCAAAAAGCATAACTGCTGCAGTAAGTTTGTGGTGGGATTGTGAACAGACAATGATGGTCTGTCTGAAAAACCATGGGAAATTCCCTGCCAGGTGATTATGCTGTCTGGTGATTCCTACTGTATAGCCAGAATGTGCCACAAATGCTTCCAAATACACCGAATGCCCTGATTATTCATCACTTTTAACGGGGGCATCACCAGAACAGCAGCAGCATGGACAGTGCAGTAGGGAATTAGCAGCAAAAGAATGTCAGAACCTGGAAAGGTTCAAGCTGAAGGAATTGTAACACGACTACAAAGCAGTGGGAGGACAGGTAGTTTGAAGACTACCTTTGGGTTCTTATCGCAGTGTAGAACGTAAAGGTTTTACCTTTGCGGAACTGAACACTTCAGTGCAAAGCAAGCAAACAAGGCACCTGCAGTTGGCTGAAACTTGGCTTTGCTCACGGCTGAAAGGGTGCACCTCTGGCAGCCCGGCAGTGAGACCTAGCACTGCGCATGGGCACTGGTTCAGGATCACTTCTGAACAACGGAGAGAAACAAATGGAAAACTCTGTGGCTGGGGGGCAGGGGAACGCATCAGAATTTTTTATTTTCAAACCTCAGAAGTGGGTTTCTGGGTTTATTCAAATCTCAGGCGAAGCTTTGGGCCGGCAATGTTGCGTGAACCTCTTTTCACCGCTGTGACGGCTTACCCCCCACTCCGAAGTGCCACCTGATGTACCGGGTTACCGCTGAGCTTGTCTGTTTCACCAGTTGGGGCTCCCTTACATTGTCCTGCTGAGCCAGGCCCTCAAGCCTCCTCCAGCGCACACACATGTAGGGACACACCCAGCTGCAGAAAGATACAGACACTGAAATCAGCTCTGCATGGGAAGACTCAGCTAGGGAATTGCCCAGCACTTAAGTGCTCACCTCCTCTGGAGTGTAAACTGACAATTGTATTGTCTTGCGCTGCACAGAAAACTGTACAGCGTAAGCTCATAAAAATTACCCCATCCCTCAGTGTGGAGGAAGATATGCACAGCTTCCTTTTTAAGGAGTAAGGAAAATAAGGCAGACACCTGGTCCCTATGAGCTGGACAACAATTTAGAGGAACAAAGTATTTTATAGCTTTTTTTTGTTACTGTGGTTTCCATGGGAATTTCTGCAGATCGTAACTTGTCAATTTAAAGCAAACGGAGCAAGACCTAGAGTGAAAACCTGAAGCTCAAATTCATCAACTGCTCAGGACTTCTTTGTCTGGTATGAGGTGTGGTCCAGGCTGTGAAATATAGAACATCATGAAAGTTAGGATAGGATACCTTTGTCATCTCCCTTATAGACTGTAACCTAAACAATTTAGTAACATAACTATGACTCGGAAGCAGGAATGCTCCCAGGTCTTTGCAATTTGCTGCAGCTGAAAACTCATTTCAGACATGGAAAGGATTGTATCTCGAAAACCAAAAATGAAAACAAGATACTAACCATATATGACTGTACAAATTATGTATGTGAGGTTAAGAAGGCAGCTGTGAAAAAAGGAACTAGAGGCAGAATTATATTAGACTTCTTTTAATCTTTCATTGTATCTAGAAGAGAATCCAATCATCTATATTCCTATTGATTGGTACCTTTGCATAATTTATTTCTCCTCTTTAACTTAATACCCTGCTTGTTCATTACATTTCAACTTTATACCCACATAGGATTTATTGGTCTCTACTGCATTCCCAATCTCTCTTCATATCTCAGCTCTTAAATTTGTTCTGTCAGTGTTGCATATACATTTGCCATAGAAAGTTTTAAGATGGAAAATGAAACTCTCCAAGTGCTGTATGTTACACAGGTATCTGAACTCCTATAGGAAAATGGATATACCCAAAGGACAAATCTTATCCCAGAATCCACTGATTTCAGTGAGAATCTCGCATGTGCATCCGAAAAACCAAATTGTTTGTCCTTTGCCAAATCTAAGATGCACCATTATCTTTTCTTGAGATCATCTTATGGCCAGCTTTTCAAATGGGCCTCTAAAACTATACATGCAAATGTTTCTTGTGTGTCCACCAACATGTACAAGTCAGATGAGCATGCACACATAAGGATAGTGAGAGACAGTTACCTAGTTTGCAACACACGGGGTGTGCATACTTAAGAATCCAGTTTGAAAATTTGGACCAAGTGTGTATATTGTGCATTATGACATGTTTAATGTTTACAATTGCTTTTCAGCATGATGTGTGGTCACATCTGACACTTCTTCCCTCTTCCCCCAAATCATCTCTGAAGCATGTTGTTTTTTGATGTACCAAATGCTAGCGATGCTGGAAAGGAAGTATTGTATAAATAGAATTAAATTACTGTTTTGTAATTGGCAACAGACTTTGTTTTGCAATGATTCACCAAATCTTGGGTAATCAGTACCTAGACTTAGACTACAGGTCATTCACACTAACAGACATATGCAGTACCCCTCCTCTAAACTTCCACATCCTGTTTGCTCATTAAAAAACCCAAATTCAATAAAACCCCCGTTAATAGAAAACGTCCTCCAGCTGCTGTGCCGAAGAAGCCTAGGTATAAACTGGTGGGCCAACTCACCAGCCAGTGCATCAAATAAAGCTCCCAACAGCATCTGAGTTTCAGTCCCTCTTCAGGGATGGGTTTATTCCTCAAAACAAAACAGTCCAACACAAGTCAACCAGTTTCTTTTCCTCGGACCCAGGGTTTTCTGCAGATCTCTCTCCCAACTGAGCTGTTTGTTGGCCTTGATCTAAGGACCAGGTGAGCTACAGGCTATCACCTGTTCCCTGGCCTCAGACCCCTCACCTGTGAGGCTGTGGGTTAGTCACAGGTAGGGCTAAGCCTGCCTCTCTTAAAGGGCCATTCTACCCTGTGATATGAGCAAGCCATGAAAAGTGCTTAAGTATCAATCTTCCGTGAGAACACATTATACAATATTTACATTTTCAAAGTTGTTTACAAACATTAACTAACCAACCCCTGTGAGGTAGGGACATGTTTATTATCCCCTGGGAATACATGAGGAAACTGAGGCAGTTGAGCCTAAGATTCCTTATTCAGGAGAGCACTTAAGCATGTGTTTCTCTCTAAGCACGTGCATTTGAAGTCAATGGAATTTAAGCACTCCCTCCCCCCCCCCCCCTTCTGTCCATTTAAAGCATTCTTGCTTTTTTTCCCCTGGCCCAAAGGCCACACAGAAAGGCATTATTGAATGAGCCAGGACTGGAGCGACGGGGTTCGCCAATCAAACACGAGGCTAGATTTTTCGTGAGTAGGATTCACCACTAGGTCAGTTGTACTGAGCACACTGTAGGAGTGATTTATACTAGGTCTTCTGCCTGGCAACTGACTGAACGCTGTCAGACACTATTTCACTGGCTTGTTTGAGCCAGGTTACCTAATCCCTCCAGCAGTGTACATGCAATGCAAGCAAGAGCCTTCCACCACCCTGGAAGGGAGGAAAGCAGCAGACCTCATGAAGCCTACTAGGGCATATCTTACTTATATGTGAAGTCCTTTGATACTATTGCTTCTCATAATGATGAAAGGTGAGGACTGTTGGAATGATTACTTAATGCTGCTGGGACTTCGTTGTGTTTATTAATGATGTTAGGGTACTTAGAGTCATGGATGCTTGTCTTTTTATTATTTTAAAATCTAAATAAATGCAAACAAATATTATCATAGGTATTCTATTAAGTCCTAAAGGCCAGCTCAGAGGTGGACAAAATAAAAAAAAATGTGTACTACAGAGTACAAAATAATACAGAAATAAGGCTGGTTTCAAAAGGAATTAATTTTATTGTTTTTTATTTGCACTTTGTTGCGAAGGTGTTTATCAAGCTATAAGGTTTGTTGCCCCCCCTTCCTTTTTCACCTTTTCCCTTCGTCCTCCATGTTTCCATTTTACTGCTGAAAAGGGGGCATAGGGAAAGGAAAAATTGAAAACCAAAAGATTTTTGGTTTGAGGTTCCACTGAAAAAAGGCAAAACTTAAGAAGAATAGACAAAAGTGTGTGAAAAGTTTCCATTTTTGAAACAGAGCCATTTGTCAATGAAAAGAATATTTTTTCCTTAGAAAAATGTCAACCAGCTGTATTACGCTGACTAGTATCTCCCCCGCATGAATGGTCAGTGGGGCCACTTGTGGAGTAAGCTAGTCCCAAAATCTGGTTTTAGGAATGGCTAGACAGCACCCGTGTGGTATCTGGCAGGCAGCATATTACAGCACCTACCCACCTCTAATCTTGAGTGTCCTTTCTCTGATTCTGCTTTCAGAGCCTTCTTTTGCTTGTCGATTGTGCTCTTGACTGTGTAACTGCTGCTTCTCTCTCTTTCTCTCTTTGTTTCTCCCTTGCAGTTCCATGTGACTGGCCTTGTTCCTCCAAAGCTTCTCCTTTTCCCCATGCACTGTCAATCTGTCAGCAGCTCAGAAGGACCTGGTTCTCTTCGGTCCCTGGTATCCCAGAAGACTTTGGCATCACTGTTTCTGAGTGACTAATAAGCCCTTCAAAAAAAACAACAACCCCCAAACAAACCCATAACTATATCTGCACCTTTTGCAAGCAGGTATTTCTGACGCATGGAGCCTTAATTACAGTGAAATGCTGGATTGTCTATTTTCTTAACATAATTTATCATATTAGCTGTAGTTTGTTTCTTACAGATGTTTCAGTTTAAGGTTGGGAAAACAATTTTGCTGCTGGATTGAGTTGTGTTGCTTGGCCAACATTATCCGGCCTCTCAGAGCTGGCTAGCTTATGTGCTGCCTCTCCGATGTCCCGTTCCAGAATGGGGCTGGGCAGTCCCAGTTCCTGGTTAAGGCCCCCAAACCTGCAGAGACTTACACATGTGATTGTGGAACAACTCACAGTGCGTATAGTGAAGCATGTGTATCAGGCTGTGCAGCATCAGGGCTGTCATTGGCAAAGAACAGCTGGATCAGTTCTAACACGGTATTTGAATAGTAATACTCCCAACCTAGTGAATGGCTGGCGATACGCTCAGCCCAACGTTCCAAAGGTATGCATAGCTTGAAACTGAACCTGGGCCTTAGGGGATAGGTCTACACTGCAGTTAAAAACTCACAGCTGGCCCATGCCGGCTGACTTAGGCTCGCGGGGCTGTTTAATTGCAGTATAGATGTTCGGGCTTGAGGTGGAGCCCAGGCTCTAGGACCCTGCAAGGTGGTTGGGTCCCAGAACTTGGGGTGCAGCCCAAGCCCCAACAGCTACATCACAATTAAACAGCCCCACGATCCACCGTCAGTAGTCTAAGGGTGTCTAATTGCAGTGTAAACATACCCAGAGACTGTTTACACACAAACTTGTATCGGTTTAGTTAAACCGGTGCAAACCTGTGTACACTCACTTATTTCAGTTTAGCTTAAAACCGTTTCTAATTGAAATAAGAGCACCCACAGGTACATTGGCTTAAAAACAAACCTTAAGTTAAATTGGTGCAAATCTGCATGTGGACAAGCCGTTAAACGTAGGGTATGTCTACACTACATCTATGACAGAGGCACAGCTACGATGCTGCAGCTGTGCCACTGTAGTGCAGTCACTTCTTGCACAGACAGAAGGGGTTTTCCCATTAATGTAGTCAATCCACCTCTCTGAGAAGTGGTAGTTAGGTTGACAGAAGAATTCTTCCATCAACCTATCCACCTCTACATAGGGGCTTAGGTTGGCTCAGGGTGCAAAATTTTTCACAGCTCAGAGCAACATAGCTAGGTCGATCTAATTTTAAGTGAAGTTCAGGCCCTCGACTGTAGGCTTAGGGGGCTAGATTCTCATTTGCACCATTCTGGCAGTGTAAATGGGTGTCATTGTCAGTGTGAAGGGGCATTAAGGTAAATGAGAACAAAGGTCCTTGTTGTTATGCCTTTACGTAACTTAAAAGTTAGATCAATAAAGCTATGTCACTCAGGGGTGTGAAAAATTGCACACCCTTAGCGCTGAAGCTATGCAGACCTACCCCCTGGTGTAGACATGGCTAGGTCGACAGAAGAATGCTTCCATTGACCTGGCTACCGTTGCTCAAGGAGGTAGAGTTCCTACATAAAAAGTCCTCCAAGATATTTTATCACATTTCTTCTTCCTTTCTTGGCTTCTAGATTTTGAAGAAATCATGTATAGAGATTCTTGCAGCGGAGCCTTCCAGTATATGTGCAGGAGGTAAGTTTAAACCAGTCCTCCGTGTTTACCAGTGCAATTGTCTCTATCCACCCATCCCTGATCCATAAGGAGCCCAGAATGATTGAGTTAACTGGAGTTAATTTCTAAAATATTTTGCTACTTTTGTGAAATTTCACAAAACAAGATTTTTTTTTTGTCTCAAAATGAAGGAAATTAAAAACAATCATGCTCAGTTCTGAAAACGAATCTTTGTTTGATCTAAATTATGACCTTAACTCAAAGCAGCCCATTTTTCATCAAACAGTGCTAACCTTTAAGCAAAAATGCTGTGAAATTTCAAAGCCAGACTGCAAAATGAGATCATCTTTGTGAGGAGACAGATTTGGAGGTTTTCAGATTTCATTGTGAATATTTCTTATAATCTGCATTACTATAAACAATACACGCTGGCAAGCAGCAAACCCCTCTAGGTTAGTCTCGCTTCATATATTGTCAGAGTATAAATCAAGTGTGGGATTTTTTCCAAAGCACTCCGAGTTAGTCTCACCCTGCTCCCATTAAGGTGAATGCTAAAACTCCCTAGCCGGGGTGGGCCTTGAACACATGGTTGTACAAAAATTTGCTGGAACCCCTCAGAATGATTGTAAATGGCCAGTTAAGACACCATACACTTGACTGACACTGAATTGTGCTCATCCCTTTCCCAGTGCTCATTCTAATACAGTTATGCCATTTACTTTGTGGATTAAAAGTCCCTGGGAAGTATTTCTGTGTTCAGCAAAATCCAACTCCAATCTGTACAATCTTGTATTTAGCTGTGACACTCTGAGTAAGTTTCCCAGACCTGAAGAAGCACCCTGTGTAAGCTCAAAAGCTTGTCTCTCTCACCAACAGAAGTTGCTCCAATAAAAGTTATTGCTTCACTGCCGTGTCTCTTGAATATTATGGGACCGACATGGCTACAACTACACTGCATACAAAATCCAACCCCCTCAGACTGGAGCTTGAGAGATGCTCTCAGCATTGTCCATCTACTCTCCATATGATTCCAGATCCAGCTTTTCCCCATGAATTTTGCTAATTTTGCAGAGTGGATCCCAGTTGTTTAATGCAGAACAGTCCACTAGATAGAGGGGCCAGGACCAAAGCCAAAGTGTGCAGAGCAATACAACGAGTCAATGGTGAACTCTGCCAAAAAAAAATTCCATTTCATAATTTTGTAGCCCAAATAGGAAAGCCAGTTGTAATAAGTTCTTTGTGTTTTCAGTTCAGAAGCATCTGTTTGATTCATCCTTCTTGAGTTTCCCACTATTGGAGTGACTGGGCATCTGCATTGCTAGCAATGAATTGATACTAAGTTGTATTTAATAAAGAAATGATCGTGTTTTAATAGCAAAGTCAAGGTCCTGAAAAGAAAATGCAGATAACTTTTGCATTCAGTTATCCTTACTATCATTTTTGGTTTTAGTTAATGCCGAGACTTAGTTGATTTGAGTTTGTTTGTCTAAGGCTTATTATTTTGCTATTTGCCCCCCCTCTCCCCTTCTGTCCATTTAAAGCATTCTTGCTGAAAATCTGGACTGCATCAGTAATGACCTCTTGCATTTACAGAGAACCATTCACCCAAAAGGACTACAGAGCAATTTAAAAAATGCTATTCAAATGATATACAGGAAACTCTCTATTCACCACTGAAATGCAGTTGAATCTGGGCTGGACACAACAGGGACTTTGGCAGAGCATAGTAACAATGTATAAAAGTTTTGGGAAAGAAGTGAAGAAGAGTACTAGGTCTCACTTTATATTCCATTTATACATAGTTTATGAAGGGTTAATAAATACTTAACAGGCGATTTATTAACTAGTTCATCAATTGCAATAGATGGTTATAGCGTCCATAAGTTACTTATATTCATGGTTTATAATTTGCAACACCTTTTATGTGCTTAGAACTATCTACATCACTACATCTATAAATCATGTCACTAACATGCTTGTAACATCTATTAGCCACAGGCAAACCATTTACAAATGGAGCAGCCTTAATGTGACTGAATACTGTATCCAATTGAAACAGTAGGAAGGAAAATATTGGAAGACATTATGTAATGACTCAAGTTAGAAATTGGCCAAGCTGCCACAGGGGGAGTGATGTTAACCCTGAAAACTGCCAAGGGACTTTTTACTGAGCGCGGTTACTCATCCAAGACCGCAGTGTTATGCCTTTTTGGAAAGAGAGCATCTTGCACAGTGTGGTGCCTCTCAGCACATGCTGGGTACCAATTCAATAATCACACAATGTGCCAGCAACGCTAATTTGAGCAGCAAGTTGTTATTGCTTGGTGGGTGACATGGGGCCCAAAATCCTAAAGTCTGGGTTCAGACAAAACCTGTATTGAGTTCAAAGTGCAGTGGGAGTTTTCCCCGGCGTGAGGATTTCAAGCTTGAGCTCACAGCTAGTAAAAATGAAAAGAATTATATAAATCTTAATTGAATTAGTTCCTCTGAGAATTACAAAGGGACGAATTATGGCAACTATAGCTCATGGTCTGTGTGAGAGAGGGCACTATTCCTCCTAGTGTGCTTATGTAGATCATGGCTGTAATTTGGCTGCAAGCCTGGGGAATGCAAGGTGGGGGCCCAGAAAGGATCTAGACTAGATCGGGCCGTGATCCCCACAGCCTGTACGTATTAGAATGGCATCACTGTGAGGAGGGCTGGCTACACCTTCCTGTCCTCTCTCTGGTACCCTGGAGGATTATGATTTAGGATATGTCTACACTGCAATCAGGAGACACACCCGAGGTAGTTAGATGAAAGCTAGCTCAAGTAACAATAGCAGTGATGCTGTGGCAGGATGGACGGCTGCAAGGACTAGCCCCGGCTGCCTGGGAACATATGTGAGAGCCTCTGCCCATCCTGCCTTGGTTTCACTGCTGTTGTTACTCGAGCTAGTTTTGATCTAGTTACCAAAGCTTGCTCGGGTATGTCTACATGTGCTGTAGCTGCAGGGTAGACATTACTCTTACGCTGGCACACTGGCTCCAAACACTGCGGCTTGAGAGCTGTATCTTGTGGTGTTCAGTGATCATGCAGTACTGAAGGTGCTTGCAAGAGCTCTGCTTTATTCTGTGTCCACTTCCAATGGCCTGTGCCTAAGAAGAGCTTCACAGTGTCACTCCCAGACATTCAGTCTGGGAAGCCCAGCCCTTAAAGGCACAGTCCCCAATACCACACACCTCACCCCCACCCTAGCCTAGGTCAGTTAGCAGCAGCGACGCCCCATTCTGAAAAGTTAGTCTCCATACTTGTTGGTTTTGCGTAAATATAGAAATGTGATAGTCATCGCTGGGCTTGTTAATTACAGTTCCAGACTGGATACATTATCAGAAAGGTTTCAGAGTAGCAGCCGTGTTAGTCTGTATCCGCAAAAATAACAGGAGTACTTGTGGCACCTTAGAGACTAACAAATTTGTTAGTCTCTAAGGTGCCACAAGTACTCCTGTTATTATCAGAAAGGTTTTTGTACTCTTCTGTACTTGTAATCCCATCCCATACGATTTCCATAATTGCGCCTAACGATTTTACATCCCCCCACCCTCCAGAGCTCAGCATTGCTCCCTTTGTTCTTCTTGAATGAGCTTGGACAATACACAATGGGATTAAAAGGCAGCCTGCTTGGATAGATGTGCTGGGATTGTTTGCAGCTGACTTCTTCCTGGCTATAAGAAAATGAGACCTGGAACACAGCCCAGATTCCAGAGCGAATATGCTATTCTGACAGCTACAGTGCAGGAGTCCCTGAGGGCAATTAGATAAGGTGGCTTCTGTAATGTACAAGGAACAGCTTTGAATCAGCAGAAATTTGGATCGGTTTTGCTGCTTAAGAAGTTTAAATGGCAAAGAGGAGTCTTAATACAGAGCTCGGGTCATGATACACTGACTGCTCCTGCATCTCCTCGGACATAAAATTGTAAATGTTTTGTCTAGGTGAGCCACAGGCCATGTCTACACTATGGACCTTGAAAACCATTTCACTAGGAGGGTGGTGAAACACTGGAATGGGTTACCTAGGGAGGTGGTGGACTCTCCATCCTTAGAGGTTTTTAAGGCCTGGCTTGACAAAGCCCTGGCTGGGATAATTTAGTTGGGAATTGGTCCTGCTCTGAGCAGGGGGTTGGACTAGATAACCTCCTGAGGTCTCTTCCAACCCTGATATTCTATGATTCTATGTCGTAATACAACATGGCACTGCTCAGTTGTGACACACAAAGGATACAGAGCACAGATTGTTCTATTACTCTCTACCTCATGTGATACAGCAGGGCCAGAGAGCAGCAGGAGAGTGATTGATGGGAGGTATATAAACCCCAGGATGATCAGAGCCTTATTCCCTGTAGACTAAGGAAAGGTTACTACAGGTTAATTAGAGCACCTGGAGCCAATTAAGGCCCCACCTGAGACCTAATAAAAACCCCTGCTTCAGTGAGACAGGAGGATGGAAGGAGAGCTGACTGTAGTTTGGAGGTGTACTGTTGTTGATCAGAGGATTAGAATACCAAGGGAAGGGAGCCCCCGCCCAAGCAGGGCAGAGGGACTCCCCCAGCACAGACAACCAAGAGAAACCCTGCCCAGGAGGAAGAGGGTAAGAAACCTGTGAAGCCGAAGGGGCTGGGACCGGAGTAGGGGGGTGAAGTTGGGTCCCTTCCCTGCTCTCCTTCTCTCCCCCTCCAGAGCACTTGAGGAGCCCAAGACTAGGGCTAACCCTAACCCTGACCCACCGCACCAAGGAAAAGCACGGACCCACCACAATAGCATTGGCCATTTGCCACACTCAGCTACAAAAGTAGCTTTGCTGCCCATAGCCATGGGTCATATGGAGCTGCAGAACTTCCTGACTCCACCAAGAGGTTTCTGGGAGTATGGACAAGGGTAACCCTTGTTGCATCCCCTGTGTGTGCAAGAATGTCATCAGTCTTTCCCATCATTGCTACTGTTGGTTCAGCTCCAGTTGCAGCAACACTGGAAGTAAGATTGTAGCCAGGAATCCAGGAGTCTGCTGGTGCTTTAACCACACATTATCTAACCATGCTTGCTCAAAGCAGGTCTCTGCTCACTGTGGTGCTTAAAATGTCTAAGCTAGCACTTCCCTTTCTGCTACCCACCAGTAGAGATGAACAGGGGTAGTATGCAGCAGTAGGAAAAACGTCAGCAAGCCTTGGGGAGCACCAGGGCTGTGATTGTGACTAGCATGCCCATCCAAGCATGCTAGATTTCCCCACCGGTGCAAGACTAGACACAGTCTAGCTAAGCATTTGTGTCCATCTTGCAAGCTAGTATTGTAGAGTATGGGACAGACACATGGAGACTGGGACAGTTTGGCAAATTTCTAGGGAAATGGTCAAAATTTGCCATATGGGAAGTTTTCCTTCCTCTGAAAAATACGGTTTTATCAAAACCAAATTTTCCACAGGGAAATGTCAGCTCAGGTGAAAACTTTTTATTTTTCCTGCAGAAGATGTTGAAATGAAAATTTTTGTTTCAAGTCCACTTAAAATGTTTCATTTCAAGTTTTTGGTTAAAAAACCCCAAAATATATTAAGTTGAAACAGAACAAAAAATTTCATTCTGTTTTGAAATGTCAATTCAAAATGAAAATCTTTTTTTTTTTTTTTTTTTTTTTAAAATCAATTTGAAACTTGCCAGGGGAAAACTGAGAACCTTAGACTGAAAAATTTCAAACCAAGGCCTGGCCTGCATTATAGGGTAAGGTTGATGTAGGCTGCCTTGCATTGTCCTAGCTGTGGAAGTGTCTTCACTTAAATTTGGCTCCCGATGACGTAACTGCCTCTCTATGCCAGTTTAGTAACACCACCTTCACGAGCGGCATAGAGTCACGACTGATGTAGTGAGGTTGACGCAGCGTCAGTGTGGACACTGCATTGCTTACATCGATTGATACTCGCTTTCGGGAGCCATCCCACAATGCCCCACACTACCAGTACAATCGATGCAAGCACTCCTGGTGAGGACATGCACTGCTGACAGAAGGAGCAAAGTGTAGACACGCATAAGCGATGTAACTACTGCGGCGGCTGTATGCCGACATAAGTTAGGTTGACTTAATTTTGGAGTGTAGACAAGGCCCAGGACTTTTTGTTAGAAATTTCTTTCAGGAAGAAATTGTCTGTTGTCTGACCAGCTATAACCAGTCCCCGTTATTACTGATGCAAGGCAAATAATCCATTTCATCTTTGCCTTAGAGTCGTTCCAAGTCGTGGTGAGAGGGAATGGTTTCCGACACACCCGGAATGTCGATCGAGTGCTCTGCAGCTTCAGGATCAATGAAACGGTTACTGTCAGTGAGTAGTTTGTTATTATACCTTTACTAGTGGCTGTTTTCCTCCAAAAGACTTTGACAGTTTAGTTTCTCTGGGGGTTATCGTCCTGAGAGGGAGAGCTCTTGAATGTAGGATGTTGCAGCTCAGGGCTAGTGCCTGTGTTGCAGTGAACTGAAAGAAAACCTCTCCCTGGGCATGGCTTAGTCAGGTATTAATAAGTAGGGAGGTGCACACCAATGAGGGACTAACACAGTTTGGTGGACAGGCAGTGTGAATGCAGAATGCTGTATCCCAAATAAAAACACATCTAAGTTTTCCTGGCAACCACGGCAGCCTTTGCTGCATCTTGCATGGGTGGAACAGAGCTGGCCCTAAGTGGATTTTGTAGCTAATAGCTAATAGCTAAGAACTGCATAAATTGGCTCCAGATGCACTGAATAGTTCAGCACTCTTTTCGCTGCTGCTATGTCCAATATGGGCAAAAGACAAGGCGGCCTATTCTATTGGTTTAAAAATTAAACAGATTATGCCAAGCAGCAAAATTTGAGAGACGCTCATCCTTCCTCCCGACCCCAGACCTCAATCAGGAAAATGGAAATAGGACCCTTACCCATCCCTGTGCTCACAAGAAAGATTTGATCCACTTTTAGGAGTTCCATCAGTAAGAGATGACGTTCATGTCACACAATAAACCCAGTGTTTTGCCTGTATTAGACCTGTGACTGTGAGTATATGAATGGAGACACTTAAATCGTGGGGGGGAAAGATATCCTTATGTATGTATATGAGGGTTCCTGTGTAGATACTGTGGGAAGTGTGAGTCTAGAGTGGATCTGTTTCTCCTCTTGCTTTTTATTATTTGTATGCCTAGGAGCCCTAGTCATGGATCTGGACCCCATTGTGTGAGGCACTACACAAACACAGAACAAAAAGACAATCCCAGCCCCAAAGAGTTGACAATCTTAGGCTAGGTCTACACTGGGGGCGGGGGGGTCGACCTAAGATATGCAACTTCAGCTACGTGTATCTTAGGTTGATTTACCTGGCCGTGAGGACGGCGGCGAGTCGACCGCTGCTGCTCCCCTGTCGACTCCGCTTCCGCCGCTCGCCGCGATGGAGTTCCGGAGTAGATGGCAGAGCGATTGGGGATCGATTTTATCGCATCTACACTAGACGCAATAAATCGATCCCCGATAGATCGATCACTACCTGCCGATCCGGCGGGTAGTGTAGACGTACCCTAAGATCTGCCTTATACCAGTATAACTCCATTGGCCTCAGTGGTGTGACTCTTACTTTATACTAGTAGAAGAGAGAGTTAGGCCCAGTGCGTAACAAGGTGAAAGGAGCTATTGAGTCATAGATATTTTTATTTTCTGTCTGCTCTGGTATTCCTGTGAGTCAACTAGGGTTTGAGAACCAAATGGCATAGCTCATTTCTAACACCGTAAGGGAGGGGAGAATTCATCTTGCATAATGTGGAATCAATGCAAAAGCTGGTAGATTGAGAACAGGGCTTGACCCTTCAAAGAATAAGATTTAAAAAAAAAAAAAAAAAATCTCTGACAATACATCAAAGTCAAATGGCCGAGCACTGGACTTGCTCACTTTTGTTTGGCAAAGCTGCATCAAGCTGGACAGCTTTCCTGGCAGCAGAGATTTCCTGATCCTTGTAATAGCCCAAGTGTTGATGATGGCGCTGAACGGTGTTGAGCTAATTGGCTGATTCAAAGGAAATTAAAACCAAGCGCTTGCACACAGAACTCATCTGAGCACATTGAAGGTCCCACTTCTCCCTTTGGGTGTCTGTGTAATTTGCTAGTTAAAACCTAAGAGCGGCTTACCGTGGCTGTCTGCCTTGCAAAGAATAGGGGTAAGAGGTCAGAACATGCTTGTGTGTCTGAGACTTAAGGAGTGTAACTTGTGTCTACTGGTCTGCCAGACACTCCTAGAAGGCAAAGTTCCTGATTCTTCCAGTGTTATGTTGCTTGGTTATAAGCAGAATATTTGGTTGGTCATAGGTTAACTGTTTCCAACCTGGATTTCTTTTCTCTGAGATAGTAGGAAGCGAAGTAGTAGGGCTCAGGTGAGCGCTGTCAGTGGGAAAGCTGGAACAGTGAGTTGGGGAAGGAGAGGCAAGCAAAATCACTCCCAGGGTGAGTGGGGCTCCTTGAAGAGGTGGCTGGTCAGCACATAGATATCAGCATCAGTTGTGCCAACTGGCCAGCGATGGGAGCTGCAGCTGCATACTGGGTGCAACAGGGGAGAGGTGGGTTTCAAGAGGAAGAACTGCAGAGCCGGCTCTCGGATTCTTGCTTTCCGTTATGAACCCCCAAAATAAAACTGACACTTATTGGAAAATCCTGGGCTCTGGATCAAGGCCACATGAAAACACTGAGCCTGGTCTGGCTTCTACCCCAATGATGCGGCTGAGCCACAAAGTGTCCTGCTCAGATCTGAAGTGCTCCAAAGCTCAGTGGAGTTCAGATCAAGGGTTTGGTTTGGGCCCCTCTCTGTTATAAAGTCTCACATAGCTCTGCTCTACAGCTGGGAAGGAAATTACTTTTTTTTACCATTCAAATTTAAAGGAAAATGAATCTTTGGTTTCATTTTTTGCTGAAAAATTTCTTAGAATCTTGTCTGGGTTTTTATTAAAAAATAAAAAAGTCATTATAAAGCCAAAAAAAATCAGGTTTTGGTTGCTGAAAACTGAAAATTATTGTAGCTTTCTGTTTTTTGCTTTCAATGAAAATATGAACATTTTCTACAAAAACAGGATTCTCTCTCTGTGAAAATTTCCATTTTGTCAAAAAATGTTGATGGGAAAATTTTGAGACTCTCTCCTTTATTCCAAGGCCTCATTCCTGAGCATCCTCTGGGCCTGAGAGCTTTTCGGAGGCCCAAGGCCTCACGGCCCTTTGACTTCTAGAAGAATAGTCACATGAACATGTTCAGTGGCATTCTAATTTTGGGACCACACAAGGGGAGGATTCGCGAAGCGCATGTGTGTGGTGGGGGGGGAGGGGGAGGGAGATTAAGGATCGGACTGGCTGTTAAATTATACCCTAATCCCATTGGTGGCTCCACAGAATCATATGAAATATTGTGAAACAAGCACAGCAGTTTTCTTACAATGCAGCTGTTTTATTGTAAACCCTGTCCTATGCTGGAAGAGCTACAGCTCTGAATGGAAGCAATGTTTACTAAAAAGTCTTGGCTGAGAAACCTGAAGGCAGTTGGGGCTCTCTGGAAGAAGTCTGATTTATATTTGGTCTCCTGTTTGCAAGCCACGCTGGTGGTTGTTGGGGTGCGAGCAGTCTTCTGGGCATGGTGGTCAACAGACATTGCTTAAGACCTACAAAGCAGCCAATGCACATACAACTGCAACTTTATTTGTATGTCTCGGGCACAGTGAAGAACCAGGCCTTCTGTATCTGAATCTGTCCTTCAGTGACTTCCCTAATATCTGTGGAAGAGCTGAGAGTAAGACTTGGGTCATCTGACTCCCACCCCTGGGCCTTGACCAACCTTGCAAGCATTTAACTGAGCTAGAAGAACAGCGAAAGTGACAGTAGACTTGCATGACAATGAGTTAGTGCCTAGCTGCTGTCTTGAAAGCTAAATTCCAGTACAGAATGTGCTATAAATAATAGAGATAAAATTAGAGCAGTGACGTGATAATTTCTGAGTCATTTTGGTATAACAACACATTACATGGGGTTAGAGGCAGTCCCTTCTGTAGTACCTTTCATCTGTGGATCCCCAAATCACTCTACAGACAATGTAGGAGAAGAAAATCACTAAATCCATTGGTGAAATGCATCTGTTTTGGAGGTGGAAGGTGAGCAGCCAGGATAACACTATGCTTGCACCCCAACGCTACACGACAGAAAGTGAGGAATAATTTATCCAGTGGAAATTACAGGGACAATTACAGGTAGACTGAGTGTAATTGCCCATCTGGATTCTGGCAAGATCATTGCAGCAGACAACCTGTTCTTGCAAGCACGCGCTATTTAATCTTTGATGACCATGAGCAATCAGACCCTGCTACATACATAAAAACCAGGCAGGGCAGCCGTAATCTAAACAGATAGTTTCAGAATTAGAACTCAGAGTGGGGGGGAATGATGGGTCAGTGGTCAGGTTGCTATTCTGGGATTTGGGAGACCTGGGTTTTATTCACTGCTTCACCAAAGACTTCTTTTGTAACCTTTGTCAAGTCACTTAGTCTCTCCATGCCTCAGTTCCCCATCTGTAAAATGGGAACAACAGCACTTCCCCAGCTCTCAGGTTCTCAGACCCTGGAGTAATGGGCATTTTCCTGTTGACCTAAAGTGATGTAGGGACAAGTTCCAACCTCCATGCCTCCCACAGATTGCAATAGAATTTGCACAAACAGCATCCAGGAAGAGAACATGTAGTCTTCAGTGTACAAGGGAAATCAAACGGCAGAAGTGAGTGCGCAGGAAAATGTGCCTTCCCGAAAGGAGATGTGGTAACTAAAAACACAGCAGTTTAGGGACAGGAAGGACACCTGGGATGTTGTACTCCACTCCAGAGGTTTTTGGAAATTGATACATTTCTTTATTTTCTTGCTTTATTTAACGGAAGTTGCTGGACCCCCATCCCACCCTACATATCCATGTGCATCACCATCACAAAGCAAACAATGGACTGGCACGGTGGCATTAGAGGGGTAATCCAGTAATGAGGCTGCCAGAAAACAAGGAAAAGGAGCAAATCCTTGCTAATTTTTATTATTCTCTATTTAGGGAGCCTCTCTGGGACTGTAGGTGTTGTTTTTTATTTTTTGTGCAACAGGCAGGAAGAAAATACGGAGTTTTGAAGAGATAGATGCAAAACGAAGAGCCTGATCCGAAGCCTAGAGCTGATTGGGGATTTTCTGACAAAAGATTTTGAAAATGCCAATTTGTCAAAACCGGAACTGTTTACAGGAAAGGGCCAGTTTTAACTAGTCTCCTAATTCAAAAACATTTTGAAAAAGAAAATAAGTTTTGAAATTGTTGGAATGTCCTAGTTTGTCATTCTCAAAATGGAAAGTTTAGTTTTTTCAGTTCAAAACAACTCTTTGTTTTGAAATTTTAGTGAAATTATACTTTAAAAAAAATTAAAAGGTTGACATTGAAATAAAATGTTTCAAAAGTATCAAAATGAAATTTTCAATTGATCCTATCAGAAATATTTTCAGGGTTATTGATTCACAAAACTTTTTGAGTTTTAGATTTTTCATCATGATCCAGGACAGCAAAACCTTTTGAAATCTCCCGAGGGACAATCAGCTCTATTGTTGACTTCAGTGAGCTCTAGATCAACCCTGAGTAGACCAGTTTAATAAAGAAAACTCAAGTGAAACTCGACAAAGAGTCCTGTAGCACCTTATAGACTAACAGAAGTATTGGAGCATAAGCTTTCGTGGGTGAATACCCACTTCGTCAGATGCATGGGTCTGACGAAGTGGGTATTCACCCACGAAAGCTTATGCTCCAATACTTCTGTTAGTCTATAAGGTGCCACAGGACTCTTTGTCGCTTTTTACAGATCCAGACTAACATGGCTACCCTTCTGATCTAGTGAAACTGTGAACTGATTTGTGGTATTGGCAAGAGCAAGAGGCAGTTTTGTAATCTAGTTCTTCCCTCTCTTCCCATGGCTGAGGGGACAAAATCCTTGTTGTGTTGTAGATTCTGAACACTTAACAGTGCTAGGTCTGAACCATAACTAGGAATCCAAACCCTGCCCCGAGAGTTTGGGGTGTTCATACCCTGTGTCCAATTCCAAGTTTTATGGCTTGATCCCATCTTTAGTCAGTAAGTGTGATGGCCAGAATCAAGAAAATCCAGAATAACAATGGGCAGAAGTAAGTGTGGGTGTGGGTGTGTGGGTGGGTGTGTGGGTGGGTGGAGGGGGGTGAAGAAAACTTTAAGTGTCAAAACTGAAAGTCCAGCTGCTGTCTATTTTATATGAGCCATTTCATCTATCCCTAGTTAACAATAGCAGTACCAGTTCCACTCCATCTAGTTTCCACAATGGCAGCAGTACAGTGAATCTGCTTTGCTAGTTTCCATAAGAACAAGGAGCAGCTGGGCATTGATTGCGCAGAGCTATGGGAACGTGGCTCCACTAAGTGACTAATGAGGAAGATTCAGTAAATCGAGAGAAGAGTGTTTCCATATATGTTCCTTGCTGCTCTTTTTCCCTGACTAGAGTGATGGTTGAAGGAATTTCAGGTTTGTTTGTTTTTTTTTTTTAATTTTTGCCCTGAGTTTGTAAGTTGCTGTTTTGAAACAACCTTCTGCTTCAAGAGCTGGGACTCATAACGAGAACTCTGAATTTGCACTCCAGGGCAATTGGAAATATGGTCCTTATCTTGATGTTTGAACTTTAATTCTTTTTTGAAATATTGAAGATAATTAGCATTTTTCATCCAAAATGATCAAAACACCTCCTAGAGACAGATAAGTTTCACTACCCCCATTTTAGAAATGGGGAACCTGAGGCACAGAGGGGGCCATGACCTGCCCCAAATGAGTCAGTGGCAAATCTAGGAAAATAAACTGCATGTGCTAACTCCCAGGCTGTTATCCTAGCCAGTGGTCTCTGGTGCATCCCTTTTGAAGTTAGTGTTCAGGTTTTCTGAAACACTTTCTCCATTCCTAGGAGATTTCCCATCTGTCTACCTACATAGCTATCTCTCTGTGAGCCATATTTGCATGGCTCTTATTACTGTAAAGAGCCCCTGGGGTGATATTTATCCTCACAACACCCCTGTAAGGCAGAGCAGTGCTATTATCCCCATTTTTCAGATAGGGAATAGAGAGACAAAGTGATTTGCCCAAGGTCACTGGCAGAACTGGGACTAGAACCTAGCTTTCTAGAGTCCCAGACTGGCAACCTAACTGCTAGACCATTCTTCTTCTCCCAAGTCTCTGTGAAGACTCCAGTAATTTATTCCCGTTTTCCTCCGGAGCAGACTAGAGAATACCATCAGCACCGTCTCACCACAGCTGTGAGATCTATCACCCTACGATGTTAACTGTGACACACAATCTGTATTTTAACCTGCCTCGCCTCCATAATTGGCTGCCTTGGCCTTGGCTAGCTCTGAGGCCAGGCATTCTAGGAAACGTCCAAACATCTTTTATGAAACTGTAATGTCGTCAGTCAGCTTTATGCTATTCAGTGCATTCTGCTCATTGAGAGATAAAATTGTAGCTTGCCAAGAGGAGGAACCAGTTGAAGTGAATGTAACCTCACTCCCAAACACTGTGACCTGGTACTTAGACGGGTTGAAGAGGATTTCTTCCACCACTTTTGTTTGCTTGCTGCATCTATCTATCTGGTATTCCTAGCCTCTGTTTGTCAGAGGGTGGAGATGGATGGCAGGAGAGAGATCACTTGATCATTACCTGTTAGGTTCACTCCCTCTGGGGCACCTGACATTGGCCACTGTTGGAAAACAGGATACTGGGCTGGATGGACCTTTGGTCTGACCCAGTATGGCTATTCTTATGTTCTTAAAAATGAATAAACCTCTATTATCACAACATCTCAGGGGCCTACACATCTAGCATCTCCTTCCAGTGCCCCTGTAATGTGAAGCCAAAGTCCTCTATTACCCAGAGACCAGGTATAGTGACCATAGAAGTTGTCCCCTCCCAGCCAATATGCATCAACCCTGATCTGAAGAGAAGTCCACTGGGGGCAAAGGGAGTAGCTCAGTCTCTCCTAGGTGGTCCTTGGCACCTTGTGCTATTTGCAGCTGATTATTTTGAGGCAGATACTAGGAACTGGACCGAGATCCGTCAACTAGTTTCTCACAGCCCTGGTCTGGATTTGATTTGGTAACCTAGAGGTGAAAGGTCGCTCACCCCACTGCCAAGCCAAGGAGAAAAGCTAAGACCTGTGAGCGAGCGACCTCCTTGTACTGGAACTCAACAGATTCTGTCTGGGGTTCTTGGGCCAATCTTGGGCCAAATTCTCTACCAGTGTAATATTGGTACAGCTATTGTAGCTTTGAGCTGCGCTGACTTGTACCCAGAGAGGATTTGGCCTGTTGTTATTTTTAATACAGCACTGCAGGCCCAGCCTGCATTCTTGATGTGTTTTTGTGATACTTGGCTGTAACAGGTTTAAAATATGAGTTAACTCAGTTAGGGATTAATGGGAACCATATGGGGGGCTGGATAGCTCAGCTGTTTTGTTTGTTTGAAACCTCTCAGCATCTGATTATATCAGGCAAGATGCTTATCTTAAAGATAAGATGAAGCCAGCAGTTCCTAAAACCTTAGATCAGCTGAAATGAGACCCAAAACAAGATGGACAAGACTCACTGAGGTCATTAAAGCCATGGAGCTAATAGATTTTCAGTATATATTTTATTGGGATTATACACAGAATCATAGAAATACAGGGCTGGAAGGGACCTTGAGAGGTCATCAAGTCCAGCCCCCTGTTCCGAGGCAGGACCAAGTAAGGCTAGACCATCCCTGACAGGAGTTTGTCCAACCTGTTTTTAAAAACCTCCAATTATGGAGATTCCACCACCTCCCTTGGAAGCCTGTTCCAGAGCTTAACCACCCTTAGAGCTAGAAAGGTTTTCCTAATATCTAACCTAAATCTTCTTTGCTGTAGATTAAGCCCGTTACTTATTGGCGAGGGATGATGGTGAGGAGAGGTGAGAGAATCAACTTGTAATGTTCATAGTTACAAGATGAAAAATAAAAAGAGAGAGAAAAAGTTGTGACTGCTAAAGTTGAGAGTGACCGGCTGAGCTGGCCTGTGATCAGCTGTACATCCACCAGCAGGATTTTTCTGCAGATGGCAGGAACTCTTAGAAACACTTTTCACTAAAAGGGTGTCATAAGGAGGAGGGAGAAAACTTGTTCATTTTAGCCTCTAAGGATAGAACAAGAAGCAATGGGCTTAAACTGCAGCAAGGGAGATTTAGGTTGGACATTAGGAAAAAGTTCCTAACTGTCAGGGTGGTTAAACATGGAATAAATTGCCTAGGGAGCTTGTGGAATCTCCATCTCCGGAGATATTTAAGAGTAGGTTGGATAAATGTCTATCAGGGATGGTCTAGACAGTATTTGGTCCTGCCATGAGGGCAGGGGACTGGACTCGATGACCTCTCGAGGTCCCTTCCAGTCCTAGAATCTATGAATCTATGAATTGTACGGGCTCAAATGGATTTATCCAGAGAGATTCTAATTACAATCTACCTGAATCACTTATGTTGCTAAAAGCCTCTCATCCGTTCTTAAGCTCCAGGATCGCCTGGATGTCCCAAACAAAATAATGGACTCATTGTTCAGGGCATTGTACATGCACATAACAAGAGACAGTCCCTGCACCAAAGAGTTTACAAGCTGACTAGCCAGACAAAGAGTGTGAGGGAAAATAGAGGTGAAATGACTTGCCTAAGGTCACACAGCTGGTTAGTAGCAGAGCCAGGGGTAGAACCTATGTCTTCTGATGATTAGGTAAGCACTTGGTCCACAGGACCGAATGGCTCCTTACCTTAATGCAGCAGAGTGAGCTAGCCGTGGCGTGGCACCGGTAACAAGGCAGGAGAAAATATCTCAGGGTAGAGACATGACATCCTGTTTCCATGAGTGCAATTGGCGTCAGAAGAGAGGCGAGAAACAACAGGAACAGGACCACATATGTATGTGCTGGATACCAGCAGGGAGTGAGGTTTATGGTCCAAACTGCACGGACCAGCATATCCACCAATTCCCCGTGCAGTTCCTCCTGACTTTCTTATTTTTACCTTCCACGGACTTCCTGTCTTCCCTCTTCCTCTGGCTGCCTCACACTGACTTACTCTCCACAGCTCCATGCGGCCTGGCCACTATTAGCGCAAGAGCCTTTTGCTCCACAGCTCCTTTTTTCTAATCTGTGTCTGCCTGGTTGACTCACCATCTCGCTTTAAGCCTTTACTGAATATGTCTCTCTCTTCCCCTGCCTAAGCCTCTTAATTGTCCTCTCTCTCTGTCATGGCAGTGTTGAACTCTATAACGGTATGAGCAAACGCCATACAATGTAATGGGATCCAGGTTGTATGAACAATGCTATAGGAAATGCAGCTGCCTTTCCCAGGACAGATTACGCGTGCATGAAGTTATGGTATTTAGCTTGGAGTAATGCACCACGTCAGAATAGGCTACGGATAGAGTACCGGCCAGGGAATTAGAAGGCCTGGGCTTGGCCACTGGTCTGCTGTGTGACTTTAGGCAATTCAGTTCCTCTCTCTCTGTTTGTCTGTGTAAGCTCTGTAAGGCAGGGACTGTCTCACGCTCTGTGTTTGTGCAGCGTCTGTTAATAATAACAACAGTAGGTATGGAGATGCTGTGATACAGCTCTACAGGACCATGATGGAAATGTAGCATTCTGGAGTTCTTAAAGCTTTCTTCTAAGGAATGACACTTATTTAGAGCATGCGCTATCCTTCTGAGCCATCAGCTATTAGTGAAAGCAAATTCGCCCCGTGGTAATACAATGCCTGCCAAGTTTCATTAGCAGCCTTTTTAAAGCATGTGTTGTCATTTAAAATAAAATCCCAAGCATGACAGATGAACCGATCGGAGAAAACAGATTCCATCCAGATCCTTTCACTCTAGCTACAAATCATGCAGAATGTGACATCACAGTTCTATACTTTACCCATTCCCCCTCCAAACATTCCCTAAATCGCCTTGCAGTGGCTTTGGGTTTCAGAAAGCGTGGCTCCCTATACAAAGCAGGGAAATTATAGCATGATTTCAGCATGGCTTTCATTATAGCATTAGCAAAACATTCATTTCTTACTGATGGGGTCTTTTAATAGGCAATTTCTCTAGCTCTGAGAACACAACAGTGTCTCTCTTTCTGCATTCCTACCTCCCCACAAACGGGTTTCAAGTCAAAAAAAGGATTTTTTTTCTTGGAAGGCTACCCTAAGCAGAAGAGTGGGAGGGGAAAAAATCAGCTAGGATAAACAAAGATCACTGTTTGGTAGATGGCATGACGATTTCCAAGGTATTTTCTTGACCCCCCTTTTTTTTCTTTTTAATCTCTGCCTGGTATCGAAGGAATAGCTGAAGAGTTAAAAGGCTCAAGATAGGCTAGTCTTAAACACTTCCTGAAGAAGCATCTAGGATGCAGCACAGAGCAGACGTTCCTGGGGGGAGCCTGTTGCTTCAGGAGTCACTGCAGTGACTATTATTAGAATTTGAATTATAGCACTATACAATAGATGATCCCTGCCCCCCAAACAATCCAATTATCAAACAAGGAAACAGTGGGTCACATCAAGGCTGGATGATCCTTGGGAAGATACGCTTTAGGCAAGTGAAATAAATGAAGATTCAAGCACTGAGGCCAAGATGAAAAGACGTGATTAGTAGGGAGTTGAGAAACAGTAAAGAGACACGATTTTCAGAAAGTGGTGAGCTTTCAGGCCCTTTTGCATTGTGTCTTACTCAGAAAGAGAGGCACCCCAAATCATTTGAGAGTTGTATATGCTCTTTGAGGGAGGGGTTGTTTTTTTTTCTGTTCCGTGTTTGTACAGCACCTAGCACAATGGGACCCTGATCCATGACCAGGGCTCCTAGACGCCACTGCAATGCAAGGGTATGTCTACACTACGGGATTAATCCGAATTTATATAATTCGAATTTAGGAAACCGATTTTATAAATTCGAATGTATTCGGCCACACTAGGCACATTAATTCGGTGGTGTGCGTCCAAGCTACCGTACTAGCATCGATTTCCAGAGCATTGCATTGTGGGTAGCTTTCCCATAGCTATCCCATAGTTCCCGCAGTCTCCACCCCCCCTTGGAATTCTGGGTTGAGACCCCAGTGCATGATGGGGCAAAAAACATTGTCGCAGGTGGTTCTGGGTACAGCCTCCCCCTCCCTCCCTGAAAGCAACGGCAGACAACCATTTCGCGCCTTTTTTCCTGAGTGAACTCTGCAGACTCCATACCGCAGCAAGCATGGATCCCGCTCAGCTCCAGAACGCAGTCATGAACATTGTAAACACCTCGCGCGTTCTCGTGGAGTTTATGCTTACCCAGGACCAGAAAAAAGAGGCGAGGAGGAGGAGGCGGCGACTGCAGCGCAGCGACAAGCGTGATGAGGACATGGACATGGACCGTGAATTCTCTCAGACCGCGGGCCCCGGTGCTTTGGAGATTATGATGTTAATGGGCCAGGTTATAGGCTTGGAACGCCGATTCTGGGCCCGGGAAACAAGCACAGACTGGTGGGACCGCATAGTGTTGCAGGTGTGGGACGATTCCCAGTGGCTGAGAAACTTTCGCATGCGTAAGGGCACTTTCATGGAACTTTGTGACTTGCTTTCCCCTGCCCTGAAGCGCCAGAATACCAAGATGAGAGCAGCCCTCACAGTTGAGAAGCGAGTGGCGATAGCCCTGTGGAAGCTTGCAACGCCAGACAGCTACCGGTCAGTCGGTAATCAATTTGGAGTGGGCAAATCTACTGTGGGGGCTGCTGTGATGCAAGTAGCCAAAGCAATCACGGAGGTGCTGCTACGAAAGGTAGTGACTCTGGGAAATGTGCAGGTCATAGTGGATGGCTTTGCTGCAATGGGATTCCCTAACTGTGGTGGGGCGATAGATGGAACCCATATTCCTATCTTGGCACCGGAGCACCAGGGTACCCACTACATAAACCGCAAGGGGTACTTTTCAATGGTGCTGCAAGCACTTGTGGATCACAAGGGACGTTTCAACAACATCCATGTGGGCTGGCCGGGAAGGGTTCATGACGCTCGCGTCTTCAGGAACACCAATCTGTTTAAACGGCTGCAGCAAGGGACTTACTTTCCGGACCAGAAAATAACCGTGGGGGATGTTGAAATGCCAATTGTTATTCTTGGGGACCCAGCCTACCCCTTAATGCCATGGCTCATAAAGCCATACACAGGCAGCCTGGACAGGAGTCAGGAGTTGTTCAACTACAGGCTGAGCAAGTGCAGAATGGTGGTAGAATGTGCATTTGGCCGTTTAAAAGGTCGCTGGCGATCCTTACTGACTCGCTCAGACCTCAGCCAAACCAATATCCCCATTGTTATTACTGCTTGCTGTGTGCTCCACAATCTCTGTGAGAGCAAGGGAGAGACCTTTATGGCAGGGTGGGAGGCTGAGGCAAATCGCCTGGCTGCTGATTACGCGCAGCCAGACACCAGGGCGATTAGAAGAGCACACCAGGAAGCGCTGCGCATTAGGGAAGCTTTGAAAACCAGTTTCATGACTGGCCAGGCTACAGTGTGAAATTTCTGTTTGTTTATCCTTCATGAAAACCCGCCCCCTTTATTGACTCATTCTCTGTAAGGAACCCACCCTCCCCCTGCCCCCAGCTTGCTTTCAAAGGAAATAAAGTCACTATTGTTTAAAAATCATTTATTCTTTATTAATTGATTATAATAAGAGGGAGAGAACCTGAGTGGGGTTTGGGAGGAGGATCAGCGGGAAGGAAAAGCCCACTAAAAAAAGGTTTAAAAAATGGCAGCCTTTTGCTTGGGCTGTCCACTGGGGTGGAATGGGAGGGTGTACGGAGCCTCTCCCCCCCCCGTGTTCTTACACGTCTGGGTGAGGAGGCTATGGAACATGGTGAGGAGGTAGGGGGGTTATACAGGGGCTGTAGCGGCACTCTGTTCTCCAGCAGCCGTTCCTGAAGCTCCACCAGACGCCGGAGCATGTCTGTTTGCTCACGCAGCAGCCCCAGCGTTGCATCCTGCCTCCTCTGATCTTCCTGACGCCACCTCTCATCTCGAGCGTCTCTCCTCTCCTCACGTTGGTCCCTCATGTCCTCACGTTGGTCCCTCATGTCCTCACGTTGGTCCCTCCTGTCCTCACGTTCACTGGCTTCTTTCCTATACTTGCAAACCGTGTCCTTCCACTCATTCAGATGAGCTCTTTCACTCCTGGTGGATTGCATGATTTCTGCAAACATCTCGTCTCGCGTCTTCTTTTTCCGACGCCTTATCTGGGATAGCCTTCGGGAAGGAGGAGGGAGGCTTGAAACATTTGCAGCTGCTGGAGGGAGTGAAAAAAGGAGAGAATTTTTTTAAAAGATACATTTTTCAGAACAATGCTTATACTCTTTCACGGTGACGAATACTATTCACATTACATAGCACATGTGATTTCTGTGCAAGGTCGCATTTTGCCTCTTAATATTGAGTGCCTGTGGCTTTGCTGCTAGAGATTACAGACGCAGGTCCGGGCAACAGAATTCAGCTTGCATGCTGCCATGGTAAGCCACTGTCTTTCGGCTTCTGCGCCCTGCTTTCCCACATACCAAGCAAAGCCCGTTGTGCTGCAGTTTTCCTGTTAACCTTCAGCAGCAGAAAACAAGCTAACACCCCCCCACCATCCAATTCTCTGGGATGAGTGCTTTATCCCTCCCCCCACCGCGTGGCTGGTATCAGGGAAGATCCCTGCAGGAACCAAACTAACACCCCCCCCAACCCGCCATGAATTCTCTGGGATGAGTGCTTTATCCCTCCCCCCACCGCGTGGCTGGTATCAGGGAAAATCCCTGCTAGCAAAACACGAAAAGCTCTGGGCCAATCCTCCCCCCCCCCCCTTTGCACTTGGCTAAATGCAGGGAAGGATTTCTTTTCAGCCACAGGCAAACAGCCCAGTAGGAACAGCCACCTCTGTCCCCTTAATTAAATTCCCGTATTTCAACCAGGTTACCCTAAGCGATATCACTCTCCTGAGGATTACACAGCAAGATAAAGAACAGATGTTGCTTGAATGCCAGCAAACACCGGGACCATACGCTGCCA
Source organism: Emys orbicularis (assembly GCF_028017835.1). Classification (NCBI taxonomy): domain Eukaryota; kingdom Metazoa; phylum Chordata; order Testudines; family Emydidae; genus Emys; species Emys orbicularis. The sequence goes on from NC_088684.1 coordinate 140,751,480, forward strand.
GGCTTTGTCATGCAATGATACCAGATTACTTGCTACTAGCATGGCGTGGTCAAGTGTCCTACCATGGAGGACGGAATAAGGCTGCACTGCCCAGAAACCTTGTGGCAAGGCTTTTGGAGTACCTCCAGGAGAGCTTCATGGAGATGTCCCTGGAGGATTTCCGCTCCATCCCCAGACACGTTAACAGACTTTTCCAGTAGCTGTACTGGCTGCGAATGCATCCCAAGTGCTCAGGGCAAATTAATCATTAAAAATGCTTGCTTTTAAACCATGTTTTATTTTTTAAAAGGTAAACTCACCTGAGGTCCCTTCCATGGGGTCATGGTCTTGGGTACTGGCTTGGGAGGGTACTTCAGTCAGGGTGAGAAACAGATCCTGGCTGTTGGGGAGAACGGAGAGCTGGGTGCTCTCTGCCAGCTCGTCGTCCTCCTCCTCCTCTTCCCCTTCCGCGGAATCATCAGGTGTACCTGATGAGATTATCCCCATCTCGGAATCCACAGTCAGAGGTGGGGTAGTGGTGGCGGCCCCCCCTAGAAATGCATTTAGCTCGGCGTAGAAGCGGCATGTCCGCGGCTCTGACCCGGAGCGACCGTTTGCCTCCTTTGCTTTTTGATAGGCTTGTCTGAGCTCCTTGACTTTCACGCGGCACTGATCTGAGTCCCTATTGTGGCCTCTCTCCATCATGCCCTTGGAAATTTTTTCAAAAGTTTTGGCATTTCGTCTTTTCGAACGAAGTTCTGCTAGCACTGAATCCTCTCCCCATATAGCGATCAAATCCAGTACCTCCTGTACGGTCCATGCTGGTGCTCTTTTTCGATTATCAGCCTGCATGGTTACCTGTGCTGATGAGCTCTCTGTGGTCACCTGTGCTCTCCACGCTGTGCAAACAGGAAATGAAATTCAAATGTTCCCGGGGCTTTTCCTGTCCACCTGGCCAGCGCATCCGAGTTCAGATTGCTGTCCAGAGCGGTCACAATGGTGCACTGTGGGATAGCTCCTGGAGGCCAATAACATCGAATTGCGGCCACACTAACCTTAATTCGGATTGACAAAACCGATTTAGACGCTACTCCTCTCGTCGAGGAGGAGTACAGAAATCGAATTAAAGGGCTCTTTAATTCGAATTAAATGGCTTCGTTGTGTGGACGGGTCCAGCGTTAATTCGATTTAAAGCAGCTAAATCCGAATTAAAGTCGTAGTGTAGACCAGGCCCAAATAATAAACAGTAACAATCACTGGTTACAAGTATCAGAGGGGTAGCCGTGTTAGGCTGGATCTGTAAAAAGCAACAGAGTCCTGTGGCACCTTTAAGACTAACAGATGTATTGGAGCATAAGCTTTCGTGGGTGAATACCCACTTCATCAGACGCATGGTTAGTTTTTAAAATCCTTGTCTTAGCCTTCATGCAGTCCCCATTCGGTCTGTGCTCCAATTGTCTCTACAGAGTTAGCTTCTAGCCCAAAGCTGGCCTGCTTCTGCACTGCATGGTTATATGACAGTAGTTCTACCTTTTTTTGGTGGCTCTGCTTGGGTCATTTTGCTCCTTTATGTTCCATCAAAACATCCATTCTGAGCTTCCTGTGAAATCCAGCGTGTGTCTGGAATTTTTTTCACCCTAAGGTTACAGATTGAAAAGAGGGCTGGCTCTGTGGAAGGCAATTGGCAGAAGCTCGCCAAGGTCAGAAGCAGAAAGGAATGGTCTTCAAGTGAGGATCAGTTGGTTTTACAGGCTGTAAATATTCTTTGAGCCAGAGAAGTGCGAATTAAAGGTTATGAGTAGATTGCATGAGTTTAAGTGCTGGTGGAAGGTTCCTTATTGCATGAGGGCCTCTATGCAGAGAATAGATTTGCGTGAGCTGCAGCAAGAAAGCTTCCCATACACACACTGCCCTGGAAATGTACCCCTCAGTTAAACGGTTGGTTAGTGTCCATATACCCATTGCACCTTGTCTTCTCTACTGAGACTGCCAACAAGGACATTGTGAACTATTGCACTGATTCCTGTTTAGATTTGTAAGCTCGTAAGGTCAGGAAATCTGTATTATTATATGTGGATAACGCATCTAGCACAATGGGGCCTTTAGGCAGGACTGTATTAAGAGAGAGTTCCTGACCTTAAAGAGCTTATGATCTATTCTAAATCAATGAAATGGAGGCTCAGAGAGGTGAAGTGACTTTCCCAGGGACTCACAGCTGGTCCGTGACAGAGCCAGGCATAGAATTCAAGTCTTTTGTCTCCCATCTAATGCCCTGACTACCTGATTACTCTACCATCAACGGTTCTTCTATGTATCTTGTGAACTGAGACAGGTCCAAGCCACAAAGTCCAAAGATTGTTAATGTTTTGGCCCGTCTTTCCCTGCAGAGGAATACAGCCCATTTTTCTGCAGCCTGCAAAGAGGAGCAGCATCGTTTCAAATGCATCCTGCACAGACAAACTGAATAGCAGATGAAAGGCATTTTTGTTTTGTTTCCCAATGCAGTTTTCCAGGAAGGAGTCAGATGGCTGGAGTTATGCAAACCAAAAGGATCTTCTTTTGTTGGGGGGGAGTTAAAGTTACTCATTTCTGTGGTGAAACAAAAACATTCTCCAAACAAAACAATCCCTCCCCATAGCTAAACCTGCCAGCTATGAGCTAGGGTAGGCCCTGGGGACTAGAAGACCGATAAACTTTCTAGAGGAGAGTAGATTTAATTTCGGGAGAAGAAATGGAGTGGGGAGGAGAGGAGAGAAACAAAATGCTTGTGAAATATTCTCAGCAAAAGGTCTTGCAAAACGAAAGCAGCTTTTAGTGCTTTAAATGCTGGAGAGTGCATGTTCTTTGCCTTTTACCTTGATGTTTTAGAAGAAGAAAATGGCCCATCTGACTGACATGAGACCTCATTCTGCTGTCACATGCATTGATATGATTCATTAACTTCCCTAGAGTTACTCCTGATTTACACTGGTATAAGTGAGAATAGAATCAGGCTCCTCAGGGTGTTTATGGTCCCAGGGCCTGATTCTCCTCTGTCTTGCACCTTGTGGGTCCCGGTTACGCCTGTGTGAGGTGGATGCGAAAGGTCACCTATAGATTGTATACCGCCTGCAGTCCAACTCTGATCTCCACTTGGCTTACACATGGCTTAAAGGGTCTGTAGCTAGTGTTGGGAAATCCTCTGATGCTGTAAAGCCAGCCTCTTTGCCAACCTCCTTCCAACCCACCCCCACATTCTCCCAAAGCAAGAAGGTTGTCAGTGTATCTCCCTATACCCTGGCAATCCCCTTGGGGCTATGGGCAGAGTAAGCGTGGCACCAAATTAGCACCTGGTGGGCACAGGTTCAGGGGAGAGTAACAGTGGCTTAAAACCAACTCTCATCCGCTGAGCTGTGTGCACAAAATCCAGATGCCAAGACCTGACCCATCACTGAAAATAATGGAGCTCATCGAAATTTTTCTTTCACAACTTATTTTTGACAAAAATGGAAATGTGTGGGAAATGTCCAATTTTGGCAACATTTTTGAGTTTTTTGGTCAAAAAACCTCCCCAAAACCTCTAAAACTTTTTGTTGTTGTTGCAGAAAGCCTCCCAACCCCTCTCCCTGCTTTTTTAAATGAAAACATGAAAACTTCTTAAGAAAAATTTCGTGAAAACTAACTTTTTTCGTCATTATTGTTGAAAATTTCCATGGGAATAAAAATAAACATTTCCCAACCGGCTTTGGAAAATCCTCTTTCAAAATGCTGCCATATCAGGAAAACACATGAGGGTGTCATATGCACTGGGAGGGTACCCATGGAACAATACTGCAAAATAATATATATTTATCTTCAATAAGAAAAGCTGCCATAGAAATGTCAGGGAGAGAATTTTCTTCTGCTATTATTTGCTTCCAGCCCCTAGAGGGTTTTATGTTGCTAGCTGCAGGGCCATAAAAACCCCGTGATCAGTATCTGCCTCACCCCCTCAGAACTTCATGGGGTTGCAGCAAAATATGCTGTACTGCCTCATTTCCCAGTGAGCCCTGCTGAGCTAACCACTGAGGAGAGAGCCTTGGTTTCACAGAGGGCTCTGCTGTTGCTGTGGGTTGGCCTGCACTGGGGGAAACAGTTGCAGTGTGACCAATGAAAGTTTAAATGAGGTCAGAAGCTGCTGAAGAAAGTCTCTCCTGGACGTTCGCAGCACTCTGTTCAGCTTCAAAGTTTGCCTCTTTCTGATGCTCTTTGGGGCAGGGACCATCTTTTGGTTCTGTGTTTTGTACAGCACCTAGAATGATGAGCGAAAAGAGCAGGGGGTCCTAGTCCATGACTAGGGTTCCTAGGAGCTCTGGTCATACAACTAACAAATACTGATAGACAATTCGGAATTCCAACTTGCTCAAGATTCCCTAAAAACAGAGGGCCAGATTTGCAAAAGAGCTCAACTCCTGTTTAGGATCCTACCTTTTTTTTTTTTTTTTTTTTTTTTAGGGATGTTCCATACCTACCAGCTGCTGTTGCTCTTAGCGAGAGGTGATGTGGCCTAGAGGATAAAGCACTAGACTGGGACTCAGGAGCCCTGGATTCAGTTCCCAGCCCTGCTGGGTGACCTTGGATAAGTCTCTGGCCTGCTCGGTGCCTCAGTTTTCCCATCTGTAAGATGGGGATAATTATACTGACCTCCTTTGTAGTATGCATTGAGATCTACTGATGAAAAGTGCTAGGTATTATTAATAGTTGTTGGATGCTGGCCATTTCTTAAAATTTGACCCCCGGGTGTTGGCCAGTTTGTTGTAAATTTTGAGTGACCAATTGCCATGATTGAGAAGCAACCAGCTATATAAAGAGGGAGAGAGAGAGAGAGAGAGATTCTCTCTTTTGCTGAGATCCACCCCTTCCCTTTCTCATCATGTCCCCTCTATGCCAGGATAGGGGAGTTGGCATAGGAACTGTCTTTGTCAATTTATATGAGTTGGGAGCTTCCCTGCACTGGGGGATTCTCAGCTAGCCATTTAGGGCCAGATTCTATCAGGCAGGGCAAAGTGGCCAGAACAGGGGGAGAGAATCTAGCCCATATTGTCCAGTCCTGGGCTGTGAAGACAATTTTTGTGTTCTAGCAATGAGAGTAGCATTCAGTCATGTAGGGTTCAGGCTATAGTGTCAGGTTGAATGAAATTTCCCATGAAACGGAAATTTCCTTTTTTGGCCACTTCTAGTTATAAGCAACCTATTGTGATGCTGGGAATCACTCAATATAGCATTAATGAACCCTTTATAAGCTATGTAAAAGGATACCTTTAGTACAGAGCACTTCTGTTTTGCTTTCTACTTGAGGATCTCAAAGCACTTTACTAACCTGAATCAAGTCCCCAATAAAGATAAAGATAATTATCACTATACAGCTAGGGAAACTGAGGCACAGAGCATTTATATAATTTGCCCAAGGTCAGACAGGTCCCAAACCAGAAAAATGTTTAAGCATGTGGGTAACTTTATGCATGTAAGCTGTTCCATTGATCTCAATGGAACTATTCATGTGCTTGAAGTTATTCATCTGCATAGCTGCTTTGCTAAGATATGGGTCGCAGTTACTTATTGGCAGAATCAGGAACTACCAGATCTGGTAGAAGCCAGATCTCCCTACTTCCAGTGGTAGGCTTTAATGGTTATACTAGAGATATTACAGTGATGAGCATGTTATGAATGCCTAGACAGATGCGTGCACACGCTGACTGTTTTTTCTCTTGAGCCAGGAAATCAGTTCAGGTGAAATAGATTACCTGAACCTCATTCAAACCTTAGAATCATAGCATCATAGAATATTCGGGTTGGAAGAGACCTCAGGAGGTCATCTAATCCAATCCCCTGCTCAAATCCTTAATCCTTTCTGAGGGTTGAAAAGTCAAAAATTTAGATTACCATTTCCAAAGAGTTCTAAGGGAGTTAGGCGTGTCGATGGGAGTTGGATGCCTAATTCCCATAAGGCTCCTTTGAAAATCCCAATCTAAATTCCCTTACAACCTCTACCCATCCTGATTTCATCAGGGATTGGAAGCAGAACCAGCACATTAATTCATAAAAAGCTACTCTTGCAGTATTTCCGGTCTAGCTAAAACCAAGGAAGCACCTGGAATCTCAAGGTTTTGAGCCTACTTTTGGTGAGATTTTCTGAACCAAAGAGCTTGGCATAATCACCTCTGAACATTTTGAGGTTTGCACGTCTCTAATTATGGGGCAGTTCAGAAGCCTACAATCCTTGATGGACAGCAACCTCTACAGCTTGAGAATAACAAATTTTTCAGCAAATCATAAAATAAAAAAAAAATTGTTTTGAACAAAATGTTTTGTTTGATCCAAAATGAAACGTTTCATTTCTAGTTTGAGCATTTTTAACACATTCACATTCTTTTTTAATACAATTGAAGGGAATTTTGAAAGAAAAAGTCATTTCAAACAGAGAAAAATTGAAAAATTTTGTTTTGAAAATGTCAACTTTTTCTGAATTTATTTGGTTTGTTTGTCAAAATGAACAGTTCAGGAAAACTGACACAAATTGGTGAAATGTGTGTTTTGGCAAATCTGCATTTTTTGTTGAAAATTTCACCCGGTTCTAGTAACTGCATAGTGCAATAGCAGAGAGAGCACTATATTAAACGCACCTAGGCATGCATGCATGGGGCTCCTCTTAATTAACTGAGCCTCACAACACCCCAGAGGCAGGTAAGTAGTATTATCCCTATTACACAGGTGGGTAAACTGAAGCACAGAGAGGTAAAATGGATTTGGTTAAGGTCATCACACCGAGTCAGCGGGGAGCCAGAGATAGAATCCAGGAGTTTTCAATGCAGTCTGACCACTAGATTTCCACCCCCACTCCATGTGTTTATATCTAGGTTTGGCAAAATTCAATTTTTTAAAAAATAATTTTGAGAGACATCTATTTTTAATCTTCCTTTTATTTGTATCTATTTAAATTTTCACAGTTGCACAAGACTATGGACTTTAAGCAATATTTTCCCTATTTTCATCAACTTAAATTTTCACAGTGGAAAATTAATGGGGTTGTCGCCTGGGGGAGGGTCAACCAATAATTATTTAATGACAGTTTGATGCTGATATTAAAAAAAATTAAGGTTTGATAACCATTAAAACACAAATTGTCAACATTGCATGTCAAACTATACAAAATAAATATCTTTACATTAAACTCTAAGTTCTCAAGCACCATATTTCTCACTTTGTTTAACTCTACATTTAAGCTATTATCAGTGGAAATATTTCCTCATCAGTTTGTATGTGTACAGCGAAACAGACATTTACTGATGTTTACAGATTAAAAATCTAATCCTTCAAAGCCTATTTATATGCCATGAGAGAGAATTAAGATGTTGTAAATTTTATGGTAATCCTAATTTATAAATGGTGCGTTACCAATCTCCTCACACATCAGACCACTTTCTCTCTTTCTTTCTCCAGATGAGAAACCTTTCGTGGTAGAAGATACCTATTTGCTCTGCCCAGCACCTGTATTACGAGAAGTTGGCATGTAAGTTCTTAGAGATATCCACCAGCATTTGAAATTGACTGATCCCATTTATTGCCTGAGGAAGAATAATTGATTTGCCTGCTTTTAACTAACATACATCCCTGTATTCACTATTAAACTGGGCCACAGTTACTTCCTATCCCACAAATTCCACACAGGAAAACTGAACCACAGTCTGTTGGTCATGTATGGACATGGCAGGACTGACTAGATCTTATCTTAATTGTAAACCAGTAGCCTTAGGGCACGTCTTCACTACCCGCCGGATCGGCGGGTAGCAATCGATCTATTGGGGATCGACTTATTGTGTCTAGTGAAGACGCGATAAAATCGATCCCCGATGGCTCTGCCGTCGACTCCGGAAATCCACCGCGGCAAGAGGCGGAAGCGGAGTCGACGGCGGCGCGGCAGCGGTCGACTCGCCGCCGTCCTCACAGCCAGGTAAGTCGACCTAAAATACGCAACTTCAGCTACGCTATTCACGTAGCTGAAGTTGCGTATCTTAGGTCAAACCCCCCCCCCCATAGTGTAGACCTAGCCTCAAAAGCTCTCTCTGAAATTATTTCAATAGTGTAACGCTACACAGTGGGGTATTGAGCCTCCAGTGCTCCTGTGACTCAAGATATGATCCAAACAATGGGATTTTGTGAAAATCTGCTGATCTTTGGGAGTTGGGAGACAGTTAAAAAGGGGGAGAACTGGTCATAAGACAGAAGTGGCCCAGTCCTGCTTCCCTTTCTCACTTAGAAATCCAGATCCAGAGCCATTCAAGTCAACTGATTTGAATGGGCATTGACTCAGTTACCGTTGACTTATGTGAAGAAGGATGGCATGATTGGCTCAAAGCATGGAAGACAATGCTGAATTAGTTTGTCTCTGACTGCCCATACTGCACAGCTCTAGAAGTTCTGCAGTGCATCATCATTCCTGGGTTTTAAGAGACCACTTTGTTATTGGACAGCAGTCACTGCATCTGCTCAGTTCTTCCGCACAGTGTTATACTAAATGTTATACTACTGTGAAGCATTGCAGCTGGAGCTGCGAGAAATCAGTCATCACCTGCAGACTCTGTGAATCTGGCCTGTTAATAGGTTTAAGAGCTCATACCATTTTTTTTTTTTTAAAATGTGTGTTGCTTGTTTGTGTCCCATTGCCTCTTCCCACTGCCTCTCCTATAGTAACATCACCATAACGATAAGGCAGGCAGGTGCATTCCTAACTTTCCACTGTATCCAAAGATTTTGTACTGCTGTCCATCACCAAGGTATCTCCTCTCTTTTCACATGCATTGGATTGGCAATAGCAAGGTCCCTAATAGAGTTCATGGAGTCATTCCTTCCTCTTCCTTTTGGGTTATAGGAATTCTGCTTGAGGAAGGCATTTCTGTTTTTCATTTTGTGTGGGAAGCAAGCAGAGTGGGGCTGATGATGTAAATGTCATTCTGGTTATGGTGGAAATGCGATATGGTAGTAAGAGAGAGTTTTTTGCAACTTTCCCTAAAGACAGGCAAATTCTAGATTAGTCTAATCTCCTCTGGAAATTCATTCCATAGCAGGAACCCTTCACTAGAGAATGCTTTGTCCCCAGCTCTCATGTCCCTTGTTCTGGGCTTTGCGCTCGGTACTCCGCAGTTCTTGACATATTTGTGACGTCCTCTCATCTGATGAACTGAGAGGGTCAAGTGCTTTTTTTATTCCCAATTGGAATAGAAAGTACAGAGCTCGAGGAAGATGATGTAATTTTTAATCCCGTGTCAATTAGTAGAGGGAAAACAGTTCTTTATATGGGAGTGGGGAATACCCTGTTGTTATGCTGGAGAGGTAGTTTGTATGTATGTTCTGACCCTAATAAACAAAACAGACAATTGTTAACCAAAGGTACAGACATTTAATGACTAGTGAGATTAAGGAGCACAAGGCAGACTTGTCAGTAGCAGGTAGGATCTAGCAAACCTGGAAGCAGATAGTAGAGATACCAGATAATACAGCCAGTTAAGGAAAATATAGAGCAGCTCTAAATTGTGCTAAGGCTAGGTTGGGCCTAGGACTAAGGGAATGAAGAGGTGATACTTTGCTCCCTTCTTTTCTCAGTGGTGTCAATTTTTTCTCCATATAATACATTGCACAGTTGGCTGAGTGCATTACAATATGGCGGTATGGGGCAGTGAGGATGGGGGGAATTAGCCTATGTTTGAAACCTCAGGTACTGGCCAGAGCCTGATATCAGGATCCCAGATTCAAGGGGGGCACGTGTCTGATGCAGCATGGCAGATGGCTGTCCTGTTTTTGTTTTTTTTGCAGGGAGGCAGCTCTTCAGGTCAGCATGAATGACGGCCTCAGTTTCATCTCAAGCTCTGTCATCATCTCCAGCACACACTGTGTAAGTTTCAACTTTTGTGCATAAAATTTTTCAGTAGCAAAAGGGTTCTAAACCACATATAAGCTGTGCTAGTACTGGTGCTTGAGGCTTGGGTGAGTGGTATGCTAAGGAGGCACCTCTCTGCCTTAGTGGTGAGCTCTTATGCATGGCCCTCATGCACTACCATTCCCCATGTGGTGTGCATCTTAATGTGGGTTTGGAGCAAGCAGCTCGTGCTCTATCTGAGATAGAGCATGTATGGGAGACGAGGAAGTGGTTTTGTGATATAGCAGAGGTGTCAGGGCCTGGTTCTCCACTGCTTTGCTCCTTGCACGGTGAGTGCAAATTGCACCAGCTAATCAGACATGTCCACTCACACCGGTGGTAGCTGTTTAAACCCACTTTGCATAGATGTAAATGATGGCACAAGTCGCAAGGCAGTGACAATCAGACCCTTTGTCTATAAATCGATATCCCCCCAGAAGTTTGGGGAGCTCTGCACAAGTGCAGAGCCGGCACTGACCCCACATCCTCCTTTGCTAGCAATGCTTGAGTCACTTGTTCTCATAAGCCTCTTGCAGCAGCCGGAGCAAAGGAAAGCAACTTCTTACAGTTAATAACACCGTTGTCTTGAAGGGGGTTTTAATTCTGCTAAAGTGAGACCATTGGGAAGGGAGGCCTCACGGTAGTAAGGATAAAGGAGATTTGGGAGGAATTTACTTTGTGCTCATGAAAACAGAAAATATTGGGAATCTCATGAGAAGGTGGGAGTTCTGACTGAATAGAATGTGTAGGATTGGGACCCATGTACATAGCATGTGAGATTCATAAGTTTGGTCAAGCCTTTTGACTGACCTGTGTGGGCTTAAGCTAGTGAAAAGGGGGTTCTGTTATATACTGTTGCTTTGAAATAAGCTGTTTTATTAAGGTAAGGTCACAGTTATAGGGCACAACCCTACCAGGTGCTGAGTGCCTCCTGTGTGATTCTAAGCACCTTAGGTTACCATTGAAACCTGTGGGAGTTGAGACCCTTAGCACTAGCAAAAGATATTCAGAATCTTTTGGGGTCTGGCCCTGGATCTCTAAGCATCACTAATCGACACCCATATTGATGCCATTTAAAACTTCGTTCTTCATGCAATGATGTGTTTACATCTGGCTTTCTTCACTTCATCGCTGTTCAGAGAGACCAGCATAAAGCCTATGCCCTGCTCTTACGCCTTGTGCTGGCCCTCTGCACTGTCATAAATTTCATATGAAGGACCAATTCCTGCAGTCAATATTCAGCCAAAATTTCCCGGGGAGTCTTGGCTGAGAAAGGACTGCAGGATTTGACTTGAAGACTTTTATGGCAGGTCTCTTTGCCTGCCCCCTTCAAATCTGCCAAACAAAATTGCAACATGTTTCTATGTGGAGCTAATGAAAGGCCAAGTTATGTAATATCCACATACCAAGACTATTCAGCTGTGATCCATGAACACTGATGCACAGGCTTAGGGGGAAAATATTTCCTGTACCATTTCACCTGTCGCAACAACGACAAGATTGTCTAGAGACACCAGCATTGTCTACACGATTAACACATCAGTTTTCAGAGCTGAGATGAAGGCTTATTTCTCTGCAATTGACAAGGGCATCTTTATGCCTTGAGAGAGGGGCTTTTATTTCAGCTGGATTTGATATTTCAATTCAAGTTCTCTTTGCTGCCATGGTGAAAGTAAGTGTGTGTGTGTGTGTGTGTGTGTGTGTGTGTGTGTGTGTGTGTGTGAGAGAAAACGATGTACAATTTTTCTGCTTTGCCTTTTGAAGCAAGATATGGATATGATCAACACAGACAGCAAAATGCAGCTGTTTGACATCTGCAACATGGGGCAGATACTCAGTTGGTATAAATTGTCTTAGCTCCAACAGCACTGTGACAATTTACACCAAAGGAATATTGGCCCCATTGACTTCAATGGAGCAGCTCACATATGAATTGTGAGAGCAGAACTTGATTATTTCATTCATTTCCAAGAAGGGGATGGACACTAAAAAAAAATTAATGGAGATATCCTATCTCCTAGAACTGGAAGGGACCTTGAAAGGTCATTGAGTCCAGCCCCCTGCCTTCACTAGCAAAACCAAGTACTGATTTTGCCCTAGATGCCAAAGTGGCCCCCTCAAGGATTGAACTCACAATCCTGGGTTTAGCAGGCCAATGCTCAAACCACTGAGCTATCCCTTCCCCCCCATAACTGTTCTCGCTTGCAACATTTAGGATAAAAGCAATGAGCTCTTCCTTTAGTGCAGTCCCTGTCGGATGATGCTTCATGCAAGAAGCATGAGAACATTTAAAACACAAGATTTGTAGGATTCAACATTCTAATTAAAAAAAAATTCTTCCTTTGAATTTCTGGTTTTCCATATGTTCTGTATCGGGAGGCTACTCAGCCAACACATTCAGAGTAAGGTAAAAATCAGCAGATTCGGTATGTCTAGATATCAAGAGGTAAACACAAATTATTTAAATCTGCTTGTTCATTCTATAAATGTGTGTATAGTGGTATAGATTTCAGAGACTCGTAGATGGAGAGACAGATATGGCACTGCACAAGTGTATAGTACAGTATATTTTTGTATCTCTGCCTGTTCTAAGTGACCCAAATTTGATCCTAAGTATGGAGCTTTCATCACTTAATTGGGACATAGTTGGATAGAACTCACTGTAGCAACCTTTTCACTGATACTTCCCCTAATATTTTTGTGGGAATTATTTCCAGGCAATAGGCTGCATAATGGTGATCATTTCACCTACACTGGGTGCATAGAAAATTTCCTCCAATTTGAAAGCTTTTGTTGGTTCTGGCAGTATTCCCGGTGACAGCCACCTTTTCAAAAATACCTGCTAATCTTCAGTACCTCTGAGTTTGAGTATCCAACCTGTGAAACCATAAGCCTGTTTTCCAAAAATGCTGAGCAACCCCAACTCCCAATTCAGATCAATTCCAGCATCTCTGAAAATGTAGTTTGCATGTGGTGTGTCAAGCATAGCGTTCAAACTCAGTGACCTGCTTTGAAAATTTGGTTGTAAATGTCTCTTAAATTGTTTGGAAAGTTTCTTTTGGAGAAGATAGGGTGACGAGACAGCAAGTGTGAAAAATCGGGATGGGGTGGGGGGTAATAGGAGCCTATATAAGAAAAAGCCCTAAATATCAGGACTGTCCCTATAAAATCGGGACATCTGGTCACTCTAGGAGAAGAGAGGGGTTTATTTATTGTCTGTGTTTAAATAGCACCCGCTGTAGACATAGTAACCGGGATCATTTCTCAGATTCTGATCTCTTTAAAGAAAGCTAAAACAAGGGCTCCAATCTTGCAAATGCTTACATACGTGCATAACTTCAGGCAATTGATGAATATGCCTTGAAGCGACTGGCTTCAAGCTTGAAAGATGAGCACATGTGTGTTTGCAGAATCACGCCAAAGCCAGTAAATTTGGAAAGCTGCAGCAGGAGGTGACAGCACAGTGCAGAGAGAGCTTCTTTCCTCACTTTGCAAACAAACCTTGGAGGGGAGGGAAGGGAATAGGTCGTTTGTAAAGACTGAAGTAAATCTTTCCTCCATGGCATGTCAGTGAAGCTCTTTGCAGACGGCATGCAAAAACTGCCCTAGATCTGGAACGATGTCCTGAACGTACCACAAATTCTTCCCGTCTGTGCATCTACCACCCGGATCACAACAACAGCTCAGTGTTTGGCACTTGTGCAAACGCTTTAACTCTCAGAACCATTGCTCACCAGAAGCTGCGGTTTATTGGGCAAATGAGTCAGCAAATAGAGGTTTCATTCAGAAAGTGATGCCCACACCAGTGTTTCCATATTTCTTGAGGTTTGGGGACTGGCCTCCTACTCAGAAGATGAAAGTGGGTGGCACCATGCTATGTGAAACCTCTGAGGAGCCAGAATGTATGTATGCTTCTTTAAAATATATGTGTTTGCCCAAGTCTGGAGAATCAGCAACTGGAGTGTGGTGCACCTGTCTCATTTCCCAGTCCAGTGTGACTGGTGAGCTGCAAAGTTTGAAATTCTATCAATAGCTCAAGAAATCATAGTAACAATCCTTCCGGCTGGAGACGGGTTCTAGCCAGAAGTTCAGATCCAGATTTCAAGCAGTCTGAAGGTCAGGAGTGTTTGGATGCAGGGAGCTTTGTTCTGTTCTGAAGACTGGGACTGTTTGTAAACATGGAGTTGGGTTCAGATTTTCCTCCACCCACCTGAGTCCCATATTTGAGGCTGTATAGATGCAGGCCCAGCATTAATTACTGAAAAATAAAGATCCAGTCAGTCACACTAGAAGCATTATCTAGGGTTTCACAGATGTCTACACTGTAGCTGGGAGAGAGCTGTGGGTAGACACTGGCTTTAGTTTAGCTTGACCTAGTGTGCTAAAAATAGCCGTGTGGACATTGTGGCTCTGGTGGAGGCTTGGGCTAGCTACCGAATCCAAGCCTACCCAGCCTCATGGGTTTGAACTCAGGTAGCTAGCCTGAGGCTCTTCTGGAGCCTCAAATGTCCACACTGCTATTTTTAGTGCATCACCTCCCTTGATGCTAGCATGTGTCTGTCTCCCCAGGCTGGGAGGCTCTGTGCCAGCTGCAGTGTAAGCATACCCCCAGAAAACAATTAGCATTAGCTCTCTTTCTAGCAAGCATTTGTCCAAAGAACTGGCCAACATCCAACTCCCATTAAAGCCAATGGAAAGACTCACCATTGGATCAGGCTCACAGGGACGAGAGGGGAAGAGCTTATGATGAAAGATTGGAATAACATATTATAACATGGCAAAATGACCTCTGAGCAGGGGGACGCAACTGCCAGTTTGTAAAGGCCGTAAACATCAGAGAGGGGAGTGAATATCTGAGGCTGTTGCCCGTGGGTATAAACTTTCAAAAGGAATGTTTATATTCAGAAACCTTCCTATCAGTGACAGGTTTCAGTGGTAGCTGTGTTAGTCTGTATCAGCAAAAAAACCAAAAAAAACCCGAGGAGTCCTTGTGGCACCTTAGAGACTAACAAATTTATTTGGGCATAAGCTTTCGTGGGCTAGAACCCACTTCATCAGATGTATATGTGTATCATGATATCAGTGAGATTATTAGCTGTGGAGTAGTCTCCCAAAGGAGGTGGTTCGGACATTTTAAATGTAGATGTCAGAAAACCCTGGAAAATAGCTTGTTAAGGAACAAACCTGCAAATAAAGGGACTGAATACTGTAATGGGCTTTACCACTTCTTTCTTACACGATTCTACAACATAGCAACACATTCTTACAACACATTCTCATGGCTTGGAGATCTTCAAGATAGACTCTGTCATTTCCCCCATAACTCTCGGAAGAAGGATGTTTCATACAAAACTATCTAAAGTCCATCAATGGATGGAAAGGAATTTATATAAAACTCAGAGCTGATCTAATCCTTTTGAGAAATTAGACATTTTGATTTTAAAAAAGAAATATTTTTTCTTCTGAAATTTCTTTTCCATTGTTTGACCAGCAATCTCTCTCTCTCTCTCTCTTTCCCGGGGGGAGATTTTCAAAGACATCAAGGGAAGTTATGGGTCCAACTTCATGGGAGTTCCCCGCAATAAGTTACAGAGGTCTGAAAGGAACATGCTTTGATTTAAACCTGCAATTGGCATTTGGATGATTCCCTAATTATCTTTCAACAAGACGTTCCCTTTCTCTCTCCCGTGGAGTTCTGTGCTGTTTGAACAAAATTGCCTGGCACATCTCACTCTATTTGAACTGTATCCAGTCCTATGGTGCCAATTTAAACTATCTCCCCATTGGGCAATGTCAGTCAGACACAACCCACTAATATGGGATTTTCAAAGGGAGCTATGGGAGTTAGGCACCCAAGTCCCATCGGCTTTGAATGGGAAGTGAGTGCCTAAGTCCCATAGGCTCTTTAGAAAATGCCAATCGATGGGCCCGATCCTCAGTTATGCTAATGTCCCTTTATACCATTTTAAGACCCTCTATGCTGCCACAGTGGTATAAAGAGGTATTATCAGGCCAGATTTCCCTGGGTGCTTCTAGAGCCCAACATTAAATGTGCTACTGTAACTGCTCTGTGTTACATTGTTTCTTACGGGACTCATTCATCAAAGATACATTTCTTTTGTTGGAATATACACCGCTAACACTTTTGTCAAAACCCATCATCCAGAGCATTAGCTCTGAATCTTTCAGAGAATCCAACCCATGACACCCAAGGATTAACTGTTCTTAACATTTCATTGGTAATGCTACAACCCTTCTCAAAGAAGAGAAATGAACAGCTATTAAGAGGAGAACTGATACTCACGTAAACCTGCACTCTTAGCAACCAATTACCTAAAATATACAAGGCATCATAAAATCTCCCCAACTCCTAAATCATTGATGCATTGATTAATGCCATCATCCGATCACTAACTGAATCTGTCGGCACCATCACTCCTGCCTGACAAAGTTTTATAACACCCCATTGCCTGAAATCCTCGGCCAGGCTCTCAGCTGGAGAAAACTGGTGCAGTTTCACTGATGTCAGTGGAACTAAGCTAATTTAACAGTTTAGGGTCTGCCTCCTGTGTCCAGCATCTAAAGACTCATAGAGAAGAGAGAGAGACAAATCTATCTATCTATCTCCCAGCCCTGCAATCTCTCTAGATATGTAACATTTTATCAAACAATGAGAATACTAGATCCAGGCTAAAGTTTTCAAAAGCATTTAATGTCTAGGAGCCTAAGTCCCATTTTCAGCAGGGATTTGGGGCCAGATTTTCAAAGGTATTTTAACTCCTAAAGATGCTGATAGACTCCTAACTGCCACTGATTCCATTGGGAGTTAGGAGTCTAACTTGTGTCGGCATTTTTGAAAATCTTACTCAGCGCCTTTCCCCATTTTTAAGCACCGAAAATCTGGCCCTTAGCCACTTAGGATTTAGATTCTCAAATATATTAGGGCACCTTACTCCTATTGATTTCAGCAGGAGATGATTTAAACGGGAGTTAGGCACCTAAATGACCAGATCACTTTGGAAGTGACTCCTAAAGCAGTGGGTCTCAAACTTTTTTACTGGCGACCCCTTTCACACAGCAAGCCTCTGAGTGCGACCCCCCCCCAATAAATTAAATAAACTTTTTAATATATTTAATGCCATTATAAATGCCGGAGGCAAGCGGGGTTTGGGGTGGAGGTTGACAGCTCGCGACCCCCCTTGTAATAACCTCGCGACCCCCTGAGGGGTCCTGACCCCCAGTTTGAGAACCCCTGTCCTAAAGCTATGTCTGTGGGTGTGACTCCCCTGCTAGTGTACACATACTCGCTCTAGCTCTTATCAAGTTAGCACAAGCATAAATGGTCGTGTAGCCACAGTGGCACTAGCAGTGACCGTGCAGGCACGGCTGAGCCATGCTGAGTATATACCTACCGCTTTCAGGTGGGTTTGTACTTGGCACGGCTCAGTTGTGCCTCCACTACTACTACTAGTGCTACTGTGGCCACACGGCTGTTTACATTCATGACAACTGGATGAGAGCTAGTGTGAGCCTGTGTGCATGAGCAGGGGAATCACACTCCTAACTCACAGTGTAAACATAGCCCTAGTGAAATATATATGAGTGTATATGGAACATGTATGGAACATTTCACTGGACTGAGGTGCAATTCACTAGCTCTAATATTCTCTCTATTTGATAAAAACATTTGTTTTAAGTAACCAGGATGTTTCATCTGATGGCTTTAATCAAACACATGAACACCTCATTCCAAATTACTATTATTTAATATTTGTACGGCAGTAAAACCCAAATCAGGATGAGAAGTCCTCATTGTGCTAGGGGCTGTACAAAAGAAACAGTCCTTCCCCCAAAAGAGCTTGCAAAGTAAAGGCCAGATTGTGAATCCCTTACTCCCAACAATCAACAACTACTCACACCAGTAGTTCCATTAAAGTAACTTGTGGGATTAAGTAACTGCTCATCACTGTATGTGCTCAGGGTTGACAATCTGACCCTAATGAAAGACTAGATGCACTGAGTGGATATAACAGACAAACAGGGAAGAAGAAGGTAACTGCAATGAAACACATGAATTAACGACCTGTACAATTTGCAGGAATTGTGTTTCTAAATGTAAATAAACAAAAATATCAGCTGTATCCGTAAAACCTGTGGGCCCCTTGCCTAGCTATTATAACTGCATATGTTTAGGTTAATTTGCCTTGTTTTTGTTTGCATTGATTCTATTCTTTCACTCTTCAAGAAAAAAAATGTAACCAATGCTTCCTTTTGGATTTTATCTGCTCCTGTAAAGAAAACTGAAACCCTAACAAACTTAGCCTTAAAATACTTAATTCAAAAGAAAAAAACCCTCTTTTTTTAATATACTCAGACTCAGTTTTTGCAAGAGTGGAAAATTTTGACATTCCTAGGAAGGAGCCGTAAGTGATATTGAAAAACCCACGCCAAACCAATTTCCAGTGAGGTGCTGGCAGCACAGCCAAACCTCGGCAGCCCTCTGGGCAACATATTCAGCATAATTGCCTGGGAGCTCACAGAGATGCAGGGAGTTCTGTTTATTTGATTTGTTACATCATGTTAAAAAAATCATAGATTTGTAGATTTTTAAGGCCAGAAGGGACCATTCGATCATCTAGTCCATCCTCCTATATAACATAGAATATAGCATTTCACCTGGTTACTCCTCTGTGGATCCCAGTCACCTGTTTGACTAAAGCATATCTTCCAGAAAGGCATCCAGTCCTGATCTGAAGACATCAAAAGATGGAGCCTCCACCACTTCCCTTGGTTGGTTGTTCCAATGGATAATTATTGGCACTGTTACAAATTTGAGTCTTATTTTGAATTTGTCTGGCTTCAACTTCCAGCCATTGGATCTTGTTATATCTTTCTCCTGTTATGTTTGCACATCAAGGTGTTTACTGCCCATAATGTGTCATTAGAGTCCGATCTTGCTCCTGTTGAAGTCAATGGTAAAACTCCCATTGTGTTCCTTAGGAACAGGCACTTACAGCTGGATTTACCATTGCATATAGTCATTTGCACCAGTGCAAAAGGGGGATAAAATGCCACCATTCTGGTTTGATAGAGCTTTGCACTTGTGCATGCCAATGGTAAATTAGGCCCTTCATGAGGAAGTGTGATCCAGTGAGGCAGGGCCATCCCTAGAGCAGTGCAGGGCCCAGGACAACACCCTCCCCCTCCGGCCTATAGGGAATAGAGAGGCCCCTGCAGAAATCCCCAGGTTAGCGGGGAAAGGATGATTGATGTGCTATATGAATTTTATGTGGAAGAAACAAAGCTGAAGTCCTGAGTAAAAGAAACCTGAGCCAGACTCTGGGCACGGTGCCACTCCCTCCTAGCCCGGGGAGACAGGCTAGCAGTGTACGTGCTGTTTTGTGGTTCCAAATACAGTGATCATTGAAATAGAGGGCCAGATCCTTAGCTAGTGTAAATTGGTGCAGCTCCGCAGACTCCCTCTGAGGATAGGCAGAACTTTATATGAGCGCATAGAGTCTAACATAAGCCTTCCTTGCATTTCTCCACCTGCAGTGTGAAATCTGCTGCAACGTTTCAGGGAATAGAAAACGAGGAAAACATTTTGAAGACGAGGAGTAAAAAGTGTATGTGATGACTAGCTTGGTCCAATTCCAAGCCCTTTAGGAAGCCCAAAATAGATCTCATTTCCAGCATTGAGGGATGGTGCTTGTCAAATACCTGTCAGTCCCAGATCAGTCACAGCTATATATATATATATATATATATATATATATATATATATATATATATATATATATTTTTAATCATGACAACAGAGAGTTGTTATAGTATAGAGCTGAAACAACCTTCAAAGCTGCAGGCTATGTGTGCAATCTCTGCACATGCATGTGCAAACAGGCACAGTGGAAGCTTGACATAAGGACTGACGCCATTGATTCTGCCTCCCACAGTTCTAAAGAAATTGTACAAACTTACTCACTTGTTGGAGAGGGGATAATGTTGCAAAGTTTGAGGGATACTCAGGTCTGGGATTTAGGTCTAGGCCTGCCTCCCCAGTAATAATCAGTACTTATCTAAGCCTCAGCTTGGAAACTGCTAGGTCAACAGAAGAATTCTTCCGTCGACCTAGCTGCCACCTCTCGAGAGAATGGATTTACTACAGCAACAGAAAAAACCCTTCCGTAGAGGTAGGAAGGGTCTTCACTACAGCACCACATGTGGACCCTGCTACTGTGCACTAAACGTTCCCTACTATACAGAACATTCAGTGCACCCTAGCATGGTCCACATGGCCACAGAGCATATGGCAGGCTAGAGCACTGTAGATGCACACCCCGATTTACCATTCACGACGTCTCTGTGTAGTCAAGACCTTGCAGGACTGCACTTAAGCATGTGCTTAAGTCCATCTTTATACATTAAAGCAAAATCCCATTGGCCACAATGGGACTTAAAATATGCTTAAAGTTTAAGCATTTTAAGCACTCTTCCTGAATAGAAACGCTTTTCTGAATGAGGACCTAAGGCAGTGACAGAACCAAAAATGCGAGGACATAATTTTCAAAAGTGGCTAAATCCCATTTTCAAAAGTGACTAAAATGGGACAAAGGCTCCTAAGTCACTTACGAAATTTTACTCCCATGCTTTGCTTATAGTCCACTAGAACTCTCTGTCTCTCAGAAGAAATGATGATAATATATCCAGTTCTTAATATAGCATAGATAAGCATGGCTTACTGAGTAAAACATTTAAAAAATGGAAAAAAAAATGCATTTTTTCCAAAGAGAAGCATTTGCAGTCAAGGGTCTGTCAGTGTTTCCATAATAAAGTATGTTTTTGGAAAAATGTAATAACCTAGAAACAAAACAAAAAGACGTGATCTGGACTGTACAAAGTCTACATTAAAAAAAATAAAATTGGCTTAAATTGGCTATTTCCAAGCCTGAGATGTGAAATAATTTGCAGGAGGTCAGTGGTTTAAGATTTTATTTTTCCTTCTTACATCTTAATCACAGAATGGATTTTCAAAAGCAATTCTTACAGACAGAGAAGTTAGTTATATACATGAAGCCCCTTTAAATGCCTTGTGCTAGGTATCAGGTCGTCCAGAATTTGACTAGAGATGCACATATCCATTAGCAGAATAAACCAAGTTCCAAATGCATGACTGATGAGGGTGTGGGAGTGAGGAAGAACCCAGCTTGACTTTCAGATCTCATGGCAGGGATGACCCTTGGCTAAACAAAGGTTCAGTTGTCATTTGATCATATCCTTCTGGAGACAATAAGAGACATTTACCTAGAATTCCACAGGTCGCTTTTACAGAGTCGAGTCTCTCTTTAGCACAGAGAGAAATCAGATGTAAGGAAAAGCTGTAGGCCAAATTCTCTACTGGGGTAAAGCGGGAGCTGTGTTTGATGTGGAATTTCAGTACTTTCACTTCTGGACTGACACAAGAAGTGCAGCAGTGCATAACAACAAAGCAAAGGGAAGGTTTTAGCCCCAGTAGATGTTTTGGTTCAAGCTCTGAGTGAAGATTGATTCAGGCCTGTCTGTATTTTATCTGAACCATTGCTGACACTCTGAGCAGCACTCTTCATCTTACTCTATGTCAGCTCTGCTGGTGTCCCAGCAATATAGGGGCCCAAGCTACAAAGCTGAGATCTGAACTTCCACAAAGTTAGAAAGAGAGATTGTGTTCAGAGCTGATACATTATTTAAGTTTGGCCCTTAATAGAGTTAGGAGTGAGCTGTGAAATCTGGATCCAAACTTTCCCAAGGTTCAGAGCTCTTGGAATCTCTTTAGCTCTAATTCAGGATTACATAATTGTAATAAGTTAGAACTGGAGTTACATAAGGAGAGATTTCCCTCTAAATCTCATTACTGTGATTTTTAAATTAAATACCCCACCCCCTCAGTATTACTCTGTCACAGATTGTTTTTGTTGTGTCTAAATATCTTATTGCTGTTCCGATATTTGAGGGCTGAAGTCTATAACAGGAAACCTGGCTGGTCCATGCCACACACCTGCGAGATCATTAAACCTAAGAGCAGAATTCCATCTGCCAGCAATGGAAAATCAGCGTATCCTGCAGAGGGGCCAGGAATATCGTATCCAATGCTTGCCAGGTTATAAAGTGAGCCTGACCTAATTAATTAGCCAATACCTACCCTTAGTTGGTTAGAGAGAGAGCACGCTCTGGCAGATCGCAGGGTTGGGCTGAGCAGAGGGAAGTGATGGCAGAATCTGGCTGGGGAAAATGAGATGTTTCAAGAAGGCCTGTATTCTGTTCCTATTCCCGCATCCTCCAGGTGTGCCCGGAGCAGGACCAAAGAGCCAAATGCAGCTGGCAAAGTCCAGAGTCAGGGAAGGTCTAGGTCTGCTTGGTCCTGCTTCGGTGTAAGAGGATGGACTAGATGATGTCTCAGGGTCCCTTCCAGGCCTACGTTTCTGTGATTCTATAAAGCAAGGCCAGCCACCAACCTCTCCCTGTAGCTTCAGGGTATAGAGAGGTTTTTATCACTGGTGAGGTCAGCCCATATATCCATCTCAGCTCCTCTATCAAATGCAATACAAACCCAAGGGCATTTTCATAGATCATCAAACCAGGAGGGTCCTCTGTGATTATCTAGTCTTACCTCTTGTATAACACAGGCCATAGGATTTCCCTGAATTAATTCCTGTTTGAACTAGAGCAGAGCTTTCAGAAAAATGTCCCATCTTGATTCAAAAATTGCCAGTGATGGAGAATCCACCACAACCCTTGGCAAATTGTTCCAATGGTTAATTACCCTCACTGTTAAAAATGTACGCCTTATTCCCAGGCTGATTTTATTAAGTTATGGAACGCAGATGAAACCCTTCAGTTCCCAATGTGCTGTTACTGCAGTGCTCGGTCTTGCAATATTCGGGTACCCCCGTTCTACTATATGAGAGAGCACTGGGGCTGCTGGGGGTGGAGGGAGATTCTGTCTTTTTAAATATTAAGCTTGTACCCAATTTTCTCAGACCAAACCCATATTTCTTGTTTTCCTTTCAAGGCTCTGCTAGCTGCAAGCCAAAGCTGAGGATGGCTGTGTTTTGGCTGGTGATGACAAGCATTAGAAAGTTGGCTTTTTTTCAGTAACAAGGGGAAATTACTGCGTAAAGCCGGGGGAGGGGGGGGTGTTTGTGGACAAAGAGCTAAGTTTTGCCCCCACTTACTGTCATGCAACTCCATTCAAGTTGAGTAGCTGTGGTATGGGTTTAAGTGAAGGTGGCATTTGGCCATTGGCAGCTACCCCATCAGAAAAGGGAATGGCTGGCGTGAGTGCATTATTAAAGTCCCAGAGACAGTGGGCTGTTTATAAACTTAGTTGTGGGATAAGATGCCAGGATCTCCAGTATGACATGGCTCGGCTGGCTGGAAATATTTGATGCATTTGTTTGTCTTGGAGGTTTTTTTAAAGTTGCCTTTTCTAAACTTTTACCTTTTAAAAAAGGAAGCACTGTTTTTCTTTGACTTGAAAACTTCCTGTCCCCATGTAGAAAGCAGGGGAAAGAATCCTCCCCATCTCCACGAATGATTCTAAAACTGTGCATTACCTGAAGCAAAAAGAAACACAGGGACAAAGACGGCCAACATGTGTGAATTTAGTGTTAGGGAAAGGTGCCAAGTATACAGCCCTAAGACTTCAATCCTCTGTATAGACAAAGAACAGGGACAGAAGGAGCAGGGGTAAAGGGAAGGGATGACCCAGTGGTTCGAGCACTAGACTGGGACTCAGGAAATCTGGGCTCGATCCCAGCTGTGCCACAGGTCCCTGTGTGACCTTGGACCTTCATCTCTCTAGGCCTCAGTTCTCCATCTGGAAAATGAGGATAATTATTATTTGTAGCACCATAGTGCTAGGTACTGTACAAACACAGAACAAAAAGATGTTTTCTGCTCTAAAGAGCTTCCCATCTATGGCCTTCCTTTCTCCAGTCCTTTGCCTGTCTTGTCTATTTAGGATGTAAGTTCTTGGGGCAAGGACTATTTCTCACCATATGTTTGCGCAGCACTTGGTACAACGGGGCCTCCATCTCCGATAGGGTCTATAGGCACTTCTGTAGGACAAATAATATTTAATAATCAATATCCTCCACGCTGCCGCTGGAGCAGGGGATTGGACTAGATGACCTTCTGAGGTCTCTTCCAACTGTAATATTCTATGGTTCTATGAATGTGTCTCAACCCATTCCTGGTGGGATCGGGGGTAGGAAGAAACCTCCAGTTTTCTTCAGCATTTATTATGAATGTAATTATTATTTATGTGTACTGCAGTAGCACCTAGAAGCTTCCAGGCTTGGACCACAGCCCGGCATTGTACAAACGCAGAACAAAAAGACAGTCCCTGCCCCCAAAGAGCTTACAATCTAATAATTTGGGAGATAAGACTAGTTTTCTTACATACTAGAATTGTTCTTGGTCTCAGCGGGCTGCTGCCAGCCTGTTTTCCAGTGTCCTAGAAAGGTACATGTCTTCCAGGGTGGGCCTTTTTGTTTTTAGGAGATTCCTTTGTTTTCTGCTACCAAGGCCTTTGTGCTGAGAGAAGCCAAAGTATCCCCTGGCTCAATCAAGCCCTAAGTGATTTCAGTTTGGATTGAAGAGACAGCAGGACACAGTTAGGAATAATTTTTAAATATATAAATGGCTTGGAGTATTTGCATAGACCAAGAAAAACTGTGATTTTCTATTCTTATGACTATTACCAACTCCATCCCTGCTGTATTTAACACTGGGTTTATCCAGGGCCTTTTAACATGTCTGCCTAAGAAATATATTCTTTTATTTGAGATAGAAAATAAGGATCCATGTAGTCTCCAGACCCAGAAATCTGGAACTTGACAGCTGGTATTTATGCTACAGATATCATACTGCTCCACATTCTTCCCCCTTTAATCAGAGAGCCCAGAGGCTACATCTTGTGACCGATGGTAATTAATAGTGCAGTTTTCAAAAGTGGCCTAATTCTGCTCCTGTTGGAGTCAATGAGTGTTTGATCATTGACTTTAATGGGAGCAGAGTTAGGCATTGTTGAGCACTTTAAAAATCCTTCCTTGTGGCCCCGACGATGTCAGGTGAGCACCCTCAGCAAATTTCAGGATCAGGCCCTTTGATATGGATTGAAGCTCATTGCCAATTGCATGCACTTAGTTGTACTGTCCCCTGCAGTGTGACAGTGTCAATGGTACGAATATCATTTAGTGCTTCTTTAAGTTCCAGCAGCCCAGACGAACATGAATGCATGCAGGACATGTGCTGCAGCTGTTTGCACTAAGGTCTTTGGCAACTTTATACCTGCCTCACCTAAGGAGAAATGTAAAGCACTTCTTTGCAAAGGGACAGGATGGCTCAGAGAGTCAGTGAAGGAACAGGAGAACCTTTCAACACTAGGTTGAGCATTCAGATCTGCCCAAGGTCAGTAACATAAGAACGGCCATACTGGGTCAGACCAATGGTCCATCTAGTCCAGTACGCGGTCTTCTGACTGTGGCCAATGCCAGATGCTTCAGAGCATTGGCTTTCAACCTTTCCAGACTACAGTACCCCTCTCAGAAGTCTAATTTGTCTTGCGTAGCCCTGAGTTTCACCTCACTTAAAAACTACTTGATTACAAAATCAGACATGAAAATACAAAAGTGGCACAGCGCACTGTTACTGACAAATTGATTCCTTTCTCATTTTTACCATATAATTATAAAATAAATCAATTGGAATATAAATGTTGTACTTATATTTCAGTGTATAGTATATAGAGCAGTCTAAACAAGTCATTGTATGAAATTTTAGCTTGTATTGACTTTGTTAGTGCTTTTAAGGTAGCCTGTTGTAAAACTAAGCAAGTATCTAGATGAGTTGATGTGCACCCCTGGAAGATCTCTGTGTACCCCTGCATGAGAATCACTGCTTCAGAGGGAGTGAACAGACTAGAGCAATTATTGAGTTGTGGTGATCTGCCATTAGTTCCGTGGCCCGTGGAGTGACTCCAGTTCACAGTGGACATCTTCCGATGTCACAACAAGTAGTCTCAGCAGGGAGGTCATGGATTGAATGAGCATGGAAAAATAAGCAACGCTTTCACTTGGAAAGGGGATCCTGCCTGCTCACGAGTGAGGCACATTAGCTAGAGGCAGCATGGAGGAAGGTTACGTTGCCTCCATACATGCTGTGACTGATCTCTTCAAAGGTGTTGATCCATCCCGCACCTATTAAAAAAACAACCCCCTGCTCGTTACACAGCTTGAGACTCTGAAGCTGCAAATGGCTCTTTGAGAGGAAAATCATAGAGTGATCTAATGCCTAGCCAGGAAGCGAGCACCTTCACAGCAGCTGACAGTCCTGGGCAGCGTTTCACATTTAGAAAATGGTGCAGTACCGGAATTGTTGGAGCAGCTGAGCCAAGCCAAGCCTCGCTGTGGAATTCAGAACTCCTTGGAACTCTGTCTCGGTGTACATGGGTGCCTGTGACTCACTGCACCTGACCCCAACTTGGGGAAGATGGAAGGCCTTATGGATTAGAGATCTGCCTTTAATGAGGCAGTCGCCACACCGCGATGGAGGTGACAGGGGTGACCAGTAACAAATTGCCTGGGATGTCTGGTGAGGAATAAGGTATGTTACAGGCCAACCACTCTAGAAACCATAAGAACTGCACTTTGATTCCAGTTCTCCCATGGGTGTATCTCCCATTAAAATTAGCGGGAAGGCAGAATTGGGCCTCTTAATCTTCTCTCAATTTTAGAAGTAAAACTGGGAGGAAAAAGGACTCTGATGCACCTTGTGACGGGTTGGATCACAGAAACCCCCTTGGGAGCTGCCACCCGATGTACCAAGACTACCCCTGCTTCTGTTTTCCCTGCCAGCTCAGGACTCCAGCACCCTGTCTTGCTGAATTAGACACTCCCGTCTGCTCCAACACAGACCCAGGGTCTGAATCACTTGTCCCAAAGCTGCAAGTTTACCTGAAAACAGCTCACAGAAGTGTGCTTGTCTTTAGCACTCAGATGCCCAACTCCCAATGGGGTCTAAACCCAAATAAATCCGTTTTACCCTGCATAAAGCTTATGCAGAGTAAACTTATAAATTGTTCGCCCTCTATAACACTGATAGAGAGATATGCACAGTTGTTTGCTCCCCCAGGTATTAATACATACTCTGAGTAAATTACTAAATAAAAAGTGATTTTATTAAATACAGACAGTAGGATTTAAATGGTTCCAAGTAGTAACAGACAGAACAAAGTAAGTCACCAAGCAAAATAAAATAAAATGCGCAAATCTATGTCTAATCAAACTAAATACAGATAATCTCACCCTCAGAGATGCTTCAGTAAGTTTTTCTCAGACTGGACACCTTCCAGGCCTGGGCACAATTCTTTCCCCTGGTACAGCTCTTGTTGCAGCTCAGGTGATAGCTAGGGGATTCTTCATGATGGCTCCTCTCTCTCTTTGTTCTCTTCCACCCCTTTATATATCTTTTGTATAAGGCGGGAACCCTTTGTCCCTCTGGGTTTCCACCCCCCTCACTGGAAAAGCACCAGGTTAAAGATGGATTCCAGTTCAGGTGACATGATCACATGTCACTGCAAGACTTCATTGCCCACTTGCCAGCACACACATATACAGGAAGACTAACAGGTAAACACAGTCATCTGCAGACAATGGTCCTGGTTAATGGGAGTCATCAAGATTCCAAACCATCATTAATGGCCCACACTTTACATAATTACAATAGGCCCTCAGAGTTATGTTTTATATTTCTAGTTTTAGATACAAGAGTGGTACATTTATACAAATCGGATGATCATACTCAGTAGATTATAAACTTTGTAATGATACCTTACAAGAGACCTTTTGCATGAAGCATATCCCAGTTACGTTATATTCACTTATTACCATATTTTTCTAAACCTATCCCAGTTACATTATATTCACTATTATCATGTTTTTATAAAACCATATAGACTGTACAACGTCACACACCTCTTCATTCAAATAGGTTTTGTGGCCATTTGGAAGACAGCCAAAACTTAAACCACTTTCAAATGTTAAGCAATGGTGGGTGGATTTGATCTTTAAACAACAACAACAACAAAAAACCCCATGTGACTCTGAAAAGCACTGCAGACTGTATTAAAAACAACAGGCCCCCTTCACCCTGGGGTTATTTTCTTCAATACAATTCCTTTCAAAATGAATTTTTCAATTCTGACTCTGTTCTGGGCTGTAGAATGAAGGCTTTGCCAATTATCAGTGTTCCTAAGTCTACAGGCAATTAAGGTGAACTGCACTGTTGTATCAATAGAAGCTTTGTGAAATGCAAACTACATTTAATGAGCATTTTCCTAGGCCCTTGACCTGTATCTTATTAGTTGAGGGAGTGCTTTATGGGGACTATAGGGCATATGGTCTCAAATTTGTTTTTAAAATAAATTGCTCTTAATTACTTTACGTTGCAAATATAATTTGCATTGACCTTTTCTGCTAATACAGATCACACTAGAAGTTGAATTGCTGAAATTGGTCTGCGCACTGACATAGCTAGGTAGATTATTTTATTAGCACTCACAAGTATGCTAGGTACTCCACAGAAAGCATGCTCGTGCCCTGTGCCACTTACAAGCTAAGGTCCTGATTGGAGCTGGTCTGAATCAGAAAGAAAAGTTAAAATTTTTCATGGAAGCAGATATTCCCCCCCACCCCCCCCCCCCCTGCAAATTGATCCATCTTGAAACATCTTGCTTCTATGACACTGAATAATTTCATTTCAATCATGTTCAAACATAAAATATGAAATATAGTACATATATATCATATTTAATGTATTAATAGAACATTATAGCAAAATACTACTTTTAAAAGTCAAAACAAAATTAATGGAAATGATAACATCAAAACAAAACCTTTTTACCTGACAAATAAAATGTTTCAACACTGTCAAAACAAAATGAGACAGTCATAATGATTCCTTCTGAAACTTCCCCCCATCTAAATTTTTCTTGAAATTGACACATTCCCACAAAATGTTTTAATTTTGAGAAAACAGCATTTTCCATTTAAAAAAAATTATTTTAATCAGTTCTAGTCCTGATCCTGCAGGTGGATCTGTGCACTCGTGTGGAGTTCAGTGGGATTCCGTGCAGGCAAACTGGGCCACCAGCATAGATCCAGTTGCAGGACTGGGGCTGTAAAAGTGAATCTGAGAGGCAAGTGAGAGAAGATTCTTTTGAAGTTTTTCCAATCACTCCTCTAGTACAGTTTCTAATTTACTTGGCGTCGCATACAACTATGAAGAGACAAGTCATTCAGAACTGTTATTTTTCTTCCTTCCGCAGCCCACAAAACATAAAACCCATCAACACAAACACTGACCATTGTGAGAAAAATCTGTTCTTCCACTGTCATTTCTATAGCTTCTATTACTTCAATTGATGCCCAAAGAAATGGATGTAGCATATTTTTAGTAAGGGTTGGCCTATGCACAAACTTGCATCATAAGAACTAAATGGGTTTTAATTAATATTTTTGGTTATTTCGGTGCAAGTGTGTGTGGACAACAGACTCCGATTTCTAAATGAAAGTCTAGTATTATCCAGAGAGACGAGGGAGGTGAGGTAATATCTTTTATTATTATCTGCTCAAGAGAGATCAAAATACGTTGCTTTTGTTCCAAAATAATAATGCCCACACCCAGACTTGCATGGAAAAGATGTTAGTTATTTCAGTGCAAGTTTGTGAGTAGACTGGCCCTAAGAGAAGCAGGTTGCCACACACAACTTCTCTGCTTCCATCCCACAGCACTCACTTAATGCCAGGATAAAAGGAATGGGTTGGGAAATGTAACAACCTCCGTAAAAGAAGATAATAAAGGGTACGTCTATACTTACCTCCGGGTCCGGCGGTAAGCAATCGATCTTCTGGGATCGATTTATCGCGTCTTGTCTAGACGCGTCTTGTCTAGACGCGATAAATCGATCCTGGATCGATCCCGGAAGTGCTCACCGTCGACGCCGGTACTCCTGCTCCACGAGAGGAGTAAGCGGAGTCGACGGGGGAGCCTGCCTGCCGCGTCTGGACCCGCGGTAAGTTCGAACTAAGGTACTTCGACTTCAGCTACGGCTACGTTATTAACGTAGCTGAAGTTGCGTATCTTAGTTCGAAGTGGGGGGTTAGTGTGGACCAGGCCAAAGATACTCATCTACTGCTGCAAACAAAGTGCTGAGACTTAGCAACTGTGAGGCTCCGCTCATGTTGATCAGAGCTGCTCCTTACTGCAAGGCTGTTAATCTTTTAGAACTGTAGCACCTGAAGTCTGATTAATCCCGATAAAATAACAAGGATCAACGTGACTAGAGTTGAAGTGTGCAGCTGTTCACTAGTGCATGGTCCTATTTCAGCCTCTAGCATAGAAAGAGCGGGGCATTTAATACATCTGAGGCCTGTTCTGCAGCTAATGTGGGAAATGTCTTTGTAGATCTCAGGGTATGTCTACCCAGCAATCGGAGGCGTGACTGTGTGGGTCGACACACCTGAGCTGGCTTTGTTCTAGCTAGCTCAAAGAACAATAGCACTGTCCGTTCTGCCCTGGCTTCACTGCTATGGTTACCTCAGCTAGCCAGCTCAAAGCTAGCTTGGGTAAGCTGCCGTCACAACTGATTGCGTTGTAGACACACCCGCCGTTGAGTTCTCACTGGAGAGGTGTCGATCTCAGGAAAACCACCTGAAAATCTATAGAATTCATCATTAAAGCCTATAGTCTTTAATAAGGAGGCTGAGCTTTGTGTAGGTTTTTTGTAACCATCCTACCAAATTATATAGCAGAGATACAATTCCTTATTGAATTTTATAGGCAGGACATGGGGGGGAAGGATGGCTTTGTGGTTAAGCGTGGCCGTGGGGCTCAGAAGATCTGGATTCCTCTCTTAGCTCTTCTACCGACTCCTTGTATGTCGTTGGGAAATCACTTAGGCCCCGATCTTGCAAAAGCTTAAGCACATGTTTAATTTGAAGCTTGTGGACAGTCTCATTGAATTAAAAATTAAGCATGTGTAAGTATTTGCAGGATTAGAGCATTGTCCTCTCTGACCTCAGTTCCCTATTTATCTTGTACTATATTTTTGTACAGCACCTAGCACTTGATGTCAGCAGGGCCTGTAGCACTCCCAGAATACAAATAACAGAGGATGCTCCAAAAGCCTACACAAAGGTTCTCATCTTTTAAATTCAGTTGGGTTTTTCCATAGGGCATATCACTTCATAGCAAGGTAGACTAGATTACATACACTGGGTGAGCCTAGAGCAGGTATTTTATGGTCATGTCCCTCACCGAGTTGGCTGCCACTCAAAAAGATGCACACAGCATGTGATCAAAGCAAACTGCAATCTAAAAAGAGCACATTCAGTGAGTTTTCATTTCCTTTTTATTGGACCAGATTGTTTCACCAGATTGTTTCAAAAGTTAATACATATGTGATAAAAAGAATGATAGATGTCAGCTGTCACTTCCATAACGAAAGCTGTCCCCAGTGAAGTCGAATGGAAATGGGGCTTCACAATAAGAGCCATCTAAATCTGGGGTGAGAAGAAGGCTCACCTATTATCCTCTCTTCCCCTGTACATCAAAAAAGGAAATTAAACAACAGAGAAGTTTCTCCTTTCTCTCCAGGTTCATTCAAAGCTGTGAGTGGGATTTTCAGAAACACTGGCCTAACTCTGCTCACACCAAGCCAATGATTAAATTCCTATGGACTTCAATGAGCGTTGGAGTTAGGCCAATTCTAAGTGTTTGAGGTAATCCCCCTCAGTGTCTAAGGGCATGTCTGTGCTGCAATCAGCGGGGTGACAGAAGCACATGTGGACATACCTGAGCTAGCTTTGATCTAGCTCGCTCAAATAACAATAGCAGTGAAGCCGTAGCCGCACGGACTGTCAAAGCCCTCCTGGGACTTTGGGTACGTAGTTGAGCCGCTTTGCCATGCTATAACCTTGCAGTGCCTCCATTTTCTCTCTCTCTCTCTAAAATAGTGATAATACTCATCTCAATGACGTATTGTGAGAGTTTAGAGCTAAGACACAACTGTTAAATATGGAACTGAATTTTCAATCCACCCTTAAACCCAAATTTGAGTGTGAGGCGATCCAAGGTTCTGGTTCAGGTTCCTCTCTTATGAACACACCTGAGTACCATGGGATCCTTAAAGACCAGTACTTAGATGATAAGTTCTTTGTTGCAGGGACCATTTTTTTTTCTTTGTTTGTACAGCGCCTAGCACAAAGGGATCCTGGTCCATGACTGGGGCTGTTAGGCACTATGATAATACAAATAATAAATAATAAGTGGTGGGACCTCCGTTTTACTTCTTGTCTGACAGATGGGCACCTCCAGTGGCACGGCACCCACTAACACCAGACTGAAGTGTTGATGCAGAATAGAATCCCAAAATAGAACTTAAGTGAAAAGTTTCCCTTATAGAAAAAACTTCCACAGCTACCCTGCATTTATGGATCCTGCCATATGTTTTTAACATGTGTGCGCTTTTCTGTAAAGTGCATTCTTTCAACTATTGATGTCGCTAAGCCAAGAATTCTTGGATTTTATTATGATTTTTCAGGGTGGGGGGAGGAAGGAATCTATTAGGAAATGCCTCCAGTATGTTTTCTATAAGATTTCCTATTAATAGAGCAAATTTATGTATTACAATATATTCCAGTGTTTGTTTTCATTGTCCTTCCACTGCCAACAACACTCTGCAGCATTTTCTGGCTTTGCTGGACTCTTTGGCAGTGAAAATATGGTTTCATCCCACATCTGCCTTGCTCTCTCTACCAACATATTTGTTTCAAAGTCTGGACGTCAGAGTCCTACCATATAAAATCTGCAGCACATTAGAGGCTAATTTTTTTTTAAAAATTATTTGGTATCATAGCAAGACATTTAAAAATAAAAGACCACTCCAAGCATAGTTGGTGCATCTCAACAGTTGTCAAGGAGTAAATTACACAAGATTTACACCTAGGCTAGTGTTTGGCAGAGGTTTTTACAGCTGTCTCAGCAGTCTGGATTCGCTCAATCACTCAGGACTCATGTAGATTTAGACAAAAGGCTGATCACTCTTATTTTTAATATGTTTTGTGTCGGAGTACACAGTGCACAGTATTTATAGGCTGAGAATATCAGTAAATTGGTAAAATAAAACATTATATATTTCAGAAGTTGTAGTCACAAACTCTAGATTCAATCTTTTGAAGTTTGTAAAAATTAAAACCAACATTTTTCAAGGTTGAATTTTTGGTGGGTACATCAGATCAAATCCTGCAATCCTCACTGAGACAAAACTGAACTTCAGTAAGAGTAATGGCCTGAGTAAGGACGTGAAGATTTCGCATACAGAATCTTTCCAAATTTTTTATTTATTTTTGTATTATGAGATACAGTATAACATCTGGCAACTTAAGATGTCTAGCACAAAACCAGATGCGATAATGTAGCAGGGTATTTACAGGCAATTGCAAAAGAAAAATCTAAAAACAAATTGTGGTTAACAGACAATTATAAAAAGCTCTAATTTTTCTTTGTTTTGTAGCAATCAGACTGTAGGCTATTGTTAATGAAAAGATGCTTTTGTGAGCTACAGGCAGCAAAGAAGTGATGGGAGCTAAGAGCAATGAGAGCCTAAAGATTTCCTGAGTCTGTTTCTTCTGTGCTTCCGTGGCAGCTAATGCAATGAGGGGACAGTGGGAGGGGAGGTATCTTTTCTGGAGTGCCCAGCACTCAGTAGCTACCTGTGAGAGCACAATGGGTGAGATTCTGTGCTGTGCCTCTAACAGTGAAGCTAAGAATACAAAGCCTAGGGTGTGAGTGGGGTGGGCTATGGTGGCTTTAAGCCAACTTTGTGCCCTTCTGATCCGGGGCTACTGCAGGGATCGTAGGGTTCCCCAGCATATATTAATGTTTAGTTGGGGTCCCGTGAAAGGTTTGGGGAGATTTTTCTTTTGCCTGAGCTGTCTCTCTCCATCTCTCTGTGTTTGGGGGATTGGGTTGCCAGTTTTCTAGCAATTATTTCTAAATTCCCCAAATACGTTTGAGAAACCTTCCTGATCTGATTTTTCATTGGTTGAGCTCACACTGCTGACAATAACATTGTGATCGGTGATCAGCCAGCCAATGAATGACAGCTACTTAAATAAACACCTGGATAACAGAGCCTCCAGAACCCTCTAGTTCAACCTGATGTCACGAGAGGCCTCCATAAGAAGTTGTAATCTTGGTCTTTTTTTAAAAAACTGTCTGGCTCTTAGACCAAAAACATCTCAACTGGACTCCAGCCAAAGCGAATTGCCTGCTTGCTGATCCCAAAGCCTGATGATAGAAGACAGGAATGGCATAGAAACACTGGCTTATCTCAGGAAGCTAAGAGCTTATCCCTCAAATTAAATCTGGAAGCAATGAGACATGTCATGTTCAATTTTGATCGCTGTAGTGAGTTGGATAGTGCAGAAGTTCTCAGAGTGGGATTTGCAAACAGGTGTCAGGGGGCTGCAATTACCCTGTCCTTCCCGTACTGCTAAATGGGAGAGGGGTTCCAGCTAGATGGGAGGGGAATCCTTAGGGGGGAGATAGGGTTCTGATATGGAAAAGATTGAAAACCCACTGGGTTACTGTGGGTGTGCACCATTGCCATCTACTGATTGGTTTCAGAACTGCCCAACTCTGTGATCTAGTCCCTACACTGCTAATAACTAATGCACTACTGGAAGATGCTGAGATACTATGCTGATGAGCACTGTCTAAGAACCGATATAGAATAGAATAGAAGAGCTAATGAGCTTCACCTTTAGCTCCACCTTTTGGAGCAGGAGGATCTGAGTTCTATTCCCAGTCCTGCCAATCAATTCCCAGTGGTCATGACATGTAGTAGGATGACAACTGCAGAATCCCATGTGGCTACAGACCATTTAACTGGTATTTTGAGCTGCTTCTGAGCCAGAATAACCTTTCACCTCAAAAAAGCCACTATCGTGAACTCATCTAGACATGACGGATAAATCAACTGTGGGACTGGGTGGCTCAAGGCCTTGGTCATAGTGGTCAAACACCTCCCCCCTCAATGGTTAAATCTGGCTACCGTCCGGCTGCTGTTCAGAGGTTTATAAGAAATGAACTGGTAGTCTCAGTCCATTGCAGAGTAGGCAGATGTCCACATCACTCAATAAACCAGCTCTGATTGGTCCGCTGAGAGGCCAAGAACTCCTTTCTTGCCCCTGGAGGTGGATCCTCTTGCAAAGCTGCTACACGTGTCCTCTGAATAAAGAGATGCCCTCCTTCTGCAGGGCTATGAGGGTGTCAGCTTCCACTAGCACTGAAGTGATTGAGTGATGACGTGGGTGAGAGGAGGAGGGAAGGTGTCGGGGGCGAGGGGAAATGGGGGTCTGGGAAATTATGCTTTGTAAGTAAAAATAAACTCAGTGTGCAAGAGCCTATCAGGGTAATTACTGGGCGCAAAGGACTGCGTGCACTCATACCAATGCAGGATGCTTTGTAGGTGCTGGGGAGGGAG
Source organism: Emys orbicularis (assembly GCF_028017835.1). Taxonomy (NCBI): domain Eukaryota; kingdom Metazoa; phylum Chordata; order Testudines; family Emydidae; genus Emys; species Emys orbicularis. The sequence goes on from NC_088684.1 coordinate 140,786,975, forward strand.
GAGTTTGTATTTAGCTCCTGCTGCAGCTCACATTCTCTTTGCCTCTCCCCCTTGCAGTCTGATGGGACCATCCTGGCCATCGCCTTGTTGATCCTCTTTCTTCTCCTGATGCTGGCTCTGCTCTGGTGGTTCTGGCCTCTCTGCTGCACAGTGGTAAGTCCCCACTTCCACCCCAGTCTGTCTGTAGCAGTAACCGCGCTGTCAGGGGCATGGTGCGAAAGCACAGCAGAGGCGCTGGCATGGTCAACAGACATAGAAAGCTGACAAGCAGTAGCCTCTGATAACCAAACTGCAAACCAAGAGACACGGCTGTGGAGTCAAGCCCGGTGATAATTTAGTGAGCATCCGGGGCAGTGAGGGGGAGGGTTTTTATTACCGGGAATAAAAGTATTTCTGAGTGACAAGCTCATTTCTAAACACTTAAGTTCGTCTTGGCATATTTTTTAATTAAATAGGAATGACTCAGGCAACATATCAAGCCAAATTCATCCCTGGAATAAGTCCACTGGACTTGTTCCAGGGATTCATCTGGCCCACTGTCTCCTTTGGCATCCACCCATATAAAAGCAACATTGTTTCCAAATGTATCCATGCTTATGGGTCTCCAAAGGATTCTGGGATGAAGTGTGCAATTCATCACTCTATTTACAGTAGATGCAAAGGTCACTCAGTGCATCAGAACAGTAAATAGGTCATGGAGTTACAATAGAGGCAAAACTCCCCTTGACATCAGTGGGAGTTATGGGTATGGGAAGGCTTAGGGTGAGGCACTAACATAGGAAAGGGTTTCAGGAGGTGCATACAGGAGCAGGTTCAGAGATGAATGAAACTAGCCCAGGATGCTCTGCTGAATCGACATTTCTACCTATGTGCACTTTGAGAGAACGATGGAAGATGAAATGCCAACTACAGTAGAATGACCTTACAAGCCAGGTTTCCAAAGGAGCATCTATTTGGAAAACACCACAGATGAAATTCTGTTGGAATGGAAATCAGTGGGAGTTTTGCCATTTAATCCAGTGGGACTAGGATTCCACCGCACATTTGCACATGCAAAGTGGATAATTGAAAGTGCAAATGGACAGCTAGGTGCATTACGTGTGCAATGGTTGTTTGTGCACACAAGAGGCTAGCTGTGCTGAGTACAAACCCGCCTGGACGCTGGGGGTACATACTCAGGGCAGCTAGCCACCGCCATTGCCCGTTGCTACACCACTAGGGTGGTGAAGCACTGGAATGGGTTACCTAGGGAGGTGGTGGAATCTCCTTCCTTAGAGGTTTTTAAGGTCAGGCTTGACAAAGCCCTGGCTGGGAGGATTTATTTGGTGTTGGTCCTGCTTTGAGCACAGGGGGTTGGACTAGATGACTTCCTGAGGTCCCTTCCAACCCTGATATTCTATGATTCTACTATTTTTAGCACAGTTGCTCAATGAGTCGGTGCGCAAGTTTGTCTACACGAGTTGGGAATCATATCCCTGGCTCCTAGTGTAGACATAGCCTGAACCTGACCCCACTCTCGGCATGTGAATCCTTCTCATCTCTGTGCCAGAGCTTCTTTCAGTACAGGGGCGAGGACAGTATTTAAATGAGGTGCTGGGCCACACCTCTAACATCTTACACCAGTCTCGGCTTTACCGCGGCTTTCTGGAAGGCTGTGTGGAAGAATCCAGCAATTTGCTTGGTTCTCAGTCTGGACTGCAGCCAGCCAAAGTGTTTGGAACCAAAAGTTGGAGGGGGGAAAAACAGGAAATATGCTAGAAAGATGCAAGAAGCACTGTTAAACTTGAGGGAAAGGAGGAAACACAGAGTGTGAGTCTACAGTAACCCTGAAGAGCCATAAAATTATATTTTACACCCACTCCCTCCAACTTGTCAGTCATGAATAACAAAAAGTTATATGTACTCTGACACTCATATATTCCCACGTGGATCTGTAAAATTAGGCTCAATTCCTCTCCAGTTAAGATGATTTAAAAAAAAATACAAACAACCTAGTGAAAGACCTGACAACAGGGCCGGCGCTTCCACTAGGCGACCCTAGGCGGTCGCCTAGGGCAGCAGGATTTGGGGGGCAGCATTTCGCCGCCCTCGACGGAAATTCGGCGGTGGGGGGGTCCTTCCGCTCCGGGTCTTCGGCGGAAATTCAGCGGCGGGTCCTTCACTCGCTCCAGGACCCACTGCCGAAGTGCCCCGAAGACGCGGAGTGGAAGGACCCCCGCCGCCAAATGCTCAGAGGAGGAGCGCTGCTGCCTAGGGTGGCAAAAACCCTGGTGCCGCTCCTGCCTGACAGGGATATTAACATGGAGAGAGACATTCTCTTAGTACCCCATCCTCCAGTCCTCACTCAGAGCAAGATTCTAATACTCTGGGCCAAAGGCCAAATCCTCACCTGGCGTAAATTGATATAGTTTCATTGACGTCAATGGAGCTGTGCTGATTTACGCCAGATGAGTATCTTATCTTGTTGCTCACACCGGATAGTGTCTTACTCCACGAGTGGTCCCACTGTAGTTAGTAGAGGTATGTCTACACAGCAATGATAAGAGTCCCACAACACCAAGTCTCAAAGCCCAGGTCAGCTGACCAGCTCACAGGGTTCAAGCTGTGGGGCTTGAAATAGCATTGTCGACGTTTCAAGCTCAGCCTCTGAAATCCCACGATTGGGGAGGATCTCAGAGCCGAGGCTCCAGCTTGAGCCCCAGTATCTACACTGCCATTTTTAGCCCTGCAGCCTGAGCCCCATGACCCGTCAGCTGTCCCGGGCTTTGGGACTTGCTGCCGTGTAGACGTACCCTAGGACCCACATGGCTTTCAGTGCTGGCCGGCATGAGTGAGGGTCTCAGAATCTGGCCCTCAGTTCTTACCCTCTCTGAAGTCAGTATGAGTTTTGACTGAGAGAAATGAAAGATCTGTCCCTAAGTTTCCATCCCTGCTTCCCTACAGTAGATCCTAAAGGACTCAACAATGACAATTTCTTTCTTTGACACAATTCCAGCATCTGTGGCTTTTCCTCTCCCTCAGGGACAATAAAGTTACAAGCCATTGTAATATTCCATGGGGGAAACCAGCCTTGGCTTGACTACGAGAAGTGCTTCAGGTTAGATCAAGCTTAGCTAAGGTCGCTAAGTCTGACCTAACTCCTTTTTCCTAGTAGAGATTCAGGGTAACACCTTATAGCTAGTTGAGTTGTACCCTTGCTAGGCCTAACACCTAGGCAGGAGCCTAGTTTACAACCAAACCAGCTAATATCAAGCCACAGGTGTAACCTTGCATCTCTACTTGGAAAAAGGTGACATTTAGGTCATGCTAACTAAACCCAAGCTAAATCAAGACAAGGACAATGAGATTACACACATTCTTTCCACCACAGAGAGGGCTGCGGAGGGTGTGGGAGTGTACTAAGGCAATGAAACACCAAGCACATAAACTGGAATGAAAAGAAAAATTGCCACTCTGGGGATTGTATAAGAGTCAAACATGCAGCTAATCAAGGAAATAATAGCCAGGAACAGTGCACTGCTTGCAGTAGGCCGCATTCTGTTTTTGGTTATACCAGAGTGAGTCTGCGAGTAATTCCACTGGAGTTATTCCAGATTTATGCCCAAATAAATGAGAACAGAATCTGGCCCTGTGTGAGCAAAGATGGTGAGAAGCAAAGAAAGGACATTCCTTCAGCTTGTTTCCTTGTTGCAGTCCCTGCATTCCTGCTAGGGGATATAAAATAATATGGACCTACTGAACACAGAGGGAGGTTAAACCAATTTATTTTATCTAGCACCCACCTTTCCTCCAGGTGTCCCACAGCACTTTACTGACATTAACTCTACTAATAGCCCCATCAGTCAGGCAAGGGTTATCCAGACACAGAGAGGCCAAATTATCAAACATGCCTATTAATTCTTGGGTGTCCAATTTTGACACATCTTATAGGGGCCCGGTTTTCAGAAAATGCTGAGCACCTGTCCTCTGAAAATCAGACCCTTATGATTTGCTTTCAGTTGGGCACCCAAAAATGGAATTGCCCCAAAGTTGAGGCCCAGGAATCCTGACTCCCAGTTTCCTCAACCACTCTGTAACTGACTGAATATTGGAGGCACTATTCTTTTTTTGCCTCAGTTAAACTGAAAAATTCTTCCCCCGCCACCCCTTATCTTTTTGCTGGTCATAGAATCATAAAATGTAGGGCTGGAAGGGACCTCGAGAGGTCATCAAGTCCAGCCCCTTGTGATGAGGCAGGACCAGGTAAACCTAGACCATCCCTGACAGGGGTCTGTCCAGCCTGTTCTTAAAAACCTCCAATGATGGGGATTCCACAGCCTCCCTTGGAAACCTGTTCCAGAGCTTAACCACCCTTAGAGTTAGAAAGTTTTTTTCCTAATATCTAACCTAAATCTCCCTTGCTGCAGATTATGATAATTAGTTCTTGCCTACCTTCAATGGACATGGAGAACAATTGATCACAGTCCTCTTTATAAGAGTTCTTAACATATTTGAAGACTGTTGTTAGGTTCCCCTCCTCAGTCTTCTTTTCTCAAGATTACACGTGCCCATTTTTTTAAGCCTTTCCTTATAGGTCAGTTTTTCTAAACCTTTTATCATTTTTTGTTGGTCTCCTCTGAACTCTCTCCAATTTGTCCACATCTTTCCTAAAGTGTGGAGCCCAGAACTGGACACAGTACTCCAGATGAGGCCTTACCAGTGCTGAGTAGAGTGGGACAGCTACCTCCTGTGTCTTACATATGGCATTTCTGTTAATGCACACCAGAATGATATCAGTCTTTTTTGCAATTGTATCAGCTCTCAGATCTGCAGGAGGAGGTTGGTTCTCCCCGTCTAAGGAGAAGTATTGCTTTAAAACTGGGTCCTTCCTTAGGCAGTTGGATCATAGCAAGGCTTGCTGGATCTGACAACTAGTAATGACTTTTTTGTTTTGTTTCTGCAAATGGATTTCACTTAGATATTCATTTTGAAAAAAATGGGTTAGACATTTGGGGGCAACACCCATTGAACCTGGCCCAATTTATCTGCCTAATCGGTTCAGAAAATCAGCCTAGGAAAAGGGAGTGCCCTTTGCAGATTCTGGAATGTCATTTGCATTCCTTGTGGGATTCCATGTCAGCTCCATTCATCTGCAAACTGCATCACAAGCCAAGATGGGGTTAATTAATGGAAGGCTTTGGTTCTTAATCCGTGGGGTCTAGTCTCCCCTAAACACATGGAGGAGTTTGGCATGAACCACAATTAATATTAAACAAAGTTAGCCACATGTCTGTTTTTGCATGTCAACATGAGAATAAAAGCCAGACACCGTTTCAGATCTGAAAATAGACAGTGTTTCCCACCCCAAATTTTAGAGGGGTTCATATTAAGATGCCTGGATTTGCTCCCACCCTCATGGAATTGGTCAGATTTAAATTTGGACTAATTGGCTTCCTTGCTGGGACTGATTTCCAGTAAGGTCCAGTTGTTTTTCCCCTCCCCTGAGAGTTTGGAGAAGGCTCTAGTTAAGGTAAAGGAGTGGGGCAGCTTTCTGAACCTCAGGTTTCTACTCTGATTGGAACCTTAGAACCACAGCCACAGATTTTCAAAAGTGTCTAGTGATTTGGGTCCCCAATTTAAGACATCTCAAAGGGGCCTGACTTTTCAGAAATAGCACAGCACCCACTCTCAGGCCCCTGAACGTGGACACCCAAAAACTGAAGGCACATCCATGCTGAGGACACCTGGCATAGACATTAGAACTGAAACATACCTGCTAGGTCTTGATGCCCAATCCATCTCCTCTAACTCCACTAGTGCAGATTGGTCCCTACAGTCCATTCTCTGGTGCTCTGCCCTATCTAGCTTTAAATGTCTTGAACCACTGGGCTTCCACCAGTTTGAAAATAATAATAAAAATTAGGGGTTTTACAGTGGCTACAATGTATTAGTGTTCTATGACTTTCTGTATGAATAAGGGTCAAATTCCCCCTCAGGTAATACCATTCTCCTTTCCTAAATTACTGCTGTACTTTCAGCTAGATACAGCCTTCTTCACTTCCTGCCTTAAACTGTTTGTGAAGCTATGAAATATCTGTTGTGTTCCACCCAAGAGGCAGCGGTAAATGATGTGATGCCTCTATATCACTTATTTATCACATATCGCTGTAAGGAGTTAGTATGTACAGCATTCCAAGCAGGTGGAGATCCTACTCAGCTTCTAACACCGTGAAGACACACTGGATAGGATTCAGGTTTACCCTCAGTTCCTGGAGTTTGCCTTTATTGCTAACCGAAATAACAATGATGCAACTCACATCTCTTCCAGAGCGCGGATAATTGTAGTGGGGTGTTTTTTCCTGTAGGACCTCCTCTGTCCTAGTCCTGGTTCCCTCTGCCTCAGCAACTCAGGGCCTGATTCTCCATCTTCTCGCAGCCATTTACACCTGTGCAAAATTGGTGTAAAAATTGGATTGAATGGGATTTTACACCCACTCCCCCTAGGCAGAGGAGAATCAGACACTCACGCTCTTTTGTACTTCTAGGTTGTATCTGATTGTGCTCACCTGCTCTAACAGAGGGCAGGTCAGCAGAAAGAGCTGCATTTCTCTGCATGGTGCTAGCACCTGACATCAGGGCGAGTCAGGAAAGAGAGCTCTGCATCCGTCAGTTTACAAGCATGTTGAGAACATTTGGTGAAAGATGGTATAAAGACAAAGAATCAGTTTATTGCCCTGAATTTTCACAGCTAAATGTGCAAATGGGCTGACAACAAATCTCAAAGCTTCTTCCTGTGCCAAGAAAAGCCAATGACTACACTCTCCACCCGCCCTTGCTACCTTTCAAACAAAACGGCCATAAGGAAGCATTATCATAACATGATGATGCAGCAGAAGCCCGCAGGTGTCTATGGGCTAACTAGCTAATATGGTCGATGAACGATGGTCATTTCTCCCCATCAGACACAGGGTCCATAGGAGCAAGTGACACCAAGAAAGAAGAAATAGCCTGGGGTTATAAAAACAATTACAACACACATGAACAAACACTTCAGCTTTGCCAAGCTAAACTAGGCTAAGCGTTTTGCTTGGCCAGGCACTCTCCCAGCTGATTGCATTCTGCAGGCCCATGTGGCACACACTGATAGAGAGAGAGGGAGAGAGAGCTACACTTCACAGCCCTGTACAAACCACAGCAGGCTTGATCCTCCTGTCCCAACACACCGAATTCGCACCCCTCAACTACACTGGAGCCCTGTTTCTTCTCTGTATTGGGAAGTCACTTTATGCTTGTGCAAAGTGAGCAGGTGTAAAACACTGCCCCTCTGATTTGGTACCACTTTACATCCATTTTGTGTGTGTGTGTGTGTGTGTGTGTGTGTGTGTGTGTGTCTGTGCACACGAGATGTATGTGTGTGAGCAAGAGAGAGAGACTACATATAGCTCAAACCCTCTCTCTGGATTTCCAGCCCAATCTGAAGTCCCAACAGTTTTCGATAACTTCAGCTATGCAGATAAATGTTTGGATGCTTAGCTTGGCCAAACCTCCCGGGCCTGTTTGTCCGCAGACATATACCAGTGCAAACCAGGAGAAACTCCACTGAATTCAACGGGCTCACACAGTATAAACAATGTGTGAGACAAGCCTAAGGCATCTTTCAGGGGTCATGAAAAGCCTCAAATTTTGGACCCTGATCTGAACTTCCACAGGTTGGATCTGGGGTTTTGGGTCTGCTTCAGAGCTTCAACCCACCACTGTGGCCAGAAACCCAAATATTTCTGATAACGGAGCTAGAAAAGCCTCCGCTGTGGACTTTGGAACTTCTGCATGCACGGACAGCGTTTGTGCTGTTAAAAGCCATTTTCCGGAGGTCTTGTCGTCTTCGTGTTCTTAAAACAAAGAGCACCACGTTGAATAAACCATCTTGCTTAAACCCATAATTCCATCTCCAGAAAGCAAGGTTCTATTTGATATGGGCTCTTTCTCACCCATTAGAAGCTGAACTCCTTCACCAAGGCACTGGGTTGGTTTAACCCCCTTGGCAAACTATGCAGTGCCCTTTGATATATTCAGAGCCCGTGTGTCTGAGACATTCAAAAGTGCTGACTAATGGAACCCGTGGTCCTAGACCTGCCAGAGAATAAAGACACTCAGTTTAAGCAAGCACACTCCTCTGCGATCTTGTGCCTTTGTGCCTTGGATCCCTTGCAGGATTGGAAATCTGCGTATTTGTTCTTTCTCTTTGTCCTTCCTGAGCCATTTAGCAAACCTGGAAATTCCTACAGCTTGGGGGTGTCTTACGAGCTGTGGAGAAATAATAAAAGGAAGAACCCATTCTCCTTGATTACGCTTCTAATACAAATAACAAGTCTAACTTGATAAATACACATGAAAGCCCGCATGGTCAAGTGGATTGTGCAGTTGATAGGTACTCATGGGAGTTGAGTTATATTCCCAGCTGTCACTGACCTTGGGGAAATCACTCTCCTAATCTATTCTTATCTATATAGGTTCTTATATCATCCTTATCACCATAGTATCTGAGCACCTTCCAGTTGTGCATTAAGTGACATGATTATCATCTGTTGACAGTTCATTCTTTCTCATCCTCTCCCCAGAAGACAGAATTGTTTGTGGAGTATAGTGATTTGTTTTGGTAGGGGTTTTTTGGGAAGAGGGGGGAATTTTATATATATATATACACACACACACACATCCACACTGCTCTGTGTTTATGTTAGAGAAGGCAAGTCAAAGAAGTGCGCCTGGCACTTGCAGTGGAAGGTGTTACCGTCAGATGTTTGTCTGCCTTTTTCCCCCCTCCTACCTTTTGCCCATCTTGTTTCTTTAGATTATAATCTCTTAATGGTGGGAACAGTCTCTCATTATGTGTTTTTTACAGTGCCTAGCACGGTTATGACACCTAATACACATAACAATAATACATGATCACACTTTGCACTTTTACTGACAAATTCATCCATCTCCTTACATGGTTCCCATCACTGCAGTATTTCATAGTCATTGATGCATTGATCCTCAACACCTTTATGAAGTAGGGAAGCATTATCTCTCCCATTTTACAGATGGGGAAACTGATACACAGAGAGCCAATTGAACCTGGTTCATTCATGATTATTTTAAGGCCCCTTTGCCTGCTCCCAGAGTGGGACAAAGGGAACTTAATGTAACAAAGAATCAGGCCCTAAGGCCTAAAGGTATTTAGGCCTCTAATTCCCATTGAAATCAACTGAAGTTAGGGTCCCAAATACCTTTACAAATCTGGCCCTAAGTGCTTTTCCAAAGGTCCCCTGATACAGACTTCTATAGCATAGCTCACAAAAAAACTGCAGAAGGGGGGATCTCATTCTTTATTCAATTTCTATAGAGCCCCATTTATTTACATTCCTTATATGACTTTTCCATAGGGGATCAGGGAGGGTGAGAGGAAAGTTCCTGGCTGCTGGACAGGGTGGGATTCCTGGAAAGACTCGCCACTTCCTACGTAACCTAACTCCTAACGCTCAGAATGGGAACGTGCATGAGGGGCTGCAGGGAGGCGGAAGAACCCAGACAGTAGCCAAGGAGTGCAGGAATGTGGGGCTGCTTCAAAGGAAGGCATGTTATTGTGCGCAGTAGGGGCCCAGGGAGATGGGAAGGGAGGGGAGTCTTGTTTCTCAGTGACAGGCCAATACAAAGGGTGTTAGCGCTGGGCAACTGTGTTGTAACCTTGTTCCCCGGCTCAGTTATATTCATAATACAATCTAAATGGTGCTCCAAGCAACAGCTTTACTCCATATTTGGTTCCAATGAATCATTTCATCAGATTCTCGTCCAAGAAGTTTTCCAGGGTTTTTTCTTTTTGCTTTCCATGCAAACCCTAATGATTTAGGTGTAGTTGTGCTGATAGAAATCTGGCCTGTTTATCAGGATAACAGAGTGAATTTATAATCCTGCTAGTCCTGAACTTTTTAACCCTGCTCAGCAATCAGTGCTCATCTCATATTCTCTCTTTATGGTCTGGATCTGTGTGATAGCAGAATGCCATCAACATACAGTGTAAACAATACAGCAACCCACTGTGCAACCAATATGAGGAGCAATTAGAGTACAACCACAATACAGCGCAAACAGTACATCGTGAATTTAGAATACAGTTGACATACAAACAATATACAATGCAATCAGAATACAATCAACATGCAAAGCAAACAATACAGTAACACACTGCAAACTATATAGAACAACCAAAATACAGTCAACACACTGCAATCAATATACAGTTCAACATGAACACAATCAGGACAGTGCAAACAAGATAAGTACAAACAGAATGCAATCAACACACAATGTACACCGGGGTCGGCAACCTTTCAGAAGTGGTGTGCCGAGTCTTCCTTTATTCACTCTAACTTAAGGTTACGCGTGCCAGTAATACATTTTAACGTTTTTAGAAGGGCTCTTTCTATTTCTATAATATATAACTAAACTATTGTTGTATGTAAAGTAAATAAGGTTTTTAAAATGTTTAAGAAGCTTCATTTAAAATTAAATTAAAATGCAGAGCCCCCTGTACTGGTGGCCAGGACCCAGGCAGTGTGCGTGCCACTGAAAATCAGCTCGCGTGCTGCCTTTGGCACGTGTGCCATAGGTTGCCTACCCCTGGTGTACACTATACAACAACATAAAGTTGAAACAGTACCCTAACAGGCTGTGCAAACAATATGTAGACCACCCAGAGTACAGCCAACACACAGTGCAAACAATTCAGCAATGTGCAGAACAAGAGGAATAGACGGAGCAACCAGAATATAAGCATTACCCAGTATCAAGCTTTCCCTTGCAAGACAATTGACCGGATAAGCTATAGGTCCTTCTCATCTTTAACTCTTGTATTATGCTAAAGAAGAGTAGTGTAGATGACTGAGCACTATCTTGTTGCTTTAGGATTGTTTGATTTGCTACCCGTCAATTCATGGGAGGGAGAAGGTGCATGGAAACGGAAACGTCCCAAGCCTCTTTAAGGCCAGTCACAATCATGCTGAGGAGTGCACAGACACTGTCCAAGCCAGGATGCCCAAAGGGTGCAGGGAGAAGTGGAGGAAGGCAGGGCCTTTTGTCCCTGCTACCTTTCAGCTCATATAATTCACTGTACTAGACTCTGTGGCTATGTCTCCCACACTTGCTGGCTCCAGGAACTATGACCTTGTTTACACTAGAGAAATTTAGCACACTACCCACCATGCATGTAACACATCTTGCAGCCGCGCGTACGTTAGTGGCTCCCCCTCGCAGCAGCATTCAAATCTGCATGTGTGAGTTTGGATTAGCCTTGCTTCCGGCAAGCCTACCCACTGTGTCAGTCTGTGCTGAGATCGGGCCATTGTGGGCTGGCATAATAGCACCAATGGCGCCTGCTGTTCTGAGCCAGTCACAGCTGTGGCCGTCCTTTAGCTCAACCATCAGAATCCATTATTGTTTCGTGAAGGACCTTGGTTCAGTCCCCATTCATGGCACGTGATGTTGACACGTGCATGACCTCGGGTTTGCTGGGCGCATGTATGACCGCTGCTATCTTGGCTGACACACCAGGAATTGAACTGGAGACAAGGCTCCGCAGCTGGGGCTGTAACAGACTCAGAGCCTCTTTGGATCGGGGACACTGTGACACACACTAATCACTGGGTTATACTTGCTGCAGCCTTTCAACCTTTGCTAGCTCCAACCTGCAAGTCAGCCAGAATTCCTCTGGGGATTCCTGCTTGTGCACCCTCCCCTGTAATGTGGCCAGCGGCTTCACCGCCACAGCCTGGCCCTTGGGTTTGCTGGTGCTTCCTTTAATCCTCTTCAGATGTCATTGCTTCCTTCCAAATGGCCTTTTTGCTTCTAAACACAAAACACAAAGGGTTGATTTGGTTTCAGTGCACACGCACAAGCTCTTCAAAGCTTTTCGCAATGGCCAATTAAACAAACGGCAGCTACTGTGCCCAGGGACAGGTAGCTGCAGTGACTCGGGGACACCCCTGCTCCGAGTCAAGCCACAAACAAAGGGATAACCCTGACCCCCTGGCCAGCCCCTTTCAACATTGTTACACGAGGGCACATGCTCCTCATTAATGACCACGTTGCATGACTCGGGGCTTGTGAGAGGAAAATAAAAACAGTGAGCTCATCGGAGAAGCAAAATAGGGAACAAGAGGAATTTTCATAAATATTTATGTCTCCGGGACTCTTGTGCAGCAGCCATATTTTTCCTTCCCTTTCTATTTAAACAGTCAAGTTGTTTGTGGAGCCTCGCTTTTAAAAATGACTAACTCCAGGACCTAAGCACATCTGCAGCAAACCTCCAGCAGTTCACACGTGCCCCAGGGCCCAAATCTGCGACGTGTTGAAGTCAGGGAAACCGAGGGTGTTTGCCACCTTGCAGGAGGCACTCCGCACCTTGTAGCCTCTGGCCCATTGAGTGCAGTTTAAAGAAAGGGTTCCTTCATTCAGATAAATATGTGGCCATGGGACAAAATGAATCCCTGGTGTAGTCGCATTGACATCACTGGGCTTTCCCCAAGGTTGGATTTAGCCCACTGATTTCAACAGCCATGCCCCAGGGATGAATTTGGAGTTCGGGAGAGATGTTTGACATGCCTGTATGTAATAGCTGTCCCTTTGGATGGCTTTCTATTGCACTTGGAGTGGAGAGCTGTAATAATAGCCAGCTATTTGTTGAGTCCTAGATACAAACTTCATGCATGAACTAATAGCCTCCCTCCCACATAAATTTAAATGGTTTCTATGGAGAATACACCCGCTCAGCCCAAAACCTCACCCCAATTGCTTTATTAGTTAGAAATGCTGGGAGAGCCTCCAACTTATATGTTTTTTTTTTTTAATTAAAAAGCTCATGAGAGAGTGACTTCTTAGCCCAACAGTGTGAAGGATAATAAGCAATAACTGCTTTCCTTCCCACTGCTGAGCGCCCCAGGCGGAGCGTACCGGCTTACTTTCACCTCTGGGTTGGTCCTGCTTTGAGCAGGGGGTTGGACTAGATGACCTCCTGAGATCTCTTCCAACCCTAATCTTCTATGATTCTATGTACAGTGCTTAGCACATGGGGTGCTGATCTCAGCTGCAGCCTTTAGGTGATACAATAATCTGTATCTGTAGTTAATCCACCTCCCTAAAACACGGTAGGTAGGTTGACAGAAGTATTCTTCCACTGACCTAGCGCTGACCACACAGGATCTTAGGTCAGCTTAACTACGTCGCTCAGAGGCGGGGATTTTTCACACCTCCGAGCGACATCGTTGGGTCGATCTAATTCTCTAGTTTAGACCAGCCCATTATTACTCAGCTGAGGGGTTTTTTAGCTGCACTGAGTATTTTGTTCTTGATCAGAAAGCCGGAGTGTCAGTTCCAAGACTGGTTAGATTCACCTTGACATCACGATTGGCAGCGATCATAGCAACAGGTGATATAAACTCTAATTGGGAACTATAATTAGGAAACGCCTGCATGGCAGGGTTTTACAGTGGCTTATTAGGAATCCCCATGGTTATCCCGACAGAATTAGCACACGTAGGAACCATGTAATCCACATGCATCACAGTCGCGATCGAGGAGCTGGCAGGGACAAATCCTCTATTAAAGTGACTTTTGCATCATGCCGACGAACGAAGTGTGGATTTAAGGTTGTCTGTTTCTGTTTGTTCCTTCCAGATTATCAAAGAGCCCCCTCCACCCCCTGAAGAGGACAGTGAGGTAAGTGACACCAGCATTACCAGCTCTCACTGTGCCTTTGCTTCCAGGCAGGTAGCACACAGAACATAGCAGGAGGCAGGAGTTAGCATTTCGCATTCACCTCCTGTGCTCTTGCACCCAATAGGCAAACGGGGCTGTTTAAGCCACAAGTGAGGTTTTGGGCCTACTGTGCTTTCTGATTAATGTCTTCAGCGCATGTTTCATTCACGTAGGGATCAGTCACCTTATTTTCACAAAGTGATTAGGTAACGAGCCATAGCCAGTCAGAGCTGCGCCTGTACAGCGTGTACAGGGGGCGGGAGAGAGAGAGACTGTTCTCTGCTTTGAGTAGTAGAGCAATGTAGCAAATCAGCCCTGTTCAGGACAGCAGTTAAGTGCATGCTTAACTTTTAACTCAATAGGAAGACATAAGCACACTAGACTATGTCATCTAGATAGATGGGTGAGCACTAAGTTGCACCACATCACCAGTGTGAGTAAAGGCTGTATGCGCTATTCCTTAATGTTCCTTTCTAGCGAATTAGGTTTGAAGCCCAAAGGCCAAATTATGAGCTGGTGTAAATTGGTGTAATTCCATTGACTTCAGAGGAGCAGCACCATTTTACACCAGCGAACTGGGCCCACAGGTTTTACTCAAGGAGAGAGAAAAGCAACCTTAAAACTCTCATGTGAAAATCTTAAACTTACTACCCACCTATTCTTTCTGTACAAATCCAGTCATGTGTGATGATTAAATCTGGATCACTATTGCTTTCCTGGGACAGATTCCTCCCTGATATATGCCGGTCCTTTCTGTGCCATATCCACATACTGCTGCTTTCAACTAGCAGTGAGAGAGATTCTTCTTTCCCTTCCACTGCTTTGCACTTCAGTTACTAGACTGACTAGACCTTGTCCTGAGCCCACTGACATCAGTGGGACTCTTAGCGTTGATTTCAGTGGAGTTTGGATCAGCTCTTTACAGCAGGGTAAGTGAGAGGAGACTCAAGCCCATGAACAGAGTGGTGCAGTGGGTTTGTTCCCTTGCCTTTTGCTGCTGGAGACGTATTCTTGACTCTCATCCAGCTCACGAGTGAAAATGTGTTTGCTGGATTGAGCCTTCCCCCACTCCCCATGAAGTCTGTCCAGAGAGCACTCTCTGCTCTAAGGCAGAGCTGTTAATGCTCAGGGCTGAGAAGCATTAGCCTCTCCGGAATCCTGCTCCGCTTCTGCTGATGTAGTACTCATGGGAAAGCCAGTGAGCTTCCCATCAGTGGAATGGCTCAGAATAGCTGGAGCCCAAGCCAGGAACGGAACCTGAGACTTTGTAGCTCTGAAGCAGAAACCCAAGTCATAATGCTCCCAAAGTCCACAAAAGTTTGGATTTGAATCAGCCTCCAGATCAGAATGCTCATCTCTCATAATGGCGTTTTCAATCCGTGCCTCTCTTTGCAACCATCTGACATACTTCCCTAATCAGCTCTGTCTGTTGTTGGGCCCGAAGTAAATCCAACAACTTTGTCAGTTTCCAGCTTCAGAAGGAAAGGGAAAATGTATTCACTTGAAATTGCATGTGGCTCATCTGCTCTGCGCTCCACATGCCTCCAAGTCAAGGGATTCAATAGCTGAAATCAATTAAAATACATCAGGTTGGAATGCTAGCTCTCTGCCCAAACACTGGGAAGGGAAATTACATCTTGGTGTAATGGGGGGATGTACGTCTCGCACATAAGGAGGCATTTGGTAATCCTGCGAATGTTTTGCAAATAAAGCAGCATTTGCTTCAAGTTCTGTTTGGTTCTATTGGCCAGTCTCTCTTGGCAGAAGCTGAACTAAAGAACAAGAGATTAATTAAACTGCTGTGAAGATGCTTTTTCCCTGAGTTATATTTTCCGCTGACCCTTCAATGCACAGAGCAAACATGGAGGAGGCCTTGCAGGATTGGAGCCCTTTGCTAAGAGAGATTTTCCTTCTCCTGTTATTTTCACTGGAGATTTTTTTTCTTCTAATGTTGTGTTTGTTATTAGCATTTGTTAAGCCTGAGACTAATCACAGTGTCAGCACCTTGGAAGGGGTAGGGAAATTGTACATAAAACTTGGGGCGGCTGTCTCTCTGAAAACCAGACCCCTCTGACACCTACCTGTGTGCACTGTGATTACACAGACAGTTTCACCATGCTCTATCAGGAAGGCCCAGATCTAACTCCTATTGATACCTTTGAGGATCTGGGCTTGGAGTCTCTTCCATTGGGACTGTCTTTGTAACCCATAGACAGACAAGGCAGGTGAGGTAATATCTTTTATTGGACCAACAGTCGTCGGTGAGAGAGATGAGCTTTCGAGCCACACGGAGCTCTTCTTCAAGTCCGGGAAAGGAACTCCCAGCATCACAGCAAAATGCAGGGTGGAACAGATTGTTTGGCATAAGTAGTTAGCACATATTGTAAGGGACCCTTCAAAGTACGCTGCATATTGGTAATCCACGCACACTCAGTGGGTGGCTGAGCCATAGGTAGAGGCTGATGAGCTTGCTACAGCATTGGTGAGTAGGAGTGGCCTTATTTTTTATGCTTTTCATGCTTTTTACCTCCAGAGGTCCCAGGTTCTGGCCCTACTGCTGATAACCCCGCCAGGGGTAGGGCGCTACATTATGCCTCAATAAATGTGCTCCTGTTGTTACCTAAACCTGTATCTGCAGCTTATCTGTTTTCCTACTGACACAACGGGACTCATACAGCATGTCAGTCACTAGAAGCATGAACTGCTGAGCGGCTACCACCACTGAAGAGAATCCTCGAGGGGGAAATGTGTCCAATGAACTTTCTGTCACAGCTCCGGGCAACTGCAGCTGTATTTTCCCTCAGTGGTTCAGCAAGGGCCCCCCAATCTTGGCTTTCAGCTCCCCAGCTGTTGCCCCTTTGGGTGAAGACACGTGTCACTCTCCCTTCTGACTGGAGTATTCCCAAGCAGGACAGTCCCCTACCTTCACTATGTCATCCAGGCATAGACAGGTTGCCCTATGACACCTGCTCGCTTTCTCTTTAGAGATGGATAACATTGTAATTGCTGCAGATTACCACACAGTTCTTTCTAAGCAAGCCTACTTTATGCATAAGGTAAAAAACATTTCAGAGAAAACATATTACAATCAATAAAAGAACCCACACACATGCTAATAAGCTTACCAGAGTTCATCCCAGCTCTCGCATGGGTTCTGGCAAGTACAGCCTTTTAATACCCCACCCTAAGGGAATCCTTGTGGTTACAAGTTCATCAGAGCTGCAGCTCAGAACAAGCCCCCTCATAACATGTTTAGTTCCCTTTTTATACAGTTCAGGGGTCTTTGAACTGGAGTTTCCCAAAGCAGGTAGTTAGTATACACAGGATCTGTCTCCTCAGGGAATATCTCCAAAAGGTTGGCATCAGAGCAGGAGAATTTGCATTCCCCTCACTTCAAGGTATTTCCTAAGGAAATCCACTTCACACTGTAGAGTTCCAAAAAGACCTTCAAACTTCCTCTGACCTTCCAGAGATTGAATTAATCTTGTCTTTCTGGTAAAGCAGTTCCATACAATTTCACAGGAGTACATAAACATTTGCATTTGTAATACAATGAATTCCAAAGGTGTTAACCCTAATTCAATAAGGTTTAACATCATTCAGTAAAATGTATCTTAATTTCATAAGGTTTGTTCAGGATATTGTAAATCTGTCACACTTTCAACCATCCCAAACCAAAGAGAATCCCAGGGATGCATTCAGTGTTATCCAAAGCTTTCAAAGCAATTGCTGTCTGGTTTAAATTCAGAGCTGGCTAGGAGACGGAACTACAGAACTTGTAACCCTGCGATCAGTATTGTCCAGCAAAGGTCTGAGTAACCTGATTTCTCCACACAAGTGACTGTTGATGGAGAGGATATATTCTCACGTAGTTGAGTTGTTGGTGGGACTGAACAGGAAGTGATAGTGCTGGATGTTTTTAATTTTGCTACCGTGAATTAAGGCTTCCTGGTCTAAGGAGCATGTAATGTCCATTGTAAATGCAGCATCTCTCGACATGCTCTGGCAGAGAAGCACGCAACACAACACAGCAACTTCAAAGAGCTGCTGAGATTAAGAAGAAAGACATTCTGAGGTTTGATGTTTCAAATCCTGCAATTACTTTAAATGCAAAGATACAGCTAATGAAGACACTGTCTGGGTATGTGCACCAGACAAAGAGATGTACCAAAAAAAAATGCGTTTTCCCTACCTTTATTTTATTTATGCAGGTGCATGAGGCACTGTTGGGGTGGGAATTGTCATGAATGATAGAGATTTGATCTGGCTTGCAGTCTAGTATAGCAGCGTTCTAGGAGTCAAAGACTCCCAGGAGATGGATCCTCAGCTGGTGTAACCTGGAGCAGCTCTAGTCACACTACATAAGTGGAGGATTTGACTCCTGGGGTTTTATTCCTGGCTCTGCCACAACTTACCATGGGATGATCTGGTGGTCCCTTAAAGGCTGTGTCCACACTGCAGCTGGGAGCATGCCTCCCAGTGTGGATAGACAGAAATGCACTATCTCTGTTCGAGTTAGCCTGCTCAAAATAGCAGTGTGGACATTATGGCATGCCCGAGCACAAGCCCAGCCAACACTTGGGTGGCTAGCCCATGCTGCTATTTTTAGCATGCTGGCTTGAGCAGAGCTAGTGTGAGCCTGTCTGCCTGGGCTGGGAGGCTTGCTCCCAGCTGCAGTGTAGACATAACCAAATATGACTCCATGATTTAGGGCAGGTCATGTGGGGCATAAGTGTTTAGGTGCTGGGGTTTGGGGCACTGAAAGGGGTGTCCATGTTGTGAGTGTCAGTCTTATGTTGGAAAAAGCCTTTGATCTGACAGCACTTTCCTCCAGAGCCTAGAATTTTATAAACCTGATTCTCATTTACCCTAAGACCACTTTACATGACGTTAGCAGTAAAGCGGCCTTCAATATCGTTTCCTCCCACCTTGGGCCCCCTTTACACCACCAGAAAGGTGTAACATTGCCTTAATGTTAAAGTGAACCAGCACCCTCTATCTTGGAATATAATTGACATAAATCTTTTAAAGTTCAGAATCTGAAAACTTCTTTAGACACCTTTAGGAAATTAGTGGAAGTTGAGGCTGTGCTCAGCAATTCCCAGGATCAGGCCCGGAAAAGAAGGCAGACATTTTGACAAAGTATATTTCATTGGACTCAGTTACCATTATAGAGCCCAATCCTGAAAGGAGGATGGCCTTTGGAAGCAACACGTTGCATGGCAGAGAGAATCGGGCCCCATTCTCTCTATTTTTCTAAGAATAAATGGAAGATGGATTCAGTCTAGTGTTTTTAGCATGCTGTAGATAGCTCTCTCCCCCACAGAAAACCTGGTAACCACTCATCTCCAGCATGAAGCAGTACTAATCCCTTAAGTAGCAGCATTACATTTACAGTAAGAATTCCCCCCTCCCCCCAACTCTTGGCAAAAATAAGACAAGAGGAATTCTTGCATCAGCAGATTTAAAAGCTGAGGCCAGATGGCTTTGCATTGCAAGGACAATGCATTATACTGTGATAATGAAGAACTAGCCTCAGTGCTTTCAGAAATCTGCCCAAGGTTTTATTTGAAAGGACGTCTGAGACAGATTGGAGACACACTCGCTGTTGGCAAAGGAAGACTTTTATCAGCTGAAGATTTCTGATTGATTAACCTCAAGATCACAAATGCTGTCCCACGGATAGTACAGAGCACTGGGGGGCCTGGATGAAGGACAGATGGTTTAAATGACATCCAGAAAAGATCTAAGTAATGCCAATCAGAAGAGCTAAAAGGCTTGAAGAGCTAGTAAGAACCCGATCGCTCTCTGATTGGAGTATATGCCCTTCAGCAGTTAAGGTTGAATGCACTTGTTTGGGTATGCCAGACTCTTTGCTGGCCTTGATGGATCAAAAACACACATGCTTCCACCTCCAGCTGGTAAGAAGGCTCCAGCTAGTCCTGCTGGATGAACGCCTGGCTATTGGACTTACTGCAACTCCCTCCGATTCAGACCGGACAAGCAATTCACCAATGAGCTGAATCTGGGACCCAGCACGGCAGCCTGTCTCCTACATAGGACAAATCAAAGACAATGTGTCAGGCCAGTGCTTTGTAATATGCCACGGGTTCCCCGTTCACTACCAGACCCAGTGTGCTGCTACTGATCTACAGAGGGCTAGATTGTGAATACAGCCATAGAGCAAAGGACAGAGTGTAAGGAGTAATCCCAAGAAACATTGTACCTCTTAGAGTCTGTTCCTTCCCTGCTCTGGAGGTGGGGAAGGAGAGGTATTATGATGTACTGCTGGCATTTGATTTTGGAGCTAACTTTTCCCCACCATTGTGACACCTTCTCTCCCCAAGACATTCACAGACACGAGAACCAGACAGACTGCCACAGTATGCACCCTCTCCCCAGAGCTCCGACCTGTTCTCTCCACACTGCATCAGCCTTTTCACCCGAGCCGTAAGGTCATTCCCGGCACAGCACCAGGGCCAAGCCACCAGCCAGCCCGTAATTGGATAATGCTTACGTCTGTTGTCGTCTTACCCACATACATCAAAACAAACACACACAAGAAAGTCCTGGAAAGAAAGGCGCATTCAGCAGCACATTTATGACAGGCTGAAGGTGATGATTATCACTGTCAAGGGAAGTCTGCTTCCAAAACCACGCAGGCTCCTATGTCCTCTTCTTAGAGGAATTTAACTCACCACATGGAGGTCGCTGTTGAGCCATCAGATGAAAGCTTCTGTTCATCTCTCCCCCTTGAACTGCTTTGTTCTGCCCCAAGCCATCTCCCAGGCACATGCTAGCACATTCCTGGAGCCAGAGAATAGCTGGTAGTGGCTCATCCCAGGGCGAGAGTCTGCTCTGAATTTTTTTCAGACACCCAAGCAGGAAATGTATTCCTTTAAAGAAGCCAGGTTGCAGTTGTGTGCCTGCATATTTCGTTCAGCCCCCTCTCTAGTAACCAGGGATTGCAGAGTGGGAGGGAAAGGAACTTTCCAGGAAAGAGAAGGAAGAAAGAAGTGTAAGAGAAAATCGATTGGGCGCCTTTGGGAATGGGGAGAAGTGGGTTTTATGCGTGGAAGGTGAGGATTTAAATAGCCAAATTGAATTTGAAACATATAGGCAGAATGGCGGACTGGTGCAGCAAACCTGATTAGAGCAGAGGATAGCGAGAAGTCAGCTCCCCCTTGAAGTGAGAATTTGCATAGACAATTAGGGTTGATTTCTTTCACATCTGTAGACTTATTTTATTTGATGTAAATTACATTATGCCACCACGGGTTCGGCTCTAGTGGCTACAGTCTCAAGTTCAGCTCTAGAGCTCATAGGAACACATGAAACCATAGGCAAGTAACACAGACAATCACACGAACAAAGTCCACTAGCTTTTAGCAGTTTTATTAAAGTTGCCAACAAAGTTATGAATGTCACAGCATATACAATTCCTAAATATATCCATGCACCAGTTATAACTACAGACATACTGACATCCTCTTAGGTGGTGTTAGAGTCTGATGGGTCTCTCATGGATTGATCATCAATACAGGGATGGTCCCTGCTGGAGTTTTCCCGCTCTGGGCTCCCTTTTTTATAATGTGATTCTGTCTATACCTACATGCTGCACATGTACATGAAAGCGTCAATCCTCTCTTTTCTTATTGGTCTGTGTCCCCTAGAAACATAAAGAACCCTGAATTCTATAGGCTGTGTAGGTTCTCTTTATTCTCATTAACATTGATGCCCCACCTGTATTCTGTGGTTAAGACACATGTTGGAGACAGATGTGCTTTTACAGCATTTTTATAATTTAAAATTAATCTTCCGACTAAATTTTTGCAATATTACCACTTGGTATCTCTTTTCCCATAATCTTAGGGCATTGGGTTATTCCTCGGTCATTTACTTATGTCAGCATTTCTTATCTCCAAGGCCTAAAATAGCTAGGCTAAAATCTTGCAGACCTCAGCCTACAGGTTCTTGCATTTCAGCATGTCTTACTTTTATCTAATACATGATTCCCTTTAAATACTGATCAATCTTATACTTCTATAATTCTACACATTAACTCTATTTAAAATACAATGAATATATATAATATAGCATGTTAATTAATCATAACATCACACAATAAATAAATAATAAACTAAAATCATTGGCTACACATCATATTAAATTAAATTAAATTTTTTCATAGAAAGGACTATGGGATTTATAATGATCTCGCATGTCAAAAACAACAAGGAGTCTTTCAGGTGCCACGGACTCCTTGTTGTTTTTGTGGATACAGACTAACACGGCTACCCCCTGATACTTGTCACATGTCAAAGACCACCGTTGTTACATCTCAGCTAGAGACGACATCTCCAGCAGCACAACACACCTCTCACCACAAGGGGGCATTGGTTGAAAGAGAGGGAACGTGACTACAGTTAAGGCAGTGGACTATATAATTCCAGGGGACTGGATTCAATTTCTGGCTCTGCTACAGAATTACCTGCATGACCTTGGGCAAGTGTTTTAATCTCTCTGTACCATCGTATTCCATCTGTCAAATGGGGATAATTGCATTTCCTTTGTTTGTCATATCTGTTCAGATCAAGTACTGTCTCTTCCTATTGTGTGTTTGTACAGTGCCTAGCATAGTGAGGTCCCGATCTCAGCTACAAATACAAATAATAATACTAGGGGTCTGTCTACCCTGCAGTCAGAGATGTGACTGCAGCACGTGTAGACAAACCTGTACTCGCTCTGAACTAGCTGGGTCGAATAGCAATAGCAGTGAAACTGTGACAAGCCCACCCGGGTCCCTGGGTGTGGCCAGTGAGTGGCTAGCTCATGCTGCCATGGCTTCACTGCTAGTGTTATTGCGCTAGCGAGTTCAAAGCAGGACCCCTTTGATTTCAAAGAGAAGAGTGCTTCCTTGTAAATTACTGACATTCCGTCATGCAGTACCTTGCTTTTCCCTGATGGTCTCTCCTCCGATTACTGACCTAGCTCAACTTGTCTAAGGTTAGGAGATCTAAGACGCCCAAACAGTAGAGCTGAAGGGATGGAAAGTTCAGTTACTTTAGGTTAAGGAGAACACTTGAGTGGCGGAAGCTGCCGGTCGGTCAGCTAATTTTTTTTATAGTGATGACTTGACGAGACAGCCTATAAAAAATAAACTAAAACAAGCACGAATCTCTTATGCAGCCTTTAATCTTAAGTGTTTCTGATCTTTCTCAAGACAGCCAGGTAGCTGAGAAATATGGCATCCAACTCAGTTAATAGGCACCACATGTTGCACGCTTGCTTCATTCTGCCCTCAGCAACATAAATCCATTTGTCCAGAGCCAGCTGGCCTGGCTGAAATATATAATATTACAAACAAAGAATTTGTCCTGAGCTAATTCTGTAATTCGGGATTTTTAATAGCAGTCAACCATATATTTGTTTCATTTGCTATAAAAAAAAATCCCAAATTTGCAGAATTAATTCAGGAAAAATTCTCTGTTTCCAAACATCAATTATGTTCATGTACAGCAGTGGTTCTCAAACTTTTGTACTGGTGACCCCTTTCACATAGCAAGCCTCTGAGTGCAACCCCCCTAATAAATTATAAACACTTTTTAATACAACTCTACCCCGATATAACGCTGTCCTCGGGAGCCAAAAAATCTTACCGAGTTATAGATGAAACTGTGTTATATTGAACTTGCTTTGATCTGCCGGAGCGCGCAGCCCTGCCCCCCCGGAGCGCTGCTTTACCGAGTTATATCGGGGTAGAGGTGTATACTTAACACCACTATAAATGCTGGAGGCAAAGCAGGGTTTGGGGTGGAGGTTGACAGCTCGCGACCCCCCATTTAATAACCTCATGACCCCCTGAGGGGTCCCGACCCCCAGTTTGAGAACCTGCTGTACAGGAAACTACAGCGGGCAGCAAGTGATGGAGTTGAAAGACACCATCTGCGTTGCACAGGCTGGCAGCCAGAGCTCAGCCGGCAAGGACTGAGCAGACCTGAATACTGGTCAGGAGTGAACCTCAGGAGATTCATCCCAGCACTGGGCTTGTGCCTTACCCATCTTGGGGCAGCTGGGCTCCAGTTTGGCCCCCAGCACTGGTTAGGGCATCATTTCTATAGGACTTGTGGCAACTGGCGAATAGTGAGTGCATAGGACTGCTCACTAGGGTTGCCACCTTTCCAATTGTTGGTAACTGGACCCCCCCCAAGGCCCTGCCCCTTGCCCCGCCTCTTCACCTCAAGGCCCGCCCCTGCTCTGCCTCTTCCACAGGCCCCGCCTGTTGCTCCGCCTCTTCCTCCAAGCCCCCCCCGCTCTGCCTCTTCTCCCAAGGCCCCGCCCCCATTGCTCACTCCTCTCCCTCCTTCCCCTCATTGCTCACTGGATCATCTCCACCTCCCTCCCCACCCAGCTCCGCTCCCTCTGCTAGGGGCTGGGATGGGAGCTGCTGCAGCCTGACAAGGAGCCTGCCTGCAGGTAGGAGGCAACCCCAGGTGAGCAGGGGCTGGCGCAGGTTAATGACCCGGCACCTCCCCCCACCCCACAGTAACTGGGCTTTTGGTGTCCGGTCAGGACATCTGACCGGTCACTGCCAGGTCCCCTTTTCGACGGACTTCCCGGTCAAAAACTGAGCACCTGGCAATCCTACTACTCACACATGCCTCTTCCTGCCCCATATGGCCCCTAGCATGACTCCTTCTGAGGGACTGCAAACACAGTGAGGATATCTCTCCATGTGCTGGAGAGCCCCTTGGAGTCAGGGGTATTTCCCTAGGGTGTCTCACTGCCCCTTTATGCCCAGAGCACAGGACAGAATTCCCACTGTGGAGGGCTAGGGCAGGTAAATGCAAGAGCATGGGAGCCCTCTGCCTGCAGAACTACTCCCGGAGCCAGTGGGAGCTCCACCCATACAGGGCTTGCAGGCTTGGGTTTTCGATGCTGATGAGAATCGTATGCCAACTGTTGGAGTCTGCAAAATTGAGCGAAAAGTCTCTTGAGAACAGGTTGTCTCGCTGGATTAGTGGGGCTGCCTTCTTCTGGTCACACCATCACTCCCATGAGAACAGCCTTTCTCGAGGCATTTTGGGGATTTGATGGAAAAGCGGCAGCAAGATTGGGAGACGATGGGAAGGAGGAGACAGTGAGTTCTAATCCAGGCTCCACTACTGGCCTTCCACTAGTCATATTTTGCCACTCTGTGCCTTGTTTCCTCTGCTGTAAAATGGGGATAATAATGCCCAGCCATGTGGCAGGGAGCAGGGCTGTCAATGGCTATACAGTGCTTTGAGCCTGCAAAGTGCTGCATAAATGTTATTCTGGTGGGGCTCCAGCAGTGCAGAGGCCACTGTGAAAATAATTATTAAGGCAGGGAAGAGGGGAAGGTTTCCAAGCGTTTTCATATCTGTTCAAATTCAGTTTGAATTCTTGCCCTGAGTGTTTCAGATGCCCCTAGGGGAGCTTGAATTATCCTTATGTCAACCACAAATAAGGTTCCCTCAGGTCAGGGTGGAAGAACGTGGAGCCTAGTACAAAATATGAGACAAAGATCTTTGTTTTTTTGTCATCTGGCAGTTTATGAAGATGGATCTCTGGCTCCAAAAATTTATCTGTGTCGGCATCTTCTTTTATGTTTAATTTAACTCCAGTTCCATCTAAAGCAGATATTTGGGGTGGAAAGATGCCAACTTTTATATATTCCCTTACGGTACTTGTTGACTATCGGTCTCGTGCGGGTATTTAGCCTTAGATGGAGTTTACCACCAGCTTTGGGCTGCATTCCCAAGCAACCCGACTCCAAGAGGACCCGGTCCCGGCACACCGGGGGCCGCTACCGGCCTCACACCGTCCACGCGCACCTCTTAACGGTTTCACGCCCTCTTGAACTCTCTCTTCAAAGTTCTCCACCAGCTTTGGGCTGCATTCCCAAGCAACCCGACTCCAAGAAGACCCGGTCCCAGAGCGCCGGGGGACGCTACCGGCCTCACACCGTCCACGGGCACCTCTTAATGGTTTCACGCCCTCTTGAATTCTTTCTTCATCTTCAAAGTTCTAGAGTTCAAGAGTGCGTGAAACCATTAAGAGGTGCCCGTGGATGGTGTGAGGCCGGTAGCGGCCCCCGGCGCGCCGGGACCGGGTCTTCTTGGAGTCGGGTTGCTTGGGAATGCAGCCCAAAGCTGGTGGTAAACTCCATCTAAGGCTAAAAACTTTTATACAGTCACTGTCCAACTTCCTGAAACGCACTTGGATTTTTAGGGTTCTCGTTTTCCTATCGCTGCTGGGCCAAAGCCTGAAAATCCTTTCTCAGCTCTGACTCAGCTCTTACGCAAGAAAAATTCCTGTTACCATCAGTGGAAGGGTGGTCTGAACAAGGACTGACTCATGATTGAGCAAGGACTTCAGTGTTTGGCCCCACATTATTAACCGAGAAGAAGGATGGTTTGGAGGCTGCAGTGGGCTCCTGACCTTTGGGTTCTATTTGTGACTCTGCCATCGACTTGCTGTCTGACTTTATTTATGGCCCGTGTTATATGAGAGGTGAGACCGGATGATTGCAATGGTCCCCTTCTGGCCTCTGAATCTATGAAAGTCACCCCTCTGTGCTTCAGATTCTCCTTAGCGTATGCACAACATGCCTCAGGGGGCACGTGACCAGGATTCATCACTGAATTTGGTCCGCTGGTTGGATCATTAGCTTGCCTGGCCCAGTGCAGTGCGACGTGAATGCTGATCCATGCCCTGCTGTACCTCAGATTGTAAAATAGGGACAGTGATACTAATGGGCCCAGACCTGCGATCCATCTGCCTCTCTCTATATATTTGTGCTTCCTTTGTTTTAGCTACTCGTATGTCCTGTTGAATTTCTGGCCAAGTCTGAAGCACATCAAGGGTGTTTTCCGTGCTTGTGTTGCAAAATCGCCTGTGCCTACAAATCATGTAAACAGCCCCATCCTGCAGTGGGCTTGTGACTCTTGCTTTCCAAGCCTATGCTGTAGCCATTCGGAGGATGGGGGGGTGTTACTTTTGTTGTTGTTTTGGCAGACACGCCTCCTTTCAAGGTCTGAAAAGACTCTCAGAGCTAATAAGGGCTTGCGGGGAAGATTTCTTAAGTCTTGGCATTTCCTGTTGTGAGATGTCCAGTTTGTGCTGAAAGAAAGAAAGAAAGAAAGACGCTGAAAGAAAATATTTGGTGGCTTTGGTCCCAATTAAAAAAAATAATAATCCTCATGGAAAAATTCATGCAGAGATATTAAGTTCTTATGTTTCAGCAAAGAGAGAGAGGCTTCAGCAAAGAAGAAACTTGCAGTTCTTAGTTAATCATTAGCTTTTCTTTAGAACAGGTCAAAATTTTCCAACTGAAAAACAAAATTGACAAAAGAATGCCTGTGTTTGGAAATGAAAAATTGAGTTTCCTTTGAAATTTTGTGGGGGAGGGTTAGGTTGGATATTAGGAAAAACTTTTTCACTAGGAGGGTAGTGAAGCACTGGAATGGGTTACCTAGGGAGGTGGTGGAATCTCCTTCCTTAAAGGTTTTTAAGGTCAGGCTTGACAAAGCCCTGGCTGGGATGATTTAGTTGGGAATTGGTCCTGCTTTGAGTAGGGGGCTGGACTAGATGACCTCCTGAGGTCCCTTCCAACCCTGATATTCTATGATTCTATTTTTTTCTCATTATTCAATGAAAAACTAAAAATATTTTTTTAGTTAAAAAATGTATTTTTCTTGTTTTTGATTTTTGAAACCTGAAGAGGTTTTTGCTTTTTGATCAAAACCCTGGAATATTCTTGTGAACCATTTAGAAATAAAAGAAAGAAAAAAAATATTTCTTCCTACATTTTTTTCTTGGAAAATGCATCCCCTTTTCTAACCAGCTCTGCTTTTCTGCTTTGCCAATTCTCAGCCCAATTTGAGAATCATGGAAATTATAAACCATGGGGGTCAGATAGTGCATTGCCCTGGGACCAGTGCAGGATTGTCACCTACTGCATAGTGGTTCTCAAACTTTTGTACCGGTGACCCTTTTTACACAGCAAGCCTCTGAATGTGACCCTAAGACCCTTATAAATTAAAAACGCATTTTTATATATAACACTATTATAAATGCTGGAGGCAAAGCAGGGTTTGGGGGTGGAGGCTGACAGCTTGTGATCCCCACGTAATCCTGTGAGGGGTCACAACCCCCAGTTTGAGAACCCCTCTTGGGCTTTCTCCAGTTCATTTTTAAATAACTAAGGCAATCAAGTCTCAGTCACTTACCTTGAGGGGGATTTTACCACGCTTTAATAGAATTCACTGGGCCAAATCCTAATGCCTTTACTTAGACCTTGATTCTGCACGTGTTTCCCTTTTATGAACAGTGAACAGTCCCACCGACTTCAGTGGAACTACTCACTGTGTGTAAAGCTAAGCACATGCTTAAGCTTTTGCAGGATCAGGATTTCCATTTTTACACAGTGAGCCAAATTCTCTGCTGGCATAAATCCAGTAAAGTCACTGAAGTCACACCAGCAGAGTGTTTGTGTCTGTCTTTAAAGGGCAGTCTCCCTCGTAGATTACACAAGTCAAAGATCATTATTAAGACTGTCTTCTAATATTCAGCCTACATTTGCTCACTTGCATCCTGTTCTTCTTGGTAATGTCATCTTGAACCACTTCAGAGCATTCTTCTCCCTCCTTGGTATTTACACCCCGGTAGTTATCTTTTATTTTCGTTTGGACAAGCAAGTTGTTTGAATCCCTAAAAGAGTGAATCCCTCTTGCCTCTTAGTTTTTTACCCCTTCTGTTCTCTGAGATCCTTAGTTTGCTGACACTTGTCTCGTATCGAATGTGCACAGTGGGCCACTCTGCTATATGTATCCTTAAGAACATAAAAACAGCCATACTGGGTCAGACCAAAGGTCCACCTAGCCCAGTATCCTGTCTTCCGGCAGTGGCCAATGCCAGGTGCCCCAGAGGGAATGAACAGAACAGGTCATCATCAAGTGATCCATCCCCCTGTCACCCATTCCCAGCTTCTGGCAAACAGAGGCTAGGGACACCATCCTAACAGATCCTAAACAGACTTATCTGACTGCAGAAGGGTTTCACCAGCATTGGAAATAAGTGCCCCTGATCTGCTCCTTGTTGCCACTGACAGCCAGTATAGGTACCCAGAGCAGCACCCAGAAGGCCCCAGGATTGGGGGAGTGCAAAGATGTTTTAAAGCCACCTTCATGCCTCCTTCCTGAGCTGTGCTGAGTGCTTTTTGGCCATACCTCAGGATCTGGCCCAGTATTCCTTCTTCTTTCTTCTGTTTTAAGGCGGTCTCAACCAGATTTCAAGCAATGATTTTGCAACTTGAAACGTTGTGGGATCAACCCGTTTACTTCTCAGAATTCAGAGATGATGCAAGACAGAGTCTCTTTAAAACAAAACAAGTTGTTTTGCTGGGGCAGGATTGTACCTGTCAAGTTGTGTTATTTCATAACCCAAACAATATCTTCTTAACAGGAATGCACATCCCCTGAAAAATAACCACCAAAAGATCGAGACCCCTTTACAGCTCTCTGACACTTTATGGGCATGTCTACACAGCGAAAGCTGTGCATGGGCTAGCCTACCTGAGCTAGCATGAGTCCAGCTAGCAGGCAATATAACAGTGAAAGCAACATAGTGCAGGCTAGTGAGCCAAGTACATATCCAGGGTCCATGCTGGGTTTACACTACCTGCATTGAAGCCCACGCTGCACTGGCTTCACTGCTGTTGCTACCAGTGCTAGTTAGATTCAAGCTAGCTTCAGCAAGCTAACCCATGTACAGCTTTTGCTGGCTCAACATAACCCATGTCAAGGGGTCTTACAGTCTATGTTTGCACTTTACTTAGTCATCCATTTGTGTCCACTGACAACGCAACCCCGTGATGTAAAGTATCTATCTCCTTTCTGTTTGATAGGAAGAAGATGACGATGGCCTTCCTAAGAAGAAGTGGCCAACAGTCGATGCTTCTTACTATGGTGGGCGAGGTGTTGGTGGCATTAAAAGGATGGAGGTAAATAAATATTTGCTTACGTACCAGGAAAACTCACTCGTAAACTCAGCCACAAGATCCTTCTGTCATTCTCCCAGAGGGAAACAAAGAGGAGGTGTGACCTCTCTCTCTCTGGGATGCCAGTGTTAATTGGAAGTAACTCCACTGAGGTGAATGTGGGTATATGGAACCTCTGAAAATCAGGGCATTTATTCAGGAATCCCATTGAAATTCAATAGGAGTTAGGCACCTACCCTTCTTAGGCTCTCCTTTGAAAATTCCAGCTGAAATATGGGTTTAGGAGCCTAACTTTAGACATCATGTTTGAAAATGTTGGTGTAAGTCGCTGATCGTTCTTCAATAGGCTCTGTGAATGCTTTGGTTTGCTCTCTTGGGTTTTGTTGACTGCTTATCTTTACCAGTGACTAGTTTCTGTTCATAAGGGATGGTCAGATTTCCCCCCACCCCCACCCCACCCAAAATGGCTTTCCTAGTAAATGGAAATGTCCATTTTCATCAAGATTTTTTTTTCAACCCCCACCCCACCAAAAATTGTTCAAAATGAAAAATTTGAAAGGTTTTTCCAAACACTGCATTTTTTCATTTCATTCTGCTGGAGAACATACCACTTTCTCTCACTTTTTTGTGACTGGATCCTTTGAGAGGAATTGGGACCAGGCCTCCCTGAACCATAATGACCTGCCTCCCAGCCTAAAAGGACAGAACTAATTGGGGGCAGATGACAGCCTGAGAAATAACTGGGCCTCATAAAAGGGCTGAGAACTCCAAGTTCTCCACAGGGAGAAAATTGGGCTTCTGTGGAAAGCCCTGAAGTAGGGTCTGAAAGAAGGAGATTTCATGGAAGCAGCCTGGGAATCAGGGCTCTATGCCCTCTTCTATGCACATCTAAAGCCTGGTCTGCACAAGGAAGTTAGATCAGTATAACTATGTTGCTCAGAAGTGTGAAATAACCCCCTGTGTAGACAGCAATAGGCCAATGGGAGAATTCTCCTGACAACTTAGCTACTGCCTCTCAGGGAGGTGGAGTACTTACATTGACAGGAGAACCCCCCCATTGGTATAGGTAGTATCTTCACTGAAGCACCTCATTGGCACAGTTGCAGTGTTTTAAGTGTAGACAAGCCCTAAGCCACATTGGTCTGCTGGAGTGCAAGGTACTTTCCTTGTCTTCATAAAACACTGTATTGGTTCTTCTGGAGCTGCCCGAAGGGAATTCCGCAGAACCGCACTGTGTTGGATGCATGTCAGGAATCAATTTTTAATAAAAACCCAAATGGAATTTGTTGGGTTGTTTGTTTGTTTGTTTGTTTTTAATAACTCACGTTGTCAATAGCCCATAACATTCAGTCGTGGCAGGTAATAACACTGCCTTTCCCATTTTCTCATTTGTCAATGGAGCACAAAGGAGAAAGAGCCTTGGGAGTTTTTGGCTTTGATGCTCTACAGATGTTAGGTCCTTCTTGTTTTCTGTTACTCTTCAGTAACTTAACGCCAGTGCGAAATGAGTGTATCGGGGGAGTAAAACGCTATCCAATCAGAATGGTAGCATTTACCGCTCACTTTGCACTGGTGTCAATGACAACCCATGATACAGGGCAATGAGAATGAAGCCCATTGACTTCAAGGCCAGAAGAGACCATTATGGGGCTATTATTATAAAGGACTATTGTCTAGTCTGACCTCCTGCATAACACAAGCCATAAAGTAGCACCCGTAACTTGTGGTTGAGCTATAGTGTATCTTTTAGGCTATGTCTACACTTACCGTTGCGCGTAGATAGGGTAACCAGATGTCCCAGTTTTATAGGGACAGTCCCAATATTTGGAGCTTTTTCTTATATAGGCACCTATTGCCCCCCACCCCCGTCCCAATTTTTCATGCTTGCTATCTGGTCACCCTATGGGTAGAGTACAGGTACTACATGCGTAGCTACACGCCACACTGAAAGGCAGGCTGTGTCCACACTGGTCACTGCTGAGTGTTGCTGCATATCACAGTGAAAAGCTCCGGCAGCGGGGATCTACCAGAGCCTTTCCCCACCGCTGGAGTCTTTCACAAAGGCTCTGGCAGCAGGGAGTCAGCAGGACATCACACTGCTAAAAATTGCTGTTTAGACATGGGAGGCCCTGCTTGGATGTGCAGAGAGCTGTGTAGGGTGCATACCCTGTGGTTTCAGCTGTTTAGGGCACTCTACTCACCTAAGCCGTGCCTCGCCGTCTACACTGCTATTTATACCCATGCTAGCTGGGCATGCAGTGTCTGTACTCTACATACCGGATGTAACCTTAGAGAGACATCCAGTCTCAATTTAAAGACTTCTAGTGATGGAGAATCTACCCCATCCCATGGTGAGCTGTTCCAATGGTTTAGTAATCATTGTTCCACTGGGCAAGTGCAGAGCATCCAGAATATACTTAAGGAATGGGACTTTGGATTCTCGCAGGGGTGTAGCTAGCCCTTTGCAATTGCATTTTCTGCTGTTTCTACCAACCCCAACTCAAGCAACTGGCCCTGTTGACGCCAGTGGGACTGCCTGCATGAATGAGGATTGATGGTTTCAGAATCAGGTTTGAAGTATGGAAAGACCTCTAGATTCTGTACAACAATTGTCTTCTCTGAGGCAAATGATCTTCTCCATTTCTAGAAAACCCAGCATCTACATGTGCCAAAATGCCCAGAGTGGGAACTCCTTGCAGCTGCAATCAGGAGAGATGGGACTGAACCAAAGCCCCAGATCCCAGCACCCAAAGCTCCAGTGTAGACCCAAACTTTGCAGCTTGTCCCTCTCTCAAAAGTGAATCTGGACAATGGGGAAATCTAAATCCAGATTCAAATGTTGCAGCTTTACGTTCAACAGCAGATGCTATTTTAAGATGCCAACGATGTTTTTCTTCTTAGGTCCGCTGGGGAGAAAAGGGGTCCACAGAAGAAGGGGCTAAACTAGAGAAAGCCAAGAATGCTAGAGTGAAGATGCCAGAGCAAGAATATGAATTCCCCGAACCCAGGAACCTGGGGAATAGCATGCGCAGGTCCTCTTCTCCCCGGAGGTGGTACACGCCAATCAAGGTAGGTCTTATCCAGGTACATAGTCTATAGATTGATTCCAGTAGATACATGTTAAACACTCATACAGCCTTATAGAGAGTTTTCATGTGCAAAGGTTAAAGCAGTGAGAGTGACTTTGTGTAAAGTTCCCTGTCCCAGACCTGGGAGTCCACCCAAAGGCTGTTTTAACTTGCACCAGATGCCTTTGCCTCAAGGGGTTGTTCGGTATAAAGGAGACCCAGTCGTGCTTCTTTTCTCCCTCCATGCTATCTGCAATGTAAAAACCACGGCAGCATCTCTCCACTACCCAAGGGTTCCACTAGGCAGTGGAGAGGGGCTGGTTAAGCTGGCTTTAGGGCTGCTTTGGAGTGGTACAGAGCAGCCAGAATGCACTTGAGGAATGGGGCCCTCGGCTCTTGCAGGGCGTAGCTAAGCCTTCGAAAGTGCTTTCTCCCCTACTCATGCCTGAAGCCCCCACAAAGTCTGCAAAGGCAGGTCTTCCATTCTCTGAGTGCAGCGAGAGAGAAACCTCGCTCCCGCTCTTACTTAATAATTAGCCTGGTGAAGAAAAAAATAATTCTTGCCAGATGCCACAAGGAAGAGCTGCCCCTAGGAAATGAAGGACTGATTCTGTTGCGCAGAGAGTGAATGACGGCCAATGACCATGGTCGGCAGGGCTCGGAACACCGCAGGGCAGCTTGCCCATCCCCCGGGGTGGGAATGCCCTGCAAACGCTCTCTGGCCGACTCAAAGCAGCCTCGGAAGCTAAGGGCCAGATTCTCATTTATGCTAAGGCTGTGGCAGTGCAAGACTGTGGAACAAACTCCCACAAGAACTAAGGACCATCCCAGGGCTGTAAGTTCAATCCTTGAGGGGGCCACTTAGGGATCTGGGACAAAATCAGTACTTGGTCCTGCTAGTGAAGGCAGGGGGCTGGAATCTATGACCTTTCGGGGTCCCTTCCAGTTCTATGAGATAGGTATAAGATAAACACAGAGCAGCAGGTAGATTTCAAACCAACTAACATAAAGCCCAACCAAAACAAACCACTTCACTGCACGCACACTTCTCCCCCTCAGAAGGGGGTGAGTGAGAGAACGAACCACATGGGACAGAGGATAGCCATGCTGCTTAACGTATGTCTGAAAGGTGTTCACATACTACAGCAATGAGTGGCTTGAGCCCATCTGTAGAACAGACTTTACTTAGTTATTAATCTCCATCACACCCTCACTGGACGACCCCCAAAAGACAATGTATGCAGACGGAATAACTGCATCCAAAACTTTCCCTAAACACAATCCATGAGAACTCAGCAGAAAAGAAGGAACAGTTTCTGGGAACTTGATGATCTGCTACTGCCCTTCCCCTCCAGTCAGAAAAATTTCCAGCACCCCACTCTGCTCTTGGCAAAATCTTTTCCTCGGACAACATGAACGTATAGAGATGAATTTGCATTGTGTCGTGCAGGGAAGTGCTCACATCATCACAAAAGCCAGAGGCAGGAAAGACTTATTAGGTCATTGAGTCCACGTGCCCAGCCAAAGCAGGACTGCTAACTCGAGTGTATCTTTCAGTGCTTTTTCCAGTCTGCTTTGAAAATAACACATCACCATCCACTGTTCCCTGTGGGAGGATATTCCACAGACTCACTGGCCTCACCCATTGGAAATGTCTCCTGGTGTTCATCTTAAATATTCCTTCATCCCAGTGCTCGAAGTGCGCACAACTCCATTGGCTAAACAAGACATACCATTCCCTC
The DNA here is from genome assembly GCF_028017835.1 of Emys orbicularis. Lineage (NCBI taxonomy): Eukaryota > Metazoa > Chordata > Testudines > Emydidae > Emys > Emys orbicularis. Next base: position 140,821,579 of record NC_088684.1, read on the forward strand.
TGGTTTTATTACACTGCTTAAAATACCTCCTCACTCAGTGGATGGAAGGTAAATAATGTGCGTGTTGCAATCTAATAACAACAACAAAAGTCCTCATAAAGCAGAACACAAAACCAAATCTTAGGACCGATGTTTGAGGAAAGTTAAGCAGGAAATTCACATTTAAGGGGTGATCATCTCTCTTCCTTTGCACATGATCCTTCGCTTCACACAGCCGCAGAAGCACTATCCTTCACTCGGAATTTCCTGGCTTTTGTCACTTTATCTGATGGAGTTTTTCTTCCCTTTACATTTGCTTCCACAGGAGCGTCTGTCCAGTAGGTGGATTGCCTTTAGTTGAGAGTGGATATATTGTAGCTTGAAATACCCTGGACTTTAAGTGCTGTCAGACAGCAGACTTTTGTGTTGTTACTTATTTGGATGGTACCAAATGGACTCTCCCCCCCCCCTTAAACATTCTTTCAGATGTTTAAAAATTTATCAGCTGTATAATCCAGTTTGAATGGATGGCTCCATTTGAGCACTACCTGTTCTGTTCATTCCCTCTGAAGCACCTGGCATTGGCTGCTGTCAGAAGACAGGACACTGGGCTAGATGGACCCTTGGTCAGACCCATTTTGGTTGTCATTTTATGTTCTTATGTTCTTCAATAATCCAAGGAACAAAGCAAAACAGTGCATTTAGAGCAGTTTGCTAATCCCTTTGCCCAGCTGAAAGGGAGAAATGCAGCAAACTAGAAAATTCATTATTTGCATAGCTCTGAACCCCAGTCTACCCCACTTCCTCCAGACTCATGATCCCTGCTGTCCTTATACAACCCCTAGCCCTCTCTGCTTGTCTGAGCTTCCAGTCTGGCCCTCTGCTCCCATACTGGTCTGCAGCTATACACCAAAAAATGTTCTCTTTCCTCAACAAGAAAATTATGTATTTATTTATTTGGAAAACTGAATATTTTCAGCTAAAAATTACACATCTTTCAGTTTTCAGATGAAATTTTTTAGGTTTTTTGGGTTTTAAAAAACTAAAAAAAAAATTGATTCTTTATTGGTAAAGTCAAATTTTTCCACTTAAAATTTTTTCAAAAATGAAAACTGTTTCTTTATTGTCCGTTTTCTGTGTGTGTGTGTGGGGGGGGGATTAAAAGTTCCCACCTGCTCTAGTGTGAAAGTTGTCAGCAAGATAAGGATAAGATCATCTGAACTGGCTCTCTGTTTAGCCTTGCGTGTTTGTGCAGTCCATGTGTAGAAGGATTCCAGCATAGGGGTTTCTACTGATTTCCCTGAAAAATTGTTCCACACAAAGGTGTGGTACTGCTGGCAGCTATTCAGTTAATCGCAAGCAGCGTCCAGGATTGACCGTAATTTTATTGCAAATGTCTTCAAACATCCTTCTGTAGCAGTACCCAGAAAAATCCAGTATCATGCATTCAGCCTGGAGAGGTTCAATTGGCAGAAATGCAGAGAGTGTTTGATAAATATGCTAGGTATACCTCTGTGCTCTTCCATTCAGCCGGAAATTAAAAATTCCAACATGCTGCGCTCAGGAAAACGCTTCTTCAGATCTCAGGGAAGCTGATTCATTTTTGAGAGTGGAAGAGTGGCCCCTTATAGAAGGGACAGGAAGAACATTACAACAATGCAGGGAATCCCTGGGTCGTGAATATATGTTTCTGAGCACATGGTGCTGTGCACAGCTGTACACTTTTTCTGGCCTCGTTAAACTCGTCTGGAAAACAACCACAGTATTTGCCTCTTTTCTCACTGCCTCATTCCAATCAGAAATAGAGGAATGCCTTATTGGGATTGCACAGATGTGCTACAAAGGCAGGAATTCCCACATGTCAATCTGTTGCCTCTAACTGGGAGCTGCTCGAAAGCATCCTGTTGAAACTGTTTTTGACAGATAATTGGGTTTTTGACCAAATGATTTTTATTTTATTTATTTTTTGTGCACAAAGTGTCTACTTTCTATGGAAAATTTTGGCTTTTTATCAGAAAACTGAAAGGCCAAAATCCAAAAATTTTCCATTTTCAGCTGCAAGCTGAAAAATTTTGTTTTTTCAATAGAAATTTGACATTTTCTGCAGGAAAAAAATCCATTTTCCAATCAGCTCTATTTCTAACTAATTCCCCCTGTTGAAATCCTTCAGCTAGAAGGAAATTACAATTGCACGTAAGATTTCTCTTTAGCTAAGGCCAAAGAAAGACCACACAATGAGGTTAATTGCTGCCACAAACGGTACTACAGCATGAGGCTGATAGCTGTGGGGAGACTGAGGGTACGTCTTCACTACACACCGTATCGGCGGGTAGCAATCGATTTATCCGGGATCGATATATCGCGTCTCGTTAAGACGCGATATATCGATCCCCGAACGCGCTCACCGTCGACTCCGGAACTCCACCAGAGCGAGCGGCGGTAGCGCAGTCGACGAGGGAGCCGCGGCCGTCGATCCCGCGCCGTGTGGACCCCAGGTAATTCGATCCAAGATACTTCGACTTCAGCTACGCTATTCGCGTAGCTGAAGTTGCGTATCTTGGATTGATCCCACCCCCCCAGTGTAGACCAGCCCTGACACTGAGGATACAGGAATACAAGGTTTTGAAGGGTGTTTGTGATTGCTGGGAAAAGTCACAGACACTGACTTGGCATAAGGGACAGAGCTAGAGAGACATGAGCACACGAGCTTTGGTAACCTGATATTCTGTTATGAATCTGCAGTTAAAACGAAAGATTAAATGGGTTTCTATATAGCATATTGTCATGACCAAGCTGTCTTGTGGAGGATGGATGGTTGGATAAATAGTTTTTCATTCTCTGCTCCATTAATGAATCCAAGGCAGGTTATTTACACATATCACAATGCAACCATCAGACTGATCTGTGTAGCAGAGTGGAAGCAGTTAGAACCAGGTTGGCACTGCTAATAGGAAACCCATCACTACTTACAAACCCACTACTCCATCCCAGTTAATGAAGAGAAAGAGGAACTGGCGGGGAATGTATAAATGCACCCGATCGGTTTCCTGAATTTATATAGCATTTTCACCAGCAACCTCAGCAGAGATTCCAGGGAGTGAATGGACAATGGAGACCCCTCAACCCAACATGGTCCCCATCCAGCTGAGAGTTAAGGCTGGGGGAAGAGTGGGGAAGTTTGCATTAGAACTGTGCATGCTTTAAACACCCTTTCAGGTATTTAAGTGGCCCGTAAGATTTGAGGGAGATTTTCAAAGGTACAAATGGAAGTTAGTCACCCAGCTTCTGTTGATTTTCAACAGGACTCAAGTGCCTAATTGCTCTTTGAAAACTTCATTTTTTGAATCCACAGTAAGTGCTGATAGAGCTTCTGTTGAGAGAAGACATCATGCTCCATGATTGATGATCCAGCACCTTTCACAAGCACAGCATTCAGTTTAATCAAAATAGAGGTCCGAGCTGTGCTGCCCCTGAACTGAGCTATTCACCAAACACTTGTTGAGCGTATCAAAAATAATTCACCGTATTTCTTGTAATTGCAGGGCAAGTTGGATGCTCTCTGGGTCCTGTTGCGGAAAGGCTATGATCGTGTGTCTGTGATGCGCCCACAGCCTGGAGACCAGGTACTGTCCCTTTTATAACATTTATTGTACTTAAAAAACAACAACACCCAAACCCACAAACTTTCCAGGTCCCTTCTCCGGTGGGACTGAATGGTCGTGTCTCCGGGAGATGTCTGTCCCTGTTGTTATATACCAACATACTATCTCAGAAACAACCTTAGCCACTTGCATGAACTTTGTTTGCAACTGAGATTCATAAGGGTTCAGATTCCTTTGGCTCAGAGCCCTGTTGACACGGTTAAGTTATATAGATCACGTTGCAATAGCAATTGTCCATCTATGCAGAAACTATCAATCTGATATCGTTTTGCTGTTACAATTTTATGGCCACTTTCAATTATCTAGAGCCTTGGATGCGGAAGAAAAATGTACATGCATTTCTCATTGCTCAAAGACTTAGTTCTCCATCTTACACTCCAGGGGTGAAATCCTGACCTCATTGACGTCAATGGCAAAACTCCCATTGACTGTGATGGGGCCAGGATTTCACTCCATAATTTTAAAGTCAGTTGGAGTTTTTCCTGTTCAGGAATTGGAGGTTGAGATCCAGGTTTTGTGTGTCTTAATTTGGAACCTCATAAAGCTGTTGGTTCTCCAATATTAATTTCTAGCAGATGAAAAACCTCTCCATAATGGAAGGGGATAGGTGTGAAATGCAGTGGGGTGGAATATCTGTTCTCATGTTTGCTCTGTCTACAGCAGATCCTGGGCTCACAGCTTCATGAATAATTAATAGTATAGAATAGAAGGAAGGAGCACAGATAATAAGTCTGCATCTATTCATGTGTTCTTATGATTACACACATCTTCAGAGAACGGGATAGTAAAATCCATTAAAATCAATGGACTTGTGTGTCCTACTTGAAAGTGAAAGGAGAAATGGTACAAGCTGAGGCACCAATACCAATGTTAACTGTTGCATTTCATGTATGAAGTGTTTTCTATTCCTATTTTTCTTCTGCTAAAACACACAGATTCATATATGTAGTTGATATTCTAAAATACATATCAGAGTACATACAAGACATGCAATATGGGCAAGCTGATAAAATTGTAGAAACCATAAGTTTTGCATTTACTGACTTCTTGTGACTTTAATTGTGCAAACTTGCAACATTAACAGTGCACTATCGTAGTTTGGTTGTGTATCTTTATATGCGTGTGTTTGTATACATACACCCACACAATTATATGTCTGTTTATAGCTAAATCAGCATAACTGAGTCATCTATGAATTGTACTAATTATGTATACAGTTAGTAGACAGAGGGCCAAATTTATCCCTAGCATAAATCAGCTGAGTGCAGTAGTGTTACATCAGGAACATATTTGGCTCAGTTTGTTCATATTGGTGTGTAGCATTCAGAAGATTTCAGGAAACTCAACTAGACAAGAAACAGTGCTAACGACCATGTAATATTTTTGGTATTGATCCATAGTTCTGTAATATTTGGCTCCCTGTATAGTTTTCCATTGGCTTTCTGCCTTCAAAGGTAAAATTTGCAAAAATGGCTTAGATTTTGATGCCCATCTCTGGGAGGAGTTCACACTCGACAAATTGCTAATGGCAGACAATTTGCATGAACTTTCCCCTTAGAGATCTGAGTACAAGTGGTGCTTTTTTCTTATATGGATTGATCTTGTACGTTGATAAGCTAAAACTATGCTAGTTGAAAGATTCTGCCCTCCATCCAGAGTAACTTCATTGAAGCCAACGGAGTTAGTAGCAATCTACATCATTATAACTGAGAGCAGTGTCCAGCCTTCCATGTGCATAGGAACATAGGAATGGCTACACTGGCTCAGACCAACAGTAGCCCAATATCCTGTTTCTGACAATAGCCGGTGCCAGATGCTTCAAAGGGAATGAACAGAATGGGGCAATTCCAAATGATCCGTCCCCTGTCCCCCAATCCCAGTTTCTGGCAGATGGATGTTTAGGGACACCCAGAGAATGTGGTTGTGTCCCTGGCTATGTTAGCTAATAGCCATTGAATTTATCTCCATTGAACTCTGTGAATTTCTCTAATTCTTTTTTGAACCCAGTTATACTTTTCGCCTTCACATACACAGCGTTGATCCTGCTTTTCTTTTACTGGTTTTGCATCCCAATAAGTCCATGCAGTGGAACAACTTGTCTAGACAAGGACACTCTGAAAAACCAGTCCAAATTAACTAAAGGTGTGAATTCAACGAGGATTACTTAAATCACATTAAACCCCTGTGTGGATGCTGTCTCTCAGAATTAAAGTGGCCTTCATTTGGTTTAGTTTAATTCACTTGCAATAGAGAACAAAAAGACGGTCGCTGCCCGAAAGAGCTTACAATCTACGGCCTGGTCTACACTACCCGCCTGAATTGGCGGGTAGAAATCGACCTCTCGGGGATCGATTTATCGCGTCCCGTCAGGACGCGACAATCGATCCCCGAATCGACGCTCTTACTCCACCAGCGAAGGTGGAAGTAAGAGCCGTCGACGGGAAGCCGCGGAGGTCGATTTTGCCGCCGTCCTCACAGCGGGGTAAGTCGGCTGCGATACGTCGAATTCAGCTACGCTATTCGCGTAGCTGAATTTGCGTATCTTAAATCGACCCCCCCCTGTAGTGTAGATGTAGCCTACGTCGTCTTACCTAGCAGTACATATGGCCCACTCCTTGGCGGCATTTCCAGTTGTGCCAATGGGAGCTGGGTACAGGGACTGTAGGCCTGTTATGGGCCTATGGCATATCTGTGGGTATTTTATGGGCATTGCTGCGCTGGTGCTTTATCGAATGCTTAGTGAAGCCTGTGGGGCCATTTCCTGAAGTTCATCCAACTTTGCCACATTTTTCAGCTGCAGGCTGAACCTAAAGTGAGGGGAAAATAGCCCTAGAACTCGTGTGTTGAACAAGTGAGAGCACAGTAGATGCTGCCACTTAGAGAAAGTGTAATTGAATTAATGCAATATAAATTCTCCTGCTTTGGGAGTTTGAGTACAGCCTCGTGGCTAACAAGGCAATCGGAATTAGGACTCATAGGGTACGTCTACACAGCAAAAAAAACCATAGCAGCAAGTCTCAGAGCCCAAAGTAATTGACTCGGGTTTGCAGGACTGGGGCTAACAAATAGCAGTCTAAACATGTGGGCTTGGGCTGAAGCCTGGGGTCCGAGACCCTCCCACCTCGCTGCATTTCAGAGCCCAGATTTCAGTCCAAGCCCAAACGTCTATACTGCTATTTTTAGCCCTGCAGCACAAGCCCTCTGCACCCAAGTCAGTTGACCCAGGCTCTGAGACTCGCTACCATGGGTCTTTTTTTTTTTTTTTTTTTTTTGCTGTGTAGACATACCCATGGGCTCTATGGCCACTGACTCAGTAAGTGATCAAGAGCATGTTGTTTACCTTCTCTGTTCTTCAATTTCCTCCATCAGCAAAATTGGGAGGATCATGACACTTTGCTACCTATAAGAGAGGTGTGAAGCTGTGAGATTCTCAGACAAAAACCCTTGCAGTGTAAAGGACTGTAATGTTTTGACCTTCGGAGGAAGGATGGTTAAAGAACTGACCTGGGAGTCTTAAAACCTGGCACAGACATCCTGTGTGACCTTGGGCAAGTCCCTTAACTTCTCTTTGCTTTCCTCATATATAAAGTGCAGTTGATGATCGCTGCCCCACCCAGTGAGGCTAAATTCACTCAGGTATGTGAAGGTCTCAGAGAGCACAGTAAGATGCTAGTTCAGTTAAATTTTAAAAGCATGTAATTAAAAATTATTTGTAATCAATTAAAGCCAATGAATAAAATAAGCCCTTTGAGATCTCTTCAGAGCTCCCTCTATTGTTCTCTGGTCATTTTTCCGGTGGAGGAAGTGGAAGCTGACGTTATAAACCCAGCATAGTCTAGGTTACCTTAAGGTTAGCTTCTTTTCGTGGGCCAGCACACATCAAACACTAGTTCATAAAAGACATCCCCGCCTTGGTATGATTGGCACCCAGCGCTGAAAAGAAATCCAGCATGAAGGTTAGTGCTGAGTTGTTTGGAGTGGCAGTGTGGAAACAGCCATAAATCCAGGCTGCAGCTCTCTGTGCCTCCCAGATACCTAAATACAGACACACCCCAGGGTCAGTGTTAATCGTTTATGTTCCCTAAAGACAAAAATAAAAAATAAAATTCCCCTTCTCAAAATGAAAAATGGGGAAGCCCTACAGAGGAGCCCTCACGGGGATGCCTGGGAGGGCTCAAAGTGGCACACAGAAGTTCTGCTTAACCAAACAGTGTGTTTTCTTTGCAACACATATCACATCACAATGACATGAAATTTCCATAGATGTAAACAAACCCTACAGCAAGAGTCCCATGGTCAGGAAGGCAGGACAGTTATGTGGTCTGGAGTCTGGCTGGAGAGCTTTGATCTGGTTTCTTCCTTTGAATCACAGTCCTTACGTCATGGACAGGGCCGGCTTCAGGCACCAGCCCACCAAGCTTGTGCTTGGGGCGGCACTTGGAGGGGGGCGGCGCGGCGCTCCGGCCGCCGGGGAGAGCGGGGCCACGGCCGGGCTCGCCGCACTCCCCCCTGCGCTCTCCCCCCGGCCGCCGGGGGGAGAGCAGAGTCCCCGCCGGGGCTCGCCGCCCTCCCCCCGGGGCTCCGGCTGCCCTCCCCGCCCTCCCCCCGCTGGGGGGGCGGCCGGAGGCTTTTTTGCCTGGGGCGGCAAAAAAGCCAGAGCCGGCCCTGGTCATGGATAGCTCCCCTTCAGAAGTGGGCAGGGAAGATAGTACATCCTGTTTGACATTCTGTTTGGCATTTTCATGCAATTGTTTTTTCAGCTGAGGCCACTGTTCCAGCATCATGTGTGTGCACAGAGCCATATGGCCACACCTTCATCCACTCCCATATACTTCTCCACACAGTCACCCCCCCCACATACAATTCCACACACAGACACCCCACATTCACCCACTCACCCACACGCACACCTCCCCAGACAGACACCCACAGGCACATTCTCACAGTCACGTGTTTCTTGCTTGGGGTTTGTCAGCACTAAACATTAGCCAGCACGGTAAGGTTGAGAGATTCTTCCTGGCATGAGCAAATTGGGCTGTGGCAAGTAATTACCTTTGGCTGTGGCATGTGATTGTGAGTAAGACACTCGGACCAGCCAGTACAGTGGTGGCTGGGAGCAGCAAGGACGAGCTTTGTTCTTACCAGGTTATGAAATCTTTGGCACGGCTTGGTGATTTGCAATCCTGGGGTATTTCACAGAGATCTCGATGACGGATTTGTTTTTGATCCTGTTTTTGTCCTTTGTGCTGACAGAAGGGGCTGGTACTTGAATGCTCCAGCCAGCAGGTCAGTAAACAGACCCAGGCTGCTGGCATCAATGATTCCAGGGGATCCTTGTGATTTTAAAGCAGAGCCGCAGCTGGTTTGAAAGGGCAGCCCTGATACGCTGGAGCCGTGTGTAAATGCTGGGCCTTGCTAGCTTCAGAAGGCAGGAAACTTAAGGCAGTCAAACTCTCAGGGCTTAGCGCTACTGCTGCATGGGGCAGGTCAGCCGCTGGCTTAGAAATTCTCTCCTGACCCTCCTCTAAAGGAAAAAAACCCTACTATCAAAGATAATCACCTGAGCTGCTGTCGGGGAGCACACATGGGTTTTGTTTGGGGAGGCCCATCCAAACTGCAAGCCTCAGGCAGATGCGGAATTTGCCTCCGAACCACAGTCCTGTTAGACTGACTGGAGTTGCCCCCTACTCCCCAAATATGGAAGTCAAACTACACCTACGTGAGCACAGTGTCCCCCTTGTCCAGGGCAGTTACTTTGTCCCTCATGTCTCCAGGCAGAAGCTCCCTATAACCAGACCTGGGATTTCCACATTGCAGTGCACTGAAACCGTTCACATACAACCCCATCGACAAGAGTTCCACCAGACGCGAGGTCCTCATCCGCGGCTTCCGCTGTAACCGCACACTCCCTAGAGCTGGGCGCCCCGCAGAACATTCAGTGGGGATGCTGGGGTCCAGACCTGATCTTTATAACTGAGCGGATCCCCCAAATCCAAACGCTCCCAGACATGGGAAGAACTCCAGTTCTGATACAAATCTGAGACGGGACCCATCTCTCATTATTCTCATTGGTCTGCCATCTCCTGCTACCCCATAATGAAAGCAATGGCACGCCCACTTTCCCCTCTGCACCGGCTGATTCTCAGAACAGTGTTGCATATTTTCATCTGCCGCGCCACTTCAAGACATAGAGTCAGTAGCCTCTTTCATTGCTCTCTGGTCCGGACGCTATGTAGTGAGCGTAGGCAGCGCAGGCTCAGTCAGTCAGTCTGGGAGTGAGATAACTAGAAAGCCCCACAGGGTCTCTTCTGAGTCTAGTAGCTTCAAAATGGATCCATTTTATATTCATTACCACTGAGCCCTGTCTTTCCTCTACCAGGAGAAACATTGCACTGTGTATTCTCAGGAAAGGCTTAGATAAGTATTTGGAGCCTCGCAGGCAAAAGGAATAGCTTGTAAAGAGTCACTTGAAATTTGCGGACAGGAACCCTTGAGCATGTGTTATTTCTAAGAGCTACAAGGGGGCCCTTGTGAAAGCAATTTGCACCTTATTTCTCTCCATTTTCTCCCCCTCCCAAAAAAGGGTTGATGCCCAACCCCTTGGTGTAGCTACATGGGCACATTAATACACCCACTCGGTCAGCATAAAAGTATAAAGCTAAACAAATAAAGCAAGATGCAAAGTAACTGAAAAGAATCTCTGTTTATTTTGGAGGCTGAAAAGTAATTGGACTAGATCCCAGGATGACACCACTTTCATATAAGCAGTCCATTGAAGGAATCAGTTCCTTTAAGCACTACCAGTCCATGAGCAGGGTGCCTCATGGTTCTTGCTTCAGCATTGCATTGCAAAGTTATTACTGTTTACAGTAGAACCTCAGAGTTATGAACACCGTAGTTACGAACTGACTAGACAACCACACACCTCATTTGGTACCGGAAGTACGGAATCAGGCAGCAGCAGCAGAAACAAAACAAAAACAAAAAGCAAATACAGTACAGTACTGTGTTAAACAAACTACTAAAACAATAAAGGGAAAGCAGCATTTTTCTTCTGCATAGTAATGTTTCATAGCTGTATTAAGTCAATGTTCAGTTGTAAACTTTGGAAAGACAACCATAACGTTTTGTTCTGAGTTACAGACATTTCAGAGTTACGAACAACCTCCATTCCCGAGATGTTCATAACTCTGAGGTTCTACTGTATTTACGGTGACTCCTGCAGTGTGCTAGGTAGATATTCAGGAAGGACTGGTCCCTGCCCCAAGGAGCTCACAGCATATGGCTGTGACAAGTAGGCATAGGTTAGAAGAAAGAGAACAAGTAGGCAATAGGTATGGAAGTCAACTCCAGTAAGGGGTCCAGTGGATGACACAGTTGGTTAGGAGACCTGAGCTCCATGCCTACTTCTGTTACTGATCTGCTGTGTGACCTTGGGCAAGTCATAGCATCCCTCTGTGCCTCAGTTTCCTCCCACCACCACCTTTTTTTCTATTTGGATTATAAGTTTTTGGGGGCAGGGACTGTCTCATACTAGAGCTATGTCTTCTTCACTGCAGAACAGGTGTGGCTCGTGCATAGGGATAGCTAGCTAGTGATGGTTATCTCAATATAAAATCCTGGTGGAGACAAGGCAGGGGGGTAATTTTATTGACCTTGATGCAGCTAGTTGAGCTCAACCCTATACCTCCACCTGGGGTTTCCTTAGACCAGCTATATCAAGGTATAAACTACCTACGCTTTGTCCCCAATTAGGATTTTACATTGAGATCTCTCTCCAGTTAGGTATCTCAGTGTAAAAGCCACACCCTTCTTGTGCAATGCCAGCCTAGGATATGGGTTTGCACAATAGGACCCTCATCTTGGCTGGGGTCTCCTGGTGCTGCTGTAATACAAACAACAAAGCCTTCTGGTTAAAGTGGGTTCTGTGATAACCGTAAGCAGCATGGCAGAAGAGGGACATAAATATGGCCAGGGTACATGTGGATGCACAATGAGAAGGAAGCGGAGTGGGGCCTGGGAGACAGGAGCGCCTGGGCTCTCCTTTGAGTTCTGCCCTGTCTCTCCCTGTCAGTGCTCCTGGAACCAAAGTGGCAGAGGTCAGTATGGAAATCAGGTCACCATACATGGGGGATCCTTTGGGGCAGTGAGTCAGAACTGCCAAGGGGATTTAGGCTCAGCATTGCAATGCCTACCGTTTAGGCGCCCTGGTGCCTAGTGGGATCTGCTGCCCCAAATCAGGTGCTCAGGCTCCCTATACAATGCATGGGGAGAGTTAAGCACCTAAGAATGGGATTCTGAGAAGCCCGCATGCTGAGTGGTGAATTCCCTAACATTAAGCTCCAATGAATTATATAATGAAATGGCTTCAGTACCTGCATTATTCAGAAAGATGGCAATCTTTTGTTCATCTCCCTTATGAGTAAATCCTGATGCCCTCAGAAATAAATCAAACACTTCTTTAAACCTTTCCCAGTTTTCTGCGGCATTTCTCGACGTTTTTAGAAATGTGGGAACTCTTAATTGATCCCTCTTATTTCATTCAAACTAATTTTTCACTAGTTTCCTTCTTCCAGTTCTTTTTTATCACATCCTTCAATCCTGGTACCACGTGTTGTTTTATATCCAAGTAATCCACTAGTCTTAATAATCAGTCATTGCTAGTAACTTAACAACAGGTTAACATATATACAGAGCATCTTAACTCCGGTCAAACTATCAGTCTAACCTAAACCCAGCTGCCTCCTCCCACTGTCAGCTCCCACACCCCAGAGATCTTATTCATTCTCTTTAGGCCACACTTACCCCACAGGTCAAAGGGAGTTAGGCACCTGACTCTGGGCCAGAGGAAGGAGCCTCTCTCTGCTTAGGATTCGGAAGCATGACCCCTTTCGTGGAGTTAGGCAACTGAGCCAGGTCAGCCCTTTCTGATAAAAAAGAAGGAGGCGCCACCCTTATACCCATGGATGTGGGAGACGTAAGTTCAAATCCCCCCTTTGCCAGAGTCAGAAAAGGAACTTGGACCCTGGCCTTCTACCTCCTAGTTGAGTGCTCTGGCTATTTTGAAGGGGAGGGGGGCACCATCTCCTCCTTACTTTTTATGGGTTAGATGTGCTCTCAGAACACCTATCAGAGTGAATCCTGCAGGCAAGATAAGTGGGGGAACACCTAGTTTGTGAATCCTCGCGATGGCTTTGCGTATGCCCACTGGCAGACAGGTAGGTGCCAAGGAATATTCGGCACCTACAGGGCGAGGCAGCAGCTGTACAGGGGTTTGGAAGAGCTAACACTTAGACTTAGATAGCTAAGTAACACTTAGATGCCTCCATCCTTTTGTGGATCTAGCCCTTAGTGCCGGATCCTAAGACTCCCCTTGGCCTTGATGGGCTCTGCAGCGGGCCCTTAATCTGTCCATGAAGGTAAGCATACTAACCTCTCATGGGGTTGTGAAGGGTGATTACTGTTAGCAAGGGACTGCGAGACTCCGGGATGGAAGGCACTGTAACTACGGCAGGACTCAGCATTATTACAATGTGCACATGTAACACCGACAGACCCCGATCGTCGGCGGGCAGGATCGAACCTGGGACCTCTGGAGCTTAGTGCATGAGCCTCTACCACATGAGCTAAAAGCCAACTGGCTCTTAGCTCAGGCTGTAGAGCAGACTCATTTTTACCTCTCTCTCTCAGTGGTCTGGGTGCCACTAGATGGGTCAGAACACCACACCCAGAAGGTGTGTGGGTTACACATAAATATCATGTGATTATCAGAGCTCAGTATTTCTGGAAGCTGTCTTTTTGTCTAACGGCCCATTGAGGCTCTGCCAATTGACATCAGTTGAGGATCCAACCCATAGTATTTATCTCTGCCTTGACAGATCATACATCCCACTTTGTATCCGCAAGAACGAAATGTGCAGCAAGTCCTTGTTTACAATAGCAGGGGTCTTTCTGATGTGTGTTTTTCATTGGAAAGCAAAAGGAAAAGAGAGGGTCAAGCAAGACCTGTTTTGAATTCACTCGGAGAAGCTGAGATGCACAAAGAGGTTGTGAAATTCTTTCCTCAGCGTCAAACCTGGAAATGGTCTGAGGTTACCAACAGACACAGCTGTTTCTAATAAGGCGAGGAAGTCAGGATAACGTGGGATTCCTGTGGTCTTCTTGCATTCTAGAGAGACTAGGTTTGCATTTTTGTCTGCATTAATGAGGTTATTTTTATAGTCAAAACATCATCAGATGGGATTTTAAAAAAAAACAAAACACGTTGGGCCCTTTTATCATTCTGGACGAGAGCTCTCATTAGTGCAAAGGATCCTAGTAATTATAGTGGTGCCCACTAGTGGCACTTGAAAGTTGCCAGTTGTGTTTCCATGTTTTTCAGGAATTTAGAAGTCAATTGTAAAAATGTGTCTGAAGCTCAAACAAGGCCTATAAAGTCTAAAGCTGGGAACAAATTATGTTTATATTTTTAATTTGCATTGCTTTTGCATTACTTGTGCATGTAGGTGGAGGAAAAAGCATAACAAGACCATGCAAAATTATGTATAAATAAAGAGGCCACAACTCTTACCCAAAATGTACAGGGAGAAGAGTTTTTTAGATAAACACTCTTTGCAAATTCTCCAATGAAATCACTTGGACTAGTATCTTGTTAGATATTAATGAAATGTCTATGGTACAAACTGTGTTTAATTAGCTGAGGAGGATGGGGCTCTGAAATATTGTGAAAAATTTCTTTGACAAAATCTCAAGTGTGTTTTTACAATGAAATATGCCCCAAATCCTCCCCACCCCCAATTAAGGTTATGTCTTTAAGTTACAATGAAAGGCCAAAACCTCAACTTTGCATGGTTTCACTGTGAATGTTTCATACAACCTGGGGAATAAGATTTGCCACACTGGAATAGATCCATCGTCCGTCTAACAGTGGGCCATTCCTGGTTAGGCCCTGATTCTGCAAAGCACTTGAACACATGCTGAACTTTAGGTATGTGCTCATCTTATTGAATTCAAAGGGACTTAAGCACATGCTCACATGTTTTGCTGAATCAGGGCCTAAATTCCCACAATTATGCAAAATGGGGAGGGGAAGGAGCTTTTTGCTTGACCCCGCTGGTGACCATCTGAGGCCATGAAGCCTGGGGATTGATAGCCCTTTTCATGTTCATCTTAGCTACTATGATGACAGATCTAACATGTCCAGTTAACGTATATAGACTGTTATCATGTGGCAGCAGCATGATCTACTGGTTAGGGAACTAGACTGGGAATCTGGGGACGTCCATTCTGCTCTCAGCTCTGAGACTGACTCTTTGTCTGACTTTGGTCAAATCACTTAGGGACAGATTTTTAAGGACATTTAGGTGCCTAGCTCCCCAGAGAGCTTAGAAGACAAGAGACAACAGACAGATGAAGGGCACAAGGACACAATGAGACAATATTGGTCTGCATAATAGGCAATGGGCTCAGCACAGCTACCTTAGGGTATGTCCAGACTACCCGCCGTATCGGTGGGTAGCGATCGATTTATCGGGGATCGATATATCACGTCTCCGAGACGCGATATATTGATCCCCAAACGCGCTCCCCGTCGACTCCAGAACTCCACCGGAGTGAGCGGCGGTAGCGGAGTCGACAGGGGAGCCGCGGCCGTCGATCCCATGCCGTGAGGACGGGAGGTAAGTCGGAATAAGATACATCGACTTCAGCTACGGTATTCCCGTAGCTGAAGTTGCGTATCTTACATCGACACCCCCCGCAGTGTAGACCAGGCCTGTGATACCGATGCCTAAGATGCTTATGCTACAGAGGAATCATAGAATTATATAATAGGAATGTAAGGCTGGGAGGGACCTCAAGATGACATCAAGTCCAGCCCCCTGCACTGAGGCAGGACCAAATATTCCTAGACCAGGGGTAGGCAACCTTTCAGAAGTGGTGTGCCGAATCTTCATTTATTCACTTTAATTTAAGGTTTCGCGTGCTGGTAATACATTTTAACGTTTTTAGAAGGTCTCTTTCTATACGTCTATATTATATAACTAAACTATTGTATGTAAAGTAAACAAGGTTTTCAAAATGTTTAAGCAGCATCATTTAAAATTAAATTTAAATGCTGATCTTATGCCACCAGCCTGCTCAACTCGCTGCCAGCCTGGGGTTCTGTTCACCTAAGCCGGCAGCGGGCTGAGTAGGGCCTGTGGCCAGGACCCCAGACCTGGGGGGGCGGTGTTTCAGGGGTCAGGGCAGAGGGCTGGGTGTGTGTTGGTGTGTGGGGGGTTCAGGGCAGAGGGCTGGGGGTGCAGGGCAGAAGGCTGTGTGTGTGTTGGGGTGTGGGGGGTTCAGGGCAGAGGGCTGGGGGTGTGGGGGGTTCAGGGCAGAAGGCTAGGTGTGAGTTGGGGTGGGGGAGTTCAGGGCAGAGGGCTGGGGAGTGTGTGTGGGGGGGTGCAGGGCAGAGGGCTGGGGTGCTCGGCTCATGGGAGTGCTCCCAGCCCCCTGCCCTGAGCGGCTCAGGGCAGGGGGCTGGAAGGGATATGCCCTGTTTCACCCTCTTCCCCCAGGCTCCGTCCCTACCTCTCTCTGCCTCCTCTACAGAGCTGTGTGCACGCTGCCGCTCTTCCCCCCCCTTCGCTAGGGCCATCAGCTGATTGGCGCAGGGAAGGAGAGGAGGAGGGGCAGGAAAGCACCACGCTGGGGGAAGAAGCAGGGGAGGGGGGAAGCTTGGCTGCCGCAGAACCAAGCTTCTGCCTCCTGCCCCCGCAGGGAAGAGCGGTGGGCGGGGGGGGGGGGGGGGCTGAGTGGGGCTGGGGGCCGGGACCGTGTCAGGGAGCTGCGTGCCACTCAAAATCGGCTCGACCCCTGTCCTAGACTATCCCTGACAGGTGTTTGTTCAACTTGTTCTTAAAAACCTCCATGATGGGAATTCCATAACCTCCCTTGGAAGCGTGTTCCAGAGATAACTACCCTTACAGTTAGCACATTTTTTTCTAATATCTAACCTAAATCTCCCTTGCTGCAGAGTGAGCCCATTACTGTTTGTCCTACCTTCAGTGGACTTGGAGAACAATTGATCCTCGTCTTTTTATAACAACCCTTTACATATTTGAAGATTGTTATCAAGTCCCCATTCAATCTACTTGTCTCAAGACTAAACATGCCCATTATTTTAACCTTTCCTCATAGGTCAGGGTTTCTAAACCTTTGATCATTTTTCTTGCTCTCCTCTGGACTCTCCAATTTGTCTATATCTTTCCTAAAGTGTGGTGCCCAGAACTGGACACAGTACTCCAACTGAGGCTTCACTGGGGCTGAGTGGAATGGGACAATTACCTCCTTTGTCTTCACACTATACTCCTGTTAATACACCCCAGAATATTAGACTTTTTTGCAAGTGCATCACATTGTTGATTCATATTCAGTCTCTGATCCACTATAAACCCCAGATCCTTTTCAGTAGTACTACCACCTAACCAGTTATTCCCCATTTTGGAGTTGTGCATTTGATTTTATCTTCTTCAGAGTAGTACTTTGTACTTGTCTTTACTGAATTTCACCCTGTTAATTTCAGACCTATTCTCCAATTCATCACGGTCCTTTTGAAATCGAATTCTGTCCTCCAAAGGTGCACCCCTACCCAGCTTGGTGTCATCCACAATTTTTATTATTCTCCACTCCATTGCTGAAGTCATTAATGAAAATATTGGCTAGTACCAGCCCCAGGACTGACCCCTGCAGGACCCCACTAGATATGCCCTCCCAGTTTGACAGCGAACCATTGCTAATGACCCTTAGAATACAGTCTTTCAACCAGCTGTTCACCCACCTTGTAGTAATTTCATCTAGACCACATTTCCCTAGTTTGTTTAGGAGAATATCATGTGGGAGTATGTCAAAAGCCTTACTAAAATCAAGATGTATAATGTATACCACTTCCTGCCTACCCACTATAGGCCAGTAATCCTGTCAAAGAAGGAAAATAGGTTGGTCTGGCATAATGTGTTCTTGACAAATTCATGCTGACTATTACTTATAAACCTGTTATCCTCTAGGTGCTCACAAATTGATTGTTTCATCATTTGTTTCAGAATCTTTCCAAGTATCAAAGTTAGGCTGACTGGTCTATTATTCCCTGGGGCCTCTTTGTTCCCCTTTTTAAAGATAGGTGGTATGTTTGCCCTTCTCCATGTTTCTGGGACCTCACCTGTCCTCCATGAGTTCTCGAACAGTTTTGAGATTGCTTCAGCTAGTTCCTTACATACCCTAGCATGAATTTCATCAGCCCTTGCCAGCTTGAATACATCTAATTTATCTAACTATTCTTTATCCTGTTCTTTCCCTAGTTTGGCTTACGTTCCTTCCCCCTTGTTGCTAATATTAATTGTGTTGAATATCTGGTTGCTATTAACCTTTTTAGTGAAGACAGAAGTGAAACAGGCATTAAACACCTCTACCTTCATCTCATTTGTTATTAGTTCTCCTTCCCTACTAAGTAGTAGACCTACACTTTCCTGTGTCTTTCTCTTGCTCCTAATGTATTTTAAAAGCCTCTTCTTATTGCCTTTCATGTCCTTGCTAGTTGTAACTCATTTTGTGCCTTAGCCTTTCTGATTTTGTCCCTACATGCTTTTGCTATTCTTTTGTACTCCTCCTTAGCCATTTGTCCATATTTCCATTTTTTGTTGGATTCCTTTTTGATTTACAGGTTATTAAAGAGCTCCTGATAGAGTCACATTGGCCTCTTACTGTTCTTTCTATCTTTCCTATGCATCGGAATAGTTGGCAGTGTGACAAAGTTCCTCCTCTATCTTGGTGGGTCCTGCGCTTATTAGCATATTTTCTTGCCTCAGAGATTCACCATGTGGGTTGGGGAACAGCCCAGAGACCTTCCCCTCTGGAAGAACCCACAGTCCAGGTCAATTGGGAGGTTTGGGGGGAACCCGGGCCCGCCCTCTACTCCGGGTTCCAGCCCAGGGCCCTGTGGACTGCAGCTGTCTCTAGTGCCTCCTGTAACCGCTGCATGACAGCTACAACTCCCTGGGCTACTTCCCCATGGCCTCCTCCAAACACCTTCCTTATTCTCACCACAGGACCTTCCTCCTGGTGTCTGTTAACGCTTGTGCTCCTCAGTCCTCCAGCAGCACACCCTCTCACTCTCAGCTCCTTGAGCCTCTTGCTCCCAGCTCCTCACACATGCACCACAAACTGAAGTGAGCTCCTTTTAAAACCCAGGTGCCCTGATTAGCCTTCCTTAATTGATTCTAGCAGCTTCTTCTTAATTGGCTCCAGGTGTCCTAATTAGCCTGCCTGCCTTAACTGGTTCTAGCAGGTTCCTGATTACTCTAGTGCAGCCCCTTCTCTGGTCACTCAGGGAACAGAAAACTACTCATCCAGTGACCAGTATATTTGCCCTCTACCAGACTCCTGTACCCCACTGGTCTGGGTCTGTCACAGCAGTAATGCATTTAATATTGTCTCCTCGAGAAACTGCCAGCTCTCTTTACTATAATAACTCAGTGAAAGTGCCTCTGTGCAGCATGACAGGTCAGTCTGTCCAAAGAAATATGAATAGAATCTTAGATCAATTCTTGACAAAAAAAAGAAAAAAGAAAAAAAAAGATATCATTCAGTAAGTGCTCAGCTTCTAATAGCTTGGTGAAAAATATTTAGGGGATGCATTCAAAGCAGATGCACCCATGTAACATCAAATCTTCAGCACAAAAGTTGCAAATTGCCAATGGAGGAGGGCAGTTGATCTCTGTGGCTTCGGTGAACTTGTGCATAAGGGAATTTAGGAGCTAACCTATAAGAGAAAAGAAGACTGGAGAAAGCAGAACGGTTATGTTTATAGGAGATTAAGGGCTTGACTCAAAGCCCGCTGAAGTCAATATAAATTAAATCCCTACCCATCAGTCTAATGCACTCTTCACACACTGCCTCTGTGTCATCTCCAAGCCCCACCTTGTATTCTAGCCCCCAAGCAGGGTTTGGCCAACTGAACCTAGATTTCAAATATAGGCCATGTAAGGGGATTTAGGGACTGGTTCCCACTCTAGGAGCTATTTCAGGATGGGGACCATAACTTTGCACTATGCTGTATTTCAGATATACCTCTTATGAACCTAATCATGATGTTAAAGCCAAATTTTACAGCTGCTGTAAACAGCTGGCTTCAGTGGAGTTGTGGCAGCTTACCCCAGGGTTTAATTTGTTCCAATAGGCCCTGGTACAAAGCCCACTGAGGTCAATGTGAGTCTTTGCACTGAGCTCAATGGGATGGGAATCAGGCCATAGTGTCATTAGGGAAGTACAGCAGAAGACAGCAGGACAACCATCTATGTGAGCAGGCTCTAATCCATCCATCTATCTTATGTGCTTAAGGAGCTAGTGTGTCCTGTTGGATAGAGCACTAGGCAGTGAGACAGAAGACTTTGCTTTCAGTCACGCTCTGTCCTTGTGTGGCCCTAGGCAAGTTGTTTTCTCTCTCTGGATCACTGTTTCCCCATCAGTAAATTGGGGATAATGACACATCCCTTCCTTTTTAAAGCTTTATGAGATCTACAGATGAAAAGCACTACCCTTAGAGGTTCACTTTTGGGGGGGCAGGGACTATTTGTTATGTGTTTGCACAATGGGGTCTCCTAGGCACTACTCCAATACTACTACTAATAATAATAATTCATAATTAATAGCTATGATTATTTCTGAGGTACCTACCACCATGGCAGAGGCAGAAGGAAATCAGAAAGGGATACAAGAATCGATGGCTTTTGGTAGTTGGGACAGATTCCTTCTCCTCTTTGGATTTACCCACCCCATACCAGCCAAGTCTCCGCAAGCATGCTGACATTTTTTATATCAACAGTGATTTCTTTTGTGAAATCGGTCCCTTCTTCTGTGCACCCAGTGGGAAAATGTTCCCATGTAAATGCCTTAACAAACCTCCTATAGTCAGAGAAAGCACTGGCCCCCATGAAGGCCTTGCAATCTGAAGAGAGAAGACAGATAAGACAAGCAGTCATCATCATCCCCAGTTTACAAGTAGTTTCTCCCTTTCCTAGGAGTTTTACCCATGCTCACACAGGAAGTCTGTGGCAGAACGGGAAATTGAAGCCCACTCTGCTAAGTCCCAATCCAATGCCTTAATCACAAGGACAGCCTGTCTCTCTACATCAACCTCCCGTCAGTACCACTCCCATGAAACCTCTGCCAATGGGACTGAGCTTGGCCAGAATGTGATGTCACCGACTGATAAGTGTGCATTACAGATCCCTGTACCAGAATCATATCCTCCGTGGATCAGGCACACTGGGTGACCTGTAACGCACACTTCCCCGTGGGTTACATTAACACAGCCTACCCCATGTGGAATTTTTCTCAGTGAGACAGGAGTGGTCCACAGAGTGTGTAAAGGAGGGTGCAAAGTCTGTAGAGAGCTTTGGGGTCATCAGGTGAGTGGAGATACATAGACACAGCCACTATGGGAGGATCTGATGGGCTTGTGTCTTCTCTAAGGTGGTACTATCCTATTCATGTCCCCCTCAGGGTATGTCTACACTGCAATCCAGAGTTGTGATTGCAGCCCATATAGACATACCCAAGCTAGCTTTAATCTAGTGAGTCTGCGTATGTCTGCACATGCTGCAATCACGCTTCTGGTTGCAGTGAAGACATATTCTCAGTCTGGTTGCAGGCTCATATATTCCCACTCCTTTTCCCTCCCACCCCAAACCTGCAGTTTCCACCTCTGAGTCATTGTATAAATGCCAGCCACTGTGGGGGGGTTTTACAGCACCAAAATTATTACAGCAGCTAACTTAGGTGCGACTTTAACTGAAGCATGAAACTGCCCCATCTATGCATTTAACTGTGAAATTTCCAGTGTCGTGAATTACTAGGAAAATTTCTTAGTCTGGGAAGGTTTTTACATTTCTCAGCAGAGCTTAGGGAAAGGAATGATGCCTGTAAACGCTGGGAAGAGGAGCAGGTCCATATAATGAACTGAAAAGTATAAAGGGATTTCTTTTTTAAAGTGAAGAAGGCGAAAACCAGCCAATGGAATAGTCTAGTCAAACTTTCCTTCACGTGGAGTAAGTAGTTCTGCAGCAACTTTCCAAATAGACTAAAGGCTGGGAGTAAATTGTCAGGGTGGAGCTGGTCAGAAGACAGGAAGTATTTTCAGTGACAAATTTTTGGAAAGAAATTTAAAAAAAAAAGTTCATTTAAAGAAAGAAAAATCCAAAAAAGTTCTGGATTTTTTGATGAAAAATCAGACACTGACAATTTTTCTGTTTTTCCAAAAATGAAACATTTTTATAGCAAAAAAAAATGGATAATTTCAAAAGAAATGAAAATTTTCCTTTGGAAAAAGGCAATTTTGGCAGTGATGGTTTGAATGAAAAATTATGAGCAGCTCTTCCTCAGGGATGTCTTATATAGTGCCAATATATAGTGCAGTCCTTATTCAGAACAAACTCCCAGCAAATTTTGGGTGCATCTGTAAGCGGGGGAATGGTCCCGCTATTGTGGGGAACTTTCCTGGCTTCTGCACTACCCCGGTGAAGTGGGCTAGCGAAAGGATCCGAGTCCTCGCTCCCACTTCCTTTACCCAGAGGCCTCCCTGCCCTTGAGGACTCCCCTTCCACTCTCCTGTCTGGCAGAGTCCTCGTAAACCCCGACAAGGCTGGGCCCAGGATTCCTGGGGGGCTTGACCCCCAACCCTGCTGTGGTCACCTAGGACAGGAGCTAGGGTGTCCCCACTCCGGGGTACTCTCTCTGCACTGGGCACCTCCCTGACCCACTGATCATTTTATACAATTTAAAGCAAATACAAGTTGTTTAATTAACAATTACTTTTAAAAAAGAATAAGGAAAAATGGAAAAGGTTAAAGGAAACACATCACCCTGCTCTGAGGCAGGGAATATCACAAGCAGTGTCTCTGGAACATCAGGGCAGTTCACAGTCTGTTCCTTGTAGGTCCCGGGCCTCCTTCTCAGGCCCTGGCTGTGCTGCAGGGACGCTGTGGGTTGGACACTTGCTCTGGCGGTGGCCACACGCTCTCAGGCTCTAGGTGGCAGGACCCTTCTTCCCAGCGTCGCCCCCGCCCTGTCAGGGTTACGATCCCCCTCCAAGTCTGGCCTGCAAGGCCTCTTGGCTGAGGTATCTCCCTGCGCTGGGCCCACTGCCAGGGTCCCCCTCACTCTCCCCAGCTGCTCACCGCACCCAGCTCCGGACTGCTCCAGCCCCAGCTCCAGCTCCACTCTGCCTCAGCGCGGCTGCTGCTGCTGCTCTGCCTCCAGCTCCCTGGGCTGCTTCTCTGGCCTCTCTGGCTCTGGTTGCTGCAGCTCTCCTCCCAGGGCAGGTCTGCTCTGCAGGCTGCTTCTGTAACTCTGGCTTTGGGGCTGCAGCTCTGCTCCCAGCAACTTAGCTCAGGCCCCTCTCTGTCCTGGCTGTGCTCTGGCTCTGTGGCTGCGCCTCTGGCCCCTCTGGATCTGGCACGGTTCTGCTCTCCAGCTCAGCTTGGGCCCCTGCTTTCTCCTTAGCTCGGCCCCACTCTGTCTGACCCAGGCAATTCCAACTCACACGGAGGACGGGACCTCCCTGGCCTCCTGACCCTCTGATTAGCCTGTCAATCAGGCTGATCTGGAGCATTGGCCTCTCCCCATTGTTCCTGGGGACTGTCAGTCTCAGGCTCCTGATTTGCCATCGACCCTTCCCCTTTTAGTGCTGGGAGCTAGCCAACCAAAACACCCCCACTGAATGTTAGTAAGGGGGCAACAGTCCCCTTACATTCCCCCTTGCTAAAATACTGCCACATCCACAATATTCACACCAGTACATCCGGGCCCCATAGTAACAACATATACCCACATCATTTTATATCAACAACCCATTAACAATTATCAAAAGAACATTTAACATATTTAACATTCCACATCTACTTCTTAATACCATACATAACAATATTCATTAAAACACTACATAGAACCAATAACATAATTATTTTTAAGTCTAACAGGGAGTATGCCCTTATTAGCCCTCTGGGACCTTCTTAAGACTGGTGGTTCGTTACCCATATTTTCTATTTCCCTATCCTCAGGTAATACTGGGTCAGTTTGAAGGATCTGGCCATTCTCGTTAGGGTTTGGGTTTGCCCCACTCTGTCCCCCTCTGTATTCGGTTTGTGGGACTAGAACCATTTCCCAATTGGTTTCAGCCTCCTCGGGGTGTACTGATCTACGCCTCCTATGGTCCCTATCTGGACTAAGAGTGCAATGTTTCAACTGGTCCCTATGTACTACTCTCTCAGGACCTCCTCGTTCAGGCTGGTTAGCGTACACTGGCAGTTCGGGATTGTTGTGGGTGACCACAGTGTGGGGATTTGGCTTCCATTTGTCCTGTATTTTATTACATCTCCGGCGTCTACGGCTACGAACTGGTACACAGTCACCAGATCTGATGAGAGCCCCACTGGACTTGCTATCATAAGTCCTTTTCCTACTTTGGGCTGTGTCTTTAGTTGTACTGAGAGCAACTTTCCAGGCTGTCTTCAGCCTGTCATGGTGACCTTTGACCTGGTCATCATAATTGGTCACCTCATCCTTAGAAAAGATTTCTTGATGCTTCTCTGGCAACGCCCTTATGTTAGCCACATGTGCAGGAATCAGCCCTTGGCGTGCCGCTTGAACTGGAACTGGCAGTCTCCCATCACATCTTTCTTGAAGAAAGGTAACTCGTCCTCCCTTCTCCCTCGTCACCTGCAGCTCATTTCCTGGTACACAGCTGTGTTCGTCAAGGATCTTCCCTCCCCAAGGAGGAATAATGGTCTTCCATTTTCTGCCCACTTTAACATTTCCCATATGCCTTGTGGGGCCCAGAGAAAGACTCTGCCTCTCCGCTCGAGCCAGTACTTTACTCAGCACAGCATTCTTCGTAGAGTGCTCGTGACAGTTCATCTTCCTGGTCCCTTTTCCTGGTAAGAGTAGCTCCTTCAGCTCACTAATGATGTTCATCCCTAGAATCCCTGGAACTCCTTCTCCTATATGGCTCCCTTTTGAGGCTTTGTCTTTCAGGATGAAGATGCATTTTCCTGGCAGTGTCTGGCCCATATACTCTATGTCTGCTTCAAGGCACCCCACCACTGGGATTGCCAGTCCATTAACAGCTGTTAGACGTACAAACCGTGTGCTGTGCATGGTCAGGTCCTTGTCCTTCAGATATTTTTGAAAATGCGACTCAGTAATGGTGGTGACTTCTGAGCCAGTATCTAACAAACATCTGGTCTTCACCCCTGCTATACATACTTCAGCAGTTAGACAGTCTCCAAATGCTCGCTTACAGAAGTCGCTAGATATGCTGGCACTGCCCACGTTCCTCTCAACACTGTATGCAGAGGGATTTTCCACGAAGGACAGGCCTAGGAATCCTTCTGCCACTGCTTGGCCTTCTACTGTAGATGGACCACTTGCTCCTGGTGCCCCATTGGTTTCGAGTGCCTGGGACTCTGTTCTCCTTCTCAGTGGACATTCTCGGCTAGTATGTCCTGGCCTTTCACAAGTGTAACAAATGTATCTTCCCAGCTCGTCCTTCAGTGGGGCTCTTCGGGATCCCGGTGCCCTTGGATACTTTGGCATACTAATGGGATTTTTTTCTTTCATCAACTCGGTCATCACTTTCAGCATCTCCCCCTGTTGGACCGCCAGTTTTTGGACAGCTTCACTTAAGCTTTCCAATGTTAGCTCTGTTTGGGGCAGGGCCTTTTCCCCAGCAGCTGCATTCACTAGGCCCCCTCTTCGTGTATGGGGGTTAGGCTTGGCCGCCTCTGCCACAGGAACTTCCTCTTCTTCTGACCACATAATGGCAGCCTGCATGAGTTCATGGAACTTCTTACTGGGCTCTTCTTTAAACCTCCTTTTCATTTCACGTCGGAGGGAGTCATCACGGAGCCCCAGCACCAACTGCTCTTTCAGAACCGTATCTGGGTCTGGAACTCGCTGAGGGTCTCGCCGCTCCACTTTGCTCATTCTCTCCTGGAGGTCATATGCGTATGCCCGGACAGTTTCACCAGGCTCCTGCTTTTTCTCAAAAAACTCCTTTAGTCGGGTTCCAATAGGTACCTTGTCTCCATACACTTTTAGGAGGAATTCAAATACCTTTTCCACATCTTTCTTGTCTGCCACTGCCATGAACTTTACTGTGGCCTTGGCCTGGCCCTTGAGGTGCTCCTCTATGAAGTCCACATGATCTTCTTCAGGTACTCTTAGCACACGCAGAGCCGCCTTCACAGACTTGACCCACTCCTCTACTGTAATGTCTCCTGGTCTAGTCGGGAAGCCACCAAACTCTGTGACCTTCCGTTCCCGTGGGACATAAATAGTAGGGGGTTTCTTAGCTTCTGCTGCCTGTTGGTCTATCACTGCCTTAGCCAGTGATAAGGCTTCTCTCTGTTCTGTTCTAGCTTGCTGTAATGCCTCAGCTTGGTCTGATAATCTGCGCTGAAGTTCAGCAAACTGGGTTCGTAGTTCTTCAATTCCAGCCATGGTAGGGTGCTCAACCAGGCCCGGACCGTGCTACTAGAACTTAACCAGAAAACCAATGGGATGGACCCTGTGGATAGGATCCTGTTCGTGACGCCAATTATGTAAGCGGGGGAATGGTCCCGCTATTGTGGGGAACTTTCCTGGCTTCTGCACTACCCCGGTGAAGTGGGCTAGCGAAAGGATCCGAGTCCTCGCTCCCACTTCCTTTACCCAGAGGCCTCCCTGCCCTTGAGGACTCCCCTTCCACTCTCCTGTCTGGCAGAGTCCTCGTAAACCCCGACAAGGCTGGGCCCAGGATTCCTGGGGGGCTTGACCCCCAACCCTGCTGTGGTCACCTAGGACAGGGGCTAGGGTGTCCCCACTCCGGGGTACTCTCTCTGCACTGGGCACCTCCCTGACCCACTGATCATTTTATACAATTTAAAGCAAATACAAGTTGTTTAATTAACAATTACTTTTAAAAAAGAATAAGGAAAAATGGAAAAGGTTAAAGGAAACACATCACCCTGCTCTGAGGCAGGGAATATCACAAGCAGTGTCTCTGGAACGTCAGGGCAGTTCACAGTCTGTTCCTTGTAGGTCCCGGGCCTCCTTCTCAGGCCCTGGCTGTGCTGCAGAGACGCTGTGGGTTGGACACTTGCTCTGGCGGTGGCCACACGCTCTCAGGCTCTAGGTGGCAGGACCCTTCTTCCCAGCGTCGCCCCCGCCCTGTCAGGGTTACGATCCCCCTCCAAGTCTGGCCTGCAAGGCCTCTTGGCTGAGGTATTTCCCTGCGCTGGGCCCACTGCCAGGGTCCCCCTCACTCTCCCCAGCTGCTCACCGCACCCAGCTCCGGACTGCTCCAGCCCCAGCTCCAGCTCCACTCTGCCTCAGCGCGGCTGCTGCTGCTGCTCTGCCTCCAGCTCCCTGGGCTGCTTCTCTGGCCTCTCTGGCTCTGGTTGCTGCAGCTCTCCTCCCAGGGCAGGTCTGCTCTGCAGGCTGCTTCTGTAACTCTGGCTTTGGGGCTGCAGCTCTGCTCCCAGCAACTTAGCTCAGGCCCCTCTCTGTCCTGGCTGTGCTCTGGCTTTGGGGCTGCAGCTCTGGCCCCTCTGGATCTGGCACGGTTCTGCTCTCCAGCTCAGCTTGGGCCCCTGCTTTCTCCTTAGCTCGGCCCCACTCTGTCTGACCCAGGCAATTCCAACTCACACGGAGGACGGGACCTCCCTGGCCTCCTGACCCTCTGATTAGCCTGTCAATCAGGCTGATCTGGAGCATTGGCCTCTCCCCATTGTTCCTGGGGACTGTCAGTCTCAGGCTCCTGATTTGCCATCGACCCTTCCCCTTTTAGTGCTGGGAGCTAGCCAACCAAAACACCCCCACTGAATGTTAGTAAGGGGGCAACAGTCCCCTTACACATCTATAACGACTATTTATTTCCCCCCCCCTTACCATAGTATCTGAGTGCCTCAGAATCTTTAATACATGTATCCCCACCACACTCTGTGAGGTAGGGCATTCCTAGGGCTTGTCTACACTTACTGAAGGATCGATGCTGCGGCGATCAATGCATCGGTGGTCGATTTAGTGGGTCTAGTGAAGACCCGCTAAATCGACTGCCGATTGCTCTCCCGTTGTCTCCTATACACCACGTGATCAAGAAGATTAAGGGGAGTCGACGGGAGAGTGTCTCCCGTTGATGTCGCGTAGTGTGGATCCCGCGGTAAATAGATCTAAGCTACATCGATTTGAGTTACACTATTCTGTGAAGGTTTATGTAACTATTCACGTAACTCGAATTGCGTAGCTTAGATCGACTTTTCCCTTTAGTGTATACAAGGCCCTATTTTACAGACAGAGAACTGAGGCACTCAGTTGCTTGGGATTACACAGGAAGTCTGTGGCAGAGCAGGAGAATGAACTCAGGTCCTAGGTTACAGCCCTAACTACTGGATACCCTTCCTCTATTGTTAGGGAAGATACTACAAATGATTTGCAGCACCTCAGACATGACAGAACATGACCTCAGATCAGACATGTCACAAGGCAAATGTTAGGACAGACATCCTAGCTCCACTAAAGGCAATGGCAAAACTCTCATTGACTTCAGTGAGGCCAGGATTTCACCCCGGATAGGGCCACTGTATGACACATCAGCTGGGGAAAGGAGGAACTTTTCTACATTATCATGAAGGGAAAGTGAGGTCATTGGGTCCTGTGGGACTGTAGTAAATTTCCAGAAATACACACGAGAAAAGAACTGAAAATTGTGGATGCAGATTCTAAACTTTCTAAGCCCCTTCCACAGAGTTCATGGAGCATTTGGCCTCCAGGATTTTGGTTAGGGACCATCTGTGTCGGGAACTTTTGTATTACACACAAAGAATCAGTTGTTTCTGATTGTAGGGTTAGGATGGAACCTGTGGCGTAAAATAACCTCAAATCTTGTAAATGACGCTATGAAGCTGAGACAGGAAAAGAATCGGATCAATTGTCCTGAAAGCCAAAGACAACAAACCGCAAGGATCGTGTTCACATGAGTCAAGTAAGGCAAATGGGTAGTAGCTCCCATTGACTCTGCATGCACCTGAGCAGGACCAGCTGTTTCACCAGTGGCTCATGTATCCCTTGGCAGGAAAGCTCAGGGGACCTGTTTAGCGCTAGGGTTCACAAGCACCCCAGAACCCAACTTTAAGGAAAAGGCCTGGGTTGAGCTGGTCAGATTGTTAGGTGGTTAATGGTGACATATTTGCTCTGCATCCATTTACAGGCTTCTTTTCACACCGGGCATCTGGTAAACCCATGCAAATCGAGTTAGGCCACTTACATCATATCAGGGTATGGGATTTTTGGCCATATAACAGAAGCAGTATTGAACAGAACTGGACTTTTCTCATTGGCGGTCAGTGACGACACACATCTGTAATCCCCAGTAATTGCCTGGGCCTGCTTTCCAATTTTTTTTTAATATGCATTACAAATTCCATATATATAAATGCAGTTTCATAGCAGCAATAAAGACAGCGCAGGTGGTGTAGTTCAGAGCAATAACTGTACTTCTTGAGTGGCTAGAAAAACTCCACCTGGCTTTGTGCCTGATTATGTAAGACTACCCACAGAGGGTGCCATAGTTGCCCATATATACAATATATATCCACATATATTCTGCCCTATTCCAATTTAACTATAAATGCAGAGCAAAACTCCATCTCCCACCATAGCACTTAGACACTATGGTCCTGAGAGGACACAAAACTTATCAATAGAGGCAGGCAAGCAAGCAATGGCAAAACTCTCACGGGGAGTAGGATAGGAACTTACCAAGTGCAAAGAGTTCCTGCCTCAAAGCTGCCCTCCACCCCAACCACACGCATATCTGTGTATCTTTTCTGCTGAAAGGTGACCTCCCAGGTGACTAATAATCTGTGATTTAATCAGGGTGAAATATCTTTCTAGGGACCGTAGAGCAATTTGTTTCGGTGTTAATCACACACTACTAGTTTTCAGCCATTATTCACTTGCCATAAAGTCAGTTTCCAGCAGGTTCACAAGGAAACGTAAAGCCCATTAAATATTGCCGGCACACCAGAGTACATTTTAAATTGTGGGGACACCTTATTAGTGCTACCTCGGGGAATGTAGCAGTTAGCAGTAGCCTTTATCTGAAGTGCATGGATCCAATTAAAAGATTCTGAAAGCACTACCTATTTGCTAATAGTATAGAAGATTTAGGGGCAGATTCTGCCACACTTACATTGAGTAATACCTTCCTCCTCAAGTGGTCCGATTGAAATCAGTAAGGTATAAAGGTGGAAGAATTAGTCTGTTTCACTTTTCTTCTTCCTTGCATTCATCCCATCAAATGGGGTCCACTCTAAGAGGCTATTTCAGTGCCACATCCTCTTTCACACCATATGCTAACATGTCTTCCTTTATGACTTCTCACCATTTCTTCTTGGCTCAACCTTTCAGTCTTTTTTTCTTCTTCAGTCTTGATCTGTTGGACTCTCTTACCCACATAGTTGTCTAGGACTGCATGACCAAACCATCTGAGCCTGGATTCCCTTGATGTTTTTGTTTAAGGGTGTTACTTGGAGCATATCTCACATGGTCTTTCTTGCTTACACCAGCCACGCATCTCAACATTCACAGTTCTGTGGAGCAGACCATTTGCACCTGTGTCTTCTTGTTGCCCCACGCTCAGCACTATACATTAAAACTAGATGTGCCACCATTGAATAGACTTTCCCTTTTAATCGTACTGATATCTTCCTGTCACATGATATACCACTTATCTCTCGCCGTGTGAGCCAGGCATTTGTTATCGTAGCTCTAATCTCATTTTCCACTTCCCCATTTTCCTGGAATCTGGAACCCAGATACTTGAAGCCACGTTTTTGGTATTGCCTAAGCATTATACTTCAGTGTTCACATTATTGAAATTACATATCATATTCTCTGGTTTTCCTCTGCTTATTCTGAGCCCAGGTCTCTCCAACACATCTCTCCAATAGGGTCTACTAGGCCATTTCACTGCATAGTCAATTAAGTATTAACATGTGACACGGGTTTGTTTTCCTAGACCAATCACATATGCCAAAAGGAGTAGATCAGAGCCATGACTCAGTGAAGTGTGTCATGTCCTGGCTTATTGTTAGTATGTAAGTTAGGCATCTGTTTTACAGGTGAGGAAGCTGCAGCATAGGATGAGTAAGTGATTTGCCCAAGGTCACAGAATCAGGAATAGAACCCATGTGTTTTTAATCCCACTCTCAGTTATAAACACCAGATCACACTTCTTCCAAGAGCTGAGACCAGAAGCTATGAGTTCTGACTCCCAAGTCCCTGCTTTTACCACTAGACCACACTCCCTTCCAGACCTGGGATTAGAATCCAGGGATCTGGACTCCCATGTCCTCTGTGTTCTAACTACTAGATACCTCTTCTTCCTGCAGTCTTAAAAAAATCTCATTACATACACTCATTACGTGCTAATTAGAAACTATTGTTAAACTTGCCTTCAGAAAAAGGTATCCGCCGAAAGTAATAGGTTTATGCTGACGGGTTGCAGGGTTTCGGAATGGAATTGTAACCTTCTCTCTGCTCATGTGATTGTGGTGTGGTTTTCCATTATATACAGTCATGGAAAATTAATCTAAACATTTGCTCTTTTCCTGGAACTAACAGTTCGGTAGCCAAAAGCTCCACTGATCGTCTGCTCATCAACTTACAGCGCTGCCACAGAACAGAGTGCTCATTACTCTCTCTCTCTCTCTCTATATATATATACACACACACACACACACACACACACACACACACACACACACACACACACACTCACTCACTCACTCACTCACTCACTCACTCACTCACTCTCTCTGGCATTGTTTTCTTGAATTCTTCCCTGCAGTATCAATATTCCTGAAGGGGAAAGGATAGCCAGCTCATAAAACACAGCAAGCCAGCCATCAATATACTAGGGACCATTCTAACCAGACAGAACTGAGTTCACTCCTTCAAGCTCTGTATGCACTGGACTCCCTTTAAAGCCAATGGAAGTCCTGCAGACAAAGGGCTTGTGGGATTGGGACTTGTGTCTCATTTAACAGGAGACCAGTGGAAGAAAGTTAAGAGACTATGCAGGGATGGAGAATGTGGTTTGTGACAAGGGCCTTCTGAGCAGATGGCACTGTTAATGTATAGTTTACACCCTAAAAAAGTTTAGACTGAAGGAAAGGGAAGTGGGAGTGACTGACTAAATTAGCTATCATGCAATAACCTTAAGGGCCTGATTCTCATTATGCCCCCTTTACATCACTCTGGTAGCATGAAAGGGCATGAAACATAAGCTAAAGTAGAAACCCTTGTGGCCTAGTGGCTAGAGCACCGTACTGGGACTCAGGAAATCCAGTTTCTCTTCCTAGCTCTGCTGCTGGGTGACCTTGTGCAACTCACTTCCTTGATCAGTACTTCAGTTTCCCCATCTGCAAAATGGGGATAATGATCATGACCTCCTTTGTAGAGCAAGTTGAAATC
Source organism: Emys orbicularis (assembly GCF_028017835.1). NCBI lineage: Eukaryota > Metazoa > Chordata > Testudines > Emydidae > Emys > Emys orbicularis. Next base: position 140,853,771 of record NC_088684.1, read on the forward strand.
TACTGATGAAAAGCTCTTTGTAAGAGGTAGATATCACATTGAAAGAAGACCATCTACACAGGCTTTTGAACTAGTTTAGTTAAATCAGTTTATGTTAGACTGGTGCAATTTCTTGGCCTAGGCAAGACCAAACTGAGGCCATCATTTACAAGTGCAAATTCACCGTACAAAAACATGGTCTTCTATAAACCAGTCTGCAATAAGCCCTCTCCTAATCACCAGCATCAGGCCAGGAGCTCTTCTCCCCAAGCATCAAACTTTATCTTCTTTCCCTGTGTATATTGGACCATTTCCTAAAACAGCAGCCACTTTCTTTAGTGTTTTTAGAACAGTGTAACTGGTTATTGGTCAAATGTGTGTGACTAGCAGAGGGGTTCCGAATTGGTTTATTGGCAAACATCTGAATCCATGAGCCATCCACTTCCTCTTGTCATCATCTGAATCTTCCCCCAGCTTGTGCAGCCGGAGTGTAACAGAAGAGGTTTAGTGGGGCTACAGCCCCAAAGCAGGTTCTGCCTCTTTATGGTCCTGGTGTTAATCCTAATAAAAAAGGTTCATGATTTCTTGGGAAATTCAACCCCATGGAAAAGGGATTGACTGAATTTAAACAGAGATTTATGTTTGGTATCCAGCAGCCACCATCCCACAGCATGTTTATGTAGGAGTCTAATTGTGCTGAATGCTCCCATTTCTATCTATGCAGGAGCTGGTCACAGAGTCTAATAAACTACTAAGCTCCAAACAACCTACTTCAGTCTTATTTCCAGGGTTTCAATCACTGGTTAGGAGCAAACTTCCCCTCCCCCTTTGCTAAACAAGCATTAACCTGGAGGAAAGTACTCCTTTCTGTTCAAATAAGACCCATCAGAACTCTTGGTCTGGACTAGACTTTGTTCTGCAGTGTCTCTGTCACCCCCCTTAACTGCAGCCAGACTACAAAGAGGATGCAATTCATCCCCGTGCAGAGGGCCTATGCATTGCTCAAATCCTAAAGACAGCTTAAGTGATGTGTAACCTTCATGCTGGCCCTTCTGGACAGAGGCGAATTGCACCCGAAGGGAGCAGAAGGAGAACAGCCCTGGCTGAGCGAGTTTTATAGTACATGATCCCTAACTTTCTCTTCTTTTCCAAATGCAGATTTGTGCCTCTTTTCTCAGATGGTTCCATGGTCATGTGAGACCAAAGGCAGCTCCAAGCCCGTCATGACTGGAGCAGTTTGATGCACTGTCGTTTCCTATTACATTTTCTTCCAAGACAGCAGGGCCAACACACAATATTTTTGGTAGTGGAAAGCTTGAGCTTAAAATACTCCCTCCTGTTCCAGAAGGGGTGACTGCCTGTTCACAAACATAAAGACAACTAAAACTCTTTTGACTTATTCCATAGTCACCCACTTTGTGCTTAAATACAGTAATGCTGCTGGACTCTGACAACTCAGCTTTTAGGGCCAGATCCCCAGCTGGTGTAAATTGACTTCCGTGCAATTCAGACATCCAGCCCTAAAATGTCTCATCTCTTGCATAACACAGGCCATAGAATTTCACCTCGTAATTCCTGCATCGAACCCCTAATTCATGGATGAACTAGAGTGGATCTTCTAGGAAGACATCCAGCTTGATTCAAAACTTCCCAGTGATGAGGAATTTACTTTATCCCTTAATTACTCCAATAATTTATCACTGTCATTTTAAAAATGGCAACTGATTTACAGTTTGAATGTTTCTGCCTTCACCTTCCAGCCATTGGAGTTGGTTATGCTTTATGCTTAAAAACTCAACATCCCGCATCAATCTGGAAGCTCTTTTTTTACATCATGTGGTGTTTCTCTAAGAGTAGCTGCATCTTTCCAGTAAGACAGTGGGAAGGAAGACTAGAACTTCCTAGAAGTGACACCAGTGATGCTGTGAAGATCAACCAAATATGGCTGCTGTGAAAGCAATCAGGACTCTCTCTCTCCTTCTCTTTCTTTCTCTCTCGGTCCGGATGAGCCATTTCACCCCAGTTCTACTGGCTCTGGCCAGTAGCTGAGAAACGAGATTTATTCTCAGGCTCGGATTTGGCTACATGGCAGCCTGGTGACATGCTGTTTCACTTTTCATAAGCAATGGAGTTTGCTCTGCTGCCCTTAGCCAATGTTTTCTTTTCATGCTAGCATTGGTAGGTTCCCAGCTGGGTTGAAGCTGCAAAATGTAGACCCAGATCTCAAGCACACCAGAGTTTGGCAGTGTGTGAATGAAGGGTTTTGGTTCAGACCCATCTCTCACTTGTAAAGCATTGTGTATTTACTATTTGTACTGTGGTAGCGCCTAGGAACTCCAGTTAGGGACCAGAACCCCCTTGTGCTAGGCGTTGTACATACACAACTAAAAGTCCTTGTACCATAGGGCTTACACTACATGGTCCTAAACCAAAGTGCTCTGGGGGCTGTCAAGGTGAAAGCTGCTGTATACAAATACACTACCACGACAAATATCCTTGGATTAGCTTTTCAGCAAACTAATGTAACTAAGCTAGTTTCCTTGCAACCTTTTGCTATTTCAGAATCCCATGAAAAGTCTGAGAACCCACATTATGTTAATGATTTTAAAGTATTGGTTTTACATCTGCCATTTATTATAGACAGGTGTCTTATGTCAACAAAAGCATCAATTGCAAAGCAATAGAAGAAACTCCCTCCCCCTAGGTGTCTTGGTCTTAGGTTTGTTTGAACCAAGCAAGATAAAATAAGTACAAATCCAAACCATTACCCAGAATTTGAACTGAATCCAAACCAAACCTTTTCTGGGACATCAAAAAGTTTAGTTAACTTTTTATCCTTTTTTCCTTCTTTTTTTGCCAAAATTTTAGATGAATGCTGATCAGCTGTGGAGGAAACCTCTTACCCTGATCCATCCTCCCATCCATCTGTAATACACTAACCATCTTCCTGTTGAGATTCACTTGTCACTGGGTTGGATACTGTGCTTATGACCTCCACTGGGATAAATTGATGTAGCTCGATTGCCTTCAATGGAAGCATGCCAATTTACACCAGGGAGGAGCTTCAAGTTCATCCCTAATTTGAAGTGCACTTTTTACATGCTAGAAATGCAGAAAATTTGAACCTTATTTAGGGCCTGATCCGAAGCCCATTGAGGTCAATGGAAATCTTTTCCTTTGCTCCAAAGGCACTTTGGGTCAGACTTTTAATATACCATTTATTGAATGCCCAAGGTGAATGGAATGCCATGGGAAATGTTTTCCAGGTTCTTATAAATGTCACTTAGTACAAGGCCCTGTATTCTGTAATGAGAGCCAGATGGAGGGGGTTTCAGTGCAGGGATATTTTATCTTGAAATAAAACAGTTGTAACAGTTGCCTGCTGACCAGAAGAGGTGGAGGTAGCCATAGGATGACTGTACTTTCTGCACAGGCGTTGTTTCCAGGAATTACAGAGCACCCTCAGCCCAGAGATTGAACTCTCTTTGAAAGGCTGGCTCACAAATCCTAGAAGCTAGTTTCCTAAAACCGTCTCCAGATGCCATGATTTCAAAGTGCAGCACTGCCAGTTCAAATCAGTGAATCAGGCACGTTTCGAACATTCAGACTCTGATCATGTGCCAGAAGCCAGGCTCCTGAACAGATTTAGGGGCCTGGAATGGGGAAACTCCATGAATCCAAAAACTCAACAATCCTTCCTTCCCCTAGACTGCAGAGTCGTGGCCTATCCAATAATAGCATCGCCTCTGGTTGTGCTCTCTGGCCAGCATAGCCACCCACCTACTCTAGTCCACGCCCAGTATCCCCACTTCAGTGCCTCTGTAAAGAGGAACTCTGTTGAGCACCATCTGCAAAGGCTCTGGGCCTTGTGACCCCCTCCCTATGCAGCAGAACTGCACTGGATTTGCTGCAGGCGAGGGTCACTACAGCTGCAGTGGAGGTGGCAAGATTTCTTCTTACAGGTCTGGTAGCCAAGCAAAATGCCAATTGGCCACCCTAGGGTCTGGAGACACTGTGCTGCTTTTGGATCCACTGAACCTTGATTGTACTGCCCCCACGCATCGCTCCCAGAGATGTTTGTGGAAGCTCCACCCATGGACTGAGTTCAAATCAAGCAACAGAGCTCCAAAGTGTGGATCCAGGGGAAGAGTTTTTTGCCCATACAATTTAGCCTAGGATTCCCTCAATCTTTCCAATGTGCGTGCCTAGCTGTTAATGTTAGCTACATTCTAGTCAATGATCTGTTTCCAGAAATGAGCAATAAGGGTTGCATCTATTTAACAACTACCTATGTTCATTTCATGACCAGTAGATCCAACAACTTTTTGTGCTTGCTTTTGAAATCAGAAATCAAATCACAGTTCTATAGCTTTTCTTTCTTTCTTTCTTTCTTTCATCCATCCAACAGCGTAATGGGGAATATTGTTTATGAAAATCTTTAATAACTAATAAACCCTGAAAAATGGTATTAAGGTCCAACCTTTTCAAATGTCTCTTTAAAAACTCAGGAACACAGAAGCCAGTCCCACTATGTTATGATCTTAAGAAGTCGATGTTTTTCCAGGTGGTTATTTCCAGGTTGATATAAAACCAGGGCAAACAGAGACACACATTTCATCTCTACTTAAGAAAAATGTATTTTATCTTTATCTTTATCTTGCTCTTCAACCTTATCAGGTTATTACCACGGAAAGCACATAACTTTACATGCTTCCAGGCTACTTCCCTTTCCCAAATTAACTTTCTATTTGTGCAGCTGCATGAACATCACCGAAAACAGCTGGAATAATAGATAGCAAGGCAGATACTAAAAAAGGTGACAACCCAAGTGTAAACGCTCAGATACTATGGTGATGGGAGCCAATACGGTAAGATAGATGGAGGGGAGAGAAAAATACTACAGCATTCCAGAGCAATGGCCAAACCATGCTGTGCTGAACTGTAGTGTTTAAAGTCAATATTACAGAAGGCTCCGTGCTGATCCACACAGATGGACGCTTGTGTCTATGCAGAGCCCCACCCAATGAGATACCACATGGGTGTAAGAGTCTGACTCTGCAGCTCAGAGTGCAGGATCAGGACCGCAGAGTGTAGCATGTATAGTAAGGGTGTGGCAGAAGATACTACTATTATTGTTTTTATTACAGGAGTGCCTGGAAGGCCCAGCAAAGATTTCAGGTATCTGAGCCTCTAGCTATTATCTTTGGGAAATCATGGGAGACAGGAGAGATTCCAGAAGACTGGAAAAGGGCAAATATAGTGCCCATCTATAAAAAGGGAAATAAAAACAACCCAGGAAACTACAGACCAATTAGTTTAATTTCTGTGCCAGGGAAGATAATGGAGCAAGTAATTAAGGAAATCATCTGCAAACACTTGGAAGGTGGTAAGGTGATAGGGAATAGCCAGCATGGATTTGTAAAGAACAAATCATGTCAAACCAATCTGATAGCTTTCTTTGATAGGATAACGAGTCTTGTGGATAAGGGAGAAGCAGTGGATGTGGTATACCTAGACTTTAGTAAGGCATTTGATACGGTCTCACATGATATTCTTATCAATAAACTAGGCAAATACAACTTAGATGGGGCTACTATACGGTGGGTGCATAATTGGCTGGATAACTGTACTCAGAGAGTAGTTATTAATGGCTCCCAATCCTGCTGGAAAGGTATAACAAGTGGGGTTCCGCAGGGGTCTGTTTTAGGACCGGCTCTGTTCAATATCTTCATCAACAACTTAGATATTGGCATAGAAAGTACGCTTATTAAGTTTGCAGATGATACCAAACTGGGAGGGATTGCAACTGCTTTGGAAGATAAGGTCATAATTCAAAATGATCTGGACAAATTGGAGAAATGGTCTGAGGTAAACAGGATGAAGTTTAATAAAGACAAATGCAAAGTGCTCCACTTAGGAAGGAACAATCAGTTTCACACATACAGAATGGGAAGAGACTGTCTAGGAAGGAGTACGGCAGAAAGGGATCTAGGGGTTATAGTGGACCACAAGCTAAATATGAGTCAACAGTGTGATGCTGTTGCAAAAAAAGCAAACATGATTCTGGGATGCATTAACAGGTGTGTTGTGAGCAAGACACAAGAAGTCATTCTTCCGCTCTACTCTGCGCTGGTTAGGCCTCAACTGGAGTATTGTGTCCAGTTCTGGGCACCACATTTCAAGAAAGAGATGGAGAAATTGAAGAGGGTCCAGAGAAGAGCAACAAGAATGATTAAAGGTCTAGAGAACATGACCTATGCAGGAAGGCTGTAAGAATTGGGTTTGTTTAGTTTGGAAAAGAGAAGACTGAGAGGGGACATGATAGCAGTTTTCAGGTATCTAAAGGGGTGTCATAAGGAGGAGGGAGAAAACTTGTTCATCTTAGCCTCTAAGGATAGAACAAGAAGCAATGGGCTTAAACTGCAGCAAGGGAGGTTTATGTTGGACATTAGGAAAAAGTTCCTAACTGTCAGGGTGGTTAAACACTGGAATAAATTGCCTAGGGAGGTTGTGGAATCTCCATCTCTGGAGATATTTAAGAGTAGGTTAGATAAATGTCTATCAGGGATGGTCTAGACAGTATTTGGTCCTGCCATGAGGGCGGGGGACTGGACTCGATGACCTCTCGAGGTCCCTTCCAGTCCTAGAATCTATGAATTGTGCCAGGTGCTGTATACACACAGAATAAATGGCAGCCGCTGCCCCCAGGCGCTTAGAGTCCAAATGGACAAGACAGATAAAGGGCGGGAGGGTCAACAGAGACATCAAGTGATGTGCCCAAGGTTGCACAGAGCTTTGAGACCCTTGGACCAAGGTGCTGTAGAAGTGCCAATTATGGTGCCATTATTTGGATGGAGCATTCACTGTTTTTCTGCAGCCATGCTTTCCAGCTCTATCAAGGGTGAACAGATGCTCTCTAAAGGAGAGAGATTGTGACCAAACGTGGAGACACCAACAACCCACTGAGCCTCCACAGAGTCCAGTTTAATTCTCAGCTGCTTCCACACGGACCTTTACACACACACGTGCTAGCAGCCATGCACTATTAACACCACCGTAAGTGACAAACAAAAGTCTTGGCCAAGCAAATCCTCCCTGCATGTAACTTCTGGGCGTTCTGCATGCTGAGGGCTTGCGGGGTGAGGCAGCTGTCTCTTAAGATGAGACTTCCTAGCTTTCTATGGGAGCATCTGAGTGCTTTGCTATTCTGGTGCAGTGCTGGCTGGTTCAATGCCAAAGCACCTAGCAGAAAAAGGGGAAGGAGCAGGAATGCTACAAGCAGAGGAATTCAGACTGCCCTGTGCCTGAAAGCAACGCTGTCTAGAAAAACAATGAAACGCTAGAATGAATTACCACCTCCATTTTTGCTGACCTAACTGAATTTCTGACCTTAATATGTATCCATATTACTTCAGTTGTCTCTTCTAAGGTTCAGCTGTGATTCTGTCCCCTGAAGCATTGCAGCTGCAGAAAGGGAAATAAAACATAGCTGAGTAGTTGGCAAGAGCAATCCTTTAACTCAAGGCTTGCTATCTAGATTCATAAATTATGCCGGTCTAACTACTGTCTCCCTGCTAGAAACGCAGATGGAATTTGCTTCTCTTATATTCAAAGCCATGTTGCTGAGGTACTTATAAGCTTTTCCTGGTATGATGAAAGGCAGTCTTGTGTTTGAGGCACTGCTGTGGGACTGAGGAGACATAGGCTAAATTCCTGTCCCCGCCAGAGACTCCTACTGTAGGCTTGAACAAGTCACTTCTTATTATTTATTATTTATATTACTGTAGTGCCTAGGAGGCCTAATCACAGACCAGGACCTCAACGTGCTAGGTGCTGTACAAACATTTAATCTCAGTGCCTCCGTTCCCCATCTGTAAAATGGGAATAATAGTATTCCCTTCCTCCCACCCTGTGTCTTTCTTCTCTATTTACATTTTAAGCTCTTCGGGGCAGGGGCTATCTCTTACTATGAGTGTATATATAGTACCTAGCACAAAGGGTCCCTGATTTCAAATGGGTACCTCTATACAGCATAAATTCATAGACTCCTAAGTGCTATTGCAATACAAATCCAAAAAAATGAAGAACTCAGTAATACAGAGTGGCTGGTCCTCCTGAGGGCTGTACTTTGCACTGAGAGGGGCGCTGTCTGTCGAAGAGGAGTTCACCTACATAGCTGTCTGGAGGGGAAAATAAGGTTAGATTTCATATTCAGACCAAATACTCATAGACTTTAAGGCCAGAAGTGACCATCATGATCATCTTGTCTGACCTCCTGCACGTCACAGGCCACAGAACCTCACCCACCCACTCCTGTAATAACCTCTGGCTGAGTTACTGGAGTCCTCAAATCTTGATTTAAAGACTTCAAGTTACAAAGGATCCACCGTTACCCCTAGTTCAAACCAGCAAGTAACCCATGCACCATGCTGCAGAGGAAGGCAACCCCCCCCCCCACCCAAATACCAACCCAGGGTCTCTGCCAATCTGACTAGGGGGAAAATGCTTTCCCAACCCCAAATAGGGTGTTCAGTTAGACCCTGAGCATGTGGGTGAGACCCACCATCATTATAGAGAAAATAAATAACAATAATTAATGCGATAGAACTGTACTGCCTTATATTGTTTTTACGTGTGGGAAGCACTCAGACTCATAGACTCATAGACTCATAGACTTTAAGGTCAGAAGGGACCAATATGGTCATCTAGTCTGACCTCCCGCATGATGCAGGCCACAAAAGCTGACCCACCCACAACAGAATCTTCCAGCCTGCGACTCCTGCCCTATGCTGCGGAGGAAGGCGAAAAACCTCCAGGGCCTCTGCCAATCTACCCTGGAGGAAAATTCCTTCCCGACCCCAAATATGGCGATCAGCAGTACCCCGAGCATACAGGCAAGAGTCTACAGCCGGACCCTCATTTTACCCGCGATGGCACGTTAATGACTAATTGACTAAAATCACATAATCCCTTCAAACCATTCCCTCCATAAACTTATCAAGCCTAATCTTGAAGCCAGAAAGGTCTTTCGCCCCCACCGTTTCCCTCGGAAGGCTGTTCCAAAATTTCACCCCTCTGACGGTTAGAAACCTTCTTCTAATTTCAAGCCTAAACTTCCCCACGGCCAGTTTATATCCATTCGTTCTCGTGTCCACATTACTACTCAGCTGAAATAATTCCTCTCCCTCCTTGGTATTAATCCCTTTGATATATTTAAAGAGAGCAATCATATCCCCCCTCAGCCTTCTTTTGGTTAGGCTAAACAAACCGAGCTCCTCGAGTCTCCTTTCATAGGAAAGGTTTTCCATTCCTCGGATCATCCTAGTGGCCCTTCTCTGTACCCGTTCCAGTTTCAGTTCATCCTTTTTAAACATAGGAGACCAGAACTGCACACAGTACTCCAAATGAGGTCTCACCAGCGCCTTGTATAACGGAAGCAGCACCTCCCTGTCCCTACTAGAAATACCTCGCCTAACGCATCCCAAAATTGCATTAGCTTTTTTCACAGCCACGTCGCATTGCCGACTCATAGTCATCCTACGATCAACCAGGACTCCGAGGTCCTTCTCCTCCTCCGTCACTTCCAACCTATGCGTCCCTAACTTATAACTAAAATTCTTATTAGTCATCCCTAAATGCATCACCTTACACTTCTCACTATTAAATCTCATCCTATTATTTTTACTCCAATTTACAAGGTCATCCAAGTCTCCCTGCAGAATATCCCTATCCTTCTCCGAATTGGCAATACCTCCCAACTTCGTGTCATCCGCAAACTTTATCAGCCCACTCCTACATTCGGTTCCGAGGTCAGTAACGAATAGATTGAATAAAATCGGACCCAAAACCGAACCTTGAGGAACCCCACTGGTGACCTCCGTCCAACCCGACAGTTCCCCTTTCAGTACTACCCGCTGCAGTCTCCCCTTTAACCAGTTTTCTATCCACCTCTGGAATTTAATATCGATCCCCATCTTTTCCAATTTAACCAATAATTCCTCGTGTGGGACAGTATCAAACGCTTTACTAAAATCAAGGTAAATTAGATCCACCGCATTTCCTTTATCTAGAAGGTCTGTTACTTTCTCAAAGAAGGAGATCAAGTTGGTTTGGCACGATCTGCCTTTCGTAAACCCATGTTGTAATTTGTCCCAATTGCCATTCACCTCAAGGTCCTTAACTACTTTTTCCTTCAAAATTTTTTCCAAGACCTTGCATACTACAGAAGTTAAACTAACAGGTCTGTAGTTACCCGGGTCACTTTTTTTCCCCTTCTTAAAAATAGGAACCACATTAGCTATTTTCCAGTCCATCGGTACCACCCCCGAGTTTACAGATTTATTAAAAATTATCGCCAAGGGGCTTGCAATTTCTCGCGCCAGCTCCTTCAATATTCTAGGATGGAGATCATCTGGTCCCCCTGATTTAGTCCCATTTAGCTGGTCAAGTTTGGTTTCCACCTCTGATACTGTAATGTCAATCGCCCCTCCTTTATTCCCCTCTATCCCGCTCCCTCTATTCCTAAGCCCTTCATTAGCCTTATTAAATACCGACGCAAAATATTCATTTAGATATTGTGCCATGCCTAGAGTATCCTTAATCTCCACTCCATTTACATGCTTCAGCGGTCCCACTTCCTCTTTCTTTGTTTTCTTCCTATTTATATGGCTATAAAACCTCTTACTATTGGATTTAATTCCCCTCGCGAGGTCCAACTCTACACGACATTATGGTGATGGACACCAATGTAAGTAGGTAGATAGATAGATGATAGATGACGGGGTGTATGAGGATAGATTGATCGATTGATCTTCCTCCAAACAATTTACCAGTTGAAATGACACAGGCCTGGTCTACACTACACCTTTAATTCGGATTTAGTGGCTTTAATTCGAATTAACTCTGGAACCGTCCACACAACGAAGCCATTTAATTCGAATTAAAGGGCCCTGTACTCCACCCCGACGAGCGGAGTAGCGCCAAAATCGAATTTGTCAATTCGAATTAGCGTTAGTGTGGCCGCAATTCGATGTTATTGGCCTCCAGGAGCTATCCCACAGTGCACCATTGTGACCGCTCTGGCCAGCAATCTGAACTCGCATGCACTGGCCAGGTGGACAGGAAAAGCCCCGGGAACATTTGAATTTCATTTCCTGTTTGCACAGCGTGGAGAGCACAGGTGACCACAGAGAGCTCATCAGCACAGGTAACCACGCAGGCTGATAATCGAAAAAGAGCACCAGCATGGACCGTACAGGAGGTACTGGATTTGATCTCTATATGGGGAGAGGATTCAGTGCTAGCTGAACTGCGTTCGAAAAGACGAAATGCCAAAACTTATGAAAAAATTTCCAAGGGCATGATGGAGAGAGGCCACAATAGGGACACAGATCAGTGCCGCGTGAAAGTCAAGGAGCTCAGACAAGCCTATCAAAAAGCAAAGGAGGCAAACGGTCGCTCCGGGTCAGAGCCGCGGACATGCCGCTTCTACGCTGAGCTAAATGCATTTCTAGGGGGGGCCGCCACCACTACCCCACCTCTGACTGTGGATTCCGAGCTGGGGATAATCTCATCAGGGACACCTGATGATTCCGCGGAAGGGGAAGAGGAGGAGGAGGAGGACGAGCTGGCAGAGAGCACCCAGCTCTCCGTTCTCCCCAACAGCCAGGAACTGTTTCTCACCCTGACTGAAGTACCCTCCCAAGCCTCCCAAGCCAGCACCCAAGACCATGACCCCATGGAAGGGACCTCAGGTGAGTTTACCTTTTAAAATATAAAACATGGTTTAAAAGCAAGCATTTTTAATGATTAATTTGCCCTGAGCACTTGGGATGCATTCGCAGCCAGTACAGCTACTGGAAAAGTCTGTTAACATGTCGGGGGATGGAGCGGAAATCCTCCAGGGACATCTCCATGAAGCTCTCCTGGAGGTACTCCAAAAGCCTTGCCACAAGGTTTCTGGGCAGTGCAGCCTTATTCCGTCCTCCATGGTAGGACACTTGACCACGCCATGCTAGTAGCAAGTAATCTGGTATCATTGCCTGACAGAGCCTGGCAGCGTATGGTCCCGGTGTTTGCTGGCATTCAAGCAACATCCGTTCTTTATCTTGCTGTGTAATCCTCAGGAGAGTGATATCGCTTAGGGTAACCTGGTTGAAATAAGGGAATTTAATTAAGGGGACTGAGGTGGCCGTTCCTACTGGGCTGTTTGCCTGTGGCTGAAAAGAAATCCTTCCCTGCATTTAGCCAAGTGCAAGGGGGGGGGGGGAGGATTGGCCCAGAGCTTTTCGCGTTTTGCTAGCAGGGATCTTCCCTGATACCAGCCAGGCGGTGGGGGGAGGGATAAAGCACTCATCCCAGAGAATTCATGGCGGGTGGGGGGGGGGGTGTTAGTTTGGTTCCTGCAGGGATCTTCCCTGATACCAGCCACGCGGTGGGGGGAGGGAGAAAGCACTCATCCCAGAGAATTCATGGCGGGTGGGGGGGGGGGTGTTAGTTTGGTTCCTGCAGGGATCTTCCCTGATACCAGCCAGGCGGTGGGGGGAGGGATAAAGCACTCATCCCAGAGAATTCATGGCGGGTGGGGGGGGGGTGTTAGTTTGGTTCCTGCAGGGATGTTCCCTGATACCAGCCACGCGGTGGGGGGAGGGATAAAGCACTCATCCCAGAGAATTCATGGCGGGTGGGGGGGGGGTGTTAGTTTGGTTCCTGCAGGGATCTTCCCTGATACCAGCCAGGCGGTGGGGGGAGGGATAAAGCACTCATCCCAGAGAATTGGATGGGGGGGGGGGTGTTAACCTTCAGCAGCAGAAAACAAGCTAACAGGAAAACTGCAGCACAACGGGCTTTGCTTGGTATGTGGGAAAGCAGGGCGCAGAAGCCTAAAGACAGTGGCTTACCATGGCAGCATGCAAGGTGAATTCTGTTGCCCCGACCTGCGTCTGTGATCTCTAGCAGCAAAGCCACAGGCACTCAATATTAAGAGGCAAAATGCGACCTTGCACAGAAATCACATGTGCTATGTAATGTGAATAGTATACACCGTGAAAGAGTATAAGCATTGTTCTGAAAAATGTATCTTTTAAAAAAATTCTCTCCTTTTTTCACTCCCTCCAGCAGGTGCAAATGTTTCAAGCCTCCCTCCTCCTTCCCGAAGGCTATCCCAGATAAGGCGTCGTAAAAAAAAAACGAGAGAAGAGATGTTTTCCGAAATCATGCAATCCACCAGGAATGAAAGAGCTCATCTGAATGAGTGGAAGGAGACGGTTTGCAAGTATAGGAAAGAAGCCAGTGACCGTGAGGACAGGAGGGACCAACGTGAGGACATGAGGGACCAACGTGAGGACATGAGGGACCAACGTGAGGACAGAAGGGACCAACGTGAGGAGAGGAGAGACGCTCGAGATGAGAGGTGGCGGCAGGAAGATCAGAGGAGTCGGGAAGCAACGCTGGGGCTGCTGCGTGAGCAAACAGACATGCTCCGGCGTCTGGTGGAGCTTCAGGAACGGCTGCTGGAGAACCGAGTGCCGCTACAGCCCCTGTATAACCCCCCTACCTCCTCACCATGTTCCATAGCCTCCACACCCAGACGTGTAAGAACACGGGGGGGGAGGCTCCATACACCCTCCCATTCCACCCCAGTGGACAGCCCAAGCAAAAGGCTGCCATTTTTTTAACCTTTTTTTACTGGGCTTTTCCTTCCCGCTGATCCTCCTCCCAAACCCCACTCAGGTTCTGTGCCGCTACAGCCCCTGTATAACCCCCCTACCTCCTCACCATTTTCCATAGCCTCCCCACCCAGATGTGTAAGAACACGGGGGGGGAGGCTCCGTACACCCTCCCATTCCACCCCAGTGGACAGCCCAAGCAAAAGGCTGCCATTTTCTTAACCTTTTTTTACTGGGCTTTTCCTTCCCGCTGATCCTCCTCCCAAACCCCACTCAGGTTCTCTCCCTCTTTTTATAATCAATTCATAAAGAATAAATGATTTTTAAACAATGGTGACTTTATTTCCTTTGAAAGCAAGCTGGGGGAAGGGGGAGGGTGGGTTCCTTACAGAGAATGAGTCAATAAAGGGGGCGGGTTTTCAGGAAGGATAAACAAACATAAATTTCACACTGTAGCCTGGCCAGTCATGAAACTGGTTTTCAAAGCTTCCCTAATGCGCAGCGCTTCATCGTGTGCTCTTCTAATCGCCCTGGTGTCTGGCTGCGAGTAATCAGCAGCCAGGCGATTTGCCTCAGCCTCCCACCCTGCCATAAAGGTCTCCCCCTTGCTCTCACAGAGATTGTGAAGCACACAGCAAGCAGTAATAACAATGGGGATATTGGTTTGGCTGAGGTCTGAGCGAGTCAATAAGGATCGCCAGCGACCTTTTAAACGGCCAAATGCACATTCTACCACCATTCTGCACTTGCTCAGCCTGTAGTTGAACAACTCCTGACTCCTGTCCAGGCTGCCTGTGTATGGCTTCATGAGCCATGGCATTAAGGGGTAGGCTGGGTCCCCAAGAATAACAATTGGCATTTCAACATCCCCCACGGTTATTTTCTGGTCCGGAAAGTAAGTCCCTTGCTGCAGCCGTTTAAATAGATTGGTGTTCCTGAAGACGCGAGCGTCATGAACCCTTCCCGGCCAGCCCACATGGATGTTGGTGAAACGTCCCTTGTGATCCACAAGTGCTTGCAGCACCATTGAGAAGTACCCCTTGCGGTTTATGTACTGGGTACCCTGGTGCTCCGGTGCCAAGATAGGAATATGGGTTCCATCTATTGCCCCACCACAGTTAGGGAATCCCATTGCAGCAAAGCCATCCACTATGACCTGCACATTTCCCAGAGTCACTACCTTTCGTAGCAGCACCTCCGTGATTGCTTTGGCTACTTGCATCACAGCAGCCCCCACAGTAGATTTGCCCACTCCAAATTGATTCCCGACTGACCGGTAGCTGTCTGGCGTTGCAAGCTTCCACAGGGCTATCGCCACTCGCTTCTCAACTGTGAGGGCTGCTCTCATCTTGGTATTCTGGCGCTTCAGGGCAGGGGAAAGCAAGTCACAAAGTTCCATGAAAGTGCCCTTACGCATGCGAAAGTTTCTCAGCCACTGGGAATCGTCCCACACCTGCAACACTATGCGGTCCCACCAGTCTGTGCTTGTTTCCCGGGCCCAGAATCGGTGTTCAAAGCCTATAACCTGGCCCATTAACATCATAATCTCCAAAGCACCGGGGCCCGCGGTCTCAGAGAATTCTGTGTCCGTGTCCATGTCCTCATCACGCTGGTCGCTGCGCTGCAATCGCCGCCTCCTCCTCCTCCTCGCCTCTTTTTTCTGGTCCTGTGTAAGCATAAACTCCACGAGAAAGCGCGAGGTGTTTATAATGTTCAAGACTGCGTTCTGGAGCACAACGGGATCCATGCTTGATGCAGAATGGAGTCTGCAGAGTTCACTCAGGAAAAAAGGCGCGAAATGGTTGTCTGCCGTTGCTTTCAGGGAGGGAGGGGGAGGCTGTACCCAGAACTACCTGCGACAATGTTTTTTGCCCCATCATGCACTGGGGTCTCAACCCAGAATTCCAAGGGGGGTGGAGACTGCGGGAACTATGGGATAGCTATGTAAAAGCTACCCACAATGCAACGCTCTGGAAATCGATGCTACTATGGTAGCTTGGACGCACACCACCGAATTAATGGTGCCTAGTGTGGCCGAATACATTCGAATTTATAAAATCGGTTTCCTAAATTCGAATTATATAAATTCGAATTAATCCTGTAGTGTAGACATACCCTAAGACCCAGGAAACAGTTCAGTGAATATTATTTATTTATTTGTATGGAGGTAGTGCCCAGCAGCCCCACTCATGGAGCAGAACCCCACTGTTCTAGGTGCTAATGGGTCTTTATGCGTTGCTTACCCTACCATTCCATTGGAGGCAGCCATGCCGTCCTGTACTATAGGATTAAATAACTCCCTGTTTGGCTTGTGGTTACACTCGGGCAAGCACAAACCTCAGTGCTTCTGTGTCCATTATCAGATTGTTAAATGCAAACCAAAAGCTGTGTTTATTTTAACATCCCACTATTTGGTCTAAGCAGCATTTCCCACCATCACCAAACACACACACCGTCAGCTTTTCATGTTTGCTCACAGCACTGTTAAAACATTCTCCAGCTCTCTTGTGAAATAGTATGGTAATTTTCCCCAGACGTTGGATCTGACAGTTCCTTCCCTAGGAGATGTTGGCTTTGCCCTCTTCTATGCAGCTGCAAAAAGAGCCATTCTGGTATGAAAACTGCCATCTGGCTTTTCCCAATCACAGCCATGGTGAGAGAAATGTTGAACAATGAGTTCTCTTCTGCAGTGAGACACACAAAGAACTTCCTTAGCCTGTTAATTCACTTGGAATAAGGAGAAAGCTTGGGCTATATTTCTGCCCTCCATTCATGCCCCCTTCCCCCCCCCCCACTACAGAAAGGATGTGGACAAATTAGAGAGTCCAGCGGAAGGCAATGAAAATTATTAGGGGGCTGGGGCACATGACTTACGAGGAGAGGCTTTTGGGGGGGGGGTTATTTAGTCTGAAGAAGAGAAGAGTGAGGGGGGATTTGATAGCAGCCTTCAACTACCTGAAGCGGGGTTCCAAAGAGGATGGAGCTCGGCTGTTCTTAGTGGTGGCAGATGACAGAACAAGGAGCAATGGTCTCAAGTTGCAGTCGGGGGAGGTCTAGGTTGGGTATTAGGAAACACTATTTCACTAGGAGGGTGGTGAAGCACTGGAATGGGTTACCTAGGGAGGTGGTGGAATCTCCATCCTTAGAGGTTTTTAAGGCCCGGCTTGACAAAGCCCTGGCTGGGATGATTTAGTTGGTGTTGGTCCTGCCTTGAGCAGGGGATTGGACTAGATGACCTCCTGAGATCTCTTCCAACCCTAATCTTCTGTGATGGGTAGGTTTTGATGAATGTCTTGACTTGAAAAATGTTTGAAAAATAAAAGTTTTGAAATTGTCAAAATGGGACATTTTGACATATCAGAAACAACACATTCTGCTTTTCTGATTCAAAATGACTTCTCCTTTTGGAATGTAAGCTAATTAGAGTAAAAAAAACCTAAATATAAAAAAAGGTCAACATTGAAATGAAACTTTTCAAAATTATCAGAACAAAATATTTCGATAGACCCCCCCCCCCCCCAAGTGTTTTGTTTTGTTTTTTTTAGTTCACAAAAAAATGCGAAGATTTCAATTTTTTTGTTCTGATTTGGGTTTGGAAATTTTTTGGAATCATTAAAATTTTCACAGGATGGGAAAACCATTTCCCACCCAAGCTGTAATCTATTATCTGGTGTGGTATATTAGGAGCACTGGGGTTTGTGACGGTTCTGAGATTTTATACCACTGTACCTCACAAGCTTCTATGGAGCCATTTCTGATTTAGATGGGTGTAACTGAGATCAAAAAGAGGCTGGAATTTGACTGTTCCATAACCATGAAATCACTCACTGCCTATGAGAATTAATTTAATTCTGCTAGTCTCTGAAACAGAGAAATGGACATACTTAGCTCTGTTGTTAAGTAGGACAGGGTTGCAAGGATCTTTCATTTGATACCTTAAATCCACTGTGCATATCCTGTTCTTCAGTGGTGGCGAATACTCACAAACAACCTCTGAAATCAGGCCATAAATACTCCTGGATACTTTCTGTAAGAGGTCATTGGTTGAAACTTTCCTTTCCTCATCAACTGGCAGATTGCTGCCCTCCCCCCTAGAGATTGCTGTGTTTTATAGTTGCTCTATGAATCCAAAGTGTGATAGAAATGCAGAACATTATTAATAATAGAGTCCATTTTTTGAAATAATCTCCACTGGGGTTAAGTTTGCATTTTAATTACATTTTGAAAGTCTAGTTGTGGTCACATTGGTCAGATACCCACGCAAACTCGTCCACTGAAGTCAGTTGAATTACACCAGGGATTAATCTGAGTCATCGTGTTGGGATTATCTCTGAATAAAGAGCTCCAGATCTGCATGAGAAATAAGATCTAGAAATATGAAGTGACTGGCAAAAAGGAAAGTCTCAACTTTTAAAAACAATCTCAACATTCATAATTTTGATGCCTGCATGAACAGAATACCAATGAGGCTAGCAGATCTAGCCGCAAGTCCTCCTGTGTAATTAGAAACGCTCTGTAGACAGGAAACAGCAGCTTACAAACTCACTCGTATTCAGATGAGTAAATGACATCAGCATCTGTTGCCATTTTCCTTCCACCTCCCACCATACTCACGGGAGGGATTTCTGCTGACTTAGCTCCTTTTCATATATTTTTGCAAAGTAGAAGCATTTATTGTTGTGTTTACACAGCTGAAGCTCACACAGCACATTCTGCCTTTATTCATGAATTCAGCAGGCATCAATCTATATGGAGAACATGGCGGCTGGGTCTCAAAATGAAAGCACGTTCTAGCCTAAATTTGCCGGGGTTCTTTTTTCACTCCTTAGTCTTTCCATACGACTTCACCAAATCCAGGACCATGCTCCCTACTGCTTTACACAGTCAAGGCATAGGGCAAATATTAACTAGCTCAGGTCCTGGAGCAGTAAGTCGTGCCAGCACATGCTTCAGCATGCACTGTACAAGCCTGCCTGGAACCCTGGGTAATTATGCAGCTTCACTACTGCAGGACCTTGGCTATGTAGTTTAAGGCTAGCTCAGATATGTCTGCTTGGGCTGCAGTCAAACTCCATGATTGCAGTGTAGACATACCCTGAGGCAAAGCAATGGAGCACATGCTTAAATCCATCTGTATTCAGCGAAGTGCTTATTAACACTGGGATTTTCAACAGAGTTTAAGGGCTTATTTGAAAATCCCACCGTTAACAAACACTTTGCTGAACAGAGATCTACTTAAGCACGCCCTTAAAGTTAAGCTCATGCTAAAGTGCTTTGCTGAATCGGGGCCCAAGAAAGTAGTATTATAGCTATTGGATAGATGAGGCTAGGTCTTTATGCTTGGTGCAGCTGATGAAGCAGGCGCAAGTTGGTGCTAGAGTGCTCCAAAGGGAACCCTAAGCAGGCCAGTGATCTGGCCCACAGAAAGGTACAGGTGAGTTGCACAAGGTCACATGATGAGTTCATGGTGGAGCTAGAATTAGAAGTCAGGAGTTAAATGCCAACTCTCTCAGTTCAACACCGAGAGCCCAAGACAACACTGTCTCTCTAAACTAGCAAGCAGTCATGTAGCATGATGAAAAGTAAATGGAAAGCAGCAGTAAATGTGGCATTAAGAGCAAGAGGACTTCAGTACTTAGCATTTATTGAGTCACAGCAGTGCTGCCTCAGAATGCTTCAGCATTCAATGGTATAAGCAGCTCATCTGAGATCCTGGGGATGCTCTCTTCTGTACTGAGACAGTATTCCAGCTATGACATGAAAATATATTGCCAGCCTGCCTCAACCTGATTTCTGTTCCCTCCATGGTGATGTCATGGGGATTCATTGATATTCTGAGAGTTAGATTCTGATCTCCTTCATGCCAGTTCAAATCCAAAGTCTGCAGAAGTCACTGGAGCTACTCCATATTGACACTGGGGTAACTGATCAGAAACTGGCATGAGAGCCACACACACACAAAAAAGCATGACTCAAGACAGGTTAGCCCTAGTGCTTTGGCACTGCTATCCAGAGTCAGCTCTGCATTGAAAGACACATGGGCTGGGATGTTCAACAGGGGTCACCATTGGCCTATCTGCTCCCAAATGAAGTCAATAAAACTTCTAGGCCAGTGCAGGAACCCTTTGAAAGTCCCATCTGCTGTATCCTAATTTGCTGCTGTGGATGATGATACTATAATACCTGGTACTTCTATAGCAACTTTCATTCAAAGAGTCCGAAGCCCTTTCCGGACAACTAAGTAAGCCTCACGTGCTTGTGAGGGAGGTAAGGGATATGGCTTTCTTCTCCATGGAACAGCAGCCACCACAGGGGTTCAGTGCAGCATCTGTCCAACAGCACAGGGCAGTAATTTAGGACACAAAAGGAATAAGCAGCCCATACCTGATTGAGACATTGGGGAGACTTTAACTAGGCCAGATACAATGACCTGTACTGGAATTTTGCTAGCATGTGTTGGGGTAACATCCCTACAATTATGAAAAGAGCTGTGGGTTTTAAAGGACTAAGGTATTCCAACACAGACACTCATAGAATCATGGAAGAGACCTCAGGAGGTCATCTGGTCCAACCCCCTGCTCAAAGCAGGACCAACACCAACTAAATCATCCCAGCCAGGGCTTTGTGAAGCCGGGCCTTAAAAACCTCTAAGGATGGAGAGTCCACCACCTCCCTAGGTAACCCATTCCAGTTCTTCACCACCCTCCTAGTGAAAAAGTTTTTCCTAATATCCAACCTAGACCTCCCCCACTGCAACTTGAGACCATTGCTTCTTGTTCTGTCATCTGCCACCACTGAGAACAGCCAAGCTCCATCCTCTTTGGAACTCCACTTCAGGTAGTTGAAGGCTGCTATCAAATCCCCCCTCACTCTTCTCTTCTGCAGACTAAATAACCCCAGTTCCCTCAGCCTCTCCTCGTAAGTCATGTGCCCCAGCCCCCTAATCATTTTGGTTGCCCTCCACTGGACTTTCTCCAATTTGTCCACATCCCTTCTGTAGTGGGGGGACCAAAACTGGATGCAATACTCCAGGTGTGGCCTCACCAGTGCCAAACAGAGGGGAATAATCACTTCCCTCAATCTGCTGGCAATGCTCCTACTAATACAGCCCAATACGCCATTAGCCTTCTTGTAAACAAGGGCACACTGCTGACTCATATCCAGTTTCTCGTCCACTGTAATCCCAGGGTCCTTTTCTGCAGAACTGCTGCTTAGCCAGTCGGTCCCCAGCCTGTAATGGTGCATGGGATTCTTTCATCCTAATTGCAGGACTCTTCACTTGTCCTTGTTGAACCTCATCAGATTTCTTTTGGCCCAATCCTCCAATTTGTCTAGGTCACTTTGGACCCTATCCCTATCCTCCATCGTATCTACCTCTCCCCGCAGCTTAATGTCATCTGCGAACTTGCTGAGGGTGCAATCCATCCCTTCATCCAGATCATTAATGAAGCTGTTGAACAAACCCAGCCCCAGAACCGACCCCTGGGGCACTCTGCTTGATACTGGCTGCCAACTGGACATTGAGCCACTGATCACTACCCGTTGAGCCCGACAATCTAGCCAGCTTTCTATCTACCTTATAGTCCATTCATCCAATCCATACTATTTTAACTTGCTGGCAAGAATACTGTGGGAGACCGTATCAAAAGCTTTGCTAAAGTCAAGATATATCACGTCCACTGCTTTCCCCGTATCCACAGAGCCAGTTATCTCATCATAGAAGGCAATCAGGTTGGTCAGGCATGACTTGCCCTTGGTGAATCCATGTTGACTGTTCCTGATCACCATCCTCTCCTCCAAGTGCTTCAAAATGGATTCCTTGAGGACCTGCTCCATGATTTTGCCAGGGACTGAAGTGAGGCTGACCAGTCTGTAGTTCCCCAGGTTCTCTTTTTTCCGGTTTTTAAATATGGGCACTATATTTGCCTTTTTCCAATCTTCCAGGACCTCCCCCTCTAGCCACGAATTTTCAAAGATAATGACTAATGGCTCTGCAATCACATCAGCCAACTCCCTCAGCACCCTTGGATGCATTAGATCTGGACCCATGGACTTGTGCATGTCCAGCTTGTCTAAATAGTCCTTAACCTGTTCTTTCACCACTGAGGGCTGCTCACCTACTCCCCATGCTGTGTTGCCCAGTGCAGCAGCCTGGGAGCTGCCCTTGTGAAGACCGAGGCAAAAAAAGCATTGAGTACTTCAGCTTTTTCCACATCATAGAATCATAGACTTTAAGGTCAGAAGGTACCATTATGATTGTCTAGTCTGACCTCCTGCACAACGCAGGCCACAGAATCTCACCCACCCACTCCTGTATCAAACCCCTAACCTATGTCTGAGCTATTGAAGTCCTCAAATCATGGTTTAAAGACTTCAAGGTGCAGAGAATCCTCCAGCAAGTGACCCGTGCCCCACGCTGCAGAGGAAGGCAAAAAACCCCCAGGGCCTCTGCCAATCTGCCCTGGAGGAAAATTCCTTCCCGACCTCAAATATGGCGATCAGCTAAACCCTGAGCATGTGGGCAAGACTCACCAGCCAGACACCCAGGAAAGAATTCTCTGTAGTAACTCAGATCCCACTCCATCTAACATCCCATCATCTGTCACTAGGTTGCCTCCCCCATTCAGTAAGGGTCTCACACTTTCCCTGACCTTCTTCTTGTTGCTAACATACCTGTAGAAACCCTTCTTGTTACCCTTCACATCCCTTGCTAGCTGCAATTCCAATTGTGCCTTGGCCTTTCTGATTACACTTCTGCATGCTCGAGCAATATTTTTATACTCCTCTCTAATCATCTGTCCAAATTTCCACTTCTTGTAAGCTTCCTTTTTGAGTTTAAGGTCACCAAAGATTTCACTGTTAAGCCAAACTGGTCGTCTGCCATATTTGCTATTCTTTTTGCACATCGGGATGGTTTGTTCCCTGCACCCTCAATAAGGCTTCTTTAAATACAGCCAGCTCTCCTGGACTCCTTGCCCCCTCATATTAGACTCCCAGGGGATCCTGTCCATCAGTTCCCTAAGGGAGTCTAAGTCTTCTTTTCTGAAGTCTAGGGTCCGTAATTTGGTACTCTCCTTTCTTCCTTTTTTCAGGATCCTGAACTCAACCATCTCATGGTCACTGCTGCCTAGATTGCCACCCACTTCTACTTCCCCTACCAATTCTTCCCTGTTTGTAAGCAGCAGGTCAAGAGGAGCACGGCCCCTAGTCGGTTCCTCCGGCACTTGTACCAGGAAGTTGTCCCCAACATGCTCCAAAAACTTCCTGGTTTGTCTGTGCACTGCTGTATTGCTCTCCCAGCAGATGTCAGGGTGATTGAAGTCCCCCATTAGAACCAGGGACTGTGATCTGGAGACTTCAGTTAGTTGTCCGAAGAAAGCCTCGTCTACCTCATCCTTCTGATATAGCAGACGCCTATCACGACATCACCCTTGTTGCTCTTGCCTCTAAACTTAACCCAAAGACTCTCAACAGGCTTTTCTCCAGTTTCAAACTGGAGCTCTGAGCAATCATACCGCTCCCATATCAGTAAGTGGCCATGAGAAAAGTCTAAGGGAGTCAACTGATACCACATTGCCTGTGAATTTGGCCTCTTAACAAGCAGTTTGGAGCAAGAGGAGCTGCTCAACTGACATAGGAGACTGAGGCAAATAAACCTGGGTGGAAGGGTTCAAAATTCAAACTTTCTGGTGAGGGGGAAAAAAAACAGGATGAAATTTGTGTGAAAACATTATTCTGTTTTTCAACTGGCTCTAATTGCAAAGGTGATCAGGGTTCAATTATCGTTTGGACTCACCCACATGGGACCCCAGGGGAAGTAGGAACCCCTCTCTGGGTCTCTGTGCAGCCTCCCCAGATCTTCAGGCCCACTGTTCCCCAGAGTAGGTGGAACCATCACTCTGCCCACCCAAGGCACCAGGTATCACAGAGGAGGAAGTAATTTCTGACTGGTATAGGCCAGTAGCCAACTTACTTCCTTCACCCCCCAGAGCTTGGAGGAATCAGGGAGGGAATCGTGCTTCTCTGAGGATTGAGTTATTCTCTGTAGTCTCTAGTGCTGAACTGGCAAAGAAACAAAATGGCTTTTAGGATCCAAGCCCGGGGTCTAGACTTGACCCCACTTGATCCAAAAGAATATCTGATGCCAGCAGTGTCCTGATCCACAGTGTGATTTGTGTTCTAGTCGGATCCACAAAACTATCACATCGCCAAACTAAGTAACTCTTTGGGCAAAATAATCACGACCCATTATTTTCTGGCCCAGTTTCCCATTTTTTTAAAATAAATACTTCAACATAAATAAAGAAAATAAACAAAGACCATGCAAGTGATAGTCTGAAGCTGCTAAAGTTACATTGCAGGAGAGATGGAACCAGCACAAGGAAAACATTCTTATGGGGGTTTTTTTCCTGAAGAAAATTGGTTAATCTTGGGTTCAGACTTTCACTCACTCAGCAGGCCTGTCCCACAGTATTTACTTAAAATTGCAGCAAAGTGCATTAAAACAATGTTAAAGATGAGCCACCAACCCGCAGAGAGAAAATAAAACCAAGGACACTATGATTTAAGACTGGGGCATGCTTGGTGTCCTCAATTCAGATGCTTCTTCTGCTTTATCATCTGGTGCCCCTTTGTTAGCTAGTGTTACAGATGCAGTGAAGATCTTTGCAAAAGAGAGTGCAATATTTCAGCGTAATGTCCCGGGTTTACTTGTATCCGGGGCAGGTCTTATAAATATCGGGCCTGATTCTTCATTACCCTAAACTGCACGCTGTCATTTATTCCTGTGCAAAGTGGGCAGTAAATGCCACCAGATCAGAAGAGCAGTGTCCCACGCCATGGTGGCAGAGATGTAAGGGTGTATCTCCGTTTCAAGCTAGAGGCATCAATTCTAGCTTGAGGAGACAGTCCCGTACTAGTGCTGATCAAGCCAGCACGCTACAAATAGAATGTATCCATGGCCGTGCGAGAGATTAGCTGCCCGGAGTATGTGTCCGGTGTCTCGGACGGGTCTAGGCTCAGGACAGCAAACTCCTCCCACCGCTTGCGCCGCTGCTGCTACGCTCTATTTTTAGCATGCTAACACTATCAGAGCTAGCGTGGGTGTATCTCCTCGAGCTGGAGTTTAAGCTTCCAGCTTGAAGTGTCGACATTCCCTAAGGCTACGTCTTCACTGTGGAGGAAGGGGCATGATTCCCAGCTCACGTAGACATACTCACGCTTGGTGTCACTGAGCTAACACACCAAAAATAATAGTGTAGCCACGGTAGCATGGGCACCATTGCTAGCCGCCCCGAATACAAAGCCCCCTGAGCCCCATGGATACGGACTCGGGATGGCTACCCCTTCCTGCCGCTGCCCGTGCTACCACGGTTACACCGCTATTTTTAGCATGCTGGCTCGATGAAAGCTAGCACAGAGTATGTGTATGCAAGCTGGGAATCACCCCCACAGCTCATAGTGTAAATGTAGCCTTAATGACAATGCATGGGGCAGGGTAGAGGGGAAACAGGGCTCCTTGTGTACTGTAATGCTGTAGGGCAAGTCTAAACAGGGTCACATTTGAGAACGGGCATGAATACAGGCCTGTTACTGGGAACTAGTTTAAAACACTCACTGTGCACTGATGGCTCACTTAGCAGACCCACCATTCAAGAAGCGCAAAGAGGCCGCCTAGTTGATTTCAGCAGGTAGCTTGGGGTTCTGCCAAAAGGGTCTGGCCAGAGCCTCGCAAGCTTCACCAGTCTCTTACCAGCAGATGGCCATTGCAGCCATGGTGTAGTTTAGAGCAGACTCGGGGTGTGCACTGACAGTCTTTCTGCAACCCAGTTTTCTTTAGATGACCTCTGTTCACACAAAACAGGCTGTCCTCAACTGTGGGCCGTGCGGAGTATTTTATAGTCTCAGAGCAGAATCCACTTTCCTCTACTGCTCGTCTAAGATTGAGACAGCTGTTTCTTAATATCCACAAACAATGATGATATCTTTGGCAGCGCACTTGCATAGAAGCTGTCTGAAGCTATTTTCACATCAGTCCCTTCCCCTCAGCCGCCACAGCCCATCAAATCCTCTCTCTCAGCCTTTCCAGCCTGCCGTCGGAGCAGGAGGAGGGAGGAAATGGAACATTTTATTTCTGATTTATTGTTGGTACATGTATATCCAGCTACCCACTAGAAGGCATCAAAATTAAAGAGACAAACCCAGCAGTTGAAATAAAGACACGCTATCTGGCAGCCTGTGCCAGTGCAACGAATCAAACAGTTACCACTGAATTAAAATCTACGGCCTGATGGCCAAAGGTGCTAAGCACCCGCTCCTCCCATTGGACCAGACTGTCCCCAGTGGCAACTTGGCACCATGGGTGGTTGTATACTCCAATCTCATCTGGTAGCATTTACCACCACTGACCCCTTGTGTAAATGACTGCAAAAGGTGCAGGGCACCAGAGCATGAGACCCAGTTGCAGATGCTCAGCACTTTGGAAAAACAGGCCATTAGTATTTTAAAAATGCAAAGCGTCTGGAGTGGAGGGACATCTGATGCAAAACTTCCATGTAGCTTGCTTGCATTTGTTTTTTGGGATTCAGTGGTGTCTAGTGTTTAGGGTGGGGGACTGAGATTCAGGACTCCTGGATTCTAATCTTGCTTTATCAGCCATGTGATATGATAGTATGGACGAGCTGCTTATAATCCCTCTTCTACAGTTTACTCGTCTGTAAAATGGGTATAATAAGACTACCCCATGGCACAGAGAGGGTTCAGAGCTCCTAATGTAGTTGCCTTAAATCCTACCACATTCCTGTGCGTTGGAACCACTCCCATCTGCCGGGGATCATTGTTCTGTTTGGCATCTTTTCACCAGCACTAACATTTACTTTGAAAAAGGAAAGAGAAAAACACAGAAAAGCAAAACACCCCTAGTCCCCCTCACCTTCCAGACCTCCCCCGTCCCAACACACACCAACACCCTAAACGGAAAACAAACTGTGGGCTCAGAAGCCCTCCAGTGTCTCTTTGTATGAGTTCATATCTGGAAGAATGAGCCTGTAATATAATAACTTGGATTCCGACAGTAGAGAATTTATTGTGGGATCTTTCACAGGTGGAAATTATTAGAAAAAGCTAAACAGCTTAGAGGGCAAAGGTTTTGTTTAAAATGCATAACAAACTGTAACTTAGCACCATTTTTATAGCAGAGCTACAGAAAGCAGTTTTTGGCTTCACATGGGCAGCAGGCTAAGGAGACATTCTACTTAACAGTTTGTCTCTTTCAGGAAGGACATGGTACAAGCAACTAGCTTTGGTAAATAATACTCCCTCTCATGTCCAGTTGGTAAATGGTTAGAAGCAGGACATGAGTGATATTTGATATAGATGCAAGATACAGATTCCAGATTTCAAGCAGGGGGTGGAGGGGGAAGGCGTTTGGCTCTGGAGTTTTGTATCAGTCAAAGGTAGGGGGGGAACACTGGTAAAATTCTGAGCCAGAATTCTAACAGCAGCAGGAAAGGGGAAGCATGAACCATTGTTGCCAGCTCTTGAGATTTTATCATGAGTCATGTGATATTTGGTGTTTTTCTTAAAGCCCCAGCTGCTGGAGTCAGGTGATTGCATGAGAATCTCAGCTTTCATTTTTCAAGAAGTTGGTTTCTAGCCCTCCTGCTTACAGATAAAAGCTTGTAAATGTAACCCAAGTGTATCCTAAAGGCTCAGAAAGCAAATATAAAAAACCCCAAATATATCCCTCTCATTATTTTGAAGCTATCTCCTGATTCTGGGGGCTGACTCGTGCCTCAGTCTGGCCATATTGTTGAATCCATGATTTGACTTCTCAGCCCATTTCTTCTCCCGGGCTTGTCTCCGTGGGATCAGTGTACTCAGACCGGGAATCACTTGTATTCTGCAGCAGGGTCAGTAGGTTCCGTTGTCACCTGTGGCAGATCTGTAGGCAGAATATATTCCAAAGACAAACTCTGAAGGGAAGAATTTTGCCTTAACTCTGCTAAAATGAGAGAGGTTGTGCAAAATCTATTACATCACACGATGGCACCGATTGTAAATTCAAATCTAATCTCAGAGGCTTGCCACCCACGGTCTGTAGCACCTGTGTGTACAGATGTGGTCGGGGGGTGGATACACTTCTAGCAAGATCTGACAGTTGAATCTGGCTGTCGCTCACAGCTGTCTTCCCTCTAGATTACACTGTAGGGGAATTCTTACTGGAGATATTGGTCCACTGTTGAAGAGTTGCACTGATTATTTCCCGTCCTTTGGGTGTGTTGGCAGAAAGCATGCCTGAACTCATAAGCAAATGTCTGGTATGAAACTGTAGCGACATCTGTGTAGTATTTTAATAGGGCTGCATCTGTTTTCATGGAGGGTAAGTGAGATCCCAGGGTGATAGTGGTCATGCACACACCTGGACAGCTAGAATGAACTACTGTTAGCCAGATGTCTACATGAGTGGACTGAGTTGATCATAAGGCTAGCTGTCCTAAGAGCCTACAGATTAGCAGATATGCCTGTTTATCTAGATATCCAGCCATAGTCATCGATATAGCCAGGGTTGGTCTTGCCAAACTCTGTGGCCATGGGGTGGGTGTTGTGGGAAGGAACAAATACAAAGCCATAATACTCCTTTGCCCTGCTGGCATTCTAACCACTGGTGCCTCAGCCCTGGCTGACATTCATGCCTAAGGCCCTACCAAATTCACGCCCATGGAAAACGAGTCACAGACCATGAAATCTGGTCTCCCCCATGAAATCTGGTCTTTTTTGTGATTTTACTCTATACTATAAGGTAAAAGTATACAAAAGTACACCCCTAGTTCTGTGCTGCTGCTGGCGGCGGCACTGCCTTCAGAGCTGGGCACCTGGCCAGCAGCTGCTGCTTTCCGGCTGCCCAGTTCTGAAGACAGTGCAGAAGGAAGGGTGGCAATTCCATCACCCTCCAATAGATTTGCAACCCCCTTTTGGGTTGGGACCCCCAGTTTGAGAGATGCTGGCTTAAGGGCTTTACATATTTATATGTTGCCACTTTTAAATACATATTCATATTTTGTTATAACACTGTGAAATTTAAGATTTAATTATCTGAAACCATGAAATTCAAGATTTTTAAAATGCTATGACCATGAAATTTATGAAAATGGACCATGAATTTAGTAGGGCCCTATTCATGTCCCTTCACAGGACCTTACATGCTATGGCCGCTGGCTACAGGCACATGCTGGCTGCAATAGAATCAGTGAGCAGTGGTTGCAAGGATGGTTCTGTGTGCACTTTCACAATACCACGCGAGCTGGAGTCACGGATGCAGGGCTGGTCCATCCATGATTAGTCAACTTGCATTTGCTACTGCATGGTTCACTCCAGATGTGAATCCTTTTGGGTTTCTCAGAGCAGCCACACAAGGATTGGGTTAAGAATCTGGCCCATAAAGGGGCCTTGACTCCAACTGTGCACCCAGAGAAATAAACGTAGACGGCTGATTTGTGAGTAGGAATACCACTGCACCCACCAACATGGCCCTCGGCTCCTACATCACCGCCACGCTCAATAACCTTTTTGTTTCTCTTTTAGGGCCGCTGTATCAATTTCACCCGAGTGAAGAATGCTGAGGCACCGCCGAAATACCCACTCAACCACGCACACCCACCCTCCTCTCCGCCCCCTGCCCCGATCTACAACCCTCCACCCCCTGCTCCGATCTATACCCCACCTCCTCCCAGTTCCCCCACTCCTCCCACCCCATCCCCATCGTCCACTCTCCCTCCACTGCCCCCGCCTCCCCAGGCCCCGGCCCCCAACCGAGCCCCTCCTCCCTCCAGGCCCCCCCCTCGCCCTTCCGTCTAGGGGCTCAGCCTTGTCCCTCTCTCTTCCAGAAGCATTCAGAGGGCTCTTTCAGCAGTACTGTAACAAACCTGTCTTGGGGGGGGGGGTTTATAGGAAGCCTTTACATTCTGAAATGGGTGACAATAGAACAAACCACTTATTAGTCTTTTTATCTGTTTATATATAATCCCATAATGCATCAGTCTCGCCAAACCAGCAAGGAGAGAAAATCCAGGGGGCTGCAAAAATGAGGCCACTGGAGAAACATAAATCACTAATGTTCACTTCAGCCCTCCCATCCTCTGTGATTTACCACAGTGATCCTGGAAGAAATTGGAAATTAGACTAGCTCTTAGAAAATTCAGAGACTGCAGGGCAATCCTCCACAGTGAAGGCCACAGCTGAAAGCTTCCTACAGACCAGGTGGCCATCACAGTGGGCTACTTTGCCACAACTGCGTGAGTTCTCTTCTTGTTGCAGTGCTTCAGATTAATATGGAAAGCTGATTATTTCTCACATGCCTGCGAACAGCAGGATAAAATAACGAGGAGTGTTAGAGCTTTGATTTTGAATCTGAAAAAAAAAAAGCAGCCATCCCAATGGACTTTGTTCTGGAGAATGAACGGGGCCATCATCCTTTAGTTCCCAAGAGGGTGTTGGAGTAGGTGTCTGGTGTATGGATTTGTGTATGTTGTTATGTGGAAGTGTGGGTGAATGAGGCTGAAGTACTACTAGAAAAATGAATTACATGTAAAAGAAAAAGAAAACCTACAGGAGGGCTCCAACCCCACACCTGAAGAAGAAGAGTTCATGAAAGATCAGCCTTCCATGTTCTCAGCAGGCTGTAGGGGTCCGGAGACCACTGAGCAAAGGAGCCTGTGGAAGAGAAGGTTGAAAGAAGAGTCGTTACACTACGCTTCGCTAACTGTGCCTGTCTGATGAGTGCAGCAGAGTAATTCAGTGACCATTTCCATTTTAAAATGAAGGTTTCTGAAACAGCTGAAGTGGGAATGAGTGGTTGGTTCTATTAAGTTTTTTTTTAACTGCAATCGCCTTAGGCTTCTTAAATCCTGTAATTGTCATCAGTTTCACAGAATCTCACCCCTGCCTTTTTTGTTTGCAAATTGCCCCCTTCCGCCTTACCAACTTCTCTGCTTTGATGTTTGTTTTCCTTTCCTGAATAAGCATTGGATGTCTCCCATACACTTTGTCAAAGGGACACAGTGCGGCTACATCATGCTCTTGTCACTTCCATTATCAGTTGTTGGCCAAGGCGAAGTCATGCACAAAGTTGCCTGAGATGGGAATCAGTCTTCGAAGAAATGCACTGGCTGCATTTCTCCATGTTTTCTCCTTCTTTTTATTTTTTTCCCAGTGGTACCCTCCCCCCATAGTTTACAATACTGCGTATGTACACGTTTTAACCTATAGTAAACTTCCTGAGCACCTGCCTTTGTAACACAGTGCTAGAAATAGACAAGATCAAGATTAAAGTCAAACCTCTGCCTCCCTAGTTTACTTTTATGATCAGCTCCCATGACATGAATATCTCCCTGGAAATTGCCACATCATAAAGACAAATCATCTTTGTAGCTACAATTCTATGAATATCGAAGGGTTTTCATACTCATGTAAAGCAGGTGGTTTTTCAACCACAGATACGCTTTGCCAAGTAGTTACTCCAGTGTTGTTGGAAATATTGCTTTTCTAGGGGAAAAGGCTATTCAAGAAAGAGGAACAGAGCAGATATAAAGATAAAGACCCAGTCAAGGAACAAACTGGGATATTTTTTGTCAGGGACCTTTATAAACAGTCCCTTCTATCAGGCTCAGATTCAGCCCAGTTGGCACTCACCAACCCTTTGGTCAGTGTGTCTTATGTCATATGGAACAAATGACTTCATACAGGGATCACAATGTCTCTGAGGTCTGCAGCCATGTGCGGGCTGTTCTGTGAAAGGGCCGATGTAGCCACCATCACAACTGTTTTGTCTGCAGGCAGCACAGAGCAGTCCCCACTTTTGACATTCACTGGGTTAGACGCTACTCAGATTGTAGCAGGTACTGGCCACGGTCGGTTCAACAAGACAACGTTAGGATTGTCAAATGGGACTGGAAATCTTGGAAAGCCCTGCAAAGGTTTGGTTGGACTTCCCCTTGAGATGGATGCCATCCAGTTAAATAGCTGAAGATGGAAAGTGTAATAACTGGGAATAGTGTAATAACGTCCCGCGGGATTGCTAGGTATTTCTCTTAACAGATCCTCAACGGTACAAAAAAGTTTGGAAAGAAAATTATTTTTTAACCAAATGACATTAAAAATATATTTTTTTAGTGTCAACCAGTAAATCAGAACAACTGCTGGGGGAAAATAAATGAGTTTACTACTCTAAGACTAAAAGTAGTGTTTGCAGATTCCTATAAAAAGTTCTTTACCACAATTTAAGAGGAAAAAGCCCCCCCCCCCCCCCCAAAAAAAACCCAAACTTAAACAGAGTAACAGAAAAGCTCGATCAGGCCAGAAAAAAATAATTTTAATGTATCCCTGTACTACAATCCTTCTCATGAGTAAAAACAAACTCCAAATTGTTGTTGTATATATTGTTGTTGCATGCTTACCATATGTTAGATGGAAGCATTTCCTATCCAGTGTGGATAAAAGAACATTTTTCAAGTTGTAGTAAATTATTATAAAGCCAATGATATTTCATGGCATGTTATTGTATCAAGCTGTGCTTGTTGTATTTTTGTTCTTTATATTTGTATTGCTTTTTATAAATGTACAAATATTTCCTGTAGTGACGAGTACCTGCTTTACATAGCATTAATTGAACTACAAGGACGATGGGCTATATACGCTCCTCGATCCATTGAATGGGAGTTATGCACATGGATCTAGGGTAGTGTGTAGCCATACTGCAGTGGGTGTGTATAGAAACACCTAGTGATAAGCAAATGCCTATTTTTTATTAACTGAACACAGAATCATTAACTGGTTATTGACCAGTTATTTACTAGACATTGAACATGCAGGTTATTAACTGGACATAGAATCAGAGTGCCCACGGGTAATCTAAGTTACTTGTTTTCAGTAGACCCTGACCATGTAAAATGTACTCAGCAAAACCAGAGCAGATGTTGGATAGCAGAATTTACCTCCAGTATCGTATTTAAAATCAACCTATGGGTGTACAATTATGCAGGTTTGGAGGCTGGTGCCACTGAAGTCAATGGGAGTTCTGCAATTGACTTCAACAGGCACAGGACCACGGCCACATTTTCTGGGGCTGCAGTAGGTGCAGGTACTAAATTGAAAGGGACACGGCACAAACACCAACCTTTGTGCATGTATGCAGAGGCCCATTTGTGTGTTCTGAAGAGGCTTTCAGCAGGTGCAAAACATCTAGGTGCACGGTTCTTTGCAGACATGTGCTCCTGCAAATGTGTGGCCCTAAGTTTCCGAAGAGATGGTCCTAAAGCTCTGAAATGAATTTTCCCAAAGAGGAGAAGATTTCTGATAGCAGATGGGTCTTTAATCTGTAGCAACCTGCATGAAACTTGGAGGCAGGAGCACAGATTAGAGGAGGGAAGCGTTCAGAGAAGGCTTCAGGAAGTCAGCCTGTGTGCACGTGGCTGGAATGCTAGCTGCAGTTTCAGCATCTCTGTAAATAGTTCTCTTAATAAAGGGCCAGTTTAGGTTTACAAGCATGGAGTCCTTTTATGTATTAACCAGCATGTAGTACACGAAACATAATCTGGCAGACAAAAGCGTAACAAAATCCAGTGGCAGGAAACTGAGGCTAGACAAATTCAGACTAGAAATAAGGCACACATTTTTAACAGTGAGGGTAATTAACCATTAGAACAGTTTACTTGGGCATATGATGGATTCTCCATCACTAGAAGATGGGATGTCTTTCCTAAAGTTATGCTTTAGCTCAACCAGAAATGATGGGCTTGATGCAGAAGTGACCAAGTGAAATTCTGCTGCCTGTTTTAGGCAGGAGGTCAGACTAGATGATTGGAAAGGTCCCCTTCTGACCTTAGAACCTGTGAATTTATGAAAGATCAGGTCTTAGGGAACCAGGCGGGTAGCTGCACTCATCTCTA
This sequence comes from Emys orbicularis, assembly GCF_028017835.1. Taxonomy (NCBI): domain Eukaryota; kingdom Metazoa; phylum Chordata; order Testudines; family Emydidae; genus Emys; species Emys orbicularis. The sequence continues at coordinate 140,887,360 of NC_088684.1, forward strand.
AATTTCATTGTATTGCATTAATATGAAGAGAGAAAAGGAAATAACTAAGGTGTGGCAGGTGGAGAGATTGGGGAAAGGGAAGGGAGTAAAGGCACCTTTGCCAAAGCCAGAATCTGAATGGAAATTAAGACCAAAAGGACATATCTTCAACTGAGTGGGACTATGGTGATTGAGATCAGCTGAGGCTTGGGCCCAAAACCCATCGAACTTGCGTGCTTAAAGTTAGGCTCCTACGTTCATATTTGGGCACCTTAGCAGAAGCGAGCTGAGTTTCCAAGGTGCTGAGCCCCCACCAACCTCACTGAAATCCAGGGGAGTCACAAGTGCAGGGCACTTTTGAAAAAAAAAAATCGGACTCCTTTTGTTGAGGTGCCTAAATATGGAGTTAGGGGCCTAGCAGAGAAAGGTGGCTGGAAGGGGAAGATGGAGAAATTCAGACTGACAATAAGGTGGGAATTCATAATGATGAGAGTAATTAACAGGGAGGGTAATTAACCAACGGAACAATTGAACCAGAATTAAGGTGGATTCTCCATCATTGGCCATTTTTAAATCAAGGTTGGATGTTTCTGTAAAAAATCTGCTTTAGGAACTATTTTGGGGAAGTTTTCTGGCTTGTGCGATACAGGAGGTCAGACTAGATGATCACAGTGGTCCTTTATGACCTTGGAATCTATGAACTTGTCTACTCTCGAAATGCTACAGTGGCACTACTAACGCTGATGGGAGGGGTTCTCCCATCAGTATAAGTAATCCAACTCCCAGAGAGGAAGTAGCTAGGTTGATGGAAGAATTCTTCTGTCCACCTACCTCTGTCTGCACTGGGGTTAGGTTGATTTAACTACATTGCTCAAGGGTGTTGATTTTCTACACCCCTGAGCGATATAGGTGGGTCAGCCTAACTTAGTAGTGTTGACAAGGTTTATGAAACTTTAGGCAACCAGGTTTGACAATGTTGGCCATAATTTCACATCGCCTTCCAGTGACAATTAATGCTATGCAAATGAGGTTGAATGAACTGGTGTACTGTATACAGACATATGGTACCCTATGTATCCCCTCCCGATAGAACTTTCCTGTTGTACATATTACAAAGCTGTCATTCCAAACTAGCCATTTGAAGGCAAATGTTCATTACAGAACAAAAGGAAGGAGCTGAACGGTGAAACATCTGCTCTGCAGTTTCAACAGGAATTAGGGTTTCATTTTTTGTATTGTTTTTACCACTTGCACATGCAGAAATATAGAAGTAATAGAATTGGTCTTGATAGCAATGAACAGCTCTGAGTGATTTGCTCTGAATAGGACACTCAGGCCTGGGACTTATATTATTCTTTATTCATGTACATTTTTTATATTCAATGCTCTACATCAATCTGTGTCCAACAGCCTGAAAGAAATCTGCAGTAGCATTTGACGAGGATTAAGAACATTTCAAAATGCTGAAAAGTTACAAGCTGCTGCTGGTTGTAATTTGAAGCCTTTGTTCAGATTAGCCTTGTGATCTTCCAAATTCTCCAGATACTCCATGTCGTGTCAAAACATGTTCTGTCATCATTTAGATGATGGGGAGCTGGAAGGGAGGGGAGGGGGCTGTCTAGTTTCTTTGAGAACTCTAGCAGTGTTTGAGTCAAGAATATTGCTAATAGCTGGGAATGATGCAGCAGTGGAAAGGAAACATGCTTTATTTTTTGATATTGACTTCAGTGTTGATATCCCAGGACTGGTTGGAAGAAGACAGTTAAGCCAGGTTTAAATGATGATGTTCTACTCCCTGTGTTTGTTGCATGTGTCATTTGTTAAATTCAGTCATTACCCTTGCTGATCTTGAGGTTATTATTAAAGAACTACACTAATTCATGCCTGTTTCTATATGTTGTGTTTACTAGACAAAGGCGAACGCACTAGGAGAAAAGCAGGAGAACCTGCTCCATGTAAAACTTCCCTTTCATCATGTGGCATACCGGTGTTCTGCTGTTGTGGGTTTCTAATAGAATATTTCCTTCCATGGAGGACATGAAGGGAGATTGATGAAGATGGATGCATAAGTGGCATGACAAAGGCCCCGATTCAGCAAACCATGTAAGCACAGGCATAAATTTAAGGATGTGCTTGAGTCCTATTGACCTCAATGAGTATGTCTACACTGCAAATGGAGGTGGGCTTGCCTTTAATCGAGCTAGCATGGGTAACAATGGTAGTATAGACATGAGAGTACAGACTTCAGCATGGGCCAGCAACCCAAGTACATACCCAAGGTCCCTAGCGGGCTTGTATTCAGGCAGCTAACCTGTACTAAAGCCCATGCCCAACCATGTCTACTCTAGATTAAAGTTAGCATGGGTGTGCTATAATAGCACCTCCGTTTGCACTGTAGACATACCCAAATGAGACTTAAGCAATGTGCCGAAGTATTTTGCTGAATAGGGGCCCTCCTTGCACACGGTGTGCGAATGGGAGCTTGCAAATTGACAAGCCACAACATTCTTTGCCAAATCTGTCTCTCCATCTGTCTTGTTGCCAGCATTGAATTTGCTGGGAACATGCAAACGTTCTCCTGAACCATTCAGCAGGATGTAATGCTGCAGGGTGTAATGCGCCAGGTTGTGCGCTGCACCTCATTGCAGACTACCTGCCAGAACCAGTTTTCCAACCCACCTATCCGTTCATATCCTCCTAAAGACTCACTTTTGCCACAATGTCCACAACAATGAATTAAAAGCTCCGCCAGCTTTTCCAGTGCAACTTCTATTCAATACGGGCAGCCTTTCATACTGCAAACTCTTTAGGATAGGAATTGCCTCTATGTTGTATCCTGTACAGTGCTGAGTACACACTCACACACACCCTGCCATTGCTTAACAAATAGCACCCAATATACTGGAATCTGACAGCCCCTCCTTCTGAGTCCTCTGTTTTGTCCCCTTCCCAACCTGAGCCACCAAAACCCTGATTTTCTGAGGTGCTGAGGATCCCACTGAAATCTGCAGAAAATCAGGCCTTAGATGTCTCACGTGGGGACTCAAAAATTGGGCATCCAAAATAAGTAGCCATCTCTGAAAATTTGGGCTCTGGCTGGTCTTCTATGGCCTACCCCCAGCTTCCTTCAGCATATTTAACACTGCAGGGTTAGGCCAGTTTTTGCTGTTGGATCTAACATACCTGACCCTAACTACTGCAAGGAAATGGGAGGAGACTCACTCTGCTTGCAGTGGCTTGCTCTTCAGATCAGAGCAAGGAGCCTTATTTCTGGGGCTTGTCAGGGGAAAGACAGCAGAAAGTCACAGCCCTTCCCCCTACAACACAAGACAGCACAATTGCAAGCTGTCCTCATCTACAAGAAAAGGCTATCAAAGATAGGCTGTAGGCCCAGCCCTAAATTTAGCACGAGATTTAAACTTGCTCAGCTCTGATTGTAACTCAGGGTTTTCCTCAGGCATTTCATCTCTGCACTGAGCATTGAGGCCAATAGGTGGGGACTTTGTGGGGAGTGCATTAGAAATTGTATATGCTTCCTGTGCTCAAACAAGAGCATGGGAAACAAAACCACAAAGAACTGTACAGTCTCAAATAAATTCTCTCCCCTCTGTCTTAGAACAGTGCCCTACCCTAACCTGTTTTCTGAGGAGATGGAGCAGCTTCATTCTCAGGACCAAGTCTGACTAGTAATGTGGAGTGTTCACACTTAAAAGGGGGGCTGATTTTCAGAGGACTGCCTGCAAGTCAGGCCCCCTTAAGGTGTCTCAGCTCAGGTTCCCCAAAACATTAGGGATTTCAACAGAAGTTAAGAGTCTAAATGCCTTTGAAAATCTCTGGCCCTAACTGCTTTTGAAAGCCTGTAGCAGGCTACTGTGCTTTGTGAGGTCTGCTACTTGTTAGCCACTGCTGATTACTCACCTGTGTCTCTCAATTAGCCCCAGCTGGGCTTGCCTCTGCCTAGTAGCAGGGAGTGGTGCTTTGCTTCCCTAGTACAGTTTGCCTGAAACTCCTGGAAGCTGCTGTCTTTTCCCAGGTTAAGCAGACCTGGGCTGGGTGAGGGAATGTCAGCGTAGTTCAGTGTGGGGTTTTGCTTTTCAGCTGGGAATGTCAGCCTGCAAAGAAGCTAACACGCAGCAAGAGACAGTCCCCATTCCGCTTGGGGGCACAGCAAAGAACAGACTGCTAGCGCTATCTGAAGGAGCGTGAGCGGTGAGTCTAATTTATACTGTATCATTCCTAGCTTCCCTAATGTATTGTTCCCAGTTTCCCAGAGCAGTTGAGATTACAAGGAAAGGAGACTGTTTCCTCAGGGTCCTAGAGGAGGAGACAGATTGGAGCCATTAGTCTCTTGTTTTAAAAGTAGCTCCACACTTCTGAGGATTTACCATAACAGATGAAACTATCGTGCCTTTGAGTCAAATTTCTGTCTCCAGCAGCAGTCATGCAGGAAGGCCAAACAAACACACAAACACTTTCTCTTCCCACATGCGCACCCAAACTAAGCCAAAGCCCACTGCAGTAAGTGGAAAGATTCCCACTGACTCCAATGGAGTTGGATCGGGCCCATGATCAATTGCCCAGGGATTCCCATGTGGGTGCGAAGGGGAATAATTCTTTCCTAACCCCTGTGTCAATCTTCTAGTCTGGAGCGTGAGAGCTGTCTACATGTATCTTGGCATGCAAATTGTCTGGAGACAGCCTGAGCAATATAATTTGAACACCCTACTCCCTAACATCAGGGGTGTTTGGAATCATGTTTTTCCTTTGGGGGCATAGTTATGAGAGTTGTCCTGAGTCATAAATATTATCCCTTTTAAAAGCCCTCCAGGATAGTTGACTCTGACCTCAAGAACAGATGAATTCTATGCTGGGCAGGAAACAGGGTGATTTTTTTTCTAATTCTAATATATAATGTGTACAGTTTGCACATGCTAAGTTCATAGCTCTGTAAGGAGCACAATGGCAGTCTCTCGCTGGATTCAAAATGTGTTCAGAGTCTTTGCTGTTTTTTAATTTTTAAGACCAAGAGGTTTTAAGTGGTGCTCATGCCCTCTTTAAAGAAACACGTCTATACAACATGCACTAGTAGATAACGTAATGGCAAATAGAATAGGTTCCCACTGCCAAAGAAATTCTGTTGCATGCAGGGGGGTGGAAAAATCACTGAAAATCTGGAGCAGTTTTCCCCAGCAATGTGTGGTATTTGTGTGTGGTGGGGTATATACACACGCGCACACACATTGTTTGTTTTTTTATATTTGAAGAAGAGTAAAGTCAGACCTAATCAGAACTCGATGCTGCCAGCATCTTGTACAATATACAGGTTACTATTAGGTCACCGTGGATCCTGCCTAAACAAATTTGATCATGAAAGGGGGAGGGGAGAGTCTCTTGATTCAAGGATCTGCTGTAAGGCGGATATTTTCCTCTTAATTCCAAAGGTGTTTGTATGTGTGCTCTGAAGCTGCAGTACATATGGTGTTGTCTTGGCCCGTGATTTGAGAAAATCTCCTGAGCTAAGCATGCCCTAGCCTAGGGTGACCAGATGTCCCGATTTTATAGGGATAGTCCCGATATTTGGGGCTTTGTCTTATATAGGTGCCTATTACCCTACACCCCCTGTCCCAATTTTTCACATTTGCTGTCTGGTTACCCTAACCTGGCCTGAGCAGGAATTTTCAATGCTTTTTACAGACTAATTAATTACTGTAGCTCCCAAAGATGCTTTGGGATATTGTTATACCTGTGACGTTGTGCAGTCTATGTGGTTTTATAAAAACATGATAATAAGTGAATATAATGTAACTGGGATAGTTTTAGAAAAAATATGGTAATAAGTGAGTATAACGTAACTGGGATATGCTTCATGCAAAAGGTCTCTTGTAAGGTATCATTACAAAGCTTATAATCTACTGAGTATGATCATCTGATTTGTAGAAATGTACCACTCTTGTATCTAAAACTAGAAATATAAAATATAACTCTGAGGGCCTATTGTAATTATGTAAAGTGTAGGCCATTAATGATGGTTTGGAATCTTGATGACTCCCATTAACAAGGACCATTGTCTGCAGATGGCTGTATTTACCTGTGAGTCTTCCTGTATATGTGTGTGCTGGCAAGTGGGCAATGAAGTCTTGCAGTGACATGTGATCATGTCACCTGAACTGGAATCCATCTTTAACCTGGTGCTTTTCCAGTGGGGGGGGGGGTGTGGAAACCCAGAGGGACAAAGGGTTCCCGCCTTATGCAAAAGATATATAAAGGGGTGGAACAGAACAAAGGAGAGAGAGGAGCCATCATGAAGAATCCCCTAGCTATCACCTGAGCTGGAACAAGAGCTGTACCAGGGGAAAGAATTGTGCCCAGGCCTGGAAGGTGTCCAGTCTGAGAAAAACTTACTGAAGCATCTCTGAGGGTGAGATTATCTGTATTCAGTTTGATTAGACATAGATTTGCACATTTTATTTTATTTTGCTTGGTGACTTACTTTGTTCTGTCTGTTACTACTTGGGATCACTTAAATCCTACTTTCTGTATTTAATAAAATCACTTTTTATTTAGTAATTTACTCAGAGTATGTATTAATACCTGGGGGAGCAAACAACTGTGCATATCTCTCTATCAGTGTTATAGAGGGCGAACAATTTATGAGTTTGCCCTGCATAAGCTTTATGCAGGGTAAAACGGATTTATTTGGGTTTAGACCCCATTGGGAGTTGGGCATCTGAGTGCTAAAGACAAGCACACTTCTGTGAGCTGTTTTCAGGTAAACTTGCAGCTTTGGGGCAAGTGATTCAGACCCTGGGTCTGTGTTGCAGCTGACTGGAGTGTCTGGCTCAGCAAGACAGGGTGCTGGAGTCCTGAGCTGGGAGGGAAAACAGGAACAGGGGTAGTCTTTGCACATCGGGTGGCAGCTCCCAAGGGGGTTTCTGTGATCCAACCCGTCACAATACCCATTCTACAGAAGTTCAGGGAAATGAATATGATGTGTGGCATAATTTACAATCCTCCTAGTCTATTAGGAATTGATGTTCCACTGTTTATACACATTCAGAATCCCTATATCATCTCTGTTCTGAGGGCCTGATTGTGTATGTCACTGTGCGTTTAGGGCACTTAGCAGCTTTTAGACGATGCTCAGCAGTTGGCAGGGTCAGGTCCAGCAGTTCTTAGTGCTTATATTTTTTGTGTTGTCTCAGTACTGCTTCAGGGAGATGAAATAACATGCGATCTGGTTTTGGTTATGACATTTCAGCTCCTAGTTGGAGACTTCCTTGGAAAGCAAAAAGCATAGAGCAATACACTTGCATGTTTGCGTTCTTTTATCCTGATGTTGGTGACTGTGATTGCTGAATCAATGTAAATGTCTTGCTAGTTGTGGTGTTTATAAGGACTTCTCTACAAGAGGAAATTGACTGGCATAGCTAAAGCAGAAACATTATTCCACTATAGCTATGACGCTCATTTTCCCTGTGTAGACAAACCCATAAATTTAAGCAATTGTTTTAACAATCAAATGCAAGAAATGGCCTGGGAAGATGTAGCCTCTTGGTTCCCAAAGTGCCTCCATTCGGTTAGAATTAGAACTTCTGCAGATCTGTCATGCTCAGGCCAAACACCACCAACACTGTTTCTAAACAAAGTTTGCTGGTTTATTTCCCCAAGCTGTTCATGAGCCATTGGCTCTTTTAACTAGACTGTAACTTCACCTCTTATCTTAATACTGCCAGGATTTCATTGTATTTATTGCGGTGTTAATGGGGTGTTAGGGCTCGGAGCCTTGATTTAGGTGTCTTTTTATTATCTTAAATCTAAACAAATAAAATAAAGCTTCCTTGCCTCTAGCTGGCCACTGACTGCTCAGTTAGGCTCTGATACTCATAGACTTTAAGGTTGGAAGGGACCATCATGATCTTCTAGTCTGGCTTGGTCCTGCTTTGAGCAGGGGGTTGGACTAGATGACCTCCTGAGGTCCCTTCCCACCCTGATATTCTATGACAGGGGTCGGTAACCTTTCAGAAGTGGTGTGATGAGTCTTCGTTTATTCACTCTAATTTATGGTTTCGTGTGCCAGTAATACATTTTCACCTTTTTAGAAGGTCTCTTTCTATAAGTTTATAATATATAACTAAACTATTGTATGTAAAGTAAATAAGGTTTCAAAATGTTTAAGAAGCTTCATTTAAAATTAAATTAAAATGCAGAGCCCCCCAGACCGGTGGCCAGGACCCGGGCAGTGTGAGTGCCACTGAAAATCAGCTCGTGTGCTGCCTTCGGCACGCATGCCATAGGTTGCCTACCCCTGTTCTATGACTTCCTGCACATTGCAAGCCACGGAACCTCACCCAGCCACTCCTGTCATAGACCCCTAACCTCTGGTTCAGTTACTGAAGTCTTCAAATCATGGCTTAAAGACATCAAGTTACAGAGAATCCACCATTTACACTAGTTTAAACCTGCAAGTGACCTGTGCCCCATATGGCAGAGGAAGGCGAACCCCCCCCCAGAGTCTCTGCCAATCTGACCTGGGGGAAAATTCCTTCCCAACTCCAAATATGGTGATCAGTTGGATCCTGGGCATGTGGGCAAGACCCACGAGCCAGACACCTGGGAAAGAATTCTCTGTAGTAACTCAGAGCCCTCCCCATCTAGTGTCCCATCACCAGCCGTTGGTGATATTTGCTACTGGCGGTTACCAATGGGCTACGCGCTTACCCCTGTACTTGTACATTCCAGGGTGCAATCCAGACCAGACCGCCTGCCCCACAACCTTGCAACCCTTGGGGTGCTTTGCTGTTGTAGTACCTGAATATCTGTGTATAACTACAGCCCTAGTCCAACACCTTTGACCCCAGCAACTTGTTAGCAACACACCAACTGCACTCTGGCTTCCACCAGTCTTGGTTACTACTTGCAGGATGAGCCTGATACACTCCCAGTCCCCAATTTCCCCAAGACCATGAGTTCTGCACTGTTCAGCCCCCTCCAGGAAAGTTCAGATATTAAAGGTTCATTGCTCCTGTACAGAGTCAATATGCAAAAGATTGCTACTTTAACTGGAGTTCAGTTTAAACACAATACTGGATTGGTTTAGATTAAAACATAAAACAAGTTTATTAACAAAAGGAGATAGGATTGTAAGTGAATTGGAGTATCCGAGACAAAGATAGAAATGGTTACAAGCAAATACAAGTGAAAACAGGAATCTAAAAGTCTGAAACTTAACCTAGCAAGTTTTGGTTCAAGGCTTTATTTAAGATGGCCTTTACCATTCCCACTCATCCAGCAAGATGCTGTCTGACCCTTTCTTTGGTCACAATGTCTCCTGTGGGCCAAAGGTGCAACTGCCTTTGTTTTCTTAGGTGAAAGAGAGAACTTGGGGTTCTCTGTCCCTTGAAGTGGATTCTTCTGAAGATTATCCCTCAAAGCAAAGTTTATTCAAATGGTTAAGGAGGCGACTTGGAGTCTGGTGGTGAAGGAGGTTCCATGCTCTTTCTTTTCTCCGGTGTTTGCTGAAATGCAAATTTGCTTTGTCTCCTGCCATTTCCTTCCCCTGCTGTCTGGAGGACCCTGTTTTCTACTTGCATTGAAGTAAACACACACTCTTCTGTTTAGGATAGACCTGTTTAATTATCTTTGCCTAGTCAGGACTGTGTGGTTTTGAACATGTGCTAATAACATCATATGGGGGGAATTTCATTACTTTATGTAGTGTTGCTACACCCATTTCACCATGCTATTATTGAGCTGTGAGTGATTAATTTTTAAATGATGCCTCACAAGGCGTATTTTGTGCAGGTGTCATTGCAGGAGTGTGTAGGATGTGAATACAATGGTGCTTTCAGTCATTTGCAGGATCAGGGCCTTAGGGTCTGTCTTTACTGCATTGTAAACCTGGGTCTGTGGGACCTGGGCTTGTAGACTGTGTGTTTCCAAGCCCGCACTTGAGCATCCACACTGCATTATAAACATGGGTTTACAGTTGCTGGACCTGCATCTCACAGACATGCTAACGCATCCATACTGCGCTGCGCTGAACTTGTGATCTGGGTCTGCATCTTGAGCTGCATCCACACTGCAAAATGAAGCTTAGAAGTGAGTCACAGTGGGACTCGGTCTCTGACTCTCCCATCCCAGCAGGGTCCTAGGATCTGGGTCCTGAATCCTCACTGACCTGAGTCAGACTGATTTGTGTGTGGACAGAAGGGAGGTTTGGGTTCAAACCTGAGTCCAAGCCTTGGTTTACTGCACTGTGTAGACATATATATCTATATATAGGGTACATTTATGCTGCAAAAAAAAAACCCATGGAAGTGAGTCTCAGAGCCTGGGTCATCCCTTGCACTACAAGGCTAAAAATAAGCAGTGTAGGTGGTCCTGCTCAGGCTGGAGCCTGGGCTCTGAGACCCACCCCCCTTGCCAGCTTTCACAACCCAGGCTCCAGTCCAAGTGGGAATGTCTACATGGCCATTCTTGCCCTGGAGCACTAGCCCCAGTTGCCCCGGACTCTGCGACTCAGTACTGTGGGGTACTTTTTGCAGTGTAAATGTTCTCACCCTTTCGGGCTAGAATGTTGTAATAAACAGACTAATGCCAGGGTGCTAAGCCTTCTTCGTAGACCAACAACTTAATAAGGATGCTGTCTTGTGGCCACCTCCTCAGCCGTGCGTGGCTGCGTGAATTACCTCCCCCTTCCCATTCACAGTGGCAGAACGTCTCTCCAGTAGCTACAGCAATGGCTGAGGTGGGAAAATAATAGGCCAGTCATGAAAGTATTTTTAGGTGTGTCTAATGCAACGTAGCAGCAGGAAGCTAAGAGAGCCAGCACTGTGTGACTGGGCAGTTTTTCCACTGACTGCCAGCAAATGGTCCGTACGCTACTTAAATCCCATTCCCATGCATAGGCATTTTGCTGATCCTCTGCCAAGGAGTGAATTTCACCCTCTATGTAAGGGTGAGAAAAAGTGCTTTGTGGTTAAAGCAGTGAGCTGGGACTTAGGAGACTGGGTCAATCTCTTCATCAGCAGCAGACTTTCTATGGACCGTTCAGCAAGCCTCCATGCCTCAGTTTCCCCATCTGTAAAATTTGGGTGATCTCTGTGTGTGTGTGTGTGTGTGTGTGTGTGTGTGTGCACGCGCAGCGCCAAGCACAATGGGGCCCTGACCTCAGCTGGGACAGCTAGGTGGGACTGATAATGTAAACAGGCAGGGCCGGCTCCAGGCACCAGAGAAGGAAGCAGGTGCCTGGGGCGGCCAATACAAAGGGGCGGCACGTCCGGGTCTGCGGCGGCAATTTGGTGGCGGGTCCTTCAGTCCCTCTCTTCCTCTTCGCTGGCACTTCGGTGGCAGCTCAATTGGGTTTTGCTTTTTTCTCTTTTTTTTTTTTTTTCCCCCACCGCTTGGGGTGGCAAAAAAGCTGGAGCCGGCCCTGCAAACAGGAACTTGCCTGCTAGAATATACTGTCAAGTCCTGCTTGCCTCACTCAGGAAAGTGAGCCCATTAAGTTCAGGGAAAGCAGGATCTGGCTCACAGCGGCGTGGTCCCTGGGAGGTATTTCTCTAGATTGCTGTTGGAATGGGGCGAAACGTTCAGGTGACCCCTATGCGATTTGCCTGGCCTGGGGCACAAGTGGTTGGAAAACTGACAAGTCTGTTCGCTCTGATGTGAACTGGTTTGAAGGTTTCACACCAACAGGACGTGGCTCCCAGGGCAAGATTCTGTGGGCCTGTGCAAGAGGAGAGGGAGACAGGATCTTGGCAACCCATCCCTGTCCTGGTACGCAGAGGTCAGCCAGAATTCTAGCGCTCCAGGTGTTCCATGCTCAAGGAGGGCCATGGTTCACTGGGGAGTTGGGTGAACCAGGCTGTATTGGCAAAGACCACATGTAAAAGCCACCCCTTAGCTCCCTGAAAGGCCCTCTACCATCTTCTGGGTGCTGTTGGCAGGAGGCCTCTCCGGCCGCTGCGATGTACCTCCACACCCAAACCCGTTGCACTGTAGCCACCACCAAGTCCTCGGTGAGCTGCTTCAAATCCTGGAGGCTTGTCTGACCCTGGGGCTCTGGGAGCAAGCTGAGAGGTGCACCCCTCTCCCCCCACGCAGATAGAGAGGTGCACCCCCCCACACACACAGAGACAGATAGAGATGCCTGGGAGATCAGGTGCTTTTATCTAAGTGCCCCATCTCACCCTTTTCTAGCAGATGTGGCTCTTACGATGCAGTGCACTCTGAGTGCACTCTCCCTGATTCTGACCGGAACTCCAAGCCCAGGCCAAACAGCTTAGTAAGATACTGCCAAGACCCTCCTACTTGGTATTTCAAATATGTTCCTTCCCAGCCCCCTTTCCACCCCATAAGTTCTTCGCCAACCACCTCCTAGACATCCTCCGTTAGCGCCTCTAGTTAACAATTGGTCATACTGAGTACAGAGCGACTCCTAACTGATGCATATTTAAGGCCCAGATCCACGGGGGAAGACTTTTGCACCCACGTGGATCCAATTTCAGGGCCTAAACTCTTTATGACGCAACAGCCCCAGCTCCCTTTGAATCTCAAGGTCACAATTTTCCACTGAAGTCCGTGGGAGCAGAACTAGAACATGGGGAGAGCAGCAACGTCTCCTGTAGAACATATTACTCTCTCCCTGGGTATCCTGCAGGGTGCTCTATGCCCCACAGAGACACACTAAGGATGTGGAACCAGATGCTCGACTGGTGTAAATCGCTGTAGCTCCATCTAGGCCCCAGTGACTGCTCTGAGGAGCTTTCCGTGTGCAAAGGTGGTTTGGAAAGAGGTCACCGTCACAAGAGTATTGGAGGTCTTTGAAAAAGAAACACAGTGATCGGTCCCCCTTAAAAGTTTGCCAGTTCTTTAAATAGCTCAGCATTCTCTGTCTATAGCAAGCAGAGGAAACTTGGTAATGCTCCACGTATGGAAGTAACTTTATCTACTTGTTGGAGGCAAAATTGGCAAGGTTTGAAAGGGCGTCCTTTGGAAATGGAAGACATCAGAGATAACGACCAAGGAAAGCCCTGCTCTGGCTGCTAATCATTAGGGGTATTTGGGGCTCTACTGATACAAAAGGAGTCTTGTTTCCATCTGAAGACTGAAATTCCCTGGGATTACTCTGTCTAGCTCATGGAAACAAATGAAAGGCAAATGCTAGTGTTTTAAAAGTTGGGGGCCTTTGCAGATGGCTATGGGGTGCTTCTCCCAAGCATGAGAGGTAGCATGGGACCTAGCATAACACTTTTTTCCAAAGGATCTTGATGTGCTCTGAAAACAATGAGGATCTCTGCCTATTCTAAAGATTGGTAAAGTCAAGTTAAGTTAATGGCCCAAAGGTTACCCCATGAAGGAACCAGAGGATAGACCTTGGGTCCTTTCTCCCTAGGTCATGGGCTCCAATCAGCAGACTGTACTTTCTTTAATAAAAAACCCAAAGAAGATCATGAACTAAACATACAGAAATACACAACAGAGCATGTGTGTGATGGTATTGTCTCCCCTCTGCTGAGCAGTAGCTGATACTGGGGCCAGGCAGATCTGTTTCCTTGAAATGGAGAAATTAGTGGCACAGATACTGGGTATATTCTTCGTGTAAGTTGGTTGTTGCACATTGTATACACCAGTCCTGGAACAGAGGTGGGCACCAACAGCACACAGGCAATTCCTTCTTTCCGGGATCTCCGTCCAAAGCCCAGTTCCCACAGCAGCTCTGCTCCACAAATACTCTGGTTAGAACAATTAAGGCAGACAAACTCCCTTGCTGCTTGCCACAGCTCCCCCCCCCCCCCCTCCAGAGAACCTACCTCACACAACTAACACAGTATTCCTTGAAAGACAGCATCTCTCTTGAACTTGTAGGACTACATGCCCTAGCACCATCTGGTGACTCCTGCCATAACAATACATATTGCTCTCTCTGGACTTCTGCAGCAATTGTTTATAGGCTCAAGGGTTAGAGCCACGTGTTTCTCATTATCAGCTGCGAGGACCCAAGACTCTGTGTATTTACAATGGCCACAGCAGTAGGGAATATTGGCCATGAAGGCCATCTCAGGGATGTTCTTTGAAGGTCCCTTATAGTCTTTCATGTGTGTTGTTTTTGCTTTGTTTTTCCATGCGGGCTCCCTATGAGCAGGAGCTTCTGTAGATGACGAAATCTCCCTTTTTCTCTGTTACAGTCGTCTGTGTAGCTCAGCTCAGGCCTCTCTCTGCAGCTCGCTTGAAAACAAGCATGGAGCTTTCACCGGGGCTCCAAAGTGTTCGGCTAAATGGGGATTTCCCGGCATGCAAGTTACACTCCTGGGTTCTGAGTAGGATCAGCAGTGCTGAAAAGGAGACTGTTCTTTCAACCTTTCTAGCTGAGAGAGGAAACAGAAGCACCTGGGGCTTTGGGAGAGAACATGTTTTCATGAGTCCCAGCCCAGTCTTACAGACTCCCTGAAACAGAGACTGGAGCCAAACAATCAACCTCGGCTTGGCCCTTTGCTGATTTTAATTCCCTTTCTCAGTTCAGGTTCACAGCATCCTCTGTCACCAGGCGGTTTTAGAACAGGACGATTCGTTCATGGTTACCCCTGCATATGAACAAGATGCTATAAACACCAATGTTAGGGGAATGCTAAATATGCAGAAAGTGTTTGAAAGTCATTATCCCACATTATCACAAAGCCAGGCACCAGGGCCATCCAACAGAAAGAGCTTGATTGGTTTTCTCTTAGGCTGAATCTTATCAATGACACACTGGCCTCTTCTATGTTACTGGGAAAGTTGTTGGAGAACAGGCTTCAAAAGTTCCAGGCACTGATATGGTTTCATAGGCAGAGAAGGCATTAGACTATGGGCTTGTTTACGTGGGGAAGTTGTTACAAAATAAACTAGGGTTTGGATTTGAAGTACAATAGCTATTCAGCACCAAATCCCATGTGGACACACTTCTTATACTGCATGAAGAGTTATTCCGGAGTAGGTAATCCTGATTAACTCCATGGGTGGATGTTCTTATTCTAGAATATGAATGCCTTATTTTGAATTAGTTTAATCCTAACCCGTAGTAGTTAATCTGCAGTATAATCCCCATTTTACAGCTGGGGAAACTGAGGCACAGAGTCTAGGCAACCTACCCCAAGGTCTCTCAGGAGACCTGTGGCAGAGCAGAAAAATAAACTGAATGCCAGGCTAATGCTCTAACCACTGGACCATCCTTCCGCTCCTGGGTTTGAAGTCACTGGGAGTTTTGCCTGCTTAAGGACTGCAGGATTTGGCCTTCGCTTTGTTTCTCTTTTGAATCCATGTTTCACCAAAAGCATTTGGCTGAAGCACCATGCTTTGGCAGAGACCAGGTGCTGGCTCACCCAGACCAGTGGTTTAATCTACTGGGCACAGTTTAGGTTCTCGCAACATAAATATTAAACAAATAGAAAACAGACTGGAATATGGCAAGCATAAAGGGAGGCATGAATTGCTGGAAGCTAGCCAGAGAAGAATTGCTTGACTTGATGGGTTAACCGCTGAGTTTCATCAGAAGTGTAGGCAGAGATGTTGTTTAGCCTGGGGAACCCTTAATGTGTCCATGTTAGCAGGAAACGTTAAGAGTTTACTAATCTCCGTTTAGAGGGAGAACCGCAATCTGGCAAACTCAGATCGTATCTTAGCTCCCTGCCCATGCACCCGTTAGCAGGACCACCCTGAAGACGGAGGACAAGAAAGCTAAACAATCGTCCCATTCAACTGCCAACGCACCAGGAAAATCTCCCAACTTCTTTGAGCTGCGGGGAGTGAGAGTGACTTTCAGGAGAAGACTGGTGCATTAGGATCTTGATACAAACAGTTGGCTTATGTGTGAGCCAGGGCTTGCAAGTTGGAGAGATTCAAAGGGTACGTCTATATCCCAGTCGCTGGGTATGATTGCAGTGCAGTAGACGTACCTGACGTAGCTTTAATGTAGCTAACTCGGGTCCCAACCAGTGAAGCTGCAGCAGCAGTGATGTCTAATGGATAGAGCACTGAACCGGGGTTTAGGAGACCTGGGTTCTATTTTTGGTTCTGCCACTGGCCTGCCGATCACATTGACTCTCTCTGCCTCAGTTTTCCCATCTGTAAGATGGAAATAATGATACTGATCTCCTTTGTAAAGTGCTTCGAGATCTATGTGTGGAAAGTGCTATATAAGAGCTAGGTATTATTATTAGGGCTCCACACCTGAAATTAAAATGTAGTAAGGAAGCATATACTGGTAATTCATTTTCCATCTTCTCAGGTAAATTAGTTCATTATTAAAGGGCTTGTCTACATGCCAAGTTGCACCAGTTTAACTTAAGATGTGACTTTTTTTAAACCAGTTTAATTAAACTGGCATAAAAGGCTGTGTGGACACTTGTCCTCTAACCCAGGCTTTCTTCAGTTTAGCTTCAGTCAGTTATGGCTTGTCTGCGTGGGGAAGCTATTGAAAAATAAGCTAGGGTGTGAATTTAAAGTGCATTCAGCTGTTCTGTGCTAGCTCTCGATGTGGACACGCTTGTTCTGCACTAAGGCTTGACCCACAGTGAAATATCCTGTTGGTATAGCTAAGAACCACACTCCTGACATAGCTATGCCAACAAAACTCGCAGTGTAGACACAGCTATGCTGATGGAAGAGCGCTTCCATCAATGTAACTAACCTCATTCCAGAAGGTGGTGGTCCTACTCTGGCAGAAAAAAACCCTTCCATCAGTGTCGGCTGCATCTTCGCTATGGGACTGTGTTGCCTAAGGTTGTCTACACCATGCACCGTTGGCAACTGCATGCAGGGTCTGCATAGCTACACGCCACAATGACAAGCCAGCTGGGTCCACACACTGCAGTGTGTAGGTACACGCGTTGGTGAAAGGCTCTGGCGGGAGGAGGTAGTGGAACGCTACACTGCTAAAAGAGCAGAGTAGACACGTCAGCACGATTTAGGCAAGTAGAGAACCGTGTAGGGTAGGTACTCGGGTATGTACCCACACCCTTCAGATGTCTTTTCTTGCCCAAGCCAAGCCTCACCATCTATGCTGCTATTTATACCCGTGCTAAGGGGAAGACTCGTGTGTGTACACTGCACACTGCCAAAGGAAATGTGCGACGTAGACATACCCCAAAAGTGCCTGCTTGCGGTTTAGCTTAATCCACTTCTGGAGAAATGAGGCCTCCAGCTGCAGTGTAGATGTACCCGAAGAGTCAGTCATTCCCCTCTACCGTTTACAATCTAAACAGACGAGACCAGATAAAGAAATCCAGATCTGTGCAGCAAGAGCCAGATCTAACCCCCGTGGGAGCTTTTCCATTGATGTAACTGGACTATTGGATTAGATACTTCCATTGTGGGATCAGCCCAGTGTAACTTTTTTACTTTTTAGTGGCTCCCACTCAGTCTTTGAACTGAGATTTGCAAGCAGAATAATACAATCCCTTCCCTATGCTCAGGCAAGTGTGTGTTGGGGGGAAATTAATAGCCCAGAACTGCACAGATGGCAGAAGCTTTCCGCACCCTTGAGGAGCGCTGGCTCGGCCAGACTTTACACAGCTGAGTTAGCCAGTCGGGTGATACATACGTGGTGTGTAATCTATTTCCCCTCCGCTTGCAGTGGAAAACCACACTGACTCCTTATCTCCATCAGTCTCGCCAGGATTAAGCTCTAGCAGCAACATGCTTTAATAACTAAAAGTCCGTCACCCTCATTTCTGGCAAGACCTGGGCATCTCTGAGCCTGAACAGAACCTTTCATCCAGGGATCACTGAACACTTTCTAAACGTGAAACTGCTTTAGGCTGTGAGGTAGGTAAATTGTTGTCCCCATGAGCAGGGAGGGCTCACAGCTTGTTTGCTCTGGTTGACAGTGCTCCCATCTTAAGGTTGGGTACCTCTAGGGGTGTGGTGTATTGGAAACCACGTTAGCATTACAAGCTATCACTTTACATTGTGAGGGGTTTTCTGATCCTGCTTGCAGGCAAGAGGGCATGCGATCTGGGTCTTCAAAAGGGTGATTTGTCCAGAACAAGGTTGCTTGAGTTGTACCTTTCTGCCTTAGGGACCAGCCTGCTTTGTGTCTCTCTGTAATTGGTTGTTGTGTGTTCTCTTTTCTAAATTCTAAGAGATAAAGCAGTGTTCCATTGGAAGAGTGGGGGAGGGATAGCTCAGTGGTTTGAGCATTGGCCTGCTAAACCCAGGGTTGTGAGTTCAATCCTTGAGGGGGCCACTTAAGGATCTGGGGCAAAAATCAGTATTTGGTCCTGCTAGTGAAGGCAGGGGGCTGGACTTGATGACCTCTCAAGGTCCCTTCCAGTTCTAGGAGATAGGATATCTCCATTTATTTATTTATTTTATAAATGTTTCTCTCCCTCCCCCCCTTGTGTGTGCTGTGAACGTAACTATTGTCAGCTCTCATGATATTTGGTATTTTCTTAAAGCCTCAGCTCCTGGGATCAGGTGACTACTGTATGTGAGAATCTCAACTTTCAATTTAAAAAAAAAATAATTTTAGTCCCACAGCTGAGGAAAGAAGCTTGAAAACTTGACCCCCTATTGTCTGTGACCCCACAAATAAAAAGATTCCAAAACTCAATTTAAAAACAAATCTCATAATTTTAAAGCCAATATCATGATTTACGAGTGTTTGGAATTATTCTGCACAATTTCTAATAATACCTAGCTCTTACAAAGTGCTTTTCATCAGTAGCTCTCAAAGCATTTGACAAAGGAGGCGTCAGTATTGTTACTATACAACATCAATACATAATGCTAGTAACTTGCGTGGCAGAATACTCTAGCCGAATCCTGTTTGTTTTATCCAAGTGAATAACTCCACTGTTTTCAAGGACAGCAAGATTTCTGCTTCTGTGTTTGTTTGTGTTTCTGCTTGCGTGATTTAGTGGCTAAAGCACTGGACAGGGACTCAGATCTAGATTCAGTAGATCAGTGGAAGAGCTGGGACTGTGTGACCTTGGGCAAGTCACTTCTCTGTTTCCCCTGCCCACCCTCTGTGTGTTGTGTCTATTTAGATTGTAAGCTCTTTGGAACAGAAAATATGTCCAGCCTCCAGCACAATGGAGACCTGATCTCATTAAGCACCACCAGGCATGACTAGAACTCAAATGACTTGTAGTTGTTGGAGCTCAGCACCTCTGGAAATCAGGCCTTAAACCTCTTTGCACCTGTTTCCTCCTCTACACCCCAACTTACCTGCCTAGGTACGTCTACACTGCAATAAAAGACCTGGGGTGCCGAGTCTCGGAGCCCAGGTCAATTGACTCAGGCTGCAGGGCTAAAATGGCAGTGTAGACATTCAGGCTGGAGCCTGGGCTCTGAAATCTGCTGAGGGGGATGGGTCACGGAGCCAGGGCTCCAGCCTGAGCCCAGATGTCTTCACTGCTATCTTTAACCCTACAGCCCGAGCCCCCTGGACCCAGTCAATTGACCAGGGCTCTGAGACTTGGTGATGTGGGTCTTTTATTGCAGTGTAGACATACCCTGAGATGCTTAGGACGTGGGAGCCCGGGCTTCAATTCCCAGCTCTGCCGTGGACTTCCTGTGTGACCTTGGGCGAGTCCCTTATCTCTGTGCCTCAGTTTGCCACCTGTTAATGGGGCTAATAGCATTCAGGATAAAAAACTTTGATTGTGAAGCGCTTTGAGATCTACTGATTGAAAGTGCTGTATAGGAAATAGGCTTTACTAACTTTTTTTTTTTTATTCTAGAGGTGATGAATATTTGTGAAGCACTGGACCACCATGAATTAGGGAACGCCTTTTAAGAAGGCACCTAGGTAGAGGCTCCCATAAAAGAGCTTTTAAAACTAACTGGCTGCTGTTTGGTTTAGTTTAGGGGAATAAGCTGGGCAAAAAGCGTGGGGGGGGGGGTGTTTCTTTTCCTAGACATGGGTTTTGTGATCTGATGCGGTGGAACAGTTTGGGAGCAGAGAGGAACTCACTCAGGCAAACGGCAAACTTGGAGCTAAGAAAAATAACAGCTGCTTTTCAGGGTTTTCCTCCCACTTTTTGGAAGATGTGTTTTGCGTATCATAACTCCGCACCGGAGAGCTGAGGTCACCAGGCTGATGCAGGCGTGGTCACTCCAGGGTGATCTGTTCCAGTCTAGTTTGCAGTGACTTGAGCCATGCAGCTCCTGCCATTTCCCTGGCGAGTCTGAGGGCCGGGCAGGACTCAGGAAGAGCGGAAACAATTGATGCTTTGAAGTTCTCAATATAATCGCAGACTCCGTGCCTGAGTGAGGCTCAGATGTGGTGAAAGTGCAGAGAAGACAGAGGGACTTTCTCGTATTTTGATTAAATGCCCCTGCTACTCTGCTCCAGGTGAATCTACAGGGCCTTTAAAAACCATTATCTCACACAATGGCTAAAACAACATTAAAATCCTGTGATCTCCTTCCTTTCTCCGCCGGGACTAGCCTGACCTGCCTGTATCCGGTGGTTATTTGTATCATGGGAGCACCAACCAAGATCTGTGCCCCGTTGTATTTATTGCTGTACAAATGCATGAGAGTTCCTGTCCTGAAGAACTTGGTCTAAATAAACAAGACCAATGACCGAAATGAAATCTTACCCCCATTTTATAGGTGGGGAACTGAGGCACAGAGAGACGCATGCTTTGGAGAATGTTGGCCTTAAAAGCACGTAACTCCTGTTGATTTCAATGGGAGTTAAATGCCTGAATACTTGTTGAGGACCTGGGGCTATGTGACTTGCCTACAGGAAGTCTGGCCGGGCCAGGGATCTCCTGCATCCCAGCCTAATGGCTTAAACACAAGAGCATTCTTCCTATGTCTCTTGTTACCAAGGCCTGAACTTGAGGTGTGCACAGCAACTGCTCCTTTCCCATCCCAAGAGCTTGCCATAAATATTCCAGCTGCATTTCTCTCACCAGGAGTGGAGCCAGGGGGCAAATCACTGAGTGGCCTTGGGTGACTTTCAGAAGGCAGGATCTCCTGGTAACAAAGAGAAATGGCATCCAGCCTGGTTTTCTTCTGTAGAAATGTTAGGGGTTCCTTTGGGGTTTTTTCCGTCTCCCCAGCCAATTGTGCAATGCAGAGCGATGGTAAGCAGACAGAATAAATCTAACCCCAAAGCCAGTAAGTGACCCAGACAGATACTCAGAAGGATTTACAATGAGGTGTGTGCAATCAAATTTCCCTTCCAACGCAGCTTTATTTGTCTCTGATATTCCTTGTGTGCCAGGGGCTTTGCTGGGTCGTTCATAGGGCTGGCACTAGGATTCGGAGTGTGCCCACTAAGGTTCTCTTCAGGGGCACCCCCAGAAATGTTCCCCCGGGTATCCCCATGGAGCCAGGCAGCAGCTGGTCCCCGGGCTTCGCCCACTGAGTCAATGCCAGGCTCAGCTCTTGCCTTTTAGCCTGTCCTCCTAGAGCAGTGACACCCCATCCCTGGGAGGGGACATAGGCACATAAGAATGGCCTGACCCAGTATGGCCAAAGGTCCATCCAGCCCAGTATCCTGTCTGCCGACAGTGGCCAATGCCAGGTGCCCCAGAGGGAGTGAACCTAACAGGTAATGATCAAGTGATCTCTCGTCTACTAGAAGTGAAGTGAGGCAGGTGAACCCCTGGGAGGAAGTCCTCATGCAGGAGCTGGTCCCTGGCCACCCCTGCTCATTCAGGTTTGGCCATGGCATTTACATGATTATCATAGTACCCTTCTACAGGGCTTTCCATCAAAATGCACTTTACGAAGGAGAGCAGTATCATGATCCATTTTATTGATGGAGAAACTGAGGCGCAGGGCAGTTACCTGCCCAAGGTCACTCAAAAATCCAGTTGCAGAGTTGGGTGACCCCAGGACTCTTAGCTTCCAGTGCAGTCCCCTATCCACTAGGCCACACTGTCTCCCATTGCAGCAGGATGGCTCTCTGTGCAGCTGTGTCTGCCCACGGTGCCTTCCTTTGAAGGCAGCCCCTGCTGCTGTCATCCATGCTCCTCTCACCGCAACATGCTCCCCACGGGGCGCGCCACAGCTTCAATTCGCTGGGTAATGCAAGCTGGCACAGAAACCTTGCCGCCTGACAACCAGCGCTGCCGGGAACATGGGATAGCAACGCTCTCAGAGCTGCGCTGGCCACCGATTGGTTCCCAGGCAGAGTTTTTAAAGCGTTTTCTTGTAGGAATAAAGCTCTGAGTGGTTAGGAACCTGCTTACCCAAAAACGCCTCTTCGCCCCGCCCCGCCATGCTGCTGATCCCTCTCATGGCAGAAAGGACAGGGCTGCCCACAGGGCATTCTCAGGGAGGCCCTTTAGCTCTGGAGCCTGGGGCCTTCCTTGGTGTGAAACAACCTGAATCGATTGACCTTTCGGGCATGCTTGGAAGGCCTCCTGGGGAGGGCAGAGGGTCAGTTGGGGAGGCAGGGGGTGTTTACTGCTTTTAAACCAACATTCCTGTTGCACGTTAGAGCTGTTGGGTGGATTCTGTTTATCTCTCTGTCTTGGGTACTTACATGGTCCTCGTTACAGTAGTTTATGAGCACCTCATAATCATTAATGTATTTATCCTCACAACACCCCGTGAGGCAGGGCTGTTACCTCTGCTTTACAGATTGGAAACTAAGGCACGGAACGACTAAGTGACTTGCCCAAGGTCACGCAGTGGAGGAGCAGGGAATGAATCCCAGGCTAGCCCCATAAGCCCTCCTTCCTCCCCAGGGTGGTTAGTGCAGTGGATTGGAGGCATCCTGTATTTGAACAGGAAAAAAGGAAATTGTTAGTTGTTCCCCTTCTGAGATGGGCAACCTGAGAACACCATGAAAACCTCTCCTCCATCAGTTCACGGCTGGTGCCTACTAGTGGAGGAAATGTGGATTGTCATTCCCTGCCCCAATGCTGTTGATAAACAAAGGAGTTTAGATCCTCAGGGTTTCCTTTCATCCAGGGCCGGCTCCAGGCACCAGGCAACCAAGCTGGTGCTTGGGGCGGCACCTGGAGGGGGGCGGCGTGGCGCTCGGGCCGCCGGGGAGAGCGGGGCCACAGCCGGGCTCGCCGCCCTGCCCCCGCCGCCCTGCCCCCGCCGGGGCTGGCCGCCCTGCCCCCGCCGGGGCTGGCCGCCCTGCCCCCGCCGGGGCTGGCCGCCGGGGGGGGGGGGAGAACCGAGCCCCCGGCGCCCTCCCCCCGGCTGCCGGGGGGAGAGCGGAGCCCCCGCCGGGGCTCCGCCCTCCCCCCCCGCAGGGGGGGGGGCGGCGGCGGCTTTTTTGCCTGGGGCAGCAAAAAAGCCAGAGCCGGCCCTGCTTTCATCTCCAATAAATTCATCTAAACAGACAGAGGGTGAAATCCTGGCTCCATTGAAGTCGATGGGAGTTTTGCTGCTGATTTCAAGGAGGCCGGGATTTCACTCCTGGATTTTGCAGTGACCTCTCCCCTTCCCTGAAGAACGTGGAATTGTTTGGAAGAACCCGTTCCAAATTCTCGCACAGAGATGATGTCGCACTGATTGGAGTTGATTTTTCCTTTAGCTAGGCAGTCTTTGCATTTCAGCTTTTAGATCAGTAATACTTGAAGCCTAAGAGAGCTCCACAAAGGCACTTCCTGGCCATTGTAACATGGGGAAAGGCATGGAATTTAAACCAGGGCATAAAATTTAGTTATGCACCAAAACCATCTACATTCTGTCTCTGACCTCGAATCTCATTGCATACTCGTCAAGCAGTTCCTGACCTCGGCTGTGTTTCTTGGGCTCTAGAAGCCAAGAGGGGTAGGAGACAGCCAAGAAAGATGCATTTCAGCACAAATGTTCTTCTTTTTCTTTTTAAAACAATCTTTTTTTTTTTTTTTTAATGGTTGGGGGGGAGTGGGGAATGGAGATCTTGTTATAAAAATGTTTATCTTTAGTCCAAGTTTTTCAGAAGTGCCTAGTGACTCCTGGATGCCTTAACTTTGGAGATACCCACTTGAGATGCCTTAAAAGGCCCTGATTTTCAAAAAGCGGTCTTTGAAAATCAGGTTCCTCTAAGGAATGACAAGTTGGGCCCCTTTGAAAATCAGGCCATTCGTGGTGCTATGTGAAGCAGGGAAGATAATGCATTATTTCGAAGCTTTCTGAGATCCGAGATCTGTACTGGTTTTAGTTCTTTGTTTTAAACAAAGAAGAATTTGGTATGCTTGTTTTCCTCTGCCTAGGAGGAGAATAATTCCACTCTTACAGTAATATTCACTCCGTAAGCTAATTACGGAGAACTATGCAGTGAGAAAAATATTCCCTTTTAAGGAGCACTATATGTGCTCAGTTCTGGTAGAATGGACATAATGTGACAGGAATTCTGGGGGTAAAATGTGCAGCAGGTAGAGCTGTGACTTCCTCTCCAGCCAGAAATAGTCCATGTATCAGTGCAACTAGGCTAAAGAACCCTTCTCCATCCCTGGGACTCCAGTGGGAGTCTTGCCCAAGTAAGGACTGCAGGATCAGGCCCTAAATCTCTCTCTCCCTCTCTCCCCCCTCCCCCCAGTTGTCCACAAAAGAACAAGTCTCAGAAGTATGGTGGGCAGGGCATTTTTCTAGCCAACTGTGGCTACGGGGGAGTCACACACAGGGAGAGGTGAAATTTTGGACCCTTGGATATTCCTAAAATGGCTACATTCAAAAAGTGCTGGGTAAGGGTCTAATCCTGCTGCCCCCGAAAGCCAATGGTAGTCTCACCACTGATCTTACTAGCAGCAGGATCAGGTCTCCAATCTGTCTGTCCAGCTCTTCCATTCATTGCCTAGAAACAGGAAAACTAGTGGGGCGTGTGGAAACAGCCCCTCCCATAAACCTACAGGCCCAGGGAGAGTCAAGAAGCAAGGCCAAGACTTTTTTCAACCTCCCCAGCCCCTCCCCCAGGGTTTTGTCTCACTAAGGGTATGTCTACACTACGAGAGTAGTTCGATTTTACTTAAATCGAATTAGTGGAACCGATATTACAAAGTCGAACGTGTGTATCCACACTAAGAACAGTAATTCGACTTTGTGAGTCCACACTAACTGGGCAAGCGTCGACATTGGAAGCGGTGCACTGTGGGCAGCTATCCCACAGTTCCCGCAGTCCCCGCTGCCCATTGGAATTCTGGGTCGAGCCCCCAATGCCTGCTGGGGGGAAAAAATGTGTTGAGGGTGGTTTTGGGTAACTGCCGTCATTCAACCGTCACTCCCGCCCTCCCTCCCTGAAAGCGCCGGCGGGCAATCAGTTCGCGCACTTTTCTGGTGAGCGACAGCGTGGACGCCACAGCACTGCGAGCATGGAGCCCGCTGCGACCATCGCTGCAGTTATGGCCGTTGTCAACACCTCGCAGCTTATCCACCTTTTTCAGAGGCAGATGCTGAGAAATCGGGCGAGGAGGCTACGGTAGCGCGGTGAGGACATTAAGTCTGAGAGTGGCACAGACCTCTCGCAAAGCACGGGACCCCACGCCGTGGATATCGTGGTGGCAATGGGTCATGTTGATGCTGTGGAACGGCGATTCTGGGCCAGGGAAACAAGCACGGACTGGTGGGACCGCATAGCGCTGCAGGTCTGGGATGAATCACAGTGGCTGCGAAACTTTCGCATGCGTAAGGGAACTTTCCTGGAACTTTGTGAGTTGCTGTCCCCTGCCCTGAAGCGCAAGGACACCCGGATGCGAGCAGCCCTGACTGTCCAGAAGCGAGTGGCCATAGCCCTCTGGAAGCTTGCAACGCCAGACAGCTACCGGTCAGTCGCGAACCAATTTGGCGTGGGCAAATCTACCGTGGGGGTTGCTGTGATGCAAGTAGCCAACGCAATCGTTGAGCTACTGCTCTCAAAGGTAGTGACCCTGGGAAACGTGCAGGTCATCATAGATGGCTTCGCCGCGATGGGATTCCCAAACTGCGGTGGGGCTATAGATGGAACTCGCATCCCTATCCTGGGACCGGAGCACCAGGCCAGCCAGTACATTAACAGAAAGGGCTACTTTTCAATGGTGCTGCAAGCACTGGTGGACCATAGGGGACATTTTACCAACATCAACGTCGACTGGCCAGGCAAGGTTCATGACGCTCATGTTTTCAGGAACTCTGGTCTGTTTAGACGGCTGCAGGAAGGTATTTACTTCCCGGACCACAAAATAACTGTTGGGGATGTGGAGATGCCTATAGTGATTCTAGGGGATCCAGCCTACCCGCTAATGCCCTGGCTCATGAAGCCCTATACAGGCTCCCTGGACAGTGAAAAAGAACTCTTCAACTACCGGCTGAGCAAGTGCAGAATGGTGGTGGAGTGTGCTTTTGGACGTCTCAAGGGGAGATGGAGAAGCTTACTGACTCGCTCTGATCTCAGCGAAACCAATATCCCCATTGTTATTGCAGCTTGCTGTGTGCTCCACAATCTCTGTGAAAGCAAGGGGGAGACGTTTATGGCGGGGTGGGAGGTTGAGGCACATCGCCTGGCTGCTGATTACGCCCAGCCAGACAGCCGGGCGATTAGAAGAGCCCAGCGGGATGCGCTGTGCATCCGGGAGGCTTTGAAAGCTAGGTTCCACAGTGAGCAGGGTAACCTGTGACTATTAAGTTTGTTTAAAGAGAAGCTGAACCTGCCCCCATTTCTTTACCCAGTTAATGTTGACTATCTTCTCCAGTTACATACCCCCTTCACCCCGTTTCCCCCCTTCCAACACACCTTTAAAAATAAAATAAATGGAACTTTGTTCATTAACACAGTTTTCTTTATTAAGGGTTTCGTGGTAAAGGGTTGAAACT
This sequence comes from Emys orbicularis, assembly GCF_028017835.1. Classification (NCBI taxonomy): domain Eukaryota; kingdom Metazoa; phylum Chordata; order Testudines; family Emydidae; genus Emys; species Emys orbicularis. Next base: position 140,914,072 of record NC_088684.1, read on the forward strand.
GGGATGCAGACTGTGGTGGGGAGCAGGTGTAGTGATGGAAAGGATGCTTCTAAACTCGAGGAATGACAGGCTCCTGCTCCTAGAGCGGTCCGCAGTGGTGGACTGGTTGTTTCAATGGAGCCTGCCACCCCTCCTTTTCGGGACTCTGTGTGGGGGGGCTATGTGACTTTGTGGCGGTGGAGGACGGTTACAGATCCCCTGCTGCGTGGCTCTGTCATCCAGGATAAGGACCGCTGCATAAGATCTGTAACCGCCCTCCCCCACCACAAACTCACATAGCCCCCCCCCCACAGAACATGAAAACCACCTCCCAGACTGACCATGGTGCCTAGTGACTGCAACGTGTGTGTGACCTGCTGCTGAGCCTGCCCCCGTGTTTGTACCCTGGTAAAGGTGACTGTCCTCTCCAATTACCAACCCTCTTACCCCCCTTCAAACACACTCTCCTCTAAAAGAACCTGACGGAAACAGTAATTAAAAGAAACGTATTTTTTATTAACAGTGACACAGGTAGGGGATGACACTGGGACGGGGGCTTGGGTGAGGTGCTTTTGGAGTGAAGGAAAGGACTTATCAAAACTTTGGGAATGAGAGCCCGTCTGGTACTTGAGCAGTCTGCAGGGGTGGAGTGACTGTTTTCACGGCCCCTGCTGCCCCTCCTTCTTGGGACTTTGGGTGAGGGGGGGGATGGGACTTTGTGGCGGGGGAGGGCGGTTAGAGATAGACTGCAGCGGGGCTCTGTCCTCCTGCCTCCGGTCCTGCAGAACATCTACAAGGCGCCGGAGCATGTCCGTTTGCTCCCTCATTAGTCCAAGCAGCGTTTGAGTTGCCTGCTGGTCTTCCTGCCGCCACCTGTCCTCCCGTTCGCTGTGTGATCGCTGGTATTGCGACATGTTCTCCCTCCACTGGGTCTGCTGTGCCGCCTCGGCTCGGGAGCAGCCCATAAATTCGGAGAACATCTCGTCCCGTGTCCTTCTCTTTCGGCGCCTAATCCGCGCCAGCCTCTGGAAGGGGGATGCCGGGGTAGGTCGGGAGACACTCGCAGCTGTGGGATGGGAAAAAGGGAGTGAATTCCTCACAAAGATACATTTTTGTGAACAATGAACATAGTCTTTCTCTGTGAACAAGACCATGCACAGCACCTATTACATGCGCACTCAGGACAAGGTCGAATTTTCGGCCTTCCCATTCAGTACCTGGGGTCTTGGAGTACAGATCACACAAGCGGGGCAGGACAGCGGAATTTGGGTAGCAGGCGGACATGGTAAGCCGTAGACTTTTGGCTGCTGAAAGCTTAATTTATAGCAGTGCCCTCCTTTCACGTTCAAAGCAATGCCCCTAGCGTTGGCCAGTTCCTGCTGCCGGCAATCCGGCCAGCATGAACTCTGCCCCTGTCCCACCCCCCTCGTGGCTGTCCCCGGGAAAGATCCCTGTATGCTGCCCCTGTCCTGCCTCCACTGCGTGGCTGTAAACCGCCGGTTACAGTTATGTAAAGGAACAGGCAATCAGTCCCAAAACTAACATTCCCCTAATTCAAAGCAGGTCACCATGAGTGATATCACTCTGATGAGGATTTCGGACACTGAGAAAGACCGCATGCTGCGTGAATGCCAGCAAAAACCAGGGCCGTATGCGGCCATGCTGTGCGAGGCACTGATCCCGGAGTACTTGCTGATAGCCTGGCGCGGAAAAGTTTCCTACCATGGAGGACGCAATAAGGTCGCTCTCCCCAGGAACCTGATGCAAAGGCTTTCAAATTACCTCCAGGAGAGCTTCATGGAGATGTCCCAGGAGGATTTCTGCTCTATCCCTGGACATATTGACCTAATTTTCCAGTAGCTGCACTGGCAAGTAGAGCGCCTAGGGCAAAGTAATCATGAAAAACCCATTGTTAATATTCCATTCCTGTTCTGTTCAAAATAAATGTTTACATGTTTAAAACACTTACCGACTGATCCTTCCCCTGATTCAGAGTCACGGTTAACGCCTTGGGAGGGTTGGTAGGGGATCTCCGTGAGGGTGATGAAGAGATCCTGGCTGTCGGGGAAATCAGCTTTGTAAGCGCTGTCGACTGCCTCGTCCTCCTCATCTCCTTCCTCATCTTCCCCGTCCGCGAACATCTCTGAGGAAGCGGCCGTCGACAATACCCCATCGTCAGAGTCCACGGTCAGTGGTGGGGTAGTGGTGGCGGCCGCACCTAGAATGGAATGCAGTGCCTCGTAGAAACGGCATGTCTGGGGCTGGGATCCGGAGCGTCCGTTTGCCGCTTTGGTCTTCTGGTAGCCTTGTCTCAGCTCCTTGATTTTCATGCGGCACTGCGTTGCATCCCGGCTGTATCCTCTCTCCGTCATGGCTTTTGAGATCTTCTCGTAGATCTTTGCGTTCCGTCTTTTCGATCACAGCTCCGAAAGCACAGACTCATCGCCCCACACAGCGATCAGATCCAAGACTTCCCGATCAGTCCATGCTGGGGCCCTCTTTCTATTCTGTGATTGCATGGTCACCTGTGCTGGAGAGCTCTGCATCGTTGCCAGTGCTGATGAGCTCGCCATGATGTCCAAACAGGAAATGAGATTCAAACTGGCCAGACAGGAAAAGGAATTCAAATTTTCCCGGGGCATTTCCTGTGTGGCTGGTCAGAGCATCCGAGCTCGGACTGCTGTCCAGAGCGTCAACAGAGTGGTGCACTGTGGGATAGCTCCCGGAGCTATTAGCGTCGAATTCCATCCACACCTACCCTAATTCGACATGGCCATGTCGAATTTAGCGCTACTCCCCTCGTCGGGGAGGAGTACAGAAATCGCTTTAAAGAGACCTCTATGTCAAACTAAATAGCTTCGTTGTGTGGACGGGTGCAGGGTTAATTAGATTTAACGCTGCTAAATTCAACATAACCTCCTAGTGTAGACTAGGCCTAAGTACTCCGTGCAGATGGATCTTCAGCTCCTTGGACTCCCTTGGTGAATGCAGGCTTGTGTTTTTGTTTGCGCCAAAGCTGGGCAAACTGCACCCGCTTAGGATAGCAGTTGTGTCAGGCTGCCTTGGAGACGGCTGGGATTTCCCGAAGGCTGAATTGCATTAAGTCTTGGGGCTGTCCATTCAGCATAGAGAGTGCTGCTGGCAGCATACAGTCTGTAGGAAGGCGATGGGAATGTAATGACGCGGATGGAGCTTAGAACGTGACTCCACTCCCTAATGCAGCTTGTTTAGTAAAGCATGTATGTGCACATGCATCTGAGGCTCTGAGCCCAGTTACTAGAGAGGGGAAACATACAAATTCAAATTTGGAATCCTTTCCTATAAGGGGATGGGGGGAGGGGAAGTCCTGGGTTCAAGGAATAGCATAGGGAATAGAAGTCTTTAAACCAGGATCTAAGGACTTCTGTGACTCAGACAGGGGTTAGGGGTCTGTTACAGGAGTGGGTGGTGAGGTTCTGTGGCCTGTGATGTGCAGGAGGTCAGATTAGATTATCATAATGGTCCCTCCCGGCCTTAAAGTCTGAATCTAATTCCTGACATTAGACAAGTCGCTTCCCCTCCTGTCTCTCAGCTTCCCCATCTGTAAAACAGGGACGATCCTTCCTTTTATAAAGTCTGCCCCAATGTCACATTTACCTCTTCGTTCCCCTCTCACTAGGGGGTTTCTTGAACCAACAAGTTAAGACTCACCTCTAGTGTCATTTTGAAAGGTTTCTTTTCCGTGTGCAAAGAGCAGCCCCATACCTGGAGTCGAAAAGGATTTGTTTCAGAGCAATGGTCCACGAACCTCCAGTTATCCATAAAGTACTGGCTGCTGTTCTGCTCAGCACTGGCTGGTCGCATGGTTCTGGCTCGTCTTTGTTTCCAGCTGTTGCATTAAATTCAAGGCCACTCTGAAGACATGACTTTCCTTATTACTTTTCCGTAGAATCATTGTCTGTAGTTGGGCATGTTGTGATCGATCCCTCGAGGACAACCCCCCGCGAACTGCACCTGCTGTGTCAGGATATATGGAGGGGGAGTGTCAGGATATATGGAATTTTTCTTAAAGGATGTTTTTTTAAAAAAACACAAAACCAGCCTTAGGCACAACGGGCTTGTGTCCCAGCTTTCTCTCTCTTGTTTACCAGGGACTACCCACAGTGACATCTAATGGCTGAACAGAACACTGCAAATATAAATTGGGGGAGGTTTGCAGGAGACAACTGCCCTACTAAATTGTGGTCCACACTGTGACAAAGTTTGAGAACTCCTGGCTTGCTTTTTAGAATAAGGGAAAGAAGTGTGTGATGAGAGAGAGCACTGTGTGTGTATCTCCTTTTTAAGAGACTGCAGCTATTCTGGAGGGGGAAATGGCTGCTGTATCTGCACACAAGCAGTTATTAGAAAATTAAATGGGGAGTACTAAAAGACTGGACTAAACCATTTGATTTAGTGTGCAAGTCGTAGTGGCCTGTGTTATGCAGGTGTTCAGATTAAATGATCTGGTCTCTTCTGGCCTCAAACTCTGACTGGGACTCGGGAGACCTGGGTTCTATTCCTAGCTCTGCCACTGGCCAGCTGGGTGACCTTGGGCAAGTCGCATCCCTTCTTTGTGCCTCAGTTTCCCCATCTGTAATATGGATATAATGAGACTGACCTTTGTAAAATGCTTTGAGGTCTCTTGATGATTTATTTGTAGCTACACTCATTGCAAGTCTGAGCCTCAAAATCTAGTTGGTGGTGGGTTCTGTGACTTTGGCCAGGGCCCTCATTTCTCATTCAAGTTACTCTTTGCTGAGCAACCCAAAAGCCCTGGATTCAGGCAGTTGCATCTCAGCTGATGCTGGCACGGTGTGCGTCATGCCATTCGAATCCTGCTCTCTGAGGCGCTCAGAGAGAAGAGCTCCGATGTTGTATTCACGCACCATTTCTAGGTCGCTTCATGTCACCTCACTCGTCTGTGCAGCATCCAGATTGAAACAGCCTCGCCTGTGTCCAACAGTATTTTCAAGCTGAAACTTTTCCAGCTGGGTTGGCAGCTCCTGCGTGGCGTGTTCTGAGCAGCACAGCTTGGGATGGTGCTCGGGTCCAGGGCTTGGGTGTGACCCTGGCAGACCGACTGACACAGCAGGTGCAGTTCGCAGGGGGTTGTCCTCGAGGGATTGATTACAATTTATCACCAGGAACTAAAGCCAGGTCAGAGACGTAGGAAAGGGTACCGGGAATGAGGAGAACCCCTGGAGCTTGGTGTTTGAATTAATCATATAAACCTACAAGCTCTTTTTCCCCCACACGCACCCTTGATCTGGTGTTCAGAGTCCCGAGACGTTGAGCTCACACCCGTCTCTCCCCCGCAAGCTCACATTGAGTTTGGGTCACTTATTACTTTGTGGCTGGACAGTCCAGTGCTAGGAACTCCTGCCGAGTTTCAGTTTATTGGCATGGCTGTCTATTGCCTGCCATGTTGGTTTCATCTCCGTAACGTGTTTGCCTCCCCTGCCCTAACTCTGGCAATGCCCCGCAGAAGTGGCCTTTCTTCATGTTCTGCTCTGTCCTTGAGTCCTTCCTGCAGGAAGTCTGCCAGTCCGACTAAGTTCTTACATGGTGCAGTGGTTCTGTAATCCAGACTGATCTAAACAAACACAGTCCTCTGATACCCCTTACTTAGCAAAGTGATTAGTGAGCAAAACCCCCTATTTTGCCTGATTCAAAAAAAATGTGAGACTGCTGGGACTTTTGGTGAGGTTAGGTGGGAATTTGCACAGCTTTCAGCAATTCCTGGCACGGCACAGCCCCCTAAATCCTTTAGAAATGGCTGGCTTCGTAGTGCGAATGTTGCATTAATATAACTGTCTGGCACTGAATATGTACGCCCTGAGTTCTCCCAACCCCTCCTACAGTGCAGGCCAGCTGGGGCTACTTGACTAAGGAAGACTTGTTTGGTTTCTTTTTTAAAAAAAGACCGAGCATGGCTGTAAATCTCACAGACGCCCAGCAGCATCCATCCTCCTTAACAGCTCTAGAACCTAAGTCCTGGAGGACCCCCATGGGACTAGAAGGATGTTGTGTAGCAACGGAATCTGGAATCTTCAATTAAAATGCCGGGGGGTGGATTGTCATGATCTTTGCTCTGTGGCTGCGGATATTAATGGGAGCGCAAGCAGCAGGAGTCTGAACGGTGTACAGCTGATTGCTGCTGGCTTGTTGCCTGCTGGAGTGTGACTGGGCTGCTTAGCTTAGAAGGAAGGTCAAAGATTGAAGCAGGATAGAGGGTCAAGCATCTATCTAGGAGGAGGAATAGTCTATGTGAGAGAGGCAGGCTGTGCTGAGCAAAGGATCTAGGTTAGAAGATGTGTCCGGTGGCATTTTGCTGGTAACTGCTTCTGCTGAGTTTTAATCCACCCCTGTACAGGTCAAGTTTAAAGACGGTCTGTTTCCCCTACCTGCCCTCTCCCCAGCTAAAGCGGAGTGGTTTTGCAGCGAATGTGGAATTCTACCCTGTGGCAAGCGTAGCATGGAGACCGCCTCTGAATTACGCGCACACACACACAGAGCCACGTAGCAACCCCCCTCCTCCTGAGGACTCTAGAAATTGAATTAAACCACATTTTTGGTAGCATAAACCCAGTAATGAGCTGTGTTTTCTCCAGCCAAGGAAAGATCAGGCATTGCAGGAGCTGTGTGATTGATAACCAGGGGTAATAATGTATAGGATGTGAAATAACTGTCGGGGCAGATCCTGTGGTGTCTGCTCATGACGGAGGAGTATGAGTCATGTCTCAGATAAGCCACAGAGGAGGTGAAGGCAAGCGCTCACTCGCATGCTGTGGGCGCTGTACAGGCAGAAAGCGCCCTAGGAATCCAAACAGGCTGCTGCTCCCTACACTTGAACAGGCCTGTAAAGCCGTGATCAGAGTCTGAATGAGAATGTTTTCGTTTCTCATCCGCTGGCATCTGCTTTGTTTTTTAAATGACTGGTTGATGCATGTAACAAAACCCTGCTCCCTCCGGGAGGAGACACTGTAAAAACTTGCCTGAATTAGTTTTACTCTGCAGCATCGTCCTGTTTCCAGAACCAAACTTTCCCAGTGCTGCTGGGGGCGCAGAGGTTCATAAAGCTGGGGGGGAGGGGAAATACAGCCCCTGAATCCCTAAGGAGCATAACTCAAGGGCTGTGTGTTACACCCTTTCTCCTCCATACCTGGGACTTGCTGTTCACCCAGCTGTATAATTTAGAGCAGCCTTCTGCTTGCTCTAGGTTATAGCCCAATGGGCTTATGTGGAAGCTGTAAAGAGCTGGCAAACAGGGATACCCCGGTCACACCCCTTCTGCTGACTGGAGGGATGGGGACTGGCGCTGCTACATCACCTCTGTGCTACCAGAAGCTCCATCCCCGTATGCTAGGTCATGCACCTAAGGCTGGCTACACTAGCTTTAGCAATGCTGTGTTCTGGTGAAGCAGCAAAAAGCTCCTCCAATACAGCAGATGAGTGGGACTTATCAGTCTGCCTTGCTTTTCAGTGTGCTGCATTATTGTGGGCTTGGACCATGAGTATAGACAAGGCATTGTTTTGTGCACTAGCGGTGTTTGGATTGTCACCAGGACAGAGATTTGTTTAAAACTGTTTACATTGGCATGTCTTAACCTGTAAGGGCACTATTTCATCTTACATTTACAAACTTTTTCACCCAACAGCGAGTGTTCCTTTGTTGCTGAGTGAATGAGGATCTCGCTCCTCATGAACAAACTGGGCAGATCTGATAGATCAGTCCTCTTGTTTCAAACACCCTTTACACCTTCCTGCTGTCTGAACAACACATGAAAATGGTGGATTCTCTGTAACTTTAAGTCTTTAAATCATGATTTGAGGACTTCAGTAACTGAGCCAGAAGTTAAGGGTCTATTACAGGAGTGGGTAAGGTTCTGTGGCCTGCAATGTTCAGGAGGTCAGACTAGATCAGTGGTTTTGAACATGTGGTCCAGGGATCCCCAGCTGTCTGCAGACTAAGATTTCCAAAGGGACCTGCACCTCACTTTGGAATTTTTTAGGGGTCTGCAAATGAAAAAAGGTTGAAACCCACTGGACTAGATGATCATGGTGGTCCCTTCTGGCCTTAAAGTCTCTAAATCTGAGTCTAAAACACCCCTTGTAGAAGTACCGCGCAGGCCTTCCCCTGTTGTTACACTGAAGTTATTACAGAATCTGATCATACACCTGACATTACCAGATTCTCTCTGTTTTTAGCGAATCTTGGGGACCCAGATTTTAAGACCCGTGGCAGTCCATGTACAAACACCAGCACCCAAGTTGAATGGAATATTAGTCCACTCATCCTGGCGTTCTATCCATGACCCCGTTACTGTGAGATCTGAGTATCGAACACTCTTTACGTGTATTTATCCCCACAACACCCCTGTGAGGGAGGGATGTGCTATTATCCCCATTGTACAGAGGGCAGAGCTAAGGCCCAAAGACACTGAGGAGCCGAACTCTGACTTCAGCGGGAGTTAGGTGCCTACATCTTTTGAGAATCTGGACTTAGGTGACTTGCCAAAGGTAATACCAAGAGCATGGCAGAGTAGGGGGCGGGAGGGAAATCCAGGGCACCTAAATCCCAGGATAGCACCTTGACCACTGGCCCTTCAAGCTCCCGCAGTTGTTAGAGGTACAGTTTGTAATCGAGTAGGATAAATGAGGGGAGAACTGGAAGCACCGTGACTCAAGATTTGGAATACTAGAACTAGAAGTGACAGTGGCAAGGAGTAATATGCAGGGGCCCAGTGGGCAGCAGGTTAGAAGTTCTAGATGAATAGGAATGAGCATGTGGGAGTCATCTAACTTGAGAGGTTTCTCTAGAGTGTTTCTAAATGTTCCCCATTAAGGCTCTATCCTCTTGTACAGTAAATTTGCACCACTGACTACACTGCTGGTATTTACATGAGTGGAATCCCTTAACATAACCTCTGCTTATAACAGGGCATTGGATCTAACACCTGTGCGTGGTACTGACATTAATGGTTTTGTAAATAAATCCATGTGGCTATATTGGAGGAACTTGCACCTGTGTAGACAAGCCTTAAGATGATACCTGTGCTGTGAAAGTGTTCTAAGATGCACTGTTTTATAGTCCCCAAAAGCTTGTGGTGGACAAAAGCAGCAAATCTTCGATCAAATAAATGGATTTTTCAGATTTAGAGGAACAACAACTAAGCACAAAGGGCCAGATTTTTAAAGGTATTTAGGAGCCTAAGGATGCAGATAGGCACCTGGTGATTTCATTGGGAGCTAGGCAACTAGATGCTTCTCTCATTACAGACAGGTATGAAATACCTTTAAAAATCTGGCCCAAATCTGCAGTGGATGGAACTCTGACTGAATTCAAAGGGCACTCTGTGCATAAAAGGGCTAGCAGGAGCTAGACCCAATGCTGCCTTCATTGCAGCTATCCCACTAGGTTTAGTCAAGCAAAGATTTCAGAGGTAGCCTGGCCTAAGTGAACAGGGATTGGACTATAAGTCAAGAAATCTGAGTTCCATCCTTAGCTGTGCTACTGACCTACTATTTCACCTTAGACACACCCCTTTGTCTGTTTCCCCTTCTATCATATACCTGTTACATAGGTACATTTAGAGTGTATTATTCTATAGTACAGTGGTTCTCAACCAGGGCTACATCAACTCATCTAGACATTTGCCTAGTTTTAAACAGGCTACAGAAAAAGCACCAGCGAAGTCAGTACAAACTAAAATTTCATACAACGACTTGTTTATACTGCTCTATATATTTCGGTGTGTGTGGGTGTGTGTGGGTGTATATAATACACACACACACACACACACACACTCTGAAATGTAAGTACAATATTGATATTCCAATTGATCTATTTTATAATTGTATGGTAAAAATGGGAGTCAGTACTAGTGTGGCTGTGACACTTTTGTATTTTTATGTCTGATTTTATAAGCAAGTAGTTTTTAAGTGAGATGAAACTTGGGGGTACTCAAGACAAATCAGACTCCCGAAAGGGGGACAGGCGTCTGGAAAGGTTGAGAGCCACTGCTCTAGTATATACCCTGCCCTAGCGTGAGGGTGGCCTGCTCTTGGTTGTGGCTTCTAGATGTTGCAAAATCTGTAATGCAAATCACTGAGAACTACTCATACGGGTTAGTGAGCTGACAATGCTTCTAGGCTGGGGTTTGCGGGATTTGTCCATTTTAAGTCAATGGAGTTGTGTTAGGAATGAATTTGGCTGTGAGTCAAAACAGCCACTTGAAACTTATGCTCAAGCAATGATTAATTTCTTTTGACAACTGTTAGTGCTTAGGGCATGCATTCACAGGCTAATGTGTGCATCACTGCCCTCTACTAGATTCAATTGGAACTACAGCTGCTGTAAGAGACTTTCCCCTAGGCCAAGTGGCAGGACCTGAGTTTTTTCAGTCACCGTGTGACGCGTATTGGCAACCATGTTTTAGATTCCAAGGCCAGAAGGAACCATTGTGATTACTCAGTCTGACTCCTTCCCCAACATAATTCCTAGAATGTATCTTTTAGAACAACATCCAATCTTGATTTTTAAAAAGGGTTGGGGATAGACAATCTACCACAACCCTTGGGGTAAATTGTTCCAGTGATTAATTACTCGCTGTTAAACATGTACATCTTATTTCTAGTCTGAATTTGTCTCGCTTCAACTTCCAGCCCTTGGATTGCTTTAGACCTTCCCCTGCTAGACCAAAGAGCCATTATCAAATATTTGTTCCCCATAGGCTGTAATCAAGTCATCCTTTTAACTTCCTCTTTGTTGAGTTTAATCAAAGAGCTCAATCTATTTAACATTCTCTGATCCCTCTCCAATTTATCAACATCCTTCTTGAATTGTGAGCACCAGAACAGGACACAGGATCCCAGCAATGGTCACACCAGTGCCAAACAGAGGTCAAATAATCTCAAGCTTCCCTGAATCATGTTAGCTGAAAACAAGCCCTGAATGTGACCAAAGAGCTGATTGTCCAGCCACCCCCCAAATCTTTGTTACTACTTCCCATGATAGTCCCCCATTCTATACATATGGCCAGGTTCTCTGTTCCTATGCTTAATGTGAGCTTTTGGATCTCTGTGCAACAGAATAATTTAAATGAAGACTTCTCTAACTGTAGCAAGTTATTGTAAGGCTCCTTAATACACATCTGTCTGGTTACATTAGATGGCTATTATAAGGTGACAGCAAATGTAACATTCTTGCTATTCTGGTCCTGAGCGAAGTTACTATTGTGAATTAGGCATGCAAATAACCAGAGGACCAAGCAGTGTCAGTGCCATATCCGGTAGTACTTAATTGCTCAGTGTAATTGGTTAAGAGAAGGTAGTTTCCCTCATATTGACTCCTGTGCCATAGGTAGGAGAGGCAATGCTAGTAATATATTCACCATACTTCATAGTTGGGTAAGTGTAGTGTTTTAAATGCATAGGGAAGGCTCTGGGTTAGCTTTTCTCTGGCACAGCTGTTAAGACTGAAAGTTTAATTTGGTGCCAGAGGTACAAGCCATTCAAAGGCTGGCCTTTAAGATGATTCACACTGATATTGTGAATCAATTGCTTGTCAAAGTGGCAACCCTAAATGCTGTACATCTAACCAAGGAACGACAGTAGCTGGTGAGAGATTCAGACTCCTCTCTTTGCAGGGGGGAATACCAGAGGCCAGTAAATCACAAAAAGGCATTGGTCAAATATCTATGGTTTGACTTGGAGGATGGAATTTCAGACTTAGACTCTCTTGCTTTTGTGGGTTTAACTTACTGGGTTGTCTAGGCATTTCCTAGCAGTGAACTACCTTGATTATCCCTCAGCTGCTGTCTTATGAGAAATTACAACTAACGGCATGATCTTGGCGCTTTGTACTGTTCTATTAGAACAAAAACCTCACAGCAGGAATGCCCCTATCCTGTGTGTGTATATATATTCCATTCTATGCATCTGATGAAGTGGGCTGTAGCCCACGAAAGCTTATGCTCAAATAAATTTGTTAGTCTCTAAGGTGCCACAAGGACTCCTATCCTATTTATGTCCTTGTGTATAGGTCTGTCTCATCTTACGCTGGGGTTACGTTCCGCGGTCAGCGCGTAAAGCGAAAACCGCGTATAGTCAAAATTACATTGAGTGTAATGGCGGGCAGAATCGCCCACACTATAGGTACAGTATTTAAATTGGTTTTTTTGTTTTTGCTGACCGCATAAAGTTGAATTTGCGCATGTTAAATGCGCGTAAGATGCGACAGACCTGTATTACAAGAGCAAGTAGCCAACCCGCTGAAAGGTCTGACTCCATTCTTTGGAACTCTGTTACAAGATATCAGTGAGGCCAAGTGCGTGGTAGGATTCAATCAGCATCAGTCACTTCTGGGGACATGAGGTTCTAGGTGGAATGGGGTATATTTTGCTGCTGTATTTACAAACTTTTACTGTTATACCTCCGGTAACCAGTTCAGCTGCTGGGTATCTACAACTCAGGTTTTTAAATCTATATTCATTATCCATATTTGGTTAGAGTGGAAGAGATAAAAATGCTTGAACCTATCTGTAAGTGACATGGTTTAGGAGGAAGCTTTCCTAAGGGCAGGCTATTCTATAATTGTCCATTGTGGAGCTTGTTCTATTTCCAACTGGAGCAGTGAGCAGGGGCAGATAGTGCTCTCTTCTGATTAAGTATGGCAATTACTACATTCATAGAAGTTACAGATGCCCTCAGGGTGAAGTTGTATTCCTTAATCAGTGATTTGAGTCTGTAAGACTCCCACTAGATCTTCAATCATATAATGAATATTTGGGTTCAGTTAAAACTTTTTAGAGAATAATGCTCCTTCTACTAATGTGCTCAGGATCTATTTAGCAATAGAAAATTTCACATGACATCTCTCCACTTAATGTTGGGCACTTCATTTTATTCAAAGGGTGAGATACAAAAAGTAAGCAAAAGACAAAACCCAAATTATAAAATACTACACACGGCATATAACAGGAAGCCAGATACAGAATGGTCCCCATAAACCAAGCCAGCTGGATATGTACATGCAAAGGAAAACAATGCTAGAAGGGAAGATATGGTAATATTTGCCACTTCAAATTTCTATTTACACACTGAAGAAGGAAGGAAACTAAGTTAGCCTTCAATTCAGACAGATACCAATGGTTTTCTGTCAGTTTTCTCACACTGGGGAGGGATCCCATGTCTTGAGGTAAATGTCTAAAGGACCTAGCCTTTGCCATAACTAAGCATTCACAATCCACTTTAGTGTGGCTTACTTTGTCTGTAGACCCCTTCATCTTCCATGTTGACGTCTGCCTGTGGTCTGGAGGGAAGAGCTATACAAAAGAAGTACAACATCCCACACTGAAGGTATCACCAGTCCCAGGGTATGTCTACACTGCAATCAGTTGTGACTGCAGCACATGTAGACCTAACGTTATTCAAGCTAGCTCTGCTAACAGTGAAGCTGCAGTGGCATGGGGTAGCTGCAGGTCACAGACTCCGGCTTCTGGATGGGCTTGTATAGCCACAGCTTCACCGCTATTTTTACTTAGATCAATGCTAGCTCAGGTATGTCCTAAAAGTTCTACAGTAACATCACTGAATGCAATACACACACCTTTAGTCTCCCATTTGGCAGTCTAGTAACCAGGCTCCAGCATGTTCCCATGACTTGCTTCTGGAACATAGGAATTTGGCTCTGATTTTTTTCAAACATTCCTACAGATTTTGTCTCCTGTGTTTAAATATAAGTTGGGTGAAGATTTTTAAAGCTGCTACTTCACCACCCGCACCCCCCCGTATGAATGGTAATTTAAAAAGTGTATCTCCGCCTTTGAGCAAACCAAGCATGTCAAAGGATACTTCATTTAACACACAGGTGCCAGAAGCATATCACCATTATTTCTAGGTGGGGATTACATTGGAATTTAACTTACATTTGAAAAACTGTGCCAATAAAGAGGTTGTCCTAAAAACATTTGAACAATTTAAAGTAGAATAGAGGCCAGGGTTGTTGCCTTTGGATCTTGCTGTTCAGTAAAAGTTGAGGCCCAAAGAATATCCACAGATCAGAGTAACTTAGTCCACAAACACAGAGGGTGCTAGTTAGAGCATGTCCAGGGTAAGGTTTTAAGTGCCATTGTACTGGTAAATATGGCAGGGCAGCAAATGTCAGGATTTTAAACACACACAGGGCCTCCTCTTGAAGTCTTTTATGCAATACTCTAACACTAGGCAGGAGAGAGGAGACAGAATGGCTTAAACCTTTTCCAGTTGTGACAATGCTTCTGCTACTGTATACCCTGGTATCAATATACCTGCACCAAGTTCCAGGAGTGAACTTGAATGAGACCTGCTTAGCAAATACAATAGCATTTCCACAGGGAAGAACAGAGTTCTTTGCCTGAAAAATTGTCTAGTTCTATATTTCAGTAAGTTTAAAAACACTCTGGATTTGTTAAATAATTGGTAGGCAATTTCTTCTCTTGAAAGAGCAGCAGTAGGAGTTATTGTTGAACTCTTTATGCACATAGATTAGGAGAAGAGTATATGCACTAAAACAAAAGTGAACATATGCTACATTTTTACTAAAAATGCTTTTCAGACAAGTTTATGCAAACAGTATATGGCTGATAGTCAAACAGCAAGGATGAGCCTATACATTTGATTGATCTGAGGCTCAATTTTAAGAGGGTTATTATTATTTTTTTTTTAAATACATCAGTTAGGACGGAATTAATGTTACTGGCTCAGTAATCTAAACATTCATTTCAGAGAGCACAAGACAGTCTAAAACTTCCAGCTAGCAGCAGGAGGATAAACTAGTCTGGGAGAGGAGACTGACAAACATTGTTTCATCAAACTGCAATATATCTAGCGAGATAAGAAAATCCTGTATACAACTCTCAGGACACTGGCATGGCAATTGGCAAAAATGAGATGCTTTAAGGATATCATACCATAATCATTCAAAAAAAATTCTTCACAGTGAGTGTGTTCCATAACATTCTTATTATACATTGCAATATCTGATAGTCTAGTCACATATATTTCAATTTTAGCAGGCTGAGCTTTGGACCTTAATGCGGTTCCCTGGTTTAGTCTCTTCCTCTGCAATTTACACGGTTGGGGTTAATTTTGCTCAATTTCTAACTAGTGAAAAGTTTGTGTAGTAATTCTTATAGGCTACATGCGTTAAAATTAGGATGGGTAGCCCCTATTCTTCATATCATCAAACTAAATGAGTGACTTTACAATATTTATAAAATCTCACAAGATAAAACAGCTCTGTAGAAACTACAGCTCTTTAATTTAGTATCCTATTTCTTTGGTCCTTTGTATCAATGTTCTCAATCAGATTTGTGCCATGTAGCAATTCATATTTAAATATAACTAGCATATACTTAATATACCACCAGAGAAGCAGCTGTCCCACTTCTAAAATCTCATCTGTACAAACCTAGACGAGCATTTCTAGCTAATTTTCCAAGTTGATTAGGGAAAAAGACCTCCAAATCAATTCCTCTCCAGGAAATTGATGGGTACAATAGCTTCCCCCTTTAAGGGCTTCACTTACATTAGAATCACTGCAAACAAGGACATAGGATCTTAACTTGCACCTTGACTTCAGCCCTTCCAAGTTTAAACTGCTTGAACAGCAGCTCCCTCCCTTTTAAAAATTAAACTAACATAAGCTGAGGCAAGTCACATCAGAAAGAAGGTTGAGGTTAAACTGGCTTTAGCTAACATGTAGTGCTGGGCTATACAAAAAATGTTGCTTGTTTGTAAATCATTGTGGGGAAGTCTCAATTGTCAGTTCAGGCTGAGGTGTCTAATGAAATTAGCAAATACTGTAGGAATTAAATTGCTACATTTACTACTTCATTCCTAAATACAAATTAATAGCTCAGCACAAATCATAGCCCACATACAACACATTAATAACTGTACTCAAGTTTGTCATTTAAAGAAAAATCAAGTTCAGGTCATTATTGGTTTAGTTGAACATATGCTTCCAGCTCTTGTTAAAACTAAGCAGCGAACAGATCTATGAATAAGATACACAAATGCAGGAAGCTTAAATTATTTACTTCAGTTCATATCAATTTTAAGAATGACAGATGGCATTGCTACAGCTACGGTCCTTTGAACCTGTGTGAGCAATTGTCTCCTGAGTCAACCTGGATTATGCAATTCAGCACTCGACTACAACATACTCACTCAGAAAGCCAAGTTCTTACCCTAGCTTTGGACAGTCCCTCTGGTAAAGCAGACTTCTACAAGGTCAAAATATTACATTTTGTGAAGAAAAAAATCCCTAAATATTGCAAGTGACCTTCACGTTCCATTAATAAGCTACAGGCTTCACTTTACGTCCTACAGTACTATGTTCTTTTATATGCCTTGTGTGTAACTCTGGCTGTTAACTTCAAACCCACCACTGACCATATGAAATTGAGACTTTTGTTGAAGTTCAAGGTACCTTTGCTATTTAACATCTTCTGCAAGCTACTTAAAATACTGTTTGTAGTCTTGTGAAAGAAGCTTTAATTTTCCTGGTCTAATTCTCAAAGCCAAACCATATATGCCACTGAAACTATTTGCTGTCACTCGCACGCAGTAACAGCAGCCTGAGCTGCAGAAATGAAAGCCACACATTTGTTCCCTGCAACTCTCCTGGCCAACAGTCAATATCCTTGATGGACTGACATCTTTGTTAAGGGACGCTGTCACATGTAGCAAGCCCCAGCCTAACTTTTTGTGTAGTGCCATTCCCTCCATTCATGTGCACACATGGAATGGAGTAAGCAGGGAGGCTTGTGAAATATACAAGGATCCTGTTCTTAGAGCAAGTTTCTTGTATATGTTCCAAATCATGCTTGCGAACAGCAGCAGCACAATAAACCCAAATTGGGATTCTCTTTAGTGTTGCAATGCGCATGTGGGAGCACTAGATTTCTCCTTCTTTCCCCCCCAAAAAACAAGGAGATGATATTGTTTGCAAATATTACATGCTGGGCCTTTGAACGTTCCTTCTATTTTGGTAAACTATCCAATATTGGGTCAGATGCTGCTCTCACTTACATGTTAGAATGAGCTGTGACAACGCCATAGTTATGTTGTCTAACAGCAGGATTGTCAGTTGCTAGGCATTTGGCATAGACCAGATCCTTTCTGAGGCTAATTTTAGGCTCGCTAACCAACTTATATAAAAGGATTTAAGGAGAGATTCTGATTAGTCACTGGATTTCCCTTTATGTAAACAGGGCAGAATTTGACCTAATCTCTTCTAAACCATCATGTCTGAATCTCTGTAGACTCATTCATGGCCTAATACAGCTCTAATTTCAGTGTCCGACATTGGCACGTACCTTCACTAGCGGAGGCACTGCAGATACTTTAGTCAATTGCATTATCTCAGTAAGGTTCATTTATACCTAAATTATCTCATTAAATTGCCCCTCAGACTGCTTCCTTTAAAAGATTACCAAGTCTCCAGTGAACACCTTTCAACAAAACAAAGCTATTGACATGACATATGGAATCAATTTGACAATCACTAATGTAACAATTATGGTGATTTTATACACAAACGATGATTTGATCTAGGGGACTTTAAAATCAAGGTATTTTGGTACCCAAAAAGTCTCTCCATTTACTTCCCCATACCCCTAAGATTCAGATGCGCTTTTACTCTACAGTTACAGATTTGGCCAGATTTCTTGGAAAATCAACCTGTAAAAAGAAAAAGAAAAATGGAATTTTTGTAAGCAAGACCACACATACCACTATTTTACACTTCATGAAAGGCCAGTTCAGGTAAGACAATATTAAAGTTACTAGCATCTGTTAAAAGGCTTTTGTCCAAACAAGCAAATAACGTGTCATGAAAAAAAATTTCATATTAGTTGCAGTTTTCAAAACTGCACTTGCAAGGCCTCTCCTGCACCTATGTAGCACAGGCTCAAACTATTAGTGTTTTGTAAAATATTTACTTCAGAGAGGTTTAATCTGAGGCATAAAGGGTAGGAGTTGGAGACACTGTATCCGTGATCCTTTTAAAGAAGGGAGAACACAGAAGTTACTGCAGGGAACTATTCAGTCTCCCTTAGTTTAAAATAATTTTACAATTTTAGCATGAAAAGGTAATCAGTGTAACCATATTACCAGTAAAAACAAACCCCTGTACTGAATGTTGGACTTGCATAGTACATTTAGTTAAGTATGTCATGTAAGTTCATTGTTAACTCTTACAAGTCTGAGAACTTGTGGCAGTTTCAAAGAAAAGTGCTATAAAACGTGACTTTGAGAAACTATTTTTCAAACATTCTTTACTAGGGTTTGCAAGTAGGAAATAGTAGTTCAGCCAAGAGAATTGTTGTAAATAAATCAAAATACAGGAAACTTCTCTGATCTAGCTCAAGTGGCAATTAAGCTTAATTTTCTGCACCCAGGGGGCTTGTCTACACAAGACTTTGTTTGTGGCAAGCCAGGATGTAAATGGACAGTGCTCTAGCCTGCCACACATTAAGGAGTCAGGTGAACGCTGTTATAATGCGCTATTAGATTAAAGGTGCTAGTAAATTCAAAGAACTGTATAGGGTTCTGTTCAGTATAATAGATCTACTATAAGTCCTTTAGAGAGTATATAGACGATAAAGGATTTAAAGGTAGTATAGTACTTACATCATATCCTCTGAGCACTGCAAGATGGAAAGCCAGAAGCTGTAAAGGGATGACACTCAAGATTCCTTGCAGACAGTCCACAGAATGAGGAACTTTGATTGTCCTCTTATTATTATTAATTGTCTCTGTGTCTTCCTTATCACAAATCACTACCGGTCGCCCCTGGAAGAAAGAGAAGTGTCAACAAGTAACAGGCAGAGTTAGATACACAATACTCCAGAAAGGTTGTCTGATAGGGCCCTTACTTGCTTGTGTTGAAATCCCTGGCAAAACTCCCACTGATCTCAAGAAGGGCAGGAACCTTTCACTTAAAAATAATCCAGAACAAGGCAAGAGAGAATAGCAATAGTATTTTACATTTGCCATGTTGCTTTTTTGAAAAGACTTTGAGCCTAACCTGCATTTTCCTTCATTACTTAGATAGAACTTCCACATAGAGAGAACCATTTCATTTTTAAAAATTACAGCGGTCTTCTTCACAAAAAATGATGCATTATCTTGTTTTGGACTTTCAAGATAAACCTCTTTAAACCAATAAGCCATACGCTAGACTATTACCTTTTAAGTGTCAGTTTCGACAAGATACCTAAAAGCCCCATCAGACTATTTACTTCAGAGTGCAATTTTTAGGCATGGGCTCTAACTGGCCCAAGACTACTGAGTAGTCATTCGATGGTAATAAAGTTGTTACTGCTGGACTTGAACTGGCATTCTAAAATCCCACAAAGGAACCGTAAAACTGCTTACAGTAGATTTAGCAATGAAGGGAACAATTTAAACTTCTAGACTTGGGATGATGCCATTCACGTCCATCTCCAATTACTCACCTGCCGCGCTATAACCTGCTGGAGAGCATTCTGGCACTTAGCATACGTATGGTCCCTTGTGATGATCATGATAACAGGCATCAACTTGTCTACCAGGGCGAGGGGACCATGCTTCAGCTCACCAGCCATTATGCCTTCCGAGTGCATGTATGTGATTTCTTTTATTTTCTAGAGAGGAAGAAGGATATCCCTGTTAATCAAGCTACACTTTGGCCCTTGTTCAGTACACTGAGCAAGTATAGGGAGGTGTTGATGCATCATCATAGGAAGAAACTAGCTCTAAAGCTACCTCCACATTCCAGGGGAAGGGTGATTTAACTAAATTGTTTATTGGTGAATTCTGGGCCAGTCTGGTGTTTGCATAAGTCAGCTAAAGCAGGCTGGAAACCTGCATCTGGGTCAAGTGGCTCAGAAGAGAGGCCATCAGCCCTCCTGGGTTCTATCCCCACAGCTGCCCTTGCCCCAAGTCTCTCTTTAAACCCCATCTGTAAAACGGATAATACCGACCTTCCTTCCCAGGAGCACTATGGCTTAATGTTTGTATTAGGGCTTGAAAAGGTCATACTCTGTGTAAGTGTGAGAAGAGGAAATATTAAGTGTCAATAGTAGCAGCACATAACTCCTGCTGAAGACAGGGCCAGATCTTCACTGGGCACTGTAGGGTGTGCTGGTCAGTTTTGAAAATCTGGCCCCGATTACATGGGTACTGAGCACTCTTGAAAGACAATCCCTCAGTCATTAAAGGAACTCACCCAATGGCATAGCTTTAGTGCAGTAACACAGTGATTGGAAAAGTAAAAGTCCATCCAGCATTAATGGAGGGCAATGAGGTTTAATAATGTCAAGAGGGTACCCATGTTTAAAGCTCATACAATCCTCAGATCCAAGTTAAGTGCCAGTGGGTGTGCATTTATCATCCAGATCTACCCAAGGCAGTTGAGAGGGGTTTTAAAGGAAGAGAAACTCCTTACCAAAGCTCCCTCAAGACATGTAGCGTAGTGATAGCCACGTCCCATAATCAAGACCGACTTCTGATGGTAAAGCTCTGTTGCCAGTTTCTGGATCTCATCATCCATGCTCAGCACTTCTTTAATCAAGTCTATTAGTTAGGAAGAGGCAAAGGGTTAATCCAAAATACAAACTAAAGAGACAGAGACACACATTTACTCAGTACCAGGAGCAAACAAACTTGTTTCCCCACTGTAAAGTTGCAGTTAATATTAGAGGAAGGCATTTAGTGAGCCTGATTTTTTTTTTCCCCCCGGCACCAAAGCCCCTTTACACTGCTCTGCCGATGGACCTGATTCTCATTCAGAAGAATACAAAGTTCACACTGAAATGTGGATATACCAGCTATCTTCATCTTGCCCTGATGCCCTATTTTCCAGTGGAACTTAATCTCTTGGTAGAGGGCTGGCACAAGATCTATGCAGCATTTAATTTCACTCCGCAAGAACAGTGTAAATGCAATATTAAGAAAGATGCTTCATACCTGGTAGGACCTTGAGACCATGCATGATTTCTTTGCGTCTTTCTTGCATAGAAATCCTATCATCACACATCATGAGGGCAAACATCACCAGAGAAACAAACTGGCTAGTGTAGGCCTAAAGAGGAGAGACAAATATCTTATGCTTCTAAACATGATGGCATTACTTGATTGACTATGATTGTGAGGATTAGACAGCCAGTCTATACAGAGTCTGACACATATAGAACCTCATATGCCCAAATATCACAAATTTAATACTTTGACATCTGTATTTCTAGGACCATGCATTTATACAAGCTATTTAAGAGCACCCTGCATTCGTCAAAAGAATGATGTCTGGGGGTTTAAGGGAATTAGGTGCCTGTTTAAGCACTGAATTTCAGTGGCACCTTTGAAAATCCCAACCAGCGTAAATGGTAAGGTCCATTTACACAGTCAGTGTCATAAAAGGAACGTAACATGAGTGAAAATCAAGTCCAAGGCTTTGGGATCATTTTTAATAGCTAAGATTTTAAAAGTATCGTAAAGATGCCGTATTGCAAACAATGGCTTTGTGAAATTAATGTAGCCTGGGCAACAGCTGGAGACCACCACAATTAAGACAGCACTGCTGTAGGGCTGTAATGCCATCAGCGGCTAAAGGGAGAAAACACCAGTTTTGTGGCTTAATGTGCCCATTAAAAACTATACATTTAACTGGTTCAGGAGTTAACTTTTTCTTTTTAAAGGTCCCCTTAAAATCAAAGTCTAGTTTGAAACTGCTTGTTCTGTTTTTATCATGAAAGTCACTTCAAGCTATAAAAATGAACCTTTTATCCTTATTAAGTAAGGAAACAAGCAACTGAAATGTGCAAGACATCTCTTCAAATTGTGCAACAATTTCATTCCTAACTGCCTTAGCTAACACACACACACACACATTTAGTGTTCAAGAACAGTGCAAAGTAAATAGTTTGCTATTATCTCATGGCATGTTAAGTGGAAGATTTGATATCACATAATGAGAGAATTTACTTTTTATTGCACTTATTGAATAAAGGCTGATACCATTAAAGTCAATGGCAAAAATCCCATTGAGTTCAGCTGGACCAGGATGAAAGTTGGAGGTGTAACTAGTACTATCATGCCCTCCATCTCTAGGGTAATAAATTCTGATACAGCCATTAAAAGAAGAAAAGATTAACAAAAAGGTTAAAATTACAACAGCTAAACATCAGCTTTTTTTCCTAGAAAATTTTTTGGATTATTGACCTGAGAGTTTAATCAAGATATTTCAATCCAAAGAGTTTGACTAACAAACATTTCCCCTTGTCTGGCCTTTTTAGATAGTAGCGAACAATCTCACCTTGCAATTTTTAACTGACTTCTTATAAAACAAGAATTAAAGAGGAGGACTGCTCAACTCAAATTGTCATAAGGTAAATATTTAACTGCACAGAATGAGCCAGGGAACTGCAGATTGAGCTTTTGCACCTTTCTTAGGCTGTATAATAAAGTAAAACCCAACATCTTACAAACACATGATAACTTTCATTTCTGGCTGCAAAGCAAACCAGGAATTAAAATTAACAAGTGAACTCATCGGTTGTAGCTAAATTTTCAAATGAAAGTAATTATCCTTAAACAAGCTTCTGCTTCAATAGTGTAAAACATAGCTCTTTCAAGGCTTAATCTGTAAAGTGCTTTGAAATCCTTGAAAGAAAGGTGCAATATAACTGCAAAAAAAAAACCAGTGGGTTTGCCTGTGTTGACATTTTTTGCTATTCAGGCATTCTACTACTAGCAGAATCAAGAAATGTATTTAACTATCTAAAGTTTGTACAAAGAAAAAAGTTTTGTAACTATGCATCCATCATCATTTATGGAAAACAAGTTTATCAACTAATTAGTCATGCAGCAAAGTTTTATAACTTCGGCAGCAAAAGTTTTTTAAATCTAAGACCCTAGCACCGTTGTACTTGGCAGTATACAGTTGAAGGTTAAAGTTGCTCTTTTGTATTAACTGGTACAGTTAACAGTGCTTGGATTTTTTCTGTCACCAGCAAAGGCTGCCTTTTGGATTCTTATGTTCTCAAATTGGATTTTCTGAGCAATGTCTTCTACAGCTGATCATTAGTTATCAATCTATGTTGAAACTGCAGCACATACAGGTAAGTCTCTGCATCACTAGAGAGAAAATACGTTTTCAGTGACCTACAAACAGTACAGTGTTGGCAATGCAAAAAAAGTCTATGGACAAATAGCTCACACGAGTTTTTGCAAGAGAGTCATGAATTTTCCATGATCAAATTCCCCAGTGAACTGTTAAACTCAACTGTGGTTTTTGGCTGAATTTATGCAGCAGATTGAAATCTGCTTTGATTTAGTTAAGTTTAAGAGAGATGATGTCAAAGTGCAGAAGCACTTTATCAAGCAAATATTTTATACTGTACCTTGGTCAACTATATCAGCCAGGGCAACTAAACCCCATAGTTAGACAGCCTTTTTTTTAATTTTTTTTTTTTAAAGTGCATAGCTATTTACTAAAATTACTACCTTTTAGTATGCCGTTAAGTGAAGCTATTTCCTTTCATCGGAATAATTCAGACATTTAATCCCCTCTTTTGTGACCTGCACCACAGCCGGAGCACCCGGGGCAAACTATGAGAGAAATGTTGGAAAATTGCCCTAACAAAAACCAGAAAAACTTTCAAAACATTTTCTGCCAACCAGCTCTGGAAACTAACCTGAGATAGCAGTTTGTGGGGTAAATAAGCCTGCTCCTCCTTGTCCACCAGTTAGAGGAAGCCTCCTTCATTTTCTCATACATGTTTCTCTTATTCAGCCCCGGTGAGAGATTGGGGCAGATATTGTATGAACATGAAGGTGATGTACAAGCTATAACTATGCCACTACAACAACCACAGAGAAGAGGAAGAGTAGAGATGTAAATTGTCTACCAAGGGCTAAGACCACTGCCTTCAGTGTGAATTATGCAGGCACATTGTCTGCACAATTCTATTCTGCAGCGACCTCCTCTTTCCTTGTAATATCACACAGCATTTGGGTAAATGAGAAGGGGCTGAAAACATGGAGTTTAAGGGGGGTCCTCAAATTTGGAACTTGTTAGTCCACCACAGCCCCAGCCTGATAAATTACACCATGCTGTAAAGTTTGATTTACATCTCTTGCTTCATGGAAGAGTCCCTGAAGAGGCAGCTGGAAAGTCTTAACTGCAGGAGGGATTGGAGGAACTACTAAGTGGATCACAGTAAGATTTTAATGTTAACAGGACTGATTCTCCTTTCACTTCTACAGGTGTAACTCCATCAACTTGAATGATTACTCCAGATTTATAGCAGAATCTGGATTGTGAATTGTACATGTGCCAAGAGCCACTAAATTAGCACATTTTAAACAAGTTTAAATAAAAATAGGGTTCCACTAACTTTTTCTATAAAAAATAAACAGCTGGTCTCTTTAAATATGAACAGACTTGGAAGGAAAAGTGAGATGGTGGTTAGCCACCCAAGTAGTAACAAGGTGTCCCACAATTCTCTCTCTTTCCTTCTGTTAAAACTCCCTGATTCCCTTAAAAATGTATCCCAGCAGTCTGCAACCCTGCTACTCAGTGACAGACTCCTCCATCTTAAATGCACAATGTAAAATCTTTGTCCGTGTATATAATCAGATTTACTGTTGTGTACTGAGCAATTTTAGCTATTTTATTTGTAATTCCTTTGACTCATGTACTAAGATTGAAACAGTTTAAAATAAAATGCCTTATTCTTTAAATAGTTTTTTCTTATCTACACATCCTTGGATCAAAGAATGAATTTGCTTTGTTCCCTGACTTAAAATATTAAGACTATTCCATCATAACATTCTGTGGCTCAATGGAAGTCTGGAGTAGTTTTAGTCTTAATCAATTTGTACCAACACAACTGGGAGGGTTGTTGTTGTTGTTTTTTTGAATGTGCAGAAGCTGGCTAATACATAAACTGCTAAAAATCTCACACTGTGAAGTACCATGCAGTCTAAGTATGGTTAAAGAGCTTCAGTTCGAATAAAAAGCACAGTCAACTATACTTTAAATGAATGCGAGAACTATCTATTTGGTATTCACCTTTGTGCTGGCCACACCAATCTCTGGTCCTGCATTGATATGGACACCGCAGTCGGTCTCCCTGGATATGGAACTGCCCACGGTATTAGTTATTCCTACAGTGAGGGCTCCCCTTTCCTTACAGTATCGAAGACCCATCAAAGTATCTGCTGTCTCGCCTGCAAAGATTAATTTACATGGTCACAATTTAAGTTCAGTTATAGGCAAGATCATTGCAAGCCTTATTACTACTCTGCACTGGAGGACACAAAGTCAAATAGGTCAGCGGAAGTTTCAGGATGATACTGTAGTTTGCAATTACCCAATGCTTTGAGTGCCATTAGTTTTTAGTGTAATGGAAAGTGTTCAGCAGGAATGGTAAATGTCTTGCAAATTATAATGAAAATAGATCTCTTCTTTTGCCTTGGTTATTAGTAATTCACCATGAGCAAAGAACACTATACTTTAAAATATATATATATATATATAGCTGCAAGTTAATTTGGCCCAAGTATACTACCTATGCAATATCTTAAATCATGTTAACATTTAGATGCAAAGGATAAATGTCCTACAATTTATAATACCTGCTATGCACCAATTCAAAATAATAGACTGCCAAAAACTCTAAAGGCAAGATGGGGAGGAGGGGCAGAGTTGGGCCCATAAGACAGCCCTTATTCCTAGTCATATTTGAATACTTATAACCCCCAATATTCTTTATTACAAAGTTCTGCTGCAAGCTGTCAAAACTACATTTTTGGTGGTTTCCTCCAGAAATTTCCTCTCCCCTAAAAAACATGGTTTTGTATCTACCACCTGTAGAAAACTATGGGGCTGGTCTAAGTGTAGGGGTATTTTGGTCACACAATCTGGCCCGGGTCTGGCTTAAATGCCATGCAATTTTAACCTTTTAAAAACAATCTCTCAAAGGCCTAGGGGTGCACTATATGAGATGGGGCTGGCTCAGTCAATTGTTTACATCAGAGGGGAAGAAGAGAGTCAGGGTTTCTTTGGAGACAAAGTGTGACAATTCTGCAGCTATTTACAGCCTCTGAACAACTTGATTCAAATAAGCAGAAAATTGTATTGATGATCCACTTCTATTGCATGCAGAGCTACGCCCCAAAGCCAATATTAGAAAGAAAAATCCCTTAATTTTGCCATGTCTTACTGGAATGCATTAATAAATAATACCCCAAGGGGCATTCCCTCTAACTGTATGTGCACAGTATAAGCTGCATCAAGAGGTAATAAAAATAAGGTTAAATCAGTAGATTCTACTTTTACTATGATGTAGCAATATTCAGAAATCCTTGACTGCATGCTATAATGCTTAGATCACCACCAGACTGAAGAATTTTTAAAAGGCTAAAGCAACAATGCAGGGAGGGGTATTTGTGACCTCACCATTTACTTTGGTTTTCTAGCATCTGGAGATATTCAGCAGTGTTCTGCTCTCATGAGACAGCAAGAATAATGCAGATATCAGAGAAATCCTGTTTATTGGTTATATCCAAATTTTAAGGGGACGCGTGTGCCTGTGGTACACTCGCAAACAGGAACCATGTTAGAAACAGATGCCATTGTTCCTAGAGAAAAACAGCAGCTACATGTGTACTCAAAACATGAGTGAAAGTTGGAATAGTCAAACTGGCTGAAAGATTAAATTATCAGCACATACACCAAGGAAACACACTGCTGAAACAAGTTAGTTTTTCAGTAGAGTTTTCTGGTAGTAAAGATTAAGAATTTATTAATACTTTAAATTGGTCACTGGTGGCTTTTGTATTTTGATAACACAATTTAATTTCACTGCATTTTTTTCCCCCTAGCATATAGTGACAGGAAAGAGAAGGAAAAAAGCTATTTCCTTCCAAATATGCCTTTTCATATTAAAGTTCAAGATAACAGGACACCACAAAAGGGAATAATCACCTTGCTTTGTTGCAAATGTCCTATAATATTAAAAATTTATCCATCTGGTTTCAGTGTAATGTAGCCCATTAAGGATACCATTTATTCTTTAGCCTAAGTGTGTGTTTTAGCTTATGCTCCATTCCAATGTGTGATTTGTTATTTTAGATATTCTTGTGTAATGATTTCTGTGTTAAATTACATATTTCAAAAGCCACTGGATGAGGCCCCTATAGTTGTTTAAAGGAACAATAAGAAAACATTTAAAAAGGGAAAATGTATAAGTGTTTAACCTGATATTCCACATCATAAGTTCTATTTTATTAGGCTGGGGAAAAGTTCTCTACCGAAAGGGTACAACAATTTTTGCCACAGGACTAGACAAAACACACTAGTACTTGTATCCTGCACTGGTATGAAGATGGATGAGATAAGCCTTTCCCTCTCTATGGGCCAATTTCTACATTGGTGTATACCCCAGGCAATCCTACTCTCAGACAGCAGAATTTGGTCCTATGGATTTCTCCTTAGTAGTACAGAAGTGACCCTACCTGACTGGCTGATAAAAAAGCAGACGTCATCTCTGAAGACTGGAGTGTTTCTGTCCAAAAAGTCACTGGCTAGTTCAACCATAACAGGCAATTCAGTCAATTCTTCTAGCACTTGACGAGTCTGGTAAAATAGAGATGTCAGGAAGTTACAATGTGTTTAAAACACATTTTAACAAAAGAAGCCTTCAAAATTGCCAACCACTGGAAAATATTACAGTCAAAATACCATTATGCAGGTTAATGAAAATATAACCCAAGACTAGTCACTAGACATAGATTCTAAATCACACTAGATCAGTAATAAGAAAGGTTACTTATGACCTTGGCACTGCAAAAAGATCTATGGGGCAGATCCACAAACTGAAGTAGAGTACTATTGACAAACACCACACAGCTGCTTATATCAAAAATTGTTTACAAAGTAAAGTTATTTTTCAAAATCTGTTTCACTGCAACCTGTCCGAAGAGGACGTCTAGACTCCAACCTGGGCGTTCATTAGGAAATAACATTCCTGAAGCACCCCAAAAGCACTAATCAGTAATGGGGGCAAAACTGAAAACCTATTTCAGCCCTTGATGGTCTTCTATAATTATTTGTATTACAAGAGGGCCTTGGGGCTTTAGCCATAGACCAGGACTCCACTGTACTGTACAAATCCAGAAGCCACAAATGGCCCCTCAGCATAGGGACCCTTACTCTCAATCATGAAACTAGCCAGATGAGTGTCCGTTTCATTTTCAGGTTCTCAAGAACGAATTTAATGCAGCTTGGTTTAAGTGTGATTTTTTTTTAAATGTACAATCTTCCTTAAAAAAATTAAATTCCTTAGCAAATGTATGGATTATCTTGAATCCCAGGCATATGGGCTCTCATGCTGCGACCCAACAATGTTTGAATTAGAGCCGTACCTTCGTGCCCCGCGATTATATCGTATCTCAGAGGAGCAGGGTTACACATGGTTTGAACTCGGCCCTGAATCTGCAAGTGTTTATGAAATGCTGTGGCATAAAGTAGAACCACTGCATTGTGAATGGCTCTTTGATGTTCCATCAAAGCCTGCATAGATTTCAAGGCCTGACGGAACCATTATGATCATCTAGTCTGACCTCCTGTACAACACAAGCCATAGAACTTCCCCTAGAACATATATAAATAGCAAAGGAGCAAGTCAGATGTGCCCCTCTGAGAGCTTTTAACTTTCTGAAGCCTTCTCACTATTACATTGTCCCTTTCCTTGCCAATTTTACCATATGATGAGAAGTTTTGTTTTCAGAAGTTTGCTATAGGAATAAAGAAAACTACAGGTAAACTTTTCATAAGCACTTAAGTGCAATTTTCAAAAGTGACTTAGGCACTCAAAGTCAAGGGGACTTGGGCTCCTTAAACACCATTGAAAATCTGGCCCGAGTGTATATTTCTACAGTACAACTGACTGGTCATTAACCTGCTCAATATTCATAATAGCAGCAGCTAATTCAGCCAAGGTTTGCAAGGAAACAGTGACAACCACTTACCGCAACTCCGGCATGGTAGCTTGTCCCACAAGCAATCAGGATTAAACGCCGACACCGCTGAATCTCCTTGATGTGATCCTTCAGCCCGCCCAGATTCACTGTAACGGATGTGGATGAAAAAGTCACGATGGCCAAGTCGCTCAAGGACACACATAACCCATTGATCTCCGGGGCCCCTCTGATGGTTGTATATCATCTTAGGTTAAAAGAGCTGAAGCGTCTCAGTCTGTTTCTTAGCAGAGAAGGCGCCCACATAGTAGAAGCCATCATATATGGCAAGTTTGTCAGCAGAGAGAATGAACTCTCCTGACACAGCTATGGAAGGTCCCTTCTACGTAATGGCACTTCTTCTTACATAGATATAGAACTTCCTTCTCTTAGGCCACACATCTACTCTGTATCACCCCACCCCAAATTTGGCAGGCGCTAGATTTAAAACTGTAAAAGGATTAATTTAAATTACCAGTGTAGTCATCAAAGTTGACTCTTCCTCTCATTGTGTTAACAACAGATTCTGGTTGCTCAAAAATTTCCTTCTGCATAAATGAACTGAAGTTACCTTAAAAAAACAAAAAAACACACACACACACACACAATGGAAACTTTGTTATACTATTAATGCAATGAACAGGTGAACACATGGGGGCGAACATGCTGATTGTCAGAATGGTCAGGAGTGATTTTTCTCACTCCTGTACATGATCGTGTCACAGGAAGGTGCATGATGCTGTTATTTCACCTTTCACCAAAGCATCAGGAATTGGTCACTGCTGGAGATCAGACACCAGACTTGATGGACTCATGGTCTAATCCAAAAGGGCAAGTTCTAGTTTCTCTTGGGGACCAATCTGGGAAACAAGGGATGCTTCTGAATGGGAAAGAGAATCGTCAGCCCCACAGTTTTGGTTATTAAACCACTGGTTCCCGATGGCAGGGAATGGCCCTATATTTAAATGGAGGAAATGGTGAAGAACTTTTACCCTTCATGATCTGCTGAAGTTCCATCTGCAGGGTCTGGACTGCACGCCCAGGGTGGTCGCCCGCTGTGCGTTTGATCCGGTGGATAGAAAGACGACCGTCCACCACAGCTGCTACGTCATCATCTTCAAGGAAAATCACTCTGTTGGTGTGCTCAATGACAGCACTAGAAAGAGAATAGACCAGTTGCCATAGGACACTACTTCACAAAGGAGATGAGGGCTAGAGCTGAGTCCTTAATCGAACGTGAAATTTATTTAAAGAAGTTGCACAGTTCACTTTTTAGTGTGTCATTATTTGATTAATTTAAGGCCCCACTTTTAGAAATCTCTATGAATTCCTAAGGCAAAGTGTATTATGCAACAGCGTAGTCTAATTGTTGCAAGCCGCAGACTGGGAGCCAGCATTACTGGATTCTATTCCCACCTCCGCTGTTGACTTGGGCCATTTCTACACTAGAAAAATAGGTTTGAAAATACAAGCTTTTAATTGATGTGATTTTAAACACGACTTTGGACAGGGCAAACCATATTTAAATACATCAGCTGGTTATAGTTAACCCTGTTTACCTAGCATAGAAATGGCCTTGGGTAAGTCACTTAATCTCTGTGTAAAAGGGGGAAAAGACACACGGGTATCCTAAGGCTGTATCCTTAAAGCTCTTCAAAACTCTCAGATGAAAGGAGCTGCAGAAGTCAATTATGGTCACACTTACATGTGTTTCTGGAACAAACACTGTTACTTTACTAACATGCTAAAGACCGACGGTTTCACCAAGGATTCAACAAGGTTAGTTTTTTACCATTAACTTTTACCCTCCAGTAGGGTTAACATAAAAGACTTTTTAGGGGATACAGGGAATTAGGCATGCACAGAGTCCTTAGAAGAACTGCACAATTCTCCTCATAATTTCTGGGTCTGTCTTTTTAATTTAGGCCACTGTCTTCACAAGATTCCCATTACTCATCTCTGGAATCATATTAACTGATTAACTTGTACTAGGACAATGCCACAGTAAATAATGTTTTCACCCCTCAGCTCACAGAGAGCCGAGAAGCGATAAGTCTTCATTTCTTTAACAAAGTCTTATTTAAGCTGCCTTTCACCCCCTCCCCGGCATCAGTAAAGAGGGGCATGCAATTTATGAATGGCAAGTAAGTGACATCTAGTTGATGTTTGTAAGATACTATGAGAGTTGTTACGCACCCTTTGCTAAGTATTGATAAAGTAACAGTTGTAACCCAGGTTACCCATTAGGGCTCTAAATTTAAAGGGCATGTCAACAGTTGTCTTGGAATCCACTAAAGATGCTGAAGAATCTCACCTCGCGTCAGAAGCAAAGTAGTACTCCACAGCTTTCTCTTCAACAGGGAAAAGACAGGTGGTGCTGTCGATACGGGAGAGGCTGCAGCTTCCTTTCTTGTCTTTACCTTTAATGTTATACACTGTATTAGCAATCAGCGTCACATACACTTCCACAATAAAGAACACACGCTGCAATGTGTCAATCTTGATCACCGTTCCCAACTCACAGTACCAACATGAAGCATTATTTTGAACACTTCACATTTTGGTTGAGATCAAGGGGCTATAGTCAATTTAACACTGATGAAAATAGGCTTAGCAAAAGTGATCAGGATTTTTTTTCTGGGTAACATTATTTGTTCCCATTCTCGAGCCCTTTCTTAGTTTGCTTACACGGCACTGAAAGCTTTTTGGATTAAATCTACTTGACATTAAACATGCTATTGATATGTTCCATACTTGTAGTGTGTCTATAGAGAACTTCAATAAAAGAACTAAACTAGGAAGTCTCTGTACGATTCTATTCTGAAAAATGACTCAAAAATCATTTCACAAGGTTTCACATTTATTAGATACCCATATTTTTTCACTCACTCTGTCCTGCTTACAAGTTTAAACATTTTTCTTTTTTAACAACTGCTGTGCACACTCACCGTGGTGTTTGAGAGGCAAGCGGGACTCTCTCTACTTTACATCCCCATGTTTAATAAAAATTCTCCACACCAAAAGCAAACTCTCTTTCTCCTGGTCCATTTGCTATTAGCGTTTGTACAATGGCCACGGAGTACAAGAGCTCAGTACTGTTCGTGCGAGACCAGAAGTGGAGCAACTGACAAATGAGCTTCTCATAATTTTGGTCTAAGCTTGTAACATTGGCAGCCTGCAGTCTGGGCAGTCAGATTTAACAGCTCATAGGAATTATTTCTGTTGGTCCAAGGAGGCGTGACTAACAGCAATGAGCTGTAGGAGACATTTTTGGGATGTTGGTAGAAATTTTTCCAAAAGCCTAAAATTTCACTGAAAATTCCCTCTAGTATTTCAACATTTTTTAACCTGCTCTAGAATTTTTTTTTCTTAACTTCAAGAAATTGTTTACCAGTGAAGACTAAGACTGTAGTATAGTCTGAGAGAAGTGGCTAAGACTGGTTGCTTAACATTTGAGCTTGGACAAAACACTAAACATGCCAGAGAGAGCAACCTTGCATCGGCAGGGGGTGATAAAGAGAAGTCACAGAGGATAGATGGGTTATTCTACAAGTTTCTCTTTTCTATTCTGTCTAAAATTAAAGGATGACAAATTTTAAGTTGACATATACTACAAGGAATACACTCTACAGGCCTGATTATTTTACTTGTACTAAAATAGCATAAACTGGGTAACATTTTAATTACAGAACATGTACTTCATTGATTTAAATACCCTCCCCCCACAACAATAGCTAATATTCAGATCAATACAGCTGCAATTTAGTTAAGTTTTCCAAAAACTTTTTTCTAAAATCAAAAATATTGCTTTCATGTTAATACTGAGGGAACATAAGGAAGTTCCACTAAACCAACAGTTCAGAGCGCTTCAGATTTCTATGTTCCTTTCAGTTTGCAAATCAGAAAACAAAGAACACAACCACCAGAAAAGGCAGAGCAATGGTGCTAGTGGCCATTCTCCAAATAAACCGCCCACCCTTGATTGAAGCATGCAGATTTTCTTTCCCCAGGTAGGACATTTCACTGCATCATCTTTATTATGTCAGCATTGCTTTCCATTAGATTCAATCTTTTCATCATCAGCACTTAAGAAGTTCAGTTTCAGCAAACCAAAGCCAGCTGCATATCATCAGTGGATATATCACTGATAAGGATTGCCTGGCTGCCACTTTTTAGGCTCTAACAGCAACACAGCAGCAATCCCTCGCCTTCAGAACAATGACTGCTACTGCCTACTCAGGGCTTGCATCACAGACCAAAAAGAGGGGGAGATTTTGCAGATAATTGGGGGTGGCGGGGAGAATAAAACAAGCACTTCAAAATCCCTCGGAGGAAAAACTGCTGAGCATATTTTGATACCATATCAACCTCCACTGTAGCAATTTTAAGCATATGCTAGTTTTAAAATGCAAACATAGCACAGATTAGTATTAGCTTCTACTTAATAGGAGATATTCTCTATGCTTACTTGAGCAAGGCTACATTTGAAATTGCTTTAAGAGGCACTTGCAAAGACAGAGTGGCATATGTTAATGTCACTGTCTTTGACTAAAACCACCGTCCATTATAGATAATTCCTAGGGATAATATGAAACCCTATTGCCAGTTAAGAAAGGAAGAGCAGCGCATCATGCCCAGGCTGTCAGCAGAAGTTCTTACCACAGGTGTGAAATGTTTTTGAAAAGTGAGAAACCAACCAGTTTATTGCATTTTAACTAGACAGACTGGCATGCCACAGAATCTTTATCTATGCGTACAAAGATGGAAGGAAGCAGAAATCACCTACTCCTTACACTTCAAATAACTAGGAGCCCTACCGCACCTGGTCCACGATTGCCTCCGTAGCTTCAAAACCCTCCCATCTTATTGAGGTCACTCGCTATTCCAAGCATGTGCATCCCATTAGGACGTACCTACATAAAATTACATTCAGCCCTATGCAACGATGAAGTCTTAACACCTTGTGGAGTCAGCACACTGTACTTCTAGGTCCGTGCTACACCACAAATCTTAGGCTGCGCTTTCACCAGAATTCGGTTAGTTCTGGGTTATTCCCCCCTCCCCCTCTATTTTAACTTGAGGCTTTGGGTAAAATTGTCAAAGGTCAAAGACATTTTCAAAGAAACTAAGTCCCATTTAAAGTCAACGGACTTTGGTTTTTAAATGCCTATGTTACTTTTGAACGTGGGATGCAGGCAATTTTTACCCATTAACACTAACTTCCAGGGAAACCTGTTGAACATGTGGAACAACAAACTTTTGCACACCACCTCTCCTTTGGCTTGTATTAAATATAATTGTAACCACTGTCCACTCAAATAATCAGTTGTCCCCAGGTTACAAGGGGATGTAGTTAATAAAAGGTTACCTGGGTGAGCTATTGGCACAGGAAGAACTTCAATAGCATTGAGGTTCAAATTCTCCACTGGCACAAGCCCACACATTTCAACCACTGAAATGACTATTCTTGCAACCACATGCTATTGACAATGAAGTCCTACTGATTTACACCAGGTGAGTATCACGCCCCATCCTTTTCCTTTAATAGAGAACTCTCCTAATTTAGCTGAACATTTTGTCAGATCGTAAGTGAAAGGTTATTTTTAAAACAGAAATGGAGTACTTGAGAAAACAGATTAGATTGTTAATAAATAATGAATCATTGCAGCTAAAGGCACACCCCAAACTCAAAACACACAGATTTTTGTAAAAAAGAGTCCGGATACAAGGAGCAAAAGGGAATTAAACCCAAGCCGCAATTCGAACCTCACTGTATCCATGATGTGCTGTAGATCAGATGAACTACATTTTGCTCAAAACACAGTTCTGCTTCGGTGACAAGCTTTCCCAGCATGACAGTGGTTTCTAATTCCAATGGGGTTTAATTTCATTGTTTTTACTTTTTTTTTTTTTTTTTAAACTTATTCACTCTTTCATGCAGTGAATAATGCCGCATGGAACTCAAGAAAGAACCTATACCTAAAACATCAGTTAGCTAAGTTAACGCTCACAATGTACTATGTACATGTTCAGAATCACTAGAACACTGAAACTTGGGGAAAAGGTGGGGGGTTTTGTATTTATTTGTGGTGTTCTATAAAGAAGAAATCCTTTTCTTCTGGTTTGTTTCATTTTGCTACATGGAAAGCAATAACCACATACTAAAGAGGCAGTTCTAATTTCCCTTATTTTCAATTCTTTTTCTAAGAAAAAACCAGCAGAACTTGTAGTATTAAAGGGATGTCTCAAGTAGGCACCTTTCTCCGCTTCTATGGATATTCCACCAACAGAATGATCCATAGATTGCACAGCTGAAAGTGTAACAAGAAAGAAAAATAACTTCACACAATCAGTGGAAAATAATCATTTTAAATAATGTACCAATATAACTTAAAGAGAAAGTCACTTCTAATTTACCTGTTCTGTACAGTATTGGAATGTGGTCAGTGGAGAGCTTGTGTTCACTTCGAACTCCAATCAGCAGGGGGCTTCCTCGTCTGCAAACGAAACATGGAGCTGTAACTGATGATACACGGAGCTTCAACATAGAAACCTGAAACTCGAGGGACTGTTGTTCGACACCATGGGATCTAAACCAATTAACCTCATCCAGCTTGTTTTACTGAATCTCATTAACCAATTCATTGTGAAGAAAGCTGCAAGATATAGGACAAAATTCTGATCTCAGTTACACTAACCTTCCCCAAAGGAAAATACAAAGTTAGCGTTCACCCTTTCCAGGAACAGAGCTAGACAATGAGATATGAAGGCAAAGGCTAAAAGCAACAAAGACTTAAAACTGGGGCAGATTCCCGAATATGAGCACTGAAATCCTGCACTTGAATGCTCAAGCCAGTACTTTGAATGGTTATTACCCATTATATGCACCTAATGGCAGATACTAAAATTGAGGCTTTCAAAGCTTATTAGGGATTTAGCCACACTTGAGTTAAAATTAATGGGAATAGTGTGGCTAAATCTCTTGGTTGGCTTTTGAAAGTCTACGTGTGGGATTTAGAGGTCCTATTAAGGCACTCGCATGATACACTGGAAAAATCAAAGTAGCCCAATTTATTATAAATAAATAAATAAATAAATAAAGGGGGTGTCCCTCCAAGGCTTTAGGTGCCACTGCCATCCATTACAAAAACAAGTCCCCGACCCACAAATCTGACTTCTCTCTCCAAGGCCAACCTCCACAGCAGCCTTCACAACCCGATTTGCCTCGTGGCATGCCCCCAAAAGCCAAGAGACCTAGGTTATTTCAGACCAGTTGTATGTGAGTATAAGCGAGATTCTGACCACGAATCTGGTACTGAAGTATTTCTCCAAAAGAGGTCTTTTGAAGCATTTTGTGCTGAGATGGGGGAAAGAGGAGAAAAAAGCATGCAACACAGAAAATTCAGATTCTCACACAGTGCGTAAGAGCATCCTCTATGTTACTCTCCTCTAACTGATACACCAGCCATCATCAGCAAGAAGGGAGAGGGGTTAAAAATGTATTTGCTTTGATTGTGATTAAAAGGGGAATACTGTCTATTGAGAGATACAATAGCAATCTTTACCTGGTGCCAACTGCTTGACCATGGTAATGGACACTTTTAAACACAAGGGCAAAAGCACCTTCCTGGAAAGAAAGGCGAAATATACAAATTATTGTACCATTTCAAACTACACTTACAGCCACATTTTTCAAACACCAGCATGTAACCTGCACCCATAAGAACATTCTTGTTCAACAAAACAACTGCCTGTTGGCACATATTTCATGGTCACTGATTATTTCAGGTGCCTAGTTTTGAAACCATCCCCCTTAATTCGCTTGTTCTAAGCCAGTTATTTTTAAAAAACAGGACTCCCTGGTTAGGCTTAACTGCCTACCACTAGAAAAGCTCTTACACCAATTCAGATTTTGGTGAGCTGACGTACTACACCAAGGATTCAGCAAACAAATCTTTGCGCTGCTTGACCTGCGTCTGTTCGCAAAATTGTTTGCCACTTGGAACACATACCATGGAAAATCTGTGCATGGCCTTGGGCTGCTGCCATTTCCCTGGCATTCCATGGTTATTAACATTAATTGTTTCCAGAACAAAAAAGCACCAGGAGGAAGTAAACTAACTGTTTTTATGCACAGGACTGTGCATATTAATAAAAAAAATCTCAGGTAAACATACATGCTTTTCAAGAAAGTTTCCACAAGAGGTCAGCATTTCTTCCATTACTGGAGTTTTACAACCAACTAACCTTAGGTCCAGATTCAGCAAAGGAAACACAGGCTTTACTTTTAAGTAGGTCCCAATGACGCCAATGGGACTTAAGCACAAGCTTAAATCCTGTCCTAAATAGGAATGCTCTCCTAAGACAGGGCTTTAAATTGTGACTTAGTGACAAGTTTACAATGTAGATCTGGCCTATAAGCTTAGCAGGATTAAACATTTATATGAACAATATCCATAGTTACATTAGATAGGAATATAAATTCTTGCGCTTCACGACATAAACCAAACACGGATTGCCTGGAAGAAACATCTCTGTACAGGTTATTCTTTAATTGTCCATTATGGGATTTCTTGCACTACTCACTGAAGAATATGGAATACAGACAGCCTATTGGACTAGACCAGGGGTCTCAAACATGCGGCCCGCGGAGCTCTTCCCTGCGGCCCGCCAAGCTCCCCCCCCCCCCCCCGTTACTTCCTGTCGCTGCAAAACTCCCCACATCCCAGCCCTCCCCCCCGCCCCCGAGTTATTTTATGTGGCAGCTAAGCTCCCCGTGCGCTGCTCCCCAATGTTTGGGGCCGGGTCTCTCCCCCGGCCCCACCTGCCGCCCCCACACACCTCCCCCGAGTGTCCCCCAGCCTCACTTGCTGCCCCTTCACTGCCCCGGAGCCTGCAGCTCACACTCTGCTCTGCCAGCTTCTGGCATCACTTGCTGCCGCAGGCTCCTAGTGCCCCCCTCCACTAGGGTCAGGGCAGGCTGCCCTTCCCCTGCCCTAGTCCTGAGCCTCTCCAATGCCCCAAACCCCTCATCCCCAGCCCCACAGCCCTCACCCCTGCACCCCTTCCTATCCCAAAACTCCATCCCAGAGCCTGCACCCCCACCCCTGCCCCAGCCCAGAGCCTGCACCCAGCACCCAAAATCCATCCCAGAGCCTGCACCCCCACCCCCTGCCCCAGCCCAGAGCCTGCATCCAGCTCCCAAACTCCATCCCAGAGTCTGCACCCCAGACCCCCTCCCCCATCCAAACTCCCTCCCAGAGCCTTACGCAGGTGGCGGCAGAGTTTGGGGGGGCAGGTTTTTGGCACCACCAAAATTTCTACAAACCTGCCACCCCTGGAAGAGGCAGAGCAGGAGTGGAGTGGTGGTGCAGCCCAGTGCAGTGGGGGGGCTTTATTGAGTGTATATATATTATTAAAACCGCTTGGAGGAGGTGGTGGAGAAGAGACGGGGCAGGGGAAGGGCCTCATGGAAGGGGTGGAGTGGGGGCGGGGCCAGGGGCAGCGAGGTAGGGTGTCAGTGATGCAACCCTCGGGTCAATGCACTAGTCCTCGTGTGGCCCTCGCGGTCATTTGAGTTTGAGACCCCTGGACTAGACTGACCATTAGTCAGCTGAGTATTGCAATTCCAGTGTTCCAACTTTCAAATATTTTAGCATAGCTTTTATTTTCATGTGAGACACCACCAGAAGCATTGCCTCTGGGTCTAAAAAAAAAAAAAAAAAAGTTTGAATCAACCGATTTTTAAAATTAATTAATATATTACCAGTTGCTGGATAACCCTCTCCACCAAGGTGGTGAAGCTAATGTCGTCACTTTCGCGGTTGTCGTACATGTACTTGACAAGCTTGGCAATGGTTTCTGTGTCGGTCTCAGACTCAAAATCATACCCTTTGCTTTCCTGAAAGCAAACCAAAAAACCCCAGGTTGTTATTACTGTTCATTATTTGTAATGTCTAGAAGCACTAGTCATGGACCAGAACCCCATTGTGTTGGGCACTGCACAAACTCAGAAGAGAGAGATGGTCCCTGCCCCCAAAGAGCTTACAATCTAAGTGTAAAACAAGAGACAAAGATTGATACTGACAGATGGAAGAGTACAAGGAAATAATGAGACAACAGTGGTCAGCCTGATACGCAGCGGGTCTCAGCACACCAGCACCTTAACTGCTGTCAAGTTTTTTGTAAGCATCATGGAGGGTTTTGAAGGAGGACAGGGTGGTAGCTTTGCAGATGTTTACAAGGAGCTCCTTTTAAGCACAAAGGTGCTAGTTTGAAAATGTAACAAGTGGATGATGGAGGCTGGAATCATGGGCCGATCGGAGTTGGGAGTTGATAGTGAATGAAAGATGATAGTTGGGTGGAGATAAGCAGTGAAGGGCCTTGAAAGTGAAGACAATTAGCTTATGTCTGATGAGCTGGAGAAAGGGGAAGCAGTAGAGGGATGACATGGTCAAGGTGACAGGCTAGAAGAATTATCTTGGCAGCAGCATTCTGAATGGATAGGAGCAGATTCTGAATGGATATTTGTCAAGGCTAGAGACAAGAATGTAGTAAATCAAGACACGAGATGACGACATTAGACACTTTGGTGGGAACAGATTCAGTGGAGCGCGAGGGGCAGAAACAGGACTGGAGAAGAACTCTAGACAGTGATTGTACACAGCAAATTCAGTGATCTTAGAGATGAAAGGAAGAGGCAGAGATGGGGAAGTAGCTGGAGATGCATATGGGCTCAAGGTTTTTTGTTTGTTGTTAAGATGGGGAGACTAAAGCATGTTTGTATTGTGAAGGGTAGGAGACAGAGCAGAGTGAGAAATTAAAGGAAAAGAGTAAGGGATGGCATCAGAGTGGATGCAAGGGAGATCTGCAGATGAGATGTGATGGGGCTGTTCACTGTTAATGTAGACAACAGAGGAGAGTCTTGCAGGACACACAAAAACAGTAACTGCATAGACTGCCCCTATTTAAGAAGCTCCCTAAGTAAGGAAAAACAATTCAGACAAGAATTCATATCAACCAGTCTCGTGCACAACAAATATCTCCACAACAGTCTTTTTTCTTGTATAATCTGTCTCACGCTACCCATAAATCAGGGTGCTTTGGATGTATGAAACTGGGTACAGGGCACGGGGGAGCAACTCTGTCAATAGCAAAGATCAAAGGATTATGAAGTCCTGTTAGCAGAATGGTCAGCTGGCAATGCAATTTCCATTACCCTCCAAAGGCCAGAGCATCAAAACAGATCCTTCATCCTGAAAGAGAAGATTCCCAACCTCATACACATGAAGGTATGATCAGTCCATGAGACTTGAGGGGTAATTTCCATCCCTTCAATTTCTACTCTCCACCCACAAACCAGATCAAAGCATGGGCAGCCACATGAACTGAGTTTATGGCCACCTGAGATAATCCCATGGTCACCATGAAGTCTTCAGCTGTCTCAGAAGAATCTCCAGTTTCGTATGTTAAAATCGCTGGGCACTATTACCACCTGTGGTTTCCACACCACAGTAGCAAGAAATTTAGGCAGCTAATCAAGGACTTTGAGATTTAACCAGCACTAGGTGCCATTATAACTTTATCCCAGAGCTTAGAGACACAGCTAGTTTTACTTACCAAAAATTTTCTCAGATCTTTGTAGTTGGTTATAATGCCATTGTGGATAACAATAAATTCTAGAGAATAAAAAAAAAAAAGTGTTAATTCTAAAAGAAACGTGAATATTTTACATACCTTAAACACCTTATGAAACATTTTATTCTAATAAGCATACTTACACAGTAGTAGAAGCATCAAAATAGTGAACGGCTTCTATAATTCACTGCAATTACCCTGCACAGATTGCTCTCTGTTAGCAAGGACTGTTCTAAGCTGTATGCAGTAATACCATCTAGGACAGTGGCTCAAACATTTTTTACTGGTGACCCCTTTCACATAGCAAGTCTCTGCGTGCGACCCACCCTTATAAATTAAAAACACATTTTTTATATATGTTTAACACCATTATAAATGCTGGAGGCAAAGCGGGGTTTGGGATGGA
Organism: Emys orbicularis; assembly: GCF_028017835.1. Taxonomy (NCBI): domain Eukaryota; kingdom Metazoa; phylum Chordata; order Testudines; family Emydidae; genus Emys; species Emys orbicularis. The sequence goes on from NC_088684.1 coordinate 140,955,167, forward strand.
GGTTGACAGCTCGCAACCCCCCATGTAGTAACCTCGCGACCCCAAGGGGTCCCAACCCCCAGTTTGAGAACCCCTGGTCTAGGACTTATGCTATGCCTTTCCATCAATAAATCTCATTGTGCATTACAAAGATGGAGAACTTATTTTACAGATGGAGAACTTAAGGGAAAGAAAAAATTAAGTGCCTTGCTCAAAGGCCTGTGTTAGAAGTAGACCATTGAATAACCTTTTAAGAGCAAATATTTCAAAGAAAACTCACCGATCTGTCATCTTTTGAGGGTGGCTTATTTAACTTTCATGGATTTAAAAAAAAAAGGTATTTAATGCATCCAGCTGCCACGATGATATGCCGTGTATTAGTAAATACCAATTACATGACAATGTTCTCTTAGTATCATTGCATGCAATACAGAATAGAGATAATTTTCCTAATGTAAAAGACGAGAATCTAGGCCAGCCTTCATGTGTGCCATTACCCTAAATTACTATACATGTTAATCACATCAGGTCTTAGTGCTGAGGACGTTAAACATGCACAAACCATTTTCCAAGTCAATGGTTGTATTATTTCCGTTTCAAGCATTTAGAATCACAACACATTTGAAGGAGTAGACAAAGTAGTTTTGCAGAAGTCTTGTAACCGGAAGATTACTGAATATATTTAATATATGCTTGTAACAACTTTATGTGCAGTGCTCAGCTAAACAATATACAATTAGCGATGATCCTTTTCTATACGAGCTATTATTGTATCTCTGTTGGTTCGTTTGTTACAATACAAAAATCAGATGGTGAGAGCCAAAATTGGTTCCATTTCAAAATCTTCAGAAACTGGTTGGTAATGTCTCCTGGAATTCTAAATATCTTGGGCTTGTGTTTTAATCCAATCAATTTTCACTGAACCGTTTGACACAACACTTAAATCACCCAGGGTGAGCTTAACAGGGATGGAGGATGGTCTTGTGTTTAAAACACAGGACAGAGAACAGGACAGAGAACACCGGGTTCTATTCCCGGCTCTGTCACTGGCCTGCTGGGTGACCCTGGGCAAGTCATTTCACCTCCCGTGCCTCAGTTTCCCCACCTGTACAGTGGGGATACTTTGTCAAGTGCTTTGAGATCTCGGAATGGAAAGTTCTGTAAGAGCTAGATATTGTTGTTATTATTACCCAGCTCTGCCACAAACCATCATCTGTAAGTGAGAATGCTAACGATTACACAGGTAGCCTGAGGATAGGTTCATCACAGTTCGTAAAGCATTTGAGATTCGAGCTGGTGCATAGATATAAATAAGAGCCAAGCTGCCTTCTGCAGCAATACAAAGGACAAAGCAACCTTTAACAAATGATGGCCAAAAGAGAGAAATAAACAAAGAAAATTACATTATTAAAAAAAAAAAACCTGTTTGTTAGCAACATCCCATTTATGATGATGGTTGGGAAAATTCCTGTACAGAGATTACTGTAGGCCTTGAGATCTTACTTTTTCAGTCAATATTGATTTACTGAAGTCCCGAGGCACTATCACAATGCAAATAATTAATACGACTGCCTCTTACTGCAAGTGATTCATCATCATAATAAAAAAAGAGTCTGGTGCTGTTCTTATTGAAGTCAATGACCAAACTCCGGTGGGATTCAAAAGGAGCAAGATTAGGATCATGGCCTGAAACTGAAAAATGATTCCTACCCCCTGCCTCCAAGCACGTGCTCTCACAGAGGCATAGGCAGCACTGCACCAATGGAGTTTTAGTATGAAGTACTGAATTAAGTGACAATTTGCAAGAGCATATTCATCACTCAGAATTCCCAACAGCCATTATTCTCCCCATTCACACAAATAAATACTTCCCCTTGCAGTGCAGGGTCTTACCATTGTTTTTATCTGAGCGCTGCGGGTGGCTATTGACGGGACTGGGCTCACCATGGGTAGCCCATCGGGTATGTGCGATGCCAAGATGTACATCAAACTCGATGTCCAGGTCCATATCCTGTTGTTCTGCAGATGGAAGTGTAAAAATGTTACATTATCAGGACCTGATCAGGCAATGCAGTAAGTTACATAGAGACTGACATATTCAAGTAAAAATATAATCAGAAAATTATTAGCACAAAGCAAGCAAAACGTCAGGTTTACAGTTATTGGCAGTCAAGACCATGTCACGGCCCCAGCCAATAAAGTGATGATTTCTCACGCGATGAAGGATCTTTCCATGTGAGATACACAGCCTGATCCTGTGAACCCTTTCCTCTGAGCCACATTACTGATCAGTACCACTGACTCATGTGTACAGGTTTGCAATATCAAAGATCAAATGTTTAATTTAACTGCCGATCTTTTAATAAATTTACCAACATGATTTTCTTCTAGGCTCTCCACCCACAGAAAAATTGGAACATTCTGAGTATTGCCTATTAACGCCAAAGCTGTTTGTGGGCAGGTGTGAATATTCTCTAAGCTCTTCTTCGGGCAAAAAGTATCCCAACACCAGGGCATTTCCAACAAGTTCACAAAATCATTTCAGTTTTTCAGCAAGAACATCTTTGTCTCAGGAGTTCACTTGTTTTGCCACACTGAGTCCTCAATAAGAAGCAATTAGACAGCATCACTTGTTTATACTGTATATATTTTCTCCTGAGAACATTTTCAACTCTGATAATCTTTTCTCCTGCATATTGAGGAAATATCTATGAATTTTACTTGTGTAGCTTTCGCATGCTTTTATTAACCAATAAGCCAATGGGAACATGATTGTGCAACAATGGGAGAGTCTTACAAAACTAGGACCATAATTCTCAAACGTACACTTCATGAGCTATTAAGAAGTTCATAGCACTTGTTAGTAAAGAATAAACCTGTTATGTTAGACAATCATTTACTCAGTGTTCTTCTCAATTGTCTGTTTCCAGTCTATCAAGCCTTCTTCAGGAAAGCTTTAGTGAGAAGAGGGTGGGAACCGGTAAACTGAGTAAAAGCTCTCATACCAAGCAGTGAATTATTGCCAATATAGCAATTGGCAGCTATGCCTTCCATTCTCCAAGTAGTTCTGTGACATGCCTGTCTATCCCCCCAGCTCAACCTCTTCCAACTTACTATATGGCCTTCAGTTTATTTCACATACCTATAAAGATACATTAACAAAATTATTCATGTGGCTGTTTTGTAACACTACGACTTTAATTCGGATTTAGCTGCCTTAATTCGAATTAACGCTTGACCCGTCCACACAACGAAGCCATTTAATTCGAATTAAAGGGCCCTTTAATTCGATTTCTGTACTCCACCCCGACGAGCGGAGTAGCGCCAAAATCGAATTTGTCAATTCGAATTAGCGTTAGTGTGGCCGCAATTCGATGTTATTGGCCTCCAGGAGCTATCCCACAGTGCACCATTGTGACCGCTCTGGCCAGCAATCTGAACTCGCATGCACTGGCCAGGTGGACAGGAAAAGCCCCGGGAACATTTGAATTTCATTTCCTGTTTGCACAGCGTGGAGAGCACAGGTGACCACAGAGAGCTCATCAGCACAGGTAACCATGCAGGCTGATAATCGAAAAAGAGCACCAGCATGGACCGTACAGGAGGTACTGGATTTGATCTCTATATGGGGAGAGGATTCAGTGCTAGCTGAACTGCGTTCGAAAAGACGAAATGCCAAAACTTATGAAAAAATTTCCAAGGGCATGATGGAGAGAGGCCACAATAGGGACACAGATCAGTGCCGCGTGAAAGTCAAGGAGCTCAGACAAGCCTATCAAAAAGCAAAGGAGGCAAACGGTCGCTCCGGGTCAGAGCCGCGGACATGCCGCTTCTACGCTGAGCTAAATGCATTTCTAGGGGGGGCCGCCACCACTACCCCACCTCTGACTGTGGATTCCGAGCTGGGGATAATCTCATCAGGTACACCTGATGATTCCGCGGAAGGGGAAGAGGAGGAGGAGGAGGACGAGCTGGCAGAGAGCACCCAGCTCTCCGTTCTCCCCAACAGCCAGGAACTGTTTCTCACCCTGACTGAAGTACCCTCCCAAGCCTCCCAAGCCAGCACCCAAGACCATGACCCCATGGAAGGGACCTCAGGTGAGTTTACCTTTTAAAATATAAAACATGGTTTAAAAGCAAGCATTTTTAATGATTAATTTGCCCTGAGCACTTGGGATGCATTCGCAGCCAGTACAGCTACTGGAAAAGTCTGTTAACATGTCTGGGGATGGAGCGGAAATCCTCCAGGGACATCTCCATGAAGCTCTCCTGGAGGTACTCCAAAAGCCTTGCCACAAGGTTTCTGGGCAGTGCAGCCTTATTCCGTCCTCCATGGTAGGACACTTGACCACGCCATGCTAGTAGCAAGTAATCTGGTATCATTGCCTGACAGAGCCTGGCAGCGTATGGTCCCGGTGTTTGCTGGCATTCAAGCAACATCCGTTCTTTATCTTGCTGTGTAATCCTCAGGAGAGTGATATCGCTTAGGGTAACCTGGTTGAAATAAGGGAATTTAATTAAGGGGACTGAGGTGGCCGTTCCTACTGGGCTGTTTGCCTGTGGCTGAAAAGAAATCCTTCCCTGCATTTAGCCAAGTGCAAAGGGGGGGGGGAGGATTGGCCCAGAGCTTTTCGCGTTTTGCTAGCAGGGATCTTCCCTGATACCAGCCAGGCGGTGGGGGGAGGGAGAAAGCACTCATCCCAGAGAATTCATGGCGGGTGGTGGTGGGGGGGGGGTGTTAGTTTGGTTCCTGCAGGGATCTTCCCTGATACCAGCCACGCGGTGGGGGGAGGGAGAAAGCACTCATCCCAGAGAATTCATGGCGGGTGGGGGGGGGGGGGGTGTTAGTTTGGTTCCTGCAGGGATCTTCCCTGATACCAGCCACGCGGTGGGGGGAGGGAGAAAGCACTCATCCCAGAGAATTCATGGCGGGTGGGGGGGGGGGGGGTGTTAGTTTGGTTCCTGCAGGGATCTTCCCTGATACCAGCCACGCGGTGGGGGGAGGGAGAAAGCACTCATCCCAGAGAATTCATGGCGGGTGGGGGGGGGGGGGTGTTAGTTTGGTTCCTGCAGGGATCTTCCCTGATACCAGCCACGCGGTGGGGGGAGGGAGAAAGCACTCATCCCAGAGAATTGGATGGGGGGGGGGGGGGTGTTAACCTTCAGCAGCAGAAAACAAGCTAACAGGAAAACTGCAGCACAACGGGCTTTGCTTGGTATGTGGGAAAGCAGGGCGCAGAAGCCTAAAGACAGTGGCTTACCATGGCAGCATGCAAGGTGAATTCTGTTGCCCCGACCTGCGTCTGTGATCTCTAGCAGCAAAGCCACAGGCACTCAATATTAAGAGGCAAAATGCGACCTTGCACAGAAATCACATGTGCTATGTAATGTGAATAGTATACACCGTGAAAGAGTATAAGCATTGTTCTGAAAAATGTATCTTTTAAAAAAATTCTCTCCTTTTTTCACTCCCTCCAGCAGGTGCAAATGTTTCAAGCCTCCCTCCTCCTTCCCGAAGGCTATCCCAGATAAGGCGTCGTAAAAAAAAGACGAGAGAAGAGATGTTTTCCGAAATCATGCAATCCACCAGGAATGAAAGAGCTCATCTGAATGAGTGGAAGGAGACGGTTTGCAAGTATAGGAAAGAAGCCAGTGACCGTGAGGACAGAAGGGACCAACGTGAGGAGAGGAGAGACGCTCGAGATGAGAGGTGGCGGCAGGAAGATCAGAGGAGTCGGGAAGCAACGCTGGGGCTGCTGCGTGAGCAAACAGACATGCTCCGGCGTCTGGTGGAGCTTCAGGAACGGCTGCTGGAGAACAGAGTGCCGCTACAGCCCCTGTATAACCCCCCTACCTCCTCACCATGTTCCATAGCCTCCACACCCAGACGTGTAAGAACACGGGGGGGGAGGCTCCGTACACCCTCCCATTCCACCCCAGTGGACAGCCCAAGCAAAAGGCTGCCATTTTTTTAACCTTTTTTTACTGGGCTTTTCCTTCCCGCAGATCCTCCTCCCAAACCCCACTCAGGTTCTGTGCCGCTACAGCCCCTGTATAACCCCCCTACCTCCTCACCATGTTCCATAGCCTCCACACCCAGACGTGTAAGAACACGGGGGGGGAGGCTCCGTACACCCTCCCATTCCACCCCAGTGGACAGCCCAAGCAAAAGGCTGCCATTTTCTTAACCTTTTTTTACTGGGCTTTTCCTTCCCGCAGATCCTCCTCCCAAACCCCACTCAGGTTCTGTGCCGCTACAGCCCCTGTATAACCCCCCTACCTCCTCACCATGTTCCATAGCCTCCACACCCAGACGTGTAAGAACACGGGGGGGGAGGCTCCGTACACCCTCCCATTCCACCCCAGTGGACAGCCCAAGCAAAAGGCTGCCATTTTCTTAACCTTTTTTTACTGGGCTTTTCCTTCCCGCTGATCCTCCTCCCAAACCCCACTCAGGTTCTCTCCCTCTTTTTATAATCAATTAATAAAGAATAAATGATTTTTAAACAATGGTGACTTTATTTCCTTTGAAAGCAAGCTGGGGGAAGGGGGAGGGTGGGTTCCTTACAGAGAATGAGTCAATAAAGGGGGCGGGTTTTCAGGAAGGATAAACAAACATAAATTTCACACTGTAGCCTGGCCAGTCATGAAACTGGTTTTCAAAGCTTCCCTAATGCGCAGCGCTTCATCGTGTGCTCTTCTAATCGCCCTGGTGTCTGGCTGCGAGTAATCAGCAGCCAGGCGATTTGCCTCAGCCTCCCACCCTGCCATAAAGGTCTCCCCCTTGCTCTCACAGAGATTGTGAAGCACACAGCAAGCAGTAATAACAATGGGGATATTGGTTTGGCTGAGGTCTGAGCGAGTCAATAAGGATCGCCAGCGACCTTTTAAACGGCCAAATGCACATTCTACCATTATTCTGCACTTGCTCAGCCTGTAGTTGAACAACTCCTGACTCCTGTCCAGGCTGCCTGTGTATGGCTTCATGAGCCATGGCATTAAGGGGTAGGCTGGGTCCCCAAGAATAACAATTGGCATTTCAACATCCCCCACGGTTATTTTCTGGTCCGGAAAGTAAGTCCCTTGCTGCAGCCGTTTAAACAGATTGGTGTTCCTGAAGACGCGAGCGTCATGAACCCTTCCCGGCCAGCCCACATGGATGTTGGTGAAACGTCCCTTGTGATCCACAAGTGCTTGCAGCACCATTGAGAAGTACCCCTTGCGGTTTATGTACTGGGTACCCTGGTGCTCCGGTGCCAAGATAGGAATATGGGTTCCATCTATTGCCCCACCACAGTTAGGGAATCCCATTGCAGCAAAGCCATCCACTATGACCTGCACATTTCCCAGAGTCACTACCTTTCGTAGCAGCACCTCCGTGATTGCTTTGGCTACTTGCATCACAGCAGCCCCCACAGTAGATTTGCCCACTCCAAATTGATTCCCGACTGACCGGTAGCTGTCTGGCGTTGCAAGCTTCCACAGGGCTATCGCCACTCGCTTCTCAACTGTGAGGGCTGCTCTCATCTTGGTATTCTGGCGCTTCAGGGCAGGGGAAAGCAAGTCACAAAGTTCCATGAAAGTGCCCTTACGCATGCGAAAGTTTCTCAGCCACTGGGAATCGTCCCACACCTGCAACACTATGCGGTCCCACCAGTCTGTGCTTGTTTCCCGGGCCCAGAATCGGCGTTCCAAGCCTATAACCTGGCCCATTAACATCATAATCTCCAAAGCACCGGGGCCCGCGGTCTCAGAGAATTCTGTGTCCGTGTCCATGTCCTCATCACGCTGGTCGCTGCGCTGCAATCGCCGCCTCCTCATCCTCGCCTCTTTTTTCTGGTCCTGTGTAAGCATAAACTCCACGAGAAAGCGCGAGGTGTTTATAATGTTCAAGACTGCGTTCTGGAGCACAACGGGATCCATGCTTGATGCAGAATGGAGTCTGCAGAGTTCACTCAGGAAAAAAGGCGCGAAATGGTTGTCTGCCGTTGCTTTCAGGGAGGGAGGGGGAGGCTGTACCCAGAACTACCTGCGACAATGTTTTTTGCCCCATCATGCACTGGGGTCTCAACCCAGAATTCCAAGGGGGGTGGAGACTGCGGGAACTATGGGATAGCTATGTAAAAGCTACTCACAATGCAACGCTCTGGAAATCGATGCTACTATGGTAGCTTGGACGCAAACCACCGAATTAATGGTGCCTAGTGTGGCCGAATACATTCGAATTTATAAAATCGGTTTCCTAAATTCGAATTATATAAATTCGAATTAATCCTGTAGTGTAGACATACCCTAAGTCTCACTCGTCTGGCGATTCCATTCCTTTTTATTCTCAAAAAGAAAATAACCTTTAACAAGTCATCCAATTTTATTTTCTTCCCTTGTGTTGGCCCATTATCTATTGAAATATTAGCTCTGCCTGACCAAGCATAATCACCTTACACAATATTAAATTAGAATCCCCAACAGTAACAATGTAGTGCCTGGAAAGTATCAAATTAATCTTCTCTTGGTAGAAGTTCATCCTTTTGTTCAGAGATTACCTTTTCTGTCTTTCTTAATAGCTTTTCATAGACCATAATATAGTTTTCTAAATTGTTTTTAGTTTTCTAAATTGATTTTACCACAAGTGCTTAAATCTTACCATTATTCCAGTGTCTTTCTTTTTTACTGAATATATACAATATAGCCTTGTTTATTCAGACTTTGGACTTAGCTGAATTAAGGTCAGGTCCACGCATTTCATTTGGATCAATGAGGTTTTACTATCTTAGTAATGGTAAAATTACATTAAAAGGCTACAGAATCAGTTTCTCGTAAGTTTCATATATGAGAATCCTTTAAGTTAAATAAATATGCTGTAACTGAAGTTACTAACACCCGAAAATCAGGATATTAACTAGAAACAGACAACCATCAACTATGGTGGCAGATACCTGCAAGTTCATGCAGTGCTTACCCATACTTTACAGAAAACAATTGTTTGCAGTTTTGTTTCCTGCAGAGATGTGACTAATTTAAAATCTGACTCTATCCAGGACATAAAAGGGTTTAGAAATAGAAAGCAGAATACCTCACTTCCTGCTTTCTCATCAATTTGACAGTTCCACTTATAAGTATATTAGTATTTTTTCTTAACCAATTCCTTAGCTCATCTACTGCGCACCTCAAGATAAAACTAGGTTTGCACTATAAGATGTTTAGGTTATTCAGAAACTCAAAGTCAATTTATTAAGGCTAAATTCAAAATGTCCTAGTGGATGATTTTTTTCCTGCTTGCAGGGGAGGAGGGAGTTTATTTTTTAGAACTGAAATAAAATATATCCATATATAGATGGATTCTTATTAATGCTGTAATATTATTTTCACTATTTTGCTTTATTTGGATGAGAAACCAATGCACAGTTAATTCCCTTTCTAAAAGGTTGCTCCTTATTTTGAGAACATTTTAAATTTACCAAGCTAAATGGGCCCCAATCCAGCAAATATTTACAAGCACTTGTGAATCCTAATGAATTAAATGGGACTACTCTTGGGTGTGAAGTAAGGCTGTCGATTAATTGCAGTTAACTCACGCGATTAACTCAAAAATATTAATTGTGATTAATTGCAGTTTTATTCACTGTTAAACAATAGAATACCAATTGAAATATATTAAATATTTTGGATGTTTTTCTACATTTTCAAATATATTGATTTCAATTACAACACAGAATACAAAGTATACAGTACTCACTTTATATTATTTTTATTACAAATATTTGCACTGTAAAAATGATCAAAGAAATAATATTTTTCAATTCACCTCATACAAGTATCGTAGTGCACTCTCTAACATGAAAGTGCAACTTACAAATGTAGATTTTTTTTTGGTTACATAACTGCACTCAAAAACAAAACAATGTAAAACTTTAGAGCCTACAAATCCACTCAGTCCTACTTCTTTTAAAGCCAATCACTAAGAGAAACAAGTTTGTTTACATTTACAGGAGACAATGCTGCCCACTTCTTATTTACATCACCTGAAAGTGAGAACAGATGTTCACATGGTACTTTTGTAGCCGGCATTGCAAGGTATTTACAGATATGCTAAACATTCGTATGCCCCTTCATGCTTTGGCCACCATTCCAGAGGACATGCTTCCATGCTGATGACGCTTACTGAAAAAATAATGCGTTAATTAAATTTGTGGCTGAACTCCTTTGGGGGAGAATTTTATGTCTCATGCTCTTGTGTTTTACCCACATTCTGCCACATATTTAATGTTATAGCAGTCTCGGATGATGACCCAGCATGTTGTTCACTTTAAGAACACTTTCACTGTAGATTTCACAAAATGCAAAGAAGGTACCAATGTGAGATTTCTAAAGATAGCTACAGCACTCAACCCAAGGTTTAAGAATCTGAAGTGCCTTCCAAAATCTGAGAGGGACGAGGTGTGGAGCATGCTTTCAGAAGTCTTAATAGAGCAACACTCTGAAGCAGAAACCACAGACCCCGGACCACCAAAAAAGAAAATCAACCTTCTGCTGGTGGCATCTGACTCAGATGATGAAAATGAACATGCATTGGTCTGCACTCCTTTGGATCGTTATTGAGCAGAACCCATCATCAGCATGTCCTCTGGAATGGTGGTTGAAGCATAAGGGACATATGAATATTTAGCGCATCTGGCACGTAAATATCTTGCAATGCTGGCCACAACACTGCCATGAGAACGCCTGTTCTCACTTTCAGGTGACATAGTAAACAAGAAGCGGGCAGCATTATCTCCTGCAAATGTAAACAAACTTGTTCGTCTGAGCAATTGGCTTTAAAAGAAATAGAACTGAGTGGACTTGTAGGCTCTAAAGTTTTACATTGTTTTATTTTGGAATGCAGATTTTTTGTACATAATTCTACATTTGTAAATTCAACTTTCATGATAAAGATATTTGACACAGTACTTGTATTAAGTGAATTAAAAAATACTATTTTATTTTTACAGTGCAAATATTTATAAAAAATAAATATAAGGTGAGCACTGTATACTTTGTATTCTGTGTTGTAATTGAAATCAAAATATTTGAAAATGTGGAAAACATCCAAAAATATTTATATAAATAGTAGTCTATTATTGTTTAATTGCGCGATTAATGTGTTTAATCGCTTGACAGCCCTAGTGTAAAGTTAAGCAAGTGCTTAAGTACTTTGCTGGATTTGGGCCTTAAACTGTACTGATCTAAAAATTTCCACTTAATTAATACAACACAGAGATTAACTCAATATAATCAGTCAAATTTGTGAATTTCAGATTGTATGATGAACAAACCCTTAAAGAATATTTAAACTCCCTTGCCCTAGAAAAAACCCTAAGATGTTTATTAATACTTTTTTAGTTACATCTTCCACTAGTAAAGACATTTTTCTCCCATGTAAAACAGCACTGTACCTTTGTGCATATAGCGGCATACCAACACATAGATGATGATTTTACTAGGATTCAGCTTGACAGATCAAAGACTTCCTTGTTCAGAAGTTGTCCCCCCAAACAATACTAAGGACAGAATACGTACGATACAGAATATCTCAATATACATGAGATTGAGGTTAAAGGGTACTTAACATGCAAAGAATCTCAAGATATTTTTGGAAAGGGGAAGTGTAATACATACTGTTAATCTCTTCATCCAGAGCCTTCACTTTCCCCTTCTTTTTGATTAGTTGGATTTTGCCGGCATTAGCCTCCCAGTCTTTGTCATTTCCTCCATCGATTCCCACACCTAACAGTTTCCCGCAAGAAACAACAAATAAATTGTGAAGCACAGAAACTTATGTTGCACCATCTGTGTTTCATATTCAAGAAAACTGAGGGACAAACTTCAGGAACATATTATTAAAAGGCACGCTCAAATCCCTGAATGAAAGGCATTGAGAATATTTTTATGTAAATCTGCAATTACTACTCAGAAAACTTTTTACGTACTTTGGTGCAACAATGTTTTAATTTCCCGAAAACAGGAGGGCAGCGGAAAGCAAAGACTTATTTGTGACCACCTGCCTAATAAGCATACCAGTAAAATGGCAATTTACAATATAAAAAGAAAAATAATTGTTACTTTATCGAATGACCTACCTGCAGAATCATATCCTCTGTACTCCAATCTCTGAAGCCCTTTGATAAGGGTCTCCAGGATCTCCCGTCTTGTCCTGGGAACATGGTAGTTTAGGTAAGCAAAGATGCCTAGGGAAAAGAAAGGTATATTCTAAGAGTGGTCCATTTAACTTGATGACAAAGCACCAAATGACAGAATGTTGTGTTGGATTTCCACAGGCACAAAGGATAAGGTGCAAGATCTGCCATGCTGAAGTTAACCCTTGCCATTGTACATTATAATTCTCTTGCAGGAAAGTCCCATTAAATTCTTATCCTTTCCACCTCTATTCTAAGTTCTCTAAGGGCAGGGACAGTGTTTACACTTGGGAAACCAAAGCTAAAGCATCAGCCCCACTATTTACATGGCACTAAAACCAACTGAACAAAGTAGTAAACCAATAGAGAGAAGCTTGGTAGAGCTGGGGACTGAACTTTCACGTGAGCTGGACTTTGACTATGGAACTCACTGCCCTAAGACAGAACCACCACTGAACTATTTCCGAACTATAGTTCAGATTCAGGAAACTGCTAAAGCAAATGCTTAATTTAAGCACCTACTTAAGCACTGTCCTGAATAGGATTTTTTTCCTGAACTGGGACCCACATGCAGAACTTACTTCTTCAATACAGCTTCCCCTCAATGCGTTCTGCACACAGACAGATAGGCAACACACCCATTGACTCATACACGCTAAAATCCTTATAAATGAATCAAGCTATTTCCCCTTTAGGCTGGGAAGGAAGAATAAAAATAGAAATAACAATTTCTCTAACACTTGGCAGGCACTCAGATACTATGGTGATGGAGGCACGTAAGTACTTCGCTCTATAATGAAAATTTAATTATTTGGATCTTTTCCAGAAAGATTCCATTTGCTACTGCGATAAAGCAGCAACACATGACATTTACTCGGATGAAGATCATTTGTACTAGAAACTATTCCTTCACCTTGCCCTAAGATTTCAGCAAAGAAAAGACATCAGTGAGTATAAAAGTGCGACAAGTTTGTAAATTTAAAACATACACCTATACCCCTACACAGCGTAAACTTCCAAACGTGACTAGTGATTTTGAGTTCCCAACATGACACACCTTAGAGAGTTTTTCAGAAAACGGATGCTCAATTATTGCCAAAACTTTGATTATTTTTAAGATCACTCAAAAACAGGCACTCCAAATTCACTTTAGAAAAAGTAGGCTATATTTTTAATCAATATGTCTCCATCCTCCTCATCCATACTCTGCTAAGTAGTCTGTACACATGCAAGGAGACCTCAAAGATTATAGGTCTACTTGTATACATAAGGACTATTCACATAAGTAAGCATCTGCAAGATCATGCCCTTAAATGGCTTGTGTTACTGTTATCCTAGATAATTCAAAGCCTGCTAATCGTTTTCTTTTTATGCTGAGAAGTATGAGCAGAGAATTCTAGGTTTACAGATGTACCGAATCTCATGTTACAAAGCCTTAAAATGTTTACCAGGTACCTATTTCCCTGAGGCAGACAAGCAGATATGTGGGACTTGCAGCAAGGTAGTACTGTACCCTAGACCTAGACCCTGATCACTATGGTGAGGAAAAGCTCTGTCAGCCGGGAGACAGTTGGGAGCTGCTGGAGGCTGTCACCATGGCCGGAGTCTTTCATGGGGACAGGGAAAGGCTCTGGCAGTGGGACATTACACTGCTGAAAACAACAGTGGGAGGCAGCTCTTGGGTGCATACAGAGCTGCGTAGGGTGCATCCTCAAGGGTTCAGGTGTGCAGGGCACGCTACTCCCGTAAGTCATGCCTTACAGTCTACAGTGCTATTTATACCGGGGCTAGCGGGGCCTGCAGTGTCTGTACTCGACACATCACCCTACCTGTAGAGGTATCTTCAGTGTTCAGAGCGAGAGTGCAATTTACAACAGTCCCGTCAGTTTCACTGATTTTGCTCAGAACATTCTGAACAAGATTTTTGTAAATTCCACTCTGCTGCTGCCAGCTGGGGTGGGGTGTGGCCAGGGAACTTCCTGTAGCCACTGAGTGAGTAGGGATGACATTGCAAGCAATAAGATATCTGCAGTTAAATAACTAACTATCTCTGCTGCAGTTTGAAACATTTCATTTTAAGAATCCCTTCCTGACCCTCTTCCAATCCCTTCCCTCCCATTTGGCTTAGAATTTTACTGTTGGCTAATTAGATACATTTAGTTTCTTACATTTCCAGAACTGCATTCCTCAAGTACACAACCACACTCCTCTCTGCAACTGAACAGACTGCAGAAAGTTGCCATCTCAAGACACTGAGGCTGAAGGATAGCACATTTCAACTACATTCTGGCCTCCTAAAAACCTTTAAATAACTTCCAGTCTTACACTCACCAGTGCTCCTCTGATCACACTTGCTTTGGCCTAGTCTACCCCTAACACTCAGGTCAACCTAGCTACATCGATCATGGCTGTGAAAAATTTCACACTCTCAGCACCACAGTTAGGTCAGGCTAACCCCTGGTGTAGAAGCAGCTAGTTGGCAGAAGGATAAATCTTTCATCAGCCTACCTACCACCTTTCGGAGACATGGATTAATGGAAAAACCCCTTCCACTGATAAGGGAAGCATCCACACTACAGCGGCTCAGCTGCAGCGCCTTCACTGTGTGGTTGCAGCGTAAACGTGGCCTTCCTTTGTTATTGCTGATCAGTACACTTGTAAAGCTGCGCAATGAAGCCTTACTTCAGTAAAATCCTAAAAAGCTGCATGTAATCCTACACCGTTTCAGACGGCTGCCGCTGAGAAAGCGCTAGTGTGCAGAGGCACAGATATTAAATGCTTTCTATTTCTCTTCCCAAGCTAGCGAGAGAGATTCTGAAGACCAAAGGGTACAGAAGAGAAGAGAAATTCGCAGAATGTAGGGATCAGATAATTCTAACTCTTTTGACTTCCAAATCTCTCCAGGTCAAAAAGCTAGCCCAAATCAGTAGAAATTTAAAATTACTATGTAATGGCTGTTTAGTTTCCATTCATACGCAAAATGAGTTGGTGGTCTCATGGTCTTTGTCCGGTTTCTAGTGGACAGGTATCTACCCCACAGAATCACAACTGCTATAGCACTTTTAACAAGATGCCAAAGACTGAATGAGCATCAAGACCAAACTATCCTCCCTCACCTAGAGATGGTTCATCTGGAATAGGCTTGAGACACACCACTGCCTATTTTCTATTTGTTCTGTAGCTAAAAGGAAACTTTCACCTGTAAAAGCTGTCGATCTGGCACTTGTCTTGAGCTCTAAAAATGTACTAATGTTTTAAAAATAACAAACAGCTCACTCATGAGGTTAGCAGAGAAGAAATTTGGATCCAAGGCTAAAAATGTCACAAGAGGCAGAGAAAAAATATAGCTCTCTACATCAGAAATGTCGAATTCACGAATCAGAATGGTCAGTTACCGACAATACAGTCATTAGAACTAATAATACAGTATACGTCAAGAAATTGAAGAGATGTTCCAAAAGGAAGAGGATACAAAGACTGAGAGATTCAGTTTCCGGTTGGCTTCAGCCGTTATCTTGATGGATGAACTCATCCCACTTGGGAAGATAATGGAAACCTTCATAGTAAACCAAAATTTCTAAAACTAACCAATGATCAAGGCAGAGGAAAAGTAGGAGAAAAAGGTTTCAAAACCCTTCTGAGAGAGAGGAAGGCAGAATGATAATGCAATACAAATAAAAAGGCAGCACAGATTGTCTAATCACTTTAAAAATATGATATACTAGGTAAAAGTGATTAAAGAATAAATTTCCTTACCTATGTTACTAGCAAAACTAGTAGTTAAAAAACTAAACATTTGAAAAATCCTTTCACCATTTATGCTGTTTGTCCATGCTGAGTGATGTATTAACAATTAAAAAAAATAGACTCTTCAATTTCACTTTTGTTTGGAATAAGTTTCTAGTCTTTCACTTTCTGGTTTCCATGCACTAACATAGTGAACCTTTGGTTTCACAGCACTGCAAGGGAAGACATCAATCCAAATGTAAAAAATAATTTCATTTGAGATTTGTTTCTTGTAATATTTTTAAAGGGTGTTTCTGGCAATATTTAGGTTCTGTGATTGATTAAAAAAGAATCAGAATGGAATTCTATGTTTGTTATGTTTCTCTATCAAATTTCCTCCATTTGCAAGTGAAAGATTTTATTTTCCCTAACTACCAGTAATAAAGGTTCTGCAGATCAAATTACGACACCCCTCCTACCCCCGCTGTATTTGTGCAACCTCATTGTCTTCAGATCACACCTTCAGTTATACCTGCGCAAGCCCAGGTAAAGGAATGCTGTTATGTTGGTATAACTAAAAATACACTTTGAAGACAATGAGGTTGTACAGCCATATCTGAAAGAATAATCTGGCCTGCAGAACCTTTGTTTCTGGTGATAATGAATGAGATGAAGACAAGCCATTTCTCTCTCTGAGCCCAGGGTAAGGTCAGCTAGGGAAAAGAACATCTTTTTATTTGTAAACTGAGCAAAGAGATCTTTTCAATGAGCACCAAAATGCTGCCACTTCTATCATACAGCACCTCTAGTGTAGGCTATAAAAACCATTTTTTTTTCTAAGTACCAGAAGCATACCACTTTCACAAAAGCAAAGCCACAGTAGTGACTTTCCCACTCTCTGATGGTCAGTTCCCCCACCCCCATTCAAGTAGATAAAAAGATAACAGCCAATTAGCTCTTTGCAGCTGTTGGGAGTGTTATGGGTGGAGCTGGTCAGAAAGGAGTGTATTCTTTTGTCAAAAAAATGCTAATTTTGTTGAAATCTAAGCATTCCCCAGGGACATGTCGATTTCCAAGCAATTCTAAGGGAAACCAGACAGGTTCCACCCTGCCTGTCTGGTTTCCTACTGGCTCTACCCTGGTGCCCTGCTGGGGAGTCAAGCGCCCACAAGCCTTGAAACTCTTAACTTTTGGGGCTACCAGTGTCCCTGGGAACCTGCAAGGCAAACTGCACTGATTCATGGGGGGAGGGATAGCTCAGTGGTTTGAGCATTGGCCTGCTAAACCCAGGGTTGTGAGTTCAATCCTTGAGAGGGCCACTTGGGGATCTGGGGCAAAATCAGTACTTGGTCCTGCTAGTGAAGGCAGGGGGCTGGACTCAATGACCTTTCAAGGTCCCTTCCAGTTCTAGGAGATGGGATATCTCCATTAATTTCAAATTCCTGCTATATATTCCAATGGCTAGAGGGAACCATTGTGACCATGCAAGTATAGGTCACAGGGCAGAGAGCTCCCCCAAAATCATTCTTAGGGCATACATATCTTTTTTAAAAAATCCAATCTTCATTTAAAAATGGTCAACGATGGAGAATCCATAAGCCTTGGCAAATTGTTCTAATTACTCTGTGTTAAAAACATACACCTTATTTCCTGTCTGAAATTATCTAGCTTCAACTTCTAGCCATTGGATCTTGTTAGACCTTTCTCTGCCAGACTGAAGAGTCCATTATCAAATATTTGTTCCCCAGGTAGACACGTACAAATTGTAATCGAGTCACCCCTTAACCTTCTCCTTGTGTTAAGATAAATACAAGGAGTTCCTTGAGTCTATCACTATGAAGGTATGTTTTCTAATCCTTTAATCATTCTCGTGGCTCTTTTCTGAACCCTCTACAATTTAAGAACATAAGAACGGCTGTACTGGGTCAGACCAAAGGTCCACCTAGCCCAGTATCCTGTTTTCCGACAGTGGCCAATACCAGGTGCCCCAGAGGGAATGAACAGAACAGGTCATCATCAAGTGATCCATGCCCTGTTGCCCATTCCCAGCTTCTGGCAAATAGAGGCTAGGGACACCATCCCTGTCCATCCTGACTTACAACCATTGATGGACCTATCCTCCATGAATTTATTTAGTTCTTTTTTGAACCATTATAGTCTTGGCCTTCACAACATCCTCTGGCCAAGAGTTCCACAGGTTGACTGTGCATTGTGTGAAGAAATACTTCCTTTTGTTTGTTTTAAACCTGCTGCCTATTAGGCCTTGGCTACACTTGCAGCTGTACAGCACTGTGAGGTAAACCTGTCTTCGTACAGCTGAGTGGGGAAAAGCACTGCAGTCTGTCCACACTGACCGCTGCCAGCGCAGTGGCGTGGCCACACTTGCAACATTTGCAGCTGTGTTGGGAGCGGTGCATTATGGGCAGCTATCCCAGCATTCATGTGGCTGCAAAGTGCTTTTCAAAACGGGGTGGGGTGGAGTGTGACAGGGAGTGCGGGGGGAGAGAGAGTGCTTTTTGGAGCCTGTCAGCACTCTATTTTGCAAGTTCCGAACTCCCGGCCCCCTGCTCATTCATTCACTCACTCAAAGCAAACAGCAAACTGTTTGCTTTTTCTCTTTGAAACCGGCACTTCTGCATTCCTGCAGCTGGTCTCAGCAATGGAGAGGATTGGCTACTTGACAAGGTGATTAGTACAGCCCTACAAGCATTTACACTCACACCCCTGAGTCATAGCCACTCCGCTGTATCTCTTATTCCTCTCAGAGATGTGGAGTACCTTCAGTGCTGCAGCCACGGAGATACAGCGCTGTAAGTGCCGTGCCAGTGTGGACGGGGAGTGAGTTACAGCGCTGGGGGAGGCTTTACAGCGCTGTAACTCACAAGTGTAGCCAAGGCCTAAATTTCATTTGGTGACCCCTAGTTCTTGTGTTATGAGAAGGAGTAAATAACACTTCCTTATCTACTTTCTCCACACCAGTCATGATTTTATAGACCTCTATCATATCCCTCCTTAGTCATCTCTTTTCCAAGGTGAAAAAAATCCCAGCTTTATTAATCTCACCTCATATGGAAGCTGTTCCATACCCCTAATCGTTTTTGTTGCCCTTTTATGAATCTTTTCCAATTCCAATATAACTTTTTTGAGATGGGGCGACCATATCTGCACACAGTATTCAGGGTGTGGGTGTAGCATGGATTTATATAGAGGCAATATGATATTTTCTGTCTTATCTATCCCTTTCCTAATGATTCCCAATATTCTGTTCACTTTTTTGACTGCTGCTGCACATTGAGTGGATGTTTTCAGAGAACTCTCCACAATGACTCCAAGATTTCTTTCTTGAGTGGTAACAGCTAATTTAGACCCCATCATTTTATATGTATAGTTGGGATTATGTTTTCCAATGTGTATTACTCTCCATTCTGAAAACTGATCATTTAGTCCTACACTTTGTTTCCTATCTTTTAACCAGTTACCGATCCATGAGGGGACCTTCCCTCTTAGTCCATGACAGCTTAAGAGCCTTTGATGAGGGACTTTGTCAAAGGCTTTTATCAACATCTTTCTTGAACTGTAGGCACCAGAACTGGACATGGTATTCCAGCAGTGGTCACATCAGTGCCAAATAAAGAGGTAAAATAACCTCTCTACTCTGACTCGAGATTCCCGTTTATGCATCCCAGGATCACATTAGCTATTTTTGCCAGAGCGTGGCACTGGGAGCTCATGCCCAGCTGATTATCCATCCTCTCTCACAATAAAACGTTTTCATAGACAGGGCTCCCAGGACTACCATGGTCCTGGCTCCTTGCCAGAAACCCTGGGAGCTCTGAGCAGCCTGCAGGGGCATGCAGAAACTTTGCAAAGAAGTCAAAATAGAGTGTTGTTCCCCCCCCCCCCTTTTTTTTTTTTTGAAGTCCTGTACGTCTGGAAATGTCAAAGTTTGGGTTTTTTGCTCCATTTGGGGAAGAAAAATATTTGAAGTTTCAGAATTTCCTGAGGAACAGGAATTCCAGTTCCCAGTTACCAAGCAGCAGCCGTGTCATTGAGCTGGAGGTGTGGCTGAAATGTAAGAATGCCACTGTGCCCATACCCTTATTAACAGGCTCTGGAGTGAATCAGAAAGAGTGAAGACTACAGTGAAACAGGAGAAAGTCCTTGTTACTGACTGATAAGCACATATTCTAACCTAACACCACTGACAACACTAGGTGAAATAAATGTCATGGCGAACGAGTTAGTTCTGTAAGTTCCTGAAGAGTGTTTTTTATATATTCATAAAACTTGCATTAAAAAAAAAAGTACCAAAGGCCCTAACTTGTGCTAATTTAAGTCATAGGAGATTTGAGAGGCTCAGGAGATAGAATCAGATTCCTCTGCAATTGATTATGGGCATAATACTGAGACCATCCAGATTAAAAAGATAATTTATGTGTTTAAAACATGTTAGCACAACTCAGTTTTAAACAGAACTTTGCATCTAGTGTAGACAGCGCAAGGTGCATTTAAAAACACATTAGCAGCATCCCAGCTCTTTGGTCTCACCATCTGTCTCTTACCAAGACTGGTCTTCTTCCAACCAGCACCTCATTCCAATGCTCCAGTGCCAGTCATCTTTATCCAAGGCACACAGCTGAAAAACATGGATCAGTTCAAGTCTTTGGGCAGCACCATCTCTAGTGACAGTCCCCTTGATAAGGAATTTGCCTCCAGAACCAGTAAAGCCAGCCAGGCCCTTGGCCGACATCAAACAAAAGTCCTTAACCAACACAACATTTGTCCCTCCACCAAACTGAAGATCTACAGTGCAGTGGTCCTAACATCTCTTCTGTATGGATCTGAGACAAGAACTTCTTATTGACCGCACATTAAACAGCTTGAGCAATTTCACATGCACTCCCTCTGCTCAATAATGAGCATTCGCTGGCAGGACAGAGTGACCAATGCTAAGGTCCTTGAGAGAGCAAAAACAACCAGCCTTGAAGAAATGTTATTGAGAGCACAATTTAGGTGGACCGGACGTGTCATCAGAATGGAAAAACCGTGTCTCCCAAAACAGATCCTGTATGGGGAGCTGAGTCAGGGCAAAAGAAAGAAGGGTCGTCCATATAAGTGATTCAAAGTTAACCTGGAGAGCAGTCTCCAGTGGGCTGGCATCAGTCTCAAAGAACCCAAGCAAATGGCTCAGAACAGGACTCACTGGTGGCCTCTAACAAGATCAGCCTGCGACAAGTTCAAGTGGGATCGACGAAATCGTCTCCAGGCTGCACGTGAAAGGTGCCACAGATCAGCATCGTCAAACATCATGGATATGGACTTCCCATGCCTTCTGTGAAGCCAACTCTGTGCATCAGGCTTTGGACTTCAGAGTCATATGCGTAGCCATAGATGAGAATTGTGACAATATAATCATCATCATTAGCAATGGATTACCAACAACACAGCAGGTTGTATATCTTTTTAAACACACCTTGTCCGGTCTGTGCTAGATACAAAGTCCGATTTAAAATTCTATCAGTTGAAACATGCTTAACAATAGGGTTTGAAACACAACCTATTCTCCCAGTGTAGGCAAGAGGTGCTGCCAACTATCAGCTCCCATTCAACTCATCGGACGCTCAGCCCTATCTTAGGGCTTGTCTACACTGGCAATTAACAGCGCTGCAACTTTCTCGCTCGGGGGTGTGAAAAAACACTCCCCTGAGTGCAGCAAGTTTTAGCGCCGTAAAGCAACAGTGTAAACAGTGCCCCAGCGCTGAGAGCTATGCCCCTAATTGAGGTGGTTTTTTTAGAGCGCAGGGAGAGCTTTTTCCCAGCACTCTGCCGTGACCAGACAAGGCACCTTAAAGTGCTGCCACTGTAGCACTTTAGCGTTGCCAGTGTAGACTAGCCCTAAGTATGCGTTTCTAGTACTCCTGTACTGAAACAGAGAAAGGTGTTACTCAAGCATTCTTTGTGGCAATCACCTAACTATACACTGCAACACTTTTGAGTAGACAAGCATCTTTGTTGGTGCACACTGTAGCTGTTGGCATTATTAATGGCTAGGCTGTGTTGGCAAGGGTGTCATACAAACAAACAGACTTCTTTTGAGATCATTAGCTCACTCTGATAGGACAAACTACGGTGCAACAAGGAAACAAGAATGAAACATCACAAGGGAGTTAATCATTGCATTCAATTAAGAATGACAAATTATGTTCCCTGAAACCAAGCTCCTTTCCTCCTCTTATTCATATTCAAAAAGAACACTGCCAAGAATACTGGGATAAAAAAAAAAAATCATCCAACTTCACAGCATTCCTTAAGATAGCATCTTCCAGGAATTTTCCAACAGATCCTTGCAGGCACATTAAAAATGCATCTACATGATTTCCTGAGATGATCACTAGCACTAACAAGTATGTGACTTCAGCATCATAAAGCAATAAAAAACAATTATGCCTGATTAATTTATGCATCTTTTCTCCCCAGGCAATTAGCAGGATAGTACTGCAATTTTCAACCAAAAAAATATTAGGAGAGGGAAAAATCTCTGGCTAGGATTACTATCAAGGTAGATCATTTCAGGGTCTAGAAATTTTGATACTGTTCCTTTAGAAATCTAGTCTAATAAACTGAATCCACATTTGTTCTGAAATAAACACAAGCACTAATTTGACTTAGGGGAAGTTGGAACAAATTATTTACTGCAGAGCTGTTACCAGAGAAGTCCTGTCTCCTACTACTGACTAGCAGTTAGAGCAGGGGTGGGGAAATTGCACGCAGCGGAGGGCCATGAATGTAGGGCTGGGGCAGGGGTGCGGGAGGGAGTGTGGGGTATGGAAGGGGGTGCGGTGTGCAGGAAGGGGCTCAGGGCAAGGGGTTGGGGCACAGGAGGGGTGTAGGGTGTACAAGGGGGCTCAAGGCAGGGGGTTGGGGTACAGGAGGGGTGCGGCAGGGGGCTCAAGGCAGAGAGTTAGGGGGCTCAGGGCAGGGGGTTGGGGTGCGGGGTGCAGGAGGGTTCGGGCTCTGGCCCGGCGCCGTGCAGCAGGGCTACAACAGGCTCCCTGCCTGCCTGCCCTGGCCCCGCTCCGGGCACCATGTCCCTGCGGCCCCCGGGGAGGGGGGAGGCAGAGGGCTCCATGTGCTGCCCTCCCCCAAAGCTCCCATTGGCCGCGGTTCCCCGTTCCCGGCCAATGGGAGCTGCGGGGGGTGCTGCCTGCAGGTGAGGGCAGCGCACGGCGCCCTCTGCCCCTTCCTCCCCCCCGCTCCTCCAGGGGCCGCAGGGACGTGGTGCCGTCTGCTTCCGGGAGCAGCATGGGACCCGTGGCGCCACGGGGGTGGTAATCCCGCGGGCTGGATCCAAAGCCCTGATGGACCAGATCTGGCCTGTGGGCCGTAGTTTGCCCACCCCTGAATTAGAGTTCTATGTCTTGCTTAGCACTGTGTGACCTTGAGCGAGTCACTTGATTTCTCTGTGATGGGTAAACTGAGTCTATAAAACAGCTGCTGTAAAGCTTAATGTGTTGAGATCCTACAGAAGCATTATTTATTTCTAATAGCAGCAGCCACATGCTAAGCACTTGTACAAACACAAAAAGAAACGTCCCTGCCTCAGACAGCTCACAATGCAAACCATTATTGCTACTGCACACAGTATTAGGGACTGTCTACACAAGGAGTTATTCAGGAACAGGACTTAACCCACTTGGGTTAAGCTAAACAGGAACAAGGCACTCTTGTTCTACAATAAGAGTGTCCACACATGGAGACTTAATGTGTACACAAGCTCTAAGGCAATGTTAATTAACTGTATATTTGTACCATGCTATAAGGTTGCCTTATATTTTTAGAGTAATTCCCACAGACTATCCTATCAATTCATCCGTGCACTAACACTAAAGGACTCCTTTGTCCTAATGGTAATGATTAAGGTCTTGATCTTGGAACGAAATCTGTCTGTGCGGAATTTGTTGCAAGAGCTGGTTCTAAATGAGATCAATCAATTAAACACCTGGTTAAATAAAAACACCTTACAAGCTGGGAGAGGGGAGGGAAGCAAGGACTTCTCTACAAATGAAACTGATGGAGAAACCAAATGCCAAAACATGTTCTAATATTAACCACAAAACCTAGGCACCAAAAGAAAGTAGTACATAAGGTAGGTATAACTTAATCCTACCTCAGCACAGGGAGATGAACTTGATGGCTTCTTGAGGTCCCTTCCAGCCCTACACTTCTATGCTTCTTTAACCAATGCTCAATTCTGCGAGGTGCCAATCACCCTGAATTTCAATTTACTCCACTGGGAGTAGAGGGTGCTCAACATCCTGCAGGATTGGATCCCTGTCATTTACCTGCTGGTTGCTAAATTCAACTGGAAAACTCTGTGAACCACTGAGTCCCGAGAAGATGCTAAGTCTGTGTAGTGATAGTCAACTGATGGGCAGAAATGAGCAGATGATTTATTATTATGGCTGCAGCCTACAGATGCTATAAAAGTAAGCTAACTAGCCTATCAGCTTTTCAAAGTAACTAAGAAAGAGGGCAGGAAAAACATCCATTTTGTGGAGGAACAATACTTGTTTCTTTACTGCTCAAATACAAGTAAGTGTCCTTATATATGAAAGACAAAATTTTTCCAAAGTGGAGGAATTATTGTTCCATCAAATCTAGCATCCCACCTCAAGTAGTTGCCATTCGCTGATGCCTCAGAGAAAAGCATCTAACTAGTTGTGCAATGGTGTTAATGGGATGAAAAAAACCCTCCTTCCTGACTCTTGCAGCAATCAGTCAGATTACATCCTGAATAACTACAAATAATATTAGACCTAAAATTATTCAGCCTTTAAAAAAAAAATCCAGCTGTAGTATCTGACTGGTTTGATTATTTACAGACTATTAGGCCTGATCACCTTGCAAAACCTGTTTTCAAACTATTTCTGAGGTCAGTCTGAACTGGTTAAGTGCATCCACACACCAGACTCACTTCATCCATCCAGATTACAGCCAGTAATCTGATTTGCCCTGCAAATACTGCATTATAGAAGCCTTGTATAACCAAACCTTACCAGCCCAACCACCAAACCAACACATCTGCCCCTTGCCATGGTGATTGTGATGGACAATAATATTTTATTCTTAACTAAAAACAAAAATCTTACTGCCCCAGGCAAGAGGGGAATAGCATTACAAAGGCTGGATCATTTGCTATGGGTGCAACCAAACAGGTTTAGCCTTCCTCATACAGTACTTGCCTTAAAGTATTTGAACTTTAAGTCATCAGTGCATTGAGATTTCAGGACCACTATTGCCAAGAGAGCAGAGCTAATAGGGTGAATGTAAAGTTAACAGCAACTGTTATGCTCTATTTAGGTTCTTATTCACATTGTCCGAATATAAAAATGCCTTCTAAACCATTTAGTGAATTAAACTAGTTTAAGAAGTCACAGACGAGATATTAAAGTAGATAAATGTACAACCTGTAAGAATTGAGAACTTTTAGCTAGCCATAATTTTTACAATAAATCAGTGGCCCTGTAGAACTTTACAGATGTTGCTATGTTGAATAACATGACCACTCCAAACTAGAGCTGGCTGAAACACAGGATGTCAATTTCACTCAGGAGCTACCCATGTTCCCAGGGTTTATGGCTCAGGGGCAGCACCTCCACAAAGACTATCCTGAGGCCTCAGTCTCCCAGGCCAGCTAGCTATTCAGGCTAGCCAACTCGCAAGCTGGTAGCCTGGGGAGCAAGCTGGCTCAAGGGTCTGGAAACCCTGGGGTCCCTGGCCCAGGGCTGTTACCAGATCCACAGACACTGGAAACCTGTCCCAGGACCTTCAGGTTCCCAGCACTGTGTCAGTAAGCTTGAAAGCTCTGAGCCCTCTCCCCAAAGATTTCCAGGCTGCAGGACTGGAGGCTAGACACAAAGAGCCCTGGCTAGAGCCAGGGTTCCCAGTGCTTTCAAGTTTCTTGCTAACGAGCTGGGAATCTAAAAGTCCTGAGAGCCCCAGCTCAAGCTGGGTCTCCCAGAGCTTCCCAGACACCAGAAATTTCCAGTTCAATGACATTTCCAACCAGCTCTACTCAGAACTGCATGGTGACAGCAGGAATAGAACTCAGGCCCTCCTGCTCCAAAAGCAAAGGCCCCTGCCACTTGACCTACAGGAGAAGCTGACGGCTGTTGTTAGTACAGGACCAAGAACATGCAACTAAATAGTTCAGATTCCATCCAACAGAGGAGAATTGTCCACAAAAGCACACCAATTCAACATACAGTGGTTTCAAGTAATTTAGCACCCCACCCCCTCCACACACAAGACCTTAATTTTCTACCTTTATGCATTCCCTGCAGCCAAATGCTCCCTCGCCTTTAATTCTGGCTCTGATGATATAAATTTTATTAGAGAATATTTAAAAATAAACGGTACAAAAGATTTGAAGAGTCAGTTGTCGATCATTGGGGGAACATACAGAGTATGGGGGGGATGTTGTTATGTCAGGGTTGGCAGCACACATAATACATACAGACTGTGATGTCTCCAATGGGGGGGTAAGCGGTGGGTGAGATCAAGACACAGTTGGTAAGTGGTGAGGGTCAATCATCCGCATAGGGGGTACAAATAGTCATGGGTACGAGTAGGTGGGCTGGGTAATGGTGATGGGGCGACCCTCACGTGGTGGGATTCGGTTAGGTTGGGTAGGTTCGGGGTTCAGCGAAAGAGGCCCAGCGGGGGGGAGGGGTTAATAGGTCCCTTCCCCCTTGTGGGTGGGTGAGGTCTCCCCGGCTCACTCTTGGCATTGGCGGTGGCCGGTGAGGTTGGGTGGGTTCAGGGCTCAAGGGATAAGGCCCATCGGGGGGGGGGGGGTATATAGGCCCCTTTCCCCTGGCGGGCGGGCGAGGTCCCACCGGCTCACTCTCGTTATCGGCGGTGGCCGGTGGGGTTGGGCTGGTTCAGGGTTCGGGGGGGATATGGGTCCCTTCCCCCTTGCGGGTGGGCGAGGACTCCCCGGCTCACTCACTGAGTTGACGGTGGCCGGTGAGGTTGGGTGGGTTCGGGGCTCCGGGGGTAAGGTCCCGTAGGAGGGGGTTTAAAGGTCCCTTCCCCCTTGCGGGTGGGTGAAGTCTCCCTGGCTCATTCTCGGCATTGGAACTGGCCGGTGGGGTTGGGGCTCAGGGGGTAAGGTCCCTTCCCCCTTGTAGGTGGGTGGGGTCCCCCCGGCTCGCTCTCGGAATTGGCGGCGGCCGGTGAGGTTGGGTGGGTTCGGGGCTCAGGCCCAGTGGGGGGGGGGGGGGGGGGGGGAGGGTTAGTGAGTCCCTTCTCCCTTGCAGGTGGGCGAGGTCTGGTCGGCTCACTCCTGGTATTGGCGGTGGCCGGTGATGTGTTCCTCTACAACACAACTGTTTCTTTTGGAATTCAACATAGCTTTCTCACAGAGGGCCAATTTGTTAGATTGCCTCCGATCTTTGCTTCAATGTTTGCAGAGAGGGAGGGAGAAGATCCTACTATGCTTATATTTCTACTTTACATCATAACCCAAACACAACTACACAAACACAACTACGTTAATGCTTCTTCTGTACTCTGTTTTCATTTCTTCTGACAGGAAATCTCTCTGCTTCACCATGAACAAGATGCAAAGCCAAAGCTCTGACACCTTTCATATTACTGAAAAAGACATTCCAACATCCAGGAACAGTTTTGCTTGTACTGAAACAGGAGGGAAATATTTGTGCAGGTATCCAGATCCAAAGGGCACACACTAAACACTGACCCACAGAATTTTCAGGGTCACCACAATTTAAAAATAAATAAATAGCAGAATACTGCACATCTCAAAGGCTGGATTTCCCAGGGGAGAGACTCCCACTGCACCAAAACTAGCACCATACTTGCAGCAAACCATTTATAGTAATAATTTTCTATTCTTAGCATTGTCCCACTTTCCACTTTGAGACAAAATTAGCATAATGTAAGATGGAACACACATTACTGACTGCAGCCCTTCATACCCTTATACTCCCTCTAAGCTATGTAGTAACCTTTGTGATAACAATTCATTAAAAATTCAAAATCCTCTATTCCCAAGCAGGATAAAGAAATTGTGAAGGCGTGCAAAGCAGATATAAAATATATAAAAACTAATTTAGTTCAATAACAGGATTTAATTTAAAAATAAAGATGTAGAAAAACAGAGGTGGAAACCAGAAAGCAAAAAATACAGCATGAATCTCCAGAGAGACGCAACTGTGAAACTAATGTGACAAAAGAAAAATTGGAACAGAGGGACTTTTTTCTACTCCAGTGTCCAAACTATGGGGGCCAGGACAAGAAAGATGTTCCCAAATATCATCTCATCGATAAGGGAAATCTGACTATAGATGGGATTTTGGAAAGTGTCTAAGTGCCTTAAGAGCACAAGCCCCCTAGACTTCTTATTATGTATTATTTGTATTACCATAGCTAGAGCCCTCCGCGGATATAAATCGGTATCTGCAGAACTGCAGGGCTCTCCCGGGAACCGCAGCGGCGAAAGGAGCAGAATGTGGGGCCGCCGCTCCATGGAGCCAGCACCCCGCGCCAGCAGCTCCTCCGGCAAGGCTGTACCCGTCCCCGTCCCCAGCCCTTCCACGCAGCTGTCTGCGTTTCCTGTCTGGAGTCGGTACAGCCGCGCTGGAGGAGCTGCCAGTGTGGGGCACAGGCTCCTGGGAGCAGCGGCCCCACGTTCTGCTCCTTTCGCCGCTGCGGTTCCCGGGAGAGCCCTGCAGTTCCGCAGATACTGATTTATATCCGCGGATATAAATTTGTATCTGCACAGGGCTCTAATTATAGCACCTAGAAGCCATCAGTTTAGACAGCCCAAGACCATATTGTACTAGGCACTATAGGAACATAGATCAAAAAGACAATCCATGCCCCCCAAGGAACTTACAATCAAAGTATAAGACAAGAGACAACAGATTGATACAAACGGCTGGGGGAACAAAAGTAAACAATGAGAACACTGATCATCCTAGAGGGCAGTAATATCAGCACACCAGCTTCCTAACGGTTCTCAGATGTTTTGTAGGCATCATGGGCAAGGAGAGTTTCGAGGAGGTACTGTACTGCACTCTAAGCCCAGGCTCTGACTCAAGCCCTGTTCTGTCCACACACAAATGAGTCTGACTTGGGTCAGGACACATTCAGGACCAGGGTCCTAGGATCCTGTTAGGTGAGGTCAGAGCCCGAGCCATTCAAGCCCTGTCGTTTTGCGGTGTGGACGCAGCCCAAGATGCAGCCCCTAATCAGAAGCTCTGCTGGACACGTTAGCACGGCTGAGAGACCCAGGTCCAGCAACTGTAAACACAGGGTTACAATGCGGTGTGAACACTCAAGTGTGGACTCGGAAGCACCGAGTCCAGAAGCCCTGTCCCACAGACCTGGATTTACAATGCAGTGCAGAAACATCCTAAGTCTTGTCTACACACCAGAGCTGCACAGGTTAAAAAACTGGTTTAGTTGAGCTGGTGCAAACCCCTGTGTGGCAAACCTACTCCAGAGAGTCCACCCATGGGTTTGCACCAGTTTAAAAATCACACTTTTAGCTAAACCTGTGCAACTGTGTGTTTAGACCAGGCCTTAGGTGCTTTTGAAAACCTTAGTTCCACTGACTTTCACTGTGCTTCTAGCTTTTGAAAATCCCACCTTACACCCCTAGACGAGACAGAGGACAAAAGTAGCATCACCCTTCGTACAACCTGCCGCTGAGTCAGATATCGACAAAATCAACAAACGGTCACAGGGTGTGGTCCTCTTGTGCACATGCGTGTTCCGAAACTACTGTTAGATACTTACGGTCTCGGCCTTTTTATACTTTGGGAAAGCATTGTATAGCATTTCATGCCAACAAAGTCATTTAAAGACAGAGATGGTAAAATAATTTCTGATCTGGGAGGAAACAGTTGTACATGTATTTATGGTCATCTCTAAAATAATGGACATGTCTCCCAATCTTTAAATAAGCGAGGAACATTCAGTCAATGCATAATTCATCAACTTCATTTTTATACTGAAATTAGCGGCACACACTCCAACTAGGGAATGATTATTTTAATTGTGAGTGTAAAAATTTGCCTGTATCATCTGCCTATTAGCTTTATTTCACTTCAACAGACTTGCAAGGACATCTCTTTCCAGCAAGGATCAACTGGAAATTTCCTATACCTCTCAGACACAAAGAACTGCCATGCAAAGAACCCCATCTCGGCTGCAAGGAAATTGGGATGCATGAATGATAAGCTAAACACACACTTTCTAATCTAGTTGCCAACACTGACTCCTCCCACTACCCCATGCTTTACCACAAAGGAGCATATAAAGGAAACATACATATACCCTGAAGCAGGAGACTTGCACATGAACATTAAGGGGCCAGATTTTAAAAAGTTACTGTGTGAGGGAAACATATTCATTTAAAGATCATGTATATTTGCCCTGCCCCCAAGAGTCCCCAACTATCATCATCCACCAACTTCCTAATAAGTCTCATATTCTCAAACATGCACAGTTTCATCCTATACTAATCATTTCTGGGCTCCCCCATATTTACTCCTTAAAAACTCTATATCCTCCTTCATCCTCCTTATCACTAAGGCCTGCCCACAGTACTTTCCCCATATCATTCATCCCCTGCTCTCTCTGTTTCCCCCAATATTTCCACCTAGTCTCCCCAGATCCCTACCCCCCACCCCTACTCATTTCCCCCTAAATCCCCACCCTTGCTCTCCCTTAATTTGCCCTAGATTCCCCTCCACCCCCAATATATCCCCCATGTCCGAGTTCCCCCAAACCCTGCACCCCAGCTCCCCATGTCCTCCACCCACTGCTCCCCAAAATATCTGCCATGTCCGCCAGATTACCCACCCCTTTGCTCCCGTAACATATCCCCCAAATCCCACCCCTTACCCCTGTATATCCCGCCACACCCCCTGTATATCCCGCCACACCCCCATTACCCCCGTATATCCCCCACATCATACATCCCCCAGACCCCCCACACCCTGTATATCCCCCACACCCCCATTACCCCCCCGTATATCCCCCCCATCATACATCCCCCAGACCCCCCCCACACCCTGTATATCCCCCACCGCCCACATATCCCCCCACGCCCCCTGTATACTCCTCCACACCCCCGTATATCCCCCTTACCCCTCCACACCCCTGTATATTCCCCAGACCCCCCTTAACCCTCCACACCCCCGTATATCCCCCACCCCCATATATCCCCCAGACCTCCCTTACCTCTCCACACCCCGTGTATATCCCCCGACCCCCATTACCCACCCCGTATATCCCCCAGACTCCCTGTATATTCCCCCGCCCCCATATATCCCCCAGACGCACCTTACCCTTCCACACCCCCGTTACCCACCCCACCCCCCCGCATACACCGTATATATCCCACACCCCTTGCCCCCGTACAGCCCCCACTTTCCGCTCCCCTCGCGGGGTCCCTACCGCACATGGTGCCTGCGCCCGGGGACAGCCCAGCTCTGCTCTGCGGGCCGGCGGGGGCCGCTTTTCCTGGCGGGGCAGCGGCCGGGGGCGGAGCAGGCCAGGGCCCAGGGACGCAGGCTCCCCGCGCTCCCCGCCATTGGGCCCGGCCCGCGCCGCGCTCCGCCCCGCCGGCCGGCCCCGCCCGCAGCGGTGCCGTGGCGCTTGGGACGTGGCAGTCCGGATCCGGATCCGCCTGGGGGGGGAGGGGAGCAGAGAGGGGAGGGGTTGGGGAGGGGGGGAGAGTGGAAATCGGGGGGGGGGGGAGATGAGGGGAGGGGTTGGGAAGGGGGCAGAGTGGAAACGGGAGGGGGAGACGAGGGGAGCAGAGAGGGGAGGGGTTGGGGACAGGGGGCTGGAGACAGGGAAGGCATCAGCAGAAAGGTGGGACCAGCTCCCAGCCCTTGACAAAGATGAACCCAGCCCCTGACCCACCTGAGATGAAATCGGGACATCTGGTCACCCTACTTAGCCCAGGTCTGACCCGGCCTGGAAACCAAGCTCCCCTCTTGCATATGAAGAAGTGGGTTTTTTACCCACGAAAGCTTATACGCAAATAAATGCAAGTCTTTAAGGCGCCACCGGACACCTGGTTGTTTTTGTGGATACAGACTAACATGGCTACCTCTCCCATACAAACTCCCCTCTGCACTTTACAACAAGGCTTAGAGGGCAGCATGGGAGAAGTCTGCTCCTAGCCTCTACTAGAACTGCATGTCCTCACCTAAGAAAAGCTCTATCTTTAACCAGGCCTTGTGGAAGCCTGTGACTTAGTGGGCACGCTAAGCTATGCCCAAGTATGCCCTTTATTGAAAGGGAACAGCGTCAGTATTCCCCACAAAAGCCAAGAACTATTCCATTACAGCAAACATCCAAAGGGGGGGGGGGGGGCAGAGGGTGTGGAGGAAGTAAGGGGATATTAATTGGGCCTCATCCAATTTCTGGGTCTGAACCATGAAACCTAGAAAATGAGTTTAATAATAAGGTGGCATCCAAATGAATATTATTTAACCACAACGTGTGTGAGGGAATACCTTTTATTGGACCCATTTCTGTTGGTGAAAGGAGACAAGCTTCCAAGCTACACGGAGCTTTTTTTCAGATCAGCTGAAGAAAAGCTCTTTGTAACTTGCCCGGCAAAGCACGGTACAAATACCAAAGAAGATACAATCACAGCCTGTAGGAAATTATAGTCTAAAAACCCTGGATAGATAACACTTCAGCCATATTACACACCACATGTTCAAGGATAGGAAGGACCAAGACCAGGACATCAGGGAGGGGGTTGGTTAGATTATTAATGAAGTCCAGGACTGATCAAAGCTTTTGCTTGATTATAGAACATGGCTAAGGGCCATGCTCTACTATAAACTGAAATCACATAAGTAACTATGTTAGGGAAAACAGAGTTTTGTAATGTACATAGGGATCTAGTTACAACCATACAAAGTCTGCTACTGTGACCATCATGGGCCTCCTATTGAGAAACATTTGAAAGTAGTAAAATACATTTTGGGGTACGAATAAAAGAAATAAGAGCAATCAGTTAACCCTAAATGAAATTGCTGAATGTTTAGAAGAGACAGAAGTAATAACATGTTGAAGACGTTAACTAACTCCCCCCTCATAGACTATCTGGCCCTGCCCATCCTAAATGAAGGACTTGATATACATGATTAAAAGAAAACAAAGTCATGTGACTGCTAGAAAGTCACAATCAGATTTCTGTGCACTCAGGCACAACCCTAACAACCCATCACACTTTTTGCATTCCCTGGGGATTGGAGTTTAGAACTCAGGTTTGGTAATTAGCTCTGAGCCAAAGTTTGACACAGACTAGCCGATTTACCACCGTTAGCGGGGAGGAACTTTGATTAGACAGCAGGGAATGAGAGAAGTCCAAACACATTGAGTGGCAGGTGAGTATGGTAGGAGGACACCTATAACAGTAAGAGAAGGGTATGTTTGTTGTTTTTTAAGTCAGTGATGGTGTTAATGGTGGTGCTTCATTGAGGAATCACAAATCACTTCATTAGCATTAATTAAGCCTCAACATTTATTATTTGTATTACCCCATTTTACAGGTTAAACTGAGGTACTGAAAAGTTATGTGATTTGCTTAAATTCACAGAGTGACTGGAACGCCTAACTGCCAGTCCCCCCATTCTAGCCCCTAGATAACACTAAAATAATGATAAAGTTGAAAATAAGACGTATATTGCTGGCAGAATATACAGTGTACAGTGACAAAATATTAAACATCTAAAAGAATAACCATATGCATCTAAAAATTAAATAATCTTTATCAAATACTATACAAAAGAACTGTTTAAACAGCAGTAAATGGAGACCCTACACTGCAAAAAGCTGAAGAAGCCATTCTTGAAAAGGACAGGCAACATGTATCCCTATGTATAAATTCTGAAAAAGCAAGCTTTTAGCAAGTGCAAAAGTAAAGGAAATTTCCTACAATTTAAAAAATTCCAGTGACAACAGTTTTATTTAAAAAAAGATAAACTACCCCATTCCGATTTTGAAAACCATCCTTGCAGCTCTAAGTTGAAACTGACTTGAAAAATACAAAAGTAAACACCCAGGATACATAGCAACAAGTAAATTCCATAATCATTCATCAAGTAGGGTGCAACTAGTAATCTAAATAAATTAACACATTTTTACATGATTTTTCAGTAGAGTATTTATTTAAAATCAAGCTGTTTAGTTCCCCCACCCCTCACCCCTTCTGAAGGTGGAGTGTTGACCTTAAATTTTTATTTTACTCACTTTTTTCTGTGACTCTATATGATCCTACCTTAACAACAGATTTTAATTAAGGGACAACAGAAATGGTGCACCCTTTGACAGAGCAATAATCTAGATTCTGAGTGGGCAGATTACAAGACTGAGTTGTTCCTGACAATGAAAGAACCGGGGGGGGGGGGGGGGGGGAAATCTACCAATTTATCATTATAGCACAACTGAGAACGAATAGAAATAAACTCTCCTTCTGTCCCCTAACTCATTGATATTGTAGGATCTATTTGGCCAATGATATATGAATGTCACCCCCATTAACCTCAAAGCACCACCATCCACATTTTCACAGCCACTGTGTGAAACAGACTCAATCCATCCACTTCTTTCTTTCACGGTTGTGCTTTTTTTTGCTGTTCCATGCTGACTTAGGCTGAAAGACCACCCCAGCATTTTGCAGTTCTCCATGCTGAAACTCACTGCTAAATTTAGTACGAGCCAATGGCAACAATGAATTGAGAGGTGCCTAGATTTATTGGGCATGAAGGACCTGGATCCTGCTTTCAGTTACGTCAATGGGAGTTTTGTCAGTTTGAGTGGGAGCAGGGGCAGACTAAAGCACCCATGAAATGCATACTGTATGTTCATTAGTACCACCGTAGATCCTGAGTGTATTTATTGCTAAAATGCTACCTGCATAGGCACTTTAGAAAAACTATAGACAGATGTCATACCAAGGGTATTCTAAGCTGAGACTGAATAGGCAGAAGGCATAGGCCATGTTTCTAGGTGTGTACACCCCAGGAACTAGTAATGGCCTTCATATACCAACCCTTGTGCACAGGGCCGACGAGAGGGGGGGGAAGCTGGTACAAATTACTGGGGCCCGGCCGCCCGGAAGGGGGCCCGGGTCCTGGCTTCCCCCCCCTCTCGTCGGCCCTGTTTAGCCGGTCCGCCCTTGCTGGGGGGCCCGAAAAAAAATTTTCACCGGGGCCCGAACCCGCTCTCGGCGGCCCTGCTTGTGCAGATCCTTAATGGTACATATAACTTTGTGGATTGGGTTACCTAAAGACAGTATACACATACAATGACATATAAAAATGACACTCAGGGTCCGGATCTAAGGGCAAGCAGGGCAGTCGCTGTGGGTGCCAGCTTCCAGGGGGCACTGTACAGCTCTGCCACTTGAATATTTTGGCTGGTTTCCACCTCTCCCTACTTAGCCACTTCTGCCAACTCTGCTTTTGCAAGCTGTATGTGCACTCATTCTTGAAATGGTTACATCACTTTTCCCCCGCAATGGCCAAAATTAGGCCACAAGGTTTTTGTTCTTATTCCAAGCCCTGCTCTGCACACTTCTTTTAAATCAGTATAACTATTTCAGCTAGGGGGTCTGATTTTTGACCAAAATAGATGTATCACCTACTATGTACGCAGTCATACCAATATAAAGATGTTTATTCCTGTACAGGAATAGCTATACTGGTATGGTTTAAGTGGTATAACTTTCTCGTGGAGATATGGCCCAAGTGTATTACCAGCAGAAAAAAAGCAAATGAAAACATTTACATACCTGTCTGACAAATGCAGACTTTGGAAATATAACATTAACTGCAGTGCTCTGGGCAAAACCCTGAATGGAGTAATCTTACTTGGCATATAAATTTTGGCTAAAGTCCTGAGCTTCAGATTGCTATCTACGCACCTGCTACGCAAAAAAAAAAAACCCAAAACAATATAGTCTTTTGCAATCTTTGATGACATACATTTTGAATAATGACTGTTAAGTAATCTGAGCTATTTCCTCCTGTTGCTGGGCTGAAAGTACCTGCCTCATGAATCCCATCACAGAGGGTTATATTTGCTGATTGCTTCACATCATGCAAAGTTATATTATCAGATGTACTGCCATATAAAAAGACATAAGCTAGTTTCCTCCAGAGGCTTGGAATGAATCACATCCTGTGAAAAAAACAGGTATTCTATCTCCTGTGAACAGTTTCAAGATGGCGAGAATTTAAGATAGCTGTAATTGTCTATAAAAGAGGAGAGCTGTATTAGCTTAG
Organism: Emys orbicularis; assembly: GCF_028017835.1. NCBI lineage: Eukaryota > Metazoa > Chordata > Testudines > Emydidae > Emys > Emys orbicularis. Next base: position 140,991,393 of record NC_088684.1, read on the forward strand.
TTTGCATGTGTGGATTTTTTTTTTTAAATCTTGAGGAATATTTTGAATGTACAAATGTCTGCAAAGTAAGTGCAAGTGAAGGGGTCAGTGGCAACCCTTGTATTTTTCCACTGAATAGTAAATGTACTGATGTACGATATTCATATTACAGATTTGCTAGCAGAATCCTATTTTAATTTGTAGTAAGTGTTTTAAATATACACCTCTACCCAGATATAACGCTGTCCTCGGGAGCCAAAAAATCTTACCGCATTATAGGTGAAACCGCGTTATAGTGAACTTGCTTTGATCTGCCGGAGTGCGCAGCCCTGCCCCCCTGGAGCGCTGCTTTACCGCGTTATATCCGAATTCGTGTTATATCAGGTCGCGTTATATCGGGGTAGAGGTGTATTTTTATTCCAAGCGCTATCCCATAGTACCACTTTGATTTTTCAAACTCCAGCAATTCAAAATACAGCTTAAGTGACTGTCAGCTTTGGCACCTGGAGTTGTACTTACGGCAGACTGTAGTAGACCCATTTCAGAAGCCAGTCTTCAGGGTTTGGCACTCCTAATGTTGGAAAGTTGCAGAAGCAGGGCTCTTTTGAAGGAGCTTGACGTCTTTCATGCAGAATTTTGAATGTCCAGAGTGAAATTCCCAATGATCTGAACTGATAATGTTACCAACTTTTGGCTGTCATAAAATCAGAATTTACTGTTATTAAAGATTTATATTAATGTATAATTTACTTACATTGTAAACTCTAGGGGGCAAAGACCATCTTTTTTTATTCTGTTTATACAGCACCTAGCACAATGGGACCCTGGTCCAAGACTGGGGCTTCTAGGTGCCACTGCAATACAGGTAATAATGTCATTGTTATACTGCCATCTAACTTTTGTTTTATTTAGTTTAATGAACCAAAGCCTTTTTTCACATAAATTTAACAGTGATTGTAGGTTTTTTGTTTTTGTTTGCTAAGTTAAGATTAATTTGTAAGCATCACTTTGATACTATTACATTTACATGCTAATACTTACCAATAGAAATTTAGAATATGAATCGACAGCCATCAGTTACTTTTTAAATGGTTGAAGCGGTGTTTCATAAATACATTTTTCCACATATGCACACAGGCTTTTAAAGCAGCGAATAATACAGTGACCTCAGTTACTTTTGTCTGTGGTTACAGCACGGTGCTGTGAATCAGGATTGATTTGCAGTGCCAAGCTCTCTTATTGACTTGCTGTGTGAACTTGGGCAAGTAACCACCTCTCTATACCCCTAGTTTATCCATGGATAAACAGTAGAGTATTTATTTGTATTACAGTAGCACCTAGGGGCCCTGCACATACAGTCAGACAATCCCTGCCCTAATGAGCTTGCTATCTAAATAGACAAGACAGATAAAAACAGGGAGAAAGCAAGTATTATGCCCATTTCACAGAGGAAAAAAATAAGACAGAGAAACAGTTGGCCAAGGTCACAAAGGAAGTCTATGGCACAGCTGGAACTGAAATTCAAATTTACTGAGTCCCAGTCCAGTGCTTTAACCACAAAGCTAATAGGGATTTAATGTGTCTTCATTAATCTTCAATTACAAGTGTAAAATATTAAAGGCCAAATTCAGCCCTCGTCTGTGTACATACCATTCCCACAGAAATCAGCACTGGTTACACATCCATAGCAGAGGCAGAATCGAGCCCTTACTGTGTAGATGAGTTAATGCTGCTTAACTATGCTAATAAAAATACTGACCAAAAGAGCGCACATTGACAGACAAATGGAGAGGATTTATTTAATTCACAATAATACACCTATTTTGCATTTGAGTATTTAATGGTTTATAAAGGTAGTCAGGAAACTGACCAAAAGAGCTCAATTTTTGAGAAATCAGAAACATTACCAGCCATTTTGTACTTTGCTGCTGAAAGCATGAGCATGGTGTTAGCCTGTGCACAAGCTGGTCCTCTGAAGAGCACACGTCTGCCTCAGGGGTAATTTTGTTATAAATACATTAGCAAGATTAGACATTGTTTATTTGTAAGAGGGAGGGGGACAAAAACACACAGGAGTTCCAAACTCCAAATCCTGGTTATTATTTATAAGTCACTGCATTATGACTCCAAATCAGAGTTCCAACAGCTGTTTTGTTAAAATAAATACGTATCCTTAAACTGAATACAGAGAGCATAAAGTCCATTGTTACCACATGCTGCTTTGTGCCCTGTGGGCACAATTCTCTGCTGGTTTAATTCATGAGATCCTGGAAACTGGTGGAGTTAAACCAACCGAGAATGTGGTCCTTACTACCTCACACCGTGTACTTACATTGCCCTACTTGATACTCAGTTGTGATTAGGCTGTAAGTAGGTGTGTGCTTATAATTACTGAAAAATCTGGAAGAGTAAACCAGATCTTGAATTTTCTAAAGGAATCCCAGCTCCTCAAAAATGATCACTCAAGACTGCTCTGAGCAGGGATTTCTAAGGCTGTTTTTCTTATTCAGTGATGTCCACTGTGTTGCCCCAAACCCTGCCTATTGATATGAAAGGCTCTTCTTGCAACAGACCTGCTCTGGTTCCATTGTGCATGGGATGGGAGGGAGGGAGGCAGAATTTCAGGGGTTATGTACTGCTCATCACCATGGAGTCTAGTGCTGTGGAATCTTCCTGCATGGCTGTGGCTCTTGAAGGGAGATGGGGCATGTGCAGCAGGCAATCAACTCCTGCATGTGGGGGAGGGAGCACAAAAACTCTTCCAGCCAAGAGCCCAAGTCGTGGCCATACAGCAACTCATTTGGAAAGCAGAATCTCTAATACCCAAGTCATCTACTCAGGCTGGGCACTGGAAACAGTTTATGCCTCTACGTACCCACGAAATAGATGTTTTGCTCTTGAAATGCACGAGTGACATGTTTCAGTTTCAAAAAGTCAACTTTTCCCCTTCCCATAGTTTCTAAATGCTTGTAAAACTGACGTGTTCTCTCCCGCCACGTTTTTCCTCACCCAGAAATAGTATGTTAAGGAAGGACCTATTGCAAATTTAAACAGATTAATAATATATGCTGGATAATCTTTAGTTATAAAAAAGTGCATTAGGGTCTCCAACTATCATGGCTGATAAGGATCATCTAATGAACTCTTCTTTAAAAATGGTATTATTTTCTTAGAGAGTTGATTCACATCTGTAACTAATTGTATTGGATTTTGTTGCTATTATCTATACAATGGTTGGAAGGAAGGAAATAATAATCACAAAACTAGTGAATATTATTATATTTAACAAGTGGGTATAATCAACAACAAACATTTGTGACCAGGTTAACTTTTAGTCAAAACTCATACACAGTAATCAAGAACAAAAATAATTTACTTCATAAAAATAAACTCTACATCTCAGAGCTTCAGAATATGATTGCAAGTCATTCCAAAAGCCCATAAGGCAGAACAGGGAGAATATTTGATACAGATATTATATAAAATGCACAACTTTCTTTAGAATTTATTCTAAACAATTTCACTTACTTTTTTCACTTCCCACTTTATTTCACACACAAAGGCTTGAGAATAAGAAATAGACCGACAAATCACTGTTTAAAAATGCCTTTTTCATTTGTTTCTTAACCATGCGTAACAGTTATGAAGTCTACAGGAGAAGGAACAAGTTCTCTTTTGAAAGCAGACCATATAGTAAGTCCCTGGAAAAGGCAGTGTATTATCTTTAAACAGGGGGGTCATTTTAAAAGATGAAAATTTAACTATTTTTCTAAAGAAGAGAATGGCAATTTTTGTTGTTCCTCGGGACATGGTTAAGTTATACACACCCTCAGGAAAACTTTGCTATTTATAGTCTCACACATGCTGTTAGCTCAGGTAGAGTTTGCTTCTTTCTCCACTCCATCTTCATCATCAACAACCTAAAACCAAAACCCAAACGTTGTTTAAGTAATCATTTTCAACTTTGCTTCACTAGGACAACACAAGAGCTCAAGAAAGAGCCATAAATATAAATGACAACATTTATTATTCACACAGTTAATTACATCGAACCTGATCTTAAGAGCTACTTAATTCCCAGAGAAAGCAATGGGAGCAGCAATTGTTCAGTGCCATTATATGATGATGGTCACATGAAAGAGGTGAGCCACTCACTTCAATCAAAATGACATGAGGAGATTTGACTGAAATAAGAAGGTTGTGTAATGCTAAGAAGCAGACCAAGTGGTTACAAAAGCATTGAGAACATTCACTAACACATACCAGATGTTTAATTGGAGAATGTATCTGAATTTGTATTTTTGCGGACACAGACTTATCTTAGTACACAGAGAGCAAAAAATTTGTTCCTGGTTAATTATACATATCAGAAGAAAGTCCCCAAAACACCGAAATATTGTTCACTGACAAAAAACAAAACAAAATGTTTTTCCAAAAAAATTTCCAGTTATAAAATCCATCCCATGTTTCTGAGACTAGAGCGAAGCAATACATTTGAAACCGAGTCAATAAAAAAGGGAAAACTAATAACCTTCATGTGCTGTGTTATTGGAACAAAATAACACTACAAAATTTAGAGTACATAGTACAAAGGCATGGATGAGGAAAAATAAAAACAGCTGTAACTGTGCAAGGAACAAAATGTGTCAGGCTTTTTTCCCCATCTTATTTGAACAAAGACTCGATGTGCCAAACCGTGCTAGAAGAAGGTGGATTCTAGGGATTTAATCTGACTACTGTCCCTGTAATTCATTAATTTATTAAAGAAGTTTTCCCATTCAAGGCTGATTTGTGGTCCGAGACCCATGCAGGTTGCAGCTTCTAAGAATGGAAGTTTTGCAGGAAGCAGAGGCATTTAACAGCATCCGGTCCCTATGGAAATGAAGTTTTTCTTCGGTAAATTAAAAAAAAACAAAAAAACCCCACATACACAGACATAACCGGTTGTAAGTATCAGTAACTCCCAATGGCATGGATGTTTCTGGCTTAAATACTGTTATTCCTTTTATAGTGCCCTGTATCCATTTGCTTAAAATGCCATATCGGAATTGCAAAATTATGTACTTTTAAAAAATTGTATTTTAAATCACTTGAGCAGAACTCTACATGCCGCCGAGGGGGAAGAGGTCCTGTCTATAAATCAAAAAAACACCTTCATATTCACATACCTGTTCCACGCCTTCTACTTCTGGAATATAGAACTGCAGCATGTTCTGTATCCCATTCTTCAGTGTTATGATAGAACTGGGACAGCTAGTGCATGAACCCTGCAACTTTAACTGTACAATCCCATCTTCAAAGCCTTTATATATGACATCACCCCCATCTTCCTGAACTGTTGGCCTGAGGAAACAGAATATTTATTTTAACAGAAATTACTACTGCAGGTAATTTTTGTTCTAAAAATTGTAAGAGTTCATTTAATAGCTCATGTAAGAGTTAGTTCTAGCCCTTTCTTTTTACACAAACTGGTCCAACATGGGCAATGACAGGGCAAATATCTCCTTAGAAAAAAGAACGAGGAGTACTTGTGGCACCTTAGAGACTAACAAATTTATTTGGGCACAAGCTTTCGTGGGCTAACGAAAGCTGCCCAAATAAATATGTTAGTCTCTAAGGTGCCACAAGTACTCCTCGTTCTTTTTGCTGATACAAACTAACACGGCTACCACTCTGAAACCTGTCTCCTTAGAGCGCTCCAGATCAACATTCCCCAACCCTGATCTGAAGGGACCAAAGTTCTTTCTCTGGGGCCATATCTACACTACCACTTATGTCGGCAAAACTTATGTTGCTCAGGGATGTGAAAAAAATACACCCCTGAGCGACATAAGTGGTAGTGTGCACAGCACTATGCTGGCAGGAGGGCGTCTCATGCCAAAATAGCTACCGCCACTCACTGGGTGTGGTTTAATTATGTCAAGGGGAGAGCTCTCTCTTGTCGACATAAAGCAGCTACACAAGAGGTCTTACATTGGTACAGGTGTGCTAATGTAAGCTCTATAGCAGGGGTGGGCAAACTTTTTGGCCTGAGGGCTGCATCAGGTTTCGTAAAATGTATGGAGGGCTGGTTAGGGGAGGGGTTCGTGGTCCGGCCCCCATCTCCTATCTGCCCCCCGCCCCCCGGGACTCCTGCCCCATCCAACCTCCCCTGTTCCCTGACGGCCCCTCTAGGACCCTTGCCCCATCCACAAACCCCTTCTCCCTGTCCCTGACTGCCCCTGGAACCCCTGCCCCTGACTGCCCCCTCCTGCCCCATCCAACCCTCCCTCCTTCCTGACTGCCCCCTCCAGGACCCCTGCCCACATTCAACTCCCTTTTCCCACCCTGACCCTGATCCACACCCCCACCCCCTGCCCACCACCCCGAACTCCCCTGCCCTCTATCCACCCCCGCTCCCCCGCTCCCTGCCCCCTTACTGCGCTGCCTTGAGCACCGGTGGCTGGCGGCGCTACAGCCGCGCCGCCCGGAGCCGGGCCACACCACCAGCGCCACCACGCAGCACAGAGACCGGGTCAGGCCGGGCTCTGCAGCTGCGCTGCCCCAGGAGCTCACAGCCTCACTGCCCAGAGCATTGCGCCGGGGGCAGAGCGAGCGAGCTGAGGCTGCGGGGGAGGGGGGACAGCAGGGGAGGGGTCGAGGGTGAGCCTCCCGGGCCAGGAGCTCGGGGGCCGGGCAGGATGGTCCCACGGGCCGTAGTTTGCCCACCTCTGCTCTATAGTGTACACGTAGCCTAAGGCCTATTTATTCCTTGGCCAATGAGGAAATGTGCCAACTTTGATGAGTTTTGTGACTGGGAGCTGGCCTGCGATCCCTCCCAACCCCTGTCACAAAGAACTAAGAGTTAGCCATCAGATAGCATCAACTGCTGACAACTCTGACCTGGGCTAGTGACAGAGACAAAGGCTCTACAACTCCCAAGCCACCCATTCCTATACAAAGTTTAAGAATTTCATGATGTGTTCTACTAGTAAAAAAAAATTAGTAGCAAATACTTAGTGAGGGAAGAGAGCAAGAGTCAGTTTTAAGTTCTGAACTAGTATTTTTGCAATTGGCAAGTTAATATGGAAATAGAGAGCTACAAGCTTGTAAAACATTTGTCTGTTTTCTTACAACCAAAAACAACTGAGTAATCACATTTCTTTATATTATACAAGCTACCAAGACAACTAAATTACAATTAACTCCCATGATAAACAGCCTTCACTTCCACCCCCATAGCAACATCCTGAAACTTTCCAATAGGCATAAATTTTAATTGTCACCAATTCACTCTCCTCTCTGTATTGTATTAAGGCAGAATCCTCAGTAAGCTGAAGAACTGGAGGACTTTCCTTCCTAAAATTGTCTTCTGTGTATTAGAGCTTTTTACAAACTGAATGTAGTAGTATGGGGAATAATTATGACATATTCTAGAGGGTTCTGAATGCTTATTGTGCTTTGTATACACAATGTATGGAAGAAAACAAAGTACATATGGGCCTGATCTGGTTAGTTGATGAGGCACACAGCATCTCACAGGTTTGGACTCCAGAGCAATTGACATTTCCCCAATCTAGTCTCCTGTCACAACTAACAAATTACCAACTTTATAAATGCATCCCCATAGCAACATTTTTCCAGATGCCAAGCTAAAAAGCGTCATGTTACTTGAACAGAAGCTCTATATACCAATTCCCAGAAAAACACTTGAGAACTTCACCTCTGCTGCAATAATTTAGGATTTGGTCACATTTATTAACATCAGCATCAACAACTTACTCTACACAAATCACCTTAATTCCTGGAAGCCAACAAACAAAAAGCATCTGATTGAGAATTCATTCTTCCTTTATCTGACAAGATTTTAACATGTTACGGCACAATTCCAGTCTTCCTTTTTTCCCTCCCAGAGTGCAGCTGGCTCATGTTAGCCGACTCAGGCTTGTGGGGCTCGGGCTAAGGGCTGTAAAATTGTGGTGTAGACGTTCGGGCTCGGGCTGGAGCCCGAGCTCTCCCGATCCCAGAGCTTGGCTCCAGCCTGAACCCAAATGTCTACACCACAATTTTACAGCCCTATAGCCCAAGCCCCATAAATCCAAATCAGCTGACATGGGCCAGCCACAGGTGTTTAATTGCAGCGTAGACATACTCTCATAAAGGCTTCTGATTTCTTTGCTTCTATTTTTGATGTTCTTCAGTGTAAACAATGAATGCTCTGTATGTATCACTGGGCTTATACAGAGCTCCTGGAAGCTATTCAGTAATGATATTGACACAACAACATAGACTACTGCAAATGGTCTGTTCAACAGCCTCCTGGCCAACTGAGAAAAAGGACAAACAATTTTAACAGAATTTCTGTGGAATATAAAAGAGGCAACTGTGAATGTTAAGGCTAATGTACCATGGGGGTTTTAGGCAACCACATAACCCATGACAGCAAAGCTTACTTAATGCTATCTTTCAAATCATTACTACATACCAGAGGTGCCCAAACTTTTTTCTGCTGAGCCACCCCCACGTCCCATGCACACCTCTCTTTTTCTAAGCAATGAGGGGAGGAGTGCCTGGTGTCACAGTTTCAGGGCAACTGCACCTGTGTCCCCCACTCGTGGTTCCTCAAGGGCACCCACTCTAGGCTCCAAGCTCATCAGCCATCACCTCTCTTGGGCAGAGACCTGCATCTCACTCCCTCCTGCCCAGGGGATTAGTAAAGCTGCATAGTTCTCGGCCTACAATGTGATATCTCCAGCTGCCTAAAAGGCCAGCGACTGCACTTGGCTTTCTCTCCAGAGGCTCTGACCAGTGTATTAGCCACAATTATAAGTTGCCACTCAGCTTTTTCTAAGCAAGCACATTTATTAAGGTGAAAGCATTACAGAGAAAACATGTTAAAACAAGAAAAGAACCTACATGCATGCTAAAAAGCTTACCAGAGGTCACCCCCAACTCCAACCTCAGGCTCCAGTGGGTGATCAGCCTTTCAAAACCCACAACTTGTTTTTCCCCTGTGGTTACAGTCTAGATTCAGAACCAGAACCCAGGCTGGGCAGGTCAGCTGTTTCTTTACGCAGCTTAGGCCTTTGATCTCCAGTGTCCGAGAACTGGTACGAGTCATTCCTCAGGTTGTAGCGCCAAAGGCTCGCTTTTTGCATAACCAGAGGTGGGGAATTTGCATTAACCTCTCCCTAGGTATCCCCCAGGAAATACACTTCACACTTATTGTCCCCCAAAGTCCATTCCCGTCTAGCACATTTTCAATATCGTCCTTTGAACTCTCATGCCTCACATCCCATCTCTGTCCTGGAGCGTGACATACCATCCCAGTCCACAAACGCTGCTTTTAATACAATGGACCCCAAAGATACTTAAGCTTCACTCAATCTGGTCTCCCAAGAATATGCAGAAGATTGCCATGTGCGTCACACCTGGTACCTGCGGGGGCCAGTTGGGGAGGGAGTACACACCACATGGCAGTTGAGGAAGCCTTCTGCTCCCTGCAGCTGCCAGCACTTGGCTCCCTGCCTTGATCCATTACCCCCACTCAGGGGAAGCAGATGGGCTGAGCTGAAGGGCCAGGATCAGGAGGGGAGCGAAAGGCTCCACCCCTTGAGTACTGACCACCCTGCCGGACACAGCCCGCTCCTGCCCCAGCACTTCAGCGCGACCCCATTCTCTGTCCGGCAGGGGAAAGAGACTGCGCTCTTAGCCTTGGGGCTGCGCTGAAAGGCTGGGATCAAGAGGAGGCTCTGCGTGGCTGGGGGAAGGGAGTGCCAGTACTCCTGGCCAGTACAGCCTTCAACTCCCCACTCGCAGAGCTCCCACCAGTCTCTCCTGCCAGTTGGTGGACACAGCTGCAGCTGTGGGGGAGTAAGATGAGTAAAAAGCCTGGTTAGGGGGGAGGGATAGCTCAGTGGTTTGAGCATTGGCCTGCTAAACCCAGTGTTGTGAGCTCAATCCTTGAGGGGGCGATTTGGGGATTGATCCTGCTTTGAGCAGGGGGTTGGACTAGATGACCTCCTGAGGTCCCTTCCAACCCTGTGATTCTGTGATTAAAGCAAGCAAGACCACCTGCTCAGAGTCGTGTGTGCTTCCCCCTTCCAGACAAAGCCTCCTCCTGACCCCAGCCCTTCAGCCCAGCCCTGTCACGTCCTCTGCCTCCTGTGATAAAACTTGGCATTCCCCAGGGGGGCAGTGGGGGAGGGGGACAAAGGGGGATGCACCCCACAGTTTGAAAACTTCTATATATACCCACACAATACATAGATCCATATAATTAGATAAGATTTTCCTCCTCCCCTCTATATCCCTTCCTCATCTTTAAGAGATGAGTTTACTGTCACTATATTTCAGCTGAAAGATATACCTTATAATTTTTTTATAAGAGCTTTCAGAATGCAACATTTTATAGAAATTATAAATAAAAAAAAGCCCAAGTTGGTGCATTTTCTTGAGAAATGCAAATTAATTCTGTTCACTTACACCGTATGTAAGAGTGTTTGCTCCTGGAATGTGTGTTTTGTGAAGAAGCCATCGTCGGTAACAAGAGGACTTCTGAAATACATTAGGCATTTCCCCACATCCACATTTCTGTATTTCTTATTTGTTTCTGTTCACTCTGGTAGTCCCAGTTTGGTCATTTAAGAGAGTGGAGCAGCACCTAGGTGCTATACAAGATTAGGGAGAGAGAGACAGGGCCGCCCAGAGGATTCAGGGGGCCTGGGGCAAAGCAATTTCGGGGGCCCCTTCCATTAAAAAAAGTTGCAATACTCTAGTAACATGTATTTGGAAATGTAAAAAATAACTAGTGAAATACATTCAAAAATTAATTTGTAATAATTTGAAAATACACTAAATACATTATTTAAAAACATTAAATGCTTTAATGGTATGTATACGTTTGCAACTACATAATAGGCTGTTGCTGGTGATGGTTGGTGCCAATGGGCTGTCGCTGCCTGGGGGTGGTGCTGCTGTTGCCCAGGGCTGGGTGGGGAGCTGCGCTCTGGGTTGGGGGGTGCCCGGCTCTCAGGGATGTGGGGAGATGGGGTCAGGGGGGTGTCCGGTTCAGAGGGGCTGGGCTCGGAGCTGGGGGTCAGGGCTGTGGGGGGGATGGGGCCGGGGGGTGTCCAACTCAGAGGGGCTGGGCTCGGAGCTGGGGGTCAGGGCTGTGGGGAGGATGGGGCCGGGGGGGTTTCCGGCTCAGAGGGGCTGGGCTCGGAGCTGGGGGTCAGAGCTGTGGGGGGGATGGGGTCGGGGGGTGCCCGGCCCTGACCCCTTACCATGCCGCTTACCCCCTCTCCCAGGAGCCTCTGACATACTGGTGGGGCAGGGGGAGCCTCCGACATACTCGTGGGGGCCCCTGCGGGGCCCGTGGCAAACTGCCCCACTTGCCCTGGAGAGAGACCATTCAGGAATAGTCAGGACACTAAGGTCTCTGGGAAAATCTGCAGAGAGCAGAAAGCTTGCTGCAGGCCCTCCCTGGAAAGAGGGACAAATTATCACAGAGCCAGTGGAGGGGCTGGCTGGCTGACCTTCCGGGGCTGAAGAGCTAGTGCTGAGAGGCTGAAAAAGGCTGAGAGCTAAGAGCCAATGGAAGGTCTAGCTTACTGACTTTCAAGTACCAAAGCCTGTGCCAGGAGGCTGAACAGGGTAGAGGACTAGGGAGCCAGCGGAGAGGCTAGCCAAAACTGTCCTTCCTGAGCCAAAAAGCGCCAAGGCCAGAGAAGGCTGACAGCAACAGAAGGAGATGCCAGCTGGCTCTTGGAGTCAGAGAGCTGGAGCCAGAGAGGATTGTGCTGGAGAGCAAGGGCATGCTGGGGCTGTATTCGATGTATTGCCTGGATTATGGTGTTGGGACTTATGCGCATGGGACTTTCTTTTGTAATAAATTAAACCCACAAGGGCTATTTACACTCAAATAATCTTTGGACTACTTTGGGGGACTATGAAGGAGGGAAACTGAGGCAGGTGTGCCTGTCATGCCACAGCTTGCAGCAGAAGGATGCTCCAGGTGGGGCTGCTTTATGACAAGAACTGAATAACATCTCTTAACTACTCTAAACACTACATTACTGACTACCACATTCTAATTTCAAGCTGTGTCAAAACCCAAATATAATTGCTGCAAAAAAAATTTAGGGATAAAAGTTAATGGAAGCTCAGATGACTTCTGTGAGTGAATTTCTGAGATACAAATTTGAGATGATAGAGTTTACCCTACTTTACTGAACATGAAATGTTAAATGATTTGAAACTCATCTGAGAACAGCAAAATGTGAAAAACAAGGGAGATGAATACATGAAGGGGGGGGGGGGGGAAGAGTGTTCACCCCACAATCTAAGATCTTTCATGTTATTTTTTTTATTATTAGAGATTTAGACTGCAGTAGCACCTAAAGCTATAACCAGGTTGGTCCCAATGAACTCATTTTAAAAAACAGACTATTGTGGGTTGCAGGATCCTACTGTCTTCTAAAATCATCTGGGAAAATGCAGTTTGATTCGCAGGGGTCAGTTTGATTGAGTCAGATCCTTCACTGAACTGGACACTGTTCAGCATAAAGCTAGTTTTCACAGGGAACCTCGAGGTGCAATTTTCAATTAGACACGATATGAACAAATCTGGCCTCTCTGTGCACCAAGCTGAAATATGCCATGTTACCCATTTAATTTGTGTAATCCTAAAAATATTTAGAATTGCATCACTCTGAAATAATCCAAAACATGCCTACTGTGTGACAATGCTTTAAACTAGCAATGTTTAAAGTTACCTTATTCTGGTATCCAGAAGTTCCTTAATCATTAATACAACTTCATCGTCATCTTCTGATGCAGCTTTAGGGGGAAAAACACATGCAAAGAAAAATAATGACAAGGCCTTCTTATGATTAATATTACTGTGGTAAAATACTTGTAAAAACAATATTCTTTTTCCACTATTAAGTAGTACCAACAATACATCACCAAAGGACGATTCTAAGAGCTAAACTCACAGCTAAATCTAAGCCGGTGTAATTTACAGCACGTACATGAAACCTTTTCAGATTTTCCTCAATATTCTCTCTTTTACTCACACAAGCATAACCACGGTTCTTCTCGAAGCACAGAGTAGCAAGAAAAGCAACTAACAGCATGGGATACAGGTATGTGGGCTAACACAGGCAGCCCTGTATTACAACCTACTTCTCCCTCTGGCTCCTCAGCATGTAAGTTACACCAATATAGATTTCCTCAATAGCTACATGTCACCTCTCTTTCTATAGGATCAGCCATGAATCAGATGGCAGGAATGGGGGGGGGGGAGGGGGAGATTGAGGATCATTAGGGTTTTGGTACACAATTCTCCTTCTGTCTAGGGTTTATTACAGATATATAAATTGTTTCCAAATTCCTAACAACTGTGAAGTTTATTAGAGTATCAAGACCTACATTAGTTACTTGACTGACCAACTGTCTTAGTAACCTCCATTAAACCATTTTAAATTTTATTTGAAAGACAAATGGCTACTGTTTCCAGCTACAGGGCTGAAAAGTAGTTATAAAAATGGATGATTTTCCTTTGAAGCATCTTTTCAATGGAACTGAGACCCATAAACCTCAAAACTCCTAAATTACTTAACAGAAGTCATTACTTTCAAAATGACACTCCAGGCAGTTCTCTGGATAACATACTGAAAGAACAGCTGACAGCAACAGATGGGCTACCAGAACACCTCAACAGAGGCAGTGTTTCCCTCCAGCTCAGTTTAGCAACTCTTCTCTGCATTCTTGTTGTAACAGTATTGCAATTTTACAATTAATCCATTAACACAGGGCATTTCAACACTTTACAAAGGAGACAAGTGATCTTTATAGCGAGCTTGTAAAAAGCAGACTCTGTAGCAACCGCCAATATTTTTGTACACACAGAAACCCAAGCACTTTTAAAAACTGTTTCAAACCAAAAAAGGCTAGAACAGCCGTGGCCAAATCCTTTGCTGGTGTAAAGTCAGTGTGGAGCCACTGAAGGTTGGATGTTTTTCTAAAACAATGGTTTTCAACCTTTTTTCATTTGCAGACCCCTAAAAAATGTCAAATGAGGGTGAAGACCCCATTGGAAATCTTAGACTTAGTCTGTGGACTCCAGGGGTCAGCAGACCACAGATTGAAAACCACTGTTCTAAAAGATGTGCTCTCAGAATTATCTCGGGGAAGTTCTCTGGCCTGTGTTATACAGATCAGAACAGATGTTCACAATGGTCCCTTCTGGCCTTGGAATCAATGAGTCTATAAAATTTGGCCTCAGCATTGCACTATCTGAGAATCTGGCCCCATATTCATGGTCAGACAACTGCTTTGAACGGTTTGTGTATTATTAGTTTAATTGCACCTTATGCAGACCACTGAATCTTGCGTGTTAATTTTAGCCATTTATACTGTTTCAGTTATTCTCTTCTCACATGTTTTCTGTGGGGCAAGTTCATTTCCTCTGAACATGATCTATCAAACACATCAACTTAAGAGAGGACTAAGACCATATACAGGCATAAGCCAGTCGTGAAGAGTTTCATTTACCTGTATCTGTACGAGGTGCCTCTTCAGTAATTACAGGTAAACCAGAGGCAAAGAAATCCATTATGGTTGCATAAATATCTGGTTTCAGTAAATTCCAATCCCAATCTTCGCTCACCTATAAAAAAATTAAGAAAACCAAATATAGTGTTTCTGCCTCATTCCAAAGATGAATTTTATACATGGCCTTTGTCCATCTTAAAGGCACCTTGCTGGGCATTTAGGCCTGAAATTTAATGTTATTCGGTTTTACCAAATCCAATATGAAATAGAAACGTTTTCATAAAATTATATTTAAAATATTCAGTAAAGAGGTCTAGTTGTTTGGATTTAAGCAGTCGCCTGCAATGTTTGCAAGCCAACTGCTGTATAAAATATTAGTGTATAAAAACAAACAACGTAAGATGAAAAGAAACTAAAATCACAGATGTTCTGCTAAGCTTTATTTCTACCAACAAACTGTTTGTGTTTTGGTTGTGTGTTCTATTATTGACGTCTCATGAGTTGTCCACTAAATGGCATAGCAACTATATAGTATTTATGCAGCTATTGATTTATTACACAATACCTCCTGGGTTGGGTGAACTCCTGAGTCCCAGATGAATAAGCTTTGCCACTGGAGGCAAAGGAGGGATTTTGAGGCAATATGTAATGCACTTGCTTGCATTTATGTGCATCACTGTTCTTTGTTGGATAGACTTTCACCTTCATGTGTTTGTAATTTTGTTGCCTACTATTATCTAGCCTAAAAGGATATGAACCGTAATACTACTTAATATTTAATGGAACTTCTCTTTTAGCTCAAGTAGTAAAGGTCTATTTCTGGAGCAGATGGTTCCAAGCTCTATTCATAATGCCATGTGCATGCTAGATCAGACAACAGTGATGCCTTTATGATCATCCATTTGGAGTCCCAAGATCTATTCCTAGCTCAGCCATTAGCTCACTATATATGGCTACAGAAACTTACTTAACCTAAGTATGCCATAGTAAATATGCACATCTGTAAAATGTGAGGCTTCTTTTATTTAAATTTAGAGGAAAGGGACCACAGAAGGGCAAAATGTTATATTAAAAGTTTACTCAGCTGACTTTTAGCATTTTGATTAGAACTGAAAAAGTGCTGAGCACCTACAACAATAATTCATGTCAAGGGAAGCCGTGACATTCGGTGGCTCTGAAAATCAGATTCAAGAGACAATATTCTCAGAAGCCGTAACTAGAACAACAGTGTGAAATACAATTACCATAAAGCTGTGAAGGCACTTTGTACAGAGATTATGTTGACGAACTAAATTAAATCCCTGTAGTGAATATTTTGAGGACATTCTAAAGAAAGGTAAGATTTCTAGTGTACGTTATGCAAGCCAGGGAAGGCTCTGCCAGGAGTCTGTTCCTTTCACCTCTCCCTGTAGATTGGACAAGCATCAGCTCATATTTAGACCATTGGAACCTCTTTTCCGCTTACCTTTGTGACTGTGATGAAGTCTGGCCCAAAGAAGACACTTTTAACTCCTTCAATCCTGAACAACTGCCTGCAAAAGAAAGTTAACCACAAAAAACACTAAATTAAAAGTTTCTATCAGTCATGTTCTACTGTCTTTCTTGCTTTCCTACAAGAATACATTTCTAGAGGGCAATCATCACTTAAGAAAATAAAACCATTAAAGGAGATTGGCAAAGGGTTCTTCTACAGTTTAAGTGCTTCTATTCTTTATCCATGGCAATGGAATTCTGCAGCTTGGCATAAGTAGAAAACATCATACCATGGAGTGTGATACTGAACATACAGCATGTTACTTTTTCCTGTTAAGTATGAAAGAGCTAATGCTCATGTCTCTAGCTCCGGTTTGAAGCCAAGAGGGTATTCTTTATCCATAAAACTACTGGATCAGCATCAAGGATGACCAACACACACACACAAACATTCCTGGCATGCAACTGTGGAAGGACAGGGACTCTTCTTTAGAATAGTAGATTAGGTTGCTGAAAACTTTTAAATATAATCTATTTTACTAAAAGCTGTTCTGAATTTTGTTCCTTCCATAGACACTCCCCCAAAACAAACTGAACTAGGACTCTGGTGATACTTGCTGTTCAGTGCAATAACTTTTCAGTGAAGAGTAGCCCACAATGTTTTAACAGGCCAGCTTAATGTGTAAGGAATCTTCAAATCTTTATTCATTGTTATGGTATGTGAGTGACTCTGTGGCGACGTTGGTGAATTTGAAGTTGCGGTTACTCAGAAAGCAAGGGCACCAGAGTTTATCAAAATATCCGTTTCACTTAATTTTGCTACCTTCAGTTGCTTAGTGCAATTAAAACACTATTAAAATTCTAAAATTAAATATTAAGAGAGATCTAAGCTTGATACTTCATTCCTCACTTCCTTGGTGTACCGTATTTAAACAATCATCACACAAATTCAGACCAACACACTAAAACTTTAGAACCAGACAGGAAACAAGAACACACTTTGATTACAAACTATTCTAACTATAAAATAATAGAATGAGAGTTTTAAAGGCAATCTCAACAAATGCTCAGTTTTGTTTGTGTGGTCACAGGAGTCAGTAATTTTAAATCTATACAATCTTAATACCTAGACCACAGATTAAATGACTGTCTGTTGTCACCCACAGGGATACGATAAAGAATAGCTAGAACAAACAGAAGTTAAATCTGGCATTTTCATACAAAACACTGTAGGTAACCCTAATCTTGAAAACAGAGACAGAATAAGTTTTCAGTAGTATAAATAGCTGAAAAATAGACTTTCTTAAAGGGGAAATCTATACAACTTGAGATGCACAAATCAGATACTTTACCACAGGTTATGTATGGCAAAGAGGAACTTTCCTATACACATAACAAACAATTTTTAAATGTTAAAAATGTAGCTGTGCATGTTGTGTGTGGGTTGTTTTTTTTAAATATCATCACACCCTAATTTGCTTGATGGACTAATGGTCCCCAAATTTTACTTTAAAATATATTTTGGAGTTACACGTGCACTCCAAATCATCTAATGCTAGCATAGCTGATATTATTTCTTTGGAAGATTTGTATTCTCATGCCAAAACAAATGGGCATCCCAATTACAAAGCCTGAAACATCTGCTGTTCTATACATATGGGCATTTCTACTACCTTTGAGCTAAAGAACTTAATTTGAAAAGTTCCTGTTTGGTTACAAATCAACTATAGCATTTTGGAAATATTATAGCAATACCCTGGATAACGCTATGTTTCCCGGAGAGAGGGCTGCATTAAGCTGCTTTCACTTGTGTGCAGTATTTCCATCACATATAAGAGAAAATTAAACTATGATCTTGGAAAGGTGACACTATGGCATTTCCATATCTCACCCTCCCACTGCAGCCTCTCCACCCACATACAAAGCAGGTATAAGGAGCATTATCTCCAGGGGCTGCTATTGATGCAATGGCAGATACCAGAAGCAGTGCTCACACCCACTTTCCCCAGGAAGCAAGTTTGCAACAGTTCTCCAAGGCATCTCATCACCATCAGCAGGCAAAAGACTCCTATGACTCCTTCCCATCCCATCCCCCACTTTCAGACAGACCTTTAATGGTGTCCCAGCCCTTTTTTACCCAATGAAAATATAGCAAAGTATTAGATGGAAAATAAACTGTAGTAATGATTCATAGTCCAAGTGGATTGAAATGTATTAGTCCAAGTAAGTTTCACTATGGATACTCCAGATCTATGGCACTGAGGGCCTTTGCAAAAGATTATACATGAATAAGACTAGAAAAAAGGGTTCATTATAAACTTGAGGAATTTTAATTTTTCCACTGTACTGTTTGTAACACACCCATATTTTAAAGAGAAAAAACCCAATGGCTTTGAAGCTAATGTTAAAAGTTATTAACTGTGCCAAAATTAGTAAACTGTTTCAGTTTCACATACAACATTTATGGACATTTCCTTAGGTTGCCTGTCTCATTACACTGTGAGTTGGCATGACTTTAAAGTGACTACTAGCGTAAGGACTATTCAGTAAAGTTTTGCAGGATCCGGAACACAGGTATGAACAACAGTATATTTCCTTTTCAGGAATAATGAATGCTATCATGATTTGATTCAGATCAATGAAATAGATGGCCAGGAACTTAGTTATCACACTGACATGCACAGTATAAAAATCTCGATAGATTACTTTGGCTCTCTCTAGGCATTCAATCTACTTTATGAAAAAAAGCAGCATCCACTGTGGAAATGCAGCAAATCCGCTCTTTAACATTCAGCTGCATTTATGATGACACTTGTATATACATGTGTTTCAGTAACTACCACAGATAGTCCCTTGAACAAAGTATGTAATGCTTGAACACACCTCGCTAAAGGTGAGCAAAACGCTGCAGCTGGTGTGGAGAAATCCATGGTTCTCGACTCCAGTACTTGTCTTCCTGGAATAAACTTCAAACTATTTGGATTTGGAGTGTCCTGAGTCTGAATAAACATGCATCTTACTGAAAAGAGAAAAAAGGAAATAAAAGTTCAAAAGAGAAGTGGCTCATATAAGGAATAACAGAGATCTTGTTTATTTAGCCAGGCAAGGTTTTGTTTGCACAACACAGATTTATTAAAAACAGAGGACTGTGGAACGCTGAAATTTATCAAGCATGGCTCAACGAGTTCCATCAAAGTACCCATATTAACACGAAGATCAGCAAATTCAGTCACTAAATTTAAGACACAGATGAAAAGCTTAATGAAACCCTGTCCCAGCTAGTTTTAATCTCAGCTTTATTCCCTGAGCAACTTGCTGCTCACATTCTCTGTGTTTATCTGAACAGAGCTAATACTCTCCCCATCCTTTTTCAGAGGCTCTCTTTTTAACATCCACACTAAGATAATATTTGTGCCCCTTCTCTATTCTATTCAGGTTGCTATTCCATGCTCACCACTTTGGTACCTGAGCATTGTGTGGGGTCTCCACTCCAGCATTATCACGCGCCTGTTAAGAGCATTCCAGATGCAGGACTTGGGCAGATGTACTAACCCTCTGTTGTAGATATTCTTATGTTAAGATCTTTTTGTTCCTTTTCCAGCATTATCAAAAAGGAGAAAGTATCACACAAAATAACTGTAAAAAATGAACACACAGCCCGCTAAGGAGTGTGTGAGACATTTTGGTGTGGACAAGAAATTGCAGTAATCTGGAAACCTGCATAGCCTTTCAGAGCTAGCACAGAATTCTTTTTAGTCACCCAAACTATCTTATCTGGATGGACAGCTCAACCAGTTTAATTAAGCTGGCTCTGATATTGTGCTTATTGACTTTCAGCAAACATTTTGTATTAACAGTTGATATTAAAATAATTTATAAAAGCTGGTAAAAATATACCCAACATTTATGAAAAAAGTATTTAGTTGTTTACTCAGATAATATTATTTTAATGGGATTTTGCTGGACTGCCCAAACCTTAATAAAAAGAAATAGAATATACTTTTACCCAAGGATATCAAAGTGCTTTGCAAACATTATTTAAGATTCACAACGGAGCTGTGCAGTCGGTATTACAATAATCATTTTACAGATTGGAAATTTGAGGTACAGGAAGGTTAAAGGACACGTGCTGTCACACAGAAAGTAAATGTCAGAGTTGGATATAGAACCCTACCTCCTTATTTTCTACATTAACCACTAGATCACTCTCCTGTCCCTTCACTGCCAAATTTCATTGCATGATTAGGATTCTCAAACAGCACATCACCTTCAACAAAGGGAAACTGATTTTTTTTAATATGTATAAATTCTGAGTACATAATATTTGGGAAGCAAGCTTGTTTAACTTCAGAAACATATATGGTATAGAGATAATTATTTTTGTTATTTTTAAAGCAACAAAAAAAAGCTGAAGCTTTCACTTCCTAAACAGCAATTTTGATCACGACTCCTAGTATTAGATGACAAATCAGGCTATTTATAAATCGCCAAATTTCCTCTGCAGGTGTCTGTCATGACAACAACTCATTTGACTTTAACCCACACCATCACCACACACGCAAGCTCTTAAGTTTCGAGAGAAAGAATAAAAGAATTAGCATGGAGACGCTCAGTGCTAACATGCTAGAAATAGTCCTGACTTAGCAACTAACAGCCATTCTCTGTTCTGTCACACAACTCCATCCACAAGGGCTAAAAACATCTTCCTGATTAGAATGGCAACGGAAGCCACCTCCAATGTGACAATATGACAAATAGCCTATAGTGATGGAAGTGGATGTTGTCAACTGAACATGCCCAACAAATTTACTGACTTCGCTAATGCAAAGGGCAACTGACAGCAACTCCACAGTCAAATGGCTAGCATCCCCAAAGGCCTAGAATACAACAGGATACATCATCCTCTCACAAAAGTATTGATGAGGGTAGCTATTGTACCCAGGATCTTCTGAAGTTAGGAAAACAGATTATTTTCAAAAACCAGTGTTTCTTTCTCATTAGTCACACTGGAACTCTTTGTATATACTGTGAATAACCAAGTTTATCATCATCTACAGTTTGTAAGTAGCATCATTCACACAGAATACACACATTGCTTCTTTCAATTATCTGACCACTATACCATGTACTTTCTTCTGTTTGATCATTTATTGAAAGTGAAAAATAAAGATAGAAAAAAAAGACAGAATTTAAAGGACATTTGTAGATCAGTACGCGGCTGACTAGAACCCTCAGAGTCAATCAGTCGACTGCTTGATTAAATCTGAATTTCAAAAAAATTCAATTCTGAGTTGGGTAGGTCTGAGGCCCTCTGGAATCTGCATCAAAAAGCATTTGCTGCAGTGGGCACTGAGACACTCATTTAAATAATATTTCCACTTGTGGTTGGTTCTATACAACAGGCACCTGCATAATTAAAAATGTATATATACACACATCTCTTTCTCCACAACATGGCAGAGTTGTTGAATCCACCAGGCAGCTGCAGAAGCTGATCTGCAATTTTCAGCAGCACAAAAGGCAACTGAATCTTTTTTTTTTTTTTGCTGATCATAGAGTTGTACAAAATACTGTAGGAGCAGATACAGTAAAGTGGAGTTCCAACCTTTGCGTTTTCAGATAATATTAATTTGGCCCGGTGTGGGGGAATTTTAGTGTTAGTGAAAGGTGCTGGATTGACAGACCTGGCTATTGAAGTCATCTGTGTGCACACACACACACACAATTTGCAGTGGCAGTTCAAACCTCCCTGGGTTGCCCTTCCAATGTTCCTCAAATCTGTCCAAAAGGAGGAGCCCTCTCCATCTTCATGACCCAATCACCCTTAGCCTCTCTCCTGAAACTGCTTAATGGTTAGTGCCAATTATGGTGAACGTGTATTACAAACCCTTTTCTGCGACAAAACTAACTTTATACAGATCGCCGAAGAGACACAAGAAACTAAAAAATTTTGATCACTAACAAAGACTGACTTTGAACCAGAAATCCAAAGCTGAAAATCTATATATGTTACTTCAATCCCATGAGCTACCTAACTACAAGTTTTAGCAGCTGAAGTGCTTTTCAGACAAACTAATGTAAGAGGTTAATTTCTAGATTAATACTAAAAACTGCAAAATAGTAATTTCAGTCCATTTTAATTTCTCAGTGCCTTAATACGGTGTTAGGCAAATTAAAAAAGAATTGGGCAACATGCCTAATAAATTGACACATAGGAAGAGTAAAATCACTTCAAGCCTCAAATCTCCCCAACACCTACAATTAATCAGACAACTCAAAATTAAAACAAAACTTTTAAATTTCTGCCCCAAAGATGGCCAGAGATGTACAGAAGGATATATTCAGGAGCAGACTGCTCCTGATCATAGAATCATAGGGACCTCAGGAGATCATCTAGTCCAACCCCCTGCTCAAAGCAGGACCAATCCCCAGACAGATTTTTGCCCCAGATCCCTAAAAGGCCCCCTCACAACCCTAGGTTTAGCAGGCCAATGCTCAAACCACTGAGCTATCCCTTCCCCCATAAAGGCACTACGCCTCCACCCTTGCAAGATGACATCTTGGGATGGTCAGCAGTTCCAGTCTTGCTGATTTCAACTGTTGAACAGGATACAGGATAGCAGGAGGTCTGAGAGTGATCTTACACTAAGAAGGAGTTAAACTAATACATATGAGCACAAATATAATGCTTTACATCTTCAAAACTCTTTACAAGCCTCAGCAACCAAATGAAATATCTCCATTATTATACAGATGAGGAAACTGAGGTGCAGAGTATAATGGACTTACCCAAGGTCATACAATGACCAGAATCTGGAATACAGTCTCCAAATCCTGGTTCTAAACTCTGACCGCATGATGACTTAACTACCTTTCTACTAACAAAAAATCACCCAGAATATTGCATACATTTGAGATTTCAGTAAAAAGGAGAATTTATTCTTTCACCATCTTCTTAAGACAAATCTCATGAGAGCTTTACTTACTTTATGACAAAAATTAAATTTACCTGTAGTATGTGCTACGGTGGATGGAAGAAACGGTTTCCTTCGTGCGAATTGGCAGAAAGGCTGTTTAGTTGTTAAGTTAAAGTCTTTTAATGTCATGCGACAGAACCTAAAGAAAGATACAGATTTTACCAACAATATCTCATTTAAGAATTTAGCTTTTCCCATCTCTCAAGGAAAGAGAATTTTGTATGCACCTAATATCTCTGGATTTCAGCAAGTTGCTTAATCAGTTTCCTCCCTCTTGAAGGAGAACAGGTAATGTAGACTAGCTATCAGCTACAGGCTTATTTTCCCCTCCTCTCCACATAGTTGTTGGGGGAGAAGGGAAAATGGGGTTTCAATCCCTTCTCCCTCAATTTCCAGGTGGCCAAGTAATCATTACACACCAGTCGCCTTGATTTAAAATTCACCAGGACACTGCTGTGGAGAAAGGACAGCAGCTCCATTGAAGCAGTGTGTCAACAGAGCTACACCTCTACCCCGATATAACGCTGTCCTCGGGAGCCAAAAAATCTTACTCCGTTATAGGTGAAACCGCATTATATCAAACTTGCTTTGATCTGCCGGAGTGCGCAACCCCCCCGGAGTGCTGCTTTACCACATTATATCGGGGCAGAGGCGTATTCGTATCCAGCAGCAGGAGACCAGGACCCTGGAGTGGAACGAGGCCAGCTATAACAAAAAATTCTTGTTGATGCTGTTCAGGTAAACCACACCACCCATCTTGTTGAGACACACAGACCTCGAGTGGACAAAAGTGTGAAGAATACGCTGAGAAGAACAAACCTGAAGAGGTGAAAAGATGGACTAAACTGATTTTCAAAAGTTTAGGTGCATATTTGTACTCAATAATTACCATGATTATATAGGTAATAAATAGGAATACAAAAAACTGTTCATTTTCACATGCAAATTCCTGTTTTGTGCAATCACTATAATCACATGCACAAACTTGGCATGAAAATATCCACAATTAGAAAATCTAAGCTATGACTTCTAACTTCCAAGAATCTTCAGACAATGATGCTGTAATTATATGGTGACAGATATCTTTATCTGTTACTAACAAGCACCTTGAATTATTACAGCAAAAATATTTTAAGATCTAATCCAGATTTCTTTCTTTACGCTGCTTACTCTTTGCTTTCCTCTCTCTGGGTTTGGACAATGAAAATAGATGGTCAGTTTCACACTTAGAGTCAGTTTCACTTTCAGATCTCAGCAGGAGGTTGTTGATTTTTTTTAAAACAACTTTTTTATGAGTTTGTTTACAAAATTTAAGCAATTGGGATAATTTTGAGTTACTAGGGTCCTTTTAACCCTTTCCTCATTGTAGAGATGTAGAAGTTGCTCCCTACCCAGCCTTTCAGTGATAGTTAACAGGGAACATACTAGGGACATAAATAAAAAAGTTAACCGTTTAAACGATTTAAAATATTTCATTTAAACAGTTAATTCATTAAAGGGACGATCTGGCCAGCATGGCCTCTGCTGGGGGCGCTCTAGGTGGGCAGTACTGCTCCGGCCGGCGTGGGGCCGCTGGGCTGGCTGGCCAGCCCAGGACTTAACAGTTAAGGCGGGTTAACCGGTAAGACTAATGCTTACCAGTTAACATTTTACATCCCTAGAACATACAAACCCAGTAGACTTAACACACCATTAGCAGTAGCAGTTCATTCTCATTGTATGTCCCCCTCAAACATAGCAACACACACCAGGGTTGGGAGCATAAGGCGACCTGCTGTAGTATCCCTTTCCCCCCACTTCCCCTGTACAGTGGGGAAGGGTATGGATGCTGAGGGAAGCCCAGATGTCTTTAAGGTATTTTAGGACTTAATGTTAAGGGTGGGTGGTAACCTTAACTAATTTTAGCACTATGCTCTCATGTCTCACAAGCACAATGTGGGGTGAGTAGACAACTCCATCCTGCTGCGTCCGGTAGCACCCTCCTCTATGATGCACCTGTGTAGGTGCTTCTTTCTCTCTCCCATATGCTGATGGTGGAGTTGCCAACCTGCACAGAGGGCTGGAGGGAAACAATTCCCACCCCCTGCGCCCCAGCCGGCTCTCTGAGACAGGGACCATCTTTTTATGCTGTGTTTGCGCCTTGCCTAGCACAACAGGGTCCTGACCCATGACTATGGCTCCGTTGCACAATGACAATACAAATAATAAAACCATCTTCCCAGTCACACGCTGGGTGGGGATTGCGGATCAGGTCAATAGTTCACAGCTTTTTTTGTTGTTGTTTTTTTAAGGCCAGACGAGACCGTTGTGATCAGCTATTCTTCCTCCTCTCCATTGCGGGGGGGTGGTGGGGGAATTAACACCCAACACGCCAGGGCGGGGGGGAGGAGATGGGGGAGTGAAGATAAGGGGGGGGTGATCCCCGGAGGGGGGGGGGAGAAGATGAGGGGGTGACCCGCGGGGGGGAGAAGATGAGGGAGTGGCAGATGAAGGGGGTGACCCGCGGAGGAGGGGAAGTTGGGGGGGAGTTGGGGGGTGACCCGCGGGGGAGGGGGAGATAAAGGGAGTGGCCCGCGGGGGGGAGGGAAAGGGGGGACCCTCTTTCCCCCTGGCTGGAGACGAGTTAACCCCCCCCAGGCGGAGCTGCGACGAGCCGAGCCCGGGCCGGGGTCACCTACCGGCCGCCCAGCCCCGCCGCCGCCCGCAGCCACCGCGCCGCTGCCGCCATCTTGACTCTCCCGAGGCGCCGGCGGCCGGACACAGGACCCCCGGCGCGGGGCTGCCCCGCCCAGGCGCCTGCTTAGGAAGGAGTCGGGGGCGCCAGGGCGGCCTCTGCCGGCCGCAGGGGGGAACTGCAGCGAGGGCTCCGCTGGGGGTCAGGCCTGCTAGGGGCAGGGGTGGGGATGGGGGGAGTTTAGGGGCAGCAGAGGCCAGGGAATGGGGCGCGCGCACCCCACAGCCTGGCCCAGGGCAGCCCGCTTCCTCCCACTGCAACAAACCCGCTGCAGCCTTGGGGAGCAGCATTGCTACCTGGTTAAGCCCAAACAGTGGGGTGAGGGGCTCCCAGGGGCCAGTAGGGGCAGGGGCTTTCTGCCTGCCGCTTCAGGCTCCCACCTGTCCAGGTTGTCCCCTTGCTCGGGTACCTAGCCCGGGAGAGCCATCAAAGGGCTCCCTACACGCTGCCACCTGTCCAGTTTTATGGGCCCAGGCTCATCTCTCTTTTATTAGCACTACAGAAGTAGCAACCTCAATGCTTTTGCAAAACCCACTGCTACCCTGTCCCCATGTGCCCCACTGAGGCACCAGGCGGTTGGCTTAGAAATCTTTGCAAGCCCTATGCATTTAAAAAAATGAGCAGAATGGTATATGCTAGGGTAACACAGTGGAACAAAACATTTCCTATTTGGGGTGAAAAACTCCATTATTTATTTGCAATATTTCCAACCCTCAGTGTTCAAAAATCAGGCCACTGCTCCCCAAAGATCGTAACATTGGTTTAAAAGGAGTGGGGTTTAAAAAATGCAAACATTTTGGGGTTCTTTTTCCTGTACCTTCTAGTTTTTGTGCTTTTAGTGTTTATTCTTTGCCAGCCCTGCTGAGGGCTAGAAATTAACTGCATTTTTTTTTTAATTAAAACTAATGTAAGATAGTCACATTGTTCCAGGAGCTCTGGCTTTGAAAGAACCAACAAAATCCCATAACTTGGGACAAACACTGTATTATTCATTAGTTCTGTTACAACAGTACCCTCAGACCCCAGCCATGATCAGGGTTCCTTCCACTGGGCTGAGTGCTGTCGTGGAAAGAATCACCCACGCACTGATTTTAGTTCACAGACTCAGAGCCTGAGGCCTTTATTGCAATACGTACCAAACGCGTTTGGGGTGCAGTTCGAAAACTGACACACCGAGCACCGCGCACAGGCGGGTTTTTATTTCATTAAACCGCAAGCAAAGTACAAACAATACGTCATGAGTTAAGAAACTGGGGTTGGGGTCAGTCATGAGTTGAGGAACTGGGGTTGGGGTTGGTCATGAGTTAAGAAACTGGGGTTGGGGTTGGGGTCAGCCCCCCCCCCGGCACCTTCTTCATTATTTTCCAAGAAGTGGGTGTTTATTTCGGTAAAGGGACGCTTGGCGGTTTTCCTCAGGGGTGGCGCTTGGCCCCAGTTTGGGTACATTTCTCGGCAAGGCAGATGTTATTTTCCGGGGGTTTTCGGTGAAGGGTTAAGGGGGGGTTACCATGGGACGCTTAAAGAAGAGCCATGATTGGTTAATTTTGCAGATAGCTGGAATTGGAAAATGTTGCAAATAGCTGTAGCAGCAAGGATGATTAACTCTTTGCAAAAACAATTTCTTAATGTAAGCGGATATTCTATTTTTCGAGCGGTTTCATAAACTTGCGGTTATTATGTTGCTAAAGCAGTTTCTTGCTGTAGCTTTTAGCATTGTTCTATCTTTTTCTTTCCTCCCCCCCCCCCCCCCCTCCTCTGGTCATTACCCTTGACCGAGTTTGGCAGAGAATCGTGTTGTTCAGTCTTGCTCAGGCTTTAGGCCTGCCCTACTCTGTGTAAAGCATAACAGATCTCTGTTGAAGGGTTACATCAGCATAACAGATCTCTGTTGGAGGGTTTATTTCAGGGCCCACAGATTCAAAGCTCTGGCTATCAAAAAGAAGGCCCCCCTGTTCTATTTCCCCACAGTGCTGGTCAAATGCTCAGAGTGTGTCTGTTCCAGAGAACTGATCCTTTTCGTTTTTGCCTGACTCTTGCTTGATCACATATTTTGTTTCTGTATGATCAGTGGCCATTTTAGAAAGTGCAGCTCTTCACTTCTGTATTTCACACTGCCCTCTCTTAAACTCAGACTACAATAGGTACCTACCATTACACTTGCAGGGCAGTAGTGCCTAGAGAACCCAGGCCCCTGCTGCTAGGCTCTATCATTAAAACACATATAACCGGTGTCTAAGAGAAATGACAACAGAGGGGTGTGTTGCTGGCTCACACTGTTTTGTGGAGGTTTGTATGTATGAAACAGCAGAAAGCCCAGTGAACGTAGAGAGAAGGCAGCAAGGAAGCACCCGCACTGTGAGCGTAGCCCTTTGAATAGTTACAGAGAGGTTTTTGGGCTGAGTGCTGGCTGAAAGTGGCTTGACACTGTGAGCAAAGAAACTGTCTCCTGCTATTTGGTTCCTGTTCTGTTCTGGCAAACAGAACTTTGTACATTCTCTGTAAACAAACAGGAACACTTCAGAGATACCTGACTCCACCATCAAGGTTTCCCCCTCATGGAAACAACCTGCAAGGTCCTGGACTTTGGCTAACTGCTCAGATCAAAAAGGGGTAACCATCCTTTGGCGGTAGCCCAGCAGAGTAGACATGTTGCACAAATCTATGACTAGATTTCATCATCAAGCATTTGGCAAACTAGACTCTCCTCCAGCTAGCTTGCCAGAGACCTATTTGGTCTGAGACTAGCATGTTGCATTAATTTAGTCATTTAGACTGCACAGTCTTTGACACAGAGGGTCTCTGTTGTGCAGATTTCACCCAGTAGCCAGTATGTGTGTTTGTGTTTCAAGGGGAGCATTTGAATCCTAAATAATCTCACCAAGATTAGCACATAGTCTATACACCTGTGATTAATTTAAAGGGCATTACTGTAAAACTTGTATATTGAAGAGGCCAGTATTGCTGCCAAATTTGAACTGGATAGCAAGTAAGGTTGGGCTGGTTACATCTGTTTTTTCTGCTTCAGACCCTTCAGAAGAAAGCAGCAATTCAGTGGCACAAAAGCAAATAAACTTTGCCCATCAGACTTTCATTCGTCCACTGGAGAGAGTTCCATTTGCCCGTCACTTAAATTTCTTATTTGTTCTGCTTGCTTTGTTCTTCTTTGGCCACCATTTGTGCTGACACAGAGTAAGTCCGCCCTGTAAGCATCACTGAAGCCTGCTTGTAACAGGGTGATCTGTCCCTTTATGGGCCTGGGACTAGGCCACCCTCTCCCATTATCAGACCCATCTGGGAAGGGATCAATTACAGTATAAAAGCCTGCAAGTGGCTGAGTAAGGGAGGGGAACTGCAAGAGGGGTTGGTTCAGTTTGAGGGATTGGCCCTGGAGCAGAAAGAGGATACAGAAGAAAAGGGCTTTAGGCCCATGTCTATCAGGGGAATAGCTTTGTTTTGTGTTCCTTTGTGAGTTTTGTGTTTGAATTCAACAACTCTGCCCTAATGGAAGGGCCTGAAAGAGACATAGGTGAGGTGGTAGATTTTTTCCTAGGCTGGGGGCTTCCCTTACCAGCCCACACTGCTCTTCTACATGTCTGCACTTTTTGATCTTTCTTTTTAAGACACATTTACCCAAATCAATAGGCTCAGTGTAACCTACTAGCTGGTGTATACTTGTAGGTGTTAGCTGCCAGGTAGTAGTAATGTACAGAAAGTAAAAAAAGCTCTACTTCCAGGGAAAGAAGAGAGTTTGTGTAGATTTTGTGTGTCATACAGAGCCTGTGTTTTTGCAGTGAGGTCCTGAGATCCACTGCTGCTGCTGCTGGAGTGCAGATTAGCTGAACACCATGATGCAACCCTAGGTTAAGCAAATCAAGATCCCTTTAAAATAACATGGGACCTCCATTGTGTGACCCTGCTCAGAGAGGCCATGCCAGTTTGAATTTCCTGGTCCAAAACCTAGAATCCTACCTCTCTCTTTGGGCTTTCTAGAAGCACTTGTGACCTTGGTTGTTGAGCACCATGGTACACCTGGGCATGCAGAAATTCAACTATCAGGAAGGTTTTCTTTAACACCAGCGTGACGAAAGAGACTGTAAAACCAAATGCTTTGTATCCAGCCCAGTGAAGATTTCATGCTAACAAGAAGGAACACAGAGCAGGGAAGGTGCATTTTATTCAGATGAGGTTTTTAATAAAATGTACATAAGTTTACAGCTCTAACATTTCTTCATCAAGACTATCAGAAACATAGCAGAATCACACCTGGAGTGCAACAGGAATCCGATAGTCTGCCAGTCAGAGGTATTTCCAACACCATTCTGATTTCACCCAAATAAAAATGGGATTTGAATGAAGCTCTGGTCTTACAATACACAGCCTACAGTTGCACACAGATTGTATTCCCAGTTATCTGACATGTCCAACTCAGGCTTTCTGTGACATTAAGAGCGTCTTTCACTATCTTAGTCTATGCTTAGTGGAATCTGCCTCATTCAGATCCACTGGATATTTTCTCATCAGGCTTCCTCAGCCAGAACATAATCTACCCTCCCTCTACCTGTATAAAATTATTAATCCCTTTTTCTCTCTCTCTTGGGGGGAGGGGGAAGTAATCAGTGATTACCCCTCTAATTTCACAGGTGGCAAGTCTAGATTTATTGTAACAGTAAAGCATTTACAGTACACGTAACACAAAAACTAAAGGCCATGGTTTAGCAGGATCACCACCACAGCTGATCATAATTCAGGAATGTGTTTCAAAAGCAGAACAAGATTACAGGGTGAAAATACCTAGAGTAAAAATACTTTGAGTCTTTGGGTGTCCTAAAGAGGCCTGGATTTAAATAAAAACCCAAACAATAACCAACTCTCCAACAGGACAATCTTTGGTGGAAGCTGAGTTAATGTAACGGATTCCCACTTTGGAGTGATTGAAAGTCTCACAGTTATATCAAGCCCATTCAGTATAAACTTGCTATATTAAATGTAGCTGAAAACATGCCCCGCTACAGTGTTTCGGGATTGGTTACATGGGTTTCTTGCAAGTTTAGGATCTTCTGTGTGCTCCATGCATACTGTAGATTGCAGTTGAGTGCACGCTGGCTTCAAGAGAATAAGATTGTAAACTCAACACTTATCACATATACTATAGTACTGAGATGGCTGGAAGGGAGAGCAGATGCAGTTACGAGTCTTGGAAATAGAGCAATAAGATAAAGAAGATGCAGGCTAATCCGAAAGCAGCTCTTATGGCTATGATCATTGTAAAAATGCAAAGGGAACGAGATGCACAGAGCGGAGCTGATTGCCTGGCCTGAATTTGTGTGTGCAGAAGCTCTGATTAAGCCTTTCCAAGGAAAGGGTTTAACCAAACTCAAATTTAAATTGGCAGCGAACTGGGAAACGACGCCACCACATCCACAGTTGAGAATTACAGAAGTAGAAGATTGTCACAGGACTGACTGGTATTTGTCAACACAGCAGGATGAAATGATATTTGAGTTCTTTCTGTGCCGTGAGTGCATTTGGAAAGGGGGGCGGGGACAACCAGGAGAAATCTTATGTGATTTGTGGTATGACACTTGTAGTATATTTAATGTCAAGGTGGGGAGGGGAGTGGGAGGAAGGAGA
Organism: Emys orbicularis; assembly: GCF_028017835.1. Taxonomy (NCBI): domain Eukaryota; kingdom Metazoa; phylum Chordata; order Testudines; family Emydidae; genus Emys; species Emys orbicularis. The sequence continues at coordinate 141,022,725 of NC_088684.1, forward strand.
ATCAGAACAAAAATGGCCTCCCCTCATTCTACTGCTGCTATCATGAAGGGAGGAGTTTTCTCATCCTTCCTAGAAAGTCAATTAGGGACAGCCACTGAGTTGCAGAGCTTAGAGAGAGCGCCTTGCTCTGCTGATTGCTTAAGGCCAACCAGGAAGTTCACCAAGACCCTGTTTTGTGCAGATGGGCCCCTAAACCAGTGACCTTGATGGGATTCCAGGCAGGCACGGTCTGCATCGATCCATTTGTGAGACTGGAAGGGGTACTATTTTCAAAAGCGCCACGTAGCTTAGGAGACTACAGTCCTTGAAATTCAACAGGTCTTGGTTGCTTCTGAAAAGGGACCTTTATCATTTTTGGCCAGAGCCAAAACTGAAAACCAATTGCTTCAATTTACTGGCTACTGGGAAGTGGCAGAAATAAGAAATTTAATAGAACTTGTTTTTTTAAGTTGTGCTTATGTTCAGAAAAGTGATTTAAATTGTTGCATTTGTATTTGTAGCTCTGTCTAGTGAGCAGTAAAAAAAGTCAAAGCCTTATGAAATCAAGATTGCCAAAAAACCCAGAAGCTCCATAGTACATTCTGCCACGCACATTAAAAACAGTGAACTTTAGATGATACAGCGAGATAACAACTCCATTTTCTATTGGTCAGGTTGAGGTTGTCGTGCTGGCAACTTGAGAGGTGGGGGGAGGGAAAAGAGTTGATCTGGAAAAAATCAGATTAACAGGGCAATGAGATGCAATTTTCAGGGTTTTCTGATCATAAGCAAAATTCCAGTACTTGGTAGATTGAGCAAAATGAACTCATCTGAACAGAGTGCTCCTGTACATAGTTAAACTATTCACCTGTTGGGTTTACTAGCAGGATTGTTAGTTTCTTGTGCACAGTTTTAACTTGCTTTTCATAAAAAGTGCTTGAGGAATGAGATGTCAACTGCCAACATCCTGGTTGGAAAATTCAATCCATAACAAACCTAAATAAAGAAATTGAGGAAAATACTCTCAGCTGTCAAAACTACTGTACATTTCCCATTCTCCCTTTCCTGCCTGGCAGTGTAAGATAGCTAGATCTGAATTACCTGCAACTCCGGTCTTCATTACGGACACTAATTGGCAAGAAAGCAAGGAGCTGGATCCTAGCAGGAGTTTGAAGAAGGATTTGCCAATACTTTTCACAAAAAGTCAAGCATTCCAAACAACAGACATTAGAGCAACCAAGCTCTGTAGTAACTTTTTCAAGTCAAAAAATATGACACACCCATTAAAAAAAAAAAAAAAAAAAAAAAAAAAAAAAAGAACCTAGGTTTGGGAATCCAGAGACAATGGGTCCAGTTCCTATCCCATTTATGCTGGTGTAACTACTTATTTCCATGGAGTGGCTCCTCATTTACACCAGATTCAGTCCATAGTATCTAGATTTCTCCTTTCTTCCCTCCACTACCTCACCAAGTGAAGTTAACAGTTCAGAGCAAAGTTCTGTCTCCAGGTTCCACAAGTGACCATAACAGGGGATTGCAAAAGTGCAAGGACGAATCTGGGCCCAAATACTAAGTCTCATCTGTATGCCTTGTATTTCACAGTTTGACATCGCAGATGTTCCAGGCATTCCGCATTCATCTATTCCAGCAGTAACGCATTTGATAATTTTTTTTTTGTTTTTTTTTTGTTTTTTAAACCCACCAACCAAGCCACCCACACACAAACTACATCCTCAGTTTAGTTGGGAAAAAATGTTATTTCCAAGAAACTCAGAAACGGGTCTACAGTACTTCCGTTTTCTAGGATGGCTGACAGGGTCCGCTGCCACCACACAGCTACAAAATCTAACTTGAAATGCAACAGACAAGCAGCAGGAAGTTGCCCACCTTTTAAAAAAGGGGTTCTACTTAACCTGAGCTAGGCTAACCATGTCACCAACCGCCAGCAATCTATGCTCCTTATTTTCAAGTATTCTTCCCTCCCCTACCTGAGTATTAAGCATATCAGGTCAAGTTCTTTACCCTTGGTTACATTCGTACAGCCCCGTTGAAGTCAGAACTGCACCAGTCCACCAGCAAAATGTGACTCGTGTCACTCTGACTGCAGTATGGGTTGGGCAGAGGAAGAGGAACAGCGTTTCATTAATCCTCTCCCATTTGGTGGCAGACAAGTTTGTTCTAATTCTCTCTCCCTGGCTGTGATGTTAACAGTGAGCTGTAGGACTAAATGTTTTGCTTTGCATAGCAAAGATCTGCTCATATGTACTTTCAATGTGCCTTCTATGTTCCTTGAGCAGCTATTTGGGCACCTGGGAGCTCAGCGTCATAGGTCTGAGTTTTTGCAAAGCAGTTTCCCTGTGAGACTGGAAAGTCTTGTGTTTAAGTGACTGGACCCGATTCTACACTCAGTTACACCAGCTTTACACTCATGAGAGACTGCTGGATTTACAAGTCACGCCCTGATTGACACCAATGAGAGAGGAGAACCCCCACTACATACTCCGTTCAATAAAGCTAAAGATAACAGTTTCTAGGAGCACATGCCCATCTTGTAAGATGGCAGAACCTAACACCAGTCCCACACCATCTATTTACAAACTTTTAAAACCTCGGCAAACCAACACTGCCCTAAGATTTCCGCTGTGTAAGCCCAGAGAATTCAAGATGTTGTGAGTGTAACCAAGGGCAGAATTTCCCCTTAGTTTTCAGTGCAAAGCTCTAGGTCAGGGGTCAGCAACGTTTGGCACGCGGCTCGCCAGGGTAAGCACCCTGGCGGGCCGGGCCAGGCCAGTTTATTTACCTGCTGATGCGGCAGGTTCAGCCAATCGCGGCCCCCACTGGCCGCGGTTCACCATCCCGGGCCAATGGGGGCGGCGAGAAGCGGCGTGGGCGAGGGATGTGCTGGCCGCGGCTTCCCGCCGCCCCCATTGGCCCGGGATGGCGAACCGCAGCCAGTGGGGGCCGCGATTGGCCGAACCTGCCGTGTCAGCAGGTAAATAAACTGGCCCGGCCCGCCAGGGTGCTTACCCTGGCGAGCCGCGTGCCAAACGTTGCCGACCCCTGCTCTAGGTCATTTATTATTAAGTTGTCAAATTAAATCGGGAACAAAGTCATAGCTACGCTCTTAAGAGCTGGCTCCAGAAACTACTGGTGTCAACGGACGGTCTCCATTGACTTCAAATAGGCATTGGACCAGGTCCTTAGAAAATGAGACAGTCATGGAGACCTTCCCGAGATCGCGCTCTTCTAGGATGTCCACTAGGAAAGTGGCTTCTCTGGATATGCCAGACAACATTTAAAAAAAAAGGACAGCACTATTAATGATCAGCAGCCAAAAGCATCCCTATAGTCTGACATTTAGAAGTGTTTTCTGGGGTGAAATAGCTTGAACAACAGATTTGGCAGGGACTGTTTTGCTACCTGGTACTTGCCATTAAATATGGATGCTTATTAATTAACGATACTTGCCTTTTTCCTTCCTTTGCGAAAAGACACGGGGGCTGAATAACAATTCCTAAGGAGGTCAACTGTACTCCTGCTCAGCCACCAACAGTAACACATGACAAATATCACAATTAACTTCCACACTAAACAACAACTACATTTTCCTCTAAACTCAAGTGTGATACACTAACATTTTAAATTATATTATAAATACTAAGCAACTGTCCTTTTCCTTAGTAACACAGTAGGATCATGGTATTTCTGGAGTGTAGCCAAATGTGACAGGAAGAATGTGTCTGAAAGATTGCTTTGCCGATACTTCCATCCATATGTACCTGGGACCTGATCCCAAAGAGCTGATCCAAAGTTCATTGAAGTCTTTCCATTGACTTCAACCGGTTTTGGATCAGGCCCATAGAAAGATATACATTTTCATGTATTATACCTGCAGACAGTGAAAATTGTCTATTACATCTGCAATGAGTGAAAACTGCTTATAGGCAAGAAGACCAGCACAAGGCCTATGCAATACTTAAAAGAGGACTTCCGTGGTGCATAGATCTTGTGGTAGACTAGTGGCACGTGTCAATTTTACTCCACGTGCATATGATCTATACATACACACACACACACCTCATCAAGTTGCCAATCTACAGCTCCTGGCTTTGTGATGACATTGATTAACAGTTGGGAAGAGTTGTCCTTTGGTCTCTTCCAGAATTCCCCTTGGTAAGGAAAAAAAAAAAAAAAAAAAAAAAACAATCATGACAACCTTTCTACTTCAAACTCATTTCTTCCCCAGAGCATTAGCTTGTCCTGATTGATTTGCTCTGGCATCCTAACTGTATGCTAGTATCAATGGTAATTCATTTTATCCCCAATGGATTTCCCCCCACTGAAGCCAGAAAATATGGAATATTACTGGTTTAAATAAGAATCTAAAAAGTATTGGGGAAAAATAGCCACTAAAAAAGGATGGGAAAAACCTCGAGAGCCTGGAATTCAATATCCTGAAATTATCTAACATAACTTAAAATGGTTCAACTAAATATCACCGCAACTGGAGTTTTGAACAAAAAAAAAAAAAATTTTATATATATATATTTTGCTATGGTTGCTCGTTTTGACTAAGAGATTGAAGGTCCTGTGAGAAATGCACATCCCCCCTTTCTCTCAGACTGTTTAAGGCTTTTGCTTTCCTGATTTGGAAGGAAAGGGTGCTGAAGCAAATGGGTCAACGCTGGGTAGCTCTTTAGTCCTGGAAGACAGAGAAGCAATAGAGACAGATCCTGCGATAGCCTGTTTGTTGGTCTGAGAAACCACTTTGTATGCTGCTATGGGTTGGACTTCCAGACCCTGCCCATCTTCCGGACTGTAGTGACGGGAATACTTTGATAGAGACTGTGGACGGAAAGGCTTACTAACCATTGAACCCAAGACGGCTTCTTGGGGGAGTGCATGTCCTTGGTTTTTATCATTAGGAATGCCACCAAGATCTTTAAATGTACCTTTGGGAGGAATGCCTTCTTGGGTCTCCACTGGTCTTATGGAATGAGACGGAAGATTGGCTGGCTGAATAAAACCTACCCCAGAGTACTGAGCTCTAGATGAGACAGACAATCCGCATGTTCCTGTATCCAAGTTTTGGAACTTGGCGTTATCTACATGTTGGACATCACCAGTTTGACCTAGGAAAGAGGCTGGAGTGTGAGGCTCCTTAGAAACGTTATGAGAAGTCAACTCTTCCAAGCTTTTCTTTTTTGTGAAAGGGGCACTTAGGAATACATCTGCCTCTTCTGGCTGCCTGACGGGCACATTGCTCTTGGAGATGAAGGGAGCTTTGGTAAAGATGTCCAACTCATCATGCACTATTCTTGAGCTTCGGAAAGGAGCCGTGGCAAAGACATCTGGCTCATTGAAAATTTCTCCGGAGTGCTGCTGAAAGGCTGTAAACAGAGCTTTCCCCATGCCGCTCTGGGAAGGCTGGGGCTTGGAATCTTCTCTGGAAGCCACAAATCTTTCCTTGAGTGTCGATTGCAACTTTCTGGACTCCTCTTCTTCTTCTTCTGAGTCCATAAGTAAAGGCCTGGACCCACTACAATCCAAGATGTCCACCTCATGGTCTGTCCCCTCTCCCTCACTGCTGTGGAAAGAACTGTTGCTTGAAGGCCCATCTCTTGCGAAGTAATCAGATTCTGAATTGTGCTGAGTTTTCACTTCAAGCATCTCAGGCTGGCCTTTGTACAGAGGAAGTCCATCAGTAGCAGCAGGCAGTTTACTGTGCTCAGTGGTTAGGACAGGATATACAACTTGTTCCCTCTGCAAACCTACAAGAACAAAACAAGAGCATTACTCAAGGGGCTAGATTCATGTAGTCAAACACAAAAGAAATTTAACCACATCAGAAACATTATGATGTGGTTTCCATGCCACACATGGAAAATGTGAAAATAAAATAAAATTAAGATCAGGCAAGGCATTCAAAGCACACAAACTGGAAAAAAAATTAAGCACTTCCTCACAATTAAGGACACCACAAGTACAACATGTTAAAAAGAAATGTAAGATGTTAGATACTCAGACGTTCCAATTCAACATTCCCTCCTGACACCGTTCTACGAGGATCTTTTCTATAGGTCACTCACAAGAACCACAACCTATGTGGGTTTTCATTTTGGAAAACTGCTGTCTAGCGTGAAGTACCAGTGAATGGACAGGTCTCGGTATAATCAACACTGCCTATTGACATAACAGCCCCCTACATGCAAATAGCAGTAGAGTAGAATCTCAGTTTTACAAATACCAATCTTACAAATGACTTCTTATATGAACCATCTTTCTGATGGGGAGGGGAAAAAATCATAACACAAAAAATGTCAATGAAGAACAAGTTGACATCATTCACATTCTGATGCGTTCAGTGCCTTGCAAATCACTTTGCAGTGGCTTGAAGAACAAGAAAGAAAAACCAAGAATGTGGTGCACCACACTGCAACTTATGCACCATACCTATTGCAAAGTTGAGATCTTCAATTTTATGAACTCTTGGATTTTATGAATGCCTCAGTTCCAAATTAGTTCATCAAATAGGGGTTCTACTGTATATTGTTTGGCATTTTTTAAAGATTTAATTTTTATTTCTGGGAGCTGGCTCACAGAAAAAAGTGGCATTGCACTTAGGGCACGTAAAATACACACACTGGCGTCCCTTACTGTGAAAGTAGTAGGTGTTTTAAAAGAAATAAAATGTGTTTCCTTTAGCAAGGTATCCTACAGGATTTTGTATCAAATCCGGTAATTTTCACAATGGTACTCAAGCCATTGCAAAACAGTCATAGTTAAATATAAAGAACCCTATATAATGATTACAAATGAAATATCTAACACGCTCCTAATGGACTAGCTTGGTTCTAGGTGTTAGTAAGATATTACTAATAAGGAAGAAGTGGAGGCTTACTATCCTGCTGGTCTCTAGTTACAGAAGCCCAAGAGTTGGCTTGTTTTTGCCTTATGAATCACACAGACAGTTATCAGAATACAAGATATCTTACCTTCAAAGAACTATTAGCAGGTTAGAAGTATGTCATTGGACTCATGTTAGCAAGAGGATAGGAAAAAGGCACATGAAAAACTAAAGCAGTATAGATTCCAGACAAAAATATTTGGGTTTTGGTAAGTGATATTCATCGAGCAATAGGACAGAAAAATGCACTTACACTTCCTTTTGCTTTAAGCAAAACACATCTTGCAGTTTTGCAAACTTGCATGATCACCCACCCCCACCCTCTGCATATATAAAATCTGTAAACACACACTGAACTTCAGGCATAAAAACACAATATATTACACCAATTTCTCATAATTAAAGACAATACTCAGATAGACATCCAAATGATTGTTTATTGGGAAACTATTCACTTAAAATACATTACACTGTAAAGTAAAGCAGTGTAGATATAGGTGAGCATTTTATAAGATACTGTACAAAACTACTGTCTACCTTCTCTGAAGCCTATGTTGTCAGGAATGATTTAAACTTAAATACTAATCTCAGTTTGACTACAGTAACAAAAAGGTCTAATTATCTATATAGATTTTTTTTTCTCCTTTCAAGAGGTTGACTATATATTTACTGAGTGCCCACGCTGGGTGGTATTGTGTGATTTTTAAAGCAGCAGCTGACAAAGACCAAGACTTGCAGAAGCCTTACATTGGAACATGATGTGGTACAGGAAAATAAGGGGGGGGGGAGAAAAAGAGGACCATGAGCATGCATCATCACAGATGCAACTTACATGCAAATTATGCTGTAATTAATGTTAGAATGCAAACTATTCAATATTTCACTAGACCACTATTTCACTAGACAAATCATTTTACCAGAATTATGATTTTTCCTACAGTGTTATCTGCATAATAAGCTTGTATCTACAATCATGGTGTACAGAGTATGATCTATAAAAAGATAGAGATAGGAGGGAAAACAGGTTCAATCTAATTTAAGCCCCAATCAGTTAAGGACAGTAGCAGCATCCATCTGAACAGAATATGGAGACAGCACCGGATAGGTACATTGCTAAGGTTCTGAAGTTAGTATAATTTGTTCCATGACATTCTGCTCTCTGCCCTTGTTGTTAGCTTCAGCCCGACAAAGCAGCTGTTCTGTGGTAGTATTCCAAACTATGGGCTGTCAGGGCAGCCGCAGTTTGTGCATGTGCCCTGTGCACAACTTTCAGCCCATGCCAGACCAGTGGCTCTGCGCTAGGTCTACATCCTGCAGAGATGCATGCAAGGGATGTAGACGCTCTTCTGGGTAGCCACTGCGCCTTCCACTCGTCAATACCTCACACTTAAGCCTAAATGTGGACGGCCTTGGACATTCGGGAGTGAAATTCACCCCCTGCAGAAGACCAGGTCAAAGGCCTCTGCATCATTTAGCAAGACTTCAGTGCCCAAAACAGTGCTTACACTGTGCCTAGATCTTGTGCTGGCCTCTTGCACGGGGGCCAGTTTCACCCCGAGCCTATGTAATAGTTGCTGAAGGTACTACAAGAATTAGAGCGTACTAAAGATTTTCAAGACAAACAAGTGTGTATAGGTGTGCCACTTGAGACGCCATGTGTCGACAGAAGTGGAGTTCTATGCAAGTGTACAGTGGTTGCCATCAGAATCTCAACATTTGCCAATGGTTACCACACCAGTATCTATGCTACCACACTTGTAGTTAGAATAGGAAACAAGTGGGGGAAACTTGGCTCCCCTACACCATTAGGAGTTAACGTTCCTCTGATACTAGCTATTTTTTTAAATGGCCAGCCACTGTATTTTAGCATATTGCTATCATATGACAAAGACAGATGAGCAGAAATGCAGCAAGGTATACAAGTCTGAGGTGCCACATTTGCTTAGTTGGGACAGCACTGTCCAAGAGAGGGGCCAGCCACCCCTCAGTGTAACTTCTGATGGTTCAATGCTTTTACAAGGTAATTAACATTTTAGTTGTGAGGGCGATATTAATAGAGAAGGACAAAGTTCTACCATCATTAGTCACCAAGGGAAATTTTCCTGCATCTTTTCCTGAAGGAAGAAAGAGTGAGAATTTTGTAGCAGTACCATTAAAACAAAAAAAACAAAAAAAAACCCCAATCACTCCGCCCCACAATGGATTCAACATTGATGAAGGATCCAGGCCCACGTTGTTCTAAATTCTCTGGTTCTCTCAGTGCATTTCACCAACACTAAGAGAAGAGTAAAGGATTAGTTACAAGAGTAGCTACTGCACCAGTCCCATAACTAACTAAACCGCCAAGCTTTTTAGAAATATTTTGGACAGGGGCGGTAGGCCAATGGGTTTGTTCTTACAGATATATAAAAACTATTTAAGTGAGTTAAAAAAAAAAAAGGGAGATAGGATAAAGTTACAGACTCTGATGTGCTCAAGCTCTGCATGAAGGTGGTGTAAAAGTTAACAAGCAACCCTGTGACAGGAACATGAAGACAGTCATATTCGGCCCAAGCCCCAGGTTTTGGGGTTGATTAGTCTGGAGGAGCATGCAATGTAAACATTAGTGCAAGTGGATCCTTTAAGTTAGCTCCTATAGATAGTGTCCAACATGGACGGTCCAACAGTTCCCATCCCAGGTCAAATAGAGACCAATGTGACTGATGCACTCAAGGGAAGGAGATTTCTATTTTAAAAGGGTACCAGCCATTTCATTCTATGTCATGGGTGAAGGGTGGAAAGGACCATTCCACAAATAGCTGTGGTTAGAATGTAAAGGGCAGGCTTAGTGAAACTACGACAGTGCTGCTAGCTTTGAAATCCTATTTCATGGCACTGTTTCCAATCACACTATCGGTAAGCAAGCTAAACAAGATGCTTGGTTGCATTTTATGAACACACAGAACATCCACAATCTCCACACATCGGTTTTTTGGCATCATCTATAGGCCCAGTTGCCAACCTTGATAAAGTTGTGCAAGAATGGGATGCACACAACCTCTCTTTGTTGGGAGATGATACTCTAACACTTTAGCATGCCAAGAAATATTAACACTGCCAACGGGCAGCTGCCCTTCAGTTATCCAATCAGAAAAATGGTCCATACTTGTAAAGTTGGAATATTTCTAAGCATGCTCAATAGTAATAGTTGAAGACTTTATTCCTTAAAACGTTTACATAAGATAGAACTTTGATTAGGTAACTTTTTCCCCCTTGTATACAATACTTGGTAGAAATTTTTAGACTCAAACATTGTACTAAAGAAAAACACTCCCCGAGAACATCGACTTGCTTTACCTTCTTCAGAGAGAAGGTATATATTAAATATATACATCCTGGGATAGATCAGGATCTGCACAATGCCGCAGTGTAGAATACTCACAATAAACAGATGTAGTTCACGTTGCTACAGCAAGTATAGACAAAAAAAAAATCAACTATGTGATAACTGCTGCTTTGAGACTTTAGTTTGCATAGATTAGCAACATATAAAGCCTGTAATAACCTTAATGCTTATAGTGGGTGAGAGGGAAGAGACAGCTTGTTACAGGTTAGAATATCAACACTTGAACGGTTTTCTTCTTTTTATGAACATTGTGCTGTAATTACAAGCTACTAGAATAATTAACGCAAGAAAACAAAAAACATACACTGAACAGCTTTTGCCTCAAATCAATGGGAAACTTTTCATTGACTTTAAAAGGACACTGGATCAGGCCCTACAATTAGAACCTTTGAAAGAATACAGGTATTGCCGGAGCTGAAGTTGCCTTTCAATGCAGTAATTCCGCTGTTTTGTACCAAACATTTTATCTAGACAAAGCCATAAAGATCCTATCATTTGATGTTGACTGGGTAAAACTAATACAATAGCTGGAACATATGGCAATTGGCTGTTTGTTTGTGATCTAAAAAAAAAAAAAAAAAAAGTGATCAATGCTTCCCTTATTCACCTTCATTGAGGAGATGGTGTATTCTTTCCTTGTACTCGAATGCCCATCGAGGTTAAAAATAAGGGAGCAGTAATCATAATAAATACCTAGCTCATACATAGCACTTTTGATCTATAGATCTCAAAGCACTTTACAAAAAGAGGCCAGTACCATTTCCCCCCATTTTAAACATGGAGAAGCTTAGGCACAGAGGGGTAAAGTGAGTTGACCAGGGTCACTCAGCAAGCCAGTGGCAGAGCTGGGAATAGAGTCCAGCTCTTCTGAGGACCAGTCCATTGCTGTATCCTCTAGGCCACACTACCCCAAAGATAATGATTTGTGTCTCCTCTGTTTGGCATCTTGTGCAGCCATTTATTCCTCTGCAGAGTGAGTAAAAGCAGGTATAAAACATTCTGATTAGGTAGAGTTTTATTCCCACTTCACACATGTTTAAGTGACCCTAGTAGTGGAGAATAAAGCCTACTCAGATTGTGTATCTGAGGAGTCTAATTGTCTCAGCTTTATCTAAAAAGAAGTTTTATTCACATAGTTCAGGTTTAAAGAATGGTTTGTGATTGCTTCAGAGGAATACCCGGCTGATTTAGTATGGGTAAATCTCACTCTGGTGGAGCAGACTAGCACAAGGCCTATGCACCACTCCAGTCCTTAAAAAATAAAATAAAATAAAATAAAGAGTGCTTATGTGGTGCACAAGATTTGTGCATGCCCTTTGCACACAAGTGAATTTAATCCCGTGTGTGAAACAGCTGGCCTCAATCTATAAGGAACACTTCTAACCTCATTATTCCAAAACTCAGTTTTCTGCTAGGATGAAGTGGTTGTAGCATGCAAAGTTGCTACATGATTAATTTGGATTGATTATTTCCATCCCACATCTCTCAAAACATCCCTTCCTTTTACACCCAGATTTGCCACACCCCAAGGCTGATTTCTTATAAATTCCTTCCACAATTAAAAAAAACCCCCAAAAAACAAAAACCAGGACATTTTTTTTACCGAAAATGCCGCTGAAGAAAATTAATTCCAAGTCATGAATGTTTGTGCTTTATCCCATGTTTGTGTCCCTCTTTTTTGAGGTCTGCGGCTTACAGGCTCCACATTTGGGGTTTGCCAGTGCACCCCTCAACTTTCTAAGCTCACCTGGGCCCCCCGTTCTCATCTGATCTTGTATTCCAGTGATGCAGCCTTTTCAAATGGCTTTACAGAAAAACCATTTTAGGCAGAGCTAGCTCCTGGCTGGTTGTGGAGAGGGGGGATGGGGGGTTAAAATAGGTTTTTCAAATGGTAGCAGGATCATCAGTAGAAGTCCCCTCCACACAATAGCTGGGATTTGCTGGAACGATCACATGCACCTTGCAATGTGTCGTAATAGAGCCCAGAAGCTCTGACACAGTCACCTTTGCCACTTGAAGACACTCCCACCCATTTTGATCAATTGTTTTGTGGGGCTCAAAGTTTAACTGTTCACCAGTTTGTGCAGTAACTTGGAAGTCCACAAATAAATCCTGCTCCTGATGTGATAACGAAGATTGCAAAGTCCTATCTCTGCCTTGAAAGGGGAGTTGCTCGGACTTTTGTATGGTGGCTACATTTGAAAGTATAAAATCCTGTAGGCGCATCCATTAAGGTACTGAGGAAACTAACATCAAGAACTGCACTAGTGACCCCAGGACATCGGGATGTGATGGTTCCTTCATCATCGGTATATGAATCAACAGCATGTACTAGCAGAAAAAGGAGAATCATCTTGTGTCACTTCACTCAGCATAGATTTCTACCCATTTGGGGACAACAGATGGAGGAACAAACCTTGGAGGAGATAGATAAGCATTTGACTTGTCCCCCTTCTTGTTTTCATGACTATAATAGAACATCTTTATGGTGGTTAGTAAACTTGTATTCTTATGCCACTCAGGGGACCAAAATTCTTTGGCATAGAAACTGGATGACAGTTCACTCTGTGCCTTTCCTTCTTGCTAGCAATTTTCACACAACTTCTTCCCAATTGGGCAGTTTACACCACGTGAACCTAATATTTGCAGGCTAACAACAATTTTTTGTTTAAATATGGAGATATACCTATCTCACAGAACTAGAAGGGACCTTGAAAGGTCATTGAGGTCAGTCCCCTGCCTTCACAACAGGACCAAGTACCGTCCCTGACAGATTTTTGCCCCAGAGCCCTAAATGGCCCCCTTAAGGATTGAACTCACAACCCTGGGTTTAGCAGGCCAATGCTCAAACCACTGAGCTATCCCTCCCCCATTTTAGCAGTTTTTAAAATTAGTCTCCCATCTCCTTTAAAGAAACTGAAGTCTTATACTTCTCTTGCATTTTCCATTCCACACATCTCTTCTGTAACATTTCCTTAACAATCAGTGTCAAGTCTTTTCTCATGAGCTGGGTCTAAATCATACACCTTTATAAAGGATTATGCTTCCATTGTATTGCATTTCCCTCCCAGATCCATGAATAGCTATTTTAAAAACAATAAAAAGAACATACACCTCTGCTTATTTAATAGCATTATTCCAAAACAACCCAGTGCTTTTATAATGTTGATTCCAGAACACTTGAACAAACTATTAGATTTAAAATCTTAAACATTCTTTAAAAGTACTTTAATTCACAGAAATCTCTTGGTTTCTAATATACAGTAGATGGTTACTTTTTTTTTAAATCCATTCTCTTTTCATGTATTTTCAGTATCTGGCTATACAATAACTTTCTATCTAAAGCTTTTTCATGTTCTCCAGTCCAATTTGCCTGCTTTAGGAATAAAAAACAAACAAAAAATAAAAATAAAATTCTATTGACAATTTTACTAAGATCATTTCCATAGCTCTCTCGTGTAAAGCTTCTTCTGGAAAGTGCAGTATTACACATGTAATGATACAACACATTTAAGCAATACTTTTATTATGAAGTGTAGATTTTAAAAGAAGATTAACGGAGAGCAGACAATTGATGGTTAGTTCTATTTACAGAATTTGTTAAACTAAATGTTGGTGGGGGGGGGGGGGGGAGAATAGTGGGGAAACTGGAAATAGGAGAGAAATGCTCACAGACTTTAATGTCTTTCCCTCTCAGGGAGAGGTCAATACATCTATAATTTAGTCATTCATACTTTCGCACATGAGAATCTGCACTTGTACTAATACAGCTACATACACATACACATACACAAGGTTAGCAGTAAGCTAGTAATTATTCCACTACAGAGGAAGAGGCCTTTTATTCAGGAAGAATTTTCAAATATATGATAGGAATGCTGGACTTTAAGATCATAAGCCAATGAAAACAAGTTTAGCGTATCCAGTTAGTTGACAAACTAAGCATGTCAAGGTAAAAAGAAAAAGGTAAATGCCATCAAATTGTATCTAGCTTGTCAGCACTCATTTCCAACTGTTTGAGGAGAGTGCATGCTTGTTCTACAAAGACTGAAGATCTGAATAAAGTTTACAGTAACTTGTCTACTGAAAAATGGTTCCATACTTAACTATGTTGCACTATATGTAGTTACAAGGGAAAAGAGGAAAACCCAGAACAGATACGAGACGTTTGACTAAAACCCAGGTTAAGAAAAAACAACTGTTGGACAATTTGGTTTGTACACAATTTACAGCTTGTTTTTTTTAATCTAAACACACATACATACACGCACACACACAAAAATAACAGGAAAATACATCCGCTGCTGCCACATTGCCCTTTTCGGCTAACAGTTCATTTAGTATAAAGACACTACAGCCATAGTTGCATGTATTTGGTTCTCAATTTTGAAATATTTCACTTGGGGTCATTTTTGTAGCATTAACATTTGGGGTTATTTTTTGAGAAAGCACAATCTGTTCGTAAGCAGGATCATTTTAGAGGGGGTGTGGAAAACCCTCTCAATTTACATGATCACCATATTGACCGTGCAGCTCCACTGCAGCAATACCCAATTTATTTTTTTCCCCCCTCTGAAGCATATATTGCCAATTTAAAAACATCTTCTCCTAATTTGTCTCCTACCTAGGAGATGAATAGCGCTAGTGATTTTATGTGTCCTTTCCTTTTGCCCATTTGTCAGAAATCCTCCCTTCTCCCCTCTAAGGTTAAACACATATGTTAGCACTCTAGCCTAAGGAAAAAGAAATATCCGTTGTATGCCATTTCTAGCAAGGATCAGAACATAGACTACAATTAACTAATTCATTTACAGTTAAGCTTTCGGTGGAGCTATGTGTAAGTCTCAGCAGAGTGGATAATGATGAGTACTGTTTCCTTTAGACATATGCTAGTCAAGACAGGTGCATAAGGAACCATAGCAGATTGTACCAGGGATGAGCTGAAGGACGGACTATGGGAATAGGTGGGACAGAAATAGAATCCGTTCCTGGGCCGGGAGATGGGAACATAGGGGGTTGTCTCCTTCTGTTTGCAGATTTTTTTTTTTTTTTTTAAATAAACCCCCAAAAAAACCTGAAGGTTAACTCCTCTGGAAATGAAAATGTAGATAAGGTACGTTACAGAAACTGCGTCTGCTACTGGGTCACTGCTACAGGTCTATGAGCTGATCCACCAGCAGTAAAGACCTGGCTAGGTTGGGAAGACTGGATTCAGAGCTTCCACTGTTGTTTCTAGAATGCCCACCTGAAAGGGTGAGAGATAGGAATTCAGTATTGCACAGGACACACACAGGTTAGTTTCAGATGTTCAAGCACAAGCAAAGAAAGAACAACCAGAGAAAGCAACTTTAAGCTGAACTAAGCTATTCTATGTTACGGGTACTATGGTATGCAGTGTTGTTATAGCCGTGTCAATGGCAAGGATATTAGAGGAGACAAGGTGGGTCAGGCAATGTATCTTTTATTGGACTGACTTCTATTGGTGAGGGAGACAAGGTAGCAGCCACCGCCAAGATTTACACACAATAAGGCCTTCATGGGGCAGAGTAAGCCTTCTAATTCATGACGGTGGGGCAGCCAGGCCAAATTTGAGTGAGTGGCATTGTGACCAAGTGGTGAATGAATCCTTCTCAGTATTGTATTATCCTATCTCATTGGGCCCGATTCTCCTCCCCCTCCCCCCCATGTTTGAAAATCAGGAGTAACCTAAAAGACAATGCAGCAAGACAAACTGGCATAAGCCAGAGGAGAATTAGGCTCACTGATAACTAAGGAGATATGGTTTCCGTGTAATTTATGTGTACGGCTTAGCATGACTGCCCAATAAACTGGTTGCCATCATGTGTGTTCTTTTTAAAAATCCTGGCTTACCTTGTGAATTTTTGGATATCAACACTGGGATAGGGTCAAACTCATCTTCTGCCACCTTTTCAGAGCCCTCAGGAGCATCAAAGCCTGATATCAGATTAGTATCTTCTGCAGTGTAAAGGAGAAACGCAGGTAAAGAAGCAAAGATAGCAGAAAAAGCATGTTAGAATTGCCAAAAATGTTAGGGTTGTTTTTTTTTGTTTTTTTTTTAAGTGGTTAAAAAGTAAGAATTTAAATAAAAAGTTGAAATAAAGTTGGTAAGTCTAAGACGATAATAGGTGAAGAGTCAAACTCAAAAGCAAAAAAATAAAAACCAAACCCAAAACAAACATACACGCACATACTCAGCTGAGCCAATTAATGAGAACCAACATAAAATTTGGCCAACCCAATGCTTTAGCAGTTAGTACGTTTCCTAGCTATGCTAGAAACATGAGTTTGACGTTACACTGGCACACTGCATGGCCAGCAAGGATAGGGGGGCATGGGGGCGAAGACAAAGAGGAATGAAAATATTCTTTTGCATCTTATGTTCTTATTCTCAAACAACAGTACAGTTCCAGAAAACAGTCTACCTCTTTGGTCATGGGACCACATATATAAAGGGAGATTTTGAGGAGAAAGATGGCAGCCTGGCACAAGGGAGGTGTACAAAAGATCCAAGACCGATTAATCAGATGAGCCAATACATGAGTTATTGCCCGTGGGAAAGAAGGCAAATAGGGGCTTGAAATCAATGGGAGTTAGGTGCCTAAACTTCTTAGGGATTTTTTGAAAATCCCATTAAATGCCTCTCTGCTTCTTTAAGTAACTAAGTACCTTGGAAAATCTGGTCCTCAGACCCTATGTGAAGCATATTCCCTCGCTATGGCTCAGGAAATAAGAGTAAATATGTTCTGTTGACGAGAAGCATTCCCCCACTCAGATACAAAAAAATCCCTTTAGATGAAGTTGATAGATATCCTACTAGATTTTGGCTGTGCAGGTGAAGGAAACCCTGTGAAAACACATGGCTCTTAGGAGGATAAAGGGGAAAACCACACATTTCTACAGAATGAACATGCAGACAAGCCAGGATCATGTAAGTGGGCTTTATGGCTTGGCTTAGAAGTCTTGTGTTCTTCAGCAATCAGACAAATAGCTGAGCACCTTTTTGAGCCAACCAATGTTCTTTTCTGCTCTATCCATAATTGTTGATAGCTTTGAGACAACAGAAGTTTGTAATACATTTAGCCATCTACATCTGTAGGCATTAAGGGAAGATTGTTGAAACTTGCACTCATTTTAGGCATCTTCTCAAGATGAGACAAATGCAAGCAAGTATATACTTTTGGATGGGTTTCGTTAAGAGATGCATTTTCTCTTCAGCTCACTGTTTCAGCTATTTATAGTAATAAACACACACTATTCTGTCACAGTCTTTCCCATCCCACACATCCGGGATTCAGTTTTTTGTTGAGTAAATGCAAAGTAATGACAACCAAGACTTGAGGGGCTCTAATTTACAGCCTAAGAAACACAATATAACCTAGCAATACATATGAATTCTCTAGTGTAACTTGCTGAATAAGATACAGCGGTTTGGCGAGATCATCAACTCAACTCTGGATATTATTGTTATTGATATAAGCATCCACCCCATTTTTTTAAAACTTTCTACGTTTATCAAAGTTCCCAAGAGCCAATAGCTGACGTGATTAAGGCACGTTTGTAGTATCAATAATATCTTGCGGCATTGAGTTCCACAGGCTGATTATTCTTTTGCACACAGTGCACAATTAGCCAGTGCAACTTATTGCCACAGGATTCACTGAAGCAAAGAATTAAAAAAAGGATTAAAAAAAGGATCGGACAGCTATATGGATAAGGAGATCATCTAGAGCTATAAATAATAATAATAATAAAGATTTTGTAGAAAAGCCACAGACAAGAGTTTTGGAAAAGATATAAACCTTTGTGTGTCCAATAACCTTGAAAGGGAAAGTGAGATTTCCACGTCTGGCGTCAAGGCAATGGAAATAGTGGGAAATCAGGCAGAAGTCTCTCAATTCATTCTCTCATTTCTTATTGAAGTCCAACATTTTGAGCTTCCATTTTGCTGAGTTCCATCACAGAATAATAGCCAGTGAACATACATTTCAAACCATTTACTCAGAATAAAGTGGCAGGGAAGTTTATTGTTGCAATGAGTAATTAGGAGAATTGCTTGTTTAAACCCAAAAGCTTTATGAAAAATGCAATCTCATTTTAAAATGCCATTGACTGTAAAAATTGATTACAAACTATTTCTACTGCACTTCCTCTAGGGACTGAACATTTTCTGTTGCCATAGGGATGCTTATCAACTGAGCTAAACAAACCTCAGTGTGAACAGACACCCAGAGGTCTAATCCAGGTTAATATTCGCACTTTGGGCCTGTCTTTTTAATGCAATAAATGAAGGAAAAACCCCTGTAGAGAGGTATTTACCATCCAAGATACACTCCACATTTTATTTGCATATTACTCATTGCCTGGCATTTTTCTAATAGCTGGAGATGTTACAGTGATCGCTTCAGCACAGAGCAGGAAACTGGAAGCTCACAGCAGGAAAAATACATCTTAAAACCTGTGCCTGAAGCTCTGAACTAATGAGTGATGGTGAAACATCCCAGATCCAAATACACCGAGGACCTAATTTTCACCCCCACTGACTTCACTGGAGTGGTGGATGGTGAGCAACTTTGGGGAGAAAAAAAAAAAAAAGAAAAAAAAAAAAATCAAGCCTCAAGTATATTCAGATCCTAGCACAGATGGTAAGTGAAACATGCAAGGTCTTGCACAACACAACAAGAGCAGAGCTGGAAACAGAACCCGGATCTCCTACGCCAAGGCATGTTCGTTAGCCACTAGACAATGCTCAGGTCAAGACACACTGGCCAACCTCCAGAATTGCAATTCTTCATAGCCACAACACGTTAGCCCATTGTTACTCTGCAGTTCAGGTTCCCCAGCCCACCTCCCACAACTATACCCCACTGAACTTTTCGGTTTGTACATTACACTTGAACACCTAGTCACTTCTGTAATTAGTGTGACTTGGTTCATGGGCTTTTTCTAGCTAAACGCTTCAGGGAAGAGGACATGCTCTTGAAATCTGGCAATACTAAGTCACAGAGGACTTATGCTACAGACAAATCAAACACTGGCTCTTCGAGAGGGGAAGCACAGGGTTTCAAAAGCACACGTGGTCAGAGAAGATTATTATAATGCAGTAATCCCTGCTGGCCTTAAAAAAATAAAATAAATAAACCTATGAATACTGGAGCATTAAGGCAAATACTATTACACACATGTACACGCAAAAAATATACAGCAAGTCTTAAGTGCATTTGTTTGCAGAATCATGCTGAACTGTTTTCATATTGTGTGTTGGTAAATTGATGCCCCCAGTATTAAAGGCTGCACTGTACATTACAAGTGTTACCAACTCAGGGGACAAGGCAACAGGGCCCAGTAAAGAATATGGGTCAGATCATCAGTTGGTATAAATCAGCATAATTCCACTGATTTTGAGTTACACCCGCTGAGGATCTGACCCTACAACATCAGGTACAGGTATGACAAAAACGCCCAGTGGCAGGTTACCTTTGTGAGCTTGAGCTGAAATAGCTATAGGAGCAAACTCGTCCAAGAGGTCAGCGGCGGGGTTAGAAAGCAGAGAGCAGTCAAGTAGAGAATCTTCCCCAGTGAGAGAGTCTGTCCAGATTAACAGCCATCAGGCCACAGCAACGACAGCATTAAACAGCACACACACAAGACTGTTAGATTAATACTGTCACACTCCTGTTACCATCCAGTTAGTACTGAAAGGGCAGTTTGCAAAACCTGCATGTAGCCACATCTAACATTATTCTGGCGGGGAAAATTTCCCACCATTAGAGAGAGCAGTGAAGGATCCCAAAGTGTTTTAACCACCTACATGCAGAAAACCAGATTCACCCCAGGACAGCAGCCACCTCTGGAGCTGTGAGAGCAGCCGCCAAGTCAGAATCTTGCATAGTGGAATGGGCTAGACATTAGCCAAGAGAAGAGCGAGAGTCCCTCCCCTCTTGCAAAAAAAACCCCGATGGATATTTGGATATTGTTTAAGTCAAGACTGGAATGAGGAGGCTTTTACCATTGTTGGCCTGGTTTAAGGTCTTGTTGGAAAGACATACAGACTGTATGGTATTTACTTCGCAAAGAAGGAGAAAGTTGCTCATAGGAGGATTTGAACCCATGGTTTCAGGGAAGCAAGCCTGACATTTTAGATGCAGCTGACAACCTTTTTGAGATAAATAAGCAGATAGTTGAGCTCAGCTAAAGAGGCTTGTCAGCCATAGACCAGACTAGACACCATTCATTTCTGTGTAAAAGAAACGTTAAGTAACCTTTCAGATATCTTAAAGCTACTGGTCTCCTGTGGCACATTGGGACGCTGTCAGCTGGGGCCTATCCTGCGAAGTGCTGAACACCCCGTTGAAGTCAGTGGGGCTCTGAGAAGATATAAGGATCCACCCATAGGAGCAATTTTCAGGATCAGGGCTTCTGGGGTAAGGAAGAGGGATGAATTGCCAATTACAGAACACAGACAAAATACATCTCTACCCCGATATAACGCAACCCGATATAACACGAATTTGGATATAACGCGGTAAAGCAGCGCACTCCGGTGGATCAAAGCAAGTGCGATATAACGCGGTTTCACCTATAACGCAGTAAGATTTTTTGGCTCCCAAGGACAGCGTTATATCGGGGTAGAGGTGTACAGGTGACACTGAAGACTGGCATTCATAACAGCCACAGGAGATCTCAGCAGTAAACTGGAAATTACCAGGGAAGTTTCATATTCATATTGGCAACACACCACTAACAAATGTCTATAACTAGAAACACATGATTTTAAGGGAAGCTAATTGGGGGGAGGGGAGGACTTTTTATTCTAGTGTGTTAAAGAGACATTAGTGGATTAACAAACCATAGAGACATGGTCTGTCTACTCAGCAACTGGGGGTGGGGGGGAAGGTGATTGCCACATGCGTAGGGATACCCGAGTTAGCTTTGATCTAGTTAGCTTGCAAGCACAGGCTAGCTACTCCACTGCATAGTCAGGGTCCTGAGTGGGCTTGTACTCAGCAACTAGCCTGCGCTCCCAGTGCTTAGCTGCCATTGGCACTTGAGCTAGCTAGAACACGTCCACACATGCTGAAGTTCACATCTCTGATTGCAGTGTAGACATACCCACACTTCTACACCCTCAAGATCCAGAGGCCTCTCTAGCCATATATACCGGAACAAACAAAAAATTTTTTATATATGTGTCACCCTCATAGGAGCAGCACTTGTCAGTCCATCGTAACACCTGCTCTGGAACAAAGAAAGGGTACTTACTGCTTCCGTAAGATTCTTCTCCCGTGGGCTAACAGTGACCTTTAAGGAACCGGCTGAAATTAGCTTTATAAACACATGGTCAATTTAAACTGCAGGTAAGGTTAGGGGGAGGAGAGAGAACTGTTTAGTCAAGTGGAGAAGGTCTTCCTATTCACTATAAAGAGGTCCGCCAGACCACCCTAACGCTACCCCCCCATTTCAGTTTGGGGCATCTCACCAACCTGTTCTGTTGGAAGCAACTGAGTCGGTCTGGGAGGTGAGGTGCTGGGGCAGTGGAGCCTCCAGGCCAGGTATGAGACTCTCAACAGGTATGTCATCTTTTCCTTTCAGAATGCACCCGAGATCAGAGCAGAGAGAAGGGAGAAGTTAGTTTACCAAATACAGCATAGGTAGAAGCGGAGAAGGCAGTTGTCTGAATCTTTAATTACCTCTTTAATACATAGGTCAGCTAGACTGGCAGGAATGTGGCAGCTTGATATTATACTCAGGTTCGTATAACAGCAAATCACTGAAACAGACCACTCAGGAATAACCCAGAGCCTGAAAGTTATTAGTCTTAAGTTTTTGCTAAGAAATCATCCATTAAAATTCCATCTCTCTTTGGTAATAGGCGACATATAAATACCCAAGTATGCGAGTGCCTCTCAATCTTTAATGTATTTATCCTCACACGCCCCTTGAAGCAGGGCAGTGCTATTATCCTCATATTAGAGATGGGAAACTGAGATCCAGAGAGGCTAAGTGACTTGCCCTAGGTCACACAGAACTCGGTGGCAGGGCAGGGACTTGAACACAGATCTCCTGAATCCAAGGCTAGTTCCCTAACCATCCATCCTTGTTCAGAGTCCCTACATCCATTCCCCTCACCCAGCACATTATCCTCCCTCTACACACGGCTCAAAGAATCCCCTCCCCAAACACCACACTGTCACAGCTCTGCCACATTATTGATGACAATATGGTAAACCTCAAGAGTTTAAAGCAGTGCTGAGCTGTTCAGCAGTGACTCCCCCCGGAGTCAAGGGGTATGTGCCTTGAGAGGCAAATTCGGCTCTTTGCACATACTCTCTTCTAAGCAAGGTGTGTTTTGCGATGGCTGCTGGCCTACCTTTCGCCTGTCCTAGCCAGGCAGCATAAACATGCACAGTTATCGTGTACACATGCAGGAGCACAACATGCCACACAAATTACAGTTTGTTATTTTACCATTCACAGCATCAGAGGTGCAACCGAAGGGGTCAGCTAGAGGCAGGATATCAGGGAGCAGAAGCGCAGTCTCAGGAGATTTGAGACCCTCAATCAGTTTTTCTGGGTTAAGCAGAAAAGGAAGAAGAAAGGAAGGAAGCAGAAAGAAAGAAAAGAAAAAAAAGCAAAGACATTAAACAGCTGCTCATCTGAGGGACCAATCATATTACATTACACTCTGTTAGTTCATATTAGCATGGCTCTATGCAGGAACACGCATCCTGCTTATACAGCGCCCTCCAGACAAGGATCTCAAAGCACTTCACAGAAGTATCTAACTGATCCATTTTACTTATAGCTAAAATGACACCTACAGAGGTTAAGGCCCTAATTGAGTAAGCATGTAATCATGTGATTAAGTACTTCGCTGAACTCAGGGCCCTAAGTGACTTGACCAAGGTCACACAACAATTCAGTGGAAGAGCAAATGTTCTAACCCCCACTGCCTTGCTCTAGAATACCAGGCTATGTTGCCTCCAGGAAGTCACCACAACAAAAACAAGCCAAGTCTTGCAATAGCATTAAAAATAAAATAAATAAATAAATAAATAATATCTATAAACCCATGAACTGTAAAACAGTTTAAAGCTCATGAACCTTTCCCTAACTCTTCCTATATTAGAAAGGTATTTGGTTATATTAGAATCATCATATAAAAAGAAGAGGACACAGATCGTCAAACCCACCCAAGGGAGTTAGGCATACTATTTCCATTAATTATTACGAAAACTGCATACACAAATGCCTTAGGTGGCTAAAGAAAAATATTAAAACACTACAAAGCCAAGCCTCACAGATCTAACTTGGGTTTATACAGCTGTCCAGTTACCAATCTTTTTTTTTCCAGATACCAAATAAATTTTAAATCAGATGTCGAGTTCTTGGCAACGGAATGCCTATTATTTCCATTGCTGAATATGACTTCATTTTGGCAACTGCCAGAGGCAGTGCTAAGGTACCTGGTTAGCATGGGCAGACAGTAAAGCTGGCTTAAGTTGCATTTACCTAGAAATCAACCTGGCACACAAAACTGCAGAGAATTATGGATCAGGCCCCATTTATGGTATTCAGATCCGGGAGTTTGGTTTGGGCCCTATTTCTCATTTTAGCTTTTACATTTCCTGTAAAATTCGGCTCATTTTCTTAATCACTGTACAAGCCTTGCACAGCACAAGAGTTAAAATTACAAAGTTTGGTATTTTTTAAATTAGATCTGCAATTTTAGTTATTCATATTTGAGACACACCTTCCAGGGGCCTGATTTCCAGAAGAGAGTCTCTAGTCGGACACCCAAACTTTCTGAAAGCAACCTGGAATTGTTTGAAACCATTCTCCTCCATCACCACCCCGACCTCTTAAATGCATTTCTGCTCCACCCCCATGTTTCTTTAGTGAAATGTGTTCCTCCTTCATTTCCGCCCCCCGACCCCAAAAGGGATCATCCATTTAACCCTCACATGCAAAAGGATCTCTCTTTGGTCAGCCATATGGCAATAATTTTAGCAGACATGCAACCACAAACTGACTCATTGAAACATCTTCTGTTGATTATTGTGGGATGTGAGTGTTGTTAGTGAGTCTCTAGTCACTGGGTAGCTGTCTCCTGAGAGAACGCTTGTAGTTTTAGAGAGCCGGAGAACATTTTTTAAACAAAAACTTGGGGTTTTTTAGATGGAAAAAGGCCTTCCCCATTTCCTAAAAAGTGAAGCTATTCTCATCTTCCCCACACCCCCCATCAAGTTTAAAATTTTTCCATGTAAAATTTGATGAAAAACTTCAGCGGTTCTTTGCCATAATTTGTTGCCTATTTTTATTTCTTGTTTCTTTCATTACCAACTTTGATCGGTCAGCATGTTCACTTAAGTGCTACGTTCTTATGAATGCTGACATCTTTTAAGAGGACTACATCCCTTTAGAGTAGGGCTTACAATCTAAGCTAGACAAAACACATACAGGGTAGGGGGCAGGGAAAGGAAGTTCACAAGGAACGTAATTGCACAGTCCTGTTTGTTCTAATTGAAAATATAGACGGAGTGAGATTTTCAAAAGCTCCCAAGTGACTTAGTAGCTTTCAAGCATGTGGGTGCATTTGAACAGCCCTACCCATAGTTTCTATTTTATCTTGTACTCAGTCCTAAATGGAAGGATTGTGAGATGAAGCATGGTAACAGTAGCAGTGAAAGCCAATACCTGCAGGTTGGGGACGGAGCGAGGGCTGCTTAGCAAGTTATTAAATGCTCATTGACCTCTATGTAGACTGATCTATGGTTCTGCTTTAAGCAGCAGGAAGCGCTGCTATATTAAAGAGGTGCGTCTCTCTAACAGTTAGATTAGGGCAGTTTCTTTAAAATAACATGCTTATGAATAAACCACAAGCTCAGATTCTTGACATCAAGATCATCCAGCACAAAACAGGTTCGTGAATTCAAACTCTTTAGAATAACTTCACCAGGATGCATTTTTGACCACAGACACCAAAGAAAAATACATTAACAGAAGGAAACGAGGTTTTAGCTTAGACTACTTCCGGTGCACTGATCTTAGGCAGCTGCAGTTCAATGGTAGGTGTGCCTAGAAAGGCAGAGCTCCCTGCTCTTCAGCCTCTCTAGTGATATGCCCTCCATCCAAGCAATAAAATAATTCAAGCTAAATGCTAGTTTTTATTTCAGACAGGAAAGTTACTTCATTGGAGCGGAACGGAGGTCACTTATTGGTTGGGGGAGAAACCAGCATGGTCAGATAACTAAGCTTAAATTGGAAAGATCATTGTGCATGAAGAGAGACAGAAGCATTTGCGGGGGAAAAGTTATGATGGAGATCTCAGGGTCTCATTCCATTATCTGTACAAACACAGTAGCCAAAGTACACCCAGTCTTCCACATGAATTAATAAGGCTGCCTCTTGGGTAAGCAAATTTCATCCTCATCATCAAGCCTTCCACATGTCTTGGGTTCCACATGTGACGTGACAATCAATTGCCAAACAAACACACAATGCTTAGTGCTAGCTGCATCTTCCATTATATTGCATGGGATGGATTCTATAACCCCAGTTTTCTTTAGGCTATTGTGACAGATCTGTTACTCTCCTAACTGATAAAAATCTTCTCCTAGAAGATAAATAAGGGAGAGATTTTCAAAGCTACAAATAGCAGTCAGGCACCCAACTCCTGCTGACTTTCAGAGAGTGTTTAGTACTACTTTGCCATCTGTGCTTTGGAAAAACTACCCCTAAAACTCTACAACACAAGGGGGGGAGGAAATCTATTTAAAATCTGATCAAACTTTAAATAAGTAACAAATTTTTGCTCTAAAGGTTTAGTTAAACATTCTTATACTAAGGGACTAAAAAGGTAAGTTAAGTTACATGAATAATAGCAAGTCTAATGTAAAAACAGAAGTCACTGAAATTTTTGTGTTACAGAATCAAGGCTCATTATCGCAAGCTCTATGTTAAATTCTGTTTTTTATAGCGTAGCTGAAAATTTAATGGGGATCTTTCCAACACAGCTTGCACTAGTGTAACTAACATGTAAAGTCCATCTGTGCCTGTGTCACTTCTCAGGTTATATCACTGAAGTGTGATCTACTAAGGATACCCTTGAACAACTGCACAACTGGAACGGACACTGGAGTGGTGGTAGCTGTCATGCACACCTAATACAGGGTCCTTGTTTATGGGTGCAATGCAAGGAACTGGTGATAATTGAGAGCTTTCAATAGGCTGAGCTATCACCGATCTTTTTACTCATATTCCACTATGGAAATTAAGATTAGGTGGGGGCACGGATGAATCCAAGGGCAGGCAATGTTTGCAAAGACCAACTGGACCCTATGGGTTGGGCCTGTCTTCTGGCTACGGTTGCTGAGGGACTCCTAAAGGGTTCCTACACCATTGAGCTCCTTGGATATTTACTACTGGACCTTCAAATTTAGCTTCTGGCTAGAAGGCTTTTGCTGTCTTTTCTGGAGTTGAGCACTGCGCTCTCATCTCAGAAATCCCCGCCCCACGATAGGCTGCCAAAGCTTGATGAACAGTCTACGTCAGGGGTTCTCAAACTGGGGGTCATGATCCTTCAGGGGGGTCACAAAGTTATTACGTGGGGGTCACAAACTGTCAGTCTCCACCCCAAAACCTGCTTCGCCTCCAGCATTTATAATAGTGTTAAATATAAAAAAAAAATGTGTTTTTTAATTTGTAAGGGGGTGGGCCACACTCATAGGTTTGCTGTGTGAAAGGGGTCACCAATACAAAAGTCTGAGAACCACTGGTCTAAGTCTTCCAATCACAGCGTAAGTGATTCTGATTTGCTTCAGCTTAGGTCTGACTTTATTTATTTATTTTCTGGTTGGTTTCCAGATTGCCAGTTTTCATTCCTGGTAGCAGGAGGGTGATTCTTAATGTTACTGCGACTGGCCTTGCTTTTACATGATCAAGGCTGCTGGCTGGGTAAGCAAATTGTATCCTCGAGTCTTCATGCATATCTTGCCAGAGTTGACCCAAGAGAATTATTAAAAAAACCCTCACATATTGTCAGACCCTTTTTCTGGAGCTGCTGTGGGAAACTGAAATTCTGCAGGAGTATTACTATTTACATATCATTTAAGCTATAGACAACAAGCATTAAGGGGAGGGGGGGGAAGATCATTTAAAGCTACTGATTTGTTTCCTTTTGGGTGTGAGGCATGTTGCATAGAAAGCAGTGTGTCCACCAGTCACCTGCATTTGATGACCCTGGCATATCATTTCAAAGGTGCTGAGCATTGAAGTCAATGGGAGATGCTGATCGCTCAATCTCTTTGAAAGCGAGATCACTTATTCAGCAGCTAAAACGCCTGCTTCTCCTCTCACTCACATCAGTGTAAAATGGCTACTGGAGTCCAAAGCAGTTGCAGAGTTACTCTTGACTTACCTCAGTGTAAGAGCAGAATGAGGCACCAAATATTGATTCAGGAACATAACATTAGAAAATCCAGCCTGAACAATTTGACCTGTGTCCCCAAATCCATATCCAATCACGTGTATGCAAATCAGGTACTTCAGGTCTGCAGTTAGTTCATTATCGGGGGTAGCCATGTTAGTCTGTATCTACAAAAACAACAAGGAGTCTGGTGGCACCTTAAAGACGAACGGATTTATTTGGGCATAAGCTTTCGTGGGTAAAAACCTCACTTCTTCAGATGCA
Organism: Emys orbicularis; assembly: GCF_028017835.1. NCBI lineage: Eukaryota > Metazoa > Chordata > Testudines > Emydidae > Emys > Emys orbicularis. The sequence continues at coordinate 141,050,706 of NC_088684.1, forward strand.
TAAAGAAGTGAGGTTTTTACCCACGAAAGCTTATGCCCAAATAAATCCGTTCGTCTTTAAGGTGCCACCAGACTCCTTGTTGTTTTAGTTAGTTCATTGGCATGAATCAGGGATTTTTCCATCTGCAACTGCTGAAGGCAAATTTTTTTCAGGCTCGTAAATTGCATCCATGTTTGGTAATCTGACCCTGGAATGTCCTGGCCTAGCAGTGAGTTTAAAGAGTGCGGTTACAAAGCCCTAGGAATTAGAGAGGCTGATGGGCCTTTAACTGGAGCAGTCCATTAGGTAGAGAGAGTAAAGGAGGATTCCTAAGAGACTTTCAAATTAAGCAGGGAAGGAAGAAAAACCAAACCAAAACCAAACCACACTTCTCTACTATGGTCCACAATAGTTCAATACCACTCTGAACAATCAAGCTGCAACATCTCAAAGCCAAGATCTCTATAGCCAGGCACTGCACGCTACAGGAACGTTACTCACTCTCGTGCCATGGAGGAAAAGCAAAAAGAAAGATAATTCAATAGAGCACACAGCAGAGTCCTTTTCTTCTGGTGTCAACTGAGAAAGAAAAACAAGGTTGTAAAAATCCTGCCAAGTCAACCGTGGCACCGGGGATTGGAGGTGGGGGGGGAGGGGGGGAATAACTGAAGTAAATAGAGTAGTCACTCAGGAAGATTTCTTCCTATTGATTAATCAAGTATTAAAGATGAAAGGAAAACTTCTAATTATTTAGCCTCAGACGGCTCTGACTAATCAAAGGATGGGCCTGGACTTTAATGCTCCTAATGGAGTTTCTGCAGACCTGAATTAATATATATTTGATATTGCAGAGCAAAAAAAAAAAGTTTGTGTTATAAGAAATTAGCAGGGTGAGGTGTAATAAATAGAAAGCAGTTCCTTAGCGATGGAAGGTGGGTTTTTCAGTCTCCTAGGGGGCTTAGTACAGGTCACTAAGCTTTTAATGGGAATTGAGCATCTCAGTCCCTTAGACCTGACCTATACAGTGTTTGTACTGGTATAACTATATTGCTTGGGGGTGCAATTTCTCTCCCAGAATAGTTACACTGGTACAACCCCAGTGTAGATGCACTTGCACCAGTATGAAGGTGCTTTACATCAATACATCCTATTCCCATAGAGGAAGGGGGAAATAAGCTATAGCAATAGAAGGCATCTTTATACAAGAGTAACTGTGCCCACACTAGAGCAGTTGTACTGCCTTATCGAACCAGGATAGCACTACCACATCTGTGTTTAGACAAGGTTTTAAGCAGCTTTGAAAGCCTGCTCCCTATGCTTTTGGCTCCAGTTTTGCCAACTCTAGCAAGTCTCATGATTCTTGGCCTTTTTTTTAAAGCTCCTGGAGTCTTGTCATTGCGGGTCTCTCAACTCAAAGCTCAAAACCCAGAGGGCAAATAAGAACGCAACATTTGTTAGTTTAAAAATCTCAATTTTAAAGCCAATCCTGATTTTGTGCAGGGGGGCGCATAACTCTTGATTTTCCCCCACACTGGGGTTGGCAGTACTGGGGGCACAGACAATTGCAATTCAGCTGCTAGCTAGCAGTATCGTCTCAGAACAGCACTGATCACAATGGTGAGACTGTTGCTTTGACACACCTCTTGGGAAAAGAAAACACTATGAGGGCGTGGGGAGAACAAACAGGGAAGAGAGCCTGTCTACTTATTTGAAAAAAGGCAGAAGACAATTGTGAAGAGTTAGCTGTAAGCCTCCAAGAGCTATACAGTGGGTAATTTCTCTTTAAAAAGCAACACTACTTGTTGGGCCGTATGGGAATCTTAATAAACACTGGGGATCTGATCCAGTTCTGCTCATGGATACAGATGCCACGTGTATTCTTTCTCTGCCTACTTTTCCCCAACCACTCTTGCCTATTTAGATTGTAAGCGCTTCGGGGCAGGGACTCTCTCCTACTATGTTTTCTATAGTACCTGGTACAACAGAACCCTGGTAGCAGTTGAGGCCTGTAAGCATTACTATAATGCAAATAAATATGTATCTAGGGGCAGAATTTGGTTCTGTATCATTTTGAGGGAAGGTGAGTTACTGTATGAAATTAAAGCTATGCCCTAAGAAAGAGTGGCAGGTTTTTTTTTGGGGGGGGGGGGGAACAAACCCTCATTATCCTTCATGGATGGACAATACTCTTCTATTTCCAGGATAGAGGGTACTTAAGACTGAAGATAAAGGCTGAGGTCCATCAATGCCCATTATCTTGCAGTCACAAGAAGTCAACCAGGAGTAGAATAAGGGGGGGGGGGGAGAAAGTGCAGCTCCCCCTTCTCTTCTGTAAGCACAGGTATACTACCCCTGCTCTCTCCACCTGGACTGTTCCTTGAGAACTCCCCCCCCTCCCCCCCCCCCCCCCCCAATTTCAATCTACTGTAACCACGGATTTGACCCTAACAGATCATTCAACTCCACAGAGGAAGGAGAAAATAAGCCAAGATCCCTGCCAATGCAGCATGGCTGAGGATGGGAAATTCATTTTGGAGGAGAAATTCGATTCAACCCATGCCTGTGAGTAAGAATTACCCTAGCTAAAGTTCTAGTCCCATTCATGCCCGCAAGAGACCACTGATCATCAGGTGACTGTGTATTTCAGACCTGAATTACTATAGCTTGGATTGTGTCAGTATGACCCAAGACACTCTTGCACTGATCACTGGGACCGGTCAAAATGTTTTGTTCAAACCACTGCCCTCCCTTGCAATGAAAGTAGCCTTAAAAAAAATAATAATTTGTTCCCCCAGAATTTTTTTCATTCTTTTGAGGACAAATAAGAAAGCCCAAAAGTCTTCAGTTTCCATTTTATCAGTTATTGTTACCCTCACACGCCAGCACTCCCCCCTACCCTTTTTTCAGTGCCAAAATTGGGGGGAGGGGAGAACTAGAGAGAAAGGGGAAAATAACAAACACGAACAAAATTTGGAAAAGTATTTCAGTAGCCTCCTATTTCACATATTCATAAACGTTTGTACATCTAGGTATGTGCGTTCACTAAAGATATGGATAAACATTCCCATATGCCCTAATATTGTGTGACTATGGAATTAAGGCCCTCATTCAGGTGCTTAAATGTAAGTACGTCCAGAAGTTTGTCCCTATTCAGCAAAGAACATGTGCTTAAAACGGACTGTTCACATGCTTGAAATTAAGCATGCGCATAAGTACTTTGCTAAAGCGAGTCTTATGGGCTGTTTTGGAACAGACTGTTAGAGTTTATGCATCTTTTTTTGCTAACTGTATATACAGGTCACATGTAAAAAAAACTGATGTGAGGTTATTGCAGAGGAGGAATTTTTTTTTTTCAAAATGAAGTAAAATCTGCCTTCAAGTTTCATAACTCAGTTTAATTTATGGCTTCCAGACTATCTTGTGCAAAAATTCACTTCCAATAATACAGTGGCTACTTGTTCATTGTAAACTAGATTTGTACTGATAGGAATCAAATAGCCACACGCAGCAGAAAAATTAGCATTCTGATCAACCGCTCCATTATGATTAATCAGCAGTGAAGCCTGGAATAAGCTTATTAAGAAAAACTTGGCTCACTTCCCTTCACAAGCACAAAGAAAAACGTTTTCAGCATGAATATTTCATTTTCCAGTATTTTAACAGATGTTTTGCTGTATTTTTATTCTCGCTTGCCAGCCTCTCTTACCAGTTACATTTCCATTAGTGATTGTGCAGAATAAAAAGGGACGTGTTAAAGAAAATCCAATTTCCACTAGACTGTTGCTTTAATTTTTATCTCAGTTTCTCCACTGGACACTGTACCCCATTTTCCCTAGAACTATTCCTAATTTGAGGAAACATTCTTAATGTTAAGTTATTGTATTGAAATGAAAACAAAACTCCTCAACTAGGAGACTGTGCATCCTTGGGGCTGATCCATGAGAGAAGGTAAGAGTACTCTACACCGGCTGTCTAAGGCCATGTCTTCACTGCAGAGTTAACTCATGTGATCAGAATCCAAGTTAACCGAGCCCAGGTGGGAGCAGCTGCACTGCAAAGCTCTGTCCGATTTACTGGGTCCGCCCTGGTGCTGCATTCCCCTGTGTGTGTTGCTGGGACGTCCGCAGGGGCAGCTCCAGGCACCAGCGCTCCAAGCGCGTGCCTGGGGAGGCAAGCCATGCGGGGGGGGGGGGGGGCGGGCCTGCCGGTCGCCGTGAGGGCTGCAGTCAGGCAGTCTTCGGCGGCATGCCTGCAGGAGGTCCGCCAGTCCCGCGGCTTCGGTGGTAATTTGGCGGCGGGTACGCCGAAGACGCGGGACCGGCGGACCTCCCGCAGGCGCACCACTGAAAGCCGCCTGCCTGCCATGCTTGGGGTGGCAAAATACATAGAGCCACCCCTGGACGTCCGGGAGCGCATCCCATTATTCACTGAGCTACAGTGAGCTGAGCCGCTCTGTGATTCTTTCCCAGTGAATTGTGGGAGAACTTGTCTGTCCGGGAACACAGAGAAATTGTGGGAAGTTGTTGGGGGACTAGAAGGACTCAAGCGGTTTAGCCTACATCCTCACTACAAAGTGGGCACAATCCAGCCCATGTGAAAGCAGTACCTGGACTCTAATCCTTAGCGGTTATGTCTACATAAACATTGAGGTGATGTGGCTTGGGCTGGTGTTGTCAAGCCCACCCCACCCCCAGACCCAAGCCACAACGTCTACACAGCATGAGCCTCACCAACAGACGTCTGTGGACTCGGGCTGGGAGGCTCATTTCCAGATACAGTGTAGACACACCAGCCAAGCACCGCCCAACTCAGGGGAGAGTGTGTTTTGGGTGAGAATGGGAGGCGGATTAGGGGCGACACCTGAAGCAGCAGCGAAGCCTGCAGTGAAGACAGACCCTAAGAGAGTTATTCCTGCAGCACAAGTGGTAGAGGCTCATGCTTTCAGTGCTGAAGGCCTCCGATCAAAATCTACTGGCGGGCCAAGCAAGCAAGGTGGTTAAAACAAATATTCTACAGCTGACCAATATTTGCTGTACTCTCCCTCCTTCCCACCCCTTTCGGAAAAAAAAAATTAGCAGACATTAATTTAAAGCAAATATTTATCAAGTGGCTGTGCTCTCCAACTGACCCTCGCCAGAGAAGTTAAACTAACTCAGTATGAAGTATATAACCAGACTCTCTTGCAGTCAAATAAGGAATTCTAAAGCAATTTGTCCACGCACATTTAAAGAGATTTATACGCAAACAGATGCCTACAGGTAGCGCAAGTCTGGCTCTACTTGACAAAAGGGACTCGATAAAATGGTTGTCTTCCAACTAGATGTATCCACTCCCCTCATGCCTAAGCCACCTATGCTTACTTAGCAGACATGTTTTTGCAGGAAGTACTGTAGAGGCAATACAGGTATGGGAGAGCAAGCGGGGTGTGTCCTGCCTGATGAATCTGTGAAGTTGACAGCCAAGTTCAAGTCCAGAATGCTCTTCACTGCTGACTTTAGAGACACGGGCAGCCATCTCCATTTTCAAATCGCAGGACGCGTTTGTGCCAGAAGCAGATAGAAAAAACCCCAGAAGCATGTGACCTGAGCAAATGTGCCATCAAAGTCAGAGAAGAAGAAGTAGTCACTGTAGTCTGAACGTAACTGTTCCAGTAGTTTGAGCACCAGATGCAGACCGGAGCATGCATCCTGCAAACATGTACACCTATAACTTCAGACATGCATGCAATGGATTAGTGAAAGCAGGTTTGGGCTCTAGCTTTAAATATGCGCCATATATGGGGCTAGCGCAGTCCAACAGCTCAGAAACAATAGACAATCCCTCCTCTGACTATTGTCATCCAAGGGCAGGGTTGGAAGGCAATTTCCTTTTAATGGTTTCTATAAAGAGGCTTGAGAGCTGCCTGCAGCTAAGTCTACCAATGCTGCTTGCTGCATGGAAATTCAATAAGTAATATGAAAAAAGAGCTGGCTCAGCATGCTAGCCTCTGCCATTTGTGTTGTGCGTACTGTGCAGGGAGTTTAGCAACTGCTTCCGGCTGACAGGCCAAGAAAGAAAAATGCTTCCAATAGCATTTGGAAAAAAAGGAAAACACAAGGGGATCCCCTAACAGAATGGAGTATCAACTCTCGATGTGTGTTCATTTAGGAGAGGCAGGGTTTGGGAAAGTATTTATTTCTGTTGCAGCATTAAGTTTGCATGGCCCAAAATTTAAGCCCTGAAAGTGACCTAAAAGCACGAGCTGTCACTGCTTGAGCTGTAGAGCCAGGTTCTGTAGTTGGGCCCTGTAACAGCCTCACATCCTCTGTGGATTGGACAGAGACAGGGATCTAGAATACAGACTAACCAGTGGGTGACACAGAAACCAAGGGTAACATTTTTACAGCAGAACTAGTGCTAACCAACAAGCCAAAAAAAAAAAAAAAAAAATATCGACCGTCTTGTGGAGGAGGTTCGAGTTTAATATCTAGAAGTCTGAAACAGCTCTAAAATAGCCTTAAAAAGTATGATTAAATACCGGAGTATTCTTTAAATTATTGTATACGCTGAACCCTTGAAATACGTTAGAGAAAAATTCCATTAGTAGTAGTAGTAGTAGTAGTAATATCTCAATAGCACCCCAGGATTGAATCAGGAATGAGAACTCCATTGTGCGGGGATGTATATCCATCCCCCCACACCTACATACCCCTACTAGGGCCCATTTCCAAAAGGTGAGGAGCATCTGTCACTCAAATCCTGCAGGCTTTTGATATAGGCCCCAATTTTCAAGTTTCCCAAGGCGCAAATCGGAAAGTGACAAATATTGATATTAAAACTCCACATTCTGTTCTGGTTACCTGGTGTGTCGGATAACGGAAGAGGAATGAAAGGATCAGGCACAGCTAGAAGCGGAGGGCTAGTGTCCAGACTCAGGATGTCTTTTGTTTTTTCAGCTGGACAGGCAGCAAGAAACAAGAGGAGAGAGAAAGAAAAAGCAAACAATGTCAAGCAGAAAAGGTGCAGGACTGAGACACAGATAGATCTTAAAAAATTTAAACCATGCCTGGGGAAACAAGCTTATTTTGTTATGGAAAAGTTAGTAATAAGACCACCCTGGAGCAGATCCATTGTGCTTTTAAATCTATACATCTCAAAGTGCTTTTCAGAGAAGGTACTATTATCCCCATTTTACAGATGGGGAAACTGAGGCACAGAGCGATGAAGTGACTTATCCAAGGTCACCCAGCATCGGAGCTGGGAATAGAACCCTGGTCTGCTGAACCCCAATCCAGTGCCAAAGCCACTGAACCAGACTGTTCCCCCCCCAGCCCTGGCCCCAAATTCACACTATTATGCCATCATATGTTTCTCACACACTGAGAAATGCAAGCAAATTCACTAGCACTCCCTCATTAGCACTCACTTAAGAGCAAAGAAGGAAAAGAGATGGTGCTTCCACCGGGATTGGAAACCTCCAACAAAACTTTTGAGAGGCATGCCCAAAACAAAACAGATCTTAGTGCAGGGAAGAGTCTATGGAGGTAGGAAACTTATAGAGCGCAAAAGCCAAAGAGATCCACAGAACAACGCCAATTCTTTATTTCTATTGTAGTAGCCCAGATCAGGGCTGTACAAACAGAAAGCGTGGAGAGTTTCTGCCCTGAAGAGTTTACATTCTATAGATAGAAGACAAAAGGTGGGAGAAGGGAAGTGATCATCCAAATTGTACTGATTGAGGAAATGAAGTAAAGAAAGAAAATCACCCAATATCTGTGCAGCGGCAAAGCTCGGAATTAAACCAAGGTCTCCTGAGTCCCAGTTCAGTGCTTTACCCACAAGACCCTGCTTCCTCTTGTAATATTAATACTAAGCTTGTTTATAGCACTTTTCAACCAAGAATTTCCAATGATGTAGAGAAGACATTGAGCCAACACCTCCCAGCCCTTCAAAGCGGGAGAATATTACACTCATACCGGTGTTCAGACAGCTGAGCAAGCTACAGTGTCATGGGAAAAAGTCTAGAAACTTCTGGCCCAAGGCAAATTAAGGACACTTTGTACCTGGAAGGACACGGCCTTACGGGATGTGTGTTAGGGCATTTAAATAATAAACAGAGGACCAGCACCTCAATTGGTATAAATTGGCATTTCTCCATTGTTAAAGTCGATGCAGCAACATTGATTGACACCAGAGGCAAGTCTGACCCAGATTGTGTCGAGTGGCTAGAGAAAGTTAACTCACTAAAGCGTCTTCCAGTTATTCTGCAGCTCTCTAGCTAGCGGGCACAAGCCATTGCAAAGCTACTGAGCTCTATTATAAGCTTCTCTAAGTTTCACTTCTATTTAGAAATCATCTTAAAATGGATTTCTTCGTTTTCTTCCTGCTGTGTAATTAAGATTCTAGGGTGATCTAAAATCTGACCCAGCCCCATAACCTGGTTCTCTCATTAGCACATTCCACGTGCTCACAGCTCATTTACGATGCAGAAAGACTGTCTGCTCGCCTTGAAGCTTGCTGACCCCTGTGGAAGTTTTATCCCAACAAATCCAGTTTTTAAATGGTAAAAAGGTCAAATGTTTAGCTCGGCATTTGAGCCTCCCTCCCACCGCCCCAGACATTTTGTTTTGGGTGGCTGTGGGTGTTTTCCAGAGTGCTGGGATTTTCCAGGTGCCCCCGCAGCTGAAGAAAGTGACAAGATGTGCAGCAGCATCCAGCCAGAGATTTCTGAGCTTGAAGAAGCTGGGTTGGTTTTACTTGAGAGCAAGAGAAATCAATTTTTAACGAGGCCCTGATCCTGCAACAGCAACCACTTGGGCACCCGCACAGAACCCAGTGGTGCTCCACACCAGGCTCCATGCACCCAGATGCAGTTGCAGGATCAGGTCCGAATGAATTGCTGATCTGTGGAATACACGCTCGTACAATCAGTTCCCACTTTTTCCATCTACCACGAGGTTTATATAGTGTCCTTAAGGAACCTTGCTATCCTTCTCTGTGGCAGGGAAAGGTCTTCCCCACCCACATAATTTTCTCTCTCTTTGCTTAGTACAATCAGCATGTTTTTTTTCCTTCATCCCATGCCAAAATGACAAGTCTAGACAAGAGAAGACTGGCGGCGCGCGCGCGGGGGGGGGGGGGGGGGGAAGGGAATGAGAGGCGACGCGCATAACAGTCTTCAAACATGTAATAGGTTGTCAGAAAGAGGACAGTGGTCAATTGTAATCCACGTCCACTGAGGGTACGACAAGGAGCAATTGGCTTAATTTGCAGCAATGGAGATTTAGGTTAGATATTAGGAAATTCTTCTAACTTGAAGTATCACAGAAGATTAGGGTTGGAAGAGACCTCAGGAGGTCATCTAGTCCAACTCCCTGCTCAAAGCAGGACCAACCCCAACTAAATCATCCCAGCCAGGGCTTCGTCAAGCCTGACCTTAAAACCTTTAAGGAAGGAGATTCCACCACCTCCCTAGGTAACCCGTTCCAGTGCTTCACCACCCTCCTAGTGAAATAATGTTTCCTGATATCCAACCTAGACCTCCCACACTGCAACTTGAGACCATTGCTCCTTGTTCTGTCATCTGCCACCATTGAGAACAGTCGAGCTCCATCCTCTTTGGAACCCCCCTTCAGATAGTTGAGTGAGGGAGGATTTGATAGCAACCTTCTTCTCTTCTGCAGACTAAACAAGCCCAGTTCCCTCAGCCTCTCCTCGTAAGTCATGTGCCTCAGCCCCCTAATCATTTTTGTTGCCCTCTGCTGGACTCTCTCCAATTTGTCCACATCCTTTCTGTAGTGTATATGGAAGCACTGGAACAGGTTACCATGGGAGGTTGTGCAATCTCAGTCATTGGAGGTTTTTAATGACAGGGTTAGGCAAACACCCCTCAGGGATGATCTAGGTAGATTTAGTCCTGCCTCAGCATGGAGGGGACGGACTAGATCACCTCTGGAGGTCCCTTCCAGCCCTATATTTCTATGATTCTATATCCCATCATAGCCACTCGAAGTGGAATCACCTGGCAAATCTCAAGGAGTCAGGCAAGTTTTGACCAACAAATTTCCCTAGCCCCATCCATTCCAGACTACATCTTCGAGTACAGAACAGCTACTGTATGATGCATGATGGTTAGTAGGGAGAGGCTCTGACTTTCCTATAGACTTTAAGGAATTTATTCAGTGTTTAACTTCCCCAAAGAGCTACCTCACTGCATCCATTCATTCTGGGTCCATTAGCCAACTGAGATGAACTAAACAGGTTTCCCAGGATGAGGTCTTTCATTACAGGGCATCTCTCAGTAGATGTGTCCCTCCTGCCATCCTTTTTCAATTAAGGTATCATGCCTGTCCTGTATTTGCTACTGAGATGCCCAAAGAGGCGATTGGCTGAAGAAACAAGGTCAGTCAAATGGATCTGGGCCTCCAGAGGGCTGCGGAAAAGCCACCACCACCTGTATTATCTCAAAGGGAGGCTCTTTCAGCGTACGCTCACATGCTTACCTGATGCAGCTGTAAAGGAAGAAGAACCGAAAGCATCTGCCTGTGTTGTAGAGGGAGCTGGCTGAAAGCCTGGAATCAAGTTCTCTGTGGAGCTGCCAAGCTTTTCTGGAGGCTTACCTGAAATTCCAGAATGTCGGGTTACACTCAACAGTAGATTGCTCCCATTTTGAAGCTGATCTACATTTCCCTATTTAAACAGCTTTAAAATACCATGGCAGAACAGTATTTTTACTCATACTTCTTGCAAGCCATCATTCATAAAATATCAGGGTTGGAAGGCACCTCAGGAGGTCATCTAGTCCAACCCCTGCTCAAAGCAGGACCAATCCCCAACTAAATCACCCCAGCCAGGGCTTTGTCAAGCCTGACCTTAAAAACCTGTAAGGAAAGAGATTCCACCACCTCCCTAGGGAACCCATTCCAGTGCTTCACCACCCTCCTAGTGAAAAAGTTTTTCCTAATATCCAACCTAAACCTCCCCCACTGCAACTTGAGACCATTACTCCTTGTTCTGTCATCTGCTACCACTGAATAGTCTAGATCCATCCTTTCTGGAACCCCCTTTCAGGTAGTTGAAAGCTGCTATCAAATCCCCCCTCATTCTTCTCTTCTGCAGACTAAACAATCCCAGTTCCCTCAGCCTCTCCTCATAAGTCATGTGCTCCAGCCCCCTAATCATTTTTGTTGCCCTCCGCTGGGCTGGACTCTTTCCAATTTGTCCACATCCTTCTTGTAGTGTGGGGCCCAAAACTGGACACAATACTCCAATGTTGAATAGAGGGGAACGATCATGTCCCTCAATCTGCTGGCAATGCCCCTATTTATACAGCCCAAAATGCCATTAGCCTTCTTGGCAACAAGGGCACACTATTGACTCATATCCAGCTTCTCGTCCACTGTAACACCTAGGTCCTTTTCTGCAGAATTGCTGCCTAGCCACTCGGTCCCTAGTCTGTAGCAGTGCATGGGATTCTTCCGTCCTAAGTGCAGGACTCTGCACTTGTCCTTGTTGAACCTCAGATTTCTTTTGGCCCAATCCTCTAATTCGTCTAGGTCCCTCTGTATCCTACCCCTGCCCTCCAGCGTATCTACCACTCCTCCCAGTTTAGTGCCATCTGCAAACTTACTGAGGGTGCAGTCCACGCCATCCTCCAGATCATTAATGAAGCAATGTAACTTAATCTGCGTGCTACAGATCTGTATGCAGCAATGTAATGGATATACCGTGGTAGGCTGATCAGGGCCAGAGCCTACCATCCTTACTCATGGGGAGCACTACATTAAGCCTCGAGTGTTCTCCCTGACCTCACTGAGAGGAAGGCACTAGCAGAGGTGAGCAGGGGTTGCAGACGAACATTACATCCTGGAGGGCTTGTGCAGGATGCCACATGCCCAATAAAAGTAAGAGACAAAACTACTGGATGCACAATGTTAACAGGTTAGTTCCGCGGGTTCTCGCGCTCACAAGAACTCTCTGTAACTGGGACATTTCAGAAGCCTCTAGCTGCTGTCATCCCCCCACCGTTATGACATAACCGCTTTCCCAGGTCCAGAAGGGAGCAACGCCAGTCGCTAGCTGACACCGAAGCTCTCCTGTAAACTCACCATCGCTCAGTTTTGCAAAGTCCTTGTTCAGCAGCTCCTCCGCCGTGAGTTTGGAGAAGTTATCGTCATCGAACGGGTTCCACGTGGAGACGTCCGGTGGACTGTAGACGTTCTGCTGTGAGGTCCTAGGGGAGCCAGACGGTGTCGTGGATGCAGACCTAGAAGCATCCCACCCAAAGAAAACATGAACGTTAGTAACCAGGCAAGTCAATTGGAAATTTTCTTAGTGCAACTGGATGAAGGGGTTGCTTGAGATGGTGAAGGGTGGGGCTCAACAGCCCTGGGGCTCACTTCCAGTTTGTGTCTTGTGTTATTAAAGTACCTGCTTCAGCCAGCCACCAGCAGCGGCCAGTAAGGGATTCCCCCCCGTGTATTCTGGAAATTTTTATCTCCTTCCTCTGCAGCATCAGAGATGGCCATGGTTGGAGATGGGACATTGGGTGGGGTGGGCCTGGGCTCTGCGGTGGCACCGAACATTCTCTCTCTCTCAGGTGTTGGCTGGCTGGTTCTCGCTCACATGCTCAGGGTCACACTGATTATCATGTATGGGGTCGGGAAGGAAATTTCCCTGCAGGTCAAATTGGCAGTGATGTTATGGGTCTCTTGACTTCTTCTCCAGCATCTGGGTGGGGGTCACTTGCCAGGATTATCTGGGTACATCTCATTTAATCCTTTTCCTGCCATTGAGGGGCCTGGAGCACTGGTGCACCTTAATCCCTCCTATTCTCGGTCTGTGGTACATAATAGTTTAGTCTCCTAGCAGTCTCATTTCCATTGGTGGGTTTAGTGAGGAGGTGCTGAGTGGTATTGGTGGCCTGAGACATACAGAAGATCAGCTAGAGGACCTAGTGCTCCCTTCTGGCCTTAAACTCTGACTCCCTGCAATGGAGGAAGTCAGACCAGCTGATCATAATGGTTCCTTCTGGCCTTAACATCTATGAACTTTTTGCACAAGTTGCTTTTCTTTTTAACCCACACTACGCACGTCCCCAAACCCAAGTCACAGCCAGGTCCTGGATAGCCTTCATAGGAACCAGCATTAATCTGGTATCCTGGAAATAGCTGGGAGACCACAAAATAAGGGGTGGGAGGGAACAACAGAGCATTAAATCAACAGCTGCACCGTGGGTGCTGGTGGTGAGGGCGGAGGGGTTGGGGAAGACGGGCAAATAACAAAGTAAACAAAATGGTGGGAGCCAAGCACTCCCATGTACTCCAGGGGTTGCACTTACACTGTTCTATTTAGAGTTCAGGGATGCAGGGACTGGACTCTTCTGACCTGTCAGTGTAGTGCCTAGTGTACTACTTGCACCGGGGATACAAATAGACTCGTATTAGGGCCTTTGTGCAGCTGGAGCAGAGGTTTTCAAACCGTGGGGGGGGGGGGCACGGAGGAACATTTGGAGGGCGAGCAGCAATGCCAGGAAGCTTGTGCCAACCCCACATGGTGGGGAGGGTGCGCCACCTCCACCCCCCAACTCACCTCAGCGGGCCAGCATCAACATCTGCCACGGCCAGACGGATTTCCGCTCCCGGCAGCCTCCGCACCCAAAGACCATCACACGCGCCTTCCCCCACCCTGAAAACCCAAGGGGGGAGGGGCAGTAATTGGCCCTGCCCTAGCAGGGCAGCCTGGCCCGCTGCTGAAGAAACCTTGGCTGTGCCAGTCAGTATCTGTGTACTTGAAACTTCCAGGTGTAGGTAAATTAAAGCGGCATTAAGGTCTCGGTTAGGTTTACGAGTAGGCTATTAAGTATACTTTTGCATGCGTCTATTTTTGTCTGGGTTTGGGGGGGCTCAACCAAAAATCATAACTCAAAAGGGGGAGAGGGGCGCTCAGCTCAAGACGTTTGCAAACCGCTGCTTTAGGGAACCCTGTTGAAATGCCGTATTGCAACATGCAATAAAAGACTGTATCCAACAGGACATGTGGCAGCCGCCCGATTTTACAGGTTTGATGGTATGGATGAAACAGAGCAGATTCTTTGGGGGAAGCATTGCTGCATGTGCCTGTGACGCAGTAGGGAGTGGGGTGGATTGACCTGGGAATGTCGTTTTGTTTTACTGGGGCTGTCTGCATGGGGGATGGGAGAGCAGGGGATGACTTTAGGTGAGAGATGGTACCTGAGCCTGTAACCTGAGCCAGGAAGGGGGTGGGGAGTCGACTCCTTTGCCTGGGAAGCTGGACAAAGGGAGAGGGGGAGAGCCTGCTGGAGGGGTTTTTGGTTTCAGTTTGGGGCTGGCTGGGAAGAGGCAGGGAACCCCAAGCCTGGGGCCTAAGATCCTTGCCCCCCAGAGGGACCTGGCTGAGGGGTCCTGGTTGTACCTACAAGCCCTGCTTGAGACTGTGTTCCTGTCCTCTAATAAACCTTGTGTGTTACTGGCTGGCTGTGAGTCACGGTGAATCGCAGGAAGTGGGGGGGGGTGCAGGGCCCTGACTCCCCCACACTCTGTGACAGTGCCATGTTCAGAATAACGGCCAAAGGATTGCTGGGGGTTCCGTGCAAAGCAAGAGCCAGGGGCTACTGATAACCTTCTTGCCCACCGTGTAGTCCACAGGGGGTGGGGGGCCCAGTTTGCTTGGCACATCGAGAGAGCAGAAGCAGTTGGAATTTTTTTATCCTCTGGGCAAGGAAGAGGCTTTGGGGAGGCTTTCAGGCATGCTGGGGGGGGGTACCAAACTGGGGTCCCAGATAGGCTGACTCAATCTCACTTTCTGAGCATTCCAGGGCAAACAGCTTCTCCCCTCCCTCCATACCCATCATAAAATCAACAGCCACCTACTTGGACTTGTTGAGACTGGCCTCAGCAGCAGCCGCCTGCAGGAGCTGGGTAGATTTGCTGACCGGGACCCCAAAAACCGCGCTGTGCGTCACATCGCTCAGAATCCTCCTGTGTCCCACGCGCTGCGTCTTGGGGGAGGACGGAGGGGTGAGGGAACCCAGCTTTTGCTCCTGGACAGCTGAAGGCGGTGTTGTTTGAGGCTTTTGCTGTTGCCTTATCGGGGCCTGCTTCTAGGAAGGGAAGCAGATGTATAAGCTACTCATCCACGAACAATGGCAGGGTTTGAAGAATTACTGTACTCCAGGGCCCTGACCTCACGCAGCATAATGGAGCAGGGGAAAACTGAAAGAGCCTCACTGACCTACAGTATTAGGGTCCCATTTAGACAATCACAAGTGACAACACTTTTGAGCTGCGCTGGAGCTCTGGCAGGGAAGACGGATTCGGCGTGTGCTACTAAAAAGAGAAACAGCAGCCGCCACATAACAAGGCATAATGGTTCACAACCAGGGCAGAAAAAATTCACACTAGAGAGGCCAGAAGTCTTGTCGGCTGGATGGATGGGTTAGAAGTTGTAGCAGGACAGGATTAAGAAGCAGAATATCTGAGAGTGCTAGCTGTTTATCAGGGGATGGATCCCCATGGATTTAATGGGATTTCCACAGAAACCTTGGATGTAATAGTTTCTTCACCGCTCAGGATACAAATTTCTTCCAAAACACAAGCCAGCCACATGCTTCAGTTGATTTGGGCTTGTTGTGTAACCGTTTCAATTGTCAGTGATTATAGAACCCAGAACCTCCAACACCAAAACCCACAGCCCAGCACTTGAGCTAAAGGAACAACTCCATTAGCTGGTAGCAGAGGTGGGCTCCTATCTTCTGTGGTTCGGACAGTAGGGGGATACAGGACATAGCCAGCATGACACAAAACTATCCCAGAGCTGTGGGAGCCAACACTATTAAACATTACCAGAGTACACACAGCTCAACCAAGGAACAAGGGCGGGCTGGACAGGAGGGAGTGGGGTAACAAAGTATTTGAAAGGTCTTAACAGCAAGAGGGGAAAGGAATTGCATAGGGAGGTTGAAGGGTGTGATGCCAGTCCCTAACGTTTTCGATACAAAATTGGAGACAAGATGGGTCAATTCTGAAGCCTTTGAAATAAGAACTTCGAAACTAGTTTTGTGAAACATTTTGTTTTCTGACTGCGTCACTCCTGCGAGATACATGTACATGTACACCCACTAAGAAGATTGTGATGTTCAATAATAGCATGATCTGTCACCACTTGGTTTCTAAGTCAGCCTGCCAAGCGTGACTTCACAATCCAGCTGTAGCTCAATCCCGATTTTAGAAGGGAAAAACTGGGGTGTGGAAAGAGATGGGAATCCATTTTATTTCCCAGGTTGGGGCATTTCTGTTCGGTCTCTGCTCCAGTACGCAGCAGCATCTTGGTCCATCTTCAACCAGGAAAGAGACATTTCTCTCTTTGTTCCTCCGGAACAAAAAACAAACAACAAAAAAAGCACACCCCCAGCATGGAGTTTGAATGCTGCAGGGTCACGTGCTCAGAGTGGCAGAGGAAGGCAATCAAGAGCAATCTTTTCCTTCACCTGCTTCATTTTAAGCCTAGTATCTTTCTCTGTAGGTCACAGTAAAACAGTGTGTTCAGGAAGAGACAGGTTGTACTGAAATCTCGGCAGAAACGTATATGGCTTGTAATGTCAAAAAAGTTATGCAACATGAAAAGGCCTTGGCAGGGCCAAGCCTGGCATTCTCTGCTGAGAGAGCCTGCTATGAAGAGATGTCGTCTCACTGCTCATTTTTTAAAGGAGACAATTAATACTTTTTCCTGGTTTCTGTAGGAATGGGAACTGCACTGCATGCGGCAGTTGTGATTCGCCTTTTTGCGGATGCGGGGGAATTTTCACGCTGGGTTGTTTTATTAAAGTTACGAAGATTTTCACGTAATTGAATTGTGTCAAAGGATCTCCAGGCACCTTCAGAAAGGCTCTTTAAGTCTCTGGAATTTTCTCCTATAAGGGGAGTGGAATCATTCATAGATTACAAAGCCAGAAGGGACCATTGTGATCATCTAGTCTGACCTCCTGTATAACATAGGCCAGAGAACGCCCCCAAAATAATTCCTAAAGCAGATTTAAAAAGAAATATATATCCAACCTCGATTTAAAAATTGCCAATAGTAGGGAATCTACCACATGTGACCCTGGGTAAACTGTTCCAATGGTTAATTACTTACACTGTTAAAAATGTACGCTTTATTTCCAGCCTGAATGTGTCTAACTTCAACTCCCAGCCAGTGGATCGTGTTAGACCTTTCTCTGCTAGATAATGAATGGGCCTGATCCAAAGCCCATTCAAATTCAATTGTCAAACTCCCCATTGATTTTGGATCAGACCCACATGGGGGCAAAGAGCCAATACACCTTACCCAAGGTCACCTAGCAAATTCAGGAACACAAGATTTGTGACTGTGTCCCCTATTCAATGCCCAGCTAAACATGAAAATTAAACTCATAGGTAACAGAGAAAAGTATGATACAGCCATAAGGGGTGGGGGGCGGAGAGAAACACTGCCCCAGCTTTTGGTCATATGAGTAATTCTGACAAAGTCCATTGGCCAAATAACCCTGGTGACATTCTATCAGCTTCACAGGGACTACACCAGAGAAGATCTGGGCCCAAGAAGAGTTACTTACTTATGAGGATAGCAGGATTTGGCCCTTAATTTGGAATCAAATATTCTCTAGTAGAACTGGTTTATATAATGCCACTTACTTTGTATGTGTAGAAGATATAGCACAGGAACTGAGTGCATCCTCTTTTCATGCACAAACAAAATTGAAGTGATGGCCCTCCACTCCCCAAGAGACAAGCAAGAATGAATAGGCTTGGGCAGCAATGAACGACAAAATGTAACTGCAGACACATTTTGGTAATGGGAGAATCACACTCTCTGGCACATCTCCCCTGTCTTTAAGAGTGGGCAGTCATCTGCTCTCACGTCTCACTGCAAGGAAAGTCCTATTTCCCATCAAGTAAAGAGCACTCATTTTGGATATATGTGCAAGGATGATTGGGAACATGGAGGAGTTCTTTTGTTTTTTGTACAATCTTTTGTAAAAATCTCCTTTTCAATATAGCCAGAAAACACAAAACACGCCCACCCCACCTACCAGAATCAAGGCAGAGTGGAAGGCTGCTCTTTTTGTACCTGCTTTTTCCAATCAAGGTTTCAAGAAAACTAGGGTCAAGAGTCTCAGAATTGAATCCTGATTTTGGGTGCTTCAGTTGGCAGATGCCCAAGTTCATGGCCCATGTTTACTAGATGATCACAATGGTGCCTTCCTGCCTTGGAATCTAGCAATCTACGATGCCTCAAAGTGGACTGATTTTCAGGGAGTGTTTAGCACCTGCCCTCTGGGGAAAATGCAAAACACCCACACCCATGTCCCTAAAGCATCTGTTTGGGCACTCAATTCTAGTCACTTGACAATCTTTGCTTAGGAGACTAATGCTGGCACATGGAGTGGGCACTACCCACTGACCTTGGTCAGCCCACTCCAGGAGAGAACACATCAGTTTTATGCCATATGTTAGTATTACCTCTGCATAAACATGTCTAGATGACATCATAGGAAAAAATGTTTGCCGGCTCCTAATGGGGCACATTGTTCAACCAGATTTTCAGAGCGAGGGGCTAGGAGTCAGGAATCCTGCACTCCGCTCCAGTCTTAGATAGTACCCCCACTGCTGTAGTATCGGTGTACCTCACAAAGTTGTAACAGCGGTATCCTCACACACTCCTGTGAAGCAGGCTGTGCTAATACCCCTACTGGACAGAGGGGGAACTGAGGCACAGAGAGACTAAGTGACTTGCCCAAGTCAGAGTGTCTGTGGCACAGCAAGGAATTGAACTCAGGTTTCCCCAAGTCCCAGGCTGGATTGTGAAGTCACGCTTGGCAGGCCATCTTTCCTCTCCTGACTTGCAGTATCCATCTCTGTTACAGTTCCACACCCCGCCCCCACATCAGTGAAATGCATGTGATGTCTATCTCATGCAGGGTTGAGCAGCTTTGCCATATGTATTCAGGGACACAATGCAGGTTAAGTATATTCTGTACAAGGGAGGAAAAGTTATTCTCCTCCCTTCTCTCACCTCAAGCTACACTGCTCTGTTACAGAAGACCAAACTTCAGTATACCTGAGGGGCAGTTTCCACAGAGAATCCAGCACCTACTGGTAGGAAAAAGCCCAAACAAAACCTGTCTCTTGGAAAGCACCTTAGAAGCAGCAAGACTGGCTCTGACAACTAGAGCTTGGTACCAAGTACTGGAACTCCACCAGAGAGGTCCTTTGGGGCCATCTGCCTGTCCCAAGTCAGGATAAAGGAGGAGGGTTGGGCGTGGGGCTAGCAACTCCACCCCGTAAAAAAATCAACCTGCTACAGAAACGCCAACAATAGAGATAACAGACTTTCATCCTGGAAAAAGAAGGGTCTTCAACTCGAAGACGCATGACGCTGGGTGGTGAAAGTCGTGAGGAAGCCGCTAAGCCGATTACCCTTCTTGCAACCAGGAGGATTACCATCGGTACATGGAACGTGAGGACCATGTACGAGTCAAGAAAGATGGCGCAGGTCGTAGCAGAGATGAGGCGACGCGATCTTCAGGCTGATAGCATAAAAATAGGCTATACCTGGAACCAGCTAGAGCAAATGGCCCAGGATAAAGGACTCTGGAGATCTATGGTTGGCAGCCCATACCCCGACTGGGCTGACGGGCATGAATGAATGAATGAATGAATGACCAAGTACTGGAGTTGCAGGCCTCCTGAGAACGCCTTATCCCCTAGCCCCTCTGGGTTGAATCCTGGGGGACAAAAACAGGATCATGTCCCCCACACAACTAACCAGGCAGGTTGCGAGTTTGGTTTGTGCCCGGGAAGTGCGTCGAGTTCCTCCAGTGAGCAGCACTTAGATTGCACTTCCATTCCTTCCCCTCCCCGCCACTCCCTTCTCTGCAGCTTTCAAGGCCTTGCTGCTTCTTACCACTTGCTCCTGCGCAGGTGCTGGCTGGACTGCAGCCTGTGGCTGCTGCGGCACTGGAGCCTGTTGCTTTGGCTGAGCCACCACTACCGCGGTCTTCTGTTGCATGGCTGCCTGCTGCGCAATCAGCTGCTGCTGATAATAGTTCTGCATCAGCTGCTGCTGCGCCGGCGCTCCCTGCTGGATCACTTGAAACTGCGACATGGCTGGCTGCTGCATCACTTGGAACTGCGGCACCGTAACAAAAATGGAGAGCCATGGCAATTGGGGAAATAAAAAACAAGCGGTGATGACTTCGAGGCCATCTGCAAAGGGCTACTGGAAAACTGGATTTGTGACCTAAAAATGTAGAAACATTTTCTATTCCTTCCCACCTTGATCAAATGTTAAAAAGCTCTCCTCTTTCCTTGTTTTACTGGGTATCTCCGTGGCGTGACCCTGAGTCAACACACCTACCTATTCAAGTTTAACAGAGGCTTCCTTTTACCACGTGTCAGTTAGGCATTGGGCTTATATTGGGTACGTCTACACAGCAAAGAAAAACCTGCAACTGGTCCTGCGCCAACCAACTCAGGTTCACAATGCTTGGACTTGAGGTTTTTAAGGTCAGGTTTGACAAAGCCCTAGCTGGGACGATTTAGTCGGGGATTGGTCCTGCTTTGAGCAGGGGGTTGGACTAGATAACCTCCTGAGGTCCCTTCCAACCCAGATATTCTATAATTCTATGACTTGGACCCACCTTCCAGGGTCCCAGAGCTCGGGCTCTAGCCTAGAAGTCTACATAGTACTGAAACAACCCTGCAGCCCAAACCCTGCTAGTTTGACTTGGCTGGCACAGGCCAGCTGCAGGTGTCTAGTTGCCGAGTAGACATATCCAGCAGAATCGTCCTCTCCCCTGCTTAGCAATCAGGCCCCGTCTTGAACGGGGAGTTTTGCACCTGCACTGGCTCCCATTGGACATTAACGTACGGTGTCTATAGCACACGTTATAGCTTGCACTGATAATTATAGCAACGTCGTCACAGTGCTGCCAGTTTCCCTTACCTAGACAAGCCCTCAGTCTCTTGCCATGTCTGAATTACTCAGGATCTCTGGTCACCATAGAGTTGACCAGGGAAAACCAGGTCTGAATTCCTAATGTTCAAAAAACCCTAGCATAAAGAAGGCCTGAAGGGTTGGTGTGTCACAGAGGGAGCACAAAATTGCCTTCCCCCATTTGCTGATCACTTTTAAGCAAAGGCTTCAGTATCCTGAAATCACTTAACCTCTTCACAGCAGGGCCTGTCTCTCCTATGTTTGTATAACACCCAGCACAATAGGGCCCCACTCTCACAGTTGTCACTGTTCTGTTCTACCATAACATGAATTAACAACAAACAACAAAACCGTCTCAACTTCAACACATAGAAATTTCCCTCCGCTCTTAGTCCGAGTCCCTTAGCATCTCCTCCTGCACACACTATTACTGGATTGATGCTCCTTGAGGCAACAGAAGGGGACTACCAGGGCCAAATGACAAGAGTAGAATAATTTCATACATACAGCTTGGCCAAAGGACAAGCCAACGGGACTATAACACTCCATAGGTATCCGCATAGATTGCAAGAAGCAGGCTTGAGGAGTCAATGGATGGGTGCTTTTCTCATGCTGGGTCCAATGATGGCAATTGGTCACCAAAACACCCCACTGTTCAGACAGTCCAATGCTATTTGTTCGGCAAATTATCGGTGAACTTTTTCTGGCTAGTTACGGAAGTGGGTGATTGGCTGAGAAAGATCTTCCATTGTTGTATGCAGTAATGTTATAGCCGTGTTGGTCCCAGGAAGTTAGAGAGACAAGGTGGGCGAGGTCATATCTTTTAGTGGACCAACCTCTGTTGGTGAGAGAGACATGCTTTCGAGCTTGCAGGGTGCTTAACACAGACCTGAAGAAGAGCTGTGTGTGGCTTGAAAGCTTGTCTCTCACCAACAGAAGTTGGTCCAACAAAAAGATATTATCTCATCTCTCTAGTTGGAAGAGAGAAACTTTCCCAAAATGGTGCAATCAATTGACCTCTGGTGAATGTTCTTTGACCGGCAAATCAGTGTGCAGCATTAGTAGTCGCCGTGCTATTGAAAAGTGACACGTAAGGCCAAGGCAAGGTCCTGCCACTGGAGGTCATGAAGGCCATCACAGTGCTTTTTTGGCTCAATTCCAACTTCTCTAATTCCAAGCAACCTACTTAAAATTCCCTGGGTAGGGCTGTGGCCTAGGAGTCAGAAGATCTAGGTTCTGTCCCCAGCTCTATCGCTGCTGTGACACCCTGGGCAACTCACTTTGCCTCTCTGTTCCTCATCCTGCATCCCACCCTTTGCCTATTTACGCTGTGAACAATTCAGGGCTGTTCCCCGCTCAGTTACATGGCACAACCCAACAAGGTCCTGATAGCGCCTTGAGTCATCAGCTGCTAACAATAGAAGAGAGAATAAAGAAACCCCCTCGTTCCTCTCACGCTTTTCTGTGCCTCTGCTGAGAGTAGGTTGGAGACATCTGTACTTGCTACCTTGTGGCACCATGGCCTAGTACAGATGCCAGACGAACTGAGAAGCAGCCATGCTTACCTGCTGAGCTTGCATCATCTGCTGTTGCTGCTGCAGTAGCTGCTGCTTCAGGAAGAGTTGCTGCTGATGCTGAGGTGTGGCCTGCGGGTGAGTAGAAGGGACTGGCGGCTGGGCTACTGGGGTCTGCTGAGGAGCAGGCGGCTGCTTGGGCTGGGGCTGAGGGGCAGGCTGTGGTTGAGTTTGCGGAGGTGGCGCTTTAGGCTGCTGAACGCTTGCAGGAAGCGAGGGCTGGCCACCACCCAAAGCAGCAGGGCCTGCAACTAAGAGGGGAAAGACGACGTACACAGAGATCAGAGCATGCAAAGGTCCTGCTGCCCGGCAGAGCTCCAGCAGGGTCCAGGAACAATGCTTACACTCAGCCTCCCCTTAGAGAAAAGTCCTAAAGAGAGGCAGCATCTTATTGTTCTTCAAGAGCATCCTAGGGGATTTAATAGGGAATTGTATAGGAGGATTCCAAAAATCCATAGGTTCTCAGCTAGACTGTCCAGATTCTCAGAGCAGGTCAGACAGCACCAATGATTTTCACAGGAAATTTAGGGTTTTTGGAAGTTTCCTGTGAAAAATTCCATTTGATAAAAATGAAAAGAAAAGTTTCTAAAAACACTATTTGCGCAGCGCAAAAAAAAAAAAGTTTTATATGTTACTATCAATTGTAAAACTTTACCAAAAGTATTTTCAAGTTTTCATTAAAACAAAATACAAAAACATCAAACAAACTAGAAACTGTTGACCAGGATGAAAGATTTCTGCAAAAAGTTTTGGTGGCTAGAAAAACCAACCACCAACATTCTTCAAATCAAAACACTTTTTTTCCCTCCATTGAAAAAAGGTACCAGCTAGCTCTAATTCTTCTTAGACTAAACTTCCTTAGAAACCTGTTTAATTTCTGTAAGACTATCGGTTCTCTCTGTACTCAGTTCTACAGGATTTTTGCCATAGGACTGAAGTGTTGGAATGAATTTATTAAGCAAATTCAAGGAGCTTCTGACCAGACTCAGGTTCTGCTCTGTGGATTTTGTAAGGAGGCCCCGACCCACCTTGTGGCTGGATGGCTGCTTGGGCTGTGGGCCTCTTTCTAGGGGTGAGGGCTGGCTGAATAGGCAGAATTCCAGGGTTGGGTTGTGTCTGTCCTGCTTTAGGTCTCTGACGTGGAGCTATGGATGTTTCCATTGGAGGAATGGGATCAGTCAGCCTGAGTCGGAGGAAAAACAAAACATGAATAGAAGAAGATAAGCTGCTTCCAATTAGCTGCTTGAATTAAAAAATGTTTTACTGGGCTACTGAACACCATGGACAGTGATTCCCAAGGCAGGAAACTGCTATGGTTACATAGGTCTGAGACATAAGGTAACCATAAATCAGAGCCATCTACATCAAAAGCCAGTTAGATTCCCATTAAATAAGGCTAAGGAACAAAGAACTAAATTTACCTGCAAAGTTCAGGCAAACCAACATTCTAGCCCAGTAATCGTATTTTTACAGAATAATCTTGTTATTACTTAATATTTAATAAGTGCTTTTATCAGTAGATACCGAAGTGTTTTACCAAGATCAGAGAGTATCATTATTCCCATTTTAAAGGGGAGAGTAACTGAGGCCGACAGAGGAAGGGACTTGCCCAAGGTCACCAAGCCAGGCAGTGGCAGAGAAGGGAACAGAATCTATACCTCCCGATTCCCAATCTGCTGCTTTACCTAGTTTGCAGAACTCCCTCCATGACAATGCAAACTGGGGAAGGTAGCACATGGCATTGCTCCGACTGCTGCCAACAATGCTTAAGTAGCAAGTGAATAATCAAAGTGAGAGAGACACCGGAGCGAATATACATGAGTCATTCCTACGCAGGCTACTGCAAGTCATTTGGAAGTTGAAACAAATGCACTTGCAAAATTAATCCAGCATGTTCATTTTGCCTTCTCTTGTGATTATGGCTTTTCATCTTGCTGGACAGCTGGAACGTGTCAAAATTGCTTAATGCATTCAAATGTTTGACACAACATACTATTTAAATCTGGACTTTTTATAGATTTATGGAAGAGCAGATGAAGGGCATAATGAATTCGCTTTATGGCAGCTGGCCTCCTTCAGCGGAACTGTATAGATTGGCATCTTAAAAAGTACTCTTACCGAGCTGTGTTGGCTTCAACCGAAGTATCAGGTACTTGTACTTTCCCCTTCATATTTACCATCCCATAATAATGCAAACCCGCAGGGCATTATTGTGCCCTGAGGCGCTCAAGACATCTTAATGCCTTTCAGTATTTTTGATCGCTGAGCTAGATAAGAAATTACTCTATTATTATTGAAGCTCGGGTATAAAAATAATACTAAGGGAAACTTCTGGGGCTAATTGCTGCTAGGTAGATTGCATCACAAGAGGTATTCTTTCAGTGTTTGATTGTTATCTACATAGAGCCTATGAATATACTAGACACTCTGCAGTAAATATAAAAGATGTACTCAGTGCCCTGAAGAGTTTACAGTCTGACCTGAGTCAGGACACAACAAGTGATGGAAGGATGGAAGATGGGTCCATCAATGGCTATTAGCCAGGATGGGCAGGGATGGTGTCCCTAGCCTCTGTTTGCCAGAAGCTGGGATTGGGTGACAGGGGATGGATCACTTGAGGATAACCTGTCTGTTCATTCCCTTTGGGGTACCTGGCATTGGCCATTGTCGGAAGACAGGATACTGGGCTTGATGGACCTTTGGTCTGATCCAGTATGTCCGTTCTTATGTTCTTAGCGAGGTTATTAGAACATCAAGGAGCAGAACGACATGCATTACAGCAATATGCTCCCTATGTGGTGGATTCTCAATCCCTGGCAGACTCCAGACCTTCGCTGATTGTCATTCCAAGAGATATGTTCTAGCTCCAGCAGAAGCTCTGGGTGAAATGGTCAGGCCCATGTTTTGCAGGAGGTCAGACTAGATCATACTGGGTCCTCCTGGACTTAAAATCTATGGAAGTTGATGTGGTTGCTCTGCAGGTTGAAACTCTGGGGGCCTAACCCAAAGGCCACTGAAGTAAACAGGAGTCTTTCTACTCATTTCAATAGGCTCTGGATAAGGCCCTTAATAGGGATGCTGCAGTACAGACTGATAAAGCTTTGGCATATGGACTTCAAGCTGCTACATTGAAACAGTGCCATTAGTTTACAAAAATCTAGCAACTGACTCAGACGCAGCATTGTGCGTACGGGGAAAGAACTCACTTTCATCTTACCATTTGCTGCCTTTCACTTTAATGAGCATTTTTATTTTAAATTACAAGTCCCAGGATCACAGCATAAACCTCAATCTATTTTCTACAGCATGAGCCAAAAGATAACACTAGTGGTTTTTTAATGGAAACACGGTTCAAAATCTGAAAAGACACAGATGAAAAGAGAAGTGTGTTACACAGATGCTCTTACCTGGCTTTTGGCTGGCTCTTTTTTGCAGCTGCTTCACTAGCTTTCACTGGTTCTGGGAGCTTAGCAGGGATTGGAGAATTCTGAAAATCCAAAAACCATTGGGTTTACTACACACAAAGCAGAAATCATGCAGGATTATAGATAAAGTTTGCAAAAAAGCCTCAGCAAAATCAATGGGATTTAGGATCCTAAGTCAGTCAAGTTACATCATTTTTGAAAATGACAACTACCCCATCATTAATGGCTTAGGGAAATAAAGTATGGAAACCCTTCCAATGTTAAAAGTGACAGACAACCTTATAAATCAGGACCAAGTCAATTTCATAATGTCTGGTTGCCATTTGTGGAATTTGAACACAATAAATATACAAATAGAAGGTTGACATGACACAAATGGGTATTTTAAAAGGTAACAAATATAGATAATGAATAAGATTTGTTAATATTTGTATGGAAAGTTCATGTACGTTAACTATGACAAAATAAAGAGTTGAAAATATGCCCCAAAACAAGAGAAATGTAATCAGAAGCTGAATGGAAAAACCAGGAAGTCTCCAAACCATTATCTTTAGGCAACTGGATGAAAGTTGTGTACCACCCAAATATCTCTAATACAGTATAAAGCTCCTGTAAACCACAGTTTTGAATTGGATTCTAACAAGATATACTAAACAACATCAGATGACTATATTCAATTTACTGTACATTTTAAATGGAATTTGGCTAATCTCAGTTAACCAGACTATAATCACAAACCCAACTGCAGTAATGATTACATATGCTATGAAGAATTAGCCTGGATAATCAGTTTCACAAGTGTGGTCTAGTTTGCCATGTACATATGCACCTCTACAGAAGTTCCCCATGACAGCCTCATACTGGTAACTTATTTACTACCATGTCCAGTTTATTTGCCAGGGCTGATTTTTATTTATTTATTTTAAACTATGGGGAGTGGGGAACCAAACCAAACCACAAAACAGCATATGCTTCTGTTAATTATAGGCCTGAGAACCCACTGATGCAATAGGCTAGTTGTCCTAATATTCAGGGTCTCCCCCATTTTTCACACAAACAAGTTGCACCACCAATTGTTTGTATAGTAGCCCTGCAAGATTTCTATCGCTACTTATGTTCACATAGTCATTTAATGTTGCTTAAGTATCAGCTGAAAAAAGATGAAGGCCTAAATTTTCAAGAGGAACTACTGATTTTGGGGGGGGGACTGTAACTTGAGCCCCCTTCAATGGGTCTGATTAATCACTTTTGAAAGTTTCAACCTAAAGGTGAGAGAGAGAGAGAGAGAATGAATGAATCGACTCTATACGGTGAACTTACCCACTTCCCTCACACCTGCAATGAACAGGCTTCCAATATCCACAGAACAAAACATGGGCAGCATCCCAACCCTTCCCCACACCCCCACCTCCCAATACCACAAGACATTAATGACTAGAGAGTCATTGCTGGTGTAGCGCAACACACAGAAACCTCCTCCGTACACCACTCTATTGTACTTTACTGCAACATGCTTGGAATCCCATGGGCTGTCCTCTTTCTGGGTTGCATCATTGCTACCTGCCTTTGCTCCTGTACCAAAACTGAAGTGCACATAAAAGAAAGGCACTTAAATGCATCCCCCACCTTCTCTCCTTCCAAGAGACATGTTTTCACTGCCTCCTTTGATAACACTCAGACAGAGAGCGTTTGCTGATTTTTCTTGGGCCTGTAGAACCAAACCTCCAGAGATTTATCCTTCCTAGCCTCCCGCATTTTCACATCATTTAGAAGCTGTCAAATCTCATCACCCCTTCTGCTGCTGCTTTTAGACATGGTGATGGATGGATGGACGGATGCCACCATGAAAACAGCAAAATTACTTCCTTTCCTGCACTTTGCTAGTTATCTTCCCCAGAAAGCTTTTAATCTACCATCTACCTGTATTACTCACTAGGTAGGACGTGTCCTTTGTGCAATCACTGATTCCTAGTTGTCTCAGACAAGGAATCTGCCGTTCTTATACCCCAGAGCCACAAACTAAATTAAAGCAATGGGTTTCTCCAGCAGCCTAAATTAAATGGAGATAAGGAAGAATAGCGCAAAGAACCTTCAGATGGATTCCAGCCCCAACTCCACTGAAAGGGTCCCTGGGTACTCACCTGTACATTTGGGACAGGGCACTCCCTCTTTAACAACTTGAATGCAAAGTAGGAGACCTGGTAAATATCAGGTCTCTTGTCGGGGTCTGGTTCAAGCATATACCCTAAAAAAAAAAAAAAAAAATTATCTGAAGACTTGGGTGCCGAATATTAGAAGATGCCGATTCATGGATAATCATGTAGCCAATGTCTGCCAGATTTGCACATGGTACATGAGCCACACCTTCCAGGTCAAGTTTGGATTGCAAGGCAGCAAATCTCTCACACCCCTCAAGAGACGGTGTACTTAATGTACTTATTCTGCTGTGATTGTATGTATTCTACACATATAGACCCGAGTACCAAATCTTGCACTGGACCTGCTGGGATTATACAGTGTACATGTCGTGGCTCAGGGTGTCCAAGAAGTCTTTAATTGCAATCCTGGAGCCCCACTGTACTCCCATTAAAGTCAATAGCAAAGTTCTTCTTGACATCAGATGGAGCAGGAGCAGCTGCAGTTCCTTAATTAAAATACCAAGTCAGTTTACTTTCCCAAGCAAACCAAGGTAAGCATATTCATCTACCAATGGAATTTTTAAATGGTGCACCTACAGTAGAAGTTGGCAGACTTCTTGGTGTGTCCTTGGGCCAAGTTACTTCTCCTATCTATAAGTCAGTTCTCCAACTGTAAATCAGGGATATAGATACTTTCCCCTTCCCTTTATTTTGTCTATTTAGAGAGTAAGCTGTTTGGAGCAAGGACCAGCTGTTGCTATGTGTATGTACAGCACCTGGCACAGTGGAGCACTGATCTGGGACGATTTAGTTGGTGTTGGTCCTACTTTGAGCAGGGGGTTGGACTAGATGACCTCCTGAGGTCTCTTCCAACCCTAATATTCTAGGATCTCAGTTGAGGCTTCTAGTCCCTACAATAATGACAATAGAAAACTTTACATGTTTCTAATACTCTACCCATCTCTGCCTGAGAGTGTAGCTGAAGGACATCTGCATTGACTTGTCCCCTGCATAAACTGACTTCAAGCACTAACTTAGTTTTAATATCTGCTCAAACCAGGGCATATGGAACAGTGAAGAAGTACCAGCTTATTTTGAAAACATGTTGGAGTCTGCGTTACTCACACTCATAGCTGGCAAAACCAAATGCTCTACTGAAAGCAAGCAAGATATTCCAGCTTTGCTGAGAGTAATGCATTGTATCCTTAATTACACAGTCACTTGAGTCAGTGGGTTATTTATAATCGTTTTACTTCTGTTTCTCAGTTCACAGAAGATGAAATCTTATCACTAGTCTAGATCACTGTGGCTCTTTTCAGCTTCTTATGCAAATAGACTTATTACTGGAGAAACATTTTTGCATAAACAGGCTTATTGTGCAAGTTTCTGAAGCAATCTTAAACCAAATGGTTGTCTATTTCCCTAGTTTTCCACATAGAGTTTCTATTTGGATGGACTGTGATAACCTACTATCATAACCATCTTTGGCACAGCCATCTTCTAAATGACTGTAAACTCATTTGCTTCATCCTTGCATGTGAACAGGTCTTTTTGAAAGAGAGGACACACTCCAGGTCCATAGCTCGAATAGTTGGGAATTATAAAAACAATAGAGCTTTATTTGTAACATGGAACCAAACTCTGCTATTGAAACAGATATACTCACGTATGAGACAGTGCATGTCTTGGGAGTAGCGAGAGTTGTCCGGAATGGTGAAGTTTCCATCACAAATTGCCACCTGACTCTCCCCAAATGGTAAAGTAAAGTAACACAATTTGTACAGTAAACAACCAAGGGCCTAAAGAGAGGAAAAAACAGTAGGAAATATTTAGACAACAGTAACCACTGCCACCATACATTAAAGAGGAAGGATAGTCCAATAGTCAGAGCACTAGCCTGGGACTCAGGAGAACAGGGTTCAACTCCTTGCTCTGCCACAGGTTTCCTGCATGCCCTTGATCAAGTCACTTAGCCTCTCTGTGTCAGAGTTCCCCCTCTGTAACATGGGGATAATAGCACTTCCCTACCTGACATGTGAGGATAAATACATTAAAACAACATGAGGGTGATCAGATACTATGAAAATGGATGGCAAATAAGTACTTAAGATAGACCACACACATTATTAGCCACAACACCCCCTCAGTCCGCATATCAATATCTATATGGAGGGGACTGAGATATGGCTACTTGGTCCCAACTTCAAATTAATCTAAATAGACTTCAGATGTGTTGGGCCGGGTAGGAGGCCAAAAAGTTGTAGGCGCTTCAATCATACAGACTCTTCACCCACATTTGCCATTGTCCCCCATGGTGAGGAGGGTTGTTCCGAGTGGAAAGAACAGTTTCACAGTACACAGGTTCTCTTCTGGCTGAGAATTTTGTCTACAATGATTTCTCTGACCCAGAGCAATTTCTGTTGTCATAAATCAGCCTCATTAGGTCAAGGTCTAGGCACAGCTGCAAGCTACTTTTAAAATGCTCCACAGTCCCGAAGAGAGGTAGGTCTTATCTACCCTAGAAAGCTTTAAACACACTGGGATAAACAAACTGGCAAAATCCTCTTAGGGCTCGTCTACACGTACATTTAGTTGGCAGCAACCTGGGGTGTGAATCTACACCACATTAGCCTGCCGCCCTCTAACTGTCGTGTGGACTCTGCTGATAGTTCGTTGATCTGCTTCGATCTAGTCCTCTTAGAAAATGAACTAAATCAAAGCATATTAAACTTCTAATGCGCATCAGCTGGGTCCACCTGGACAGTTAGTCTGCGACAGGCTAGCCAGGGATAGATTCATGCACAAGCTTGCCACAAACGGATGGTTTGTGCAGACAAGCCTATAGTGTAGATGCAGTTATATGAATACAAGAGTTCCCCGAAGCTATACCAGTATGAACTCTTTGATACTGGTATAATTGAGTCCATACTGGGAGTTGTACTGCTAGAATTTTACTGCTAAAATGTGACAGCCCTAACCAAAATAGTTCCACCTGAACTAAATCTGTGAGTAGACAAGGCCAAAGTAAATTTGTATTGGTTGAAAACAGAGAGTAGTAAGAGAAATACAAGGGAAAGGAGGTTAAACAAAGCAGGATGGTCTCAGGGAATTGCCAGACTATAATCAGACAAATGGTCCATTCAGTCCTGATCCCATTTTTGACAGAAGCCAGGACTAGCTGCTTCAGAAGATGCTAAAGTCACACAAAAGGGGCAATTTTGTAACAACAAAACCTGCACAGGGGAAAAGTTTCTTCCTAACCCCAGATGTTGTATGATTGGCTTTTGCGTATAAAGAATATGAAGGAAAGTATTGTAATGAAATTGTGTTCTTCTTTAACATTAATTCTGGATTTTTTTAAATGCAATTTGTGAAATAGCTACAGGGAATGCATGGAGTTTATGGCGCACAATTATTAATTATTATTATTACAGTAACACTTACAGGCTCCATTGTGCTAGGTACTGTACAAACAACATGACCACATCCACACTAGAAGCCCTTTATAAATTTGGAAATACCAGTACAGTATACTCCCAACTATCCAAATAGTGGGGGGACATGGATTGTATTCGGGTAATTGGGAGTTCAGGCACTCGAGAGGGCAGGAGCCATTCCGCAGCAGGGTGGCCTCTTCTGTGGCTGGGGACTTGTTCTCCTTGCAGTCTTGGCCAGTGGTCTCTGCTCTGCCCAGTTTATTTGCTCCTGTGACAGAGGGGCTGCAGAAGGCTGGCTGCCACAAGAATGGCCTCCCCGAAAGCTGCAGGCTCATTGTCCACCTTACAGTCCTGGCCTGGGGTCTGTTCTGAACCTCCGCATTATCCAAATCCCTTCCTCGTACACACACACACACTTACTTCATGCATCTCCTGCTCAGGGACAAGGAAGGGTTCAGAAAACGTGGAGGTTTGACAATATGGTTTGTTAAAAAGGAGTATACCGTACACTACACTGGCAAAGCACTCCTAGGACAGACGCAACTATATCAGTAATGCCATGCTTCGTAGGGCATGACCATTCCTCCCCGAGCCATACAAGTTATACCAGGAAAAGCCCAGTTTGGCCGGTATAACTATGCCTGCACTAGAGGCTTCTGGCAACCCAGCTTTTGTCAGGGATCACACCCCTGACAGAGCTATTCTGGCAGAGGTCTGAGGCATAGACCTGCCCCAAGAGCCAGACCTTGCCCCAGAAAGGATACGCTCCGAGGAGACAGGAAAGACAAAGGATGGTCAGGAAACATACACTGTGAAGGTCAATGACTGGGCCAGGGTCAAACAGCAGGTCAGTAGCGGAGCCAGGAATAGAACCCAGGGAGTAATTCTGCCCAGGAGGGTGATAGGGTGGCATTAAGTTTTGTGCCCTCCTGCTTTTGAGCTACTGAAGGGGGCCATCTTAGGCTGCATCTGGCTGGCAAAGCCACCCGAGACCCCCGCAGGGCTGCCCCTTACACTGGGGCTTGCAGGGGGCTGCCTTGCACAGAGCCTGCATTGAAAAAATTTCCCCCAGATTGGCTCCCTTTTATGCTGCCACAGCCGTGCAATTTCCAGTCAACTCCCAGTCCAGTGCCCTATCCACTAGGTCACACTGCCTCCCAAGCCAGAGGCTCCTCACAACACACAGGCCCCAGCCCTATAGGGGCTCCCATTGAACATAGCAAAATGAAAAGCTCAATAGGACTAAGTGTGCGCGCAGGGTTTTGCGGGACGGAACTCGTAGCAAGGAAAATGGCCTCTTGCACAGCAGAATGTACTGTGCTCAGTTTTTCTTCCTCTCGTATACATTGAGCTGCATACGTAGACCAGTTGTTGAGGCTACAGTTCAACTCAAGTCAGTTACTGTCTGACGGTTACCTAAGTCAGAACTTTACAAAGCAGTTAGCTACACCCAAGTGTAACCTTTAAACTAAGCCATTCCATTCCTTCTACTCATTACTTCGGTCTCTGGTGTGTCCGCATAAGGGTGGTTCTGCAGGAGTTTCTTCTCTTTTTTCACTCTTTCTGATGTGAAGATAAGCCGCCTGTATTTTATTAGGTTCTATGGGTGCACATTGCTCAACAGTCACATTTCACCTTCAATAGGACAGCAAGTCAAACAGGTTTAGAAGTCATCGCTAGAAACAGAGCGCTGAAAAACCTCAATGAGGAAAAATCTGGTTTTCCTACAAACCGAAAACTCTGGCCAGGTTTGGGAATCCAGGGCCGAGTTATTGTCTCGGGTAGGAACCCATGTCAGACTTTTTTTTTTTTTTTTTTTTTAAATACAGTACAGCTTTGATTTTATGTGGTCAAGACCCAAAACCAGGTGCAGCTTTGGATCTGTTCCAGTCTGGGGATTTATCTGAACACAAACCAAAAAAATGCTAGGTTGCGCACTCCTGGGAAGTGTTATCGGATTTGCACTTACGTGTGCAAACTGCAACCAATGAATTTTATACAGCTCTGAATTACAGCATCATAAGAGGGAGTAGAACAGAGATGCAATCATGTTTCATGAACTGGCCACCATCATTTGAAATAACTCAACACAAAGATCAAATGGAGGCTCTCTCTATGCAGAACTAACTAACTAACTAGCTAACTAAAGTTCCAAGTAATCCAAGTTTTTTTATTCCAGGCTGCAAGTCAGTTATGTGAATTTTGAGTGGGTTTCATACATACCCACATATCTGCTTTTGTAGTAATAAGTTTGCCACTATACAGGTTGACCATTTCTGGTGCTCTATAGGATAATGTGGTGTACCTACAAGAGAAAGCTTTGTTAGTTAATGGAAGTCACAGGGTAGTGAGTTGGGGACGGAAATTCATTCATTTTAATTACACAGGATTCCCTTCCACATGCCCCAACAATTCAAATTTCACTTTTCTATAACAGAAATGCGCTAGGTGCTGAAGTTCTAAACCAGCAAAAGGATTTCTAGTGCATTTTATAGGTTGAAGTATGATAGAATGAAGCTGGTTATAAAAAAAAAAAAAAGTTAACTCCCACAAACTTTCCAGGGAAACGAGGGATATTGCAAGATCCTTTTAACACCCAAGAGTTTGCTCACAAAAAGTCCAATCCTCTTACAAATCATAGCCAGTAACATACAAAAATTCAGAATGTTAACTTGCTATTCCACATAGGTCGTTAGCTCCATGTCCCTTGCACTGTCCTCATTCCCGGGGCTTTGGACAAAATCCAGTCATTATAACTGAAAGTGTGGCTTCTAATAAATAGGCTTCCATGCTGGGAGTTCTGCTCAGAGGTATTGTGAACAGGAGGAAAATTACTTTATAAAAAACAAATGGTAATTGAAAACTGCACCAGTTGTAACTAAAGTACTGGCAAGAGTCAGACACAGTCTAAAAGATCTCTAATAATGAGGTTTTGTATGAGGGTGGATACCTTGATTTAAGGATGCTGTGGTCTTGTGTGCTATTTACCTTGATTATGGAAGGGTGTGGCACAGGGCCGGCTTCTTTTGCCAGCTTAGCAATAAGTGTGCAAAACAGGCTTGGACTGCATTGCAAGACTAGGAGCACTATAAAATCGAAGTCAAACAGCTGTACATGTGAGATGCAGGAAGGACCCACTTTTCATAGGGTTTAGTTATTTTCATGCAATTCCTAGCATGTGATTTTATAGTCAGGGAGTGTTAGAGTAATCGAAGAGTTTTCAATAGAGATTTTAAGCTATATGAGACCCCAGGTCTCCCATTCTCTGTCCCTTCCTTTCCCCCATATATCTTCCCCCCCGACCATCACCTCCCTGACTCAGGACCTGCTACAGGATCACCCAACTTTTCTCCCCTTTTAACAGCTTCCTCCGGACCCCACTTTGCAGCCACCACCTGTCAAACCTCAGATGAACACTTTCAGAGCCCCATGCTGCATTTTTTAAGGCAACCATAAGAGTCACTGCTGAGTAATCTATGGTGGGTTAGGGATTATTTTGTCATATTCATTGCCTCACAGTGCAGGCAACACCAGGAACGAGGAACTGAGACATACTGACCCCCATAACGTAGACCACTGAGCTGGTCAGTATCTGTCAATTCAAGGGTTCTATTAGTCTTAAAGCAATTTCCTGGCTTTCTGGAGTAATTTGTTTCCTCACCCGCAAAGCATCCAAACTACCATGCTTAGACCTATGCACAGGTTAGCATTATCATCACCACCACAGCAGGGCTAGGATCAGGGCCCTATGGGGCTAGGTGCTGCATAAATTCAGAACAAAAAGACAGGCCCTATCCCAAATATCTTAAGCGTAGACTGTAAGCTAAGAGACAAACAGATGGATACAAATAAACCACTGGGGAAACAATGAGACAATATTGGTTACCATGTTAGACAGCGGCCTCAGCATACCAGCAGCCTAACGGTTGTCATGTTTTTTGGTAGGTATCGTGACAAAGGAGAGTTTTAAGGAGAGCTCAGAGGGAGACTCATGAGGTAGCTTTGTGGAGGTTTAGAAGCGTGAGGGGCAGCATGGGAGAAAGTGCAAAGGAGTTTGTTTGAAACTTTAGCAGGTGGGCGACGGAGGCTGGCATCGTGGACCAGTCGGAAGGGGCAGTCAACATCTTGGTTGCAAATGAAAGATGACAGAGAATGGGAGACCTGGGGCTCATGTACTAACATTAACAGCTATGGGGAAAAAGAAAGAAAGAGAAAGAGAGAGAGGCACTTACTTCTTGATCTCCTCTTCTACTGCATTCACTCCTTCCGTTTGAGGGTTCTGGAATTTGTTGGTGGCACTTCCGAAATCACACAGGACATAATGGCCGCGATCATGTAGCAGGATATTTTCAACCTAGAAGCATTGCACAAAAAACACATCCATTTCTTTGCATTAAATAAGAGGTCTCCTCATTTTCTATAGCCACAGCAAGAGGAATATTTTTTTTTTTTTAAGATTCTACAGCACATGTACTAGGTAAGTTTGAAATAGAAACATTCTTATAATAAAGAGGGGAAGAATAGCCATATAAACCAGCAAGACCCATGCACACCTCGGGGGGGGGGGGGGGGGAAATCACATGGAAGACCATGTTCTAGCAGCAACCCTTCCCCTACATGCCCCTTTTCATTCCCCTCAACCCCACAAACAGATTATATGGTCTCCATTAAGATTGTCAATTCTTCAGGACAGTGACTGTCTTAGTTGTCTAAAGTGTCTAAATATATTTTAATCGCTATGACCTACATTTTCAATAGTGAATTTTAATTTGGTGTGCTCAGCAAGAGATGCTTAAGACGGGCCTGATTTTCAGGAGATGCTGAGCACCTGCTGTCCATGGGGAAAGAAAAATAAAATCAGGACCCTTTAAAGGTGCCTCAAGTTGTGCACCCACAAATAACTAGTCATTTTTAAAAAATCCTTGCTTATACAAGTATCAGAGGGGTAGCCAAGTTAGTCTGCATCCACAAAAACAACGAGGAGTCCAGTGGCACCTTAAATTTGATTTGTCTGTTAGTCTTTAAGGTGCCACTGGACTCCTCGTTGTTTTTGTTTATACAATTTCTGCATAGAAAATGTAGGGTACCAAGTATGCAATGGTTATAGCTAAAGAAATAAGATCTGAGCACACAACATATATACCTTAGATCTACTATCAAAGTGTATCAGCCAATGACCAACACGGACTCCAGCCCTCTCGAGCAATGTCTTCCCCACAAAATAGCTTGCAGAACTAGGCCCATTAGATTAAGCCCAGTTCCTCAGTTTCTTTCTCAACCACCGGCTACGTTGATCACAGGATTGTCACTGAATTTTATCCAGCTTGATTTTCATGCAGGCTGTCAAAAGGCTTAGCACTTACAAGTGTTATTTGATAGGCCAAAGCCATACAACTGGATACTGAAACATCTATGATGGGCACAGGGTTTGTCTCCGGCTAGTCCCAATATTTAAACATTGCCAAAACACTAGGATTATCCAGGTATTGTTTCAAACCAGTAGAACCATTGCCTTCCCTCACACTTAGGCCTTTCAACACAGATGGAAACAGAGAGAAAGAGAGAGAGAGAGAGAAGGAAGAATAGGCCAGGGTTTGGACACTAACCTAGGTTCAGGAGACATCTGTTCAATTCTCCACTCCGCCACAGACTCTGCGAGACACCTTGGGAAAGTCACTTGGCTTCTCTATGCCTCAGTACCCCATCTGTACCAATGGGGAGAGTAGCACTGCAGCACCTCACAGGGCTGTTGTGAGGATAAATAAAGCCCTGAGAGGCGCTCAGATACCTTGGGACTGCAGGACATATGGCTACATAAGATATATTGCTTTAGACGTCCAATGCCATTGTACAAATATTAGCTAATAAAACGGCTTTAAAAAGCAACTTCCCTTCAAAGATGATCCAAAAAATGGAGCATTTTAAGCAACAGAAGAAAATAAAGCCTACAACAATTGCGGCTAGGAAAGAAAAAATTGCTGGCTTGCTTAATCCATCCTCGTAACACCCCTCCCCCTCCACTGACATCCATCTGCTTTGAATAATGCACTGTACACAGCTGTTCTACCTAACAGAGCTACAGCAACAGAGATATTCCTTATTCCAGGCAAATACCCTGTAAACATTTCCTTGAAAGCCCCTCCACTTTAGCTTGCTGAGAATTCCTACACGGTTGTGCACGGAAGCATCTAGCAAGGTTTATTATGGTGGCATCGGGCTCTTAACATGCAGGTTTCTTCCGACACCCTTTCAATAAACTTCCAAAGAAAATAAAGTGATTCTGATGAGAAATGAATGACTGTTGCTGACTGGTGGGCCGACATAATGGATGGTCTGTTTCAAACCCAGGCAGGAGGCGCTTTCATTAAGATCAACTCTCTCAACAACCAGAACCAGATTATTATAGACGCTGAGCACTGAACTCTAGATGAAGTCAGTGGGAACTCAACGGTTCTACAGTCGGACATTTACAGTCCAAAACCGAGACAGATGCGGGAAAGCTGTGGGTTGCTTTGGCTTCATTAGCCAAAGGACATAGCCTTTAACTTTGGATTCAGAGGCAGCTACTGCTCCCTGCTAACACAGCGAGAGAAAAGGTAATGGGGGGAGGGGGGAGGAAGTGGGATAGATCAGTATTTTCTTTAATTGACAAGTAATAGGCACCTATCACCCACATCTCTAAAGAAAGCCATAGCTTCAGACCTTGCATGTTGCACTTAATATGGCCTAAAATTTTCAAATCTAACTAAGTGATTTGGGGTGCTTTAATTTTTGGGTACTTGACTGAGACACCTTGAAAGGGGCTGATTTTCAGAGCATGGGTGCTCAATGCTTTCTGAACAACAGGGCCCTTTAAGGTGTCTCAAGCTAGGCATCCAAATATTAACACCCCCCCCCCCCCCCAAAAATCAATATGTACAGTTTAACTGTAGTATTTTATAGCAAAAAAACTGCACACCACCATAGCCTGTGGTGTGCAGTTTTTTTGCTATAAAATACTACATTAGGAATTTGGCATACTATCACCACGGCCAAGATCATGCTTAATTATAGTAAAGTTTCAACAAATATACATCACTAGGCTGAACACAGAAGCCATGAAAAAAAAAAAAAAAAAAAATCCTGAGACAGATGTTTATAGGTGGTGAGCTGGGGAAGCGGGGAGAATAAATCAGATGCACTGTTGTCCAACAGAGACTCAGACTGCCTAGTCACACTGCATTGGAAGTATGACATTCAGAGGATTAGTGTTACCAAAAAAAAAAAAAAGGCAGAAATCCATAACATTAGTATGCCAGCAAACAGATTCCGACTATTCCATAGCTCAGTAAGGCCAAAAGAGCCTGTGTTTAGATCATCATCTGTATTGATCAGAGCGGTGTTTTACAATCACCTGCTGCATCTCTGCTACAACAGAAACAAGCAGTGCCTCTGTCAATCCAGCCTCCTTTGCAAGTCTGGAGTTTGGAATGGGTTTGGACTAAACAGAAGTATTGTTTGAAAGAGCATGTGGCTTCTCATTAAAGGGAGCTTGGAGCTGACCTGTGCTTTAGAACATGAGAGTCACATTGAGCTAAAGAAGAAAGGGAGGCTGAATATTGACAAGCTATACCAACAATTGCCTGTACAGAAACTATGTAAAGCAGGGGTTCTCAACCTCTCTCTTTCTAAGCCCCCCCACCAACATACTATAAAAACCTCCACGGCTCCCCTGTGCCCCAACAACAGCTTTTCTGAGTATAAAATCTAGGGTCGGTGTTAATGGGTAGCAAGCAGGGCAATTGCCTGTGACCCCATGCCACAGGGGCCCCCACAAAGCTACATTGCTCAGGCTTCGGCTTCAGCCCTGGATGGTGGGGCTCAGGGCCCTGGGCTTCAGCCCTATGCAGTGGGGCTTCGGCTTTCTACCTTGGGCCCCAGCAAGTCTAATGCTCGCCCTGCTTATCAGCCCCCCCCCAGCGAGGCTCCAGACCCCTGGTTGAGAACCACGCTCAGGTTCTCACAGGGGGGGTCTGTCTTCTCTTACACTTCGGCAAGACTGGTATAACTTGTCGTGCCAATGAAGTCTCATTGTATTGAGCTAGAATTGTGTTCACAATATGGAGTCTTTAAGAGTAAATAAATACATACATAGTACCTCGCTCGTCATCTTTAGATCTCAAAGCACTTTATGAAGGAGGTCAGTATCATTATCCGGGGTGCTGGAACAATTTGTATATTGGGATGTTGAGAGCCACTGAACCAAACTGTAAACCCTGTATATGATGGAAACTACTTCAAGCCAGGGGGTGCGGCAGCACCCTTAGTTCTAGCACCTATGTCATTATCCCCATTTTACAGATGGGGAACTTTTAAAGTTTTATATTCGGCCACATTCAGACCCCTTACCATGCTGCAATCAATGAGACTACCTTGAGAAGGATAGTGCTAAATCAGTAGCATCGGAATCTGGTGCACAGCATCAAATGTGAATAAAATATGAGCATCATCGTGAAGTATCATGAACTACCAAAAACAAATTAAATACCTTGGAGAGGCACCCTAAAGCCTTGCACAACACAATGGTTGACATTAACCAAAACTTCATGAGATGAATAAATATAAAGATCAGAAGGAACAATTTGATTGTATTTGTGGATTGATCCTGCTTTAAGTTTATTCCTCTTCCTCTTTTCTTAAATGAGGCTTCCTCCCCCCCCCCACCACCCAGCCCTCTCTTCTTTTTCATTATATTATATATATCCCATCCCCCAAGTGCTTTGACTGACTATTGTATTATCTGCACTGCGGTAACACCTAGGGACCCCAATCATGGACCAGGGTCCCACTGTGTTGGGTGCTGCACAAAACAGAACATAACAGATGGTCCCTGTGCCAAAGAGCTCAGAATCTAAGGGCTTGTCTTCACTACCCGTCTGGATCGGCGGGTAGAAATCGATCTCTCGAATTATCGCGTCTTGTCAGGACGTGACAATCGATCCCTGAATCGACGCGCGTACTCCACCAGCCCAGGTAGGAGTAAGCGCCGTTGACGGGGGAGCCGTGGCGGTCGTTTTGCCGCCGTCCTCACAGCGGGGTAAGTCGGATTAGATACGTCGAATTCAGCTACGCTAATCGCGTAGCTGAATTTGCGTATCTTAAATCAATCCCCCCTCACAGTGTAGACCTAGCCTAAGTGTTGTACCACAATGTACCTTTCACAGCTTTAGGACTGTATTTACTGCAACTGTGTACTTAGACATTTTTACAGGCTCATTGTTCTTAACTAAAAAGACAATTTTTTTTTTAATTGAAAAACCCCAAAGACTGTGGTGACACTGTGGATGTGCAGCAGCTGCAGTGGAGGTATCTTTTTCTAGGCTGAAGCCTACATTTTCCTGCATTATTTCAATACCTACACAATCTAGAGTTCTCAAAAAGCGTATTGTTCTGCAAGCTCTTTGAGGCAGGGACTGTGTTTTTGTTACATGTATGTATTTCTGGTCCCCAACTGCTTCTAGGGGCTATAGTAAAACTAATATTAAACTTTGTGTTCATGTCCCAAGGCAGAGAATGGGAATTTTTTTCCCTGACCCATGGGCGTAAGCTTATTAAAGAGGAGCAAGGTTTCTGATGTAGAAACCTCAATGATGATCAGTTTCAATTGCTTGTGTGTGTGTGTGTGTGTGTGTGTGTGTGTGTGTGTGTGTGTGTATAAAAAACGAGAGTATACAGAGAGGATTAACTCATTAATCCATCACAGATCTCAGCATTTATTCCTATGCTACATACTGATAAAGAGTTTGTTTGTAAACCATTAAATGACGCTAAAGCCAAAACACAACAGCAGGTGTGAGATTAGTAACTATTCAACAGATTCCTCTCTGTAAACCTCTTTTTATGTGTATTGCCTATCCAAGCTACTGGAAGATTCCCACTGGGGGGAGGGATAGCTCAGTGGTTTGAGTATTGGCCTGCTAAACCCAGGGTTGTGAGTTCAATCCTTGAGAGGGCCATTTGGGGATTTAGTTGGGGATTGGTCCTGCTTTGAGCAGGGGGTTGGACTAGATGACCTCCTGACGTCCCTTCCAATCCTGATATTCTAGGACTTCAGTGAACTTTAAATCAGGGCCTAAATTTGTCAAAAACCAGAATCAGCTCACCCCAACTGAAAGCCAGCTACAGCCACATTCATTAGATGTGTTTCATGCATTCCAACCGACCACACCATAGGTCACAAATATGTTAAGTGCCCTGAAGCATAACCACACCACTTAGCTGACTTAGTCTTACTACTTGGTTCCTTTTGGTGCACGTGTTTTGTTTAGCTTCTCTACAAAAGTGGCCTGCCGCATAGAACAAACATCCATTTAAGGCTCAGAAAACGAAGCCTGATCCATGAAGTATATTTTCAAACCTACACATGGATTCTGCTTCTTGGCTGAATACATCATTCGGGCATTTTAGGAGTTGGTTGAGAGGAACAGGGAATTCATGTTTTGTTTCATGATCTCAAAGATGGCGACTTCAAAAGCGTTCAGCGTTGGCCTGACTCTGCTCCCACTAAAGTCAATGGGGGTTTGACCATAGACTTCAACAACCTCAGCCTAGCAAAACAAATGGTGAGGGGATAGGATTGGTCTCTATAAATATATTCAAGGAGGTGGTGGAGGGAGAGAAGAACTATTTAAGCTACAGGACAACACTGGCACAAGAACAAATGCATCTAAGCTGGCCATGAGTAAAGGCAGGCTGGAAATGAGAAGGATTTAAACAATCAGAGGAGTGAGGTTCTGGAACAGCCTTTCAATAGGAGCAAACAAACTTTTTTTAAATTGGAGCGTGATAAGTTTATCAGCAGGATTATACAACAGGTTGCCTGGGACAGCAGAATACTGGCCTCCGTGATGGGTCCCTTCCAGACCCATGTTCTTAATAGGCAGCAGAGCCAGGTGAATGTTTCCAGAAATCTCACCTTTACCCTGTGCTGTTTTGCAGCATCTAAACGAGGGTCAGAGTTGCGTGCTTAGGCAAGATCCGTTATACAGAAAAACCCACGGGCTGAACTCTCCACTCAAAAGGTGGCTGGAATTCATGGTGAACAATTTATCTCATCAACTTTGGCAGGCTTTTTGTGACACAGTTGTTCACAAATGGCTACATAATTTGAGCAGACCTATAGATGGTTGAACATATGGCAAACAATGTGACTTTTTTGTTAATAGGCAACAAATTTATTCATGAGTACATTTTCTCATCAATATAAATGTTATGGCAATACACCGAGTCCCTGATCAGGAGTGAGACCCATTGTGCTAGACATTGTCTGGAGGGTAGATGCAGTCCTTGCCCAGAAGAGTTGACAATCGAATACGTTATTCAGACAGCTCCACCCTGTACCATTGGTATCTGTGAGTTACCTTCAGATCCCTGTGGATTATAGGCGTTTTACACTGGTGCAACCTGGCTACAGCTTCACAGGTATCGCAAAAGATCTGCAAGACTTCATTCTCTGTGAATCCCGTCTGCAAGCGTTGGTTCATCAGGTTCACCACCTGGCCTCCTGAAAGGAGGAACAGGCAAAATAAATTAAAGATGCACCTACTGCTAAAGCACAGACCAGTCAAAAGGAGCCACCTTCTCGAAAGGGGTCCAACATGCCAGGTTTTAAACTGCCTGGTATTGTGACATGTGTGGCCTTAGGGTCTGAGCATAATCCTGGGAACTAGAAACTCATGAGTTCCAACTCCACCTTGGATCAAATCTCCCCCTGCGGCCTTCGGCATCTCACTTAAGCAACCAAAAACCTCCTGGTCCATCGGTAAAATGAAGTGTCTGATGTACCAAACTGTCAGGAGGTGCCACATGGAGAATTTATGTTCGGAAAGTGATTTGAGAGTAGTTACTGATTTTAATCTCTAAGATTTAAAGTTACCACTAAGCGCCTCCAGCCCCAAATCTATACTAGGAAAAATAACTGCAACATTCAAACATGTTTTTGATGAAGCCATGTTCTTTTCTTGTCTCTGTAGTCATAAAACCCCCACCAGATTAAAGAAATACCTTTTAGTCGTACATAGTTTGGGCTAAACCAGCGGCTCCCAACCTTTCCAGATGACTGTATCCCTTTCAGGAGTCTGATTTTGCTGCAAACCTCCAAGTTTCACCTCACTTAAAAACTACTTGCTTACAAAACCAGACATAAAAATACAAATGTCACAGCGCACTATTACTGAAAAAATGGCTGACTGTCTCACTTTTACCATATAATTATAAAATAAATCAATTGGAATATAAAGATTATACTTGCATTTCAATGTATAGTATATAGAGCAGTATAAACGAGTTATTGTTTATACAAAAATTTTAGTTTGTACTGACTTTGCTACAGCTTTTTATGTAGCTGGTTATAAAACTAGGCAAATATCTAGATGAGTTGATGTACCCCCTTGGAAGACCTCTGCGTACCCCCAAGGGTACGGGTATCCCTGGTTGAGAACCTCTGGGCTAAATATAGTTCACCAACTTTTTTTGCAAGAAAAAACAAACAAAAGACACACACACACACACACACACACACACACACACAAAGCAAAGGAGAATTTCACTGTTTAGTCTGGTGGCCTCAGAAGACTGAGGTTATTTCACGTGGAAGCAGCAGATGGAA
Organism: Emys orbicularis; assembly: GCF_028017835.1. NCBI lineage: Eukaryota > Metazoa > Chordata > Testudines > Emydidae > Emys > Emys orbicularis. Next base: position 141,094,881 of record NC_088684.1, read on the forward strand.
ATAAAATACAGAGAACCATTAGGCCTAGCAACTTAAGCAATGGACATCTTAGCCAATGGAAGAAGGTGCTAGCAGTTCTATATTCTTAGTCTTGTGTATAATGGAGACCTATTCATTTTATTGTGGGGCAGGATTCTTGACTGGCTTGGTTACCAATTATTCACTGATGACAAGGAAGGGTTGGGCCTAGGAGTAGTTTTCCTAAAGAAAATTATTATACAAGTGCCTTGAGAGTTCCTCAGAGGAATACTTGTCCCAATGAGCAACACATTGAATGAACACTTACCTCGGCAAAAGTCCATTAGAATCAAGACTTCCCACACATCACCACTGCTCACTGAGTTTATACTAGAATCAATGTATCCAACAATGTTCTTGTGTCCAGATAGATCCCTCTGTAAGAAAAGACACGTTAAAGCACAAAAACAGCCAGGTATACAGCAGTTACATTTTAATAGGTTGATCTGTACAGTACAGACTTCCCAGTGTTGACCTGTCTAGTCCCTGTGTTAAGGAACAGGTCACTTTGGATTAGTCATCACACAGAAGTTAGTCAACTTTTAACTCTGCCTTTGTTGGTTTCCTGTCCGGTGAAACTTAGGGCAAGAAGTCTTGAATAACAAGTCACCCAGCCCCCTGAACAATCTATTGTGCCTCTGGTCAAGAGGTGTGCCCATGAGAATAGCTTGATCCAGATTTAGGTCATCTCACTGATCGGGTGCTCCATGGTGAGTAACCTAGAGCAAGCACTTATATCTGCACAAGGGAGACTGAGCCAGCAATTGCCATGTATAGAATGAGCTGCATTTCCTCTCTACCCTCCCCAGATTAAACTGCATGTTAAACTAACAAGTTTGACCTTTTAAAAATGCAGCTCTCTTCTGTAGAGTGACAGTAAAATGGCTTTTTGGGGTCCTACATTTAGCTATTTTTGCATCTTACAAGAGATGCTTCTTTCAAACACCCAGGTTTGCAAACATGCTGGGATGCAACAGTCAAGGTGGGTTCTTTCCTTCTTGCACAACCTCATCAGTAATAGAGATTCTTCCTTCACTTAGAATCATAGAAGATTAGGGTTGGAAGAGACCTCAGGAGGTCATCTAGTCCAACCCCCTGCTCAAAGCAGGACCAACACCAACTAAATCATCCCAGCCAGGGCTTTGTCAAGCCAGGCCTTAAAAACCTCTAAGGTTGGAGATTCCACCACCTCCCTACGTAACCCATTCCAGTGCTTCACCACCCTCCTAGTGAAATAGTGTTTCCCAATATCCAACCTAGACCTCCGCCACTGCAACTTGAGACCATTGCTCCTTGTTCTGTCATCTGCCACCACTGAGAACAAACGAGCTCCACCCTCTTTGGAACCCCCCTTCAGGTAGTTGAAGGCTGCTATCAAATCCCCCCTCACTCTTCTCTTCTGCAGACTAAATAACCCCAGTTCCCTCAGCTGCTCCTCATAAGTCATGTGCCCCAGCCACCTAATCATTTTCATTGCCCTCCACTGGACTCTCTCCAATTTGTCCACATCCCTTCTGTAGTGGGGGGGGACCAAAACTGGACGCAGTACTCCAGGTGTGGCCTCACCAGTGCTGAATAATCACTTCCCTCGATCTGCTGGCAATGCTCCCAATATGCCGTTGGCCTTCTTGGCAACTTGCATCTATGCAACCTTATTACCCTCAACTATAGCTATTATCTTCCAAGGGTTAATACAGGTGTAAGGGAGGGCACAAATTGGAGACAATGGGGTTGGAGGGTGGCTCTGCAATTGGAACTTGGTTAACGAGTCCATTGATGATGCGCAAGCTAGAAGAGAATCCAGTTCGCTCTCCCAATGCTGTGTCAGTTCTGCAGGTCTGACATGAAGTAAGAGTTTCACATGAACAGATAAAACAATGCAGAGAAGGAGCAGGCCTGCTGAGTAAGGTATTACTCTTTTTACAGTTGCTTTTCAGGTTTGACCACACTAACATGAGATCATGCAGATAGTTTTGTTCCATAGTCACTAGAAGGAAGTGGACAAATAAAATGCAAGCAAACCAACTTTCCGAGTATAAACTGAAAAAAAATCTAATACAAGATCAAATCTTGCTGTGCCCCCACAATATTATCTAGGGTTAAGATGAGGTCTCCATGAAAGCTGTGCCGCATCGTGTGGTGTGGTAACTCCTGAAATTCATGTTCAGAGTCACAGCCGTAAAGTAACACATGAGTTACTACAGAGGACGCACACTTGCTACTGTTGTAGGTAAGGGATTCCATCATACATGTCCTTTTTCCAAGGCTACACCTAATATGAATTCACAATGGGATAAGGCCGTAAGTTTTAGGGCAACTCAAGGAAAAAAAAAAAAACAACCCTTAAATCGCCATTTCAAAAAAAATTTCAGTGCCCAAGCTGCTAAGTTCAAATCAGGGTTAAGAGGCCCAGATGGAGGCAGCCCTGCCCTGCACACAGAAACACCCTCTGAACTTGTGTTTGTGTAATGCAAAAAAATTACTAACAACCCTATTTAAATTATGTCTGCAACTAGCCTACAATACAACCAATTACTTTTAATATTCTGGACTACTGTTCAAGGCTATTACAGACAGACAGTTACCTTTATAATAGCTACTCAGCATACACATTTTTACTAGACATCCATATCAACTCCAACCTGAAGGTTAGAGGCTGCTCTCAGATTCATCTCTGCTTGGATGTTTTCCATTCAAATCCTGACCAAGTTCAAGCGTGCTAAGCTCAGTATTGCTAGCCTCCAGTGTTCAAAAAAAAATTAGTCAAGTTCCCTCTAACCTGCACAGCCACGCAGCAGGCTATCAAGCGTGGGGAGAGAGGTGCCTCTACCCCAGCTGTTGCAGGAAGGGAGGGCTGGGGGGAGTCCTCTCTCCTCACCGCAGCCCATACCCCAAACCCCTCAGCCCACACCCCCAGCCAGAGCCCTCACCCCAACCCTCTGTCCCAGTCTTGAGCCCCTTCCTGCACCTTGAACCCCTCGGCTCCATCCCTGCCACACATCACCTCCATATTGGTGCACGTAACAAAATGCATTCCACACATGGATGTAAAACATAAGAGGGCGCATTGGTCAACCCTTCCTCCCACCCCAAAAAAATAAAAAAAAAAAATCAGGAAGTGGGCTAAAATATATATATATATCTCCATGAGATTTTTATAAAAAACATTTTAGTTCTTTATTTGCTTTCTGGATTTTGAAACTTCAGGATTCATATGTTCTACAACAGCCACAAGGGCTAGAAACTTACTTTGAAAAAATGATGAAAGCTGAGATTCTCACATAATCACAAGACTCCAGGAGCTAGCGCTCTCTCATTATATATTTATTTATTTTAAAAAGGAAAAAAGGAAAAAACCCACAAATATTGCAAGACTTGTGATAAAACTATGAGAGTCAACAACACTGACAGATCACAGCCCCAGATGACATGCCTTTCCATGAACACTTCAGGACTCCTAATGCAGCATGACTTACCATGATCTGAATCTCTCTTTTGCAGACTTGCAAATCGTGCTCATTGTTGACGTACATTCGTTTCAGGGCACATTTCATCCCATTGTTAGTCCTCACCAGAAACACGATAGCAAATCCACCTGCAAGAAACATCTCATTCAGTAATGGAGAAACGCCTTGATCCGTGCTTCCAAGCCTTGTCACTTGGCTTCTGGCTGTTTTCACAGCCTCCTTGGTAAGGAGGATATTCAGCAGCAGTCCTCAGTGACAGTATCTTTGATCAGCCCAGCACTGCAGCTTATATCTCTACTTATATGGTTATTTCAGGGAAATAAAGCATCGGAAGGGACAAATTTTCAATTAAAGAAATCAAAGTCAAGAATATACCGATAGCAACAAGCAATTATGCGAGTTACTTAGCATGCCACATGGTCTTTTATTGCACCATTAGTTTCCATTAGAGAGAGGAAATATGGAATATAGAACAGCAGCACTGCCTTCTACAGAAGCGAGAACCACAAAACATCCACGGCCTTCACTAAATGCCTCAAGCTGAGCACATTTACAGCTTTTGAAGCACTTTTGCAAATTGCATTAGAAGCCCAATTCCTGCCACATGGAACACAAAGCAATCTCCTGTGCATTGTTTGATGGTATTGCTTTAAAAAGCATCACACAATTCATTTTGTGGTCATGACTATTAGCGAAGTCATGACCCCTACAACCTACACCGCTGGCTTATGAGGAAAGTCTTTCATCTTTATTACCAATGCTCAGAAATAAAAAAAGGCCAGTACTGCTTACTTGGAACACTCAACAAGAATAGGATGACTAGAGTATTCTCTCATCAGAATTTTGAGCCTGGCTTTTAGAGATCAAAACAAATTTGGACGCAGTGATTCCAATCGCCTTCAGCACATTGTTGAAATGATACATAATGATAAAAAGGAACACAGCAGCATACTCAAAATGACAGCCTAACAGCAGTGTGTGGACATTTCTTTATTCTTAAATCATAGCAGGCATTTCCTTAAAGTATCTGAGCTACTAGCAATAATGTATTATTGGACTTTAACTCAGTATCTCCTTCAGCACACCCCAAGAGAGATCAGGCTCCAATGTGCTAGGAGCTGTACTTAGTACAGACGAGACCATCCATGTCCCCAAGAGCTACGATCTAAACAGAGAAAGTGTGGAAGAAAAAGGGGAAGAACAGTATTGTGGTTAGAACATTAGCCTGGGGTTCAGACTTCCCCAAGATCACACAAGGGGTCTCATTGTGCCTCAGTTCCCATCTGTCAAATGGGGATAATAGTAACTTTCCCACCAATGGGGTGTTCTGAGGTGTAGGGTGACTGGGCCCACACAGGATATCTAGATTATAATCATACCTAGATATTTATTATTAACCCCATTTTACGGAATGGGGAAACCAAGACACAAAGGTATGTCTGTACAGCAAAGAAAAACCTGCAGCTGGCCCGTGCCAGTCGACTCAGACTTGCGGGACTGTTTCATTGCTGTGGAGACTTCTGAGACTCTCCCACGGCACAGGGTCCTAGAGCCCAGACATCTACACAGCAATGAAAGAGCCTCGCAGACTGAGCCCTGCGAGCCCGAGTCAGCAGGTCTGGGCCAGCTGTGGGTGTCTAGTTGCTGTGTAGACATACTCAGAGAGTAGGGAGCAATGCATCCAGGTGCTACTTACATGCCTGAAGTTAAGCATGTGCTTAAATGCTTGGTTGGGTCACAGCCTAAGACAGTGACTTGTGAAAAGTCTATGGCAGAACCAAGAGCTGAACCCAGACCCGCCCCCTCCCATTCCCACCTAGTGCCTCGATCATGAAACCCCAATGTATGGATAATGAATTCCTTATAATATAGCCAATTAGTACATGTTCAAAGCTTTCATTTGTGTGGGTTCTGGGGGTAGCAGGTTTGAGGGTGGGAGGAGAAGACAAGCCTTTTGATACAATTACACCACATAAGTGGACATGTTAAGTACAGAACTTGTATTAACATTAAAAAAAAAAAAAAAAAAAGATTCATTCTTGGGTACAGAACCACCTGTGTAGTAAATACCCCAATCCATTAGCTAATACATTCCACCACGTTACGGTGACTTTAAACATTTGAGTGGGTAACCAAATCAAGAGTAAAATTAAAATTTCCATCTAATCTAATGGGGGTTGGGGGAGCAACATAATTCTCATTGCAAGCCCGATTAATAAACCCAGAGAACATCACCACTTTTGTGTTTGTACAGAGCCTAGTACAATGAGGACTTGTTCATGACAAGGGCTTCTAGGAGCTCTCGTAATATAAATAAACCAACCACCACCGATGCTACGTGCCCCTTTCAAAGGGGCTATCAGAAACTTTTGCTTTATGCATTCTGGAAGGACTCAAAAACTCTCTCTTCACTTGGATCTTGCACAGTGCACGGTTCAACCCAAGGGCTGGAGCACAGAGACTGCTTTCATCAGTCATGTGAAACACAGGACCATCAATGAAGAGATCACTGCTCGTGCCTTGGAGCCTTCAGGTTTCTTCTGGGCAGGGAAACCTCTGGTCATTGCTCCTCAAGAAGGGACCAGCAGGAGTGTACTTTTCAGTAACAGGTTCTGTAAATAGCAGCTTGGGCTGACCATCCTGGTTCTCAAAGGGTATTTTCACCTACATGTGCGGCTTTTTTGATAAGCTAGTGATCTGAGCATGTTTAAGGGCCCACCTCCCTGTGGGCATGCTGATCTAATCCTCTACAGATGCTAGATGGATGGCCTCTCATGAATGGAGACAGTGCTGGTGTGACATCCTGTGCCAAGATGCTACAGGGGGAGCAGCCAGGAGCGTACGTGGCTAAGGAAAGAGCAAAGTTCAGTTTGTGAACTGGAATAAGGTTCTACAGCAGCAGCAAAAACCTGGAATCTAGTCATTGAAATTCATCGCTAGGACACCCAAGACAGCTTGCCCTCTTTTAATACACTCTAGAATAGAACCAAGGCTACATTGCTTTTTGTTCTGATGCCATGGACATTTTAAGTACCAAGCCCATCAAGTCACTTATCTTGGACTTATCTCCCCCCTCCTCCCCAGACCTTACCATAATAAGGAAGGCAAGGGAAGGATATTTTACTTCCCCATCAAAGACACAGTTATAGTTACCAGCCCCATGTGAATGGCATTTTAAGGCCAAAAAGCCAACCGAATACACTCTCAAAAGTGACAAAATCTGAACCTGTTCAGACTCCAGGGTCATGAATTTATTTGCAGGGAGTAGAGGGGGAAAGAGCAGGTGGAATGAGCCCACTGCAGTTTTGTAACAAGCAGTAAAATGGATTCCGCCAATTTACATATTTAGCAGCAAGCGTCTCTCCTTACAGGGCTTTCAAAAGGTTTACAGATACAAAGGGAGACAGAACACTTAACTCAGGTAGGCTCTTTGTGAAATATTCATCTTTGCCTGGGATCACTTACAAACCTGATCTGTGAAGTTAAATGCAGATATAGTACCTGGGGAAGGCAATGAAAAATTAAGTGGCTTTCATAGAGCAGAAGGTATCTAATAGGGGCTGGCACCAGACACCTCAGAGTTAGGCCTAGGATATTTATGTATAGGTAGTAATCACGTATTTGGGACCCAACTGTGCGTACGCGGGTTTCTTCATGTTATGTTGCACAAAGATACAGCCACCTGCTAAGTAAAATTTAGCATTAAAATCACTTGCGTTTGACAGGCTAACAATAACTAGTGCTTGTGGGTTGTTTCCAAAATTGGATGTACATGCAGTCTAAGTCTGGAGCAATGGCTCTCAACCTTTCCAGACTACGATACCCCTTTCAGGAGTCTGATTTGTCTTGTGTACCCTCAAGTTTCACCTCACTTAAAAACTACTTGCTTACCAAAAAAAATCAGACAAAAATACCAACAGTGTCACAGGACACTTATTGCAAAATGGCCGACTCATTTTTACCATATAAAGTAATTATAAAATAAATCAACTGGAATATAAATATTGTACTTACATTTCAGTGTACGGCATATAGAGCAGTATAAACAAGTCATTGTCTGTATGACAGTTTGTACTGACTTCACTAGTGCTTTTTACGTAGCCTGTTGTAAAACTGGGCAAATAACTAGATGAGTTGTTGTACCCCCGGAAGACCTCTGCATACCCCCAGGGGTACATGTATCCCTGGTTGAGAACCACTGGTCTCGAGGACAGCAATAGGGCCTATTGAAACTGGTACTAGCCATGGGATTCATTTCATTAACTGAACTGAAATTACTCACATCCTGTACTCAACATGCTCAAGATCAAAGCCAGCAATTGTAGGTTTCTCTAAAGAAGCCACACTGGCTTTTGCACGGTCTGGGACAGAACTGACAGGGGACAGCCTGGGTACAAGGGCTTTCCATATGCTGCCTTCCCCACCAATGGGGCCAGAAAGATGCCACTAAGGACCAGCATGGCGTGGGCTCAAGGTGAGGTCCCTAACTATAGGCAAGTAGTGAAACAGATTTTAAACTAGGACACAACCCCAGGGTGGAACATGCCCTGCAGATGCTGTTCTACCCAGGCCAATATTTTCCACAACTAGCTAGTTATTTGTGGAAGGGAATTAAATTTTTTGGGTGTCCAAGTTGAGACACCTGAAATTGAAGCCCCTTTAAAGTGTCTCAAGTCACTTGGAAAATCTTGGACCAAAATAGGAGCCTTCACGGTTCTACTCTAACAAAGTTTGCTCTGCTACTGTACGATTTTGAAGAACTGGTTTATACATCTTGGCTGTGCTACCTTAATTTCCACATGCATCAATGTCCAAGAAGGCAAGAGTTACAGCCCTACTGAATTAGTTTCTTTTATGAGAGTCTTTCATTGAGCTACTTGGAAATATGTCTTCACCCACCCCTGAAAATTGCAAAAAAACAACAACACACCAACAAAACACACAGTTTGGGCTTTCTTTTTTGAAAAACAGTTGAAAGTGTCTGCTTTCTATGGGAAACGTCTACAGAAAATTGCATTTAAAATCGTAAAAAAACCAATTTTCCATAGAAATCATTTAGAAAGAAGTCTTGAGCAGCTCTAGTCTGATTTCTATTTTTAATTTCAAGCACAGGGGAAAAAAATTCAGGGTACACATCTCCTGATGGCATCTGATCCATCACCAAAACTACCTGGAATTGTTAAGATCTTGATTCAGACAAGCACCATCACCACCACATTAAGGAACATCTGTTAAAACCAATCCTAGAAAACTGAGTTCTATTTCCACACCTCCTGGTTTACAGGACTTGCTGGAGAAGACTATATCCCCATTTATAATACTTCACATCAGATTCCAGCAATTCCTTTTGGTAGAAAGAAACATGGTGCTGCAGAAGCAGCAAATAAATAAATAAATAAAATAAAAACAAAACTCCTATCTACAACAATCTTCTCCCTCTAGGCATTGATGATTCTGCTCCAAGAGAGTGGTACCGCCTCCAAAACAGACTAGCTACTAATTCATTGCTTAGAACATACCAGGGTGGATAAAAAAATTTAAAAAATTAAAAAAAAAAACGATTTAAAAAAACCATTTTTTTTTAAATCAGATTTTTTTTTTGATAAAATGCTTTGAGGAAAAAACCTATCTAAAGATAAAGATACATTATAGCTCAAAAATATCTCATCATGGAATAGGGATTATAAATTCTAAATCTATAGTAGGAGACAATATATTCATGTAATGTTTAAGAAAAGTTTTGTAAATGAGTTCTAACAGTTCATGGATTAGGGACCCAATCTTATGGGGTTCCACAGGCTTCTGTATAGATTATTTAGGTTAATCTTTCTATCTACCCAATGGGACTCAGTGCTCAGTCTAGAAGATACCATCAGAGATGCTTAGTTTTGCAGTTCTCAAATTGTGGATTTGTGTCTCCAGAGGTAACATGCTTGTTAACAGCAAAAATGTTTTTAAAATAAATAAATGACATATAGAGGTGAGAAATAACAGACCTCAACTCTATTGTCCCTCTTCAAGTTTGTGTACACAGAGTCAATCCCTTACCTCTCTCTAAAAGGTGCAAAGTTTCAAAAAGTTCAATGAATAGAAGATGGTTGGGGGCGGAATCGATCTGGACAAGGAGAAGAAGTCTGGAGATAAATGTGAGAAGTGAGGGACACATGCTTTTTTGTTAAAATATTATATGTTTGCTGTTGAAGAAAAAAATCCAGTATGTTTAACGTGGTTGTTTTAGTTAAATAAAGCAATTTAAATGTCTGTCTGATGAGGTTTTCCTCCTAATACAGCATGGCAAGGAAACCCTCCAAATATTAATGAGTAACCTGTTGAACTGGAGATATTTATGAAGTCATTGGGAGGTGAACTATCTGCTTCAATTACCTTTGGTAAATCAAATAACCAAACAAACAATCATTCATTTTCTGACATAGCTGTAAAACTCATCTGAAAAGCTTTCAAAATAAATCACTGTTTAAAAATGTATAGTGTGTACCTTCTAAAAATGAAACCTACATCTATCTCTGAGTTGTGAAGAATATGTATTAAGGTTATAACCACCAATAAGAATGCAGTCATATAGAAAACCATGATTAAATCAAATCTTCCTGACTAGTGATTTAAATCAAATCCACCCTGGAACGTACCCTTCAGAAGCAGCTTTGCTCCCCGTAATAATAAAATTATTCCTGAATGTTGCCATGCTTATTAACTCAACCACTCCTAGAGCACGGCTGATAGCACAATGTAGATCAGAGGTACATATTCTACTTTTGTTGGAAGTGACCAAGCCAACAGGCATCTCAATTAGATTGACCCCAGTGGTTCAAGGGTAGCAGATAACAGGAGTCTAGAATAAATTAGAAAAAAATTGGAAAGTTAATTTCTGACAAAGTAGGATAAAAACTTGGCCCATTAGGGCTTGACATGCTTCATATAGTGAAGTGTCTTCTGCATGGAGCAATGGGAGTGGAGTCTGTATGGGGGAATTGGCACTCTCTCCCCCTAGATTGAGTTCAGAGAGATGGACAATTTTTTTAAAGTTATCATTAATGTTTATTACAGCACAGCTTATAAAATGTGCTGTGAAGTTATATCCTTGCACCCTTTCCTCAATCATCTTCAACTGCTGTCAACTTCGACTGAGATGATTGCAAATTTAAGCAATTCAAGAGAATGTAGGTGTATTTGCAAACAAAATAAGCTATCAAGAGAATGACTTGCTACCCAGAACAGCGGCAAGCTTCTCTCAACAGGAAATTAGTTATGGTTTAATCACAGTGCAAAACAATAAAATACAATAAACGAATGGAACTAATTACATTTGCTATCAGACACAGAACACATAGCGGCCAGAGTCCATTCAGAAGGGGTCAAAGAATTTTAAGGCCAGAAGGATCATCATATCACGTAGTCCAACCTCCTGACAACACATGCCACAGAACATCACCCAGTTACCCCTGTATTGAGACCAATTTGTGTCTGGCTAAACCCTATCTTCTAGGAAGCCATTTGGTCTTGATTTGGAGACATCAAGATATGGAGAACCTAACATTCCTCTTGGTAGTTTATTCCAACAATTAATCACCCTCACTTTTAAAAATAAATGTATGCCTTGTTTCTAATTTTAATTTGTCTGGCTTTAACTTTCAGCCTTTAATCTAGTGGAGAAAGACATAACCAGAACGAAAGAGCCCTTTAGTACCTGGTATTTTCTCACCAGGAAGGAATTTATACACTAATCTTGATCTTTTGGATAAGCTAAACATATTGAGCTCCTAAAGTCTCCCAGTGTTCTAAGGCATTTGTCTCCAGCCCAGGTTTCAAGGTTGTTTCCATTGAGCCTCTCCTGCATGCTCACTGCAACCAGGTGACATTTACTACAAAGCTTGATCGGAGGCCCAGGAACGCAGAGCTCAGTAAGCGTCACCTGGCTGCCGGCGGAGTGGGAATGAGAACCGAAAGAGAAGCACTCAGTAAGAGATGGTAGCAAAGGTGAGAGAGACCGTCAGAGCACAGAGATTAGGGGATACAGTAGAACACAACAGCTGCTGTGTCCCCAGAAAGCCCACAGGCCCCAGAACACAACTGCCCCATCAGAGTGCAAGGCTGCTTGGATCAAGATGGATCATGTGGAATCCCCATCACTGGAGGTTTAAGGACTGATTGGATAAACACCTGTCAGGGACAGTCTCTGTTTATTTGGTCCTGCCTCACCGCCAGGGCCTGGATTTATAACTTCAAGGTCCCTTCCAGCCCTACATTTCTAGGATTCTAAGACATGGACAAGCTCCCTGGATACTTTAGGGCCTAATGTTCACAAGTGCTTAGCAGCCACAACTCCAACTGAAGTCAATGTGAATTACGGATCCTTGGAGTCAGCCCCAATGTAAACGAGGCCCCTGCTCTTCCACACATGCTGCAATCACACCTCCGGCTGCAGTGCAGACGTACCCTTAGTTACAGACTAACCCATTAAGCTACTGAAAGGGGTAAAGTCCAGTCTCTCTTGCACCTTATAACAAGCTGCCAAGTCACTCTTCTGGGTGTGAATGGGTTCGCGGCAGAGTAAAAAGCAAGGGAGGAAAAGAGTCATAAAAGGCCCACTCACTGAACAGTACTCCTCTGAGAAGGTTGGTCTTGCAGCAACAGCACCGACCTGGGGACTCCGAACACTTGGGTTCAGTTCTCAGCTCTGGCACAGACTCCCTGCACAAATGTAGGCAGAGTCACTTTCCCTTTCTGTGGGTATGTCTACAGGATTAATTCGAATTTATATAATTCGAATTTAGGAAACCGATTTTATAAATTCGAATGTATTCGGCCACACTAGGCACCATTAATTCGGTGGTTTGCGTCCAAGCTACCATAGTAGCATCGATTTCCAGAGCGTGGCATTGTGGGTAGCTTTTACATAGCTATCCCATAGTTCCCGCAGTCTCCACCCCCCTTGGAATTCTGGGTTGAGACCCCAGTGCATGATGGGGCAAAAAACATTGTCGCAGGTAGTTCTGGGTACAGCCTCCCCCTCCCTCCCTGAAAGCAACGGCAGACAACCATTTCGCGCCTTTTTTCCTGAGTGAACTCTGCAGACTCCATTCTGCATCAAGCATGGATCCCGTTGTGCTCCAGAACGCAGTCTTGAACATTATAAACACCTCGCGCTTTCTCGTGGAGTTTATGCTTACACAGGACCAGAAAAAAGAGGCGAGGAGGAGGAGGCGGCGATTGCAGCGCAGCGACCAGCGTGATGAGGACATGGACACGGACACAGAATTCTCTGAGACCGCGGGCCCCGGTGCTTTGGAGATTATGATGTTAATGGGCCAGGTTATAGGCTTGGAACGCCGATTCTGGGCCCGGGAAACAAGCACAGACTGGTGGGACCGCATAGTGTTGCAGGTGTGGGACGATTCCCAGTGGCTGAGAAACTTTCGCATGCGTAAGGGCACTTTCATGGAACTTTGTGACTTGCTTTCCCCTGCCCTGAAGCGCCAGAATACCAAGATGAGAGCAGCCCTCACAGTTGAGAAGCGAGTGGCGATAGCCCTGTGGAAGCTTGCAACGCCAGACAGCTACCGGTCAGTCGGGAATCAATTTGGAGTGGGCAAATCTACTGTGGGGGCTGCTGTGATGCAAGTAGCCAAAGCAATCACGGAGGTGCTGCTACGAAAGGTAGTGACTCTGGGAAATGTGCAGGTCATAGTGGATGGCTTTGCTGCAATGGGATTCCCTAACTGTGGTGGGGCAATAGATGGAACCCATATTCCTATCTTGGCACCGGAGCACCAGGGTACCCAGTACATAAACCGCAAGGGGTACTTCTCAATGGTGCTGCAAGCACTTGTGGATCACAAGGGACGTTTCACCAACATCCATGTGGGCTGGCCGGGAAGGGTTCATGACGCTCGCGTCTTCAGGAACACCAATCTGTTTAAACGGCTGCAGCAAGGGACTTACTTTCCGGACCAGAAAATAACCGTGGGGGATGTTGAAATGCCAATTGTTATTCTTGGGGACCCAGCCTACCCCTTAATGCCATGGCTCATGAAGCCATACACAGGCAGCCTGGACAGGAGTCAGGAGTTGTTCAACTACAGGCTGAGCAAGTGCAGAATGGTGGTAGAATGTGCATTTGGCCGTTTAAAAGGTCGCTGGCGATCCTTATTGACTCGCTCAGACCTCAGCCAAACCAATATCCCCATTGTTATTACTGCTTGCTGTGTGCTTCACAATCTCTGTGAGAGCAAGGGGGAGACCTTTATGGCAGGGTGGGAGGCTGAGGCAAATCGCCTGGCTGCTGATTACTCGCAGCCAGACACCAGGGCGATTAGAAGAGCACACGATGAAGCGCTGCGCATTAGGGAAGCTTTGAAAACCAGTTTCATGACTGGCCAGGCTACAGTGTGAAATTTATGTTTGTTTATCCTTCCTGAAAACCCGCCCCCTTTATTGACTCATTCTCTGTAAGGAACCCACCCTCCCCCTTCCCCCAGCTTGCTTTCAAAGGAAATAAAGTCACCATTGTTTAAAAATCATTTATTCTTTATTAATGGATTATAAAAAGAGGGAGAGAACCTGAGTGGGGTTTGGGAGGAGGATCAGCGGGAAGGAAAAGCCCAGTAAAAAAAGGTTAAGAAAATGGCAGCCTTTTGCTTGGGCTGTCCACTGGGGTGGAATGGGAGGGTGTACGGAGCCTCCCCCCCCGTGTTCTTACACATCTGGGTGTGGAGGCTATGGAACATGGTGAGGAGGTAGGGGGGTTATACAGGGGCTGTAGCGGCACAGAACCTGAGTGGGGTTTGGGAGGAGGATCTGCGGGAAGGAAAAGCCCAGTAAAAAAAGGTTAAAAAAATGGCAGCCTTTTGCTTGGGCTGTCCACTGGGGTGGAATGGGAGGGTGTACGGAGCCTCCCCCCCCGTGTTCTTACACGTCTGGGTGTGGAGGCTATGGAACATGGTGAGGAGGTAGGGGGGTTATACAGGGGCTGTAGCGGCACTCTGTTCTCCAGCAGCCGTTCCTGAAGCTCCACCAGACGCCGGAGCATGTCTGTTTGCTCACGCAGCAGCCCCAGCGTTGCTTCCCGACTCCTCTGATCTTCCTGCCGCCACCTCTCATCTCGAGCGTCTCTCCTCTCCTCACGTTGGTCCCTTCTGTCCTCACGTTGGTCCCTCATGTCCTCACGTTGGTCCCTCCTGTCCTCACGGTCACTGGCTTCTTTCCTATACTTGCAAACCGTCTCCTTCCACTCATTCAGATGAGCTCTTTCATTCCTGGTGGATTGCATGATTTTGGAAAACATCTCTTCTCTCGTCTTTTTTTTACGACGCCTTATCTGGGATAGCCTTCGGGAAGGAGGAGGGAGGCTTGAAACATTTGCACCTGCTGGAGGGAGTGAAAAAAGGAGAGAATATTTTTAAAAGATACATTTTTCAGAACAATGCTTATACTCTTTCACGGTGTATACTATTCACATTACATAGCACATGTGATTTCTGTGCAAGGTCGCATTTTGCCTCTTAATATTGAGTGCCTGTGGCTTTGCTGCTAGAGATCACAGACGCAGGTCGGGGCAACAGAATTCACCTTGCATGCTGCCATGGTAAGCCACTGTCTTTAGGCTTCTGCGCCCTGCTTTCCCACATACCAAGCAAAGCCCGTTGTGCTGCAGTTTTCCTGTTAGCTTGTTTTCTGCTGCTGAAGGTTAACACCCCCCCCCCCATCCAATTTTCTGGGATGAGTGCTTTCTCCCTCCCCCCACCGCGTGGCTGGTATCAGGGAAGATCCCTGCAGGAACCAAACTAACATCCCCCCCCCCACCCGCCATGAATTCTCTGGGATGAGTGCTTTCTCCCTCCCCCCACCGCGTGGCTGGTATCAGGGAAGATCCCTGCAGGAACCAAACTAACACCCCCACCCCCCCCCACCCGCCATGAATTCTCTGGGATGAGTGCTTTCTCCCTCCCCCCACCGCGTGGCTGGTATCAGGGAAGATCCCTGCAGGAACCAAACTAACACCACCACCCCCCACCCGCCATGAATTCTCTGGGATGAGTGCTTTCTCCCTCCCCCCACCGCGTGGCTGGTATCAGGGAAGATCCCTGCAGGAACCAAACTAACACCACCACCCCCCACCCGCCATGAATTCTCTGGGATGAGTGCTTTCTCCCTCCCCCCACCGCCTGGCTGGTATCAGGGAAGATCCCTGCTAGCAAAACGCGAAAAGCTCTGGGCCAATCCTCCCCCCCCCCTTTGCACTTGGCTAAATGCAGGGAAGGATTTCTTTTCAGCCACAGGCAAACAGCCCAGTAGGAACGGCCACCTCAGTCCCCTTAATTAAATTCCCTTATTTCAACCAGGTTACCCTAAGCGATATCACTCTCCTGAGGATTACACAGCAAGATAAAGAACGGATGTTGCTTGAATGCCAGCAAACACCGGGACCATACGCTGCCAGGCTCTGTCAGGCAATGATACCAGATTACTTGCTACTAGCATGGCGTGGTCAAGTGTCCTACCATGGAGGACGGAATAAGGCTGCACTGCCCAGAAACCTTGTGGCAAGGCTTTTGGAGTACCTCCAGGAGAGCTTCATGGAGATGTCCCTGGAGGATTTCCGCTCCATCCCCAGACATGTTAACAGACTTTTCCAGTAGCTGTACTGGCTGCGAATGCATCCCAAGTGCTCAGGGCAAATTAATCATTAAAAATGCTTGCTTTTAAACCATGTTTTATATTTTAAAAGGTAAACTCACCTGAGGTCCCTTCCATGGGGTCATGGTCTTGGGTGCTGGCTTGGGAGGCTACTTCAGTCAGGGTGAGAAACAGTTCCTGGCTGTTGGGGAGAACGGAGAGCTGGGTGCTCTCTGCCAGCTCGTCCTCCTCCTCCTCCTCTTCCCCTTCCACGGAATCATCAGGTGTACCTGATGAGATTATCCCCAGCTCGGAATCCACAGTCAGAGGTGGGGTAGTGGTGGCGGCCCCCCCTAGAAATGCATTTAGCTCAGCGTAGAAGCGGCATGTCCGCGGCTCTGACCCGGAGCGACCGTTTGCCTCCTTTGCTTTTTGATAGGCTTGTCTCAGCTCCTTGACTTTCACGCGGCACTGATCTGTGTCCCTATTGTGGCCTCTCTCCATCATGCCCTTGGAAATTTTTTCATAAGTTTTGGCATTTCGTCTTTTCGAACGCAGTTCAGCTAGCACTGAATCCTCTCCCCATATAGAGATCAAATCCAGTACCTCCTGTACGGTCCATGCTGGTGCTCTTTTTCGATTATCAGCCTGCATGGTTACCTGTGCTGATGAGCTCTCTGTGGTCACCTGTGCTCTCCATGCTGTGCAAACAGGAAATGAAATTCAAATGTTCCCGGGGCTTTTCCTGTCCACCTGGCCAGTGCATGCGAGTTCAGATTGCTGGCCAGAGCGGTCACAATGGTGCACTGTGGGATAGCTCCTGGAGGCCAATAACATCGAATTGCGGCCACACTAACGCTAATTCGAATTGACAAATTCGATTTTGGCGCTACTCCGCTCGTCGGGGTGGAGTACAGAAATCGAATTAAAGGGCCCTTTAATTCGAATTAAATGGCTTCGTTGTGTGGACGGGTCAAGCGTTAATTCGAATTAAGGCAGCTAAATCCGAATTAAAGTCGTAGTGTAGACCAGGCCTGTGACTGGCCTGCAAAGTAGGGGCAATGCTTCCTTGCCTTCCAGGGTGGCGGGAAGATGAATTCACATATTAATGTTTGTGAGGTGCTCAGACAGTCCAATAGCCATGTGTCTTTCACCTTGTATTCCTTGCACACTTTCAATGGCTTCAGTGTGACTCCCCTAGGAAGAGGTGATCGAAGCCAAGTTACAAAGGCATCTGGACTAGGTTTCCCAGCATGCTGAACACCCACAGCTCCAAAATGACTTGGAAAGGAACCAGCTCAGCTATGCGGGATGGGAGGAGAAATTGGGCCACCAGTTATGCAGTGCAAATATGCGTGCGTGCGCGCACACACACACACACACAGAGTTTGTTTGCCTCCATGTGATGGAGAGCAAATCAGAGCCACCACAGGACTGCTCTTCCTTACAGGATTGCAGAGAGGCTATTCTGGAGATCACTCCGGTCCAAGGTTGCTTGTATGTAGGTCTATGTATTTCTACTGCAACTATCACTTGGTAGTCAAGTGCGTGGAAAGCCCATGGGCACTATCAGCTTTATGAACCTAATCTGCCTTTTTTTTTTTTTTTTTTTTTTTTTTTTTGCTACTTTCAATTTTGCTTTTTGAACTAGAACCCTCCAGTTCTCCTAGACAATTGCCCACAGCTCCATAGGCTCAAGAGGTTCTGTGACAAGAGGCCTCTGCTCGTCAAGCCTATATGGCTAGTAATGTTCCACTAATAAAGCAAGCCTCTAGGAAAGGGAAGCAAGTTTACAGCACCCAGCTAAATAGGAGCTGGTTACAAGCTTGTGCGTGCTCTTAATGGCCAAAAATCTATTTCCTCTCCTCATACAGGGCATCCTATGAGAGCAAGAGACCTGTGTATCTCTCAAGCATTTAAGAACTATAAAGAGATTATACACACACACATTCCATTACAGAGAGGCTATCCTTTATCAATATACTGCGTGTAATGGGTGGAGTGAACTATTTACACAGGTGTTTTCATGTGTGTGTGTGTGTGTGTGTGAGTGAGATTATATATATATATATATATATATATATATATATATATATATAGTATTCTAATTTGTGCGCGCGCGTTATTTATTTATTTATTTTATTTATATAAACAACACACACACACACACACACACACCCCTATAAATAGTTCACTCCACCCATCCTTAAAATGCAGCCACCTCTGGGGTGGAGAACAGTAGCAGTACACAACAGTTGAAGGCACCAAAAAACCACCACAACAATATACTATGCCCAATTAATATCATACGGAGAATTTACATTCTGCCTTTGTAAATGGCACAATGAGCCAGGCTGGACACTAGAGTAAACACATCAGATCTTCTAAGAAGTGCCATGAGATTTTTAATGACCAGGAGGTGGTCAGGATGTTACTTTTAATTCACATTCAAATGATTGCATCTGCAGCAGCCCAGCACGACACTGGAGCACTGGTTCAACATTGAAGAAGGAAGAAGAATGCCACCTGTCCAGTCACTAATGCCACTTCCTGCAGTACTTTGGTTTTCACTGAAAGCCTCCCTTTCCAAGTAGAGGCCTAGTACGGCCCTGCATGGACTGAAATCTGACTAAGACATGGGCATATTTTAAGACAGACAACTGGAAGACACAACCTCATATTATACCTCCTCTCCAGAGGAGATGCATTGATCTGGAGGTCTATTCTGCTACTCCGCATCTCACAAATGTCTGCCTTGCAAATTTACTGCTGGCCACAAAATAAACACCGGCTTTCCACTTTGTCACTTACAGTGACTACGTACAATGAAGTACACGCCTTGCCAAAGAAGGGAGTTACACCATTTTTTTCCTTTTTCATCAGGCAAATAAGGGAAGATAGTACTGCAGTGTCATCATTTTAAGGTTAGAAGTTTGTGTGCATAAAACTAGCCAATGTACTTGATGCATGGTTTACACTTTCATTGGCAACTGTGGAATAATCCAGTTTAAACGGTAAAATAGTAGCTCCTAAAGGACTTTTGTTTTTACATGTTTAGTATTGGCTTTTCAGTAAGTGACATGCAAAATCCAGTGAACATTTTTCAGCAAGGTACTAAAAGGTAGTAACAGGAAGCCACACGGATTGCTGAAAGTTTATCGTGGCAGCTTCAAACTGCATTGAAGAGTGATGCTGTTCAGCAGAACAGGCTAAGGAAGTGAGCCATCCTACTGAGCAGCTGAACAGCAGCCTTAGTAAGACATTTCCAGTAGATTTTGGACAATATTGTTCCAGCAGCATTACTCAGCAGCATTAGAATAGGATGGCCTAATTTTCCAAAGGCGCTGAGTACACACTGGTGGCTCTGAGTACACTGCTCTACAGCCAAAATGCTTCTGAAATAAATGTAGTCAAACTTTACTAATTCTTGGTCACTGAGAACGAAAATGATGCTTAAAATTGTTGATTGGCTCTAGTTTTCAAGATATGCTATTGGGTCAGTATATACAACCCTTGACTTGGGACTGGCGGAGGATAAGTGAGTTATAAAGGGAAGGGATCTCAATTTAAACCAGAAATGACTAAAATACATCTTTGACTGGATCTATGAATAAATCTATGACTGGGTTTGGACAGTACTTGCTTTTTAGGCAAAACAATGAATGATGCAATCTGAAGCTGGTATTGCGTCATACATGATATGAATTGCATCATGTTATTCCTAGAAGTCATGGATGATGCAATCATAACGAAGCTTACATCACTCTGCTGAACAAATTGCCCTATATCAGCTCTAGAAATCATACAGTGTCGTGCTCTCTTATTTGTCAGTGTTTGATTTTGCAAAGGGCACATTTCTGTTTAGCCAAAGTGAGCAGAGATGCCTTGTACTTGTGTGAACAGTGCAGATAACTTCTGCTATGTTTGTGGTGAAGTGACTTTTGCATCACAAAAGCGCAGTATAACCAGTATGGTTAAGAAAGCCTATCACCTTTATTTTGGCTGCAAAACTGGAGATCAGGACAAGAGGTGGGCCCCACACATATGCTGCAACACTTGTGCAACAAATCTTCGCCAGTGGTTGAACAGGAAAAGGAAATTATGCCTTTTGCAGTGCCAATGATTTGGAGAGAGCCAACAGATCATACCAGCAATTGTTACTTCTACATGGTGCCTCCAGTTGGGAAAGGTGTGTCAAAGAAGAAAAAGTGGACTGTGCATTATCCAAACATTCCATCAGCTATACGCCCAGTACCCCACTGAGAAGGACTGCTGGTTCCTGATGCACCAGAATCATTCTCACTTGAGTCAGACGAGGAAGAGGAAGAGGATGAAACTTCTGGTCCTGAACCATCAATGTCACAGGACCCACATTTTCTCCCATCCTCCTCCTCTGAACCACACCTCATAACACAAGGTGAACTGAAGGACCTTGTCAGGGATTTGGAACTACCCAAGAGTAAGGCAGAGCTGTTGGGCTCCAGACTACAGCAGTGGAATCTCCTGGCAGGTGATGTTAGGGTTTCCATGTTCCGTGACCGTCAAAAGGATCTTGTCCCATTCTTCTTCATGGAAGGTGATCTTGTAGCCTGCAACAACATCGATGGTGTGATGGCAGCCCTCAACATCGTTCACGATCCAGATGAGTGGAGACTGTTCATTGATTCATCCAAGACGAGTCTTAAAGCTGTTTTACTGCATAATGGCAATGTTTTGCCATCAATTCCAGTTGGTCATGCAGTCCATATGAAGGAAACCTATGACAACATGAAACAACTTTTGAGGTGCATAAACTATGACCAACATCAGTGGCAGCTTTGTGGCGATTTTGAAGGTTGTTGCTCTCTTGCTTGGTCTGCAGACTGGATACACAAAGTACTGCTGTTTTCTCTGTGAATGAGATAGTCGTGCAAGAGATTCCCACTACATCAAGAAAGATTGGCCACTCCGACAGTCATTGGAGCCTGGGAGGAAAAGTGTTCAGCATCCACCACTTGTTGAATCAAGGAAGCTTTTGTTACCACCCTTACACATCAAGCTGGGTCTGATGAAGAACTTTGTCAAGGCCATTGACAAAACACAAGCAGCTTTCAAGTACCTCCGTGGAAAATTTCCAAGGTTAAGTGAAGCGAAGATAAAGGAAGGTGTCTTTGTTGGTCCTCAGATTCGTGAACTTCTTCGAGATGATGCATTTGACCATGCACTGCGTGGCAAGGAAAAGACGGCCTGGAAAGCCTTCCAGTTAGTGGCAATAAATTTTCTCGGAAACAACAAGGCAGACAACTACAGGTTGTTGGTGGAAAACCTCCTCAAGGCATACAAAAGCCTTGGTTGCAACATGTCACTAAAGATACATTTTTTGCACTCTCATCTAGATTTTTTTCCACCGAACTGCGGAGCAGTGAGCGATGGGCACGGCGAGCGATTTCACCAGGACATTGCAACAATGGAGAAACGCTATCAGGGCAAATGGAGCCCATCAATGCTTGCAGACTATTGCTGGACAGTGACAAGAGATGCTCCATTTAATGAATACAAGAGACAAGCCAAGAAGCGCCGAGTAGACACTGAATAGGACTAAACTATGTACAGAATAGTTTTTTGCCTTTTGTTTCATAATAAATTTTATTTATATAACCCTTTTGCTGATTTTTAAAGTGTTGCATAAACAGGACAGGTGAAATATTATCATGTAAAGCAACCATAAACACATGAAAAGACCTAGGTTTACAATTTATGATTAAAATTCTATCTACACAATATACATAGACATAAAATGTAAAAACTTAAATATCTTAGAAACAGTAGCCAAACAGTTGTTTTAATTGTCATATTTGAATTCAGCACATCAAAATACATAATAAATAGCACATTTTATCTCTGAAGCAGACGACTTCTCAAAAATTGTAGACCAGTGGTATCAGGCCACCAATATTACAGCCCATGTTGCCAAAAGTGTGGCCACCTAGGACTTCATGGCTACTAGACATTGTGGCCACTCAGAACTTCACAGCAACAGGGAATATGCGAAACAATCATCCAGAGTTGTAATAGTGAGGAGATCAAGGATTTTGAATCTGATACAAAAGCCTCATGTTTCTAGGCTTAAACCAATTAAAGGACAGGAAGGAATTTTCTCTGGGGGGGCAGGTTATACCATAGCCATCAGCTGCAGGGTTTCTTTCACCTTCTTGTTAAGCAGCTGGTGCTGGCCACTGAGAGAGACAGGATATTGGACTAGCTGGACCGCTAGCTTTATTCTGTATAGTAATTTCTGTGTTCCAGATTCTCCTCCTTCAAAAATCCAGGCCCTTAACATCTGACCTAAAGAAAGCTCTCCATGAGCAGTATATGCCCTATGGCACACAGTTGAGCAGCGGCACACATACACATGTTCACGACACTATCTAGCTGTGAAATCTTGAGTGCATTTCGTTCATGTGTCAAGTTTAGACACACGAGCTAAATGAGCTTCAATAAGTTCCTTCAAATCTTTTACTTGCAAGTTTTGATCTCGGACAAGGTGACCTGGGACACTGGATTTTCAAAAGGTTAGTTCTCACTGTGCTCAAGAAAATGGGGTCGTTCTGCAGTGAAAAACCCGCCTTGCAAAACAGAGCATTAGAATGCTAGTCTAGTGTTACTACAGCCGTGACCTAACTGATCACATGGGCTCCGTGTGGAAAATAATGTTACAAGGTGCAAGTCATCAGCAGAGTATTTTCCCTCCATTGACAATACAAGTTTGTTTTAATTGGGTCTAATCCATTGCTTCCATTTACTTTTTAAATTGTGCATTCAGAACAGCTAATATTTACTAAAATCTATTTTGTTTCCATTATTTGCTCCCTCATTTCTGTGCATGATACTTTTGCCCCTTGCAAGACAAAACCCCTGTGGTATTAATTTTTGGCCTGGGAGATGCATCATTTTAGGATGGCAACCAACATTTTGCCCTTAGTGCCTTTCAACCAAAGTGCTTTAAACATTAAGCGTCATACCACCCTTTGGACAGTGAGCCTATGTTGACAGATGGGGGAAGAAGGCACAGATGAGTTAAGTGATTTGCCCAAGGTCACAAGAGGAGTCAGTGGCAGAGCCAGAAACGGCACCCAGGGGAAAGATTCTCAGCGGATGTCCATCGTCGTAGCTCCATTGAAGTCAACTGACCACAGGAGTCCCACCTCCCCTGCTGTAATGAAGAGGCCACAGATTTCAATAAAATACAAGCTTGGTACATGGATTTAACACAATGAAGGGAAAGCAGAAACAAGTGGCAGGGGACATCATTTTTCAACAGCAAGTGGTTTTATAATAGAATTAGGGTGAGCTATATATTCAGCCACCACTGATTAACACAGCTCTTCCCTCAATTACGCTGCTCAGCAAATGGGCTCTGGTTACTTTAATTGCCCACCACGTGCCATTTAGAGAAATCAAGCGCCAACCTTGACTCTCAAGGTTTCTGGATGACAAGGAGTATCTTAACTGGATACTCGTATTCAATGGATTTTTATTTTTTGTACTCTACAACAAAAGAGCATCCATCCGATGTCACACACACACCCCCACACCCACCCACCCCTTATGAAAGGGAAACAGACCCATCAGGTCACCCCCGATCAAATCAAATAACCAAGCTACAACAAGCATTAATCAACTTCCCCACACCATCCCCAGTCTCATACCACCACCACCACCACCACCACCCAGCACCCAACTTCAAGGGAGAACAGGTAAGCCCACTGGCATGCTCTGAAGGCTGATGAACTCGGGCTGCTATGGACTTGAAGCAGCAAGTTCCAAAGGTCCAGAGGCCCCAAACACAGAATGCTCTGCTAGCCCTGGATTGCTTATACCAACAGGCATTCAGCTCAACCACAGCAGCATTTCACAGGAAGAGAGGCAGCATCCTAGAGACAGGTCCCAGGTGGTTTGTCTTTGTAAGATCCCATGTAAAGGAAGCCAAAATCAAGTTTGCCAGGCGTAAGAGCTGAATTTTGAACCCACTCCTTGGCAGGCAAGGTACAGCAGCACACAAATCAACTCCAAAACCGAGAAAGGAAAAACACCATTCCCCACTACAGTGCTCTTCTTCTGAGCTTCTTTGCAGGTCAGTATGAACGGCAGCTATCAGCTGCAGCCATTAGGGGCCAGACTTCCATCGGTCTTTAACAGTTTAAAGTGACTTTGTCAGGCTAAGAGTCATCATTAAAAGCAGTTACCTTTTTCCAGTACCTACCACTGTTCCTGATTTAATTCTGGAAAGGCCATCCAAACCCATTATTTCTTTTAATCATTTATGCACTTTGAAATAAGAATACAAAAAAAAAAAAAAAAAAGGGAAGAGTCCCTAGGAAAAAACAGGCTGTAAGCCACTCACTGTCTGGTTCTCGCCCATTAGCACAATGCTGCAATAATTGTAAACTCTGCAGGAGGTTGTTTAAATCTAGACCCAACAACTGTTCATTGAAATTGATTTTAGGAACCCCGGAACATGGACATTAGGATACAGACAACCTTCTAAACACAGAACTAGAGTTTGGCACAAGATACTCAGTACGGTCTTTGCAGCGATACTCCACAGTTTCTTGAGAAACTATTACTATTTCTTGTAAGACTCTAGCACTTAAAAGGCTCCCTATTGAGATCAGGGCCCCACTGCACTGAACACTAAGACACGTAGTAAAAGACAATCCTTGCTCTTAAGAGCTCACAGTCGAAACAGACAAGACCTCAAAGGATGGGAGGGGGAAAACGGAAGCACAGAGATGTGCAAGACCACACAGCCAGTTGGCAACAGCGCGAAGAATAAACCCCAGAACTCTCGGGACAAGGTAGATCGTTTTCCCACATTGTAACGTGAAGCAGCAACCACCAGCTGTAAAACTACAACCCATCAGAAATGCTCTTGTTCTTTCCCTTGGCCTCTTGCTTCCCCCTCACCCGACAAGATGTTGAGGAAAACTCGACCTTCACTATCACAGCCCTGGGTGAAGCAGACCATCCAGGAAAGTCTGCTTGGAGCACAGAGAGACTCAAGACGACAGCAGTAAATCTGACTTCACTTCGGCACAGCTCACTTTGAGCTGAACTTGGGACTCCCAGCAAAACACACGCACAAAAAAGACGCCCTTACGAACCTAAAGATTTTTCATTCTAAACCTAACGATCAAAATGAATTAAGAGTCGATTGTCTGGATTGTTTTATTTTAAGCTCCAGGGAAAAAACCTACAAAAATTAGAGCAATAAAAAGAGGTCAGCTGCAGCTAAGTTCTTTCCACTGGAGTGAAATATATCTTTGCATAAATAAAAAAAGTTACTGGAGACAGGCTCTGTAGAGTCGCTTAGACTTGTTTTCAATCACCAGAGGTGCAGAGCACAACCAATTTGTAATTTTCTCCCAGTAACTCATAAGCAGCTGTTGCAGCACTGTAGGCCAAAGCCCAAATTAGCCAAATTTTAGTCAAGTTAAAGGGAAATGAATCAAAGAAAGAAGAAACTAGCAACACAACAAATAAGCATTACCTGTGGAGTAACAAGGAATGCAGACTACAGGACCATTCAGGTCTGTTTGGAGTGACCATCTATCCAGCCACAAATAGCCAGATATTGCTCACTCCAAGACCATGCACACGTGTGGTTGGATCTGGACAGCACCAAGCCAGCCACGATCTTGAGAGCTTCTGCTGCCCTAAGTGAAATTAGACGGATGTGCCTGATTATAGGGTCAGAGGGAGTGGTCCTTACCAGAGGAAAGTTTAAGGCAAAGGAACATGTTCATGGACTGCATTAGCAGACAGGCATTTTCCTACCATTTTTGGCACTGGGGAGGAGGGGGCGGGGGGAAGAGAGATTTGAACTCTGCCTCAGTGCAGGTGAAGAGATGCACAACTTGTCAGCAGCTGTTTGAAGCTGAAGGTGTTGAAGTAAAAACTTTCAAGAGGGACAACAGAGCTGATGGCATCTGCACTACAAGTGCCCCTTGTTCATAGGCACCTGTGTTAGAGTGCTTCTCAGCTTGCCACAGGCCAACCTAGTAGACAAGTAAAATTATATGGGCTGAGATTTTCAAAGCAGTATAAGGGAATTGTCTTACACTCAAGTTAATAGAAAATGTGGTCTAAATTCCCAGAGGCTCTTTTGAAAAACTAAAGCATAACTCTATTTCTAAGGGCCTTTCTCTCTCTCTCACACACAAAAACACCACACACACACACAACCTAGGATACAGTGAAAGCCTTGTGAATTAAGTGCATCTCATGATCTCATCGATTTAGGATGAACATTGGCCATGTCAATCTTAGAGTTCAACCAGGGCTTCACCCCCGCTCCCCCATCAGCTCTTCCAAACAAGTGCTGCCCCCCCAACTCCACCTTTAGCTGGGTAGCAAACCCAGCAGGTTTGATTTGGGGACTGCACACTTTGTTAAGCCTCTTATGCCAGGTACCCCATGCCCTGCAGCTTATTCTTACAGCTAGGTTGCCTTGAGACTGAGCCAAGAAAACAGGAGGACCTGATAATTTGTGGCCATTACAGATGCCATGGGGGTTGGTACGCCAGCCTCAACGTTTTGGCCAAATCCAATGCTCATAGTTACAGTCTCAGCATCTCTGTAGTTTCAATAAGATGCAGGATTCTTCCCAGCCTGTCAAGCGCTGATAAACAGCTGCATTCCAACCTACAGGTGATCCCTGTCTACTCCCCTGATAGTGGTGGTATGAGGTATCTTTTTGAAGTGATCCCCATTGAACGAAAGGAACTCAGTGTGTTCGGAGTCTTCTTGTAACCGGCAAATCACAGGCAGGCAGTGACGGCCGTGTAATCATGGCCTATTTGAGACATGTTTCCCAGTAGGCAATTGGATTAGCTGGTATTGAGACCCCATGCAGGAAGGCCAGAAAAGAGTCTGGAGGTATTTAGCAACCAATGTCTTGATTTTACACAGGCTGCATAAGAGAAGGAGTCTTTTACTCTTTACACAGCAAATGTAACATGAAGGGACAATGTGGGCACAGTGGGGTCCAATCAACTGTGTTCACTAACTATGTGCAACAGGCAAGGCTTCTCTCTCTCTCTCTCTCACACACACACACACACACACACACACACACGGAGTGAGGACCTCTAGAATGCTCACAAACCATTTAAAGAGGTGCTACCCAATTTCTATATGCTACAGGGAGATAAGGCAACATTAGAGTTTCTAGATAAAATAGGTGGTGTCTGTGATTTAATGTCGTTCAGGCAAAAGTTTATGACTGGTGATTTCTCAGGTAGAGAGCCCTGAGGCTTGGGCACAAAGAGGGAACAGAAGATTCCAAAACAGCGTTCAAAGAGGGGGAACCACGTCGCATGGGGACTGGAAACCAAGAGGAACAGTGACAGCTGCCAATACTTGGTAACAGAATTGCCTTATATTCACAGAGTAGGGGCCTCCATCATGCTTCTGGCCAAGATCTGTGAGAACAGCAACTTGCCTCTCTACTCAGACCTCTTCAACCACCTGCCAGTTCGCCTGTCTTCTACACGCCCGTTATGGTCACTTTTGCCACCACAGGACATGACAGTGGAATCTGCTTGGTGTAATGAGCGGTCAGCGACAACAGTCATTAATCGCTCTCTCGTCACCGACCCAACTATATGCCCACTGCACCTGTGATCATCTCTGAACCGGTTTCGAACAGGACAGGGCAATTTTGAGGCCAATCTTTTCAAATGGGGATGTAGATGCGGTCAACTTCAGACTATGTCGCATATCCTTGACGAGTGCCCACTGACTTACTTGTACGGTGGGCTACTGGCTCTTCACCTGGCTGAAGACCATGCTATGAAATGGCTGGGCACACTGCACATATACAGAGTGTCACAGAATCAGCTTTCCTGTGTTGCAGGGCAATGGCGAAAGTTTTGGGGTGGTCTGCATACAGTCTGGGCTTAAGATCAGGAGCACTTGTGTTCACGCAGGATAAATAAGCAAGTTACACTATGCCTTATTCCATGTCACTGATTTCTGTAACAGAAAGTGACCCATTGCAATGCCCCTGAAAGCTACCACAGATAAGCAGAGGGGCAACAATGTCATGTCTCCAGTAGCTCGTATTTTGAACATCAGGAAAAGCACAAGAGCTGAAGGTTGCTCTACAACACTTTATAGCAGATGAGATCTCATCTGTTAACATGCACACTAAGTTTGCCTTGTTCACTTGGTACCATACAATTTCTTTGCTGCAGGACTAGCATAGGATAATTGCCTTACACTGAAACAGCTGTTTCACAGGAGACCACATGGTCCAGTAGTTTGATCAAAGGACTGGAAATCAGGAGGTCTAGGTTCTAGTCCAGATTTTGCCACTGACTCACCATGTGATCTTAGACAAATCACTTAAAGACAGAAGTTAACAGTCTCCTCGGTCAGATGGGGATAATAATGCTTATGAACCTTTATGAAGTATATGGAGAGCTTTGATTAGAAGACATAATATGGCAATATTCCTAACTGGGGATCAATCTCAGGAAAACAGAATCTGAAAGCTTTAGTCTGTAATGCTTTTGATTTCTCAATCTTTAATACAGTCTAGAAGTTAGAAGACTTCAACGCATTGGAACAGAAAACCTTGAGAGTTTATACAATGCTGAATAAAAGATGCGTTACAACAGTCAAACTTACCTCAAAAATTAAATAACTTTAGTAGCAATGCAACTCAATTACTCAACCTTAAATGCAACTGAATGTGCCTGTTAAAACGGATCAAAGTTCTGGTTTAGTGAGGGTCTCTTATCAGAAATGCAAGAAAGGCAAGATCATGCCCAGTCTACACTTCAGAGTAAAATTCTTTCCAGAAGAGCAGCATGACAGTGTCCTGGATTTTAAATATCCATTGTAAATAAATCAGTGGCAATGGGTTATAACAATCAATAAATAGCCAGTGTTAATTTAGAATCTATGCTATTGGGAACTTAACATGTTCAGTTCAATGATTGGAAAGTACAACCCACACCTTCTACTTAGAGCTGTGCCAACGTGGAAGGTTCTGTACAGCTAAGGATGGTCTTATGGGTAAGGCACAGGACTGGGACTCAGGAGATCTGGTTAATGGACTCCCTGTGTGACCTTGGGCAAGTCACAGAATCTCTCTGCATGTGTGGCCTAGTGGGGGGGGGGGGGGAGGAGGAGAGGAGAGAGAGCGCACGAGCGCACGCGCACACTGGACCAGGCCTCAGTTTGAAATGGTAGTATGTCAAAGCAAAGGGACAGGACATTACTGTGCAGCCAGGTGGCGTGCCGTAGATTCACACCCCGGCATGCTACACACTAACATCAGAAAAGAGCAACACAAATTATTAGGGGTATGGAACGGCTTCCGTATGAGGAAAGATTAATAAGACTGGGACTTTTCAGCTTGGAAAAGAGACTGCTAAGGGGAGATATGATTGAGGTCTATAAAATCATGACTGGTGCAGAGAAAGTAGATAAGGAAGTATTGTTTACTACTTCTCATAACACAAGAACTAGAGGTCACCAAATGAAAGGCAGCAGGTTTAAAACAAATAAAAGGAAGTATTTCTTCACACAACGCACAGTCAACCTGTGGAACTCCCTGTCAGAAGATGTTTTGAAGGCCAAGACCATAACAGGGTTCAAAAAAGAACTAGATAAATTCATAGAGGATAGGTCCATCAATGGCTATTAGTCAGGATGGGCAGGGATGGTGTCCCTAGCCTCTGTTTGCCAGAAGCTGGGAATGGGCGACAAGGGATGGATCACTTGATGATTACCTGTTCTGTTCATTCCCTCTGCGACACCTGGTAGTGACCACTGTCCAAAGACAAGATACTGGGCTAGATGGACCTTTGGTCTGACCCAGTAGGGCCATTCTTATGTTAACATCCTGTGTGGACAAACCAGTGTTATTAACCTACATGAAGAAATTGCATTGACTTAACTAAAGGTGGGATTTTAAACCTATTTAGTTAATCTGGTGCCAGCCCCTGTATGGACACTTATTTTACTTTAGCTTAAACCTGCTCCAAACAGACGCAAGCTACATCAAAATAAGCCTGGTTTAAAGCAAAATAAGAGTGTGTCCAAACAGGCACGTGCACTGATTTAGCCAAATTGGTTTAGCAAACACACATATGCCCCTTTAGATAAACTAGTACAACTGTCTTCATTTGCATTTACCATTCCCTTTAATATCTTGCTTTGCCTATGCAATCTGGATAACGGAACCAGATTGACAAGTGGTTTCCCTGCCGTTGTGTTCAATTTCACAACTCCACAGAGGAAAGGATAAAACAAAAAAAAAAAGTTTCCACTGTAATTTTCAAGGAGGTTCTTTAGAATGATTTTGCTCTGTATCTTAGATCAACCAGTTTACTTCCAGCTACTCTAGTAGAGCAAGACTCAGGAAAGAAAGAAAGGAAAAAAAATTAGTCCTCAAAGAGACTGACTAGCTACTAAGGCGGTCATGTTGCCTTCGTGCAGAGTTGTTTATTCAGCTGTTTTTGAGGCGTGTGTAGCTTTGTGAATACAAGGCTTTTATGTATGTCGTGAGCCTTCTAGAGTGAAGTGCAAAGACAGTGCTTTGAACTAGCTCAAATTGCTGCTGTTTAGGAGCAAACCTCACATACTGCAGACTCACTCCCTTGTGGAGACTGTTCGTTCTCTGATGTTGTCCTTTCACACAGAATAATTCAGCCACCCAGATTGAAAATCCATTTGCTTTCCCTCTGTGGGAGAAGAACTTTTCATTCCCATTTACCGGGGTTATTTCATACAAGAACCTTTAGGGTGAAATGCAGTCCGAGGAATCATTAGTGTTTCCAAATTACATTACATCACACACAATGCCCCCCTAAACTGATCTATTACCCTCAAAAAAAGAGTCATCAGGGAAGGTAAAGAAGCAGGAGTACCATCATCCAAATGCAATTAGGTCATGATACAGAAAGTGTGTCTCTATAAAAACTATGGTGAAAGCACCTTTTAGAAAGATGCAAGTGCTATTTATGTACGAGTAAACGAGGCACAGGCCACAATCACTTTCTAGCTGCATGTTTTATTCTTGTAAGAATTATTGTACAGAGATTGCATTACCACAATTCTATGTCTCCTCCCCAATCATTTCAGCTTCCCTATGGAACATTCCCATCATTTTTTCCAAAGGAAAAGTTGGATGATCCAAAGACAGTTGGGCTTGGGGAGACAGCATCACCTTGTCTCTGTCCAAAGCAAAGGAAATTATGATGCTAGAAACAGCCAAACCACTATTAACTCATGGATTCCAACTGTATAAAGCAAACTTTCTAATAAAATATGCACTCGGTCTCATTTTGTAGACATTAACCATCTTACATTCTATGTGTGTGCAATTCTGGTCTCCCGTGTTTGAGAAAGAAGAATTCAAACTGGAACAGGTGCAGAGAAGAGCTACTAGGGCCATCAGAGAAATGAAGAACCTAGCTTATAAGAGGAGACTTAAGGAGCTTGGCTTGTTTAGCCTAACCAAACAAATGCTAAGGGGAGATACGATTGCTCTCTACAAATACATCACAGGGATAAACACCAGGGAGGGAGAGCAGTTATTTAAGTTGAGGGCCAATGTTGGCACAAGAATAAATGTATATAAACTGGCCATTTGTGCTTTGCCGAATTGGGCCCTAAACTCTAATTTACAAAAATCAAAATAGTATGTATCAGAGATTATGATGCCATATATCATGCAAGCTAGTAGAAGTACCTCACAGTTTGCTTACCTAGCTGTGCTAGGCTTGCTTGACTACATAAGACCTTTAAAAAAAAATCAATCAATCAATAAATAAAATAAAAATAAATAAAAAACCACCCCCCCACACACACCCTACTATGATCCAGTTACAGGAGAACTATAATGAATCTCTCGCTCTATGTATGAGCAACTTACCATTCCTGCAGTATTACTAAAATACGGCGCCTGGCTTTTCTTTCGCCTCACGGTCTTAACTACCATACCCACTCGACTAACAACCCTACAGATTAGTCCATTATTGGGTGTGACACCTTGATTTGACCTCTTATTTTCTCCCTATACATTTTCTCCTGGTTTCTGTACTGAGCTTCCCACTCTTGTACCTTTGACACCTCTCGAGTTTGCTTAGTCTTCCCTGTTGTTCATTTAACTACACCAAGCAGTTTTCCCCAGGTCAGTATGCATTGCACTAATTCTGGAACATCTTTTACAGAAAGAGATGGTTCCAGTGAACCACAACTTTAGATTTATCCACCTGTTGCAATAAAGGGGGGGGAAAAAACAAAAAACCCACCAAGGGAAATAGTTCAGTGAGTTTAAGCACAAATGATTAGCTGCAAAGTTCTATCGTTTGGTAACTGCTATACACGAGGAGCAAATTCAGCCTTCAGATATGGCTTACCCCAAAGGCCAATAAAAAGCTCCTCTATAGCTATTTTCATCAATAGGTCTCAAAGGGATTAATAAAAGCCAAGTAAGTACCACTATCTCCATTTTACAGATGGAGAAATTGAGGAACATGGACATGGAGTGACTTCCCAAGGTTACACAACAGGTCAATGACAGAACTGGAACAGAAAGCACATCTCCCAGTTAGGTGTCCTATAGACTAGACCACGCCGCTGTGCATTGAGCTATTTTAGATAGATTAATAGCTCTGTGTGGCAAAGGGGCCTATTACACTCACACAACTTCCAGTGCACCCAAGTGCTTTAGCTATGCAATGCAAGGTATAGCCCTGTTCTCTTGTGGAGGATAGTCTGGGAACTGCCCTCTAGGCCACCTTTTGCACCCCAAAGATATATAAATAATGGACTAGAAAACCACAGATAGTGGTTCCCTGTTGATTAAGTTCTTTGTGTGTATTTCTATTATTTCTCCTTCACCATATATAAACATTTGTTGGCTTATTTTTATATGGAGCTTTTATATTATATACATCTATCCCCATAATTCAACTGCAGCGGGGTATTAAGACAGCTGTATTGATTTTGTTGGTATTAATCTGATGAATTAATACATTGTTCTTGCTCTCTCTTTTATGCAGTTACTGAACTGCGTATTTAGAAAGAGTTAACAGTTTTTCAGCAGGTGAGAGTTACAAACACTGCATTGGTTTGAACTTTTTGTTAAAGCAATTCCCTTATCACTACAGCAACTTCAGACAGATTTATTTACAAAGCAGGGTACTTCAGCAGCAGCTCCATTTTCACTTCAAATGAGGATGATTATTACACGTCATTTGTATTATTTTAGCATCTACGAGTCCTAGTCAGACCAGAATCTCATTGTGTGCCAACATAGAACAAAAAGATTGTAAACTCTTTGGGATAGAGGCAATCTATGCCAAATGACTGATGTACATTAAAATAATTTTTGTCCATCTGGATCCAGTTCCTTTGATGCACTGTTGATCTAATGAATTCTTATTTGTTTAGGGCCTAAGCCAAAGACCATGAGAGTCTTTTCATTGGCTTCAGTGGGCTGTGGATGAAACCCCACAGAGAACCAAGCTAGGGCATATGATTTTCAAAGGAATCCATAGTTAGGTGTCCAACTCCACGTGTGATTCAATGGGAGGTGAATGCATAACTCTCCTATGTGACTTGGGACATCTCAGCCACGGTGTATCATAGAATATCAGGGTTGGAAGGGACCTCAGGAGGTCATCTAGTCCAACCCCCTGCTCAAAGCAGGGCCAATCCCCAACTAAATCATCCCAGCCAGGGCTTTGTCAAGCCTGACCTTAAAAACCTCTAAGGAAGGAGATTACACCACCTCCCTAGGTAACCCATTCCAGTGCTTTCACCACCCTCCTAGTGAAAAAGCTTTTCCTAATATCCAACCTAAACCTCCCCCACTGCAACTGGAGACCATTGCTCCTTGTTCTGTCATCTGCTACCACTGAGAACAGTCTAGATCCATCCTCTTTGGAACCCTTTTTCAGGTAGTTGAAAGCAGCTATCAAATCCCCCCTCATTCTTCTCTTCTGCAGACTAAATAATCCCAGTTCCCTCAGTCTCTCCTCGTAAGTCATGTGCTCCAGCCCCCAATCATTTTTTGTTGCCCTCCGCTGGGCTCTTTCCAATTTTTCCACATCCTTCTTGTAGTGTGGGGCCCAAAACTGGACACAGTACTCCAGATGAGGCCTCACCAAATGCTGAATAGAGGGGAATGATCACGTCCCTCAATCCGCTGGCAATGCCCCTACTTATACAGCCCAAAATGCCGTTAGCCTTCTCGGCAACAAGGGCACACTTGACTCATATCCAGCTTCTCGTCCACTGTAACCCCTAGGTCCTTTTCCGCAGAACTGCTGCCTAGCCACTCAGTCCCTAATCTGTAGCAGTGCATGGGATTCTTCCATCGTAAGTGCAGGACTCTGCACTTGTCCTTGAACCTTATCATACCTTAACCACATGCTGGTTCTTATGATTAAGCTGGTTTCTTGGTGGCTGAAGCTTCATATACACAAGAGTATCAGAGAGCACAGTTTGCCACTCCTGAATTCTGACACAGGTCGAGGGCCTGGATTCTGCCTGTAGACACGTGGCTGCAGCGGTACTCAGGTCATTAAAAATTTCACCCAGGGGAGAATTGGGCCACGGATAATTTCATTAGTGCTAATAACAAGGCGGGAGGAAGGACGCATTATCCTCAACTTACAGAAGATGGCACAGAAAGGTTAAGTGACTTGGAACAAACATAGTGCAGGAGAAACAAAGAGCCCCAGAACTCCTCTGATGAAAATGAAGTTAACGATGCCCAAATAGCGCTCTTCCCTGACACTCCAGTGTCATTCCCCATCCCGGAGGAGAGCAGTTTTAGGTAGTCTTAAAGCACCAAGTCCCAATTTTTAGGGTGGCCGAGTGACACACAAAAGGAGTGGTAGGAGGAGTTTAACCTCTATTTCCTTCCCCATATCAGGCAACTGGGGCCAGTATTGCAACAGATTACGCCCTTGCCTGATAGCAAAGTGTTGGAGTCATGATCAATATCCACTGACCCCCCAATTATTATTTACAATATCAAGCACCTTACAGCTCTCCTTGGGTTAATGGGAGTGGCAGGACCTCAGTACTTTTAAAAAGAAAAAAAATCAGGTTCTAATTTAAACAGTGTTTGAGGTTTAATTAGAAAGTCACAACAACAAAGCAGATTTACAGCGAAGGCTGTAAATTCCAGATGACACCTCCACCATTGTGCAAGAAGAATAAAAAAAGGAAGAGACTGGTACAATTTGAGATTTACCAGCTCAGACTGGATTTCAGCCTCCACTCCCATTTCCTTGTGTTGGTGACTGGCAGTCAGACTCGCAGGCAAATTGCAACCAAATTTCCTTTACCATATAAAGCAAACCGTATTTAGGGGAAATGCCTATGCTACTAGAGTCATAGTTTAACCCAATACATGAGAGGTAAAGTAGTTAATTAAGGAGCCAGCCACAAAAAGTGCAGATAAGTTGAATAATACAGGAAATACTTGCAGTGTTAAGTGAAGGCCTGCACAGAAAGTGTACATCACGGATTGATTCCTTAGTTCTGGCTGAAACGGTTAAAGCGCGTGCTGTGTGTTCAGAAAGTAGGTCTGCACAGTGAAGGGGCCTTTGGATGGTCATATGAAAAAAATAATAATAATCCATCAATGAAAAAAGTATCTTGCTTTAAAAGCCAAGTCTGCCAGTTTGTTTATTCCCCCACCAGACAAGGAAATGACTCTGTATTAATATAGTGCCTGCAAGGATACACTTTTTCCACACTAGGGAAAGTGATGTAGGTTTGCATTCTGAGCTTCAGATCCAGATGCCAGTTCTCTCCTTCCTCAGACGCAGCTCAGCTGGTTTCCAATCCCTTTTTTAAAAAAATGTGCTGAAAGCCTTTGGCCTACCTAACCCCCCTGTAGTCACAGGTTCAAATCCCAACAGAGTCAGCTCAACTGTGCATCCTTCTGCGGTAGGGAAAGCTCTCTCACGTTGTTCACTTTAGGGTTGCAACTCTCGAATTGGAGCTCCTGTTTGCTGGGCACGGACAGAAAAGATCCCATCTCTCATTTTTAAAGAGATGGGGTTTCCCCAGTACTGCTCCCCCTCCTGTCAGATACAGCCATGCTGCCCTCCCCACTTTCAAAAGCTTATGCAGCTTCTATAGTTTAAGGTACTTTGGGAAGAAATAAACTATTATAGAATGTAGGTATTTTAGACAACAGCTATTTCCATAGCAGAGTGGGAATGAAGTTTTACCCCAGGACCTTTGCCCAGGCTCAATATATTGCCGGAAGGAATGGGTATTCAAAGGGGGCTCATTTGTGCTGCCGGGGTTGCATGAAGGGCCCTCCCTCTAGCTATAAAGTGAATTCTAGCTACATTGTCTGTCCATATCCATGTTGTACACAGTTCTGCACTGTGATGAAGGGACAGTAATTAGCAGCAGCGTACTGTATATACACAGCATTTCGTACCTCCTCTATTTGTAAAACAAAGCAGTTTGTGCGTGTACTGGAAACGCCCTGTAAAAAAAGCCGGTCGGCTAAACAGCACACTCATCCTTTCCAGGGTAGGCTGCAGGAGCCATCTCAGTTCAAAATAGTCCTGTGGTTTTCTGTGTTCAGCTAAGCATCTTTAGCCCGACACCACCACCCTGGAGAGGGAAGAATGTACGTGTTGGAGGCTCTCTGGCTTTTCTCCCACTCAGATGCCTGTTAAAAGCTTTTTGGCCTGCATTTACAATTTCTATGGATAAGAGGATTTCCCACCTACACCACAGAGCCCCGCTGAGTGAACCTGGAAAGGATCGATTTGAAATGACAAGATCTAGGAGTGGAGGAGAAGTTCTCGCCCCCGCCCCCCCAAGAACCACTTTTTCCCCCTTCTAATTGCAATAGGCTGCTTGCCCTTTGGCACAATGCCGCCCGATGGGGAAACAAGAAGTTTTGCCTGGGTCAGTCTGTATTGCTCTATTTGTATTATTTTATTACTAGTTATGTTGGAACAGAAAGACACTAGGATCCTTGTGGTTTAGGACTTAAGTACCTGCTTCTTACGCCCAACCCGATGTCATAATCCTCTGGTTACAATGGCCTACTTATTTGTATTGGTCTAGAAGAGGCTTTATAGGTGCAAAGATGTGCTATGTACTACAAAAGGGCTTCCAGTACAGCCTGTAGGTTTACAAGAGCCACAAATGGCAACTGTCCGCCTAATGCCCATTGAACATCAGTGGGAATCAGGTGCCCAAATCCTGCTTGTGCCTTTGAAAATTTCCTCTAATAGAATAAATAATCTCCTCTTCTGTAACACTGCTCAGTCATAAACCTCAAGTGCTTTCCAAAGGCAGACAGGTATTCTCTCCACTTTATAGAGGGAAACTGAGGCACAGAGCCGTGACACGACTTGCCCAAAGTCACACACCAGGTCAGTGGCAGAGGCACAAAGGGAAGCCAGGTGTCTGGAATCCCAGTCAAAAACACTCCATGCTCCCGCTGATCCTCCACGTCTTGGGAAGTAATATGGCCCAACAGATGGTCACAGCAGAAAGTCAAACATCCCGGGAAGGATTCATCCAGCTCAACACATTAAACCAAATATGAATTGATGTGCGTCTCTGGCGACTAGAAATGCGAGAAGTGTGACTTTTTATTTCAATTCCAGTAGCACTTAGAGCTGGAGCCACGAGGCCCATTGTGCTAGTTGACGCACGCACACACACTTTCCAAATTTTGTGAAGTTCTTACGAGACCCATGTAGACACAGATCTGGAGGGAAAAACCCAGCAATCATCCAGGGCAAGAGAAACAGAAATAGCCACCTCACACCTCAAACTCCATGGACAACTATAGGTTTGCCAGTTGACTGTGAGACTAAAAAGAGGTAACGCAATGAATCCACAGCACCGAGGTTTCTGGTTGCAAAGGAGCCACATAACGATTCGCTTGGCCGGAGACCAAGGACAGTGATCTCATGATTTAATAGCAGCCTAAAGTTCTATAACTCTGAATGCTCCCAGTGTTTTTCATTTAAATTTCTCTTTCTCTCTTTTTTTTTTTTTAATATATAAACCAAACCAAAAAGCCCAGTTCAGATCCCCAAAAGCCCATCTGTTGCCAATGGCCTGTCTAGCTGAGAAAAGCAGATTATGAAGTACGCTAAGCTGAGGTCTCTGCTCAGACGGAGACTTTGCTCCTCAGAGGAAATAACAAGCCTTGCAGACTTGGATGTTAAGACTGCCCGATTTAACTCAAAATGCTGGCAGCACCCAGTACGAGGGATTCCTTTAATCTACAGTCAGCCCTAGCATGTCCTAGTTGTCTTTGAGTAAGATAGGATCTGGTGGTCTGAACTCAGCATAGGGGACAAGTCACATGCCAACTCTAGCACCAGCTCGGACCCCCTCTGAAACCCTGGGCAAGTCTCAGCCTTCCTGTTTTGGCACCAAATAAGAAACAAGGTGCCAGTTCCTCAGCTGGTACGAATCAGCAGAGCTCTGTGGAAGTCAGTGCAGCTCTGATGATTTACATCTGCCAACTCAGTGAAGCATCTCTCTGAAACGGGAATAGAGCTGCTAACTCACCTCACTGGGGTCTTGTTAGGACGGATATTCAGAAAGTGTTGAAGGTATAGACCTCTTATTTCCATATTAGATGCCATTGTGCAGTAGAGATTTCTGTAGATATCGTCAGTGGATACTATTGTAATGAACTATTCTGGGTATGAGGCGACAGAGTCCTGTGGCACTTTATAGACTAACAGACGTGTTGGAGCATGAGCTTTTGTGGGCGAATACCCACCTCGTATTCTGGGTATGTGCACACCACTGCCCTGTACAGGATGGAATGAGCACGGCTCCGCTCTGTCTCTTAGGGCCTGTACTGCTAACAGAAGTCCTGTCACAGCCCAAGAGGGAGGGGACTGTGCTTTTGAAGCAGGAGGATGCAAATTCCATCCCCATCCCTGTATGAAGTTCCAGGTGGCCATGCTGAACAGAAGGGTTCTTCAAGGACGTCTGTAAGCGGCCAGGAAAAGAAAGGGAGACCATCCCAGAAAAGGATGCAATCAAATCAATCTTCAGGGGAGGTAAACGCAAAAAGAAACCAGTGTATGCTAGTGCTTGACAACATCCTTCAGAAGATATATACTACCAATATATTGCAGAAGAGTCTTCTTGGTCCGATTTAAAAAGTAGCCATACTTCAACAACAACAACAAAACTTCAAAAAACAGACTTCAAAGAGAAACTGCAGAGCTACAATTCATTTGCAAATTTAAACACCATTAATTTGGGCTTGAATAGGGACGGAGTGGCTGGCTCACTACAAAAGCAATTTTCCTTCTCTTGGTATTGACACCTCCTCTTCAATCATTGGGTGTGGACCACATCCACCTTAACTGAATTGGCCCTGTGAACACTGGTTCTCCACTTGTAAGCTAACTCCCTGCTCTTCATGTGTCAGTATATTTATGCCTGTATCTGTAATTTTTACTCCATGCATCTGAAGAAGTGGGGGTTTTTACCCACGAAAGCTTATGCCCAAATAAATCTGTTAGTCTTTAAAGGTGCCACCGGACTCATTGTTTTTCTTGGTCCAAGGAAGTTGAAACCCAAAAAACTTTGCCAGCTATTTAAAAAACAAACAAACCACATTTGTTTAAAATCTGATGGATTTAGAAAACTCTGTTGTGGTTCAGTTTGAAATCTTGGAGCCGTTCCCACTATTGGTGAACAGCGCTTTAAAACTTTTAATACCGGAGCAGTGTAGAACTGCGTTAGGACACTTATCTTCAGTATCAGATCTTTAAACAAACTACCTACCTAAAAAGTCTTTTTTTAAAGTTGGCATCAGAGCAGAAGAAAGATAATCACGATTTCAAGGTGAAGGTCACATGTATGTTTAAGCATGCATTATCAGCATCACTCCAGAACCAAAACAGAAATTCATCTAAGATCTGAAAGCGAGCCTTTTCAGACATTTAAGATTGGCAGAACTGTTCGAGAACTAGACAGACACATATCCATCCAACCCAAAGGAGACACCTAAGGATCTCAACTTCAGGTTTGCCAGTTAGTAGACACCCTGGAACAACAGATACCAATCTCCCAGCAGGGCCAATTTAACCCTTCACTTCCCTAAATCAGTTCCTGGGCAGCTAAATGAAAGTTATATTTGAAGCTAACTAAAGTTATGTGAGTAATTTAAAGGCAAAAATACATACAAGAATGTTATGTCAAGTTCTGGGAGTGGGGGGGGAAGAAGAGGGATTAAAAAACACCCCAACTAAACACCATGAAAAGCCAGGAAGTTCACATTAGAGGCTAAAATTATAAGGAACCCATAACATTTCAAACCATGGACACACAAATCCAGGATTTGTCTGGATTAAGAAAAAAAAAAATGAAAGCGGTTGAGGTAGCGAATGTGTTAGCTAACCCCAACCTAACCTCATCCTCTTTTCCTAAACTAGACAAACCAGCAGAATGTACCCAAAACTATCTTAGACTCCATCTCCACCACTAGCTTCACATCTTCCCTTTGCAGTGCAGCATCTCCGAGTGCATCAGCAGAAAAGTGGTTTTATCGTTGTTCACAGCAGGAGCAGATGTCGGTGCCTTCCAGGCTTGCTTCCACTGGAGGAGAAATCAGTGATGCAGTGTCTAGGTATATTGCTATTGGAACTCCTTTATTTACCATGTATACACCAGTCCTGGAACAGAGGTGGTCACAAACAGCACATAGACACACAATCCCTTATTTCAGGGATCTAAGCCCAAATACCAATGACCAGAGAGCAACTCTGCTACAGGAATTGGCTCTAGTTAGAGAGATTAAAGGCAGAAAGCAAGCTCCCTGACTGCTTGCCACCACTCCCCTGTAAAAAGTGCACCAGAAAACAACAATGCAGCTGTGACCATAGGCACCCCCATATTCACACCTTACACACTACTGCAAAGATACCTGTACAGAATATGCCTTGAGGCATCATTTGAAAACTAACATCACACTGTGAAATCTGTGACAACACTGTGTGTGGAATTATGAATACTCACGGATAACTATGCCTTAAAAGGGCTTGTCTTCGCTGCCTTGCTACATTGGCAGAGCGCTCTCCCGTCAACATAATTACACCACCTCAACAAGAGGCGGAAGCTATAGCACAGTGTAGACAACGCTTTAAGTCGATGTAATTTACATCACTTAGGGCGGTGGCTTTTTTCCTTGAGCAACCTAAGTCACATCAACTTAAGCAGTAGTGTAGACAAGCC
Organism: Emys orbicularis; assembly: GCF_028017835.1. Classification (NCBI taxonomy): domain Eukaryota; kingdom Metazoa; phylum Chordata; order Testudines; family Emydidae; genus Emys; species Emys orbicularis. The sequence goes on from NC_088684.1 coordinate 141,136,265, forward strand.
CCAAGGTCTGTGACTAAAACAGGTATTCTCCAGACAAAGGAAAGAGACCAACACTTCAAACCAGATGTGGCCAAATTCAAAGCATTTGTATCAGATGTTGCAGGAATAAACCATTTGCACGGTCGAAATCTCCAGTGGGAGGTGACGGGGAAGAGCGCATGGTATCCACATGCAGCAGGGAAAAGGAATTTTATCTGGGGATACATTTCAGAAGCGCACATTTCAAAGGTTTACTAGACTATAAAGAGGTGGGGAGCAAGCCCCTAAGTGATCCTTCACCTGAGGACTCAAGGAAAACCAGCACCTTGGACTCTGGGAGGATCCTGGCTAAGAGCGAGTCAACTGTTGCTGGAAAGGGAAGATTATTCAGGGTAGTTTCCTTACCAAAAAGACGGTAGAGCTTGGTAAATTAGATCTTCGCTATTACTGTTATTTTGACTTTTGTTTATTTGTAGGTCTCTATCTTTATTCCTTCTGCTGGTGTCACTTAGCCTATGTCCTTTGGTTAAGGAATAAACTTGCTTTATTTATTTTTTACTATAAACCAATTCAGTGCTGTGTTTGAAGGGAAGGGTATGTTCACCCCAATTAAGTATGTTACAACTTATTAACTGACTCTTTAAAAACAGGACAGCAATCTTAAGATCTTCTGTGAATGTAAAAACGGCAGGGCCTGTCCATTGTAGAGAAACATCTGAGAAGCTCGGGGGCTGAAGTTCATTGAAGGTCACCTACTAGGCAAGATTTGGGCCCGGAGGAGTTTGCTGGTGAGGAAGACAGACTGCTATGGCAGGGAGCGGACACAGTCTAATCTCCAGAAAAGCTTACTCTTGCTGAGGCAGAGAGGTAACACAGAGGCTCCCAGCTCTCGGCACCCCCAGCAGATTGTTACAGCCGTATTTTCTTCCATGACTAAAAACTTGCTCAAAAAACACTAAGAAGAACTTGTGAGACTGTGTAATTGCACCATTTGCCCTAACAATAACTAAAAGCCTCTGATACAGTGGAGGGAAATGGAGTGTAGCCAGGACTCTGGATTTAAAATAATCAATCCTACCTTCTAACTTCACTGTTTATACTACAGTCTCTACAACTGCTACCACTGCAAATCTACAGTGGTGGGGCATCACGGATCCTAGTTTTCTGGGTGAAGAAGCCACAGGAAGGCTCTCCCAGTAGAAATACATAAATCCAGGGTTTTGCTTTGTGAAGCCACAAGCTTGTTGGTGGCACGCTAATTATTAATAATGGTGGGCATCATGGTAGCATTTAGAGGCCCCAAACAAAGGCCCCATTGGACTGTACATAGATATGCTATGAGCTAATCCCTACCACAGAAATCTTACAATCAAGAAGACAAAAGGGAGTATTACTAAACCCAGTTCACAGGTGGGGCAGAGAGAGCTAGGTCTATACTACACTCTACCCATGCTGCAGTCACACCTCAGATATACCCATGCTAGCACGGATATGCAACAACGTAAATGCAGCAACATGGTCTTTAGCACGGGCTAGCAACTTGAGAATGGACCTGAGGTCCACAGCATGCTTGTGCAGCCACCTCTGCACGGCACCTGCGCTGCTATTTGTAGCCATACTAGTGCAAGTTAAACTAACGCTTCAGTGTAAACATACTGTAAGTGACTTGTCCAAGGTCACCCAGGGAATCTGTGGCAGAGATGAGAACTGAGCCCTCATCTCCTGAGCCCCAGTCCAGTGCTTTAACTACAAGACCACTCCTCCGTGTATCAATAGCTATTAAAACCAGACAGCTTGTCATATAATGGGCCCTGAAATTACCAGCGTAGATGCAGCCAGGGTGTGATTTACAAAGCTAGAGTTTCTTTGCCCAGTTTCAGCTCACACACACGCCAGGTCAGCCTGAATAAATAATTTATTCAAACCCTTCTGAATATGCACGTCTGGTTTGGCCCCACACAGCCGACCTGTGCAAAGGGGGTGAAGGAGAGCAGGACAATGGGATCTGTACCTCCTATTGGCTGAAACCAGAGGAGCCCTGACCGCAGGCCAGAGCCAGCGTGCTAGATGACTTCATATCAAATGAGTTAGCTGGCAGAGAGAGTCTTGCCTCATTGTAAACTTTGCACTGAGCACAGAGTCTAACTGTGCAATGGCCTGAGCGAGAAACCAGACACAAAAGGGGTTCTGGCACCCCACGCAGCCAAGAGAAAACATGGGCCATTCAGGCAGATCTAAAACACTTCTGATTCTGCAACACAGCCTCAAGCCCTGTCCCTGCTGGTCATTAAGAATGCCTCTCATAAGAAGCTCAAGGAAGCAGCAGCTCAAACAGCTTTGACTGAAGTACTGATTACTTTCTAGTCTTTAAACACCACTAGGCACACTTTTATTAAAGTGTCCAACATATTTAACGTACTAAAGGATTTCATCTCCCTAGGTAAAACAAAAAGCTCCAGTTTGTTTGAAGTCGGAGGGCCGGATCCTCAGCTGGCAGCCAAGTTCTGCTAACTTACGTGGGACCGGCACTGAGTGAGACATTTGACTGCGCGTCTTCATAATCCTGGGGGGCAACGTCTCAAATAAAAAACCACCCACCGGAGAAACAGCACTCCCTCAGCTCCTGGTCAGCTCCCCTGAGAAAGCCAAAAGCAGAGCTGTAAATCCTTAGGGGGCAGAGAGAAAAAAAGAGGAGGCTCATGTTTTTGGGAGGCAGTGTCATTAATATTCAAGTCTTGAGACATCAATGGGCAAAATTCACCTCTGTGCAGGCTGCCAGCACGGCACCCCTGGTATAGGGCATAAGTGGTGCGTAACTGGTGCTGAGCCCTCCGCATAGGGGCGATTTACACCTGTGAGAACGCACTCAGATCTTCAAACCCTTCTAGAAATACACTTGCATCATGGAGGGACCCTTTCTGCGAGGTTTTAAAGTGGCAATTAAATCATCCAAAGGAACGAATCAGGATTGCAGGACTCGACCGGAGCAGCCGCCCTATGTGCGGCAAGCATGCTTAGGTTTTTCACCCAGTTACATTTGCTAGGCATGTGTTCCATTTTCACGGCCTTGTGCACAGACTTCATTCTTTCCTGCCAGAGACAGGCTTGCACAACTGAAAGCTGACAGAGGAACGTTTTATTACTATGCAGCAAGATACACTGCCTCCTCCTAGATTACTTTGTAAAGCAGCTTCAATCCCTCTGTGTTGTGACAACTTCAGTCCCTGAACCTCCAGCACAAGACTAAAACAATTAAAAGGTCATGAGTAACTCACAGGGCCAAAAAAACCACCCACAACCAAACAAATGGTATCAGTCAGCTAAATCCTAACAATCCAGATTTCTGGGTTCTAATCCCAGCCCTGCACAAGTCATTTTACCCTCATGTGCCTCTGTTTACCCATCCATAAAGTCCATGTTCCTCATGGAAGTCTTATGAAGCTTATTCTGTTAGTGTTTGAAAAATGATTTGAGTACCTCCAATGAAAGGGTCTATTTCAGTGCACTTTGATCTGAAAGTCTATAAGCCAGATCCTCAGCTGGTATTTTTTTTTAAAACAAATACTCCATTGAAGTCACTCAAGCAACCACAACTGATCATGTTTTTGCCACAATTGTAAGTCAAACTTATAACTTGCAAATTCTACACTAAAATAGGATGTGTTGATGTTAAATGTGAAGAACTTAAGAAGGGCCATACTGGTTCAGACCAAAGGCCCTTCTAGCCCAGTATCCCATCTTCTGATAGTGGCCCATGCCAGATGCTTCAGAAGGAATGAACAGAACAGTGTCATTTCAAATGACCCATGCCCCTGTCATCCAGTCCCAGCTTCTGGCAGTTGGAAGTTAAGGGACACAAGGACATAGGACTGTGTCCCTGACCATCTTAGCTAACAGCCAGGGATGGACCTGTCCTCCATGAACTTACTTAGTTCTTTTTCGAATCCACCTCTGGCCTTCACAACTTTCCATAGCAATGAGTTCCACAGGTTGACTGGGCTTTGTGTGAAGAAATATTTCCTTTTGTTTGTTTTCAACCTGCTGCCTATTAATTTCGTCAGGTGACTCCTGGTTTTTGTGTCATGTAAAGGGGTAATGGAAAGTTATAGACAAAAAGAAGAAAACTAAAGGCTCTAGTACTGCAACATGCGACTGAATAAACCAAACCTACAGGAACCTTGACAAAGCAGTAAAGAAACCATGCAAAAAAGATAAGCAAAATTGGATAGAAAGTAAGGCTAGTGAAGCTGAAGAAGCAGGGGAAAGAAATGATACAAGAACAGTCTACATGATCCTGAAACAGGATATGGATCAAAATTCAGAAGTGTCCCAGTGGAAGGGAAACAAGGAGAAATTTTGAAAACACAGGAGGAACAAGAAAATAGATGGGTGGAACACTTCAAAGAAGTGCTAAACCAACCAGAAACAAACACAAGACTGGAATTTAACAATGATACATCTATATCTAGGTCTAGTGGTTTATCGGAGGTAAATAAATAAAAATATCGAAGTGTAAAAATCATTGCAGAAGCTGAAAAACAACAAGGCACCGGGTTTGGACAGCATTCATCCTGAGATGCTTAAATATGGAGGCGAAGACGTGGAATCAGTCAGCTGTTCACTGTGCAACAAAATATGGACAGAGGAGAAAGTGCCGGGGGGGGTGGGGAGGGGGGAGAGAAATTGACCCTTGGTATCATAATCAAGTTACCAAAGAAAGGTGATCTAAACAATTGTTCAAATTGGAGGGGAGTAACACTTCTATCTGTCACAGAAAAAGTCTTAGCAGCAGTCCTCCTGAACAGAATGAAAGGAAAGATGGATACCATCCTAGGTGAACAAAAAACTGGATGTATACAAGGGAGATCATGCACAGATGCTATTTTCACCCTGAGACGGATTATTCAGAACACAATTGAATTCCAAGGCAGATTTGCAATCAATTTTGTGGACTTTCAGAAGGCATTTGATAGAGTAAACAGAGAAACAATGTGGTAAATTGTGGAACAAAATGTTAATAACTTTTATTGGAATTCCATAATGAAGGCATTCTACGCCAACTGAATGTCAAAATGCTGCATTAAAATGGATTGAGTAAGCCATTCAGCATCACAACAGGTGTAAGGCAAAAGGTGCGTCATGTGCCTTTTTTTGTTTATGCTAGTCATTGACTATGGATTAAAACAATACAACAGTGATACATATGGCCTAAAATGGAACAATTCAAGGCTATTTGGTCTAGACTTTGCTGATAACATCGCTCTTATCAATGAAGATGCCAATGGACTACAAAAATGCACAAACCAAGTAAAAGTAGTAAGGGAGAAGACAGGCTTGAGATACAATGCAAAGAAGTGTAAAGTCATGTTAATGGGGACTACAGGGACAGAAATCAAAATTGAAGAGAAACTGGAGAAGGTGGACAATTTTACGTATCTTCAAAGTACCATCAGCCAAGATGGTACTAGTTCTGAGGAAAGAAGAAGAAGAAGAAGAATCGGGAAGGCAAACACTGCATTTGGAAGACTCAAAAACATCTGTCAACTCAAAAACATCTCCTGCAAGACAAAACTGTTGCAATTGTTGTCACCATTGCAACATATAGCAGTGAGACATGGCCACTTACCAAGAAAGATATGCAAAAGCTGGATGCATTTAATCAAATGTCTGAGAAGAATATTGAGAACATAGAGAGATAGGAAGACGAATGAAGAAGTCAGAAAAATGACTGGACAAGGCAGCCTCTCACAAATAATCTGTAAAAGACGACATCAGTGGCTGGGACACGTGCCAAGAATGGAAAAAGAACGCTTACCAAATACCGCCCTTGAATGGAAGCCAGAAATCCTCAACATGAAATGGGAAGATTTGGAGAGAAGGGCAGTTGACAGGCAAGGATGGCAAATGTGGGTAGCCCAATGTGCAGCAAAGCACAGGATGGACTAAGTCTAAGTAAGAAGGGGTAATTAACATGTCCCTATTCACTTGCTCTACACCATTCATGATTTTATAGACCTCTATCATATCTCCAACTTAGAAAAGAGACAACTAAGGGAACAGCCCCAGTCTTTTTATTCTCCGTCATATGGAAGGTGTTCCATACCCCTAATCATTTTCGTTGCCCTTCTTTGCACCTTTTCCAATTCTAAGACATCTTTTTTTGAGAGGAGGTTACCAGTATTTAAGATGAGGGAGTACCAGGAATTTTATAGAGGAATTATGATATTTTCTATCCCTTTCGTAGCCATTCCTAACATTCTGTTTAAAAAATTGCCCTTTTTTTTTTTTTTAAATTATTAAACTGCCGATACATAGGGAGTGGATGTTTTCAGAGAACTATCCACCAAGATCTCTTTCTTGAGTGGTAACAGCTAATTTAGACCCATCGTTATGTATGTATAGTTGGGATTATGTTTTCCAATGTGCATTACTTTGCATTTATCAACACTGAATATCTGTCATTTTGTTGCCCAGTTACCCAGTGTAGGGGGATACTTTTATAACTCTTTGCGGACAGCTTTGGACTTTACTATCTTGAGTAATCTTCTATCATCTTCAAACTTTGTCACCTCACTGTTTACCCACTTTCCCAGATCATTTAGGAATATGTTGAACAGCACTGTCCCAGTACAGATCCTTGGGGGACCCCCACTATTTACCTCTAGAGTCCTGCAAATCCGCAGATGTCTGAATATCTGCATCCGCGGATGCATTGTTTACCATCTTTATGGATCGTGACTCAGATGCGGATCCACATTTTTGGATCTGTGCAGAGCTCTATTTACCTCCCCACGTGAAAGCTGGCCATTTATGCCGACCCTGCATTTCCTATCTTTTAACCAGATACTGATTCATGAGAGGATCTTCCCTTGCGTCCCCATCACTGCTTAGTTTGCTCAACAGCCTTTGGTGAGGGACCTTGTCAAAGGCTTTCTGAAAGTCCAAGTACACTATATTGACCAGGTCACCTTTGTCCACATGCTTGTTGGCTTCCTCAAAGAATTCCAATAGGTTGGCGAGGCATGATTTCCCTTTACAAAAGCTGTATTGACTCTTCCCCAACTTATCTGCGTATCTGATAATTTTATTCTTTACAATAGCTTAAGCCTAACTCCAGTACCAGGCAAATTGGCTGACTAGCGTATAATTGTAAGTAGATTGTGTTTAGTAGAATTGCATGTGTGTCTAAGCTGCAGAATAGCTTGTTTCTTAATCTGTCACCTCAATGAGTAAGAAAAAAAAAAACTCAGTTAAGGACTGCATAACATTCCTATGGAGAGAAGATATGTAAATTGACCCCTGAAGCCAACAATGACCTTTTCAGTTCCTGACTACATTGCAAGGCACTGGGAGAGGATTCTACTGTCACAGTCCGTAGCTATCAGGGAATTGAAACCAACGGTTAGATAGTCAAGAGCAGATTTTGCTCATCACATTCAACTCTACTGTATTACTATTGCACAAAGAGGTCCAGGGTGATGGTTACACACCCCAGTGTATTAGGACTGCACAAAGAGGTCTAGGTTTGGGGCATGACTCTTCAGGTGTTAGTTGTACTGCACTGAAAGGTGTCTGTGCAGTATGCTTCTTAGCAAGGTTTGTGGAGTATGAATAGTTTGCTTTAAGATGGTTTGCTGGAACTTAACTCCGGTCAACATACAAAGAGATAGACATTGTCCCTTATCAGGTACCAATAACCCCCCTACATCCCTACTCCAAGTCCTTCTGGAATAACAGCCCCACCCCTAAACACTGTCTAGAAAGGACTTGGACATTTATAATGCTTGTTCTCAATGTCACCTAATCATGACAGAATGTGTTAGGAGAACAATGGACAGGCAGTATGGACTAGGGGTTCAAGGAGGGGAGTGGGAGCCAGAACTCCTGCAGCCTATTCCTGGTTTACCAATCTTTGGCAAGTCAGCTACCGTCTCTGTGCCTCAGTTTCCTCTTGGAGTGAGGAAAGCATTAGACAGTGTCTGTAGAATGCAATGGAACATTTAAAAAAAAAACAAAACCACACACACACACCCACACACACACCCACACCCAAGTTATTAGATGGTTCGGTTAAGTCACCATACCCTAAATACATCTTATATAGATGCTTCAGTACAATCCATCACTGAATCTTTACACAGCCTAGCTACACCAAACCTTAAAGCCCATAGAGTTTGATTACTTAAAATCTTAGAGTAACTTTTAACTGAACCAAAAAAAACCCAAAGCCCGTAGGTTCCAATAATAAGCAGTATGCGCTCTGCAAGTATGAAACCAACGCAAAGATCCCCAGGACATGCAGAGACAAGATTATAGCGCTTTGTGTTTAGGGAAGCATATTTCTGAAACAGACTCCAATAAAGAGGGAGTGTTAAGGTGCTCTTTGCTATTGAAGTTAAATGCTTACGTCTCTGTGAGAACAGGGAAAGATGGTGTTGCTGTTAAAGCACTGGACCATGACTTGGTAGGTCTGGGGTCATTTCCCAGCACTATCAGACTACCTGTGTGACTTAGGCAAGTCACTTCATCTCTAAGTCTCAGTTCCTCTTCTGTAAAACAGGATGAATAATCCTTCCTTTCTCTGTTGTCTATTTAGACTGCAAACTCTTGGGGGTGGGAACTGTCTTACCATGTGTTTATACAGTGCCTAGCACAATGGAGCGATAACATTGGCTGGGGCTTTTAGATGCCACGATAAAATAAATCATAAATAACTGGGTATTGGCTTGGATGGAAAAAATATTGAAACCAAAGGGGAAAGGATTAGAAGCCACAAGGAGGGATCCAACCGTAAGCCAAAATTTCTTCCCTGCCAGCAGCTACTGTGCTACACCCAGGTATCCCCACCACCTGAAGCTGATCCAGTGTCCAAGTGACCCCATCACTCTTCTGGCAGCTGCTCTTCCCAACCAAGACAACCAAAATCCCTCATCTGAATACTACTCGGTATACATTGTTCACAGTCAGAAGAAAACCTTAAAATGCACCCAATAAATGATTGGCAACTGATTAGACCTTGCCAACTCTGATCATGCCCAAGGACTGCTCCTTGCTTGTTCAGTGCTGTACCCAAGACTGAGCCGCCTCTCCCTTCTGCCTGGCTTGGGCATACAAACATTCGGTGCTCCTATGGAACAAGATTTCACAGCCCATCTGTAGCCAGAGAGGGATTCTGAAAGCCTAGTAGGCAAAGCCCTTGGAATACCACCTTCCAGAGATCTCAGAGTGCTTACCAGGCATCAGTTATGCTTCACAAGCCACCCTTGAGGAAGGCAAGTATTGGTTATGCCCATTTTACAGTGTGTCAGATGTCTCTACATCAGGCACTTGTACCCCCATCAGACAACATTGGCTGGAATGTCTTGATCCTACAATGTGTTTTCAACATCTTACAGCTGGGCCATGCCTTTTGCAAGCATCCTTTGCGACTCCTAGGTGGTCTTCGGCTCACACCTGGTGCAGTCTATGCTGACTGCTCCCCCGGGTGGCCACAAGCATTCTGTCTACACCAATCCAGCTGATGGTCCCATAATGCAGTGCCCCAGAGAACCTGCTCCAAGAAGCAGGTCCTATGGAAAAAAAAAAAAGTGTGGCAGCCACTCCCAATTTCTTGTGTCTTTTTTTTTTTTTTAAGCTGCTTCATGAATAGAACAAGGTGAAGCAGCAGAGTTGGAGAAGCTGTGGGAAACCATCTTCACCCAGAATGGGCTGGGTCCCACAGGGAATCAGTTCTGGGTGCCACATTTCAGGAAAGATGTGGACAAATTGGAGAGAATCCAGAGAAGAGCAACAAAAAATGATTAACAGCCTAGAAAACATGACCTATGAGGGAAGATGGAAAAAAAATTGGGTTTGTTTAGTCTGGAGAAGAGAAGACTGAGGGTGGACATGGTAACACCGGTCAGGGATGGTCTAGATAATACTGCCATGAGTACAGGAGACTGGACAAGATGACCGCTCGATGCTATGAAACACATTACCCAATAGCATTTGCAGACACATCTACGGTATTTACATGACCCCTGTTACCATGGAATCGGAGAACCTCACAACCTTCAATATATGTATCCTCACAACACCCGCATAAATTAGGCAAATATGATAGTTTTACAGATGAGGAGCTGAGGCACGGAGAGACCAAGTGACTGGTCAGGGAGTCTGTGACAGAGCAGGGAATGAACCCCAGGCTAATCCCCTAACCACTAAGCCATCCTGCCTCTCTTTCGCCCACCCTTTGCCTGTTTGGATCAGTGGTTCTCAAAACTTATTTGATCGCACCCCCGTTCTGTGTGTCTGTAGCAGCTTATGCCTCACCAGCACACAAGTACAGAGACCGATTAATTTTCTTTTAATTTTTTTAAACTCTCACCAAATATTAAAACAGTAAGGCAGTAATTCAAACAGAGCTAACAACCCATTGTAATAAGAGCAAAAGCAAAACTGTGATTGTGGTCAATGCTCACTATTAAACATGCACACAGTGGCGTAGCAAACAGATTCACGTACAGATGTCAACAACTTTGTAGACCAGAAATCCATCAAAATGTACAGCGCCATTTGAGGAGCTAATATGTCTGGAGGAATCAGCTTTGCTAGTTATTCATTACTGCATACAAGTTCCCCCTCCCTACCCCTCAGCTTCTCATGCCCCTCCAGAATACATTCCACACCCTCCCAGTGTGAGAACCTCGGGTTTAGATCATAGCTCTTGGGGACATGGCTGGTTTTTTACAATGTACTTCCCTACTAAAGGTGCAGATAGGTACTCTTGAAAATCCCACTAGGTGCCTAACTCTTATTGTCTTCTGTGGAATTTAGGCACTTATGTGCTGTTGAAGTCTCACGAAGCATCTTTAGGCACCTAAATACATTTAAAATGATGGCCCCTGGTGACTTACACAAGATCACACAGAGTCTACATGGAGGGGGAAACTGGACCTGGATGTCCCAAACTAGTACTTAATCATTAAGTCATCCTACCTACTTTCTGCCTGCCTCTACCCACTCCTATCCTCTCCTGTAAGGAGAGGTGTCTCCGTAAACCGTTCCCAAGAAAAAAGGCAAGCATGTGCCTCCGACTCATTTGTACCTACATATAGTACTGCTGGGTATTTCAGAAACACTCGTGATACATAGATAAATGCAGACAGATAAATGCAGACAGACTTTTACAGATCACTCATAACAGTTTCATGAGCAATTTGCAGGACTCTGAGGGTTGAATTTTGAACAGACTTCCTTACATCTCACATGGAACCAGCCAAAAGGTTCTTCATGCAATTGCTACCTACATCACAAGGTTACAATAGAGTTATTAAGACCGCAATCTTAAACAAAATCACAACTCATGAGTTAGCAGCAGCCACAAAGTATATTTAGTGACTAGGCAAGATTTCCTACAGATCTATTTTATTCTATTGTGGCAGTGATTACCTTTTGGAAATAGTATCTTAAGGTGCTTTGAAAGCAGAAAGCCCTCTTAAAAGCTGTCAGTAACACATCCTCAAGTTATGCCTGGGAAGGGAAGTATATCCCCATTTTACCAGTGGCAGTTGGAGGCAGAGTGGTGAAGGAACATATCCATGCTCCTGCAGAGAATTAGATCCAGAGTCTAAGGCAGGAATTTAGGTGGTAAAATACACGAACAAGTGCTAAAAGCATAGAGAAACAGGCTTATAGGTGTATTGCTGACATCAGGACAGACGTATGCAAACATTAAGGGTCTTGTTCATGGAGTTTCTTTTGGAACATGTTTTCCCGGGAAGAGGTAGATATAGCTAAATCTACTGATTTCTCGGTCTTAGCATTTTATGCTACCACTCATCACCATAGTTTCAGAGTGCCTTCCATGTAAAATAGTGAAGTCCCTGGTGGAGTTCATGAAGTCTCTGGCACTTGTCTCTTTATGGGGTCAAAATTCTGCTTGGGATAGGGTTTGGGGTTTTTTTTGATTGGTAGAGATAACGGAGTAGAAGGGGATGTCAGTGTTATGAGTGTCATTCTTATGATGGAAGTTAAAGTGATTCCTAAATGTGACAGAGGCCCATTGGTGCCACCCGGCAAAGGGATCACTGCTCCATATCAGCAACTCCTAACAGGCCTGACAAACTCCTTTATCTATAAAGAATGTCATGAGAGATCTTAAATGAAAGCCAGGATTACACTGATCCTCATAATTGCATGATGGATGTACGGATGAGATTTAAGAAATTGTGTCTACGTTCTAAACATGTTTTAAAACCAATGTCCCAAGCAGAGCTGACAAACAGATTTCTTCCAGACAGGAAATAATTTTCATTTGACAGAGAGATACACAACTTAAGCATTATAAAGCAACACAATAGTAGCCAAATCTGCACATGGAGTAAAGAAAGAGATGGGAAGACACTGAAGACTGTCTCAGGCGTCGTCCTGCCTCTAGGGTGCAAACAAACAAACAAAAAACCAAAAACACAACCACCAATGACCTTTGGGGAGATAAGTAGCAGGCAAAAAGGACACCATTTTATCCTGCACCTAGGGAGTAATCCAGCAGTGTGATTACACGCATGAAAATGGGAACTCAACCAGGGTTCAATTGAAAGCACTGTCGAGGACATGTGGATAAAGATAGATTTTCTTTAGACAAGGGCTTAGCCTGTTCAAGTTAAGTTTAGACAATAAAATGTGTACAATTCCTTTTGTTTTATATGTAACCTATTGTTCTTATCCTTCCTCACTCTCAATCTTTGTTAAACTTATGATTGTTTCACTATAACTATGCCAGTGTTATTGTGGTATAAAGGACCTGATCCTGAGTTGTACCAGTCGAACTGTGTATACACTGCTCCTTCAGGGGCAGCTTAGCTGGTAATTTCTGCCAGTGACAGGGGCTGGATACTACAGAGGGAACATTCAAGGAACTCGGGGGCTGTTATGTGCCTATAACTAGCCTGAACTGAGAGTGTGAGACCTGGGAGGCCCTGTTTGAGTGGCCAGATGCTGGTTTCAGAGAGCTGAACTACAGCAGACACAAACAAGGCTGCTTTACACAAAGGGCAAGTAGCTGAGAGGTTCCTCAGAGCCCTGGGTACTCCTGGGGAGTGTCATACTAACGATTTCAAAAGTTCCAGCATGACAGTCTTCTATTTGGCCCGCACCATTGGGTCACTCTTCTTGCTCCTGTAGCTTGGGTTTTGGCCAGTATAATTTAAAGAACTGGGGCCACTAGTCTCTTGGCTACAGAAATTACGCGGGACATCAACCTAGAAGATCACAATGGTCCCGCCTGGCCTTATATGAATCATGTCCCTCTGAACAGCAATCCTAATTACTTTGGAGTTAGTGCCCTATTCCAGGGCTACCTGCATCAAAACAGTTGGTATGACCAGCAAGTTCTCCATCCAAATTAGAAATTATAACCTCTTGCTTATATAGACCAGTATACTAAAAAAAGAAATCAAGATAGGAGACTATCTCACCAGCCACCTTTCCTCAGCATAAGACCAGATTCAAGCACTAAAGCCCATGTAGATGGGAGTACAAAGAATGAGGAGCTCTCAGCTCCTGCTTTTCACCTACGTGCTCATTCTCATCACCGGTATTAAATTTGTTTTCAAAATGATTTGATGGAAGTCAGCTACTGAAGAGCATATTATTCCAGAGGAGTTTTAACCCTCCTTACTGTAACAGTACTGGGTTTTGGCCCGAGGTCAGCAGGAGGCTCTGCTCCTGCAAGATATTCCAGTGACTTCCACATTATAGTCCACAGAACATAACAGGAGAACTAGAATGGTCTTGTGGAGAAGGCCCTGGACTAGGACTCGAGACACCCAGCTTTGATTCCTGATTTGACCATTGACTTCCTGTGCAACCTTAGCGAAGTCGCTTCATCTGCGTGTCTGTGGATAATACTCCCCCACCTCACAGGCGTGTAGGGAGAATGAGTTTAATGATATTCGTGCAGTGCTCAGATACTATAGTGATAGGACCACATATAGGGCCCCTAGGTCAACGGAGAGCTGGATAGGCCTGCTCCTGGTTTCCAGCTGTAAATTGAAGACAGCTACTAATCTGTTTAATACTTCATCTAGAGAGAAGTACTGTGCCTGCCACAGGAGAGGGTAGACTGTAAGGAGGAAGTCTGAGAACCCCAGAGATGTGCCAGTCACCCGTGGAACAGGTTTCCCCTTTGATCTTGCCAATGCTTCCCTGCCAGTATCATAAGCAAGAAACCTACTACCTCATTAGCTGTTCTAGTGCCTATTATTCTTCCCTTCACCACCCCCAAACAAGTGCCATAGCCAATCCCAGACTCAAAAGATAAATAGGTTTCTTACACATATCCGAAAGATCTGTCCCCACCCAGCAATGAGGTCATGTTACACTGGTCAAGTTATTTATTCTGTTACCTTCCATTATTAGCCAAGGCTCAGTTCAAATCAGTACTTGTGCTTATATAACCTCTTTCGTCAAAGATATCCAAGCTCATTACAAATATTAATTATGCCTCACAACACCCATATGGGCAGGCAAGCATGGTCAGACCTCATCTACCCATCTGCAAAACGAGGCCGAATGGTTAGCCAATGCCCCCAAAGCATTGCAGCGAATCAGCAGCTGGGAAGAGAACCTTGGATTGCCGATTCGCAGTCTGCCTGCTAAGCCATGTTTACCACCTCCAATTAGCAATTCTGTTCAAGAGCTGGAAAGGGGCTTGTCAGATGGAGGTTCCACTTTCAGGTTACATTAAGTGAAGAAAATCTGCGTCATGCTCGAAGCCCATGCAGGACCTGGTTTAAAGTCTTCCCACCGACTTCAGTGGGCTCTGGGTCAGGCCCTCACTTTGTACAATTGAGCCAGAGTTATAGGGGACAGGAAACCCCCACTTAACGTAGACCCACTTTCCAGCCCTGATGCTACTGTAGTACACCTGAGCAGTTTGGAACCTCTCACTAGCCAGTGATGAATACAATGGCATGCCTGGAATGTGGAAGCACTGCATACATGCAAAGCCAGATTTCAACTCCAGCCAGCCTTCCCGGTAAGACTGTCCCCACCCACTTCGGTTTTGTTTGAAGGATATCAACATTAGGAGGGCAGTCTGTCCTACTCAGGTTAAAAGGGGAACTTGGGACAGTCACAGCTCAGCAATGGGATATGCAGCCTTTCGTTTGTAGGTTGTCACGTCAAACCCAGCCCAGCTCTGCTGCGTCCTAGAGCGGTTCTGTTGGCAGGTCTATGGCATGCGAGTTTTGTGTTTTCAGTCCGGTCCAGGTGTCCACACCGGAGTCCTCTCTCTCCCCAAGGAGTCGAGTAACTGGCACCCTTGTAAGCTGCAGAGGCCAAGAATGGATGTGGTGCCATCTTGCCCATGGAAGGGGGTCTTCCCCAAAGAGGGAGGGGGGGGTGCGCAAGACAATCTCTACGCAAAAGCATTAATGGACACAAATCTGACATCAGGAATCATAATACTCAAAAACCAGTGGGAGAACACTTTAACGCAGGGGTAGGCAACCTTTCAGAAGTGGTGTGCCAAGTCTTCATTTATTCACTTTAATTTAAGGTTTCGCGTGCCGGTAATACATGTTAACGTTTTTTAGAAGGTCTCTCTATAAGTCTATATTATATAACTAAACTATTGTTGTATGTAAAGTAAACAAGGGTTTCAAAATGTTTAAGAAGCTTCCTTTAAAATTAAATTAAAATGCTGATCTTACGCCGCCAGCCTGCTCAGCCCGCTTCCAGCCTGGGGTTCTGTTCACCTAGGCCTGCAGTGGGCTGAGCGGGGCGACTCGAGGTCAGGGCAGAGGGCTGGGGGTGTGTGTGGAGGTGCAGGGCAGAAGGCTGGGGTGTTGGGGTGACTCGAGGTCAGAGCAGAGGGCTGGGTGTTGGGGGCGCAGGGCAGATGGCTGGGTGTTGGGGGCGACTCGAGGTCAGGGCAGAGGGCTGGGGGTGTGTGGAGGTGCAGGGCAGAAGGCTGGGTGTTGGGGGGAGGTCAGGGCAGAGGGCTGGGGGGGTGTGGAGGTGCAGGGCAGAAGGCTGGGTGTTGGGGGCAACTCGAGGTCAGGGCAGAGGGCTGGGGGCGCAGGGCAGATGGCTGGGTGTTGCGGGCGACTCGAGGTCAGGGCAGAGGGCTGGGGGTGTGTGGAGGTGCAGGGCAGAAGGCTGGGTGTTGGGGGGAGGGGCAGAGGGCTGAGGGGGTGTGGAGGTGCAGGGCAGATGGCTGGGTGTTGGGGGCGACTCGAGGTCAGGGCAGAGGGCTGGGGGTGTGTGGAGGTGCAGGGCAGAAGGCTGGGTGTTGGGGGCGACTCGAGGTCAGGGCAGAGGGCTGGGGTGTGTGTGGAGGTGCAGGGCAGAAGGCTGGGTGTTGGGGGCGACTCGAGGTCAGGGCAGAGGGCTGGGGTGTGTGTGGAGGTGCAGGGCAGAGGGCTGGGTGTTGGAGGGAGGTCAGGGCAGAGGGCTGGGAGGGTGTGAGGGGGGTGCAGGGCAGAAGGCTGGGGTGCTTGGCTTGTGGGGGTGCTCCCAGCCCCCTGCCCTGAGCGGCTCATGGCAGGGGGCTGGGAGGGATATGCCCTGTTCCACCCCCTTCCCTACCTCTCGCTGCCTGCTCTATGGAGCAGCGAGCACGCTGCGCTCCGCTCTGCTCCACTCCCCCTCCCCTTCGCCGGCAGGGAGAGGGGGGAGGAGGAGGGGCCGGAATGCACCATGTTGTGGGAAGAAACGGGGGGGGGGGGAGCTTGGCTGCCGCAGGACCAAGCTTCTGCCTCCTGCCCCCGCAGGGGAGAGCGGTGGGTGGGGGGGCTGAGTGGGGCGGGGGGGCTGGGACCCCCACACACACACCGCTCTCCCCTGCAGGGGCAGGAGGCAGAAGCTTGGTCCTGCGGCAGCCAAGCTTCCCTCCTCCCCCTTCTTCCCCCAGCTTGGTGCATTCTGGCCCCTCCTCCTCCTCTCAGTGGGCAGGCAGCGTGCCACTCAAAATCGGCTCGCGTGTAGGTTGCCGACCCCTGCTTTAACCTGTCTGGTCATTCAATGACAGACCTGCGGGTGGCTATTTTACAACAGACAAGCTTCAAAAACAGACTCCAACGAGAAACTGCTGAACTCGAATTGATATGCAAATTAGACACAATCAATTTAGGTTTGAATAGAGACTGGGAATGGCTGAGCCATTACAAACATTGAATCTATCTCCCCATGTAAGTACTCTCACACTTCTTATCAACCTGTCTGTATTGGGCTATCTTGATTATCACTTCAAAAGTTTTTTTTCCTCTTACTTAATTGGTCTCTTAGACCTTGGCTACACTGGCGCTGTACAGAGCTGCAACTTGCTGCGCTCAGGGGTGTGAAAACGCCCCCCCCCCTCGGAGAGGTGGAGTACTTACAGCGCTGCGAGAGAGCTCTTGCAGCGTGACTACACTCGCGCTTCACAGCGCTGCCGTGGCAGCGCTGTGAATTGCCAAGTGTAGCCAAGGCCTCAGAGTTGGTAAGACAACTCCCACCTGTTCATGCTGTGTGTATTAGATTATATATATATATATATATATATATATATATCTATATCTATCTATCTCCTCAATACATGTTCCAGTCTATGCATCCGAAGAAGTGGGATGTAGCCCACAAAAGCTTATGCTCAAATAAATTTGTTAGTCTCTAAGGTGCCACAAGTACTCCTGTTATATTCACTAGAGTTATGTAGTTCCTTCCACGCCTTGGGGGGGTGGGGGGATGTGGAGTCCATCTCTCATGTCACAAGCTTCTAGCTCATGATATTGAAGTTCAAAAGGTGGATCACTAGAACACGGACCAGCCAGTGCCCCATCCACTCAACCACACTGCTTCCCATACTGTACATATACAAAGGCAGGCATGTTCCCCACTTCAGGTAGATAAAGGGATTAGTTTGCAATCCAAAAACATCCATATTCAGCTAATTCTGAACATCAGACAACAAATAGTCTCAACCAGAAATAGTTGGGCTTTACTTTAATTCCTGCTCAAGTCTTCAAAAACTTCATCCAAGACGGGTTGTCTAAACTACATAATTGGGAATCTGCGCTACTAGCACAATGGTGCCCGAGAAGTTACAAAGCTTGTCACCTTTTATATTAAAAAAAAAAAAAAAAAAAAAAAAAAAACCACACACACACACACCTATAGAGAAGAGCAACAAAATATCCTTTTGTGGGGTTTGTTTCTTAGATCTAGTAAAATACAAAGCCTGAAAATTCTACACTCAGTTGTTACAACAGCACATTTCCATAGGTATTATATTCCTTATCCCTGAATGTTAGTACACCTCTACCCCGATATAACGCTGTCCTCGGAAGCAAAAAAAAAAAAAAAAAAAAAAAAAAACCCACCACCACATCTTACCACGTTATAGGTGAAACTGCGTTATAGCGAACTTGCTTTGATCCACCGGAGTGCGCAGCCCCGCCCCCGGAGCACTGCTTTACCACGTATCAGAATTCGTGTTATATCGGGTCACGTTATATCGGGGTAGAGGTGTATCTATACCTTGGTGAGGAAAATCTAATTAATATCATACACTCTCACCAGAAGTGGCTGCAAAATTTGAGTGAAGAGCCCCCCCCCCCCCCCCCAAAAAAACTGTTGTGTTACTCGGAGGAGTTGGTCTGTTTCTACAAAAAACAGTTTTAGAAAGCAAAATAAATGAACACACAGAAGTTTTAAAAAGCATATGTGCGTAGAATGGGACGAAATGTTGCCTCTAACTTTAAAGTTAGACTAAAAGCAGCCCAAGACAAGTGGGATGTTAGCTATGATGACATGAACCTGCCAATATGCATACACATCTTTGGCCAAATTCAGCCCTCCGTTTAACCCCAGAAACTACATGGGTGTCACAGGGGTAACAGCACAGAATATGGCCCTTGATAACTTAAGCCATTAGGTACAAGCAGGACACTCATGCAATCTGAGGCACAAGTAGCACAGACATATGAACTTCTTTGCAAGTCTCTGTTACTCCCTTTAAAACATGTTTCTACCATCCCAACCCTCTCCCATCACAGTCATATCCCCATTGCATCTAGCTCCAGTTGTCTTAGAAGCAGAGATGAAGAACTGCACTAAATTCTACTGTCCTTTTTTTTTTTTTTTTGATAACAGGATACTAGTGGGACTCAGCCGCCATTTGTGATCCATCCAGGGAGAAATCCTAGCTTCATGAACATCAGTGGCAAAAAATGCTCATCAACTTTAGTAGAGACATTCTGACCTCACTGATTTTAAATTAGGCCTTGAAGGGTTCCAAAAGACAAACAGCATTAGCCTTCTGGAGTATCTAACCCTCTGTAAACTTTGGTGGAGAAAGTCTCTTCAAAAACTGGGCCCAACACCTCAATTGGATTAAAGAAAGATGGCTGTTCATAGATAGGGTTGCCAACCCTCCAGGATTACCCTGGAATCTCCAGGAATTAAAGATTTATCTTTTAAAATTATGTCATGTGATGAAACCTTCAGTAATACGTCCAACCAAAATTGGCAACCCTATTCCTAGAGGGACTGAAAAAGTCATCTTTTAAATTCACTTTAACCATAGAATACAGAGATATCTGTATTAGTACTCTATCATCATCCAAATTCCTCACCCCATCTACCTTACTCCCAAATTAAAAATCAGGGCTTTTTGTTGCAGGAAAACAAGCGTCCAAACAGAATTTGTATACAGAGAGGAACACACTCATTTTTATGGCGGTTCGGGGGGGAAGGGTAGAAATCCACCCTGGGTGGGGGGGGAGAAATAGTGTTTGGAAATATCTGCCATTGGGTGCATTTCAAAGTACCGTCTCTTCCTGAGTCCCTTTATGCGCCAGGGATAAGTCATCCTCAGCGGAGTTTGTTCAGCAGGATCCAGAGGGGGCAACTAAAAGGCCCACTAGGCAGAGGGAAGTCTCCTGCCACTTGAATTCCAACAGTGCTGGTTAAACTAGTTCCTCGAGTTTGCAAGGCACACACACACACACACATTATTTCAGACTATAATTCTTCATTCACTTTTGCAAAAATTCCATCTTGCTTCTCACTTTCTATGCCTTGTGCCACCCCACCAACGTGACATCCTTAGTTAAGCAATGGGTAGGGAAGGCTGTATTCTTACCCCAGCCAACATCTTAGTTCACCTCCACTTGGAAAGTGCCACCTAATGGGTTTCTTCCTCTAGCAGAGAAGGAGGAGGCTTCTGGGCTCAGTCTTTCAAAATTGCCAAGCGAGCACACGCAACCAGTATCATATGGGTGCAAGCAAGCTTTCCATTCGAGATGGATCCAGATTGCACCAGCTCAAGGCCCAGGTTGCTAGGCTGCTCTCCAGATCCCTAGCACTGCCAATGCAACTCGCTTCCTTAACACCCCTGATTGAGCATTGCAGTGGCACACTGAATGTAATGCCAGCAGGCAGGAAGAATGTGAAGCTGCAGCTTGTTTGATCTACGCTGCCTCCCAAGTGACCCAGATTTCCTCAGCTGTACCCTCTGTTTAGGGAGGGTGATCGCCTCTATTCCCCCATAGCAGCATGATCTCACGGGCCACTAGCCCAATGCCCCATTAAGTGGGCTGGTGAATAGCAAGGCCTTTAAGACATGCACCAAGAAGGAGATGCTCTCAGCATCCTTAGGGATTTTTGATCAGTTGTAGCAATGGGCCCATTTGAGGGAAGGGACCCAGGCACCAGCATTCAACAGAAGAACTGACTTCGCTCCTCTCACATCCCTGTAGCTTTGCTCCAAGGCATGTATCAGACCTATTTTACAGGCTTAGTTGTGCCGTGTTTACTTATGCAAGCAGGTCGACGGCAGACTCAGGACCAGGAGCCAAATCCTGGGTCTCAGTCCCATCCCTAACCACTAAGCCATGTTTAGAACCCAGGAGTCCTTAAATCCTGGGCCTTGCTCTCAGCACACAGGCACTCATTCACAAAGGAGCTCCAGCAATAGGTTATTCTGCAGAGGTACAGGGGTATCAGGATAGCATGGCAAGGGGGAAAAGCCTTTCTCCCTCCATCCCAGCCCCCTTAAGTGTGGGCTACAGAACAGATTAACTGAAATGCATACAGATACAACTTATGAGGGCTGATCACGAGAGGTCCCAGGAGCATGGAAGCTTTCTTCAGGCTGCTATCAGCATCCCAGGCAGGACTTGCCAGCAGCGATTACTCATCGGCAAAGAAGTCTATTTATCCCCTATGTTACAGGGATGAGGCCAGAGAGCAAGTTTTAGGCCGTGTGTGTAATGACAGCAGGACCAGGTGGTAGTTAGCCCAGTTCATGGGTTCCTACTGCAAACAGGGCCTTAAAGAAATAGACCAAGACAGACACAGACCGTATATTTAAAGTCAGTGCCCCACCAAGCAAGAGCAAAATCATCATTGCCACCAGTTTGTGGGTTGTTCTGGATGATCCATTTTGGCCTCCTCCCCCATCTCATAGTCAATGGCGTGTGCCTGCCCCACAACCAGCCTTTCAGTCACCCTCAGGTAGGGAGCTACATATCAACCAGGACTTGAAAAGATAATTAGAGATTTCCAAGACACCACAGTGAAAGGGTGGGGAGGAGACAGGACCAAATACACTGTCCCTTCCAGGGCTCTCTGAGCTGGAATAGGCCCCCCTCCACCCAGTTCTGATGCATCAGCTTCCTTCTCCCTATTAACCCTATTCTAGGCAATCCATTTGCAGAACCCCATACAATTAACAAAACACTGCTCTGATTGAAAATTCAGAGGATGTTGAGCAAAAGATGGCCTATGAGTAGGTCTAGGGGAAGGCAGCATTATTCTGAAGGTCGAGGGTAAGGTTACTAGTGAGAAACATTCATAAGGTTCTGTTAGTGCCTAAGCATAGGACACGCAACATTCTAGTTACAGCAGCAGTGCTCCAGATAAAACTATAGCGATAAACATAAAATTATACGCACCCCCCACCAGCTTTCTACATTGTAAGCACTTTACACCTTTAGGATTTCAAACCCTTACTGGTGGATTTTCCCCCCTTTTTAAAGCACTTACAGCTGAAACATGTAATCTAGATTCTAGTTTTCTTTGCAGTAGCCCCACATACATAGACAATCCCATACCCCAACCAGCAGTTTGCCCTACTCCCTCTGTAAAATATGCACTATAAACATAGGGAGAAATTTACTCCCGTGTATCCTCCTGACTAAGGGAGGAAAGGAGGAATCTGACTGAAGAAAGTTAGAGGAAAGACCATTGCTTTCACTGTTTATAGGTGCAGAGTTCCCTCACTATAATGTGCCATGATTTTTGTTTTTAAAGCATTCCAAGTTTCGAGCTGGGAAAAATCCAGTCCCTGCTGTTTTTATGCTCTCCTTTTAGGTTTCTAAAAAGAATCAGCACTACCCCCAATTGATTTACATATCTGAAAAACAGAAAAGCTGTCAGCTGTAAATGCCATCGGATCCCAAACCCCTCCAGGACAATGAAATCTTGGGGGTCGGAAGGATTATTAAAGAAAGGCCTCAGCCTCTCTGTTCATAGTAAATGGAACAGCTTTCAAAAGGGAAAATAAAGACATTGCAATCTTACCTTCAGCCAGCACTTCATCCACCGTCACCTGGTATCTCCCAATATGGAACACCCTGCCAATGTACCCACTCCCTGCCACTGTATTACTGCCACTTCCTCCACTGGTACCAGAACCAGGGCCAGAACCACCCTGCTCTCGACGAGAGTCAAAAAACTTCTTCATCTCTCCAAAGAAATAATTGTATTATGATTAAAGGTGATGTTGTCAAGGTCCAAATTTTTCCCCCTTCTTGATTCCAGCCAATAAAAATAATCCACTCCTAGTGGTGATTTTTTTTTGGTTTGTTTGTTTGTTTGTTTGAAGTAGGGCAGATGCTTTTTTTCCCTCCTGGCAGGCAGAGCTGGTCAGATTTAGACCTGTAAGGATCATATAAAAACAAAGAAGGACAAACGATTACAAACCCTTGGCAAATAATCAGAAAAATAAATAAAACCCTTGTCAGATGTTCCCACCATTCCCCTAAATATAAACTCACAAAATCTTGCTCTTAATCACCCAGCCCCCAAAAGCATTGCAAGCAGTTGATTATAGACGGATGATGTACCTCTTCCTGGGCAGCTAATAAATCCATGTAACCCCCCCCCTTCTCTCACACACACACACACCTAGGTGCTAAAGGGGCGGCTGTCCCAGCGCTTTGCTGCAAATAGGCTGGAGCTAGCAGCTTGGCCACAGTGTTACCATTGCTGCAGCCTCTCTGCTGGTCCTGGATGGAACATGGTTATAAGGTAACATTGCCACTTAAAGGAGGCGAACAGCAGCTGATAACCAGAGACCATTACAGGGCTGATCTGACTCCAACCCCCACCTTTCCTCCAGCTCCATCCAACCAGGAAATGAACTGTCACAGGAAGTCCCTGCTTCAATCAGGGTGGGTGGAGTGGGGAGATGGTGCATGGGTGATTTCCCATCCTCTCCCCAAAGCTGTTCTTTTTAACCCCTTAATCCCCAGCAGTATTCTCCCTCCCGCCTCCACAATAGATTTCAGCTGAAAAAAAGCGAAAGGCTGGTGGGGAGGAAGGGGGCTGGGGGTGGTTTAGAGCCAAAATTAAAGCAGCAGCCGAATAAAGTGGACATCAAAGAGTGTGGTGTTTTTTTTAAACTGCAACAGACCTGCTCTGTCGCACGGCGTTCTGGGAGTGGTAGTTCTCCCAGGTGACTGCCCAAGCCAGCTGTGCAAGGAGAGGGACTACAATTCCCAGAATGCACCAGGAGAGGAGCTGGCGGGGTTGGAGTAAAGCGTGATGATGCGTTTAGTTGTCAACCTTATTCGGTGCCCCCTTGGCTGGGTGGCTGAGGTGATGGAGCCTGGGCTGCAGGATGATGGGTTTGATTAATAAATTAGTATAAAGAAATCACCCCCGCTCCTTCCCTCACTGGCTTGCCGCAAGGGCGCCTGGGAGTTGTAGTTTCTCTGTACCCTATGGAAGCCGCAAGAGGGACATCATGATCCTGGCCAGAAGAGCAGAGTACCCAATAATGTTTTCCAGTGGAGCTGATTTCCTGACCCCCCTGCCACCCCTTTTTGGTAGGAGTTTATATACGCAGCCTCCTTAAACAGTCAGCCAGCTGCTTAAGCAAAACAAACAGGCTCTGCTGGGAAAAGCGGGGCTAGGCCTTAGCCATGTTAGTTGTTTGCATTAGCTGTGCTTTTCTAAAACAAATTTCACTGTAATGATAATAAATATTCAGTGCTGTGGGACTGTCGTGATTGTCTCGGGAGTCTCCGGATGTTCTGGGGGGTTTCATTAAAACCCCCATTCCTGGGAGTGTGTGATTTGGAGAGAATCTCACTCTTTTTGTTTTTAATGGAAGCTAAGTTGCTCACCTTCCCGACGGCAGAGAAAAGCGTGAAGACGGGACCTGACTGTGCTCCAAAAGCTCAGAAGCCAGGAGGCAAATAAAAAGAATCCAATGTTTATTATTTTTAATCTCATGATTTTTAAGCCAATCTCATGGCTTTTTTGGAAACCTGGTTTATGAATGTTCGGGGTTGGCAAAATTGATTATTTATTATCCTGTAATTTCTTTTTCATAGAATCACCAGAGTTAAAGGCCAGAAGGGACCACCAGATCACCTTGTCTCGCCTTTATATCAGCGGCCACTTTCTCCTCTACCCCCTTCCCCAAGCAAGGAATGGTGCTTGGGGAACTTCACAATGACCCCAGTCTTGCAAAGTGCTGATCACTGGGTGCTCAGCTCTGTTCAGGATTGGGCCTGCAGTCCTGGCACACTTCAAATGCCCATTGATTTCATTGGATTGATTAGTGCATAAACCCTAATACTAATACCCAACCCTAATACTCTGTGATTCTATGATAAATGCTTTAGGATTGGAGCCCTCAGACTTGCTTCCATGTTGTACCCCTTTGCTGGTCTTGTATATTTAGACTGCAATCCTGCAATGGGCTCCACACAGGCAGCAGAAATGCCAGTCCAAACCATTCAAAACTCATGAATCGTGTTTCAAAAAATCACGATACTGCCTTAGGAATCATGAGATTTTTCTAATCCTTGAGCCTTTAGATCTCACGACTTCACAACTGTTCTCTGCATCCATGAGGGCTAAAAACTTTCTTTAAAAAAAAAAAAAAAGAAAGAAAGCTGAAATTCTCATGTAATCATGTGACTCCCAGAGCTGAGGCTTGAAGAAAAATGAGATTGTCGTGAGAGTTGGCAGCACTGAGGCAGGCCCCTGTGGAGCTTAGTGCATAGCTTGGGATGTAGTGTATAAGCCAAAGTCAGATGAAGTCAGTGGAAAGATTCCCATTGATTTCAATGGGCTTTGGATCAGGCCCTTTAAGGCAGTGGTTCTCAAACTTTTGTACTGGTGATCTCTTTCACACAGCAAGCCTATGAGTGCGACCCCCCTTATAAATTAAAAACACATTTTTTATATTTAACATTATTATAAATGCTGGAGGCAAAGCGGGGTTTGGGGTGGAGGCTGACAGCTCACGACCCCCCAGGTAATAACCTTGCAACCCCCTAAGGGGTCACGACTCCCAGTTTGAGAACCCCTGCTTTAAGGGATGTCTACATTGCAGCTGGGATGTGTGACTCCCAGCACAGGTATACAGACTCATGCTAGCACACTAAAAATAGCTATGTGGACTCTGTGGCTCTGGCTAGCTGCCCAAGCTTGGACCTGGGAATCAGACAGGCTTGGATTTAGGGGGCTACCCCAAGCTATCACCCATGCCACAACATCCATGCTGCTATTTTTAGCATGCTAGCTTGAGCAAAGCTAGCGCATGTCTGCTACTCAGGAGGGAATCACACCTCCCACTTTTAGTGCAGACGTAAGCTATTTGGGACAGGGTCTTTAGCACAATGGAGCCACCATTGATTAGGCACCATCAGAATATAAACAAACAGTAGTACAGAACTGAGTTTACAAACCTATGCTTTGCTATTGCAAATAGGTTCCTTCCAAGCCCCCGGCCTTACTCATCTAGGGCTCAATGAGGCCTTGCATGGTGGGAGTAGGATGGTGTGGCACCAGGCTTTCTGAGAGCTCCTGGAATATAGAGGGAGCTGCCTGTGAATTAAGATTTATTGGGGCCCTGGACACAAAGAACATTTGGGCTCCCCACGCCCTGGGCGTCTAGGGATGTTGGGAGCTGGGGGAGCCATGGCCCACCCACTTTTTAACATGGGTGTAGTAGCCTCGGGCAGGCACGGAGTGGCAGTGGCAGGGGCTGTGCTTCGTGGCAGAGGAAGTGATCAGCTCCCCCGCCGCGAAGCGCAGCCCCTGCTAGCAGCGCCAGCCTCTTCCCGCTGGGAGCCTGGACCACTGTGGAGAGCCCCAGATCCTCCACCTGCCCTGGGCGGCATGTGCTAGGAAGTGGGGGGACAGGCCGGGCGCTGCTCTTGGGAACCCTCGCACTCCAGCGCCCAGGGCAGGTGGAGGCAGGGCCGGATTTAGGGGAAGGTGACCAGGGCCGGATTAATCTTTTGTGGGCCAGGCACCAAACTTATTTGTGGGCCCCCCATGGGAGCAATGTAGCATGGCGTGGGAAGGTCAGTCCACAGAGTGAGGGGCCAGCCAGGGGCAATGGGGCATGGCATGGAAGGGGCGGCCCACCTCCGCCCAGCCCAGTGTGAGGGCACTATTTACAAACCGGCAATTGCCAGACGCATAGTGGCCCGCCCGGCCCTGTGCTGCCAGTGTGTCCCTTCCCCTCGGGGGCAGGCTCATGCTGCGCCACACTGCCCCCCACAAAAAAAATCCTCCTGACTCCCTATGGCCAGAGCCCCCCATGACCCACTATACCCAGCACCCCCCCCAACCCCTTCCACACAAATGCACAGTGCCCTGCACAACACCACCCCTGCCCAGCGCCCCCCTGCCCACAGCCCCACCACAACTGCCCAGCACCCCACACAGAACCTCCACTCCCTAGTGCCCAACATATACATCTTCCCCGCCCCCTCACAGCCCAGCACCACCCCTGCAAAAAACCCACTCCCCCACGCCCTGCCTCCCGGCCGCACTCACCGGCCCTGCTGGGAGGTGACTGTGTCTGCTAGGCTGAGCCAGCAGCACAGCCAGGGCTGGTCCCAGGGTCGTGAATCATTCCGGCCCCTCGGGAGTGGCGCGATCAGCCAGGCCAGGGCCTACCCTGCCCGGGCTCCCTCAAGACGCACTTCCCCCGGAGGGGCCCAGCCAAGGTCCCCGCAGTGTCCCCTCCCCCCCGGCTGAGACAGGCCAGGCTTCTGCACCAGTCACAGGCAGCTCAGCTCCAGGGAGACAGGTGGGGCCCCACAGGTGGTGGGAAGCAGAGACTGCCTGGGGCCAGAGATGCACTGGGGTCCGGCCAGGGGGCAGAGAGGAGCAGGGAGGTGTGGCTGAGGAGGCAGCTGGCGGGCAGGCCAAGAGGAGCAAGTGGTGGGCGGGGGAAGCCAGAGGGGTCTCGGGGCGCAGTGCAAGCGGAGCAGGCCGGGGCCCCTTCTGAGCATGGGCCCCGCTCCATGGCGCCACTGGCGCCATTGTAAACCCGGGACTGCAGGTGACCCAGGTTGACCGCCTGGGTTGCGGGGCTTGTGGGAGCTGGACTCGGGAGGCTGTTTTTGTGGTTAGCGGCAAAAGGGAAAATAGAACGTTTGAAGTCACATGTTTCAGCTATTCCGTGTGTGGATTCATTTTTCACTAACCGCCTAGAATGTTCTGGGCCTTTGTAGAATCTCGTGGAACCTTCCAGATTTTCTGAGAACAACATTTTCCATTTCGACGCTCAGGCTCATTAAAACGTCTCTTTGAGTGACGATGGCCGACGAGAGACTGACGTGGCTGGCTGTTTTATCTCTTGAAAATGCCATTGGCCAGGCTTCGGATCTCTCTGACCCTGTGGTTCAGTTCACGAGGGCAAAGGTGAGAAAAGTGACCTTTTGAAATAAAGGACTAGGGTTAACAGTCTAAGCCTGTCACCTACTGTAACGCTACTTAATACTGGTCCACCCCTGGGCAGTGCGTGAGCCCCTTGCCCCACCCCTTTCTACCGAGGCCCCGCCCCTTCTGCCTGAGGCCCTGCCCCCACTCCGCCCCCCCGCGCAAGCCCCTCACTGGAGGAGCTCCAGCCCGCCCAAGGTGCCCTGAGCTTCAGCCCGCCCGAGCCACCGCTGGCCCACCTATCCGCCCGAGCTGCCCCAAGCCCCAGACACCGGAGGAGCCCCGAGCCTCACCGCGGCCATGGTGGGGAGCATTAGTGGAGGGCTGGGGAGGTTTAACCTCCCCCAGCCTCCATTACGCATCGCCCATGGGTCCACCCAGTGTTGGTGTACAGTTCAATTTCTTGATGTTAGTACATTTCAGTTATTCTTAAAATTAAAAAGTTTCTATAAGCTTAGAAGAAACTAATTTTTTTATCTGTTTATATATGGCACGAATAAATATAAATGTACAGATCCTAGCTTGCAAATGTACCGTCTTATATGACAGGGATAAATCATGCATGCAAATCGTGAATCCAAGTTGTGAAATGGGCTACAAATGCAATAAAAAAAATAAGGTATTCAAAAGTTGAACAAATGCAGTGGGGGGCCGCCATTTGGTCTAGGGCTGGCCCTGGTTGGAAGGTCCGCGGCTCTCAACAGCGCCGCAAAAATCCACCACTGCTTCCTGCTACTCTCTAGCTTTATAGAGTTTAGAACAGTGGAGTGGGTGCTGGACCTTAATTCTTTTCCCACTTTCTATAGGTAACTTGCTGTGTAATCCTGAGCAAGCCATGTCCCCTCACAATGTCTGTGTTTCCTGTCTCCCACCCTTTGTTTGCCTTGTCCATTTACATGGAAAGCTCCTTGGGGGCAGAGGGTGTCTCTCACTATATGATTTTACCGCACTTACTACAATGGCTGGGGTAGAGTTTTTTGTTTTTGTTGTTTTAATGGATTTTCTGCTTAATGTAAGTAGAGGCTTTGGCCTTTCTTAATACTGACCCACCCTCCCATCCCCCAGATTTCATTGTCCTTGAGGAGTTTGCAATCTGATGGCATCTGCAGCTTTGTTAAGATTCTTTTTGTTTTGACTTTTATATTATATTCAAATATTTAATATAACACATACAAATATAATCTAATACACCACTAATATTTGATTATAATATAAAAGTTGAATTAAAACAACAATATAGAAATGAAATATTTCAACAGTATCAAAGCAACATTTTTCAGAATTTTTATTCAACAGGAAGTTTCAAAATTTTGCCTTTTCATTCTGAATCAAAACAGTTTTCTTCCCCAAAATATTGGACTTTCCCACGGAACAGAAATTCTGTTTCCTGACCAGTTAAACCAAAACTGGAGAAAGGCTTCCATTGACTTCCGTGGGCATTGGATCAGGCCCTAAAACTTGCAAAGACATAAAAACAGAGAAATGTAGAGCTGGAACTGATTTTGAGAGGTCATCAAGTCCAGCCACCTGCACTGAGGCAGGACCAAGTAATCCTAGACCATCCTTGATGGGTGTTTGTCCAACTTGTTCTTCAAAACTTCCGGTGATGGGGATTCCACAACCTCCCTTGGAAGCCTATTCTAGAGCTTAACTATCCTTAGAGTGAGAAAGTTTTTTCCTAATATCTAACCTAAATCTCCTTTGCTGCAGATTATGCCTGTTACTTCATGTCCTACCTTCATGAGTTTAATTTTTCACACTAGGCCTGATCAAGCTCCACTGAGATCAGTGACAGTCTCTCTGTTGACTTTTCTGGAAGGTGGATTGGATACACCATGAGTCATCCCATTAGCTCATATGGGACCACTCACAGTGTGTAAAGTTAAGCACAAAGTTAAGCACTTTACAGGATTGGGGCCTTCGCTGGTAACTGTAGCAGACTCATATCTTCTATGGATGAACTACTAGAGGCAGATGTACAGCGCACACTGAACAGTGGGTCACATATGTTCAGCCCCAAGCACAATGCCCCGATCCACGAAAAGGTACTTATGTGCCTAACCCCCCAGATTTAGGTGCCTAAATCCCATTTTTAGACGCCTTTGCCCTCCACAGAACTCCCGCTCGGCTGCTGCTCCGGAGGCACCTCAGCTTGCTCAGCACCTCCGTTTTTGCAGCAGAAGTGCCCTTGGTGCCTATATTTCTGCCTCTGACTGCACCACTGCCTCCCTCTAGACACCCAGGAGCCTTTCTCCCACCTCAGCCCCATAGCAAGCCAGAACCTGGGGGAAGGTCAGCGCTCAGTCACCTGCAGGGCCTGATCTGGTAGGCATGTTCAGAGGCCACTTAGATTTATGCAAGTCAGGGGAAGGGGAAGAAGTTCCCTTATAACCTTTAGCCTACTGGTTAGAGACCACCAGTTCATGTCCCCACTCTGTCTGAAGAGGAGAAGGGATTTGAACAGGTATCTCCAACCTCTCTGCTAGTGCTCTAATCCCTGGGCTATGGGATATTCTGAGTGGGGTTCCCTCCATCTCTCCTGTTGGAGTTGTTCAACTTGAACTAAATAATTGAATAACTAAATACTCACTGGGCCAGCAAAAGAGTGACTCTAACCTGGGCGGTGGGAGATCCCTGTGTAAGACCCCCTGGCCCCATCTGCCTGACGCGAAGAAGGGATTTAAACCCCTCTCAGGCTGCTGGGGCCTTGACCTTGATTGGAGCCTCTGGGAGTTGCTGTAATGCAGATAATCTGGGGCAATAATCCAGAATGCAGGTGACTGTCTCTACCACACTCTTATTTGGCTGATTTGATGGAAAATTCTGCGTGTAACTGGGACCATTTCCAGCAGATATATATGTGTGCCTCCAGTTTTTGTTTTAAAGGAGAGATGTTTACTGGAAATACAGGTGTATAAACAAAATGCTAAATCAGATATGTTTGCAAGCAACATGCAGGCAAAAGTGATTCAGCTACTTACGTCTTTGGCGCGGTCTTTTTCTTTCTCTTACCTTGTTTGCACAGGGCTTTTCGGCCTGGGCTTCAAGTATTGCCTATGAAAAGTTTCATGGCATTTTGTGAGGGTGCTTCGCTGTTTTTCTCAAATATTGCAAGACCTGTGTTAAATTCCTGAGAGTTGGCAACACTCTAAATCACAAGAACGCAAAACATAAGAACTTAAGAATGGACATACTGGGTCAGACCAAAGGTCCATCTAGCCCAGTATCCCGTCTTCCAACAATGGCCAGTGCCAGGTTCCCCAGAGGGTATGAACAAAACAGGTGATCATCAAGTGATCCATCCCCTGTCGTCCACTCCCAGCTTCTAGCAGTCAGAGGCTAGGG
This sequence comes from Emys orbicularis, assembly GCF_028017835.1. Lineage (NCBI taxonomy): Eukaryota > Metazoa > Chordata > Testudines > Emydidae > Emys > Emys orbicularis. The sequence goes on from NC_088684.1 coordinate 141,167,534, forward strand.
ACACCCAGAGCATGGGGTTGCATCCCTGACCATCTTGGCTAATAGCCATTGATGGACTATCCTCCATGAACTTATCTAAGTTCTCTTTTGAACCCTAGTATAGTTTTGGCCTTCACAACCCCTGGCAACAATGGTTCAAGCTGTCCTGCAAAGGGCAACTGGGCCAGGGGGGACCTGGGTGGCTGGGAGAACAGCCACCGGAAGGACCTCAACTGCAGCTTCCCCGAAGCTGTTTGGGGTGGCCCAGCCCAACCTGGAGCCCATGCCCGAGATGTGGGGCCTGATCGCCTGGTTGCACGACACTAGATTTCCATTATGGGTATATAAGGGCGTAGCTATCCTTCTTTAGGGTGACCAGATGTCCTGATTTTATAGGGACAGTTCCGATTTTTGGGTCTTGTTCTTATATAGGCTCCTATTACCCCCCACCCCCTGTCCCAATTTTTCACATTTGCTGTCTGGTCACCTTACCCTTCTTCAGCTCTAAACTGGATCAGTGCTGCTGTAACTCTGCTGGTGTCAGGACGGGCGGGGTGTGTTTTGCACACACAGTGTAACTCCACCCCATGATGGTGGCATTTTAACGGGCATCTGCCTCCTCTGTGTGGCGGCATTATGCTGCACTGAACCAGGAGCCAGCACATTGGGGTAGGTGGCCCTGTCAAGGCTGTATCCCCACTTTGAACTTTAGGGTACAAGTGTGGGGGCCTGCATGAGGACTTCTAAGCTTAACTACCAGCTTAGTTCTGGTCTGCTGCCACCATTCCCTTCCCTGGGAAGCTTTGAGAAATCTTTCACCAATTCCCTGGTGAATACAGATCCAAATCCCTTGGATCTTAAAACAAGGAGAAATTGACCCTTCCCCCCTCCTTCCTTTCACCAACTCCTGGTGAATACAGATCCAACTCCTTGGATCTTAAAACAAGGAGAAATTGACCCTTCCCCCCTCCTTCCTTTCACCAACTCCTGGTGAATACAGATCCAACTCCCTTGGATCTAAAAACACGGAAAAAATCAATCAGGTTCTTAAAAAGAAGGCTTTTAATTAAAGAAAAAGGTAAAAATCATCTCTGTAAAATCAGTATGGAAAATAACTTTACAGGGTAATCAAACTTAAAGAGCTCAGAGGACCCCCCTCTAGCCCAGGTTCAAAGTATAGCAAACAAAGATAAACACTCTAGTAAAAGGTATATTTACAAGTTGAGAAAACAAAGTAAAACTAAGACGCCTTGCCTGGCTTTTTACTTACAAGTTTGAAATATGAGAGACTTGTTTAGAAAGATGGGGAGAACCTGGATTGATGTCTGGTCCCTCTCAGTCCCAAGAGCGAACAACCCCTTAAACAAAGAGCACAAAACAAAAGTCTTCCCCCCCCCCCCAAGATTTGAAAGTATCTTGTCCCCTTATTGGTCCTTTGGGTCAGGTGTCAGCCAGGTTACCCGAGCTTCTTAACCCTTTACAGGTAAAAGGATTTTGGAGTCTCTGGCCAGGAGGGATTTTATAGTACTGTACACAGGAGATCTGTTACCCTTCCCTTTATAGTTATAACAGGCCCATTAGTGATGCTATGTATCCTTTTCACACGTTCCTTTGCTGGAAAGGAAGAGGGGGGTCGGAGGAGCCAGGGGAGTTTATTGACTTGCCCGCCCGGCTTCCCCTTCTAAATACCTACCCCACATGCATATCTACCTCAGTTGAGGCAGATCTTGCAACTCTTGCTCATATAAATTGAGTAAAAGCTGCCTGATTAGCAATCCTTCATTAACACTTGTAAAGCACTTTGAGGTCCTCAGATGAAAAGTGCTAGAGACCCGAGAAGCATTATTGCTGCATCGTTGCTGATCAAACTTTCCAGCCAGCTCAGCATTCTGTAAATGAAACCACATGGTTTGAGTTATGGCACGTGGATGACCTAAAAGTGGTTGAACACAGACCTCTTCTGGACATTACTACACATTACAAGTGATAAGGAGAGGCAGAAAACAGCTTTTGTAGTCAAGCTGGTTGAAAAATTTTTCATGAAACATTTTTCCGCTGGAAAATGCAGATTCAATGAAACCTCTTATTTATTTTTTGTTAAATTGCATTGATTTTGGTGAAATTTCACGTAGACCAAAATTGGAAAAAAGTTTCAAAATTTGTGAAACGCCTCGGTTTGACATTTTTGGAGTGAAAAGTTTTGATTTTTCATGTCAGAAAGACATGTTCTTTCAAAGTTTACTTTGTTTTATACAAAACATTAAAATAAAAAGGGTCAAAATCAAAATGAAACATTTTGGTTGATCCCAAATGAATTTTGAGGGAGTATTTCATTTAATGGGAAATTTCAACCTTTTTGCTTTTTGTCCCAATTCAAGATGAATTTTTTTTTTGATGCCTGAAAATTTTTTGCAAGATAGAAAATCCATTTTCCAACCATCTTTACTTATGGGCATTTTCACACACATTTATCACTTGGTTGCATATAGATTTTTTCTGGATCAGAGGGTTTGTTTGGGGTTTTTGTGTGTGTGTTTTAAATGCGGTTTTAGTGCTCATATAAAATGTCAGGACAAGAAGTAGCACAATCAGCATGAACTGGCACCTTTATTAGCAGTCTCCACAGAGAAGACATGAATATACTCCCAATTCACCCCTCCTGGCCAGGGTTAAGATACAGTGGCAAAGCAATGCTCAGAGAAGCTTGCAATGCTGCTGTATATATTCAGGGGCGGCTCTAGGCTTTTTGCTGCCCCAAGCACAGCAGTTAGGAGGCATGCAGATTTGGCGGCATTTCTGCAGGTGATCTGCCGGGCCCGCGCCTTCGGCGTACTCGCCGCTGAATTACCGCCGAAGCCGCGGAACCGGTGGACCTCCCGCAGGCATGCCATGCCACCAAAGACAGCCTGACTTCCGCCCTCACAGCGACCGGCAGGCCACCCCCCGCGGCTTGCCACCCCAGGCACGTGCTTGCTGCGCTGGTGCCTGGAACTGCCCCTGTATATACTACACCTATTCTACAGAAGAAGGGGTCTGGTAGTACCCCTTACAGAAGCTGATGTCATGTCCACTGTCTTAAATGACAGTTCCTCATCTCCTGCAAACAGGATTGTGAATCTAGCATCTTTCACCAGCGCTAAGAGCTGGTTTATAACAGACTCGCACTGAAATAACTAAATCAGTTTGAATACACTCCTCCAGTTATTTCGGCACAGATCCATGTGTGGACACGTATTTTGGGATCAAAGGGTCCCATTTCAATTTTGCTTAAGTCAGTAAAATAGACACAAAATCAAAACAGGGCACTTTTATTCCGGAATAAGTGTCCACGCATAAACTTGTGCTGAAATAATAAGAGATCTGAATTCAAACAGATTTAATGTTTTCAGTGCAAGTTTGTGTGTAGACCTACTCTTAATAAGGATTTAAAACACACACATGCAAGTATCTAAACTGAAAACCTACTGGCTAAAAAGATACTTGGAGCGGTATGTGTGTCCAATCCTGCATATTGCTGAACCCCGTCATTCACCATAAGAAGGGGGCCCTCTTCTGAAAGTAAAAATGTCCCTGCATGATCAACACCTAACTGTTCTCATGACCCCACTAATGCAATTGTTCCTGTTTACTCTCTGCTGGTCGCTAGGTGGCACTAGATATCACTTAAAATTAATGAAGCATACCAATCAAATTGACAACCAAAAGCTTAGTTCTTCCTGTTGTCTGGTCTCTGCTTTGTTTAGACTAACAAAACCAGAACTGGCTTGTGGCCAATACAGTTTTATGCTATTACATCTAAGAATTAGAGGATGTTTTGTTAGTATAACAGGTATCACTAATTATATACATAGATAGGTCTTGCAGGGCCAGAGGGTGAAAAACTAATTTTAGGAAATTCCTCAAACTAAAAACTTTGTTAAAATGGAATCAATACCTTAAGAAGAAATAAGAAATTGGAAGGATATTTATGGTAGGCTGGTGGGGGGGTTTCTCCCTGAAATAATGAACAAAAGGAAACCAAGGAATTCTAAGCAAAGATAATACATTACCATCATTAATAATAATAGGGTTGTAAAAGTATGGAAATGCTGAGTTGTTAATCCAAAAATCTAACCAGCTAGAATGTATGCACCACTTTGCAAGTGTCAGCTAATTACCCAGTTGACTGAATTTCAAAAATGAATGGAGTCAACGCAACTGAAATCGATGACACTGTTGCTTAGTCTTCTAAGGGTGACAGTGGAAACCCCGGGAGTTAAAATGAGACTGGAAAAGGGCAGTAGACCCCATGCAGTCTATTAGGGACCTTGCTTTGCAGATCTACTTTACCTGGGAAGCACATAAGTATTACACTGATGAGCACTGTAGAAGACTCTTAGATAAGTAGTAAATGCTCTGGAAAATATATCACAGGGAGCAATCATGCACTGGCAGGAGAATGAACTAGATGGGAGCTACCAGGTCTTTGCCAGTTTTGAATGTGCTGAGACTGGAAGCTCTTTGGGGCAGGGACCATCTCTTGGTTCTGTGTTTGCACAGCGCCTAGCACACTGGGGTCCTGGTCCGTGACTGGGGCTCCGAGGTGCTATGGCACTGCACACAGTACCAATGCGGCTGACCCGGAGAGCCTAGATGAATGCGCTGGGAGGACTCCTGTTTCACCGTTACAGATACATTTGAAGATCCCGCACTCTTTATTAGGTGGTATGGAAGCCTGCAGAGGGTTAGGGATCCGGATGTGCATCGGGTGGAATTATTCCATAGCAAGCACCACCACACCCTCTTCACACCACTGATGCTGCAAAAGCAGCAGCTCCAATGGTTAGAGGAGGGGACTAGTTAGAGGACCTGGGCTCTGTTCCTAAGTCTGCCATTGACCTGCTAACTCAGATAACAGAGTGCTCCCCAAGCTTGGCCGTTCTTAGGCCTTTCCTGCAAACCCTCACTAGGTCCTCCCCTAGTTACCTCTTCCTTAGAGAAATAGGAACTTCACCCTCCTTTATACCCCCATATTGGAGCTAATTGCAAACTCCTGGCCAACCTCAGGATAACTCAGCACAAATACCTCTGCGTCTCAGTACAGGGTTCCAGCACATGAACTTATGACATGTATTCCTTCCTGTGCTAGGTTCTAGAAATCATCCCCCAGTTACAAGCACATCAGGACTTCAGATGGTAGGTGCAAAGTGCTACTATTATATTGTTATTGAATGACTCCATCCCGGCCCCAGATCCCTGTCGCTATGGAGACCTCTGTAATTGGAAAAGAAGGACTGCAACATAACTCTGACAATTGCATCACAATGGTGGTGTCAAATATCCCCATTCTGAGAGCCTGCCTGTCACACACCACTCACCACCAGCCATGCATTAAAAATGAAGCGGCAATCTCACTATGCATGAAATTCATCTGAGGCCTTGGCTACACTTGCAGATGTACAGCGCTGTGAGTTAAACCTGACTTCGTGCAGCTGAGTAGGGAAAGCGCTGCAGTCTGTCCACACTGACAGCTGCCCAGCACACTGTTGTGGCCACATTTGTGGCAATTGCAGCACTATTGGAAGCGGTGCATTATGGGCAGCTATCCCACAGAGCACCTTTTCCCATTCTGGCGCCGTGGGTTGTGGGAAGGGGGCGTGGGTGCGGGGCATTCTGGGTCCTGTCCCAACGCCCCGTGATGCATCGCTTCGCATCCCAGAAATCCCTTTGTTTCCGTTCACCTTTGGCGCCATCTTTCAACGGTTTCTGTGCAGCGCGATCTGTCTGCGGGAAATGGAGCCTGAACTGCTGAGGTGTATGCTGACTTATCTCGCCAGCACATCACGTTTGGTTGTCGAACTATTCCTTAAGATCCAAAGTGACAGTGAGAGTGAGGAGTCCGACGATGCTATCGAGCCGCGTAACGCATACGACACGAAATTGCTTGTGGCATTCACAGACATGCTCAGCACCGTGGAACGCCGCTTTTGGGCTCGGGAAACAAGCACCGAGTGGTGGGATCACATCGTCATGGAAGTCTGGGATGACGAGCAGTGGCTGCAGAACTTTCGGATGAGAAAAGCCACTTTCATGGGACTGTGTGAGGAGCTTGCCCCCACCCTGCAGCGCAAGGACATGAGATTGAGAGCTGCCGGCCAGTGGAGAAGCGGGTGGCTATTGCAATCTGGAAGCTGGCAACTCCAGACAGCTCCCGGTCGGTCGCAAACCAGTTTGGAGTGGGAAAGTCGACCGTTGGAATCGTGTTGATGCAAGTTTGCAAGGCCATTAATCGCATCCTACTCAGAAGAACCGTGACTCTGGGTAACGTGCAGGAAATAGTGGATGGCTTTGCACAAATGGGGTTCCCTAACTGTGGAGGGGCGATAGATGGGACGCACATTCCTATTCTGGCACCACCCCACCTAGGATCCGAGTACGTTAATCGGAAGGGGTATTTCTCTATGGTTCTCCAGGCGCTTGTGGATCACCGTGGGCGTTTCATTGACATTAACACAGAGTGGCCCGGAAAGGTGCATGACGCACGCATCTTTCGGAACACTTGGCTGTTCAGGAAGATGCAGGCCGGGACTTTTTCCCAGAGTGGAAGATCACGGTAGGGGAAGTTGAAATGCCCTTGTGATCCTTGGAGATCCCGCTTACCCGTTAATGCCGTGGCTCATGAAACCCTACACAGGGAGCCTTGACAGAAGCAAGGAACGGTTCAACTACAGACTGAGCCGGTGCCGAATGACTGTGGCGTGTGCCTTTGGCCATTTAAAGGCCCGCTGGCGATCTCTGTATGGGAAGCTGGACTTGGCCGAAAACAGCATCCCTGCGGTTATATCCGCGTGCTGTGCCCTCCATAATATTTGTGAAGGGAAGGGTGAAAGCTTCACTCAGGCATGGACCTCTGAGGTTCAACACCTGGAGGCTGAATTTGCACAGCCAGAGAGCAGGGCTATTACAGGGGCCCAGCGCGGGGCTGCAAGGATTAGGGATGCCTTGAGGGAGCAATTTGAGGTTGAAACCCAGCAGTGATATCTGGTGCCCTGCACAGGAGTGAAGTGCAGTAGTTCCAATCTTTAGGAATCAGTGTTTGCTAAGCAGACAAGCAGACTTGCAGTGCCTGTTTATTTCCTGGGCTAAGGAGTCTTTTACTTTATGCAATAATAAAGAATGTTTTCAAAGCCAAAAAATCCATTTATTGAAAAGAAAAAAAATGTATTTATTGAAAAGAAACAAGGGGGTGGAGTGGGGAACGGTACAATCACAGATTCGCGTATGTCCTGTCTGGTGTGCTGTGCAGTGAGTGCTGCACTTCAGGATAGCTATACTGCATGGTGATGGGGGTTGAGTGCAGAGGGTAAGGGTCGTGGTTTTCAGGGCTGGGTGGTGAAGATACTGGTGTTGGAGGCAGCGGGTGGCGTGAAGAACACGGAAGTTGGGGAAAGTGGGTTGGAGGTGACAGTGGGGCACAACGGAAAGAGTTTTGGGACAAGGGCTGTGGGGGGGTGGCGTTTGCGTTTGCGGTACTGCTCCTCTTTCTGCATGGCTACCAGCTCCTGGATAGCGTCTGCTTGGTGCTCCAGGATGCTTATGAGCCTATCAGTGCTTTGCTGCCGGTGCGCGGTGCTTTGCGCCGGTGCGCTGCGTTTTCCTGGTGGATCCTGCTTTCTCTCTCCCTCCAGTTCTGTGCTTTCTCATTCTCTTTAATAGATTGCCGCATCACTTCTTGCAGCTTGTCTTCTTTGCTTTTTCGCGGTCTCTTCCTGAGTCTTTGCAGTCTCTGAGCAGGCGATAAGAGGGACGGCTGAGGTCTCAAGGTTGATGCAGCTGTATAGGCAAAATGCAACATTTAACAGAGGCAGCATTGTTTATACCAGACAGAGTAATGATTCCCCCCGCACTTAAGGAGTAGAAAACACACAGGGTCTACACAATAGCATAATTTTCCCATCCGAAACAGAGCACACATATCCCATGGGAGCCTCAAAATGGTGAGTAAGGGGGACTGATTGTTTCAGGGCTGCACTGTCCTCTGGGTTTCTGTGCCTTGGGGAGAGCCAACAGCTTCAGGGGGCACCTACACTGAACACTGTCCCAACATTTTCCACAGGAGTTCGTCCTGGACGATATCTCGCTGCTGAGGGTGACCTGGGAAGCAAGAGAGGGTCTTCTACTGCAATGCGGCTTCCGCCCTGGCCCATATGCAGCTTGCCTGTGTGCAGCAATGGTCCCCCCGCCCCTCGCAGCACAGTGGCGCGGACACGTTAGCCTGGCTGGGACAAGGACCACGGTGGCTCTCCCGATAAACCTGCACAAGCGCATTGCACATGTTCTGGATGAGACATTCGAGGAGATTACCGAGGCCGATTAACATGATGTGATAAACCACATCAATGCACTATTCCGCATCTAGGCATGCATGCCTAACCCTCCTCTCCCAAAGAGCCCGCACCGAAAAAATTCCTTCCCGAAAAAAAAAAACGCTTACCGGGAACCTGCTCTTCTGTTTGTCCTCCACCAAGTACCGGCCACTGCGACTGGCTACCTTCCTCCTGGCTCGAGAAGAGCTCCTGGCTGCATGGCTCCAGGGATTCCGGGGTGTCCCCATCCGGCCCACCACCATCACTCCCGTTTTCCTCCTCCTCCTCCTCCTCTTCCTCCTCCGCCCCCCCCCCCCACTGGCTCTGAAGTGTCCATGGTGGTGCTCGGAGTGGAGGTGGGGTTAACCCCAAGTATCGCATCCAGCTCTTTGTAGAATCGGCAGGTCGCGGGGGGAGCACCCGAGTGGCCGTTTGCGTCGCGGGCTTTGTGGTAGGCACTCCGCAGCTCCTTCACTTTAATCCTGCACTGCAGGGCGTCCCGGTCATGGCCCCTTTCCATCATGTCCTTTGATACCTTCCCGAAGGTATCGTAATTCCTACGACTGAAGCGCAGCTGGGACTGTACAGCTTCCTCCCCCCAAACACTGATGAGGTCCAGCAACTCGCCATTGCTCCATGCTGGGGCTCACTTGGCGCGTGGAGGCATGGGCACCTGGAAAGATTTGCTGATAGCACTCCACGCCACGCCGGGCTGAGCAAACAGGAAGGGGATTTTTAAAATTCCCGGGGAATGTAAAGGGCGGGTCACATGGTTGGTTACCTGAGGCCAGGGCAGTAGAGTTTGAACTGATGACCAGAGTGGCTAGAACAGGCATTGTGGGATACTGCCGAATACTTCTGGAGGCCAGTCACAGCGTATTGGGCTGGCACACTGGCACCGCAGCGCTGCAGCAGCAGCGCAATACTCGCTATTCCTCTCGGGAAGGTGGAGTACCTGCAGCGCTGCAACCACGGAGATACAGCGCTGCAAATGCCTTGCCAGTGTGGACGAGGAGTGAGTTACAGCGCTGGGGGCGGCTTTACAGCGCTGTAACTCGCAAGTGTAGCCAAGGCCTGAGACACGTATATCAAGCTGGGTTCTCGTCTCCCTGCCCTTTCATATCATAAGAAAGATTCTGCAGCTGGAATTTAGCAAACAATGCAGGAGGCAGAACTGAACCCAACTCATTTTTCCCATAGCTGTAGCTGCATTGTCTCTGCAGGTTTAGCAAAAGTACAAAACTGGGTTGGTAAGTAAAGCCAGTAGATATGGCTCTGCAAACAAGCATAAGGCATTTAGATACCATGGTGACAGTACATTATAAAAAAATAAAAAGTAGATGAGACAGACAGGTTGTAGACAGGGAATCCTTGTAAAGTTTGTATTTTGACAGAAAAGTTCTTTTATGAGGCTGTCTCTTGTTACTTTATAATCGTTGATAATTTAACGGAAACAACTGAGTACTGCTCCGATTACCTTTTCATTATGTAAACAGATCTTATCAGAAGTTCTCGTGGGCTGGATTCTCAGATTGTAGCCCGGATATCTAGCTCCATGATAAAAATCTGTATCAGTCTAGTGTGATTTTCTGCATTATCCAGCAAAGGAAATCAGAAAAGGCCTCACTAGCACAATGTGTAGATCTCAATACTTTCCCAGTGGACCACCAATGAAAACACTGAACCTCGATTCCGATCTCACTTTCTCTGGTGTTACTCCATTGGCATCAAAGGAACCACTCTGATTTACACTGGGGTAAGGGAGAGGTAAATCAGATCTGTTGTCTATAGACTGAGAATCAATCAAAAGGCTGTTAAAAAAAGGTGTTTGGCTAGATGCAATGGTATAAAATAGACTATTCCTTTGAGTGCATGTGTAAAATCACAATCCTCCGTCAAGTGGGAGGAATCTGTGATCAGCCTTGTACACTCACTTCATTAATTGTTTCTGGTTAAATATGTAGAATAATGAGGAGGCCAAAGGAGAGGAGAATATTGCATTCACGTAAAACCAGATTCTGATGCCCTTACTCAGGTTGAGTAATACCTTACTCCACAAATAATCCCATTGAAATTAATAGGACTCTTTATAGCAGGGATTGGCAACCTTTGGCACGCGGCTTGCCAGGGCAAGCACCTGGCGGGGCGGGCCGGTTTGTTTACCTGCCGCGTCGGCAGGTTCGGCCGATCACGGCTCCCACTGGCCGCGGTTCGCTGCTGCAGGCCAATGGGGGCTGCAGGAAGTGGCGGAGGCTGAGGGATGTGCTCGCCGCCGCTTCCTGCAGCCCCCATTGGCCTGGAGCGGCAAACCGCAGCCAGTGGGAGCCGTGATCGGCCGAACCTGCCGACGCGGCAGGTAAACAAACCGGCCCAGCCCGCCAGGGTGCTTACCCTGGCGAGCCGCGTGCCAAAGGTTGCCGATCCCTGCTTTATAGAGTAAAGGGCTACTCAGAAAGAGGAAGAAGATGAGCATCTTCTGCAGAGAGTACCCAGTTTTGCAAATGGGGCATGCATGGCCTTTTGTGCTCTGATCTCTCGTGGTGAGTGAAGCAGGTGTTTGCTTTAGAATAAAACTCAGTCGTGGAACCTTTCCTAAGGCATTCCCTTAGACATGTATTTGCGAAGGTGCCCAGAGAGCTCGGGACATGAGCTTCTGTAAATTAAGGCTGTTTCAAAAGCAGCCAGTGATTTTGGGTGACTTGATATTTGGAACCCAACTTGAGACACTGGTGGTCTGATTATCAGAAGAGCTCAGGGCCTGCAATGGCAGCTGAAATCAGTGGGAGCTGCACGTGCTCAGGGTTTCTGAAAATGAGGCGTTGGTCGTTTCAGGTTGGAGTCACGCAAAATCCCTGGCCGCTTATGGGAATTGGGGCATAATTCTTCAAAAATTAAAAGAACAGAAGTGTGGGTTAGTGACTGGAGCAGGGAGTGGGTAGTCAGAACTCCTGGGTTCCATTCTTGGCTCTGCCACTGAATTGCACCCTCCTTTCTTCTGACGTCTCAATCTGTGATGGAATTGGTGTGGGGTAGGTTCCTCCCTGGCAGCCAGGGAAGAAATGCAGAATTCCACTGGGCAGCATTTCTGTTTCAGAACTCAAAGGGAAAGATGTGCAAGGTAGACAAGTAAGACCGCACCTGTTTCTTCATAGTAACCATGGCGAGGGGACACTGCATAGCACTGATCAGAGAGCAGGGGAACCCCCAGCCAGAAGGCTACTGCCCTGGAGGGGAGCAAATGCCACAGATCCACATAGGGGAATTATTCTCAGAGCTAGCGGACCTCCTGCAGGCTGCATGCCCTAGGTGGGGAAATGGAGCAGCTCATGTGAGCAAGGAGCTGCAGAGGTGCCTGGATGCAGGTAACTATAGCCAGACCCACAAAGTACTTAGGCTCCTAACTGATTTCAGTGGAAGTTAGGAGCCTAAATAACATTGTGGATCTGGATCTGGATCTACTTGCCTAAGATCTTCCTCCTTCCCCCACCACCCTGCAGAATAACTTTGCAACATCTCCAGGGCCGGTGCTACCATTAAGGCGAACTAGGCAGTTGCCTAGGGCGACAAGATTTGGGGGCACCAAAAAGTGGTGCCCCCAATTTTTTTTTACAGCATTCCTCCCCGAGCACGCTGTCGCTGCTCCACTTCTCCCGCCTCCCAGGCTTGCGGCGCCAATCAGCTGTTTGGCGCCGCAAGCCTGGGAGGAGAATTAGAGCGGGGGCGGCGTGCTCGGGGAGGAGGCGGAGCAGAGGTGAGCTGGGGTGGGGAATTGCCGCACGGCTCCCCGGGGGGGGGGAGCTGCCACGGTGGGGGGGCACCTTAGGGCGGGGGGGGGGCGGGGGGGGGGCGGGGAGCTGCCGCAGGGCTGGTGGGGGGGCGCAAGGTGGAAGTTTCGCCTAGGGCACGAAACTTCCTTGCACCGGCCCTGAACATCTCAGTGGGAGAGCCAGAGTTTTGTACAGTTTGTGTATTTTTCCTCTAGGGCTCATCCCCTATGTGATGGAGCAGCCCTGCCTCTGAATAAGTCAGAAGGCTACAGAGCCAGCATGTGCAGTAGCTTCCCAGGGATTGAAGGGCCGACTTCTGGGGAACCAGAATACATTTCATTGCAAATGAATAGGTTTGGGGCACCATTGCACATTATAAAAACACTTTCCATCTTCAAAGTGCTTCCCAAATGTTAACCAATCAACCTCCCCAAGCTGGAGTCTGTCCCTGGGGGAGAAAAGTTCCATTAGACAGAGCATGGATGGCAGGAACTGCGCAGCATTTTCAGAAGCTGAATAACATGAAATGATGAATAACATATGTCAGCATGAAATAATTATGGCTTCTAACCCCGTTGGTTTGAAGGGCAGAGCCATCCAATGCTGAAAAATACATGGGCTGGAAAGCAAACAGCAGATGCAGCTTTCCAAAGGGCATGTGCTACAAAAATAAAAAGCAGCAGCAGCAACATAAGTAGGAAAGACTTGGCAGCACCCTGGCGAGTAGTTCAAAGGGGCCTTGGAAGAAGAAAAGTGTATGTGAGCAGAGAAAAAGACAAGGCAGATCTGACGGGATAGGAATGAATGAGAAGTGAAAACAGTAGGAGTGAAATGCTGCAGTGGGGGGGAATGGGTGCTCTTGGAATAAATTGTCAGTGCACTCCTGGGTGTGGGTCTCTCTGCTGCCCAGGAGTCCGGGGGTCAGATCCTCAGCTGGTGTAAATCAGCATAGCTCATGCAGATCCTCCAACGGAGGATCAGACCAGGGATCTATACTGACAATACTCAAAGAAGATGGGTATTTTGCCTGGCTGGGGGGTGGGGAGGAGCACGGGGCTCAGTTCTGGAATGACTCTAGATTTACATCTGGAGACTTGAAAGCCAAATACAGCCCACTGGATTATTTGTTGTTGTTGTTTTTCACCCCCTGGGATCTTTGGGCCCAATTCTGCAAAGAGGCTAGTGTTCTCACTATCCATTGTACATCCAAAGCTTTGTCTTAGCTACATGACATGATGGGTGAACACTTTGGTCCTGTTGAAGTCAGTGCCATTTGAAATCAATAGGGCCAGGATGTCACCCAAGGGCAACACATGTTGATCTCATCCACACTACAAGTTGTAACCCTGTTGTAAGCAGGGCATGGTCTCAGATACTGCAGAGTTGGGGTCCATATAAGTAGGTAGATAGATAGATAAGAAGGATATCAGTGTTGTAAGTGGGATCCTTGCCTCTGTATTTCTATGGTGTATTTGTGCCCTGTGTATCATTTTCCCTCCACAACCCCTTCACCCCAATGAAACAGTAAGAAACTTTATTTTTTTAAACTTCAGGAATAGCACAAGAGCTCAGCCTCTGCTGGAAAAGAAACTGCTGGAGCCCAGGCTGCAATGGAAACAATAATAAGCTAGCTGTACAGACATGCTCTTTGAAACACAGCTTGCCTTCGTTCAGGCTGCCAATTTGAAGTCATGGTAACTTCCTGCAAGAGGGCGGATTGCACAGGAGAGAGATGAACAAGGTGTGGCCGCCCTCTGCACATGCTGGAAAGGAGAACCTGAGAAGAGGGATTTCCTGGTGAGCTTCCTCACACTGCACAAAGGGCCTGAAGGTGAGGACTGTGAGCAAAGGGAATGACCCAACACTGTTAAGTAGAGGGGAAAATGCTAATAAACAACATGGGGATGAACAACTTTTTGTTGTGGGCATTTGTGCTCATTAATTTTGTACCATGCTTAGATACAAAGGGGAGAGTCACTACACACAAATGATAGCTACCTAGATTATTTAATTATTATTTGCACAGTGATAACACCCTAGGAGCCCAATTCATGGACCAGGAGCCCACTGGGCTAAGTGTGGTACAAACACTGAATGAAAAGATGGTCTCTGTCCCCAAAGAGTTTACAACCAGTGCAAAGGAATGCACATTGGAAAAAATAATCCCGACTACAGATATATAATAATGGGTAGCTGTTTCCACTAAAGTAGCTGTTACCACTCAAAAAAGGCATCTTGGAGTCATTGTGGATAGTTCTCTGAAAACTTCAGCTCAATGAGAAGCAGCAGTCAAAAAGACTATCTGAATGTTAGCAACTACAAGGAAAGGGATAGAAAATCAGACAGATAACATCATAATGCTACTATATAAATCCATGGTGTGCCTGCCTCTTGAATAATGTGTCCAGTTCAGGTCACCTCATCTCAAAATGAATATAGTGGACAGGGCCGCCCAGAGGATTCAGGGGGCCTGGGGCAAAGCAATTTTGGGCGCCCCTTCCATAAAAAAAAGTTGCAATACTATAGAATACTATATTCTCATGGGGGCCCCTGCGGGGCCTGGGGCAAATTGCCCCACTTGCCCCCCGCCCCAGGTGGCCCTGATAGTGGAACTGGAACAGGTTCAGAGAAGGACAACAAATATGATAACAGATATGGAATGGCTTCCAGAGAAGGTGAGAGTAAAAAGATTAGGGCTGTTCATCTTGGAAAAGAGAAAACTGCAGGGTGGTGAAGCACTGGAATGCATTACCTAGGGAGGTGGTGGAATCTCCTTCCTTGGAGGTTTTTAAGGCCCGGCTTGACAAAGCCCTGGCTGGGATGATTTAGTTGGGAATTGGTCCTGCTTTGAGCAGGGGGTTGGACTAGATGACCTCCTGAGGTCCCTTCCAACCCTGATATTCTATGATTCTATGATTTGATAGAGGTCTGTAAAATCATGAACGGTGTGGGAAAAGTGAATAGGGAAGTGTTATTTACCCTTTGCTACAATACAGAAACCCAGGGTCACCCAATGAAATTAATAAGCAGCAGGTTTAATACAAACAACAGGAATGCACAAAATGCAATTAACCTGTGGAACTCAGTGCAGTGGGATGTTGTGATGACCAGAAGTATAACTAGGTTCAAAAAGGATTACTAGATAAATTCATGGAGGATAGGTCCATCAATGGCTATTAGCCAAATGATCAAGGATGTAATCCCATTCTGTGGGTGTCCCTAAACCTCTGACTGCCAGAAGCTGGAGGGGAAGATAGGGGTGGATCACTCCCCTAAAATAGGATATTGTTCGCAGTAGGGCAGCTCTTATGTTCTGAATCTAAGCTAGATACTGTAAATGGAAGGAATATATGCTCTGAGAGGAATGGCTAGATAGGTGAACCCCAGTTGTAAGAGTCTCCATTTAATTGTGAATTGAATTGTGACTGAGTTCATGCCCCTGGGTTTAGTGAGGGGGGGCGTCCTTTGGTGCTCCCCTTGAGTGATACTGATAACCCAACCCCCAGAGCTAGGGAGAGGAGAAATGGGTTCCCCTGCGGGGAAGTGCCTGGCTCCAGGGAGCAGGAGAGGATTCCCTGGCTACCCACCCTCCCACGAGTGAAAGCGGAGCTAGTGACGGGTTATTTCCAAACCTGGAATCCAATGAGTCCCCACCCCTGAGTCAGGGCGTGTCCTGCCGTTATGTGTCAAGCCCAGCAAGGTTCGTGATTAGCTTCCCCGCCACACTCGAGAGCAGCGGACGCCAGGGCCTCTGGAGCAGCGGGTGAGTGGCCGGTTTTCCAGGCAGAGCTTCCCGCAGGCTTGCTGGGGGATAGGGACCCGCCTCTCCCTCTGCTGCGGCTGGCGGCGCCCGGGCTCCCCAGCGCGCAATGGGGAACTCCGCTTTCCAAACGCGGCAGCGCAGCCAGGGCGGCTCCCAGTCCCTCTCCTCGCAGCGCTGGGGGCTTGGGGACCCCGATCCTGCGTCACAGGGGGCTTCGGGGTGGGAGCGCACCCGGGCCCCTTCCCCCTGTAACAAGCGCTTGGAGGGGAGCGCACGGGTAGGCAGGGGCGCACAGCCCGAAGCGCTCTGCTAGCCCAAAAGGGGCTCGGGGCCTGGGTGTTCTCCCCCCCTCCGCTGGCCAGGCAGGGGCAAGGGCCCTGACGCGTGGGAAAGAGGAACCTGACTCAGAGACACCCTCCACCCCCATCCTGCTGGAGGATGGTGAAAAGTTTGCTTTCCCTCCCCCCCCTCGCAGCTGCTGTCCCGGGAATGGCCCAGCCCGCCTGGGCTGCGGGGTGGCAGCTTGCGTTTGGCTAGGCAGGCGGTGGGGAGTGGAGGTGGGTGGGGAGAAGGAAGGAGTCAGCCTCCAGGTAGGGCACCTGCTGCTGCTTCTAGTGAGTTGTGTGTGTGAGGAGGGGCTGGAAGGTGTCAGCTCTGGGAAGGAAAGGGGAGCTGGGGGCCAGATTCTGCTCTTGCTTACACCAGTGTGACTGTGGCATCACCCCACTGGAGGTAATGAAATCATCACAGAATGACCCCATCCAAACTGAGAGGGGACTGGCCCATTGCATAGGAAGCAGTTAATGGTGGCAGAGCTGGTTTGGAGGGTCTGTTTGAGGAGGTGGATATGGCAGACAAGAAGCATTACCTGTTAGGTTCACTCCCTCTGGGGCACCTGGCATTGGCCACTGTTAGTAGACAGGGGATGGACCTTTGGTCTGACCCAGTATGGCCGTTCTTATGTTCTTAAGCATTCAAGCAAATCCTGCATCTGCTCTTCCCAGGTAGCTGATCCCTGAGACTTTCAGTGTTTCCATTACAAACCGTAGGCTAAGCCCTAACAATGCCGTGGAAAGGGCAAACACAGTTCCTGCTCTAATTCATTGATTTACACATTCAGCAAAATCCAATGGTTTCTAAGTTTCGATGTGTACTTTCCCCTTTAAAAGGGCTTGGAGAAGTTATTCCAGAATAAGGCTGGGCATGAATTTAAAGTACAATAGCTATTCCAGAATAACTGCCTGTGTGGACCCACTCTTATTCTGGAATGAGCGTCTGAAGGAGAGCTTTGTCTGGCTCCAAAGCTTGTCTCTTGCAGGAACAGAAGTTGATCCAATAAAAGATATTGCCTCACCCCCCTTGCCTGGAATAGAACAGCAGGGTAGCTATTCTGGTCAATTTCACTGTGCAGAGGAGCTGGTAAATGCCTGTATGCCTAGGCCTGGTTGTGTGATTCATTATAAAGTCAGAGATCTGAAACACGCAACCTACAGCCACTTCCCCTTAAAATTCTATATGCTAATCCTGTAGCTGGATCTGCTAGCGTGGACTCTTGCACGCATGTTAAGTGGGGCTACGCTGGCATTACAAGTTCAGGGGTTCGGCTCACTAGGGCCCCAATCCTGCAAACACTGAAGCCAATAGTCACGTTGACTTCAGTGGGACTGCTCATGATAGTAGAGCGTTAAGCAGGGACGAAAGCATTTTACAGGATCGGGTTTAGGGCTCTCGTAGAGCTGCCAGCGTTGCCTTTGGTGATGAAACGATTATGGCGTTCCTGATTATCTTTTGGGTGGGATAGTGAAAGCGGAATCTTAAATATTCAGGCTGAACAGCAAAACGTCTGTGTTTGGTGAAAGGCGCTATCACAAAAGTGTTCTGTTGGATTTTCTGCTTTATTTACCAGGCACCAAATCCTACTATTGTTTTTCAGACAAATTTTCCATTGGGGCTGGTTCTTCTCTCATATCTATTTAAGCGGTTAGCTTTGATCAAGACATTGATGTAAATCAGGAGTGAAAGTGAGAGGAGAACTGGTTCCATTAAGTTCAACAGGACAGAAGTTCAGTGGGAACTTTGACTGAATACAGGACCTGAATCACCAATGACCTACACCGTGTGGTTTCAATTACACCGGTACAGAATGGATGGACTGTACTTCCATTTTGATTTGGTAGCATTTTATACCCATTTTTCACAGATGGAAATGGTGAATCAGGCCCAAAGTCAGCAGGATTTGCCCTCTAATTTTTATTTGCTTCAGGCCTGACTCTGGAACATTTCAGACAGAATTAAAAATCATTCTGAAGGGACTCTAGCAACCTGTTACAAACCAAGTTAGATTCCAGGCAGTCTCTCTGAAGGTTTCAAAAATGCATAATAAACTTCAGTGGGAGCTGTCAGGAGCAGTTGCCCTAGATCTTGTGGGGATGTCTCTGCCTTGTGTTCTTCGGTTTTTTTTTTGTTTGTTTGTTTTTTTGTCATTTATTTTTAGGCTGTCTTCCCCTCCGTCTCTTTGTTTATATAAGAAAAATTCTGCCTTTGTTATTTCCTCTAGTCAATTTGAACACAAGCATCTGTGTTACTCCTACTTCTGGATACAAACAACTTGAGCAGTACAGTGGAGGCGGAAAAACTTCTGTGGAACTTCAAAGTTGTTTTTTAATTAATGTCTTGCTAAAAGGGATGAAAGCAACTCAAATCAGGCTCTACATTTGGATTTTTAGTCTTGCAAAACCCCATACCATTGAAAATTTCCCTCAATTTACTTTTAAAATGCACAGAAATGTTAACTTAAAACAAAAATCCACGCTTCCTCTCTGAAACATTTGCAGCCCAGGGACACTTAGCCAAAGTGAAACTGACTCCACTGGTTCCTCTCCACTTGCACAATGAAAAATAGATCAATGTGGACAGACAGTGAAAAGGACATTACGGGCTTGACTCTCCACTGCTTTGCACTTTGTGTAGTCACATGCACCAGTGCAAAGTGGGTGTGAGTGTTACCAAATCAATGGTAGCAGTCTACACCCGCTTTGTACCAATATAAATTACCTACACAAGGTGCAAGTCAATGGAGAATCAGTCTCCAGATTACTAAGGGCATGTCTTCACTGGCAACGTTCAAGCACTGCCACGGCACAGTGCTGGGAGAGAGCTCTCCCAGTGCTCTTAAAAAAACCACCTCCACGAGGTGTGTAGCTACCAGCACTGGTGCACTGTCTACACTGGCACTTTACAGCACTGAAACCTCCAGCACTCAGGGGGTGTTTTTTCACACCCCTGAGCAGGAAAGTTGCAGCGCTGTAAAGTGCCAGTGTAGACAAGCCCTCAGAGTGTAAGGTGAAGTCCGTGGCACTTATAACTTCTTGAGGGGGCGCTCTATGTGCATTTAATCAATAGGACTTGGAGATAGGCTTTTTTAATTTTGGAAACTGTGGATAAATTAATTCTCTTCTGTCATGGGTTTCATTCATCTATTTTCCACCTCATTCAAAAATCTCTGAAACTTTTTGTCCTGCATGATCATCAGTCCAGCCCATCTCCTCCTCTGCTATTGTCCATAGGCTCCCAAGTCCCATTTTCAAAAGTGACTTGGTCACTTAGGGCCCTGACTCCCATGGTCTTTCAATGCAGTGAATGTGTTACATTGAAAGTTGATTGGACTCAGTGTCCATGTCACTTTTGAAAATAGCACTTAGGAGCCTAAATGGTCATGTACACTGCAAAAAAAAAAAAAAAAAAAAAAAAAATTTTTTTTTTTAAATCTCACGACAGCAAATCTCAGAGCCTGGGTCAGCTGACTCAGGCTTGTGCTATGGGGATAAAAATAACAGCATAGACGTCCCTGCTCAGGTTGGAGCCCAAGTCTGAAACCCTGCGAGGTGTGTGGGTCTCTGAGCCCAGGCTCCAGCCCGAGTGAGAACATCTCACTGCTGTTTTTAGCCCTGTAGCAGGAGCCCAAGTCAGTTAACCCAGGCTCTGAGGCTCACTCCTGGTTTTTTTTATTTTTTTGCAGTGTAGACATACCCGAAGTCACTCAGGCACTGTGGAAAATTGTACTTAGCGTACCTGAATGCAGCATGACCTTCCTTCTGTTACCTTTGTCCCATCTTCTCCTAAGCTCTTCAGAGCTGTCTTTTTTTTGGGGGCCTAGCACTTTGCTGGATGCAGCATAAATGATTCATTTAACAATGCAGCTAAGTGAGAACATAAAACTCTTGCAGTTACTTCTCATGTTCATCTGTCAGCACGTCTTTCCACAGAAGTTGGTCCAATAAAAGGTATTACCACACCCACCTTGTCTCTTCCACAGTAACTTCATGTGTAGTTCCACTGTGCCAAAAGAGCCATTACAAAGATGCTGTAGGCAACTCTGCTCCCACCCGAAGTGAGATGTTGTCTGCACAGCTTTGCTCAGCTAACTACCGTAACTGATTCTCCAACTGGAACAAGGGTTTTGCAACAGGTGGTATGCTATGGCTGGCCTGCATTTTCAAGTGTCTGCTGTTTTGGGGTTGTTTTTTTTTCCTGAGTGCCCAAATTGGGGCACTACTTGTTGCCTAATTTTCAGAGCTGCTGGGCACCCTTGCCTCTCATTGAAATTAATTGGAGATATGGGTGTTCAGCACCTTTCAAATCAGGCCTTGAGAGAAGTTGTCTCAATTGGAGTAGCCAGAAGCTGAGACCCCCAAAGTAAGTGGACACTCTGGGGAAAACTGAGGCCGAAAATATTGATCTCTCAACTTGTCATTGTGCAGGGACACCTTTCTGGGTTTCGGGTCCATGTAGAAAGACAAAATGGGAGATTTTTTTAAAATGATGTGGCGTTAATATTGTAACCTCCCCAGCTCTTGATAAACTGAGTGACACAATCATACATGGGTGCAATAATAGATAATTTACACTAATAAACATGGGAATGCCAAGCTTGTCTGAATGGAAGGTCTAGAATGAGGGAAATGGAGAATGTCACAACACAGAATCCTAGAAGTGTAGGACTGGAAGGGACTTCAGTAGGTCACCTAGTCCAATCCCCTGCACTCAAGGCAGGACTACATAATAACTAGACTATTCTGGACAAGTGTTTATCTAACCTGTTCTTAAAAACCTCTAATAATGGAGATTCTACAACGTCCCTGGGCAATTTGTTCCAATGCTTAACTACCCTGACAGACATTAGAAAAAACTTCCTAACCAAAATCTCCCATGCTGCAATTTAAGCCCATTGCTTCTTGTTCTATCCTCACAGGTTCAGGAGAACAATTTTTCACCCTCCTCCTTGTAACAATTTTTTACGTACCTGAAAACTGTTATCATAACCCCCCCCCCCCCCCAAGTCTTACCTTCTGCAGACTAAATAAACTCAGTTTTTTCAATCTTTCCTCATAGGTCATGTTTTCCTGACCTTTAATCAATTTTGGTGCTGTCCTATGGACTTTCTCCAGTTTGTCCACAGCTTTCCTGAAATGTGGTGCCCAGAACTGGATGCAATACTCCAGTTAAAGCCTGATCATCATGGTTAACTCTTCCTTCAAGCTGTCATGGTCAATATTGTATATGTCTGCAATAACTATGGAACCTAAGAAGAAAGAGAACATTCAGCTAGCTTTACATGGGCCAGATCCTCCACTGGGGTAAATCAGCTAGCTTAGCTGCATTGACTTTAATGGAGCTGCCATCAGCTGAGGATATGGGTTCTTATGTCTCAACTCCTAGTCTTTCCTCCTTGTAATCTAGTGTTTCTTAATAATCCGGCACATGGGGCCTACTTACTTCTCACAAACACCAACAAAAGTCACAGCTGAATCAAAATTGCTGAAACAGCATAATCCCACAGCACTCCTAGGTTTGTAACAGTCACATGAAATGACTCCGGGGGATAATTCTGCTGCCTCTGCAGTAGCTCCATTGAACTCAAAGTGCTATTCACCATAAAAATAGTAGCTCTTGACATTGACAAGATGTGAGTTCTTGTTTAAAATGCATGGGCCAAATTGTGACTCTTTTCCTTTTCCCTGCCCCATCAGCTGGAATTAGTGAGCATGGGAAAGTCTCTTTATAGCTTTTGATTATGTTCAATTATAGTTTTTAGGCTTCCTTAATTAAAACAGAAATAAATATGTGCATAAAAACTGGGCTCTGAGAAATGGCAAATAAACTGTCTATGGAACCTTCAGAGCTTTAAAAGCAAGTTCCAGCTGTGGGTTTTCATGGAATTATATATTCTAACTGCAAATACGCAGACAAAGTGTGTAGAACACTGAGCCTTTTAAAGGAGATGGTAATTAAAACCAGAAGGGTAAACCCTATACCTAAATATCTGAATCCTAAATTAGAATTTTTCCCAGATCTCTGGATAATTTAGTTAAAACTGAGCAAAAATTTCCAGCTGAAACTCTTTTTGGCAAAAATTTTCAGATTCGCTGACACCCAAAACATTTTGCAGATTTGTGTAGATTCTGCTGAATTGTTGGTTTGCTCCCTCTGTCCCCTCCCCTCAATCAAATGTTTTGTTTTGACACTTTTGAAATGAAATACTTCAGTCTTTTTGGTTTGAAACTACTTTGTTTCTCAACTTTAATTTTATTTTGTAAAAATTAAAAAATGTCTTCAACTGGTTGAAATTAAAATTGAATGGCTAAGCAGCAGTTCTGCACTGTAATCTGGGGATTACAGTGAATGAGAAGCTGGATATGAGTCAGCAGTGTGCCCTTGTTGCCAAGAAGGCTAACGGCATATTGGGCTGCATTTGTAGGAGCATTGCCAGCAGATCGAGGGAAGTGATTATTCCCCTCTATTCGGCACCGGTGAGCCCACATCTGGAGTATTGCGTCCAGTTTTGGGCCCCCCACTACAGAAAGGATGTGGACAAATTGGAGAGAGTCCAGAAGGGGGCAACGAAAATTATCAGGGGACTAGGGCACATGACTTACGAGGAGAGGCTGAGGGAACTGGGCTTGTTTAGTCTGCAGAAGAGAAGAGTGAGGGGGGATTTGATAGCAGCCTTCAACTACCTGAAGAGGGGTTCCAAAGAGGATGGAGCTCAGCTGTTCTCAGTGGTGGCTGGCAGATAACAGAACAAGGAGCAATGGTCTCAAGTTGCAGTGGGGGAGGTCTAGGATGGATATTAGAAAACACTATTTCACCAGGAGGGTGGTGAAGCACTGTAATGGGTTACCTAGAGAGGTGGTGGACTCTCCATCCTTAGAGGTTTTTAAGGCCTGGCTGGGATGATTTAGTTGGTGTTGGTCCTGCTTTGAGCTGGGGGTTGGATGAGATGACCTCCTGAGTTCTCTTTCCAACCCTAATCTTCTATGATTCTATGAAATGATGTGTTCGTTATTATTTGTATTGCAATAATACTTATCGGCCCTAGTCATGGATCAGGACTCCATCGTGTTCGGTGCTGTACAAATCCAGAACTACAAAGGCAATCCTTGTCCAAAAGAGCTAGTTAGGGTGAAGGAAAGAGGTTGTACTGTAAATTGAAGGCATCAAAAGGTAGGATTGTCAAAGAAACCTAACGCAGTTAAGCACCCGACTCCCAGATGAAATTTCATGTTTCTCTGGCAATCCCACCCTATATATTTATCAGAAACCAGCATATGTTTAGAGTGGTTCAATCTGATATTTGAAGTCATGGATATCTATAAATATCCAAATGTGGTAAGTATCACTGTAATTCTTAATCTGCTTTTGACTGTTAATAATAGTTGTTTGTTCAGTACAACTCGGATGTAAGTAGTTATCTCAAAGGTGAATGTAATCCACTGTAACAAGAATGTTGGTGGACAGTTACTGCCTTTTGCCTCGAAGAATGAAACAGTTATGTTATTTCTTTACAGTGTCAAGAAGAACTAGCCCCACTGATTTAAGTGACCTTTGGATAGAAACAGAGAGGGTGAATTCTGTCAATTATTTTCTAGGACGCTCCCTTTTTATCAACACTCCCTCTTTTTTTATTGCAGATAATCATCTGTTTGGGTACCTTGACGTTAAAATATTAACTGAATACTATGGCAAAGGTGAGTGTGTTTGCTTACAGGTACCAGGCAGTGCTAGGTAGACTCAGTCCCTGCATTGACTACATTTATCTGATCAGTGCAATTATATTTACTTAGATAAATGATGTAGCAAGAAGAGGCTAGCACTGCCTGACACAGTGGGAAGGACTCATTGCTGCCTACTTCCTCATAAAAAGAACAGGAGTACTTGTGGCACCTTAGAGACTAACAAATTTATTAGAGCATAAGCTTTCATGGGCTACAACCCACTTCTTCGGATGCATATAGAGTGAAACATATATTGAGGAGATATATATACACACATACAGAGAGCATGAACAGGTGGGAGTTGTCTTACCAACTCTGAGAGGCCAATTAAGTAAGAGGAAAAAAAAACAAACTTTTGAAGTGATAATCAAGATAGCTCAGTACAGACAGTTTGATAAGAAGCAAGTGTGAAAATACTTACAAGGGGAGATAGATTCAATGTTTGTAATGGCTCAGCCATTCCCAATCTTTATTTAATCCTGAGTTGATTGTGTCTAGTTTGCATATCAATTCCAGCTCAGCAGTCTCTCGTTGGAGTCTGTTTTTGAAGTTTTTCTGTTTTAAGATAGCCACTGTCATCTTAAAACAGAAAAACTTCAAAAACAGACTCCAACGAGAGACTGCTGAGCTGGAATTGATATGCAAACTAGACACAATCAACTCAGGGCTAAATAGGGATTGGGAATGGCTGAGCCATTACAAACATTGAATCTATCTCCCCTTGTAAGTATTTTCACACTTGCTTCTTAGCTCAGTACAGACAGTTTGATATCTTGATTATCACTTCAAAGGTTTTTTTTTTTTTTCCCTCTTACTTAATTGGCCTCTCAGAGTTGGTAAGACAACTCCCACCTGTTCATGCTCTCTGTATGTGTGTATATATATCTCCTCAATATATGTTTCACTCTATATGCATCCGAAGAAGTGGGTTGTAGCCTACGAAAGCTTATGCTCTAATAAATTTGTTAGTCTCTAAGGTGCCACAAGTACTCCTGTTCTTTTTGCGGATACAGACTAACACGGCTGCTACTCTGAAACCTGTCATACTTCCTCATACTAGAATGTGGATTAACTTCAGTAATCTATATAACTACTAACGGCCAGGTCTTGCACCAAAATCAATGAGCTTTGCTATCGGCTGGAAAAGACGTCAAGAGGTCGCTTAGTCCTATGACAGTAAGCACAACAGGTTCCTCAGAATTCTACAGTTCCCATCCAAGTTGTATCCAGCTATTCGTGGAAAATGCCTAAGCTTCTCCTGCCAGATAGCTCCTGTTTAGGCATTAAGGCCCAGATCCTCAAAGGTATTTAGGCACCTATTCCCATTTATTTCAGTGTGAGTGAGGTGCCTAAATACCTTTCAGGATGGGGGCCTAATGGCCTTATGCATTGAGCATTGAAGTTAATGGAAAGACTCTCATTGTTCAGTGGGAACAGAAGCAAGCAGCGTGAGTCAGTGGATCTGGCCCTGGATTGGGTGTCAAGATCCGGGTTCTAATCTCTCTGACATGATCAAGTCACACCTCTCCGTGCCTCTGTTTCTCCATGTGTAAAAAGGAAAGGATGGTATTTGCCCACCGTTGTAAAAGTGCCATGTAGGAGCCTTATAGGGAATTGATTCTTTCATGATGATCTGGATAACTATTGATCCTAAAGGGAGATGCCACAACTGGGTTTAACAAAGGCGCCAGATTGGCAGGCCCAGGAGAATGGAGTCCTTTATTGAATTGCAGCACAAGTACAGTGCAGGCAGCAGCCAGGGGTTTCCCATGCCAATGTGGCTTAATCCTCAATCGAAAGAACCGTCCCCCCCCCCCCCCCCCCCAGGAGTGTCTCTCTTGCAGGGGGAGGCGACGGCTTAGGGCAGAATGGAAGCTTGTCTCTGCAGTCAAAAAAGCTAACAATGTTAGGACCCATTAGGAGAGGGATAGATAATAAGACAGAAAATATCATAGTGCTGCTATATAAACCTATGATGGGCCCACACCTTGAATACTGTGTACAGTTCTTGTTGCCTCATCTCTAAAAAGATGCATTAGAATTGGAAAAGGTACAGAGAAGGGCAACAAAAATGATCAGGGGGATAGAACAGCTTCCATATGAGGAGAGAGTAAAAAGACGGGGACAGTTGGGCTTGGAAAACAGATGACTGATGGGGGATGGGGTATGATAGAGGTCTATAAAATAAATAATGGTATAGAGAAAGTGAATAGGGAAGTGTTATTTACGCATTCACATAACTCAAGAACCAGGGGTCGCCCAATGAAATTAATAGGCAGCAGGTTTAAAACTGATACACACGTGTTTCTTCACGCAACGCACAGTCAACCTGTGGAACTCCTTGCTAAGGGATGTTGCGAAGGCCAAAAGTATAACTGGATTCAAAAAAGAATTAGGTAAGTTCATTGAGGATAGGTCCATTCATGGGTGTTCGCCAGAGATGGTCAGGGATGCAACCCCATGCTCTGGGTGTCCCTAGCCTCTGTTTGTCGAAAGGTGGGACTGGATGACAGGCGATAGATCACTTGATAATTGCCCTGTTCTGTTCATTCCTTCTGAAGCATCTGGCATTCGCCACTGTCACAAGACAGATTACTGGGCTAGATGGACCATTGGTCTGACTCAGTCTGGCCATTCTTATGTAACCTGCTGTACGGCTAAATAGACTCTCACTTTATCTAAACACAAACCCCCTCCTCAGTTTTCTAACTGGTCTCCTCCCAGGAGAATCTGTATATAACTGGGATTTTTCATGTGTTCTTCTCTGGTTCTGTCTTTAACAATTGATGTTCTGTATATTTAGGCTGGAAACCGGGGCACAATCAAGGCGGCCTTGGGCTTCAGGGCTGAGGAAGATGCACAGAAGTTAAGGAAGGCCATGAAGGGGCTTGGTGAGCTTGTATTTATTTTTATGCCTCTAACCCTCTCGCTTCAGAGTGCCAGCATCCTGCATGTCGTACAGCTCACTAGAGCAAAAGTTTGGTAACTTGTGTTTCTCTACTGACTCCTGGCCCCCCTCCCCCCGAGCTCTCTACAAACAGGAGGTGGGGATCACCTCATCCAGTCATGAAATGCAGCCGCTTCTGGGGTGGAACAGGGCAGCTGTTATGCAGTATATAACACTACAAGGCAGCTTTGGCATAAATAAAGAACATTATCCAAATGGAAGGAATTTCAATTTAACACTATCTGAGCAGAGGGAATTTAAAGGGGCAGAATGTCATCCCCAGATTGGGAAAGGACAGCACTGCCTCCAACCCTACAGGAAGCGGGTGGAGTTTTTGTTTTCTGGATGTTTGATCATGGAGAGCAGCTGAAGCCTACCTGTCTATCACTATAATATCTCAGCTGCTCATTCACACATGGATAATAAATCTATCCCCACAGCACTCCTGCAAAGTAAGGAAGCATCATTATCTCCACTCTCCAGATGGGGGAACTAAGGCACAGAAAGGGATGCAGGGATTCCTTCCAAGGTCACCCAGGAAATCTGTGGCACAGCTGGGAACTGAACTCAGCTCCAAGCCCTGGCTTTAACCGCAAGACTGTCTTTAATCAGCCTATGATTTGTCTCTCCTGGAATAGGGTGCTCCCAACACCCTATTAGGGTACTATGTCAGCACTGCCTCTGTGGGAAGAGGGCTCGCTTGTAAACGGTCAGTGCCCACATCTGTTTTCTTGGAGGTCTCCATCCAACTGATGGCCGGGCTTATGAGGTCAGACTGACAGCCCAAGTAAAATGCATTCCTAACAAGGGGATGCTAAAGAGCTTTTGAGTGTGCAACCCACTGACAAGTGAAAGTTATAGGGTGCCCTCCATACCCGATCCCCAGAGGATGAGGGTCAGTTACAGCCCCACCAAGGGAACCCTGTCTCTTTAAAGAAAGCTAGCACCATATGCTTTCCTTTGGAGGTTCCCCGGTTCAATCCCCGATATGTCGGCCAAGATGGTAGCCCAACACATGTGGTCTAGTGCTGGTTCTCTAGTGCCGTAGAAAATCAGATTTTAGAAGGAATAAAAATGGTTTGTGTCACACCTGGCAAGTCAGCTGAGTTGCCTGCTTCAAAATTAATACTTTAATATTATAAATATCTGGCTGGCTTTCCGGTGTCTCCCCCAGGTACAGATGAAGATGCCATCATCGATATCGTGGCCAAGAGGAGCATATTCCAACGTCAGGAAATTTTAATTGCCTATAAATCCACTATTGGCAGGGTAGGTAGCCTCTGAATTTGATGATTATGATCTAGACAATTCCTGGACTACATGACTTGTCTGGAAAATTAATGACTTCCCTCATTCAGTTGTGGAGAGGCAAGACACAACTTTTGCTGGCCTTAGCACAAAGCTCACTGCAATCTCCGTTCACTTCAGTGCAGTTGCTTGTCCAAAGAAAATTGTAAGGTACCCGTTAAGATTATCCACCAAAATGTAGCAGAAATGTGGTCAAGCAATCTATCTACATGCTTGCCTTTATGCTATCTAGTGGATGATCCTTAATACCACATGGCACTGATGTAATGAATCATACCCGAGATTATATTGCAAGTGACTTTTCCTGTGACACTTGGCACAACTGGTACCTAACAATCCTACGGTGACCGTCCAAGTTGTACCCAGCTGCTCAGTGAGAATGACTAAGTTATGACTGTTCCGCCCCTGTTTATGGACTCTTCTGCCATATAACTTCTGTTTAGGCATTCGATGCCTTGCCCATTGACCACTGAAGTCTATGGAAAGACACTTGTTGAGTTTAATGGGCTTTGGATCAGACCTTAAAGCCCAAATCATCAAGTCTCCACTAATTTTCAGGGGTTTGGAGGTGTTTTGACATTGGAGTTCAATTTTTTCAGAGGTGCTGAGTACTAACTCCCCCAAAACTGAAGTCAAGGTGAGCTGCTGGTATCTGGATGCCCGGCAAGCTCTGGATCTCAAGCTGAGCACTCCAGTTTCGTGGATCCTCTGACCCTCTGGCCTATGCCCATGGTGAGAAGGGCTGCTGAATGTCCAGCTCCCCTGACACCAAGGGGTTAATGGATGAATCAGTTTAACTTGCTTAACCTGATATTAAAGCCTTACCTTTTATCTTGTGTAAACATTCTGAGCACATGCTGCTTGTTTGTTGAGCAGGCTCTTCTGTGCCTGTAAAGAAAGTGGTTACAGGGAAACAGATCTGTCCACTGCTAATAAAACTCATGGCAGTGTGAACTACTGACCCACCTTAATAGTCACTTGCACACCTGGTAATTCACCCCACTATGCCCTACCCCTCATGCTCCATCCATTAACAAGCAAATCAACCATGCTTATCAAGGATTTAGTGCTAACTGCGATGTAATCTACTTTACTAGTTTACTTTAAGGCTACCATACCTACAAGATTGTTCATAAGTACAGCAACAGTCTGATTCACAGGCTTCAAAGAGTGTGACAAGCATTAAGAAAACTAGCCTAGTTTCCAAATAAGGGTCACATTGCAGTGATCTGCTTAAAGGCGTGTTTTTGTGTTGGTTGGGGGTTTTTTGTTTGTGTTTGTTTAAATTCTTCCTGCTTTTTATGGTGCCTTTCATCTGAGGATCCCAAAGCCTTTTAAAAACCCATTAATGAATCAGTCCTCGTCATACCCCGGTAAGTTTCGTGTATTCCGTTTAGATGGATTAAAAGGAGGCACCAAGAAGTAAAGTCTCTTGGGAGGGCTTCAAAAATGATCGGCCTTACAAAGCCAACGAAGATATTATTCTAAGGCCTGGTCCACACTAGAAGAGTTATATGGGTACACCTTATGTCCTTTAGAAATGTATCTTTTATTGATAGTTATACCAGTGTATGCAGTAGTGTGGACTCGGTTATACCAGTATTATTATTAATGTGTATTATTGTAGTCTTAGGAGCCTCAATCATGGACCATGAGCCCATTGTGCTAGGTGCTGTACAAACACAATAAAAAGATGCCCCAAAGAGCTTACAGTATAAACGTAACCTTTGCTTACTGAACCAGAAACAGCTATACCAGACTAAGCACCTTTATACTGGTCTACCTGCATCCCCAGTGGGAGGTGGGGGCGGGTTGTACCACTAACTATACTGGCATCAGGGCTGGCTCAGGCTTTTTTGCTGCCCCAAGCGGCGAAGGGGGGGGGGGGGGGAAAAGCCACGATTGGCGGCACTTCGGTGGCAGCTCAAATGTGCCGCTTCATTCCTCAGCGGCAATTCGGCGGCGGGTCCTTCACTCAGAGAGGGACTGAGCGACCCGCCGCTGAATTGCCGCTGAAGACCCGGACATGCCGCCTGCTTCGTTCGCTGGTGTCTGGAGCCGGCCCTGACTGGCATAGATAAAGTGGCACATCTTTCTAGTGTGAACTAGCCCTGAGTTGCTGCCCACGTTCTCCTTTGCCGATCCCCACAATGATTAAGAGCAAAACGTGGAGCGAAAATGGCTTTAGACAGAAATGTTAAACACCCTCATTAACAAGTGAATGGCGAAGCTGCTAAAATCAGGCATGGATGATGTTGGGAGAAGATGTGAAAAATAGCCTCTCAGGTGTATAATTATCATTCCCAAAACAATCTCTCGCGTAGGGTTATTCATCAGTAGAGATCAAAGCGCTTCACAATCGTTAGTGTGTTTATTCCCACAATGCCCCGAGGAGGCAGAGCAGTGCTATGATCCCTGATTTACAGTTGGGGAACTGAACCCAGAGAGACTGAGGCCTTGTCTACACTACAGATGCTATGGCACTGCAGCTGTGCCCTCTAGCCCTGTAGCGTAGGCACTTACTACAGCGACGGAAGGGTTTTTTTAATTTACCCCTGTGAGAGGCAGTAGCTAGGTCAAGGAAAAATTCTTCCGTTAGCCAGGTGGAGACACCACTAGGTTTAGGTCAGCTTCACTACATCTCTCAGGGGTGTGAATTTTTCACACTCCTGAGCGACATAGCTAGGTTCAACCTATACTTCAGGTGTAGATCTAAGCCACTTGCCCAAGAGGATGCAGTCTGTGGTGGAGCAAGGGATTGAACCTGGTCTCCCAAGTCCTAGGCTAGTGCCCTAACCACTGGACTAGCTGACTGCAGAGCAGGAGTTAGATAGGATGTACTGAAATTACCAGCGTTGGAATTCAGCCAGGAGTTTTGTATAGAGTAGCAGGGGTGCCGGAACAATTTGTATAGCGGGGGTGCTGAAAGCCATTGAATCAAACTGTAAACCCTGTATATGATGGAAACCACTTCAAGCCAAGGGAAGCGGCAGGATGCCCAGCACTCCTAGTTCCAGCACCTACCTAGAGGAGTGGGGCTTTTTGTTCTCATGTCTATTTATCACCTTCCCTGGTTTTCTAGGATTTGATTGGCGATTTGAAGTCTGAGCTGAGTGGGAATTTTGAGAAGGTGATAATTGGATTGATGACTTCCATCACACTGTACGATGTGCAGGAACTGAAGAGGGCCATAAAGGTTGGTAAATATTCACTGACGTTCCCAAAACACCAGTGAGTTCAATATGTGGCATGAATTAAACATTCCCCACGCAACTTCTCCTGAGGGAGAAAGAAAGAATGTGCGACAGGGTGCTAGTCATGTCACTTAACACAATTCTGGAAGGTGATCTCTGCTACTAAGCTAATGAGGGTTGTATAAGAACCTGAATAGAACGTTTCAGAGTGGTAGCCGTGTTAGTCTGTATCAGCAAAAAGAACAGGAGTACTTGTGGCACATTAGAGACTAACAAATTTATTTGGGGATAAGCTTTCGTGGGCTAAAACCCACTTCATCAGATGCATGAAGTGGAAAATACAGTAGGAAGATATATACACGCACACACAGAGAACATGAAAAGAAGGGGGTTGCCTTACCAACTCTAACAAGACAAATCAATTAAAGTGGGCTATCAGCAGGAGGAAAAATCACTTTTGTAGTGGTAATCAGGATAGCCCATTTCAAACAGTTGACAAGAAGGTGTGAGTAACAGTAGGGGGGGGGGGAATTAGCATGGTGAAATAGTTTTTTAGTTTGTGTAATGACCCATCCACTCCCAGTCTTTATTCAGGGTTTTAGCCCCTGAAAGCTTATGCCCAAATAAATTTGTTAGTCTCTAAGGTGCCACAAGTACTCCTCGTTATTTTTGCTGAATAGAACGTGTGCATTAAATCTTCAAACACGTTCTGAACTATGTTCTTCCATTTTGTTCTACTGTGCGATAAGAAAATGAACATGGTGATGTGTTGGGTATAAGACAGCTAGATTGTTAAGAGTTGCAATATGAATTACTTTCACATTAAGGGCCGTTCATACGTCCTTTATCCTGCTACCCATTTGCAAATTTGGGCTTGACACTGAAAGAGGTACACGTTCTATGCACTAAGAATGGCCACACTGAGTCAGATCAGTGGTCCGTCTAGCCTAGTAAACTGCCTAATGACAGCAGCTGATGAAAGATGCTTCATAGAGAATGAACCGAACAGGGCAATTTCAAGTGATACATCCCAGATTCCAGAAGACTGGAAAAGGGCAAATATAGTGCCCATCTATAAAAAGGGAAATAAAAACAACCCAGGAAACTACAGACCAGTTAGTTTAACTTCTGTGCCAGGGAAGATAATGGAGCAAGTAATTAAGGAAATCATCTGCAAACACTTGGAAGGTGGTAAGGTGATAGGGAACAGCCAGCATGGATTTGTAAAGAACAAATCATGTCAAACCAATCTGATAGCTTTCTTTGATAGGATAACGAGTCTTGTGGATAAGGGAGAAGCTGTGGATGTGGTATACCTAGACTTTAGTAAGGCATTTGATACGGTCTCGCATGATATTCTTATCGACAAACTAGGCAAATACAATTTAGATGGGGCTACTATAAGGTGGGTGCATAACTGCCTGGATAACCGTACTCAGAGAGTTGTTATTAATGGTTCCCAATCCTGCTGGAAAGGCATAACGAGTGGGGTTCCGCAGGGGTCTGTTTTGGGACCGGCTCTGTTCAATATCTTCATTAACGACTTAGATATTGGCATAGAAAGTACGCTTATTAAGTTTGCGGATGATACCAAACTGGGAGGGATTGCAACTGCTTTGGAGGACAGGGTCATAATTCAAAATGATCTGGACAAATTGGAGAAATGGTCTGAGTTAAACAGGATGAAGTTTAACAAAGACAAATGCAAAGTGCTCCACTTAGGAAGAAAAAATCAGTTTCACACGTACAGAATGGGAAGAGACTGTCTAGGAAGGAGTACGGCAGAAAGGGATCTAGGGGTTATAGTAGACCACAAGCTAAATACGAGTCAACAGTGTGATGCTGTTGCAAAAAAAGCAAACATGATTCTGGGATGTATTAACAGGTGTGTTGTGAGCAAGACACGAGAAGTCATTCTTCCGCTCTACTCTGCTCTGGTTAGGCCTCAGCTGGAGTATTGTGTCCAGTTCTGGGCACCGCATTTCAAGAAAGATGTGGAGAAATTGGAAAGGGTCCAGAGAAGAGCAACAAGAATGATTAAAGGTCTTGAGAACATGACCTATGAAGGAAGGCTGAAAGAATTGGGTTTGTTTAGTTTGGAAAAGAGAAGACTGAGAGGGGACATGATAGCAGTTTTCAGGTATCTAAAAGGGTGTCATAAGGAGAAGGGAGAAAACTTGTTCACCTTAGCCTCTGAGGATAGAACAAGAAGCAATGGGCTTAAACTGCAGCAAGGGAGGTCTAGGTTGGACATTAGGAAAAAGTTCCTAACTGTCAGGGTGGTTAAACACTGGAATAAATTGCCTAGGGAGGTTGTGGAATCTCCATCTCTGGAGATATTTAAGAGTAGGTTAGATAAATGTCTATCAGGGATGGTCTAGACAGTATTTGGTCCTGCCATGCGGGCAGGGGACTGGACTCGATGACCTCTCGAGGTCCCTTCCAGTCCTAGAATCTATGAATCCCCTGTTGTCCAGTCCCAGCTTCTGGCAGCCAGGGGTCTAGGGATGCCCGGAGTATGGTCATCCCTGACCATCTTGGCTAATAGCCACTGATGGACCTTTCCTCCAGAAATTTATCTAGTTCTTTTTTTAACCCAGTTATACTTTTGGCCTTCAATAGCCTAGCATTTGTATAACACTCTGCATTTTCAAAGACTGTACAAACATCTAAAGCTGGTCGGGAGCTTTTTAACAACACTTTTTTTGTTGGAAAATGCAGACTTGTCCAAACCAAATATTTTTTGTGGGAAGGGTCTGCTTGGATGAAAAGGTTTCTTGGGTCCAGGATGGAATGTCTGGTGAGAAAACTAATCGATAACCTAAGATGTGAGAGACCCAGATTGATGTTTCTGGCCTGAATTATACATAACAGGGATTTGAATTTGGGTCTCCGATTTCAAAAGTGAGTGCCTTTACCCCCTGTCTGTTTTGGGGTGAGTGGAGTATCTGTGCCTCTCTGCTTCTTTGTAAAAACTCTCAAATGGCCTCAGTTTCATCCTGTTGCATAATGGGACTTTTTAAAAAATAAATAAATAAATAAAAATTTAAATCTCAAAATCTTTCATGAGACGCCCAGCTCTACAAACAAATATCACCTCATTGCATGAAGTCCGTAATGTATCCCCATTTAACAAGTGGTGAAACGGAGGCAGAGAAACTAAGTGACTTACCCAGACAGGGGGGAGTGCTCATCAGATCCTGGACTATTACTCAAGAGAGTTGATTCTTAGTCCTTTGTTGCCATCAAGGTGCCTCTGTTTGCTGGTAGATTGGAAGCAGCTTTCATCCTGATTCTCTGTTCCGCGTTTAGGGTGCAGGGACAGACGAGGGCTGCCTGATCGAAATTCTGGCTTCTCGTTCCAGTGAAGAAATCCAGCGCATTAATGAGACCTACCATCGTCGTAAGTAGTATAAATTATGAGATGCTATGATGTTAGTGCATTGAGAGTAACCTGTACTGGGAGAACAAGTGGGGAAGCTTGCATGAGGTCCCAACTATGTCCCAGATCCAGGAAAGCACTTTGGCATGTGCTTAAGTTCCACTGATTAAGCACATGTGTAATAGATATGGCAATGTCCTGTAATATCTTTGGGAGATCTCACTGTATTAAGTTTATGCATCATTGTGGGCCAGGGATTGTATGCAATTCCATGGACGAGGATGACCTCCGTCTTCCTGGAACTAACAGTGGGAGGTAAATTCACTTGGGTTATAACCCCTCCAGAGAGGTACCACAACCTGGAGATGCTTGCATATACTGCATCGAACTGGATTCTCCAGAGACCAACAGACAAAGAAAGGACTTTTGGATAAATAACGTGAGTTTAAACTCACTCACGACCAGGGGCGTGTGCAGAAATTTAACTTCGACCCCTTTTGGGTCCGGAAGGAGCTTGCTCTCCATACAACTGTGGCCCCAGGGCTGGAGGAGTTCTGTGCCCCTGACGATTATTGGGGGAAGGGGAGGGTCCATGTCCCTGTTTGCCCCCCCTTGTGCATGCCCCTGCTCACAACTTTGTTTCTGATCCAGCAAATGGACAGGACTTTCTATCTAAGGGTGGCCCCAATCTTTCCTAGGAAGGATTGGAACTTGGAAGGAATTTGGCCTACTGAGGCCCCATAAGACTGATGGGTGACCTGGTAAGATTTTTAGCATGTGCAGAGGAACTCTTACTGTCTTTAATGCTTTCACCTTAAGAATAAATGTGCTTGCTTAGGAAAAGCTGTGTGGTAACTTATAACTGTGGGCAATTGCCACAGTTCATAGCCTTTGGGGAGAAAGCAAAGTACAAATGCAGGTCTGTTCAGGGAGTCTGGCTTGCTGGGGAACTCGCAGCGTAGCCAGGGAGCTGTGCAGCCTGGAAAAATCCCTATCAGGCGGGAGAGAGACATGCATCTCGGCACTAGAGAGGTGATGATTGGGGAGCCTAGAGTTGGTGCCTTTGCTGAACATGGAGGGGGAACACGGGTGCGGTTGCCCTGAACTGTGACAACATACTTAAAGCTAAATATGTGTTTAGGGATCCTTTCCTGAACCAAGGCTTAAATCACTTTCCTAAGGCTGCCTAGTGATTTATTGGCAGAAGAAGCTAGAGAAATTCCCACCTCCTCTTGACCCCAAAAACATTTAAATTTCCCAACCAGCAAATGTGTTTTCACCAGATTTTATTATTAATGGTTAAATACTGTATGCACTACTTATGTTGATCTAGAGGTAGAAGATATTTGTGAAAGTGTGCTCGCTCTCTCACACACACACACACACACACACACACACACACACACACACACACACACACACACACAGCTCTAAAGATTTAAAAACTATCCTATGAATGGTATCTTACCCACCCCCACAGGATTTCTCCAATAGCTCTCGCTGCTAGCAGTTCAACCAAACAATAACTGAACAATCAGAGAGACATCTTGTGAAACTAAGAAGCATCGTAGTGAGAGCAAGAGACTGGGTGTTGCGATACCTTCTTTCTGTCTGCCTTTCACTTGATCGTGACCTACTGTGCCTGCATAATTTATGCTCAATGGACAGAGACTTAAGCCTTGTCTAAACACAGAGAGGGTGAAATTCTGGCAACACTGAAGTCAGTGGCTCAACTCCCACTGACATCAAAAGAGTCAGGATTTCACTCAGAAGTTGTACTGGGATCCTGGTCTGTCACTAGGGCCCCTAGGTGTGGCAATAATACAAATAATAATGGTCAAAACTGCTTTTAAAAATAGACTTAAACTGGTTCAAATCCCTGTATAGACAGAAGTTTTAAACTAGTTTGTCTCCTTTTTCAGCTTGTGTCTATATATTTACAGATGGTGGCTTGTAGTGGTCCCTCCGTTTCAGGCTCGGAGGGAGGCCACTCTGCCTCACTACGTAGCTAACCAACTATAATCCAGGGTTCAAGTGATAAGTGTCTCCATACAGAGGTTTGCACCAGATTAACAAAACGCCTTTAGTTAAACCAGTGCAACTTTGTGTGTGGAACAGGCTCAGATTTATTTTAGAGAGAATGATCCAGATTGGCTTCTCCTCCCTTACAACTGTGTAACTCTGTTGATTAATTTCACATACACTGGCCTAAATCCAGAGCAACTCCACTGAAGTCACTTACAGTGGTGCAAAGGGAGAGAAGAATAAGATCCAGGGTCAATGTGGCAATTCCTAGGAAGGCAGGTTCAGAAATTGAGGGACAGACGCATACTCCAGACACCTAGGTCACGGCTTGACATGTAGAAGACTTCTCTAAGATGAACAGTGTTTAGGTGCTGAACTTTCTCTCTGTTAAAAGCAAGTATCCACATATGTCTGTGCTCTCTTGCTAGAATATGGAACTACCCTTGAAAAGGACATTGTCTCAGATACATCTTCCATGTTCCGCCGCGTGCTGGTGTCTCTAGCTACAGTAAGTCCAGGTTAAGAAAAACAGTCTGGTTCTTGTTGCTGTTGAACAAATCCCCTAAGGGCAGGTCTCCACAAGAAATGGACAGCTGTCTAACTACATTGCTCACGTTGAAAAATCACACCCCTGAGCGACAGTTATACCAACCTAACCCCCAGTGTAGACAGTGTTATGTTGAACGTGGGTGAGAGGGGGTTTCACCTGTCGACATAGCTACTGCCTCTTGCGGAGGTAGATTAATTACGGCGACGGGAGAAGCTCTCCTGTCGGCGTAGTAGCGTCTTCACTAAAGCAGTACAGCACCTTGTTTTAGTGATGAGGTCTCTCTATACTCAGTACCGTGAATGCCTGATTCTCCTCTCTCTTACACTGACATAGGTCAGGGGTAGCACAATGGAAGTCGGTGGAGTTACACCAGTGTAAAAGAGATCAGACAGAGTTGTATTAAATACTAGTACTAATCCTCCCTCTCATCTGGTTCCTTCTCCTGCTCTCTGCTTTGCAAGTTGCTCTTTTTATCCCCTTCCTAGGCATCCTTCCTCCGCTCCTACTGCACAGCCTTCCCCTGCTGATCTCCTGCAGGACTCCCTCCATGCCCCCTTGCATTTCAGCTGGTATCTGTGTATCATATTGGTTTGACCCGAAGGGCAGGCTGCTCAGGGGGTGGGCCGGGGTGGGGCAGGAATTAGGGGGTGTTTGTTGTTAACACCATGTGCTTTCTTAGGGCCCATGGCTCCCACTGACATCAGATGGAGTTGAGTCCTCAGCACCTCTTAAAAATAAATAAAATCAGGCCCTTAAATAATATTTCAGAGCTTTCTCCATCACCCCTCTTGCAACACTCTGTTGCATAATTGCAGCTGCTTTCTCAATAGATACTCATTATATGTCAGGGGTAGGCAACCTATGGCACGCATGCCGAAGGCAGCACACGAGCTGATTTTCAGTGGCACTCACACTGCCCGGGTCCTGGCCACCAGTCTGGGGAGCTCTGCATTTTAATTTAATTTTAAATGAAGTTTCTTAAACATTTTAAAAACTTTATTTACTTTACATACGACAATAGTTTAGTTCTATATTATAGACTTATAGAAAGAGACCTTCTAAAAACGTTAAAATGTATTACTGGCACGCGAAACCTTAAATTACAGTGAATAAATGAAGACTCGGCACACCACTTCTGGAAGGTTGCCGACCCCTGTTATATATGCTTGGTAACTTGTTTCAAACAGCAAGCTTGCTGGACTCTTTCTATTTGCCCCTCCGAAAGGCTGAATTTAACACAGCCCTCTTGTGTTTCTGCAGGGAAACAGGGACCAGGGAAACTATGTGGATGAAGGCCTTGCTCAGCAAGATGCCCAGGTCTGTAGCTCTTTGTACTCTTTAAGAAAAATCTGCCCCACCATTGTGGATGTTTGCTGAACCTCCGGTCCTTCCATCCATTGTTGGAAGTGACAGGACAGTGAAAGTCCTCAACCATTTAGCTGGCATCTTTGTAATGGACTGGACTGGGACCCAGAAGATCTGGGTTCTAGTCCTGACTCTGCTGCTGGATGACTTTGGACAAGTCTCTGCACCTCAGTTTCCCCACGTGTAAAATGGGATAATGATCTTTTTGGAAGACCCAAGCTCTCTTGCTTTACTTGAGCTTTTGGGCTAACCCTTATTTCATATGCTTGATTCTTTCTAGTGCTTGTATGAAGCCGGGGAGAAGAAATGGGGGACAAATGAGGGACAATTCCTGACTATCCTCTGTTCAAGAAACAGATATCACTTATTAAAGGGTAAAAGTCTCAGCAATTTTCTACATACTTTTTTTTTTTTTTAAAGCACCTTTTTTAGGTACATCTCTTGGCAAATAGAAAGGGACCCTTCTCAAAGGCACACGCTGAGTCTGGTCCTATGTATCTACTTCAGAGTATTTTAATATAGGAACCTATTCTTGTGAACCTAAAAGGAACTCGAGAGAGACCAGAATTAACTTGTATGGATCACCTATACTCCAGTCTTTATACCAGAGGTAGTAAATTGGGACTTTGGCGACATTTACCAAGGATAGGAGTTTAGAAGCAAGTTTCTTGCCAACATTCCCCCTACAGGGAAGAAAGACAGGCACCATTCTGCTGGATCAGAGGTTCTCAAACCATGGTCTGTAGTGATCTTGTTAAAACGAGGAGTACTTGTGGCATCTTAGAGACTAACAAATTTATTTTGGCATAAGCTTTCGTGGGCTAAAACCCACTTCATTGGATGCATGCAGTGGAAAATACAGTAGGAAGATAGTGGATGGGTCATTAGACAAAGTAAAAACTATTTCCCCAGGCTAATTTTTCCCCTACTGTTACTCACACCTTCTTGTCAACGGTTGGAAATGGGCCATCCTGATTATCACTACAAGTTGTGTGGTTTTTTTTTTTCTCCTGCTGATAATAGCCCACCTTAATTGATTAGTCTCATTATAGTTGGTATGGCAACACCCATTTTTTCTGTTCTCTGTGTGTGTGTGTGTGTGTGTGTGTGTGTATATATATATATATATCTTCCTACTGTATTTTCCGCTGCATGCATCCAATGAAGTGGGTTTTAGCCCACGAAAGCTTATGCCCAAATAAATTTGTTAGTCTCTAAGATGCCACAAGGACTCCTTGTTCTTTTTGCTGATACAGACTAACACGGCTACCACTCTGAAACCAGTGATCTTGTTAGTGGCTCTTGCAGAGCTGGCTGGTTGCAAATACTATTGGCGAAATGGCAAAGCTTCCCTTGTGGCAAAATGTTGAACCAAGTGGGAAAGTTAAGCAACTCAACTTGACCCCATTAAGTAATAATTCATGACCCTGTTACCAGCAGTTGTTGACTGACCAATTAGAAAACTGATCGTTAAAATGAAGATAAACTGAATGGTTTCCAGGACAACTGCAATTGTCTACCATTTAAAAAAGAGAGGCAAAATGTGCATACAAAGTACTCAGTTGCTTGACCTGGCAAACTGGTCCTTGATGGTTAAGTCTTTGTAGACAGCACCAACAAATCTTGCTCGATGACTTTTCATTAGTGTGTGTCCTTTTCTAGTCTTTGATGAATACAGAAGGATTGCTAAGAAGGACATTACAGAAAGCATTAAATCTGAGATGTCGGGGGACCTCGAAGATGCCTTATTAGCTGTGGGTGAGTATTCCGGTTTTAAATTTAGGGTTGTTAAGTTACACAACAGACTGTCGGGGTGTAGAATGGGAAAGGATCGCTTCTGTCAGCCTCGAGCACAGAAGCCATGGAGTTGAAGCTTGGTTAACTTTCAAATCCATAGGTAGTCCCTGAAATCGAGGAGGATGGGAGAGTGGACAGGGATGAAATGCAAGGAGCCTGTGATGTGTGCAAAGTGCTTTGCTTTTCAAAGCAACGAAGTGTGTGGCCCTCAAGTTAAAATCACTTTCTCCATTGCAGGAGACGTTAGAGTTTTAGCTAAAGTATTAAGCTTGCTTCACCTTGGCATAGCGAGACATCCATCTTTAGCCGTGCTGTGTCTCTTGCCCACTGTCTTCACAGAGCAACATGCAGGGGACACGCTTTGTTGATGGCCAGTAACTGTCTCCGTTCTTGGCACAGGTCACACTGTTTTACGCCTTGCAAATACGGCAAGTGGCTGTGAACAAGATGGCAAAAGTTCCACTGCTTCCACTCTCATTGTTTACCTTTGCCACCAGGTGCTAAGGGTGTTGACACTTCTCAAAGAGCATTGCAAACTTTAAACAAGTGGCTGAACTGTGATGGACAAGACTTCAGGTTTATTTGAAGGGGCTCGTTCTTTTGCATTGACCTTGCTGTATTTATCAGCTTGTCCAGTGGCCTCTAAATCCATACCTTGGAGCTTCTTGGACTAATAGTCAGGGATGTGCACGTTTTGGCCCTGATTCTGCAAATGGATCTGCAGACAGACCTCTGCATCCGCCACTAACCTCCCATACAGATCTGATGGGAGGTTTAAGCAGTAACTGCAGCCTTGAAACTGAAAGATTTGGAAAATCTCCCTTCTTCTTTTCTCTTCACAGTAAAATGCATAAGGAATAAGCATGCATACTTTGCTGAAAGATTATACGGTTCCATGAAGGTAAATAGCTTTTGTGTGTATGTGGTTTTCCGCCCCCCCCCCCCAATTAAATATAGAGGCATGCTAAAATAAATAGCAGCTGGATTTAATACTGCAGGGGGAGAGGAGAGAGGGCAGCAACCCAAGCGGTTCATAATCATCATGGATCTCCTCTCCTCCTTTGCTAAGGGACAAAATTGGCATTGCCCCATTATATGCTGAAAATAGGGAACTCTGTCACACTCAATGCAAAATGCTTTGGGCTAATTTTTCACCCAGAAAGTATGGATGAAACCTTGACCATTAACAATGATTTACCCATAATGCACAATATTTGTACAAGGGTTGCTTTTTTCTTTAGGGTTTAGGGACGGATGATGATACACTCATTCGAGTGATGGTGTCGCGGTGTGAAATTGACATGTTGGATATCAGGCATGAATTCAAGACGATGTACGGGAAATCTCTCTACTCCTTCATCCAGGTAAGCTTTCCTTTCCTAGAAACCATGGTCTTGCTGCACACAGCACCAGCCACTTTGCCCCTCTATTCTGACCAGTGACTGGTCCACATTTTTCAAACAAGAAGCTGCTATTCTTGAACAGCTTTTCGGGGGAGGTGGGAGGGGGACGAAGTGTATGAAGTTGTCCATTCTTGATGTATATTTTTGTTTTTTCACCAGGCATTCAAAAAAAAAAATCAAAATATTTTTGAAAATGACCAGGGAGAAGGAAAGAGGGAAATACGCAATAAGTGGAAAAATCAGAAAAGAAATTCAGAAAACTTCCAAAAAGGATTGAAAAATTGGGTCCATCTCAAACCTCACAAAATTTAAACTTTAAAACTGTTTTTGCCTTTATATTTTAAATTTTGATCCAGCTCTAATCCTGACTTGCATTGCCCTTACAAATTTTGGTGTTAGGATTGTTTAACTGTTTTCCAGTAATGTCAGTCTGCCTGGTCTGTTGATGAATACTAAGATAATACCATCCAGCCCCTTTGTACTGGCTATCCAAGTGAGATTTCTGCCCTCACCCTCTGAGTTGGATCTGAAGCATAGCTTAATGTCTTGTGGACAGAGGACGCTTATTTGTCGACCTTCTATAACTATAAACTGGGAGTCTTAGAAACATTTGCTTGGATTCCTCAAAGGGTTAATGGGCAGGCTTTTTTTTTTTTTTATAATCTCAAAACTCCTGTAGTTGGATTTCATATTTTAATACTGTAGTGGTTTCTCATTCGATTGATCCTTATTGCTTGATTTGTTTTAATCAACTTTGCATTTTCAATTGGATAAAATATTAACTTAAAATGGTTGTGGGATGTTGTCGCACACGGTAATAGCTCCTGCATTCCACCTCACTGCATTTTAGTGGTGGGCAATGTGTCCTTATACATGATCAATGTGTGTCAGGTACTCTGGGATGAAAGGTGCTCCTTAAATGTTATCAAACATTAAGTTGGCAAAGAAATACAAAATCACATGGGGACAACTACAATCATCTCAAACTGGTATAAATGATCCTGTACAGCCTTTTCTGGGGACGCTTGTTGCACGTCTAATCATGTCTCTCTCGCTCTTTTTCTTTCTTTCTTTCTTTCTTTCAGGGAGACACTTCAGGAGACTATAAGAAAGTCCTACTTGTGCTCTGTGGTGGTGAAGACTAAACCGTGTACAACTCATTGTCGGGGGGAAGAGGAGAAATAGATCACGAGATTTTTTTATTCCCCCCCCCCCCAAATACCTTTAGATAGTGCTATTAGAATTGACTTAGGCTAGTCGATGCCAATTACCTCTTATGATATGCTTTTATTTGCTCCCATTGACTTGGCCAGGTGCAAAACTGGACCCTCTCTCTGGCCTCGGACAAGTCACTTTTGCCTCTGTGTTCTGTTGTCTTTATGTTCCCTTCTTCAGAGGAGGGTTGTTGGCAGGAAGTCCAAGCACTACAACAATCCGCTGCTCAGTAAGAAGAAACCACTCAGCCTTATCACTACAGCAGGTTCACACATGCCCTCTGGCTTTACCATACAAATGGCTCGCTGGCCAGTGCTCACTTTTTCAATGTAATAAACCAATCATTTCTTTACTCTGAATTCCAAAAGGTGTCTTTTTGGA
The DNA here is from genome assembly GCF_028017835.1 of Emys orbicularis. Taxonomy (NCBI): domain Eukaryota; kingdom Metazoa; phylum Chordata; order Testudines; family Emydidae; genus Emys; species Emys orbicularis. The sequence continues at coordinate 141,211,009 of NC_088684.1, forward strand.
ATGAGATGAAATCGCATAGGGGCATCGCACTGGTTTAGCGAGGCTTGTGTTTACTCGCCCCTCCCACAACTTCACATCAGCTGCCTCTCCAAAGTGTGGTCTGGACTGCCCCCACCACAGCAAAACCCAGCGGAGGGTCCTTGGGAAGAGGAAGTCTTCATTACCAGGAGAGGGGAGAAATGGGGTTTATCCTTCTTGCAAAATAAGGGTGGAAGGAAGACCTGCCTACAAGTCCCCTCAGATCAGCTAAAGTCAAGACTCCCACAGGAAGATCCTGTGTTTCAGCAGTAGTTTTGGCCCTTGGTCCCCCCATATGTGAAAATGGGATCTCTACTGTAGGGGAAGCAGCAGAATAGATAATACAACTCCAATGCATCGTTCCTTCTAAGCTACAGCAAGTTCAAGCTCTTTGTCCTTGTTTTTAAGACTTTGCATATATGGTAACTTATTTTGTCTAAGGCTGTGTCTCCACTTAAAACACTACAGTACCAGAGCTGCTGTGCAGCTGTAGCACTTCCCTGTAGACAGTGACAGGAGCGCTTCTCCCATCGCTGGTAGTTAATCCACCTTCCTGAGAGGTGGTAGCTAGGTTGATGGAAGAATTCTTCGGTCAACCTACTGCCGTCTACACCAGGGGTTAGGTCGGCATAGCTACATTTCTCAGCTGTGTGGATTTTTCACATCCCTGGGAAATGTAGTTATGCTGATGTAAATTTTGAGTGTAGATCAGTCGTAAGTCTGCTGCCTGCCACTGATACTCACTACACCGCCCCCTTTTGTTTCCTCCAACCATCTTCCCACTTTCTTCCATGCCACTCCTTACAACTATTGTTATTTTGTGTTATCACAGCACATAGGAGCCCCAGTCACAGATCAGGCCCTCACTGTACAAACACAGCAAAAAGACAGTCCCTGCCTCCAAAGAGCTTACACTTTAAGTATAAAACAAACAACAGATAGGTATGGACAAATGGGGGTCGGGGGCGTACAAGGAAACTGAGACAATGTTGGTGTGGTCTCAGCCAAGCTGTAGTCTATTTTTTTGTAGGCCTCATACCAAAGAATTTTATGGAGGACTTTGAAGGATGAGTTAGTTTTGCAGATGTCTATGGGTAAATAACTGCCTTTTCTGAGTTGGTGCATAAACCCACTGCTTTCATCACAGTCAGATCCCTCAGAAGACCTTTTTGAGAATGATACCCATAAGAAGTTAGCTAACTAATAGTTAAAAGTATGACTGGAAAGAGGGTTAGTCAAAGTGTCTCAAGCAAATTACTAATTGCTAACTTGGCCACTTCACGTTTATGTTCTCCTTTCCCCCACCCTTTAACCTTTTCATAGAAGATTAGGGTTGGAAGAGACCTCAGGATGTCATCTAGTCCAACCCCCTGTTCAAAGCAGGACCAATACCAACTAAATTATCCTCGGCATAAGTTCTTCAGAGCTTTCCTTCTTGTTTATAAAGCATCTGGCGCATCACAGACACCCCATTATTACCCAAATAATTAATCATTTTCTGCTGACCCTAGTCACTCACCATGATGACAAGCACTTGTTCTACAAAAAGATTTCCCCCGCTCTCCTGCAACCTTACTAGAGTTTGGGGTATTAAAATGTAAACACACAATTTCACTTTTAAGAAACAAATGGTGTTTTGATGAGTATTGGTAGTTGAAGGCAAGGACAAAATCTTTCAGGAGAGGTCAGATGTATTCTATTCTACACCTACAGCAATGGTCACCTTTGCCAATTAGTTCTCTACCAATCCTTTTCCCCACTGCATATGCAAAATTTTATACTTCGCTTTTAGAAGGACATTATAAACTATCACCTATTTTAATGCACTTGGAGGTTTTTTTAAAAGGGGGGATAGGGTTGCTTCTCCATTCCTATTTCTCCCCTTTGCTCTATTAAACACTGATGCAATTGAGCAGCCACACAACGGTGCTTTCAGAAGACTGAAATATCAGGCAACTACACTCATCCCATTGCATTCCCTCCTCCTACATTTCTTCCTTTTAGAAGACAGTCTCCATAAACATTATCTGCTCTACCACTCAACTTGTGCCCTTTGCTTAATACAGTGATAAAATTAACAGCCTGCAAAGTCACTATAGGATTGGTGGGCAGAGAGAAAAATTCTACCGAGGGATACACGACTCCACCCTAGGCTAACTCTTGCAACCTCTGGTGAGCTGACACCTCCTCTAAGGTTACCATACGTCCGGATTTCCCAGGACATGTCCGGCTTTTTGGTACTCAAATCCCCGTCCGGGGGGAATTGCCAAAAAGCCGGACATGTCCGGGGAAATAGGGAGGCAGCATAAGCCAGGGTCCGCCTGGCCCCAGCACGACCCGCCGGGTCCGCAGCGCAGCCCAGCCGCCCGGCTACATTGTAGCGAGCTCGGGCGGGGGAAGGGAGGGCGCAGCCGCAGAAGGCGGCGAAGGGGCAGCTGCTGCCCCCGGAGGCCGGGCGGACCACGCGCCCCAGCCAAGCCCGCAGGACCACGGGGAGGCCGGGCCCAGCCAACGGCTCGGGCTTCCCTCACGGGCGGGGACTCCCCGGCCACTGGGGGACCCTTCCTGTGGCCCCATCACCCTGCGCGGCAGGAAGGAGGCTGCGGCGCGGGGCAGGGAATGCGGCGTGTGCCGGGGCTGCAGGGACCCGCGCTGCCCCGGTCGCCGCTGAGCATCCGAAGCCCCCGCCAGGCAGAGGCTGCTGGGGGAGCGGGGGAGCTGGGCAGGCGGGGGGGTGCAGAGGCTGCAGGGCGAGGAGGAGCAGGGCAGGCAGGGGCATAGAGGCTGCAGGGGCAGGGCAGACGGGGGCACAGAGGCTGCAGGGGCGGGAGGGTGCAGGGGCTGCAGGGTGAGTGGGGAGCAGGGGGCACAGAGGCTGCAGGGCCGGGGGGGGTGCAGGGGCTGCAGGGTGAGTGGGGAGCAGGGAGCACAGAGGCTGCAGGGGCGGGGGGGGGTGCAGGGGCTGCAGGGCAAGGAGGAGCAGGGCAGGCAGGGGCATAGAGGCTGCAGGGGCAGGGCAGGTGGGGGGCGCAGAGGCTGCAGGGGTGGGGGGGTGCAGGGCGAGTGGGGAGCAGGGGTCACAGAGGCTGTAGGGGTGGGGGGTGCAGAGGCTGCAGGGCGAGTGGGGAGCAGGGAAGCACTTAGCAACCCCCAACCAAGATCAGAGCGGGAGGGAGGAGGGGGAATGTGGGGTGCTCAGAGGAGGGGGCAGAGTTGGGGCAGGGACTTTGGGGAAAGGGTTGGAATGGGGGTGAGGAAGGGGCAGAGTTGGGCGGGGCCAGGGACGGGGCGGAGTTGGGCGGGGCCGGGGGTGGGGAAGGGGCGGAGTTGGGGCAGGGCTGGGGGCAGGACTGGGGCCCCGTGGAGTGTCCTCTTTTTTAAATGTTTGAATATGGTAACCCTACCTCCTCATCAACCGTCTCTTGGTTGGCACTGGCCAAAGTGGCTATCTACTATACCAGAAGGAGGATGTTGGATGGGAAGGTGCTCTGCAACTGTGGGGCCTATTTCTGATTCTCCCTTAAGTCACATCTCCAGGCAGAGTTCCTCTGTGTTCACTTGCTCCACAGACTCTTTCATGGAGCAGTAGGTGCTGTTCAGGTTTCTCTACTCGGTGCCCCCCTATGGTGTTTAGATGTGCTTGTAATGATTAGAACTGGGAGCACTGGCTGTTGGGAGTCTGAAAGAACAGGAAACAGGAAGGAGGGGGGAGGAGTTGAGGAGGCTGAGTGAGAGTTACAGAGTGTGCAGCTTGGAAAAGAGGTTTCCACTGTAAAAATAAAGTCCTGTTGAAGCTTGTTAGTACCTTGCCTGCTTGATACAACACCCCCCCAGGTTCCCTTTTTTTGATCCCACGACCTCACGCCTATCCCTGTATTATCATTTCTTGCCCCCAGAACTCTTTTGACACCTGAGTCCTCCCCTGGGGTGGGAGTGGGTTTAAATAAGGGCAGGCACATCCCTGGCGATTCAGTGCGTGCTATAAATCCCCCTTTCCCCCCAGTGGTCTGACTCCCTCTGGGCTAGTTATTGCAACCCCAGCTGAAGCCAAGGCTGGGGCCACTTACAGCAGGAACACCCCCACACAAGTCAGCAGAGGGAATGCCTTGCAACGGGACCGCTCAAAAACAAACGCTGCACTCAGTGCAGGGCAGAGCCTTTATCCATAGGCGCAGCCAGCCACCAGCAAGAGAGAGGGGATGCCTTTTGCAATAGGTGCAAAGCAGGAGCCATTGCGGTCAATGGGAGCAGCTTTGCGGCATGGGCCCCCTGCTGCAGGCAGGCTCGCGCTCACCCCCACAGGAGAACACAGTGCGCATGCGCCAATTTCCCCTACCCCAGTGGAGTTTCGTTGCTGCATGCGCCGTAGGGCGACTTTCCTAGCGCATGCGCTAATTCCCTCCCCCCCGTGGAGTTTCGTAGGTGCATGCGCCGTAGGGCCTTTCCTAGCGCATGCGCAGCCTGTCCTGTTCAGCGCATGCGCCGTGGCCTCGGCCTCTGTGGCGATGACAATGGAAGTGGCTGGGCGTTGCTAATTCCCTCCCCCCCCCTCCCTTTTGCTGGGCGCTCCGCTCCGGGCGGCCCCATGAGGAGGCGGCGGCTCAGCCGCCATGGGCTCGCTGAGCAGCCGGGTGCTGAGGCGGCGGGTGGCGCCCCCTCGCGGGGAGGGGGCAGACGGGGACCGGGGCAGCCGCGGAGGGAAGAGGAAGCGGGGCGGGCCCGAGGGCCCGGGCGAGAGCGACAGCGACGGGGACGATGAGCGCGAGGAGCGGCTGCTCAACACCCCGCGCAGGTAGTGGGAGATGGGGGGCCTGGCTGGTGGGGGGTCTCGTCTGGGGCCTGGCTGGTGGGGGGTCTCGTCTGGGTTTTTTGGGGGGAGGTCTTGGCTGGTGGAGAGTCTTGGCTGACGGGGGATGGGGGGTCCTGGCTAGTGGGGGGGCTTGGCTGATGGAGGTTTGGTGGGGTCTCGGCTGGGGGGGTCTTGGGGAGGTCCTGGCTGGCGTTGGGTCTTGGCTGGCGGGGGTGGAGGGATTTGTTGGAGTTATGGCTGGCGGGGGCGGGGGTATCTGGAGCAGGGTGGATCTGGTTTGGGTCAGGGAGGTATAGTTATGGGGCCTTAAGGGTAGGGGTGGAGGGAGGGATTTGAAGGGTGACTAGGGAGGGTGGAAGGGTTGGTGGAGATGAAATGTGGGGAGTTGGGGGGTGTCTGAGCTGGATGGGGAGGCCAAGAAGGTTTGGGGATGTAGGAAGGGCTGAGTTTCCTCTGCTCTCCGGAGGCTTGTCACATAGAAGAAGGAGGGGAGGGGAGGAGAGGAGACAGAGAAAACTAATTCTGGAAAAAGGGATTCTAGACCCATGAAAATTGGCAGGGTGTGTTTGAGTGCAGGGGCAGGTGTTGGCTTTGGGACTTCTGTTAGCTCTCCTATTCGCTCTGGGAACGTCCTGAAAACTAATTAGCTGTAGTAAACACAAAGAAAGTAAACATAAGTCACATGAGCTCTGTCAGCAACACATGGGGGGAAATGGTCTATAACTGTCTAATGAGTAAAGGAAGAGAAGAAAATCTTGCTAGCCAACTTCTGAGGTGGTGCTGTAAGCAATCAAGTGCTTGACAAATATTTTCATTTTCTTTGTGGCAGAATTCCACAGCTTGTGTATGTCTTTTGGGTTGTTTTTTTTTTATCCAGGAAAAAACTAAAAAGTACATCCAAGTATATTTATCAGACTCTGTTTTTGAATGGTGAAAATAGTGATATTAAGATCTGTGCTCTGGGAGAGGAGTGGAACTTGCACAAGATATATTTGTGTCAGGTAGGTGGTTTTCCTTTTTTGCAGTAGAAACTCATTTTAGTAAAATAAACAATATTCTGTAAATTTCAAGAATAGATCTGTTTTTTCTTCATCTCTTTCCTTCCCTCTGACCCCCGTTTCCAGTTTCTAATATTTTTGTTTGTTTGTTTCTATGCAAAAATATAAAGCACCCTATCTTGTGCTTCAGATGCTCTTGACAACAGCTCAGTTGCCAATCACTGATCCAGCCCTCTCATCCTTGTGTAAACTTTCTAAAGATTTGTAGCCTTGTATGGGAGGTGTGCATGTAATTAATGAAATACTGTAATATACTGCTAATTTTTTCAGCTAGAAAGAACAATTAATGGCTAGTCCTCTGCAGTGATAGTAAATAACTTGCATGCTTAAAACTAAGAGCATTATGAGTGAAGGCAAAATGTGAACATCTTTTTCCATCCCTCAACTTGGATGAACTTTCGAGTCAGTAGTATATTGTTTACAGCATTGTGTGAGAAATGCATATAGGAAAGCCTTTGCTACAAAGAACAGGGCTTGTGAAGAATGCTGGACTTCAAAAATTTGTCTCTTTCCTTTCTGTACTAGTCTAAAGACCTCCGGTTTCAAAAAGATGAAGGAAGTAACTGCTTTCACATTCACTATCTGATACTGTAGGTTTCTGTTTCTAAAGTAGAGGTTATGCTTATCATCAGTGGTCCTTCTGCTTTGAGATTGTTGGTTTTTAAGCTTTCCTTCTCAAGATCTCAAGCAAGGAAGGAGTATAATGTGCGCGACAGGTCAACTGTTCTAAACCAGTCAAAAAATTGTATGTACCTTATTTATGAGTAAGGCTACGTTTTTAGTAAAGGTCGCAGGCAGTAAACAAAAATGCACGACCCTTGACGTGTCCATGACTTTTACTAAATACCCCTGACTAAAACTTGGGGGGGGGGTGCTGCGGGTGCTAGGGGAGGGCGGCCTGGGTGCTGGGGGGAAGGGGGCGCGGGTGGCGGTGCGTGGCCCGGGACCCGTGTTGGGGCATAGGTGGGGGCAGGCTCCCTCCCTTGCTCCGCACCTCCTCCAGCAGCAACAGAGTTTGGATGTGGGAGGGGGCAGGGGGTTGGGGCACAGGACAGGGTGAGGTGGGCTCTGAGCGGCGCTTACCTGGGGGGCTCCCTGGAGGTGGCTACATCCCCCTCTCAGCTCCTAGGCAAAGGCGTGGCCAGGCAGCTATGCGTGCTGCCTCTGCCCAGACCGCTGGCTTCGCAGCTCCCATTGGCTGGGAGCTGCTGCTGCTGGCCCAGGAGCTGCCCAAGTGCTCAGGTAGCCCCAGAGCCAGCCACACCGGCCGCGCAGAAGTCACAGAAACTCACGGAATCTGTGACTTCCGTAACCTCTGTGACAGACATGCAGCCTTATTTATGAGTAATGGTTAGGCTGTGAAAGAGGTTCGTTCAGGCTAACAGCATGCTTTTTGCTTTTAAACAACTTTTTTTTATATGACTGCATAACACCAGCCCCAGATATTTATAAAACAAACATATTTAAAAGTAATTAATACAGAAGATACAGTTCTTATTCACAGAATTTCTTAGAGTGACTTAATTGTAAATATAAGGTGCATGTCCCAAAGAGCTCACTAGTGAACTTGGATGCCAGTTTACTTAGAATGGAGTTGTCTTTCAGTGCATGTGCATCAGCAACTAACCTGGTTCTCAGACAAATACCTAGGTGGCGAGTCTGAGTAGGATTCCTCTGGCTGACAGTAGCGGATGTCTCTTTTGTGCTAAAGCCCCATCTCCAACTTAATTTGAAGCTCAGACTTCAGTGAGCTGAAAGCAACTTCTACCTCTGGACTGAGGTACTGTTCAGCCTTGTGTTGCATTCAAACTCCAGCCCACTATTGCTTCATTCTGGAACCACCACTTATCAAATAATTCTCCCAGAGATTACTGTTGGGTTGACACCGTTATACCTGATGCTTTTCCCCTTGTGCTTCTACAAAAGACAACACTTCAAGCTGTTGTTGACTGATACATTTGTATAACAGGGTAATATCCAGATCTCTGCCAAACAGATCTTGACCACATGGAGTCCTGGATAGGGTTTGATGTAATCAGATGAATGCATTTCATATGATGCACTGTTGGTGTGAACTGTGATTATGTTCTGTTCCAGTTTCTTAGATTTAAAATTGAGACTGAGCATTTAAAACAACAAAAAACACACATCCAAATCTACAGCAGCTCTGATTAAAAGCTACTGCTGGTTCCATTATTTTGTTTTCAGATTTAATTTTGAGTTTCATATTCAGAAACTATCCATGATCCATAGTGTGAACCAGTGCCTCTCAAACTTTCCAGACTATTGTACCCCTTTCAGGAGTCTGATTTGTCCTGCATATCCCCAAGTTTCACCTCAGCTTACAAAATCAGACACAAATATACAAACGTGTCACAGCACACTGTTACTGAAAAATTGCTGACTTTCTCATTTTTACCATATAATTGTAAAATAAATCAATTGGAATATACATATTGTATTTACATTTCAGTGTATAGTACTGTATAGCGAGCAGTATAAACAGGTCATTGTCCATATGAAATTTTAGTTTGTACTGATTTCACTAGTGCATTTTATGTAACTTGTAAAACCGGGCAATTATTTAGATGGAAGACATCTGTGTACCCTCCAGGGTACGTATACCCCTGGTTGAGAACCACTGGTGTAAACAATGGGGACATGAGAGGTTAAGGAGAATAAGGTACACTTCAATGGGAATTCTACTATCAAGGGATAGTATTCATACACGTAGTGATTTGCATTGATAAGAACAGTTTTTTGCCATGGGGAAACAATAGGAGAAACCATGGCTTCCTCATGGCAAAAACTGTGAAAGACAAAATTCTAGTTTGAAGTCGTCATATGCAACATTTTAATTAGTATTAAAATGAGTCACCTTGAAATCTCGTTAGCCTTTAAAGAATTAAAAGTAATTTCATGCGCTACATCTGAAAATCCCCCTACCAATTTTTTGTGGTACTGTTGCACAAAATCAGCAGACAAACTTTAATCAGAGGCACTGTAGTGCCACAGTGGTTGAAGTAAATTTGGACAAACATTAAATTAAGGTTCTTTTTCTTTATATCTGTGTGCTGTAGTGTAAACAGTTCTATAGAAGACATATTTTTGGATAAAATATATGCAAGCAGAAAGAATAAACTCACTGCAGTTCCCAGTCAGAGGTGAAAAATTTACCTAATATTTTTCATGTAGTTCCTAAAATAATCTCAAACAGAACAGTTTATTTTTCCCTGTGGTTCTGTTGTTTACTTTCTAAAAAGGAAGAATGGTTTTGTGGTTAAAGTACAGGCAGGAGTTAGACTTGTGTTCTGGTCTTGGCTCTGCCATAGACTTCCTGTGCTACGCTGGGCAAATCACTTAATCTGTCTTGATTTTTCCAATACAGCTTTGTCATTATCTTGTAAAAGGTTGTAATATTTCTTTTAAAATCTTGATGTGGCTTAATGCGAAAGCATTTAATGTTTAATTTAAAATATTCAGTGCATGTTAAATTCAAAACTTTTTTGAGAAAGTGGTGGATTTTGCACCATATTGACCTTGTCTCTTAAGTTAAGAGACATCATGTAAAGGGAAATTTTGTTGAGTTAAATCTCAAAATTGATTCATGTAAGGGACTATCACCTTTAATTGGAACTAAATCAGTAGGGTTAAACTGTTTTCTCAATATTATACAGTATATCTGTAATCTTACTATTGGTGAAGCTATCACTCCACCTTTACATATTGGACAGATTGCTTCTGTGTCTTGATGACCATCTGTCAGCTTTAGCTCTCCTAGCTTGTACATTAGTTTGTGAATTTTGCCCACTAGATGGCACTGAGGTACTGAATGAGAGATGCAATATACACCTCTACCCCGATATAACACGAATTCGGATATAATGCGGTAAAGCAGTGCTCCGGGGGGGTGGGGCTGAGCACTCCGGTGGATCAAAGCAAGTTCGATATAACGCGGTTTCACCTATAACGCGGTAAGATTTTTTGGCTCCCGAGGACAGCGTTATATCGAGGTAGAGGTGTATATGAATGAGAGATGTAAATTAAGTTTTTTGGCGCTGCTTGTTAAAACACACTATTCTCCATGAAATCTAGGAGTTAGCCCAGTACATTTGGATATAGCCATGAGTGTACTAAGCTCTCCACCAGTAGGGAACAAACGATCCAGTTTCTTGATTACAAAGCAACAGTGGTGTATTTCTTTGCTCATAAATAGAGCGTGAGGTGGGGGAATACAGATTTGGTAAACTTTTGATTTTAGATACATATGCTATAATTTGCTGCCATCAGTGGAAATATTGGGTAACAGTGCAGAAGATATGCTATTGTACAAATAGATTTATTTTTTTAATCTCTCAGGTAAACATCACTGAGTGATAGCATCTCATAATGGGCACTCCTTCTGCTGAGATGGAAAATCATGAATCCTAGTAAAGCAGTATTTTTCACTTCATTTGGATGGAAATCTATCAAATTCTAGTTTTATATGCCTTACACTTTGTTAAAAAAGGTATATTAACATAAATGGTGTATGTGTATGTGTTTGTATGAATTTACCTACACACAAATTTTATGATGTATGTGTGTCCTTAGTCTGAGACCACAATCTTGTAAATTAAACTGTATGTCTTGCATGCATTCTTTTTTAATTGGCTTTAAAAAAAATCAATGCTTGCAGGATTTTTTGTCTACAAATAGCTATAAGTTAAATTTTGGACATGAGTACATGCTGTGGATATCATGATTTATAATGGAAAACTTTTTACAGCTTTTCTGCCTATTTAAAATTGAATTGATTGGGGAAAAATAACTTGAAAAACAAATGTCTCTACTTCTGTAAATAGAATTGAAATGTGGGTCGATGTTTGTAAATATTTCCACATAATTGGAAGAAATATTGTTAGTTCTTCTTGACATGGAAATATGTCACAATTATTCCAGCTTACTTACCCTATAACTTACTTGATTTTATCGCTAAAGATGATTAACAATTTTGGCTACAGGTTTTCATTATTTGAATGAAATGATTCCTTGTGTTTTTTTTAATAGTCTGGCTACTTTTCCAGTATGTTCAGTGGTTCTTGGAGGGAGTCTAGCATGGACATCATAGAACTGGAGATTCCTGATCAGAATATTGATATAGAAGGTAAGCAAACGCTAAATCTCTGACATCTCTGTTTGAAAAGAGGGTTTATTTTCAAATAAGTGAAATTGAGAACTGACAAATCAGTAAATAACCACAGTTACCCCCAAGAGAAAACACGAGTTGTTTATGGCTTAGTTTAATCTTGGATTATGACAGGAACTGTGGTGAAGGTCCAGAAACTGACTGAAGAAGCACAGTCTAAAGCAGTGATTTGAACAACATATAGCTCTTCAGAACACTGTATACAGCTCTTGTGGAGCCCCAAGTGTTTGAATGAAACACCTCTTTCTCTGTGCTGTCTTGGAAAGACAGCCAGTCAAAGGAGTGTTCTTCATGGTTCTCCACTTGGGATGGATTTGAGGATATGTGTTGGCGCTGTTGGCATCCTTTCCTGGCCTCCAAGCAGCCAGGAATAAAGAAGAACAAGAAGAGGTGTTCTGTTGGAGGACTTGGGGAGAGAGAGAGATACACACAGTAATTCCAGATTGGTATCCTGACATGTTACAGTGATGGCATGGTGGGATTATAATTCATAGACATCACACTCTGCAGTGTTATGGTTCCCTGGATCTATTTGATGGTGTAAGTGTTTTTTCAGCTGTTAAGATGAATACCAGTTGTTTAAACAGCAAAGTAAGTAATTGTACTGTTCAGGTATTACTTCTGCTTTTCAAAAATGTGAACTGAAGAGAACTGTTTAGAAAGTTCTCAAATCCTTGTGAATCAAAATATGGAACTCTCTCTCCTGGGTACAGCTTCTGTGTGTAGTTAGAACTACAGGGCTTATAGAAGTGATACATTTGACATAAATATTTCCTAATGACCCAGTTGAAAATAATCACATTTGTGGGCGTGGGGTGTATTTCAGTAGTTATGATGTTCTGTGATCAGTCCATTGGCTTTCTTTTGATTTCACTTTTTCCATTTTAGCTTTTTTTCAAGATTAAAGAATTTAAAATTTTAGCAACAGCATAAATCGAAAGGAATCCATAGCATTTAAACATTGTGTACTTTAAATTACTAACTGTGAGATTATAGCTATTTTTCTTTAGATTTGACAATTTGTGCTTTTTTAGCTCTGCAGGTAGCATTTGGCTCACTCTATAGAGATGATGTTTTAATAAAGCCCAGTCGTGTTGTTGCCCTCCTAGCAGCAGCCTGCATGTTGCAGCTGGTAAGTTTTATATAAAGTAATGGACATATTCAGATAGTATAGCAGCCTATGGTTTATTTAGATTAAAATAAAAATTCAGAGTGTAGTTAAAAGGCACACTCATGAACAAATATTAAAGATGTTCACTCTTTCTCCTAATTATAAAAATCATTTTCAGAACAATCATTGGAAAAAGAGTGGGCTGCTTAATACTTATTTAGCACATATATCAGTGAAGCAGTTTTATGTAAACATAAGACTCACTTTTAGTTGAAATATAAAATTGCTTATTGAGGCTTACTCAAGGATGTAAATAGGATTAAATTACCTGTTATAACAGCATTGTGCATGTTGCTGTTAAATATTTGTAGCTATATTAGTTTCCTTATTTGGAAGAGTTTGATTGTATTGTTCTGGCATATAACTTTGAAAACTTAATGTATTTATAAATGGTCTTCACTAAATTGTCAGTAATGTCCATAAAAATATAAGGCTATGCTTTTAAAAACAAACAAACTTTGAATGTTTGTGGATTTATTCACAGGATGGTTTAATACAGCAATGTGGCGAGACTATGAAGGAAACAATTAATGTGAAAACTGTGTGTGGCTATTATAATTCAGCAGGGACCTATGGATTAGACTCTGTGAAGAAAAAGTAAGAATTAACCTTTTTCTCCAGACTGTTTTTCATATGTTAATTAAAATTAAATTTTCTTTTAAAGATGGAACATTTTTCAAAATATAAATTTGACCAGTGAGTTATATATATGAGTTAGTCCCCTTTAATTTTTTAAGTGTATAACATGGATCATGCGTGTTTTAGTTCTCCTGTTTCTACTATTTTGAAAACCGTGGGCTTCCTTTAAAAAAGTGTAGTACAGAGGATGTAAGGAATTAATTGTAAATTTGAAAAGAAGACAGGTTAACTTCGTAGAAGGAGAGTAAAATATTAATGTAACTGGCTGTTCAGTTCTAATTTCATTGGATATTGGTGCTGCTGGAATGTTCAACATGAAATAAATGTAAGTTCTGAATAGTAAAGGTCTTTGAAGAATTGGGGAGCAGTGTGCTCCATCCAGGACCTTCTTCCCCAACAACAAATGGTCCCGCAACCCCTTATGTGACATGGAGGTACTTTACTTCACCTTTTCAATTCAGACTGCCCGCCCTCCCTTTGCTATTACAGAAGATAACCTTTGAAAAGTTTCCTGTTAGTGTCCTGCTTATCTAAGTAAACCTCATACTTTGAAAATGTCTTAAACGTTTCTTTAACCCTTTCTAAAGTTTACGATCATTCAAATTAAAGTAGTATTAAAGAATAAGATGTATCGGAGTTTTTAGATCCAGGCAGTTTTGTATTCAGATCAGACATTCTTAAATCAACTAGAAGTTATGAAATCTATTTTAGAGTTTGATCAGTTGTTTAATAGTCCAACATGGATATCTGAAAATTGTGAATAATCAACTGATTTCTTTTAATCTAGGTGCCTTGAATGGCTTTTGAATAACCTGATGACTCACCAGAGTGTTGAACTCTTCAAAGAACTCAGGTATTCAGATTTCAATTAACTTGGGTAATTGAGTGGTTAAAATAGTTACCTCAAAATATGTAGACTAAAACATGTTGCAAGTGGCATATTAGAATATTGATGACCATTACAACAAGAACTAGGCCATAAACATTTTTTTTATGTTATGGGACACTTCCAGGGTTGGCTGTTTGTGTGTGTGTGTTATATAACTTAGCTTTAAAATGTTCTCAGTTGATGTTTGACAAGTTTTTCTTTAGATATTCATGATTTTTACTTAACACTGTTGGTATTGCATCAATTTTCATAATTTTTAAAAATAAGCTTTTTTGGTATTTGACAGAGTGTTGTTAGTGATGATCCTTAGTCCCTCCATTGTTAAGGTTGAAATTAACTTCAAAATATAATTTATAGTTTTTGGATGAGAGAGTACTTTTTTCTGAATGCCTGCCTAGTGGCTTGTCACTTCCTTTCTTCTTCAACTCCCACCTAAACATTTACTTTTCTTTTCATCTTACCAAGATCTTGTGCTCTGAATCAGAATATTGTGTATATACTGGTGAACTAAGACTAAATCCTTTAATCTTTCGCTTATCTGTGGTCATAGGGAAGGAACCTCCTTTCCTCTTAAATTGTTTTCCTTTTCCACACTGGGTCAAAACTGAAACCTTGCAAAAAAACCAGAAAAATCCACCCCAGAATAGCTGATAGCACAGTGGTTAGGGCACTCACCTTAGTAGGGACTTGTCAAGATTCAAGTTCCTACTAAGCTTGATTTGGAGCAGGGATTTGAACATGGGTCTCCAATATGCCAGGTGAATGCCCTTCTAGTCCACTCTCTCCCTGGCCCAATGAATATTTAGCTATTTATTCAAAGTGGAACAGTTTTAGTAGGAGAGATTGTGAAGACCCACTCCAGATTTGCCAATAGCCTGGTAATTAGGGAAACTCACCTCATCCAAATCAGGCAGAGCAGAGACTCCTATATCCCAGGTGAGTATCCTAACCACTGAGCTAATGGTAATTCTGTGTGCTCTCTGTAACCAGAAATTCCATCCGAGACTGGAAAAGCCTTCCCAGCTAAAGTTTTGTCAAAAGCAGCCCTTTTCACAAGTTTCAGTTTTGATAGCTGCATTTTCCAATGAAAAACTGCTTTGTCAGAAAATGGCCAACCAGCTATACCTTTCACTTAGCTATGGCAAGAGTGAATTAACTTCCTTCACTCTTTCTTCTTTGATATTACTAATTACTTGATTGACTTACAGTTTTATACTTATCGTCTCATAGTATTTTCTTTTCCAGCATAAACCTCATGAAGCAGCTGATCAGCTCTTCTAACCTATTTGTCATGCAAGTGGAGATGGATGTGTATACTGCTCTCAAGAAGGTACTTGCAAAGGGCCCAGATTGTCCTTGGTGTAAGATTATTGAAGCCAATGAAGTTACACCAGGAATGAATTTAGCGCAATTTATTCAAAATTTTTGATACTTCAGTGTTGTAGTGTAAAGTAATATTCAGATTCTGAAATGATTATATTATTTTGACTTTTTGGTGTTAAAATATGTGTAGACAGAATTTTAAACTGTTTACAGATAATTGTACTGTGAAAATAACAGGGCAGTCGATCGCAGTTAACTCGTGCGATTAACCAAAAAAAATTAATCACGGTTAATCGCAGTTTTAAATCGCGCTGTTAAATAATAGAATACCAATTTAAATTTATTAAATATTTTTGGATGTTTTTCTACATTTTCAAATATATTGATTTCAATTGCGACACAGAAGACAAAGTGAACAGTGCTCACTTGATATTATTATTATTTTATTGCAAATATTTGCACTGTAAAAATGATAGTAGTAGTATTTTTAGTTCCCCTCGTACAAGTACTGAAGTGCAATCTCTTTATAGTGAAAGTGCAATCTAGGAATATAGATTTTTTTTTTTTTGGTTACATAACTGCACTGAAAAACAAAACAATGTAAAACTTTAGAGCCTACAAGTCCACTCAGTCCTACTTCTTTTTCCGCCAATCGCTAAGACAAACAGGTTTTTTTGCATTTACGGAAAGTGAGAACAGGCGTTCGCATGGCACTTTTGTAGCCGGCATCGCAAGGTATTTACGTGCCAGATATGCTAAACATTCGTATGCCCTTCATGCTTCGACCACCATTCCAGAGGACATGCTTCCATGCCGATGACACTTATTTAAAAAAAAAAATGCGTTAATTAAATTTGTGACTGAATTCCTTGGGGGAGCATTGTATGTCTCCTGCTTTTACCCATTTTCTGCCATATATTTTATGTTATAGCAGTCTCGGATGATGACCCAGCACATGTTTTTCTTTTTAAGAACACTTTCACAGCAGATTTGACAAAACGCAAAGAAGGTACAAATGTGAGATTTCTAAAAATAGCTACAGCACTCAACCCAAGGTTTAAAAATCTGAAATGCCTTCCAAAATCTGAGAGGGATGAGGTGTGGGGAGCATGCTTTCAGAAGTCTTAAGAGTAACACTACAGAAACTGAACCACCAAAAAAGAAAATAAACCTTCTGCTGGTGGCATCTGACTCAAATGATGAAAATGAACATGCGTCGGTCCGCACTGCTTTGGATGGTTATTGAGCAGAATGCGTCATCAGCATGGACGCATGTCCTCTAGAATGGTGGTTGAAGCATGAAGGGACATATGAATCTTGAGCGCATCTGGCACGTAAATATCTTGTGACGCCGGCTACAACAGTGCCATCAGAACGTCTGTCCTCACTTTCAGGTGATATTGTAAGTAAGAAGTGGGCAGCATTATCTCCTTCAAATGTAAACAGACTTGTTTGTCTGAGTGATTGGCCGAACAAGAAATAAGACTGAGTGGACTTGTAGGCTTTAAAGTTTTACATTGTTTTATTTTTGAATGCAGTCATTTTTTGTACATAATTCTACATTTGTAAGTTCAACTTTCAGTATAATGAGATTGCATGACAGCACTTGTATTAGGTGAACTGAAAAATACTCTTTTGTTTTTTATAATGTAAGTATTTGTAATCAAAAAAATATAAAGTGAGCACTGTACACGTTGTATTCTGTGTTGTAATCAAAATCAATATATGAAAATGGTATTCTGTTGTTTAACAGTGCAATTAATTGCACGATTAATTTTTTTAAGCGCTTGACAGCCCTAGAAAATACCCTTTTAATCTTAAATATATTTAATTATACCAGTGTTACTATGATTACAAAATTAATTTCTAATAATTAGAAGTTGAATTAATTACTTGTTTTTATCAGGAGCTTCATAGTGTCTATAACATTAAATTTATTAGTCTTGGGTGTTTACATAATATTTTATGAATCTAAAATAAGCTTATAAAAATTTGTTTTTATTTAGTGGATGTTCCTTCAGCTAGTGCCTTCTTGGAATGGACCACTAAAACAACTTTTAACTGAAGCTGATGCCTGGTTTTCCAAGCGTAGAAAAGGTAAGCCTATTTGTGTGGATATAGTGTTTGTGAAAAAGGTGCGGGATTTAGAACTTCAGTGCTCAGTACATACAGCAGCAAATACAGTGTAGTTGTCTTTCAGCTCCCTCCAAAAACACTGCCCCATGTATACCAAAGAGATGCATTCATTTACTTCACCTCACCTCCTGTTCTCATTATACTGTTAAGGAGTCTTCCCTTGAACTGTTTTGGCCATGCACGTTGAATCTAAATAATTTCAGGGTACACTACTTTATTTTTGTTATTGACTTGTCTAGTGAAATTTTTGTTTGATCTTCTGAAAATTCTGGCCAAACTCTCTTGTATTTCAGTGGATAAAAACAATTTGGTCTAATAGTTTTGCCTTTACAGTTATTTAAATATTGTTAACTTCCTTGGAATTGAGAAATCTATTCTGTTTCACACTGGTAATTTTGCTTGCAAAATGTAATTGGCCTTTCTCTATTTGGAGAGCTTAAGACCTTCTGTTAAATGTGTATATATTTTAGAAGACAATCAAAATGAGCAAGTTCTAGGAAACCCATAATGGTGTATGTCTCGTGTAATATTGCAGATTTTGAGGATGACATTGCATTCTTAGAATCTGAACAAGGAAGAGCATTCTTGACAGTATTCAAACACTTGAGAGTGCAATACATCATCAGTGATTTGGCATCAGCAAGCATTATTGAGCGCGATTCTCTCGTACCTTCAGGTAAGAAAATACTTTGGACATTTTGTGTATTTTCTGATTAGTAGCTGGAACAAATTGTGAATTAAACTTTTGGGCTTATACCCTTGTTCCCATCCATCTGTTTTTTTATTCACTTACATACTTTTCTAAAATATTCATTGGGCTGTCAGTTATGTCAGCATGGTCAGCAGAGCTGTAAAACTGCCTTGTATGTCTGAGTAATGTAAATATTGATAATGAAACATGTAATAGAATGTAAATATTGATTGTAATGTACTTCATGAGAGTCATCTGTTTCCTAGAAAGAGAATTGGCTAAAGCATTAAATTGAAAGTTAGTGATGTAATAGGTAGGGTTTGTATGTAGATTAGTGTTTGAAACTGGAGGAGTTGCAACAGCTTGTCGCTTTGTTCTCTAGTATCTCAGAAGGCATCTGTTACTTTACCGATAGATAAAGTTTGGAGAGAAGAAAGCTCTTGTGTTGTCCTCAGCAAGGCCATTGGCTGTCTGTTCAGTTATTCGGTTTGCATTGTCCAGTGTGTAAAATGTGCCCAACTTCTTTTGATTTGGGGTGCACATGTGAATATTAAGAGAGAATAATCAATGTTGATGAAAGAAAATCAGGTTGAACCAAGAATTAAAATGTTAACATAAATTGCATTATAAATAGACTCCATCCTCACTCTGTTGGCACAATCCTGAGTAAGCAAATGGTCTTTGCTCCTTGCTCTGAAGCTTAACAAACTTGGGCACTGCCAGATGAACAGAAATATTAATTCTCAAAGTTGGGGGCCTAAACTGAAAATGCGCTGCCACCAAGCATTCAAATCTTCCAGTAGGTGGAGCTCTTGGCTCTCTAACTTCAGTTCCACTTCCCTCTTCCTTTCACTGCTAAGTTAATTGAGCGTGCCTGTTAGAAAAGTTGCCTTGATTTCCTCTTCTCCAGCTATGTATTGGATCCTCTC
The DNA here is from genome assembly GCF_028017835.1 of Emys orbicularis. Lineage (NCBI taxonomy): Eukaryota > Metazoa > Chordata > Testudines > Emydidae > Emys > Emys orbicularis. Next base: position 141,229,861 of record NC_088684.1, read on the forward strand.
GGATCTGGTTTCCACCACCTTTACTCCACTTAAACTGTTTTCACAAAGCCTTCTGATGATCTCAAGGTCTCTACTTTATCTTCACTGACCCCTGAGAATACGAAAGTGTCTAAATCTTCTCAAATCTTATCCACCCTAGGTTTTTATGATACTGTCCTTTCTGGTTCACATGCTACCTCATTATCTGTCCCTTCCATGTCTCCTTTGGCATGGCCTCCTTTGTCTATGGGGTTGCATGTTGCTCTGTCCTTGAATCCCTTTTCTTTTTGTTACTTACTTTCTTTGGGTGATATCCTGTACTTTCACAGCTTCATTTACGATGTCTGTGGTGATACACAAATGCACCTGTCCAACCCTTATTCATCTCTGCCCACCCAATTCTGCATCTCAGCCTCTCTGACATCTCCTCCTGGATGTTACTGAAAAGTTAGACTTAAGCAGTTCAGTTTTAACTTTTTTATTTTTCCTCTTAAACCCTCTTTACTCTCTCCATCCTCTCCCTTAGACATGATCTTCATGTCACTCAGCCCTGTATACTAAGTGTCACCTTTGATTCCTGCCTCCTCGTCGCCCAGGTGTTCAAGCCATGTCCAAATCCTGCTATGTCTTCCTCCAAAACTTCTTCAGGATCTAATGTTTTTTTTTCTATCCCTACAACTAAAATGCTCTTTCAAGTCCTCATGTCCCATCTTGATTACTGTAATCTCACTGACATCCATGCTCAGCCCCATCCACTGCATACAAAATAAAGTTTCCAGCATCATCTAGCCAATCAATTTGACCGAGTAATTTAATCCTTTCCTTGACTTCATCTCCTGCACTGCATCAGGTTGAAGCAATGAACTTGGCCCTACTTTCATGGCACTAACTGTGCCCCTTGTTTATTCTTTCTTCTTACTGTGTTGCCCTGTCCCTTTTACCTTGTTAGTGGTGTCAGCTTCTTCAGTCATCTCCTCATCTTTGACTCCACACCCTGAACACAGAACAAACATCTTGGGCAGGATCGTTCCTGAAAACTTGGTTCTTCTGTGACACCTACAAGAAGCTAAAAGGCTGATCGTGGCTAGATTTTGGGTACTTAGGAGTGAAGTACCCCTCCAAAAAAAAAACTGTTATAAATATGATCAGTTACCCCCATCACCACTTCACTTAAATCTTGTACTACCTTCCCTTACTGCTTGTTATAAAAACAGTCTCCAGTTTGTTCCATCTTCATCACGCCAGCACAACCAGAGAACTGAATGTTTATCTGAATGGTCAGAAGGTGAAGCATGAAGTAGAACTGGTCTGTCTAGGTGTGACCTTAGACCACACACTGAGTTACCATGCCCACCTGAAGAAGACAGCAGCTAGAGTTACGACATGTAACAATCTTCTTAGCAAACTGGCAGGTTCGTCATGGGGTGCTTGTGCTCCAAATTTGCGGACGTCCGCTCTTGCCACCTCATATTCCATGGCGGAGTACTGCGCACCAGTTTGGAGTCGATCATCACACACCAATCTGGTGGATATGCAGTTACATGCCGCCATAGGTATCATCTCTGGCACCCTGCATCCGACTCCACTCCCATGGCTTCCAGTTCTGAGCAATATTGCTCCTCCTCATATCAGACGAGAGGTTGCAAATAGCAAGTTACTGGAGAAAGTATGCGCCAACCCAAACCTGCCGCTGCACAATGACCTTTTTAAGCCACCAGCTGCACGTTTGCCGTCATGTCGCCCATTATGGTCTCATCCGCCACGCCAGGATGTTAGGGCGGAAACCCTCTGGCGAGAGGAATGGATAGCTGTTACAATCCCCAACCAGTCCCTTGTCGCTGACCCTACAATTTCCCCGCCTGGTTTTGACCTGCCCCGTCGCCATCACTTGGCGAGACTACTGCACATGCTAAATAAATAAATACTGCTTGTTTGTTTGTTTCAAATTCATTCGAAAGAACTTTTAGAACCCTTACTCCCTTAATAACCCTCCTCTTCCCTCCATTACTGTCAGGATTAGTGCAGAGGAAGTTGGAGAAATCCAGTTATGCTATGGTCCTGTAAGTCAGCCTAGATAGGAAAATATATTACTAACAGGAGATGGAGCCAGGAAATTAAAGATTGCTTTGATATCAGACTCGTATAAATGGTCTTGTACTCGCTGAGAAGTTCAGTTAAATTTTGTGTCCTGCTGGTGGAACAATTCTTCTGGCTTGATAGGATTTTATTCATCTTTGGTTTGGTCATTTCTTACCTCTTTGTCAAAACCGATCTATACTGTTTTGCATAAATGTAACTGGAGTTGGAGAGATGCTGTATGTTAACTTTATGCCAAGACTAACCTTAGCTTTATAGTGCTGTATTTTGTTACTTGTGAATCTTAGTATTTTTGCTTTTAATTTTTAACATACTAAGCCATGTAATTTTAATTTTCTTTTCACAGCACACCAAATTATAAATGTAGACTTGAAGGTATCCTGATTCCTGGATGTATAATATATGGCGAGGATCCTTTCACCTTTTTATTTGCAAAAATTTAAAATTAACTTCATTTAAAATCTTTTATTTTAATGAGATCTATTTCAGATACTGTAACAGAATTCCAGTAATTGGATCTGAGTAAAATAACTGTCATAAGTACATGAACAAGATGTCAGCAAAACATAGTGGTGCTCAAGCATGGACCACACCAGTCCACGTTACTATTTCTTATCTATCATGGAGTAAGATATCTGTACTAGAAAAACCTTTTCAGCATTTTCTTGTTCATTCTAGAAAAGGGGTGGTCTGAATACAGAACTAGAAGTAACTTCTGTGTATCTCTTGTGCTACAAGAAGGAAATCTGTTTCCTGAAGTTAGTACAAGATAGGCAGCTTGTGGGGTGGTTTTTTTGATATATTGTGTGTTTTGATCTTCTCACTGAGAGCAAAACAGTATGTGTAAGAAGATTATCCTGGTTTCCTTTATTAGTCTGGTAAGAAAGATGATAGGCAAATGATTAATCCAGAGGTTTTGTCATGCAGGATGTCAAATGGATGACAACTTCTAGCATAAGCTGTTCATGACTTGACTAACATGACTTGACTGAGCAGTTCCTAAACTGTGGCCAGGAACTGCTGAAGTTGATGTATGAATGTGTATATGACTGCAGACGGGAGGGGAATTAGTCTTTGAGAGAACTTCTTAGGATGTGGTCCACAGTGAGAATAAGTGTGAATCCTTTACTCTCTAGTTTCGTTACGTAAAAACAATTGTTTTATGTGAAGTCTGTTTCAAAAAACCAAATGAAGAAAGTTTTTTTTTCTTAACCATGTTACAAGTCTATAAATTTTATCTTAAATGCTGAATGAAGATACATTTGTGGACTTCAACATTTATTACATTTGTAAGCCATTAGTACTCTTTACTCGACAACTATCTGGCTAGGTTGCTTTTTCTTCTCATTTTGAGAAGAAGTTTGATAAATACAGGTGATGTGTTTTGGAACAACTTCGGTGATTGGATGTCATCACTAAATTTTGAAATTATTGTATGGTGCCTGAGGAGTACTTCTCAGAGTTCAGAAAATATATTTTGTAATGTAAATCTTTTTAGATAGTTCCAGATTAAATTCTGTTTAAACAATCTTTTGTTGAGTGGTTGAAAGATATGCTACAAATTATGTTTTGTGTACCGCAAGTGTCCGGGCACAATAAGAGGAAAAGGCAGTGATGCATTTGCCACTCAAGTTTTAGAATAAAATCTTATCTTTGCTGTAATACAAATGCAGGTCTGTTTTAACCATCTTGCTATTGTAGTTTGTCTGGTAACTTTGCTCAAGAGTTCCAGAACAATATTTTTAACTTAAAGTTACCCTGGTTAACGCCTTTCATGTGCTAAGCAAGTCATTAAAATACAATTAAAATATAACAATGAATAAAATATTTAAAAGCAAATCCTTTTGTTTCCAAATTACCCTTGACACCAAATTGCCTTTTTTCCTCCTCCTCTCTCTCTCCAGAACTCTTCCAGAGTTTTTCTTCATTTTGATTGTGGTTTCGCTGAAATCCTTTTTATAGCTTTCAGTTTCCATTAATTATTTTTATTCTTTTTGGGTCCAGGCTTGCTCCCTTTTGAAGACTGAGTTTTGTTATTAAAGGTAGTAGAGTCAGTATCGGTCCCTTATCAGTCCTAAATCCTTTGTGTCTAAAATTTTGGGCATCCTGAGTGCTTTTTTCATTCTTCCCTTCCTTTTGCCACCTTTGTTTACTCCCTATTTAAATAATTGAATTCTCCCCCCAACTCTCCTTAGACTTCTTTTTACCTTATACTTGACTTCACCTACCTGCCTCTTTGCCCCTTCTCTCATCTCTTCACAGTGGAACTTGTTCCGCTCTATATTGAACTTCGGTCCTCTCTTCTAGGTCATTGAGCTTTTAACCAGCTCTTTAATGTTTGCCTTAGAACTGTCCTGTTGTTCCAGTAAAACTGATAGCTGTAAAACCTTCCTATTACTCTTACAACAAAACTCCACATATCAGTTTTCTCTAATTTTCCCAATAGTTGCATCCTTGGTCCTGTAGTTAGGGCATTGGCTTAGGGTGTGGGAAATCTAGGTTCAATTCCCTGCTCAGCCATGGACTTGTTGTGTTATCTTGGGCAAGTCACTTAGCCTCTCTGTGTCTCAGTTCCCCATCTGTAAAATGGGGATGTCATGCTTTCCTACCACACAGGGGTGTTGTGACGATAAAATACATTGAACATTGTGAAGCGCTGTGTACAGATGAAAAGCATTATATAAGAAATAGGCATTATCCTTCTATTTCCTTTTGAGTGTAGCTATATTCGAACCTTCACTGCTCTTATATTTCAGTTTTATATTCTTTTTGATTGCATAACTTTCCAATATGATCTTTCACTTGAGACTGAGACAGTGATACCCGCTGTGTAAGAGGTTGCCTCAGTACTATTGTATCTCTAAGTATCATTTTGTGATCGCATATGCTATATACCAGTAAGCTATAGTTTAACTGCATTCTAACCCCTTTGTAACAGTTCTTTTTTGCATGGGGGGGAGAGGGGGAACTGTTTAGTCATATAGTTATTTCAGAGGGAATGGTGCTGATTTGGTAACAAAAAATGCATGTAGTGTTATATGTTACTTTATTTTGAGCAGGGTTATTTTATTGTTACTTGCAACTTAAAATAGTTCAGATAAATCTTAAAGATGGGAATACCAGTGAAATATCAATTGACTGGATGTGAATTGGCTATTTAATTAATTAATACGAAACTTTTTCATCTCAGTATAATTTTATTTCCTTATTTTAAATGTTATATAAATATCCCCTTTCCCACCTCCAAAGAAATCTCCACATTTATTTATATTTTTTTAATTTTAGAATGGCTGTCCTCTGTTTACAAACAGCAGTGGTTTGCCATGCTCAGAGCAGAACAAGACAATGATATTGGGTAGGTATATTACAGGTTTTCTTTTATCTCTTATTTTGAGTAGAATCTTTCTCTGGTATAGACTCTGATATGCATAAATGTTTAGAGTTCACATCAAAATGAGAAAATTAGGCCTAAAACAGTTAGTTATTTTAAACTTCAATCATATCCAATTCTTTGTGGAGCAATCTATTTCATTCACTTTCATCTGGTCAATTTCTGGTCATCTGCAAAATAGAACTGTAAGAACTTGTTTTCTATAATATGACTTTAGAGGTGGACATTATTTTCCAGGTTTTTTTATACTGGTCAGTATTTGTCACCACTAGTATTGCATATGTGCTTTGAGGATTTGAAATAGTAATTTAGTAATCAATTTTGAAATGGATTAAGAAAAAATGAAAAATATGCAGAAGCTAAATTTATCCTTCTGGTTTATTTTCCCCCTTTCATGTGGCTGGATGGACAGGGGACGGTGTATAGGCTAAACAAATTTGTAGAACTATTTTGAATTAGGTAAATAGTGGAGGGATAACTCTCAACCTTCAAGTGTGTATAATGAGAAGCATTTTTTCTGTCTACAGTCATGACTACAGTCCTTCCTTTGTATTCTGTCCCAGTTTTTCTTAGTTTCAAAAATAAATGTTTAGGTTCTTATTTAGAAAATAGTATGTTGCTTCCATGCAAGTCACTAGTGGTAGCTGTTTTAGTTGGGAATCTTAAAGAGCTTGCGTAGCATAGAAGCCAGATATCTTTTCTCTGAATTGGCTCCTAAATTATTTGTTTTGTGATAGTGCCATCACTTGCTGGAGTTTTGAACTGTGTCCCTAGCCTTTTCCTCTGCAGTCTCTTCCTTAGCCATATTATAATGCTGTTTGCAATGCTGTAGTTCGTTTACCTGTCACCATTTGCATTACAGACCCAGTTTTATGTTGGCTCCCCAGGGATAATACATTTTATTCAGATGCTTTCAGTTACATGGAGTTGATGGCCCTTCCACCTCAAAAATAAATTGGTTAATCCAGGATTTAGTCTGAGTGATCAAAGTGTCCTTGTTCTGGCTAACCATCTAACAAAATGGTAATTACTTTACTTTTCCCTGTAGTTCAGAGTGGGAGAGTTTTTTGATATGGAGTACATTTATCAGAATAACAGATATAAAATTGCTTGTTTAGCATAACACTGATCAATAAAAGCTAATAAGTGTTAATGTGCTGTCCCTTATAATGTTATAACTGCCACTGGAAAAATCATTTCAGTATCTGAGCGTATTATATGGTAATGTTCACTGAGGTCTAGGGTTTGGAGTTATAGGGCTGGAGGCCACAAGAACTGCATTCTATTCCTTTTATTCACTGACTTGCTGTCTGACCTTGAACAGGTCACTTCATTTCTTTATAGATATGGAAACTAAGGCAAAATAGGGGGAGAAGGGAGAGGATAATGATGTTTTGTAGCCTGTTCAGTATTAGAGGGCTTTGTAAGACTGTTGGTATTTATAGAGATAACGAACGCTATTTTAGTTTTGTGGCCTGCCTTTTGTCTCCCTTTTTACTTTGGTTTCCATTTTCTTGCATCAGTTCTGCCAAACCAGCATCTGTCATTTTAGAAAATATGCGCATCTACTAGCTAGGCTAGGGTATGCTTGTTTTTTTTGTTTGTTTGTTTTTTTAAACTTGCTTGTCAGATGCCTCTTCATGGCAACAGCATTGTCTTAGAAGGGCAAATGAAGTATGCAGTTATGAGGTCTTTTTTACTACTCTTTAATCTTGCATTAAATAAAGTGTATTACAAGAACTGAACATTTTTCCAAGTAGAAAATGCCAGAGTTGTAGTGTACCTATCATTTAGTAAAACATTGCACAGTGAGTTACAGCTATGTTATTAGGCTTGAGACTTCAAGAGGAGGAGCAGAGCCAGAGCTTCATATGAAGTCAAATATTAGACAGCGAAAACAAGGCAGATAAAGCTAATTTCACTTAGGAGTATTTCAGTGCTGCTGTTGCTGTTGAAGAATTTACTTTATTAATATTAATGTCTGCTATCTGATATGTACTGCTAAAAAAAGGCTTTTTGATAACTTTCTGGATCACATCCAAAACTAAACTGAAAAGAGAAGCTGTTAGCTTAACATTTTGAAACAATTAAGCAGTTTCATTTAACAGAAAAAATTGTGTTTAACAAGTCTTTAGTACTATTGTCTATGAATCCAGACATCTCAGGACAAATGTAGATTTATTTAGGTTTTTCTGCATCATTTCTTCTATTGATAGCTTTCTTGTATTGTAATTGTTTAATGTTGGGTAGAGCTGGAGAGTGATTTGGCAAATATAATTTCTTAGTTTAATCAGTGAAAATTGTGTAGGTTTGTATAAGGAGATCAGATGTTCCAGGGATTTTTCAGTGGTGCCCTAGCTAATTTTATTGAACAGTGTTTTGTCCAGGTCTTAGTAAAATTAGCTAATATCTTCTTCCTATCCCCTACTGTTCTGGGATTGTGTAGGAGGGAGATACTGCCCTCGGTGCTGTGTTTTGGCACTTCCTCATTTTGGGATTTGGTCTGTCACATTACAAATCCCAGAGAGAACCAGATTTTAATTCGCAACTCCAGAGGCTCCACTGCTTGTCAGCAGAACACATCCTCCTGGGACCCAGGACAGTCAGCTGGGGTTCCTAATTAATATTTCAAATAAGAAAAGAGATACCAGGTATTGCTACGTAGGAAGGAAGGTATGGACGTTAGAAGTCAAATGGGTGGGTAAAAGAATAACTTGATGATCAGAAATTTCCCCATATTTCATCCAGGCCAGTTGCCCTGCCCCCAGCTCAACTTTCTCTGTCTCTTTCTCTCTGATAGTTGCAGCTATCATACACTATAGTATTTGACATCTCATGAAGAGTTAACCAAAACCACAAACCAAATAATCTGAACAAAATGTGAAAACTGTTTGTCACCTACAGAGCTTCATGAAGTGATGTAGTTTTATTTTCGTATCCCATCTGGTGCACATTTTAATGGGGCACATGCTATTTTGGACTACGGAAATGAAAATGATTTTGCATTAAAAGTGCATTTTACTCTTCATACACATTACTACCCTTGTGTGATGTTAGAGCAATGCTGCGTGATTCAACATTTTGCTATACTTGAGAGGCCAGAAGTAACAACCCTTCCCACTTCAGTAAAGTAGTTTGCAACTAAAGGGGTTTGAACTTTCTTCACTGTCCTTGAAAGCTGTTATCACATAGTACTGGATCCAGTCATCAAAACATGTTTTACCTACAGTAAACCTAAAGTAGGCTCACTTTTTATGTTCGCATTTATGTAGTTTTTGTGTGCTGAAATAGATCTTTGTGCCTACAGTAGTTCGAGGGAAATGACGGAAGCTGCAGATTAGTCTACTTTAATTTTCCACTTTAGTTTTTTATCTGGGTAAATATTCAGAATTAAATTCTGTTGTACTTTTTGGTACATAAGAACAGCCATACTGGGTCAGACCAACGATCCTTCTAGCTTGGTATACTGTCTTCTGACAGTGGCCAATTGCAGGAGCTTCAGAGGGAATGAACAGGGCAGTTACTGAATGATCCATCCCCTGTTGTCCACTCCCAGATTCTGGCAATCAGAGGCTAGGGACACCCAGAGCATGGGATTGCATCCCGTTGATTTTGCCCAATAGTCAGTGGATCTATCCTCCAGGAACTTATCTAATTCTTTTTTGAACCCAGTTGTTGTTTTGGCCTTCACAATATCCCCTGGCAATGAGTTCCACAGGTGGTGAAGAAGTACTTCCGTTTGTTTGTTTGTTTTGTTTTAAACCTACTGCCTATTAATTTCATTGGGTGACCCCTGGTTCTTGTGTTATGTGAAGGAGTAAATAAGGAGTAATGCTGTCTAAGTGGTTAGTTTAAACTGTTGAATGGTTAAGCTTTTTGAATTTTTGTAGCTAGTTGGAAGGAATAGTAGAAAGAGGTTAATGTATAACTAGAATAACTTGTTAATGATTTTGAAAACTAACCACTATTCTGCCAGAAAGAATGAAGTTCTGTATCCACAGTGCATGTTTTAATTGCCAAGAATTGGTAACGTATTTGACCGACTATCAGCTAGCTAGGACATCATAAATAAATATTAATTCTATGGCCAATTTTGTAGAATTTTGTTATGTTTATATCCCACTTAATTGTCCCAGTTAACAATCTCTTTATAAAGTATTTAATCTCCTATGACTAGCGTTCTTTATAAAATCTAGAAAAAGGCCACAAATTACTTAGTCGATATTTTTCAGTGCTGTAGCTACAAGTGCATGTTTATAATTGCAAGAAATGCAGTAAGTGGCCTGTTACTATTTTGATTGCTGTATCAGATTGCTTTTGAATTTTTAATAGTAATTTAGCATATAATTTTTATAGTGATTTCATTTGTTTTCAATGTACCTTGGAGACGTGTGGAATGGATAACACTTATATAACAGACTACATTATAAATGTTTAAAGCCAGACCATAATATGACTCTTGTTGACTAGGACTTAATTTTTTGAGGCCTGATCTACATATAGTTTTTGTACCTGTATAACTATTTTGGTTAGGAGTATGATTTCTTTAAACTAAAATAATTCTACCAAAGCCACCCATAATGTGGATGTAATTATTCCCTTTCCCATATGGGAATAGCTATAATAATATAAACCATCTTTATACTGGTACAACTGCAGCCACAATACGGGGGTTGAACCACTTTGTAATTAAAGTGATAAAGTCAGTACTCCTGGGTTCCAGCTCTGCCACTCAGATGCTGTGCAGTATGTAAAATGTTCTTTATGCTTTATATTTAAAGTGGTACAACTTTTGTGTGTAGACAAGCTCCTTAACCATCCACCTACACATGCAATCCTTCATGCCAGCCACACACCCCTCCCCCCTTAGGTGCATCTTGATTACACTGCTTTTCTGTGAAGTCCCATAGTCAGATGGCAACCGTAATTTATACGACCCATTAGTTTGGAGGGTCCAATTATTATTCTGGTAGATGATCTGTCTGTATGTAATCCTTCTGAATTGCAGGTAAATACTGTCCGAGTGTGTCTACGCTACAAAAATAACAAAATCGGAGAACCCATTTGCATCCCATTTGTCCCACCTGACCTCCTTACTTAGTGTGTGTGAATAGATCATGTCATTTAGCCCCATTAAATGTAACAGGGTTCTTTGATTTGAATGTGTCCTCAGAGCACTTACCTTGTTTTATGAATCTATGTATGTTACTAAAAACCTTCAATATTAGAGGCAGAAGCTTTCAATGTCTTATTTTTCATTTGGCTGGAGAAATGCAAGAAACTGTTCTATTTTTAAATTGGATGGTTTTCAGTCCGGTTTTGCCTCACTGACATGTATTGCCTCAATTCAGAAGCAGAACTGAGCTAGAAGCCAGAGCCAGAGGAAAAACTGAACTGGAAGGCTTATATTTAGTAAAAGCATATCAGCTCAAAATACAATAAGAATCTGACTTAGGAGCTGACTTACGCTGAAATTCCACAGAGCATTTTCTTGCTGCTGTTACTGATCTATCTTTCTTACAAGTAAACAATAAATTGTAGAATCATTCTCAAAATGGTCTACTTCATACATTCATAGGCCTCAAGAAATCAATAAAGAAGAACTTGAAGGAAACAGCATGAGGTGTGGTAGGAAGCTTGCAAAGGATGGCGATGTATGTATAAACCATACCTTAATTTGTACGAAACTAAGCTATCTCGAAAGTGTTAAATATTTTCAGAAACTTTGTCTTCAGTGGCTTTTTTCAGAAACTGCACCAAAAAGGAAGATTTTAATGGAAATAAACAAAGCTCCTTCTTATTGAAATACTTGTCAGCTTTCCTAGTTTCTAGCAAAATATTGCTAAAGTCATCATGCTAGTGCTATAAAACAAAGTCTGAATATGGAGCGTTTTTAGAGGGGGAAAAAATGAAGTTATTGTTCGAAATTCCTGAGATGCTTAATTATGACTTTTGCAAAGTAATGAAAATCATGAATTTTTTTAAATATAATTTTAAATATAATGTGCATAATACCATCTGTAAAATATTACTTCTACTCTGAAAAGTGACACTGTTCTGGAGAACCAACACACCTGCAAAGATAGCGATATGTATTTTCTTCTTATAGAGAATTGTTTGTTTAATTCTGATTATTTACACCTGAGCAAAGCTTTTGAAGAGAATGAGGCTGTCCAGGTGCACCGAGAGTATCATTTGAAGATAATACAGTTGACTAGGTGTCTGACCTAATTTGGCTTCAAAAAACTTCATTGGTGATGGGCCGTGACAAGGAAGTAATTTAGCTTGCCTCTCAGGTCGCAGTTTGAGTTTTCAGGGCTGGCAGTTGAACAAAAATATATTTACATCCATAAACTGAGCATATTATTATGCAAATCACTGACATTAAACGTGGAACCCCACAGTGCCAATTTTGGTCACCTTCTGCAATAGAACTCATTAATGTTCAATGCTCAAGATTACATCACAATTTGGTAGTAAACATCTAAAGATTAGTTCTTATACAGGAATATCTTGTGTATATCCTTATATAGCAGGTCTTATGGAAGAGCATTAGAAAGGTGAAGGACTTGTTTCCCAACTGCACGCTAAAATCATTTAACCGAAGGATCTGTTGTTTGAAGTAATCAATCACTTCATGCATATATTTAACCCATGGTCCAGAGATCTCTGGAGTTATGTTGCCTGGAGATACTCTGGCAATTGGTGCATTATAAAATCTTTTACGGACAGATGGTTTTAAATTGTGTATAATTCCATGGCTCTGTGTAAGAGTTAGGTGGCTACTAAAGCGTGTGGCCTAACCACATTCCAGTGTAGGCAATTGCGTAACTACTCTATCTAAACACCTCTCCTGTTTCAATTGGCAGTGCTCTGAGATGTACAGAAACTGTTCTATAGTTTTGTTATGTGAAGTAAGATAGATGTGTTGCACCCCAGAAGTGGCTGCATTTCAGTGGTAGGTGAAGTAATCCCTGATTCTTCAATCACATCTGTCTGAGTGGACACTTGCACCCATGCAGAGTTCACTGTTTCAGTAGGACTCCATGCAGACATTGGGATATGTGGATCTGATGCAGATTTTGGGCCTCAGTATATATGTAAGGCTATAAAGTGCTTTGGGATCCTTCAGAGTGAGAAGTGCTATATTCTTACTAGTATAGCCCATTGAAATAAAATAGGTCTTGCATGTTTTCTCTGTTCTTTAGTACTGCTGGCGATGGACTGGATTCAACTTTGGCTTTGATCTGCTTGTCACGTATACAAATCGCTACATCATTTTCAAACGAAACACACTGAATCAGCCATGCAGTGGATCAGTCAGTCTGCAACCACGGAGAAACATTGCATTCAGGTGCGGAATGGCCAACAATTCATATCATTGAAGTTTTATGTTTAAAGCCAGTATTTCAACTGATTTCGTACTGGAATTGGTTCATTAACAGATAGCAATTTCATTGGCACAAAATATGATGTATGACAATGTGTGCTCCTGTCTCCCTGGTAGAAGCTGGCTTCTTCCTTTAGCCTCAGAAAAAAAAAATTACAGGAGGCTGAATCAAGTAATTTAACTTTCATTATATCCCTAGATTACGTCTAGCCTCTTTTGATAGCAGTGGAAAACTTATTTGCAGTAGAACCACAGGATATCAGATCCTGACCCTTGAGAAAGATCAGGTATGTTTGTGTGTTTTTTAAATCTAGTAATAGTCCAAACCATCAAAAATTACATTTTGTAGTTGCAGACATGGAATTTTAAAATGCTTCTGCCACACATAATGGAAGTTAATATTACTAGTTTAAATAGGAGAACTAAATCAGAATATTTAATTGGATTTCATTCATGGCTGTAATGAAATTCTCAGGTGCTGCTGAAGATATACACCATTATCTTAATGTCTTTAAGAATTATTGTTAACCAGAATTCTAACACTTGAGAAATTAACCAGATTTGATTTAACAAGCTAGTGAAAGAGAGAACCTTTTCATAGCTAGCCAAAAATAACATTAGGCTGTTACCAAAATTTGTAGATATAATTGGCACAGTTTTTCCAATTATAGTAGCAAGTAGTTTAATATTAAATATAAAATCTATGCAGATCTTGTGTTTTTAATCATGTTACAATATATTTCTGAGTATTGAAAATAAATGTCTGTTAGCTCCTACCTGTGTAAAGGACAAATTCAGGACTAATTTGAAATCTTGCTGTTAGGAATAATTTGCAGAGTTTGGCACATGACTGTTATGTGGACTCTGGTTGGAATGCATTGTCTTGTAACTTGTTCCTAAGGTTTGTTTTCTCTTAAAGATAATGCATAGATCTCCACTTTTGGGTCAATAGTTTAGGCGAGGGAGCATTTTTTCATACACAATATCTTACTATCGGTTCCTTTATTTCCTGATTATGGCAATGTCTGTGTGGCACATGCACACAGGTTTTGTTTCCATGTAAATTTCAAATATTCTTATAGGATACATTTCCAAATTCAATGGGTCCAGATTCATTCTGAGGGTGACCGCCAAAAATGTTTTGGCTAATTCCACTACCAAGAAATTTTAGCCCCTCCTAGATATAATAAACTAGATTATCCAGTCTGCTGAAACCTCTAAATGGTAGGAGATTGCCCCTGGAGATTCTCTGATGGTAGAGATGGTTTGGCCAACTCCTGCACTTAGCTGATTCTTGTCCCTGGTTTAAGGGGATTGAGGGAGTGAGGTAGGGAGAAGCTTGGCAGGGTAGAGAATGTCTTGGCAAAGTTGAAGTATAATAAAACTATTCATTTTAGGGTGGCTGGTCGTGTGTAGTGAAGGAGAGGGAATGAATTATATAACCTTGGATTTATTATTGATTTTTTTTTCTTCATACTCAGTGCTATGAATTTATAAAATGTTTTAAGTTCTGTGATGCTTTCCATCTTCTTTTTTGGAGGTAACATACAATTAGATGGAATCTCCAGTCTTTTGCTGTTTCACTTGAATCTGTTCTAGCACTTCTAAATTATGTACCGCACTTTATTTTTGTTCAGCAGTATGAATTATTGTTCTAAACTTATTTGAAAATGTTCCTTCATATTTGATTTACAGGAACAAGTAGTAATGAACTTGGACAGCAGACTTCTGATCTTTCCTCTGTATATCTGCTGTAACTTCTTATATACATCACCAGAGAAGAGAACTGAGTCTGACGGACTGCTAGATAACCCAGAAAACTGAGAGACCTGTTTAGTGGAACACAATAGCACTTTTATAACTGTATGCCTACTTTAAGTTAAATGCCGTGCTTACACACATAGCTATGACAAATAAACAAAGGCCTTATATTGTAGCAGATAAATATATATGGCTACTTTTTTTATCCTCAATATATTCCTATGCATATCAGAAAAAAAGATCTGAAACCACATAGGCTAAAACTAGTTATACCATACATTTTTTCACTTGTATTTTCTGTTCTACATTAGCAGAGAACTTCCATTCCAAATTTATATGAAATCTGTTACAAGTTTGTTTGTTTGGGGTTTTTTGTTGTTGTTGGGGGAGCGGCGGGGCAAAATCTGAGCCTAACTGATAAAAGTATATCGTGTGGATAAAATTTTACTAACCTCTTTGTAAAATTCCTGATTACTTGTTAGATTTGGGTAAAAAAACTTTCCATTACTAACCACTGGGTTGTGCTCTTTGTACCAGAACTGTAAATAGCAAGCTCCAAATTCTGCTGACTCCAGTGGCCCTTACACCAGGGCTACGTTTTCCCTTTAATTTCTTTATAGTTATTTAACTGTTGTACACTTTTTTTGACCCATTTTAGTTTTTAAGTCTTCCACATGTCATATGTATATTTGTTTTTTTGGTCTTAGGCCATTTTTTTTAAACTTTGTGGAAAATATTTTTTATCTTCTGTTCCTCATTTTTTAGTAACAGTAAGAAAAACACATCTGAAATTTTCAGACAAGTTCATTCAGAAATGCATTTTTTTGATGTACCGAGAAGTCTACAAAGGTGTATTGTCCGCCCTTATGAGTCTTTCTATTGACATAACCACAATTTTCAGCAAGGATTCAGTTGACTCCTAATATATTTGTGTATACCAAATATCAGGTTTTTTTTTAACTTTTTTGCTTTCTGTAACATCTTGTTTTAACTTTTCATTGGGAATCTATATCCCACTTAAGCTCAGGAACTTGTGACCTTTGAGTGCCTTTTGAGTTATACATGCTAACTAACACAAACTTAACATCAGTTAAGCAAGGTCACAGGATCCAGAATAGGAGCTGAGAGCAAGGGATTCATTTCCAAGTTGGTGTTTAACTGATCCAAGTCAAGGATAAGATGTACACTCTTAGTTTTGTACATATTGGTTTGTTTTTTATGTTTGTCTATTGATACCTTGAATTCCTACTTACAGATTTATGGATGCAAAGCAAGAACTTTGCCTCCTTAGGTAGCCTATTTTTTTAATGTTAATATTGTCAGAAAAGGATAGAACCTTTGTACATTGTAACAAGGATACAAATACATGTTTAGCAAAATGACAAAAACAGTGACAACTTGTGAATAAATCATTTAAAGTGAATTTAATAGTGCAGTGCTCATTAATCTTTCTTTTCTGCCAGAAATATTTTCTGAATCACCCTGAAAATGTTGGCTATTAGCTGTATGACAATGTTAAAAGTATTTTTGGACAATACCAGAGAGGAAATCAGTCAGGACGTCATCCTGCTAGAGCCTGAAGAAAAGAAGTCAAGCTTGGGAGCTTAGTTGGGAACCTAATTCCTGTTTAGGCACCTAAATAAGTGGCTAGATTTTTTTTCAAATAGTTGAGAACCCTCGACTCCCATTAATTTCTGTGGGAATTGTGGATGCTCAGTAACTGGGGGCTGGGAAATCACATCACTTATTTGTGTCTGTCTTTAAAAGGCTTCTTCGTTTGAAAACCTAGGCCTGATTGGTAGGTGTCCTTTCCAAACTTGATCATTGATTTTATTTCTCATTTAGATTTTGGTAATTCTATTTATGTTGTACTTTCATTTTGCTCTTGAGCCTCTCTTGGCGTTTCAAACCACAGCAGCTAGAATAATTTTTATATCCATCATTTTTTCTAATATGCCTTCTTGAGAGAGATAAATTAGCTGTCATTAGAACTGTGTGTTCAAAGTAATTGTGTGTACTCTGAAGAAGGAAACATGAATTAACCACTTAATGATATCTGGAAAATGTCTAATACCTTGTGGTTAATACCTGAAACTAATAAATAGCAGGAGGGCTTAAAAAAATAAGATGAATCTTCTGAACATTAAATGCTTTTACTTATAATTGCTTTTATAGTAAAAGCATCCTAAAAGATTCACTTCAATTAGCAATAATTGAAGAAACGGCTAGAGGAAACTCTTGGGAAGGGAAGGGAGAAGGCATGAAGTGCCAAAACCTATTTTAATGTTCGGGAATTAGCACTCGTTTACAATGGGCACAGCAACATATACTTTGAATATTACCACTGCAAGTAGGGGAAAGAAAATAAGTTTGAGTCCAAACACAGAAGTGAAAGAAATCACGTCACATGCTGCCCTAATTCTTTTGTAAGTATTCTTGTTGTCAAAACTTAACAAAATGACGGAACTGTAAGAAGAAAAGAAAAAACTAAGAACTGAAGCTTGAATTCCAGTCACAGGTAGTTATTTCAAATAGCCTACGTTTTATTGAACATGATGAAAATTAGTCTAAGGCCAACATTGCAAAACAGAACAACAAAGTAAGGAGGGAGGCTTGTAGGCAAGAAGCAACAGAAATCCTTTTCCTGAAGTCTGAGGATTGCTGGTGCTATGCCGCTGGTATAACAGTAGTTGTTATACAGGCACCTAATCTTTTTATGAACCTAAGTTATGACTGTATAATGTCATGCTGCACTGATATTACTCAAGATATTCCCTGTATACCCTACATTTCTTACCAGTTTTAAATGTATTGCCTTTTAATTCAGAGTATCTCCTTGTTCTTGCTCAAATTGGGAAAAAATTCCTAATATTAATCTCATTTCTCCCATTTAACCAAGAATTCAGTGGGATTGTAAAAAGAAAAAGAAAAAATGTAGAAAAATATATGCTTCATAAACACAAAAGTGATCTGCACCATGTATTTAAATTTCTAAGTCAGAGCTTTAGCAATAATACAATGTTGCTTCTATGAATCTGACATTCCATAGACCTAATTATAACTGGTTTTGGTAGTCAAATGCAGTACCCAAAGCATTTGGCAATGTCTTCCAGTCCTAGCTAAATATTACTCTTTTAAGGTGAATTATTCTGTCTGATTAGCTAATGTCCTGGGCTTTGACTTGTTATTAATGCCCACTACCTACAAAGTCAAACATACGAAGACAGTGACCCTCACCCAAGCCGTTGGTTCATTTTTTGTTTTGTGCTAAAATGGAGTGTTAGCCTTACACGCTAGATAAAAGGCTGCCAGGAGCTGAAGTTTAATGAATAACAGAGAATATTTTCTGTAGGGATGTTGAGGTTTAATATTTGTGAAGCACTTTGTATTACCAGATAGTTACTTGTTTGCAGGAATGAGCCTTATTCAGTTAAATGTAACCCCAAAGAATGAAACTTTAAGTCTTTTATGAAAGGCAATAAGATATATTTAAAAACGGAGTGTTTATTGTGCCGGTAGGTAACTATTCCCCCATTGAAAAAAGGAAAATCTGACACTATTAATCTAATATATAAATATATTCCTGCAAATGAAAACAGATTTTTTTTTAGTGGTACAGCTAGTTCTACATCTCTAGCTTTAAAAGTTACTAAACAATGAATATTCTCATTATTTACAGTAATAAATATCTGGTGGAAAATATTCTTTAATATAGAATCAGGAATACTTAACAAGAGGTCACAAAACAGAGTGTCAGAACCATTAGGGCACTTGTGTACATGTTGCGTAGCGCCTGTCTATGTGAAACCAAAGGGACTAAGTGTACTGTGAGGTATTACTTTGTGGGGAAATCTGGCCCTTAGTTGATGGACAGCCTTTTAGTCTCAATTCCTGATCCTGTCAGTTTAAACTGTTTCTCAAATATGGATGTTCAGAATGTTAAATGCTTAAAGGCGTGACAAAGTTAGGCTGGACGGTGGTAAGAGAATGGTCCTGTTGGGTTCCGGGAAGTGGGCGGACACAAGCCCACTCACGGGTAACAGCCCCTCCCCCAGACTAAGGGGAGGAGCTACTATATAGGGGATGACAGAAGAAAAAACAAGTACATGTGTGAGGGTCACAGGGTCAAAAGTAGGAAGGCAGGTATGTTAGCCCTAGAATGATAAAGGCATTTTTTCCCTACAAGCTGAGAAGGGATTACCTCAGGTCAATTAGGGACACCTGAGTCCAGTTAAGGGCTTCCTGAGACTTTTTAAAACTCCTCTTGGGGGGCAGGAGAGAGGCTTCTCCAGGGTGAGCAGCTGCTCTTCTCTCCATAGGGGAAACAACTGGAACCGAGTGCCTGCTTAGGGGAAGGACTGACACCTGGGGCCAACAACAGGACAACGTCCCCTCAGCGAGAGGATAGGGAAAGGTATCCCCCTTTGGTTTTGTTTTGTAAATTTGTTTCTTTTGGTTGGTGGCGGAGCACTCCTTGGGCCTCCCAGGGCTATCTTGAAAATACGGCTAAGTAAACCCCGAGGAGGGGAAGACAAACAGTCCCCAGTAGGGCTGATTTACCTCAGGCTACCACCAGAGAGGGAACTGCTAAGTCTGCAGAGACAGAGGAGATGTCTTGCCACAACGGGCACTAAACTCCTTTAGCCATGTTGAAGCGTTACTGAGGGCACAGCGTTTTCGATTAAGCTTGGGGGCAGGAATTGTTGTTTGCTGTGCACTTGTATAGTGCCTCGCACAACAGCGTCTCTACTTCTAGGTGCTACTCTGCAATATAAATATTAAATAATAATCATAGGGGGTGAGGTTTTCAGTATTGAGCGAGACCGATTCCATGGGTGCCTAATGTAATTGCTTAAGTTACACACTATGAGTATAGAATCCTAGGACTGGATTCTCCCTATCAATGCTACTAATTATCAGCTGCTGTAGAGAGTATCACTTTCCAAAAGGCTTTTCCATCCAGTTAAGTTCCTTCAGTTTCAATCATAGCATAACGTCTTCTGGGAGCGAATGTTATTTCACACAGTAGTCAGCTGGTGTTTTCAGGAAAATGATCATTTTAAGTAGCAGTTTGTAAACAGCAAGGACTAGAGCTGATCAGAATTGTGGTGAACACTGGATTCTTAAAAACCAGCACAAAAAAACCTTTAACCAGCTTCCCGGAGTCAGGCTAGTTTGGTCATTCCAAAATAAGCACAACATAAGCATTTTTTACTAAACTTCATTGAAAAATGTGACTCTCCCCATCCCCACAGATGGCTCCTGGAGGAGAGTCAAGGCGACGACCTATGTAAAATTAGTTGTAGGCTGCACCTTCTGCTGCACCAGTCATTCTGCACAGCATCCTAGTGATTCTTGCAACAAATGTATTGATGTACTATGTGAAATAATACTTTACAGTTAAAAGTTAAAGCTGATTATTTTGAAATTTGCTTGTCGACGTATATTAAGAAAACAACTTGCTGCAGTGATATTTATTAAATACTCATAGGTCTTGCATAAGAACCACTTGATGTAAATATTAAAGCTTGTTCATTCTGTGTCTAGTATTGAACTGGAAGGTTTAGACTTGCACATGATTACCATAATTAGCTATGAAAGGTTTGCTGTGTTAATAATACAAAAATTAATTGGATGGTAGTGTGTGGTATACCAACAAGCTGAGATCATGGTTTATAATTACCTGCATGGAAAGAAGATGTGTGATCATAAGGCTCTTTAATTTAGCAGAAAAGATATGAGATCCAGTAGCTGGAAGCCTAGCTAGACAAATTTAGACTGAAAAGATGTTAATTATTAACAGTGAGGATAATGAATAATTGGAACAACTTATCTAGGGATGTGGTAAATTCTCAGCCACTTGGAGTCTTTAAATCAAGACTGGATGTCTTTATTGTAGCTGAGCCAGAAGTTGAGGGCTTTAATGCAGGAAAAACTTGGTTAAATTCTAATGCCCATGCTTTTCAGGAGGTCAGACTAGATGTTCATAACGGTCCCTTCTGGCTTTAAAATCTGTGCCAAATTGATCCAACACCTGTTAAGTTGACAGGCTCGCATTGGGCTTTTGGATAGTTTTAGTGATTAGTTTCCTATTTAAAAAATTTTATTTCAGTAAATAAAAAGCTCTACATATAAGAACTTAAGCATTTCAATAATATGTGCAAAAAGAACAGGAGTACTTGTGGCACCTTAGAGACTAACAAATTTATTAGAGCATAAGCTTTCGTCGGCTACAACCCACTTCTTCGGATGCATATAGAGTGAAACATGTATTCACTCTATATGCATCCGAAGAAGTGGGTTGTAGCCCACGAAAGCTTATGCTCTAATAAATTTGTTAGTCTCTAAGGTGCCACAAGTACTCCTGTTCTTTTTGCGGATACAGACTAACACGGCTGCTACTCTGAAACCAATAATATGTGGTGTACTTTGAAAAGACTATCAGCTTAATGGAAACTAGAACCAGACCTACCGACTAGGAGTGTTTTTCTGGAAATCTTGCTGGCTCAAAGAAAAGAGAAGATTTTCGTGACCTCTTCTACTTCTGAGGAAAGGTTTGCCTCAGCCTTCTTAAAAGGAATTCAGCCAGGGATTGTCATTATCAGTAAAGGTTCTAGTATACTGATAAATAATGTCTGACAGCCAAAGGGCATGAGTGAAAAAGATCTGAGAGAATTAAAGATCTTCATAAACGTAGAGGGTCAGTTGAATGTGTTGAACATGTTTGTGAAGGAAGGAACTTAACTCAAGGACAGTAGAAGAAAAATCACATTGTAAGACAAGAAAGATAATAGATCTGCATTGAAGCAAGTACCAAGTCATCAGTTCTGGAGCAAAAAGTTTTTTAAAACCTTAAGTGAACTGCAGCTTTGAGATTTTTAAATTTTCAATTAAGAAATTGGTTTTCTTGGCAAAATCTTAATTCCCAGCAATTTCCCCCCCATCTCCCTGTGATACAGTAATATGTAAATAGTCTTTTAATCTTTGAAGTACTTTGCAAATATAAAGTCATCTTCAAGACACCCCTGTGAGTACTGTAGGTGAATATCCCAATTTTGCAGATGGGATATAGAGGCAGAAAAGTAAAGTGAGTTGCCCAAGCCTGCAAACAGATTTGTTAGAAGCCGGATTAAAAACCAGGAGTTCCAGCTCACAGCTGTCTGCTTTTATGATGCCAGTCTCAAATATATTTATTAGTAAAACATGAGTAAATTTTAAAAACACTTTCAAATTCTCAAACTTTGACAAATGGTATAAATGAATAATGCCTACATAAACCCTAGAGACTTAAGCTCTATTCTTGACTCTGCCAATGACACAGGTTTCTTAAGCTCCATGTGCCTCAATTTCCCCATTTGTAAAATATAGAGAGAACTATACATCTTTGTGAAAAGCTTTGTAAAGGGAGAATCAATGTAGCCAGTGGAGAGGGCCCTGGACTTGGATTCTCCTCCTAGCTCTGCCACTGAGCTGCATGACCTTGGTCAAGACGCTTCACCTCACCGTGCCTCAGTTTCCCCATTTGTAAAATGGGAATGAGGATTGCTCCTTTGTAAAGTGCTTAGAGATTTATACATGGAAAATGCTGTATAATAATTGCATTGGCTATATGTAGATGGAGTAATGCTATATATCATTACTTGTGATCTACCTAATATAAATGTTGAGTAGTTGTGGTATGGTTACATTTGCAGTCAGATGTACTTGCAAGATTTTCCAAACACGACAGTCCTCCTTTAAAAGATAAAATTAAGCTTATTTTATGACTAGTGGTTGATGCTTTGTTCCAGTACTGACAATTTTAACTTGAGAGACCAGGTGGATGAGGAAATATCTTTTATTGGATCAACTTCAGTTGGTGAGAGAGACAAGCTTCTGAGCTTACACAGAGCTCGTCTTCGGGTTTTAACTTGAAGCACAGATGTGCGGTGTTGTCTGATCATATTGGTAAGAGAACAAGGTGGGGTTTCCTTGTTCCTTAACTCCCAAACCGTCTTGATGTAAAATCAACTCATAACTTCAGACAGACACCACCCCTTTTGCTTTTTTAAATACAAAGCTGTTTAAAGAAAAATCTGAAGAGATAAGTATCTACAATTGTGGAAATAGGCTGAGGAAACACTATGAAAAAAATCCATCACTGAAGCTTTCAGCAAAAATGATTCTGTAGCCAGGAATATGCTGCAGTGAACCTCAGTCAGTTTATGTACCTATCAAAGGTACATAATCTGGTCGTCAACACACAGTATCTCTGCACCTCACAATCTTTAATGTATTTATCCTCACAACACCCCTGTGAGTGGGAGGTGCCATTAACTGAGACACAGCAAGATAAGTGACTTGCCCAGAGTCAACAACTGAGATCAATCACAGGTATTGTGCCTTTCACTCCATAAACATTAACCAGGCATAATCTGGAGTTAATTTGCCGATAGCCAATGCTAGGCATGACTGAGTATTAGATGTATATTGTTATTTACCTAGATTTGTTAGGTGCAATGCATGCCTTGCAATAGCAAAAGATTCAGTCCAAGACACTGAGTTGCTTGTTACAGGTAAGTCAGATGATTTGCATGTAATAAGAGACTTGAACCGAAGCTTAAACCAAACTAAGAAACTTCATGCTCTGAAAAGCAGACACACAATACATCTGTAACCTATTGGTGGGTGGGAGCATGTGACAGTGTCCCTGTCTGTGCCAGATCTGCAAAGAAAATGAGTCTGTTACAGTCCCCCTCCCCCAGTTGGGGAATCTTGGCTCTTTAGCTCAAACTGTAGAGACTTTGGCCCTGTCTACACCTAACAATTAGATTGACCTAGCTACATTGCTCAAGGCTATGAAAAATTTCACATCCTCTGCGACATAGTTAAATTGATCTAACTCCACTGTAGGTGCAGCTAGGTTGATGGAATAATTCTTCTGTTGACCTAGCTATCATCTCTCAGAGAAGTGGATTACCTACATGGAAGGAAAAACCCCTCCCATCGATGTAGGAAGCATCGGCATTACAGTGGCATAGCTACTGCAGACCTTCAGAGTTGAAATCATACATAGCGTGTAGATATACTTATGCTTTCAGCTCTGGGGGTCTGCAGTTCAATCTCTACTGTACTGGTCAAGATGGCAGTCATTACACCTGCTTAATGAGAGTGATTGAATAATGGTATTTAACTAGAAGGGTGAAAAAAAACTGATTTTCAGTTCTTTGCAACAACCCACACAAAAAAAGGGGGGGGGGAAGAAGAAACAATCAATCAGTTCCAGGTGACCGGAAATGAAAAGTTTTTGGTGAACCGAAAAAGTAAAAGTTAAAAAATACATATATGTGGGACGAAATGTTTTGGGTGACCAAACTGAAATATTTTGTTTTGTTTTTGAAGGTATTTTTACCTTTGAAAAAATAAAGTTAAAGTGAAATTCAAAATAAGTTATTTTGAATCAAAACATTTTGTTTCGAAAACATCAGAACAAAATATTTTGGTGTTTGGGGATTTTTTTTGTTTTCAACTGAAACAATTAGGTGAATTTTACACAAATTCACAAAATGTTTGTCAACACGAATCTGCATTTTTTGGCAGAAAAAAAGTGGTGTCTGAAAATTTTGGCCCAGCTGAATTCTTAATTTAACCCTAACTTCTTCACTCTTTGCCTCATTGCTGAACTGCTATTCTGTATTATAATTCTGGTTAGTAGAATGAGAGAATTCTTTCCTTTGCTATCACACATTCAAAGTTTAGTTTGCTAGTAAAACTGGGTGGGATTTTCCAGTCAAATAGTAAATTTGCTGAAAAATGCTGTGTCAGAGTGACCAAAGCAATTCACGAACTCAGTGAATAGTTTTCTGAATAAAAAATGATTTTTTTTAAAAAAGTCAAATGGTTTGTTTCAACATTTTCTAAATGAATTTTTTTCTCTTTTCATTTTGAAACGAGGTTTCAAAATTTAACTGATTTGTTTATTTTTTTTAAAAAGGATACAGCCTCCTCAAAAATATAATGAAAAGTAACAACAATGACAAAATAATTTTTAAATCAAACCATTTTTTTCTATCTGAAACTTTTTTGTTTGTTTCAGTGAGGGGGGTGGGGGAAACTGTTTGGGGTCTAAACAAATTAGATTCTACCCTCCCACCCTGCAGTTTGGCCACCAAACTGAGAAATCAATCATTCATTCAACTCTATTTGCTAGCTCCTTTTTTGTTTCTTTCAGAAAATCTATTCTATTTTTATGCAGTGTGGATAGCACAAAGAAAATCTGCTTTTCTATTACTGTTTGTGTTTTGCCTTCGAGACTATAGTCTGAAGTGACACACGAGTGTAGCTGGAATCAGTGTGCATAGAACTACTTGAAAGCAGCATCTCTGTGACTGTAGACAGGCCATAAAGGCATCTAGGGTATCATTAGTATGCTTCTCTTTACTGGTGGTCTGGGAACATCTCTGATCTTTTCTTCCCAAGTTGTCAATATGAGGGATTTGTTCTTGTATTGTCAGATTGAAGTCACGGCTAGTAACCTCCTCAATGCTCTTAGCTAACTCTCAGGATATACAGTGATAGTTCTGTACCAGGGTTTTCAAATTTAACACCATCTTGCACAAGGAGATCAAGAAAGAAGTTCTCAGGCTTGAGGTCCCAGCAAGACCTCTTGCCAAACTCTTTGCTGAAACTTTCACAGCTGTCTTTCTCCTGCTTCTTTCTGATGTTTCATGGAGACCGTTATTGCCATTGATGGGACATCATGAATAATATTCTTCAAAGCTGAATCCGTGCTACAGGGACAGGGCCGGCTCCAGGCACCAGCCCACCAAGCGTGTGCTTGGGGCGGCGCCTGGAGGGGGGCGGCGCGGCGGGGCGCTCCGGCCGGAGAGCGGGGCCGCGACTGGGCTCGCCGCCCTCCCCGCGGCGCTCCGGCTGCCGGGGAGAGCGGGGCCCCGGCCGGGCTCGCCGCCCTCCCCCCTGCGCTCTGGCCGCCGGGGAGAGCGGAGAGCCCCGGCGCTCCGGCCGGTCGGGGACTGCGGGCCCGCGGCCGGGCTCGGCGCCCTCCCCTGCCGCAATGGGGGCGGTGGGGGGGGGGGGGGGGCGGCCAGTGGCTTTTTTGCCTAGGGCGGCAAAAAAGCCAGAGCCGGCCCTGTACAGGGAAATATTGAAGTTTTAAGAATAACCAAATTGCTGGAGATGTCAACAGATGCTTCAGTTGTTTCTTTATAAAGGGCAAATTTGCAGCCACCAATTGTATGCAATGGGACAATCAGAGAGAAGATTGCCAGTGCTTTACAGGAGGTCAGACTCGGGCCAGATGATCTAATGGTTCCCTTCTGGTCTTACATTTTCCAATTCATAGATTTTATGATTATTATTAAGTTTAACTGTAGCATCTAGGAGACCCAGTCACTCTTTCCTTGTGAACAGGCTTGCAAAAGTTACAGCTCTAGTGACACATGCCTGATAAGTGTTCTAGACGGGACCTTCTACCAGGCATGTTTCTTAAGAGGTGGAGCAGGAACTAGACTAGAATCCTTCTAAATCGTCCCCCCTGGTGGGGCAAAAACCAGTGCTTTGTGAAGGGTAACTGGTAGGCCAACAAATAATGCACAGAGATATTTCACATCATACTACTTAAAAAAAATAAAATAGCTTGAGATTTGGTTTTTGACTGGAGAGTGCTTTCATAGGGCTGGTCTACACTAGAAAGTTAGGCTGACCTAGCTTGTGACTCTCACCCCTGAAAGATGCAGTTAAACTGATCTAAATCCAAACATTGACAGCACTAGGTGGACAGAAGACTTCTTCCATCAACCCAGCTACTGCCTCTTGGGGAGGCAAATTTTCTACAGGCACAGAAGAGCCCCTTCTCTCACTGTAGTGTTTCTAGTGTAGACGTATCCTAAGCCTAGAAAACACATCTTCTATAAACAGCTCTGTGATTCCTCTGGGAACTTTGCTATGGTAATAATGGCCATAGGTGAACAGAAGCTGACTCCCCTCTCGCTTATACGTGGGGGAAAAACTCTGTAGAATAATAATACCTAGCTCATATCTAGTGCTTTACATCTGTAGATCACAAAGTGCTTTGCAAAAGAGGTTGGTAGCAATATTGCCATTACACAGATGGGAAACTGAGGCACAGGGAGTTGAAGTGACTTCCCCAAGATCACCTAGCAATCCCTTGGCAGAGCTGGGAATGGAACCCTGAGTCCTCGTCCAGTGCTCTAACCACTAGGCAACAAGCCAATGGAGTTGCAGCAGAGTAAGAACAGTGTATGTGGGAGGGGACTCCAGCCTCAAATGGCTTATTCTCCCGTCCTTCCAATCCTTGATAAAAAGTTATTTGCAGCTTGGTGTCTTGTTGGTTTTTCTGTCTGGCTAGTGAGAATTGGGATGTCTCTGTGTTACAGTGGAAACTTATCATAGTGGCTATTGAAGTAAAATCAGAAGCAACAATCCATATCTATAACATTTATTTATATGTATAAATATATATAAGTGGTGTGTGTGATAGATTTTATATATATATATATATATATATATATATATATATATATATATATATATATATATAAAATATACCTATGATTGAATATATATATATATTCAATCATAGGTATAATCTCATGTATGTATCGAGATTGTGAGAACTATAGCCTCTCACCCTCAACTTCTTACACACAGAGAAACGGATCCTTTGAAACCAGTCCAAAGGCGGGAAGGATTTCAACCTGGCTCTCAGTGGGTTAGAGTTAGAGTATTGCCCGGTGTAACGGGTAGGTGAAATTTTTCTGCCAAAACTGTTTTAGGTGAAAAATGCAGAATCAGCAACATAGAAACATTTAGTGAGTTTCTGTCAGTTTTGCCAAGTGGTCTCAGTAGAAAACCAAACAAACAGAAATGTTTCATTTTGATCTTTTCAAAATGAAATGTTTCAATGTTTTGGTTCAAAAGAATTGTCTGTTTCAAAATGTCCTTGAATTTTATTAAAAGAATAAACTCAAGTGTTTAAAGATGAGTCAAGATTGAAGAAGTTTCTTTTTTGTCAAAATGAAATGTTTTCTTTGAACTGAAGCAAGCTTTTTATTCCTTGTTGTGGGGCGGGAAGAGGTCTGCCGGTAAACCCCAAAAAATCTCTTCTTCTCCCAGTTAGTTAGGGCTGGAACGGTGCCCCATGTAAGGGGCAATGTGTTGATGCAGCATCCTGAGAGCAGTGCAGGGAAAGGCCATGCCCACTTCCCTTCCCTTCTTGCTGCAGATAGGAAGTAATTGCCTGCTACTCCCGGTCAGTAACAGATAATTTCCCCCTGTGCCAACTTAGCTTATCTGGGTGGTATGTGGTAAGGCCGGAGCTAGGGCTCTACCTACATCTCTACCCCGATATAACACTGTCCTCAGGAGCCTAAAAATCTTACCGCGTTATAGGTGAAACCGCATTATATCGAACTTGCTTTGATCCACCGGAGTGCGCAGCCCCACCCCCCCGGAGCACTGCTTTACTGCGTTATATCCGAATTCGTGTTATAACGGGTTGCGTTATATCGGGATAGAGGTATATATATACTGAGTATAGTGAGAACAGAATAGTGTCTGGTAATAACAGGTTAACGGCCTTCTACTGCTGCCATTTAATGCTGTTATTCCTTCAGAAAGGATGGGTGGTCAGTGGTTAGACCCATAGTCCAGGACTTGAGAGACCTGCGTGAAATTCCCTGCTTGGCCATGGACTTCCTGTGTGACTGAGGGCAAATCATTTAGCCTCAGTTCCTCATCTGTAAAATGGGGTTACTAGTACTGCCCTGCCTCTGACATGTGAGGATAAATACCTTAAAGGTTGTGAGGTGCTCAGATACTATAGTATTGAGGCAATGTAAATACCTTAGCTAGCTAACAGACAATCTGTGTCGTATAAGCTTGTGTTTTGATTCTGAAAGTCGTAGGTTCAAACCATGGCAACCTTTGGTGAGAGTCAATACATTACACTAGTGGTGCCGAGCCAATGCAGTTACTGAAGAGAGAGCTGGGTTGCATTCTGGCTTGGGGGAACATAAGAACGGCCGTACTGGGTCAGACCAATAGTCCGTCTAGCCCAGTGTCCTTGTGGCCGGTGTCAGATGCTTCAGAGGGAATGAATAGAACAGGGCAATTGGTGAGTGATCCATCCCCTGTCATCCAGTCCCAGCTTCTGGCAGTCAGTGGTTTAAGGAGACTCAGAGCATGGGGTTGTATCTATGACCATCTTGGCTAATGGCCAAGCTAGGAATAGAACCCATGTTTCCTCAGTCCCAGGCCACTACTCTTCCCACTAGCCCACTCTGCCTCCCACAAAAGATTTTTTGAAAAACAAGCAGCGGGACCTATCCTCTGTGAACTAATCTAATTCTTTTTTGAACCCAGTGATACTTTTGAGCCTTCACATCATCCCCTGGCAATGAGTTCCACAGGTCGGCTGTGCATCGTATGAAGTGTTTCCTTATGTTTGTTTTGAACCTGCCGCCTATTAAAATAACTACAAAAAATAGCAGCTACATTCTAATTGCGGGCTCTTTGTTACTAGCGGTGATGCTGGAGATGAAAAGAATACAGGTGGATTTTCACAGCCCAAAAGCAACATGAAGCACTGTGAATTAAGGGGGGAAATTATTGTGCAAGTCAGGCAGGTTTGATTTGGATTTCACCAACAGAAAATCGAGAGGGAGGGACAAGTTTAAGTGCACTTTTAAAAATTGTTTGGACGGGGGATGACTATACACTACAAGGGCTTTGTTACTTTAAAACCAACTCCCCAAGCTGTCCATTAACGGTGCATTTTCAAATGACAGCAGTTGACTACTCCCTGGTCTCTCTCTCTCTCTCTGCTTTTGCTGGATTTCAGTGGATAAACTGAATTCAGTTGGTAGGACGTCTTGCTGGGAAAGGTACTGTTTATTCTCTTCATGCTGGGGGAGCAGATTACAAGCTTGAACAGTTTTCAGTCTCTAGCTGGGGCCCTTAGGAGCATCAAAAGACCCTACAGCTACCTCTGTAATTTTAAGCTTCTCTAACTGCAGCTGTCAGTAGTCCTTGCTTGTTTTTTCCCTGCACTGGTTGCTAAACAAGCATAAAATGTAAAAGAAGGAGAGCGTTGTCCATCTAGTGGAAAAAGGGGAGGACTGAGGGCCAGGACTCGGGTTCTGGTTCAAGCGCTGCCCTGACTCATTGTGTCCCCCTGCTTGTTTTTCAAAAAGCCTTTTTTTAGGAGGCAGAGTGGGCTAGTGGGAAGCATAGTGGCCTGGGAGTGAGGAAACCTGGGTTCTATACCTAGCTTGGCCAGTGGTCTGCTGAGTGACCTAGGGCAAGTTATTTCACCTCTCTATGTCTCAGTTTCCCCATCTGTAAAATGGGGATAATAAAACTGATCTCCCTTGCAAATCCCTTTGAGTTTTACAGATGGCTTTGAGCCAGGACTGCTGGGCTCTATTTCAAGCTCTGCCATATGGGGTGGGTATCATAGGCTAGGGGAGGCTGTGCTTCCCCAAACAGCCAGGCCTGGCTCTCCCCCCTGCTTCTGCTTGGCATGGCTCTGGTCTCTTGTTCTTCAAAAGATCCACTCTTATAATGTATTTATTCTATTATGGTAGCACCAACTGTACAGTGCCTAGAACCACAAACAAGTAACAAAGAAAAGAGTCCCTGGAGAGCTTCAAATTGATGGGGGAACTACTCAGCTGGTATAAATTGCCATTGTTTCATTGACTTCAGTGAAGCGACAACAATTTACATCAGCCAAGGATTTTCCCCATATGTGTTGGACAAGGATACAGCAGGCAGATGAGAGCCGGGCAGGAGACTGGGAGTGTGAACCCTGGACTCCCACAGTTTGCTATCCAGAAGCTTCAGCCTTGATGCCCTATACTGTCTCAATGTTTTATCTCAGCAAACCAAGCTGTATTTAGTGCATCACTTTAATAATGCACTCTGTCTGCCGTCCGTGCACCCCGCTCTAGAGAGACTGCACTTCCAGAATCATAACACTTTCTGTTCTCAGCAAAGGGAATAATTTAGGGTAAATTAAAAGGGATTATGTCAGTATGTCTCCAAATTAATGTACTTAATCAACATCAGGGTCATTGCTAAACAGAAGCAGCTCGTTGCGATCACACTTCATAATAGGACAAACTCTGCTTTTGTTGTGCTGTTTGCTTTATGCCAATTACAGTTCCCTGACTAAAGAATACAGATTTTTTTCCCCCATCTGACTCCATTTGTCTCTGAAATTTAAAAATACATGATGGAGATTTTCAGGGGATTTAGAAAGAGTCTTCCACTAACTTTAATGGAAGATGTGTGTCTAAATTATCTAGGCAGCTTTGGAATCTTCTCTCCCGGGTACAAACACCCATATTCCAACATTAAAGTAGATCTGACCCTGTCTAGATCAAGTTATTTATCTATTCCATGGAGGATCTGATTGTGTTTTCCATGAGGAATTGCTGCAATCCTTAAATCTCATTGCTAAACTCCGGTCTCCCACAATAGTATGGACTAGATGCTGCATCACTGAAGTCAATGGACATTTTGCTATTAACTTTGCTTATCATTAGGTAACTGGTATGCCGAGGCCATTGCCCTATCAG
This sequence comes from Emys orbicularis, assembly GCF_028017835.1. Lineage (NCBI taxonomy): Eukaryota > Metazoa > Chordata > Testudines > Emydidae > Emys > Emys orbicularis. The sequence continues at coordinate 141,261,080 of NC_088684.1, forward strand.
ACCTGTGTTGTTTCCTCATACTCCCCCGTCTGTCTGTCTGTCTCAAGCTGTTTATGGGAGGGATCATCTCTTTATTCTGTGTTTGTACAGTACCTAGAACAAGGGAGCCCTGATGCATGACTGGGTCATCTCGGTGCTACCATAATACGGGACAATAATAATTACAATCCGTTAGAATGTTTTCCATTGCTCAGACATTCCAGTAAGCTCTTAGAGCAGGACTATCGACTGGGAATCAAACGAATATTTGCTCATTTGCTAACACAGACGGAGCAACCACCATACTAGAACCAGGTGCAACTTTTTAGCTGAATAATAAATTTGAGGAAGAATGTCATTTCAGGATGACTGAAATTGTTTACAAATTTGGGTCGAACTTAGTGAATAGTTTTGGCTGAATAAAGAACTAGGGAATAATTTTTCTTTTTTCAAAAAAGTTGAAATGGTTCTTTTAGACATTTTCTAAATGAATATGTGACATTTAGTTTTGGAAAAACATTATCAAAACACAATGTCATTTTGAAAGATATTTGAAAGGTTTTGTTCGACCCCACCTGAATTATTTTGGTTTATCAGTGACAAGAACTGATTGTATTTGCCAGTTTTTTCAGTTTGGCCACTCCTCTGAAAAATCAATATTCGCTCAGCTCTAGATGACATTCCCAGCAGGGTGATCTGCTGTACCAGGGCCAGGAAATAGGTCTTTCAGATCCTAATGCAGAACACCCAACCTACATTTGCTCATTATCAAGGTCTCCTAAAACTTGTCTATTTCCCTTTCTCAAACTCTTTCCATTACCTACTTGGAGGCTTTAAGAAAACACAAGCAAAATTATAGCCTGCTAGTACCTCTTTGGTAAATGTATAAAGCTAAGAGGATTATAAGTAAGAATTAGTCTGACATCAAGAACAGCAGGATAAACTCCTCAGTCTTTCCCTGATTCAGTTATTCTTACTTTCTCCTGCTGAGTTCAATAATATCAGTTTAATACTGGCCAAATTAGTTGAGCAATGTACAGCTTACAGTGGCTATTTCAGAGCTTCCAGGCCATTTGTATTTGCAAGAGAGGTTTCAAGGACCACACCTTGTCCTCAGTAAACAAGGAATATAGAAATACAGGAATTGCCAGACTGGATCCTGTCTCTGACTGCCTGGGATAGCTTGGTGACTGTCACTGTTAACATATCCTACAGAAGAAGAAACAACCCTACAGAAGGCATTTAAGGGACAATGTGCCTGCAAAGACCTCCAATACCACGTTAGTTAGAGGTTGACTGTGAAGCCGAAGGGTTTATATATATATATATATATATATATATATATATATATATATATATATATATATATATGTATATGTATGTGTATGTATATGTATGTATATGTATGTATATGTGTATAGCCAAGACACTAGTGATTTTTGTTTGTTTTGTTTTTTAGCCCTTACTGTTAACTCTTGATCTTTCCTGCTGTCCAGTTCTTCATTCTGAATCCTGCTAAGCTCTTGGCCTTGACAATATCTTGTGGCAATGAGTTCCACATGCAATTAGTGCATGTTGTGAGGGAAAATGCTGCACTAGGGTTAACTCTGTCTTTCCTTTGGGAAACTAACAACCTTGGGATGCGCAGGTATTTTGTTTTCCTGCAATAGATTTACAATCTAACTTCTGTTGTACTAATCTCTGCAGTTAATAGAACTGACGCATGTTAAACTATTGCTCCTGTATCAGCTCTTACTCTAAAACTTACCAGCGCTGAAGTATAACAAAGATTGTTTTTTTGCAATTGCTGATAGTCTGCATAATATAAACACACTAAGAAAAATGGTTATGCTAATGGTCAGTAAGTGTCTGACAGTTACTCAATCACTGTGCATGGTGCCTGTTATATCTCAGGAGCAACCTTTGCTTGCCCACTTTTTGCCTTACCGATTGGCATCATCCAGGAACTTTTAAGGCCATGTTCAGGCATTTTGGCAATGGCTGCTGAGGTCAAATGGAAAGAGGTTTCTTATAGTCCCGGAAACCCCTTGACTGACAGCATGAGTTTTTAAATTCTACCTGCAGCAGTTTGGTTAAAACTGAGAATCTCAGGAAATTATTTTGGGTTTTGAAATGTAACAAGACTGCCATGAATAAAACTGAATGTGGTATGGAAAATTCCATAGCTTACTGTGCTGCTTAGAGATGGTTTCTTCCGAATTCTCCCTTGCTGCAGACAGCAGGGATTTTGGTAGATCTCCCAGACTTGTGGAGTCTTCTACTTGGCTTTTATTCTATGGGGAGTTGTCAAAAGGTGTTAGATAGTTCTCAAGACTCAAGTCTTCTGTTTATCCACGGAATAAAGTCTGGCAACTTTCCCCTGTGCAGTCCTACAGTTATGCCGCAAATCTGATCAGGAAGGATGACCTTAGGAAGGCAAAATTGGCCTGAGTTATGCTGATCACATCTGCATTATATGCATATCCACACAGCACTGACAACCCTCGCAGTCTTTGAATTCTCAAGGAAAAAGGTATGTTCTTAACATGAGTTAGCTAAAATCCTAGTGAAGACGAGGCATAAATGCACGATCTTTATCCCTTCTCCCTTGTGAAGTAAGATTTTAAAACAAACCTTTAGCAACTTGTAGTTTATAAATTACTAAAAGGTTGCCTGAAAGCTTATGTGAAATTAATTCACACCTTTCCCAGGATGCTGGAACAGCACCTTCTTAACGCACTAATCTCCTAGATAACGAGGAGTCCGGTGGCACCTTAAAATAAATGGATAACAGATAAAAGATTTATTTATGAAGAGCTCTCTTAATGTGCCAATATATATTTATGCCTGTTTCTGTAATTTTCACTCCATGCAGCTGAAAAAGTGGGTTTTTTACCCACGAAAGCTTATGCCCAAATAAGTCTGTTAGTCTTTTAGGTGCCACCGGACTCCTCGTTGTTTTTGTGGATAAAGACTAACACGGCTACCCCTCCGATACTTAATCGCCTAGATGTGGCAAAGGATTGAAAGCTGCAAGGCTCTTTGGCTCCACCATAAACGTTTAAAGAGACGAGGCATACAAACAGCATGCGTAATCATAGCAGGAAACCTCTGCGGAGCACTAATAGATGTCAGCCTGCAATTGACTTCAATGCAAAGACTCAATGATGAGCAAAAAGCAGCTCTGCCCCATTACGAACATGGAGTGGATTCTCCTTTGAAAACAGGAGGAGAGGATTCATTAATGGATTTAGTATTTATGTAAATTAAACTCCTTCAAGGGCTCTGCGTGAGGCCACGTCAGCCAATTCCTTTCTTCCTCATTCCCTGTTACCTACCTGTTCTGCTTTTATAACATTAGTTAACGTAAGACTAGAAAAAGTTTATAAGAAAAATATCATTGTATTGCTTGCCCTGCTGCTAGTTCTATCTAGTCAAGTGAAAGAATCACCATTGATTCTATGCATAAAACTGCAGGTGTTAAGAAGTTAATATCTTCGTTGCTATTTTATAAGAAGTCTTTGGAGTCCCATAGTCCCTAACTCCTGTTCCTAGGGCTGGTCTCGAAGAGCATGAAGCAGAAGAGGAATGCCTTCTAAATTGCTCTAGGGCCAGATGTAGAATCCAGGGGGTGTCACTTTCAGAACTTTGGAACAAGAAGAGAAGAAGACCTGTTCCAGAGAATCCATCCTAAGTCTTCATCAAGTGGAATTTTTGCTCACTACTTCCCTAGACTGAATTTGAACCATCAACCTAGATGTGAAAGAGTCTAGAGCCCCCTTACCTAGCTGCTGAGCTAGCCCCTCCTTAACAGTTTGTTCCTCCTCTGTTTGCCACACAAACAAATCAATATATCTCCCCCTCCCCGCTCCGACAACAACAACTTAAATCAACTTTGGCAAAGAGAAGCTCTTACTTGATTAATCAAGCTAAAAGGGTTCAATATCTTATTGAGGTATTAAATGCTACACCAAACCTGCACGTAACTGTTTCTAGGAAAATACGCATGACACATTTTCTGCATTGCCTGTTATTGGAAAATTACCCAGCCGATGGCAAAGTAAAGGGAAACAGGGCAAGAGTCATTCCTGTAGACACGGGAAATTAACCAGCTTTTTATTACCCTACTTGCAGATGCTCAATCGAAACCTCCCCATCTGATGATTCAACATGTCTCAGGCTTTGGGGTAAACAAGGCTTTTGGTGAGCAAGAAAGTAAAAAATAATAATTGTGAATAGGTTCTATTAAATGGCCGTATAAAATACGAAGTGCATCTTCAGTAATAAGACACAAGGTGCTGTGATGAGAGCCAGCTAGGCAAATATATCAGGAACAATGGGTTGATCCACTGTTCCTCTGCATAGATCCATTTCAGCCTGGTTCTTTCTTACACTTCACCTTGTGTGGTCACTTATGCCACTGCAAAGTTGGGGGGGAGATGCTGCCATACTCATCAGGTGGCACTTCACACCCATTTTGCGCTGGTGTAAACAAGTGCACTAGCTGCAGGGCGGTGGAGATTGACGCTCGCTGGTCCCCGTTCCCCTCTGCTTTGTGACTGGGATGGTCATTCACACTCGTGCAAAGTGGGTGTGCAACTCTACCAAATCGCAATGAGAGGGCACCAATTGTGAACTGCACCTGAACTGATCTTGGTGTCGCTTGGGGAGGAGGGGGAGCAAAGCTGGCTATATTTACCATCTTTGAGAAAGCTAGACTCTGGTCCAAGCCTCAGTGTAAGAGGAGTCCCAAGGGTAGGGTTAGGTATCTTCCCTACAACACCACCCTTCCATTCAAGCTTTTGGTGACATCCCCTCCTCTCCCACCTCTTCAAATGCTTCCTTTTCTTTTTTTTCTTAAAAGGTCAGCGCCAGCAGCCCAACATTCCTGAGCAACCCTACAATAGCACACCCAGGAGCACAGCAAAAGGAGAACACCCTGGTTGGTAAGGGCAGATTTTTGGTTCCCATCTATTCTGAAACATACCTTTTCCCTCTGTCCCTGTCCATAGGAGGGGAAACTTCCTTGTCAAAGCCCAGGATGCCAGGTAGCGTAGAGGGAATCCCTGGGTTTCCAGAGCCACCGTGAGAGGCCGTTTTGCCCCCAGCCTTCATCGAGTCTGTGATCAGAACAGCAGCTCGTTCCACAGGGCAGAGGCCCCACAGAATCACTTAAGGGACACTCTTGCACCATTCTCCTTCTCTCAGGCCCTTTCTGGTGGGTTCCCCCATGGGAAGGGAGCAACTATAGCGATGACACAAAATACAGCACTCAACGGGCCAGAACACGTGGGCAGGTCTACACTGCCCCTGAGTCTGCGAGTCTGGCTATGTGGGCGGACAGACACAACTCAAGCCCTGCTAGTGTATCATTCTCAAAATAGCAGAGACGACGTTGCCACTCAGACTGGAACAAGGGCTCTCAAGCGTAGGGGGTCGGGGGGGCTCGCGAGCCAGAGCTGCAGTGTCCACACTGCTCTTTTTGGTGTGCCAGCTCAAGCACTGAGTCTACCTGGGCTGGGCCGCTCGCTTCCAGCTGCAGTATAGACACAGATATACTGCTGCTGTAGTATAAAGAGGCTGCAAAGGAGAGAGCACATTCTCCATGCAGAATAGTCCCCCACTAGGGGCAGGTAGAGAGCCATGCAACTTCCCCTATCCCGGCTCCTGGTCTGCAGGGAGTGGCTGGGAATAGCAGGAAGGGGTGTGGTCAGGCTGAGAATTTTTCAATGTTTTCAATCAAAAAAAAAAAAATGCCAATTCGTCAAAACGGAAACTTTTCTTGGGAAAGGGTCGACGCTGATGAATTCCCCATTTTGGAAAATGGTGAGAAGCCGTGGAAACATCACATTTTGAAAGGAAAAGTTCTGTTCTGGGTTCAAAATGGCCTTTGGTTTAGAAATGGAAGTTACTTTATAGTAAAAAGAAATTAAAAAGGTCCGAATCAAAAGGAAGCATTTCAAAATGACGGGAATGAAATATTTTGACTGATCTGAAAAAAAAAATCGGACTTTCACTTCACAGAATTTTGGTTTGAAGAGGTGGGGGAGAGTGGGAAACATTTTTGAAACCTGGAAAATGTTTCTGGGATGGGAAAACCATTTCCTGACTGGCTCTAGTGCTGTGCTCCAGAACTGTGCCTCTCCGGTGGCAGTCATGCAAAACCCGTGTAGCTGAGAGCTGCCCCAGGGGCTGGGTACAGAATTAGGGAAGCACAAAGGTGGTTTAAAAGGTACCGGTTTCCCACTCTTTCCCATGCCCCACATTGAATAGAAAGAATGCACCATCTGGCCTAGTATCCTTAAAATGCAAAAAATCTCCTTGTAAGTCAAGCTGCTCCCTTCTCGAATATTCATTTTAAATGCACAGAATATGACGTGGTGTCGTCAGAGCAGTGAAATAGACAAAAGCTATTGAAAAGGATCATAACTCAGTGGTCATAAGGTGCTGTTGTGTTTTTAAGGCTGTCAAGATTTTGAGGCTTATTTTATAGCCTCAAAAGGTCAAGCTATTGTATTAATGCTGGGAGAGGCTGCTATGGACGAAAAAATGAACGGGAAGCAGGTGAAAACTATCGACATAATGGAAGGAGAGAGTCCTTTCAGAAAGGCCGTGCCGCAGGGCATTCCGCACTCCATTAAAACCATTAAATGAAAACAGCAGGGAGAAAAAGAAATTGTTGGAAATAATCATCTTGATTTTATCGTGTTATAGACAAAAAGAAAAGTGTCATCATGGTGAGCGGTGGGTCTCACGTCACTCAGCTAATGATACCTCAGTTACTATGATTAGTATCTGGTACTGAAGGCGGCCAATCATCCTATGCAATGTCCATAAAAAGAGGGATTTGATTTTTGAATGGAAAGGATAGTGGCTTGTAGGGTCAGGATTGCTCCCCCCACCCATTTAATGCACAAATGGGAACAGACTTAATCCTGCATTGGCAGGGGGATAGAGATGACCCCCTATGATAGCGGGGTGCCCTTCTTTCCCACATCTGTGGATGCAGAATTTAAAAATACATCACCTTTAGGTTCTTGTTTTCCATGTTGCAAGAAGTCCTAACGGAAACCCTGTTAACTAAGATCAGTGCAGCTTTACCCAGAAGAAGAGCTGGGTTTATACAAATGCAATATAAAAGGACTCCTTTCTGATGTGTTTCTGTAGTGCCTATCACTGTGCTTTGGTAATTTTGACCCACATCTCATAGGGGCACACATGATGAAATTCACACCTGTGCCAGTACAAAGCCAATGCACCACACAAGCGCATTTTTGAAGGTTTAAGTGGAATTTCATCGGCCTTGTGCTGGCTCTTTGCACAGGAGTGAATTCAACTCGAAGAGACCCTACTGTAACACAATAGGCAGCAATCTAAGCTAGAAATAGCAGCTCTCTCACTTGTGATGAAACCTGGAAAGTCAGTGAAGAGTGAAGGACTGGGTTGGCTCAGTGTAAAAATGAGCCGGCTTTTGCAGACTCTTTGCTGAATATGGAAAAGAATTCACTCTGCGAGGGGACTGATTGGCAGTGGAGAGCTGCAGGAGCTTGCTCATACTTTGGGTTTGCAGCAGGCAAAGCAGGCAGTAGGATTTAGTAGTTCTCTTCATTCCCCAGAAGGTACAGAGAGCATTGTCTGTACAAGCTGGCAGGCTGCACAATGGGAAGCTGACACTACAGCTGGCAGGGAGTCAAACTCGTATTCCTTCCAGTTGTATTTTTCTTGACGCAGAGAGAGCTAACTGGAAGAGTTGTCTCGCATCTAAAACTTTAAAAGCCAGCCCTGCTCTCTGTTAGATGTGGGTTAACTTCATTGACTTCAATGGAGTTACTGCTGATTTACACGGGTGTAAGTGAGAGGAGAATCTGGCCCTATGTTGATGCCTTAATGCCATTAAGATCCGTCCAGCATACAGTTCTGAAGATCAGCAGCACCTGAACCAGGAGATGAAAATTCTATTTTGGTGTGCTCCCCCGTTCTCATGGGGAAGGGAGGTGCCACCCTGGCAGTTAGGGAAAGGGCTCTGCATGCGAACACTGAAGCTTGAGAACATGGGAAGGTAAACCAAAAAAACCAACGCCATCCAAAAAAAAAAGAAGAAGAAGAAAACCCTACCAAAACAAACCACTCCACTGCACAAGCAATTCTGAGCGAAATGAGAGAGAAAGAGAATGAACCTCACATGACAGATGTTCGTCACGTCGCTTAATGCACTACTGGAAAGTGCTCTGATACTCTGGTAATGAGAGCAGTCCAATAACTGATGTAGAATAGCATTTCTAAGGCACCTTAGAGGCCGGTAATAGTCCAGAACCACCCGAGCAAAAAAAACTCTGAACTTGTGGAACAAAGCAAATGGGCTTTCTTCTCCTGTGGATACCGGAGCCAGGTGCTGTTCACCACACTCACTAACGTCACCCCAATTCTAATTTGTGTTAGTGCTCACAGACAACAGAACCTCAACGCGTAGCATGTTCTAAGTACGGGGGCTCAGATTGTGCGTGGCCTCTGCATAGTTATAGAGCAGCAGAGGGATAAACTTTCCATCCCTGCTTCAATGCCAGCTTCCCTCGCAGTGGGAACGAAACAAGCATTTTCATAGGCAAACCAAACGGAAGGTGGGGCTTGTGGCTAAGGTGCTGGACTGGGACCAGGAGACCCAGGATTCAATTCCCAGCTCTGCAGCAGGCTTCCTTGGGCAAGTCACTGTCTCCCTGTGCCTTGGTTCCCACATCTGTACAATGGGGCTATTAATACTCCCTTTCTTACTTAACATTTAATGCCTAAAGGTCACAGCCACCATTGTAGTAGGCCCTATACAAACACATAGTAAATGACAGTCCATGCCCCCAAGAGTCTATACATCTTTGTCTGTCTTGTCTAGACCTATGTGTCTGTGAAATGTCTGGCACAATGGGGTCCCAAACTCATTTGGGGTCTATAATTGCTATCGTAATACAGATATAACTTTGGGTGTGCAGATTCATTGATATGGGCGTCTATATGAGACAATAGGGCTTTGCGCTGAATCAGGAACAGTTAATATTTTCCAGTACAGTTGTGATTTGTAACCACTGAGGATGGCTGCTGGTGTTCTGTTTTGCTGGGGCATCTAGGGGCTACTTAATACAGATAAGAAACAGATGATTCTTCTCTAACTTTTTGTTGTTTAAAAATTGTGTGAATTCAGTGCTGCAGAATAGCGCTGGCTTGAGAGACCTGGGGACAACGTGTTTACTCTGCAATAAAAGACCTGCGGCTGGTCTGGATCAGCTGACGGGGGCTTGGGCTGTGGAGCTATAAAACTGCAGTGTAGATGTTCGAGCTTGGACTGGTGCCTGGACTCTGAGACACCATGACGGGGAAGGTTCCCAGAGACCAGGATCCAACCCAAGTCCCAAAGTCACTGCAATTGTATAGCCCCACAGCCTGAGCCCTGCAACCCTGAGTCAGCTGGCCCAGGCCAAACACTGCTGTGCTGCAGGTCTTTTATAGCAGCGTAGATGTGCCCCATGTCTTGTGTTTATCCAGACAACAGGTAGCAGAAGTGCAAACTGTTGATGTGCCTCAGGTATGGCCTCCCGGGTCCTTCTACAGCACAAGTAACTAAATAGCTAGATTTCTAAGGCTGCCAACATAAGGACCAATTAGTGCCGCTTGCAGCAGTGTAGCTGTTGCTACTTGTCTGTGCTGGGAAGCAGCTTGAGAGAGACAGGGCCATTTGCAGGGGTCCTGGGCAATGGATATTTTGGCATCTACCATGCAAAAGCATGAAGAAGAAGAAGGCTCAGCAGTGCATGATAATAGATTCTGTCCTGCCAGCCTGAGTGTTAGATCTCTCAGGAATACCAGTAAACAGAATACAAATACACATGACTAACCTTAGAGGTAGGTGAGTGCTCTCCTATTTTCTCTATTCCTTTCCCTCACCTTCTACTCCCCCACTTCTCTCTGTTCCATTCTCTCTCCTTCTACTTTTTTTTAACTCCCTCCTTATTTTGTTCTGTCTCTATCTTCCTTTGGGTCTGCTATGTTCATGGCATACAAAACAGAGGAGATAGATAAAAGTACTTTTGTTGGAAGCTTGCAATGTAACACTATTTTATTTCTTATAATTCAGAGTGATGTTTGCAGTGTTGTTGTAGCTGTGTTGGTCCCAGGATATGAGAGAGACAAGAGCTCTGTGGAGCTTGAAAGCATGTCTCTTTCACCAACAGAAACTAGTCCACTGAAAGATATCCCCTCACCCATCTTGTCTCAATTCAGAACGAGCACACACAACCACCCAAAACAGAGAGAGATGAAGCAGGCTGCTCCTTAAAACAGAGAGGCAAAACTCACCCCATCCTACTCTAGGCTGTCTGTCTGCTGAATGCACTCTGATCACAGGCTTCCCTCCAGAGCCTCTGCCTGAAAGCAGGACCAGGAAAAAACCTTGAATTGTTTTCCTTCTCTTGAGATCCTCCTCTGCACCCTTTCACTTTTCTCCCACTCCAGACCCTGCTTTTTCCCCCCTTTTGTTCCATAAATTTTTGATTTTTTTTTCCTGAAAGAGACATGGAGACTCAGTGGAGACAGATCCTCCACTGGTGTAGTTCCACTGACTTCATTAGAGCTATATCGACTTACCCCAGCCAGAGATCTGGCCCAGTGATTCCAAATGGGTATAAAGGCTGTGAGAGTATGTGATGAGGGGACCAAGGGAGAGGTGATGTGGGAATGGGACAAAGGGGACCTAAACCACTGTACTGTAATTTGTATACCAACAGCCAGATTCTTCTTGTTCTCAGCTCCCACAACCGGGGACCGATTTCTTCAAAAGCATTCCGCACCAGTTGTACTGAGCTGTGGAATTCTGCTCACTCACTGTGGTACCTATGAGTACCCCTACACTGCAATAAAAAACAACAACCCGAGTCTGAATGTCTACACTGCAAATTTTAGCCCCACAGCCCAAGACCTCGGAGCCTGAGTCTAGGCCCACTGTGGCCATGCAGTGGGTCTTTTATTGCAGTGTAGATGTACCCTAAATGGGAACTGAGCTTGTGAAACTCTGTCCCAAAGGGACAAGAATAAAAGCAGGAGACAGCAGGAAAAGCAGCTACCAGGAAGGTGTTAGAAGGTGGGAGTTAAAGTAGGGCATCTCCTACTTCGATAGCCACCTTCTTCTGGCCCCTTGTGGTAACAGTTCCCCACCCTAAGGTGGCCTAATCCACCTGTCATTTTACACATCACCTCTGAATACATATTTACTTACTGTAAGTTCTTTGGGGGAGGGACCACCTTTTTATTCTGTGTTTGTACAGTGCCTCGCACAGTGCGGTCCTTGTCCATGACTGGGATTCCTAGCTACTACCACAATACATATAATATTTAATCCATACTGGATTTTTTTCTCTGTCTGATTTTTTTTTGATGGTTCTTTCCTTAGTGAAAGTTCCTTGTGAAGGGGTGAGATAGCAAAGATTGTTCGTTGACATCCATCATTTTAAATGTCCCAAACACCCTGTGTTTCATTTCCTCCTTCCATAATCCCCTGCAACTGTAAAATTGGGAAAATTACACTGACGCACCTCTGTAAAGTGCTTTGAGATCTACCCATGAAATAGTCTACATGGCTGGTGCTGGTGTTCTCAGTCATCAGTTTATTCTGCAAACATGTAACTGACATAGAACCCAGAATAACAATTGACCTAACAAACAAACAAACAAAAAAAGCCTCAAAGCTGTGTAAACTTTTACTTCAGGGGCCAATTCCATGTAGCATTTCAAAAGCAAGTTTTTCTTCTCAGTGGAAAGAAAAGGCTTTACAACAGTAAGAGGCATGGATGCTAGTGAATGTTCACAATAAGGAAAAGATCTCAATACACTTAAAACCCACCTCAAATCAGTAATTACTATGTAGCATTGCGAGGCAGGTACATTATTGACTTTAGAGTATGCAGGCAAGTGCAGCAGCAATATGCACTAGAAGAGTAGCTTCCAGTATAAAACAAGCATCAGCCTTTCCTCCTGGCACATGATGAATGTCTGTGCTGATGTGGCAAGCTGGTCATTCCCTATTGTTTCAGAACAGCCTCACGGGCATTCAGAATTATGGGGCCTTAGTCTGCTTTCATCCTGGTGGCAATGAGAAGTAACTTCGCTGAAGTCAATGGGGCAACATCTGTAGAGCTGGTCAGGAATTTTCAGCCAAAACCTTTTTGTTTGATAATGCTGATTCGTCAAAACTGAAGCAGTGCACAGGAAAGGGTCGCTGCTGAGGAATCTCCCATTTCAAAACATTTGTGAATTGTGTTTCCAAAATGGTTGGAAAGTCCTGTTTTGACAAGGAAAGTTTTCATTTTCTGGTTCAAAAAGGCTTTTTTTTGTGCGTGTGAAATTTTAGTTAAATTTGTTATTAGCTAAATCATCAAGTATTTTTATTGTTAGGGAAAAAATGATCACGACAAAATATTTCAACGGTTCCAATCTGAATTAATTTATTTTTTTTAGATTTTTTTATTCGTGAAAATTTTGGAAATTTTGACTTTTCGGAATGGGAAAAAATTTCAAAATCTCAAAAACATGCCTGGGCTGGAGAAACCGTTTCCTGCCCAGCTCCACACACTGGTGTCAGATCTGTGTGAGAGCAGCAGCAGGCTCCATGGGATGCAACATTGTTTTGTCAGCTCAGGCAGCTGTTAGCAGCGTGGACTCCTGAGCAAAGTCCGTGAAAAAGGCCCTCTGCATAGAGCATGCTAACCCCCACCCCCATGTCTGTGAGTCAGGCGAGAGCAGATGGTTCCTAAAACTAGGTTTCCATGGTTCATGCATTTCCAGCTTCTAATTTACGGGGGGGGGGGGGGGGGGGGCGGTGTGTGTCTGATCCTGCAAGGTGCAAAGCACCTTCAACACCTACTAAAGACAAGGAGCCAAAGGTGCTCAAAGCCTTGTTGGTCCAGCCCCAATTAACCTGATTTCTTTGGGATTGGATGGAACCATCAGCTCAAGAAGGAAGATGAATAAAACAACAATAATTTAAAAAGGAACATTCTACCTCCCTCTCTTCCCATCCATTTGGAAAACTGGTAGCCTTTTATCCTCTGAAACCCGTCCATACCTGGTCCCATATTCCACAGGTTACATTTGAGTTGGAGAGTTGGGCAGCCAGAAATTAGAGTGAAATATAGAAACCAACGACTAAACAGAACACTGGAAATAGTAAAGCACTCAGTGTTGCTGGTTCTCATTGAACTGGATACTACTTTGAGCTGCATACTGGATACTGCTCCCTAAAGCAAAGTTATTCTGGTCCATGAAGCACAGTGTGTACTTGAAGTCAGTAGCGATCACGCTGACTGTCCATTGGGCAGTATCTCCTTATGGGTGCTCACCATGGGGTAGGTAACGACCGCCACTGAAAGCACTGACTCCAGCTTCGCTGACGGCACCCGCTCACAGAGTCTCAGTTCCAGGTTCTCTGCACTCAGGTGGCTGTGCAAGCTTCTGCCCTCCTTCCTGATGCCACAGTTCGAGGGTCCCATTTTGGCCCTTTCCAGCTGCTGGCTCTCCTGCTTGTCGGCTGGCTCGGGGCTCCGCAAGCTGCAGAAGAGAATAGCCACAAAGCTCTTCTTGAAGTTCTCGTTCATAAAAGTGTAGACCACGGGGTTGTTGAAAGAGTTAAAGAACCCAACGGCCTGGACGATGGCAAAGATTATCTTTACGGTGACGTCATCGTAGCTTTCCTCCAGGTTATCTGGGGAGCAAGGGAATGGATTAGAAAGAACCAACCAGAGGGTTTTATCTATTAGAACCACATCTTTCTGTTTGCTACACTAGATGCTTCCTTGCCTTATCATTCACCAGCCTCCTCTCCAGTCCTTCAACATGCTCCCACTGCAAGTAGGTTGAAGCTCACCCCTGTGCAAGAGGCCAGCATGAGGCCTATGCAGTACTTACAGACAGGACTTAAGAGGTTGCAAAGGCCTCTTCACTGGGGTGAATTTCACCTGCAGTGAGGCAACCTTCTCTGCAGCTCCTGCAATCTGGAATAGCCATTTGACCTCTCTCCAGTTCATCCCTTTTCAAATCTTACCCCCCTGTGACTACCTCTCTCCCCAATTCATAGACTCATAGAAGATCAGGGTTGGAAGTGACCTCATGAGGTCATCTAGTCCAACCCCTTGCTCAAAGCAGGACCAACCCCAACTAAATCATCCCAGCCACAGCTTTGTCAAGCCGGGCCTTAAAAACCTCTAAGGATGGAGATTCCACCACCTCCCTAGGGAACCCATTCCAGTGCTTCACCACCCTCCTAGTGAAATAGTGTTTCCTAATATCCAGCCTAAACCTCCCACACTGCAACTTGAGACCATTGCTCCTTATTCTGTCATCTGCCACCACTGAGAACAGCCGAGCTCCATCCTCTTTGGAACCCCCCTTCAGGTAGTTGAAGGCTGCTATCAAATCTCCTCTCACTCTTCTCTTCTGCAGACTAAATAAGCCCAGTTCCCTCAGCCTCTCCTCATAAGTCATGTGCTCCAGCCCCCTGATCATTTTCATTGCCCTCTGCTGGACTCTCTCCAATTTGTCCACATCCTTTCTGTAGTGGGGGCCCCAAAACTGGATGCAATACTCTAGATGTGACCTCACCAGTGCTGAATAGAGGGGAATAATCACTTCCCTCAATCTGCTGGCAGTGCTCCTACTAATGCAGCCCAATATGCTGTTAGCCTTCTTGGCAACAAGGGCACACTGCTGACTCCTATCCAGCTTCTCATCCACTGTAATCCCCAGGTCCATTTCTGCAGAACTGCTGCCTTGCCACTCAGTCCCTAGTCTGTAGCAGTGCATGGGATTCTTCTGTTTTAAGTGCAAGATTCTGCACTTGTCCTTGTTGAACCTCATCAGATTTCTTTTGGCCCAATCTTCCAATTTGTCTAGGTCACTCTGGACCCTATCCCTACCCTCCAGCATATCTACCACTCCTCCCAGTTTTGTGTCATCTGCGAACTTGCTGAGAGTGCAATCCATCCCATCATCCAGATCATTAATGAAGATATTGAACAAAAACAGCCCCATGACCAACCCCTGGGGCACTCCGCTTGATACCGGCTGCCAACTAGACATTGAGCCATTGATCACTATCTGTTGAGCCTGACAGTCTAGCCAGTTTTCTATCCACCTTATAGTCCATTCATCCAGCCCATACTTGTTTAACTTGCTGGCAAGAATACTGGCATGAATCCTCCTCCTCTCCCCCATTGCTGCTATTTGTGTCTGCAACTGTACTATTATTTCAGCATTTTGATTAGAGCTGGTTGGTAAATATTTCCTCTGCACCAATGGAATTTTTTTTTTAATAATAATTTTTTGTCAACATTTTTCACAGAAAATTGACAGGTTTTTTTGTGACAAATTGAACGGGAAGCAGACACTTTGAACGAAAAAAACGTTGTTTAGTCAGGTTACAGAGGGGTAGCCGTGTTAGTCTGTATCAGTAAAAACAATGAGGAGTCCTTGTGGCACCTTAGAGACTAACACATTTATTTGAGCATAAGCTTTCGTGGGCTAAAACCCACTTCATCAGATGCATGGAAGGAAAATTATTTTTCGTAGTGACCCAGTCACTTCCAGTCTTTATTCAGGCCTAATTTGATGGTGTCGAGTTTGCAAATTAATTCCAGTTCTGCAGTTTCTCGTTGAAGTCTACCAATGTGATATATGCCATTATGTGCTAGTAATGCCCCTCTGCCATGTACATTGCCCAAAGCGGACAGTCTCTATGCAAAAAAATAAATGGACACAAATCAGACATCAAGAATTGTAACATTCAAAAACCAGTAGGAGAGCACTTCAATCTCCCTGGACATTCAATAACAGACTTAAACGTCGCCATTCTTCAACAAAAAAACTTCAAAAACAGACTCCAATGTGAAACTGCAGAACTGGAATTAATTTGCAAACTTAACACCATCAAATTAGGCCTGAATAAAGACTGGGAGTGGCTGGGTCCCTACAAAAAATAATTTTCCCTCTGTTGATAGTCACACCTTCTTGTCAACTGTTGGGAATGGGCCACATCCACCCTGATTGAATTGGCCTCGTTGGCACTGACCCCCCCACTTGGTAAGGCAACTCCCATCTTTTCATGTGCTGTGTATTTATACCTGCCTACTGTATTTTCCATTCCATGCATCTGATGAAGTGGGTTTTAGCCCATGAAAGCTTATGACCAAATAAATTTGTTAGTCTCTAAGGTGCCACAAGGACTCCTTGTTTTTGTTTAGTCAGAAACCCAATTTTCTGCTGAAAACTAGGCTTGTTGCTAAATTTTTGGCCAATCCTAACTTTGATCTAGTTTTTAGGAGAGGTGGTATACCAACAAGGGCTAGAGCCCTTACATGTATGTGTTGTCCCATTGACACTAGCTGAGCTTCTCATTTGAGTAAAGGTTTACAGGATCAGGCCCTATGTCTGTACTGTGCTGAGGTGGGGAATGCTGGTATTTGAAGAGAACTGGGAAACTGATCACAGGCCCAGCCAAACATATTGAGGGCTAAATTGGGAAAATGTTGCTTTCCCCCCCTTCCCCTTGATCACAACACTACTTGCATCACAACTGGACCTTCCAGGGAGTGTTTATGGCAGGGCTGTTAAGAGCTGGCCTATCCTCTACTGAAGTCCCACTGAATCCCTCAAAATAGGACTGTGCTGCCTGTCTGCATAGTATTAATTTCACCCCAGTTAATCTCCACAACACCCCACTTACAATGGGAAAATGTTATCACAATATTACAGCTGGAGAAAATGAGGCAGAGAAGTTGCAGAACTTGACTAGGGCTATGCAGTGAATCGGTGGCAGAACTAGTATTAGACTGCAGGAAACTCCCTAGCTTCCATCCCTAAGTTCAAGCCACTTTTTCAAGTAACTTTAATAACACAGCATGCATGGGTATTGTTACAAAACCACCCATCGCTGCCTTGCCGCCACAGACTGACTAATGTGCCTGAATACATTTTTTTTATATATGGAGATAGGCTGCATTTATGAATTGGAATGCCTTTTGTGTAACAGAGGCTGTCAGCTGACGTTCTGATCATTCATGTGTGGAGTGAGACCTTGTTGAGTTGGCAGGATTTTGAGGAGCTGTCTATGGTCACATTGTACTAATCAGTGAATTACATGCTGTTCTGAGGCAAGGCGGCCTCTTTTGCCAGCTATTTGAGAATCTTCTCTTTTATAATGTTCAACATCCCCAAGGGGATGGAAGGAGAACTCAGCTGTGCATGTGGAAAGACAAGTTTGGCAAATATCAGGCCAGTTCCTCCTCTTCTGGCATAGCTGCATTTTCTTCAGTGAAGCTACACTGATTTACACCATCTGGCTCGTTGTTCTGTGATTTACTGCTTTCAATTACTTGTAAACCTGGGCCAGATTCAGATCTCATTCTCGTCAGCACAAAGCCAGAATAACACCACTGATTGCAGGGGTGTGGGGAGAGGAAATTACTTTGGATTTAGGATGGTGGACCTGAGAGCAGAAATGATCCATCATATTCATTCATCCGATGCATTCAATTCTTATGTTGAATTCTGCTGAGAAGCTAGAGTGTGTGGGTGTAATTGGTGTATTTAGTCCTTAGCCATAGCAGTATTGTTGTTTTTTTAAGAGAGCAAAAGGGCCACTCTGGCTGGAGACCTCCCCTATAAAATAATTGGAGTTGGACTCAAGCTGTAAAATATGGATCTGGTTTGATCTTGGCTTCAGTGTATGGGTCCCGCCCATTATAGAAACTGAAACATTTGCAAATGGATTTAGATTTCAGGCCACCCAAAGAGCGTAAGACTATTTGGAATTAGGTTTTTGGTCAAGCTCATGTCTAAATACAAAGAGTAATGCAGGTAACTCCAAAACAGTGGGTGCTCTTGGCTGTCCTCAAAGTCATATGCCAGGCAAAAACAAATGGATCAGGCATTCTACTCAATTTAGATAATAGTGTTTCCCCTCTGTCCCAAGCTGTTAGCTAAAGTTCAGGACTTTGCAGGATTGTTTCCATTAGGATGAGAAATTGCTACTGCAAGTCAGGTCTACTCTTTGTGTACATTTTTTGTAAATAAACCAGACAACACCAAGTCCTATCTCCCTGGAAATTTGTTAGTCTCTAAGGTGCCACAAGTACTCCTGTTCTTTTTGCGGATACAGACTAACACGGCTGCTACTCTGAAACAACAGTAGACAGTTTCCTTGCTCAGAAATTCCCAAGTCTGCCACTTTGATGAGCACTGTGCCCAAGAAGCTCTGTCTCTCTGCTTCCTCTCAGAGCCACATTCACAACTCCATCCCCAGGCTTTCTGCTCCAACACAGAGTCTGCTGCCCATATCCTAGCCATGTGTTTGCAGTCAGGGAACCCCTCAGTCCACACAGCTTAGCTGTAACCTGGCACGCAGCCTAGAGCCTTGGGCAGTAGCCTCCCAGCTGTCATTACCCATAAAGAGACTTGATTGCTCCTTCTCTTGAGCCTAAAGGGATTTTATTCCAGAATAATTACTGCTTTTTGGAAATGCAGTAATTACACTGGAATAGAGTGATTCCAGAATACAGTGTCCTTATAGGGAGTTATTTGGGAATAGTTTTTGCAGAATAGTTTCCTTGTGTACACTATCCCTTAGCTATCATCTCCAATGCCTGCAATACTGCAGTCAGTTCTGGACAATGCGGTATCGGAAAGATATGGACAAACAGACAAGAGTTCAGAGAAGATCTTTAAGGAAAAAAATCAAGGGGCTTAAGCAATGCAGTTATGAAGAATGACTAGAAGAGCTAAGTATATATTGCTGCTAATGGACTATTCTGAAATGGCAGCAAAGCTACTCTCTCAAGGGAATGTCTCTTGTTTTATTTGTATTGGTCATTTCAGGAATTTTAGGATCTCTCTTTCTCACACACACACACAGTCTTTTATCAGTTCAATTTATATCTACTCACTGTATTCAAACAACATGTGGACAACGTGAAAAGGTGCCCAGCACGCAGCGAAGAACAGCACTACAATAACCATCATCATCACGGCTCGTTTCTTCTTCCTGGAGGAAGCCGTTTGAGACAGAAAGCGAGAGCTGACAAGGAGACATTTATAGCAGGAGGCAAGCAGAAATTCAGCACCTGATCATTTGTACTGAGAGAAATAGGCTAATTGCATTCAGATGCTAGAAGAGTAAAAAGCATTCACTGTAAAGCATTCACATTCCTGATAAAGGACAAGAGGATGGTCAATGAAATTGAAAGGTGGCAATAAAAAAAACCCTACCAAGCCGATAAAAGGAAACACTTTTTTCCTACACAATGCAAAATTAACCCATGGAACTCATTGCCACAAGGCCTCTGAAGCAGCTAATACCGGCCACTGTCAGAGTCAGAATTCTGAAGTAGATTGAACACTGGTTTACTAGTATGGGAATTCTTCTGACTGCATCACAACCACTTTATGACCGTTATACCAGCCTGCTTAACATTTTTTCATCTGCCAGGAAATTGATATATTTTCTAGAGGGGTTGGATAATGCCTGAAAGGTTTGCAACTTTGCTTCCAGTTGGATAAGCACCCAGAAAGCTCAGAGGCCCAATTCTGCTCTTACTGACTCTGATGTAAATCTGGAGGTATCCACGGAAGCAAATGGAGTTACACTGATGCAAAACGGGTGTTGGAGGAGAATCAGGACAAGGTGTTTATTTGGGCCTCAACAGAATTGCTGAATCCCTAGAGGCTTCCCAGGCTCTGGATATTTCCTTCTTGGGACACTCCAAATTTCCTCCCTCCCTCTGACAGCTCTTTGCTTCTCCCTTTGTTTCTTCAGGGTTAGCCGAATAGGCCTCTATGGTGCATCAGTGCCCACTAGTAGTGCCCACGACTATATGCTCTCCATTTGACTGTGCCGCTTTCATGCCTCTCCCTTTGAGCATCACTCTGTAGGTCTCCTGGGAAAAGGGTGGGAGTGGGAATCTGACCTCCTAAAAGAATTTCACAGGTGTAGTACAAACGGCAGCCAAAATTCTGGGGAAGGTTCTTTGGGTTGAGCTTCCCAACAGCCATGGGAGTTAAGTGGCAGGCCTATGCAACGGAGAGAGAAACTGAACCATAGAGCGACTCCTTAGATTGAGTTCTTTTTGTTCTGTGTTTGTACAGCACCCAGCACAATGGGGTCCTGACCCAGGACTGGGGCTTCTAGGTACTACGGGAATGAAAGGTCTGATCCTACACTTACTGAAGTCAATGGGAAGAGTTCTCATTGACTTCAGTGTGGGTTGGATCAGCCCTACAGGACTTACCCAAGGTTCTACAGTAAGTCAGTGGCAGAACAATTAATAGAACCCAGGAGTCCAGATGACTAGTCCTCTCTTCTAACCACTTGCCAACATTGCCTACTAGTTCTCGCATGCATGCTTAAGCTGTGATGCTTCTCCTCTGGTCTAGGGCTGCCAAGCCTCCAGGATTGTCCTGGAGTCTCTAGGTATTAAAGATGAATCTTTAATTAAAGATAATGCCATGTGATGAAACCAGGAATTCATCCAACCAAAGTTGGCAACCCTATGCCCTGGTCTACACTGGGGTGGGGTGGGGTGGAGGGAATCAATCTAAGTTACGCAACTTCAGCTATGTGAATAACGTAGCTGAAGTCGACGTACTTAGGTCGACTTACCACAGTGTCTTCACCATGGTGAGTCGACTGCTGCTGCTCCCCCACTGACTCTGCCTGCACCTCTCGCGGCGCTGGAGTACAGGAGTCAACGGGAGAGCGTTCGAGGGTTGATTTATCGTGTCTAGACTAGACGCGATAAATTGATCCCTGCTGGATCGATCACTGCCCACCGATTTGGCGGGTAGTGTAGACATACCCTATCTCTGTGCCATTTAAAGCCAGTAGGACAGGCGGCCACCCACCTTGTTATTTTAGCCATTTCGTGGCGACTCAGGGCATTCAGCACCGAAGAGTCTCCAATCCGTTTCTTGATCCACAGCTCGTATCCTATCCGGGAGTAGAGCATCAGCATGGCAGTGAGTGGGACCAGAAACAAGGCCACCAGGATAAAGATTGCATAGGCTCGGCGCAGCTCAATGCTATGCCAGGACTCCAGGCAGCAGACGTGATGAATATTATAGAGAAAGTCATATTTCACCTAAGGGTGGGAGGGTGGAGTGGAGAAAGATACAAGATCAGAGACTTACAGGAGATGATCAATGCATCAGATAGGGAGTGGCAGAGAAAATAAACATCAATGTGAACAAGAATGACACAACACTGACAATAAATAAAAAAGGGGAAACGAATCAAATCTAAAACCAACAAAAAGCCAAGAAGGGGGGAGGAGTGCCAGAGACACTATGTAGTCCACTGAGAACTTTGCTATTGCTATTGATTTTACGTAGAAGATGTTCAGATACCATGGTGATGGGCCACGGTATAAAACCCCAAGCTAGGTAGGTAGATAGATAGAACAACACCTTGAAATTTGAACCCAAACCAGAAACACCAAGATTTAAAAGATTTTTGTTGCTTATATATAAATTGTCACTTTACATAAGAACTGACATACAGGGTCAGACCAATGGTCCACTAGTATCCTGTCTCTGGCAGTGAAACTTCAGGGGAAGTGTACAGAGCAGGGCAGTTTGGAGAGATCCATACCTGTCTTCCGCTTCTGGCAATCAGAGGTTTATGGTCTCCCCGAACATGAGGTTACATCCTTGACCATCTTGGCTGATAGCCATTGATGGACCTATCATTCGTGAACTTATCTAGCTCTTTTTTGACCCCAGTTATGCTTTTGGCCATCATAACATCCCCCCAGGCAGGGAGTTCCACAGGTGTTAATTGTGCGTTGTGTGAAAAAGTACTTCCTATTATTTGTATTAAATGTGCTGCCTATTAATTTCATCGGGTGACCCTAGTTCTTGTGTTTATGTGAAGGGTTAAATAACATTTCCCTATTCACTTTCTCCGCACCACTCATAATTTTATAGACCTTTTTAATCTGCCCCTCTATTTTCTGAACTGAACAGCCCCAATCTTTTTAGTCTCTCCTCGTTTGGAAGCCATTCCATACCCTTGAGCATCTTTGTTGCCCTTTTTTGAACCTTTTCCATTTGTTCCAATGGTTATTCACACGCACTGTTAAAGATATGTGCCTTATTTCTAATTTGAATTTGTCTGCCTTTGGCTTTCAGCCATTGATTCTTGTTCTATCTATGCCATTCTCCACTAGATTAAAGAGCCCTATAGTGTCGGTATTTATACACTGTAATCAAGTCAACTCTTGAGCTTGTTCATAAACTGAACAGACGGAGCTCCTTAAGTCTCTTGCTGGAAGGTATTTTTTTTTTCAGCCCTTGAATCATTTTCAGGGCCAAGTGATTTGCTCAAAGTCACAAGAAGAACCAGGAAATAGACCCAGGAATCTTGCCTTCCCTGTCTCCCCTGCTCTAGATGTCAAATCCCTTGCATGGCACCCCTTGATGAATACAGCAATAGCTTAGTTCTGCTGGCTCCCTACTTAATTTTACTTACATACTGTGTCTTGGAAGTTTCTGTTACAGACTAGAGTAGCTGTTTTATAGTTCTGTCTGCTGTAGAGTTATAGTGAGATAAAACTCAGACAGGCCTGGCACTTAGCATATATTGATGACCATGTAAAGTGGAAAATGAATGACATGGTTTATCAGTGAGGATGCTGCTTTACAAACTGATGTGCTACTGCTGAAGAAGCCCCTAATTGCTAGGATACGATGTTTATAAAGAGGCAGAGGGAACAATGCAAAATGCAGCAGAGAAACTGGCTTTGCAGAGGGAATGGGAGTTAATCATTCATTTCATGCCCATCCTTGCTGTCTGTCTGGAAAACGTAAATACCTTCTTTTTTAAAGGCTACTGGCAGGAAGGTATTTAAATAAGCACTCAGATCTGTAAAATTAATTCTCGTAGTAGAGACAAGGTGGGTGAGGTATTCTCTTTTATTGGACCAACTTCTGTTGGTGAAAGAGACGTGCTTTCGAACATACACAAAGCTCTTCTCCTAGCAGGGCATTTAAATTACTCTGGGCTAGCTCGTCATCTGCTGTAAATTGGCATTGGTCCATTGGCATAAGTATGGAATGGAGTATGCCTTCAGTGAAGCTGCACAGCTGAGATATAGTTCTCTCTGTCTGCTAATGGGATTTTTTCCCCATTATGTTTTATGCATGTAACTAATGTAACAGTGTCCATTTCACCCAAATATCTGCTCACTGGTTCATCACCTCTATGAAAACTCACTAGTTTTACACACTTGACATTTGCCATAATGATTGTCATAACTATAAAGGGAAGGGTAACAACCCTCCTGTATACAATACTATAAAATCCCTCATGGCAAAGAGGCACCAAACCCCTTTTACCTGTAAAGGGTTAAGAAGCTCAGGTAACCTGGCTGACAACTGACCCAAAGGACCAATAAGGGGAGAAGATACTTTCAAATCTGGGGAGGGGGGGAGGAAGAAAGGCTTTTGTTTGTGCTCTTTGTTTTGGTGTGTTCACTCTTGGGACTAAGGGGGACTGGACATCTATCCATGTTCTCCAAATCTTTCTGCACAAGTCTCTCATATTTCAAACTTGTAAGTAAAAGCCAGGCAAGGTGTGTTAGTTTTATCTTTGTTTTCTCAACTTGTAAATATTCCTTTTGCTAGAGGGTTTACCTCTGTTTGCTGTAACTTTGAACCTAAGGCTAGAGGGGGTTCCTCTGGGCTCTTTGAATCTGATTACCCTGTAAAGTTATTTTCCATCCTGATTTAACAGAGATGAATTTTACCTTTTCTTTTAATAAAATTCTTCTTTTAATAACCTGATTGATTTTTCATTGTTTTAAGGTCCAAGGGTTTGGATCTGTGTTCACCAGGACTAATTGGTGAAGGGATTACCAAGCCTTCCCAGGGAAAGGGGTGTAAGAGCTTGGAGGGGATATTTTGGGGGAAAAGGAACTCCAAGTGGTCCTTTCCCTGTTTCTTGTTAAAGCACTTGGTGGTGGCAGAGTATTAAAATTTAACCTAAGCTGGTAGAAATAAGCTTAGGGGGCTTTCATGTAGGTCCCCACATCTGTACCCTAAAGTTCAAAGTGGGGAGGGAACCTTGACAATGATTTAACTGCATCTGGACAGTTTCTGATCTCAGGCTTGGTCTACACTTACCCCCCAAGTCGAAGTAAGGTACGCAAATTCAGCTACGTGAATAACGTAGCTGAATTCGACATACCTTACTTCGAACTTACCGCGGTTCCGACGCGGTCCACACGCGGCAGGCAGGCTCCCCCGTCGACTCCGCGGTACTCCTCTCGTCTAGCTGGAGTACCGCAGTCGACGGGGATCACTTCCTGGTTCGATTTATCGCGTCCACACCAGACGCGATAAATCGAACTCGGAACTTCGATCCGCAGCCGTCGAACTACCCGGTAAGTGTAGACTAGCCCTCAGTTAGGCTGGGGTCCAACCCTCGGAGCTGTTCCTGATTCACCCTAGAAGAACAGAGGTAAGGGACTGGCTGGCATAGATTGGTGGAGCGCCATTTAAGACAACGAAGCTATACTGATATACGACTGCAGGGGACCTGGCCCGTTGTCTAAGCTGTATTAAATGTAGTGCAGAACGAGATTTTAAGTGCTGATATCATAAAGCATGCTACTTCTGCTTGTCATATAGAACAGCAATGCGCAGTGCCACTGGGCACGGATAATTCCCACTTCTACAATGACACATTGGAAAGGAGGGAAAGGAGAGGAGTTCCCAGTTGTTTTGTACTCAGACACCCCAGTTAACTGTGATTAAAGTCGGTGTCAGGGACAAACTGTGGGCACTGGTGGCTTGACTCACATCCAGTAGAAGCATCATTCTTTGAAACTACCTGCTGATTTCCCCCTGGAAAATTTTACTATTCATTCTGGGCCTGATTCTCCTCTCACACCAGTGTAAATCGGGAGTCACTGGGATTACTCTGGAGAGGAGAATCAGGCCCCTCTATCTGATAACAGTGCTACATATACTGCCTGCCAATCCTATTGTCATAAGCTTCTTAGTGGCAAGATCTCAGACAAAGAATTTTGTGAGTTAAGCCATCAGACTATTGAACAAGGATTCATAGGGCCTATCTGCACTGCAATCAGAGGTGTGACTGCAGTGCGTGTAGACATATCTGAGCTAGCTTTGATCTAGCTAGCTAGAATAACATAGCAGTGGAACAACGGCAGGACGGACTATACAAGCCCACCAGGGTGTGTATTCGAGCAGCTAGCCCAGGCTGCTATGGCTTTACTGCTATTGTTATTTAAACCAGCTAGATCAAAGCTAGCTCTGTATGCCTACAGGTGCTGCAGTGTAGACATATCCAGCCCAAGCCTGAATGTCTACATTACAATTTCATAGCCCTACAGCCCGCATCAGGTGACACGGGCCAGCCCTGGATGTTTTATTGCAGGTGGGCATACCCTAACAATAACACTGGGTGGCAGTTTTCAGATGAGCATTCTCTTCCATGAATAGGTGACTAGCATTTACCTCCAGAGTCTGAACGTACAGCATGGGCGACCCAACAATGACTGCAATCGTCCACACGAATCCTGTTTAAAGAGAGAAGAAAGGAAGAATTAATTCTTTCAATTATGACAGTTACTTTTCAACATTTATCTCAAGGCGTTTGTCAGTGTTTACTTTTGCCAAGTGAATTGGCTAGAATGAAAGAGCGGAGGCTCTAGATTTCTAATAACTGAGAGCTTGCGAATCAAGAAGCATCTTGTTTTTTCACTTTGTTAATTATGCATAACTGCAGGGCTCACACGGCGTTTCTACCTCTCTCTGCGGAGAATTCTTCACTCGTTGTCAAGGTGAATCAGTTACAGATTAAAAATCTAATACCTAATCCTTTACACCTTTCCTGATTTAAAATGAAAGGTATTTCAGTCTCCAGATCCAGCCAACTCCAGATGTTATTCACTTGAAATCAAATTTTCAGAGTAAGGAAATTGTTCCAAACTAATAATCACATGATGCTTTCATTCTGCCTCCCTTGCTCTTGCTTAGTAATATCTTGCCTTGCAAATAGTGCCATTGATTTAAATGGAGCTATACTAAAGAAAACTACTACTCAGTGTGAGTAAAGGAGACTGATAAATCAGCAGAATAAGATTGTAGGCTGAAATTCTACTATGGGTCATGCACCATTTAAGTGCTCAAAATATGGTTCAAATGGGATGTAAGTGGTGCATAGAACTTGGGTTAGCCCTCTGCACAGGGGTGAATTTCACATGCAATGAAATTTTGGTTATGGGGAAAGTCACTGTGTTTGTAAATATGAGTTTTGCCCTGATTTATACCATTGGAGCTACTGTATATCATGGCCCAATTTGGCCCAATATATTGGATACCTTTTAAAAAAGGACTGGAAAAAAGTGTCTCACTCCATATTGCTTAACTTTGTATTGTTTCATCTGCACAACAGTCCATATAGTTATATTGGGAAATAACTGTGTGGGTGTGAGGAAATGTCAATTAAGTCAACAAAAGCCTTTACACTGGCCTCATTGGGCGTCGGATCAAACCTTAGATGTAACTACTGGGGGTGGTGAATGGGCATTTTCTTGTTAATTGCACCCGCTGTACAACTGTTCAAGAAATGTCATCCCACTGTGGGGTTTGAGATAAGATGAATGGAGCCTGCGCACTTCACCCAGGTCTCCCCGCAGCCTTTTGTGAGGGCATGTGTTTCTGAGACCCCAACAGATTATTTTAGTGCCAGGAAACTGGATTATGTTTTCATTTCAGAGGGATTTAAGAGCTCACAAAGTTCCCCACCTCTTGAGCTCGCTGTCTCATCCTTGGTCTAGTGCTAAATACTCATCGATCGTTCAGAAAAATTGCCTGAAGCCAGCACAAAGCCAGATGTGGGATGCAAACAAAGGGAGATACCCTGCCCCCTTTTACATCCACTGAAATCAGAGGGGTCACACTGGCATGGTGTAACTCAGGCCGAAGGATTTTCTTTCCCTTTAACAAACTCACAGGTAATACAGATTCTTTTTCTCTTGGAAGATGAACTTTGCCCTGTGCAGAGCCAGCGTGAGGACTAAGCACCCTGAAGTCCCACTTAAACCCTGTTTTGAGGATTGACATAGTTCTCAGAATTATGTATGCTGGCCCTCTATGCAGGCAGGGGAAGGAAACAGAAAACCCCGTAAGCATGCAAGAAGTCCTGAACCAACAAGCTCTTCTTATGGTGAGCCCGACCCTGCCCTGCTGAAGGGAGCTTTGTCATTGATTTCAGAGGAGGCAGGATCAAGCATTGTATAAGCCAAGCTGCTGAACGCTGTAAAGCCAAAAATCACACTAGATAACTGCAGTGCCACTGGGCTATCTTTTGCCTGCTGATGAATGGGTGTTTAGAGACTAGGGAGTGGGCTGGGGAAGCCCTGCTCACCCCTCCACAACACACACACAATCTCTTTCGCCTGGGGAGGAACCATTGCATTCCCCCAGGAGAGCACCTACCACCTTCCCCCAGCAGAGACTCATCAGTAGTACGGAGCACCCCAGAGCAGGATAGAGTAGTGCTGAGGGAGTCCCCTATGAACGAATGGGGCAGTTGCTGCTCTTGTGTACATTCCTCCCAGTAGCCCAAGGGGTATTCTGCTGGACTCTTTCCTGTGTGAGGTCTCCTTCTGCAACATATCCCCTTTTAATGTGGCATTAGCTACGGATTCCTCTCGTCTAGTCCCACGACGTAGAGATCTGTAGGAAATGGAATTTTCATTCCACACAAAAAATGAAGATTTGTTTTCGTTCTCAATTGGAACAAAATCAAACGTCTTTTTTGGGAAATTTTCTGCCCACCTGAATTTTTGAAAAATGTTCACTTGGGGTCTATCAGAACATCCTGTTCCCAGAAAATCAAAATGTTTTGGTCCGATTTTGATTTTAAAAATAAATGAACATTTCCAAACAAAAAGTCATTTAGAAATGAGAAATCAAAATGGAACAGCCTGAGTATCAAAACGTTCTACTCTGACATCACCAAAATGCTGCGTTCCAATTCTTTTTCCTTGATGAAATTTCATCGCCAGCGGATACCTTCTTGCAGAAAATGTCTGTTTCAGTGAAATAGCATTTTCCAATGGAAAAATGTTCTGTTGGAAAATTTTTGACCACTTCTAAAACCAAGTCATCTAGTCTATCCCAACCATGCAGGTTTATCCATGGATTATGTCCTCCCAGTGCTTTTTGTGCAATCTGATTTGAAATCACCCAAGGCACAGTGGCCTATTCTGCCCAGACATAAGAGTTATATAATAAATTTAGGATAAAGTGTCATTCATCATTGAACCTGAGGTTCAATGGCTCCATGCAACAAAATATCCTGTTTTGTTTTGTTTTTAATTTTGCCAACCGCATAGCAAGAAAAAGCTGCATGAATCATTATAAATATTTATATGGAGGGTGAAGGATGATAGGATGTGCTGCCCAGAGTTCCCCTCCTTAGGACAATAAAAATAGAGGAAAATAATGAAGCAGAATATCAGCGAAGGGCATTTTAAGGTGTTAAGTATCTAGTCAAGTGGGAGAAAAGGACAAATGTATCCAATTAAAACAAAAAACACACATCAGGGACATGAGACATTTTTTTTTGAAACCGATGGTTTTTAAGAGCAAAAGTAAACCAGATTGTCACAGTGGTCCACAGTCCTACAGCACTGATTTCAGTGAGGCCACTCATGGAACAAGCTGCTATTCAGGGTGAGTAAGAGGATCAGAATCAACTTGCAGTGGGGAGGTCTAGGTTGGCTATTAGGAAACACTATTGCACCAGGAGGGTGGTGAAGCACTGGAATGGGTTACCTAGAGAGGTGGTGGAATCTCCATCCTTAGAGGTTTTGAAGGCCCGGCTTGACAAAGCCCTGGCTGGGATGATTTAGTTGGGGATTGGTCCTGCTTTGAGCAGGGGGTTGGACTAGATGACCTCCTGAGGTCTCTTCCAACCCTAATCTTCTATGATTCTATGAATCAGTCTCACTGTCATTATAGTGCTGTAGAGCTTGAAAGCAGTAATATAAAACTTGATTCTTCCCACACTTCCATGATGGAGCAGGTGGGGGATCAGGAATAGCTCCACTGAAATCATGCTGATGTAAAGATGGTGTAAATGAGAGCAGAATCAGATTCTTAGAGTGGACTCAAGAAAATAGTGAGGATTAAATTGTGTAATGCACTGGTGTGTTTGTGACAGAGATCTGACCTCTCTTAGATGGAATATCAGGTGTTGTGTTTAGCCAGACACAAAAAGAAACCATGTGCTTTCAGTCTGAATGACTTGTATTTTTGATGAAGGAGAAAAACCAACCAACCTAGAATGGCTCAAAGCCAATGCTCATGGAAGTTAATGGGAAGGCTCCCTTATTAGCTTCCATGGGAGTGCACCTATGTTTGTCCAACACGGGCTGGATTTGAACATGTCCTAGAGGTGGCATTGCCAACTCTCATAATTTTGTCATGAGTCTCATGATGATTATTGTTTTCCTTAAAGCTCCAGCTCCTGGAGTCAAGTGGATATTTGATGATTTCAGCCTTCATTCTTAAAAAGAAAAAGTAAGTTTCTAGCCCTCGTGGCTATGTAGAAAGCTTCAAAAAGGTGACTTCAGTGCACCCTATAGGCTCAAAAAGCTTTAAATAAATAGAAGCCAAATAAAAAGAACCTCAAATCTATTATTTGTATGTAATCTCATGATTTGAAAGCCAATCTCATGGCTTTTGGTGAGCTTGACTCATGATCTTTGAACATTTGGGGTTTGCAAGACTGTAGAGGTGCAAAACTCCATGCCCCATTACCAGTTACCCTACATATATACACAGCCATACCTAGCATTTTGTAGGTTCTCTTGTTTGTGTACTGTCTCTTCATCTTCAGTGGGTGAACTATTCCTTGGTACCTCTCTACAGCAATGCATGTCATGGTAAGGGTGCTGGCCACAACTGCGGTGGTCTGAATGAAGGGGACCATCTTGCACACAAAGGGGCCTAGAAAAGAAAGACACATTTTAGTGTGCTGGCGCTCATGGCAGAAATAAACCCTAACCCTAAGGCCTAGGAGCAAATTTCAGCAGGCCCCTCATTCACACTGGTGGCTCAATTCTAA
Source organism: Emys orbicularis (assembly GCF_028017835.1). Lineage (NCBI taxonomy): Eukaryota > Metazoa > Chordata > Testudines > Emydidae > Emys > Emys orbicularis. The sequence goes on from NC_088684.1 coordinate 141,291,243, forward strand.
CTCAGATTGTCCTCTATGCATGGACTTCTTTTTAATCTTTGGGTTGTCAAAGAACCTGAGCCAGATTCCTTACTGTGCAGAGAGCTACTTAGCCCAGGAGAGGAGGGGACAGTCAAGGAATTGGTGATAACTAGAGTTAGGTGAAATTTTTCAGCCAAAACTTATTTTTGGTGAAAAATGGAGATTCAACGCCACGGAAACATTTCACGAATTCCTGCAGGTTTCACCAAATTGTTTTGATCGGGGGGAAAAATTGGAACACAGCAAATGGTTTGAATTTTTCAGTTCAAAATGACTTTCCATTTCAAAATTTTCTTTAATTTTTTTTAAATCAAAAATGTTTAAAAACTGTCCAAATGATTTTGTCAAAATAAAATATGTAGTTTGACCCCAAACTATTTTTTTGACTTTGGGATTTGCCAAAACTTTTCAGAAAATGTCATTTTGCATTCAACTCCAAACAACCCCCCCACTCAGGTGGCGGTGGTTGGTTGTTGTTTTTCTGTTTCTAATTGCCAGCAAACAGAAAAATCCATTATTTCAACAACTCTAGCTGTAACTTCCTGATTCCGTCTAGCTGCCTTGGCCCAACCCTGCTCTAAGTCAGAGCAGCCTAAAGGCTACTCTAAAATACACTAGGTAGTATGGTCCCCAAGGGACCAGGCATCAGCTGAGAACTGGCCAAGCTCAGGTGTGCTCTATCCCCCGCCCAGACATGCTCCTACACCAGACTGCGGGGTCAGTAGGAGTATGCAGGCATTCCTAGGCTGGGAAAATCTCAGCGAGCCAGTTAGAGACAGATTCTTGCCACTGGGCTCCCCCTGAGCATTGCAACGTGGCAGGAAAACAGGGGGGAGAATCCAGCCACGTGTCCAGCCGGCTTCTGCTTAATTGCAATATGAATTCAATGCTTTTCTTTCCCGCCCGCAGGTGTAGGATAATGTGCAATTGACACATTACTTTCGACCACTGGATGTCTGCCCAGCCTTTCAGAACTAAAACATACAATCAGCGAGGGGCTGGGTGGGATGACTTCTCAACATCCCTTCCAGCCCCCTGTGAAAGAAGGGAAATTTTAGGCAACGTGTCCTACTGCAGGCACTGCTTTTGCTCCAGTGCTCCCCCAGCACCGGGTAACACAATAGCCCTTAGGATGGGGGCTACAGAGATATGCACTGGACTCCACGACACGATGCAGGAAGGTAGAGTTTCCTGAAGAGCCGTACAGCACCATGCACCATTGGATCTTGATTTACGACTATGGTAACCCCCAAAACCTAATAATAATTAATAGTAGCACCTTTAAAACCCCTCCCACACACGCACCACCTTAAATATAGATACTTCTATAGCAAGCCTCTTTGATGTCAGACCAATATTCCGAAGCAGCCAAGACCTCCCCAGTGTAATGGTAATAGGGAAGTATGACTCAGACATTAAATATAGTGCACAAAGCTAGAGCATATCTTGAGCCCTGGGCTCTGCAGGTCTGAAATGCCGCCAGGCAGTGGAGTCCGTATGGTTCCATGGTGCAAACAGCGGCAGGATGGTGGTACACAGAGCTCAGCCCCATGGAAAAGCCCACTGGAGCCGCCCAAAGAGATCTGGGCAGGCATGGGTCCCCTGACCCTATCTCCAGCCATTGGGGTCCACAGACTGGGGAGAGCAAGGCCTGCCTTGTGCTCAGGCCAGGGCTGGACTGAGCATTTTAGGATTATGGTCTGATTCTCATTTACACTAACCTTTCAGCTAAGTGTGGCCTAGGGGATAGAGCACTGGACTGGGACTCAGGAGATCTGAGCTCTGCTGCTGGGGTGACCTTGGGCAGGTCACGCCCCCTCTTTGTGCCTCAGTTTCTGTGGAATGGGGATAATGATACTGACCACCTCTGTAAAGTGCTTTGAGATCTATGGGCAAAAAGTGCTATATAAGCAGGAGGTGGTGTGTATTAAAGCCTCCTGCATCTCTGGCCGTGTGCAGGGGTCAGAAACAGTCTCCTGAAAATACCCCCTTTTGCAAATGCCTTCACAGCCAGTGTAGAGCTGCCTTCAGGTCTCTATGCCCAACCTGCTCCCAGAGCCTGGTGTTGGGGCCGATCAGAAGTACTATGGGTATTTTCTGCCTTCCAGGGCTGATGGGACCATGTGAAGCAGAGCATAAGGTACAGTAGCTCCAAGGCTGCTTTTACTTGCAGCAGGGTAATAAGATATTAAAGGTGGCTTAAAAGCCACCTTCAGCCATGCTCCCTGACCCTTCCCAAAGGCAGGAACAGAGCAACTGGATATCAGGCACTTAGGGCAGATAATTTATGGAATATGCATCATTCATCAGGCCACCAAAGTCATCGTGCTGGGATGTTAAGCAAGCTACTCTGAAGGATTATAACACTGTTTTTAGGTTAGCGTTCCCCAGCTCCTGAATCTCTTTTTAGCGTGCCGCTCCGTTGATTGAGGGCGAAGTTTTAGGATGATGATTTGGGGTCAAACTCTGCTCAGCTATGCTGGTGTAAATCCAGAGTCACTCCACTTGACTTCAGATTTACATGAGTATCACAGAGCAGAATATAACAGTGGAATGAGAAGCTCTAAAGAGCGTTAGTTCTGTTGGAGAAGAGGGGAAAGTTTGACACTGAAGTCAAAGTTGAATGGCCTTCTGAAGGAATCTGATCACATGGCCCTTGTGTAAAGCAGACACAAGGATCAGCCATGCTGGCGTCAGTAGATGGAGGTTTTATCTGGTTTTTCTTTTGCATGAGAATCAGTTGAAATTGTGTTTTGTTCCCGATACCAGATGCTGGGTACAATACTACCAATCTCCCAGTATGATGCTAGAATATTGAGAGACATCTGCATGAAGTGAATACTAACCGACTCAACTTCCTGGAGGTCTTTGTGCCTTGAACGTTGTTGATAAGAATGCTGTGGCTTGACTTGACCGGATTGCATACGCCAAATAGTGAATAGTCCCCATGGTCATTAGAAGTTCTTTTCTGGACTGATCACCAGGGCCAGCTCCAGGCACCAGCCCACCAAGCTTGTGCTTGGGGCAGCACCTGGAGGGGGGCAGCGCGGCGCTCTGGCTCCCGCCGCCGGGGAGAGCGGGGCCACAGCCGGGCTCGCCGCCCTCCCCCCGGCGCTCTGGCCGCCGGGGGCTCGCCGCCCTGCTCCCGGCGCTCTGGCTGCCGGGGAGAGCGGAGCCCCGGCCGGGCACTCCGCCCTCCTCCCAGGGCTCCGGCCGCCCTCCCCCCCCGGTGCCCTCCCCCCGGCCGCCGGGGAGAGCGGAGCCCCGGCCGGGGCTCGCCGGCCTCCCCCCGGTGCTCTGGCCGCCGGGGAGAGCGGAGCTCCGGCCAGGGCTCACCGCCCTCCCCCCAGGGCTCTGGCCGCCCTCCCCCCCAACCCCCCGCGCTGGGGGGGGGGGGCGGCCGAAGGCTTTTTTGCCTGGGGCGGCAAAAAAGCCAGAGCCAGCCCTGGTGGCAAAGGAAAAAGTGACAAGACTTGGATATAGTTAGGATATGTAGGTTAAAAGAGAGGGCAGAATCAAAGTTCTCTTCTGCCCCGAAGCTTGCATCATCATTCACACTTGTGCAAAGAGAGTGCCAAGAACTACCACCATGTTGCCAATTCTTGTGATTTTCACCTGATATTTTGTGTTTTTCCTGAAGATCCAGCTCCTGGAGCCCTGTTATTAGGTGAGACTATCAGCTTTCATTTTAAAATAAAGTAAGTTTCTAGCCCACACTTCTGTGGGGAGATGCTTGAAAATGTGATTGCTAAAGATGACGACACCTGAAGACAAATAAAAAGACCCCCAATGTTATGCTTTTAAAACATCTCATGATTTTTCTTGGGTCCAACTCATGAATTTTGAACAACTGGGGTTGGCGATACTGCTACCATTCTGATCTGGTAACGTTTTGCATGTGGCATAAGTGAGAATGATTATACACGGTACAAGGCAGTGGTGAATCAGGGCTGTAACCGGACGACTTCATTCATTCTTGTCGATTCCAGCCCCATTCACCACCACGACTATCATTCAATTTTTGAAAATGCCTCATCTGTTCCATTTCTTGCCATTTTATGTCAAGATGAGTTTTTTGTCAAAAAAAAAAAAAAGTTTGTCGGTGACTGCTGTGATTTATAGCAGCACTCTCGGTTGGGACTGAGTTTCCGGGGTGTGTTTAATTTAAACCCAAGGGAAAGGAGGGGACCAGAACACTCCTCATCCTAGGTTTTTTGACTTTTTTTTTTAACCTAGGCCTGGTCTACACTACAAAGTTGTGCTGACATAATTGTGTCAGCTAGGAATGTGAAAAAATCACACCCCGTAGCCAACGTCTAGTTCTTCAAAAAAAGAACTAGATACGTTCATGGAGCATAGGTACATCAATGGCTATTAGCCAGGATGGGCAGGGATGGTGTCCCTAGCCTCTGTTTGCCAGAAGCTGAGACTGGGTGATGGGATGGATCACTTGATGATTACCTGTTCTGTTCATTCCCTCTGGGGCACCTGGCGTTGGCCACTGTTGGAAGACAAGATACTGGGCTACATGGACCTTTGGTCTGACCCTGTATGGCTGTTTTTATGTTCTTATGTTCAACATAGTGATGCCGACAAAACCCACAGCAACTATGTCGGTGTGGATGCAACTGCCGACAGACGAGTGCTTTTGTCGGCATAACTAATGTTATTCATGGAGGTGTCACTATGCCAGCAGAAGCACCCCGCTAAGCTCTTTAGTGTGGATATGGCCTTAGGGATGCTGAATTCCCCTGGATCTCTCTCTTATCTTCATCATTATTTTTTTTTCATCAGTCCATCCTAATGCCCTGCTGGGATGGGATAATACAGCATGTTCCATGCACAGTGAAAGATGTAGCAGAGTGGGGTCTATGCATCAAACTACCCGAGAGGGTATTAGCAAAGAGAAAGCAACAATTATGGTGGCGTCCGGAATGCAAGCAAGATATTAAAAGCTGATTCCTATCAGCCTGGTCTCTGCATGAAATTCCAGTGTGCCCTTAAGTGTTGCTGAGCAACAGAAGCAGATCAGAGCCTTCCTGTATCTTATCACTCATGTTACCAGGAACACTTTGTTCTGAAGGAATGAGTTGACTTTTCTTCACACTTACTCTGTAGGCTCACAGTGAGCCAATTCCTGCTTTCTCTGCCCTCTGGGAGCGAAGGAGCCCTGCCCCCTTCTTGCCCATCAAAGAGCTGCTCTCTGGGGCTGGAGGAATTTCATCCAGGGTAATGTAGATGGAGGAGGGGGTTAGGCACATAGGCCCAGATCCTCAAAGATATCTAGGCTCCTAACTTCCATTGTTTGCCGGAGGATTGGGGCCCCAGACGTCTGTCACGGACCCACCAGAACGGTGCTGTGCCCCAGCTTTTGAACAGCCTGTTGGAGGGACCCCCCTTCAATGTGCCAGACCCCAACAGGTCTCACTCTTCCTTCAGGGGAGGCCATGCAGCTGGGGCTTCAGCATTCCTGCTTCTCTCTGTGCTCTTTGCTCACTGGGTCCAGCTGAGATGGACGGCTGGTAGAGACTTGTCCACTCTTCAGGGACTAATGCCCGTCAGTAAGTATTTGCAGTGACACCAGGCAGCCTTTTCGAAACAGTAGGGTTTATTAGTCAACTGGAACACAGCACTGGAAGTCCTTAGGTTAGCGCAGAGAGAGACATATTCTCCACTGGACACGTCGGTCCTTTGTTCTCCAGGCAGGGCCATGCTGAGTTCACAGCCTCCCTGGATGGAGCTTTCCGCTGTTGCATGTCAGTTCCTGAGTCATTGGAACTTGCATTGCCTCTCTGGACCCCTTGGTAGTCTGAGTCAGTTTCAATCAGTTCCTTAACAACTCAATTCACCCTACCCAGACAGGGAGGTGACACCCACACAGCTATATCTCTTAGTCCGCCCTGAGAGCAAACTTAAACGTTTTCCCCTCACTGGGTAGCAGTGCAAATTATAGTGGGGAAATTGAGGCACATGTAGGACTCATAAAAATATTACAGAAAATTCCCACGTTGTCACAACATTCCTTCTTGATATTCAATGGCTTGGATTCGCTGGGCATCTCCCCAACACCAGCCATATTGGATACAGCAGTCTATGTTCTAGGAACCCAAATGTGACTCTGATTTCAATGTAGCTGCCCTGATCTACAGCAGATTAATATCTGGCCCAATCTCATGGAAGCTTCAAATGAGAGTGGAAAAGATCCTCAGCTGGTATAAACTGGCAATGGAGCTTAAGAGCAGAATGCTGAGTTGGGACCAGAAAAGGATAAAATTTTTCATCCAATTTTTTTTTGGACAAAAAATGGCCTTTTTTCTAAACTCATAGCACAAAAAACTATTTTTTCCTACATTTCCAGTTTTTTGTTGACGTCCAAAACATTTCCAAATGTCAAATGTATGATATTTTGACTTCTTTTGTGTGTGAAAGTTTAGAAGACAGGCCATTTTTTGTTCCCTCAAAAAAGTGATGACAAATTGTATCCCATTCTGGTTTCAGTACAAACATTCTGCTCTTAAGCTAAAGAAAGCAGGGTAGACTATTCATGTAGACTTCATTCTTGTTCTGCAATAGGGGAACAGAACGGCAGCCAAAAGGCGCATTATTTTGCTGACCTATGGGAAGAAATATTTCCGGCATAATCATTTATAGCATACTACCCACTTGGTAGACTACATGGCTTTTACAAGTCCTTCAGGCCTTCTCTATACTCCCACACATCTTATTCTGATAACTTTGTTCTTCCTTAACTGCTAGTGCTTCATTACTTCACAATTAGCAAAAACAGCCATAATCTTCCAGGGTTCTGGGAGCAAAACATCTAACCCTTTCTTTCTATGTAGAAATAACATTTCCCCCCCAAAAATGCAACCTGAGGCAGACACCTGCAATGTAAAATTTCAACCCAAATACTGGCAGTTTGGTAACGTTATGAGTGATTAAAACTAGGGTCTTTTAGTGGCGTCAGGCAAGCTTAATAATAGGTACCGTGCACCTTGTCACTTCTCATGTATATGACATTAAAACACTTTCAGCTAGATTCAATCTGTCCAGCTTAACTATACAAAGGATGACTTGATCAGAGCTTATAATTGCCTACATGGGGAACAAAATGTGATAATGTGCTCTTCAGTTTAGCAGACAAAGATATAACAAGGTCCAATGACAGGAAGTTGAAGCTAGACAAATTCAGACTGGAAATAAGGCAGACATTTTTAAAGGGAGGGTAACTAATCATTGGAACAGCTGGGACACTTTGGGGTTCACCCTGGCAGTAAGGGACTCAGTCACCACCTGCTTTTGCAACTCTGAGTGCCTAGAATGGCATGCCACTGTGGCTCGCAGCCCTGAAATCAACAGCCAGCCTACAAGCATGGCTCTCATCTGGGCTTCCCCTAGGGTGGCCAGGTGCCCGATTTTCGACCAGAAAGTCTGGTAGAAAAGGGGACCTGACCATGTTCGGTCAGATCTACTGACCGGACACCCAAAGTCCGGTTACTGCGAGCAAGGGAGGTGGGGAGGTGCTGGGTCATCACTCAGCTGGGCCCACCTCCTACCTTAGTCGGGTGGCTGCAGCTCCCAGCCCCGGTTCTGCAGGCAAGTCCCTCCTGACCCGGGTGGCAGGGGGCGGGAGGGGAAAAGCAGCGAGTGATGGGGGTTGGGTTGGGGAGGGGAGGGGAGAGGAGTGGATGGGGGCAGGGCCTCAGGGGAAGAGGAGGGGCAGAGGCTTGGGGGAAGAGGTGGGGCAGGGGCGGGGCTTTGGGGGAATAGGCAGGGCAGGGATGGGGCCTCAGGGGGGAGGGGTGGGGAAGGGGAGGTTCCGGCACTCCTGCTGGAGTGTCAGTTTTTAAATATTACCAAGTTGCCAACCCTAGCTTCCCCGCTCAGTTACTCTTTGCAACAGCCTCTTCCAGCCCTGAGTTCTCCCCCAGAAAACATCTTTCTGCAGGGCACAGCCACTTTCACTAAAGCGTATCAAGTTTGCTGTTTATTTAGGGGCAGTAGGTAGCAGCCTTTTAGTCTAACTGGGGTTATCACCGCTTTCCCTTCAATCACTGCCCTGAGCTGGTTTACAGTGAAACAAGTTTATTAACAAAATGGTACATATTTAAGTGATACCAGATAGAAGTAATAGGGATAGAAATGGTTACAAGCGAACAATGAAGTGAAAACATGCTACTAAGACTAACATTCAACTTAACAAACTAGAGATTTTTGTTCTAAGCTTTCTCCCCCTAGCCATTTTTCCTGCATAGCTGTCTAGGCCTTAGCCAGGATCCGATCACAGAGCCCAAAATGCTTAGTTTTCTCTGTCTCCTCAGGTGAAGGATAACTTCAGGGTTCTGTCCTCTCTTCAGAGTCCAGGAAACCTTTGAAATATATTCTTCTGACATGTGTCCCCAGATAAAGTTCCTTTCCCCTGCTGGCTGTAGACCCCATGTTATCGTGTAGATGCCAGGCTGGCTTATCCTCCACTTGTGATTTTTACAATGCAAATGATCTTCCTGCAATCACCAGTACAAACAAATCATAGGTGCTGACTCTGTGGGTGCTCCAGGGCTGGAGCACCCACGGGAAAAATTAGTGGGTGCTCTGCACCCACCAGCAGCCAGGTTCCCGCCCTGCCCCGCCTCACCTCCTCCTCTGCCTCCTCCCCTGAGCGCTCCCCGTCCCCTTTCCTCCGCCTACCTCCCAGCGCTTGCCACCGCCAAACAGCTGTAGCAAGCTCCGGGAGGGAGGGGAGAGGAGCGGGAATGTGGCGCGCTAAGGGGTGGAGGCAGGGAAGAGGCGAGGTCAGGGCGGGGATTTGGGGAAGGAGTCGGAATAGGGGCAGGGAGGGAGTGGAGTTGGGGCGGGCACTTTGGGGAAGGGGTTGGAATGGGGGCGGGAGGGGACAGGGCAGGGGTGGAGTCGGGGCGGGGTAGGGGGGTCGAACACTCACCAGCACCAGTAGAAGTCGGTGCCTATGAAACGAATAACCCACCATCCCTGGCCACGCCTGACTTGAGCTGTCGACACCTTTCCTTTGACTGGAGAAAACCAGTGTCCCAACTCCCGCTGACGTGCCTGCTTTAAACGCATTTTAGTCACATATTTCCAGCACAGCCGTATGATTATCTATAGGATAACTGTACGTACTTCATGCGAGAGGATTAATGATCAATGAGTTATTATTTTCCAAGGATATGTTATATGCCACCTTTTGAATAAATATCATGGCAACAGTGTGTGAGGTGCAGTGAGCTGCTCAGGCCAGCTAGGCTCACTGCTACATGCCATCTGGCATTGGGGGGCTCTCAGGAACATAACCACTATTCAGTGACATCTGTTTATTGTAGTGGTGAATTTGCCCCCAAGAATATAAAATCAGAGAGCAAAGGGCAGCCTTATGATTAAGACATAGGAGCTGGGATTCAGAAGTCTGGTTTCAATTCCTTCCTGTGCCTCAGACTTCCTGTGTGACCTTGAGAAAGTCACTTAGCCTTTCTGTGCCTCAGGTCCCCTGCTGTAAAATGGGTTCTTCTGTAGATAAATATATTAATGGATGTGAGGTGCTTAGATGTGATGGTTATAGAAGCAGCTAAGTACTCAACGTAACATATATTGTAAATGGAATAACCATCTTGGTATTGGATATGTCGGTCGAGACGCAATCTAACAGATAAAGCACTCCGAAGACCTGGGTTCTAGTCCCAGCTTGACCACTGTCCTGCTAGGTGACCCTGCACAAGTCATTTCACCTCTATGTGCCTCAGTTTCACCATCTGTGAAATGTGGATAATGACACTGCCCGCCTCTATAAAGCACTTTAAGCTCGACTGCTGAAAAGCCCCGTATAAGAGCAAGGGAATATTAATAGACAAGAACTGTTTGGGCCTGTTTCTCTTCTCACATGCACTGACGTAAAACAGGAGTAAATCCACTGAAGTCAATGGAGCTACCTTGTTGGAGGAACAGGAGATTTGAGTCAAGCCCAGGGACCTTGTGGGAAGAATTAAACCAAATGTGGACTCTACTAAGCGCCTGATCCTGCATCAGTCAAGCCTGTGAGAGTCTGCCACTAACTTCAATGAGAGCAGGGCCTCAGAGAATAAAAGAAGTTTTATGTATGAATAGGAATACTTGCTTGGCTGCCATCCTAAGGCTAACTAGCAGCTCTCTGAGATCCATTTTTTAAGGCTGAGATCCATGTTTAAGGCATCAACATAGCTACATCTCTGAGGCCTGGTCTACCCTACAGATTTAAGTTTGACACAAGGCAGCTTATGTCGACCTAACGATGGAAAGATCTACACTTAAATTTGAATCCCACTGACGTAACTTCCCCTCTACGCTGACTTAATAACTCCACCTCTATGAGCAGTGTAGAGTCAAGGTCAACATACTTAGGTCGACACAGCATCAATCTAGACACTGCATTGCTTACGTCGACTGTTACTGGCTTTCAGGAGCCATCCCACGACGCCCCACACTGACAGTACAAGCACTGGTGAGGATGCACACCGCCGACACAAGGAGCAAAGTGTAGATGTGCACAAATGATGTGACTACTCCGGTGGCTGGATGCTGATGTAAGTTAGGTTGACTCAATTTGGTAGTGGAGACATGGCTCCAGAAGCGTGAAAAATACACACCCCAGAGAGATGTAGTCATGTTGAAATAACCCCTGTTGTAGACACCACTAAGTCATCAGAAGAATTCTGTGGACCTAGTACTACCTCTTGGGGCGGTGGATTAACTATGAGCATGGGAGAGCCCCACCTATATTTTTGTAGGTTGTGTCTACACTGAAGCGCTTAAGTGGTGCAGCTGTGCCACTGTAGCGTTTTCAAGTGCTGACAAGCCCTCAGACACAATTTATACCTAAAATGCTGCAACAGGGTGAGCCACTGGGCATGAACTGAGCTACATAAAATTCTGTCAGCTCTAATGAATGTCTGCAAAGTTTTAACCCTGAACAAAAGATGCTCTGTTAGCTGTTGGTAAACCGTTGCCCGGATGTTATCCATTAGCCTCTCAAGGACTTGCTGTGACACAGGAGCAAGCCATGCAGTATATTCAACATTTTTGCTAGCAGTTCATTTTAATTTTCCACTCAAAAACAATGTTCCTCTTTGTTCTTAGTGCTGTATGTCTGAGCATAATACCATCAAATGTTTGACTGGAGATGTTAAATATGTGATAGGGCTGCCCTCAGCTGTATTTCTTAAGCTCCCATTGAAAAAGGCTTTATGAGTCTTTAGAAACAATTTAACCCAGAGATTGTCCATCAGTGGAATGGCTCTTGCTTTGGATTGAAAGTCATCATGACTAGAAGTCTGTGAAATGAGGTGGAATGTCGTGGTAATTACTAATGATTGAGCTCAGTTATGCAGGAGGCAAGAATGACTCTGTCCACAGCTGGAATCACGGGATGAAACTCTCTGGCCTGTGTCACGCAGGAGGCCAGACTAGAAGATCACAGTGGTCCCTTCTGGCCTTAAAATCAAGAGGGCTGGGTAATTTCATGAGCTGGGGCAACGTCCTGATTTACTTACTCAGGGAAATCTCCTGCTGAAGTCTCAAAGGGAGTTCTGCCCTAAGTACAGAGAGCAGCTGCAGTCATCAAAAGCACTTGTCAGTGATGAAGTGGGAATTTTTTGTAATATTTTTTACGAAGCCTCTGTGTACCTCAGTTTCCCCTATGTTGCATGGCTACCCAGTTTGGGGGGAAAGGACTAAGTTTGCTCTCAGGGCAGACTAAGGCTTGGTCTACACTTACCCCCCAAGTCGAAGTAAGGTACGCAAATTCAGCTACGTGAATAACGTAGCTGAATTCGACATACCTTACTTCGAACTTACCGCGGTTCAGACGCGGTCCACACGCGGCAGGCAGGCTCCCCCGTCGACTCCGCGGTACTCCTCTCGTCTAGCTGGAGTACCGCAGTCGACGGCGAGCGCTTCCTGGTTCGATTTATCGCGTCCACACCAGACGCGATAAATCGAACCCGGAACTTCGATCCCCAGCCGCCGAACTAGCGCGGCAGTGTAGACATACCCTAAGAGACATAGGTTGGTGATCACCTCCCTGTCTGGGTGGAATGAAGAGTCATTAAGGAGATGGAAGCAGAGCAGAGCCCCCAGCTTGAGAACAAGGACCAGAATATGGAGGAAGCTTGGGAGCTCTTATCTAGGAACTGACTAAGGAGGTCAGAATGAGAGATAGACAGAGCCTGACCCTGGAGTTCACTAAGCTTGGCTGGGGCTCTGGGCTGACCAGAATGGACTGTGCTTTAATTTGTATTCCTCTATGCTAACCTAATGACTGCCTATGCTGTGCTCCAGCTAACTAATAAACCTTGTTGTTTTGAAAAGGCTTCCTGGTGTCACTGTGAATACTTGGTGAGGTGCGTTCATCCTTGAAGAGTGGACAAGTCTCTGCCAGGAGTGTTTCAGCTGGACTCACTGGGCAGAGCTCACAGTGTGAAGTTGGAGAGCTGAAGTCCCAGAGGTTCAGTCTCAGGAGGTGCTGTGGCCACGTGACCTACCCTGAGGATGAGTGAGACCTTTTGGGGTCTGGCACATTGAAGGGGTTCTTCCCAGAGACTGTGCCAAAGCTGGGGGCATAGCACCGATCCTGTGGATCTCTGACACCCTCTTGTTATAAAACAGAGCGGGCTGCTCGCAGGGTGTTTTCTCTGAGTGACCCAGAAATCTGAAGCTAGTTCCACCCCAATTGGGCCTGAAATAACCTGAGCTTGATGACCTTCCAAACATGATGCAAAAGCCATTTCTTTGGCAGGAGTTTGAAGGTGCACTGAGGGTGTATTCCTGGAATGATGGAGGGAGGGGGTGAAAAGGAATTATTTTGTAACTAGTTGGCTGGCTGAGTTATTTATTCCTATTTGAATGAATGCTTGTTTTTTAAAGCTGCTTGGGTGTATTATGCTCTAGATTTAAATTAGTGTCAGGGTGCTTAGAACTCTGGTATAAGCATCTTTCTTTCTTTCTTTCTTTCTTTCAAATCTAAAGAAATATAAATAATTGTTTCCTATGGTTATAAGGCCCCTAAATCACTTCTCACCAAAGATTCTATCCCCAGCAACTTAGAACAAAAGCTGTATCACAGAACAGCTCATGAATGCTGGAATGGGTTACCTAGGGAGGTGGTGGAATCTCCTTCCTTGGAGGTTTTTAAGGGCCGGCTTGACAAAGCCCTGGCTGGGATCATTTAGTTGGGGATTGGTCCTGCTTTGAGCAGGGGGTTGGACTAGATGACCTCCTGAGGTCCCTTCCAACACTGATATTCTATGATTCTATGATTAATTTCGGAGGGGGTTGAGGGTGACCTAATGTTTAACCCCTCCCGTTGCATCCCAAACTGGTACTGTATCTTCCAGTACGTCACAGATTTTTGTCCAGTTGGAGGGTTGTGTGCCAAGCCTGTTATCTCCCCTGCACTAGGCTGCTGCTTATTTCCCCCAAAATACTGATTTGCAGATCACAGTGCTTCTTATCTTTATCGTTCATTGGTTCTGTGCTTCCACAAAGCAGCACACAATGCGGTATATTCACTTGTAGGGTTTTCCCCCCTGCTATTCTGCCAAAGGGACTTCTGAGCTCTAAGGCGTCAGTTGAAGAAGCAGCACCAAAAAATAAATATTTTCCTTTGTCATTTCCAAGCAAGGCTGTGCAGAGAGGGAGGGGAGGGAAGAAATGTGGTAGCCATCAGACCTTCCTGCAGGCCAAATCTTTCTGTCATTGAAGCCAGCAACAAAACTCCCCATTGCCTTCAGTGGAGCAGGATTAAGCCCCATAGGTAGAGCTGAGTGAAATTTTTCAATTACAACTTTAAAAAAAACCAACCATCTAAAAATGCAGATTTGGGTCGACCAAAACATTTTGTGAATTCATGTCAGTTTGGGCAAATTGTTTTGGTCCAAACCAGAAAGGAAAAAAAAATCTGAAATGTTTCAACAAATCATTCACTAGTGATTTAGGCACCATTCACCCAATACTCCACCAGTTGGGGCACTCAGCTAGGCTGGGGGAGACCCAGGTTTGAATCCCTGCTCTGGAATAGGCATTTGAAAACAGGTTTTGGTCTTTCTCCACAACCACCATGCTATAGAGTCATTCTTACCACCTACCTGGCCAGGGGCAATTGATGCATTTTATACAAAGCCAGGACTTTCTTAAAATCAGGCCCCTTTCAGGTGTCTCAAATTGGGTGCCCAAATCTGAGCACCCAAAATCATTAATGACTTTTGAAACTCTTGGCCTTTTTTTTTTTTAATATATATGGAGATATACCTATCTCATAGAACTGGAAGGGACCCTGAAGGGTCATCATGTCCAGCCCCCTGCCTTCACTAGTAGGACCAAGTACTGATTTTTGCCCCAGATCCCTAAGTGCCCCCCTCAAGGATTGAGCTCACAACGCTGGTTTAGCAGGCCAATGCTCAAACCACTGAGCTATCTCTCTCCTTGGAGGCCTTAATGTCTCTGTTCCCCTTCTGTAAAATGAGGCTAATAGCATTCTCCTACCTCCCACTGGAGTTTTGAAGATAAATGCACTGAACACTGTGCAGGGCTCCGTGTGAGGATGGGAGTTGTAGAAGTATCTGAGATACATAATCAGGGATGAATCCTCTAATTAGGTGCTCAGCACTTCAGGCCCTTGATGTTTTCCTCAGTAATGTCAGCACCCCCTGTGACATAACCTATATACAACCACCCACCAGCACTGTGGCAACCTGTCTGGAACTTGGAGGTACATGAAACAAGCATGTGGGTGACGTGTCAACATATCTAGGGGCAAGATTAGGTCCTCAAAGCTTACCACCATATGAATCACTCTGAATACACTTAGGTCAAGCCACTTTTGTGGGCTGCTTAACTTGAGACTCCGATGTAAATGGGAGCTCCACGGTGCTCAGCTGTTTTGAAAATCAGGAGCCATGTGGACCTAGGTGTCTGACTAGGCATCCATTTCTAGTCATCTTGGTCTTTTTTTTTTTTTTTCTCCAGTAGCTTTAAAAGTTTAATTATATTCCATGAAACCTTGAGAATGTTTTGGAAATGCTTTGAATTAATGATTGCTCTAGTTTGCCCTCTCGCTGTTATCACAGTGAGAAAAAGAGTCCGTGGTGGGTTCCTAAGACTTTTAGAAACTAGGTCAATTACAGAGCAAGTACAGTGATACTTGCAAGGATCACAGGGAAAGCTCTTACAGTTATTCAGAGTGAACACTTCAATCAAGGTGCCTTCTTGGGTGTCCCACTGAGTTGAAATCTGACAGATCATCCCGGACTCCTGCTTGGTCAGGAATGGCAGATGACTGAAGAAATCAGAAATCTGCTTAAAGCAAGGAAGAGTGAGGAAAGTTTGCCTGAGTCCAGGAATTGAAATTATTTCCTTGCATTTGTTTGAAGTTCTGTAGTTACTGATAAGAAACTTCCATGTGTTATAAGAAACTTCACTCAGCCTAACAAAACTTTGTTGGCAGATTTAAATCAGCTGAAAAGCAAGTGCTGACATACAAGTCTTCCTGCCATGGTGGTTTAGAAAAAGGAACTACAGAGAGATTTACAGAAGTTAGATGCTTTGGGGACATACTTTAGCCAGAACACATCTAGCAGCTACATATTTGTATTTTGAGAGGCCCAATGGCCTACCAGATTAAACACGGGAATGAGAATCAAAACATTTGGATTATCTTCCCAGCTCTGCCACCGTTTGTCTGTGGGTCAGTCTCTTCACTGCTCTCTGCCTCAGTTTCCCATTTGAAAATTTGGGATAATACCTACCTCACAGAGGGGTTGGAGGGTTAATATTTGTAAAGCATTTTGAACATTTCAAATGCTGTATGGATGCTGTGTTATTAATTGAAAAGGAGTTATATTAACATAGAACAAAACCCAGGTTTCTTGTATCCCAGTAGAGCACTCTGTCCACTTGGCCACCCTGATTCACAAAAAAATAAAAACAAAACCCCCCACAATTTTTTTTTTTTTTTTTTTTTGCTGGCCCAAAGTTTCCCTTGAGTGATGTAAATGGAAGAGCTGTTCTACCTGTCTTAGAGTTTTATATTGCCATCCATCTGAGCACCTTAAAATCAATAACACTAGTGAAGACCTGAGTGGAATCTCTGGCATCTCTCCCTTTTTAGGATAAAAACCTCTGTTTTGGAATATTTCTTTTTTGGCTTGTTTCTTTACATTTTTTTTTTTTTGGTGGGCGGGGGGTTAGTTGATTTGTTTGGTTGCTACAAGTTTTTGTTTTTAATTAATTGCTTTCTTTTTGGGGGCAGAAGGGGTTGTCCAGGCAGAGGAGAGAGTCAATGTTGTGAGTGGTTTCAGAGTAGCAGCCATGTTAATCTGTATCCGCAAAAAGAACAGGAGTAAATTTGTTAGTCTCTAAGGTGCCACAAGTAATGTTGTGAGTGACATTCTTGCTGTGGTGGAAAGACTTCTACAAAGAGGAAAGTCATGCAGGTGATCTACTATAACCTTAAACCCTACAGCACCAATGACTTCTGCACCATGCTTACAATGGCAGGCAGATTACAGAAGCATATAGCCTGATGCCGCAAGGAGCAAAGATCCCATTGACTTCAGTGTGAGCAGGACTGAGCCCATAGAGACTAGAGATGCAAGAATCAATGCCGGGTTATTTCTGATTGTATTTTGGGTAGTGTTTTGTCCAGTCTAGCTTTTAATGCATCAGGCACCATGCAGACACCAAAGACCGTCATCACAAGAGCCAATTTGCCATGAATAAACTGTAAAG
Organism: Emys orbicularis; assembly: GCF_028017835.1. NCBI lineage: Eukaryota > Metazoa > Chordata > Testudines > Emydidae > Emys > Emys orbicularis. The sequence goes on from NC_088684.1 coordinate 141,308,034, forward strand.
AATTTTAAGCCCCAGGGCTCCGCTAGACATAAAGAGATGTTTTAGAAATCTCAGGAGAGACACACACATTTAGTCACACCTCTGCCTTACTTGTCAGTGTGTGCACTAAGGGCCAGATCCTCAGCCAGTGTAAATCAGGGTAGCTCCATGGACTTCAACGGAGCTCTGCTGATTTATAGCAGGTGAGCATCAGCCCCTGTGTATTTATGTAACAGCAGTTTGTGTTCTTTCCCATTTGCATCAGAAATAAAGCAGAAAATTAAAAGATCAGGGTCTGAATGAATTCTAACGTGCTTAGCTAATACTCATTAGCATGTAGATCTTCAATAGGACAGATTGAAGAAAAGGCACGAATCTGTGCCAATCCCTCTGTTAATTAGCAGCAACACATTTGCTTTTCTGTTGCTGTTGCTGACCAAAGGAACTGGTGTTTCAGAGCCTGTCTCAGGCTGTGCTGTCTGAAACTGGGGCAGCTTTGAAACCAAGAAGAGAAGGAAACTAGCTTCAAAAGAATGCAGTGTTCCATCAGTCCTGTAAGCCTATTTTTATGTGAGTACATGTGACTGTTCACAGCAGTATTTTGAGTAAAGCTTTCTTGAATCAGTGAGAACTTGCAGGATCAGGTCCCATAACTTTACAGGTTGGATTTTCAGCAGGCTGCTTTAATTACACCTGCAAAATGGGGAAGTGCAACATTGTTGCATGCAACAAAAAAAAGGGGTGGGGAGGGCAGGGTCGGAGAATGCACTTCCAAATATTGAAGGCATAGCTAAGGAAGCATGTTGAAAATTTTCCCCTAATTATAAAGTGACCTATAATAGTGCCTTATCCCAAGAAAATAACTTTAAGCTAAAGTGAAGCCTTTTAGACATTGGTGGTGACTTCTAAGAACTCCCTAGTATCCTTGTTTGTGGCTGAGCATGGGACTTCATTGGTCCTGCGATAGGAAATCTCTCCCCATTGTCCACGGTGTTTGGAATATGCCAGGTTAGGTCAGAGGTGCTTTTGGCTCACTGTGTTCAATCAACATAACATGAAAGATGAACAGCCAGGTTTTAGTCATAGCACTGTCGGAGACCTACTGGAAGGTACTTCATGACCTACTGGAAGGTGCTCAGATATTACAGCGATGAAGGTGGTATAATAACCTTTATTTGTATTATAGTAACGCCTAGGAACCCCAGTCATGGACCAGGAGCCCATTGTGCTGGCCTCTGTACAAACAGAAAGATGGTCTCGCCACAAAGAGCTTACAGCCGAAGTATAAGAGAAGAGACAACAGGTGGATGTAGGCAGACAGGGGAGGATAAGGAAACAATGAGGCAATGTCGGTTAGCGTGTTATGCAGTCGCTTCAGCACAGCAGCGTTAACAGAATAGAACACAACAGGTGAGTGGTGTTGCTGATCATTGTATTTTCAATTTGTGGGTGCAAAAAGGGAGATTAGCTTTTAAAGACCTTGGGTGGGATTTTCAAAGCTGCCTCTGGGGGGGTTGGGCACTCATTTCCCATTGAAAATTGGACAGCCACAGCCCTTTGGTAGCTTTGATCAATCTCAGCCTGGGCCTCCAATGTGTATTGCCAGTCAACGTCTGTATTCACATTTATGTGTAGGATGCAGTTAGGAGCATTTGGGTTTGTTGGTGCAGCGTAATGCAAGATTAGGCTCAAGTTTCAGTTTTCTTTATACACCAGTGCTGCACAGGGGGACTGGGTGGCTCGGGGGATTGTTGGTAACACACAGTGCTGTTCGCCTCTAGGCTGCTGGGCTGAATCAGCCTGAGATTAGTGACAGAGAGTTACCAATGGCTATTCAGTGTCCTGTGTGAAAGGAGTTGGCCCCTTCTGTCTAGATCATAATTGGTCCCCATCTTCCTACCATGCATGTTGGCAGCCTCAATAGAGGTGCTGAAACTGAATGAGGTACCATAGACATGTAGGGCTGGAAGAGCCCTCAAGAGGTCATCAAGTCCAGCTCCCTGCGCTGAGACAGAACCAGGTAAATCTAGACGATTCCTGACAAGTGTTTGTCCAACCTGTTCTTAAAACCCCGATGATGGGGATTCTACCACCTCCCTTGGAAGCCCAGTCCAGTGTCTATCTCTCCTTACAGTTAGATATTAGGAAAAAATGTCTAACCTCAATCACCCTTGCTGCAGACGAAGCCCATTGCTTCTTGACCGACCTTCAGTGGACATGGAAAGCAATTGATCACAGTCTTCTTTATAACAGCCCTTAACATATTTGAAGACTTTTATCAGGTTCCCTCTCATTTAGGCCCCCTCTCAGGCATCTTTTTTCAGGTTTTTTTTTAACCTTTCCTCACAGATCAGGTTTTCTAAAACTTTTGTCGGTTTTGTTGCTCTTCTCTGGACTCTCTCCAATTTGTCCACATCTTTCCTAAAGTGTGGTGCCCAGAAATTGGACCAAATACTGTAGTTGAAACCTCATCAGTGCAAGTAGAGTGGGACAATTCTTTCCCATGTTTCACATACAACACTCCTGTTAATACACCCCATAATTAGGTTTTTCACAACTGCATCACGCTGTTGACTCAGATTCAATTTGTGATCCACTGTAACCACCAGATTCTTTTCAGCAGTATTGCCACCTAGCCAGTTATTCGCCATTTTATAGTTGTGCATTTGATTTTTCCTTCCTAAGTGAAGTACTCTGCACTTGTCTGTCTTGAATATCATTTTGCTGAATTCAGAGCAGTTCTCCAATTTGTCCAGGTCATTTTGAATTCTAATGAAATTGAAATGCCCTTTGCTCCTTAAGAAATAGTCGAGAATTTAGGGAGAGGCTTATGCTGCATCCACTCTATGCATAAACAGAAGTCTTTAGTCAGCAGACCTCTCAGTCTGGAGACATTAGCATGAATGAAATTCACCCCTGTACAGTGGAGCCAGCATTAGATCTAGGCATCCTAGAAGCCCCATGGCATTACACGGGAGTGAATTTCAGCAAGTTCTTTTTTTGTTTGTTTTTGTAACACAAATAACAGAGCTCTGTGCTATTACTGGAGCATGTTACATTATTCAATTAAAAAAATGAGAGAAATATTACAGTGAAACTGCATAGCAATTAGCTAATGGCTGGTTCCCCCCACAGATTGCTTTAGCACTCAGATGACAGTAATGTACACAACATGATATTAATAGGTAGAGATAATTAGCAACACTTTATTTGAATAAGAAGCAAAGTGATGCTAACAGCAGCTATGGTTCCTAATATGCTTGAAACAATAATGCTGCTTGGCGAGAACAAAGCAAAGGAAGAGCAGATCAGGCAGATTCAACTTCTGTTCCAATGCCTTTTTCAAGCAGCTTATGGACTTTTGTTATATTTTATTAGGCGGGAAATATTTGAAACAATTAGGGCCTAATCCAGGTAGGCTTAAGTAGCACATAGACCTAGCATTGACCCTTTGCACATGGATGAATTGCACCCAAGCATGACTAAAAGTTGAACAATCTAATTCCTGATGGTTAATATTATCATTTGAAAGAAGGTAAAATTGAGACAGGCAAGGTAGGTGAGGTAATATATTTTACTGGACCAACTTTTCATGGTGGAAGGTCCACGGTTTCGAGCTACACAGAGCTCTTCTTCAGGTCTGGGGAAGGAAGCAGAGCATTGGACTAAATACTAATTGGGGCAGATTGTTGAGCAGAACAGGTAACACACGTGGGAGGTGATCACTCTGAAATGAAGAGAGCAAATGGGGGCTCCGATTGTTATGTATAAAGGGACCGAAACTAAGGGTAACAGGCAGAGGGTGTGTTACAAAGGTCTGTAATGAGCCATAAAACCACTGTCCTGTTTCCATTCCATGACCGTTTTGGAAATTTCAACTTTTTGTCCTGATTTGGGATGATAACAAATATTGCAACATTGCAATGACCTGTGGGATGAAAATTTTGAATTTTGCTCAGCTCCAGCAAACATATCTTGATAATATTGACATTTTAATTATTTTGGCTGTGGTGTTTCTACTGAAGATTTTCATTATTCTGTCTTTAATTAAAATCCATGTATTCTGCATCAGTGCTCCAAAAAACAACTCCTCTTCCCCTCCCCCCGCCAAAACTCCCCCTGATACATTTGTTGTTGTTTTCCCCCCAATGCATCAATTGAAAAATAATTCCCTCCCCCCCCCGTGCTCTCACAAATCTTGTAATTCATGTTTATAGTCCTATATGCGGGGGTAATCAATAGGCAGCCCATGGTCCAAATCCAGACTGCCAGAGGCTTTTCAGCAGACTGCGGGATGCACCAGGATGCGGGGTTTCAGCCCCAGGGGAGGTGCACTAGGACTGAAGACACCCCCGCTCCCAGTCCCCCAAGGCTGAAGCCCCCTGCTGCGAGTTTCTGTGGTGCTGAAGCCCCGTGTCCTAATACGCTGAAGCCCCACAGGAGGCACACCCTCGGGGCTTCATCCCCACCGGGACTTACAGCTTCAGCCCCATCTGAGGTGCACCGGGATTCACAGCTTCAGCTGTGTGTGTGTGTGTGTGTGTGTGTGTGTGTGTGTGTGTGTGTCTTCAGTCCGGCTTGCTTCCCACAGGGCTGAAGCCCCGAGTCTGGGCACATCCTGCGGTCCGCTGAAAAGCCTCTGGCAGTCCAGATTTGGACTGCGGGCTGCCTATTGACTACCCCTGCCCTAACCTAATGCCTAGTCCTGTAGGCCATCCCCTCCAATATGATGCCACAGAAGAGTGGTACAAATAATAAGTGTATGCCTGTGCTCTGAAAACAGTGGGCCAAAGGTCTTGTCTACAGTCAAAAGTTGTACTGCTTTAACTATACCGGTATAGCTAAAACAGTATTCAACTCCATACAGGAAGCGGAATAAGCACCTTTATACCAGTGTAACTCTGTATACACTAGGGGATGTACTGTTATAACTATTTTGGTTAAAAAAAAAATCACCCCCCTAATCGCAATAGTTATACCAGTATAAAATCTGCTTATAGACCAGGCCAAAGACCTTGGGCCAAATGTTGTTGTAATTCAATACAGATGCATGTGCTTATACCAGGTCTGAATCTGCACCACTGAATTAAACGTTGTTTTAATCCTTTGAAAAATGTTAGATCATTCCCATGCTGTTGTTACAAGTAGTGTCTTTCCTGCAATATCTTTGGGAGATCTGAGTGCATTAAGTTTATGTATCATTGTGGGCAAGAGCTAAAAACAGTGAGTGGTGATTAGATAAATTCACTCCGGTTGTAACTCCTCCAAAGAGGTACCGCCACCCACGGAGGCTCCCATGTACTGATTCAAACTGGATTCTCCAGAGACCAGCAGACAAAGAAAGTTGTTAGTCTCTAAGGTGCCACAAGTACTCCTGTTCTTTTTGCAGACAAAGAAAGGACTTTTGGATACATAGTCTGAGTTTAAAATGATTGCTGGCCTTTGTTCTGAGCTAGCAAATGGACAGGGCCTTCTGTCCAAAGGGATGGCCCAATCCTAAGCGAAAGGTTGGGGGAAATGATGCCAGCCACCGCCTTTGTGTAGATGGGGGTGGGGGTGGTGATCTCTAGTCCGCTTATTAGGATGTGGGGAGGTTCTTTTAGTGTTTTTAATGTGTTTTGTCTGTAATGCCTTCACCATTGCAGTTCATGTAGACCAGGGGTCGGCAACCTTTCAGAAGCGGTGTGCCGAGTCTTCATTTATTCACTCTAATTTAAGGTTTCGCGTGCCGGTAATACATTTTAACATTTTTAGAAGGTCTCTTTCTAGAAGTCTATAATATATAACTAAACTATTGTTGTATGTAAAGTAAATAAGGTTTTTAAAATGTTTCAGAAGGTTCATTTAAAATTAAATTAAAATGCAGAGCCCCCCGGACCGATGGCCAGGACCCGGGCAGTGTGAGTGCCACTGAAAATCAGCTCTCGTGCTGCCTTCGGCATGCATGCCACAGGTTGCCTACCCCTGATGTAGACATACCTGAGATAGCTTTAATCTAGCTAGCATGGATTGCAATGCAGGTTAGTCACTCAAGTAATTACCCAAAGTTCCAGGCAGACGTGTACATCTGTGCTGGAGCCCATGCAGCCGTGACTTCACTGTTCAAAACCCATCCTTGCTTTGGTCTAGTTAGCTCAGAGCCGTATTACACAAGCTGCAATCTCATCAGTGACGGCAGTGTAAACATACCCTCAGCATAATTGGGAATCAGCCCTCCCACTGCAGAGCAGTTCATCTCCTTGTTACCTGTTTCAGGGGAAACACAGAGCCCTGATCTCTGGTCTTTGAAGGTTAAAAAAGCCTTTTGATTGATCTTTAAAGCAGACCACAGAAAAGACTCTCAAAATGATGTTTGCAGTGTTGTTGTAGCCGTATTGGTCCCAGCAGCTGTTCCAATAAAAGATACTAGCTCACCCACTTTGTCTCTCTCAAAATGATAATATTCTTTATGCTTGCTTTGACACCCTGGAATTTAGAATCAGACACTTCAGTGCTTTGATGAGATGTCTTTTCTCCCCTCGCGTCTTCGCGGAGTTAAAACCAAATTAGTTGAAAAATGGCATAGAGATGGGGCTGACTTACATGGGAGAAAACAACCATAGCCATTTACCAGGCAGGAAAACATGCTGTTCTCTGGCAAGCATCAAGGCTCTGTGAGCGAGGAAAACAAACCAGGGAATTCTAACGTTCTGTCGTCTCCTCCAGCTCAAATTATGAATCCTCCAAATGCTGCGAAACATTAGCAACAGCCACCTATTGGCAGTTGTGGAATTCTAATCATTATGCTATTTGGCAATAATCCTAGAGGAGGAGAGAGAAGCCGGAGGGCACATGCGTGCTATTTGCAGGTTGCAATTTGCCAACTCTCTGAAACCATTCAGTAATGTACAGAGTAAAAATAAATAAATAACACAGGGCAGATTACAGTGATGCCATTATAGTTCCAATGGAGGGGACCATTTTACCCACGGAGGTACAATGATTTAGCAGTAGAACAAATTGGAGTCTATTAATTTATAGCACCCTCCCACACTGGAACACAATGCCTTTCTAAAGACCGGGAACAGGTTCTTCCTGCAGCAAGACCAAAACATACAATGTCAACCCTAAGGCTTTACTTTGCTTTCACTCCCTTGGATACCTTATTAAAGTGAATCTAGAAAAACATCGGATATTTGTTTTTTTCCCCTGTAAATATTTCCAAGCCTGTTTTATTGCTTATGAAAGGTGCTAGGCTTGAGCACGCAGGAGATTCAAGTCTGTACTGGGCCTAACCAGAAATGCAGGCATTATAGCAATACCCATGGTTTTGCATATCAGCTGGAGTCCAGCAACTGCAAATCCATTCTTAGCAAAGATGATGTTTAACAGCAACTAATGTTTAGCTTCCAGCAACTGAAGACATCATTGTGAAGTTTTCATCTGTGTTGGACTGGAATCATTGCACCTGAACGGTCAACAGGGGGTTATTTTGGACCCGGATCGCTGGCAAATTTAGAAGCACGTTTGCTATAGAACATGTGTCCCGTTATTACAGTATAAATGACTCCCAGCTGATTAACGTGGCGTTAAAATCTATGTGACACAGACAGCTCAGACTGTTATAACTGCAAAGAAATAAAAAACCCACTCTTTCTCTGATTTTACATAGCACAGCAATGTAGAAATGACCAAAATACTTAGAATCATAGAATCATAAAATATCAGGGTTGGAAGGGACCTCAGGAGGTCATCTAGTCCAACCCCCTGCTCAAAGCAGGACCAATCCCCAACTAAATCATCCCAGTCAGGGCTTTGTCAAGCCTGACCTTAAAAACCTTATTCAAGTGTGAGGTTACTAGTCATCTTTTAAGAGAATTAACGGATAGTCCCTGGTCAGACCTTAGCCCGTATAATTCAGAACACAAATGCTCAGTTGCAAACTTGGAGCCCTTAGCAGAGACTGAGGGCATGTCTACACTACAGAGGCACAGCTATGGTGCTGCAGCTGGGCCCCTATCGCACCATAGTGTAGACACTTACTATGTTAACGGAAGGGTTTTTTCCCATTGATATAGTTAATCCACCTCTCTTAGCTAGTCGACAGAAGAATTCTTCCATCAAACTAGCTGTGTCTATTCCGGGGATTAGACTGAACTGTATCACACAGGGAGAGAAATTTTTCACAGCTCTGAGTGACCCAGCTAGTGTAGATCAGGCCCAAGTGCTTTTGTACAGCAGGGGACATTCACAAATACAGCTCCCACAGTTACCTGGACAGTGTTTGCTTGGTGGAGTAGCCCTTTCTCAGGCCAGGTCTATGCTAAAAAGATTTGTCAGTGTAGCATGTCAATCAGGGGTGTGAAAACCCCCCTCAGTCCCTAGCTGACAGCTATGCCAGCAAAACTTCCAGTGTAGACATAGTTATGGTGACAGTAGAATGCTTCTCTCGGCACAGCTAATATCCTTCAGGGAAGGGGTGTTGTTATGAGGACAGAAAAACCGTTTATCCGCATCAGCTGCATCTACGTTAGATAACTCTGCATTTGTAGTGTAGACAAGACATCACTTATCCGTCACCTGTGTGGGGGCAGAGATGGAGGGGGTTGAGGTGAAGGTGGCTTTAAGCCACCTTTGTGCTCTCGGTACTCTGGGACCATGCCCTGCCTGGCTCCTGGTGCAAATTAGAGCAGCCTTGTGGCTACTCTAAGTTATGCTTTGCTTCCCAGCACCCCTGAGAAACAGACTGACTGTGTTGTAGTGCACTCTAGTCTCACCCATTATGCTGGGGGCTGGGAGCAGAGCCAGTGGTAGAATCTTGACACCAGTTCTGCACAGGGTCTATTCTGCACAGTGGTCTATTTCTGACCACTTTCAGGTCCCTGCTGCTGCTAGAGTCATGAGTCTCAGAGGGCTGGAGTCTAATGTTAAACTGTAGCATCCCAAAAAAGAGTTAACTGCCCAGCTTTGCACAAAACTCACAGGGGTTTGTACAGTTCAGTCACCATCACTGCTATTCCCCATCTAATTGCAGTGATTTGACTGGCTCAGCATTACCAATGTCTTCAAACCCATGGCGCGTTAATGTAGAATTCATCCAAATAGAATCACCCAGGAGATCATAAACAATTCCCCTGCCCTGCTGCTGTATTCCCTTGGCATTGCTGTAATGCCGTGTCAAGGCAGCTTGCTTTTGACACCAACACTGCTCGGGTGGATTATCTAAGTGTATTATTGTGGCAGCCGTACTGTGATGTGGCCGTGCCATAAATTTATCACAGCAGCATTGCTCTGAGCATGTAGCTGACCTTTTCTAAATGAACTGTATTCTCCTGATTGACTCCAGTTTCAATGGCTATTCCTGTGCTGTCATCTGTTCAGTTTCCTTATTCTCTTGCCCAAGAAGTACAGCTCCTGGGCTCAATCTTTTCTGTAGAGCTGGACCAAAACTTTTGTAGCTGAAAATGCAGATGTGAGTCGATCAAAATACTTAGTGAATTCATATCAAATTCGTCTAATTGTTTCAGTTGGGGGGGGAAACCTTCAGAAAAAATTCTAAACATGAACATTTTCAATTCAAGATGACTTTTTGTTTCAGAAATGTACTTCAATTTTATCTTTTTTTTTAAAAATCCCAAAATGATAAAGCTTGAAAACGAAACAAAATGTTTTGTTTTGGGTCGAACAAAATGTTTTGTTCCACTTGCAATGTTTTCTAATAACTGGATATTTTCTTACATCACACACACACACACACACACACACACACACACACACACACACACACACACACACACACACACATATATTTACAAAGGAGGAGAATTCACAGTGCACATAGGAAAGGTGTGACTCATCAGCACATGCTCTGCAGCACTCACAGCTGCAGGAAGAGGTGATCAGAGACGACCTGACCCAAACCTGAGAGGTCTGGTTTGTTTTCAGACCAGACTCAAACCTGACATTTGTAGTTGGGTTCAGGTCAGGTTGCAAGACGCTAGTGTAGATCAGCCCTTTGACCTTACCTGTACTAGAAATCTGAGCCTATGCACTGATCTCGTTAAGCAACCTGTATATTTAAAAAAACCTGATTTTTAAATCAATTTATTGATGCCGGTGAAGTTTTCTACTATAGACAAGGCCCTAAAAAATGCAAAAGGGTGGAAATATCTAAACACTAGGCACTTTTATGGCTCCTTCCCATGAAAGTTCTCCAAGCACTTTACAAGCATTTTTGAATTAAGCTGCAGAACTCTAGTATCCTCTAGTGGGTAATTCTGTCTCGCCAGCCTCATTTAACACATGTCTCATGCACTTGATTGGTACTTTAAAAGTTTTCTTTACACTGGTAGCTATGTCGGCTGTATGCTGCTGACTGATTTGTGCTGAAGGCCCCGCAGAATGATTCTGCACAATCAGTTTTCATATATGCAGAGATTCAGATTCTTAAAAATTCTTTAAGGCTGCTGAATCTCCTTTGTGACTTTTCCCCGTTTCTAGTAAAAATCTGTCTTCTCTGATTTGAGTTTAGTATTTCAAACATTCTCCTTTATGGATCTTTGGTTTACTTCTGCTAAAGAAAACACATCAGTGCTGATTATAATAACTCAGTTCTCTTTTCTGGGTTATGAGCTGTCTGGTGCGGCTGAAAGATATGAAAGAGAATTGTACTTTATTGTGTTTTAAATACCAGGGAGAAAATTCATGCATAGTTGACTGCAGTGGAGTTACTCTGGGTTTAGACCAGAGTAAATGAGAGGAAGTAATGTTGTCATTTGGGGCAGGTCTACACTACCCGCCTGAATCGGCGGGTAGAAATCGATCTCTCGGGGATCGAATTATCGCATCTCGTCGGGACGCGACAATCGATCCCCGAATCGACGCTTGTACTCCACCAGCAGAGGTGGGAGTAAGCTCCGTCGACGGGGGAGCCGCAGAGGTCGATTTTGCCGCCATCCTCACAGCGGGGTAAGTCGGCTCCGATACGTCGAATTCAGCTACGCTATTCGCGTAGCTGAATTTGCGTATCTTAAATCGACCTCCCCCCCCCCCGTAGTGAGGACGTAGGCTTGGAGTGTGTGCATTCCCTCAGTGTGCTGTCCAGCTCTGTGCAGGTAGCTGGCTCAGCACACCTTGGTAGTATCACCCAGAAAGACCACAGACACGGTTCAGTGGCGAGGGCGCTCGGCCAGGTTTATTGTCAACAAAGCACGGTCCTAGTGCCCTATACGTGCTGCACACTAACACGTGTATGTCTGTGACATTGGACTCAGCTCAGTCAGCAGCGGGACTTTCCGCTGCCCCCTAGGCTGGACAAAGGGTTAAGGCGAGGTAGAAAATAGGACAAACAACGTATGTACCACCTTACGTGTTTCATGACATCTGCTTGTTACCTCTCCTTGTACCTTGCTCCAAATGTCTCAGGCAAAAACTTCCCAATTCATCACTTCTGTAAACCCCTCTTATCTGATGGTAGGTCAGGATATACCTGGGCTAATCTTTTTGAGTGTATTCACACACATACGCAGTGTCTGTTGCTTCTTAGGAGTGCCTGTGTTTTAGCAACACTAGCAGGACCTTCACCAAGGTCATGTATCGGACAGTGAACTTGTAAGCATCTGCTTTAATATGTGGCCTGACTTTGGTTCACAGTTTCTGGTTCAGGCTTCAGGCCTTGCACCAGGCCCCATGCTCCAGGCTCCTTCTCTACTACACCCTGGATTTCATGTGAATAGCCCTGTGATATGTATCAGAGGACTTTCATCCTCTGTCTCTCTCTCTCTATAAACTCCCCATAAGCCAAGAATGGTTCTTGCAGCCCTGCACTCCCAATTATGCTTTCCAGTCACACACTTGCATGTAGAGAGAAGGCAACGCACACATTAAGTAGAGCAGGCACAATGTTCCATGCAGTGGTTACTGTTAAAAATAGCCACATCTACTGTTTGAAGGTAATTAGAGATACTTTGATATTACAACGTGTAATCAGTCTCACATTTACACCAGTGCAAATTTGCAGATGACACCAAGCTGGGAGGGGTTGCAAGGACTTGGAGGACAGGATAAGAATTCAAAACGATTGTGATGAATTGGAGAGTTGATATGAAATCAACAAGATGAAATTCAAGTGCAAAGTACTACACTTAGGAAGGAAAAATCAAACGCACAGCTACAAAATGCAGAATAACTGGCTAGGTGGCAGTACTGCTGAAAAGGATCCGGGGTAGATAGTGGATCACAAATTAAATATGAGTCAGCAATGCGATGCAGTTGTGCAAAAGGCTAATATCCTGGGGTATATTAACAGGAGTGCTGTATGTAAGACACAGGAGGTAGCTGTCCCACTCTACTTAGCACTGGTCAGACCTCAGCTGGACTCTCTCCAATTTGTCCACCTTTCCTAAAGTGTGGAGCCCAGAATTGGATGCAGTACTATAGCTGAGATGTCATCTGCAAATTTGCACTGGTGTATGGGAGAATGATTACACACTGTAATAACAAGTATCAGGGGGTAGCCGTGTTAGTCTGTATCTACAAAAACAACAAGGAGTCTGGTGGCACCTTAAAGACTAACAGATTTATTTGGGCATAAGCTTTCGTGGGTAAAAACCTCACTTCTTCGGATGCATAACAACAAGGGAGGTTGTGGAATTCCTATCAGTGGAGGTTTTTAAGAACAGGTTGGACAAACACCCATCAGGGACCTGGCCCTGCCTCAGCACAGGAGGCTGGACTTGATGACTTGCTGAGGTCCCTTCCAGCCCTACGTTATGTGATTCAATGAAATCAGGAGAACTGCCAATGAAGCCAGTAGGTGCATGCAGTACCTAGCTGCCTCAGTTGAGCAGCATTAAATGCATTCCCCTTAAGCAAATGGAAAACAAGGCAATATTTATTTCAGCAACGGATGGGACAGATTCAGTTCATTCAACCATGAGAGAGTTAGTGGAGCAGAGCAGCAACAAACCAGCTCGGAAAGGCTGCACATCACAGATGTAGAGAACTGTCACGGGAAACCAAACTTCCAGTACAAATCCAGGTTTAAAACTTAGGTCAGCGCCTGTCAGGCTGGAAAAGAGAATTGGAACTGTGTGTAGGACAGATCACTGTGACAGCTTATTATCAAAGGAGATGGGTGGCAAAGGTTTTAGTCATCTGCAGATTACAGCTTGGAAATGTGATAAAAATATGTATTTATTTATTTATTTATTGCCTCTAGGAGACTGGATCTTTAACTCGTCCAATGGAATGGAGACAGAAAGCATTTGCCAAGTGAGTTCTTTAGCACTTTTCTCTTACTAAGATATCATTGGCAAGACAGGACAAGAGAAGCTTGTTCAAAATTTACAATCTGTGGGCCTTGCTATATTCCCACTTACCCAGGTCTAATTCCAGTGGAGTCACTGCACCAGGGCAGCTAGGTCAGAATCAGATTTTTAAAGGTCAACATGAAACACAAAATTATATGTGATGACAGTTCCTAGGCACCCGCTGAGAACAGGTCCCATATTGCACTAGGCCCTGAACAAACAGAAAAAGAGATGCCCCAAAGAACTTATAGACAATCAGTGCCATGTGGATGCAGGGACCTTGATTGATGACTCCAGCCAGGGCAGATGTTCCCATTGCAGACCTGGGGTACAGTTCGGGGAGGCATTGTCTGTGGCTCATTTAGAGTTATCTTGTCTGCCTCTGTGACAACTTAAGGCCTGGATTCGCGGATGTCAGATTGCTTTGATGGCACCATGTCAGGATTTGAAGGCACTCTTTGGGAATGTTTGCCTTAATGTTAGACAGCTCAAGCTGACACCCGTTCTTGAAAGGACAGCTTGTTTCTCTTTTTGAAGACGAATTGAGTAGTGTGGGAAGGTATTTTCCTCCATTCTGTAATAGTAGGGCACAGTAATCAGTAGTAGGAAGTAGTTGTGGTTTTCGTCACCTGATGATGCGTTTCCTGGTGCCCGTTAGTAGCTCAGTGACATACTTTGCACACCTATAATGGCTTTCGTCCAAAGTCCTTGAATGAGTGACAAAATGGGGGAAGCTCCATGGCCTGTCTTATCCAGGACTGGATGATCACAGTGCACCCTTCTGGCCCTGGAAACTAGGGACCATCCCCATTTGACAGAGAGAGAGGCAGGCGCACATTGTCAGAAGTGGCTATCGATTCTGATGCCTGTTTTTTTGGGTGTCCACCTTAAAGTTGCGCAGGAAAATGAAGCACTTATAAGCAGCTAGTTTTCTTTTCTTAAAAGTTTGTCTATAAGCAACTTGCCCGAGGTCCCATAACGAGTTAATGGCAGAGCTGGGATTAGAACCCAAGTTTTCTGTTTTCACATCTTACCACTAGACAAAGCCGCTATCCCAGAAGCAGAAGTGGGGATCTGGGCACATGCAATGTAGTTAGCCTTTCTTCAATGATTTACAGAACTGGGGCTAGCAACCACCTATGATCACAGATCACTCTGTATCCTATGCTGTCCTTATGAGCTCCACTCCCCTGTGTTGGGTTACATTGTTTTGAGTGCTAAAGCTACTGGAATATGTACAAGAAAAGTGCCTAGCGACTTGGGGTGCCCTCCGTTTTCACGTCCCCACCTTAAGGAGCCTAGTTTTCAGAGAGGTGGGTGCTCAGCACTTTCTGAAAAACAAGCCCTTCTACAGTGTCTTGTATGGGACACCTGAAATCCCAAGTCTCTTCTGCAAACTTTTTGTAATGCTTTATTATTCTTAGGACTGTACCCAGACAAAAGGATGTAACAGCTGGCTATTCTCATGCTGTTTGGCTTGGGTCAGCACTGGGATCAGCTGATTTAAATGCCTGTAAAAATTCTCTTGTATTTTTCATTTCAATTTATATAATATACATAAAATTCCTGGCTTGTGGAAATAAACACTGTGATTAAATAAATCACAGGGAAGACTGGGTAGCTCCATGAATTGGCAATGGAAGGTAGAAATTTTCATTCCTAAGTTCTGATCTGAATCTAGTACAGGGCCCCAGTCTGCAGTGACTGGAATTTACCATTATCGGGTAGCTGTTTAGTGACCTGTGGTCTCAATCCAATTTGCAATGGAGAGAGGTTCAAGCGGTTCAAATGACCACAACCAAACCTGGCAATAATGCTTGGCAGAGAAGCCAAAGAAACAGATTTAGCTTCTCACCACCAGAAGTGAACTTAATAGTTCAGCGGCTTGGGGGTATCAGACTGTTAATTATTTATTATTTTCATTACACTAGCATCATTGTGCTAGATGCTGTACATACACACAGTAAGAGGCAGTCCCTGCCCCTAAAGAGCCTACAATCTACATAGACAAAAAGTGGGAGAACGGAAGTGTGATCATCTGCATTTTACAGATGGGGAAACTGAGGCACACGGTAGATTAAGTGCATTACCCAAGGTCATACAGGAAGTCTGTGGCAGAGCCAGGAACATAAGAATGGCCATAGTGGATCAGACCAATGGTCCATCTAGCCCAGTATCCCGGCTTTCCACAGTGGCCAGTGCCAGATGCTTCAGAGGGAATAAACAGAACAGTGCAATTGTCAAGTGATTCATCCCCTGTTGTCCAGTCCCAGCTTCTGAGAGTCACATGTTTAGGGATGCTTGGAGCATGGGGTTGTGTCCCTGAAAATCTTGGCTAATAGCTATTGATAGACCTAACCTTCATAAACTGATGTAATTCTTTTTAAAACCCATTTATACTTTTGACCGTCACAACATCCCCTGGCAACTAGTTCCACAGGTTGACTGTGCATTGTGTGACCCCCTGGTTTGTGTGTTATGTGGAGGGGTAAATAACACTTCCCTATGCACTTTCTCCACACCATTCATGATTTTATAGATCTCTATCATATCCACTCTGAGTCCTCTCTTTTCCAAGATGAACAATACCAGTCTTTTAATCTCTCCACATATGGAAGCTGTTCCATCCCCCTAATCATTTTTGTTGACATTCATTGTACTTTTTCCAATTCTAATGTATCTTTTTGGAGATGGGGCGATCAGAACCGCCTGCGGTATTCAAGGTGTGGGCGTACCGTGGATTTGTATAGTGACATTATGATATTTTTTGTTGTATTCTCTTTCTTTCCTAATGGTTCCTAATATTCTGTTCGCTTTTTTGACTGCTGCTGCACATTGAGCAGATGTTTCCACAGAACTATCCAAGATCTCTTTCTTGAGTGCTAACAGCTCATTTAAACCACATCATTTTGTCCGTATAGTTGGGATTATGTTTTCCATTGTGCATGACTTTGCACATATCCGCATGGAACTAAATAAGCAATTAAACCCATATTTCCTTAGTCCTAGTATAGTGCCTTAACTACAAGACCATCCTTCCAGTCAGCTCCTTGGTATTTCTCAGCAGCCCTCCCCTTCCCATATCTTATGTATTTGACATAAGGCTGATGGCTTTTTCCTGAAACACAAGCAGGGGGAATCATTGCAAATACTGCACTATGGGATAGCCTATATTTCTACCACAGCAGAAGTATAATGCTTCTTTTTTTAATGGCAACCAATGCACTTATGAGAAAAATAAATGGCCGTAAACCATTTTTAAAGCCTTTGATGAAGTGGCAACTGTATAGTACTAGAACAAGCACATTTAGAAGCTGTACAGGCACTTTTTCTTTTTCTTTTGGAGAGCCGCGTTCCTTACGTTTAAATTTAAATGAGACTGCAGCCAGGTTGCCGAGAGTGGATCTGAACTCTGCTGGCTATAAAACCAAGCTTAATCTTCAGCCATGGGGAACTAGATTGCCAAAGAAGCAGAGAGTGGCTTCTTTCTTTCTTTCTGTTTTTCTGGAAGTTACAGATTAAATGCATCCCAAATTTGTATGACAATTCTGGCCCTGTTTTAACCTCACGACTCACACTGAAGTCAATAGAACTATGCTGATCGACACCAGCTAAGGATCATAAGCATGTGCGGCAGTACAGGTTCCCTATGTAATCGTACCAGTGACAGTCATATTAGGATGTGCCAGAGACATCTGACAGTATCAGATCAGAGTAGGTGGAAGTGGGAAAATTCTGTTAGATTTACTGAGTGCAATCCACCGTCAAAAAAAGCTGTAGGGCCAGATTGACCAAGGTATTTAGGCACCTAAAAATGCAGAGAGATGCTTAGTGGGATACCTAAAGATGCAGAGAGATATCTTGGGGGATTTCACAAGTGCCAAAGCAGGTTAGGTGCCTAGCCCCCATTGACTTGGGGGATATTTCTACTGGCCGCTTTTATGACAATGGAGGTGGCTCCAAATACCCCCAGACTTTGGAGAAAAGTCCACATTAAAATAAAACAGAGCCTTTGGAGATACAGCCCCTGACTCTCTTTGCTACCGTCGTACCACTGAAGAGGGAAGACTTACACTGTTGTGAGACTAATGTGAGAGAACCATCGGAACTGGGCTCGTCTAAAATTAATGACTTTGTACTTTGAGCTGCTAATCACTGGCCTCACAAACAGGGAGTGGGCTAGGGTAACCAGATGTCCTGATTTTATAGGGACAGTCCAGATATTTGGGGCTTTTTTTTAATATGGGCTCCTATTACCCCCCCAAACTCTGTCCCGATTTTTCACACTTGCTATCTGGTCACCCTAGAGTGGGCATAATCAGTTCTGTAGTGCCGAGCATCATCCAGCATTCCCAGGACACACTGTCATGAATTAAGCAAGCTCTGTGCATTTTGGATCTGTAATTAGAAGTATTTTGATACAGTCCTTTAATGGGGAGGCTTTGTTCAGTGAAAATTGTTTGGCTGCTTAACTGGTTTAATGCGATTATTGCATTAAGTCCAACATAGTTTCAGGTCACATTCGCTTTCTATTGTAACTCAAAAACTGTGTGTATGAGTCAAAGGAGCATAGCATAAAATGTGTCTAAATGGATTAATTATTTTACTTGCTACCAGTGGGCAGCTATAATTTGCTCTAACAGCCTTTTAAATACCTGGACCTTCCTGAGAGCTGTGGAGCTATTCAGCCAATTCACTGTGACATCTAAACTCTTTGAAGACAGGGCTGCCTCTTACATGTTTATACAGTGCAAAGTGCAATGGGACTCAGGCTGAGTGGGGCCCATAATGTAACCAGTAGGGCTTGGTACTCTGCTGATTTACCCTAGCAGTCAGAACAGGTAGGTCCTATTAGATCCAACTTGGGTGCATAAAACAGTTTCTCTTTCCAAAGCAGAAGGAGAAAGGGACAAGGATAGAAGAGGTCCTGCATGGGAAACTTTTGAGGAACAGTCAAGCATTGATGAAAGCTTAGGTGTATCTTGATAGGTTAATAGAGTGTGTATGTGCTGTGCTAGGAGAAGAATGGGAACTCTCTTTGCTTATACTTGCCTTAGCTGTCCATGTGCTCTTTAAGCTGAGATTTTTAAAGCTGGTGGAACAATGCTCCAACACAGACTTTGCTAACTCCTCGACAAAATCTGGATCTGCAAAGAAATTCCACCTGACTTTAAGAATGCCAACATAGTTACAATATTCAAGAAAGGGGACAAATCTTTGTGCGGGAACTACAGAGGTATTGCTCTCCTCTCCATCACAGGGAAGATTCTTGCCCGGATCCTACTAAACCGCCTCCTCCCCCTTGCCGAGGAACTTCTCCCCGAATCACAGTGTGGCTTCAGGCCATCCTGTGGCACAACCGACATGATCTTTGTGGCACGACAGATTCAACAGAAGTGCAGAGAGCAACACCAGGAACCGTTTATGGCATTCATTTACCTAACCAAGGCCTTTGACTCTATCAATCGTGATGCCCTATGGAAGGTGCTGTGTAGGTTTGTCTGTCCACAGAAATTCATTTCCATCATCAGACTACTCCATGATGGGATGACTGCAACCACTTTGTGCAACGCCTCAGAGACTGAATCATTCACCATTCGCACCGTTGTCAAGCAGGGCTGTGTCATTGCCCCAACACTCTTCTCCATTTACCTTACCGTGACCCTGAGTCTCATCTGTGACTGCCTTCCCGACAGAATCAGGATTGAGTATTGTATGGATGGCCATCTCCTCAATCTTGGACATCTCCAAACAAAATCTAAGAGCATGAGAATTGGCATCACTGACCTTCAGTATGCAGATGATTGTGTCATTCTTGCACATGCAGAGGCCGACCTGCAAAGCACCCTAAATCTTTTTGCAGATGCCTATCACAGCCTGGGTCTTTCTCTCAACATCAGGAAAACCAAGGTACTCTACCAGCCCTCACCTGCACAAACTACTCTTCATACTCCACAAATCAACCATCAGCGGAGAACCCCTGGAAAATGTGGATCATTTTCCGTACCTTGTTAGCTACCTCTCCCAAACAGCCAGCATTGACACAGAAATTGAATACAGGATCCTCTGTGCCAGCACATCCTTTGGAAGACTACTCAATGATAGGGATCTACAAACAGGTACCAAGAACTTGGTTTACAAGGCAGTTGTCATCCCCACCCTTCTCTATGGGTGTGGGACCCGGGTAACCTACAGACGACATCTCAAACAGCTGGAGTGGTTCCAGCAGCGCTGCCTCAGGAGGATTCTCAGGATCAGCTGGGAAGACCGACACACTAACATCAGTGTTCTCTCTGCAGTCAACACCAACAGTATAGAAGCGCAGGTCATGAAATACCAACTCTGCTGGGCTGGCCACTGTGTACGTATGCCTGACACTTGCCTCCCGAAGCAAGTACTCTTCTCTCAGTTAAGTAAGGGAAGAAGGGCTCGCGGAGGGCAGTGGAAGCGTTTCAAAGACATACTGAAAGTACATCTTAAAAAGGGAGGCATCAACCCAACAAACTGGGAGGACTCAGCGCAGAACAGAATATGGTGGTGCCACACCAGACACCAAGCCACAGCTCACTTTGAGGAGAACAGACGTGCTCATGAGACAGAGAAGCGACAAAGGAGGAAAGAAAAAGGCACAACACTCCAGACAGTAACTATGTCTCCTCCAAGATCACACTTGGCACTTCTGTGGGAAAATCTGCAGGGCAAGAATTGGGCTCTTCAGCCACTTAAAAACTCACCAGTGAACCCCCTTGGCAGACATCATCCTTGCATCAAGGGATAGCCAAAGAAGCTCTTTAAGGACCTATTTGTGACATTAATACATAGCCCCTCCCTGTGGGTGGCATGAAGCTGTACTGCCCCAGGGTGAGCTTCAGGAGAGATGATGCCACCAGCAAGCTGAACACCTCCTAGAGACACTTAGAGCTCTAGGGGAGCATGCCTGCTGTACCAGCTCATGGGCTACATCTACACTATGAGGTAGGACTGGGATTCCCAGCTCACATAGACAAACTCGTACTAGCTCTCAGGAAGCTTGCGTACTAAAAATAATCATGTAGCTGGGGCACCATGGGCCTTAGAAGGCTGAAGTGTGCCCTGCTCTCTTGGCAAGCGTGTAATGGAGGTGGGCATCATGGTCCCAACCCTTTTGCAGAGCCGTCCTTGTACTCAGGGGAGTACAGAGATTGAAATAGGGCAGGTGCATGAAGGCTCCACCCCCTTTTCATGGAGTCCTGGGTGCAATCTGTCCCAAGTTAAGGGTTCTTTTGGAAGTGCCCCTCAATCATCTGCTAGTAGGTAGAGCTGGTTGAAAATTTTCCATGGGAAAACACTGATTCAATGACATTAAATATTCTGTGGGAATGTGTCAATTCTACTGAAATTTCGTTTAGGGGGAAAAAAACCCGTAATGTTTTGTTTTAGACTTTTTTCCGTTTCAAAATGACTTTTTAGCATCGACTTTAATATTTGTATGATCATTTATATCCTCTTTATAATGTACTATAAAAAGTCTCCATTGAAGCAAAATGTTTTGCTGATGTTGAAACAAAATGATTCAGCTGACCCCAAAAGCGATCGCTTGGAAGGTTTCCTCTTGTGGGAGGCGCCAAATGTTGATGTCTTATTCTGCTTTGGAATGAAAGCAAACGTTGTAAGTGTGGAGACTCCTGGCTTAGCAAAGCTCTGTTGCCAAGGCTGTTTGTTGGATTCTCGCCACGGCTGTTCGGGAGCTCCCTAGGGCCATGTGCACTGTACAGCTAACGTTAATAACTGTGACAAGTACATGGAACCGGGATGAACAGAAGTATTACTCTGTGCATTGTTCTGAGCAGGGCAGTGGGCCAGGCACCCCAATGACACAGCCACGTACTCTTGCCGCCAAAATAACAATCAGTGTTACTAGCAGAGAATCTTGTTGACCAAGTTTCAGCAGGTAGCAAATATCTATTTCCCTAAACACCGTGTAAATAGGATACTTTCAACCCAGTGTGTGACATTCAGGGCGGAGAAGCAGCACTAGAGATAAGGTTATTAACCTCGGTGCTCTCCATAAAACTCAGAGCCCTCACTGCATACTTATGTAGCTTACAGGTTCTTTTCTAAATGCAGGAGATCATGTACAATTAGCCGAGACTCCGAAGAAACAGGGCAAATGCTGCAGAAGCAGGGACTGGATCCTGAGCACAGTGTAAATCCAGAATCATCCCACTGACTCTGCAGTTGCATCAGAGTAACTGAGATCAGAATCCAGCCCTTAATCCCTAGCCTCAAACACTTAACGAAGCACCTGTTCTTCACTTTTAGTAGTAACAAGGGAGGAAGAAGAAGAGTGAATCACATTTTGAATTTTCACCGAGCTTCTCCAAAACACTTTAGAGCCAGATTCTCTGCTTGTATAAATCAGTATAGTTCCAATATGCTCAGCTGAGCTATGCCGATTTGTACCTGCTGAGGGCCTTGATGAGTAGGGTCTTGTGTTGTCTGTCTTAAACCAGCTAATTTAAAAAAAAAAAAAAACCAGCTTTCTGGCTGGAACAAACTTTGTGCTAGCAGCTCACAACACAGCACCTCAGTGTGTGTGTGTGTGTGTGTGTGTGTGTGTGTGTGTGTGTGTGTGTGTGTTTTAAACTAACCATGAGGAGCTGAAAGACATCCAGCTTCTCAGCCATGTGGGTTTTGTTGCAATGTATATTTCCATGCTAAACCCTTTTATAAACCTGGATAAAGATCTGCTCGAAGAATGCACTTTAGCAAATTTATCTGGACCGTCGTAATGGACAGAGTAGACTAAGGGTAAGAAAAGGTGAAGGAGGGGAAAGGATAAAAACAGGATCTTGGGGTTAATTTTTCATGAACTTGGCAAGGAAGACAGGGTACAATTTATAGGAATGGTAATACCTGTGGAGTGTGATGACATTTGAAGGTGGCTGCCATAAAGATGTTCATGTGAGATCAGGAAAAGCAAGCACCATCATTGGAGAGATGAACATCATCTGGTGAAACAGAGGTCTCCACACCAAACTGAAGGTCAGATTATACAGTACAATTGTACTGAGCATGCTACTGGCCAAAGCAGAAACTAGGCCAATGACAAAAAGAAGTTGGAAGCTGCCTGCCACATAGGGCCGAGGAAGATAGAATACCTTTCATGGAAGGATGAAATAACAAATGCGAGAGGTGAGGGAGCTGGCGGAGCAGGCCATGTTAGAAAACATCATCAAAGAAAGATGGCTCAGGGGAGAGGGATATGTACTCTATGGAGATGGGAGACATGCTAAGCAAGCATTGAATTGGATGCCTAAGGGAGGAATGAAAAAGCGAGGAAGGCCAAGGCAGAACTGGCAGTAGACAGTGACAGAGGATAGTGAATGCTCTGGCATTACCTGGGAAGAAGTATCACAAGTAGTGGGCAATCGTAATCAGTGGAGGAACTGGACGGCCCGATGTGTCAGCCGTTCAGGAGGAACTAAGGTCTATGATAGATTATGTGTGCCCAATAGAAAGTTGTCCCTACATTATCTTGCCAGATGACTGGAGCAGAATCAGCTTTTGTTATATGCTAATAGTGCTGATGCCTTTTAAGAGACAATTGTTTCAAAGCATGGGTTACAGAAAGCATGGTCCTGACCCAGAAAAGCATTTAACCCTATGTTTAACTTCAGGATGCCATCAGTCCCACATTCTTATACCTACTGTTAGGCACTTGGGTCTCACACCTGCAAAGACTCAGGCCACATGCTTAACTTGAAATCTGATTGAAATCAGTGGGATTACTCATGGTATTCCCCCCTTTCCCTGTCCCCTTGTCTAGTTAGATCATAAGCTTTTTGTGGCAGGGACTGTCTATGAGTATGTTTTTACAATGCCTAGCACAATAGGACCCAGTTTTTAGTTGGTCTCCGGGCATTATAATAATATATTAATAATGGCTTACAGTAAAGCACATGCAGAACTTTTGCTGGATCTGGGCCTATATGAGTGTGTCTGCACTGCAGCTGGGCATGAACCTCCCAGCCCGGGTAAAGAGACTTGGGCTGACAGGGCTCAAGCATGGGATGGAGCATTTCCATGTCCTTGCTGCTTTCTGGGGAACGGCATCCAGCAGAGTGGCTAGGGAGCAAGTCAGCCCTGTTGATGGCCTGATGCTGGGCAGGGGTATCCAGTGGGGAGCAGGCCAGCCCCCATGGTTGCCTGTTGCTGTTCCTGCCCCTCTGCCTTGCACCCCAGCCTGAATGCTGGAGGCAGCGGGTGCAGTCTGATGGGGCTTGGCTGCAAGGCAGGGGAAACTGGCTGAGGCTGCAGGAGGGGGTGGAACGTTCGGGATTGGGTGGGGCCAGGCTGGGGGTGCAGCAGAGCATGCATGGGCATGGGTGTCCAAGGGGCAACGCTGAAAAAAGTTAGGGAACTTCTGCTCTAGAGCTGTCCTCGGTGTACGTCATTTGTTCTAATTATGCACTGGAAACTTGAATTGCACTCTTATCTTCCATCTCCTAGTCTCAGGCAGTTTTTTGCCTTTGTGCTATTTATGGTTTTGCTTCTTTTGTTCCTTTTTGTATTTGAGGGGGGAAAATTAAAAGATTAAATAAAAACACATTGTCAGCGTACAAGGGGAAAAAAATCTTGAACAGAGTGGAGAAATATGAATACTGATAATATTGTAACTATAAATTCATAATAACCCATATGTCTCTGGCACCTTTCCTTACCTATCTCTGAGTGTTTTGCAAACAATTAATGGTATTATCATAGCCTGAGTCATGGATCGGGACTCTATTGTGCTAGGTACTATACAAAACAGAAGACCTTCCCTGATCCAAAGAGCTTACAACCTCAGTACAAGACAAGAGACAGATGGGTGCAGAAGAGATGGGGGACTACAAGGAATCAAGACAATAGTGGCCAGCATGATAGGCAGTTAACTAAGTTTCAGAACACCTCTGTGATGTAGAATCTTCCAGAGACACAGAGCAATTAAATGACTTACCCTTGGTCATATGGGGCCAGATTTCCAAAAATATTTAGGTGCCTGAAGATGCAGAGAGGCACCTACAGGGATTTTCCTAAGCGTCAGAGGAGGTTAGGTACCTAACTCCCCATGGATGGTCTTAAGAGCTTTTGAAAATTCCACTAGGTGCCCTTCTGCTTCTTTAGGCACCTAAAGACTTTTCAAAATCTGGCTCGTGGACCCTCCTGCTCTCCCCCGCAATCCAGCAAAGCCTTGTAGCACATACTTAACGTTAAGCACATGAGCAGTACCATTGACTTTACTGTTACTACACCTGTGCTTAATGTTATAATAATCCCTAGCTCTTAAATAGCACTTTTCATCAGTAGGGCTTCAAGTAATTTATAAAGGAGGTTAACGTCATTATCCCCATTTGTCAGATGGGGAAACTGAGGTACAGAGTGGGGAAACTGAGGCATGGAGTGGGGCAGTGACTTGCCAAGGCCACCCAGCAGGCCAGTGGCCAAGCTGGGAATAGATGCTCACTCGCTGGGTTTCAGAGACTGGGCTTCATCTGAAACATCTACACTGCTAATTTTAGCCCCGTGACCTGGTTCAGTTGCCCCAGGCTCTGAGGCACTGTGGGATTTTATTTCCAGTGTAGACATACTCTTAGTGTAGGCAGGGATCTGTTGTGTTTAAAAATGTTTTGGCTGGTTGTGGGTCTCCGGAGTTAACCACACTGAAACGCAACTATCCTTGTTCACACAAAGGGCAAAATCATGTTTAACCTCATTATATCAAATGATGTAGTTAATGCATTTTCCCAGTCCAGGTAAGGCGATGTTTTAAATGGGAGCCTTGGAAACAAAAGTGAATTGATCCTTTACCGCAAAGGTTGAGTTAAATATGCCACAGAACAGAGGGTTAGAGACCACTCGTGCTGTATGTCCTTACTCAGACTGTAATCTGTTATATCAAGAGTCCACTTGATTACTCCACCAGAAAAAGGGCCCAGTCACAATTTATCTGATCTTTCAAAGTCTCTAATACTCCCCCGAAATTGGATTTCATGGCTGGAGATACCTTGGCCAGCAAAGCAATTTGCTGACAATTTTTTGTTTCCAAATTGCTGCGTGATTCTGGTTCAAAGAGGATCAAAATGCTGGATAAAAACATGCTGCTCCCAGTCCAAAAGTGCTAATCGGCTTCAACAGCTCGGAGCTACTACCCCCCTGTATTTTACTCATGACCCTCCTCCTGAGTCCAATCCAAACATTTTAACTGATGCTCTCATCAAGCTGGGAAAGGTTCAGATAGAGTGAAGTTACTGTTGCCAGTATAGATTTTTGCAGCCGCTGGTGCCTCCAGAGAAACAAAAATATTCTATTGGCAAAGATCACTTGGCTTATTTATTTTTATCGATTTCCACTTTAAAATGTCGTTGAGATCCTCAGACTTTTAAACCAATGTATAAATGGCCTGATCCTGGAATGTGTATCTCCCACTGATCTCAGGTACAAGCAGGGGCAAGCTACCTAAAATAGACCCAGGCTGCGTCTACAATACAGTGGCACAGCTGCAGCTACACAGCCTAGACACTTGCTTCATTGACGGGAGGTGTTTTCCATCGCTGTAGTAAATCCATCCCCTCCAGAGGCAGTAGCTATAATTCGTCCATCAGCCTAGCGTTGTCTACACTGGAGCTTAGGTCCCCTTAATTATGTGTCTCGGGGCTGAGAATTTTTCACACCCCTGAGCAATGTAGCTAGATCGGTCTAAGTTTTAGGCGTATACGAGGTCACAGACTGCAAAACTACTCTCACTGTTGCATCCCTTATAATATCACCAGCCAGAGCGACACAAAGGCAAAGTGAACCCACAGAGAGGAAATAAACTAATCCAACATCAGCAGCAATACATGTGACCTGATGGCCACCTAACCTGGACCTTAGTGACCTACCCTGAAAGAGTGCATTCTGAAGGTTCAGAGTGCTCTTACGGGCAATCTTTGCAGCTCCTCTTGGTAAATTCAATTCCAGGCACTTGTGTGAAGTAGCTACTATTGACTGTAAGGTGTGGGAGGTGGCTGGAGGGGTTCAGGGCTCACCATTTACATGCAGTGCTGGGCTCTGCAAATGCACATCAGGGAAGATGGCAGATGCTTGCTTGTGGGGTTTGAGTTAGCTGGATGTGAAGTTGAGATAAAAGTTGGTATTAACTTCTCCTTGCTTCGATGTGAAGAAAAAAATACCCAGACACTCTTAAGTAGAAAAAAAAAAGAGGGTGGGGAAATCACAAAACTGTCATAGGTATTTTTCCTGATTTCCCCCCGCACCACTAGTTTTGAAATTTCAATAAATTTCAACCAGTTCTGATCTTAAGTGAGAGGACGGGATATAGGTAGGGTTAGCTCATGGAAGTAACAGGACAGGAGAGATCCTGGGAACGATGAAGCTGTGCTTTGTTGGGAGTTTGTGACGTTTTTAAGAACAGGTTAGACTGACACTTGTCAGGGATGGTCAAGTGATACTCAGACCTCAGTGGTTCAGGAGCCAAATTAGCAATCAGCATTACCCAAAAGAGCCACAGTTGTGTGAATTCATTGTTTCCTTTACCTATATATATTCATTCTCACAGTAAAATGACTGATCAAGTATTTTATCAAGTACCATTGGTTAATAACATAGCAGAAGCCTCCTGATTGGTTAATAAATTGGTTAATAATTCAATCACACAGTGTTTTAATATGTGCTGCAAAGAACTGCAGGAGACACATTCAAGAGTCACTTGTGGCTCATGAGCCTCAGTCTGAGTATCACTGATCTAGGTATACTTAATTCGGCCTCAGTGTGGGGGAGGGATGGACTTGATGACCTCTTGAGGTCCTTCCAGCCCTACATTTCTATGATTCCCTGAGCCTAAGAGCTAGTCTACACTAGAAAAATTGTCAGTATAACTATGTCAGTAAGGGGTATGATTTTTTTACTGATATAGCTAAACCAGTAAATGCACTAGTGTGGATGCATTTATACCTGTATAAAAGTGCCGTATACCAGCATAGCTTATTCAGCTTATTCTCCTTCCCCCGGAGGAATAGTTATACAACAATAAGAGCTTGTCTACATGGGGAGATAGCCCAACATAGCTATTCTGCATTACCTCTCCTTGTGGACGCGCTGTTCCGCACTGAGTGCATTCGTTCGGTTTAGTTTAGTCCACTTTGGAATAGCTATTGTGCTTTAAATTCATATCCTAACTTATTCTGCACTACTTTCCCCATGTAGATAAGCTCTAAGACAGAGAAGAGAAAAACGAAGACCGAGAAGAAAATATATCATAACCGAAAGCAGCATTGTTCCTGCATAAGCATTTTTCCCCAACATTTCTATAAAACATCAGCTTCTGCTTTAAAAAGACATTTCCCCTGGCTCAGCTGAATCTCAACAGAATATTTCAGAGGCACTAGACATTTTAAACTAGTCCATTTGGCCAATCAAACAAAAATAGTGTGTACTTTTAATATAATACCTGGGGTTTGTATAAAAGAATAATTAATTTCAGAGCCTCTGGATCTCTGGCTCAGCCCAATCATTAAATAAATCAAACTTGAAATAATATTTATTGAATTAGGGCTCTTGAGTGGCACTTAGTTCCAGAGCCAGGCTGAAGGGGATATGTTGCCTGAGACACTAGCTGGAGGCAGCCTGAAGAGGTCAGGAGAAATAATAATGCCTTCCAGGGATGCTGGAGGAGGTGCACTCTCTGGTAGCCTTTGCTACTCTTCTAGACTCGATTGTTTCCCAAGGACACAGTCTCAATTCCCTTCTTGCTCAAGGGGAAATAGTAGTTTTGCAAGCAGACTTTACCAGCAACAATTCTCTCTGTCTCTCTCACGCACACAGAGAAAACAAACGAACTGCACGAGTGAACCAGTGCCAAAGAAAATGGCTCTCCCCTGGGGACTAAGTGGATTTTTATGGGTTTTAGAAAAGATGTAAAAAATTGTTCTCAGTGGGGACAAGCTACGGTTCGGGAGAAGATCTACCGGTCAGGGAGGAATCAAAAGTAAGTTCTTTCATCAAACAGTAGCTGACATGCATGTGCTGTAGCAAAACCTATGGTGCAGGGGGCTGAGGCTCAGGGAACTGCAGGTGTGCATCGTAATTGGATGTGTGATTGGGCAGGAGGGGGAAGCAGATAGGAAGTGCGGAGAGTGTGTTCAAGCTGAAGAACTGATCGAGATGCTGAACTTGGCATTCTGCAAAAGACAAGCTGAGCTTCATATCGCTGAGCCGCGGCCTTTGTTACAGCCACATCTGTTCCCTCTTTCAATGGCACTTGTCAGCGTAGTATCCGAGTAACTTGAAAGGTTAAAGGTTCAGCCTTTACTCCTAGAATACGTCGCTCTCCTCTTTGGTTTCTCCCAGTGATAGAGCTGATGATTGGTTCCTTCTGAATTGGGGCAAGGCTATTTTCAGAATTCCTGCGCGCGCCTGCAGCTCCTATTGAAGCCGACGTGCTTAGCAACCCTGACAAACTAGGCCCTGGGTATTATTGCTTGGGGAGACTTTAGTTGCAACAGATGTCTTGCGCCACATATCTTCAAGGCAGTGAAAATTGGGTTTGGCCTCTTCTCCTGCCAACGTTTCATGCTCTGGCTGTCACAATTGGTGTCCTTTGAACTCTTAGATCCCCTTTAAGACTCCCTTCTAATTGCAACTATGCTAAGAGTTTTATAACAACTTGTATTATTGCAATAGGTATGGGAGAGAATCTAGATCTGTTAGAGAGTGGAATAGTTTCTCCAAGGGAATAATATTATTTGTGGTTTGCAGTTATCTAGCACAGTGCAGCAGGGATTTGAGAGCACTTGGCAAATGTTGATGAATCTAGCCTCACGACACTGCTGTGAGAGAGGGAGGTGGTATCCCATTTTATAGAGGGGAGAATTGAAGCAGAAAGAGGTGATGTGACTTGGCCTCACAAGGGGCATGTTTCACCATTGCCCTGTGCCTTGTGCAGTTAAAATGCTGCCAGTCTGATTTGCTAGTGTGTTACTTTGCACTGTGCGAATGACCCCAAAAGTGCAGGGTAAGTGGATCAGGCCCAGGAAGTCTGTGATTAGGCAAATAACAGAACTCCTAGTCCTGTGCCTTACCTACCCTTCCTTTTCTCAAGTGCTAGAAACCCCAACACTTGAGTGATTGAAAATCAGACTAGATAAATTATGGGATGGAACAGCCCTGCAATTCACAATCTACAGCTGGGCTCCACAGAGGGCACTAGAATAAGAGTTCCTGGTCGTGGGAAATATAATTGATCCTCAGTCATTCTTCTTAGATATAAGGACCAGAGAGGATTTCCAGGATTTGCTCATTTAGAGCGTTACTTGCAATGATTCAGATGAAACACCAGCTCCCGAGACTCATTCACCACCCTAAAAATGCACATGGTCTGCATGATTAAACAGGAGAGAGCTGTGTTTCCACATATGAGATGCATCACCTCATTTAGTAATAAACAGAGAACAAATTGGCTGGAAGCTACTTTCTGATGATGCACTCAGAGCAATAGGGAGAAAAAAACCCGATTTGAATCGAATTATACAAGAAAACAAGTACTGCCTGCAGACTTTCCAGCCTCAAATTTGGAGAAGGGGAGGTCTCTGCAGCCCTAGATCCCCCTCCATTGGAGGACAGGAGCAGAGAACCCCAATGGCAGGAGAACCTCCAGCCCAGCACGTGTCCATTAAAGGAGCCTTTCAAGGAGCAATCCCTCATACTGCATAGGGAGTGCAGAAACTCAGAGCACGGATTCCTAGCATCCTGCTGCAGCAGAGTCCCAGTGGTTCGGTTGTGTTTGGGGCCTTTCTGGACTGGAGGATGAGCAGGCGGCATGTGGGATACAATGGATGTTTTAAGATGTTCTCCTGATGTTAGGTTATCTCCATTTTTCCCCACTCCTGGATTAATATGAAAAGTGTGTGTGTGTGTATTTGTGTGTGTGTGTATATATATATATATAAATAAAATGCCTAGCTACACATACACACCAGATACTTCTCTGGGGTAAACTGGCATTATATTATTGATTTCATTGGAGTACACTGATTTACCCTAGCTGGGGATCTCACCCATATACCTTTTGTAGACAAGGCTACAAAGCCCTGATTAAAACATAAGGAATTCTATGATATTTCTATGTGCCTTAAGGGATGAAAGAACCGATAATGAAAACAAGAGAAACTGTTTTGCCAGTTGCTAAATAACAGATCATAGCACCGAGCACTATTACAGTTGGAACTACTGCACCATTGATCAAAGATATTAAAAGTGAGAGAAAACAGCTGAGTCTTTCCTCTGCAGCAGGAAACCTTGGCACAGGTCATTCCAGCTTAAGATCAACATGGAGAAAACGTTCGGCAGAGAACTGAGGGAAAGAGGAGAAACCATTTAAAGCTGATGGATGGGACTTCGGGAAACACCGGAGAATGAAAGCATTATTGAGATGATACTGAGAATGTGGAATTCACTCCTGTGCAGAAGGCCAGCATAAGGACTTGTGTGGTGTATAGATTTCTGTACGGGGTTGAATTTCATCCAGGGTTTTTTGATGTAGCTTGGGTGAGAAAGTGAGGATCTCAGTCAGGGTATTATGCTTACGCTGCAGCCAAGAGTCTGAATGGCAGCTCGTGTAGAAGTCCCTATGCTAGCTTGCTAAAAATAGAAGTGAGGATGCAGAAGTGTGGGCATCAATGTGGGCTGCACAAGTGAGTACATACCTGGAGGTCCAGGTGGGCTTATTCAGCCAGGGTGTGGCATCTTCACTTCTATTGTTAGTGAGCTGGCCTGGGTACATCGACATGGGCTGCCATTCACTACCACCCCCTCCCCCCCCGACTGCAGTGTAGAGGTACCCTTCAAGTAGAGATGAAGTGTACTGAGGTGGGCAGGCAAGTACATAGGATGGCCTAAGTGGGAGTTCATAATTATTTCAATAGAGGGCAAATAGAACCAGGGGACCATGTCATGGAGATTAATCATTTTCCTTTCCAGAAAGCGCCATTACACAATAAGAAGGCAGCAATGGCAGAGAGCCATGTTAAACATGGATCAAGTGCCTGGGGTTAGAGGAGCATTTTGTAAAAGTGCGAGTGGACAGCTTCTGCCTTACTCACCCTGTGAACCATGGGCTGATGTACTTTTGGGGACGAATTCAATGGACGCTGCCCTAAACATGGCACAATTCAGCAAAACGTTTATGGGCATAAGTCCACCCTGTTCAGCAAAGCACTAAAGTGTGTGTCTTAAGTATAAGCATGTGTCTTAAGTCCCATTGAAGTCAATTAAGCTAAAGGGGCAAAATGTGCTTATACGCTTTGCTGAATGATGGGTTGCTGAATTCAGGACTATGATAAGGACCCACATGTGAGGACTCCCTGTTCGTGTTGATCAGCAGCCAAATTCTGTTGTCTCACTCATGTAAATAGTCCCATTAACGTAAGTCCACAAACCATCTTGGACTTTTCTTAATTATCTATCTTTAATCTGGAATTAAAAGAAAATATAAAAATAGAATATAGGCATCTAGAAAAGTGGTACCAATCTGTTACCGTACCTGCAATGCTGGAAAGCCCTGAAGGCTTATCCAAAGGAAATATTGAGGGAACATTATTTTCAGCAAAATAAAACAGCAGTAACACCAAATAATTACATGGATCAGAAAGAAGCCCAGGGAGAAACCAAAAATCCTGACCATGTTGAAACAACTGCTAGAAATAGTGGAAGATCTGGCAAACAAGCGATGTAAATTAGTCATAGAGGTCTATGCAACTCTAGGACAGGAATCTGAGACTAATTCTTGCCTGCCTTGTCATGGGTGTAAAATGTCACCAGATCAGAATTATACATTCATCACTCTGGTGAATGAATCAAGCCCCAGAATAGAATAAAAAGATGTAGTGAGTAACTCACATGGACAGCTACTTAAAATGAAAGGTGAAAGTGAATGATGCATAAACATAAAATGTGTCCTCACTTCCCATACTGCCTAGACAAAAGAAACAAATACAGTTTTTCTCTCTGTGATTCATCCCTGAAACAAAATGAGTGGAAAGATAACCAACACAGGCAGTTTTTTGGGCCCAGTTCTCCCTCATTTGCACTGTAGTAAATCAGGAATAGCTCAGTTATGATCAGTGGAGTTGCAGAAGTAAACTCGTGTACATCAGGCCCTTTAAGGCAATTTACATTGTCACTATTAAGCAGAGATGAACAGGGAACATTGTGTCAAGGCACGCCCCAGGGGTGACTGGCATCTTGGCCCAAAAGTGGGGATGAACTGGGGACCATGGACATGAGTATCTACTGGAGTGGCTGGGATTTTTTTGACTGCGTGTTTTTTTCCACTGGAAAATGCCAATTTGTCAAAACAAGAACATTTTGGGGAAACATATCTCTTTCCACCAATGTTCATGATGAAGGTTTCTCACATCCAGGCTGGAATTTCTGTGGGGAAGGAGAGGGACCCTAGAATAGCTAATAGCCTAGTGGTGAAGGTATTGACCCAGGTTGGGGGAGACTCAAATCCCTGCTCTTTCTGATTTGGAGTTGCCCTAGCCATATACATGCTCTTTCTGATTTGGAGCAGGGTCTTGAACCTGGGTCTCCTACATCTTGTATGAATGCCCTAAACATCAGTCTCTGGGTCTGCCCCAATGAATATTTCATTATTTATACAAAGTGGAACAGCTCCAATAGGAGAGACTGACTTTCTACCCCAGTGGTTAAGGCTTTCATTGGAGATGTCAAAATTCTGCTTCAAGTTCCTGCTTCAAATCAGGCAGAGCTAGGACATAAACCTGTTTTTTCCGCATCCCAGGTGAATGCCATAACCACCTGGCTATGGGTTATTCTGAGCTTGCTGGGGTCTCTTTCCCCCTCTCACATTTTTTCCATCACTTTCAAAAGGTCTCCGTTTTTGTTCTGAATCAGAATGAAAACAGATTCCAAAAGCTCAGCATTGTTCACAAAATGGAATTCTTGTTTGCCAGCCAGCCCTAGCCTCTACAGCTATAGCTGAAAAGCCAGGCTCTGTAGCTCTGGGCTGTAAAAGCCCATATCTTCTGTGGATCAGATACAGAGGAGTACATGTATAACACACACTGGCTACAGGTTTCAGAGGGGTAGCCGTGTTAGTCTGTATCAGCAAAAAGAACGAGGAGTCCTTGTGGCACTTTAGAGACTAACAAATTTATTTGAGCATAAGCTTTTGTGGGCTAAAACCCACTTCATCAGCTGCATGCAGTGGAAAATACAGTAGGAAGATATATATACACAGAGGACATGAAAAAATGGGTGTTGCCATACTAATAGATGATCATTTCTTAACTCAAAAAGTTGTGGAGCCAGCATGGGGGAACTCTTTATTAGACCTTGTCTTAACAGATAAAGAGGAACTGATTATAGAACCAAAAATCAACAGTAATTTAGGTACAAATGATCATGACTTGATCACATTTATAACCTAAAGAATATGCTCTAGGAATTATTTTTAGGGCATTTCTATCCTTTGTGCTATACAGAAGGTCAGACTAGATGATCACAATGGAATATATGGGTATGTCTACACTACAAAATTAGGTCCATTTTATTTAAGTCGACATTGAGCCTCCGATTTAAGCAAGTCGATTTTGCATGTCCCCCTATGCTCATTGTGTTGGCAGAGTGCATCCTCACTAGTAGGGCTTGCATCGACTCACGGAGCGCTGCACTGTGGGTAGCAGTAGCAGAGTGGAATGTTGGGTTGGGCTTGCAATGTCTCATGGGACCAAAATATTTGTGCGGGTGGTTATGGGAACATGGCATTAGCCTCCCATGATGCACTTACCTCCCTCCCTCCCTGAACTCAACAGCAAACAAACCACGCCTTTTTCATGCCTTTTTCCCTAAGCCTGGGTTACCCGCACAGACGCCATAGCACGGCAAGCATGGACCCCGCTCGGCTGTACACTGTTGTTGTGAGCATTACAAACACCTCATGCCTTACCCTGCAGTATTTACTCAGCCGAAGCAGGAGCCACCATGCAGAATAAAGTGATGCCACGCAAGCAGCCCTGCTGGAAGCCCTGGAGTGGAGCAATTTGCAGATGCTGGCGACAGTCACACATCACCTTGACATGGTGGAGTGCCGCTTCTGGGCCTGGGAAACAAGCACTGACTGGTGGGAACGCCTAGTTATGCAGATATGGGATGACGAGCAGTGGCTGCAGAACTTTCGAATGCGCAAGGCCACTTTCATGGAACTGTGCGAAGAGCTTTCCCCAGCCCTGAAGCGCAGCAATACTAAAATGAGAGCTGCTGTGACAGTTGAGAAGCAAGTGGCAATATCTCTGTGGAAGCTTGCAATGCCAGACTGCTACCGGTCAGTGGGGAATCAATTCAGAGTGGGTAAATCTACCGTGGGGTAGTGATTCTGGGCAACACGCAGGACATAGTGAATGATTTTTCTGCGATGGGGTTTCTTAACTGTGGTGGGGCGATAGGCGGAATGCATATCCCTATCTTGGCACCAGACCACCTTGCCAAAGAGTACATAAACTGAAAGGGGTACCTCTCAATGGTGTTGCAAGCACTGGTGGATCACAGGGGCCATTTCACTGACATCAACGTGGGATGGTCGGGAAAGGTGCATGATGCACACATCTTTAGGAACTCCAGTCTGTTCAGAAAGCTGCAAGCAGGAACTTTCTTTCCAGACTACAAAATAACCGTTGGTGATGTTGAAATGCCAATCGTGATCCTGGGAGACCCAACCTACCCCTTTCTCCCATGGCTCGCGAAGCTGTACACAGGCAGCCTGGACAGCAGTAAGGAGTGGTTCAACCATAGGCTGAGCTAGTGCAGAATGGTGGTGGAATGTGCCTTTGGATGTTTAAAAGCCCACTGGTGTAGTTTGCTTACTAGATTAGACCTCAATGAAAGCAATATCCCCATTGTTGTTGATGTGTGCTCCATAATATCTGTGAAACAAAGGGAGAAAAGTTTCCAGTGGCGTGGGCATTAAGGCAGATTGCCTGGCAGCCAGTTTTGAGCAGCCAGACACCAGGGCAATAAGAAGAGCACATCAAGCCACACTGTGTCTCTGTGAGGCTTTGAAAACTAGTTTCATCCATGACCCACAGTAATGTGACACTTATGTGTGTTGTTCCTTACCTAGCTGTCCCCTTCATTGCATGTCCTCCCCTGTAAACTCCTCCCCCACTAACCACTGTGTGCTGAATGAATAAAGAACCTTTTCTCCTCAATCCATTTATTTTTTTATGATCACAAACAGAGAGGGACAGCAAAGATAACCTGGGGCTAAGGGGCTGATAACACCGGGGGGCAGAGGGCGTAGAGAGACAAACCAGGACAACTTGCTTACAACTGCACTGCAATAACAATCAAAGGTGTGGGAATGGGTGCCTTCTGGTCCTTGTACCCTCCCCTGGAGTTGAGTGAAAGGGATACCAGACTCTCCCCCTCCTCCCCCTGCATCCTAGGATGTCTGGGAGAGGAGGATGTGGAACTTGGCGATGAGGGAAGCAGGTTCAGCATAGGCTGCAGTGGGACTCTAGTGTCCAGCTTCCTTTCTTGAACCTCAACCAGATGCCTCAACTTGTCTGTTTGCTCCCTCATAATCCACACCATCTCATCCTGCGTGTCACGCCTGTGTTCCCTGCATAGTCTCCTGTCCACGTGGTCATTGTGCAGGTTGTCGGACCATGCAATCCTCAATGCGCTGAGCTCCGTCTTGTCACTCTCGGAGGCACACATTAACTCATTGAACATGTCCTCCTGAGTCTTCAACCTCCTGGTTCCAACCTCAGCACAACCCCCTTTCCCATAGCAACTTGGATGATGCTTAAGGACAGGCACCAGCATAAAGCCCCGCAAATAGTTTCATTGTTACAAAAGCAGCACAGGGTTGGGGTGGAAGGGAGAAGAACAGGAAGTGTTGCCCCCCCCTTCTTTAAATGCTGGCTGCAATACGCAGTGATTCCTTCCAACCACAACCAGGGCACGCTCGGGAAAGTGTGGTTGTGTGACCCAGAATTCACCAAACAGGGGTGGATTACTTATCAAATTGCTTGCGGTTTAAGGGCTAGCATTGAAAACTTCCCCCGTTTCTCCTAGGTAACCATATGCGCTATCACTCTCCTGAGGGTAACAGAGGCGGAAAGGGAGCAGATGCTACAAGCGTCTGGGTACAGACCTGGTCCTTATGCTGCAATGCTGTGTGCCGCAATGGTGCCAGAAGAGTTAATACTGGAGTGGCGCAGGAAAGTGTCCTACGGTGGTGGATGAAATAAGGCAGCCCTTCCCAGAAACCTTCTGCAAAAGATTGCAGAGTACCTCCATGAAAGCTTCCTAGAGATCTCCATGGAAGATTCCCGGGCCATCCCCGGGCAGATAAATAGTCTTTTTTGGAGCGCACCCTCTGCATAGCTGGAATGGCCACCGATAACCACTATCCCAATTTTTAAAATCAGATTCAACATTTAAAATAATAGCATTTCATCCCTACAGTTTGATTGGAAATGTGTACTCACCAGAGGTGCCTTCCCCAGCATCATGCTCTGCCGCCAACTGGCCCTGTGGGGGGATGGGCTCCAGAGTTTAAAAAAAGTTCTTGGCTTTCGGGGAGAATGGATCCTCCACTTGTCTGCTGTGCATTCTCCTTCTCCTCCTCTTCCTTGTCAACAATGTCCTCCTCGTTGTTGCCCAAGGTTGCCCGGGGCTCCTGGGAGGTATCCACAGAGCGTTTTGGGGTAGTGGCGGGGTTGCCACCTAGAATTGCATACAGCTCCTCATAGAAGCAGCATGTCTGTGGCTCAGAACCAGAGCGACTGTTCACCTCCCTTGTCTTCTGGTACACTTGCCAAAACTCCTTTATTTACATGGGGCACAGCTGCGTGTCCCTGGTGTAGCCCTTCTCCCCCATGCCCTGCACGATTTTGGCATAGATATTAGCATTTCTTCTGTTGATTCGGAGCTCTGCCTGCACAGACTCTTCTCCCCACACAGCAATAAGATCCACCACCTCCTGTGTGCTCCATGCTGGAGCACGTTTGCGGCCTTGAGTATCCATGGTCAGCTGTGCTGATGAGCTCTCCATGGCGATCAAACAGGAAATGAAAATTCAAAAGTTCCCGGGGCTTTAACAGGTGGGCAGCTGTTTCCTGTGTACCTGGCAGAAGTGCAGTGGAGTTGAAAGTGCTTTCCAGAGCAGTCACAGAAGAGCACTGTGGGACACCTCCTGGAGACCAATTCCTTCGAATAACATAGCGCAGTGTCTACACTATCCCCATGTTGACGAGTGGATGTCGACTGAAGCACTACACCTCTTGTGGAGGTGGAGTACAGAAGTCGACTTTACAAGCCCTTTAGTTTGGCAGAAAGGACTCGGTAGTGTAGACACATTATTAACTTGACCTAACGCGGCATATGTCGACCTAACTTTGTAGTGTAGAACAGGCCCATGAATCTAAGAGGATGCCCTGGAGTCTGGTTTTAGTGATGACATCCTCCTCATTGATCCTGTAGTGATTATTCAGTTACATATCTATCTAACTTTATGACTACACTTTTGCTCCTCAGTCCAACCAGTGGGGCATTCAAATTTTAACAATCAGATTGGCCACATTTTCCCTGGTTTTCCCTCATGCTTTCAAAGGAAAATACTTTTTGACAGTAAGCAGCAACTAGAAAATGTTACCACTTGTGGGCATGCCACTTAGAGCCAATAGCAATGTGACTGAATTCACTCTGGTCTTGCCTAATGAAAACTTCACTTCTAGACCCAATTGCGAAGATCCCAGTGTGATGTATCTTGATGTACTGATTCAGTTATCATAGTCTTGTCACGCCTTATACACATAGCTTGATTTCAGTGAGTATTAACCACCCTTTGACTAGTGTCCTGGTGATTATTTACTCTTCCTTTCTGAATGTCAGAGCATGCCACATTTTCTTTTGTATAACTAGGTACCATATAACACAATGAGGTCTTAATATATGGGTAGGGCTCAGAGGTACTCTGGTAATACAAATAAATAATAATATAACAACACCATAGCCACATACATGCAAATTTAAATGATAAAATGTGGATACTAGCATTATCTTTCATACCCTGCATAAAGGGACACTCATAACTCATTTGTGACACAATAACATGTTTTCTGAGGCTAAGTGACAGGTTCCTAATTGTAGCTACAAAGAGAGACTCAGAAAACTACAAGCTGACAAAGATAACAGAAAACAAAGAGGTGGAAATTGCAAATTGTTAGCAAAACACAAAACCATCTGGTGTGAGTTTATTGCATTTTTATTTTTTTAAAGGTTATGAAGGTTCATTTTTCTGCATGTGACCCTAATTTCTTTTAAAAACCGGAAATAGACACAATTTATTGAGCCATTTGCAACATGACAGCGTTGTGACAGAGTTTGCAAAAGCAATTACCAGAGTACAACTCCCTCCCACACCCAGAGGCTCATGGAATGATTTGTTAAGTGTGGAAGGAACTGAATTATTCCAACAGCTTTTAAAATGATTCTGCTTACTCAGCTAAAGAGAAGGAACATCTGGTTTTGAAACAGCAAAGTATGGACATGGTCTACAACTTAGCTATAAGGCGGGGGGGGGGGAGTTGGTTAATGGGCAGTAGACAACCTGTGGCAGGTCTCAAGCCTTGGGGAAAGAAGCAAGGGGAAGGGTGGGGGTGAGCTCACTTGGACAGACTTACCACCTAGCCATTCTGAGGAGACGTTCTGCAGGAGAGTGAAAGGGATGCAGAAGAAAGTGACCAGCAGGTCACTGCAAGCCAGGGAGCAGATGAAAATATTGGTGGCTGTTCTCATGGCTTTCCGCCGGATTATGATGTAGACCACCAGGCTGTTGCCCAGAAGAGCCAGTGCGAAGATGATGATGTAGAGCACCAGGAAGACAACCTTGGCACTGGGAGGCAGCTCTGGGATGTACACGAGGGGTTTGAGGCCGTAGGCGGCAATGAACTCTTCCCTGGTCATGTTGTGCTCCTCCAGGAGCCTGTTGAGCGCCTCCGGGGTCACGTTCAGTCTCCTCTCCATGGTGCTGGTCCCTGGTGGGAGCCCGGTGCATGGGGCTCTCACGCCGGAGCCTTGTCCTTGGTGCTGAATCCAGGCACCCAGCGCGCTCAGCTCAGGGCTGTATCCCGCTGCCTAACGCAGGACCGGTGCGCTCTCCATGGTGCTGACCTCTGGAGTGGCTCCGCGTCCCAGCCCTGTCCATGGTGCTGCTGCCCGCATCTGTCTTCTCTCCTGGCTGCTCAGCTCGCTCTTCACTCCATGCTGCCAAACTGTGCGCTCCGCGCAGCCAGCGAACCAAACTGCCAGCGCCCTACCTTCTGCTCCAGCGTGCGCTCTGGGATTGAAACAGCACCTCCTGCCACTGCCCCCCGGGCAAAAATAATCACCCTGTCAGGCGAAGAAGAGTTCCTGAGCAGCTGCAGCTTGCTAGGGGGTTGTGCTGCTGGACTCAGCACTGCCTTGGTGCGCTGCAGCCTGCTTTTCTCTGTCTCTGTGTCGCTCTCCTTTAGTAGCCTCGCTTCTGAGATCTGAAGACGTGAGTGATGGCTTATCACTCCATTTCTGGCAGAGCAGTTTCTCTCTTCCTCCCAGGAATAGGGAGACGCAGAGTAAGCCTCATTCCCATCCCGAAACAGAAATTGCTGCATGACACATTCCCATGGTATTTCCATGCGCCCTGGGCTGATTGGCAAGTTGGTGGCACCAGGAGTTTCCTCTGGGGCAGAGGAGATCACAGGCAAATGACAGAGTAGGCAGCTGTCAATCCTGGCTCATTAAACGTGCAGACCTCTAGACTCCAGTCAGAAAAAGAAAGCAGGGCTTGAATAATCTCTCCTTTCAGTTAACCTCAAATGCAGCCACCTTGGCCACATGCAGCCACCAGGGGATTTTCTTGCAGCCACAGCTTCCTGGGCAGTGATTTTTTTGGGGGGGGGAGAGAAAGCAGCAGCCCCTCCCCAGGGGCCACCAGCAGTGGTTGGACCCCTCTGGAGACACACAAGCCAGAGGAGCAGGCAGCCAGTGAGTTCCCCACCTTCCCAGGGGAGCTGGGGTTGAGCTTCATCCCTGGGGTGCCAGGTGACAGGCTCCAGCCAGGGGGCTTTGGGTTCTGTCCCTAGGCTCTGTCCCCTGGGTGTGTGGCTTTGGGCTCCGTTCCCTGGCTGTGTGGTGGCGGGCTCTGGCCTGAGCTCACCCCCCATCACCTCTGGCCCTGCTGCCTCCCCCAGTGCACCATCGCCCTTGGCCCCCACTGCCTCTGTACCCACCTCCCCATCCAGAGCTTAATTTGTCCCGGGCTTGCCGGGGCTGAGTAAGTCTGCTGTGAAAAGTGATATTAACAAACATACAAATATCACTTTTCACAGCAGACTTACTTATAGCTAGCAAATATACGTTCTTGTCTTTTTTTCTATCTATCTATCTATCTATCTATCTATCTATCTATCTATCTATCTATCTATCTATCTATCTATCTATCTATCTAAAGACAAGAACGTTCAAAGCACCTTATTTGTGTTTCTATTCTGTTTAGGTCCAGCAAAGAATAGAGACAACTGTACATTATTTTTATTATTGAGTCTGCAAAAAGCAACCCTACATAGCCCAATTACAATGATTTGGACATGTATATGTGCATATTTATTTGTTTTTCCTAAAGTTAATTAAGTATTTTAGGAAAAATTGTCAGAGTGGCCATCAGCAAGAGTTGGTTGCTGCACTCTGAGGCCACCAAAAATTTTGTTGTGAGAACTCCTGGGGGAGACCTCACAGTTCACTGCAACTTCTGGCCTGAGCCCAGAATTAACAAAAGCCTGCACAGCTTAGTTTTAGGGCATCAAATTAAAAGTCTTAAAAGTCTCTATAAAGTCTCCAGCCTCCAACTTCCGTTAACACACAGGCAATGGGGACAATATTTTCCGAGCTGCATCATGAATAATCCCTGCATGGTCATTGATTTTGTTTTGTTTTGTTTTGTTTTTAGCTTAAAGGTTTATTAATGACTTCCCCAACAAATCATTCAGGTAATTAGCTTGCTTATTGCTCTGCAATAAAGCCTGATTTGTAAATCCATCTTTCACTCCTCTTTATCAGCTAGTGTCACGTGTAGCCTTGGGACACTGAATGCAAAACATTTTGCTCAGATGCCCTGAATCAAGGGTCTGTGTTACACCATTTCATTCCAGATTTACACTGGTGTATCTCCACTGACTTTAATAGAGTTATACCAGTGTAAAACTGGAGTAACACTGTAGTGAATCAAGCCCCAAGTGTTGATTATTATTTTAAAGATTTTAAAAAATAAAAATTGAAAATTATGTTAAAATAATATTTCAATTATTTTTCTGATTTCAGAATAAAAGGTACCTGTTCTATATAGGTTCTTATGCCACCCTGGTCATTGTAGTATTTGAGTTTCTTTCAGTCATGCATAAAGCAATGTGATTAATATCTGTCATATGTGGTTCGTTCGCTCTCCAGGGTGAGAATAGTGTATGCAGTGGAGTGGTTTGTTTTGGTAGGGTTTTGTTGTTGTTTTGACTGGCAGCCATAGCAGTACAGAAGATAGGCCCTAAATTGGCTTCATTTACACCAGCTAAGATTTAGCTCAGAGTTTCTGGCCATTATGGATCAAATTCAGACCTGGTGTAAGCCAATGACATTCTATTGAATGGAATTGAACCTCCTATCACAGGTGTGAATTTGATCATGTCAGCTCCTTAAAATTACGGACAGTTAAAGGGAACAAAGGCAGCTTGAGCATTTAAGAATCATATGACAGTACTGCAGTTTGCTATAGCTTGTCAAACTGCTTTTAAATCTCTCTTAAGCATTCTGCCCTATTGATCCATAATGTAAAAGAATCCAAGTGGGAGGAGCTCTCCCAAGGTGGGCAGTGTATATGCTTCCTTCTTCCTCTGAACAGGGGAGATGCTGGCAGGAGAAGGGAGCTGGAGTCAGAAGGCTGGCCTCCAGGTAAAAAGGGCTGAGAGTGGTGGTTTGCGAAGAGCAAACTGGGACAGGAGAATATCTCTGTGTCTGGGAGGTGCACCGGAGCTGAGTATGAATCTTTGTGTTATGATGATGGACTTTATTTGTGGGACTTTGAGAATTATTTTTGAACTGCTGCGCTTACTAAACTGGCCCCAGGCAGGGGTAGATGGGGCAACCACAAGAAATATTATGGTGTGTGTGTGTGTGTGTGTGTGTGTGATAAAAGGCTCTGCGGAAGAGAAACAGAGGCAGGGGCACTGCAGGACCACCTCTGGCCACACTGAGATGCTCTGGAGGGCTTGCCCTGTTAGAATATGAATTGTTGTTGATAAAGGGTTGACTTTTCCTTCAGAAAATAAGTATTTGGGCCAGTTTCACTAGTTAGCACAGGAAGGCTTGTAAACTAAACTTCTCCACGCCAGCCTGGTTCCCTCATCCTAGCAGGCTGGGATTCACTCCAAAGAGGATAAACTGATACCACCTCCAGCTTACTTCCCAGTTTCCTATCAAGGTTTATAGGATGGCTAGAGCTCCATAGCAGGCCCAAAAGTAGAGATTGTTCAAAAGAAGACTCATTCACTGCTGTAACTCTAGTTCTTAAACTGGAGTCACACAATGGTGGGTCAGTCCCAAGAGTCATTGAATCAGCATGTTCTCTGTTGGCCTTTACCACCACCCTTCTTTGTCAAGTGCTGCCTGCGGTTAGTGCTGCAGAGTTGTTAAGGATGCGAAGTGCTGCTGTCCTTGGCGCTCTGCTGTCAGCTGCACTAGCAGACAGTGCAGCTGGCTGATTCAGCAGACTTCAGTGTTGTTCATAAAGAAAGACCACAGGCTCCGTTCGGTGTGAAGGCACTTGGCCAGGTTTATTGCTGATGAAGCACAGTACTAGTGCCCCAGCTCAGTGGTTACAGTATACTAATGCATGTATGCTTACGACAATGGTACCAGCTCAATCAGCACATGAGGGTGCTGTTCCCTCGGCAAGAACGGACATGCTCCTCCTATGACTTCTCCTTTTATATGTTCATACAAACCAGGGCCGGCTCTAGGCACCAGCAAACCAAGCACGTGCTTAGGGCAGCACATTTTCAGGGGTGGCATTCCGGCCACCATCCTTTTGTTGCTTCGGGCTGCAAAACCCTGGAGCTGGCCCTGGCAGCAGCAGCGCGTCATGCATGGGGGGCGCCCTGGGGCCACTGCAGTTCGCGCCGCGGGGGAGCTGGCTGTGGCTGGGCCGGGCAGGCTCCGAGCAGAGAACACTCAGGCTGGGGGCCACCCCGCGGGGCACACGGAGCCGCCTGCAGGTGCTGCAGGGCGGCCACCCCCCAGCACCGCAGCCGGGGCTGGGCGAAGCAGCCCGTGCCGCCCAGGGACTGCGGCAGGGCGGCCAGAAGCAGCAGCAGCAGCGGGGCCATAGAGGGCGGGGTGCTGCCGTGTGGGGCTCGCGTCCCGCTCTCTGGGGCTCCGCTCCTTCTGGGGCTACCCTGCCCCGGCTCCTCAGCCCCCCGCCCGGGGCGGTCCCCCGGCTCTGCCCTCCCGGGTCCCGGCCAGTCCTGGAGGCAGGAGCCCTGGCTGGAGGGACCCTGGGCTGAGGCACGGTCCAGGAGCCCCGCTGCTTACCCCGACCCTGCCAGCGCCCAACCAG
Organism: Emys orbicularis; assembly: GCF_028017835.1. Classification (NCBI taxonomy): domain Eukaryota; kingdom Metazoa; phylum Chordata; order Testudines; family Emydidae; genus Emys; species Emys orbicularis. The sequence goes on from NC_088684.1 coordinate 141,351,993, forward strand.
CTGGAGGCGAGGGGGGAGCGGGCGGAGTCAGCACTGGTGGGGGGGAGCCCAGGGCTGGGGCGGCAAGGGGTGTGGGTGGGGTGGGGGGGGAGAGCCCAGCGCTGAGGCAGCAGGGGGTGTGTGTGGGGGGGGGGGAGAGAAAGCCCAGGACTGGGGCGGCAGGGGGTGCGGGTGAGGGAGGGCACTGGTGGTGGGGGTGAGAGCCAAAATTTTTTTTGCTTGGGGCGGCAAAAAACCTAGAGCCGGCCCTGATACAAACAAATTATGTATTACACTCCAGATGTTGTTAATTACCATCCTTATGCTAGTTGGAACAAAATATCCTCATTCACTATCCTGTCATTCCCTCCTTATTTTAGGAGGGGTTGATGTGTTCTTGTTCTTAGGAATGTGTTCACATGGCTCTTTCAAGTAACTGTATTTTTTTGTACCATCCTCTCTGGTCAGGAATGTCCTTACTTGGTTAGCTGATGCCTGGTGCTATTTTGCCAAAGCCAGGCCTATTCTGGCTCACAGCCTTTGGTTCATACTGTTACTTATGCTTACAGCTCCAAAAAGGCCTATATTGCTCATATTCTGAGATGTGTTCTCTCTGGTTGCAATTTATTCAGGTTCTTATTGTGGTTGGTAAAAACTAAGAATGTCCATTTAGTGGGAAATTCTGACATTTCCTTTTCTCTCAATTCTGAACAAAAAGTTGAAATTTTGAAAGGTCCCTCAGAACAAACATTCCCCAACTTCATTTCAGGAATACTGAAACAACCTTATTGAAAGGTTTCATTTCAATACAATTGAAGCACTTCCTTTTGACATTACCATTTTGTCATTTAATGTCATCAAATAATCAAAAGGAGAGTGGGAAAGAATTGCTTTGCCTTATTTTGAAATGACGCGCTTTCACTTTGTTGAAATAAAATTTTAATAATTTTTCATCCAGAATGTTGACAATCCATACGTTCCATTTTGATTTTGTTGACTTGGCAGTTTCCGATGGAAAAACTGTTTCATCAGAAAATTTTCACACAGCTCTGTGAGCCCAGCCCATCACCAGGGCGTCTGAGTGTCAGGTTCCCCAGTGAGAGGGAATTTGCATCTGCATTTTAGCTGTGCAGCCTTCACTGTACCTCTGCAGTGGAATCTGCCATAAATATAGGGTGAGCTTAGCCTTTTAACTGCGTTGATGGGGGTGGGGGGGAATGCATTTTTTTTTCATACTAGTCTAAACGATATCATCAAAAATTACAGGAAACTGCAGGGCTAAAATCAGACAAAGCCAATTATTTTCAAGGATGTCTGGAAGCACTTACACTGCCCAAGAGAAGTTAGAATTTGCTACAGTTTTGTTAAACCAGTATTAGTCTATGACTAATTTTGCTCCTTATTATGCCTTTATCAAATAAGTTTTAAAGAGAAGACGTCTTGGAGAAAAAGGCATTTGCGGATGGCATGGCTAGAGGAAGAACCCAGAAATACAGAGAGTATTCTTGAATAATGGGCTTTAATTTCCTCTATTTCTCCATGTGGGATTCATCAGATTGATGAAATTATTCATCATCTATGTTGAGAATGTTTAGTCCCATTAAAAAATAGATTTTGTTTTCTTTGATTGTTTTCCTCCGTCCTGGGCAGATGTGGGGCACACAAGGTAGCTGCTACTTAGCTACCTATTGAGAGCATCTTGCTCAAACACCACAGTTCTGATTTGCAATTGTATCTATCTGAGTGAGTGGGCAGCCGAAAAGATCAGGAAAATCTTATTCTTGTTGGCGTGATTTTGTTTGATTGATTATTCCTGGTATTTTATTCCATGCATGATGGTGAGCAATTAAAACCACCTATTAATTAAATTTATGTATAATGGAAATGTATAGGCCATGGATGCTTTGAGTCACATAACTCTTATTCACAGTTTCTTGGTAAACTGAAATCTTTCTGATTACTTTACACACACAAATGTCCTTTTAAGAATTCAGTTGACTGGCAGCCTAGAAAATGTCAGAAGTTTAAGGGTTAACATTTATTGTACTTTTTTCCCCCTCAATAAGTGTTTACATAAGTTTAACTATGGTGCATTTTTGGATGATCTGATCTGATCTTCCATGCTTAATTATGTTGATATGTACATTACTATGCAAATAATCTCATTGAATTTATGGAGATGATGGACGGTGCAGTGGTTATGGTGCTAGCCTGGCCTGAGTTCAATTCTTTGTTCTGTGGGGAAATCACCTAGGCCAGTGGCTCTCAACCTTTCCAGACTACGGGACACCTTTCAGGAGTCTGATTTGTCTTGCCTATCCCCAAGTTACACCTCACCTAAAAACTAGTTGATTTCAAAATCAGACATAAAAATACAAAAGTGTCACAGCACACTATTACTGAAAAATTGTTACCTTTCTCATTTTTACCATATAATAAAATAAATCAATTGGAATATAAATATTGTACTTACATTTCAGTGTATAGTATATAAAGAAGTATAAACAAGTCATTGTCTGTATGAAATTTTAGTTTGTACTGATTTCACTAGTGCTTTTTATGTAGCCTGTTGTAAAACTAAGCAAATATCTAGATGAGTTGATGTACCCCTGAAAGACCTCTGCATACCCCCAGGGGTATGTCTACCCCTGACTGAGAACCACTGACCTAGGCCTAGACTCACAAAGGTACTGACTTCTAGGTGCTTAGAAAACCACAGGAACACATTGCAATTCCTAAAGCCCGAATTAGGTACCTAGGCTCCCTATAAAATGAATGGGGAGAGAGAGGCACCTTTGATTGTGATTAACAAAAGCAAGGATGCTAGGCAGGAAGCTTCCTAAACTAGCCAATGGGAAAACATAATGAGAAGGATGTATGCTAAGCCTGCCCCTCCCATGGCAACAGGGGGTTATTTCTGCTAGTGAGTCACAGCTGAGCATCTTTTTTGGAGTTAAGCACCGAAGGTGTTTTTTTGCAATAAGGAACTCCCCCATAACCTTTAGCCAGAGGTCAGAGTACTCCCATAGGACGTTGGAGACCCCCAGTTCTAATCCCCCTGCCACCTAATAAGGAGAAGGGACTTGAACAATGATCTACCACTGTAACCATTGGGCTGTCCCCTCACAGTCTCCTGATGTAGCTGTTCCAGTATGGATAAATAGTTAGAGTTATTGTTGCAGAGGGGCTGGATCCTCATAGAGTTTAAGGCCAGAAGGGACCACCAGAGATCATCTAGTCTGATCTCTTCTGTCACAGGCCACCAACCCCATCCTGCACCCACACACAAACCCAGGGGTAGCCAAACCACAGCTTGTGAGCCTCATGCAGCTCTTTTACAGTGAAAGTGTGGCTCGCAGAGCCCCTCACACTCCTTCCCTGCAATCTCCACCTACCAGACTGTTGGAGGAGCTCGGGGCTTCTGCCCTGCAGTTGGGTGGTGGGGCTAGGGGCTTCTGCCCAGCAAGGAGGGGGGTCATGGGGCTTGAGCCCTGGAGGGGGTGCCTACCAGGGCTTGGGGATTCAGCGGCAGCGGGGCTGAAGCTCCGAACCCCAACAGACATGCCCCAATTCTCAAACGTCTGAAGATTGTCATATGTGGCTCGGTGTGTCAGTAAGTTTGGCCATCCCTGCATAAACCCAACATCCTGGGTGAGTCCTCTAACCACAGTCTATCGAGTCATTCTCTCTCGGGCCCACTCAGCCCACTTGGTAGGAATGTAAAGGTGTCATTTTGGCTCCTGGAGAGAGCCCGTAGAGTTCCATGACGGGAAGGGAATTACATTGGAAATACAAAATAAAAAAATTTATTTTAAATAAGGATGATAGTGTTTTTAAGGAAAGAGGTCCAGTTCATGCCATGATCTCTCAGTATGCAAAATGTACTGAGAGCTAGACTTCACTAATATACAGTGTATCTCTCTCTCTCTCTCTCTCTCTGTATATATATATCCAACATTTTCAATCTTAGGTGTTTAAAGTTAAGCACCTAAATTTGAAATTTTTGCCCCTAGTAATTAACTGAAATTACAAGACACTATGTCACTCATGTATAACAGTTCTAACTAGTTATGGTAGGATTTTCAAAGTCCCTAAGGAAATTAGGTTCCCAAAGCCTATTGGATTTGGGGTCCTGGGTCCCTAAAGCTCCTTTGAACATCTAAGTTTTAGCCCTTTAGCAGAGCATGGAAACAATTTGAACTAATCACATACAACGAGGAGTTCTTAAATCCCCTCCAGAAATTATGCAGGCTTGTTATGTGCAGCTCAGTGAAACATCTGCTGAACATGCTGCTGTGGTCATAAAAGTAAACAAGTTAGACTGTATATGGACAGAGAGAGAGAGAGAGAGAGAGAGAGAGAGACTAAGGATGAAATATTATTGTTCAGTTGTATCAGCTGGGGTTATGACATAAACTTAAATGCTGTGCTCTCTTTTGTTTATCACATCTCAGAAAGGATACAGTATAAATAGAAAAGGTCCAGAGAATGACATTGTTAATAATGAGAGGCATGAAAAGACTCTGTTATGAGGAGAGATTGCAGAGACTAGGACTGTTTTGCTGAGAGAAGAGATGAATAAGAAAAAACATGATAAATGTATGTAAAACAATGTGGAGAATGACTTTCACATGCTTCCATTTACCATTTTTATGATAAAAGAATGGGGGAATGCGCAATCAGATTAAAAACCAACACATTTAAAATGTTTATTTGTAAACAATGAACCTGTAGAACTCAATGACACAAGATATTACTGAAGCAGGCAGTTTAGCCAATTCTGATAAAAGATTAGACATTTATATAAATTCAAATATTCTCCATGGTAATACTAGCTAAGATTAATACATATGATTGTTGACTCTCATGGTTCAAGGCATAACCCAATCACTAACTCTCTGTGGTTGGGAAAAAACTTCCCCCATAGGCATGTGTGACGGGGCAGCCCCACCCTGCACTAGCCCCGGCAGCGTCAGACCAGTAGCTTTGACGGAGGAAGTCCTGCCCTGTTCGTACTGGGCATGCTCCAAATGCTCTGGGAGTATAAAAGGAGGGAACTCAGCTCAGTCTAGGCTGGTGGCCGCAGGGGAAGGACCTAACTGGGAAGCTCCTGTGGAGGACCAGCCACCACTTTTGACATTGCTGGGAACTGAAGCCTTGCCTGGCCGGCATGAAGCCCTACTGCGGGAGGAGCCAGAGGAGGCAATGGACCCAGAGATCCACGGGAGACCTAGGGATTCACGGGAGCCCCCAACTCTCAGGCCGGTAGGAAGCGACCCGGGAGGGGGTGACGGACTGATACCTAGACCCCAGTAAGCCTCAGCGTGTTTCAGTAGGACCCCCCAGCTGAGCCTGTGGCAAGGTCCTACGGCGCGGTAAGGGGCAATTCTATGGACTTTGGCCACTAGGCCGTGCTACCCCGTAACCGGGGGCAATTCTATGGACTTTGGCCACTAAGCCGTGCTACCCTGTAACCGGGGGCAATTCTATGGACTCTGGCCACTAGGCTGTGTTGCCCTGCAGCGAGGGGCGTGAACCCTCACAGCATGTTATTACTCAAGTGTACGTTATTGGCGTTTTACACTTTCTTCAGAAGCATCCCATACTGATGATTTTTTTTGGAGCCAGGGTACCAGGTAAAGTGAAACATTGATCTGATCCATATGGCAACACTGATGTTTCTTAAAATTCCCAGCATGGTTTTAGTATTATTTTAATTATTTATATTACAGTAGTACCTAGGCACCCCAGTGATGGATGAGGACTCTGTTGTGCTAGGTGCTGTACAAACAAAAGATGATCCTTTTTAAATTTACACTAATCTAGTCTACTTAGATTCTTATATCATGCTCATCACCGTAAGATCCTTGCCACTAAGAATTTGCAATCTAAGTATAAGAAAAGAGACAACAGGTGGAGACAGACAGATGGATGGAACAGAGGGTCAGTATTGGTCAGCATGATAGGCTGTGGTCTAAGCACGCCAGTTGCCTAACCATTGTCAAGATTTTTTTTTTTTTGTAGCTTTCACAGCAAAGACGAGATTTAAGAAGAGATTTGAAGGAGGACAGCGAGGTAGCCTGGCGGGTGTTTATGGGGAGCGCCTCGAAGTGTCAGGGTTCAAATAGGAGAGTTTGGACTTTTCTTTGTTGTTTTTTCTTGGTGTGATTTGATTTCTGGTGGAAGGCACCAGATGACAAGCCTCCCCGCTCTTTAGTCACATCAGACCGAGCGTGTAGGTAGCAGCAGGGTGGGCTTCCCTTGCACTGCCCTGCTAGTATAGTCCACACTTGATGTGCGGTTAGCGGGAGAGTTTAGTCACCGTGGCCTTTTCAGTCCTATTGACTAACAATTGGTGCCAGTTCTGCTGTTCGTTTTTTGTGCTGTAGCCACATGTTCACTAAGAACCGGGCAGAGACCCACCAGACTCATTTCACATAGGCCACAGAACAGCCATCAGACGGTAATAACTTTCAGCCTTTCCCTACCTAGCCTGGATTTGAATTGGCAGCCTAGATCTCGTTATTACCAGTCCCCTTGGCCACCTAGTTGAAATCAATGAAGTAGTGTAATGGGAATAGCATTCTTCTTATTGCTTTTCTGAAGGCACTGAGTGGCTTTTTTCCTCCCTCATTTCTCAGAACAATAGACTTTCTCAGCTGAGTGACCTTCTCCACATCACTAAATTTCTTTAATACCATATGGAGAGGGGAGAGTAAGAACATAAATATATTTATCAGTCAGGAGCTGAACTTGAGAACCTCTGATACTTGTCAGACATAAAGCACCAGCAGAACAGCAAGTGCCTGTCTGCGAGGTTTGACAAAAAGGCAATAGAGTTAGCCTGGCATTAAACAAACCTGAGATTGGCTCTGCTCTTACTGCGGCAAACTCAAGAGCCTTCCCCTTGTCTCCAGGATACTGCACATCCTCACTTCCCCCTATCTCTGATTAGTTGTAATAGCGTCTAGAGGTGCCAATGGAGATAGAAGGGCTGATTGTGCTAGGCACTGTGCAAACACATAATTAGAGACTGTCCCTGCCCCAAAGAACTTTCAGTGTGACTGACAAAAAGTGGATGGGGAAAACAGAGGAAGTGACTTGCCCAAGGTCACCCAGCAGGTCAGTGTCAGAGCTAGGAATAGAACCCAGGTTTCCTGAGTCCCACTCCACTGCCCTATGTACTAGCCCATGCTGCCTCTCCTGTTCAGGAGATGGGGGAGGCCTTTCAGATCCTGTCTGATGCTCATCTTGTGCTCCATGACACTCCAGAATGCTTCTGGAGAGCCCAGTCTGCCTCTGTTTCCACCTTCCTTCTCCCAACCCCCCCATACACACACACACACACACACACACCACGGTCCAGTGGGCTGAGCATCAGACTCTGAGTCAGGACTCCTGGGATCTTTTGCCAGCTCTGTCATTGTCTCACTGTGGAACCTGGGGAGGCAGGTCACTTCATCTCTCCATACCTCAGTTTCCCCAGCTGTAAAACAGGGTTAACAATACTTCCTGTGTAAAGTGCGTTGAGATCCTCAGATGAACATTATACTGGTGCTTGTTAAGAATCATTAATAATAATAATAATAATAATTAACTGCTTGTTTTGGGGGCTGATTTTGATATTGACCATCAGTTTACATAGCTATCTAATCTGCTTTTATTGCCCATCAACATAGGATCTGAGCATCATGTAAAATCAATAGCAATAGTGAAGTCACTAGTGCACTTCATGGAGTCCCTGGCACTGCTCCCTTGACAGGCTCAGAACTCTATCTGTGGTAGGTTTTTCTGTTTGGTTTTATTAGGGTTTGGGGGTGGGAATAAAAGGGATGTTCAGATCGTGAGTGTCACTTATGGCAGAAAGGCTTTCTCAGAGAGAAAGGCTTTGCAACATAGTCTAAAGATAGTCAGACACTAGATTTACCTGGTCTCCTCTGGAAGACTGTTCTATGCGCAGATCCTGGCCCCAAAGCTGTCCCCAGTTTTCACACACTTCCTCCTGCTCTCAGCATTCTGCATTGCTGCCAGTGGAACACAGCTGTCTCAGCCAATCATAGATCGAATTTCCATCTTTGATGTAGCTGGGGGGTTCATCCATTAATTACTTTGAAAATTAGGCCTTAAACTGGCATGAGAAGTTGCCTGGGAGCCAGTGGAAGAACTTGGGCCCAGTCCTGAAGTGCTCATGGTGGCCTGAGCCATGGAAAAGGCGAGCAGCCCCATTCTGTGCCAGCTGGACTCTGTCCATCCTCTTTCATTATCACTGGAGCTAATTGCAGTTACACGAATCCAGCCTGGAAGCGACAAATGCAGGGATCCCTGTGGCCAGGCCTCTCTCCAGGAGGAAGGGAAGAAGTTTCCTAGCGATCTGGAGGTGACCGAAGGCAGTTTTGGAGACAGATGCTATCTGGTCATCCAAGTTTAATGAGGAATCTAACAGGACCCCTGGGCTTAGCAGCACTTGGACAAATGGGGGCTGTGAGCCCTTGATAGAGGGGAATGTAATGACTTGGCCAACACTTCAAAGCGTTTCCTTTTTCCAACTGGCATCCCATTGGTCTTGCCTGGGTTCAGCTTGAGCCACCTGCTCTTCACCCAAGAGCTGATTTCCTGCAGGCATTCTGACGGGTTAGTAGTGGTGGTGGTTGCATCAGTTGAGAGTGTCATTGGCATACTGTCAGCAGCTAAGCTCCTCACTCTTCCTGAGTGGCCTCATGTTAACATTGAACAGAAGAGAGGATGGTATGGATCCCTGCAGGGCCCACAGCTTAGAGCCTTCAGAGATGAGGAACAGTTACCCGTCACTACTCTCCGAATTCTGTTTGAGAGGAATGATTGGAGCCAGTGTAGTGCTGGGCTATCTACTCCTGCTATGGCATGTCAGGATGTTAGTAACCCCTGGTGGTCCAGAGAGGTCCAGCGGTATAAAAACATAAGAACGGTCATACTGGCTCAGACCAAAGGTCCATCTAGCCCAGTGTCCTCTCTTCCGACAGTGGCCAATGCCAGATGCCCCAGAGGGAATGAACAGAACAGGTAATCATCATGTGATCCATCCCCTGTCGCTCATGCCCAGCTTCTGGCAAACAGAGGCTAGGAAACCATCCCTGCCCATCCTGGCTAACAGCCATTGATGGACCTATTCTCCATGAACTTATCTAGGTTTTTTTTAACCCTGTTATAGTCTTGGCCTTCACAACATCCTCTGGCAAGGAGTTCCACAGGTTGACTGTGCGTTGTGTGAAAAAATACTTCCTTTTGCTTATTTTAAACCTCCTGCCTATTAATTTCATTTGGTGACCCCTAGTTCTTGTATTATGAGAAGGAGTAAATAACACTTCCAGGTAAGTAGATCTTACCTGTGTCCATGGTCGTGTGGATATTGTCTTTTAGTGCCAGTAGAGCCATCTCTGTGCTGTGCCCTGGTCTGAATCCTGATCATGAGGCATCTGGGAGGTTGGCTGATGTCACATGTTGTTGGAGCTTGGTGCTTACATGTTACAGTAGCATCTTGATACCTCAATTGAGATCAGGGCCCCATTTTGCTGGGCAAGTCTTACACAAGGTCACCCAGCAGGTCGGTGCCTGAGATGGGATTAGAGCTCCAATCTCCTGAGTCCAAAATCCAGTGCACTCTCCAGTGGACAACAGAAAGGACGATTCACCACTCAGCTTGCCTGACTGTCTTTCAGGCAAACTGTAATCCAAAACACTTTACAAATTTAAAGCAAAACAGCAGGGTGGCATGCAGCATCATTAGAAGAAAACAATTCTTTTAAGAGACTGTGTGATGAATAAATAAGGCATTTAGCCATAATGAAGCCAATAACAGAGAGCAAGAGAAATTAAGACCAGGAGAGGGATGTCTTAGGTGAGAATTGAGAGGAGAGGCACATGTTGAACAGGCAGTAGGGTCAGATCCTGCACAGTGCTGAGAGCCCTCCATTCACATAGATGCCAGTAGGACCTAAGGGCCTTTCAGGACAGGTGTAAATCACTGTAATTCAGAAGTAAACGGAGCTATGCTGATTCACAGCAGCTGGCGATCTGGCCCTTTCATACATTCGAGTTTCAGGCCAGAAGGGACCGTTACATTATTTAGTCTGACCTCCTGTATCTCACAGAACATAGAATTTCACCCAGTTACCTCTGCATTGAGCCCAGTAACTTGTGTTTGACTAAAGCATCCGGTCTTTATTTGAAAGCACCAAGAGATGGAGAATCCACTGCTTCCCTTGGGAGTTTTCTCCAGTGGCTACTCACCCTCACTGTTAAAAGTTTGTGTCTAATTTCGAATTTGAATTTGTCTGGCTTCATCTTCCAGCCAATGGGTCTTGTTCAATCTTTCTCCACTAGATTAGAGAGCCCTTTAGTACCTGGTGTTTTCTCTCCATAAAGGTACTTCAGCACTGTAATCAAGACACATCTCAGACTCCATTTTAATAAACAAAACAGACTGAGCTCTTTAAGTCTCTCACTCTAAGGGTACGTCCAGACTACCCGCCAGATCGGCGGGTAGCGATCGATCTATCGGGGATCGATATATCGCATCTCGTCTAGACACGATATATCAATCCCCGAACGCACTCCCGTCGACTCCGAACTCCACCAAGGCGAGCAGTGGTAGCGGAGTCGACGGGGGAGCCACGGCCATCGATCCCGCGCCGTGAGGATGGGAGGCAAGTCGAAATAAGATACATCGACTTCAGCTACGCTATTCCCGTAGCTGAAGTTGCGTATCTTATATCGACCCCCACAGTGTAGACCAGGCCTAAGACACTTCCTCCAGCCCTCGCATCATTTTTTTGGCTCTTTTCTGCACCCTCTACAATTTTACAACGTCCTTTCAAAAATCCAAACAGCAGAACTGCAAGTGTATTCCAACATCCGCCTCACCAATGCGGCGTACAGAGGTAAAATCATTTCCTTTCTGCCCCTTGCTACTCTCCTGTTTGTAATCCAAGGATTGCATTAGCCCTTTATGACACAGCATCCCACTGGGAACTCAAGCTGAGTTGCTTGTCCACTATGATCCTTAAATCCCTTTCAGAGTCACTGCTTTCCAGGAGAGAGTCCCCCATTCTGTTGATATGGCCTGCATTCCTTGTTCCTAGATGCATAAGTTTGCATTTGGCTGCATTAAAATAAATGTGGTTTAAATGGGCCCAGCTTACCAAGTGATGCAGATCTCTCCGTATGACCGCCCTGTCCTGCCCATTATTCACCTTTGTCAGTCTTTGGCTACATCTACACTATGGAGCGAGGGGGCGTGATTCCAGCTCATGTAGACATATTCACGCTAGCTCTCATTGAGCTAAAAATAGTAGTAGTGTAGCCAGGGTTAGCATGGGCGTGGACTAGCAGCGGCGGCACGGGCTAGCCGTGCTGAGTAAGTACCCACGGGTTTCAGGTGGATTTGTAGCCATGCCGCTGCTCGCAGCTGCCTGCGCTACCATTACTGTTTTTAGCATGTTAGCTCAATGAGAGCCAGCGTGAAGATGTCTACACCAGCTGTGGAACGATCCCCCAACCTCCTAGTGCAGGCATTGCCCTGTGTGTCATCCGCAAATTTTATCAGCAGGGATTTTATATTTACTTCCAGATCATTGATACAAATGCTGAATAGCACCAGGCCTAATCCTGAGCCCTGTGAAACATGAGTAGGTATACCCCCATTCAATGATGATTCCCTATTGACAGCTACTTTTTGAGATCATGGTTAGCTAGTTCTTAATCCATTTAACATATGCTTTATTGGAACCGTATTGTGCTATGCTGTTTAATCAGAACGCCATGTGGTACTAGGTCTACAAAAGTCTATTACATCGACAACGTTAACTTTATCAACCAATCTCAACAAATAATGAAGTCAGGTTTGTTTGACAAGACCTATTTTCCATAAAACCATTTTGACTGACGTTAATTACTGTTGGCAATGGACTAGGGGGAGATTTCAGGTTTTAGAGTCTGTGTACTTAGACATGGACGCCTTGGTAGGAGCAGATGGTCTTGCGATCTGGTGTAATTCGAAAAGATATGGGAGCAATAAAAAACACACAAACCTTGTGTGCAGTAGTTCTAATAAATCATCCCAGCCGCCATGCAAACAGCACTGGGTACATTCGAAATATATTGGCTTTCGTGCTTCCACAAATAAGATATTTAACTTCCCCAGTGTACATCATAAAACTCAGACAGCCAAGCTCCCAGGCTAGCAGAATCTGTGACAAGGCATGTAATCAAATCCAAAATTAGGAAAAGTGTGCAGACAAAAAGGCTGTTTTGTGTTTTTTAACATGAATGCTAGAATTTAATGAAATGCTTTCAAGTTTTCTTTACAGTGTCTCTAAATCTTTTAGACTCCGGTCCAGAAAAGCACTTGCACATAAATAGTTAATGGCAATGCACAGTCTTCAGGGCCTGATCCAAAGCCCATTGACAATTCTTATGTTCATATAGGCCATCAACCAGTCATTGTCTGGTAATAACTTTCAGACACTACCAATCTGGTCCAGGAGCAGTGGAACCTTCCTAAAAGTGGAGGGACCACTGGTGCCTGAACCGTGGTCCCGCCCCCACGCCGCCTCTTCCCCCGAGGCCCTGCCCTCGCTTGTGTCTCTCCTCCCCTCCCACCCCATCACTCACCTTTATGGCTGGTAAAAAGTGGGAGAGCATAGCCCTTCCACCTTTAAAAGTGATGGGGCCATGGCCCCCTGGTCCCCTACCTGTTCCAATGCTCCTGGTCTGGTCTGAACGTGCCAATGGCCTAAATATGAAAGGCTTAATTTCCGTAGTCCCTCCCAAATGGTTTTACTTTTAAATGGGGATAATGATAGTACTAAGCAACAGAGGGTCCTGTGGCATCTTTAAGACTAACAGAAGTATTGGAGCATAAGCTTTCGTGGGTGAATGCCCACTTCATCAGACGCAAGTAATGGAAATTTCCAGAGGCAGGTATAAATCAGTATGGAGATAACGAGGTTAGTTCAATCAGGGAGGGTGAGGTGCTCTGCTAGCAGTTGAGGTGTGAACACCAAGGGAGGAGAAACTGCTTCTGTAGTTGGATAGCCATTCACAGTCTTTGTTTAATCCTGATCGGATGGTGTCAAATTTGCAAATGAACTGGAGCCCAGCAGTTTCTCTTTGGAGTCTGGTCCTGAAGTTTTTTTGCTCTAAGATGGCTACCTTTACATCTGTGATTGTGTGGCCAGGGAGGTTGAAGTGTTCTCCTACAGGTTTTTGTATATTGCCATTCCTGATATCTGACTTGTGTCCATTTATCCTCTTGCGTAGTGACTGTCCAGTTTGGCCAATGTACATAGCAGAGGGGCATAGCTGGCACATGATGGCATATATAACATTGGTGGACGTGCAGGTGAATGAGCCGGTGATGTTGTAGCTGATATGGTTAGGTCCTGTGATGGTGTTGCTGGTGTAGATATGTGGGCAGAGTTGGCATCGAGGTTTGTTGCATGGGTTGGTTCCTGAGTTAGAGTTGTTATGGTGCGGTGCGTGGTTGCTGGTGAGAATATGCTTAAGGTTGGCGGGTTGTCTGTGGGCAAGGACTGGCCTGCCTCCCAAGGTCTGTGAAAGTGAGGGATCATTGTCCAGGATGGGTTGTAGATCACTGATGCGTTGGAGAGATTTAAGCTGAGGACTGTAGGTGATGGCCAGTGGAGTTCTGTTGGTTTCTTTTTTGGGCCTGACTTGTAGCAGGAGGCTTCTGGGTACACGTCTGGCTCTGTTGATTTGTTTCTTTATTTCCTTGTGTGGGTATCGTAGTTTTGAGAATGCTTGGTGAAGCTCTTGTAGGTGTTGGTCTCTGTCTGAGGGGTTGGAGCAGATGCGGTTGTACCTCAGCGTTTGGCTGTAGATGATGGATCGTGTGGTGTGTCCGGGGTGGAAGCTGGAGGCATGAAGGTAGGCGTAGCGGTCGGTGGATTTTCGGTATAGGGTGGTGTTAATGTGGTCATCGCTTATTTGTACTGTGGTGTCTAGGAAGTGGACCTCCCGTGTAGATTGGTCCAGGCTGAGGTTGATGGTGGGGTGGAAGCTGTTGAAATCATGGTGGAATTCTTCCAGGGTCTCCTTCCCATGGGTCCAGATGATGAAGATGTCATCAATGTAGCGTAGGTAGAGAAGGGGCGTGAGTGGACGAGAGCTGAGGAAGCTCACAGGACCTAACCAGATCAGCTACAACATCACCGGCTCATTCACCTGCACATCCACCAATGTTATATATGACATCATGTGCCAGCAATGCCCCTCTGCTATGTACATTGGCCAAACTGGACAGTCACTACGCAAGAGGATAAATGGACACAAGTCAGATATCAGGAATGGCAATATACAAAAACCTGTAGGAGAACACTTCAACCTCCCTGGCCACACAATAGCAGATGTAAAGGTAGCCATCTTAGAGCAAAAAAACTTCAGGACCAGACTCCAAAGAGAAACTGCTGGGCTCCAGTTCATTTGCAAATTTGACACCATCCGATCAGGATTAAACAAAGACTGAATGGCTATCCAACTACAGAAGCAGTTTCTCCTCCCTTGGTGTTCACACCTCAACTGCTAGCAGAGCACCTCACCCTCCCTGATTGAACTAACCTCGTTATCTCCATACTGATTTATACCTGCCTCTGGAAATTTCCATTACTTGCGTCTGATGAAGTGGGCATTCACCCACGAAAGCTTATGCTCCAATACTTCTGTTAGTCTTAAAGGTGCCACAGGACCCTCTGTTGCTTTTTACAGATTCAGACTAACACGGCTACCCCTCTGATACTTGACAATGATACTACTGACACCCTTTGTAAAGCACTTTGCGATGTACTGATGAAAAGTGCTATGTAAGAGGTGGGTATTTGTAACAGGGTGGCTTGCCCCTAAAGGCTGGAAGGCATGGATCTGGGAGTGATCAGGTGATTTCTCTATAAAGAGCAGCAGGAAGCTGCAAGGGGAAGGATGGAATATTCAGGGATCAGAAACTGCTGGGAGTGATCAGGCTGTAGCAGAGAGTCTTGGGAGCTAGACCTGAGACTTCCACCAGGTAGGGCCTGGGCGTGACCTGCCAAAACAGGAAAGGAAGAAGAGAAACTATTGTTTTGGGTGAACTTTGGGATGGACTTTGTTCTGGAATTTTGAGTTTTATTTGGATTTTATTTTGTATTATTAAACCCAGTTCCTCAGTCAGGAAGGGTATTTTCGACCACAAAAAGCCTGGGTGACATTTTATTTGAATAGTCCAAGAGGGGGAAAAGGAAGCAGTGTGCTGCAGAGTGACCTAAGGCCATGAGGGGGCACTCAAGAGGCCATATTGTTTCACCCCTTTCAGTAATGGCATGAAATCATTGTAGGCCATGGGATGGACAACACATTACTCCTTGTTCTGTCATCTGGTACCACTGACTTATGATACAAGCAGTCCACCAAGTTTTCATACACAGGCTAGAAATCCCTTTAGCATGGGACCAACACTTCCCCCAGTTTTTTTCCCCTCAGGTGTTTCTAGGAGTTCTCCTGTGTGGGGAGTGAGGCCCAGAGATGATGTCACTCCCCATCTATTATAGTCTCTCCATATGGTGGGAACCCCTTTATTTCAAGCCAAGTTCCCAGCCCAGTTTGTGGGAAAATACAGGTATCAAAATGGAGTACAGTATCATGTGGTCTGGTCACATGCCTTTGGGCATATGTTGTTTCATTAGCTGGTGGCAACCGCTAATTTCCTTTGTTTTCTTTCTCAGCTCTTCCCCGGAGGAGGGGGGAAAGGGTACCCCACAGGGAGGAATTACCAGGTGCTCCTTCCTGGGTCCAAGGGGTGGTTTTTTTGCATTTGGGTGGTGGCAGCGTTTACCAAGCCAAGGTCAGAGAAAGCTGTAACCGTGGGAGTTTAATACAAGCCTGGAGTGGCAAGTATTAATTTTTAGAATCCTTGTGGGCCCCCCCCCCTTCTGCACTTGGAGTGACAGAGTGGGGATTCAGCCTTGATACCTCACATGGCACATTCTGTACAAGGTGCATCATAGTTATGTCACAATTACATTATAATCATACCACTCTGATGAATATGGGGAGCAGAGTGCCACAACAGCTTTGAAACTTTACTATGCAGAAGAAAAATGCTGCTTTTAACCATCTTAATTTAAATGAGACAAGCACAGAAACAGTTCCCTTACCTTGTCAACTCTTTTTTTTTTTTTAAACTTTCCCATTTAGTTTTTTAGTAGTTTATGTTTAAAAGTGTACTGTACTGTATGTTTTTTGTCTTTGCTGCTGCCTGATTGTTTACTTCCAGTTCCAAATGAGGTGTGTGGTTGACTGGTCAGTTCATAATTCTGGTGTTCGTAACTCGGAGGTTCTACTGTAGTGCATAACTCCTTGCATCTGAAGAAGTGGGTTTTTTACCCACGAAAGCTGATGCCCAAATAAATCGGTTAGTCTTTAAGGTGCCACCGGACTCCTCGTTGTTTTTGTGGATACAGACTAACACGGCTACCCCTCTGATACTTAACTACATGATAGTTATGTTCTAGAAAAATATTTGATGATTACACTTGCTAGGTATTAAAGTAATCATTACCATGGCCCATATTTCCCCCCTGTACTGTTAAAACATGCGGAAGGGAATACATTCATTCAGAATCCATGCAGGCTTTGAAGTGCAGCCATTGGGAGGCATGTTTCACTCTGCAATGGGCAGGGATGCAGACCAGCCTGGAGTCATGGCTCTGAGGGTATGTCCAGACTACCCGCCGGATCGGCGGGTAGTAATCGATCTATCGGGGATCGATTTATTGTGTCTCATCTAGACACGATATATCGATCCCCAAACGTGCTCCCGTCGACTCCGGAACTCCACCAGGGCGAGCGGCAGTAGCGGAGTCGACAGGGGAGCCGCGGCCATTGATCCCGCGCTGTGAGGACGGGAGGTAAGTCGAAATAAGATACGTCGAGTTCAGCTGAAGTTGCGTATCTTATATCGAACCCCCCCCCGCAGTGTAGAGCAGGCCTCAATAGCAGCAGGAGCTGGGAATACCTGCTGCTAAGGCTGGGGTTTGGTGCAGATCCCCAGCCAGACATTGCGGTGAATCTTTCCTTTTACACCCTTCCGAGGATCCCGCTTGTAATGGCAACAAAACTGAGGACCTGCGGTGGCATTCTGATAACCCGCCCCCTCCTCCGCTCACTTGCTCAGGTGTCAATTAGAAAAGGCGCCACTGAAACCCATGGAGTTATCCTGGTATGAGTGAGAGGAGAACTGGGTCTAAGGACCCCCCCGATGGCAGTGACTGGAATAGAGAGGCGTTGTTTAATGCCACGTTATTTAGGGGTACGTTGTTTGGAAGAAGAAACTTGCCCTGACTTCCCTTTCTGGCCTTAGTCATGAGTCTGGCTGGCTGTGCAGCTATTTCGGCAGGCAGGGGGAGTGGGTAGAAAGCACCCGATGTAGCAGCCTTCCCAACACCCCACACAGCCCCATGATGGCTTTTCCTCACTGTGCAGGAGATGGGAACATTGACACCCCCATACAAGACCATATTTATTAGTAACACTGCATTGCTTGCGTTACTGGCTCTGCAAACATTTGGCTGCTTTCAGACACCGACACTGGAACCTTGCCAAAGATCCTATCCGCCTCTTGATAGGCAGAGCTGTAACCATGTAACTATTAATGTGGCTTGGGCAGCTGGTTGCTTCTGCAGCAAGCTTCTCATATCAAGCCCATTATTTTTACAGTGCCCTTCCACAAGAAGCTCATCCGGTTTTAATTTAATTTTGAGTCTCACATCTTCATGTTTATATTTGGAAGATCTAGGGCATGCTGATCTCATGCTTTGTGTGTCTGAGGTGGTGGTGGGGGAGGCAAAGCTACCTTTACATCTCCTCTGATCTGGGGGCAGCCAGGGCTGAGCTGGCTTCTGGAACAAATTAGAGCAGCCACAGGGCTGTTGTAACTTATTCCAGCTAGAAGGGGGCCTCTAGACAATGATCATTCCTTTGGCTGGGGAGAGCATGGTGCTTTAGCTCCACCCTCTCCTACTCCCAGCATTGCCTCTGTCAAGGCTGTATCCCCACTTTGAACTTTAGGGTACAAGTGTGGGGGCCTGCATGAGGACTTCTAAGCTTAACTACCAGCTTACTTCTGGTCCGCTGCCACCATTCCCTACCCTGGGAAGCTTTGAGAACTTTTTCACCAATTCCCTGGTGAATACAGATCCAAACTCCTTGGATCTTAAACAAGGAGAAATTGACCCTTCCCCCCTCCTTCCTTTCACCAACTCCTGGTGAATACAGATCCAAACCCCCTTGGATCTTAAAACAAGGAGAAATCAATCAGGTTCTTAAAAAGAAGGCTTTTAATTAAAGAAAAAGGTAAAAATCATCTCTGTAAAATCAGTATGGAAAATAACTTTACAGGGTAATCAAACTTAAAGAGCTCAGAGGAATCCCCTCTGTCTTAGGTTCAAAGTACAGCAAACAAAGATAAACACTCTGGTAAAAGGTACATTTACAAGTTGAGAAAACAAAGTAAAACTAAGACGCCTTGCCTGGCTTTTTTACTTACAAGTTTGAAATATGAGACTTGTTTAGAAAGATGGGGAGAACCTGGATTGATGTCTGGTCCCTCTCAGTCCCAAGAGCGAACAACCCCTTAAAACAAAGAGCACAAAACAAAAGCCTTTCCCCCCCAAGATTTGAAAGTATCTTGTCCCCTTATTGGTCCTTTGGGTCAGGTGTCAGCCAGGTTACCCGAGCTTCTTAACCCTTTACAGGTAAAAGGATTTGGAGTCTCTGGCCAGGAGGGATTCCACAGCACTGTACACAGGAGAGCTGCCACCCTTCCCTTTATAGTTATGACAGCCTCCCCTTCCCCAATAGGCCCCAGTGTCCTCCTGCATCAGAGGGGCTACTATACAGATGACTATAACAAACTTTCCACATGCCAGGGTTCACTTGTGCCTGGAAAATCCTCCCATGTCTCTTTTAGGACAGCTTTAAGGTCACTTTGTACTGCTCCCTAGCTGAGGAACAACTAGGGTGACCAGATGTCCTGATTTTATAGGGACAGTCCCGATTTTGGGGTCTTATATAGGCTCCTATTAACCCCCCCACCCCCTGTCCTGATTTTTCACATTTGCTGTCTGGTCACCTAGGAACAACAACCTGTACCTGTGCTGAGCCCGATTTTCCCCTCATTTGCACCAGTTTCACACCAGTGCATTAACCTTAGGGAAGTTTCTCTTGAATTACATCTGTATAAGATAAGAATGAGGCTAACTGTATGTACCACACAGATATTACCAGGGCCCGGCTTCTCCTCTCATTTACACTAGTAAGAGTCACTTTACTGGCGTTTCACAAGTATAAAACTAGTGTAAATGAGAGGAGATTCAGACGCATGTTTTTATACCTCTGTTACTTTCCTTACAGGCAGATCCATATGCCCTGACATGCTGCATTGCTGTAATGTTATTTCTGATAGATTTAATCAGCAACACTAAAGAACTGAAAAATGAAGGGATGCTGCCTCATTTAAGAAACAATGGGAAACTAAGTTTGAATTAGCATATGAAAAAACATATGTCTTTCATTCAAAACACTTCCATGGAAGTTAAAAAAAAGCCCACATTGTTCTTAAAGGCAAACAACCACACTCTGGTTTTCAGCCAAACCTCCTGTATTTTTGAGAGCTATCTGCTTTCTCTCAATACTTCCAAAACGCTTTCCCCAACTAGTGGGAAAGGGCGTGGCTTTGTCGTGATGGCGGCTTTGGTATCTCTAGAACAGCTCAATCAGCGTGCCCCTTTTCAATCAGACAATGGGCCTGCTTGCAAGCCTGATAGGCCCCAGTTTGGCAAACACTACCGACCAAGTGTGGTGCCTTTCTTTACGCTCCACGTTCCAAAAAAGTTGTTAATTCATCTAACTCTTTATAGTGCTGGCCCACATCCAAAACCAAAAGAGGTTATTAAATTGGACACCCTACTCTAATTAATTACTCTTATTTAGGACTCAATCCTGTAAACACTTATTCCCAGGCACCTAGGAGGGCAGCATGGGCTAGTGGATAATGCTCAGGACTAGTAGGCTAGAAACCTGGCTTCTATTCCCAGCTCTGCCACTACATATTCACTTGTGTGGCCATGGGCATGTCACTTCCCCTCTCGGCGTCTCTGTTTTTCACCCTTTGTTTGTCCTACCTATCTAACTTGTAAGTTCCTTGGGGCAGAGATGGTTTTTTGCTGTCTGTATATGGCATAATCTCACTGAGATCTAGGCACTTCAAGTATTATTTTATTATTATTATTATTATTTGTCTTCTGGAACAGTCCACAGCCATGGTAGTAAGCTCTGCCACTGGTAGAAGTGTTTGCAGGACTGGGCCCTTATGGCCTAATCCAAAACCCATTGAAGCCCATGAAACAATACCCACTGAGCATGATGGGCTTTCAGATCCAGCCTTTGGACGATGAGCTCTTTGAGCTGTGGGCCTTGTGTCCTGTATACCTGTAAAGCAGACAGTACCATGCTGGGAGTAAGCAGATCACCAATAATAATTGTCCTAGTCTCAACTGAAACGAACTGTGACCCTGATCCTGCAAACAGATTTGTGCTGAGGGACCATTGCACCCAGGAGGAGCCCAATTCATCTATGATTCTATGATTTCAACTGGCTATGGGTGAGAGTAAAGCATAGGTACCAACTCTGTTGGAGCCCCCATAGAAAAAAATTAGTGGGTGCTTAGCACCCACCAGCAGCAAGCTCCCCTCCCTCCCCTCCACTCCCACCAGCTGGCGGCCTGGCCAATCAACTCCTCGTAGCACCTCCTGCCCGCCAGGGCTCAGCTGTTCCGTGGCATGCAGGAGGTGCTGGGAGGGAGTGGAAGGAGCGAGGATGGGGCATGCTCGGGGGAGGGGTGGAATGTGAGGAGGGCCTGAGGCTGAGAAGGGGGTTGAGTACCCCCAGGGAAAATTAAAAGCCGGCATCTGTGGAGTAAAGGAACTCCCAGCTAGCTCAGATTGCGGGACTAGCCCCTGTAACTTCAAGAGAACTCTAATTCTGAGATCCAAAATCTACAAAAGTTAAAAACCTATAAGATAAAGTTCCTAGGGTAGCCATTCCCCCTAGGGTGACCAGACAGCAAATGTGAAAAATTAGGACAGGGAGTGGGGGGTAATAGGAGCCTATATAAGAAAAAGACCCCAAAATCGGGACTGTCCCTATAAAATCGGGACATCTGGTCACCCTAATTCCCCCATGTGCATATGCATTAAGATATACATCATTGAACAACTGATCACCAATCACTAGCTGACATGAAATAATATTTAGCAAATATTTATTGTACACCCATGTGAGTTAATGATGGAGAGAGAAAAACAGGTTTCACCCATTCCCTCTAGGAACAATGATTGAGTCACAGTCAGACCTGATCCAAAGCCCATGGAAGAAAATAGGTGGCCTAAATGACTTGACCAAGGGTCTGGGACAGATCTCTAATTAGTCCCAATCTAGTGCTTTGACCACAAGATGATTTTTCTTCCCTTTCCTTATCAGTCCTACTAGAGACAGCTAGTCTGGCATCACCCACTTTTTTCCGTTTCCAATTACAGGCTTCCAGGCTCTTCTTTGAAGAAGCACCTGGAGACGTGTAGAAGTAGGTGAGCTGGCACCAGTTCTTCACAGAACACCAGCAACTACTCCGAAGACCATCACTGGTTCATGGATCACTGTCTGGGGAGCCACTGCTCTGAGATGTTTGCATATAGCCCTGAGACATTGTTACCGGGCACAGTTTTTTGCACACACTGAACCAGATCCTCAGCTGGCATAGATCCACAGAGCTATGCTGATTGACACCAGCTGAGGAACTGGTCCCTCGAATTGCAATTCTATGTCATCCCTGGTATTCCCAGTAAGACCCATCTCTGTAAAAGTCACCCCCTTGATGGCCGAAATTAAAGAACAGATGGAATTATGTAGTTGAGAGATATGATGAACACAGGCCTATTTTGTCATTATTGTATTTTACACTGAAAGTATGAAGACTTCGAAGACTATTATATTGAGATGAGCCAGATGGTATGAGCCCATGAAATATTCATAGTCCTTTGTATCAATGCATGTTAATATATTTGTGTGTCCCTGACTCAGTGGAGAGATTACCTGAAGAATCTGGAATCATTAGGTGGAGGTGTGACATTGCACTCTATGATTTTATAAAAATATGCTAATGTAACTGGAATATGCTTCATGCAAAAGGTCTCTTGTGAGGTATCATTACAAAGCTTATAATCTACTGAGTGTAGTCATCCTATTTGTATAAATGTACCACTCTTGTATCTGAAACTAGAAATATGAAATATAACTCTGAGGGCCTATTGTAACTATGCAAAGTGTGGGCCATTAATGGTGGTTTGGAATCTTGATGACTCCCATTAACCAGGACAATTGACTGCAGATGGCTGTGTTTTACTTGTAAGTCTCCGTGTGTGCTGGCAAGTGGGTAATGAAGTCATACAGTGACATGTGATCATGTCACCTAAACTGGAATCCATCGTTAACCTAGTGCTTTTCCATTGGACGGGGGACCCAGAGGGACAAAAGATTCCCGCCTTATGCAGAAGATATATAAGTGGGTGGAACAGAACAAAGTGAGGAGCCATCATGAGAAATCCCCTAGCTACCACCTGAGCTGGAACAAGGGCTGTACCAGGGGAAAGGACTGTGCTCAGACTAGGAAGGCGTCCAGTCTGTGAAAGAAATTTATTGAAACATCTCTGGGGGTGAGATCTTATCTGTACTCAGTTTCTTACTGTATTAGACATAGACTTGCATGTTTTATTTTATTTTGCTTGGTAATTCACTTTGTTCTGTCTGTTACTACTTGGAACCACTTAAATCCTATTTTCTGTATTTAATTAACCCAGAGTATGTATTAATACCTGGGGGTGGGTTGGGGGGCAAACAGCTGTGCATAACTCTCTATCAATGTTATGGAGGGCGAACAATTTATGAGTTTACCCTGTATAAGCTTTATACAGGGTAAAACGGATTTATTTGGGTTTTAGACCCCATTGGGAGTTGAGCATCTGAGTGTTAAAGACGAGAACACTTCTGTAAGCTTCTTTCAGTGAAGCCTGCAGCTTTGGGGCAAGTAATTCAGACCGTGGGTCTGTGTTGGAGCAGACGGGCATGTCTGGCTCAACAAGACAGGGCGCTGAAGTCCTAAGCTGCCAGGGCAGGAAAGCAGAGGCAGAAGTAGTCTTGGCACATCAGTTGGCAGCCCCAAGGGGGTTTCTATGATCCAACCTGTCACAGGTGATTAATGCAAAATCCCAAGGCTAGTGATAAAGCTTGATCTCCTGGGGGGAAAGGGACAATGACTGATTTTACCTGTTTCAGAGGGGTAGTTGTGTTAGTCTGTATCAGCAAAAAAACCCAAGGAGTCCTTGTGGCACCTTAGAGACTAACACATTTACTTGGGCATAAGCTTTCGTGGGCTATAACCCACTTCATCAGATGCATGGAGTGGAAAATACAGTAGGCAGGTATAAATACACAGCACATGAAAAGATGGGAGTTGCCTTACCAAGTGGCGGGGGGTCAGTGCTAATGAGGCCAATTCAATTAGGGTGGATGTGGCCCATTTTCAACAGTTGCAGGAAGCCAAGAGATAAAGCAAGATGGTTGGCATAAAAAGCTGAGTTTTGAATGCGGTCCGGGTCTTCTTTCTGATTCAGCCAATGGATGGCATCTTTTGTCTAAGGAGGTCCCAAACCATGTGAATGGGTTGGAAGGACTTTGGCCTGCCAGACTCTCCCACGTGGATGTTGGGTGATTTCTGGTACATTTAGGCTGCCTTTAGTTCCTGGGTTTGTTTTCATAGATTCTAAGGCCAGGTAGTATCTTCACTGAAGCACTACAGTTGCGCTGCTGCAGAGTTTTAAGTGTAGACAAGCCCTAAGTAACATCGATGACTTCAGTGGAGTTACTCCTGAGTTACATTGGAGTCAGTGAGAAAGGAGAATCAAGCAGTGTTTCTATGACGGCAAAGCCTTAGAGCCCATTTCTCCTCTCTCACATGCAGTGGTATAAATCGGAGGAACATGCACTATAGCTGATGATGTGAAGACAGAGTGAGAGGAAAATCAGGTCTTTAAAGTGAGAAGAGCAAGGGGCTGAAACTCTCCTTAGCTTCATTGAAGTCAATGAGTCCTGAAACTACGCTGACTTACATGGAGGATTTGACCAAGTGGAGTTACAATGGTGTAAAGCAAGTGTGACAGAAGAATCAGACCCAAGGCTGGCCCTCTCTGATGTTAACAATTTTCTACCCTCCATGAAGATGCTAATTTCACTCCAAGTTAAAAAAGGAGGTATGGGGAAGAGCCTTCACAATGTCAACATCTGGTCAAAGAAATAATTACTGGAATAATATTGCTATGGGGCCTACCTAAATACAGCATTCCTATTCAAATAATTGGCTGGGTATTAAGATTGAATAGATTCTTGGAAATGTCTGAGTCTTGTAGCACAATAAACACAAAATAACACAAAAAGTGAACATCATTCTGGGATGTATTAGCAGGAGTATTGTAAGCAAGACATGAGAAGTCATTCTTCCGCTCTACTCTGCGCTGGTTAGGCCTCAACTGGAGTATTGTGTCCAGTTCTGGGTGCCACATTTCAAGAAGGATGTGGAGAAAGTCCAGAGAAGAGCAACAAAAATGATTAAAGGTCTAGAAAACATGACCTACGAGGGAAGATGGAAAAAATTGGGCTTGTTTAGTCTGGAAAAGAGAAGACTGAGAGGGGGCATGATAACAGTTTTCAAGTATGTAAAAGGTTGTTACCAGGAGGAGGAAGAAAAATTGTTTTTCTTAACTTCTGAGGATAGGACAAGCAGCAATGGGTTTAAATTACAGCAAGGGAGGTTTAGGTTGGACATTAGGAAAAACTTCCTAACTGTCAGAGACATTAAGCACTGGAATAAATTACCTAGGGAGGTTGTGGAATCTCCATCATTGGGGATTTTTAAGAACAGGTTGGACAAACACCTGTCAGGGATGGTCTTGATAATACTTAGTCCTGCCATGAGCACAGGGGACTGGCTAGATGACCTCTCGAGGTCCCTTTCAGTTCTATGATTCTATGATTTACACAGAATTCATAAGCCGTTAGAAGGTGGGAACCTTTTACAAAGCTGGCAAAATTTGTAGAAAATATAGCCTTACAGAGAAGTGTGCACTTCCTATCTATAACAGAATCATAGAAATGAGAGAAGTATGGGTCGAACCCTCAGCTAGGGTAAATCAAGCCATTGACTTCAGTAGAGCTATGCTGACTTACATCAACTGAGCACTTAGTGTAACTCCTTTGAAGTCAATGAGCTAACTTACATCATCTGAAGCTCTGGCCCATTGATGTCAATGGAGCAATGCCAAATAACACAAGGTATCAATTTGGCCCCAATCAGTTTAAACCCACTGAATTAACAGTCACTTCCCAAATGTATATGTTCTTTCTAAAAAAGCTTCCATTCATGCCCAGTTTTCTTCCCTGCCACTGAGCAGGGCAGAAATGTCTTGCTTGCGTGTACAGTGTCTGTTAATGGCTAGTGCTAGAGAGAGATTACTCAATCCTCTTGCTGCAAGGAAATCTTCAAAAATAAGAAGCCTTTCCATTAACTAATAGAGCAGGTGGACAGTGGTTACAAAAAAGCCTGGTTGCTAGGAATCCATTCATGTGATGCTACCGCTACATGTTCAACCAGCAATAATTAAAATATAGATAGAGGCTTTCAGACAGCAATGAGCTCTGAAAAGATTTCAGGCAAAAATACACATCTGTTGTCTGGTGTGAGAGAAAGCAGAGTCTGATTCTCTTCTTGCTTACACTGGATTTGCACAAGTGTACCTCATTCTGTTCAACAAACCTCTGAAATGTATTCTTTTGAAGGATATCCCCAGATAAAGTTCTTCTCCCCTGCTGATTGCTGTTTCCTGTTGACTTCTTATCCCCCTGGTGACGCGTATGTAAATGTAACCTCCATTGTCTCTAGCATCACCTTGTTCAATTTACACTGGAGACACAAGCAAAACAACATTCTTTGTTTAGGCGAACTTGTTTATCAAGTCTGGCCACAAAATATATCTTAGGAACCTATTTCCAGAACACACACAACTCTTTACACATCATCCATATGCTCATCACACAATGATTTCATGATTAGCGTGTCACCATTTTTTATGATACCTTACTCAATTCACTTGTATAGTACAGGTTTCAGAGTAGCAGCCGTGTTAGTCTGTATCCGCAAAAAGAACAGGAGTACTTGTGGCACCTTAGAGACTAACAAATTTATTAGAGCATAAGCTTTCGTGGGCTACAACCCACTTCTTCGGATGCATATAGAGTGAAACATATATTGAGGAGATATATATACAGATATGTATATAGGCAGATATGTATATATATCTATACGTATATATATCTATATGTATATAGGCAGATATATATACATATCTGCCTATATACATATCTGTATATATATCTCCTCAATATATGTTTCACTCTATATGCATCCGAAGAAGTGGGTTGTAGCCCACGAAAGCTTATGCTCTAATAAATTTGTTAGTCTCTAAGGTGCCACAAGTACTCCTGTTCTTTTTGTATAGTACAATAATACTGTACACAACCAGTTGATTCATTTGCTTATTCTTTGGGGTTCAGACCCCCTGTTCTCCTGGAGTGTCTAGACGGGAAAACTGCCATAATAAATCGGACCAGGGGTGCATCTATCCTGTCTCGGATAGTGGCCAGCACCAGATGCTTTAGAGGGTGTAAGAATGCAGCAGAGGCAGATACACAGTCCTTACATTACATCTTATCCTGGTCTCTATTAGTTTGGAGACAGGCTAAAGTCCTGAAGCATGAGGTTTAAGATCTACAATATTCTACAATTTTTGTTGTTAATTATAACAATTCTGGATAAACTTGATCTCCATAATAATGAGATACAGTAATGAGGCGTTAAGATATTGAACCAAATCCTCAGCTAGAGTAAATTGGTGTAATTCCATGAACTGCAATCGAGCGATGCTGATGTACACCTGCTGGGGGTCTGGTTCATGGTTAATGAGCATCCCGAGAAACAAGCAGCAGATCTGTGCAGATTTTTCTCTCAGGCCAGAAAGAAGCAATGCCACTTATCTAGTCAAGGGAGGTGCCGAGGGACCCAATTACAGAACTTGCTGACTTCAAGGGTCAAAGAAAGTGACAGGTGAGTAGGTCCAGGAAAGCTCCCCATCCACTGTCAGGAGCTGTAGAGGCTGCCGAAAGAAAGATAGAGTGAGAGGCTTTGCAGTTTTGCTTTTGCTCTCAGACACAGAAGGGTCTCTACTCAATCTCCACACCTCACATATGAGCTCATCATGAAACTATAGCAGACTTCCCCAGGGCAAGGAGCAGTGGAACCAAGTCATAAAACCCAGTGGACGGAACTATGTGGTGAATACATCCACAGACTGATGGACAAACCCCAGAGAGGCTGAAATCTGGGCAAAAGATGAATAAATCAAGAGAAAGGACAAGTCTGACTCCGCTGCAGGAGTAAGATAAAGAAGAACAAACAAACATGCTAAAAGACATAAAGTCAAGTATAACCATTCAGGCTGCACAAATACCCACATGAGGCAGTGTGAATAGCAAGGACTCAAGGTCAGGTCATAGTAATGGCCAGATCCTGAGGTCCTCACTTAGTTCATTCAGGCAAATCTCCCATAGGAAGTGGCCTACTTTAACCTCACACCTTCTTACCACCTCCTGCTATTTATTCTTCTTGCTACACTTTTCTCCCGTTCCAGCCATTGGACTTACACCAGCTCAGACTCTCTTAGACTCAGGGGCCAGATTAATAGTTGATACGTAAGGGGATGGGAAATATACATTAATAGGGGTTCTCCTCTCACTTACATCCTTTTTGTGCTATTGTAGTTACTCCTGATTTACATCCATCCAGTGCAAGTGGGAGCAGAATCAGAACCTAGACGTTCAAGGCCAGATCCTCAGCTAGGTGAAAATCAGCATGACCATTTTCGCATGGCAGGTCCCCAGTTGCCTATTTCTTGAGATATTTATTAGCAGTGGGCTAGATCCTCATCTTGCACCACCATTGCCTACAGCTGCTTCTGTGCTGATAAAGTTCTCCACTCTCCAGTTTCAACATGGCACTTCTTGTAAGAGCAAATGGTTTGATCCTGTTCCCACTGAAATCAATAGAAAGACGCCCGTGAATTTCTGCAAGGGCTGGATCAGGCTCTGAACTCACTAGGAAAGTAGGCAGGGAAACCAGGAGTCATATGATGTTGTTAGGCTCAAACTGAGATTGTTGAAACCGACTTTTCCCCTAGACAAGGTAGGGCCAGAATTAGAAAGGTATTTAGCTGCAGACAGGTGCCTACTGAGATTTTCCAAAAGGCCCTAAATTGCTTTGGGCTAACTTCCCATTGAAAGCCTATGGGAGTTAGACACCTAACTCATGTCAGGGCCTAGTGAGATATACAGAAGCAATGATGGGCATTTTTGGGTGCTTAAGTACCTTCACACATCTAGCCCGCAGAGTATAGGACAGCAAAAATAACCTGAAGTGGCACAGTTTGTACCCTGAAGCCCATCAGCTGAATTAAAGGTAATATTGTAGGGCTAGGAAACTGCAGCTCCAAATACTATCCAAACATTACTTCATCTAATCCTCTTCACAGCTAAATATTTCATACTCTGTGCCGCTGCAGAGAACAAGAGAGAGGCTCTCACTGGGCGAATTGGTTTTGCTGCAGAGACCAAGTTTCAAGTTATAGCTTTTGCAGGAACACCTGGCTGGGGCCAGGCTGCTACAGCAAGAGGAAAATAGGAGAATTCCTCAACATGCTGCATGGTGTGAACAAAAAAGTTGCAAAAGAAATAATAAATGATCCTAGTGTGCTGAAAAAAAAGTGGTGAAACTCTACCTTGGAGCCTGCAGGTCCCAACATCCGGCAGCAAGAGGAAGGATGGGTGTGTGGCTAAGACAGGGGCTTGGGACTTAAGAGTTGTGGGTTCAATTCCTCTCTATCAGACTCTCTGTGGGATTTTTGGACAAGTCACCTAGGATGGGATTTTTCCAAAGCACTTGGTGCTGAAATCAATGTGAGTAGAGTTAGACCAACTTTCCTCGACACAAGATACATAGATGTAAAGCTGCCACAGTTGGTCTATCACTTGTGCATGTGCACACTTGGCTTCTTGCATTGGCACTGCACATACTCACCAGGAGTGCATGTGTTGATGCACAATGCAGTGCCCCATGGGAGTGGCTTGCGGTCTCCATGACCTCCACGCAGTGGAGTTCACAGTTGTGACCACAGGAGTCATTGTCAGGCATTGTGGAGGACAGCTACTGGAGGACTGCTAAGGTCGACGAAGGTCACGCAGTGTCTACACTTGCATTGTGTCAACGTCAGAAGGCCAACCATGGCCCAACGCTGCTCAGGCAGGTGGCCTTATTGCATCACGGTAATGAGGGGCTTATATCAACTGGGGACAAATTTTAGTGTAGAAACATGGACAAATAGTCGACTCAAGGCAGCTTACGTCAGCCTAACTTTGTTATGTAGACCAGGCCTTAGGCAATTACTGAACTCTTTTGAAAATCCGACCCTCAATCTCTGGGCCTCAGATCCCATCTATAAATTGGGGGTAATGATCTTTCCTTTCCTTTCTTCCAATCTTAGGCTTGGTCTACACTACTGTCTTATGTCGGCATAACTACATCACTGAGTGACATAGTTATACTGACCTGTCCCACGGTGTAGACAGCACAATGTCAATGGTAGGGTTTTTCCTGTCTACATAGCTACCACTTCTCAGGGAGAAGGAATACCTACGCCAACCGGAGGAGTTCTCCACTGCAGCGCTGTAAGTGTAGACAAGCCCTGAGTGTGCTTAGTCTGTAATCTCTTTGGGACCATCTCCTGCATGTATAGCTCTTAGCTCCACAGGGTCCCAATCTCAGCTGGGGCCTCTTGAATTGTAATGCAAATAATAATAAGTGGCAGCTCTCCATCGAGTGTTGAAGTGATAAAGGCTTGATTCTGCACTCATTGAATTCAGTGGGAACTTTTGCCTTTGATGTTAGTGAGTGCTAGGTCAGACCCTAAGTGGGGGAGACTGTTGCACGGCCTGAGAAACTCCTCTATTTGGGCAAGTACAGACAAAGCTATCCTGATATGACGGGGTGTGCTATGCCTCTGTCCCTTCCACAGCCATTTTGTCAGCGTACCCGTCTAGTGAGAGCTCCCGGGCCTCCACTTCGCTTGAGACTCTGCTACTTCGCGACTCGGTCCACAACTTCAGCACCTCTGTTTCTCATTATACCGGGTCATGCTGTGTGCTTGTGCAGGGTACAGCTGAGATTAGTTACCCCGTGTTCTCTGGTGACTCTGCCCGCGGCTGATAAATAGAACCTGTTGTGAGTAACCAGCTTGGAATGTACGCTCCCCATTGATCTTGTGTCATGAAATACACTAGAAAGGAACCATTATCTCTCAGCATCAGATTCTCGGGTCTGGTGTCTTTGTCCCCTGAAAGATTAGCAAGTTGAGAGTCACTGTCATGAGCAAAAGCCTCTGCTGTTGGTACCAATAAAGGACTAGACTTGATGTGGAACCCGGCATATCAGCCTGAGATCTCCTAGCAATGGAAATTAATAAGGATCCTCTAGTAATTAGCAATGGAAAAGATCTGTTTGCTTGTTATACCCATCTAACTGCCAGGGCAGGATACAAGGTTCCTGCCAAAAGGTACAGCAGGTATTACGCTGACACTGCATTTTGTCAGTACAAAACTTAGCACTCCAGCCTCACGCTGATCAAAGAATGTTCACAGGCAGCCTACATCTGAATAAATGCATAGCTGATCTGCCGGGTGGGGAGTTTTACATGTGTAAATACTGTTGAGGACTATGGATGAAGTTCAGTCCTGTGTAGAAGACCAACACAAGGGCTGGGCACCACTTAAGTCCTACTTTGAAGGTTTGCCTGTGATTTAAGTGGGTGTTTGTAGCTTGTGTTGGCCCCTCTGCACAGGAGTGAATTTCACCCTCTATGATAGCTTAATATAAGGCACCAGTCTTTTAGAGGATTTCTTGTCCTGTGTGGCCAATTCCTTGGAATGACACTGAGTTTCTGTAATAAAGACACTACCTTTTTACACGGCATGTGAGATTTTTTTATGGCTCCAGGACATAGGAGAATAGGATCAAGTGTTGACAGAAAATAATTTCTTTTGTTCCTGCAGAAAATTGACTTTTCAGCAAAAATACTACAACCTCCATGAGGCACTGTGGTGCCAATTTGAATCAAAATACTCTGGGTTTTGATCAAAGTATTTTGGTTTTCAGTTTCTCGACATAAGAGTGAAATATTCCACAGAAAGCAGACGTTTTTTGCATGAAATTTCATTTTCGCAAAAAAACCCAAACAAACCCAATTTTCCCATCAAAAAACAGTTTCAGTGGAAAATTTTCAACCAGCCTTATAGTTATTCCAGTTGGGCCCTATAACCTGTCACAGCCTGAGAAGATAATTTTCCCCAGGAGTGCATTAGTTGTCAGAATCATTTTATGTGTTTGATTAATCACTTTCAGGTGAACCTTCTTGTTCGGAGAATAAACAGCTGTTTCCATTCTGACTCATCCCTGGAACGGATTCCACCAGAACTTATTAGGAAGGATAGCAATTTGCATTGCTGTTATCAGCTAATGAGCTCTGTCAACTTCCTAATGAGAAGTTTGTTTTTAGGGCTGCACAGGTTTTTTCAGATTTGCCTAGCAGCCAGTGAATGTTTACCTGACTAATGTTCTCTGGCTGGCTGCATCATAGCTGGGTGCTGAGTCCAGAGAATCTCAGAAGATTAGATACTCTAATAAATTCTGGGTTACAACTCTAGACTGGATGGTAAAATTTAATGTGTTAGAAAATGCTGTTGTTTGTTTTCCTCCTGTTATGGGATATATTTAATCAATATTTTTATATTTTATATATAATATATCAACCTTAGTGGGAAGGTTAAGAGCTTGCTTGTATGACTGGAGATCCTCTATTGCCGGGGTAGGCAATCTATGGCATGCATGCCAAAGGTGGCATGCAAGGTGATTTTCAGTGGCACTCACGCTGCCCGGGTCCTGGCCACCGGTTCGGGGGGTTCTGCATTTTAATTTAATTTTAAATGAAGCTTCTTAAACATTTTAAAAACCTTATTTACTTTACATACAACAATAGTTTAGTTATATATTATAGACTTATAGAAAGAGACCTTCTAAAAATGTTAAAATGTATTACTGGCACGCAAAACCTTAAATTAGAGTGAATAAATGAAGACTCGGCACACCACTTCTGAAAGGTTGCTGACCCCTGCTCTATTGAAAGGTACTAAGTACATAGAAAGCTGCTATTGTTTATTTACTTCTTTTTCATTCTGATAGAACCTAGATGCTCCATCTGAGATCAGGGCTCCATTGTGTTAGGTGCTGTGCAAACACATAGTAAGGCACAATCCCTGCTCCAAGCACCGAACAGTCCAAATAATCGAGACACACAAGAGTAAGAGGGGGAAAGTGAGAGAGAAAGTGACTTGACAAAGGTCAAGCAGCAGGACAGTGGCAGAGCCAAGAATAGAATTGATCTCTCCTAAGTCCCAGACCATTGGCCTACTCACTGGACTGTGTGAATTGTATATTAGAGCACAGTGCCTCCTAGCATGTATGCATGCATAATTCTAACCATCAAGGTGATGACTCATAGTACCTTACTCCGTTGTGTGTGTAGTAAGTATGAACAGCTGAGGACAATGAGGTCTTGATCTTGGATGGGACAACTAGGTACTATTAGAACAAAGGTACTTTCAGTATAAGGGTGGCACAGCTGGGGCCCTTATTTATTGCAATAATAAACATGATGATTCTAGTCTTTTTAGATCAACCTGATCTAAAAGGCTCTCTTACTTTATTTAAGCACTCATGGCACTGGCTCCCAACAAATTTCCTCCCACTGTCCATAAGAAACGTAAACAACCAAATACAGCACAACAGAAAAAAAAGGATGTGGAGAAACTGGAAAGGGTCCAGAGAAGAGCAACAAGAATGATTAAAGGTCTTGAGAACATGACCTATGAAGGAAGGCTGAAAGAATTGGGTTTGTTTAGTTTGGAAAAGAGAAGACTGAGAGGGGACATGATAGCAGTTTTCAGGTATTTAAAAGGGTGTCATAAGGAGGAGGGAGAAAACTTGTTCACCTTAGCCTCTAAGGATAGAACAAGAAGCAATGGGTTTAAACTGCAGCAAGGGAGGTCTAGGTTGGACATTAGGAAAAAGTTCCTAACTGTCATGGTGGTTAAACACTGGAATAAATTGCCTAGGGAGGCTGTGGAATCTCCGTCTCTGGAGATATTTAAGAGTAGGTTAGATAAATGTCTATCAGGGATGGTCTAGACAGTATTTGGTCCTGCCATGCGGGCAGGGGACTGGACTTGATGACCTCTCGAGGTCCCTTCCAGTCCTAGAATCTATGAATCTAAAAAGGCTAAGCCATTAATTAACCGAGGCACATTCTATCTCACTGTCTCGTAGTCAGCAATACATCTCCTTAGGCAGCAGCTCAATTGCTGTGGTAGCACTTCTTTTGTTTTAGCCTTGGCAAAACATGGCTGTTTGCATTACAAGCAGGTTGCCTTTTCCCAAGCAGATTCAGAAGTCAGCTTTTGGTTTTATGTTAGGAACAATACTACGGGCCCAAAAAATTGAACAGTCTTTGTGAGTTATTTTAATGGAAGTAGATCAAGTTTACAGGCCCTCCTACTGGTTTACAAATTATTCTTATTCATTATGCCTTCTGAGGGAAGCACTAAAGAGATCTCAGCCTGGGATTTGGGGTCTTCACTATTGGTTTTATATGGGCAGCAGTATAAAAACCCTAGGAGAAAGTGGGATAAGAGAACCGGGTACTCTGCGAGCTGCCTTCAGTTGGTAATAAAAGTGGTCCAGATTTAATCTAAACCTGAGGAAACAGACAAATATAATAATCTGGCTACCGTCTTTGTCTTTCTTTTCTGTTTATCGAGGCACCTTTCTATCTATCCATCAATGTAGTGACCTTCTAGCTATCCATCTAGACTTCTAGACATTTATCCATCCATCTGTGTAACAAGCTAGACATTTCTCCATCCATCTGTCCAGTAAACTAGACTTCCATCTCTCTAGACATCCATCCATCCATATATCTAGAAAGCAAGCTAGATTTCTATCTGCCTAGCTAGCCAGAGAGCTAGCCTTCTGTCTACCTAGCTAGTCTTGTCCATCTATCTAGAGCACCCATTACTGACCTAAGCTTTTTAAAGGATAAACAACTACAGCCGTTAATTAGCAGCCTGTTTTGCTATTAACAGCTACATCGAGAATTTTAGAATGAAGGCTTTTAGCAGAGATTTCATTTCCACTCACTTTTATCTGTGTTTTGTGACAATCACTGACATTAACGAAAATTGCAAGAACCTTATCTTCACAGTGGCTAAAAGCCATTTTGCTGTGGTTGCTAGTGGAGCAAGCGCAGAATGCATAGCGTTTGTTTGTACATAGCAGCAGGATCTTCATTATTTTGCATTGGCATCTTACAGAATATACCTGATGTGCGACGCTCATCCCTCTGCAAAGACTTGGCGCATGGCCCATGCCAAAGCTGTGCAGAGTGGGCACAGGCAAACCATCTGCAGAGGGAGGCTTCTGCACTCCTGATGCACTATAGACGGTGGGGGGGCTCTTCATTGGCTTTAAATATGCCAGCATGGTTGGAGAGTAAGTCAAGAGAAAGGTGACTGGAGCCATGTTTGCACATGGTCCAAAGTCAACATATAAAGGGTGCAGAAGGACATAGAACATAACTCTAACGCATAGCTTAGAACCAGGTCTGCACTGCATTCCTACAGCCTGCTTGGGGGTGGTCAGGGAAAGATTCATTCATTGGAACTGCCCGAGTATGAGTGCTGACTCAGTTTTCGATAGTCTTCAAAGACTCCACACTTAATCCTCTTTTTCAGTGGTGACAATATATTTTCAGATGACCCTGAGCTTCAGCCAAAGCTGAGGTGTGCACAGTACAACTCAGGGGAAAGGGTTTGTGTCTCTCTATAAAGGTGACTTTGTACGTTGAAAGTTAATAGGCAAACAAATGGTTTAAGCCCACTCCCTTTTTTGTCCCTCCATGTTGTATAAAGGGTAGGAAGATTTTGCTTTATTTAAAGTTTGTTTGCCTTTTTTGGTTACCTGAGAAATATCAGGACAAGTAAGTCTTCTCCTCCCTCTTTTTGCTGGAGGTCTTTTTGAATGACCCAGAGAAGGGGACTGGATGGTCTAGGGATGGAATTGATGAATCATGGACACAGACAGCTTTTCTACCAGCTGCTTGTGAGGCATTTGAGTTAAAAACAAACAAGAAACAGTTTTAAACATTTTTTTTATTGAAAATCCTTTCTCCTCTCAATTAACTAGATTCTACCCCCTTGCTTACTGATCCAGCAGAGCACATAAGCATGTGTTCAACTTTAAGCATGTAGTTAGTCCATTGAAGTCAATGGGACTATTCTTGTGATTAAAGTTAAACACAGTTCAAGTCCTTTGCTGGATCAGGGCCCATGTTATCGAGGTTATAAACCACCTAATTCTCCAGTCATTCCTAGAGTCTTCCAGGAAAAACCAGGCAGACAAGACCTGAATTTATAGTGTAAATAAAACAAATAACAAACTTTAAAACAAACCAACAAACTTTCAGGTTATCTTAATCATAAAACAGGAGGGAAAAAAAAGGCAAAAACTTTTTTTAATTCGTTCTTAGGTCTTCTTAACATTTAAGAAATGTTAATGAAATTGGACGATGTTTCCACCTTTTTAAAATAAAAATTAACGAGGGGGCAAGCTACTTATTTACTGTGTCTAACCCCAAAGGAAAACAAGTCTATCATACTATTCATTTGCGTGGATGGTAAATGGAAAATTTAATCTAAATTTTAAGCAGCTACAGGGAATTGATATCCTTATGTGGCATTGTTAAAAGTAACATGGAAATGACAAATTAAATCAAAGCTGGTGGAGCTCAGGGGAGGGAAATGCTTGCAAATCAGGATTCTGAGGTAGGTACAAAAATAGATAAGCATCCATCTGAAAAGGGAGTTTAAGGCCAGGTTCATTTCTGATGTCAATGATTTCATTACCAGTTGATTTTGTTAGGAATCACCACTGGTTACTCCAGAGCTCACTTTGGACGGTGGCCTAAAATGGAATAGAACTGGGCAAGAAAGAGATTCTGCATTTCATGGGAAACTGAACAAAACCCAAAAAACTTGAAAATTTCCTGTGAAATGAAATTCTGAATTAAAAAAAAGTTGTTTCAGGCCAATGTTTTGTTTTGACAAAATTGAAATGTTTCCTTCTGATCTGGGCCTTTTAAAACTTTTTAAAATGCTGTTTTATATAAAAGCAATTTATTTTGTTTCAAAAAGTAGTTTTGAAATGAAAAATCAAAGTGCTTCATTTAGTTTGTTTCTAAATAAAATTCCATCTAATTTAATAGAACAAAAACGGCATGTTCTATTAAAAAAATGTTTTGATGGAAAAAGTTCCCATCAGCTCTTAAATGGAATCTTCCATATTTCTTCTAAGGCTATGTCTACAGTGGTACTGCTGTAAGGTATGCAGTGTAGCCGCTCTTTGCCGGCAGAAGAGAGCTCTCCTGCCTGCAAAATAAAACCACCCCCAATGAGGGGAGGTAACTTTGTTGGCATGAGAGCATCTCCCACCGACAAAGCACTGTCCACGCTGGTGCTTGTTGTCATTCAAAGTTTTGTCGGTCAGGGGGTGTTTTTTTCACACCACTGACCGACAAAAGTTTTAATGACAAAAGTGCAGTGCAGACATAGCCCAAGAAAATCTTCCAGACAGACAAGGCTTGAAATTTACATCCACTTCCAGTCACATGATACTTATTTTTGTCTTTTAATGATCAAAGATATTTGAGCTAGATTCTCATTGGAGTGGAAGATCTGTCTCTTTTGTGTTTAATAGCAGCTTCCTTTCTAACAATCTTCTGTTCCAATTCGATCTAGTTTTTGGAAAGTGTAGGGGACAATTTCCTGGTGCAAGTGCTGGAGGAACCAACTAGGGGCAGAGCTTTTCTTGACCTGCTCCTCACAAACAGGGAAGAATTAGTAGGGGAAGCAAAAGTGGATGGGAACCTGGGAGGCAGTGACCATGAGATGGACGAGTTCAGGATCCTGACACAAGGAAGAAAGGAGAGCAGCAGAATACGGACCCTGGACTTCAGAAAAGCAGACTTTGACTCCCTCAGGGAACAGATGGGCAGGATCCTCTGGGAGAATAACATGAAGGGCAAAGGGGTCCAGGAGAGCTGGCTGTATTTTAAAGAATCCTTATTGCGGTTGCAGGAACAAACCATCCCGATGTGTAGAAAGAATAGTAAATATGGCAGGCGACCAGCTTGGCTAAACAGTGAAATCCTTGCTGATCTTAAACACAAAAAAGAAGCTTACAAGAAGTGGAAGATTGGACAAATGACCAGGGAGGAGTATAAAAATATTGCTCAGGCATGCAGGAGTGAAATCAGGAAGGCCAAATCACACTTGGAGTTGTAGCTAGCAAGAGATGTTAAGAGTAACAAGAAGGGTTTCTTCAGGTATGTTAGCAACAAGAAGAAAGTCAAGGAAAGTGTGGGACCCTTACTGAATGAGGGAGGCAACCTAGTGACCGAGGATGTGGAAAAAGCTAATGTACTCAATGATTTTTTTGCCTCTGTCTTCACAAACAAGGTCAGCTCCCAGACTGCTGCACTGGGCAGCACAATATGGGGAGAAGGTGACCAGCCCTCTGTGGAGAAAGAAGTGGTTCGGGACTATTTAGAAAAACTGGACGAGCACAAGTCCATGGGGCCGGATGCGCTGCATCCGAGGGTGCTAAAGGAGTTGGCGGATGAGATTGCAGAGCCATTAGCCATTATTTTTGAAAACTCATGGTGATCGGGGGAGGTCCCGGATGACTGGAAAAAGGCTAATGTAGTGCCCATCTTTAAAAAAGGGAAGAAGGAGGATCCGGGGAACTACAGGCCAGTCAGCCTCACCTCAGTCCCTGGAAAAATCATGGAGCAGGTCCTCAAGGAATCAATTATGAAACACTTAGAGGAGAGGAAAGTGATCAGGAACAGTCAGCATGGATTCACCAAGGGGAAGTCGTGCCTGACTAACCTAATTGCCTTCTATGATGAGATAACTGGCTCTGTGGATGAGGGGAAAGCAGTGGATGTGTTATTCCTTGACTTTAGCAAAGCTTTTGATACGGTCTCCCACAGTATTCTTGCTGCCAAGTTAAAGAAGTATGGGCTGGATGAATGAACTGTAAGGTGGATAGAAAGCTGGCTAGATCGTCGGGCTCAACGGGTAGTGATCAATGGCTCCATGTCTAGTTGGCAGCCAGTTTCAAGCGGAGTGCCCCAAGGGTCGGTCCTGGGGCCGGTTTTGTTTAATATCTTTATTAATGATCTGGAGGATGGAGTGGACTGCACTCTCAGCAAGTTTGCCGATGACACTAAACTAGGAGGCGTGGTAGATACACTAGAGGGTAGGGATCGGATACAGAGGGACCTAGACAAATTAGAGGATTGGGCCAAAAGAAACCTGATGAGGTTCAACAAGGACAAGTGCAGAGTCCTGCACTTAGGACGGAAGAATCCCATGCACAGCTACAGACTAGGGACCGAATGGCTAGGTAGCAGTTCTGCAGAAAAGGACCTAGGGGTCACAGTGGACGAGAAGCTGGATATGAGTCAACAGTGTGCTCTTGTTGCCAAGAAGGCTAACGGCATTTTGGGCTGTATAAGTAGGGGCATTGCCAGCAGATCGAGGGACGTGATCGTTCCCCTTTATTCGACATTGGTGAGGCCTCATCTGGAATACTGTGTCCAGTATTGGGCCCCACGCTACAAGAAGGATGTGGAAAAATTGGAAAGAGTCCAGTGGAGGGCAACAAAAATGATTAGGGGTCTGGAGTGCATGACTTATGAGGAGAGGCTGAGGGAACTGGGATTGTTTAGTCTCCAGAAGAGAAGAATGAGGGGGGATTTGATAGCAGCCTTCAACTACCTGAAGGGGGGTTCCAAAGAGGATGGAACTCGGCTGTTCTCAATGGTGGCAGATGACAGAACAAGGAGCAATGGTCTCAAGTTGCAGTGGGGGAGGTCTAGGTTGGATATTAGGAAACACTATTTCACTAGGAGGGTGGTGAAGCACTGGAATGCGTTAACTAGGGAGGTGGTGGAGTCTCCTTCCTTGGAGGTTTTTAAGGCCCGGCTTGACAAAGCCCTGGTTGGGATGATTTAGTTGGGGATTGGTCCTGCTTTGAGCAGGGGGTTGGACTAGATGACCTCCTGAGGTCCCTTCCAACCCTGATATTCTATGATTCTATGATTCTATCCTGCTGTGATGCCAGACTACTGGATTTGTGACACCACAGACAGTTCTGTCATAAACAAAGGATTTTTGTCTTCCCTGCATGAGCCATCAGCAGGTGAGGCTTAGTCGTGGAGAATGTTACTGTTCTGGCATAACTCCAGCAACAGAAAATATATATATATATATATTGATCAAATTAGTTGTTTATATGTAGATGTCCCTTGGTTCTATCCGCAAAATGACAATCATGCTTTAAAGCAAAGCATATTGTGGCTGCTTCTGATATCTGCACTGGTGTAAATCAGAAGTAACTCAGTTCAAACCAGTGGAGGGTTACGCCAGTGTAAAACTGATGTGAGTGAAAGGAGAATTAGGCCCCTGTATTTGGAATGAATTTGTTACAGTTCTAAGGACCAGATCCTCCACTGGTGTAAATCAGTACAGCTTTAGTCATTTTGCTTATTCACAGTCACACTTATTTAGTTATTTGTTCTGTGTCTCTTTGCTTGCCTGCCTTGTCTTTGAGACTACAAGCTCTTTGTGACACACACTTCGTTGTGCACCTGGCATAATAGAGCCCCAACCTGGTTGGGTCCACTAAGCATTAGTGGAACACAAACAATAATAAATCATATCAATGATCCACAGATTGTTGAACTCAACAAGTGTCTTTCTGCTGACT
This sequence comes from Emys orbicularis, assembly GCF_028017835.1. Lineage (NCBI taxonomy): Eukaryota > Metazoa > Chordata > Testudines > Emydidae > Emys > Emys orbicularis. Next base: position 141,392,207 of record NC_088684.1, read on the forward strand.
CCAATGGGCTTTGGATTATGCCCTACAGGGCTACTGGCTGCTCTGCCTTACTTACACTATACACTTACAAATACAATGTATCTTTGATCTGCCTTTGCATACTACAGTCTCACACTGCCATTTGGCTATGCATATCATCTAATTATATAAGCAATTAGCAATGTATGGGTTCAGCTGTTGCATATGCAAATGTCAGTCAACACTTTAATATTAGGGTAATAAGTACCTAGATTCAAATGAGGATTTTGGGGAACCGGGACTTTTTGTTGGCATGTCCATTTTGGAAAGTTTTGCTTCTCATTTTAAGAGTGCTTTGGGGATGTATATAGTTGCTATATAACGTAATCGAATATTATTACTACTATCTCCTCTTGAGTCCTCCACATCGCATACTTTCCTACCAGAGATATGTAAAGTAAGCACACTGAGAAAGCTGCATAAATGGGATTACTTCCATATTATTCAAGTAACGGGCCTGACTCTCTTCTCACTTAAACCTGTGTGAATCAGGAGTAACTCCATGGATGCCCACAGAGCTACATGATCTAAAACGTGTGTGAATGAGAGGCGAAGCAGGCCAAACAGAGTAGATTCTGATCTGAGTCACAGCTGTGTAAGGCCTGGTTTACACCCAAAATTTAGGTCAATCTAGCAACATTGCTCAGGGCTGTGAAAAATTTTGTGCCCTGTGAGATATAGTTAGGTTGACCTAAACTCCACTATAAACGCAGCTAGCTGACAGGAGATTTCTTCCTTTGACCTAGCTACTGCCTTTCAGAGAGTCGGATTACGCCATCCATGGAAAACCCCTTCTGTCGATGTACTGCGCTACTGCGCTGTAGCTGTAGACATACTCTGTGACCCCAACGAAGCCCCTGAATCACTCTGCTTCTTAATTACACGGGTGTAAATCCAGAGTCAGGACCTGTATCTGTTACCAGGCTGTGCAGACAAAGCAAGAGATTTGTCCAGCTAGTGGACTTCAGCTGAAATCAATGGCCAGCACCAACTTACACCTGTTGACAGTGGAAGGGTGAGGAAGGGTGGTCCAGCGGTTAACCTACTAGCCTGGGATGAGGGAGGCAGCAGTTCAGTTCCCTCCTCTGCCATTAACGCCCTGTGGGACCTTCAGCAAGTCTCCTAACCTCTGTGCCTCAGTTTCCCATTTACAGCATGGGGATAATAGCGCTGCCGTACCTCACAGGAATGTTTTGATGATAAAGGTTGTGAAAGGCTCAGATGCAATGGTGATGTGGGGCCACATAAGTACCTTAAATAGGATCTGGCTCAGTGTTCTGACCAGCCTCACAAATGAGCAGCTATTCAAAGGAAATGATTAGTGAAGAGAAAGGCACAAAGACCACATCCAGACCCAAAGTTCAGCAATACAGGGAAGCAGGGTTTTGCTTATCTCTAATTATGCTTTGTCTGAGAGATAATGGGGTTGGCTTGTCCTGATTTCTCTGAGGCTAGTGGCGTTTATATGGGTCCTCGTTGCACATGAAGATGTGTGGCAGGCATCACGCAGAGTCCATGTGCGCTCTATGGAACACTTTTCGCTGGCTCAAGCCAATCAGTAGCTGACTTGCCGAGCAAATAAAAGTTCAACGGCTCCAGCGTTATTGAGGCCTTTCCCCTGGTAGTTTGTGAGAAAGAAACAACATTAACGTTGGGCTGTGGCCATTTTACTCCCGTGAAAACATAAATGTGATACTGCTAGAGGACGATATGGCTGAGGGCACCTGGGAATTAGATGGATCCTTTCACTTGTAGGTTACGGGTTCAATAGTGTCTGAAAGCCACCGCTGTCTGACAGCGGTTGAGCAGCCCCGGGGGGAAGGATTATTTGCTGGATGGCAATCCAGGGCCTCTTGTACAGGTGGTCAGGTTATGGAAATCTTCTCCACAGCTGGCACTTGCAGCAAATACACCAAGGATAGGAACCAACCCTGAGACTTCTTGGCAAGACAGTGCCAGGATAGCTTGCACGGACTGCTCCTCTGCTGTCGCTGAGTTAGGGATTTAGAGGAAACGGAGTTCCTCCTGGGGGTGTAGCTGGCCAGATCTCTTTTACTAAAGGCACGTCTAAACTGAAAACGCTACAGGGGCACAGTGTAGGTGCAAACACCGATGGGAGGGGTTCTCCCACTAGCATAGGTAATCCACCTCCCCCAGAGAGGTGGTGTCACGGAGTGTGGGGGAGTCAGGGCCCAGCACCCCCCACTTCCTGCGATTCACCGTGACTCTCAGCCAGCCAGTAAAACAGAAGGTTTATTAGATGACAGGAACACAGTCCAAAACAGAGCTTGTAGGTACAGAAAACAGGACCCCTCAATCAGGTCCATTTTGGGGGTAGGGAGCCCAGACCTTGGTGCTGGGCCTCCCTCTGTTTCCCAAGCCAGCTCCAAACTGAAACCCCCTCCAGCAATCTGCCCCAGCAACACACCCTGGCTCCTCCTCCAGCCTTTGTCCAGTTTCTGGGGGCAGAAGGTATCACCTGGCCCCAACCCCCTCCTGGGCTCACATTACTTGCTCAAGTATCATCCCTCAAGTGAAGTCACACCCTGATATCCCACCACCATCAGTATTAATTCAGACAGTAACAAGTAAAACTCCCACGCAACATTCCCAGGTTAATACTCCCTATTCCAAACTCCATCACTTCGACCTTGCACTCTCTACACTGGGGGTTAGGTCAGCATAGCTTCATCTCTCAGGGGTGTGGGTTTTTCACACCCCTGAAAAACACAAACTCCTTCCCAGTGTAGACCAGCCCCAAGAGTGCATGTGGCTAGAATTTCCTCTCACTTACACTAGGATGTGATTCTGCTGACATAAGCCAGAGTTAAACCTGACTGAGGAGAACTGTGTCAGGACATATGAGTCGAGAGAACAGTGCGAGGGGATTGCATATATTTCGTTATGGAGGCTTTCAGCCATGAAGAATATTTCAGACCCCTAATTAAATAGCAATCCTTTTTCTCCCTAGTTTTATAGTTTATTTTTATCCCCTCCAATGACAGCTCATCTTTCTGAAGCACACAGAGCCGCAGGTGTTCAGTCTTGCCGGGCAGTATCTTTGCAGGCACTTTGACCGGGGAGTTATTTGTTGCACTGCACAGTCTTAATGCATGTAATACTGTTGCACTGTTTTGATTAAAGCTAGAGTGTAGTGGGGTAGTGTAACAGGGTGGCTTGCCCCTTTAGCGTATGTCTACACTGCAATTAAAAACCCACAGCGGGCACGTGCTGGTTGACTTAGGCTCGTGGGGTTTGGGCCGGGGGGCTGTTTAATTGCCGTGTAGATGTCCAGGCTCGAGATGGAGCTGGGGCTCTAGAACCCCGTGAGGTGGGAGGGTCCTGGAGCTGGGGCTCTAGAACCCCGTGAGGTGGGAGGGTCCCAGAGCTGGGGCTCTAGAACCCTGCGAGGTGGGAGGGTCCTGGAGCTGGGGCTCTAGAACCCTGCGAGGTGGGAAGGTCCTGGAGCTGGGGCTCTAGAACCCTGCGAGGTGGGAGGATCCTGGAGCCAGGATTCTAGAACCCTGCGAGGTTGGAGGGTCCCGGAGCTGGAGCTCTAGAACTCTGCGAGGTGGGAGAGTCCTGGAGCCAGGCTTCTAGAACCCTGCGAGGTAGGAGGGTCCCGGAGCTCAGGCTGCAGCCTGAGCCAGAACATCTACACTGAAAATAAATAGTCCTGCAGCCTGAGCCCCGCAAGCCTGCATCAGCTGGCACGGGTCAGCTGCGAGTGTCTCATGGCAGTGTAGACATACCTAAGTGCCCAGTAAACGGGTCCATACAAGGAGCTAGTGTGGAGTAGCAAGTGCTCTGTAAATTGACACCCAAGTTTGCTGCACACGAACTTCCCCATGTGGACAAGCCGTTTATTCTATGCACAGAACTCCCTCTGGTGTCAGTTAAGAATCAGGTGCCAGATCCTCCATTGGTGTAAGTCACTGACTTTAATCGACCTATGCTGGTTTACACCAGCTGAGGAGATGGCCCTGGCTGTGAGTGAAGGTCTGGCTTCATTCTCCTTTTAGCTCCACTTGTTAAATCATCAACCCTACCTTTCCTTATTTGATATTGGCCCTCTGGGAATAACACCTGGTGATCAAACTCCATTAGACTCATCTGGCTTAAAAAGTTACAAGGTCAGTGCAAAAAGCATAAGCCCCCAGTCAGGGAAAACATCATTAACTCAGGAATAGGGGCTGTGAACCCATGTTGGGGGACTGTTGCCAGCCTGACAGCTCAAGTGACAAATGGAATATGGGGCTGAGTACGATTCTCCTCTCCGTTACATCACAGTAACTCCACTGATTTCACAGGAGTCACTCCTGAGTCACACCGGTGTCAGTCAGATCAGAATCAGGCCCTTGGAGTCTACAGTGGGTGCTCTTAGAAGAAGTGGCATGCAGGTACATTGGCGCCAAGCACAAGAGTTGCCACACAGAAGAATCTTCCCTTCTTTGGGGAGAAGATTATCTAGGCCAGGGGTAGGCAACCTATGGCACGCGTGCCAAAGGCAGCACGCAAGCTGATTTTCAGTGGCACTCACACTGCCTGGATCCTGGCCACTGGTCCGGGGGGCTCTGCATTTTAATTTAATTTTAAATGAAGCTTCTTAAACATTTTAAAAACCTTATTTACTTTACATACAACAATAGTTTAGTTATATATTATAGACTTATAGAAAGAGACCTAAAAACGTTAAAATGTATTACCGGCACGTGAAACCTTAAATTAGAGTGAATAAATGAAGACTCAGCACACCACTTCTGAAAGGTTGCCAACCCCTGATCTAGGCTCTCATAGATGGGATTTCATGACTTCTGACTCTGGTCCACCCCACTCTTGCATGTCCTGGTGCATAATGCACCCTGGGATCCCTCTGTTTGAAGGAAATCCAGAATGGGGAGCCATCAAAAGAACTCTAGGAGCCCATTCTGGCTTCCTAGGACCTAATTCCAATGTCCATAGCTGTCGATCAGAGGTTTATCATTCGTTTTAATGGAAATTGGATCAGGCACCATATGAAATATAGAAAGGAAACCCTTGTTCCCATCCCTGATTGTTTAAAGATGAGCTTTTCCTCCTCCTTGGACTGCTTGGACTGCTACTGACTGGAATCATCCATCCCCAGAGACTGTAAATTGTAATCAGTACATTCCCATGTAAACACATGCTTATCTTTAAGCACATGAGCAATCCCACTGAAGTCAAGTGGGGAACTCACAACTTCAACTTACTTTTCTCACTGCCACAATGAATGGGAGGAAGTCAATGGGACGGCTCGCATGCTGAAAGTTAAGTACATACTTAAGGGAGTTGCTGGAACGGGGCCTTACAGATCTTGCCGAGTGTTTATTTCCTGTCTCCTCTTCCCAGGGAATGGGTTACATAAGACGGGCATTTATCACCTTAATAAATAAAAAAAAAACTTGGGGGAAAAAGTTTCAACCCCATAAATTTACACCAATAAAATAAAACCAATCAAGCTGATTTACAGCTGTCCGGGGGAGAACAGCAGGCAGCCAGGATGAAATAAGCCTTGAAATGAATCTGGAGCAAAACTGCAATAACGCTGATGACATTTGAAACTTTATGCAAACAGAAAGGAATAAAAAACCAACCCACCCTTGCTAAGGCTCAATCCCACAGAAGAGTTTGGTTCTGTAGAGCCTGGAACAAAGGACTGGATGTAAATACTGGGTCACTATTTACGAAAGGTCAGGTTTGGCTACTTAATACACTGGTGAATTTTATTTAAATGTTTGTTATTAGTCAAACACTTGGCATTTCATTTCCCATGTCTCAGTCTTAGATGAGGACCCAGAAGAATTCCCTAGCAATCCAATTAATGTGCTAACAAAGGCAGGGAGAGAGACCCCGCTGGGCGGTGATCGGATTCCTCTTCTTTTAATTTACAATGCATCTCAGCAGCATGCCCCAGGCTATAGGGCCTGGTCTACACTAGGAAATTGTGCCAGCATAGCTATGTCGGCTAGGATTGCGAAAATTCATACCCCCTAGGCTACCTAACTCTGCTGGCAGAACCCCCAGCCTATATGCAAGTGAGGCGACAGAGTGCTTCTGTCGGCTGAGCTAACATTACTCAGGGAAGTGGTGTTGCTGTTACTGTGTCGGCAGAAGAACTTCTTCCATTGGCTGCCCAAGCGCCTACATTAAGAAGCTATGATGGCAGAGGGCCTGTAGTGTAGACATGGCTCTAGGACTCCCTTGCAATGGATGTAGCCACAGATCTCACCATGTTCAGAACAAAGTGAAGACCTCACGCCTTCAACTTCGCTTTCCTAGCGTCGCAACAAAGAGGAGGAAGAGTGATCAGAGAGGAAGGATGGCCCAGTTGTTAAGACACCAGCTTAGGACTTGTGAGACCAGAGTTCAGTTGCCTTCGGCAAATCATTTAGCCTCTCTGTGGCTCAGTTTCCCATCTGTTATATTGGGATAATAGCACTGGAGTGTTCAGATAAACATATTAAGCTTTGTGAGGTGCCCAGATATTATGGTGATGGGTGCCATGTAAATACCTTAGATAGAATCCCCCAGCTGCTTCATGGGGAGGAGAGAAGATCTGAGCCCATGTGTTACCTCTATATTGGGATGAGGATTATTTTGTCACTACAGTGCTGAGTTCTGCATGGGCAGATAGATCAATGGGTTTATCGACTGATCAGTAGGTTTCTGGATAGATTCTATTTAACAGAAACCCGCCTTTCTCTTTCAGTCCATTTGTTTTTTTTCTCCAGCAGAGTTGTCTCAGAACACAGTCACAAAAAGTGAACCATTCAATTTAGGCTCTTGTCTCAATGCATCTCTACCCACTTTGCAAAGCATGGGAGCGAATTCTACCAGCCTTCTGATCCTATGGCTCCCACTGAAGACAATAAGGATTGTGCATGTGGAAGATTTTCCGGATCAGGCCCTCTAAGTAATGGAGTCATTCCACCTGCCACTGAAATGCAGCCACCTCTGCGCCTTAGCTACAGCACTACTTGCATCTGGGCTCACATCTCACAAAAGCTATCATTCCCACACGTACTAGCCCTATGGAGCTGGTATTACTCCATACTCTTATGGTATAGCCTGTGGTTTCACTTCTTTTCAACAGCCATAGGTATATATTGTGCAAATCGGGATGTGTTATACATATAACAAATGCTAATTCTCTCCAGTCTTTCTGTGGAGTCTGATTTCCCTTGGGCATGCTGAAAACAGACCTCAAATTGCCTGGTCAGTGGCCAAAAATCCTGCCACACAATTAAGTCCTAATTTATGAGCAATTCAGGACCGCAGTCCTGCCAGGTGGTGAATGCTCCCTGCAAGGCACTAAGCAGTACAAGGTAATCAACACCACCTGGGAATCGTTCAGGCGTTTGGTGTGTGAAGCAGGAGTTTCCTGCAGGTCTCAGAAATAACCTCCCAAGACTACCAATTAAAGTACAACCACCACTGAATAAATATTGAGAAGACCTGAAAGGATTAATGATTGGAAAGTTCGTTGCGAGGCTTCTCAGCCCCTCATTCATTTATGGAAGAGGGTTCCGATGGATTTATTGCCGAATCCGCAAACAGGGAAGTCTGGTATTTGTAGTCTCATATTTGAAATCCAACTGTAATAAGAAAGTCTATTGGCATAATCCTAACAAAGGAGTTAATTATGACATGGCTCCAGATTATTTCTGGTGGAATCCTCCTCTGGAGTCTTGGGGCTGGATTCTCTAGTGATTTGGCTAATCCATTTAGACTGGGACTTGAGAGACCCAGCTTCAGTTCCCAGCTGTCCACTGACTTCCTGAGTGACCTCAGGCAAGTCACTTACCCTCTCCATGCCTCGGTAGCCCATCTGTCAAAAGGAGATCCCTTAAAGACTGAGGCATTCATAGCTCAGTGGCGGGGGGCATATGAGTAACTTAGATTTATATCTGGGCAAAGTGCTATCAGATCAGAATGGGTGGTTGTAGGGGACTGTGCAAGGCCATGGACATTCAAGCCCGTGAAATCTATCTCGATCCTTGTTTCTTTATTTTTTCAGACTCCACCTCAAAAGCTGGATGGACAAGATCCTCAGCTGGTATAAATCATCATAGTTCTATTGAATGCGACAGCGCTCCATCAATTTACGCCAGCTGAGGATTTTGAACCTTGGGTATCTGAGTGAATCTTGATGCTACTGAAGTCACAATGGCAAAACTCCCGTTGACTTCAGTGTGGCCAGGATTTCACCCTCCACATTCAAGGGAGTTTGGTCAAGGTTCAGGAAAGCATGCAGACTTTTGGATCCTCATCTCAACAGAAGCCAAACTTTGAGCCCTTGCAGGTTTATCCATCACTTGTAAAAAGCCATAAGGCCACATCCTCAGTGGGTGTATATCAGCATTGAAGTCAGTGGGAGCTGTACTGATGTACACCAGCTGAAGATCTACTCCAGAAAATGTAGCTAGGAACTCAGTTTGGAACATGGCTAAGTGAAACCAGTGATGATGCGATACATATCCCCATCCACGATTCAATGCCCAGACATTCAGAGGACTAGATCCTCAGATAGTAATTCCACTGACTTCACTGGAGTTATTCCAGATTTACACCAGCCTAGCCAAGAACAGAATTTGGCAGGTTTTTTCCAATGCAGAAACTTGATTCACATCAGCTAAAGTAGGAGGAGAACAAGGATAAGTAGGAATTTAATACCTCTTTTCTGAAACACAAACCCTGGAGTGGCTTGGTGCCTTAACAGAATTCAATCAAAACCATACAATGAAATGTCTGATCTGGAACAAGTACCAAGCCTGTTGCAAAGCAGGATTATTGCTGCTATTGGTTTTCATAGAATCATAGAATCATAGAATATCAGGGTTGGAAGGGACCTCAGGAGGTCATCTAGTCCAACCCCCTGCTCAAAGCAGGACCAATTCCCAACTAAATCATCCCAGCCAGGGCTTTGTCAAGCCGGGCCTTAAAAACCTCCAAGGAAGGAGACTCCACCACCTCCCTAGGTAACGCATTCCAGTGCTTCACCACCCTCCTAGTGAAATAGTGTTTCCTAATATCCAACCTAGACCTCCCCCACTGCAACTTGAGACCATTGCTCCTTGTTTTGTCATCTGCCACCATTGAGAACAGCCGAGTTCCATCCTCTTTGGAACCCCCCTTCAGGTAGTTAAAGGCTGCTATCAAATCCCCCCTCATTCTTCTCTTCTGGAGACTAAACAATCCCAGTTCCCTCAGCCTCTCCTCATAAGTCATGCGCTCCAGACCCCTAATCATTTTTGTTGCCCTCCGCTGGACTCTTTCCAATTTTTCCACATCCTTCTTGTAGTGTGGGGCCCAAAACTGGACACAGTACTCCAGATGAGGCCTCACCAATGTCGAATAAAGGGGAACGATCACGTCCCTCGATCTGCTGGCAATGCCCCTACTTATACAGCCCAAACTGCCGTTAGCCTTCTTGGCAACAAGAGCACACTGTTGACTCATATCCAGCTTCTCGTCCACTGTGACCCCTAGGTCCTTTTCTGCAGAACTGCTACCTAGCCATTCGGTCCCTAGTCTGTAGCTGTGCATGGGATTCTTCCGTCCTAAGTGCAGGACTCTGCACTTGTCCTTGTTGAACCTCATCAGGTTTCTTTTGGCCCAATCCTCTAATTTGTCTAGGTCCCTCTGTATCCGATCCCTACCCTCTAGTGTATCTACCACGCCTCCTAGTTTAGTGTCATCGGCAAACTTTCTGAGAGTGCAGTCCACACCATCCTCCAGATCATTAATAAAGATATTAAACAAAACCGGCCCCAGGACCGACCCTTGGGGCACTCCGCTTGAAACTGGCTGCCAACTAGACATGGAGCCATTGATCACTACCCGTTGAGCCCGACGATCTAGCCAGCTTTCTATCCACCTTACAGTCCATTCATCCAGCCCATACTTCTTTAACTTGGCAGCAAGAATACTGTGGGAGACCGTATCAAAAGCTTTGCTAAAGTCAAGGAATAACACATCCACTGCTTTCCCCTCATCCACAGAGCCAGTTATCTCATCATAGAAGGCAATTAGGTTAGTCAGGCACGACTTCCCCTTGGTGAATCCATGCTGACTGTTCCTGATCACTTTCCTCTCCTCTAAGTGTTTCATAATTGATTCCTTGAGGACCTGCTCCATGATTTTTCCAGGGACTGAGGTGACGCTGACTGGCCTGTAGTTCCCCGGATCCTCCTTCTTCCCTTTTTTAAAGATGGGCACTACATTAGCTTTTTTCCAGTCATCCGGGACCTCCCCCGATCACCATGAGTTTTCAAAAATAATGGCTAATGGCTCTGCAATCTCATCCGCCAACTCCTTTAGCACCCTCGGATGCAGCGCATCCGGCCCCATGGACTTGTGCACGTCCAGTTTTTCTAAATAGTCCCGAACCACTTCTTTCTCCACAGAGGGCTGGTCACCTTCTCCCCATATTGTGCTGCCCAGTGCAGCAGTCTGGGAGCTGACCTTGTTTGTGAAGACAGAGGCAAAAAAATCATTGAGTACATTAGCTTTTTCCACATCCTCGGTCACTAGGTTGCCTCCCTCATTCAGTAAGGGGCCCACACTTTCCTTGATTTTCTTCTTGTTGCTAACATACCTGAAGAAACCCTTCTTGTTACTCTTAACATCTCTTGCTAGCTGCAACTCCAAGTGTGATTTGGCCTTCCTGATTTCACTCCTGCATGCCTGAGCAATATTTTTATACTCCTCCCTGGTCATTTGTCCAATCTTCCACTTCTTGTAAGCTTCTTTTTTGCGTTTAAGATCAGCAAGGATTTCACTGTTTAGCCAAGCTGGTCGCCTGCCATATTTACTATTCTTTCTACACATCGGGATGGTTTGTTCCTGCAACCGCAATAAGGATTCTTTAAAATACAGCCAGCTCTCCTGGACCCCTTTGCCCTTCATGTTCTTCTCCCAGGGGATCCTGCCCATCTGTTCCCTGAGGGAGTCAAAGTCTGCTTTTCTGAAGTCCAGGGTCCGTATTCTGCTGCTCTCCTTTCTTCCTTGTGTCAGGATCCTGAACTCGACCATCTCATGGTCACTGCCTCCCAGGTTCCCATCCACTTTTGCTTCCCCTACTAATTCTTCCCTGTTTGTGAGCAGCAGGTCAAGAAAAGCTCTGCCCCTAGTTGGTTCCTCCAGCACTTGCACCAGGAAATTGTCCCCTACACTTTCCAAAAACTTCCTGGATTGTCTGTGCACCGCTGTATTGCTCTCCCAGCAGATATCAGGGTGATTAAAGTCTCCCATGAGAACCAGGGCCTTCGATCTAGCAACTTCTGCTAGTTGCCAGAAGAAAGCCTCGTCCACCTCATCCCCCTGATCTGGTGGTCTATAGCAGACTCCGACCACGACATCACCCTTGTTGCTCACACTTCTCAACTTTATCCAGAGACACTCAGGTTTTTCTGCAGTTTCATACCGGAGCTCTGAGCAGTCATACTCCTCTCTTAGGCTTTGTCTTCACTACCCGCCGATCCGGCGGGTAGCAATCGGTTTATCGGGGATCGGCTTACCGCGTCTAGTGAAGACGCGGTAAAATCGATCCCTGATCGCTCTGCCGTCGACTCCGGAAATCCACCTCGGCAGGAGGCGGCAGCGGAGTCGGCGGCAGCGCGGCAGCGGTCGACTTTCCCGCGTCCTCACCGCTAGGTAAGCCGACCTAAAATACGCAACTTCAGCTACGGTATTCACGTAGCTGAAGTTGCGTATCTTAGGTCGGACCCCCGCTGTAGTGTAGACCTAGCCTTACATACAACGCAACTCCCCCACCTTTTCTCCCCTGCCTGTCCTTCCTGAACAGTTTATATCCATCCATGATAGTACTCCAGTCATGTGAGTTATCCCACCAAGTCTCTGTTATTCCAATCGCATCATAGTTCCCTGACTGTGCCAGGACTTCCAGTTCTCCCTGCTTGTTTTCCAGGCTTCTTGCATTTGTGTATAGGCACTTAAGATAACTCACTGATCGTCCCTCTTTCTCAGTATGAGACAGGAGTCCTCCCCTCTTGCGCTCTCCTGCTTGTGCTTCCTCCCAGGATCCCATTTCCCCACTTACCTCAGGGCTTTGGTCTCCTTCCCCCGGTGAACCTAGTTTAAAGCCCTCCTCACTAGGTTAGCCTGTTTTGTATCATTTGCATTCAGCGTTGCTATTGCTGTGTGTGAGAGAAGCAAATATTTTAAGGCAATGGTTTTCAGACTTTTTGTAGTCTGAATGTAGTCCACTGTGAACACCCATCTCAGATAGGTTCATAATATAGATTGGCCAAGTCTTACTAAATAAAGTGAGTTGTCTGCCATTACAGGATTTTTCTCATGTACCCCCGGATGAGAGCTTGCGTTCCCCAGTTTGAAAACCACTGGGAACTGGAAGGCTAGATGATCTGAGATTTTTCCCAGGCTCTAATGAACACATAAGGGTCAGGCATGAAAATGAACTTAGATTAAATGAGCTTTACACAGAGAATGAACTTTATTGAACTTTACACAGAGAATTGTCATGAAATGAAACAGGGAAGTCGATTCCGCAGCAGTAGGAGCACTGGAGATAAAAGGGAGTTAGACAGGTATTAACTGAATGGAGCTTGGGCTGGAGGTAGCCAGAATTTATTACAATGGAATGGTTGGTCAGAAGCCTCTGAATAGATTAGTTTCTGCTCTAGTATTATTATTAAACCTTTATATTAAGGGAGGACCTAATATCTCCAGATGGCACTGAGGTCTCACATTGTTCTATCTCTTTATATTCCAGTAGCACCTAGAGACCACAACTGAGATCAGGGCCCTGCAGTGCTGTACAGGCACATTGTAAGAGAGAGTTCCTCTTAGACCTTACAGTCTAAGCAGTCAGTGGGGAGGAGGGGAAGTGTCTTGTCCAAGGTCACACAATAAACCAGTAGCATAGATGGGAATAAAAACCAAGTCTGCCCAACTCCCAGGCCAGTGCCCTAACTACTGGACCACACTGCTTGCCAGCACAGAGATCATCCCTGCCCCAGTTCTCTGTGGACAAAAAATCCAATTCACAAAAAAAAAAAAAAAAGAAGGGGGGGGCGAAAAGAGGCAGAAAAGGGCTTGTTTCAGCTTCTGCTTGAACTGTGTGTGGGGATGGGCGGGGGAGGGGAACAAAGCTCATTCGTGTTGGTTCTTCTTTCATCTGACTTGGTCACTACCTTTATCAGACAGATTTCAGGGCCTTATTGCTCACCGTACGGCTGTCACTGCTGCCCCGCCGTGGTGCTGTTTCGATACTGGAATCCCAGATATAAGGCTTTGACCCCATTACTGTTCACTTAATGAGTCTCTAAACTCCATTACCCCAGTGCTCATGAGCTCCTTTCAGTTTCCCACATTGCAGTCCTGCTCTTGCTTGGATGCCTTTTAATTCACCTCTTTCCCCAGTGCTGAATAGAAACGCTCCCTTGCAAATATAGGCCTGGATTCTGGGGCATGCTGAGTGCTCCCACTGACTTCAAGAGAAGCTGAAGAGATATACAGCACCCCTCAAGGGGCATCTTGCAGGTTTGGGCCACAAAAGAGGAGGCCTCATCTGGCATGGGGGGGGCGGGAGAGGGAGAGGGGAGGATGTGCAGCCAGTCATGTTATTAGATTTTATTTGTCTGCTACAGCTCCCCATGATGTGCTAGTAGTGTGTCTATTTCCACCAGTCTCCCTGTCTAGAAGGATTCACTGTTATGAGCTTGCTTCTTCCCAGCCGACCTCCCACACAGGGGTAAGGAACAGCCCTGGCTTTCTGAAATTTGTGTTAATTTTTACTCAAAACCAGGATAATTTTTTTAAAAGGTCAAAGTCTAAAGAAATTTGTTGCGTTAATTTCAAAACATGTAGAATTGATCCAAACTGATTTTTTTTTCTTTTTTGGATCATCAGTTTGTGAAAAGTTTTGAGACGTTGTCCCGATGTGGGATGGGAAAAAGTATTAAAATCTTGAAAATTCTCATGAGATAGGGAAACTCTCATATCCACCTCTATTAGGCTGCTGGCCCTGGACAGACTCTGTGCATCTCTTTGGCTCTCTAGATCCCAACCTGTGCCGGCAAATGTCATCAAACAATGTCTCCCTAAGTCCTTTTTTGAACTGAGCCACCATGGAAAGGCTAGTTAACGATGCTACCCAATTGTTAGTGACTCGTGACCATGATGTGCCAAGCTATTGCAAAGATGTCTCATGAGGAATGCGACGTAACACCCCTTCTTGTCTCTTGCATAAGCGTCAATGAATAGACCCCGAAAACTGCGGAAGTGAAACCTAACTATTTAGCACACCAAGTCCATGAATTTCCACATCTGCATTGCCTCATAATAAGGGTGCCTCTTTAAGGGCCAAATCCTCTGCTGGTGCAAATCAGTGTGGCTCCACGGAGGTCAATGAAGTCACACTAGTTGTAGGGCTGGCCCTAAATGATCATGTTGCAGAAAGGAAATGCTCTAGCCTCACGGATGTGTTCAGCCCAAGGAAATGAGTGAAAACAAGAGGAGAGGGTCCAGCATTGTAGTGTATTGTGGTGCTCCTTAAAATTAGTCACCTGAGGGCCTCCCGTTGGGAAGGTTCTCTTTGATGATTCAGGCAGTGTCTGTTGGAGCCGTCTTGTCGTCCTGTCGTGTGGTGGTTTAAGGTTTAATGTCCCTGGTCTCACTCTGGGTTCCTGAAGTACAGAGCCTTCAGCATACTTACAAGGAAGATACTCTCAGCTGGCTGGCTGTGTTAGAAAACATGACAGGTGTCAGTGCAACTGCGCCTATGTTTCCCCTCACTGGTCGAGCAAGGGCTCTGTCTCTCAGGCTGCCAGCTCTCCAGAGGTTGCCTTTTTTGGGTGGAGATCTACGACTCACTCCCTTCACACTGGGGTATCTTCCGGTGCACAGTTCCCTGCCTTGACTGTTTTATTCCCAGCAGAGGCAGGCTGCCCGAGCACACTTGCTTGTTTTCTCTTCAGAGTCTGATAACAGAGTGATTGTCAACACTTACAAGTTACCACACAGCTCTTCCTATGCAAGCCTGTTTGATTCTTAAGGTAAAAGCATTACAGAGAAAACATATTTAAAACAATACAAGAACCTAGACGCCTGCTAATAAGCCTACCAGGGTAGGGTTCATCCCAACCCTACCATGGATTCTGGCAGTCCTTCAGATCCCCACCCAAGAAGATTCCTTGTGGTTTCAGGTTCATCACAATTTCAGCTCTGAACAAGCACCCAGTTTTATGGGGCCTCAGCAGGCCCAGTCCTTCCAGCCACACCCTAACAATTGGGGCCCTCTGTGGACCAGGGGTCCTGTCCATTTGCTGGATCGGGAAGAAGGCCATGAGCCAGTTTAAAACCAGGCCATTTATCCAAAAACCCTTTCTTTGGCTGTTGGTCCTGGTGCACCTCTCCTGGGGTTGGGGGTGGGGGAATTAAAGAGCTGCTAACGGAGGAAGTATATTAGCATTCCCTTCCTACTAGAGAGATGCATATAATTCCCCAGTAACACATACACAATTGCATTTTTAATACAATGGACCCCCCAAAGGTATTAGCCCTAATTCAATACGCTTTAACTTAATGCAATCGAATTCATTCGGGATATTGCAGGAAATTGTCAGTCTGTCCCAAGAGGCATGAGCCGTGCCCAGAGAGGAAAATCGGCTCTCGAAAACTAACCAGAGCTCTAGACACATAATTAATCAATCTGGCCATTAGTTCCACTGTTCTCCAAGTGTGAACAGTTGATGTCTGAGTAATTAATGTAAATTCAGTTAAATCTGGCACTTAAAATGACTCTATTAAACAAAATGTCCACTGAACACAAAGTATAGGAAAAGCCACCAGAGAAAGATAAACCCTGCCATTCCAACCTGAATAAAATTAGCTAAAGCAGGCTAGTAGGATCTCCAGTATAAATGACATCATTAGCGGAGTTCTCTAATTAGAAAACTTTTCTAATTATTTTATTATTTTAAATACCTGTGGCAGGTGCCAGCTCGGGAAACTGATGACCTCTCTTTATCCACAACAGAGAGAGAGAGAGAGAGAGAGTTCAGGATTCTTACAAATTGTCCTGTTATCTCAACCAAGATGTCCTGCCAGGACACCCCCATGCATTGTCTTCACTAGGAAAAATGGTGTGTGTTTTATTCACATTAGCTAACCTGTGATAAAAACCTATAGCTGACTTGAATTAATGTGACTCAGGTTAATAACCATAGTTCAAATGTTTCTGAAACAGGGCCGGTTCCAGGCACCAGCCCAGCAAGCAGATGCTTGGGGCGGCCAAGGGGAAGGGGCGGCACGTCGGGCTCTTCGGGGGCGGGTCCCTCGGTCCCTCTCAGAGGGAAGGACCTGCCACCGAAGAAGAAAGCGGTGCGGTGGAGCTGCTGGCGATCGCGGCTTTTTTTTTTTTTTTTTTTTTTGCCGCTCGGGGCGGCAAAAACCCTGGAGCCGGCCCTGTTCTGAAATGCTGCGTCCATACCAGCAGTCTAATACTCTCTAGTTATTAATGTAGGGGACTGGAAATTTGGACACCTGGGTTCTATTCCCAGCTCTGTTACTGGTTTACTGTGTGGTCGTGGGTGGCTCATTTAACCTTTCTGTGCCTTATTTTACCCTTTGTCTTCTCATTGGAAATGCCAAGTCATAGTATGGGAAGATGTTTACTGGAGCTACAGTTTCTCAGAGGTAACAGGGGCCAGTTTTCCCTCTAACGGAACATAAAAACTGTCTGTCTTTACACTTTTAAAGGCTAAAGATGCCAAGGACGGAGATTAATTGTTTTATGGCACAAGGGGGGTTAACTAAGAAGAACACACTTTATAGTATAGCTACATTTATGAGTGGTTTATAAAAGGTGGATAAATGCTTAATAGATGTTACAAGCATGCTACAGATATGGTAGTATGTGTTACAGATGGTTATCAGCATATCACTAGAATGTGTTAAATAGTTATCAACAACATGTTGATATGCTGGACTTGATACCACATATTAACCATTTACCGAAACACCTATTAATCATTTATTAACACTTAATAAACTATATATAAAAATATGCCCTGAATCCAAAGTGTGACTACTAAAGGTAATAGGATATAATTTCAGTATGGGTTCTCAAACTGTAGGTCGGGACCCCAAATTGGGCCATGACCCCATTTTAATGGGGTCACCAGGGCTGGCTTAGACTTTCTGGGGCCTGGAGCTGAAGCCCAAGCCCAAGTCCCACCGCCCAGCACAGAAGCCCAGATCCCACTGCCTGGGGCTGAAGTCGAAGCCTGAGGGCTTCAGTCCTGGGTGGGGGCTCAGATTACAGGTTCCCTGCCTGGGCCTGAAGCCTTTGGGTTTCAGCTTTGCGCCCTCCCCCACACACACGCACACACTTGGAGCAGTGGACTTGGGTGGGCTCAGGCTTCGGTCTCCCCTGCTGGGGTCAGGTAGTAATTTTTATTGTCGGAAGGGGGTTGTGATGCAATGAAGTTTGAGAACCCTTGAATTAGAAAAAAATATGAGTTAAATATCAGGAAGCATTGCCTGAAAACATGGTCAATCTGTCTATTTATTTAGGCATCTAGCTAGCTACTTACCTATCTATCTTGCACTCGTTGTTGTAGTATCTGAATCCCCCTTGGAAAATGTTGGAAGTAGGGCTGGTCAAAAGTTTATTGTTAAAACTATTTATCAGTGGAAACTTGGAATTTTGTGTAAATTATTTTTATTTATTTATTTATTTATTTATTTATTTATTTATTTATTTGCAAAAAGTGTCTGCTTTTCTGCAGAAATTTTAACTTTTCATAGAAAAACTGAATGCCTGACAACCAAAAAAATGTTCAGTTTTTGGCCAAAAACTAAATATTTAAATTCTGGAATGCCTCCATGATGCCTCATGGGATTTGTAGTTCAGCTGCTTCATGCTCCCATTCTCATGTATGGGCCAGGCTCCTCAGCCAGACTACATCTCCCATGATGCACCATGCACCATGCCCTCATGATCTTTCATCGAGAGTTTGAGTTGGGGTAAAATATTTCTGGTTTTTTGAGGGTGGGAGGTTGTTTTGTTTTTCACCAAAAACTCAACATTTTCTGTGGAGACACTCACCCCTCATTCTCCAACCAGTTCTAGTTAGAAGACCCATTGCTAATGTTATCGGACCCTTCACTTTGAAGTCAATGAGAGCTTTCCTGCTTACACCAGGATTGAATCTGATCTACTTAAAGCTGTACTGGAAAATATTACTGGGAACAATCTTGCCCTGGGAAGAGGGGAGGGGAGGCAGTGGGGTGTAGAAGATAAAGCACTGGCCTGGGACCCATTCCCCCCTCTGCTGGTGACCTTTGGTAAGTTATTTCTCATTCTCTATGTCTCAGTTTCCTCATCTGTAAAATGGGGTGATACTGACCTCCTGTGAGATGTACTGATGAAAAGCATTATATAAGAGCTAGGTTTTGTTTGTTTTGTTTAGTCTAGTTCAGTTTAGTTAAATGGTTTGCCACTGATGCTTCACATCTCTGACTACTATGATTCACTTGAAGTTATGGCATGTAGCTCCCACCTATCTCCCTGCATACCTGAGTAAAAGATGTGAAAATCTAGGCTAAAGAAAAAGAAAAAAAAAGTACAATTTGATTGAAAATCAATCGGTTGCTGTTGAATCATTCATTGGTCATTTGCAACAGTCCTCAGATGTTAAATTAAAAACCTGCTAATAAAGATTTCGGCAAACTTTGATTTATGAGTGGAACTGAAAGTTCTGGTTGCTCAACTGAATATGGACGACAAAATAAGGACAAAGAGCCAGATTCTTATCCCAGTGTAAACCTGAAGTAACTCCACTGAAGTCAGTGGTGCTCCTCCAAGTTTAATAATGTTTTTTAATTTAATTTATATCAGGTATTCTCTTAGGATCTGCACAGTAACTTGCCTTGAAGTATAGCATGATGTATTCCAAATAGGAAAATGTGACTATATAAAATAAATGTTAATGTGAGATTATAGATTCTTATCAACCCTCCAAGGTTATAGAACAAATTCAGAACAAAGCAAAAATATACACCATATTATTCCCATATCAAAATAATTCCCTACACTGGCAGTGATCTGTAATAGGCATAGCTTGGAGAACAGATGGCCTTGTGTTAACGGCATTGTATTAGTATCCGCATGATCTGGGTTCAATTTTCTTGCTTTGCTCCAGACTCCCGGTATCTCCATGACAAGTCACTTAGACTGACGTTGTCCAACGGGTGGTTGGGTGCCTAATTCCCTTAGGCACTTTTGAAAATCCCAGCTTCTATCTCCCTTATAGTTCCGTCCCAATATGTAAAATGTAAAAACTCTAGGAAGAGTCTAACCCAGGAGTGTATCTGTGTGCATAGCTCTCATTGATACTTTTCAATAATACATTACACTCCTTTCATCTGAGGCTCTCAAAGTGTTCTATGGGCACTGAGTAAGCCTCACAACACTCCTGGAGAAAAGTCTTTATTGTGGGATACAGCCCCAGAGGGAGGCACAAGTGCAGCATAGTACAATGGCAATGGGGCCATGGAACAAAATTGCAATAGTTCATAAGCAATGTATAGGAACTCACTGACTCATATCTCAAAAGCCTTACTCCAGCAAAACTCATACTGACTTGTAAGGGAATGACTTTACTATAGGGAGTTCCAGCAAAACTCCTAGGTCATGTCTACACTAGAGAACTAAGCAGCTTGCTCTGCCCTCTGGGGTATACCCCACAATTCCCGGTGGCTCCCAGAAGCAGTGGATTGTGGGACATTTTGAAAGGCCTTGTGGGTTACTTTGACTGAACTTCTTTTTAGTCACTGTGATTGTGTATTCAGAGCCTGATTCTCAAATGGGAGTAAATTACTGATAGCACAATGTAAAAGTCCCTGAACATAAGTGAGAATCAGGCTCTTAAACTTTTAGAAAGTCCATTAACAACGTTGACTTTGGGGGGAAATTTTGTGCAACTAAATGGTTTCCAGCAATGTTACTTGCCAAGGAAATGGTCTTCATAACAAGCACCTCATTATGTCTGAGACACAAGGTAAAAATCAGTAAAGGGCCTTAATTTGCTAGGTAATCTTCTGAAGAGGGAAAGGATACTGCATTATTTAGGAGATTGCTTGACATCATATTGATTCCCAAGAGTCCTGAAGTATTTTAGCGACATTGTAACACCATGCATTAGGAGGCCATGCTGTCTTGTCTTCATAGACAGACACACGTCCTTGGGGGACAGCACTATGATTTGCCTGGCCTCGCGAATGGAGAAGATTTTGACAAGGTAAAGAAATGATTCCTTTTTTTCTTCAAGGCTGTTGAATTTGGGTGATGGACTGTGATATGAAAGCAGACTCTCTTGCAGAGTGAACAGAAGGATATTTGTAGGGTTGGTTAAAAAATCTAGGTGGGCTGTTGTAGCATCAATGTCGATTGTAGCGTGCCTTAAATATATTCATATTCTCAAGCATGATGCATTCGGCTACGTGTTACTGAGCAACAGGTCTGTGTAGGCTGCACTTATCCAGGGATAGCCCAGGAGGCACCTTGACTAAACCTGGTTGGAAAATGCCAATTGTTTTTCATTGGAAACTTTGTACTATTTTCTTTTCTAATTTATTTATTTATTTTAATTTTCATTAACATTTCCCAGGAAGATATTTGGTTTTCGTTGGAAAAACCAAAACAGAAAAATGTCTGGTTTTCGAAAACCATTTTTGGTAAAACGTTCAGTGTTCGATTAAAATGCTTTTTGTTTTTGAAAACCCAAATTCTTTTGTTATTTTACCAAAAACTGAAAAAACCCACAGAACATTTTGGCCTCTCCTGTTTTTCGTCAGACACATGGAAAATGTCCTTGAAGACAGGCTCTTTCTGGGAAAACGTTTCATTTTCAACACACAGCATTTTTTGTCAAAATTACTTTTCCACTCTGAAGTTTCAACCACCCCTTATTGTGAGTCCCCCTGCCCCCCAGCTGTAGTGACTTGCTGCTGGCCTATACCAGCAATAAGTTATGATACCCAGCCCAAAGCTGGCTCAGTTACGCTGCCTAGCAAGTCAAAAGGTGGAGACAAGACTCTGTTTCCCATTCCTCCCTGCCCCCTCCCCATCCACTTGCTCCACACTGGGAGTAAGCGACCATATAGCATGGAGTTTTGCACCACAACTAAGGGGTGGGCAGCCCAGGCAGAGGCCTAAGGGGAGGTGTTACTTTCTTTTGCACATATGTGGAGTCCAAGGATATGTCTATACTGGACATTAAGCCCCGGCTCTGACTCAGGTTTGAGCCCTTCCGTCCGCACACAGATCAATCTGATTCTGGTCAGCAAGTACTAAGGAGGGGAGGGATAGCTCAGTGGTTTGAGCATTGGCCTGCTAAACCCAGGATTGTGAGTTCAATCCTCCAGGGGGCCATTTAGGGATCTGGGGCAAAAATCTGTCTGGAGATTGGTCCTGCTTTAAGCAGGGGGTTGGACTAGATGACCTCCTGAGGTCCCTTCCAACCCTGATATTCTATGATTCTACCCAGGACCATGCTAGAGGAATGGATCAGAGCCCAAGTCCTGCTATGACTTGGGTCCAAGCCCTGTCATTTTGCAGTGTTGACGTGGCTCAAGCCACAGACAGAGTCAGAAGGGTTATGCAGTGGAATATGGACGCGTTAGCACAGCGATGAGACCCAGGTCCAGCAACTGTAAACCCAGGTTTACCATGCAGTGTGAACGCTCAAGCACAGCCTTGGAAACATTGAGTCAGCAAGCCCCAGGCTTAATGTGTAGTGTAAAGATACCCAAGTCACAATCTAGCCCTTAATCCCTTGCATGACACATTTCGTTATCAGGGTTTGTCATAACTATAAAGGGAAGGGTGACAGCTCTCCTGTGTACAGTACTAAAGTCCCTCCTGGTCAGAGACTCTAAAATCCTTTTACCTGTAAAGGGTTAAGAAGCTCGGGTAACCTGGCTGACACCTGACCCAGAGGACCAATAAGGGGACAAGATACTTTCAAATCTTGGGGGGGAAAGGCTTTTGTGTGTGTCCTTTGTTTAAGGGGTTGTTCGCTCTTGGGACTGAGAGGGACCAGACATCAATCCAGGTTCTCCCCATCTTTCTAAACAAGTCTCTCTTATTTCAAAATTGTAAGTAAAAGCCAGGCAAGGCGTCTTAGATTTACTTTGTTTTCTCAACTTGTAAATGTACCTTTTACCAGAGTGCTTATCTTGTTTGCTATACTTTGAACCTAAGACAGAGGGGATTCCTCTGAGCTCTTTAAGTTTGATTACCCTGTAAAGTTATTTTCCATACTGATTTTGCAGAGATGATTTTTACCTTTTGCTTTAATTAAAAGCCTTCTTTTTAAGAACCTGATTGATTTCTCCTTGTTTTAAGATCCAAAGGGGGTTTGGATCTGTATTCACCAGGAGTTGGTGAAAGGAAGGAGGGGGGAAGGGTCAATCTCTCCTTGTTTAAGATCCAAGCAGTTTGGATCTGTATTCACCAGGGAATTGGTGAAAGGTTTCTCAAGGCTTCCCAGGGAGGGAATCCATCGAGAATGGTGGCAGCGGGACCAGAGCTAAGCTGGTAGATAAGCTTAGCAGTTTTCATGCAGGCCCCTACATTTGTACCCTAAAGTTCAAAGTAGGGATACAGCCTTGACATGGTGGCACAGCGGTGGGATCGTTTTAAACCCAAAAGCCAGTAAGAGATTTTTTTTTCCTTCTAGCTGCTTGGAGAGCAGAGCTGAAGGTAGATGCATATCTTATCTCTCCTTGCCTGAAGGCAGAGGTGTTAAGTTTTTTTTAACAAGGTCCTTTGTTAAGAGAACGGTTCAATCAGTGAGCAAACTTTGATCTGGTAAAGGTAATTTACAATCTGAATTGTGTTTTTTTTCTTTTTACATCCTCGGGAGTAGCTTGTTAGAAAGTCTCTGTTAACTCAGCAGCACTCAGCAGGAGCCTGAGCTAAATACATCCCAGTTTCAGTCAGCTGCAGAGGGGTGTGGCCCAGCACAGGAAAGCAGGAAAATGACTACCAGTGAAGCAGCTAGCAAACTAGAACTGGCCAGACTAGAAGCAGAAGAAAATGAGAAAAAACATCAGAGACTACTTCAAATTAAAAAACTCGAGAAAGAAGCCAAAGAGGAGGCCCACAAGAGAGAGATGGAGCTGGAAAAAGCCAAACATGACAGAGAAGAGAAAGCCAAACAGGAGGCCCATGAAAGAGAAGACAAAGCCAAACAGGCGGCCCATGAAAGAGAAGAAAAAGCCAAACAGGAGACCCATAAAAGAGAGATGGAACTGGAAGCAGCAAGGACTAGGCAGGGTGCATCAGACCATCCTAACAACTCCTCTCCAGGTACCACTTCCCATCCCAGGAAATTCCCCACCTACAAGGCAGGCGATGATACTGAGGCCTTCTTAGAAAATTTTGAAAGGGCTTGCCTTGGATACGACATCCCTCCAACCCAGTACATGGTAGAGCTGAGGCCGCAGCTCAGTGGACCCTTAGCAGAGGTGGCGGCTGAAATGCCTAAGGAACACATGAACAGTTATGAACTTTTTAAAAACAAGGCCAGAATCAGAATGGGGCTAACACCTGAGCATGCCCGTCGGCGGTTCAGAGCCCTAAGGTGGAAACCTGATGTGTCATTTACCCGACATGCCTACCACATTGGGAAAAATTGGGATGCCTGGATATCAGGAGCAAATGTTAAATCTACGGAAGAGTTGCCCTTCCTATCTATTGCAAATGGAGCAGTTTTTAGAGGGTGTTCCTGAGGAAATAGAAAGGTACATCCTAGATGGGAAGCCCAAAACTGTAACCGAGGCGGGGGAGATTGGAGCCAAATGGGTGGAGGTGACAGAAAAGAAAAAAGCTAGTAGCAGTTGGAGCGAATATCAGAAGGGGCAAGCCGAAACAAAACCTTATCACCGGGGACAACCCAAGACCCCACCCACATCCCAAGGGAAACCCCAGACGCCTTCTCACCCCACCACACCAGTCTCCAGCAACCAACATCGCCCCGGTGATACCTTAGCAGGGCGATGTTTTAAATGTAATGAACTGGGGCACATAAAGGCTCACTGCCCCAAGAACCCCAACCAATTACAGTTCATTACACCCCAATCACACCAAAGAACCCCAGACCCAGATGCCTCTCTCATACCCTCGGAGCGAAGGGAAACCTTGAGAGTGGGCGGAAAGAAGGTTATCGCTTGGAGGGACACTGGGGCACAAGTGTCAACTATCCACCAATCCCTAGTGGACCCCAAACTCATCAACCCTGAGGCTACAGTGACAATTCAACCCTTCGTGTCACAGTCTGTAACCTTGCCTACAGCCCAGTTGCATGTCCAGTACAAGGGCTGGTCAGGGATGTGGACTTTTGCAGTCTATGACAATTATCCCATTCCCATGCTGCTGGGGGAAGACTTGGCCAACCATGTGAAGCTAGCCAAGAGGGTGGGAATAGTCACCCGCAGCCAGGCTAAGCAAGCTTTCACCCCCATCCCTGTTCCTGAGCCGTTCACCAGGGCCCCGTCTGTGTTACCGGAGACCCAAAACCAGGTGGTGGAACCGGATCCCCTGCCAACGACTGCAACAGCCGTAGTGGATCCAATCCCAGAGACCCAGCCAAAGCCAGTCCCAGAATCGGAACTGGCAACGCAACCAGCACCAGAACCATTGCCAGCACTGAGTCCAGCGCTTGCAACCCCGTCTACAACTCCAATGCCAGAGGGCACCAGCGAGCCTAAACTGGCGGAAGCAGCAGATAACCCTACCCAAGAGGCTCAGCAAGAGCCTGAAATACCACATAGTGCACCAGCGGACAGCGGTTCACAGTCAAGGGAAAAAGCCCCAGCACCTGCATCGCTTCCAGAGGGACCAAGCCCCAGTCCACAGTCCAAGGAGGAACTGATGTCTCCAGCATCAAGGGAACAGTTCCAGGCCGAGCAGGAAGCAGATGACAGCCTTCAAAAAGCTTGGGCAGCGGCACGGAGCACCCCACCGCCTCTCAGCTCTTCTAACCGATCCCGGTTTGTTGTAGAAAAAGGACTTTTATACAAGGAGACTCTTTCTGGTGGGCACCAAGAAGACTGGCATCCTCAAAGACAGCTGGTAGTTCCCACTAAGTATCGGGTAAAACTCTTGAGCTTAGCCCATGATCATCCCAGTGGCCATTCTGGGGTGAACAGAACCAAAGACCGGTTGGGGAAGTCCTTCCACTGGGAGGGAATGGGCAAGGACGTTGCTAATTATGTCCGGTCTTGTGAGGTGTGCCAACGAGTGGGAAAGCCCCAAGACCAGGTTAAAGCCCCTCTCCAGCCACTACCCATAATTGAGGTCCCATTTCAGCGAGTAGCTGTGGATATTCTGGGTCCTTTCCCAAAGAAGACACCCAGAGGAAAGCAGTACGTACTGACTTTCATGGATTTTGCTACCCGATGGCCGGAAGCTGTACCCTTAAGCAACACCAAGACTAAAAGTGTGTGCCAGGCATTAGCAGACATTTTTGCCAGGGTAGGGTGGCCCTCCGACATACTTACAGATTCGGGAACTAATTTCCTGGCAGGGAACATGAAAAACCTGTGGAAAGCTCATGGGGTGAATCACTTGGTTGCCACCCCTCATCACCATCAAACCAATGGTCTGGTGGAGAGGTTTAATGGAACTTTGGGGGCCATGATACGTAAATTCGTAAATGAACACTCCAATGATTGGGACCTAGTGTTGCAGCAGTTGCTTTTTGCCTACAGGGCTGTACCACATCCCAGTTTAGGGTTTTCACCATTTGAACTTGTGTATGGCCGCGAGGTTAAGGGGCCATTACAGTTGGTGAAGCAGCAATGGGAGGGGTTTACGCCTTCTCCAGGAACTAACATTCTAGACTTTGTAAGCAACCTACAAAACACCCTCCGACACTCTTTAGCCCTTGCTAAAGAAAACCTAAAGGATGCTCAGGAAGAGCAAAAGGCCTGGTATGATAAACATTCCAGAGAACGGTCCTTCAAAGTAGGAGACCAAGTCATGGTCTTAAAGGCGCTCCAGGCCCATAAAATGGAAGCGTCGTGGGAAGGACCATTCACGGTCCAGGAGCGCCTAGGAGCTGTTAACTATCTCATAGCCTCCCCCACCTCCAACATAAAGCCTAAGGTATACTATGTTAATTCTCTTAAGCCCTTTTATTCTAGAGAATTAAACGTTTGCCAGTTTACAGCCCAGGAAACTGATGACGCGGAGTGGCCTGCAGGTGTCTACTATGAAGGAAAAAGGAATGGTGGCGTGGAAGAGGTAAACCTCTCCACGACCCTGGGACGTCTGCAGCGACAGCAGATAAAGGAGCTGTGCACAAGCTTTGCACCGATTTTCTCAGCCACTCCAGGGCGGACCGAACGGGCATACCACTCCATTGACACAGGTAATGCTCACCCAATTAGAACCCCACCCTACCGGGAGTCACCTCATGCCCAAGCGGCTATACAAAGGGAGATCCAGGACATGCTACAGATGGGTATAATCCGCCCCTCTACCAGTGCATGGGCATCTCCAGTGGTTCTAGTTCCCAAACCAGATGGGGAAATACGCTTTTGCGTGGACTACCGTAAGCTAAATGCTGTAACTCGTCCTGACAACTATCCAATGCCACGCACAGATGAGCTATTGGAAAAATTGGGACATGCCCAATTCATCTCTACTTTAGACTTAACCAAAGGGTACTGGCAAGTACCACTAGATGAACCCGCTAAGGAAAGGTCAGCCTTCGTCACCCAGGCAGGGGTGTATGAATTCAATGTACTCCCTTTCGGGTTGCGAAATGCACCCGCCACCTTCCAAAGACTTGTAGATGGTCTCCTAGCAGGATTGGGAGAATCTGCAGTTGCCTACCTCGATGATGTGGCCATTTTTTCTGATTCATGGACAGAACACCTGGAGCACCTGAAAAAAGTCTTCGAGCGCATCCGGCAGGCAGGACTAACTGTTAAGGCTAAAAAGTGTCAAATAGGCCAAAACAGAGTGACGTACCTGGGGCACCAGGTGGGTCAAGGAACTATAAATCCCCTACAGGCCAAAGTGGATGCTATCCAAAAGTGGCCGGTTCCAAAGTCAAAGAAACAGGTGCAATCCTTCTTAGGCTTGGCCGGATATTATAGGCGATTTGTACCACACTACAGCCAAATCGCCGCCCCGCTGACAGACCTAACCAGAAAGAAACAGCCAAATGCAGTTCAGTGGACTGATAAGTGTCAAAAGGCCTTTAACCAGCTTAAGGCAACACTCATGTCTGACCCTGTGCTAAGGGCCCCAGACTTTGACAAACCGTTCCTAGTAACCACAGATGCTTCCGAGCGAGGCGTGGGAGCAGTTTTAATGCAGGAAGGACCAGATCAAGAATTCCATCCTGTCGTGTTTCTCAGCAAGAAACTGTCTGAGAGGGAAAGCCACTGGTCAATCAGCGAAAAGGAATGCTACGCCATTGTGTACGCGCTGGAAAAGCTACGCCCATATGTTTGGGGACGGCGCTTCCAACTACAAACAGACCATGCTGCGCTACAGTGGCTTCATACCGCCAAGGGGAATAACAAAAAACTTCTTCGGTGGAGTTTAGCTCTCCAAGATTTTGATTTTGAAATACAACACATTTCGGGAGCTTCTAACAAAGTGGCTGATGCACTCTCCCGGGAAAGTTTCCCAGAGTTAACTGGTTAACAATTGTTCTTGTAATGAAACATATTGTTAGTTTTTATATAATCAGTAGTATGTCTAAAGGTACGTGTGTCTTATTAACTCTGTTTTCTCCTAGAACTCCAGGAAGAAATCACAGCCAGTGTGGAACCGAACGTCCAACACTATCTGTGATTTGGGGGGCTTGTCATAACTATAAAGGGAAGGGTGACAGCTCTCCTGTGTACAGTACTAAAGTCCCTCCTGGTCAGAGACTCTAAAATCCTTTTACCTGTAAAGGGTTAAGAAGCTCGGGTAACCTGGCTGACACCTGACCCAGAGGACCAATAAGGGGACAAGATACTTTCAAATCTTGGGGGGGGAAAGGCTTTTGTGTGTGTCCTTTGTTTAAGGGGTTGTTCGCTCTTGGGACTGAGAGGGACCAGACATCAATCCAGGTTCTCCCCATCTTTCTAAACAAGTCTCTCTTATTTCAAAATTGTAAGTAAAAGCCAGGCAAGGCGTCTTAGATTTACTTTGTTTTCTCAACTTGTAAATGTACCTTTTACCAGAGTGCTTATCTTGTTTGCTATACTTTGAACCTAAGACAGAGGGGATTCCTCTGAGCTCTTTAAGTTTGATTACCCTGTAAAGTTATTTTCCATACTGATTTTGCAGAGATGATTTTTACCTTTTGCTTTAATTAAAAGCCTTCTTTTTAAGAACCTGATTGATTTCTCCTTGTTTTAAGATCCAAAGGGGGTTTGGATCTGTATTCACCAGGAGTTGGTGAAAGGAAGGAGGGGGGAAGGGTCAATCTCTCCTTGTTTAAGATCCAAGCAGTTTGGATCTGTATTCACCAGGGAATTGGTGAAAGGTTTCTCAAGGCTTCCCAGGGAGGGAATCCATCGAGAATGGTGGCAGCGGGACCAGAGCTAAGCTGGTAGATAAGCTTAGCAGTTTTCATGCAGGCCCCTACATTTGTACCCTAAAGTTCAAAGTAGGGATACAGCCTTGACAGGGTTTGTCAGAGTTAACCTATAAATCAGATGCTGCCCGTCTTCAGTAAATAGCTCATTAAGAAGAGCTGTTGCTTATATGGGTGCAGTCACAGTGATGCATGGGGAGCTGAAGTATTGGCGTTCTCCAGATCCCCATCTCCCATTGGAGTCCAGACAGAGATGCAAATGCATATGTACTTGCAGTGTTGCCAACCCTCGCCATTGGAAAATCACGAGTGAGACCCCCAAAATAATGAGATTGGCTTAAAACTCATGAGGCTATTTTCTTATTAATGAAATATGGGTTCCTTTTATTTCCCTTCTGGTTTCTGAGCCTTTAAGGCACTCTCAGGTCACATTTTCAATGTTTCATCTGCAACCAGGCAGGCTAGAAGTTACTTTTCTTGTACAGCCAGCTGAAAAAAAAATCCTGACATTTGAGAGTTCTATCGCGAGATCATGAGCCAGGCTTAATTTTACTTTAAAGTTGCGTCTCTTGCAATTAATTCATGAAAGCTGGCAAATCTGTACTTGAGTTTTTGAAGTCTAGGGCCCTGGGGCAACTGGCATGAGGCTATGTCTCTTACGTGTGTTTTTACTGCTTTATTTTATTGTTATTATTTGTATTCCAGTGTCACCGAAGAGCCCGATTGTTCTAGGTCCTGTACAAACACATAGTGAAAGACTATCCCCACCCCAGGATGCCTACAATCTAAATAGACACAGCATGGTAAGGCAAACAAAGATGGGATGTGACTTGCCCAAAGTGACACCCCAGGTCACTGGCAGACCCAGGGAAAGAACTGAGGTCCCAGAGTCCCAGCCGAGGGCCTGCTCCATTGGACAATACTGCCTCCCACTCACTCCGTCCGACAAATTGTAGTTAATTCTCTGATCTCAGTGGTAGCCCCAGGTTTCTGAGCACGTTTGAGAAGCAGGCTGCTTAATTTTAGGTGCCAAAATACAGAGTTAGAAGCTGCATTTTAGGCACCCGGGTTTGACAAGGTTGGGTATTACTGATGGGACAAGACTGCGCGACCTAATGAGTTTCAACATTCCAAAGCAAGTAAATGTGCAGTGTGCTTCATAGCAGAGCTTCCTTCAGCAGTTCTCTGCTGCACTCTAGGGGCTCGACTGTCACTTAAGGCCCCTGTAGCCCTTTCCGGCAGCTTAAAAGTGGGTGTGAATTAAGCTGGTGATCTGAATGGAAGATCCGGGATGGATATTCTGTGTGGAAGTGGCAGGTAGCACAGGGAAAAGGAAAGAAGGCTACAAATACATGAATACAGCCATCTTTCACTGTCAACAGAAACCCTGCCAGAAGATTCCCATCAGTCAACCCAAGTGACTTTAAGGGCCAGACCTCATCTGGTGTACGTCAGTGCAGGCCAGTTTAGACCAGCTTGGGATCCGGCCCTAAATACTTGTGAGGCTGCAATTAACTAGAGCCAGAATGTTTTCTATCAGCATCGCTGTGAAGCGAAGGCAGTGTAACCTAATGGATAGAGCACTGACCTGGGTTCTATTCCCTATTCTGCCCTGGCCTGCTGGGTGACCATGGGCAAGTCACTTCCCCTCCCTGTGCCTCAGTTTCCCATCAGTAAAATGAGTGGCATGATACTGACCCCCTTTATAAAGCACTTTGAGGACTATGGATGGATTTTGTATAACTATTTTGGTTAGGGCTCTGATTATTTACTGAATGGTTATACCAATACAATCGCCAATGTGCACCCATTTATACCTGTTTAGAAATGGACTTTATACTCATATCGCTTATTCCCCTTCCCAAACAAAAAAATTCAGTTTGGCTCAAAGAGAATATTTCATTTAGACAAAATTGAAACATTCTGTTAAAATATGTTTGATGATTTTTTAAAATAAAAAAAGATAAACTTGCAATGAAAAGTCCTTTTGAATTGAAAAATCTAAACATTTTGTTTTGAAAATGCCGAAACAAAACATTTCAATTTGTTTCGGACCTAAAAAATTTGGAGAAACTGACACAAATTTGCAAAACGTTTCAGTGTAGCTGAATCTGATTTTTTTTTTTGCCACAAAAACTTTTGGCTGAAAATTCCCAGGTGTGGTTTGGTTTACTGATTTGTGTTATAAATTGGGGTAAGGCATTCCCCCTAAGGAAACTTGAACTAATCCATTATGAAAAACTAGGGGAAGCATATTGTCTTAGTAATGTGTGTCATTCCCATTAATTAATAGGATTGTGTAATTAATCATATAATCATAGGCACGTGCCTATGTGGTGAAATTCACCCCTGTGCAAAGGGGATCAGCACAAAATTTCTACACTAAAAAGTTAGATTGACCCAACTATGTTGCTCAGGAGTGTGAAAAATCCACCCCCCTACGTGACAGTTAAGCTGACCTAACCCTGGTGTAGACAGCACTAGGTTGACATAAGAATTCTTCTGGTGACCTGACTACTAGTTGTGGGGGAGGGATAGCTCAGTGATTTGAGCATTGGCCTGCTAAACCCAGCGTTGTGAGCTCAATCCTTGAGGGGGCTATTTAGGGATCTGGGGCAAAAATCTGTCTGGGGATTGGTTCTGCTTTGAGTAGGGGGTTGGACTAGATGACCTCCTGAGGTCCCTTCCAACCCTGATATTCTATGATTCTTCTGCCACTGTAGTGAATGTGTATGCTGAAAAACAAATAAAAGGAAGTAGTTCTTCACACAACGCACAGTCAACCTGTGGAGCTCCTTGCCAGAGGATGTTGTGAAGGCCAAGACCATAACAGGGTTCAAAAAAGAACTAGATAAATTCATGGAGGATAGGTCCATCAATGGCTATTAGCCAGGATGGGCAGGAATGGTGTCCCTAGCCTCTGTTTGCCAGAAGCTGGGAATGGGTGACAGGGGATGGATCACTTGATGATTACCTGTTCTGTTCATTCTCTCTGGGGCTCCTGGCACTGGCCACTGTCGATACTGGGCTAGATGGACCCTTGGTCTGACCCAGTAGGGCCATTCTTATGTTCTTAAAAAAATGTTTCAGGCTGGACTTTCATTCAACCAGAAATAAAATGTTTCATTCCATTTTTGCATTTGTTTTACCATTTTATTTTTAAAATGAAATTGAACTAAAATTCAAAATGAAGTTGTGTCAAACTGAAAAATCGATGAAAATGGCCAGATGAAACTTTTCTGTTGCTTTTAGCATTCCCCCCCTTCCCCAACTGAATCAATTCAGCAAATTTAACATGAGTTGGCAAAATATTTCAGTCAAACCAAATCTGCATTTGTCGCTGTAATGCTGATAATACAGCATCTGAGGATTGGGCCCCATGTGCCCACATTGGATATCATAGCCGGTCCCTTTTGGTCTTAAAACCTGATTTGTGTAACAGAACACGCCCTTGCCCACCAGCAGATGGCACTCTCCCCACACAGAGTTCATCTGTGCGGTTCAAATTCACTGGAGTGTCCCATCAGTGCCAGCCTTGAGCAATGTTACACTGGGTACATGGTTCTCATGTTCCCCTGGCCGGCATCTGTTACATGGAGACAGACAGGCATTAACACAATTCTTTGCTGCTTGTCTTAAGCTCCCAGAGAAGACTTGGTTCATTATCGCCTCGTACCACTGAAAGCACTCAGATTTCCAGTGCTGGGAAACTGCCAGCTACTAAGGGCAAGTCTGCACTACAGAATTAAGTTGACCTAAGTTACGTACGGCCACCACAGTAGTTACGTCGCTTTTGCATGTCCACACTACGCTTCTTGGGTCGGAGGTGCGCGCCCTCATCAGGAGCGCTTGCACCAATTTAACTGCCAGTGTGGGGCATTGTGGGACAGCTTCAGAAAGGCAGCAACAGTCGATGTAAGCAGTGCAGTGTCTGCACTGACGCTGCATTGACCTAACTCCATCCACTGAAGCGCTTGCGGAGGTGAGGTTATTAATTCAGGGGGTGTAGTGGGCGAGTTACATCGGCGGAAGCTACATTTCAGCGTCGATGCTTACAGCGTTGAGTTGGCATAAGCTGCCTTACGTTGATCTAACTCTGTAGTGAAGACCAGGCCTAAACGTCCACGCCTGGGCTGATGTAACTGGAGTTCTGCATAAACTCCCCTGTTGATACTGTCCTCCTGAAAGGGGGCTAATGAACCCAATATTTGACTTCACTGGCTCTAGCATTTCACACCTGATTCCCCGTATGTTCCTTCTTCCATGCAGTGGGAGCACATACCAGGCAATGGGAGAGAAGCCTGTGACAGGGTCAGATGGTCCCACATGCTGGGATTACCCAGGCAGGGGACCAGCATTGTTGCCTTGGGAGGTGTGGGGTTCACTCCGGCTTTACAGGGATGTTGTGAGGATTTGGGGAGCCCTGCAAGCCATCGCTCACTGCCATGCAGTGAGGCCTAGGGGTGGTTGGTCAGTGGCTGCATGGACCTGCCATGGGGCAGGATAGCTCAGTTGTTTGAGCATTGGCCTGCTAAACCCAGGGTTGTGAGTTCAATCCTTGAGGAGGCCACTTAGGAATCTGGGGCAAAAAATCTGTCAGTGACGGTACTTGGTCCTGCTATGGAGGCAGGGGACTGGACTTGATGACCTTTCAAGGTCCCTTCCAGTTCTATGATAGGTATATCTCCCTATTTAAAAAAAGAGAGAGAGAAGGGCCCAGCTCCTCAAAGGTATTTGAGTGCCTAACTCCTATTGGAGGGAGCTGAGGATCTGGGCCAAGGTTGAGATACCATAAAGGAATGCCAGGGATTTACCCATGGATATCCTAGAGAGGTAGGATTCTCCATTCCCGCTCCTGTGGAATTTCCCAGCACACAGTCCCATTGCTCAGGGTGGGTGCTGGGGACTGGCTTTGTGACCCGGTGGGTGGCTTGTTTTATTATGGTTCGGAAGCCACCGAAACGGGAAGCACAACGGAGCCAAGTTCAGAACCAGAGCTTGCAGTGTGGGTGGGAGGGGAAGATGCACCCCAGTGCCTCCTCTGCCCTGCCCTTCCTTATCCTGGGCTCGCTCATTCTACCTCCTCAGCTGGAGAGCAGCAGCCCCAGTCCAGGGAAGCATTTAAACACATGCACAACTTCAAGCATGTGCATGGTCCCGTTGATTTCAGAGTGGATTTATGCATGTGCTTAAGTGCTTTGCTGGATCAGAGCTGAGGTGCCCATGGGACAATTACTAGATGGTAGGGAGGGGAGAGCTATTTCTGCTTCCAACAGCGGGTGCTTCATGGAGAACTCCCTGCCAGCCAACCCCCTCTTGATCCAACCCAGGAGAACTCAAACTCATGCCCCTCCACCAAATGATATGTAGCACTTCTCATCCGACTACCTCCATTTCTCTTTACAAAACTGGGGGGATCCCCACTCCACAGCTAGTGAACTGAAGTACAAAGAACAGAATTGCCTTGCCCAGGAACATCTGTGGAAAGGATGAAAATAGGGTGACCAAATCTCACAGGTGAAATATCGGGACGCGGGCGGCGGAGCAAATAAATAAATAAATAAATAAATAAAACGGCCGCTGGAGCTCCATGCCCCGCCCCCCACACCAGCTTGCCTCTGCTCCATCTCCACCTCCCCCCTCCCTCCAGCACTTGCGCTGCCATACAGTTGATCAGCGCAAGCCTGGGAGGGAGGGGGGAGGAGGAGGAATGTGGCGTGCTTGGGGAAGAGGCGGGGCCAGGGCGGGGATTTGGGGAGGGATCCAATGGGGCAGTGGGGGAGCGGGGTGGGGATTTGGGGAGGGATCCAATGGGGAAAGGAGAGGGCGGAGTCGGGGCGGGGGGGGGCGCAAACCCCCTCTGGGCTCCGCTCCATCTGTGAGCGGAGGCAAAATATCGGGACAATTCGCGTCCCGACCGAAGGTAGGTCAGGATGCGGGACAAATAAGCAAATATCGGGACAGTCCCAATAAAATCGGGACGTTTGGTCACCCTAGATGAAAATAGAACCTCGGAGTTCCCTTTCTTTAACCATTAGACTCCGCTGCCTGCCTCCCATAAGTAAGTGAATACAGTATCAGTAAACAATGCATGCAAAAAGCTTGCGAATATAATGGCTTAATCTGGGGGCTCTTTTGAAGTGTGTTTTTAACTGGATCTAATACCTTTCATTGCTATGTGTGATTACTGTCAAAGTGGGATAAAGCACCCAGCACTGAAAGCCACTCTGCCATTATCCATTCCTCTACTCATGCTTACTCATGCCTTTTGCCCCATTCCATATATCAAAACCTCCTACTCCTTTGTGACTCTCTGGCCTGAATCTTATCAGGTCTGTTACTGCAGTTACTAATTTGTGGATTAATGAAGCAATGTGACCCAGGAATTCAGTTGTTATCTGCAGGGAACATCTGGCGAAGTAACAGCAACGGGTGATTAATGCCATAATGGACGGTCTGCTGAGATACCATGCAACAGCAGCCATGCTAATGCGAGGGAATACGTATTTTATTTTGGGAAGGCCGAGAGAAACAGTTCTCCGCTGAGAACATCTACAGTAGCCAATGAAAGAAATAACATTACAGAAGTAACAAACAAGAGAACTTCTGGAGCATCAAAATACTTCTCATACGCCCCTCCTGAACTTTAACTGCAGAGAATCATAGACACTGTAGAGGGAAAACCTGCTAGATGATTAGCTCCTCCAGTTCAAGATGCCTGTGGTTGAAATTTCAAAGCCACCTAGGGGATTTAATGGGAATTAGGCATCCAAAGCCCCTAGGCACCTTTGAATATCTTAGCCCGCAATGATTGGCATGCTATAAATACGATAGATCCCCCAGCCAGTGCAGGATTGTGAGCTCTGGTATAATCCCTTTATTGTATTCCGTGTTTCAAGCAAAGGGGATTCCACCACTTCCCCAGGGAACCTTGTCAACACTCTGCATTGCCCTTCCTCTGGGCCTGGATGCCCTTCGCTCCATTCAGTTGAAAATCCACCCCCCCCCCTTCTGTTTCATGTCTGAGCTGAATGAATGCTTCTGGTTGCCCCTTCTTCTCAAGGAGAGCCTGGCTCTTCCAGCCTCTGCGACCGTGCTCCAGATGACTCTGACGAGGAAAAGCCCGGCCAAACCCTAATGTTCTTTGCTGTCAACTATGACATTGAGATTGGGATTTTCAAAGGAGCCTATGGGAGTTAGGCACCCAGCTGCCATTAACTGTCAAAGGGAATTAGGACCCCCCAGTGCCTTACACATCCTTTGAAAATCCCAGCTGCTACAATCCATTGGCTTTTGTCAGCTGCAGGAATCAGTGGTTGTCTGGGTCCTGCTAAGCCATTTAACTGCCCCCTGCTTTCCTAGTTACTCCACACACACACCCTCTGCTGTACAAAATGTAGGTGTTAACTGAGGAGGAAGGACCAAGAAAGCAAAACATGCCTAGCTTGGCTGGACGTAACATGAGTAAGTAGAAAGGGGATGTGATAACCGTCCTGAAGTGCCTGAACGCTGTAAACCCCAAGTTCCATTAGCCTGAGGAACAGTCTCCCAAAGGGAGAAGCGGAAGCGCCATCTTATTTGTTATTTAAAACTAGATTGGTCAATGCCCTAGAAAATATATTGTAGGGAGGCAGCAGGCTCAGGGCATTGCACTGGCTGTCAGGAGTCGTAGGTTCTGCCATCGACCTGCTGTATATCCCGTACAAACCCAGGGGCGGTCTTTGTGCCCCTCTAATAGCTGCACTACCTGAGCATCTTACTACACCCATTAGTTAACTGGCCTTTTTTCTTTAGCTCAAGCAGTGGAGACGACTCCTGCATTTGGCTCTGTAGGTACTGGGTTCAAACCCCACTGCCAGCCTTACGAGTGTGCCTGGTTACCCGTTGTCAAGTCACGTCACTGGTTTCCCCATCCGTGACCCGGGAATCACAAAGCTTTGTAAAGCGCTTGGATGAAACCATGATGTAAGAGCTGCTGATTTCTATGCTATTATTACCAATCCTAGTGGTCTTTCCCCTGTCTCTGTTGTTCTATGATTCTGTGGCAAATGAAATGAAAAAGGTTACTTTCAGGGGAGGGAGGACATTATAAACTCGGGGGTGTGGAGAAAGCTGCCCCCTCTTCTGTTCAGCATAGGAGCCTGGATGTCCCAGCAGGCCCTGATTCAGCAAGGTACTAATGCACATGCTTAAAAGTTTTGAGCAGTTCTTTGTGAAAGATGGGCCTTTACTCCTTCCATGTGGCTGGCTGGCTAGATAGTGACATGGGCCCCCATTACTGTATTGTCTGAGTGTTGTCCCTATGCATAATTACTCTCTATGGCCCCAATCCAGCAAAAAATCTATGCTTAATTTTAAGGATCTGGGTAGTCCCATTGACTTTAATAGAACTCATAGAATCATAGGACTGGAAGGGACCTCGAGAGGTCGTTTAGTCCAGTCCTCTGCACTTATGGCAGGACTAAGTATTATCTAGACCATCCGTGACAGGTGTTTGTCTAACCTGCTCTTAAAAATCCCCAATGATGAAGATTCCACAACTTCCCTAAGCAATTTATTCCAGTGCTTCCCACCCTGACAGTTAGGAAGTTTTTCCTAATGTCCAACCTAAACCTCCCGTGCTGCAGTTTAAGCCCATTGCTTCTTGTCCTATCCTCAGAGGGTAAGAAGAACAATTCTTCTCCCTCCTCTTTGTAACAACCTTTTATGTACTTGAAAACTGTTATCATGTCCCCTCTCAGTCTTCTCTTCTCCAGACTAAACAAACCCAATTTTTTCAATCTTCCCTCATAGGTCAGGTTTTTCAGACCTTTATTCATTTTTGTTACTCTTCTCTGGACTCTCTCCAATTTGTCCACATCCTTCCTGAAATGTGGCACCCAGAACTGGACACAATACTCCAGTTGAGGCCTAATCAGAGCGCAGTAGAGCGGAAGAATTACTTCTCGTGTCTTGCTTACAACACTCCTGCTAATACATCCCAGAATGATGTTTGCTTTTTTTTGCAACAGCGTCACACTGTTGACTCATATTTAGCTTGTGGTTCACTGTGACCCCTAGATCCCTTTGTGCAGTACTCCTTCCTAGGCAGTCATTTCCCATTTTGTATGTGTGCAACTGATTGTTCCTTCCTAAGTGGAGTACTTTGGAAGGAATAATCAGTTGCACACATACAAAATGCTCATGCTTAAATGCTTTCATGATTTAGTGGATCAGGGCCTATATGTGTGCTGTACCATCTCTCTCTCTCTCTCTCTCTCTCTCTCTCACACACACACACACACACACACACACACACACACACACACACACACACACACACACACACACACACACACACACACACATATTACTCAGAATTAATTATCTTTTGGCCAGGAACTTATTATATGTGCCTAGGAGCTCCAGTGATGGACCAGGACTCTATTGTGCTAGGCACTGTAAAAAACACACACACCAGAAAAGCCAGTCCCTGACCCAAAGAGCTTACAATCCTTTTATGATCTTCTACAGTTTAATTTTTAGAGAGCTAACCACACTCTTCTCTGTTGCATTGAGGATGCTAAGAGAGGCCCTGATTCGGGAAAGCCCTTAGCCACATGCTGAACTTCCTGCACACGCTTAAGGCCCATTGACCTTAGTGCTTTCTGTCCACAAACTGTTCCTAGAGTGTGTATCTTGCTGCTGCGTGCACCTGTGAGCTGCATGTGAAACCACCAAAGAATATTTTAAAAAATTAAAAGTGGGGAGCACTGTATCAGTCTGTTTAGGACCCAAACTTTCCCTTCCTAAGGTAAATGAAGGACAGCCTCACGCAGGATCCCAGGAGGTAGCCTCTTGAGTTCCCCAACCGCTTTAGGATGTGTTTTGAGCTTTGCAATTGAGCGTGCAGATAGATTTTCCGCTAGGCTTCAGCAGCTCCAGTCTTGCTGGCAGCCTGCTGAATAGTTTACATAGCTATTCAAAGGCTTTTCTTGTTCTGGTCTCTGGCTCCTGGAAACCCATGAAGAAGGGCTCCTTTCAGAACCGTACATTTCCTAGACAGAAATTGTCATTTTTCAAACACAGCCTCCCTTCTCTTGGCCTGGAGCCTTTCACCTCCCAGCGTATTGACGTCAGGTCTCCTTTTGTGATGCTCTGCAGAGTTTTGCGCTCTGGTTTCTTTGCCGTGGTTTTAAACGACTGCCTCTGAGGTAGCCAGACAGCCAGTTCGGGGGCGATTGCCATTGTCCGCCCCCTCACCACGGCATGTTCAAAAAGGAGAGTGTTGGATTTGCACCTTCAGCCCAACAGAGCTGTCGACTTGAGAAAATAATCACTTTTGTCAAAAGGTGCAGCGAAATTGGTGACATGGGCTCTTGTTATTTGATGTGATATACAGCGTTGGGCATATGTGTTAACACTACTCTATGGGGGACAGAATGCCAGAGCTGTGCACATGTGTGTCCTGGCCCCAGTACTGCTACAGTTAAGGAGAATTCTCTTTTAACTATGACAGTGGCCTTTTTCTTTTAGACTAGAAACAGAAGCACCCGAATGCCATCCCTCCTTACCATGAAGTCTTGGGTAACCATAGTGTGCAGAATCATGACAGCTGGGAAGTCCCAATTGGATGATTTACCCTTCATGACGTAATAAGCAAAACACGTGGAATTGCCTTTTCACTTACATCTGATGATAATATTTCACACTTTTCATCTTCAAAGCCTGTTATGGACCTTAATTACTAATCATAGAAATGTAGAGCTGGAAAGGACCTCAAGAGGTCTTCTGGGCCATTTCTCTGCGCTAAGGCAGGATGATATAGAGTATTCCTAGAGCATCCCTAACAGGTGTTTGTCTCACCTGTTCTTCCACAACCTCCCTAGGTAACTGGTACCCTTAACTATTTTAATAGTTAGAACATTTTCCCTGCTATCTAACCTAAATTTCTCTTGCTGCAAATTAACCTCGCTAAGCTTTGCAGCACCTTGAGATGTGAGTGATGCTTCACAGATGGAGAAACTAAGAGCTACAGTCACAGAAGGTGTCTCTGTCAAAGTCAGGATTGGAGGTGTGGAACTCCTGACTCCCACTCCTGCCCTCAGGACACTAGGTGATGTCTGTCTAGCAACAAATAACCAGCATGGACAAGTACTCCAGGATGGTACTGGAGGCGAAAGGGTGCTGACAGGGCCATCATTCAGATGCAGACCCAGGGTTCAGGTAACTGTATCCATTAAAATAATTCCATATTAGCAGCAGTACCCTGTCCAAATTGTAGCTGAGTTTATTCCATTCTCCCTGCCCAAATTCCTCCTGTCACATCAACTGAAGTCAATATTCCTCTCCCCTTCCTGTCCTAAACTGCAGTGTAGTGTTGCTGCACAATTTCAAATTGTACATTCCAGCTCAGAATGACTGTTTCAATGGTGACTGCAATGTGACTTGTGTCTATAGACATCCATCTAATCTAATCTATCTATCTATCTATCTATCTATCTATCTATCTATCTATCTATCTATCCCCATATACCCCCTCTCTCTATCCCCTTTCTTTCTTTCTTTCTTTCTTTCTTTCTTTCCCCATACTATCTATCTATCTATCCCCATACTTTCTTTCTTTCTTTCTCTTTCTTTCTTTCTATCTTTCTTTCTTTCTTTCTTTCTTTCTTTCTATCCCCATACACCCTATCTATCTATCTATCTATCTATCTATCTATCTATCTATCTATCTATCTATCTATCTATCTATCTATTAAAAATGCAGCATAATAATGTGTACAGAGCTTATATATACTTTCCATTCTCATGTGCACCATTATCAGTTGCTCCTAACCTTGTCAAACTAATTCCTTCCAGACTGAAATTTTCCATGCTTGGTCACAGCCCAAGAGTGAATTTTGTTTTGAAACTCCGAGCAAAATCAACGCAGTGTTTTTGAATTATGTGAGCATGCAAACAAAACACAGCTTTCCCCGTCAGCTCCAACTGAAATGTTTGCACTCGCATGTTGTTCCCAACTCCCCTCGCTGTTGTTCCATTTCTAAAAACACGGGCATGCGACACTGAGAGGGTCAGACCATGATGTGCGTCTGCAAAACACCCCGTGCTATGAAAGTGCACTCACAGTCGACTTGGTACATATCATTAGGTTGGCTCCGGCTTTGAATAAGCTCTTCATTGATCTCAGGAAGACGTGCTCCATTCCATTGCAAACAAAAATGCAGCCGATCCCCTTTGCTTTACAGTGCTAATAAAGAACTCTGTATCTGCTTCTGAAACCAAAGCATGCAGGGCCTGATTCACTGCTCCATCACTCCAGTTATGCTTTGGCCTCAATGTGCTGACAGCAGCTTAAACCAGAGGATCCCAGTGGTGAATCAGGCACACGTTTTTGTTCTATACACCAGTTATAGGCCGTTCAGCTTCTAGGTTTCCACCCAGAGTCCTGGGTCTTCCCTTACTGGGTGATTTTTTTCCTTCATATTGAGGCCTCAAGTGGGGCACAGGCCTGGTACTGGGCCCCTGCATTGCAGTGCCGTTCAGCCCTTAAAACTGTGGGCGAGAGGCCTTCAAAGGCACTCTGAATGAAAAGCAGCTGAGCAGCAGCAGAAGCTCTCTGAATCTTGTCTCCTGCCTAGAACCTCCACGTCACTTTTTGGACTTTGCAAACAGATGCTTCAAAATCAACCAACAGGCAGGTCCCACCTACCTTGACAATGGCCCGGGCAGTTTATTATCCTTCTGGCTTACATAAAATACAGTTCCGCCGCCGGCCACTGACTGGTTCTCAGAGCAGAGAAATTCACTGCAAAGTGCAGAATAAGGTAAATACGGTGGCGTAGCACAGGGTCTGATCTGGAGAAGGACTGAATGCCCTCCAGTCCGAAGGGAAGTCAGCGGATGCTCAGCGCCTTACAGGATCAGGCCCAAAGCAAATCACTGACATAGAAGAGAGAGGAGAAAAATCTGCTCCCTGCCTAGGAAGATAGGGACGGATTAGAGCAGTGGCTCTCAAACTTTTGTACTGGTGACCCCTTTCACATAGCAAGCCTCTGAGTGCGACCCCCCCACACACACACCTTATAAATTAAAAACACTTTTTGTATATTTAACACCATTATAAATGCTGGAGGAAAAGCAGGGTTTGGGGTGGAGGTTGACAGCTCGCAACTCCCCATGTAATAACCTTGTGACCCCCTGAGGGGTCCCGACCCCCAGTTTGAGAACCCCTGGATTAGAGCCAGCAGAAGGAAGGCCAAAGTGATTCTAAAGGAGGCTACGCTGCTGTATCTTCTTCTTGCCCCAACAGCATGTGAATTACACCAATTTAACCGGCCTGAGGGTAAGTCAATGCTGCCAAAGAAAACCTCATGGTGATGAGTCTGAGAGCCTGGGTCAGCTGTCTCGGTCTTGTGCGACAGGGCTAAAAATAGCAGGGTAGACATCTCTGTTCAGACTGGAACCCAGGCTCTGAGATCCATCCCCTTCGCCGGATTTCAGAGCTTGGGCTCCAGCTCCAGTGAGAACGTCTATACTACCATTTTTAGCCCTGTAGCATGAGCCCTGCAAGCCGGAGTTAGTCGACCTGGGCTCTCATAGAATCCTAGAATATCAGGGTTGGAAGAGACCTCAGGAGGTCACCTAGTCCAACCCCCTGCTAGCTGCCACAGGGTTTTTTTTATTTATTTTGTAGTGTAGACATACCTTTTAGTCTCTGTCAAACCTTGTGGGCCAAACTCAGAGTATTTGTGTAAGTTACAAGTGCCTATGAGTCTACAGCTAGTGTCTATGGGTCCGAGGTAGTCCAAAGCTTTGTCTACACTAAGGGTGCTTTTGTGGCCCCAATCTCATAGGGTCAGTGAGCTTCGGGGGACTGCTGCAGAAAAGCAAATACCATCTGAATCTCCCAGTGGTTTGTTACTCTTTGAGAAAGCAAGTGCTGCACCCTAAAAGCTCCCAGAGGTTGCCTGAAATGCCCAGGGTTTTCAGATCTCTAGGGTTTCCCTCCTCCCCACCCCAAAGCCGGATGAGTCAGTTCTCAGGGCACAGCGAGACATGTTGCGCAAGCCGAGGGCTGGGACTCCCTGCCGAGCTGGAAATGGTGCCCATGTATAGTTGGCAGAAGGAATTCCGACCATTCCAGTGTGTCTTAGTCACATCGGTTATCCTCCTGGCT
The DNA here is from genome assembly GCF_028017835.1 of Emys orbicularis. NCBI lineage: Eukaryota > Metazoa > Chordata > Testudines > Emydidae > Emys > Emys orbicularis. The sequence continues at coordinate 141,435,005 of NC_088684.1, forward strand.
CCTCCCTTTTCTGCTCCCAAGGTGGCTCCGGTCAGTGACTCATTCCTGCTGGAGCCAGGCCAGAAGGAGCATTTAACCCTTGGTTAACACGCTGCCCTGAGAGAGGAGATGTGTTTCCTTTCCCACGTTTCTCAGCGCTGGGCGGCTCTGTCCCTTCCCTTACATCAGCTGTGGTCATGTTTCCTTGTAATGGGCTGATGCAGCTTGGAGGGTGGACAGGCAGTTCCACTGAAATATTGAGACACAGGAACCCAGGGCCCGATCCTGCAAGGGGCCAAGCACCTCCAGTTCCCACTGACGGAAGTGGGAGTTGAAGGTACTTAGCCCCCTGGAGGACAGGGTTCTCGTTAACTGTATAGGAGGTCATCACATGGCAAGTGGGCACTCAAGCGGTTAGCTGACTTGGCTTTCTCAGAGCTATGTAAGCAGCCTGAGCCAGAAGCAGGCACAGTGTGAGTGACAGATACACAAGCAGGACAAGGACAGATAAAAAAAAGCTCCAACTTTCACCCAGCATTCTGACCCACGGCCGTTCCTTTCCCTCGCGCTGGATTAACAGACCTGGAGACTGAAGGTCTCTGTTTAGCTACAGGGCCTGACTTTCATGTGCACAAAGCCCCCTTTACACCACGCTGGGGCCCTTAAAGTGGGTGCCAGAGCAGTGTAAAGGGGCCTTGGCGTAAGGCCCCGTAGTAGTGAGTGTCCCACTAACCTGTGTTGCGTGGGAGGACTCCAGCACCATAACCTGGCACTGCTAAGGGTGGGAGGGAGTTCAGTCTTCATGGCCCATTCAGACCTCGATCCTGCTGTTGAGTCTGCCACGACACCCCCCCGGAAGTGGTTTCTGTGAGGATGTGACAAAACCCACTGTCTCCTAGTGGCATCTTGGTTACTCGCCATGGCCACTCGGTGGCAACTGAACAGCTAGAGCTCAAATCCTTCTCTGAAAGCCCAAGCCCCTACCCCTTGAGTAGATGGAAAATCTCCGTTAGCATATAGGAGCTATGAATCACAACTGGGCAGTTCTGATTCCACGCAGCAGAGGGCAGGATATGCGTACACACCGACCAGTTCCTCTCACCATTGACATTCATTCATTAGATACTGGACTGAAACCAATCTATTTAACATGGACCAGCAAAAAGCTTTCAAGTGGTGATGAATGACTTTTGGTTAATACTGACACAGGACCTGATTTAAATTGGGGAATCTACAGATGAAAGGCTCTTTGGCCCAGATCCTCCAAGGGATATATCAATGGGAGTTAGGTGCCTAAATATCTTGGAGGCTTTGGGTGTTTGTTTATAGGGGCCATATGCTAGCCTTCCGCACTGGTGTGAATTATGCCCAGAGGGAACAGATGTAGAAGCTAAACAAATTCAAACCAGGAATAAGGCACAAATTTCTGATCATGAGGGTGATTAACCACTGGCCCAAACTACCAAGGGAAGTAATGGATTCTCTGTCTTTTCATGTCTTCAGCTCAAGACTGGATGCCTTTCTGGCAGATATGCTTGAAGTCAAACACAAGCGAAATTCTATAGCCTGTTTTACACAGGAGATTAGACTAGACTAGACCAGCGTTTTTCAAATGCGGCCACCGTGGCCATATGCGGCCACAGGGGGATTTTCTTGTGGCCACAGTCTCCTGGGTGGTGATGGGGGGTGGCCCCTCCCGCCCTGGGGCCACCAGCAGGCCCTGCCCTCCTCTGGAGAGACAAACACCGGAGGAGCAGGGAGCCACTGAGTTCCTGGAGGCGGTGAGGTCAGACTTCAGCCCTGGGGTGGCGGGCAGCAGGCTCAGGCTGCGGGGCTTTGGGGTCCCACAGTGCGCTGACAGGCTCCCGCCCCCCAGGTGCAGGGCTTTGGGCTCTGGCCCCCGGGCTCTCACCCTGGGGCTCATCCCCCTCCCATCGCCTCTGGCCCCTGCTGCCTTCCTACTCACCTCCCCATCCAGGGCTTAATTTGTCCCTGGTCTTGCCGAGGCTGAGTAAATCTGCTGTGAAAAGTGATATTTGTGTGTTTGTTAATATCCCTTTTCACAGCAGACTTAGTAGCTAGCTGGGAGGCTGTGAAAAGTGATATTAACATACAAGTATCACGTTTCACAGCAGCAGGCTTACTAGCTAGCATGTTTAAAAAAAACAAACCCAAAAGCAAAAAAAACCAACAAAAAACACAAGAATGTGCAAAGCACCTTATTTGTGTTTCTATTCTGTTTAGGTCCAGTAAAGAATAGAGACAACTGTACATTATTTTTATTATTGAGTCTTCAAAAAAAACCCTATATAAATAAATTACAATGATTTGGACATGTGTATGTCCATATTTATTTGTTTTTCCTAAAGTTAATTAAGTATTTTAGGAAAAATTGTCAGCGCGACCACCAGCAGGAGCTGGTGGCCACACTTTGAGGCCACCAAAAAATTAGTTGTGAGAACCCCTGGATTAGATGATGGTCCCTTCTGACCTTAAGATCTATGAATGGCCTAAAGTGCTTTGAGATCCAGTAGGGAGGAGAGTAAATGTGACAGACAATTCATTCATGGGAGAGCTACACTGCATGAAACTGGTTCAAAGACTAGTCTAGTCAGTACATTTTGAGGGCATTGCTCAGTGCTTTACCTTCATGAACCTCACTGGGTTTAATGAGGATGACATGGCTCAAAACTCTGCACAGTCATTTTAGACGTTTATCTCAGAAGTTAAAAGGCCACTATACTGATAGGCCTAGGGGATGGAAATATGTACCCATAAATAGACAATGCAGCAACACAACCAGTGTCCTGACCTTTGGCATAATATTTATCTTAACCTAAAATCATACATTAAAAAAATAAACAGGGGGAACTTCTTAAGACTCCATTGGTTGCTCTAGACTGACTGATTTTTTGATTCAAGATGCAAGCCAAAAAAATCGAGCTGGCGTCAATTTGTTTTTGTGCAAGAGGTTGGTTGGGGGGAGGGGATTAAAATGAAAAACTCTGTGTTTTTGCTTTTCCTCATTTTCACATTTATAATCCAAAATAAACACACGGCTGGAGTCTTTTATGTTGGGCAAAAACACACAGCCCCCGTGTTAAGCGCTGCTTTGCTACAGGGTAGAGACGGACTTTTTCTTTTACTGCCACTTCAGAATATTTTAAACACAGATTACAGGGAGTTGTGTCTTGGGGAGGATAGATCCATCAATGGCTATTAGTCAAGATGGTCAGGGATGCGACCTATGCTGGGGATGTCCCTAAGCCTCTGACTGCCAGAGTCTGGGACTGGACAACAGGGAATGGATCACTCGATAATTGCCCTGTTCTGTTCATTCCCTCTGAAGCACCTGGCACTGGCCACTGCCGGAAGACAGGATACTGGGCTAGATGGACCATTGGTCTGACCTAGTATGGCCGTTCTTATGTCTTGAAAATTGAGATTGTCTTTGAGGGCTGGCTCTTCTACAGCGTGGCATTCACCCGTGTGCTGAGAGCCAGCCCAATGACACTGCATCACGTCAATCATATCACCTTAAGTGGAACTTAAGCAGTGCATAGGCCTTGTGGTGCATGTAGGTGAATTTCACCCCAAGAGAACAGTCAGAATAAGTGACATTTAGCTCATATCCTCAACCCCCGTGCCATTAATTTGGTATCTTCTCACATGTGCAAAGAAGCTGAATAATATCACTCCTACTTCCACGTTGATAAATCCCATCTGATAAGGTTTAAATGATTAGGGCATCCATCCGTACAATTGAGCAGAGAGCAGTTTAGGCAGAATCTTGGCCTCTGCATTATTAATCTCTCTTCCGTATGAAGAGAGATTAATAAGACTGGGACTTTTCAGCTTGGAAAAGAGACGGCTAACGGGAGATATGATTGAGGTCTATAAAATCATGACTGGTATAGAGAAAGTAGATAAGGAAGTGTTGTTTACTACTTCTCATAACACAAGAACTAGGGGTCACCAAATGAAATTAATAGGCAGCAGGTTTAAAACAAATAAAAGGAAGTATTTCTTCACACAACGCACAGTCAACCTGTGGAACTCCTTGCCAGAGGATGCTGTGAAGGCCAAGACCATAACAGGGTTCAAAAAAGAACTAGATAAGTTCATGGAGGATAGTTCATCAATGGCTGTTAGCCAGGATGGGCAGGGATGGTGTCCCTAGCCTTTGTTTGCCAGAAGCTGGGAATGAGCAACAGGGGATGGATCACTTGATGATTACCTGTTCTGTTCATTCCCTCTGGGGCACCTGGCACTGACCACTGTCAGAAGACAGGATACTGGGCTAGATGGACCCTTGGTCTGAACCAGTAGGGCCATTCTTATGACTGTAATTAGTATAAGACTGCAGAGAGGCCCTTTACTTTGGACATAGCATAATTGTCACCTGATAGCGACTTTGTGGGAAATGTCCCCAGATGACTGTCTCCTTAAAACTCTCCAGAGCAAAGGAGTCACCCCCATTCATGTCAGTATCCAGTTCCCCATCTGTGAACTGGAGGTGATACTACTTCCCAGGGCCGCGCAGGGGTGGAGGGGGGGGCAAGTGGGGCAATTTGCCCCAGGCCCCGCAGGGGCCCCCACAAGAATGTCGGAGGCTCCCCCCACCTCCGCCTTCGCTTTCCCCCATCCCCTGGCGCCTCAGCACACCGCGTCCAGAAATGGCCCTGGGCAGCACTGCAGCGGTGAGGTCCTCCCGCTCGGAGCCATGTGGTAAGGGGACGGGGAGGCGAGCTCCAGCGGGCCGAGCGGCAGGAGCTCCTGGACGCGGCTGGCTGAGGCTCTGGGAGGTGGGGGCAAGCGGCATGGTAAGCCCCTCTGAGCCGGGCACCCCCGAGCCCCAGCTCCGAGCCCAGCCCCTCTGAGCCGGGCCTTCCCTGACCCCTTCCCCCCACAGCCCTGACCCCCACTTCTAAGCCCAGCCCCTCTGAACCGGACACCCCCCCGACCCCATCCCCCCACAGCCCTGACCCCCACTTCTGAGCCCAGCCCCTCTGAAACGGACACCTCCCCCTGACCCCATCCCCCCACAGCCCTGACCCCCAGCTCTGAGCCCAGCCCCTCTGAACCAGACACCCCCCGACCCCATCCCCCCACAGCCCTAGCTCTGAGCCCAGCCCCTCTGAGCCAGACACCCCATGACCCAATCCCCCCCACAACCCTAACCCCTAGCTCCAAGCCCAGCCCCTTTGAGCTGGGAACCCCCCGAGCCCAGCCCCCAACAGCCTGACCCCCAGCTCCGAGCCCAGCCCCTCTGAGCTGGGCACCCCCCTGACCCCATCCCCCCACAGCCCTGACCCCTACTTCCGATCCCAGCCCATCTGAGCCGGGCACCCTCCCGACCCCATCCCCCACACAGCCCTGACCCCTAGCTCCGAGCCCAGCCCCTCTGAGCCGGACACCCCCCGACCCCATCCCCTCCACAGCCCTGACCCCTAGCTCCAAGCCCAGCCCCTCTGAGCCGGGCACCCCCCCGACCCCATCCCCCCACAGCCCTGACCCCTACTTCCGAGCCCAGCCCCTCTGAGCCAGGCACCCCCCCGACCCCATCCCCCCCACAGCCCTGACCCCTAGCTCCGAGCCCAGCCCCTCTGAGCCGGACACCCCCCAACCCCATCCCCTCCACAGCCCTGACCCCTAGCTCCGAGCCCAGCCCCTCTGAACCGGACACCCCCCCGACCCCATCCCCCCACAGCCCTGACCCCCACTTCCGAGCCCAGCCCCTCTGAACCAGACACCTCCCCCTGACCCCATCCCCCCACAGCCCTGACCCCCAGCTCTGAGCCCAGCCCCTCTGAACCAGACACCCCCCCGACCCCATCCCCCCACAGCCCTAGCTCTGAGCCCAGCCCCTCTGAGCCAGACACCCCCATGACCCAACCCCCCCCACAACCCTAACCCCTAGCTCCAAGCCCAGCCCCTTTGAGCTGGGCACCCCCCGAGCCCAGCCCCCCACAGCCCTGACCCCCAGCTCCGAGCCCAGCCCCTCTGAGCTGGGCACCCCCCCGACCCCATCCCCCCCACAGCCCTGACCCCTAGCTCCGAGCCCAGCCCCTTTGATCTGGGCACCCCCCGAGCCCAGCCCCCCACAGCCCTGACTCCCAGCTCCGAGCCCAGCCCCTCTGAGCCAGACACCCCCCTGACCCCATCCCCCCACAGCCCTGACCCCTAGCTCCGAGCCCAGCCCCTCTGAGCCGGGCACCCCCCCGACCCCATCCCCCCACAGCCCTGACCCCTACTTCCGAGCCCAGCCCATCTGATCCGGGCACCCCCCCGACCCCATCCCCCCCACAGCCCTGACCCCTAGCTCCGAGCCCAGCCGCTCTGAGCCGGACACCCCCCGACCCCATCCCCTCCACAGCCCTGACCCCTAGCTCCAAGCCCAGCCCCTCTGAGCCGGGCACCCCCCCGACCCCATCCCCCCACAGCCCTGACCCCTACTTCCGAGCCCAGCCCCTCTGAGCCGGGCACCCCCCCGACCCCATCCCCCCCACAGCCCTGACCCCTAGCTCCGAGCCCAGCCCCTCTGAGCCAGACACCCCCCGACCCCATCCCCTCCACAGCCCTGACCCCTAGCTCCAAGCCCAGCCCCTCTGAGCCGGACACCCCCCGACCCCATCCCCTCCACAGCCCTGACCCCTAGCTCCAAGCCCAGCCCCTCTGAGCCGGGCACCCCCCCGACCCCATCCCCCCACAGCCCTGACCCCTACTTCCGAGCCCAGCCCCTCTGAGCCGGGCACCCCCCCGACCCCATCCCCCCCACAGCCCTGACCCCTAGCTCCGAGCCCAGCCCCTCTGAGCCAGACACCCCCCGACCCCATCCCCTCCACAGCCCTGACCCCTAGCTCCAAGCCCAGCCCCTCTGAGCCGGACACCCCCTGACCCCATCCTCCCCACAGCCCCGACCCCTAGCTCCGAGCCCAGCCCCTTTGATCTGGGCACCCCCCGAGCCCAGCCCCCCACAGCCCTGACTCCCAGCTCCGAGCCCAGCCCCTCTGAGCCAGGCACCCCCCTGACCCCATCCCCCCACAGCCCTGACCCCTAGCTCCGAGCCGAGCCCCTCTGAGCCGGGCACCCCCCCGACCCCATCCCCGCACAGCCCTGACCCCTACTTCCAAGCCCAGCCCATCTGAGCCGGGCACCCCCCCGACCCCATCCCCCACACAGCCCTGACCCCTAGCTCCGAGCCCAGCCCCTCTGAGCCGGACACCCCCCGACCCCATCCCCCCACAGCCCTGACCCCTACTTCCGAGCCCAGCCCCTCTGAGCCGGGCACCCCCCCGACCCCATCCCCCCCACAGCCCTGACCCCTAGCTCCGAGCCCAGCCCCTCTGAGCCGGACACCCCCCGACCCCATCCCCTCCACAGCCCTGACCCCTAGCTCCAAGCCCAGCCCCTCTGAGCCAGAGACCCCCTGACCCCATCCTCCCCACAGCCCCGACCCCTAGCTCCAAGCCCAGCCCCTCTGAGCCGGGTACCCCCCCAACCCCATCCCCCCACAGCTCAGACCCTCAGCTCCGAGCCGGGCACCCACTGATCCAGAGCCCAGCTTCCCACCCAGCCCTGGGCAATAGCAGCGCCACCCCCAGGCAGCGACAGCCCATTGGCACCAACAATCACCATCACCCAGTGACAGCCCATTATGTAATTGCAAATGTATACATACCATTAAAGCATTTAATGTTTTTAAATAATGTATTTCATGTATTTTCAAATTATTAAAAATTAATTTTTGAATGTATTTCACTGGTTATTTTTTACATTTCTAAATACATGTTACTAGAGTATTGCAACTTTTTTTTATGGAAGGGGCCCCTGAAATTGCTTTGCCCCAGGCCCCCTGAATCCTCTGGGCGGCCCTGCTACTTCCTGTCCGCCACCTTCGGGCTATAAAGATTGTATGCATTTCCAAGCAAGGAATTCCTCTTGCTATGTGTATCTATGGCACCTAGAACAATGGGGTCCCACTCAGTTGGGGCCTCTAGGTACTACTGTGATACAAGTAACGAATCTCATCATTGTAAAATTGCTTTCCTTGTTTTTTAAAGAATCATGGGCTCACTAGACAACAAGATGGCAGTTACTTTTGGTCTCAAGTTTGTCAGCACTGAAATGGAACAAACCTTTGAGCTAAGTAAACTTGGCCCTTAGGTTTTCTCTTACCTGTTGAAAAGAAGCTGCTCTAACCAAGAAACATGGAACAAACCACGAACAAAGGCATAAGTATTTGGGGAGAAAGCTGAGCATGCTTCTAGCCTTTTAATTAAGACTTGCCAAGAACTGGGGGAAACAAGGAAATAATTGTCCGCTGTTTCATAATAAATTGTAAAAATCCAAAATAAATGTAAAAACTAAAAGGACTGCTCGGGTAATGGGCTACAGTGCCTTGAAAGTCTTGGTCTCTGAGTCAAAGGCACCCCAGACTGGTACTCAGTCAAACTCAGGGCATCAGAAGGCTGTGCAAGGTCCGACATGCAAGAAGTCAGCAGTTTCAGTTCAGTCCCGAGCAGGAATTTGTTACTGTCAGAAACACCATCTCCAAAATTGGCAGGCCCTGCAGAGAGACTTGAGTGTAGGCCATGGAGCCTGAACTTCCCTCTGTTACCCACTCTGCCACTGATCTGCTGGGTGACCTTGGGCATGAGCTCTCCCCTGCCCCCCCCCGTGCCTCAGTTTCCCCTTCTATAAAATAGGACATCTGATACTGACCTTTTGTTAAGCACCTTGAGATCTGTGGATGAAAAGTGTGTGAGAGAAATAAATATTATGATTTACACGCAGAGACTGCAGCTAGCTTTACAAAACTTTCTGCCCAATCAAAGCCCCATTCAACGTATCATTCCCACGCTGTGGAGGAGGGGGGATGCTTTCCTCATCACCGCTGGTTATCAAGATATCTCCCCCAACCCACCCCTCTGAACAGCTTCACTTATCTGCCCTGATTCACTCAGTATTGCTCAGTGATTCTGAGGCTGCAGCAGGCACTTCCACGAATGAATCAGCCCAAGAGAGGGAGGCTGATTGCAACGGAGGAAGCTTCTATTTACAAATAAATTGTGTGGCAAGTGGCATGTGTGAGGGGGTCGGGGCTGGGAAGGAAATCCAGGGGGAAATAACATAACTGTGTTTGTATGTGTTTTAAATGATGTTATTGGGGTGGTTCTTTGGGCTTGTCTGCCAGTGGCTAGAAAGTTGAGCATCTGTTGGGCAATCCAGCGCAGAGACATTTCATGTCACGGCCCTGCCAGGGAGTTATCTCAGTGGCGTAATGGCCACACAAACCATGACACAGCGGGGACTTCCTTGGCATTGGTAACCTCCAAAGTCGCCCCCCGCAGTCACCCGTTTCCTGATGACTTGTGGGGTTTCACCAAAGGAAGAAATGGAACACGGCAACGTACTACTACTACTACTAATTTTTAAAAAGAGGATGTAGGGGTTGGAAAGCAGATTCTTGCAATGGGAAGTCATAGGGCCAGCCCCCAACATCCCAAAATTCTGAGTCAGGCCTGCAAAAATCTCGAATTGGGGGAGGGAGGATTATTTGCCTTCTAGTTTCTGAGACTTTAGGGTTCACATTCCCTGGCTTTTCTGCTTAGCCCTGAGGCCTAGAAACTCTCTTTATTCTTTATTTACATGAAAGCTGAGATTCTCTTGTAATCACATGATTCTAGGGGTTGAACCATTAAGAAAAACACCAAATATCACAAGATTTGTCAGAAAATGGCTGGAGCTGGCAATGGCGTGGAAAGGAGGTTTCTCAGTGCCCCGCATGAGAAGCTGGATTCACGCAAGGTGAGACAGGCCAGCATGGGGCACCCCAGAAGAGAATTCACCCTTGCGGGGGGAGTGGAGGATGGGAAGCAGTGGTATCGACATTGCTGTTAGAGCAGTGAAGTACTGGAGTTAAGGATAACTGCAGGTTTACCCACTTCTCATTTGGGGAATATGGAGGTTAGATTAGTTTACCCATTTCTTTTTTCTTTTTCTTTTTTTTTACCATCACATCACTGGAGGTGCTACTCCTGGACTGTTCCCGGGGAAGATGCTCTTGGGGAAACATGCTGAACCCCTCCCCACGCCGGTTATGCCCTTTTTTCCCGCTAGCACCATCCAGTTTGGGGGTAACGCAGGCAGCCTGCAGCACTCCCTGACCCAGGGGAAATTGCAGCCTCTTTGCACTCCTACAATCTCGCAATCCAGCAGGTGTTCCAGATGGACTTCGCTGCTGGAATCTTGTAGCTCCTGGCATGAATTTGTCCAGTGCTGGATTTGCTATTTACCCTGCTTCACAAAATCCAGCTGACTTAGATATGATATGCTAGACAAACACAGTCTGTACCAGGGGTGGGCAAACTTTTTGGCCCGAGGGCCACATCTGGGTATGGAAATTGTATGACGGGCCATGAATGCTCACGAAACTGGGGGGCTCTGGGGTAGGGCCAGAAATGAGGAGCTCAGGGTGCGGGAGGGGACTCCAGGCTGGGGCAGGGGGTTGGGGTGCAGGTGGGAGGGTGAGGGCTCCAACTGGGGGTGCAGGTGCTGGGGTGCAGGAGGGTGGGACTGAGGGGTTCGGAGAGTGGGAGGGGGATCAGGGCTGGGGCAGGGGTCGTGGGGCTGGAGGGGATCAGGAGTGCAGGCTCCAGGTGGCGCTTACCTCAAGCAGCTCCCGGAAGCAGCGGCATGTCCCCCCTCCGGCTCCTATGCAGAGGCACGGCCAGGAGGCTCTGTGCGCTGCCCTGTCCACAGGTGCCGCCCCTCAGCTCCCATTGGCCGCGGTTGCCGCCCAATGGGAGCTGCGGGGGCAGCACTTGGGGCGGGGGCAGTGTGCGGAGCCCCCTGGCTGGCCCTACATGTAGGAGCCAGAGGGGGGGACATGCTGCTGCTTCCGCGAGCCGCGCGGAGCCACAGCACAGGTGGAGTGAGGCAAGCCCTGGACCTCGCTCCCTGGCAGGAGCTTGAGGGCCGGATTTAAATGTCTGAAGGGCCGGATGCAGCCCCCAGGCCATAGTTTGCCCACCCCTGGTCTATACAGTGGGGAGGCAAGTTTTAAAGGTAACTTAGGTCTGCACTGTTCAGAGCTTTGTATGTCGTGAATTCCACCCAGCAGTCAGTTGTCAGCCAGTAAAAAAAACAGTGAATTGATGATAGATGGCTCATCGACCTAGGGCACAAATGTAAAACCAGATCCAGGGGCTGGAATTTGAAGCTGGACAAGTTTAAACAAATATTTAGCAGTGAGGGTCATTAACGCTGAAATAACGTACCAAGGGCTGGCATCTTCTCCATCACTGGCAATTTTTAAAATCCAGATCAGATGCTTTCCTAAAGGCTAGGCTCTAATTCAAACAGGAATTAATTCAGGGTGGTCCTAAGGCCCATTTTACACAGGAGATCAGACTAGAGGCATGTCTACACTTAAAATGCTGCATCTGCACAGCCGCACCAATATAGCTGCACTGCTGTAGCGCTTTAATGAAGACACTCCGAGGCTTTGTCTGCACTACAGACCTCACAGTGGCACAGCCGTAGCTACATCGCTGTAAGGTCTCCCGTGTAGCCGCTCTATGCCGGCAGGAGAGATTTTCACCCCCCTGAGTGACGTAGGTCTGTAGTGTAGATCTCGATGATCACACTGGTTCCATCTGGCCATATAAGCTATGAAATGTCATGCTCTTGCCTGCCCCACGCAGAAGGACTGCAGCTGCTTTCTGGCCTAAACCCGAGCTTCCAGGTGGCTTTCATGGCTAGGGCCAGCCCCAGCCCATTGCATTAGAGGTAATGAAGGCGTGGATTGCCAAGGTAAGAGCTGCCTCTGAGAGGAAGGGGTGTAGTCACTTGGCCAGCCCTAAATGAAAGAATGTTCTTGTGGCTTATGCAATCTGGGAGTCTTGGATCCGTGATACATACACAAAGGGAAGGGCTGCTCCCTGGTTTCCTCCTGATCCCTGCCTCCTACAAACTAACCACAGCCCACAGAGGGCAAAGCCCTTTCAGTGCATACTCTTTTTCTAAGGAAATTTGATTTGCAAGAGTCCTGAGCAAAGCTGAGTAATAGCTAGGGTGATCAGACAGCAAGTGTGAAAAATCGGGACGGGGGTGGGGGGTAATAGGAGCCTATATAAGAAAAAGCCCCAAATATCGGGACTGTCCCTATAAAATAGGGACATCTGGTCACCCTAGTGATAGCTTCCCAATAACACACGCTTTCCTGGGCCAGGCTCATGTTGCATTTCCTATTTATACTCAGCGACTTCAGTATCTAAAGCTACGGTTTGTGATTAGAGCAGTGCCACCTCCTTGTCGCAAGAGCACCATCTACTCTTTGGTTTTGATACACCTTAGATGCATAAGCTTACATCTCAGCATCAGTCATATTTATCTGTATTATTGTAGTGCCTGGGAGTCCAGCCGTCAGGGTCCCATTGTGCTAGGGGCTGCATGTACAGGTAGTAAGAGACAGCCCCTGTTCCAAAGACCTTACAATTAAAACAGACAAAAGAAATGATTTCTGTTTTACAGATGGGGATCTGAGGGCCAGTGAAATTAAATGATTTGCACAAGAAGTCTATAGCAAAGTAAAAAGCTGAACCCAGATATTTTGAGCCCTGGTCCAGTACCCTAACCAAAAGAACTTCTTTCCTCTCATTTGGTGATCTTAGCCCTTCATCCTTTGTGCTTTTTGGGGGGGCAGGGGGCTCTCTATCAGCTGCCACCCCATCTGACCCAGGTGGACTTTCAAGTTTTCAGAGCACTTTTTTGTTAGAGAGATGCGGCGTTTGTCTCGAGGCAAAATTTCCCCTCCACCCCACCTGTGCAATGGGTTATGTGGCGGCTGGTTGCCAGAAGTGGCTGCATGTCTGTATATTTGCCGTGAAGCACTGTGAGATCATTCAGGATGAAAGGCGCTGTGGAAATGGAAGATGTGCTAAAATGAAGAATACTTGGATCAAAGTGGGTCAGTTTTGAAACTATAATTCTACAAATTCCATTGGCAACGAGCACCAGGCAAAATGAATGCAGGATAGTTATTCCTGTGATGAGTTTGCTAATACAGGGATATAAAGGTTGATGTTATGTTCTTCGATGGATGTTTCAGGGAGGATGCATTGATCCCCTGACTCTTGGCTTAGGTCTCTATTTATATGTTAATGGTAAAAATCAATTTAAAATAATTGTTACAACACCTATTTTATTTGTACACATGGGAAGAGATCTGAGGGATTGGAAACCGCCTTAGGACCTGCAATTCGCCAACCCTTCTAATTCTCAAACCTTAGGATGCATCCACATCTGCCTGGCTGCGGGTGAAACCCCGAAACCCTCTTCCAAAGGAAGGTGAATGGCCTATGTGCCAGGGCCAGAGGGGTGGCAACACAACATTTTGTTGGTGGAGGCCAGACACTTTAACGCCAAACCTCTCAGGCTGACCGTCAATCAATCTGAAGTGTAGACAAGCCCTTAGATAGCCAAGTGATAAAGTGCCTTGGCCAGTCTAGATAGGTCCGGCTGTCAGGAGAGGGAGCAGATAAGAGGCGGCAGAACATTTCTGACCCTCTCCTGCCGCCTAGAGTTCACGTCAGGCTTCAGAGAGAGAGAGAGAGAGAGAGAGCTCTCGGGCTGATCAAACCACAGTCTTAAAGGCCCAATCCCAGCTACCCACAGGGGCCGTGGGAGGCAGCTCCCAGCTGGTCCTATCTATGGTGTAATGGCCAGAGGAGCCGTGGGTGGCAGGAGGGGGAGCCACTGGGAAACCGATCACGGCTGCCCAATAAAAATCACCATGTGCTGCGCCCGCACAGCTGCCGGCCCCGGAGTTGCTGAACTTTAGGGCTCGTGGGTTGGCGAAGGAACCTCGCTCGCTATCATCCCGGCAGGGACCCGGCGTGCGCCTTAGCGCGCTGCGCCCCTGGGGCTCCCCAAGGCGGAGGCGCACGAAGCCCCTGTGCGCGCTGCTCTCTCCCCCTTCTCCAGCTGCTAGTGATGTGGGGCCGATCTCCCTTCCCTAGCTAGTGCATCTCCCTGCGCCCCACGCCTAGGCACTAATCTCTCCCCGCACCCACCCACTTCTCCTCCTCCTCCTCTCCCCCGGCGCCTGCCCCTTCCCGGGACTCCACGGAGCGTCCCCAGCAGCCGCGGGTCCCGGGCGCCCCCCGCTCGCCAGTCCCGCCGCGCCCCTCTCGGAGGGGGCAGGAGAGTGATGGTCGGCTCCGCTCAGGTCCAAGTGGTTGAAAGGTGAATCCGCCTCCATTTCCGCCCGGCGACGGAGCCCTGCCCACCGCAGGGAGCAGAGGGAGCCGGCGCACCGCCACTCCGGGCGCAGCAGGGCTGGGGGACGCCTGCAAAATGGTCAGCTCCGCCGGGGAGACTGCAGTGGTCGCGCTGGGTAGGTCGAGCCCCTTGGCGCTGGGCGCCTCTGCCTGGCTTTGTTCTCTCACTTTCTCTCCTTTTCCTCACTTTCCCCCTCTTTCGTGCCTTCCCTTCTCCCTCGGTCACTTTATTTCCCGCTTTCCCTCTCCTGCATTCTCCACTTTGCCTCGCTCCTTCCCTTTCCCTCTGCTCCTTTCCCCCTCTTCCTTCCCCCCCCCCCCCGTTCGCGCCCCCCGTTCGCTCGCTTCTTTCCAAACTCCTTTTCTCAGGTGGCATGCTCCGGTCCATGCCTTCGCTCCTGCGTACAGCCATAAACACACACGCTTGCTTTGGCTTCTTTCTCTGGTTCCCATGGAAAGAGAACTCTGACCCCAGCCTATTCAACTGCTGCTCCTTTAAGGGGTGGGGGTGGCGGGGGGGATTAAATGAATCAAGGGGACTTGGGGGTTAATTATATAAGCAGGGGAACAAAATTAAAACCTTGCTCTCTGTGTGTGTGGTGATGGGGGGAGAATCCAAGCTTTTGGGGTGTTCTCATTTGTGGGGGGAGGGGGTTCTCCCCCCTCCAAACCCTGGAATTGCTGAGTGATTAGCAAGTACCATATTCCATCTCTCATCTAGAAGATCTAACTTTTTTTCAGCCAGCTACAATTTCCTTACCCCTCGCCTGTGCCCATTCAGTGCCCCAAACCTTTATGTCCAGTTTGCAATGTGTCTCTCTCCTTGATGGCTTTTAAGAGGGTGTTCTCCTAATTGTTTTATGACAAGGCTGAATAAGGAGGCTGGAATGTCAGTCCAGTGTGTGTGAGATCCCTTGTGATTTCCCCCCCCCCCCCCCTGGAGTTTGTGCTTGTCAACAAGCAGTTGGCTGAGAATTTAACAACGCAAATACCTTTAGGTATCTTTTGCTTGCCTATTTATTTCCTGTGTGGCTTGCCCCTGGCATGTTTGCTCTCCACTGGGTCTGGTTGGCACCAGATGATTAGCAATGTTTGTTTAAAATTTAAACAAGGTTTGTAACGAGCGCTGGGCAACTTAAAGCAAGATCATGACACAAAATTTAGTATGTGTGTGTCAGCCACAAGAGGAGAGGTTTTGTTACATATTGAACATAGTTGGTGTTGGTCCTGCTTTGAGCAGGGGATTGGACTAGATGATCTCTTGAAGTCTCTTCCAACCCTAATCTTCTAAAATTCTATGAACTAAAGCATGTTTCCCCTATTGCATTGGAAACATGTATGTTTATTTCCCTTGTAACTGAAAGAGCCCCTGTGAAAAGTGGAATATTAAGGTTCCAATCCTGTAAAGGGTTAACCCCATGAGTGTTTACACTGCACAAGGAGTTCCTAGAAGTCCCCAAAGCCTGATCCTGCTCTTTGTTTGACTAGCGTCAATTTGGATTAACTCTGTTTAAATCAGTGGTGTTACACTGGTGTAAAAACTCTGAACAGAATTGAGCCCAATGGATGTTCTGGTCCCCACAGTAGTCAGTGGGAGCTCTGTGCATGGGTGGTTTCAACATTATACTCTTAAAGGGGGGGAAGGGGTCAGATTTTAATAGCTAGATCTGTTCTTTGGCTGGGCCCAGTCTTACTGAGGGTGAGTGTTCACAGTGGTTTGCGTACAGAAGATGAAACACTGAGGAACAGTGGCAGGTTGGTCCCTACGGCTCAAAAACATTGCAAGGTAAAGCTTATCAAGTGGGTACGTCTCCTGAGCAGAGTGGGTGCCTCAAATGTCTTCACAGCTCTTGCACCTGCCCTCCTCTGCTGCAGGTCTTTGTAGGGTGGGGGTAGAATACATGCCTAGAAATCCCCAAAGCCTGGAAACCAAGCTGTGGGCTGAGTGCATCTGTTTGCTTCTCCCCTGAGTGGGCCTGGAAGCTCTGTGACTCCCTGGCTGCTGCAGGGAAGGCATTGTTATGGAAATTGCGGATTTCACACCGGGAAGAACTTTTCAATGAGTTGCTGCAGTTTACTTCATTCTTTTTTTAGAAAAACTGTGCTTGTCAGGAGTTCAAATAACCTTCTTGCTCTGCCAAGGAGAGAGGTATTACTTATTATTTGTATTACCCTAGCACTTCAGAGCCCTAGTCGTGAACCAGGAACCCCGCTATGCTAGGTGATGTACAAACATTGCCTCATTTACTTAGCTGTGTTGGGTTTTTACATACTCTTCCTTACACCAGTGTAAATTGTGAATAACTCGATTGAGGTCAGTGAGGAAAATCCAGATCAGAAGCCTCTATGGACACTGTGTCAGATTTTGATATCCCTTTTTACAGTGGTGTAAATCTAGAATAATTCCAGCCCCTTTTGGTTTTATTTCTGTGTAACTGAGACTTGGTCTACAGGAGGGATTTTTTTTGTACCAGGGTAGCTGTACCTATGCAAAATCTTTGTGGTTGAAACCACATCAGTGCACTGTCTACACGCTGGGAGTCTTCACCAGGGCATACAAGCCCTGAGTGCAGCTCTGTGGAGAGCTGCATCTGCACAGAATGTGCCTTTTGCTTTGATGATTTAAAAAAAAAAGATAAGCCAAGTGTTGAAAGTGGGCCCTGATTTTCCTCTCACTTGAGCTGTTGTAGGTCAGCAGTAATGGAGTTACTCCTGACTTATACAGGGTTGAGAGAGAAGAATTAGGACTGCTGTTTTGAGCCTGAATTCCAGTTCTGGAGAGTACTAAACTTAAACTGAGCTCAGTTAAAATTCTGGGCGCACGATGAGGCGATTTGATTCTTCTGAAGAATCAAGTATTGCCTTGATGGGCCAGCAGTTTGATCCAGGCTGCCAAATTATGTGTAGGTCGGGACTGCTTACTCAGAGGTGGTGATGACTGGCAGCTCCTGTTAACATCAGTAGGAGCTGCAGGTGCTCAGCCCTTCTGAAAATGCATCCCTATGTAGTGGTCCACTGTTCTCTGGGCTTTGCGTGCTTTTATAAGGTACATTGTGTAAGGATGGAAGTTCAGACCAGGCATCTGTGCAATTGATAGTTAGATCGTGGTAGCTTTGTAGCAAGGAAAGCCATCTAATGAATAACTTTCTTTAAAAGTGGAAGAGGAGGAAAGAGTCTTCGAACTCTGTTAGCAATGAAAATCTGATTGGTCTGAATTTCCTAGCCAGAGAAACTCTATTGCTTCTATTAAAAGGGACCGTGAACTCTTCTGGCTCAAATAGAAGAGCTTGATTCAGCCCAGTGAGACTGTAAAACACACCCCATAATCATTGTCTGTCGAGCATGCCGTGTGTGGTGCTTCAGTCCACAGCTCTCTCTCATGTATTGTCTCTGCTTGTGGTGACCAGGAATTTCCTCTGCACCTGCTCTGAAAAGCTGGTGTCTCCTAAATGTGTTAGCGTTCATTTATCATTCATAATTACAGCTGCTGCAAATGGGGCTGTGTTCTCCAGAGCTTAAAAGTCAAAATAGAATGGAAGTTAAAAAGAAAATCAAAGTTAAGTAAGTTTACCTGCATCCCAATGCATGATTAGCAGAATTGCCCTTACAGTTCTGAAGGCTGTGTGTCAGAGCAACAGGTCTAGAGATCTCCCAGAGCAATGGAACTTCAGAGAGGTGCTGGCAATTAACTGCCTATCCCAGTAGCCACAGCCAAAGAGCAATCGGAGGGTTAATATTTTACCTATAGTCCTAATTGCAAAACAACATTCCATCCTCTGCCTGAGCTCAGTCTTGTGAGGTCCTGCTCAGCTTCCCACAATTGAAATAGGAAATGCAGGGTATTCAGCATCTTGCATGAGGGAGCCCAAGCTCTGGAAAGATGGACTGTTCCAAAGGGAACTTGAACTGTTTGTTTACCAGGGTATTATATGCAAAGTATTTGAGTTCTCTGGGGAACTTCAGGCAGGAGGAATGTAATTCTTCACATTACAGTCTGGCTATGATAGAGGCTTCCACACGCCTGCTCTTGTGAAAAGTGCTGCTGGTTCCTTTGGACACGAAAAGAGAGCCTTGTAATGCAAGTTTACGTGCCTCTGAGGGAGAGACTGAGAAACATCTTTGTGTGCGGAATAGAGCTTGGGTGCTACAATTAGAATTGTAGACTGATTCGTAGAATTCATTCTAGTCCAAATTCCATAAGCTAAGCAATCTCCAAAATGCTACTGTCTGCTATTTCTTATAGCACTGGGCTGTAGCCCATGAAAGCTTATGCTCAAATAAATTTGTTAGTCTCTAAGGTGCCACAAGTACTCCTGTTCTTTTTATCAAAAAAATGTGTCCCTGTTCAAATAAACAAGAGTTGTAGTATTATATTGATGCTTTGTATAGTGCCTTATATTTTACTGTCCACCTCTTTATTGATGTACACGTAATGTAGCCATTGCAGCGTGAGAGAAATCTTTCTTGAGTGGTAACAGCTAATTTAGACCCCATCATTTCGTATGTATCCTATTGTACTGTCACCAATACTGCTATTTAATGAAACTTGGTAACTAAAATTATGGCACCAACACACCACTGTACAAATGCCTGTAACTGGTTTCTTTTACTGTGTTGTATACTAATATATAATAACTGAACAATGCACTTTCAGATAAGTAATCTCTAGTTCCTTCGATTCAAGACCCAACAGACACTTGGCTTCAGTCCCTTTCTGGGTTATTTGCTCAGCCACTCCTTGCTTGCAGGGATGGTCTTTGATGATGGATTGCTAAGTAGAACTGCCACTCTTAATTCATTGCAAGGCAGATTTAATTTAATGAGGGGTTGTTGTCTGCTTATAATTAAAAGGACAGGATGTTAATATCGTGTTCCTTTACATGGGAACAGTAAACATGTTGGAATGACACAGTTTCTAAACTGTATCTGCATCTTCATCTTGAATTGGAGACACAAGGTCTGGTCCAATTTCCATTGAAGTCAGTTGAAATACTCCTGGGCCTGGAATTCCCAGAGGTATTTTGGCTCTTAACTCCCATTGAAATATATGGAAGTTAGGAGCCCAAATACCTTTTGGGCATCTGGGCCCTGCTGATTTCAGAGGGATTTAGACTGGACTCCCAGGGCTTTGTGCTGATGTTCTGCTCAAGAGTGAATTTCACCCTGTGTCCCACTAAAGTTCATCTAGATGGGCTAAGGTTTTAATAACTGACCCTTAACAAGAGTCAGTGAAACATGAAGTAAGAATCGGAGAAAGATCTATCTTTCTTTGGTCTCCTGTTACTGGAGCTGCCTGGATACATAGATTTTTATTACTAATCTAGTATACTTCTAGAGCACCCTTTGCTCCAAACGATCCTAAAGCCCTTTACAAACTCCTCGCACACAGCAGCGTTGAAATGCAGCCACCTCTGGGGTGGAGTGCCACAATTGTCTGGCAATGTTGTGCAGTCTTGGGGGAAAAAATGCGAAGGGTCCTTAAAAAATCCTTCATGTTGCACCAGGATTAATAGCCAGTTTCCCAGAGACCTTTGGTAGCAAATACAGGGCCAAATTCAGAACAGAACTGGAGCGGAGGGAATACAATGGATCAAGACGACAATCAAAAAGGTGTGGTCTGAGGTTTGTTCTAGGAATTGGGGGTTCCATAGGGAAGACTGCATTGGGGAGATATTTCCAAGCCGGTCACTGCTTGCAAGATGATTTCCCTGGGACTGTTCTAAAGTGGACTGCATCACTGTTCCTAATTTTATATAGGGTTGTTCAAAGGCTAATATTTCCTGGTTTCTCTTATGGCTTTTCCCTTTCTTAATAAATAAAAGGGTTTGGAGTCATCGGAGTCTCCCTCTGGGCTGCCACATAACGAACATGTGTGAATCTTCTCTCAGAACTGTTATGCGAAGACCAATTCCCACACGCTGTGGTGGTTCCTGAAATAGGTTTGCTGGCGCAGAACCTGTGTGCAGCTCAGTGATGGCAGAGCCTGCTTGGGATTCAGCAGCTCTGCAAACCACAAGCTACTGAAGGGAGCCCTGACTCCGGGAAGACGGCTCACTAAGCCAGGTGCAAAAGGTCAGCAGAAGGTTGGCTAGATTGGACCTGTGCTTGGTAATGCTAAGGCTGTGAGTGGGCTGACCCAAAGGGAACCAACCACCGGTGCAGGAATAATCCACTGTTCACCATGTTACGCACCCCCCGTCTGTGCTTGATACACCGAGGAGATGGGTCTGTTACAGTTCTCAGCTGGTTCTGCTGCTGGCAGCTGTAACCGCCTCATATCCTGCATGGATCAGGCACAGAAGGGGACATATAATGCACTGACCAATAGATTACGAAGGTGATGCCCTTTCCTGCACCTGTGCTCAGAAAATAACTGTTCCCACCCCTGCTCTGCTCCCACCATGTTTCTTCCTGTTCTCCTCCTCCCCTCTGCTGCTCAACTTCTCACAACCCCAGTCCCCCTCCTCTCCCTTCCTCTCTTAGCAACCACCACCTCTTTCCTGCCGGGACCTCTTTTCCCCCAGCCCTGGCCCTCTCCTGTATCCTCTCATCCCTTCTTCCCAAAGAGGCAATGCGCTTGTCTTAAATGATGGGGGCCCAATTTTCAAAACCACCCGAGCCCCATTAAAAGTCAATGGGGCGTAGACTTCTAAGCCACTTGTTTTCTTTGGAAACTCTTAGCTGATTGCTCTCCCTTGTGATAAGGAAGGTAGCTCAGGCCAGCAAGTGGCTCTCTGCCCTTTATGCTGAAGGGAGGGAAGTGCCTGATTTCCAAGTGGTGGTTGCATTTAATTCCCGGTGGTACTTTCAAGTGAACTTTGCTGTTTTAATAATCATTGCCCACGAGGGAGCTGAGCTCTACTCTAGAGGCAAGACCCTTTCTAATGAGCTAGGCCTCTGAGAGTATGTCTACATTAGAAGCACTACAGCAGTGCTGCCGCTTCCCTGCTGTATTACAGACCCTTCCTGCTGCAGCCGCAGAAGGGGTTTCCCGTTGCTGTAGGTAGTCCACCTCTCCAGGAGGCGGTAGCTAGGTCAACAGAATAATTCTTCCATTGACAGCACTGTCTACACTGGGGCTTAAGTTGGCCTAACTATGTCTCTTGGGTGCATTTTTCGCACCCCTGTGTGCAGTGTAGCTAGGTTGACCTAACTTTCTCGTGTAGGGCGGCCCTGAGTAACTTCTTTGGGCCTCAAGCTTAGTTTGGGTGTGCAGGGACCCCTGTAAATAATTCAGTAAATGATAGGTTGGGCTATTCATTTGCACTCACTTAAAATGGAAAACGTGATAAGTGGATGCAAATAGGGAACCTCCTTTGCGCAGCCAATGACAGCTAAGTCTTAATGTGGGGTTCCTCCTAGACCCCTCAGAGGGTGAGTTCTGGGGAAGGTGGCCTACTCTAGTGCACATCTTGCTTAGTACGTATGTTCTGAGGGCCTCACCACATAGGCGATGGTCTCAGTATATCCCTAATGGCCATGTATCTGTTGCATCTACTTATTGCAGGTCATCAGTGAGGTTCTATCCCTTCAGGACCAGCAACACAGGTGACGTTATTCCTTTGGCTCAAGTTGCAGAGACTTGTAACTTTGAAGGTGTAGATCCTGGGTTCGATCCCCGCTAGCAACCAGTGGTGAGGGTTTCGCGTTGTAAAACTCAGTCTTTGTCTAGGGAGAGCTGCAGATTTTCCAAGAACCTTAAGCGTGTTAGGTAACCAGATCCCATTTGAATTGAATATCCCATTAGGCTACTTTGAAAAGCCCGGCCTTGGTATTTTCAACTTTCTATCTAATGCCGATGTCCCATCTAGGTGACTCTGCATGGGAAAGTGTGATGATGCCACAGTAGATTGCATTACAGCTATCACAGTGCACGCACCTAAATTCACCACCTTAGCTGCCGTGTTGTCGGGTATGTTCGCCATAGTTTGCTCTAGGTAACCTAAAACCATATTTACTCAGCTGTCAGGCCTCGCTTGTGTGAATCACTGACCTCAAGCAATCACAGGGTGACTGAACCTCGGCAGTCTGTGGTTAGTGAACGTAAGCTTTCGGATACTGAGAGGATAAAAACCTAACTTGTGGGAGGAAGTGGAAAAGTCCATCCTTTAATGAGAAACAGGAACCTGTGGCCCAAGGTAATGATGTCCCTGGCAGGTCCTGTTATTTGAAATCCTGGATGAGGTGTATTTACATCTCTGGTTACCAAGAGGGATTTGGTGTCAATATGGAGAACAAGAATGTCGAGAATTAGAATAGTGCTAAGCTTGTGCTGTCTGCCTTGGTATGTTTTCAGCACGGTGTTGCTCTAAAGCAGTGTGTTAGGGCCTGATCCAGCGAAGCACGCGCTGAACTTTAAGCACTCATTGATTTCAGTGCGACTTGGGCATGTGCAACAAAAATAAGAGGTTTAGAAAACATGACCTATGAGGAAAAGCTGAAAGAATTGGCCAGTTTAGTCTGGAAGAGAAGACTGGGGTTGGGGAGAGGTGATAAGTCTTATAAAGAGGACTGTGATCAATTGTTCTCCATGTCCACTGGGGGTAGGGCAAGAAATAATTGTCTTAATTTGCAGCAAGAGAGAACTAGATCGGATATTAGGAAAAATGTTCTACCTATAAGGATAGATAAGCACTGGAATAGGTTACTTAGGGAAGTTGTAGAATTCCCATCGTCGGGGTCTGTTAAGAACAGGTTAGACAAGTACCTGTCAGGGATGGCCTAGGTATAGTTGGTCCTTCCTCAGTGCAGGAGGTTGAACTAATTCACCTCTTGAGGTCTCTTCTAGCCCTACATTTCTCTGATTCTATGCATAAGTGCTGTCCTGGATTGGGATAACTTTTTCAATTGTGGCTTAATTCATTTCTTTGGCTTTGGGGGCTTATTTTCAGTGTTTGTATAAGGGGCAGCCATACACAAACTCTGTGTCCTTAATGTAACTTGAAAGTACATCACAAATAATGCAGAACAATACAATGTGGTAGAACCTGCCACCATCAAGCCAGACAAGTTAAAAGCTCAACTTTCCCTCTCTCTAACAATTCCCCACTTTTCCAAACCTGCTCAGTTTTCCAGCAGTCGGTGGAAAAGATGTGCGTTGTGACATGCTTTGAAAGTAATCCTGTTGGGGCTGTTTCAGACAGAGGCATATAGAATTCCAAAGCCACAGAGAATCTCCCTCCAGTAGCCCCCTCTTGACATTGAGTGGAATCAAGAGATGAGAAAATAAAAGCTGGTAAAAGGAAATATTTTTTTTCTGAACAGAGTAGACTGTGGAACTCATTGCCACAGGATGTTGTGGCGGGCAAGACTCTTGCTGAAGAGGGACTAGGCAATAATATGGATAACAAGAATGTCAAGAATTAGAATAGTGCTAAAAGATTTGGAAGGGATGTGAAACTTCATGCTTTGGGATTGAAACTAATCTTTAACTCCTAGTGATTAGGATGAGAGCACATCTTCCAGCTGTGGAATTTCTAGCACTTTCCTCTGCAGCAAGTGGTGCTGGCCACTCTCAGAAATGGGATATTGGTCTGGATGGATTATGAGCCCAATCTGATTTAGCAATCCCTATGTTCCTACAATCAAAGGGGGCTATAACCCCACCTAATTAAAGAGCTGGAGAGAGAGAGAAAGTGGGTGAGGTAATATCTTTTATTGGATCAACGTCTGTTGGTGAAAGAGACAAGCTTTCCAGCTACTCAGAGCTGCTCTTCAGTTACCAGCTCTACATAGCAGGAGAGCTTGTCTTTCTCCAACAGAAAGTGGACCAATAAGAGATTCCCTCTCCCACCTGGTCTCTCTAATATCCTGGGACCAACATGCAGATACATACAACAACGCTGCAAACTGTAATTAAAGAGCGGTCGGCGGCACAGCGTTTCAAGAGATCACTGGCTGTCTAACATCAAACGTACGTGTGTGTGTGTGTGTATTCAGCTGCCTTACAAAACTCCACAGAGAGAAGCATCTATTTGAACTAGGTGGGATGATCAATTTTTAACAGGTTCCAACACCTGATCTAGCTAATAATTTTTGCCTGTTTATATTTCTTCATGGGAGTTAAAGCCCAGCTGAGAGAACCTCTCTCTCTCTCTCTCTCTCTCTCTCCCCCTCTCTCTCTCTCAAGGAGCTCCTATCTGTATGCGAGCTTGAAGCTGAAGGACGTATAAAACGTTCTGCTCTTAAGTCTGTACCTGCTGGTGGCATATCTATCGGTCACAGCTTGGCTTAACCGGAGGGTGACTTGTGGAGGTGTTAGTCTATGAGCTAGTGTTCTCTCTTGCGCAACTCCATGAAAGTTGCGACGGGGTGAATTTGGCCCAATATGTCAACATAGGCACTTCCCCAAGACTAAAAGCAGAATCTATTGGGAAGCAAATCATGCAAAGGTGGTGCTGGAAAGGTTCCCAGCTGAGTTTGGATATGCTTGTTGTTAACACTCTGTGTGCTGTCACCAGGAAGTCCAGCAGGGTGCTCCATCTAGCTGAGTTTTGGGGAAATGCCAGCATTCCAAGGGCCATATCTTTAAACAAACGTGTGTAACATCTAGGAGGCGGAGTGAGTTGTCCTTATCCTCATACAATTGTTCTTTGAATCTCTGCTTCTGTTTTTGTGGGTGCAATATAGCTCCAATCTCAACTCAGCAGTTGAATGTTCATAACTGGGCACCTGTTTGTGACATTCCCAGCTTATCTGACTTGTTTTTCATTGCAGACCTAGTACTCAGACCAATCTCACTAGGGGTTATGAGCTCTTTGAATGAGCAAGAGGCATTGAGTGGTTTCTGGTGAGAGTCTTGGTGGATTTGACCCCAAGCCAGCAGAACTAGCTGGCTTCAGCTGAGTGTTGGTTGAGGTTTGGGGTTTGTTTTGACCCAAGATTCAGGAGGGAGGGGTTTAAATGCTTCGTGAACCGAAACCAAGAAAAGGTTAGAGAATCCTGCAGGCTGGAAATGGTTGAGTTTCACATGGCTCTGCTTAATTAGGGCCCAAACAAGACCCGCCAATCTGAACCCCTCCACATTTCAGGAAGGGGTATTTGCATCCGGATTTCTGGATTCCCAGCTTGCCGTCATGGCCTTATTTTCAAGAGAGAATAAAAGTCCGTTCCGATGCTCTTTTTGGTTTTTAATTAAAAATCTCCCAGGGTGGGTGGTTCTTGCAAGGAGACCCATCTCTTGATGATGGGAGATTCCCTGCTTAATCTTCTGCCAGATAAGCTGATCTGGTGAAATAGCCACCATTTCAGACTGAAGTCTCACAGCAAAAGCTCCAAAATCATGTAAGCCATCCAAACCGTACCCCTCTTCATCCTCTGGCCTGCGATACACAGGAAGTCAGACTCCATGATCTGGTGGTCCCTTCTGGCTTTAAACTTGATGGGTCTAACCAGCACTTTAGCCTGAACAAAACCTGGCTTCAACCTTTGTTTTTCCCCAGCTCAAGGACCCGTCTTATTAGAGCAATGAAACCTGGCTTTGCATTTCCACTGTGCCTGCAGTTCCGGAAAGTTGAATCTAAATTAATCCTAATTGTTTTCTGGATTTTCTATTAGTTCTGCTTCTGGTGGTCAATTTCCTCCTCCTAACTCTTTGCATGGAAAAAGAATGACCTTCAGAAATATATAGTGTGTTTAGCTTTCTCCCCCCCACCCCCTTTAAATCCTCTTAAAACAAGGATTGTTTAGAATCCTTCCTTCACATTCAGACCCATATGGCTCTATAGGCTTCTTGTTCGGCTAGTGCTTACATTGTTACCACCACTTTGCTTTTCTGGTGCACATTTTATTCATTTTTATGAACAGTTGTTTACAACTGGTAACATAAGAGCTGGAACTCTACTTATCTCAACAGAATTGGGGAGTGTGGAATTTATGCGATAAACCGGGTTTCAAATAAAGGGCTATTTAATTTAGGTGGGGAATCTTTGGATAAGAAAGCTTATGGTACACACAGTTCTTTGCATCTGGATAGATTTGAGCCACTGGTTGGAGCTGGGAGTCAGGACTCGTGGGTCCTTTTCCCGGTTCTGCAACTGACTTGTCCCTCGGCCACAATGGGCACTGGATCAAACCCTAGACCTTAGGCAAGTTATTTAACCTCTCTGTGTGTCAGCTTCCTAATCTCTACCTGGGTATAACAATACCACTCAGGGTACTGAGATTTAATATTTCAATATGATTTGGGATCCTAGGATGAAAGTTTCCATGGATATTCAAAGTACTATTGCTGCTCCTACTACTGTATGTTGTGTTGGGAAAATACTTCCATCCACCGATACATGTATAGATCAGGTGTGTGTGTGTATATTGCATTCTATGTCTAAGGACATAAACTTGGATATCTTGGGTGTATGTGTGTGTATAGTTGGAGATGATCCTTTCTGGCCTTAAAATATATGGATATGTCCCAAAAGCTGTTGATTCCTTTTAAAACCTATAGGTCTTTTGCATCTTTGACTCTGCCCCTGCAGCTAGAAATAAGATCTTCTGTGTGTCTCTCTTCTGATTGTTTAAATCAATGTTTTGCTTGTTGTATTGTATGTGACCTGTATTTGAAATTTTTCCCTAGGTATTTTACTAGCTGTGTGCCATGCCTTGGAGAACACAACATCTGCCTTGAGTGGTAAGTTCACTGATCTAATATATTAACCTTAGACCTTGCATAGTAATTTCAACCATGTCTTCTGCAGCTAGAGCTCTGAATTAGCTCTCTCAGCCACCCCTTCTGGCTTTTCTAATCATACCCAGTGGTCCCCACAGATGTTCGCATCATGCCTGTACTCTGTTTCCTGGCCCTCTCCAGTAGTCCTCCAGCTCAGATGGGCCCTTCCCCAGCCCAGATGTTTGGAAAATGCTCAGCCTTGGGGTTGAGATCTGTACTTGAAAGTGCAAAAAAACAACAACCCAGAAACGTTTAGTGGTTATCTTACTGAGTGTAATGTTGGCCTCTTCCCCAGGGCCTAATTTGATTCGTGTTTAACACCCTACCTTCAATGTATTAATCTAGGCCGTGTTAATAAGTGGATAGAGCACATGTGTGATTTGGCAGGGCTGGTTTAAGAGAACCGTGTGGAGGAGAGGTCACTTCTTTTCTCTGCCTCTCGTTCCATCCTATTGAGCATGAAGCCACTGGGAGAGGAGAGAATTCACTTTAGTCTGTGTGCTGCTTATCCAGCCCAGAAAGGTTTTCACTTCCAGCCTGCTGCTAGCCATTTAAAATAACCAACAGACAGTATAGCCTTTTCCTATGCGCCGGCTCCTAACCGAGTGCTGGCTTGTAGTGAAATAAGGTCTTCTCCAGGGTGAGTGCTGGTTTGTACCCATGAGCAAACAATGCTGTTGCTAGCTCTTTGGGACCATCTCTGATGTATTTGTACAATACCTCGCACAATCCCAGTTGAGGCTTTTGAGAGCTACTGTAGTGTTAATTACAGGGTCCATGCAGAGCCTTGCTGATCAGTGTGGATGGGATGCCAGTAGCCCCATGTGTAAATGATCCCCTGGGATGTGGCCTTGTTCCATGGTATCTGAGTCTGGGGTGGTGCAAAGAGGGGATTGGGTTACCTTCTTTTACATTAATGCATCTTTTAGTGGGCTGGCTAGTGTGTGGGGAACATGACTAGCCTCTGCTGGATGGAATCAGATCTGCTCAACTGCATGTCATAGACCTCCTACTGCTAACAGAGATTCTTCATAGCTCAAACATTAAGTGAGCTGAAAAACACTTGGGAACTGCTAGTGCCATTCCTTCACAGCCCTTAGAGTGGCTCATTCTGGCTCTGAAAGGGACTGAGTGGTCAAGTTCATATCTTGGTCTGAACTTCCTCCAAGTTCTGGCGGAGAGTTGGATCCAGTCTCCTGGGTCCAGTACTGCCTAGTAGACCAGGATAACCAGTATGTGGGAGAAGTGCTGCGAGCTGGGGATGCAGTTGTATGTATGCACGCACGCAATGGCGTTCTCAGGAATGTGATATTTTTGCAACACCTACTTTGCCTTGCAAATAGGTGGAACGTGGGCCAGCCAGACACCAGTCCCAGTGCGCGAGATACTATTGCTCAACAATCACCTTTCCAAATCCCCGACAACTTCTCCATTCCATTCCCTGCCTGGGTTTTCTCCCATAAGGCACTGGAGTTGTGCTAAAATTAGAAAGCTTATCTCTCTTGTGCAGATATGTGTTACCTGCTCTGGAATTGCCATGCCCTAGATACTAAATGCATTTATTCTCCTTGTACTTGCTTCGTTTTTATCACATTGACTTCAGTGGCGTTGCCCTCAATTTTATACTGGCGTGAGGAGGGTCACGCCCTACATCGCTCAAGTCCTCTTAGCTCTCCGCTTTCTTTCGTCTCGTGAATTTGGAAAGGAAGCGTTTGGTGCCGGTTCAGTTGGTTGAATAAACAGCTTCTTTCATTCCACCCAGGCGGAATGGCCCATGGATGAGAATGACCTGTGGCTTTAGAATGACGGGGCTGTCCAACCCAAATCCAAACGACACCCCCGGTTTTTGTGCCTGATTCTAATCACTGGCCCTTCGCGATTCTTTGGTTGTACATGTGGGGCTCTTCCTTTCCCTTTGCAGGGTCCTGCATTTCAGATGGGTGAGGAAGGAGAGAGCTTCCTGTTTAGATGTTTGATTCCACTGTTACTTGTGTTTTTCCCCCATTTGTGGCAACCTCCTGTCGTCTTGATCCTGCACCCATTGAAGTTGGGGCAAAACTCCCATTTTAAACACTTTAGGTCAGGCACCTCTCTTGTTCTATGCATGTACAGCACCTAGCACAACAGGACGCTTCTTGGGGCCTCTAGGCGCTACCATGAGGCAAATAATAAGTAATTTGGTATCGAGATTCAAGGATCACTTATCTCTGAATGATCATTCATAATGATGGGCTCTATTCTGTCCGATAGCACCCTTTGCACTGCCCCACAATGGAAACACACAAAGTCCTGAGAAGTCACCACTGGTGCGAGATAAGGTGATGTTTTGTTGTAAAAGATTTCCCCCTCCCCCTCCCCATTTGTGATGACCTCATTCTAATCACAAGGGAGTCCCGTCTATGTCTAAGCGGCTGTTTTTTCCGTTTATGGTTAGCCTGACTTCCCTAAGGGGGGACATAAGAAGCTGTGAAAGCCTTTAGAGTCAATAATGGCACAGAGATCAAAGCCCAGATCTAACTTGTGAGAGGTAGTTTCTGGGCTCGCTTTTGCCTGTCTGGTAATAATCAAAGTTCCAGGCTTCTCAAACAAAGCTGGGGGGTGCAGGAGTGGTGGGGGAGGATATCTCATAGCTGTTGGAGTCATTCGTTGTCTACACAATAGATCCTGCAGGAGATCTCAGCCTGAATACGCTGATTTTTT
Source organism: Emys orbicularis (assembly GCF_028017835.1). NCBI lineage: Eukaryota > Metazoa > Chordata > Testudines > Emydidae > Emys > Emys orbicularis. The sequence goes on from NC_088684.1 coordinate 141,464,633, forward strand.
CCCCCAGCGTTAGGATCATGTAGATTTTTATATGGAGTGGCGGTAGCTTGCCCCAAAAGAGACCAACCATCCATAGATCTCACCTGCCTGTGATTTGAAGCGAACTCCAAAAATTACCATCTAACAAAACCGAGAGCGCCCCTTAAAGTTTGCGACAGCCTGATGTAGTCAGCACAGGGTGGCCGATAAGGAGCCAGCAGACCTGGGTGCTATTCCTGGGGTGAGTCACCATATCTCTGTGCCTCTATTTGCCCTCTCACCTTGTCTGTCTGGTCCGTCAGCTTTTTGGAGCAGTGTCTGTACAGCACCTAGCACTGTGGGGCTCTGATCTTAGGGGCTTCTGGGTGCTGCTGTGATGCGAGTAATTTAACTTGGGGAAACTCCCTCTGGTGCGTGGGCAGTGTTTGGTCAGAAGGGGAGATAGACAGGGTGTGGAGGTGTCAATTCTGTAGGTTTGAAATTCAGCCCTCTATGATGGGGGCTGCCTCGCGAGGATGGAAAGCATTGTACGTGGGACTTGGGATCCCAAGTGACTTAAGATATGTCTACATAGCCAGTGGCAGCCAGTGACCCTCCCAGCCGACAGTGATGTCAATGGCTCATCCGTGCCAAGTTGCTTTTGAAAATGAGACTTGTCGTCCTAAGTCACTTAAGTGCTTTTGAAAATTCCACCCCGAATCAATCAACACTGCTACAATATCAAGGGAATGCAGTAGGGGAAAGAATTTTGTACCTTACCTGCCATACTAACTCGGCCTTAGCTTATTAAAACTGAAGGAATCTTAAAAATCCAATCTGCTCGCTTCTTGTTGAGGTCTGAATGTGGACATCCAGAACAGATGCGTCAGTTTCACCTGGCGTACAATCAGTTTCTAGTCCACTTCCTTTTCATTTGCACTAAACTAGGTCTGCAATATTGGGCTGCAAATGCTGCAGGGGACTGTTTGGTTTTAAAACAAATGTTGCCACTTGAATGCAAGAAGGGGGTTTATGGAAAAACAGTCCGTTTTTGGGGGGGTAACGGATTAGTAGCCTAGTTCAGAAGGGTGACAATTCATAGATTAATAACAATACATAGTATTTTTTCATCTGTAGGTCTCAAAGTATTTTACAAAGGAGGTCAGTGTCCATATCCCCATCTTACAGATGGGGAAACTGAGGCACAGGTGGGGAAGTAACTTGCCCAAGGTCACCCAGCAAGTCAGTGGCATGGCTGGGAACAGAATCCAGGTGTACTGAGTTCCAGATTGGTGCTCTATCTACTAGGCCACACTCCCTCCCTCAGCAGTCGCAGGGTTGGAAATCCCTCAAGAGCGTTTGTTCTCATGAACGTTCTGGTCTGGGTTTGTCCCTAGTCGGGGAACATAAGTCTTTTTAAAAACTGGTGTTTTATTAAACTTAGTATTTTATTTTTATTTTTTTAAAAACACATGCAGAGCTTGCACAAGCCCCACTGCTGCTCAGTCCTTCCAGAGCTATCTCCTTTGAGCCGGTCAGCAGACTTCAAATACTTTAAGGGACAAGGCCCAGGTAAATCTAACCCTGATGATCCCGTTTTGAGCTTGAGACTTGCACGCTTTGGATTTTAGGGTCAGAACTGGGGGGAGGGGAGGCTGCTTAGCTGAAGTTCCTAGCCTTGGAAAGTTTGCTCGTCCCTCGTAATAGGTCACTAGAAGCTGTGTCTGGCTAACAGCGATTGCAGTATGCTACCACCACTGAGGGCTGGTAAAGCAGCTTCCTGCATTTAGGATCAGGCAGGATAGCCACGAGAAATGCAAGGGGTTGCTTTTTATTCATTTAGTGGAACCCTTATGCCTAGGAATTGGAATATGAACCCGATTCTCCTGTTTTGTTTTCCACCTGTGCAACACAACTGATTTTCGGTAAAGCTGCTTCTGGCTTACACCCATCTAAGGGAGGGGTGGTGGGGAGGGGAATCAAGCCCTGTGGCTTCAATAGCCTTCCAGTGTTTTCATGTACATTTCAGCCACTAGGAATTCTTGCACCCCCGACAAAAAAAAGTATAATCCTTAAACTGTACCCAGTGAGTGGGAAATCGTTTCATTACAAAAAATTTCACAAAGCCTGTAAATCATCCGGTTTCCCCCCAGCAGAGAACTAATTTGAAGTGGTGCAGCAGCCTTCCCATCTGTCTGGTTCACCCCAGTTTGAAACCAGTGAGAGCTGCGCTGGCATCTACACTAGAGGTTTGTGCTCGTGCAGCTACACCAGCAGCGGGGATCTTAGCCCGAGCGAGGCCCAAGAACCAAATTCTACTTTCAGTGGCAGTCGAAAGCAGAGCTGGGAAATAGCTGGCGCCACAGAGTCGCCCCGGGCTTCTGAGCGAGAGTGAGTGAGTGTAGATGCGATCAGGAAATATGCAGAGCAAGGCTAAATGGACTTATGAGTAATCAGGTAAGGAAGGGGATAAAAATACAGCCAAGATTAAGACCATGTTAGATAAGGCAGCTAGTAAACACTGGCTGAGTGTGAGAGGCGATTAGAAAACCTCTGCTTATGCAGAATACGCTCTTTTGCCTGCCCGTACCTTTCTCCTGACATTGGAGAACCAATGATAGGACAGAAGAAATCGTAAGGTGTGGGAGGTGATTTTTTTTTTTTTTTTTTCCAGAGGCCCATGTGGCCGGTAGGCATCCAGTTCCCATTGGCGGTCAGTTAGGCACCTTGAAAATCTTCCTTATCAATCATTAGACAAGACTAAGAAATCCGAACTCCCCAAAGATGATACATTACCATGTGTGCGATTGGAGATCCCAAACTGAATGTCCAAAGGACCATATCGGATCGGACCAGGGTCAGTCTAGTTCAGTGTCCTGTCTCCAGCAGACACCGGTACCAGCTGCTGCAGAGGAAGGCGCGAAGACTGCAGTAGTCAGTTTAGAATAACCTACTCCCCGGGGAAGTTTCCTCTTGACTCCCATTAGTTGCAGTTTGGCATGTGCCCTGGTGCATGAGGGGTTGTCCTTTCCGCAACGTCCGTGTGTATTTTTAATGTTTATTCTTACAACTGGATAGACCGTCTGGGAGTCACTGCCCCTTGACTCTTTCCTAGGGCATGAAATCAAACACTTTGTAATATCTATGGGTGAACAGAAGAAATAGTTTTGTCTTCCTCTGCACAAATCAGACTTTCTGGAGCAGGTCCTGCAATGGGCAGTGTTTTGGAGCAAACTCAGTCTGGTCTCTGAAGATGGGATTTGGAAGCAATGTGGCCTACTGCACAGAGCACTGGATTGAGACTTGGGAGACCCAAGTTGAGTTCCTGGTTCTGCCACTGGCCTCCTGGGTGACCTTGGGCAAGCCACTGAACCACCCTGTGCCTCTGTTTCCCCATCTATAAAATGGGGACAATGATTCTGATCTCCTTTGTCAAGTGTTGTGAGCTCTGCTGATGCAAGAGCTCTAGGTATTACTATTTTCATTTCCTTGGTTTCCAAAGACGGGGAGATGTAGACCAGATAGATTAAAATCTGGCCCTACTGAAGTTGATGGGAGTTTTGCCTTCTTATATAGCTATCTATCTCTCTCAAAATACTGCTTTCTCAGTAAGGAAGAAGGCCCTATAGTTATCCATTTGAGTGCCCAACTGGAGGTACCATAAAGGGGTCTGAATTTCAGAGAGTGAGTGCTGAGCACTTTCTGAAAACTGCCGGCTTGTCTCCACTTGGGATAAGTCTATCCATACGGCACTGCAGAGGTGCAGCCGTACCAATACAGCTGCAGCACGTCTGAAGATGCTCTACGCCGAAGGGAAAGAGCTCTCCCATCAGCATAAAAAACCCACCTCTGCGAGCGGCATGAAGACGCTACCTTAAGCATAGTTAATCCACCTCCTCACGAGGCGGTAGCTAGGTGGACGTGAGAAGCCCTCTCATCAACATAGCACTGTCTACACTGGGAGTTAGATCAGTATTACTGTCGCTCAGGAGCGTTACACCGACGGACGTTTGTCGTGCAGGGCTAGGTCTTAAATGGAGCACCCAAAACCACCAGTTGCTTTTGAAAATCATGGCAGGTGATTTGGTATCCACTGTCCCCCTAGCCCCTTAATGCGGCTGCCAAAGAACAAAAGCAAGCCACAGTGGGGAACAAATCCCCCGCTAGAGCCTGCTGTCCGCATGCTTGCATTGCAGCCGAAGGAGGACGACACTGGCTGCCTTTCTAGGGAGAAAAGGAAATGTCTGTGTAATGACCTGGCTCCAAGGACTGCATTGCCAGCAGTAGGATGTTGTGTGTTAGATGCACCATGGCTCCAGCACTGTCTCTTAGTTGGCAGTGCCGATTTGCATTGTAACCGATCGATTTATGCTAGGTCAATGGCTTCATTCATAAAACGGGTACAATAACTGTGAAATCTGAAACACAAAATGATTCTCCCCTCCCCCCCGCCCCCCCAATAACTTTCCCATTTCACAGAACCTCAAGTGGGTTTTATGAATGGGCTGGAGTAGGGTTTTAAAAGGGCTACAAACATGTCAACGCTTTCTCTTTCTGGCATCCTCTGAAGCTTAAGAAATACAGCTTGTGCGGAGAGCACATGTGTAGAGGGTTTGTCCTGTCCTTTGGCCAGAATGATGGAGACTTAACAAGCTGGATGTCATCTATTTTTTTTTTTTTCATGGTTTACTTGTGTTCAAAGCGGGGTGGGGGGGAAACTCTGGAGGGCTTGTAAGGGGCCAATTCAGTCGTACCTGATTATTTATCCAGCGCCACGTTGAAAGGCATTTGTGTCTCTTGGAAGTTAAATTTGTAAATATCACTCCTGGCCGTGGAATAAAACCTCCTTTCTAGGCTGAAGGGATTGGGAGTCCGACTGAATGAAAACTGTGTGTAAAAGGAAACTCTGTGCTCTGAGCAGAGCGGAGAGCTTGCCCTTGAGTTTATGTAGCCTCACAGTGAGATTTCACTGTGGGACAGACGTTAGCAAAGCAAAAATCAGAATCTTGCTAAGAAAACAGTTTTTTGTTTTTTGGTTTTTTTTTTAAGTTTAGAAAGAGGCATGAACCAAGCTTCAGTTTGGATCTGAACTTCACAGCTCCAGCCCTTCTCTGATATGGGTTGATCCAAAACCCTTTTCACAGATTCCCTTCTGGCCTTGGGCCCCTGTGGTCATTCAGTTTGACCTCCAGCGGAACACAGGCCATAGAACGTCCCTGTATTAATTCTTTGCGCTAGAGCAGAGCTTTTAGGAAAACATCCCATCTTAATTTAACGATTACTAGTGATGGAGAATCCACCACAACCCTTGGTAAATTTCTTATCTTTAAGATCACTTTATTAATGGCAATAATGCAGTGGTTTATGTGGTGGGGCGGGAGGTTGTTCCTTTTACTCTTTTTATATAGTGATGCTAATCTAAAAAAGAGGGGCCTTGTGAGTAAGGCACTGGACTGGGACTTGGGAGACCCAGGTTCAGTTCCTAGCTCTGCGACAAACTCCTTGTGTGACCTTGGGCAAGTCACTTCACCTCCCTGAGCCTCAGTTCCCATCAGCTGAACTCAATAGAGCTTGAGTTTACAGGAGTTGAGGGGCTGGTCAAAAGTAGTTTGAGGTAATTGCTGTTTCATTGTGGGCTTGGCTACATTCGAAATGCCAAAGCGCTGCCACGGGAGCGCTCCCGCGGCAGCGCTTTGAAGTGTGAGTGTGGTCGCGTCGCCAGCGCTGGGAGAGAGCTCTCCCAGCGCTGCAGGTACTCCACCTCCCCGAGGGGATTAGCTTACAGCACTGGGAGCGCGGCTCACAGCGCTGGGGCACTGTTTACACTGGCGCTTTACAGCGCTGGGAGCGCGGCTCACAGCGCTGGGGCACTGTTTACACTGGCGCTTTACAGCGCTGTAGCTTGCTGCGCTCGGGGGGTGTTTTTTCACACCCCTGAGCGAGAAAGTTGCAGTGCTGTAAAGTGCCAGTGTAGCCAAGGCCCAAGAACCTGAGAGATCCGAAGGACTGCTCACATAGTTTCTGTGACCGAGTTGGTTGCATGATAACAAAAGCCTAAGAGACCCATTCTATTCTAAACCCTGCAATGTCTCCCTTTGCTCTTAATCACAATGCTACGCTCATTAAGAGCCTCTTCCATCTGAGGAACTCAAAATGATTTGCAAGCAAGAACAGGTTCATCCTCTCCACCCCCCTGAGTTAAGTAGCAATATCCTCTGTTGTACAGATGGGGAAACTGAGGTACAAGAGCAGTGAATTGCTCAAGGTCAGAGTCAGTGTCAGAGCCTTCTGGTTTCTCTGGCAGATGGGTACCATGACGTGTGCAGCTTTAGGTGTCTCAAGATCTTAGAGGAGAAAAACTGGTGAACATTCAGCTCTGATTAGATCTTTAGACAGTGATTTCCCCATATATGCCCCTTTGGCGCTATGTGAACAATGTCAGTCATGGGCAGCCCCTTTGCAGTGTTGAGCAGGTGACTGACTTGTGGAAATCCTGAAAGAGGGGAAGCCATGGAAAGGTCTTGAAACTGCATACAGCGAAGTGGCCTGTTGTAAGAGGGGTTGCATTGATCATGCAACCCACAGAAGATAAGCAGGAGGAGAGAGAGCGAGAAAGAGGAATCCATTCCCTGGCTGAGAAGTTGTTGCAGAGGGAGAAAGGGGGATAGAGGCAGGGATCAGATAGCTTAGAAATGGGGAATTTTCCTGCCTGTTCTCCTTGCAAGCAGACAGCTCATGCCAAGGATTCGTGATTTAGTTTGAGCTGGCAAGGAGGAGAGCGGGGTTTCCATCTGGGGAGAGAGAAAAGTAATATTAAGCCTATTTTGGTACGCTGAGTTGGAGCCACTGGAGCCGGAGATGTGAGGGATTAGACCGGTAGATTTGGGAATTGCCTATGTGGAGGGGCACTGGTGCAGATTGTTCATTGTGAACAGTATCAGCCTTCCTCTGAAGCATCGGGTACCAGCTGCTCTAAGACAGCTATTGGACTGGATGGGCTATTCGTCCTGATTCCAGTGTGGCAGTTCCTATATTGCTATGAGAGTAACCAAAGTCATGATCCAAAATCAGTGGAAGGAGTCCCAGGCACTTCAGTGGACTCTGGATCAGGCCCCAAGAAAGGGCATATACCAGCAAAAGAGGGGAGAGGACCCAGTAGGGTGACCAGATGTCCTGATTTTATAGGGACAGTCCCAATATTTGGGGTTTTTTTTTATATGGGCTCCTATTACCCCCCACCCCGTCCCAATTTTTCACACTTGCTACCTGGTCACCCTAGGACCCAGCCAGAGAGGGGAAGGTGGAGGGGCCCCTAGGGGTGGGGGTGGGGGACTTGAAAATAGAAAACTCAATAAGATCTCACCGCTGTAAGGATCTTCCCCAGACTCTGGGAATCAGCCATGCTGAGGGTCAGTTGGAAGGGGGAGAATCAGGTGGGAGGAAAATGGGTGTGTGAAACCCAAAGGTGCTTGGGAGCTGGAATACATCCCAGTAACGTTCCTTCTGCTGCTGCTCCTCCCTTTCATAAGAGGTGGTCTGGGAACACCGTCAGCACCTAGAGTAGGCACGCTGATCTCATTTTGCCAAGGGTGCAGGCTCAACGAGGCAAAACATCTTTCTTACTCTTTCCCCTGCTGGGGCATTCTTGTAACACTGAAGTATCAAGGGCAATGCAAACGTTACTACATGGTTGCAACAAACTGTCGGATTGCGTAGCATCATTTGTCAGTGGACAGGCTGCTCTCTTGAGTGCTGAGAAAAGAGGCACAGAAAAAGGATCTTTGGCTATCACAGAGCACTTTGCGGTGTTTTCAGATCGTAGAGTACTTTCTAGAGAACAGGTCCATTGTAGACTCCCCAGAAATTTGGGAATCAGCAGTTAAGCTTTGCTTCTGGCTCTTCTCAATGTATTGGGCCAATCCAAAGCCCTGGCATGTAGTGCTGCACCCTGAACTTTGGGGAGGTTTTAGATCTGGATGAAACTTTTTTGGCTCTGGCATGTCCCTGGTCATTGCACGGAGGCTAACACCATGACTGCAGCTTGGTTGTGGATTCAAACCTAGTTTGACTGTCTAGCACAAGCAGGGCCAGGTTCTGCTGGAACCATGCTGGGAAGCGGGGGAAGAGGAGAGGTGGTCTGAAACATTTTGGTGCCAATCACACTGGCAGCTCGTTAGAACCCAGTTTGACCACAGCCTGGTTTACTCAAATTTCTATGATTACTTCAATGAATACTTAAGGTATGTCTACACTGCAAAAAAGACCTGCAGCAGTGCGTCTCCAAGCCCTGGTCAACTGTCTTGGGCTTGCGCTAGCAGACTAAAAATAGCAGTGTCGATGTTCAAGTGTGGGCGGGAGCCTTGGCTCTGAGCTCCACCCCCCAGACTCTGACGGGTGAATTTCTGAATGCAGAGCCCTCAGAAGTAGCTGAACCCCTGTGTGCCAGAGGGCCTCAAGTGGGGAAAACTTAAAGATGGCAAGGAGAGAATCTTCACAAACACTGAATCGTGTGTGTAGTCAGGAAGTCTACACAAGGTGTGGAGGACAACTGGTTCAAACTGGAGTCAGCTTTGCTAGAAATAGCTCATGAAGTCCTAGAAGCAATGGGCCTAGTGCTGGGAAGGATAAGAAGGGAGACTTGGTGGTGCAGTCCTTGAGCTAAAGAATTTATTTGGGGGGGTGTGTGTGTGTGTGTGGGGGGGAGATAACTTTTGAAAAATGGTAGGCCAGTGGCTTCAGCAGTGATAAGATGTCATACATGGAGGCAAAGAGCGTTGACAGCTAAAAGTATGGTCTGTGATGAGCTATATAACAGGCTAGGAGGACATCTATAGACTCTCCAAGGCAAGCGAGAAAACGATGAGGCATTTGAACAAGTTTGTTTGCTGCATTATAAATGAACATGGTTCTATTGCAAATGAATGGTGACTCAATCAGTAAAATAATTCTTTTGAAAGAGGGATGAATGAGCAGAACCCAATGGAAAAATTAAGGCTATGTAAGCCAAACTCGGTCATGATAGCATAAAAAGGAAGGGTTGCAGAGGCATTTAAGGAAATGGAGAAAGCACCTGGGCCAGATGAAGCAGTAATGGATGTGGTGAAGTCATTGGAAAAGGAAGGCTTCAAGTATCTTAAAAGTTTGTTCAGTGTTCTTAAAGGGAAAATGCTGGCTGAATGGTGTAAAAGCTTGGTAGTATGTTTATTTTTAAACATAAAGGAGATATTTGTGTGCTAATTATCATCCACTTAAGCTGATGTTGCATGCGATGAAAGTATGGGAGAAGATTATTGAAAAGCGTCTGCATGGGATGGCTGAAATTTGGAAAGGTCAGTATGGATTCATGCCAGGAAGGAGCACAATTGAGGCCAATTTTTGCTACCAGTCCTCATAGAGGAGCTCAGAGAAAAGAGACTGTGGGTGGACCTGGAGAAGGCATATGATCATGTACCAGGAGAGCTAGTTTGGTAGAGCTTGTGATGGAGAAGCATGCCAGAAGGATATGTCCATCTGATCCAGGATACAACCAAATCGGGGACAGTAGAGAATTTCCCATAAATGTTGGCCTACGTCAGGGCTCCGCTGAGCCCCTTTTTGTCTCTGGTTGTCATGGATGGGCTAAGTGAGAATATGGAAGGGAGCCAGCTTGGAACAAGATGTCCACTGATGTTTTAGTGATGCGTGGAAGATTGAGACCCTACAAGTCAACTTTGAATAGTGGTAACATAGTTTTGAGTGGGCTGGGCTTAATGTGCAGCTGGTCAGACCAAGGCTATGGTAACTAAGGGAGGAGGGCCCATCATGAAGTATATCACAGGCAGAGCCCTTAGAGTGAAAGAATTTAAATACTTAGGTTTAATGGTTGCTGACAATGGTGCCCTCCTGAGTGATGCCTGGCATCGTACTAAAGCTGTGTGGCGCATACGGTAGGAGCTAACCCCCGTTCTCCATGACAGACTGTGAAACTGTAATTGTTCCATACATTAAGATGGGTTGAGAGACTTGCCCAGCCACAGGAGAAGAAATCAGGATGCTCTCCACCACGGAAATGAAGATGCTGAGATGGCCAGATGGTTGGACGTTGCATGATGAGGAACAGAACGAGGTTGTCGGGGGCCTCATGCAGGGTGCTTCATCTGAAGACCAGTTGAGGGAGGCTAGGCTACACTGGTATGGACGTATTCAGTGGAGACTGGAGTGTTATCGGTGGGATGGCTCTTGGTTGGATTCCATCCACAATCACTTCAAGGGGGAGACCGAAGACTTGCTACACAGACCGGATATCAACAGACCTCGGATCAATCTGCACTACAGCCAGGAATATGAGAGTTTCGGAAGAAGGCTATAAAAGTCGCCAGCCCCACACAGGGAAGTGGCAAGAAAGAATCTGGAGGGTGCCCTCCAAGTTCATTTCCCTTCATTAGGTGACCTGACTGGTGGCTTTACACCAGTCAGTGATGTGATCACACTGATACATGTGGATCAGCCGCTATAGCTCATTTCATGTTCATACTGAGTGTTTTGTGAGGAGTGGCAATACACTATTGCCAAAGGTTTAATGTAGTTCCTTGGCTTTGTGCAGAAGAGGGCAATCTGAGTGATTATAACTTTCTGGCAACTGTTTTATAGCTACCAATCTGGAACTTGGTCAATAAAACCAATGAGAGATGGTCGCTTCCATCCTAGTCAGAATTGCACTGGTGGTTCCAGACAATTGCCTGGGGTCCCAGTGACGTAATGGAGCATTGCACAGAAATCTAGGTCTCCCTGCATAGACGGCAGGATTAGGACATTCTCTTTTAAGAGAGTCCATTTTACAAGCTGCATCCCAAAATCCTTTACAGGGGAGCTGAGGGGAGGGGGAAGTGTGTGTGTGTGTGTCTTTCACTGCCTTTGTACATGGATAAAAAGGCAGGTACTAGACAAGCAAAGGGGAGCAGGAGAAAGAAACCGATGATGGGGTGGAGCTGGGATGATGTGCATATTATAACAATTATATTTATCTTGGAAGGTTTATATTTAGTGATATTTTTTTTTCTTTTCAAAAGTTTGAAAAAACTTGTCTTGCAGTTAACTGGAATGCTTTTTGCATAAAACATTCCCCAGTGGTGGGGATTTAGAAAAGCATCGCCACACGCTTGCATGTCTTGCTGCATCCACCGCTGTTTGAACTGGCTAAAATGGGAGCATTTCCTTACACTCTAGAAAGCTGTCTCCTTGCTAGCCTCATGTGTCTGGAATCAGACTCTGAAACTGTCCTGGCGGTGTTGGCCTTAAGCATATCTGAGAAACACATTAGATGATTAGATCATTGTCCGTCTTGCTTTCCCAAGGTCAGTACATGAGTCTTATCCCCATCAGTGCCCACAAAGGCATGTGGCAACTATCTATAGAATACCATTTGAAAGATGGTAGACAAGAGCATTTCAGCAGGGTCTTGTTCCACCACTCGGAACTACCAGTCTGCAACACAGTTCAAAGGAATCCTGAAGCAGATGGTCAGTGAATTCTATTCTGAATGCTCATGGGGAGACTGTTCTGGTGCAAAGCCGATGAAGCTAAAATAGAAGATTAAACGGCTGGTCTATGGATGGTCCCCAAGGGATTGTAATTAGGATGGGAAAAGCTCTCTGGTTTGGAGGAACAAAAGGAAAGTCCCAGCCCTTTGATGTGGGCTGGTACAACAATAAAAGTTGCAGTTGGTGCAGCTTCTTGAGGCAAGGTCATAAACTAAAGCTGCCCTCAGTCATTCTTTCTTACAAAGAAGTTAAAGGCCCATTTGGCGAAAGGTATCCCGGCAGGGACTGCTCCTTTCTTGCTGCCATTACGCACAAGAGTAGCTGTCCTGGAGTTTTGTTTGGAGGAGGGAGGTTACATTTAATCTCCATGTGCGATGTGGCTCATCATTAAGGGGGTTGATGGAGATGGCTTAAAACTGGACCCGCTAATTCTCCCACCCCTTTGAGGGGATCGGTGTAAAATGGCATCCAGGTCTGCATTGCCTGTCCCGAGTTTTGCTAAACCAGGATGCTACCATCAAGGGAGACGGGAGGGCCTTGTGGGTAATGCAGGGAGAACAGAGTGGAGGGGACAATCTCTATTCCCAGCTCTGCCTCAAACTTTCAGTGTGATCTACAGCAAGTGACTTAGGCCTAAATTTTCACAAGTGGCCACTAATTTTGGCTGCCGAACTTGACATTTTGGGCCTAATTTAGAGGAGCTGAGAACCCACAGTCCCCATTGATTCAGTTGGCACCTAAAGGAAATAGGCACCTTAGAAAATTCTAAACTGTAAACTCTAGGACAGACCCACAGCTGGCATAACTCAATGTAAAGCCTTTGATGTTGATGCTTCAATGGAGCTACATTACATCAGCTGAGGATACACGCCCCCCCCCTTTGCCTCTTTCACACCTTTTTAAATGAGGATAACTTTTCTTCACTTTTTAATTGATCTGTGTTTCATGAGATGTCTAGGTGGAGAACACTGTAGAAGAGGACAAGATTTGTTTTAAATGTCTCATTCCAGTGGTTTATCATCTGACCAAAAAGAAGCACGACAGATTGATTAGCCTAGATAGGGTGACCAGATTTCCCGTTTTTAATGGGACAGTCCTGTTTTTGGGGACTTTTTCTTATATAGGCAGCTATTACCTCCCCTCCACTCCCCCCCCCCCATCCCATTTTCTCACAGTTGCTATCTGGTCATCCTAAGCCTAGATGAACTTCAGAGAAGCATCCAAACTGCAAAGGATGCTTGTGCTGCTTTGAGGGTCACATATCTTAAAAACCTAGTGCCCTGTTGTAATAGACTGCTAGTCATTTGAGAAGAATCCAGGCCACAGTGGTGATTTCAACAAAGCCAACCTTCTGTTAAGTATTCTGCTGATTCAGAGTCTATTTAACCTCTCATCCTTTTGAGGGGAAGAGAAGTGCTATGGTGATTTTGTTGGCGTTGGTTGATTTAGTTGGGGTTGGCCCTGCTTTGAGCAGGGGATTGGACTAGATGACCTCCTGAGATCTCTTCCAACCCTCATCTTCTATGATTCTAATACAAATAACAATAATAAAAGTGTGTAATGAGCAGAGTTGGGCAGGAACTGGCTATTTTGTTCTGCAGGAAAATCCCTGATTTCAAAATCTTGTTTTATTCTGAAATGGATTTAAAAGAACAATTTTTGAAATATTCCCATGAACTGAAATTTTTAAAAATTGTGTGTTCAGGTCAGTTGAAACATTTCGCTTAGATAAAAATCAAACATTTTCATTCTGTTTTCATTTTATACTATAGTAAATTTTTTTTTTTTTTTTTTTTAACATGGAAAATCGAAACGTTCTGTTTCAACCTTAAAAAAAGCTCCGCCCCCCCAATTTTTCTTTCAGACACTTTCTTTAATAATAAAATAAAATAAAGACTTCCACAAAAAAGTTCTGCTTCCAACAAGTTCGCACTTCAGACACACACATGTTCCACTGGAAAATTTCTGACCACCTCTACCAATGCGCTTTAGTTAATGTTCCTTTTCTGAAGTTTCAGTTCCATATTCAGATGTTCCTGGGGGGTCGGGGTGTGTGCGTCTCTGAACCCTTATTAGAAACAGCCAGGCTTCCGTACTGCCTGGGCCATGAGAAGGGGGGCAGTTTTATCACATCCACTGTTCTTTTAGCTAAAAGAGGCCAGGCCAGACTCCATTCAGAAGCCCATTTGTGCTGCTTGCTGCTCAGTGAATTGCTTGTTGGCAAAAGCTGCCAGATTGATGGCTCTAAAGTCCTCCATTTATCCAAAGAACTGTTACAGCATGGTCCTGGCCATTCATAGAATCGTAGGACTGGAAGGGATCTCAAGAGGTCATCTAGTCAGGTCCCCTGTGCTCTTGGCAGGACTAAGCATTGTAAGCTTCACTCTTGCCATTCCATGCCAATTATTATTGTATGTGTATTATGGCAGTGCCTTGAAGCCTTAATCCTAGATGACTCCACTGCGCTAGGCACTGTACAAGCAGAACAAAAAGACAGTCCCTGCTCCGAAAAAAACTTCTCTCTGACTGTGTGGGGCTGCTTCTGAGAAGTCCGGTACAGTGACCCATTCATTCCTTTGCCTGCCAATTAGGGGTTTTCATTTTTTAAAGAAAACTCTATTTTATCATTGTTAACTTACATGAACTTTGCACACCACTATTAACCAATCTCTGTCCTAATCTGTACGTAGTACCTTTATAAGACCCATTTGTGTTTGATCAACCTCTTATCTGCATCTGAAGTGAGGTTTTTTACCCACGAAAGCTTATGCCCAAATAAATCTGTTAGTCTTTAAGGTGCCACCAGACTCCTTGTTGTTTTTGTGGATACAGACTAACGTGGCTCCCCCTGACTCTTATCTGTATGTATTCAGATTCCGAAAATGGTAACCAGCTGTCGTACAATCTACTTGATCCTGATATGAGGCTGGCTGGCCTCTTTGCTTTCCATCTAAAGGCTTCCCCAACTGGAAAAAGCTGGGACCCGGCGCTTTTTCTCCATGCCAATAAAGTTGGGGGAGATCGGTCCCTTTTGAGAAAATCCGCTATCGCAGTATTGGCTGCTAGTAACAATGGAGTTATCAGTGGTGCCTTCCTCCGTTATGGGGGTTTATTTTGTGATGGGGATGCTCCTTCCCTAAAAGAGGGATTGAAGTAGTCACTCCTGCTCCTTGGCTGACTCCTCCCCAGGGCTCAATGAAGGAATTACTAGGTGGAATTCTGAGGACTATTATACAGGAAGTCAGACAAGATGATCATATTGGCCCCTTCTGGCTTTAAAATCTATGGAGAACTTATAACCCGTGTCATGAGACAATCTGGGCTGGAAATCTGATCAGTGTCTCCCACATGGCAATACTGGCCCACTGCTGCTCAAGTACCAAACCAGGCTGCCAGCCGCCACCTCGTGAATACATGATTTGAACAAAGCCTTTTCTCCCGCGCAATATCCTTAACACTCAAACTGGTTTAAAATCTCCCTGGGACCCGGAGCTTTTGAGAGATGTGGATTTAATTACCATGCCCGACAGAAATGTGTGGAAACAGGAACCCGAGGGGGGCTTTGAAACGACGGAGATCGGATGTGCTTTCTACGAGGGCTAATCCAAAAGCAGGATATTGGTTTTCCGTATCGGCTGTGAACGATAATTTAAAACAGCACAGGACAAAATGGAAAACAGTGTAGCAATTAGGGGGGGCAGGGAAGTTTTTGTATTTTCTGATGGATTCTTGTGTCCCACTTCTCTTCCTCTGCTCTGCTTTGTCCTTACTACTGAGACTTGACTTCACAATGTTTCATTATATAGAATCGCCAGCACTGTGCTTATCACGCTTGGTGGAAGAGGTCCCTTTTAAAGCAGACCCCCTTTCTTGTGAGTGTCTTCTATCTAGAACATCTCTGCGACACGCTATTGTGGTGGTGGTGCTTTCGTAACAAGAAAACAAATGGAAGAGTGCAGTGAATCTTTGGCAAGTACTCTCTAAGCGCATGAGTCTTTGATTATTCATCAGGTTCATCCAGGCCAAGAATTTTAAGCTTTAAGCTGTTTAGTAAATTCTTCTAGTGCCACAAAGGCTTATTTTGTGAGTGTATCAGAAATGATCCACTAAGGGCCCCTTAAACATATCTGCTGCTTGCCTCTGATTTCATAGGGTTGGAAGAACAAATCCAGACCCCGTTCAGTGGATAATCTCCTTTCCCTTTGGGCTCTCCCGACTTTTCTCAGCCTGCAGTCTCGATCACTTTCATTACAGCTTCTGGGCCAAATTCACACTTGGTGTCAACAGATGCAGCTTCTTTGTCCCATCTACACCAGTCTGAATGGCAGGACTGCAAATACCTATTTAAAAATCTCCAATCCTGCAGTGGTATTAGTGAGGCTTCTCTGGAAGGGGAAATGGAATTTGCTCTTCTCCTACAGAACTCTTCCCTTCCTCCATGTTTCTAGGAATCTATGGAGGAGGGTGTCTTGTTGGCTCAAGGGATTGGTAAATAGAAACAAAGGGCTCTGTTCTCTAAGTCACCCACTCAGACCAGCCTAGCAGTGCCCAAATGTTACTTGGGTGATATGGTGGCCTGTGTGAAATGAGATGGGGGAACTTAGTCTGGTTCTCCGTGGGCAAGCATCCATCAGGGAGAACGACCACCAAACTGTCGCTAAAATGCACCCTCTGTTGGCAGCCTCAACAGAGAGGCCAAGAACTGGCTGGGCCATGGAGACTGAACTCTCCTCTCATCCCAGAGGTGGTTCCTCCAAGACAGACTTGAAGCACCTTGGCAGGGCGGCATGGGGGAACCTTACTCTGCTCCATCCTGCATCTCTCTTGTGGCTCCATGGAGTATTTCAAACTCTGGTGCTGCCAGTCGCGCATCCTGGTTTCTGTGGCCCCTCCCTCATGCCCACCCTTCCCCTCACCTGCACTACGCTAATCTTAGAGCTCAAATCACAATGGAGGAGTCTGTTTGTACAGTACCATGCACAATGTGATCCTGATCTGTTACTAGGACCCCTAGATGCTACAGTAATAGAAATAAAACATCATAGTAATAAGGGCCCTGCCTATATGGGAGAATTGATTAAAGAGAGACGCTGAGATTATTTTAAGCCACCTAAAGGATTTGGGTGTCCAGTTTCCATTAATACTAACAGGAATCTGGTATCTAAATCTCCTGGGTCGCTTTGAATATGTCTAGCAAAACCAAGAGGGTTCTACAAAAATTACTCTTCAGTGCTTAATAGAAAAGGAGAACACCACTATAGTTCAGAAAACCTATCTGGTGGAATTCTGTGGCAGGGATACAATTATCTATTTAAATTTTAGAGCGCAACCCTGTGGGCAGAGAATTGTCTCAGACTTGGCTAATGCATGTGTCCCGTCGAGAGACCCCGGTCGTCGGTGGGCAGGATTGAACCTGGGGCGTCTGGAGCTTAGTGCATGAGCCTCTACTGCCTGAGCTAAAAGCCAACTGGCTCTTAGCTAAGGCTGTAGAGCAAACTTATTTAATGCTCTCTAAGTGGTCTCGGTGCCACTAGATAGGACAGGACACCACACCCCGAAGGTGTGTGGGTTACACGTGGAGTTAAAAATGTATCTTTGTTTGTTCACCCCATCTAGGTCCCCCAGTGGCTGCCGCAGTCCGATCCCATTTTAACGACTGTCCCGACTCCCACAGTCAGTTCTGCTTCCACGGGACCTGCAGGTTTCTGGTGCAAGAGGAGAAGCCAGCATGTGTGTAAGTCTCTTCCTGTGGCAAAGTGTTTTGCTTGTGTGAGCACAAGTGAAACGGAAGAGAAGGGATTCACTGTTCCTCAGGGCAGCAGGCCTATATAACTGTATAGTGCTCATTGCATTTCTCTTGGGATGAGAACTGGCAAGTATAACTTGTTGCATTTTCTTTGGAGTCGCACGTTACCTCTAAGGAAACCACACGGGCTGGAATTTTCAGAGAGAATGGAGTACCCACCTTCCCTTGTCCTTCATGGCACAAAGGGGAAAAAGGTCAAACCTGGATGCCTAAATCCATATTTAGTTACCTAAGGGTCTGTCTACACTGCAGTTAGACACCCATGGCTGGCCCACACCAGCTGACTCTGACTCACAGGGCTCGGACTGCGGGGCTGTTTAATTGCAGCGTAGACGTTCCTGAGCTCTGGGACCCTCCCACCTCACAGGATCCTAGAGCCTGGGCTCCAGCCTGAGCCCAGATGTCTACGCTGCAATCAAACAGCCCCTGCAGCCTGAGTCAGCTGGCAAGGGCCAGCCACGGGTTTTTAAACTGCAGCATAGACATAACCTAAATTACTAGCCTGATTTTTCAGTGGTGCCCCCAGCTGGTCCCAAGACTTGAATGGGTGTTTGCAGGGGCTCAGCATTCTAAAAATCTAGCCTAAATAGATGGCTTTTGGAGGCCTGAAAACTTTGCTTGAGGGGCTGCAAGGAGCTGCTGGCTTAGTACGTGCTCGAGGCTTTACTTTGCAGGTTTTTGATCAGGTACAACTGATTTTGACTTCAGTGGTAGCTTTGCCAGAGTAAGGGCTGCAGGATCAACCCCTTAATTGGCATTTGAAGTATTGCTAGCCTGTCACTGTCCCACTCTTTACTCTCTGGCTAGGGGACTGAGGTGCCTAACTCCCATTGGATCTGACTGCCAAATGCCTTTTGAGAATCCCAATGACTGGATCATTATTTCTTGGGTGCGCATGGGCTTCTGTGCTTTCTTCTTTAATTCTCCTCTCTCCTCTCTTCATAGCTGCCATTCTGGGTTCGTCGGGACGCGATGCGAACACGCAGACCTCCTTGCAGTGGTAGCTGCCAATCAGAAGAAACAAACCATCACTGCCTTAGTGGTGGTTTCAGTGGTAGCGTCCGTCGTCCTTATTGTGGCTTGTGTACTAATACAGTAAGTCTGCGTTACATGCTGTTGTGGACGAGCGTACTACTTTTACTGGGTCTCGGTGAGATTCTGTTGATTTGTCTTGGCCGTGCATAAGTATCCACACAGACTCAAAGTCCCCTTCTGCCGTGCATTACAGACCCATAGAAACGGGGGGCTGGAAGAGACCTTGGTAGGTCATCTAGTCCAGTCCCCTGCACTGAGACAGAGCTAAGTATTCTCTAGACCATCCCTGCTTGTCTACCTGCTCTTAAAAACCTCCAGTGACGGAGAGAAAAGCTAATTTAAAAACTAGGTGTTAGGTTCTTAACGCCATACCAAAATATGGGCCAAATTCACAGGTATAAAAGAGGGGGGGGGGGCTGTTTACATCGGTAAATGGACATAAGGGCATCCAAACTGTGTAACTTGTATACTACAGGACTGGAAGAAGCTGTAGGTTACATGAACTAGACTCCTTCAGATTCTTCTCTGAACTGGCCCTATGCAGGTAGACGGTGGGAAATTGCTTTCATGGCAGCTGCTGACTCGAGACCTGACCCTGCGTGGTGCTGAGCCCCTGAATAGGATTGGACCTCTTTTTTTTTTTTTTTTTTTTCCCCTCCCCCTCACCCCCCCAGCCACAGTTGATGCCACGACTAACACACGAAATAGTTCATGAGATGAAGCTCCCTATTCCGTTTAATGTGCTAGTGAATGGAACTGTTGCAGGGGAAATGCAGACCGCTGCATGGCCCTCTTAGAGGGTAGAAAGCTTTCTGGTTGCTATTGTGATACAAGAAACATTATTTGTGCGAATGCCCATGTGACGAAGTGGGAATGTTCTTAATGTTCTCTCTGAATACTGTGTGGGTGCCTCAGTTTCCCCTATGCAGTTCTTGAGTATCTAGGTGGTGGGATAAGGGGGTGTGATTGTTGCAGAGCCCGAGAGGGCCAGTGTGATGGTGTCTGCACAGAGAATGGCTGACGCCCTGTCTCCTGGCAACTGATGCCCTGGGCCCCTCCTCTGCAAACGTGCCAACTGAAGGTGTTGAACAAAGAGATCAGGTGACCTCCTGGCCCGGGAAAGACAAAGGCAGAGGAGGGGCTGGAGAGTTTGTTTGGAGCTGGCTGGGGAAGGGGAGGGAAGCCCAGACCAGTGTCTGGGATCCCTGGCGCCCAATATGGACCTGACTGGGGGGCGGGTCCTGTTGTCTGTACTCACAAGCTCTGTTTTGGACTGTGTTCCTGTCGTCTAAATAAACCACCCGCTTTACTGGCTGGCTGAGAGTCAGGGTGAATCGCAGGGGTGCAGGGCCATGTCTCCCCCACACTTCTTGACAGCCCATTTCTGTGGATAACTGGAGTTGCACAGAACAGCTCATCCCTATTGATGTAAAGTACTTCAATGTTAATTCTAAGGGCAGGTGGACAATATACTCGTGTTGCAACATGCGTATATTGTTAAGATAACAATACTGTCTTCACTGTGTAATTTAAAGGAAGTGTTGTTGTGGTTGATTTCCCAACCCAAGTGGCTTGTGTTACGAGACACATTGCTTCATAGTCTCTCTGCATGTCCTAACTCTTCTTTCAGTTAGCTCTTAACTCTTCATTCACGATGGGCTCAAACGAACAAACCAGTCGGTACAGCTGCAATAAACCAGTGTGTTTGTCTTGCCATAATTGTCACTTTTCTCGCGGCTGATATATACTTATAAATGTAAATAAATCTTTCAACAGCACATCAGTCGGTGCTATTGGCTGCTGTGTACAATTTGTTCCAAATTCATTGAGGGCTTTTATCCCTTCCAGTTGTCTGAGGTCTAAACCAGAGTTTCTGAGCACTTGTGGTTTATTTATCTGTATTAAAGTAGCACCTAGAGGCCCCAAATGAGATCAGGATCACACTGCAGTAGGAGCTGTACAGCTGCGTAGTGCCAGTCAATTTCTTACAATCTAGATAGATAAAGGGTGAGAGAGAAGTATTCTCATCACCCCCATTTCACAAATGGGGAAACGGAGGCACAGAGGCCCTGATTCAGGGGAGCATTTAAGCATATGCTGAAAATCAAGCAGATGCTTATGTGCCTTCCTGGATGGGGCCAAAGACTGAGTAGGTGGCTTATCTAAGATCACACAATGAGTCTCTGGCAGAGGTAGGAATTGAATCCCTATCTCCTGAGTCACGGACTGGTGCCTTCATAGTCAGGCTGTCCTTCCTCTCTAGATTCTTTCCTGTCTAGACTTGATCCTGAAAGATCTCATGGCACTTTTCCTAAGAGTAGGGTTTTGAGTCTCCAGTGTCTGGTTCAAATTCCAGATCTCGGGTAACTAACCAGATCTAAATTCATTCCTGTGCATCAATGGAGCTACACCAGGGGTGAGTTTGTCCCATTTTTGCCTATCTAAATTCCCCTGTTGCTTTGCAATTAGGCAAATCCTTTGTCCTTACATCAAGACACTCGTGTAGCATTGTTGGTGCTGTAGTAACGCCTGTCATTTCCCACCCCCAGTGGGGAAATTGCATTTCGGTGCTAAGCGAAGTGAATGCTGTGTGTGATGGACCGCAGTCTATTCTGTCAGTCTGCATTGGCCTCTTCACTAAAGTCAATGGAGCTTTTTGGGGTAGCTGAGAGCAGAACTAAACCCAATAGGTTGTGAGATGGTTATTGCTGAACAATAGAGACCTCTTCATTGTTGTGCACGAGCTCTTTGCCTTGTCTCCGTTCTAACACCCCTGCCCTTAATTGCATTTCAGCTGCTGTCAGATAAGAAAACATTGTGAGTGGTGCCGAGCCTTCATCTGCAGACACGAGAAGCCCAGCGGGCTCCTGAAGGGGGGAACTTCCTGTTGCCGTTCAGAGACAGGTAGGAGGAACAATTGTCGTACCAACGGCTTCCTTCTAATAGTTTCATTGGCTGGCCGCGGAGATGGAGATCCTGTTAAGGAGCTGAGTTCCGTTTAGCGGGCATCGGTAGCAGGCAAAGTCCAAATGATCCCTCTTCTATTATTATTTAACTTGTATCTCTCCATACCCATGGATGATGCATGAAGCCTGGCAGTAGCCATTATCAGATTCTTCAAAGGAAGGTGCCACCATCTTGGTCAACACCCCGGGGACTTGACCCGGGGACTTCTACAGCTAAAAGCGTGAGCTGCTACAGTTTTTGAGTCCAGGCTGCCTAGCGCTGCAACAAACTCCTATCCTAGGTGGATCAGGCACGGAGGCGGGCCTGTGTTGGGATTCCCTCAGAGACCTTTTTTTTTTCCCCCATTCAGCTGCCCAAGAACTCAGTTTGACTCCAGATTTTTGTCACTTGAGTATCTTTATTTGGCCTACAGCAAAGCTGTGCTGAGTTGATCAGATTCAAGCATAGGGGGTGGATATAGAGCGTACCACACACCCAAAGTTACACAAAAAACCTCTTCCTTTTTATATACATATACACATTATGTTGCATTTACTGTTTGGGGGATTGGCTTGGTTACTGCAGAGGTACCAATCCCTGTACAGCATGCTCTAGACACGTACTGTCCATGTATGACTTCCTCTTTACATTCCAGGCTTATTTTGTCCATTGTAAATGGTTCCCTGGGTGTTCCCCCTCATTTTAGCTAGTACAGACATTGTCTCTTATCTTATTGACCCATTAACTTCGCTTAGTTTTAGCATGGACATTCTGTTCCCAACCTCCTGTTCCATTTACCTCCCTAATCTTGTCTCTCAAGAACTGAGGCCTCACCTATGTCTAATGACTCATGTCACGCCGGGCCTACAACCTGTAACACGCTTACCAGGGGGTTATATCTGCAGTAGGCAGTTATGGGAGCAGGATCAATGGGGTCCTTTTGGAGATTACATAAGGTAATGTGAGCATCGGTACACTTCATCCTTCAGCGTCCTCTATTAGAATGGCCCTGTTTACCTCTTGGAATGCATCTGAGATCAATCTTTCATGCATTTAAATTTTTTTTATTGCATTCCTACCTTTTGGGGGAGGGATAGGGGAGGCTGACTTACCTGGTAAGTTAGAACTGCTGAGCAACTTTGTTTCTTAAGTGAGTTTAGCTGGCATTTCCAAGATGCAGGGTGATGATACCTAGCTCTTATATAGCAATTTTCATCCATAGATCTCCAAGCTCTTTTGCAAAGGAGGTCAGTATCATTATCTCCGTTTTACACATAGGGAAACTGAGTCACTGAGAGGGGGAAGTGACTTCCCAAGGTCACCTATCAAACTAGCGGCAGAGCTGGGAGTTGAACCCAGATCACCTGAGTCCTGGTTCAGTGCCTAATGAAGTTATTTCACTGTATCTTAATGTTGCCATAAAGATGAAGATGTTTAATCCACAAAGGATCAAAAGGAGGTGATTGTAAAATGGCATTGGTGTAACACTGAATCAAGCCCCATTGGGTCTGGTCATGTGAATAAGCGTTGCTGGCTTAGACCCCATGCTGAGAGAAATGCAAATAGTAAAGCACATAGAGTGAGAAGTAATATAATCTAATAAATTAGTAAATCTTATTTAACTGAGGGAAGATTTCAAATGTGCAATGGTAGCTAACCAACCTTTGAAAATATCCCCCTAAATATGCAATTTCCCAAGTCTCCCTTTTTACAGACCACCTGAATTTATAGTAAAGCATCTTTTGAATGCGGAGTGATTTTTTTTGTTTTTTACACCCTTTAAAATTGATTTACAAACCATTTGGCATGCCTAGTTAGGGTTACTGCATCTGCGTGTAGACAAGTCTCATTTGTGGCACTAAATGAGCATTGATTGCAAGAGATTTCCAATGACACTGGAATAAATCACAACCTTTTTTAGCATCTCTGAAAATACAGCTTCTGTGCTTTGGCAGTTCGGTACAACGTTTTCTTTGTCAGCGTAGGGGTTTTTTGCACAACACGTTGCAATAAATTCAAGGTGACATATGACATACCGTCTAGGCAGGGGCCAGAGTTATTCTGGATCTTTTCCTGTTTTTCTTTAATTTTGTCTCTGCTCTAATTATTTATCTTAGTCAGCCTGGATTATTCATTGCACTCACGAAGGAGACTGAGAATTCTGTAGAAAGCATGTACTCCTCTTATTGTTAGTGTTTTGCTTTTAGATTATTAGATCTATTTATAATGGCAGCTAAGGTGCCTTTATTTGTCCTGGATTTATATAGTGGTCTCCGGAGTGGTTTGTGGCTATATCAGGTGCTACAGATTGTAGGGGGAGGTATTGTACTTTTCATATGGTGAAGGAGAGAGCGCTTTAGACTTCCATCAAGAGACGGGGAGCCCTTATCCATAGATCAGGCAGTGAAACAGCAATGTCATTTGAACGTGAACTTTTATGAATGAGCAAGAAGGAAAAACAAGCTATCTACTCCCTGTCCTATGTATTAAAATTTGACTGACTGAGTGATTTTGGTTGCCCAAATTAAGCAGCCTGGTCTTCAGAAAGTGATGAGCACCCACCCTCTGAAAATCAGACTGTTCTTAAATGCCATAAGTTAGGCACCCAAAATCATAAGTTATTTAGCCCCCCTGGGGTATTGCTGTAATGGAATTTCTAATGTGTTTAACCATGGAGGACCGGTCCAACAATGGTTATTGGCCAAGACGGTCAGAGATGCAACCCAATGCTCAGGGTGTCCCTAAACCTCTGACTGCCAGAAACTGGACAGGGGATGGATCACTCAAAATTGCCCTGTTTTGTTCATTCCCTCTGAAGCACCTGGCACTGGTCACTGTCAGAAGACAGGATACTGGGCTAGATGGACCATTGGTCTGATTTAGTATGGCCGTTCTTATGACTCTTGCCTTCTGATGCTAGACTAGAGCCAAATTATGCCCTCGTTTGCTCCCACGGAAGTAGGTTAACCCTTGTGTTTTTTATTCTGCAGTGGTCTGAAGGAGAATTGGATCTGACCAATATATTTATTGCCATGGCCAGATGGGACTACTGCAGTATAATAAAGGAGGCCTCCCCCATTCCAGAGAAGAACATTTTTCCACGGAAGAAAATGCTCTGGAGGGGACTAGTATCAAGCATACGCTACATTACCTTGACTCTTCATATGCATCCTGTATTATATGCTGAGCTTTCAGAACCTTGCCAAATCGAGGGCACCATCTCCATGGGGCTATCTAATGTGAAGCCATGAACTAATGAGTAGACCACATCTCCACAACCATGGAATCTTAAAGACTGTTTTACGAGACTTCAGACTCGGACACAAGAGAACTGCACGTGGGTCAGCTTCATGTTTATGTAGATGTGACAATTTGTGTGTTGGGGAGTAGGTTTGACACCAGTGATTGGGGAAAAAAGTATGTACAGTTCAGGTTGGAGATAGCTTATGAGAACAGTCTGTCAGTATCTGTCCTGCTTTGAGACCTTACGGAACGTACCTGAAGGCTGGGTCTTTGGTTCATGCATTTGTTACATACTCATTGGGAGGAGCGGTTGCAGGTCTCTGTTTTCAAAAGGGAGAACCCAACCCTTTCGAAGGAACATCCTATTTGCCTGACTGCGATTTTTCCTTTGTGCTGCTGCTGCCATTGGGACATTCGCCCTGCCAGATGAAATCTGGGGGGGAATACAGGACGAGGTGAACTGGCCAGGGTTATCCTGTCCCTTTCTGATGATATTCAATTCCTCTTCATCAGGAGACAAGTTGCAAGAGAATAATAGCAACGCTCGAGCCAGTGTGTGTGTGTGTGGGGGGGGGGAAATGTGTTCATGCCCCGCAATCCTTTGCATTTTAAATGTGATGGCAGAAAATATTCCAAGTTATTGAGGCAGAAAAATGTGTTTGGGGGTTAAATGTCTTTGGTGTTCTTGGAAAGCTGAAAAAATGGGACATGGAGATAACCATAACAAAATGGCGGTCATTGGGGTGGTGGAAATCTAGGCATTTAGAGCCTGATCCAAAGCTTATTAAAGTCTTTCCAATGTCTGTAATGGGTTTGGATGAGGCCCTTAGACTTGTGGCTTTTTGCATTTCTTTATGCTCACTAGGGACCGTTCAGAAAACTTTAGGAGTTGCTATGTTATGACAGCAGGAAACCTAGGGCCCAATCCTGCAAACCCTTCCACACGGGAATAGATGTAATTGGATAAGATAAGGGGGTCTGATTTTGATCTTGCTTACACTGGTGTAACTCCATTGGTTACTCCTAGTTTACTCTAGAGTGAGATCAGAATCAGGCCCTCTTAAGTAAATAGGACTATTCCCTGGAGTATGGATTATAATTTGTAGGTAAATGTTTGCACACCCCTAGTCGGTCTTTGAGTCTGAGAGGATAAACACACACTCTACATGATGCAATTGGATAACAAACTTGACAGTCCTACCTGTGAAATATTCTTCTGAATGTTGATCTTAAGTTTCCTTCCAGATCTGCCTGGCAAAATACAGTCCTAGAGCCAAATTCACTTCTATGGGCCTAAATGAGGCCTATCCCTCCACTGATGTCAGTGAAGTTTCCCAACAGGTGTAAGCAGGGGAATTTGTCCCTAGGTTTGTCGTGATGATTGAAGAGCATAATTTCACTCTTTTGTTTAGAAGCAAAATGTTACAGGAGGAATGCTTGCAACTTTAACCCAGATCATAGTAAGGAAAATAGGAACAACATTTTGTTTCCCATTTATCTTATATAGAGAAACAACTGCCTTACTTATTCATTTTCAAACTCTTACCTAAAGGAGACGACAATCTTATGAACTTCTGGTTTCCTATAATATAGCAACCTAACGACTGGCACCAGAGGAAATTTCGAAATAGATATACACAAGTGATGGTTTGCTCCATAATCTTAATTGAGAGAGATCAGCATGTTTAAACCCTTTGCTGGACCTTGCGCCTTGACTCGGAGTCTGACGCAGTCTTACAATGAACCTGATTCTACACCTATTAAGTCCACTCCCCTTGATTTCCTATGGAGGCAGATTGACCCCCAACCAAGATGGCTTTTGTCAATCTCCGCCCAGGATTTTTTCCCCCTACTCAGTTTAATTCTTTGATTTATTTTTAAAGCTGATTTGAAAAAATAATTTTAAAATAGAAGCATCTCTGTCTGAGAGATGGATCTGGATTATTCCCTTTGGCAGTGAAGCTGCAGGCACTGCACCTTGAGGGTGTGGCAGCGGGGTGTGTGGTCTGGTCAATTTCTGAGCTGTACATGTGACTCCATCAGTGATTCTAGGAGTCTGTTAAAGAGGAAAAACCCAACGCATCTAATGTCCTGATTCTGTAAAGCAGCCCTGATCAGCAAAGCACTTAAGCATCTGCTTAAAGTTTTAAGCAAGTGCTTAAGCGCTTTCCTGAATCGGGGAGTAATTGCTGAATTACCCACATTTCTCCGAATCTTCTAAAACATTAGAGGGCCCTCTCTTCTGTTGGCTCAAAACGACTGGAGAAGAAATATCTGAACTGAAGTGCCATGTAACTGTCCTGCAGCAGCTTAATAATTCTGCTCCATCTGAGATCCCTTAAATCTCTCTTTTGTAGGGAGGGACCCTATTGGTCTGTTCTTGGTTTCTGAGCACTTCAGGAAACTTGGGGCCAAATTTCCTGCTGGCATAAGTGGCCATAAATTCTACTGATATCAGTGGCACTCTGACCATTTCTGTTGGTGGCAAATTCAGCCCTTAATATTGAAGCGGCGTTGCTGATGGCCATAATTACAAGGGCTGTATAAATAGCTTAGCCCTGCTTTTTAGAACGTGGGCTTTAACCTCTAACATAGGGCTCCCAAGAAAAGTTCAACCTCATTTTTAGTGTCCCTTTTCCCCTTAAAACATGCAGAATGCTCCAGCCATGAGGAGTGGGGATGGTGTTTTTAGCACGCTGATGCTTTTTAAAAAATTGCATTCAAATGTCTTATGGAAGCTGTGCATTGAGGGTCCAATTCCACAAGGGGCCAAGTCCCTTATGTTGCCTCTGGCCAGCTCTCAGCACCCTGCAGGATAGTGCTCTTTCTCTCTGTTTTGCTTTTTATATGGGGAATAAGACTAAAGAATTGATTTCTTGTAGCCTAAATTATTTAGGCTTCTCTTCACGCCTTGATGCACGTGCCCATTGGGGCTGCTATGCTTTATTTCACAAGCCTTGTTCCTTTCATAGGACCTGACCTTGCAGCCCATACCAACATACATGAGCAGAGGTATGGTTCTTGTGACTAACGGTTGGGCTTGTAGTTCTCTGACCACCCCACCTTGTCCTCAGACCTTCCAGGGACGTTCCTTCTCAGGAAGATGTATTGCTGTTAGCGCTGGGTGCACCCCAAGAAGTTCATAGGAATTCATTCAAAAGCCTGGGTCAGATTTGCCTTGTGGATGATGATGCTCTGACACTCTTCACCCATCCCTAATGGCAGCATGGTTTTAAGCCTGACTGCTGCTTTAACATCCCAACTCGGATGTTTCGCCTGTTAAGATGGCACAAACACACAGGTATCTGATACTCAACTAGGCATGTCTCCCTTAGGGGCAGCTCTGTCCCTCTGTATTACCTGGAAATATATTGATAGGCAAGAAGCTCACACATGCCTCCTGAGTTGACCCACTAGTGGGAATGTTCATGCATCCACTAATTCGACCTTTAAAAACAAGGGGGAAAGATCCTCAGCTGATGTGAATTAACGTATTTCTAGTCACTTAAATGGAGCAATACCAGCTGAGGATTTAATCTAGGTTTTCAGACACTTTCCAGCACTGAATCCTTGCCTCTTCCCCCCCCCCCCCCATTACACCCCACTAAAGAGCAATTAGAAAGGGCCATGTGTATATTCTATCTCATAATCCATTCTGTGATCTGCTCCTTGCAATTATTTGACCTTCCAGGATCTGATTTTTAAGATATCTAGATATTTGACTCAAAAAGTGGGATCACACTTCTTTAATATGGAATGTACTTTTAAAAAAAAAAAAGTCATTGCCTAGTTTGAGAGGGAGTGGAAAGGACAGGGGAGAAATAAAGGTTCGTGTGACAATGGGTATTAGGTTCACAATTTAAAATGAAGATCTGAATTCCTCTTTTCTTTCCCCACACTGGCTTTTCCATACACACAAGTATAGTCTATCCTGTACTGTGTTGCAGGCTTTAAATTAATTGAAACTGTTCCAGGATAAGAGATTTAAAGTTATGCTTGTTCCTCAACTTTTTCTTTACTGGTAAAGTCGCAATGCAAGGTGAGGGAGAGCTAGGAGATGAAATAAATTGTGGACTTTTGACGGTAGGAAAACAAAAAGCTACGGGCTGAATCTTTGCTGTCACTGAAACCTATGGAAGTTTTGAAGTTGACTTCATTGGCACGGGGTCGGCTCTATGGGTCTAAGGCAATCTGGAATTATGTCACAAAAGGGTCTCGTTGAATGTAACGTTGGAAAGATGAGCACTTCTGGTGACTCAGCACATTAAGTCCTGGCCCCATTGTTTTGCCCTCGACCTCCGTGTAGCCAAGATTTCAGCCTGAGCGTTTAAGTACAAAAGAAGACAGCATGGCCTAGATTGCGCTCTGTTAGACTGGTGTGAATTCAGAGTAACTCTGTTCATGGGGGAGACATTTTAAAATCAGTGGGGTTAATCCAGATTTAACAGCAAAATTAGGGTCTATATAATCTAACTACGGGGGGGGGGGGAAATCTCATTGGAGCTGGCATTTCAAGATCAATAAATGTGATTCAGTGGGGAGGGGTGGGGATTTTTAAAGTCACAAAGGATATCTGGTGCCCAATGTCCACAGAAGGTCAGTGAGAGTTGGGCACCCAACTTCTACATGTGCCTTTTGAAAATCACCCCACTTCTTGGAACATTTTTGCACCCATAATGTGTGCTGTTTCATCCAGTGTCCCTGATGTTTTGACAAATTGCCTGAAATGTGTAACTTGCATTTTCTCCCCAATTTTGGATATTTTTACCAAAAAACCTACTGTTCGGTTTTTAAAATATCACATATTTATTCAGTCTTGAAATGTTATGGCACTAGGACAGAACTACCACCTCATTGCAGGGACCATGCTCATCTGAGACCGATGATCTCTTTATTAATAATAAAATCAGCTTTAATTCTAGGAAACTTCCTCCAGCTGGAACTCTAACCTCCAGTTGAATTGTTAACCTTTTTTAGTCTCTAAGTTTATTATAAATAACCAACCTGAAGCTTTTTTTTTTTTTTTTAAGTCCTGGTTACTCTGTCATCTGTATATGTTGCACTGAAAAAGTTAATATTTAATGTTTTAATTTATTTTGTGTGGTTAAATTAATTTTGATTTCTGTACTATGTTGTGATTGGCTGTTTTCTCTTTAATACCTGAATTCTAGTTACTTAGAGTGATAAAGTACACTTTTTTCAGATTTTTTTTTTTGTCGCATTTTTATTGCTTTGAAGAGAACTCCAGCAACCTGAGGATTACTTGAAACTTTGAATGTTCCTTGGTCCCAGAATGAATGGATTTTCTTCTGTGGTGTGAAAATATTAAAATATGCCGTGAGGGATTATTAGACAAGAGAACCTTGGAGATAAGAGATGCTAAAGCTCTTTATCAGCTTGTCTGTCCAATGGTTCTCAATCTCTTCCTTGCTCTTAACCACTGTTACATCAGTAAAAATAGCTTCAAACTCCCATCTAGCCATACTGAAAGTGAGTAATTCTAGAATTCCTCTTGAGATAGCAGCCTCGAAATTGAGCCCTTCGTCTAGTCCACGTGCCTGCACAATGAGAGATTGTTCCTTACAGTATAGTCCTCGGTGCTTCTGTTCACTCCAGTTTAAAATGACCCAATATTACTTCACCATTTCCTCCAAGACGCTAGCCTACAACGTAAGGTCTCCATCCTACAAGTACTCTTGGTCATAGCTCTTTATACCATGAGGTTTTTTTAGGAGTCGGCAAAACCATTCAATGGGTTACATTCAACCATATAAGCATTTTTCCATTTAAAAAAAAACAAAACTCAATTCAAAGCTCTTCACAAAATTAATTGAAAACAGGTCGTTTTTTTCTTTTTAACCAAAAAAACCTTTTAAATGTGAAATGTTGACCAGCTCTACTAAAATAAATTATAATCCAGCAAAGCAGAAGTTTGGTTCAGCAGCTGCCCACCATGGTGGTCCTTTTTGGACCCCGGTTCATGTTTAAAGGCAAGCCTAGCTGTTAAAGGTCTACACTCTTTTGAGATGCAATCTGAACAAGCTCTGAGTTTCAATTCCATATATAGGTAAAGGTTCGGGGTTGGGATTTAGCTGAGCCAGTTTGCGAAGGTTGGTGCAATCCCTGGGAAGATACATAAAGCACTATTCAAACACTAAAGATTTTTATTCACATATCCCTTTATTGGAATATGACGGAGAAGAAAACATGGATGGAGGTAGCTGGTAATTATAGGGTCATTGTGAATGATGGTAGGGTAGGAAGGCAATTGAAAATCGATTAGTCACTGGCTTAAATTAGGTGTAATGCCACATTGGTTGCACACCTGCACTGCTGCTAGTGAGTGTGTGTAACAGGGCCCAGGCTGTGCCTATCCACAGCAGACATGAGTTTGTTACAGCCCCCGGGTAGAGAGAGCCTTGGCTGTTTAGCCTAAAGTGTAGCGGTTTATGCTTTTAACTCTGGAGGTGCCTAATTCAGCCCCTTCTGAATCTGCCATCATAGTTGCACTGGTGTAACAGAGCGCAGAATTTGGTGCACAGAGTACAGATCAAGCTTGCCCCCTGAAGGTCTGTCTACACCGTACACTAAGCCTGGGGTCTGACTCAGTTTTGAGTCCAAGCCCCCCCTTCCACACAGCTGGCTTCTGCAGTGTTACTGAGCATGCTCAGTCCATGTGCGTATGTTCCGTACAAGGCAAGCAGCAAATCTGAGGGTGGGGTGGGAGGTGCACGTGGGTGGGAGAAGGGCTATAACACACATGAACAGGCTGAACAATGTGATCATGGCAAATGTCATGCTAGTTCTACACTGTCTGGGGGGGACAGGGTGGGTTTGGTTGGGAGGTGATTGGCTTCAGAAAAGTGAAGATGGGGGTGGGCACTGAAGGGAAGCGGGTGAGGGGAAAAGGGCAGGAGAGCAAAGGGTGAGGGGCAGTTGTGGAGTAGAGCTGAAGTGAAAAGAATGGGTGGGAGAGGGTTGGAACAAGCAGCGCAGTGAAAGTCTGGTCAAATTTGTAGCAAGTTCTCTGAATGTCCAAAGACATTGGCTGCTTCTGTAGCTGCCCCTACCTATTAGGGTCTCTGGCTGATCCTTCCCCACTGTTTTCCCCCCAAAGATGTCATTTTTTTTCCTTCTGGGTTCTGATTGAGAATAGTGCAGACTTGTGTTGAAAACAATCCATAGTTGGGGTGGATGAGCAAATGGACCCAATCTGACCAAATTGGGTTTGAGACTTCTGGTGTGTGTTTGTTTGTATGACTTTCCTCTGATCCACAAATGAATCTGATCCAAACACCTCTCAGATCCACGGAGAGAATTCAAGATCTGGATCCAAATGGTGTGGTTTATCACGCTGCTCTAAATGCTCCTCAATTGAAATACACCAATAAACAGGGCCGGCTCCAGGCACCAGCCCACCAAGCTTGTGCTTGGGGCGGCACCTGGAGGGGGGCGGCGCGGTGCTCTGGCTCCGGCCGCCGGGGAGAGCGGAGCCCCGGCCGGGGCTCGCCGCCCTCCCCCCGGCGCTCTGGCCGCCGGGGAGAGCAGAGCCCTGGCCAGGCACTCCGCCCTCCTCCCAGGGCTCCGGCCGCCCTCCCCCACGGCCAACGGGGAGAGCGGAGCCCCGGCCGGGCACTCCGCCCTCCCCCCGGCACTCTGGCCGCTGGGGAGAGCGGAGCCCCGGCCGGGCACTCCGCCCCCTCCCAGGGCTCCGGCCGCCCTCCCCCCCGCGCCCTCCCCTGCCGCGCTTGGGGGGGGGGGGGGGGGGGGCGGCCGGAGGCTTTTTTGCCTGGGGCGGCAAAAAAGCCAGAGCCGGCCCTGCCAATAAATAAACAACTGTGGTTGCTTTTGAATCTTATACTGTAGTGACTTCATTTACAAGGAATGATCCTTGTTCCGGGTGGAAAGAATCAGTCCTGGTTCTGTGCTGCTATTTAATTACATAGACAAGGTGGGGGAGATAATATCTTTTATTGGATCAGAAGTTGGTCTAATGAAAGATATTACCTCCTCCACCTTGTCTCTCTTATACTCTCAGACCAACACTACAAACAACAACGGTATCTACAATTAACGTGGATGAGGGGTTAGCTGGTTTAGGAAAGCAAGCACGGAGCTTTTCACAGCTCGATGACCATTCAATCCAGAATTGGGGTGAGAGTGAGTTTTTGCATTTCGTTTGGTGGCCTCAGTGAAATGGATTGAGGGTCTCTCTCTCCTTCGTAATTGTCCAGTCTCCTTGTCTTAACTGAGAGTTGCAGTAGTAAGGCCAAGACAGGATTACCCTGGGATTATGGTTGTATATAAATAATAACTAGCCTCTCAACCCCTGGAGGTCAGTCCTTTCCTGCAGGCCAAGTTTAAGGTCCTTTAGCAGGCCAGTGCAGGGGACATCTGTACTGTAGGTGTCCTTGCTGAATCTCGAAATACAAAATGGAGTTCAGACGTTGGTGTCTTCCTGAAGCACTTTTTAAACAACCTCCAAAAGTGGGTGAGAATCTAGAGGCCTCATTCTTGGCCTGGCTTTTCTCCTTTTTGAGTTGTTTCCCACGGTTGCTAGCAGAGCCTGTTTCAAAGAGATACTAATCACAAACCAGCCCACACCATTTTGATGGTGCTTAGCCCTTATGGGTGTCGAATAGGCCTTGCTCAGCCAGCTGACTTCTTGGCTTGCAAGGCCCTGGAGAATGATTGTATAAGAGGCGGCTGGCTAAATTATAGCCTCAGTTGTTGTTTATCTAGCAGTAGCACCCAGGAGCCCCAGTCATGGACCAGCACCGCATTGGGCTAAGTGCTCTACAAACAGGTGAGGTCATTTGGCAGGGATTGTTCAGCCAAAATGATTGTAATGGGTCCTTCTGACCTTAAAATCTGATCTCCTTCCTCAGCCACACCCTCCAAACGGGATTTTTGAATGCGATCATGTACAATCTGATAGTAACGAAGAGCAGAGCTTCCATTTTTCTATACACT
Organism: Emys orbicularis; assembly: GCF_028017835.1. NCBI lineage: Eukaryota > Metazoa > Chordata > Testudines > Emydidae > Emys > Emys orbicularis. The sequence continues at coordinate 141,498,113 of NC_088684.1, forward strand.
TCTAATGAACAGTTGATCTATTTTTCATCGGGTGCATCGACATTGCAGTTGGGCACATGCTTCCCAGGGTGGGTGGACCACGCGCGCCAACTCTGCTCAAGCCAGTGCACTCAAACTAGCAGAGTAGCCGGGGGTCGCATGGGCACCAGCTCGGGATAGCTCTGGGTGGGTTTGTACTCAGGCGACTAGCCCTACCTGCCACCGGTGTTACATGGCTATTTTTAACGTGCTAGCACAATGAAAGCGAAGCGCGCGCCCAGCTGCAGTGTAAACGTACCCGTAGGGAATTCAGTGCTGGTGGAAGGTGGCAAATGACCCCAGAGCCTTGCAGGAGGGAGTCCTTTGCTTAGCTATAGTGTAAGTATCCAGGCCATAACTGCTTCTTGGGCTCGAGCAGATCCTTTGGGAAGACAGCCATTCTTCATTTAGAGTGACATAGCAATGGGGTGTCCACCACACCCCTTGCCACAAAGGCAGGCTGTCAAGGTTAGAGCCACATGAATGGGAGAGATCTGAACCCAATGCATCCAAAGCAGAACCATACAACCCGGCCACCAGCTCACATGTGGTGGAACTTGAGCGTGTCCCATTTGGAAAGCCATCCGCTCGGGACTGAAATGCTCCAAGCGACAGAGGGAGCCTCCTTGATCGTCGCTTTGAATACATCTTGTTACTAATGGTTGTCTACATCCGGGATTTTGGTCTCAGGATAGTGCAAAGCCCCAGGATCGAGGCAGTGCATGGGCCTGGCTGGCCCAGGGAGAAGTTACATTGCATCATCTGTACTTTGCAGAGGTGCAATGCTGCTACACTAATGTAGACTAGCCCTTATGTCTTTCAGTCACAGGTTCACCCATGATGGCAAATGAAATAAGGACAGCTGGGACATTTAGACCTAGCCTGGGGGCAGCTTTGTAGCTGGGGTTCTCAAACTTTAAAATAGAGACTAGAAAACAGCCTGATTTCTCACAACAGTGACTTTTCTCAGGCGGCAAAGCCAGCCCGTGGCTCCCCAGGAATTCTGCTCGATCCCACTAGCAGTGACCTGGGTCCTTTCTAGCAGCACAGCATGGCAGAAGCTACATCAGGGGTGAGGGTTTTTTTTTTAAAAAAAAAAGAGAAATTGGTAACAAGCTGTCCCTCTGCATGATTACAAACCAGAGCTTCCCAGCAATGGGGAGGCCTCTGACATCAGAAGCTCCCTTTGTTGCAAACAGTATCATAATTGTTCCCAACGTTCAGACTCCTGGCTGCTCCCGCTGATACAGCTCATGGAAACTGGACACAAACAAAGGAGGGCAAAGATTGGCTGCTGCTGCTAGTTTCTTGCTCCTCCTTAGTTATTGTGGGCCCGAAAGAACTGGAGACAGGCCAGAGAATCACACCAGCCCCGGGAAGAGGCAGGTCTACGTGATCGGTGACTCCCCACTAAGTTACATCACTGCATACAACCCCTGTAATCTGACAGTTTGCTCTTGTTCCCATGGGAATCAGTGGAGATTGTTTTAACTAATGGGTGCAGGATTGGGCCCTGCTTCGGCAATGGTATGTTAGCCCATGCATTTGAGCAGCTGTAATATAATAATTAATATATGGAGAATATACCTATCTCATAGAACTGGAGGGGACCCCAAAAGGTCATCGAGTCCAGCCCCCTGCCTTCACTAGCAGGACCAAGTACTGATTTTGCCCCAGATCCCTAAGTGGCCCCCTCAAGGATTAAACCCACAACCCTAGGTTTAGTAGGCCAATGCTCAAACCACTGAGCTATCCCTCCCCCCCCCTAACACTAAGCAGGCATGTAAGCAGGCCCCCCGAAGTTAATGGCGGTGCTCAGGTTCCTAAAGTTGGACATTTACTTAAGTACCTGATTGACCCACGGTCTAATGCGATGAAGGGTTGAGCATGCATCAGCTCCCATTGTGCTCCCCCCAAGATGAAGCCCCAATTAAGTTCACCATTTTTAAAACAAAACAAAAAAATCTAAATTCCTGGCCAAACCACGCGGCCCGGCTCCCTTTTATAGTCACATCAATAAGCTCATTGCAGATAGACAGAGCCTCATAAGCAGTAGCAAGAGATCCCTGCACCCAGCTCGGAGCTTGGCAGCCTTTTTAATTCCCCTCCCAGTGGAAGGTTGCCCTACTTTCTCTTTGTGTGCGTTATCAGTCAATAATTTGCATTAAGTCTAAAGCGCCAGTGAATGGAGCCGGTGGGCCGGGTGCTAGAGGCTGTTAAATCACAAGGGAGCTCATTAGCATTGATGAGATGAGAAGAGCCACTGAAGCAGAATTACACGGGTTCCCCCTACCCTGGCCTGGCATTCTGTTGCCATGGGAAGTCCCAGGCCTAATGATGACAATACCATCCATATGAAATGTACAGAGTAACATACAGGGCAGAGTTGTCTTTCTCAATAGACTCTAAAACAGACGTTGGGGGTGGGGAAAAGAAGTAGCAACTTTTTACTTGGTCGGGCGAGAGGCTAACAATGGAGGAACGGCTGCAGACGCACTGACAACTGGAGAGCGACTAGGCGGGAAATGCATTTTGAATCTGGTTAATTCTCTGCTGAGTAAGGCCCCTGTCATGCTATTGGCTGTCAGAGGAGAAGCAGGGGGTGAGGTTTGCAGAGCCAGGGGACGGAAGAAGATAGGAACCAGTATGGATGCTGGTTTGTATACAAAAATCTAGAAGGGCTGCAATGACTTCTTCAGTTGAGCTACTCTGGATTTAAACCAGTGTAACTGAGCAAGAAGGGGGAAAAGGATGAGCCCGTGGTTAGGGCCATAGACAGAGTTCAAATTCCTGTTCTTCCTCAGACTCCCTGTTTGACCCTGAACAAGTCACTTAGGGTAATGTCTACACCGCAGTCAGAAAACCTGGGGCAGCCCGTCTCCGATTTACCTGGGCTCAGGCTGGAGGGCTCAAATGAGGAGCGTAGAGGTTCAGGTTGGAGCCTGGGCTCTGAGACCCACCCCCTCCTCATGGGGTCTCAGAGCCTGGGCTCCAGCCCAAGCCCGAACATCTACACTGCTACTTCTAGCCCCACAAACCCAAGTCAGCTGACTCGGGCCAGCTCCGGCCATGCTGTGTGTCTTTTATTGCAGTGTAGACGTATCCTTAGTCTCTTTCTGGGCCTCTGTTCCCCATGTGTAAAGGGGGTGTTGGAAGGATCACCAGATACTGTGGTAATGAGGGCCATATAAGTACCTAAGATAAGATAGCGAGCAGGATGGGCTGTTTGAACTGCTATATTAAAGTGGTTTGAGCTGAATCATCATAGACAAGTCCAGGCAAAGCTCGTATTTGTGTTACAGGTGACTAGAGGGCACAGGTCCCAGTGGGGCTAGAATCCAGGGCCTGCTCTTGCTCCCATAGGCAAAGCTTTCAGGACCAGGGCCACAGAGAGAGATAGTCCAGGGGCTGAGGAGTTTACAAGCTAAATAGCCATGTTAAACAAAGGGTGGGAGGGGAAACAGAGGTGAAATGAGTGGTCCAAAGGAGGTTCGTAACAGAGCTGGGAAAAATAATAAGAATACCTGCCTCTTTGAAGCTCCTTTCATCAGTAGCTCTCAAAGGAGATCGGTATCATCATCCCCATTTTACAGATGGGGAAACCGAGGCAGAAAGCAGCACAGTAACTTATCCAAGGTCACCCTGCAGCAGAGACAGGAATAAAACCGACATCTCATGCCCCATCCAGTAGACCACCTTGTATCCCATTAGGGCCTCACTTTACAAGCATGGGTATAACTGACTTGCCTATCCCCACGCACCAGTTATAAGGTCTCTGAGCAATCCCTTCCCTTGCCTTGAGCCAGTCTGCATCCTTCACCTTTCCAGTTTGTTCTTCCAGATAGTTACCTTGAAGATACATTGCCTGCTCTAGCCAGGAAGGATGCACGCACCATCCTCCTGCAAAGGGCCAAGAAAAAAAAAAGTAGATGCAAATAAAAAAAAACACAAGCGGAAACCTGCAGTTTCCTGTTGCGCTGGGAGACTGCAGTACTACATTTTGGCCAGCATGCAGCGCTGTCGGAGGCTAGAAATCAGCTGCACTCCCAGCCCACTGCTGGTTGACCTTCCATTCAGCTGTGCCTGGTTTTCTGATTTCTCCTCTGCTCCTTGAGTCAGCAGGGAAGTGCAATGTTACAGCTCATTCCTTCCTGGAGAGAAGGCTTCCCGCAGGTAGGAAAGCCCCCAAATCTCCATTTCTGTAGCCTGGTGGGTGGGAGAAGGAAATGGAAACCAGCTCTGCAGAGAGGCCCTCCTTTCTACCTCTCCCTGGGTTTGCTTATCAGGCTTCAGGGCAGGGTGGGTCCAATATAGAATTAAGACCCTTGTAGGTTAATGTGCCCAGTATGTGACCTTCTCCTTCCTCCACACCACCACTGCTGTCACTGTGCCAAGTCTGGGTGGTGTCATGCAGGGACAACATCTTTCATGGTCAAGATGAGCCTTGACCCAAGGGCCCTCCACCCTGGATCTGAAATCTGGAGCCAAATTGTGTGTCTTCAGCCCATTCCTAATCAAAAGGCATCTGTGGCCAGAGGTGGACATCAAGAGCCATAGCAAGCAGTGGAGCAGAATCAGTGGCATGGCCTCCCAAGGAGCTTTACCCTTACTGGGAGAAAGAAAGAAAAGGTGGAGGAAGCAGACAGACTTAAGCCAAGGGGAGGGAGAGCCAGAGGCCCATAACTAGTGTGTGGAGCTAAGCAAGTCGGGATTTAGTTGGGGATTGGTCCTGCTTTGAGCAGAGGGTTGGACTAGATGACCTCCTGAGGTCCCTTCCAACCCTGATATTCTATGATTCTAAGTCAGTTACATGCATCACATGCTTGTAAAGTGAGACCATGGGGAAGTCTCAGCGCATGGGTTCTAGCATCAGGGAGGTGGGCTCTTACAAGTCAGCTGAGATCCCAGCAATGGGCTCCATAACAGAGATAGATGTAGTGACAGGCTAAGAAAGGGGAGCAAGGCTGGTAATAGGAAGCATCTGTATGACCAAGAGTAGCATCCAGAAAAGGAGAGTTTCTTGTCTAGTTCCCTTTCCTTCCCCACCCCCCAATTGGTTATTATTTAAAGGGCTATACAAATATGTGGTTTAGTGAATGGTTAGAAAAGGGGCAGGAAATCTGGAGTCCTGGCCTCATGTTCCATTTTTGTCACTGACTTACTCTGTGGTCTTTTGCAAGGCACTTCCCGTCCCTGTGCCCAGTTTCCACATCGGCCCACCACAGCTAATACAAGTTTTGAAGCTACCAGAGAAGTCTTGTGAGATCTAACTAACGTGTGTTCCTGGATCACAATTGCACAGTGGTTTCCTGTGTTCGGGGGGGAGTGAAACCAAATCCAGATGTCTGAATTCCCTATTGGGAGCTGAATTTTGCAGCATGGTCTCATTTCTAGCAATCCGGAGTCTTACAAGAATGGCCTGACTGGGTCAGACCAATGGTCCATTTAGCCTAGTGTCCTGTCTTCTGACGGTGGCCTGTGCCAGATGCTTCAGAGAGAACAGGATAGGGCACTTATTGAGTGATCCAGCCCCTGCTTCTGGCAGTCAGATGCTTAAGGACAACCAGAGCATGGGATTGCGCCCCTGACTAGCTTAGCTAATAGCCATTGATGGACCTATCTTCCATGAACTTATCTAATTCTTTTTCAACCCAGTTATACTTTTGGCCTTCACAACATCCCCCAGCATTGAGTTCCACAGGTTGACCGTGCGTTGTGTGAAGTACTTCTTATGTTTGTTTTAAACCTGCTGCCTATTTATTTCATTGGGTGACCCTGTGGTTCTTGTGTTATGTGAAGGGTATCTTAAAAGGCCTCTAACCCCAAAATATTGAATCGTGATCAGCAACCCAAAGCTGCAATGAGCCAGCGAGAGTGAAGCAATTTGTTTTTCTCTGTCACTGATTTTTTTTCCTTCAAATTTTGCAAAGGATGTGGGTTTGCCACTTCCATATGCTTATGTGACTAATGATTGTTGTAGGTGTGATCAAAGAGATACATTCCTAATCTATTTCTTTAGTCACTTTGATCTCACAGTGTACTTGGGAAACATGTGAAAAAGTCATAAACAGCAGCAGGGGGGGGGAACTTGTTGATGCTGCATTCATTTTTGACTTGTCACTGGGAAATGGGACTCTGGATACACCTTTCCAAAGTATCGGTCGCTCTTGATTCTGGACGCTAGGGGTTTTGGGAGAGGCAGTGTGATTCAGCGGCAAGGATGCTAGACTTGGGGGAGGGGGGGTCAGAAGAGTTTTGTTTCTGGCTCTGCCGCTGATTCACTGTATGGATTTGGGCAAGGTCACTTTGCCTTGCTGTGCCTCAGTTTCCTCATTGGTAAACTGGAGATACTGACACTGCCCCACTGCTATAAAGCGCCTTGGATAAAAAATGCTGACTAAGGGATAAGCAGTCATGCTGTGATGACCTGTGATTGCAACCATGCAGTTTCTGTCAGTTGAAAGCACCTCCTAGAAAACTCGAGGGTACATCAACATTGCAGCCAGGGGTCCGAATGGCAGCTCATGTAGACGTACTCACACTAGCATTCTCCAGCTAGCTCTCTAAAAAGAGAAGCCAGGATGCCACAATGCAGGCTTCAGCATGGACTGCGCAAGCAAGTACGTACCCCGGGGGGGGAGGGTGTCAGGCTGGAGCAGCCCATGCTGACATTCCCCTTTTGGCTTAGAGTCAATGGGAGCTGCGGGCTCTGGGCCCCTCTGGAAATCAGGGCCTGTACTCTGCCTTTCAAACACAGAGCAATGGTGCGCAGACCGTGTTTGTGCGGCCAGAAGAGACTTACGCAATCAGTGGAATCCCCGGGGTGCTGTCTGGACTCATGTTTGTTCTTAGCAGAAGGCGAAGGAAGGGCAGCGCCGCTGAATTCTTTGCTCCGGGTATTAATTGTTCCCTGGGCAGTGATTCAGTGACGAGGGCGGGATGCGAGAGAAATGTAAGCTATGTGCAGAGCGACTTCCTTCTTAGGACCATTCCCAGTGAAACTCCACCTGCAGGTTCACTAAGGGACATGACCCAGATCCTCAAAGTTATCTAGCTGCCTAACTCCCATCGGTTTCAAAGGGAATTAGGTGCCTAAATACTTTTTGAGGATCTGGGCCCACATCTCTAGGCCCTGGGGGAAGAGAGTGAGAGCTGGGAGTCAGGCTGAGTGAACTGCATTGATCCAGGTCCTTGAAATTCATAGAATCACAGAATCGTAGAAGATTAGGGTTGGAAGGGACCTCAGGAGGTCATCTAGTCGAACCCCCTGCTCAAGGCAGGACCAACCTCAACTAAATCATCCCAGCCAGGGCTTTGTCAAGCCGGGCCTTAAAAACCTCTAAGGATGGAGATTCCACCACCTCCCTGGGTAACCCATTCCAGTACTTCACCACCCTCCTAGTGAAATAGTGTTTCCTAATATCCAACCTAGACCTCCCCCACTGCAACTTGAGACCATTGCTCCTTGTTCTGTCATCTGCCACCACTGAGAACAGCCGAGCTCCATCCTCTTTGGAACCCCCCTTAGAATCATAGAATATCAGGGTTGGAAGGGACCTCAGGAGGTCATCTAGTCCAACCCCCTGCTCAAAGCAGGACCAGTTCCCAACTAATTCATCCCAACCAGGGCTTTGTCAAGCCTGACCTTAAAAACCTCTAAGGAAGGAGATTCCACCACCTCCCTAGGTAACCCATTCCAGTGCTTCACCACCCTCCTAGTGAAAAAGTTTTTCCTAATATCCGTCAGGTAGTTGAAGGCTGCTATCAAATTGGGTAGCCCTGCGATGGTGGTTTGTGGGCTTGGCTAGGACACTCTGATTTCAGTGACTCTGAAGCTTTGCAGGACCTTTCTGAGAGCCCTGGCTGAGACCTGGTTAGTGGGAATCACAGTGAGACCCCCAATCAACCTTCCACAGTTCATCTGCTTCAGAGCTTTCCTGAATCAGGGCCTCTGTGGTTCAGTTCCACATCTGTAAAATGGGGATAATCATACTTCCTCTGTCTTCTCTATTTAGATTGTCAACCCTGCAGGGCAGGGACTGTCTCTTAACATGTGCATGCACAGCACCTAACAAAGTGGGGGTCCCAGTCCTGGTTAGGGCCCCTTACTGCTACTGTAAAACAAAGAATAGCAAGTCACTACTTGTCTGATGGGGCTAGGAGCCAGCAGATCATGCGGCTTCATATCCCTGAGTCACCCACGCCCACATTTTGGGGGTAGTTAATCATAAAAGAAAGAGCAATCGGGGGTAGATGATCGTTGTGCACTCTCCATGATGTTTACATTGGAAGACCAATAAAAACAGAGCTAGCAACAGGCAAATCTCTCTGATCTCTCCCAGGAGCAATAAAACCTGAGTCTATAACCGTGTTTAAAGGAGAACAGTAACAGGATAATAAAAAAGTTATTTAACACCTATGTTACACTAGCACTTAAAGCCACAACCAGGTGGACCCCCATATGCTAGGCACCTTGCAGACATATGAGAAATGACCATTTGAGCTGGTCAGAAATATTGCGTCAAAATTTTTTTTTGATAAAAAATGCCACTTTCATTGAAATCAGCGTGTTTTACCGAACAAGTCGATTGTGGCGAAAATTTTTTTAAAAGAATCTTGAAAAGGTTGTAACTTTCCGGTTTGACGTCTTCTGACGTCGCATTTTTCATTTTGAAACACCATTGATTGTTTTTCATATGAAAAAAGCATTTTTAAAAAGTGTTAAAATCAGCACAAAACGTTTCCATTTTAGCAAAACAAAATGTTTCAATGGGCCCCAAATGATCCCGCCCTCCCCGACTTTCATTGCAAAGAACATTTCAAAATTTTTTGTTTGTTTTCGTTCTGGTTTGGAATGAAAAACATTTCAAAATTGTGGAATTTGTCATGACAAGGAAAAACCAGTTCCTGACCAGCCCTAGCGAATGCCTCAAAGAGCTTAAAATCGAAAAAGACAAGATGTAACAGGTGGATGAGACAAACAAATGGGTCAGGGTGGAGAGCAGGGGAAACCAGATCAACCAACTAATAGAGGATGCATAATTCCTAACCAGTCCATAGCAGTGATTGCAAGAAAAATTTGTAGAGCGAAGTGCTGGCCTCATAGAAATCAATGGCAAAACTCCCATTGACTTCAATGGGGTCAGGATTTCACACAGATGCTTTGCAGTAGGTGCCCCCATGCGTCCTCCTCTCTCTCAGTCATTTTGGGTGTATTGAACTGGGCGATCTCTGATCTGAGTGTGTTTTAAAGTTACACTTCCGATTGCTCAATCTACAGTGGCTTATTAAACATTTTAGGTACAGAAGTTCTTGGAAAATGTTACCATGTCTCAAAACTCACTCGCCTGTTCAGAGCCCGAGAAAACACCACACAGTTTCAGTCTTGATATTGTAAGGAGGGTTGGAAAGGCTCGTACCATTTCCTTGTCTTATCGTAACAAGATTTCTCACAAGGGAAAGGTTATTTTAAGCCGTCTTCTGCTTCAGTACTATTTTTTTTTCCTTTTAGGAAGGATGAACCACATGTCTACTTTCAATATTAATACTACTCAGCTCTTATATAGCACTTTCACCCACAGACTTCAAAGTTCTTTCCAAAGAAGGTAAATAATAGTATCCCCATTTTAAAGAGGGGGAAACTGAGGCACAAAGCGGGGCAGTGATTTGCTCAAGGTCACCCAGCAGGCCAGTGACAGAACCAGAAATAGAACCCAGGTCTCCTGAGTGCCAGTCCAGTGCTCTATCCGCTAGGTGACACTGCCGCCCCTGAATGACACTCTCTGCAAGCACATGGGGAGGAGCTGGAGTCTGGAATTACCTCCAGTGGAAGCACAGGAGTTAAAAGGGGGACAAAGCACGGTTTTAAATGTTGACTACTTCTCTGAGCAAGGGGCCAGACCATCCCCACATGCCAGCAGACCAGGCTAAGGAGAGAAAAGGCAGATTTCTACCTATCAAGCACGGGAAAGGAGAACAGCTGGGTTATTAAAGAACTTCTGGCCTTCCTGACCTCAAAAGACCTCCGCGTGGGCAGAATGCTACAATCTCTCTCTAAGCATGTCACATCATTGATAGACTGTGGCACCAATTTGGGATTAGTATGCAGCCACGGGCGTGGGTCATCAGCCAGTCCTGAGCTGATCTCCAGCTGCCATATCTGCCCATCAGGCTCCCAGCCCTCTACTGAATAAACCATGTGCAGCAGATGCCTCATGCTCCCCAAACACGTCCCAGAAGCCTTTGTGCTGGCTGCCTCCGCACTGCGGGGGTCACAGTGTGCGTGGGAGTTCTAAGGACCAAGGCAGGTCTTGCTCCCCTTTAAAGTCAATTGGTATTTTTTGCCTCTGACTTTAGTGGCAGTGGACCTGGGATGACCAGCTTCATATTCAGCACTTTCCATCCGTCGGTCTCACGGCCCTTTACAGAGGCAAGTTAATGACAGATTGGTGAGGCAGATTGCCTGAGGCCTCACAGGAAGTGTGTGGCAAAGGTGGGAGTTGAATCCAGCGCTCTGGAGTCCCCTAACCATTGGACAACGCTGCCTCTTTCAATCTTGAGCCCCTAAAAGAGCGGGGAATACAAAGTTTTCTTTGTACGTTCTATATATAGGAAAACTATTTATTTAGGAAGTTGTAACAGGGTCACAAATCATGGCCATGTAAACACGTTAATCATTACGACACTGAATTGATCTTTTTGTTTAGAGAAGCATTATGCAGTAATAGAGACATCAGTCTTTCTATCTAGCAGGGTGTTACAGAGTGGGCCTCTTTACACTACCCAACTCAGGCTGCTTCTGGTGACTGTATTAACGTGAGTGAAACTACGGACTCTCCTCAGAGTTATCAGATCAGGCGTGTCTATCAAACATTAACATTACAAATATTTTTTTTTTAATTGGCTCAGACTTTGGTGCTCATTCTGTCTAGCTAAGATATTTCTAGGGTTCCCGTTTCCATCGTATCTGAGCCCTTTGGGATCTTTAACACAGCCCTGGAAGAGGGTGGGGCTGTTATCCCCATTTTACAGAGGGGGACCTAATGCATAGCGAGGCTAAGTGACTTGCCCAAGGTCACACAGGAAGTCTGTGGCAGAGCAGGGAACCGAAACCACGGCTCCCAAGTCATAGGCTGGGGCTATGGAACCATCCTTCCTTTCATTAGGCCCTTTTTGGTCATTGAATTCCAACTGCAAAGGCTTCGACGCAGCAGCAGCTGCCACCCAGCTGCGCAGAGGTGGGCAGAAAGCAGCCGACTCATGCCACATTTACGACCCGCCGCTGAAGCGCCGGGTGTCTTTAAAAAGAGTTAACGGAGGGGGGGGGAGGAAACCGTAACCGTTGCTCTTGTGAGTTTTTCTGGGCTCAGGACATTGGGCGGGGGAGGAGACTGGCATGCCAATGGACTGAACTCGTTTATAGTTGCGCTGGGACCCAGGTCACATACCTCTCGGTTAATAAATGCTTTTGTAAAGCTTTGCGGTATCTGTTTGTTAAGTCTGGTTGTTGGCACCTCCTGCTACTGAATTCCTTTTCCTTGCCCTGCAGTGCTGTTTGCCTCTGCACCTCGCTGCTAACCAAGGATGGCCTTAGGCATAAGTAACTTGCTCTTAGAAGGCAGCATGTCCTGGTGACTACAGTACTGGACTGGGACTTAGGAGACCTGGGTTCTACTGCTGGCTCCGATATGAGCCTGGACACGTCTCTTGTGCCTCGGTTTTCCCATCTGTAAAATGGTGATAATGATCCTGACTTACTTCATAAAGCACTTGGAGCTCTATGGATTATAAACGCTAGGAACTATGATTTGGGATCCCTATGACATGATGCTGCAACATCTAGGCCTCCCTCTGCAAAGCAGCCTGGAGGTCTGATCCCATCCCACTCTGGTAGCCTAGAGAACTACAAACCACAGGTTCATCCAACATGTTACCACCTCTTTATGTATTTCCGTAACTTTGTCCATCAAGCTCTTGTAGAAGAGCTGGTGAGGCCTAATTCTTCTTGGGTCCTGGCTGCCAGAAACAAACACGAGCCAGGGCATTCTGTACCCAGAATAGCAGTCGGTGTTAAACCAAGTCACGCAGCACAGTCCCTTACTGAATCCAGACAGATGAAGGTTCCTAGCACATTGGAGGGATTGTTAGGGTACCAAAAGTGTTGGCTTATTTCACTGCTGGACCACCTCGAAGGGGAAATACTGGACAGCTCCAAACCTACTTAATTTTTTTTTTCCTGGTGCTGCTTTATTACTTATCTAGCTGGCATTGCAGGGCTTGTTTGTTTGGGGGGAAATATAAAACAGAGGGAACAGAAGATCTTATTGCATTCTACTGCCTAATGGGGCTGCTTGTCCAAAATATCCCCTTTTAAGCCTTAGTTGTAGGGCCCAAATTCGCCTCTGCTATATTAATTTAATCCCATTGAAATTAATACGGCTGCTTTGGTGTCCTTTGACCAGATGTACTGCCCCGATCATAAGAATGGCCCTACTGCATCAGACCAAAGGTCCATCTAGCCCAGTATCCTGTCTTCTGACAGTGGCCAATGCCAGGGGCCCCAGAGGGAATGAACAGAACAGGTCATCATCAAGTGATCCATGCCCTGTCGCTCATTCCCAGCTTCTGGCAAACAGAGGCTAGGGACACCATTCCTGCCCATCCTGTCCTCCATGAATTTATCTAGTTCTTTTCTGAACCCTGTTATGGTCTTGGCCTTCAAAAGGGTAGCACCTAGCCAGCTGAGATCAGGGCCCCACTATACTAATTAAGGGCGGTGTAAGAGTAAGAGACAGCCTCTCCCCCAAAGAGCCTATAGTCTAAATAGACAAGACAAGTGACGGGCGAGAGGCGCAGAGCGATGCGACTTGCCCCAGGTCACCCAGTGACAGAGCCGAGAATAGAACGCCAGTCTCCTGACACCCAGTCTTGTGCCCTGTTTACTAGACGAGTCACTGCCTCTTAGGTGGAGTTAGGCTTCCAAGATCTGGCTGCCGTATGCAATTGATCAGGGTCTTTTCATTGGCTTCAGTGAGGTTTAGATCAAGCCCGACTGCTTACGCGTTGTTAGTGCCTAGATACTAAGATACTACAGTGGTTGGTCCTGTTGACAGATGAGGTGGCTTGGGTGTGCTCTGAGAGAAGAGGGATTGGAGCAGAGGATGTATGTGTGGCAGGGAAGAGAATTTTGAAAATCCTGGCCCAAGTAGAAAGGTTAATAATTCTTTTCACTGTAGTAACAGGGTCGCCTCTGCTTCATCCCAGGAGAGGCGCTCTCAGCACTTTCCAAACGCCCTGTTTGTGGTTAAGAATGGATTATCCCCAGTATGCAGATGGGCAAACTGAGCCACAGAGCAGCCATGGACTTGAGATTCAGAGGTGCTGAGCACACGGCTCTCATTGACTTCAGTCCACCTCGGAGAAAATCAGGCCAAGATGAGATCATACAGCCAGAAAGCCATTCCTAGGCCTCCCTGACTGCAGCTTCCACTCTTTAGAGGGTTTCCCCAGGGGGTGCGGCTCTGATCCACAGCACACCCCACTGAGCATTTAGTACAACTGCTGCTGGAGATCTCACGGCCCTATGTCATGAGAGTGTGACAAGGGGGAACCAGGGGGGAACCCCCCTCTGAGCTCATCAGCAAGCTGAAACTGGTGTGTCATCATTGGCTTCAGTTCCTGAAACTGCCGGGACTCTTCCATGTGATGCCAAAGGGCACCATCTGTTAGCAGGGCATACCAGCGCGAGAGGTGATGGCAGGACGCATGGCGTGGCAAGGAAACATATGTAACCGGGAGTCACGCGTGATTTATAATTGTCTGGCAGTTTGGATCATGAAGGGGAATGGAAACCCTTCAGCTAACGGAGAACCAGGCAAAGGAAAGGCTAGATCGTGCTTCTGAGAGGCAACTGCATGTCACAGCTGTGGCGGGGCCTGCGTGGAGCGGATTTTACCAGGTGCACACCAGGTGATCAGCACGCCTGTTGCCAGGCAGGGCCAGAACAAGCCCTAGTGCTTGAAAATTCTGCTCTCCCTTTAATAATTAACTCTTCCTTGTCCCCATCCTCCATAAAGCACATGTTGATTTGCCGTGGAAAAAGTCCAGCACGCCTTATCTGGCAGGGCTAATGTGGGCACAACTCCCTTTGCCTTCTGTAGGCGTGTCGTCTCGTTAAAAGCGTCAGGTTTGATCAATTGCACTTTGCTTCTGTAGCATCTGTAATCAGACTTCCTTAGTTGTCTGGCCTGCGTTTGCAGGTCAGATTAGGTGATCAGAATGGGCCCTTCTGGTCTTAATATCTACAAATGATACCTCTGAATTAATGGTGCTTCCCATTTGGTCAGCGCCAAACTCTACAATGCTGCAACAAGAGGGCTCGGGGAGACCGTCCTCTGGTCACCTTTCATGCCTCCGCTTCCCATTCTCCTCCTACTTTGCCATTTTGTTGCAGCCTGAAATAATGAGAAGGCGGGGGATGGGGCAATGGAGTAAGGATTGCAGAGTTCTCTTCCTGGTTCAGAGAGACAGTGTTGTCTAGTGGTCAAGGCAGCAGAGTGGGGGAGTCAGGATGGCCGGTTTGGGGAGGGAGAATTGTCTAATGCTCCGAGCAGCAGAAGTAGAACTCCAGGTTCTACCCCTCACTTCAGAGATCATCATGGGCCCATCACTTCAGTTTCCATGGGAAGCAGGGGTGAGGAGACCCACCTATAAGTTACTTGGAGAAAAAGCCCTGTGACCAACTTATTGTTTATGTCCTTCGTGCAAAAAAGTCTTCATGGCAGCTTGAGCGAGAGAGAGAAACCGATTATCTAAGGATGAATGACATAGCAGTGCTCTTTCTCCTAGGCCAGCATTATCCACATAGCTCAGCGTGATAAAACAGAGATGTGCCGCAGATATTAAGGCAATAAAGATAACGCCAGAGCTACGAAGAATGCCTGTTTTACTAAAAATAGTAAGTGAAGGGGGGAAAGCAGGTCAGATCCCATGGGACCCAGGCTTATGGATTCGGTGTTTCCAAGACCATGCTTGAGTGTCCACACTGCATAGTAAACCTGGGTTTACAGTTGCTGGACCTAGGTCTCTGGGCCATGCTAACATCCATACTGCGCTACACAGACCTTCTGACTCAGGTCTGCCGCTTGAGCTGCATCCACACTGCAGAATGGCAAGGCTTGGACCCAAAATGCAATGGGGCTCAGGCTCTGACCACTCCCCTAGCATAATCCTAGGACTCGGGTTCTGAATGTTCGCTGTCCTGAGTCAGACTGATTTGTGTGTGGACAGAAGGGAGGCTTGGGTTCAAACCTCAGTCAGAGTGTGGGGTCAGTATGCAGTGTAGAAATACCTGAAGAGGACACAAATACACTGGTTGTGCTAAAAAAACTTTCCAGTGTTGTCTTGGATAACTTTGCCTGTGTGTTTTGCAGTTTGCCCCGTGTTTCCCCAGACAAATACTGGAATCCTGAGGCAGTGTCTTTTTGGTATCTATAGCAAGTGTTTAGTTTCTAAATGATACTCTCGTATCTCTGATCACATTTATAGCAATGGCCTTCCGCGTGTATGTGAAAGCAGGCGAGGTCCAGAGGGAGAGTCAGACAGGGGAGGTCGAAACCCAGGTCATTCTGGCAGGTACAGAGTGCAGTACAAAGAATAACTCCATAACCGGAAGCTTGTTGTTGTCACCAACTGATGTCAGTAGAGTTGTGTGTGCTGATACCAGCGCTGTGTCTGGGACTCTTACAGAAATCATTTCACCCCCCTGTGAGGTGCAGCCACCTCCGGGATGAAATACGGCAGCTGCTAAAGTGCTCTCAAAGCACTTCACTAAGGTGAGTCAATACTTTACAGATGGGGAAACCGAGGCCCGGAGGAGTTCAGTGAATTGCCCAAGATGACGCAGCTAGGAATAGAACCCAATTTCACTGATTCCTGGTCCCATCCATTGCCACATGTTGTCCCCAAGTGAGATGGAAGTTCCATGTTCAACTAAAACTACCAGGGGAACTGAGGTAGGCAGAAGGTAATGTGATAGATAATGACCAAAGCTGGAATCTGTGCAGGACGCTTAAAGTTAACAACCTGACTCTTGCATAAGGGGCCCTAAGCTCTTTTAATAGTTACTAATGGTCAGGACCTCCATTTTATACCTAATCCAAAAAACCCGTCCAGTGAAAGGCTCCATTTAAGGCAGGATGTCCATGCTACAGGGCACCTGAAAACCTTTTTGGTGGGGACTGTGTGTTCTGCATTTGTAGAGCACCTAACACAATGGGTCCTGGTCCCCGACTGGGGCTCTTAGGCATTACAGTAACACAAATAGTAATAAGTGTTGATTAAAATGTTAGGGGGGGTCAAACAGGGGGCCTCATGCCACATGCTAGTGGAACATGGTGGGGTCTTCTCCAGGCCCAGGCTATCTCCAGAGGTGCTAGCAATGTCTTTGTGGGTTTGTGTCACATCAGAGGTGGTGGTAGCCAGATGCCATGCAGCCTATAAAAACAAACACCAGCCCACCTCTCCCTGGGAGAGACTAACAGTTATCTGTGTCCCGTTAGGCAGGTGGCATAGCCCAGCGGGTAGGGTGTGCAAGAAAGCACCAGGAGACCTAGGTTCTACGCCTGACTTGCGAGTTGACCTTGGGCAAGTCGCTTAGGCCTCAGTTTTCCCAGGGTAGCTACTTAGGGTCAGATTTTTCCAGCACCCACCAACTCCTGTTGTGCTCAGTGCCTAAAAGGGAGCTGATCTCTTGGAAGTTTCCGTGTGTCTGTGGGCCTGCACTGGGACTGGGCAAAGAACCACTGGATTGAGAGTACACTAGCTGCTTTCAACACTAGTAGCTTTCACAGGAGACCATGTCTCCCAGAATCCTCTGAGGCTCAGAAAACATGGTGCATCCCGCAAATGCCTCCCTGAATCCCTATATGTCCCAGGAAGGGACAGTTCCAACAGCTTTTCATTAGAAAGAGAGAAAGCACCTCTGGGACATGTAGGCGGCCAGATAGCGGGAGATGCCTGGGAAATATGTTAGGAGCGCACGGGGGGGTCCAAACCCCTAGTACACGAGGTGGTAGCCTGCAGGAGAACTTGCTTAATCTGCTCTTGCTGGCGAGTGGGCAGCCAGCCAATGGGCTGTTACCCTCGAAGAGGAGGAGTAGCCAGAGGAGGAGAGCCATGTACATAACCTAATTAGCCAGGGAGCTCGGTCAATATGGGCTTATCGACTCCTGTATCCTGAAGGCCTTGGGGCATCAAAAAAACCAACACCCCCCCCCCCCCCCCAGGACAATAAAATTGCAAACAGGCAAGGGCAGTCTGACCTCCTTTAGTCCCAGCGTGTGGCGTGAAGAGCAAGCCAGTAACAAAGCCCCAGGAACTCCCCCAATGCTGATGCTAAGGGCCTGATCCGAAGCCAGTGGAAATCAATGGAAAGACTCACGTCGGCTTCCAAGGGCTGTAGCGTTTCAAGTGTCGACAAGCCCTGTGTGTTCCCATCAGAGCTCTCTAAGTTGGGAGCGGGGCGTGATCCAGTGGTGGGAGCTGGGGATGGCCAATAGCTGGTCCTGGGTTCTGTTCCTGAGCCTATCATTGGAGCATGGGCCTGTCACTCCAACGCCACGTCATTTTACCTACCTGGCAAAATGGTGATAACTCATCTCCCTTGGGTGGCTGTTGTGAGATCCGCAGCTGACCGGCGCTGTAGAAATATTTAGTACATAAAGCCTCAAATAAAACTCCCATGAGAAAGTCCCGACAAAGTCGTAGAATCATAGAATATTAGGGTTGGAAGGGACCTCAGGAGGTCATCTAGTCCAACCCCCTGCTCAAAGCAGGACCAATCCCCAACTAAATCATCCCAGCCAGGGCTTTGTCAAGCCTGACCTTAAAAACCTCAAAAATCTCTAAGGATGTCCAAGATCACCTGACCCTCTTCCCTCCTGTGTCAGATTAATATAACAAGAAACGCTCTGTGTGCATGTGACGTTCATCTCCTGAAATTAATCCAGACAAAATGACGCATGTTGTCTCTTAGAATAATGGACCTGTCATTACGACAGGGAGGCATCGGACACACCTCAGCTGGTGCCAAACTGGGCTTTGCCCTTCCAACAGCAAATACATCACCTGTTTTGGGGGAGCACAGTTTGCTAAGCAAAATAATCTGTGATCGGGTGACTTTATTAGACCCAGACTTCACTATCATGTATGTTAGAATTGCTGCATCCCAGCTGTACCGACAGCTGCATCAGAGAAAGCGGGTCCAAATGCTTTGGGGAAGAAAACTGGAGTCAGGCTAAAGCAAGTTGGCTGCAGAACGAGTGTAGGTTGGGGTCACGAGGTAAGATTAGGAGTCAGGACTCCAGGGTTCTATTCCTGATGCTGCTAGCCTGATGGAAGGCTGTGGGCAAACATCATAAGTACAGAGGGCCAAAACAAGGAATTTGAATCTCTACCCTTTCAAATTTCAGGAGCATTCAGATTTGAAAGGCAGGTCATCCGCTTGAATAAATTGATGTAGTGCTACTGAAATCAGTGGACCCATGCGAATTTACGCCAATTGATGATTGGGCACTCTATCTCTGCCTGTACAATTTTAATTCAAAAGCAGAAGGGGCCTGTTTTCTAGTTCTGACTTGGCTAGCAAGCGAAATCACTCCACAGTAGCCTTACTGCCACATTTTCAGCCAAATCTGGCCACCAGAACTGCTGATCTCACGAGATTGTAACCAGCCACAGTGCCAGAAATCTCATAAGATTATCTAAATTTGTGAGATCCTCACCATTTGGGTCCAAAATCTTACATGAGCAGCTGACAAGACTGGCCCTATGCGGCTTCTAGGATTGGTTTTCTCTCTGGGATATAGGGACTATCTTTTTGTCATGACTGGGGCTCTTGGGCACTAGCACAATACAAATAATAAAGAATAATTTATGGGGAAAAATAGCTCTATATAATTTGGCTGAGCTAGAACTAAGGGAGGTGGATGGATGTGTTCACTAAGCCAAGAGAAGGATGATTATGGGTCGTACAAGAGAGTATAAGTAAGAGCAATAGGATAAAATTAAGAAAAGGAGAATGTTGATAAAATAACATGGAAAATGCTACAGCAAATACTAGCGTGTGGGAAGGGGTGGAAACACAAACCTTGATCCTCTTAAAACTGGACTGCATCATGTCAGGAGCAATCCAGAGAGATGGACAAGGAAGGTCATCTTCATCAATGATACATAGCATATGACACATTTCATCTCCAGGTTTCAACACACTTTACCCTGCAGGACAGGTATTATTATGCCCATTTTATTGATGGGGAAGCTGAGATGCCCACAGTTACACAACAGGTCATCGACAGAGCCAGGAATGGAACCCAGGTCTTCTGGCACCCACTCTAGTTGCCCTGTTTGCTGGGCCCGTCGCTTTATTGAGTTAGTTCTGGGTGCACTAATACAGAGGGGAATTTTTTGGGTCTGTTTCCCCCAATGCCAGCTTGCGGCTGCTTTGCAGAGGCTTCCACTCCCTAAATCCATCTCCTTGATCCTGCTGCCACTCGCAGCAGATGGTGTGTAGGTGACTAAGCGGATATTGAGCTCACTGTGCTGTCTTACTGAGGATCTTGGAGACAATGTGCCGTATTAATGGTCGGAAAGCAACGCCGCCAGATTACACAGCAGCTACTGATTCTCTTATCTGCTTACAGGGAATTTCCCCCCCCCTAAACCAATTGATGCGCTCAGACGTTCTTTGTGCAGCAGATGGGTTAACCGTTAGGAAGGCAGTGCGTCGACTTTAAATACCATACAATAGAGGATCACCCAGTGTAAAGTCCTGACCTCTTAGCTGTGGCCGCGTGGGCTCCTCCAGTTTATCCTGCCTCGAATTTGTCAAAATCAAACGGCTGCCCAAGTAACTGAAGGACGAAGGAAGCTCAGTGCTGTCAGATGCCCAGGGACGTGTACACGTTAATGCTTGGTTCTATAAGAGCATCAGTGCATGCTGGGAACTACACCAGCCAAGCAGATTTAAAAAAATATGTATGAGTCACTAGAAAAACTGTGGGGTTGGTAATGAGCTATGGCGCCTTTCATCTCTGAATTAGGCCTGGGTCAGTATTGACCAAAAGGCATCACCATTTGCTGGCCCCTCTGGTGCCTTGTGTGGAATGGTTTTGGGTGAGCCTCAGTTTATTTCCCAGGGGGACGAGCGTCCAAGAAAGCCCCAGCCTCTCAGTCAATGCTAATCGGCTCCCTTGTTGACAGCCTACCTGGAAAGATGAGGTACCCAATGGACATGGATTCTGACCTATCCTGTCCTAGCTCCAGCAGGGATTCCTGCAGAGAAAACTTAGCAGTGGTGTGGGTACCTGTTGCTTCCTTTTCTATGAGTGGACAGAAGAGTTGGGGTTTCAAGCCAGCACCTTTCCTTTGCAGGATAGACCCAAATCATTCTGAGGCGCATCATTCAGGGCACAGGGCTGCAAATCAGCAAGGCACATAAGCACGCGGCTACCTTTAGCCGCGGGTGTAGCCTGGTTGATGTATGCTCAAAATTAAGCACATGTTTAAGTATCTTACTGAATCGGGGCCTAAACCAGTCACCTTGGGGAGTGAAGCTTTGTCAGATGATGGGTCTGTATTTCAGGCGTTCCGGGTGTCTACAGAGTGTGAGCCAGGCTTGAGCAGAGACAATGGGAAAATGCCCTGTGTGTGCAGTTCACGTCCGGATTCGCAACAGCGCTTAGCAATGTTCCTGATTCTGAAATGAAGCCTGCAAGCCTCCGTGGGATCGGGATGTTTGTTGCTGTTGTTACTGTTGTTATCTGATGTCCTAATCTGCGGCATCCTGTAGAAATTAAAACAGCCTGGAATATAGGGACTGCTAGATCTCGCTCGCCTCTCTTAAAAGGGAAATTCATCGCACTGAGAGCACAGTGCGTGATTAAGACGTCACTTTGTGCTAAGGATAACTGCTTGGTTGCTGTGGAGAGGAAGGAATTGCATAGCCAGGTTCTTAAGCGGCATTAACATCTCCACTTAGGAGACCTCTTACCCAGTCCAGAGACCGGGATTGGTTATGCTTGAAGCTCTGTAGCTGCCTGCTTGTTACAATGTTATTACTTCAGGATAAAAGGGCCCCTAATCCTTTCTATTGGGACTGGTGGGAAAACGAATTTTCACAAAGATTTTTTCCCCAAGTGTCGGGGGGGGGGGGGGGGGGGGTCTTGTCTCTTTAAAGGCCTGAGGCCAGCCAGCCCTGTTTGATGATCAGACCCAGCTGGGAAGGGGCCTGGTGTTCCCTATAAAAGGGCTGAGACAGTGCCATAGAAGGAACCTGCAGGAAGGAGGCTGGGTCCTGTGCCTGACCCTGACCCTGGAATAAAGAGAGAGGGGACCTGAGTGATCAGACTCTGGGTCCTGGCAGCCTGAGCTGTGAGTTTGGTGGTGGTTTGCAAGCTCTGTTTGAATCGCTCTGGGAGAAGCACTTGAAAGACTCTGGGTGTGGCTGTGGGCCCTTGCTGTGCTGAGGGGATAGGCCAGCACCTCACACCTCTGCGGGGTTTAAAACCGAGTGACTTCTTCCCTCAGGAAGGAAGGCTGGCCTGACGGGACAGGGGGCTGGAATGACACCTGCCAGCAGGGCCGCATTAACTTTTTGTGAGCCCCCATGGAGGCCATGGCGTGGGGAGGTCAGGCCCCAGAGCGAGGGGCCAGGCAGGGGCAGTGGGGCATGGCAGGGGCCTCCCCACTACACCCAGTCCAGTGCGAGGGCACTAGTTACAAATCGGCAGTTGCCAGATGCACACTAGCCTGCCTGGCCCTGTGCTGCCAGCGTGTCCCTTCCCCTTGGGGGTGCGCCCATGCCATGCCACATATTCCCCCCCCCACCCAACATGAACACCCTTCCGACCCGCTATGCGCAGTGCCCCCCCCCAGACCTCCTCTACAAATGCACAGAGCCCTGCACAACACCATCCCTGCCCAGCGCCCTCCTGCCCACAGCTGCCCAGCACCCCTCACAGAACCCCCATTCCCTAGTGCCCCAACACACACATCTTCCCTGCCCCCTCACAGCCCAGCGACCCCGGAGAGACCCCACACAGACCCACTCCCCCATGCCCTGCCTGCTGGCCGCACTCACCGGCCCTGCTGGGAGGTGACTGTGTTGGCCAGGCTGATCCAGCAGCGCAGGCAGGGCTGGTCCCGGGGCCAGGAATCACTCTGGCCCCTCGGGAGTGGCGCGATCAGCCAGGCCAGGGCCTGTCTCGGCTGGGTTCCCTCAAGACACACTTGCCTGGAGGGGCCCAGCCAAGCTCCCCACACTGTTCTCCCCACCCAACTGGCTGAGGCTGGCCAGGCTTCTGCACCAGTCCCAGATGGCTCAGCTCCGGGGAGACTGGTGGGGCCCCACAGGTGGAGGGAAACAGAGACTGCCCGGGGCCGGAGGTGCACTGGGGTCTGGCGAGGAGGCAGAGAGGAGCTGGCGGATAGGGCCAAGGGGCAGAGAGAAGCCCTTGACAGGCCAAGAGGAGCAAGTGGTAGGCGGGGGGAGCCAGCGAGGTCTCAGGGCGCAGTGAAAGCGGAGCAGGCTGGGGCCCCTTCTGAGCATGGGCCCCGCTCCATGGCGCCACTGGCGCCATTGCAAACCCAGGACTGCTTGTCAGACTCCCCAAACTCTGCTGCAGACTCCCTGTCTTGCTTTGGGCAAGCCATTTAATCTCTCTGTGCCTCAGGGTACCCTATCTGTAAAATGGGGATGATAATCCTTCCTTTCTCCCACCCTGTGTGACTTGTCTGTTTAACCGGTGGGCTCCTTGGGGCAGAGACTGCCTTGCTATGTGTTTGTACAGTGCGTGGCCCAATGGGGCTCTGTAGCTGTGGCCTGTAGATGCTACTGGGATATAGATGGTAACAGCATAGGTTCTGCCACAACATCCTAAGCTTGGTTTGGTTTTTGTTTTCTCCTTAGCTGTATAAACCCCTCCCTATTTCAGGGATACACTGGAAGCTGAGTGGTTAATGCTGTGATGTTTCCCTAATCCCACTGGATAAATATCTTCCTCAGGGTGAAAATCCACCCCTTCGCCCTGTGTCTAGAGAGGAATGATTTACTAACATTAAGGAATGTTTCCTTAATGCCCGAGTGTTTCCAAGACTGTTACCCCTCACAGATGTCTGTCATAAACCCAGGATGTGGGTGTGAGCTTAGATACTCACTTGCACAGAAAGAGCTCCCCTCAACACTAAACCGTTAGCCCTCCTGGATGTCAATCTGTGGCTTGCAAGAAACAAGCATCGTGGCTTCTGGAAAAGCAGTTGTGTCATAAATCACTTTTGTGCACACACCTTTTTTCCCTGACTTTAATGTCGCTTGGAGCAAAATAAGTACGTTGCCCAGTCAGATCTCTTTGCCGACCTCACTGGCTTTCCGAGTGTCTATTGCTTCTGGAGAATTTCTGGCACTATTGTGACCCTTGGTATAAAAAGAAATAAAGGCAAATGTTTGCTACATTTACAGTCACTGGCCTGGAAATTGAGATACGGTGTTATTCAGTGATCTGAGTAAGAAGCCTGGGCGTTAGGAATCATGGGGCCTTGTATGACCTGGGACAGATTACTTAAAACAAATAAGCAAACAAAACCCTGCTCTGTGCTTCAGTTTGCCCCTCTGGGAAATGGGGACAATGAAACCTACCTAAAAGGGGTATGGTGACGATTACTCATTAGTCTCTCAAGCTTTAACCCTTTGGAGACTAGGTCAAATTCGCCGCTGTTGTAAATGAGTAAAACGTAGTGAAAGTCAATGTAGATGTGTGTGTTTGCACAAGCTGAGAATTTGAGCTTGTAAGTCCTCGTAAGCATTTGTCTAACAGTCTGGAAAATACCAATGTATAGAACTGGTCGAAACATGTTTTTCACCGGGGGGGGGGGAGGGGGGAAGGGAAATTGCAGTTTCATTAAAATCAAAATGTTTGGGTGTGGGGGCAGTTAACTAAAAATTTTAAAACAAAACATGTTTCTTTCATTGTAGCTTTTGAAAACCAAAACCAATGTACAGTTTCAATTTGATATTAAACAAAACACATTTTTGTGTTTAAAACAAACAAAAAAAATCAAAATATTCAGTGAAATTGTTTGTCAATATTTTTCACAACTATAACATGGAATTTTCTGTGGCTTATCAGACAGAAGCCATAATCAGATACCAGGGCTATGGTTATTAATGATTAATATGTACCTTTTACATAGCTCTTAAATCAAAATAGCAGATTTTGAGCCTGATTTCTCCCCCATCCTCCCCCTGCAGGGAGCTGAGCACCTCTGGAAACTGAATGCAGAACTATTCGTTATATGTTGCCCATTATTCAAACAGCATATCCTGCTGCCAGTGCTCAGTCTCTAGCCCAGGGGTCAGCAACCTTTCAGAAGCGGTGTGCCAAGTCTTCATTTATTCACTCTAATTTAAGGTTTTGTGTGCCAGTAATACATTTTAACGTTTTTAGAAGGTCTCTTTCTATAAGTCTCTAATATATAACTAAACTATTGTTGTATGTAAAGTAAATAAGGTTTTTAAAATGTTTAAGAAGGTTCATTTAAAATTAAATTAAAATGCAGAGCCCCCCGGACCGGTGGGCAGGTCTCGGGCAGTGTGAGTGCCACTGAAAATCAGCTTGTGTGCTGCCTTCGGCACACGTGCCATAGGTTGCCTACCCCTGCTCTAGCCTCTTCTCATGGAATTTACTAATATTACTGTGTCCCCCTGAATAAAGTCCTACTTGCTAATGGCTTGGAGGTCAATCCCATCCCCCTGAAAAACATAATTTCCATTTTTCCAACAACAAAATCCCAGCCCCTGAAATTGTTCAATTTTCAGGTTTTCATTTTATTGACAAACAAAAAAAAAAAAAATGCCAATTTTCTTAGTGATTTTTCTCCACCGAAAAACATTTTTTCAACCAGATTTACTGGCCACTTGTGTATAAAGAACACGAGGCAAAGGTTCGATTTTTACAAACACTGGACCGTGTGAGTAACTCTAGTGCACTGGACTGCTAACTGGAATAAAGTTACTCATGCGCTTAAAGTGTTTGCAGGATCAGGCCCTTGGAATTTACCTGACCGTATCTGGAATTTATTTCTCGCTTGTAATAAGACACCAGAGTAAATAGAAGGAGGAGCCCTTTTGTCGGGATAAAGCCCTGAATGGAGATATTTTCCTGTCCTGCACACAACAAAGCAGAGCTCGAGAGATGCATAAAAGCCAGACTAAATGGGTGGCAGCCTAATGACCCTAACATATGGAGCCTGCATTAAACCTTGGAGCATGTGTGAGTGGGCCCGCCCCTCCCTCCAGCCCGCCAAAACCTGCTTTGGTCCTTAGCCAGACGCACAAAGGAAAGCACATGGCCCACATGCCCCGTAGTAAATTCTGTCTTCCCGAACAGATTAGAACTGGCATGGAGTCTTTCTCGAAAATGGAGCAGATCCAGCCCATTCCCTGTAGGGTGACCAGATGTCCTGATTTTATAGGGACTGTCCCGATATTTGGGGCTTTTTCTTACATAGGATCCTATTACGCCCCATCCCCTGTCCTGATTTTTTCACACTTGCTATCTGGTCACCCTAATTCCCTGTGGTTGAGCTGGCTGATCGGTTTGACAGCGTAAGCTCCTGGTCCTGAGAGTTGGGGATTTTAAGTTTCACTGGGTCTTTTGGGGAGGACAATGCCAGACGTTTGGCTGCACTGAAGACTTGAGCCTGCTCAGGCTTGTGCACATGACTAACTGGACTCAAGTGTGTAGTCCGCTTGAGTGTGTTAGTGAGGGTTATAGAAAATCGGGGGCATCAGTTTTCAGGCACACAATACCTGGTAATGAGGTATTTCCAAGTGTTCCAAGTGCGAATTTAGCTAGAGCACCCACAAGTCGTGATGCTTGTAAGAGATGGGCCTGAATCAAAATCCTAGATGTGAATAAGATCCATAGGTGTGTGGTCTGAGCAGAATCTCGTGGTTAGCCTCTACAATGGGCTAGATCCTCTTGACAGTATTGCAACTCTCATGATGTTTGGCATTTCTCTTGCAGCCCCAGCTCCTGGAGTCAGGGGATTATGAGAGGATCTTAGGGGAGTTTATTTGCTTTCATAAAGTAAGTTTCTAGCCCTCACGATTGTGGGGAAAAGCTTGAAAAATGACCCCTACCTGGTCAAAAACCAAATAAAGACCCAGCCCATATTGATCCTGTTTTGGGGGACCTGAGTCAGGGTTCCCGAGTGCTTAGGGTTGGCAGTAGTGTGTCTAAAACACCCCAAACTTTGAGGTGCTGAAAATTCAGATCTGGCTCCAAATGTGGCCAAGCCACTTGTCCTAATGGAATTATCTGAACCCCATGAGTCAGAGTGGAACAGACTATCTTGCTAGAACAGCCTTTCCCATCAGATTTCCGGGTTGTGTCTCACTGGGAAATACAAAGGCATGTGAAATCCAAAATAGGGTCTTTGGGGAACAAAGATGTTATCCAGACTCTCTAGAAACTCAGAAATGGGCTGATTGAAGTTGAGATCTGAAAGTGGGGAAAAGTTCTGCTTGTTGTTCAAACCAGTGTTTAGCTTTATAGAGGGCTCTTGATCTATAAACTCCAAAGCACTGTGGTTGACATTTTTAAAGGTATTGAGGCACGCAGTGGTCAGCATTGCAACATCGAACTAATTGGGGGGCGCAGGGGAGGGTTTGGCTTCTAAATGCCTTTTGAAAATGAAAATTAGCCTCCTAAATCAGCAAGGCATTGTCATGCTGAGCACAGCAGTGCCTAAATACCTTTAAAAATCCAGGCCTCTGGAAAGGAAGGCAAGTATTTGTGTCCCTGTTTCTCAGATAAGGAAACTGAGACCCTGAGAGATGAAGTGACTTGCCAGAGGTCACACGTAAGGCTGGTAGCAGAGCTAGGAAGAGAAGCCACATCTCCAGGCTCCTAGTCCAGTTCTCTCTCCATGTGGACCGCACTGCCTCCCTAGATAGGAAGCTGTTGGGTAAATAGGGTGACCAGATGTCCCAATTTTATAGGGACAGTCCCAATATTTGGGGCTTTGTCTTGTACAAGCGTCTATTACCCCCCACCCCCTGTCCTGATTTTTCACACTTGCTATCTGGTCACCCTCGTACATGGCAACAAAGGCAATCTCTCTGGCCCAGACAAATCTTGCAAGGCATAACTGCTCACAGGCAAAACCATCTTCTCTCGCTACATGTGCTCAAAGAGATGATCAAAGACTGATTGTAAAATTAGCAGTGAGTTTCATGCAAACCAAGCTATGGAACAGCTCTTTGCAGCTTTGGGCCTAGACCAAATGCTAGGAGTAACCCGGAGTGTATACAGACATCCAAATATTCCCTGCATCCTCCCTCTTGGCAAAGCAGAATGAACGGAAGGTAGTGCTTTTAAAACTGCCTGCCTCTCAGAAGGGATGCTATTACTCAGGGCAGGTTCTGCTCCGTATGTTGCATGATAGCACATCTTATGTAGAATTAACCTGAAAGAGTTTCCAGATCTGGTAGGACTCTGCTTGGAAAAGACATTGCACTTCCTACTTCTCATCATAAAATCCTGATGTGCCATGAAATGATCGGTCCCATCTGTACCTCAGAAACATGGAGGTTAAAAGTCGGACATAGTAATGTAAGAGCATGGGATCTGTCATATCAGGATAGACCTAATGGTCCATCTGTCTAATAACCGCTCTCCGGTAGTGGCTGATGACTGATGCTTCAGGGGAACTATCTTGCAGATTGCTCTGAAGTTTATAGCCAACTGTCCATTGGTGAATCATAGAATATCAGGGTTGGAAGGGACCTCAGGAGGTCATCTAGTCCAAACCCCTGCTCAAAGCAGGACCAATCCCCAACTAAATCATCCCAGCCAGGGCTTTGTCAAGCCTGACCTTAAAAACCTCTAAGGAAGGAGATTCCACCACCTCCCTAGGTAACCCATTCCAGTGCTTCACCACCCTCCTAGTGAAATAGTGTTTCCTAATATCCAACCTAAACCTCCCCCACTGCAACTTGAGACCATTACTCCTTGTTCTGTCATCTGGTACCACTGAGAACAGTCTAGATCCATCCTCTTTGAAACCCCCTTTCAGGTAGTTGAAAGCAGCTATCAAATCCCCCCTCATTCTTCTCTTCTGCAGACTAAATAACCCCAGTTCCCTCAGCCTCTCCTCATAAGTCATGTGCTCCAGCCCCCTAAGCATTTCCGTTGCCCTCCGCTGGACTCTTTCCAATTTTTCCACATCCTTCTTGTAGTGTGGGGCCCAAAACTGGACACAGTACTCCAGATGAGGCCTCATCAATGTCAAATAGAGGGGAATGATCTGCTGGCAATGCCCCTACTTATACAGCCCAAAATGCCGTTAGCCTTCTTGGCAACAAGGGCACACTGTTGACTCATATCCAGCTTCTCGTCCACTGTAACCCCTAGGTCCTTTTCTGCAGAACTGCTGCCTAGCCACTAGGTCCCTGGGAGTAGAGCATATTCCTTCCTGCCCCCTGCAGTGATCAGCTGATTCCCTGAAGCATGAGTTGGTTAACCCTATCGGAGCTCACCTGAACTAGACAGAACAGTAGAAATTAGGTGGTGGGTGGAGGGGAAGGCCTATTATTTCATCTATCTCCTTGGGGTCAGTGCAGAATTGTTCCTTGCTGTACCCTGCGTTGATCGCGGTGGAATATAACAACCACTGCATTAGGGAACAGAGCAATGGCCCATCTTGTCTGCAATCTTTTACTGAACACTTCAGAGGAAGGCATAACCCCTCTGCTCGTATGTTCATTGGGGAGCCCTGCACGCTTGGGAGAAATCTCTTCCTGACCACAAGCAGTGATCAGTGTCCACTCGGGATTAGGAGCACTGTGTCATTTGGATCCTAGCTAGTGTAGGAGCAGCTCCTGTGACCGTCCGTGTGGTCTCCCTGCGCATGTGCACACGCCCGGAGCAGTAACTTGGCTCTGTGTGGGTGTCCTCCTGTCTAACCTGAGAAATTAGCATTTCCGCTGCAGACTGGATCGCTGTGCCAAAGGCAACTTGCCTGCCTTTCATGACGCCCAGGAGACAACTGGCTTGTCTTGCGTCCGGCCCCAGACCACTCATTCAGTCACTTTCCAGCAGACTCTGCTGAGAGCTCTGGGAAGTGGCGGGGAGCTGATCCCTCCCAGTAGCAACGACACACAATGGAAAAGCAAAAGTCCTGGGAGTGCTATTGCTTTGATTAAAAACTGAACTATGGGGCCTGATTCACCAGTGCACCACTCGGTGCCATTGTAACTCCATTGAAACCAGTTTAGTGCCAGCTGGATGCCTTTGTTTTCAGGGGAGTCACCCTGGTATAAAACTGGTGTAAATCAGTGGTGAATCCGGCCCATAGTTTTGTTTTATTTTGAATAATATCCAGTTAAAAATCATCTAGAGGATAGAGCACTGGACTGGGACTCAGGAGATCTATGTTCAGTTCCTGGCTCTGCTGCAGACGCCTTGTGTCACCATGGGCAAGTCATTTCACCTCTCTGTGCCTCCATTTCCCCGTCTGTAAAATGGGGATGGTAGTGCATGGAGGGCTGTGTAGGAAAAGCACTGGCTGTTATTTGTGTATGAAGCAAAATAATGAAACCCACCATTAGGGGGTTTCTTGCTTGGAATTAGAGGTTTTCCCTGAACTGGGCTGCACTCGTCCGCAAAAATGAATTGGCGGCTGTATGTTGACACATAGATCATAAAATATCAGCGTTGGAAGGGACGTCAGGAGGTATCTAGTCCAACCCCCTGCTCAAAGCAGGACCAATCCCCAGACAGATTTTTGCCCCAGTTTCCTAAATTGCCCCCTCAAGGATTGAACTCACAACCCTGGGTTTAGCAGGGCAATGCTCAAACCACTGAGCTATCCCTGCCCCCTATGTTAGCACAGAGTGAGGACAATGACTGGAAGGGTAGAATTGTGGGAAATGAAGAGATGGGAAAAGACCTAGTGTTTTGGTTGAGAAAGAAAATCATGGAGCCAGATTTTGATCTCAGCCCCGTTGCTATAAATTCAGAGTCACTCCACTTAGGTCTATTTACTAGTGTAAACGTCAAGTACCCTTGACTTCTTAACATTACCAATCGCTTTTCCCAAGAGCTGGAGTCTCTCTAACAGTTCAGACACCGTTCTGCTGCTGCTCCGTTAACTAGGGTTACCATACGTCCTCTTTTTCCCGGACATGTCCGGCTTTTCGGCACTCAAACCCCAGTCTGGGGGGAATTGCCAAAAAGCCGAACATGTCCGGGAAAATGGCGGCTCTGCTCCTCCCTTGACTCTTCGGCTCTGTTTAAGAGCCAAGCTGCCCGAGCGCTATGAGCTTCAGGCAGCCCCCATGCCTCCGGACCCCAGCCGCCGGGCAGGCACTTCCCCGCCCGGGCTCCGGCGGCGCAGGGTCCGGAGGCACGGGGGCTGCCCGAAGCCGGTAGCGCTCGGGCAGCCTGGCTCTTAAACAGAGCCGAAGAGTCAGCGGAGGAGCAGAGCCTCTGTGGCTCTGCTCCTCCCCTGACTCTTCGGCTCTGTTTAAGAGCCGGGCATGGGGGCTGCCCGAAGCCGGTAGCGCTCGGGCAGCCCGGCTCTTAAACAGAGCCGGGCTGCCCGAGCACTACCGGCTTCGGGCAGCCCCCATGCCTCCGGACCCTGCGCCGCCGGAGCCCGGGAGGGGAAGTGCCCGGCTGGGGGCGCAGGGTCCGGAGGCAAGGGGGCTGCCCGAAGCCCGAGCGCTACCGGCTTCATGGTTTGCCGGGCAGCCTCCAGACCCTGCGCTCCCGGCTGGGCGCTTCCCCTCCCGGGCTCCAGCTGCGCTGGGCAAGCGCCGGCCGGGGGCGCAGGGTCTGGGGGCTGCCCGGCAAACCGTGAAGCCGGTAGCGCTCGGGCAGCCCTTTCCCCGTGGCTGGGAGTGGGAGGGAGGAGGGGCGGAGTTAGGGCGGGGAAGGGGCGGGGCTGGGGGTGGGGAAATGGGCGGGGCCAGGGCCTGTGGAGGGTCCTCTTTTTTTATTTAATAGATATGGTAACCCTACATTAACCCGCCAATCAACGTTTTACCGATCTCCGCAGCGCAAGGCAAATAATTGCCAGACAATTGGCTGCATTGTTTTTCCCTTCTTCGTCCCCTCCGCGAGCTGTATTTAATCCAACAGGATCTAGGGTGGCGGAATTGGTTATCTGCCAGTGAATATGCTTTCTCAAGAGGCAGCCTGCTTTTTGCTTACCGGCTCTCTAGCATAATGGGGAGGGGGTGGTGGGGAATGGTAGGGTTGTGTTTCAGTCTGATTGAACAAAAGACTTTATGTTGTACCTTTGCCAAGCAGTTTGACAGTGGAGCGATGCTGTTGGTTATGTCACCACCACATGCAGGCTGCTGCTTCTCAGTGAGAATCGTTAATTCTCTAGGCTAGCCTGTGACAACAGTTTATTTGAAAGAAAAAACAGTGGGGAGGGGAGAATATCCGTGTGAGGGAGCCCAATATCCCTTCCCCTATTTAAGATGCCATGGGATTGGCGGTGGATGGGCATTTTAAGCCTTGCATTAAACCAGAGAGCAAGTAGTGGTGGCAGAGGCTGGGATATGCACACTTTGTGCTCTGGGTGGCTTTTTCAAGGAAACTTTGTTGCTTCCAGGGGACACTGCACAGAATCAGGAGCCCTTCCACGGTGCTGCCTAGAGAGAGAGAGAGCCCGTGATGTTCGTTATCTCAGAGGCTGTGCACAGTGTAACTAATTGGGTAGCATTCTCCTGCTTTGTCAGCCTGCTATTGCCTGCTTTGTGCCCGGGTACCCTATAGAAACGCAAGCCTTTTCTCCAAGAGCCAACATCCTGAAGTTCAGCTGTTTATCTAAGGCCCTGCAGATGGTGAGGATTAGAAGGCCTCATGGGAGTTAACTTAAAGTATTATCTGGAAGGGGGGGAACCCATTAATTGCATATACATATGCACAGTGGGGGGACAGAAATATGCTCCTCAGGCAGAGGAGTTTGGAGATCCCAGCAGGAAATCAAACCCGCACTAGTCATTTATCACCCCAACTGCCTCTTGTTGCTGCCACAGTGTCCCCGACACAATTTTAGTTTGACAAAGGGAAACTTATTGAAAGCCACAAGATGGTCTAATAATGGGATTATTCTGTGGAGCTGATGCTCAGTGTAGCTTGTGGCATGCGGTACCTTCGAGGCCTGATTCTCTGCCATGCGGCCCTGTTTCAAGAAAGCATTTAAGTGTATGCTGGACCTATATGGAACCAATGCACATGCTAACAGTTAAGCTTCATTAAGATTTAAGCACCTGCTAAAGTTAAGTACCCTTTCCCTGATTTTTTTTTTTTTTTAATTTTATTTTTAGGTCTCCTTCAGGTGTCTTTCCACTGAAGTCAATGGGACCTGGTGAACTTTAACAGTGAACTTTCATCCATCCATAATCTATTTACAGGCCTCTCCTTAATTCATACTGAACCCTTTGGGGTAGCCTCTGATCTTCCTTAGTCCAGTTTTACCTTGCTGTGTTTCCAGAGTCTTCAATGGGCTTCTGATTCCCACCAGTGCAAGTGAGAGCAAGCAAGGTTGTTTTTTTGGCCTAATTCCACCCTCTGCTGTGAATGTGCATCCCTAGTTAGGTCAATGGGAAGTAGGTGTGGGCGTAACCTCACCTGTTAGGCAGGGATTTCCAAGGAGCTTAAGGTGAGTCATGTGCCCAACTCCCTTAGACTCCTTTGGAAATCTAAAAGATAGCTTTGAGGTTTGAATATCCCTGGTGTAATGTAGGCCCTTAGAAACCTTTACGCTGGCTATGGGATTGTTCCACAGGAGACATGATAGCCGCTGGCTTGAAGGCTTCAGGGGTGCACCGGAAGGACCCCTCTTGTTGGGGAATGAGCCTGTTAGACAGATGCTCTGCCACCAAAGAAGAGTGGTTGGAGACTAGGGTGGCCAGGGGTCCGGTTTTCAACTGGAGAGTCCGGTCAAAAAGGGGACCTGAGGGTGCCCAGTCAGATCTACTGACCAGACACCCAAAGTTCAGTTACTGCAGGCAGGGAGGCACTGAGTCATCGCCCGGGCCACCTCCTACCTGCAGGCGAGTCCCTCCCAACTCACACAGGGAGGAGGGGAGAGGGGGAAAAGCAGTGAGCAACAAAGGGAGGGGGAAAGAGGAGCGAACAGGGGTGGGGCCGGTGGGGCAGAGGTGGGTCTTTGGGGAAGGGGTGGGGGAGGGGCGGGTCCTTGGGGGAAGGGGCAGGGGTGGGTCCTTGAGGGAAGAGGCGGGTTCTCGGGTGGAAGGGGAGGTTCCGGCACTTCTGCTGGAGTGTCCAGTTTTTAAATATTACAAAGTTGGCAACCCTATTTGGGGCAGGCCTGCGTGGTGGATTGCCTGAATGGCACTGATGCTATTCTTAGATGCACTGATCCAGGTGGATGGCTACTTGGCCTAGAAGTAAGGCTGCTCTTGAGAGGATGAAAGGCTGGTTTGACTCTGTGGTATCAGGGTGTTGAGGTGTCTCCGACCACGAAGCCGAAAAATGCGGAATACTGTCACGGTGCACAAAAGGGACTGAGGGGCCCTCCAGGTAAAGGGGTGTGGAGTTGTTATATGCCTGGGAGATGCAGCACAGTCTGATGGTAAAAACAGGAGTTAATTGGAGGCTGAAAGGGTCAGAAGGAGAAAACAGGTGGTCATGGAAGGGATGCATGAGACTGTTTCACAGCTGGATCCAGAGACCTATTAAAATTTTAAAAGAAACATTAAAGCGATGACTAAAAATAAGCAATTTCCTAGAGGTTGCATCTTCCTCCGGAGCCGTCTGCAGGAAAGCAGTGGAAGGTTGCGCTAGGCGCTGGCGAATCTCGAGTTCTAATCCCAGCTCTGTGTGACTCTCTGTGTCACCTCCATACTGCGGCCTCCCCGTCTGTAAAGTGGAGATGATGCCGATTTGGTGTGAGCATTAGTCTGTGTCCACTGGTATGAGCATGTAGGGTGTGATTATTGGCATCAGTGCCAAGTGGGTTGGAGGAAGGCTGCTCTTGTGTTTGAGTCACTGCCTTGGGGCGCAGGTGATCCGGGTTTGGTTCCCAGCTCTGCCACAGACTTCCCCGTCACCTTGGGCAGTGACCTCATCGGTCTGTGTTCTCCATATCTGCCACAGGGACAATAGACCCTTGGCCTTGTCAATTTAGGTAAGTTCTCTGGGGCAGAGGCTGTCTCTGGTGTGTGTTTGTGTCGAACAGCCAGTCCCGGATCTTGGTTGGGGCATTTGGCCCCTGCCGTTATTCTGGTGTAAAATGCTACTGGCGCTTTGCTCAGGTGCAAATGGTCACACGGGGGAGAAGGCAGTGGAGAATCAGGCCCACGGGCATTATAGAAGCGGTAACCGTGCTTACCATCAGTTGTTAGGAAGGACAGGGCGGGGGGGAAGGCATGCTGTCCATTTGCTTTGATTGCAGGGGGCAGGCTTTGGCAGACCCTCCTCTCTATCATCCAGTGGTGGGACACTGCAACCTTAAAGCCAAGTCTCTGCTGTTGGTCCGTAGTAGGCGTCCTGGAATCCCCGTTGGAGGGTACAGACACCGAAGCGATTACGCCAGAGTGCAATGGATTGACCTTGACTTTGGAGGGGGCCGTTTTCTGTCTCCTGCCAGGTGACCTCTCCTTGTCGCTCTGCGGCCCACGTTCTCTTGTGGCCCCGACGTTCTTTCCGTCGCTGCCTCGTTGACCTTTTCAATATTCTGCGTGCCGATTGGTTTAAGCCGTTGCTGCCCTTTCCTCCCACAGCTGGCTACAGGGAGATGGACGTCGTAGCCCGGCAAAACAAAACGGTGGCTATCAGGGAGATGGGAGTGGCATGTAAAAAGTCAGCATTGTGCGGTTCTCGCTGCAGTGAGTCACCGAATATGCCAAGCCTGGCCATCCTGCTCCCTTCAGCGGGGAGGGAAGAGGTGGTCAAAGCTGCAGGATAAATCCGGAATGACGATGAAAACCGCAGTTAGGATCAGAAATACAATTAGCCACTTTATTCTTAATGTGCCATTAATCACTTCTAAACAGTGGCGGTGGGCAGACTGGCTGTCTCCACTCATCAGCATCATGAAATAGAAGCTGCCCTTCTTGGCAAAGAGTTCAGATCATACATTTTCCCCATGGAATCCACAGTACGTGCTCATTATCAACCGCCCCATCAACCTCTCTAAGGCCTGGTCTGTCCACAGTTGCACCAGTTTAACACAAGGTGTGATATTGAACTGATTTAGTTAAACCAGTGCAAAAGGCCATGCGGACACTCTTTCTTTGGTTTCAACCAGATTTAATTCAGTTTAATTTCAGAGCTTGTCTACATTATGCAATGCGCATGATGGGGTGTGCATTTTAATGTGCACCAATGTGTTATACACTCATTGGGCCGTGTAGACCCTGGTGGCATACACTAAAAGTTTCCCAGTGTGCTTTAATGTAATACAGTAGTCATTAAAGTGCACTAGGGAACTTTGAATGCATGCCAGCACGGTCTACATGGGTCAGTTGCTATGCATTTAGAATTCACACCCAGCGTCGCACTGCAGAGACAAGCTCTACTTAAGAACAGGTTTAAACTCACCCAAAACAAACCCCTCTTAAACTCTGAAATAGGAGCATCCACACAGGGTTGAATTAAAACCAGTGCAAGTTTGTGTGTAGAGAAGACCTAAAGGAGTGATGTTAATTTTGTTAACTTAGTTAATTTTGTGTATGGACAGTCTTTTATAGGACAGATTTAAACTGATTATATGGGTCTGATTATATTGGGCCCATCACTCTTTTATCCAATGACCATGAGAGAAGGGGTGGAAATGATATTTTAAATGATATTTTAAAAGTAAACCTAAAAACAGTTCTAGGAATTCATTGTAGACTTAGTACACGCACCTTTAGGTCACCAGTTCAAATCCAACCTAACTCAGCAGTGACCAGAGGTAACTACCATCTGCCTTTGGGTCAGATCCTCAGCTGGTATAGCTCCACCGAAGCCAGACTTAAACCAGATGGATCTTTTTGATTACTCATTTATAGCAGATACACTCCACAGTAGAGAATGGTTGAACGTGAGGATAACGGAGCCTGCTTCACCTTTTCACTTATGCTGAGAACTGGGAGTAGCTCCACTGCCTTCAGCAGCATTCTAATGGTGAAACTGAGAGGAGAATCAGGCCCCGGGAGTGGATTCTACAGAGACGCAGATCTGCCTGCGTGCACACAGAGTAAAAATTCTTGTAATCTCCCTCAGCCTGTTTATTGCAAAGAGGTAGAAAAAAATACCCTGGTGTCTGGCAGGTATCAGGAAGCCAGCGGCTGGTTCTCTTTGGCATGTTTTGCCTTGGTTTGTACGTGTTTTGTGAGGATACTTTGCTTTAAAAAAAACATGTTTCTGTTTGATTAACAAACATCTAATCCCAAGAATCAAGTGACATTATTTTTCCATGATTCACAGGAAAGGCTTCGACTGGCTGCCTTAAGATCCTGAAGTAGCCAAGCCCAGAGACCTGAGCAACCAGAAGGTAAGACACAGGGAAGTATTCAGTTCAGTGGAAATGTCTGAATTTTGTTTCCGAAGGACTGTTTGGACCTAACCAATCTTTAATAGTAGCCTGGGGGGAGGGAACAGTCTTTCAGTGTCTTCTTCAGACTCTGTGGAGCAGTGTTTGAGGATGGTAGGCTCAGATCTTCACGTGGTGTAAATCAACGTAGCTCCATTGAGCAATGCCAACATGTACCAACTAAGATTCTGGCCCCTACGTTTTCCAGTCTCAGCACCGAGGCAATCGTGCACAATTTGCACAGTTAATTGAATGGGGTGTCGCACTTGATGGGTTTTCATGTTAAACCCCAGAATCCTTTCATTCTATGGGATTTGATTGGCTCAAGTGGTTGCTAATAGCACATGGAGCCTGTCACCTTTAGGTCATGGGTTCATATGTAACCCTGGCTGGTGGTGACCACAAGTAGTTATCATCAGAGTGTTGTTCTGTGCTGGGAACCGAGCTGGCCGCTGCCATATGTTTCTTAATGGAGGTGCCCCCATCTCCAGTAAAAGCACCACGACCAATCAGCATGCTTGTCGACAGTTTCAGAAGAGGAGCCAAGCCAGAGGACTGGCTCTTTGTTTAGAGGGAGCTCTTTGGAGACTCGCATGGGAGTTGGACACCCAACTCCCATTGACTGTCCTTCATCCTGACTGTCCTCGGCGCAAACATGTGTGACAAAAGGCAGAGCAGCTTGGAAACCCAGTGCCTTGAATTCTCTTTGAGGGGGTCAGGGAAGGAAATTCAAAGGACTAGGTTGTCCCTTACAACCCCTGTGAGGGGTTTCCTCTAACGGTCCTGTTGGGTGGTCGGGGGGAAAGGGCAGTATTAGATTCTCAACCTGGGAGTCACAAATGTGTCAATGGGTCATGCGACCACCCTCTCCACACACACACCTTTCCCAATATCGCTAGGTAGTGGCTACATGGGACGTGTGCCCCAGGGTGGGGAAAAGGCTGAGAACCACTGCTTTGCCTCCTGTATAGATGCCATTCAAGCTCATGGCCTCAGCTCACAGAGGGAATATAGACAGAAGCTCGTGATTTCTGCTGCTGCCTTGTGTTGTCGAAGAGGAAGCAGAGTGACCTCATTCTGAATGAGTAATACCTGGGTTAGGCTTATGGGGATTGTGTGCGAGTGAGGTATATGCCACCGTGCCTGTTAGGACAGGTGAAAGACCTCGGGTGGTACAAGGCATTGGAATGCATAGAATGTGCCTGGTGCCGAAAGGGAAAGCAAGCCAAGTATGTCTTGTATGGAGAGAGGTTGGGTGGAGGGGAATGGCTTGAAAAATTCTTTGCGAGCTGTCCCATTCCCAGTTGAGATTCATTCTCTCTCTCTCTCTCATATCCCACTCTCAACATTGCCATGCACAAAAATATTCTAGGGAATCAAATGCACAACAAATGGATGTATGGTCTAGTGGTTAGAGCCGTGGACTGTGTCATCAGGATTCCTGGGTTCTGTTCTTGGGTCTGCCAGTGACTTGCTGTGTGATCTTATGCAGGTCTCTTGGGGAACGTCTACACAAGGATAAAAGACCTACAGTGTGGCTGGCCCGGGTCAGCTGACTTGGGCTAGTGGGGTTCATTCTGCGGGGCTAAAAATTGCTGTGTAGACATTCAGGTTTGGGCTGGAGCTTGAGCTCTGGGACCCTCTCCCCTCACAGGTCCCAGAGATCTGGCTCTAGCCGGAGCCCAAACATCAGCCCTGCAAGCCCACATCAGTTAACTCGGGCCACCCACGGGTTTTTATCCCCATGTGGATGTACTCTTAGAATACCCCCATTCACTGCAGTGGGGGTCAAGATTTCAGCCTCACCTGCAAAATGTGGAAGATAATGCAGCACACAGGTAAGTACTGAGGACGGTTTTGGAATTGCAAGTTACTACTTTAAGGCCGGGGTGGGGATGATTTTCTGGCCCTCCTAGGGGGCTATGTAGGAAAGTATCTGAAAGCGGTAGCGGTAGTAGGGTGGGGTGAATGTGCCTCTCTGTTTAAGGGAGCAGCCTGCTTTGTCTTGTTCTGTTTTTGATTACTATGTGGTATTGTTCTGGATTGTAAGATACAATAGTGTCACATTGCAACCTTCCAGCAAGAGTATTGGATGGTTTTTATCTAACTTCTCTGTGTGTCTGATGTGCAAGTGGCTAATTATTAGCATGATTATATTAGCACCTTATATTAGTACCATAACAACTAATACTTAAGAATGTAATAATAGGGGTGTATCATGGCTTAATTCATTAATGTGTATATAGTGCTTTGAGATCCTCAGATGAAAGATATCCTAGAAATAGAAAGTATTTATTGTTTATTTAAACCCAAGACACTCTCATAAAATCTGGGGAGAAATTAATAAGATGTATAGTAAAATAAGAATAATTATACTGATAATATGCAGCTAGCTGTAAATATTAGTAAATGCTTGTGAAGTGTTTCTGGACTAAAATGGCCTTTTTAATACAAATAAACTTGTTTTCAAAATATTTCATGTTTTTCAGCGAAAAACAGAAAACAATCAGCTTTTCACCCTTGTTTTTTTTTTTTCAATTTCAATCCCCCTCCCTGTTCTCCCCCCCCCCCCCTTTGGAAAGCAAGTGGGAGAAAGAAAAAAGTAAAAGTTGTGGGATGGGAAAGGAAACGCTTAAGGAGGATTCAAAAAGCCAAATGTCTTCAGTTGTTGTTTTTTTGAGGGGAGGTGGGGGTCACTGAAAATTCCCAAAACTTTCCTGAGAATTTGAAACGTTTTAAAATTTCCCATGAAAATTGGCATTTTTTCAGCCAATTCTTGTTTGTCTGCTGTCCTTGGATATGTGCATAGAACTCCCATTGAAGTCAATGGAAGATACACTTGTGTTTCTGAAGGCAGATTTTTTTACTCCAAACATTTAATTATCATTAGCACCTACAGAGCATTGGCCATCTTCAAAGCTCTGTACATGTTGACTAATACTCACAGCCATCTTGTAAAGAAGGGGGTAGCATCCCCATTTTACATATGTAGAAACTGAAGCTGAGAGATTAAGTGACTTGCCCCAGGCTAAAGACAGAGTCAGTATCTGAGCTGGGATCAGAGCTCCCAGCTCCTAGTCCTGTGCTCACCTCACACCTTCCCTTTTATTTCTTTGTATGACACCTTCTCCTGGACTAAACATCATGTGCAGCCCTGTGGAATAGGCTATTTTAAATCACGAGGGCACGACTATGAACAACCAATGTGCATGTGGCTAATTATTAGCATGCTTATTAATCATTTATAGAGTTCCCTTGTATCATGGACCTTTATAATCACCGGCTCCAGTAAAAGGATCAAGAACACATCTGGGAAACAGTTAAACCAGGCAGATCTAACTTTCAGGCCTCTAGTTCTGTAGCTTGGACTGAAAACGGGGGACAATGCTGACAGGCTGAACATCCCTCCGTAGTTGGCAGCTGTACCTTGGGACTACACGAAGAATTCTGGCCCCACTCCAGGTATCAGTAGTTGCAATTCCCTGGCCTGCATTTCACGGATCATAGTGATCCCATCCGACCTTAAAACTGACAAATCCATTGAAGAACTCAATAACAAATTGAGTTAACTAATCATATCCATCAAAAACAAACCTGTAGTCGCCTTCCCTACTCTCCTCTCTTCTTCTACCACTGGCTTCCTTTCCTTTTTGTCTTGTTGCTGTACAGTCTCTCCAAGGGTGTTCCATAGTGTGCATCTCTGTAGTATCGAAGCACTGGGTCCGATTCGCTGCTGTCCAGCGCTGTGTGTAATCACTTCAGACTCTCCCTGAAGCCCACTGAAGTCAGAGTGGAAGTAGCATTGACTCTAATGGGCTTACCCTCGTGGCAAATTGTCTGCTTTGGTAGCATATGTGCATCCCCACTTTATGCTGGTGAAGAAATGACTATACAAGGTGCAAGTACCTTTTCTACTGAAGCTGTTTGTCTGGAATCCACCCTCTGGTATATTTCCACCTGACGCGATCACAGCTGGAAACATCTCTCTTCACCCTTGACTTTCTCTCTCTCTGTCTCTGCTATTAGCTACTAATCTCTGTAATTCTAGTATTTATCTCTGCAAAGAATCAAGGGTAAAATTAGCCTGAAAGCTGCTGTAAAGTTGAATTGCAGTATATTTGTGTGTGCCGTGATCAGGGATCTATCTTTATTTTATATCCTAGAAACACACCCGTGCCCACACACTGTGTGATCCATAATACTCTGTGTTTTGTTTACTTTAAAATGCGAGGGTGGTTCTGGTAGGATGCCCACATCATCATTCAAACCAGTCGAGAGACCAGCCTAAAACTACACACCCCTCTTTCAATGGTGGTGTGGCGTTTGTCATTATATCATGCAGAGGGAAGTTTTTTTTTTTCTCTGCCAACTGTACTGCAGGTACCTCTGGCCCATTCTGCTCTCAGTCTTTCTGTGGAACTTCTGTTGACTTCTAGTGATTTCTTGGTGGAGAAGACAGTGT
This sequence comes from Emys orbicularis, assembly GCF_028017835.1. Lineage (NCBI taxonomy): Eukaryota > Metazoa > Chordata > Testudines > Emydidae > Emys > Emys orbicularis. Next base: position 141,539,211 of record NC_088684.1, read on the forward strand.
AAGCCAGCTGGTTGCCTCTTGTGTTCCCCCTCGTGGCCTAGGGTCACACTACAGGCAGCCTGCCTCAGTTTCCCCTCGTTGACTGTTCAAGCTTCAGACTTTCTTGATCAAAAAATACCCCTCCTGGAGCACTGGTTTTATTACTATTAAAAAGTCCATTCGTAAGTCCACATGACACAAGGTTTCTGTTCCTCCTCCCTGCCTGGAGAGCTTTCCTCACTCTCTGAAGCCTCCGCCATGGCTTCCTGAGCTTCTGCTCTTTTTATACTGGAATCAACTGAGTCTCTCAGGTGGGGCTCATCCTGTCATCAGGGTTGGCTTAAGCCCAGACTCTCCAGCCCATGGGGCAAGCCACACTGAGAAATGTCCCCTTCCCCTTAAACCATCTGCTCCCAGGGTCTAAGACGACATAGGCTTTGTGCTGCCTCTCTGCATGAGAGGGTAACTTCACTCAGATGTTCACTAACTTCCCAGAAGGGAATGTATTTTTTCCCCACTCTCTCTCTTTCTATACATTTCTCCATAGGCATTTCACTGAGCTGACATTAGCTCTAAATTGTCCAGACTGTGTAGACCAAGTGTACAGTGTTTTAGCCATTTCTAAGCATTATTTTTAGTCGCTCTTGTAGTCATAATGTTGTGGTTTTGTTTTAACCAGTGTATTTCCTGTTCCCTCCGGAGGTTGTGCAAGGCACAAATCTGCCCAGGTCCGGTGCAAGGATATTTTGCACCCTAGGTGAAACTTTCACCTTGCGCCCCCCTCTTCCCTGCCCCCCCCCCCCGGAGCATCGCTTATTATAAACTTTCAAAAATGAATACTGCATAATGTGGCATTGTTCATTAGAATTAATACAAGGGGGTCAGAGGAGATGATCACAATGGTCCCTTCTGGCCCGGGGGAACCTATGAGCAAGGAGAAGGCTGAGAATGCCCCCAGCTCGCAGGGTGTCTAAACATTCCCAGGCTCTGCAGGGCTGCCCAGAGGATTCAGGGGGCCCCCGCCGCCAAATTGCCGCCGAAGACCCAGCACTTTGGCAGCGGGTCCCGGGGCGGAAGGACCCCCCGCCGCCGAATTGCCCCCGAAGACCCGGAGTGGAAGAAGCTCCGGGGCTCGGGCCCCGCAAGAGTTTTCCGGGGCCCCTGGAGCGAGTGAAGGACCCCGTTCCAGGGGCCCCGAAAAACTCTCATGGGGGCCCCTGCGGGGCCTGGGCAAATTGCCCCACTTGCCCCCCCCCTCTGGTCGGCCCTGAGGCTCTGAGTACTTCACCCTCCGGGGGGGACCCAGGGGCAAGGAGGGCAGAGCCGGGCTCTCCCAGGGAACAGGTGAGGATCTCCCTGGGGATCAGGGCCAGCTCCCTGCATTGGCACAGTGCCACCAGGGGGGGGGTCGGTGTTTGGAAGCGGCACCTGCGCCAGCCCTTTCCCCTCCATTGCACTGTGGGGTTTAGTTTCACTTTCCCTCGCGCCGGGGGCGGCTGCGCCCGGCCCCAGGCGCGGCATGTTGGAGGGCGAAGCTCACCTGAGCTCAGAACCGCGTCCTGCCTCCCCCAATGGCTCCATCCCTCGGCCGCGCTGGTCACTGCGCCTGGCCGGCTGTCTCCTCCTTGCTCCGCCACAGGCTCCCACTGACCGTTTGTTATGGAGGCCTCGCTCCCCGCCCTGCCCCGCTCAGCTGACTCCCGTGACACCAGACACCACTTTTTGGCACCCCCAAATCTTGGCACCCTAGGCGGCCGCCTAGTTCACCTAGTGGTTACACCGGCCCTGAATCTGCCACTACAGATATTGTGATCTAGCTAGTGGCCTTGGAGTTACAGTTCCTGGGCTCTTCTCTTGGCTATGTGGTAGACTCCCAACACTGGAACAAGTCATAGTCTGTAGTGATAGAGTGGGATTTTTAAAGAGATCTAAAGGGGGTTAGGTGCCCAAATCCCCTTGATTTTTTTTTTTCAGAGAGTTGCTTGCCCAATTCCCTAAGACCCTTTTGAAAATTCCAGACTTTGTGCCTCAAAACACATGTCTGTAAAATGGTGTTAATATGCTTGCCAGCTCCACTGAGGGTCTGTGAATTAATCAGTGTCTCAGTAGTGCTTTGAAATTCTCTGATGAAAGATGCAAAGTGTCATGATTCCCCTCCATTGCAGATCCTTTTTAAGGGCCCTAACAAAATGAAGCGTACACAATATACAATTTCAAGACCTATTCTCTGACTCTAGATAAACTCAAATTAACCCCCCCACATCTGAGCTTTTGGAGCACTTGGAATTCATAGCTACATAGATTTAAAAGCTAGAAGGGACCATTGTGGTCATCTAATCTGATCTCCTGTATGACAAAGGCCATAGAATTTCCCAAAAATAATTCCTAGAGCAGATCTGGATGTAAAAATCCCCAATGATGGATAATCCACCACAGCCCTTGATAAATTGTTCCCATGGTTAATTACCCTCACTGTTAATTCAAACTTGGATCCAGATCTGCATTTTGCAGCTGAACCAAAACCCCAGATCAGAAATCTCTTGAAATTTTGGGAAATGGATTATCTTTGAACCTTGATCCAAATCAGAGTTTTTTTCACTGCTGATCCCTATAATAGGTCAAATCAGAATTCTAAACTAGTGTGTGGTGGGAACCAGATTTTTTTGTTTCATGGGAAATTCTGCAGTTTTGAATTTTTTTTACAATCTTGAAATGAAACAAACAAAAACAATGAAAACAAACATACAAAAACCCCAAAACTTGAAACTACTCATGAAATGAAATTAACAAAAAAATCATCTTGGGGTGATCAAAATGTTTCATTTTGACAAAACTGAAACATTTTGTTCCAATTTCAATCTTAAACTTTTTCTAATATAAAAAACAACGAACTTCATTTTGAAATTTAAAAAAAAATCAAAATGTTACACTTTTTCTCAATGATGTTTTGTCAAAGTGACATGCTTTTAAACATTTCAACAAAAGTGGGATTTTTTTTATCCAAAAAAAGGGAAGTTTTTCCCAAAACTTCTAACCAGCTCTATCCTACACCAAATTCCCTTAACTTTAAGGCATAATCCAGATATTTTAGGTTCAAATGTATTTAGATTGTAATCTCTGTGAGTCAGGAGCAATCACTTGTGTGTTTGTACTGTGCCTTTCATAATGTGGGGCCTCCTCCCAGTTCTGGCTTTCAGATGCTACCGCAATATAAACATTTAATAATAGTAATAATAGATCTAAATGTCATATCTTGAGCCCATGTGGACCTCCTATTGAAACTGGCTAGTGGGATCCTTAGAAGAACTTTTTAACATTCAGAGCAACAAGTAGGAAAGGATTAATTCTTCCTTAAGCACTTTATAGGGTTGAATTAAAGCATCCAGTTAAATGTTGCTGCTATAAGTTATGACCCAAAATAGTTTATTTAAGACAATATTTTTTAAAAACCTCTGTGCAGTTTATGCACAAAAATATACAGCAAATTCTCCTTGACACGGCCATTAAAATGTACACAGTGGTTTAACTTCCAACAGCTGATGAATTAGACACTTATACCTCACTTAAGTACTTATGGCCTTCATTACCATAGACCAGGGGTCGGCAAGGTTCGGCACGCGGCTCGCCAGGGTAAGCACCCTGGCGGGCCGGGCCAGTTTCATTTACCTGCTGTTGCGGCAGGTTCGGCCAATTGCGGCCCCCACTGGCCGCGGTTCGCCGTCCCGGGCCAATGGGGGCGGCGAGAAGCGGCGCGGGCGAGCGATGTGCTGGCCGCGGCTTCTCGCCGCCCCCATTGGCCCAGGATGGCGAACCGCGGCCAGTGGGGGCCGCGATCGGCCGAACCTGCCGCGTCAGCAGGTAAATGAAACTGGCCCGGCCCGCCAGGGTGCTTACCCTGGCGTGCTGCATGCCGAACGTTGCCGACCCCTGCCATAGACTCTGAGTGTCTCACCCTTTTTCATGTATTTATACCTCACAGAGGCAGGGCAGTGCATTTTACGTATGGGAAACTAAATCACAGACAGACCTAGTGCCTGGCCCCTGGTCACTATTTCTATTTCTGAACCCAGAAATAGAATCCAGCTCTCCTGAGACTTAACCACTGGGCCAGCCTTCCACCTCATGCTTTTATTGGCGGCATCTTTGTCTACACTACGAAATTAGGTCGAATTTATAGAAATTGGTTTTATACAGTCGATTGTGTGTGTCCCCACATAAAATGCTCTAAGTGCATTAAGTCGGTGGACCGCGTCCACAGTACCAAGGCTAGCGTCGACTTCCAGAGCGTTGCACTGTGGGTAGCTATCCCACAGTTCCCGCAGTCTCCGGCGCCCATTGGAATTCTGGGTTGAGATCCCAATGCCTGATGATGCAAAAACAGTGTCGCGGGGGGTTCTGGGTACATGTTGTCAGGCCCCTCCCCCTCCATCAGAGCAACGGCAGACAATCAATTCGCACCTTTTTACCTGGGTTACCTGTGCAGACAACATACCACGGCAAGCATGGAGCCCGCTCAGCTCAGCTCAGCTCACCGTCACCATATGTCATCTGGGTGCCGGCAGACGTGGTACTGCATTGCTACACAGCAGCAGCTAATTGCCTTTTGGCAGTAGATGGTGTATTACGATTGATATCCGTCATCGTCATATTCCTCAGTGAGTTTGATCAGAGGCACCTGGGCAGACATGTTTTGTCTCCTGGAGACTCAGTCCTGCCGGCAGTCCTATTGAACCATCTTGACGATGATGGCTAGCAGTCATAGTACAGCATCTTCTGCCAAGCACCCAGAAGATGCCGATGGCTGTCAGTCATGCTGCTCCGTCTGCTGCCAGCTTAAGATGTAAAAAATAGATGGTCCAGATTTGTTCTGTATTCATCTGCTTCCCCCTCCCTCTGTGAAATCAACAGCCTGCTAAACCCAGGGTTTTGAGTTCAATCTTTGGGGGGGCCATTCTGTGTGACAGTTGTTTGTGTTTCTCCCTGATGCACAGCCACCTTTGTTGATTTTAATTCCCTGTACCTGTAAGCCATGTCGTCACTCGCCCCTCCCTCCCTCCATCAGACAATAGTTTCGCGCCTTTTTTCAGCCCAGACGCCATAGCACTGGGATTATGGAGCCCGCTCAGATCACCGCGGCAATTATGAGCACTATGAACACCACGCGCATTGTCCTGGAGTATTTGCAGAGCCAGAACATGCCAAAGCAAAACCAGGCGAGGAGGCGATTGCGGCGATTGCAGCGATTGCAGCGCGGCGACGAGAGTGATGAGGAAATTGACATGGACATAGACCTCTCACAAAGTACAGGCCCCAGCAATGTGCAAATCATGGTGTTACTGGGGCAGGTTCATGCCGTGGAACGCCGATTCTGGTCCCGGGAAACAAGCACAGACTGGTGGGACCGCATCGTGTTGCAGGTGTGGGACAATTCCCAGTGGCTGTGAAACTTTCGCATGCGTAAGGGCACTTTCATGGAACTTTGTGACTTGCTTTCCCCTGCCCTAAAGCGCCAGAATACCAGGATGAGAGCAGCCCTCACAGTTGAGAAGTGAGTGGCGATAGCCCTGTGGAAGCTTGCAATGCCAGACAGCTACCGATCAGTCGGGAATCAATTTGGAGTGGGCAAATCTACTGTGGGGGCTGCTGTGATCCAAGTAGCCAACGCAATCAAAGACCTGCTGATATCAAGGGTAGTGACTTTGGGAAACGTGCAGGTCATAGTGGATGGCTTTGCTGCAATGGGATTCCCAAACTGTGGTGGGGCGATAGACGGAACCCATATCCCTATCTTGTCACCGGCGCACCAGGCCACCGAGTACATAAACCGCAAGGGGTACTTTTCAATGCTGCTGCAAGCCCTGGTGGATCACAAGGGATGTTTCACTAACATCAACGTGGGATGGCCGGGAAAGGTACATGATGCTTGCGTCTTCAGGAACTCTGGTCTGTTTCAAAAGCTGGAGGAAGGGACTTTCTTCCCGGACCAGAAAATAACCGTTGGGGATGTTGAAATGCCAATCGTTATCCTTGGGGACCCAGCCTACCCCTTAATGCCATGGCTCATGAAGCCATACACAGGCAGCCTGGACAGGAGTCAGGACCTGTTCAACTATAGGCTGAGCAAGTGCCGAATGGTGGTGGAATGTGCATTTGGACGTTTAAAAGCGCGCTGGCGCAGTTTACTGACTCGGATAGACCTCAGCGAAGCCAATATTCCAATTGTTATTGCTGCTTGCTGTGTGCTCCACAATATCTGTGAGAGTAAGGGGGGAGACATTTATGGTGGGGTGGGAGGTTGAGGCAAATTGCCTGGCCACTGATTACGCGCAGCCAGACACCAGGGCGGTTAGAAGAGTACAGCAGGGCGCGGTGCGCATCAGAGAAGCTTTGAAAACGAGTTTTGTGACTGGCCAGGCTACGGTGTGAAACTTCTGTTTGTTTCTCCTTGATGAACCCTCCGCCACCCCTCCCCCCCGTTTCACTCTACTTCCCTGTAAACTAACCACCCTCCCCTCCCCCCTTCGAGCACCGCTTGCAGAGGCAATAAAGTCATTGTTACTTCACATTCATGCATTCTTTATTAATTCATCACACAACTAGGGGGGATAACTGCCAAGGTAGCCCAGGAGGGGTGGGGGAGGAGGGAAGGAAAAGGACACACTGCAGTTTAAAAATTTAAAAATTTAACACTTATTGAAGGCCAGCCTTCTGATGCTCGGGCAATCATCTGGGGTGGAGTGACTGGGTGGCCGGAGGCCCCCCCACCGCGTTCTTGGGCGTCTGGGTGAGGAGGCTATGGAACTTGGGGAGGAGGGCTGTTGGTTACACAGGGGCTGTAGCGGCGGTCTCTGCTCTTGCTGCCTTTCCTGCAGCTCAACCATACGCTGGAGCATATCAGTTTGATGCTCCAGCAGCCGGAGCATTGACTCTTGCCTTCTGTCAGCAAGCTGACGCCACCTATCCTCTTCAGCCCACCACTTGCTCTCTTCAGCCCGCGATTCAGCCCTCCACCTCTCCTCTCATTCATATTGTGCTTTTTTGCACTCTGACATTGACTGCCTCCATGCATTCTGCTGTGCTTTGTCAGCATGGGAGGACATCTGGAGCTCCGAGAACATATCATCCCGAGTCCGCCGTTTTCTCCTTCTAATCTTCACTAGCCTCTGTGAAGGAGAAACATTTGCAGCTGGTGGAGGAGAAGGGAGAGGTGGTTAAAAAATACACATTTTAGAGAACAATGGGTACACTCTTTCACGTTAAATTTTGCTGTTCACATTACACAGCACATGTGCTTTCGTTACAAGGTCGCATTTTTCCTCTTATATTGAGGGCCTGCCGGTTTGGTGTGAGAGATCACTCACGCAGTGCCAGGCAACAGATTTTGGCTTGCAGGCAGCCATGGTAAGCCACAGTCTTTTGGCTTTTTTAACCTTCTTAACATGTGGGAATGGTTTCAAACAGTAGCGCCCTCATTTTCCCATACCAAGCACCCGTTGGATTGGCCATTTAAAATGGGTTTGCAATGTAAAAGGAGGGGCTGCGGTTTCCGGGTTAACATGCAGCACAAACCCAACTACCCCCCCCACACACACACACACCCCCAATTCTCTGGGATGATCACTTCACCCCTCTCCCCCACCACGTGGCTAACAGCGGGGAACATTTCTGTTCAGCCGAGCAGGAACGGGCACCTCTGAATGTCCCCTTAATAAAATCACCCCATTTCAACCAGGTGACCGTGAATGATATCACTCTCCTGAGGATAACAAAGAGAGATAAGGAATGGATGTTGTCTGCATGCCAGCAAACACCGGGACCATACGCTGCCATGCTTTGTTATGCAATGATTCCAGACTACGTGCTACTGGCCTGACGTGGTAAAGTGTCCTACCATGGCGGACGGGATAAGGCAGCCCTCCCCAGAAACCTCTTGCAAAGGCTTTGGGAGTACATGAAGGAGAGCTTTCTGGAGATGTCCCGGGAGGATTTCCGCTCCATCCCCATACACGTTAACAGACTTTTCCAGTAGCTGTACTGGCCGCGATTGCCAGGGCAAATTAATCATTAATCATTAAACACGCTTGCTTTTAAACCATGTGTAATATTTACAAAGGTACACTCACCAGAGGTCCCTTGTGCACCCTCAGGGTCTGGGAGCAAGCCTTGGGCGAGTTCGGGGGTTACTGGTTCCAGGTCCAGGGTGATAAACATATCCTGGCTGTTGGGGAAACCGGTTTCTCTGCTTCCTTGCTGTGAGCTATCTTCATTGTCTTCATCATCGTCTTCCTCGTACCCCGAACCCGCTTCCCTGTTGCGTGATTCTCCATTGATGGAGTCAAAGCACACGGTTGGGGTAGTGGTGGCTGCACCCCCTAGCATGGCATGCAGCTCCGCGTAGAAGCGGCATGTTTGCGGCTCTGCCCCGGACCTTCCGTTTGCCTCTCTGGCTTTGTGGTAGGCTTGCCTTAGCTCCTTAATTTTCACGGGGCACTGCTGTGCGTCCCTGTTATGGCCTCTGTCCTTCATGGCCTTTGAGACTTTCTCTAATATTTTGCCATTTCGTTTACTGCTACGGAGTTCAGCTAGCACTGATTCGTCTCCCCATATGGCGAGCAGATCCCGTACCTCCCGTTCTGTCCATGCTGGAGCTCTTTTGCGATCCTGGGACTCCATCATGGTTACCTGTGCTGATGAGCTCTGCGTGGTCACCTGTGCTCTCCACGCTGGGCAAACAGGAAATGAAATTCAAAAGTTCGCGGGGCTTTTCCTGTCAACCTGGTCACTGCATCTGAGTTGAGAGTGCTGTCCAAGGCGGTCACAATGAAGCACTGTGGGATAGCTCCCGGAGGCCAATAACGTCGAATTCCGTCCACACTACCCCAAATCCAACCTGCAAAGGCCGATTTTAGCACTAATCCCCTCGTCGGAGGTGGAGTAAAGAAATCGGTTTAAAGGGCCCTTTAAGTCGAAAAAAAGGGCTTTGTCGTGTGGACGTGTCCAGGCTTAATTCGATTTAACGCTGCTAAATTCGACCTAAACTCGTAGTGTAGACCAGGCCTTAGAGAAGGGCATTACTGAGTATAAAACAACATGGCTGGAGATTGCGGTGCTCTAATCACCGAAGAGGGAAACAAGTTGACTGCATGTTAGTCAAACAGGAACCAAAACTGCCTGCACTGCGGGCACTGGAAAAGCAAGAGCAGATACAGTTTAGAGGGGCTCATGATGCATCGTACGGATCTGGATCTGAGTCAGGATTGGACCAAAAGAAATCTGATGAGGTTCAACAAGGAGAAGTGCAGAGTCCTGCACTTAGGACAGAAGAATCCCATGCACTGCTACAGGCTGGGGACCAACTGGCTAAGCAGCAGTTCTGCAGAAAAGGACCTGGGGATTACAGTGGACAAGAAGCTGGATATGAGTCAACAGTGTGCCCTTGTTGCCAAGAAGGCCAACGGCATATTGGGCTGCATTAGTAGGGGCATTGCCAGCAGATCGAGGGACGTGATCATTCCCCTCTATTCGGCATTAGTGAGGCCACATCTGGAGTATTGCATCCAGTTTTGATCCCCCCCCCCCCACTACAGAAGGGATGTGGACAAGTTGGAGAGAGTCCGGCAGAGGGCAATGAAAATGATTAGAGGGCTGGAGCACATGACTTATGAGGAGAGGCTGAGGGAACTGGGATTGTTTAGTCTGCAGAAGAGAAGAGTGAGGGGGGATTTGATAGCAGCCTTCAACTACCTGAAAGGGGGTTCCAAAGAGGATGGAGCTCGGCTGTTCTCAGTGTGGCAGATGACAGAACAAGGAGCAGTGGTCTCAAGTTGCAGTGGGGGAAGTCTAGGTTGGATATTAGGAGGGTGGTGAAGCACTGGAATGGGTTCCCTAGGGAGGTGGTGGAATCTCCATCCTTAGAGGTTTTTAAGGCCCGGCTTGACAAAGCCCTGGCTGGGATGATTTAGTTAGTGTTGGTCCTGCTTTGAGCGGGAGATTGGACTAGATGACCTCCTGAAGTCTCTTCCAACCCTAATCTTCTATGGTTCTATGATTTCTCTAGTGTGACCTCCTGCATTCCCTGTGCCAGAGCATTTCCCTCAGTGACTCCTGCATCCACCCCATATCTTGTGGCCGAGCGGCAGCATATTTTGTTAGAAAGACATCCAGTTTTCAGAAGTGCTGAGCACCCAGGCAGAGCCTAGGGGAGCTGCAAATCGCTCAGCTTGTTCTGAAAGCCAGGCCTATAAGCTCTACGTTGTGGTATGGAAGTTGTGCTGTACACCCGGGTGGCTGTCTGGGTCTAAGATCAATCACATATTTTAATCAATGTGATGGGCATGGACTGCATTGATGTATTGGAATTAATGGTACAGTTAGAATAATGAAACAATCTAGTTCTTATATAGAGCATTTCATCAGTTGGTTTCTAATGGCTTTACAAAGCGGGGAGGGGTCAGTACTGTCCTTGTATCACCCATGGTCAGCCAGCAGGCCAGATCTGGGCCTAGAAGCAAAGTTGTCTGGATTCTGAGTCCCGTACGCTCTCCTTAGGCTGCCCTGCCTAGTAGGTATGGTGTGTCGCTCTAAGAAACTCTCCTTTTATCTCTGTGGATTAGCAGCATCTCCGTGAGGGTGAAATTCACCACTGAAGAGGACCAGCACAAGGGCCCGTGCACCATTTAAGCTTCCAGAATAGGGCTGAGGGGGGACTTAACTGATGCATTGTCTCTCTGCTGCCTACTCTTCACAGGCATAAATTTTACATTTAGTGCCAGAACCGTAATGATGACGACTGTCCTACTGAACGCTCATCACCATCCATTCAGGCAGCTCGGTGCTTTACTGTCACGATGGGCCTGCAATCAGTGGAATTCCTTGCACACCAAGGTGCTACTCCGTGTAAGTAAGGGTGGCTCAGTCTGGCTCTCATAAAATGAAAGAGCCACTGGTTTTTCCTACTCATCCCTGGCACTGGGTGTGGCCAATCTTGCCAGCCATTTTGAACAGAAGCACTGAAGGTGCATCCTATCCACGGAGGACTGAAGCTACTTTTAGATAATAAAGAATCAAGCTCAGGGTTGATTTGAGGATTATGATCAGATTCCAGAGGAAGAGTATGTCTGGTGTTTACTTCCTTCAGCTTTCATGGAGGCCCTGTACGAGCATGTACCCTGTCTAATGGCAAGTTATTTGCACGTGCAATGTAATACACATAGAGAGAGAGCTTGCTTTACACAAACATGAGGCCCTGCAGTAAATCTGTGTTATTTTACTTGTAATGTGCATGTATCTTCCTTGCGCTGACTACTGTAAGCTTTGTAATTATCCGGTATGTGTGGGGAAAGGAGCAGTGGGAAAGCATGTCGTTTAAAAGTTCCATGGCACACAAGCCCAGCTGGTTCCACGCTCTGGTAACGTGACTCGGAGTTAGTTTTCCCAGAAGCAGTAAGAAAGTTAGATGACAGAGCTCTTATTAAATAACTGATTGGGGTTTTTTCCCCAAAGTCCGTTGTAATATCCTCCCTATTTTATTTGTCTTGCAGCAGGACCTAGAGGGGCCAACCAAAATCAGGGCCCTGTTGTGCTAGGTGCTATACAAACCATCTAAATAGATGAGTCAGACAAAGGAAGGGGTGTTATTTGCTCCCATTTTACAGATGGGGAGTTGAGTCACAATGAGATTAGGGCCCCAGTTCTCACACCACTAGCTCCACATCCCAAGGATCCTACTTTAATTTGCCTCTGTAATCCACTTCACCTTTCTGTTTGCTTTACCAATCTATACCACCGCTATAAGATTTACCTCCCAAGACAGTGAGGTGAGGCTTAAATCATTCATAGCTTTGACATACCTGGAGATCCTCAAATGAAAGGTGCTCTACGAAGTGGAAAAACAAGGTGTTGCTGGCTAGTGTAAATGAGAACCACTGCCATCTACTGGATGGCATCAGAATTGATCCTCTGTGTCATAGGTCCTATAATGCTAATATGTAATGGAGATTCTCCTTTTGCTTAAGCCAGTGGCTTTCAGCCTGTGGTCTGTGGACCCCTGGGGATCTGCAGACTATGTCTAAGGGGTCTGCAAAATGTTGTCGTTGCCACAGAACAGTGGTTTTCAACCTGGGGTCTGCAGACTATGTCTAAGATTTCCAAAGGGGTCCATACCTCAATTTTTTTTTAAGGGGTCTGCAAATGAAAAAAGGTTGAAAACTCCTGGCTTAAGCCAGAGGGCCTTGTGGTTTAGGAGCAGGAAGAGCTAGGCGCTATCCCCTTTGCTGCTGTTAAGTTCTGTGTTGTCATATTGTGCAGCATAGCGACAAACATGAAGCTCTTCGCACTAAGCAGCTATGGATTTGTTATGGGACTCTGGTACCTAAACTGTCTGGATAGCCGCTAAGAGCTGTGCAGGGCTATTAATAATATAATGCTTTGTATCCAAGCCCCTATGAATGCAATCCAATCCAGAGCCTCTGAGCTGCCCTATCTCCTGCTGTTCAAAATGCTCGGGCACAGTGACAGCTAATGCTGCTAGGGTGCGTCCGTGCACACACGCACATAGCTGCTTTGGGGGGACAAGTGGCCCCTAACGATAGTGCAAAGCCAAAGGGCGTGTGCTCATGAGTGCAAACAGGCTTGTTGCCTAGAGATTCCCTTCGCACGCATTCCTGCCGTTGCTCGGGGAAGTCTGTCCGGTCAAACCGGATCAAGAGAGGCCGCGCTTCCCTCGCGCAGGCACAAACAGTAATTTGCAGGCTGTTTTAATGGGCCCTCAGCACGGAGGAGGGTCAGATAGCAGCAAGATTAATGCCTTTTTCTGATCGCCCTGAAATTAGAGACGGCTCTGGATCTCAAACTGGACAAACCTCTCCTCCCCGCCCCAAACTTTATGGGGATTGAGACTCCCAATGATGATACCCAGATGTGAATTTCATGTATCTCATCAGCAGCTGAACTGAAATTCCTGGTTCCAAGCAGCCCTGGGCTTGGAGTAGGTTTGGATCTGAATTCACAGCTGGCCTCTGAACACCTCAGACTTCGGGGAAGTTTGTAGGTGGATCCGAACTATGCTGCTCACCACAGTCACGGAGCGCTTGCCCCTGACTGCAGAAATAGAACTTGGATCCTCCTGCCTTGAAATCACAAAGTGCTGGAGCTAAAGGAGAATCTCTGCGGTATAGGGAGTCTGTGACACACAACTGAGCAGTTCTGATTGTAATGTAATTAACCCCATGCTGATCTGAAAGCTATTCTTTTCCCTATATCCTTTTTAAGTGAATGATCCTTCCCTGCTAAGGTATCATTTGCAATAACTGTGGGTATGTCTCGCTGGAAATGCTACGTCTCTGTTGCTGTCGTAAATCCATCTACCCTAGAGGCAGAAGCTAGGTCGGCATAGCTGCGTCTCTCTGGGAGGGAGGTGTGAATTTTTAACATCCCTTTGCAACGTAGCTAGGTCGACGTAAGCTTTGGGTGTAGATGAGGCCTGAGCTTTGCTCATAAAACAAGAGGACTCCAGCTGATAGCAGGAAACCCGTGTGGTTCGGAAGAGCCCAGTGTTTGTGTAAAGTGGAAGGACGTTTGTCAGATACTTATTTCTTCCGTAAGAATTTCTACCACGTGGTGAAGTGCTCTGTAGTGACACACGAGCTCTGATAAATGCTGGGCTCTGTAATGTAAGAACGTGGGTTCTTGTCTGAGCTAGCCGGCACTCTCTCGTTTTGTGCAGGCAGATTTTCAGAAGAGCTCGGGATGTATTTTCAAGTGCTCCACACCCACAATTGGGGCGGGATTTTCAAAAGACCTCTGCTTCCATTCGGGCACCGTTCACCAAGCTGTATAATGGGTATAAAACTTACCTGTGTCCCAGGGCAGTGTCGGGAGGCTTAGCTCATTAACATCTGCCAACTGTTGTGAGATCTTTGGTCAGTTTTTCCAAAGAGCCCAGCACCCAAGATGCTGAAAGTCCAGTCATTTATCTTGCTGCCTAAATGGAAGCTGAGACAGGAGCAGTGGAAGCTCCTTAAAAGTGTGTGTGTGGCAGGGGGAATGCCCAAACCATGGCCCCGCCCTTTTCCCCAAGGCCCCACCCCTGCACCGCCTCTTCCCCCAAGACCCTGCCCCCCACTTGCTCCTCTCTGCCCCTTCTCCCGCCACCTCTCGCCCTTATGGATAGTAAAAGTGATGGGGCATGGCCCCCGGCTCCCCCGGCTCCCCCTGCTCTGGCACCCCAGAGCTGAGATCTTGAAAAACTGACATATACCCCTTATGACAGAGAGCCCTTCTGGAAATTCTGGCCTTACTGATTGGGAATTATACTATACAGCACAATGCAACTGATAAATCATCCATTTGGATGGAGTTTACCTTTCATTGTGGTACCTGTTCTGTGCAACATGCTGTGGTGTATTGAGGACTGTGTTGGATTTGCAAGCTATCACTTTAAGTTTGTGAGGGGGGAGAGAGGTGAGGTTCCTAGTGCTGCTTGCAAGCTTGAGAGCTCTGCGGAGAAGCATCTGGAGACAGCCTATAGTAAGGAAGGGTGAGTTGTGCCTCTGTTCTAGGGAGCAGCCTGCTTTGTCTCTCTTTGGTTTTGGTTACTGTGTTTTTATTGTTCTGAGTTCTTAGAAATGAAGTTATGTTGCAAGCTTCTAGCAAGAATATATATGTTTCTGTCTGACTTCTCTGTGTGTATATAATGCAAGCCATTTGTTTTAAATGCACTGGAGGCCAATGTAGGAAGGCAGGGAGGGAAAGCTGACTCTTGTGTATTTGGAGCCAAGTGGCAGGTGGTGATGATGCTGTCTCTCTTGAAACATGTTGGGCAAGACCTGAACTGCCCACCCTGAAGACCCTCTGCTGTATTTCCAATCAGGTTCTTTCCATCCTTATTGCAGAAGGGATGATCTTCTGACCCACTCAGTTGGAACTGGAGCTTGGGGTGGGCTAGTAAAAGCCATTGGCTGGGCTTTTCAAAGGAGCCTATGGGAGTTAGGTGCCAAGGGGCACCTGACCCTTATTTTTCTTTGTTAACCCTCACCCACCAAAGCAAATACAGCTTCTGATTTTTGCCACTTGTTGTCACACTGCGTACCTTACTGAGTCATTCCAATGAAACTAATCGCACTCCAGGTCCTACTCGGTGTAGGATAGGGTCCTTAATGAAGGCCAGGGCTCTTGAGATGTTCGTTCAGTAGTGCTCCCTCTTTGATTTATCTTGTCCTCTCGACATGCACTCAAGTGTTCCCTTCACCATCAAGAGCCTGTGATGTTGGTTGGTTGGTTGTTTCTTCCTCTGACCCAGAATGTTTACTCCAAACACACAGGCTGAGCCAGGAGGAATGTTAAAGACCAGTGACCAACATCAGTTGCTCGTAGAGGAACATCCGTGCACCTTTGTCTGCCTCCTGCCTGTTTAGGAACTTGAAAGAGTATCCTAATCCTCGTTGGCCTGGGGACAGTCGTCCCAGGAACCGAGGAGTTACTTGAAAGAGATTGTTTCATCTCAGGTGCCAGATCAGTTCTGGAAACTTGGCCAAGGGAGAGATCTTGGCACAGTTGCTCAGAAGTGCAACTGTGGAAAAGAACCTGTATAACCTGATTAAATTCCCTGCAACATGCCTCACTCTGAGCTCTATGGGGGACAAATTAAGATGGGCGTCTATCCGTAGTAGCAGGGCGTCTGCCTGAATGATTCGAGCAGGATGCTGAAGGTCAGCACTACTGGGTTCTATTCATGATCCTTTCCCTGATACCCCCCCCCCCGCCCCCACTTAAACAAGTCACTTAACTTCCATTTCCCATCTGTCTAATGATGCTCACCCACCTCTATAAAAGTGTTTTTAACCTGGCACATAAAAGCACTAACGATCAGTTCTGATTACACATTAAGCCACCACTACAATGTATCCACCAGCTCTTGGTTCAGCACTGGGGTGAAGGGAAATTTTGGCCAAGGATAGCAGGGAAAACCCTGAGTCCCTTCCAAAGTGGGAGTGGGCTCCCACCTCCCCCGGAAAGCAAGAGAGACCCTTATATTTTTAAGATCTCACCTAAAGGGCCCACCCCGCTCTCAGGGAGGATGGACTTGTGATTGGGACTGGAACTCAGAATACGTAGGGTCTGTTCCCGGCTCTGACTCAGGCTTCCAGTATGACACGGGGCATGTCGCTTGCTTTCCCCTGTTGTCCATCTGTAAAATGGGGATAATGATACTTCCCTACCTCACTGGGGAAGGAGGGGTTGTAGGGATAAATTCATCCTTTGTGAGGTGCTCCGATATTACAGTGATGAGGCTGTAAAAGTACCTAGAGAGCAAATTAAGCTCCAGGTGGTTTATATTTTCCTCGAATGCAGCTGTGGCTTGTTGTCTGACCCTTTGGAAGGGTGGTAATGTTTGGATTGATGGCCAATTGATCTGACTGTGATTAAGTTCTTCCTCCCGAATCAAGCCACACAGAACTAGCACTATGGAGTTCAATATCTTGTGAGGAGTCTCGGGGTGGATGATAAGGACACACACACTGAGGGCAAAGGAAAACCTTAGATGTCTTTATTAAAATAATGGGTAAAGCTAGAAAAGATCCAAGCCACATAACAAGATAGAGATAATACAGTATCGGGGTTATCTGTGGTATCATTCTAGGCATAGGCTCTTAGAATTGCATTCTCATACCCTTGATTGAGGACCGGGTGGTAAGAGACAAAAGGACCAGCCCTGTCTCTGGTATGCCATGGTGGCTGACGGTCCAAGTTCCTCAGTGAGTCGAAGTAGTAGAAGAGCAGACAGCAATGGAAGAAGCCCAGGAAAGTACAAGTCCCGGACTACATGGTGACTGCCCTGTTATTGGGCCTGAGCATCGTCTGCTCATGCTTGGGTCCTCCATGCCCATATTTCACTGACGTAACACAGAGCTGCACTTATTCTGTAGGTTAACAGATTGATACGTGTAGCTGCCGTTTCAGCTCACGATCATACCGTCACCCCCTGCGCAAGTGGATTGGCGGTTCTTACTTCCATGTTCTTTGCGCTCACTCTGACTGGAACATTCTAACTTCTACTGTTGAGCAAGCTCTCCTTAGTTCCCAACATCTAAAGGTAACCGGTGGGCTGTTAATCTATGCCAAGGGTTTCGGCCTACTTAACTGCACTTCTGCTAACTTATGCTTCAGCTAATGTCTTACAGGATACGGGCCAGCAGGTTTCTTGTGTTATGGTTGAATATAATGAAAGCAGCTACCTATAATGAAGGCAAGCCAGTGAATATAATAGGCAAGCTCAGGGCCGGCGCTTCCACTAGGCGACCCTAGGCGGTTGCCTAGGGCGGCAGGATTTGGGGGGCAGCATTTTGCTGCCCTCGGCGGAAATTCGGCGGCAGGGGGGTCCTTCCGCTCCGGGTCTTCAGCGGAAGTTCGGTGGCGGGTCCTTCACTCGCTCCGGGACCCGCCGCCGAAGTGCCCCGAAGACGCGGAGCGGAAGGACCCCTGCCGCCGAATGCTCAGAGGAGGAGCGCTGCCACCTAGGACGGCAAAAACCCTGGCACCGCTCCTGGGCAAGCTTGCCCTATGGGCTACCGGCTGAGCTGCCTCTCCCAGGGTTTGAACCTGTGGAGGCAGAGAATCCAAGAGGGTTAAAAACAGATGCCAGAAACAAGTGGCTGTGGAAAAAAAACGGATGCAAAAGTTCCCCTTTTACAGATAATTAGCAGAGTCTGGTTTCAGGCAGCTCTCCACACCTCAGATAGGCAGAATATCTCTCCAGCCATGGGTTGGGCGGTAAATACACTGCTGGTGAGATGTATTTCGTGCACAAGCCTCTTGGGACTTTTTTTTTTTTCTGGGTTTCTTAGAAATGACAGGGGTGGCCTTCGGAGGAGGAGGAGGATGGAATGAAATCCAGTCTCGTCCCTCCAAGTTTATGGGTTGCTCCAGGGGCCACTCTGTTAATTTAGCACCAACAGAGCTGATTAGGAGAGGGGGAAAGTGTTGTTATCTGTTCTTTCATTAACTCCATGCCAACGTCCCACTGCCTTCACCTCAACTGATCTATGAAAAGTAGCACTGCAAATAGCTAAAGGGGGAAAGGACTTCTGCTGTATGACTGCACCACTTCTTCCCCCCCCCCCCCCCCCAAATCCATTTTTGCCGTAAAAGGCAGATTCAGGTTGATGGAAACAATTTGCAAATTTCAGGCTGGTTTTGGTGACTAACAAAAATCTGGAATGTTCAAAGGATTAGACTTTGGTTTAGGTTTCAGAATTTGACTCAGGTTTATAAAGTCAAGGTTAAAAAACCTTGAAAACAAAACAGTTGGGTTGATTTTTTTTTTTTTTTGGCCTTTTCATTTTGCTGGAAAATTTAAAAAAAAAAAAAAATTGTTTGGTACCAACCAGAGCCAAAAAATCGTTATTTCACACCATTCTATTCCGCTGTGCTCCAGGGCATGCTTCCAATACTGGCAAGGCAGAGCTCTGTTGACGGGGTTTGGGCTAGGGTTACCATCCGTCCGGGTTTCCCCGAACATATCCGGCTTTTTCAGCTTTAAATGGCCGTCCGGGGGAGATTTCTAATAAAGTAGAAATGTCCGGGATTTCCCCCTTCCCCTCATGCAGAGTGCGGCGCGGCTGATTGGATGGCTGGGCCTGATTGAAAGCCGCTCGCAGCCACTGGGGCCTCTAGCAGCCAGAGTCCCTCCTCCCCCCCCCCCCCCCCCGCAGAGCAGCGCCACAGTGTTTGGCTGCACGTGGAGCTCGCAGCTCTCCCTCGGCCTGGTGGGGGGGGGCAGGCAAGGGACAGGGAACAGGGGGGGTTAGATTGGTCGGGGGTTCTGGGGGGGCTGTCGGGAGAAGGGGGTGTAGAGAGCGGTTGGGGCAGGCAAGGGACAGGGAACGGGGGGGTTAGATTGGTCGGGGGTTCTGGGGGGGCTGTCGGGAGAAGGGGGTGTAGAGAGCGGTTGGGGCAGGCAAGGGACAGGGAACGGGGGGGGTAGATTGGTCGGGGGTTCTGGGGGGGTTGTCAGGAGAAGGGGGTGTAGAGAGCGGTTGGGGCAGGCAAGGGACAGGGAACGGGGGGGGTTACATTGGTCGGGGGTTCTGGGGGGGGGGCTGTCGGGAGAAGGGGGTGTAGAGAGCAGTTGGGGCAGTCAGGGGACAGGGAGCAGGGAGACTTAGATAGGGGGTGGGGTCCTGGGGGCAGTTGGGGGGGGTCTCAGGAGAGGGCAGTCAGGGGACAGGTAGGGGTAGGGGGATTCTGAGGGGGGTGGGAAGTGGGAGGGGGCGGGGCTGGGGCGGGGCTTGGGTGGCACCCCGTGTCCTCTTTTTTGATTGTTGAAATATGGTAACCCTAGTTTGGGCAAGTGAACAAACTATGCGTATGTCTGCACTACATAATAACCCTGGGTCCATGTGACCCATGCCTGCAGACCTGTTCTTTCTGAGCTCGTACTTCAGGATCCACACTGCATTGCTGTGAGCCTCATATCTGTGCTGATGCATCCATATACTATGCAGACACGGAGGGCAGGGTTCTGAGGGCCCTTGCTAGCTGCAGCTGCTCTAGGGCTTGGTTAATGCTGTATTGTGGGAGCATTTTTCTGTCCATCCCACAGCACTTGACCAGAAGTGCTCTTAGCCTGCCATCACATCCAGCTGAGCCATTTTGGGGGTGTGCACGGCTCCCTGCAACCAGCTAGAAACCTGGATCCAGCCCTGGTGGAAGACCACTGTCTGCTCACGCTTTCACACCGATTTTGGGAAGCAGCCAGAGCCTCTGTGAGACACTGATGGACATCTTGTGGTGGTATTTGTCCTCTCAAAAGCCCCTCTCGGAGGGAGGCATAGACGACCCAGCTGATGCTGCTCGTGCTAGGTTAGCCCCCGGCGACGCTAGGCTGCATGGTAAACATCAGTCACTGTAGCTCAGGGCTGGATTGTGCCTGATAGGCCAGAGCAAGGCAGTGGTGGGGTGAGCCATGCTGCCTCAGGGAGAATTGGGGGGCCTGCTTTGTGCCGCATGCAGCCACTATTGCACCCCATTGTATACCTCAGCTTATTCCCCTTCACAGCCAGCTCCATCAGCTTATTGGTGCATGGGGGGGGGGGGCGGGATGGACCATGGCTCTGCCTTCTCGGCCCTCCTCTCCACTCCCTTTCATGCAGCAGAGCGGGGCTGACTGCCTGCTTGGTCTTCACATGAGCCTTGTAAAGTGGTTGCTGGGAGAAAAGTTCCTTGCCACACCCAGCTAAAGGCCGGGCAGAACATAGTCCCTGGCCCCAGAGCTGTCCTCAGCACAGCCCCCCACTCTGCTGCTGGGATCGGACTTATGCTCAACAGCAGGATAGGACTGGAGAGAAAAGAGAGGCCAAGCCAGCCGCCACACATTAAAGGGGCCCCTCAGTGTTCCCGCCCACTCCCCCCAAAATACACATGGAGCGGGGGTCTCACCATTCTGAAGTGGCTCTGCTGGGTGTCACAAGACCCCAGAATCATGTGACTCCCCTGCCCCTTTGGAAATACACCAGCAGGCTTGGGGGCCGTGGTTTTGCTCAGGCCAGGCTTTGGTTTAATGTGCATCTCCACCTGTGCCCGGACGCCGCTGAAATGCAGCATGTCAGGGCGACATCCCGCTGCTGCTCTGTCTGCACCGACTTGGAGATCTCCGTTGTTACACACCCCTGTGCAGTTTATTTACATTTGCTCTTTCCACCACCTGACTGAGCCATACACCGCATTGTTCACAGCTTCTTTCTCCTCAGTTCTCTGCCGAGGAGAGGGACAAGATCTCTCCGCCCAGAGATCTGGCCTGGTTCTGCTAACCTGCATCTCTCTTCCCTACGCGTCCTTCCTGCACTGCCTTATACCTCCTGTGTTAATGGGCCAGTTTGCTCGTTAATTCTCCCCCCAGCCCATTCTAATCCATTCATTGGGCCCCATCATGCCCACGCTGGGAGGAATTAATTGGCGCTTAAGTGACCAGGGAACTGGCTCAGCTGTTGATTCCAGCATTCTGTTACAGTAACTCTGATCCCCGCCCTGGATAACTAGTCCACAGAACGCGTCACATACCGGTCCTACCTAACGTGAGCTGAGAAGGAGGCCCAGGGTGCAAAGGAGAAACATTCATGCCCTCCTGCCCCTTCTTTATCTCTTCCCAACCCCCCATGTGTCCTGATTCACTGGAATTCTTGGCTGGGGTGCAGAATGCTGCCCAGGTCCCACCAGCCCAGCCATCCTGGAGCAATCAATTCCGGAAAGACTAATTACTGGTTTTGTTTTCGCTCGTTTCGTTCTCTCACTTCGCCAGTGATGGGGACGTGAGTGTGGCTAGACTAGGGAAGTGCAGAAAATAAAGGGCACGGATGAATTTCACTCTCCCGTGGCCTTCTAATAAAGACCGTGGAGCACTCTGAGCTATCTGTAGTTGCACTGGGCCAGCCCATGACCTTTCATTGTGAGCCCCTCCGAGTGGAAACTTGTCTAGCACAGCTCACCTAGTACAAAGGGCAGCTCTAAGTACAGAAATAACAGTGCGGGATCCAGTTATCCAGACTTAGTCTTTTTGGTTCCTCCTTTTTTAACCGTAATTTACTTGCATCCAAAGTGCTAAATATTGTGAAATCAACGTTTACAGCAAAACTCTGTTTCCTTAGCACCCCGGACATTGTGTGAAGAAACCCTTCCTGTCCACACGGGGTTTTGTGTTTCCTGCTCCAATAGTCAACGCTGTGCCCTTTGATTAGCCAAGAATTGTCCATCCCACACTGACCTAAATCTGTTTCAGCTCCTTATTTATTAATCACCCTAGTATCTGCCGTGGCGACATGTGGGGCCTGATTCTTCACGGTGTTGTGCCATCATTTATGGAACACAGAAACACTGCAACTGCCAGACTGGGTCAGAGCATTGGCCCATCAAGGCTGGTATCTGTGCTGGCTCTCCATACTGCACCTGGCTGATTGTGCCATGCTGCATGTAGGAGAGATTCCTTCCTGACCCCCTGTTGTGATCAGCTGATACCCTGATGCATGAGGTTTCTTCTCCCTAATCCATCGCTGCCAATATTATCGTTGGTCATAAAATTATCCAGCCACGTTGTTTGTTTCTAGGAATGAAGCTGTACAGTTTCAATGTGGAAGATAGGAATTGCCAGACTGGACCAAACCCAAGAACCATCTAGTACAGTATCTTGTATGACCGTGGCAGCAACAGATGCTTCAAGAAGATGTAAGAATCCCACAGTAGCATCTATGAGATAATCTCCCCCCTGCCAACATTAGGTCTCATCCTGATCTCTAATAGTTTCTATCCCTTCCATCATTTTAGTTAATTATAATAGCTCTGGGTATTCTTGTTATCCATAGAGATGTCCAGTCCCTTTTTGAATTGTGTTAAATTATTGGCCTCTGTGACTTCCAGTGGCATTGAGTTCCACAGTATAATTACGCCATTTGTTTTCAAAGGTGCTGAGTACCTGCAATTCCCATTGATCTGGATGGGAATTGTGGGTGTTCAGCACCAATGAAAAGCAGGCTGTTTACACCTGTGTCAAGTGGGGTGTAAAATGCTAGCAAATCAGAGCGTGGTTATGCACCACTGGAGGTATTTTGTGGCCCATTTGCATATGACAGTACGGGGTGTAAGGCAGTTTAGAATGGGGCCCAGGGTCCTGAATGATTGAATGGGGAGGCTCTGTAGGACAGTGCTGTGGTAGGGTGGATGGCCTAGTGGCCAGGATGCAAGTGTGGGATCTGTAAGACTGGAATTCAATTCCTTGTTCAGCCACACACTTCCTGTTTGACCATGGGCAAGTCACGTAGTCTTTCCCACTGGTAAGATGGGGAAAATACTTTCCTCTCCCACAGGGGTGCTGAGGGGATACAATCCTGTAGTGATTGCCAGCTGCTCAGATACAGCAGTGAGGAGGCCCTGAGATAGGCCAGGCATTCAGCTGATGCTGCTGAGCTAACCGTAGAGTCGCTGGGTATTTGCAGTGCTCTAGCCCCTACCTTGTAGCCACCCCACGTGGCTCCTGCTGTGGTCAATTTCCAAAGTTGTTTGGAAGGTGGAGAAGGTGTAAGGTGCTGACTGAGGCAGCATGTGCCACTGGCATTTGACTCACGATCTCCATGGAAACCGCCTAGCACCACTCTATGCATCCGAAGAAGTGAGGTTTTTACCCACGAAAGCTTATGCCCAAATAAATCTGTTAGTCTTTAAGGTACCACCAGACTCCTTGTTGTTTTCATGGGTAAGAAGCGTCCTTCCCTTTGTGGAGGCAGCCTGGGCCCTGGGCTAGGAATTGGGAGAGCCAAGTTCTAATCCCAACTCAGCCACTGACCTGGGACAAGTCACTTCTCCTCTCAGTGCCTCGGTTTGCCCATCAATAAAATGGGGATAATTAATCATCTCTTTCCTTTGTAAAGTGCTTTGGGATTGATGCATGCAAAGTGCCTCAGAAGAGCGATGTGAGCTAATATGTCTGGTTCAATGTATTCCTCGTTCCTGGGCTCTGCTCTCTTGTTGGGAATGCGCTGGGGGCAGCTCAGTCTTTAGCCCGATGCTGGCCATACAGAAATCCATCTGCCTTCCCATCATTCCTGAGAGCTCTGATCTGCTGTGTGGGCTGAGGGTGCGGGGGGATGAGGGCCGAGATCGGTGCTGCTTCCTGGAAACATAGACAACACAATCAATAACCAAAGGCTAATTGAAATCTAATGCACAAAATATGGGGCTGATGCTCCTTACTAATTACTCAGTCCTTACTCAGGGTCTGATCCTGATCCCCTTACACTGAGTAGCATCTTACTCCACGAGTTGATGCTTGGAGCACAACAGGATGTGACACTAAGCTCCCCTATGTTCACACGCCCCACACACTATTGTATAATAATCTTTGTATGAAATACGCCTTAGGGGGTATCATTTGAAAACTAAAACTCACTAATCATTAATATTCCTGCACGATGTATGTACGCAATGGGTGTTAAGAGTTATGACATATGCTGGAAGGATTACTAAAGTGTGTTTAAGGGGGTTGGTAAACAGGTCTGCCCCAGACAAAGGAATGTGTTTTCCCCACCAGGGAGATACTTCCAAAGTACATTGAAAGACAATGCGAATGTATTTACATATCATGTAAACAGACCCATCAAGCAAACAAGGGGTGGAGGCAAACCTCACACTAAGGCTTTGTCTACACTGTCGGCACAGCCATGCCGCTAAAAGTTGTGCCGTGTAGCTGCTGTTTGTCGGCTGTCCTGCCGACAAAAAATTTCCACCCCCAACGAGCAGGGTTAGCTGTGTCGGCAGGAGAGCGCTCCTGCCGACAACATGCTGTTCACACTGGCACTTGTCACAGCAAAAGCTTTGTCTTTACGGGGCGGGGGGGAGTTAACATCTCTGAAAGACAAAAGTTTTGTCGTTCAATTGCCAGTGTACACATAGCCTAAGGAGTAGGGGAGAAGACAGAATGGCATCTACATTCAGCAGGAGGGAGAAGCTTGGTCTCGGTTTTACTTTTCAAACAATACATTGTGAAGGTTTACCGGTCTATGAAGACAGGGGGTGCTGAAGCAATTGAATCAGCAGATTGTATACAATATTACTGTATAATAAAAGTGTAGAGTAAGATCTTTTTTGAAAGCTGAGGACACTGGTGATTAATATCATTGTGAAATGGATGTATTAACACTATGTAAGGAATTACGGATACTCATTGATATTAGGTTATAGGAATGGCACAGCAATCTACCTGTCTCCTACGTAAATTAAGCAGGTAGAATCAGAAACAAGGGAAGCCCCACTTACGTAGAAATCATACAGGGGGGTGGGAAGCTCACATCAAGGAAAGAACAGCATGAAGTCATTCTGCTTCATGAAACAAGTTCATTGAACTTTGGCAGATGTAAGCAAGGAGAGAAGCCATCTTTGGCATCCATCACTAGACAGACGCTGAGAAAGATGGGTCCTTAGGCAAAGATCTTTCACCTAGGAAGACAAGGGAAACCTTCCCCGTGTGTTTTTGTGAACGATCCTGACAGAGAAAGTCAGCCATGGCTGGGCAGAAGAATGACCAGTGAGAGAACCATCTTGAAGAAAACCTGTATCTTGCTAGATTAAGTTTTAGACTTTTAGATGCGTGTTTTCACTTTTATGTGCTTGTAACCCTTTCTAACTTTTTTCTTTTTACTTGGCATCATTTAACCTACATCCTATTGTTAGTACGTTTGTTTTAATCTTACTATAAAGCAACTCAGTGCTGTGTTTAAAGGGAAGGGTGTATTTACTCCAGTTGCGTTAATAAGTTGTGATGTGGTTTTGTCTCTTTACAAGTGCAACGAATCTTATAATTTCTCTGAACTATCCAGGAGAGGGTGAACACTTCAGGGCACATGGTTTTGGGGAAATTCAGGACTGGGAGAGTGTTGGGGTCATCTTGCTGTTAATAATCAAGGCTGTTGAAAGCCAGAGTGTGGGTGGTGTGTCACTGGCCTGCTGCGGGGTCCTATTCTGCTGGGCCTGGGCTGCAGCTAAACATAGATACTCGGGGAGTGACCTGCATGCTCGTAGGCAGGTTCTGAGCAGCCCAGGCTTAGAGCTGCAGTAGCCAAGCATTGTGAGGTACTCAAGGTGTCAGAGCAAGTGGTGACGCAACTCCTCACTGGTCTGGATAACACCCCAAAGCGAACACCATCACGTAGGGCTGCTCATGGAGTAAGATCCTAGAATCTAGCCCTCAATAATTACTCAGTCTTTACTAAGGCTAAAGTCTCACTGACTTGAGTGTAGGGAGAGAGCATCAGGGCTGAGTCAGGACTCCAGGCTTTGGCCCCTTCAGCCTCATGTAAGCTCCCAGTTACTCCCTAGTTAAGTGCTTTCTGGAGCATTGTTTTCATGAAAACTGTGGGTCAGATCTTGAGTTGGAGTAAATCAGAATGGCTCCACAGAAGTCAGTGGAGTTCTGCTCATTTACACCAAGTGAGGTTCTGGTCCAGTGCGTCGAAGTTCTTATTTGAGCCAACTCCCGTTGATTCTCATTGGCGTTTTGCCTCTGATGGTGTTAAATCCGCGCTAAGGGCCGTGTCCTCACCTGGGATAGTCCCACTGACGTTAACGGAGCTAGGCAGAGCTACGCCAGCTGACCCGAAGGTTGAGATTTTTAATTACATGAGAGGAGCTTACATTTCAGGGGAAGTATGGTCCAGTGGTTAGGGCATGAGCCGAGGACTTGAGATCTGTGTTAAAATCCTTGTTGTGCCACAGGCTTCTTGGTTGTCCTTAGCCTCTCTGTGCCTTTGTTCCCCATGTGTAAAAAAGGGGTAATAACACTGCCCTGCCTCAGAGGGGTGTTATGAGGAAAGTGCATTAAAGATTGTGAGTAATGGGGGTGGTATAAGTACCTCAGATTTCCACCCCCATCTTAGCTCTGTCCCTTTCCCATGTGCTTTACAATAGGGTTTTTTAACTGCTTGCTTAGGCAGGATACAGAGTTGTTACATGCTTATCACCGAGGTTATACTGAAAGGTCACTTAAGCAGAGCGAAGGGGCAGAGCTGGAAGCAATGGCTGAGTGTTCCAAGACTCAGGAGCAAAAGCAGAATCCCTGGGACTGCGGGTTCAAATCCTACCACTTAGCTCTTCAGCTTTCCAGAGTAGGTGACTAAGACGCACAGTAAACAGCATGGAACTCACTTTATCGTTTGTGTTTTGTTGCTCCTAGAGATTCCAGGCTGGTTGTGCTAGATACTGTACAAATGTTTTGGTCCCCCCACTACAGAAGGGATGTGGACAAATTGGAGAGAGTCCAGCGGAGGGCAACGAAAATGATTAGGGGGCTGGAGCACATGACTTACGAGGAGAGGCTGAGGGAATTGGGCTTATTTAGTCTGCAGAAGAGAAGAGTGAGGGGGGATTTGATAGCAGCCTTCAGCTACCTGAAGGGGGTTCCAAAGAGGATGGAGCTCGGCTGTTCTCAGTGGTGGCAGATGACAGAACAAGGAGCAATGGTCTCAAGTTGCAATGGGGGAGGTCTAGGTTGGATATTGGGAAACACTATTTCACTAGGAGGGTGGTGAAGCACTGGAATGGGTTCCCTAGGGAGGTGGTGGAATCTCCATCCTTAGAGGTTTTCAAGGCCCGGCTTGACAAAGCCCTGGCTGGGATGATTTAGTTGGGGATTGGTCCTGCTTTGAGCAGGGGGTTGGACTAGATGACCTCCTGAGGTCTTTTCCAACCCTGATCTTCTATGAGTCTATGTATCGTAAAAACAGTCCACACCCCAAAGAGCTTACGGTCTTCAGGACAAGATGCAGGAGGTGGGTGAAAGAAATAATTGGAGATCAACAGTAACATGAACATGTTTTGCCTAGGCTAGCTCCATGCTTGTGTGTGTGTGTGTGTGTGTGTGTGTGTGTGTGTGTGTGTGTGTGTGTGTGTGTGTGTGTGTGTGTGTGTGTGTGTGTGTGTGTTTCATTTCATTTTGATCAGCGGCAGGGTCTTTTACGGGAGACCTTAAATATCAAGGTCCTGTCTGCTCCGCCTCAGTCAGTGCATGTGACGTGGCCCCATTTCATAAGCATAGGGGCCACGTCACTATGCCAGAAATGTATAGGGGCCACGTCTTTGCCAGAAATGTCCCCTCCCTCACTGTGTTGTTCCAAAGGTTAGTTGCTACCCTCCACCCCAGAGGAGGCTACATTCCGGTAGCACTGTGCATGTGTGTGCCGTTTGTAATGGGCGTTGGGGTCTTTCTGGACGAAAGGCCATGTCGAAATGTGAAATATGATCGGTGGAGTTATGGGGGCAGATTCTCATGCCCAAAGAGCCCGGCCCCCCAATCTGCACGGCACTTTTGAAAAATATGGTCACTTATTTTGATGCCTACAGGGGACCTGAGCTCTTGCAAATCTGCCCTGCAAGGGGAGATGGGACAGGGTGTAGTTCCTAAAAGAAAGCAGCTTGACTGCATATTGTCACCGACAACTAAGCTGAGAATCTGAGGCAGGAGGAATGAGGATCCCTGGGCAGCTAGTGTGCAGCTGTGCCGAAACTTTACCCTGTCCCTTTAACAAGCTTCAGCGCTCCAAGAAGGAGCTAGAAACTCAGCTGGGCTTTGCACTCCCACTTCCCTGAGAAGGGAAGAAGATATTTTTTGCTATGTCACACATTCTCCAGATTTTTCCATGGCTTTCTCATTGCAGGAGCTTTGAATTCTTCAGTGCAGCCTCTGTTATCCACAGCCCCGTTCCCCCAAGCTCCTAGTGTTCTGAAACAGGTTGATATCCCCTGTTGTCTGTCAGTTCCATTGTGACCGCTTTTGATTCTCCGGAGTAGCTTCCACAACCCCTCTGCAGGGGACGGTAGCCGATGCAGATCCAAAGAGCTGCTGGGCAGCCGAGCGCTTTGCACCTTGCATGGGTTTCTAAAATCTTGCTTCCTCTCCCTTGATCTGCTGACGGTGTCCTCTGCAGCGGGGTCAGATACTGAATAATAGTTTAATGGATCTAATGCCAGTGATTTCTAGGTCCCTCTGATTCTGCTGTCCTTTCCAGCAGTGTAACTCTGCCAACTTCAAAGGAGTTAGTCCGGCTTGCCAGCAGTGCAACTGAAATCAGAACCAGGCTCTCAAGAGCTTAAAACAGCCACTCAAGTCCCATGAAACGCAAGCGAACTGTCGACTTGTGGAATTCGCTGCTGCATGAGGTCATTGATACAAATACTAGGGCTGAATTTTTAAAGGGCTGGATAATGTTATGGCCACTAATAACACAGGGCTTGATCCTGACAGGTGCTGAGCACCCCCCGCCCCACCGAAGTGAACGGAGCTACCCCAAGAATTGCACCGGCGTAACTGGGAACAGAAGTTGGTTGAGAGGCCCTATTCGAGAGCTTTAGAGCCAGCCTCAGCTCTCGGGTACAGGGATATGATGGAATAAACCTGGTTACTCCAGACTGACACCAGTGGAACATTGAGCAGAATCCAGCCTGTGCCTCCCTATTTTTAGACATGTTTACATGCTTTTCGGAGTCGGCTTCCAACATCCTTGTTCAACTCTTGGAATACAATGGGAACTCAAGCATGCGTTTGGATGCCTCTTGGAGCTGCATCCGGATAATGTTATGGCCACTTATAACACAGGGCTTGACCTCTGGAAATCAGAGCTGCCATATTTGGGGCCTGATTCATCCCTAGTTTTACGCTGCCATTGTGTCAAACCCCCCTTATGGTCTCAAATCACACACACACACACACACACACACACACACACACACACACACACACGGCAGGGCCCTTGGTGGTGCTTCAATCTCTCCTTTTCTCTGCCTGTGACATACAGCTGTTGAGTTTCCTGAAGACTGAAATGCCTCATGGTGTAGCCGCTCTCCTACAACAGCGTTTAGGCTTAGCACAGAGGCTACAACCACTCTGCGCGGGGCAATAGCCGATGCAGATCCAAATTGCTGCTGGGCATCCTAGCACTTTCCCCTTTGCATGGGCTTCCAAAATCTTGCTTTCCCCTCTTGATCGGCTGAACCTTGGCTGAAGTTACTGGGCTCAGTATAGGGGGATTCTGGGGAAATGTTTGGCCAGTGCTATACAGGAGGTCCAGTTAGATGGTCCGGTGGTTTCTCCTGGCTTAAATGCTATGAAGCTATGAAAATCAATGGTGTGCTCCTTGCGTGTAACAGGAGGAATTCCATGGTGAATCCGGCCCTGTGTATATTCCTTGGCCTGCTGCTTGGCCATTGCTACAGTGGGCTGCTTCCAGCCTGCCACAGCTCAGCATGATGAGGCTCGGTCTTTGCCTGCCTTGGGCAGCCCTGGGTCCCGTCGTCCCACCCACAAAGCATCCTCGTGTAATGCTGTGACCCCCATTCGGATGCACCCCGAAAGACGGGTCACAAAGTCATCAATGCAACGTGATGGCTCATGGAACCCTGTGGAGATTTGGACACCCAGGGGCTTCAAGATCACTCTGGTAAAATGGGGACCATCCCACACATGCTGGGATGGGGGGGCACCTCTCTCAGGAGTTGGACTAGTGCCAGCATTAAGCACAGGTCATTGCTCAGAGCAGGATCCAAGCCCATCCCAGTCCCCAGCAGAGGGTGCAGCAGCGTACCCCGTGGCTTTTCTCTGTTTCACGGGTCCCATGGGGAACGGGGTATACGTTAGAGGAGTCCTCAAGCTGGTGGGACTTACACAGGGGCCAGGCAGGGCCTTGACCAGCCCCAGAATATGGGAGCTGAGAGTCAACTCCTTCTCCATCCCTGCTCCGAGCACAGAAATGGGGAAAAAACTGAGATTCGGGCCCATTCACTCTGCAGAGGCCTTGTTCTGAAACAGGGCCTCTCTGGCTGCAGCCCCGAACCCTCCTCTAAACTCTGCTCCATAGAGATCCTGAGCCTAGCGCGGGCTCACACCTCGCTAACCTGCCGTAGCAGAATGACGAGAGCGGGGACGGCGCGGTGCGGGTTGTTTATGTGGCTGTCGAAGTGTGTGTGTGGGGGGCGTGCACAAAGAATTTTTAGCAGCTGAGGAGCGCATGCAGCCCGAGCCCAGCGTCCCTGCCCGAGATATGCCTGGCATCTGGGAGTCAGCATTCTGCTGGCTTTATTGACATTTGAAAGCCTACCTCCCACTTCACTTCAGCCTCCCAGCCAAGCGCAGCCAGGGGAAACCCAAGCGGACGTCTGCCAGTGAAGTCATTCTGGGCGCAGAGGCTAGGAATGCAGCTCAGTAATTGTGGAGGGTGAAGTCATGCGAAAGGCGCGTGTTCAAAACCCGATCCCTTCAGTAGCTGCGCGGGTTTGCAGTTAACAAAAAGCGAGCTCTTTCTTCCACTGGCATAAACCAGGCGCAGCTCAATGGGGCTGCACAGGTGCAAGTGAGATGAGAATCAGACCCCATGTGTTACTTTTCCAGAGGGCCAGATTCTACACTCCCTTGGTGTAAATCCAGAGTAGCTCCATTTAGGGGTGTGTCTACACTGTAATCAGAGGTGTGACTGCAGCTTTGATCTAGATCAAGTAAAAACAGCAGTGAAGTTGCAGCAACACTGGCTAACTGCTCGAGTACAGACCTTGTTCAGCCCTTGTTATTGGTACCCAGACTAGCTCGATCAAAGCTAGTCTCCACATGCTGCGGTCTCACCTCTGATTGCAGGGTCGCCCAGAGGATTCAGGGGGCCTGGGGCAAAGCAATTTCGGGGGCCCCTTCCATAAAAAAAGTTGCAATACTCTAGTAACATGTATTTGGAAATGTAAAAAATAACCAGTGAAATACATTCAAAAATTAATTTGTAATAATTTGAAAATATACTAAATACATTATTTAAAAACATTAAATGCTTTAATGGGATGTATACATTTGTAATTACATAATGGGCTGTTGCTGGGTGATGGTGATGGTTGGTGCCAATGGGCTGTCGCTGCCTGGGGGTGGTGCTGCTGTTGCCCAGGGCTGGGTGGGGAGCTGGGCTCTGGGTTGGGGGTGCCTGGCTCACAGGGGCTGGACTCAGGGCTGTGGGGAGATGGGGTCAGGGGGGTGTCCAGCTCAGAGGGGCTGGGCTCGGAGATGGGGGTCAGGGCTGTGGGGGGATGGGGTTGGGGGGTGTCTGGCTCAGAGGGGCTGGGCTTGGAGCTGGGGGTCAGGGCCGGGGGGGAGAGGGAGGATGGGGTCGGGGGTGCCCGGTTCACAGGGGCTGGGCTCAGAGCTGGGGGTCAGGGCTGTGGGGGGATGGGGTCGGGGGGTGCCTGGCTCAGAGGGGCTGGGCTTGGAGTTGGGGGTCAGGGCTGGGGGGGAGAGGGAGGATGGGGTCGGGGGTGCCCGGCTCACAGGGGCTGGGCTCAGAGCTGGGGGTCAGGGCTGCGGGGGATGGGGTCGGGGGGGGTGCCCGGCCCCTTACCATGCCACTTACCCCCTCTCCCGGAGCCTCAGCATGCCGCGTCCAGGAGCGGCCCCAGACAGCACTGCAGCGGCATGGTGTTTCCAGCGGGGCCTGAGCTCCCGCCGCTCGGCCGCAGCTCGCAGCCCTGCCCCCTTACCAGCTGAGACGCCGGGGGATGGGAGAAGACGGAGGCGGGGGGAGCCTCCGACATATTCGTGGGGGCCCCTGCGGGGCCTGGGGCAAATTGCCCCACTTGCCCCCCCCTCTGGGCGGCCCTGTCTGATTGCAGTGTGGACATACCCTCCATCAATGGAATTAGTTACACTAGTGTCAGATGGATGCAGCAGGGATCAGAACCAGGCCCAGAGACAACTTCATGACCCTGGGTTGCTTCTCCACCGCCTTGCACCGGAGCCAGGTTGCTGCACATGGCTCACATTCTGATTGGGTAGCAGCGTGTACTCACTTGCCAAATACTCATGGCTGCTGTGTGCTGCAAAGCGGAGATTGGCTGGAGTGAAGAATCCTGCCTGAGGTGTGAGGCATTGGAGAGTCGGGCCCAGCGCCGTGTCTGTGTGTCTTTAGAGGTCAACCAGAGCTGGGAAATTCGGCTCTGTGTTCAGCTCCAAACCCACACGCCCTGCGATCGCAAAGGTCCCTTAGAAAAATGCCCCTAGATGAGATCAAAAAGCTTTCACCGGACACCATGAACTTGCTGAATGCACTGGGGAGAGAATAACCTTGGCACACGACATGGGTAGCGCTGGGCTGTCCTACGCTCCTTCCAGGGCTGCGTCATGCTCCTTGAACGCCTTCCTAGGGATTAACTCGCACATTCCATGTTTCCTTTTGATGCCTGCCTCCTCAGCCTCTGCTCTGGGCCACCCACTGCTACCACCCACCCTGACCTTCGTGAGTTTGCCAGGGCTGTGAGGCAGAGGGCAAAGTCACTTGTCCTCTGCCTTTCAGCTGAAAGCTCCTTTTATTGACTGAGCGGGAGAGGGCAATAAAAGAATGATGTAATTAAATAATGGGCTGGAGGAGACGGATTTGCTACCGACGCTGAGGCCAACATAGTGGGAACTGTAAGGATATGTCTACTCTGGCACTGAGTCTCAGCATCCAGGCTCACAGGACTCCGGCTGCAGAGCTAAAAACTAGCCGTGTAGGCGTTCGGGCTCCGGGACTCTCCCGCACGCGGGGCCTCTGAGCCCAGGCTCCAGCCTGTGCCCAAACGTCTACACTGCAGTTTTATACAGTCAGCTGACCTGGGCCAGCTGCGGCCACGCTGTGGGTCTTTTATTGCCCCTGCTAGGTGCTGGGATGGGGGTGCAGTTCCACTCCTCACCCCGGTCCCTTGCAGCTCCAGATAGACCATTCTAAACCATGCCTGCGTTTTACTAATGCAGGGCCCGATCCTGCAAATATGTCCTCGTGGGCCTGGGGCCTGATCCTCAGCTGGTGTAGATCAGTATCACTCCATCGACTCCCAGTAGGGCTACAGTGATTTACACCAGATAGGGATCTGCTGATCCTGTTAGCCCTGCCTTTGGCTTTGTGCCTTCTGTCCTACAGACACTGTGGCCTGGAACATCCTGTCACACCCCAGGCACCAGCCAGTCTCCTTCTCCTCCTCCGTTAAACTCATTCCAGCAATTAAGCTTTCTCTCCCTCCTTCGCTATGGGAAACAATCCCTCCTGTGCAGAGAGCCAGTGCAAAGGTCTATGCGCCGCTTCAGGGCTTACATGGTGCCTAGACCTCCTGCTGGCCCGCTGCACAGGGTTTAACTTCCCTAGCGTCTGCATCTTCCCATACGCATCCGTCTAATCTATCGACTTTGCACTGCACTCATCACCGTGTTATCTATGCACCTATCTGCTGTTCTCCTGTGCGCTGCACACTATATCCCAGCCTACGTCTTCTATGTGCAGCGCTTGGTGTAGGTCCAGGAAGTGGACGAATTTAACTAGACCTGGAAAAGCGCCCTCAGTGGAAGGCTCTATGCTCTTTCGTTCTCTTCTTCCTCCTTTCTAATCGGCCGCTGCCTGAGAACACCACCAAGCAGCATCCTCGGTCTGCAAAGCCCTGGGATTAGCATGCCCCGAGGATGTCGTGGTGGTGTGAACAGTGTGATGGAATAGGTCCAGCCTCTTCCCATGTAAGGCCCGGGCCACTGGGGCATGAGGATCCGCAGACAGAGTAGATTTGCGGGATGCTAATGGGGCCACCTCATTGCACTAAATTTAGGCGTGGTAGCTCCTGTCTGTACGATCAGAATGAAATGCCAGAGTGTAACCAGAGCTGTGCCATTCAAGGGCCACTCCTACCCTGAGCGGATAAACATTCGGCTCCGCTTTTCACTGTCGTAGGCTTGTTGCGGCTGTCAGCAGCCAACATGACACTCTCTCATTCTTTTTTGAGGTATTCTGCAGACTGTCTGCAGCCAGATCTGGCTGCGCTCTATTTCCAGCGACGCGTGGAATATGTGTATCCCTTGTGGTTTCATAGCAGGCAACTCTCCGTCGGTTGCAATAACATATTAGCATGGGCACTCGGTAATTGCTTGCGCTGACCTGCTCCTGACTAACTAGATGCCCCAGCAAAAGTTATTTTGGTGACAGGCCTCATCCCTGTTTTTCCCTCATCCTTTGTTTTCTCTTCTCCACACCCCCTATGGTTTTCTTTACTTTCGAGGGGTGTTACAATTTTTTTGTTGCTTTTAATGCAAGCCTGTTTTTATTATTCACTGTATTTTGGGGGTGCAAATCCCCCCTCTGCCGAAAGCTGGCACCAGTTAAACCCACGCACAAGGGCTTCAGGGGTGCACAAGCCTTGTGCTGTCTCCCTGCGTAGGGATTAATTTAATGCCCATGGAAGTTAGGCACCTAAATCTCTTGGAGGATCTGGGCCTTAGTGCCTAGGAATACAAAGCAGATGAAGGACAGATTTTTATCCCCATTTTACAGATGGGAACTGAGGAACAGAGGGATGAACGGCCCTGATTTTCATAAGTGCTCCACCCCCAGGGGTTCCCATTGAGCATTTTTTAAATTAGGGCCCAACGTGACTTGGCCAAAGTCACCCAGGGGGTCTGTGGGTACGTCTACACTGCAGAAACAGCGTCCATGAGTCTCAGAGCCCGGCTCAACTGACGCAGGCTCACAGGGCTCACGGTATGGGGCTGAAAATAGCAGTGTAGATGTTTGGGCTTGAGCTGGAGCCCAGGCTCTGACCCCTTCCCCCTGCTGTGTAAGCCCCGTAGCACAAGCCCAGTCAATTGACCCGGCCTCTGAGCGTTTTTTTGCAGTGTAGATAGAGACAAGTTCTCCTGAGTCCCTGTCTAGTGCCTTGTCCCGAGACTGTCCTTCCGTTCTGGACTTCGGTGGAGTTATGCCCTATTTACACCAGTGTAACTGAGAGCCAGATTTGATCCTGGTATGTTTTATCATTGTTTCCTAGATTCGTTTTGGACCCGATCCTGTCCCCTTTGCCTGCTACACTTTGAATAGTACTTTACTCCATGCGTGGTGCAGCTGGGCCATTGCCTGATGGAAATATGTCCCCAAACCCTCACTCTGTACTTTCCAAGGCAGAATTCTCATTTCCCAGCACATCTTTGGCTCCTGTAAAAATAATAATCGGAGGCCCTGGTCCTAATTCTGATCTCCTTAACCCAGGTGTAAATGGGGAGTGACTCTGTAAATCAAAGCAGTTCTCAGGAGTACTTAATCCTCCCTTGGGCGTGGGGGTGAGGGTGGACTAGATGGCCTCTGGGGGTCCCATCCAGCCCTGATTCTATATTTGCCTCACAGCTGGGTGAGAAGAGAAGCTGGTGTGGGGAGAGAATTTCTCCAGAGTTGGCCCTGGGTTATCAATGCTTTCAAGCTGGGGTGTTCAAAGGAGCATCCAGAGTCAGGCGCCCAATTCCCAGTGGCCCCTTAGACAGTCCCACTGAGAAAAAGAGGGGGTGGGGGGAACACTGGTCTAGCAAGGGGACAAGCATCTTCCCTCCCCTTAAAGTCAGTGGGAGAGGAGAAATCCTCAAAGGTATTTAGGTTCCTAACGTCAGTGGAAGTTGCCCCTCTTCCATTGAAGTTAGGAGCCTAAATATCTTGAGGATCCAGGCCTCAGAAGCTTGCACAGGATTGATCCGTGTTACTGAAATGTGTTGGCACCCAGCATCCTCTTTGTCAGGGGCCATTAACAGCACAGTCTACTTCAAGCAGCAGCTCCAGCCTAATGGGGATTTTGCCTGACAGCCTCATTAAGGCGGAGTCGCTGTATTGTAGGGGCTGTTTTGTCCAGAGGCCTGGAAGCAACAGCCCCCTTTGCAAATTCTCCCTTGCCGGCAGGTCACCGCACTCCATTACTATGGTGACGCTCCATTAGGCCCAACAAAGTACGTGCAGCCTTATCGTCTCCATGCTGTGGGAAAGGCCCTAATTGAGTCTCGGGGTCCTGCCCCCCATTGAAATCGAAGCCATGAGTTTGCAAAGGGGGTAGTTACTGACGCCAAAAACCTGCAGAGGCTCTGAGCCTGGGATTGTCTTAAAATCCAGTCATAGCCTACGCATAGCAGCGTCCGCCCCTCTCAGAGCTGCCACCACTGCCCAAAGACATTTTGAGCTGCTTTCCATCCCCCCAGCCTTGCCTAGTGGGTGCTGACAACTCTCATAAAGTTGGTGTTTTTTTCTTCAAGCCCCACCTCCTGGAGTCATATGACTATAAGATAATCTCAGCTTTCCTTAAAAAAAAAAAAAAAAAAAAAATCTCTAGCCCTCATGGCTGCAGAAGAAAACTGGAAAACATGCACCCTAAAGGCTCATAACCCAGAAGGCAAATAAAAAAGACACTCCCCCTGTTTTTTTTTTTTTTAAACCCCTCATGATTTTTAAGCCTTGTGGTTTTTTTATTTTTTATTTTGAAGGAAGCATC
Source organism: Emys orbicularis (assembly GCF_028017835.1). NCBI lineage: Eukaryota > Metazoa > Chordata > Testudines > Emydidae > Emys > Emys orbicularis. The sequence continues at coordinate 141,576,006 of NC_088684.1, forward strand.
TCCTGATTTTTGAGGTTGGCAATACTACTTATTTGCAGTGGAAGAGGAGACGCCAATTGCAATACTTCAGGCCTTTATGGCTCAGAGAAGCACATCTCTGCAAAGCCCTCCCACCACCCCTATCACCACATGAGCTTGACCTAAATTCTGCAACAAGGTTCCTGATATTTCAGTACTCCAGCACAACAGATGGCAAATTCTACAGCAACTTCAGCTATGTTACACTTCCTGGCTCTGCAACTGGCCTGCTGGTGACCTTGGGTAAGTCACTTCATCTCTCTGTGCCTCAGTTTCCCATTCGTAAAATGGGGCTAATGATATTGATTCCTTGGTAAAGTGCTTTGAGATCTACGGTGAAGAGCACCATAAAAGAGCTAGGTATTATTACAGACTGGGATGGTTTTACTGAATTAAATAGGACTGTGACGAATGCAATCAGTGCAGTGCTCCTTGCATTATTTAATTTGATATTAAATTGAATGCATCCTTAAATTCTTCCTTCTCAAGGTGGTATATAAATTAGCACATTCACATTTCCAACAGTTGACAAGAAGGTGTGAGTATCAGCAGAGGGAAAATTACTTTTTGTAGTGACCCATCCACTCCCAGTCTTGCATTGGCCTCGTTAGCACTACACAAGTAATCAACTGTTGAGAATAGGCCACTTCCACCTTAATTGAATTGACCTTGTTAGCACTGACACCCCCCCTCCCCCACTTGGTAAGGCAACTCCCATCTTTTCATATATATACTGCTTATTGTATTTTTCACTCCATGCATCTGATGAAGTGGGTTTTAGCCCACAAAAGCTTATGCCCAAATAAATGTATTTGTCTCCAAGGTGCCACAAGAAAGCCCAATGAGTTGAGAGAGGGTGGGGACAGGTACTTGTAGCTTCTGGTGTGGGCCCTGTTTAAGGGTCCAAGACACCATTTGATCCTTCCTCTCTCCATGGTATAATAAAAGAGCTAATTTAGACTGGACTTAAGGACCTGAGGGGAAAAGGACACTGCCCAATTTATTTGGGGATGGGTCTTTTGCTCGTGGTTTATGTTTATGAACCCTGTTTGCAGTGTTTTCCCAAATTAATGCTGAGTTACTTCCCTCCTGTTATTACAAGTTTTTGCTACACTCAGATTCTGTGCTTGCAAAAGGGGAAGTATGGCCTCTTAGAGGCGCCCAGGGGGTGGTGTGTAATTGTCCCAGGTCACTGGGTGGGGGCTTGAGCCGGTTTTGTGGTGTATTGGTGAAAAGGAACCCCTAGATACTGAACCTGGCCCTTGTTGCTGCTGGCTCCACCTGGCAGAAGGGTCACATAAGGAAGTTTACGGCTCATCTCCTAATTCCAAGACAATAGATTTCGGGTGAAATCCATTGAAGTCAATGGCAAAACTCCCATTGACTTCAGAGGGGGTAGGCTTTTAGTCTCAGGTATTTTGGTTAGGCAGTAGCAGCTCGTGCTTTTAAATGGAAAAGTCCTGGGTTCAAACCCCCATGATGACCCATCCAGAAATAAGCAAGCTGCAGAATCCAGTGAATGTTTGCTCTTTGCATGGAGACATCCAGTGACTTTTGAATGCTTTGACTTGGATGGGGCTACAACTGAGGGGATTATACATCTCCACAAGGTGATGGTGGTGATGATCATACCCTTGTCGCTCCTACATAACACCCGTCCTTCCATGCAGCCCCAACATCCAGCTACCTGCACCGTTCAGGAAGCAACGTGCAAAGCTAGTCCAACCAGTCTGAAGAAACCAACGTCTGTAAATCTATTCCCGGCTGGAGAAATGGCTGGATTCCAAGTTTAGGTGGCGACCACACCTTCCAACCTGGCTGTTCCCCTGCCTGATTCGCATGCAGCCTGCCAGGAAGGCTTGACTACGGCTCTCTCCTGAGTTAGGAAGTGAGGAATGCTTCAGGATCTAGTGTGATGGGATGCCAGGAAGATCCAGGCTTCTAATTGTGGTTGAGCCACTAATTGCTCGTAACTTTGCGGGAGTTACTTCCCCACCTTGTGTATCAGTTAAACCAACTAGAAAAGTGGGTAAGAAGCAGGGAGCCTCACTGAGAACTGCATTCAAGCTCTTCTTCCCTTGGGGAGAAATAAATTACAGGCATGCCCTGTATGATGTAATCTTCACATTCCTCTCTTCACAATCTCACTTACCTGCCTGCAGATTCTGCCCTGTGTCTCGGATAAGTGGAGATGCCAAACTTCTAGGTCTTAGGTTCTGCAAGCTCAGTCCCCACACTTTCTTTTAACGGGTGCTACTGCTCATCAGGAGAGCAGCTTGAGGGTGATAACGAGCAGAGATTGGTCATCCATGGATGAGTGTTAGCAGATGGTTTGCAGACAGAAAAGGAGGCTTGTTCTGATGAGTAGCACTGGAACCATCTCATTGGAGATTGCAAGTGACACCATGTGACTTAGGTATTATTCCTGCCTATATAAGGCCCGATTTTCTGAGGTGCTGAGTTCCAGCAGTTCCTACTGGCCCCCATTGTGGTTGGGGGTGGTCTCCCCCTTGCAAGTCCAACCCCGGGCATACAGCTTCCACCCTCAGTCGTCAGAAGACTCAGAGCTTCCCTGCTCAAACTGAAAGTCAGAGAGACGCTTAGGGGTCAGATCTCACCAAATATCCAAGTCCAACGGAGGCGATCTCCCACCACAGAGTGCTGGGATGCATCTATCCTAACCACCAGCAACTGAGGGCTTTATAAATGTGCACAGGCCACGGCTGGGTTGTTAAGCCCGGAGTTGAGTACAAGAGACCCAGCAGTCCAATTATAGCTTGTTCTTGTGGTGGGAAGCCATCACCTCCAGCAGTGTGAGGGGATATCAGCTTGCATGGTGCATTCAATCTTTGGCCTTGCTGTTGCGTTATCTTATGGCAAGCAAGCAGCAATTAGCACCATATATGATTTGTATGTGTGTGATTGTGGATAGTTGTGTGACCCACATGAATGCATTGCAGTAATTAGTGATAATAATTGGAGCAAATAATTAAGCAATCAATTTGCAAACACCTAGAAGATAATGAGGTGATAAATAAGAGTCAGCATGGATTTGTCAAGAACAAATCATGTCAAACCAACCTGATAGCTTTCTTTGACAGGATAACAAGCCTTGTGGATGGGGGGAAGTGGTAGATGTGGTATATCTTGACTTTGGTAAGGCTTTTGATGCTGTCTCGCATGACCTTCTCATAAACCAACTAGATGGAGCTACTATAAGGTGGGTACATAACTGGTTGGAAAATCATTCCCAGAGAGTAGGTATCAGTGGTTCACAGTCATGCTGGAAGGGCATAATGAGTGGGGTCCCACAGGGATCGGTTCTGGGGTCCGGTTCTGTTCAATATCTTCATCAATTATTTAGATAATGGCATAGAGAGTACACTTATAAAGTTTGCGGACGATACCAAGCTGGGAGGGGTTGCAAGTGCTTTGGAGGATCAGGTTAAAATTCAAAATGATCTGGACAAACTGGAGAAATGGTCTGAAGTAAATAGGATGAAATTCAATAAGGACAAATGCAAAGTACTCCACTTAGGAAGGAACAATCAGTTGCACACATACAAAATGGGAAATGACTGCCTAGGAAGGAGTACTACAGAAAGGGATCTGGGGGTCATAGTGGATCACAAGCTAAATATGTCAACAGTGTAACACTGTTGCAAAAAAAGCAAATATCATTCTCAGATGTATTAGCAGAAGTATTGTAAGCAAGACACGAGAAGTAATTCTTCCGCTCTACTTTGCGCTGATTAGGCCTCAACTGGAGTATTATGTCCAGTTCTGGGTGCCACATTTCAGCAAGGATGTGGACAAATTGGAGAAAGTCCAGAGAAGAGCAACAAAAATGATTAAAGATCTAGAAAACATGACCTATGAGGGAAGATTGAAAAAATTGCGTTTGTTTAGTCTGGAGAAGAGAAGACTGAGTGGGGACATGATAACAGTTTTCAAGTACATAAAAGGTTGTTACAAGGAGGAGGGAGAAAAATTTTCTTCTTAACCTCTGAGGACAGGACAAGAAGCAATGGGCTTAAATTGCAGCAAAGGCTATTTAGGTTGGACGTTAGGAAAAACTTCCTAACTGTCAGAGACATTAAGCGCTGGATAAATTGCCTAGGGAGGTTTTGGAATCTCAATCGTTGGGGATTTTTAAGAGCAGCTTGGACAAACAGCTGTCAGGAATGGTCTAGATAATACTTAGTCCTGCCTTGAGTGCAGGGGACTGGACTAGATGACCTCTCAAGGTCCCTTCCAGTTCTATGATTCTAATAAGGGAAGAAGCAGTGGGGAAGGATATGTGGGGGAGGGCTTGTATTAGGGGACTCTGTCTGCAGACTTGCCAAAGATGGGTGGGATGATTCTGCTAGATGGACCAGAGTCATCCAGAAATTGGGTGTGATGGGTACAAGGTGTGTTCATTAGCTCTTGGAAGCGACATGGGTAATTTCCATTGTGGGCAAGTAGCCTGGCAGGACACACCCAGGATCACTCTCTGAGAGTGGAGCCAATGGGAACTCAAGGGGAGGAGGAGGAGTTTGTAAATAGGCAGAGCAAGAGCAATGCTGGAGAACTTAGCTGTGGAGCAATGCAAAGACCAGGAAGGCCTGCAGTAAGGTTGTATTCCAGAGACTTTGCCACTTTGATGGACATAGACTGCGGGCTCCCCCTCCCCCCTCCATTAAAGAAGAGGATTACAATTGCTGCAGGCTGTGCAAACTACAGATTGTCATTGCAGAGACTCAAAGGGAGCTTGAAGGACTGTGGGGCTATCCCTCGTTTCCCAGACTACAAGTTACTGGCGTGCCCTGGCCTAGAGACAGTTTGGCCACCATTCCCCAGAGACCAAGAAGGTTAAATCCTCCCAGTGAAGGGCCCCGAGGAAGTGTATGTGTGTGCACATACGTATATTTTGCATTTGAACTTGTGATAGCAACAAGGGCTAAAACTTGTGGAAACCTCCCTGAAAGTGTTGTCTTTAAAAGAGTCGTTATGGACAGTATTCACAATTGCTTCATGGGTTATACGAAAACTGTTATGTATCAGATATAGGTAGGTATATTTAGTAAGTGTTCTCCTTTAGAGATTTTGTCACTCTCCTATCAGAAATTTCACTCTGTATAATATCTATCTATCGGTCGATCTATCTATCTATCTGAAAGTCCTGAAAACACCAAACTCTGTGGTCTCTACCACAGCAGAAAGGTAAACAGAGGTATAGGAAAGGGAAAGAAATACAGTTATTAGCATTTTGCTTTCTCCAAGCCCATTATAGCTGCAGTAGTATTATCAACCCCAACCATCCAAATGTCATGAGTCAGGCTCCCTAAAATCATGACATTTTTAGAAAATAACTGTTGGAGATTTTTATTTGCCTTTTAGTGTGAGCCTTTTAGGATGCACGTTGTCAAGCTTTTCTCATCCAACCCAATGGCTAAAAACTTCCTTTTTGTTTTAAATGAAAGCTGATGTTCTCATGTAATCACAGGACTCCAGTAGCTGGGGCTTTAAGAAATACTCCAAATGCCTAAAGTCATGAGATTTGGCAATGCACTAAGTACTCAGCTGGGTTTGTCTCACATGGACCAATCATCAGAGCTATCTATCAAGGCATTTTTGCCATGTTCATTACTGTGGAATTTGCCTCGCTGGCTTTTAGTCTCTAGCAGACTGGACAAATTTGAACCGTTGCTTGATAGGCAAAAGGTTTTGTAACCAATTACAAACCCCCAGAGGTGTCCGGTTCTCCATCTCTTTTAGATTTCTTCGGTTCATATAAAGATTTAAATTGTGTATGCCTGAAGCTACTAAGTGTGACTCTCCTTACCCCTTTCCAGCAGAAAGCCTTGCCTCTGGTACTGGACTGAGGCTTGATTGATTGCTCCATGTTAAAGAAATAGAAGCCCCTTTGCTTGAATAATTCAAAAGAGGAGTAGACTAAGCATTTGGGAATATACTAGAGGTTACAGCCCAGGGCATTATGGATCAGGGATGGCCTGGGTGACTTTAGTAGGCCATTTCCATCTCCAATTTCTGTAATTTTATGATGTTGACCTCTTAAATGTCAAGATATGTCACAGCTTCTTTAAGGCAAAAGGCATAGCAACTAGTGCTAGGGTGGTTTTGGCACTATGCAGCTAGTAACGTATTCTACAGGAAAACTACTAGTTTGGCCAAGTTATGGTAGACCAAGCATGCTCTGCTTAGCTTCCATAGCCTCTGCGTAACATCACGGACAGTTCGGCTCCAGGCAGATCCAGGATGAACTGCAGAAACCACATTACTGGAACCAGTGGGACATGCCTTGAAGGCACTGGAGCAGACAGGAAGCGTGTACGATGCATGCCCCATTTGCAGCTAGCCTGTAGGTCATTCGGGCTGGAATCTTGCATGGGCATCTGCTGCAGAGGTATTTCAAGCTTGAGGATATGGGCTGGAGGAAGAAGTAGGAGTGGTTATGTGCCACTTACAGTTGGATTTGGTTAGGCAGCAGAGTGCTGTTGGTCAGGGGGAATAACAGCATGCTTGCCACTTTTAATACCGTGTATTTATTTAAGTGGGTGTCCAGCAGGCTGTGGTTACATTGGGTGGGTGGTTTTTTTTTGTTTGGTTTTTTTTTGTCTTACATGGAATTACTGTGATGAAATACTAGTTACTTAGCAATTTTCTAACCTCGTGCCTTTCTGGGGAAAGTTAACAGCTGTAATGGGTTCAGGTTTGGAGGCAGAGCTGGGTAGATACTTCAAAACCCATTTCTGTGACTATTTGCTTGATTTTTAAAAAATCACCTTGTTTTGGGCTGTTTGGATGCATTGTTGGTGCCTGAAATTCACTCCCTATGCAGAGAACTAGCACAAGATCTGTGTATTACTTAAGACCTTTGGTCTGAAGGGGTAGGTGGGACTTCAGCGATGGACAGACGTCATGTTATGCAAAGCGGATTTCACCCTCCATGAATATTTTGGTGACTGAGGTGGCTGGCAGGAGTGGCTGGTGGAAACTGCAAATTTTAAGCAAATATTAAAGGGGTTGCACTGAATATTCCTGTCGGAAACCTGATGCTTAGACTTGCGCTCATCCAGCCAAGGAATGGAATGGTACCAATGCCAGGAGATGTGTGTGTCCCATCAGAACCAACCAGCTTGGGTTCAGTTTTGGATCTCCAGCACTTGCAATGGACTGTTAAGAATAAGCTGCAGACCAAGAATCTCTTCATCAAAATTACTCACCATCGACAACCGGGCATTTGGCTTAATTATACAGCCCCCTGAGAGGCTAGTGTGCTCATCTAGAGAGTAATGAAGAAGGTTTCTAAAGATGTAACTCTGTTTGCCTTGTGTTGAGTCGCTCACCTCCTTCAGCAGGATGTCTGATATCTTGGGGACATCACAGTCACTTTGGTCACAGGTCCAGAACCTCAGCCAGGGTAAATCAGCGTTGAATTATTGACTTCACTGCAGCTACAGCCATTGAGGCCTGGGGACTTCCCAGATGTAGCAGATAGAGCAGACTTCTGTTCACCTGGCAAACACCAGGCAGCAAGAATTCCGACCATCCGCTCTTGGCAAGGGCCCCCTGGATCCAACACTGCATGCTTTGAAGGAAGCAGGGCCAGCGCCCTCAGCTGGAATCCAACTGGCACAGTCCATTGAGAGGGCTCACCCAGGGATGACACAGGTCATCAGCTATTTCCGGTCATAGAGAGTGCTGCCGTGAGTGCATTGGGGTCTCTGCTATTCCCATCTGATCTGCAAGAGGACGGTTGGCATAACAGTAACTTTCCCTAGGGTAACTTTTCACCCCATCTGATAGGAGGCCATCAGGCAAGTGGTTCCAAGAGGGGCGGGGTCCTACTGGCCACGTGATCCAGGCGTGCAGCTTTCTCTGGTGAGGATGGTTCCTCAGAATCCTGGTGGGTTTGGGATGAAGATAGAGAAGATCATTTCTGTGTCATATCACGGGGTTTACCTCAGTGTCTGTTGTTTATTATTATTTATGATTTGCCCTGCGGTAGCACCTAGGGTTACCAACCCTCAAGGAATTAAAGATTAATCTTTAATTAAAGATTATGTCATGTGATGAAATCTCCAGGAATACGTCCAACCAAAATTGGCAGCCCTAGTAGCACCTAGGAGCCCCAATGACATAATGTGGGCTTGGGCGGTCAGGCCTAGTGGTTGGAGCAATGCTGGTCAGAGCCGGGGTCAGGAACCAGGAGCCAGAGCCAAGTCCGTCACTACAGCTCGCAGGGGAATCCACCTTGTTGCACAGACACTTCCTGGCACTCCTCCTGGGTTTAAATGGGGCACCTGGACCAATCGGGGGCCAGGAGGAAAGCTGTCAGCCTGGTCTTCTGAGGTGGTATTTATCTCCATAGGGTTTCTATGGTGATGCACACAGCCCTATCATGGCTGCCGGGTAGCGGCGTGGAGGCATTGGCCATCCTGCAGACCTGGGTTCTAATCCCTGCAGAGCCTCACACCCAATCACGGACCAGGCCCCGTTGTGCTAGGCGCTGTACACACAGAAAATTCGGTGCTTAAGTAAAATCTGTTTCATGCGCAATAATGCCTGGAACCAAGGCCAAATATGCTTGTATGCCGGCAGCTCCATGCTGGTGCTCATTCCCTAGCTGAGCCGAAAGGATCTCCTGGACGTTTACAGCCTCCAGCTGTGATTCAGAAGGGCTGGTCAGGAAAAAGCTCATGCAAGTCCTTTCACTGAAGGGCCATTGCTAGGGTGGGTGCAGAAGAGAGCAGAAAGGTACATGCCATCTGAGCCAAGCGGGAGAGGCACTGCGGAGAGGAGTGGCATGTCCCTGCCTGAGATACGTCCTTGCGTATGTTTTGCTCTGCCACGGTGTTTATGTTTACCCGCTCTAGTCTTGGCTGCCTGCCTAGCTGCCAGAGGAATGAAGGGCTTAGCTGCAGGTGAAGGTGGAGGATTCCAGCTCAACCACATGGCAGCCTGCCCTTTGGCAGAGGGCTGTCAGTAGAAAGGAGCTAAAATGGGGACCCCTCTGTATACGGGAGTTTCAGGTTCTCTGCGTGTCTTGGGATCATGCCTCCCCTAGGGAGGTTGAGTAATTTCTTGCATCTTCCCCCGAAGCGTCAGGTGCTGGCCAGGGTACAGGAATAGATGGACCTGATCCAGTCTGGCAGTTCCTGTGTTACGGGAATTCCCTGCAAGAGTAACTGTCGGCATGACCATAACTCTGGGCAGGATCAGTCACAACAAGATCCATCCTGCCCTGAATCATCCGCAAGGATTAAGCGGTTCTATTGTGGTCATGGTCCCATTGTGCTAGATGCTGTTTCCATGTGTCCGGCTTGGCAAATGGTCTTTGTCGAGAGCTGCATTGAGCTCAGCTGTTTCGATTAGTGGGGCTGGTTGACAGCTTTTCCCTTTGGATTCTGTTTTTGCGGATCTTGCCATTTCACTCACGTATCAAATGCACCCCAAAACTCAAAGCAAGGCTCGGTCAAAGCCATGGAGTTGGCCTGGATTAACGTCTGCATCCTGGGACCAGAGAGAGACTCACGCCACAAAAAGTCTCGAGGGCTCGAGGTTCTTTGGATCTGCAGTTTTAGTTTGGGGCCATGCCTAGATCTTCATATTTTTCAGAGTTTCAAACTACTGATCTCTCTCCAGGGCCCGGGGGAGGGAGGTGGGTTGCTGAAAACTCAGCTGCCAGGGCCAAGCAACCCCTTGTTCCCCAAGATTGCCAAACCTGGCACAAGTTGCAAATACAACTCACCCAGCTCCTGGTAAACCTGGAACAAGAAACCCTCCCCTCCCGCCCCGCCCACACACATGCTCCCCCCCCCCAACTGCGGGTCAGTTACACCCTTAAAGGTAAAACCCAAAAGGAAATAAAAGCCCTATGATGAGCCTTCCCAAGTAGGGTGACCACATGTCCTGATAATATCAGGATCGTTCCAATATTAGGGGCTTTGTCTTATATACACAACTATACACCCGCTCACCCAAAAAAAGCAAGTGTGAAAAATCAGGACACTTCTATCTGGTCACTCTTTCCCCAAGAGGCATGAAAGCAGCAGAACTGATGACAGGCTGAGCTGAGCTATTTTTCTTAATCCAGGCTGTAATTCAGCCGCTTGTATATTTTGCTAGGATAACTTTCTGTGTAGCGCTCCCTGCTGGGAAAGACCGGCATGTGAAAGCATGACTCATGGGGGTTCTCTGAAACTGAACCCCACACGCTGCCATTCATGATACACCAGCCCCGTCACTCAGCTCCTAGAAAGTCTGAGGAGCTCCATATTTCCAGTTTGCTTGTTTATTTTGAATAACCAGACAAATCGGTGGAACTGTCTAGACACACCAGGCTCCTTGTATGTAGGTTCTGATAAGGTCACTCATCACCATAGTCCCTGATCATCTCTGTGGTATCTCACCACCTGACCCATCTTGCCCAGCATTGCTTTGGGCACAGGGAAGTGCTTGGCACACCCATCATTCTGTATCAGTGCTTATAATTCTGTAGTAGAGTGAATGAACTGGTCAAAATAAATACTGCGGTTCATGGGGCTGAGGGGCCTTTTATACCCCTCTTTAACCTGGACTGAATTTCTGTGGGTGGGTTTCATTGCCCTGGAAATCGATGCTAATATCACATGTACTCTGATCCCTAGAAAATAACAGGAGTACTTGTGGCACCTTAGAGACTAACAAATTTATTAGAGCATAAGCTTTCCTGGGCTACAACCCACTTCTTCGGAAGTGGGTTGTAGCCCACGAAAGCTTATGCTCTTATAAATTTGTTAGTCTCTAAGGTGCCACAAGTACTCCTGTTATTTTTGAGGATACAGACTAACACGGCTGCTACTCTGAAATCTGATCCCTAGAGTGTCTGACTAACCGCACCGCTGTGCCAGCAAGCTGAACTTTGGCACAGTTCAGGACCCCAAACCGTGCACTTGCTTATGCAAATACCCCACACCCAGCTCCCCGGTATATCTGCAGGGGCCCTGAATTCACCCATCGTGCTGTGTCCTTCTTACTTGTGATTTCAAGCCCATTTCCATTGGGAGAAGGCACCTCTTACTGATTCAGGAACCCAAAGGTTCCAGGCACAGGCAGCTCGCACTGACGTTACAAAATCAGCAGAAATTTTCATTGGGGTTGAAAAGCCTTTTTTGGTGTGTGTCCCCAAAATAGGTTGTGACGAAAATGTCAAGCAGCTCCAACGACAACGCTCATCTCGGCTGTACGCTAACAATTTCCTCAGCAAAGCTCTTTGCAAACTGTTAATTAATTCTCATGTACGGAGTACGGTTAAGTCACTGTTTTACAGATGGAGCCCAATGAGGCATGGAGGGGTTAAGGCCCAGATCCTCAAAGGTACTAGCTGCCTCTCTCCCTTTGAGGATATGGCCCAAAGTCAGTAGAAGAACCAGGAATAGAACTCTGGCATCTAGATTCCCGATGCCCTGTTTTAACCATTAGACAGTACTTCCTTCTCTGTATGAAATTGACGTGGCCATGGACTCTTGTGTCGGTGCCCTGGTTTTATCCCTTGCTCGGGGATGTGAGTATAAGCTGGCTGTGGTGCTCACCCCATGACCTAGCTATGTGAAAACGGGTTTACAAGTATAGACAAAGGATCTGAACAAGCCCAACCGCAGAGTGAGTTAGAGGAAACTTCCTTTGCAAATTCAGGCTGGACGGGAGAGGGAGGTTTCTAACTGTCAGCGCAGGGAGGTTCTGGGAAAGCCTCTAGGAGCTGTAGGGGCAAACAACTTAATTTGTTAGAGAGAGAGAGCTGGACAAACAAATGAGTGTGATTGTATGGCAGGGCTGATTCTGATGGTGGGGTGCTGGGCTCAGCAGCCCTGGGGTTCTCCGCCCCCGACCCCCCCACCCCCCGGATGTATTCTAGTTGGTTGTTTTTTGTCTCCTTCCTCTGAAGCATCCGGGATGGCCATAGCTGGACATCGGACACTGGATACAGTGGGCCAGGGCTCTGAGGTGGAATTGAGTTTCCTCTCTCTCAGGGTCTAACTGATCTCCAAAGGAGGGGGAGGGGTCAGGAAGGAACTTTCCCCCAGGTCAGATTGGCAGGGCCATTGAGGGGTTTTCACCTTCCTCTGTGGCATGGGATGTGGGTCTCTTGCCGGGATTATCTGAGTGTATCTCACTTAAACATTTCAGCGCTGTTGCGGGGGCCTCGGGCACCGGTGCCCCTCAGTCCCCCCTTTTCTCTGCCTGTGGGACATGACAGTTTATTCTGCTGAGCGGTGTGATGCTTTGGTCTGATTTCGGGGGTTGGGTTAGTGTGCATGTGCTGGGTGGTGCTGGTAGCCTGCCATACAGGAGATCAGACTAGTTGATCTGGTGGTCCCAGCTGGCCTTAAACTCCATGATGCTGTACAATGGATATATTTTCTTGCTACATTCTGATAACATCAGGTTAATGATTTACTTACACCAGGGGCCTTGTGTCTATTAACTCTGTTACCAGAGTAATTCTCTTAGCTGCGAGCCAGGAATCCTGCTGCTTCTTTCTAGAGATGATTATGAACAAAGTAATTCCTTTATGGGGGGGGGGGGGAATATGTAGAGCAAAATTCATCCAAATGTATTTGCTGGCTGTGGCTGACCTTCATGAAGTGCTTTACAGGAATCTTGGGAGATACAGAGCAAACGCTCAGTCAAGAAGAATTGTCAGTGGTATTCAGGCAATATTGGGGGAGTTTTTTATTTTGTTTTCATAGAGCTAAAGAAATGCAAGCCAAAATTAAGATCTGGCTTGTCTGTCTGCTTCTGTCCAGCAGATTCCTACCACAGAAATTCATTGAGTCATGCCCGGTGGTGAAATTAAAAGGGGATTGATAATGCTGTGACTAATAATAGCATGTACAGTTAAGGGGCCAGTTTCATTTAAACCCGTGTCACTCCAGAGTAATTCTGCGCAAGTCATTGCCCTGTATTCACACTGATGAGAACAAGCTTTGGCCCATCGTCCAATCTCATACTTCAAGGCACTGGGCGATCACCTGCATGTGTCCTCTTTGGCATATGGGCCGGATGCCCTAGGAAAGTTTCTCTCTCTCCTCTGAAGCATTAATGGCCAGTGCTGGAGGCTCGATGCCAGACTTAATGGATCCCATGCACCGCTACAGGCTGGGAACAGACTGGCCTAAGCAGCAGTTCTGCAGAAAAGGACCTGGGGATTACAGTGGACGAGACGCTGGATATGAGTCAGGAGTGTGCCCTTGTTGCCAAGAAGGCCAATGGCATATAGGGCTGTATTAGTAGGGGCATGGCCAGCAGATCGAGGGAAGTGATTTTTCCCCTCTATTTGGCACTGGTGAGGCCACACCTGGAGTATTGCATCCAGTTTTGGTCCCCCCACTACAGAAGGGATGTGGACAAATTGGAGACAGTCCAGCGGAGGGCAACGAAAATGATCAGGGGGCTGGGGCACCTGACTTACGAGGAGAGGCTGAGGGAACTGGGGTTATTTAGTCTGCAGAAGAGAAGAGTGAGGGGGGATTTGATAGCAGCCTTCAACTACCTGAAAGGGGGATTTCAAAGAGGATGGAGCTCAGCTGTTCTCAGTGGTGGCAGATGACAGAACAAGGAGCAATGGTCTCAAGTTGCAGTGGGAGAGGTGTAGGTTGGATATTAGAAAAAACTATTTCACTAGGAGGGTGGTGAAGCACTGGAATAGGTTACCTAGGGAGGTGGTGGAATCTCCATCCTTAGAGGTTTTTAAGGCCAAGCTTGACAAAGCCCTGGCTGGGATGATTTAATTAGTGTTGGTCCTGCTTTGAGCAGGGGGTTGGACTAGATGACCACCTGAGGTCTCTTCCAACCCTGATATTCTATGACCAATGGCCTGATTGGGTATGAGAAACCTTACCTGCCTAAACCTTTTGAGTGCTGTATAACTGCTGCATTGGAAGCCTAGGAAGAGAAGGTTCTTTTGCTCACATTGGGCCCGGTTCACCATCACTCACACTGCTTTTGCACTGGCGTAACGCCATCCAGTTACACCAGGACAGTTAAGAAGAGAATCAGGTCCGCTGTCTCCTTTCTTACCCGCAGTGCTCACTTCACCCACCACTGAAATGCAGCCACCTCGGGAGGGGGAGATATGCCAGCTGCCGAAGAGTACCCAGCTGTACAGAGCCATCCCATGCTCTGATGGCGAAGTACAAACTGACCTATCACCTCTTGTCCTTTCCCTGCTGCGGCTGGTGCTGCACTCTTCCTTCCAGGGCCTGACCCCGCATTAGTGGAAGCAACAGGAAGGCTTTTTGTCCAGGTGCAGCAGGACGGGAGGGTCAAAGAAAAAAGTCAAGAAACTAACTCGTTAAATTGGCCCTGACTAAATCTTTGCTTTGCCCTGGCTTCATTCAGCTCTTTCCAGCGATAAATGTACCGTGCATGTCCAGGAGCTTTCAAACTCTCAGAGCCCAGTTTCACGCTCTGTGGCCGTTTAACGGCAATTTTTCTATCCGTTTCGAGCCGCCTCCCTCCCGTGGTTTCATTTTACCGGGACGGCCCATTTGCAGTGCATTACCGTCTGCGCTGCAGGCGGAAGGGGTGACTGGTTTGGGTCACTGTTTTATTGGCTAGGCCTGGGGGGCGGGGAGTGATAAATGCAACCTTCCTACGAGCCGCTAAATTGAAGTGAATTCTGTAAACGGCAGGTGGTAAAGGAGCCTTTGGCGCTCAGCCTCTATGGAGGAAAAATTAGCTGCACTGCACCGCGAGATCACATTACCAGGTTTGCTAATATAATCCTCAGGGCTTTCAAAGTCTCCTTAGAGCCAGATTAGTCCTGCCGGAGGCCTGAGGAGACTCTGAATGCAGATTTAATGGCATTAACCAGTGATGGACGAAGCAGGATTCCAAGCCTGAGTGGGGTGCACTTCACAGACTTAGCTCGGGCCCTGATCCTGCAGGCCGGTGTGGGTGGGTGGGCCCGCCCTCGCTGAAGGCAGTGGGGCTCTGAGGGCTCCCCCAGCCAATGCAGGATCGGCGCTTGATGGAGAGTTTGCCTGAGGAAGGACTGCTGGTGTTGGCCCACAGGACTGTCCTTGGCAACCTCAGGGCCTGCTCTGCCCATGCCAAAGGCAGTGGGAGTTTGGGCATTTAATTTAATGGGAGCGGCCCTATATTCCTGGCAGTGAGGCTCTGTGTTTGTGCTCAGTGTCTATGTCTTATCTAGCCGACTGGGCTGTACCACAGCAGAGCCAGCCACTTGGAGTCCCGGGGGAAAGCCGCCCTGTCCGTGATTCTCTCTCCCGTACATGGGCCCTCTCAGCAGCCGGCACAGCAGGAATAAGAATGGGAAGCTGCAGATCTAAAAGCACAAGCTGCTACAGTCCCACGCCTCTGGAGCGGGAGGCTGTGACATCTCATATCCTGTGCGGATGGACAGAGAGGGGCTTCCCAGGCCGCTCTACTGCTCAGAGGAGAGCAAGTGGCTGTTAACAAACAGTAAAGCATAAATCATGAAACCCTGTGCTTGCCCTGTCGGTCCAGGGCCTGGTTAAGTGAGGAACTGGGGAACCTGGGACAAGCTAAGATGTACCGAGGGAGGGGCGCAGCCTAGTGAGTCTGGGACCAGCCAGCCCAGCTGGCGGGGGTCGTGGGAAACTCCAAGGAGCTGTCGGGGGCGTGATCAGCACACCGTGAAAGCGTGAGAGACTTCGGAGATGGGCTGCATGTGTTACCAGGCTGCTCCACTCCCACAGCCCTACTGGAATTCACATTACCTGGAAGTTTCCTTGGCCCCCGTGCTCAAATTGCTGTGAGAAGGAAAACCTCAATTAGACACCACCCCTGTCATCCATTAGCACGCTGGGGATGCGATCCCATTTCAGATCATGGGGTTGGGGTGAATAAACAAAGTTCAGATCACCAGGCCAGCAGCTTGCCTTAGGCTAGCCAGCTCAGCAGGGCTCCAGCTGCCTGGCTGTCGTGGAGTCCCACCCCGTTTGGGTGGCCCCCAGAGCTTTTAGGAGGGGCTCGGCCCTGCTATTACTGGACAATGTCCATAAAGTGCTTTGAAGATTAAAAGGGCTGCAGGACGGCCTGTATTATTATTGCCATTTTACAGATGAGGCAACAGAGGGAGTTAATCAACTTGACCAATGCCACACAGCAAGTCAGTGGCAGAGGTAGGATGGGAACCCAGGTATCCTGATTCCCAGGCTCTTGCTCTGACCGGTCAATCACACTCCTTTCCCAGAACCAGCATCCACTGGAGAAATTTAAGAGCAGTTTAGACAAACACCTGTCAGGGATCATAGGTGCCGACTCGGTGCTCCAGTGCTGGAGCACCCACCGGCAGCTATCCGTGGCCCCGCCCCACCCCTGCTCCAACTCACCTCCACCGCCCTGCTTCTCCCTCCCAGCGCTTGTGCCACATAACAGCTGATTCAGGGAGGAAGGGGGAACGCTGGAGGAAGAGGCGAAGCCGGGGATTTAGGGAAGGGATCCAATAGGGGCAGGGACTCTGGGGATGGGGTTGGAATGGAGGCAGGGCCAGGGGCAGGGAGCGCGGGCACCGACCGGCACTGGAGAAAGTTGGCGCCTATGTCAGGGATGGTCTAGATAATACTTAGTCCTGCCTTGGGTGCAGGGGAGTGAACTAGAAGACCTCTCGGGGTCCCTTCCAGTTCTATGATTCTATGTCAAGTATTGAATAGAGTAACTTGTTAAACTGTTACATTAGTCACCATTTTCTTTAGGTCAGTTCTACTAATGGATTTTCAGTATGTAGTAAAAGCAAGTTGAAATGATTTTTAATTCTAATGTGTGGCCTTTAGAAGCAGAATTACCAGAGAACAGTAAGATTCCGTACTATGGGCACCCATATCCTGTAGGAGGCTTTAAAAATCTCTGCCTTCAGCAGGATCATCCTACGTCCTGACTATCAGAGGTGCTGAGCACCCACAATTCACAAGAGAAGTCAGAGGGAGCTGTGGTCACGGAGCATTTCTGAAACATCCTCCCCATAAAGCCCCTGTGTTTTATTGATTGCTCCATTTGGGCTAGGAAAGGAAGGAGGGGCCAGTGCCGAGAAGATGAGCTGAGTTTAGTTCCTGCGTCATCTGCAGCCGCCTTGCATGGCCTTGGGCAGGTCTCTTAATCCTCCCTGAGCCTTACTTTCCCCGCCTATAAAACAAAGATAACATTTCCCTACCTCACAGAAAAGTTGTTAAGATAAAATCCATGGATGATTGCAGGGCACTCAGATGTTACAGTGATGAGGGAGGGGGGGGGGGTCATATAAATACCTAGAGAGTTGCCTCAGATATAGGTTCTCAAACTGGGGGTTGCAAATATTATTTATTATTTGTGTTTCCATGGCATCTAGGAGCCCTAGGCACAGACCAGGGCCCCATTGTGCTAGGCACTGGACAAGTGGATCTGTTGTGGAACTGAAAATTGTTCTTTTTATACTTGTCAGCTCAGTCCCCCTCCCTTCTCGCCAATGCTGGCAGGACAGGTGGAGCTGCAGGCCTTTCCGAACCATCAGGGTGTCTCACCCCGCTCAGAGCTGTGTGCAAAACCCTGGAGTCTTGTCTCTGCTGAATGGAGAGGAAGGATGGTCTTATGGTTAAGGCAATGGGCTGGGACTGAGTTCATTTTTCAGCTCTGTGGGACCTTGAGCCTGAGCAGCGCCTGGCACAATGGGGCCCTGTTTTCACCTGAAGCTTCAACCATAATATAAATAATTTCCCAGGCCAAAGAAAAATAGGAGTTGGGTCCCTAACTCTGGAAGGAGGTGAATTTAGCATCCAAGCCTACAGAAGTCAGAAGTACCCGCTTTGCAACAAGGAGCTTGTTTGTACCACGGGAAGAGTGAGTCATGGTCCAAAGAGATAGCGTTTCGAGGCGGGCGCCCCGCCCTAGGAAATCAGCAAGGTGGCTGTGGGCTGTGTGATCCAAGTAGGGGAAAATTCAGCTGCCCTGCCATTAAATCCCACAGGAGGTATGACAAACAGCGGCCAATCTAATTCACTAGTTAGCATAGCCAGGTGGGGAAAGGTACATTCTCCTTCCCTATCCTGTTAGTTGCTGAGCGCCCTCAACTCCTGGGGTAGTGTGTGGGGCCAAGGGGCCTCAGCACCCTGCAGGTTTGAACCCATAGGCAGGAGAGGAAGACACAGAAGTGATTCCTATCAGGGATATTTAGACATTATGAGCACCATCTGAGCATGAACCTGCTCATGACAGGTGTTGCTGAGAATCCCTGGAGTAGGCTAACCACACACATCATGTTTCTTCTGTAAATAGCAATTCCACCTGCTCTTACTCTGAGCTGACTAACCTTTTTAGAAGGTCTCTTTCTATAAGTCTATAACTTAACTATTGTTGTATGTAAAGTAAATAAGGTTTTTAAAATGTTTAGGAAACTTTATTTAAAATTAAATTAAAGCAGACACTACCGATTTTGATGTTTCATTTAGAAACATTTATTTGAGGCTTTGAAAAATGTGAAAACTTCCTGTTTCAGCTATTTCAGAATGGACGGCTTCTGTTTTTCATTTCGAAATCACTTTCTGGTTTGACATGTACTTGATTTGGTATAAAATGAAACCTTGCAATTGACTGAAAATGGGGAAAAATCAAAATGTGGTTCTCTGGAACATTGTGATTTCCAGGCTGAGTTTTTTCTTCTGAACCCCCTGCAGGGGTTCATCTGTTCTTACTTGCCATAGTATAATTGGCTGGCTTGTGCACCACTGCCCTCTACTGGATGGGATCAGAACTGCTCAACTGCATGTCAGCATAAGCCAGGGGTTGGCAACCTTCCAGATGTGGTGTGCCGAGTCTTCATTTATTCACTCTAATTTAAGGTTTCGCGTGCCAGTCATACATTTTAACCTTTTTAGAAGGTCTCTTTCTATATGTCTATAATATATAACAAATGTTTAAGAAGCTTCAGTTAAAATTAAATTAAAATGCAGAGCTCCCCGGACCGGTGGCCAGGACCCGGGCAGTGTGAGTGCCACTGAAAATCAGCACGTGTGCCATAGGTTGCCTACCCCGGCATCAGACCAGATCCTGGGGTAATTCCCTGCACCAGGCTCTCAGTATGTGTTGTGATGAGCAAAAGGTGTCATCAGGAACCATTGTGTTGCCTTCCAGGAGAAATACCCAGCGCTTGGTATGTTTCACATTTTTCATCAGAGCTTTTCTCCAAGCCTTTCACACTGATTAAGCAAAGGGGTAACTCTGTGTGAGGCCGCAGGATTGAGCCACTTTTCATAGAATATCAGGGTTGGAAAGGACCTCGGATGTCAAAAGCTGTTCAGAGAAAATCAGCGACTCACCTGTTGCTGTTTGCAGTGTCCGTCCCAGGATATTAGCCAGACAAGGTGGATGAGGTAATGGTACTCAGCGTGTCACTGTCTAGCATAAGCAGTTAGGATGTGTTTCTCAAGAGATCATTCAAGGTGAAGTGGGCCAGCTCGTCTTTGTATGTGTTTACCTGATTGGGTTCTGGGAATAACCTGAATAGTTTTGTGTGAGTGTGGGATTATGAGGAGTTTAAACTTGATATTTGGATGGTTAACTCTTAGTCCCTTTTGTTATGCCTTTGCATCTGGCAGTTTAGATGCTTTAGTGAATGCATTCACTCCAAAATGAATAGAGTGTACAGAATGAAAAGATAAATGGGGAAATAGACTTGTGTGAACTTTTCCCCTTTAATGTTTGAGCTGAAAGACTCACTCAATGATGATATTGCTATTGAACATTACATATTCAACTTGTGCCAAACGCCATAGAAGTGAATGGTAATTCTGCTGCCAGAGTAGATCCAGCTATTCTCAGCTTCCTGGAAACCTGGTCGAGTGAGGACAAGACAATCAATCAAATGAATCCACATGAATCGAAAGAAGGCGGGGGGGGGGGGGAGAAAAGCACCTTAATCTTAAATTAAATGCCACAGTGTTGAGGTGTTCTACTCTTTATCCTCTTCCAGCCTCTGTCCCCAGTTCCTAATAAATCTTCCCCCATTTCCTAGCAGTTTATGGCTTTCCCCCTCTGCTCCCATGGACTGTTTGATTATAAAGGCTAGGCTAAGCCTATAAAAGAGAACTGCATAGAATGAAAGCAGTCCCTTTGGGGGAGGGGTTTGAAAACCTCCTCCCCCAAACTCCATCCAATGCCCGGGTCCTGTAGCGCGGCGCTGGGCCCGGGAGCTCTTGGAGTGCCGGCGGGACACGCGCCCCTCTAACTCCTTCCTTGCTCTGGATGCTGGAGCAGCCGCCGCTCTCCCGCGCGGGAGCCGCTTCCGGTTTTGTACCCCGCCGGCGACTCCCATTGGCCGGGGAGTCGCCCAATGGGACGCGGTTCCCAAATGCGCATGCGCCAGGCCGATTGCTGGACGCCACGTCGCGTTCCACCACCTGGGCCGTGCTGCCCCCCGCCGCCCCGTTGGGAACCCGGTCACTGAGCCAAGCGTGAGCAAGCAGTGGAAAGGAGAACCCAGCCATCGCCCTTCACCTTGATGTGACACCCCCAAGGTGGAGACGGGGACAGCGCCAGGTGCGGGTTGCACATTAGACAAGTGGGAGGGTGTTTTATTACACATCAAGAGCAGGGCTCCTCCGGGGACCAGGACCTGCCCCCTCACTGGGGCAGGAGGCACCTCATTACCACCCCCACTCTTAGTCTCGCCAGTTGCTCTCCCGGGCGAGGTACACACACCCACTCCTGTGCCCCTGAACACATCCCCAAATAAAGAGTACATACTACAGGCTTGTAAGATTCAACTCAGGACCGACACTTGGCTTAACCACAGGGGCTGAGATTACAGAAAATGAGAATAAAATTATTAACAAAGAACAGAGTTGAATAGGAATGTCAGAAACAAGTCATCTAAACAGCCAAAATCATATCACACTTTCTAGACACAAACGATCAGGTTAACCTCCTCGCTGTAGATGTTTCTCTCACCCAAAGTCTGCTGCGGGGTTTTCGACCAAGGCGGCCTGCAACCCACGCCGTCCGTTCGCTTGCTAGGTGCAGGATGAAGGGGGGCCTTCTGTATATACCCCCCAACGTTCATTGTCTTTACTCCGAGGAAGGATAATCCCCCGGGGCTTGTTTTTGCTTGCCTGCTCTTTTTCTGTAGAGTTCACATCTCTTCATTACATAGACTTTGTATGTAAACAGGCATGCATTCTGTTATTTTACAATGCTACATTTACATCTAAACAGACACATACGCCTTACAGAGTTTAAACACATTTTCCAGTATATATACACACACAACTCCTTACATAGTATCAGTACAACATTGGACCGCAATATTAATGACTAGTGTGTCCCCGGCCTTCAGGTAACACCTCACCTCAGATGTTTTGGGAGAACCAGAATGTTCATAGCAAACTCAGAAGGTTTCTGTATTCCACCCTTGTGTCACGGACACCAGACCGGTGGCAGAGAGTCAACGCGAGAATTTGTGACTAGCCACTAAGTCCTTCGGTAACCCATCAAACAAGTAACCCCCTGGTCCCAGGAGGTGAATTGCTGCGGCCCTGGGATTGCTCTGCGTTGTAACCGGAAGGCAGGCCGAACTGAACACCCAGGCAACGCAAAGGAGGTAATCTACATGTTGCGATAGTACCGCTCGGCCCTGTGACATAAGCAGATAGGTCACTTGTCAAAAATCCAAATACATTTCTATTTTGCCCCGGTACAAATTACAAAGGTACCTTCCGGGGTCAGTACCTGGAATACTAGTATCCAAAACAAGGAGAATGAAAGGTATAGAACAAGTTACTCCTGAGGACATTCTGCACCAAAAGAATAAAAATTCTGTACACGGTATTTTAAAAATCTGCAAAATTCATTTGTCAAATAAATGTAGAGGCTCCAGCATGGCATTGGGGAGCACAGGCCACTGGCTTCGTAGAGGTGGGAGATCACTGTGCGGCTCCCCCCAGGACTCAGCGGTGAGGCTGCACCCAACCCTGACACAGCGCAAGGACAGAGCCTGGCCCAGAAACAGCCCAGAGCCCTGCCCCTCCTTGCCAGGTGCATCAGCTGTGGGCAGGCAGGCTCAGCAAGGCAGGGTCCAAGTCCAGAGGGACTTAGTGTGGGGGGGATCCAGGTGTGGGTTGAGAGGGTTCTGGGTGGGGCAGTCTGGGTGCAGGCGGCTTAGTGGGGGATCCAGCTGTGGGGAGGGGGGGGGACACCTGGATGCACAGGGGCTTGTTGGAGGGTTCTGGGTGCAACAGTAATGGGAGACTCTGCGGGGGCGGTGTGTCCAGGTGAACGTGGTTGGGGCTCAGCAGAAGTGGGGGTCTGGGTGTGGGGAAAAATCAGTGGAGGGGTCCAGATGCTGGGTAAGGGGCTCATCAGGGGGTTCTGAGTGCAGGGGGTGAGGCTCGGCGGGAGGGTCTGGGTATGAGGGGGCCTGGGGTTGGGCACAGGGGGAGCAGCTCCCTCTACAGCGATCCCTCCCCCTGGAGCTGCAGAGCGATGGGTGCAGGAAGTGCAGGGGTGGTGGGATGTGCACACGGCACTTCCTACAGCTGGGGGAGAAATCTGGGAGTGGGTCTGACACGACCCCGGATGCCGTGCAAGGGAAGAGGAAGTCCCATCCTCCCCGGCCCAGATGGGGACTAGCAGCTGAGCCCGGCACATGGTAGGAGCTACCAGCCAGGTCTTCCCCTGGCCCACAATGATTTACCTCTCTGCCGGCTGCCCTGGACACCAAAACGTACTGCTGGGAAGGCTGCATGATCGCTCTTGCGGCTTCCTTATCAAAAAGTCATTTTTCTGTGGGGAAGCAAAGAAATTTGCGAGGAACATAAATTCTGTGCACACACAGGGGTGCAGAATTCCCCCAGGAGTAACGAGTGGAAGAATTGTAACCAACTGATGATCTGGATTTTAGTGACATGAAGAGTTTTATAACTTGTACAATCACCCTAGAAATACACAACCTCCCCTGCAATGTGGGGTGCCTCACAATGCCTTGCTGCCGTGGCTCCCAAGCAGGGCCGCTGACAAACAGCCAAACGATTTGCGGGTCACTCCCTGAACGTCCGTGTATCGCCACAGCCACGGTCCGGCGAGTCAGAAAGAAAACACCGGCCACGCTCTGGCTTCCGGCAGCCTCAATTGCTACGTGCGCAGTGATCCCGACGCGCTCCCAGTCTTCCCCGCAGAAAGGTCTGTTCCGCACTGTCCAGATATATTTGATCCGTTGCCTCTGTGAGGGCATCAAGCTACAACACCTTAAATGGAGTTCCCCACATGATTCACGATGCTGGATGAATAGTGATTAAAGAACAAAACAGGTTTATTTAACTACAAAGAGATTATTTTTAAATGTACAAGTTATAGTCAGAAATGGTTACAAGACAATCATAAAACGCTTCTTAGTTCTCAACTTAAACTAGACATGGTTCAAGGTGAAATTCTTACCGCAGATTTTCAGTAGCATTGCTGACCAAATTACAGGGCAGGATCTGCTCCTGAAGTCCAGTGGCTGTTTTCTTTTGTCTGCTTAGGTGAAAGAGAGAGATGGACAAGAAGAGATAACTTGGGATGTTTTTGCCCCTCTTTTATAGCTCAGTCACCCTTTGGAAACCATGTTCCTGGGCGTGACCCCTGGTTAAAAGCTCTTTCCAGCTGAGAGCAAGGAGAGACAGAGTTTGGTGGGGGAAAGGTTTCATACTGTCATTTGCCAAGATCAGATCTGTGTGTTCCTGCCCTGCTTCCTTGCCAAAGGATGACCACTTGATCAGGGCCAGATTAACTCTCCTGTGGGCCCGGGGCTATTAGATTTTTGTGGGGCCCCTGAGGGTTTGGAGTGGGGTAGTGGGCCCAGGGCTGGGGCAGGGGATTGGGGTGCAGGCTCCAGCCGGGAGACGCTTACCTCGGGCAGCTCCTGGGGTACCCGGCCAATGGGAGCTGCGGAGCCAGCGCTGAGGGCAGCGCACAGAGATTCCCTGAACGCCCCTCGCCTGAATGCCGCAAGGGCACATTGGCGAGCCGGCGCTCGCAGCTCCAGGCCTGAATGGGGGCACCGAGGTTCGGGGACTGGTGTCCGGCCCGCGGCGCGGAGACTTACTACAGGCCGGATGAAAAGAAGCAGTGGGCTACATCCAGCTGGCAGGCCTGCGGGGGGCCCCCTTGGCCCTGGGCTGCAGCCCCTAAAGCCCCTGCATTAATCCGGCCCTGCACTTGATAGGTGATGACAGTTGCCTGGGGTATGAACTTGTCTTTTGTGTTTGAGAAACAGGTTTGCCCACTCCCCCGACATGTCCGGTAAACACATAGTATTGATTTCAGCTTATGTTCAGAACTTTACATATAATGTCGCTATGTACATTTTACCGTAATATTATTGACCGGCAAGTTTTACTTATCACGTGGTACCTCAAGCAGGCCTATTTTGCACAAAGATTTTTACAATAGTGTGTCAGATGTGAATACGGGGGTGCGTTCTGTCACGGTATCTTATTGAACTTTTCTTTTTGTACTATGCCATTATTGACTTTCCGCAATAAACCTGACTGATATTGGTTATTTGAGCTCTTCTATATATTTCATAACAAACCAAAGCGTAGCCAAGCAATTGACACTATTATTTATCGACGCTGCCCACCAGCCACATAGGCTGTTAATTATAGGCGGGTTCCTTCTTTAAAAGGCTCATCATGAATAGACCAGACCCTGGCACCTCTTAAAGAAGCCGGCCACCCTGGGACATTGGCCTTAAATGGTTGGTACATTCACTGCTGAAGTAAACCCGGTCTTTGCTCCTCCCCACCCCATTGCCCTTAAATAAGGGCCGCCCTCTCCTCTAGCATTTGATACCGCTTTGAAGGGAAGGAGATATGCCTTGGTCTCAGCATCTCTCTTCATGCAGAATTATTTCTGTGAATTAAAAACGCCCCCAAAAGATATGGAAATACCGGCAGGATTACAAACGTGTTGTGAGAATTCAGCAAAGCGCCCTGGTCCCCGAATGGCTCATGGAGAGACCAGGCTATACAGTGGTCAATGGTGCGCCAATTAGACCCATGAAACCAGAATGATCCAATGGGGAGAGGCGGGGTAGGGGGATCTCTGGTCTGAAGTGGAGTCAGTGGGGTTACACAGCAGGAATCAAAAGCAGAATCCAGCCCAGAGTCAAACAGCTGTTGTACTTTCTGAGGGAGCAACCCCTCACTGCACCCTTTAACCTTTTCTGCTCTAGTAGGGTGACCAGATCACACAGGTGAAATATCGGGACGCGGGGGACGGAGGGGGGGGGGGGGAAAAAAAAAAGAGGAAAAACGGCCGCCGGAGCTCCACGGCCTGCTCCCCCCCCCACCAGCTTGCCTCCGCTCCGTCTCTACCTCCCCCCCCCCAGCGCTTGCGCCGCCATACAGCTGATCAGCGCAAGCCTGGGAGGGACGGGGGAGGAGGAGGAATGCGGCGTGCTTGGGGAAGAGGCGGGGTCAGGGCGGGGATTTGGGGAGGGATCCAATGGGGGAAGGAGGGGCGGAGTCAGGGCGGGGGGAGCGGAGGCAAAATATCGGGACAATTCGCATCCCGACTGAAGGTAGGTCAGGACGCGGGATAAATAAGCAAATATCAGGACGTCTGGTCACCCTACGCTCTAGTGACTCCATCCAGGTGGGCTGTGCTCTTCTGGTGATGTGACTCCTCCTCCCCTGGAACAATAGGGCGCTGATATGAGATCAGCAATGAGAAAAAGTTGAAGGGGGGGGGACAGCCAGGAGGCAGCGCAGCTGGGCCACTTGGGATCATTGTTGTGTGGGCTACAGTGGCACCGACCAAAATCAGGGCTCACTTATGGCATGGGCATTATTAGCAGTATTATGGTAGCACATAGAAGCCCCAAACCAAGATGGAGACCCTATGACATGCACATTATAGTAGCACCTGAGGGTGGGGGCCATTAGGAAGTGCACATTATCAGCAGCACTACAATAGCACCTATGGGCTCCCCTTCTTTATAGTGCCTGGGGGGCACCCCCTGTATGGGAGCACCTGTCCCTGAACAAAGTGCACATTATCCAGGGACATGCGCAGAAATTTAACTATGACCCCTTTTGAGGGGGGCACTGTGCTCCCTCCCCCCCGCCCCCCCGCCGCTCTGGCAGGGGCTTGCTCTTCCCTCCCTCTCTTCCTCCCCACCCCCGCCCCGGCTCCAGCAGGAGCTTGCTCTCCCCACCACTGCAGCCTCAGGGCTGGAGGAGTTCAGTGTCCCCGACAATTATTGGGGAGGGGAAGTGCCTCTGCTTGTCCCCCCTTTTGCATGCCCCGACATTATCATACCACCTGGGAGGTGTCCCAGTATGAAGTACACATTATCAGTAGCATTATAGTAACAGCTTCCCCTTTTTATAGTGCACATTGTCAGCAGCATTATGGTAGCGCCAGGGGGCGGAAGGGGAATTATGAGGTACACATGATCAGCAACATTATGCTAACTTCTTTGACCCCGTGGTTTGCTGTTACTTGGGTCTGTGCTGAACTATTTCCATCTGGTGCAATCCGAGTTACTCACGGTGAACACACAGAGTCCTGTTCCTCGAGGGAATCAAACCACCCAGACGCTTTACTTGCTCCGAAACCCAAGCCTGCTTCTCCGGCCCGCCCCCTGCCCAAAGGAGCTGTTTCTCTGCTTCCTTCCAGGGGCCTGGCTTTCTTTACTGTCTGCCAACTTTCTGCCTAGAACACAGCCTGTCCCTCAGCCTCTGCGTCTACAACCGGTCCCAGAGACACCCCTGAGCTTCTGATCGGCTCTGCCATGCAGCCCGATGTCTTGGGTGGTGGCTCCCCATTGCTCACAGCTATCTCTACACAAAGGGGCATTTAATTGCTCCTTCTGCTTAGCTGGAAAGAAAAGCTCTTCACACACTCAGGTCTATGATTGATCTATAGACAAAGAGCCATTATCACCTTCCAGCATAACAACAGTTCATGGCCACATATTCTGGAATGGGGCACAGGGGCTATTTATACAGGGACCTCCCTTGCTTGGTGCTGAGATGCAGCCAAATCGGGGGTGGGGAGCAGGGGCTGTTTATACAGGGAGCCCTGTGGGCACTCTGGTTTATAATTTAACCCTTTGGGAACTGCACAGCAGGCAAAGCAAGAGGAGTTTACCACAATAACTTTTACCCTCAACACACACAAGAGTCTCAGATAAAACAAGCAAAGCCCATATCACTCCCCCACTCCCTCCCTGTCTCTGCTCACCTCCCAGTCTTGCTTTTAGGGACTTGAGAGTCTACAGGGTAGTCCTCTTGCTGGCATTGTCAGGCGATGCTCAGCTGATGTACCAGGCCTTGTATTTCCAGGAGCTATTGAGATATTTCAATTCTGTGGAGCAGGCCTCATCTGGAATCCTAACTAAGACAGAGTAGGACAATTACAATGCTCAGGGAAACCGCTCACCACTCTTCCGAGAGGAGACTGGAAGAGTTTGGCTTGTTTGGCCTAAAAAGAAGGGATGTGGTTGCTCCCTGTAGGTACATCAGGGAAGGGGAAGAGCCAGTGAAGCTAAAGGACAATGCTGGCCCAAAAGCCAAGGGGGATAAACTCACCAGGGATCAGCTGAGGCTGGAAATGAGAAGACTGTGCCCACCCACTAGCGGGGGGGGGGGGGGGGAGGGGTCTGGAAAACCCCAAACTAGCTGCAAGCTGGAGCAATTTCTCTGTCATAGCCCTCCCCATAAGAAGAAGCCCGGCCTAGAGCCAGCCCTTAAGTAAACTTCCCGGCCCTGCTTTACCCACTGATCAGCTGCAGGTGGTGCAACTCCCTGTCCACCTGGAGATGACAGCCTGGCTCCTCCTCCTACCAAGGCATCCACAGCTGATGATGATTGTGGTGTCAGCCCTTACAATGAGCTGCCCTGGGTCTCTGCTGACAGCTCAAGGTTCTCATAGATCTCAAAGCCTGTGATCATGTCATCTGGCCCCCTGCCTGACCCAGGCCCTGAATTAATCCCTGCTGGAACCAGAGCAAATCTCTTAGGAAAACAT
The DNA here is from genome assembly GCF_028017835.1 of Emys orbicularis. NCBI lineage: Eukaryota > Metazoa > Chordata > Testudines > Emydidae > Emys > Emys orbicularis. The sequence continues at coordinate 141,604,038 of NC_088684.1, forward strand.
CCCATCTTGATTTAAACCTGGCCAGAGCTGGAGAATGCACCGCAGCTCATGGGGGGAGCTGTAAACCAGGATGCCTGCGCTCTATCCCCAGCACTGGGGGGGGATTGGGGTCTAGTCGGGGGCTAGAAGCCAGGACTCCCAGAGCATGGATGGGGTGGGGGGAGAAGAGGGGATTTAGCACAGCCCAGGCTGTTTTCTCCCCTTAATGTCCTGGGATCTGCCAGTCAAAAGGACCTATGTCCCAGCCACCGACTCAGCAATAAGTCAGATCGCTGCCCCCCCCAGCCTGGACACTGACCCACAAGGCCCTCTCCTGCTTGCCTGAGGCGCCCCCTCCTATAACACTCTCCCACCCTGCTCCTGTTCTTGTTCAGGATGCACATTGCCTGGGCCACCTTCAAGGTCTGGGCCTTCAATGTGCGCTGCTTTGGAGAGGCCAAGTGGCCAATGCGTGGGTGATAAGAGCACTGATTGAGGCACTTGCTGGGGGATGGTTCTGAGCGGCCTGGCTCCACAGGGGGGTTTCAGGGACCAGCCTGGCTCTGCAGGGATGGGGAAAGAGGGGCGGGTCTGTCATGGGCTCTGCCCGGAGCCAGTGCGGTACCTGGCTGCCCATGCCCCCCTGCTCAGCATGTGTCTCTACACAGCCTGGTGCTCTGTGACGTTGCCATGGTGCAGCCGGACGGAGACACCACAGGAGAGGCTGTCCTGGCCCTAGCGAAGGAACTGACCGGGTACCGGGCCCAGCCAGGTTCTCAAAGGGGGATGGGTCTCGTGCAGTGGGTCTCAAACTTTTGTCCCGGTGACCCCTTTCACGTAGCGAGCCTCCGAGTTCGACCCTCCTTATAAGTTAAAAACACTTTTTTATATATTTAACACCATTATACATGCTGGAGGCGTAGCGGGGTTTGGGGTGGAGGCTGGCAGCTTGCGACCCCCCATGCAATAACCTTGCGATCCCCTGAAGGGTCCTGACCCCCAGTTTGAGAACCCCTGGTCTAGTGGCCTAGAGAGCTGGGGAGCTGGGTGCTATCCCTGGCTCGGGTGGGGAAAGGCAGGGGCTGAATGAGGTGATGTTCACAGCTCTTTCCCTGGGCAGGTACAACCTGTGTCATCGCTACGCCCAGTTGGGGAGCCAGAGACTTGGGTACAGGACCTACAAGGAGCAGATCATCTTTGTGTATCAGTAAATTTCCCCCGAAGCACCCCTCAGTGTCAGAATGCCATGTCCCATTCCCCGCCCCTTGAGCCAGCCAGTCTCCCTGCTTGGGGTCTGGATTGGAGCTGGTGTCCCCTACAGAGGAAAGGCGCCATGTCCCATTTCCCCCCCACACACACACACACACACTCCCGAGCCTGCCAGTCTGCCTCCCTGCCCTGGGGCCGGATTGGAGCTAACACCTGTGCAGACCGTCATGCTCTGGGCTGGCTGTGACCGTGCTCTCCTAGAAGGTCAGACATGGTGTCGGTCACCAATTGGTGCCAGTTCGGGTATGAGGAGGCCAGAGAAGCTGGGGACTTTGCCAAAAGGCCCTTTGCTGCCAGATTCCAGGCATCCAGCACAAGTGGGACCCCTGGTGACCTCCCTGCTGCCCTCCTCAGTGCCCCCTGGTGCCTCTGCTGCTCCCCCACCCCACCCCATCCGGCAATGCCCCAGTGCCTTCTCCCTTCCCCAGACCCCCACACCTAACTACTTCTCCTCCTAGTACCTCCAAACCCCCAGTGCCCCCTCCACCACTATAACCCCCTCAGCTTCTTTCTCCTCCACTGCGCCAAGCCCCTCATCCTCCCTAATCCCCCATGGCCCCTTTCCCTTCCACCCTTTGTGACCCCTCCCATGCCCTCTTCACTACGATCTCCCCCTCCCCCCATGTTCCCCCAGTCCCAGGCCCCACAGGGATGGAATGGGACCCAGGCATCAGGGAGGACGCCCCAATGACAGAACCACAGTGCTGCTAGGCCAGGGGTGGGGCTGTGGGGTGCAGCAAGGGAAACAGACCCAGCCACTCAGGTGTCCGAGGCAGCTCTCCTGGGAGAGGGACAACAGTGCTGCCAGCCCCATGGGGAGGGAATGTGATCCAGAATCCAGGACAGCTACGCAGGGGCTCCGGGAAGCGGCCGGAACGTGGGGAAGGGGGGCAGAGGAGTCTGTGTGTTGCTCTTGCTTCAGGCAGCGCCCCCAGCAGCTCCCACTGGCCGCGGTTCCCCATTCCCAGCCAATGGGAGCTGCTGGGGGTGGTGCCTGAAGCAACAGCAACACACAGACCCCTGTGTCCCTCCTCCCCCAAGTTCCGGCCACTTCCTGGAGCGGCGTGGGGACAGGCAGGCAGGGAGCCTGCCCTGCCCCCAGTGCGCGTCGGGCTGGAGCCCGCCCCCTGAACCTCTCCTGCAGCCGAACCCCCTGCCCTGAGCCCCCGCCACGCCCCACACCCCTCCTGCACCCCCTGGGAACAGGAAGGGGGCAGAGTTGGGGTGGGGATTTCGGGGAAGGGGTTGGAATGGGGGCAGGGCCTCATGAAAGGGGTGGAGTGGGGGCGGGGCCGAGGGCAGCGGGGGGGAGGTGTCAGCAATGCGGCCCTTGGGCCAATGTACTAGTCCTCATGTGGCCCTCGTGGTCATTTGAGTTTGAGACCCCTGATCTAGGCTAAGAGAAATCCACTAATTGGAAGCAAGCCCCTACCTGTGGGGGAACAGGTGGGGCTTACATAAATCTAAGACTGGCAACAGAAAGATGGCTGCAGGTGAACAGTATAAAGCATATCTATGATTATCCATAATTCCTCATAGTACTAATACATTGATATTTAGAAATGTCTATCTCCGGCTTTTATAAAAGACCTCACTCGATGCACTTTTATCGTACACAAGGCTGTACTTGTGGGCTAACTGTCAAAAAAAAAAATTCTCTGAATTGTAGAGAAGCAATGAAAAATTGGGCGGGGGGGAAGTAAAATTGCACCATATTTGTGATAATAAAATCCTCTATTGCTTTGCCACAATTTTGAGTGGCCACCGAGGGCTCCCACTCAAAATTGTCCAGGCAGCAATATTGTGGCTTCAACAATGTTGAGGAAGTTAAGGCCTTAATAGTGTGTACAATTAACTGACTCTATTACTTATCATTTGTGGCTCAGACCTCTTTATAGTTAATAGGGTGTAGGAGCAGGATTTTATAATTGTACTAAAAGAACTGATGTAAACTTTGATTTTCATTCTACCAGCCACCCTTTTTGAATAACAAAAGAATGACTGTCTGAGACTGGGATCCTGTTTCCCATATGATAACTGTAGGACCTGTTATAAAGTTGAGTTGGTAAAAGACAGGACTTTTTATTGTGTCTATGACAAATAGATTTGAGAAATGTCCAGGGCCTGAAGCCCCAATGTGAATTGTTTTAGTTATAAGATTTAGCAAGGATTGAGTTACAATGTATTCTGCTCAGTGGCTTCCCCAGGAATTGAAATGGTGGGGGGGTGTTCGAATTTACTGGGGGGGGTGTCGGGGCCGATGAGGGGTGAGACTGTGAGCGTGAAGGTGGGCTGTATGGCACCATAGTAAAAACTGAAATGTTTCATGACCATTCTATTAGATTTAATTCACGTTTTAAAATCATCACACAAATTAAAGTTGGCCACTCAAGCCTTCTATGAAGCACTACGTCTACATCCTTCTTGGTTTCTTGTTATAATTTTGCACAACTCTGTTAATGAACTTCTTGAATGCAATGCGTTCATCTTTGGTGGCTTCTTGTGTGTCCGGTACTTCCATTCTTTCAGTTGATATGCTCATTAGTTCATTCACATGATCAGGCAGAAGGCAACTTCTTTCAGAACACAAAATTCTATTCAATGATGAAAAAGAACGCTCAACTGTAGCTGTTGTGACTGGGAGTAGCAAGAGATGAATTCCTACTTCTTTCATCCCAGGAAACAGAATACAAAGATCGGGTCGAGCCACTAGTGATGATAAAAAAAGTTGAAGTCAAATCTTCATTCATTCGTCGTATGAGATTCCACTCTGTGTTCAAATTCTCTATTCTGTCCTAATCACATGGCAGCCCCATTGCTGATAGTGCCTCACTCCACTCAACTGTTGGTGTTTTACAGGACAGGAGCTGTAAAACTTACGTAGAGGTTCAGTAGAATCTAGAAGTCGCTGTTGTCGATTTTAAAGAATCAAGTCTGTGTACTTTTTCAGTTGTCTTAACAAACACTTCTTGTAGTCTTCATTTAAGGATTCAATATAAATGCCTTCATTAGTCAACTTCTGGACTGAAGTCTTTGCTTCTTCCAGTACTTTTTCAATGGATAGATCTCTGATTGATCCAAATGTAGTTTCTATGGCTGGACAAATCTACTACTGTTGTAGCAGATGCCTGGATTGCATTGTTTAATGACCCAAGTGGTTTCAACAGTAGACTTATGAGAGAGAGAGAGAGAGAGAGAGAGAGAGAGAGAGAGAGAGAGAATGGCAATAGTTTTCTCTGAACATAGTAGAAAAAGTAATCCACCAGCCTCACTACTTAGATCCATCCCATCTTGGTAGATGCTTTCCAAAGCCAGTAATAACGGCTGGAGTAATTTTAAGACAACAGCCAAGGATCGCTCATGAGAAAGCCAGCGGTTTTTCCAGGTTGGACTAATTTGAACTTCAGTCCCAGTGTATCTTCTATATTTTCCAAGATATTCAGTCTTTTTGGACTCGTGCTGAAAAAATAATATAATGAAGACATTAAATTTATAGCTTTTTTTAATGTCTTTTGAAGATTCTGCAGCTCGTACTAGCGCTAGTTGGAGTAGATGGCCTCTGCAGTGTGTATAGGAGAGATTAGGGTTACACTTTTCTCTGAGAAAAGCTTGTACTCCACCATGTGTTCCAGAGAAGTTTGCAGCGCCATCAAATGCACAAGCAGCCATCTGTTTGGGGTCCAATTGACAAGCATTTAACTCTTCTAAGATGTGGGTTGTCACAGATGCAGCCGATGTGTCCTCTATAACTTGAACATCTAGTAATGCATCTACTGGCCTACCCCTGACATCAAGATAACGTACACAATTACTTGATGCCCATTTGCATCGGTGCATTCATCAGCCATGTATGCAAATTGTTTGAATGTGGTGAGAGTTCTTCACTTTTTCAACTGTTGAGTCTTTCACTGTTGCACCGCATGCGTCTAGCCAGTCAGTTGAGTTTCTTGCAGAAAGATGGTGAGCATTTGCTGGGTCTTGTTCAGAACCAGTGTTCAACTTCAGGATGAATGCACTTACCACACACTACAAACTGGAGGCCAATGTTATCTCTTGCTTAAATAGAAAGTAGGATGCCACAGCCATGTTTGTTCTCATGAACTGTGTGTCTCCAGCATTCTTAACAGCCTCATTAAGTACTTCTAAAATTGGCTTTGAAAGTGGGCTTATAAGGCTTTCTGCTTGTTGATACACTCCAGAGGCCTGGTGTTTTGCAGCCTTGTCACGTAGTTTGTCAGCATTGGCTTTGCTGATCGGTTTGACAAACCAAGCTCCTCTACTTTTACCAGTTATTGCATTGGGAAGCTTTCCTTCTTCGTAAGCTTTTTTGCAAGAGGTGCACCAGTAGCCATCTTTTGTAACTTCAATAAATGGGAACCCTTTGACCGACAAACATCGGGAATTTGCCTTTAGGTTTTGGAGACACTGTTTCTTCAGTAGGTAGCTGTATTTGTGCTTCGGGCTGGTCAGATGTAGATATACCACTTGAACCTTCAGATGACATGTTGATATATTCTTGGTTCTTGATGTGTTCTTCACCTTGGTTAGTTTTTGAGGCCTTTGAGTGGAAAAATTATTGTATTTTTTTGTCTTGTCTTTTTCACTTTGACCTGCAACATATAAAAGATATGAATAAAGTAAATGTTTTGTTAGGATAATGCAAATTTAACATAAGGATAATGCAAGTTACACCAAAACACATAACAGGTCTAGATTTCTAAAAATATATAATTTTTTTTAAAAAAGTATTTAATTTAAATTTACTTTTGAAAAGTAAGCCCTCATGGGATAAGAGGGAAGTCCTCTCATGGATCAGTAACTGGTTAAAAGATGGGGAAACAAAGGGTAGGAATAAATTATCAGTTTTCAGAATGGAGAGAGATAAATAGTGGTATCCCTGAGGGGTCAGTACTGGGACCATTACTGTTCAACATATTCATAAATGATCTGGAAAAATGGGTAAACAGTGAGGTGGCAAAATTTGCAGATGATACAAAACTATTCAAGATAGTTAAGTCCAGGCAGACTGCGAAGAGTTACAAAGGGATCTCACAAAACTGGGTGACTGGGCAACGAAATGGCAGATGAAATTCAATGTTGATAAATGCAAAGTAATGCACATTGGAAAACAATCTCAACTATACATACAAAATGGAGTCTGAATTAGCTGTTAACACTCAAGAAAGATCTTGGAGTCATTGTGGATAGTTCTCTGAAAACATCCACTCAATGTGCAGTGGCAGTCAAAAAAAGCAAACAATGTTGGGAATCATTAAGAAAGGGATAGATAATATCATATTGCCTCTCTGTAAATCCATGGTACGGGCACACCTTGAATACTGTGTGCAGATCTGGTCACCCCATCCCAAAAAAGATATATTGACTTGGAAAAGGTACAGAGATGGGCAACTAAAATGATTAGGGGTATGAAACAGGAGGAGAGATTAAAATGACTGGGAATTTTCAGTTTAGAAAAGAGACAACTAAGGGGGAATATGATAGAGGTCTATAAAATCTTGACTGGTGTGAAGAAAGTGACTAAGGAAATGTTATTTAATCCTTCACATAAAACCAGAACGAGCAGTCACCCAATGAAATTAATAGGCAGCAGGTTTTAAAAAAACAAAAGGAAGTACTTCTTCACACAACATAAGCCAACCCGTGGAACTCTTTGCCAGGGGATGCTGTGAAGACCAAAACTATAACAGGATTAAAAAAAGAACTAGATAAATTCCTGGAGAATAGGTCCATCAGTGACTATTAGCCAGGATGGGGAGGGATGCAACACCATGCTCTGAGTGTCCCTAGCCTGTTTGCCCATTCCCAGCTTCTGGCAACAGGGGATGGATCACTTGATTCCCTGTTCTGTTCATTCCCTCTGAAGCACCTGGCCTTGACCACTGTCGAAAGACTGGATACTGGGCTATATGGACCATTGGTCTGACCCAGTATGACCATTCTTATGTAAAAATTAATTATAATAATAAAAATGTTTAGTACAGAAACTCCCCAACATAATGACCTCTCAAGATAGCAACAATGTGAGATAATAACCTTGGCAAATAATGCATTTTAAAAATCTTGGCCTACTAGGAAATATATTTATATAAGTTTCCATTCCCAGTCACAAATCTTGCATTCTGGAACAAAATATAGTCCAACAAACAAATGTTTATTTAACGTGCCCCTCACTTTCCCTCCACCGCACCCCACTCACCGGTGTTGTCCTTGGTCAGTGGAGACTCGGAGTTCAGAGGTGCTTTCACGTGAGTACACCTCCCAGGTGGGGGGCAAGAAGACGCCTTGCTCATTCCTCCAGCTGCTCACTGTTCGCTCTGGCCACTGTTGTTCATTGAGCCACCGTTCACTCCATCGCTCTGTTGCCAATGGCCCTGCGCCGTCACCTGCCACTGTGACCTCTGTGAGTTGGTCTCTTGAGGTTCCACCAGCTCTCAGTGATTTCAGCTGAGCTCTCAGGAGGGGAATCTCGCTGCTAGTGCAGTCTGGGCCGTCTCTTCCACAGAAACACTGTCCCCACAGCAGGACTAAGCACTTAGACCTGATTATCAGTGATTTCTGCTGCAGTGGTCACTTAACAGAACAAAAGACTATCTATGGAGCCTAATCAGCTCTGTCTTTAAACAGTAGAGAGGGACAGGTCCCCACCCTCTCTCTTGATGCCCTCAATCAGCACAGGCTAAGTACAGTTCTACTGCCCTTTACTCATACAATAAGAACATTTCATCTCCCTTCCCCCCCCCCCCCATTCAAGTGATTTGTAACCCAACCCCAACCAAAATCTATCACTTGGGCAACACAGCTCTGTTTCCTGGATACCTAGGTAGATTAGGTGTGACTGTAAATACAATCTGGTCCTGAAGCCTTTCCCTCCAGCCCCAGCTCATCACTAGCTGTCAGGGAGAGCTCATTTAGACTTCGCTTATAAATCACCATGTGAAATTATTAGGTTGGCCAACATCACCAAAATGAATGCCCTGACATTGTCATAAAAAACAAGAGCTGTATAAGGAAGCTAGTCTATGTTCATACTTTTCAAATCTATAATACTTTTTCAGATACATGTATTTTATCATACACTGTATATGCTTTTAAAGTGTGTATTGTTTCAATTTCAATTCAAATTTCCAAACTGTCACTAAATTGGCATGTAACTAGTTCACAAAACTGGGGGGGGGGGGGGGGTTGGGAAAATTCAGGGGGGGTGTAGGGAAATCACTGAATATAAAATATTGCTGTCTGTATACCTTTGAAGGTTTCTGTGAGAGACTGTTTATGTAAATGAGGAATGCATGCATCAGGAAAAGAGTGTGAAGGCCATTGTTATAGCCAGATGGTCAAGGAAGGAGGCGTGAAGAGACTTGGAAACACCAGAAGACAATCAAAAAACATCCATTGTATCCAATGCTAAACACGTTGGCAGCATTGACTACCTCAGAGGTGAGGCAGGCACCCCTGAAGGCGAGATAACAAATCCCCGATAACAATGGGAAGCCCGACAATCATCAAATGATAACAGCAGAAAAACCCAAGATTAACACCACTTAAGGACTAATGATTACAGGGAGACATTGCAAAATGCATGGACTCAAATGGGAATTTACAACTATAAAGAGGGTGTTTTGCCATGGAACTCTGGGTTCAGTCCTGCAAAGCCTCAGAGCATTGGATTGCGACCAACAGAGCCCAGCTCCTCACTCGTGCTCAATCTAACTGGCCATTAGATTGACTTGAGCTACAGACTGGTAACTATAAAGACCATCTGCAGGACTTGTGTGCGTGGAGGGGGCTGTGTGCCTGAAAAGCAGATGCTAACGGTTGTAATTTCAACAAATGTGGCATATTTGCCTTTTTCCCCTGAAAAGATCCCGTGTGCTTTGTATAGCATAACAAAGAGGTGTCTTCCCCCACTCTCCAGGTCAGTGGCTCTCAGCCTTTCCAGACTACTGTACCTCTTTCAGGAGTCTGACTTGTCTTGCATACCCCCAAGTTTCACCTCACTTAAACTACTTGCTTACAAAATCAGTGCTGGATTCATTCTGGTCCTTGACTGGAATCTGCTCCAGCTCAGTGACCTTTCCTGGTACAGGTGACTGTTGCTGCCATTCCAGGAGAAGCTGTAGAGGACAGTGTACTCCAACCACACACTGATCTGCACCTGGATGTGGTCAGTGGGCCAGGTGACTGCTCTTGGAGCAGGATGCATTGTCACCTGTGATGAGCAGGACAGAAAGCTGTTCTGATATGGTCCATGCAACATGTTACTACTGGTGAAAATGGGAGCACGGGGAGCTATACCATTACCCGGGGTTCTTTCAACACAAAGCTCTTGGTAACTTTTACTCTGTGCGAGGAGGTGTCAGGAAACAAATCAGGGGAGACATGGCCGTCCGTCTGATAGATGGCTGGCACAAAGAGGACAACATGAGTGCTTTCACTTAAAGCTAAACTTTACTTTGTCTCAAGCACTTGTACATGTCCGCAACAAGATTAGTAAAACACCCCAACCCTCAATAATTACCAAAGCTGAGTGTGGCTTTCGAGTGACACAGCGGCAGGCTTCTGGTGGCCAAATCTTCTGTCTGCCGGTGGGGAATGCAACATGCATCCAGAGGGAGAGACCAGTCCCAAAGAGGTAGTTCCTCCCACCCACCCCCCATCTCAAGCTTTTCCCCCTTTTTATGCATGTCCCTTCATTGAAACTACTTACTTAACAAGGTTTCTTTATCAAGCAAGAGGTTCCTCCTTTAGTTTCAGGTCCAGTGTCTTCTCCAGTTTGGGTCCATGTTCACTTAGGTCTTGTATATCTTTGTGCATTACAGATTACTTAATCTTTATCCACTTGTCTTTTTAATACATCAACCCTTTGGGCTTTGGGTAACTTTTATATTATAAACAATATTAGTTTCTCATAAACTAGGGAAATCCAATCTAGATGGAGCTACTATAAGGTGGGTGCATAATGGCTTGGAAAATCATTCCCAGAGTCATTATCAGTGCTTCAGTCATGCTGGAAGGGCATAACAAGTGGGGTCCCACAGGGATTGGTTCTGTTAAATATCTTCAATGATTTAGTTAATGGCAGAGAGTACACTTATAAAGTTTGCGGACGATACTAAGCTTGGAGGGGCAGGGGGGGTTGCAAGTACTTTGGAGCATAGGATTAAAATTCAAAATGGCCTGAAGTAAATAGGATAAGATTCAATAAGGACAAATGCAAAGTACTCAACTTAGGCAGGAACAATCAGTTGCCCACATACAAAATGGGAAATGACTGCCTAGAAAGGAGTACTGCGGAAAGATCTGGGAGTTATAGTGGCTCACAAGCTAAATGAGTCAACAGTGTAACGCTGTGGCAAAAAAAAGCCAACATCATTCTGGGATGTATTAGCAGGCGTGTTGTAAGCAAGACACAAGAAGGAATTCTTCCACTCTACTCCAGTTGAGGCCTAATCAGCGCAGAGTATTGTGTCCCATTCTGGGTGCCACATTTCAGGAACAATGTGGACAAATTGGAGAAAGTCCAGAAAGAGAAATGATTAAGGTCTAGAAAACATGACCTGTGAGGGGAAAAATTGAGTTTGTTTCATCTGGAAAAGATGACCAAGAGGGGATATAACCTTTTCAAGTACATAAAAGGTTGCTAGAAGGAGGGGAAATAATTTGTTCTTAACCTCTGAGGATAGGACACAGGGTGGATAAAAATCAATTTAAAAAAAATCATTAAAATTGGCTTTTTATAAAAAGGTTTTCCTCAAAAAGCAATCTAAAGGTAGTTTTAATTAAGATGCATTATAGCTCAAAGATCTCATCATGGAATAGGGATAACTTTTAATTCTATATTATGAGAGAATATATTCATGTAATGTTTAAGAAACATTTTGTAAATGAGTTCCAATAGTTCATGAATTAGGGACCCAATTTTATGGGGTTCCACAGGCTTCTGTATAGCTCTAGGTTAAGCTTTCCATCTACCCAATGGACTCACTCAGAGATGCTTAGTTTTGCAGTTCTCAAACACTGGCTTTGTCTCCAGAGGTAACATGTTAACAGCAAAAAGTGTTTTTAAATATAGAGAGGTGAGAAAACAGACCAACTCTATTGTCCCGCTGCAAATTTGTATACACCACATCAATCCCTTACTTCTCGAAAAGTTTCAAAAAGTTCAATGACTAGAAGATTGTTGGGGGCAGAATAGATCTGGACAAGGATAAATCTGGAGATAAATGTGAAGCAAGGGACATGCTTTTTTGTTAAAATATTATGTTTGCTGTTGAAGAGAAAAATCCAGAATACTTAACATGGTGGCTTTAGTTAACTAAAACAACAATTTAAACATCTATCTGATCGCCTTCTAATGCAGCATGGCAAGAATCCTCCAAATATTGATTAATCCATTGAATTGGAGAGTTCATCTCCGAATGACTTCATAAATAGCTGCTTCAGTTACCTTTGGTAAATGAAATAACCAATTTTTGTCTGCTATAGCAGTAAAACTAATTTGAAAAGCTTTCAAAAACACTCTTTAAAAAGTATAGTAGGTTTCATTTGTAGAAGATCACATCTCCAAGTTGTGAAGAAGAAGGTTCTAACAACCAACAAGAATGCACTTTTATGTAGAAAACCATGATTAAATTGAGTCTTCCTGACTAGTGATTTAAATCAAATTCACTCTGATAGGACAAGAAGCAGTGAGCTTAAATTGCAGCAAGGGAGGTTTAGGTTGGACACTAGGAGGCACTTCCTAACTGTCAGGATGGTTAGGCACAGGAATAAATTGCCAAGTTGTGGAATCTCCATCATTGGGGATTTTTAAGAGCAGGCTGGATAAACACCTTCTCAGGGATGGTCTAGAATAATACTTGGTCCTGCCTTGAGTGCAGGGGACTGGACTAGATGATCTCTCTAGGTCCCTTCCAGTTCTGATTCTGCATGTGCATGCTTCAATTACCCAAATTCTGCATTTTTCCTGCTGGTTTTCCAGTTTGTCATGTCATTTTATGCCCCCTTGCCCAGGGTCTTTCCAGAAAAAGGACTGTTAGTTTAGATTCATAGATTCATAGATTCTAGTACTGGAAGGGACCTCGAGAGGTCATCGAGTCCAGTCCCCTGCCCGTATGGCAGGACCAAATACTGTCTAGACCATCCCTGATAGACATTTATCTAACCTACTCTTAAATATCTCCAGAGACGGAGATTCCACAACCTCCCTAGGCAATTTATTCCAGTGTTTAACCACCCTGACAGTTAGGAACTTTTTCCTAATGTCCAACCTAGACCTCCCTTGCTGCAGTTTAAACCCATTGCTTCTTGTTCTATCCTTAGAGGCTAAGGTGAACAAGTTTTCTCCCTCCTCCTTATGACACCCTTTTAAATACCTGAAAACTGCTATCATTTCCCCTCTCAGTCTTCTCTTTTCCAAACTAAACAAACCCAATTATTTCAGCCTTCCTTCATAGGTCATGTTCTCAAGACCTTTAATCATTCTTGTTGCTCTTCTCTGGACCCTTTCCAATTTCTCCACATCTTTTTTGAAATGCAGTGCCCAGAACTGGACACAATACTCCAGCTGAGGCCTAACCAGAGCAGAGTAGAGCGGAAGAATGACTTCTCGTGTCTTGCTCACAACACACCTGTTAATACATCCCAGAATCATGTTTGCTTTTTTTGCAACAGCATTACACTGTTGACTCATATTTAGCTTGTGGTCCACTATAACCCCTAGATCCCTTTCTGCCGTACTCCTTCCTAGACAGTCTCTTCCCATTCTGTATGTGTGAAACTGATTTTTTCTTCCTAAGTGGAGCACTTTGCATTTGTCTTTGTTAAACTTCATCCTGTTTAACTCAGACCATTTCTCCAATTTGTCCAGATCATTTTGAATTATGACCCTGTCCTCTAAAGCAGTTGCAATCCCTCCCAGTTTGGTATCATCCGCAAACTTAATAAGCGTACTTTCTATGCCAATATCTAAGTCGTTGATGAAGATATTGAACAGAGCCGGTCCCAAAACAGATCCCTGCGGTACCCCACTCGTTATGCCTTTCCAGCAGGATTGGGAACCATTAATAACAACTCTCTGAGTATGGTTATCCAGCCAGTTATGTACCCACCTTATAGTAGCCCCATCTAAATTGTATTTGCCTAGTTTATCGATAAGAATATCATGCGAGACCGTATCAAATGCCTTACTAAAGTCTAGGTATACCACATCCACAGCTTCACCCTTATCCACAAGGCTCGTTATCCTATCAAAGAAAGCTATCAGATTGGTTTGACATGATTTGTTCTTTACAAATCCATGCTGGCTGTTCCCTATCACCTTACCCCCTTCCAAGTGTTTGCAGATGATTTCCTTAATTACTTGCTCCATTTTCTTCCCTGGCACAGAAGTTAAACTAACTGGTCTGTAGTTTCCTGGGTTGTTTTTATTTCCCTTCTTATAGATGGGCACTATATTTGCCCTTTTCCAGTCTTCTGGAATCTCTCCCGTCTCCCATGATTTTCCAAAGATAATAGCTAGAGGCTCAGATACCTCCTCTATTAGCTCCTTGAGTATTCTAGGATGCATTTCATCAGGCCCTGGTGACTTGCAGGCATCTAACTTTTCTAAGTGATTTTTAACTTGTTCTTTTTTTATTTTATCTGCTAAACCTACCCCCTTCCCATTAGCATTCACTATGTTAGGCATTCCTTCAGACTTCTCGGTGAAGACCGAAACAAAGAAGTCATTAAGCATCTCTGCCATTTCCAAGTTTCCTGTTACTGTTTCTCCCTCTTCACTAAGCAGTGGGCCTACCCTGTCTTTGGTCTTCCTCTTGCTTCTAATGTATTGATAAAAAGTCTTCTTGTTTCCCTTTATTCCTGTAGCTAGTTTGAGCTCATTTTGTGCCTTTGCCTTTCTAATCTTGCCCCTGCATTCCTGTGTTGTTTGCCTATATTCATCCTTTGTAATCTGTCCTAGTTTCCATTTTTTATATGACTCCTTTTTATTTTTTAGATCATGCAAGATCTCGTGGTTAAGCCAAGGTGGTCTTTTGACACATTTTCTATCTTTCCTAACCAGCGGAATAGCTTGCTTTTGGGCCCTTAATAGTGTCCCTTTGAAAAACTGCCAACTCTCCTCAGTTGTTTTTCCCCTCAGTCTTGATTCCCATGGGACCTTACCTATCAGCTCTCTGAGCTTACCAAAATCTGCCTTCCTGAAATCCATTGTCTCTATTTTGCTGTTCTCCCTTCTACCCTTCCTTAGAATTGCAAACTCTATGATTTCATGATCACTTTCACCCAGGCTGCCTTCTTCTTTCAAATTCTCAACGAGTTCCTCCCTATTTGTTAAAATCAAGTCTAGAACAGCTTCCCCCCTAGTAGCTTTTTCAACCTTCTGAAATAAAAAGTTGTCTGCAATGCAGTCCAAGAATTTGTTGGATAGTCTGTGCCCCGCTGTGTTATTTTCCCAACATATATCCGGATAGTTGAAGTCCCCCATCACCACCAATTCTTGGGCTTTGGATGATTTTGTTAGTTGCTTAAAAAAAGCCTCATCCACCTCTTCCACCTGGTTAGGTGGCCTTAGTTGTCTTTACCTCAGAACTTGTAGCACATTGTTACTATCCATAATAACATAAATTTGAGCCATCAGCTACTTTGTGTTTTAAAAATAAAAAAAAACATTGGCTTATGTTTCTTCTACACTGATTCACTGTCTAATTACAAATCTTTAAAATATAGCTGACAAAGCTTTTAATTTTGCCATTTAGCAATCCTTCATTTTTATGTCTGTACATGTTATCCTTATCTAGTTGGGCAGAGGAGTTTGGAGATCATACTCTTTAATGTCAACATTAATCTTTAAACATGACTTTCATTCAAAGTCCAGTTTCTTTATGAATCATTACCAAGAAACTTCATTATAAATTTTCCCAATATACCCAACCCCCGCCCCCCACTCCATGCCCTGACTCCTTCACCACTCTTGCACATCCCCACCCCCACCCTGAGCACCAAATGGGAGCTCCTGCACCACCACCCCCCACATTCCCACCTGTACCCCTCGCACCAAATGGGAGCTGCCCAGGTAAGCGCTCCACACCCAAACCTCCTGCCTGAGCCCCCTCCCTCATTCTAGCTCCTGGCCAAACCCTGCACTCCAACCCCCAGCCTGCTTCTTCACCCTCAGCCCTGTGCTCAGTGCACCCCCACCCTCCGCTCAGTGCAGAGAGAGGCGAAGAAAATGGGCTAGAACCAGGGAGAAGGTAGGTACCCACTCTGTGGGCAGGGTCAGGACCCCAGACTGGCAGTGGGCTGAGCAGGGCTGGCAGCCGGGACCCCGGCTGGCAGGAGTCAGCGGACGGAACCCCAGACTGGCAGCAGGCTGAGTCTCTCAGCCTGCTGCTAGTCTGAGATCCCGGCCACCAGCCCCGTTCAGCCCGCTGCCAGTCTGGGGTTCTGGCTGCCAGACCCTTACTAGCCGGGGTGCCGGACGCAGGCCCTGCTCAGCCCGCCGCCAGCCTAGGTGAACGGAACCCCAGGCCGGCAGCGGGCTGAGTGGGCCGGTGGCGTAAGATCAGCATTTTAATTTAATTTTTAAATGAAGCTTCTTAAACATTTTGAAAACCTTGTTTCCTTTACATACAACAATAGTTTAGTTATATAATATACTCAGAGAGGCCTTCTAAAAAAATGTTAAAATGTATTACTGGCACGTGAAACCTTAAATTAAAGTGAATAAATGAAGACTCGGCACACCACTTCTGAAAGGTTGCCGACCCCATGGCCTGATGAGAAGAAGAAAAAAAAAGAAAAAAAAACCACTGCACCGAGGCTCAGAGCCCTGGTCAGCTGAGACAAGCTTGTGGAGCTCAGACTCGGGGGCTGTAAAATTGCAGTGCAGATGCTCAGGCTGGGGTCTGAGCCCGAACTCCAGTGCGAGCCTGAATGTCTACATGTGCCAGCAATGCCCCTCTGCTATGTACATTGGCCAAACTGGACAATCCCTACGTAAAAGGATAAATGGACACATGTCAGATATTAGGAATGGCAATATACAAAAACCTGTAGGAGAACACTTCAACCTCCCTGGCCACACAATAGCAGATGTAAAGGTAGCCATCTTACAGCAAAAAAACTTCAGGACCAGACTTCAAAGAAAAACTGCTGAGCTTCAGTTCATTTGCAAATTAGACTCCATCAGCTCAGGATTAAACAAAGACTGTGAATGGCTAGCAACCTACAAAAGCAGTTTCTCCTCCCTTGGTGTTCACACCTCAACTGCTAGAAGAGGGCCTCACCCTCCCTGATTGAACTAACCTCGTTATCTCCAGACTGATTCTTGCCTGCATATTTATACCTGCCTCTGGAAATTTCCACCACATGCGTCTGATGAAGTGGGTATTCACCCACGAAAGCTTATACTCCAATACGTCTGTTAGTCTTTAAGGTGCCACAGGACTCTTTGTTGCTTTTTACAGATCCAGACTAACACGGCTACCCCTCTGATACATGGCAATTGTTGAGCCGTGTAGCCATGTCCTGTATGTTTTATTGCAATGTAGACATCCTTTGTGTCCAGTTTAGGAAGGCAATGTGATCTGATGCCTACTTTTAGTAGGAGCAGGGGACAAAGCCAACACCACATGATGTTATGAGTGTAATATAATATCTCATTGAAAGGTGACAGGACCAGAAAGAGTTAATTAACTCAGACTGACCTGACCCATGGCTGAACTTTAGAAACTGGTTAGGAAGATATGTAAATGAATAGAGCTTTGAAATGCAAGTCTGCATTGTTAGAGGTGAAAGGGTAGATGTTTGCTCAGGGTCTTGTGGTATAAGAAAACAAGTCTTGTCTATTGCTATAGCTTTGATTCAAAGATCAAAAGGAATATTAACATTTAGGAAGATACTTGAGTGAAATAGAATTATTGTCTATATGTCTCTTTGAAGGTTGTGGTAACCTGTATCTGAACTGTTTAATGGATAAATTACCCTGTGCTAATTGCCAGGATGTTTAGGAGAAGGAGAGTTAAGCCTATTGTTTTCAGGCCAAAAGGCTGCTGGAAATGTATAAGAATCTTGGGACATGATCCTTCTTCATCTCAGATCTGCTTTGGGTTTCAAGAGGGGGAAACCTTAAGCCACAAGGATTGAGATCCCCAGTCACTGACTGGAGTCACCCAGAATATGGACATTGCGCTATAACCTATGGACTATGTCTAAAAGGACTTTTGGCAACTACAAACACATCTCTGCTATGTATCTGAACCTCAAGAATTGAATTCAAGTCTGTATGTATGTTGATCTTTTAACCAACACTCTTTTCTTTTTAAATAAATTTTAGCTTAGTTAATAAGAATTAACAGAGTCCTGTGGCACCTTTAAGACTAACAATACATCTGTTAGTCTATAACAGAGGTTCCCAAACTTATTTGGCCTACCGCCCCCTTTTCAGAAAAAAAATTACTCAGCGCCCCCCTGGAAATCTACCTTCTTTAAGCAAACAAACAGAAAGATGCAGTGACAAATTTGCGTTCTTTTATGTATCTATATTTCTACCTACGTCCTACAATATAGTAAAGAAAGATGTGTTATTAGAATATCGCCCACGACATCAGGTATACAGTGGTTTTTGCGTAAGACGGCAAAAGACAACCAAACTAAAATACTAATGAAACTAATAAACTGGGTTTTGTTCTTTGCTCAGCATTAGATATATGTATTTGATATTAAATTGTCAAATATCAAACTAAATTTATCAAGAAATAATTAATTTAAAAAATCAATATGCAATTAAAAATCAGTTAATAGTTTTAATTTAGTTTGCCCTTATTTAAATAATTGTTCCTTATTAACACACGCCTTATTTACCAATTAACACAGATGATTCGATAGATATAAATAAATGTTAATAGTTAACAGTTTTTTTACGATTTCATTCCCGTTTTCGTTAATATTGTAATAAAAAATATGACAAATATATTGACTGTACACTTCAAATAGTACTGTACCGACACAAGCCTGCTACGATTTTATTATTAATAAGCACTAGAGACACAGAAACGTATGGTAGATATATAAGAAAATGTATAAAAATACTCACGTGTAAATTGCTGTTTTATTGAAACAACAATAATACAATTTGCTTTGTATGTGATCCGTAATCCGTAAAGATCGAAGGTATCGAATATGAATAAAAAATTTTAAATACTTATTGCACTATTGTTAACTGCTTTTTACACAATTCAGAAACAATCTAAATTAGATTTCATACATGTCGCCTATTTATAGTATCGTATTGTAAACAAGTCATTACACGCACATATTCCTGCCGATACATGCTGGACTTCCCGACAATGCGCGACACGCTCGCCTGCCAATACTTGCTTGTTAAGAGCTGTTGGCGGACTTGACACCTGATCGGTTATAATTTGTGAATTTATTTGGAAAATAAAGTAATCACTACAACTTTAACTCTATGTTACACAACAGATGAAACATGTACGAACGTTTTTTCAAAATTTTCTTATATTCTCTTCTTTCTTTATGCTTCCACCGCCCCCTTATTTTTATTCAACGCCCCCCAATTGCACCCGAGGCTACTACTGCCCCCCTGGATCGTTCCAGCGCCCCCCAGGGGGCGGTATCGCCCACTTTGGGAACCTCTGGTCTATAAGGTGCCACAGGACTCTGTTGCTTTTTACAGATCCAGACTAACAGCTACCCCTCTGATACTTAATAAGAATTGGCTCTAAGCGTGTATTTTGGGTAAGATTTAAGTTAAAATTTGACCTGGGTCTGGGGCTTGGTCCTTTGGGATCAGGAGAACCTTGCTTTTATATGATGAGATAAGATTTTCAGTAATCCTCATCATATCTGACGTGTGTCTGGATGGAGGCCTGAGGCTGGGTACTTTAAGGGAACTGCATTGTTTGGACTTCTGAGTAACCAGTAAGGTAATATAGAAGTTGTTTTGTGCTGGTTTGGTAAATCTAAGCATATGGGCCAGTAGGAGGGGTGTGGGCTCCTACATACCGAATCCTGCTGGGTCCGTAAAAAAAAAAAAATGCATGTAAAATTGAATAATTCACCAAAACATTAAAAAAATTAGACCACCTAATAAGACTAATCGATTTCTAGTCAGTGCTCCTAGTAGAACACCCAACATTTAAATAAAAATAAAAAAACCAATAAATATTTTGGCCATTAGAACACCCCTCCCACACACACACACACACACACAGCTTCAGTCTGTACGTAAACTAAAGCCAAAAAAAGTTGTCACTGTTCATAACAACGTTTGCTTAAAAAAATATAAAGCAAAAAACTACCCTGACAGGACACCTACTTTTTCAAGCTAATAATAGCTGTGTGTATGTTAAGGCTACCACTTTGCAAAATATACATTTTAATCTCATCACTGCTGCAGGAAATCATATTTATTGGCCTGCAAATAAAATTCTACAATTAGCCCTTAAGTTTCAAACACCCTTTAATTGGACTACATTAGTACCTAATTGGTTTCAAAATTTGCTTTCGCTGCTACCAAAGGTTCAAAGAATCTCCAAATTACAAGGGCAAATCCATATGCTTCAAAATATATAGCAAATTTTTAAAAATGCCTTTCATATAGCTAATAAAGTGTCTACTTTATATACCAAGTATAATATATTGTGCTTTGTAACAAACTGTACAACAACCCCATCATATTACTGTAAAAATGTTACTGCTTTTATTATTTAGTTTAAAATTGTTGTTGTTGTAAAAAAACATAATAGTAATACCTTTCATGTCCATGCTAATCATGCATTGTCATTGCATCCAATTAAAACCCCTAAAATTAAAGCATTTAATGTAAAATCTAAAATCCAAGGCTTAATGCAAATAAAGGTTTAAAAATGTTAGTTGTGCTAAAGGCACAAAAGGGGTGTGTGTGTGGAAGTAGAGCAAGAACTGACAGGGATTTGAAGGGGATTTCAATGCAAACAGTCTCTCTTCTTTAAGCAAGAGTCAGGCTAGCTGTAATCCTAATAATGTGAGATTTGTAGAAGCGAGGACTGTGTAAAGCGAGTGGGAAAGAACTGTGTGAGAAGTTGTTGCGACCTTGTGTTAAATAAGTATAAAATGTAAACTATAGTCTAAATAAAATATCAAAATGACCTATATATAAACAAAATGCAGCTGTTGCTCATTATTATATGTAACAAAAGGTATAAATGCTTGCTGTAATTGTTTACCAAAAAAAAAAAACTGTTTAGCTCTCTCCCTCCACGCAATTGCTAAAAATAATAAAGTATCTAATTTGCTGCACCCAACCTAAAAATAAAAACTCTGTTTTTCTCCAACAACCTGCAACTATCACTTCTCCTTTCAGTAAGAATAGCTGTAACAAGAATTTGACCAAGAGTTACTATATCAGCCCGTAGGGGGAGTTTCTACACCCTCACTTTCAAGAAAGAATGAGCAACAGGTTGCAATTTACTGGCTTACTCAAGGATGCATGAGAGCCTTTGCTTAATCTGGTCCATAATGGAGACACACAGTCTTACTGCTAGTATCCCTTTCATTCATGTAAGCTCGATAAATTGCTTTATTAGCACTTGGTACTTACCCTGACCCCTTTATCTCCATAGTAACACACCCTAGTATGACCAAGTCCCTTTTAAAGGAGATTTGGAAGTAATTGAGTTTGACAGCATTTCAGGTGAGCATCCAGTAGACTTTCTTTGACTGACTGGCTGCCGGTGGGGAAAAGGCCTATACAATGTTACAATTAGGCTAAGGTTATAACAGCAATATTTCTTCCGTGCCACTATTTGTAAGAGTTGTACTCTACTGCCAGCACTAAGGGAAACGCAGCGGGAAGTCTTTCCATTGACTTCCATGGGCTTGGGACCAGGCTCTAAGTATATATTAGACATTTATCAGCCATAAGTTACTGCCCATCTCTCACTTTACCAACATCCTTCAGGATATTCCAGTGTTTTGTTTTGATTGCCGAATTTCAATTGTACATTGATGGCTGATGTTAGATGCTCTTGTAATACAAATAATCTAGAGGCCCCAACCTAGATCAGGGCTCCATTGTGGTAGGTGCTGTACAAACACATAGTGAGAGGCAGTCCCAGCCTCTGAGTTTATAATCTAGCTGTCTCTTGAACCATTGCCAGTATGACACTGATGTACTTAGACAATAGGAGCAGGCTCCTTGTGAAGTTAACGCTAATACCCAATAATAACCTTGTGTTTACTACATCTACTATCTTTCATCTATCTCCGAGCACATTAAAATCTTGCACATTAATTATGTACGTGCATTATTTTTATAGCTATATTAAAAATTCTATGCATTACAGCAGTGCTTAAAAAACTTACTGAGATCAGGGCCCCATGTGCTAGGTTCTGATTCTTCACGTAGTAAGAGGCATCCTGGTGCCGAAGAGATTACAGTCTTAGACTGTAATCTGTTGGTCGTGCGCAGCTGCATCTTTTGTCAACTAAATACCTTTGAAAAATCTGGCCCTTTGGGACTAAAATCATGCTGTCCCTCAATGTGGTCCATTTGAGAGGCATGTGCTGCGGTTTTATTTTTAGCTCAAATAAACACCACAGGGCTATTATGTAGGATGGATTTCATGCCAGCATGGAAAAGAGAGAGTGGGTAGAAAGTTGAGCTCGGCTGGTGGCAGGAATCTGTATAGCGGCTGCCTGCAGCCGTCAGCTGTGTTCTTATCCCCCGGTGGCTTGACACAAAATTGATCTAAATCAAATTGATCCGTCAACAAATCAGACTGAATTGAAGTGACTGGGCCTAATTCCCCGATGGCTGCCCATCAGCCAAACTCAGCAGATGAAGTAAAAATATATTCAACTGTTATTGCCATGGGGGTAGGAAATTTTACTCAAGGAACTAGCCTCCCAGCCTGGTCCCATTTGGAGCAATAAGGGGTAACCCATCAACTAGAAAAATTACGCTGCTACCACAAGTTAGGCACATAGCTAGTGGTCACCAGCAGCATAGATGTAGATACTGGAAGTGGGGCAGTTTTTCCTCTATCGTGTAATGTTTAAATGTTGTTGAGCATCCAAACTGAAAAAATCATCTCCTCAAAGGGCCAAAACTTGTAGAAACAGAAAATATCTACTTTTGATAAAAATTGGCAGAAATCTTCTAAATACAATCGATAATGCACCTATGTACTCAAAATAGTACTCAGTGGGAAATATTTAGCCACAGGTGATATACTTTATGCATTTTCCTGTAGTTTGTTTGCCTTTGGTTAAAGCAAAAGTCTGTAGTTACATGACAGTATGAACTTAATCCTAGGACTGGAAGGGACCTCGAGAGGTCTCCTCGTCCAGTCCCCTGTGCTTATGGCAGGACTAGGAATTATCTAGACCTTGTTTGTACCCTGGAAGATGTGAAAATATTTGTCATTATTTGTAGAATGGACTGATTTGGGAAATGTTTTTTTCTGTGTATTTTTATGAAGTTATGCAGATAAGGCCCCTAACCCCTAATTATAAAATATATGTTGATGTCTGCTTGACCGGAGACATAAGTCTAAAGCACACATGGTACAACTGTAATTATCTTCTTACTATCACTGAATACAATGACAATACGTGTAAACTGATTATACAACAGTAATGATTCTTAGTAGAAGGGCTGCAGAATGTCCCTTATGAATCTCATGTGAATAACAAAGTATATACTCTGATGTAACCCCTGTGATGCTGTTTAACAGATTGCCAGCTCAGGCTAGAGCAACAGGGCAATTCGCTTGCTGAATGAATAGTAAAGAAATGCTAAAAGGTGTGTGTTCAAGCCAATTCCCTTGTTAAAGTAGATCAAAAGGAGATGTATTTTTTTTGCCTATCTGTATTCTGTTGTCTGCTATCACATTACATCTAGTTACATTATATATACCCCGTACTTATATTATCCCTAGAGATGTATTTGCTTGATGCTTAAACTTCATGAAAACTAATGAAAGTTTGTTTGGATTGTTGCAACTAAATGCATTATGCAAATATCTGTAATGGGATTGGAGGTTTGGAACTGTAAATGAAGCAGCATGTTAACTTCAAAGCAATGGGTCATTGCATTGAAGGATGGGAAATCCTCAGACCCAGTCTGTGGTTAGTCAACAGAGGAAAAGCCCATCCTGTGATGGAGAAACTTGCTGGATTGCCTTCCAGGAAAGACAGCTGTAAAAGAATGGATCTAGGGCATGATCCTTTATCTGTGGACTGATGGATTCTGACAGGGTGCAATGCTGAGCTACTGGGGGCCAGAGATCCTTGGAGCTACTCTAGGGAACCCTGAGATACTTATGAAAAACTAGCAGATTACTACATCTCTGCTATCCTATTGGACTTACAAACTTTGGCTGAGCTGTTAATGTATTTTACCTTCTTTAACCTCTCAATAACTTTCATTTTTGTTTTCTTAGCTAACAAACCTTTAGTTACAGAAACTGGTCATCAGGGTTGTCTTTGGTGTGAGATCCAGAGTATCCATTGACCTGGGGTAAGTGACTGACCCTTTGGGGTTGGGAATAACCTAATGTGAGATGATTTTTTTGGTTTTAATAACCTTTCATCTCAAAATCCAGTTTGTCTGGGTGGTAAAGAGGGGCTGGAGAGCCTCGGGGACTGTTGTTGGCTCCATGGTAAGGCTAATATAGTAATTCCGGAGTGCGCATTTGTTACTAGCTTGGTGAAATCTAATAGAATACACCACCAGTTTGGGGTGTCTGCCCTGCTTTCTGACTGTCTGATCTAAGCCTGGGACTCTCCATTGTAAGCCATACCAGACAGCGTGACAACTCCTAGGTATAACTATTGACTGTCGAACGTAACATCCCTTCGAGCTATAATTATTCTTAAAAAAAATAGTCTGTCAGTTGAAACGTCTCTACTCCCACCCAGAATCTGTCTCTGCTGTGTTCAATGCTCTGTTGCTATGCTCATCACTGTCACAGCTGCATGCATTGGAGCACACCAAATGTTCCCTGCAGCATTTGCACCTCCTTGTTGCACAGGTGAGGATGGTTTCGGGAGCAGGGAGCAGCATATTAGGAATATGTCCCATGATATCTGTCACCCATCCCCTGCTGACAGGGGACCTATGACGATACCTAACTGTTGCATGAGTCCATATGTAGGACTGACAATTTGCATATTTCAGGGGCTGCCTGAAGGAGACTAGTGTTGATGGCAGTTTCTCACTTGTTTTGTTCTCCTTAGCAAACAACTTAACACCGCACATTATCGAGAAATGCTTGCTTCTTATGGCAGTGCAATAAAGCTACCCATAAGACATAGGCTGATCCCTCTGAAAAAGCTTCAATTGGGCTGGACTGCAGTTACGTACCTTTAAATCGGTACTGAGCAAAGACTATTTGATTCAGCTAATGAATCTTGAATAACCAGAGAGTTAAGGAGGGTTGCCCATGCCATGAATGCAAAGTAATGGTCCTAATTTAAAAAGCCATCAACAGGCAGAGACAGTCCTATGTCCCAGACAATAGTATCCTCTTCGATGTATGACTGTTTCTCTGCTCTTTGCTCTCAAAACTACTCAGACTGTAGGTAATGGGAGCAGGATTATAAATGCCATCATGCAGGTAGGTTACCTACACACTATAGCTCATATTCCGTGCTTGATCTTGGGACGTATTTCACTAGCCTTCCCCAGCTCCACACCCCCATAATCCATGCACTGTTAGACATCACTGTGGGTCTACAAAGTGGTGCTGCATGGAATGCCAACCGATGCAAGAGCCATACGAAGGCTGCAGTAGCATTTCTTTTGAAAGGTAAACTGACAAAGTGCTCTAAAGTTCAGAGACAGTCAAATGAGCTTGGAAATGTGTATGTTGTTAGAAGGCTGTGGGCTACGATTTGTGGTGCAAACTTGGGGTCATGGTCGAGGGTGTCCTTCCCCTCCTGGCAAAAGACCTGAGGTTCATTTTAAAATGCAGAGCCAGATTGGTTTGAGAAGTGGTATGCTAGAGGAGGACCCAAAATAGCATGTGGGGTACAATTGTGGTGGTGTTTGGTGAATAAAGCCACCCCGTTCCAGGTCAGGACCTGTCTTTAGAATAGGGCAAATGAGCAGGGGAACTCCAGACAATGCTGATGGAGCAGGCATGCAGAGCTGGGAAATGAACTGAGGCGATGTCTGCACTTAAAAGGCAACAGCAGTGCTGCTGTAGCGCTTCACTGTAGATACTACCAAAACCGATGGGAGGGCTTCTCCTGCTGGCGGAGGGGAGCTCACCTGCCCAAAAGGCAGGAGCTAGGTTGACTAGCTTGCTCAGCTATTTAAAGCAGAACAGTTTCTAGAGGCAAGATGGAAGGTCCCTAGCCTCTGTCACTCTACCAGAAAAGGCCATGACATAATATACCAGCGAAGATTTGATCCCACACTCTGGGCACGTAGCCTAACCACTAGACTACCAAGCTTTAGACAAGGGCTGGCACAAATAACACTTCTGTGGAAGCTGTTCCACTTTAATTAACAGTGACTGAGCTCCCCCATTCCTATACCCCAAAGATCAGGGCCCGGCCCACCCATCTGGGCTGCCCTGGACATCATCTTAACACAGGCAGGGGAGGGATTTGCAGCCACATCTTCCAGAACCCAAGCCAGTAGCCAAACCACTAGACTATAGAGGAACTGTTTTTGTCCAACAATATTTAATGTGAGAAATATGGAATTATCCTAACGTCTTCTTTAGAATTACCCTTAAGAACATGTTGGAATGCACCCACATTTGATTTGGTTCTGACCCCAGCACTTTTTCTGAGAGGTGAATATGATAATTGTACATGATTAGACATCCCCTTTGTAAGCTGTTGCTACTAGTTAGAGCGCAGGGTATAGGAGACAACTTCTAGCCACTGACTTACTGTATGATCTCAGGTGAGTCATTTAATCTGTTCCTCAATTTACCCAGCTGTAGAAGGGGTAGAACCATACATAGCTGGAGAGCTGGATGAGCTAGTGGTAGAGAACTATTTGCAGATTGTCCAGTGTTGAACAGCTGAGCTATTTGAAATCATTCAAAGAATGGTTGAGGAGGGTATAAGTTTGTCTAAG
The DNA here is from genome assembly GCF_028017835.1 of Emys orbicularis. Taxonomy (NCBI): domain Eukaryota; kingdom Metazoa; phylum Chordata; order Testudines; family Emydidae; genus Emys; species Emys orbicularis. The sequence goes on from NC_088684.1 coordinate 141,630,409, forward strand.
ATTGTTCACAAACTCTGCTGTGACTGTTGCTTCAAGCATTCACTTTTCATAATTTGCTATTTTATTGTGTGATGCATCAGCTAAATCACAACGGACTGTTTCTGCTCCCTAGGTGCATTATTCCCCTGCCACACGCTGCTAGTAGCTTGTGACTCTCAACACCTGCATCACGCATTCTCTGTCTTCAACATTCACTTCCTTCTGCAATCTTGCTGTTGAAAAAAAAATCTACGGTACCACCGTGTTCAGAAAGCACATAAAAGGCCTTGCCAATGCCATCCAACCAATTTTCATTTTTAATTTGAATTGATGGTTGGTCATTTTCTGGTCAGAAGGCACATGCAGGTGACCATCCTAGGATACAAATCTATCTACGTATCACCTGACTTAAGTTAGAGCCCTGTTTACAAAGGAGTTCAGGGCCAGATTTTCAAAGGTGTCTAAAGATGCAGCTAGGGGTCTAGTGGGAATTTCAATGGGAGTTGGACACCTAACCTGCTTTGGTGCTTTTGAACTAGGTGCCGAGCTGTATCTTTATATGCCTTTGTCAATCTGATTCTCAGATCCTACTTAGGCCCCTCAAAGGGGGCCAGATTTTTCAGCACACAGCAACTCCCATTGTGACCCTTCTGGCCAGCCTTACTGCCACGCTCCACCCTGCAGGCTGAGCTCTTCTGAAAAATCTGGCCCTTGGTGTTAATAAAGCGCACGCTCATTCTCAAAAGAAAGGGGCTGTAAGTGCAGGGAACTATTAATAAATCTTATACAGCACTGAATTATTTGCATGTGTTAGCAATCCACTCAAGTCCATTCTTGAAGGTTGGGGTTTTTTGTTTCAAGTAGCCAACAGAATGGATAATTAAATATAGCACAGACAGGGTACTTCAATAGGTAGTGTAGCATTGGGCACTGCACCTTTAAGGGCTGAGCTTCCCAGACAGCATTTGGACTGAGTGCTGTGAAGCTCTTATTTATAGCCATTTAAATTAGACACAGATTAAAGCAGAGCTCTTGCCAGTACCCATCACTGACCCCTATAGGTAGTTGGTGTGTTTTCATTCCACTTATATAGCAAACAATCTAACCTACATTCTCATAGGAATTTAGTCAGATCCAAATGAGTGATTAAAATCTTCCCAAAAACTTAAAAATAAGTTTAAAAAGGTCACCAGCAAGAAAGGGTTAAATAAATGGTTAACTTTGAACTAGCTGAAAAAGGAATGCACATGAAAACAATACATGAAACATGTTCAATTGTAATGTTTGCTTTCTGCTGGTTGACCATGTAGGTCAAGAGACAAGGAACCTTCTGAATGTACAACCAGAGAGAGAATGTACCTGGATTTTACTATAGTTCTTTGGATTTACACCTCTAGGGTGAAATCTTGGCCTTCTTGGAGACAAAGGGAGGCAGTGTCTCCTAGTGGACAAAGCATTTGATTGTGATGCAGAAGACCTGGGTTCTGCTACTGGCTTGCTGGGTGACCTTGGGCAAGTCACTGCCCCTCTCTGCCTCAGTTTCCCCTTCTATAAATGGGTCTAATGCTACTGCCCTTCTTTGCAAAGTGCTTGGAGATCTACAGATAAAAATGTTTATTATTATTATTATTATTAATGGACAAAACTGACATTAATTCCAAGGGGGCCAGGCTTCTACCCCTGAGACTGAGAACCAAGAATCTTCAAAGAAAATTCTCATCATTAAATTACTTGAATAATGTTGAAGGAAAACTTGGCATCTGAATAAAGGTTTGTGGGTTTTCTTGGTCTGTTTCACTCTTCTGAAGGAGCATTAATTGATGGTTTCCTCTCCTATTTCATTTGTCTCTTGGACTTTTGTCATAGAAATTAACATGCAGGGGAAACGTGGATAACAATAGGAAGTGAAAATGCTAATTTTTTGTTGCTGCTCATCATCCAAAAATAATTCAGTCTTGTTCTGATTTGTGATCAAGATTATTTGCAGGAGCCTTGAGCATGGAATAGGAGTGTCATCACATGGAGAGCACTTCTCATGTGAAATTGCTACTTCTAGGCAAGGTTAAACTTATAATGGAAAAAAAATACCCCAGGACTTGAATTCATTTCTAAATGATTTAGTGCCAGACTGACAGTACAGATTATCGAGGCCCTTTCTTTCCCCACACATGAAGTACAGACAGGGCAGCAGCCCCCCCTACACTCTCCCACTAATGTACCTCCAACTTTGTGTGGAACAAGTAGTAACCATGTGGTGGGGAGGAATAAATAAAAAATATATGGAGATATACCTATCTCATAGAACTGGAAGGGACCCCCTGGCCTTCACTAGCAGGACCAAGTACTGTTTTTGCCCCAGATCCCTAAGTGGCCCCCTCAAGGATTGAGCTTACAACCCTGGGTTTAGCAAGCCAATACTCAAACCACTGAGCTATCCCTCCCCCCTAAGAGCAGGGTTTAATTCCCAGCTTTGCCACAGACTTCCCGTGAGACCTGGGGCAAGTCACTTCCTCTCTCAGAGCCTCAATTCCCTGGAAAAACAGGATTGTAGCACTGCCCTGCCACACAGGGGTGTTGTACCCACATAATGACAGGAACCATATTAATACCTTGGAGAAATAGATGCAGGGTCTATGAATAGAAGTCACTCAAGAAAATACATACCATGAACTATCACTACAGCCACAGGCCTTGTCTGTGATAGAACAGCATGATTCTGCTCCTCCCCTTCCTGAACCTTTGTAAACTACTCAAGTCAGACTTCGGGTATTGTTGCTCTCTGTTCATGCGAGAAGGACCAGGGACGTGAGCGGGTGAAGGAATAAGCTGTCTAACATCTTGGTGCCAGTGACTCAGATACATCGCATCGGATAGGTGAGTGGCAGCCTGTAAATCCCCCTCCCCAACAGTCCGCGCAGCTGCTTGGAGGGGGTATGGCAAACTCTCGTGATGGTAGTTGTGGGTTCTGGCAAGCTGGGGTAATGGATTTTTTGAACAAATGGTAAGGCAGAATCAGGGCCCATACCAGGTTCAGGGATCCACCTGGGATGAGATTGAGAAGGAGATGGGGGAGGTTTGGGGAGACCCCAAGGGAAAGGAGTGTAGGAAAAAGGGAATGGTATTACAAGGTTTGTGTGCTGGGATGATATACTGGGTAAAAAGGGAAGCCGATCTCCTCCAACACATTAAGGATTTGGAGGGGATTGTGGATCAGCAACGGATTTTAACAGAAAAATCCGTGGTAGAGGTAGCGGATTTGAAGGCACGGGATGCTGCACGGACAGAGGAGTCTTGTGAGGCAATCCGGAGAGAAAGGGATGAACTGCTGGGGAGAGTAGGAGACTTAGAGGAGGAATTGTATCAATGTAAACATGGGAGCAATGGACTTGGGGACTCCAAACCATCCACCCCACTAATGGAGCTGAAGGAGACACCTCCACCACCCTACCCTGAAAAAACACTGTACCCACCACTGCCAGTGGATGTTGTAAGCCAGCAATCCACAGTTACAGCCCCTGTGAGAGAGGCTACCCGGGAGGAACTACAGGAGGCAGGAATAGTGGCCCTGGTTGCAGGGTGGGGGATCATGCTCCACAAGTAGTAGAACAGGCAGAAATCCGCCCCTTGTCCCTGAAGGACCGGGAGGCAGTACTGGGCCGTTTGGGAAAGGTACCCCGGGAGGATTGGGATCAGTTTGTGCTGTGGCTAGTGGAGGTGGGCAGGGAGATGGAGAGTCTAACCCATGAGGACCAGGTGATCATATGGCGCAGTGTTTTGGGACGGGGCACCTTAGGAGTCGATGTGCCAGGACTGGCACACCCATTTCTAATCCCTGGGCAGGTGGCAAAACAGTTGTTTGGGGTGTACTCTCGTACTGCGGGGATGAATAAGATTAAGTGAATCCCTGGGGAAACAGGGCGGGATGCACTTAATCACATACAGGCATGGACACAGTGCTGGGTGGATCCCCTGGACGGTCCATGGGTGATACCCCAGACAGGGGCACCAGGACCTGGTGGGGGTGTGGAGCATGGTAGGGGTGTGGAGCATGGTAGGGGTGTGGAATTGCTGGAGAAATGGTTGGAGCTGAGTGATCCTCAGTTCATGGGGCATGTAAGGTTGCAGCACCCTGAACTTGCTTCCAATCAGCTACCCCAGTTTCTGGGACAGGCAGATGCATGAGGGGGGAGAGCCGGTCCATGTTATTACTGCATGGGATCAGTACAAGGTGGAAAGGGGTGGGTCAGCCCGGAGGGGAGGAGGTAGAGGGCGAGGTCGTGGCTTTGGGGGAGGGTAGTTAGGGACAAGTGGGCAGCTATAGAGCAACAGATCCAGAGACTGCAGGCTAAACTGACTACCCAGGATCTTACCAGATCAGGGGGAAGGTGGCCCCGGAGGCCAGGGGACTGGGACTGCCTGAAATGCCAGACACACAATTTTGCTTGGAGACAGGAATGTCTTCAGTGCCAGGACCCCCCCGCCCCCCGTGAACCAGTGGGAGGGACAGAGGTGGGTGCTGTGACTTAGGGGTGCCCTGGGAGGCGTCCTGTCCATGTTCTCAGTTTAGGACGGGACACATCTAGTCACCCCACGCTCCGGGGGGCGATCAAAGGGAGTCCCACGAGGGATTTTTTGATAAACACTGGAGCAGCCATCAGCATAACCACATGGGGGCAGGGGAGGCCCTCAGAAGGAACTGTGACAATTGTAGGGGCAACGGGAGGGGAGACACAGTTAACCCTGAGGTGGGGACAGAGCAAAGGAATCTGGGGGGAAGGGGAGATTATGTGGGGTGGTAATGATGTGCTAAATCTGTTGGGGGCAGGAGATTTACACAAGCTGGGACTTGTACTGGACTTAGCCAATTGGGTCTGTTTACTGGGGCGGGACAGTCAGGGCTATACCATTCCTATGGGGATAGCCACTATGACCATTAAAGCGGCACATACCCTCCCACCACCCCTGGCTGGGTGGGAACACATCCCTGGGTGGGCTACAGATAACCTGGATTGTGGTAGGAGCAGCATGGAGGTACTGCTAGAGGGAGGGGACCCTCCCCCACAGAAACAATATCCTATTCCTCTGGAGGCATTGGCAGAAGTGGGGGCAACTATTGGAGAATTGGAACAGAGGGGACTGATTAGAGCAGTTGCATCCCCTTGTAACGTTGCTGTGTGGCCAGTAAGAAAGCCAAACAGTACCTGGCGCCTCACTGTGAATTACAGGGTACTAAATGCTCTGGCCAATTCACCAGCCTCAGTAGTGGCAGCGTACCCTGAAATGCCAGCCTGCATTGGACCCCAATTCCAAATTTTCACCATTTTGGACATAGTGAATGGGTTTTGGTCTCTGCCACTAGCTACCTCGTGTCAGTATAAAACTGCATTCACATGGGAGGGCAGACAATTCTGCTGGACAGTCCTACCCCAGGGATATCGGGACTCCCCTGCAATTTTTCACAGATACATGAGACAGGCTCTGGAGGGGGTGGATTCAGCAAGGTGCATACAATATGTAGACGACCTGTTGCTAATGTCAAAGACAGAGGAGGAAGACAGGGAACTAACCGAGCAGGTCCTGCAAGCTTTGGCAAGAGCAGGGTTGAAGGTCAATGGAAAAAAGGCTCAGATGGGACAGACAAGAGTGACCTACTTAGGAGTGGAAGTGTTCCAGACGGGAAGGGAAATCGATAAGGGATGGGTGCAACTGATCCAGTCCCTGCCACTGCCTACAGATGTTAAAAACTTGCAAAGTTTTCTGGGTCTAGCTGGATTTTGCAGGGATTTTGTGGCCAATTATGCAGAAATAGGTCAAATAGAGGCTGGGCTAACCCGAGCCTCAACTTGGAAGTGGTCAGAAGAGTGTACTGAGGCAGTGAGAGTACTAAAGGAAAACCTGGCCAGTGCTCCACTCCTGGCCTCCCCGGATGGGGAGAAACTCTTTTATCTGTACCCTTTGGTATCTGACACTACCATTGGTTGTGCATTAACACAGGAGTATGGAGCAAAGGACCAACCTGTGGCCTTTGCCTCTCGACTTTTGAGTGCTGTAGAACTGAAATATGGATGGTGTGAAAGGGTGCTGTTGTGCACATACTGGGGGGTAGGGAAATTCAAATACCTCACGGGAATGCAGAAAGTAATAGTCCGATCTCATCATGACCCCCTGCGGCTGTTAAACATGCATACTATCTCACAGGGACCAGTGAGTGGGCAGCCTATTGCCAAATGGTTGCTGGCTCTACAGACAGAAAACATGAAAGCAGAAGTGTTAAAGGAACCCACAGTCTGGATAGCCGGATTACATCTGGCTGGCACCCCACACCAATGTGAAGCCAGCCCAGGTAAAATCCAACATCAGGTGTTTCGGGCGGCTAACCCCAATCAGGTAAAGGAGGGGACACTGGTATGGGTTTTGGATGGAAGTTGTAGGTATCAGGGGGGACGGAAAACTGCAGGCTTAGCTGTTGTGGGAATCAGAGGAAATGAGACAGTCAGCACCATTGGTTTCTCACTAGAAGCAAGGTCAGCTCAGGAGGCAGAACTGGCAGCCTTGTTAACAGCTTTAAATGAAGTGGATCCCAAATTTGAGCCAGAATGTTGGGTGGTGGTAGATTCAGATGATGTATTTCATGGGGCCACATTAATGCTGAGATGGTGGGCGGAGAATCATTTCAGGGCAACAGATGGCTCCACAATCAAGCATGCTAACTGGTGGAAGCGAGTGGAGAAGCTCAGTCACTGTTTTACATGGATCAATGTGGTAACGGTAAAGGCACACAAGGAAATGGGACCCCTAAGCAAAGGGAATAATCTGGCCCATGCAGAGGCCAAGCGGGCTGCAACAGAGGCAACCCCATGGCCCTGGGAGCCAGAAGAGAGTGTGCCTGTAGCAGTGATAACAAGAAGTGGGGTGGATACAGATTGGGGAGGGCGAATTCGAGAGTTGCAAGAATCTGACCCAGGACTGGCAGGCATCATAAAACTTGGGGACAGACATGTGCCAAAGGTGGAACTAATGGAAGGGATTTGGTGTGTCTTAACAGCTGAGGGACCAGTAATGCTGTGCCCTCAGGGAAGCCGGACGGCTTTCTTAAGCTGGGTGCATGGGAGCTTGGCAGGGGGACACCCCGGGTTTGAGGAGGCACTGGGAACTTTAAAAAGGTTGTGCTGGTGGCCAGGAATGGCAGCTGATTTTAAATCACATCTGGAACGTTGTTTGGACTGTACCAGGCACAACCCACCTCACAAGGTGCTAAGGGGAGAATTAATGAGACAAGCCCCAAGGGGACCTTGGGAAAGGATACAAATTGATTACACAGGACCCCTACCACCAGATCACAGGAAAAACCGGTTCATGTTGGTGGTAGTGGATGCTTTCAGCAGGTGGGTGGAAGCTTTCCCCACAAAGTATCAAACTGCCCGGGTAACTGCTGAAATACTGGTAAATGAGGTATTCACTCGCTGGGGGGTCCCAAAGGTGAGTGACTCAGACCAAGGAGCTGCTTTCCGGTCAGATCTGTTAGGGGAGCTAACTGGAATTACACAATTGTTCTATATTGCTTATCACCCATAGGCTGCGGGACAGGTGGAACGCATGAACCGTATCATTAAAAGTGAGCTAAGAAAGGGAGTGGAAATGGGAGGAAAAAACTGGTCACAATTACTGCCCTTTGTCTTAATGAGAATAAGGGCCCAAGAATCAAAGGGCACAGGATTTTCTCCATACGAGGCTCTCATGGGAAGGCCCATGGAACAGTGGGAAAATCTACTTACCCCAATACCTGGGGAAGTCACTACACATGGCTTAACACAAGAATGGATTTTAACTCTAATCAACCATGTAAAACAGGTACAGCAGGCAGTGGCCTGGTGAGACCAGCAAGGAGCAGCAAGAGTCAAAGCATGGTATGACCTGCCTGGGGAGCGTGATCTACCCATGGTGGGAGATCTTGTGATGTACAAGATTCCAGGTCAACACCATCCATTCCCAGCTCCTAAATGGAAGGGCCCCTATCTTCTCCTTGACCAACTAGGGCCCAGTCTGCTATTATTGGGTACAGAGAATGGAAGACGGGAGTGGGTTCACTGCAGGCAAATAAAAAGGTACAAACAGGGGATTGGAAAAGGGGACGTGTAAATTTTGTTGTGTGTGTATTATAGGTTAAATCAAAAGGAGAAAAGGATGAAAATTCCCTGGCTCTGGATGGAACAATTACTAGTGCTAATCACAATTGTCACATTTACAAATTCTATTCAGATCACACGATGTGAAGGGTCAAAAGGAGGAAACACCTGGACGGCTACACATGCAACCTGTGGTAATAAAGCTAATGAAGACTATGAGAATCTCCCCATAGAAAGATGTGCCACTAATACTCCAAACAGGAATTTGGCAGTGTCGGTACATGGTTTATGGATTAGATGGGGGAATCCCAACCCCATGGAGAATATTAAATTTATCAGGAAATATTGCATGGTACTCCCTGGGTGCTGCCATGATTAATGATAGTGGAAAACACAGTTACCCAGCTATGTGGTTTGTTACAGAGGGTCCAAAGAATATAACCCTCTGGTCTCCTGGAGCAAATGAACCCTCTGGGGAAAATAGGGCCCCACATTGAGGGTGTGATGTTACCATATGTAACCACAATGGTACTTCCATGGAAGATAATCCCCAAAGGTGTGATTGTTATGTACATATTACATTGGGCGTAAAATCCCCTTTGGGACGCTGGGTGTATGATGAGTTAACCATTTTACAGAATGTAACCCTACAGGTGATACGGATGCCAAGTTGGAAGAATCCAAATTTAAAGTGGCCACAGCCTGGAGCCGAAAATATTCCCTGACAAGCAAATGTATGGGAGCCCTTGTGGGAGCGGATGCAGCCAGCACTTTTTAACATGTCCTTTCACTCTATTACATGGGTGGTATGCCCCAAGGAATGGTGGGTGGACCAAATTCATCCTAATTGTAGTATGTACATAAAAGGATTGAAACAACAATTCAATTGGTGGATGAAGGGACACACCTGGAATCGTCATCGGAAAAGGGGACTGTAGGCAGCGGGGAACACTATGCTGGGTATATGAAATCTGGGGGACGAGTGGGTAACCAAACAATTAGTAAGCCAAAATGTGAAATTTCAACAATGAATTAATGGCACAGCAGCAGCAGTTGCCACAGGGTGGACGACAGCAGTAGAGGTAAACTTGCAGTTAACTCATTGGGCAGAGGATGGCTTCAGAAGATTAACATGGGGGAAGTGTGTGTAGGTATTCAAAATGCTCAGTTAATAATGTTAATGGATATTATGAGAGATGCTTGGTCAGAACAATGGCCTTCAGTATTAAAGCGTGAGGCTAGCCCATATTTATCCACAATTGCAAAAACATACCCATCTACCTGGAAAATAACTTCCCCCACCTGTGGGGAGAATTCTTGTGTAATTGTTACTATGATACCATGGGAAGGAAATGCAAATAAGGTGGTCCCCTTGAACCCTATGGGAGTAACTAGGGAAGGGGGAGCACGTTGGGAGCCACTAGGAAATAGATGGGGGGGGGGTGGAATGGGGTAAATTGGACTGTCATCACATTAAGCAGTGGTATATCCAGAGGAGGAATATGGATGTGCCCCTCTCCTAGGACTATGGAGGAGCAGGATCAATGGCCTATTGCAAAGGGGAAGCATCCGCTGCCACCATCTTAAGAATTCCCTCCCTGGGAAGCCTTGAGAAACCTTTCACCAATTCCCTGGTGAATACAGATCCAAACCCCCTTTGGATCTTAAAACAAGGAGAAATCAATCAGGTTCTTAAAAAGAAGGCTTTTAATTAAAGAAAAAAGGTAAAAATCATCTCTGTAAAATCAGTATGGAAAATAACTTTACAGGGTAATCAAACTTAAAGAGCTCAGAGGAATCCCCTCTGTCTTAGGTTCAAAGTATAGCAAACAAGATAAGCACTCTGGTAAAAGGTACATTTACAAGTTGAGAAAACAAAGTAAATTTAAGACGCCTTGCCTGGCTTTTACTTACAATTTTGAAATAAGAGAGACTTGTTTAGAAAGATGGGGAGAACCTGGATTGATGTCTGGTCCCTCTCAGTCCCAAGAGCGAACAACCCCTTAAACAAAGGACACACACAAAAGCCTTTCCCCCCCCAAGATTTGAAAGTATCTTGTCCCCTTATTGGTCCTCTGGGTCAGGTGTCAGCCAGGTTACCCGAGCTTCTTAACCCTTTACAGGTAAAAGGATTTTAGAGTCTCTGACCAGGAGGGACTTTAGTACTGTACACAGGAGAGCTGTCACCCTTCCCTTTATAGTTATGACACGCCCCCCAAATCACAGATAGTGTTGGACGTTCGGTTACACACTGGCTGTGATTTCTTCCTGGAGTTCTAGGAGAAAACAGAGTTAACAAGACACATGTACCTTTAGACATACTACTGATTATATAAAAACTAACAATATGTTTCATTACAAGAACAATTGTTAACCAGTTAACTCTGGGAAACTTTCCCGGGAGAGTGCATCAGCCACTTTGTTAGAAGCTCCCGAAATGTGTTGTATTTCAAAATCAAAATCTTGGAGAGCTAAACTCCACCGAAGAAGTTTTTTGTTATTTCCCTTGGCGGTATGAAGCCACTGTAGCGCAGCATGGTCTGTTTGTAGTTGGAAACGCCGTCCCCAAACATATGGGCGTAGCTTTTCTAGCGCGTACACAATGGCGTAGCATTCCTTTTCGCTGATTGACCAGTGGCTTTCCCTCTCAGACAGTTTCTTGCTGAGAAACACGACAGGATGGAATTCTTGATCTGGTCCTTCCTGCATTAAAACTGCTCCCACGCCTCGCTCGGAAGCATCTGTGGTTACTAGGAACGGTTTGTCAAAGTCTGGGGCCCTTAGCACAGGGTCAGACATGAGTGTTGCCTTAAGCTGGTTAAAGGCCTTTTGACACTTATCAGTCCACTGAACTGTATTTGGCTGTTTCTTTCTGGTTAGGTCTGTCAGCGGGTGGTACAAATCGCCTATAATATCCGGCCAAGCCTAAGAAGGATTGGACCTGTTTCTTTGACTTTGGAACCGGCCACTTTTGGATAGCATCCACTTTGGCCTGTAGGGGATTTATAGTTCCTTGACCCACCTGGTGCCCCAGGTACGTCACTCTGTTTTGGCCTATTTGACACTTTTTAGCCTTAACAGTTAGTCCTGCCTGCCGGATGCGCTCGAAGACTTTTTTCAGGTGCTCCAGGTGTTCTGTCCATGAATCAGAAAAAATGGCCACATCATCGAGGTAGGCAACTGCAGATTCTCCCAATCCTGCTAGGAGACCATCTACAAGTCTTTGGAAGGTGGCGGGTGCATTTCGCAACCCGAAAGGGAGTACATTGAATTCATACACCCCTGCCTGGGTGACGAAGGCTGACCTTTCCTTAGCGGGTTCATCTAGTGGTACTTGCCAGTACCCTTTGGTTAAGTCTAAAGTAGAGATGAATTGGGCATGTCCCAATTTTTCCAATAGCTCATCTGTGCGTGGCATTGGATAGTTGTCAGGACGAGTTACAGCATTTAGCTTACGGTAGTCCACGCAAAAGCGTATTTCCCCATCTGGTTTGGGAACTAGAACCACTGGAGATGCCCATGCACTGGTAGAGGGGCGGATTATACCCATCTGTAGCATGTCCTGGATCTCCCTTTGTATAGCCGCTTGGGCATGAGGTGACTCCCGGTAGGGTGGGGTTCTAATTGGGTGAGCATTACCTGTGTCAATGGAGTGGTATGCCCGTTCGGTCCGTCCTGGAGTGGCTGAGAAAATCGGTGCAAAGCTTGTGCACAGCTCCTTTATCTGCTGTCGCTGCAGACGTCCCAGGGTCGTGGAGAGGTTCACCTCTTCCACGCCACCATTCCTTTTTCCTTCATAGTAGACACCTGCAGGCCACTCCGCGTCATCAGTTTCCTGGGCTGTAAACTGGCAAACGTTTAATTCTCTAGAATAAAAGGGCTTAAGAGAATTAACATGGTATACCTTAGGCTTTATGTTGGAGGTGGGGGAGGCTATGAGATAGTTAACAGCTCCTAGGCGCTCCTGGACCGTGAATGGTCCTTCCCACGACGCTTCCATTTTATGGGCCTGGAGCGCCTTTAAGACCATGACTTGGTCTCCTACTTTGAAGGACCGTTCTCTGGAATGTTTATCATACCAGGCCTTTTGCTCTTCCTGAGCATCCTTTAGGTTTTCTTTAGCAAGGGCTAAAGAGTGTCGGAGGGTGTTTTGTAGGTTGCTTACAAAGTCTAGAATGTTAGTTCCTGGAGAAGGCGTAAACCCCTCCCATTGCTGCTTCACCAACTGTAATGGCCCCTTAACCTCGCGGCCATACACAAGTTCAAATGGTGAAAACCCTAAACTGGGAGGTGGTACAGCCCTGTAGGCAAAAAGCAACTGCTGCAACACTAGGTCCCAATCATTGGAGTGTTCATTTACGAATTTACGTATCATGGCCCCCAAAGTTCCATTAAACCTCTCCACCAGACCATTGGTTTGATGGTGATGAGGGGTGGCAACCAAGTGATTCACCCCATGAGCTTTCCACAGGTTTTTCATGTTCCCTGCCAGGAAATTAGTTCCCGAATCTGTAAGTATGTCGGAGGGCCACCCTACCCTGGCAAAAATGTCTGCTAATGCCTGGCACACACTTTTAGCCTTGGTGTTGCTTAAGGGTACAGCTTCCGGCCATCAGGTAGCAAAATCCATGAAAGTCAGTACGTACTGCTTTCCTCTGGGTGTCTTCTTTGGGAAAGGACCCAGAATATCCACAGCTACTCGCTGAAATGGGACCTCAATTATGGGTAGTGGCTGGAGAGGGGCTTTAACCTGGTCTCGGGGCTTTCCCACTTGTTGGCACACCTCACAAGACCGGACATAATTAGCAACGTCCTTGCCCATTCCCTCCCAGTGGAAGGACTTCCCCAACCGGTCTTTGGTTCTGTTCACCCCAGAATGGCCACTGGGATGATCATGGGCTAAGCTCAAGAGCTTTACCCGATACTTAGTGGGAACTACCAACTGTCTTTGAGGATGCCAGTCTTCCTGGTGCCCACCAGAAAGAGTCTCCTTGTATAAAAGTCCTTTTTCTACAACAAACCGGGATCGGTTAGAAGAGCTGAGAGGCGGTGGGGTGCTCCGTGCCGCCTCCCAAGCTTTCTGAAGGCTGTCATCTGCTTCCTGCTCGGCCTGGAACTGTTCCCTTGATGCTGGAGACATCAGTTCCTCCTTGGACTGTGGACTGGGGCTTGGTCCCTCTGGAAGCGATGTAGGTGCTGGGGCTTTTTCCATTGACTGTGAACCGCTGTCCGCTGGTGCACTATGTGGTATTTCAGGCTCTGGCTGAGCCTCTTGGGTAGGGTTATCTGCTGCTTCCGCCAGTTTAGGCTCGCTGGTGTCCTCTGTCATTGGAGTTGTAGACGGGGTTGCAAGCGCTGGACTCAGTGCTGGCAATGGTTCTGGTGCTGGTTGCGTTGCCAGTTCCGGTTCTGGGACTGGCTTTGGCTGGGTCTCTGGGATTGGATCCACTACGGCTGTTGCAGTCGTTGGCAGGGGATCCGGTTCCACCACCTGTGGTTGGGTCTCCGGTAACACAGACGGGGTCCTGGTGGACGGCTCAGGAACAGGGATGGGGGTGAAAGCTTGCTTAGCCTGGCTGCGGGTGACTATTCCCACCCTCTTGGCTAGCTTCACATGGTTAGCCAAGTCTTCCCCCAGTAGCATGGGAATGGGATAATTGTCATAGACTGCAAAAGTCCACATTCCTGACCAGCCCTTGTACTGGACATGCAACTTGGCTGTAGGCAAGGTTACAGACTGTGACACGAAGGGTTGAATTGTCACTGTAGCCTCCGGGTTGATGAGTTTGGGGTCCACTAGGGATTGGTGAATAGTTGACACTTGTGCCCCAGTGTCCCTCCAAGCGATAACCTTCTTTCCGCCCACTCTCAAGGTTTCCCTTCGCTCCGAGGGTATGAGAGAGGCATCTGGGTCTGGGGTTCTTTGGTGTGATTGGGGTGTAATGAACTGTAATCGGTTGGGGTTCTTGGGGCAGTGAGCCTTTATATGCCCCAGTTCATTACATTTAAAACATCGCCCTGCTAAGGTATCACCGGGGCGATGTTGGTTGATGGAGACTGGTGTGGTGGGGTGAGAAGGCGTCTGGGGTTTCCCTTGGGATGTGGGTGGGGCCTTGGGTTGTCCCCGGTGATAAGGTTTTGTTTCGGTTTGCCCCTTCTGATATTTGCTCCAACTGCTACTAGCTTTTTTCTTTTCTGTCACCTCCACCCATTTGGCTCCAATCTCCCCCGCCTCGGTTACAGTTTTGGGCTTCCCATCTAGGATGTACCTTTCTATTTCCTCAGGAACACCCTCTAAAAACTGCTCCATTTGCAATAGGAAGGGCAACTCTTCCGTAGATTTAACATTTGCTCCTGATATCCAGGCATCCCAATTTTTCCCAATGTGGTAGGCATGTCGGGTAAATGACACATCAGGTTTCCACCTTAGGGCTCTGAACCGCCGACGGGCATGCTCAGGTGTTAGCCCCATTCTGATTCTGGCCTTGTTTTTAAAAAGTTCATAACTGTTCATGTGTTCCTTAGGCATTTCAGCCGCCACCTCTGCTAAGGGTCCACTGAGCTGCGGCCTCAGCTCTACCATGTACTGGGTTGGAGGGATGTCGTATCCAAGGCAGGCCCTTTCAAAATTTTCTAAGAAGGCCTCAGTATCATCGCCTGCCTTGTAGGTGGGGAATTTCCTGGGATGGGAAGTGGTACCTGGAGAGGAGTTGTTAGGATGGTCTGATGCACCCTGCCTAGTCCTTGCTGCTTCCAGTTCCATCTCTCTTTCATGGGCCTCCTGTTTGGCTTTCTCTTCTCTTTCATGGGCCTCCTGTTTGGCTCTCTCTTCTCTGTCATGTTTGGCTTTTTCCAGCTCCATCTCTCTCTTGTGGGCCTCCTCTTTGGCTTCTTTCTCGAGTTTTTTAATTTGAAGTAGTCTCTGATGTTTTTTCTCATTTTCTTCTGCTTCTAGTCTGGCCAGTTCTAGTTTGCTAGCTGCTTCACTGGTAGTCATTTTCCTGCTTTCCTGTGCTGGGCCACACCCCTCTGCAGTTGACTGAAACTGGGATGTATTTAGCTCAGGCTCCTGCTGAGTGCTGCTGAGTTAACAGAGACTTTCTAACAAGCTACTCCCGAGGATGTAAAAAGAAAAAAGAAAAAAAAACACAATTCAGATTGTAAATTACCTTTACCAGATCAAAGTTTGCTCACTTATTGAACCGTTCTCTTAACAAAGGACCTTGTTAAAAAAAACTTAACACCTCTGCCTTCAGGCAAGGAGAGATAAGATATGCATCTACCTTCAGCTCTGCTTTCCAAGCAGCTAGAAGGAAAAAAAAAAATCTTACTGGCTTTTGGGTTTAAAACGATCCCACCGCTGTGCCACCATGTCAAGGCTGTATCCCTACTTTGAACTTTAGGGTACAAATGTAGGGGCCTGCATGAAAACTGCTAAGCTTATCTACCAGCTTAGCTCTGGTCCGCTGCCACCATCTTAAGAATTCCCTCCCTGGGAAGCCTTGACAAACCTTTCACCAATTCCCTGGTGAATACAGATCCAAACTGCTTGGATCTTAAACAAGGAGAAATTGACCCTTCCCCCCTCCTTCCTTTCACCAACTCCTGGTGAATACAGATCCAAACCCCCTTTGGATCTTAAAACAAGGAGAAATCAATCAGGTTCTTAAAAAGAAGGCTTTTAATTAAAGAAAAAGGTAAAAATCATCTCTGTAAAATCAGTATGGAAAATAACTTTACAGGGTAATCAAACTTAAAGAGCTCAGAGGAATCCCCTCTGTCTTAGGTTCAAAGTATAGCAAACAAGATAAGCACTCTGGTAAAAGGTACATTTACAAGTTGAGAAAACAAAGTAAATCTAAGACGCCTTGCCTGGCTTTTACTTACAATTTTGAAATAAGAGAGACTTGTTTAGAAAGATGGGGAGAACCTGGATTGATGTCTGGTCCCTCTCAGTCCCAAGAGCGAACAACCCCTTAAACAAAGGACACACACAAAAGCCTTCCCCCCCCCCCCCAAGATTTGAAAGTATCTTGTCCCCTTATTGGTCCTCTGGGTCAGGTGTCAGCCAGGTTACCCGAGCTTCTTAACCCTTTACAGGTTAAAGGATTTTAGAGTCTCTGACCAGGAGGGACTTTAGTACTGTACACAGGAGAGCTGTCACCCTTCCCTTTATAGTTATGACAGGGGTGATGTATATGGGGTACAGTGTATTCTGTTGGGAATGTATGCAATCCTGCAATATAACACTAGGAGGCAAAATCCTTCCAGTATATGACCAAATTATGAACTTCTATCCACTGCCACCTGGACTATGGTGCACCAATGGATCAGTGGACTTAATCGTTGTAAACAATCAAACCAGCACCTACTATCCCATGCCGTACCAAGTAGTTGAACTGGTTTGAATAATACCAAATTTCACTGTTGATATTCAATGGACAAAAGTACACAAAGATTACAAGAGCAACTTGCTGCAAGTGCCAACAGTTGGACACACTTACAATACACACTCCAGGATGGCGCTGACAAAATTTTAACCCTATCAAAGGAGGAGAAGCAGTGTTTTTGGTGGTGGCCAGGATGTTGGACCATACTGCAGTGGTCAGGACTCTCAGTGTTGCTGTGGATTATCATAGCAGCTGGTGTATTGTTAACTGTATTTGTGTTATGTTGTATATGGAAACGATTAAGGGGGGCACAACCCCCTAGTGAACAACCACTAATTATAACCTATACGTAATGTAGTAAGCCCTCTCCCTCAGTGTACTAGACAACCTGGACCCAACCTTCTCGGGCCCACTATAATGGGAAGTCTGGAACACTAATTGGAATCGGTGTGGTATACCCGTATGAGAGAAGGTGCAGGGCACGGTACTACACAAGGGGCAGTGGGACAGATGGAGCATTGACACCTTCCACCTTGATGCCTGGCCCTATCAGGAAATGTGTCGCCCTATGTCCTATGCTTTTCCAGGGATACCTGGGCAGGAGGATCCCAAAAGAAAAAAAGGGGTGGAGTGTTAGGATATAGATATTCAGGCCTGTCTGCAAAGGCCTATACTTTAATGATAAGAATATACCTAAATTCTTAGCTAGTTACAGAGGTATAAAAGAAAGAATCAAAATCATTGTCTATCTGTGTAAGGGCCTTCTCTCACTGTGACAGTCTGAGGCCCTGTTTAGTCATATTGAAATAAGGCAATCTGGGGCTGTTAGGAAGATGATCCGATCTATCACCTCCAGAGAAAGGGAAGAGCCTAGAAGATGTGAAAGAAAATTTAGTTTGATAGTTTTCTCTCTGGTATGAACTCACTTATCAATAGACACAGCTGGAAAACTTATGTCTGTATAGATGTAGTTGTGAAATCCTCACTTCCGTATGTTTATTTGCATGGTCTCTGTCTGGTTCTGTGATGGTTTCTGTCTGCTGTATAATTAATTTTGCTGGGTGTAAACTAATTAAGGTGGTGGGATATAATTGGTTAGCTAATCATGTTACAATATGTTAGGATTGGTTAGGTAAATTTTAGTAGAATGATTGGTTAAGGTATAGCTGTGAATATTACTATATAAATTAGGGGCAAACAGGAAGTAAGTTGGGATTCGAAAATAAGGAAAAAGGAACTTGGATTTAAGCTTGCTGGAAGTTCACCCCAATAAACATCGACGTGAGAGGGTGAAGGAATAAGCTCTCTAACGTGTATTCCTAGTTCTCCTAAAAGACCTTAGTCTCTCGTCCCTGGCAGTGCAGATCTTTCTAGTACTCTCACATTTATTGACAGGAGCACTCAGATTTCTGGCACAAAAAAGGGACCAAGCCAGGCAGCTGCTGTAAAGATTCTTTTTTAATTACAGTGGAGCTAAATCAGAGCTTAGCAGGCTTTTGTTTACAGTGAAGCCAAATGAAGATCCTAAATTGTTTCATCTATTGCAATGTGGTAAAATCTCCCCCTTGGAGAGAACAGGCAGTGTGGCCTGGCCCAACATACAGAGCACTGAACTGGAACTCAGGACCTGAGCTGTATTCCTGGCTCTGCTGCTGGGTGATCTTGGACAAAGTTCCATGCCTCAGTTTCCCCATCTGTAAAATGGGCATAATGATCTCGACCTCTTTTTGTAAAGAGCTTTAAGATCTACTGATGAAAACTGCTATATAAAATCTAGTTGTTATCATGAGGCTCCTCGGCAGCAAAGGGTTCTTACCTCAACCCCAACCCTTGAACCAAAGTCTATGTCACACCCCCTCCAGATTCTAATTTTGCAGTTTGAGTCCATCTTTCTGCAGTAGAGACACCAAAGAAATAAGCACCTGCAGTGAGGATGAAGGGTGAGCACTGTTTTTGAGCAATCAGAAGTTTTAAGGTTTCCCTTAAATATCTGTCTGAACTGCCTGGATGAATAGACAATCATAATGGTTCCTTCTGACCTTAAAGTCTATGACTCTATGAATAAGCCTAAACTGACCCTAGGCTCTTATGCTTTTCTTCCATGGCTTTCTAAACCTTCCTTGACAACTGTATTTTCTTCTTCTTAAAGTGGCATTTGACTTAGATACTGCACAAAGCATATCTCATCACTGCCAAAAAATATGGCTGAATCTAGAGTTTAATGGTGTGTCTCAGTAGGACATTGATCCATTCTTTTTAAGCGACAAATCTGAGGAACTGTCCCAGATTGAGGTGTCAGAGGAGGTTTTGGAACAAACTGATAAATTAAACAATAAGAAGTCACCAGGACCAGATGGTGTTTACCCAAAGAGTTCTGAAGGAACTCAAATATGAAATTGCAGAACTACTAACTGTGGTCTGTAACCCATCACTTAAATCAGCCTCTGCACCAGATGACTGGAGGGTAGCTAATGCAATGCTGATTTTTCAAAAAGGTTCTATAGCCAATCCTGGCAATTACAGGCTGGTAAGACAAACTTCAATGCCAAACAAAGTGTTTGAAATTACAGTAAAGAACAAAATTATCAGACCAACACAATATGTTGGGGAAAAGTCAACACAGCTTTTGTAAAGGGAAATCATGCCTCACCAATCTACTGGAATTCTTTGAGGAAGTCAAACAAACACATGGACAAGTGTGATCCCGTTGATATAACATACTTGGACTTTCAAAATGCCTTTAACAAAGACCCGTAACCAAAGGCTTTAAAGTAAACTAAGCAGTCATGGGATGAGAGGGAGGGTCCTGTCATGGCTCTGTAACTGGTTAAAAGATAGGAAACAAAGAGTAGGAATAAATGGTCAATTTTCACAATGAAGAGAGGTAAACAGGGAGGTTCCCCCAGGGATCTATACTGGGACCTATGCTGTTCAACATATTCATAAATGATCTGGAAAAGGAGGTAAAGAGTGAGGAGGCATGATACAAAATTACTCAAAATAGTTAAGTGCAAAGCAGACTGTGAAGAGTTACAAGGGGGGGTTCTCACTAACCTGAGAGTCACCTGGGCAACAAAATGTCAGATGAAATTCAATGTTAAGTGCAAAGTAATACATGTGGAAAACAATCCCACCTATACATATAAATCGATGGGGTCTAAGTTAGCTGTCTGGAGGTCTTTAGCAATCTTGGGGTATGTCTACACTACAGGATTAATTCGAATTTATATAATTCGAATTTAGGAAACCGATTTTATAAATTCGAATGTATTCGGCCACACTAGGCACCATTAATTCGGTGGTGTGCGTCCAAGCTACCATAGTAGCATCGATTTCCAGAGCGTTGCATTGTGGGTAGCTTTTACATAGCTATCCCATAGTTCCCGCAGTCTCCACCCCCCTTGGAATTCTGGGTTGAGACCCCAGTGCATGATGGGGCAAAAAACATTGTCGCAGGTAGTTCTGGGTACAGCCTCCCCCTCCCTCCCTGAAAGCAACGGCAGACAACCATTTCGCGCCTTTTTTCCTGAGTGAACTCTGCAGACTCCATTCTGCATCAAGCATGGATCCCGTTGTGCTCCAGAACGCAGTCTTGAACATTATAAACACCTCGCGCTTTCTCGTGGAGTTTATGCTTACACAGGACCAGAAACAAGAGGCGAGGAGGAGGAGGAGGCGGCGATTGCAGCGCAGCGACCAGCGTGATGAGGACATGGACACGGACACAGAATTCTCTGAGACCGCGGGCCCCGGTGCTTTGGAGATTATGATGTTAATGGGCCAGGTTATAGGCTTTGAACGCCGATTCTGGGCCCGGGAAACAAGCACAGACTGGTGGGACCGCATAGTGTTGCAGGTGTGGGACGATTCCCAGTGGCTGAGAAACTTTCGCATGCGTAAGGGCACTTTCATGGAACTTTGTGACTTGCTTTCCCCTGCCCTGAAGCGCCAGAATACCAAGATGAGAGCAGCCCTCACAGTTGAGAAGCGAGTGGCGATAGCCCTGTGGAAGCTTGCAACGCCAGACAGCTACCGGTCAGTCGGGAATCAATTTGGAGTGGGCAAATCTACTGTGGGGGCTGCTGTGATGCAAGTAGCCAAAGCAATCACGGAGGTGCTGCTACGAAAGGTAGTGACTCTGGGAAATGTGCAGGTCATAGTGGATGGCTTTGCTGCAATGGGATTCCCTAACTGTGGTGGGGCAATAGATGGAACCCATATTCCTATCTTGGCACCGGAGCACCAGGGTACCCAGTACATAAACCGCAAGGGGTACTTCTCAATGGTGCTGCAAGCACTTGTGGATCACAAGGGACGTTTCACCAACATCCATGTGGGCTGGCCGGGAAGGGTTCATGACGCTCGCGTCTTCAGGAACACCAATCTGTTTAAACGGCTGCAGCAAGGGACTTACTTTCCGGACCAGAAAATAACCGTGGGGGATGTTGAAATGCCAAT
This sequence comes from Emys orbicularis, assembly GCF_028017835.1. NCBI lineage: Eukaryota > Metazoa > Chordata > Testudines > Emydidae > Emys > Emys orbicularis. Next base: position 141,651,362 of record NC_088684.1, read on the forward strand.
TGTTATTCTTGGGGACCCAGCCTACCCCTTAATGCCATGGCTCATGAAGCCATACACAGGCAGCCTGGACAGGAGTCAGGAGTTGTTCAACTACAGGCTGAGCAAGTGCAGAATGGTGGTAGAATGTGCATTTGGCCGTTTAAAAGGTCGCTGGCGATCCTTATTGACTCGCTCAGACCTCAGCCAAACCAATATCCCCATTGTTATTACTGCTTGCTGTGTGCTTCACAATCTCTGTGAGAGCAAGGGGGAGACCTTTATGGCAGGGTGGGAGGCTGAGGCAAATCGCCTGGCTGCTGATTACTCGCAGCCAGACACCAGGGCGATTAGAAGAGCACACGATGAAGCGCTGCGCATTAGGGAAGCTTTGAAAACCAGTTTCATGACTGGCCAGGCTACAGTGTGAAATTTATGTTTGTTTATCCTTCCTGAAAACCCGCCCCCTTTATTGACTCATTCTCTGTAAGGAACCCACCCTCCCCCTTCCCCCAGCTTGCTTTCAAAGGAAATAAAGTCACCATTGTTTAAAAATCATTTATTCTTTATGAATTGATTATAAAAAGAGGGAGAGAACCTGAGTGGGGTTTGGGAGGAGGATCAGCGGGAAGGAAAAGCCCAGTAAAAAAAGGTTAAGAAAATGGCAGCCTTTTGCTTGGGCTGTCCACTGGGGTGGAATGGGAGGGTGTACGGAGCCTCCCCCCCCCCGTGTTCTTACACATCTGGGTGTGGAGGCTATGGAAAATGGTGAGGAGGTAGGGGGGTTATACAGGGGCTGTAGCGGCACAGAACCTGAGTGGGGTTTGGGAGGAGGATCTGCGGGAAGGAAAAGCCCAGTAAAAAAAGGTTAAAAAAATGGCAGCCTTTTGCTTGGGCTGTCCACTGGGGTGGAATGGGAGGGTGTACGGAGCCTCCCCCCCCGTGTTCTTACACGTCTGGGTGTGGAGGCTATGGAACATGGTGAGGAGGTAGGGGGGTTATACAGGGGCTGTAGCGGCACTCGGTTCTCCAGCAGCCGTTCCTGAAGCTCCACCAGACGCCGGAGCATGTCTGTTTGCTCACGCAGCAGCCCCAGCGTTGCTTCCCGACTCCTCTGATCTTCCTGCCGCCACCTCTCATCTCGAGCGTCTCTCCTCTCCTCACGTTGGTCCCTCCTGTCCTCACGTTGGTCCCTCATGTCCTCACGTTGGTCCCTCCTGTCCTCACGGTCACTGGCTTCTTTCCTATACTTGCAAACCGTCTCCTTCCACTCATTCAGATGAGCTCTTTCATTCCTGGTGGATTGCATGATTTCGGAAAACATCTCTTCTCTGGTTTTTTTTTTACGACGCCTTATCTGGGATAGCCTTCGGGAAGGAGGAGGGAGGCTTGAAACATTTGCACCTGCTGGAGGGAGTGAAAAAAGGAGAGAATTTTTTTAAAAGATACATTTTTCAGAACAATGCTTATACTCTTTCACGGTGTATACTATTCACATTACATAGCACATGTGATTTCTGTGCAAGGTCGCATTTTGCCTCTTAATATTGAGTGCCTGTGGCTTTGCTGCTAGAGATCACAGACGCAGGTCGGGGAAACAGAATTCACCTTGCATGCTGCCATGGTAAGCCACTGTCTTTAGGCTTCTGCGCCCTGCTTTCCCACATACCAAGCAAAGCCCGTTGTGCTGCAGTTTTCCTGTTAGCTTGTTTTCTGCTGCTGAAGGTTAACACCCCCCCCCCATCCAATTCTCTGGGATGAGTGCTTTATCCCTCCCCCCACCGCCTGGCTGGTATCAGGGAAGATCCCTGCAGGAACCAAACTAACAAACCCCCCCCACCCGCCATGAATTCTCTGGGATGAGTGCTTTATCCCTCCCCCCACCGCGTGGCTGGTATCAGGGAAGATCCCTGCAGGAACCAAACTAACACCCCCCCCCCCACCCGCCATGAATTCTCTGGGATGAGTGCTTTATCCCTCCCCCCACCGCGTGGCTGGTATCAGGGAAGATCCCTGCAGGAACCAAACTAACACCCCCCCCCCCCCACCCGCCATGAATTCTCTGGGATGAGTGCTTTATCCCTCCCCCCACCGCGTGGCTGGTATCAGGGAAGATCCCTGCAGGAACCAAACTAACACCCCCCCCCCCCACCCGCCATGAATTCTCTGGGATGAGTGCTTTATCCCTCCCCCCACCGCGTGGCTGGTATCAGGGAAGATCCCTGCAGGAACCAAACTAACACCCCCCCCCCCACCCGCCATGAATTCTCTGGGATGAGAGCTTTATCCCTCCCCCCACCGCCTGGCTGGTATCAGGGAAGATCCCTGCAGGAACCAAACTAACACACCCCCCCCCACCCGCCATGAATTCTCTGGGATGAGTGCTTTATCCCTCCCCCCACCGCCTGGCTGGTATCAGGGAAGATCCCTGCTAGCAAAACGCGAAAAGCTCTGGGCCAATCCTCCCCCCCCCCTTGCACTTGGCTAAATGCAGGGAAGGATTTCTTTTCAGCCACAGGCAAACAGCCCAGTAGGAACGGCCACCTCAGTCCCCTTAATTAAATTCCCTTATTTCAACCAGGTTACCCTAAGCGATATCACTCTCCTGAGGATTACACAGCAAGATAAAGAACGGATGTTGCTTGAATGCCAGCAAACACCGGGACCATACGCTGCCAGGCTCTGTCAGGCAATGATACCAGATTACTTGCTACTAGCATGGCGTGGTCAAGTGTCCTACCATGGAGGACGGAATAAGGCTGCACTGCCCAGAAACCTTGTGGCAAGGCTTTTGGAGTACCTCCAGGAGAGCTTCATGGAGATGTCCCTGGAGGATTTCCGCTCCATCCCCAGACATGTTAACAGACTTTTCCAGTAGCTGTACTGGCTGCGAATGCATCCCAAGTGCTCAGGGCAAATTAATCATTAAAAATGCTTGCTTTTAAACCATGTTTTATATTTTAAAAGGTAAACTCACCTGAGGTCCCTTCCATGGGGTCATGGTCTTGGGTGCTGGCTTGGGAGGCTTGGGAGGGTACTTCAGTCAGGGTGAGAAACAGTTCCTGGCTGTTGGGGAGAACGGAGAGCTGGGTGCTCTCTGCCAGCTCGTCCTCCTCCTCCTCCTCCTCTTCCCCTTCCGCGGAATCATCAGGTGTCCCTGATGAGATTATCCCCAGCTCGGAATCCACAGTCAGAGGTGGGGTAGTGGTGGCGGCCCCCCCTAGAAATGCATTTAGCTCAGCGTAGAAGCGGCATGTCCGCGGCTCTGACCCGGAGCGACCGTTTGCCTCCTTTGCTTTTTGATAGGCTTGTCTGAGCTCCTTGACTTTCACGCGGCACTGATCTGTGTCCCTATTGTGGCCTCTCTCCATCATGCCCTTGGAAATTTTTTCATAAGTTTTGGCATTTCGTCTTTTCGAACGCAGTTCAGCTAGCACTGAATCCTCTCCCCATATAGAGATCAAATCCAGTACCTCCTGTACGGTCCATGCTGGTGCTCTTTTTCGATTATCAGCCTGCATGGTTACCTGTGCTGATGAGCTCTCTGTGGTCACCTGTGCTCTCCACGCTGTGCAAACAGGAAATGAAATTCAAATGTTCCCGGGGCTTTTCCTGTCCACCTGGCCAGTGCATGCGAGTTCAGATTGCTGGCCAGAGCGGTCACAATGGTGCACTGTGGGATAGCTCCTGGAGGCCAATAACATCGAATTGCGGCCACACTAACGCTAATTCGAATTGACAAATTCGATTTTGGCGCTACTCCGCTCGTCGGGGTGGAGTACAGAAATCGAATTAAAGGGCCCTTTAATTCGAATTAAATGGCTTCGTTGTGTGGACGGTTCCAGAGTTAATTCGAATTAAAGCCACTAAATCCGAATTAAAGGTGTAGTGTAGACCAGGCCTTGGAGTCATCATGGATAGTTCTCTGAAAACATCCGGTGGAACTGGACAACAGGGGCTGGATCACTCGATAGTTGTCCTGTTTTCTTTACTCTCTGAAGCATCTGGCACTGGCTGCTGTTGGAAGACCGGACACTGGGCTAGATGAACCACTGCTCTGACTCAGTATGGCCACGTGTATGTTCTTATGATCAGAGTGTAATAGTCCGGTGTGGGGGTTTGTGCCCTCTTAGGGGCCGTCGGGCGCCAGGCCGCCTCACTACACGGCCGAATCAGTCCTTGGTGTGGGAGGTCTCGGGGTTCCTCCCCTTAGGCAGGGGCTAAACAAAAGGCTCCCTGCGGCTGCAAGGAGCTCCAGCCCTCAGGAAGGGCTGGGCAGTATACCAGTCCCAAGCTCTGGTTCAGGCAGCCGGAGCTGAGCACTGGCCCGGTCAAATAAGCCCGTGTGCTAGCTCAGGGTGGGGTGATACCCCAGGGTTCACGGGGGCTCCGGTCCTGGTCACGGGAGCGGAGCACTCACAAAGTCAGTAAGCCCAGTCCCTCAGTCAGGGAGTGGGCAGGCAGGTAACCGCAACCCAGGCCCTGGGTCAGGGTGGGCTGCAAACAATCAGTCTCTCTCTGGGGCCCAGGCCCTTAACCAGGGACTGGGTCAGTTGGGGTCAGCCCAGGCCCTAGGTCAGGGCGGGGCAGCAAACAGCAGTGCTAGGCTCAGGCCCTCAGGTAGGGGCTGAGCAAACACACAGGAACAAAGTCAGTAAATTAAGCCCAGGCCCTCAATCAGGGCGGGGCAGCAAATAGCAGTTCTAGGCTCAGGCCCTCAGGTAGGGCCTGAGCAAACACACAGGAACAAAGTCAGTAAATTAAGCCCAGGCCCTCAATCAGGGCGGGGGCAGCAAATAGCAGTTCTAGGCTCAGGCCCTCAGGTAGGGGCTGAGCAAACCCACAGGAACAAAGTCAGTAAATTAAGCCCAGGCCCTCAATCAGGGCGGGGCAGCAAATAGCAGTTCTAGGCTCAGCCCCTCAGGAACAAAGTCAGTAAATTAAGCCCAGGCCCTCAATCAGGGCGGGGCAGCCAACACACAGTACTTCAGGGCTCAGGCCCTCATGCAGGGAGGAGGAGAGACTGCCACCCGGCGTGGGGTGGCAGGGGGGAACACAGGCCCACCCACTCCACTGTGTTCCAGCCCGGGGCCCTATCCGCAGCAGTCCGTCTGCCGCGGGGTCAGTGGGGATCCTGCCCGCAACACACTGACATAGGCTCAGGGTCTGCTATCCCCGGGCTACTTCCCATCTCCTCCTCCATGGGTACCTGCTCCTCGCTGGGCTCGGCAGCGGGGTCCCACACCATGGGCTCCTCGGGTTGCAGGGGGCTGTCTAGGTCGGGCCGCTCCTCCGGTCTCGGGTCTGGCTCAGGTTCGGGTGGCCCCTCGGGGTACCGTGCTCGGGGCAGGCTCAGCCAGTCCACCTCGGGGTACCTCCCTTGGGGCAATCTCGGCCGGTCCACTTTGGGGTACCGCGCTCGGGGCAGGCTGGGCCAGTCCACCTCGGGGTACCTGCCGAGCGGGAGGTTTGAGCGGCGCTGGGTCTTTGGATGCCTGGTTCTGGGGAGGCTCGGTCCGTCGGCGTCCAGGTACCGGGCTCGGGGTAGGCTCCCTCTCGCAGGAGCCCGAGCAGGAGCGTCTGTCCTCTCTGGCCGCTCGGCTCCAACTGAGGGTTGGGGCCGGGCTTTTATACTTCCTGTCCCGCCCCTTGACTTCCGGGGGGGCGGGAACAGGTGGTGGTGGCTCCGCCCACTTGAGTGGCGGTTCTCCCTCTCTAGGGTTGGCTCCGCCCACCTGGGTGGCTGTTCTGGCTCCTCCCTCTCAGGGGCCGTCGGGAGCCAGGCCGCTTCACTACACAGAGATACTGTGGAGAAGCTTTTGCCCATTGTGGGACTTTTCTGGGTGAAATTCACCACTCTGCAGAGGAGCAGCACAAAGTCTCTGAATTGGTTAAATCTCATAATGAGGCTTCAGTGGGGACATGACCCCTCTGCATAAGGGGGAGTTTCAACCTCTTTGAATAAGAAGATTTCACTCTCCGGAGCTGTCAATTTCACACACATTGCTGCCTGAGTTTATCTAAGGAGCTTAAAAGTATAGAGCACAGAATAATAAAGAATCATAAAGATGTGCACGAACTGAGAATTTGGTTTGAGCCGGGATACTGACAGACTGTGGGAGTCGGTTTTGCACATGACTTGGCTTTGTCAGCCCCAATTGTCCAGGCTTCAGTAATATCCCAGTAAGATGGAAGCCAGGCCACAATCTTTTCCAAGACGCAGGTCAAAGAGTATTTGGAATGTGACTATAGCTTGCAACCTCCTTAAAAGTAAAAAGGTCCTTTCACTGGTTTGAGACAACTGGCCGAAGTTATGCAGATTACTATGCAAAGAGTCCTGCAGGTTCATTTTTGTGGGTTAAAACTAGAGATGGCCCCGAGCTTCAGAGCTCAGATGTAGATTTCCCCGAAGTTCTAGGATCTTTGGATCTGGGGTTTCTAGTTTGGGCTAACAAGGGCAGAGAGCATGAGTTTGGAAGAGAAACTCTCCCAAGGTGAAAATCATAGGACTAATGTTTTCTTTTTCCCAGTTTGGTGTCCGACAGAAGGAACAAGGGTGACAGAAATTTCCTAAGAAATTACAGACCAAGGGTTTGTTGCCCCACACAGGTGGAGGATGTGCATTATGTAAACCACTAAGAAGGTGGGGGGAGGGATAGCTCAGTGGTTTGGCCTGCTAAACCCAGGGTTGTGAGTTCAATCCTTGAGGGGCCCACTTTGGCATCTGGGGCAAAATCAGTACTTGGTCCTGCTAGTGAAGGCAGGGGGTTGGACTCAATGACCTTTCAGGGTCCCTTCCAGTTCTATGAGATAGGTATATCTCCATATATATTATATTAAGTTAAGGTACCATCATTTTGGTACCAGCCTACTATCATAAAAGTTGATGACAGCACTATCCAATTTAACGTAAGTACCCATTTTTCAAGGCACTGAGTGAGTCACTTATTCCCATATTGCAACTAGGGCTCAGCATCAGTGCAATGGGCGCATCCAGTCTCTGCCCCTAACTTGCCATAGCCTGGGAGCTGCTCAATCATACAGAAGGAGATACAGGAAGAGGTATCTGTGCCCCAGGCTAAACATGGCTTTTTGCAGCACTGTGAGGTTGCTGCCTGCATACATCCATGCATTTCATGTTCAGGACCCAATGTTGGAGCCTCAAGAAGTCCAGCTAAGCCTCTCTCTGAATGCTTCTCTGAACTCAAACTAGAAGTTCCAACCATCACTCCAAACAAGGGGCTAGTTCCTCAGCTGATAAAATTCAGTGAAGCTCCACTTATGTCAGTGAGGCTACGTTGAGTTACATCACCCAAGGATCTGCCCCATGGTATCTCACTAAGGTGTTCCTCTCAGGTCAATTTGCAAATTAATTCACAGGGGCCATGAGGTTTTAAGCCAGTGTATCGTTAGTTCTTTTCTTCTGCGGTTACCTTCCCCTCCCACTAGGAAGATTCTCCTGTGGTACCCCACCCCACCTTCCAATCCCCGCACTGCTTGGTCCTCAAAATGGTTCCTTTTTCAGACCACATGCTTCATGCATGGGCCAAAGTCTTAGACTATCCCTCTAAGGATATGCACCATACATCACTGGTTGATTCCCTTCCTCTCAGTTTACCTGTGTATACACTCACATCTATGCCAACCCTCAGGTATAAGTTGACCCTCTAAGTTAAGGGGGGCGGGGGGGGAGTCCCTATAGAAGTATATGACTTGGTATAAACCAAGGGAATTTTACAAGAATTCATGATAACAAGAATATCTTTGGTGAAATTCTTGATCCCTCTGGGATTTATAAATAACAGCAAGATTTACCTTACCCAGGTAGCATGCATTCCTTCTTCATTTGGGGGCTAGGCACCCTTCCTGGACCAGATTCTTGTACAAGAGGAGTATAATAGTAGCCATGGTAATAATTATGATATAATGTGGTATTTATGCCACTGTATCCTTCAAAGCCATCTTGTTCCAGAAGCAGCATGGAGGCGATTGTGTCTTAGGCCAACCCATTCTCTAGGCTATACATAAATAGCTAGGATATGCAATCTGCTCCATAATGGAGGAAGCAGGTTGTTCTCTGATGCACTGGCCGGTATGGAATGTGGCCATGACCCCACCTCCTCCTCACCCTTCCTTCTTCGGTGACTTGTTCCCAGTGTGAAGAGGGAGACGGTAACTGGGTCAAGCAGGTCTTGTGCTCCCCAAGCTAAAGGAACAGCTATTATTTTTACACATCATTCTATTACAGCAGTGCCTGGACTCCCCCATCGGGGATCAGGTCCCGTCACAGGGCAGACCTTCTCCTACCTTCTGAGTATCACTGCCTAGCTTGTTCTTGTGGTCCCCTAATCACAACCACACACAGGTTGTTTCCCCTTTCACCACGTGCACATTCAGTCATCAGTTCCAAAGCAAGAGAGAACGTTCCCCAGGCATACAGCAGAAGGAGACATACACAGCTCTCTCCTCTCCCAGCCTCACCACCTGCGCTCCCCTTACTTCCTCTTCCATCCCAAAAATAGATCCTCCCAACTACTGAACCAAATTGCCCCCCCATCAGCCTGCAATTGCCACCCAAGCATCAGTAATTCCCAGTGCCTGGGGACCTAGGCTGGGGTTTCCTAAAGGTGCCTGGGGAAGTTCGGTGCCAAACAGCTTTTGAATCTCAGCCAGGTTCCTTTGAAAAATCTCAGCTGAATTAAAAAATGTCCCTGTCGCAAAAATCTCAGGTCTCTCAATCTCTTGGATGTACCAGGTAAGGCAATTGTCTTGCATGCTCTTCTCCCACACAGCCACACAAGTGACGCCACACGCTGGCCCTTTAAGTGTATGACATAAGTGGGGGGAAGGGGGGAAGGAAAGGAACGAATCCATTAGTTACAAGCCTGGTAATAAGCCTCTTATTGTAACATAAAACAGCTGTTGTGATTCTGTTCTATGGTCTCGGGAGCATATGGCCATGATCAGACTCTGAAGGAGATATAAATAGCTACGCAGAAGTAATTCTAATCAAAGACACATCCATAGTCCAGACTGAAAGTTCATTGGTAAACACCTTGCTTCGTTTGCACAAGCTCTTGGGCTTTGTCACATTAACAGCAGCTGTGACGAAACAAAACCAAAAAGCCATTGGTCTGTTTCTTTGCAGAATCTCTCTCTCTATTAATCGGACTTTCTACTGCCTACTAGAGCTGTAGATTGGGACTCAAGAGCCCTGGATTCTATTCCTGGCTCTGCCACTGGTCTGCTGGCTGACCTTGGGCAAGTCACTTCACCTTTCTGTGCCTGTGTCTCTTCCTCTATAAATTGGGGAGAATAATACTGACCTCCATTAGAGTGTGTTTTGAGATCCACTGATGGGAATTGCTATCTCAGAGCTAGGTGTTATCACTAATAGTTTTTTGGTCGTCCGTGGATGGGTATCAAAAAACAAATCTATTGTAAGCTGAATGGAGGTAGTGATCTCAATTTGTCTCTGATTCAATGCATGTCCCTTCCCTGAAGTCCTTGCATGAGGTCAGTGAAAGGAAGTATGTTCTATTCAGGATAGGGCACTAGATTTGGGGTTCTATCCCCAGTTCTCCTATGCCATCTTTGCAAGTCACTTCACTGTTTTTCCCTCCCACCCCTTGTCTATTATGTCTATTTATGGTAGCCATAAGTTCTTCGGGGTAAGACCTCTCTTGGTATGTGTATATACAGAGCCTAGCACAATGAGACCTTGATCTTGGCTAGGACATTGGCCATATCATAATACAAATAATACTAAGAGCCTGATTTTGCAAGCCTTCTGTGGGTAGATCTGTTGGAGCCAATGGGAGTTTTACCTATGTACAGGCAAATGAATGTATTGTCTAATCAAACCACCATCTAGACTTCTTAGTCCAAGTGCAGTGTCCTATCCATTATACCATCCTTCCTCCGAAGGATGTCAGTTCTCTTTTGCCTGGGGGCAGCTGTTTGTACGACTTGGATTGTAAAGGCTTTTGAAGAATGAGATGAGCCATTATTGCACTCTTCAGCCCTTTAAACTGCTACGACTAACTCCGGATGAAATTGACTCCTTTGGCCCTATTTTGAGGGCTTAAATGGGAAGTGGGTGGTGCATAGGCCAGGGGAGTGAAAAATCTCATTGAGAGTGAAAATGAAATGTTAGGTGTTTTTAAAACAATAATGGCACCTGGAATTATTTCATGCACACAGTTATATGCAGCGGATGCTCCTTAGAGACCAGATAAACTGCCCATCTGAGAGTTCTTCTTGGCAGTACCAGTGAGCTTTGGAAATACTGTTGCATTCCATATGCATGAACTCTGCTTGCTCAGATGATCAGCGAGCCAGGATCTCAATCTAGCCGAATGAGTCCAACCGGCCTGTGTTTCGTTTTAACTCGGCTCACTGACGATGATTCATCGGCCAGTGTGCATCACATGTTGTTCTTTGTGGCAGGGATTTTCATTGACTATGTGCCTGTACAGCATCCAGCACTATGGGGGCCCAATTTCCATCGGCGCCGCCAGGGTGTACCACAAAATAAAGGTTAAATAAGAATAATGTTCTTCACAATCCTTCCAGTCCCCAATAACAAGGCCGACGTGAACATGCCGGGAGAGATTGGCGTTGTGCATTTTCAAAATTCAACATCCCCCTTTGCAAATGCCTTCCCTCCCCCTGCTTCAGATCACTCAAACTATTTCTTTCAGGAAAGCTTTCTACATTAGTGCATTCATCTCTTAACTGACAGCAGCCTCAAAACTCTCTCTTCTGGACCATTGTCCCATGTATGACCGAGGACTTGTCTACAAGGGGAATATTTACAGCGGAGTAGTTATGCTGGGGCAAATCCCTAGTATAAACACACCATCTTGAACCAGGATAAGCCACTTATCTCCCTCGGTCTCTCCCCACCCCTAAGAATGATGAGATTCAAAATAGCAGCATCTTTCCACCCTCAGCTCCCCGCCACACACTTTTCCCTAATTAAATTCTGTGAAAGCTTTGGTTTATGGTTGTTTCTCAGCAACAAGAGCTCTTATCTAACGTCTCGAAAAAATGAGCACAGAATTCAACATCAGGATGACCTGAGTTCTATTCCAAGTTCTAGCACGTCCTGTGTGACCTTGGTCAAGTCACCTTTCTCTCCAGCCCCCTCTGTGGGAAAGTGGGATAACAACCTACCTCTCTGGCATGATGGGAGAATTAGTTAGTTGATTTTTTAGATCGTGTCCATTGCTATATACGCACCAAGTATTCTCGCTCTTTTTCTCTAACATATATCGAAAAAAAGCCAGATAGCTCTGCAAATAAAACCACACCCCCACACATACCTAAAATTGCGACAAGTGAAGTCAGACCATGGTCTCTTGGCTCCAGCAAGCATCCTACTTTGCCAAAGAGTTGCCATCAGAGCCACCAACACAAAACATGGGAAGAGCAGGCTGCTCCTACTCAGACCTCTGCTACTGGTGGTGTCATTCATCTCCTTGAAGAATTTCTACAGGTAAGAAATGTATTTGAGCTGCTAGAGCAGAGCCCATGAAAGTAAAATAAAATACCCATTAGTAGCATAATGTGTAGATTACCTATGCATACAACAGATTCCAGAAATAGTGCAGATTGCTATTAAAGAATCACAATTAGATATGGCCAACAATTCAAAAAGGGATTCATGAGCATTTTCAATTCTCTGTTAGACATGGAGTTACTGTAGCTGTTGTCCACGAGCACTGGGATAACATCTGGTTCTTCCTTCTCATCCTTGGTCATTAAATGCCTGATCTGGCTCTCATCAACTCTAGTGTAAATCAGAGGAACTCCACTGATTGGTAGACAGCAGGTTTAAAACAAACAAAAGGAAGTATTTCTTCACACAAGACAGTCAACCTGTGGAACTTCTTTACCAGAGACTATAACAGGGTTCAAAAAAGAACTAGATAAGTTCATGGAGGACAGGTCCATCAATGGCTATTAGCCAGGCTGGGCAGGGATGGTGTCCCTAGCCTCTGTTTGCCAGAAGCTGGGAATGAGCGACAGGGGGTGGATCACTTGATGATCACCTGTTCTGTTCATTCCCTCGGGGGCACTTGGCATTGACCACTCAGAAGACAGGACACTGGGCTAGATTGACCTTTGCTGTGACCCAGTGTGGCCGTTCTCATGTTCTTATGAGATAAACCAGTGTAAAATCATTGTGAATGAGTGATATCAGTATCAGGCCTTAAGCAAAGGATCCTAGAGTCAATGGAAAGACTCATTGCTTTGAATCAGGCAATAAGAGAGCAGTTAAACCTGTGTGTCCATCTGCATACCCACCCCTCTATCTGGGTTCTTATATCAAGATAGCCTCAACACTTCAGGTAGACAATCTGGGACTGTAATTATATAAAAGAGGGCCTAATTCTCAAGATCCCTTTACTCCATCTTGGCAGCATAAAAGGGCTATGAAGTGAGTACATTATATTGATGCCTATTTAAAGGTCTCTGCTTTGTCATAAGTATAACTGAGTCTGACCCCAGATAAAAAGAAGAAAAAAAGGAAGAGCGAGCTATTGAATTAAGTAAAGAAATAAATTTGTGATTCTTTCATGGCTTCTAATTTCCCCACTGTCCCACTATGGAATCCTGCTTCCATTCCATTCAAAGTTACCTTGCTCAGTAGTCTGAGAAACCAGGACTCTGATGAGCAGAAATGAAGATAGTAATTCATGATCAGCCTTATATTACAGATAATATATCACTCTCCGCTGTAGCGACTGCCACTCATTAGTTTTGACCAGTTCTGAGTACACCCATTTGTTACAGTAATGCGGTTATTTTATTCTCAGAGAAAACAACTGCCAGGGATGATTTATACCCCACATACCGGTTGTAATGAATCATGACGTTACAGTGCGGTGGTGTTTACAGCTAAAGATACTTGATTTGGAACCAAGTGATAGTTCACCCAATGGCAAGCTCCATAGGGAATGCTGATTGTTCCACTCACGGACTAAAATATGGTTATTTAACTAAGCTTAATTTTTTAGAAAGCAAGTGTGGTTTCTATAACAACCAACAAATGCTTCTGTGTACTAAAGATAGGCAACCGCCTTCGGGAGAATTGGAGACCTTGGGGTTAAGGCACAGAACTTGGTTTCAATGACTATTAGCCAGAATGGGCAGGGATGTTTGTACAGTGCCAAGCCCAATAGGACTGTGATCTCAGTGGGGCCTATGGGGATATAAATAACAATAACATCACTAAGTATTAGTAGCCAAATTACACAGAGGTAAAGCCCATCCCATCTGTAGCAATCTGCATTGAACCTGGAGGGAGGAGTAGTCTAGGGGAGGTACTAGGAAGCCAGTCTGTGTTCACATGGCTGGAATGCCAGCTGCAGTACCTCTGCAAATAGTTGTATTAATACAGAGCCACTTTTGATTTAAAAAGATGGATTCTTCTCATGCTATGGTGTACTAGGTGTACCACTTAATCAATTGTTTCAGCATCCACAATATTGAGTGCACACACCACTTTAAATCAGAAAAGCTGACAATTACTGTAACTGCTAGGTGCACAAGGGGTCTTTGGGCTTGTACACACTGGCACTTACATGGGTACGACTTAAGCCGCTCAGGGGTATGGAAAAGCCAGCCCCCTAAGCGATGCAAGTTATACCAACCTAAGCGCCGGTGTGGGTGGTGCTGTGTCAGTGGGAGACGTTCTAGCACGAGCAGCAGAACAGCTGTGCCACTGTGGTGATTCTAGTGTAGACTAGTCCTCTGGGTCAATGTTGTACTACTGCTCACAAAGACATTTGTCCTCCAGTCTACAATTCATCCTTTATGGTTGTTTCCCCAGTCTCAATCCCACTGACATCTGTAAAATTCCAGAAAACTGTACTGAGATCCAAACCACAGATTCACCCTGGGTTACCCCAGCAGCTCTATCTTCTACCTCCAGGGCTGGGCTGGACTCAAATGGTGATCTACCAGTCTGGGTGCAGGGCCATGAATTGCTTCTTAATATATATTCCACACAAGTACATCTTCCCTATTTACTTAATTCTAAACTTGTTTCTTAAAGTAAGAAGAGTAAGGCAACAGCCTTTTAGGCAAGTAGCAAACTTCCCTAGCCCCTTAACTATAACCCTATTGCAATATAAAAAAGCACTTATTTTCCTTCTTGAGAAGAAGGACTTTACAGATACCTTAACATATAAAGGCTGCAGACAAATAAGGTCCAACTAACCTGTAACATTACAGGAAACTCTATTGAGATTCACTCCACAGACTCACTCTGGGCCATCCTCTGCAGCTCTATCTTCTGCATAGGCTAGGTTAGCTCAGACTGGTACTCAAAATGACTGCCACTGTGCACTCCTGATACAACTCACTGCTGATTGATCAGGAACTTCCAGCTTCTAATTAAGGGAGTCTGGGTGCACATGCAGGAAGGTCTGCAGTTAACAAAGCCTTCTGCACAAGCTTCTAAACAGCTCCTCAGGTCTCCCAAATCCTACTCTAGTGCCCCAACTACTAGGCCATTCTTCCTAAGAGCATTCGTTAAAAAAAATAAAGAAAAAACCTTGATAACCTAAAGGAAAATAAAAATGTTTCATCCCAACATTAAGAAATAAGTGAATCCAAAGCAGAGATGACTGCCAAACCCCCTGGTAAAGTCTGCATGGTATGTGGAGCTGAAATTAAACATATAGTGGAGAACTAACAAGATGTAGCATTTATTTTTAACCATTCAATTTACCATTCAATCAGCAATTTTCCATTTTTAGTGCTGTAGTTTATTACACACTCTAAATTATTCATTAGCATAACCATTCTTTTTCTTATTTAAATAGAAAAGTTCTGGAAAACACCCTGCCGTATTGTCAGTATATTTTCATTTTTTTCCCTAATACAGGTTTTTTGGGTGGTTTTGCTCAAAGTTTAGCAATTATGCTTGTAAATCATACATCAGTTACCCTAAAAAAAACAACCTTGTCAGCAATTTCTCCTGTTGATTTTGAGGTGCTTAGTCAGTTAGGCCCCAGGTGCTTTAGCTGTTCCCCAACACTTACCTCAAAGCCTATGCAGGACCAACTCATCCCACGTACCCCTTCTTCTGCCCCTACCATGTTGTTCTAGAGTTCCATTTTTATGCCCCTTGAAGTTCCTTTGTTGGTTTCTGTACCCAGGGCCGGCTCCAGGCACCCGCTTACCAAGCAGGTGCTTGGGGCGGCCACTTCAGAGAGGGGCGGCACTTCCAGCTGTTCCGCGGCAATTCGGCGGACGGTCCCTCACTCCTGCTCGGAGCGAAGGACCTCCCACCGAATTGCTGCCGCAGATCACGATCGCGGCTTTTTTTGTTTGTTTTTTGTTTTTTTTGTTTGGCTGCTTGGGGCGGCCAAAACCCTGGACCCGGCCCTGTCTGTACCCCACCAAGGGATGCAAAGCAACTGAAGACAGTCCCAATCCTGAAAAGCGTACAGTCTAAGGCCTTGTCTACACTACGAGAGTACTTCGATTTTAGTTAATTCGACTATGTGGAATCGATATTACTAAGTCGAACGTGTGTGTCCACACTAAGGACAGTAATTCGACTTTGTGAGACTTTGTGAGTCCACACTAACGGGGCAAGCGTCGACATTGGAAGCGGTGCACTGTGGGCAGCTATCCCACAGTTCCCGCAGTCCCCGCTGCCCATTGGAATTCTGGGTCGAGCCCCAAATGCCTTCTGGGTAAAAAAATGTGTCGAGGGTGCTTTTGGGCGCCTGTCGTCATCCGTCCGTCAATCCCGCCCTCCCTCCCTCCCTCCCTGAAAGCGCCGGCGGGAAATCAGTTCGCGCGCTTTTCTGATTACTGACAGCGCGGACGCCACAGCAGTGCGAGCATGGATCCCGCTGCGACCATCGCTGCAGTTGTGGCAGTTCTCAACGCCTCGCAGCTTCTCCTCCACCTGTACCAGAGGCAGCTGCAGATCAATCATGAGAGGAGGCTACGGCACCACCGTGACGGCATGAAGTCGGACACTAGCTCCGACCTCTCTGAGAACATGAAACCCAGCGCCCAGGACATCTCGCTGTCACTGGGTCTTGTTGATACTGTTGAACGGCGATTCTGGGCCCGTGAAACAAGCACGGACTGGTGGGACCGCATAGTGCTGCAGGTCTGGGATGAATCCCAGTGGCTGCGCAACTTTCGCATGCGGAAGGGGACTTTCCTCGAACTGTGTGAGTTGCTGTCCCCTGCCCTGAAGCGAAAGGACACCCGGATGCGGGCAGCCCTGACTGTCCAGAAGCGAGTGGCCATAGCCCTCTGGAAGCTCGCAACGCCAGACAGCTACCGGTCCGTCGCTAACCACTTTGGTGTGGGCAAGTCTACCGTGGGGGTTGCTGTTATGCAAGTAGCCAGGGCAATCGTCAAGCTACTGCTATCTAAGGTAGTGACCCTGGGAAACGTGGAGCTCATCAGAGATGGCTTTGCCGAGATGGGATTCCCAAACTGCGGTGGGGCTATAGATGGGACTCACATCCCTATCCTGGCACCGGACCACCAGGCCAGCCAGTACATCAACCGAAAGGGCTACTTTTCCATGGTGCTGCAAGCACTGGTGGACCATCGGGGACGTTTTACCAATATCTACGTTGGATGGCCTGGCAAGGTTCATGACGCTAGGGTGTTCAGGAACTCTGGTCTGTGTAGACGGCTGCAGGAAGGTCTTTACTTCCCGGACCACAAAGTAACTGTTGGGGATGTGGAGATGCCTACAGTCATCCTCTGGGACCCTGCATACCCGCTAATGCCCTGGCTCATGAAGCCCTACACTGGCGCACTGGACTCAGGGAAAGAACTATTCAACTACCGGCTCAGCAAGTGCAGAATGGTGGTGGAGTGTGCTTTTGGCCGTCTCAAGGGGAGATGGAGAAGCCTACTCACTCGCTGTGATCTCAGCGAGACCAATATCCCCATTGTGATAGCTGCTTGCTGTGTGCTCCACAATTTGTGTGAGAGCAAGGGGGAGACCTTTATGGCGGGGTGGGAGCTTGAGGCAGATAGCCTGGCTTCTGATTACGTCCAGCCAGACAGCCGGGCGATTAGAAGATCCCAGCGGGACGCGCTGTGCATCAGGGAGGCTTTGAAAGCCAGGTTCCTGACTGAGCAGGGTCTCCAGTGACTGTTTACTTTGTGGACACAGATGCTGAACCTGCCCCCGTTTCTTTACCCAGTTACTGTTGACTATCCTTCCAAGTTACATACCCCCTTCCCCACCTTCCCAACAAATAAAATCTGTTCCGTTTTGTTAATGAACAAGGTTCTCTTTCTTACTGTTTTCGCGGGAATGTTTTAAACCGGGGACGCATACTGTGGCGGGGGGCGTGTTTAGTGTTTTGATGCAAATGATGCTTCTAAACTCCGGGAATGACAGGCTCCGCAGTGCTGGATTGGTTGTTTCAACGCAGCCTGCCAGCAGTCCTGGGCGGGACTGCATGTATGTGTCGGCCAAGTGACTTTCTGGCAGGGGGCGGAGGGTAACAGATCCCCTGCTGCGTGGCTCTGTGATCCAGGATAAGGACCGCGGCATAAGATCTCTAACTGCCCTCCCCCGCCACAAAGTCACAGATCAACCCCCTCGCACCCCAGAACATGAAAACCGCCTCCCAGACTGACCAGGGTAACTGGTGACTGTACTGTGTATGTGTCCTGATGCTGGACCTGCCCCCGCCTCTGTAGCCTGCTACAGGTGACTGTCCTGTCCAAGTAACAAACCCCTTCCCCCCCTTCAGACAGAATCCCCTCTAAAAGACACTCTCGGAAACAGTACTTAACAGAAACAGATGTTTTATTATGAACCGCACATGAAAAGGGGGGGGAAGAAACTTGGACGTGGGCTATTGTGAGATGGGTAGGAAAGGACTTTTCAAACTTTGGAATGAGAGCCTTCCATTGATGCAGCAGTGTGCAGTGGCCGACTGAAAGTTTTAACGGCCCTTGCCGCCCCTCCTTCTTTGGACTTTTGGTGAGGGGGGTGTGGGACTTGGTGGCGGGGGAGGGCGGTTAGAGATAGACAGCAGCAGGGCTCTGTCCTCCTGCCTCCGGTCTTGCAGAACATCCACTAGGCGCCGGAGCGTCTCCGTTTGCTCCCTCATTAGTCCAAGCAGGGTTTGAGTAGCCTGCTGGTCCTCCTGGCGCCACCTCTCCTCCCGTTCCATGACTGCTCTGTGCATTTGTGACAAGTTCTCCCTCCACTGTGTCGTCTGGGCTGCCTGCTCTCGTGAGCACTCCATAAGTTCATAAAACATGTCTTCACGCGTCTTTCTCTTCCTTCTCCTAATCTGCGCTAGCCTCTGGGAGTGTGATGCCAGGCTGGGTTGGGAGACAGTCGCAGATGTGTCTGTGGGAATGGGAAAAAGGGAGTAAATTCCTGAGACAGATAAATGAAGTTGCTAACAAAGAACATAGTCTTTCTCTGTGAACAACACCATGCACTGGACCTTTCACATGCGCACTCAGGACAAGGTCGAATTTTCGGCCCTCGCCTTGACTGCCTGGGGTCCTGCAGTTGCGATCAGAGAAGCGTTGCAGGACACCTCTACTTCTGTTGCAGGAAAACATGGTAAGCCGTAGACTTGTTGCAGCTTAAAAATGTAATAGTAGCACTGGGCTCCTTTCGCACTGAATGCAAGGCCACTCTCTGCTGGCAGCAATCAGGGAAGCATGAGCTCTGCCCCTGTCCCACCACCTCGCGGCTGTCCCCGGGAAAGCTCCCTGTATGCTGCCCCTCTGCCGCCTCCACCGCGTGGCTGTAAAGCAGTCCCAATACTAACATTCCCCTCCCTAATTTAAAGCAGGGCGTCATGTGTGATATTACACTGATGAGGATCTCAGAGACCGAGAGGGGAAGGATGCTTCGTGAGACCATGCAGAGGCCAGGGCCGTATGCCGCCATGCTGTGCCGTGCACTGATCCCGGACTACCTGATGGACTCATGGCGTGGGAACGTGTGTTACCACGGGGGACCGAACAAGATCGCCCTGCCGCGGAACCTCATGCGCATGCTTGAGCGGTACCTCCAGGAGAGCTATGCCGAGCTATCCCAGGAGGACTCTCTGTCCATTCCCGGGCACATTGACCGTCTTTTCATTTAAGTGCAGCATAAGGGACTACAGAGTGGAGCGTCCTGTGGTGGCCTAATCATGAATATCCGGACATTATTTGATTTTCTATACATAGTTAGGACTAAATAGTTGACTAAGCCAACTAAATCATGAACAACAAATTACTAATATAGTTAATATTCCTGTTTTGTTATAAATAAAAGTTTCTATGTTTAAATGAGTGACTGAAAAGCCCATTCTTAACAATATAAATATTCCAGTTATGTTTAAATGAAATGTTGAGATGTTTAAAGCACTCACTGCTTGATCCTTCCCCTGATTCGGTGTCCGGGGTAACGGATGGGGACGGTTGGTAGGGGATCTCGGTAAGGGTGATGAAGAGCTCCTGGCTGTCGGGGAAATCAGCGGTGCAAGCGCTGTCGACTGCCTCGTCCTCCTCATCTCCTTCCTCATCTTCCCCGTCACCTAACATTTCCGACGAGGAACCGGCCGTGGACAATATCCCATCCTCGGAGTCCACGGTCAGTGGTGGGGTAGTGGTGGCGGCCGCACCGAGGATGGAATGCAGTGCCTCGTAGAAACGTGATGTGTGGGGCTGGGATCCGGAGCGTCGGTTTGCCTCTTTGGTTTTTTGGTAGCCTTGTCTCAGCTCCTTGATTTTCACACGGCACTGCGTTGCATCCCGGCTGTATCCTCTCTCTGCCATGGCTTTAGAGATCTTCTCGTAGATCTTTGCATTCCTTCTTTTGGAGCGCAGCTGTGAAAGCACGGACTCATCGCCCCACACAGCGATGAGATCCAAGACTTCCCGATCAGTCCATGCTGGGGCCCTCTTTCTATTAGATTGCACGGCCATCTCTGCTGGAGAGCTCTGCATCGTTGCCAGTGCTGCTGAGCTCTCCACGCTGTCCAAACAGAAAATGAGATTCAAACTGGCCAGACAGGAAAAGGAATTCAAATTTTCCCGGGGCTTTTCCTGTGTGGCTGGTCAGAGCATCCGAGCTCGAAGTGCTGTCCAGAGCGTCAACAGAGTGGTGCACTGTGGGATAGCTCCCGGAGCTATTACCGTCGATTTCCATCCACACCTAGCCTAATTCGATATTGCCATTTCAAATTTAGCGCTACTCCTCTCGTTTTCGAGGAGTACAGAAGTCGAATTTAAGAGAGCTCTATGTCGAACTAAATAGCTTCGTGGTGTGGACGGGTGCGGGGTTAATTCGATGTAACGGCGCTAAATTCGATATAAACTCCTAGTGTAGACCAGGCCTAAGTAAATGAATAATTATTGGCATCCCACATTTTGGGTCTTTGTCCCCCCGCACCTTTGGGCCTTGGAAGGTTGAGAGGTATAACCCTAAAATAATAATAGGTAACGGAAAACCTCTTGAGTCAGTGAAGGGTGAGCCTCAGAAAGGTAGTAGTATGGATTCAGGAATAGATCCCTATTCAGGACAGTACTTAAGCATCTGTTTACATTTAAACACCTCCCTGGTCGGATGCTTCTGGAGGAGGTTTATTTTTTTTGCAGGACAGAATTTTGTTTACTTAGCTGCTCCTATAAAGACTTTCATTCCAGGACTCTCAAGGCCGCAAAATATCCTTAAGCTTTCCCATTGGCTGCTAAGATAGCCAATGACTATGAAGGGTGTCGTCATTTTATCCCCTGACCTGTGGGCATGTCTAGGCTGCGTTAGCCGATGCATAAAAACTCCAGTGCCTGAAACGGTGCCTCCGTGTGTGAGACTGGAGCACTGAGATTGAAATATTGAAAGCGTCGTGATGAGTTCGAAGGCGGTAACGCTGCCCTCTGGGGGAAGCATGCCTTTACTTGGCCTAGGGACCTGGCAGGTAAGCTCCATAGCAGCAATTCTCTGGTCTCATTTTCTTTCCAGACTAAGAGAACAGGGAACGAGGTGCCCACCCAAAGTTAATCTCATCGGACCGTTCCGCACTTGGGGCAGAGTGAAGTTTCTGATGAGATGTATCTGACGCTGTGGTGAGCAGCTGAAAGCCAAAGGGAGAAAAGCGCTATGGAAATACATCCTTGGCAAGCTTTCTGAACAGCCCGGGCCCCACAGGTGGCTGGATTAGACAGGGTGATTGTTGGATTTGTTTGTTTTTTTAAATCCTCCATTTATGCTCTTCTAATTGTTCTTTTAATTCCTGAGGCTGATCACTTGAGTGCGCATAGAGCGAGGGTGGAAATCTGTATGAAAGCAACGGGAAGCTTAAAAATCGAAACCCCTAAAGGCCGGTTCCTATTTACACTAAAGCTATGTCACAGGGTGACCGGCCCCTTTAAATGAGGCAGGACCAGCACACCTGTGTTAGAACAAGGGCTCCCAATTAAGAGGGTGGGGCAGCAGCTGGGACTACATAAAAGAGCCAGACTTGTCCCTAAGGAAGGGGGAGAGGGAACTATGGGGCAGAAAGGTCCTTCAGGGACAAAGCCTTGGGAGGTGTTGCTCAATGAAAAGGGCAAGGAAGTATCCAGCAATAGGCCCTGACGCTGAGACTGAGAGAGTCAATGGGAGAATTCTCCTGGGAGCTGTAGCCCAGGGTGCGCTGAGGAACTGTTTGTGTGTGTTTGGCTTAGGTGCGGAGAACAACACTTTGTCTGGCAAGAGACTCTGGGTGGGGCTGGCGATTCCCAAGCTTGGTGAGGAAGGCAGTGTCTTACAGGCCACTTTGCGTAACTCTGGCCATGCCAAGGGGCTGGGAATTGAGTGTTAATATTCATTGCCACTGCCAGGCCGCCTTACCCTGCCAGCGTGATGCAAAATGGCCTCCGTGTAGGTCAGAATCAGACAGACAAAAGTGAAGGAAAACAGTTGACAGTTCTCATTCCCAGGTTAATCCGCCTACACGGCATGTATGTACAGTCAGGGAGGGAACGGCCTGAGCTGGCCATCTTTACTTGGGTAATTCTCCTCCATGTTAATGGTTGTGCTGCCAAAGTCTGCAGCTCTGGATCTGGCAAGTCAATATTGCAGGGAGAGTTTGTTGTGGGGGCCGGGGAGAGTCTGGGAACCGTTCCCGTTAAAACAGGTTTGTGCCTTTAAGAGGCAATTACGGCCATCTAGCTCTGCTCAGAGGAGGTCTAATTGACGTGGTGCTTAAAAGGCTGGTGGATCCGCTCTAGTAGGGGGCCCGATTTTCCTAAGAGCCCCGTTCTCCTTTAAGCGCGTAGATGGAGAGAGGAAACAGGAGCTGCTGTTTGCTGAGCTCGCCTTAAAGTCAGACCCTGGGCTCTCACTGGAGCCAGCTGGTGAACGTATGCCAGGTGAGTCCATCTTTCTGCTCAGTCTACACAGCATAGAAAGCGGTTACACCTGCAGCTAGCGAATCTGGCTCTTCAGCTCTGGCTGTAGCAGTTGATGCTTTTCAGCTCACTCCATTCCCAGTACATTGGCCAAATCAGCAGCTGTTGCACACCCAGCACTCTTGGAAAATAACCCTCGTGCAGACCAGATCTTGGGCAAATCACTTAAACTTTCTCCTTCCTGTTTGGGGTGGGGAACGCATTTTTATGATGTTCGTACAGTGCCTAGCACAGTGGGGCGCTGATCTTGGTTAGGGACTCGAAGTGCTGCCGCAATACGAATCATTATACTTGCCTACTAGCTATTAAATAACAGCAAACAGCTGTATATCAAATGGCTGTAAAGCTGCTGGAGATCTCTGGCCAAACAGGGTTCTTACGGTACAAAATATTATACCTAACAAGGGAACCCAGAGTCCTCTTTCCCCTGCTGTTCGTGTTAGAACACTGGGTGTTCAGTTGGTGCCTGGCTTGTCTGGCACCACGTTGGGTAGCAAGCAGTGGGTGGTGTGTGACCGTCTCTTTGTCAGACAGGCAAGATAAGACAGTCTGCTTAACTGGAGATTTTCAGGGTGCATTGGATTTTTTTTAAAAAAAAAGTTAATTACATGAAAATAATTCAAGTTCACATGGTCTCCTGTAGCTCAATCCATTTAAATTTCCCTACCCCGGTGCCCGTGAGAGCTCGCACCGCAAATCCAGCATTGCTCTAAGACACAATAGTCTTCCAATGAGCTATATGGACTTCTCATTGAAATCTCTTGTGTAGCACCTACCGAAAGAACCCTGTTGTAGAGGGGCTCGGCCGAGGCTCGTTCCTCCGCGGGGGTGTGGGGTTTCCCACCGCCTCGCAATAGTTCGCTATGGGCCCAGGCCCTGGGTCAGGGCGGGCCAGTAAACAAACAGTCAGGAGCTCAGGCCCTTAGGCGCAGGGCCGGCTTTAGGCCGATTTCGCCGATTTCCCCGAATTGGGCCCCGCGCCTAAGAGGGCCCCGCGCAGAGCTGTGCCGCTCTCCCAGAAGTAGCAGCTGTTGCTGCTAGGCAACCAGAGACACTGGCCGGCAGAGGGCTGAGGCAGAGGCAGAGGCAGCGGCTGTTGCAGGTCGGGACGGGATGGGGGGGAGAAGGCACATGTGCTTTGCAGCCTTTCCCTCCCCTCCCCCCGGCACTCACCTGGAGGAGACACCGAGGGGTCTTCCGGTCCGGTGGGAGACAGGAATCTCTGCAGTGTGGACCTCACTCACCTGAGCAGCTGCTGGGGCTTCGGTCGGTGAGTGTTTGACCCCGTGATTCCCCATAGGTTTGTAATATTGGGTTGGTTTTGTGGTTTTCAGTGGTGTTGCTGTTTGAGGGTGAGTTTGTACCTGCCTGTGTCCGTTTCAAAACTAAACTCGGGATCATGTAACCCAATAAACCTAGGAAGAAAGCCCCGAGCCGGTACGTAGTGCTGTGAATTCCAGGTGAGAGAGAGGGGTGGGGTTGGACGAGGAAATCAAATACATCAAGAGGGGAGAATGCAAAAGGTCTGCAACAGGGCAGGCTGAGACTTTTATCCCCCCCTCCCCCCCCCCCCCCGCCGAGAGAGGGGAAACTGAGGCACGGAGTGATCTGATTCCCCTCCCCAAATTATTTTGCAAAGGAGGGGGACGGGGGCTCCTATCCAAACCAGTTCCCTTCCCATCAACTCTGCTTCCCCTGCTGCAAGACCACTGTAGGGGCTGAATATTTCCATTAAACTCTGGCTCCTTCGTTTGCCCTGCAACAATAAAATAGACCAGCTTTGGGGGGAGGAATAGCCCCCCCACACACACAAAGCTGTGTGGACATTAAGGTTTTTTGGGGGGCGGGGGCACGATAATATTCCGGATCGATCAAACACCCGCTCAGCTTTCTAACCATCCAGCAGCTCTAGGGCAGGGAAGGAAGGTGCTCTTGGTGCAGAGTGGTCGCAAAACAGGGGTGAATTTAGCGGGGGGTGGGGGTCCAGTTGAAATCCCGCCCGATGCAGCCACACAGAATCTCTGGCTGCGCTGGGAGAGGCCAGGAGTGGAAGCAGGTGGCCCAGGGGTGGAGGGACATTTGCCCTCAGTCCTGGGCTCTGGGATGGACTAGGCTGGCTGGTGGGTTCAGTCTAGTCTTCCAGCCTGTTGCTCTCGCTGGGGTTTGTGGTTTTCATCTGGCTCCACCAAAAAGATCAAACAAGCCCAGTAGAAAAGGGGGGTGAGAGAGGCGGGAAGGGGTTTGTAAGGGGTTAAAGTGACCCATCGACGAAAGAGTAAAACCAGAGTTTGACTGGGTTTCCCCCCAGCCACCACTCCTGCAAACACTGGGCAAGGGGCAACCCCATCCCCCACCGAGGCAATGGTGAGGGGCAGCAGGGGAGGAAGGAAGCCACATGTGATGGCAGTCCCCTCCCCCCCCAGCACCCACCACCTCTCTCCGGCCCCCAAACTCTGTCCCAGAGCCTGCACCCACCCCTCCGCACTCCCTCCCAGAGCCTGCACCCACCCCTCCGCACTCCCTCCCAGAGCCTGCACCCCTCCACCCGTCCTGCACCCCACCCCGTGCCCCAGCCCAGAGCCTGCACCCAGCACCCAAACTCCATCCCACTTAGCCCTGGGCAAAGCTCTCCTTGGTCTGGCTCCCAGCCCCTCCCCAAGGGTTGCAGCTGTCTGGAAGTGCCTGCCTTCCACACCTTCCTCATTCACACCTCATTCATTCAACAGGGCAATTGATTACAAAGTGGGGGGAAGATCTTATTCTACTTCTAGCAAAAAGACATTTTTCTTTTACCTTAATTATACTACCTTAGGGGCCCGCTATAACATATTACCAAGGTTCAATACAAAGTCATATAAAAGTTATACAAAATTGCATAATGCAGAGATTTATCTACAACTGCATTGACTGACTGCTGTGTGCAGTAATATAGTGACCCCTGGGTCTTTGAATGAGGCTTTATACTTGGGGGGGGGGGGCGAGCGGGTGGGCAAGCGGCGGGTGGGCAAAGAGGCGAGCAGTGAGCCAGCAGAGGTTCTAGGGGCGGGCATGGGGGTTTCTGGCAGGAGAGTTAACCTGCATTTACAAAACACTCCAAATAAAAAAACACTCTGTGCTCTTAAAACATACCTTTTCTTGCTTTAAGTTTTGAAAATTCAGTCACTAGTTCTTTTAGATCCAGTTTTCCAGCTATTTCATGCTCTATTGACATGGTGACAAGTCCAACAAGTCTCTTGCACCATTGTTGAACGCAGATATGTTTTTATCAATTTTAACTTTGAGAAGCTACAATGCAGGAAGACCGATTAAACAATTTGGCAATCATGTCAATTGAATGCGAAGTAATGAAGAGCTTAGAGTTAGGCAATATACTGAAAGATTTTGTCAAACAAAAAGCAAGGAAGATAAAGTTTTAAAAACATATAGGTGAGGTGTACAATACAGTTCCTCTTAATGAACTTGATATTTATAATATATGATGCAATGTATGTAATATATAATTTTGTTATTATTTATATAGTCATGGAAAGTAAATAATACATGGAAGAAATGAAAGGTTTTTTTTTTTTTTAAAGTCATCCCTGCCGGGGCCCCGCCGAAACTGTTAGAATTGGGCCCCGCACTTCCTAAAGCCGGCCCTGCTTAGGCAGGGGCTGAGCCAATAGTTTAATATGAGCCAAGGCCCTGGGTCAGGGCAGGGCAGCAAACAAACAGTCAGGAGCTCAGGGTTCTGAGCGTCTGGGGCGAGTGGGAGACTGCCACCCATGAGTGGGGTGGCGGGGGGACGCAGGCCCACCCACTCCACTGCGTCCCAGCCTCGGCCCTAACAGCGGCAGAAGACTCGCTGCTGTGTCAGTGGGGATCCTGACCACAACACACTGACATTGGTTCTGGCAGAGCTGTAGCCAGACCAGGGTCAGCTGCCCCCGGGCTACTTCCGGACTCCCCTTCGTAAGGTACCTGGCTTAGGGCAGTGTCCTCGGAGGTTTCCAGCACCATCGGTTTTTCCGGGTAACTGGTGAGGGGTAGGCTCGGCTGATCCTCAGGGTAGCCGGCAAGGGGTAGGCTTGGCTGCTCCTCTGGGTAGCTGGCCAGGGGTAGGCTTGGCTGGCCCAGCCAGTCCTCGGTTCGGCCGCAACCTGCCGGCGTTTCCCAACCCGGAGCTAGGCCACAGGCATCTGGCCTCTCCGGCGGCTGGCTTTCAAGTGAGCTCTGCAGTTGGGCTTTTCTATTTCCTGTCCTGCACCGTGACCTCTGGGGGGCGGGCGCAGGATCCACTGGCTCTGCCCACGTTGGTGCTAGGGGAGGCTCGTCCCTCAGCGGGGCCGTGGGGTATCCCACTGCCTCGCTACACCTGTTATCAGTAGTCAGAAGGGGAAGGAGAAAATGGTGCTGCTGAAACAACACCCCTTCTCCCAAAATAGCTGGAGGCTTCTGCTGAAATGGACAGCGCTGAAATAAGGAGCAAATTGGCATTTTAGTTGGTCGGTAGGCTTCAGAGTTAACCCACAATTGAGCTGAATGGGGCATCCACACCTCTTGAAACTACTGCTTTAGAAATATTGCTACCTGAAGACTCAGGAAGTCAGCACTGCGGAGGATCAGGTTGGGGAAAATTTCTTCAACTATAAGAGGTTAGAATGTTTTAAATATAAAAGCTTACAGTCCGCAAAAAGCTATGGGGCTGGCTAACTAACTACTGGCGCAGTGTGCTGGTCAGTATCGCATCAACCTCCCTCCTGCCTTCCACTGCTAAATGTGGGAGCCAGATGACGTTCGGCAAAAGCAGGGAGTCTGTCAAAATACATGTCGCCATGTCAGTCGATGGCCGGGAATTCAGCAAGATGCCCAGTATACGGAATTTTGCTTTGTCGTTTTCTCAAAAGGAGAGTCTCATCTACCGTGGAAAGGCAGATGTCCCCAGTGTCAAATGAGCCATGTTATCTCCTCCCTTTCTTTATTTTTCGCTGATATACTATTTTGGGCCCAATCCTGTGGTTGCAAGATGAGGCCCTGAAATACAACACCTTCCACTACCCCTAGAATTCACTTTATACACCGAAATATATGCACTATAATAACCCCATAGAAGTGTTTGCCACATCTCTCTTAATTCCAAGGGAGCAGATGACTTATCAAAAAGGTGAGTAAGATTTAGAACTTTGTTGCTGATGGATTGTTAGCTATCTAAAGGATTATAATAATTTATTTGGATTATGGTAGCATGTAGAGGCTTTGTCCGAGCTTGGGGCTGTATTAAACACTTCTTGTTCCAAAGATTTTACAATCTAAGGTCCCAATCTTGCAACCGACTATGCATGGACAGAGCGCTAGTGGCTTCCTTGGGGGTCTGTATTGGGCACAGCAGCCCACCGTTTGCAGGACCAGGGCGTAACTAGATAAGACAGGCAAAGGAAGCATTTTCTCCATTTGCAGAGTAGGAGCTGACCAGAATGACTTGCTCAAGATTGCACGGCCGGGGATAGAACTCACAAATAACAGTTCATTGCTTTAACCACTAGGCAAGGTGTCTTTCTTTTTTGGGAGGGTGAGGGTGGTAGGGATGAGTTTTAATTTTTCTAAAATTTGTTTCTTCAGGAGTTATAAATGTGAC
The DNA here is from genome assembly GCF_028017835.1 of Emys orbicularis. NCBI lineage: Eukaryota > Metazoa > Chordata > Testudines > Emydidae > Emys > Emys orbicularis. The sequence continues at coordinate 141,679,368 of NC_088684.1, forward strand.
TAGTTTATGAAATGACCTCATTCAAGCAATTGTATAAAATACTCCTTAGCACATTTTACTTTGGTTTTTAAAGATTTAGCCTTTGATTGTACTCCAAGTATTTCATTTTTACTACAGCGACCTGGCAAATGAACAATGTGGTTAGGAATGCATTTGCCATGCTTGTAATTAAATTTTTTTTGAAAGGTGACAAAAGCATTACTGGAGTGGAGAGCTTCCTGGAAACTGGACATTTTATTTTGGTATCCGTTTGTTTTGGCAATTGTGTTTTCAAAGCAGATTCTCTTGGAGGTTAAATTTTGACTGGAGGGCAGTGGAAGAGTCTGCTTGTTTTGCAGTGGTTCTCAACCAGGGGTGGTACGCATACTCCTGGGGGTACGCAGAGGTCTTCCGAGGGTAGATCAACTCATAGAATCGTAGAATATCAGGGTTGGAAGGGATCTCAGGAGGTCATCTAGTCCAACCCACTGCTCAAAGCAGGACCAATCCCCAACTAAATCATCCCAGCCAGGGCTTTGATATCTAGATATCTGCCTCGTTTTACAACAAGCTACATAAAAAGCCCTAGTGAAGTCAGTACAAACTAAAATGTCATACAGACAACGACTTGTTTATACTGCTCTATACAGGGGCGGCTCCAGGCACCAGCGCACCAAGCGCGTGCCTGGGGCGGCAAGACGCGGGGGGACAGCCTGCCAATCACCATGAGGGCGGCAGTCAGGCAGCCTTCGGCGGCATGCCTGCGGGAGGTCCGCCGGTCCCGCGGTTTTGGCGGCAATTTGGCGGCGGGTATGCCGAAGGCACGGGACCGCAGGCATGCCGCCGAATCCACGTTACCAGCGGACTTCCCGCCGAAGGCTGCCTGACTGCCGTGCTTGGGGCGGCAAAATATGTAGAGCCGCCCCTGGCTCTATATGCTATAAGCTGAAATGTAAGTACAATATTTATATTCCAATTGATTTATTGTATAATTATATGGTAAAAATGCCGGGTTTGTGGGCATGTGGATGGAGACGACAAATATTATGGCACAGCGCTTATGATATTTCAATGCCACTTTAAACTGTTTGATTTTCATAAGGGCTGAGTGACCACAGCTCCCACTGGCCCTGTTTCAGAATGGTTCGTATTGGAGATGGGTCTGTACTGCTGGATCCAATTCTGGGATCCAAACGCTGCAAAACTCAAGGTGTTAAGTGCTGGGATTCTGACGCAGGGGGGCCTCTGATTCCCTCCCCCGCCAATAGCGCTGATGTGCTGGAGAGCTAACCAGGGAACGCTAACGTCTGGCAATGCTCCAGTGTAACAAACCAGTGTCATCCCTATACGTGTGTCTTTCCCCATCTCTGTATGTCTTTCTGCACGTTCCCATAATCTAACAGAAACAAATCACCGTAGGACAGAGCCCATTTTGCTCTTAGCCTGACCAGACAGCAAGTGTGAAAAATCGAGATGGGGGTGGGGGGTAATAGGCACCTATATAAGACAAAGCCCTAAAAAATCGGGACTGTCCCTATAAAAATCAGGACATCTGGTCACCCTAGCCTTCCTGAATTTCTGTGCACTTGGGTGTGCAGAGCATCCATTGGATGCAAATTTAAAGCCTATTGCATGGCATGTAACTCCTGGGCATAGTCAGCTACAGGATGGTTCTCTTAAAACAAGAATGTGGCATCTACATGTTTGCAGAGGGGACCTGAATCTTGTCACACCTCTGTGCTCTACGACCTCAGCATCTAAATTAATCGTTTCATGCTTGGAATTTGATTTTGACCCTGTGTGACTTCCATGGTGAGGTACTTATCTGGTCCCCAACACTGTAGGGTGTGGGCACCTCCCAACCTTGAATATTTTTAGCCTCACAACCCCCCTGTGAGGCAGGGCAGTGCTATTACTCCCACTGTACAGATGGGGGAAACTGAAGCAGAGAGGCTAAACCAACTTGCCCAGGTTCTGACAGGATGTTTGCAGCAGAGCAGGAATTTGACCTAGGTCTGCCACAACCCATGCTAACCACTGCCCCTCCTCTTCCTCATTATAGTGAATCAGATTTCCAGCTAAGTGTATTAAGAGCCACATATCTAAGCGGTGCCAAGAAAAGACCCCAAGCCACACAGTTTGGATCTGTCTCCAAAACTCGTGGATGATGGATTTGGGATTTTAGTGTGAGCCAATAGCTAGTGGGAAAATGCAAAGTTTGAGACAAGATAGAACAATGGTCCAATACAGAATGGATCTTCCCACGTATCCCAAATTGCCTCTAGGACCAGAGATTCTGCTCTATTAACTAGAGCTATTTGGGAAGTGGGTCCCATCCCCAGTGAACGTTTGGATTTTTAACTCAGAAAAATCAAACAGCCCCCAAAACTGAAGTTTTTCTACCAAAACCTAAAAGTTTTCTGACAATTTTTCTCCAATGTTCTCTTTTTTGGGGAGGGTGATTTGTGGGACTTTTTCAGCTAAACACTGTTAGCAAAACCATTTGGTTTTCTGCCAAAACGATTGGTTTTCCAACAAAAAAGTTCAAAATATTTTTTTCAAATCTATTTTCTAGACACTTTTCATGAAATTTCTCACTTTGTCCAAACCCCAATTTTTCATCAAAGCAAAGATTCAATAAAAGATTTCCAATGGCTCTCAAACCCTGCTAAGCGTGTGTATCACCGTTCTGTCCCTTTATTGGGCGCCAGGCTGGGTGCTGGGCAAATCAGAACAAGACCCTGCAGGCCTGGATACCAGCTGCCACGTGGGATACGTGGCCTGCTTCTTTGACTTCTAATCCCAGCCCACGCGCTCTCTCGTGGACGGCTCTCTGCCCCTTCTTCTGCATGCCACGTAGACCAAATCTAAACCAAGGTGGCTTGAATCAAAAGCAACTGATTTGTCAGGCAGGAGGCTCTAGTTTGAACAGAGCTGAAGCTTAGCACAGAGACAGGTCGAAAGCAGAACCACTGATCCAGACCATGCCCCACTGGGCTCCTGGAACTCCGAGCCGACATGAACCCATCAGCCTTTGGTTCAATGTAATCGTAGCCCGTTTCCTCCTGTCCTCTCCCTTTCATGTTTAAAATCAAAGCTGCAAAAACAAGAGAGAACACAAACCCAGAAGCCCAAGGGCCTAATGACCAAGGGGCGTTAGAGACTGGCACTAGCTGAATTTCAGTGCTATTGCTGGAGTTCAAATAGAGTTTAAATCCTGCATGGCATCTTTTCAGACAGCAGACTCATGTCCTCTCTGACAACACAGGCTCTCATGCAGCCCAGCGGCTAGAGCTGTCCCGTCCCTGCAGATATGCTAGAAGTTTGATGAGGCAACCGCCGTTGTATTACCAGGCAGGGAAGGCAGCAGCGTTCTGGGCTGCAGTTGGGTATTTCTTGGCCTTTTTCAAGGGGTGGTTCAGAATCTGGGCAATGCAATCTTATTTATTTATAACCCGTTACTAATTCCTTGGGCTACGGACACTCCCATTCTCAGTCACGTCTTTGCTAGACTTTTTCAGCTCTCAGGGTCACTGACTCGCTCGAGGTACGGAACACATTTGTAAATACTAGTCAGGATGTTCCCCTCACACTTGATCTGGGTGGCACGTGGTTGTAGTTTACCATCAGTTGATCCCTCGAGAGAGCTCTCTTGAAGCAAAATCCTACTGGAGACAAGGCAGTGGTAGCTTTTATCTCCATGTAGCTAGTTGAAGTCAACTCTCTTCCGCACCCTTCATCCATCAGGAGTTTACTTTAAGGGGTACATTGGGGTAAAAAAATAAAGCCCTGTGCCTTGTCTCTCTACTTGGAATTTACATCAAAGTAGTGATCTCTGCGTAAATGCACCTCTTCTTGCAGTGAAGACATAGCGCCAAGTAAGCCACAAACATGCAGGGCCTTGATTAGATGTGTGGGGAGTGTCCATACTAGCCTTTACAAACATGTTAAGTACCATTGCCCCCTTGGTCCCAGCCGTGAGGCAATTTTCAGGGTCCGGCAATTCTCTTTCAGTTAGGAAAATAAACTGACAATAGGTATTTGTTTGGTTGGATCCTGTTTTGTTTACAAAGAAGGCACGGACACAGTTTGCTTGTTTCCCTGAACACAATAGAAACAAACAGCAAGCAGTTTCCTGGCTTTCAGTTTCCAAGCCTACCTCTCCAGCAGTTCCAGGCCACAAGGAGCTCTCTCTCTGCTCCCCCACACAACTGTTTCTCTCGCTGACAGACACACACACACACGCACACATACTTGGGCCTAGCCTCTGTGTTTGCAATCAGGGAAGCCCACATGGCTCAGCTTCTGATCTTGCCATTGACTTGGGTGGTGACTTCTACTGTTGCCATGTATCTCATGACAGAAAGGGGCTTAATTGCTCCTTCTATTGAGCCTGGAAGAAAGGTGCTTTGCACATGCTTTAGCTTTAATCACAGGGCTGTGATTGTATGTAGATCAAAGATCATTAACATCCTCCACATACCAGTATTTTGAGTTCTCTGGCAGTCGATTTACAGGAGGCAGATACTCATTCGAGGACCACATTCTAGACCCACTGAAGTCTAATGTTTAAACTCCCATTGACTTCAGTGGTCCTAAGAAAGAGAATGGGAGTTGCAGAATAAATGCATAACACCTATGTAAAGTGCTGGCTTGCCAGTGCTGAGAAGCGCTGTCCTCTGTTTGTTCTCATTGGGTTCAATCAATGCAGTAAATGCTGATTTTTTTTTTTAACAGCTAAGTACAAGGGGGAGATAGCCAAGGTGTTCCTACAACTCTGGCAATCCTGACAGCCAAAGTGGCTCATATGGGGTGTGGGCGGGCAGGGTGCATAGAATCATAGAATATCAGGGTTGGAAGGGACCTCAGGAGGTATCTAGTCCAACCCCCTGCTCAAAGCAGGACCAATCCTCAGTGCAACTGTAACCTGCACAGGGGGCAAAGAAGCCTGAGTATAAGGGAAGCACTAAATCTGTCGTGTGATGAGTGGAACTTGAGAAAGAGGGTCAGGTTTCCGGAGGGATCTGGTTCAGGGAGGCACCAGGGGCTTAGCAATGCATGCTGGGGCCAGGCTGCTGGGGCACAAACACCGGAGCTTCGGCATGTAACACTGGCCTCTTAGGCATATTTGATTAAAGTCTTGTGTTTTGCATCTGTGCCTGCCTTCCTCCTCCCTTATTGTTAATGACACCCCCGGCCCTGGTCAGACCTTACTTGCAAACTGTGAACAGATATGAGCTAGAATCACTGCAAGACAATAAACCTGGCAGCTCCTGGTGCCATTTCGGTCACTTTTCAGAGCACTTGAGCATTTTTGACGTTGAACATCAGTATTTCTTTCCGCGAGCTGGTGGATCTTCTGCTCTTCCCTGAAGCATGAGGCTGAATAAGTCTCTTAACTTGAATCCTGACTGGTCCAAGTGCAGATGCTCTTTGTGTCTAATTCTTCCCTGAATTGTGTCAAGTGTTTGATGAGATCCTTCAGCAGTGAGTCCTACAGGCTAATCACGTACAGGACTTGCCGATACTACAAAATTGTGCCAACCTGAACTATCCTGGTACAATTTTGAAGTAATACAATTCCCATATAAAGATCAGGGCAGCTTATTCCTTTTCTGTGTGGTTTTAACCACACTAAGGTAAAAGGCAAAGCCACATCTTTGTCCGGAATGACTATTTTGGAACAAAATTGTACCAAGCAAAATAGTTTGACTGGTCTCACTTTCAAGTGTTTGATAAGGTCTTAATGGAAGGCCCTTCTGCAGTGATAGTGTTAGCCTGTACCAAAAAGAGGAGCCAGGAAAAATGGGGTGGGGGGTTGGATGCGAGGGAGAAATTAAGAGAGAAGGGACTGTGGGGCGGGGGGGGGGAACCAATTCCACAGGGCCCTACTGCTTTTGTTCTGAAACTTTTTCGCCAGAGTAGACCTGTTGGCAAATACTTGGATGTTATGGTCTATGAAAAAGCTAAAGTCAGCCAACCAACCAATCGACCAAATGTTTTTCACTGACGTTTTTGGGATTTTGATTTTTTTTTTTTAATCCCACTGTTTTTGTTGCTCAACAAATTTGACAACCGTGGGGTTTTTTTTCTTGCAAACATCTCCATTTCATCCCAAAGGCATTTAAAACAAAACACAACAAACTTCAGACAGCTGACCCAAAGTCCACTGACGTCAATGGGAGTTGTTCCATTAGGATCAATCCATGAAACTATGTTGGCTACTGAAGTGTAGAAAGCGGCCAGCAAAACCATTCCTTTTGGTAGCCCGCTGGCCTACTGGGGCCACAGGATAGATGTAGCTGCTCCCCAGCTCTGGTCCTTATTTTCACAAAGGATCCTGGGTCCCCGAGGTGGTTTTCATGTCTCCGTGCCAGGGCAGAGCTCCGTTTGTGGTGGAGGAAAGCGGTGTCCCATTGAGGCCGATCGGGATCCGTTTGCTTTGTTGTGCAATTAAATAATCATTGTCGGTTTAATCCTTTAATAAACTTCCCTGGGACACAGAACGCTGATGGGGTTCCTTGGGGCTCTCTCAGTGCTGCCAGCTGCACTCAGGAGACCTGAGAAAGAGCTGGGAGAGGTAATTGTCTACCTTAATCTCCTTTCAAAGAGGCCTTTGATGGGAATTGAATTCTGATGAAAGACTGCTGGGTTGGCAGCCTTGGAGATGGGATGTTCTCTGTCAGCCCCATGGGAGAGATACAGGGCGGGCGTCATCTGCGCCAACGCACCATGCCACCCATGGCGCAAGCCCTGATCTTGTTGAATCGGTATTTTGGGATGAGAGGGGGGCGAATTTCCAACCAGGGCCTGAGATCTAAAGCTCAGTGTTGACACATGAGAGTGTGGAAGACGGGAGAGGACAGCTAGAGAGAAGAGCAGGACATTGGGAGAACAGAGGTGCATGCAAAGTCTTGAAAGCAAGAAGATCTGGAAGTAGAGACGCAAAGCAGGACGCTGGCGAGCGGGTGGGAGCTGGGAGAGGAGGGGTGGCTTGACTGAGGACTTTAGCAATGTTTTGGCTAGATGGGAGAGGGAGGCAGGGAGCCCATCCAACTACGGGCTCTCTCAAGTACTGATCATCCGATAGCGAGAACAGATTAAACACTGATCACTTTCAAGAACAAGAGAGCCCTGGCGCTACAAGGGGTGGTGCAGCTGTGTTCAATCCATCCCAGGGATCCTGCCTCTTGACATAACTCCTGCTGGGTCTACACTTCTCCCCACCTGCTTTCCCTTTGTTCCAAGGCAGGAACAACCGTGCATAAGTGCCGGTTAATCGGGTTGGGTCGGACGCTGCGTTTGCTCTTTGTCTCTATGTTCTTTGCAGGCAGGGCCATGCCGGCCTCCACTCTTGGGTAAACGCTTTAATTAAAGCAGGCTTGGTACAGAGAGGGCTCTCAGCAGCTCTGTTCCCCACCCAGCCAGGGTGCGGCTGGGTGTCAGAGCAGATGAATCTGCCTGAGCATTAACTCAACCTTGTAAACAGCCCGGGAAGTTAGTGGAAAGAGACCCATTGAATTCAACAGACGTAGGATCAGACTTTTTGTTCGAGAGAGAACATGGTAATTCCCGAAGACTTTGCTGGGGCTGGTAGCAAAGAGAGAGGCAAAGACTCTTAGCCTATTAGATGTGCGTGAATGCTTATTGCAAACCCATGAAGGGCAAGAGCACATCGAAACTAATGTTTGAAGTGCCTATGAGCCTATGGATGTTGGTAGTTTGGCGTATGAGCCCCCAGGGACCAGTGAAGCAAAGGACGACCTTGTTATCCCCATCTATGCAAAGCCCTTTTAGTCTCCAAGGCAACAAAATATTCCATGAGGCTTGGCTCTGCAAAGTTGCAGCTGAAGCTCTCTTGCCCGGGGTGCCGTGGGACCCTTTTAACAACCGAATGTGGGCAGGAGTGCCACTATGCACCGTAGCTGAAAGGTGGCATCGTGGGCACCACAGCGCCCCCTAGTGCCATGCTGGGGCCTTGGTTGAACACTGACTTGGAAGGACGAGCACCACATGTGGAATTTGCAGCACCTAGCCGTTCCCTGGGGGTACCTCCTACCCAAGTGTGGACAAGGCCTGGCCCTGGGTTTGGCTTGACAGATCCCAAGCTATTGAGCTGGTGTAAATCAGTGTAGCTCGTTAGCCCCAGGAGTGTGGCTCTGGGGAAGATTAGATAGCAAGCGGTGATGCATCTATTGCTTTCTTTGCAGTCTCCCCCGGGGGCCGTTCAGGAAGCCGTGGAGGTAGCTTTAGATGCTGGATATCGGCACGTCGACTGTGCTTATTTTTACCAGAACGAGGCCGAGATCGGAGCAGCCCTTCAGAAGAAGCTGGGGGAAGGGAGGCTGAAGAGAGACGAGCTTTATGTGGTGAGCAAGGTGAGCCCCATTTTCCTTCCAAACAGAAGCCCAGGATTGCCAATTCTTTCTAAGTTACCCCAAGACTTGGGATGCTGGGTGTTGTTGTTTTTTTCTCATGGCCTCTGCGCCTGGACTCATGATACGGTGAAAATTTCAGCCTCCGCTAAATAAAAAATGATTTCCTAACCCTGTCGGTTATTCACAGAAGCTGCAAAATGAGACCCTCGAAAGGCCAGAAGGCAAATAAGACCCTATGGTTTTTTAAGCCAATCTCATGGATTCTGGGGGACCTGACTCATGAAGGCTTGATGTTGGCTGTACTGTATGCCTTGTGGATTGAAACACAATTGTCAAAGAGCTGCCACTCCCAGTGCAGAACAACAACTTTATTAAACTTTCTAACTTACTAGAGATGATCAAAAATGGACAATGGGACCGGTTTCCATTGGAAAATGCAATTTTGTCGAAATCTAAACCATTTTGCAGAAACATCTCAATTTTGGTGAAATTGCGATGGAAAAATGTCAAAACACATTGTTTCGACTGTCTCATTTCATTTAACTTCCACTTGCATATTTTTGTGTTGTTCCAGACTGTATTATGTTGACCTTAGCAAAATGAAAAGTTTCAATGTTTCCAAATAGAAACTTTTCAGAATTTTCACCCTACTAGAAATTTCAATTTGTTGGAATTTTCCACAGGATTCAAATTCCGTTTTTTGCCCAGTAGTGTTCCGTGTTCTTATATGCCATTCGATAGTTAATAGAATTAGTGCTATCTACATATATACAAACATCTCACTTTTGTGGAGCACACCCATAGCTACTATAGAATCACAGAAATGTCAGGCTGGAAGGGACCCTAAGAAGTCATCAAGTCCAGTCCCTTGCACTGAAGCAGGACCAGGTAAACCTTGACTATCCCTGACAGGTTTTGTCCAACCTGGTCTTAAAAACCTCCAGCAAGGGGATTCCACAACTTCCCTTGGAAACCTGTTCCAGGGCTTAACTACCCTTAGAGTTAGAAAGGTTTTCCTAATATCTAACCTAAATCACCTTTGCTGATGGTTTAACCCATTACTTTTTGTCCTACCTCCAATGAACATGGAGAACAATTGATCACATTTTTTATAACCGTCCTTCACATATTTCAAGACTGGTATCAGGTCCCCCCTCAGTCGTCTTTTCTCAAGACTAAGCTATAGTTATGATATTATCTCAGACTCTGTTTATGATGCAAGTAACAAAGGCCCATGGTAGGTTCCTACAACAATAAGCAGCAATGGAATGCTAAATAGAAGAGATTCCCAAACTGGGTGTACCTGAGAGCTGATTGGTCACATGATGCTGGCTCCTCCTCCTGGTTTCTTGCTGAGAAGAGCAGACCAATAGGAGCAGGGACATGGAATGAAGAGCAACATTTGACTTGTTGCTCTAAGGCCCGGTGGGAACACATAATTTGTATAGAGTAAAATGCTGGGGAAAGGGATGTCGGTTTTGCTCTTGGAGAGGAAGGATTGTGCTGGGGTGAAGCCACTGAACTGGGATTCAGGAGATCTGGCTTCGGTTCCTGGCTCTGTCACACCCTCCCTCTCTCTGTGCCTCGGTTCCCCATCGATACAGCTCATTATACTCCCGTTCTCCTACTCTTTGTCTGACCATGCTCCCATATCACAGAGGCAGCCTGGTCCCGTAGAACAGATGGTGGATTGGGAGTCTAGAAACCTGGGCTCTATCCCTAGCTTTGCCAATGACCCGCTGTGTGACCTGGAGTAATTCACGTCCCCTCCACGTTTCTCCTCCCACCCTGGGTCTGTCTCTTCTATTTAGCCTGAGCTCTGCAGAGCAGGGACTGCCTCTCTCTACATGTGCGTATAGCGCCCAGCATAAGGGGCCCTCATTTTGATTAGGTGCTCCTGGAATACAACTAATAATGCAACTATCTTCTCTGGGCAGCTGTGGAACAGCTTCCACGCCCCACAGGATGTGAAGCCAGCTTTCCTGAAAAGCCTGACGATGCTGAAGCTGGATTACCTGGATCTCTATCTCATGCACTCTCCAATGGGCTTTCCGGTAAGGTGGATTCTCTCTGAGCTGATAGCCTTTATTTCCCTTTCTTCCCCCTAGCCACACAGCAGTTTATATGGCGACGAGTCAGTGCAGGACAGAACTGGATTTCCGTTTGTAATTGTCAAGGGGCAAAACAAGGAAGGCTGGGTTGTCCCTCCGTGGCAGGTTGACAGCCCCTGAGTGTGTTGTCTGGTTTCCTTTTGCGTTTCTAGGAAGCATGCTCGAGTGGCTAAAACGCGAAGCTGGGACTCAGGATTACTAGGTTCAACTCCCAGTTTAACCACAGACTTACAACACGACCTTGGGCAAGTCACTTGATAGACCCTGGGCCTCAGTTCTCTCTGTGTCACATGGAACTAACATTACTGTCCTGCCTCACAGGGGCGTGAGGTGCTCAGACATTATGGTGATAAGATAAAGGTTCTGTTGCACCTTCCATCCAAGTAGCTACAAGGGCTTTAGAAACATGGAATAACTGGGCCCCTGTAGCGGGGTGAACACCTGCTCCAGCCCTGAAGGGGTTGGAAAAGCCCTGCAGAGGGCTGGGGCTGTAAAGGAGCAAAACCCCGGCTGATTGGGGAAGTGGCTGCAGCTGGGGCCATGCCCCAAACTGAGCCACTCAGCCTTATAAGAAGGCCAGGATAGCCAGAGCTGAGGAGTCTCCCTCTGACAGGAGAGAGAGACAGGCCTGGCTGCAGGGAACTCACCGGGGACCTAGAGTGAGGCAGGGCTGGGGAAAGGCCTTGGGGGCTGGGAAGCCCTAGGCCAGGAACTCCCCAGGCTGCAGGGCCTGGTCCTAGGCCCATATAGGTATTGGGGTTGCAGAGGAGCAACCTGAGGGTGGGTAAAGGCAGCCAGTCCAAACCCCTTGTTGCCTGTGATGATTGGCTGATAGACTGCAGTCTGCCCCAGGGCGTGGGGGCTAGATGGTGACTGGCAGTAGCCACGACTGAGGTGACATTGGGATAGGGGGTGGGGAGACCCAGAAAGAGAATGGGGTACTGCCAGGGGGGCAGCACCCAAGCCAAGGGCACCGGGGTCTGGGAGGGACACTGGGGCCAACGACAGGTGGATCACCGGCCTGCAGAGGGTGCTCCGGATGCTGGGTGAGCTAATTCCTGAGACAACCAGCAGGAGGCGCCGCAGGGGTGAGTCCACGCCTGATTACAGCCTCATTGTCTGACTTCCATGGATGGATGGCATAAGCCAACAGAGAACTTGGCTCATGTAGGCCCAAGGTGCCCATGGGAGACAGTTAAGGGATAGCTTCCCTGGCAGCTGGAATGCTGCCACCTCTGGGGTGGCACACAGCAACTATTTAACAGCAAAATAATCTAGGCTGGGAAATGAAGAAAATGAGAGGATCCAGTTGAACTTAGGGGAAATCGAGGGTAATCAGGTGTTGGGCAGGGTGTAGGTGGGTCTTCTGGATGGGACATGGAAGAGTCATCCTGACCAGGCATGATCAATGAGGATCTCTTGGCGATTTTGGTAAGAGGAGGGGGACTTGTGAGAACACCAGCGTTAAACTCCATTGGGGTAATTACGCTTACTGCTGAATTGGATCTGCACTGACTCAGCAACACCAGAGCAGGGGAGTCTCCTATCCAAGTCGTGACCCAGCCTCGTTCTCCTTTGAGCTCAGGAGCCTGGACTGCCTCGCCGTGACTGGAATAGCGGGAGCGGGGTCAAGCAAACAGGCCGGGATATTCACTCTCTAGAAAAGCCCCATGCAGACCTCGCTGACGCTGCATCATCCAGCACCCCTGCCTTTCTTTAGCACTTCCTCCTATTGCAGTAACTCTGACAGAGGTGGTGGGCGTTCCCCAGGGATGGATGGGCCAGCTGGGGTGTCTGATGCCTTGCCACTCATTCAGGTCAGGACTCTCAGCAGTTCTAGAGATGCACATGGGATGCTTCCCCCTAGAAAGTGGCTCTTGGTCTGTTCCCCTGCAGAATATCAACGGGGAGCTCATGCCTCAGAAGGACGGCTTGCTTCTGCAGTCGGATGTGGACTACGTGGACACCTGGAGGGTAAGAGGCAGCACATCAGGCCAAGTGCAATGATGTTCATTGGGGGTCACGAGCAGGAACAGAACCTGGGACCTTCTGCACCTCAGCCCAAGCTGCTACTGCGTGAGCTAAAGGCGCAGTAGCAATGGGATATGGCACCTGAGCTACATGGAGGTATTTAGGATGGAGGGGGTCTCTCTAGGGTTCCTTGAAGGGGTCCCTTACCAGGGGAAGCCCTGATTCCCACTTCCTGCATGCCTCGGTGATGTGCACCATAGATGGATACCATAAGCACACAGGACCTGATTCAAAGCCCTTTGCAGCCAGTGGAAAGACTCTCATTGGCTTCGACAGGCTCTCCCATAACGCACAGTGAGCGGCGAGGAAAGAGCAGCGTAGGCTGCCCATCTCCCTCCAGTCGTAACGATCTCCATGGCTGGCTCGCGTTCCTCGCATATATTTCCCATCAGCAACCTCTGCTGTCTGGCTGCGAGAGACAGAGAGACAGGCTGAACGCGCCCGCCGCCGTAGCAATTGGTAATTACCAGCGAGGTTAAGAGCCATGAGCCTGGGCAGGGTTTTCGTCTGGCTGGAGATAATGGAATGGCCTCATTTAAAACATACAAAGGCTCCGAGAAGGAGCTAATTCGTCACGGGAGGAGACAGGCGGCGCTCGCATGCCGACAGAAATATTTTTAAACCCATTCTGAAGGGGAACTAGAGCTAAGATTCCAGGCAGCTCCCTTTCACCTCTGTCGTTCGGGGCGTGTGCAGAAGGCTGAATTCGGGCACATCACTGCAGCTTCAGTGGCAAAGCTGTCCTGTGTGGTGCCCGAGGCGGAGGCTGCGTTTTAAAGCGCTCCGTTCTTGGCACTGCCTAAAGGCCCAGCCTAAGTATGTGGAGAGATGGAGATCAGTCACTTGAATCCGATTGATCAGTCGTCCCAGGAGCTTCATGCCTGCCCTGGGTGGGCATGGAGGACAGAATCAGGGCCGGCTCCAGGCACCAGCCGACCAAGCATGTGCTTGGGGCGACACCTTGTAAGGGGCAGCCAATCTTGCGGTGGCGGGGCGGCGCTCGGGGATTTTTTATTGTTTTTGGTTCAGCGGGGCGGCGCTTGGGGCGGGGGGGGGGTTGTTTTTGGTTCAGCGGGGCGGTGCTCGGGGGGGGGGGTTGTTGTTTTTGGTTCAGCGGGGCGGTGCTCGGGGGGGGGGTTGTAACGGCAGGGCGTTTTTTTTGTTTGTTTGTTTGTTTTTGCTTGGGGCGGCAAAAAAGTTAGAGCCGACCTTGGACAGAATGGTGGTAAGGACGATCGGGACCCTCTTCTGCCAACGTAAGCACAAGGGTAGGAACTTCTGTGGCACATGAGAGCCCCAATCGCTGGGCCTGGTCCATGCACATGGGCCCACCTCCTCAAAGGTATACAGGCCGACGTTCCTAAGGAGGTGGTGGGCTTTGACACAGGTGCTGAGCACCCACAGCTCCGGGTGGAGCTGGTGGCAGCTGCAAGTGTTCCTGCACCCCGGCAAAGCCAGCCAGTGCATTGTCACTCGCCCGTTATTCCAGCAGCCCTCTGGGTTTCCCCAGCTGTGCGGGCCCAGCCCATGACCTGTTGCATAGAATCATAGAAGATCAGGGTTGGAAGGGACCTCAGGAGGTCATCTAGTCCAATCCCCTGCTCAAAGCAGGGCCAACCCCAACTAAAACATCCAGCCCCTCTTTGTTTTCTTGGCAGGCGATGGAGAAGCTGGTGGACGAAGGCCTGGTGAAATCGATGGGCGTTTCCAACTTCAACGTCTCCCAGCTGGAGAAGCTGCTGTCTGTGTGCAGGATCAAACCTGCCGCCAACCAGGTAAAGGCTTGTGATTGGGCAGCGTCTGAGTTACACCTGTAACGGTGTCGTTTGCCGTGGTGGTCTAGGTTGGTCCCTGGATATGAGAGAGAGAAGGCGGGTGAGTCTCCTTCAGCTCTGTGCGGCTCGAAAGCTTGTCTCTCTTACCTGCTCTGCCTGTAGCAATGTGTCTCCGCTCCGGGGAGTGCTTATGCTAGCTTTGCATCGGGCTGCTTATAGTTGCAAATAGTAATTGGGAAGCTGCCGCTGTGGCGTCCTCTGTACTGTGCTAAGCAGACTTTGGGTGCTTAATGCAGCATGCGAATGCCTGGGTTCGCAGCTTGGGCAGAGCCAGAGAGGTTGTGCTCACTCTTTGAGGGCTTGGCCCCAAAAGGGCTTCTTTGTATCCCAGAAGCACAGAGCCCAGCCAAGCTTGGGACCCCACTGTGCTCAGTGCGAGACAGTCCCTGCACTGAAAAGCCAGCGGTCCAAATAGACCAGACGGGCGAAGGGGAAACAATCACGGAGAGGGGGAAGTTAAAGCCCAAATCTCATGGCTCCGAATCGCCCCTAACTAGGCCAAGCTGCCTCTTAACGTGGGGGGCGTGGCGTGGTGTGGAGAAGGCTGAGAACCACCGGCCTAATCAATTGGGTTCTGCCTTCCTGTGGCCGGTCGCTGTCACTGCCAATAGTTAACGCTGCAGAAGGAGGCCCTGGGGAATGCTGTGAAGGGGGATTGATCGGTCCTGATCCACTAGGTCCTGGTCCACTAGGAGGGTGGTGAAGCACTGGAATAGGTTCCCTAGGGAGGTGGTGGAATCTCCTTCCTTAGAGGTTTTTAAGGCCTGGCTTGACAAAGCCCTGGCTGGGATGATTTAGTTGGGGATTGGTCCTGCTTTGAGCAGGGGGTTGGACTAGATGCCTCCTAAGGTCCCTTCCAACCCTAATCTTCTATGATCTGGCAGAAAGCTGTAGCCTGAGCCTTGCTTCCCCTCTCTTAGGCCAGGGTGTGGAGGAAGGAAGCCACATCTGATGTTCGGTCCAGCATGCTGGGAGAGGCATGTGGGATTGGGCAGAGAAGAGAAGACTTGCCCAGGGCAGGAGGGAGGCTCATCTGACCCTGGGGCTATGGGGGCTCCTAATATTCAGCAAACCAGGCCCCAGCTTTGGGCTTTCTGATGAAAGCTGCACCCATCCCTCCTAGGGAAGGACTTCCCGGCACTTCAGAACCCACTCATGAGCACCTTGAGGCAATGGGACGTGGGCATGAGATACAATAACTGTTTCTCCACCAGGTGGAGCTGCACCCCTACCTGACCCAGCCCGAGCTGGTGGAGTACTGCAAGTCTAAGGGGATTGTCCTCATCGCATACAGTCCCTTCGGCTGCCCTGCCCTGCCCTGGTAAGTCATCCCTAACGTGCGTCTTTGGAGGGTAGATCTAAAGCAGTGGGCTATGCTGGAGGGTGATGTAGCAGGGTGGACACCTGCTCCTGCCTGGAAGGGCCTGAGAGAGCCTAGGGAGCAGGCAGCATGAAGGCTGAGCTGATTAGGGGAAGTGGCTGCAGCTGGGGCCACGCCCCAAACAGCCTCAGCAGGCCCTATAAAGAGGCTGGGAGCCAGGAGCCCAAGAGTCTCTCTCTGCGTTCAGGGAGAGAAGGGCCTGACTGCAGGGAGCTAGACACAGGGTACCTGTAGTGGAGCAGGGCTGGGGAAAGGCTGAGGAGCTCCAGCCTGGAAAGCCCCAGGCTGTGGCCTAGTATTACCCCAAGGGGTACTAGGGGTTGCAGAGGGCAGCCCAGGGCTAGTCCAAGGCAGCAGGTCCAAACCCCCCTTGCCAGTGATGGGTGGCCTATACTGCAGTCTGCCCCAGGGAGCGGGGGCTAGTTGATGACTGGCAGTGGCCTTATTCTGAGGCGAGGTAGGGATAGTGGGTGGGGGTTCCCCAGGGAGGGGAGACCCTAGTATTGAGGGGTGTACTGCCAGGGGGCAGCGCCCCAGATACAAGGGCACCGGGGTCCGGGAGGGACACGGGGGCCAGAGGACAGGTGGATCACTGGCCTGCAGGGGGCGCTCCAGGATGCTGGAAGAGCTGATTTCCCGAAGCAACCAGTAGGGGGCGCCGCAGGGGTGAGTCCAGACCTCTACAGGTGAAAACAGCACCGCCTGGGTCCTGTGTGTAGTCAGTCCTGTCTGCTTGTTAACGTTCAGAGACCAGCGTTTCCCCCCGCTAGGGAGCCGAATTCCAGTCTGGCTCAGGTATCCCTGGGGGAACCACCGCCTGCATTCCAGCAGGAGCAACTGCCTTGTGAGCGTGGGCACTGGAAGGAAGCCAGGGTGGCTCTGGGATCCCGTGGTGAGATTTGCACGGCGGTTAGAGGAACACGGAGCACGTGTGATCGGGAGTCACGGACTCCAATGATGTTGGTTTCTCAGAGCGGAACCGTGCTCCAAAAGTGACCTGTAAAGAGAGAATGTCCAGTGAGCTAATCCGAGAAGAGGAGGAGGTAGAAGGGGTGGGGGTCTTGCTGCTCCACAGGCCATGCTGGTGACTGGCTAAGCAGCAGTTCTGCAGAAAAGGACCTAGGGGTTACAGTGGATGAGAAGCTGGATATGAGTCAGCAGTGTGCCCTTGTTGCCAAGAAGGCTATCGGCATTTTGGGCTGTATAAGTAGGGGCATTGCCAGCAGATCGAGGGACATGATCATTCCCCTCTATTCGTCATTGGTGAAGCCTCATCTGGGGTACTGTGTCCAGTTTTGGGCCCCACACTACAAGAAGGATGTGGAAAAATTGGAAAGAATCCAGCAGAGGGCAACAAAAATGATTAGGGGGCTGGAGCACGACGTACAAGGAGCGTCTGAGGGGACTAGGATTGTTTAGTGTGCAGAAGAGGAAAATGGGGGGGGGGGGAGGTTAAAGCTGCTTTCAACTACCTGAAGGGGGTTCCAAAGAGGATGGAGCTCGGCTGTTCTCAGTGGTGGCAGATGACAGAACAAGGAGCAATGGTCTCAAATTGCAGTGGGGGAAGTCTAGGTTGGATATTAGGAAACACTATTTCACTAGGAGGGTGGTGAAGCACTGGAATGGGTTCCCTAGGGAGGTGGTGAAATCTCCATCCTTAGAGGTTTTTAAGGTCAGGCTTGACAAAGCCCTGGCTGGGATGATTTAGTTGGGGGATTGGTCCTGCTTTGAGCAGGGGGTTGGACTAGATGACCTCCTGAGGTCCCTTCCAACCCTGATATTCTATGATTCCATGACTCAGAAAACACCTTCTGGGGACAGTAGATGTCCACAGCACACAGCTGTAGCACAAAGGGGCAGTTCTGCCCTGAACTGGCATCGCAGGGCTTTGTGTTGACTGTCTGGCAAATGGAGTGAGTGTGAGCTGGAGGCCTGAGAGGTGTTTCTGTAGCCTGGGCTGGCTCTGAGATACAAGCTGGGTCCTCTTCCTTCGTGGCTGGTCACCCTGGCCCACCCAGCCAAGGTCTGTCTGAGATCTTCGCTAGGCTAACTGGGCCGGATTCTGCTCTCACTCCAGTTTGATTTCACTGACTTGGGTGGAGTTGCTTGGCCCAAGAGCATTTACTGGATTCTTTTATCTTTATCAAGAGACTGGCCAACGTAACAGGGGTCCCACTGCGTGATGAGTTCTGGGGAACAGCCCTGCCGCATTGTGACAAAGCAGGGGAGAGGCTGAGTGAGCTGGGCCAGGGAGGGGTCCTGGCTGTTGTTAGCAGCTGTTGTTTGCACAGCAGCACCAAGGGGCGTTTGTCGACCCTGACCCTGTCGCTGGCTCAGGAGGAGTGACAGAATCCCTCAGTGCCTTCCCTTCCCTGTTTCTCCAGCCAGCAGCAGGAGGCTTTGCTGCCTCCCAGTGGTGCTGTGAAGGCGACTCCCCACCAACCTTCTGTTTGCAAAGTGCTGCCTGTTCTCCGAGAGCAGCAGCCCTTGTTCAGGACTCTCCATATCCTCTTCCCTTAGCCCTTCGGGGGAGAACAGCCCTGTGCCCCTCCTGGAGAATCCCACGGTGAAGGAAATCGCTCAGAAGCATGGAAAAACCAGCGCTCAGGTGAGGGGGGGGGGGGACAGCACTGGCCCTAGTGGTGGTTCTCTATATAGATGTGCAACATCCTATCTAAGCTACACGGGGGGGTTGTGGGTGCAGTGTGGAAAAACGGGTCTCTCTGTCTCTTCATGCTGACTGTGCTCCTCCTGGCCATCGCACCAGCCACGTATCCTGGCTCACCAGCTCCTGCCCTCTCCGCAGGTTCTCATCCGCTTCCACATTCAGAGGGGCATCGCCACCATCCCGAAAAGCATCACCCCGGCCCGCATCGTGGAGAACACAGAGGTAACGGGGATGGCTAGCGAGTCGGGAGCCCTCTTCCGCTCCTGGCAAATGGCTGAGGGGTTACTGTCACCAGAGCAGGGTGAGACACTTCACACAAGCGACGGCTGGGGACTTGTACCAAAGCCGAGCTGTACCCAGCAGGATTTGAACGGCTAGTTCAAGGGACCCTTAAGTATTGCTAGCCTGAGGGTTAGCCCCTCTGTTCGGGGATACGCTTGTAGGCCCTCTGCTTGGAGACCTAAGTGGGTTTGCTCCTCGTAGAACACACAACACAGAGCAAGGTCTGGCTGTTAAACAGCCTGCGTTGGCTGTGAGAATAGCTTGTGGCCCAGAAATCTGGGGGTGGGATTTTTGTCCTTTCACTGAGGAGTTGAGTGGGTGGCCATGCCCATCTGGTAGAGCTGTGCTGAACAAATGCTCAGGGCCGGGCACCCAACAGAAGATCTGCCCTTAGCCTCAGAGAGAGAGAGAGAGACGCAAAGGCTGGGGGTGAATTTCAGCACAGCAGCTTGAGACGCAGTAACCTCCCATGTGCGTGCTGGGGAAGTCCCACACCCTGCCATTCCCCGTATCCAGCCTCCTGGTCCCACTCAGACTCCAAGGGTCTGCATTTCCCAGCCTTACAGAATATCCGCCCGCGTCTTCCATGCTTTGCTGTGGACTTGCGTCTCCCGGCAGACTTGGGAGCCTGGGCTTGGAGTCAAAAGCTGTTTCTTCTGCGTAGGTATATGACTTTCACCTGACACACACCGAAATCCAGACACTGGAAGGACTAGACTGCAACACGCGATTTATTAAATGGAACCTGCTGGGGTGAGTGATTGAAACAGGCTCGTCTAACTAAAAAAACTTAGCCCCGTGCAACTGTGCTGAAGCCTTCAGAGCCCAGCTAACAATATTACACAGGGAAGCTTGCAGGCTAGGAAGCAGTGGGTGCTTTCAGTCATGTGGCACTGGATGGGGATGCAGGAGACCTGGGTTCTATTTCTAGCTTTTCCTCTGGCCTGCTGAGTGACCTGGGGCCAGTCACTTCCCATCCTTTGCCTCAGTTTCCCTAAATGCAAAATAGGGATAATGATCCTTTGCTTTTCCTCCACAGGGCTCAAGGTAGATAGGCGGTAGATATTCAGTAGCATCTACTCTTTAAGGATCTCAAAGCACCTTCCCAACGTTAATTAACCCATAGTGAAGTAGGTAAGGGACCAAACCCAGCAGGGATTGTCCCCGTTAGCTTCAGGTGGGGTTGTTCCCAAGCCAGCGTGGGTCTCCCCTATTATAAAGGGAGCTGTTTCCTCTCGGGTGCGAACCCATTCAGAGGCAAGGGATACATCACAAAGGTTTGAGCAGCACATTGAAGCTCCAGTGTAATACGTGCGGAGTATTGCTATTGTTTATTTAAGCACTGACCGTAGGCTTGGCCCCTGTGCAATACACACAATCAAATCTTCCCTCGTGGCAGGGCTCGCAAATAAGGCCCCGATCCTGAAATCTGAGAGGCCAGCGTGGGACCCGAAGAGATTTCATCTGGGTGGAGGGCAGGGGTCACTAGATGCATAACCCAAGCTAGGAGAACGTGGATTTGATGCTCTCTAGTGGCTGGTACACCGAGATGTTTCAAGCCGCTATAGAGCTGGTTAAAATATAAAGCTGTGTCTTTCTTTCTGAAAATATGAACAAAATGACCCCCACCCTGAAAACCTTGCTACAGAACGTCTGTCTTTTGACTATAGGAACATTGGAAACATTTCCCCTTCCCTGTTTCCACTGAAAAGAGGGAATGGACCCCAAAAAGAAAACTTCTGGTTTTCAACAGCTGAAAATTTTCAATCAAATTACATTTTCATTTTGATCAAAAAGCCATTTTTTAATTGGGGAGGCAGCATTTTTGGTGAAAAATGCTGACCAGCTAAGGTGTGGGTTCTCAACCTTCCCCTACTGGGTCCCCTCTACCATCTAATCAAATCTAGCTCCTTATATAACACTTTTCAGCAGTAGATCTGAGAGGTCCAGATTCATGAAGGTGCTTAGGCGTCCCAACGTCTTAAACCACCCCCCACCTCCCCTGGGGCCCTGCCAACAAGTGGAATTCTCAGCCCAGCTTTGTGAATCTAGTCCAAAGTGACTTGCTTCAGAGTCATCCAAACAAAACCCACATCTCCCGTGTCCCAGTCCGCTCGGCCATGCTGCAGGAAGGGCAGGGATTTCACAACCAAACTCTGTTGGCGGCCCATGAAGTTGAGCCCCTTTTCGTCGTCAGAGGTTGATATTGCACTGGGGAAGTTAATGGGAGTTTTTCTATTGACTTAATTGGGAGCAGGATCAAGGCCCTTAAGTCTTTGAATGCAACAGGGGCTAAAAAGCAGGATTGGCTCATCCTTTTAGTTGGAGAGATTCTGGGTTTAAACACCTCTGCTGGTGCAAGGTATCACCAGCAGATCCAGTTGCAGGATGGGCGCCTGACGGAACAGAATGCACCGGCAAATCCAGAGAGGGATGGCCTTAGTTTATTTGTGGTTCTTTTAATTAAACTCATGGGTTAATGCATTTTAAATTAAAGGTTTGAATTCCAGTAAAGTTCCCTACTTTGGCTATTCCGATCATATATATATATATATATATATATATATATATATAGAAGAGGTGGCTGGCTACCTGCACTGTTTGCTTCTTGAAAAAGCTTTTACATGGAAGATTCTGAATGGTTGTGATAATTATTTACTTAGGATGTATTTGTCTTTTATTCCAGGATGGAGACACACAAACACTTCCCATTCAGTGACAAGTAACTATCGCGGCCTAAAGAAATGGCAAGTCAGTCCTGGAAGATCCGGTTCCCAGTAAATCAACTGCATGTATTGGCAAGCTTTTGAAATGATCCATATGAGCCTCTCAAAATCCTTCTGAAAATGTCCTAGGCAAGGTAAACTAAAATCTACTTGCCTACCTGTACATTGGGGCTAAAACTAATTACGTTTTATTTGCCCATTTTAAATGACTTGAGAATGGAGGAGAAGAATTTTACAAGGGTGATTTTAAATATTTGCTCAGCAAAGGGTAAGGGGGGGAATCTTGATAAGCTATTTGTTCTCTGGAGACCGTTTCTAGATGTGGGGGTAAAGGATTAGACCCTTCTGTAAGGTTCCCCTGATTTTCTTTCAGTAACACAATAAAAACCAGCTGCCCAATGACAGCATTTAGCATTCCTGGGTTCATGTGTTGATTTTTCAGGGGCCTTTCACCATGCACTGAACATACTGAGGTTTTGTTAAACAGCAGACTGTACCAACGCGCCTTTAACTTGATGCAACATGGGATTTGCAGTCTCCTGTTCAAAACCTTCAGCAATGTAAATGCTTCAGCTATATTCTGCACCACTGTGTTACAAATCAGTTAGTTTACTGTGGGGGGAAGAGTCATACCAACCGGAATATTCCTATCTATTGGAGTCACAGACTTTTTTTACTGTGGGCAGAATTCACTCCTGTACTGAAGACCAACCCGATCACTTCAGTCCCACTTAGGTTGTGCCTGTTCTGGACCCTTACTCCTGATTAAATGGGATTTAAGTGAGGTATAGCCCTGGATGCATAGGTGAATGTCTCTTGGAGACAAGAGTCACAGTTTTCACTGCATGTTGCTTACCTTTTTGGGGAGCACCCTTTCCCTTCAAGTGCTCAGTAAACAGGCTAGTTCACTGTATGCATGTGCATAAAAGTCAGCCTGTCCTGATGGACTGCTCAGTACAGCAAGCTGACCTTGACAGATCACTGGTTTTGCAACAGTCTTGCAGTGGACTTCAGTGAATGTATGGTCAGGCCCAGTATTAACTTGGAGAGACTTAAACCCTTTAATGTACATTAGATTTATGTGTATTTGGGTTTTTCGCCTTCCTCTGCAGCGCAGGGCATGGGCAGTGATGAGCTGCCAAAATCTTAGGAACCAGTTCCCTACCGGGTCTTCGGCAGCACAGCTCTGGCAGCTGAAGGACTCGCCACCGAAGACCCGGTAGGGAACCACCCGGTGAGTACACCCCCCACCCATGTCCTGCCCCCCTCAGAAACCGCAACCCATAACGCCCCCCGCTCCTTGTCCCCTGATCACTCCTTCCCAGGACCCCACCCCCTGCCCAACTCAGCCCGCTCCCTGTCCCCTGACTGCCCTGACCCCATCCACCACCACCCCGACAGACCCCCGGAACTCCCACATGGCGCCTACCCAACCCTCCCTTCCCCATCCCCTGACCACCCCCCAAGAACCTCTGCCCCATCCAACCCCCCACCCCCACCCCCCGCTCCCTGTCCTTGCCTTATCCAACCCCCCCGGCCTCTTACCCGCACAGGGACCGGGCCCAAGTCGGGACCAGGGCCCAGCCCGGAGCCACGGCCGGGGCCCAGGGTCAGGCAGTGCTGCGCGGCTGGAGTTGGGGCCAGGGCTGGGCCGGAGCCAGGCCAGAGCCAGGCAGCGCTGCATGGCCGGGGCTGAGCCGGGCCGCGCGGTGCCTGGAGACTTCCTCGCGCCCCGTCCCCGCTCACGTGCAGGAAGCCCTGCTTCCTGCAAATTGGCTGATTTGCGGGAAGCAGGGGAGGAGAAGCCGGGGGGAGCGTCAGGGGAGGAAGCGGAGCTAGGTGAGCTGGGGCCGGGGGCAGGGCAGGGAGCTGCCAGAGATTTTTTTTTTTTTAAATTTAAAAGCCCTTTTAGAACCGGGACAACCGGTTCTAAAAGGGCTTCTAAATTTAACAACTGGTTCCTGCGAACCGGTGGGAACCGGCTCCAGCTCACCACTGGGCACAGGTCACTTGCTGGAGGATTCTCTGCACCTTGAAGTCTTTAAACCACGATTTGAGGACTTCAATAGCTCAGACATAGGTTAGGGGTTTGATAAAGGAGTGGGTGGGTGACCTCCTGCGTTGTGCAGGAGGTGAGACTAGATGATCATAATGGTCCCTTCTGACCTTAAAGTCTATGATTCTATGATTTGTGTTATTAAGATACACAAATTCACATACCTCAGGTGTTATGATACACTAGCCCCTGCTTAGTGTTGTCCATTCAGTTTGTTTGCCAGATGATGACCATTATGTATGTTGAACGGATGTAGTGTAAATTTGGACGTATGTTCTAGGAGTGTAAAGCTCTGTGTATGTGGTTAGAATGAAAACAAAACAGAAAGATGTCAGATGAAACTTTCCTATGGACCTGGTTGAAATAACTTGCATATAATTAGTTATCACAGCTGTTTCACATTGAATTGGAAAGGGAAGGATTCATTTAGATAGCTAATACTTAGCAATATTTAATACTTTGTACAGGGCTTTGAAGATGCGATGTCTTTAGCTGAAATCTCACATTTAAACTTCCTCTCCAGCATCTTCAGTTTGTTACTGCACATTGTTCTCACCAGGCAGTTTGTTTTAAATTGAAGTTATTTGTTCCTTAATTATAACAGATGTGCAAAAACATCTCTAAGTTGCCCTTCAGCCCTGTCTGTTAGTGCCCTCTTGTGGGGTAAAGGTAATTCACTCCCTGTCTGGTCTAAAGCTGAAAAGTTACCCCAACCCTGCTCCTCAAGGACACCCTTTGCAAGATGGGGGTCTATAACGGTGTTGGGACTAACCACAGCGCCTCCCGCTGGTGACTCCAGGAATTGGCGCTCTACTGGACTGAGCTCTGTCCTGGTGGTGTCCCGGCCGTTGTCTCGCCCTTGGTTGGCGTCTGAGCCTGCGTCGCTCTCAACTTGCGGCATCCTCTTCGAGCCACTGCCCTCCGGCAGTGCCCCTTAGTCCATCCTCGCTCCCTTCCGGGGGGTGGGGGAGGGTCAATCAGCTGTCTCTCTGCGCCCCAGCCAATGTGGGCAACTGCACCCCCAAAGTCACAGCCCTCTTGGCAGGGGGTTGGTGCAGCCCAAGGTGGCCACTCCCGTCAGCCCGGTATAAGGCAAGGGGAGGGACCCAGGCCCGCCCACTACTCTGGGTCCCAACCCAGGGACCCTCTAGTGGTAGCCATCCTGCCCTCCCTCTGTCTGTCTACGTCCCTGGGCCGCTTCCCCTTCGGCCCCTCGCACCGGCTAGGCCCTTCCCCTCAGGGCCTGCAATCTGGCAGACACCGGGATAAAGTTCCCTTCTGCTCCCCCAGGCCTGCCTAGCACCTGGGACAGCACAGTGCTGGTCTCCCCACCTCTGGAGACAGACCTTCCCCCATGAAGGTCTGGGACAGACTGACTACTCCCTTCCCGGGCAGCCTTTATATAGGGCTGAGCCTGGCCCTGATTGGCTGTCTCCAATCTGGGCCCTGATTGGCTCCCACTAAGTCCTTCTCTGATTGGCTGCCCATCTGCACAGGTGCCCTGGCCTGCTGCAGCCTAAATTCTCAGGGAGTGGGGCAGCGGCCCCACTACAGGGTCCTACTTACTTGATCCTGAAGGCTAGTTTTCCTCCACCTCTTAAGTCAGAGGCCAGGAGCCCAGCCTTTCCCACGGTGCCCTAATGCAAAATGTCCTGTGGGAAGCCTAGCTCCAACCAGGGCTAAGTACGCAACTGAAGCTGCTTCCCTTCTTCCTTGCGTAGATCACACAGAGCCGGCTTCTTTAGAAGCCAAGAACAGCTTTGTTGGACTTAACTGGGTCCAGAACAAGGCTTAGAGCTTGAGGAGTTGCTTTGAAGGGGTCTGATTTGTGACAAATGCAGGAATTGGCCTTGTTTACATGACAAGGAGGACAGAGTTTGGGCAAATACAAAAAGGCAACTCCCCCTTCTCAAGCACCCAGCATTTACCTTTTAGCCTACAGCCAGATTTAAAAAGGAGTCTTATTAATGAGTTAGGGTAACCCATCAGCTAGAAAAATGTCATTGCGGTCACACATTAGGCACAGAGCTGGTGGTCATCACTAGGGTGGATGGAGATGCTGGAAGTGGTGCAGTTTTCCCCATCACATAATGTTTAAAGGTTATCCGGCATCCAACCTGGAAAAATCATAAAATCACAAAAAGGGCCATAACTGGAAGCAACATTGGCTAATTTTGACCAAAATTGGCAGAAAGCTTCTAAATATAATTGATAATGCAACTATGTACCTAAAATAGTAGTGTTTGGGACCTGTTTAGCCCCAAGTCACAGATTTTATGCATTTCCCTGTACTTTTTTGCCTTCAGTTAAACAAAAGTCTGTAGTCACATGACAGTAGGAGCCTCTTTGTACCACGTATTACATCAACATATTGGCCATTATTTGTCATTATGATTTGAGACGTCGGCTGTCTGCTATTTTATAAACATTGGCTACTGCTCAACGATTCCTGCACCAGCAACTCATGTTAATACAGCGTACATCATGATGAAATATTTTCAGGCTATGGTCCAGTCTCTGGGCCAAGACTGAACCTGTCATCTATGATGAAGCAATCTCCTGCAAAGCACTGTTGATGAAATGGAGGAATCAAAATGAATTGGACAATGACCACCTCGAGACGGAAGGCAAGCATTGTGCAGTGAATTTCATGTGTGATAGAGGCAATGTGATGCAAGACAGTGGGTTTGAAGACATCCTTGTGGAAGGTAGCCTCTGTAGTGCTCCAGTCATCAGCCATGCTCTAAGAGGGAGCCATCTAACCATGGCATTAAAGTCCACAAACGTATAAATGTGTCGATAAATCGGTTGAAATGGATGGCACTTAGTGATTCCATGGACAATGATGTTGTCCCAGAAGATGAAAAGAGACATTTTGGAGACAGCGCAAACATGCACGGAAGCATTTGAAGATGTGGAGAAAGCACAGGATGGAAAACCGAGTGGAAGCACAGAATGCTCTGGCAGGCTTTATGAACCAAGCCCGATCACTCCACCAGCTCATGGACACTTACCTTACAGTACCGGTCTGGGGTTCCCACCCTGCTGAAGCTGTTATACTAATTCAATCTTATTGGGCTGACAAAAACCTGTCTCTCCCTGTATAATGCAGGAGATAGGCTGCTCACCTAGGTAGCAGCCCCGATGGGTTCAAATCTGCCCTCTACTTCTCATGGAGGACTGTGAACAGGGGCTCCAGCCGCCCAGGTGTCTGGTGTATAGGGATGGGGAGCTCCCTTGCTTTTGCCTGTGGAAACTGTTCCACATTAATTAACTATTGTTTGAGTGGCAGCAAAACCAATAGGTGCTTCAGTTCTAGAAGCTGCAGATTCAACTTCTCTCTCTCTCTCTCCCCCCCCCCCCCCCCCCCCCCCCCCCCCCTGTTAAGCAGGGTAGGTGTTGAATGCAGCTGTGGTGGGTGTGCCTTGAACTTTCGGCTCGTGTCCTCTTGCCTGTGGAAGCTGTTCCACTTTAATTAAATGTTAGTTGGGCCAGCAACTACCTGCAGCTTTCCCTGCAGTCCAGTGGCTAGGGTGTGGGAGAGGTGGTATACAAACACCAGGGCATATTTGAACCCCTCATCTTTTTGTTAGACTGATTTGGGGGGGGGGGGTGTAGGTGACCTCCCTCTTGCCTGTGGAAGCTGTTTCACATTAATTAAATATGATTTGGGCCAACACAAACCCCACTCTCTAGTGCAGTGGTTAGGATACTCACCTGGGTTGTAGGAGATCCTGGTTCAAATCCCCCAGCTGCCTGTTCAGCAGGGGTTTGCATAGGGATTTCCTGCCTCCTTGGTGACTGTCCTTTGAGATGGGCCATCCTTGTCTAAACCCCCCTCTCTTTCTCAGGAGGCCATTGTCTTCTTGGGATAGGGGAGGGGATTTGGACAGGGATCACACCCCTGTGACTCTCCCCAGGAGGTGGGAGCCCCCAGTTCACACCCCTCAAAAGAGCAGGGGAGTGCTCTGGGGTCTGCCATAGCCTGGGTGTGTATCCTCATCATGGTGGACAAAGAGCGAGTGGGGGGTTTTGCAGCCAGCTGCAATTAATCTTTAATTAAAAGGAACAAAAGGCCCTGTAAAATGGCCCTTGTCCAGGGACAAGGGCTTTACTTCATTAGCTAGAGACCTTCTGAGCAGGCACAGTGGGGATTTGAACAAGGGTCTCCCATATGCTAGCTAGCACCCTAATCCCCACACCATAGGGGGCTTCAGTAGGGTATGTTGACCCAGTTAATATGTAGTGAAAGTGGAACAGATTCAACAGAAAGGATTAAGGCAGTTCTCCCATCAGATTGCCTCCTAGCCCAGCACTGAGGCTATTCATTTGAGTGGGAAGAGATGAGGTTTCAAATCAAGCAGAAGGGGGAAGTGAACCTAAACCTCCTACAGCCATTGAGTACTTCCTGTTTGATTTTGATCCTGCCACTCTTGGTCGGCAGGCTTGAGTGTTTTTGCACACATCCGAGCTGTTGTTGAACAGGAAACACGTGACCAGGGCTTGGAGGAAGGGCCTGATCCAAAGCCCACTGAAGGCTGTGGAAAGACTCAGCCATCAACAGCCTTGGGATTAGGGCCTAAAATTGGCAGGAGAAGAAAAAGCAGCGGCCGTGCAATGCATTGCTTGGTGCGGCTGCTGCTCTCTGAAGCAAGTCTTACGAACCCTTCTGTAGCCAAGTTCACCCGTCTGTAGCCAAGTTCACCCGACTGGCTAACAGCATTTTTGTAAGTCCAGAGACAGAACAGACAAAGGGACCCTATTACGGGGATTTATCTCCTTTTAAAACTGCCTTCCTCCCGCCAAAAGAGGTTGAAATAAAAAAGCAGCACCGTTTTCCAGTGTGCTTTATTTAAAAAAAATATTTTAACATATGGCATAAAATCAGACTATGCCATGATGGTTCATGTAGTAATACAAGGATCTAGCTCCCTTCGTAATATATTGTCTTCTCCCAGCTGTGAGCTGTAGATAAGTCTGTTTTCCAGGGGGAAGCGACAGAAAGGAACTACAACCCAAAGGTTTGAATGCGTCCTGGTGACTGGGAATGCAGAGGTGTGTTCTGAATACAGGACAGTTTGAGTGAAGACTACATGTGAAGCAGCATCAAAGTATGCTATTTATAGAGCAGGTGAGGTGTCTTTCCTCTAGTGTAGGTCCGGTGGCTATCTAGAAATCAGAAAACATCAGCTTTACAGAGCAGTTCACTACGGAACCCCATACAAGCTCAATGCTAATACTGCCCCGGGCAGAGAGACCACGGAGCAGGGCAGTGCAAACTTAGCGGGGAGAGGGGCTGGGTGTTAGGTCAAGGAAAAGTGATGGTGGTTAGAGGCGTCAGCTCCAGGGTCTGTTCTAGTGAAGGGCGTTGCTCCTGGTATTCAGTGGTATGTCCATTCCTGTGATGGCCATATTCAAACTTAATCCTCAGCTCACCAATCTTGGACTGGGGTAAAATATCCGGGATCCACTCAATAGTGAAAGGGGTCGGTTCCTTTTGATCAGGTGATGTGTTGCCTGGGGGAAAAGAAGCAAGAGGAGGTAGCATTTCAGCCGTATCACGCTAACAGTGTATTAGCCGGAGGTAATAAAATGACCTCACAGACAGGGCTGGTTAAAGTTACGCTGAAAATTAAGGCTGAGTATCTGTAGGCATAGCCAGTCATTTTAGATGTCCCAGTACCCAATCTGTGGGCACACCCAGGCTGCCCAAGTGGCATTAATTGTGCCATAGTAATGAAGATTGCTTAAAAAATGAACCCCAGAAACACGGGCTCAAACCAGAATTCCTGGCCACTTCTGCCACAGAATTAAATCATGTCACCTGAGACTCAATGCCCCGCCCCTTCATTAGAATAACACTTGCTTGCTTCCAGTTGTTGTCTTGTCTGTAAGATTTTTGGATGGGGCCTATCTCAGGACATGATTATACAGCACCAAACACAGTGGGGCCTCTAGGTACTACCATGATGTAAAACCATCCCCATTTTGCAACGAAAGGGTTTTCTCAGAAGTCTTTAACAAGAAGATGACACGCGTGGTGGAGCTGACAGTACTTGGCACTTGATTTCATCCAACACATTTACAAAGGAGGACAAAGCATCACTAGCCCCATCTAGCGCTGGGGACAGAGAGAGGTGAGGCCACTCGCTCAGATTGAGGCAGGGTGAAGTTTATCAGCACGAGGCCTGGACACTAGTTGAAATAAGTGGCGCATAGATCTTGTTCTGACCCTCTGCAAGGATGTGAATTTCACCCACAGAGTCAGTAGTAGAGCTGGGAAATTGCCCCGTTCTGTTCACTCCCTCTGAAGCATCTGACACCGGCCACTGGGCTAGATGGACAACTGGTCTGACTCAGTATGACCAGAACTAAGGACTCCTCACACACAAATGAACTCAGGTGTCCCGTCTGTTTCCCCCTCACCCCCCTATACTCAGACCACTGGATGACAATTCTCACTTTTCTCAAACAAGAGTGGTAGGATCCGGTCAGGAGGTAAGAGCTGCTTGGGTTGATTTCACTCTTCTTCCCTCTGTTATAAGCTTACCAACTTTGAGGAAGGTTTTGAGTTCCAAGGGCCGGAGAATCGGCTGCTTCTCCAGGCGCCCGTACGTCTCCGCGATGCTCTCCACTTCAACCTTCGGGCACTTAAACAGTTCATAGGTCCCATCCCGGTTCTGGATGAAGCTGCGTGTGATTTCCAAGGGCATCTTGCAACAGAAACCAGGCACAGATGATCAGCATAGAGCTTTAGTGGCCGTCAACCACCACCAAGCTGTATTTGGAACTGTGCCTTAGCCTGCAGACTCTCAGGAACAAGGCAGAGCGGGGGCGTACAACCTCAGCTTCACACGCGCTTGCCCACCACCTCTACAGACCCAGAAAGCGGACAGTGGGGGGTAAGCCCATCTGAGCTTACAGTCCCTGCCCAGAGCTCCAGAAGAAAGAAGAGAGAACCCCCCCCCCCCCCAATCCATCACCAAAGCCCTTGCTTCTAAGCTGTAGGAGGTATTCCTGCCTGACCCCAGCTGTGGTGATCAGTTAGTCCCTCTAGCTGAGACTGGACTATGCTCGCCTGATCCCTGCTCAAACGTTCCCACCGAAGGAATTCTGCCAAATAATGCTTTCCGCTGATTGCAGACTTTCCAGCTCAGAATCACTCTGTTGTGAAGCAATCGAGGGCCCCAATTCTGCAAACTCTATGGGCTTGTCTGCACTATAAAGGCTTTGCCAATATAACTAAACCAGCAGCGCCCCCTAGTGGAGATGCAGTTCTTTTCCAGGTATACTTAAGCCACCTCCCTCCCTGAGACAAGACACTTGCTGGTATAAGCTGAGTCTACATAGGGGGGTTTCAGGCTGCTACATGACAAAGCTATGCTGATAAAACTTGGTTGCATAGATCTGACTTTACCCAGGTGAGTAGCCCCGTTGAACTCAATGCGTGTGTTTGCGGGAGCAGTGTCCAGCTTTGCCCTGTCTCCTCTCCAGCCTGCTGACCTAACCAGCTGGGCTCCCTGCTTGGTCTTTAGTGAGGAACCAGGAGAACAAACAGGCCTTACCTCAGGAGTGTCAAATATTTGCTTGACCTGCAGGATGTTGGTAATGTGCCAGGTGTATTTGGAGAAGGTACCCAAGGGAAGGGCATCTTTCCGGACAAAAGCTGTAAACAGGAAGACCATATTACAGATGTAGGGCCGTCGCTTTTCTATATCCGATGGCTCCATATCCCACCACCAATCCCCAGAGATAGCCACTGGCTCTTTCATTTTCTTTGTAACCTGAAGGAAGCACCGTGCATTGCAGCCCGGCCAACAGTGTACCCCCAACATCACCCATAGCTTTTATACTCACACTCCCAATACAGGGCCTAAAAATACTAAACTAGACAGATTTCTGCATGGAAACCACCAGAGATTTCCCAGTGTTTAGATTTCCAAAGCTTTGCGCTTATGAGATCATAAGATCTTGTACCTGTAGTGGAATTAGGCAGCCGTTTCTTTGTGCTTCCTATGGAAATCCTCTGCTGCAGGGCATCGAAGAAAGACTGTGGTATATGGAACACCAGTGGCTCTGGTTTGCCTGCACATTAAACCAAGAGGAGAAAAAAAAAAAAGGAGCAGTTTGACTGGAAACAGGTGGTATGGGACATGATATGAATAAATATTCTTAAGTGCTTCTACAGGGATTTGGTTTCACTAGCACAAGAGATAATCAGTTTTGTTTTCCCTTTAAGGTCTTGTCAGATCTCACAAGCTAAGCAGGGTCAGGGCCCGGTCAGTAACTGGAAGGCAGACCTCCCCAGCTAACACTGGGTGCTGCAGGAAGGAACATACCCTCTGCGTCAGTATCAAACCAGTGTCCCAGCATGGAATTAGGGGGCACTGGCCAAATTCCTACTTGGACAATTACATTTTGCCTAACTAAATTGCTCCTGCAATTTCAATGGGCTACGGAGCTTTTTGCTTCTTGCCCTAAATGGCAGTGTAGCATTGCTGTGTGCTGTTAACTAAGCTGCCACGTCCACTTTCAGTAGAAGGTGAAATGATTCATGGTTGCGAGGGCAGATCTTCAGCTAGTATAAATCCACTGATTTCAGTCTACACCGAGGATCAGTAAATGGGTCCCACTTTACAATAAGATTCCCTTTACAAAGAGTTCATAAATGATTAACAGGTGTAATAAACAGTTAATCAATAGCCGTAGAGTCCAAAAAGTTGCTTATAACCAACTACAATAACCTTCTACCGACGGGCTTTTATATCCGTCCATAGCACCTTCCTCCCATATCTGTAGCATGCTTCTAACACCATTTATGAACCCATGTACCAAGTGTGAACAAGCAAAGGTTTGTAAAGGACTTTGAGGCCTATCCGAATGACATGTACTATACTGAAGTGATCTAGTTCTCATTAACATTTGCTGCAGCAGACCCTGACTACCCAGGGTGCATTGGCAACAATGGAGATGTACAGACTACAAATGATGTGCCAGTAAAGGATTTTTGTTTTTAAAAACCTAGAACTCCTGCTGGCCGGAAGAAGTTATTCAGCCACTGGACTGGCTCATAAAAACTGTGCCGAGGCATATCTTTCACCCAACCCCACCCAGGCTTTTCAGGAAGAAAATCAGCGATAAGGTTGGCGTTCCCCACACTTGAATTTCCTCAGTACTGGAAAATCTTTGGTTGCCAAAGATCATAATGTTTAAGATCCCAAATCATGAATGGTTAGATTGTCCCTAGTGCTTCCTCAGCGGAGCACCCTGCTGCCCTGCACAGCCAATAAGGCCTGCCCAGATTTTGGGTCCAAGTTAGGTGCAGAGCATATCCCTGTGAGCCCACGGGTGGGGAGAGGACAGAGAAGAGCTAGGATTGGATGGAGCTTCGGCCCAGCTTCACCCGCCCCAATCGCGCCGCCAGGTGTCAGAGGAACAGCTAAATGCACCCTTGTAAGGACTGCAGCAGCGTTCTTTATTCCAGACACACCTCCCCGAACAAGAGGAGAACAGGGGAGGAGCTGTGTATCTGAGATGTCTCCACGGCACAATGCATCCTGCAGCTAATGCACCACCCCTTCGCCTAAAGACACAATCTAGCCTTAAGGACAAAACTCATCCCAGTGCAGAAGGCCAGCACAAAGCCTAGGGTGACCAGACAGCAAGTGTGAAAAATCAGGACGGGGGTGGGGGTAATAGGAGCCTATATAAGAAAAAGACCCAAAAATCAGGACTCTCCCTATAAAATCAGGACATCTGGTCACCCTAACAAAGCCTCATGCAACAATTCAGACCATGTTTGATGTTTACAGCAGTGGTTCTCAACTAGGGGTATACAGAGGTTTTCTAGGGGGTACTCAACTCATCTAGATCAGTGGGGGATTGTGACTCCCAGGAGTGGGGGTGTCACAGGATGGGTTTAGGGGAATCGCAAGTGCAGGGCCAGTGTTAGGGGGTGGCAAGCAGGGCAATTGCTCAGGGCCTCGTGCCACAGGGACCCCTGTGAAGCTACATTACATGCTTCAGCCCCGGGCAGCGGGGGGGGGGGCTCGGGCTTCAGCCCTGCCACACAAGGCTCCGGCTTCAGACAAGGCTCCCAAGTGAAACACAGGCTCAAGTATCACACTGACATGTAAGTACAATATTTATACTCCAGCTGATTTGTAGTTATATGGGAAAAAGGAGAAAGTCAGCAATGTTTCAGTACTAGTGTGGCGGTGACACTTTTGTATTTTTGCGTCTGATTTTGTAGGCAAGTCGTTTTAAAGTGAGGTGGAACTTGTGGTACGCAAAACAAATCAGACTCCCGAAAGGGGTACAGTTGTCTGGAAAGTTTGAGAACCACTACAGAGAAAATCAAGACTGAAGAAAACACCCACATCAATGAAATGCTTGCCCCACCCCAGCCACATGCTTTTCTCCCTTTGACCCAGCAGATATTTAAAGCTGATCACAACTTACGCTGCTTAACTATTGTTGCTGCTTTAAGAATGAAGCAGCAAGAAGACAAGGTTCTAGGCTCTCACGAGGTGGCTCCCAGACAACACTTACCATCAAATTGGTAATGCATGGTTTGATGGATGCGTTCGGTGACACTGGCCAGCCATTCTTGGAAGGACAAGGTCACCTGTGACTCATCCAGCAGCTGATTACAGGCTAAAAGAAAAGGAAACCCTTCATTAAATACAATTGCTCTCTTTAAACAGAGAGGATGAGCATTCTTCACTTCCCCAATGCGGTTCCCAAAGGAAACAATAAGCAATGAAAGGCCACATACATGCTGGATTCACACCAGAAGCTTTCTGTGTGCATACATATATACCAAAGTATATTCAGCATTACATTTATCAGACAGTTTCCAGAACTTGATGCCCTTCACTAAATGCAAAGCAGAAATATAGGGTGCAGAGTATGTGAGAGCAATGAACAGCAACATTTCTGCTATGATGAAGAAGACATTGTATCCAGTATGCATCCCATTTTCAGGGGGTTATAATTACAGTTGAGTGAATGTTTTTTGACTAATTGTTTTTCTGCTGAAATTATTTTTTTGGAGGATCCAAAACTATTTCTGAATTTGGGTTGAATATGATGAATAGCTTCGGCTGGGGAAGAAAATTCGGAAACATTCTGTTTCAACAGGGTCATTTCAAGACCGAATTTAAAATCAAAATGTTGTCGGCTTTAAAAAACAAACAAACTTTAAAAAAAAGGTGGAAAATGCCCAAAATGAAACAAAGAACTCAAGACATTTTGGGTCAATTTGATGAAAAAATTCACTTTGGCTCCAATCGAACCAGATTTCTTTTTCAGATTTTTTGGGGCAGCCCCCAACCTAAAAAGCCATTATTCACTCAGCTCTACTATTACAAGTCATTGGGGCCCGACAGTTGGCATGTACAGCCAAATAAGAAAAAGTAAGATGCACAAACAAGGAACAAAGATATTTTCAGCTGAGAGTTGATGAGATACAAGAGGGAGTCAGAGATTGCAGTAACTGGTTTTAAGCAGAGAAAGGGAAAACTGATTTGTTTGGTCTTTTCTCTCATTACTTTTTCTAGGAAAGAGCTAGAGTGCTAAGAAAAATCTAACAAACCACTGGCAATCATGAATTTCAGGTGAATAAGGAAAATGAATAAATAGGAAAAGAAAATGTTTATTTTATAAGACCCTGATCCAAACACCATTAATGTCAATGGAAAGGGTCTCACAGGTTTCCATGGGAATTGGATTGAGCCTTAAGTCCCTAAGTATCTATCATAGTAAACAGAAATAATCCTAAATATAGAGAGAAATAAGCGATCCTAAAATGAGAGGTAAATAAACAGTTCTAAAATATACATGTATAAATAGCCAAAAGAAAGCCAGGAGTTATTTGAGTTAGTGCCGTTTGCGCTTGGTGTGTCCCCAGCCAGAACGATAGTGTTGGCTCGCCCTTACATAGAATACACTGGTGTAACTCTTCTGGCTTTGATGCAGTAACTCAAGAGTAAAAGAGAGGAGAATCAGGCCCCCAGACTTTAGAAGATCAGGAGACAGAACCTGGTTTGTCTTTTTGCACAAATATTTGCCACCACGTGGTTGTAAAATGCATCTGTTCACTGATTCTGGCAAAGAATCATCTCACACAGACATGCAGCTGGGAGACGACACAGACAGTGACAAAGGCCAAAATAAAAACTCCAGTCAGTTTTCTATTCCCATTTGGCCAAACTGTTCAGTTTCATCTTCAACAATTTTTTATTTTATATAAACACAACACTATCCCTGCTACAGACACGTTTTTTTTTAAAACTCGGTATGAGAAGGCACAAACCCAAGCAGCTACACAAGAGAGAGTCAGCACCATCTTTCAGACAGACACTGTTATTCAGGTGTATAGTTTTGCCAATATGCAGGAGGAATTACAGAAGAGCAGCACGGAACCATCAGTTGCAATAAGAGAGCTTAGGAATATAGGGTCTGATTTTCATCTCACACTCCATTGCAAAGCTGGAGTTATTCCAATGGAGTTACACCAGCGTAGGCGAGAGGAGAATCGGGCCCATAATGTTTCTTTCACATGGGTTATAACAACTTTGAGCCAAATCACCAGCTGGTGTAAATATGCACGGCTCCATTGACTTCTATAGAGCTATGCTAATTCACCACAGTTAAGGATCTGGCCCGTGGTTTGCAGCATTTTTTTCCCCACTCACTAGGTATTTTTGTATTTCTGCTGCTCTTATGGCTGAGCAAAAGAGACCGCAGAAATGAAACTTACCTTGCCTTTTTAGTGAAGACGCAACAGCCGGCTTTTTCAGTCCACTTTTCTTCAGATTGCAGTTGGCTGGATCTTGAGCCAGGAGTGGACTATTTCCTTGTGTACCTTAGGTTCAATTTAAAAAAGCTTTAGCTTCCAAGCTTTAGCGACACACTCTTTGTAGCGTGCAGAGCTAGAATAGTAGCTTCTGATCGTCAAGTTTAACAACTGAGATCCCCAGGGGTCCATCCTTGCACAGGGATGGAATCGACAAGGTGCTTTCCACCTCTAACAACCAGCACTCCAAGTGCACTCAGAGACAAGATAGAGGAAACATCTAGTTTCATTGAATCCCATTAAAAAATCACAGGCCGGTTAGAAGATTCAAATGTTCCTCCAAATCAGCAATGACCTGGTCCAATCTACAGACATCCACTGAAACCCCTATTAAAGAACTGAAATGGTCCCTTACCAGATGCTTCATCTTTTTTCCTCTTTTTTGGCTTGGAAGCAGTGGGCTCGCCAGCCTGCACGGTGGATTCAGGATGGCAAACTAACTGGGGCACT
This sequence comes from Emys orbicularis, assembly GCF_028017835.1. Taxonomy (NCBI): domain Eukaryota; kingdom Metazoa; phylum Chordata; order Testudines; family Emydidae; genus Emys; species Emys orbicularis. The sequence continues at coordinate 141,716,124 of NC_088684.1, forward strand.
CTGATCCCTTTGAGACCTGGAAAAAACAACCCTTGAGTCTTTATAACTAATCGATTATAATTAAGCGCTAGGTTAATGCAACATCCCGGCCCCCATCCTGCAAACATGTATGTGCATGCTTAAATTGACAGATGTGCAATCCAACTAAACTCAGTGGGGCTACCCACGTGTGAGGTTCCTTATCTGAAAGTGCAAGATCTAAACTGTAGTAAGAGGAGGCCCTGAGAGATAAACCTTGGTATCAGAGGCCTGGTATGAGGCCTAAGGCCTGAACTAAAGTAATGGTCAAGACTTTGCTAACATAAAGCAAAGTTAAGCTGTGAGCCAGAGGCAGGCCCTGCTCACAGAAGCTGGCAAGGAAAGGGCTGATGCTGCAAAAAGATACATACCTAAAAGGTACTGAACACTAGATATTAGAACACTCCTATACTGGAACATTCCACAAATAACATGGAACAGGCCGACCCATCCCAATGACAGGGGCAAAAGGGTAAAATGATGGATAAATCGAACCAACATGTACAAGGTGAGAGGCGGCACCTTACTACGTAGAAGGGTTGTACCTTGCTGTGTAGAGGGGTTGCACCTCAATACGTCAGGAGTGATGTGTAACTTGTTTGTACCTGTGTATAAAAATGTATTCCTGGGGTGGTGTCTTTGTCCGGCCACGGGGGCAGTGGAAAGTCCCGCCACTGAGCCGGGTCCTTGCCAAGAGGCACTTTCTCGTAGTATGCCCTGAGTTAGGCTCAGAAACCTACAGGGAACTGCAATTGTGTCCGAGATCGCAATAAACCTAGTCGAAGTGACTTTGCACCTTACTGGACTCTGTGGTTATTGGGGGTTCTCGTCGGGTTTGCTGTGTCATCTATCTGCGCAGAGCTGGGGCAGCATACAGAGGGAATAGACGCACGCAGCCGAGTGATATCAACATAGGAGCAACCAGAGCACCACACCGGTAGCATCTGACAACACTGGTGACCCCGACCGCTGATCTGGTGAGTAAGCGAAACTGCCGTGGTAAGAATCGCTATCTAACATGGCAGTAAACCTCGAGCTAGGGAACCCCCTAATCCCCTCCCTTATGATCCCCACGGAGTTTGATAACTGTTGGACCCACTGGATTGCCAGTAAGGGGGGTCCATATGCATTTAAAAAAAGAGAGTGGGGAAACATGGACTGGCTTATGTAGAGCAATGGTAGAAACCGAGGCTCTGAGAAACAGTAATAAGAGTAAAAAAGCAAGAATTCTGCAACTTATGTCTCTGGCAGTGAGATGGCTCAGACAGCATGCTGGAATGCTGGCCAGACAAGTTACAGAAAAAACAGGAGAGGCAGAAGAGGTGACCTGGGCAGTTGAGCACTGGAAAGCCCAAGCTCTGTTAGCAGGGCAACAGGCGGTCCAAACTCATGATATGCTTCACTTGCTCGAGCAAGTGAAGCAGGAAAATAAAAAATTGGAAACAGCTGTAGAAAACCTGCAGAAACAAAAAGCACTGTCCCCTGGGGTTCAGTGTTCTTCAAGTGCTTTTACAGTGCCTGAGGAATGGGGACAGAAATGGAAACAGGTGGCTCTTGCCAAGTTAAGAGATGGAACATGGGACAGTTGGGATGAATGCTGCAATGGGGACACGTGGAATGACTCTGTTAAAACATCCTGTCATGACCCATGGGCAGGGGCTACCGCACCGCAACCGCAACCGCCACCTTATGATAAAAGCCAGGTTCCAGTTAAACTTAAACTGAGACCTAGACTGGTGCCTGTCAGAACGGGACAAGTAAGTGCACAGAAGGAAAGAGTAGCAAACAATACTTTCACAGAATTGGTAAATCAGATGAAGGAAAATATGGAACAGTTCACAGAGCACATTAGGAGACAGGAGCTGCGACTTGATCGCAGGGGAGTGAATAAAAAAGAATTTCAAAGTAAAAAACCAAAATTAAGTGGGTTAACACCTAGAATTGATGCATTAACACATGGAGTTGCCCAAAACCAGTTAACTGCAGCAAAAAAGGGCACTCCCGCCATCCATTTGGCATGCACACAAAAGCAACAGACATTGGGGGAACAAATTCAGGTTTTACAAGAGCAGGTAACTACCCCCATTCTCCTCTCAAAACCAGGATAAAAACTAGGGGTGCGGTTCCTAACTGTGCAGGTTCCCAACTGCTTTGACCCACGGAACCACACTCCGTGCTCATATCTGAAAATAGAACCTTCTTTCTCAAATATTTTTACATACCGGTTAAGTTTTGTCCTTTATATGCTTTCTTAGTTTGCGAAATTTCCTGCTGCTGCCTGTACTTTCAAATATCTTGATAGAGTTAATCTCTCTTGGCTCAGGTCTCGCTACCTTCCTAGGTTGCTCTTCACCCCCCTCTTTCCCCCGCCTCTCCTCAATTCTGCTCTCTCTCTTTGTTTTAAAAAGTTAAAAGTTATAGTTTTTACAGAAACCTCCAAAAGATACAGCAATTGAAAACAGAATAAAACAAGAAACAAAAAGAAAACAAGGTAAAAACTTTACTTTAAATAAATCCAGTAAATTAAGTATTTTAACCCTTCAGGAATGCAACAGTTGGAATTATTCCTAACTTTCTTGAAGATATGGTTGCCAAGCAACAGAAATGTACACTCTGCTTCTAATCCTAACCACTCACTAATATTTGAAACATGGGCTTTTTTTATTTCCATATAGCAGAGTTTTAAAATAATGTTAAATATAAAGTAATGCAAAATTCCTTGTTACCAAATTAATACAATACATTTGGCAAATATTAATATATTTTTAACAATTTATGTAATAAGTTTTAAATAAGGTAATAATTTGTTTATTCAAATGTTTAACCCTTTTTATTTTTTTTTATTTTTTTTTGTTTGCCTTATTTTGTATAGTTATGAATAGAATTCTGGCGCCATTTGTTTTTAATTGTAAGTTTGTCATGTGTGTTGTCTTGTGTTGTATGTTGTGTGGGTCACGTGACTGTTTTTTATTATTTTTATTTTGTTGCAACAAAAGTCAATTTTATACCCTTTTAAAAATTTATGTATATGTGGTACCACACTATTTTAAGATCATGGTTGGGGTATAATCATAGTATTATTAGCACCAATTTTTTGTGCAAAGTTCAAAAAGGTTTCAGTTACAAATATATGTACATATATTTCTGCCTCAACAAATAATTCAATTGCAAACAGAAAAATATTCTCTTATCAATCACAGTTCTGTTTTGCTTTTTAAGATTTTTATTTTTATTTTTATTTGTTATTCAAAGAAAAAACATAAGGGGAAACCTCAACATTAAGGTAAAAGTAATATTAACAAAATGTTAAATTCTTGTTTGGGCTTTTTATAAACTTGTTTGCACTTTTAAATATAGTTATAAGAATATCATAACCAAAATGTTTTAAAACAACAATTTATGCATAAAGCTAACCAAACAATTTGAACAGGTTTCCACCTTTGGCTCCCAAACATAACAAAGCATCATGAAACTATACCCTCAAATACCTTCAAAGTATTTGCATGTACCTGTATTTAAAATTTATTTTGGTTTAATTTTATAGTTGGTTTAATTTTTTATGCTTTTCTTTTATGTTATGTTATGTTAATGGGAAGCAGTGGTTGTTAAAGTTGTGCTTCTAAACAGTTAACAAGAGTGAAATTGGTATCACAAGCAAATTAACTCTAAAAAGCTTGGTAAAAATTCTGTTAACTCCTTTGCTGAAACAAATTGTTCAGCAAGGAAAAGCAATACACCTTCTCATGGAAGATTGTGAGCATTTATTTTAGCCGTTAAGCATTACATTTCGTATAAAAATATTAGTAATGCACTTCAAATGAAAATGAATGTCTATACAACAATTGCAAAAGTATAGCTTGTGTTATAAAAGGCTTGGTCCCTATTACATTGTTCTTATTACATTGTAAACAAACTAAGTTAAACTGTGTATTAAGTTTCGGTTACTGAAAACAAAAACAAAAAACAAAAACAAAAATCCTTCATTATGTTAACTAACTAGCTGTTTAAGTTGCATCCCACAGACCAAAGATACCAGAAAATATCACACCCTGAAGACACCAGATGATATCAGTATACAGTGAAGAAACCCCCAAGCATCAAGAACAGAAAAATAAAGTGCTTTATAAATAAGAGACTGGTTAAATACACCTCTATCTACCATATATGGACAATTAAGTTAACAATCAGCTAAAAAAAAAAAAAAAAAAACACTAGCTGGACCAGAATAAGCCATCATTTAATTTCAACTTGGTTACTATGTAAAAAAAAAAAAAACTGTATTATTGCTGTACTACTGTATTATTGTTGTACTGTTGTCTTATTGCTGTATTGTAATATTGTTGTACAACATTTACAATGTGCATAACCTTGTTAAACTGTTTAACCAGTACACAGGTAAAAATCAACAAACAAATGGCAGCAAACAACCTGAAGGCAAGGAAAAAAAGTGGTAAACAAACAAAAAGTTACATAGTAACTACAAATTGGGTAAACACATTGCCTGTTAGTACCAGTCATAATTTGGGTTAGTGACACTGCATCCTAACTAAGGCACACGTTATTCAAAACAATCTTGTTCAGTGTCTGGGTACCAATACTACTACATCCTGACACAGCACTATTTGATAAATTGGTTACTGTCCATTCAGTAGGTTATCTGGAAGACAGCATCCATAAGAAACAACTGGATCTATGTCAACTCCTGGTGTATCGCAGAGCCGTGTAACCAATGGAACAGAGAAGCTAGCCACTTCTATTTCCTGCGCAGTAAAGCTTACCAGAGGGTGACAACCAGCCATAAGGGTAACCTATAACATGAATGGACAGTACTGTGTAGTAACTAATTACAATATATTTATATATAAAGGCCTCAGTGGTAGTGTCACTACTCCAAATGTCTGTTTTTCTTCTCATATACATAGCACTGTGGGACACACCATCACAATCCCTATCCAGTATTTCAAAACACTCAGCCTACTACTAATGATGAGACAGGTGATAACTGGAATTACCCTAATAGAAGTGTGTTTCTATCTGTGTTACCAAAGTAAAAGGACCAGAGTACAACACCAGACTGGAAAAACATGGTTATGCTTGGATATAAGGTGGTGTCATATGTACACATACATACTATACATATATGCCCATACACACTACAAATATATATGCCGTATCCATATGATTCATATATATTAATTATTTGGGAGCGCCTCTAAGGCTCAATCATAATACTACATTCCTCAGTCATGGTCCCGGGCCTAACATTCCCAGGCCCACTATAAGGGACTAAAAATAATTGGATAATAAAATCTGCCTATCAGTCGTATGCGGGAATGTGCAGACTAAAAAGACAGATGGGGCATGGGTGTATGGATGGTAAAATAAGATAACCACATAGCAGTGTTTAGCCCACTGGGTTACCTTTAGTCCATGCATTATGCTTTTCCGGGACGATGGGTAAACATCCTCCCCTTAAAAAGACAAAAAGTGGGGGAATGTAGTAAGAGGAGGCCCTGAGAGATAAACCTTGGTATCAGAGGCCTGGTATGAGGCCTAAGGCCTGAACTAAAGTAATGGTCAAGACTTTGCTAACATAAAGCAAAGTTAAGCTGTGAGCCAGAGGCAGGCCCTGCTCACAGAAGCTGGCAAGGAAAGGGCTGATGCTGCAAAAAGATACATACCTAAAAGGTACTGAACACTAGATATTAGAACACTCCTATACTGGAACATTCCACAAATAACATGGAACAGGCCGACCCATCCCAATGACAGGGGCAAAAGGGTAAAATGATGGATAGATCGAACCAACATGTACAAGGTGAGAGGCGGCACCTTACTACGTAGAAGGGTTGTACCTTGCTGTGTAGAGGGGTTGCACCTCAATACGTCAGGAGTGATGTGTAACTTGTTTGTACCTGTGTATAAAAATGTATCCCTGGGGTGGTGTCTTTGTCCGGCCACGGGGGCAGTGGAAAGTCCCGCCACTGAGCCGGGTCCTTGCCAAGAGGCACTTTCTCGTAGTATGCCCTGAGTTAGGCTCAGAAACCTACAGGGAACTGCAATTGTGTCCGAGATCGCAATAAACCTAGTCGAAGGGACTTTGCACCTTACTGGACTCTGTGGTTATTGGGGGTTCTCGTCGGGTTTGCTGTGTCATCTATCTGCGCAGAGCTGGGGCAGCATACAGAGGGAATAGACGCACGCAGCCGAGTGATATCAACATAGGAGCAACCAGAGCACCACACCGGTAGCATCTGACAACACTGGTGACCCCGACGTGTTGTCAGATGCTACCGGTGTGGTGCTCTGGTTGCTCCTATGTTGATATCACTCGGCTGCGTGCGTCTATTCCCTCTGTATGCTGCCCCAGCTCTGTGCAGATAGCTGACACAGCAAACCCGACGAGAACCCCCAATAACCACAGAGTCCAGTAAGGTGCAAAGTCCCTTCGACTAGGTTTATTGCGATCTCGGACACAATTGCAGTTCCCTGTAGGTTTCTGAGCCTAACTCAGGGCATACTACGAGAAAGTGCCTCTTGGCAAGGACCCGGCTCAGTGGCGGGACTTTCCACTGCCCCCGTGGCCGGACAAAGACACCACCCCAGGGATACATTTTTATACACAGGTACAAACAAGTTACACATCACTCCTGACGTATTGAGGTGCAACCCCTCTACACAGCAAGGTACAACCCTTCTACGTAGTAAGGTGCCGCCTCTCACCTTGTACATGTTGGTTCGATCTATCCATCATTTTACCCTTTTGCCCCTGTCATTGGGATGGGTCGGCCTGTTCCATGTTATTTGTGGAATGTTCCAGTATAGGAGTGTTCTAATATCTAGTGTTCAGTACCTTTTAGGTATGTATCTTTTTGCAGCATCAGCCCTTTCCTTGCCAGCTTCTGTGAGCAGGGCCTGCCTCTGGCTCATAGCTTAACTTTGCTTTATGTTAGCAAAGTCTTGACCATTACTTTAGTTCAGGCCTTAGGCCTCATACCAGGCCTCTGATACCAAGGTTTATCTCTCAGGGCCTCCTCTTACTACATAAACTTAGTCTGCATTTTCAAACATTCACAGCTTTGATAATTTCTAACCATTTCTCCCTCTCCACGTTAATAAGGGGCCTGTTTCTGCAAATCCTTACTCACCACACAAGTAAGGATCTCGGACTGTCAATAAGCCACATATCCAGAGTCCAGCTACCTTGAGTTACAGGTGTGAAAAAAATATGTAGCAGCTTTTAGAGTGAGAAAAGAGCTTCCTTCCCATGTGTACATGACTGTTAGAATTAAAACAAACAAACAAACAACTTTGGTCATCCCCAAAAGAGAATAGTTTGACAAGTTAAAAGTGAAAATAGGGTGAGGGATGGAGGGGAAGGAGTCATAACTAAAAGCATTTTGCCATTTTAACAATAACACTTGCTACTAAGGAAATGCTAGGATATTAGAGATGGCGGTGGGTGACGGTGGAGGGGCAAATCAAAAGGAATACAGACATGGATAAGAATCATAGAACCATAGAATATCAGGGTTGGAAGGGACCTCAGGAGGTCACCTAGTCCAACCCCTTGCTCAAAGCAGGACCAATCCCCAACTAAATCATCCCAGCCAGGGCTTTGTCAAGCCTGACCTTAAAAACCTCTAAGGAAGGAGATTCCACCACCTCCCTAGGTAACCCTAGGTAAGATGTCAGTGTAAGCTTGGGTCTCCATTCCTTCTGTGTGCGGCAGCTTTTGCTTCCATATTAGTGATCCTAACTAATATCAAACCACAACACATCTCTGTATGGCCAGCACAACAGCTACTGTATTCAAAGCAAGATTCATTCATTCCCAGTGCAAACAGATACAACTCTGACTTCAATAGGAACTGTACCTGCTTGCATCAGGTTTAGCTGATTTCCAAAATACGGCTGACGGGATTGCTTTGTAATTTAAGAGGTAATGAACTCAGTAGGACAATTCCTCTCATGGGGTAGCCCCACCAGGTTAAACAGAGTTACATGAGAGATTAACCAGGCCCAGTATGTACATGTTGGCAAAATGGTGGTGAAAATGGACATGGTAATGGCTGAACAATAACCATAATACCTTGCACTTCTTTAGCACTTCTCACCCAAAGATCTCAAAGCACTTCACTAATCACTTAAGCCCCCAAAGTTACTAGGTATGATCAGTTCTATTTTATAGATGGGGAAAGTGAGGCACTGATGGGTTAAGAGACTTACCTAGGGTCACACAGCAAGTCAGCAGCAGTGTTAATGCATGTTAATATAGTTTGGCCAGTTAGAGCCTGGTTCCGATCATACACCAATTTCACACCACCTAGCACAATGCGACCTTGATCCGTGACGGGGGTTCTCCCCTGCTCCCCAATACAGATAATAATTTACACTGGTGTAGCACCAATGCGTAGTTTTGTTCCTGATCTTAATTACACTGGCATAAATCAGAATTAGTCCCGTAGGGCCAACATTTTGAAAGGTATTTAGGAACCTAAATTTAGTAAGGGTATTTATGCTAGATGCCAACTGGAATTTTCAAGAGCACCTCGGTGCCTAACTCCCATGATCTATCTTTAGGTCCCTAAATACCGAGCAAAATCAAGCCCTTAATGTTCACGTAGCCAATTTGGATTAGCTAGATGTTGGAAATAATTAGTTTACTCAGCTTCCACACAAGTGTTCTCTTATTAGTCCAAAGGCCACTTGATGTAGATTACCTCCAAAATACAAATACAAACATATACCCACTTTTACACTATGTCCTAGTGACAATATAGTTAGAAGCACTGGCCAAATACTCACAACAGTATACCTTGGGAGATACATTCATGTCACGGCATGACTCCAGAAGGGGAAGGAACAGCTCTGACAAAGAAACCCCTAAAACCTTGCCTTTTATACACTATAATAAATGACATTATTGCTGGTTACTGGACCTTAGCTAAACCCAGAAGAGGCAGCTTAGGGTGGAATTTTGTCCTTTCCCCTCCACTGAAGACCTGATGAACCTCATCAAGGTTTTCTGTCCAATTAAGCGTGTTACCTCAACCCAACCCGTAAAGAAGATAACCCTGGTATTTCCAGGGTCAGTACCGATTAAACACAAACAATCCTTCTTTCTCATCCTCTCTTCTTCTGGCCACATAGTTTGGGCTTGTCACTCGTGCTAACATCCAAACTCAGGTTAAAACTGTCATTCATCCAGGCCCGATGGAGGTCTATATTCCTATCCTAGTTAAACTTTTTAACTTCTCCCAAACCAGGCATCCTTCCCTGCAAAATAAAGAACTTATCCACTCTAACCCAGGTGAGTAAGGAGCTTTCAGAGGCCGTGAGAATAGATTCTTTCAAAGCCAAAACAGCACAGTGCCGTATTTAAGCAGGTTGATTAGACAATCATCTCTTAACGTACACCACTTACAGGCCCAAATACACCTCCCTACCCAAAAACCCCCTTTAAAGCCCATTAGACTTGTGTACCCCTAACCCCTGAATGGAGAGATGCTCCCTCCCAGTTTAGCTACCCCAAAAGAAACACTCATCTGCCTCCCACTCCTGGGTTCTTGATTTTCTTCCACATAAGACAGCCCAACAGGAAGGAAGCCAGCCAGCAATGATCCACTGTGCTACTGCCTCTGACTCAGTACTCCCACCCAGACCATCCACGTAAGGTTTCTGCTTCCTCTTCTAAAGTAAGTTATGTACATGGGGATGAGGTGGGTAATCAAGCCTGGGAAGGGGGCGATAGCCCCCTGTGGTTCTGATCTGCTGCAGGCCACATTTGTTTTCTGAGCCGGAGATAGAAATGCTCTGCGGCCGGCATGGTTTAGCAGTCGTCAGATGGGGGAACGGACAGCAGCGTTCAGGCAATCCATCCCCATGCAGACACTCCCCATCAGTTGGAATACTGCTCACCAAACCCTGCGCTCTCTCATTTCCCCCACCCGCCCCGCCATCTTCTTTCACTCGCTTCGTCATTCTAAACCTCCCCGCAGGCCCACCCCTGCCCTAGCCCCGCTTACCGCTGGAATCGTAACTGAGGAAGTCCGAGAACTCCTGCGCCAGGGTCTCGTCGCTGGCAAAGGCAGAGATGCAGGCGAAGAAGTGAATGCATCTCTGGGCAGCCTCTTCCTTGGCAGAGCTGGCCTTGCTGGGTTTCAGAGTCTGGCACGAGCAGAGAAACCTGTGCTCTGGCACATTCTTATTGCTCATCTTCTGAGCAAAGGAGGCGTGGAGATACCCCAAGCTGTGCTTCTGACTGGCCTTGCACTTCACTACCAGGATATTCTTGGTAATCCTTTGAACCAGGGGGCCGGTGGGCTCCGTTGCCAGCTGCCAGATGGTTTGCTTAGTTTCGGGGGAGGCCTGCATGGAGTTTAAGATGGAGCTTTTCAAGGTCAAAGGGGTGGCCTCGGTCTGACAGTTCACAGCCAGCTTGATGTGCTGGCACTGGTTTTCCACCACGCCTTGAGTGGCTGCCTTCAAACACGACGGGACATAGCAGCGTCCGGAGCTGAGCTGCGTGATGATGGTTCCATCCACTGTCTGGATGGTCGTCTCTGAAACTCCCAGCTCCACAAAGCACCGGTAGTCTGGCCCCCGGTCTCTCTGCCGTACCGAGTAGATCTGCAGATCCGAGCCCGTGATGATCTTCACGGCGTCGACTCCAGGCTGCTTCCGAGCGCCGTAGCGAAAAATCGTCCCGCAGGTTTTGTTCTTGCAGCTCAGCCCTCGGGTGCCATTGTAAGTGCCGCAGCGGGGACATTTCCTTATTCCCCTGAGCGTAGCTTTTCCCAAGTCCGATAAGAAGGCCGGGACTTTAGTCCTCACTGAGTTTGGGTCCATCCTCCAGGGAGCCTGAAACATCAGAGAAGTCAAGAAGTCAATCAAACTGGATCTCCTGCTTTGCTCCCTAGCTGCTCATATTATTATTATTATTTGTATTACAATTGCACCTTGAGGCCGCAATGGAGCTCAATGCCCCAGTGTGCTAGGAGCTGTACAAACACATAGTGAGAGAAAGTCCCTGCCCTCAGCAAATCAACAGACAAAGCAGACAAAAGGTGGGAAACAGAGGCAGAGAGAGGGGAAGTGACTTGCCCAAAATCACATGGCAGGTCAGTGGCAGAGCTAGGAACAGAATCCAAGGATTAAAAATTATATTTCAAAGAGTGTCCTTACCTGTGTTGTTCATCACAGCTTCTCTTAATCAAAGAACTGAAAAGAATTTAGGACTAAATCTACAAAGGGGCCCCATAGATGCAGTCAGCCTCATGCATACATAGCCACTTTCCAAGCTGAGAGACTTGGACTGTGTGAAGCGGGGCAGCCACCAGCATATTCGTCACCATGTCATCTAACCTGAAGAGTAGCACTGAAGGTGGGGTGGTGTTTTCAAAGCCATGTCGGAGATCTGGATGCCCTATTCCCCTCCATTTCCTTGAGAACTGGGTGTCCAAATCCCTTATGCAGCTCTGAAAATCTCAGTCACGTTGGTTAAAATAGTGGTGGCCGATTGATCCTAGTGCTTCTTTAGCTGGAGGTGATGATGGGAGCTCTTTCAAAAAAAGCTCGGGGGAGACAACGCTGTCTCTCTGTCTCACACACGGCATCATGTTCAGGCTATACGTTATTTTAAGTCTCTTCAGTCCAGGAGAAAGTAAAGTTTAAAGACACCTACTATATCAATAGGGCCCTTCATTTTTGTTTTTTATTTATTTAATTTTCCCCGGGAATTTACTGGTGTTTATTACTACAACAAAAAGAGGTGAAAATCGGTGGAAAAAACTATTAATAATTTTCTGAGTAAATATCAGGGTTTATTTTGGTGGACAGAAGAATGGGGGGAAAAGTATGCAGTAGATTAATGCTTTGATGAATGGAATTTAATGTGGTTTGCTGCAGAACTAAAACAGAACTCAAAACACAATTTCTCCTCTTAGTTTAAGAAAACAATATCACTCTAATCCCCAAATAAAACTTTTCATTGGAATAAACAGTTTGCTGTTGTAAACACAGAACTATTAGCCAATAAATATTGACATTTAAGAATTGAGCCAGATCGTTTGTAGCGCATACATTCCACTTCATCCTTTCCTCCTGTTTTTGTTTTTAAACTTTCCTTATGTGCTGAAACACATTCTGATACCAATTTTCATTTTCTTCCCATTTTAGTGGGTCAGATCTTTAAACCGTTCCCTGCTAATAGCTTGAAATGTGTCTGTGGTGTGCGTGAAATTCATCAGTACATTCAGATGCGCAGGCTCTTCAGGGCTTGCGTGGGTGCCTGTTTGTTTATTGTGTGTATCTTCTAGCGTTACTACCACAGGCTGCTTTGCATATACACACAGACTAATGTAGTATCATAATAAGATGCAATGCATGCGACATATGTATTTTCCTAATAAAGCAAGTTATTTTCTATATATTTGAATGATACAAAAGTAGGGTGAAAATCGGAAAAAAACGAATAATATTTTTTGTAAAACCCAAGATTTTTTCAGTAAAAACCAGTTTAAATTGAAAACAAAGGAGCCTATATATCCATAATACCCACCCTGTGGCCTGGTCTACACACAGTTTTATACCGGTATAATCATTTTGATTAGAGGTGTGTGAGTTTTACCAATTATACCCGGTGTTACATCAACATAAAGGTGCCTTATACCAGTATAGCTTACTCCTGTTCCCTCTGTCCCATATGGGAAAAAGCTATACCAGTATAAGCACTTTTATACTGGTATAAATGCATCCACATGAGGAGGGCAGTACTGTATTACCTATACCCATATAATGAAAGCAGTATAACTTTTGTGTGTAGACAAGGTCTGAACTTAAAACTCTGATCAGAATGGCATTGCTATGATATTCTTACTACATAGGGATCTCATCTTTCAGCCCTAACTCAGAAGTAGGTCTGCTAAAGACACAGGGTATGTCTACACTACGAAATTAGGTCGAATTTATAGAAGCCGGTTTTATAGAAATTGGTTGTATACAGCCGATTGTGTGTGTCCCCACATAAAATGCTCTAAGTGCTCTAGTCAGCGGACCGCGTCCACAGTACCGAGGCTAGCGTCGACTTCCGGAGCATTGCACTATGGGTAGCTATCCCACAGTTCCCGCAGTCTCCGCCGCCCATTGGAATTATGGGTTGAGATCCCAATGCCTGAATGATGCAAAACAGTGTCGCGGGGGGTTCTGGGTACATGTCGTCAGGCCCCTCCCCCTCCGTCAGAGCAATGGCAGACAATAGATTTGCGCCTTTTTACCTGGGTTACCTGTGCAGACAACATACCACGGCAAGCATGGAGCCCGCTCAGCTCAGCTCACCGTCACCATATGTCATCTGGGTGCCGGCAGATGTGGTACTGCATTGCTACACAGCAGCAGCAGCTAACTGCCTTTTGGCGGTAGACGGTGCAGCATGACTGGTAGCCGTGGGGCTGGCAGCCGTAGGGCTGCATTGCACCAGCCTTTTGCCTTTTGGCAGTAGATGGTATATTACGACTGGTATCCATCGTCGTCATATTGCGGTTCGATCAGAGGCACCTGGGCAGACATGCTCAGTCCTATTGAACTGTCTTGACGATGATGGCTATCAGTCGTAGTATGCTATTTTCTGCCAAGCGCCCAATATTTTCTGCTAAGCACCCAGAAGAGGCCGAGGGCAATCTGGGTGCTGGCAGACGTGGGGCTGGCAGACATGGGGCTGCATTGCAACACAGCAGCAGCCCCTTGCCTTTTGGTAGAAGATGGTATATTACGACTGGTATCCGTCGTCATCGTACTGCAGTGGCTGTCAATCATGGGCACCTGGGCAGACATGCTCAGTCCTATCGAACTGTCTTGACAATGATGGCTATCAGTCGTAGTATGCTATTTTCTGCCAAGCGCCCAGTATTTTCTGCCAAGCACCCAGGAGATGCCGAGGGCTATCAGTCATGCTGCACCGTTGTCTGCCAGCTTAAGATGTAAAAAATAGATTTGTTCTGTATTCATTTGCTTCCCCCTCCCCCCGTGAAATCAACGGCCTGCTAAACCCAGGCTTTTGAGTTCAATCTTTGGGGGGGGCCATTCTGTGTGACAGTTGTTTGTGTTTCTCCCTGATGCACAGCCACCTTTGTTGATTTTAATTCCCTGTACCTGTACGCCATGTCGTCACTCGCCCCTCCCTCCCTCCCTCCTTCCCCTGGTCCGTCAGATACTAGTTTCACGCCTTTTTTCAGACCAGACGCCATAGCTAGCACTGGGATCATGGAGCCCGCTCAGATCACCGCAGCAATTATGAGCACTATGAACACCACGCGCATTGTCCTGGAGTATATGCAGAGCCAGGACATGCCAAAGCAAAACCAGGACCAGCCGAAGAGGCGATTGCAGCGCGACGACGAGAGTGATGAGGAAATTGACATGGACATAGACCTCTCACAAGGCACAGGCCCCAGCAATGTGCAAATCATGGTGTTACTGGGGCAGGTTCATGCCGTGGAACGCCGATTCTGGGCCCGGGAAACAAGCACAGACTAGTGGGACCGCATCGTGCTGCAGGTGTGGGACGATTCCCAGTGGCTGCGAAACTTTCGCATGCGTAAGGGCACTTTCATGGAACTTTGTGACTTGCTTTCCCCTGCCCTGAAGCGCCAGAATACCAGGATGAGAGCAGCCCTCACAGTTGAGAAGCAAGTGGCGATAGCCCTGTGGAAGCTTGCAACGCCAGACAGCTACCGGTCAGTCGGGAATCAATTTGGAGTGGGCAAATCTACTGTGGAGGCTGCTGTGATCCAAGTTGCCAGGGCAATGAAAGACCTGGTGATATCAAGGGTAGTGACTCTGGGAAACGTGCAGGCCATAATGGATGGCTTTGCTGCAATGGGATTCCCAAACTGTGGTGGGGCCATAGACGGAACCCATATCCCTATCTTGTCACCGGAGCACCAAGCCACCGAGTACATAAACCGCAAGGGGTACTTTTCAATGCTGCTGCAAGCCCTGGTGGATCACAAGGGACGTTTCACCAACATCAACGTGGGATGGCCGGGAAAGGTACATGATGCTCGCGTCTTCAGGCACTCTGCTCTGTTTTGAAAGCTGAAGGAAGGGACTTTCTTCCCGGACCAGAAAGTAACCGTTGGGGATGTTGAAATGCCTATCGTGATCCTTGGGGACCCAGCCTACCCCTTAATGCCATGGCTCATGAAGCCGTACACAGGCAGCCTGGACAGGAGTCAGGACCTGTTCAACTACAGGCTGAGCAAGTGCCGAATGGTGGTGGAATGTGCATTTGGATGTTTAAAAGCGCGCTGGCGCAGCTTACTGACTCGCTCAGACCTCAGCGAAAAGAATATCCCCATTGTTATTGCTGCTTGCTGTGCGCTCCACAATATCTGTGAGAGTAAGGGGGAGACATTTATGGCGGGGTGGGAGGTTGAGGCAAATCGCCTGGCCGCTGATTACGCGCAGCCAGACACCGGGGCGGTTAGAGGAGCACAGCAGGGCGTGGTGCGCATCAGAGAAGCTTTGAAAACGAGTTTTGTGACTGGCCAGGCTACGGTGTGAAACTTCTGTTTGTTTCTCCTTGATGAACCCTCCGCCCCCCCCCCACCCGGTTCAGTCTACTTCCCTGTAAACCAACCACCCCACCCTCCCCTCCCCCCTTCGAGCACCGCTTGCAGAGGCAATAAAGTCATTGTTACTTCACATTCATGCATTCTTTATTAATTCATCACACAACTAGGGGGATAATTGCCAAGGTAGCCCGGGATGGGTGGGGGAGGAGGGAAGGAAAAGGACACACTGCAGTTTAAAACTTTAACTCTTATTGAAGGCCAGCCTTCTGATGCTCGGGCAATCATCTGGGGTGGAGTGACTGGGTGGCCGGAGGCCCCCCCACCGTGTTCTTGGGCGTCTGGGTGAGGAGGCTATGGAACTTGGGGAGGAGGGCTGTTGGTTACACAGGGGCTGTAGCGGCGGTCTCTGCTCCTGCTGCCTTTCCTGCAGCTCAACCATATGCTGGAGCATATCAGTTTGATGCTCCAGCAGCCGGAGCATCGACTCTTGCCTTCTGTCTGCAAGCTGACGCCACCTATCATCTTCAGCCCGCCACTTGCTCTGTTCATCCCGCGATTCAGCCCGCCAGCTCTCCTCTCGTTCATATTGTGCTTTTCTGTAGTCTGACATTGACTGCCTCCACGCATTCTGCTGTGCTCTGTCAGCGTGGGAGGACATCTGGAGCTCCGTGAACATATCGTCCCGCGTCCTCCGTTTTCTCCTTCTAATCTTCACTAGCCTCTGTGAAGGAGAAACATTTGCAGCTGGTGGAGGAGAAGGGAGAGGTGGTTAAAAAAGACACATTTTAGAGAACAATGGGTACACTCTTTCACGTTAAATTTTGCTGTTCACATTACACAGCACATGTGCTTTCGTTACAAGGTCGCATTTTTCCTCTTATATTGAGGGCCTGCCGGTTTGGTGTGAGAGATCACTCATGCAGTGCCAGGCAACAGATTTCGGCTTGCAGGCAGCCATGGTAAGACACAGTCTTTTGGCTTTTTTAACCTTCTTAACATGTAGCGCTCTCATTTCCCATACCAAGCACCCGTTGGGTTGGCCATTTAAAATGGGTTTGCAATGTAAAAGGAGGGGCTGCGGTTTCCGGGTTAACATGCAGCACAAACCCAACTAACTCCCCTCCCCCCCCCCCCACACCCAATTCTCTGGGATGATCACTTCACCCCTCCCCCCCACCGCGTGGCTAACAGCGGGGAATATTTCTGTTCAGCAGAGCAGGAAGGGGCACCTCTGAATGTCCCCTTAATAAAATCGCCCCATTTCAACCAGGTGACCGTGAATGATATCACTCTCCTGAGGATAACAAAGAGTGATAAGGAATGGATGTTGTCTGCATGCCAGCAAACACCGGGACCATACGCTGCCATGCTTTGTTATGCAATGATTCCAGACTACGTACTACTGGCCTGGCGTGGTAAAGTGTCCTACCATGGCGGATGGGATAAGGCAGCCCTCCCCAGAAACCTTTTGCAAAGGCTTTGGGAGTACATGAAGGAGAGTTTTCTGGAGATGTCCCTGGAGGATTTCCGCTCCATCCCCATACACGTTAACAGACTTTTCCAGTAGCTGTACTGGCCGCGATTGCCAGGGCAAATTAATCATTAAGCATTAAACACGCTTGCTTTTAAACCATGTGTAATATTTACAATGGTACACTCACCAGAGGTCCCCTGTGTGCCCTCAGGGTCTGGGAGCACGCCTTGGGTGAGTTCAGGGGTTACTGGTTCGAGTTCGGGGGTTACTGGTTCCAGGTCCAGGGTGATAAACATATCCTGGCTGTTGGGGAAACCGGTTTCTCCGCTTCCTTGCTGCTGTGAGCTATCTACATTATCTCCATCCTCATCTTCCTCGTACCCCGAACCCGCTTCCCTGTGTGTTTCTCCAGTGAGGGAGTCATAGCACACGGTTGGGGTAGTGGTGGCGGCACCCCCTAGCATGGCATGCAGCTCCGCGTAGAAGCGGCATGTTTGCGGCTCTGCCCCGGACCTTCCGTTTGCTTCTCTGGCTTTGTGGTAGGCTTGCCGTAGCTCCTTAATTTTCACGCGGCACTGCTGTGCATCCCTGTTATGGCCTCTGTCCTTGATGGCCTTGGAGACCTTTTCTAATATTTTGCCATTTCGTTTACTGCTTCGGAGTTCAGCTAGCACTGATTCATCTCCCCATATGGCGAGCAGATCCCGTACCTCCTGTTCTGTCTATGCTGGAGCTCTTTTGCGATCCTGGGACTCCATCACGGTTACCTGTGCTGATGAGCTCTGCGTGGTCACCTGTGCTCTCCATGCTGAGCAAACAGGAAATGAAATTCAAACGTTCGCGGGCCTTTTCCTGTCTACCTGGTCACTGCATCTGAGTTGAGAGTGCTGTCCAGAGCGGTCACAATGAAGCACTGTGGGATAGCTCCCGGAGGCCAATAACGTCGAATTCCGTCCACACTACCCCAATTCCGACCCGCTAAGGCCGATTTTATCGCTAATCCCCTCGTCGGAGGTGGAGTAAAGAAACCGGTTTAAAGGGCCCTTTAAGTCGAAAGAAAGGGCTTCGTCGTGTGAACGTGTCCAGGCTTAATTCGATTTAACGCTGCTAAAGTCGACCTAAACTCGTAGTGTAAACCAGGCCACAGAGCCTCCCCCCTCTGGGTGTAAATCAGGAATAACTCCATTGATGTCAATGGAATTACACCAGTGTAAAACTGTGTTAGAGGCAAATCAGGCCCCACGAGACAACTCAGAGTTAAGGCTGCAAGGGTCTTGACCCTTTGCTAGCAATCTGGATAGTACTCTAAGCACCAGGGCCCCTCAAAAGTATATAGGCATCTAAATGGGATTGTAATGCAGGTAGGTACATCTTTACCCCAATATAACGCTGTCCTCGGGAGCCAAAAAATCTTACCGCGTTATAGGTGAAACTGCATTATATCGAACTTGCTTTGATCCACCGGAGTGCACAGCCCCGCCCCCCCCAGAGCACTGCTTTACCACGTTATATCCGAATTCGTGTTATATCGGGTCACGTTATATCGGGGTAGAGGTGTATCTAAATATCTTTGATGATCTGGGCCCAGGTGTCAAATGCGGGCAGAGTTGTCTCAGCTCTTCTAAGGCAGAAACACTGACTTCTATACAGCTTGTTATAAGGGGTCTTTTTAATGTGTCCTTTAAATAGATATAAAATCTCCTTTCTCCTCTGCATGGACATTAACAATCCCCCAGCAGCTTTCAAAGTGTAAGGGTTTGCTCCAGGCTCATGGCCAAAATCTGCTCACTCCCCACTGCTGCAGAGTGAGCTGTGTACTGGTTCTCTGTATGACAGCTGGCCTCCTGCCATGATGGTAGCCTCCCCTGTCTGTATGGGGCTGACAATGAGAGTTCCGTATGTGGCTTGCAGGAAGTAGTCAATGGCAAACTGAATTGGGAGGAGGAAAGGCACTTAGAAATGTAAGGGTACGTCCTTAGTGGTTATTAAGAGAGTGCGAGTCAGTCCCGTGTGTAGGAGTGAATAGGGGGATGACATGAAAGATAAGGTGAATATGAGAGCAGGAAAACGGATTAAAAAAATCAGTGAGATGAGGGAACAGTTGTGCAGAGCCCTGAAGGTGAAGATATGGGGTGATCAACTATTTTCCACATTTGATTATATCTATATCTGTGGGCATTACAGCTGGAGTTCCCAGCATGCTGGGAGGTGCAGACAAAAAAGTCAACGTTATATACAACAGGCTTATAAATCCATCTCTGCCTCCACCCACACCACCACAATGTCACCCAGTAATGCTGCGGACGCTTCCTTCAGAGGAAAAGCAACATAGACCATAAGTTGTACTCACATCTTCAGCTAAGAATGTCTCATGTGGGCTCTGTGTTTGGGGGGGGTGGGAAAAGGTGCGATCTGATGCTTTCAAGTCTTCCTGGAATTCTGACCAGTGTCTAGCCTCTAAATTTTAGGTGTCATAATAAAGAAGTTCCGCTTGATCTGTTGGTGGCAGACTGTCATGCTGTTGCTGTGAGGGCACAACAGAGCAGAGCTGCACGGAGGGTGAAACCTGGATCTACAATTAATGCAGCAGAAAGTGACCTTTGGAACACACTGGACATCCAGGAGTAGAATGTATAAGGCTAGGACTTTGGCAAAAAAATGAGAGGACCAAGTGATCTAATGGCTTTTACTATACAAAATGAAATAAACTAGGCTAGGCAGAATCAGATTTTATTTATAATTTTGACTGGTAATATCAATGGTTTGTTGTAAGCTTTTTTAATTTTTATCTATTTAAATTTTCACAGTTGCAGGAAATTATGTGGGGGAGAGGGGAGGACCAAAATGATTTAATGACAGTAACTGTTGAGATTAAAAGTTAAAGTTTTATAACTGTTAAACACAAATTGTCAACATCACATGTCAAAATACACAAAGTAAATACCCTTAAGTCAAACTCTAGTAAGTTCTCAAATAGTTCTTTTCTTACTTTGCCTATCTGTACATTTTGATCATTAATGAAAATATTTTTGCATTGACTTCAGTGTACAGTGAAATCGACATTTACCGATAATTACCCCCAAAAAATCTCATTGTTCCAAGTCTAAATATAGCCAAAATGACTAGGTCAGAGAACAAGTCCTTACTGAGACCATTAGCAATAGCCCAATGAACTTTGGCAGATTTCAGTTTTCTTACAATGTTTTGTAGGTGGGAAATTGAACTGAGTCCTCGCCAACTACACAAACACTGAGACCTATTCACCTATTTGTGCTCAGAGCTATCTTATGATGGAGCAAAGGATGATGTCAATTTATTTCACAGGATGTGGACCTTGTCATAAGTGTTATTATTTGTCCGTTCAGTGCCAGCAATGTGCATGTGGATGATTTAGTTGGGGATTGGTCCTGCTTTGAGCAGGGGGTTGGACTAGATACCTCCTATGATTCTATGATATTCTATGACAAAAGATGAGACACAAAAATAAAGCCATTTCCTGCGCCAATGAGCTTCCAATCTAAGCAAGACAGAGTCGACACTGGGAACCAAATGAAGAAATAAGTTGGACGTTTGTTTTTATTTGTATGGTAATATTGTCGACTCACTTGTAGGCATTCAAAAAGATGAGGGGTGAGGAAGGATTTTAATGGAATAAGGCTGGCAATATGACAGATTCACCAAGGACTGAATGAGAAATTATGGAATTTTGAAGAACAGCTACCAAACATGTACAAACTTGGCTCTGGTAAAGTAATCCTATAATGTTACAAATTCAGAGGAATCTCTGTTTTGTTATTTATATATAAAAAAAAAACAGCATGTAGCTGATACACAGAGATAAGAAGAGCTCAGAAAATACGGGAGAAGAAAATGTCATATAGTTTGAAAGATTCTTTTGAGGGATTATTTGGTCTTTGTTCCTTGATTTATATTTAAAAGATGCAGATGAAGAGCATAGAAGTACTATGTAAGCAGTGTGTCTGAATGCAGTTGTTTGCTAGGTGTCTTTCCTTCCTTAATCACACATGCCTTGAATTAAATAAAAAGATAATTTACAAGCTAGACTGAACAGATTGATCCAAATCATTTACAGTTTTTAGATCTTCCTAAATTAAGTGAGTCCAAATTTTGCTGCACTGTCAATATGCCAGGAGCCCAAGGGCTGTCCCTATTTAGCATAATCATGAAGCAGTTTGCATCCAGCCTCTAATACAGAAGGGTAGTTGGTACATCAGATGAGTCAGAGCACACGATATCCTGATCCAGCATTCTTTGGGATAAAGTTCCTTTCGCTTTGCCACTATGAATTGATTACATGAACGTGAGGCAAAAATATTGTTATATAACAACCTCTGCACCATCACATCACCAAATATTAAAGAAGTTGTTGTGTAGAATGCTGTAGCATAACATCATGGTAACTCAATGGCTACCCTAGGCATTTCTGGCAACAACAACAAACAAACAAACCCACTGTTGCTAACTCTGGGAGTGCTGGTGTTTACAGTAAAGACACTAAAGTAGACAAGGCTCCCAGTGTTTTTAAAACCCTATCATTTGGCAGGTGCTCAGATCAGGGTTGGACACCACAATGCTTAAAGTGACCACAGGCGATTTGTCTATCTGTACTAAAACTATCACGGGTCTGCATCACTTTTAACAAAAATGAGCAAGTTTTACCAACCCTCCCACCCCCAAAACCCTTGGGTAGTCACAGCCTCCGATGGTTGGAGGATATCACATTACAGCACAGGTTGACCTGATAGTGGCATTTCATGGTGATGCCACATCATGATACAAAGGTTTGTGATTTCCCAAGTGTTTTGATGTTTACAATGTAGCAACAATGCACAGAGCTGTTGTGAAGTTACCATAAAGATGCAAATTCTGTGTCTTCAAGGCATCATCACATCACTATGCCAAATGATATGACATCACAATACAATGATGCCATGAAGATAATAAAGGACCCACAACCTGGTCATGTGCACCTCTACATCATCACATCAAGAGGCCAAACACTGTGATGTGACACTGATGTCATACCACAGTGACTTCATGGCATCACTTGGTCTACCAAACGTAGCCACATGCACTGCAGCATCTTTACATTGCGGTGTCACAGTGACTGCAGAGATGACACAGCACAGTGCCACAAGGGTACGTGCGTCACAGCACCATGGCTACACCAGTGTCATAGCGACACTGATGACATCACACAAGCGGTATCACAGCACCACGGTTACACTTCTGTGTCACCATGGCACTGATGACATCACACAGGTGCATGTGCTGCAGCACCATGGTTACACCGATATATCAGAGGGCCATCAATGACATCACATAGGCGCATGGGCCGCAGCACCATGGTTACACCGATATATCACAGCGACATCGATGATATCACACAGGTGCATGCGCCGCATCACCATGGTTATACCTCTATGTCACAGCGACATCAATAACATCACACAGGCGCATGCACCACATCACCATAAACCGATATATCACAGCGACATCGAAGACATCACATGGGTGCATGCGCCGCAGCACCATGGTTACCCCAGTTGTGTGACAGTGTTGCTGATGTCACATTGGTGCACGTGCTGCAGTGATGTAAGGAGGGTGCTTGCGACAGCATCGACGACACATGCTGATGTCATCAACTCTCCCATACCAGGGCCCGGAGAAAGGGGCCTGAGGCCCCCCCATCATCCCCCCCCATTATTTCCCAGTATCCTCTTCGGCCTCCCTGATGTCATTTCCTGTTCCGGGGGGGCCACAGCCAGGCCTCTTCTGAGCGAGACCTCGGCCTCGCGTCGCCCTTACCTGGGCGGCCTCCCCGGGCCTCGGGTCCCAACCGGGGCGCCTGCGAGGGGAGTCAGCGAGCGGCCTCCGCCATGGCTCCTTACAAACGGCCAGCGGGCCTCGGCTGTAACGGCAGTCCCCATTGGTCGATCGTCCGTCACGTGGTGGGCAGGCTGAGCATGACGGGAAGTGTAGTTCCGCCTGGCAGCTGTTGGCGGGGTAGCTCGCTTGTAATTGACTAACGCGCTGGGGCGAGTGAGCCCGCTCTGGCTCCAGCTCAGTAATGCGTGGGAGTGTAATTAATCTAATTAATGAATGAGCGTGAATTAGCAAGCCAGTGAGTTAATGGGTGCGAGTGTAATTAGCAAATGAGTGGATGAATGAGCCAGTATGATCAGGGACCTAACTCGAGTATCCCTAAACCAGCAGTTCTCAAACTTTTGTACTGGTGACCCCTTTCGCATAGCAAGCCTCTGAATGCCAACCCCCACCCCTTATAAATTAAAAACACCTTTTAATATAGTTACCACTATTATAAATGCTGGAGCTAACACAGGGTTTAGGGTGGAGGCTGACAGCTCGTGACTCCCCCCGCCCCGCCCCCATAACCTCACAACCCACAGTTTGAGAACCCCTGCCCTAAACCTAGCAGAGGCTGGGACTGGACAAGGGATAGGTCACTCGAAATTGTCCTGTTCATTGGCCCTGAAGCATCTGGCCACAGTCGGAAGACAGGATACTAGGCTCAATGGACTGATGCAGCATGGCCACACTTAATGCGAATGATAGCTGGTCCATGATATGAAGTTCACTGGCATAGTTATGTCTCTCAGGGGTGAAATCCACACCCCCGAGACGCATAGGTATGCCACCAGCTTAGACAGTGCTAGGTCAAGGGAAGAATTCCTTTCCTGCTTTGGGGGAGGTGGATTACTTGTACTAACAGGAGAACCCCTCCCGACAGCATCTATACCAGGGGGAGGCAACCTGTGGCACGTGTGCCAAAGGCAGCACGCAAGCTGATTTTCAGTGGCACGCACACTGCCTGGGGTCTTGGCCACCGATCCAGGGGGCTCTGTATTTTAATTTTAAATGAAGCATCTTAAACATTTTAAAAACCTTACTTACTTTACATACAATAGTTTAGTTATATATTATAGACTTATAGAAAGAGACCTAAAAACGTTAAAATGTATTACTGGCATGCAAAACCCTTATTCAGAGTGAATAAATGAAGACTCGGCCCACCACTTCTGAAAGGCTGCCGACCCCTGATCTATACTGACACCCTTAAGAGCATTACCACTGTAGCTGTTTAAGTATAGATGTAACTTTGTCAGTGAGTTAATGGGTGGGAGTGTAGCTGAGTGTGAATTAGTAATTATGTCACAGGGGGTGTGCAAAGGTGTAGATGTGAATTCGGGCTTGTCTAAACAAGAAAATTTGTACCATTTATGATACTGTACCAACATAATTAAACCACCTAGATCTACCGCTATAAAACATGCATGAACAGTTGTTCCAGAATAAGTGGCTTTTTGCAATTTAGCTTAATCGCCTTTCAAGGTCAGATGAACTAAAGACCACCCCCACATGCTTTTATACCAGAATAAGGGTAGTCATAGGGGCACTTATAGTGGCATGGGGCTTTAAAAATCACACTTTACAGGGGTGTAACTTTCCCCAATGAGCCCAGGATTGCACCTGAGTTTAGTGAAAGAAAAACCTCATTAAAAGCACACTGTCACTTATGTGTTAGTGAATTATACATTCACATTGGACAAGGCCAGATCTTCAGAAGCATTTAGGCTCCTAACTTCCATTGATTTCACTGGAAAGAGCCTAAATAACTTTGTGAATGTGGGCCTAGGTATTCACAAGTATTGCCAACCCCAACTATCCACAAATCATGTCAGGTACCCCTAAAAATCATGAGATTAGCTTAAAACTAATTTTAAAAATAAAAGGTGTTCTTTCATTTGACGTCTAACTTTGAAGCTTACTGGTACAGCTTGGTCAAGCTTTTTTCTAACACTGAGGGCTAGAATTTCTCTCCCCCCCCCCCCCCCCCCCCCCCCATGAAAGCTGAGGATTCCAAGAGCTATGGTTTCAAGAAAAACAAAGCAAGACTCCTTGTACAGTCATGAGAGGTGGCAAGAGTGTGACTCTTTCTAAAGCAGTAACACCATGGTGCAGTGTGGGAACGTGGGTTTTTCCTGTATAAGTCTCCAATGCATCACTGTCTTCGTCTGGTCCTCAGATATATTGTTATAAGAAGTCATTCACAAAAATTCCTGTGGATAAATGAAGCAACAATTATCCAGCTACATACTTACCCTACAGGGAGCGGCAAAACTACTGCAAGTGTAGGACTGGAATGAGAGTTAAGTTATATTAAGTCGGTAACAGAACATGGCCCTGAGATTTACAAAGGACCCGGGCATGAGCAAGAGCCTCTAAGTTCTTAGGGTGTTAGAAAAGTTTCAGGTTGAAAAAATTCCTACGTCTAATTCCCCCAATTGCCAAATATTAAAATAGTGTGCCACTGATATATCCCTGTTAGCCAGCGGTGCTGATGAGCTATTTTACTAGTCTACTCTAGTCTGGTGACAGTGAAACACAGGCCACATTCTTATTGTCAATGGGCATTATGCCTGCAAAAGGAATGCCAGATCAGCCTCCTAGTATTTGACAACAGTTAGCCTCTAGCATGCCCAAGCTCTAAGCATGGTCAGCCAATGCCACTTACATTGGTAAGGGGATTGCATCTTTTGTGACTACAGAAGCAGAGACTATTAATTACTTTAATGTAAATTCTATTATAGATTTTCTATATTAAAATTATTAAGTAGTGCTCATAAGCTGATTTTGTTACTTGGAGAGGAAGGTAAGTGACAAACTGGTTATTTGAAGACTTCTGACTATAAAAAAACATCTTGGGGTGCTAGAAATACTTTAATTAGTTTATCCATGACCTCTGCCCTAGACACATGCACAAACCATTAATTGATTCACAAGAGGGAACAATCCAACTAAAAGCTAACAAGTTGTGAAAGTGACATCAAGCTCACCACACCTTTGGTATGGCGCTCCTAAAGGATTGGGCAGCATGCTTTACACTAATATCACTGCATAAACAAATATTTTGTTTGAAGAGTAGAATTTAATTCCATTCCATAGGATGTACTGAATTACTAAAATGCTGCATATAGCTATTGGTGAGTCATGTAACAAGAGTACTGGTCAGGCATGCTGGGCCAAAGGGAACACAAATATGAAATCACAAAAATTATATGTATCAACACAGAACCCGGGCTACACCTTTAAGCACAAACAAATTCAGAGCCAGTATGATCTCCCTCTGAGGAAACAGGAAAACCACTCACTGCCAGTATATACATCCCTACTGCATTCTGACATAAGGCTTATAATAAAGGAAGCATCCTCTTAGTGCCAGCTTTTCCCCTGAAGTACTGGAACCTCCACTGTGACAAGCAAAATAAAAAAAACTGATAAGGTTGGGAATATGCAAGTTCACACAGTTTTATTAACATCCTTAACAGCTTTAATAAAAAAAAAAAGTCACCAGTTGTGGAGTTAAGAGTCTTATTCCCCTAACCACAAATATCAAAATACATTCATTCAAGTGAAATTTAATGTTTCATACAAATATGAAGTGGGCTGCTAATGCAAAAATAGTCCAGGCTGCTACCTTGGAAATAAGCCATTTTATCCTTTTCTGTTGTGTTTGGGATTCTATAACGCATACCTTACATATCAAGGCAGCTGTGTCATTTCTGTAAACACCAAAGCCTGATAGAAGTGCAAATATTCAGAACAAAAAAAAAAAAAAGGGTGAGGAAGAAAGGAGAGCACTGGTAGGGCAGAGGAATGTGTTCAAATGATTGTCACCTCAATATTGCTTTAGGTGTTTTGTGGAGTGGGTGGGGACAAAAGGGATACAACACTAATACAAATATCACTTACAGCCCTCTCTGGCTCCCAATGCAAGACTTGTGAGAGTGCATGTCACAAGTTATTTCACTTAGTAGGTTTGTTCTAAACATTGGTTGATAACAAATAGAACGGCGTAACTTCCATAATGTACATTTAGCAAGCTTTTTATAGAGCTGTTTACACCAAGGCCATTGCAAGGAAAGAGCCAGTGCATTGGGAGAATTCAAGAGGTGTCTCATTCGGACAATACTCTTCACAACTCTAGGCCTCAGAGAAATAAAGAGGTATCTTCTCCATCTACAGATCAGATTTTCCATATTGCATGTGACCTCTCAATTTGTTTCATTAAAAAAAGGTGTGTCCTTGTCTCTTGGAGCCTATAATTCAAGAGGTATTTCAGTCCTCAGCAATCAGCACAGGAAGCCCTCCCCCACTCTGCTTCTAATTAAACCAAGCAGTAATGTGTACATTTTAATGACAGGAATCACGATACATTTTTTTAAATTTAGACAGATGCTGTTCATGCAGTCAAAATAAAAGAGGTAAAAATACACATTATGCATATATTGGTTTTAAAATCTGTATTCAAATACAGCATTGAGCTAAACTCCAGAGCCTACTCACAGATATGGATGTTCTTTGGGCAAAATATGATACAGCACAGCTGGTCAAGCAGAAAGTAAAAATGTATGTTTGCATAATTAAAGTCAGAATAGAGCCCTAACCTAGAATAATCCATAGAAGTTAAAAAGATACTGATATACTTTGTGAAACATTTCACTTTTAAGCTGTTTTTTTGTTTTTGTTTTTTGTTGCGAGTCCTATTTGCAAGAGTTACAAGGAGGAAAACATTTCCAAGTAAAAAAGTTGGTTTGTATTCACCTATCTTTAAAGCCAAGTTTTAAAAACAGCTGCATAGAAAAGTTCTCCAGAGAGTCTCACACACTCAGGTCCTCCACACTTTACAGAACGTTGGGTACGAGATATAGGCCAACACAATCTCTTAAGAGATTTGCCCTATGCCTGCCTTCCCCCTCTCCCCACCCCTCCCATTTTCTAATAAAAATGTTCAAAATTTTAAGCAGTCCAATATTATATCCTTAATTGGGGGGAAAAGGGGAGCCTGACCTCATTCCTGTCCCACTCCCCACTATCTTCTGTTATTACTTCATATAAGACCCTGAAATACATTGTCACAACTGTCAAATATAGCAAAAGTTTAATCCCTTGATACTCAGTTGCCCAACTGCAACTGATGGGGGGGGGGGGGGGGGGGGGAAGAGAGGGAAGGAATATGGGAACTCCAGAAGCCAAAGCTTAATAGGGATAATAAATAACATTACACAATGAAGAAGTTTTTGCTCTTTGAAGGCTGGTCAAGGAGGTAGGATAGAAAGTTTTTTGGCCTTTGAACATTTAAAAATGCTTTGCCCAGCTGGTCCTTCAGGCTAAATTGGAGCATTCCACATACCCCCCCCCTGCCTGATGCTTACACATACAATGCTACAGTTTTCACAGCTCTAATTGTACATGTTAAAATCAAGTCAACTTACTCTATTTGAGTAAAATTTACTATCAGTAAACAGCAAGACTGATTTGTTTTCTACATACAACTTTGTGTCTTTTACAGTTTCTTTAAAAAAAGAGCGGATGACTTTGTATTCAAAGACTACCAAAGTGTATATTTGATATTCACATGCAAGACACCAAAAAAAACCCTTAAAAATGTTACGCATAAATCACGTGAAAGGACTCTGCATCCTACCTTTAAATAAGGAAACATACAAAGTTTTCTAACTTTTGTGCAAAATATTAGTTTGCTAAAATATTTTACATGATAATGGATATGTGTAAATGTAGATTGACAGAAAAAAGCTGGTTCTTAGGAATTTGTCACATTGTGGTATTTGTAACAGGATTTTATATTCCCTAGTACACATCCAAGTTTATCACTGAAGATAAAAATCCTATAGAACAAATCCAACAGAGATTTCTCTAGGCACCTTCTCACGTAGAACACAATGTGACTTCAGTTAGATCCATCTGAGAGTTGTGCACATAATTTTATGCTGAGCATCACATTTTCCTCATGACATAAGGCAAAGACAACTGTTTGAAAAATGTCTAGATACAAAATGATGTAAAATAATTTATATTTGAAAACCCTGGTATAAACAAAAGTGGAGAGATGGACACTTTATACAATAGGCTATTTTTAAAACTAATTTGTGCACAGGCTGAAGATTGTAAAGAACCTTCAGAATTCACACAGTTTTGGCTTTTTTGTACAACTGTTTATAATACATTTTAAACCATTAGGAATGCAAACTAAAACTGCACACTACTTCAGAAGAAAAAAAAAAGTTTGACTTTGTGCAATTTTCTGCCCCAATTTAACAGTGGCAGTAATCCCTGCATTTGTTGTGTTTCAAACAAGGATCTTAAGAAACACACATCAAAAGGAGGAAAAGAAGGCAAAAGTTGGCAGACATCCAGCATCTAGTTTTTCGTTTGTTTGTTTTTTTAAACAATGTGGATGACAAATAGTTTCATGATTAAAATGATTTCTTTAAATAAAGACACTGTATCGGACATTTGCACTGACTTGATAAATCTAAGTAAACAAAGGCTTTACAGCACTCCTTGTTGCCTCAAGTCACTGGTGTTAGGTTCCAGAGTCCTTTTCTCTCACTGAGTTTCGAAACCTGCCATGCGATATCCAGTTTGATTAGTTAACACACTTCCATTCTGCCCCTGAGGTGGTGGAACTCCGTAATTTGCACCCATCCATGCGGCAGAAGACTGTGTCTGACTGTTGTGGAGGGAGGGGGAAGAGAGGTGATTACAGAAAATGTATAGTTCCAAAAGACTGAATTTACATAAAGAGATTGGAGAGGATAAGAACTGCCACACTACACTGAAAGCTAATTAGATACTTTCCAAGTTTTGGCCAACAGAAACTTGCCTAGTAAACAGAAAAATTCCTAAAGGTAACCCCAGCTCTGACACTGATGTTATGACTTTCGGCAAGTCATTTAGGACCTTACTTTAAGACATGCTAAGCACCACTGAAGTCAACTGGAACTGTAGATGCTCGGCAATTCTGAAAAAAATGCAGGCCCATTACAGATGGGAAAACAGACAAGTTCAGTGGAGATAAAATCCCTCACAACACTTGTCAGTTAGATTGGTGTTACTTAAATGTTTATAAAGTGCAGATATAAGCATAAGCAAAAGAGGAAAACTGTTGACAACTAAGGGCAGTAAGTGTAAAAAACAAAGAATCCATGCAGGAATTCACTGCTGCTGTATGTAGCTGAATGTTAAAGAGGGCCAGATTGTTTTATAAACATCTGTAGTTCTATCTGGGCTGACATGGGAACAGAGGGGAGGAAAGAGTAGAGCTCAAGTAGCTTGTTGCCACCAGACCCCTCAGAAGGGGTAGTTCAATGGATTTAGGTCACTATAGTAGATCTGAGTTTAACTATTGGTTAATGGATCCAACATTTAAACCCTGAAGTATTCTGCGTAAGAAATCAAATTTCAGGTACATGAGTGCACATGCACAGACATCATCACTTCACCCACAACTGGGAAGTAATAGCAGCTGTTTGAAATAACTAAATACTGATTTAAATTTAAAATTCAAAGGAATTGTAAGTAGGCATAGTATAATTACCAGAGTTAGAATTTGGCTAGGACAAAGGAACAAAATGTGCCTATATTTACAAGAAGTTCAAGATGACCATTAGTAAAGAGAGTACTAGTTTGACCAAGACACTGCCGTATACATCCCCTACTCTAAAAGGTAGTTCTGGCATTTTTGCAAGGGTAGTAGTCCCTTACACCCTGAAAATATTTCAAGTATGGTAATTATTCTGCCAACCTAAAATTCCTATTGTACTTTCAGATAGATATGGGACCTGATCTTCTTACACCAGTTTACAATGGTACAACTTCCTTGTACTTCAATGAATCCCAAATTCAACTGATGATTTCCCCCAAAGAAGCAGCATTCTTCACAATTTATTTATAGCACACAGATCAGTTAGCATGCATACTCACTTAAATCCCTGCTGATTCCATGCCTGTCCGTACATTCCATATGCAGGGACTTGCCAACCATTAGGCATGTACTGACCAATTTGCTGTGCATTTCCATACCACTGGCCCCACTGGCCATAAGCCTGTGGATATCCAATTTGATTCTGCAAGGAAAGTTGAAATATTGAATACACTAATAACAATCATATTTATCTATTGATGTAGAAACTCCTACCTATCAAGCTAGCCTTTAATCAAGAACTTAAAAGGGCTTATATTCTAATACCTCATTTTGAAAGTTATTATAAAATTTAGCTGGGCAACGCCCTCTAACGCTATATATATGAAAAATCACCCCACCTCCTGCACACACATATTTTGCTGAGTATTCTCTGGAGTACAGCAGTCTAATATTACAGATAACTCTTCCAGAGAGCACTGCAGGAAAGAGCAAAGTTGAAATTCAGACAGAAACTTAAAGCTCTTCCCACTCTCTCTTTATCATTGTCCAAAGCAGGTTTCCACAAGTTCCAAACAGTTTAATTTTGATCAAGTATCTTAAAAGGCAGATATCATGGAAGCAAGAATTAATTTGGGAGGTCACATGGCACATGAAATCCACAACCCACCACCCTGAAACTAATATGTATTTCCATGCTAGAAATATGTTAGGAATCTCATTAATAAGATCACACTAATCACCATCTTACAAGTTAGTGTAAGTTTGTTCTCTGACCTGCTGGATTGGATTGATCATATCTGGTGTTTCTTTGCCCCAATAGCATTTCACAACATGCCCTTCTATAGTAGTTCCATTGACAGAAACAATTGCATGTGCAGCACTTTCATGAGAATTGAACCTGTTAAGATACAAAAGGAACATCAATAGAAACCCACCTTCCATACACCTACAGACAAGACACTTAAAAGGAGACTGTCAGCCTAAAAGTGTGTCTGCACTTTGAGAAGTTTTAAGAGTTTCCAAGTTTGATTACAAAAAGAAAGAAAAGAAAAAAAAAAACAATGAAAAATAATTGTTTGCAGGAGAAACTAGTCTTTGCAAGGGAACTCAAATACTGCAGCATTGTAGTAGTACAGAAGATTCAGAAAGCAAAACTGACCTATCTAGTTTCACTGTCTCACCTTGAGTGAGCTGCAAAAAGTTAAGTAGCACACGATAGGTAAAATCTGAAATTGTGTTAAGCTGCATTTTTGATTATCTACAGCGCTGTCTGTGAAAATAATGTAAGAAAGTGCATTTAAAAATATGATTCTGAATCTGCAAGAATCATATCCAATACTTACAACTATGAAATTATAAAAAGAAAAGTAGTACATCTTTGTTAACTCAGATCAACATTACCACACAAACAAGATGAGACTATAGTTTAAACCGTAGACACTGAAGGATAGTCTAAATCTGTCTAGGCTAGTTTCCTACTAGAAACATTCTGACACCAGTGCTTAACGTGTTTTCAAGGGAAAGGTAAAAGTAACATTTTTAAAAGTGAGCAAAATGTAACCTACCGTATAAAAGAGTACCCTTTATCTGGGAAGACTCGAATTTCCATTATCTGCCCAAATGGAGAAAAGGTCTGGCGCATTAGTTGTTCTGCAGTGTAGAAAAGGTAGACAATCAAAATTAGGAAGTACTTCTGATATTTAGATACATTTTATGAGGAAACCCCAAAATTTAGAAGATGCCATACCTGTTAGTCCTGAAGTAACACCACCACAATATACAGTACAGTTGCTTGGGCTCGACTGATTTACAACATCATCATAAGACAGCTGCTTGGTGTTTGCTGTAAAAAAAATGTTTAAGTTTTTTATTTAAAGAAATTATTTACTTTCCTCCTGTCTTCAGAAGTCTACAAAGAGCAAGGATCCTAGGGCTTTTTTGGGCGATGCCTAAATCAGACCAATACATTTTCTCCTGTAAATCTTTAATTTTACCATTAGACTTAGCTTACAAAATATACAGCTATAACATCCTCCCAAGTGGTAGTTTAGGAAGTGAGAGATATGTAAAGCAAAGAACTACAAGCATTAAAAGGGACATGAAAAGTCAGTGAGGTTTCCCAACTGAGTCATTTTCACAAAATAAAGAAACAAAAGTGCATGCCAAAAGGAAAGCTACATTCAAAATACACGATGATCTCAAATAGGAGACATGTAAATCCCAAATGATAAATGGGATGGATTACTGATGCATATAATGTTTAGAGGGATGTCATTTAAATTAAGCCCAAAATTCAGGTTTATAAATCTACTTTTAAATACACTTAATGGAAATATTTTCTTCCATCAGTTTAAGTCTAAATATACTCCTCCCCCACCCAGTATTTTCACCACAAAAACTGAAACACTGGCAGTGCATGAAAACAAGTTAAATCAAAAACACTACTTTCATTGTCCAAGCTGACTGAAATGCAAGACTGAATAAGTGCTGAAAAGTAACTGAAAGGTTTTTAAATTTTAATATTAGTATTTAAGGAAATTTTTGTAAAGTTATAATTTAACATATCATATTTCTTCAAGCAAAATCTTTACTTCTGAATTCTACAGGGCACTGAATTTTTTCATGATAGAAGCGCTAATACTTAGAACTAATAAGAGGTTTCATTTCTTCCTTATTTGGGTGGGGGCAAGGTGGACAGAAACTAAAAACCTACATTCATATGTACTCTTTGGAGCTGGAGGTTTTCGTGTTGCCCAGTTAGTTCTGATTTGTCTTCCACCAAGCCACTGTCCACCCATCTGCTGAATAGCATTTTCTGCATCCTGTCCATAGGGGAAAAACATTTTTCAGCAAATTCTTTTTGAGCAACACCATACTAAAAGCGAATCATCGTAGGTCTGTCAGACTCAGATATTGCCCGCTTCTAACAAATATTGAAATAAAATCTGTTCTTCAAAAAGATGTTTAAAATACAGGATTAAGGCAGTTATTTTAGGCCAAACTGAATGTATCCCAAGAAAAGTTATGCACTCTTGTAGAGCATGTTTGTGCAGTTGCTCCACTAAGTTGAAAGGCTGTAGGAACATTCCTTCAGCTGAGTCTCTAGCGCTCCCTCATCTGCATTTAGAATAAATCTCTCCGACCCAATATTTCAAACTGGTCTGGCCTAACACCACGAAAAGTATGTGGTGTTGTTTTTTTAAACTCCCCCAATCTCCCATTTTCAAAATATACTGAGACCACATAACGGCTTGCCCTACTCTTTCTTCCCTCCAAAGTGTATTATTTCTGAGTGAGAGAGAGAGAGAGAGAGAGAGATTTGGAGCCATAAGTTATTAGTACCCTGCCCATAAAGAAGCTGTAAGTAGCAATGTTTGATTATTCTAAGTTTAATACTAAACTGGTTAGCTCCATTTTCTCCCTTTATGTTGAATACCTTCCACCCCAGACCACTAATAAGGCTCTATAAAAACTGACTAATGATGTAATGCAAATCCTATAAAAGTATTTCCAAATACAAGTTGCTTTAGAGAGTAGTGCACCAGACCTTTAAGCACTAAAACACTGCCATTCTGCCAGAGCCAAATAACTCAGTCCAAAGTAATTTGTATTTAATGTAAGAAAAAAGTAAAATTTTCAGATACAAATATCAGTCTGAGTGAGTATTCTAGTTTTCATCTCTGTACATAAATACTTTGCACTTACATAGGGATGATGCTTAGAAAGTGCTAAGTACTTTCCAAACATGAATGAAGCCTTATAATATCACATGATAGATGGAAATAATACTACTTACCTATTTACAGAAGGGGAAACTGATACAGTACCAGATATAAAAAGGACCAAAAATGTACATGTTTTACACAGCTTTAAAGAGAACAGCAACTACCAAGATTTTAGAACTCATACTATCTATAATGCCATTACTTACCCATTTATTGAAGAAGGAAACAAAGCCATATCCTTTAGATTTCCCTGTTGCCATATCTTTAACCACTCGTGCATCTCTAAAAAGCAGAAGCAATGGCCAATTTAGCATATAAAAAAACATAATAAAATGAAAGTGAGTCACACACAGACCTCATTTTCATGTTTCACCTTTATTAAAGTGAACTGTTTAATGCACCAGCAACATATTCAAAACAAATTCCTCCTTTTCTAAACAAAAACATTACTAGTGTTTTGTCATGTAGTAGCAAAATTAAACTTAATTTTGTAAACATGCAAATCAATAGTTTCTCTAATAAACACATATCTTACAATAGATGGTTCCCAGTTCAAAATGCTTTAACATATTGTTAAGACACTAAGCATGGTCAAAGCAGCTATTCAAATGACTCATTTAAGCCACACAGCTGACTAACATTAGCTGAATGGCTCTCTTTAACCGTGCAATTTATAGCTTGCTAATTGCCAACACATTCTACCTACTCATTAAAAATATGAAATAGAAAAATGAAAAAAATAGGAATTAAAAGGCATACGTCGCCTGTTAACTGAATTCTTTAAGTTTCTCAGGTCAATTCGTTACCCCCTTTTTGGACTGTGGGCAGCTGTAAATTTTGAAAAATTGACATTTTCAGAAATGGTTGCATTATCGAAGGAAATAAAACACTAAAGACATTTACGTTTTAAACTATATACTATTATAAAGAATTTAAAACTGCATTCGCAAACAGCAATCATACAGGATTGATTGGAAACTACAAGATATAAAAGGCAAAATTTATAAAAGTAAATAAGAAAACTACAACGTTTGTCCACTGTGAACTGTAGCTTGTAGTTAGCCATGGCAATTCTGTCCATTCTTCAGAGACACTCTGCAAAATAACCAGAGGCCTATTATTTGAGATTGAGTAAAAAAAAGGAGAGACCCAGCTACAATAGCTAACCCCCATTTGTGGAAAGTCTGATTTTATTAAATGGTGTTTCTCAGGCAATTCGTGTACAGTTAGCCAAATATCAAGAAGTACACACACACACCACTATCCTGCCCTCCCCAACCCCATAAAAATACAGGCACTTTTGAAAAAACAAGATAAATAAAACCAGTCAGCAAGTCATGCAGTGTAATGTAAAGGCTTTGTAAAATATGGTTTAGATCAACTAGATGCACAATATTCAGCATTCCAAGACTGGCAGAAAAATCATAATGAGAGTTTTATGATGCCAGTTTTAAAACCTTTTAAAATAATTGCATTCTGTATTAAAACCTAGTTCTTCTACACATACGGCTATAGAGAATATGTAGATCACTGAAAGGCTCAAATTAAGACCACTTTCACACACTACAGAATGAAATGTACCTTAAACCCTTCATGAAAAAGCAAGTGTTAAACTGCTTGCAATTTTCTGTGTTAAGAAAATTTGAATAATATGTTACAAATTGCCTGAGAACAGTCATTTATGTAATCTTAGATCAGTTTGCTCTGCACAGCCTAAAAAGGAAATAAAAACTAAGCTATACTTACCCTCAACTGAAAACTTTGAAAATAAGACTTGAACAAGTGAAAACATGCATACACCAAACAAAGGGAGACGACAATAAAGATGTATTTATATTAAAGATTAAGTTGTATAAAGCTACCAAAAATTCTTACGTGCTAATCATGCATGCATTGGTTCAACTTTGATTATTTCACAGAAAATCAGAAAAAAAATCTCAATCACATTTCCAGGAATTAGTCAATGACTAAGAAGAGTTAAATATATAAAAAAATATTTTTTTTAATTTCGTTTTATAAATATGGAGTATTCTTCACACATTTAATTGAGTAACTGTGTGAAATCAAGGTCCACTCTATTACTATTTACCCTTACTTCTTTAGGACAACAGTTTACAACAAAGAGGGATCTTAAATCCTCCTCCCCCCCCCCCCAAAAAAAGTCAGCTTGAGCCAAGGTGACCTAAAAGGTTTTTCAGATAGTTAGCCCTACGATTCTGTACTGAATACCCCAAAGAGAAAGGATAAGAGGGTCGCTCACACAAGTTATTTGAAACCTGACTTAAAAAAAAAAAAAAAAAAAAAAAAAAAAACACACCTTTAGGCCCTGCAAAGTCTGGATAATCAGCTCTCTCACTGCAGAGAGAATCACCACTACGAGAATCTCTTTTGGAACAAAGGGAATGATATATAGGATCCTAGTAATCCTGTTTTTCAGACATGCGGTACACAGTTTTAAGCGTTATTTTATACACAAAAGCCCCTCAGAGGAACTGGGAAAAAAAAAAAAATGAAGGCAGCAAGTTTAAATAGCCCATGTTTGGAACTAACCACCCTCTTTACACTCTGAGTATCAGTATATAAACTGCAAAGTAAGGCAATGCCTACACTTAAAACACTAGTGTGGCACAGCTATGCTGGCACTGCTGCAGTACTTCAGTGTAGACACTAACCAGTGACAAGAGGGGTTTTCTTGTCGCTGCAGATAATCCACCTCTTCATGAGGCAGTACCCTATGCTGTCTACATTGAGGGTTAGGTTGGCTTAACTACATCTTTCAGAGGTATGGATTTTTCACAGCCTTGAGAGATGTAGTTATGCCAACGTACGTAACTTTTCAGTTTAGACCAGCACTAAGCCAGCTCTCAAAAAAGCCTTGTGCAGTTGACTGCTAGACCAGTATTTTGGGGTGGAAAGATGATTGCAGCTCTGAAAGAGGATCTGCCTAAAACTATCCCTCCTACATTTCAGTGTACGACTTCCTCCTTCCCAGACTAATCCTTCTGGATGAGGACAGATAAGACCTACTTTAGAAGCCATGTGTCATTCAGGAGAGTAGATGTTCAGCTATGTGAAGCACTGAACCTCCTCCGCAAGTAAGTATACCTACTACCTCTACAGAGAGAGACAGTGATTAAAATTTAAAAAAAATCTAAAATATAAATTAGTGTTTTCTAAAATGAGAATCTCCTGCAGATCAAGTTTGAAAACCCTATCATAAGAAACGAAATTAGGATTTAAGTCCAATACATTGGAGTTCATAAGAAAAACTTGTTTCAAATAAAAGCATCACTACACAACACTTCAAAGCACTTATCTTGGTACCTCACCATCAAGGAGCAGCAATCCAAGTACAAGTAGTTAGTTAAAGGTAAATGAACAGTTTAAATTGGAGGAAGGAACAAACAAGCCGCTCTTAGCCCTGCTACAAAGCATGTATTTTTATATGCTTTTCAAACTATAAGCATTACAGCTGTATGTTAATACAGCAAATAGTAATGAGTAGGCAGGTAGAGAGCTGTGATCACTACCACTGATCAGCTAAGTCTTTACACATACTGTTCTACTTGTTAACCCATCTCCCCACCTCACTTGTTTCTCCCTATCCACCTGTTAAATCTTGTCTTTCAGACTCAGCTCTTTGGGCCAGGGACTCTTATTTACTGTTTGTATAGTGACTAGTACAATGAGGCCCAAACTGGTTGTGGCCTTTAGATGTAACCACAAGGCAAGCGTTAAACAACCAAACTGATTATTAAACTAGAAGTACAAATTATTTTATTTAACAGAACTTTTGTATTAAATACCTAGACTATCATCAAAAAGCCAAAATCTGACTGGATCTGAATATGCACATGGAATTTGATCCATATTAAACTATTTTTTTAAGAATGATTACATGTATGATTACATTTAGTGGCAAATGAAATACAAGACCCATGTCAGAGAAACTACCCAGTATGACATCCTCCAAGTTACACGAGGATTTCTACAGTATAAAAACAAAGCTACATATACAGTGAATTTTTCTAAAAAAAGAAAACTGACTGCTGGTGGGTAATTTTATTATGTATCCCTACTTATTACTCAAGTACTAGAACTCTGAAGTCTCTTTATGAACACAAAAAGTGTGCGTTGCAGTCACTTCTGCACCTTGACTGGACTTTTACTTACTGTAAGCTTGCCTCCAGTAAAAGGTAACGTTTAATTTATTTGCCCTAAGAAATCACTTACGATATTCTTCCAAACGGTGCAAAAGCTGCTTTTATATCTTCAGTTGTAATTTCTGGACTGAGGTCTCCAACAAAGACATGGAAATGGTCTTATTGGGAAAAAGAGAGAAAATAATTTACAAGTGTGAAGAATGTTCCTGGAAACACAAGCAGTATAGCAACTTTATATTGCATTAACTTCCATATATCTGAGAGCTACATGGGAAACTAAAATCCTTTACCTATCAAAGGTAACATTTGTCACTGCTTCAAATATAACCGTCACTTGGTGACAGTATAACAAAAGCAATAATTTTAAGGATAATGCTGTGATGTACAGTATTTAACTTAAATTTTGTTTTTGTAGTTATGTTCATAACCAGTCACTATTTTACCAGAGATTGCAATTGTTTACTTAAAAGCCAAAGCTTACTTTAAAATCTTAATGTTACAATAGTAATGTTAAAATTAAACACATTTACAGATAGTTCATTAACTATCCAAAACTTTACCAACTAAAGCATCTAGTGGTTTTGTGAGCAATGTAGAATAAAATTTGCTTTAAAAGTAGGATGGATATTGAACCTAGCTACAAAATGTTTGGTGTAACCATATTTTGTGAAGAACAAAGAAATACCTTGCATTGCAATAGTTTGATGTTAAAGAATTTGACAGTTTTCTCAAAAGTCAAACAGTTTTGGTTGCCCAGCCATTACATCATGTGAATCCATGTGTATTCAATACAACTGAATCCATGTGCAAGTGAACTAAGACTGAAGGCAACAGATGAAAAGAGTAATCCTTCACTTTATGTCACAGACATTAAAAAGAGCACTAGAGAGAAATAAAAATCCCACATCTCAGGATTTTTTCCACTTTGATTAAACAATTTTTCATAAAGCACATTTTAATAGTTAACACTATACAGACTAACTTATATTAGAGCAGGCGTGAAACTTACAAATCCACTACAATACTAGTTTGGTTAAACCGCAAATTCTTAAAAGCAGTTTAAGGCTGGCCAAGTACAGAAGCAACACACTGGGTTGCCATGAAAGGGGAATTTCAGAAGCAATTTAAGTACTCCAAATTAGTTTGTATGGAGCAGCACAGATAACAGCCTTGAAGGCAGCTGATTTTCTTGCTCTCATAGTGGGTGAAATTCTAGAATAGCAGTCATGACTAATGGGGTCAAAGGACTACAAGAAGCAGCACCAGAATGAAAAAGAGTGGACAACAGACCACATTCTGATGCAATGGGGAAAGGAGAGGGAAATCTTGCTACAAACGTAAGAACAAAACAGAACAAAAACCCCCAAAATAGCTTCAGCTGGTTAGTGAATACCCTTGAGAGATTTCATTTTATGTTTAAGAAGATACAATTACCTTGTGAACGCAGTGTGCTGACAACGGTACTACCTGATGACAAAGATTAGATTTGTTCTTAAGTTTATTAACACAAACACATTTAATATCATCTTAGGATAATGATCAAAACGTTACTGCAAACATTTGTATGATGCTTATTGCTTACGTTTAAAAACTATTTGTGCAAATAAAAAAATTACTCAAAAGCATAAAGGGCACTTACTGCTGGTATCTTTCTTCTGGCTGCTGGGGGTTGTTGCCCAGTTCACTTTGACCTCCTACAAATAACATTTGCTAAAGTAAATATTGGAACCATATTCTGATTTTGTTAGCTATTAATTTCTATACTGCAGGGGGAGAAGGTACACAAGTTTGTAGTTAAAGACATTAGTCTAAGTGGCTGAAGTTTCTTGGTAAAATGTTCTATTTCCAGCTACATTAAGCCATTTTACAATGAAGATAACTAATCTTGCTTTATTGCTCTGCTAGTCTCCCTCACCTTCAAGATCAATGGAATTAAAATATTTATTACAACCATTTTGACTTCTTCCCTGTCCTACATCTGTACCCAACCCTCCTATGAACTGTCATTATCCAGTTTTTACCACCACAATCGTAAAGCTCAAATGAAGTTAAAAGTTCTTCACTTTACAAGATAAAAAAACAGGAGAAAGTGTTTACCTTTTGTGGCTCAGTTCTGCTTGGGGGTTTGTTTATTTTAAAGATGTTTCATCCATATCATTGTATATATTGTTATTTCCACCGCAACTCACGCTTTAGACATGACAGCTTACCTTACCCATTATCTTCCGTCCATTCATAGCAGCTAATGCTGCAGCTGCGTGACGATGCTCATAAAACTCCACAAAACAGTATGGATCATTTCCAGCTGTCTGTTAAAAAAAGCACATGTTATTAAACATTATCACCCCCTCAAATTTTAAACCAAATTGTAGTTGGTGCCCAGTTATATCTATGTCTGAAAGTCTTAGCAATTTAGAGAAAGCTTGCTGTAACAGCTTTAAGCCAATCACAATATTAGCAACATATTAGAAAAATATTTTAAAACTATGCTGTGGTAGGCATCTTGGTTAGCATGTTTTGTGCCTCCCCCCGCCCTTTTGATATAACAAAAAACTAGCAACTAACATTTGAGTCCAATTACATCATATGCTCTATTCCTTTTACAATATCATACCCATCACTGAAGTTTGCATCAACAAGTTAAGCTCTTCAGCATCCTTCTTTAAATTTCTTCATTGTACTCATGAAAAGTTAAATGTATAGAGATTTCTTTAAACTGACATGCTACAAGGAGTGGGAAAAGTTATCCAAGTAAAAGGCCCTTACATCCATGATCATTTTGCAGTTTTTGCATGGTCCAATCTGGCTGAACAGCTGGAGGATTAGTGCCTCAGTCACATCTCTTGACAGGTTCCCTACATATCTGTAAGATTAAAAGGAACATGTAAATATCTAAATTTTTATTTACTCCATTCAGCATTATTAAAAACGAAAGCAGGAACTTCTTGCTGAGCCAAGCACAATCCCTTAATTTAGCAAAATATTTTACTACGAGTTAGCAAATTCAACAGTTGTTCTGAAAGCTTTTCAGTTTTAATATATGTACATGCAAACTACATTCTAACTTCAGATTATGGAGATACTCCACTATTAAGGTGTTCAGATACTACAGTGATGAGTACAGTATAAAAACCTAAATAGCATAGATTACATGTTCCCATTCAAACCTAATGCTTGCAAGAAATGTTGGACTGATAGCTTTGGAGACAGAAGTCATCTGCTGATTAACGAACAGTCAGGCCCAGATGTTGCAAGTCCATATGCATAGACTTGTGCCTGG
This sequence comes from Emys orbicularis, assembly GCF_028017835.1. Classification (NCBI taxonomy): domain Eukaryota; kingdom Metazoa; phylum Chordata; order Testudines; family Emydidae; genus Emys; species Emys orbicularis. Next base: position 141,758,130 of record NC_088684.1, read on the forward strand.
GAACATCTTCGCTGACCTCAGTGGAACTCCATGTGAGCACAGGACTCTCCAAACGAGGAGCTCCTTGCAGGACTAGAGCTTTAATATGGGCTGCCTCACCAATGTGCTTCAGCTCTGGTGTGGATGAGAGCCACAGCCATCTCCATACATATCTGTATTATGGTAGTATCTAGTCCTCAACTGAGACCCCATTATGCCAGGTATTGTACAGACATATAGCAAAAATACAGAAGTCCCTGCCCTATAGAGCCAACACTATAAATAAATAAGACAAAGGGTTGGAGAAATGGAGTATTATTCCCATTTAGAGGTAAGAAAGAGACAAAAAGCTGTATCCATACTATGGAAAGAACCCCACAGCACGCAGGCAGCCTACACTGATGGCAGGGATTTTTCCCATCTGTGTAAGACTACCTCCTCCCTGAAGGAACTTAGCTAAGTCTACAGAAGCATTCTTCTGTCAACATAGCTGCATCTACACAAGGGGCATTGGGGAGAGAGGTAGGCATAGCTATTGAGAACCAAACCCAAACGACCTAGCTATGTCAACCTAACTCTTAAGTGTAAACCAAACCAAAGACTAAGGCCCCAATTCAAAAAGGAACTTAAGTTTGTGATATGTTTATTAGGAAATGAACAGTAGATTACTTTTAAGAGGAGCTGGGTTAAATCCCTGTGCAAACCTCAAGTACCTAGTACTGAATCTTACTGCTCTATGATGGTTCTACTTCTAAAGGCCACAAATTTCTATCTGGATAATAATGGAAGACAAATCAGAATTTAAAAATGATTAAAATGATTTTATTTAATATATTTGAAATGAACCTCCTTTTACTACATACTCAAATTCCATTAGCAGAACCAAAAATGGTTACTAATGTAACAGTTTAACAAGTTACCCTATTAAATACTTGATACAGAATCAGAAAAACATAGGAAGGAAGGGACCTCGAGAGGTCTCCTAGTCCACTCCCGTGCACCCAAGGCAGAACTAAGTATTATCTAGACCAGGGGTTCTCACAACAATTTTTTTGGTGGCCTCAGAGTGCGGCCACCAACTCTTGCTGGTGGTCGCTTTGACAATTTTTCCTAAAATACTCAACTAACTTTAGGAACAACAAATAAATATGCACATATGAATGTCCAAATCATTGTAATTTATTTATGTAAAGGGTTTTGTTTGTTTTTATTTTTAAACTCAATAATACAAATAATGTACAGTTGTCTCTATTCTAGAACAAAAATAAGGTGCTTTGTATGCTCGTCTTTTGTTGTTGTTTCTTTTGCCTTTTTGTTCCTTTTTCTTAAGACTTGCTAGCTAGTAAGTCTACTGCTATGAAAAGTGATATTTGTATGTTTGTTAATATCTTTTTTCACAGTAGCAGACTTGCTAGTTGGTTAGGAGGCAGTGAAAAATGATATTAACATACAAATATTTTTCACAGCACATTTACAAAGCCCCAGCAAGCTGGGGGACAAATTAAGCCCTCGATGGTGAGGTGGGTAGTGAGGCAGCAGGGGCCAGGGCGATGGCTGGGGGCTGCAGGAGGCAGTGGGGTCCAGTGGGTCTGGGCCAAAGCCCTGCGGCCGGGGACCAAGCCCACCGCCCCATGGCTGGAGCCTGCCGCCTGCCACCCCAGAGCTGAAGCCAGAAGCCTGAGCTCCACCGGCTGCCTGCTCCTCCAGCGTTTCTTGCTCCAGAGGGGGGCAGGACCCAACCTCTGCCAGTGGCCCCAGGGGAGGGGCCGCTGCTTCTCCCCATCCCCCCCAATTACTGCCCAGGAGCCTGTGGCCGCAGGCAGCCATAGTGGCCACATTTGAGAAACACTGATCTAGACCAGTGCTTCTCAAAGCCGGTCCACCACTTGTTCAGAGAAAGCCCCTGGCGGGCCGGGCTGGTTTGTTTACCAGCCGCGTCCGCAGGTTCGGCCGATCGTGACTCCCACCGGCCACGGTTCGCCACTCCAGGCCAATGGGGGCTGTGGGAAGCCGCAGCTAGCACATCCCTCGGCCCGCGCCACTTCCCGCAGCCCCCATTGGCCTGGATCGGTGAACCGCGGCCAGTGGGAGCCACGATCGGCCGAACCTGCGGACGCGGCAGGTAAACAAACCGGCCCGGACTGCCAGGGGCTTTCCCTGAACAAGCGGCGGACCAGCTTTGAGAAGCACTGATCTAGACCATCCCTGACAGGTGTTTGTCTAACCTGCTCTTAACATTCTCCAGTGATGGAGATTCCACAACCTTCCCAGCCAATTCATTGTGCTTAACTACCTTGACAGTAGGGAAGTTATTCCTAATGCCCAACCTAAACCACCCTTGCTGCAATTTAAGCCCATTTTGCTTCTTGTCCTATCCTCAGAGGCTAAAGAGAACAACTTTTCTCCCTCCTCCTTGTAACAACCTCTTATGTACTTAAAAACTGTTATATTCCCCCTCAGTCTTCGCTCTCCAGACTAAACAAACCCAATTTTTTCAATCTTCCCTCATAGGTCATGTTTTCTAGACCTTTAATCATTTTTGTTGCTCTTCTCTGGACTCTCTCCAATTTGTCCATATCTTTCCTGAAATGTGGCGCCCAGAACTGGACACTACAGTGCAGCTGAGGCCTAATCACCGCAGTGTAGTTCAACACAGAGCATAAGATCCATCATTCTGATCCACAAGCACCTGATACAAACTGCATGAAACACAAAGTATTTGCTTTTCTAGACAGAGGGAATAGATAGAGTATTGTGTTTTAGAACCTGACTTTGGTTTACGTTTGAACAAAAGATGGGAGATGGGCAGTCTACAGCACATGCTAGTTAAACAAGCCGACTAAACCTATTATCAGTGTTAATTTTTGTACATGTTTTAATGTGTTTAAGAAGGAAATTTTGTATGCTAATTGTTCATTTACTTCAGTCTTCCTTGTGTCTTAAACAATTCCATTTGACATCATAATCAAGATGATTATGCAAAACAACCAAAAATGGTAAGATTTGTTAACTCCTTTTTGACAGGAGTCATGATTTCCATAAAATTTGCTTCACAGCAGCTAGTGCCAACATATTAACACTAAAAAGCCTGGGAATCCATCTTAGTTCTGTGTTTAACAGGGCCAGTCTAAAACATTCTTTATAATATTCAACTGTGTCAGTACCAAGTTTCTTTAGAATGGTGCCTTTATGGCATTTTTGCAACCTCAGCAATAGAAGAAGGCAATCAGGCCACAAGGGAGGTCAACAGAAAATTTCAGATTCTGGAAAGTGTACAGAAGATACAGATTACATTTAAGCTCTACTCCAAAGAGTTAAAAAAATTCCTAGGACAGCACCTTCCCACAAACTACAAGTTAACGTGGCAAACCTTAGTGTCAGAAAATGGTGCCAGGCACAAAATACACTAAATAAAACACAGGCAATACAGGCGGCAAATTTCCTGCTCAATCTGGGTTCTTATACCAATGACCACCAGCATTGTATCTGAGCACAAGATGCAGGTTGTGTTCTATTAATGATTTGATGATAAAATGTAAGTTAAGAACAAAGTGATAGCCTCCTATTAAACTTCCTAAACTTATAGCAAGTTCAAGATGGATTTGTACTTTGGCTAAAGTAATCAGATAGTGAATAGCTTTAATTTCTTCGTTAGGAATCCAATAGTAGAGCTACTTAAGGTAGGTTGGTTTTTTTTACATTTTTCTAGATAAAAGGGCTTAAATAATTTATAAACCACAACAGAATAGGAACTTGGTATATGAGAAGTAGAAGGCAGACACTTCGTCCACTCAGCTACCATGCCTTTGATTAACTTCTACTGGAATTGAATGTATTTTGGCCATCTGCAAGCATGAATAAAAAAGTAATACATTAAGAAAAATGGCAACCTCAAGTCTGAGCCAGGGACTGTATTTTAGGGTATGTCTTCACTACCCGCCGTGTCGGCGGGTAGCAATCGATCCCCGAACGCGCTCACCGTCGACTCCGGAACTCCACCAGAGCGAGCGGCGGTAGCGCAGTCGACGGGGGAGCCGCGGCCATCGATCCCGCGCCGTGTGGACCACAGGTAATTCGATCCAAGATAGTTCGACTTCAGCTACGCTATTCGTGTAGCTGAAGTTGCGTATCTTGGATCGATCTCCCCCCCGGTGTAGACCAGCCCTTAAAAAGCTACACACATTGAAAATTTAATCAGGATCAGATTTTAATGTGTGTGTGGATGTTTTGACTAAAGCAAGGATTTCTCTGCATCTGAGTGATAAAGATTTCTCTTATAAATAGGGCAGCTATTATAATGTTTAAAGTGACATTAGGTGGAGTAATTGAAATAAAAGTTTTTGTAGAAGAGTCTAGATGTTCAGTAATAGGCTGAGTAACACCCCCATCCCACATCAAATGTAGTCCTGCACTGATAATAGCTAGTGACTTATTTAGAGTTGGACTTTAAGTATTACTGTACATTAAATAATTCAGTTACTTGAGCACTTATAGCCTTGCATTGCTTTCAAGGTTAGCTTTATTAACAGCATAAAAGTCAGAATGTTTCCTAGAAACTGAATATCTACAAATTGATCACTAAGTGAATAATGTCACATTTTCACCTGCAGAATTACATAGCAACTTAAGAGGTTTCTAGGATGTCGGATTTAGTTGGATAATCTCTTGGCAGCCATATAAAACTTTATATCAGCTGAAGCTGATATAAAATATGTTCCTGCAGTATCAATATCTGCAATATGAATGGTGCAACAAGTTTCCTGACATTTTAGTGTCAGTGATGTCAAATATCAAAACTCAGTTCTTTGTGCATAGATGTCTAGAATTTCTGTATACGTATACAGAATGTCTTAATGGGCATGCAAGAGGTATAACACATCAGAAAAGGCACACAACTTGATAAATGGTAGTGATGGTTAATGGAGAAAGCCAAAATGGAAGCTGTAAAACATGCAAGTATTCTCAGAAATGTGAAGTAGAAAAATTGGTTAAAGATATCAAATATCAAGAGTATTTCCACTTCCCTTATTTTTCATTATAGCTTAACTCCTATAGTTGTGTACCTTTGCTACCTATGCTCAACGGCTAATAACTTTGCAGATTTTTTGCACTTACTGGCTAAAGAAAGGCATGCAAAGTTTTGGGCTGGTATCAAACATTCCTAAAATATTAAAAGCTCTGCTCAAAGAGTTAACAAGAAGCAAAAGTGTGAAAGAGTTCATAAATGTAGTGTTCATAAATGGACCAGCTGCTATCATATTAATTGGGAAACTATGCTTTAAAATTATGCATGCGTAGTAAATCTAAAAACAGATTTGTCAGAGAAATATTTCATATGCATTTGAAAAAAAGAATTCCCAAATACTATTTTTAAAAAAACTTGCACTATGCCAAGCTAATCAATATAAAACATAGTAGAAAAGGTGGTTTTCCATAGCTACTGTTTCAACAGACCAAGAGAGAAAAACTACGCTATTCTAAAGTTGACAGGTACCAATGTTCCTAAAAGTGGACTGATGTTTTTTCCATATTTATTACGGAAGTCAAATATGCTAAATGAATTCTCTAACATGTTAACAGGGTGATTTAGTTTAAGATTTGGGGCAACAGCAAAGGTGTAATCATAAAAAATGTAGCTCTGAAGATAGACAGTATTGCTTGGTGACAATAAATTAACTAACATCCTACTTCAGCAGTTGCCAGGAGTGCCAAGTTTAAAAAAAAATTAACTTACTTCCAGTGTTACATTTATATGCATGTCAAATTCACAACAAGACATAAAACGGTAGTATTCTAAAGTATGTGAGGTATTACTGGGGGGGTGTGATGGCTTTATAGAAATAAATTAACAATACCTTATGTGGAGTGACTGCTGGCGAAATAAGTTGCTATATTGCATTTACACTGAATAACCTTCACAAATGCACTAGAGAATTCATAATTTTGGGGGCATCAAATTAAGTACTGAATAACTAGTGAAATTTAAAATGAGTCTTAACTGTGCTGTGTGCCTGCAAACTGAAAGCAGCATCTCTGGTATGGAAAGGACACTCTGCTTTCCTGCAGTGGTTCTCACCAATGCCATCCACCCAAGACCCGTCTCCCATTTAGCAAAATGAGAACGACATAGTGGTTGTGACACCGCTTCACCCTGACTGAGAACCCCTGCTTTATTGGCATTGCACATGTATACTGGAGTGTAGATTAGGCTCACTTGCTACACTATAACTCTTCATTGTGTTAATCTAAATATTAACAGTCATTACCCATAGATATTTCTACACTCCACTATCATTTCTACAGGCTTTTTTCACAAGGAGACAAAGCTACAGGAGAGCTACTGTGGCGAGGCAATGACAGATTAAGTACATTAAGGGTCCAGTCCTGCACTCCTAAGTGTAACTCAACTGAAGTCAGAAATAAGCATGTACATGCAACAATTGCAGGAGCAGGCACTAACATCAATGATTCTTCTGAGCTGGACTGGCTAACAGTTCCATCAGAGGAGGGGAAGTCTCTCCAGATATGGGAATACTATGGATTTTCATACCCTCCTAACTATACGCTTCATTAATTAACTGGTACTTATTTCCTCAGTATGTATCTTCTTGAAAAGTGTGTTGCTAAACAAGCAGACGTGAATTGAAACTGATCTTTTTGAATATAAGAACAATATTAAAGAATCAGATAGCTACATGAGCAAACTGTTTCTGTGAAGTTCTACAAATGACCTTAAAACTTGTATGCTCAAACATTTATTTAAACAAAAGCAGTGGTTACAAAGCTTACTATGTAAACATAAATAGGCTACTCAGTGATTGAGTTACTTAAACAATATAGCTATCAATCCAGCTCAGCTGAGCTTCAAAATATCAAGGCTTTAACAACCTCATATCAAAGCATTAGAATTACACAAATATCTTTATAAAGAAAAGGCTGTTTTAAAAACAACCTATGTCCTCCAGAAAGAGCTACTAAAAACAACTATTCTAAGAAAACCAGAAAGATAAAGTTTAGAAGCTGGCAAACACCCAAGGACATTAGTGTCCTATCCAACTGTAGCAAGACAGTGTGACTGAACACTAATTTAATCCTTCTATGGATGGAGGTTTTAGTATTAGGATTTTTGTGTACAGTTTTACTATCAGCTATTCCAACTAAACTCCAGACTCATATGTTGGAAAGTGGCCTTATAGTCAAAACCTTGAGCGTGTGAATATTACAGATTGAAATTTAAATTAATGGCACAATATTCCAGATGAGTTAACTGTAATTCCCCCGAAACTGACTCAAGAAAATACAATTCTCAGAATATTGCTCAATAGCTTTTTTTTGCAGGTCAGAAACGCATTCAGGCTTTTGCAATAAGCTGCATGTATTGAGTGCAGATAATTCATTCTTTAAAACAGAAGCAGTATGCTCAGAGTAACTGGTAAGATCATTAATCAAGACTCCATATGAGAAAATCAGTTAGGGAAAAATAAGGAGTACAACAATAAAACATGAGTATGGGGGTGAGAATGTTCTGAAAACAGATAGGTCACATGTTTCAAGCAGTTCAAATGGATAAATTGGATAAAAAGACAATGGGACCTTAGTATTTTTTAATAGTGTTTACTTTATCACTTAGGGAATCGAACTAGAAAAGGTGGCACAGGTCACAAAAGTCCTGTTTTCCTATGCAGCAAGTCAGCCAAGACATTTATCATGCCTATGGGACATGTGCAAAGCATCATTCAAGGGCAAATGCAGGAACTTTAACCTCACTTTTGGAATGTTTCGCCCCCTCCTTTTGATTCCCCCTCACGACCCCTACCTACACAGCAATACTCCTAAAAGTAAGACCTAATAGATGGTGGCAGCAGCCTAAACGGGAGAACAAGTTAATAGAACAGCAAAGCTAGAGATCAGTGAAATCATGAAGTCAAAGCATTAGAAATCACTCCAGATAAAAAAAAAAAATCTGTCAGGAAGAGGAAGGGGGAAGAAATGTAGACAAGAGTTATACCTTCAGCTCTCCCATGTATTTCAAATGGAGCCAGTTCTGTAAATTGTTGATTGCTTTGAAAAAGCAGTGTGTTAACTACACCCACATTACAAGGAAAATTCCTCATAATTTACAACCCTCTCCCATCTCAGTTTATTTTAACAGTACATTGCCCTATTATAGCAAATACCTCTGAATCTATACAGATTTACCCCTCTTGTGCATTTCCTAAACAGCTTTATCAGTCTTCATGAAATGGAACCTACCGCAAAGTTGGGTTGTTGTTTTTTAACTATACAGGCATTTGATTATTGTTTTGGGGTTTTCCCTCAATTAGAAGTCAGGATTATTTTAAATCCATTTAAGAGATCAGGCTTCGCATTTGCAAATTGGGTTAATACAACACAGATACAAGCAGACACAAATTAAGTCATATGCTCATGAAAAGGTACATACACTCAATCTACAAAAAAAAAGCACCTTTCAGATAGAGAATGAGAAAGAAAGAACAGAGGAAAAAAAGAGAGAAAAATAAAGATGACAGAAAAACCCTGAATAGGGAAAGAACAAAGCCTTAAAAACAGGAAGGGGGGAAAAAGACAGATAATTAATGGAGAAAGGGCACTGTGCAGTTTGAGTCAATTCCTCACCCCCCGCCCCCAGCTCCCTCTGAGGAAGTGGGGAATTAGGGACCCCTTTATCCTGGGGAAAAAACACCCAGCAGCCCCCGCCTCTCCCAGTCCCCCCCCGAAGAAGCAGCCCCCCCCAGCAGCTCCCCTCCCCTCACAGCCCCCCCATTGGAAGCAGCCCCCCAGCAGCTCCCCTCCCCTCACAGCCCCTCCCCCCCAGGAAGCAGACCCCCCCCCCAGAGCAGCCTGAGGAGGCGGAGACGGAGTTCCCCTCGCCAGTGACGGGTGGGGATGGGGGTGAAGCAGTCCCAGCCTCCCCCTCACCCCGAGGGGAAGCCCCTGCCCAGTTCCCGCCCGGCCAGGCGTGAGGAGGGGGCCCCTCCCCGCGGTGCCGAACAATAGGCGTGATCGCCCCCTCCCCACTCACAGGGTCTTGGGCATTTCGTCCTCCATGGCTCTACCGCTGCCCCTCCCACCGGGGTCTCCTGCCGCGCCGGCCGCGGCCCAGTCAGCGCCTGGGGAGCCCGAGCGCCGCCGGCCCCGCGAAGCCCACAAGGCGGACAATAAGCCCCGATGCTCCTCTCAAAATGGCGGCGGCGGGGGAAGGGGCCCGGCGCGGCCGGCTCAGAGAGGGGGGAAGCAACAGCGCATGCGCAGGGGGTAGCCCGCCGACCGGCAACAAGCGCAGGCGCATTACTAACCTCTGAGGCCCCTCCGCCGGCTCCGGCATCAGCTACCCCATGCGCGCTGCATTATACGTTAGCCCTCTCCTTCCGCCGGTTTCTTTTCTCTCCGCCTTCCCTCAGCGCATGCGCACTACCGTCCGGTGGTGGTTCCTTTCTTTGCAGTCTCCTAAATGTTACCGCAACCCCCTTCCCCCATTCGCGGCGGTGCGCTGCTATGGCTGGCTCCTCTGCTGCTATAGTTAAGCTATGGGGGGGAAGAGAGGGTGTAAAAAAAATGTCGTGCGCCGCCCGGGAATCGAACCCGGGTCGCAAGAATGGGAATCTTGCATGATACCACTACACCAGCGGCGCGGATGAAAAACTTGCCTGGCCGCAGCACTCATGAGCTTTACAAAACAGAAGAGATGTGAAATTATGCACACAATCTAATTCTGTGGTACCTACTGATGGTATCCACATAGATCTATGTGTGTATGTAATACAGGCACCTTGTCTGTGCCTGTACTTGCACACGTGTGTTCACATGCCTTACAAACACTAATAAACAGTGCCTATATGCAAATTCATCATACAGTATTAGGTATAACATACACGTGCATTGCCCATAATTATAATTCTATACAGTATGAACATGCATTAGATCAGCTATTTACGTAGCAAATGTTCCCATATGCAAATGCAGAATTATATATATGCATTGTGTAGAATTGTGCATAAAAGGCACAAACGTTAAAGCTGTGCATGTGTGTACAAATGCATAACTGGCATTGCATATTCACATGTATGCAACTGTATATTTGCAAGCAAACAGATTATACTGAATTCCATACAATATTCACATGTATAGAATTATAATTACAAAAACATCCATTGCAGATATTTATGTACAGAAATAAACATGCAAATGGTAGAATATTACATATTAAAATGTAAATGCACATCATATTTCATTATATATTCAAAGGCACATGTAAGATCTAATGAAAATGTAGAAGTATATCTACAAATGCATTGTATGATATATTCCTATTTATCAATATATTAATAAAGTATTATTTTCCTATGTATGTAGAAATATATCTGATATCTGTTAACATAGAGGCATATATAACACACACACACAGAGCCCTAATCCTGGAAAGATACACACATATGCTTAGCGTTATTTACTGCATATAATGTTAAACAAGTGTGTACATCTTTGCAGGATTGGGGCCTATATAGGTATGAAAATATGAAGATTATATGTGCATAGACACTGGAAATTTTCAAACATTATATTTAATAATGTATAACATTTAGGCAGATATTTTTAATATATTTATTTTATTTCATCCTGTTCTTTCTACAGGAGTTGTAGGCCCAGATCCACAAGGCTGTTAACTTGTGGACCCTACTGTCATGGCATCTAGGTGCTTCACACAATTTAAAAACACGCACCATATATACCAACTATGCAAGATACAAATATACATAAATATATTCATATATAAATGCAAATATATAAAAAAAAAACCCACCACATTTAGTTAAGACAACAGTTCTTCAGAGCTTGGCACTCAACCCAATTAGGTTCTGTGTGGAAAACTATCAGGATGTTTATAGCACAATAGCCACATAATCATGAATCCTGCATTCTCTCCCCTATCTTTCCTCTGCTACATCAACCCCTGGGGCCAGATCTTCAGTTTGTGTAAATTGTGGGAATACTCCAGATGTGAATCTGGCCCTGATGCTTATTTGGAGAGGGTGCCTGAAGGTACATATATGTTGGAGGTATTTACCTCCTGGAATATTTGAAGCTGGAACAAAACTCCCATATGTAGCATGAAGGGGATGCAGAAACCCCTACGTGCTTGCTCTACTATGTCTTTCCTGCACCACCTCACCATGACTCCTAAATGCAGTAACCCTCTCTCTGTCCTGCGTGATTTTCACCCTATAGACCTGATTCTGCAAACTATTCCATACCAATGGACTCCTGAACCTGTGCAGTGTGCTCTATTGACTTAAGTGGAACTCTGTGCCAGTGTAAAGAGGCACTTGTGTAGATTCAATTGCAGGACTGGAACCTTGAAAGTAAAAAAAGTAAAATAATTTTTGCAAACAGCTGCAGCCAGGTCTATCTGGCTCTGACAAGCTCTTCTTTTCAGAAGAAGTTAGCATAACGGACATAATAGTGAGGATAACAAAGCACTCCTGACTCATTCCTCGATTAACAACAAAAAGTGTCTTCACTATCCTGGAATTAGTGTTCTCTGGCTCAAACAGATTATCACTGAGAACACAAATCTGTTTGTGATTGTGAAAAACAAGATTTTACCTTTAAAAAAAAAATCTTTTCAAAGCCTATGTAAGTGTTTTTCTCTGTTCAACAAAAACGTTGGTTTTATTTTTTCTTAAAAATCAAGTAATTGCCAGCCACCTAGCACTAGGGGCAACCCCCCCAAAGGGAAAACAACAGCATGTGCATATGATGAGTTGAGGTACCCCAGTAGTTCTCAAACTTTTGTACTGGTGACCAATGTTCCCTCTAATTTTTGACAGTCCGTGTGCACAAAAAATTTCTTCTGTGCAAATTTTTGACAGGCCATGTGTGCAAAAAATTTCTTCTGTGCAAATTTTTGTGCTTCTGTGCAAATTTTTGTGCACGCGCTGTTTCGCCATGTGCGTGGTGTTTAGGATTTGTGTGTGCGCGCACACGTGCACAGCTTAGAGGGAACAGTGCTGGTGACCCCTTTCACATAGCAAGTCTCTGAGTGCAATCCCCTCCTTATAAATTAAAAACACTTTTTTATATATTGAACACCATTAGAAACGCTGGATACAAAGCGGTGTTTGGGGTGGAGGCGAACAGCTCGTGACCCCCTGAGGGGTCCTGACCACCAGTTTGAGAACCCCTGAGGTACACCCTGGGACCACACTACGCTGCTAATGCACCTCAGTCCTGACCTGGAGGGACTTCCCCCGAGAGGCTAGTCCAGTCTCCCCAATTTATTCAATCCTGAGCTCCTCTGTTGAGGCTGCCAAAAAGGATGAGTTAGGATCAATGCTAGTGAGTTATTTTGGGGACAGGGACACCTGCTCACTGGGAAAAGCCAGACACCCACCTATGTCACCCATCAGATGAGAAAAAAAAAAACCCCAAACTTTAGTTCCCTACCAGCCAAGGGCTGGAATTCAAGTCCTCACCAGGCACAAGGGCCAGACACTGCGGTGATGGGTGTGCGCTAGGTACACTCTGAACAGGTTGTTACCCATCCAAGTGGGGCAAACACACTGTAGTCAGGCTCAGGCTGGGGGCTCCCTGGGATGCCCACTCATGGGACGTTTAGGGGCTTCCCCCTGCCCTCTACTCATCCCTTCCCTAGGTCCCGCTGTCTTCCCGGCTCTCTCGCCTCCGCCCATAGGAAATCCTCCCCCACACCGGGCATCTCCCCTAGCCCAGCCCCCGCCAGCTGGGCGCCGCCTCCCGAGCACCTGATGGGATTCCTGCCCGGAGCGAGCATGCGGGCCCGGCTGCCTGCGCCCCTGCTCCTGCTCCTCGCCTCCCTCTGGCGGGGGGCGCCGGGGGCCAGCGAGCTGCGCTACCCGCCCGGCAAGATAGGTACTGGGGGGCGGAGAGAGGCTTGGGGCCCAGCTGCGGGGAAGAGGGGTGGAGGGTTCGGGGGGGTTCAGGAAGGCTGGGGCCCAGCTGCAGGGGAGAGGGGTACAGGGGCTCTGGGGTGGGGGGTTCAGGGAGGCTGGTGCCCAGCTGCTGGGGAGGGGCAGGGGGCGGGGCTCTGGGGTGGGGGGGGGGGTGTTCAGGGAGGCTGGGGCCCAGCTGCAGGGGAGAGGGATACAGGGGATCTGGGAGGCTGGGGCTCAGTTGCTGGGGAGAGGGGTTCTGAGGTGGGGGGTTCAGGGAGGATGGAGGGTGTGGGGGCAGGGGCTCTGGGGTGGGGGTGAGGGGAGGCTGGGGGGAGGGGCAGGTCAATCCCTAGGTTTGGGAGACTGCTGGTTCTGTGGCACAGTTGCTGGTGAGAGGGGTGGAGAGATGGGTCTGGGGCACAGTTACTGGGCGGAGGGGGGCAAGGATAAGGAGTCTGGGGACAAGCTGCCAGGGAGAGGGGAAGGGGGTGACTGGGACATCTGGGGTAAGAGGGCAGGAGATGGACCTGGAGCAACTGGCTCAGGATGGGAACCAGTGCGGTAACTGGGAAGAGCAGAGCAGTGTGTCGGTTTAGTCACTCCTCACTTAATGCTTTATCTAGGGTCCGTCTGCCCCCTGGGCCGCTCTGGCAGTGGCACTCTATAAGAAGCAGATAATGGCCCTTAATCTTGTTCTCTCCCTCCTGCTCACAACTCCCCTTTATGGTCTGCAACCTGCATATGGAAATAGCAGTGCCAGATGCTTGTGCCTTACTTGATCCCCCTCAGAACATATTTTTTTAAAGCAAACCCAACAGTTAAGCAAAACAGACCATTTCCATTTCTAATAATTGTAAGATGTTTAAAAATATAGATTAATTATTATTGGAGACGTGCCTGATGTTTGGGATAGTTTGGAGCCATGGTTTTGTTTCAGCTCACTAAAATCCTATAAGTAGCCACAAAGTTCAGGAAACTCTCCAGTGTTCATAGACCCTTGAATTTCCGTGTTTGGCGTAGGTCTGTCTGTAACAAAAACCTAAGTGAAACCTCTGATATTGACTGGATGTCTAGTTTTAAAGTTTGTGAGACTCTGTTACTGAGCTTTAAAATACTTCCTGGATTCATAGTTGTTTATTAGTTTCTTTGCCCTTTGGAGTCTATGTTCTCAATAGTTTCCCACCAAACACACAAACTTTGAAGAAACGAGTCTTGTGTCTCTGGTGCCTTGCACCTTGTGCAGTCATTTGCCCCAGTGCAAGGTGGTGGAACGTACTACCCTTCTGGTGTGGTAGCATTTTACACTCACTTTGCATGTTTTTATGGTGGTGCAGATGACAACTGCCGAAGGAGCAAGACAGTGCAGGCCCAGGATGTAATTATGGAGCCTAGCTGATTGAGTTGAATAAACCAGTATTGGTGGTATTGCCTGTTGCAGACACTGTCTACACTTAAAACATTACAGTGGCACAGCTGCAGTGCTTCTTTGTAGACACTCACTACAGTGACGGGAAGGGTTCTCCCATCACTGTAGTTAATCAACATCCCCAAGAGGTGGTAGTCTCTACCTAGCACTGTCTATGCTGGGATTTAGGTAGGTTTAATTACATCTCTCAGGATGAGAATTTTTCAGATCGCTGAGTGATGTAGCTCAACTGACCTAACTTTCTAGTGTAGACCAGCCCTTAGAGAGTGACCTGAGAACAGCTGAGTATGTATTCATAGAATCATAGAATATGAGGGTTGGAAGGGACCTCAGGAGGTCATCTAGTCCAACCCTCTGCTCAAAGCAAGACCAATCCCCAACTAAATCATCCCAGCCAGGGCTTTATCAAGCCTGACCTTAAAACCATCTAAGGAAGGAGATTCCACCACCTCCCTAGGTAACCCATTCCAGTGCTTCACCACCCTCCTAGTGAAAAAGTTTTTCCTAATATCCAACCTAAATCTCCCCCACTGCAACTTGAGACCATTAGACTGTTCTTAGTGGTACCAGATGACAAAACAAAGAGTAGATTAGGGGCGGGCAAACTTTTTGGCCTGAGGGCCACATCGGGTTTCTGAAATTGTATGGAGGGCCGGTTAGGGGAGGCTGTCCAGTATCTCCCCCCCCCCCCCCCGCTGCTTCTCGCCCCCTGACAGCCCACATCCAACCCACCAACCCACCCTGTTCCCTGACGCCCCCCCCCCCCCGGGACCCCTGCCCCATCCGCCAGTCCCCTGACTGCCCCCTGCTGCCCCATCCAACCCCTCCTCTCATTCCTGACTGCCCCCCCCGGGGCCTCTGCTCCCATTCACCCTGACTGCCTCCTGCCGCCCCATCCAACCCCCCCTCCTTCCTGACTGCTCCCCAGGGACCCCTGCCCACATTCAACCCCCCTGTTCCCTGCCCTCTGACCGCCCCACCCCCTATCCGCAGCCCGCCCCCTGACCACCACCCCGAACTCCTCTGCCCTCTATCGAACCCCCCCTGCTCCCTGTCCCCTTACAGGCTGGCTACAGGCAGACGCGCCGCCCGGCTGGAGCCAGCCACGCCACCACGCAGCACAGAGCACCGGGTCAGGCCGCGGCTCTGCAAGAGCCCCGCCACCCAGAGCATTGTGCCGGCGGCGTAGTGAGCTGAGATGGAGGGCGAGGGGGAACAGCAGGGGGCGAGCCTCCCGGGCCAGGAGCTCAGGGGCTGGACAGGAGGGTCCCGTGGGCTGTAGTTTGCCCACCTCTATTTTGGATCCATCCTCTTTGGAACCGCCTTTCAGGTAGTTGAAAGCAGCTCTCAAATCCCCCCTCGTTCTTCTTTTCTGCAGACTAAATAATCCTAGTTCCCTCAGCCTCTCCTCATAAATCATGTGCTCCAGCCCTTAATAATTTTTGTTGCCCTCTGCTGGACTCTTTCCAATTTTTCCACAGCGTTCTTGTAGTGTGGGGACCAAAACTGGACACAGTACTCCAGATGAGGCTTCACCAATGCCGAATAGAGGGGAATGATCACGTCCCTCGATCAGCTGGCAATGCTCCTACTTATACAGCCCAAAATGCCGTTTGCTATCTTGGCAACAAGGGCACACTGTTGACTCATAGCCAGCTTCTCGTCCACTGTAACACCTAGGTCCTTTTCTGCAGAACTGCTGCCTAGCCACTCGGTCCCTAGTCTGTAGCAGTGCATGGGATTCTTCCGTCCTAAGTGCAGGACTCTGCACTTGTCCTTGTTGAACCTCATCAGATTTCTTTTGGCCCAATCCTCTAATTTGTCTAGGTCCCTCTGTATCCTCTCTCTACCCTCCAGCATACCACTCCTCCCAGTTTAGTGTCATCTGCAAACTTGCTGAGGTTGCAATCCACGCCATCCTCCAGATCATTAATGAAGATATTGAACAAAACCGGCCCCAGGACCGACCCTTGGGGCACTCCGCTTGATACCAGCTGCCAACTAGACACAGAGCCATTGATCACTACCCATTGAGCCCGATGATCTAGCCACTTTTCTATCCACCTTATACTAATACCTCCTACAACGTATCGATGTGTTGTCTCCTGAATAATCTGTGGGCTTGTCTACATTTAAAATGCTACAGCAGCGCAACTACACGGCTGCACCTGCACTGCGACACTACCTATGCTGCTGGGAGGGGTTCTCCTGTCAGCACAGGTAATCCACCTCCCCGAGAGGTAGAATTCTTTCAGCGACGTAACGCTGTCTACACTGGGATTAGGTTGGTATAGCTACATTTCTAAGGGGTGTAGATTTTTCACACCCCTGAGAGACGTTGTTACACTGATATAAAAGCCTAGTGTAGACCAGGCCTGAGTGTTTTTTTTTTTTCTTTTTCTGTCATTCATTTGCAAATGAGGCTACACAATCCACATCCCGAAGAGATGGTAGTCTCTACCTAGCACTGTCTATGCTGGGATTTAGGTAGGCTTATACACGTTTATCTAAGGTATTTAATTTATCTGGTCCCCATTACTGCCATCTGAGTGCCTCAATCTGTACTGTATTTATCCTCATCATGCCCCGGTGAGATGGGGAGAACAGCACTGTCCTGTTGTACGGATGGGGAACTGAGGCCTGGTCTACAGTGGAAAGCGATACTTCCGCCAGGGGTGTGAAAAAACCACACCCCTGACCAATGTAGTTATGCTGACATAACTCCAGTGTAGCTGGAGCTCTGTCAACAGAAGGGGACTTCTGTCGACAGAGCTAACTTCATTCAGGGAGGGGGTGGCCTTATACTGACAGGAAAACCCTTTCTCTTAGTGGAGCCTGCATCTACTCTGGGGGGGGCTATATTGGCATAGCTATGCTGACATAGCTACACAGATATAGTCTCTGTAGTATGGGGATACCTTGAGAAACACTGAGAGCCTAAGGTCCAGGAAGTTAGGAGCCTAAATACCTTTGTGGATCTGGGCCTAAGCAACTTGCCCATGTCCATCAAGTGCTTGCAAGTCCCTCATCTTGCTACCATAAATGATAAATATGAATTACTAATTGTTGCTGCAAGTCCTGCCCTGCAGCAAAATTTGCCAACATTCCTGGAATGCTGAACCAGCTACGTGACACACCAGTTACGTTACATACAGGATACATGTTACCATGTGGATGTGAGCAACTCATAATCTTTGGGCTTGTCTTGAAATGCTATAGGGGCACAGCTGCGCCACTGTAGCACTTCAGTGCAGACACTACTTCTGCCAATGGGAGGGGATCTCCCATCAGTAGAAGCAATCCACGTCCCGGGAGAGGCGGTAGCTAGGTCGATGGAAGAATTTGCTACATTGGGGGTAGGTTGGTGTAACTGCGCGACTCACGGATGTGGATTTTTCCCACCCCTGAGTGACATAGTTAAGTTGACTAATTCTCTAGCGTAGACCAGGCCTTTGGAGTGGTTTCCTGCTTCTCTCAAATTAATGTTCAGCTGAAGGGTTGTGGCTTTCAATAATTTAGGGTGGGATTTTCAAAAGCACAAAAGAGATTTAAGAGCCCAAGTCACGTAGGCGCTTTTGAAAATTCTACCCTCAAAATGAAAACTCCATCTCTATAGTCCCAACAATAGAGACAGCACTGGAGGAAGAGAGCCACAATTGACACTAGCAGGAGGGCTGCCTGAATTCAGAGACTTGGGACGTGTCTGTGGAAATTAACTAAAGTGGGGAAAATAACTTCCTTTTAAAATGTATTTTCAGCTGTTATCGGAGCTGGTATTGGGGGCACCTCAGCAGCCTATTTTCTACGCCAGAAGTTTGGGAAAGACGTACGGATTGACGTGTTTGAGAGAGGGATGGTGGGGGGCCGTTTGGCTACTATAAACGTGGAAGGAAAAGACTATGAAGCAGGAGGGTCCATCATCCATCCTCTTAACCTACATATGAAGCATTTCGTCAAGGAGCTAGGTATGTGTCTTTTTCCTAAGGAGCAGAAGTCACTGGGCTCATTTCTCCACTCACACCAATGCAAATAAGGAGGAACATCAATTTAAGTCAATGGCTTTACATTGGTATACATGAAAGGACAATCCATCAGGCTGCTGTGACATACTGGGGTGCAATCCAGACCAGTGGAGGGCTGTGTCACCCCTGCCTTCTAACCTGGAGTGCCTTGCAATGTCTTGCTGATGTAGCCTCCAACCCGGACTACTCACAAACAGCCTTCCAGCATGCAGGTCACTCCCAGATGTGTTTGTGTAATTGCAGCCTGCCAGTCACACGCTGGCTCTCACCAGCCTTGGTTATACTGCAGGGTGATCCCAACACACTCCCAGTCCTGGATTTCCCCTCAGAAATGTATGTCTTGTACTGTCCCGTTCTCTCCTGGACAGTCCAAATATACTAAGTCTGTTAATCCTTTAAGGGAATAGTATACACTAGCCTATTATCTTAGAGTTACCTGGACACTTTAACTTAAACACACTGGAAAAAACAATAAAACAAGATTATTAACTACCAAGAGAGAGATTTTGAGTACAAGTAATGAGGCATAAAAGTTACAAAGGTTACAAGAAAAATTAAGATAAAATGCTTTCTAGTGCCTAATTTAACAAACGCTTTGGATTCAAGTAAAGTTTCTTGCCATATGCTTCAAAGAGTTTTATTGACCAAACTCTTTGGGTCAGGACTCCTCCCACAGAGTCCAAAGGCTGTTTCCTTTCTCTTCTCGGGTGCAGAGAATGAGGTGGGCAAAAGTGTGTTTGCTTTTTATAGTTTCAGCCCCCTCTTGAAAAACATTTTCAGCTGAGAACCAGGAGACAAAGTGTGTGGAAGGATGGTCTCTGCTGGTCTTTTTCACTTATGTGAGCTTTCTTTATTTTCTTGTTTCTCCCCTTCTTCTGGAGGTCTCTGTTTACTGCTTAAATGCAAATTAAGACAAGCATACACTCCTTTGTTCAAGACAGGTCCCTTTGACCAGTTTGGTGCTACGTGAGTCTAAACATGTATTTTTAACATCATACAGGGGAAATATATAACTTTCTGCAGGAAGTTCAGGGGACAGGACTAGATAACCTCTCGAGGTCCCTTCCAGTCCTATGATTCTAAGTTGTTACACACATTTTACCATGACATTACTGATCCGCAAGTAAAGAGTTTTCAAATGATACCTCACAAGGCATATCTTGTACAAAGATTATTACAATAGTGTGTATAATGTGAACCCAGGGGTGTATTCGTTACATCTGCCCAACTAACAAAACTTATTAGAGTCAGTTTGGTGACTGTTATAAACAAACAAATCATGTGTATTACTCATGATTTTATTTTAGAGGGTTGGGCCGCTTGATTTTTGTTTCTAGGCTTTTTGCAAGATCCCTCTGTTCCTTCTAAGTGTTTAGGTGCTCTTGACTAAATGGGATGACCACAGCAAAATATCTAAGATATATTGTAACAAATCCATGAACTTCCTGGTTATTGCTATACTGTATACCACAGCCACTCTGAATTTTAAAGCTAGACAGAGACTAGAACTCAGAGCTTCTTGATTCAAAGCCCAGGTTCATAGTGCTTGAGCTGAAAGGGAATCTCTGTTAGCACCTCAGGGCCTGTTTGAATAGCTTTGATTCTCTCCACTCAAGGACAATACTGAACATACACACTATCCTGCTCATTACGTTATTTACTTGAGTTGAAATAATCCTGGTATAATCTTAGAGGAAGTCATTTCAAACTCCTGCACTCTTGGGGCGCCACTCACATTTTTCAGAGCCAGCTTTGCTGCTAAGATTTGTAAAAGGAAATAATAAAAATCTAGAGACAGTGTGAACTGATAAGTCTAAATTATCGCACTTGTCACTGCTTATAATGATGCATCTTTTATGCTTCCTGAAGCAGTACAGTGCAATAGATAGACCTGATCCTTTTTAAATTATGCCAGCAGGCCCTGTTAGTTTATGGCAGATATTTCTTTCCTTTGCAGGACTTTCTGTTCCTGAGAACCGACATGGCCTTCTGGGCATTTACAATGGAGATGAATTTGTATTTGAGGAGAGTAGCTGGTACATTATCAATATTCTGAAACTTCTGTGGCATTATGGATTCAATCCTCTGCGAATGAACATGTGGGTGGAAGACGTCTTGGACAAGTTTATGAGGTAATGATGTAAAGCCTGAACTAAATTAATTCTCCTGCTGGAGTGATTAAAAACTGGTAGGTACTATCTATGATGATGAATGCTGTGGAAACATTTAATAAAGAAGTGGCGGTTGAGTTTTCTTTTTCTTGACCCTCTTTCTGTTTCTCTTCTGTGAGCTTCTTGGGTCTTTTTTCCTATGAGTGTATGTCGCAATATGGCTAGGGCAACCCAGGATTCATTCCTCATGGCAGTGGGGTGATCTCTAAAAGTAGTTTTTGTTGCCTGCCCTTTTACTTTGTAAACTGTTCTAATTAAAACAGGATTACCGTTTAAACAGTGCTACTTTGTAGTAGTAAGCACAAACACAGCAATCACCACTTGTACATTGTACAATGTAAACCAGACAATATAACTTTGAGTGAAAGGAGTCATCAGTACAATTTGCCCTAACGTAGTGTGTCCATCACACTGGCATTTGGGTGCATAAAACACAGAAACAGGCGTAAATTTATAACTGCCTGCAGTGAGCAAAAAGTACCCACCCACTTGGAAAGAAGTCAGGAAACTTATGAAAAGACCCAAAAGGGCTTTGTTTTAGATGTTAGGCTATGGTTTGGCTGGCAAGATGAGCCTTGTCCCTTGTTTCTGAAGGTTAAGAGATTCTGATGGTCCCATTGAGAATCCCTTGTCTCCAGTTCCCAAGAATGCCCCTCCAAGGACTATCAGCACGAACACTACAGCTGATCTCAGTTGTCAGGAGGGAGCAGTGGGACAGAAGACAGAATCTAAAATGGTCAGACCCTTCCGCATACTGGTCTTTACAGAGAAAAACAAAAAAACTGGAACTGCATTCAGAAATTTTGCTATTTCTGTAAATGTTTTTCATTTACAGTAAGTCAGTGACTGCAAATCAATTGTTCTGTGCTAATCTGTATAGTCCAGATTAGTCTTTTATTAATTGATTTATATGTCTCTCTCCTTTTGGATAAAGAATCTACCGTTATCAGTCTCATGACTACTCCTTCAGCAGCACGGAGGGCTTGCTTCATGCACTCGGAGGGAATGACTTTATCCAGATGCTGAATCGGACCATTGATGAGACTATGCAGAAGGCTGGCTTCTCCCAGAAGTTTATCTATGAGGTGGTTACTCCAATCATGAGAGTCAATTACGGCCAAGGTGCCAACATTAATGGGTTTGTAGGTGCGTGTTTAATTGTCTTCCATACTTACATAGTTCTGTTTCTGCTGGCAGATGAAGCTGTCATTAAAGGGCTGGGTGTTGTTGCCTCTGTTGTGCTATAGTGAAAACTCTGGCTTCATTTTTAGGATTCTTGCTCCCTAGACATGGGTAGGCTTTGAAGGCGATGCATTCAACCTTAAGGAAAGGGGGATTACTTCTGTTGCTCAACAGTATCTTCGCTCACTGTGATATTCTGATAGGAAAGCAAATTGTTCAGTAGCTGTTTGGTTCCATTATTTTTAGCAAGTTTTGTGTGTCACTTTCCTAGCGACCTATAGTTTTCTTAGCTCCATTTTACTATTCCAGCCCTGAGTGAAGATCAGTCTCCCCTGCTTAATTCAGTGAATGGGATGTTAGAACAGTGTGTTTGGAATTTCATTCTCTTCCCTGGCAGGCGCGGTGTCTTTGGCAGGTGCTGACTCTGGACTTTGGTCAGTAAAAGGTGGCAACAAACTTGTCTGCACTGGCCTTCTTTATGCTTCCAAAGCACAACTTATCTCTGGCACAGTTATCTCTATAGAGGAGAGAACGCGGCCCAAACGCACAGGTGAGGTGCACTCGCTTTCTTTGGACTTAAGAGGAAAAGGCTTTAAAACTAAAGATCGGCATATGCTGAAACATTTGGATGCCCATCTCAAGAGCCCTGGTATTCAGGTCACTACATATATATAAGGCCCGTCTGATTTTTTAGGCCCCTTATGAGTCAAATTGGGCACCCAAAAATCACTAGTCTGAAAGACCTGTTCTAAATTACGTCAATAAAGGATCCGGTGTGCAACATGTGACGCAAAAGTTTAGTCCAATAAGGGAAAATTCCCCCCACTCTCTCCCCACCTCCCCCCCACCCCCAAAAAAATCTAGTTTACAAAAGCATTAACCCAAAAAAATACACTCATGTCCTGTTGCCAGGAGGATTCTGCATTTTCTTAAATATTATTTTTTTTCCCCAGGAGGTACGGTTAAGCTGTATGAAGTGAACTACAACTCTGCATCAGGGTCAGCTACAGACATGTACGATATAGTTCTTATTGCTACACCACTGAATCGTAAAATGTCCAACATCACCTTCCGGAACTTTAACCCGCCTCTTGCACAGTTCTCAGACCGTTACCATCAGATGGTGGCAACTTTTGTTCACGGGCGCATAAATGCATCCTTCTTCGGCTACAAGGACCCATCCCGCTTTCATTTAGCGGGCATTTTCACAACAGAAAATCCCAACCTATTTATCGACAGCATAGGTGTTGTGTCTCCTGTCCAAAACACACACGAGGAAGTGAAGCAACCCTTGGGACCTGCCGTTTGGAAAGTGTTCTCGAAAGAACCTCTCACCAAGGAGCAGATGAATTTGCTTTTCTCATCCTACGACTCTGTGAAAGAGAAGAAGTGGCTGGCTTACCCACACTACAGTCTCCCAAAGAAATGCCCGCCTATAATCCTGCATGATAGAATATACTACCTTAATGGCATAGAATGGGCGGCAAGTGCCATGGAAATGAGCGCAGTTGCCGCCAAAAATGCAGCCCTCCTGTCTTACCATCGCTGGTATGGAAACGTGGACATGATCGACCAGGAGGACTTAAATGAGAAACTCAAAACAGAACTGTGAGTTTTACCCAGGTATGAGCGGCAAATCCCTGTGGCTGATGAGTCTAGATTGCCCAGTGAGGGCCAGAGGAAATTGATCATGGTATTGATCAAATGCTACATCTTTCTGGCCCACCTTACTGTTAAAAATGAATATATGGCAATATTTTCCCCTCTAACCTGATACAGTTATCACAAGTGTTACCTATCACAATAGTGAAGGTGGAAACATTCCAGAGAGGTGTAGGATTTTTAAATTGCTCCTTCCCCTATGTATTCTGACCCCAGCTCAGGAAAGCACTTAAGCATGTGCTAAAGCCCATCCCTATTCAAGATAAGCACTTAAGCAAGTATTTAAAGTTAAGCATGTGCTTAAGTGCAGTCCTGAATAGGAATACATTCCTGGATCAGGACCTGTTTATGTACAATCACTTAGGCCCCGATCTTGTTGACAGGTAAGCATGTGGTTAAGTATTTGCAGGAAAAGGCCTTAGTGTCTCCTGTGGTGTGACGGAAACTCTTAAATATAGGAAAAAGGCAGAGGGATGTGGAGCCAGGTGTAATATATTAAAGTAATTTTATTTTAAAAATTGACAAAATCAAATTCTGAAACTAGCCTGTAAGAGGCTGTCTGGTCCCATGTTATTGGCTCACTTCATTTCCAACTGCTAACCTTTAAGCCCAGTACAAATTAATTCCATGGTTTCCTAATATAGTATCAGCTTTCCATTTTAAGCAATTGCTTTTGTTGCCACAGGGGTCTTATGTGAGTAGAAAGAGGCAATGCTCTACCATCTGAAAAGGTTTTGAGAGCCCTTTTACTAGATTTGACTTTGCTTCTTTTAAGTAAAATAATTTTTAATTGGTTTTAAAGGGGTTTTCTGTATTTAGTTTTAAAGTGTGGAGCAGTCTGGGTGCATGTTCTGTAATATTGATTTTTTCCCCCCATTCTCCTTCTAGCTTTATTGTAATCTTAGGAGCCAAATCTGTAAAACAAATAAAAGGAAGTTCTTCTTCACACAGCCAACCTGTGGAACTCCTTGCCTGAGGAGGTTGTGAAGGCTAGGACTATAACAGGGTTTAAAAGAGAACTAGATACATTCATGGAGGTTAAGTCCATTAATGGCTATTAGCCAGGATGGGTAAGGAATGGTGTCCCTAGCCTCTGTTTGTCAGAGGGTGGAGATGGACGGCAGGAGAGAGATCACTTGATTATTGCCTCTTAGGTTCACTCCCTCTGGGGCACCTAGCATTGGCCACTATCGGTAGACAGGATACTGGGCTGGATGGACCTTTGGTCTGACCCAATATGGCTGTTCTTATGTTCTAGTGTTAGGTTCTACGGTAGAGAACCTGAATATAATTTGGATAACAGTGAATGTGGCTTCTTCCCAGCTGAAGTTAATATACAGCTTTGAAAAAGGCCATAAGTCATGGGATCACAAGGAACTGCATTTGTATTTTTTAAAGTTTGGTTATTCATACATTGGAATCTTACCTTTTTTTTGACAATCTCCGTACAGAGTACTTGTCTGACATGGCATGTATTAACAATACTGTACTTTATTTTAAAGCATGCTTTTCAGGTGAGTGAATACAGGGGGTATTTAACAGGAGAAAGAAATAAATTTTTTTATAGAGGGCTACAGTAGGAGCATGGGAGATGGTGTGAATGCTACACATGATGATAAACACATTAATGCAACAGAATCCTAACTAGTCACAGTGGTTGAGAGACACCAGAAATGTTATGAAAGTCAGCAGTCAATAAAATCACAAAGACATGCCAGCTATGCAGTAAAAAGGGAGATCCAAATAATTTTGGGATTTTACTTTGTAAATTGGGGGGGGGGGTCCTTGTTTCTTTTGATTGCACACCTTGTGTAAATTCTGTTGCTTGTAAGACATAGGGCACTGAGGCCATATTTTTACAAGTGAGGTGTAGCAGTGTTGGGACTCACCACCCAGCGCCTCTTGCTGGTCACCCTCAGGAATTAGCTCAGTCCAGTGGAGCGCCCTCTCCTGGTGGTGTCCCGTCCGTTGTCTCGCCCTCAATTGGCGTGTGGACCCGCGTTGCTCCCAACTCGCGGCATCCTCTTTGAGCCACTGCCCTCCAGCAGTGCCCCTTAGTCCCTCCTCGCCCCATTCCGGGGGGGGTGTCAATCAGCTGTCCCTCTGCACCCCGGCCAATGTGGGCAACTGCACCCCCAAAGTCACACCCCTCTTGGCAGAGGGTTGGGGCAGCCCAAGACGGCCACTCCCGTCGGCCAGGCGTAAGGCAAGGAGGATCGGGGGGGACCCAGGCCCGCCCACTACTCTAGGTCCCAACCCAGGGACTCTCTAGTGGCAGCCATCCTGCCCTCCTTCTCGCCCTCCATCTGTCCACGTCCCTGGGCCACTTCCCCTTCGGCCCCTTGCATGGGCCAGGCCCTTCCCCTCTAGAAGGCCTGGGACAGACTGACTGCTCGCTCCCTGAGCAGCCTTTTTATAGGGCTGAACCTGGCCCTGATTGGCTGCCAATAAGTCCTTTTCTGATTGGCTGTTCGCCTGCGCAGGCCCACTGGCCTGCTGCAGCCCCCTCTAACATGAGGGTGGGGCAGACGCCCCACTACATGAGGCTAATTTAAATGTTTTAATTCTTGATAGTTTTACAGCTTACACAGACTGATCAAGCACAGTAAATCTAACACGTCTTAACTAAATCTTATTTGCTTTAAATACCAGAGCTCCAGAGAGGTTATGAAATGTTTGCAGAAATACGTGGTTGTCAGTGGTCAGTTTTTTTTAAAAATCAGGCTGCTTTAACCAATTAGTGAGCTGAAGTCCTACAAGTAGTTTAAAGAGTGATACTCAATACTCAGCATACATTTTTATGGTTTTTTTACTTGTAGCTCTACCTGCTGTCTAATTTCAACAGAAATTCAAGGTACCTAATGAAGGACTGTTAATTTGGGGGGGGAGGGGGGGGAAATCACATTTGATTGAAACTTTATTAGCTATAAAAGCTAAGGTGACTAAATAAAATATTTTGTTTTCAGTTTTACTTTGTGATTTAATAGTATTTCACCTATCCCCAGGCAATGTCTTGCTGAATAGACATCAGCAAGGAAACAGAAGCCCTCCACCCCCCTCTCTTTTTAAAGGAATCTTTTAAAGGTGCTTATCAAAAGGGAATTTTGTTTAAAAAAAAATTGATAATGTTTTTAATTCGGGGCTATGTTAGTTTGTAAAATTAAAGCTTTATGGAAATACTTCATTTGTCCTTAGATTTTTTTCACTAACACCTGTTCTTCAACCATTAACTAGTCCCAATAGCTTTCAATCTTTGCAACAGTAATAACCTGAAACTGACTGGGCTCTTGAGCTTGCAAACGCTTATGGATGTGATTAGGCCCAGGCCCATTGACTTCTCATAAGACTACCTTCCCCTGTTTATGCCCCATTTAGCACTTGCATTTCATTCCGTAATCTGTGCTTTTAAAACTCAATATTACTAAGCTGCAGTGTTATTAGCAGCATAAGTAAAGCCTTCCAACTGAATTTTCTATGTTTAAAGGTAATTAAATATAAACATTTCCTCTGAGACAAACTACCAGAGTAGAGGATGATATTGAGAAGCAAGCTGCATCAGGGGCTTGATCATCCTTTAAACAGTAGATGCATATCCTGGGAAGATTAGGTTGTTTCCATGAGTCATGTCTGTGCCTGCTAATCTACTGTGGAGAAAAGTGTAAAGCCACAGAACCTTCATACCAGAATATTTATGTTCATGCTAGTTATTGATAGTTTAATCTTTTGAAGATCCTTAGGACTGGCATATTCTTTCTTCAGCATTTTTAAGTCCGTTTCCAGTAGCAGTAGACCATATGTCTGTGCAAGTGATTCAGCTATAATGGAACAAGTTTTGATTTTTGCATAATTAAATAGGTGCACCTATTTGTAAAGCAAAAGGTGGGGCAAATGCGTCAGCCAAACCCTAGCATATTAAAGGATTTCATTGTTTGAGATGTTTTGCACCACAGTAGCAAAATTGAACTATGAATCACATGTCCAGAGGCCAAATTACCTGCTGCTGTAACTCGACTAGCTATAAATGTTAGTTCACATAAGGAGGAAACAGCTCACTGTGCAGGAGTTCATCTATTATACTGTGCTAGAGTTGTTCACTATGGTAAATACACTGCTGTTTGACTATCAGAACCAGCTGGAATGGTTTGAACACCAGAAACATCACAATGGAGTAGTAGTATTACCACTACACAAGCCAAACCATGTTTACTGTTTTTGATTTCCCAGGAGCCAGACGCACCCAGCTCATGTAGTAATCACTGAAGGTGAACCCGGAGGCTTTACTGGAAAGGCGGAGAGTCTCTGGGCTTTTTCACATCCCCTCCGAACTCCACCAGCTGGACTTGTGACCGGACCAGGATAGCCTAAATCCTTTAGGCCATCCTTCCCCAGCCCCCGGATAAGGAAAAAAATTAGTAATTCAGTACCTTTCTGCCCTAAAGCCATTTAAAAATAGGCCAAAATAGATGGGAAAGAGGCAGATTGAAATTCACAGTGCTACTAGTAACAACGTAGGAAAAGATTCACAGTCCAGATTCTGGCTCTTTTCTGCTGTGAAGACTGGAGACCTGTTCCTAGATATTTTTCACTTGAAATAATGGAGAGGAAAGATAAAAAGTCTCTAGTCATGCTGACCTAAAAGCTTGTGTATTAATAAAATGGTCAAATAAAAAAAGTATAGCTCACCTATTGTACTACCACAGAAATATAAATCAACACAAGTCTCTTACTTACTTCTGTTGCACTCAAGAGCCAAGACTTCCTGGAATATGCACAAGATACTTCGGCAGGCAACTGGCACCAGTTTTAAGAAGAAGTTAAATTAATTTACTCAAGTTATGTTAACCATTACAAAATTTATTTAACAAAAATAAGTTTACATGAGGAATGTACAGTTCCTGAAGAATCCTCATTAGTTAGCAATACAGCTGGCGTTAAGGGGAGGTTTATCACAGCTCTAGGCAGGAGTTCACTGCTTAATCTATACTCGTTCCAAGGCTTCTAACATGATGATGCTGTTTCCTCTTATTACCTAAAAATAAGGAATATAAAAAGATTAGAATTCTATAACAACGAATGTGGTTTAGCAGAACTAGAGATGGGACAAAGATCAGGAGTATTTAATACTACCAAAAAAACCCAGCTAGGAAGCTGTCTACAGCATGTATATTTCTCCAGATTAGCTCTTCTAGAAAAACGAACAGCAATTAACTTTGACCCATAAACCGCCCAGAGATTATTCAGTGACAGATATGGTGTGGACTAGCTAGTTTCCTAGAATTCACCTGGTTCAGAAAATAGTGCTCATCACCACGACGGGTGGGGACTGGGGAAAGAGAGAGTCTGAAATAAAGACCCCCCTCTAAAAATGTTTCAACCCATACCATCCAATAGGGGTGAAAACTCTATACTTACCACCATCCCTATAGTGTTCTGTTGTCCACCTTGTGCCATCTCCACACACTCGTCTATCACTAGATTCATGAAGGGGTCAAACCCTCGCAATATCCCTTGGACATGCCGGCCACCATTTAACTTCACTAGAAGAAATATTTGATAAATAATAATAATAATAATTAAAAAAAAAGTTACCGGCATGCAGCTGTAGTACTTAGCTTTCTTGGTTACAAAGTGTTACCTTTGAGACCGGAGCTTTAGAACCATCTTTTAATGCTATGACAGTTTGAAACACTATTTAGTCATACTGCATGTGAACGGCCCATTGCTTACTAGAACTAGTATTCCCCATACCACAGGCTTCATATGCAAAAATGCAGTATAATAACAAGGAAGTCTGGATGGTGGTCGATATTAGCAGACCGTGGTCTGATATTATCACGTATAATATCCCTCAAAATGCAGGAGTAAAGTTACATTAAGGCTTCGTAGTGGTTAGGCATTTAGTGTGCTAGTGACCACTGTTCTGATGTGTTCCTGTTATCCGTGGGGAATGTTTTTGTACCATCCTTGATATCAGGATGTGTTTGCGCGAGTACACTGACTAGCACGTCTTAGGAATGTGTACTTCTGCAATATCAGCCCTGTTCTTGCCGGATTCTGTGAGCAGGTCTTGCCTCATACCAGGCCTCTAATACAAGGGCTTATGTCTCAGGCTCTCTTCCTACTACAATGGGAACTTTAAAATGACAGTGATGCTTAGAATAAATCTAGGCACATAAATAACTCACGTGATAGCTTCTTGTCCATGAATCTGAAAGCATAAGGGGGAGGAGGGAGAGAGAGACACACATTAATGGGGCAGAAAGATGGTACGAGTTAATGTAAAACACGAACAGCCTGGCCCATAGGCCCTCTCCCTGGCATCCCATTGGTTTGTACGCAGGTGTCAAGCCATGGGCAATGTATGAGCTCAGTGCGGTGTTCGCTGGGCATGTTACCACTGCACTGCAGCCAGCCTGACCAAGGGCAAACAGCCAGTTGCAGCTCTACATGTATTGGGGTGGGGGGACGCCTCTGGGGCACCCAGGCTAATGTTACCCAGAATTGAGCGGGGGGGGGGCTGGTCCCTACGCATGTGCCCCTTGCCAAGGTGGATGGGGCGGGGCTGCCCCAGGGCCCTACCCGAGGTGGCACCACGTGCCCAGCACGGGGGGAAGGGGTTATTTCCCACCCCGCGCAGAGAGAGAGGCCCCGCTGGTCAGCGCAGTGCATGCCGGGACGCTGGGGGAGTAGGTAATAAAGGTGGGTCCTACTGAAATTATGGCCCGGGGGCTACCCCCGCTGGCTCCACATCCCCCCCGCCCCGGGGCGGCGATCCCCGCTTTCCCCCGGCCGCACTCACTTCTTCAGCTCGGGCGGGTGCGCTTTACTCATGGTGCTGCCTCAGTCCACCACAACCGCCTGACGCTCCTCCGCGCGGATCCAGTTCTGGCGTCACCGCGTCCGCGGCTCAGCAACCAATCAGGGATTACGCCAAGGCCGCGTACTTAACCCCTTTCAGCCAATCAACAGTAACGCCGGGAACGCATGCGTATGACTTAAAAATCACTTAAACCAACCAGCGTGATCGCCGTTACATTCTGCGGGTGACCTCACTGACCCAACAGCCAATGCGGGCCGTGCCGCTTCCTCCCCTCCCTCCCGGCAGCGCCACAGCGAGGGCACGTGACTCACTTCCCCCGTATTCCTCAGAATAGAGGCTTTATCTACTTAGTGGCAGCTCGGGAGCAACATAGTTGCAGAAGGCACCTTGACAGCAGATGATGACAAAGCCAATTCACCACACGGAGCCGTCAGCAGCGGTCTTGCCATTGCACCATAAACACTGAAGCACCAAAAATATTGATGCGCGGCTCCCCACGGCAATACGACCCTGCTTGTAGTATTTAGCTGCTCACCTACAGCAGCTTACATTGGAGCCAGAGCAGCCCAAACGCAGGAGGTTTGGATCGTCTAATTTAAAACGTTACAAAATCCAAATGCCAATTCGGGTTTCAAACACGTCCAAAATGTGGATCTTGCTCCGATTTAGAGGTGACTGGAAACCAATCAGAAATTTCAATGCAGGAGAAGCCTTTGCTGCCACCCCTTTCCCCCCACTTTCCCTGTCTTGTCTATTTCGATTGTAAGCTCGTTGGGGAAGGGACTCTCCACTATTCTGTTTGCAAAGCCCCTAGCACAGGGGTCAGCAACCTTTCAGAAGTGGTGTGCCGAGTCTTCATTTATTCACTCTAATTTAAGGTTTCGTGTGCCAGTAATACACGTTAACGTTTTTAGAAGGTCTCTTTCTATAAGTCTATAATATATAACTAAACTATTGTTGTATGTAAAGTAAATAAGGTTTTTAAAATGTTTAAGAAGCTTCCTTTAAAATTAAATTAAAATGCAGAGTCCCCCGGACCGGCAGCCAGGACACGGGCAGTGTCAGTGCCACTGAAAATCAGCTCGCGTGCCGCCTTTGGCATGCGTGCCATAGGTTGCCTACCCCTGCCCCAGCACGATGGAGCTCCATTTTGCATTGCTCCCCCTAGGCACTAAACATGATTACTAATAAGGTTGCCCTTTGGTTCCCAAGCAGCGAGTTGGAACTAGAGCTGTTTTAAATGTTAGCAGTGAAACCCACTGGCTACAGCTATAATACAAAATGAAGAGTTCAAGAGAGGAAAACACACTAGAACATATAAAATCAAAATCTAGCACTTCTCACAATGAAGCCATGACGAGCCTTGGCGTAAGTAAAAATACAGAGGAGTTGTCATCTAAAATTTATTTTTGAATCAAACTTTTAGAAAATAAATCAATTTTTAAAAGGACAGAACAAAATGGTTGTGTTCATTATAGCTGTTCCTGAGAAGGTACAGACAGGTCATTCAGCTCACAATAAATAGAACCATCCTAAGATACTTGCTACAGTGTCTCCAGCCACAAGGACAGGACAAGGTGGTGGTGCTGCTGTTTACTGGATGTCATTTCCCCTTTTTAGTTTGGTGGTGATCATCTCTGTATTGTGCTCATTTACCTTGAGGACCACAGATTTCAGAACTGCCTCCTCCTGTAGCTGAGTAGTTCCACATCTGAGGCAGCCAGTAATACTGCTCCATGACTAATGGAGCGCATTAACCTTGCCCCAGCATTCAAGCCAACCTCCTCTGCATTGCTCCCTGTCCCTGCTGCTCCAGGGAAGAACAAGGTCTGAAATCGACCTCAAGCCTGCACTGCAACATGCTGCAGAATCTGATTGTGCATTTACGCTGCTGTAAATCCATTACTTTAGCAGAGAAACTCCTGCTTTATACCAGGATGAGGGAGAACAGAGACAGGCTCTCCTTGTGTTTAATTAGGAATATCAGGTCAAAAAGGAGGAGAGAATCCACCTAATAAAACCTTCAGTGGTTGTTTTGCAGAGGCTCAGGTGAGGACAGTTATTTATGCCACACTGCATGGAACAATGTACCTGGTATAACTCTTAATGATAGACTTCAGGCCCAACGCTGCTATTCCTTACCCCACTATAAATCAGGAGTAACGCCACTAAAGCCAATAGTCATACTGGTGTAAAACCAGCAGGAGTGGATCATTAAGTGGCATTGGCCATTCCTTTCCAACACACCATGCTACTTCTCGTGACTCATCGGCGCTGAATGACCTTGCTCTCTTAGTAGAATTAGACACTGCAGGGTTGGTGGCCTGATGAGATCAGAGGAAGTCAAGGGGCTGATTCTCCACTCAGTCACACTGGGTTTACACACAGGCATATCTCCATTTATTCCAGTGGAATTACTCCTGATTTATACCAGTGTGAGTGGCAGTAGAGGCCAAAGATGTTTTAACTGCACAGACTTGACCTACCAATGCAAAAATATTCTCCCTGACTACTTCGTGTCTCCTGGTGGAAGAAACATTGTAAGAGAAACAGACTGATTATCTAATACATTGCATACACTCCCTTTTCAACTGTTCCTTCCAACAGCAAAAGGCACCTGCACTAGAGGGACAAGGGGAACCTGTCAGTGCTAGACAATAAGTTCTGCAGATATGAGAGCAGCTGAGGAGAAATTCCTGTCCCCCTGTTCACAACAGCCTGGAGAACAAGTGAGGCAGGGACACTGGACATTTGAACTCTAGGGCATCAATTCAAACCCAACCCAGTGATAGTTTCACTTCAAATCCTCCTAGCCCCTCACATCACCACCATGAAAAGGACACGGAGACTGGACTTTTGGAGCCAGATCCTCAGTGGGTTTACACTGGCACAGCTCCACTGACACTAACGGAGCTACACTGATTTACATCTGCTGAGAACCTGGCCCTTAACTCCTGCAGGGCACTATTGAGGCATATTGGTTAGGCAGCACTGGGGAAGCTTGCATTGCTGTTATACCTTCTTAGGGATATAGGCCCTTCAGGCTCCAGGCCTGTTAAACTGGTGCCTTCCAGCAGCTCTACATTCACGAGGGACGTCAAGGTCAGTGGAGGACACTGCTATTATTAGCATGATCTGTATATACACTAACCATTAATCCTTTGAGGACTGGGGCAAAGTCACTAGTCTGTCCTCTCCACAACTGGTGACACTCCTCAAATCAGCCCCAGACCACCAAGCCCTTAAACCAAACCAGCTCTTGAATGGACCACTGCAATACTTGGAAAATACAAAATCACCCTTGTCATCCATTTCCTTCCTCAATTTCCAACACGAATCTCCGTGTGCACGTCTCTCTTTTAATAGGAACTACACGTCTCCCTCTCTCCCCCCAAACAGACACAGCTTTATTGTGCAATGGCTGTCAGAGTCTCCTTCATTTTCTTGGTCATGCTGGGGATGAGATGCACGTGATCGTCCACGCACTTCGTCACGCAGCTCTCCAGCTGTTGTTTCACCTGCTGCTCCTTGCTCCCTGAATCCAGGGAATCTTTGGCTTTGTCATTACAGTGCATCGTGCAGCGAGCCAAACGGTCCTGCAAACGAGAATTCCGGACAGTTAGAGTTCATGCAGCTAAGAGCAAAATGCATTGGGTGGTGGAGTGGCTGGACAAATGAGCTCTTAGCCTGCCATCTAAGAAGTGGAGGTCATGCCTTTGGACACAGAACAAAATTATTTCTAATGGAGGGGATGGATGGCAGAAGAATGAAGCTTGCTGCGGGCTGGAAGTTTATCACCATTTGCAATGAGACCTCCAAACTCATTTTACTTAGGTTATCCAACAACTATCAGAGGCTATGCGGTGGTCTACATGCAATAAGTCGGGCAGGGTGTCTCAGCCTAGCTCATTGATTCAAGGCCAGAAGGGACCATTGTGATCATCTAGTCTGATCTCCTGTACTACACAGGCCAGAGAATGCCCCAAAATAATTCCTAGAGCAGACCTTTCTGCAAAACATCCAATCCTGATTTAAAATCGTCAGTGATCCATCAAAACCCTTGGTAAGTTGTTCCAGTGGTTAATTACTCTCACTGTTCCACGTGGCTAGCAGTTTACATGGAGACCAAGGACTGAATGATGTGCATTTGACACAGGGCATTTCACCTCTAGGTCATCAGTATTAACCAAACTCAGGTCGGTAGCAGCTTAGAGATGTTGCAATGGCTGCATGATGCTCTATGGGAAATATGCTTGGTGGGTCTCAGCCCAGTTCCTAGTAGGCATCTCCCCTGCATAAAAAAAGCTGTACCTAGGGTGACCAGTTGTCCCGATTTTATAGGGACAGTCCTGATTTTGGGGTCTTTTTCTTATATAGGCTCCTATTACCCCCCACCCCCTGTCCCGATTTTTCACATTTGCTGTCTGGTCACCCTAGCTGTACCACTGCTGGGACCCCTACTGAGATTCTCAGGAGAGAGGCCCTTGCAGATCACATTGTTCTATGACCCCAAAATGCCATCCTTCTGAAGCAGGACGGAGTCAAATTCAGTAGTGTGGCAAAGAGAGAAAGGACGGTCCTGTCGTTAAAACATGGGAGACCTGAGTATAAGTCCCTGCTTGGCCACAGACGTCCTGTGTGATCTTGGGCGAAGGACTCTGTGTGCCTCAGTTCCCAATCTGTAAACTGAGACCAGCACTGCCCTACCTCCCAGGGTGTTGTGAAGGGAATGTGTGAACAGACTGGGAGGCTCTGAGATACAATGGTAACGGGGGCCATCAAAATACCTCAGATAGATCAAAGCTTTCCCTCTGCCCACTCCATAGGTGCTCCAAGGACTCCCGCCTGCTCCAGCCTCCCTGCTTTCAGACTAGCACCTTTCACCAGCACTAGAACTGGAGCACTGAAAAAAAAAATCTATCCTAACGAGACACGTTCTCTTTGCAGGAGGTTCTCCTTCCTGATGACCTGAGCTTTCAAGCCTTGTGCTGCATAATGAGCCTGGATTTAACACAGAGCAGAACCTTGAGGATCCAATACCCCCCTCCCTCACAGCTTTCTCTTCTCCAAAATGAGATGCGCCGTTCATGTTACCAACTCTCTGCTTGGGTGCGTCCCCTTTTGTCCAGGTTACTTTTGCAACGTGGTTTGGCACAGCACTGACTCGCCCCACATCCCAAACCCGTCCACATCCACGGCAAACCTCTGCACACGGCTTGAGACTAAACCGGGAGAAGATTCCATGGGGAGTTGGGGCCCAGTAGACCGCCACTGTTGATGCTATTTCCCTATGGCACGTCAGTGCTAACCCGCTCCGGGGTCCATCGGTCACCTTCTCCGCACCTGAAACCTCTCCAGCTCTTTGGTGACGAAGGCCTGGGCCTGGGCCAGGGGCGCGTGGCAGCGCTCGATGCAATGGTGCACCTGCTGCATGGAGGCCGTGTCATTCTCGCAGCAGTCGGCGCTGCACCGAAACATGTTACCCTGCAAAGAGCGGGAAAGAACGCTGGCTGGGATCGGGCTGCGGGCTCCGTGGCACCAGAGGCTGGGCTTTTCCAAAGCTATTGCCTGTAGCAACGCGCATCTGAACCCCTCACTCCCAATACACATACCCTATCCAGTGGGGGCCCTGGGCATATAGTGCAGACCTCCCAACCAGACTTGTCTGGCTTTGACACCCAACTCTCCTTGAGCATAGCACTGACCCACCCACCCACCTACCCCAATCCGGTGAGGGGCCCAGATCCCTGCTCACACACTTCAGCAGGCCAGGGGGCACAGTTCACTGACCCCTTCCCCCAGGGTCCCTCTACATACACACACACACACGGGGGGGGGGGCAGGCTCACTGGTTTCCTCCCCCCATTACCAGAGGGGGCCAGCCCCCCAGGGCAGGCATGGCAATGGGTCAGAGAGCAGGGTGCTAATGGGGGCTGTTGGGGAGAGAGGAGCAGGTAGATGTGGGGGGCAGTAAATGGGGGAGGTGCTGGGGCGGGCAACAGAGAAGGGGGGCCGGAGAGGGACCAGTAGGGACCCCAGCTCCTCCCCTCCCCGTTACCTGCATCTTCCGGATGTTCTCCCGCTCCAGCCCCTGCACCATGTTGTCGATGGCCTCCTGCATCCTGCTCTGCTGAGCCTCGGCCATACCGCCCGCCCAGCAGCGCCCACATGGGCCAGAGGACACCGGCCGCCCCCTGCGTTCACTTCCGGGTCAGCGCAGCCCGGCGCTTC
Organism: Emys orbicularis; assembly: GCF_028017835.1. NCBI lineage: Eukaryota > Metazoa > Chordata > Testudines > Emydidae > Emys > Emys orbicularis. The sequence continues at coordinate 141,794,555 of NC_088684.1, forward strand.
CGAGGGGGCGGAGGGTCCCTGGCTGGGGGGAACAGCGGCCTCTGGTGCCCGGCTGAGGGCATTGCAAGCCTGGGATCCCCCCGTCTGCCTCCGCTGAGAGACTCGCTCACCCACTGGCTATACATCACCAGCACGTCTCGTGTCACACTCGTGCTCAGCCACGTGGATAGATAGATAGAGGGGGTGTATGAGGATAGATAGATAGATAGATAGATAGATGGGGAGGATGGGTAGATAGATAGATCGAGGGGGTGGACAGACAGATGAGGAGTGTCTGGGGATAGAGAGAAGGAAAGGACAGAGATGGCAGGAAGATTTGATCCCATCTGATCCCATCCAGTAGAGAGCAGCGGTGCACAAGCCAGCCAATTATAGTGTAGAGGCAGGGGACAGGGAGAGGGTTGGATGGGTCGGGAGTTCTGGGGGGGCTGTCGGGGTGGGGGGAGGGAGAGGGATCAGAGCAGTCAGGGGACAAGGAGCAGGGGGAGGGTTGGATGAGGTGGGAGTCCTGGGGGTCTGTCTGGGGGCAGGGGTGTGCATAAGGGTTGGGGCAGCCAGGGGACAGGTAGGGGGGCAGTTAGGGTGGGGGGGTCTCAGGAGGGGGCAGTCAGGGGACAAGGAGCAGGGAGGCTTAGGTAGGGGGTGGGATCCTGGGGGGGCAGTTAGGGGCAGGAGTCCCAGGAGGGGGCAGTCGGGGACAAGGAGCGGGGGGGGAGAGGGGTTGGAGGTTCTGAGTGGGGCGGGAAGTGGGAGGGAGTGGATGGGGCGGGGCTCGGGTGGGGCTCTCCCCCACGCTCTTTTTGATTGTTGAAATATGGTAACCCTAAAAAAGCGGTGCCCTGGCTCAGCAGGGAGGAGCTGCCTTCTGGAGGCACCGGAGAGCCAGAGCGTCGGCTTGCGGGGGGCGGCGAGCCCCAGCCATGGAGGAGCCGGCGTGGTACAGGGGGGCAGCAGCCCTGCAAAGACGGCAGCACTACTAGCAGGGAGCAGACACGCCCCCCGCCCCTCCTGCCCAGGCTGCGGCTTGGTGCCCCCCCCCCCGGGGGGCTCCTGCAGGCTGCAGCAGATGCATGTACCCCCACAGCTCCCGTGCGCTCCTGTGTCCCCCCTCGCCACACTTGGGCTCTACGGCTCCCGGGCATGTGAGCCGCTGGGGCACGGGGCCCTGAGCCTGCTCCGGGAGGGGCAGCGGCGGCGGTGGCTCACACTCCTGGGAGCCGCAGAGCCTGAGCACGGCGAGGGGGCAGCCAGGGGGCACATGGGGAGCTGGTGCCCGTATGCATCCGCTGCAGCCTGCAGGAGCCCCGGGGGGGGGGGCGCCAGGCAGGAGGGGCAAGGGGTGCGGCTGCTCCCCGCTAGCCGCGCTGCCACCTTTGCAGGGCTGCTGCCCCCCTGCACCGCGCCGGCTCCTCCATGGCTGGGGCTCGCCGCCGCCGCAAGCCGACGCTCTGGCTCTCTGGTGCCTCTGGAAGGCGGCTCCTCCCTGCCGAGCTGCTGCAGCAGCCCAAGCCCAGCAAACCCAGTGAGTGGACTCGGGGCGGGGGCTGCCGGGGTGGAGTGGGGAGGGGAGGGGAGGGCTCGTCGGGGGGCTGTGCACCCTCCAGGGGAGTTCAGGGGGTGGGGAGGAGGGAACCTGGTCTGGGGAGCAGTCCCTGGGCACGGCTGGCCCCTGGGGTCTATAAAGGCTTGTTGGGATTTGCCCCTCAATGAACCAATGTGTGTGTGTGTGTGGGGGGGGGGCACAAGCTGGAAGTTTCGCCTAGGGCGCAAAATATCCTTGCACCGGCCCTGGCTGTGACCCAGGCCAGTGGAATGGTTACGGTTACATGGTTACAGTTCTTTCAGACTTAAGGCCGCTGGTGGCTTTCCAATCCAGTCCACTTGGTCAGTGCCTATTGGTGAAGTCAGTCCGCAGATTGGGATGGCTCCATGTCCACTCTGGGCTGCTACGTCAATGTGTATTTAAGATTCTTAAGACTGTGGATTATTGATGTGACAGACCGTAACAGTCTGCTGTAGCAACAGGTGTTAGTGTAATTAATACTCAATATATTCCAGGGACTATTCTCTGCATTCATACTAAAAATCCTTAGGCCAGTGGGACGATTCACTCATAAGCAAAGGGCTTAAATCCCTCTTGTTACTAGATTAGTTTGCCATCGGATATAGAACAGCGATGGCCCTACATCTGTAATATGGTCTTCCTGTTCACAGCTTTTGTCCAGAAAGATGCCCTGCCCTTGGGTACCTTCTCCAAATACACCTGGCACATTACCAACATCCTGCAGGTCAAGCAAATATTTGACACTCCTGAGGTAAGGCCTGTTTGTGCTCCCGGTTCCTCGCTAAAGACCAAGCAGGGAGCCCAGCTGGTTAGGTCAGCAGGCTGGAGAGGAGACAGGGCAGAGCTAGACACTGCTCCCGCAAACACATGCATTGAGTTCAACGGGGCTACTCACCTGGGTAAAGTCAGATCTATGCAACCAAGTTTTATCAGCATGGCTTTGTCATGTAGCAGCCTGAAACCCCCCTATGTAGACTCAGCTTATACCAGCAAGTGTCTTTTTGCTGGTATAGCTTGTGTCATTCAGGGAGGGAGGTGGCTTAAGTATACCTGGAAAAGAACTGCATCTCCACTAGGGGGCGCTGCTGGTTTAGTTATATTGGCAAAGCCTTTATAGTGCAGACAAGCCCATAGAGTTTGCAGAATTGGGGCCCTCGACTGCTTCACAACAGAGTGATTCTGAGCTGGAAAGTCTGCAATCAGCGGAAAGCATTATTTGGCAGAATTCCTTCGGTGGGAACGTTTGAGCAGGGATCAGGCGAGCATAGTCCAGTCTCAGCTAGAGGGACTAACTGATCACCACAGCTGGGGTCAGGCAGGAATACCTCCTACAGCTTAGAAGCAAGGGCTTTGGTGATGGATTGGGGGTGGGGGGGTGGGTTTCTCTCTTCTTTCTTCTGGAGCTCTGGGCAGGGACTGTAAGCTCAGATGGGCTCCCCCCCCCCCCCCCCGTCCGCTTTCTGGGTCTGTAGAGGTGGTGGGCAAGCGCGTGTGAAGCTGAGGTTGTACGCCCCCGCTCTGCCTTGTTCCTGAGAGTCTGCAGGCTAAGGCACAGTTCCAAATACAGCTTGGTGGTGGTTGATGGCCACTAAAGCTCTATGCTGATCATCTGTGCCTGGCTTCTGTTGCAAGATGCCCTTGGAAATCACACGCAGCTTCATCCAGAACCGGGATGGGACCTATGAGCTGTTTAAGTGCCCGTAGGTTGAAGTGGAGAGCATCGCGGAGACGTACGGGCACCTGGAGAAGCAGCCGATTCTCCGGCCCTTGGAACTCAAAACCTTCCTCAAAGTAGGTAAGTTTATAACAGAGGGAAGAAGAGTGAAATCAACCTAAGCAGCTGTTACCTCCTGACCGGATCCTACCACTCTTGTTTGAGAAAAGAGAGAACTGTCATCCAGTGGTCTGAGCATACGGGGGTGGGGGGGAAAACAGACGGGTTCATTTATGTGAGAGGAGTCCTTAGTTCTGGCCATACTGGGTCAGACCAGTTGTCCATCTAGCCCAGTGGCCGGGGTCAGATGTTTCAGAGGGAGTGAACAGAACGGGGCAATTGCTCAGCTCTACCACTGACTCTGTGGGTGAAATTCACATCGTTACAGAGGGTCGGAACAAGATCTAGGCACCACTTATTTCCACTAGTGTCCAGGCCTCGTGCTGATAAACTTCACCCTGCCTCAATCTGAGCGAGTGGCCTCACCTCTCTGTGTCCCCAGAGCTAGACGGGGCTAGTGATGCTTTGTCCTCCTTTGTAAATGTGTTGGATGAAATCAAGTGCCAAATACTGTCAGCTCCACCACTCGTGTCATCATCTTGTTAAAGACCTCTGAGAAAACCCTTTTGTTGCAAAATGGGGATGGTTTTACATCATGGTAGTACCTAGAGGCCCCACTGTGTTTGGTGCTGTATAATCATGTCCTGAAACGGGGCCCACCCAAAATCTTACAATCTAACAGACAAGACAACAGCTGGAAGCAAGCAAGCGTTATTCTAATGAAGGGGCAGGGCATTGAGTCTCAGGTGACATGATTTAATTCTGTGGCAGAAGTGGCCAGGAATTCTGGTTTGAGCTCGTGTTTGTGGGGTTCATTTTTTAAAGCAATCTTCATTATTATGGCACAATTAATGCCACTTGGGCAACCTGGATGTGCCCACAGATTGGGTACTTGGACATCTAAATGACTGGCTATGCCTACAGATACTCAGCCTTAATTTTCAGCCTAGCTTTAACCAGCCCTGTCTGTGAGGTCATTTTATTACCTCCGGCTAATACACTGTTAGCATGCTACGGCTGAAATGCTACCTCCTCTTGCTTCTTTTCCCCCAGGCAACACAGCACCTGATCAGAAGGAACCGACCCCTTTCACTATTGAGTGGATCCTGGATATTTTACCCCAGTCCAAGATTGGTGAGTTGAGGATTAAGTTTGAATATGGCCATCACAGGAATGGACATACCACTGAATACCAGGAGCAACGCCCTTCACTAGAACAGACCCTGGAGCTGACGCCTCTAACCACCATCACCTTTCCTTGACCTAACACCCAGCCCCTCTCCCCACTAAGTTTGCACTGCCCTGCTCCGTGGTCTCTCGGCCCGGGGCACTATTAGCATTGAACTTGTACGGGGTTCCATAGTGAACTGCTCTGTAAAGCTGATGTTTTCTGATTTCTAAATAGCCACCGGACCTACACTAGAAGAAAGAAACCTCACCTGCTCTATAAATAGCATACTTTGATGCTGCTTCACATGTAGTCTTCACTCAAACTGTCCTGTATTCAGAACACACCTCTGCATTCCCAGTCACCAGGACGCATTCAAACCTTTGGGTTGTAGTTCCTTTCTATCGCTTCCCCCTGGAAAACAGACTTATCTACAGCTCACAGTATATTACGAAGGGAGTTAGATCCTTGTATTACTACATGAACCATCATGGCATAGTCTGATTTTATGCCATACGTTAAAATTTTTTTTTTAAATAAAGCATACTGGAAAACGGTGCTGCTTTTTTATTTCAACCTCTTTTGCAGGAGGAAGGCAGTTTTAAAAGGAGATAAACCCCCGTAATAAGGTCTCTTTGTCCGTTCTGTCTCTGGACTTACAATGCTGTTAGCCAATCAGGGGCGGCTCCAGGCACCAGCGCACCAAGCACATGCCTGGGGCGGCAAGCCGGTGGGGGCGGCCTGCCGGTTGCTGTGGGGGCGGCAGTCAGGGAGCCTTCGGCGGCGTGCCTGCGGGAGGTCCGCCGGTCCCGCGGCTTCGGCGGCAATTCGGCAGCGGGTACGCCAAAGCCGCGGGACCGGTGGACCTCCCGCAGGCATGCCGCCGAATCCGCATTACTAGCGGACCTCCCGCAAGCATGCTGCCGAAAGCCGCCTGACTGCTGTGCTTGGGGCGGCAAAATACATAGAGCCGCCCCAGAGGAAGACTATCTATCTATCTGTTTTGTGCTTGTATGCCTTTGTTATGCTTTTTGGTTTGTCTTCTTCATTGCAATTTACTTGATACAAAACAAAGTTTATACATTGCCAATTTCTTGTGTTAATTGCATACTGCAATAGAATAATATTATAAAAATATCTTGCATTTATAGAACCACTAAGGAATCCAAAATATGCTAAAGCTCAGAACATTTATGATTTTGTACGGTTATAAGGTTGTTGTCTCCTCTTCAAAATGTGGCATCTGTCCCAGTTTGACAGCCAAAAATAAGAGCTGGATTTAATCTAAATTCTTATACCATATCCATCACCATGGTATTTGTGTGCTGACTAACGAGTGATACACCAAATGGGGGAAAAAATCCATTGTTTGGTGTTAGAAAACTGGGCTCAAATCTGTGGAATGAGTTCAGTGCTCTCACCCTGTTTCTTGGCGTTTCTGAGCAAAGGGTATCAGAGGGTATCACTACCAGAACTGACATTAATTCAGCAAAACTATTGATCTGTCCATATGACAGGGTCCAGGACTAATATAATAGATGGTGCTGCAGAGTGCAGTTGAGACTGTGAGACTCTATACCTCGGGAGAGCGCCTTGTAACCCACATATTCATCATTTGTATACAATGCTGATATTTCATATAAAGCATGCCATGTAAGTTATTGAATCTTTAAATCACGATCTGGAGACTTCAACAGCTGAGTTAAGGGAAAGTGGGGGGGGTCAGCTTTTGTGGCCTGCATCATGCGGGAGGTCAGACTAGATGACCATAATGGTCCCTTCTGACCTTAAAGTCTATGAGTCTGTGAATCATCGGAAAGGTTATGATGTGTTGAAAGCCACTGTTCTAAATATGTATATCATTAGTGCATATGAAGTTATGAGATTGTGTTGTATGGTTGTCACTAAAATCAGGGCTGGCTCCAGGCACCAGCGCAGGAAGCAGGTGCTTGGGGCGGCCAATGGGAAGGGGTGGCACGTCCGGGTCTTCGGCGGCAATTCGGCGGTGGGTCCCTCAATCCCTCTTGGAGGGCAGGACTGGCCGTTGAATTGCCACCGCAGAATGAAGCAGCGCGGTAGAGCTGCCACCGAAATGCCGCTGATCGCGGCTTTATCTTTTTTTTTTTTTCCTTCCCCTCTTCACCGCTTGGGGCGGCAAAAAAGCTGGAGCCGGCCCTGTAGCCAATCATGCCTGTGATGGGCGGGTGAACTCTGCTACAGAAGGGTTCGTAAGACTTGCTTCAGAGAGCAGCAGCCGCACCAAGCAATACACTGCACGGCCGCTGCTTTTTCTTCTCCTGTCAGTTTTAGGCCCTAATCCCAAAGCTGTTGATGGCTGAGTCTTTCCACAGCTTTGGATCAGGCCCCTCCTCCAAGCCCTGGTCACGTGTTTCCTGTTCAACAACAGCTCGGGTGTGTGCAAAACACTCAAGACCAAGAGTGACAGGATCAAAATCAAACAGGAAGTACTCAATGGCTGTAGGAGGTTTAGGTTCACTTCCCCCTTCTGCTTGATTTGAAACCTCATCTCTTCCCACTCAAATGAATAGGGTGACCAGATGTCCCGATTTTATAGGGACAGTCCCGATTTTTGGATTTTTCTCTTATATAGGCTCCTATTACCCCCTACCCCCATCCCGATTTTTCACATTTGCTGTCTGGTCACCCTACAAATGAATGACCTCGGTGCTGGGCTAGGAGGCAATCTGATGGGAGAACTACCTTAATCCTTTGTTGAATCTGTTCCACTTTCACTACATATTAACTGGGCCAACAGACCCTACTGAAGCCCCCTATGGTGTGGGGATTAGGGTGCTCAACTAGCAGGTGGGAGACCCTTGTTCAAATCCCCACTCTGCCTGCTCAGAGGGTCTCTAGCTGATGAGATAATAGCCCTGGACAAGGGCCATTTTACAGGGCCTCTTGTTCCTTTTAATTAAAGATTAATTGCAGCTGGCTGCAAAACCCCCCACTCGCTCTTTGTCCACCATGATGAGGATACACACCCAGGCTATGGCAGACCCCAGAGCACTCCCCTGCTCTTTTGAGGGGTGTGAACTGGGGGCTCCCACCTCCTGGGGAGAGTCACAGGGGGGGCAATCCCTGTCCAAATCCCCTCCCTGTCCCAAGAAGACAATGGCCTCCTGAGAAAGAGAGGGGGGTTCAGACAAGGATGGCCCATCTCAAAGGACCGTCACCAAGGAGGCAGGAAATCCCTGTGCAAACCCCTGCTGAACAGGCAGCTGGGGGATTTGAACCAGGATCTCCTGCAACTCAGGTGAGTATCCTAACCACTGCACTAGAGAGTGGGGTTTGTGTTGGCCCAAATCACATTTAATTAATGTGAAACAGCTTCAACAGGCAAGAGGGAGGTCACCTACTCCCCCCATCAGTCTAACAAAAAGATGAGGGTATACAAACACCAGGGCATATTTGAACCCACCTCTCCCACACCCTAGCTACTGGACTGCAGGTAGTTGCTGGCCCAACTAACATTTAATTAAAGTGGAACAGCTTCCACAGGCAAGAGCCCAAAGTTCAGGGCACACCCACCATAGCTGCATTCAACACCTGCCCCAAGCCCTACTTAACACGGGGGAGGGGTTGAGTTGAATCTGCAGCTCGTAGAACTGAAGCACCTAGCCTAACCACTGGCCTATAGCTGGAGTATTGGTTTTGCTGCCACTCAAACAATAGTTAATTCATGTGGAACAGTTTCCACAGGCAAAAGCAAGGGAGCTCCCCATCCCTATACACCAGACACCATGGCATACACCTGGGCGGCTGGAGCCCTGGTTCACAGTCCTCCATGAGAAGTAGAGGGCAGATTTGAACCCACCAGGGCTGCTACCTAGGTGAGCAGCCTATCTCCTGCATTATACAGGGAGAGACAGGTTTTTGTCAGCCCAATAAGATTGAATTAGTATAACAGCTTCAGCAGGGTGGGAACCCCAGACCGGTACTGTAAGGTAAGTGTCCATGAGCCGGTGGAGTGATCGGGCTTGGTTCATAAAGCCTGCCAGAGCATTCTGTGCTTCCACTCTGTTTTCGTCCTGTGCTTTCTCCACATCTTCAAATGCTTCCGTGCATGTTTGCGCTTTCTCCAAGATGTCTCTTTTCATCTTCTGGGACAACATCATTGTCCATGGAATCACCAAGTGCCATCCATTTCAACCGATTTATCGACACATTTATACGTTTGTGGACTTTAATGCCATGGTTAGATGGCTCCCTCTTAGAGCATGGCTGATGACTGGAGCACTACAGAGGCTACCTTCCACAAGGATGTCTTCAAACCCACTGTCTTGCATCACATTGCCTCTATCACACATGAAATTCACTGCACGATGCTTGCCTCCCGTCTCGAGGTGGTCATTGTCCAATTCATTTTGATTCCTCCATTTCATCAACCATGCTTTGCAGGAGATTGCTTCATCATAGATGACACAGGTCCAGTCTTGGCCCAGAGACTGGACCATAGCCTGAAAATATTTCATCATGGTGTACACTGTATTAACACGAGTTGCTGGTGCAGGAATCGTTGAGCAGTAGCCAACATTTATAAAATAGCAGACAGCCGACGTCTCAAATCATAATGACAAATAATGGCCAATATGTTGATGTAATACGTGGTACAAAGAGGCTCCTACTGTCATGTGGCTACAGACTTTTGTTTAACTGAAGGCAAAAAAGTACAGGGAAATGCATAAAATCTGTGACTTGGGGCTAAACAGGTCCCAAACACTACTATTTTAGGTATATAGTTGCATTATCAATTATATTTAGAAGCTTTCTGCCAATTTTGGTCAAAATTAGCCAATGTTGCTTCCAATTATGGCCCTTTTTGTGATTTTTCCAGGTTGGATGCCAGATAACCTTTAAACATTATGTGATGGGGAAAACTGCACCACTTCCAGCATCTCCATCCACCCTAGTGATGACCACCAGCTCTGTGCCTAATGTGTGACCGCAATGACATTTTTCTAGCTGATGGGTTACCCTAACTCATTAATAAGACTCCTTTTTAAATCTGGCTGTAGGCTAAAAGGTAAATGCTGGGTGCTTGAGAAGGGGGAGTTGCCTTTTTGTATTTGCCCAAACTCTGTCCTCCTTGCCATGTAAACAAGGCCAATTCCTGCATTTGTCACAAATCAGACCCCTTCAAAGCAACTCCTCAAGCTCTAGGCCTTGTTCTGGACCCAGTTAAGTCCAACAAAGCTGTTCCTGGCTTCTAAAGAAGCCGGCTCTGTCTGATCTATGCAAGGAAGAAGGGAAATAAGCTTCAGTTGCGTACTTAGCCCTGGTTGGAGCTGGGCTTCCCACAGGACATTTAGCATTAGGGCACCGTGGGAAAGGCTGTGCTCCTGGCCTCTGACTTAAGAGGTGGAGGAAAACTACAGCCTTCAGGATCAAGTAACTAGGACCCCCCATCTTGCAAAGGGTGTCCTTGAGGAGCAGGGTTGGGGTAACTTTTCAACTTTAAACCAGACAGGGAGTGAATTACCTTTACCCCACAAGAGGGCACTAACAGACAGGGCTGAAGGGCAACTTAGAGAGATGTTTTTGCACATCTGTTATAATTAAGGAACAAATAACTTCTCAATTTAAAATAAACTGCCCGGTGAGAACAATGTGCAGTAACAAACTGAAGAGGCTGGAGAGGAAGTTTAAATGTGAGATTTCAGCTAAAGACATCGCATCTTCAAAGCCCTGTACAAAGTATTACATATTGCTAAGTACTCTATTAGCTATCTAAATGAATCCTTCCCTTTCCAATTCAATGTGAAACAGCCGTGATAACTAATTATATGCAAGTTATTTCAACTAGGTCCATAGGAAAGTTTCATCTGACATCTTTCTGTTTTGTTTTCATTCTAACCACATACACAGAGCTTTGCACTCCTAGAATATACGTCCAAATTTACGCTATGTCCGTTCAACACACATAATGGTCATCATCTGGCAAATAAACGGAACGGACAACACTAAGCAGGGGCTAGTGTATCATAACACCTGAGGTATGTGAATTTGTGTATCTTAAAAATACAAATCATAGAATCATAGACTTTAAGGTCAGAAGGGACCATTATGATCATAGTCTGACCTCCTGCACAACGCAGGCCACAGAATCTCACCCACTCACTCCTGTATCAAACCCCTGACCTATGTCTGAGCTATTGAAGTCCTCAAATTGTGGTTTAAAGACTCCAAGGTGCAGAGAATCCTCCAGCAACTGGCCCATGCCCCATGCTGCAGAGGAAGGCAAAAAACCCAACTACACATAAATCTAATGTACATTAAATGGTTTAAGTCTCTCCAAGTTAATACTGGGCCTGACCATACATTCACTGAAGTCCACTGCAAAACTGTTGCTCCCAGTGATCTGTCAAGGTCAGCTTGCTGTACTGAGCAGTCCATCAGGACATGCTGACTTTTATGCACATGCATACAGTGAACTAGCCTGCTTGCTGAGCACTTGAAGGGAAAGGGTGCTCCCCAAAAGGTAAGCAACATGCAGTGAAAACTGTGACTCTTGTCTCCAAGAGACATTCACCTATGCATCCAGGGCTATCCAGCACAAGGGCTATACCTCACTTAAATCCCATTTAAATCAGGAGTAAGGGTCCAGAACAGGCACAACCTAAGTGGGACTGAAGTGATCGGGTTGGTCTTCAGTACAGGAGTGAATTCTGCCCACAGTAAAAAAGTCTGTGACTCCAGTTGATAGGAATATTCCGGTTGGTATGACTCTTCCCCCCACAGTAAACTAACTGATTTATAACACAGTGGTGCAGAATATAGCTGAAGCATTTACATTGCTGAAGGTTTTGAACAGGAGACTGCAAATCCCATGTTGCATCAAGTTAAAGGCGCGTTGGTACAGTCTGCTGTTTAACAAAACCTCAGTATGTTCAGTGCGTGGTGAAAGTCCCCTGAAAAATCAACACATGAACCCGGGAATGCTAAATGCTGTCATTGGGCAGCTGGTTTTTATTGTGTTACTGAAAGAAAATCAGGGGAACCTTACAGAAGGGTCTAATCTAGGGGTAGGCAACCTATGGCACGCATGCCAAGCTGATTTTCAGGGGCACTCACACTGCCCAGGTACTGGCCACCAGTCCAGGGGGCTCTGCATTTTAATTTAAATTTTAAATGAAGCTTCTTAAAAATGTTAAAAACCTTATTTACTTTACATACAACAATAGTTTAGTTATATATTATTCTCAGCTCTCTATGAGCTGAGGGGTGAAAACATTATCTAGACTTATAGAAAGAGACCTTCTAAAAACGTTAAAATGTATTACCGGCACACCAAACCTTAAATTAGAGTGAATAAATGAAGACTCAGTACACCACTTCTGAAAGGTTGCTGACCCCCGGTCTAATCCTTTACCCCCACATCTAGAAACTGTCTCCAGAGAACAGATAGCTTATCAAGATCCTCCCTTACCCTTTGCTGAGCAAATATTTAAAATCACTCTTGTAAAATTCTTCTCCTCCATTCTCAAGTCATTTAAAATGGGCAAATAAAACGTAATTAGTTTTAGCCCCAATGTACAGGTAGGCAAGTAGATTTTAGTTTACCTTGCCTAGGACATTTTCAGAAGGATTTTGAGAGGCTCATATGGATCATTTCAAAAGCTTGCCAATACATGCAGTTGATTTACTGGGAACCGGATCTTCCAGGACTGACTTGCCAGTTCTTTAGGCCGCGATAGTTACTTGTCACTGAATGGGAAGTGTTTGTGTGTCTCCATCCTGGAATAAAAGACAAATACATCCTAAGTAAATAATTATCACAACCATTCAGAATCTTCCATATAGAAGCTTTTTCAAGAAGCAAACAGTGCAGGTAGCCAGCCACCTCTTATATATATGTGATAGGAATAGCCAAAGTAGGGAATTTTACTGGAATTCAAACCTTTAATTTAAAATGCATTAACCCATGAGTTTAATTAAAAGAACCACAAATAAACTAAGGCCATCCCTCTCTGGATTTGCCGGTGCATTCTGTTCCGTCAGGCGCCCATCCTGCAACTGGATCTGCTGGTGATACCTTGCACCAGCAGAGGTGTTTAAACCCAGAATCTCTCCAACTAAAAGGATGAGCCAATCCTGCTTTTTAGCCCCTGTTGCATTCAAAGACTTAAGGGCCTTGATCCTGCTCCCAATTAAGTCAATAGAAAAACTCCCATTAACTTCCCCAGTGCAATATCAACCTCTAACGACGAAAAGGGGCTCAACTTCATGGGCCGCCAACAGAGTTTGGTTGTGAAATCCCTGCCCTTCCTGCAGCATGGCCGAGCGGACTGGGACACGGGAGATGTGGGTTTTGTTTGGATGACTCTGAAGCAAGTCACTTTGGACTAGATTCACAAAGCTGGGCTGAGAATTCCACTTGTTGGCAGGGCCCCGGGGGAGGTGGGGGGTGGTTTAAGACGTTGGGACGCCTAAGCACCTTCATGAATCTGGACCTCTCAGATCTACTGTTGAAAAGTGTTATATAAGGAGCTAGATTTGATTAGATGGTAGAGGGGACCCAGTAGGGGAAAGATTGAGAACCCACGCCTTAGCTGGTCAGCATTTTTCACCAAAAATGCTGCCTCCCCAATTAAAAAATGGCTTTTTGATCAAAATGAAAATGTAATTTGATTGAAAATTTTCAGCTATTGAAAACCAGAAGTTTTCTTTTTGGGGTCCATTCCCTCTTTTCAGTGGAAACAGGGAAGGGGAAATGTTTCCAATGTTCCTATAGTCAAAAGACAGACGTTCTGTAGCAAGGTTTTCAGGGTGGGGGTCATTTTGTTCATATTTTCAGAAAGAAAGACACAGCTTTATATTTTAACCAGCTCTATAGCGGCTTGAAACATCTCGGTGTACCAGCCACTAGAGAGCATCAAATCCACATTCTCCTAGCTTGGGTTATGCATCTACTGACCCCTGCCCTCCACCCAGATGAAATCTCTTCGGGTCCCACGCTGGCCTCTCAGATTTCAGGATCGGGGCCTTATTTGCGAGCCCTGCCACGAGGGAAGATTTGATTGTGTGTATTGCACAGGGGCCAAGCCTACGGTCAGTGCTTAAATAAACAATAGCAATACTCCGCACGTATTACACTGGAGCTTCAATGTGCTGCTCAAACCTTTGTGATGTATCCCTTGCCTCTGAATGGGTTCGCACCCGAGAGGAAACAGCTCCCTTTATAATAGGGGAGACCCACGCTGGCTTGGGAACAACCCCACCTGAAGCTAACGGGGACAATCCCTGCTGGGTTTGGTCCCTTACCTACTTCACTGTGGGTTAATTAACGTTGGGAAGGTGCTTTGAGATCCTTAAAGAGTAGATGCTACTGAATATCTACCGCCTATCTACCTTGAGCCCTGTGGAGGAAAAGCAGAGGATCATTATCCCTATTTTGCATTTAGGGAAACTGAGGCAAAGGATGGGAAGTGACTGGCCCCAGGTCACTCAGCAGGCCAGAGGAAAAGCTAGAAATAGAACCCAGGTCTCCTGCATCCCCATCCAGTGCCACATGACTGAAAGCACCCACTGCTTCCTAGCCTGCAAGCTTCCCTGTGTAATATTGTTAGCTGGGCTCTGAAGGCTTCAGCACAGTTGCACGGGGCTAAGTTTTTTTAGTTAGATGAGCCTGTTTCAATCACTCACCCCAGCAGGTTCCATTTAATAAATCGCGTGTTGCAGTCTAGTCCTTCCAGCGTCTGGATTTCGGTGTGTGTCAGGTGAAAGTCATATACCTACACAGAACAAACAGCTTTTGACTCCAAGCCCAGGCTCCCAAGTCTGCCGGGAGACACAAGTCCACAGCAAAGCATGGAAGACGCGGGCGGATATTCTGTAAGGCTGGGAAATGCAGCCCCTTGGAGTCTGAGTGGGACCAGGAGGCTGGATACGGGGAATGGCAGGGTGTGGGCGTGGGACTTCCCCAGCACGCATATGGGAGGTTACTGCGTCTCAAGCTGCTGTGCTGAAATTCACCCCCAGCCTTTGCGTGTCTCTCTCTCTCTCTCTCTGAGGCTAAGGGCAGATCTTCTGTTGGGTGCCCGGCCCTGAGCATTTGTTCAGCACAGCTCTACCAGATGGGCATGGCCACCCACTCAACTCCTCAGTGAAAGGACAAAAATCCCACCCCCAGATTTCTGGGCCACAAGCTATTCTCACAGCCAACGCAGGCTGTTTAACAGCCAGACCTTGCTCTGTGTTGTGTGTTCTACGAGGGGCAAACCCACTTAGGTCTCCAAGCGGAGGGCCTACGAGCGTATCCCCGAACAGAGGGGCTAACCCTCAGGCTAGCAATACTTAAGGGACCCTTGAACTAGCCGTTCAAATCCTGCTGGCTACAGCTCGGCTTTGGTACAAGTCCCCAGCCGTCGCTTGGGTGAAGTGTCTCACCCTGCTCTGGTGACAGTAACCCCTCAGCCATTTGCCAGGAGCGGAAGAGGGCTCCCGGCTCGCTAGCCATCCCCGTTACCTCTGTGTTCTCCAGGATGCGGGCCGGGGTGATGCTTTTCGGGATGGTGGCGATGCCCCTCTGAATGTGGAAGCGGATGAGAACCTGCGGAGAGGGCAGGAGCTGGTGAGCCAGGATACGTGGCTGGTGCGATGGCCAGGAGGAGCACAGTCAGCATGAAGAGACAGAGAGACCTGTTTTTCCACACTGCACCCACAACCCCCCCCCCCTCTGTGTAGCTTAGATAGGATGTTGCACATCTATATAGAGAAACACCACTAGGGCCAGTGCTGTCCCCCCCTCACCTGAGCGCTGGTTTTGCCATGCTTCTGAGCGATTTCCTTCACCGTGGGATTCTCCAGGAGGGGCACAGGGCTGTTCTCCCCCGAAGGGCTAAGGGAAGAGGATATGGAGAGTCCTGAACAAGGGCTGCTGCTCTCGGAGAACAGGCAGCACTTTGCAAACAGAAGGCTGGTGGGGAGTCGCCTTCACAGCACCACTGGGAGGCAGCAAAGCCTCCTGCTGCTGGCTGGAGAAACAGGGAAGGGAAGGCACTGAGGGATTCTGTCACTCCCCCTGAGCCAGCGACAGGGTCGACAAACGCCCCTTGGTGCTGCTGTGCAAACAACAGCTGCTAACAACAGCCAGGACCCCTCCCTGGCCCAGCTCACTCAGCCTCTCCCCTGCTTTGTCACAATGCGGCAGAGCTGTTCCCCAGAACTCATCACGCAGTGGGACCCCTGTTACGTTGGCCAGTCTCTTGATAAAGATAAAAGAATCCAGTAAATGCTCTTGGGCCAAGCAACTCCACCCAAGTCAGTGAAATCAAACTGGAGTGAGAGCAGAATCCGGCCCAGTTAGCCTAGCGAAGATCTCAGCCAGACCTTGGCTGGGTGGGCCAGGGTGACCAGCCACGAAGGAAGAGGACCCAGCTTGTATCTCAGAGCCAGCCCAGGCTACAGAAACACCTCTCAGGCCTCCAGCTCACACTCACTCCATTTGCCAGACAGTCAACACAAAGCCCTGCGATGCCAGTTCAGGGCAGAACTGCCCCTTTGTGCTACAGCTGTGTGCTGTGGGCATCTACTGTCCCCAGAAGGTGTTTTCTGAGTCATGGAATCATAGAATATCAGGGTTGGAAGGGACCTCAGGAGGTCATCTAGTCCAACCCCCTGCTCAAAGCAGGACCAATCCCCCAACTAAATCATCCCAGCCAGGGCTTTGTCAAGCCTGACCTTAAAAACCTCTAAGGATGGAGATTTCACCACCTCCCTAGGGAACCCATTCCAGTGCTTCACCACCCTCCTAGTGAAATAGTGTTTCCTAATATCCAACCTAGACTTCCCCCACTGCAATTTGAGACCATTGCTCCTTGTTCTGTCATCTGCCACCACTGAGAACAGCCGAGCTCCATCCTCTTTGGAACCCCCTTCAGGTAGTTGAAAGCAGCTTTAACCTCCCCCGCCCCCATTTTTCTCTTCTGCACACTAAACAATCCCAGTCCCCTCAGACGCTCCTTGTACGTCATGTGCTCCAGCCCCCTAATCATTTTTGTTGCCCTCTGCTGGATTCTTTCCAATTTTTCCACATCCTTCTTGTAGTGTGGGGCCCAAAACTGGACACAGTACTCCAGATGAGGCCTCACCAATGTCGAATAGAGGGGAATGATCATGTCCCTCGATCTGCTGGCAATGCCCCTACTTATACAGCCCAAAATGCCGCTAGCCTTCTTGGCAACAAGAGCACACTGCTGACTCATATCCAGCTTCTCGTCCACTGTAACCCCTAGGTCCTTTTCTGCAGAACTGCTGCTTAGCCAGTCACCAGCATGGCCTGTGGAGCAGCAAGCCCCCACCCCTTCTACCTCCCCCTCTTCTCTGATTAGCTCACTGGACATTCTCCCTTTACAGGTCACTTTTGGAGCACGGTTCCGCTCTGAGAAACCAACATCATTGGAGTCCGTGACTCCAGATCACACGTGTACCGTGTTCCTCTAACGGCCATGCAAACCTCACCCCGGGATCCCAGAGCCACCCTGGCTTCCTTCCGGTGCCCACGCTCACAAGGCAATTGCTCCTGCTGGAATGCAGGCGGTGGTTCCCCCAGGGATACCCGAGCCAGACTGGAATCCGGCTCCCTAGCGGGGGGAAACGCTGATCTCTGAATGTTAACAAGCAGACAGGACTGACAACAGCACCGCCTGGGTCCTGTGTGTATTCACCCTCCAGCATAGCCCACTGCTTTCGATCTACCCTCCGAGGGCGCACGTTAGGGGTGACTTACCATGGCAGGGCAGGGCAGGGCAGCCGAAGGGACTGTATGCGATGAGGACAATCCCCTTAGACTTGCAGTACTCCACCAGCTCGGGCTGGGTCAGGTAGGGGTGCAGCTCTACCTGGTGGAGAAACAGTTATTGTATCTCATGCCCACGTCCCATTGCCTCAAGATGCTCATGAGTGGGCTCTGAAGTGCCGGGAAGGAGGGACGGGTGCAGCTTTCATTGGAAAGCCCAAAGCTGGGGCCTGGTTTGCTGAATATTAGGAGCCCCCATAGCCCCAGGGTCAGATGAGCCTCCCTCCTGCCCTGGGCAAGTCTTCTCTTCACTGCCCAATGCTGGACCGAGCATCAGATGCAGCCTCCTTCCTCCACACCCTGGCCTAAGAGAGGGGAAGCAAGGCTCAGGCTGCAGCTTTCTGCCAGATCAGGCCCGATCAATCCCCCTTCACAGCATTCCCCAGGGCCTCTTCTGCAGCGTTAGCTATTGGCCAGTGACAGCGGCTGGCTTGGAGAAAGGACACATGACCGGCCGCAGGAAGGCAGAACCTAATTGATTAGGCCGGTGGTTCTCAGCCTTCTCCACACCACGCCACGCCCCCCACGTTAAGAAGCAGCTTGGCCTAGTTATGGGGGATTCGGAGCCACAAGACTTGGGCTTTATTCCCAGTTGTGCCACTAACCTTGAGCAAGTAACTTCCCCCTTCGCCTGTCTGGTCTATTTGGACCGCTGGCTTTTCAGTGCACGGACTGTCTCGCACTGAGCACAGTGGGGTCCCAAGCTTGGCTGGGCTCTGTGCTTCTGGGATACAAAGAAGCCCTTTTGGGGCCAAGCCCTCAAAGAGTGAGCACAACCTCTCTGGCTCTGCCCAAGCTGCGAACCCAGGCATTCGAATGCTGCATTAAGCACCCAAAGTCTGCTTAGCACAGTACAGAGGACGCCACAGCGGCAGCTTCCCAATTACTATTTGCAACTATAAGCAGCCCGATGCAAAGCTAGCATAAGCACTCCCCGGAGCGGAGACACCATTGCTACAGGCAGAGCAGGTGAGAGAGACAAGCTTTCGAGCCGCACAGAGCTGAAGGAGACTCACCCGCCTTCTCTCTCTCATATCCAGGGACCAACCTAGACCACCACGGCAAACGACACCGTTACAGGTGTAACTCAGACACTGCCCAATCACAAGCCTTTACCTGGTTGGCGGCAGGTTTGATCCTGCACACGGACAGCAGCTTCTCCAGCTGGGAGACGTTGAAGTTGGAAACCCCCATCGATTTCACCAGGCCTTCGTCCACCAGCTTCTCCATCGCCTGCCAAGAAAACAAAGAGGGGCTGGATGATTTAGTTGGGGATTGGTCCTGCTTTGAGCAGGGGATTGGACTAGATGACCTCCTGAGGTCCCTTCCAACCCTGATCTTCTATGATTCTATGCAGCAGGTCATGGGCTGGGCCCGCACAGCTGGGGAAACCCAGAGGGCTGCTGGAATAACGGGCGAGTGACAATGCACTGGTTGGCTTTGCCGGGGTGCAGGAAGACTTGCAGCTGCCACTGGCTCCACCCAGAGCTGTGAGTGCTCAGCACCTGGGTCAAAGCCCACCACCTCCTTAGGGACGTCGGCCCAGATCCTCCAAGGGAGTGAGGCACTGGTGCCTGTATACCTTTGAGGAGGTGGGCCCAGGTGCATGGACCAGGCCCAGTGACCGGTGCTCTCATGTGCCACAGAAGATCTTGCCCTGGTGCTTACGTTGGCAGAAGAGGGTCCCGATCATCCTTCCCACCATTCTGTCCTCCACGCCCACCCAGGGCAGGCAGGCAGCTTCTGGGACGACTGTGATCAATCGGATTCAAGTGGCGGATCTCCATCTCTCCACATACTTAGGCTGGGCCGAGAACGAAGCGCCTTGAAACGCAGCCTCCGCCTCGGGCACCCGCACAGGACAGCTTAGCCACTGAAGCTGCAGTGATGTGCCCAAATTCGGCCTTCTGCACACACCCAGAACGACAGAGGTGAAAGGGAGCTGACTGGAATCGTAGCTCTAGTTCCCCTTCGGAACAGGTTTAAAAATATTTCCGTCGGCATGCGAGCACCGCCTGTCTCCTCCCGTGACGAATTAGCTCCTTCTCGGAGCCTTTGTACATTTTAAATGAGGCCATTCCATTATCTCCAGCCAGACAAAAACCCTGCCCTGGCTCGTGGCTCTTAACCTCGCTGGTAATTACCAATTGCTACGGCGGCGGGCGCGTTCAGCCTGTCTCTCTGTCTCTCGCAGCCAGACAGCAGAGGTTGCTGATGGGAAATATATGTGAGGAACACGAGCCAGCCATGGAGATCGTTACGACTGGAGGGGGATGGGCAGCCTACGCTGCTCTTTCCTCGCCGCTCACTGTGCGCTATGGGAGAGCCCGTTGAAGCCAATGAGAGTCTTTCCACTGGCTACAAAGGGCTTTGGATCAGGCCCTGTGCGCTTATGGTATCCATCAATAGTGCACGTCACCAAAGCATGCAGGAGGTGGGAATCAGGGCTTCCCCTGGTAAGGGACCCCTTCAAGGAACCCTAGAGAGACCCCCTCCATCCTAAATACTTCCCATGTAGCTCAGGTGCCATATCCCATTGCTACTGCGCCTTTAGCTCACGCAGTAGCAGCTTGGGCTGAGGTGCAGAAGGTCCCAGGTTCTGTTCCTGCTCGTGACCCCCAATGAACATCATTGCACTTGGCCTGATTTGCTGCCTCTTACCCTCCAGGTGTCCACGTAGTCCACATCCGACTGCAGAAGCAAGCTGTCTTTCTGAGGCATGAGCACCCCGTTGATATTCTGCAGGGGAACAGACCAAGAGCCACTTTCTAGGGGGAAGCATCCTATGTGCATCTCTAGAACTGCTGAGAGTCCTGGCCCGAGCTGACTTGAACGAGTGGCAAGGCATCAGACACCCCAGCTGGCCCATCCATCCCCGGGGAACGCCCACCACCTCTGTCAGAGTTACTGCAATAGGAGGAAGTGCTAAAGAAAGGCAGGGGTGCTGGATGATGCAGCGTCAGCGAGGTCTGCATGGGGCTTTTCTAGAGAGTGAATATCCCGGCCTGTTTGCTTGACCCCGCTCCCGCTATTCCAGTCACGGAGAGGCAGTCCAGGCTCCTGAGCTCAAAGGACAACGAGGCTGGGTCACGACTTGGATAGGAGACTCCCCTGCTCTGGTGTTGCTGAGTCAGTGCAGATCCAATTCAGCAGTAAGCGTAATTACCCCAATGGAGTTTAACGCTGGTGTACTCACAAGTCCCCCTCCTCTTACCAAAATCGCCAAGAGATCCTCATTGATCATGCCTGGTCAGGATGACTCTTCCATGTCCCATCCAGAAGACCCATCTCCAGTAACACCCTGCCCAACACCCGATTACCCTCGATTTCCCCTACAGTTCAACTGGATCCTCATTTTCTTCATTTCCCAGCCTAGATTATTTTGCTGTTAAATAGTTGCTGTGTGCCACCCCAGAGGTGGCAGCGTTCCAGCTGCCAGGGAAGCTATCCTTTATCTGTCTCCCATGGGCACCTTGGGCCTACATGAGCTAAGTTCTCTGTCGGCTTATGCCACCCATCCATGGAAGTCAGGCAATGTGGCCCCGTTAGTCCAATTTTCTAAAGCCCTTGTAGCTACTTGGATGGAAGGTGCAACAGAACCTTTATCTTATCACCATAATATCTGAGCACCTCACGCCCTTGTGAGGCAGGACAGTAATGTTAGTTCCATATGACACAGGAAGAACTGAGGCCCAGGGTCTATCAAGTGATTTGCCCAAGGTCGCGTCGTAAGTCTGTGATTAAACTGGGAGTTGAACCTAGTAATCCTGAGTCCCAGCTTCGCATTTTAGCCACTCGACCATGCTTCCTAGAAGTGCAAAAGGAAACCAGACAACACACACAGGGGCTGTCGACCTGCCACGGAGGGACAACCCAGCCTTCCTTGTTTTGCCCCTTGACAATTACAAACGGAAATCCAGTTCTGTCCTGCACTGACTCGTCGCCATGTAAACTGCTGTGTGGCTAGGGGGAAGAAAGGGAAATAAAGGCTATCAGCTCAGAGAGAATCCACCTTACCGGAAAGCCCATTGGAGAGTGCATGAGATAGAGATCCAGGTAATCCAGCTTCAGCATCGTCAGGCTTTTCAGGAAAGCTGGCTTCACATCCTGTGGGGCGTGGAAGCTGTTCCACAGCTGCCCAGAGAAGATAGTTGCATTATTAGTTGTATTCCAGGAGCACCTAACCAAAATGAGGGCCCCTTATGCTGGGCGCTATACGCACATGTAGAGAGAGGCAGTCCCTGCTCTGCAGAGCTCAGGCTAAATAGAAGAGACAGACCCAGGGTGGGAGGAGAAACGTGGAGGGGAAGTGAATTACTCCAGGTCACACAGCGGGTGAGTGGTAAAGCTAGGGATAGAGCCCAGGTTTCTAGACTCCCAATCCACCATCTGTTCTACTGGACCAGGCTGCCTCTGTGATATGGGGGCATAGTCAGACAAAGAGTAGGAGAACGGGAGTATAATGAGCTGTATCGATGGGGAACCGAGGCACAGAGAGAGGGAGGGTGTGACAGAGCCAGGAACCGAAGCCAGATCTCCTGAATCCCAGTCCAGTGGCTTCACCCCAGCACCATCCTTCCTCTCCAAGAGCAAAACCGACATCCCTTTCCCCAGCATTTTACTCTATACAGATTGTGTGTTCCCACCGGGCCTTAGGGCAACAAGTCAAATGTTGCTCTTCATTCCATGTCCCTGCTCCTATTGGTCTGCTCTTCTCAGCAAGAAACTAGGAGGAGGAGCCAGCACCATATGACCAATCAACTCTCAGATACACCCAGTTTGGGAATCTCTTCTATTTAGCATTCCATTGCTGCTTATTGTTGTAGGAACCTACCTTGGGCCTTTGTTACTTGCATCATAAACAGAGTCTGAGATAATATCATAACTATAGCTTAGTCTTGAGAAAAGACGACTGAGGGGGGACCTGATACCAGTCTTGAAATATGTGAAGGGCGGTTATAAAAAAATGTGATCAGTTGTTCTCCATGTTCATTGGAGTAATGGGTTAAACCATCAGCAAAGGTGATTCAGGTTAGATATTAGGAAAATCTTTCTAACTCTAAGGGTAGTTAAGCCCTGGAACAGGTTTCCAAGGGAAATCGTGGAATCCCCTTGCTGGAGGTTTTTAAGACCAGGTTGGACAAAACCTGTCAGGGATAGTCAAGGTTTACCTGGTCCTGATTCAGTGCAAGGGACTGGACTTGATGACTTCTTAGGGTCCCTTCCAGCCTGACATTTCTGTGATTCTATAGTAGCTATGGGTGTGCTCCACAAAAGTGAGATGTTTGTATATATGTAGATAGCACTAATTCTATTAACTATCGAATGGCATATAAGAACACGGAACACTACTGGGCAAAAAACGGAATTTGAATCCTGTGGAAAATTCCAACGAACTGAAATTTCTAGTAGGGTGAAAATTCTGAAAAGTTTCTATTTGGAAACATTGAAACTTTTCATTTTGCTAAGGTCAACATAATACAGTCTGGAACAACACAAAAATATGCAAGTGGAAGTTAAATGAAATGAGACAGTCGAAACAATGTGTTTTGACATTTTTCCATCGCAGTTTCACCAAAATTGAGATGTTTCTGCAAAATGGTTTAGCTTTCGACAAAATTGCATTTTCCAATGGAAACCAGTCCCATTGTCCATTTTTGATCATCTCTAGTAAGTTAGAAAGTTTAATAAAGTTGTTGTTCTGCACTGGGAGTGGCAGCTCTTTGATAATTTCATTTCAATCCACAAGGCATACAGTACAGCCAACATCAAGCCTTCATGAGTCAGGTCCCCCAAAATCCATGAGATTGGCTTAAAAAGCCATAGGGTCCTATTTGCCTTCTGGTCTTTCGTGGATCTCATTTTGCAGCTTCTGTGAATAACCAAGAGGGTTAGGAAATCATTTTTTATTTAGCGGAGGCTGAAATTTTCACCGTATCATGAGTCCAGGCGCAGAGGCCATGAGAAAAAAAAACAACCACCCAGTATCCCAAGTCTTGGGGTAACTTAGAAAGAATTGGCAATCCTGGGCTTCTGTTTGGAAGGAAAACGGGGCTCACCTTGCTCACGACACAAAGTTCATCTCTCTTCAGCCTCCCTTCCCTCATCTTCCTTTTAAAGGCTTCTCCGATCTCGGCCTTGCTCTGGTCAAAATAAGCACAGTTGAAGTGCTGATATCCAGCATCTAAAGCTACCTCCACGGCTTCCTGAATGGCCCCTGGGGGAGACTGCAAAGAAAGCAATAGACGCATCACCGCTTGCTATCTAATCTTCCCCAGAACCACACTTCTGGGGCTAATGAGCTACACTGATTTACACCAGCTCAATAGCTTGGGATCTGTCAAGCCAAACCCAGGGCCAGGCCTTGTCCACACTTGGGTAGGAGGTACCCTCAGGGAACAGCTAGGTGCTGCAAACTCCACACGTGGTGCTCGTCTTTCCAAGTCGGTGTTCAACCAAGGCCCCAGCATGGCACTAGGGGGTGCTGTGGTGCCCACGATGCCACCTTTCAGCTACAGTGCATAGTGGCACTCCTGCCCACATTCAGTTGTTAAAAGGGTCCCACGGCACCCCGGGCAAGAGAGCTTCAGCTGCAACTTTGCAGAGCCAAGCCTCATGGAATATTTTGTTGCCTGGGAGACTAAAAAGGCTTTGGGTACATGCATAGACAGGGATAACAAGGTCGTCCTTTGCTGCACCGATCCCTGGGGGCTCATGCGCCAAAACTACCAACATCCATAGGCCCATAGGCACTTCAAATATTAGTTTCGATGTGCTCTTGCCCTTCATGGGTTTGCAATAAACATCCACACACCTCTAATAGGCTAAGAGTCTTTGCCTCTCTCTTTGCTACCAGCTCCAGCAAAGTCTTCGGGAATTACCACGTTCTCGCTCTAACAAAGAGTCTGATCCTACGTCCGTTGAATTCAATGGGTCTCTTTCCACTAACTTCCCGGGCTGTTAACGTCTGCCTGAGCATTAACTCAACCTTGTAAACATGTTCATCTGCTCTGGGCCGTGGCATCCTGCTGACACCAAGCCGCGCCCTGGCTGGGTGGGGAACAGAGCCGCTGAGAGCTCTTTCTGTACCAAGCCTGCTTTAATTAAAGCGTTTACCCAAGAGTGGAGGCCGGCATGGCCCTGCCTGCAAAGAACATAGAGACAAAGAGCAAACGCGGCGTCCGACCCAACCCGATTAACCGGCACTTATGCACGGTTGTTCCTGCCTTGGAACAAAGAGAAAGCAGGTGGGGAGAAGTGTAGACCCAGCAGGAGTTATGTCAAGAGGCAGGATCCCTGGGGTGGATTGAACACAGCTGCACCACCCCTTGTAGCGCCAGGGCTCTCTTGTTCTTGAAAGTGATCAGTGTTTAATCTGCTCTCGCTATCGGATGATCAGTACATGAAAGAGCCCGTAGTTGGGTGGGCTCCCTGCCTCCCTCTCCCATCTAGCCAAACCATTGTTAAAGTCCTCAGTCAAGCCACCCCTCCTCTCCCAGCTCCCACCCGGTCGCCGGCGTCCTGCTGTGCATCTCTACTTCCAGATCCTCTTGCTTTCAAGACTTTGCATGCACCTCTGTTCTCCCAATATCCTGCTCTTCTCTCTAGCTGTCCTCTCCCGTGTCCCGCACTCTCATGTGCCAACACTGAGCTTTAGATCTCAGGCCCTGGTTGGAAATTCGCCCCCCTCTCATCCCAAAATACCGATTCAACAAGATCAGGGCTTGCGCCATGGGTGGCATGGTGCGCTGGCGCAGATGACGCCCGCCCTGTATCTCTCCCATGGGGCTGACAGAGAACATCCCATCTCCAAGGCTGCCAACCCAGCAGTCTTTCATCAGAATTCAATTCCCATCAAAGACCTCTTTGAAAGGAGATTAAGGTAGACAATTACCTCTCCCAGCTCTTTCTTGGGTCTCCTGAGCACAGCTGGCAGCAGATGCCTGAGACAAGGCTGAGAGAGCCCCAAGGCACCCCACGAGCGTTCTGTGTCCCAGGGAAGTTTATTAAAGGATTAAACCGACAATGATTATTTAATTGCACAACAAAGCAAACGGATCCCGATCGGCCTCGATGGGACACCGCTTTCCTCCACCACAAACGGAGCTCTGCCCTGGCACGGAGACATGAAAACCACCTCGGGGACCCAGGATCCTTTGTGAAAGTAAGGACCAGAGCTGGGGAGCAGCTACATCTATCCTGTGGCCCCAGGAGGCCAGCGGGCTACCAAAAGGAACGGTTTTGCTGGCCGCTTTCGACACTTCAGTAGCCAACATAGTTTCATGGATTGATCCTAATGGAACAACTCCCATTGACGTCAGTGAACTTTGGGTCAGCTGTTTGAAGTTTGTTGTGTTTTGTTTTAAATGCCTTTGGGATGAAATGGAGATGTTTGCAAGAAAAAACTGAGCAACAAAACAGCAGGATTTAAAACAAAATAAAAAAATCATCCAAAAAACGTCAGTGAAAACATTTGGTCGATTGGTTGGTTGGCTGACTTTAGCTTTTTCATAGAACGTAACATCCAAGTATTTGCCAACAGGTCTACTCTGGCGAAAAAGTTTCAGAACAAAAGCAGTAGGGCCCTGTGGAATTGGTTCCCCCCCCCCAGCCCCTACAGTCCCTTCTCTCTTATTTTCTCCCTCGCATCCAACCCTCCACCCCATATTTCCTGGCTCCTCTTTTTGGTACAGGCTAACACTATTGCTGCAGAAGGGCCACCCATTAAGACCTCATCAACACTTGAATGTGAGACCAGTCAAACTATTTTGCTTGGTGCAATTTTGTTCCAAAATAGTCATTCCGGACAAAGATGTGGCTTTGCCTTTTACCTTAGTGTGGTTAAAACCACACAGAAAAAGAATAAGCTGCCCTGATCTTTATAGGGGAATTGTATTACTTCAAAATTGTACCAGGATAGTTCAGGTTGGCACAATTTTGTAGTATAGGCAAGTCCTGTACGTGATTAGCCTGTAGGACTCACTGCTGAAGGATCTCATCAAACACTTGACACAATTCAGGGAAGAATTAGACACAAAGAGCATCTGCACTTGGACCAGTCAGGATTCAAGTTAAGAGACTTATTCAGCCTCATGCCTCAGGGAAGAGCAGAAGATCCACCAGCTTGCGGAAAGAAATACTGATGTTCAACGTCAAAAATGCTCAAGTGCTCTGAAAAGTGACCGAAATGGCACCAGGAGCTGCCAGGTTTATTGGCTTGCAGTGATTCTAGCTCATATCTGTTCACAGTTTGCAAGTAAGGTCTGACCAGGGCCGGGGGTGTCATTAACAATAAGGGAGGAGGAAGGCAGGCACAGATGCAAAACACAAGACTTTAATCAAATATGCCTAAGAGGCCAGTGTTACATGCCGAAGCTCCAGTGTTTGTGCCCCTGCAGCCTGGCCCCAGCATGCACTGCTAAGCCCCTGGTGCCTCCCTGAACCAGATCCCTCCGGAAACCTGACCCTCTTTCTCAAGTTCCACTCATCACACGACAGATTTAGTGCTTCCCTTATACTCAGGCTTCTTTGCCCCCTGTGCAGGTTACAGTTGCACTGAGGCTTGCTCTAAATTGCACCCTGCCCACCCACACCCCATATGAGCCACTTTGGCTGTCAGGATTGCCAGAGTTGTAGGAACACCTTGGCTATCTCCCCCTTGTACTTAGCTGTTAAAAAAATCAGCATTTACTGCATTGATTGAACCAAATGAGAACAAACAGAGGACAGCGCTTCTCAGCACTGGCAAGCCAGGACTTTACATAGGTGTTATGCATTTATTCTGCAACTCCCATTCTCTTTCTTAGGGCCACTGAAGTCAATGGGAGTTTAAACATTAGACTTCAGTGGGTCTAGAATGTGGTCCTCGAATGAGTATCTGCCTCCTGTAAATTGACTGCCAGGGAACTCAAAATACTCTTATGTGGAGGATGTTAATGATCTTTGATCTATAGACAATCACAGCCCCTGTTAAAGCCAAAGCATGTGCTAAGCACCTTTCTTCCAGGCTCAATAGAAGGAGCAATTAAGCCCCTTTATGTCATGAGATACATGGCAACAGTAGAAGCCACCACCCAAGTCAATGGCAAGATCAGAAGCTGAGCCATGTGGGCTTCCCTGATTGCAAACACAGAGGCTAGGCCCAAGCGTGCGTGCGTGCATGCATGTGTCAGCGAGAGAAGCAATTGTGTGGGGGGAGCAGAGAGAGAGCTCCTTGTGGCCTGTAACTGCTGGAGAGGTAGGCTTGGAAACTGAAAGCCAGGAAACTGCTTGCTGTTTGTTTCTATTGTGTTCAGGGAAAACAAGCAAACTGTGTGTGTGCCTTCTTTGTAAACAAAACAGGATCCAACCAACCAAATACCTATCGTCAGTTTCTTTTCCTAACTGAAAGAGACTGAAAATTGCCTCACGGCTGTGACCAAGGGGGCAATGGTACTTATGTTTGTAGTCTAGTCTAGTGTCTAGTATGGACACTCCCCACACATCTAATCAAGGCTCTGCATGTTTGTGGCTTACTTGGCGCTATGTCTTCACTGCAAGAAGAGGTGCATTTATGCAGAGATTGCTACTTCGATGTAAATTCCAAGTAGAGACAAGGCACAGGGCTTTATTTTTTTACCCCAATGTACCCCTTAAAGTAAACTCCTGATGGATGAAGGGTGGGGAAGAGGGTTGACCCCAACTAGCTACATGGAGATAAAAGCTACCACTGCCTTGTCTCCAGTAGGATTTTGCTTCAAGAGAGCTCTCTCGAGGGATCAGCTGACCAGGGCCGGCTCTAGGCACCAGCAAAACAAGCTGGTGCTTGGGGCGGCACATTTTTAGGGGCGGCATGGCTGGCGCCAGAATGCCGCCCCTAAAAATGTGCCTCGGCCGCCCTAGCTCACCTCCGCTGCTGCTGCCGCTCGCGCACCGCTACTCGCCCTCCCTCCCAGGCTCTCAAGCCTGGGAGGGAGGGGGAGCAGCGGCGCGCGAATCAGCTGTTTCGCGCGCCACGGCCGCTCGGGGTCTCCCCCTCCCTCCCAGGCTCTCAAGCCTGGGAGGAGGAGGCAGGGAAGGGGCGGAGTTGAGGCGGGGCCGGGGGTGGGGTAATTAAAAAAACGGGGGGGGCGGGGGAGGGGCGGCCAAAATTGTTTTTGCTTTGGGCGGCAAAAATCCTAGAGCCGGCCCTGCAGCTGACGGTAAACTACAACCACGTGCCACCCGGATCAAGTGTGAGGGGAACATCCTGACTAGTATTTACAAATGTGTTCTGTACCTCCAGCGAGTCAGTGACCCTGAGCTGAAAAAGTCTAGCAAAGACGTGACTGAGAATGGGAGTGTCCGTAGCCCAAGGAATTAGTAACGGGTTATAAATAAATAAGCTTGCATTGCCCAGATTCTGAACCACCCCTTGAAAAAGGCCAAGAAATACCCAACTGCAGCCCAGAACGCTGCTGCCTTCCCTGCCTGGTAATACAACGGCGGTTGCCTCATCAAACCTCTAGCATATCTGCGGGGACGGGACAGCTCTAGCCGCTGGGCTGTGTGAGAGCCTATGTTGTCAGAGAGGACATGAGTCTGCTGTCTGAAAAGATGCCATGCAGGGTTTAAACTCTATTTGAACTCCAGCAATAGCACTGAAATTCAGCTAGTGCCAGTCTCTAACGCCCCTTGGTCATTAGGCCCTTGGGCTTCTGGGTTTGTGTTCTCTCTTGTTTTGGCAGCTTTGATTTTAAATGCACAAAGGGAGAGGACAGGAGGAAACGGGCTAAGATAACATTGAACCAAAGGCTGATGTGTTCATGTCGGCTCGGAGTTCCAGGAGCCCAGTGGGGCATGGTCTGGATCAGTGGTTCTGCTTTCGACCTGTCTCTGTGCTAAGCTTCAGCTCCGTTCAAACCAGAGCCCCTTGCCTGACAAATCAGTTGCTTTCGATTCAAGCCACCTTGGTTTAGATTTGGTCTAGAGGCCTCATCCAGAAAGGGGCCACGTGCCCCTTGGAACGTACTCTGCACCCTCAACTCACTGCGAGGGATGAGCACGCTGCAGGCTCAGGCCCTGAATTGTTGATCCCAGCTTGTGTGGAGCACCCGCAAGTAGGGTGACCAGACAGCAAGTGTGAAAAATCAGGATGGGGGTGGGGGAGTAATAGGAGCCTATATAAGAAAAAGACCCAAAAATCGGGATTGTCTCTATAAAATCGGGACATCTGGTCACCCTACCTGCAAGCCTCACCGACTTCAATGGAGTCGAGAGCACTTGGGGCTAGATTCACAGTAGGCCTAGGCCATTGCAATGCTGAGCTTTGCAGTAGCTAATTGCTAGGTGCCAGGGCTCCTCACGCATCGCATGGTGAAAGTTGGGCACCTTACACAAGGGTTCTCAGAAGCGAACATGCTGAACAGGGAGCAGCCTACGGACGCTCAGAGTGAAATGCAGAGGAAAAGGACAGGGCCCAGATCCACAAAGGGAGCCGGGTGCCTAACTCCCATTGGTCTGGGTCTCAGGCACTTGAGTGACAGGCCAGAGGGCGGGGTCTCTCTCCACGCTGGATCCTCAGCTGTGAACCCTCTCTGGGAGTTAAATGCCTAAACCAGCTGAGCCCTTTCTCAGGAAAAAACAGAGAGAAAAGCTCCCCCCTACTCCGCACACACTCATCCACACCACAGGGCACTCACGGGGTAGGTGGGAAAGTCAGGTTGAAGCCCTTGCTCCAGATCGGGCAGAGCAGGGCTTGAAACCTGGGTCTCCTACACCCCCGGTGAGTGCCCCGGCCACTGGGTTACTGGATACTGATCGACACACACCGCGGCCTGACTGGCTTGTGTGTGGGTCTGGCATGCTTGGAGCAGATCTACCGGATCAGGCCCTGCAGGTGAGATCGGCTGAGGAACTCCTAGCTGGAGAATCCCACTGGGGTTTAGGCATGAGCGCGGGCTCCGAGCAGCTTGTTAGCCCTCTGATGGCATCAGGATTTAGCTGGCTTTGCAAATGCCACTGGCGGAAACGTAGGCACCTACAGGGTTAGGTGGCAGCTGAGCCGTGATTTTGTGAAGGCCTGTGGTGCCGAGCTGTTGGTCTTTGGCACCTAAAGAGACACTCAGGCACCCAAGTCCTTTTGTGAAACCAGCCCTGTGCCGGAGCGCTCAGGCATCTTGCCAGCTTGCGCCCTAGAGGAGCGTTACCCATCACCGATCTCTCGAAGGAGCTGCTCATGCATTGGCTCTTGGGGGGAGCACGTGGCTGAACAGAAGCCCCAGAGAAGGAATTTGCCACTCTCAATGTTTCTCAAAATTTCAGTAAAGAAGGGGGAGCACCCAATACCCCTTAGTCTGGGGCAGCCACTGGTAATCCAAACACTCTGTGCCTCCAGAGAGCCACTACTCAGATCCAACTGGCTGGGCTAACTTGGATGATCCCGAATGACTGACGAGGAGACACAAGATGGAAGTTAGCCAAAGCCGGGAAGTAAACTCACCAAGATGCAGCTAACTACGGGAAGGGGAGGGGAGCAAATCTAAGTGAGGCGGGGACAGTGGCATTTACTCATTAGCTTTGTTGCTTTTCCTTGTACCAGCCGCCCAGTCCCGGCAGGGGCTGGACACAGACCCAGCAATCATAGAATCATAGAATATCAAGGTTGGAAGGGACCTCAGGAGGTCATCTAGTCCAACCCCCTGCTCAAAGCAGGACCAATCCCCAGACAGATTTTTGCCCCAGATCCCTAAGTGGCCCCCTCAAGGATTGAACTCACAACCCTGGGTTTAGTAAGCCAATGCTGTGGTTCACTTTTGATCCTATATCAAAGTAATATTATACGTATACTATGTGTAAGTCAGGATACAATCAGTTTGTAGTAATATCTATGCAAATAATCTTTTAATGAGCCCTTGTAACAACCATTTAAGAGCTACGTGATGATATATAATGTTTTTTCAGAGAGTAATTTTGAAACCTGATGTCATCGCATAGATCATTCTTCATTTCTGTTTAAAGTTAAATGGCAAACATATAACATTGTCAGAAAAATCAGTAGTTGTGCTATCAAAACTGGGAAAAACAGGAGATACAGAAAAAAGGTTGATTAAAAAAAATACCTGTTGGCTATTCCTTCTTCCAGAAGTCCTATGACTTCTTTGTAGTCTGTAACTAAATGCTGAGACAATCCTGTCAGAGGTTTAAAAAGTGAAAGAGAGACCGTTAAAAAACAGGTTTTACTCAGGAAATATTGTTTCACTCTAGTCTCTTGGTTCGAGTATGCAATAGGGTTACTACCACAACTGGGGAGTACAAACATTCTGTCTGAGACTTAGACCTGGTCTACACACAAATTTTGTGTCAGTATAACTATTTTGATTAGCGGTGTGGGGGTTTTGTTTTGTATCATGGGGCAGACCCGCCTTCCTTGAGCTGATCTTCATGGGTGTAATGTTGTGACTACTGTCCCCGCACTCAGTGGAACAAGCCGCAGGCGATTTCAGTGCTGCACATTAAGCAACTCAAATATGGAGTTAATTCTAACAGGGCACATTTTGTACCACTGACAGATTAGATGTCTTTGTGTGGGACTATGTTAGGGCTACCATACGTCCGGATTTCCCCGGACATGTCCGACTTTTCGATCTTTAAATAGCCGTCCGGGGGGGATTTCTAAAAATCTAAAAATGTCCGGGATTCCCCCCGGTCGGCTATTTAAAGAGCGAAAAGCGACTGACAGGGCAGCCGAGCGCCGCTCGCATTGGGGCCTCGGCAGCCAAAGCCCCTTTCCGGCTCCCCCTATCCCCTGCAGCCTTAGCACGCCGCCCGGCAGCGCTGGGGGGCGGGGCTGTGCGCCTGTGAGGCAACGCGGCGGCGGGGCTGGCAGCGGTGGCCAGAGCCCCTCCCCCGCTTCCCCCCTCCTCCACAGCCTCAGCACGCCGCTCGGGCGGGGCAGAGCCAGACACCTGCTCTAAGCCGAGCGTCATGGTAAGGGGGCCGGGGAGTTGGAGAAGGGGGGCAGTCAGGGGACAGGGAGCGGGGGTGGGTTGGATGGGTCGGGAGTTTGGGGGGAGGGCTGTTGGGGGCAGGGGTGTGGAGAGGGGTTGGGACAGTCAGGGACAGGGAGCGGGGGGGTTAGATGGGTCGGGGGTTCTGGGGGGCTGTCAGGGGGGCAGGGGTGTGGAGAGGGGTCGAGGCAGGCAGGGAGCAGAGGGGGTTGGATGGGTCGGGAGTTCTGGGGGTCCTGTCAGGGGGCGGGGAGCGGTTGGATAGGGTGTGGGAGTCCCGGGGGTCTGTCTGGGTGAGGGGGTGTGGATATGGGGCGGGGGTGTGGAGAGGGGTCGAGGCAGGCAGGGAACAGAGGGGGTTGGATGGGTCGGGAGTTCTGGGGGTCCTCTCAGGGGCGGGGAGCGGTTGGATAGGGTGTGGGAATCCCGGGGGGGTCTGTCTGGGGGCGGGGGTGTGAATATGGGGTGGGGGGTGTGGATAAGGGTCGGGGCAGTCAGGGGACAGGTAGGGTCCTACGGGGGAAGTTAGGGTGGGGGGGGTTCTCAGGAGGGGGCAGTCAGGGGACAAGAAGCAGGGAGGCTTAGATAGGGGGTGGGGTTCTAGGGGGCAGTTAGTGGCAGGGGTCCCAGGAGGGGGCAGTCAGGGGACAAGGAGAGGGGGGGGGTTGGGAGTTCTGAGGGGGGCAGTCAGGGGGTGGGAAGTGGGAGGGAGTGGATGGGGCAGGGCGGGGGCGGAGCTTGAGCGGGGCTCCCCCCAAGTGTCCTCTTTTTTGATTGTGGAAATATGGTAACCCTAGAGTATGTTAAGCAGGGCCAGCTCTACCACTTTTGCCGCCCCAAGCAAAAAAAAAAACCAAACAAAAAAAAACCCGCCCCTTAGCATGTGCTGCCCCAGGCAGGTGCTTCCTCTGCTGGTGCCTGGAGCCAGACCTGATGTTAAGGACGCATAGGAAGCTTTCTATATAATGAAGTCAATGGGTCATCTATAGCATCTAAATTAATCGTTTCATGCTTGGAATTTGATTTTGACCCTGTGTGACTTCCATGGCCAACTAGGTGAGGAGAAACTGCTTTTGTAGTTGGCTAGCCAGTCACAGTCTTTGTTTAATCCTGAGATTCAGTTCATTTGCAATTTTGACACCATCAGCTCAGGATTAAACAAAGACTGTGACTGGCTAGCCAACTACAAAAGCAGTTTCTCCTCCCTTGGTGTTCACACCTCAACTGCTAGAAGAGGGCCTCACCCTCCCTGATTGAACTAACCTCGTTATCTCCAGACTGATTCTTGCCTGTGTAACCCTTCTGCCAGGCCAAATTGACAGCAGCAAGGGCCGGGTTCAGTACATAGGGGTCCCCTGTCATAACTATAAAGGGAAGGGTAACAGCTTTCCTGTGTACAGTACTATAAAATCCCTCCTGGCCAGAGACTCCAAAATCCTTTTACCTGTAAAGGGTTAAGAAGCTCGGGTAACCTGGCTGACACCTGACCCAAAGGACCAATAAGGGGACAAGATACTTTCAAATCTTGGTTGGAGGGGGGGGGGGAAGGCTTTTGTTTGTGCTCTTTGTTTTGGTTGTTGTTCGCTCTTGGGACTGAGAGGGACCAGACATCAATCCAGGTTCTCCACATCTTTCTAAACAAGTCTCTCCTATTTCAAACTTGTAAGTAAATAGCCAGGCAAGGCATCTTAGTTTTACTTTGTTTTCTCAACTTGTAAATGTATCTTTTACTAGAGTGTTTATCTTTGTTTGCTGTACTTTGAACCTGAGACTAGAGGGGAGTCCTCTGAGCTCTTTAAGTTTGATTACCCTGTAAAGTTATTTTCCATACTGATTTTACAGAGATGAGCTTGTAGTAGGGGAGCCCCACTGCTGGTGCACCATTGGCCCAAAGTGAATTCAGCTCAGCAGCCTGTAACTAGACTCCTAATAAAATCAGTTAGCTCTGCCATTCAACAGTAGAGAGAGGGGGTGGTGCAGTTGGTGTTTCAGACTCACAAAAGTGGCCCACACCACCAGCTATAAATACCTGCCCCCAGCCTCTCTCAATTCACTGGGTTTTGGAACCCATGCCCCTTGTCTAGCGAGTGCTACTTTGTTAATGGTGAGTCCCTCTGTCATACAACAGTTCCACTGGCCTTGATTCACATAATCAGGGTAACAACACTTTATTCTTCCTGCCCCAATAACAGAGAAACTGGGGATCCCACACCAGCCAAAAGTAACCACTTTCGGTTGCTGTGGGCTTATGCTAGGCGTGTGGGTGTGCCTATGCAAACAAGATCAGCCTGAGGTTCTTTTCCACACTCGCCATAATTCACCACCAGATGTCAGGGTAGAGCTCATCCGGACTCTGCTTACACCTGCATATTTATACCTGCCTCTGGAAATTTCCATTACATGCGTCTGACGAAGTGGGTATTCACCCACGAAAGCTTATGCTCCAATACATCTGTTAGTCTATAAGGTGCCACAGGACTCTTTGTTGCCTTTTACAGATCCAGACTAACATGGCTACCCCTCTGATACTTAGCTGAAGAAACTTTTCCCAACCTGATCCTCCGCAGTGCTGACTTCTTGAGCCTTCAGGTAGCAATATTTCTAAAGCAGTAGTTTCAAGAGGTGTGGATGCCCCATTCAGCTCAATTGTGGGTTAACTCTGAAGCCTACTGACAAACTAAAATGCCAATTTGCTCCTTATTTCGTGCTGTCCATTTCAGCAGAAGCCTCCAGCTATTTTGGGAGAAGGGGTGTTGTTTCAGCAGCACCATTTTCTCCTTCCCCTTCTGACTTCTGATAACAGGGTTCTTTCGGTAGGTGCTACTCAAGAGATTTCAATGAGAAGTCCATATAGCTTGTTGGAAGACGACTGTGTCTTAGAGCAATGCTGGGTTTGCGGTGCGAGCTCTCACGGGCACCGTGGTCGGGAAACTTAAATGGATTGAGCTACAGGAGACCATGTGAAACTTGAATTATTTTCATGTAATTAACTTCTTTTTAAAAAAATCCAATGCACCCTGAAAATCTCCAGTTAAGCAGATGGCCATATCTTGCCTGTCTGACAAAGAGACGGTCACACACCGCCCACTGCTTGCTACCCAACGTGGTGCCAGACAAGCCAGGCACCAACTGAACACCCAGTGTTCTAACACGAACAGCAGGGGAAAGAGGACTCTGGGTTCCCTTGTTAGATATAATATTTTGTACCGTAAGAACCCTGTTTGGCCAGAGATCTCCAGCAGCTTTACAGCCATTTGATATACAGCTGTTTGCTGTTATTTAATAGTTAGTGGGCAAGTATAATGATTCGTATTGCGGTAGCACTTCGAGTCCCTAACCAAGATCAGTGCTAGGCACTGTACGAACATCATAAAAATGCGTTCCCCACCCCAAACAGGAAGGAGAAAGTTTAAGTGATTTGCCCAAGATCTGGTCTGCACGAGGGTTATTTTCCAAGAGTGCTGGGTGTGCAACAGCTGCTGATTTGGCCAATGTACTGGGAATGGAGTGAGCTGAAAAGCATCAACTGCTACAGCCAGAGCTGAAGAGCCAGATTCGCTAGCTGCAGGTGTAACCGCTTTCTATGCTGTGTAGACTGAGCAGAAAGATGGACCCACCTGGCACACGTTCACCAGCTGGCTCCAGTGGGAGCCCAGGGTCAGACTTTAAGGCGAGCTCAGCAAACAGCAGCTCCTGTTTCCTCTCTCCATCTATGCGCTTAAAGGAGAACGGGGCTCTTAGGAAAATCGGGCCCCCTACTAGAGCGGATTCACCAGCCTTTTAAGCACCACGTCAATTAGACCTCCTCTGAGCAGAGCTAGATGGCCGTAATTGCCTCTTAAAGGCACAAACCTGTTTTAATGGGAGCGGTTCGCAGACTCTCCCCCGCCCCCACAACAAATTCTCCCTGCAATATTGACTTGCCCACCCGTGTGTGCACTGCATCTTGTATGTTAGAGAGAACCGCCCAGGGATCTGCCATCACATTTTTTCTGACCAAAATAATAATCAGAATAAAAATCAGTTTTCACAGAAAATCTAGGTTTTTGTAAAAAAAAAAAATAATTATATATAAAAATATAAATTTTTCTAGTGCAACCCCAGAATATATTTAAGGGACATTAACAGCATTTTTTTTGGGGGGGGGGGGGGGAGAAGAGAACTTCCTGGCCAGTTTTAATATTAAAGCACGCGACGTTAGATCCAGACTTTGGCAGCACATCCATTAACGTGGAGGAGAATTGCCCAAGTAAAGATGGCCAGCTCAGGCCGTTCCCTCCCTGACTGTACATACATGCCGTGTAGGCGGATTAATCTTGGAACGAGAACTGTCAACTGTTTTCCTTCGCTTTTGTCGGGCTGAGTCTGACCTACACGGAGGCCATTTTGCATCACGCTGGCGGGGTAAGGCAGCCTGGCAGTGGCAGTGAATATTGGCACTGAATTCCCAGCCCCTTGACATGGCCAGAGTTACACAAAGTGGCCTGTAAGACACTGCCTTCCTCACCAAGCTTGGGAATCGCCAGCCCCACCCAGAGTCTCTTGCCAGACAAAGTGTTGTTCTCCGCACCTAAGCCAAACACACACAAACAGTTCCTCAGCGCACCCTGGGCTACAGCTCCCAGGAGAATTCTCCCATTGACTCTCTCAGTCCGTGTCAGGGCCTATTGCTGGATACTTCCTTGCCCTTTTCATTGAACACCACCTCCCAAGGCTTTGTCCCTGCAGGACCTTTCTGCCCCATAGTTCCCTCTCCCCCTTCCTTAGGGACAGTCTGGCTCTTTTATGTAGTCCCAGTTGCTGCCCCACCCTCTTAATTGGGAGCCCTTGTTCTAACACAGGTGTGCTGGTCCTGCCTCGTTTAAAGGGGCCGGCCACCCTGTGACATGGCTTTAGTGTAAATAGGAACCGGCCTTTAGGGGTTTCGATTTTTAAGCTTCCCGTTGCTTTCATACAGATTTCCACCCTCGCTCTATGCGCACTCAAGTGATCAGCCTCAGGAATTAAAAGAACAATTAGAAGAGCATAATTGGAGGAAAAACCACAAAAAACCAACCATCACCCTGTCTAATCCAGCCACCTGTGGGGCCCAGGCTGTTCTTATCTGCTCAGAAAGCTTGCCAAGGATGTATTTCCACAGCGCTTTTCTCCCTTTGGCTTTCAGCTGCTCACCACAGCGTCAGATACACCTCACCAGAAACTCCACTCTGCCCCAAGTGCAGAACGGTCCGATGAGATTAACTTTGGGTGGGCGCCTAGTTCCCTGGGAGCCAGGACGCTACTGATGTTTTCTTAGTCTGGAAAGAAAATGAGACCAGAGAATTGCTGCTATGGAGCTTACCAGCCAGGTCCCTAGGCCAAGTAAAGGCATGCTTCCCCCGAGGGCAGTTACCGCCTTTGAACTCATCATGACGCTTTCAATATTTCAATTTCAGTGCTCCAGTCTCACACACGGAGGCACCGTTTCAGGCACTGGAGTTTTTATACATTGGCTAACGCAGCCTAGACATCCTCACGGGTCAGGGGATAAAATGACGACACCCTTCATAGTCATTGGCTATCTTAGCAGCCAATGGGAAAGCTTAAGGATATTTTGCAGCCTTAAGAGTCCTGGAATGAAAATCTTTATAGGAGCAGCTAAGTAAACAAAATTATGTCCTGCAAAATATAAACCTCCTCCAGAAGCATCCAACCAGGGAGGTTACCTGACAAGAAGCAACGCCAACGGCTGGCAGGAGGGGAAGGGAAGAGTCACCTGGATCCTTTGGACATGCCTACAGCTGAAGGTTCTGAAACTAGAGACAGTCGGGGAATTTTCTGAGAAGATGCCTTTTGGTCGAAGAATACCGAGTCATCAAAAATCAAAACGTCTTGCAAGACAAGGTCAGTTTCCATGAGATTCCCATTTTGAAATGGTCCAGCCGTCCCCTTTTGACATTTTTGAAATGAAAAGTTTGTTGCTTTTTGGTTCAAAATGACTTTTTTGTTTAGAAATCTAATTCATTTGGAGTAAAAGGTGTTTAAAAAATACCGTAACCAGTCAAAAACAAACACTTCCAAAGTTAAACAGAATGTTTCAATAGGTCTGAGTCATTTTTTTCACATTTATTTTTGGCTCATGAAAATTTTAGAAACAAGTTATTTATTAATGCAGCCTGGTCAATGTGAGTTAGGCAGCCCTCAACACTGGTAGCTGCCCTCTTACTTTCTGGGCCCAAGTCTTCTCTCAGATCACTTTTAAGCCAGCATAACACCAGTGGAATTATTCCTGACATGCACAGGGCCAAAGTGAGGGGCAAATCAGCCTCTGCCTCCCTACTGGAGATTGGCTGAGGCCAGGGCCAGTGCAAGGATATTTTGCGCCCTAGGCAAAACTTCCACCTTGCGCCCCCCATCCCCACCCCTCCCCTTGGAGCATCGCTTATTATAAACTTTAAAAAATGAATACTGCATAATGTGACATTGTTCACTAGAATTAATACACGTTTGGCTTGAAAATTTATTAATTTCATTATTTAGTCTACATCAGGGGTAGGCAACCTTTCAGAAGTGGTGTGCCGAGTCTTCATTTATTCACTTTAATTTAAGGTTTCGCATGCCGGTAATATATTTGAACGTTTCTCTCTCTAAGTCTATAATATATAGACTATTGTTGTATGTAAAGTAAACAAGGTTTTCAAAATGTTTAAGAAGCTTCAATTAAAATGCTGATCTTATGCCGCCAGCCTGCTCAGCCCGCTGCCAGCCTGGGGTTCTGTTCACCTAGGCCGGCAGCGGGCTGAGCGGGGCCTGCAGCCGGGATGCCGGCTGGCAAGGGGCCAGCAGCCGGGACCCCAGACCTGGGGGGGCGGTTCAGGGCAGAGGGCTGGGGAGGTGTGGGGGATGCAGGGCACAAGGCTGTGTGTGTGGGGGTGGTTCAGGGGTCAGGGCAGAAGGCTAGGTGTGTGGGAGGGTTCAGGGGTCAGGGCAGAGGGCTGGGGGGTGCAGGGCAGAAGGCTGGGTGTGTGTGGGGGTTCAGGGGTCAGGCAGAGGACTGGGGGCATGTGGGGGTGCAGGGCAGAAGGCTGGGTGTGGGGGGGAGTTCAGGGGTCAGGGCAGAGGGCTGGGGTGTGTGTGGAGGTGCAGGGAAGAAGGCTGGGTGTGTGTGTGGGGGGGGTCAGGGCAGAGGGCTGGGGTGCTCAGCTCGTGGGGGTGCTCCCAGCTCCCTGCCCTGAGTGGCTCATGGCAGGGGGCTGGAAGGGATATGCCCTGTTCCACCCCCTTCCCCAAGGCCCTGACCCTACCTCTTCTCTGCCTCCTCTATGGAGCAGGAAGCACGCTGCCACTCGTCCCCCTCCCCCTCGCAAGGGCCATCAGCTGATCGGCGCAGGGAAGGAGAGGAGGAGGGGCAGGAAAGCACCACGCTAGGGGAAGAATCTGGGGAGCAGCCCCCCCCCCCGCTCTCCCCTGCGGGCGCAGGAGGCAGAAGCTTGGTCCTGCGCAGCCAAGCTTTCCCCTCCCCCGCTTCTTCCCCCAGCGTGGTGCTTTCCTGCCCCTCCTCCTCCTCTCACCGGGCAGGCAGCAGCGTGCCACTCAAAATCGGCTTGCGTGCCATATTTGGCACACATGCTGTAGGTTGCCGACCCCTGGTCTACATATTTAATGAAAATAAGTGAATAACCTGACAGGGTGTGGGGCTGGCTCGCTTCTGGCACGGGGGTGCGGCAGGGGTTGGCTGGAAACAGGGGGTGTGGGGCTGGCTGGCTTCAGGCAGGGGTGTGTGGCAGGGGTTGGCTGGAGACAGGGGGTGTGGGGCTGGCTGGCTTCGGGCAGGGGGGTGCAGCAGGGGTTGGCTGGAGACAAGGGGGTGTGGGGCTGGCTGCAGGCAGGGCACGGGGCTGGCTAGAGACAGGGGATGTGGAGTTAGCTAGCTTTGGGCAGGGGGTGTGGTAGGGGCTAGCTGGATTTGGGCAGGGGGGTGCGGCAGGGGTTGGCTGGAGACGGGGTGTGAGGCTGGGTGGCTTCAGGCAGAGGGGTGCGGCAGGGGTTGGCTGGAGAAGGGGCATGGGGCTGGCTGCGGGCAGGGAGTGCGGGGCTGGCTGCAGGCAGTGCAGGGAGGTGCAGCAGGGGCTGGCTGGAGATGAGGTGTGGGGCTGGCTGTGGGTAGGGGGTGTGGGGCTGGCTGGAGGCAGGGCAGGGGGTGCAGCAGGGGCTGGCGCAGGCAGGGTGGCGGGTACAAGGGCCGTCCCTAGGTATTCTGGGGCCCTACGCAGCCCCCCCGCAGGGGGGGGTGTGCTCCAGGCCTCCGTGGGGGTGGGGGGTGGGAGCGGGGGGCCCCAGGCGGGAGGGGGGGCAGGGCTGGCTGGGGGGGCAGGGGGGAACCACCCGCAGCACTCACCGGTGGCGCGGCTGGGGCTGGGTCTCTGAGTGCAGCCCCAGCCCTGCTGCAGAGCTCAGGGGAGTGGGGGCGGGGGCCCTGTGGCCGAGCCAGAGCAGCAGGGAGCAGCGCAGCGCCCCCGGCGGCCGGAGCTGATCAAAGCTGCAGTGCCCCCTTGCACAGGGGCGGAAAGCGGGTTACACGTTTAGCTGGCACCGGGTGAGCATCCCAGACATTTTGGGCACCGCTTTTTGGCGCCCTCAAATCTTGGCACCATAGGTAGCCGCCTAGTTTGCCTAGTGGTTGCACTGGCCCTGCCTGAGGCCCTGGAGGTTTTTCCACCTTCCTCTACAATATGGGGCACGGGTCACTTGCTGGAAGATTCTCTGCAGCTTGAAGTCTTTAAACCATGCTTTGAGGACTTCAATGGCTCAGACATAGGTTAGGGGTTTGATGCAGGAGTGGGTCGGTGAGATTCTGTGGCCTGCGTTGTGCAGGAGGTCGGACTAGACAATCATAATGGTCCCTTCTGACCTTAAAGTATATGATTCAGTAGCGATAAGACTGACCCACAGGAAAGTTAAAAAAGTGAAGTGACTTTCCCAAGGTTACACAGCAAGTCAGTGGCAGAGTCAGGAATAGAACACGGCTGGCCTCTTAGAGAAAGGACATCAGTCTGGGACTTGGAGACTGGGATTCAATTCCCTGCTCTGCTACACCTCCTGGGCGTCCTTGGGCACGTCGCTAAGGCCCAGCTTATTAAAGGCTTTTAGCCCTTGTGCCACTCTGCATTGCAACACCCAGCCGACTTAGGTTCCTAGGTCTCATTTTCAAAAGTGACTCGGGCGGCTAGCTCCAAAGTCGCAGCAGGCCCACATTCACGGTCAGCGTGCCTGAGGCACGTCTGAAAATGGAGACGTGGGCGCTGCCATGCTTAATGGTTAGGGACAAGTGAGGTTTATATCCCTGCCCTTCCATTCTTCCACATAACTCTGGTGGGTGCGTTAGCCACCAGACAATAGCATCTGTCTTAGTCTCGCCTGTTGGAGCTGTTCCGCACTGTATAAATATTTATATATTCACTGGGCCAAAAGGGGGGAGAGAGAGAGAGAGAGAGAGAGAGAGAGAGAGAGAGACACACACACACACAGATTCTGTGTCCCAATCGTCAGCGCACTCCCTGCGGCTGCAGGAAACACAAGCTCAAGTCCATGGTCTGAATCGGGCAGAGCAGAACCTGGAGGACCCATATTCCCAGGTGTGTGCCCTCACCCCACGGCTGTTCTGGGGTGGATGGCTCTCAAAATTCCATCCTGGACCTGAGAAACCATTTTCCCATGGCAGTTTCAAGAACTCTGGTATGTGCCTACAACGAGTTTTCATTTCAACACATTGGGAATTGTTCGATGGAAAACGCCAGCCAACTCGACTCCTCTCCCAGCGCTGCATTCATGGCAGAGTTGGTTGAAACGTTTGTGATGGAAAGTAGCTTTTTGGTCAAGTCAGAAATTTTGGCAGGAAGGATTTTTGATGGGGGCGGGGCCAACCAACCCTCCTCCCCCCCCCCCCAAAAAAGCAACCCACTATTTCCCAGCCAGCTGTAATTTCCAGCCTGACACACAAAACTGAAAAGAAAAAAGAAAAAAAGCAAGCTATTATTTACTCCTCTGGTGTAGCAATTAGTATAGATGCATATTTAAGCCTGCAATGGAAGTCAGATTAGAATGCCGTGGTGGAACTCCTGCTGAAAGCTAATTACCCTGCGTGCTCAGCCCCTGATTGGAGGCATTAAATGCCTCAGATGTTTCCATTTGTTTGCTTTTTAAATCCCATAAGTAATTAGACCCCCGTTCTAGATTAATCACTTGTCAAATTGAATTTATTCAGCTAAAATCATGTTTTGAGCTATGTTTGTGTGTACAGTCAGGTAATGGTCTGGTGTTCCACCTCAGACCAAGAAGCTGCATGTGCAAGACCTACCAACTCACTCCAAAAGAACTAAAGCCAAATGTTCCTCCATGCAAGGGATTTTGTGACCACAGGTAGATATATTAGGCTTGGGGCTATAAAGAGAAGGAATGGCAAGAAAGCCTTAGGCCAGACTAGGAATTTGGAGCAGTTGACATAAGAACGGCCATACTGAGTCAGACCAAAGGTCCATCTAGCCCAGCATCCTGTCTACCCACAGTGGCCAATGCTAGGTATGGTGACCAGACAGCAAGTGTGAAAAATCGGGACAGAGGGGGTGTGTGTGGGGGGGCTGGGGGGGTGATAGGAGCCTATATAAGAAAATCCCCAAATATTGGGACTGTCCCTATAAAATCAGGACATCTGGTGGTGACCCTAATGCCAGGTGCCCCAGAGGGAATGAACAGAACAGGTCATCATCAAGTGATCCATGCCCTGTCGCTCATTCCCAGCTTCTGGCAAACAGAGACTAGGGACACCATCCCTGCCCATCCTGGCTAATAGCCATTGATGGACCCATCCTCCATGAATTTATCTAGCTCTTTTTTTAATCCTGTTATAGTCTTGGACTTCACAACATC
This sequence comes from Emys orbicularis, assembly GCF_028017835.1. NCBI lineage: Eukaryota > Metazoa > Chordata > Testudines > Emydidae > Emys > Emys orbicularis. The sequence continues at coordinate 141,837,752 of NC_088684.1, forward strand.
CTCTGGCAAAGAGTTCCACATCCTAATGAAAGATCTAGCGCATAATTCTTTTATTTAAACCAGCGGTTCTCAAACTGTGGATCAGGACTCCAAAGTGGGTTGGGACCCCATTTTAATGGGGTCGCTTAGGCCAGCATTAGACTTGCTGAGATCCAGGGCTAAAGCTAACACCCGAGTTCCCCCTCCACCCGGGGCAGCAGGGCTCGGGCTGTGTCCCCACCTCCTGGGGTCATGTAGTAACTTTGTCGTCAGAAGGGGGTCACAATGCAATGAAGTTTGAGAACCCCTGATTTACACCAATAAAACTCCATTGGCTTCAGTGGAACCACTCCCAATTTTTGAGACTCCCAACATAAGTGAGATATGAATCAGGCCCATTAACTCCACTGAAGTTACTCTCGATTCTCACTGATGGGCATGAAGAGAAAAAACTAGGCCCAGTAACTTCAGGGGCGTCTCTCCCTGTTTATACGAAGGTAAGAGAGGAGAACTAGGTTCCAAGTCCTTTTCATCGGCGTAAGCCAAAGAGAAGACATTAGAGCAGAGTCCTGATCCAAAACTCCAGATCCAATTGCCTCCAAATTTGAGGATTTGAAATCCAGGTTTGGGTATGAACTTTCCCTAGAGTTCAGAGGTATCTTAGATTCTGTCCCATCCCAAATATACTCGGGTGTTACTAACGCTGATCTAAGCCACATCTCTACACACAATGAAATAAGGTGATCCAATCATGGTTCGCTGGTTTGGGGGCAAATCCAGCTTCCCCTCCCCAACACTTAAAAAAAAAAAATAATAATAATCAAAGGACAAAAATCTGATAGCAGGTGTTCTCCCTTTGAACTACAGAGAGGAAGGATGGGTCTGGGATTTGGGGTCAGCTCCCAGATCTGCTGTGTGGGATACTGCATCTCACCTCATCTCCCGGTGCCACAGTGCCCAACCTGCTAGGTATCACCAGAATATTCTTAACCTGCCAAATCTTTTGGCTGTTTTCTGCTGCAGAACCACAAGTGATGAACCAATTAGTGCCTAGGCAGAAAGCCTCTGGGTGAGAATTGAACTCTGCCGCTAGAGCAGTCATGAAGAACTCAGGAAGGCACTGAAGACCACTTACTACTTTACTAAATAAGACCCAGGCGAGCAACAGCGAGGGAGATTAAAGGGATTCCAGCAGCGGGTTAGTCACGACAGTGCTCTTGCCAACAGCACTGTCAGTTTAGTAAGTGAATTTGACTTCAAACAAAATTATTTTCAAACCAGACCAGACAGACAGTCTGCAGTGCAGGAGTCTATATTTAGCAGCAGCTGAAGCGAGGGCCCGGGGGAGATGAGGCCAAGTGCTGCAGTACTTACTGGGTAGAATGCAACATTTGCTGTTCAGTGGTGACAGTCACTGATACCCCAGGACTGATTCTTGATCGACTGAAATAAAATGGCAGTCTATTGAGCAACATTCAACCTCGGTGTAAGCAGGCTAAGGTAGAGCAGCCCTCAGGCTGCTCTAATTAACACCAGGGCCCAGACTGATGGCCCCAGGATTATGGATACTTTTCTACCCCTTCAGCCTCCCAAATTGGACTATGCACTTCTCACCTCTGCTGGAGGGCTGAGCCACTTCCCTATTTAAAGCCCCATAGAACTTAATAGGGATGAAAAAAAAATAGGATTCTACAGAAGTAACTCTAAAATCCTAAAGACTTTTAGAGAGAACAGGATTCTCTCTATAGGATTTTGAACCGTCCTGTAGAAATCTATAGCAGAGATCTCTCTCGATTAAATCATATAGGATGGTTAAAAACCCTTGAGAGAAGTTCTTATTCTCTATTACATTATCCCTTTCAATAGGGGCTCTCCCACCACATACAGGGTTGGGGGTAATGGGAAATTGTCACAGGTACTGGGTTTACTAGACCGCTGACCCTTCCCGGTCTCTGAGGCCTGAAGGGTGGAGGGTGCCCTCTAACTGTTACTTCTTTGGGGGAAGGTCACGTGAAGGGATTCTGGTTGCAGACACCAGTGTACCAACTGTGGTTTCCTAAATCAGACCTGATTTATGCCCAGACCCTGCATTTCTTTTCCCACAGCAATGACAGGGGTAACCAGTGACCAGACAGCTCTCGCTAAACCAAGTATCCTTTATTTAGGACAAAACAGATCTTAGCACAATAAACAGACAGTGTGTGTGTAGTTTTCCAGATGTCTAACCATCTTGCACATGGGATCCCTGGTAAGTCTGACGCCCCATCAACTCCTTGCTGAGCCTCTCTCTGCATCAACTTGTCAATGCCAAAGATAACTGACAACTCTCTGGCCAGGCCCTGGCAATTGACCCCTCGATTCCTGCGAAGGGTAACTTTTAAACTGCTTAAAGGCAACAGAGGGTCCTGTGGCACCTTTAAGACTAACAGAAGTATTGGGAGCATAAGCTTTCGTGGGTAAGAACCTCACTTCTTCAGATGCAAGTAATGGAAATCTCCAGAGGCAGGTATAAATCAGTATGGAGATAACGAGGTTAGTTCAATCAGGGAGGGGGAGGTGCTCTGCTAGCAGTTGAGGTGTGAACACCAAGGGAGGAGAAACTGCTTCTGTAGTTGGATAGCCATTCACAGTCTTTGTTTAATCCTGATCTGATGGCGTCAAATTTGCAAATGAACTGGAGCTCAGCAGTTTCTCTTTGGAGTCTGGTCGTGAAGTTTTTTTGCTGTAAGATGGCTATCTTTACATCTGCTATTCTGTGGCCAGCAGGGCCGGCTTCAGGCACCAGCCGACCAAGCACATGCTTGGGGCGGCACCTGAGAAGGGGCGGCCAATGTTGGGGTGGCGGGGGGCGCTCGCGGTGGTTTTTTTTGTTTTGTTTTGTTTTGTTTGGCGGGGCGGCGCTCGAGGGTTTTTTCTTTTCTTTTTTTTCAGCCAGGCAGCGCGGGGGGTGTTTTGGCGGCGCGGCGCTGGGGGGGGGGGGGACGGGATTTGGCGGCATGGCCCAGCCCGGCGCTCCGGGGGTTTGGGCGGCGCGGCGCTGGGGGGGCATGGGGGTTTGGCTGGCCCCGCGCTCGGGGGGCAGGGATTTGGCCGGCCCCGCACTCCGGGGGTTTGGGCAGCCCGGCGCTCTGGGGGGCTTGGCCGGCCCGGCCCGGGGTTTGGCCAGCCTGGCGCTCAGGGGGGTTAGGCGGCCCGGCGTGGCGCTCGGGGGGGGTGGGGGTTTGGCCGGCGCAGCGCTCCGGGGGTTTGGGCGGCCCGGCACTCGGTTTGGCCGGCCCGGGGGTTTGGCCGGCCCAGCGAGGCGCGGCGCTCGGGGGGGGGGGGTAGGCCGGCCTGGCGTGACGCTTGGTGGGTTTGGGCGGCCCGGCGCGGCGCTCGGGGGGGGGCAGGTGTTTGGGCGGAGCTGGCGAGGCGCGGGGGGGGGGGGGGGGGGTTGGTGGCCCGGCGTGACGCTTGGGGGGTGGTGGTTCTGCGCCCGGTGCTCTGGGGGTTTGGGTGGTGTGGCGCTGGGGGGGGGGGAGGGTGTTACAGCGGGGCGGCGCTCTTCTTTTTTGCCTGGGGCGGCAAAAAAGTTAGAGCCGGCCCTGGTGTCCAGGGAGGTTGAAGTGTTCTCCTACAGGTTTTTGTATATTGCCATTCCTGATATCTGACTTGTGTCCATTTATCCTCTTGCGTAGTGACTGTCCAGTTTGGCCAATGTACATAGCCGAGGGGCATTGCTGGCATATGATGGCATATATAACATTGGTGGACGTGCAGGTGAATGAGCCGGTGATGTTGTAGCTGATCTGGTTAGGTCCTGTGATGGTGTTGCTGGTGTAGATATGTGGGCAGAGTTGGCATCGAGGTTTGTGGCATGGGTCGGTTCCTGAGTTAGAGTTGTTATGGTGCGGTGCGTGGTTGCTGGTGAGAATATGCTTAAGGTTGGCGGGTTGTCTGTGGGCGAGGACTGGCCTGCCTCCCAAGGTCTGTGAAAGTGAGGGATCATTGTCCAGGATGGGTTGTAGATCACTGATGATGCGTTGGAGAGGTTTAAGCTGAGGACTGTAGGTGATGGCCAGTGGAGTTCTGTTGGTTTCTTTTTGGGGCCTGTCTTGTAGCAGGAGGCTTCTGGGTACATGTCTGGCTCTGTTGATTTGTTTCTCTATTTCCTTGTGTGGGTATCGTAGTTTTGAGAATGCTTGGTGAAGATCTTGTAGGTGTTGGTCTCTGTCTGAGGGGTTGGAGCAGATGCGATTGTACCTCAGTGCTTGGCTGTAGACGATGGATCGTGTGGTGTGACCGGGGTGGAAGCTGGAGGCATGAAGGTAGGTGTAGCGGTCGGTGGGTTTTCGGTATAGGGTGGTGTTAATGTGGCCATCGCTTATTTGTACGGTGATGTCTAGGAAGTGGACCTCCCGTGTAGATTGGTCCAGGCTGAGGTTGATGGTGGGGTGGAAGCTGTTGAAATCATGGTGGAATTCTTCCAGGGTCTCCTTCCCATGGGTCCAGATGATGAAGATGTCATCAATATAGCGTAGGTAGAGAAGGGGCATGAGTGGACGAGAGCCGAGGAAGCGTTGTTCCAGGTCAGCCATAAAAACGTTGGCATATTGTGGGGCCATGCGGGTGCCCATAGCGGTGCCACTGGTTTGGAGGTATATATTGTCACCAAATTTGAAATAATTGTGCGTGAGGATGAAGTCACAGAGCTCAGCAATAAGTTGTGCTGTGTCATCATCAGGGATACTGTTCCTGACAGCTTGTATTCCATCTGTGTGTGGGATGTTTGTGTAGAGAGCCTCTACATCCATGGTGGCTAGGATGGTGTTTTCTGGGAGGTCACCAATGCATTGTAGTTTTCTCAGGAAATCTGTGGTGTCACGGAGATAGCTGGGAGTGCTGGTGGCGTAGGGTCTGAGTAGGGAGTCCACATATCCAGACAGTCCTTCAGTGAGAGTGCCAATGCCCAAGATGATGGGGCGTCCAGGATTTCCAGGTTTGTGGATCTTAGGTAGTAGATAGAATAACCCCGGTCGGGGCTCTAAGGGTATGTTGATTTGTTCCTGTGTTAGTGTAGGGAGTGTCCTGAGTAGATGGTGCAGTTTCTTAGTGTATTCCTCAGTGGGATCTGAGGAAAGTGGCCTGTAGAATTTGGTATTGGAGAGTTGTCTGGCAGCCTCCTTCTGGTAGTCAGACCTGTTCATGACGACAACAGCACCTCCTTTATCAGCCTCTTTGATGATAATGTCAGGGTGGTTTCTGAGGCTGTGGATGGTATTGCGTTCTGCACGACTTAGGTTATGAGGCAAGCGATGTTGTTTTTCCACAATTTCTGCCTGTGCACGTCGGCGGAAGCATTCTATGTATAGGTCCAGACTGTCATTTCGACCCTCAGGAGGAGTCCATGTGGAGTTCTTCTTCCTGTGTTGTTGGTGGGAGGGTATCTGTGTATCAGTACGCTGTTCAGTGTTATCTTGAAAGTATTCTTTGAGTCGGAGGCGGCGAAAGTAGGCTTCCAGATCACCGCAGAACTGTATCATGTTCGTGGGGGTGCTGTGGCAAACTGCTTATAACCCTTTGATCCGGTAACTCTCAGCATTGGCAAACAAGAAGTAGGGTCCTCGAAGCTAATCGCTTCCCCCATTGTCTTTCAAGCGTGTGCCTGAATATTCATACCTGGGACCATTGCTCTCTAGCTTGTTCCAACTGAATAGATAGAGACATATATTGGGATAGTGGAATGCTTATACAAGTTATACAGCCAGGGCCGGTGCAATGAAGTTTCGCGTCCTAGGCGAAACTTCCACCTTGCGCCCCCCCAGCCCTGAGGCAGCCCCCCCTGAGGCCATGACCTGAGGCCCCCCCCCCATGGCAGCTCTCCCCCACCCGGGGAGCCGTGTGGCAGCTCCCCACCCCAGCTCACCTCTGCTCTGCCTCCTCCCCGAGCACGCCGCCCCCACTCTAATTCTCCTCCCAGGCTTGCGGCGCCAAACAGCTGATTGGCGCTGCAAGCCTGGGAGGCGGGAGAAGCGGAGCAGCGACTGCACACTCGGGGAGGAACGCTGTAAAAAAAATTGGGGTCACCACTTTTTGGCACCCCCAAATCTTGGCACCCGAGGCAACCTCCTAGTTCGCCTTAATGGTAGCACCGGCCCTGTATACAGCCGGTCTCAATACCTAGGTTGCATAGCAGTATTCTTAGGGTATGTCTACACCCAGCCGCTAGTTCGGCGGCTGGGAATCGAAGTTCCGGGTTCGATTTATCGCGTCTGGTCTGGACGCGATATATCGATCCCGGAAGCGCTCGCCGTCGACTGCGGTACTCCAGCTCGGCGAGAGGAGTACCGCGGAGTCGACGGGGAGCCTGCCTGCCGCGTGTGGACCGCGTCTGAACCGCGGTAAGTTCGAACTAAGGTATGTCGACTTAAGCTACGTTATTCACGTAGCTGAAGTTGCGTACCTTAGTTCGAAGTTGGGGGTTAGTGTAGACCAGGCCTTAGACTACTACAAAGGCTCTTTCACAGAATATATACATTATAGAACAAAAAGACCTTCCAGGCCCTGATTCAGGAAGGCACTTAAAGCACTTCACAGCTTTTTGCATGCATTAAAGTATGTTCCTGAATCAGCACCTATGTAACGATTCTGCTGACCATGTACATGATGGCAGTGCTTAGAGACCATCAGGGCCCCAGCATGCTAGGTTCTGCCCACACACAGAAGGATATAGTCCCTGCCTCAAGAGCTTATGATCTTTTAAGAATTATTATCCACATTTTGAAGATGGGAAATTTCAGCACACAGAGACACTCCCCAGGTCATACACAAAGAGCCAGTATTTGAACCTAGGTGTCCTAAGTGCCTGTCCAGTGCCTTAACCACAAGACTTTATTCCTCTCAATTCCCTCTGCAGTTTCAATAACATTCTTCCTTTCCTGTCCTAATCAGTAGGAATGCTTCTGTATGCGCTCTTCAACCACGCTCCCCCTTGAAAAGTGGGGACACTTCAGAGGGGGCAAAGCAATTCTTTCCTGTTTTGTGACGTGCTTCTGGTTAGCCTTTAGGCTGAGAGGTGCCGCTAAGAAATGCAAGTCATTAGCATCCTTTCCCCTCCATTCTGGCCCAAGGCGCATTCAGAGAAAAGGTTAAATTGTTTATTTTCAGCTGACAGGACTGTGCTTTGGAGCAACCGGCAGAAATAAATTATAAAGATAAAATTCTTCAGTCAAGCTGTGTGAGGGCTCGATAATGAGACTAATAATTGCACTCTGAGCTGAAATTCATTAGCAGAACACTCGTTTGTGTTACTGGGGGCACTGGCGACTGCTGATTTGAAACCCTGTGGTTCCCAAAGATTTCCAGAGATATTAAGTGACTCAGGAATCGTTTGTCTGAGATGAATTTGCAATTCTAGAGAATGCTCCAAAAAACAATTTTTTTTTTAAAAAGGCACTTATATAGAATATGGAGATATACCTATCTCATAGAACTGGAAGGGACCTTGAAAGGTCATGGAGTCCAGTCTGCTGCCTTCACAACAGGACCAAGTACCGTCCCTGACAGATTTTTGCCCCAGATCCCTAAATGGCCCCCTCAAGGATTAAACTCACAACCTGGGTTTAGCAGGCCAGTGCTCAAACCACTGAGCTATTCCTCCCAAAAACCTATCATGGGTAGGTGTGTGATTAGCTGATGAAGGGCATTATCTTTACAAGACCTCCTAACCAGCGTGCTCAAGCATCTGCATATTGCTTGCATCCATGTAACACCTAATGGCCCTGATACCGATTGTGCTTGGGCCTGTGGAATAAAGGGTATGTCTAAACACCTATGGCTTGCCCGTGTCTGCTGATTCGGGCTTGCTGGGCGCAGGCCGGAAAGTTCTTCTGTTGAAATTATTTCAGCCAGCCTTACATGCAAACATGTTAATTGTGCATCCAAATAAGGCGGGCAGTTGTTTGCACATGTTTATTATGGTAACGTCTAGGGACCAGCCAAGAGAATAACATTATACAGTCACAAAGTAGGAGATGGACTTTCCCCAGAGAGCTTACTTCACTGCACGCCTGCCTTTATTCAGGCTCAGATCCATGAAGCATGGTCCCGACTAGCCACTCTGCTACACTGGTTACATGCTGATGCACTCCGTACAAGTTAAACGAGTTACAAGGTCATAAAACCAGTAGGCTGAAAATAAGGCCCTTTAATCCTGTCACAGGATCTAGGTCCAAACACCCCCAAGCTGGTGTGTTCCATGACTGGATCCAAATCTGTCAGCTTGAGACCGTTCTAACTAATATAAAGGGTTTCAAAATTGTAACCAATTCAGTTACACCAGGGAGGAATTTGGCCCAGTGTTTGGTCAGGAAACTATTCTTTGTTTAAGTGATGTGCACACCCACGTAGATTTATCTCCATTTCAAGATGGCTGCACTGAAATAATTGTGTATTCCAGGAGATGATCCAAACCCAGACCCATTTATGCAAATCAGCCCGATTCTGACTTAGACAAAAACAACCTGACCCGTTCATAGCGCCTCATAAATCAGCTTATCAAGATGGTTGTTGGCCTTCTCTGAATTCTCTCCAACTTACCAGTATCTTCCTAGTAACAAGGTTCCCAGAACAAGATGCAGTTTCCCAGCAGTGCGAGCGAGGCTATTGCATCCCTGCATCCATTTGTGCCGCCTCTGCATTTTAGAACCAGAGTGAAAGCCGACTGAGGTCATCTGAAAGACTTTCATTGAAGTCAGTGGGCTTTGGATCAGGTCCTGACAGCAGAACAGTGCATTGACTTTTCTTTGCAGCCCTACCGCATACTAAACTCATTTCCAATTTGCTCTCACGCCCAGCGATCTTCCTTGGTTAATATTCCATTGCAGTTCTCTACATGTAACCCACACACCTCCTCGGTGTGGTGTTCTGTCCTATCTAGTGGCACTGAGACCATTTAAAGAGAGAGATAAAATGAGTCTGTTCTACAGCCTTTGCTAACAGCCAATTGGCTTTTAGCTTATGCAGTAGAGGCCAATGCACTAAGCTCCAGAGGTCCCAGGTTCGATCCCGCCCGCCGACACCCAGGGTCTGTCGGCGTTACATACACACAGCAGGTTCAGTGCACGAAGGGGGACTGAGGATCTCCGAGAGCTTCAGATGCAATGACCTTGAGGCTTGCTTTCCCATTTGCAAAGGGTCAGTACCATGTTATTTCATTCTTCAGCACTGCCATCCATCACAGTTAAAGCACTTTAGAAATGGAAATCAAATTAAGCAGGAGGGACCGCAACCTTGTCAATATATATTATTCTGCAGCAAGAAAGCCTCCGTGTGCCCTTGAAATGAAAGGCATGTTCCAGCAACATTTGCTGCATGCATCAAATCGGTTTCCTTAAGCAGCAACCAAGCCATTGATAGAACAATGGAACAGTCAGGAGTTCTGATTCCCAGTCCCCTGCTTCCATCACTAGAACGCACTCCCCTTGTGACATTGCAGTCTTGGTATTTCTGCTATTTAGACAATATTACAAAAAGTGTTTTGAGTTCCTTGGCTCTGAAGTGCTAGAGAACCACAGAGCATAATAAGAAGTAGTCCCTTAAAATGGGACAAGATAAAGACCTTGGCACTGTAACAAAGAAAAAGAAACCCTGACACATGTGTTATAGGATTGTGCAACAATCAGGCAGCTGCGGAAAGAGGGGGACAGAAAAGTGAAAATAGCACTCAGCTCCAGCAGCCAAACCTCTGCCAAAAGTTATATCCTAGGGTTGTTTTTTTTTTTTTTTTTTTAAGAACTGCTGAGCTGGGTTTAATTCCACCACAGTTCTTGAGGGCACGTGATTTTACAAAAATGGAAGAGGACGCTTATGCCCAGAACAGAGCAATGGTATTCACACTTGTCCGACTTATCAGCCAGAGAAAGATCAGCTTATCTCCAGAGAGCAATTCTATTACTCTGAAGAAATTTGGACCCTATTTCTAGATACATTTGGATAAAAATGGAGATCTGGAATTATTTGAGCCATCTCAACATTCCCCCTAACCCTCCTCTTTTCCCCTTTCTCCCCCGCTTCCTGTTCATGTAGGTATTTTATTACTTTTACCCTCCTCCCCTTACGCCCCCTAATGTGTCTCTGTACTATTATCTGTTCTTGCAGCTTTGACAAGTTGTAAAATTGCATAATTCTATTGGCAAACCATGCAGTATTTGGAAACACAAAAAAAGTTGTAACACATTTACCTTTTCGTACTTCTCATTATCTGTTTCTTCCTGAAATAATAAAAATAATCACAACATGTCAAGGCTGCTTCCCCACTCTGAACTTTAGGGTACAAATGTGGGGGCCTGCATGAAACTTCTAAGCTTAACTACCAGCTTAGATCTGGTCCGCTGCCACCACTCCCAAAGTGCTAATTCCCTTCCCTGGGTAGCCTTGAGAGACTCTTCACCAATTCCCTGGTGAATACAGATCCAAACCCCTTGGATCTTAAAACAAGGAGAAATTAACCATCCCCCCTCCTTTCTCCCACCAACTCCTGGTGGATCAAGATCCAACCCCCTTGGATCTAAAAACAAGGAAAAATCAATCAGGTTCTTTAAAAGAAGGCTTTTAATTAAAGAAAAAGGTAAAAATCATCTCTGTAAAATCAGGATGGAAACTAAATTTACAGGGTAATCAAACTTAAAGAGCCCAGAGGAATCCCCTCTAGCCTTAGGTTCAAAGTTACAGCAAACAGAGATAAACACTCTAGCAAAAAGGTACATTTACAAGTTGAGAAAACAAAGATAAAAACTAACACGCCTTGCCTGGCTGTTTACTTACAAGTTTGAAATATGAGAGACTTGTTCAGAAAGATTTGGAGAGCCTGGATTGATGTCTGGTCCCTCTCAGTCCCAAGAGCGAACAACCCCCAAAACAAAGAGCACAAACAAAAGCCTTCCCCCCACCAAGATTTGAAAGTATCTTGTCCCCTTATTGGTCCTTTGGGTGAGGTGTCAGCCAGGTTACCTGAGCTTCTTAACCCTTTATAGGTAAAAGGATTTTGGAGTCTCTGGCCAGGAGGGATTTTATAGTACTGTACACAGGAGGGCTGTTACCCTTCCCTTTATAGTTATGACACAACACAATTAGAAATAATGCCTTATTTCGGTTAAATATACTGATTGGCTTCAAACTGCGGTGCCTTGGCTTGGTTGTGTGCGTGTAAACTGGAAGCTGGTAGCTTTTATACCTTACTTTGCATGACTTGGGGCTGAATGCTCTAGCTCATCATTTTCAGATGAAATAAAAATTTAACCATAAACAGAGCACTCAGTGTCTCTCACTCCTGTATACTTGCTACTGAAAAGTTACCAAAGGGAATAGAAAAGAAAGAGAAGGCATAAAGACAGACTAGGAAGCAAGTGACACACAAGACCGGGTATCAAAAGAATTTGTTTGGGACTTCCAAGAACATATACCACTTTAGTTAGTAAGTCAGTCAACAGTGTGCCCTTGTAGCCAAGAAGGCTAACGGCATTTTGGGCTGTATAAGTAGGGGCATTGCCAGCAGATCGAGGGACGTGATCATTTCCCTCTATTCGACATTGGTGAGGCCTCATCTGGAGTAGTGTGTCCAGTTTTGGGCTCCACACTACAAGAAGGATGTGGAAAAATTGGAAAGAGTACAGCGGAGGGCAACAAAAACGATTAGGGTGCTGGAGCACGTGACTTATGAGGAGAGGCTGAGGGAACTGGGATTGTTTAGTCTGCAGAAGAGAAGAATGAGGGGGGATTTGATAGCTGCTTTCAACTACCTGAAGGGTTGTTCCAAAGAGAATGGAGCTTGGCTGGTCTCAGTGGTGGCAGATGACAGAATAAGGAGCAATGGTCTCAAGTTGCAGTGGGGAAGGTTTAGGTTGGATATTAGGAAAAACTTTTTCACTAGGAGGGTGGTGAAGCACTGAAATGGGTTACCTAGGAAGGTGGTGGAATCTCCTTCCTTAGAGGTTTTTAAGGTCAGGCTTGACAAAGCCCTGGCTGGGATGATTTAGTTGGGGATTGGTCCTGCTTTGAGCAGCAGGGCCGGCTCCAGGCACCAGGCAACCAAGCTGGTGCTTGGGGCGGCACCTGGAGGGGGGCGGCACCTGGAGGGGGGCGGCGCGGCGCTCGGGCCGCCGGGGAGAGCGGGGCCACAGCCGGGCTCGCCGCCCTCCCCCCGGCGCTCTGGCCGCCCTCCCCCCCGCGCCCTCCCCCCGGCTGCCGGCCCCGGCGGGGCCTCCGCTCTCCCCCCGGGGGCCGGGGGCAGGGCGCCGGGGGGGGGGGGGGGGGAGGGCGGCGAGCCCCGGCGGCCGGCGCTCTGGCCGCCGGGGGGGGGGGAGGGGGGAGAGCCGAGCCCCCCGGCGCCCTGCCCCCGGCCGCCGGGGCTCGCCGCCCTCCCCCCCCCCCCCCGGCGCCCTGCCCCCGGCCGCCGGGGCTCGCCGCCCTCCCCCCCCCCCCCCGGCGCCCTGCCCCCGGCCGCCGGGGGGAGAGCGGAGGCCCCACCGGGGCTCGCCGCCCTCCCCCCCCCCCGGCGCCCTGCCCCCGGCCGCCGGGGCTCGGCGCCCTGCCCCCGGCCGCCGGGGCTCGCCGCCCTCCCCCCCCCCCGGCGCCCTGCCCCCGGCCGCCGGGGGGAGAGCGGAGGCCCCGCCGGGGCTCGCCGCCCTCGCCCCCCGGCGCCCTGCCCCCGGCCGCCGGGGGGAGAGCGGAGGCCCCGCCCGGCCGCCGGGGGGAGAGCGGAGGCCCCGCCGGGGCTCGCCGCCCTCCCCCCCCCCCGGCGCCCTGCGCCCGGCCACCGGGGGGAGAGCGGAGGCCCCGCCGGGGCTCGCCGCCCTCCCCCCCCCCCCCGGCGCCCTGCCCCCGGCCGCCGGGGGGAGAGCGGAGGCCCCGCCCGGCCGCCGGGGGGAGAGCGGAGGCCCCGCCGGGGCTCGCCGCCCCCCCCCCCCCCCCCCCCGCGGGGGGGGGGGGGGGGGCGGCCGGAGGCTTTTTTGCCTGGGGCGGCAAAAAAGCCAGAGCCGGCCCTGTTGAGCAGGGGGTTGGACTAGATGACCTCCTGAAGTCCCTTCCAACCCTGATATTCTATGATAACCATGAACTATTGAGTGAGAAGAGCATAGGGTCTGTCTACACTACACACTAACAAAGGCTCCGACTTTGATTTGTGTGTCGATAGAAGTGGGTTTTAGGTCAAACCTGTCTGACTCTGGTCAGCATGCACTAAAGGCTGGGGTCCTAGGACCCTGCTCGGGGTGGGTCAGGGCTTAAGTCCCACTGAAACTCTGGTCCAAATGCTTTAATTTTGCAGTGTGGATGCAGCTCAAGCCACAAACCCAAGTCAGAAGTTCTGCGTAGTGCAGTATGGATGCATTAGCACAGCTGAGAGACCTAGAGCCAGCAACTATAAACCCAATGCAGTTTGGGCCTTCAAACACAGGCTTGGAAACACTGAGTCCACAAGCCCAGGTCTCTCAGACCCTGGTTTTCAATACAGTGTAGATATACCCATTGAGACTGGTACAAGCCACAGAGTTTGGATCTGGACTGATACCACCACCAAAAGTTCAGGGACATTAAGATACAGTGATCTCTAATAATATAAACCCATTTCATGCCTTGATCTCATTACAAAAATATCATCCCCATCCTTTCTACAGATGGGGAAACTGAGGCAGAGAGAGACGTAACTTGCCCAAGGTCACATAGCGAGTAAGTGGCAGAGCCAGGAATAGAATTGAGGTGCCCAAGTCCCACTCTAGTGCCCAGTCCATTAAGCCAAGCTGCCTTCCCCAGTGGGCTGCTATTTAGGTTACTTGTGCTAAAACCATCTCCCTTTAACTTAATCCTGTTTGCACAAGAAAAGAAGAGGCTTTCCTTTGAAAAGTCACTTTTGAGCAGTCTAAAGTGCGAGGCCTAGCAGTGTCCTTGCTATTTGCTATCGCTCCCTGGCAGTCGGTCCCCAGGGTGCACCGCTCTGACACGTTCTGATTGGAAATACTGGTTCTCCAAGACTGGCTGTTTGATTTAGTGGGTGAATAATCGGATTTCTGGCCATGTCATCAACAGCTTCAATGAACACGGGGGGGAGGGGGGGCGGCGCACAATGGCTCGCAAGGTCAGGAGTGGCATAACCTATTCCTAGCCCGTGGAAGCCATCTATCAGGCTGTTCAAAGCCCCTTTTTCTTTTGCATCAGAGTCTCAAACGGCATTCCTGCAGAGAAGCTGTTCAACGGATCAGCGGGGTAGCATGAAAAGGGGTAAATAATCAACACAGTGTGGGCCCGTTCGTTCCTGTAGTAGCCACTTTGGGACACACTATATCCACTGCAGTGATAATTCTTGCAGTGATCCAATTCCAAGACTGGATGTCTGACCACAGAAAGGGCCCAGTCCTTGGCTGTGGTCAATCTGCTCTTGGTCCATTGACTTCAAAGAAGTTTCCTTCGCTGGTGTAAAGCGGAGTACCTCCTTTGAAGCCAACGGACCAAAAGCAGATTGACACAGCCAAGAATCAGGGCCCAATCTCTTAAAAAAATCCATCTGCTAGCAACAGTCTGCTCAGTTATGCAAAAAAAGGTCATCAATAGTGTTATATTCCCTAAATGCTGCTTTGAGGGGGGTATCATGTGTTAGGCCAGAGTTACTCCTCTTGTCCCAATCGCAGAGTGTCCCACTCGACATGAATAGGACACGAGATTGGATTCAAATGAGAGAGATCATTTATGCAATATTTGAAAAAAAAAAAAAAATAAAAAAAAAAAAGACAAACCCACACACCTCTTCATGTAACAATGCCCTGGGTAGGCCACCTTTGGAGATTAAACCCTGGAGCTCTGGATGTAAAGGCCAGAGCCTCTACTGTTTGAGCTAAAAGACTAGTGCCATTTGTTCAGAGGCAGTAGCAGACTCTAACCTCTTGCTTCAAGATGGTTGACGTTTTTCCATTAAAAAAAAAACAAAAAACAAAAAAAACTGGTTCCTGAAAACCAAATTTAAATAAAAATTCCATTAAAGTTTTCAGAAGAAACAATGCGTTTCTCTTGAAGTTTTTCAGAGAACTACGCATACCGTTTTCCAACCAGCTCTACTCTTTAGTTAGTCCAGACACTAGAGGGAGAGAAAGCCACACTTGGCCAGTGTGTTACATTTATGGCCAAGAATCTGCATCAAGAAGTTTTTTAACTCCATAAAGAAGTCTCAAACTTGGTTTTGTATTTGTACAGGGCCTTGGTGTAGGACTGTCAGGTGCTACCAGAAAAAGACATAAATAATATATTTGGCCAAAACTATACAGCGATGAGAAACATTCCTAAAAGCCTTCCCTTACCACAGTGATGATTTGAGAACCAGAACAGCATTCAGATGGCTCCAAGAAAAAATAATTCTTGGTCCACTGTCGCAAATCTCAGCTACCACCACCTCCCACCCTACACCAAGGATAAACATGTCATAGTGCCAGCTATTCTCTCAATATCTACTCTCCTTCAGCAGCATCCAGTCTCTCTGGTGGCAGATCCATCTCTAAGACGCAACCAGAACTAGAAGGAAAATCAAAAAGAACTTAATCTGCAGCAAGCATGTTCAGGCCTTGACAGCTAAATTCATTTCTCTCTTCCCCTTTGTTCTTCTTCCTCCTTTTTATTGAGTGAGCTGAAATAGGCTCATTATCATTCAAATTTGAATCCCTAGGTATGATCCCAGTCTATCCATTCTCCATGGTGACGGCTGCTTTAGATCAAGTTAAATTGGGCTGTTGTGGATTTCCTAAAAGCTCAGTCTGCAATGTAGATAGCCCCTTTGCAAGTCCGGTCTCCATTAATATACAGAGTAACTATAGCTCCTGAAAAGCCTCTCTCTAGAGAACTTCTGCTAATGAAATATCAGTCATTATGGCTCAGACTTGTCCAGCAACAAGATTGGAGCCTGGCTGTCTTCATTCTAATGGAAGGCACGATGCTCATGTTTGAACTACCAGCATAAAGCTACTTAATTACAGTTGTATGGTGCCTTTCATGTCAAAGCACTCTACAAAGGCACAATATAGGATTTGCTTTGTCCACCACTGGACAGCAGCCACCTCTGAGATGCACCTTGGCAACGGTTTTAACAGGACACAGCAGTTTAGGAAAAGAAGTGAAGAATCCTACATCCACTTGAATACGGAAGAGGGTGTGGGGATTGAAGTCACTGGAGTTACTTCTGATCCACAGCGGTGTAAGTGAAAGGAAGACAGTTAGACCGATAGTGTGGAAGAAGGGCATCTGCAAACGATAGGGGAGCAGTTTCTTCAGCATGGATAAAGTTATCTGTAGCCTAGATTACAATAATAAAGACAAAGTTACCCAAGATGGCACTAGTCCAGGGGTGGGCAAACTACGGCCCGCGGGACCGTCCTGCCGGGCCCCGGAGCTCCTGGCCCGGGAGACTCACCCCCGGCCCCTCCCCTGCTGTTCCCTCCTCCCCCACAGCCTCAGCTCACCCTGCCACTGGCGCAATGCTCTGGGCAGCAGGGCTGTGAGTTCCTGAGGCAGCACAGCTGCAGTGCCGGGCCTGACCCGGTGCTCTGTGCTGTGTGGCCCGGCTCCAGTGCCACCAGTCACCGGTGCTCCAGGCAGCACGGTAAGGGGGCAGGGAGCGGGGGGGGGGGGGGAAAGGGGGTGGATAGAGGGCAGGGGAGTTCAGGGTGGTGGTCAGGGTATTGGGGTCCACTAGGCATAGCTACCAGGTAACTCGGGAGAGTGGAAGGCCAAAAGTGCCGATGAAACTCTTTTGCTCTGGGCCTACCTGAACCCCCAAACTCCATCTTGTGAACTCTCACCTACTTCTGTGCTAACTGCTTACATGCTCTGAAGCAGGCTGAAGCAGAAATGTAAGGTCAGCTTTTTAGCAGATGGCTGCAGTTTTACTCACACTAACAGAAATAATAGAGATAAGGAGCGAGGGAAGGGAGGGCTAGGTAGTTTGCAGGCGTCTAACCCAAGGTCGCAGAGACTGGGAAAAGTTTTCTCACAAGCTTATGTAGAGCTTATTGTAACAGTTGTCTGGAAGGGAGGGGTAAGGGGGAACAGCCAGACAAAGAGATGTATGCAAACAGTTTGGAGTATAAAAGGTAAAATTTGTTTGTATTTGTTGCACTGGATTTGAGACATGCTGGTCTCCTAGTGCCATTTCAGAGCTCTGAAATAAACTTGGCTTGCTTTCTCCCCTCGGTGTCTTTATTGGTGCCAAGCACACCGGGCGACGAACCACTGTTGTCCCCTCGAGCCCTTTTGGGCGGGCAACAGTTTTGGCGTCCCTGGGTGGGCTCGAGGCTGAAATTTAGCCTTGCCCGGATCCCTCCTGGTGGCCGACGGATTACGACGATGCCCAGAGCTCACCGGTGACTTCATCGGGGGCCTCGGCAGAGACGTGATTTGCTCGACCCCGGAGGGCACAACGGTGCAACGCACACAGACAGTGGAGAAGCAGTTGCGGGCGACGGTGGGGAACCGGTCCCGTGGATAGGGCGACGGTGCAGAACCGGACCCTTGGATAAGGTAGGAACAGTCCAGTGGGGACTTTATCTGTCTTGACCTGGGGACGCCCAGAGTCTGCCTGTTGTGACCTGGGGACGCCCAGAGTCTCCCTAGAGTATGGGGCAGGGACAGAGTACAGCCGGCAGGGTACAGTGTACACCCTTAGAATGCATTCTGGTGAACTGGAAAGTGTTTGGATCAGACCAGTTGGATAAAAGTAAATTGAAAAGGTTCTGTACAGTTGATTGGCCTCAGTACCAGCTGGAGTGCCAAGAAAGGTGGCCACCGGAAGGATCACTTAATTACAACACGATCCTTCAGTTGTTTTTGTTTTGTCAGAGAACAGGTAAATGGAATGAACATCTCTATGCGTATACGTTTATGGTGTTAAGAAATAGGACTGATAGTTTGCTCAAGTGCTATTTGACTCAGACAGACTCGGTAGTATTTGCTGCTAAACCCCAGAACCCTCCCACTGTTATAATGCCAGAATCGGTGTCCCCTTCGGCTCCTCCACCCCCACAGGCTTCAGAGAGTACCCCCCCCCCCCCCCGTGGGATTGTATCCGTTGATTACTGAGAGTGTGGTAGCCCGTCCAGGAACACAAGAACGGCCAGCCCAGATAGTGTCTGTATATTCGCATGTACCTTTTAATCCAGTCCATCTAGCTGCTTTTAAGGCAGAGGCAGGAGAATTCTCAATGAATCCAAGCAAGTTCATTTCTATCTTTGAAGGGTGTCTGGCTAGCCATAAGCCTGACTGGGATGACTGGAATATACTTATGAGAACCCTGTTGTCTGAAGTGGAGCGGAATCAGGTTACAGCTAAGGCTAAGGAGAAGGCACAGAGAAGGCATTTAAGGTTTAAAAAGGAAAGCTATTGGACACCAGAGGTTGTACAGAGGGGAATCCTCAGAAGTGAGTGTGCTCGTCCTGGTTTGTTGCTTCAAAGCTTTGTACAGAAGTTATGTTACTGGAAAGATGTATGATGGCAATGTGTATGTGTTAATGATTAGAGAAAAGGTGTATTAGTGAAGAGTGGAAGGTTCCTTTGTAAGTTAGAAGAAGCTGAGAAAGGGGAAGAGGAAAAAGCACGGAATGAGTTAACAGGAAAATACAGCTAGCTGGCTCATCCAAGGACATTGTTCACAGCCAAGACTTGGCTGACAACCAAGAGAAAGGGGGGCCTGAATGTGCCCAAGCAACTGTGAGATCAGCAAAATACTGCCAGGCATAATGAGGACAACAGAAGGGTTAAAAAGCAGCTTTGCTGGACAGTATTGGCTCAAGGATTTAAAAATTCCCCCACTCTGTTCGGACAGGCTTTGGCCAGAGACTTGGAGGAGTGGGATAATTCAGACAAAGCCCTCCTTCTGCAATATGTAGATGATTTGTTGATTGCTGTTGGGGGTCTAATCCCTTGTCTCAGAGCTACTGTGAGTCTCCTAAACTTTATTGGACTGCGAGGATACAGGGTATCTCAAAGCAAAGCCCAAATTGCTCTTTCAGAGGTTCAATATCTGGGATTTCACATCAGGCAGGGAGAGAGACAGCTCTCAAACGAAAGAAAGGAGGCTATCTGCCAAGTTCCCATCCCCAGCAACCGTAAACGGCTTAGGGCATTCCGGGGCATGGCAGGTTTTTGCAGAATATGGATTCCAGAGTTTGGACTGTGGGCTAAACCTCTGTATGAATGTGTTAAGGGAGCGGATCATGACCCCTTTCACGGGTCCCCAGAAGCGGACAGGGCATTTCAGTTATTAGGTGCCTGGAAATGTCCCGTGGCATATTTCTCTAAACAACTGGATCAAGTTTCAAAGGGATGGCCAGCCTGTTTGAGGGCGGTCGCAGCTACTGCTCTAGTGCTTGGGGAAGCTGAAAAACTGACACTGGGAGGAAGTGTGCAAGTGTATGTTCCCGATATGGTCCGAGCCTTGCTGGACACTAAGGGTGGTCTTTGGCTCACACAGGTTCGGGTTGCTCGGTACCAGGCGAAGCTGTTAGAGAATCCTGAAGTCACCCTGCAGATCTGTCCCTCCCTTAATCCAGCTACCCTGCTACCAGAGACAGAAAAGCAGGAACATGACTGTTTAGAAATCATAGATGTTCAGTATTCTAGCCGCCCAGATCTAAAAGATCAGCCGCTCCCAAATGCTGACTTGGAATGGTATGCAGATGGAAGTAATACTGTTGTGGATGGGCAAAGGAGGGCTGGTTATGCGGTTGTGTCTCTTCATGATACCATGGAAGCTGAGAGTTTACCGGCGGGAACATCTGCCCAGCTTGCTGAACTAGTGGCCGTGACTCGTGCACTCGAGCTGGCAAAAGACAAACGGGTTAATATCTTTACTGATTCAAAGTATGCTTTTGGGGTATTGCATGCTCACGCTGGTTTGTGGAAGCAAAGGGGAATGCTAACAGCCCAAGGCTCTCCGGTCAAGTATGGGTCTCAAATTCTCCGGCTGTTAGAAGCAGTACAACTCCCCTCAGCAGTAGCAGTGGTACATTGCAAAGCTCATCAAAAGGGAAGATCAAGATGTAACCAAGGGCAATGCCAGAGCAGACAGGGAAGCCAAGTGAGCTGCTACCCTGAAATCACCAACTGAGGAGAATGCCCAAATGCATGCCCTTATCCCATCAGTAGGTGAGCTTGCAGCCCCTCATTACTCCCAAGAGGACAGAAACCTGGCTGACAGTCTCAGTCTCCAGGAAAAGGAGGGATGGCTTTATTCCACAGAGGGAAAAATCTTCCTTCCCAAGGGCCTGATTCGACCTGTGTTGCAAAAACTGCATCAAACCACACATGCAGGCAGAGAGGCTCTTACCCAGCTTATGAATAAATATTTTCTAACCTCTGGACTTAAACCCCTAGCATCACAGGTACAAGCTGAATGTTTAATCTGCCAAAAGAATAACCCTCGACCAGGAGTAGCAGTGCCACCAGCCACCCTGGAACCTACCCCAGGCCCAGGATTGGTGTGGCAAATAGACTTTACTGAGTTTCCCAGGATCCAAGGGTACAGGTACCTTCTCATCTTAGTGGATCGATTCAGCGGATGGCCTGAAGCCTTCCCATGTCGCAACAACACTGCCAAAACAGTGGCTCTTAAGTTTGTCAAGGAAATCATTCCTCGCTTCGGCCTTCCCCAGTGGATGGAATCTGACAATGGAACACACTTCACATCTCAAATTGTTCAAAAGATATCAAGTGCTCTGCAAATCCCCTGGAAACTCCACACACCCTGGCGACCCCAAGCCAGTGGAGTAGTGGAGCGCACAAATCAGACACTCAAGCGACACCTCTCAAAGGTCTGTCAGGAGGCCTCTCTTAGGTGGCCTGATGCTTTGCCCCTTGTGTTACTCCGCATTCGTGCTCTCCCTAAGGGTAGGTTAGGGCTTAGTCCCTTCGAGATTATGTTTGGAAGAGCATGGCCTATGAATGGTACCCCAGTTCTGGCAGGGGAGTGGGAAGTGGGGTGTGGTTTCTTGTCTCAGTACATGTGCCCTCTGTCTGCTGCTCTTTCTTCTCTTCACAGGTACACCAAAGATTCACAGCCTTTTCTGCTGGATACTCCGGTCCACTCCTTGCAGCCGGGTGACTCCGTTCTCGTGCGGACCTGGAAGGACGAGCCTCTCCAAGAGAAGTGGAAGGGACCCCACACCGTCCTGCTTGTCACCCACACAGTGGCAAAGGTTGAAGGACACAAGAACTGGATTCATCACTCTCGACTGAAAGCAGTGCCCACTCCTAAACAGTGGACTGTCCAGCCTGCGGAGAAGACTGCTAGCGACGATTTGGGACTTAAGCTGTTATTCAAAAGACAGTAAGGGTCACTGGGAATGCTTTGTGATCTCTCTGAACAGCCACAGCATACTCCCCGCGAGAGCCCTGAGCATTGGTTTTATTTTCTCACAGAAGGCCGACCTGGCCTATGTATTTGGTCTTGTTATTTTTTTGACTTGTTTAGTGTCAACAATTCTTATTATCTTCTGGGCATTTAGGTTGTGGTAATTACAATATGGGTTCAGGTTTAGGGTCTCTCACAGCACATCTTGTCAGCTGAACGGGCCTTTAACCAGTGGAAGGCCCAGGAAAGAGAACCCACTATTTTGGATTCCCTTTGGGGTTGGATACCTGGTTTAGGGGAACTAGGGGATATAGGGGGAAGCATTGTTTGCATCTTGCTCACAGGTGTGGTGATATGTTTTGTTCTTTTTCTTTTGCTCGCTTGCTGTAAAGTGCTCATATGTAAGATTTGTACCTCCCATACCCCAGAAGTTCCCTTATACCCTCTCATTGATAATCCTGATTGCATGGAGCTTAATCGCATTTTGTCTTTAGAGTATGAGAAAACTCTGACAAAGGTTTGTTGAGTGTTCTCAAAGGAGGGATTGTTGGGGTCCACTAGGCATAGCTACCAGGTAACTCGGGAGAGTGGAAGGCCAAAAGTGCCGATGAAACTCTTTTGCTCTGGGCCTACCTGAACCCCCAAACTCCATCTTGTGAACTCTCACCTACTTCTGTGCTAACTGCTTACATGCTCTGAAGCAGGCTGAAGCAGAAATGTAAGGTCAGCTTTTTAGCAGATGGCTGCAGTTTTACTCACACTAACAGAAATAATAGAGATAAGGAGCGAGGGAAGGGAGGGCTAGGTAGTTTGCAGGCGTCTAACCCAAGGTTGCAGAGACTGGGAAAAGTTTTCTCACAAGCTTATGTAGAGCTTATTGTAACAGTTGTCTGGAAGGGAGGGGTAAGGGGGAACAGCCAGACAAAGAGATGTATGCAAACAGTTTGGAGTATAAAAGGTAAAATTTGTTTGTATTTGTTGCACTGGATTTGAGACATGCTGGTCTCCTAGTGCCATTTCAGAGCTCTGAAATAAACTTGGCTTGCTTTCTCCCCTCGGTGTCTTTATTGGTGCCAAGCACACCGGGCAACGAACCACTGTTGTCCTCTCGAGCCCTTTTGGGCGGGCAACAAGGGGGTGGGGGTGTGGATAGGGGTCGGGGGGGGAAAACAGGGTTGAATGGGGGCAGGGGACCCGGGGGGGCAGTCAGAAAGGAGGGGGGCTTGGATGGGGCGGCAGGGGGCAGTCAGGGCCAGGGGTCCCGGGGGCAGTCAGGGGACAGGGAGAAGGGGTGGTTGGATGGGGCAGGGGTCACAGGGGGGCTGTCAGGAATGAGAGGAGGGGTTGGATGGGGTGGTGGGGGTCCGGGGGCAGTCAGGGGACAGGGAGCGGGTGTGTGTGGATGGGGCAGGGGTCCCAGAGGGGCCATCAGGGAACGGGGGGGTTGGATGGGGCAGGAGTCCCAGGGGGGTGGGGCAGATAGGAGGTGGGGGGCGGGCCACTACCCCCTCCCCTAACTTGCCCTCCATACAATTTATGAAACCCGATGCGGCCCTCAGGCCAAAAAGTTTGCCCTCCCCTGCACTAGACTGAGGTTTGTGATAAGAGACAGTAGACCTGTGTTTAGTCATTTAGGGTCCAATCCAGCCCCATTTGAAGTCAATGGAAAGACTTGCACTGAGTCAGGCCCTTAGTACAATCTAGTGGTTAGAACACAGTACTAGGAGATAGGATTCCTGAATCCTACTCCTTGCACTACCATCGCCTGTCCATAGAGAAGGAGGTTAATAACTTACCTCCTCCGGATGGTGAGGATTTAATATTTGCAGAGCACTTTCACCCAAGAACCTCAGAAAGTGCTACAGAATTGCCGAATAACTCTAGACTGCCTGGCATTTGGTTTCCTCAGCTCCGTCGTCGTCTGCCCGGATGTGTTTCCTAAGGCTGCATTTGGATAGGTTTGTATCTGCTTCTAAAGCATGCAGCCTAGATCCCGTAACGCTGAAACATTACAAACAAATCCAAATAGCTGTGGAATATAGTACAGATCCTCCAGTGCTGTACAGGAAAGAATTTACCCTCACAACCCCCGCGGGAGGCAGGAAATCATTTCAGTGGAGACCCACCAGCGTGAAATTTGAAGTACCACAGTGAAGCATCAAGCCTTGGACTACAGGAAGGGAAAGAAAGTCTGCCCGGTTTCATGTCCAAACACTCCTTGCAGCCACTATGCTGCATGCATCATAAATCATTAAACAGCTCGCTCTCTGGTATCTCTTCCTGAACTAATCACTGTTTGAGTGTAACTTGAGAAATGGCAGAGAATGGAAAGCAGGAAGCTAAAAACGGGGAACAGAATATACTCAACTAACCTCGTTAGCCTGCTCTTCCTAGCCATTAACACAGACTCAGAGGAACCATTTGCTGGGCTTCAAAACTGAATTTGTGATCTAATTCTGCTGCTAACACTTTTGTTTGTTTGTTTGTTTTCTGCAGTGCTAGATGATGATCTCACTGGTGGCTGCTTATAAAACTGAATTCCCTGCATTAGCAGCAAATAATCTGCAGCTTGCGGCAGGACTTGTTTCATGTATCGCAACCAGGATCTTTGCGCTGTGCAGAAAAATATTTACACTTCTTTTTGCAGTGGATTATTTTCAAGTTTTTGATAGTCTAGATTATTATAAATATGAGAGAGAGAGAGAGCGAGAGAGCGCGCGAGCGTTTACTTCAAGCAATCTGCCATTAATTCTGACGGGTAAATGTGTTTGCCATATTGATACTAGAGCAGTTAGTAAGCTTTAGACAACACAATTCCCTTTCCAATCCGGCTGCACTAAGGTAACGTGGGTAGTATACACAAAACCCCCTTAGTTAACATACATCCGTTGGGCCAGATGTTTCTCACAAAGGCAGAAATACAAGGGCCATGAATGGATGACTTGAGGATTCATGGTGAGTTGGTGCAACGGACCATACCAAGGGAAGGACTCTATTCCACATTCCATGTGTGACATCTGCCTTCTTGGCCAATACACCGGGTACGGAACTAGGGACTTCCGGAGCTAAAAGCAAGAGCTGCTACAGAACAAAGCTGGGGCTGTAACAACTCATACCCTCAGTTACCCCTCTCTGCCGAACTGTAACGCACACATTCATCAAGGGGTTACACACGCCTAATTCTTCCCATTTTGTGTTGCAAGCACTCCACACGCAGGCCTCCCATTGACTGCTGTGGGAGTTGCACTGGAAGGATTGGACCCACCTGAACAAATCTAAAGTCTGCAGGCAGATATTCTACAAATCTACTTATTTCTATGGCAGTAGCATCTGGAGGATCCAACTGTGATCAGGGGCCCACTGTGTGAGGTGCTGTATAATCACATAAATAAGAGACTGCTTCTTCCCCAAAAAGAAGACAGTCTAAATAGACAAGACAGACAGATGGGGAGAAATGAGCATAATATTTCCATTAAGTGGGGAAACTGAGGCACGGAGATTAAATGACTCGCCCAAGATCACACAAGAAGTGAACCTAGATTTTCCAAGTCCCACTCCCATGCCTTAACCCCAAGACCATCCTGCCTTGTCACCTACTTTCCAATCTTCTGACCAACATAATCCCATTCAGCCTATTTCTATGGCTTCAAACCCTAAGGAACATTTGCTTAACACTGGAACAGTATCTCCATTCACTGTTGCGGTGATCTGGTGATTTATGGTGTAATTATCTGCATGCCCCTATTTTATCACCTCTGTAATGGTTTCTACCTTTCAGTGATATTTCTCCCTCCCCCACTCTTCCCCCCCCCCCCGACACTCCCCCACCCCCGATCTTGCTCAGAAGGAATCAGTTTTTGTATTTTATTTTTTTTTAAATCATAAATGAGATAAATATCAAAGTCCTCTCTTATCTGCAAAACAACCTGATCCTCAACACATTTTTGAAAGGCGGTGGGTGAAACAACTGCAGTTAGCAGAGAGGAATAATTTTCTCCACTGTAGGAATGACAAGGTGGGATTTGTTGGCCTGTGTGTTACACAGGAGGTCAGACAAGATGGTCAGACAAATGTCCCTTCAGGCCTTAAGGCTCTATGAGCCTCTCATTAAACAGATGTCAATTTTCCAAAACTGCAAACAGCTTCTTTTCTTCAAAGCAATTCAAGAGAAAGTGCTTTTTGATTATTATTTTTGCAGCGTACTAAATACACATAGAAGTATCAGAAAGGTATTGATTTTAAGGGTAGGTCTACACTGCTATGTAAACCCAGTCTGTGGCACCTGGGCTTGTGGACTTGGTGTTTCCAAGCCTGCGCTTGAGTGTCCACACTGCATTGTAAACCTGGGTTTACAATTGCTGGACCCGGGTCTCACAGCCGTGCTAATGCATCCATACTGCACTAGGCAGACTTGACTAGGATGTTCAGCTTCAGCTGCATCCACACTGCAAAAATAACAGGGCGTGGACCAGAGTCAGAGCAGGACTTGGGTTCTGACCTACCCCCTTGTAGGCACCTAGGTCCCGAGTGCTTGCTGACCCAAATCAAGCTGATGTGTGTGTGGATGGAAGGCAGGTTTGGCTGAAACCTGAGTCAGAGCCTGGGGTTAGAATGCAGTTTAGCCATACCCTAAGGAGTTAAAGGGATTGAATTAGAAATGACAAGGAGAACTTGAAGAAAAAAGGAGGTTTTAGGCTCAATACTTGAAACAAAATAGCCAGAGAATGTTTGATTATGAAACAGCTTTGCTAATGGAAGTGGAGGAAGCATTATTGTTAGGGACTGTTACAGCTGTATTGGACAAAGCTCTGGAGAAAACATTGTAGAGAACAGCTGTCCAACAGCCTCATGGATGGATTAGAGGGACTGTGAGCTGCAGGCAGGTATGTAACTGAAAAAGGATGCCTGGGTGTTTTCTGGCTACTGCCTCTTTAAACACAGGAGGAATTTCCCTGCCATTTTGTGAAGCAGTTCAGATGCAGAATGTTGCAAACTGAAATCACTGTGTGTGTGTGTGCGCGCACGCGCACACACTCTCATGGAAGCTTTATATTTCTTCTTTGTATTTTGGTTTCCTTAACCTGAAGTCAAGTTATGGTAGCTAGACTAGGTGCTACAGGACTATGTGGAAAAAAAGACACTAACCTATCCCACCTCTCATTCCCAGGAGTCAGAAAATGAGCCCATAGAATCTAGAAATCTTGCGACCCAGCAAAAATCAGTTGTTTTATTTCATGAGTCAGGAACCTTCACTTTGGTTTAGCATCACCCAGATGTGACTCAAAGGACAATAAAGTAGCACTAGAATAGAATAGGGACAGGATCCTGTTTTATGGACATTGCTAATGATTTCCTAGCATCCTGCTTCTGCATAGAGAGATTTAATGTAGCAGTTAAGCCTTCTACTACACTTCCTTACAACCACTTTGCAAGGTTAATTTCACAATGTATTTAACATCCTGGTAATCATTAATACAAGCATCAGATCTGTCTGATCTACAGACAGGATTTCTCTTCCTAACATTAATAAACCTTAGCTAGAGACAAAAGCAAAGAGCTAGTATTGTTTCACATCTGATAATTACAAACCTTTTAAGATCTCATTTTCGGGACTGGATCCCACCCTACCGTTAGTTTATTTTCCAACAATTTCACCCACATGTTAAACTCTTGAGCCTACCAGATTAGGTGGCCGTTTATATCCACAAATCTTGCCGAGTCACATTGGCTCCATTCACACATTCTCTTTTACATTTTAATTTGAAGTTTGTTTCAGGAAGCGGGGTTGTGGTCGCAGGCTGGGAATTGCGAGAGAGCCTAAGGGAATTCCATGCTGAAATCCCATGGGATACAGGCTTCATCAAAAGTCCCAGCCTCAGTAAGGAACTGTCTAGCCAGTGAGTCAACAGTGAATGAGTACTCCAGCATGGCATTGTGGTTTGGTTTGCTACTGAAATTGCATTCTTCTGAGCAGCAGGGAAGCAGTGTGACCTAGTGGATAGAGCACTGAACTAGGACTCAGGAGACCCAGGTGCCATTCCCAGCTTTGCCACTTGGCCAAGTAACTTCACTGCTCCATGCCTCAGTTTCCCCAGCAGTAGAACATAAATCCTTGGTAAAGCATTTTTGGATCAACTGATAAAAAGCGTTATGTAAATCCTCAGCATCATTACCGAAAGAGACCAACAACAAAGGACCCCAGACCCACTCGTTTGGTCAAGATCCCATAGCCCCCTTTATAAAAAGCATCAAGCTCTTAACCCCTCTTGCCCTCACCAAATCCCTCTTTCATCCTGCCCACCTAGAATTGAGGACAGGTCACTGATTCAGAGAGATCTGGATCGCTTGGTAAATTGGGCACACAGCAAACAATGGGTGTTTGAATATGGCTAAATGTAAACGCATACAGCTAGGAACAAAGAACATAGGCGTGCTTACAGGACAGGGAACTCTATCCTGGGAAGTGGTGACTCTGAACTTGAGCTCCCAGCAGGACATTGCAGCCACAAGAGCCAATGAGATCCTGGGATGCATAAACAGGGGAATCTCATGTAGGAGCAGAGACGTTATTTCACCTCTGTATTTGACACTGGTGCGGCCGCTGCTGGAATACTGTGTCCAGTTCTGGTGCCCACAATTCAAGAAGGAAGGATCTTGATATATTACAGAGGGTTCAGAGAAGAGCCACAACAAGGATTAGAAAACATCAGGGCCGCCCAGAGTGGGGGGGGGGTGTGTGTGCAAGTGGGGCAATTTGCCCCGAGCCCCGCAGGGGCCCCCACGAGAGTTTTTCGGGGCCCCTGGAGCGGGGTCCTTCACTCACTCCGGGGGCCCCGGAAAACTCTCACGGGGCCCAGGCCCCCGGAGCTTCTTCTGCTCCGGGTCTTCAGCGGCAATTCGGCGGCGGGGGGTCCCTCCGCTCCGGGACCTGCCGCCGAAGTGTCCCGAAGACCCACCGGGGGGGTTCCTTCCGCCCCGGGACCCGCTGCCGAAATGCTGGGTCTTTGGCGGTGGGGGACCCCCGCCGCCAAAGACCCAGGTCCCCGGAATCCTCTGGGTGGCCCTGGAAAACATCCATTAGGAGAGACTCAAAGAGCTCCATCTATTTAGCTTAACAAAGAGAAGGTTAAGGGGTGACTTGATCACAGTCTATAAGCACCTGCATTGGGAACAAATATTTCATAATGGGCTCTTCAGTCCAGCAGAGGAAGGTCTAACACAGTCCAAGGGCTGGAAGTTGAAGCTAGACAAATTCAGGCTGGAACTAAGGCGTAAATTTTTAACAGGGAGGGTAACTAACCATCTGAACAAGTTACCAAGGGTCATGGTGGATTCTCCATCACTGATAATATTTAAATCAAGATGGGATGTTGTTCTAAGAGATCTGCTCTAGAAATGGTTTGGGGGAAGGTCTCTGGCCTGTGTTATACAGCACATCCCACTAGCTGATCACAGTGGTCCCTTCTGCCTTGGAATCTAGGACTTCCCCATGCAGTTTACACTGGTGATGGTTTGTATTCTTAACTTCCTGTCCTCAGCTGTTGCGTAGCATTTTGCTGTGCATCACTGAATAGTCACTCTATTCCACCCCAGAGCCAGCTGCATGCATTGGAAGGAACCTGCCCCTGGAAATATCCCCTTGAACACAGCTGAAGCCCTGCTCTGGCACATACATACAGCCCCCTGCAGCCACGCACAGCCCCGTTGACTTCAGTGGGGTTCTGCCAAGCATAGGTCCACCTGCATGGAGCACATGGGAGGGTCAGCTTTGGGTAGATGGGGGTGTCAATGCTATGTCTGTCTATGGGAGCCACATCAGTCATGCCCACCCCTGGTGTGCAGCAGGATTGTACTACTTCTGATGCAACAGTCACACTAGCTAATATTTCACAGGCAAGTGGTAGGAGGGGTGGAGGCTGAGGAGAGGAGAGACAGAAGCAGAACATCCCTGATCTCACCCTTCTAGCAAGAGACTAATAAATGAGCATACCTGTATTTCACCAGCCGTTTGGTAGGCTCCTCTGCATTAGATGACTGCTCTTCTTTGCATATGGGCTTTCTAGCCTAATTTCTATAAACGCAGACTAGTCGCGTTACAGCTCACTCGCCAGCCAAGCTGGAGCCTTCTTTTCCCCAGGAGTTAAGCTCAGCTCCTTGACTACATGATTCCTGCAGACAGCCCTGGCCTGAGCAAAATGCAGCTGAGCCTAATCAGGTTAATCATCGCAGCTGCCAGTGTTGATCAGCCTGCCAAGTCATTACACCGCGGCTACTGCACAGCACCCAGCAGCATGTTAGCTGAGGGCATTTCCCCCACTTCTTCCAAAGTCTCCAACTATGTTCCTAGATTGCCCCCCACTAAAACATTTAATCAAATCCAGTTTAGTGCTCACAGTTTTGTTGATATGCAGAAAGGGGTTTAACCCATGATTGTTTTAAGTGCAGGCCAGTAATAATTAGAATTTTATATCCCAGCCATAAAATAAATCACCAGCCAATTCAGTTATTTTCCTCCATTCCCACTGTACCCATTCCAGGTAGCACATGCTCTTCTAACATTAGAAGCTTTAGGGTCAGATCCTCAAAGGTATTTAGGCACCTAACTCCCATTGGAATCAATGGGGGTTAGGCACCTAAATACTCTTGAGAATCTGGCCCCTAGACTTTGAACCTACAAACCCTTAAGCCTACAGGTAACTTTAATCATGTAAATAACCCTCATACACTCTACTGGAGAGCAAAGTTATGTACATGCTTAAGGGTTTGCAGAAGGAGAGCCACAGGCATCTGCATGGTGAGCTGGCATTTATCCATGCTCCCAAAGAGACCCTTAGAGATTATAGTACAGTAACAAGAAAGACCTTACCTGACAAAAGCAGCCCCACCTCATAATACTGGGAGTAGTAGCAGGACTTTTCATCGCTCCTTGAGATCTCAAGGGGTGCAGGCAGCTGTAGAGACATCTCTGGGGAGCCATGTTTTCACTCCCAGTGGAGAACAGCTGTAACAAAACCTGGTCCTCTCCCCAGGGCTGCATCTACACTGAGAATTTTACAGAAATCTTCTACTAACGCAAGCCACAGTTGGGAGCATGAGCAGACTGGGTTCAGGTAGTGGAGCCACACCTGCACTACAGTGGTGGGGGAGGAATTCCCTAAACTTCTCTGAGGCAGCTTCTCCCCCACCCAATACCCGGTGCAGCCATTCACCCCTGTGCAATGCAGATTGAAAACATTACCAGTCTGATCTGGTAACGCTTTGCACTGGTGTCAGTGACTGCACAAGCTGGAGAACAGCAAAGAATCAGGACCCCAGCATAGACCACGTCTAGGAGCAACTATAGACAAACCTGGAGCTTAGGGGTCCTTCTGGCCAGCTCACAGGAAGAGAGATCGCTCCAAATGTAGCATTTCACTGCTAAGCTAGCTGATGATGGGCCAGATCATCAGCTGATATACATCAGCAGTGCTCCATTGACTTTACCTGAGGATCTGCCCAATGACTTTATTGGAAGGGAATTAGTAGAGTGGAATATGAGTGAAATGAGAACACAGCAGAATGAAAGAACCAGAGCCTCAAAGTCAAACTCCCCATTGGGAATTAGGCATCAAAGTACCTTTGAGGATCTGGGCCAAAGTCCATTGACATGCCCTGAAGCACCATGGGACATCACTATAAAGTAGCATTTCACTATGATCAAGTTATAAGCGGGCTCTGCTGTATTCCTAAAAAGTCACTGGACGTCAGGAGCCGAACTACTCTTGTGCATCTGGGCCTGTGTGTTTTATAACATCCGCAAAGCTTTGTTTTTCGGCTCTCATACGAATTACCTTCTTGGGAAGAGCTGGCTTGCAGGGGGCCTTTGTGCAATTTCCCCCCTCCTTTATTTGTCCGGGATTTGAATACACATGATGTTCTCTTTAAGGGTTTTCAACTCTACAACTTTCCAGAGCAGATATGGGGGAAAACCCGACTGACTGACCGCATGTTTGCAGACTTTACCAACAGGCAGTTAAATGACAAGAACAAAGCTGTTGGAAAACCAAAGCATTGAGATCTGACAAGTGCTGCTAGAAATTAAAAGGATTAGGGCTCCCCCCGGGGCCTAACGGCTTTAGGTACCCAATTCCTATTGACTTTCAATGTGTGCCTAACTCTGCTGGTCTCCTTTGAAAATCCCAGACTTCATTATTAGTTATTAAGTACTATTATTAGTGTAGAGCCATCTAATTTAAATCAAATGCTTACCTATCACTTTAAAATAAACAGCTGATCTTATCCATCTGAACACCTCTAGCACATGGTAGCGCTTATAATCTTGATAGCAATGTTTGAATAACACAATGTAGGCAACTTTCGTTATCACAGAAACTTTTTTTAACTCACCGCTCTGGCCTTCCTTGTTATTAGGGTAAACAGAACATAAGAATGGCCATACTGGATCAGACCAAAGGTCCATCTAGCCCAGTATCCTGTCTACCGACTGTGGCCAATGCCAGGTGCCCCAGAGGGAGTGAACCTAACAGGTAACACTCAAGTGAACTCTCTCCTGCCATCCATCTCCACCCTCTGACAAACAGAGGCTAGGGACACCATTCCTTACCCATCCTGGCTAATAGCCATTAATGGACTTAACCTCCATGAATGTATCCAGTTCTCTTTTAAACGCTGTTATAGTCCCAGCCTTCACAACCTCCTCAGGCAAGGAGTTCCACAGGTTGACTGTGCGCTGTGTGAAGAAGAACTTCCTTTTATGTGTTTTAAACCTGCTGCCCATTAATTTCATTTGGTGGCCCCTAGTTCTTATATTATGGGAACAAGTAAATAACTTTTCCTTATTCACTTTCTCCACACCACTCATGATTTTATATACCTCTATCATAGCCCCCCTTAGTCTCCTCTTTTCCAAGCTGAAAAGTCCTAGCCTCTTTAATCTCTCCTAATATGGGACCTGTTCCAAACCCCTAACAGCAACTTTCTATATTTAGCATTACCCACTGCTAACTGCCTAGACCTATCAAAACCAACCTGTATAAAGGGTAGAAATCATATCGTTTTTAATAGAAATGGTTTGGTACCTGAGGCTTTTAATCCAATAAAACAGAGGATGAAATTAATCAGTGACCTAATTAACAGAAAGTTCGCATCCTTTTTATTGAGTTCCACAGGAAACAATAAATACCCCCAAAGATAACTGCTACTGGAAATTGTTAATTTAACTGATTACTGGGAGATGATTCAATTGATCAGACAGGACAATGAACTGTAAAGAGCATTAACTCTTTAGAAAGGCCCTGAATACACCTAGCAAGCTGCTTCACCCACTAAGAAATCCATATGATTTTTTTTCCATGTTCAGATTATATTAGCAATAACCTCCTGGGGATTAACGAGCCACTGGCTTACTCTGTTAGTTCCCAGGAAGTCCCAGTGCCATGACTGTTATTGGAAGTAAACTCTCCATGGAAGGGATTTTTTATTCATGTAGCCTGTGTTTTTAATCTAATACAGTTAATAGTCACTTATACTAATAAAGAGGTCAAGGAAAGGCTATTGCCGTTATTCATACCTAGGACACGTCTAGACAAAGACTTTGTGTGACTGGCAGCGGTAAATGATGGAGTAGAGGTTTTATGGGGAGAGGAATACAGTGGGATCAGATATACTGAAATTCCACTCACGGTGCATCACAGTGCAAGGCCCAAGCCCTTGTAATGTGTCGGCAACGTATTAAGTGCCATTGTAGCAAGAGCCAAACTTCCACCGAGAGTCCTTTTCAC
The DNA here is from genome assembly GCF_028017835.1 of Emys orbicularis. Lineage (NCBI taxonomy): Eukaryota > Metazoa > Chordata > Testudines > Emydidae > Emys > Emys orbicularis. Next base: position 141,870,869 of record NC_088684.1, read on the forward strand.
CTGACGATCTCAAAGCACTTTCCCCAAGATGGGCAAAACAATAACAAAATCAGTATTCCCATTTCTACAAGTGGGGGAAATGATACACAAAGTGGGCCTTTGAGCAGTCTTGGAAGAAGAGCTGACAGCAGAGAGCCAACAGTGGCAAATTTAATAGAGGGCCTACGCCCCTGGCATTGTATCCTGAGACACGGTCCTGAGACTTAGGGTTCTAAGTAATACTCGGCCTGAGTAAAGCTTGGGCTACCCACACGGTTTTGTACAGGTAGAACTACAGAACGGGGAATAGAAGCCAGGTCTTCCGAGTTGCAGTGCAGTGCTCTATCTCGTAGGCCACACTGCCTCCCAAATAGCACTAGGACCATTGTCACCAGCTGAAGGTCTGCCCCGGAAGTCTTTCCATTAACTCAGAATTGGATGTGCCCCCGAGCATTAAACTTTCAAGAGGAGTTGGATCCAGCCATTGGAGATTTCAGAGGAGGCTATTTACCAGGCCTTTCAACCTAGGAGCCTGCTGCTGGGTGCCCAGGCAGTTCTATGCGGTACGAGTTCATTATGCGATCATCATCTCTAGTTTAAAGAACAAAGCGGCACAAGCAGCTAGGGAAAGGCAGTGGGGAACTAGAAGTTTTCAGAACCTCTCGAATTATTTTTGGGGGTTAAAATAACTAGTTTGAATTCATGAATCTGTTTTCCACCCGACCCTCTGTGATTTAAAATTATATCCCGTCCCCCGCTCCAGCCCTGTGTGATTCAATTAAAAACCAAGAGCAGAACATGCTCTTCTAACTACACTGCAGCCTGTGATCTGTATTATGGAGAAGAGAGCCCCCCCCAAAAAAGCTTGGCTGGTGCAAGTGAGTACCCTCTGTTACAATATATAGATTCTGACTGTGTTCATTCTGCTGTTTGAATGCTGTTCCCTCCCACTCCAACTCCTTTGTCACAACCGTTGCCTAGGGGTGAAACTCACCCCTTTGCAAAGAATCTGTCCAATTCTGAAGGCTTAACCGGTGCATAGGCCTTGCACTCGCTGTCTGAACTGCACCCCCTACAGGCATTTTGCAATGGGCTTTAAATATAGAGCCGGATATTGAGCTGGTGTAAATCAGTGTGTTTCCACTGACTTCAGCAGAGTTATGCCGATTTACATCAACTGAAGATCTGGCCCAGTATTTCCAATGGGGGAAAGAAACGGACAAAAACAAAGCACATAGAGAATTAAAAACGCTGAAGCCAACAACCAAATCATGGTCCCTGGGCTAGAGTATGGCACATGTGTTAAACAAATGAGTCTTAGAAATACAGGAGCAGATCCTCAGCTGGGGGAAATCAACGTAGCTTCATAGACATTGATGGAGACACATGCTGAGGATCGGGCCTAGGATGCCAGGCAGAGGAGTTTACAAGCTGCAAACAACATTTTTGTTCAGACACCAACATACTGTTTATTGGGGGTTCGGTTTTCTATTCATTTGCCTTCCAAATAAACAAAGAATATTTTAATGGAAAAAGAGGAAAGTCACATTCAAATTATCTGAAAGGTAGCTTCATGCAAAATGATACCTCGATCCAAAATGTCATAACGATTAAAGAAAGAGCACTTGCAATAACCATTGTCTTATGATCAGTCTACATTCCACTATACATACACATTCTAGATTAGGCCATGGATCTGCATTCAGTAACAGTCTAAAGTTGACGTGGTCAAATCATTCACAAAAGATCTGTGTGAAATATTTTTCTCTCGTTTTCTGTTCTGAAATTCAACATTTTGACCAGATCTCCAGTTGATTGAAAAATGGGGAGAAAGTTTCTCCCCAATTTTTTCCCCCTTCAAATGTCAAATTCTGAAATTGTCAAAGTTTTGAAATTCGAACCATTTTGACCAGCTCTAGACTAAAGTTTTAAGCCTACCTCAAGCCCTCTAACAGAACTCTAATGTCCCCAGCGACCAATCACTGTCTGCTCTACATTCAGAATATCAAGCTAATTCTTTCTACAGAACATTCACTTTCATGATACAATTCTCCCCTCCCCCCCCCCCCCCGGGTACATTCGTGGATTGGAAGAGAGACAGACAAATAACATATGGATGTTAACTGAAGGATATCAGACTGTATTTACAGACGGTCTCTCTGCATCATAATTACAGCACCTGAATTTCCACAACATCTTCATCATTTTGGATGTTACATGTCTTCAGATTGCCGTTCCCAGAAAATATTACTGATGCAATCTGCCCTACACGCCCAAAATCCTGTTTTTTAAAGAAGAGCTATAAATCCACTATTAATCAAGAAGGGCTAAATTTGAAAATTCCAAAATCCGGGCCAGATTGGCAGAAAGGCTCAACACCAAACACGCCAAGTATGCTCTTGTGAAAATCCGTCTCGAAGCGCCAGATTCTTAGTACCCTTATTTTTACACTGAGACCCTTTCTAGTACCCCAATGAGACCGCTTATGGAGTAAGGTGCTATTCAGTGTGAGTAAATGCATCAGAATCTGGCCCTAAACCAGAGCTTGTCTGTCTCTCCTCTTGTCGTGCATGGCCTTATCTACACTAGAAAGGGTTTGCTGGTATAGCTAAGACAACCCAGGAAAGGCAGAGCAAGGTGTAAGAGTGGAAGGAGTCTCATGAGGAGGGAGGGGCTGAGATAACTCCCAACAAAGACGAGGGAAAGGGGGAATGGAAGAAACTGGCTGACCATCTATGAACATGCTCTAGATCGGGGGTTCTCAAACTCTTTTGCTGGCACAACCCCATTTTAATGACTTATTTCCTCCCGGGACCCCAGACAGCATGGAGGATGCCATTTTGAAGAGCCAAATAGCATCCTCTGCACAGCATGACCTCATCCGTATAGTGCATGCAAGGGCTCACTGTGCAGAGGTAGCCATTTTGTAGAGCAAAATGGCGCCCTCCAGGCATTGTGACCTTGCACGCACCATACGTGCAAGGTCACGCTGTGCAGAGCAAAATGGTGTCCTCTGAACACTAGGGATCGCCGTGACACCATCTGCTGATGGCCCGTCCCCATTCGGGGTGGTGACCCGCTGTTTGGGAAACACTGCTCTAGCTATTGCAAAATAATAGGTGTGTCTAGGGCCCTTTAAAAAAAAACCATTTACACCCTCATTCTCACTTGGTTTCCATAGGGTATTTAGTGGCTTTGGTTCCCAATCCTTTCAGGCAACTAGACCAAGTTTGCCAGGTTTTGGGCCAATAAAATGGTCCCCTAGAATCTATGGGAGTGTCAATATTTACTTCAACAGGGACCAAGGTTTGGTTCTGGACCAGCCAACCTCCCATTCAACTGAGCCTACTCTATAAACCGCAACGGAGAGAATAGGGGTTGGAGCAGCTAACGGTGCACTGCAGGGTGTGGGAAGGGTCAGGGCTCTGAAGCCCTGGACACTGTTATGTAGGGGCCCAATTCTGACCCCGCTGAAGTCACTGGAATGTTTTACCACCATGTGCAGTGTGAACAGGACGAGGGCCTGGAAGTCGAGCCTGGAGAGGGCAGGGGACACACATACATACCTTTGTTCTATGAGCATTATTATAGTAGCACCAAAGGTTCCAATGGAGATCAAGGCCCCATTGTGCTAGGCGCTGTACAAACACATAGCCAGAGACAGTCCCTGCCCAGAGAAGCTTACAGTCTACAGACAAGGTGAGAGAGGAAACTGAGGCGCAGGGAGGTGAAGTGACTTGCCCAAGGTCACCCAGCAGGCCAGTGGCAGAGCTGGGACTAGAACCCAGGTCTCTGAGTCCCAGTCCGGAGCACTAGCCACTGGACCAGGCTGCCGCTCAGTGTTACTGTAATTGGCTACATTAGAACACAACGTAATCTCTCGCCTGTGAGGGACTCCTTTTCCCCCTGGGGAGGCACATAGCGACTTCACTCCAGTTTAGTTCTTGGCTGGGACGGCTTCGACCTTTTCTTCTCCGGGCTGATCTTCCTCGGCAGGCTTCGGCTCCTCTGAAAGTCTGGGGTCCTTGATGCTTTCCTGCAGGTCTCGCTTCTCCTCCCTCCTGACAGTGACCGTGCTGGCGGAGAAGGCTTTTGCGCCGGCGAAAGGGCTAGATGAGAACGTGTAGCCAAGGCCGAAGGTGTTCCCGCTGCTGACGGTGCTTAGCCGCGTTTCCTCCCCTTCCAGTAATTTCCTGGGGGCGGGGGAGAGAGAAACACCAAGAAAGATGCAATAAAGCTGCTTGCTGGAGCAAGATTTCAGATCCCTGCCTTCTCCTTTCTAAAATATCCTTCCCAGATCAGTTTTCATCAAGATGTGGCAACGGGGAACTTCCCCCCCACCCATGGGAAAGCAGCCAAGCGATCAATCAGCACATTGCCCCCAGGAAGGAACAGCCTCTACGGCTACTGAGACCCGAAGAGCTATTTCACAGGCACACTCCAGACAGACTATCCAGCCAAACCCTGTGACTCAGACTATCCAGCCAAACCGTGTTGTGGAAGGAATCAGATAAAAACTGGTCATGAATATCATCGCGGGGTCTGTGTCCGGGTCGCATACATAGCATTACAGATGCGAGCTGGAAATATGTTCTTAAAATAGGCTTTTGGAGGCAGTCTGCCTTGACAAAGGAATGCTGTCTTGGCTGCTTGTTTGCCTGCATCCCCAATGCATATTGAGCAAGGTGAGGCCAGAGACAATGGAAAGACATTTACATCGAAGGGAAAACAAGTGATTAAGTCAAGCAGAGAAACAGATTGACCAGAGGACGAAGGAGACAGCCTGGCATCTTCACAAGCAGCAGGGGAGAAAAAATTTACATGGATACACTTCAAAGGTTCACAGGACTACAAAAAGAAGGGGAAAGAACCCTTAGTTATCCATCACTTGGGGACACAGGGTACAGCACCCTCTGAGCCTGTGAATGGTAGATCCTTGCTGATAATTTGCTACAAGTGAGAAACTGTTTTTGGCAAAGATATATCTTCCTAGAATGAAGTTTTAGGCACTAGAAAGCATATTATTTTTGTATTGTTTAATCCTTTTTTCTCCTTTATTCTTGCCTGATATCACTTAAATCTGTGCTCTTTATTAATAAACTTAGACTTTAAGGTCAGAAGGGACCATTATGATCATCTAGTCTGACCTCCTGCACAACGCAGGCCACAGAATCTCACCCACCCACTCCTGTATCAAACCTGTGTCCGAGCCATTGAAGTCCTCAAATCATAGAATCATAGAATATCAGGGTTGGAAGGGACCTCAGGAGGTCATCTAGTCCAACCCCCTGCTCAAAGCAGGACCAATTCCCAACTAAATCATCATCAATCATGGTTTAAAGACTTCAAGGTGCAGAGAATCCTCCAGCAAGTGACCCGTGCCCCATGCTGCAGAGGAAGGCGAAAAACCCCCAGGGCCTCTGCCAATCTGCCCTGGAGGAAAATTCCTTCCCGACCCCAAATATGGTGATCAGCTAAACCCTGAGCATGTGGGCAAGACTCACCAGCCAGACACCCAGGAAAGAATTCTCTGTAGTAACTCAGATCCCATCCCATCACAGGCCATTGGGCATATTTACCGTTAATAGTCAAAGACCAATTAATTGCCAAAAGTAGGCTATCCCATTATACCATTCCCTCCATAAACTTATCAAGCTTAGTCTTGAAGCCAGATATGTCTTTTGCCCCCACTGCTCCCCTTGGAAGGCTGTTCCAGAACTTCACTCCTCGGATGGTTAGAAACCTTCGTCCAATTTCAAGTCTAAACTTCCTGATGGCCAGTTTATATCCATTTGTTCTTGTGTCCACATTTGTACTGAACTTAAATAATTCCTTTCCCTCCCTGGTATTTATCCCTCTGATATATTTATAGAGAGCAATCATATCCCCCCTCAGCCTTCTTTTAGTTAGGCTAAATAAGCCAAGCTCTTTGAGTCTCCTTTTATAAGACAGGTTTTCCATTCCTCGGATCATCCTAGTAGCCCTTCTCTGTACCTGTTCCAGTTTGAATTCATCCTTCTTAAACATGGGAGACCAGAACTGCACACAGTATTCCAGATGAGGTCTCACCAGTGCCTTGTATAACGGTACTAACACCTCCTTATCTCTACTGGAAATACCTCGCCTGATGCATCCCAAGACCGCATTAGCTTTTTTCACGGCCACATCACATAACTTGTTCTTGTTTTATACAAAACCACCTCAGCGCTGTTATATCGATGCATGAGTCCTCAGCCAAACAGGCTGGTGAGTGCTCTGTCTCTTCGGAAGCAGCAAACTTCATAATTTCTAAGCGTGTCCAGTGAGAAGGACTGGACGCTGCAGGGAGACGTCTCAGGAACTCAGGACCTGGGCTTCACTGATTCTTACCTGCAGGGCCAGGTTTGGACTGGCAGAGTCTGGAGGAGCTCGTTAGCAAGGCAGACACACTGGAGCATCAGGTAGCTGATGCACAGTTTAGCAGCCGCAAAGCTCTCACTTGTCGAGGCAGAGGGGTAACACGGTGGCTTAGGGTTCTGGATTCCCTGACGAGAGCGTCACAACTACGTGACATCAGTGAGGCCATGGAGATGAGTGTCCAGGCAACATGGTGATGACAGTGATATATGTCAGGGATCTTTGAAGACGAATAACGGAGCTGGATACCATATTCCTATTTAAATGGGATCTGAGCACCTAACTCCCTTAGGTCATTTGAAAATCCCAGCTTGAAGACCTAGACAGACAGATGGCTGCTGTACAGCATTTTGATCTAGGTTTCCTAATGCATATTGCTATGGATTCCTTTTTGGATGTTTTTTTAAAGGCTCTGCTTAAGGAATTATTTTTGGGGACCTTTTCTGCCCTGTGTTATGCAGGAGGTGAGACTAGATGATCACAGTGGTCCCTTCTGGCCTTAGAATCTATTAATCTCTGGAAACTTTAAAACGCGTTTGCGTATGAGGAGGTCAGGAGTAAAAATAGGAGCAATGGGGGGTGGGGGCTTTTGACCAGTTCTAACCCCGAGCCGAACCTGGGCATCTGCTGCAATTTTTCTCATTATTCTCATTACAGAACTGCGCAGCTGGATTGCTACACAATCTTACAGAATATCCAGGGGTATAATGTTTCTGGGTATTTGTTTCTTTCTACGCAAACTGAGAGGTGTGACCGCCAGCATCAAACATCCCCAAAGCCATAGGGGAAGAAGGCCTCTTGATATCGTTTACCTGTATGCAGCTATTTCAATATCCAGGGCCATCTTCACATTCAGCAGGTCTTGGTACTCTCGGAGGTGACGAGCCATCTCTCCCTTGGTCGTCCTTAGAGCATTTTCAAGCTGGTTAATCGTCTCCTGCAGAAAAAGAAGTAGAAGGGAGAACATTTTGATCATGTCAGTAGGTCCCTCTCGTTTGCTTTTAGTGCCCCTCCTTCCAGATGTGTTGTTCAAACTGATCTCAGGAGGAGATATCAGTGTGGTCCAGTGGATTAGAGTGCTGGACTGGGACCCAGACTGGACTGGGTTTTCTATTCCTGGCTATGCCACTGACTTGCTGTTTAAGCAGGGCAAGTCATTTCACCTCTCTTTCCCTCCCACCTCTGCCTTGTTTATTTCAACTGCAGTCTCTGCAGGGCAGGGATTGTCTTATTATGTGTTTATACAGTGCATATCCCAAATCTCAGTAGCGATCCTATACATTTACTAATACGCTCAAACATTCGTTTGGGCTGGTCCCTTCCCCAGCATATCAGACGTCTGCTGTTCTAGCAAATGAGCTCTGTTCCTCAAAGGAGTTCATGTGATTATTATTTTTTCTATCTAATCTAATAGTCAAATCAGGAGACTAGAAGCCCGGACTCCTGGGTTCTATTGTTGGCTCACAGCCTGATCTTGGGCAAGTCACTTGGACTTCTTTGAAATTGTAGATCTAACCATTTGGGAGGTGCAATTGGAATTCAAGCACCTCTGGAAATCAGCCCCTCAGTGGACACCCAAAAAACAGAGGCCCCCAAAGATCAATGAATGCTTTGTGCCTCAGTTTCCCAAGCTGAGACGTGGGGCTAATAATACTTACAATCTACCTCACCCGGGGCTGGAGGGTGGGGTAGTGAATGAATGTTTTCAAAGTGTTTGAAGATCACAGGCGGGAGATATTATAGAAATGTTACTATCATAGTCTCTCCCCCTCCCATTCAGGGCAAGGTTTGCTAAGTACATCCCATCTCTGTGTAAGGACCGTCTTCTTCCCAGTGCAAACATGCCCAAAAGCGTGGCCTCCACAAGCTATCAGGAAAGACAAAAGCCCAGGATAATCTTTGCTAGATGCATATCTGGCATTTTGCCACTTGAGTCTCTGATTCCTAGGGCTGCAAGTGAGCTCTTGAGTTGGAAACAAATAAGAAGCTGATGTCTATTGGCAAGTGTCAGGGATAGCTCAGTGGTTTGAGCATTGGCCTGCTAAACCCAGGGTTGTCAGTGCAATCATTGAGGGGGCCATTTAGGGATTTGGGGATTTAGTTGGGGATTGGTCCTGCTTTGAGCAGGGGGTTGGACTAGATACCTCCTGAGGTCCCTTCTAACCCTGACATTCTATGATTCTACCTGCAGATTATGGATCTCCCCATTGCTCCTCTCCTCCGCTTCCTGCAGCTGCCTCTCCAGGGACTCGTTGGCATTCCTCAGAGCCTCGACCTCGATGTTGCGGGCCTGCAGCTGGCGCCGGTACTCCGTGATCTCCTCCTTGGCCTGGCGGATGCTGTCACTGCTGCGAGCCGCCTCCTCGGTGAAGTTGGCGAATTTGGATTTGTACCACTCTTCGGCGGACTGCTGGTTCCGGGCGGAAAGGACCTCATACTGCATGCGGATCTCCTTCAAGGCGGCCGTGAGGTCAGGCTTGCTCACGTCCACCTCCACTGAGACCTGGAGAGGGCACAGAAGGAAGGGACCCCACCCCACACACAGACAGCATGAAGCACGGGGAAACGGATAGGAATACAAAGACACTGAAGCTGCTCAGGGCTGTTTCCCGACATCCTAGGCTGCATGGCCTGAATGATGGCCCAGATCCTTCACCTTGTCCCCCATGCAGAGCCGGAGCGCTCAGGACACAGGGGAACAGCTGTGTTTCCTCTGCACGAAGCAAGCTGGAGGACAAATGGCTCCCATACTGAGCGGTGGAGCCCAGCACCATGCGGTCCCAATACAGAGGCTCTTTGAATTAAGGACAAGGTAGAAATGAAGTCAGGGGATTTAGTGCTACACGGCTCTTCTCTCCACAGTCATGCACGGTCCTGAAGCTCCTCTGCTGTCACGGGATGGCCTGAGGGTAGGGGGAGATGTTGCTTGCCCCTGTGGGGTTTCCCCAGCAGCTAGCCAAATTATTCAGATACTTGGGGCAGGAATAAGTCCTAACGAAGTGGATTGGTGGACAGGAAGCGGGCAGTCACCGGTGCATGACAGAATGCCGCATAGCCGGGGGAACACTGCAGGACCCCCGCCTCCACATGCGGATATGGTATAGCTATAAAATACACATTATATGGGACCAGATCCTTAGCTGGTGTAAATCTGCATAACTCTTCTGAAGTCAGTGGAGCGATGTCAGTTTACACCAGCTGACCATCCACCGTGCCCCCTGTCTATAGCCACGGTGAGTAAATATGTAGGCAGAAAGACCATATAGGCAAAGGACACATAGGTGGATAGGTATAGATAGATAGCTGTATTAGACAGACATTCTCTCTACATGTATTAGTGTGTAGACAGTGAAAGAGAGGGTGTGTATGGAGATAGATAGATGGGGGGATGGATGGGGATAGATAGATAGATAGATAGATAGATATTGACTCATGTTAAAAGTCAGTATCTCAACAATTACTAGGTTAACACAGCAAATTAACCTGGGTTCAAAGAAATGCATCAGAGGAGCAAAGACTTTGACAGGTACAGCATTAATTTTAGACATGCGAGTTGTGCAGGATCAGTTAACAAGTCCTTTTTGATCCTACACACAGCTCTGCTAAGTGTTCCTGAATTGCTACCATAACACCACCCAGGAGTGAAATGACTCATTTATTTAAGTTGTCCAGTGTTTCTGTAGAATTCTGTACAGTGCTGGCCTTCCGCCACAGTTCAATCTGAATCTAAACGTGTACATGTACCTGGTTTATTGCTCCCCCATTTCATGGAGAGAAATGACAGCACTGTGAGCAAACAGAATGCATTGCCTTCTCAATCCAACCCCCAGGGCCTGCTGCATTCTTTGTAGCTCTGCCGATTACAGATTTTACACACTGAAAGAGTTTCCCACAACCTGGCCTTATGATGCAAAATATTAGGAAAGCCAGAAAGTTATTGGTCTGTCAGTGAATTTCCATACAGATGGTGGATTGTGGCCATGATATAAAGAGCTCATTTTAGGGTTTGCTCATCAGATGCCTGCACATATCTAAAAAAAGATATACTGGCACTAGAAAAGGTTCAGAAAAGGGCAACTAAAATGATTAGGGGTTTGGAACGGGTCCCATATGAGGAGAGATTAAAGAGGCTAGGACTCTTCAGCTTGGAAAAGAGGAGACTAAGGGGGGATATGATAGAGGTATATAAAATCTTGAGTGATGTGGAGAAAGTGAATAAGGAAAAGTTATTTACTTATTCCCATAATACGAGAACTAGGGGTCACCAAATGAAATTAATAGGCAGCAGGTTTAAAACAAATACAAGGAAGTTCTTCTTCACGCAGCACACAGTCAACTTGTGGAACTCCTTACCTGAGGAGGTTGTGAAGGCTAGGACTATAACAGCGTTTAAAAGAGAACTGGATAAATTCATGGTGGTTAAGTCCATTAATGGCTATTAGCCAGGATGGGTAAGGAATGGTGTCCCTAGCCTCTGTTTGTCAGAGGATGGAGATAGATGGCAGGAGAGAGATCACTTGATCATTACCTGTTAGGTTCACTCCCTCTGGGGCACCTGGCATTGGCCACTGTCGGTAGACAGGATACTGGGCTAGATGGACCTTTGGTCTGACCCGGTACGGCCGTTCTTATGTTCACATATTTATTCTAATACAACCAGTGGAGTTCCTCACTGAGGAACATGGACCCAGAATATGGAATATGCAGGTACAACTCTAGCAATGGATTTAGTCCTATATATGAAGATAAGTTATGTATTGGGGATTGGTCCTGCTTTGAGCAGGTGGTTGGACTAGATACCTCCTGAGGTCCCGTCCAACCCGGATATTCTATGATTAGAAATGAATGGCATTCCAGAAGTGGAGTTTAACCTTGCAAACAAAGGACACTGTAGCAAATAGGCCAAAAAAAAAAAAAAAAAAAAGCATTTGCTGGTATCAATACCTCATTACACAGGGGGGTCATAAGTGAAATCAAACCTCTAATGCAGGGGAAAGTCCTCCTTTGAATGAAATGGGTTTCAGCTCCTTGTCTAAGAGAAGTTCAGATATTAATGTATTCAGGAATGTACTGGGTCAAAGTCAGCTGTAGTGTAAGCAGATGCAACTCCAAGGCTGAAGTGGTCTCATTATGCTGGCTTGACCCTGTAAGGTGCAGAGCACCCTGGCTCCAATCTAGCAAAGCACTAAAACGTATATATTTGCTGCAAGTAGCATAGTTAAGGAGGGACTGAAAGCCGCTGTCAGAGGAACAAGCAAAACAAGCAAGAAAGAGAGAACAAAGCGGAAGAAGATTCATATTTCTAGGCTTAATGCACTCTGAGAATACGGCGCAACCTTGATTATTGCAGCCATAGTCAAATTTCCCTGTTATATCCAGAGCTGTACCCTTCTCTGCCTCACCAAAAAAAAAAATCTATTTGTGGTATTATCACAATTATATCTACGTGCCCCAATGTGCTAAGTGTTGTACCTACAAAGTTTGATACAGTCCCTACTCACCCCTAACAGTTTATGATCGAGAGAGACAAAGAATGGGAGAGTACTGTCCTGATATTACAGACAGGAAACTGGGTCAGAGTCAGACTAAGCGACTTGGCAAAGTCACACAAGAAATCTGTAGCAGAGCTCATCTCAAATCCCAATCCAGTGCTTTAGCCATAAAATCAACCTTCCTCTTCATAAGTTAAATGAAAATTTCCCTTCATTAGCCAAAGCTTTGGTCATCTGAATGTATTCTGCGTCCCTCGTGACATCTCAGGGGAAATCCATGGTGGATGGGTGAGGTCCCAGAGTACTGGAGACGGGCAAACATAGTATCTGTTTTTAAGAATGGCAACAAAGAGCACCCTGGGAATTATAGACCAGTCAGCCTTACTTTAATACCTGGAAAGATGCCAGAACAAATTATTGAACAATCAATTTGTGATCACCTAGAGGATAATGGGGTTATAAGGACTAGCCAGCATAGATTTGTCAAGAACAAATCATGCCAAACCAACCTAATTTCCTTCTCTGACAGGGTTACTGGCCCAGCAGATGGGGGGAAGGAGTAGCTGCAATAGATCTTGATTTTAGTAAGGCTTTTGAACTGTCCCACATGACATTCTCATAAGCAAAATGTAGTCTAGCTGGAATTACTAGAAGGTGGGTGCACAACTGGTTGAAAGACCATACTCAAAGAATTTATCAATGGTTCACTGTCAGACTGGGAGGGTGTATCTACTGGGGTCCTGCAGGGGTCAGTCCTGGGTCTGAAACTATTTAATATTTTCATTGATGATTTGCACAATGGAGTGAAAAGTATGCTTATAAAACTTGCAGATGACACCAAGCTGGGAGGGGTTGCAAACATTTTGGAAGAAAGGATTAAAATTCAAAGTGACCTTGACAAATTGGAGAATTGGTCTGAAATCAACAAGATGAAATTCAAGAAAGAAAAGTGTAAAGAACTACACTTAGCAAGGAAAAAAAAAATCAAACACAGCTACAAAATGGGGAATAACTGCTTGGTGGCAGTACTGCTGGAAAGGGTCCAGGGGTTGTAGTGGATCACAAATTGAACATGAGACAATGGTGTGATGCAGTTAACAGGAGCGTCACACATAAGGTAATTGTCCTGTTCCTCTCGGCACTGGTGAGGCCTCAGCTGGAGCATTGTGTCAAATTCTGGGTGCCACACTTTTGGAAAGATGCAGATAAATTGGAGAGAGTCCAGAGGAAAGCCACAAAAATGATAATAAGTTTAGAAAACCTGATCTACAAGGAAAGGTTAAAAAACCTGGGCATGTTTAGTCTTGAGAAAAGAAGAACGAGGGGGGACCTGACAACAGTCTTCGAATAGGTAAGAAGTGTTATAAAGAGCACGGTGATCAACTGTTCTCCGTGTGCAAGGCAGGACAAGACATAATGGGCTTAATCTGCAGCAAGGGAGATTGAGGGTAGATAGTAGAAAACATTTTCTAACTCTAAGGGTGTTAAGCTCTGGAAGGTTGTGGAATCCCCGTCATTGGAGGTTTTAAGGACAGGCTGGACAAACACCTCTCATGGGCAGTCTCCGTTTACTTGGCTCTGCCTCAGCGCAGGGGGCTGGACTTGATGACCTCTCAATTCCTTTCCAGCCCTATGTTTCTATGATTCCATCTGGATAATCCAGGCTGCATTACAATACCTCTGCACCAGCTATTGATTTCAATGCTCAGGAGATTCATCCGTTTCCATCAATAATGCAACTGCAGCTGTAAAGCCGCTTCACTAAGCTGCTCTGGGTTTGTCCTTACGGATCTGGTGTTTTAATACCTTTACATGCAGTTTAACATTTGTCTGACACCACCTTGCGAAAGTGGACATTAACGAAACCCACATGACAAAAGAGTTGTCACTGAGCTGCCCATGAAACCTACGCATAACAAGCTCATTAGAATAACCGCTATTCTCATGTACATCCAAAGAATTAATGTGGGTTAGCTACTTTTTGCATGAAGCATGCTTCATTTTTTCCTCCCAACATGTACAGAAATAGTCCCGCAACTTCACTTGAAACCCAGACTGATGAATGAAGCCAGGCCTGAGCTTTCCTTCTTTTCTAAGCTTCGGTCTTTTCATTCCACTAGCACGTGGCTCAGGCACAATAGATTGTCATTGTGTGCGCTCTGCAGGGTGGGCGCTAGGTACCTATTGTACCAATGGCACTGCAGTATAGCAGCAGGATGCTATCTTCCCAGCAGGGCTTAGTAACAATGTAATCAAGGTACAGTTTGCTGTGGTATTCAAGGAACTGAATCACACTTCCACAAGTCCAATGTGAGCCAATCCAATACTCAACGCAAAAGAAGACGCGGCGCTGATTTAACCTTCCAGATGACTTTATGCCGAATACAATGTAATCAAAAAAGCAGAATATGTAAGTACCCTATTACCCATTCAATACAGGGAAGGAGGATAGGGGTCATAGCTGCAGGATGCAAAGGCATTGTGTGCAGGCATCCAACACCATGAGGTGAGCCAGTCAAATGTCTACCTTAACAAAGATAACCTTTCAATGACCCACTGGCTGCAATAGCTTTGTGCCCAGTGCAAAGGATCTAGTATCTCTCCATTCAGCATATGCAAGAGGAAGAGAATAGGGGGAGGGTATGTAACACTCTCTGTATGCTCAGCCTATGGAAGTATAAAATTATGGGGTGGGGGGGGTGAGGGCTGTGCTCTAATGCACAGCATAGAGGAGGAGGGCAGTATTGTGCATGTATGCCACACCCTATCCATCTAGCACATACAGAAGAGGGGTAATCAGTGCGTATAACACACCTCATCCAGCACACTGGAAGGGTGCGTATGTGTGTATAGCACACACTTTATCCAGCATAGAGACGGAGGGGTGCGGGTGTGTAGCACACACTTTATCCAGCACACAAGAGGAGGGGTTTGTGTGTGTGTAATACTCCTTAGGAGTATCAGAGGGGTAGCCGTGTTAGTCTGGATCTGTAAAAAGCAACAGAGAGTCCTGTGGCACCTTTAAAACTAACAGATGTATTGGAGCATAAGCTTTCATGGGTGAATGCCCACTTCAAGTGGGCATTCACTCACGAAAGCTTATGCTCCAATACATCTGTTAGTCTTAAAGGTGCCACAGGACTCTCTGTTGCTCCTTAGGAGGAGATGGATATTGGGGGTGAGTGAAGGCACACCCCATCCACGTGGCATGTGGGGGGAGAAGGGCGCTGGGCACCTGGGGATGTGGGCGGTGGAACGGGATTGCTGGGTGGTTAAATCCTGGAGGCGAACACCGAGCCCTTGGAGGTGTTATGTGCCACCCTGGGGAGGCTGCTGTTGGGCATCTTGCCAGGAGGAGAGCACTGGGAAGGCGGGATGCAGAAAGGGGAGCGCTGTGCTGGCAGGGACAGGTGGGGAGATCCGTGCAGCAGGGTTGGTCGGTTGGGTGGATACAGAACAGGGAGTGTGCAGGGCTGGGGCTGGGCAGGGACAGGGGAGGGGAAGAGAGAGCAAGGCTGGGGCTGGGGGGGGCAGGTAGGGAGGGGAGTACAGGGCTGAGAGGGCTGGAGGGGATGGGAGCGCAGGGGCAGGCGGGGAGGAGAGGGGAGCGCAGCGTTTGTCAGGGGGATACAGAACTGGGAGCCCAGCGCTGGGCAGGGGCAGGTGGCAAGGGAGTGCAGGGCTGGGCAGGGGCAGGTGGGGAGCCGGAGCGCAGGGCTGAACAAGCGGGGAGGGGAGCGCAGGGCGGGGCGGTCAGGGCCGGGGGATGCTGGGGAAGGGCAGGTGGGCAGCGCACCGCAGAGCTGAGCGCTGGTACCTGCGCATCCTGCAGCGAGGCTTGCAGCTCCGCCACCTCCTCCTCGTGCACCTTCCGGAGGAAGGCGATCTCGTCCAGCAGCGACTCCACCTTCTTCTCCAGCTCCAGCCGGGCCAGGGTGGCGTGGTCCACGTCCTTCCTGTACTCGCGCAGGGCCAGCTCGGCCTCCTCCCGCCGGCGCGCCTCCTCCTGGCACTGCTCCCGCAGGCGCTGCAGCCCCTGCGCCAGCTGCTGGCTCTCCAGCTGCGCCTCGTCCCGCTCGTGGCGCAGCTCCTCCACCTTGGAGCGCAACTCGCGAATCTCCTGCTCGTAGAGCTGCTGCAGGCGGGAGGGCTCCGCCTGGCGCTGGCGCAGCAGGGAGACCTCGGCCTCCAGCAGCCGGTTGTGCTGCTCCAGCTGGTGTACCTTCTCGATGTAGGTCACGAAGCGGTCGTTGAGCCCTTGCAGCTGCTCCTTCTCGTTGGTGCGCACGATTTTCAGCTCGTTGCTCACCGCGCTGGACTGGGAGAGCAGCTCCAGGTGGTTCGCGGAGCTGGGCCCGGCCAGCTTGCGATAGGAGGTGGGGTAGGAGTCCCTGGCATGGTGGGCGCGGTAGCCGGCAGCCCGGGGAGGTGCCGGGCTGCTGTAGACCCTGCTAGAGAGACGAGAAGTTTCCCCGAAGATCTTCTTATAGGAGGAGGGTGGGTAGAGCAGGTCGCTGGTGTAGCTCATGGTGAGGCTGCGAGGGAGCTGCAGGCAGGGAAGGGACGATGCTGGGTGGGTGATGCACAGAAAGTGGGGGAGGACAATGCGCCTGGCTCTCCCCTTTTATAGCCCCGCAAACACCAATCCTCTTTCTCCTGCTCCTGGAAATTACAACGCCCAGACAACTGCAAATCTGCATGGCAGGGAGGAGGGAGCGAAGCGCGCGGGGGGGCTGAAAGGGAGGCACTTGCCTCTGTCCTTGCCTGAGATTCGCTTGATCAGCAAGTGCTGGCTGCAGCTGAGACCTGCCACCGAATCAATGTGTGTGTAGCCCCAGGATTGACAGGGGAAGGGGGGTGCCTAGGCAAGGTGGCCCCATGGGGCGGGCAGAGGATGCAGCTGCTTGCAACAATCGCCAGAAAGGGTGAAGGATACAAAGGAGGTGTGGGGGAAGAACAGGGCAGGTGTAGGCAAAGCTGTCAGTGATCGCTGGAAGGGATGCCGGTGGGACACCACCACTTCTCAGAGCTGGGGGCTCACGCAGGGAAAGAGTGAAGGCGACTAGAGTCAGCAAGTGACCAGGCAGAGCCCTGACAAAAGTGGGGAGTGGAAAAATGCAAACGTATAGGGCAAGCGAACATATAGGGTTTTTTTTTTTCCATCCTTGGGGATGGGAATGGGAAAAGGAGGACCGAGAAGAGGGGATATGACTCTAGCTTTGATCCTTCCCCCAACAAATCACTGACCTGTCATCTTTATGGCCCAAGATTTCCAAACGGCTAGTGATTTTGAGTGCTCAACTTGAACCGCTTTAATGGCGTCTCCACCTACAACTGCAACTGCAGGAACTGCCCAAGGGCAGGGCACAGCACCTCTGAAAAATCAAGCCCTTTTAAAAGGTGGCTTGTGTTGGCAATCCAAAAACAGGCAATCAAAACAAGCAGTCACTTAAAATTAGGGTGACCAGACAGCAAATGTGAAAAATCGGGACAGGGGCTGGGGGGGTAATAGGAGCCTATATAAGAAAAAGACCCACAAATCAGGACTGTCCCTATAAAATCGGGACATCTGGTCACCCTACTTAAAATGTAGGCCTATGCATTTAGGATCAACTTCTCTTTCAGCGGCGGTTATTTCAATGCAGACTGGGCTATCTGCTGTGAGAACAGAATGAGACCCAGAGTGAAACAGGCTTTGCATTAGACTGGGATAAATTTAAAAGCCAAACCCCCATTGGAATTCTTTAAATGACCGCTCTCTTCACACTGGGCTGAACCAAAATCCTAGGTCTAAGTCCTTGCAGTTTGGGTTAGTTTGAGCTCATGATTGAAATAGTGTGGTTTCAGCCCATCTCTGCTTTAAAGAGACCTCCAGATCCAACAGGGTTATACAGATGTAAATGAGGGTCAATCCTGCAGTTGTTTTGTTTTTGTATGTGCCATGCTTGTTGGCTGCTCTGCCTGCTGATGCAGGTAACACCAGAACATACACAGCTGTCAGGACCGGCCTTCTTACTCTGTTTTGTAAGATTTACTGACATTTACTAGTTCTCTGCTAGTGCAGAGCAGCAGAGCGGTGGGACAGCAGGGCAGGTATACAAGCAGAGCTACAAAGGCACAGGTCTGTTGCTGGTGGGGCACCCGGCACAAAAGAGGCCCAATTCTGAACTCAGACTGACTTTTACACGGATATAACTCCATTGATTTCAGTGCAGTAATGCCCAGTTCATGCTGGTGCGAGTCAGAGTAGATCCAGCTCCAAAAGCAGCCAGGACTTTTTTTTTTTTTTAAAGGTGTTATCTTCTGTGTTGGGGGAAGGGAGGTGCGGGACCTGACGGCCAAGGAAAGCGCAGGAGCAGCGCTTCGAATCCATTTCTGGTTTTCAAGGACAGAAGATTTGTAAATGCAAGTTAGCTGAATTCAGCATGAAACTGAAGTGAGTCATTGGAAAATATAGAGAGAAAGGATTCACTCTCCGTCTCTTACACTTCACTGCTCATCCTGCTTTGTCCCCACCCTGCAGAGCATTCTGTTTGTCAGCTGCTTGGCTGCTTCCAATTGATTTCTTCACCTTTATTCCATAAATCAATGTTCCATTATGCAGACCATGTCCGGGGGTAAAACCGAAGTCATCAACTGATGCTGACTCAGGCATATTTGCTGCACCTGTGTAATAGATTGATGTTTCCCCCCTTAGATGAGGCATAGGATTTAAAAACGAGAGAGATGCTGCCCTGCGTGGATTGGATTGTAGAGAATCCACATTGTCTCTTTACATGGAGGAAACAGGAGGGGGAACGGGCCAAATCCATGATGTATTAAGGGAGAGGAGTTTTCATTTGTAGCCTCTTTAATGAACAAAACATTTCTTAGTTTTGTTGCTTTCATGTTCTGTGATTATCACAGAATTGCACAAAACATAGCTAAATGCAAGACGCTAAATTCTAACGCTACTCAAAGAGCTGGAAATGAGATCAGAATTTCACCCAAGTAATACATCACGGGAGGGAGAGCGAGGGAAAGCACTTGCCACTCTTAATATAGCAGATTCGATTCCCATTGAAATCAAATGGGAGTTTTGCCATTGCCTTCAACAGGTACAAGCTTGGGTCTTAATAAAATAGATATAGAGTCCCATAAGGATAAAGACACTGTTAGATGACACACAAAAATGTAACTCCTGCATTGATGTCAAAACCACTAGCACTTGTGCATTGCATGTTGCGGCCAGATTCTGGTGGAAGTGGTCAAACTCCACTGAAGAGGATGGATGTTCAGTCACTTTTCTGCACACGTATTATGTCCTTTAGGGCCTGAGTCAAAGCCCACCGGAGTAAATGTGTCTTCATTAGATCAGGCCCTTGATAAGTAGATTTGGTTGGTTCTATTTCTGATCTTTGGTGTTATTCCGGATAAGCAGCAGCACAATGTGTTACACAAATGGGCTGGGGGCCTCAGGGGTTTAGCAGCAGAATGAGATGCCTATTGCTCATTCAGAGCCAGCCCAAATTGGCAGCGAGCAAAAACTGTTATCATCTAGCAGGGGGTTGGACTAGGTGACCTCCTGAGGTCTCTTCCAACCCTGACCTTCTATGATTCTATGATCTCATGGGTATTCGGTGATCTACATGAATTGAGTTGTTGGTTCTTAGATGGCAAATATCCACAGCACTTAGATGACTGGTGCTCCTTGGCACCTTTGCGAGAAGACCTAGGGGAGAAGGATTCAATATTGTTTGCAGTGTTGTTGTGGCCATGGTGGGGCAGGGGAGGAGGGCGTCTTAGAGAGATAAGGTGGGCGAGGTGATATTTTTTATTGGATCAACTTCAGTTGGTGAAAGTGACACGCTTTCAAGCCACACAGACCTGAAGAAGAGCTAAGGACTCTCATGTTATTTAAGGCCTGAATCCTGCAAGGTGCTGAGCATCAGCCCCCATCTCTCTGTACAAGACTGTTCTGAGTTTTCTGCTGTGGGGCAGGTGTACAACCTAGATTCATTGATTCCAAAGCCAGAAGGGACCATTGTGATCATCTAATTCACTGTCCTGGCCAAGGAACTTCCCCAAAATAATGCCTTTGAACTAGAGCATCTGTTTGAGAAAGACATCCAATCTGTTTAAAAATGGCCAGCGATGGAGAATCCACCACAACCCTTGGAAAATGGATCCAATGGTTAATTACTCCCCCTTTTAAAAATTTACACCTTATTTCCAGTCTGAATTTGTCTAGTTTCAGCTTCCAGCCGTTGAATCTTGTTATTCTTTTGTCTGCCAGGTTGGAGAGCCCGTTACCAAATATCTGGCCCCCATAGCCCCAAAGACTGAAGCTGGGTGGTATTTCAGAGAACGAGTTCTTCATACCACTTGAGCAAAGTGTTTTTTAAAAAGAGGAGGGAAAAAAACTACAGCTCTCTCGCCCAAGACGCCAGCAACTAGAGATGACCCCGCTCGCTGTCAGACCGATGTTTTTAAAAAGCTTCAAATGCATAAAGCAACTGCATTCAGCGGTGAAAAAAAATCAGCTGGAGAGGAAGGCAACTCTTGAACTTGGCTATGTGGGAATTCGACTGGGATTTCACAGAGAGGAAACCATTATTGTTAACTCAAAGCCATGGCCCATGGTCCTAGATGATGGAGGGTATAATGTCTACACTGCAATCCAAGGTGTGAGTGCAGCTTGGCTAGCTTTACCCAAGCATGGTTAAAAATAGCAGTGTAGATGTGGTGGTGTAAACGGTACAAGCCCCCCGGGTATGGATTTATGTTGCTAGCCTGTGCCCCCGTGTATACACAGCTATTTTTAGTCAGGCTAGCATAAGTATGTCTGCCCAAGCTGCCACCACACCTCAGACTGCAGTGTAGACAAACCCTGAGCACGTGGCTTCTTTCCTCCTAAGCAGGAAGAAGCAAATGAAAACTTTCTCGAACAGCCTGGCTAGAAAATCTGGCCTTCGATTCTCAAAGTAGTGTTAACACATGTGTGTGTTGTGTCATGTCACTGGGGAGGTGGGATGCTGGAGATCTGATGGAAGGTTACACTCTCTCAAAATGTCCAGCACAGCATGAACACACTGCAATCTCTTTCCAAGAAGGTGAATTCAGCATTGGCAAGAGCGTGGATCCCTGCCCAGTGCATGTTATTTGTCACTAGAGTAGTCAGCAAACTGTTTTCCCAACCCAGAAAAATTTTCAAAATTTCAAAAAAAAAAAAAAAAAAAAATTCCTGTCGCCAATTGGGACAAAATGTTTTTCACAAACCAAAAATCCCCCCGAAACAACCAAAACCGGTTAGTGTCAATTGAAATGTTTCATCCTCATCTTTTTTTTTTTAATTACAAATTAACTTACATTTTTAAGCAAAATGTCATTCCCAACTGAACCCGAGAACTTTTCATTTCACAAGTATCAAACCAGGACATTCGACAATTTCAAAAGTTGATTTTTTTTTCAAAAAAAAATTTCAAAACAAGAAATTTGTCAAAGCCGAGCCTTTCCCCACAAACAGGTTTCAGTTTTGACAAATCAGCATTTTCTGATTAAACAGAATTTAGTCAAAAAATTCCTGACCAGCTCTGTTTATCACCTGGATCAACAGAGGTTGAGAGCCTACTACAGCTGCCAGCTAGGGGATTTAACCCTTTAGCTCAAGCTGCAGAAGCTCAAGCTTTATCTCTGGAGTCGTACGTTCAATCCTTGGTGACTGTCAAGATGACCGTAGAAAAGTTTCTAGACTGACAGAAGTCCTCTGTTTATCTACAGTACAGGTAGAGACTGGCCCAGACTCA
Source organism: Emys orbicularis (assembly GCF_028017835.1). Lineage (NCBI taxonomy): Eukaryota > Metazoa > Chordata > Testudines > Emydidae > Emys > Emys orbicularis. The sequence goes on from NC_088684.1 coordinate 141,892,521, forward strand.
CCTACCAGGGTGCTGCACCCATGACCAGGAAGAGCCATTCTCTATGGCTAAGTGGGAGTCCAGTGTGTCTGTCCCATTCGGTCCTTGACCTCTTTGCTAAGACTGCCGATTTTAGGTGCCGCTTGCAGAGGTGGGCTTTAGGTTATGGAATAATCAAAAGCACTCAGCTCTGGCTTAAGTGCCCCATAGGCGTCAAAGACATCTGAGGTAAGTCGAGGCTGAATGCATTGGAAAATGCCACCTTGTCCTGCAGGAATGAGACTGGGGACCCACCAAGTCCCTTCATGTAAGATGCCAAACCGCCACCAAATGGTAATGAGCTTCCATGACAGCCAGCAACCTAGGTTGAAAAGTCTGAATAATCCATTACCCCTTCTCCGGGGCCATCCAGTCCGCTAACTCCCCGAGCTCTCCTATGCAGCTACGCTGGCCGGTCTATTGTTCTCTTCAACCTGTTTGGGGTAACAGGCATTTTTCTGCAGTGACACTTATCAGAGTCCAGCCAAGAAATTATCAGAGTAAAGAGAATCGGTTAAGACTGGCGCTCAGGAAGACCCAAACCTCGAGCAGACAGTGTGTCATCATTGAAACACGGGCAGCAATCACACCAAGATGAGATACACCTAGGTTGGGAATTTTGTTGCAGCACCGCAAAAACAAGGCTGAAGTTTTTACAAAGAATTGCAACACTGGTTTGGATCCAGCATCCGTCTAATCCAGTATCCTGCCTGTAGCAGTGTTCACCTTCAGCAGAAGGTGCAAGAAAACCTTGCAACAGGCAATGATGAATAACCTGCCCCCCAAGTTCCTCTTAATTCCCATTAACTAGTGGTTGGCTTATCCCCTGAAGCAGGATGTCTCCCAAAACTTTACGTTTTCATATTGCAGTAGCACCTTGGAGGTCCGCTCATGGATCAGCACCCCGTTGTGTTAGATGCTGTACAAACACAGAACAAAGAGGCAGTCCTCACCCCAGAGAGCTTACACACTAAGTACGGGTTAGTATTTACTATCAGAATTCTATTACTATTTTTGGCTTTAGAGATTGCATTTCATTTTCAGTCTTTCAGTACTGCATTAGATAATGGGTAAGGTTTTCAAAAGCGCCTAAGTCCCATTTTCAGAAGTGACACAAGTGTCTAAAAAAAATGAGGTGTTCTTGTGGCACCTTAGAGACTAACAAATTTATTTGGGCATAAGCTTTCCTCGGTTTTTTTGCTGATACAGACTAACATGGCTACCACTGATAAGTGTCTAAGTCACTTCTGAAAATGGGATTTAGGGTCCTCAGTCTTTGTCACTCATGAAAATATTATCCTATATCTTAATTCATGACCCCTAACTCCCAAGGGATCCCGAAGAGTTTTACCATCTGTGATCCAAATCTCCGTCCCCTTTGTGGGGCGGTTACTGCTGGAGCAAGTCAGAGTAGTCCCAAGGCTGCTCCACCTTGCACCAAGCCCTGGCTGCCCCAGGAGTGGAGATGAAGGGGATACGAGAAGGGATATAAAGACACCTAACTAGCATAGCTGAGGCACATAAAGCCTCTTGGTGCTACTGCACTATAAAAGTGATAACCAGTAAATGCAAGAATCGCGTCACCATCCATGAAATGCAGCCACCTCTGGGGTGGAACATGGTAAGTATGTAATGCTACACAGCTCAAGGCAATGCTACACAGTGGTTTAGGGCAATTACATGGAGATGAAAAAGAGATAATTTCTAACTGAACTGGGGCTGTGGAGGAGAGAGTGTGTGTGTGCAGTGGGTATCTCAGTCAGTGGAAGCAAGTAGGGGCAGTGGCAACAAAGTAAGAGAAGAGATTAAAATACCCAGTGGGAGGATATTAAGTCAAACCTGCCACTGCTGCCAACCAAGAACTTTGTGACCTCTGTGTCACTGCTAATAGAGACATATTCACTCAGTGTCAGTTTCATAAAGCATCCATTTGTGCCTCCTGGGAACAGTTACTAAAGAAAACTCTTTCAGCTTTGTCAGACCTTTTTAATATTTACTTCAATGCTCAGCCAAGCTGTTCCCACACAGCCAGCAAAGGCAGGGCAAGTGCCTGAGGATTCAAAGTACCAGTGAGAGGACAAAACCCTACCCCACTGCAGTGGTTAAAGGAACAGACAGAGCATGTAGCTGTGAGAGTTAGATTCACCCTGTGCACAGAGCCAGCACAAGCCAGTGGTGCATAGGCCTTTGCGGGACTTAAGTGGTGCATAGTACTTGTTCCATCTCCCTGCACATGGTGAATTTCACCCCGAGAGTGATATTGGAAGAAGGGATGAAGACGACCAGCAAGGCTGGATCTGTCTTTGTAGTAGCACCTCCTTGCTCGGGTTATGATTATTTGCACTACGGGCTTCAGCTGAGATCGGGGGCCGCTGTACTGGCCACTGTACGAACACACAGTGAGAGGCAGTCCCTGCCCCTGAGCAATTATAGCACAAGTGAACCAGATAGGTAAAAGGGGAGGGGAAACGGCAGCACAGAGAGGCGAAGTGACTTGCTCAAGGTCACAGAACGGGGCAGTGGCAGAGCTGGGGATAGACCCCAGCACTTCTGGATCCCAGGGAAGGGTTCTCTCCATTGTGCCTTTATTATTGAGAACAAGACACCGTCTATGCCTGACGGCACATTGCACTTATTTCCTTGGGGTACGGCAGGGAGGGTTAAGACAGGATCACCGGATCCTTTGGAATCAGGTTTGCACCAGTGATGGGGAGAGAGGATGTTAACCTTTAGGGCAGGTAATCAGGTCCTTTTAGGGGGCAATAATTGCCTTTAAAGCTACCTTTACACTTCACCTACCCTCCAGAGCACAGCACACTGAAATGGAGCAAGGTTACAGTTGATAACCATCCAAGAAATGCTTTGATTATAAACTCTTCAGGGCAGGGACTGTCCTTGTTCTATATCTGTATAGTGCCTAGCACAACGGGGCCTTGGCTACTAGGCAACTGTTTCTCCATGACCGGTCTGTGGACCGGTGCGGGTCCGTGGCAGCCTCCTTGCCACTCCCTGAGATTTCCCTGACGCAGTTAAGGAATGCAGCAAGTTGGTCCCTGGTATCGAAAAAGTGGTGAAACACTGCTGTAGGCAATACCTGAAAGCAAGCAAACAGCATTGTGCCACAGGTGACAGTGCCGTCAGGTACAGTACTTAGCTGTATTTAACATGCATTCTCTGTTTTATGCCAATAACCATCTGAACAATGATGCCGGCATGAACTGCACGTCGGAGCGCTTTGAACAGACGGAGATTTCACATTCCTTTCACACTCGTGTAATGCCACCGACTGCAAAAGGAGTTACACCCGATTTAGGTGTACTTAGCACTAGGGAGATGAGAATCAGGTCCATCCTGCAGATCAGAAGGCAGCAGCTTGGACATGTTGGACTCCATAATCTGTAAACATGATATTCCGAGTGGCTTATCCATGTCCCATGCCTTGGATAGTTCAGCCACGCTGAAGACCACATGGTTGGAGGGGATATCAGTCTGTACACCCAGACACCTGCCATTTTCACAGCATTGCGCATCCCGATATTGCTTCCAAGGCAACAAGAAGGCTGAGAAGTCCTGATTGTATTGCACCGAAATAAACGGTTGAGCAAGCTAAGAAATGGACTCGAGGAGCCATTGTATCAGGAGTAGTTACACTGCTGGGCGTTGTTATAAGCTAACACTGACTCACTGGAACAGAAGTCATCTGGGAGAATTCCTTAAGTGTGTCTTGCTCTGTGTGTGTGTGTGCGCGTGTAAGCTTCTTGGGCCCAAATCTCATTTACATCAGAAGGGCCATACTGGGTCAGACCAAATGTCCATCTAGCCCAGTATCCTGTCTTCCAACAGTGGCCAATGCCAGGTGCGCCAGAGGGAATGAACAGAACAGGTAATCATCAAGTGATCCATCCCAGGTCGCCCTTTCCCAGCTTCTGGCAAACAGAGGATAGGGACACCATCCCTGCCCATTGTGGCTAATAGCCATTGATGGACCTATCCTCCGTGAACTTATCTAGTTCTTTTTGAATGCTGTTATAGTCTTGGCCTTCACAACATCCTCTGGCAAGGAGTTCCACAGGTTGACTGTGCGTTGTGTGAAAAAATACCTCCTTTTGTTTGTTTTAAACATGCTGCCTATTAATTTCATTTGGTGACCCTCTAGTTCTTGTGTTATGAGAAGGAGTAAATAACACTTCATTATTTATTTTCTCCTTGTGAAAGGATTTTGGAGAATCTAAAGACACTATGTCCACTGGATCCCCCTTGTCCACATGCTTGTTGACCCCCTCAAAGAATTCTAGTAGATTGGTGAGGCATGATTTCCCTTTACAAAACCACGTTGAGTATTCCCCAACAGATTATGTTCATCTATGTGTCTGACAATTTTGTTCTTTTCTATCGTTTCAACCAGTTTTCCCGGTACTGAAGTCAGGCTTATGCCTGTAATTGCTGGGGTCACCTCTGGAGCCCTTTTTAAAAACTGGCGTCACATTAGCTATCCTCCAATCATTTGGTACAGAAGCTGATTTAAATGATAGGTTACAGACGACAGTTAGTAGTCCTGCAATTTCACATATTAGTTCCTTCAGAACTCTTGGGTGTCTTATGGCATCGCTACTGAAAGGCTGCTTCAAGGCTCATTTCACATTCATGCATCCATGGGTTACCGAAGAAGATGCATGAATGTGATTGGAGCTTCCTGCTTTAAATATTACATGGAGTAAAAGCTCCCTTGTACGCCACTATCACCTTAAAGAGTCTGATCTGAAGCCCACTGAAATCAAAGGAATGATCCTCATTAACTTCAGTGGGTTTTGGATCAGGACCAAAGAGAACAGGAACTTTGCAACTCCAATCGTATGTTCCTGAACAGCAATGGATGGTAACGAACAAGGCTGTTTCCCAGCAGTTGCATATGTCATGAAGGATAATTAAAATATAGCTAATAAGACTGGGGAACTCTGGGGTTTCATTAAGTCTCCATGAGCCTTTTAGATCTGATGCTTTTAATCGCTTCAGTAAGAGATCTACCCATTATTTGAATCTTCCAATCAGGCAATAGCTCCTTTGAGAAAGGCCGAGGATTCTATCCCCTTATAATTTTAAGCCTCCCCTTTCTGCACATCTTTGTATGGATGATTGTTCTTTATTCTTAAGTTATAGCCCTGTATGCTATAGTAGTAGGGATGAAGTATACTCCATCTCCTAAATTAGCAGTGCCATTAATTTATCCCGTATCCAACCCCTGATTTGTAAGTTACACTTGTTTTGCACCACCGTGGCACAAGAAGTCACCATTTTCCCCCACTTACACAAGTTTTCCAACCAACTCACACCCAACAACGTAACCGTACATGATTGTTCAGGTAACTGGTCGATTTGTCCCCAGACACATCCGTAGGAGTCAGACCTGTTTACATCAGCACTGGATCTGGTTAATCAAGTTTAAAGCCCATTAGCCAAACTCATCCCTGGTGTAACTCTGCTGCCTGCAATAGAGTTACATCGAGACTAACTCTGGCTCCAGGATGGTAAGAGGCAGCAATAGATTCTGGCAGCTCTCTAAGGGTTTGGTGGAGCAGAAAGATTCAAAAACTAAATGCAAACTGTCAGCACTGTCATCTTCATGCATCTGAACAAAGCGGAGGCGAGGCAATGGAAACATATAGATTAGATGATGCTTTTGACAGCTGGTGTTGCAAAATGAGACGTTTGCACAAACGACCAAACAGATTCTACCAAGCACCATCCCGAAGACAGACCGTAACTTCAGGGAGGCATCCAACATGCGGGACTCTCAAAGATTCCTGCTGGATAGCCACATGCCTTGCTCTGAGGCTACAGACGAGCACCACGCATGGCAAGTGGAGAAACCGCATTTAGCAGGAAGTGCTGCACTGCTTTATGCTGATTTAGAATCAGGACCAAGAGTTCTGCGACCACAATACAGTCAAATCCAAAGTGCATTCATTAGTGCTGCAGTTAGAGTGGTTGCTGGAATCATAGAATCTCAGGGTTGGAAGGGACCTCAGGAGGACATCTAGTCCAACCCCCTGCTCAAAGCAGGACCAATCCCCAACTAAATCATCCCAGCCAGGGCTTTGTCAAGCCGGGCCTTAAAAACCTCTAAGGAAGGAGATTTTACCACCTTCCTAGGGAACCCATTCCAGTGCTTCACCACCTGCCTAGTGAAATAGTGTTTCCTAATATCCAACCTGAACCTCCCCCACTGCAACTTGAGACCATTACTCCTTGTTCTGTCTTCTGCTACCACTGAGAACAGTCTAGATCTCTTTGGAACCCCCTTTCAGGTAGTTGAAAGCAGCTATCAAATTCCCCCTCATTCTTCTCTTCTGCAGACTAAATAATCCCAGTTCCCTCAGCCTCTCCTCATAAGTCATGTGCTCCAGCCCCCTAATCATTTTTGTTGCCCTCCACTGGACTCTCCAATTTTTCCACATCCTTCTTGTAGTGTGGGGCCCAAAACTGGACACAGTACTCCAGATGAGGCCTCACCAATGTCGAATAGAGGGGAATGATCACGTACCTCGATTTGCTGGCAATGCCCCTACTTATACAGCCCAAAATGCCATTAGCCTTCTTGGCAACAAGGGCACACTGTTGAATCATCAGTTAGGATCAGAAGGAGGGGATGACATGCTCAATTTCCTGTGACTGCAAGGGAGAGACTCGGTGCTTCCCAGCAGCTAGTAGCAGCAAGGAAGGGAATGAGAAAAACCACAAGAGAATACAAAACCGGACTTTTATCTGTTTGGGATTAGAGTAAAATAAATCCAGGATTATTCGGTGTGTGAAGAGATGAGATATGTTATGGAGAGTGATTCAATTAGGCACAGCAGCAGCCATTTACATTACAAAAATGCCCCCAAAATTGAATGATTCCAATTCAACTAGCTGAGTTGGAGCATAACGATCACATGATTATTGAGAGCCACTTTCCTTTCATGACAAATTTCTCTGGCTTCTTTGAAAACAGCAGTGTCCCAGTCTTAATTAGTGCTGAAGGTGGGATGCAGCTTTTTCTCGGGATGCGCACATCGCACACTGACTAGCTGCACCAGTGTTGACCCATTTGTCCAGGTTCTCTGGCCCCGCTCTGATGCCCGAGTTGTGCAAAGGGGTTGGAATCTGGCTGTAGCTACCAAATTGAGAACTCCATTCCATTAGGCAAATTTTCAGCTAGAACAAAACTGTCTCCTCCGCTAGCCATCCCCACCCACAGTGCAGGGAATGATTCATGGCTGATAGCTGGGTCTTCATCTACCCATATAGATGCAATGTTGGCAGCAAAATACGTGGCTGTTGAATCCAAAATTACAGGTCTCTCTCTCTTGAGTGGAAAGAGAATCGGTATTAGCTCTAGATAGTTCAGAGGATTTGTCATACCATACCAAGCCATCCTGCTCAGAGCAGGGGCCATTTCCAGATGTTTCAAGAGAAGGTGAAAAGTGGGTATGCAACCTATCAGCTAAATGTGTCATCTCTCTCTCTAACGGCTGGTCATCAGAGGATAAGAACCTACAACTACCGCCAGCTAAGGGAGATGCTCCTTTAGCTCAGAGTTTAGAGGCTTATGCTCTAAAATTGAAGCTGCAGGGCTCTCTTCCCCCTAATGATTCACGGTGGGAGGTTATGCAACTTATATCCTCCATTCTCTAGAGGGCAAGATGCTTGTAAGGCAATCAACACTTTACTGGATGGGTAGACAAGAGACCTGTTAGAGAACAGACGTGCACGGCTCACTGCATTACAATGGGGCTGTATCCTGTAAGGTGATCAGCACCCTCAGCCATCACTGGGGTGCCCAGTCTGCAAGTTCACTGCCTTCGAGTGCATGAATTAATTTGGGAGGGCACCCACTAGCGAGGACCTGGGACCTGCTACCACTCAAGGGGAGGGCCTGTATTTCTGGAGCTGGTTGGAAAAATTTAGAAGAAACATTTTTTTGGGGGGGGGGGGCAAATTTGGCGATTTGTTGCAATCTAAACACTCCATGGAGACACGCTGATTTGGACAAAATTACAGTGGAGGCCAGGCAGGTTTCTGCTGTAATCCTGTCTGGTTTCCCTGCCAGCTTGCCTGCCTAGCTCCTTGACAAGCTGCCTGGCACGTTGCTGGGGACCCTAGGTGTCCAAGCTCCCAGCTGCTTGGAACCCTCCCCCAGGTAGGCTGATGGGGAGCTGGGAAGCCCTGGGAGCTCATGGATCCTCAGCAGCCTGCCAGGTTGGGGCTCCCATCCCAGGGAGGATTTTGAAACGTTGGGGTTTTATTCTGACTTGGAATGAAACCAAATTTCAAAATCCTCCGTGAAACAGAGCTACTGCCCTGCTCTAGAGCCGAAGGGTCTGAGTTGTTGTCACTCTTCCCCAGGGGGTGCATGTAATTCATGTCCCCATCCCATGAAAATCCAATGCGAGCGAAGTGCCCAACTCCCTTAAACTCCTTTGAAAAATCCCCACCTTAGTAACTGTTCATTGCCTGCAGCACAAGCGGTTGTAAGGAAGCCTTCACGGGATCAGGCCGCATCTGCCTAAGCCACGCTAGGAACAATGTCCCCTTGTAAGGGCCTATTAGGGGGAGGGATAGCTCAGTGGTTTGAGCATTGGCCTGCTAAACCCAGGGTTGTGAGTTCAATCCTTGAGGGGGCCACTTACAGACCTGGGGCAAAATCAGTACTTGGTCCTGCTAGTGAAGGCAGGGGGCTGGACTCGATGACCTTTCAAGGTCCCTTCCAGTTCTAGGAGATGGGATATCTCCATTAACTTAGTACCATATGGGGTCAATCTCATTTTATAGGTCTCACTTAGATAAAACTACATTGTTAAAACTCTCATTCCTAAGGGGGGAAAATACATTAGGAAGAAAGTGATCTACCTAGGAGCTCATGTAGGCAGATCATCACCGCCACTTGTATTAATTAGCATACATCATCACCCTGGTAACAGACACTGAAAATAACTGATGAATCCCAGGCCAGCTAAGGTAGATGGGAGGGGCAGGGGGGGTGAGTAATTGACGTGTCTGACACTACTGTCAGCTCCATGGTGAATACAAAGAGGCGCTTATGCTGCACGAGGTTTCCTCCCTCTTAGACGCTTCACTGGACGTGTTGGGTGACAAGAGGTCATGATCTGCGTCACACTGCTGAGGTCACTGTTAAAGTTTTGCCCAAGAGTGTGGTTGAGGGTAGGGTGCAAATTGCTTTGTGGTTATCTGCTAGAGGTGCAAGCAAATCCTTATGGAGTGTGTTATCCATTCGGTTTACAGGCAATGTGAAAGTGGCGAGGAACACAGGACGTTTCCTTTGTGGTTGTTGTGTTTTTAGAGTTTAAGGTTTGCAGGGGGAAGGGGGGGAGTGGTTTGGTGGAACCTTAACTGCCACTAAACAAAATCCTTTAGTTTTTAACAATCGTCTTGTCCGACCGCCTGATAATGCAGGTCATATCATTTCACTAAGTAATTCCTGTCTCGTCCATATTCACGTCACTTACCATTTAAAATGGTTACTAGTTCATCATAATGCACCGAGCTGAACTCTCCTGTACATTTTCATGAGATGGCAAATTACAATGAATGACGCCTTAAGGGCGTAAGGGCTGGTATAAAGAGGATGGTGATCCATTTTTCTCCATGTCCCCTGAAGGTAGGACATGAAGTAATTGGCTTGATCTGCCGCAAGGGAGATTTAAGTTAAATATTAGGGGGGGGGAAATTCCAACTCTAAGGGGAGTTAAGCTCTGGAATAGGTTTGTGGAATCCCCGTCACTGGAGGTTTTAAAGACAGGCTGGACAAACACCTGTCAGCGATGGTCCAGGTTTACTTGGTCCTGTCTCAGCGCAGGGGGCTGGATTTGATGATCTCTGGAGGCCCCTTCCAGCCCTGCATTTCTGCCATTGTCCCTAAAGTCATCTGACTGGGGACAACGGTACAATCGACACAAGAACACATTGCTGAGCACACTAGAAAAGTCACATTGCTAGCGGCTGCTATTGAAATTGTTTTACCGTGCTGGCAACGTGCTACTTGTATCGACCCCTGGACACCTGCCAATCTTAGGACACAATCGCGCGGATTTATTGTTCTAACCTTAACAGGCCAGATCCTGAGCTGGGGTCAATCAGAGCAGCTCCAAAGGTGTCAGTGGAGCTAGATAGATTTACACTAGCTGACCAACTGGCCCGTATATTCCCATTTTCAAACATCCCTGCTCTCTGCCTTTAGTACCATTGAATCCATGTTTTCATGCAGCAAAATAATGCCCTCAGCATGGCTTTCTTCATCTCATCACTAGGGAAATTACTTGCTTGAACTGTGTCTGCGTTCAAATCCTTTTGTCTCGTGTAGACCGAGATCCTGTCCAGTTTGCTTGCTGTGTCCCATACAAGAGCCAGTTCGCACCAAGGGCTTGGGGACAGATCCTCGGCTGGCGTACGTCGATGGAGTTACACCATTTACACCAGCTGAGGATTTGGCCCTAGGAGTACGTAGGCTGTCCCTGAGGTTGTCTTAGGGATTGATTATTAGGGAATAAACTCCTACACAGTGACAAGGGGAAGTGGGGGTGGGGATGAACAAAGCAAACCTAATTTACATGTTGTAAAAGATGCATGCGGCGCTCGGACCTGCGTAAAGCACGCAGCCAAGTATTGATTGTCAGGCAGAGGGTTGGAACTGATGGAAACTCCATCAGAAGCTACAGGGCCAGGAACTGTTCTCCCCCACGAGTGTTCTCACTCACGTCCACGCGGCGATATCTGCCTGCCAATGACATTCGAAAGCTAAATACTCACTGCAAAAGGCCACGTGGCCAGACACACCGTTACAGCAATGCCGAGTGCTCATAGAGCTACTTGGTAGGTCAGCTGGAGTTTAACTAGCCCACAGCCTTCACTCCTTCCTCATTCAACACTGTTTGCAGCGGGCGGGGAAGGGGAAGTGTTATTAAACAAGAGAAAATGTTTGGGCCAGATTAACTCCAGGGTCTAGACTGGCAGACACCGGCACGTGCCCTGCGACAGGAGCTCCATTGGGGCAGTGCAAAGTGCCGGCAACACAGGGGTTAAAGTGCACAGAAGCGCTCCCCTTCCGCCCCCCTGGCTTGGATACAGCATTCCCTCCCCCGGCTGCTGCCCCCTTTCCAGCCTGGGGATGCCACCTCCCCCCATTGCATTCTGCTTTCATGTTGGCAACCTCCTTTCCACGCGGCGGCCTGCAGGCATCAGCGCCACCCCTGGGTTGGGGACGTGGGAAGGGCCGCACCCATTGAGAGCCACTTCCGCGGGGAAAAAGGCCAACTGGTGGTGGCTCTCCAGCTCGGTGCAGTACCCCTTGCTGGCACGGGAGGGCGCAGTTCAAATTTCCCTGCACTAATGTGCATGTGGAAATCTGGCCCGTTGGCCTCTTTCTGCATCGCCTTGCGCAACCCCAAGGCCTTTCTACTGTCATCACTGCTGCTCCTGCACTCCTCCCACCTTGTAGAAAGCCTAGACTCCCTCAAGTCCTCCTCGCACCTCTGCCAGATCAACGTATCCACCCCTAGAATCATAGAATCAGAAGATTAGGGTTGGAAGAGACCTCAGGAGGTCATCTAGTCCAACCCCCTGCTCAAAGCAGGACCAACCCCAACTAAATCATCCCAGCCAGAGCTTTGTCAAGCCAGGCCTTAAAAACCTCTAAGGATGGAGATTCCACCACCTCCCAAGTAACCCATTCCAGTGCTTCACAACCCTCCTAGTGAAATAATGTTTCCCAATATCCAACCTAGACCTCCCCCACTGCAACTTGAGACCATTGCTTCTTGTTCTGACCAAGCTTCATGCCAATTAGCAGGGCTCTGCGCTGCAGGCCACGGCTTTTCTCCCCCGGCCTCTTCCCTCCACCGCCCCTTGTTGGGGGAATGTCAGAGGTGTGTTTGAAGCTGTGTGTCGCAGGTGCGAGGGGGTTATGGAGGGAGAACTGCTTTCAGTACCACTGCAGGACCTGTGTTGTGTGTCTCTCCGCTGTGAACGCCGGAAACGCTCTCAGTTACGGCTTTAGCCATGATTTAAAAGCGATTTGTACTCAGGGCCTTGTTCAGGCTGGGTAGTCCCTGACTCTGCGTTCTCCTATTGAAATCGTAGGGATCATTCAAAGGAGTAACATACGCCTCAGTGTGAGTCAGGGCGTTGATCTGGCCACGGGGGATGACTAGATTCAGCCCCCTTTGTCTTGCAGGAGTAAGTACATTCAGTGGGGCTGTACTGACAGCCTGGGAGCCTGAAAACCTCTACCCACCTAACAGGTACAGCACACTCAGTGTGTCAGCAAGCTACTGACCCCCCTAAGACCTCTACTAATATGCCTCATGCCTGCCTGTGGCGAAGCGAAGGCTCACCCATGCGGCGCCTCCTGCTGGTCGTCTTGGGAATTAGCTCTCCAGCACTCGGCGCGCCTCCTGGTGGCCAGTGTCTCGCCTGCCACTAGCCCTCGTGTCCCTCCAGACCCCGGTGCCCTTTACCTCGGGGTTCTGCCCCAGCAGTACCCCGCCACGCTCTGGGTCTCCCCTCCCAGGGGAACCCCCAACCCTCTCAACACACCTTGCCTCAGTGGCTACTGCCAGTCACCATCTAGCCCCCGCTCCCTGGGGCAGCCTGTAATGGCCACTCATCATTGGCAAGGGGTTCAGACTGGCTGCCTCTGCCTAAGTCCAAGCTGTACCGCTGAAGCCCCACTACCTGTGTAGCCCTTCCTACTCCAGGGCTAGAGTGAGACTCCTCCAGCTTCTGACCCCCAGCCCTCTTATCAGGGCCAGCTGGGCCCTGATTGGGCGTGGCCCCAGCTGTGGCTGCTCCCCCCATCAGCCTAATTTGGCTGCTTTTAATCCCTGTTCTCCAGGAGTGGGGCAGCCCCAGAGGGAGCCCATCTCTTCCCTCCTCAGGGCCAGACACTCAGAGGTGTAAACTAATGCAGCTGCTCTGCAGTGAAGATTTATACCAGCTGAGGCTGTATCCCTTGGATGTTATTTACAAGCTGCTTCTGCATTCACATTACCCTTCCACCGAGATAAAACTGCATGACTGACTCTTGTAAACAGCGACGCCTACTGATCACATTGATTATGGCTCTTGGGTCCTCCGCACAGTCCAGACGCATGCTGGACAGTCATGTAGCACACACAAGGGAATGCCAGGGCTGTATTTAGCTGGGCTGGGCTGTGCTCTGCCGCTGAAGACAATGTGTGCCTGCAGCAGCATACCATGGTGTGCGCCGAAGGCCGCAGCAGCAATGGGGTTTGTGCAAGCTGTGTGTGTTTGGTTTTGGATGCCAACTACAATAAAACCCCTGTTTTAAAACTGTCTCCAGTCTGGGAGTGTCACTTTAGCAGCATATATCTGGCACTTGTGCGTGAACTTGGCTAAAGTCCCTAGCTCTAGAAAATCAGTAAGTCCAAGTTTTTCAGCCCCAAGCAATCCTATGGCTCTCAAAGGCACTTGCTTTAGCCTACCCTGACCCCTGTTGGCAGATCTAGGGAGCACACTTTGGTTGACACCATTCTGATCAAAGTTATAGCCCTCACTTGTCTTTTTCAAGTGAAAAATGCACTTTCATTTGATCCGCTCTCAGGGGGTTAACTGTAACACATTTGGCAGTAGGCCAGGAAGACAAAGCTAACTCATTGGTCCTTTCCACAATTTCCGTGGGATTGTTAGTGAGCAAAACCTCACATTTTACATTTCTTCCAATTCACTTTGCAGCTTTGGGCAAGTCACTTTAACCCCTCTGGGCTTTGGTTTCCCCAGGCTGTATAATGGAATAATAAGCATCTACTTACCTCACTGGGGTGTTTTCTTCAGGTTTAATTTACTAGCTTCTTCCACCCGGGGATCTCAAAGGGCTCTGAAAAGTGTTATGTTCTTATCACAAAAGAAAAGCTCGTCCCTGGCCTAGAGGAAAAGTCTTTGCCTCTGTTTAATAATGATGTCTGTCTTCCTTTCCAAATGCAAGCATATGTTTTTTTGTTAAATATGGAGATATCCTGTCTCCTAGAACTGGAAGGGACCCTGAAAGGTCATTGAGTCCAGCCCCCTGCCTTTACTAGTAGGACCAAGTACTGATTTTGCCCTAGATCCCTAAGTGGCCCCCTCAAGGATTGAATTTATAACCCTGGGTTTAGCAGGCCAATGCTCAAACCACTGAGCTATCCCTCCCTCCCTCCCATTTAATAATGTGCATCTTGCAAACAGCAGGTCTTTCAAGGTCACTTTTCCCTTTCCATCCACCTGTTTGACGCTGAGGCGGCACAGAATGACGCAAGGCATCTGCCGTGCGTGGTTTGCAATACAAAACTCCACTGAGCCCTCTTCCCTCTTGCAAAGAAGAACTGATGAGGTAGCCAAGAGCCCTGGAGGCCAGGTGAGAAAGGAGGATTATGAATGATGCAGGAAGCTGGTTCTGGCAGGTGGATGGTGCCTCCTGGTGACAGCCTGGAAACTGCATTGTTTATTGAAAAGCAGCAGAGTTGTGCATTGAGGTCGACACTGGTATCCACAGAGGCAGGAGACAATCTGGACATCAGACCCCATCAAGGTCCCTGCACATGCACCTAGTGTATACAAAGTGGATATGTTTAATAGATAGAAAAACAACTATCAACAGATATAGCGGGGCAGTTCCTCACCCAGTGTAAAATGAGCAGAGCTGCTCTGACTCCATTTACAGCAAGTGAGGATCTACCCATAAACCTACGGCATTGCATGACACTGTTTGCTTAGCAGCAATCCAAGGTTCAGAGGCACCTGTCGTTTCAACATTTTCAGACATTCTTCTTTTAGGGTGAAATTCATCCTGTAGCACAAGGCCCATGCAACACTCAAGTGCTATTTTGAGGCCTTAAGTGGTGCACGGACCGTGCACTGGCTCTCTGCCCAGGGGTGAATTTCACCCTTCATGATGTGAACATCACAAGTACGTTTTTGACAACGAGAGCAGCCAGCTTGGGTCAAAGCCTTAGGAGAATAGCAGCTCTCATGAGATTTCGGACACCTCCAAACCCCCACTGGAATACTGAGCTCCTTTCCCGTTTCAGATCTGACCTGGGACCAGGCCCATAGGAAGCAAATTTGGATCCAGAGACCTGAGCCACCCCCTACTCAAAACGAAGAGGGGAATCAGACTCCAGTGTCAGAGTTTGAGTCTCCCTCCACCCCTTCAATTTTAGATCCCTTAGCTGGCAGCATGTCCTGTGCATGTGGGTCCCTTCGCTGGTGGCTGGTGGCCTCTGGAAGAGGGCAGGTGAAAACAAAAACCAGACAGTCCCTCCGAGCCAGTTCACAGCAGCAGGTGAGAATCCTAATGTATCCATTTCAAAACCAGGCCCAGGCACCAGGTCGTCCCCTCCTATCCCACTGCCTGCCCTGAGGCGCAGCCATCACCTCCCTGTTATCCTGCATAGTTCATCCACCTGCTGAGCGGGGCCCTGAATGCTGGCTGCTCCCTCTAGGAGTTTCCACACTTAACCTCTTCCTAGGAGTCACATCCAGAGATTTCCAGGTGGATTTGGTCCAGGGGAGGGGCAAAGGGTGTGAAAAGGGAAGCTAGAGAAGCAGACTGGGCTCAGTACTAGCATTCAGGAGCGACCCCAAGAGAGCGAATAGTGTGTCAGGCAGAGGGTCAGAGAGCATCTGAGAGGGTTCCCTCACCCATCCCAGTGTGATCCAGTGAGTAGAGCATTAGATCGGTACCTGAGCTCCAGGCTCTGTTCCCAACTCTGGCACTGGGCTGCTGTGGGAGCTTGGGCAAGTCACTTCCCTGCTCCGTGCCTCAGTTTCCCCTCCCATCCTTTGTGTGTTTAGATCAGAAGGTCCTTGGAAACAGGGACTGCTTAACTATGTACAGTTCTGAGTGCAACGGGCCCTGATATCAGCTGGGGTCTTAAGGTCCTACTGCAATACAAAGCAGAGCCAAGAGGAAAGCCGTGAAGCCTGAACCTGCAGGAAGTGGTCCAACCAGCCGACCCTGGGCAGCCAGCGCTCAGCAGACATGGGGTATATCTACACTGCATTGTAAACCCGGGTCTGTGGGACCGGGGCTTGTGAACTCAGGGTTTCCAAGCCCGCACTTGAGCATCTACACTGGGTTTGCAATTGCCGGGCCCGGGTCTCACAGCCATGCTAACGTGTCCATACCGCACTGTCCAGACCCTGTGACTCGGGTCTGCAGCTTGAGCTGCATTCACACTGCACAGTGACAGGGCTTGGACCCAAGTCTCAGCAGGACTCAGGCTCTGACCCACCCACCTAGCAGGATCCTAGGGCCCAGGCCCCAAGTACTTGCTGACCTGAGTCAGACTGATTTGCCCAGGGTCAGTGTAGACAGACCCTTTTTGCTCAGGAGGATATTAGGCTTGTGCTAGACACTCCAGTCTGAAGCTGCTCTCCCTGAGCTAGATTACGTCATCTCTTCCCTGCCCAGCCTCCACGTGCTCAGATCCTGCAGTAAACACCAGGGTTAGAGGCAGCCGGTTGCAGTTCCCTCCAGCAGGTTGTGCTGCAGAACACCAATTGCCAGCCGCATGCCGGAGCATCCCTGCGCTCCATATGCAGCACGGCTGGACTCTCCAGGCCTGCTCCTGCAGTGGTGGCCCGAGAAGCGACTCCCGGAGAATGACATCATGGGTCTCCGTATTGCTTCGTCCGTGCTCAACCATGGGCCCGCTCTACTTGAAGCTGCCAGGGAGGCAAACTCACCCTCGGCTGGATTCTCTGCTCCACGTTCCACCTCGCTTCAGGCTCCCTGCAGGCCACTCGCTGATGTTTGCATGGGCAGTGCCAGGAGAGAACCCAGCTCGCTCGCCTCTAGCCGGGTCACCTCTTCCAGTCAACTGCTGCAATTCACGCAGGCTGGAGGTGAGGCACAGCGGTATCGCCCCAGGGGAGATCCAGCAGTTTGCAGCCTTCACAGAAGCTCCCAAGTGCACACCCCTCCGCTGGCCAGTGCGGATGGGGGAGTGGGGCTAAGTCCCTACCTCTCCCCATGCTCCAGGGGTGCAGCAGGCAGCAATACCTGCGCTAAGGAGAGCATGGGGTGCAAGACTGGCTGATCCCTGAATGCAAAGTACAAGGGGGAGGGAAAACTCCTTCCTTGTGCACCAGTGTGACGACTGCCCGGTCCGATAGAGGGGGGATTACAGATCCCATGGAAGCAGCATCTCACCTCTCACCTGGAGGGGTCCTTGGGCAGATCTCCTGGCTCATCGAGCAGGTCTCATTATATATTGGTCAAAGACAACCTGGATGAAATTATTGTTTGTATTATGGGAGCGCTTGCCCCCGAACCAGCCAAGATCGTGGCCTGTTACAGGAATGTCAAGGCTGTAGAGAGCTCCTAGATAAAGGGCCACGACAATATGTGGCCGTCCCTGGGTTTTGCAGGACCAGGGAAGCTTACACTGGCCCTCTGCACAGGCGGGTGGACACGTTCCCTTCCTGATTTGAACATTCCGAGTACTGCCTTGCGTTGTGCTGCAAATGAGCTTCGTGCCACTCATAACAGCCCCTCCTCCTGTGCTAAACTAGGGTGACCAGACAGCAAGTGTGAAAAATCGGGACAGGGGGAGGGGGAGTAATAGGCTTCTAGATAAGAAAAAGCCTCAAATATCGGGACTGTCCCCATAAAATCAGGACATCTGGTCACCCTAGGCTAAACACTGCCCCAAGGGAGAGAGGCCCTGCCCCATAGAACTTGTCGATTTAACTAGGCAGCAACGGGTGGGAGGGGAAGAAAGGTGAAGTTACGTGTCCGAGGTCACACAGCCGAGCGGTCTGGAGAACACATCGCAGATCTCTTGGCTGCCAGTGCCAAGGGGACACAGTCTTTGTACTGGGCATGTTAAGAGCACAAAGCTAACGCCCCGAACTAACCCATCTGCAGCATCCATCAGCAGCAACCCAGCAAAGGGAGAGTCTCACCCGCCCTCACCCTGCAGCAGTTCTCGCTTATATCAGAGGCGCTTCTCTCAGGGGTTATTTTTCTCCATCTATCGACTACCTGACTGGCCTCTGTCTTGTCAGCTGCAGTTAGATCCATTCTCTGCTGCGTGCGTCAGGTGACCAGCTCACTGAGATCTTTGTTCTCTGACCGAGATAGGTCGAGGTTTGCAGTCACTGGCTCAGAGACTCGCCGTCTCCCCTTGCAAAAGGATTTTTCAGAGCTGCTGTGTTTCATGCACTTTCAACTCAAATCTATAAACTGAGCCCCAGGCTGAAATCGGAACTGGACACAGGTTTGCTCTCAAAACATTCAGTCTTTCAAATGCATCTGCCTGATATATGAAACTGTATTGTAACCCACTGTTCAATGCATGGCCCGGGAACCCCTCTGGGTCACTGCAAAGCCTGCTACAAATCCCCACCAGGGGAATTAGCACCCGGGCTCAAGAGGTAGCAGTGCATGATAAGAGTAGTTATCAACAGTTCTCTGTCAACTTGGAGGGCATATCTAGTGGGCTCCCACAAGGGTCAGTCCTGCGTCTGGTATTATTCAAAATTTTCATTAATGCCTTGGATAATGGAGTGGAGAGTATGCTTACCAAATTTGCAGCTGACACGACACCAGGAGGGGTTGCAAGCACTTTGGAGGAGAGGATTAATATTTCCAGATGATCCTGGTCAATTGGAGAATTGATCTGAAATCAACAAGATGAAATTCAATAAAGACGAGTGCCAAGCACTTCACAAGGAAAAATCAAATCCGCAACTACAAAGTGGGGAATAACTGGTTGGTAGCAGTAATGCTAAAAAGGATCGAGGGGTTACAGTGGATCACAAATTGAATATGAATCAACAACGTGGTGCAGTTGCAAAACAGACTAACATCATTCCAGGATATATTAACAGGAGTGTTGTATGTAAGACACAGGAGATAACTGTCCCACTCTACTCTGCACTGGTGAGGCCTCCGCTGAAGTACTGAGCCCAATTCTGGGTGCCTGCTTTAGGAAAGTTGTGGACAAATTGGAGAGAGTCCAAAAGAGAGCAACAAAAATGATAAAAGGTTTAGAAGACCTGACCTGTGCGGAAAGGTTAAAAAACTGGGCCTGTTTAGTCTTGAGAAAAGAAGACTGAGGGGAGACATAACAGTCTTCAGCTATGTTAAGGGGTGTTATAAAGAGGATGGTGATCAATTGTTCTCCATGTCAATGGGCTTAATCTGCAGCAAGGGAGATTTAGGTTAGCTATTAGGAAAAAAACTTTCTAACTCTAAGAGTAGTTAAGCTCTGGAATAGGTTCCCATGGGAGGCTGTGGAATCCCTGGTCATTGGGGATAAACACCTATCAGAGATGCTCTAGGATGGTTTACTTGGTCCTGTTGTAGCATAGGGGGCTGCACTTGATGACGTCTCGAGGCCTCTTACTGCTCTGTGTTAGTTTTGGAAGCCCCAAAGTTCAATCCCCAGTGATAGCTACTTATGGTCAAAGATAGACACAGAGAGAACAACATGGAACTGGGGCACTGCAGGAAAGGAATTGCTTGGACCTCCTATTTTACTTTGGGTTGGTTCACTTCTTATGAACATTGTGTCATGTCCCTCTTATCTCCAGCAACGAGAGGGTGGTGGCTTGGAGAACTCCTGGCTAGGTCATTCCCCCCACTGATCCAGAGGTAAACTCACAGAGGTGGGAGCGGAACAGAAGGATGACCCTGTGGTTAAAACACAGGGGGCCTAGAAGCTCTGGGGTCCCTGACCCCAGGAGAGTCCTTCAGGCAGCCTGCAGAGCATCGGGGCAGATGCCCTGGCATGAAAACCTGCGTAACTTGCAAGTTTTGAATGATAACTTAGCAGGCAAAGTTCCCTCCAGACCTGGCCTGTGTTCTTTCACGAGATTTGTCAAAAAAGACACGTTTCCACCAATGGTTTACTTTCGACGAATTGGCATTTTTCAGCCAGCTCTACTATGCACCACATGGTCCTGACTCTCTGGGGGTGAAATTCACCCTGATGCACCTCTGGAGAGCTCAACAGGCCCATTCAACCGAAAAGTCTAATGGCAGAGAAACCATTGCCCATCCCATGGAGACTAGAACCCTTCCCAGTCTTTACAAGCCTCAGTTAGGAGAGAAACTTTGCCGCATGCCCTGTAGGGCCACAAATTCCGTTGAACTGAGAGGGATGGAGTGGTTTGTCGACTCTAAGATACCAAGGAGGTAGGTGTCTTAGAAATACCCAAAAGTCAAGGGCACTCCACTGAGAACGGCAGGTTCCTAGCCCTCCTACTTACACATACAGGGTCCACCTGCTGAAGGACCTCAGCTTATCTCATAACATGAAGAAAGAGGAGAGACCTCAGATAAACGAGGCACAAACCACAGAGACCTTTGGA
This sequence comes from Emys orbicularis, assembly GCF_028017835.1. Classification (NCBI taxonomy): domain Eukaryota; kingdom Metazoa; phylum Chordata; order Testudines; family Emydidae; genus Emys; species Emys orbicularis. The sequence goes on from NC_088684.1 coordinate 141,912,912, forward strand.
GGCTGAAAACAGGAGTCTATAGAGCAACGGGGAGACATGCTGAGGGGAAGGAGCAATGCTGGACTGGCAGCCAGCTATGTCACGAGGTAGCAGGAGTCTTCAAGTGAAGCTCACTGCGGTGATAGAGACATGGTGGCGAGCACCTCACCTGGCAGGTTGCAACTTCCTCGCCAGGTGGAGAACAAGCCCTTTTGGCTCCTGGCTGCAACCCTGGCCTCCTTTAATTAATTGCGAGCACAGGAGAACCTCAAACAACTCTGTGCCCTGCCCAGTAGATTACACTGGACTCTTTCTCCCAGCAACCAGTGAAATCTGATAGGCTACTCTGCCTCACCTGATTAACTCCTGCGACAGAAGCTGGGCCAGGAAGCTGCAGTCATTTATAACATGGCTCCGAGCAGATGTGCAATCGGAATTGCATCATATGTCTCCATGCCACATTGCCGTACCGTCCATTTCAATCCTCATCAGTCCGACTGTCTAAACGTTTGGCTGGAATTCCACAGGTTTCACTGTGTCTTGTGTTCTGAAGGGCTAGGACTCACAAGGCCTGGGTGACCACAGGCAAATCACTGCATCTCCATGCCTCAGTTTCCCCACCTGTGAAACAAGGGGCTCTGCCTGTCTCCATCTCCAAGAGAGAATTCTGAGGCTGGCATAGTGTCGGAGCAGGGGAATCCGAGAGGGCAATTGCGATAAAAATGCAGACTGCCACACAAAAAGTTACCCCTTTGCCTTGAGGTCAGCCATGGACGTCTGACCCCAGCGAGCAGAGAGGTTCTGATGGCTCTTTGTCAGCTTGTTTATTCCCAGCAGGCAAGTGACCCAACCACTAGGGTGACCAGATGTCCTGATTTTATAGGGACAGTCCTGATATTTGGAGCTTTTTCTTATATAGGCTCCTATAACCCCCCACCCCCGTCCCGATTTTTCACACTTCCTGTCTGGTCACCCTACCAACCACAGAGGTAACTGCCCATCCCAACTGGCACCGTTGGTGGCCATCTCAGCAGAGAGACCATAGAGACAACTTCTGACCCCAAGGTGGCACTTCCAGGGCTAAGGGCTGCTGGACGGGGTCCAGCCTCACTGATGCACAGTGACCCACCGAAGCGAGTGGGGCTGCTCACTTGAGCACAGACGTCTGGTTTGTAGCGTGGAGGATGCTCGCGTAGCTGCACCCCTTTGTACCAGCACAGTGGAGAAACTGACACACTGTAGCCTGCAAATTCTCCCCCTGCTTTGCAGCTTGGGGAGTCACTTATATCTGTGCAGCGTGGGTGGGGATTGGTACGGTATCCTTCTCCAGCCACGTGGCACAGGCAGAAGGGGCTCCCCAGGGTGCAAGTCAGTCGCTGGGGGGCCAGATTTTCAAACACTCAGCGCCCACCGTCGGGGCCAGGCTTTTCAGAGAGCTCAGCTCGCAGCAAACTCCCGCTGTGACACGTAGGGCCGGATTTTGCTGACTATAGGGGAACGGAGCCCCGGAGCTGTAAAACCCCCACTACATACACATGGGACAGCAGAGAGCCAGCACGAGGCCTCTAGACAACTTACACCCACTTAAATGGGCCATACGTGGGATTTGGAGGCACGTAGGCCTGGGTGCTCTGCATAGGGGTAGGTGTCGCCAGCCACAACTGTCTATTAAGACAGCTCCCATAACTTCGGGTATGTCTAGACAAGATAGCTGTGAAGCTACAGCAGTGCAGCATGGACTCAGGGTCCTGAGCAAGCAGGGCAGCCCAGGCAGCTGCCCGTGCTGCTGTCGCTTCACTGCTATTGTTATGTAAGTGAGCTTTGATCTAGCTGGATCAAAGATAGCTCGGGTATGTCTACACGGGCTGCAATCATGCCTCCTGACTGCAGTCCAGCCCTTCAGCCTCGGTCCACATCGGCAGACTTCATTTCAGCCTCTTAGCTTTTGCCACGCTGGCGTGCATGAGTTGCCTTTGCCTGTGCATGCGGCATGAGTTGGAGAGGGCCCCTTCTTTTTCAGCCTCAAACAGAAACCCGAGGTTTACTTGGGCAAGCACGGGCCATTGCAACAGCGACATCTCTCTGGAGGAGGTCATGCGGCTCATGGCTTTTAGGTATAAACAGGGCCGGCTCTGGCTTTTTGGCTGCCCCAAGCAAAAAAAAAAAACCCTGCGGCGCGGCCGGAGCACGGGTGCAGGGGGACCAGCTGGGAGGGGCGGGGGAGGGAGCGGGCGGGAGAGAGAGAGAAGGGGGCGGCCAGGGCTATAGCAGGGGCGCTGCCACGCGGCCCCTCCCGCTGCGCCGCCTCCTGCCGCCTGCCGCGAGGGCTCCGCTCCGGTCGGCGGGGAGGGAAGGAAGAGGACTGCCCTGCAGGGCGCTCTGGTTCTCCGCGCCGCCGCCCTCTACAGGGCGGCCAGAGCAGAACAAGAACAAAAAAAACCAAAACAAACAAACAAACAAAAAAAGCGGCCGTGCCGCCCTAGGATTGGGCAGAATGCTGCCTCCAACAATCTGCCGCCCCAAGCACCAGCTTGCTCAGCTGGTGCCTGGAGCCGGCCCTGGGTATAAACAACTCAAGAAGAGAGACTGCTATCTCCCTGGTCAATCAACTGAGAGATTAGTTAATGTACAGAGCTCTGCAACCTGTGATTATCGTAGACGGGCGTGCCAGGGAATAACATCTCAGCTCAGTATAACTCAGCTGGGCAGACGTCACATTTTTTTTTAAATAATTTCAATAGATATAATGACAGAACAAGGAGCAGTGGTCTCAAGTTGCAGTGGGGGAGGTCTAAGTTGGATATTAGGAAACACTATTTCACTAGGAGGGTGGTGAAGCACTGGAATGCGTTACCTAGGGAGGTGGTGGAATCTCCATCCTTACAGGTTTTTAAGGCCCGGCTTGACAAAGCCCTGGCTGGGATGATTTAGTCCCTGGGGATTGGTCCTGCTTTGAGCAGGGGGTTGGACTAGGTGACCTTCTGAGGTCTCTTCCTACCCTAATATTCTATGATTCTATGATGTTGAGGTTTGTTTTTAAGCATCATTTTGATTTATATTGAGTTACTTTTTCACAGTTGTGGGAAGTTATGGGGAGTGTCAGAAAATGGTCTAACTAAGTAGACCCCAGGAGTCCTGATTCCATCCCTGGCTCCAGTCACTACCCTGCCCTGGTACCTAACTTGGCCTTGCCCTGCCCGATTAAGTTTCGTTTTGAGTGTTCTCTTAGTAGTAAATGCCACGTGAGATGCATCAGCTGCAACTGAGTCAGCCAGGTGAGAATATGAAAACAAAAGTAAAAATGGAAGCTGGAAAAGGACGTCCCCGATGGAAACGTAGGTTCCTGCCAGGAACAGGAGCTTACAGGGGAAATCTCAGAGCTGGAGAAATTCCAAAGAAGAAATGACACACTCAGATCTCTCAGCTGGGAATTTCCCTGGGGGGCAAACTGGAGACTTCTCAGAACCAATGAAATACTTTCAAAGAGCGTGAGCTACCAAAGAGGAGAATAGGAATAGGAATAGGGCAGCATCCCTTCAAATAGCTTAGTAAATATAGTTATTTGGGACTCAGCCGTGCCAGCGTGGTTTCTCCATATTGCTGACTGCTGTGCAAAAGGAGAACCCACGATGGCTGTGTTGAAAGGGACGCCCCCCCCCCCCCCAAGTGCAGAGATGATTTGCTGGGGGCCTGGGAAAGAATCCCGCCCGCCTCTCTAGCGAGCAGATCATTTGCCACACTGTATCTAAATCAATAGCAACCCATCGACTTCAGCAGGAGCCGCGGTAGGTCCATCCGTAGCGGTTTCAGTTGTGAGGGCAGAAAGGCTGAGCTACTTTGTGGAAGGTTACAGCTGATGGGACAGCGCTTGGAAGTCGGCGGTGCTGCACCATACGCTGCTCCGGTTCGAAGAGAGAACCGCAAGGGGCAGGTTTGCAAGCACTGGTACCTGCGACTGAGGCCAGATTTTCAGAAGGATGCTGAGCTCTTTTTTATGCCTCCATCTCTACGTGCTGGTGAGAAGATACCAGGTGAGCAGCTCTGGAAATTACCATCCCACAAGATGTCTTTTAAAAGTTGCAGTGATCAATTTCATCCCCCTCTCCATCAGGGCTGATCGGCTGGGCCAACCGCCCAGTTTTTATTCTATAAGCACAGGACAAAGCAAACATGCGGAGGAGTAATTCAGCTAATACGATTCACGTACTCTCATCAATGTACTTGACAAACTGCAAACATTTTTTGCCGAAAACCATCTTTATGGCTGAAATTTTAGATTAAAAAAAAACAAATGGAATATTCTGGTTAAGAGTCTTAATTGTGTTGGTTCCGTTTTCAGGAGAAAGTTGGGGTTATGTTTTCAAAAGCCAAAAATTCACCCCCAAATTTTGGTTTGTAAGGAAAAAAACCCACATTTTTGCAGGAAGTTTTGAAAATGAATTTTTTTCCTTAATAACTGGCACTTTGCAGCCAGCTCTAACTGGAAGGGCCAATATCTCATGAGCTGATCCAGCTAGAACAATCTGCTCCGCATTGTTGGGAAGCTGGAGTGAGTTTCTACTCCCAATAATTCAAGACCAGGCAAGTGAAAAATACGGGCTATTCACCAGCCAGGCCAGGAGACTTCGAGTACCCTGAGTCCGTTTTCCCCCACTTCCTATTCCTCTCTCTTGGATTTTCACTCCTCCTTTCATGCTATGCGGTCTAACGCCAATTCCCCAGCCTTTGGGATCTAAAAATGGTTGACTTTAAGCTGCAATAACCTTTGGCCTGCAATGTGACACATCTTTCTCCACCACCTCCCTTTGACAATGGAGCAGGAAAGGAGAAAGAAACAAAGAACATGAGTTGGCCTGGTTCCCACATGGAGGGGTCAACAAGGTGAGTGGAAGTAGCCTTCGGAAGCCTTCAGAGGTTCCCAGAGGTAGCTGGATTCTGGAGGTGCCTGGAACCATCTCTGCCTGGAACCATCTCTGCCTCAGAGGGATGTGAGTCTTCAGCATGTGGCACAATAGACAAACCAAGAGGCTCATGGGAAGGGCCAGAAAAAAGAACCTATTACCAAGAGCTCACCATCAGAATCCTGGTCCCTTCATTAGCTTCCAGCCAGGATGCTAGAGAACTACCAACAACTAGGGACATGAGGGTCTCGGGCTAGGGACTGATGGATGCTCACACGGAGTGGTTTGGGATGAAAGGCAGGACACCCTGCTGGAGATGGCTCCCCTAGAAGCTTTTCCAGCACAAAGCTGGCTTGTAAAGAGACGCTAGACAGAAACACAGACCCCTGCAAGCTGATGATCTGCCAGTGCCATCTAGCGGCTGGCATTTGCTGTAGCTGGTTGTGCCCCTACCCTTCCCTGGGGCAGGTGGGGGAGAGAGAGAAAACACAGACTGTGATGCATCAGGGGAATTAATGAATTCCTGCCACTGTGGAGGGCAACGAAAATAATGAGGGGGCTGGGGCCCATGACTGACAAGGAGAGGCTGAGGGAACTGGGCTTATTTAGTCTGCAGAAGAGAAGAGTGAGGAGGGATTTGATAGCAGCCTTCAACTACCTGAAGCGGGGTTCCAAAGAGGATGGAGCTCGGCTGTTCTCAGTGCTGGCAGATGACAGAACAAGGAGCAATGGTTTCAAGTTGCAGTGGGGGAGATCTAGGTTGGATATTAGGAAACATTATTTCACTAGGAGGGTGGTGAAGCACTGGAATGGGTTGCCTAGGGAGGTGGTGGAATCTCCTTCCTTAGAGGTTTTTAAGGCCCAGCTTGACAAAGCCCTGGCTGGGATGATTTAGTTGGGGATTGGTCCTGCTTTGAGCAGGGGGTTGGACTAGATGACCTCCTGAGGTCCCTTCCAACCCTGATATTCTATGATTCTATGATCCTATTCTCCGCCTGTAGCACAGAATAGGCTCCTGTGGGCTGTAATCTGTTGGTTATCGGGTATAGCGTGCATTCTCTGGGTGGAGCTGGTGGCCTGTGATGTACAGGAGATCAGACTAGATGATCTGGTGGCCCCTTCTGGCCTTATAATTGTTGCATCACTCCTGGGATGTGGAGTAACGCGCTGTAAGTAACGTGTCAGGCCTGTTGAAATCTACCCTGTGGTCAGCTGGGAAGTTGGCCTGACAACATCACAAGGTTCTGGGAAATGCTCTTATGTTACCAACCATTTTCTGATATCACCCCCTCCCCTCTTCCACTCCAATTTCCTTAAACCGGTGCTACCTCATACTAAAGAAATCACTACAGCATTCTACAGTAAGAGAGACTGTCGTCCCTCCCTCAAGCCCTGAGCAGCTTTAACAGCCTCTCCCTCACCCATGATCCCATCGCAGGAGTCCTACAAGCATGACCACCGGCAGGGCAGCAAAGGAGCTAGCCATGCTGGGAATGGGAGTGGTGCTCCATAGGTTGTGCACAGAGGACTGGACCATCTGAACTAGCTCATCTTTGACTCAGGCACAAAAAGTTCCTGGGCTCCTTTCACCAACGCCAGTGGGAGCTGTGGCCAGGGCTGGCTGGAAAACAATTCCGTGGCGCAAAAAATGTTGAGGTTTTGAAACGCGTTTTTGTTGCGATGCGGAACGAAACAGCAACCTTTCAACATTTTTTGTGACAAGCAGGAGAGCTAACCCACCCCAGAATAACCAGCAATCCAGCAGTTAGGGCACTCACCCGGGACAGGGGAGACCTAAGTTCAAGTCCCTGTGGGTACTGGCAATTCTGGGGTGGGTGTCTCCTCTCCATTCCATCCTAGACCTGAAAAAAAGTTTTCATCAAAATCAATGTGTGTCTGCAAAACATTTCAGGTGTAATGAAACAGCATTTTTCGACAGAAATGTTGTCAACGTTTTTTGACCAGCTCTAATTCTGGGCGTGCCCCCACATATTTGCAAATCAAGTCAGAGGCTGTCGGGCTTGGACCTTTTCTATCAACAGATCCTTTGTCTATGCCCATTTAGGTGTCACCCACGAGGCCCCATTTTGCAAGTTGCAATGCAACCACGGGGCTCGGGAAGTTGCATATCTCTACTGTGCATGAGAAGGGAAGGCCCAGCCCCAGAAGTTCCCAGTCTTAAGGGTATTCGTGCCCGTTATACAATAGCACTTCTTTTTCCAGTGGATGGGCACGGTAAGTGTGAGAGCCAAAGCTCACATCCAGTGGTGTGAATGGCAAGGACACGACCTAGCCCTGCCCCTGGGCAGCAGCCGCATCTTTCGCACCCTGCATTTGGAAAGTGCTTCAACTGAAACAAAAGGAAAACAGCAAAGAAAAGGCAGATGTCTCAAACCCAAGGACACTGCTCCAAAAGGGAAGAAGGGGTGTGTTCCATATCACTGTCGACAGAGATCTCTTCTCCTGTTCTGGCATCTAATTAGGGGCCAGATCTTCATAAGCTGCTTTCTCCTGACCCACCATCAGGAACCCCTGCCCTGCACCCTCATGAACTCGAACCAGCAGGAAAGAGAATTATTGGCAGCTAGAGCTATACAAATGTCCAATGAACACAGAGGGATGAGTTCTTGCAAGAGTGGTGCCTAAATGCAAGGCTTATAGGTGCTACCACATGTAATAGAAAGAAAGAAAGAAAGTTACTGCTTCCCCGATTTCTCCTCTTGATGGAGAGACATGTTTCAGATCACTTTGTTTCCAGACTGACCAAATTTCTATTCTCTCGAGCTCCCTTTGCATTATTTCTCTGCAGCTCCTCCTCGTTAAGGATCAGTGATGCCAGTGCACCATATAGAGAAGAACCTCAGAGTTACGAACACCAGAGTTATGACCAACCAGTCAGCCACACACCTCATTTGGAACCGGAAATACGCAATCAGGCAGCAGCAGAGGCAAAAAAAAAAAAAAAAAAAGCATATACAGTACAGAACTGTGTTAAACGTAAACTACTAAAAAATAAAGGGAAAGTTTAAAAAAAAAAGATTTGCAAGGTAAGGAAACTGTTTCTGTGCTTGTTTAATTTAAATTAAGATGGTTAAAAGCAGCATTTTTCTTCTGCATAGTAAAGTTTCAAAGCTGTATTAAGTCAATGTTCAGTTGTAAACTTTTGAAAGAACCACCAGAACATTTTGTTCACAGTTACGAACATTTCAGAGTTACGAACAACCTCCATTCCTGACATGTTTGTTACTCTGAGGTTTTACTGTATTCCTCCTTCTAGATCACTAATGAAGACAAGACTTCCAGGTATTATTTGAATAAAAGGAATTTGCTTTCTTCACTGAAGAACACCCTGATATTTGTTTCCCCACTGTGGGAAATTCCTTTTTTATTTTTTTTTATAACTCCTGGCAGCATGTTTGAGTTGAACTCTTCAACTGTCTGGCTTTTTCCCAAAGCTAAGTGTGTTATTAAGGCGTGCCTGGCATTTTGTGCTCTCTGCTTTAAGTTTTATGGCAGTGCCCATTTTCTATAATTAGTGTGATTGCTGCAAGGAGTGTGGTATCTCCCGTCACTAGAACAGGTGTAGACAGTATGCGGAAGTAGCATCTGATTGGCCTGCCCTGAAGTAGAGCAACTAAGCATCATCCAATTGTTTAGAGGCTTTTTCAGCCCTTCTAGGAGAACTGGGCACGTTTCGTGTAAATGAATGACATGCTCAGGATACTGAGTGGACAGAGAGCTTAGCAGCTTCTCTAGCACTTCTCCAAGCCATCTGCAAACCTATTGGCCTCAGAACTAGAACTGGATGAAATTTTTCGGAGGAATAGTTTATTTGCCGGAAAAAAATCACTGAGCTCTTCTCACAGGTTCCCTTTGAACCAGGGAAATTTTATTGTTCCCATTTTATAACATTGGGGAGTGACAAACAGGGGGGGGGGGAAGGGGTTGGACTAGATGACCTCCTGAGGTCCCTTCCAACCCTCATATTCTATGATTCTATGAAAGCTAGTGGCCTGGGTTTCAGAGCAGCTCTTAAATAGTTGGACACTGGTTCACCTCAGACTCCAATGGGAGATTCCTCTGTGCTTGAGTCAGCAACACCACTTCCTGCAATTACCGGGGATACCTTTAGAAGCCACCCATCCAACTATGGACCACAGATGCATGGCTAAAAACCACAGATTGACTGTGTCCGTCTGATAAATATTACTCACATGAGAGCACATCCTGGGGGAAAAACAAAGAGGCTGACAGCATTTAAAGGAATAGGGAAGCCAGTATCTGGTCATCAGTAAAAAGAAGAATGTTGTCCATCATGGTGACGTGAAGTTTAGAACTTAGAACTTGTTAGACACCTCCATTTGGTTCCCAGGATTGACCTCTCCTTCCCTGTGCTGTTATTGTTGCCCCTAACCATATCGGAGCCAGGTGCCCATGACTGCATGCACAGGACTGCAGCGCCTAACTTATGTAGACAGTTGTGTGCCCAAGTATCCAGAGGTGTGTGCAAGAACTAGGGGTGCAATTGGTGCACCCAATAATGAGAGCCGGGCTCAGGAAACTGAGAGCCTCACAGCTGGCAGCATGCAAGGAACCACCCACCACTGAAACAAGCAGATAAAAAGCTGGATTCTGCTCTCACCCTAATGAGAATCAGGGTAGTTACTCAATGAAACCATACCAAAGCACTGACAGCCCAAGGATGTGCATTGCGAGCTAAATGCCCTTCTAGCAGTGTCGACAAAGCTAAATGTTATCACAAGGCTCATAATACTTGATGTCATCTTAAAGTCCCGGCGGTCATGTTACCATGTGACAATCTCAGCACAATTCTAGCCTTCATCATTGCAGAGGAAAACTGGAAAGTCTGATCCGAGTGTCACAGGCCAGAGGAGACCACCAGATCATCCGGTCCGACCTCCTGTAAAACAAAAGGACCTAGGGGTTACAGTGGACGAGAAGCTGGATATGAGTCAACAGTGTGCCCTTGTTGCCAAGAAGGCTAACAGCATTTTGGGCTGTATAAGTAGGGGTATTGCCAGCAGATTGAGGGATGTGATCATTCCCCTCTATTCGACATTGGTGAGGCCTCATCTGGAGTACTGTGTCCAGTTTTGGGCCCCACACTACAAGAAGGATGTGGAAAATTTGGAAAGAGTCCAGCGGAGGTCAACAAAAATGATTAGGGGGCTGGAGCACATGACTTATGAGGAGGGGCTGAGGGAACTGGGATTATTTAGTCTGCAGAAGAGAAGAATGAGGGGGGATTTGATAGCTGCTTTCAACTACCTGAAAGGGGGTTCCAAAGAGGATGGAGCTGGGCTGTTCTCAGTGGTGGCAGATGACAATGGTCTCAAGTTGCAGTGGGGGAGGTTTAGATTGGATATTAGGAAAAACTTTTTCACTAGGAGGGTGGTGAAGCACTGGAATGGGTTACCTAGGCAGGTGGTTTTTAAGGCCTGGCTTGACAAAGCCCTGGCTGGGATGATTTAGTTGGGGATTGTGTCCTGCTTTGAGCAGGTGGTTGGACTAGATGGCCCCCTGATAGGGTGACCAGATGAGAGACGTGAAATATTGGGACGCGGGGGGTGGGGGGGGTGCCGGCGGAGCAAAAAAAAAAAAAACAAGAGCCGCCGGAGCATAGGAAAAATTGGTGGGGGCTGAGCACCCACCGGCAGCTCCACGCCCCGCCCCCCCGCATCAGCTCACCTCCGCTCCATCTCCTGCCGCATCCTGCTTCTCCCCCCTCCCTCCAGCCCTTGTGCCGCCATACAGCTGATTAGCGCAAGCCTGGGAGAGAGGGGGGAGGAATGCGGCATGCTTGGGGAAGAGGCGGGGCCAGGGCTTGGATTGGGGAGGGATCCAATGGGGCAGTGAGGGGGCGGGGCTGGGGGCGGGACAAGGGCGGGCATTTGGGGGGGATCCAATGGGGGAGGGAGGGGATGGAGTCGGGGTGGGGCCGGGGCGGAATTGGGGCAGGGGGGCACGAGCCCCCTCTGCCTGTGCGCCGGAGGGCAAAATATCGGGACAATTCGTGTCCCGACCGAACATCGGTCGGGACGCGGGACAAACAAGTAAATATCGGGACAGTCCCGATAAAATCGGGACGTCTGGTCACCCTACCCCCTGAGGTCCCTTCCAAACCTGATATTCTATGATTCTATGATTCTAAAGGCCTCCAACCCCACCCAGCAGCTGCACACTAAACCCACCAACCGAAATGAGACCAAAGTATTACAGCCTTCAGAAGACTAGACTATTCTGTGCCACCAGTGCACCAGTGCCCAAATGCACCCTCAAGTTTAAAAACTAGAAGACACATGAAAGATTCTTCTTCATCTCTGAATTTGGGGGTGCTGATTCAGTTTTGGAGTCTGGGAGCTGGGAATACCCCTTCAAAGCTCTGAAGGGCAAGCCACTCAACATGTGAGCCGTCATGAGTTTTTGCACAGGATTATGCAAAAGTCTGCAACTATTCTGTAGTTTCAGGACTTCGCGCCCAGCCCTCTCACCAATTTCAAATTTGCCATCACGTTTGAAAATCTGCTGGGGTCTCTGCAAGAATTGTGTTTTCACTTCAAGGGAAAAAACAAGCAGACAACCCACCCCCACCCACAAATTATAAGAATGGAACCACATTAATAAAAAACAGATTTTTGTTGGGAAATGAATATAGCCGCAATCAGTTGTGTGCCAGGAGTCCGTTCTCCTCTGTTTTAACGTGTAAATTCAAAGGTCCATCGATGGGGAGTTACACACACCCTGCCAAGTTCTGAGCTCACTTACATTGGTGCAACTCCTGATTGATTCGTGTCAGTCAATGGGTTCACATTGGTATAACTGAGATCAGAATCTGCATCATGAAGAGCAGAGCGATTCCCCACTCCCCATAGCTTTAGAGATATTATATATATGATATGATAATGCCAAATTCTGCTCCTATTTAGAATGAAGTAAATCCAGGGTAGCCAAGGAAGCCACTCCAGAGTCATACAGCTGTAACAAAGAGCAGAATTTGGCCCAGTATTGAAAGTGACTCTGAACACTTCTCTACAGAAGAAGCATCAGGATACCAAGTTGTGAAGTTAACTCTGGGGTGGAAGCAATTGTTTTTAGGTTACTACATTCGCTGCAGTTGGGAAAAGATGGGGTTGGGTCAGATCTGGTGAGTTCACCACACACTCGATGTGCAGGGCAGGGCTCTGTTTTCTTTGTCACGCCACCGTATTCACCCAGCCCTGGGTAAACACTTTGCTAGAACCTTTGGAAAGAACTCATCATTATTCCTCTAGCATATTGCATTTGCCACGCCATCAAATCTGGCTTTACAGACGTTTCCAAGCTCAAGAGCTTAAGCTCACCATTTCATAGAGGGCTTCACATTTTCATGGCTCCGAGCAAGGCATAGAAAACACACTGGGCCAGACCATCAGCTGGTTGAAGTCTCTCTAGCTCTGGACCTTTATCAGGCAAAACCATCAGAAAACGTCGGCTTCCATCTTTTTTTGCCTGTAAGGTCATTTCTCAGCTCAGCTCAGGCACCACACAGGAGCTAAGCAGATATTATTAGTGCATAGGACCCCGTTGGAAATTAACAGCACAGTTCTTAAATACCAATTTACAACAAATCAATGGAAATGCCCAGCCCCATTACAAGAGATTTCTCTCCTTTGAAATATTTCTTGCCTCGAACAGGCCAGATCCACATTACCGATGACCCAAAGGTGACTTAAAACAACTTTAAAGGCCCAGCTGGCAATTCCCTCCTGCATCGGAGAATTATGGGATGGTGCAAAGTTGGATCTACACCATCCACTGCTAGTGCCCACCCTGTGCAGGGGCATGGTCAGAGTCCACCCCACAATGCTTACCAAGTCACCTAGGGGACTGCGTTAGCCAGCAGTGAGAGCTTAGCGCAGTCTCAGGTCTGCTCCAGAGTCTGCTAAGGGTTGCACCATCCCAACGAATGAGGGGTGGAAAAGTGGCATGTTGCCAGGACCAAAAAAACCACTAGAGAGGCATTTAACAAGTGGCCGGGGCCAAAAGGACAAATTTTTTTTGCTTGGAACAAATCCCAGGATCTCTTCTGGCTTTGCATTTTCCCACTCTGCGTGGGTTTCCTACTCTACTTATAGTGTGCTCACCGCTTTTTGTTCACCTTTCCTTTCAGTCTTGAATCCCATTAGTGCTCAGCTCCATTCAGGTCTTTTCTATCACAGAACCTGGCCATATTTCATGTTTTGCCCAGATACCCTTAACTGCTGATGCTTGGGGTTATCAATGCCAGAGGCTGCATGTGCTTATTAAAAACCAGGTGCAGCTGCCAAGGGTTAAAGGGACATTTTCCAATGTTTGCCCCCCCAGAAATGCCTGGATCTCCATAGCGCCCCCTTCCCAGGAGTGAGCAGGGGAAGGCAGGTCAATATTTGCTGCAGGTGCTGGGATCACGCAGGCACCCATGAAGAATTGGGAGAGGGGTCTCCGGTTTGTGGATCGGGCTCTCACTTAGGGCAGGGGACCACGTGATGCTAGTGTCAGAGCAGAATGCCATTGAGGAAACAGTTCTGTGGGATAACAAGTTGCCCTATGACCAGTTACTTTGCTTACCGTGGCCATTCTTTAAAACAAAAGGTTGGCTGTTCCATGGGGTATATAGGCACCAATTCACAAAAGCACCAACTTTAAGCATGGGCCTAAATCCCATCGAGGAGATGGCACTTATGCTGGAAAAGCCCTTCTTTTTGCAAGTACGGGCATCCTCTGTAATGCTGCCAGTGGCAGTGCCAATCATCCAGCCACCATGCAGCCCTCTGTATTCTATACGTTCAGGGCCAGTTCTGATCTCACATACCCTGCGGTGACTCCCTTAGGTCAGATGCTGCTCACAGATGCACCCATGTAAATCCAGAGTGACCTCATTGATTTCAACAGAGTTACTTCCGGATTACTCCAGCGTAACTGCCATCAGAACGTGGCCCTGCTGACACACCCCATTTACACTGCTGTAGGAGAAGAGAGTTGGGCCTGTTCTCTTGGGAGTCCCATTTGAAATGAAGCAAGACCAGATTTCAGGCCCATTACGTTGGTACAAAGGCAAGACAGGATCAGAACCCCAGATCTAAACCACCCCCAACTTCTGGAGCTGAGGATGCAGAAACGTTGCAGAGCTGGCAAAGAAGAGAGCTCAAATGGAGTCCAGATAACCCAAGCTATGGCACATTCCCACAGGCTGCTGCCAGCCAGAGCACTGGGCGAGACTGGATGGGAATCGCTAAGCAGCTCGGGTGTTGTGCATTTACTCTGCACACGGTGTATTTATAGAATGATGACAGATGGCTGTAGGTTGGCATTGCCCTCTTTCCTTACATAATGCCGCTGCACTGCAGAATGCATGCTTCAGAGTGATCCTTCGTCAGATTACGCTCTGTGGTGCTGAGAGTTCACCAGGAAAGCACCAAATTTGAAAACGGGGGTTCTTTCCATCTGCTCACGAAAGGCAACACAGGAACCCAACTGCTGCACTGCTTGTGCTCATTTGAATGCAAGTACATGGGGCCTAACCACTTCCCTCTGAAAGCAGTTTCATCCAGACATTCAGCTACGACAGATAACAAATTTCTGCCAAACGTAAGGTTGGGGTAATTGGAGAGGGGCATGTTTGAGGTTTAGTATTTAGTCCGGCTCAGAGACCAGGGGACAGATCATCAGGTGATGTAAATCAGCACGTCCCCGATGACTGGGCTGCATCTCTGGGCATCCGGCCCCATATTTAAACACAAAAATGAGCAGCCGTTGGGATTAGAATGGACTAGATCCTAACAGACCCCATCCATCTTTCTCTCAGACAGTGCAAGATTGCACCTTTGGGTAAAGAGCAAGAGATGACAACTAACAAGATGCAGGAACGGCCTGGGCAGAGCTGGATCCCAAATAATCATGTTTCCTCTACACAAAGAAAATGTCCTTTATTTGAGGACTGTATATTAAATTGATTTTTGAAACAGGGGGCTGGAGTAGGAGCTTGCTCTGTCCACCCCATGCATTGACTTGGTATTGCAGTGTCTCCGGGAATGGTGCATCTCCTTTTGGGGAGACTCTTCTGTTTAGAAAAACAGAAAGAGTTTCCCCGTGAAGATGCTGGTTTGGTTATGATTATTAACATGATCCAGCCAGCATGATGTATATAGCTGGCTTGGACTAGTTTCTGGTGGCATCCAGAACACGGAACATGGTAAGTGGTGAGTGCCACTAAGGAACTCAAACTATTTAAAGAGATACTACTCTATTCATATATACGACCACGCTAAATTGCGTGTGTCCTCGTGTCTACTCTTGCATGTCTTAGCAGTGGGTTTCCAAGTGCTTGGCATTCTGCTCTATGACCTTGCAGATCTCACTGTCAAGAACATGTTGAGTTCAGTTTTCATTTTCCTTTGCTCCCTTTCATCCCCTAGCTTCTAGATACGCTCACTTGTACCACTCTCAAACAATCCCTCTAATGCCATCTTTGGTCTTAACTTAAGCGCTTTGCTGGAGCAGGGCTTAAGATCATGTTTGACTTCAATGGAATTACCCACATGCTTAAAGTGAAGCAAGTGCTTAAGCGCTTTGCTGGATCAGGGTCTTACTAGTTTGGATTAGTCTCCTCAACGCAGCTCTAGGACTAGGAGGGCTTTGAGAACCCTGAGGTTATGTCTTGTGTTCCTAAAAGCTCATGATTCAGGGGTTCAGCTGGCCACTGGAAGGGGTCAGGAAAGTATCCCCCCCTCCAATGTATGCTGTTTTTGTTCCCCATCTCCTTCCTCTGAAGCATCAGGGATGGCCACGACTGGAGATGGGACACTGGATGGGGTGGGCCAAAGCTCTGAGGTGGTACCGAGCATTCTTTCTCTGAGGTGCTTGGCTGGCTGGTTCTCGCTCACATGCTCAGGGTCTAACTGATCGCCATGTGTGGGGTCGGGAAGGACTTGTCCCCCAGGCAGTGACCTTGAGGTTTTTTTTTAACCTTCCTCTGCTGGGTGTGGGTCACTTGCCAGGATTCACAATCACTTCCTTGCCATTGCAGGGTCCTCGAGCGCTGGGGCACCTCAGTCTCTCCTACTCTCTGCCTGTGGCACATAATTCTCTAGTCTCCTGGGGGCTGTAATAATTTGGTCTCATTGCAGATATTGGGTTAGTGAGCAGGTGCTGGGTGGCGTTGATGGCCTGTGACAGACAGAAGGTCAGAATAGATGATATAGTGGTCCCTTCTGGACTTAAACTCTATGACTCCAAGAGTGCAAAGCATTGTTTGACCTCCAAGGGCTTATTCTGCTCCACCTTCACCAGCATTTTTCCAAGTTAGCTGAATTACGGTGATGTAAATTAGAAGAATCTGATCCCTAATCTCCAGTTTGATTAGTAGCCTGGGTCATTCCTGCCCAGAAGTAGAGAGTGTCGAAAAATGTCGATGGAGCTGCTTTCCATTGGAAAATGCAGTTTTGTTCAAATGTAACCCTTTCAGGGGAACACGTCAGCTTAGATGGAAATTAATTGTTTAATCAAGGTAAAAACAAATTGTTCTGACTTATAATAATTATAATGTTCCATATATAAAATATATTGAATATTTGCTATTATAATGGTTTTACCCTATCAAAAAGCTTCAGAATCAAAAAATTTTGGAATTCCCATTCTGCTATGTTTCCAACTTCTGATTATTTTTTCCCCACACACAATTTGGAACAAAAACAAAATTTCAAAATGTCAGAATCTCCCCACAGGGTTGCTATTCTGTTTTCCGACCAGCTCTCCCCAGAAGTTGTTACTAGCAGATGATTGTGCTGGATACATAGCGAGCAGGAACACGGCCGTTGAGGGAACTTTTATTCTGTCTGTTTCAGTCCGAGTGAGTTTAGGCGCCTACAAGGTTTTGTGGATAGCAATGGAGCCTAAAAATGGGACTTAGGCACCTACATCTGGGGGTAAGTACTTTTGTGGATCCAGGTCTAAGTGCCTTCATGGGAACTTTTCCAAACCAAACATCATTGATTCGTTTTCATTTGGCCAAGTAGCTTATGCAGCTGGGGATTTTACAGGCGAAATGAGATATTTCATAGACTGATGGAACAGTACGGAATGTGTCTGACTAATAGACAGTGCTAGTGCCCTAGAAACCTATAAAGAGGCTAGGAGAATTTAACAGGAAGACTTTCCAAGATCTCAGACAGCAAGTGGGCTCAATCTCACAGCTGTAATTCAAGCCAGATACCAGTCTGCTTCAAACTTGGGAAGGGAAATTGGATAGAAAATAGCCCTCTGAAACGTCACTCAAAAAAGGAGGGCAAAATACTCAGTGGGCGCAAATCCACTTAACTTCATAGAGCTACGCTGATTTACCCCAGATAAGGCCCTGGCCCTGGGATGGATTCTTTAGGAACTGGCTTAACTAGAGCTCTGTGAACAACTGTTTTTTTTTCCCAGTTCACTAGCCATTCTGAAAAAACAAAATGAAATAAAATCAAAAGTTTGCTTTGGTTCAACCCTGAACTGAAATTTCAGACTTTTCGGTGACTCAGAATGTGAGAAAAAAATTCATTTCAGGTCAAAACCAAAATGTTTTGTTTCAATTTGGGGCATTTAAAAAAAAATTTTTTTTAATGAAACAAATGAAAGTTTGGGCTAGATTCATAAAATCGAGGTGGCACCCCCACCACTGGTGGCAGTGACACAAACACCGCCTCCGCCTGGGATGGGGTGACCCAGGTTTGAACCCCTCTTCTGAAGCAGGGACATGAGCCCAGGTCACCCCTCTCCCAGGTGAATGCCCTCGCATTACCTGCTCTGTTTTGTGATCTGAGCCCCATTTAAAAAACAAAAACCATTTGCCAAAAATCAACATGAATTCTTGAAATGTTTCAGACGACCAGAATTTGCATGTTTCAGCAAAAAAAGTCTTGGCCAAAAAATATCGCTGGGCTCGGGTCTCGGCTTTGGATGAGCCAAAGTCATGGCCAGGAGCATCAAGAGGGAGCAGGACTCTCTGCTTCCTTGTAACTATCACCCCTGAAGGCTGACGTTAGACCATGTTCTGCTCTTAGTTACACCAGTGCCACCCAAGTTCCACTTGGCTTCAGTGAGCTTCTCTAGGGTGACTAGGCAAAAATGGCCCATTCATCCCTCACACCTGCTCTGTGGAACAAGACATTTTTAAGGGAGACAGTATGGCCTAGTGGATAACGCACATGACTGAGACTAGTCCCAGCTCTCCTGCTGGGTGACTTTGGCCAATTCACTGCACGTCCTCCCCCTGGGCCTCAGTCTCCCCATCTGTAAAATAGGGATAATGATACTGACTTCCTTCGTGGAGCGCTTTGAGATCTACCAATGAAAAAGGCTGTGAGCTAGGTATTGTTACTGTAAACAACCTCTTGTGACATTATAGAGGGCTCCCAGCCCTTCTTCAGTCATTTCTTTGAAATCAGCTGATGCTGTTTGTTTCTAGAAGAAAAAGCCTCATCAATTCTTGTAAACCGCCACTTCCTGATTACATACCAGATGCACGTGGGGCCTGCTGATGCGGTGTGAAAAACAACCCTTGTAAAAGTGACTCATGCATTGTAAATCCGTGCTATGTGCTCCATCGCTTTACCACCGGGCGGCTCCAACCCTACTTACTTCTCTTTTAAAGGGGCATCTGCCGATAGGCTTTAATATTCCAAGAGGAAGACCGAGATGAGCACATTTCAGGAGAAGCTCCCGCATTTGTTACACTAATAGTGCCCAGCTCTGATCCAGATTGTCCATCTGTAGATCTCACACCACTACCCAAAAGGTGGGTAGCAGAGAAGGAAGACAATTTGCCCAAAGCCCACCACTGCAAACACAACCCCACGCCTCTTGTCTTTCCAGCCCAGTGGTCTATGCAGACAGATTCTCCCTTTCTACCTGCTGCATAAGCACTTGCTAATGTGTTCTCAATGACTCAACACTAAGCGGAGTTATTGGACACTGACCTAACCCAGCAGAATGCTGATCTCCCTCAAAAGCCAATTGGATCAGTCGGTACATGGAGGTGCAAAGATCAGGCCTCCAGCCTTTGACCCACCTGAATGTCCAAGGTGTCAGCTGCCCAGCATCACTGGTATCACTCTAGATAAAGGGTGTGAGAGGAAACTGAGGCAGAGAGGGGCAGGGACTTACCTAAGGTCACATCAGGGCAGGGGCAGAGCTGGGACTAGATCCGATCCACAGACCCAAACAGCCGCTGACTTTTGATTCATGACTCAGGTGATTCAAGACTAACTAGTTGTGCTCCTGGGGCCTGATTCAGAGCTCTTGGAGTCTTAACTTCGATGAGCATCGCCTCAGGCCCATGGCTAATCTATGAATTCCCATCTCCATGACCCTAATCTTCCCTCCCGCATGGCTTGTTACACCCTTCAGTCTTAAATTAGGGCCCAATCCTGTACACATTTCCACACGAGTCTCCAATGACCCTCGTTTGAAGGGTCTCGCCGTTCCAAGGCCCCACACAGATTTAGGATTTCACCCCGGCGTCCCACTCAGAAAGAGAGACAAACAGAAGTTATGGAGAGTTACTGACGCAAGAAGAGGGAATCCCAAAGATATTTCTGTTTTCTTGCATGAATGTCTGTCTCTGTTATTTGGGGTCTAAATCACAGTGTTCCCCATTTGAGCCTGGAGAGGTATGTTCACCTGGGCCCTGATGCAGGAAAGCATCTCTGTCCGGCACATGCTAATGTCCCATCGAAGCGCTTTCTTGATCACAGGACCTGAGCAAGACTCCAGCAAGATACAAGTACAAGTGTAAGTGTCTGCAGGAGCAAGCCCATAGCTTGTAAGCTTGCCAGTGCAAACACCATCTTACTATGCGTTTGTGAAGCAACCATCCCAACCGCATCTTTATCTCAGACACCACACAACTCCCAAGGCCAGAGAAATACCCTCTTGAGTGAAACCATGGGAACAGAGTTTTTAGGTAGGCACGATGCGATTCCCCAGACTGGAATTTGGCCAGCGTGCTTGGGTTGTCTCAGATGCCAAGAAGTGGATCTATTTTGGGCCGAGCTCCAGCTTCAAAAAATGATTCAGCCAGTTTAAAAATAGTTTTACGTTTTAAAGCAGGACGGGAGTCAGTCTGGGAGCCAAGTTTCGCAGCACGTAGAGGAGGAGATTGGCAGCAGATAATTGCAGTGTCATTTTGTTTGTGTTTCCGCCTAGTGGTTTGCCAACATGTGGGTTTCCTTTAGACGTGGCTGCTGCTTGCTTTCATTTGAAAAGCAGGGGAGCTTTGCTGCCACGTTTGGATCTCTCGAAAGTGGGCGTAAAGTGTCCTCACTGCTACAAGGCCCGCTTTGAATGCATGTCACCGAACGACGCAGTGTCATCTCACTCATGTAGCAGGGGAGCCGAAACTTTGCAACAATGGCTGCATTGGCAATTTATCTGTCGTATGATGGCAGTGCCTAGAAGTCCTCGTTAGGACCAGAGCCCAATCATGCCAAGTGCTGTACTGACACCACAGGAGACAGTCTCTTCCCCAAGGAGATTACAGTCTAAAAAAGTCTGTAGAAGGGAGCAGCGGCAGCTCCAGGCACCAGCACTCCAAGCGCGTGCCTGGGGCGGCAAGCTGCGGGGGGCGCCCTGCTGGTCCCTGCGAGGGCGGCAGTCAGGCCGCCTTCGGCGGCATGCCTGCGGGAGGTCCGCCGGTCCCATGGATTTGGCAGCAATTCGGCGGCGGGTACACCGAAGCCGCGGGACAGGAGGACCTCCCGCAGGCATGCCACCGAAGGCAGCCTGCCTGCCATGCTTGGGGCGGCAAAAAAGCTAGAGCCGCCCCTGGAAGGGAGAAACAGATACAGAGAGGGGACGTCACTTAGCCATGGTCAGTGACAGAATGGGGAATAGAACTCAACTCTCCAGTCTAGTGCTCCGTCTACTAGACCATGCTGCCTCTCATGGCAGCTTGCTAATGCACATGCAAATCGGGGGACCTAATCTACAGTGGCATAAACAGGCGTAGCCAAGCCAATACTGAACTGACCAAGGATCTGGTCCTGTTAGTTTTAAATCCAAGATGCGCCCATTTGCAAACGGTTTTATTCTTCCTCCACAAAAGATGAACAGAAATTGAGCTCACCAGTCCGATCCAGAATGGGCGTTCCTATGTCCTATCCGGACCTTGTCTGATTGTCTTTCCCTAACAGCACATTTCCATTCTGCAGCTAAACTATCTCGCTGCCCATTCAGCAGAGCTAACCACAATGGTGTCGGTGGGGCAAAAAACCCCTTCAATTCCAGCTGTATTTTTGCATGTCTCCACAAAGCATCAGGGATTATGGTATAAACCAAGTGTTGGAGGACAAGGACTCTTTTCAGTCCAGCTTCCCTCCAGATGTGTTGCCCACAGACAGACTGTAGGTTGTTTGTACAGGCAAGGGACATTCTTCAGTGGAATCAGAGTACAACGAAAGTACAGGCAGCTAATCATGTGAGATAGGCATAGTGGATCCCCAACAGTAGATCCCCAATAACTGATCCAGTAGTGGTGTGTGTGGGGATGGGGGGGGGACCCAGTGTCCCTCACAACAACAAAAATGTAAAACAGTAACTTCCTGATCCTAAATATTGAAAGCACATGAGGCAACCAAACTCTTTGAAGCCACATAAATGGCTAGAATTCAAAGCATAAAGCTATTCATTATGCCAACCCCATGTGAGGTAGGCAAGTGATATTCTCCCTATTTTACAGATGGGGAAACTGAGGCAGAGGCATCCAGGCCAACATTTTCTGCCATTGCAACTCAATTTAGATCCCTCAATTTTGGGGTGGTCAATATGAAATCCCTTTATTGAATCTCAAGCTGGGTCCTCAGAAAGGGAGACAATCAAAATGAATGGACCGATATGGAAGTGTGAGCTTAAATGACTTGCTCTTGGCCAAAAAGGAAAGTCAGTACCAGAAGCGCTGTTCGCTCCTGGCTCCCAGGTTAGTGTTTAGACCACACCCCTTCTTCTCATTTTAGTCCACACCCTTTGATTCTGCTGGTACCTCTGGGGAAAGAAAATTCCAAATGCCTGCAATTGATCATCAAAGTGAAGCTACAGAGAGATCCTTAAGCTAATTTAAATGATCCTGCCCTAAGCACAAGCCAGAACCTGACTACATAACAGCATTACTGATCAGGAATAAACGGAGCTAATGCTGAAGTTGAATGAGTGGCCTGGGTCAGTGTTAAGAAATCCCGTTGGATACAATTGACTAAAACCTCTTGCAGAAAGCTTCAGAACCTCTATAGTAAATAAAACAAAAGGTTTCTTCTGTATACAACCTTTGTGCCATTGCATTAATGCCCCTGTTTAATTCTGAACACATCTGACTGAAGCCAGAGTTAATTAGCGGTATGCATGCACTCTCTCTAGCTGAGAGATCAAAAGGTTTATTTTCATACATCCACGTTCCAGCAATTCGCAACTCAAGCCAACTCCATTTGGAGTCGGCAGGACAAGACCGTTCTCTCATTCTCACTGATGTCAGTCCCAAGTAAGTATTTAAGCCAGGGGGTTTCCTTCTATCTATTTAACCAAGAGCAAAAACGGGGTCCATCCAATGGGCATTTTGCCAGAGAGAATGAGCTAGATTTTTCAAAAGTGACTCGTGGTTTTGGGCGCTCAACTGGAGATACAGAGGCCTGTTCCGCCCCATCCTCCCTCTGAAAAACAGGCCCCTTAGAGAGTCCAAGTTGAGCCCCAAAGTCACTAGTCCCTTTTGAATATCTGGGTCAAGGATCTCAGGATGTGGCCATAATAATACTTACACTGCCAAGGTTTTAGATTTTTTGTATTGTTGTAGCTATTAGGAGTCGCAGTCACGGACCAAGACCCCACTGTGTTAGGTGCCGGATACAGTCTCTTAAATGATGACTAGGAATATCTCTTGTCTTACTATGAGAAGCGTTCAGAGACCCAGTGCGACAGTTCACTCATGCCACAGGGTAAATGGCTTAATGAGTTTTCAAAGGAATGGATTCAGCATTTATACAAATGGCACCAACAGTTATGCTAGGTAGACTTCCAAGAGCTATTGGTCTCCATGCTTCAAAGGATAAGCTGATGATCAGGAACAAATCCATCTTCTCTTTTGATAAGGTATTTCACAGTTTTCTATGTTTACATCTTCCTCTAACACATCCCATATTAGTCACTGGGTACCAGACTGGATGGAACCCTTGTCCGTTTCTCTGGTAGATCTGGTTCAGAGGTGATATTAGAGGTTCATGAGCCTAGTGCAGAGCAGATGGCCATGGACACAACTGAGACCACTGGTCACAGGCAGGGTAGCTGGCCAAGTTATGGGGCTGCATCTGCAGCTATGTGATGAGAAGGATCCATGAGAGGTCTGCAGATGGACCGGCTTGCACTCCTAGCTCTGCGCACGGAGAGGAACTTCCATGCATGGCTCTCCCTTCCTGGCAAAAGGAATCTGCTAGTCCCATGTACCATCCCTCAACCTTGTCCCCCACCCAGACCCTGTGGAGGCCTGTCTGGAGTCCAGGCTGAGTAAGGGATTGGAGACTGGTCTGGAGGAGGAATGTGAAAGCTGGTGGAGGGACGGGGGAGAGAGAACGGGGGACTGACATGGAGGTTAGTCAGCTGTTTCAGGCTCCCTCCACCTCTCCGATGGCACCTCTAACTCACAGTGAGCTCACTGAAAGCAGCCGCTCTTCTGCAGCCCAACTATCAGTGAGTCAGAGGAAAAACAAAAACACTTCTGAAAGCATGTGGAGCAATATCTGCAACATTGAGGCAACAATCTCATCCGACAAGCCAGAGCCAATCCTCTGTCACGGCAGTTGTTGCTTAACGTCTTTCGAAAGGAACAAAGCCACCTAGGGTTTGGATATGGCCAACACCACCTTCAGGGCAGAGCCCCAAGTGGTATACATTTGCACACGGCTCCATTGAAATCCATGGAGCTCTATCGATGGACACCAGCTAAGGATCTGGCCCTTTTAAGGAGACTTACGTGCACAGTCGTAGCTCAGAGGCGAGTTATTCTAGAGAGCAGAATATTTGGAGCTTTGAACAAGAGATTCTGCAAATCAGCTCCCGACCCTAGAAGGATAGAAAAAGCAGTTCAGCCTTCATAGCCTATGTAAGTCTTTGGTCTCTGCTGAGGCAGCCAACGGAAGGATTAATTAGTGCCACGCTACCCCAACAGACGACATTTCCAAAGTCACCAGACAAGGGTAGGCGTCTCCAACAGGACTTTTCCCTCGCTCAGAGCCAAAAGATCATTTTCAACTGGATTGGTCTCACTTGGCATCTCCAGTCACTCTATTCCACCTTACCCCGTCCTGGTCACCCGTTGTTGGGTTTTTTTCTCTTTACAGAAGCAAAATATGAAGAAGCCACAGACACTGCTGTGTCTAGATAACCATTTACTAGCTATACATAACCATGCAAGGTTTAGCTACATACATACTGCTGCCCTGGCAGATCCTCAAACAGAACACAGTGAGCACCGCTATTTAAAAGGAGACTATCCTATTCCTAGACAGGGCAAAATTGTTTTCTGGTACAACACACACAAATGTCCATGCCAACCTCTCAGACAGCTCCATCCCCCAACAGACCCCCTCAGAGCATGTAGGCGCTAAACTTCCAATCTTCTCATAATACGCATACACCCACAGAGAGGAGGGTTTCACAGCTAAATTTCTTCCAGCCAGGTCATAAGGGTTGGAATCGGTGAGTTCCCCACCCCTGACTGGCTTAAGGCCAGTATGCTCATTAGGCCCTGACCCACTAAGCCACACCGTCTATGCCTGCTCCCAGAATGCAGAAAGCAGGGCTCAGCTTGGGGTTGATGCCTGAGCTTGTTATAGGAAGCTGTTGACTGTAGCCCAAAGTGGCCTTTCCCAGAGGCTACGTTCTGGCCTTTCCCAGAGGCCACATACTGGGGATGCCCCTCTTATGCCACATTGAGCACCAGATTCCCATCTCCATTATGTCAGCGTGAAGCTGAAATCACCCCACTGAAGTCAGCGTTATACCAGTCTGTGACTGGATCTGCCTCTTGGCCCAGGCTCTGAGATTTGGTGTTGGCTTTTTTTTTTTTTTATTGCAGTGTAGTTATACCCTTAGGACACCAAGTGGAGGTAAGGGTCTGACACCTACTTAGAGGGCAGAGCGCCACTACTGAATGATTTACACCAGGGTGGGCAAACTTTTTGGCCCGAGGGCTACATCGGGGTTGCAAAACTGTATGGAGGGCCGGGTAGGGAAGGCTGTGCCTCCTCAAACAACCGGGCCCCTGTCCCCTATCTGCCCACTTCCCGCCCCCCTCAGAACCCCCGACCCATCCAACCCCCCCTGCTCCTTGTCCCCTAACCGCCCCCTCCTGGGACCCCCACCCCTTACCGCCCCCCGGGACCCAGCCCCCTATCCTACCCCCCTGCTCCCAGTCACCCGACCCCTATCCACACCCCCGCCCCCTGACAGGCCCCCCGGGACCCCATGCCTATCCAACCCCCCCTGTTCCCCATCCTCTGACTGCTAGCCCGCCTCCCCCCACAGAACCTCCACCCCATCCAACCGCCCCCTGCTCCCTGTCTGCCCCCCGGTGGCCCCCCGCCCCTTATCCAACCGGCCCCAGGCCCCGTACCATGCCGCTCAGAGCAGCATGTCTGGCAGCTGTGCCACCAGGCCAGAGCTAGACATGCTGCTGCTCTGCTCGGCAGGAGCTCACAGCCCCGCCACCCAGAGCGATGCTCGTGCGGCAGCATGGCTGCAAGGGAGGGTCTGGGGGCTAGCCTCCCCGGCCAGGAGCTCAAGGGCCGGGCAGGATGGTCCTGCGGGCCGGATATGGCCCGCGGGCTGTAGTTTGCCCACCTCTGATTTACACCATTGCCAGAAACACCCAACCTCTCCCTCGGTGACCCAACAAAATACTGAGCAGGTCCACTCCCGTCTCACATGCTAAGCAGCCTGAGGCCTACTCGGATCTGCATTCAAATCCTGTTGATGCCGTGTGTATCCATGACAGACGGATGATTAATGCCATCCAGTCGGGTGTGTACACAAAGCTGTCATGAACTGTGGGGTGAGTATTCCTCTCTTCGTGCGTACGCATGACCTGTTCTCTCCGGATGAACCCAGCCGCTAAGGCTAAGGTCTCTTTCTTCTCGCTGTACTGCAAGTGAACCAAACAAGACACTACCTCATCCAGTGGCTGTCTTGCCCAAACGCTAATTGGGTTTCTTGTAGAAGGCTGTCCTGACTGTCAGGAGGGATGAGTAATGTCGTAGGCAATAGACACCATCAGGTGACTACCACGTCTCCTCCAAAGCAAGGTGTGTAGGTGGAAGTGCTATCAGTCACCTGGTCTGGCATTTAACTTGCATCATTAAGGGGAGGCATTTTAAAAGCTGAAGACAAGGAAATACTGACATACCTCCCCCCCCACACACACATACAGTATGCCTACACCCCACACTAAGCCAAGGCTCTGACTCAGGTTTGAGTCCAAGATCCCCTTCCGTCCACACACTAGTCAGTCTGACTCGGTTCAGCAAGCACTCAAGACCCAGGTCCTAGAACCTTGCTAGGAGGTGGTCAGATGCTGAGACTCTGGTCCAAGCCCTGTCATTTTGCAGTGTGGACTCAAGCTGCAGACCCGAGTCAGCAGGTCTGTGTAGTGCACCATGGATGCTTTTGTACGGCTGTGAGACCCAGGTCCTGCAATTGGTAAACCCAGGTTTACAAGGTATGTAAAGGAGTGCTTGCTTTTTGAACCAACTCTGTCCAGGCTACCTGTTGCTGGGCACCACCTCCCTTCGGTCTCTAAAGAGAAGCCGTACAAAGATAGATTTGAAATAAGTTAATGGAAACTCAAGCTTCCGTATACAACAGCAGGGCGCGTTTATGAAAGACGTCAGCCATCGCCGAGCCCTTCGACGTTAGCTAGTCACCAACCCCCATTTTAACAGGCTGAGAAGGCACAGAGGTTTAAGCAACTTGCCCACGGTCATCCAGCAGCTGAAAAGGGATTAGACGCCGGATCTCTTTGCTCCTAGAGTCCAGCTCTAAGCAACAGGTCATACACTGTGTATAGTGCAGCAAGTTATTTCCCCCCCCCCCCCAGCAGTACCACCCACATTCCTTATCCCTCAGCAAACACCACATCGAAGAACTGGTCTAGCTTCCATCCCTTAATGCTGAACTAGCCAATCCAAGGGCACCATCTGTTTCTGGCTACAAAGAAAGCGCTCCATCGTCAGTGGGCTGATCTAGTGGGAAGGGCCTAGGTACAGGTTTAAAAATAAAACGAGGAAACCATAACCCTACTTATATGTCATTATCCTAATGGGAGGAAACACCTTTATGAGTCATTAGGTGGCCCGGCTACTCATTACAGCTCCTTCCTCGGTAGCGTGCAAAAAATAGATGGAATGTCACTCCAAACCAGTGTGTACCTAAGCCAGCTGCCCTGGCCTCCCTCTCCCTGCAAATATTGACACAGACCTGGACCAAAAATAGCCGAGTGAGTTCATACAGGGGTCTCACGCCCTGTATGAAATGGCAGCGCTCCCACAGATTTCAGTGGCAGCTGGATCGCAACAAGCTCACCGACAGTTTGGTTTAGCGACTAGCCCAATAAATAGTAAGAGGACGAAGATGGTTGTTCTAACACACCCTAGGGCTGTAATGTGCTTTAGGAGACAGAAAGGCAGAGCCCGTGGAGGAAAAACAAAGGGAACAGCAAGAGGAGTGTGCTGCTATTCAGTTTCACTCCCAGGCAACAACCGGCATGAGTCGAGACCTGCGGACTCTCATGGGGCTCTGTGCGGGCAGGTCCTTTTGCTCACGTTGAGTTCTATTAAAGCCAATGGAATAGTGCATCGGCACTGGGGTCCACCCGTATGGATCAGACTGCAGGATGCGGACTAGAATCAGTTGGGATTTTTTTTTTTAACGAAATAGTTTTTCCATCAAAATTGTCAATGCATCAAAATAGAAATATTCCAGGGGAAAGGGTTGGTTTCAGGTTAAACCTTTGCTGGGAAGGGTTCTCAGAATGGGATTTCTGGTCAAAACCACAGAAAGACACACACCCCATAATAGCCACTGGACTGGGGATTAGGGCACTCACTGTGGACAGGGGGGACCCAAGTTTGAGTCCATGTGTCGCCCTCATCCTAGGCAAATGCTCTAACTGGCTACGGGCTATTCTGGTACATCTGTCTCAAAAATTTCAAGAGGTCTGTTTTGTCCTAATGCGGAACAGGATTTTTAAAAAAAATCTCAACAGTTAGCACAGGATGGGAAAATCGTTTCCCACCCATGCTAATCAGGACCCCTAGATGGTACACTTCAAAATGGAGGGATAGCTACAATTGAGTCTTGGGGGCATTATAAAAAGGAGTCCAGATGGGGCTGGGGATGTAGAAGAGATGAGAAAACGCCTTTGTTTTATGGATCAAGGTGAGAAGGAATTATTAGGAGAATCTAATCTGTAGTCACCTATGGGAGCTTCTCTTCTCCCTTTCTCATAACACAAAAACAAGTTGACAGTTAATGAAATTAAGGAGGTGGCAAATTTGAAACTGATAAATGGCAACTTTCCCACACAATGTGTCATTAGACTGTGGAACTCATTGCCACAGGAAATAGACAAGGCCAAGAATTCAGCAAGATTAAAAAAAAAAAAAAAGATTGGACCCTTAGAAGGATAATATGAATATTCAAAGTTATATAACAGTTATTGCTAACAGATTTTGAAAGGATATTAAATCTCAGGCTTCAGGGCTTAAATCAATTTCTGCCTATCTGAGATATGGATGAGACCTACTGTGAGGTCGAGATTATCCCATGTTTATGCACTGTCTGGTTCTTCCACTGAAATATCTGGTGCCAGCCACTGAGTCAGAGCTATGACTCGGGACAAGATGGACCTTGGGTCTGATCCTGTCTGGCAATCCCTATTCTGACCTCCTACATAATACAGGCCATAGAGTTTCACCCCGGGTGATTCCTGCATTGACCTTACTAGCTTGTGGTTGAACAGAGAGATCACCAAGATTTATGTAAAGACTCCAAATGGAGGAGAATCCACCATATCCCTTGTTAAGCTGTTCCCAGGGTTAGCTGTCCTCACCTTTATACTTTGCCACACTGTGTCTGGACCTGTACAAACTTTTAAACCAGGACAATAATTACAAAGGTAGTGCCACCAAACCAGAAATACGTGTAACGGGTATACATTTTCTGGTAATTGATTGGATCTTTTAAGGCCCACATCCCTGTAATATCTGAGCAGATCAATATTTTCACATCACAGCATTAGCTGTGTATGTATTATACAGCTGGAGAACTGAGGCAAAAAGGGGACACTACTTGCCCAAGGCCACATCAAGAGTCTGTGGCAGAGCTTGGAATTTAACCTGGATCTCCAGTCCGGCTCCTTACCCATCCTTCCACCCTATATGGAAGCTCCACGGATGAACCACAGCAGTCACTAGGGATAGCTACTGACCAGACATGGAGGAACATCAGTGGCTGCTCTTATAACCCAAGATGACACCAAATAGCTCAGTCACACGTGCCACACCTTCCAAGGGCTGCACAAACAGGCATTGCAACATCATTGTGATGCAAATCCAGTTTCTCAAGAAGAACTGCCTCTCTCCATTCCCCATTTCACAGTCACCGCACGACATCTTTGAACAGAAAGCTCCTGATCTCAAGGGTTTAGAAGTCTGCTGTGTGGAGAATCCACGTAGTCGAACTGCATGCCTTTACCCTGAACGGATGGGGGAGGGGGGAGAAGCATAATATGAACATGTGACTCTCCTTCTTGGTGCATCTCCAGCTACTGTTCCAAACAGGGGGAGGAATCATAGAATCGTAGAAGATTAGGGTTGGAAGAGACCTCAGGAGGTCATCTAGTCCAACCCCCTGCTCAAAGCAGGACCAACCCCAACTAAATCATCCCAGCCAGGGCTTTGTTAAGCCTGACCTTAAAAACCTCTAAGGATGGAGATTCCACCACCTCCCTAGGGAACCCATTCCAGTGCTTCACTACCCTCCCTAGTGAAATAGTGTTTCCTAATGTCCAACCTAAACCTCCCCCACTGTAACTTGAGACCATTGCTTCTTGTTCTGTCATCTGCCACCACTGAGAACAGCCGAGCTCCATCCTCTTTGGAACCCCATTCAGGTAGTTGAAAGCAGCTATCAAATCCCCCCTCACTCTTCTCTTCGGCAGAAGAAGGGTCCTTCCAAATGACCTGCTCTCCCTACAGGTAGGGGTATTTATATAGAGAGTCGGCAGAATATACTATGGTCTACCAGCCATTTAAGATGTTTTCCCCCTTAGAAGCAGTGATGTGTCTTCCCTGACCCCCAGGACTCTGATCTCCTAAAAGCCTTCAGTGGAGCTATGCCAGATTGGACCAGCTGAGGTTCTGGCCCATGCTAATTGTCAAACAATTTAGCGTTGCTGCTGCCATTTGAACCAGTCGAGGATCAGGCCCACTACTGACCCCAGCTAAGAATTTGGCCCTCTCTATTCAGTTGCTTGAACTGGCTTGGATTCCAGGAGGACACAGGCGGTGGCAGATCATCAACTGTTCTCCTCTTTGCCGTCTTGCTGTGCTACAGTCTCAAGAAGGGGACCATAGGTGGAAGTGCTTCCATCACGGAATGTTAGGACCAGATCTCCCTGCACCCCACATTTTCCTTTGCTTGTTTTCATCCCACAGTTACACAGCCCCTCGCATCATCCAGCTCACTCCAAGTTTAATCGCCTCTCGCCCCTGACTTTAATGGAGTTTCTCTTCCTGAACCTGTGTAAATCTGGAGGATCAGGCGTTTCTCCTTCATTAGTTGTCAGCGCCCGGCAGCCTGACCCCTTGCTACATGGTTCACCTGTTGATCCAGACACTAAACATTTCTCACTCCCTCTCCCCATGTGTACTAAGATTTGGGATGCTTAGATCCAAAGTGGGTGGGGAAGTTTGCTTTAGGCCAGTTTCATTTTTTATTGTCCTTAGCTAAAACAAGCTGGATAGGAGGAAAATAACCCCAGCTTTACTATCAGTGTGTTGGCAAGAAGGGAACACAGTCAGAGGAGTAGTAAGCAGGCACGCTGCTCTGTGAACCAAATGCCCCACCTCTGGACTTTGAGACTGCCTGTTCATTCCCGGAGCAACCGCAGGCGTCACTTTCCAACATCAGTATCCACCCACTGCAGAGAAAAGGGACCAGCAAGTGAAACTGATTTACTGTCCCACGCAGCCAGAGGTAAAAGATAGAAGGGCAGTGACCCAGGAGATAACAAGGGGTGGAGGTCACACTCCGTGCGTGCCAGGTACCACGTTTCACCAAGAGATTTCCCGTATCTCAGATGTTTGCAAGCAATGGCTGGCGAATGGCAGAGAGAAGCAGCTGCCGCACTGTGAAATCACCCAAACCCCATCCCCTAAAACTACTCAACATGAAACTGGACAAAGTACTCGATACCTATAGGTAATGGTCCTGCAATGACCAGAGCTTCAATAACCTTAGAAGCCCTTCCTTCATTTCCAGAAGGTTTTAGTTTCTTGGATACATTTTTGGAATGTTGGGTTGAGGCTTAATGGAAGGTCCCAGTGCTAGTGGACAATCTTTTTGCTGGCATATGGAGCCTGCTGCCAATCTGCTTTATCATTAGCCGCAGGGAGGTTTCCCTGTAGGTTGTTTAGCTGGAATGGACAGATGGACGGCAGTCAATGATATTATCTATACATGCATTCCTGGCTACAGGTCTATCCTCCGGCAGTGCCAGTGGGTCTCCAAAATGCTCTAATCTACCGTAACCGCCTGAGACATCCCCTCAAAATAGCCAAAGCACTTTGGGCCAGTGAACAGGGCACTGAAATGGGCAGCAGGAGGCCTGGGTCCTATTCCCAGTTTTGTCCCATGGGCAAGTCACCTCCCGTGGCCCAGTTTCCCCCTCTATAGAAAGAGGGAGCGTTGCCTTGTTTGTTAACAGAGTATTTGAAAAATATATGTTGTCCTACAGAGTGACAAGAAATATTGTGAATCACCATCTTGTGACTTGAAAACAACAGGATCAGGGGCATCAGGGGGCAATCAGTCATCTGGGTGGGTTTTATCATCAGTATGAACTCATTGCAAATAGCTACCTGAAAGTCTTTGGGGCAGGAAAAGAGACCCACATGAGCTAGCTACATGCACATATCTGCCCACTCCTTCTGATGTAACTGGGGAGATTTCCCTAGTTTTGCTGGAGAGGAATCTGATTGTTCTGCGTCAGCTTGAAGTCAGTTGCTCATTCGCTGCAGCAGCAGCCTGAGAGAGAGGCAAGCTTGCCATGAAGGATACCTTTAGAAGATGCTCTTTCAGGTCCCAAAATATCGAATTCTAGTTGGAAGAAGGCAGAGCTCAATGGTTGCATAAACTCATTGCTTTCAGTTGGGCGGATCTGGCTGATGAATTGGATCTCATGACGATAATTTCCATGTCCTGGGGTAAGACTTCCAAAAGTGCATAAGAGACTTAGGAACCTAAGTCCCATTTTCAAAAGTGACGTGGGCACTCAGCCACTTTTGAAAATGGGACCTGGGCACTTTTGAAAAGTTTTACCCTTTGTCTCATCCTGTGGCTTCTAGTAGACAATCATCCTTAATTAAGTTCTGTACAGAGGACAGCTGGCAAAGCTGAAATATTCACCCAAGAACAGAGAAACTGCCATATTTTCCTTACGCAGGGGATAGTGGCAAGGTCTTTATTGGCTTTCCATTTAGATGAGAAACTTCTCTATTTTTCTTAAACTCACAGTAAGATTAAGAATTAGGGGCATGCAACACAGGACATTGTCACAGGTTTTTTCCGACAATTCAACCCCATGCTGCATCTTGATTTGCGAGAAGAGCACCGTAAGTACAGCCAGGGATCATTTTCATTTTTTGACAAAGTTCTCCTAAAAAAAAGTACATAGAAGAGCAATGGACTTGAAGTTGGAGCTTTTGTGAAACTGTGGTAGAAGTGAGCAAAACGTTCTGGTTTTGGTTTACCAAAAACTGGGCTTGTTGGTCCGCAGGTAGCATCTGCTTCAGAAAAAAGTTTTGCTGAGCGTCACAAAAAATGAAATGGGGCCTGTTTCAAGATCTAGGAAATGAAAATGCTAAAAATCTATTTTCTAAACCAGATCCAAAAATCAAAGACCATTTTTATATATACATTATACACATATGTAGAAAAATAACATACATAGGGGCACACAAACACAAGGGATCTCTAAGAGAACGCAAGATTTGTTTCCTTCTCCGATAAGGGCAATCAAGGTGACATGCTTTATGCCACGTTTCCCCACATGTTTTCCTGTAACCAGGGGAGACTACGGCTTACATGATAACACGCAGCAGCTGATTCACCGCTGATTAGCCAATATTTCATTCCTCTCTGTAGGCACGTCTGTCACATACCAGACAACTGTGGGGAGAATACCTTGCGATAAGCTGGAGGCCAGACTCCTGGCCTCAGTCTGGCGCTTAAAAACGAAACCTGAGTGGGTAAGCTTAAGTTTCATTCTGAGTTTGTCCAAGGTAACTCAGCCCAACAGACCACACCCTGTGCACAGTAGTTAAAGTACCACCAGCAGGGACCAGTTTGGTTAGCAGGAGTTGCGATGTCATTATCTGTATCAAAAGCCATTAATGTTTGTTTTTAAAAAGTCTTGAGGTGCCATATATCGTTAGTGGTTAGTGCCCCTGAAGCAGGGACATTGGAAAGACGGCAAAAGTGTGGGGGTAGGGAGGAAGGATCCCAAACTGGTCAAATTGGAGTGGTGTTGTGAAGCTGTGTGCCAGGTCACTATGCCAGGCACTCAAATTTGACCCGGCTGCCCCTCCATCATCCCATTACACCACCCAGCGCCCTTGGCCCCCCTCCCGCCACCTTGTTGCACCTGCCAAGTTCAAGTTCTCAGAAGTGGGGAGCACAGCCCCCCCATTTAAACAGCGAGGAGGCAAAGGCTCTTGGACCCCCCCCCCCAATCTCTGGCAACCACACTCTGAGGCAAGTCTGTGGTCTTAGTCCAGTCCCATGCCGCTGCCCCAGCTGCAGAAAGCAGAATGGGCCATGGAGACTGACCCACCATCTTGCTCGGGCACATGGCCCCCGCAGGGAGAGCGTGAGGCACGTCTCCTGGGTTATGTTGCCAATGCACCATGCTGTAGCTGCTCGTGGACGCACCGTGCTCCCCGCCTGCTCTCGCCACGGCCACCAGCGCAGACGGGGTGTGGTACACCGTCCTGGCGACTGCGATGGTCTCTTCCAGCGCAGAGCGGGAATATGGGTCTACACAGAGCATGTAGAATGTTCTCTAGCTTTCTCGGCCCTGTGTCAGTCGGGCTGTTTGCTCTCAGCCTTCCTCCTCCCTCCAGCCCACTCCGTCTCTTCACCTCAGCTTCGCTCCACACCTGCTGCTGCCCCCCTCACTCCTTCCCTTCCCACCTCGCTGATCCCCGCCTAAGGAAACCCACCCCAAACCCAACTGACCCGACGATCAAAATCGTGGCCATACCACGCCGTTGCCACTACCACCCTGTCACGCTGCTGGGGGTGTTCAACCCCAGCCCCCACCTTGTGTCCGCCTATTTAGACAATACTGTCTCACTGTTTCCTTACGCTCTCCGGATCCATCCGTCATCTCTTGTCTGACATTGTCAGCTCAGTGGGGCACGATCGTCTTTTTGTCCTGTATTTGTACAGTGCCTAGCGCGATGGGGGTGCTGGGCTGTGACTGGGGTTCCTGGGTGCGATGGTCAAGCAATAAAATAATGATTTTCCAAACAGAAGGCGAAGGTTAGCTCAGTCATAAAGCACTTGGAGACACTTTAACGGACAGTCTGGCTCCCACACCGTAAACACGGGGCCTTATAGGTGTACAGATTCCCAGGCCAGAAGGGACCACTGTGATAATCTATTCTAGTCTGACCTCTTGCATAACGCAGGCCATACAACTTCCCCCAAATAATCCCTGTTATAGCTAGGGCAGATCTTGCAGAAAAACATCCAGTTTTGATTTAAACATTGCCTGGGAGGGAGAATCCACCACAACCTTTGGTAAGTAGTTCCACTGGTTAGCTACCCTCGCTGTTAACAAATTATGCTTTATTTCCTATCCAATTTCGTCTAGCTTCAACTATCATTGGTGCCGAAAGAAACCTGACTGCAGCTGTTAGCAGTATAGGGCCCGTGACCCACAGGAGAACAATTCCAGTTCTATCCCAGAGAGTGCAGCACATACACAAAAGCCAGCTCCTGACAATGATGGTTTGCCTGGACAATGCCCCTGATTTTGGGAAGAGGACCTTGGGAGCGCTCATTCTGCAGAGTCAAGACTTTCTGAGACGCACATTCCCCCATTTAGTGATCCCCGGCGCTACTAGTCGGCCCCGTCTCTAAATACACCAGAGGCTGCACAAGTGCCCAAATGGGCTTTGGATTCAAACGCCCGATCACCACCCCACCCCCACCCTGTCACTTCGTGCAGCCTGGCTTTGTTTGCACTCACTGACTGCACCCTGGCCTCCAGCGGTGCCAGCTGGTTTTGGCCACCTTAGAAATTATACCCTCTTCCAAAGGTTATTTATATACACAGCCGGCTCAAGCCTTCCCAGCCGTGTCTTGCGGCATTTTACATGCTACCTGTCTCCACCCTCCGCTTCCTGGCTCCACTCCCTAAGTCTGTTTTTAAGTCCACTTAAGGGTTCCTCCTTATGCTACGTTTCCTGACCTTGGAAGTGAGTATTATGCACAGGGCTGTGTTATTCAAGGGGGCCTCAGCTCTGCTTTTCTATTTACACTGGCAGATTTGTCCGTACAGCCCTCAGCAGGTGCAACCCCCCCAAAACTGGGCGCACAAGTGGCGCGGGCGCACACGCAAGTCGGGTCGTTTGATATTTAAGTACTTGATCCACCAAAGCATTTGGCCCCCAAGCTGCATTCCAGGTGTAAGAGCAGAAACCACCGGGCAGAGTTGGACTCAAGTGTCCACTTGTGTGAGCGAAAGAACAGCGCAAGCCAGAGCGAATGCGAGATGCACGTACACAGCTTTGAGAGGGTAGCTTCTAACTCCAGCTCTGGGGAAATTACCCCGATGCAGCTTGTAGGGCAGGCGTTCCACATTGGGTTGGGATTCTCGAGAGAGCTAAGGGAGTTAGGCACCCAGCTCTCATTGACTTTCAATTGGATTTGGGTACCTAATCCCCTTAAGACCATTTGAAAATCCCAGTTGTAAGTACCCAGAGCCCAAATCTCCAAGATAAAGCCGGAGTGACTCCCATTTCTTTCAGTGGAGCTCAACCAGTGTAGAACCACAGTAAGCAACTGTGAGACTCCAGGCCCCAGAAGTCTGCCTGACCTGCTAGAGGCAGCGCGGCAAGACAATTCAAGTTGCCAGCTAAACAGCAAGTGACATGCCACATGGGCTCGTGGACGCCCGGCGTGGTTATTCTGGTTTTGCAAGAGAGCAAGGCATGTGCTTCCAGTCTGGAGGATTTATTCCAGGTTAAGGAGAAATACGAATCTCCCACCGAGAACCGGAAGACAGCAAATTACCCCCTTCAAGAGCTACCCTCAACCAGTTCCCAGCACTGCTCATGCCAGTGCTGCATCAACACGGGCATCAGAAAGTTCATGAGTGCCAGCTGCAGGAGTGGAAGCCACTCGTTGCACTCCTGTACGGAGTTCCACTCCACAGGCTTTCCTCGACTGCCAACACACAGGGGTGTCATGGGGCATGCCCTAGGAAAACTGGGTCAGGAAAGCTGTCAATACACGTGGGCGCTTAATGCTGGGCCTAGTAATGGCTCCTAGACACCACAGATTATGCAAGTTAGCCCTGCTCTGAGCAGGGATAGAGCATGTGAGGAAGCCATGCATGAAGCTCTGCTCTCAGTATCAATGTGCACCCATATCCCACCTGCTTTTTTAATAGGCAGGATACTGTCCTCACTTATACCAGGGTAACGCTAGTGGGCCAGATCCTCAGCTGGTGTAGCTCAGCGTAGCTCTATAGACATGAATTGATTTACACCAGCTGAGGAGAATTTGCTCCTAAATACCTTGTCTCCACACCTGCTCCAAGTCTGTTTTTCCTGGGAACTAAGAATTTCCCATTCTGCAGTGAAAGGGGCCGGTTTCAATGAGGTGTTAATATTTTCCTTCTGGCGTGTACAGGTAACTACTCAGAAAAGCTGTCCCAAGCTTTTGTGCTTTCATAATCCCTTTCCTGTGTTACAATGCAGGGGGTATTTTCTATTGTTGCTGGAGGATAGGTCCATCAATGGCTATTAGCCAGGACGGGCAGGGATAGTGTCCCTAGCCTCTGTTTGCCTGAAGCAGGGAATGAGCGACGGGGGATGGATCACTTGATGATTACCTGTTCTGTTCAATCCCTCTGGGGCACCTGGCACTGGCCACTGTCAGTAGACAGGATACTGGGCTAGATGGACCTTTGGTCTGACCCAGTATGGCCATTCTTACGTAGTTTTCTAAGTCAGCAATTATGTTTTGGGAGCATGTAATAGGCTGGCATTAAAAATAGAAAAGAGAGAGAGGCAGCCTGTGTCTATTTTCACCAGCGGAAAAACAAAATGCCAGACTGGACATCACGTGACAAGAAGAAGTGGCATCATGTGACCAGAAGGCAACATGCATGTCCCCTATGGATCACGTAGCACCTATGGATCACCATAGGCTCATGCTCCCATGTAGCAACCAGATCAAAAACTCATTCTGTTCAATCCACATTTCCCCATTCCCCCACTCCCAGTTGGAACAGAGAGAAACGTGCATTGAAACAGATGTTTTTTTTCCTTTTCGGTGTCTTGGAGCAGCTGTTTTGTTATTACTCTATGGCTGTCACTAGTGCTTTGGAAGTGAAGTGGGTACAAAAGATGATTAGCAGCATATGGTAGCTACTAGAGCTGGTTGGAAAAGTTCAGAGGAAGCGTTGTTTGGTGAGAATTTGCCAATTCGGTGCAATCCAAACATTGTGCAGAGACTGTTTGATTTTCCTGACGTTATGATGGAACACAGGCAGGGGCTTTTGGAGCTCACCCACCAGCCAACCTACCCCCAGGGCTTCCAGGTTCCACAGATCCAAGGCAATCCCACCATGAGCCTACCAAAGAATGCAGCTTTATGAAACTCTGTGCGCTGCTCTGTCCATGTGGCTGAGTTGCTTCCAGCCTAACTCCGCCTGCTGCCTTCCACTGAAGACTGCCCCAGGGCTGCATTCCCTTTCAGAGAATTTCAGCATCTGGGGTTTTCAAGTGTGGCCTGAAAACTCACTCGGACTGAAAAAACAAACGAGAAAGTCCTCAGCAAACTGGAATTCCTTTCGGCACCCAGCCCCACTAGTTACCCACGATGTGCTAGCTGCTTTCCAAATATTTGAGAAGAGATGACCCCTGCCCCAAGGAGCTCACAGCCTCAGGACAGGCAGACAACTAGACAGAAACTGGGGGACAGGGAACGACTAGGAATTTTTATTTAATCCCTAACATAATTCATTGGGTCAACTCCTCAACTGGTGGACCCAGTGGAATCATAGACTCATAGAAGATTAGGGTTGGAAGAGACCTCAGGAGGTCATCTAGTCCAACCCAGGAGCGCCGCCAGCTTTTCTGCTGCCCTAGGCGGCGGACGGTCCCGTCCCGAAATGCCACCCCCCACAGAGGCGGCGGAAGGTCCCGCTGCCGAAATACCGCCGCGGTTGCCGCCCCCCAAATTGTAGCGCCCTAGGCAACCGCCTAGGTCGCCTAATGGGTTGCGCCGGCCCTGGTCCAACCCCCTGCTCAAAGCAGGACCAACACCCACTAAATCATCCCAGCCAGGGCTTTGTCAAGCCTGACCTTAAAAATCTCTAAGGATGGAGATTCCACCACCTCCCTAGGGAACCCATTCCAGTGCTTCACCACCCTCCTAGTGAAATAGTGTTTCCTAATATCCAACCTAGACCTCCCCCACTGCAACTTGAGACCATTGCTCCTTGTTCTGTCATCTGCCACCACTGAGAACAGCCTAACTCCATCCTCTTTGGAACCCTCCTTCAGGTAGTTGAAGGCTGCTATCAAATCCCCCCTCACTCTTCTCTTCTGCAGACTAAATAACCCCAGTTCCCTCAGCCTCTCCTCGTAAGTCATGTGCCCCAGCCCCCTGATCATTTTCGTTGTCCTCTGCTGGACTTTCTCCAATTTGTCCACATCCCTTAGCAAGGAGCTAGTCCAGTCTAAGCAGCACAGTGAAAGTGGGTTTTTTAAGGAGGAAATTAAAAAACGGGGCTGAAACGGGAGGATTTTTCCTGAAAAACAAAAAATCCCCTTTGAGATTTTCCAGTTAGGAAAACGCTTTTCCTGCAGGCACATTTGAGACATTAAATGTGGAACAGGCTAGTTTTCCTCGCTGGCCGGTTTCCAGTGGGAAGCCAGTACCAACACGTGGAAAATGTTATTTTTGGAGAGGAAGTTAACACTTGGGCATGTCTACACTGCAGTCCGAGGTGTGACTGCAACCTGGGGGGGTGCACCAGCATGGTGGTAGACATGGCAGAATCGGTTTCAGCATGGGCCGTAAGAGCCCACCTGGAAGCAATTACTTGCATTGCTCTCCTTGCAGGCGCTGAAGCCCACCTTACCCATGCTAGCCCAGGTAAAGCTAGCGCAGGTACTGGGTCTGTCTCCCGAGCTGCAAACACCCCCCCGGATTGCAGTATAGACAAGACAAGAATTCCACTGGCTTCAATGGGATTCTTGCCTGAGTCATGACTTCAGGGTGAGCCCTGGAGATTTTGAGAGCTCTTGGGTCTGTGTGCATTGGACACTAAGCCTGGGCTCTGATTCAGATTGGAGCCCAAGACCCACTTCCGTCCACACACAAACCAGTCTGACTCAGGTCAGCAAGCACTCGAGACCCAGGTCCTAGGAGCCTGCGAATGGGGTGGGTCAGAACCCTAGTCCCACCGGGGCTCAGGTCCACACCCTTTGCAGTGTGGACGCAGCTCAAGCCGCAGACCCAAGTCGTAGTGTGTAGTGCAGTCAGCTGTGAGACCCGGATCCAGCAATTGTAAGCCCAGGTTTACAAAGCAGCGTGGCCGGCCCAATGTGGTCTTGGAAACTCCAAGCCCACAAGCCTGGGTCTCACAGATCTGAGTGATCAGCACAGACGCGCTGCATGTGCTCCCGAAGTAGCCCGTAAACATTCAGGGTTTGGTTTTTTTTAAATCTGTGTGCAAATAACTGAGCAGCAATTGGCACCATTTCTTTCTGCGCTTGCCAAGCTCTGGCGTTCCCCCACCCACTCCCAGTCCCAGTGGAAAACGCGTTGCCTGCCAGCTTGAAAGAGGAGTGGGCATGCGTTCAAATCTAGCTCCTTGTGGCGAAAACAACCAGAGGGAAGCCCCTGTCAGCACAGGGAAGTGTGATTTATTGAGAGATCGGGTTGCGCGAGCTGATCTGCTTGCAGATTAGATGCCAGGAGATGGTGTGCATGAGAGGGATGACTCAGAGACAAAGCATTCTGCTAGGTTTGTTGGTAAATAACAGAGAGAGACTTGAGCCACAACGTTTGGAGCCAGATTTGAACCTTTACCAGCAACCGGCTCAGGGGAGGGGAATTTGGTTCTTATTAATTATGTGTATTTCAGTAGCACGTTGGCACGCCAGTCGGGGACCAGAGCCTCCTTGTGCCAGATGCTGTACAAACAGAGACGAACAAGAAGGTCCCTGGCCTGCGGCTCATCTCTAACTAGAGATGGTCGGAAAATTGAATTTCTGTTCTACAGGCCATTCCAACATTTCGAGATTCGTTTTTGTTCTGAATTGGAATGAAAAGTCAAAGTGTCCCACAGAATGAAAATGCTGAGAAATTTTGATTCAGAAGCATTGAAATGCTTTGTTTGAATAATGGCAAACCGATATAAAATATAATATCGGTCACATACACAAATATTGAAATATGACAGGAACGGTGGAATTCAATGAATCAACATGAGAAAAGCCAAACTGTTCTGTCAAAAAAAATAATCAGCTCTCTAACTACTGATTTACGAGGAGAGGCCGAGGGAACTGGGGTTATTTAGTCTGCAGAAGAGAAGAGTGAGGGGGGATTTGATAGCAGCCTTCAACTACCTGAAGGGGGGTTCCAAAGAGGATGGAGCTGGGCTCTTCTCAGTGGTGGCAGATGACAGAACAAGGAGCAATGGTCTCAAGTTGCAGTGGGGGAGGTTTAGGTTGGATATTAGGAAACACTATTTCACTAGGAGGGTGGTGAAGCACTGGAATTGGTTCCCTAGGGAGGTGGTGGAATCGCCATCCTTAGAGGTTTTTAAGGCCCGGCTTGACAAAGCCCTGGCTGGGATGATTTAGTTGGGGATTGGTCCTGCTTTGAGCAGGGGGTGGAACTAGATGACCTCCTGAGGTCCCTTCCAACCCCAATCTTCTATGATTCTATACTTGAGATCAAAGATTCACCATTTAAAGCCCAGAAGGACCCATTTGGATCCTTTGTTCTGGCCTCCTGCACAATGCAGGCCAGAGCTTCACCCAGTGATTCCTGAATTAACCTTAATAACTTGCAGTTCCCTGTTCTAATCATACAGGAATGGCTTAAATCACAAAGCTCTGTGTGTTGAATGTTCCAATGCCCTCTCCCCATGCACACTTTCCTGTCAGAAGGAGCATGACATTTGAACAAATGAACATAAGAACGGACAAACTGCATCAGAACAATGGTCTATCTAGCCTAGTATCCTGTCTCTGACAGTGGCCAGTGCCAGAGCTTCTGGGGGAATGTCCAGAACAGGGCAGTTGGCGTGATTCACCCAGTCTTCCCCTCCTGGCTTCTGACAATCTGAGGTTTAGGGTGGCAGAGAGCATGGTGTTGCGTCCCTGACCATCTTGGCTAATAGCCATTGATGGAGCTATCCATGAATTGACCCAGTTCTTTTATGAACCTAGTTATACTTTTGGTCATCACAACATCCCCTGGCAGTGAGTTCCACAGGTTAATTGTGTGTAAAAGTACTTCCTCTTGTTTGTATTAAACCTGCTGCCTATTAATTTCATTGGGTGACCCTTGGTTTTTGTATTGCGAGAAAGGGTAAACAACATTTCTCTCTTCACATTTCCCACATCATTCATGATTTTGGAGACCTCTCTCATCTCCCCTGTTAGTCATCTCTTTGCTAGGCCTCCTCTTTTTAGCCTCTCCTTATCTGGAAGCTGTTCCATACCCTTGTTCATCTCTGTTGCCCTTCTCTGACCCTTCCCAGTTCCACTGTATCCTTTCTGAGATGGGGTGACCAGAACTGGACACTGCATTCAGGGGTAGGTGACGATACAAACACACCCCGGATTTATATAGTGGCATTATGCTATTTTCTGTCTTCTTTTCTATCCCTTTCCTAATAGTTCCTAACATTGTTAGCCTTTTTGACCACTGCTGTGCAATGAGCTGCAGTTTTTCAGAGAACTAGCCACAGTGACTCCAAGATCTCTGTCTTGTTTAGATCCCATCATTATACATACGGAGTTGGGATTGTTTTTTCCATTGTGCATTCCTTTGCACTGTGGATTTGTTAAATGCCATTGAAGTTTATTTATTTCTTAAAGAGGAGGGGAAGATAGCCCTGATGCTAAAGACAGAGCTGAATGAGAAGCCGCCATGTTGTCTTAACATCCAGCTATTTGTTCCTTTATTACTTATCATCGTTAGTTATTTGGATAGCACCCCGGAGCCCCAGGCACAGACCAGGACCCCTTTGTGCTAGGTGCTGTACAAACACAGAACAAAGACACAATCCCTCACACAATGCACATCTGCTCCCTAGCACCAGGCAGGGCCGTGCACGGAGGAACACGTTGGTTCTAGGACAGAGTGCCATTTTCCCACTGGAACAAGTTTTCGTCCAGTTTCTGGTGAGTTTGGGATTCCTGCTCTCCTTTCAGAGGCAAGAAAAGGAGGAGGAAAACACAGAGGGGAAAACTCAAAAGCCCGATGAGAATGCTGGATAAGAGCATTTTAAAACTCCCCAGGGTTTTCACAAAGAGCTTTTCACCATTGCTCAGGCAGCTCCATTTCACTTTACCATGCCCACCTGCAACCCAGCCCACCACCTAATAGACCTTGAGAGAACCCTGGAAAGA
Source organism: Emys orbicularis (assembly GCF_028017835.1). Classification (NCBI taxonomy): domain Eukaryota; kingdom Metazoa; phylum Chordata; order Testudines; family Emydidae; genus Emys; species Emys orbicularis. The sequence continues at coordinate 141,956,014 of NC_088684.1, forward strand.
TGTTATACTTTGCTGAGCAAGAGCAACACTGAACCTGACCTGCCTAGCTGCTGGCTTTTAAGGGACTCTTTATCCCTCAGGACTTTTAGGAGCTCTTGGGCTGGGGTGCTCCAGGTGCTATGACCACTAGTGGTGCAACAGTGATGTTGACTAGATTGGGGGGGGGGGGGGGAAACAGGTTCTCTCAACAGGCAGCAAGGAGCTCTTGAACCGCCAATCAAATTTGCTGACTAGGTGAGCTCATTCCTTGGTTTCATATAGTTCACCCAAGAGCCATCAGATGGCAACAGTTTTTTGGGAACTTCCAGTCACTGAAAGCACCAATGTAAGTCTGGAAAGAACTGGACTTTTACTGGGTAGGGGGAAGATCCATATGTCCCCCCAGCAATCAAGTTTAGGTGGAAGTTCCAACAATCCCACCAGCATTGTCTCTCCTGTACAAAGACCTTAGTGTCTGAACCCGTGCTTTTTGCGGGAGGGGGATGCAACGATACCCCAGAAGAGATCCCACATACTTTGTCTTGCCTTGCCCACTCTCCTGGTTCATCCTCATGCTCAGAGCAACCCAGTCCTAGAGTGCCACACATCCCCTTAAGAATCCCCTTCCCTCCCCTCCCACCACATCCTTTCCCCCCTGCGCTCCCAGACTCCGACAGCACTTCCCTCGTTAGTGGCATCTCCTCATGGAGATGTTATTCGATGTATCAACAGCTGGCTACATCAAAACTTGTGCCTGCTCCCCCGACTTCAAGGGAGGGGGACAGGCTCAGACTCTAAGCATAGTAAGGACAATGCAGGGCCGGCCTTATGGGTGGGTGATGTGGGTGACTGCCCAGGACGCAGTGCAAGAAGCGGGTTGTGCCTAGGGTGTGAGGCCATGGAAGAGAGCTCAGAGCAGTGGGTTGGTGGAGGCAGCAGGGGGATAGGTGGGAGGCTGGAGAAGGCAGCAGGGATGTTGGGAGGAACCCGGGGAAGACAGCAGAGCCTGGGGGCATGGGTGGGGAGGCCAGGGACGTAGCAGGGGATGGGGGGGGGGGGTGAGTGGGGAGGCAGTGGCCAGGGGTGCCAAAATACAAGTTCACCCAGGGTGCCATTTTCCTTAAGGCCAGCCTTGGGAGAGTGCCTACCCCAGAGAGCTTTCAATCTAAGTACACAAGACAACAACAGGTGAGAGGGGAAACTGAGGCACTGAGCGGGGAAAATTACTTGCCCCAAGCACGGCAGGTCAGTGGCAGAGCTGGGAATAGGCCCCAGGCCTGACTCCCAGTCCAGTGCCCATATCCACTAGCTCTCCCCATCACACGCTGCCTTCCTTAGGCATCAGCGTAGGTTCTCAAAGAAGGTTTTCCACACGCAGCGACCGGGTCACAGAGAACGAAGGGGACATGCCGCATGCTAAAGGCAGCAAGGCCGACCTCAGCCAGTCTGTGGCACTACGCAAGGGCATTAAACTGAAGAATAAAAAAACAGGCTCAACCATGAATGAAACAGCAATTCATAAAGTTGGACATGCCTTCGGTTACTTACAGTCAGCAGGAAGCAGCCACCGCTGTGGTCCTCAGTAGCGCAGCAAGGGAGAGATGATGACGGGATACCTCTTACTGCATCCACAGGGTCATAGACCCTGGGTTTGCCGCTCCTAGAGGAGGGGGACAGCAGTGGGGGGTCAGCGTCTTTGGAAAGCATGCATGGGGAGGAGAGGGGCATAGCCAGGAGGGACAGCCCAGTCAATGCCTTTGTTCGTCCAGAATGCCAGGAAAAGCTCTGGCCAAACCAAACCGGGATCCTCTAAATACCAAGACCAAGGCAGCTCATGTGGTGGGACACAGTTCTGGACACACACCCAGGCAGCTCCCATCCCAGAGCTGCCACCTCCACTACTGAGATTTCCCAGAAGCAACTTGTGTAGCTAAGTGGCCATGATAGGCTTACCTGGGTGACCCAGAGTATTATGGGCTGGAACTAGGCTCCCCTCCCTTACTTCCCTCCCCCTCATTCCAGCTGTTGTCATGCATTTAAACATAGCAGCAAGGGCCCAGCCTGCAGATGCTGTGAGTAGATTTATTTTTGTTGCCCAGAGCAGCCCCGATAGGAAAGCTAGGGACTTTGGGTGCCCTCTTTGAAACACTGCAAAGGGACCTTGTTTTCAGAGAGGCGGAAGCTCTGTGCGCCCTAAAAATCAGGCCTTTGTCAGGTGTCGCAAGATACCCAAAAATAAACCAACTCCCAGGGTTCTGAAAAAGAAAAAAAATCACTGGCCACTTTAATAGGCTTAGCCTGTGTGCACTAAATATCCAGAGACACCATCTTTGGAGAGTCAGGGCTGGAGGCAGCTGTCGCAAAGAAATGCATTTCCTCCTGTCCCAGCAATTTCTCTCTAGTTGCTCCTTCTTACTGGCTTGGCAGGCTGGGCAGGTTTTTCGCCCTGCCGAACTGCTGAGTCTGGGATCAGTGTGGGTATCCTGTGGCTCTTACAGAAGATGTTGGCAAAAGAACAATTAGTGGCCCTCCTGTTTAGGTGTCATGTTTACTAAGCAACGAAGTTGGAACTAAAAACATACGGCGGCGAGCTAATTGCGGAGCAGCTTCTGTGACGAAGTGGGAATGTTCTTAATGTTCTCTCTGAATACTGTGTAGGTGCCTCAGTTTCCCCTGTGCATTTCTTAAGTATCTAGGTGGTGGGATAAAAGGGTGTGATTGTTGCAGAGCCTTAGAGGGCCAGTATGATGCTGTCTGCACAGAGAATGGCCGACGCCCTCTCTCCTGGCAACTGATGGCCTGGGCCCCTCCCCTGCAAAGGTGCCAACTGAAGGTGTTGGAGAACAAAGAGATCAGGTGGCCTCCTGCTTCACGTCCTTGGAGCGCATTGCTAGTACGGGCAAAAGCCCTTTATTAGCAAGGCCCCACTGGGCCGGTGTGTGCACGCCCTCCCCCTGGAGATGTTGCCAGGCTCCATTAGGCCCATTTAAAGACAGAGATGCCGATCGCATGGTTCTGAGCCAGCCAGCTCAGTTGTTCCTTGGGGATGTTTTGGATCGAGCTCTCCCCTGAAGCAGTGACCTCAACCCAGGTCTTCCACCCCTAGGGGAGCACCCTAACCACCGGTTTATAGGGTCCTTCTCACCCTCTCTGGATCTTTAATGTTACAGAAAGTGGAACAGCTTCAGCAGGAGAGAGCCTGACCCAGAAGGTTGGCTGTTTTCTGCTCTAGGAATTGTTTTGGGGGCAGTTCTCTGGCCTGTGTTATACAGGGGGTCAAACTAGATGATCACAGTGGTTGCTTCTGGGCTTGGCACCTGTGAATATCCTATAGCCCCAGTAATTAGGTACTGCCTCCTAGGATGTGGGGAAAAGGGGTTCAAATCCCTTCTCTACATCAGGCAGCGGAGAGATCTGAACCCAGGTCTCTCACTACCTGGGTGAGGATGCTAACTATTGGGTGAAGACGGTGGCAGCAGCATATAAACCAGGTCAGTCCTAAGTCCAGGTCGGGGCTCACAGCTTCCCATCCCAGATTGCTCGAGGTGCCTAACTCCCTTTGAGGGGGGCAGTTTAGGCCTCACCCTTCTCCTTGGCATTTCCCATTGGCTATCAAGCTGCTCTCTGTTCAGCATGCCGGCTTTTTTGTGAATCCCATTCTTGGGTGCCTAACTCCCCCCATGCATTCAAGCCTGGGTGCTAACTCAGAGCAGGGGATCCCAGGAGGCAGCGGGGCACCTAGAAGGTAGGCGTTGCAACGCTGAGGCTAAGTCCCCTTAGAAAGCGGCCACCAGCACATCAAGAGACGTTCAGGCCTAGCCCAGGTTTTGACTACAGCTTTTGTGGCTCTCAGTCCATGGTGCCTCTGCTGAGGCTGCCATCACGCCCCTGGGGATTTGGCAGTGACGTGTGCCCTGCGGACACCTCTCGGTTGAGATACAAACTTGCTCCATCCAGGCAGCGATCCTGCAGTGATCACTGCACAGTAAGGCCCCTGCAGCCACACAACGCCCCAGTGGCTTCAGTGGGAGTCTGACCCCGCTCATGGGCCTCTCTAGTTGCTGTCACTACAAAGCGGGACTAGCTTCCTGCAGGTGACGTAGTCCCTTACCAATCTCAGTGCCCTCCAGCCCCTCGCCATTCTGGAGCGATACAGACCAAGGGAGAACAAGCCTGACACTCTGCTAGATAGTCCGTTAACACTTAGCAATGTCCTCCGAGTGTTTGCTAGGTATTTAGGGCCTGAGCCAAAGGCTACTGACCCTTGCCACCCACTTCAGTGGGCTTTGGAGCAGGCTGTTAATTCCAAACACACCTGGGGATTTCATATATACATCTTAGGGCTAAATGGTCCTTTAAGTTTCTAGGCTGGAAAAAAATTAATTTGCTGACACAGGTACTGGGGCAGAACGGCTTTTGAATGGTTTACGGTGACAGTCTCAAGGCGTCTTTAATGTTTTTATGTTAACTGCTTTCGCCCAGCCCCTTACGTGACCGTATTTTATAACACGATGTGTTTTTGTCCAGGTAACAGGGTGCTGCCCATCAGAGGCTGTTTGCCCAGCTGGAAAAGGAGTGGTTCCCGGCTTGGCAAAACACAGCTGGCAGGAAGCAGAAAACAGTGAGTCTTCTAGTAAAGGGAGAGCCTTATGCCAGCATGCCCTGGGAGCGCAGGGTTAGATTTGATCCTCAGTTCCCAGGGAAAAAAACAAAACAAAACAAAACAGTATGTTTCCTTCCAAGTGGCTCCATCTGTAAGAGGAAGCAGATTTCTAGGCAGATTTAGCAATGCTTAGTGCTATGGCTGTGACAGATAGGGCAATTTCCTGCACTAGCCATCGGAGAGCCTATTGCATTACGTTTAAATGTCTTTGAAGTCCATTGTTAAATGAATGGTTTATGTATTACTGTGGGCTGGGATGGTGTGTAACCGCTCAAGGAGGGAGATAGGATATGAACCCTGAGAAGTAATATGAACTTCAGAGGACTGTATTGAACAATGTGCCAGGCAAGAATGTACTTTTGCGACAAATAGTATCAAGTGTTTTGCCTGGGGACGCTCTAGGGGGGAGGTGGCTGCAGATTCCTCCCTTCGGCTATGGCAAACCCCAGCCTCTTGAAGCTATGCCCTGAAGAGAGGACTACTCTCTGCTGATTATGTTCCCGGAGTCTGAAGATCAAAGGGACAAGCTGTTATAAAGGAAAGACTGAACTGTTCCTGGGTGTTCTGGTTCTGAGCTAAGGCTGCTGTGAACTTGTAACCACAGAAAACCCCGTTGGTGGGGTTTGAAGGATTGACTCCAACATGCGCTGGAGTGAGGGGATCATAGAATCATAGAATATTAGGGCTGGAAGGGACCTCAGGAGGTCATCTAGTCCAACCCCCTGCTCAAAGCAGGACCAATTCCCAGCTAAATCATCCCAGCCAGGGCTTTGTCAAGCCTGACCTTAAAAACCTCTAAGGAAGGTGATTTTACCACCTCCCTAGGTAACCCATTCCAGTGCTTCACCACCCTCCTAGTGAAAAAGTTTTTCCTAATATCTAACCTAAACCTCCCCCACTGCAACTTGAGACCATTGCTTCTTGTTCTGTCATCTGCTACCACTGAGAACAGTCTAGATCCAGCCTCTTTGGAACCCCCCTTCAGGTAGTTGAAAGCAGCTATCAAATCCCCCCTCATTCTTCTCTTCTGCAAACTAAACAATCCCAGTCCCCTCAGCCTCTCCTCCTAAGTCATGTGCTCCAGCCCCCTAATCATTTTTGTTGCCCTCTGCTGGACTCTTTCCAATTTTTCCACATACTTCTTGTACTGTGGGGCCCAAAACTGGACACAGTACTCTAGATGAGGCCTCACCAATGTCGAATAGAGGGGAACGATCACGTCCCTCGATCTGCTGGCAATGCCCCTACTTATACAGCCCAAAATGCCGATAGCCTTCTTGGCAACAAGGGCACTCTGCTGACTCATATCCAGCTTCTCGTCCACTGTAATCCCTAGGTCCTTTTCTGCAGAACTGCTTCCTAGCCATTTGGTCCCTAGTCTGTAACAGTGAATGGGATTCTTCCGTCCTAAGTGCAGGACTCTGCACTTGTCCCTGTTGAACCTCATCAGATTTCTTTTGGCCCAATCCTCTAATTTGTCTAGGTCCCTCTGTATCCTATCCCTATCCTCCAGCGTATCTACCACTCCTCCCAGTTTAGTGTCATCTGCAAACTTGCTGAGAGTGCAGTCCACGCCATCCTCCAGATCATTAATGAAGATATTGAACAAAACCGGCCGCAGGACCGACCCTTGGGGCACTCCGCTTGAAACCGGCTGCCAACTAGACATGGAGCCATTGATCACTACCTGTTGAGCCTGACAATCTAGCCAGCTTTTTATCCACCTTATAGTCCATTCATCCAGCCCATACTTCTTTAACTTGCTGGCAAGAATACTGTGGGAGACCGTATCAAAAGCTTTGCTAAAGTCAAGGAATAACACATCCACTGCTTTCCCCTCATCCACAGACCCAGTTATCTCCTCATAGAAGGCAATTAGGTTAGTCAGGCATGACTTGCCCTTGGTGAATCCATGCTGACTGTTCCTGATCACTTTCCTCTCCTCTAAGTGCTTCAGAATTGATTCCTTGAGGACCTGCTCCATAATTTTTCCAGGGACTGAGGTGAGGCTGACTGGCCTGTAGTTCCCCGATCCTCCTTCTTCCCTTTTTTAAAGATGGGCACTACATTAGCCTTTTTCCAGTCATCCGGGACCTCCCCCGATCTCCATGAGTTTTCAAAGATAATGGCCAATGGCTCTGCAATCACATCCGCCAACTCCTTTTGCACCCTCGGATGCAGCGCATCTGGCCCCATGGACTTGTGCTCGTCCAGTTTTTCTAAATAGTCCCGAACCACTTCTTTCTCCACAGAGGGCTGGTCACCTCCTCTCCATACTGTGCTGCCCAGTGCAGCAGTCTGGGAGCTGACCTTGTTCGTGAAGACAGAGGCAAAAAAAGCATTGAGTACATTAGCTTTTTCCACATCCTCTGTCACTAGGTTGCCTCCCTCATTCAGTAAGGGGCCCACACTTTCCTTGACTTTCTTCTTGTTGCTGACATACCTGAAGAAACCCTTCTTGTTACTCTTAACATCTCTTGCTAGCTGCAACTCCAAGTGTGATTTGGCCTTCCTGATTTCACTCCTGCATACCTGAGCAATATTTTTATACTTCTCCCTGGTCATTTGTCCAGTCTTCCACTTCTTGTAAGCTTCTTTTTTGTGTTTAAGATCAGCAAGGATTTCACTGTTAAGCCAAGCTGGTCGCCTGCCATATTTGCTATTCTTTCTACACATCGGGATGGTTTGTTCCAGCAACCGCAATAAGGATTCTTTAAAATACAGCCAGCTCTCCTGGACTCCTTTCCCCCTCATGTTATTCTTCCAGGGGATCCTGCCCATCAGTTCCCTGAGGGAATCAAAGTCTGCTTTTCTGAAGTCCAGGGTCCGTATTCTGCTGCTCTCCTTTCTTCCTTGTGTCAGGATCCTGAACTCGACCATCTCATGGTCACTGCCTCCCAGGTTCCCATCCACTTTTGCTTCCCCTACTAATTCTTCCCGGTTTGTGAGCAGCAGGTCTAGAAGAGCTCTGCCCCTACTTGGTTCCTCCAGCGTTTGCACCAGGAAATTGTCCCCTACACTTTCCAAAAACTTCCTGGATTGTCTGTGCACTGCTGTATTGCTCTCCCAGCAGATATCAGGGTGATTAAAGTCTCCCATGAGAACCAGGGCCTGCGATCTAGTAACTTCTAGGATGATCTCTGGTGACCGTATAGGATCTTTTATTGGTTTTAGTATTTTTTTTTCCTGTAATGCTTTCACCTTAAGAATACATGTGCTTACTTAGAATGGGCCGTTTGGTAACTTATAACTGCAGGCGCTTACAGCTGTTCAGAGCCTTTGAAGAGAAAGTAAAGCACAGGGATATCACCGTGTAGGCAGGGAACTGTGCAGCTTGGAAAAACACCAATCAGGAGGGAGACGTGAGTCTCCGCCCAAGAGAGGTGATGGCTGAGGATCCGTGGGTGGGTGCCATCGAGGGACTACGGAGGGAGATTACAGGTGCAGTTTTCCTGGACTGCAACAGGGTCTTGGTGAGAGAGGGTGGGAAGTCCAATAGCTGGGAAGGTAGGTGGGTTTCCTGCCTACAGTATATAGTCAAGGTCCCATTTCTCAGCTAGCTAGCCCCTGAGTTGGGCTAAAGTTTTGCTAACCCACACAGCATCAGGGCCGGGTTCTTTGGGAGAGCTTGGCAGGGAAGCTATCACACTCACCCCACCCATGTTATCCCTGAGTCACCAACATTAGCAAGTTCTATCAGGGCAGACCCCGCTTCACTCCCAGACACCAAACGACGACATTTCCCAGCCGCTGAATGACTCATAGACCAAAACACAAGAACGGTCCTCAGCCTCACTAGATGCAAACTCAGCATTCCTGGTCCTTCCCCCTCTGGACTCCTCCGTGCATGTGCCTTGTGGTTTTCAGGCTGGAGCAGCCTCCCCCTCCTGCCTCGAGCCCCGATAAGACCGACCGTGATTTTGATCTCTTGCTGGAAGGGTGGCTCAGCCAGTTTTGGCTCTCCATACCCCTTCAAGCCAGGGTAACCAGGGACGGTGAGGCGTTGGTGCTATTCAGTACCATTCGGTCTTGCAGGGTCCCTGGAGGCAGAAAAGAGCCACGACCCAGTTGTAATGATGACTATGCAGATTCTTTAGTAAGGCCACTGGGACCCAGACAGCCACCGTATCTCTCTCCCTAGCTGACTGCTCTCAGGCATAGCTACAAGGCACCCAGATTTGGTCCTGTTAGAATTACTGCACACAAACAGGCGCTCCCAGGCCTGGAGGGTATTATTGTAGATTAAAGAAAACAACCAAGGATACAGAGCCTAGCACCAGGGCCGGCTCCAGGGTTTTGGCCGCCCCAAGCAGCCAAAAAAAAAAAAAAAAGCCGCGATCGCAATCGCGATCTGCGGCGGCAATTCGGCGGGAGGTCCTTCGCTCCAAGCGGGAGTGAGGGACCATCCGCCGAATTGCCGCCGAACAGCTGGACGTGCCGCCCCTCTCCGGAGTGGCCGCCCCAAGCACCTGCTTGGTAAGCTGGTGCCTGGAGCCGGCCCTGCCTAGCACAATGGGGCTGTGAGCTTGGCACTGCTGTAATAAACATGATTCACGCTACGTCTACGGCCTTGCTGCCCCTGGAGATTTCAGCCAGCCAGGCACAGCTGCAGTGGGTCAAAGCCCTAACGTAGGCGGGAACAGCTGCTGTGGTCTGCACTGGTGCCGTCACACTGGTGGACTGAGTGGACTGTCTGCTTTGGAAGCAGCCACCTGGCATCAATTCACAGCACTGCCCCGTGGCAGGGAGTCGCCCCCGCGCTGAACGGAGTGGTGTGCATGCCTGCATCTGTATAAAGAGGATGCTACCTCCCCCTGCCCTCCAGCTGATAGGGGTTACAGGCTATATTCACTAGGGCCTGACACACCCAGCTGTTATATAGCACTTTTCATCTGCAGCTCTCAAGGTGCCTTACAAAGACGGGCACTAGCATTATCCCCATTTTACACATGGGGAAACTGAGGCACGGGGCAGGGGAAGTGACTTGCCAAAGGTTACATAGGACATCAGTAGCCAAGCTGGGACTAGACCTCTGCTCTGCAGTATCCCCATCCACATGTCAAGGTCTTAATTCGGGCTCTTGGGCACCACTATACGTGATGAATAACAATGCAATGGGCTTATTGTAACCGTCTCCAGCCAAGCTGGCTCTGTCCCCACTGCTGTCTGACCCTTGGGGCTTTAATCCCCACCCCCAGCCCAGCTTGACTTCACGCTCCGCCTGTGCTGCTGGCATTGTGAGTGACATGTGCTCTAATTGTTTTCAATGGCAGGATGGATGTGCTCACAGCTCCTGACAGCACACAGCCCGTAGCAGTCACGGGACCCCAGTCTTTTGATGCGTCTGTCCATTAAAGTGCGACATCAAAGTGACAGAGGCTGGGCGACCAGCCACTCCAGAACAAAATGGCCCAGCAGCCTCTGTTAACAGAAAAACATCTTCTGACAGCAGTAATGGGACTGCAAAGCCAGTCTGGGATGAAGAGTGCTGTGATAGACAAAGCCAAGGCAATGGAACCTTCACTGCAAGCTGTTAGCTCAATTGGTCCTTACGGAATTGACGTTTTAAATGCATTAAAGACCCATTTAGAGGTTAAGACCAGATCCTCAAAAGGCATTTAGGGGCCTAACTCTGATTGATTTCAACTGGAGTTAGGTGCCTAAATATCTTTGAGGATCTGGCCCATAGGTCCTGATCCTGCAGTGAGGGAGACCATGCATCTCCGTTGACCTCTGACCACCAGCCTGCTGCTGCTAGCAATACTGGGATGCAGCTTTTTAAAGCTAGACAATGAACTGTAAGAACCAATCCCGTCATAGCAGAGATATGAACCCACTGACCTAATGAGTCTATTCCCATTCCAGCATCCAGAAGTCTACAGCCTTTAATTAGGAGGTGAAAGTATAATCAAGAGCAACCAACTTGCTTACATATGTCTAAGCAAACAAGTCATGAACAGGGACAAAGTTCAACGGTTGCCAATAAGCTTCCAGTTTGTGGGCTATGTACAATATCATAGGGGAATTCCAATCACTTTGCTACATCTTGCCCTCTGAAAACAGGCCAAGGTTGCAGGGAGAAGAAATGTTAAAGGAAAAAGTTGGGAATTTTAGGTACCAAACCAATACTGGGTGGATTACACACACATTTCATCAGAAAATAGAAATGTTCATGGATTTGATTCTATTAAACACCTTCAACCGGATTCTTAATTTCATTTTACATCAATGTAACTACATCTGTGGCACAGCAGTTTCTTCTGATTTGCACCATGGGGAAAGGAATCAGATCAAGCATTTCCACAAAAAACAACGGGTCAGATTTAAGAGATTTCTAGTGTAGATTGCAACCCAAATGCTACTTCTTTGTGGTAGTACCTGACAGTGAGAGAAGTGGTCTGTATTTATCCTTGGAGCCCACTGCGAATTATGGGGGTGGGGGAAGTAAAATCTAAACTACTGTGATCTGCCTTTATAACAGAAATCAGTTCTACTGGTCATATTGCCAGTGCTCTGGTTATTGTAAAATCAGTAGCCTTGCAGAGTTATTTGGGCACAGCACTGAAAAGCATTATTGAAATGCTTGGCAATTTGTGTTGATAAGGCCTAGAACTGGGACTCAGAAGACCTACAGTAGATCCTCAAAAAGTTACGAACACCTCAGGATTGGAGGTTGTTCATAATTCTGAAATGTTTGTAACTCTGAACAAAGAGTTAGGGTGGTTCTTTCAAAAGTTTACAACTGAACATTGACTTAATACAGTTTTGAAACTTTACTGGGCAGAAGAAAAATACTGCTTTTAGCCATCTTAATTTAAATGAAACAAGCACAGAAAGTTTCCTTATCTTGTCAAATCTTATTTTTTTTAAACTTCCCCCTTTTTTTTGTTTACATTTAACACAGTACTGTATTTATTCCCCCCCCCCCCCCCGTTGCTGCCTGATTGCATACTTCCAGTTCCAAATGAGTTGCATGGTTGACCAGTCAGTTCATAACTGGTGTTCATAACTCAGATTCTATTATAGGTTCATTTCTCACCTCTACCACAGGCTCCCTGTGTGCTGCCAGGCTGTTATAATAAATAATTGTGTAGTTCTCCAATACCAGGCAGATGGGGGCCATATAACTACATAGATCCCACTAAAGATGGCCCTGCCAAATCAGAAGGACCTTCAACTGCTTCGATAATGTGGTCTGCTGGTATATTGTTACATCCTAGAGGAAATAGATTCTTGAAAAGATGCTGTAGCATCAATAAAGCCTTGCCTTGCCTACTCACTTCACAATTCTTTGCTTTTATACTTAAAAAAAAATAAAAAAATAAAAAAAAAAAGTATTTTTTGCAATACTGAAACTCATGCAGCAGCTCTGCATTTCAGCAGACTTGGGAGTGATGCGTGCTGTGTAGTCCAGGCACAAATGCACAGCCCAGCATAGAGCCAGATGTCAAGCTGGGGACATCTTTGAAATTGACAGCAGCAGCTGGCTACTCTCAAGGACTTCCACATCCTAAAGAACTGCCGTAGGGTGTGTCTCATGTCAGTGCTATCGAGAACATTTCTGGGCTACCCCGTCTTTCTGACAGTCATAACCCTGGTTTGAAAAAGTCCAAGAGGCGGTGATAAATAAGGTCCCATTAAATTAAAATTAAATTAATGGAGATATCCCATCTCCTAGAACTGGAAGGGACCTTGAAAGGTCATCGAGTCCAGCCCCCTGCCTTCACTAGCAGGACCAAGTACTGATTTTGCCCCAGATCCCCAAGTGGCCCCCTCAAGGATTGAACTCACAACCCTGGGTTTAGTAGGCCAATGCTCAAACCACTGAGCTATCCCTCCCCCCATTCATAGATCCGAAACACTTGTACAAAGATCCACTGGAAAAGTTGTGCTTTACTTTTGTTTCACAATTATCTCCATCTTTTAAAGTTAATGCCAACCCTCTAACAATGAATCTGTGCTTTGACTGCACGAAGCTTTTGTACATCAGGGTCCCCACTGTCTGCCTGTCATTAGTGCCTGCATTATGCCAGGTTTGCCCACAAAACACCATCTCTGCCCTAGAGTTTGTAATCTGCGAACACAAGCAGATAAAGAGATGCATAAAACCATTCTGTTTTTAAAAGTAATTTGTATCACCCCTCCCCAGGCAATCCTCTACATAGCTTGAATTAATTGGCCAATTTCTTTTCAATACACACTTCAGCTCTGACAACAACAAGTTAGAATGCTGTGTCTGATCTAGTCTGTAATGCTGCTAACTGTTGTCTCGAGTCTAGACTGTGAGCTCTTTGAGGCCGGGATGTTGTCATACTCCCTGTTTCTGAAGCATCCTGCAGTTGGTGTGCTACACAAATAGGAATAGCTTCCCCATTAAAAGCCATTCTTAATCATGCATTAGTAACCCTTTCCTCTCAGCATGCTTTTTCGTGATTCATATTTCTCTGGAGTGTAGTCATTGCTAAAGGCCGACTACGGTCTGAATCTGCAAGCAAGGTTAACCTACTAGAGAAACAGGTGTGGTTTTAGGGTGGGAAGGGATTTCACAATTGGGTCTGAGATTGTACATTTGCTAGTGTGACATGCAGCACCCAAGACTAACAGGAGAAGAAAAAATAATTTTCAGTTCACTTTAGTCCAAGTGCTGGCAAATGCACAATTAGTTCCTCTTGGTTGTGTAGGTCCTGAATATAGAAATAGGGGAGAGAAAGAAGGGAGTGATTGTAAAACCACAAAAACTGCATGGAGACTTGAGGGAAGGAACAAAACCTGACACTACCTTTTAAAATATAAGCGTTATGATTAGGTTCCAAGTTGAGTCTCTAGACAAGTAAGGATCTGCATTGCTTCGAGATGACCAAAAAGAGTTTCCAGTCCAAGAACTGGATCTTATCAAAACTTGTCTAACTCACAATGCGGGTTCTAAGCAGCAAGGGCGGTATCTTCTCCTTTTGTAGTCAGACAAGGTGGGAAAAGTAACATCTTTTGTTGGATCAGCTTCTGTTGGTGCAAGAGAAAAGCTTTCGAGCTCCAGAGTGCTCTTTTGTAGAGTGCCAAGCCCACCAGCGTTGGACGCTACCTAGTTGGGACTTTCCAATGAAGTCACACTCCTGCACAACTATCCAATATGCACAGTTGCGACCCCATCGCAGAGATGAAGCCACGCCCCCTTCACACTGTATGGCTGGAAAACGTTAATGCATACAGCCACAGCGTGTGTAGGCCTGAACAGAAGGGGAGAAAGTTCTAAACAACCCCTCCCCTTCAGCAGTTGTTTGTGGCCCTCTCAAGCACTTAGCTCACTTCTTTCTGAGGAATCTCAAATGAGGATGCTCAGTATTCAAAATTGAGGTTTAGTACAAAAAACTGGAAGCAGCTCTTGGGGGACAAACTACTGCTGAAAGGGAAGCCGAAAGAGTTAGTCCAGGCAACATTTAAAGGTTATTCTTCCCCTTACTGTCATTAAAATGGGAAGGGAAGGGAATAACTTTAAGCCATTTCCACCTACTAATTTCTTGCCTCCTAGAAACTGTTTTCAAAAGTGAATAATGTGATTCCAGGTGACAATTTTTGGGTTCCCAAGAGGCCATAATGAGTTTCATCACTAGATTGCTAGTAACATTTTGACTGCCATTTACTGAAAGGTACCTGACAAATCAGTGAAATTGTTCACGCCACAAGGCATTTTCTAGTCAAACCAGAAGAACACTGGGAGGACATGGTTTCTCTTTAGTAATGAAATAATTTATTATCTAACAGTTGAACAATACAGAAGTATACATATACACAGCAAGGTCTTCTAAAACATGTAGTTTCTAAAAATGCATGTGCTAACTGTAATAAAAAGCACCATTATATGGTCTTGACACAGGATTCATAATGATGTGGTATTTACATTAGGAACTTAACATCTGGAAACAGAATTCATATTCTCCCATCTGCTTGCTCCCCTGTTTAGTCCGTTTACTATTTGGAAGACTGCCAAAAATAAAACTGATGGTTCAACAGCAGTGTTGCTAAGAGCACCAACTTGAGAAAGGGAGATAGGCAAGTTAGGTTCTTTTATCAATTTGGAAGGAAAAACAGCACAAATATAACTGGTCAAAACCCCAGGTCGCTTAAGGTTTGGGCACTTTAGAAGATATAGGTACTTGGAATTTTTTTTTTTTTTTTTTGCAGTCATACAACAGCTATTCAGCAAACAGCAACTGGGTAGAGCTGCCTCAGAGTTTATTCTTTCACCTGAACAACATGGTACAAAAAACTTTCTTCCAAATAAAAAAAAAAAAAAAAAAATGAGGGATCAAGTTTATTACACCCCAGATTTAAAGAAAACAAAAAACAAACTGGCTATAGCATAGAGACGTTTGAACGCTAGATGACTATTTGGGGCTGGAATTTTTTGGTGATTTCTTCCATACCCCAGAGATGTCTACTCAGCTAGCTATTCACACAGCTGTCGCATGTTTCAGTAATGCTTGGGACCGAGGTACCTGTTTCTACTACTAGACAGTATAAACAACTTGCAGACCAAGCAGCAATAAAAAAGCAACAGAATATACACTTTCAGGGGAGCAGATACATAGCCTGGCAAAAGCAGAATTCTTCCCAATACATTACAGTGTCAAAACCTGAAATTTGTTACAAAAGGGGCAAAAGAACTCAAAGCCCGAACGTATTGCTAGATAATATTTCAGATGCCTGTTTCATCTAGTTCACACACTTTGAATGAGCAAGGAAAAGCCACCATACATTATAACATAGGGCTCTCTCTTGGCTAGGTTGGTAGGCCTAATGCACAGATTTGTAGCTCTGGAGTGACATCAGATATAGGGCTCTCTTTTTGTTTTCAGAGCCGATATAGAGCTATAGTGGGTTTAGGATCGGGGGAGAGAAGTGCCTTATTAGAGAACAAAGTGCTAACGTGGCAACTGGCAAACCATGGCCTGTTAACGTCCAGAGCTCTGAAGTGTTTCAGATCATCTTATAAGATGTTGTGAAGTTAGTGGCACCTACAGGGCTGCTCAAAAAAGTGCTCTTTGATTTTTCATCATAAATTGGTATTAGCAAGGACCCTGGAAATTCACAAGATGTGACTATCAGCACCGTGAAGAGTTGAAAGCTCTGCTTTGTAGAAGAAATTAGATTCTGGGTGCTCAACACTCAGGAAAACAAGCTCAATAGGTACAAACAGTACTTTAAGATGTTTAAGACAGACCATCATTAACACATAAGTTACTGCAAATTTGTTTTCTCTGCTCTGATTATTAAGTGCAAGAGTTTCGGATTTCTCTTCCAATTGAGCGTGTGCTTGGTTTCACCATTTTCACTGAAACTTAGTTACTGATGGCAGTATTTTTTAATCTGCCCTTTTCACAAGAAAAAGTGTGTTTTATATTCACACACATCTGTGCAACTATCAATCATAAACTTGGAATATATGAGTAGTCCCTCACTCCCCTAACAATCTACAAAATTTTTTATTTTCTGCAGCTTTAGTAATAATGCTGGTGGATCAGTGAATTCGAGGAAAAGGCTGGCAAAACAGAGAAAAATGCTACCATTTCAGCAGCCTTGGAAGTAGACTTAGCTGCCTGAGGCTTGGGCTTGTTGACTAGCAAAGAGGACCAGAGAGATTTGAAGCTGCCAAGGATGGTCCTAGCCAATACAAAAGTGGCTTTAGAGCCCACAGTAGCAAAATTTACTGCACCTGCCTAGAGTTTTGGAAAAGACACCACGTATACCCTTGTGTCAGTTTTGACATTAGTGCATCATTTTCAAAGTTCAACATTTTCTATGCCATCAAAATTGAGAGGACCACATCCAAACAGTGCAAAGGTCAAATAATTACTGTTTTATATAGGGACAAAACACTCAATATTTCACCAAAGGAAAAAAAAAAAAATGTAGTTAACTCAAAAGGCACAACAATTAAAAACACAATACGCTGAAGCCTTAAGACTCAGTATTTCTAAATTAAAAAAAAAAAAAAAAAAGTACACAATTTAATATTTCAAATATACCCCTCCAACACTTTCCAAATATCTAAAGTTACTTTGCTAACTTTTTAAAGATAGCAATATCTGCAACTCTAGGTCTGGTTTTGTGAGGCAGTTTATGCAACACTTATTTGAAGGGGGGGAAAGCAAGAGGTTTCAAGGAAAAACCATATTGAGCAAAGGACCTCAAAGTGCAGATATTCAACATTTTTTTTTTTAGTTTACAGGTTTTGAGCTAGCTCTCTGAAGATTCTCTGTTTGTACTCAGGAAGCAGGCTTACAAATGCAAAAGGCATACAAGTTGTAGTTCAGTGCAAATCAGCTGGAATTTTCAGATGTCCAGCAATTTAAAAAATTTCCCTTTTTTTTTTTTTTTTTTTTTTTTTTTTAAGCATAGCACACACAAAAAGAATATACTTTGGAGATTTTTAGCAATCCACTAGCCCCATTTCCCATCTTTTCTTTTTTTAAAGAGTTCAAATTATCCAAAAATAGCTTGAGGATATTTTAAGAAAACAAATCTAAAAATTTTATATAGTTTGCTCATTTGCACTTTACCGAGTGTCTTAGTGGCTTTTGGCAGCTTGACTAGTTCAGTCTCATGAACTGCATTTTTAAAGACTGCAGGCAAGTGTGAAAGCCCACTTTTTGTTGACCATCACTAAATAAGCTACATAGCCCTTTTATATAGTGAAAATTGCTCAGTTGGATATTAGGGCTTCTCTGGTTACCTTGTACCAGCTGGTTGTATTACCAGAATCAAATATTGAATATTCATTGTGAGGAGTTTGCCAAGTGGGCTGAATATAAAGACCTTAAAATGTTTCAAGCAAAGAGGACTGAAGAAATCTGTCTCTCTCTCTCTCTCTATATATATATATATATTTCTCTATCTGTTAGCAGACCTCTACATACAAAGTTTCCAGAACATCTATAAAAGCACAAAGGCATAAGAATGTATCTCCATTACATTAATTTTATATAAAATGAATAAATACTATTTATAGATCATGTGTATTATGTACATTTACATGTGCTCTATTTAGCTTAAATGAAAATGTTGCAAGGTTGAAAACCACATTTTTTGGGGAAAACATTAAGGTTTAGGCTGGCAACAAAATCTTTTATGAGCCAGTTTTAGAGTGCCTTATAATTCAACCCGGTGAGGAAGAGCTTTAATGCGAATAGCACTTCACTGAATAATTGTAGTAAGGTAGTATTAGCAACATCCTGTAAAATGTGCCCAATCACTGACACCCAAAGTTAGCACAGCTAGCTTCATCACTCAGTTATTGCTAAAATTTGAAGTAAAACAGATTTGAGGAGGACCAAGCATTGCTTACAGAAACAAAATGAGGCATAATTATTTTTGTGCTAAAGGGATTGAGATAATCTTTGTTCATCTCTCTGAGGTAGAAAAGAATTGTCCCAGAGATGAGAAGCAAGAACAAACTTCTAGGAAAACTTGCCTAGAACAGTAATATGCAGCTGTAATGCAATGAGGTCACAATAAATTGCACTAGAGAAATAGTACCATTTGGGTTTAGGTATTAAAGAAACTGGGATGTGCAAGGCTGAAGACATCCTATCAAGGTATCTGCAAGAGGTGGAGCAGTATATCTGTGTTGCCAAGGTCTTGCAGCCCAATCCTGCGAGGTGCTGATTACCTACTATCTTCCAAGAGCTACTCAGAACGTCTCAAAATTGGTCCCACTGTCCTGCACTAGTCAAAATTCCCACTGTCATTTGCTGGCTGCTAATCTGAGATAGAGTTCAATGGGGTTACTCTTGAAAGTAAAGGCCGCAAATATACAGCCCTTTGAACTTTAAGTCAATGGGAGCTTTGAATGAGTTAGGTCAACAGGACTGGGTCAGGTGGTAATACAGCCACACTACTAAAAATGCAATACCCATAATATATAGGAGTAAATTTCCAAAGCAACAGTTGTGAGAATTGTGTAGCAAAATCTCAAAGTATCAGAGACAGGACAGCTAAAATGCTCCACACTCTACTTTTGAAAGTTTAGTCCACCCATTTCCAGATCTGTACTATGAGGAAGTTGGGTTCCCCTTTCAGATTGTTGATCAAACAGTTATGTTTAGCCATTAGTTCTGGATATTAGATATATTATGTTGCTAAGCAAAGACAAGGTAGGTCTAGAATACTAGACAATAACATCAAGGCAAAAAAAAAAAAAAAAGGGAGGATTTTTTAGCTCTCTATTGCTGCTAAAATATTCTTGGGTACTTCAAAATTTGGTTGGAATGTACAGTCTCACAGAGATGAGTTTACTGACAGAAAGAGAAGCTAGTGGATGCAATCAGATGTGTGCTCCAGAGAGTAGCTTATAACCCACAACCCTATGCACTGTTTCAGGACTTAGGCAAAGCTGATTTCGCTAATGTTGGTGATACATTAAATTTACGTGCAAGAGAATTGTGGGACGGTCCAATATACTACCTAATAAGATCCAACAGGGAAACTGCAATGGATGGAACAGCTACTGAGTTGCTTCTTATAGACTGAGACAAGGCTTGTGATTGTTCTGCAGCTTTAATCTCTTAATGCCAGAGCTGGAATAGCCCTCATCACTACAGACGCTCTGCATGCTTCCTCTTTCATCCGAATCACTAGGACTGCTGCTGCTCCAGTCTAGGTCTCCCATTAAATAGTCTGTGCTTTCGACATCCACATCAATTTCTTCTGTAAACAAAAGAGAGTAGTGTTGGAACAACCTGATAAAGCATTTTAAGGTTTCAGCTACAAGTATAGATATTCTTAGCCAATTGAGTGACTCACCTCTGTCAGAATCTGAACGCTCTGAAGAAACAGTAGATCCTATACTGTCCATTCTTATTCTTTCTATGCCCAGCTTCTCCAGTTGCCTTTCCAGATGCCGCTGTTCTCGCTGCAATTGATCTATTTGGTGTACTGCTTTTCTATCATAGTCTTCAAGCTTCTGTGGGTTAAAAGGCATTGTTAGTTCTTCTGGACATTATGGACTAAGGCCAACATTTACAAGCTCACACACTTCAGCAAGTGGCCTAATTTTCAGACATGGGTGCTCAGCACCTTTGAAAGACAGGTCACTTAGGCACCTAACTATGGCTTTAGGTGACTGATGACAGGTACTTGCATTTGAATCTAGGTCAGCATGTTCTACACATTTTAAGAGTATGTATTCGAGGTAGTTATGAGCCAAAGAAAATTTTAAAAGGAAAACAATTGAAGCACATAGCTCAAGTGGAAATATATCTGCTTTATTACACCCTTAATTGCACTGTCAGTGTTTCAGACTTGCTAAAGGTTTGAGGTTTGTGTTGCCATCTGTACACAAAGCATCATCCTGTGCTGTCATATGCGCTGTGAGCATCTCCACTCATCTCAACAAGACAAGACTTTGGTCACCAATAAAGGCGACTGCCAGTTAAAGCAGTTTTCAAAACCAGCACCAAAACTGAAGTTATTCCAAATGCCTCACATACCAAATGCACATTTGCTTATCCAGAGCAGGAACTCTTTGAACTCTCAAGACAACTCATCTCTCTCCTCCCCTTAACTCCACCCCATGCATCACAGTACACTGGAAGTAAACAGAGTTCATTAGAATTTACAGAAGCAGACTTTTCCCGTTTACTTGGCCAGTGGGAAAGAAACAAAGTTTGGGTGTTCTCATGGAGTGGCCACAACAGGGGAAGGTTTTTTTCTGCTGGGCTTTGGTGCAAGAGCCAGATCTCACAGAGCACGGTTAGGAATGAGCTATTGCTGCATTAGAATTATCTAATGGCCACATGGGGATGTGTATAAATAATGCTTCCCTCTCAAAATTGTTTTTATGCAATTATCTGGCAGTGTCTCAATCCTATTAATATACATTCCAAGTCTTTGATAGCTAGCTATTTGTAATCAGACGGACGCCAACCAAGTCCTTCAGTGCCACCCCCTTTATCTTCCACTTAACAATACTATGTACTCTAAAAATATTTGGTATTGCTAAGGAAAGATATCAAAACCATTCAACTGAAAGTTAAATATTTGCTTCTTAAAAAAAAAAAAAAAAAAAGCTACTGAACAGTACAAATATTGAAACAAACTCTTTGGGGCACAGATTTTATATTTGTACAATGTCCAACAGTCTGAAGGTCCCAACTCAGGCCTCTGGATGCTACAGTAATATACGCGAGACGTAACATTAAAATCACGTCCACAGATAATTGTGATGAGAAAAAATTTGTATACAAGGACAGAGTCTTGATTCACAATAGCCTGAATCCACAGCTGAGCCGGTCAGCCAGTTTAACCATGTTAGCATGTCCGAAAAATGTTAACCAACTAGCATCTATAAGTTACAGCATCACAATTAGCTTAGAAATCAAAGCCTTTTCTCCCTGTCAGGATGCTATTGTAAAGCTAGTATTGTTATATCTTAACTCTTGGCTAGAAGAGAGATATTTCTTCCTTTAAATAGTAAGGTCTTCAGGTATGCAATTCATATACATTCCATGGTTCAGTGTGTGTCAGTGTTTTCCTCGAGACAAATCATAACATCAGGAGACTGATGTTTCTCAACAAAAATATAAAAAAAACACAACTTGAAACACTTACCATTATAGGGTCAGAATAAAGGCTGATCTTAGTGTCTGAGTCAAGATCAAAGGGTTTCTACTGTCCATAGCGCTGAAGCTTTTTGAACCCACAAAGGTGACCCTCTTGGGAACTTTTTCTCTCATCTCTTCACTGGCAGGAGCACAGAGCTTCATCCTGCTACTTTAAGCACTGACCAGTCCAGCTACAGCTGGAGGTAAGAAGCAGTCCACCCACCTAAAACTTATTTTTAGACCCCCCAGGAGAGACTGAGAAATTAAGTTAAAAACTTTTAGACAGATCTGGTCTCCACTGATTGCGACTAAGAGCATCAGCAGGAAATTATTTTGGGGAACAATCATTGTCACTTTCATCCCTATGCCATTTCAGTCATATGTGTGAAGATTATTTCTCTTGTTTGCAGGAGACAGACTTCAGAAGTGGACATGACTAAGGAACTGGTTCTGAAACAGGATTTTATCCACAATTTGTTGTCAAGCAATAGTTTTTACAGCATTCAGTAATGCTTGGCATGCTCACTTACATGATTAAACTAGCTTGAACTCACCTTTATGTGCAATTTAGCTTTTGTTAGTAAACTCAGTGTAGTATGTCTGTTGGATTCAGGCCCAAGTGGTACCAGCCCTTTCAGCTTCTCCAGACACAACCGCAGATGAGCACGTCTGTAAAATCCAAAGTTCATACATCATGTAAATATTCATTCTGTGGTCAACAGCAACTAGGTAGGATTAGGCAACATTCAAGAGGACCTCACATCTGCAAGCAGCTATGGCAAATATAACAACAGTAAATAATACAATTGGTGACAACAGCAGTTGGTGTTAGAAGAATAAGGATATCCATTCCTTTCTATTTTTGGAAGATGAATAGTGCATCCTGACATAATTTCAGATGCATTTTCTCCCTTAGAGCTGTACTATGAAGCACTAGCATTCCAGAAACAGAGGTACAATGGCTTGGAAGAAAGCAAGTTTCAATTACACTGAAAATGTTAAGCGGCAGGGGGACAAGCTAGAGAAAAATTTCAACATACACTCGTTATACCCATGACCATCTTCATGCATATTAAAATTCAAGAACTACATCAGTCATTAAGGTGGTATAATTAAAAATGAAAACAGGAAGAGCAACATCACATTGCACATCATGTAAAGCCCAATACATGCCAATAATGTTTTTCCCAATCAGCGCTCAAGCAGTATATAGTTTCCCTACCCTACTGTAGAGTAACTACTGTGACCACCTACTGCAGGTGCTACCATGTGAACTAGAGCAGGTACACATCACCTTATTCAACACAATCTCTTCCTTGAGCATTTCTAGCCACATCCACTGCTGGTTACGAACACCTTGTCTACAAGAGAAAGGATTTGCCAGTATAGTTATACTGGCAAATCGTCCTAGATTTGACACAGCTTATACCGGTAAAAGCGGGCTTTTCCTTCTATAGCTTATCCTAGTTCCCTGAATAAGATTAGTTATTGACAAAAGGACTTTTGCCAATATAAGCTGCATCTACACTAGTGTTTTTGCTGGCATAGGTATGTCAATTAGAGGTATGATTCCCCTCTCCTCCCCCCCCCCTCCCCCATGTAGCTATGCTGGCAAAACTTCTAAGTTTAGACCTGATCAAACATTTCTCATGACAATCTATAATTCTGCTTTTGTAGACTTTTCCCTTTCTGCACCATTTACTACAACAGGTTGTTTATGTCCCCAGGTTTTATGTCAGGGAACAGATTAATTCCACAAACAATAATAATGATCCTACAGGATAAGACAGGTTTTAATGTTAAGGGGAATAGTCTTTTTATCAGAAATGGCTACTCTCAGCTACAAGACATGTCTTCACAGTATCCACTTGCTGTACCCAGTATGCAGTACTTTGAAATAAGTTTTAAGAAAAGCAACAGTTTTGAAAGACTGGTTTGAGGTATTTGTTGAGCTAATAGTCGATTAAGATA
Organism: Emys orbicularis; assembly: GCF_028017835.1. NCBI lineage: Eukaryota > Metazoa > Chordata > Testudines > Emydidae > Emys > Emys orbicularis. Next base: position 141,979,225 of record NC_088684.1, read on the forward strand.
GTTATGCTTTCCCATCTTATTAGAAAAGCCTTTCAATTCTGAAATGTTCAACAGTGCAAAAAGAGTCCACCAGACTGACAGAGCCCCATTTTTAGTTACTGTATAGGGAATACTAATACATAAGAACGTTCATGCTGGGTCAGACCAAAGGTCCATCTAGCCCAATATCCTGTCTTCCAACAGTGGCCAATGCCAGATGCAACAGAAGGAACGAATAGAACAGTTAATCATCAAGTAAGATACTCTGTCACCCATTCCCAGCTTCGGGCAAACAAAGGCTAGGGACACCATCCCTGCCCATCCTGGCTAATAGCCATTGATGGATCTATTCTCCATGAATTTATCTAGTTCTTTTTTGAACCCTGTTATAGTCTTGGCCCTCAACATCCTCTGGCAAAGAGTTTCACAGGTTGACTGTGCGTTGCGTGAAGAAATACTTCTTTTTGTTTGTTTTAAACCTGCTGCCTATTAATTTCATTTGGTAACCCCTAGTTCTTGTGTTATGAGAAGGAGTAAATAAAACTTCCTTATTTACTTTCTCCACACCCATCATGATTTTATAGACCTCTATCACATTCCCCCCTAGTCGTCTCTTTTCCAAGCTGAAAAGTCCCAGTCTTATTAATCTCTCCTCATATGGAAGCTGTTCCATACCCCTAATCATTTTTGTTGCCCTTTTCTGAACTTTTCCCAATATATCTTTTTTGAGTTGGGGCAACCACATCTGCATGCAGTATTCAAGATGTGGGCATACCATGGATTTATATAGAAGCAATATGATATTTTCTGTCTTATTATCTATGCCATTCTTAATGATTCCAAACATTGTTAGCTTTTTTGACTGCCACTGCACCTTGAGTGGCTGTTTTCAGAGCACTATCCACAATGACTCCAAGATCTCTTTCTTGAGTGGTAACAGCTAATTTAGACCCCATCGTTTTATATGTAGAGTTGGGATTATGTTGTCCAAAAATGCATTACTTGAAATTCAATGTTGATAAATGCAATCTGCCCTTTTATTGCCCAGTCACCCAATTTTGTGAGATCCCTTTGTAACTCTTCGCAGTCTGCTTTGGAGTTAACTATCTTGAGTAGTTTTGGATCATCTGCAAATTTTGCCACCTCATTGTTTACCCCTTTTTCCAGATCATTTATGAATATGATGACTAGTACTGGTCCGAGTACAGATCCCCTGGGGGCACCACTATTTACATCTCTTCATTCTGTAAAGTGTTTTACATTGGCTCTCTGGTGGTACTATGTAGATCAGCCTTTTACTGTGTTGTGCAGGAGGCAGTGTAAGTATATTCTTAAAACCAAAGGTGTCTTAAAAATAATCTGTGAATAGCCAGGAGAAAGAGACTGAACAAGAAACAGCACTATGAGGTGTGGTCTTCTGAATTACAATCTACGGTTTGTAAGTCAACAAAGTATTAAGAGCACTTCAAATACAGACCTGACCATTAAGTATTAACCTTACATTTAAGGTAAAAAGCATTGACTGATGAGTGTTTTGGTCACAATGCTTTAGAGAAACAAGACATTTCACACAACATTCATTTTGTTGGAATGTTGTCCTGGCTCCAGTCTTTTCCTCTAATCAGTAGACATCTAAGTTCTAGTCACAGTGCAGCTCTGCCACGCATGCATAGGACCTTGAGCCAGTGACTTAGGCCTGGTTTTCAGCAGTGTTAAGCACCCACAGCTCCCACTGTTTTTCATAGGAGTTATGGGTACTCAGCATCTCGGGGGGGGGGGGGGGGGAAGAGGGAGAGCCAAGCCCTTTATTGTCTCGCCACACCTCCAAGGCAGAGTTACCAAAGCGGAGAGCTTTTGAAAATGTCTACACTGCAATAAGACACCTGCAGCGAGCCCTAGTCAGCTGACTAGGTCTCAAAGGGCCAGGCTGCAGGGCTGTAAAATTGCAGTGAGGACATTAGAACTTGGGCTCCAGCCTCATCCCTGGGACACTCCCCCTTTGTGGGGTCCCAGAGCCCAGTCTCCAGCCCACAGAGGTTAAATGATGCCTTATGCATTTGGTCAGAAGGAGATTTGAAACTAGTGTTTTCAAGGGTGACATCAGCTGCAATTGAAGGCTTACCTGACACTGCTTCCTGGGTGCACCAACTATTTTCAAACAACTTCACCCCATCATGTTAATTCCATTGACAACTGTAGCTCCTCTAATGTAGCATGTCAATATTACACAGCTGTAAACTCTGAATGCACCTTTACAAATGTTTTCTCTGCCTACCTTTGTTTATTTCCCATTAGCCAGTTTCAGATCAATTGCTCTGGTGTATGCATCTCCATTCATAAACAATCCATTTAGTTAAGTTGCATCCTCATCAAGGCTATGCTACAGTATTCAACTTCCACTATAGGAGTTCTCTAGCACTTTGACAGTGGCTGGAAGTCCATATATACAGGGTACACTGTTTAGTCTGATCCTTGCACATAGGCAAATGCCCAGTTGCTTTCATACAGCAGGCATGTGGATGACAATATGCAGAGCTAGCTTTTTAGATACTCACGGAAACGGCTTCATTAGGATATTGGGAGTGAGGATAGTTCCAAGACAGGTGAGTTTCAATACTATTCAAATGCTCTTGTTGATCCTGACATGTAGGTCATATTATTTGGCAGTGGTTGCAACATAACCTGTCTTTGAAATGTCTAATTGTCATAAGAAGTTCAAATTGAGATGTTGCAATTATCTGCATATCTTGCTCTAAGCACACTACAAGTTAAACAATCATTTGCACTGTAGTTCTGAAAGCATTTTATGTAAGCAAACAGAGTGGATAATCTTTACTCCTAGGGTAAATCCAATGATGGGGCCCAGTGATGAATCCCTGCTTAACACTGTTTGCAACCCCAAAATAAGGTCTCCTACCTTCAGAACAGACTTATCCAACCTGCCTTAATGGAGTTACACAAGAACTGTCTGTAGTACCTACAGAGGTATTACAACTATGGTCCACAATACTTAAGTGAGAGACTGTAGTGGGCATCAGGTTAATTTCAAAGTCACTTGTTAGATGTCAAACCCTTAACATTACAGAGTTTGTACAACAGCAAGTGAGATTCCTAGAAATCTAGCATGTCACTCTGCATGACCCTTGATTTTCCAGCTCCAACTTCTACTTTACATAAGCAGATTTATGCTTAAAACTTCTTTTAAAGCATATTTCAGCCTAATTTTTACTGAGTGACAATACAACCACAGTTTTTAGATTAGACAAAATTCTCCCATTGGCAAAGCCAAATTCCTCAATTAATAAAGTTTGCTGTCAGAGACAATTGACCTTTCAAGTCCATTGTAATGAAAGTAATCAGATTCCTTACATTAAGGATAATGCTTAACAACGAGCTTAATTTTCATCTTAGATGCGATGTGGTATGTATCGAACCAGAATTTGGCCTCAACTATCAAGTTAAACTGGTTCCCACACTATTCAAGTTCCAAACAGATAACCAATGTTGACTGCAAAATTAGTACACCTCTACCCCCAATATAACACGACCCGATATAACACGAATTCGGATACAACACAGTAAAGCAATGCTCCGGGGACGGGGGGGGGGGGGGGGGGGGGGGGGGGGGGGGGGGGGAAGCGCGGGGCTACACACCCTGGTGGATCAAAGCAAGTTCGATATAACGTGGTTTCACTTATAACGCAGTAAGATTTTTTGGGTCCCGAAGACAGCGTTATATCGAGGTAGAGGTGTACTTTTGAACAACTGCAAAGTCCTAACAGCTTGATATTAACTCTTTGTGTACAGAAACATTGAGGAGCCACTTTAAAGTCTCCATAAGGCATTTAAGTCGTTAACTTTTGAGCCTAGCGGCAGTTCAAGTCTTAGATATCAAAATATTTTGTTTCACTCCTACATGTACAACAATGGGAGAACAACAATTTTATTTAGAAAGAGAATACATTCCAGAGAAATACACTGGCTGTTTTCCTAATCACCTTTTTGATAAGAGCTTAAAATAAATGACACTTGCTGTACTTCATTGTTTGGACAATAATTTAAACAGGATTTCAATACAGCTATGGTGTAGTTGCTACTGCAGAGTAAGTAGGAGAGATGCAATGCATTCAATAGTTTTTAAAAGCATTTTTTCTTTCGTTTCTCAGGTTATCAAGTGAGAATTTTGTGACTCTGGAAAGTAACTACCCAAAAGCTTACACGGAACTCTGACAGAGCTAGCTAATGAGAAATTTGCAATTTACATCTTGTAATAGATCATAAAAGACCCATACAATTATTATGGTAGCCTGGGGTTTCACACTAAGGGGAGTGTCAGCTTGTTATTTTCTTTTCTCAAACTACCAAGTTACTTATCGAAGCACCACAAACACAAGGATACCTCACTTCACAAGTATTCATACATAATAGCTCTTCTCCCAGCCCCCTTCCTCCCTGCAAGAAGTATGCTGACTGAGCCAAAAGAGCTGAAAACAAAGTTTAAGCCCTCTTATGAAGTTCTCCAATTTTAAAGTGTTATAGTCTTAAAAACCATGTTCCTGTGTCTTGACTGCAAAGTACATTTACCAAGATACAGGGTAAAAGGGCAGATTTAATGATGCCACAACCTTGTCAAAACAGCCAACAAAAAACAGTTTAAATTCTGTATAGTGCTAAGGACACAAACAGTGCGATAGCTGATCAGATGAGTGGTCTATCTAGACCTATGTACCCTGACAGAAGGTGACCAGAACCAGTAGCTTCAAGAAAAGGTCCAAGAAATACTGCTGAAGGCAGTTATGGAATAACTGCACATGGGTGTTATGAGGAAATGTTCCCGATCAGCGCTTAGACTCTGAAGGATGAAAAACATATTCCAGGTAAGAGGCCCAGAAGATCTGGGATTGATGAAAACATAATTCCTAGAATCAGTAGTCTCTAGTTGCTGTAATGCACACACCTGAGCTCACACAGAACTGTCCATTCTCCCCCACATTGCAGTTTATGCTTGCTTACTGCAGATAGATGTTGTGGTCAGAAAGCAGGATATATTTCCACACCAATTTTCAGTTTAAAGTGACATTTTAGCTTACCCCTGTCTATATGGGTAAGCTAAAAGGGTACTCAAGGGTACCACCCCCTCCCCCAAAAACAAAACAAAAAACAACTTCAATAAAACTGAACTCTTAGATTTAGAGACTGCTCAGAGAATCAGTCCTGCCTGAAGATGTACCTTGCACGTCCCCCTGGTATTACTGCTCCATTGAAAGGTGGACCTGGACAATCCCAGTGGGGGATGCAGGGGAATGGAATAAAAGTTAGTGCAAATACTTAATGAATCCTACAAACTCACCTGTTCTTTTCCATTTCATTGTGCGTTGACCTGAAAGATAAACAAGGAATTAGTTATTTAATGGTTGTCAGTTGCAGATAACTACATGCACGGTGATTAAGAATATCAATGCAACAGTTTTTGTAACCATTCACTGCAAGAGCTGCAAGCCACTAACGCACTTCAGAGAAAGCTGCTAGCTACCCTGGGGACAGCAAAAAGGTTGGAAGCAACCAAAGTGAAGAAGTGTGGAGCAACACAGTATGGGTTTTCTGCCAGCAAAATGGCAATATAAGCCCAGAAACAGCTGCAAAGCCAAGTGCATGATGGTGGTGCAAAACAAAAAATGTGGTTATCTTAGCATAGGAAGAGAAAGGCAAATTGTCCCACCTTAACACTATTTGACATCTAATCAATTAAGAGTCAAGTGTAGTTTCAGACATGCCCCGAGTGCATTGCCAACTGGTGGTTTGGGGAGGATTTTTAAGTATTTCTCTCCCTATTGCTGTGCAAAAGATTCACATCACGAGAGAAGCCAACTTTGCATTTTATAGGAGTTTACATATAAAGTAAAAAAAAAAAAACCTGAAGAGATTGAGGAAAGTTGCCTGAATTTTGTTACAAATACCACCTAAGAATAACTCTTGCCTGAAAACACTGTTATATGATTTGTGTCTTTAAGAGTTATATTGCAGAATAAAATATGGTTTTAAATAGGACCTTTAACATCAGATATCCCAAAATAATGAGGTAAGTACCATAACACAACAATAATTAAACACTAGCAGACAAGTGCTTAGACAGTCTGGACACCACAACCTAATGTCGAGTAGCCTTAACTTTTATTCAGATGCATCTGAAGAAGTGGGGTGTTTTACCCACAAAAGCTTATGCCCAAATAAATCTGTAAGTCTTTAAGGTGCCACCGGACTCCTCATTAACTTTTATTGAATTCTTAACTTCTGCTTCCAGCTTTTTATAAAGGGTGGCACCTTAAACAGTGCAGCAATGAGCATGACACAGAGATTTGATCCCATGGCCTATGGATACCAATGAGCGATACCAATTGAACCATGTGACTTGTACACTGTATTCAATCACTAAGTCACCAGCTTTGCAGAGAAATAATACCCAATCTTCAGGGTATGTGAACACAGGAGATCTGTAGAAAACTTTTCCAGAAGCGAATGACAGACTATAATGCTTTTCATTTTTACATGGAAGAATGACATATTAAATGTAAGGTTGTAGTCTAGATTGGTATTATATTGGTTTGCAAATAATTCAGAAGTTCTTCCATCTCCCCCTGCAAGGTTTTAGGGAAACGGTAAGAAAACAAAAGAACTATTGCAGGGTTCTCTTATAAAGAAGAGGATCCAGAATAACTAAAGAGATTTAAATAGTTTTCAAGTTACTGTTGACTTAATGTTGAAATGAGGCCTCCTAATATATGCACACATGCTCATAACAGAAATCGGCCACAACTACTCTTTAAAGCTTTAAATGAAGCCTGTTATCGTTCAGGGATAGCATTACTGTGTGACAGAAAACCTGACGGAAAAACCACAACCATGATAAAGGAATGTATATATCTGAAGCCTTCCATCTGACTTATCCTGTGCCTGAGCCAGAGAGTGCCAGTTTTCCCACTGTGTTTTCTAGAGGTTTCAATAAATTAAGCAGATTTTATTGTTAAATAAGCAACACTAGGAACTTATACTTTGAGGTCACTGCAAATTATATTTTTGGTATTTTTACTCGCTTGCAATCCCTCATAGAAACTTCATTCATAATATTTCAAAATAGCTTTATCTTTGTTTGGTAAGTTATTCCCCCCTCCCTCCGGTTTTTTAATGACATTAATTTTAACATGGCTCCATTTGTTTACTTTGATTGCGTTATTTAAAGTGATCTGTTCTGAAATGCAAACATTTAGCTTCGAAACATTTAAAAATCACAAGATATTTTGATTTCCATTGAGAATGAAAGGTCCATATTTCTTAGTAGATCATTTAAATGGAGGCACATTAGTCTGACATGTAATGGAGACACAAGTTCCCCTGCTAGGGCATCTGTAAATGGCTGAAAAGAGGACAGACGTATTTTTGGTTCCACCGGTTTCCCCCACTGACTCTTCTGGATAAAAACCAGAGAAACAAAGAAGTTTGAGCCCTTCCTCACCTCCGAATTATGACTGCCCGAGTCCAAGACATTACAATTAACTTGTAGTTTACTAGTGGTCTGTTGTGTCTTAAATAGGACATATCAATTCAATACTGGTTCCAAAAGTTACAGATGTCTGTTACAAACTAGTTTGTTAATGGAATACATCCTCTCTGGACTCAACCGTGTCCAGGAACACTTTACTAATGGTAAGTTTTGTATCCAAAAATATAGTTCTATTAGCTGGTGAATTCTATTTTTACAACATAAACCCTAAGGTGGATAGTTTGCACATTACCATGTAGACAAGATTCTCAGCTCTTAGTGATAAACATTAGTTTCCTTTACTTGGAACGTATTCAAATAATTTTTATCTGAAGTGGAAAGACTGAGCATAATAACTTCAAGAGATGTTAGTGTTTTGTTTGTCAGTTTCAAAGCAACATTGATAGCAATCAATTTCTGTGTTCAGAACTCCAAACAAACAGAGACCATTTCCAGGAAGTTAATACAGAGAAGGGCATAGTAACCATATCTACACTAGCTAAACGGCTGTCCAGTGTACATAGTACCCATCTTCTTCCCTTTCCAAAAGGGAAAGAGACAGTCTCTCTAATTAGCTACAGAAGCCACTGCCACATTTTTGTGAATAGCAGTGTTGCAGAATTTCCATTCCAAAGACGCAGGCTTAACCACGCTTATGGCACAGTGACAGGTCTGCAGACCTAGCATAAAATGCCAACCTTAAACTCAATATAAAAAAATACCCTCACCTCTGACAAACAGACAGACCATTTTATTGTCCAATATCAGCTAACAATCATACTGGTCACACAGACCTATTTATTACTATACTATAGTTAATATCGATCACATTCTAGAATTTAAATGCAGAATTTGGGCATGCAACTAGGATAACTTCTGAACTTTGACCTTTTAATGAACACCTGTTCCATTACAGATACAGGAAAATGGCTGCACCATTTTCCATATGAACTCAGTATTAACTCATTCCATTGTTATGTAGGCCAGAAATAAATTATTCTTGCTACGCTAAGACACCTCCACAATTGGTGTTAAAGGGAAACTGTCAGCTTGTAATCTAACCATTTTTAAAAAAGAGAATTAGAAGTAGCTTCGGGTATTATACATGCCCTTGGGGCCACTTGCCAAGCTGTGTTTTACAATCAGATGTTCCTATTTAACACATGCCTTTTTCCCCATTTCAGTGAAAGTTTCACACAAACAGGAGATAGAAGACCTAATCTGCCCTCCACTGAAGTCAGGGGGAGTCAGGTAGGCCTAAAAAGGCTACACAGACTGAAATTGACTATATACAGAGCTGTCCAACAGAGTAATTGCCTATCTCTATGCCCCTGCCCAATAATATTTCAGCTATTGTAATATTAGGTATTACTTTAACAAAAGATAGATTTTGTCTTAATTAAAAAGTTTAAAGGGACACTAAAGAATCAAACGGTTTAAAACAAGGAGTCATTTCACATTTCCTAATGAAACAGGAAATATTTAGTCCCTAGACAGAACAGCTAAAAACAGGCCAGGCTCACCCACACGATATTTAGAGATGAATTTGCTCACACTGCTTTCTCTCTATCGTACTATTTCTCCATTAATTATGATTTGATCTTTAGGGCACTTAATGTATACACAAGAAAGAGCTCACTCTCCAATGCCAACATTGCACACCTTTAAATACACTATTCCTGCAGGTCAGTTACAAAGTTGAGCTTTACAATTCATTTTAATAGTTAAGATTGTAATTACAGAATTCTGTGAGACAGGCTGAAAAAGAAAATGCTGATTAAATTTTCACTAGATACATTAAGAAGTAAATCAGCTCTTGTACTGTCAACCTCCATTTCTAAAGGATTTCTAGGGTACTCAGCTGCAAAAATCTCTCCGTCTCACAAAAAGTGACATACAAAATCTTGGCCCAGAAGGTTTAAAAATAAGAGGGGGGGGGGAGGGAAAGCATTTGTAAAATCCTTCAGACATCTTTCTGTACTTCAATAAATCAAACCCCTAAAATTTCTTGAAATTTGAGAGGCCTTCCATCTGCATTGTGAAATATGTCCTTCTTAGTATAGAGATACAAAGAAGTCAGGGGGAGTATTAGACTTTTCTCTACCACTGGTCAATATTCGTTCTGTATTAGACATGCACTGAAATGACAGTCTACAGCCCAAGTAAGATTCTAAACACCGAGGTTGGGACACAAACCCAAGTTCAAAGTTCACACTGAAATTCCATCCTTCTTTTGCTATGTTGTACCAAAATATTGCAGCACATATGGTGCACATCACGTACTGAGCTTAGGCCACTAACCATAGTAAAAACAGGGTGAGTTAAGGACAGAGCTTTAACTGAGAACTTCCTGGCTTTTATTAGTCTCCGTCACAGTACAAGCATTACCTAAAAGTAGCAGTTTGCATTTATACATACTACTACTAAATGGAGAGAGTTGCAAGACAGGAATTTCAGTTTTAACCTGCAAGTCTTTAGGACCCAAAAAACTTCACTAAAAAAGGCTTGCAGAAGTTGCCTATCCAATTTAAAGTTCAACAGCTTGGACTGAAATGAATTTGGATGGATTAAATTCCAGCAAAACATCTCCAGTACTGGGTGATTTAGCATTTTTAGCTGCCCCAAGAACAAGATGTATATTAAATCAAAGATGAATAATCTGTAGCAAATTTCTAGATGGATTTCAAGATGAACAATAAATAAATCAGGCTGTCAAACAAAAGTGGCACTGGAAGCAAGATTTAATCAAAGTGTCAAACTAGAACCATGTCACTTTCTGCAGTCAGTCATATAATTTAGCTTTAGTTAAGAATTCCTGCACACTTAAAGTGAAATAGAAAATGTTAGAAAATTTGAATTTAACATTGCACATAAATCTTGAATGAAAGATAAGACTCCTTCAATTTTCACATTATCTTTAGAAAAAACATATTTCTATCGTCGCATGGCAAAATTCCACATTTTCTGAGAAAAAAAAATCAAATACAGCAAAAAATGAGAGTTTCTGTTCTTTAGAGGTTTCCCTAGAAAGTAACTAGGGTCAAAACGTTTGACTATGTTCATGTATTACTGCAGTTAAACATGCACACAATAGTCTAAATGTATGCACACCTATCTCAGTAAGAAATATTATAAATGTTACCTTTGAGTATCCATGCTCTAGTTGAAATGTTTTATTTCACTGACATAAAAAGATATCTGAATGGGTGTGTTAAAAATACTTCTGTTTTCTTGAAGTGCCAAAACCAAAGTTTGGGCCGAATTTGACTGAGGCATTATATAATTACAATATATTCCCTTTATTATAACCACATCATGCTCATTTTATTTTTTAAATGGTTTGCATTGAAACTAAATAGGGACATACCCCATCAGTATTTGCAATACAAACATTAAACCATTGTGTTAATACAGAAAAGCCTAAACATACAGTTGACTGAAAGCAAAAGTGAAACTGATTAGTACCTTCATTTCCCATGTTAAAGATAGAAGTAAAAAGCCTAAATAAGTTACTAAATGGAATGTTTTAAAAATCTGAGTTGTTAACAAAGACTTTGTCAAGTGAGAAAACACAGAATGAAAAAACAACTCTTTAATTAAAAATACCACTGTATGGTGAGTTATAAGTCGGAAGACACATAGCCAACATTGTCACAGAGCTATAGTCATAGTAGAAATGGCAGAATTTTGCACCACAAGCTTCTGCATAAATCAGATCACACACACACACAGATGCAAGTACCATATATTTGCCATTACCTGCTACTACTGCTGTTTTTCTTGGACTTGCTTCTCCGTTTTAAGGCATCTCTGTCCTTGTTATTGTAGGGTAACATAGAGGCATAGCCATGTTCAGCTTCTAAAAAAAGCCAGGATTTCACTCGATCATTAAGTTAGCCCAAAACATACAGACATCCAGGAGTATTTGGGGGTGGGAGGAGAACATATTTGGAAGTCCAAAGGTGGAAATCAATAAGATTACTTAGTTATCTGCTAATGAATAACACACAGAGCCTTATACAAAACCCTCCAGGTCCAGGCAATCCATTGTTTCCAGCACGGGGATGACAAGCCCACGCCATACATGGGGGGAAACCATGTAGACGGCAAGCAATAGGGATTTTGAAGTGGGGATCTGGAAGATGGGTCCCTTTCTCCCCATTCCATACATGGGAATCTCCAGAACACTTGTTTCTTGGAGGGGACACCCCTCCATGGAAGGATCTACACAAAAAGCCAGGGCGTTTGTGCGTGGTGGGATTATACCCCAGGAGTTGCAATGTGTGCCTGGGGGTAAGGATCTTTCCACACCCCAAGATGGACGATTGGGGGAGCAGAGCAGATGGGGGATGGGGATTAGGGTGGGCCCCGAGGGGCAGGGGTAACAGCAGCCGGGCTAAGGAAGGGGGAGCCGGTGCAGGGCGTTCTCGGGGTGGGCGCGGGAGCCAGCGCCGATGGTCACCGCTCGGGAGAGGGGGCTCCGCGCTCGGGATGGGATCCCGGCTCCTTTCGGTTCCGCTTTTTGCCGAGACGGGTGGGGGAAGCGGCTGCGCAGGCCGCTGGCTCCTTGGGGGGGGGGGGGGGGGGAGAAGCGGTCTTCGGTCAGCACCCCCCGCCGGGGATAGCTCGGCCTCAGGGGAGGCCCTTCTCCCGGGGGCGGGTCCCTGGACCCTCCCCCCGGGCTGGGGGGTGTCGAAACCCCGGTCTCTTCTGTGGGGGGCGAAACCAGGCCCCGGTCTCTCCTGGGGGCAGGGGGGAGAGAAAAGTATCCCGGTCTCTCCTATGGGGGGCGGGCTAGGTGGGGGTCAGGGGAGCACCCCGGTCTCTCCTACGGGGGGCAGGCCCGGCGGGGGGAGGGAGGGGGAGCACCCCGGTCTCTTCTACGGGGGGGCTCTAGGACCTATGAGGGGGGTCGGTACCCCGGTCTCTCCCGCGGCGGGAGGCCCCCCCGCTATCCCCGAGGACGAGGCGGGATCCCGAGCCAGGCCCCAGAGAAGGGGGGCGGGCAGGCTGGCTGCCGTCTCCGGGGGCCGGTACCTCGCTCTCTCCGCTCCAGGTACTCAGCCGCCTCCAGCAGCATCTGGATGTTCACACAGACCCGGGTCGCCGCCGCCGCCGCCATCTTACACCGCTGCCGGGGCCCTGCGCTCGCCCTGCCGCGGAGCCTCACGGAGCAGCAGCTGCAACAGCCGGTCTCCACAGCCCGAATGTTTATCCCCCTCCCTCCTGCTTCGCTCTGACAGACCCCGGGCAACCAACGCCCCCGCAACCCAACCCACTGCCCCCTGCCAGCGCGGTGCTCATTGGATACCCAGAGACAAGCCCCGGCTTCTAATTGGTCGGCTCATATAAAGACCCGCCTCTTTCTATTTTCCTCGCCTGATTGGTCTTTTTGTCCATATTCCCGCCTCCTGGTTATAGGCCCGCCTCTTTTCTTTGATTGGGCCCAGTAGCCTTAGGTCCCGGCCCCATCCCTTAGCTACCTTCTAATTGGCCAATTCTTAGGAAGCACCGCCCTTTGCGTGGTCCAAAAGGACAACTGCTCTAACGGCCCCACCCCTCTCTCGCCTTCGGAAGTTACGATTGGCTAGAACTTTCATGGTTCCGCCCCACCTATTCTTCTCCAATAAGCTTAGCCAACAATGCCCCACCCCTTCCTCCGTTTCTTACCTCTGATTGGTCACGCCTTCCCAAAGGCCCTCCCTCTATTGTGTAAGGCTCCCCCCTTCGCAACTTCAACCGTCCGTCCAGCCGCCCACTGGCTCCTTCCAACGGAACAAACCAATCAGTGAGCAGCAAGGCCAAAGAGGCGGGGACAAGTCCCCTGGGGCCAGGTGTCAGGCTTTGGAGCCTAACAATGCAGGGAGGGTGCAAGGACCAGGAAATTCCAAGGGGCAAGAAGGGGTGCAAGGGTGGGAGAAAAAAGGGGGAATGCAGGGAGGGGGTACAAAGGGCTGGATTCGAGGGGGCAGAGAGGGATGCAAGGTGGAGACAGTATAAGATATAGGGAGTATAGAAGGAAGATGGACGGCCCAGGTGGCTGGATGCAGTGGGGGATGTAGCTGCAGACATGTGCAGTGGAACACTGATGATTAGACAAAACAAAAGGCCACCCAGAAAGAAAAAGGAGCTATCCCCACCCTTTTACAACAGAGCATCACAGGACTCCCGTGGGAGGGCTTTGGCATGATGTTTTGCAAGGCTTTAGTGCATCCCTCCCTTTCTATTATTCTCTAGGTATAGATCAAGAACTCCCATCGGCTTGTGCATCGCTAGCACTAGCCCTTCAGGTTTTTTAGAACTGGTTGTCTAGGCGGCTTCTCCTGGCCCTGTGCTTATATGCCAGTACTACCTGCTTCACGCTCATGGGCACAAAGTCAGACCCGCTCTGGGGAAAGGCTGCTTCAAACACTTCTGCCACCATTGGTGAGAATGCAAAGCTGAACTATGCTGGTAAAGGTGCATACAGTAGAACAGGGCATGATAGGCATGGAGAAGGCTCCAACTTGGTAAATTCATTCAAACAATTAGCACACACTGATATTGTCAGACCAGCCTCCCAAGAAATCACCTGTTACTGGGGGTTTGCAACTTGGCCCTATGGCATGAACCCTGACATATAAATCTAAACAGTAGTTCAACCATTTAACTGACAACATAATAATAAAACATAGATTGCTGTACATGCGTTGTTTCTGTTCTTGTAAATCAAACCATGTCCTATCATATCATGACTTCATGTACAAAGGAAATACACAAACAACTTTTACATGATCAGAAGTGACTGGCAGGTGTTCTCTTGCCTACAGCATTCAGACAAGAAGGCTAACATTTGCCTCACTGACCCTAACCTCCACATGTAAATGAGGGACAACTACATTTCAGATCCATTTTTAAAGCAGCAATCAGTAAATGGAGCCATAAAAAGCAACCACAGAAAATAGCATTCAGTTAAAGCAGCAGAGAAAGGCAGGTTACCTCTGCTCTTTTCAAAGAGTAGGGGGAACCTTCCACAGCCAAAGATTGTCAATTTCCTTCTTCCAAACACCAGGGAAGAGCATGTTTGAGGTTGCTGCAAACAGCTGAACTACCATTAAGTCACAGTTAAACTGTTTAAAGCAAACATGTCTGCACAAAAACTTACTGTGCCTGCCTTTTCTCCTTCTTTCCTGCTTGCTAGCCTCCACTTTTCCTCCTATTTAAGCTTAGTGTCTTGGTCTTTTTCAGTGTCTGTATTGCCTCCAGACTCATTTTGCTATTTTTCATCTATTTCAAATATTTGCTTTCCCCTGAGACTCTTGCTAACCCCACAGAATGGTCATTTCTAATTGTGCCTCTCTCCCCTCACCTATTCTTAGTTTTTTTCCCCCTTTTCCCCTGTGTATCCCAGCCTGTTACCACCTTCTCTTCATTTCTGCTTCTCCAGAGCACTGTCTACCCAACCTCTAAGCAAATGTCAGAATTTGTATGTTTTCTTCCAGCTGATAATGCTACTACACTTTCACTAACTCAGTAGTCTCCAGGATACCTAGTTAGGCAACATCACAGTAGAGGCTCAATATTACTCTGATAGATAGTAGGAATATACATTAGTAAAGGTCCCTAGGAATCTATTAACCATGTTTCTTGAATTGGGGATTTCCTGCTGTGACAGAGGGCATAGCAAGCCATCTTCTCTTATTTTGAAAATAATACCATGGCTTCCAGTCCTTCAGTTTTTCCAAGGACAATGTCAGGATAAGCTACATCTCTAACCATGTGGCTAGCAGTGTTGGGGGAGAAGTACAATGTTAATTGCAGGTGAATTCCTGAAACACCTGGAATTAAGCTATTTTAGATTGTTATGGAAGGACTGCTGGAGTTGCTTTTGTCCTAGCCCACACCCCAGTGAGACATGCAGGACAATGATCTCCCAGAGAAGCGTCACGTGATTCTAATGCACAGAGAAGATAAGTTAGTGCTTGACTAGGAGCATTTGTTTCTGCACTGGTATGGAGGCCCTCAGGCAGCAGTCACCTCCCAGGTTTAGATGAACGGGTGAAGAATTCATCTTAAAACCAGGACATGTTGTTCTAGGACAACCAGACACTTGCTAATGACTGGTTTTTAATCAATCAATCAGTTAAGGATTTAAGGTAGTAATACTCTATTTCACATCCTGCTAACTTGACATGGCTCAGGCAACCAGAGGGAATTTATCGGAGGTCAGCAAAAAAGAAGCCTCTGCCTGGCCTTCCGCTATATTTTGCTAATCAAGACTTATGGTAGGATAAAGCCTTGGAATAAAGACACTGCCCTCACCTCTAGGCTGCTTTAATCTCTGATTGTCATAGGCCCAGTAGAAAACTGGAATCCTGACTGAGATTAAGAATTAGGCATGAGCTTTAACAGAACATCTTCATCTCTACTGCGGTTGTGTTTTGGAGTGGGGGAATATCATCATCCTCATGTAAAACAGAATCTTCCAAATGGAAAAAGATTTCAAAAGCCAGCACAAATTATGTTAGAGATTTATATTTTCTACAGGCTTTAGGCACCTGAAACTTATTTGTGCCTTTGAAAATCTTCTTCCTCCTCATCTAATGACTGGCAGTTCTACACTGCAGGCTGTCAACTTCCCCAGTCTTCTGTCATATGCAGTACGATCTTTACTCACTGTTTTAAACAGGCTCTGGCCTACCTTTATTTATCGGTTTTGCCTGCCCAATTTCAGATGGCAACAGTGTCCATTGCCAGGGTTCAGATTGTGCTTGGCCCGAGTGTTTTCTGCCTGCGTGGCATGTTAGCATCCTGCTAGTGTTGGGTCCCTACATTTATTTGTGTGAGCTGAACAAATCCTAATGCCATTCTAGGTCATTGCAGGGTTGCACATGTGACTTTAATCTGGATTGTTCCCTCTGTCAGATTAGTTGGGGGAAAGGAAAATATAAAATCATGTTTTGCTTGTCAATGGTCATGGAGGCTACAGGAAAAGCTGTGATAAAATGTGAAGGCTGGAGTAGCGGAGCAGCTTTAGGAAAGGATCTCAATTGCCAAGGCATGAATACTGAGCTTGATTAAAAAAGAAAAACAGGTCATCTAAGGCAAAGGCTATTTGCTATCCACGTCTCGGAGGTTAAAAGGTACATGTATGCAAGAGATTTTAACTATTTGCATCACGTGAGAGTTATCAAACTTCTGATCAGACATTCCCAAAACCTCAGTCCACAGGTGCTTTAGGATCAGATGCTGGTGGTTCAGAGACAGCAGACTGGTCCCACAGACAAATTGGAGAGAGGAGATGAAGAATAACAGAGAACATGATTAATATTTTTCAAAGAAGGACAAACACTGCTTATTGAACGAGGAAGAGCTAATATACACACAGCACTTTTCAAATGTTCCTTTGCCATGTAAGTAATGGCGGTATTTGCCACAGGGACGTTATGCAATCATGAATGGGAGAGGTGTACATGATTGTGAATGGGAGCAGAGATGTTCATTAGGCACTTTATGTCAAATGGGCATGGGGTCTACCACTATGAATAAGTTTTAACCCACCTCTTGAAATCAGCCACTGCATGTGCTGCCACCTGCTGGTATGTGTGTGAAATGGAACAGCAAATAAACCATGGCATTTGGAAAAGGTTGTTTATAAAAATAATCTAGATGCATAGTAAGCAAGGAAAGTGGAAGGCGTTAAATGTTTCACCTCTGGGTCTTTAATATAACCCAGATTTACCTCCAAACTTTGCTCAGAGAAGAATCAGCCTCAAGAAGAATTTTAAGTAAGAAATCTGTAAACAAATATGAAAACTAAAGACTATTCCAACACGGTATGTTTTTCCAAGCCAAACAGTAAGTAAACTCACTGCAACCCTTTGCCACTATGCTATACTATCCTATTCGGTAGTTCTGGACAACTTTGATTATTAACTAGTAAGGAAAGGGATAAGTGAAAAGTAAGGAGGGGAGGAGGGAGAGATCTTAAATTAGGAAAACAATTCTCTTTCAACATTAGAGACAGCTTGGCTCCCTGAGATTCTCCCATGAGCACACTTTCAAAATAATCCTGTTTCTGTTTTAAATCCTAAACCAGATTTATCTTCTGAGTGATCAATCCCTCTGTTTGACAGGCAAAAAATTGCCCAGACATATCTCCAACAGCCTCCTCTCTGGTGCTTTATTCCTGAGCAACACCATCATATTTTAATTACGGGGTGGGAGTAAATATATACTGGTTTTTATTGTAACTGACAATATTTAGTTATTTAAAAAAAAAAAAAAAAAAAAAAAACCTCATAGAAGAAATGAAAAATAATACATCTAACAGGAAAGTCCTGACAGGGAACAAAACAGGCCTGAACATATTCAAACCCAACGTTTCTAGAAAGCATCATTTTTACCCTCTCTTCCTAGGAGGCAAAGCAAGTGTTTCTGGACTCTCATAAATAAGCTGATTTCGTTTTACGGTGAGAAGCTGAGTTCCTGTCTCTGAGATCCCAGCACACACAAGTCATAGCGAGACAATAAAATGTTAACCATTCATGCTCCAGAGGTCATTCTTCACAGGTAACAAGACTAGACATCAGGCAATAAAATCCAACGGTCTGTTGAATCCGCCTTTTCTGTTCATGTACTGCCTGTGATGAGGGGAAAGAAATCAGCATAGTTAGAACTTAATTGTCTGTACTTGTGATGAGCTTTAGGGGCTCCAACCTACTCATATGGCATTGGTGTTTTTTTAAAGTGCTGGTGGAAATCCAGCACAGGTTGGCTGGGACAGAACGCTGCTGCCACTCTACGACAGCTTGTCCGTTCCTTGTGTGACATGAGCTGGGTGTTCTCGAGACATACCAAAGAGGATTGGCACTAACTGGCATGTCTGATGGGAGTCTCAGCAAAGAAGTCATGATTGAATGAGCCATGGATAACTCACCCAACCACTGGAGCTAATCACTACGGTCAGGTCTACACCAGCAAACCCTCCAAGTCTAGATTGAGCTTATATTGGCCAAAAAACAAAAACAAAACAAAAACAAAAACAGAGGGAGGGTGGGGGGTGCTTTGCCAGTATAGCTTTTCCTGAAGTAGTGAGCAAAATAAGTTATACCGACAAAGGCACTTTTATGCCAGTATAACTGGATCTGCAGTAGGGCTTTTGCCAGTTTAGAAATATTGACAAAACAGACAGCACACTCCTGTTACATTGGCAAAAGAATCTAGTGCAAACCTGGCTTATGTCAGGCTGAGGCACATTGGTTTGGAAGCTTGCCATGCCGTTGCCAGGCTGTTCGTGTTCAATGGCTAAAGGACTTCAGTCCCCAGGGCCATCAATACAGTACGTTTCACAGGTGCTTAGGTTTAACTTAGAGATGCAGGGTGTACAAAAGAGAAGGTAGGCTACATTTTTAAAGTAGTTACAAGAAGCAGAGGGAGAAGATTCCCAGGGCTGCAGTGACATTCTGTACCACTCGAGCCAAGTATTTACAGTGCGTTTATTGCCGCAGCATCTGAGCGCTGTACAAAGTTACATATATTGAAACAGGGAGCGAGTGCACCTTTGTTCTTTGGTTCACTCCTCTCTCCATTAGCAATGGAGCTTTAGAGAAACTAGAGGCAAGAAACATAACTGTTTTGAGTAGTGTATAGAACCATATCTGTTTTGAGTAGTGTATAACAACTGCTTAGATGTAAAATCAACAAGCACTCCTCAATGCAAATGAGAATGACCTCTCAGTCAATAAACCTAGAGACTGCCACACTTCTCACCAGGACTACAAAGCCTTCTCTGAATCAGATTGTCCTGGAAAAGAAATTACGTCTCCTCCAACATACCCATGCAGACATCAGATATTACAGCCTCCAAATCAAAGCAAGTCTGTCCAAGTGGTAGAAACACAAACCTGTACTTTCTCTTCTGTGACACGTTTATAGCGTAGGCATTTACAGAGCCATCCACTTTCTTCCCCTGAAAGATACAATGGGAAAGAGAGCTCCAAAACTCGGTGTGTTTTACAGAGAACTGTTCAGGAAGAGGCACAGACAAGGGCACAGGTTGTGGAGCTGGGATCAGCACATCTAACCCAGTGTACGTCATTCTTAAGAAAGCCAACTTGAAACCAGAGACAAGGTGGGTGCGGTATTGTCTCTTATTGGACCAACTTCTGTTGGCGAGCGAGACGCGCTTTCAAGCTTACA
This sequence comes from Emys orbicularis, assembly GCF_028017835.1. NCBI lineage: Eukaryota > Metazoa > Chordata > Testudines > Emydidae > Emys > Emys orbicularis. The sequence continues at coordinate 141,998,921 of NC_088684.1, forward strand.
CAGACCTGAAGCCTACAAGAACACTGCATGTAAGTTGAAACCAGTTAGTAGCAACTTTCTAGGTCTTTGCCAGGTTAGTCTTACAATGCAGATGCATGGAACTAAAAGCAAACCCCCTTTTCAGAAGCAATAACTACAGACCTAATCACTTGCCTAGGGTCACATCATATCACAAAGCTCAGTGTTAACTCCCATCTGCTTCCATAAAGAACAGTGGCAGGATACAGCTTTGTCTAACCAAGGCTGTAGCATGGATAGGAGACACTGTTGGAACATGTTTTTATACATTGTAACCAGGCCTTCCCAGGGCTCTGAGTAAAAGGCACCTTAGAATCCATCAGGAATAGGAAGGATGGTTTAGTGGATAGGGCACTTGTCTGTGACTCAGGAGACCCGGGCTCAATTTCTGGTTCAGCTGCAGGCTTCCTGTGTGACCCTGGGCAAGTCACTTAACCTCTGTGTGCCACAGTGCCTCATCTGTAAGATAGGGATGATACCACCCTCCCTCCCAGGGGAGTTCTGAGGGGCAAATAATGATTACAAGGTGCTCAGACTCTATAATGTGAGTGGTGTATAGACAGATACTACAGTTATGATTCAATTAGCGCCAATAGGGTAGTAAATACTATGATCAGTATTAAGTGTTTGCAGGATCACACCCTTAGGGAGAAGTACAGAGTCATGCTAAAGGACTGATCCAAGCTCTGCAACTAATAGCCAGAAGCTAGCTGATTAAAAGCAGCAGAGGCAAGCAACAAGAAAATAAAATCAAGACATACACATTTTTCCACAATAGAAGCCAATATAGGAAGCCCTGCTCCCTAGGAAACCCAAAGGGTTTAACATGTCACCTGAAAGCCAGTACCATTAGAAGCACAGCACCACACTGGGGTATCTGTTCAAGTTCCAGGGCAACACTCCCTCTGTCCCAGCACAGCACTGACTTGGCCCCACCTTACTTGTCTTGTGAGGGCCCAGGGGCTCACAGCCCAAGGGGCAGAGCTGCCAATCATGACCAGTATGTTGACTTCCCATGCTAATTCTGTATTATAAGATGAATACTGGCTCTCTTCTGTAGTTCCTATCGACAATACTCTTCCGACGCAACATTTCAACACACTGATGAGTTATTTCTTGCTACTTACTGACAAATTCAAAAGCTGAGACACAGCCCTGTAGCATCGAGAGATTTAATGTTCCAGCAAAACAGCTAACCTTCCTCCATCCTCTTGTAAAGGATCTTCCTAAACTTACCAAGATAGCTTGGCTATACCCAAGAATGAATTGTAAATATAATCAAGAAAAAGGCCATGACTTTTTACTCAAGTTCTATGGAACAGTCCACTCACTTTTGTTGTGTCAAAGGATGCAAATCCCATTGTTTTCATCATCTCAATTTCCTCCTCTGTTTTGCCTTCCATATCTTCTTCTGAAAAGACAGAAAGATACAAGAGGGATATGAAATACAATACTAGGAAAAATTACCAGGCACTCGATGGAAACTTATTGAACGTGCTGATTAGGAAGGTAAGGAATAAAGATTTGTGCATGTGACAAAAGCATTATGTGTATTGCAAAACTGGCTCTCTGGTCTGCCCAAACACAGCTCTGGAACAGAAAACTGGTCCAGGGGGTAGAGGAACAACACAAGGTCAAATATGGCCCAAAAATGGAGGTTTCGCAGATGTTTGTTTTTTACAGTATATGATAAAAATATTCCCAATTTCATTTGCTTTTAAATGCCAAAGAAAAAAACAAACAAACATTCCCCTACAGTGTTTGAGACCCTTGAGCTAGCGGAGAACTGAGCAAAGAGAACAGCAAGAAGAGCACAAGGAAATTTAGATTTATTTTTAAACTCAGTCTTACTAATGTATTAGTTACCACACATGTGCATGGTGTTTTACAGATGAATAGGCATGCACGATCCCAGCCCTCAGGAGCTGGCAATCTAGCCAGACAGAGATATATAACTAGAAGCATACAATGACGGATGATTAAGGTGGAATATGGGAGGCAACAGAAAATAGAAGGGAAACCTCTAGGGGAGACACTGTGGTTTCAATTTCTTTTTTGGTTTTTACACATACACTTGAGATACTTTATTTTAAAGCAAAACTTAGCAAGTATCTCAGATGACAGAGGAAAGTGAACTGCTTTGTTAGGAATGCAGACAAGAGTCATCGTCGTCGTCGTCCCCCCACCCACAATATGGCACTTTGGATGGGCTGCACAATACCAGGCAAACCACAACTACTACCTCATCCTGTGTGTGTGCTGCCTAATTCATTAACCTTTGTAAAGTGCTTAGAGATCCTCTTAGATTAAAGACACTGTCAGGCCTTAGATCTTGGGATCAGATCTGTAAGGTCTGACTCTTAGGTCTGCATGGAGTCCCTTTGCAGTTAATGGGCCTCCATGAAGCTGCAAATGCCTGCCCCTGAAGAACCAATTGCAGAAATACTGGAGTTGCCAGATTCAATCAGACCCAAGGTGTATCTAGTTCTGTATCCTGTCTTTGACAGTGGCCAGCACCAGATGCTTCAGAGGAAAATACCAGAAATCCTACAGTAGGCATCATGAGATGATCTGCCGCACAAGAAGGTCACAGCCTAACTCCTACTAGTTAGTGACTGAATTGTGCCCTAAAGCATGAGGTTTCATATCTCTTCTAGAACGTTTTTTGTGCATTAACTATGACTAAGCACATGGAGTGGGGCCTAAGAGGGCAAAGTATTATTAAAAAGGGTTGCACGGGTCCAGCACTGGGGTGCACTCACAGATGGGAAAGGAAAATCGAGGTAAAATTTGACTAGCACCTGCCTTTAGTAATCCTGGCTTATGCAGTTGCAGAGGCCCTCATTTTCACGGGCATCTACTCCATTTACCAATTTTATTTAGGTCTACTAGATTTTAACTGGTTCTCCACACATCAAGGTAAGATAAACACAAAGCCCCAATAGCCAGCTTTGCTTCCCAAGATTAGGACTCTGCTCTGTTACCGGTGATCTGATGCTCTTTGCTTTTGGCGTCTTTGTTTTCTTTCTTTTCATCGTCTCGCCTTTCCTTCTGCCGGGACGGGGAAGAAGAGCTGGATCTGTGCCGTCTCGGGGACCTAGAATTTCCACACAAGTACAGATTTCAATCCAACAACACCACTCAACTACAATCCCACCTACAGCTTTTCGTGTGACACCCAGGAAGTAGAATAATGGTTATGTGGTGTTACAATGGCTGGCATTGTCTTAGATACAGGCAGAGGGGGCGCACAAGGAAACACTATCTGTTGACTCATCTTATCCTTAGACTGTAAACTCTTTGGGGCAGGGACCATCTTTTTGTTCTGCGTTTGTACAGCACCTAGCACAACGGAGCCCTGACCCATGACAAGAGACCACAGGTGCTAACGCACTCCAAAACAAACAAACAATCAATACAAGGCAGCAAAATTTCATCACATTTGCCCTAGTTAAGTAAAGGACAACACAGGCTGAATATTAGTAAAGAGCCCCCTAATAGTAAGATCTGTCTGACTCTAGAATGGTTTTTTCTTCCCTTCAGCCTGCCCCATTTCCCACACCAAGGGAAGCTAGTACCCTGTTGATATCACAGTAAGAATGACACCAATAGGAACAGTGGGGGAATGGGGCTGTCAGCTAGAAGCTCTGCTTATTGCCTTCAGAGAATTCAGATATTTTCTCCTCACCTGGATCGCCTCCTGTGCGGGGAACGGGAACGACTCCTCCTCCTGTCCCTCTCCCGGGACCTCGAACGCTCCCGTCGCCTCCTCTCCCTCTCCCGGGATGCAGAACGAGAGCGCCTACGTTCTGAAAGAAGCCATGATTGGGGAAAGAAGTGGGGGTGCCGATTAGTGGTGGCTAGCTGGAACTGTCACCATCCTTGTTATAGTTTCAGTAAACCCCTATGTTTAGCTACGACTAAACTAAAAAAAGGGGGAAGGGATTTCTTCCATCCCCTAAACCTCAAGACTTGCTCAGGGGTAAAGAGGATTGTCCTAAGAGCAACGAGAGCAGAGAAGGAAAGACGACGGACACATGACAGTACTCGTTGCAAAATTCTGAGTTGAACTTTTCAGAGGCAAAGAGAGGAAAAACGGTTACGGCTCTATTACTAAAATAAAAATAGGGACCATCCCTCCTAACAGACAAGATCTTGGTCAGCGATCCACTGCCACAGGTGGATTGGATTCTAGGTCCGGCTTATTTCCATTCCTTTAACAGCGTGCTCCCTTCCTTTGCTTTGTGGTGCATCTCCCCTCCACCCTTGTATCAGGGTAGGGATCAGAGATCCCCTCTACTGGAGGGAGGCAAAGCTCCCCGGTTACCCCCCATATGCAAGTAGGTTTCCCCTTTGCCCCGTTATCTGGCTTCACGGGGTCCCTTCCCTTGCTGCGGAGGGATCTCTGACTCCCCCCACACCCATATCAGGCAGAGATCAGAGGAGTCCTGCCTTTCTTGGTGGGGGTAATACCCCCCCCCCGAACAGAGATCCACTCTCTGGATGATGCGGGTAATATCTCCCATTTACACATACCCTGGGCAAGGATTTGTACACCTGCCCTTCTCTCGGGGAGGGGGGGGGGAGGAGGTTCCATTGACACCCCCCCCCACCGGGATCTGAGTCCCCCGTTTCTCTCTGGGGGGGGGGAAGCTTCCATTGACCCCCAAGGCAAAGATCAAGGGCTCCTTCCCCTACTCCAGAGACGTGTTTACCTCCCATCCCCCCCGCCGTAGACCGCGGACCAGCGGGTCCCTCCCCAGGGCGGACGGTGCATCTGAGACACCCCCCCTATTGCAGGGGGTGCCCCGGTATCTCCGCCCCCCTCCCCAGGCACTCACCCCTCCGCGGGGGGGACCTGGAGCGGCTCCGGACCATCCCGCCGAGCCCGAACCCTGGCGACTCCCTCGGCCTCAGCCGGCAGGCACATCCAGCAGAAGAACCCTCCGCCGGGCACTTCCGGTGGATAGTCCGCTCCCGCTCCGGCTGGGAACTCGCGCCGCCGCACTTTGGTTCCGGGCCGATGGGGTTCCCCTGAGCACCTCTTTGGTTGGGTTTGGGTTTGGGTTTGGGTTTGGTCGGGGGGGGGCCCTCAGGGCACAGCCTTGCCCGTATCCCCCACCTCACATCAACCGGCTGGCAGATCCCAACCACTAGGGTTTGTCTCGAGTTGCACACGTGGGCCCAGCACACGTGGGCTCAGGGCCTGGCCGTGTTGGAGTTAGCCCCCAGCAAACCCCTAGTGTGGGGTTAGCCCCCAGCTTGCCTCGGGGATCGTCTGGACTGCATTGGTGGCCACAGATCCCAGGACAGACAGGATAAGATCCCAGTGTCTCCTCCCCTCCGCGCTGAAGCCCCAGGGCAGCCCCCGCCACCCACGACGTGTTAACACACAAGCATTTGTCTCCATTTTGGGTTCCCTCACAGTGCCAGCTTGCTCCGCCAGCTCAAACCCAGCTCGTGCTCCGTGGCACATGTGTCTTCTCTGTCGCGGCGTGCAAGCTGTTTTCACAACCACAAGTGCTTGTACACAACATTTGACCTGTCTGCGCGCCGGGGGGCTGACTGGTACCCCAGGATATTGCTGATTAGTACAGATCATGCACATGCGTGTGAGTCACAAGTCACACAACTCTGTCTTTCAGACACCGCCACTCATATTTTCATTACTCTCTTGCCCACACCAAACATTGTGACTCGTGTTGTGTGCTCACCGCTACTTCCCTGGCTCAAAGATGGCTTGGGTGATCAAGCCTTGACCCAGTTCGGTGTCAGCCTAGCCATGCAGCCTTTCCATCTAGCAAGGTTCTATGGAATTGATTCATTGGGTGTGTGTTTCTGAGATGAGACTTTAAGAACTGATAATACTTAGTCTTGCCTTGAGTGCAGGGGACTGGACTAGATGACCTCTCAAGGTCCCTTCCAGTTCTATGATTCTCTGAACTGTGGCCTGTTTCCTCTGCCTAGACAGTCATCTCAGGGAACTTTTCATAAGGGACAGGAATTTCATAAGTGTCTTTGGACACAATTCCCTTTCTCCCTGCTGTTTGCAGCATGTTGTGCACCAACTGTTGTCCTCCAGTTGTGAGGTAGTTGCATTTCAGGGGTGTTACATATGGAAGCACTCTGGGATCCTTCAGGCTAAGTGTAATCTTGAAGCATGACAGGTCACAGGCCATGAAATGCTCCATCTGTATATTACAACAAATTAGCTTACTCCCAATGCTCCTTTCTCTTAAATGTGTTGGAGTCTCACTTAATTTTCTACTCAGCTTTGTTTTTTGTGATGCTGCTGATTCCTCTCCTCCCCCACCATAATTGCTTGCAGCCATTCCAACTTATATTTTGATCAGCACATCAGATCTTGTAAGCAATCTAAGTAGCTTTGGGCTGGATCACTGCATTGGTGGGAGACATCCAAGGAGTATCTAAGATGCTGGTGATTCAGTAGGTGGTACTTTTCCCTATGAAAGAGTGGTGAGACAATAATCCAGCATAGCATCAGGAGGTGCCATCTTTCAGCGGAGATATAAAACCCAAGGCTTGAGTAACTGTGGGCATTAAAGAACCCCCATGGCAGGGCCGGCTCCAGGCACCAGCGAAGGAAGCAGGTGCCTGGGGCGGCCAATAGAAAGGGGCGGCAGTCCATCCGTTGTTGGGGTGGCACGTCCGGGTCTGTGGCGGCAATTCGGCAGCGGGTCCTTCAGTGCCTCGCTTCCTCTTCGGCGGCACTTCAGTGGCAGCTCAATTGCTCCGCTTCAATTGGGTCTTTTCTTCTTTTTTTTCTTCGCCGCTTGGGGCGGCAAAAAAGCTGGAGCCAGTCCTGCCTCATGGTCCTTTATACAATCAATTCATGCTACTTTGGGAGTGGTATCATATTCTAGCTGTGTGTTACATGGATTCTCTGAGCTGCTAATTTGGCAGCCTGGCAGAGAAAGACCCATATGAATGCCCACCCTCCTAAAGAAGGACAAACAGGACTACAGGCACTAGAAACTGGGATCTTATGGACTGGTCAGATTGGGCTGGCTTATCTCAGCTCATCAGGCTGGTATTTTCTCCAGGGCTTCTGGCATGTGCTTTAGAATCTCCAGCCCTTAAAATTCCAAAGAGAACTTTCAAATTGTGAACCAGATGTAAATCAGTGCCGTGTTGTCTGCCTGAAATATAGACAGCCTGAAAGAACGGTGTAAACTACCCTTAGTGAACCGCAATGGAGGTGCACTTCAATGATAATAAGGTATGTCAACATTGCTGACTACTTCACTGCTAGGCAAAGCTTTCAAGAAAAAAGAGACACAATTATAAATTGCTGAACAACTTAATCAGAGCAGTGTCTCATTTTGGTGTCGTAAGTGGAGTTTGGGAGAATAATGCCACGTTGAGTGCTGGTACACAGGGCCCATGGAAAAGCTTGTAGCCTGTCTTTGAGGAAATGTTCTAAAGCAGATGGATAGTTCAGAGAACGAGCTAGGTGCACCGGACGTTTGCCTCTATATTGCTGCTTCAGCCCAGCTCACAGCGGTAATGATTAAAAATTATCTAATAACTGTGTGAAATCCGTTTGGGAGGTTTCAGTCATTGAGTAGGAAAGTCGCCAGTAGCATTTTTAATGAGCAGTTTCAGCATAGTAGTGAAAGACAGGAAGACTGAACACCCTTCTTCTGCCTGAAGCTGATCCCTCCAGCCCAGGCCAGCATCATGGAAGTGGCTTCATGGGAGGATTTCACTTACCAAAGCAAAATTCACATGAAAAGAAAATGTGTTGTAAGTGTTATGGTGAACGTTTATTTCATTTGCTGCTGTTCCAGAGCTATCAAAGGGGAATAGCATTTTAACAGCGAGCCTCTGGTCCTTACATCACTCAGGCTGGACCTGCACAGGCCTAAAGAGAGAACCATACCCACACTGAGTGTAGTTGCTTTAATACAGTAATATCCATTCAGAAAAGAAGAGCGTATACAATCATCTGTATGCAGGGACATGCAGTTTTAACAGAACTCTAACCCAATGCAGATAAAGGGCTTGCAAATCACACCACAAAATTCTCTTTAAAACAGCAGGATGACTTGGGCATTGCAAGATTAAAAACCAAAACAGAATATAAAATTGCAAAGGAAACCCCCCCAGGAAACAAACTGCAAATCTGAATGTCCCGCTCACTGGAAAAGTGTATGTCGACATACAGAAAAAAATATAGCTTTCAAGTAATTATGCACAGATACAGGATACCAGGGTCTAAGTAGCAATCAAGTTATTTATACCAGAACCCTAATGTAAAACTTCACAATATTAGCAAAAGGCCAAACACTGGGGCTTATTTACAGACAAGGACATTTCAAGCAACGATTGTCAGACACAGACATTTCACTTTAACAGCCCAACTGATATACAGAACATTGTACCTTACTTAGTTTGGTTATTGTTAATATACCGATCAGGCTACCCTGGGTTACTACACATTTTAGAGTACTGTTACCCTCAGCCAATTTGCTGTGACAGGCAAAGCATAAAGAGCTGGTTTGAAGGATGGAAAACACCTGCTTGTGGATTTGAGGCAGGCTCACCTGTCAATCAGCAAGGGAAATCTGATGTTATTTGGAATTTCCGTTGGTTTGATGTCACCTGTTAGCCATTTCTATTGCTTTAGCAGCCCTGCTACGGCCATATTCTTATTCCCCTCACCACCTAGCACGGAGGGTCTCTCTGCAAAGTTCATCTTCACTAAGATTCATGTTGGTAGGGGGCTGAATTATTGTGATGTCTATTTCTGAAGCATGAGGAGTGCCTAGCCCTTTGCCTTCCCTTCCCTGCAACTGTGGTTCAAATCAGGCCAGCTACTGGTGGTGAACTCAATGCTGGAAAGGAAAGATACACAGGGACTACAGTTCTAGATGAATGTTTCTTTGAAAGACAAGTGTCTTCCACCCTCCCAATCTGTTTGGTGTTTGACAGTTGTCAGGCTAACGCCCAAACACTCCGTTCAGACCAGTGCATATGCACTGGCCTTGGATAGAAAACCCTGATGGAAATAATTGCTCAAGGCACCAGCCCACCTCAGTGGCTTAGCAGAGATGGGACCAAAGGTCTTGTGAGTGACTGCAGTGTTGTGAGGTCAACAGGCCTTATGCTGTTCTCATTGAGGGCCTGATCCAACACTTACAGAAGACAATGGAGTCTTTCCATTGACTTCAATGGGATTAAGACCTTCCTCTGTGTTTACACCTTCATTGGCTTCAATAGCATCACTCCTACTTTACACAAGTATCAGTGAGAGGAGAATCCGGTTCAATGTTCTCAGATACCATGGTGATGGGCACAGTCTATGAACCTAAACAGAAGAGAATGAGGATTTGTTCCTGCTTAATCCAGAGCTGAATTTGGCCCAGGGTCTTTCTTTAAAAAAAGAAAAGAAAAAAAATCTAGCAAACAAATTTGAACTGGAAGCTTTGGGGCTATTTTAAAATACTTGCTTAAGACAAAGACAGTCCCTGTGTGTTATGGTCCACAGTGCAGGCCTTGTTGTATGAAGTTGAAAGTAAGAATGAAGCTCTTCTACTCAGACACAGGATAATGGACAGTCACAACCTCCCTCTAACTCGTATTTCAAGCAGCCTGTTTCTCTGGGTAGGTGCTCAAACCCCAGTGTGTGTGAGACTGCAAGAAAAGGGCGACAGGCTGAGTGTGTATTTGTAAAAAGCCCTCTCCCTCCTCTCCTCCCAATCTCCAAACTGTACAGCTATAACCTTGATCAAGCATCTCCAGGATCAGTCATCAGCCCAGCTGCATATAAGTGTAAGCCTGTGTATTCACCTGGATTGGGTACCTGCAGCCCCAGCCCCTGTACAGCGGGGAAAGCGAAGGCCACACCCCCTCTGATGCAGGTGGGCAGGGAGGGGTGGGCACTGGCTCCTCCCCTAACATGCCAGCCAACGTAACTGAGCCAGCTGGAGGGGGAAGTGAGGTGTGCCAGTAAAAGGGCTGGGGAAGATTATTTCCCCTGTGGAAAAAAGAGGAAGCAGGGATCCAGTTGTGATTCTCACCGTCACGATGGAGACTGCGCGCTTTCCCTGGGGCACTGCAGTTCCAGGCTGCCCCTTAATGAGGCTGGACTGCCAGGGGCCAGTCCAGCCCTCTGTGAACCACAAAACACTTCTGCGTGAAGCCCCTTCTCCAAGAATCCAGCCAAGCACTGGGAGTATTCAGGGAGGGTGGAGAAGACAGAATTAGATCCCGTACATTTCAGCCACTGCTTCACACTGAGCTTTTCCTCTTCTCCCCCCCCCCCTTAGGAACAAATAACCATAAATCAGATCCATAATGGCGGGGATAATTAGGGGGTAATTTCAGAATAATTACACGGTTATTTATGTCTTGCCGATTACATGGCACAAGTGTTACTGTGAACAGATGTAAACTTATAAATGAATAACCAGTAAGTAAATATCATGTAATTACAGAGCTAGTCTATGGTCATTGTTCCTTATTAACTCAAGTGCTTCTCTTCAGAACAGCTCAACAAAAAAAACCCAACAGAAGCCCCGAGATTCCTAAATTATGTGGATCTGGTTATTCTGAGGGAATTGATGCATTAGGCTTTTGCAGTTCTGTGCCTTATGTGTGAAAGCCTCTCCTTGCCTCTCCATGGGCCTGATTCTGAGCACCCCTGATGTCCACAGGCCTGATTTGGCTCTCCTTTACACTGATGAAAAGGCCTGCTCCAAAGCCCCTTCACGTCAATGGAAACACTTCCATAGATTTGAGTGGGCTCTGGATCAGGCCTCAAATCACGACTGACTCCACTAAAGTCAATGGTGCTATGCTGGCGTGAAACCACAGGAAGCGAAATTAGAATCAGGATTTCAGTGGGTATTAACGGAAGCTCAGAATCTCATCCTGAATGGCACCAGCACAACTATTCAATGAACCACTTGTTAGGAATGGGTGTACATATTCAGTAAAGTGAGTAATATTTACCAATATGGTTTCCGTTCCAAGTTAGGGTCAAATCCAAGGGCTATTATAGAGGAGACGGACTTATGCTGCAAGAACTGGATTCAGATCCAAGCTTCACCACAGTTCAGGATTTTGGTTCAGGTCCCTTTCAGGCTATTTTATCTGACGCTTCTAAATCATGTCTGGGGCTTGGGCGGACTCCCAGTCACTTAGGCCAGGCCTTTTTTGGAAGCAGCATGTATGCAGCTCAGGTTCTGGCATTCAGGGCTTGTTTTCCTTTTACATGCAAACTCATATGTAACCACTGTTAGACATTCAGTCTTAAACATAGGAAATCCCTGCATTTCATAGGAATGTGTCCATAACAGATCAATGATCTATCTAGTCCAAGAGTCTGTCTCTCACAGTGGACAGTGCTTCAGAAGAAGGGATCAATACCTTGTAATTATATCTAATAATGCAATACTTCCCCATACAAGGGCAGTTGCACTTTCTTTCTGATCCCAGTTGGTGAATGGCTTTTCCCTTTCTAATTCCTATACTTTAAAAATAATGCTTATAACTTACACTGTTTTAAAGACAGTCTATTAGACCCCAGCCCTGCATGCTTCACACAAGAGAGATTCCCCCTAATTTCAATGGGAGTCCAGATGTGTAAGAGCTGGGAAGAGAGACATTAGAGTCAATATTGAGTGTGACATTTCACCAAAGAACAAAAAGGCAGAAGTAGGAGGAGTGGAGATTTATCTTGATTTCGTGCTGCTTCTCATGGCTCAGAATCTCATCATACTTGATCTTGTATGTTGGGTTTTGGCCTTTGCTGCCTCGTGTGATAAAAGCCATGCAGCCTGCAATTTAGTAGACTGGTAAGATTAAAGATGATCCCCAGTCCCAGACTGCAAAATGTGGGGGTATTTGGGTCAGGGGGTTTGGAATGGTTTCATCTCTGCTAGAGACAGGTCCAGCAAGAACACGGGATCTAAACATCCCTTAACTTTGGTGGTACTGGTGTCTATACCCAAAATACAGCTCTGAATTAGGCGTGTGTCAAGCTGACACCAACCTTACAGCAGAAGGAGTGGGAAGGATGTGGCAATCGGCCCTGGTGCTATCTACAAACGTATCCAAGATGGCAGATAGAAAACAAAAGTGGAGGGAAGCAGGGGAGAACAGAAGGGGTGAGAGGAGACGCAAAAGGGTCAGATTGGAAAGAGGAAAAAGAAGAAAAGTAAAAAGTCTTAGGACCAAGTTGCGAACCTCTTACTCATCTGGGGGAATGGTGGCTTGAGACGTTCCAAGAACTTAGCTTTCAGCCTTTCTTTATTTTCTTCTAAATAAAATGTGAGGAGCCATATTACTTTTGCCTCTGCTCATGATTTTTTCAGACACCTCCTCTTTTTCCTGGTGTTAATCCCATCATATGGGGTCCGCTCTAGGTGTCCTCTCTCTCCAAAGCACTTTGCTCAATGCCTTAGCTTCTATCACACCACAAACTAACATCTTCCCTTATCAGGGGTAGCCATGTTAGTCTGTATTCACAAAAACAACAAGGAGTGCGGTGGCACCTTAAAGACTAACAGATTTATTTGGGCATAAGCTTTTGTGGGTATCTGAAGAAGTAGGTTTTTTACCCACAAAAGCTTATGCCCAAATAAATCTGTTAGTTTTTAAGGTGCCACCGGATTCCTAGTTGTTTTTGTATCTTCCCTTATGACATCCCACCATTTCTTCTTGGGTCAGCCTCGCTGTCTTTTCCCTTCAGTCTTGATCTCTTGGACTCTCTTACCCACATAGTTGTCTAGACTGCGCTTTACATCACCAAACTATCTGAGCCTGCACTCCCTCGTAATTTTGTTTATGGCTGTTTCTTTGAGTAAGTCTCTAACCTACATGTTCCTCACATGGCCCTTCTTGGCTTACCCGGTCACCCATCTCAACATTTGCCTTTGCACGGAGCAGACCGTTGGCTCATGTTTTTCTTCTTTGGTGCCCAACACCCAGCGCCAGACCATAAAACTGGACACACCACAGGGCAAAAATCAGAGCTGGTGTAAACGGATGTAACTCCAGTACAAGTAACAAATAAGGAAGTCAATGGAGCTGATTAGCTATATGAAGTCTGAATTTTGCCCCATGTATTAATTGTACTAAGGGTGGAATTCACCTCAGCATAAGACTCAGGCACCACTCTAGTCCCCAGTCCTGCAGTCTGATTCACATGGTGTGTGCGCATTCATGTGAATATAATAATAATAATAAATAATAATTAATGGAGATATCCCATCTCCTAGAACTGGAAGCGACCTTGAAAGGTCATCAAGTCCAGCCCCCTGCCTTCACTAGCAGGACTAAGTACTGATTTTGCCCCAGATCCCCAAGTGGCCCCCTCAAGGATTGAACTCACAACCCTGGGTTTAGCAGGCCAATGCTCAAACCACTGAGCTATCCCTCCCCCCTGTGAAACCCCACTGGAATTTGTGAGACCCCACATGATCTGACTGCAGGACTGAGGTCTTAGGCCCAGTACTGTGACTGACACCACATAGACGGACCCCTTCACATGGGTCTGTGGCATCTGTTGCAGAAGCAGGACCCAAGATTTCAAGCTCTTTGGAGGCAGGGACCACACTTTCATCTATGTTTATACAGTACTTAGTCCAATGGGGCCCCAATCCGGATCATGGGCCTCTGGGCAGGGTTGTAATTCAGATATTAAATAACAGTAAGACATCATGGTCAATAATAACCATTGACTCCGCGGGATCACTCAGGGGTGAAATTCTCTGGCTTGTGTTATTCAGGAATTCAGACTAGATGGTCATAATGAGCCTATCTGGCCTTAAAATCTAATGTTAATAAGCACAACATCCAACAGTAAATATTTATAGGTTTGGGCCTTTAATTTGTCAAAATCTGCCCATCGTGCATACAATGGATTTAGGCAACAGAAACTTAAGCACAGCTAACCTTAAGGACCTGGATTTAATTTATCTAGCATACATGAACACCAAGAGCACATATCTAAAAGGTCCGGAGTTTTTGCTGTTGAGGTTTTTTTTGTTGATTTTTTTTCCGTGTTCCACATTTGCCAAGCACACCTAGTAACTTGCTCTTTAAAATAAAAATAACTTGTGTTTTCAAAATATCTTCCCCTCCATCCTACCCCCCCCCCCAAAAAAGGTGGCAAAGCAAGATTTTGGTGCTTATTAAAAATTGCGAATCACCCCAAAGTTCTGTATTAAGGCAAATCGTGATGCAAGATTGGGGAGCTGATTCCCTACCCTATGAAGAAAATGCATCAGCTACTTTCTCAGTATGGATCTTGCTGGAATGCACGTTCTTGGATTCCCCACCACAACAGCCTTATTAAAAAAAGATTATTTCAAGGACATTTTGCCTGAACAGATTCTGTTATTGTGAAGGGGAATAATAAATAACCATACCTAGTGTTCACATATAGCACTTTTCAACAGCAGAGCTCAAAGCACATAGGGGAAACTGAGGTGCAGAGACTAACCCAAGGTCAACCACCAGGCCAGAGCTGAGAATAGAACCCTGGTCTCCTAAGATGCAGTCATGTGCTTTAACCACTAGACCCCACAGCCTCATTCCAGCACAAATGAGACTCTGAAAACCACAGGGTTGGAACATAAAAAAAAAAAAAAAAAACCCACAATGAAAGTTGTTGCTTTTTTATCAGAATTTTTCCAACCAGTTTGCTTCATACAGGCAGAGATGGATCCGGCTCACAAATTATGGATCCAGAATCACATCCAAATCCAAACTTCATTGGCGTTCAGCGTCACGGTTTCAAGTCCAGGCCACTACAGAAAGAGGCCTCGCTTCCTGATCTTATAGAACTACTGGTAGACGTTAGCGATGAGCCTGACCCAGAACACTGCGTCAGTATACAGACTACAATATCCTTCTACGTCAGTTGTTCTCAAGCCTTCCATTTCTGTGGACCTGATGACAGAGAAAGATTTCTCCATGGACCACCTCTTTCCCAGTTTCTCAACACCCCCACCCCCCACCCCACTCCCTTACATGGTTCTCCAAGTGCCATTCTGCGGACTAACAATAGCCCATTGTTTGAGAACAGCGACCTTAAGCCTTCGGGGTCTGATCCAGCTCCCATTTAAGTCAATGGAAATCCTGTTTCAATGGGGCAAGATCAAGATCTCATTTGGTTAGCACCTTTAATGCCAGAGTCCTCAAACTGACAGAGGAACATTGGCCTGTTTATCTCCTTTAACTGTGGCATGATAGGTTAGATGTTAGCTCAACCTTTCTAACTATCCGGATGGTTAAGCACTGGAACAGGTTACGGAGGGAGGTTGTGGAATCTACATCATTGGAGGATTCTAAGAACAGGTTGGACAAATACCTGTCAGGGATGGTCTAGGTTTACTTAATCTTACCTTAGCATGGGGGGATGAATCAGATGGTCTCTCAATGACCCTTCTAACCCTATATTTCTATGATTCTCTGATTGTAAATTGTAATAATCCTCATCTGTTGGTAACTTTGTCTTATTTTGAAGAGGGGGTGAAGGTTAGAGATGGGGGGGGGTAGGTTAAGCCAGTTGGCAATAACATGTCACAGGTGTGAACTCGTGTTTCATTTTCACTCTGGAGTCGGGGTTGGTGGGAGGGTGCGGGTGGGGAAGAGGGAATGCACTCACAACCCCTCTTCGCTGCCAGTCCAGAATGGCATGTGCTGAGCCAGCGGAAGCTGAACGCAATGAAAAGTGCTAACAGGTCTCATATCTGCATCACAGCCTCATCTAAGTGTAATTAATTAGTAGCGCAGCAAGTGGGGGTGAAGTCGCATTTTCTATAGGCTTTTCATTCTGGAGTGATTATTACAGGAGTGATATCGTCAGCGTGCATTTATTCCAAACTAACAAAATAGCACTTAGTGACTGAAATTTTCTTGCTTCTTAAACTTAACATAGAGAGTTCCCGGAGGCTTTTTTCCTTCCCCGCTCTTACCACTATATTTATAGTGGGACACGTTATCTTGTGTGTTATTGTGAGGGAGGGATTTGTGTACTTCCCCACCGACTGAGACACAATAGTCATTTCCAAGAGGCTTCACTACTGCAGCAAATGGATCGTTAGATAACTTGGTGTCACCATTCTGGCTAGAAAGGAACTTGAAAATGGCTTGTTGGCCTAGGTGTAAGGTAGTCACCCAGGAAGCAAAAGGTCATGGGTCCACAGCCTGACCCTTCCTTCTAGGAGAGCAATCCTTCACCTTTGGGTTTTGATAAAATTGGATCGTCTCCATTTGAGATTATACAGCGAATTGCAACACTGTAATTAGCCAGGATTCCACTGCAGAACTGGAAAAAGGGAATCAATCATTGTCAATGTCCCCTCCTGTTTCACGAGGGTCTTTTCTTGCACCAAATTATTTCTAAAAGGTGGCCACATGGGCTGTAAAGGAGCAGCATGTGGAAAAACCTCAGCCCACAGGAGATAAATGGTTTGGAGCATTAGTGCTGTGACAAGGAGGAACTGGTACAGAGAACCAGTTTTACAGCTTGTGAAATTAGTGACTAGCTCCCTTGAGCAGAAAATAAGGACCACAATCATTCCTAAGCTCGCTTACTTCTTCAAAAACCGGTTTAACAGGGAATGATACATCTCGCGCCATGAGTACCCAGAAAATTTGCCTCATTTCCCCCAAAGTCTAGATGTTGTCTCAGCCACACGTATTACACAGGAGTCATTCCAGGACCCTCAACCTCTGGTTCTATCTCAGCACAAACCATTCTAGGAGAGGCAGCTATTGGCTATCAGCTTCCTCTACTGCTCTGGTGACCTTGGTGGGTGGGGGAGAAGGAAGGAAGCAGCAGGAGGAGAAGGCCTGGAGAGGAATCAAGATTCAGCCTTCTCCTTCTTTTTGCCCTTTTTCAGGAAGGATGGGGTCCGGAATTTCTTCTTCTTCTTGGAGGGAGATTTGGATGGCGAGCCTTCTGGGGACACAGGCCCACTAGTAATTGACTCGGTTTTGTCCTTAGGGGCATCTGGGTCAGCATCTGTGGTTGTGGTCATCTGGCTCATTCCTTTGCTTAGGGTGTCTTCTGCAGTTTGGTCGTCATCTTTCCCGTTCACGACCACCGCTGCCGGCTGCGCCTCCTCTCCAGCAGCAGTGGGATCGGCAAGGACTTGGCTGGTGTCCGTCTTCTTAGCACCTTCACAAAAGAAAGACACAAGGCATGAGGATTTATGGAGGCAGGGTCCCCAATCTCACTAGAAGGGCTGCTACTTTGTGTGGCTACAGGGCCGGATCACCTGGCTTTGCGAAGTGGTTTTGACTGGGAGATTGCAGGCTAATAAGGAGTGGGCATTTTCCAGCTTGCCTAGAGCTAGCCCTGTGGTCTTACTATAATCATTCCACCAGTGACTTCAATGAGGAAACTCTAGCTTGACACTAGTTTAAATAGAAGCAGAATTTGGCCCAAGGGGCAAGGACATTGTCGTGGTCTGATTCCCTTCTCTCTGACACCATTGTAAGTCCATTGGGTCTGGCTCTCCTGTGCCGTGCACCTTGAGGATCTATACATCTCTGCAAAGTGGGCCTGATCTGAAGTTGGTGGTGTGTTTCATCCACTTTGCACAGGTGCAGGGCAGTGGGGAATCAGGCCTATGGTATTTACACGGACTAGACCTTATCATGCTCCCACTGAATGGGAATTTGGCCCTTGATTTCAACAAAAGCCAGAGCAGTCTTGCTGTGATGGGGAGAAAATGGGACACTGATGGGTTGAGACAATATGGCCGGGAAGGATCCTCTGACCCACATCTCCTGGACCCGGGGAAAGAGCTTGTGCTTCACGTTGCCTCCTCGGTTTCATTTTTCCTCATTGAATGCAGGCAGAGCTAGAAGTCGGAACTAAAGGTATGTCTACATGGTAACCGCTGCAGTGGCAGAGCGATGCTGCTGAAGCTATGCCACTGTAGCACCGTAGTGTAGACACTTCCAACAGCAGTGGAAGAGGTTCTCTTTCTGAGAGGCTGACGGAAGAATCCTTCCATCAACCTAGCCATGTTTACACCAGGGTGAGGTCAATCTAATTACAGTGTTCCAGGTGCAAAATTGTTCAGAGCCCCTGAGCAAGGTAACTAGGTCAGTCTATGGGTATGTCTACACTACCCACCGGATCGGCGGGTAGTGATCGATCTATCGGGGATCGATGTATCGCATCTCGTCTAGACGCGATACATTGATCCCTGAACGCGCTCCCGTCGACTCCGGAACTCCACCAGGGCGAGAGCAGAAGCAGAGTTGATGGGGGAGCGGCAGCCGTCGATCCCGCGCCGCGAGGACGCGAAGTAAGTTGATCTAAGATACGTCGCCTTCAGCTACGCTATTCTCGTAGCTGAAGTTGCGTATCTTAGATCGATTCCCGCCCCCCAGTATAGACCAGGCTTACGCGTAAATCTGGCCTAGGTTTAAAACCAGAAGTCTCTCAACTTCGTCCCTGGGAAAAAGAGGTTGCAAATTCCGTCTATGGAACTCCAGAGAAGAAGGGGTTATTGCTAAGCAAACATGGTGCCCAACAGGAGCAGATTGGCCAAGGATGGTCAGAACTCCTGGAAGCCTGTCTGCTAAGTGACCGGTACATTTAAACAGTGCTAAGGGTACCTAGGCACTTGGATTTTCCATTTGCTCACTCACGCTGTTTTTCCCTCTGAGCCCACAAACACAGACAGGAGTGTGGTGTTTTGCAAAGGGCTTCTTTTGCAACTAGTGTTAATGAATGATCCTCTTTGACAATGAACACAGGAAGCTGTGTTTTGGGAAGAAGCAATTAAACAATTGCATGCATGCCTCTTTTCCTCTTCCTTCTCCTCTCCCTCTCTCTTTTTTTCCCTTGTCCCGTAGATTTCTTTATTGGATTTACTAAGTTAATTATAACTAACACACCAGACTTCCATAGCACCTTTCAACTAAGGATCCCAAAGGGCTTTACAAAGAGGTGCTGAGTCACCCAACACCCTTGTGAGGCATGCGGTATGATCTCCATTTTACAGATGGGGAAACTGAATCATGGATCATTTAGGCAACTTGCCCAAGGTCACGCAGTAAGTAAGAAGCAGAGTGAGGAATAGAACCCATGGATCCCCTGCTCTAATTGCTAGACCGCACTCTTGGCTGATACTGTCACAGCTTGTGTAAAGCCCACGCAATATACGTAGTGGAGCAGCTGTTCCCTTTGTACATATTCATCATGAATATATTGCTCCCTGGCTGTTTTGCCCACAAATTACCTTTCACCCCTTCCCCGTAGGCCAGTGGTTCCCAAACTGGGGTTCGCAAACCCCTGGGGGTTCGCACAACGTTACAGGGGGTTCGCCAGAAAAATTTCCTTAATGGCGGCCAGAGGACCCTGGGCATGGGAGGAAGCAGGTGTGACCCAGTTGCAGAGCAGACTGTGGAGCCCTGTGGAGCGCTGAGTGGGCAGCCGAGCCCCAGTCAGCGTGGGGCCAGCATCCCGAGTCCCGCGGGGCCAGCAGCCTGAGCCCCGGTCAGCGGAGGCACCGGCAGCCCGAGCCCCATGCAGCGCGGGGCCGGGCAGCTGGGGCCGTCAGCCCGAGCCCCAGCAGTCAGCGAGGGCCAGCAGCCCAAGCCCCACGGAGTGCAGAGCCGGCAGCCCAGACCCCGGCCAGCAGGGGCCAGCAGCCTGAGCCCCATCGTGGGCAGGGCGGCAGCTGGGACCCCAGGCACGCAGGTGGCAGCTTGGACCCGTCTTTGGCAGATGGGAAGTTGGGTGGCATGAGGGGCAGAGTGAGCAGGGGCCACGCTGTACGTGGGGGGTGGTCCAGGCTAATTTGTCCCTCGCGGGGCACCCTGCTTGGGATGGCCCTAGTGGTGGAAGAAAAAGTGTTTGCGCGCCAAACCAGCTGGAACCAGGTAGTAGTCACTGTAGCAGCGTTCAGGTGCCTCAGTAATTCGATACTAAGTCATTTTCTCTGGAGTGCTGTTTTGCTTCAGTGAGAGGTGAGTGAACGTTAGCATCACACTGAGGAGATTTAAACTTAAATCCCTGGAAATATTCATTTTTAGGAGGGGGTTCACGAGATTTCACATTTTAGTGAAAGGGGTTCACGGGTTGTTAAAGTTTGGGAACCACTGCCGTAGGCAAATATGGGCCACGTTTAAAAAGGTGATACGACTGCTTTGGTGTTTGCCGAGCTGCTGGTTTTAGAGCTAGCACTGGGATAGAGCTAGCATCAAAATATGGATAATATGTGGTATGGTGAAAGCTGGATCTCCCCCCTCCAACCCTCTCAGAGGCTGGCTGTAAGGACACATTAACCTTGTTAATTCAGACAGTGAATACATTTTGTGCAGGCATCCCCGCCATGATTCCATAAGGATTTGGGATAGAAAGGAAATGGCACGGAGGAGGAAGCTTTCTTTTCAGAGCCTGCAGTGCAGAGAACATTTGGAATCAGGCAGTCAACCCCCAATCTTGGCTGCCCTGATTTGTAAGGCCTGGCTCTTTGCTTGACTCCTAGCCTGCCTGCACCTCCACCCAGTGCTCCTTGACTTAGAGCCCGATTCTGGTGAGCACAGAGCGGTACTTACTCAATGCGTAGCGCCCGTCTCTGCTGGGGTTGTTCCTGTGACTAAGTGCAACTCAGTGAGAATGATGGTGACCCTCAAGACGCAATACAGTTTAAAAACATTAGTGCTTCTCTACGCAGAGACCCAGGGTACATCTACCCTTCAAGCTGGGGTGTGGATCCTCAAAGAGACATACCCGTGCTATCTCTGAGCAAGCCCGTGCGCTAAAAATAGACTGCAGCTGCAACGAGGCACCCCGAGTACGTATCTGTCTGTGAGGATCCTGGGATCATGAACCTGTGGGCTCTCAGCCACTGCCGCATCCATACCACCACCTGCCAACTCTAGCCGGGACTGAGGAATTGGGAGCCCAAAGAGGTAACACTCCACTAAGTGCACCAGCCAGAGGGACCTGACTGGAGATGCTCTGGAGTCCCTGATTGGACTGGGTACGCTATTAAAGCCAGAAAGAGACACAGGAAGCGGTCTGTACAAGAAGGTGGATCCTGGCTTGCTGCTGCTACAGACCCTGCTGTCCGCTACTTGGCTCCTGGCCTCGTCCTCGGTTCCTGACTTTGATCCTGCTCTGTTCCCGGCTCCTGCGCTTGGTCTCATTCCAGTCCCTGAACCCGGTTGCTCTGGTTTCTGACTGCTCTGGCTCCAACCCTAGGCGCTGATCCGTGGTTTTACCTCCCGTTTCCTGTCTGACTTTTGGCTCTGACACCGGGCTCCTGACTTTGGACTTGTCCATTGATCTCTGGTTCCTGAACATTGTGCTGCCTACCAGGCCAGACTGCCCACGTCCCAGTCACTAGTACGGTCTTCCACAGCCCCCAACGCCGTCCAAGACACCAGGACGCTCCTCCACTCATGCCGCTGTGTTAGCTTGATGAGAGGTGAGGTGAGTATGTCTCCTCAAACTCCCAGGTTAAGGTGTAGACATATCCTTAGTACACGGCAAGCCAGGGTCACCTGAATGTACAGTGCACTAGCCTGCTGTGGACTAAGTCACCACGCGGACCCAACTACCGTGCATGCCAAGTTCCGGAGTGCACTTTGATGTTCCGCAAAGCGCACCACCGAACTTTTAGTGCGCGGTAGTCAAGTCCACGTCATGACTTAGTGTGCCACAGGCTAACGCACTCTACATTCATACCTGCTGTGACAAAGTTCCTCCTCTATCTTGGTGGGTCCTGCGCTTATTGGCGGATTTTCTTGCCTCAGAGATTCACCATGTGGGTTGGGGAACAGCCCAGAGACCTTCCCCTCTGGAAGAACCCACAGTCCAGGTCAATTGGGAGGTTTGGGGGGAACCCGGGCCCGCCCTCTACTCCGGGTTCCAGCCCAGGGCCCTGTGGACTGCAGCTGTCTATAGTGCCTCCTGTAACAGCTGCATGACAGCTACAACTCCCTGGGCTACTTCCCCATGGCCTCCTCCAAACACCTTCCTTATTCTCACCACAAGACCTTCCTCCTGGTGTCTGATAAAGCTTGTGCTCCTCAGTCCTCCAGCAGTACACCCTCTCCCTCTCAGCTCCTTGCGCCTCTTGCTCCCAGCTCCTCACACTCGCACCACAAACTGAAGTGAGCTCCTTTTAAAACCCAGGTGCCCTGATTAGCCTGCCTTAATTGATTCTAGCAGCTTCTTCTTAATTGGCTCCAGGTGTCCTAATTAGCCTGCCTGCCTTAACTGGTTCTAGCAGGTTCCTGATTACTCTAGTGCAGCCCCTGCTCTGGTCACTCAGGGAACAGAAAACTACTCATCCAGTGACCAGTATATTTGCCCTCTACCAGACTCCTGTACCCCACTGGTCTGGGTCTGTCACACTGCGTAGACAAGCCCTTACTTCCGTCCCTCTCATCACGGGAGATTGGTCAGCGCCGAGAAAGATCCAAAATCTGAAGCAGACCAGAGTCCATCTGTAATTTTGACTACACCAAGCCATTAGATTTTTGCCTACTTAAAACAGTAACACCCGTCACTACGCAAAGGTATGTCAGTCAGTGGCTGGCGTGAGAAGTACTTTGGCGAGAGAAGCACAGTGCCGAGTCCTGAGAAAGTACTAGAGTAAGAATTCAGCCACACATTTTCAAATAAAGAAATAATGCAAAGGCGTAATAAGCCGGCTAGGATTGAAGAAAGAAAGTAGCTTCAGCTCTCAGACGGGCTGTGTATTCAATAGAGCTGGGTGAAATTTTTCAGCTCCAGCTTTCTGCCCCCTTCCCCCCCCCCAGCAAAATGCAGATTTGGCAACACCGAGACGTTTCACGAGATGTCAGTTTCGTCAAATTGTTTTGGTAGGGGGAAAAAAGAGTAAAAAAAAATTCTGAAAAAAATCTTTGCCTCTGTAAGACGCTCTCACATTAGGTGGCATGAGGGATGCAACACTGCATCACCCCCAGACCCTGCGCTCTGTAATATCCTTAAATGTACATGGCATAGGGGCTTGAAACCTGCCCAGACTTTGGTCTCCTGCGTGGCAGAGAGGGAGCTGCTAGGTGAAACGATTCCTACAAGTATCTATAACATTGATTTTTTTTTTCATTTTACCGCCCCGAGCCCAGTAATGACTTACCATCAGAAACCTCATCAAATTTTAGAGCTTTCCTTTTCCCATGCTGTCTTTTAGGACACTAAAGGCACAAATTGTGTATGCAACAGCAGAAAGTGATGTGCACAATGGGAAGCAATGGGGAAAAGACACAAGAACTGCAAGAAAAGCTGTTTATAGCAAGCGTAAATAGCTTTGCTGGCCAGTTTTGATGCTGGCCATTTGAACTCACATCGTTGGTGTTTTGAAATCAGTAAGCTAGGACAAAGCTCTGGTCTCAGATCTGCCCGGCAGATCTTGAATCCTATATTCCATTCCTCCCCCATACACAGATCCCCCACTGATAGGGTGACCAGATGTCCCGATTTTATAGGGACAGTCCTGATATTTGAGGCTTTGTCTTACATAGGCGCCTATTACCCCTCACCCCCATCCTGATTTTTCACACTTGCTGTCTGGTCACGCTACCCACTGAGCTCAGCGGAAGTTCTGTGAACAGGGTGAGAAGAAAACTGTCAAGCCCTCCTGGGCAGAATTTTGTCCATTAAGCAGATTTTGTGATCTTGGTGTGGTGCTTTTGAGGGTGGGAGATTCCTTCTACAAAGACCTGAGCCTACAGCTGGCTTCTTTTTACAACGTTCAGGACTATCTTTGGGCGGAAGAGAGACAGGAGATAAAAATGGGGCATAAAAACAAATCCTTCTCAAAATCTTGAGCAAGGAAAAAGTCAGAGCAACTCTTCTGAAACAGCCTATAAGAAAGGAGCCTTTCTTAAAAATCCCTCCAAAGTGAGAGGCATCGGCATCTTAATAGAGGTCTAAATTACACAGTTGGATGGTCAAATCAGCACACAGGCAGGTAAAGTGGGAACTTTCAAGTATCAGTGCTTACATACAATGGTGAGGGTTTCTAGAGATATGACAGATAGAATTTATGATGATAATAATAATAATGCTTTGCTCTCATGTAATACTTTCCCACAGTAGATCTCAAAGTGCTTTTCAAAGCAGGTCAGTAGCATTATCCCCATTTTACAAAGGGGGAAACTGAGGCATAGAGTGGGGAAGTGACTTGCCCTAGGTCACCCAACAGGCTAGGGGCTGAGCCAGGAATAGAACCCACATCTTCTAAGTGCCAGGCTGGTGCTCCGTCCAATAGGCCACCCTGCCTCTGAGCCTAAGTGCTGATCGGAACAGCCAAATGCAGAACGTGCAGGTTCTATTAAGGTGCCCAACATTTGAAAACTGGTGCCTATTGGTCTCCCATATAACGAAAAACTGATACTTGGCGAACTGAAAGCTAGCACATTTGGAAGCTTTTCCATGGAGCTGCATCCCTGCTGTGAACATATTGGAAGGTTTCCCCACCCACCCTCTATCTCCCCTGTGAGAAGCATCCCACCTCCCGCAAGGTGATGGTATGCGAGCTTAGAAAACAGCCTCTCTATACTTACTACAGTGACAAGTATTCAGAATCAGAGGTAAGTCCTTTGGAGAAAGCAACACATGGAAAGAGAAAGGAAGAAATTGTGGGGACAGACATACACCAACACAATGAGACACAATGTGACACAATGAGAACAATAAAAGAGTAACGCCATCACATTGACCTTCATGGACCAGTTCACGTCTTTGCCTAGGGCAGCCAGATACCTTCATTGTCTCCAGTGAGCTATGCATCTGATCTGAGGAGCATGCTAATAACTCACACCATTTCTCCCCCCGCATTATGCCCAGCTACTGATTAACACAACGCTGACATGTTTTCATTTTAGCTATCTGATACCCTCTGATGGTATTATATCGCCTCTTACATTGAAATCCAAGGCAGGAGATAGATAGATATAAATCTCTCTCTCTCTCTCTCTCGATATAGATATAGATAGATAGATCTATATCTATCTCCTGCCTTGGATTTCAATGTAAGAGCAGAGGCGACATAATACCATATATATATATATATAATGTTCTGGAACCCTTGGGACTAACTCACACACATTTGACTGACCCAAAGCCCACTGAAATTAGTAGAAAGACTCCCATTGATTTCAATGGGGTTTGGATCAGGTCCATAGCCAGCAGTTTCTTACTACATGTATTGTTATGCTCACTGGTTGCGCCTCGTTTCAAGTTACATTGCCAACTCTTTGGGGCGGGGGCTGTGTCTTTCCATGGGTTTGTACAGCGCCTAACACAATGGAGAGCTTATTCCGGGGGAGGGCTTTGGGCACTCCTGCGGTGCAAATAATAAAGAAATAGACATCTTCGTTCCAAAGGCCTCCTGTGTGATTTGTTGGGACAAAGATGGCGCAGAACTTATGGCCATAATAACCCACCCTCCTTTTAACAAAGAAAAGGAGAACTGGATTATCTTTCCACTGGTGGAAGATGCCCCTCCAAGCCTACAGTATGCCCATGCCTTGCTGCCCATGTGACAGGGCTCAGGTTTATCTCAGGATGCGACTGCAGGAACACTGCTGCATCCACCCTAGGCAGTACCCCAAATGCTCCAATTCCCGCCATGCAGCATAACCACTGCCTGGCACGCAGGCTCAGCTTACCGTCTGAGGACTTCGCGGGGGACACGGGTGGGCTCTTTGGTGGAGACTTTGTGGGGCTTCGCTGTGGGGAAGCGCAGGGAGACTTCACAGGAGAAGCCTGAGATTCCTCCACGCTCGCGTCTCTTTCACCTAGGAGCAGAGAAGACATCCAAGTGCTATGTAAAAGATGGGGGGCGGGATCCCAAAAGACACACTCCCCGCCTGTCTTCTGGGTACAGCTAATTGGAACGTATTTCCTCCAAGCTCAAATGTTTTGAAGACGTATCGGTTCCCATAGGGAGGGTTTTCTGGGAGCGCTGTACATGCACAGGGATGTGGGAGAGCCAGATGAAGTCCCTGCTCTGCTCGATTCACAGTGATCTGGGAGGAAAGACTCTGCTCTGAACCGGGCAGAGCAAGGACAAGAACCTGGATTCCCTGGCCAGGGCCCTAGTTAACCCCCCGCAACACACACACACTTCACGTGACCGAACAAAGCCATGGCTGCTCCCTCCGGTTATTTACCGTCTAATCCCAGTTTCTTTCTTTCCACCTCTTTCTTGTACTCCTCCAGCTCTTGGTCGGTTAGCTGGCTGAACGGGTTGGGGGGCTCTGGCTCAGTCGGTATCTCCTCCTGGGATTCTTCTTTTGTCTCCGTGTCTGCTTTGGAAGCCAGGTTACTCTCCGCGGACTGAAACCAACCGCAGACATGACATTGCGCCATCAGCACGAGGGCTGGGGATAAGGTTTAGTGGGTTTTGTGGGCTAGCGATCCTCTTATGTCATGGACCCGAGGCTCAGTATTCTAGGAGCCCAGCCCATGGTTTAAGTGTTTGTTCTCACCAATGCCGATCTTGATCTGCAGGGAGCAAAGCCCCGTGTGCAGCAGAACTGGTGCGATTCCACCATGCACAAGGGGAGCGGGTTATGGGGAAGGCACACAAGCCCTGTGTGGCATGAACTCAGCTCCAGGGTGGGAGAAATATCTTAGGGGGCTGCTATGGGGAGTGGGGCTAGTGGATCCATTACTCTGTGTCTCCATTTGATACTGCCATCCATGGAGTTGGGGCACAGTGTAGTTTTAACGGGGTGGGGGCAGCTCCACTCCAACTCTGAGCAGGGAGAGAGGCCCCCCACTTCAACACCAACACATCACCATCAGGATTCCCCTGATCTGAGCTCCACAGCTAGAGCCTGCGTGCTTATTCTGCAGAGAAGGACCTGGGGATTACAGTGGACGAGAAGCTGGATCTGAGTCAGCAGTGTGCCCTCATTGCCAAGAAGGCCAACGGCATATTGGGCTGTATTAGTAGGAGCACTGCCAGCAGATCGAGGGAAGTGATTATTCCCCTCTATTCGGCACTGGTGAGGCCACACCTGGAGTATTGTGTCCAGTTTTGGTCCCCCCACTACAGAAAGGATGTGGACAAATTGGAGAGAGTCCAGCAGAGGGCAACAAAAATGATTAGGGGGGTGGGGCACATGACTTACGAGGAGAGGCTGAGGGAACTGGGATTATTTAGTCTGCAGAAGAGAAGAGTGAGGGGAGATTTGATAGCTGCTTTCAACTACTTGAAAGAGGGTTCCAAAGAGGATGGAGTTAGGCTGTTCTCAGTGGTGGCAGATGACAGAACAAGGAGCAATGGTCTCAAGTTGCAATGGGAGAGGTCTAGGTTGGATATTAGGAAACACTATTTCACTAGGAGGGTGGTGAAGCACTGGCATGGGTTCCCTAGGGAGGTGGTGGAATCTCCTTCCTTAGAGGTTTTTAAGGCCAGGCTTGACAAAGCCCTGGCTGGGATGATTTAGTGGGTGTTGGTCCTGCTTTGAGCAGGGGGTTGGACTAGATGACCTCCTGAGGTCCCTTCCAACCCTAATCTTCTGTGATTCTATGATTCTATTCACCCTTAACCCACCCACGGCTGCTGCCTCGATTGGCAGAGCTGCAGGAGAGCAGGGATGTTTACTGCACTATAACATTCCCTGTGAAGCTAGCCCCTTCGTTAATTAGAGTACCGGACTCCTGCTCTTCTCTGCTATCACGCTGGCTAAGAGCTGGGACTGGGGTCCTGCCGATTTCACATCCTGACGGTTTTGCTCCCGAATCTGTGGGTGAAAAATCAGCCAATAAATAAAAAGAGCTGAAAAAAAAGTCTAGCCTAGCTGGCTTAGGGGCACAGTAATAGAGCGGGCCTTGAATTGCCACTGATTTGCACCTCGGAGAGACTTTTACACGTGGACTAAGGGAGCGTAAAAAGCTCTTTGCACCAGTATCAACGACGACACAAGGAGCAAGGAAGTAGAGAGTCAAGCCCAGAATCTCTCTCTCCTTGGCTGCCCATCTGAATCCAGTTTAGCTCAGTAGCGACTGAATGCCATCCAATGCCCGGTCCTTGGCCTGCGTGAAACAAGCCAGCACGTCTCAGCCCTGTTCCTACAGGACAGGGAGGTTTAGCATGACACTGGCACTATTTGGAACTTCCGTCTCAGCCAGGAGGCCAGGCACCGAATGGGTCCCTCTAACCTAGAGGTGGTTCATTCTGATCAGGGCTGAATCGTGTTTACAAGGCAGCGCTGGGGAAAGGGTATATGGTGAACTACCCTGGTACCTGCTCTGGTGGTGATCAGAGGACTTCAAAGTGGTGAGTCTGGACCTCGCCACCAGCACTAAACTTGCTGAAGTAAAATGAAGAGAAAATGTAAAAAGGAAGTGGCTCATCTGCTCCCCCACCAGCTGCAGGAAAGTCAGGTCACTGGAGTCTCAAAGGAATCTACTGATTCTCAGCCACCTGGAAACTAAGACCTGCCATAGAGCGTGGGGTGACAAGAGAAACATCTGAGAGCTGCCACACCTTGTTCCTCATTTCCAGCACTTCCTGTGGGTCTGTGTAGAGAGGCACAAATTGGTTGGGGTTTTCGATTCGGATCGGGGTCCCGCTGCTGGCTTTTTCCACCTCGTCGGCCTTCATCCACTGGCCCGTACCAAGGATAGGGTAGGGAAAGAGCAAAGAAAATACATCAAGCCCGGAATTGCAGTATCATTAAGACCCAGGAGACACATAGGCCCAGCCTATGAGTTTCTGACCCATCACAGAATTTTGGATGTTCCAAACTTCGTAGACATTCAGAGCTGGGTAAAGTCCCTTATAGAGAGAGGGGCCAGCTGCAAAATTCAGGAATCTGAATTTGGATTCAGATCTAACCCACCCCCTTCCCTGACATTCAAGGTTTTGGTTCAGCCCATTCGGGTTCAATTCCATCGATCTGGATTCTGGTGTGCGCAGCTTTAGGGTTTTGCCTTGACTTGTGTCTAGTAAGCAATTGTTAAATCCCTATCCAAATGTCTATCTAGCTTAGGAACTTGTAGGGCCCCCAGCACCATAGCATCTCACCACCTTTAACGTATTTCTCCTCCACGCTCCTGTGAGGCAGGGCAGGGCTATTATCCCATTGTACAGATGGAGAACTGAGGCTAAGTGACTCGCCCAACGTCACACAGGAAGTCAGTGGCAAAGTAAGGGACTGACCGCGTGTCTCCAGAGCCCCAAGCTAGCACCCTCACCACTGGCCCACTCTTTCTGTCTATGCCCCAGGTGACTCCACTCTGGTAGAAGCCCCAGCTGGTTAGTGCATCTCCCAGTAGAAGAGGAAGGCGAACATTTTTATACAGACCAGTCGCCAATTTTGCGAGGGCTCCCCATGAACATAAGAACATAAGAATGGCCGTACTGGGTCAGACCAAAGGTCCATCTAGCCCAGTATTCTGTCTACCGACAGTGGCCAATGCCAGGTGCCCCAGAGGGAGTGAACCTAACAGGTAATGATCAAATGATCTCTCTCCTGCCATCCATCTCCACCCTCTGACAGAGTCTAGGGACACCATTCCTTACCCTCGTGGCTAATAGCCTGTTGGTACCTGTTGCTGCTGGAAAGCAGCTTTGCTGCCTGGAACCCGAGGGGTTGTTTTCAGGGATGGGTGAACTGGTTTGAATGCAAAACTGCCCCTTCCCCCCAAAACCTTCCCCCAAAACCTGAAGGTAACGATTTACAGGCTGTCCTACTCTGGTTCTGGCCTGAGCCACAGTTACTCTGGGAGAGGCCGGGTTTGGGGTCTACCGAGTCCAACCAGAAACATCATGAGAATGTCTAGATCGGCTCCAAGCATCTATTGGGCCTTTTAACTCCTTACCCGCTGCGCTCCGCTGTTGTGGAGGAAGTTGGCCAGGTTCTTTTATGACAGTGCCTCGTACCCAGAACACAGAGCTCATTCCCCCTTACCGTGGTCTTAGTCCGCTGGCTGCCTGCGCTTCTCTGATTCTCCTCAGCTACGTTCACCCGTAGGTAGGTGTTGGGCGTGTTTAGCCAGCGGGTCTTCTCCTTCTGCTGCTTCTGGGCATGCTGTCGGAGGGTGGCGATGGGAGCAACCTCCTCCTCAAAGACGAATGCTGTGACGGTGGCAGGGATCAGCACATCGCTTTTATGCTTGATTTTCTCCTGGACAAAAGGGTGCCGGTACGTGTAGCCTGTTCGGTAACCCTGGAAGGACACAAACAGAATGCTTCTTTACTTGGAAAACTCTAACTCAGAGGTCCCCAAACTGTGGGGCGCGCCCCCTTAGGTGGGTGCGAAGGAACGTTCAGGGGGGCGTGGCTGGGGCCCAGCAGGGAGTGCCACCCAGCTCCATTCCTGGCCCCAACCCTGACTCCCGGCCCCGCACCCAGCTCCAGCTGCCAGCCCCGTGCCTGGGGTCCCGCCTGCCGGCTGCATGCCCAGGGTCCCGGCTGCTGGCCCCAGATGTGGCCCCGGCCCCCTTCCCCATGTCCGGGTCCCCTCCCCGAGCCACATCCCCGACTCCAGGAGGGGGAGTGCGGACAGGGGCCGGGAGGGACGTGAGGTAAAACGTTTGGCTATTAGGACTGGGCAAAAAATGGCGGGAAAAGGTTAGAGAAAAATGCCATGGGGTTCAAAACAGATCTAGCGTTTGATCTGATTCTTCTTTTTCCCCTTTTTGCAAAACCACAGAAATTTTTATTAACATTTTTTGTCTACCCAAATCCTGGTTTTTAGGAACGGTTTCAGTGAATGAAAGTTTTGATGATGATTGCAACAACATTTCTGGTAAGAGAGCATTTTAAAAGCGTTGCAACAAACAAACAACCCCCAGTATAAAATTTAAGATTGTCGCATTTAATGGTTTTGAAAAAAGGCCATTTTGTTTTGAAACAGTTCTTCATTCAAGCATTTTTGGCCAGCTCTGCTATCTGCCCATCTCCCTGTGGTCAAATGAGGGCTATCTACATCTCAGATCTTTTCCTCTTCCCTCCCAAGATAAGCAGCATGTACTGCTGAAAACTGGCTCCCCCAGAGGCAGGAAGAGCACATTAACGATGCCCCGAAATGGATTTGTAGTCTGTTCAGCTGGCATGCCTGATGTTTCAAGGCAGATTCCTTAGCAGGAAAGCAAACTGCTTGTTTGGCCTGGGACACATCCTGTGAGATACTGAAGCTACGTCTACACCGCAACTGGAGATGTGAGTTGCAGCTTGTGTAGACGTATCTGCGCTGTCTCCAGGCAGGCGGAAGGGGAGTGTGGAGAATGAGGAATGGGCCACAGCTAAATCGGCTGGAGACTTACCAGGTTGTCCAGCATTCGCATGAGGGCCTCAAACTCATGCTCTCCCAGGCGGCTCTTCTGCATGGGTCCGAACGTGCTCCCGGCCCATCGGACTGACCCAACGTCGTGGGGCCTGTACTTCTCCCGCTCCAGCACAATCAGATTCTCAGCTCCCCCAGCGCTAGACAAGGCAGAGACCTAGAGCAAAGCACAGAGACTACAGCAACACAGGCGCAGCTGGAGAAGCCGCTGAGGAAGGGCCAGATTCTTGGTTATGCTCCACCCCCGTTTGCTCTGCAGAAAGGGGAAGGATTCTGGCTAGCAGAGAATTCCCTTGGTGGATGGGAGCTCCTGAATGGAATAAAGCTGCTAGAGTTGGCTCCTGCAGCAGCTACCCGCCAGCCCAGCCTTGGGAGCATGCCAGAGTTACCCTACACTAGTGATCCCCAAACTTTTTACCTCGTGCCCCCCTTACCCCTGTCCATGCCCCCCTCCCACCCTCTGGAGCCAGGGCTGCAGCTCCGGGATGGGGGGACACAGACGGGGTAAGGGGGATGAGGCTGGGGCCACAGCTGGGGGCAGGCACGGGGCCGGGAGCAGAGTCCCGGGTGCGGGGCCTCACCAGGAGTGGAGCCGTGAGCATGGGGCTGGCAGCCAGGACCAGGAGCGGAGCTGGGTGGCACTCCCTCCCCACCCCCCATGGGGGCTGGCCCGGCCCCAGGCGCACCCCCTCTCCCCCCGAATGGAAACAATGTTCCCTGCCCTGAAGTGCTTGCCATGTGAGACCCTAATCCTGCAAACGTGCATGTTACTCAGGCACCCGGATGGTTTGCAGCATCGGTCCCAATTCATTTATTTACTGACGACCTTTTCCTCTCCTCAGCTGACGGCACTGAAATAGCTGCGTGGCGCTTGTTGCCGTATTTCAGAAGGTCGAGATGCATCTGTAACAGCCCCAGACCCCGGCGCGCTTCCCGCCTGCCAGCCACAGAGGCAGAGCGCAGGCCGGTTTGGAAACAAAGCCAAGCAGCCTTGGGAGTCACTGCGCATTCAAATGCCGCTATTGCGCTGGGGAGTTAATGACTAGGGAGTAAAGAGCGGGGGCGGAGAGGAGAGACAGGAAACAGGCAGCAGGGCCCATGAGTAGCAGCGTCAACAAGGCTGCATGTGGGAAGGAGGCAGTCTGCAGAGCGCATGTATTCCCAGCCCTTCACCTGCAGATGGCTCAGAGGCCAGGCCTCAGCAGGCGCTGCTGACCTCGTTTTCCCAGCTAAAGAAGTAGGTCGATGTGCAGAGGGGAGGACAGCAGCATTTATAATAAATGACACTGATTGCAAGCTAGCTGCCTAACCAGCGCAACCAAACCCCCCGCTTCAGTACAGCCGCACCCGCACCGCGCGGGAAGAGCGGAGCAGAAGAAAGTCAGCATCCTCGTGCTGCATTTTCAGGCTTTGCTGACAAGCCACTGTTTAAAAAAATAAAAATAATAAAAAACCAACCCACAAAGGAAATCTACCACAGCTGTAGGTGGGGCTGCAGGAGAATTGGCTGTAGGCACGGAGCCAGGACAGAGATTGGAGCACTGATGCTTTCAGCGATTCCAATGCTGATAACAGCGCCAAGCTCTGAGGATTGTGGCATTATCACAGACATGTCCATATCACCCCTTCCATGCATGGAAAACCTGAGCGGCTGGACGACTGTCCTTTCTTAATGCAAACTCTTCCTACAAACCGGTTTACTCCACGTGGCCAACAAGAAGCTATTAACAGTGCAACCCCTGTTTATTCCCTTTTCTGTTCTTCTCAGTGCATCCTGCTGACTCTGTCTGGGTTGCTCAGATTGAGACCAATGCTGTATTTTGTGTGTGTGCTATGTTTATGGGGATTTGGGAAGCAGGACAGAGCAGGGCAATTTGAGTTGGTGACAGAGCTGAGGGCATTTGTCTGTTAACATTCTGGGTGGCTAACGTTGATTACCCGAGGGAGGATAGCTTTCTAGATGTGCTGATTGATACCATTATTATACAGAATCACGTTTATGACACTCATGTCCTAAGGACCAACCAAGAGATGGGCCCCATTGTAGTATTCCCCATTCCCTGCCCTGAAGCGCTTACAAGCGAAACACCCAAGACAAACACAGGGTGGGGGAAAGGCCATAACAGGCAAGCAGAGTGAACAATGTGGTGGCAGCCAATGTCATGTTCCATTTTTAGTTAGGAGGGGATCAGCTAAATGGAAAGAAAAGAGAAGGGAGCGGGGGCATTGCAAGGAAGGAGAGTGAGGGGGACAGGGCAGGAGGGAAGAGGGTAAGAGAGGCTGCTGTGGAGTAAAGCACTGGTACCCTCGGGTGTTTTCAACATCTGTCAAAAGCCTCCGGCGTGCGAGCAAAGCACTCTGCTCTGATCTACACCTAGAAATGAATCCGTGGAATTGATGATGCTTGATAATAAGGACTAATCATTTTAACTACAATAACTGCAGCTCCAATGTAGTGAGGGGTTTGAAGCCAAAGACTTTTTCTGGACATGGCTCAGGTTGAAACTTGCACCACCATTGTCTCAAAGCGTTTGTACAGGTGCGCCTAGACGGTGTACTGAAGGCGAATGCCCCCCCAAGCTAGCCCAGCGAACACGCACTACGCCTGAAATACCATCCCTTGCCATGTTACACCCTCACTCCGACTGTGAGCTCTTCGGGACTGATTCGGGACTGATTCACATCACGCTTTGGTTTTTACATGGGTGTAACGCCATTGACTTTGGTGGAGTTATTCCTGATTTACACTGGTGTATGCAACAGCCAAATCAGGGCCACTGTCTTTTATTCACCATGAAAGCACCACACACGTTTATGGCACCATATAAATAATGAATAACAGCCGCAAGCGATGCAGAACATCACTCATTTTGTGTCCCCATTTGAGCTCTTGCTGAGCTCTGAAGGCTTAGAGGGCGAGGTTTCCAAATCAGCATTTGCTAATCTCTGCTCTCATTGAAGTCAGTGGTAAAGCTCCCAGAGACTTCAGTGGGAACTCATCTAGGCCAATGCCGAATACTTCTGAAAATCCCACCCCAAAACAACAGGCAATAGCGGAGGAGAAGGCAAAGGCCCAATTCAAATAACAGGGCAGCAGCTGAAACTCAAGATTAAGCTGGGAGTGACTGGAAGCCACGACAGTAAATAAAGCTGTTTAAAAAAAAAAAAAAAAAAAAAGGAAGTTGGTTTCCATCCTGAAGTCTGTTCCAGGGACTGCCCAGTAGAGGGAGATAAATGATCAGTGCAATCCAGCCAGATTGAATTGGTATATTCTCTGCAAAAAGAATGAGGAGTACTTGTGGCACCTTAGAGACAAACACATTTATTTGAGCATAAGCTTTCGTGGGCTACAGCCCACTTCATCAGATGCATAGAATGGAACATATAGTAAGAAGATATATATACATACAGAGAATATGAAAAGGTGGAAGTTGCCATACCAACTCTGAGGCTAATTAATTATGAGCTATGATCAGCAGGAGAAAAAAAACTTTTGTAGTGATAATCAAGATGGCCCATTCCAGACAGTTGACAAGAAGGTGTCAACTTCTTACTATATATATGTCTTCTTACTATATGGTCCATTCTATGCATCTGATGAAGTGGGCTGTAGCCCTCGAAAGCTTATGCTCAAATAAATTTGTTAGTCTCTAAGGTGCCACAAGTACTCCTGTTCTTTTTGCGGATACAGACTAACACGGCTGCTACTCTGAAACCTGTATTCTCTGCAGCACTCTCCTACAGTGCAAACCTTAATCTGCTCCTTGGGGGACATCTCCCCAGGGTCAAAACAAGATGTTGCCATCCTGCAGCCCACCATCTGCACCAAGCACTAGAGTATTCCACAGTTGCGGCTGGAAATTTGGGATGGATGCTTTAGAACGCTGCAGTTTATACCACAGTGATACCTTGCAAACACAGGACTCATTGTGTCTGGTACAGGGGGTTTGTAATGATCCTGGGTCTCTCCCCATATTAGGCATACCAGACACAATGCAGTCCTGTCTTAGCAAGTTATCACCCTGAGTCTGTCAGTCTATACTGGTGGTAGGGAAGGGAAAAAGAGCAAATAGTTTTGTCTTTAACTTATGGGAGACACTCCAACTTTACAGTGACAAGAGTCATAAGTACCTGGGTGGCTGGTTAGATGGAGTATTCATCTAGACTACCTAGTGCAGTGCCCTGAGCAGAGTAACAAAGCATTGTAATGAGAAGCGAGCTTGGAAACACATTGACAAGGGCTGATGCTCATTCCAACGTGCTGCCCTGGTGGAGTTGCTCACCTGGATCTCACAAGCAGCCTGCAAGTGAAAGGTTTTATAAAAAGCTTCCTCCACTGTATCTCCCAGAGTGATCACGCCGTGATTTCGCAGCACCAGGATCTGCGGGGAAAATGAAATACTAGCTAACACTGTGAATTCATTTCTTTCTAAAGAGGCTCAGAGACACAGTCCAATGACAAGTCTGGGTTTTTGCCCAGCACCGGAAGGTCCCTGGAATGACTTGCCGGCTATTTCAGCTCACATTCGGAATGGCAGGTTCTGTAAAAAGTGACAGCAATTTAACACCTTTGTAACTTCCCAGATGTTGAGTAGTTCTGATACTTCGCCTGGGTTATTGGCCATTTCCTTGTAATCTAATCTGTGTGGCACTCCTCTTGCTGTGTCAGGATCTAATCTATGTGGCACTCCTCCAGGTATGTCAGGACACAGATGGGTAAACTGAGGCACAAAGCAATTGGGAGGCCCAAACTCAAACAGCAGGGCAATAGCCCAGCCAGCCGTAGAACCCAGATCTCTCAGTCTGGTGCTTTAGCCATATGACGGGCCAAAATCTTACGACATGTCAGAATGTGAAGCCCTGACAGGACCGCAAACCAGAACCCAAACCCCAGCCCAGGCCTGGTTTGGACCCAGATCTGAACGCCACCTCTTCAGCCCATCTCCAATGAAAATATTACTGGGCCAAACCCATTCCTAGAGCAACTCCGCTGAGCTGTATTAGCCCGACAGCTGATCAGACATAACATCTTTCAGTCCGAGGAGCGTGACTTTTCTCCTAACCTTGCAGGTTGGTCCAAGGCACTTCTGTAGCTCAATCCTGTCTGCCTCTTCCTCCATCTCTCCATTGAAATCGAAGTACACCATGTTGCCCAGCAGCAATGCATCGTGGGATACAGGCAGGATGCCACATTTCATGGCAGACACCTGGCGAACAGAGAGAACGCAGGAAACAAAGGGGAAGATCAGAATAGAATCATAGAATATCAGGGTTGGAAGAGACCTCAGGAGGTCATCTAGTCCAACCCCCTGCTCAAAGCAGGACCAACCCCAACTAAATCATCCCAGCCAGGGCTTTGTCAAGCCTGACCTTAAAAACCTCTAAGGAAGGAGATTCCACCACCTCCCTAGGTAACCCATTCCAGTGCTTTACCACCCTCCTAGTGAAAAAGTTTTTCCTAATATCCAACCTAAACCTCCCCCACTGGAACTTGAGACCATTACTCCTTGTTCTGTCATCTGCTATCACTGAGAACAGTCTAGATCCATCCTCTTTGGAACCCCCTTTCAGGTAGTTGAAAGCAGCTATCAAATCCCCCCTCATTCTTCTCTTCTGCAGACTAAACAATCCCAGTTCCCTCAGCCTCTCCTCATAAGTCATGTGCTCCAGCCCCCTAATCATTTTTGTTGCCCTCCGCTGGACTCTTTCCAATTTTTCCACATTCTCCTTGTAGTGTGGGGCCCAAAACTGGACACAGTACTCCAGATGAGGCCTCATCAATGTCGAATAGAGGGGAATGATCACGTCCCTCGATCTGCTGGCAATGCCCCTACTAATACAGCCCAAAATGCCGTTAGCCTTCTTGGCAACAAGGGCACACTGCTGACTCATATCCAGCTTCTCGTCCACTGTAACCCCTAGGTCCTTTTCTGCAGAACTGCTTCCTAGCCATTTGGTCCCTAGTCTGTAACAGTGAATGGGATTCTTCCGTCCTAAGTGCAGGACTCTGCACTTGTCCCTGTTGAACCTCATCAGATTTCTTTTGGTCCAATCCTCTAATTTGTCTAGGTCCCTCTGTATCCTATCCCTACCCTCCAGCGTATCTACCACTCCTCCCAGTTTAGTGTCATTTTGGTTCCCTGCTCATGTTTAAACTAACGCACCTGTCAAGTCTGTGCTCAGCTTTCAAACCTGCAAGCTGTGGCCAAACCTGCAGCCTGTGGCCTGTTGTTGCACTTTTACGGCCCTGATCTTGCAGTATCCTGAGCATCCTTCTTCCTCTGTCTTAGTGAAATCAATGGGAGCTGAGGTTGCCCAGCATCTCCCAGGACTGGCCCCTCAGACCAACGGTTGCATCAGCTGATCAGTTCGCGGGCATATGAAGCAATGAAGGTTCAGTGTGAAAAATTAGCCTCTGCTATCAGTGCCAATAAAAGGAACGCAGGAGAACTGCAGTTTTGTAGCAGTCACATATTTTGGCCTTTCTTCTCCCAGGGGCTGTGCGTCTTTTGCTTACTTTTACGCATCCCACCCACAGTTTCTGCAGCCCTTCATCACATTAGAAGCATAAAGCAACTGACCGAAGGTGAGTCAAATGAAGTTTGGAGATAAAAAAATGTTTATTTCTTAAATAACGGAACCTGAACATATCAGAGAAGTGCTCAAGTGAGGTGCAAATAGAGCCCCCTTCTCTGGGGCCAGGCAGCATTCCAGCGTGGCAGAAACAGCACAGTTCCACTGTGCAAAGAGGACTGGATGAGCACAGACCTTGCCCAGCTCTGGGTAATCCCCCTGAGCAGTAGCATGCCAGGGGCAAGAGAGGGCAGGTAGTCTCACAACATCCCTGTAAGTCAAGTATTATCCCCACAGAACAGGTGGGGAAACTGAGGCACAGAGCCATTCAGCGACTTGCCCAAGGTCACACTGTCGGTGACCGAGGTGGCAACAGAATTCTGAACTCCTGAGTTCTAGCCCCTCAAAGGGTTTAAATGGCGTTCAAAGTGGTACACGGATGCAAGTCCGTTGCACTGGGGTGAATTTCATCCATCTCATCTTTGCATGAGCGAAGTCCATTTGCATGCTCAGGGGGTTGGGGAGGTGTTATAAAGTCCCAGGTACAGTTTTAAAGACCAGATTGAATCCCACTGGAAAATATGCCTCAGTAAGGACTGGTCTCTCATAACCCATTACGAATGAAGCTACTTAGCAGAGATGGGCTTGTGCTAGACATTCGGTCTAACGAAGCCACTGCCTTTGAGTTTTGTCCCAGGATCAACAAATGCTGTGGCTGTCCGGAAACAAGAGGCCATTCTCCTGAGCAGATGTTCTGCTGTTATTAGCTCCTAAAGTAACAGCCTTATTTGATGCAAATATCTATCCTATTTAAGTATTAGAGGGGTAGCTGTGTTAGTCTGGATCTGTAAAAACATCATACGGTTTCTAAAGGGAAATGAAACTTAATACCACTGTGTCAGAGGCCCCGTTAATTCCACTGATTTTAACAGGACGTGGATCAGCCTCTGAGGGAGTGATGTGTTTGAGAGACTCGTGGAGTGGGGAGGCCACACACGGATCTCAAAATCACAGAGGTGAGCAGGGTGCTATCAGCAATGAGCCTGAATGAAGCCCTGGATTCCCCACCCTCAGGATGTTCAGAGCCGGAGCTGAACTCTGCAGCTCTCTCTAGCTGCAGTGCAAACCACGGCAAACGGTACAGCAGCTGACCCTGGCATACCGTGGCCCGTCAGCATGACTGATGGGGCTCCTTACCGCCGCAGTGGCAGGCGTGTGCAAGTGGATAATACATCTGATGTCGGGTCTGGCTGCGTAAATGGCTGAGTGCAGGCTGAATCCTCTAGCGTCCACGGAAAAACTGGTGCCGCCCTGCTCCACCACTTCACCCAGGATGTTCACTTTAATCTGCAGCAGGAAAGAAATGAGGCAGCAGATTTACCGGGGAGGGGAGGGGAGGAATTCACACTCCCCATGGCTCACCCCAGATCTGCAGAACACCACTGTGTTCTCTCATCAACCCGTTGGATCCACCTTCCAGGTGGCTCTGCATTCAACGAATGTGCTCCCTTCTAAAAGATCTGCTCTAGGAAGTATTTTGGGGAAGTTCTCTGGCCTGCGCTCTACAGGAGGTCAGACTAGATTATCACAATGGTCCATTCTGGCCATGGAATCTATGAATTAAGCCTGCGAGGTAGGTATGGGATACAGAATCAGGTCCTACAATTTTACAGCAACTCAGCCCGTTCCTGTATGGCTTGTGACATCTGTTGGGATCACAACCTACTGTGTGCCATGCATGTTTGAAGAGAACATCCATCAGGTGGTTCTTGAATGTTCACTGTCCATCAGGAATCTGATTTGGCTCAATGAACAGATGAGGCCTCCTTATAGATAGGAGCTGGACAAAAAATGTTGAGTTTCAAAATGGTGATGAAAAAATGTAAAACTTTGAATTTTGACCCAAAAAGGGTGAAAAAAATGGTGAGATTGCCACATGTATTTCTCTCCCACTCACACCGCAGTTTTCAAACCACTCTGGAGCATTTCAAATTTTTGAGAAAAACGGGGGGAGGGAGGTGAAATTTGTAAAAAAAAAAAAAAAAAAAAAATCATAATTTTTGTGTTTTTTTTAAACCATGTGTCATACAGAATTCTTTGCTGTCAGCTTCTTCCAAAGCGGTCCCAGATTTACCAGCCTGGATTTACTTTACCATCTCGAGAGAGAGAAAGTGGAGGGAGAGGATGTTATTTAGCACACTCACCAGACTAGAAGCGGTGACTTCATTACACGAAAGACCTTTAGGGCAGATCAAGAAGTGATCCTGTTCTTTGCTGACACGCATCTACCAAAAGAAATGCACGGGGGGGGGGGGGGGGGGAGAGGGGAGAAGAGGCGAGTTAGGGTTAACTGGACAATTTTCAGTAGCATGTGCATTCTTACTTTCCTGGTGGCACATTCTGAGTTCTTCATATTACTAAGGGTCTCTGTCTTTTCTATAGCCATTTCCATTCCAAACTATGTCATTTAGTCAAGGGTCCATTCCATGACCGCATACTCCTGGCCAGGACTAGGGATAGATCTACACTGCAATTAAAAACCTGCAGCTGGCCTGTGACAGCTAGCTTGGGCTTGGGCTAAGGGGCTGTTAAATGGCAGTGTAGACGTTCAGGTGCGGGCTGGGATGGAATCCGGGAGGGTGCTAGATCCTTCCAAGCCCACCTATAATGCTAAGAAACCAAACATAATTCCTTTCATCTGCATTTCCCTCTCAAGCCTCCAATCTCTGAGATTCCACCGCGTTTCATTTTGGTTTCAGATCTCCGGGAAAGTCAAACGTGACTGACCAAGCTTGGTCTCAAATACTGTACCACTGGGGTCACAATGGGCAAGAACTTTAAACGCTGGAAATTGGGGCTGAACTGAAAAGGAAGTCAGTGACAGAGAAAAATTCAGAGTCTAGTGCTCAATGTTCCATGATCACATGCCATGCGGCTGTACTGGGGCTGCTAGATTTCCTAGCCTTTGATCACAAAGATAAAGGGATGTGGCATTTCTCAGTAGTGTCTATGCCACTCACTACGTTTTTTTTTTTTTTTTTTTTTTTTTGCTGTGTTTACTAGTTGTCTCTGGTCCAGATGCTCAGCATAGCTCCACTGAGGATCTGGCCCACTTTGTGTAGTGAGCAACTGAATGGCCTGAAAGGGAATTCTTATCTAACCAGCTGAGGAGCAGTTCCCAAGTTAGGACTGTAAAGTCAGCCTGTGGAAGTCACAGCTGGATGCTTTCTGACCATGCACATGTGCATGTAAGATCGGGGTAATCTGATGCAGGGCACAGCTGAGCAGACGTCATGAGATCATTCACTTTGAACCCCCAACTCCCACCTATAGTATTAAACCGCTGACTGGGTGCTTAAGCACTGTAGGTTGGAGAGGTTTTCCTTTCCCCTTCCTCTCAAGGACCATGCATTGGCTTCTGCAAGATACCAGCACAGACGGCGTGTGCCAAATGTGACATTCCTGCAGTGGCTACATGGTGTAGTGTTTGCTGAGGGATGCCAGAGTTTAATAGAAAAGATGAGATCAGTCTCCCAATCGGAACTCCCTCTCTTTTTTAAATTAAATTAAATTAAATTAAATTAAATTAAATTAATGGAGATATCCTATCTCCTAGAACTGGAAGGGACCTTGAAAGGTCATCGAGTCCAGCCCCCTGCCTTCACTAGCAGGACCAAGTACTGATTTTGCCCCAGATCCCTAAGTGGCCCCCTCAAGGGTTGAACTCACAACCCTGGGTTTAGCAGGCCAATGCTCAAACCACTGAGCTATCCCTCCCCCCCTACAAATTCCACCTACAAATTTGGTCCACTCTGATAACTGGAGGACCAAGAACTCTACGCTTCCATCTCAGCTCCACACAAGGATGTGGAGGGCAAAGGCAGGACGGCGGCAGCGTGTGGTCATCTGTAGGGCCCTACCAAATTCATGGCTGCGAAAAACGCGTCACAGAGTGTGAAATCTGGTCTCCCCCCGCAAAATCTGGTCTTTTGTGTGCTTTTACGCTATGCTATACTGATTTCACGGGGGAGACCAGCGTTTCTCAAACTGGGAGTCCCGACCCAAAAAGAAGGCACAGGGGAGTCGCTAGGTTATTGTAGGGGGGTTGTAGTATTGCCACCCTTACTTTTGTGCTGTCTTCTGAGCTGAGTGGCCAGAGAGTGGCGGCTGTTGGCCGGGCGCCCAGCTCTGAAGGCAGCACCCTGCCAGTAGCAGCGCAGAAGTAAGGGTGGCAATACCATACCAGGCCATCCTTACTTCTGCGCTGCTGCTGGCGGCAGCTCTGCCTTCAGAGCTGGACTCCCAGCCAGCAGCTGCTGCTCTCCAGCTGCCAGCTCTGAAGGTAGTGCCACCCCCAGCAGTAAGAGTGGCAATACCGCAACCCCCCTCCAGAACCCCCTTTTGGGTTAGGACCCCTAGAGTTACAACACTGTGAAATTTCAGATTTAAATATCTGAAATCATGAAATTTACGATTTTTAAAACCCTACAACTGTGAAATTGACCAAAATGGACTGTGAATTTGGTAGGGCCCTAGTCCTGTTCCATCCTCACTACAGAGATGGCCCCGTGTCCATGTTACCACTGGGACTCCTCCCTCACCGTGACGTAGGTGTTGCTGAGCTGCGCCCAGCCATATAGGTCCAGCAGTCGGTAGATGCTGCCAACCTTGCAACGCATGAGCCGCTCCCCTTTCGCTAGGGACAGCGACTCGGTGCCATGGAGGTCGTTGATGGGCGTCACCATGGAGAGACCTGAGGAGAAGCAGAGCTCGGTTAGCTGGTTTGAGGGGCTCCTAGCTAGAAGGTGCTTTGGGAAGCAAGGAGGCTTCGAGGCCATTGGCACTGGCCCATCCAATCTCTATCTTCCCCTAGATGAGAGGCAGGACACTACCCCGAGCTCTTCAGTCCGTATCTGTTGTCTGCCATGGTGGTTTCACTTCCCTGAGCCTTCACACC
The DNA here is from genome assembly GCF_028017835.1 of Emys orbicularis. Taxonomy (NCBI): domain Eukaryota; kingdom Metazoa; phylum Chordata; order Testudines; family Emydidae; genus Emys; species Emys orbicularis. The sequence continues at coordinate 142,041,753 of NC_088684.1, forward strand.
TTACCTCTCAGCCCACAAGGGCAGTGGAAGCATCTGTGGGACTCCCGAACCCATCACTGCCAGTCTTAGACTGGGATTAGGGAGTGCTGGATAAAAACACAAGGGGAGCACCCTCCCTAGCTCCATTTTTAAATGCAATTGGTTAGGGTTGATCTTATTTTTAGGATCCCACCCCCATCCTTTTTTTGCCCCTTTCCTCTAACTCTTCTTTTTTTTTTTTTTACACTTTGCCATTAAAAAAATTGGGGGAGGGGAGGAAAAATTGGGAAGGAAAGAGGAACATTTTGCTTGATCAGAAACCTGAAAAATTTAAAAAAAAAAAAAAAACACAATTTTTTGAAAAACATTCCAATTTAAAAAACCCAGGTGTTTTTCATCAAAAAGCGGTTGAACAAAAAATTTCAGACAACTCTAATGTTTACCTTTTTTATGCAATAATGTTCAGGGTATTTTAAAATACCTCTTTTATTATCACTTATTCAACTCAAGTGCACAAAAGACACTTGGGAGGAAGCTTCTCTTTGTTAAAGAGACAGCCACTCATTTCTTTAGTTAAGGGCTAGAAAAGCTCCCGCTGCAGTTCTCTGGTCTTCCAAGGAGACCTCTAGGAAAAGCAGGGAATGATTTGATATTCCTGGAATTTTTAAGGTGAAAAATAAAGAGGGGAAACCCTTCAAAATAGAGTCAGCAAAGCACAGTCTTCAAGGCCTGCTTTGTGCATTATAAAGAAGCAAATAGGAGCACAAACCCAGTGTTATTTATCCTTATGCTGTAAAAAGCAACAGAGAGTCCTGTGGCACCTTTAAGACTAACAGATGTATTAGAGCATAAGCTTTCGTGGGTGAATACCCACTTCGTCAGACGCACGTATTCACCCACGAAAGCTTATGCTCCAATACATCTGTTAGTCTTAAAGGTGCCACAGGACTCTCTGTTGCTTTTTACAGATCCAGACTAACACGGCTACCCCTCTGATACTTATCCTTATGCTGGTTGCCATTGAAGCTGACCACTGTATGGGTGTATGTGAAATCAGTGGAACTAGAGAATATTTCACTGGAAACCATGAGAGCTTCGAACAACCCCACTCAGAGATGGGAGAGATATAGCTGAGACTTTCTTGTTAGCCTAGGGGAATTAGGCACCTCCATCCAACTGAAATTCACTAGGAGATGGGCACCATAGGTGCCTTTGATTGTCTTTCCGAATACTGCAATCCCTGTTCCACCCCGGTTTGGTAACTTGGCGACAAGGCAGGCCTCCCCGCCCCCCTCCAGCCCCTGAGAAGGGTTATCCACCAACATACTGATGGGAGAGGTGGGGAAGACGGAGGGAGCAGTGCTGGACATGAAATCCGCGATCTGTCGCAGGGCCCAGATGTTGGAGTTGTTCCCTTTCTTCATTTGGTCTTGGATAAGGCTCTCCAGCTCCTCTCTGAAAGACTGAAAGAAGCATGGCAGGCAGTGAATCGTCAGCGATTTCACAGATCGGCACCCACGCTGCCCTACAGCCACGCCGTGAACGTGACAGGGCCAGCATCTCCCTGACAAAGCCGGCGGCGCTCCTCGCCAAGGCAAGGTGCTTAATGGGAAGCAGGTTCCCCGGCCTCGCACATTAAACACAGTTAGCACTCACAGCCCTGCTGGTACAGGGGAACAAGCAACACCTAAAGAAGGACACTGGGCATCAGTTGCTCTCTCTATGCTCCGTCCCTTAAGCACAGAGCATGCCCCGGTGACCACTCCAAGAGGAGAAAGCTTCATGCTTGCAGAAGGGGCTTTTAATAATGGGGCAGGGGGAGTCTCCATTTTTGGATGTCCAACTTTAGACGCCTAAGGCCAGATTTTAGAAGGGCTCAACGCCCAACGTGCTGGGAGATTTGAAGAATCTGGCCACTCATTTTGGTGGCTCAGTGGGTCTGATCTGCAGAGGTGCTGAGCACCTGCAGCTCCTATTGACTTCAGCTGGTGTCTAGAGCTGGGCATTCCAAACAAATAAATAGAGGCACCGGTATTAGAGAGCCCGCTAGCGGAGAAGCTAGGTCTTAGGATACAGAGACAGAACAGGGGATAACAATCCCTGACTCCCACTCCCTAGCTTTGGCCAGTTGCCAGGCATTCTCTACGCACTGGGCTCTGTAGGATCATGGTGACTCGCTTCTTCTGCTCCATCATGTTGAAGTCCTGCCGGAGATCGGCCGCCATGTTCCGGATGCGCAGATATTCTGGGTCATCTTCGGAGAACCGATCGAAGTAACGCTGTCCTTGGGGGGGCGGGGAGGAGACCGGGGGGGAAGAGACCGCCTCTGGGGTGGTTTCGTTGCTCATCTTCACGGCTGTCTAGAGTTTACTTCTTGGTACCTGTGCAGAGAGATGAAAGGGTCAAGAGCGGCCTGCAGGACTGAATGTGTGTTTATTGCACCTCTGACAGCAATATAAAAAAAAACATTCTGAATGTTGCCCAGGGGGATAGTGGATGATGTACAACTCAGTTAACAATAATGGGACGCGGGGGGTGGGGGTGGGTGCATGGCATGCAGATTCCCTTATGTTGATAACATAGGGTAGCCAACTTTGTAATATTTAGAAAACAGACACTCCAGCAGGAATGCCAGAACCTCCCCTTCCCTGCCCCTTTCCCCGAGGACCCGCCCCTTCCCCACCCCTTTCCCCCAAGGACCCGCCCCTGCCCCTCCTCTTCCCCCGAGGCCCCGCTCCTGCCCTGTCCCTTTCCTCTTAGGCCCCGCCCCCCGTTCGCTCCTCTTTCCCCCTCCCTCCATCGCTCACTGCTTTTCCCCTCTCCCGCCCTCCCTGTGTGGATCAGGAGGCACTTGTCTGCAGAGCTGGGGCTGGGAGCTGCAGCCGCCCGACGCAGGTAGGAGGTGCCCCTGGCTGAGTAGGGGCTGGCGTGGGTGATGACTGGACTTTGCGTGTCCAGTCAGTAGATCTGACCGGACACTATCAGGTCCCCTTTTCGACCCGACTTTGTGATCGAAAACCGGACACCTGGCCACCCTATGATAACAGACCCTATGGTTTTTCTAATTTGAATACTAGAGGTTCATATTATCTGAGTTATTCAAACCAGCCACAAAGAGGAAGGATGGTCCGGTGGCTGGGAGACCTGGGCTCTGCTCTACTTGGGCAAGTCACTAGCCTGCCTGTGACTCAGTGGCACCTCAGTCCTGTCCTGCAGCGCCCCCTGCAGTCCCATTCCTGCTCCCCAGTGCACCTCAATCCTGTCCTGCAGCGCCCCCTGCAGTCCCATTCCTGCTCCCCAATGCACCTCAGTCCTGACCTGCGGCACACCCGGCTGCTCTGCTCCTGAGCCTTTCAAACAGAAATGGGCTCCCCTGTCCTTCCGCGCAGCGGTTTTGTGATTAAGACAGAGGTGGAGGAAGATGAGATGCCACCAAACTCAATTTCTTTGTGATCTAAACCAGCAGTTAAACCCACTCCTCCAGAAGCAAAAGCTTAATGCGCTCATGTGCTGAACCGTCTTTATGCCCTCAAATTGGTAGCGTTTCCCTGCATCCTCCAGGTGTGCCTGGGAATCAGCTAGTAAGGCCCAATTACAAACACCGGAGCAGCAGGCTTAATTAAGGCTGGGATTTTAGAGTTCGTGCTCAGAGTTCAGAGTCCCCTCTCTGCTTCCTGATCATTATCAGGCCTGTGCATTTAATAAGTGGCACAACACAGCCTGCACGGAGAGTCCCCTCCTCGGCCTGGCTCCAAGGAGATGACTTTCTGCAGCATCCTGTGCGTCGGTGCTCGGAACAGAGCCAAGCTGGGGTCACAGCAATAAGATTCTCTGTGGGCATATCATGCAGGGAACAGGGCAGTGTCTTCACAGACAGCAGTGGCTCTGCCGCAGAGCGACCCTGGATTCCATTTCTGCAGCACGTACGTGCTTTGCTCTTGGCGCTGGGGTTAATCCGGTTTCCGCAGCGCCTGCGGAGGGTGTTATGCAGGCGTTTCTGAGGGCGATAAACCTGATGGGGGGGGGGGCGCTGGTCTCATCAGGGGCTGGATGCATATGTAAGGGGACTGTTGCCCCCTTACTAACATTCAGTGGGGGTGTTTTGGTTGGCTAGCTCCCAGCACTAAAAGGGGAAGGGTCGATGGCAAATCAGGAGCCTGAGACTGACAGTCCCCAGGAACAATGGGGAGAGGCCAATGCTCTAGATCAGCCTGATTGACAGGGCGGGCAGGCTAATCAGGGAGTCAGGAGGCCAGGGGGGGTCCCGTCCTCTGTGTGAGCTGGAATTGCCTGAGTCAGACAGAGTGGGGCCGAGCTAAGGAGAGAGCAGGGGCCCAAGCTAAGCTGCTGGAAGCAGAGCTACAGCCACCAGAACCAGAGGGGCCAGACAAGCAGCCAGGAAGCAGGTCAGAGCTGGGAGCAGAGTCACAGAAGCAGCCTGCAGAGCAGACCTGTCCTGGGGGCAGAGCTGTAGCAACCAGAGCCAGAGAGGCCAGAGAAGCAGCCGTGCTGAGGCAGAGTGGAGCTGGAGCTGGGGCTGGAGCCGTCCGGAGCTGGGTGCGGTGAGCAGCTGGGGAGAGTGAGGGAGACCCTGGGCAGCAGGCCCAGCGCAGGGAGACACCTCAGCCAAGAGGCTCTGCAGGCCAGACTTGGAGGGGGATCGTAACCCTGACGGGGCGGGGGCGACACTGGGAAGAAGGGTCCTGCCACCTAGAGCCTGAGAGCTTGTGGCCACCACCAGAGCAAGTGTCCAACCCGCAGCGTCTCTGCAGCACAGCCAGGGTCTGAGGAGGAGGCCTGGGACCTACAAGGAACAGACTGTGAACTGCCCTGACGTTCCAGAGACACTGCTTGTGATGTTCCCTGCCACAGAGCAGGGTGATGGGTTTCCTTTAACCTTTCCCATTTTTCCTTATTTTTTTTTTAATTAATTGTTAATTAAACAACTTGTATTTGCTTTAAATTGTATGAAATGATCAGTGGGTCAGGGAGGTGCCCAGTGCAGAGAGAGTACCCCAGAGTGGGGACACCCTAGCTCCTGTCCTGGGTGACCACAGCAGGGTTGGGGGTCGAGCCCCCCAGGAATCCTGGGCCCAGCCTTGTTGGGGTTACGAGGACTCTGCCAGACAGGAGAGTGGAAGGGGAGTCCTCCAGGGCAGGGAGGCCTCTGGGTAAAGGGAGTGGGAGCGAGGACTCAGATCCTTTCGCTAGCCCACTTCACCGGGGTAGTGCAGAAGCCAGGAAAGTTCCCCACAATAGCAGGACCATTCCCCCGCTTACACATAGAACATCTCTCAGCTACAATCCAGAGGGAGAGAAAGGGAGACATGCATCAGCAAGTTAACAATTTGGAGCCTGGGGGCTGGGAGACTTGGACGCTTCCTTCCAAAAACCAGTCTTTTAAGGGTTAATCTTTCCTCTTCTCAGCTAGGGAAGCAGCTCACATTGCTGAGTACAGAGGGCTGAGTCTGTCCAGCACCTATACTCCTTGGGTGCAGACCTTTGAGATGGCAATGGTGATTAGCCCCTAGAAAGCACACAGAAAGCTCGCGCCTAGCACCAAAGCCATGGCCGAGCCACTGCCAGAAGCATTCAGCCAGGGCGAGATCTGCTCTTTGCAAGCCACCAGCAAGCTGGAATCATGCAGTCTGCACACAGCAAGGCAGTCTTTATAGCATGGAGAGGGCAGGAGACAGCCCCAGAGACTTAAATCTGCACCTGCCCTATCGGGAGGGCCTCTCACAGGAGCTCAGTGACCCTGAATAGCGGGGGGGGGGGGGGGGGGGCAGGTCCCAGCCTTAGCTCGGTGCTAATGGGTGTTTAACTACAAGGGGACTGGTTCATTGCAGCAATAGTGGAGCCTGCAGGCTTCTAGCCAGTGCAACGTGAACAGAGACTGTAGAGAACGGTGGGAACAGGGAATGCCCCAGTGAAGTCAGGGGTCGCATTCTGCTCCCAAACTACATTCTAGAGCTAGGGGTATGCATGGCCCATGCTAGAGTGAAATGATACTGCTGGATGGCCTCAGACTTTGCTGAGACACAAACTACAGGGATGAGCATAGCAGGAAAAAACGGGTCACGGGGTTTAGATTCAGATCCAAATTTCTCCAAAGTTCTGCTTCGGTCTTGTTAATTCCAAAGCTTTTGGCGCCACTTGGAAGAGCAAAGCCTCGTTTCGGCCCATAAACGAATCCCCGAGATGTTGACTTCTCCCGAGGGGGCTGGAGATTTTCTCGGAGAAAATCCAACTTAATGAAGTGTTTTGCTGCCACCCGGCTCTGCTCTCCTGGTGCTGATTGCTGAGCTTGTCCGGCTGCCTGCCCGCCCCCTCAGCCGAGCGCAGACTTTGCAATTAGAAAGAGAATTAGAAACGGACAGCAATAGAAAAGGGGCACGTTGCGGAAGACCCATCCTCACCCCATGACTCCTCCCTCACTAGCAAATCTGCAAGGACAACACGTGCCTGACTGTCCTGAACTAAGCAGGAAGCCCAGCCCTTCAGGTGAGCTGTCAGAGACGGATCCACGGCCACTGAAACATGTGCTGCTTTGGATACAGGTCGCCCTGCATTAACAGGCTAGACTAAAGCCAGACTGCACAGGCCAGACAGGCACACAGCACCCTCACGGCTCCGGGCAACGCACGGCTGATGGAAAATGTGATGCTGGCAAACCCATTCGGAGCTCTCATGGCATTTTGCCACTGCCCGGACAGGACAAGGGGAAGGTGCAGAGCTGAGCGAGGGTGGCGCAAACTTCCTCCCTTCTCCGAGGAGGGAGCAGTCTGAGCATCCTTTCTGATTTCCCCTGGCCCTTGCAGAATGCATCAGGGAAAGATCTGTGCACCCATGCAATCTGCTTCGTGTGCTAGTACCAGCAGCAGAGGTAGCACTCAGCTTGGAGCAGACATGGGGGTGGGGGAGAATGCTGGAGCTAGAATGGCTTGCTGGAGCCACGCCGGAAAGCCCACGTGTGCTGGCAGCTAGCCTGCGTGGGCGAGAAGCGAGGCTCTTCCCTGCCAGTAGCATTTCTGCCACACCCCAGCTCTCTCGGCTGCTGACATTTCTGCATCTGCCAGTGCCTGGCTTTGCTGCGTGCACACTGGTTTCCTCCAAGCGGATGCTGCTGAAGCAACGGTAGCAGCCGTTCACATTTACAGAGCTCTAAAGACTATATAGGGTCCTTTCATTCCCCATGCAAATGCAGCCACTTCTGGGGTGGAGTGAGGTAGTGCATAGCCATGCTACACAACAGTTTAGGGCACGAGGTGAAGAAAACTATCATAAGCAACTGCATCTTTGTAAGGTGATCAGATTGGCAGGAAGTCATGACCTGGCTCCTATTATTATTATTTAAGATTTGAATGGCTGTAGCGCCCAGAGGCCAGGATCCCCTTGTGCCAGGCGCTGTACAAACACAGCCCAAATAGACAGTCCCTGCCCCACAGAGATGACAAGCTCAGGATAAGACAAGCAAGAACAGAGGGATACAGACAGATGGGGAAGTGCCAGGAAACAAGGCTCCGAAGCAGCTGCACAATACAAATAACTACAGAACACTGAGGCGGACCTTCCTGCTCTTACGATGAATGCCAGGGGATGTTTAATGCCCCCCAGAGATCATGATGTCCAGCAACGCAGGTCCGCTTCCCAACATCCCTTTATGGGGGAGCCGAAGGACAACTGATTCCAGACAGACGAGGGTAAGGAGTTCAGGTGTGTCGTTAATTAACAGGACAGTGCAGGCTGGGGCTGAGAATATCCCTACGTTGTGAAGTTCTCTATGGACTCTCCCCGGAATAAAGCCCTTTACCATACCCAGTGCGACTGCCATGCCTGTTTGGGGGACGTGGTCACCCTGCACCCTCAGTGAGGCGCTCAGATACCAAGGTGATGGGCACAGTACAAGAACCTGAATAGAACAGAACGCTGACTCCGTGGGAGAAGAGCCACCTACCCTGCTCTCCCCGAGGAATGCTGGCCTTCTCCATGGTGTGGTCCCCTCCACGGGCTAACCCAGCTGCACCCTGCTTCGCCGACACACACACACAAAGCAGTAGAGTTGTGGGCCTCCACTGCTGGTGCTGCTGCTACATTAGAGGCTGGTGTAAATCAGTATCGCTCCAGGGAAGTCAGTGAGGCTATGGCAGTTCACACCAGCTATGGAGCCAGGCCAAGGATTTAAGATATTGACACGATGCATTATTTTTATACAAGCAATAAAATGCCCATTCTGCTTTCAATAAACGGATCTCCTCCTTTTTATCACCCCGTGATCACCTGCGCAAGGAAACGTCTCTTCTTTCCAGCACGTTTTGGTGGCTGTTTTGTTTCGATCTGTTTCTCCGTGCGCGTCCCCCCCCCCCTTGCAGATGCTTGCAATCTGTGCACCTTCCCTGTCTTTTGAAGCTCTCTCCAGCAGCAACAGGGAATGCTGGGGATTACCAGGCTACGAAGGATTTGAACTCTGATAATTTCTTCCCCAATGCTTCTCTGCTTCTTGCCTTCTTTGGTGAAAGTAAAAAAGCTCTCTGGTTTCCATGGTGAAGGCCGCTCCAGAAATATACGTTGCAGGGATCAACCCTTCATTTAGAGGACTAAAACGGCTTGAGAAGCCTTAGCCACGTCTAGTTGCTATGATGAGATTTCTGCCTACAAAGAAGTAGCCAAAAAAAGCCGGGGGGAAAAAATCAACCTTTGCAAGAAATTTTTTTTGTTTGTTTTTTCCCCCCTTCCCTGCCAAATTGTTCATGATGTCCTCTGGGGAAAGCTCTCACCCTGTATAATAAAACATGCTGCATATCTTTCCGCACATTGCAGTCACAACCCAGGGTCTGTCTTTGCCAGCTGGGCTTGAGTTCCGGGCTGTAGATCAAAGTGCCCCCCCCCGAGGAATGTTTCCCCACCTTTTTGCTTCAGTTGCTGCGCACACGAGCCACTGATTCTCCCCAGCTCTTTTCAGCTTTGGTTACATTTTTTTCCTCTCCCCCATCGGCTGTGAAAGAGCAAACCATATGCCCGTATTTTCAGAAGCCCCGGCCTCGAGTGGCTCAAGTCACTGGTCAGCATTTGCATGCACAGAGGTGACTCCTGACCCCCTCTGCTACTGCATCGCCTTCCACAAAAGCATCGGAAGTGGTATGGTCCTGATGTACAACAAGAGTGGGTAGGAACTCACGGAGCCTTTCAGAGGCTCCATGAAGCCCAACTCACAGCTCTTCATTCCGCACCAGGCTTGAGGGAGGAGTTGGGATAGGAGAGGTTGACCAACCGCTATGTGGATCCTCCAGCTACTGACACAACATAAGCCGCTCCCCAAAGGGCACGGGCAGAATGACTGGGGGCTACTACAGCACCCTTGAGCTGGTGGGTAGGGTTATTCCTCTCCCCCTCTCCAGAGAGCCCCACCCTGTGGTGCGCCTGGCTACTGCAGCGTGGCAGAGAGCCTGGGCACAGGACCTGGCCCGTGTGTATGTTACATTAGGAGCACACTGGTTTGTTACAGCAGAATTAGGGGACGTTCAGAGAAGGACAAGGACGATATGGGGCATGGAAACCATTATAAAGAGAGATTGAAAACAATGGGATTGTTTCCCTTAGAAAGGAGACTAATGAAAGGGGACGTGATAGAAATACATAAACTAACGAGTAGTTTAGAGAAGGGAGAGGGGAAACTACTGTTACCCCGTCTCCTAACACAAGAGCAAAAGCCTATTCAATAAGAACATAACGTAAGAACGGCCCTACTGGGTCAGACCAAGGGTCCATCTAGCCCAGTATCCTGTCGTCCCACAGTGGCCAATGCCAGGTGCCCCAGAGGGAATGAACAGAACAGGTCATCATCAATGGGTTTAAAGAGGTGGGGAGGGGCAAATGTACCAGGGCTCCAAGGTCAGCCCCTCCACCCCCCCCCCAAAAAAACCATCTGTATAAACAAAGTGATACGAGCGGGTGTGGGGCCCCAACCCCCAAATTTCTCTTGACGGGCCTGGAGGTAGCAAATTCAAAACGGAGAAAAAGGAAACTTTTTCCCGCACAACCTGTAACTGCGGAACTCACTGCCACAGGCTGTCATGGAGACCAAGAGTTCAGCAAGACTGAGGAAGGGAGTACACATTTATATGGATAACAAGACTATCCAGAGTTCTAATAGTCCAAGGCTGGCTTACCTCCGGAAGCACAAGGTTTACTAACCCGCCAAAAACTTGTCAGCGTTAATGGTCAGAGAACGATGAGATCCAATGTATGTGGGTGGGCAGATTATCCCACATCTGCTACTGCGGGGTTCTGACACCTTCCTCTAAAGCGCCAGCATATTGCACTGGATGGACCACGGATTTGATCCAGCCTGAAGCTGCATCTTATCCTTCCTAGAAACAACCTGTGGTTGGATCATTTCATGACCAGTAATAATATTTCCCGCACTGGATTAGGGTAAAGAAACCTCATGCATCAGGGTGTCAGCGGATCACAACAGGGGTCAGGAAGGCTCCATGGCGGAGCCTGATGGCCTTTCCCTAATTCTTAGGGTGTTGCCCGAGGAGTGCTACACTCTGACACCCTATCGCTGCAGCATGAGGACACAGGTGGTAGGATATGGAGGAGCGCGGGGAGCAGCGGCAGCGTCTCCTTTTATTTTGCACCCCAGCAAGCAGTTTCTATTCGCCGAGCAAGGGAAATGCAAGGCTGGGCTAGTATTGGGTACATCCTACAGACTCCTAACCACCTATGTGCCCACGACCCTCCTCTCCAAAAGCCACAGGCTCCAAGGTCCCTATTTTGGGGAGGTCAGTCTCCTCCTTTCTCTAAATCTTTCCCCCAGCATCTGCAGAACGGAGTCATTTCCCTTCACCTCCGCTCCAGTGAAAGGAGAATCAGACCTGTTGCCTAGTTACCCAGGGTCTTAAGGTACCGCAGCACCACGGCGCAACCGCCTGCTGCCTAAATACAGACGTCCGGGGTGATAAAGCCAGCTGGATGCTGCTGTACTCTTTAGGCCTCGTCAACCAAGAGCCAGCCGGGGTGGGTGGTTGTGCACAGACTGATTGGGAAGATGAGGCTAATCAGGAAAGCAGGCTGGGGTGGGGCCATTGCTTAGAGCACAAAGCAAGCACACTGAGTGGCTTTGCAGCACCAAGCTAACTCACTGCTGTCAAATCTCATGCTTCAGGGCTTAAACAATGCTCATGGTAGTGGTCAGGAATGAACTTGCTCTTCTCCTTCTATCCCCATGTACAGAACTGCACCGCGGCGATTGCTGAAGGTTTTCTCCGCCTACTGAGAAACGTGAGGCAGTGGCATTCTGCCCTTAGCAGTGATCCAGATAGATTGGCTGGTGGTGCAATCTGGCATGGCATAGGTAATGGTCCTGCTTGAAAAATCCCTCCCACCTCATCACACAATAAGACACTCCGATGCTACAGAGAGATATACATAGACAGACCGACAAACTGAGCGCTCGAGGAGAAGGGAGTTATGTGCAAAAATTCATTTTCTACCTTGACAAACAAGCAGCTTAAAAGCATGAAATTCACAAAGTTTCCACTGTCCATTAGCAATTCATACCCATATGAACCAGGTGCATTTGCTTTCACTCAATTGATCTATGCAACCTGCGCCAGCAGCAAAAGGATTGCAGCATTAGAGAAGAAGGGGATGTGGATGCACAGACAGAGCCCTGGCTGGGATGATTTAGTTGGGGATTGGTCCTGCTTTGAGCAGGGGGTTGGACTAGATGACCTCCTGAGGTCCCTTCCAACCCTGATCTTCTATGATTCTATGACTTCTTCCACCACACAACCTTGATCCCTGCTTCAAAGGAATCTTCCTCAAATACCACAGGATTCGGCCACATGCAGAGAAGGCCCCTAAGCTACCATGAAAGGGCCCATCTACACTGCAATGTAAACCCAGGGTTGTAGAACACAAGTTAGCAGACCCTGGGTTTGTTAACCTAAGGCTTCAGAGTCTACACTAAATTGTAATCCCAAGTTAAGAATTGTTGAACCCTGGGTTCCAGCCTAGGGCTCCAGTATCTACACTGCATTATGCAGGCCTGGGTCCAGCCATCCACATCCCAGACTTCGTAGCCCCCTCCCCAAATGTGGCTGCTCTCACCATTTGTTCATGGAGCAGTGAACACTCCAGGACCGTCCACCAAACTTGACTGTCCAGAGGACAAAGAAAATCGGCCTGTGGGATTGTGGAATACTTTTGGTGGACTCCCAGAGCATAAATCCAGTGGGGCTGCGTCTACACTGCAAAGCAAAAGGGCTTGGACCCTGAGTCCTGGCTTGAACCCCTCAACCCCCATGGGGTCCTGGGACCGTGGGTCCAAGGCCTGGGTTAGCATGGTTTATATGTGGACGGAAAGGGGGTTAAGCTTGAGCCTGAGTTCGAGCCCTGGGTTTACACTGCAGTGTAGACGTACCCTGTATGACAAAACAAATACAGACCAAATTCTCCACCTGGAAACAGAGGAGCAAAGGCACTGAAGTCAATTGGCTTTTTCTAGTGTAAGTAAGCAGAGAACGCAGCCCACGTATTTTAGCAAGAGCCACGTTCCAGTACTGTGCAGTACGGGTTTGTACTATAGCCGAGGGCCTGGCAGTGTTTCTCGTGCACCTGCATGGGACACAGATTCGCTGCCTGGGAGTGCAAATGCCAACCCCCTTGGTCTGTGCAGGGTAGTGAACTGGGCCCGTCAGATATAACACTGGCCAAAGGCCCATGCAGAAGACGAGCACACGCACGAATAACACCCACCTGCAAAGCTGCACCACCGCATGCAGAAAACAACCAATCGCCCACACGCGCCTGCAGCTGAGACCTTTTGTGGTGCCACGGGTGATGCGTCTCCCAGTGCCACGCAAGGAGAGGGTGGGTCCTCATCACCCGCGAGTAGTTGCCCTTTAACTCAAGTGGGAGAGCCTCAGGGAGGCAGCCCATACAGGACCATGGCATCTTGTGTCACACTCATTGCTTGGCATCTTTGATCATTTCGAAGCTAGTGTCTTTGCGTAGGTCCCCTGGCATCCACCAGCGTATGCCCTCCCCGACCTGCAGGCCAGCTTGGCCTCTGGCAAGCTCCTTTCCCATCCCGGCATTTCCCAGACATGAGCTGTGTGAAGCTGCCCTTTGGGGTTAGCAGCTCACTCTGGAGTTCTCCTTGTTGTGTGTCCTGGAGCGCGTGGGCTCAAGATGAAAAGCAGCCACCTGATGTGCTTTCAAAAACAGAAACAAAGGGAATATTTTTTGAAGCAGGGTCAATTTTACCCACACTTTGTATTTTCCGGCACAGGCACTGCCAATGCACTAGACTATCAGCCCTCTCACATGCAGGGTTTGCAACACGTGCGGTCACATTAAGACAAACTTCAGTTTCCTGGAGACAATGGTGAGGCAAATCTCAACCCCTTGAGAAAGCCAGGGCTGTGAGGCTGGGGGTATATTTCCTGTTGTCAGTGCACAGAGCAATTGTTTCCATACGCTGGTCATTGCCTTCCAATGGACCTGCTAGTTCAAGACAGGTAGGATCTACACCAGCACAGAGATGTACTATACCTGATCCAGTCGAAGGAGGTGGTGTAAGGAGCCCCTTATATCAGACGTGCTCATTACAGCCTGCAAATCAAGCTCTGTGTGTCAGGCAGCAGGGAGCTACGTTGGGGGAACCACTGTTCTGATTAGATAAATAGCAGGCTGATCTCCACCCATCTTTGGGAATGTACCTTGGGAGAGATCACCTGGAGTCTTCTGAGGCAAAACCCTAAGTCTTAGGAATTCAACACCTGCCACACATGGGCAGCTAGCACCTAAGCTGAAGAGGTGATAAGTGCATCCCAAGGGTGCTGAGCACCCTCAACTGAATGGCACCTTTCCGGACCGGCTCAGCAGCTCACAGGATCAGGTACCTGGGTGGCACATAGCAGTATGGCAATCTCACTCATCTGCTGCCTATTTAAAATATGCTTTGCGTTCATGTTTGTCTGTAGTATTCACATACGCACCAAAAGCTAACCACCAGGCTCCAAAGCTAGGACACTGCTGGCTACCAGAGGCCACAAAAAACACCACAGTGGCTAATGCAACTGTTAATATAAAGGTATTTTCATTATATTCTGGATAAAATGCTCTGAAACGGGGGGACAGGGGCAGGCAGCTCACCAGCAAGTGTTAATCACGTGGAAGAATCCCAAGTAATATTTTTTTGCTGAGCCTTGACAGATAGGGCTGCGTTATCATAGAAATCATAGAATAGAATATCAGGGTTGGAAGGGACCTCAGGAGGTCATCTAGTCCAACCCCCTGCTCAAAGCAGGACTAATCCCCAGACAGATTTTTGCCCCAGATCCCTAAATTGTCCCCTCAAGGATTGAACTCACAATCCTGGGTTTAGCAGGCCAATGCTTATCCATTGACCTTCATACGGACTGAGCAGATGAACTGTGCTGAAGACACTTGGAAGAGTCATGGATAGTGGGGGATTCTAAGGACTTATTCTCACCCCTTGACATCTGTGTGAAGTTAGGGCAAAACATTCCCCAATCAGCATCGTAACGTGGAGAGAAGTGACAGAGGTGCCGGGCAGAGGAAAACTAGGTCCAACCTTTCTAAGCCATCTGGTTCTGAAGCAGGGGGCTCTTTACTTGTTCTGATCCAAACCCATAAACTTTGTGATGCTCCATCCTAACCTCAAGCAGGACAGGTGGGACAAAGGGGGATTCAAAGGTTCAAAACTCAGATGTTTGCTGAAACGGGTGTTCAAAACCACAGGGTGGAGTGGTTTTTTTTTATTTAGGGGGGAGTGGAATAGAAGGGGCAGCACTCAGCTGCCCCGCTGCCCAAGACAACTGGTTCTAAACTTTCATTAGTGAAACAGTAGTATGCAAGCACTGAGTTCATTTAATTGTATTAATTCTTATCTGCAGTGTGGGAAGGAAGCCACTGAGTAATTAGCTGCACATTGAGCTATTTCCAATGTCTCAATTAGAGATGACCCCTGGATCTTAAACCTTCCCCCCACCTCTTCTCCCCCCCCCCCAAAAAAGCTGGAAGGAATCAGATGTGATCCAGATAGGCCTGAATCAGAACCCCGACTCTGAACAGATTCTGAGCTGATTTTGGATCTGAATTTCCAGGCTCAAAGCTCCTTCGTGGCAGATCCAGTTCTACAAAGTGCTGGGCACACTCAACCTCCTCTAATTTCAATGGGAGCTGGGGGTCACTCAGCCCCTGCAAGGCTCAATATCTCGCACGATCAAATCCAAGAAGAACCCATTGGCTGTAGGAATGTTTCCCCACACAGCAGAGGGTTAAACTTGGTTCTATCATAAGACTTCTGAAAGATCCCTATTAAGGCTGAAAGAGACTGAACCCAGAACGCGAGACTCCAGTTGAGTTTAAGCAGATTACAGATATACTGACTGCACGCAGACCTGTGAAATAAGGACAGTCCTTTCATTTTAGAGGGTCTCAGAATTCTTTGGAAACACTAACTAAGCTCCCAACAAGAGGTCGTTATCACTATCCTGGCTGTGAAGTAGATCTAATCATTGGTTTTCTTTTCAGCCAGTAGAAAATGCTGTGATTGTGTTTTAAGACTTGGATTCTTTGCCCTTTGTCAGCAAAACAACATCCCAGCAGCATTGGGTTAACAGTCCCATCAGTAAAGCATGTTATAGTGACATAGCGCATTTTTAAAATGGAAGGTAAACAGCAGTGGCATACATTAGAATCATAGAAGATTAGGGTGGGAAGAGACCTCAGGAGGTCATCTAGTCCAACCCCCTGCTCAAGGCAGGACCAACCCCAACTAAATCATCCCAGCCAGGGCTTTGTCAAGCCGGGCCTTAAAACCCTCTAAGGATGGAAATTCCACCATCTCCCTAGGTAACCCATTCCAGTGCTTATCCGCCAGCCTCCCCCTGTTCTTAAGACACCGGAGCATAATGTTCTGGCCATGCCAGCGCTTCCAGTGCTTCTGTCCCTTAGAAGGCACTTGGTTAAGATCCACCCAGGAACTGTCACACACTACAGAGCAAACCACACTGCCTGCCAATCAGACACAAGCATTTTTCAGCATTCACAGCCAAGTCTCACGCTAACCCCCCACCCCCAGACTGTCATTAACCAAGAACAGTGACCCAGCAAGTCACTCAGCTGTTAGAAGTTTGCAATAAACACAATCTGTTTGTCCTACATACCGTAGCCTCCCAGTGTGTGCTGTGGGCCATCAATACACAAAAGGATAGAGGAACGCATTAATTGATCTACACCAGGATTGTCCAAATGGGAGTTACAGGTGCTTTTCACTAGGACTGTCGATTAATCACAGTTAACTCACGCCATTAACTCAAAAAAATTAATCGCACTGTTAAACAAAAGAATACCAATTGAGATTTATTAAATATGTTGGATGTTTTTCTACATTTATATATATATTGTATTCTGTGTTGTAATTGAAATCAAAAGTGTATATTATTCTTGATTACAAATATTTGCACTGTGAAAGATAAACAAAAGAAATAGTATTTTTCAATTCACCTCATACAAGTACCGTAGTGCAATCTCTGTGTGGTGAAAGTGCAACTTACAAATGTAGACTTTTTTTGTTACATAACTGCACTCAAAACCAAAACAATGTAAAACTTCACAGCCTACAAGTCCACTCACTCCTACTTCTTGTTCAGCCAATCGCTAAGACAAACAAGTCTGTTTACATTAACAGGAGATAATGGTGCCTCCTTCTTAGGGCTGGTCTACACTGCGGGGGGGGGGGTGTCGATGTAAGATATGCAACTTCAGCTACGGGAATAGCGTAGCTGAAGTCGACGTATCTTATTTTGACTTACCTCGGGTCCTCACGGCGCGGGATCGACGGCCACGGCTCCCCCGTCGACTCCGCTACCGCCGCTCGCCCTGGTGGAGTTCCGGAATCGATGGGAGTGCGTTCGGGGATCGATATATCGTGTCTAGATGAGACGCGATATATCGATCCCCGATAGATCGATTAATACCTGCCGATTCGGCGGGTAGTCTGGACGTACCCTTATTTACAATGTCACCAGAAAGTGAGAACAGGCATTTGCAGGGCACATTTGTAGCCGGCATTGCAAGGTATTTACGTGTCAGATATGCCAAACATTCATATGCCCCTTCATGCTTCAGCCACCATTCCAGAGGACATGTTTCCATGCTGATGACACTCGTTAAAAAAATAATGCGTTAATTAAATTTGTGACTGAACTCCTTGGGGGAGAATTGTATGTCCCCTGCTCTGTTTTACCCGCATTCTGCCGTATATTTCATGTTATAGCAGTCTCGGATGATGACCCAGCACATGCTGTTCATGTTAAGAACACTTTCACTGCAGATTGGACAAAACACAAAGAAGGTATCAATGTGAGATTTCGAAAGATAGCTACAGCACTCGATCCAAGGTTTAAGAATCTGAAGTGCCTTCCAAAATCTGAGAGGGACGAGGTGTGGAGCATGCCTTCAAAAGTCTTAAAAGCGCAACACTCCGATGAGGAAACTACAGAACCTGAACCACCAAAAAAGAAAATCAACCTTCTGCTGGTGGCATCTGACTCAGATGATGAAAATGAACATGCATCGGTCTGCACTGCTTTGGATTGTTATCAATCAGAACCTGTCATAAGCATGGACGTATGTCCGCTGGAATGGTGATTGAAGCATGAAGGGACATATGACTCTTTAGCGCATCTGGCATGTAAATAACTTGTGACACCAGATACAACAGTGCCATGATAATGCCCGTTCTCACTTTCAGGTGACATATAAACAAGAAGCGGGCAGTGTTATTTCTTGCAAATGTAAACAAACTTGTTCGTCTGAGTAATTGGCTGAACAAGAAGTAGGACTGGGTGGACTTGCAGGCTCTAAAGTTTTACAGTGTTTTATTTTTGAATGCAGTTATTTTCTGTACATAATTCTACATTTGTAAGTTCAACTTTCATGATAAAGAGATTGCACGACAGTACTTGTATTAATTAGGTGAACTGAAAAATACTTTTTTTTTTTACAGTACAAATATTTGTAATCAAAAATAAATATAAAGTGAGCACTGTACACTTTGTATTCTGTGTTGTAATTGAAATCAGTATATTTGAAAATGTAGAAAACATCCAAATATTTAAATAAATGGTATGTTATTACTGTTTAACAGTGCGATTAATCACGATAAATTTTTTTAATCATTTGACAGCCCTACTTTTCACATTAATTTGGGGGTCTGCCATATTCTTTAATTGCTCTACTTTATATACCAACAGGGGCAGGCTCAGACAGTTCTTCCTTTTATTATTTTTTATTTGTATTACAGTAGCACCAAAAGGTCCCATCAGGGCCACATTGTTCTAGGTACTGTATAGATCCGGGTGGGCAAACTTTTTGGCCCGAGGGCCACATCTGGGTATGGAAATTGTATGGTGGGCCATCAATGCTCACGAAATTGGAGATTAGGGTGCAGGAGGGGGTGAGGGCTCCGGCTGGGGGTGCGGGCTCTGGGGTGGGACTGGGCATGAGGGGTTGGGGATGCAGGAGGGTGCTCCGGGCTGGGACCGAGGGGTTCAGAGAGCAGAAGGGTGATCAGGACTGGGGCAGGGGGTTGGGGCGTAAGGGGGGGGTTAAGGGTGCAGGCTGCGGGCAGCGCTTACCTCAAGCAGCTCCCAGACGCAGCGGCATGTCGCCCCATCTGCAGGTATCGCCCCTGCAACTCCCATTGGCCATGGTTCCTGGCCAATGAGAGCTGCGGGGGCAGTGCTTGGGGCAGGGGCAGCGTGTGGAGCCCCCTGGCTGCCCCTATGTGTAGGAGCTGGTTGCGGGAGCTGCGCAGAGCAGGGCAAGCCCTCGACACTGCTCCCTGGCTGGAGCAGGGCAAGCCCCGGACTCTGATCCCTGGCGGGAGCTTGAGGGCCAGATTAAAACGTCTGAAGGGCAAGATGTGGCCCTCGGACCGTAGTTTGCCCACCCCTGGTCTAGAGATAGTGAGAGACAATCCCTTCCCCAAATAGCACATTACACACTGCATTACTGCCAGGAACATAAATAAGAGGCGCCCAATTGTCATGGCACACTTACCCACCACCTATACACACCTGCCAACCTCTGGGTCCCATCCTGAACACCCCTCTGTGGCTCCCGTTGTGTGTCTTCTCCATGGGTTTTGAGAAGAGCCACATTCAGGACAAGAACTTCTACCCCCCTGCTTAAGAGTTCCCTGGCACATGCTGTTGCATAGCCAGGGCCGGCTCCAGGCACCAGCCGACCAAGCACGTGCTTGGGGCGGCACCTTGGGGTGGGGCGGCGCTCGGGTTTTTTTTTTGGTTCGGCGGGGCAGTGCTGGAGGGTTTTTTGTTTGTTTGTTTTTGTTTCCGCCGGGCGGCGCTCGGAGGGGGGGCTTGGGCGGCGTGGCGTTCCGGGGGGCGGGGCTTTGGGCGGCGCGGCGCTCACATGGGCGGGGGCTTCAGGCAGTACGGCACTCGGGGAGGGCGGAGGCTTGGGCGGCGCGGCACTCGGGGGGTGCGGGGGCTTCGGGCGGCGCGGCACTCGGGAGGGCGGGGGCTTGCGCGGCGCTCGGGGGCTTCGGGCGGCGCGGCGCTCGAGGGCTTCGGGCGGCGCGGCGCTTGGGGGTGCGGGGGCTTCGGGCAGCGTGGCGCTCGGGGGCTTCGGGCGGCGCGGCGCTCGGGGGCTTCGGGCGGCGCGGCGCTTGGGGGGGCGGGGGCTTGTGCGGCGCAGCACTCGGGGGGGCAGGGCTTCGGGCAGGGCGGCGCTTGCGGGGGAGGTGTGTTACGGCGGGGCGGTGCTTTTTTTTTTTTTGCTTGGGGCGGCAAAAAAGTTAGAGCCGGTCCTGTGCATAGCAGGCAGACATAGCAGGGTTTGCAGTGCCTGCAACTTTGCCTCTTACCCACTTCATCCCATAGGTCCTGGCCTCTTCTGTGGATAAAGTAATTGCTGCCTATTTGTCTCAGCCAATATCTTTAATTATTTGGATCAATTATTCATGCCATGGCATGGATGTTAAAAAAAACACCCAAAGTTACCTCTTAAAAGGAGGCCGAATACAGCCGTGTCTAGACCTAAAACTACGCAGCTGCCTAATACTGTTCAGCTGCGTCTCATCGGCCAGTCAGACACTTTGTGGGCAAGCCTGAGGAGCCGCCTTACATATTAAGTACCCTGGAGCATGAAGTCAGTGGTGCAAATTCAGCCGTGGAGTAAAATCCACTCAAGCCACTGCAGCTGCACCTGCTAACAGCCAGCTCTGAGTTTAACCCAGTGCGTGAAATGCAAGCGGCATAAAGAATTTGGCCCTGGAGGGGAGTGGCTGACAGGCATTGCCATCAAGTTCCTATTTTGGTGGCTTGTTGGAGGTGATCTGGGTTCATTTCAGGGCGGTTGCCAGTGGATAAGTGGCCCCATCCCCAAGATTGTAATTGCTCCCCTAGTAGGCAGTCTGAGTGGAAGGTTGAGCCATGCAGAATGGACTGCCCCCTTGCAGGGGTTAGAAGTTGGGAATATTGGCAGGGTAGCATGGGAGAAGCTTGCAGTGCCACGGGGCTCAAGCCATGCATATTCTGTGGATAACCATAGTGGGGGACTTCAGCGGCCTCCAGCATAGCAGTCAATCTGATATTGTATCCTCAGTCCATCCAATACGTGGCTGAGGAATATTTGCTCACTGGTGGCTGGATGGTTGGTATTAAATAGGGACAAGCTTTCCACAGCAGGAAAACAAATGGGTTGGATCTTTCTGGATCCTAGATGGCTCTGGCAGAACCAGGAGCTTTCAGAGGCTGCTACTGCAGGGAACATGTTTTTAACACAAGGCACCCATGTTTGTAACACTATTGCAGTTATTGGTGAGGAATGAAAGGATAAGAACATAAGAACAGCCATACTGGGTCAGACCAAAGGTCCATCCAGCCCAGTATCCTGTCTATCGACAGTGACCAGATACCCCAGAGGGAGTGAACCTAACAGGTAATGATCAAGTGATCTCTCTCCTGCCATCCATCTCCACCCTCTGACAAACAGAGGCTAGGTTGTAATCCCCGGGAGGGCTTGAGATGCTTGAGGGGCTCATTCATGTTACCAGATCACCTGCACGGAGTCACGGTGGTCTCATGCCAGCCCCAAATTTTGCTCCTAGGAAAATGCACCTTGAAAATTGCATCCTTTCCATTTTTGCATGCAAACCAAGATCACCTGGCATTTTGCTAGTGCAATTTTGCAGGCAGAACATGTGAGGCAATAGCCGATTAGTTGTTGTCCTTTATGCATAGTTTTAAGAGGCTTCCACTGTTTCCTGACAAGGTTACGCAGACGGTGCAATGGGGTTGCGAGAAGGAAAGCTGTTTCATCTAGAAATAATTGAAAAGGAGTGATAGAAAACTGTTTGCCAGTTGAGTTTGGATTAGAGACTGGCTCAAACTAGATCAGTGCATCCCCAACGTGCAGGAGTCTTTGGATCAAGGATATTAGTTTGGAGAGACATGTTTTCTTATGTACCTACATGTTTTCTTATTTCTCCAATTTTCCTCTACTGGTTGCTTTGCATGCACCAGCCCTAGCGGAGGCTATTTGGGGTTCTTATGAATACACTTGTCATAACTATAAAGGGAAGGGTGACAGCTCTCCTGTGTACAGTGCTATGGAATCCCTCCTAGCCAGAGACTCCAAATCCTTTTACCTGTAAAGGGTTAAGAAGCTCGGGTAACCTGGCTGACACCTGACCCCAAGGACCAATAAGGGGACAAGATACTTTCAAATCTTGGGGGGGGAAAGGCTTTTGTGTGTGTCCTTTGTTTAAGGGGTTGTTCGCTCTTGGGACTGAGAGGGACCAGACATCAATCCAGGTTCTCCCCATCTTTCTAAACAAGTCTCTCTTATTTCAAAATTGTAAGTAAAAGCCAGGCAAGGCGTCTTAGATTTACTTTGTTTTCTCAACTTGTAAATGTACCTTTTACCAGAGTGCTTATCTTGTTTTGCTATACTTTGAACCTAAGACAGAGGGGATTCCTCTGAGCTCTTTAAGTTTGATTACCCTGTAAAGTTATTTTCCATACTGATTTTGCAGAGATGATTTTTACCTTTTTCTTTAATTAAAAGCCTTCTTTTTAAGAACCTGATTGATTTCTCCTTGTTTTAAGATCCAAAGGGGGTTTGGATCTGTATTCACCAGGAGTTGGTGAAAGGAAGGAGGGGGGAAGGGTCAATTTCTCCTTGTTTAAGATCCAAGAAGTTTGGATCTGCATTCACCAGGGAATTGGTGAAAGGTTTCTCAAGGCTTCCCAGGGAGGGAATCCATCGAGAATGGTGGCAGCGGGACCAGAGCTAAGCTGGTAGATAAGCTTAGCAGTTTTCATGCAGGCCCCTACATTTGTACCCTAAAGTTCAAAGTAGGGATACAGCCTTGACATGGTGGCACAGCGGTGGGATCGTTTTACACCCAAAAGCCAGTAAGAGATTTTTTTTTCCTTCTAGCTGCTTGGAGAGCAGAGCTGAAGGTAGATGCATATCTTATCTCTCCTTGCCTGAAGGCAGAGGTGTTAAGTTTTTTTAACGAGGTCCTTTGTTAAGAGAACGGTTCAATAAGTGAGCAAACTTTGATCTGGTAAAGGTAATTTACAATCTGAATTGTGTTTTTTTTCTTTTTACATCCTCGGGAGTAGCTTGTTAGAAAGTCTCTGTTAACTCAGCAACACTCAGCAGGAGCCTGAGCTAAGTACATCCCAGTTTCAGTCAACTGCAGAGGGGTGTGACCCAGCACAAGAAAACCAGGAAAATGACTACCAAAGAAGAAAAAGCTAAAGAGGAGGCCCACAAGAGAGCTATGGAGCTGAAAGAAAAGGAGATAGAGCTGAGAGACAAAGAAGAGAAAGCCAAAGAGGGGGCCCACAAGAGAGAGATGGAGCTGAGAGACAGAGAAGAGAAAGCCCAAGAGGAGGCCCATAAAAGAGAGATGGAGCTGAGAGAAAGAGAAGAAAAAGCCAAACAGGAGGCCCATAAAAGAGAGATGGAGCTGAAAGAAAAAGAGATGGAACTGGAAGCAGCAAGGACTAGGCAGGGTGCATCAGACCATCCTAACAACTCCTCTCCAGGTACCACTTCCCATCCCAGGAAATTCCCCACCTACAAGGCAGGCGATGATACTGAGGCCTTCTTAGAAAATTTTGAAAGGGCCTGCCTTGGATACAACATCCCTTCAACCCAGTACATGGTAGAGCTGAGGCCGCAGCTCAGTGGACCCTTAGCAGAGGTGGCGGCTGAAATGCCTAAGGAACACATGAACAGTTATGAACTTTTTAAAAACAAGGCCAGAATCAGAATGGGGCTAACACCTGAGCATGCCCGTCGGCGGTTCAGAGCCCTAAGGTGGAAACCTGATGTGTCATTTACCCGACATGCCTACCACATTGGGAAAAATTGGGATGCCTGGATATCAGGAGCAAATGTTAAATCTACGGAAGAGTTGCCCTTCCTATTGCAAATGGAGCAGTTTTTAGAGGGTGTTCCTGAGGAAATAGAAAGGTACATCCTAGATGGGAAGCCCAAAACTGTAACCGAGGCGGGGGAGATTGGAGCCAAATGGGTGGAGGTGACAGAAAAGAAAAAAGCTAGTAGCAGTTGGAGCGAATATCAGAAGGGGCAAGCCGAAACAAAACCTTATCACCGGGGACAACCCAAGGCCCCACCCACATCCCAAGGGAAACCCCAGACGCCTTCTCACCCCACCACACCAGTCTCCATCAACCAACATTGCCCCGGTGATACCTTAGCAGGGCGATGTTTTAAATGTAATGAACTGGGGCATATAAAGGCTCACTGCCCCAAGAACCCCAACCGATTACAGTTCATTACACCCCAATCACACCAAAGAACCCCAGACCCAGATGCCTCTCTCATACCCTCGGAGCGAAGGGAAACCTTGAGAGTGGGCGGAAAGAAGGTTATCGCTTGGAGGGACACTGGGGCACAAGTGTCAACTATCCACCAATCCCTAGTGGACCCCAAACTCATCAACCCTGAGGCTACAGTGACAATTCAACCCTTCGTGTCACAGTCTGTAACCTTGCCTACAGCCCAGTTGCATGTCCAGTACAAGGGCTGGTCAGGAATGTGGACTTTTGCAGTCTATGACAATTATCCCATTCCCATGCTGCTGGGGGAAGACTTGGCCAACCATGTGAAGCTAGCCAAGAGGGTGGGAATAGTCACCCGCAGCCAGGCTAAGCAAGCTTTCACCCCCATCCCTGTTCCTGAGCCGTTCACCAGGGCCCCGTCTGTGTTACCGGAGACCCAAAACCAGGTGGTGGAACCGGATCCCCTGCCAACGACTGCAACAGCCGTAGTGGATCCAATCCCAGAGACCCAGCCAAAGCCAGTCCCAGAACCGGAACTGGCAACGCAACCAGCACCAGAACCATTGCCAGCACTGAGTCCAGCGCTTGCAACCCCGTCTACAACTCCAATGCCAGAGGACACCAGCGAGCCTAAACTGGCGGAAGCAGCAGATAACCCTACCCAAGAGGCTCAGCCAGAGCCTGAAATACCACATAGTGCACCAGCGGACAGCGGTTCACAGTCAATGGAAAAAGCCCCAGCACCTGCATCGCTTCCAGAGGGACCAAGCCCCAGTCCACAGTCCAAGGAGGAACTGATGTCTCCAGCATCAAGGGAACAGTTCCAGGCCGAGCAGGAAGCAGATGACAGCCTTCAAAAAGCTTGGGCAGCGGCACGGAGCACCCCACCGCCTCTCAGCTCTTCTAACCGATCCCGGTTTGTTGTAGAAAAAGGACTTTTATACAAGGAGACTCTTTCTGGTGGGCACCAAGAAGACTGGCATCCTCAAAGACAGCTGGTAGTTCCCACTAAGTATCGGGTAAAACTCTTGAGCTTAGCCCATGATCATCCCAGTGGCCATTCTGGGGTGAACAGAACCAAAGACCGGTTGGGGAAGTCCTTCCACTGGGAGGGAATGGGCAAGGACGTTGCTAATTATGTCCGGTCTTGTGAGGTGTGCCAACGAGTGGGAAAGCCCCAAGACCAGGTTAAAGCCCCTCTCCAGCCACTACCCATAATTGAGGTCCCATTTCAGCGAGTAGCTGTGGATATTCTGGGTCCTTTCCCAAAGAAGACACCCAGAGGAAAGCAGTACGTACTGACTTTCATGGATTTTGCTACCCGATGGCCGGAAGCTGTACCCTTAAGCAACACCAAGACTAAAAGTGTGTGCCAGGCATTAGCAAACATTTTTGCCAGGGTAGGGTGGCCCTCCGACATACTTACAGATTCGGGAACTAATTTCCTGGCAGGGAACATGAAAAACCTGTGGAAAGCTCATGGGGTGAATCACTTGGTTGCCACCCCTCATCACCATCAAACCAATGGTCTGGTGGAGAGGTTTAATGGAACTTTGGGGGCCATGATACGTAAATTCGTAAATGAACACTCCAATGATTGGGACCTAGTGTTGCAGCAGTTGCTTTTTGCCTACAGGGCTGTACCACATCCCAGTTTAGGGTTTTCACCATTTGAACTTGTGTATGGCCGCGAGGTTAAGGGGCCATTACAGTTGGTGAAGCAGCAATGGGAGGGGTTTACGCCTTCTCCAGGAACTAACATTCTAGACTTTGTAAGCAACCTACAAAACACCCTCCGACACTCTTTAGCCCTTGCTAAAGAAAACCTAAAGGATGCTCAGGAAGAGCAAAAGGCCTGGTATGATAAACATTCCAGAGAACGGTCCTTCAAAGTAGGAGACCAAGTCATGGTCTTAAAGGCGCTCCAGGCCCATAAAATGGAAGCGTCGTGGGAAGGACCATTCACGGTCCAGGAGCGCCTAGGAGCTGTTAACTATCTCATAGCCTCCCCCACCTCCAACATAAAGCCTAAGGTATACCATGTTAATTCTCTTAAGCCCTTTTATTCTAGAGAATTAAACGTTTGCCAGTTTACAGCCCAGGAAACTGATGACGCGAAGTGGCCTGCAGGTGTCTACTATGAAGGAAAAAGGAATGGTGGCGTGGAAGAGGTGAACCTCTCCACGACCCTGGGACGTCTGCAGCAACAGCAGATAAAGGAGCTGTGCACAAGCTTTGCACCGATTTTCTCAGCCACTCCAGGACGGACCGAACGGGCATACCACTCCATTGACACAGGTAATGCTCACCCAATTAAAACCCCACCCTACCGGGAGTCACCTCATGCCCAAGCGGCTATACAAAGGGAGATCCAGGACATGCTACAGATGGGTATAATCCGCCCCTCTACCAGTGCATGGGCATCTCCAGTGGTTCTAGTTCCCAAACCAGATGGGGAAATACGCTTTTGCGTGGACTACCGTAAGCTAAATGCTGTAACTCGTCCTGACAACTATCCAATGCCACGCACAGATGAGCTATTGGAAAAATTGGGACATGCCCAATTCATCTCTACTTTAGACTTAACCAAGGGGTACTGGCAAGTACCCTTAGATAAACCCGCTAAGGAAAGGTCCGCCTTCGTCACCCAGGCAGGGGTGTATGAATTCAATGTACTCCCTTTCGGGTTGCGAAATGCACCCGCCACCTTCCAAAGACTTGTAGATGGTCTCTTAGCGGGATTGGGAGAATCTGCCGTTGCCTATCTCGATGATGTGGCCATTTTTTCTGATTCATGGACAGAACACCTGGAGCACCTGAAAAAAGTCTTCGAGCGCATCCGGCAGGCAGGACTAACTGTTAAGGCTAAAAAGTGTCAAATAGGCCAAAACAGAGTGACG
Source organism: Emys orbicularis (assembly GCF_028017835.1). Taxonomy (NCBI): domain Eukaryota; kingdom Metazoa; phylum Chordata; order Testudines; family Emydidae; genus Emys; species Emys orbicularis. Next base: position 142,068,520 of record NC_088684.1, read on the forward strand.
TACCTGGGGCACCAGGTGGGTCAAGGAACTATAAATCCCCTACAGGCCAAAGTGGATGCTATCCAAAAGTGGCCGGTTCCAAAGTCAAAGAAACAGGTCCAATCCTTCTTAGGCTTGGCCGGATATTATAGGCGATTTGTACCACACTACAGCCAAATCGCCGCCCCGCTGACAGACCTAACCAGAAAGAAACAGCCAAATGCAGTTCAGTGGACTAATAAGTGTCAAAAGGCCTTTAACCAGCTTAAGGCAACACTCATGTCTAACCCTGTGCTAAGGGCCCCAGACTTTGACGAACCGTTCCTAGTAACCACAAATGCGTCCGAGCGAGGCGTGGGAGCAGTTTTAATGCAGGAAGGACCGGATCAAGAATTCCATCCTGTCGTGTTTCTCAGCAAGAAACTGTCTGAGAGGGAAAGCCACTGGTCAATCAGCGAAAAGGAATGCTACGCCATTGTGTACGCGCTGAAAAAGCTACGCCCATATGTTTGGGGACGGCGGTTCCAACTACAAACAGACCATGCTGCGCTACAGTGGCTTCATACCGCCAAGGGAAATAACAAAAAACTTCTTCGGTGGAGTTTAGCTCTCCAAGATTTTGATTTTGAAATACAACACATTTCGGGAGCTTCTAACAAAGTGGCTGATGCACTCTCCCGGGAAAGTTTCCCAGAGTTAACTGGTTAACAATTGTTTTTGAAATGAAACATATTGTTAGTTTTTATATAATCAGTAGTATGTCTAAAGGTACGTGTGTCTTATTAACTCTGTTTTCTCCTAAAGCTCCAGGAAGAAATCACAGCCAGTGTGGAACCGGACGTCCAACACTATCTGTGATTTGGGGGGCGTGTCATAACTATAAAGGGAAGGGTGACAGCTCTCCTGTGTACAGTGCTATGGAATCCCTCCTAGCCAGAGACTCCAAATCCTTTTACCTGTAAAGGGTTAAGAAGCTCGGGTAACCTGGCTGACACCTGACCCCAAGGACCAATAAGGGGACAAGATACTTTCAAATCTTGGGGGGGGGAAGGCTTTTGTGTGTGTCCTTTGTTTAAGGGGTTGTTCGCTCTTGGGACTGAGAGGGACCAGACATCAATCCAGGTTCTCCCCATCTTTCTAAACAAGTCTCTCTTATTTCAAAATTGTAAGTAAAAGCCAGGCAAGGCGTCTTAGATTTACTTTGTTTTCTCAACTTGTAAATGTACCTTTTACCAGAGTGCTTATCTTGTTTTGCTATACTTTGAACCTAAGACAGAGGGGATTCCTCTAAGCTCTTTAAGTTTGATTACCCTGTAAAGTTATTTTCCATACTGATTTTGCAGAGATGATTTTTACCTTTTTCTTTAATTAAAAGCCTTCTTTTTAAAAACCTGATTGATTTCTCCTTGTTTTAAGATCCAAAGGGGGTTTGGATCTGTATTCACCAGGAGTTGGTGAAAGGAAGGAGGGGGGAAGGGTCAATTTCTCCTTGTTTAAGATCCAAGAAGTTTGGATCTGCATTCACCAGGGAATTGGTGAAAGGTTTCTCAAGGCTTCCCAGGGAGGGAATCCATCGAGAATGGTGGCAGCGGGACCAGAGCTAAGCTGGTAGATAAGCTTAGCAGTTTTCATGCAGGCCCCTACATTTGTACCCTAAAGTTCAAAGTAGGGATACAGCCTTGACAACACTGTTGCACATGCAGCTGCTACAAGGTTATTCCAAAAATGGATTGCAGCGTACGTCGGAATTCCAGATACAAGAGGCCCCCATGCAATGCCCTGATTCCAGAAACGGGGACATATACTTTGGCTCAAAGAAGACAGAGTGGCTGGCGGTGTTTCCGGTTTCATTACAAGGAAGGCAGCTCACTTCACAGCCGCCATCTTGGGCTGTTCTAGCTGAACCCGAATAACTGAAGAGGAAGCTTGACATCGCCCTGAGCAACATTTTGCTCCACTCTTTGGCCATCGCAGACCGTGAAGGCTACAGTTAAACTGATGAGCGGAGGAAAGGGAAGGCTTCATTCTGTGTGCTAATAGTGGCATAACTGGGGCGCTGTCGAGGCAGATCCCATGGTGCCCGTCTCTCCCATGCAGCATCAGCTGGCCTGCACCAGAGGCAATGCATCGCAATGGAGATTTCACTCCCCTCTCCTGCAGCCTGGGTGGCTCAGCCGTCTACTGAAGCAACCTTAGCCGTGGTGGCCGAAATTGTACTTCCAATGATTGCACACATCCGAATTTGTGCAAGCAGAACAGAGTGTTGTGCCCAGGCACAACCGATATCGGGGTGCAGAACTGTGTGTTCCATATACACTGCTGATGTTACAGCCCATTGGGACCAAAAAGCACTTGGCTTATTTTAGAGAAGCCTGAAGGCTGCTCTAATTTACACCTGTGGAGTGGAGCAGGGAGTGGCCACCCCAGGATTGGGGAAGCACAGTCATACACCCTTCCTGAGCCGGGCTTTGCACTCCACAGCCAAGGATCTGAACCTGTACGTTTATTCCATTAAATCTTCCCCGGCACATGGGCTCAGCTAATATTTTCCACAAGTAGATAGATTCCAACCGAGAGCACAATCCAGCAATTATTTTCCAATCCAATTTTAACGTGGAAAAGCCACGGGTGCAGAATTACACTTATCCACATAGCCTTCTCCTGCGTACTTGATAAATATTGGATTTAATAAGACAAAGTGTGTATCATAAGGTATGGGTCGCTGCACACACCCGCCTTGTGGTATGCTCCCGTCATGCTAACCCTGCTGTTTGTCATTGAAATGGGTGCCCTTTGCAATCAATAGCACGGGAATCTTTCTGGGGAGGACCCAGCCAAGGACTATTTGACAGAAGGGGTATTTAATCCCATAGTGCATGAACCATGCAGGGTAGCATTTGCATGTCTGTGATGCGTGTGTCTCAGGGCTGGTCAAAAATGGTATTTTCCATAAAATATTTCAAAAGAATGTTTTTAATACATTTTCCCCCAAATTTGCATGGATTTCCCTCCACTTCATTTTGATGAAAAATAAAATTCACGGGTTTTTGGTTTGTCTTTCCCCAGCGTCTTTATCTCAATTTTTCGGCTTCCTTCACATCAGAAAAGGGAAGGACCTCCCCCCCCCCCCCCCAAAAAAAACCACGTTATTTTTTGGGTTTTGATGGGAAAACAAGGCATTTTGAATGACAAAAAAGGTTTCAAATCATTCAAAAAGCCATTTGGGGGTCAAAGAATTCCAGTCCCTGGGTACCAGCTGCGTCAGTACTGTAGCTGCTGCACTGGCAGTGGAGAAGAGAACCTTCTGCTAAAAGCACGCAGACGCAGCTTGAGCAAGAATGCTCTCCCCTTTAGCTGTGGTCGCAACATGATCTCTCTCACACACACCCCGCCATGTAATTTACGGCAGCAAAAGTCTTGGGGGAATCCTGGGGTGTTTTATCTGCCTTGTCCACAAACAAGGATAAGGATCTACTACTGCTACCATCTAATGGAATTGTTCCTTTAACTCAGCTCTGAGATCTTCCACAACTAAAGCACAAGGCCCTACCATCTGACAGGGGGGCTGGAACAATTTGTATATTGGGGGTGCTGAGAGCCATTGAACCAAACTGTAAACCCTGTATGTGATGGAAACCGCTTCAAGCCAGGGGGTGCTGCAGCACCCCTAATTCCAGCACCTATGCCTTTGAACAGAAAGAGCAGCTCTTAGCTCTGTATTAGTAGCAGGCTGCTAGAGTCACAGGGAACCTCTAGAGGGAGACAATCACACACCAATCAGTACGACATGTACAAGTGTGGGATTTGAGTGGTCTCGCGCTGGCACAAGCAAAAATGTCACAAATGGCATTTCGAACATCTCTTTGAAAATGTCTCTCTGTGCAAGGTCAGAGCCACAGGGCTGCTTGCAGGTTAGGATTATGGTGCTATCAAGGCTTATTCCCCACTCTGGCACTTCGAGTGCAGAAGGTGGGGGCCCGCAAGGATTCTAAAAATTAATACTGGCCACTCCAGGCTTGTATTAAACTCCCAAGGTTACAGCTTCTCTCTGACCTTGGATGGGTAGATGTTGCTACTACCCAAGTGCAAAAATCCCCTTTTTGGAACCCAGGAAGGCGAACTTGTGGGGGACCCTCAAGCCCTTCCCTCCCCCTCCAGGGAAGAGCTGAGAAAGAAAACAAAGGAAATCAGCTGTTGCCACCAGCTAATGAAACAACATGTGCACAAACCTCTTAGGACACAAAAACCCAATCCTGTTCTTAAAAACAGGTATATTTTATTAAGAACAAAAAGAAAGAAAATACATCCTGAATGCAGGCTATTCCTAGATTTAAAAAGAGCCAATATAATAATTAAGCATGAAGAATGATTTTCTTGAAGTCCAGCTTAATGGTTACAAGCAAAACAAAAGCATTTGGAGTTAGCACAGAGGAGTCCACAAGCCAATAAGAAATAAGCAGCGATAAACCTAATCGCGTCTTTCTAGACATTTGCTGGTCTACTTACATATTTGGGGTTTCAAATGAGTAGCTTTAAGTATGATCTGATGATTTCCATACCTGACAAAAAGCTTTTTACAGCAGAGTCCCAGCCCTGTCTCTGCTCTGTCCCCTCTCTCCGGAGAACAGACAGACAGACAGACAAAGGGAAGTTTTTTTCCCCAATTTTAAAAAGTTCTAGCCTTTCCATTGGCTCTTTTGGTCAGGTGCCCACTCCCTTCCTTTCACCTATGCAGGGAGACTGTTTAACCCTTTACAGGTAAAGCAAGTAGAGAACCACAACCAAGAGGGATTCTATAGCCAATTGGCTGGCTGAGTCCACAAAAGGGAGATACCCACCCTCTCATTTATCACAGGTGCCTTGCTAGACGTCTGCTGGGCAGTTTGAATAGGAGTCTGTGCAGTCCAGCTACCTATAGAGCACCCATCACAGTGGTATCTGAACACCGTAAGCTCTTTTCAAGCTGCAGCTAAGTTGTCCTCCCCAAATTTCTTGCTTTCACAAGCACTCAGCGTCTACCACATTCGCCCCCCAAAATTAGCAAGAGCAGCAGCAGTTTTGCAGCTGGGAAACACGTGCACATTGCAGTGAGAAAACAGAATGCACAAAGAGGCCATCGTCACAGTCTGTTCAGGGTCAAGTCATGCAAATCAATAGGCTGCCATGCATGCTCAATTAAAATGAATATACAGGAGGCGGGGCAAATCATCAGTCAGACAATGAAATCATTTGATGCTGCTGCATGGAAGTCTATGGGCAGTGCATTAAAAACTGCCCATTGGGAGCAGTCTGCTTTTGCAAGGATGCCTTTGTGCATGAAACTGCTCTGGCATATGGTCCTTTGGAAAATAATAATGCTGGCAGGCAGACATCATACTGAGTGTCTGATTCGAGAGAGCAGAGCTGCCCGATGGGGAAGGGTCACGTTTTTTACAGACACACAGAGAAGAAGAGCAATCTAAGGATGGGGGCGGGTGGAATACAGACAGTGATGGACTAAAGAGCTACTCCTCCCATGAGAAAAGGGGAGCTCTCTTAAAGGGGCAGCATTGCTCACTCCGGATATGTCTATACAGCAAAAACAAACCCACAATCGCGAGTCTCAGAGCCCAGCTCAACTCACTGGGACTTGCGTTGCAGGGGTCAAAATAGCAGTGTAATGTTCAGGCTTGGGCTGTAGCCCGGACTCTGAGACGCTCCCCCCTCACTGGCTTTCAAAGCCTGGGCTCCAGCCCAAACCCAAATGACTCCACCTTAATTAAACAGCCCCTTAGCCCAAGCCCGGGCCAGAGTCAGCTGAGCCACGGCCAGCCGACGGTTTTTAATTACACTGTAGACATACCTGCATCCCAGGAAAAATGCACTTTGCAGAATTTACAGAGAAGCTCTTTGGTTTCAGCACAGGGCAATGAAGGGAGAAGACTGGGAACCAACTGTCTAAGCAGCAGTTCTGCAGAAAAGGACCTGGGGATTACAGTGGACGAGAAGCTGGATATGAGTCAGCAGTGTGCCCTTGTTGCCAAGAAGACCAACGGTATATTGGGCTGTATTAGTAGGAGCATTGCCAGCAGATCGAGGGGAGTGATTATTCCCCTCTATTCGGCACTGGTGAGGCCACACCTGGAGTATTGTGTCCAGTTTTGGTCCCCCCACTACAGAAGGGATGTGGACAAATTGGAGAGAGTCCAGCGGAGGGCAACAAAAATGATTAGGGGGCTGGGGCACATGACTTACGAGGAGAGGCTGAGGGAAGTGGGCTTATTTAGTCTGCAGGAGAGAAGAGTGAGGGGGGATTTGATAGCAGCCTTCAACTACCTAAAGGGGTGTTCCAAAGAGGATGGAGCTCAGCTGTTCTCAGTGGTGGCAGATGACAGAACAAGGAGCAATGGTCTCAAGTTGCAGTGGGGGAGGTCTAGGTTGGATATTAGGAAACACTATTTCACTAGGAGGGTGGTTCCCTAGGGAGGTGGTGGAATCTCCATCCTTAGAGATTTTTAAGGCCCAGCTTGACAAAGCCCTGGCTGGGATGATTTAGTTGGGATTGGTCCTGCTTTGAGCAGGGGGTTCAACTAGATGACCTCCTGAGGTCTCTTCCAACCCTAACAGTCTATGATTCTAAGACCCTGCACAATATGCCACACCCCTTATTATAAAGCACTGCAATATTCTACAGCAGCAGCAAACTCACAGTTTGCTGGAGTTTTGACTCTGGGCTCCTCAGTGCCCTCTGCAGGGAAAGTCGTGTATGTCACATTAAAGAAAATTCACTAACTCCTGCCAACTTGTGTTACTTACCTCCCTTTGTAAAGCGCTTTGAGATCTACTGATGGAAAGTACCATATAAGAACTAAGTGTTCTTATTAAAAACAGCACCATTTTAAATCCTTGACAATCCTAGACTTTGTCCTCGGCACTTGTCTGATGAGTGAAGATCAGTTTTGCCAAGAATGAATTAAGTGGCTGTATCCCTTTGCTGGGTCTCTCTCTCTCTCTCTCTCTCTCACACACACACACACACACACACACCACACACCAACCACAGTGTTAAAAGAACATTGATTTTGCAACCATCAGTACTCAAAAGTTAGCAAATGGCTCCTTGTGTGTATGCATTATGATTCAGTTTTTAATGATATGATCACATCCTTTTTCCCCACGGGATCCCTACCTCATTCAGTGCACAGGAGAGATCTGCTCTGGGGATGAATCAGGCTGTCTAGTGAAAGATGCTTTTGCCTGTAAGATCCCTGCCTCAAATACTGCAGAAGTTGGAAGGCTTGTGGTGAATGATGCAGAAAACCCCAGGAAGAGACAGGAGGGTCTCCTGGGTAAAGCAGTTGAATGCTATCTTAGAGAATTGAATTCCATCCTTGATTTGACAGTTTCCCAAGCACTGCTGTTATTAATCATATTTCTAGAGCCACTAGGTACGCATGGTTCTTTGAGACCAGTAAACAGTGCCACCTGCAGAGACTGTATCATGTAGGACACAGGTCAGGGAAGGGTAGGGGAAGAGTGTGAATATGGGATAGATGCCACATGATATCCTCTACTGCTGGAGAAGCTCATGAAGGCTGTTCCCACAAAAGGCTGGAAGCATGAGTCACACGGCTGTCACCGCTAAACCAGGCTGCTTCGCAGTGACGACAATTGCTCCCTCTAAACAGCATGTCAGACAGCGTGAGTAGGTTTTGTCATGCAGAACTGATCCGTGCCATATTTCATTGGATTGGGATGGATTCGTGGATGGTAACCTTCTGGGATGTGGGGCTTACCTGTGTCAAATCCTCACTGAATGCAGAGGCAGATTCAGAAACACGCACATGCACCTCCCAAATGCATATTCAACACTGTTTTTACAGCAGTGATTTTGAAACATAACATGGGGGGGGGGGGGAACAAATCAGGAGGCACTGCATGGCTCAGTGGACTGAAAAAGGGTGGCGTGACATTTTGTAAACACCCATCGCCAGATGCCGCCTTTGTTAGACTCCTACAGACGCCTTTGAAGTTGCTGTAACCGGGGCAGAGAATTTGGCCCACACTATTAGATCTGTGTCCCATGCTGTATTGGGTCAGCAGCTGACTCCATAATTCAGTCTATACTCCTTTCTCTATCACCTTAACAATATCCTGGGCCTCAGCCCTCTGCTTGACCTCCCTAGGGAAATTGCTCTTCTGGCATGAACCATCAGGCGATTCTGAAGCTGCTGCTGCTAGCACAGCCAGGTTTCAAAGTGGATTAACCGCATGCCCAAATCGGAGAGGGGAACCAATAAATACAATTCAGCAGAACATCAATCACACTGCATTCTCAATGTCCCTTTGCTCTGAGCAGGCCGGCCTGCATCCAAACTGCTCTTGTTTCACTTGTCTCATTTTTTCAACCTAGCTATGGAAACCTTCGTGCAGTTACATGGGAAAGTGGCAGAAGTCCTGGGCAGGACGCTATCTCTGTCCACCCGCTCAGTTAAATAGCTCCCAACAATCCTTGGGCAGAAGTCAGCCTTTACCTATTTGCTTTTTCATTGGACTTTAACTTGAAAGTTCTCAGGCCGTGGCCTGCTCTGAAGTTGTGCCAACGTAACCGAATGCATTTCCAAGTTGATCTATTTACGCCGGAGCAAACTAGCCGTCTGCTCAGGCTGAATTTTAAAGGCCGACCCAAACCCAAGCGGAGCACAGCCAATCCGACCCGAGAGCGTTGAGTTGTTTTCAGAACAATTATTGCCTGACCTTCCAATAATTTATCGCAACTGTGAAAACTTAAATGAAAAAAAAAATGCTTCAAATTAAATTTCGATATTATCTGCCAAACTTACAAAAAATAAAAAACTGAATTCTGCCAGGCTTAAGCATAAACTAACAATTGCTAGTTCTAGTGTCGCCTACTCTCACAACAGATTTCTTAAAGCCCCAGCTCCTGGAAGCAAGAGATCACACGAGAATCTCAAGTTTTCATTTTAAAAATAAGTTTCTAGGGCTCCTGGTTGCAGAGAAAGGCTTGAAAATTTTAAGCGAGTGCAACCGAAAGGCTCTGAAACCAGAAAGCAAACAAAAAAAGCCCAGGTTTACTGCTTTAAATAAATCATGCTTTTATAAGACTGATTTCTTGAATGCTTGAGGCTGACTATACTGTAATTCAGAGATGCAAAGTGTGTCCCAGCCCCTGTTGATACCGAATGGAAAGCTCAAGAAATCTAATGCTGTGCAATTATCTTCCCTGCGTTCCAGGCCAGCTCATTGGAACAACAAAGAAACGGCCCTCACTGTATCCAACTCCAGGATTTTCAGAAGATCTAGTGCATGCTGGAGCCTAAGATAGATCATTTTGGGAGCTTTGTTAGTGAACTCTTAGCCGTGCTAGTTGTATCCAATGAACCTGTTTGTTAATACTGAATCTTAAGTTATTAATTAAAGGCTCTCAATGAAGGATATGAATTCCCAAGCAGCCTGGCAGACCACCCCATCCATCAACAAAAATGATTAGGGGTATGGAATGGCTTCTGTATGAGGAGAGATTACTAAGACTGTGACTTTTCATCTTGGAAAAGAGACAACTAAGGGGGGATATGACTGAAGTCTATAAAATCATGACTGGTGTGGAGAAAGTAAATAAGGACGTGTTATTTACTCCTTCTCATAGCACAAGAACTAGGGGTCACCAAATGAAATTAATAGGCAGCAGATTTAAAACAAACAAAAGGAAGTATTTCTTCACACAACACACAGTCAGCCTGTAGAACTCCTTGCCAGAGGATGCTGTGAAGTCCAAGACTATAACAGGGTTCAAAAAAGAGCTAGATAAATTCATGGAGGACAGGTCCATCAATGGCTATTAGCCAGGATGGGCAGGGATGGTGTCCCTAGCCTCTGTTTGCCAGAAGCTGGGACTGGGCGACAGGGAATGGACCACTTGATGATTACCTGTTCTGTTCATTCCCTCTGGGGCCCCTGGCATTGGCCACTGTCAGAAGACAGGACACTGGGCTAGATGGACCTTTGGTTTGACCCAGGATGGCCGTTCTTATGTTCTTTCAAGCAAGATGCAAAACTCAGGCCCTGACTCAGCCCAGGAACATTTTTTTTGCCAGAGGGGATGATCCTAGAACAAGTGCCCTGGCCAAATTCCAACTTAGCTGCGTGATCAGTGGAGCCTGCCCCATTTCTAAATGGATTAAATCAACCTTCTCCCACCCCCTCAATTCCATACATCCCCAAGCACCATGGGATTTAAAATCTGCATGAAAATTCTGCAGCTTGCCATGTCCAGTAATTACATTTGACCTGCATACGTTGACCAGATTGTTTCAACTGTACGAGGCATTCTGCATCACTGCGTGTCCAGAACAGTTTGCCTTTTAACAATTAGGCTTCCTTATGGCAGGAGCCATGTTATCCTCTCTTTTGAAAGCACCTAGCACATTTTGGGCGTGGCCACAACAAAAATAAAGTATAAATAACAATAATAAATGACATTGCTATGTGCTGTTAAATACTGTCATGTCCCACCCTAGAGGCGCCTGCATTTTTTCAGAGGTGGGCGCAGTGATTCTTAGTTGTTTCACCTGTAATTCTGTCAAGCACTTGGCGCATCTCTGGTTTGCTAAGTACCAACAATGTTTGCTAAACACAGACAATCCAGATAGTCCCTGCCCTGGAGAGCGTGATGTTGCATAGATCAATAAACAAGAGTAAACCAGAAAGCCACGTGAGTGGTTGTCTCTGATTTATATTGTCAGTGTTGTGGTGCAGCAAAAAGAGACAGAGCAAAATAGCTCAGACATGGTAAATGTCTTAAAGCGTAAACATTTAAGCAGCAAAACTGTGCTCCTGTCTAGCGACTCTACGAAAAGGCCTGATTCTCCAGCTTTACCCTGTATAACTTCACTGACGTCAGCAGAGTGGCACCTAATTTACAGCAAAGCGGAAGCAGATTCAGACCATTAGCTCACGTAACAAGGCCATTATTTTGTACATAACAGGGAAGGCTGAGCTAAGGAATTGCATTTTATTTTCCATTTTAGTGGGCCATTAGCTAGCATGAGTGGTCACAGCATTTAGACAGCGTTCCTGCACTCTGGAGCCATATTATATGGCTAAAGTCAGAAGATTTCCATGACATCTCTTTCCTCTGCTGTATATTCAAATACAATAGGCCTGATTCTCCACTGTCTTGCACCTTGTGTAAATACTTACACCTGTGCAGAGTGGCAGTAAAACTTGTCTCCCTCCCGTAAAGCACAAACTCTTCCAAAGAGAGCTGAGTGAAAAGATTGGGGGGGGGAGGGATTAGTGATTTTTCACCGAAATTTCCAGTTAAAAAAATCCAACCAGCTTCAGAGTGTGTGTGTGTGCGCACGCGTGAGAGAAAAATCAAGATAATTTCCTCTAATACCCCCATCTACTCCCCCACACTGAAATTCAAAACATTTCTACCCACCCCACCCTTCCTCCTCATCCACGGGAAATGCAGAGATTTGTCTGTTTAAGATTTCTGGGGGTCCACAAAGTTTCCTAAAACCAACACAACACATAACACAACTCACAGCACACTGCTCCCTAAGACTTCGGCTCTCACTGAACTTCAAACGCAACTTAAGAATCTAACCGGAGCTGGCATTGCATTGACACTGCAGTGTTTAATAAGCTATCATCAAAACCAGGCTGCCAGAAGCCATTCCAGGATTTGGGGAGAAACGTATTTAATTCTCCTTCCTCGCTTTTCTTCTTAGATAGCTGATGTCTTAATGAAGTTGCTTTCACTGAAGCTGCATGGAGGGGACAAAAAACCTTATTTTGCTCATGAAAAGTTAAAAGGATGACAAGTCCCATAGCAGAACATTTCATTGAGAACAGAAAGACGGCTTGTGGGGATGAGAAGCAGATATGCCAGGAAGGAATGAAGACCGAAGCATGTAAAAGGTTGTAGTTAAGCAAGAGCTAACATGACTCATGAAAATTAAAATAATGTAAGGAGCAGAAGACTCCTGAGAATTTAGTACCACTCACAGTTCAATTGCAGTAATAATGGACCAGCTGAAAAAGTGGCTCAGTATATGTTTGGATTATGCCAACAGCACACGGGATTGATTTTCAGGACCATAATGCAGGAAATATAAATTATATAGAACCAGTTGGAAAACAGAATTTTTGTTCCACAGAAAATTCCAACCGTTTCTCCCCCCCCGCCACCCCGAATTGAAACAAAAAGCCAAACTATCAAAATTTCCCATGGACTAAAAGTTCCAAAAAAAAATTCAGTTTGGGACTCTCAAATAGTTTCACTTCGATAATGTTGAAACGGTCCATTTCAATAACACAAACACACTTCATTGAGATAACGTTGAAACATCATGATATAAAATAGATATTGGAATTAATAATGTAAAAACCAAAATGAATCTAAATGTTTCACCACTATCAAAACTAGAGTGTCAAAATGAGTTGTTTTGACTTTTTCCCCACCAAATTTTGTCAAAGTGGACACATGCCCACAGAACATTTTGATTTTGACGCAACTGAATTTTCCGATGGAAAACTGTTGTGTTGAGGTAAGTATCGCCCGGAGCCTTGCCCCCCTGACTCCCTCCCACGCTGCCAACCCCCTGCCCCAGCCCTCCGAACCCCTCAATCCCAGCCCAGAGCACTCTCCTGAACTCCCAACCCTTCATCCCCAGCCCCACCCTAGAGCCCTCCCAGCCAGAGCCCACCTGCCTTCCCACACCCCAACCCCCAATTTTGCGAGCATTCATGGCCCCACAATTCAATTTCTATACCCATATGTGGCCCTTGAGCCAAAAAGTTTGCCCACCCCTGTGCTAGCCCATGCTGACAAGTTAGGCTGCAGCCAGCGCTAATGGAAGATGTATGCTGCTCTTGTTTGGAACAGCTTCAGTTCTCCCGCATTGCCCTGCTGGAGCAAATTGTGGCAGCAGCCAGCAGGATTCCTGCAGCAGATGTCAGCTGAACAAGATTTCAGATTAGCTTTCACTGTACCAGGAGTTGGCACGTAGTCTGTGAAGTGTCTTAGGCTCCCTTGCGATGAACGATGTCCTAGAACTCTAAGCATGTATAAACATAAACACGTCCTGTTTTGAAGGGGCCACGCTGATCTAGTGGACAGAGCACTGGCCTAGGCTTCAGGAGAGCTGGGTTATATTTCTAGCTCAGTGACTGATCTCCTGTTTGACTACGGGCAAGTCACTGCTCCATTTCCCCTCCAGTCTTTTTAGCTTGTCAGCTCCATCGGGGGAGGGACAAATTTCTTATCATGTGCCCCTCCAGCACCTAGAACAGGGGTAGGCAACCTATGGCATGCGTGCCAAAGGTGGCACACGAGCTGATTTTCAGTGGCACTCACACTGCCCGGGTCCTGGCCACCGGTCCAGGGGGCTCTGCATTTTAATTTAATTTTAAATCATAGAATATCAGGGTTGGAAGGGACCTCAGGAGGTCATCTAGTCCAACCCCCTGCTCAAAGCAGGACCAATCCCCAGCTAAATCATCCCAGCCGGGGCTTTGTCAAGCCAGGCCTTAAAAACCTATAAGGAAGGAGATTCCACCACCTCCCTAGGTAACCCATTCCAGTGCTTCACCACCCTCCTAGTGAAAAAGTTTTCCCTAACATCCAACCTAAACCTCCCGCACTGCAACTTGAGACCATTGCTCCTTGTTCTGTCATCTGCCACCACTGAGAACAGTCTAGATCCATCCTCTTTGGAACCCCCTTTCAGGTAGTTGAAAGCAGCTATCAAATCCCCCCTCATTCTTCTCTTCTGCAGACTAAACAATCCTAGTTCCCTCAGCCTCTCCTCATAAGTCATGTGCTCCAGCCCCCAATCATTTCCGTTGCCCTCCACTGGACTCTTTCCAATTTTTCCACATCCTTCTTATAGTGTGAGGCCCAAAACTGGACACAGTACTCCAGATGAGGCCTCACCAATGTCGAATAGAGGGGAATGATCACGTCCCTCGATCTGCTGGCAATGCCCCTACTTAAATGTAGCTTCTTAAACATTTTAAAAACCTTGTTTATTTTATATACAACAATAGTTTAGTTATATATTATAGACTTATAGAAAGAGACCTTCTAAAAACGTTAAAATGTATTACTGGCACACGAAACCTTAAATTAGAGTGAATAAATGAAGACTCGGCACAACACTTTTCACTTCTGAAAGGTTGCCAACCCCTGACCTAGAACAACAGTGTTTTATTTTGGCTGGGGCTTCGGAGATCGACTGTGTAAGATATGAATAGTAAATGGCCAAAGATATTGCCCGCCTGATATATTATGAAAGCATGAGGTTAATTTGCCCCTGCCCCTCTCCCAAATGCACTGCTCTGGGAACTTGCCTTCCTCCTGGACATATGGAGGAGCTGTCTCTTATCCCATGCCAAGGGCACAAGATGGATTAGAGGGCAGAATTAGCTAACTGAGAGCCACATGTGTGAAGGCCTTTTTAATTGGCTCACCTTCCTTGGGTAGTTTGCAGCAGCCATCCTCAGAGGAAGCATAAAAAATTGGGTTGCCTGTGGGTAGCCCTAGGCAACAGATTTAAATTTTAAATAAGGGTACACCTGGGGGTCGGGGGGGGGGGGGAGGTCAGAAACTCTAAATAAATTCTCTCTATTTATAAGATGTCCTGCATGCAATATATTTCCCTTCTAACACATTGTGCCTGGCATGTCATCCGACACAAAGAGGATCAATATGTAATACACAGGTTTTCCTCTCATTTCCCCTCATACTTAATGGGATAAGGTCAGAATTCCATTGATTTGTCCAGGGGGAGGCTGGGACCCACTTACAAGCCCCTCTGGATATAACACCCTTTAATTTAATTGTATTAAGCCTGACAGAAGAGATCGCTTTAGGAAGGCCAACATACACATGAACAAAGAGTGTCTGATTTCATCTTCATGTGGCATGGATAGAAAAAGGTACCCTGTTGGGACAAAGCCTGGAGACTAGATGAAACGAAGCTGATTTATGCTCAGAAACCACTAAAGACTTGAGCCAACACTTTCAAACATGGGTGCATAAAGATGGGTATAAATATGGAGCCTTTCAGTAGAAAGAGCATGATTTCCAAAGGCACTGAGCATCTGTAGTTCCCATTGACTTCAACGGGCATACATAGGGATAATGGCATTTTCTGAAAAATCCTTCTATTGCTGGGCTTAGATACAGATTTAGGAGCCTAACTTTAGGTTTAAAAAAGTTGGCCTCAAATGTTAGGTAGATGGGTCCATTCACGTTAGCGGCAGATCTTAGTATTCTGTGTTGTCCTCCGTTCAGTGAACACTAGCGCTGTGCTAAATGAAATGAACTGGAGATGATCTGATCTCTTAATCCAAGGGCCTTTTCCTCTAATGGAAACTGCAGCCAAATACAAGTTTTATTACATTTCACAGTGAACTCATCACTTCCACACAACTGGGTTCTCCATCTCAAGGCAGGCGTCGGTGAAAACTGTCTCTCTTCCCTGGCCCATTCCACTTTACCTTCTCACTCCCTCTGCTCTTACATAACTCCGGGCCCGGGATCAGACTGGTTTAATGGAGTTCTGTCAGGGGGTAGAGTTAGCCGAGGTGAGATCAGAGTCAGGCCTGCAGTTTGTATGAAAGCTGCTGTGCAAAATAAAGACCCAATCCTACCCCTGTGTAAGAAAATAAATGGCAAAACTCACTAATTCCAAATGAAGCTGCCCTCATTTACATCAGTTCCGAATTGGGCCCTCACAGTCAGGGTCGACGAGACGGGGGGGGGGGGGGGGGAGGGAGCCGGTACAAATTACCAGGGCCCGGCAGTCCAGAAGGGGGCCCAGGGCCCGGCTTTCCCCCCTCTCGTCGCCTTACCGGAGCCCGGAGGTCCGGAAGGGGGCCCGGGCCCCGGCTTCCCCCCCCCTCTCGTCAGCCCTGTTTAGCCGATCTGCCCTTGCTGGGGGGCCCGAAAAAATTTTTTCACCAGGGCCCGAACCCACTCTCGGCAGCCCTGCTCATAGTGTAGTGTTAACTCCCAGTGCTGCTCTGGTTGACGTCGGTGCAGCCGTGCCCATAGGCGCCAGCAGAAAACGTGGCTATATATTTCCAAAGCTTTTCTACGGAGCTAAACGGAAAAGTTCCTCTTCTTCTGCACCTGATAGCTTCTACCAGCCATCACCGGTTACTCTGGCGTGGCTCATCCCACAGATGACAGCTCAGCGGCAATGCACTCAGGGATTATTTTTCAGATGCTAGAATAAAAGGTCTCCAAAGGGAGATTTCTGTTCAAGTCATTAACGCATGAGCAGGGGAAAAAAACATACTGAGCAGCTTCAGATTTCTTTCCAGAGAGCCCCCCCCCCCCACGATTGTTATTTCTCTTCACTTTCACTCTTAATCCTTTTAACTCCTTCAGTCACCTTCTGCTCACAGTTTACTTCATCAGTGCCTCAATTCTGCCACCACTTTCTAATGAGCATTGTACTTGCTACCATGAATACACACGTTACCGGTTACACAGCATCATGTAATTCTACAGTGCTAAACAAGCAATCAACAATGAAGATAGAGAAGGGGACCTGTTTGCCGATCTCTCACCATATAACATGGTGGGCCATGTTCTGCATTGACCTGCCATCTTCCCCAAGCAATCCTGCTGACTTCACTGGAGTTGCATGAGATGCAAGCCAGCGTGTGTCATGGTCTTGCAGTTAAGGCACTGGACTGGGACTCAGGAGATTTGGTTTCAGGTCTTGGCTCTGCCATAGACTCCCTGTATAATGCTGGGCAAGTCACTGTCCCTCTGTGCCTCAGTTTCCCCATCTTGTATAATGGGGATATTGGTTCCTTTCTCCCACCTTTGGTATCTGCACAGACTGTAAATTCTTTGGGGGCAAGGACTGTCTCTTACTATGTATATTTACTGCACATAGCACCATGGAGCTATGATCTTACCTGGGAATCTCTAGGCACTACTGTAATACAGATAATTAATAACAGCAACAAAGTTGATGGCATGTGTTTTATTCATGGATTCTAAGGCCACATGGGACCACTGTGATCATCCAGTCTGACCTCCTGTATAACACAGGCCAGAGACCTTCCCCAAAATAATCCCTAGAGCAGATCTCTTAGAACAACATCCCATCTTGATTTAAATATTGTCAGCGATGGAGAATCCACCACGACCCTTGATAACTTGTTCCGATGGTTAATTACCGTCCCTGTTAAAAATTTACGCCTGTTTCAACTCTGAATTTGTCTAGCTTCATCTTCCAGCCATTGGCTCATGTTAGACTTTTCTCTGCTAGACTGAAGAGCTCGTTAATAAATACTTGTTCTCCATAGAGGTGCTTATAGACTGTAATCAAGTCATTCCTTTACCTTCTCTTTGTTAAGATAAATAGACTGATCTCCTTGAGTCTATTTCTATAAGGCAGTTTTAATCAATCTCTTGGCTATTCGCTGAACCATCTCCAATTTAATCCACATCCTTCTTGAATTGTGGGCACCAGAACTGGACACAGTATCCCAGCGGCGGTCGCACCAGTGCCAAATACAGAGGGAAAAATAACCTCTCTGTTCCTATGTGAGATTCCCCTGTTTATGCATCCCAGGGTCACATTAGCATTTTTGGCCACAGCATTGCATGTTCAGCTGATTATCCACACACAACCCCAAATATTTTTTCAGAGTCACAGATTCCCAGGACAGAATCCCCCATCCTGTAAGTATGGCCTGCATTCTTTGTTTCCAAAAGTATATGTTTACATTTAGCTTTATTAAAATGCATATGTTTGCTAGTGCCCACTTTACGAAATGACCTAGATTGCCTTGAATCTGTAACCTGTCCTCTTATTTAGCACTTTTTTACCACTTATTTACCAATTTTTGTGTCATTTAGAAACTGAATCAGTTATGATTTTATGTTTTCTTCCAGGTCTTTGATAAAGATGTTACATAGAGTGGGGCCATGAACCAAACCACTGGAAACACCCACTCAATGACGATTCCCGTTTACGGTTATATTTGGAGACCTATCAGTTAGCCAGTTTTTAATTCATTTAATGTGTGCCATGTTAATTTTATATCATTCTAGTTTTTTAATCAAAATATTGTGTGGTACCAAGTCAAATGTCTTACAGAAGTCTATTACAACAGCACTATTAGCTTTATCAACCAAATTTGTAATCTCATAAAAAAGGATATAAAGTTAGTTTGATGGGATATATTTTCCATAAACCCAGATTTGATAGTTTATACCTTGTATTCTGAGATGCAATCTGAAACATAGATTGGAATATTTACTGCTCTGGTAAAAGATGTATTTGGAGTGTATTTTAAACAAAGCATGTCGGATGGGGACAATTTTTGGGGACACTGTGTGTTCTAAAGAGTCCAATTCTCGGCTCTCTTGCACCCTGTCCTATATCACTGTATCTCCCTTGAAATTAACGGAGTTACTTTGGCAATAAAATTTGTGAAACTGAGGCGAATCAGGCCCAAAGCATCTCTGAGTATTGCACAGCTTTACAGAGAAGTCACTGGTAAAAGCCACTAAAGAGAAACCCCTCACTGATTTTCTTTGAGAAAATTAAATACTGAAAAAGCCTCAGCGGCCTCACTGTTTGAAAGTTAAAGCAAATGGGCTCTTGACTCTGTAAAACTGGGTTAAAGTCTGTTTAAATATGGCATGTACTTTCAGTGCATAAAGCTTCCACTCATTTCACAGCAGCTATTTCTGTAGAGTTGTGTTGCGAGGTATCATTTTAACCAGCTCCCAACAGCTATCAGAAAAATATTCACAGGAGAGAGTAAATTTGTGGCACCACAAATACAGATCGCGTTTAAGGTGCTCAGTTATTGTTTCTTATGGATGTGACGTGAACCCACAAACCAGGATGGGTTCCCTGCCCTATAGCTTATGCTCTAAAGCCCCAATCCTAAAACTGGATCCACACAAGCAGCGCTTTATGCCTCATGCAGATTTCCATTAAAGTCACCGTGGGTGCAATCACAGAATTAGAGTCCAAGGGCCTGGTCTTGCAAAAGGATCCACAGGCGCAGATAGTTTTCAACAAGGGGATTCCTTGGGAGAAGATGAGTTCACACTTGTGGCTGTCCTGGCAAACTCAGGGCCTGAATACAAACAAGGACAAACATCAGGAGACAGGGTAGGAAACCAGAAGGGTGAGGGAGAATGTGACATGATGGGAAGCCTTGCAGAGGAAGATTTAAAAAAAAAAAAATTCAAAGTGTTTAAGATGTTTAAGATGCAGTTTATAAGCCTCCTTGAAGAAGTTTCGAAAAAGGAATTTGAATGAGGTGTGAAGGCAGATGGGATCAGGAAAAAAAGCAGTATGGGACACACAAGATGAGCGGCTAGACTGGATACGTACAGGCATGCAGCCAAGTTCTCAGTTTTCAATGCCCAACTGGAGACACTTAGAGCCTGATTTCCACAAGTGACAAACACCCGGGGCTCCCGTTAGAGTGACCAGATGTCCTGATAGTATTGGGACCGTGCTGATATTAGTGGCTTTGTCTTATATACACAACTAGATGCCCCTGCTCAAAAAAAGTGTCCTGATTTTTCACACTTGCTCTCGTCACCCCAGCTCCCATTGACTTTGTATGGAGATGTAAGTGCTCAGAACTTCTGAAAAATCAGGCACAAGGTATTTCAAGCTGGACACCTAAGAATTGAAGTACCCCACACCGGTGGAAAATCTTCGACATCAGGCTATGATGACAGGGTCCAAAGCCAAACATGTTCAGCTATCAAAGAAATGCAGGTCGCTCAAAGGGCTTGATGCTTACTGTGAGCCTGGCCTGCATTTCAGATTTGTAAGAGAACAACAACAACAAAAAATCCAGCTCCCCGACGTTGCTTGAAACACAAATCCAAAACACTAGACTCTGTGCAGACCCCTAATGCAAATGGGCCAGGTGACAAATTTGGCAGAAGAATGGATTTGTATAAAAGAGCAATTTGCTGAGATGTGAAAGTGGCAGATAAAGTTTTTCAAGTCCGTAAGAGACTTAGGAACCTAACTTCTGGCTTGGATATAAGCATTTAGGTGCCATGACTGGACTTAAGCTCCTAAGAACCTAAGTTACCTTTAAAAATAGAACTTAGGGTTCTGTAAGCACTTTTGAAAATTTTACCCATGAGCTCAGAAATGAACAAAAACAAAAAAAGAAAGGAAAAATCACATCTTGCTGTCATCATTTTGACTGCACCAGATTCAGGTATAAATGTCACCAAACTGATTAGAAAGAATCTACATTGCATTGCATTTTGCTAATCTCTATGTGGAACTGCACCCCCACCATTTGTGTTTTTGAAAAACAGAAATTTTGAGAGATTATGCAGCTTATTATTCACTCTTCTAGCTCTAGGATGAGGGAAATGTCACATACTCTGATCTCTCAGTATTTCCACCCCAGATAAGGTATAGCTAAGCATTGCAAATGAACAAAACAAAGACATTATGTGGGTCACACAATCAGAGCTACCTATGCCACTGAAACTGAGATTTCTAGTGCAAAATAATTGTAGTAAATGGGACCTCAGTCTGATCTGATCACTTTGGTAAATCCTCTAAGAAATTCAGAATAACTCTCCCCAGTCTAGCAGGGGGAAATGGAAATTGTGTAAAATGCTGGTTTAGAAAGAATGCCTCTTTATAACAGTGTCCACATGTGTTACAGAAAAATTATGCTGAACAGGTTCTTGGGAACAGCATCATGAAGCTTGCAGAACTAGGAAACAAGGTCACTGACAGATAAGCTCTCTGATACAGTGGGTCACCGCCCTCCATCTGTCCTTCAGTAAGTACAACACAGCTGGAAAAAGCCAACTAGCTACCCAGAGATAGCATTTCTAACTGCCATATTAAATTATTCCTCAGCCTCTGTGTGTCTTTTAGACAAATCCTTTTAGCAATTTGGGCAAAACATGTCAGAGAATCCATACATTGCTTTTCCATGCCATCTTTACATCCAGTAACATTTCTCCCAAGCACATTACCAGATCCATAGGTAGGTGGCGTTTCATCGTAAGGGAGTGAACAGCATGGCCTCCTGGGTAGAGCAAAGAACTGGGAGTAAGGACTCCTGGGTGGAGCTGGGGGAATAATGATTTTTCAGTTCAGCAGCTGAACCAAAAAAGAGAAAAAGTTTCACTTCGGTTTGAAGAAATTGTTTCAATTGACATGAAATGAACTGTATTGGGGGGGGGGGAAGAGGTATTTTTAAAAAAAAAAGAATATGGCAGTGAAATTCCAAAGGAGATGGCATTTCAAATAAAAAGAATTGAAACCCTTTGTTTAGAAAAGGCCAATACACAAAAACACAGATTTTTTTTTTTTTACGGCCAAAATAATTTGACCCAAATCCACAAAATGTTTCAGTCGACCTGAACCTCCTTTTTTTGTGTGCGTGTGAAAATACTTTAATCTGACAAATTTTGCCCAGCTCCACTCCCGAGTTTCTATTCTTAGTTCTGTCACTGACGAGTTGTGTGATGGTGGGAAAGACAACTGCCTCTGCTCCACTTGTCCCTGTCTGCAAAACGGGAATGCGGCTGTTACATCACACGGGGTGTTATAAAACTTAAACAACTCCAGCACAAAACCTGCATTCACACCCCACTCCACCGGCAGGCCACTTCTGTCACTGCTCTAACCCATAAACCGGAACAGTGACTAGTGCAAACGTGTGGCTCCTCCATGGCCCACAGGGTACAGTGACAGATATCACCACCCCGCAGTATCTTTGGGGATCCTATTGTATTAAATCTAAGAAAGGTTTATGTATGATTGTCTTCTACTCCATGGGGGAGGGCTACCATAGCTCCCTCAACAACTAAAAGTACTGGGCGGTGATTAGGTGAATTACTGAGATTAAACAACTCTAGAGAGGTACCATCCCCAGAGTGGTTTCCATATTCTGCTTCGGGCTGGGTTTTGCCGAGACAAAGAAAGGGTTTTTGGTACAAAAGGATGATTTTGAACTGACTCAGACATGGACCTTCCGTCCAAGGGTCCCAACCCCTGTAGAAGCATTGGAAACACTTTGGTTTACTAGGTCCCCTAAGACTGGTAGGTGACCCCTGGTGAGCTTTTAACATGCATAGAAGAACTTTCATTGTTTGAAACATGTTTTCTCTGTGGTGATTTTATCTTGAGAATAAAGGTGCTTGCTGAGAAAGAGCTGGGTGGTGACTTGTAACTGCTGGCAATACAAGATTCATAGCCCTCAGCGAAAGCAAAGCACAGGTGCTGGCCTTTACGTAGTCTGGCTTACTGTGGATATCACAGGATAAGGCCTTAAATCTCCCAGTCAGAAGACAGTGGGACAGGGTCCCTGCCCTGCCTTCCAGGTGATGGCTGGAGACCTGAGACCTGTCTGGGCACTCAGGAGTGAACCATGGAGGAGGGAGTACAGGTGCAGTTACCCTGAAACTGCGATAGGCACATCTACATTTGAGCCAACTCATGTAGACATGCCCACACTAGCTCCGCTTGAGCTAGCACTAAAAAATAGCAGTATATCTGTGGTATGGGCAGCTACTTGGAGGGGTCAGGTGGGATTGTACTCAGGGTGGCTTCCCTGAGCGGTCACCCATGTTGCTGCAGACACAGTGCTATTTTTAGGTGCTAGCCTGAGCAGAGCTTGCACAGGTATGTCTGCATGCGCTGGGAATCATCGCTCCCAGCTCAAATGTAGCTGTACCCACAGTCTAAATAGGTTGAATTCTTTTGGTGATTTCTTAGGCTGTGTGAAAATTAGCTTTATAATACACACACACACACACACACACACACACACATAGTAACTTTGGTCTGTTGTGCCAGCAATCCTGATCGCTGGCACTGTAACCACAAAATCTTTAACTCAAGACAACACAGTGGTTAAAATACCAGTGGTGTCCTGTGTTCGTTCCTCCCTAAGACTCTCTGGTGAAGCAGCATCCATGGTAGAATGGTGGCTGGATAAAAAAAAAAATCCCCAAGTACTTGGTTTGTAAACTCTCTGGGGACAGGGGTCCCTCTTTTTGTTCTGTGTTCGTACAGCACCGAGCACCATGGGGTGGGGGTCCATAACTGGGGCTCCTGGGCACAGCTGCAATACAAATAAATAATAGACAAGGCCTGCAACAACATCTGAGTGGTTTGTCTTCCACTGGAGGCTGAATGCTGCTGACCCGAAACCTGTCTGCAACATGCTGCTCATCAGTGCTAGGGACAGTTGTCATTAGATGAGGTTACCTTGGCAGCGAGTTTCCAGCATCCCCAGATCATTTCCCTTCATCACATTCTTTGTCTCCTGGGGAACTCCTGACTGTCGGGCCGGCTGATGCAAGCCATGAGGCTGGAGCACAGAGTCTGTCACTGACATAAGCTACTAGTCTGTAGCAATGCTCAGTGTCAGTCTTCAACACAAGAAATAAGGGGGAAATCGTAATGGAGCAGACTCGTGGCTACAGGCACCTACTCCTGTCAAGTTCCACATTCTATTGCTCATCAGCCAATCTTGTAATGAACAGGGAGTCGAATGAGAGGGGACAAGAGGCTTTAGGATGATGCAAGGAATTATGGGAAGGTTTTAGAGGAGCAACTGGTAAGTGAGACTCAGAGAGGTGGCAACCAGCTGTGGACAGTGACACAGAGCTGCCAGTTTCACACAAGTGAAGAGACCAAAGTATTCCAGAGGCAGAGAAAGTGCTTTTAAAGCTCCCTCTGAAAGGGCATGAATTTCCCCTGCACAGTAGTAGCTGGGAGCAGAGTGTTTCTTTCTAGTGTGCAAAACAACTGGGAAATTAAGAACTGATGTGTGATTTTCAATCAGCTAGAAGTCTGCTCTTCCTCCGAGCCCAGAGCAGAAAGTAAGAGAAAGAGCAACCAACAACAAGAATGAAAGGTAAAAGCAATTTCTCTTCTCTTCTCTTAGTCTACATGCAGCTGATGGGTCCCTCGTTGCCAGTTGTTGATATGGCAAGTATTGCAAAATACTCCCAGCTGCCTGTCCCACTCGCAAGCACCTACTGAACTCAGATCTATGGGTCAAGACTCGTGTCCAATGGGAGGGTTGTGATGTTGGGCTACCTGGGGTATTTGCTGAAAAAGAGTGGGTGGCTCTGCATGCACACAAGTACATAGAATCGTAGAAGATTAGGGTTGGAAGAGACCTCAGAAGGTCATCTAGTCCAACCCCCTGCTCAAAGCAGGACCAATCCCCAACTAAATCATGCACACGCACTGCAGAACCAGCATGCTGTCCTCTAGGGAAGAGAACTCCGTCTAACTCATTGCACATGGGACATCAACCAGCGGTTCGGTAACGTAATTGCACATTGCAACTTTCATCATTGAGAGAGCATTTCAGGGACCACCTCTCAAAGGGGTTAATTCAACAGGCCAACCATGGATCACGGCTGATCCACGGTCTACGAGTTTAAGAACCGCTGACCTAAGACGCCTCTGATCTCAGGTCTGTGGAGGTGTCAGGTTAGCATGCATTGATCCCTTGCGCAAGTAAGCCAGTTCCCCCTGGCAAGCCCTGACCCCATGAAAATGAGAGGCTCAAACACAGTAAATTCTGAGCTCTTTCTTTAAGTTGCCATGTGGCAAAGATGTCATGCACATCCAGCCTGGTGCAACTTCTTGAGAGATGTGTGCATAAGGAAACTGGTGTCATCTCTTTACCAAAGCAGGGCCATTCCTGCAGTACAGCAGCTGGGGCACTTTCTACGTGGGTCGTGAAGAAAGATATGCCTTAATCGCTTCTGAACAGCACAAGCACCGGCACCAGTACGGAGGGCGAGATTAATAGGAAAGATAATCATAGGGCTGAGGTATACCAAAGCACAAAGGAGACTCCTTGGTTCTGCTTCTCCGGAGACACGATTATCTCCGATTACAGCCTGCTCTAATTGCCTTCCCTGTGCCGTTTGGAGCTGAATATTTAACAGCGCTATTTGGATCAGTGAAAGCCAGCAAGTGCCCTCAGCACGGCACACAAACCAAGGAGGACGAGAGCCAAGCATCAGATTTATTATTCCCTTAAGAATACTGCCGTGAGGACCAGAAATTGTCGCCCTCTGTACTTCCATGTGCCAGATCCTCAGTTCCATCGGCGTCAACAGAGTCACGCCTGTTTAGAGCAGGCGAGGAACTCACCCCCAGCGTTCAGTTCAGACAACTAGGGTTTAATTTCTATTCCTTCATGCTGGCTCAATGCCAAAGTAATTCCACCGGATTTACTCCAGTTTAATAGGCTCTGCCTGTTCCTCCTCCTTTGCTGTTTGTTTTTCAAGAGGGAGGAATAACTGAAATATGTTTCAGCTAAACATGATTATTGCCTCTGCCCCTTTGCACCTTCCCAAATTCTGGCCCTCAGTCATCCGTTTAGCCCAATCCCTTGACAATTTCATGCCAGGAGTCTGTCTACACTGCAATCACTAGTGTGATCGCAGCATGTGTAGACAGACTTCAACTAGCTTTGATCTAGACAGCACCAATAACAGCAGCAGTGAAGTCACGGCAGCATGGGCTGTACATGCAAGCAGCTAGTCCGTGCTGTCGTGGCTTCACTGCCAGGAGCGCCGCCAACTTGTCTGCCGCTCTAGGTGGCGGAAGGTCCCACCCCGAAATGCCGCCCCCCACAGAGGCGGCGGAAGGTCCCACCCCCGAAATACCACCGCGGTCGCCGCCCCCCAAATTGTAGCGCCCTAGGCGACCGCCTAGATCACCTAATGGGTTGCGCCGGCCCTGTTCACTGCTATTATTTAAGCTAGCTAGATCAAAGGTAGCTCAGGTATGCCTACATGGAACGCAGTCACATCTCTGATTGCAGGGCAGACGTACCCTAGGGTGCAAATGCAATCACGCCCCTTTGGCATCTGCAAACTGGTAGTGGCGCAAAGAAATACACCAGAAAATCCATTATTTTATGGAAATCATAGAGGTGCACCTGATTGTTTCCCAACCACCACACCGAGCAGCTAAAGGGGAAAATCCAGATGCAGTAAAAAACTAACTAACCACGGCCCTAACCCAGCAAAGTATTTAAGCGTCTGGTTGATTTTGAGCACACACGCGGTCCCACTGTATTCAATGTTAAAGTGTCTGGATTGGATCCAATACTTGTAAGTTGAAACATCCAAACATGGGCCATATTTAAGAAAAACGAATGGAAAAAAAACCTGACACCAACTGATGGGAACAATTTGCAGAAATACAAAAATGAGAAACTCACGGCACTGCGAGAGCCAGAAAAAGGATTTGGGGCAGAGTAGATGCATAGAAAGGGAACTCCATGTATAGTGGAGTAGTGTGAAAGCCTTTGATTGTTTCAACGCTTTGCAATGTGCAGGTTGCAACTCAGGTTATAGTAAAACCTCTGCTTTAAGAGTGAATTGATTGGCATAAATTAAGCTCTGGTGTAAACTGGGGAACTCCTCTGACTTTAGTGGGGTTCCACATGCTTTTGCCATGGGTAAATTTGCGTCATTCTGTGGCAAACAACTAAGATGCTTCCACTATATCTCTGTAATACACATACATACAACTAAAGAATTTCAAATGCTCTAACAGCCAATGAGCCACGTCTGTGATCTTGTAACTTGTTTAGTTACTGGAAATAAACTTGTTATTGAAATAATCAAATCTCAGCTGTTCTCATTACAAGAAGTGAACCAACCATACCAAAGTGTCAGTGCCATGAAGACCTGGTAAATCGATGGCAGAGCACTCTTTGGTCGACCCTGGTACTACACCTAGAACGACAAGAGTAAGGGCTTGTCTACACTACCCGCCAAATCGACGGGCAGTGATCGATTTAGCGGGGGTGGATTTATCGTGTCTAGAATAGACGCGATAAATCGATCGCTGAGCGCTCTCCCATCAACTCTGGTACTCCACCAGAACGAGGAGCGCAAGCGGAGTCGACGGGAGAGCGTCAGCTGTCAACTTACCGCAGTGAAGACGCCGGGGTAAGTAGCTCTAAGAACGTCAATTTCAGCTATGCTTTTCACGTAACTGAAGTTGCGTACCTTAGATCGACCCCGCGCAGTAGTGTAGACAAGCTCTAAGGTACGTCGACAGGAGAGCGTCTCCCATTGACCCAGCACAGTGTAGACACCACAGTAAGTCGACCTAAGCTACGTCGACTCCAGCTATGTCATTCAGTTGCGTAACTTAGGTTGGGTTACCACAGTGGTGCAGACGTAGCCAAAAAACGGCATAACAAGATACAAGAGCCAGAAGTTGAAGCTAGACAGAATCAAACTGGAAATAAGGGGCAATCTCTTTAACAGCGAAGGAGTTAACTATTGGAACAGCTACCAGAGTGGTAGGCTGTATCTCCCAAAACCTTTAAATCAGAACCTGATGTCTTTCTAAAAGATACGCTCTAGTTCCACCGCATTTACTCCGTTGGGCGTCAGAACGAAGGATGAAGTTCTATGGCCTGCGTTAAGCAGGGGTCAGACTGAACAGACACAATAGGCCCCTGGCCGGAAAATCCAAGTATCTCCATTAAAAAAAAAATAGGGATAAATTCTGCTTTGGCCCATGCAACAGTTTATTTTTGTGTAGCATGGGAAAGACATTTCTTGTATCTGGTATTTCTACTTGCCTCTCATGAGCCTGCCTTCTCTTCCATTATCACCACGGCTCTACTGTGTCTGGTCCTGCCTTCTTTGCACAATCCTGGCTTTTATAGGAGTCAGTGATGGTTTGGGTGGGCAAGCAATGCAGGATCGGGCTGCACTATTAGCATGCTGTTCATCGATCGCTTCCATTGAGACTAACCAGTCATTTATTCATTCCTTTGAGTGTATGAAAAGGTCTGCATGATGCTCCAGGATAGGCCATTAATCATACATACAATTTCTAAACTAAACAGGCCAAAATGGTCATAAAAGCACCTCCCATATAGTCAGGATAATTTCTGCAGCAATGGTAGGTGATAAATGCATAGTGTCTGAATTATACACTGAGCAGCCATTTAACACCATGTCCCTTAATACTATTCTCTATTAATAGAAAGATTATTCCCATATTTCCAGGCAGGTTTGAAGTTCTATTTTCCTTGGGTTGGGTGACGTTCCCTTGCACAGAGCGGGCCAGTGCAAAGACGAGGTGACATTTAAGTCCTACTCTGAGGAACTAAAGAAGAAGTCTCATGTTTTGTGACACCTCTTGTCTTATCCATAGATTGTGAGCTCTCTGGGGCAGAGACCATGTTTTTGGATTCTGTTCCTGGGGGGTGCTCGACCCCCGTTCCTCTGTTCCTGGGGGGTGCTCGACCCCCGTTCCGCCCCAGGCCCTGCCCCCACTCCACCTCTTCCCCCAAGTCCCCACCCAGCTTCTTCCCACCCCTGCTCCACCTCTTCCTGTCCCCACCCCTCCCCCAAGTCCCCACCTGGCCTCTTCCCACCCCACCTCTTCCTGCTCCCACCCCACCCCGCCCCTTCCCATCCTGTTCGGCCCCTGCCTCTTCCTGCCCCCGCTCCTCCCCCACAGCACCTCCTGCATACCGCTCAACAGCTGATCATGGCAGGCAGGAGGCACTGGGAGGGAGGAGGAGGCCCTGATCTGCTGCCAGTGGGTGCTGAGCACCCACTGATTTTTCCCCCATGGGTGCTCCAGCTTCAAAGCACCCACAGAGTCAGCAGTGGGGTCGTGGTCTGTGGCTGGGATTCCTAAGTGCTATGGCAATGACTAGTGCATCAGGCGTGTGCAGACCCCTGTGCACAGGAGTAAATTTCACCCTAGCTGCACGCGTTCTCACTATTATTTCTTAAGTGAGGTCCAGTTGTACAAACTTCTGTGCACCCGCATCTCCCCTGGGGTCTCCGGAGGTTCTCAGCACACCTGACAGGATCAGGCCCAAAAATACATGTGCCGCTTTAAAAGTCTCACCTAAAAGAGATCTGGACACCTAGTTCCCAGGAAAATGTCATGGGAATCAGGAACTGGCCAGTCAAGTCTCCTAACCTTCTGGGAAGCTGATCATACTGAACAAAACTGATTCTGATTTCCTCTTGCCCGGATACAAATCAAGAGCTGCTCCACCGAAGTTGACCACGCTGGTGTAAACCTCGTTTCAGTGAGCGCCAAGACTAAAGGAGGACCAGGGCAGCTGCAATCTGCTCCATTTCATGCAAATCAAGAGAGTCTCGCAGGCCCCTGGCACGTTGCCAACGAAGCCCGCAACTGGGCAGAGCTGGGGTATGAACCAGATGCAACAACAGTGCCCTGCAGCATGCATCATTTATGTTCCTTTTTTTGTGTGTTCCATTTCTTGCCGTACCCAACTTTTAAAAAAGGTAGCAGAATCCTACAAAAAGAAACACAACCATAAGGACCGTTGTCCTGTAAATCTAATGAAGACAGCAGGGAACAGTGTATTTTATGCTGGTGTTTAGTATTAAAGATTGCAGAGCACATAGGTTATTTGTCTGTGCTTTCACGGAGCATTATGTTTATGTATGTATTCCTAGATTTACATACTGCATCTCATTTCCCTCTCCCATTTCTCCCCTGGGCGATCAAAGCCCACTCTCTGATCCTCCCCCAAGTGCCCCACGCGGTCTCTTAATGCAAATCAGAGCATACAGTAGGCTAAAGCTCCTTTCAGTACAAAGAGATGGTAAGGGACATGCAAATTCTGATACGACAAAGAAGGAAGCCTCGACTAAATAACTGCAACTCTCACGCCCTTGGGCTGAATTCAGTTCTCCAGACTTGTAGTGGCGTAAGGCGTGACTCCACTTGACTTAGTGGTGTTACACCAGTGTCACACTGGGGCGAGAAAAGACTCAGATCCATTTTCACCTGCTGTAGAATTATTTCTCGTTTGGATTGCATCATTTAAAGTGCTCAGAAAAATCAGCATGTTAAGTACACAGCACCCAATTCTCCTCACTCTGTTGGGCCAGACCTTCAGCCAGTGTAAATTGTCCGGCTGTGGAAGTCACCGAGGCTATGTTGATTGACACTAGCTGAGAATCTGGCCCATGGATTTTCATGGAGTTGCTCCCAATTTACATCAGTTGACTCAAGCCCACAAGCTGCTATAATACAAACGGGCCCTTCTGCTGTAAGTTAAAACCCAATAAAATCCAGCAGAAGCAAAATAAATCTCTTTGTATTAAATACACACAGAAAATCCCTGACTTTTACAGTTTGTGCAGTGTTGAAAATAAGTATGGCGAGAACCTACATTTTTCCCTTGCTCACCAATCTCCCATTTCAAAGGGAGCCCAATTTTGTATACAATTCAAGAGAAAAATACTTGAAGTCATTAAAAACCCTGTTTCAGACTCCAAGAGAAAAAGAGGGAACTTTAGTTTACCTACTTATAAAACATCGGGGGGGGGGGGGGGGGAATAATCAGAAAATATCCACCAGATACAGAAGACCCTAAATACGCTCATGTCACACCAAGAATCCTGAAAGTTTATATTCTCCTTCCACCAAAGCAGGTCAACCCGTGGGTCACATTGTATTATCGGGAGCTGGTGTATCAGTAACTCTAATGACTTCAAAGATCTGGCCCTCAGAGTTAGCAGGATTCTCCGCTGGCCTCAGGGGTTCTGCTTAAGGCCTGATGGCAAGGTCTCAAGTTGCAGTGCGGGAGGTCTAGGTTGGATATTAGGAAACACTATTTCACTAGGAGGGTGGTGAAGCACTGGAATGGGTTCCCTAGGGAGGTGGTGGAATCTCCTTCCTTAGAGGTTTTTAGGGCCTGGCTTGACAAAGCCCTGGCTGGGATGATTTAGTTAGTGTTGGTCCTGCTTTGAGCAGGGGGTTGGACTAGGTGACCTCCTAAGGTCTCTTCCAACCCTAAACTTCTATGATTAAGTCTGTTAAGCAGATTTTGCTATATTCCTTGGCTGCGGCACACGGGCGGGGGATCGTTCTTTGGATCAAAGTGGGTCCCTGGCCTAAGCATCCTGATAGGTCATTTGCTGTGTCTCTTCCCTTTCGCTTGAGTGCTGCCGTTGTGCCACTGATTTGCAAGCCAGGCAGTTAATGCCAACCCAGCACCTAGACTGCAGAGATGGGATGATGGGGGTGACAGCAGGGAATGCATACGACGGGGTGGCCTGTAAACGAGGCAGGTCACAATCAGCTTAAAAATCAGGCACGATCCTGCGATGTGCAAGTGCCCTCAGGTACAGCTAGAATTTTCCCCTGCTTGCAATGAAGTCCAGGGCAAGACTCCAATGAATTATACTAGCTGCCGGCTCTGTATTGCATAGGAACCGCTCTATGCTATCTAATACTGGGCCTGTCACTCGGCCTGATTCTGCTAGATTTGAATGGAACATCCTCCAATGCTATGGTTCTCCTCCCAAGCCCGTTACTATGTATCCAAGCAGCTTCCAAAGGTATTTGGAACAATCGGACCCTAAAAGACTCGGGCGAATGAGCATCTTGTCACTCACAGTTCCATCTTCCAGGCACAAAAGTACTTCTGCTTCAAGTCTACCTTAAAAATACCCTTCCCTGTTTATTGCACAAAGGATTGAACAGGTAAAGTGACAGATCCTTAGCTGGGGTAAATCTTAGTAGCTCCATTGACTTGAGGAACTGGGTTGTTGTTTTTTTAATTTGGTCTTTCTCCCTTCCTGACCCCACTTTAAGGATTCACGTTTTCCATGAGATCCCCTGCTCATTATAGCCAAGCATTGAAGCACATACCTCCATGCACCCATCCTTATCCAGCAAAGGACATGCTGAAGTTCTGTTGACTTCAATGGGATTTAAGCACGTGTTTGAGCGCTTTGCTAAACAGAGGTGCTGCGCTGAATTGGGGCCACGGTGATTGATGCTCTTCTGGGGAGGGGGAGGGGGTCTTTTAAAAATGACAAACATTTCTTCTTTCCACCTGGTCAAATCTTGCTTCCCTGTGCAATGCAGACGATAGGGTGAACGTGACCTTTTCTTAGATGCATTTGGCAAGACGCTCTCTACTGTATTTTCCTGAATGCCCAGCCTAGGTGAAGTCCAAAGAAGCTCAGATTGAAAGAAGTGTTGATGTCGAGTTTTAAAATATGCTAACCTGGATTTTGATATTGTCGCAAAACATGTTACTTCAGTAACTAGGTTTGAGAGTGTGCTACACAGGAAGCATTACCAAAGCAAAGCAAAATGAAATCTGTTTGTGTGATGATCCCCCTCTTTAAAGATGACAGCTAGACAACAGCCTCTGAGCATATTCTCAAGAGGTTTTATCCCATGAATAATGAAGCTGTCGGATCTGCTTTGGGATTAGCTCTGGCTATTCACTACTGTATACTTACAAACATTTTGTACACAGTAACCAAAATATACACTACTGCACTTTCTTTTAGCTAGCATGATTGCAGTGCAAAATTTGCTTTAGCTACTCATGACAGAACTAAGTGTAGTCCTGTTTTTGCCCAAGCTTAATGGGAAAAAAATGGTAAATGATAAAAAAGGAAAATTGAGGTACTGTACTGTACTGCAATTTAGGTAGTAACAGAGGTTGGTATTTTCAAATCTAGCTATGGAATTTAAGGAAACAATTCCCATTATTCGTAATTGCCCCTAGTCAGCTTTGAAAATCTCAACCAGAAAGTGCTAATATCGAGCAGCCTGTTTATATAAACACACAGGTATTTTCCCCAGATAGATAAAATGAAGATGTTAATTAAGTGCAAGATTAATGAAACAAATGTTATCCCTGATTTATCTGAGAACAATCACGAGGTAGAATATTGAAGGAGGATTTCATAAATAAAGTATTTTGAGAGCAAAGGTACTGTATAAATAGAACATAATATAATATAATATAATATAATTCCGTCTATTGTTTGTATTTTTTAATAAATTGACAAATTTAGGAAACACGTTGCACAGAAAAGATAGCGTGTAAATGAAGGGTAAATTCAACGTCTATTTTAAAAGGGAAAATGCGAGCAGAATGTAGTCATTTGTATCCACACTGCTGTAAATGCAGAGTAGTTGCAATGGAGTCATTAACGAAGTCACATTTACATTGATGTAACCGAGCGCCGAATCTGTTCCCAGAAGTCTGGCGACATACTCAATTTTTCATCACATTGAGAGAGTATCCTCCTCCCACAAATCAAGCCTCTCGTCCTCTTAGCAAGTAGCAAGGTATCTCAAGAACACAGGGCCCAGTCCTACAGGGTCCTGAACATTCTGAGGGGCACTCAGGACCCAGTACTGCTACAGAATTCAAGAGGAGTTGAAGGTATTTACCAGCTCCTGGG
Source organism: Emys orbicularis (assembly GCF_028017835.1). Lineage (NCBI taxonomy): Eukaryota > Metazoa > Chordata > Testudines > Emydidae > Emys > Emys orbicularis. The sequence continues at coordinate 142,101,767 of NC_088684.1, forward strand.
GCTTGTCTATATGGTGTGTTACCATGTGGCAAGTCAGGGTGTGAATCTACAGTGCCCCTGCCTGCCTCGCAGTAACCGCCTGTGTAGACACTGCTATGAGGCAGTGAAAGTCCTGGAGTGCAGTCTGCCTTATAGGGCCGGCTCTAGGTTTTTTGCCGCCCCAAGCAAAAAAAATTTTGGCTGTCCCCCACCCCAGCCCTGGGCTCTCACCCCCACCACCAGTGCCCTCCCCCACCCGCACCCCCTGCCGCCCCAGTCCTGGGCTTTCTCTCCCCCACACACACAACCCCTGCTGCCTCAGCGCTGGGCTCTCCCCACCACACCCCCTGCCGCTCCAGCCCTGGGCTCCCCCCCACCAGTGCTGACTCCGCCCGCTCCCCCCTCGCCTCCAGCTGGTCGGGCGCTGGCAGGGTCGGGGTAAGCAGCGGGGCTCCTGGACCGTGCCTCAGCCCAGGGTCCCTCCAGCCAGGGCTCCTGCCTCCAGAACTGGCCGGGACCCGGGAGGGCAGAGCCGGGGGACCGCCCCAGCAGGGGGCCGAGGAGCCGGGGCAGGGTAGCCCCAGAGGGAGCGGGGGCCCGGAGAGCGGGACGCGAGCCCCACACGGCAGCACCCCGCCCTCTATGACCCCGCTGCTGCTGCTGCTTCTGGCCGCCCTGCCGCAGTCCCTGGGCGGCACGGGCTGCTTCGCCCAGCCCCGGCTGCAGCGCTGGGGGGCGGCCACCCTGCAGCACCTGCAGGCGGCTCCGTGTGCCCCATGGGTTGGCCCCCAGCCCAAGTGTTCCCTGCTCGGAGCCTGCCCAGCCCAGCCACAAGGTGTGGGCGCTGCTCCCCCGCAGCGCGAACTGCAGTGGCCCCAGGGCGCCCCCCACGCATGACGCGCTACTGCTGCCAGGGCCGGCTCTAGGCTTTTGCCGCCCGAAGCAAAAAAAAAAAAAAAAAAAAAAAAAAAAAAAAAAAAGGATGGTGGCCGGAATGCCGCCCCTGAAAATGTGCTGCCCCAAGTACGTGCTTGGTTTGCTGGTGCCTAGAGCCAGTCCTGCTGCCTTACTACTGCTTGAAAGCTAAGTAGCCACGTTTAATACGCCAATCCACACTCCAACACTTTCAGGGCACTGTTGCTGCATCCACATAGGAGGTTGCTACATGGCAAACTGACATACTGCAGATTTATACCCTGCCTTGCTGTGTTAGAAAGACATTGCAGAATCAGGCCCATAACGCAGACCCGTTATTTAGGGCTGAAAGACTTCTGAGGCATGGAGCATATGCAATACCCCAGGAACTCAATGGGAGCTGAGGACCCTCGCAGTCATTATTCGAGACACTCGGCAGCTTGAGACACTCGGTCCCTCTGTAACTGGTTACAGATATTATCACCTCCCCTGGCTGAGTAAATTTCCCTTCCTAAAGATATTCTTGAAAGGTTTGTTCACAATAGAATGTGACTAGAGCTGATTGAAAGATGCCAATTATTTCTCATAGGACGTTATGTACCGTTTAAATTTTCCCAAAAGCTATGTTTTGCAGGAAAAAAGGAAGCCAAAAAAATAGGCAACGTTTTCATAAAAACCTAGAAAATTTCAACTCCCATGAAGATTTGCCACAAAACTCTTCATTTGGGTCAAAGAGCCATTTTTCATTCCAAAATTGACAAAATTTAGCCAGCTGTTGATAGGATTCACATTCTTTCTATTGCCGCCTCTCTCCCTCGTAGATAGGAGCTCAAGACGAACATCTAAAGGGCAGATTGCACCGGTCAGCCCAGCTCTGAGCCAGGTGCGGCGTGCACACTGCACCAGTCCTTTAACAACTCGGGAAGGGATTGTGACTCAGTTTCCCCATGGCTCTGGTGAGGAATAGTTTTCTGCTAGCCTATGCCAGGAGAAAGTTACAATCTCCCTGCATCAGCTTAGTTGCATTGGCCAGTGCATTGGAGAGGGAGAGATTCAGTTCATTCTCTTCCTCTAATCCTGCATGCCTGACCCAAAATCCAGGTACCCCATGCAGAGGCAGAAAGGGGTGGGTCCTTATTTCCATGCCCATAGCATATAGTCCAATTTACAATCTGTCTAACCATGGTCCCCCCTTTCTCTATCCCTTGTTATCCCCTCATTCCTTGTACATTTGATGTAGACTAGAAGCTCTTTGGAGCAGGGCCTTTCTTTAAAGGCAACCCTGCTGGAAACTGAAACGCAGCCCAGATTGTCCATTTATCGACGGTCACTAATAAAAAAAAACCCTAAGGAATCAATTGCTAACAAAAGAAAAATTGATTTTGTTGGTGTTGATGTGACCAAAGGCAGAAATGGAGCTCAACAAGAACGTCGGAAAACTAGATTGCCTGGGAATCCATGGGGTAGCCAAGCATAGTAAAAGTATCTAAATAATATATAGCAATTTGATAATGGGCTACTGAGCATGGTCCTCCTTATGAAGCGATGCTTACAAGCACCAGCGCTCTGAGACATTATATTATAAATAAAAGCTTGCCAATGTATCTGAAGAGGTCCAGTATAGAGGTTTACAAACACTGTGCTATATTATTAAAGATATAGACTTTTATCCCAGAAAGGATCCCGCTGAGTCTGACCATAGAATTTCACCCAAGATTCTCAGCATATTTTCTGTGATGCAAAGCATAAGCCCTTCTAGCAAAGTAGAACACAGTACATTTGCTTGCCAAATGGTACTGCTGTGGTTATGATGAGAAGTGTTTCTTTAATCAGCAAAATAAACCAATATATTTGACACTTCCTCACACTCCAGAGACACTAGGTTTATCAAGGCTAAGGAGGAATACTACTGGGAAAGCCCCCTGTTAAAACCTCAGCCGCTTATGTGCAGAAGTGAATGTGAAATTCATGTAAAGAAACAAATAAGGCCACTTTGCCTTGGTCTAAGACAAAAGACAGAATCAGGAAGAGCTGAGTGGGAACAATAACTCTTCCACATGAGAAATGTAGCTGAACTTCCCCAGAGCTAACAGCTCATTCACAGCTGTTACCTGTCTCTTTGGAACCTAGCAAATAAGGATCCATTAAGGGCCCATAGTTACCTCCTTTCAGGCTTGATTTAGATTTTGACATGGATCCTGAGTTTCTTACTAATGTTTATTATGATAGTGCCTATGGACCATTTAGGATCAGAGCTCCATTGTGCTAGCTAGGGGCTATACAAACCCAAGAGCAGATAGTCCCCTGCCCTGAAGAAGTTACATTCCACACAGACAATGGGTGGGGGAAAGGAATAGAACACAGAGAGACAGAACGATCTATGCGACAACAGCAAACACAATGTTTGTTCCAGGATTTATTGCTGTCACAGGTGCTATTTAGTTCAGAGTATATTTGCTGAACAGAAAGACAAGGGAAGGGAGAGGGGTGAATGGGCATAACAACACTCCCAGGGACTATTTCTGATTGTTTTATTGTCTTGGGGCATCACTGTTTGGGTTACACTGAACATATAAAAAGAACGAGGAGTACTTGTGGCACCCTTAGTACGCCTCGTTCTTTTTGCTGATACAGACTAACATGGCTACTACTCTGAAACTGAACATATAAATACCCTAGCAGGGTCAGTGCCTTGTCCAAGGTCCTGATATCCTTCGGCTGAACCTGGAAGTCAGTCCTGCAGATCTGTCCCTAGTGAGTCCCCTCACGAAAGCCATTCAGCATGGCCCAGCCTCTGCTCACACTAGAGCTATGTTAGCAAGAGAGATTTAAACATTTTACATCTGTGGCTGTAGGTGTGGATACAGTAGTATGGCATGCATTGGTAAAATGGCTCATCTCCATCTATACTAATTAGGGCCTGGTCTGTGCGTTGGGGGAGGGATAGCTCAGCGGTTTGAGCATTGACCTGCTAAACCCAGGGTTGTGAATTCAATCCTTGAAGGGGGCCACTTAGGGATCTGGGGCAAAATCAGTACTTGGTCCTGCTAGTGAAGGCAGGGGGCTAGACTCGATGACCTTTCAAGGTCCCTTCCAGTTCTAGGAGATAGGATATCTCCATTAATTATTATTATATTATTAGGGGAACAGAGTTACCAGGCTGCTAGCAACTGTGTTTAAAGGCCCAATTCAGAGGGGGCACAAACAGCCATGTAAACAGCACAGCAGTAAATAAGCATCTGCTATTGTAAGCAGTGAATACAATGTGCGTGTCGAGGGGGAGAAAGGGAACATGGCAGGAAAATCCACCAACAAGAGGATTTAAAGAGGTGTCAGATAAAACCAAGATAGCTTTTTACTCTCCCACTATTTTTTTTCTGCATCAGCCTCACATTTCTGTGAGTTCAGTGTGTAAACTATGCCCACGTATTGACCTGTAGAGTGCACTAATATTCATATAGACCGATATTAAACACAGTGGAATGATTTTACCCATCACTGACATCCACCTCACATGTGGCTGTAACACAGAGGCTTTTCAGCAATACAGGACAACACCATGGAAAGACAGGAGATGGAGAACACTGGATCCAATGGAAGGCTGCAAATAACGTCCCCAGAGAGCAGAATAACCCCTAATGGAATTCATATAGGATGCCAAGAAAGCAGCGCAACTTCTGCTAAGATTGCAGTGGGATCTTAAAGCCACGTAGAATCTTTCAGCTAATTTATGACACAGGGGCCCCTCCAAACATCCTTCCCCATCTGACCCCTTTAATGCAGAACTTAGTCCGAGGAAAGAGCGCTTCCAAATAAGCCGTCACTTTCTGCAGCCCGCTGGGCTTACATGACGGACTCTGCTCCTCGTACAGACCACACCCAGCATGTGAGAGCTGGCACTATCGCAGCCCAGAGTGGAAGCGCCTACACGCTATGTTCAACGCCTGATTAATCTTTCAGAGATGCTCACTCACACAGCTTCGTTTTAGAAGTGTATTAATAATGTACAGCAGTGGAATTTGCAACATGGCTCTGTACCAGGCAGATGCACCAAGTGCTCTGACTTAGACACCAGAGGCATAGGGCCTGATTCTCTTCACACTGGTGGAAATCCACTCACTTCAGCGGAATTACTCCTGCATCAGGGAGAAGATAATCCGGGGCACACAGTCTCTAGGGAAATAAGCCCCTTTCTCATTGGCATCAGTTTTAGAAAATCCATTTTCAGAGCCATCTGTGAGGAAAGGGGAGGATGTGGTCTTTGGAAATCCGTTGTCACGGGCTAGTTTGTGGCTATATGGAGGGGCAGCGTGTTTGTACGTCAGCCACGGAGCAACAAAAACCTCACGGTAAGTGAAATAGAATGTGTTTTGTCTCTCTAACCTCCTTAGAATCATAGAATATTAGGGTTGGAAGAAACCTCAGGAGGTCATCTAGTCCAACCCCCTGCTCAAAGCAGGACCAACACCAACTAAATCATCCCAGCCAGGGCATTGTCAAGCCGGGCCTTAAAATTCTTTCAGGTGTTACTCGTGATGGATGGAAACGCAATCTTTCCTAGTGGTAGTGCCCCGATAGGGCTCATCCAGAAGACCATACCTGTGCCCACCCTGTTAACATTGTGCTGAATTTTATTCAGAATTTTTCAGAAGCTGGCTGAGGTTCTTTCCAGTTCTCTATCATGCTGTTAAAGGGAATGAAGTAATACTGGAGATAGGAGCATCTGCAATGGTTTTTAGAAACAGAGCAACAGAGAGCGTTGTCTCCTCTCCATGTTCGATCGAGCTGTTGCTTCAGTGGAAGGTTGTTTTTTTTTTTAATGTGTCACCCAACACTTAGTCTTACAACTAGTAAACAAGGAGTACTAAGTTGCAGAGAAGGAAAGCCAGATAATCAGAAAGACAGGTGGCTGAAAGAACACTGATAAAGGGCTATTGTATTCACTCCAACACTGGTTTGCTTTGCAAAATACCGAGAGTGCAGAGCACTCTAATAAAAGCAGTGGAACATTATTATTTAAGTAGCAACATCCATTCAGATCCCAGTTCTTATGTGTCCACATCATAAAGCTCAATACTGCATTGGCAGCATTGTTTCACAGCCTCAGCAAAGGCACCAACAACTGAATGTGTCCCCTCTGGCCCTAGAGGTGATGCTTCTTGGTCGAGGTGAGGCACAGTGACCATGGAAGTGTGGAGGAAACTTACACTGTACCTGAAACACATCCATCTCCAGAGCTATCTGGCACTTGTCAAGAGCACTGAATTCACACAGGAATTTCCCAGACCAGCAGGCACTCTGTTTCCTTTCCCCGCCTCCCAGATTAATTCAAATGCATCACTGATTAAAGATGCACTTCTACTGCCATTTCCCAGAGTGCTTTCTGGCTGCAGGCAGAAGCATCAATTATTCATCCAGCCCAAGCGTCTGCTCCACAGCATTGAAGTCTCAGGAGGTTCACTTTAAGTCACAGTGGGGCCCAGGTTGTATGTTTTGTTCGTGTTGACACACACAATGGAAGTGGCTTTGCTGAACGTATCCAGGTTGCAAAGGACTCTGTGTCAAGATTCACCGGTGTCATAACACATAGCTCCAATAAGGGGCCCAAGAATCTGAAACAGCACCTGCTCAGCAGGCTTCCAGGAAGCCCATTAGAGCTGGCAAGAACGCCCCATTTGCCCTGAAAGGGTACGTCTACAATTGACTTTTCAGTCACGTTAACACATGTTAATCAGTAATTAACATATGGTAATGAACTGATTCTAGTGTACACACTACACAAATATTAGTCCTTATTTGTGTTTAACTGTAGCTACATACTCAGGAACAAACATTTGTAAAGTGGCGATGGTAGAATATACAATCATGTTAGTTACTGTGTGTTAACACAGCTGAAAAAGCCAAATATAGATTTGTCCAAGAAGTGGATAGGTCCTGTAGGATCTAACACTGGAATAGGGGATAATGCTATGAAATTCCTTGTCTACCTAAAATTTTAACTTCTTTAAGTGCATAAGGAATGGTGGATCAGAACCCATGTGTCTTTCTGGACCCATGAGGCATTATAACCTAGCGATAAAGTGGAAACCATACTATTACGTTGCTGGATTCAATAGGGTTAGATGGATGTCAACCAAAAGGCAGAAAGTGTCCTAACATCTACACCATAGTATGTTCTTCCCAGTCAACCCAATCTTTCATCTTGCCAGGTGAAGTGTCTTTCTAGGAAGCTTTCCAAGATTGATCTGGCTCCTGCTCATTTGCCTAGAAAAATGAGACTGACCAGCAAAGGCTTTACAGTCTTCAAGGCATTTTTCCATCATTTAAAAAAAAAATTCTCCACGTTTCATATGGGCACCTGGGATGCTTAAAACCTAGATCATTTCCTTCATGAATCTCTCTTCCTCCATTGCCCACGGGGGTGTGTTGCCTGCCCCCCTCCCCAGGGCCGGCTCCAGGGTTTTGGCCGCCCCAAGCAGCCAAAAAAAAAAAAAGCCGTGATCGCGATCTGCGGCGGCAATTCGGCGGGAGGTCCTTCGCTCCGAGTGGGAGTGAGGGACCGTCCGCCGAATTGCCGCCAAATAGCTGGACGTGCCGCCCCCCTCTGGAGTGGCCGCCCCAAGCACCTGCTTGCCAGGCTGGTGCCTGGAGCCGGCCCTGCCCCTCCCCCCCTCCCCCAAAGAAAAGAGCGATGAGAAAAGTATTCAAGAAGGAAATACATTGCTGTTTCAAATACACATGGGCCTGGGCTGCTAAGTTAGAGTCTGGAGTTGAGGTTTGGAGAAGCTGGAGGACATGGAGAGCAGAGGGGGGTCAGACCATTACAAAAATAGGAGTTGTCGTAGTTGGACACAAACAGTAAACAAATTATTATTTATATGGTGTCTAAGTGTACATGGTGATTTGCAAACAAAGGACAAGTAATACATTTTTCAAAAGCACTTACGTCCCATTTTCAAAGTGACTTAGCACTCAGGAGCCTTAGTTTTAACAAAAGTCAGCGGGATTCAGGCTAAGTGCTTTAGCCTCTCTTGAAGATAGGACTTACCCAATGCCTCTGCTCTAAAGAGCTTACATCACAGGTCCACCCGTTTCAAACCTGGAGTCATAAGAGCAACCCCGTTCTGTTTATAACATAACTGCTATCAAGCACTAATCACACAAGTAACAGTTTCTAGGATGGGGCCTCACATTTGACATTCAACAATGATGTAATTGGGGTCGAGGGTTAAGGTTTGCCAAAAAAAGGGCAGTCACGGACCATCTTGATAATATTCCAAGAACCAGTACTTTCGTACCTTGCCTATCCAGAATCACATCCTCTTAAAATGTATCCATTAGATTTAAATGTAGGATCCACATGAGAACGGACAATTCCTGCTTTACTCAACATATGCTCTGTTCAGAAAACAGCTAAAGGATTTCAGTTGAATACAAAATAACCATGGAAACGAAGACTATCTTCCTCATTTAGCCAACTAGGGTATCAGAACATGGAGCCTATAGTTGTAGGGGGATGTGTTGCAATCAGAAAGACAGAATTTCCAAGTAAAGAAATAATTTATTCAGGGTACAAGAATAGAGGGGTTAGATAGGAATGGTTAGTAAAAAGTGTTTAAGCAGTCTAGTATGCACATTGCAGAATTAAGAGGTAAATGATTGTGCCCGTAAGGGAATGTGACGTGAAGACTAGAAAACATTTTTATGGATTTCAACAAGCCATTGATGACTAAAAATTCTGAAGCCACTGATAGATTTTTTTTATTTATGTCTGAGTGTTCAAGAACCTTAATTACATACACACAGTCTAGCTACACAATTGTATGCCTACATTAGCTAAAAGCCCATGAAAATACACAGAAGGCACCATCTGTAGGCAATGTAGGCATGCTGTTATGCATCTAGATTGTGTGCACAATGCTGTGACTGCACACAAATCTGGTGAGTGGGAAAATGCATCTAGTCACTTGCACACACAGGTCAGTAAACACACATGCAACCGTCCTCTTGGGAACACAGCAGCGAGTGAAGATGATTGACAGAGGGCCACGTGAATTTTGAAGGAGGCATTTGAAGGAGTGGGAGGTGTTTCACAGAAGGGTACAGGGGGTGGCATGCAGGATAGAGTGGGAGAACGAGGCTGTGGGATCTGTGTGGGATGAGGGAACAAGGGTGGGAGGCAGAGGAAGTGACAGCTGAGATTAATTACGGAGAGACAAATTGGAACAAGGATGGGGAAGGCAAATGAGTTACTTGACAGCACTGAGGATAAAAACAACAGACTCTAGAAGCTGTAAGTGGGAGGACTGGACAGATTAAACACTGAATAAACCATGCAAGAACACACACCAAAAGGGGAAAGCACTTATTCTAGTAACTAAAAATACATGTTCCTTTAAATGCTAGAGCAAGCAGTAGGAGGGAAAAGTTAACCCTCTTAAAGACAGAAGCATCCCCGAAGATGAGAGATTGTAATTATTTTGCATCTGTCTCTACCCAAGAACAATGAGATCAGATTGCCAAAGAGAAGGGGGGAAAGAAGAGAATGGGAAATATTAAGACTGCTCGAGTAGTAGAGAGCATCAGGTTAAGGTCACTCATGTAGAAGCAGGAGTACTTAGTGAGTATGTACAGAAGGGATGGGATGTTTTATGAAAAGAATGGGATCCACAGTCAGCACTGCGTCATGATCCTGTCAACACGTAGAGCCTGGGGGTTGTGACGCCAGCAAGAATCATTGGGTTATGACCACCCTGCCCTTCCCATATTACTGAATGGGAAGTTGGTCCTGGCTAGATTAAAGGAGGATTCTGGGGTGGGGAAGGAGGTCACGGCACATAGAAAAAGATGAAAAGCCCCAACTCTCACATACACACACACGCACAGATCTGAAAACAGCATTGACTCATTGGTTCAGCACCTACAATTGGAGCCAGATTTTCTAGAGTTCACTTCCCATTAAGACACCCAATTAAAATGGCGATTTCTATGGGGCTACTTGCATGCTTGACGTTAAGCACATGATTAAGTGTTTGCAGGATCATGGCCTAAGCATTTATTAGGGAAAAGTGTGTGTTCTCCCTCCCACCCCCCCCATTTTTCAATCAAAACATTGATGAAAAGTTTCAACCAACTCTGCTTGTTACATGGAAAATACTAGGAAAGCTTCATATAGGTGTTGCTACCAGCTATATCTCTAAGGCCTAGCAATCCCCATGCTCCAGAGCATATCTTTACACTTAGTTTGTCTCACACTTGTCACTCACAGATCAAGGCATTTTACATTGGAGGCTTTGCATTTTACAGCTAGGGAAAGACTCATTGAAGCAGCCTGTTCACGGTCACCCAGCGGGCAAGTGTCAGGTCCAGGAATAGGACCCAAGTCCTAGTCCAGTGCATACCCACTGGACCACATGATGGACGTGGTCTGACAATGGAAGGAGAAATGTTGCATTAATACAACTACCTTGTCACGCTCAGCACTAACCAAAGCGTGTTACAATGGAGGGTGATAACTGGAGCAGAGGATGCGAAAGGGAATGAATCACCATGGGAGGCTGGTGTCCTGATTCCAGAGCTCAGGCAGCAGATACATGACAGGCTTTGAGCTGCATTTGTAAACCAAGTGAAATGAAGCAGAGCTATGCAGGGTCTTGGAAATCAGGAGAGTAATTCTGCAGTAGATGGGAAGCCTGTGGAGGTCTTTCAGGATGAGACCCATAGCCTGATGAGAATCCACAAAAGCAACTAGACTATTCCCTAGATTGCTTTTAATGACCAATCTTACCACTCATCACCAGAGCATGTCAAGAGTGGGGAAGACACTATAGGCAGGGGAGCTAATACATGCCTTGTGTATGGTGCCAGTTACTCCAGTCCATTTTATTTATTACTCAGATAGTTGTCAGAATTAATCAGGTCTTTAAAAAGTCACCATATATGTATTAAGGATCTCACTGCAGCCAAATCTGACCATCTAAAGAAAAAAAAAAACCAATTGGGTGACCAGTGCCCTAAAATATACACTCTACATTCAGATTATTTAGTCTACTGCACCCAAACAAATCCTACGGCTCTTTTTGGAGACCAATCACAATGGCTACAAATTCAACTGATATACTAGAGGAAGAACTGATGAATAAGCTGGAGTGCAAGATTCAGACACTTATTCTTGGCCAGCCAGATTTTCCAGAAGTGCGCAGCACCCACAATTAGGGCCAAATTTTAAAAAGAACCCAGCATTCGTTTAAGCACCTAAATGAAAGTGGCCAATTTTTCCATAAGAACGAAGCACCCACTGAGAAAAATGGAGAATCCTCTCTCCAGCACATGGAGAACAATTAGTGTAGTAACCAGAATCCCGTCAAGATCAGGGCCCTTTTGGTTTGGGAGCCCCTGCTCCATTCTCTACTAAATATAAACACTATCCAAGCAGGACTGTTTGGTCCTTTTGAGATATCCCAGTGTACTGCATCAAACTTCATTCAGCAAAGTATATCTCATACAGATTTTAGTGCTCATTGTTAAATTCCAAGAACAAGGTAAAGGAAAACCTGATTTAAGATAAATGTGACAAACAAAATAAGCGGCTGTGAGGTCACATAGGTAGAAGGAATTCTGAACAGCAGTCGGAGAGAAAGCATCGTGATGCACAAGGTTTAAGAGAAGGAAAGATGCCCCCTCTGCTCGCTCAAGGATACTCACTGGCTTGACATTCCTCCAATCCTGTTGCTCAAGTGTCCCTCGTTTTGAGGGACATCACTTTAGTCCCAAAGTTCCACATACATCTGGTATCTCCTCACTGTTACTGCTGAAAATTTACCTCAGAAATGAAGAATCTTTCATGATTTGTTTATAAGTTGTTCATAAGTTGTTTATACCACAGGAAGGAATGCCATGCAACCTTTTGACTGTCCTGCATCAATAGTCAGGGCAACGCTCATTCTGAGTCTCTCACACATTGCATACTACGTTTGGGCCTTGGCAGGTTGGGAGGTGTGGACGCCATCTTGACACAAAAATCCAAGATGGCAACTCTTCAATAGAGCACGTCTCCGCAAAGCCCGTTCACATCTTTTTTGCCTGGGAAACATACCATAGTTGCAACACCACAATATATTAAAGGTTGGAAAATTAATCCCAAGCTAAGAGACTGGAGCAAGTTACAAACTCATACTGGTCTGGGCCTATGATTGATGGCACTTCAAGCAAGAACTCTAGGGTAAAGCCAGGTTTACCTCCTATACTCCTGTTGGTAGATGAAGGACTCCAGCTATGAAGCACCGTGGCTAAGCAGTAGTCTCAAAGAAGTGAATTCCCCTTAAGTGTGGCCTTGACCTTAAAGCCATACATCTGCAGTAAAACCTAGAAGAACAAGAGTACCTTGAGAGACTCATTCATGTTTTGAGTTTCAAGAGCTCAGACATCCTGGGAGTATTGATTTAGTTGGGGATTGGTCCTGCTCTGAGCAGGGGGTTGGACTAGATGACCTCCTGAGGTCCCTTCCAATCCTGATATTCTATGATTCTATGAGAAGCCAACATAGTCACTGGCTATCACCCACCATCCATGTATGTGTGCAAATGCAGTGACCAAGAAGTCACATAAAAGGGGTAAAGGGAACCAGCCAGGCCAAGGTAAATTGCACCTTCAGTTTATTCAGAGGATACACAGGTGCCTGAAATGTGTTACTTTATGCTTAATTGGGTTTTAGAGCAACCCACAATAAATCTTTTTAAAGTCGCCCTCCTGACAGCACATGGCTGGTAGGTTTGTTGCCTCTGGAAACAATATTTGTGTAGCTGTAGGCAGTTGCATAGGTACTCGTGGAGCTTGGTTCTACAGATTATAAAAATTGCAAAACTGTCATAGTAAATAAGCAAATATAAGGTGATCCAAATAAGTATTTAATACTAGATTGGTGCAGTAATCTCCTGGCTAGGCAGCGTGTGTGCTGTCACTTGCACTTGTTAAGTATCAGCAGAGACTCAAGGTTTAACTGATGCCTGCAATTTGTTTCATCCGCCTGTCTCAGCTGTAAAGACTGTAAACTTTGAGGCAAGGACTGTGTTTACACAGCAACTAGCACAATATTAATGACTGTATTATTGAGCACTTAGGGGCCCAGTCATGGAGCCCCGGTGGCAGGCGCTGTCCAGACACAATGGGGTCTCAGTTGGGGGTGGGGGCTCTAGGAACTAGTGTAATAGAAATAAAGAATAGTGACCATAAAAAGCTGCATGAGTGTGGTGTCTGGGCTTACTGTGTATTAGCTTCTCACCCCATATTTATCAGCAGGGAAGGAGGTGTGGGGAATAGGCCTTTATAAACAAAATCAGGAACAATCCCTTTGGAGTCTGAGATTCAGAGAAACAAAGGAGTCTAGTAACAAACCCAGAATCAGTGACCTCTTGTTTTGCATATTGATCACCTAGATGTAAACCACATCTCTCGATTGCCAGCTACTGTGAGTATCCAGGATGTAGCAGCTGATCAGTGGTTACACACACACACACACACACACACACCCCTTTTCCTCTTAGTGATTTGCTGTTCTAAAGGTCATACACCTATGTTCACCTCTGGCCCTCCGGATAACCTGATGAGTTATGTTTTTGTAGTTCTGGAGATGTAACTACTCGCCTGACTTCAATTGTACATGATTAGAATTCAGGAGAAAGCCCCAAATGCCTTGACACTTTGATTAGTCATGCTCCCTTGTTCTGCAGTAAAAACCCTACTGGCCGGGTTACTTCCTAAGAGGTGGTTCACGTAATAATGCGGGTCTGATGATGGAGATCCAGTCCAAACTCCAGCTAGCCGGTTCACATCTGAAGGGTTATCACAAACGACCTATTCCCACATGTCATGCGTTAGGGAGAAACACCTGTGTCTGACTGAATTTACCCTCTGGAGCATTTTGACGCCAAAAGCACATTTGACACCAATTTACGAAATTTTTCATCCCCTTGCCACACCCACCCGTTGTTAACTCAGAAGGCGCATGAGAATTTATGTTGCTATGAAACAGGCCTTTTGATAGGTGTGAATGAGTTATTTCTAAACTTAGAAATGAATAGGTAACATCTACATGCCTGATCAAAGAATTGACACAGAGACAGTGAGATTTGTCATAAATTATGAATTAAGGGGCACTGGAATAGAAGAGTGTTAAATTTAGTCGCCACTCACTTTTTAATCTGGGATACAAGAAAGATTTTGATACAGAAAGATGAAGGGCAAAATGTCCAGAAGTATTTGAGATCTTGGTGCCACAATCCCATTACTTTCAAGGGGATTGAACTTCCATTGTCTAAGTCCTTCAGGCTCTGCTGAAAATAAATGTTCCCCAAAGGTTGCACATGCATCTTTAGATGATTATCATGGTCATGTCCCCTGCCTTGACAGAAGACATTCCTTTCCCATGCCGTCTTGTCGACACACCCAGTCTCCGTGGCACTGACTACGCTAGGAAAATTAGGACCTGTAATTTGTGCTCCTCAGTGGAACAGGACATGTAGACAAGGCTGTCGAGAGTGGGGAAAAGTGGGGGACAATTGTACTGGGCTCAAGCCCCTCCCCCCCCCCCACAAAAAATATCTACAGCAAGTGAAATGTAGCAAACATGACGTACCAGGGATGCAAATTTCTCTCAGAAGGCCTGCACATAGGAAGATTCTGGCATTAAATCCGTCCCCTAATCTTCCTCAGAATAGAAGATATGGTAATAAAAGCCCCTGAATCTACACACCAGCCTGCACCTTTGACACACCCAGCAAAGCTGTATCGGGGTGAGTTGCGGGTGCTAACTGTGCAGACATAGGCTTTGTAACCCAGATCTGTAAGACCGACAGTATTTCAGTGCATAGAAACTTTGGTTTCCATCCTCAAGGTCCCCACATTCAGCACCTGGGAGCACCAGAGATTCCAATTCTACTTTGTGATATGGTTTTCCACGAATTAACCGAAAAAAATCAAGCTACATGGGAGAGGCAGCAGGATGAGAAGAGATATCCCCAGTTTACAGCTATTCAGAGAACCCCAAAATATCCCTCCTCCAAGTGACTTCATATCGCCGAGTACTTACAAAAACCTATAATTAAGTATTGATATCAATGGGCAGACATAGCTTCATTTAAACTCCGACCATACTTGTAATGTCTCAGAGTGCTGGCCACTCTAGGAAAGGGTTGTCCACAGACTTGGACGCTATGAAGTGCCAAATTCAGGCACATTATACATCTTTGGTTTAGATTAGTGGGGAACAGCTGATCTGATGGTACTTTGGAGAACTGTAAAGAAGTGGGGGTGGGGAAGAGAAGCAAGCAGATGTGTAGCGACCCTATGTCACAGAGATAAATGTATCAAGCTTCAGAGGGGGAGGACAAAAGAAAGTGATTTGCATTCAGCGGGGAAGGCCAAACCCAGATATTCCAAAAAAATTATGCAGGAGGGACAATATAACCAGTGATTTTAAAGTCGCTCTCTTAACTGCCCTGGAAAAGGCTAGAGAACCCGCACATGCAAAATAAACAGTACAGTGAGTCATTCGTATTAGTCTCAACATCAAATGGTTTAACATTTCAGCCACTCCACAACGCCCAGACCAGCCCCTCTGCAGCCAAGTGTCACTGCATGAATTGCTGCCTAGGAAACAAGAGGGATTCCCTGAGATCAAACGATGCGGAAGCCATACAGCAGGCTCACCAGATGAAAAAAAAAATTGTCCCTAAATAAAAGCAATTGGTGGTGGGGGGGGGGAATCTCAGCTGTCTGAGGTGTATGATCTCTCCTGTATCCCCATTAAAATGTGCAACAAGATCTTCTATTGCAGACATTCGGAGCACAGTCAGATGCGGGGGGGGGGGGGGGATATCTCTTGTAGATTATGCTTTTGGAGCATACCATTTCAAGCAAGGCACAGACTCTCATCTTACTTGCCCTGAAGAATGCACTTATTAGCCCTTGAGAGACTCCACCTAAAGCAGCAGACAATGCACCATGTTAGACTTGCAGGAATTAAATTAAAACACCGTCAACATCACTAGGTCCAAAGTCTCCCACTCACACTGGCATTCAGAGACCTGCGTGGATTTAGCAAGGAGCAGGGAACCTTGGCTTGAATTATGCAAATATATAGTAGATATGCCAACAGAACAGCTGAAGGAGTGAGGAGTTGCATTAGCCCAAAATTGCTTACCTCTTTAAGCATCTTCTAGCATCTGTTTCCCAGCCCCAATATCTGCAGCGATTAATCTCTTCTCCCGTGCCTTCCCAATCAAAACAGCTAAGCAGATGAGCTTGTTCCATCCATCCTGCAGGCTCTCTGATTTGACAGGTCAGCTGCAGCAGCTTCCTTACCACGCCTGCCTGCTAGTCCACTTTCCAGCCAATATCACCCAGACATAGAGTTGGAAGAGAATTAGGGCTCCCACACAGACCCGGGGGCGGGGGGAGAATGCAGAAGTGAGATTTCACTTCCTCCCACCCTCCTTACGTTGGCATCAAAATGAAATCCAGGGCTCACATGATGTTGGAGGGGAAAGTGTCTATTTGACAATACCTTTGATGACAAAAGACCAACTCCCTACGCATTCCGGGCACCCTCTAGTGGCACATGTCCCCAACAGCAGGGCACTGACTGGGGACTGCAATTCTTTACCCGCTCTCTCTTGCTGCAGTTTGGAAAACATGATGCAATGAGGCATTTTTATTACCATGTTTTTTTATATAAATGCATCCATCCAATTAATCCCTCCGCCATAGATTAACGAAACCTATTGAGAGCCAGGAGTTTTGTCTACTGTTTTTTTTTTTAATTTTGGTGTCAAAAAAACAGAATCCTATCGCTGAGTTAGATTGTGGAATAGTCTCCCAAGGGACATGATGTAAGAGCAGTAGGAATATCAGTTTATGGAACAATTCTGCTCTAGCAGAGGGAAGTTGCTGGGTGGGTGAGAATTATTCCATTAATTACACACCACAAGATTTCAAATTAGCACTGCCCTCTCTTATTTACACACACACACACACACACACACACAAATTTTTGTTTAAACTCGGCTATTGTTTTTCAACATCAAAGCCTCAAATCCTGCCAAAGATGCAGGGGGGGGGGAGGGATAGCTCAGTGGTTTGAGCATTGGCCTGCTAAATCCAGGGTTGTGAGTTCAATCTTTGAGGGGGCCATTTAAGGAACTGGGGTAAAAATCTGTCTGGGGATTGGTCCTGCTTTGAGCAGGGGGTTGGACTAGATGACCTCCTGAGGTCCCTTCCAACCCTGATATTCTAGGATTCTACGATCAAGAAGAGAACGTGTACTCGGAAGACCTCGGAGCCTGTACCATCTCTAGAGAAGTGCCGTTGGGAAACAATCATGGCAATAAGATCTTTTTCCCTGAAGCAACACTCGCAAGTTGGCTGCACTGTTGCTGAGATGATGTCACTACGTAAAGCACACGAGAAGTGGCTAACACAAGTTGCACGCTGGCTGGGAGCAGCAACGTATTGGCCATTAAGGTAGCAGAGAGCATCGTGACCTCTGCTACAAGGCCATGTATTGCTGCTGATGAGTGAACCAGCTCCTTGCTGGATGGCCTGTTGCAGAAGATGCATAACCATGTGCACATGAGGGCAGGAGTTATGGCTCGGAAGGACATACCCATATCACCATCAGGCTACAGCAACTCAGGGTAAGATACTATGGGGACATGTAGCAGTATAAAAGCTTAAGATAGACAGGAAGTTAAGTTAAGCCATTACCCTCCACGCAAGCCACCCTGGGCGATGAGCAAGTTCAGATCCAGCAGCCAAAGAGAGGATTTGGGCTTTGTGTCTAGTACAGTGAAAATGGCTGTTAATTCTGGATGGAGATGAAGCCCTGTGGTGCATTTTACCTCTGGTGTTCTATGTACCTCCCAGGGAAGAGGTGGTCAGGGTTTTAGACTAGTCACTTCTATTTCCAAAGGGGAACTGAGCTACCATGGGGCGGGCCAGCCATGCTCTCTCTAGAATTAATGGACATTTTGTCTGTATTAAAGGGGGGAGAGAGAATCAGGCCAGCAGAACTCATTTGTGTAGATGGTGCTTCTCCATTCTATTTAAGGTACTCATATTTCCCCCGTCACCATAGTATCTGAGCTCTGCCCCATCTTCAATGTATTTTTCCTCAACACCGCTGTGAGGTAGGGCAGTGCTATTATCCCCATTTTACAGATAGGTGACAAAGGCACACAGAGGCTAAGTGACTTGCCCAAGGTCACACACAAAGTCTGTGGCGGAGCAGGTAATTAAACCCACGTCTCCCAAGTCATAGGCTAGTGCCCCAACCATAGATTCCAAGGCCAGAAGGGACCGTTGTGATCATCTAGTCTGACCTCCTGTATGACTCAGGCCAGCCCATAGAGCCTGCCCAAAATAATTCCTGTTAAAAATTTACACCCGGTTTCCACTTTGAATTTGCCTAGCTTCAACTTCCAGCCATTGGATCACTTTATACCCGTCTGCTAGATCAAAGAGCCCATTTTCAAACATTTGCTCCCTAGGTGGCTACTTCTAAACTGTGATCAAGTCACCCCTTAACTTTCTCTTTGTTAAGCTCAATAAATGAAGCTCTGCACATCTCTCACTATTAAGCAAGTTTGCTAGTCCTTTAATCATTCTTGTGACTCTGCTATGGACCCTCTTCCATTTAACAACATCCTTTTTGAACTGTGGGCACCGGAGCTGGACACCGTATCCAGCCGTGGTTATACCAGTGTCAAATAGAGGTAAAATAACCTCTCTAACCCAACTTGTGATTCCTGTTTATGCATCCAAAAATTGCATTAGCCCTTTTGGCCACAGAATTGCACTGGGGCTCATGTTCTGCTGATTATCTACCATGATCCCTAAATCTTTGTCAGAGTGACTGCTTCCCAGGATAGAGTCCTCCATGTAGTATGGCCTATGTTCTTTGTTCCGAGATGTATACATTTAGCCATATTAAAAACACATTGTTTGCAGCCAGCTTACCAGACAATCCAAATTGCTCAGTATCCGTGACCTGTCCTCTTCATTATTTACCACTCCCCCAATCTGTGTGTTATCTGCAAACTTGATCAGTGATTATATTTTCTTCCAGGTCATTAGTAAAAGTGTTAAATAGCATAGGGTCAAGAATCAATCCCTATGGGAGCCCACTAGAAACACACCTGCTCAGTGATGATTCGCCATTAACAATTACAGTGAGACCTCTCTGCCAATATTTAACACATGCCATGTTGATTTTATATCATTCTAGATTTTTTTAAATAAAAAAATAGAATCATTGAATATTAGGGTTGGAAGAGACCTCAGGAGTCCATCTAGTCCAACCCCCTGCTCAAAGCAAGACCAACCCCAACTAAATCATCCCAGCCAGGGCTTTGTCAAGCCGGGCCTTAAAAACATCTAAGGAAGGAGATTCCACCACCTCCCTAGGGAACCCATTCCAGTGCTTCACCACCCTCCTAGTGAAATAGTGTTTCCTAATATCCAACCTAGAGCTCCCCCACTGCAACTTGAGACCATTACTCCTTGTTCTCTCAACTGCCTCCACTGAGAACAGCCGAGCTCCATCCTCTTTGGAACCTCCCTTCAGGTAGTTGAAGGCTGCTATCGAATCCCCCCTCACTCTTCTCTTCTGCAGACTAAATAAGCCCAGTTCCCTCAGCCTCTCCTCGGAAATCATGTGCCCCAGCTTCCTAATAATTTTCGTTGCCCTCTGCTGGACTCTCTCCAATTTGTCCACATCCCTTCTGTAGTGGGGGGACCAAAACTGGACGCAGTACTCCAGGTGTGGCCTCACCAGTGCCCAATAGAGGGGAATAATCACTTCCCTCGATCTGCTGGCAATGCTCTTTCTACAACATTTTGCAGTACCAAGTCAATGCCTTACAGAAACCTAAGTACTACATCAACCGTATTACCTTTATCAACTGAACTTGTAACCTCATCAGAAAAGGATTTTCCATAAACCCATGTTAATTGGCATTAATTATATTCCCCTCCTTTAATTCTTTATTAATTGAGTCCTGTAGCAGCTGCTTCATCTTGCCAGGATCATCCTTCCTCTCTCCACTCTAGTTAATCTTCCTCTCCGTTCTAGTCAACCGTGACTGTTTCTTCACACTCTTCCTAAACGGTTGCGTAGTGTTCCTGTGCGCTGTTAAACAGCTGTCAAGCTCTAGCCCAGAAGTTGCTGGTGTGACTAAATACTTGCTGGGGGCTGCTGAAGGCGGCTTAAGTCAATCTACACAAAGCTCACGATCTCAGAGCAATGCAAGTTCTCTTTGGTAGATCATTACAAAACAGCTCCTATTGATAAAATGCTTGGCGATGAAAGGTACTTGGCCCTTTTCTAGTGCTCCCCATGATTGGGGCCGGGGGCATATTCTCAGTTTTACAGAAGTTATGGTTACTTGCCCTAGCTTAATTCGGTCACTGGATCACTGTGGACCAAGTCTACACTACAAGCTAGCGGTGCAATTCTCCTGCTTGTGTACATGACTAGCACAAGTATAAATAGCAGCGTAGCCATGGGTACTGGCAGCAGAGGCATTGTATTCAGGCATTCACTCAGCCCAGCTACGCTACGCTTCTGCTGTGGCTACACTATTTATACTTGCACTAGCTGAATGCGAGCAGAGGAGTCACACCCCTAGCCCACAGTGTAGACACAGCCTCAGATTTTAGGAGCCCGAGGCTGCTGAGCTCCTGTTCTACCCACTACATTGTAGCAGAAGGGGGATTTTCAAAAGCGCTCAGCTTTGGCCTCACTCTGCTCACTTGGACGTCAAAGGTTGAGTTCCCATTGACTTCCGTGCAAGCAGAGCTAGGCCAATGCTGAGCATGTTTCTCTTTGGGGGTAGGGATTGTGAGATTAGGTACAGCACCTAGCACCACGGGGCCTCTGTCCTATCAGGCCTCAGGATGGCCCTGGAGTACTAAGTAATATTCAGACTGCTTACTCACTTTACATACTACTAATCCTTAATATTTGTTAAAAAAAAAAAAAAAAAAAAAAACCTTTGAAGATGTAAGATACTAATTAAGCCTTAACACCCCATAAGGGAGGAATTATCTGCATTTTACAGATGTGGCAATGGAGATACAACCGATTAACTCATTTGTCCAAAGCTACAGAAAGGTAATGTCAGACAGGGTTAGAACAAAGTCGCACAGGTCCCTCTTGTCCTCTGCTTTCTGTACCAGAACACGCCAGCAGTCAAATAGCTATTTATTCTTGCTGTCCCCCTTACAAGAGAGTTCTGCCTTTTGTTACCTCTTCAGACAGGCAGTATGTACCATCACACACACATCCCTACCCCATGCCCCTGGCTCTATGAAGAATCATTTCCCCAATTTGGGATGCTGGAGGGATGATTTTTAGGAGCGCTGAGCAACCCATTTTATCTGAAATCAATAAGCCCTGAAGCTGCTCAGCAGCTCATCTCTTCTGAAAAGACAGGCCAGGGTGTTTTAAGAGACGGGATCCCCAAAACTACAGCACACAAAAATCAGGGGCCGGTTTTGAAAATCTGGGCTTAAATGCTGGTTTGTAATTGCATCTCAGTTTAAAGATGAAAAGTTCATTGAGGAATTCAGAGGACAGAAACTAACTGTATATAAAAGGAGGAAGTTTTTATAACACAAGTCCATTTGTTTACTCTATTAATGTTTGTCTACACACAGATTTGCACCAAAATAATGAGAGCTGTTTTCATTCACCCCTTTTGTTATTTCTAGGGTTGGCTGGGGAAAAAAAATCCATTTCATGACAAATGGACATTTCAAAATTTGTTTTTGTTCCCCATTTCAGTAAATCTGCATTTTCCAACAAAAAAATCTTTGTACAATAAAAAACAATTTCCAACCAGCTCTATTTATTTCTGTGCACATCTGTGCACCCACTAGCCATTAGGCAAAAGTTTCTTTTGTGAAATAAGACTAAGATCAGGCTTCAAGAGTGGGAAAAAAACATAAGCTGGAGAGAATACGCAGCTTCTGGTAGTTTATTGATTATTTTTTAAAATAAAGTTTTTGTAAAGCAAAAAAAAAAAAAAGAGAGAACCCATCCAGGGAAACTCAAGTTTTCATTAAATCTCACTTGAAAAGAAGATCATCTGCGTATCCATAGTGTTTGGCACCTGAAAGACAGTGTGGTTTAGAGACCATAACTTGGAGCAGTTTTAGGAAGTGAAGTTACCTGGCAATGAAAAACATATCTAGTGGCAGTGCTTGTCAAGAGTCAGAGTTTAAGGCCAGATCATCCAGTCTGACCTCCTTTGTATCGCAGGTCACTAGTACCATCCAGCACCCACACACTAAACCCAACAACCAAAAGATTACAGCTCACAGGAGATTAGATGTTCTATGACACAGGCAGAGAACAGGAGGGACTGAGGCACATCATGCCCCTGAAATTATTAAGTGCGATATACCCAGATATTCTTGGGAAGTCACAGGGGCAGGGATGGTGTCCCTAGCCTCTGTTTGCCAGAAGCTGGGAATGGGCGACAGGGGATGAATCACTTGATCATTACCTGTTCTGTTCATTCCCTCTGGGGCACCTGGCATTGGCCACTGTTGGAAGACAGGACACTGGGCTAGATGGACCTTTGATCTGACCCAGTATGGCCGTTCTGATGCCCCTCACGCTGCAGAGGAAAGGCAAAAACCTCCCAAGATCACTGCCAATATGACCTGGGGGGAAATTCCTTCCTGACCCCACTTATGGAGATCAACTAGACCCTGAGTATATGAGCAAAAATCAGCCAGCCAACCTCCCGAGAGAATGCTCAGTGCCACGTCAGAGCACTGACCATCCCGGCCCAGTGTCCCATCTCCAGCCATGGCCATGCCTGATGCTTCAGAGGAAGGAGATCACAAAAGGAATTGCAGAACTTTGACACCCTCAGAGGCTTTCCTAGGTTTATTTATGATGGGGATCATTCCTTGTCACCTCTCCACTTTCATGCCACCCCTTGATTTTTACCCTCCATAATTGCAAAGGAGCAGGTGCAGGAGGCATGCTAATACAGGGCAGAGGAAATACCTTAGATTTCATCTTTCCTGTAGCCACACATCAGGCCCAATCCTCAGCCTGCATAAATCAGCAATAGCTCCAGAATCTGGCCCAGAGCCTCCACTCCTATGGAGATCAGCCACCCTGTGCTTTCCCACTGAGTACTGCACAAGGATTTGTAGCATCAAGATCCGTGCACTATAATCGGACAGCACATAAACTAAAAGTGCCCTGCACCAGGTTATTAGATAGTACAGACAACTTACTTCAGACTAGTCAGGAGAGCTTTCCATTTTAGTGATTTGTTTGATACACCTTTAAAAAAAGAAATTCGGACACTTTATTCAAGGATATTCATTAAGTTGCTTCTGGGGGTTGTATTAAATCAAATTTGAAAACAACTGCTGCAGGACAGTTCTTAAACAGAAGTGCACAAGCCTATATCAGACCTGAGCTCTATGAATACTAGAAAAACTAGAGGATTTGCAGTTAGTTTCACATTCCTTCGTAAAAAAGAATGATATTAAAGCCTCAGCTAACAGAAGCAAGTCATATTCTGAATCAATATCTGAAGCTTTCTCTCATGCTCTCGTCTGTTACAACTATACATAAAACAGAGTTGCCTGCAGCCAAGTACTTGTTTGTGTGAACTACTGTCTACTTTGTACAACTCTAAAATTACAAGATTGGAAACCAGCTTTGCAGCTTTCTTGGAGGCTTGGCCAATGCACAATGCCCTCCCTGTGTTATTTTAATGATTACCGCACTTTAAAAAAGGATCTTTTCCCACAAGGTGAACTTCACAATAAGGGTCTTGGGATGGAGCAACTCAGAAGTCTGATGTTAAACAAGGATGTACCATTTTTAAATCCCCTTATGCTCTAAAGCAAGGGTGCTTCATTGGATAGCTGGATTTTCAGAATTACTGAGCATCCAGTTTGTTAAAGTCATGGGGAAGCACATATGTACTGCACCTCTGGGGTGAACCCATTTATTTAGGTGCCTAATTTAGGCAGACAAGTTCATAATGTTGGTTTCACTTTTTAGATGCCTCCCATGAGATCTAAACATACTCGCAAAATTTGAACTATGAGAACTCATAAAAGTGTTCCAAAAAACCGAAGCTAAAAAACGTGGTCCATGTAAAACCAGCCAGCCAAGGCAATTAAATTCAACAAAAATCCCCCACCCTCTAACTGCCCAAACCCAAGCCTTCTCTGGATGTCTGTGAGAAGAGGTGGACCTTGCAACATGCCCTAGAGGTCAACAGACTCAAGCTATTCTGGACCAACTTAAGGACATTTCAATAGAGCCACACCTGATTCCTTTCCGTTCAAGCACCTCTGCTGATCACAGCGATGACAGTGTTACACCAGGAGAGCAATTTCCCAGGTCAGAAGATTGCAAGCCTTTTAGGACTCTATAGGTCAAAAAATAAAGCTAGAATGGTACATCTAGGGATGGTGGAGGTATGTGTTATCCTGCCTCAGCACAGGGGTATGGACTAGATGGCCTCTTGAAGTCCCTCCCCACTTCTATTAAACTCAGACATTCGCTCTTACCAGCCTTCCATTCTTCTGGATTTGTACGATCCCCAAGTAAGAAGGAAGGATGCTCCGGCCCCAAACGTATACAGGGCTCTCCACTGCATTGCTTGTCCAAGCTACGTTCATGTCGTTTTCAGTCCTGATATAACAGCCAGCGCTCTGTGGCAGGGCATTTCCCACAAAACCTTCCTCTAAGGAGACTGGCATGGAAACGCTGCTGGCTAACTCCTGATCAACAGGGTCTTCCAATTTCTAGAAGTAATAGAAGGCAGCGTAAAGACAGGACAGCTTAGGTAACCATCCCTCAAACAAGGCATTGCAGAGGTGGCTACTGCAGTAAGCCATTACATATCAAAACCAGTACTAAGAAGCCAAACCAACTGGCCTCCTTAAGAACCAGAGGGTGGCAGCTGCTATACAGGAGCCCAGGAAGGACTAAAACAGAGGGTAAGTGGTAACAAAGAATAATCTCTGTAACCTTAAATACGAGAGATGTGGGCTGAAGGTGTCCTCATAGAGTCTGAGAAATGCTAGAAGGATCCCAGGGGGTAAGTTATACCATATTCTAACCCAGGGGTGGGCAAACTTTTTGGCCCGAGGGCCACATCGGGGTTCCGAAACGGTATGGAGGGCCGGGTAGAGAAGGCTGTGCCTCCCCAAGCAGCCGGGCCCCCGCCCCCTATCTGCCCCCTCACTGCCCCCCTCACAACCCCTGACCCATCCAACCCCCTCCCCCCCCGCTCCTTGTCCCCTGACTGCCCCCTCCTGGAACCCCCTGCCCCTAACAGCCCCCCCAGGACCTTCCCCATCCACCCCCCTCTGTTTCCCATCCCCTGACTGCCCCCCAAACCTCTGCCCCATCCAACTGCCTCCATCCCCTGACTGCCGCCCGAGGCCCCCTGCCCCTTATCCAACCCCCCCACTCCCTGCCCCCTTACCATGTTGCTCAGAGCAGCAGGACTGGCAGCCACGCCGCCCAGAGCGCTGGCAGCATGGCGAGCTGAGGCTGCGGGGGAGGGGGAAGGGGTAACAGCAGGGGAGGGGCCGGGGGTTAGCCTCCCCGGCCAGGAACTCAAGGGCCGGGCAGGACGGTCCTGCGAGCCGTAGTTTGCCCACCTCTGTTCTAGCCCCTACAGCATACAGGTTATGCAGATACGGACATCAAACTCTCACTCCTCAGTGCATATCACCTCTGGGTTGGGCTCCGCGTCAAATTGGGCATACAGGCGTCTAAGTTTGTGCAGCTCAATTACCAGGAGAGAGGAGAGTGCAAGAACAAGGAACTGAAAGTAGACTACCCCCTTGCTTCAAAGTAGACCTTCTTCCAGATCCTTAGCATGTAAATTATGCCAGCTTAAACTCCTTTATACACGTGCAGAGTTTTATGACTTCCCTCAAAGATACTTGCAGCTCATGACAAAATGCTGCAGTGCATAAAAAACACTAGCACGCTGGCTCAGTGCTTCTGCATCTTTCTGTTCCATTCTGCGGGGTTCTTCATACAAACCCTCACCAGGCTCACTCACCTTCCCGAAAGCTCCAGCGAAATATTTCAGAGGTAGCCAATGTGGAAGCTACCTCCAAATCTAAAAGGCTGAAGGACTAAAGCTGGTAGGGGGGAAAAAATTGGGATCCCCTCCATTTCCCTCCCCTCGGGGGGGGGGGGGGGGAAAACTAGAAAGTTTCAAAACTCCAGTTTTTATTTCAAATCAAAAATTTTACCCTTTCAGTGTTTGGGGAAAAAAAGTTTGGGCACTGGAATTTTGCCTCCTTCTCTTCTTTTTTGCCACTGGATAAAAGTAAACTGAAAGTGGGGGGAAAACCCACCCTCCCTTTTACTTTTTCCCACTTGAAAAGTGGAAGGGAAGTGTAAGAAAAATAAAGTAAAAGAAGTTACGTTAGCTGACTTCCCTCCCCTCCACGGACATAGTTGCAGTGGCTTTTTCTTCACTTTCAGTTTTCTACTTCCCCCTCCCACCTAGGGTGACCAGACATCCTGATTTTAAAGGGATGGTCCTGATATTTGGAGCTTAGTCTTCTATAGGCACCTATTACCCCCAACCCCGTCCCAATTGTTCACACTTGCTATCTGGTCACCCTACTTCCCACCCCCATTTACAGGGTGGGAGGGAGAGAAAGGGTTAAAAAACAAACACATTTTTCAGTTTCCAGAAGCCAAAAAACAAAATTCTTCCCTTGCAAAAAAATTATTTAATAAAAACTTGCATTTTCCAACAAAAAAGTTCATCTGAGAGCTTTCAAGCAGCTCCCAAGGATTATAACTGTAAGGTCATTACTTAGCTCATAAGAAAGGTTTGTTTCATAACCCGGCTACTTTTGTATTCCTGTGAATGAGTAACTGACAGGAAGCATTTATGGCAGGGAGAGATGACCAAATACAGTACATTTAACATTAAAAATGGCAACTTTTCAATTGCTAAAGTGCTGCTTTATTTTGCTATTAGAAGTCTGTGAAGTAGAAGGGACAGGTAGAAAAGGGGGCATGATGTTTTAACACGTATTATATTAAATACTGAATGCAAAATACCCATGAATTAAGCTCAAATTCTGGTTGGATGTTAGTGATGACATTAAGAGTCATGAAGTTGCATTCACATACGTGCTGGTACCAAGACCCCTTGTGAGAATTACAGATTTATTACACAGAGAGGGGAAGGTTCTTATGTACCTCAAAGCCTCCAGTTTCTTCCAAAATCAAGTGGAGCAAGCGTATATATTCAGTGGCTGCTTTAAGCGTATCGACCTTACTAGGCTTCCGGTCTTTAGGTATCAACGGCACGATGGTCTTCAGCTTTGAGAAGCCACTGTTCAAGTTTTTTATCTATCAAAGATATTGAAGAGGAAATTAAACAAAATTCAGTCCATTAGCTGCAGAACTCCATCCACCCAGTGGTGAAAAGGGGAAACTTTTAAAGGCAGCTCATTTTTTAAAATGGACAGATCAGTTACATTCTGCATTAAGAATCATTGGTTGCCTTTTATGAAAAGAGTAAATGCAGTTTTAATAACCGCTTAATCGATGGTTGTAGAGTCTACCACACGGATAGGTGGCTTGTAACCATCTGTAATACCTTCCACTGATGTGCCATCTACCACATGCATGAGTCATTGATTAACCCTTTATTAATGGAACCTTAATGTAAAGTGCAACTGAATTAGTAACTATAAGTGGGATAATCCATCACCTGCATATCTTGGGAAAAATGAGGGTAACCACACAGTTGTGATCAAATAGCAACGCTGAGGGCATAGGTGCTGGGGGTGCTGCAGCATTAAACAAGAAGGTCTATTAGGAACAGAATGCCTAAGATGCCCAAGACGAGTCACTGGTCTGATTACTGCAATTCCCATGTAAAAGCTTTAAGCTCACCAGGTACTTAGGCCCAGATTTTTAAAAGATACTTAGGTGATGTTGCGTTCAGCCTTGCAATGCTAAACTGATTTAGAAGCCGCAGTCTCATTTTCAAAAGGATTTAGATACTTAGAGCCAAAATCCTATTAATGGCCAATGGGATTTAGGCCTATGTGCCCAACTGCCTTTTGAAAAGGAGACTGAGGCTCCTAAATCGGTTTAGCATGGCAACGCCGACTGTGCAGAAACACCTCGAAAAATCTGGGCCTTAGGCCACAAGGCTATAGACAACTTTACACAAGCAAGTAACTTGTGAGTAGTTCCGCTGAATCCAAAATGACTACCGGTGCAGAAGTGTGCGCAGGATCTGACTCCAGCTGAGGGCAAGGACCTTTGGCATATTTGACCACGTTGTGTTAGCGTATTATGTGAGAATGTTTGAAAATTACTGCCTACTGCACATGCTGCAGCTGTGTTTACTGACCACTCTAACCATCCAGATGCGTCACAGCATTCTGATAGGGTGCACTTCCATCAGCATGCCATTATTTGAAACTCACCTGCCAAATGCATTTTGCATTGACATTGTACATCCTTTCAGGTCTCTCTCCTCAGTCTATACTTGGTACGGTGCCAACCTAGAGTTGCTGTGAATTTTGAATTTTTTAACTTTTTGTTCATAACAACTTGGTCGTTTTGTTGCATCAGAGTCTTTTGCACGGAGACCATAACATTATTTACACTGAGCGAATTTTGATGGAGTAGGTGACAAGCCAAATATCTAGTGTTGCTTGTACACCTTGACCTAGGTCTTCCAAAAACAGTTTTTTGCAGCAACAAGCAAGCTTGCAAATATGTTTGGCAAGTGCTGATCACCCAGCCATTTCTCTATTTGGATAGGTTATCTAGAATACATAGTGCACACTCCTCATTTGCAGATAAGAGTCGCTTTCACAAGCATTCAAAGCACATCTGTTGCTGAACTGAGACAACTTTCCCAAGTGAGCAGGTGCATGTCACGGGCCGTGTTCTGTAACTGCCCCAGGTGTAGAGCTCCCATTCATTTGAGGAGTAGCTCTGC
This sequence comes from Emys orbicularis, assembly GCF_028017835.1. NCBI lineage: Eukaryota > Metazoa > Chordata > Testudines > Emydidae > Emys > Emys orbicularis. The sequence goes on from NC_088684.1 coordinate 142,130,707, forward strand.
GCATGGAGCTGCTACTGTAGCAAGGCTACAGCATCAAATCTGATTAATTTGAAGAAGGCCGCACAGGGAGAGTTGGGGAGCTGCATCGGTTGGGGGGAAAAAAGTCATTCCAAAAGGAGGGGGGGAAAAACCTCACTCTTACATTCTAAGTTCTTTAGAGCAAGGACTGTTGACATGTCTGGCAGCACCAGCGCAGGGGTGGGCAAACTACAGCCCGGGGACCGCATCCGGCCCTTCAGACGTTTTTATCCAGCCCTCGAGCTCCTGCCAGGGAGCACAGAACCACGGCCAATGGGAGCTGCAGGGGTGGCACCTGCAGACGGGGCAGCGCGCAGAGCCGCCTGGCTGAGCCTCCACGTAGGAAACGGAGGGGGGACACGCTGTTGCTTCAGGGAGCTGCTTGAGGTAAACGCCACCCGGAGCCTTCACCCCAGATCCCCTCCTGCACCCCAACCCCCTGCCCCAGCCCTGATCCCCCTCCTGCCCTCTGAACCCCTTGGTCCCAGCCTGGAGCACACTCCTGCACCTCCAACCCCTCATCCCCACCCCAGAGCCCACACCCCCAGCTGGAGCCCTCACACACACACCCCCACATCCCAACCCCCTGCCCCAGCCCATAGCCCCTTCCTGCACCCTGAACTCCTCATTTCTGGCCCCACCCCAGAGCCCACAACCCCAGCCGGAGCCCTCTCCCCCTCCCACACCCCAACTCCCAGTTTTGTGAGTATTCATGGCCCCCCCCCATATAATTTCAATACCCAGATGTGGCCCTCAGGCCAAAAAGTTTGCCCACCCCTGACCTAGCACAACGGGGGCCAGAGCTGACTGTGACTTTACGGCATCACCCCAATAGAAGCGTTGAATAATAATTTAGAGATCTCCATAGGAGCCAAAGATAAGCTAGAAGCTAATAATTAATTGCACCCTGTAGCAAAGCGTTGAGCCAGAACTGAAATTTTGTATCTGCATCCCTCCATGATTTGGGGTGTTTGAAACCCAGACTGAGGTGAGAATTTCTGTAGTCCTGGATCAGGACCTCCTTGTTCCCACCATGAGCCCTGCTCACTGGATCCTGCTGGAACGTTACAGAAACAAAATGTAGAAGTTCAGACTCATTTCCTCCAACTGCCCAATTCTCCTGCCAGCTCGCCAACAGCTTATTTGCCCCACTGAAGCTTTAAAAACAAAAAGCAGCTGTTTATTTTTGATGGAGAACAAGAGGCCCTGCGGCACCTGCAGACCCCTTACCCTCTCTCTCTCCTTGGCGTTAGCTGCCTGTCTCCTCTCCAAGACCTCCTCCAGGTTCTCGGTGGAGAGGTAGTGCCCAGAGGGCTGCCTCTTCATCCTGGTGATGGCTGCCATGAAAGGGAGGGGGCCAAACTGCTCGCTCAGGACATCTCCCAGCACCTCAGGCACGGGGGTCACCAACAGAGGCACCCGGTGCTGCTGCGGCTGCTCCTCTTCCTCGGACACTTGCTCCGCCATCTGTGAGGTCTCAAAGCAAATCAGTTGCCACTCAGGTCCAACAAGGCAAGGGAGCGCCTAAGGTAGGGGGAAGAGAGAGCTTCCCTTGCTCCACTAACTGCCCCAGGTAACGGGACTGGCTATTCCTTTGGGGAGGAATGTGGGAGTCTGGGCGGGGGCGCCTAGCAGGTATAATGGGGTGGGGGCACTGCTCACCTATGGGGTATTTTGGTGACAGTGGCTAGCTGCTCTGACAGCCCCAGGGAGCAGAGGGAAGAGGGCACTCAATACCTCCCCCCAGGTAACACAGAGCTCACCAGCTGTATTTTTGGGGGTGGCCACAGTGGAACCCCCCAGAGGGTACAATGGAGGGGTTCACTTCTCGCCGGGGGGTGAGCCACTCTGGGAGCCCCCAGAAAACACAAGAAGGGGCAGTAGCAGTCCTTCCGGGGTGTCCCTTGCTCACTTATGACTCTCCAGAGAGGTGCAATGGGGGTGCCCTAGAAGCCCCCCAAATGTGCTTGGCTCCCCTATGATGGGGGGGTGCAGGACTCAATAGAGAATACAATAGGTGCCCCCCAGGAAACACTGGCGGGGGAGATGAGAAGTGGGGGACTGCTCACCCCCTCTGTGTGTGTGTGTGGGGGGGGTTACCTGGCTCAGCTGGGGGAGGGGTAGCAGGGAGGTGTCTCGCTCCCCCCTAGAGACGCTGGTCTGGGCAGAGCAGCACGGAGGCCCCCGGGGTAACTCGCCCGCCCGCAGCCCGCGCTGAGCAGCCCGCACGCGGCGTCCCTAAAAAGCCGCACCTGGGGCAGCCGCACGGCGCCCCGCCCCCGCTCTCCGCCGTGGGGCGCTGTCCGCGGCCAGGCTGGGTTAGCCCCGGGGCAGCACCGGAGAAAGGGTCCTGTCCCCGCTTGCTGGAAAGGGGGTTAGCTGTGGGGTGGGGGATCTGCCCCTCTCTGTGCATGATGGGGGGCTGCAGCCCTGCATCGGGGGCCCCTTCCTCTCCCTCAGTGCATGATGGGGGGGCTACAGCCCTGCATTGGGGGCCCCTTCCCCTCCCCCAGTGCATGATGGGGGACTGCAGCCCTGCGATGGGGGCCCCTTCCCCTCCCTCAGTGCATGATGGGGGGTTGCAGCCCTGCATTGGGGGCACCTTCCCCTCCCTCAGTGCATGATGGGGGGCTGCAACCCTGCATTGGGGGCCCCTCCCCCTCCCTCAGTGCATGATGGGGGGCTGCAACCCTGCATTGGGGGCCCCTTCCCCTCCCCCTCTCCCTCCCCCTCCCCCTTTGCATGATGGGGGGCTGCAACCCTGCACTGGGGGCAGGGCCGGTGCAAGGAAGTGTCGCGCCCTAGGTGAAACTTCCACCTTGCGCCCCCCCCCCCCCCCAGCCCTGTGGCAGCTCCCCACCCCCCCGGCCCGGGGAGCCGTGCAGCACCTCCCCACCCCAGCTCACCTCTGCTCCGCCTCCTCCCCGAGCACACCGCCCCCGCTCTAATTCTCCTCCCAGGCTTGCGGTGCCAAACAGCTGATTGGCGCCGCAAGCCTGGGAGGCGGGAGAAGTGGAGCGGCGACCGTGTGCTCAGGGAGGAACGCTGTAAAAAAAAATTGGGGGCACCGCTTTTTGGCGCCCCCAAATCTTGGCGCCCTAGGCAACCGCCTAGTTCGCCTTAATGGTAGCACCAGCCCTGACTGGGGGTGCCTTCCCCTCCCCCAGTGCATAATGGGGGTCTACAGCCCTGCATTGGGGGCCTCTTCCCCTCCCTCAGTGCATGATGGGGGGCTGCAGCCCTGCACTGGGGGCACCTTCCCTTCCCTCAGTGCATGATGGGGGGCTGCAGCCCTGCATTGGGGGCCCCTTCCCCTCCCCCAGTGCATAATGGGGGGCTGAGGCCAGGCACTGGGGCACCTTCCCCTCCTCCCCTGCTTGATTTTCTTTCCACGATGCATAGAGGGAGCAAGGTAACCCATGCTGAGGCAACCCATGCTCTGGGACAGGCTTCCTGTCAGCTCCGGGCAAGTCACTTCAGCCCACATCCTCAGGTATTTGGGTACCTAACTCCCAGTAACTCATCTGTGTGCCTCAGTTCCCCAGCTGAAATAGGGGATAATAATACTCTTCCCAGGGGTGTTTGGAAGACAAACACATTAAAGCTTGTGAAGCACTCAGATACTATGGCGAAGAGGGGCTGATACTGATCTTAAATAGAAATCAGTGGGAGTAGTCACATGTGTAATGTCACTCATGTGCAGAGGTTTGCAGGATTGGGTCCAAGTTCCCTAAAGCCCATCACCTCATGCCTATTGAAATCAATGGAAATTAGGTGCCTAAATATTTTTGAGGAGCTGGGCCTAATATATCAGCAAAAATAGCACCGCAGGTTGGCTTTTCCAGAGAGCTCATTAAGTTAGAGGTAAATGGGAATCATTCAGTTACAGAGAAAGGCAAATGCTCTCAAATGATGAGATGCCGAGTGCTCCAAGGAGTTGCATCAGGTCAAACAGGAAAGCACAGTCTGTTTTGGATTACTGGGATTAGAGCAACAGGAAATAAAGGATGTATGAAACTATCAGTGCACTATAACGTGGCTGAAACAGCTCAGGAAATAACCACCCATCTGCTGCAGCTCTACAGTCTTAAAGGGTCTGTAGAAATGTGCACACTTTGCAAGTGTGATTCTAAACTTAATATATTCATTAGCCACCTATTGTACCATATATTCATTGGCTAGAAGGGACTGGGTCTGGCTGGTGGGTCTTGCCCACATGCTCACCATCTAACTGATCAATGGTGCTGCAGAGGAATTTCCCCCCAGATCAGATTGGCAGAGACCCCGGAGGGTTTTCGCCTTCCTCTGCAGCGTGGGACATGGGTCACTTGCTGGTTTGAACTAGAGGACATGGTGGATTCTCTGTCACTTGAAGTCTTTCGACCAACATTTGAGGACTCCAGTAACTCAGCCAGAGGTTATGGGCCTTTGCAGAAGTAGGTGGGTGAGGTTCTGTGGCCTGCAATGTACAGGAGGTCAGACTAAATGATCACAGTGGTGCCTTCTGGCTTTAAAGTCTATGAGCCTGTGAGACTGTTATCATCATCTAGTGTGACAGGCGATAGAATCTCACCCCGTAACTCCTGCATTAAACCCATATATCTTGTGGTTGGACTAGAGCATATACAAAGGCACATGTGAGCTGGGCCAAGAAATTAAAGGCAGATTCTCTCTTTGTTACTCATTTATCAAATCTGCTGTGGTTTATTTAATTATGGGAGGCAGAATTATCTAGTAATTAAAGCACAGCACCACGCAACACAGATCTGGGTGGTGTTCCTGGTCCCACCTCTGACTTTTGGCAAGTCATTTAACATATCTGTGCCTCAGTTTCCCCATATGTAAAATGCCACCGCAGTTATTATGGCAAGACTTAATTGTTTGTGGATTCTCAGATGAAAGGGACAATAAAAGAGCAAAATATTAATATTTACAGCTCCACTAAATGTAATGCTCTTGTGAGCTCCCATATTGATAGCCCTGGAGACCAAAGTCCTCTGGTTAGCCACAGAATAGCTACGGCATATGTGTGGCAGTGCAGATTCTCTCGTGCTCTTCTTTTTTATTATTCACAGATGATATATCCAAATAAGGCACTATTCCACTCCATGCTTCCTAGGCCAGTACACCAGAGATCCCTTGTTTTCACACCCGGCCAAACATCTGTTCAAACCTTGCACCTGGACCAAAACTCGGGATCCAAACCACACTCCTCAGGTTTTACAGGAGGTTGAAATCTAAGTCCAAACTTTGTGGCATGAGCCCATCTCCACTTAGGTAGCAAACTTTCTCCTTCTCCTTAATGGCATAACAAGTATCTAAACAAGACCCCCATCGTATCCAACAGCCTCCTGCTCAGTGCATTGACGCTAGTGCGGGGCTGATTTTCTCAGCCCCTGTACAATCAGCACCATGCACACTTTCTTGCTAATTCTTACATGGGTTTGCTCCCGTCCTTTGTGTACTTGCATCGTTGTCTTAGGGGACAGAAGCCAGCACGCTACCTCCCTTGCTCTAGAAACCCTTCCAAATACCTTTCATCTCTGGGGCAGGGACTGTCTCTTTGTTGTGTGTTTGTACAGCACCAAGCACACTGGGGTCCTGGCCCATGACCGGGGCTCATTAGTACTACGGTAATACAATATTTCCTTTCTTCCCCACACTCTTTAGGATTGCTCTGACAATGGAGTCCAATGTTTTACGCTGTCCAGTATTGATTAAGGCCAGATTCTGATCTCATTTACACTGGTGTAAATCTGCCGTTCAACGGAGTTACTACACATTTATAACAGTTTAACAGATCAGAAATTGATTTCAATTCCTTCATTGAGTAAGAAAATATTCATTGGAGGAAACCTGGGTTCAGATGTATCTAAAGTTACAGTTAAAAGGATTTTGGCTGGTTTGATCTAGTCTCTATGACATACACACACACACATATTTGGCAACATGGCAATTTGTTATAGGCTTTTCAGCAGGTTCATCCTCAATTTTGTTACTCAGAATTCGCTGTGATCTGCCGGTTGACTTGAGTGTAAGATTGCTGTGGATCATAACCTGCATGAAAAGGTATTCATCTCCTAAATACAGAATTTAGGGACAGATTTTGCTATTTTGAGAATCTGATTATTAGTGATGAGAGGGATTTTTTGCCAACAGCTGCAATGTAACACTAGATGGCACTATTTTACCTGCCTATTTTCTACTCTTCCCATATCGTTCCCTTCTCTTCTTCCCACAAAATGACAAAAATATCACCACCATCAGTAAGGATTTAAAAGATATTTCCCATCACTGTGCTGCCATCATGCTGTTACAATTCAAAAGTGCTGTAGCTTGGAGAAAATACATGACTGCGTACAAGTCCTTAAATTATTAGCAAATAACCGCCAACTTGTGGAGCGGGGAAGCAAGGAAAACTCCGGCTCTGCAAATATTTTCATGAAGCGTCTTCAGTTGCGCTCTGTTTGAGTCACTGTGCCACGCTTACTCCTTTGCTACTCCACTGCCCGTTCGAGGGACAGCACAAATGCCAGGGTTTGACATTAAGGATAAAAGAAAAGGTAACAAACATGCCCTCCCGGCTGAACTAATTTTTGGAGCTAGACTGAAATCCTCCTGTACCACAACTGAGGCCCTTACATAAGGTCACATGGGTCAGTGGCAGAGTTGAGAATACAATCCAGGAGTCCACTCCAGGTCCTGTGGTCTAGAGAATAATAATATCACCCCTTCTATAGCGGATAGTAAATGGATGTAAAGTATTTTACCGGAGACTAGAATATATTATTATTATTGTCTGTTCATAACTGGAAGTTGATGACTTCGATATGACAGCCAGGGGGTTCATTTATTTGAAAATCAAGAGCCAGTCCCTCTACTTTTTACTCTTGAGAGTGAATTTTGCCTGCGTGAGGACTGAGAAAGGCAGGATCTGCCCCAGTTGTGTGTCTTTCATTCAGTGAAGCACATGAGCTGTACTTCTGACAAACACAGAAGGCTCCTGTGTAAATGGGCTGTTAATTCTGACATGAATCTAGCTCTTGGCATGAATCATCTATGTTATATTAATAGTGTGCTACGGTCTGGAGTGAAAGGATTGACCTGATGAGTGGCAGAGACTAAAGTTGACTCATTTTCACTCGTCAGTTGAAATCATCTTTAGCGATCCAACGTGGGGACCGATTTTCAAATGATGGCAGCACAGCTCCCATTTAGGCACCTACATGCAGTGGCTCAATTTTCCAAAGGGCTCAGCATCCCGCAGCCCCTACCGAGGACACACACTTCAATAAGCGCTGCAGATTGCTGAGCACTTTTGGAAACTTGGACCCTGGTATATGGGCATTTGGTAACCCTGCATGCACGGGCAGGCTGTATGTTGTTAGCAGTTCAGTCCGATATGGGTTATTGAGAGGACTTGGCAGCCTGCCCTCAATGATCCTGGCTTGACAGAGATCCACACCATCCACCTTATAGCCTGCTAATAAAAGATTAAGATAGAGTCCCCTGGGAGCATCATGGGGAAGCTTTAGCTGTTCTGTTTGCCCTTGGAGATTCAAAAGCCTTTCATGGTGCTGGCAGAGTTATTAGGGCATTCCTAGCAGCATGTTAGGAACCACTGGGAAAGAGAGAGATTTGAAAACAGAAAATATCATAGTGCCACTATATAAATCCATGGTATGCCCACACCTTGAATACTGCCTGAAGTTCTGGTCGCCCCATCTCAAAAAGGATCTATTAGAATTGGAAAAGGTACAGAGAAGGGCAACAAAAATGATTAGGGGCATGGAAGAGCTTCCATACAAGGAGAGATTAAAAGGATTGGGACCGTTCAGCTTAGGAAAGAGACATCAGCGAGGGATATAAGAGAGGTCTGTAACATCATGACTGGTGTGGGGAAAGTGAATAGGGAAGTGTTATTTACCCCTCCACGTAACAGGAGAACCAGGGGTCACCCGATGACATTAATAGGCAGCAGGTTTAAAACAAACAGAAGGAAGTACTTCTTCACACAGTCAACCTGTGGAACTCATTGCTGAGGGAATGTTGTGAAGGCCAAAAGTATAACTGGGTTCATAAAAGAATTAGCTAAGTTCTTGGAGGATAGGTCCATCGATGGCTAATAGCCAAGATGGTCAGGGACACAACCCCATGCTCCGGGTGTCCTAAACTCCTGACTGCCAGAAACTGAAACTGGACTACAGGGGACGAATCTCTTGATAATTGCCCTATACTGGTCATTCCCTCTGGCCATTACTGGAAGACAGGATACTGGGCTAGATGGGCCATTAGACTGATCCAGTATGGCCATTCTTATGTTCTTATGTTCATTGACACCTGTGTTCAGGATGGGATAGAAGATGGATATTGGTTCCCATAGTGCACGATCTCACTAATGTGATGGAAGTACAAATAGTACTACTGTATGTCATAGAAAACAGGGTCCTTCTTGTTAGAGCAATGAATGGTTCATAGAGAATTTGTTGAGGGTGAATTCACCCCTGTGCAGAGGAGCAGCGTAAGGTCATATGACCCATTTGATTGTTGTCAAATGTCCTCTGAATGGAGGGTGACTCAGAGACCAACTCTCAGTGGAGATGTGTTCATATCATTACAACAAAATTCATAACCACAGCTTATCCTAAACTGGCAGCTACCACAGAGAAGCCAAAGACTGAACTCTCCTAGAAGATGGTCACTGCAGGTGAGGGTTAAGTAGCATTCCCAGGGCATTGTGGGACGCTTGCCCTGCTGGACATGTTCTGTGATTTAATAAGGGGCTTCACACTCCAGGGGAGTTAAACCAAAGGCTTCACTAGCACAGAAATCACTGAAGATAAAAAACACTAAAAAAATTTAAGATTTTGTTTCAAATTAAGGGATTACTGGAAGGAATGGGTCATAGGTGTATTTAGCCAACTCATGTGCTCAGATATGGTTGCATATAGAATACAAACTGGATTTGCATTTTCTCTCAAAGAACACAGGACCCTTTCTACTCTATTTAGCAAGGATTATAATGGGAAGGTTTCCAAAAGGCTAATGAAAGCCAGCGTTCCTCACCCCACTGATCACAGGTGGGAGTGTATTTCAAAGGAGTTGCTCATTTATCAGCGTTCCACCCCACGCATCCCTCTGTAACTTCCTCTCATGGTTGGCGAAGCTTCCCACATGCAAAGCCCTGGTCTGCACTACAAACTTCTGTTGGTATAACTACATCACCCAGGGGTGTGGGAAATCCACACCCCTGAGTGACACCATTATACTGACTGAACTCCTGGTGTAGACATTTCCCGTCGACATAGCTACCGGGGAAGGTGGATTAACTATGCTGACAGGCGAAGTTCTCCATCGGCGTAGATAGTCTCTTCACAAAGCTCTACAGAGGCACAGCTGCAGCACTATAAGGGTACGTCTACACTACCCGCCGGATCAGCGGGTAGTGATCGATCTATCGGGGATCGATTTATCGCATCTAGTGTAGATGCGATAAAATCGATCCCTGATCGCTCTGCCGTCGACTCCGGAACTCCACCACGGCGAGAGGCGGAAGCGGAGTCGACGGGGGAGCAGCAGCCAGGGCCGGCTCTAGGCACCAGCAAAACAAGCTGGTGCTTGGGGCGGCAGATTTTTAGGGGCGGCATGGCCGGCGCCAGAATGCCGCCCCTAAAAATGTGCCCCGGCCGCCCTAGCTCACCTCCGCTGCTGCCGCTCGCGCGCCACGGCGCGCGAAACAGCTGATTCGCACGCCGCTGCTCGCCCTCCCTCCCAGGTTTGAGAGCCTAGGAGGGAGGGGGAGATCCCGAGCGGCTGCGACGCGCGAAACAGCTGATTCGCGCACCGCTGCTCCCCCTCCCTCCCAGGCTCTCAAACCTGGGAGGGAGGGGGAGATCCCGAGCGGCCGCGGCGCGCGAAACAGCTGATTCGCGCGCTGCTGCTCCCCCTCCCTCCCAGGCTCTCAAACCTGGGAGGGAGGGGGAGACTCCCGCTTCCCTCCCTCCCTCCCTCCTAGGCTTGAGAGCCTGGGGGGAGGAGGCAGGGCTGGGGATTTGGGGAAGGGGCAGAGTTGAGGCGGGGCCGGGGGTGGGGTAAGAAAAAAACGGGGGGGGGGGGGCGGCCAAAATTGTTTTTGCTTGGGGCGGCAAAAATCCTAGAGCCGGCCCTGGTGGCAGCGGTCAGCTCGCCGCCATCCTCACGGCCAGGTAAATCGACCTAAGATACACCGCCTTCAGCTACGCTATTCGCGTAGCTGAAGTTGCGTATCTTAGGTCGACCCCCCCCCCACCGCTAGTGTAGACCTACCTAAGTGTAAATAAATCTCAGATTGTGCTAAAATCTGGCTTCAACACCCACTGAAGTCAATGGGTGTGTCTCCATTAGCTTCAATGGACTTTACATCTGCTCCTAATGAAAGGATGAAGGAGAATCCCCTTGATTGATATTTAGGGCTAGAGCGGTGCTGGAACTGGAATTTCCATCTGATGGGAAATTCCATGATTGTGAAACAGGTTTTTGTTCCAAAAGGTCACTTCAAAATTTCACCCAAACTTCATTTTGGGTCGACAGAAACATTTCAAGAAGATAAAAAAATAGTTTGTTTTGATTGCAACTTATTAAAATTTTTGAAGTGAAAGCATTGTTTGGAAATAAAATCAAACATTTCAATAGGGTCAAATTAGAACACTTTGACCACACTGGAAACGCTTCATTCAGATATTTTTTAAAAACAAATTCTAATCAAAAGCAATATGTTTCTATGAACACTTTGATTAGGTCAAATCAACAGTTTTTGGACAGAAAACTGTTCTGATGCAAAACTTTATCCCAGCTGTATTTAGGAAGAGTATTAATATTGAGATACCTCAACGTTAGCAGTGTCACCTCCAACTAAAGATGGGTGAACTGCTCTCCCTAGGAAGAAATGTTTGCATTTAGCTCTGTGGAGATACAATCAAATAACTTATAAGAGATTTATGCTGTGAGCCTATCGGATCCTACAAAATCAAAATGGACAAGCACTTTTATGGGGGCCTCTCAGGATACATCTGCACTGTAAAAAAAAGACCTGCAGAACCGAATCTCAGAGCCCAGGTGATGAACTGCCTGCAGCTTGCAGGGCTCACGTTGTGGGGCTAAATATAGCAGCGCAGATGTTCCTGCTCCGTCAGAACCCCGGGCTCTGAGACCCTGCCCCCCTGCAAGGTTTCAGAGCCCAGGCTCTCGTCTGAGCCCGGATGTCTCCACTGCTCTTTTCATCCCCTTAGCATAAGCCTGAGTCAGTTGACCCAGGCTCTGAGAGTCACTGCTGTGGGGGTGTTTTTGCAGTGTAGACGTACCCTGAGGAACATCTCTGCATTGCTGGAAATGATGCTAGTGACTCAGTAGGTGGCAGTCTTCCATGAGTCAAGTTAGAGCCAGTGTCCCACCCTCACACAAGAGAGTGCAAATGCTGGTGGTTTATTTTGGCTGAGATACAAAACTAGGGTTTGGAAGAAATCCCTGGGTCTCACTCGTCTCATGTACCTACAGGATCTGGGTTCAGTTAGGATTCACGCCTGCTGGGCTCTTTCTCCAGACTCCTTGCACAGGCACAGAAGTTGCCTGATATATACCGGTCTCAAATGGGCTAAGGATAGAACTGGTAGAAAGCAGTCAAAAATGCAGGGCTGCAGAGATCACGCTTCATGAAGGGGCAGTAGGTTTAGCTTGCTGAAGCTCAGATGGACTGGCTAAGCGTCTGTGATCTGCTTGAATATTTAAGCGCATCTTTCAAATTTTATAAGATCTTATGTAACTGCTTTTGTTTCAGCTGGCATTAGGGGTTTCTAAATAGGACCAGATTTGTCTCCTTAATTCTCTCAATTCACTGAATTTGTGAGGCATGCAGCTTTGCACGTCCTATAGAGCGTACTACTTCTGCCTCTGGAGCGGGGGTGTGTGTGTGTTACTTTTCTTATGAATAGTTTCTCTTCTGCTTTCCACATGCTTTTCTCAGAGTGACTGAGTCCTGCACATGTTCCTGCCTTCTGCTCACTGGGTGGACTTTCTGGGAAACACTTGGTCATTGAATATGAACAGAGCTGGCTGTTTGGAGAAAAGTGCACTGTAGAGACGCTGTCTTTTATGTGGAGTGGTTCTCTCTCTCTGCTCAGTGAAATATTAAAGTTTGACATTACAAAGCCATGCAGCTGCAGAACAGAGTCCGCCTTGACTGTTCATCGCTCGGATCTAACATTTAAACTGGTCTGTATAATTCTGACATCAGGGTGCTGAGTAATGTTAATAAAATTCAGCGTGGCTGTCTTGATGAGAACTAAGTGCGGCTCTATGGAGCAGTAGCTGATGGCATTTATTAGTAGGTAGCATGGTCAGTATCCTTGGTTCAAACTCTATTCTGAGCTCACATGTGTGCATATACGTATATGCCTCAGTAGTTCCCCCTCAATGTTACTTGGAGGGAAAATGAATCCCTGATTTTACTTTTTATAACCATCAGCACAGTCAGTCAGAGGATTAAAACTACGCAGAGAAGACAGAATGGTCTTGTGTTTGCAGCAGGGACTGGATCTTGGCTCTGTTCCTAACTCTGCCATTGGCCTGCTGGGTGACCTTAGACAAGTCACATCCCTGCTCTGTGCCTCAGTTTCCCTATGTGTAAAGGAGGGTAAGGATAATTACCCACCTTCGTAAAGTGATTTGAGATCTTAAGCAAAATGTAAACCCCCAGGCAAGGCATTATCTTACTTTCGATCCACTGAGCTACCACAGCGATGGCGAAGTGTAAGCATTATCTTCGTGGCCAGAAACCTGGAGGTCTCAAACCCTGGCCCATTGAGGGTTCTGTTCAGGTTCTTCTACTTGAGTGAGATAGTGCGGCCTGCTACAGAGCGCTGGCCTGGGACTCCAGAGACCTGGGTTTTACTACCGGCTCTGAGTTGCTGAGTGACCTTGGGCAACTCACGTCCCTTCTCTATGCCTCAGCTTCCCCATCTGTAAAATGGGCATGATACCTTCCTTTGTAAAGTGGCTTGAGCTCAATGGATAAAAAGCATTAAATAAGAGCTGGGTAGTGTCTGTGGATGCAGAAGAAAGGGCAGCCCACCTTAATTTACACATTTTTAAACTCACCTGCTAGTCGCTTTTTCCTTCCGGCCCCTTGGTGTATGTGTAACACCAGCTTAGACTCAAACGCCCTCACACTGAGTTAGACTCACAGATGACGCGTATGTAACATTGGCAAAGTGGGTATGAGACTCAGGATATAACAGCACACTTACGGGGCTAAAAGGCATTGGTTTATCCCAGCTTAGATTCTCCTGTGGATCAAGCCCTTCCAGTTGATTTTTTGCTGAGGAATTCCCACTTCATCGGAAGTCCCTGGGAGCTGCAGACACTCACCATGCTTTGGTTCCTCAGCACAAGTCCACACGTTTCCCAGCTCTGGCCCATTCCTTGTCCTTGGAGAAAGAGCTGCTCTACTTTTATTGCTTTCACTCACTCCTGTGCAGAGGGCTATTGCCAGGCATGTGTGAGTGCTGAACACGGGGCTAAAGTCTGCACAGGCCTTGTTCTGGCCCCCTACCCTGGGGGGAAATGTGTCTCATAGGCAGAGCCCAGCTGAGGGTCTGTATCAGGAGCACTGTGGCAAATGAGCTGCAAAGAGAGCAGAAGAAGAGGGAAAATTATCCATCAAGGCTTTTATGACCACCTCCCGCCACAGGACCCTGAAAATCTAAATTTCCTTTTTTAATCCACTGTAATGAGCTACTGTATCCAGCAGGCAGATCTGTGTAATCACATTATTGCTAACCTAATCAGGGTGGCATTCTGGAGAATTGATCTCACACTTTAAACCGAGGGCAAGTGGCTTTAATTCCATCTCCGATGCAAGGCATCCTTATTGGAAAGTGAAGTGCTGAGATTTTCTGGGGGGACTGGATCACATGGGGAATTAATGTCCTATGAACCCCTTTGCTCTTTGGTCACTGGTTGGAATGCTGGTTGGCAGATTACTCTAGTTCCCTGAAAACATTTGCTGATTTTTCTCTCACCAACAGAAGTTGGTCCATTAACAATATTACATCATGCACCTCGTTTTTTTTATATCCTAGGACTGACATGGCTACAACACCACTGCATAAAACAGGAAATTTGCCATTTTTCTGTGGCAGGTTTGGCATTTTTCACCCAGCTCTAGTCAGGAGCGACCAAAAGTTGTTAGAGTTTAAGGACTGATCCTTGTTCAGTGCGGAGATAGGGAGTTGCCCAGATCACAGTCATACGCACGAGGGAGGCTGATCAATGCTGTGATGTTACCAAGTCATTCCTTCCAAGATGTAAGAGACGCACAAGCTAAATTCTTGTAGCAGCATGAGGGTTTTGCTTAAACTCACGTCTCTTCAGACATGCCCACGTCCTGCCCTTTCTCCACCTTGGGCACTTGCAAGTGAGTGGCCTGTGATTCATTGTTGCTCAGCGAAGAGGCCTACGCCCGCCGCTTTGCTGTATTTTACTCTGCTTATGTTGGTACCATTGTGCACCATGCAAAGACTGGCAGGATCGGTGATCATGGAAAAAAAGGTCCTCCCAGTGGATAAATATCCACATAACACAAAGTCATCACAGCTGGCTTCCTTCTTGGCTGTGTCAGACTCCTGTGACTGACGGGGGTGGGGGGGAGTGGGGGGGGAGAAGGGGTGAGTCCCTCCCAGCATCCAGAGGTGGCGGAAGCTTGCTGCGAATGGGGACTGGTAGGCGGAGGGATGCGGGGGAATGGGGAGCGATGGGAGATGAGACTCAGCAGGGGGAGAAGGCTGAGAAAGAGGGGTGCCGGGGGTTCCTACCTGGCTCTGTGGAGCGTAATGATGTGCAGGGGCAGAAACATAGATCAGCCCCCCACAGGATTTCCATTGAAGGGTGCTAATCCCCACTGCTCTTCCAGGGCCACTGCCCTGCCAGTATCTCTAATGCGGGACTGGGTCTCCATGAACTAACCACTGCATACACCTGCCCTGGGTTTTGTGCTTCTATCACATATGGTGGAATAGACTTTTCCAAAACATTTGCTCTTGGGCTGAAACTCTGAATACAGGGTCTTGGGCCCTGATCTACGAAGAGATTTATGAAGTTAGGAGCCTAAATACCTTTGAGGATCTGGGGCTTGGCCGATAGCTAGGGTTGCCCACTCTCCAGGACTGTCCTGGAGTCTCCAGGAATTAAAGATTATGTCATGTGATGAAACCTCCAGGAATTCGTCCAACCAAAGTTGGCATCCCTACCCATAGCTCATTCACACTTAACTCTTCAACCCCTCAAAGCAGAGGAATCAATGACAGACTCTTCACTGCATAGTGATGCTAATGCAAGATCATAGAATCATAGAATATGAGGGTTGGAAGGGACCTCAGGAGGTCATCTAGTCCCACCCCCTGCTCAAAGCAGGACCAATCCCCAACTAAATCATCCCAGCCAGGGCTTTGTCAAGCCTGACCTTAAAAACCTCTAAGGAAGGAGATTCCACCACCTCCCTAGGGAACCCATTCCAGTGCTTCACCACCCTCCTAGTGAAAAAGTTTTTCCTAATATCCAACCTAAACCTCCCCCACTGCAACTTGAGACCATTACTCCTTGTTCTGTCACCTGCTACCACTGAGAACAGTCTAGATCCATCCTCTTTGGAACCCCCTTTCAGGTAGTTGAAAGCAGCTATCAAATCCCCCCTCATTCTTCTCTTCTGCAGACTAAATAATCCCAGTTCCCTCAGCCTTTCCTCATAAATCATGTGCTCCAGCCCCCTAATCATTTTTGTTGCCCTCTGCTGGACTCTTTCCAATTTTTCCACACCCTTCTTGTAGTGTGGGACCCAAAACTGGACACAGTACTCCTGATGAGGCCTCACCAATGTCGAATAGAGGGGAACGATCACGTCCCTCGATCTGCTGGCAATGCCCCTACTTATACAGCCCAAAATGCCGATAGCCTTCTTGGCAACAAGGGCACACTGTTGACTCATATCCAGCTTCTCGTCCATTGTAACCCCTAGGTCCTTTTCTGCAGAACTGCTTCCTAGCCATTCGGTCCCTAGTCTGTAACAGTGAATGGGATTCTTCCGTCCTAAGTGCAGGACTCTGCACTTGTCCTTGTTGAACCTCATCAGGTTTCTTTTGGCCCAATCCTCTAATTTGTCTAGGTCCCTCTGTATCCTATCCCTACCCTCCAGCATATCTACCACTCCTCCCAGTTTAGTGTCATCTGCAAACTTGCTGAGGGTGCAGTCCACGCCATCCTCCAGATCATTAATGAAGATATTGAACAAAACTGGCCCCAGGACCGACCCTTGGGGCACTCCACTTGAAACCGGCTGCCAACTAGACATGGAGCCATTGATCACTACCTGTTGAGCCTGACAATCTAGCCAGCTTTCTATCCACCTTATAGTCCATTCATCCAGCCCATACTTCTTTAACTTGCTGGCAAGAATACTGTGGGAGACCGTATCAAAAGCTTTGCTAAAGTCAAGGAATAACACATCCCCTGCTTTCCTCTCATCCACAGACCCAGTTATCTCCTCATAGAAGGCAATTAGGTTAGTCAGGCATGACTTGCCCTTGGTGAATCCATGCTGACTCTTCCTGATCACTCTCCTCTCCTCTAAGTGCTTCAGAATTGATTCCTTGAGGACCTGCTCCATAATTTTTCCAGGGACTGAGGTGAGGCTGACTGGCCTGTAGTTCCCCGGATCCTCCTTCTTCCCTTTTTTAAAGATGAGCACTACATTAGCCTTTTTCCAGTCATCCGGGACCTCCCCCGATCGCCATGAGTTTTCAAAGATAATGGCCAATGGCTCTGCAATCACATCCGCCAACTCCTTTAGCACCCTCGGATGCAGCGCATCTGGCCCCATGGACTTGTGCTCATCCGGCTTTTCTTTAATTAAAGATTATGTCATGTGATGAAACCTCCAGGAATTCGTCCAACCAAAGTTGGCATCCCAACCCATAGCTCATTCACACTTAACTCTTCAACCCCTCAAAGCAGCAGAATCAATGACAGACTCTTCACTGCATAGTGATGCTAATGCAAGATCATAGAATCATAGAATATCAGGGTTGGAAGGTACCTCAGGAGGTATCTAGTCCAACCCCCTGCTCAAAGCAGGACCAATCCCCAACTAAATTATCCCAGCCAGGGCTTTGTCAAACCTGACCTTAAAAACCTCTAAGGAAGGAGATTCCACCACCTCCCTAGGGAACCCATTCCAGTGCTTTACCACCCTCCTAGAGAAAAAGTTTTTCCTAATATCCAACCTAAACCTCCCCCACTGCAACTTGAGACCATTACTCCTTGTTCTGTCATCTGTCACCACTGAGAACAGTCTTGATCCATCCTCTTTGGAACCCCCTTTCAGGTAGTTGAAAGCAGCTATCAAATCCCCCCCTCATTCTTCTCTTCTGCAGACTAAATAATCCCAGTTCCCTCAGCCTCTCCTCATAAATCATGTGCTCCAGCCCCCTAATCATTTTTGTTGCCCTCCGCTGGACTCTTTCCAATTTTTCCACATCTTTCTTGTAGATGCTGTAACTTACGAGAAATGACTAGACCTGCAGGCAGGGATGTACTGGGGCCACATTTCATCTTGCAGACTTAATTAGCTAGCAGCTTTCCTCTCTACCTGAGGGACCAGCTCTAGCAACCGGTTGCTCAATTACCTGTAATTAAGAAAGGGGCTGCGGACAGGCACATCACATCTCTATTACAAGCACCAGATCTTATTTCTCCAAGATGGAGAGTGCCTACACCAGGCACAGAACTCCCTACGCCTTCCACGTGGCTGGCAGCGCAGCAAACAAAGCTGAGCCTCGGGGCAAATTTCAGAGGTGTCTCTGGAAACGGATGTCATCGAGAGCAGCAGAGACCAGGCAAAGCACAGAACGGTGCTGCGTGCTGTCCAGTAGTGCCTCCTGGATGTTCCTAATCTATGAGGAAAGTTCAGTTACTTGCCTATCCCCAGCACTGAGCCACTCTCATCTTATGATTTGCACCTCTGTTCCTTTGAGAGGGAAACAATCCCTAAAGAATCACCAGAAGAATGGTCTGTAGTTAGAGCAGGCATTGGTGGGATGAGTTCGGTTCCCACATCTGCCACTGGCTTGCTGCAAACGGGTGAGAGCCTAAGGGTATGTCTATGCTACGCCACTGTACTGTAGACGCTTCCTACATCAATGGAAGGGTTTTTTCCACTGATGTACTTGCTCCACCTCTCCGAGAGGTGGTAGCTAGGTCAACGGAAGAATCCTTCCATCCACCTAGCGCAG
Source organism: Emys orbicularis (assembly GCF_028017835.1). Classification (NCBI taxonomy): domain Eukaryota; kingdom Metazoa; phylum Chordata; order Testudines; family Emydidae; genus Emys; species Emys orbicularis. The sequence goes on from NC_088684.1 coordinate 142,149,042, forward strand.
CCTACACCAAGGGTTTTGTCCCCTTAACTGGAGCTACGGGCATGACATTTTTCACAGCCCTGAGCATTGTAGCTAGGTCAGCCTAAGATTTAGGTGGGAAACTGAGGCAAAGAGGAGCAAGGTCACAGCAAGTCATGCCATAACCAAAAGGGGAGGGCCCCATTTGATACCCCTGTCTTTAGGGTGGGAGTTAGGAACCTAAATACCCCACTCAGCCGTAAGGGATTTATCCTGAATCGCAGCGCAAGCTAAAAGCCGAGCCAAGAATTAGACACAGGAGTCCTGACTCCCAATTTCCACCAGTAAGTAGGTCATGCTTCCCTCCCTCATATTTTTGATCTAAGGAGATCACAATGTGTTTGCAGTGACAGATGAATGAGATCAGCTGACAGGCAATCAGCAAAACCACACATGCATGAACCAGTCACTAGCTAGCATGGAGTAATCATTTAGGGAACATAACTAAAAACACAAGCTCCTAGCATTGGGACTTACAGAACACACATGTAACATGCCATTGCACGGTCCCAAGTCATGACAATGACAGCCCTACATGTTTAAACAACTTTGATATCCGAGGGGGTCCTTTGTGCCTGCTTCCCCAGTAAGTTTGTTTAAGCTGGCTGGGGTGAGCTCTCTTTGGGTACTAGACCGTGATAACATCTCTGGTCACCGCTGTCTGTTATCCACGTGCAATTTGTCACGTTCTAGGCAAGGATAAACTCTCTGCCTTTGGACCCAGCGGGAGTCCACTACCTTTAGTTTTTCCCCCATTTGGTGCAGCAGGAAGGCTAATATAAGTGCCGATGCCTACTGGAGGTTACAAAGGAACAGTCCCTGGGAGCTGGCTAAAAGCTGAATGGTATAAAGCCTGGGAAAGCTCTTTGGTTATTCCAGCCTGATACAAGATGCAGTCATCTTGGTTTGCAACAAAATAAATCCCTAAAAATAGCAATCGCCTGTTACAGCCCAAGGGGGAGAGATGGGAGGGGAAGTGAAAGGTGTTTAAAGATGCAAGAGGCAGCAAGCAGCTCCAGTTCTAGGCTGAGGGGGGTTTTTGCTTCTATTGATCTGTATGAAAATACCCTGGTTCTACAGCAGGTGGGGCCGGACAAGGCACCTTGTAGGGATATGCAATGAGGGATCATTTATCACTAAGGCCTGGTCTACACTAGGAGCTTATATCGAATTTAGAGCCGTTACATCGAATTAACCCTGCACCCGTCCACACCAGGAAGCTACTTAGTTCGAAATAGAGCTCTTTTAAATTCGACTTCTGTAATCCTCGAAAACGAGGGGAGTGGCGCTAAATTCGAAATGGCAATATCGAATTAGGCTAGGTGTGGATGGAAATCGACGGTAATAGCTCCGGGAGCTATCCCACAGTGCACCACTCTGTTGACGCTCTGGACAGCACTTCGAGCTCGGATGCTCTGACCAGCTACACAGGAAAAGCCCCGGGAAAATTTGAATTCCTTTTCCTGTCTGGCCAGTTTGAATCTCATTTTCTGTTTGGACAGCGTGGAGAGCTCAGCAGCACTGGCAACGATGCAGAGCTCTCCAGCAGAGTTGGCCGTGCAATCTAATAGAAAGAGGGCCCCAGCATGGACTGATCGGGAAGTCTTGGATCTCATCGCTGTGTGGGGCAATGAGTCCGTGCTTTCAGAGCTGCGCTCCAAAAGAAGGAATGCAAAGATCTACGAGAAGATCTCTAAAGCCATGGCAGAGAGAGGATACAGCCGGGATGCAACGCAGTGCCGCGTGAAAATCAAGGAGCTGAGACAAGGCTACCAAAAAACCAAAGAGGCAAACCGACGCTCCGGATCCCAGCCCCACACATCACGTTTCTACGAGGCACTGCATTCCATCCTAGGTGCGGCCGCCACCACTACCCCACTACTGACCGTGGACTCCGAGGATGGGATATTGTCCACGGCCGGTTCCTCCTCGGAAATGTTAGGTGACGGGGAAGATGAGGAAGGAGATGAGGAGGACGAGGCAGTCGACAGCGCTTGCACCGCTGATTTCCCCGACAGCCAGGAGCTCTTCATCACCCTTACCGAGATCCCCTACCAACCGTCCACAGCCCTTACCCCGGACACCGAATCAGGGGAAGGATCAAGCAGTGAGTGCTTTAAACATCTAAACATTTCATTTTAACATAAGTGGAATATTTATATTGTTAAGAATGGGCTTTTCAGTCACTCATTTAAACATAGAAACTTTTATTTATAACAAAACAGGAATATTAACTATATTAGTAATTTGTTGTTCATGATTTAGTTGGCTTAGTGAACTATTTTCTCCTAACTATGTATAGAAAATCAAGTACTGTCCGGATATTCATGATTAGTCCACCACAGGACGCTCCACTCTGTAGTCCCTTATGCTGAACTTAAATGAAAAGGCGGTCAATGTGCCCGGGAATGGACAGACAGTCCTCCTGGGATAGCTCGGCATAGCTCTCCTGGAGGTACCGCTCCAGCATGCGCATGAGGTTCCACGGCAGGGCGATCTTGTTCGGTCCCCCGTGGTAACACACGTTCCCACGCCATGAGTCCATCAGGTAGTCGGGGATCAGTGCGCGGCACAGCATGGCAGCATACGGCCCAGGCCTCTGCATGCTCTCACGCAGCATCCTTCCCCTCTCGGTCTCCGAGATCCTCATGAGTGTAATGTCACACATGACGCCCTGCTTTAAATTAGGGAGGGGAATGTTAGTATTGGGACTGCTTTACAGCCACGCGGTGGAGGCGGCAGAGGGGCAGCATACAGGGATCTTTCCCGGGGACAGCCGCGAGGTGGTGGGACAGGGGCAGAGCTCATGCTTCCCTGATTGCTGCCAGCAGAGAGTGGCCTTGCATTCAGTGCGAAAGGAGCCCAGTGCTACTATTACATTTTTAAGCTGCCACAAGTCTACGGCTTACCATGTTTTCCTGCAGCAGAAGTAGAGGTGTCCTGCAACGCTTCTCTGATCGCAACTGCAGGACCCCAGACACATAAGGCGAGGGCCGAAAATTCGACCTTGTCCTGAGTGCGCATGTGAAAGGTCCAGTGCATGGTGTTGTTCACAGAGAAAGACTATGTTCTTTGTTAGCAACTTCATTTATCTGTCTCAGGAATTTACTCCCTTTTTCCCATTCCCACAGACACATCTGCGACTGTCTCCCAACCCAGCCTGGCATCACACTCCCAGAGGCTAGCGCAGATTAGAAGAAGGAAGAGAAAGACGCGGGAAGACATGTTTTATGAACTTATGGAGTGCTCACGAGAGCAGGCAGCCCAGACGACACAGTGGAGGGAGAACTTGTCACAAATGCACAGAGCAGTCATGGAACGGGAGGAGAGGTGGCGCCAGGAGGACCAGCAGGCTACTCAAACCCTGCTTGGACTAATGAGGGAGCAAACGGAGACGCTCCGGTGCCTAGTGGATGTTCTGCAAGACCGGAGGCAGGAGGACAGAGCCCTGCTGCTGTCTATCTCTAACCGCCCTCCCCCGCCACCAAGTCCCACACCCCCCTCACCAAAAGTACAAAGAAGGAGGGGCGGCAAGGGCCGTTAAAACTGTCAGTCGGCCCCTGCACACTGCTGCAGCAATGGAAGGCTCTCGTTCCAAAGTTTGAAAAGTCCTTTCCTACCCATCTCACACTAGCCCACGTCCAAGTTTCCTCCCCCCCCTTTTCATGTGCGGTTCATAATAAAACATCTGTTTCTGTTAAGTACTGTTTCCGAGAGTGTCTTTTGGAGGGGATTCTGTCTGAAGGGGGGGAAGGGGTTTGTTACTTGGACAGGACAGTCACCTGTAGCAGGCTACAGAGGCGGGGGCAGGTCCAGCATCAGGACACATACACAGCACAGTCACCAGTTACCCTGGTCAGTCTGGGAGGCGGTTTTCTTGTTCTGGGGTGCGAGGGGGTTGATCTGTGACTTTGTGGCGGGGGAGGGCAGTTAGAGATCCTATGCCGCGGTCCTTATCCTGGATCACAGAGCCACGCAGCAGGGGATCTGTTACCCTCCGCCCCCTGCCAGAAAGTCACTTGGCCGACACATACATGCAGTCCCGCCCAGGACTGCTGGCAGGCTGCGTTGAAACAACCAATCCAGCACTGCGGAGCCTGTCATTCCCGGACTATAGAAGCATCATTTGCATCAAAACACTAAGTCCGCCCCCCGCCACAGTCTGCGTCCCCGGTTTAAAACATTCCCACGAAAACAGTAAAAAAGAGAACCTTGTTCATTAACAGAACAGAACAGATTTTATTTGTTGGGAAGGTGGGGAAGGGGGTATGTAACTTGGAAGGATAGTCAACAGTAACTGGGTAAAGAAACGGGGGCAGGTTCAGCATCTGTGTCCACAAAGTAAAAAGTCACTGGAGACCCTGTTCAGTCAGGAACCTGGCTTTCAAAGCCTCCCTGATGCACAGCGCGTCCCGCTGTGATCTTCTAATCGCCCTGCTGTCTGGCTGGACGTAATCAGAAGCCAGGCTATTTGCCTCAACCTCCCACCCCGACATATAGGTCTCCCCCTTGCTCTCACACAAATTGTGGAGCACACAGCAAGCAGCTATCACAATCGGGATATTGGTCTCGCTGAGATCACAGCGAGTGAGTAGGCTTCTCCATCTCCCCTTGAGACGGCCAAAAGCACACTTCACCACCATTCTGCACTTGCTGAGCCGGTAGTTGAATAGTTCTTTCCCTGAGTCCAGTGCGCCAGTGTAGGGCTTCATGAGCCAGGGCATTAGCGGGTATGCAGGGTCCCCGAGGATGACTGTAGGCATCTCCACATCCCCAACAGTTACTTTGTGGTCCGGGAAGTAAAGACCGTCCTGCAGCCGTCTACACAGACCAGAGTTCCTGAACACCCTAGCGTCATGAACCTTGCCAGGCCATCCAACGTAGATATTGGTAAAACGTCCCCGATGGTCCACCAGTGCTTGCAGCACCATGGAAAAGTAGCCCTTCCGGTTGATGTACTGGCTGGCCTGGTGGTCCGGTGCCAGGATAGGGATGTGAGTCCCATCTATAGCCCCACCGCAGTTTGGGAATCCCATCTCGGCAAAGCCATCTCTGATGAGCTCCACGTTTCCCAGGGTCACTACCTTAGATAGCAGTAGCTTGACGATTGCCCTGGCTACTTGCATAACAGCAACCCCCACGGTAGACTTGCCCACACCAAACTGGTTAGCGACGGACCGGTAGCTGTCTGGCGTTGCGAGCTTCCAGAGGGCTATGGCCACTCGCTTCTGGACAGTCAGGGCTGCCCGCATCCGGGTGTCCTTTCGCTTCAGGGCAGGGGACAGCAACTCACACAGTTCGAGGAAAGTCCCCTTCCGCATGCGAAAGTTGCGCAGCCACTGGGATTCATCCCAGACCTGCAGCACTATGCGGTCCCACCATTCCGTGCTTGTTTCACGGGCCCAGAATCGCCGTTCAACAGTATCAACAAGACCCAGTGACAGCGAGATGTCCTGGGCGCTGGGTCTCATGTTCTCAGAGAGGTCGGAGCTAGTGTCCGACTTCATGCCGTCACGGTGGTGCCGTAGCCTCCTCTCATGATTGATCTGCAGCTGCCTCTGGTACAGGTGGAGGAGAAGCTGCGAGGCGTTGAGAACTGCCACAACTGCAGCGATGGTCGCAGCGGGATCCATGCTCGCACTGCTGTGGCGTCCGCGCTGTCAGTAATCAGAAAAGCGCGCGAACTGATTTCCCGCCGGCGCTTTCAGGGAGGGAGGGAGGGAGGGCGTGAGTGACGGACGGATGACGACAGGCGCCCAAAAGCGCCCTCGACACATTTTTTTACCCAGAAGGCATTTGGGGCTCGACCCAGAATTCCAATGGGCAGGGGGGACTGCGGGAACTGTGGGATAGCTGCCCACAGTGCACCGCTTCCATTGTCGACGCTTGCCCCGTTAGTGTGGACTCACAAAGTCTCACAAAGTCGAATTACTGTCCTTAGTGTGGACACACACGTTCGACTTAGTAATATCGATTCCACATAGTCGAATTAACTAAAATCGAAGTACTCTCGTAGTGTAGACAAGGCCTAAGATAGGAATGGGAAGGGGGTGTGAGCGAAAAGGTGGCGCACCATTGTCAGCGGCATTATGCCTGCAGAGGCTAGAAGCAGGGATCAGCCCCCCTGTGGCACAGATGGCAGAGTATGCTTAATGGTGGCACATTGTTATCTCTGTAACTCAGCCCCCCCCCCCCACACACACTGTCATGTCACAGGTCCACAGCGCTGCCAGGGACCCCTTTGTACTTCACAGCCACAATCATCCAAAGCACAGCAGAGGTGCAAAGTGTACCCGTCCCCTGTTCTCCGCAGCAGCTGTAATTCGCCCCTGTGGGATTTACTTGAGCAGCTGGCCCAGGCAGGCACCCCCCCCCCCCCCGACATTCCCATTTGGTGGAACAGCATCCCTGCTTCTCCTGGCTTGCCCTTGTCCCACCCTTCCTCCTTTCATGCTTCATCCCCCATCTGAGGCCACCCCGAGTCTTGAACTCCCTTGAGCAGCGGAATCACATCCCCAAGGAAACTTCCCCTGCTGTGGTGGCAAAGAGCAAGCCTGGCCCCCAAGAGTTAATTCAGAAACATCTGTGCTACCCTGAACCTAAGGTGACTCTAAGGGCTTGTCTAAACAGTCTGTCTCTCCCCACTCCTTCTACTGATGTAACAAAATTGGTTTTGAATAGGTGTAGCTAAATCCGTGCAAAGAGCAGCGCTAGGAATACAGGAATACTGGGGCTTCTGCATTTCAATCCGGTAACACACAGCCAGGGTTGTAACTGCCCCCAAGGCAAACCTGGCATTTTGATTTCTGAGTCGATAGGACCTTACAGCTACATTACAACTGCCGGCGCCATGTCAGGCCTGGCAGTACCTGATCCCATATGTGCAAGACACACTATAAGGGTCAGACTCCCCGCTGCCTTCACCTGTGCAAAGAAGGCGCAACGACACTCCCAGTGTGATCTGACAGCACTTTACACCCATTCTGCATGGGTGTAAAGGAGAAAGTGGGTGGGGAATGGGGCCCTCCGGGGTAGACGAGGAGTATGAATGTGCCCTCGGCATTCTGATGCTGTGCGTGTGCATACGGTGTGGTAGCTTTTTGCTGCTACGGCATTAGCTTTCCCCAAAGCCAGGCGGGTTGGCATAGCTGACCTATGAGCCCCAGCTTATCCCTGGTGTGGACGTCATTACATTAGTTAAATCAGGCATGAACTTGGCACATGGTATTCAGTACAATTTCTCACGAGGACAGGAATTTAGGAAGCTTCCCGCACAGAATTACTGAAAAATGGCAAATGAGAGTGGTTCTGTTTAAAGGAGGTATTGTCTCTGTGGATGGCCTCCCTTCATCTCTCTTTTAAAAATCCATCATTTCATCACACTTAAATATTGCTGCAACTTTCACAGGCCTGATTTCCTTCCCTTGGAGTTTGCTGGCCTGAAAGGCCCCCGAGATGGCTAAAGGAAAGGGGCCACCTTCAAGCTCTGAGAACAGGCACCGGCGCATCTGAATATTTTGTTTTATTACTGTAGCTTCTCATGCCAGCTCAGAGCTTCCCCAAGGTCGTCTGCCAAAGCATGTGACTTGGGATCTGACATGGCCTATTTTGCGAGGCAGCTGATGTGACTGGCTGCACAGTTCTCTTCGGAACGAGCTTCCCCAGTACATAACTCTTCAGTCACAAGGGGAGATTCTGTGCTCTGTTGGCTAAGAGCGGTGCTAAATCTGTGCATGGTTAAGGGCTCCCTCTTTAAAGCACAGGTTCAAAGAGCGCTCATTTCAGATCCGTTGGACTGCATACAGGAGATACAGGTTTGACAGTGTCAGAGAATGACCCTGTTTAGCACTTGGAGTGTGGGTCGGTCTCATTATTCCCTCGTTCACAAAGTGGGAAACTGAGGCAAAGAGGAGTGAGGTCAACCAGCGAGTCATGCCATAGCCAACAGGGGAGGGCCCCATTTGACACCTCTGTCTTTAGGGTGAGGAACTTATTGGTATATGGGAAATAACACTTGTGCAAGCTTCATGTTAAAGCACTTTGTGTACTACAGAGAGGGATGTTGGTGTTTCTCTAGTGCCCTCAATCCAAGGATCTTGGGTAGCTTTATAAGCTAAAGAATTGAGTGTTGAAATAATCCACTTTAGAGATGGGAAAACTGGAGGCTTCAGAGTCTGATTCTTTAGTGATGCTAAGCACCCTGTGACAAAGTTCCTCCTCTATCTTGGTGGGTCCTGCACTTATTGGCAGATTTTCTTGTCTCAGAGATTCACCATGTGGGTTGGGGAACAGCCCAGAGACCTTCCCCTCTGGAAGAACCCACAGTCCAGGTCAATTGGGAGGTTTGGGGGGAACCCAGGCCCGCCCTCTACTCCAGGTTCCAGCCCAGGGCCCTGTGGACTGCAGCTGTCTATAGTGCCTCCTGTAACAGCTGCATGACAGCTACAACTCCCTGGGCTACTTCCCCATGGCCTCCTCCAAACACCTTCCTTATTCTCACCACAGGACCTTCCTCCTGGTGTCTGATAACGCTTGTGCTCCTCAGTCCTCCAGCAGCACACCCTCTCAGCTCCTTGCGCCTCTTGCTCCCAGCTCCTCCCACTCCCATCACAAACTGAAGTGAGCTCCTTTTAAAACCCAGGTGCCCTGATTAGCCTGCCTTAATTGATTCTAGCAGCTTCTTCTTAATTGGCTCCAGGTGTCCTAATTAGCCTGCCTGCCTTAACTGGTTCTAGCAGGTTCCTGATTACTCTAGTGCAGCCTCTGCTCTGGTCACTCAGGGAACAGAAAACTATTCATCCAGTGACCAGTATATTTGCCCTCTACCAGACTCCTGTACCCCACTGGTCTGGGTCTGTCACAACCCACAATTTACAATGGAAACTGGAGCACTTCTGAAAATCAGGCACAAGGGCCCAGATCAGCAAAGGTATTTAAGTGCCTAATTCCTATTGAAATAATCGGAGTTAGGAACCTAAATACCTAGATCTTAGACAGGCCTAAGATCACACAGGGCATCTGTGACTGAGCTGAGAGTAAACCTTGGAGATCTGAAAAGGGATCACCACGTAAGGTCCTAGTTCTTGCCCACAGATATAATGTAATAAAATTTAGTGGTTCCTTTTGTACAATCTACAGAGGCATCTTAATAAATCTGAATTAAACTCACATTTTAGATAGGTTCCCCACGTGGCCTTGCATGCAATATCTTATCACATGCCACGTGTGGGTCTTTGAGTAAGTACACAGCTGCTTATCAACATCAGATACAGGCATGAGGCCAAGCTGATGGATAAAAGTGCTTTATGGTATGATGCAGGAGGATACATCTGAGACTCTTGCTCCTGGAGCTGCCTTGCACTGGCAGCGTTGTGTAAGAAAGAAATACCCGTAGCACTTTGCAAAGAGTGCAAAGGGCACCAGGTTACTGGCTGGATTTCAGTCTTGGGTCCCTCCCAGTGCAGGGTAAGTTCAGCATCTATCACTTCTACTAGGAGGGGGTGTTGTGCGGAGAGGAAGTGAGAGCTTTGGGCAGCTCATCCACAGCGGATCATTCTCTAAACAGGGATGCATGAGCCCTTCTAAGTTCGCTTCCAAATGGGGTCACAAAATCCCACTCCTGCCACTGCACAAAAAACCCCTAAAGCCCTGGCCTGCCTGCCTTTTATTATGATGTCCCTGTATTTCTGTTGAACCCACAAAGGGCAAGCGCTGCATGCCCATAGGAAGACAGCCCCTGCCTCCCAGCGGTACAACACATGGCTCAAGGTGACAGTTCCCCCTGTGCAGGGGGCAAACACAAGACCACTGCACCACTTGAGCCCTAATTTGTGGGTTTAAGGGTGCATTGGCTCTCTGCTATCTTAGATGGATAACTTTAAATGGGTCCGACCTACAGCTGGGTACACTGAGCAATAACCGCATCTAAAGCTTCAAGGTGTAGGATTGTGCAGGGCCAGGACAAAATTCTTCTCCACTTTATGGGCCTGACCCGAGAGTCCTGGAAGGAATCCCACTGACCGTAATGGGCCTTGTCTGCAGCACTGGCGAAGACAGGGGCCTTACGGCAACTTATCGCCCTCCCTTGAAGCAACAGGTCTTGGCCAGTGCCAGAGGCAGGAGATGGGACGTCTTGGAATTTGCTGTTCCTAACTTGCCTTTGGCATGACCTAAGGAATTCCACCCGGAATGAGGTGCAAGGGAGGGTTAGCGGCGGTAGCTGCTGGTTCATGATCAGATGAGGTTAGTCAGGTTTCCAGGGCTGCACATAAGCAGATTGACTCTGAGGCTTGCCCTTATGTAAGAGAGTTTGCCTGATGCATTTTGTGTAGGTCATTTGCTTGTTGATTGGATTCCTTTTTATCCCCCTTAGCTGTGTGCTCGCTTGAGCCAGCTTTCAGAACGGAAACTGCAGGTTATTTGCAGGGAGGTGCCACCTACGTATGCAACGTGTGCATCCCAAGCCCCAGAATTCACAAAAACGTAGTCCAGCCAGACTGCATCTGGACCCCAAACACACATTATAGACCAAAACAGCAGCCTCTGCATGGCGCGAGCTTGCAGGCACCCCGCATGCAAGGCCACACCGCATGGAGAACGCCGTTTTGTGGAACGTCGCTAGAAAGGTTGGAGGACCTAAAGCATGCAAGCGTAGAATGGAATCGTCCATGATAGGACAGACCTAGCGGCATGAACTCTTTGTCCAGATGGAAAATTTAGGGCAAAATTTGCTCACTACAAATTTGTTGCACGCCTTACTAAATATATCACAGCATGGCACTGGTTATTTGATAAGCATGCAATGGACTGACCGGGGAGGCCAGGCTCTGATGCAGGCTTGTAACTCTTGGGCCTGATTCTGGTCTTGCTTATACCAGCCTACAGAGGAGTAACACCCCTAAAGCCAACAGAGTTACACCAGTGTCAAACTAGTCTGAGAAGAACAGGCCCTTATTTTTATAACTGGGAATGTTTCGGTATGAGGGACTGATGTCATTGGGCCTGCTGGTGATCTCACACTGGTTTAAAGCCAGGTTCATGCCACTGAAGTGAATAGAGTTACACTGGTGTTAATAGAATTGGGGCCAGCAGGGCCGGCGCAACCCATTAGGCAACCTAGGCGGTCGCCTAGGTCACTAACATTTGGGGGGCGGCAACCGCGGCGGCCGGATCTTCGGCCGCCCCGGTCGTCGGCAGTATTTCGGGGGCGGGACCTTCCGCCGCCTCTGTCGGGGGCGGCATTTAGGGGGCGGGACCTTCCGCTGCCTAGGGCGGCAAAAAAGCTCGCAGCACTCCTGGGGGCCAGATCCTCAGCTGGCAATGGATCTTTGCTCACACCAGCTGACTGTCTGGCCCCCATTGTCTAGCAGTTTTAGGCGGAGGATCAGATCCTGCTCTGTTGAGCCAATGTTAATCTGGAGTAACTTCAGCAAAGTTCAAGAATCAGAGGGGTAGCCGTGTTAGTCTGAATCTGTAAAAAGCAACAGAGGGTCCTGTGGCACCTTTAAGACTAACAGAAGTATTGGGAGCATAAGCTTTCGTGGGTAAGAACCTCACTTCTTCAGATGCAAGTAATGGAAATTTCCAGAGGCAGGTATAAATCAGTATGGAGATAACGAGGTTAGTTCAATCAGGGAGGGGGAGGTGCTCTGCTAGCAGTTGAGGTGTGAACACCAAGGGAGGAGAAACTGCTTCTGTAGTTGGATAGCCATTCACAGTCTTTGTTTAATCCTGATCTGATGGTGTCAAATTTGCAAATGAACCGGAGCTCAGCAGTTTCTCTTTGGAGTCTGGTCCTGAAGTTTTTTTGCTGTAAGATGGCTACCTTTACATCTGTATTGTGTGGCATGGGAGGTTGAAGTGTTCTCCTACAGGTTTTTGTATATTGCCATTCCTGATATCTGACTTGTGTCCATTTATCCTCTTGCGTAGTGACTGTCCAGTTTGGCCAATGTACATAGCAGAGGGGCATAGCGGGCACATGATGGCATATATAACATTGGTGGACATGCAGGTGAATGAGCCGGTGATGTTGTAGCTGATCTGGTTAGGTCCTGTGATGGTGTTGCTGGTGTAGATATGTGGGCAGAGTTGGCATCGAGGTTTGTTGCATGGGTTGGTTCCTGAGTTAGAGTTGTTATGGTGCGGTGCGTGGTTGCTGGTGAGAATATGCTTAAGGTTGGCGGGTTGTCTGTGGGCGAGGACTGGCCTGCCTCCCAAGGTCTGTGAAAGTGAGGGATCATTGTCCAGGATGGGTTGTAGATCACTGATGATGCGTTGGAGAGGTTTAAGCTGAGGACTTATCGTAGTTTCGAGAATGCTTGGTGAAGATCTTGTAGGTGTTGGTCTCTGTCTGAGGGGTTGGAGCAGATGCGGTTGTACCTCAGCGCTTGGCTGTAGACGATGGATCGTGTGGTGTGTCCGGGGTGGAAGCTGGAGGCATGAAGGTAGGCGTAGCGGTTGGTGGGTTTTCGGTATAGGGTGATGTTAACGTGGCCATCGCTTATTTGTACTGTGGTGTCTAGGAAGGAGACCCTGGAAGAATTCCACCATGATTTCAACAGCTTCCACCCCATCATCAACCTCAGCCTGGACCAATCTACACGGGAGGTCCACTTCCTAGACAGCTACAAGATCTTCACCAAGCATTCTCAAAACTACGATACCCACACAAGGAAATAGAGAAACAAATCAACAGAGCCAGACGTGTACCCAGAAGCCTCCTGCTACAAGACAGGCCCAAAAAAGAAACCAACAGAACTCCACTGGCCATCACCTACAGTCCTCAGCTTAAACCTCTCCAACGCATCATCAGTGATCTACAACCCATCCTGGACAATGATCCCTCACTTTCACAGACCTTGGGAGGCAGGCCAGTCCTCGCCCACAGACAACCCGCCAACCTTAAGCATATTCTCACCAGCAACCACGCACCGCACCATAACAACTCTAACTCAGGAACCAACCCATGCAACAAACCTCGATGCCAACTCTGCCCACATATCTACACCAGCAACACCATCACAGGACCTAACCAGATCAGCTACAACATCACCGGCTCATTCACCTGCATGTCCACCAATGTTATATATGCCATCATGTGCCCGCTATGCCTCTCTGCTATGTACATTGGCCAAACTGGACAGTCACTACGCAAGAGGATAAATGGACACAAGTCAGATATCAGGAATGGCAATATACAAAAACCTGTAGGAGAACACTTCAACCTCCCATGCCACACAATAGCAGATGTAAAGGTAGCCATCTTACAGCAAAAAAACTTCAGGACCAGACTCCAAAGAGAAACTGCTGAGCTCCGGTTCATTTGCAAATTTGACACCATCAGATCAGGATTAAACAAAGACTGTGAATGGCTATCCAACTACAGAAGCAGTTTCTCCTCCCTTGGTGTTCACACCTCAACTGCTAGCAGAGCACCTCCCCCTCCCTGATTGAACTAACCTCGTTATCTCCATACTGATTTATACCTGCCTCTGGAAATTTCCATTACTTGCATCTGAAGAAGTGAGGTTCTTACCCACGAAAGCTTATGCTCCCAATACTTCTGTTAGTCTTAAAGGTGCCACAGGACCCTCTGTTGCTTCTTTCAGCAAAGTTAAATTTACACCTGTACAGGACACTCTGCTAGCTTTGGTTTGGCTGTGTTGGAGTAAGACTGTAAAACCACTCTTCCCAGCTGGGCCCTAATGATCTCTGTTCCCTGATCTCCCCTCATTACACCCTGGCCTGCTTGTTTGCTTCATACAGCTGCTGAATCTTGCCTCTTGGCTGGGGGAGGGACTGGCCTAGTAACTAAGGCACTGACCTGGGACTGAAAGCTGGGGTCTATTCCTAGCTCTGCCATTAGCCTCCTGGATGGCCTTTGGCAAGTCACTGCAGCGTACTGTTTTCCTAACACCGTATCTGTCCAGTGACACACAAAAAGCACCCCTTTCCTCCAACACCTTGGTGCCTTCTCCCCATCCAAAAGTCAGACTGTGATGTCCCTGCTGAGTTGGTGGTAAGAAGTAAGGCCTGCAGCACAGCCATTCTCCGGGCAAGTCACTGTACTGCTCTGCCTCAGTTTCCCCACTGTCAAACGGGGATAACGATACTGATTGCAAAGCACTTCAAGACCTACTGATGAAAAATGCTGTGTACGAGTATTTATGTCTATTCACACACAAAGAGATATTATGGATATTATTTACTAACGGTTTGTACAGCACCTAGCACAATAGGGCACAACCTCGTTGTGGTGTTTACGTACTACTGCAACTTAAATGTTAACACACTCTCCACCCACTAGCCAAAATACGAGGCCACTGAATTGATGTGGTTGCATCACATTATTACAGCTAGTCTTAAGAAACAAAACAACTCCATCTTCCAGAGGGAAACGTTTCAAATAGAGATGGCTTTGCTTCAGAGTGGGGAGAGGCTATTCTGTCTCTTTGCACTCTGAACCACATCCTCAGCTGATATAAACTGGCTAAGAATCTAGCTCTGTGTTTGGATGATGAGGCTGAGAATGCTGCTCTGTGAATAGCTACTTGCAGCCTGTATTTTCATGATAGCAAACTGGAGGCAGGCATTAGCTGATCTGTCTTCCAAGTGGAAACGGAACTCTGCCCCCTTAGTGGCGTGCTATTTTGCACCATATGGAACACTTAAATAAAGCCCCAGGGCTTGTCTACATGGGGACAGTCAGAAAAGTTAATCTGAATTTAAAGTAGATTAGTTAAACCACATAAATCCCCCTCCCACTTCACACACACACACACGGATGGATACTCTCATTCAGAATTAAAATGGCCTTAATTTACTTGATCTCAATTCACTTTCCTTGCTTTTGCTCATCCTGTTATAAATCAGAAGGAATTACCCTCAAACCAGTGTAAACCTAGTGCGAGGTCAGGCTCAGGTGCAGCTAGGGCCCTGTGTGTCGCATGGCATCTGCCCAGACTCACGGGCTGGCGAGTGTGAAGCTCTTTGTCAATAAGGTCACTTATTGTTATTGTCAACTGGCAAGAACAGACAGTGTCTTGTGATGACCCTCATGGGAATGAGTCATGTGGGAAGCCCAAGTGACCAGCGAGGCATAGCATAGACAAACAGGAGCTTGGGAGCGCTGATGAGAAGGATGTTGTGCTGATTACTAATGCAGTCATGCTAGAGAAATGGGACCCATTCTCCTGCCGCGCTGGTGCAAATCTGGAGCAAATCCTCTGAAATCATCAGTGTCCTGGATTTACACTAGTGAAAATACAGACTTTGGTCCTTATCTATCTGCCAACTTCTGCTTAGAATTATAAAGTGGACAGGGGCACAATGCTTGTCTTCACTGGCTCAGTTCCTCTGGGGGAAGATAGAACCCACTCCACAACAATGCTGGAGAGTTTTCTCCCTGACCCCAGAAAGGATCAGCTTATTCCCTGGAGCATGGATGTCCATAGAAGCTTTATAACTTTAACCTCTTTACTGTCATTCATACCTACGCTTAATCCCTTTGTCCGAACCACACTGAGCTGTTTCCCGCAGTAGCGCTTGCAGTCGAAGGCTGGACTTTGTAATAAGTAACTAATGCAATCCCAAAGTGTTCACCTGCCTTCTGCCAATGGACTGGCTAGTCTAGCTCTCAGCACAGTCCAACATTCAGTCCTCCCATGGGTCTAGTCTTGTAGGCCTGTGAACGGCAGCAGCTGATGCCCTGGAAGGTTTTGTGGCTTGATTGGCACTTGCGCTTGGCCTGTGATTGGAAAATGATACAATGGATCATCATTTTTTATAGTGGTGACTTTTCTGGGATGGTCAGCTGAGGTGCCTAGCGCCAGGGCTGCAGGATCATTCATACCCTGTAGCCCTGTACCCCATCTTTCCTTGGACTGAAGCCAAACACGGTCCCCGTGGACTAGAGAGGAGAGGCTTTGGGCAACGCCTTGATTAGACGGGCACGTGGGGCCTGATCCTGCCTGGTGCTGAGTGCCATAGTCTCCCTCTGCCTTCCAGGGTATTTGGGGGGGGGGGTTCTGTGTCTCCCATGGGGTTCTTGGCATCTTGTGCATGCCCAGCAGAGATCGTCCTGTTGACAGACAGGTTACCAAGCCTGGCCCCTTGCTCAGACCCAGACAAAATCGCTCTAGCTTTCCCCCATTGCAGCCGTTAATCACGTGAGCAGTCCCACTGAACTCAACGGGGCTAGACTTATGCTATGAGTGAGATGCAAGGACACTGGTCTCTTCCATTTGAAGTGTGGCTGCAGGCAGCACTGAGGGGGGAAGGGAGCTCGACTCAAAGGCCGCGGTGTGTTCTGGAAAGGCAGCTGTTACATCCTCTCTATGGGTATGTCTACACTACGGGATTAATCCGAATTTACAGAATTTGATTTTTGGCAACCGATTGTATAAAGTCGAGTGTATGCGGCCACACTAAGCACATTAATTCGGCGGTGTGCATCCATGTACCGAGGCTAGCATCGACATCCGGAGCATTGCACTGTGGGTAGCTATCCCATAGCTATCCCATAGTTCCCGCAGTCTCCTCCACCCATTGGAATTCTGGGTTGAGATCCCAATGCCTGATGGGGCCAAAAACATTGTTGCGGGTGGTTCTGGGTACATCCTCCCCCTCCCTCTGGGAAAGCAATGGCAGACAACCGTTTTGCGCCTTTTTTCCTGGGTGAACAGTGCAGACGCCATACCACGGCAAGCATGGAGCCCGCTCAACTCAAGACAGCAGTCATGAACATTGTAAACACCTCACGCGTTATCGTGCAGTTTATGCTGAACCAGAACCTGCAAAACCAGGCGAGGAGGAGTCGGCTACGGCAGCGCGGCAACGAGAGTGATGAGGACATGGACACAGAATTCTATCAAACCGTGGGCCCCGGCGCTTTGGAGATCATGCTGTTAATGGGGCAGGTTATAGCCGTGGAACACCGATTCTGGGCCCGGGAAACAAGCACAGACTGGTGGGACCGCATAGTGTTGCAGGCGTGGGACGATTCCCAGTGGCTGAGAAACTTTCGCATGCGTAAGGGCACTTTCATGGAACTTTGTGAGTTGCTTTCCCCTGCCCTGAAGCGCCAGAATACCAAGATGAGAGCAGCCCTCACAGTTGAGAAGCGAGTGGCGATAGCCCTGTGGAAGCTTGCAACGCCAGACAGCTACCGGTCAGTCGGGAATCAATTTGGAGTGGGCAAATCTACTGTGGGTGCTTCTGTGATGCAAGTAGCCAAAGCAATCACTGAGCTGCTGCTACCAAAGGTAGTGACTCTGGGAAACGTGCAGGTCATAGTGGATGGCTTTGCTGCAATGGGATTCCCTAACTGTGGCGGGGCGATAGACGGAACCCATATCCCTATCTTGTCACCGGAGCACCAAGCCACCGAGTACATAAACCGCAAGGGGTAGTTTTCAATGGTGCTGCAAGCACTGGTGGATCACAAGGGACGTTTCACCAACATCAACGTGGGATGGCCGGGAAGGGTTCATGATGCTCGCCTCTTCAGGAACACTACTCTGTTTAAACGGCTGCAGCAAGGGATTTACTTCCCAGACCAGAAAATAACCGTTGGGGATGTTGAAATGCCTATAGTTATCCTTGGGGACCCAGCCTACCCCTTAATGCCATGGCTCATGAAGCCATACACAGGCAGCCTGGACAGTAATCAGGAGCTGTTCAACTACAGGCTGAGCAAGTGCAGAATGGTGGTAGAATGTGCATTTGGACGTTTAAAGGGTCGCTGGCGCTTGTTACTAACTCACTCAGACCTCAGCCAAACGAATATTCCCATTGTTATTGCTGTTTGCTGTGTGCTCCACAATCTCTGTGAGAGTAAGGGGGAGACCTTTATGGCGGGGTGAGAGGCTGAGGCAAATCACCTGGCCGCTGATTACACACAGCCAGACACCAGGGCAATTAGAAGAGCACACCAGGAAGTGCTGCGCATCAGAGAAGCTTTGAAAACCAGTTTCATGACTGGCCAGGCTACAGTGTGAAAGTTCTGTTTGTTTCTCCTTGATGAAAACCTGCCCCCTTGATTGACTCATTCCCTGTAAGCAACCCACCCTCCCCCTTCAATCACAGCTTGCTTTCAAAGGAAATAAAGTCACTATCATTTAAAAATCATGTATTCTTTATTAATTGATTATAAACTTAGGGAGAGAACTGACAAGGTAGCCTGGGTGGGGTTTGGGAGGAGGATAGGCGGGAAGGAAAAGGCCACTAAAAAAGTTCAAAATAATGACAGCCTTTTGCTTGGGCTGTCCACTGGGGTGGAGTGGGCAGGTGCACAGAGCCTCCCCTCCTCCCTCCCCCCCATGTTCTTACACATCTGGACGAGGAGGCTATGGAACATGGTGAGGGGGGAGGGCGGTTATACAGGGGCTGCAGCGGCACTCTGTGATCCTGCTGCCATTCCTGAAGCTCCACCAGACGCCAGAGCATGTCCGTTTGATCACGCAGCAGCCCCAGCATTGCAGCCTGCCTCCTCTCATCTCGAGCGTCCCTCATGCCGCACGTTCACTGGCATCTTTCCTGTACTTTGATACCGTGTCCTTCCACTCATTCAGATGAGCTCTTTCATTGAGGGTCGATTCCATGATTTCAGAGAACATTTAGTCTCGCGTCCTTTTTTTTCGCTGCCTTATCTGAGATAGCCTTCGGGACAGAGGAGGGAGGCTTGAAAAATTTGCAGCTGCAGGAGGGAGGGAAAAAAGGGAGAGAAGTATTTAAAAAGATACATTTTACAGAACAATGCTTATACTCTTTCACGGTGAACAACACTATTCACATTACATAGCACATGTGATTTCGGTACAAGGTCACATTTTGCAACTTAATATTAAGTGCTTGAGGCTTTGGTGTTAGAGATCACAGACGCAGGTCCGGGCAACAGAATTCAGCTTGCATGCGGCCATGGTAAGCCATTGTCTTTCGGCTTCTGCAGTCTTCCTAAAAGCAGCACCCTCCTTTCCCACATACCAAGCAAAGCCCATTGAGTGCTGCGGTTTTCTTGTTAACGTGCAGCAGCAGAAACCAAACTAACCCCCCCGCATCCAATTCTCTGGGATGATCGCTTTACCCCTCCCCCCACCACGTGACTGGTATCAGAGAAGATCCCTGCAGAAACCAAACTAACCCCCCCCCCCATCCAATTCTCTGGGATGATCGCTTTATCCCTCCCCCCACCGTGTGGCTGGTATCAGGGAAGATCCCTGCAGAAACCAAACTAACCCCTCCACCATCCAATTCTCTGGGATGATCGCTTTACCCCTCCCCCCACCGCATGGCTAACTGGGGTGGAAGATCCCTGCTAGCCAAACGTGAAAAGCTCAGCACCAATGATTCTTCCCCCCCGCCCCCCGCTTGGCTAACTGCAGGGAAGGATTTCTTTTCAGCCACAGGCAAACAGCCCAGTAGGAACAGCCACCTCTGTCCACTTAATTAAATTCCTGTATTTCAACTAGGTTACCATGAACGATATCACTCTCCTGAGGATAACACAGCGAGATAAAGAATGGATGTTGCTTGAATGCCAGCAAACACCAGGACCCTACGCTGCCAGGCTTTGTCATGCAATGATACCAGATTACTTGCTACTAGCATGGCATGGTCAAGTGTCCTACCATGGAGGACGGAATAAGGCTGCACTGCCCAGAAACCTTCTGGAAAGGCTTTTGGAGTACCTCCAGGAGAGCTTCATGGAGATGTCCCTGGAGGATTTCCGCTCCATCCCCAGACACATTAACAGACTTTTCCAGTAGCTATACTGGCCGCGAATGCATCCCAAATCCTCAGGGCAAATTAATCATTAAAAAACGCTAGCTTTTAAACCATGTTTTATATTTACCAAGGTACACTCACCAGAGGTCCCTGCCATGGCCTCATTTTCTGGGATAATGCCTTGGGAGGGTTGGGACGGTACTTCAGTCAGGCTGAGAAAAAGATCTTGGCTGTTGGGGAGAACGGAGTTCTGTGTGCTCTCCGCAAGCTCGTCGTCGTCCTCCTCCTCATCATCTTCCCCGTCCGCAGAATCCTCAGGCATGGCTGAGAGTACCCCCTCCTCGGAATCCACGGTCAGAGGTGGGGTAGTGGTGGCGGTC
Organism: Emys orbicularis; assembly: GCF_028017835.1. NCBI lineage: Eukaryota > Metazoa > Chordata > Testudines > Emydidae > Emys > Emys orbicularis. The sequence goes on from NC_088684.1 coordinate 142,169,165, forward strand.
CCCCCCTAGAATTGCATGCAGCTCAGCGTAGAAGCGGCATGTCTGCAGCTCTGACCCGGAGTGACTGTTTGCCTCCTTTGGTTTTTGATAGGCTTGTCTGAGCTCCTTAACTTTCATGCGGCACTGTAGTGAGTCCCTATTATGGCCTCTCTCCATCATGCCCTTGGAGATTTTTTTCAAATGTTTTGGCATTTCCTCTTTTGGAACGTAGTTCTGCTAGCATGGAATCCTCTCCCCATATAGCAATCAGATCCAGTACCTCCCGTACGGTCCATGCTGGTGCTCTTTTTCGATTCTCGGACTGCATGGGTACCTGTGTTGATGAGCTCTGCGTGGTCACCTGTGCTCTCCACGCTGGGCAAACAGGAAATGAAATTCAAAAGTTCGTGGGGCTTTTCCTGTCTACCTGGCCAGTGCATCTGAGTTCAGATTGCTGTCCAGAGCGGTCACAATGGTGCACTGTGGGATAGCTCCCGGAGGCCAATACCGTCGAATTGCGGCCACACTAACCCTAATAAAAATGGTTATGTCGATTTCGGCGCTACTCCCCTTGTCGGGGAGGAGTACAGAAATCGATTTTAAGAGCCCTTTATTTCGAAGTAAATGGCTTCGTTGTGTGGACGGGTGCAGGGTTAATTCGATTTAATGCTGCTAAATTCCACCTAAACTCATAGTGTAGACCAGGCCTATGCTGCACTTGTCATTTCACACCCCAGGGAGCTCTGTGTTGTGTAATAGCCGAGTTCTGCTAGTTTTTACAGCTTCCGGGAGGGTAGGCTTGTCCTTTGATCGGTCCTATGCAATAGGCATTGGGTGGTTTCTTGGAGCCAATTGGGGGAAGAGCTGTAGAATAAGGGTCAGACTGAATACATCCAAAGCCCCAGGGATTGCTAGAGCTGAGGTCTGGGTTTGGTTCAACATAGATGTATGGGGAACTTGCAAATTTCAGGCTGGGTTCCGATTCTGAGGGCCAGGTCTCCTCTTTTTTTTTTTTTCTGCACCTTTCCAGTAGCATAAAGATTTCACGCTGCCCTGAAAGGCAAGATGAAGTTCCTCAGGTGTAGAGAATTGTTGGGTAGCATCAGGGCTGGTGCTACCATTAAGGCAAACTAGGCGGTTGCCTAAGGCGCCAAGATTTGGGGGCGCCAAAAAGCGGTGCCCCCAATTTTTTTTTTTACAGCGTTCCTGGGCTGGGCTGCCAGCGGTGCGCTGACACGTGCGGCTCAGACTCCCTCTCCCAGTGCAGCGGCCGCTCCACTTCTCCCACCTCCCAGGCTTGCAGCACCAATCAGCTGTTTGGCATCGCAAGCCTGGGAGGGGAGGAGAATTAGAGCGGGGGCAGCGTACTCGGGGAGGAGGTGGAGCAGAGGTGAACTGGGGTGGGGAGCTGCCGCACGGCTCCCTGGGCCGGGGGGGTGGGGAGCTGCCGCGGGTCGGAGTACCTGGGGTGGGGAGCTGCCGCATGGCTCCTGGGGGGGGTAGCTGCCGTGGGGGGGGGGGGGCGCGCCTCAGGGCGGGGGGGGGAAGCTGCCGTGGGGGGGGCACCTCAGGGTGGAGGGGGGGCGGGGAGCTGCCGCAGGGCTGGGGGGGGGAGCGCAAGGTGGAAGTTTCGCCTAGGGTGCTAAACTTCCTTGCACCGGCCCTGGGTAGCATACAGCTGGAGTGAGGGGTGGGGGCTGAGGCCAGGGGTTGCGAGGAGACACTGGCAAGAACCTAAGGGGTGCCTGCCAAGAGAATGGTCCTTGTGACTGGGACAGCTTGTGCTGGGAGCCAGACTGTCCCCGGCTGACTGCAGGATAACCGGGAGGTGGAAAGGTAGCGTAGTGCTCCTCTGAGCTGTGCTGAGCTTACTTCTGAGCTGCCTTCTTACCCAAGTGGCCCACTTGACAACCACCGTTATTCATATTTCTATAACATCCCCTTCCAGGATGATCTAAGGCCACGGAGAATTGCTCACCAAAGCCATATGCCTGTTTTCCTAGTTACATACAGACTCTAAGGATAGATGGCAGCTTGGGAGCCTTGCTAGTTGTCTAGTGATCTAACACATGAGGTCAAATTCAGTGGAGAACAGCAGAGTTATAAAAGGGATAAATATAGAATCATAAAAATGTCAGGCGGCAAGGGACCTCGAGATCATCAAGTCCAACCCCGGCGCTGAGGCAGGACCAAGTCAACCTAGAGTAGACCATCCCTGAAAAGGGTTTGTCCAATCAGTTCTTAGAAACCTTCAATGACAGGGATTCCACAACCTCCTTTGGAAGCCTATTACCAAGTCTAACTACCCTTAGAGTTAGAAAGTTTTTCCTGATTAACCTAAATCACCCTTGCAGTAGATCAGGTCCATTGCTTCTTGTCCTACCCCATGGAGAACAATTGATCGCTGTCCTCTTTATAACTGCCCTTAATATGTTTGAAGACTGTTCTCAGGTTCCCACCCTCAGTCATCTTTTCTCAAGACTAAACATGCCCAGTTTTTTTTTAACCTTTCCTCTTAGGTCAGGTTTTCTGAACTTTGGATCATTTTTGTTGCTCTTCTCTGGACTCCCTCCAGTTTGTCTACACCTTCCCTAAAGTGTGACGCCCAGAACTGGACCCAGTACTCCAGCTGAGGCCTCACCAGTACCTTGTGGAGTGGGACAGTTACTTCCGTGTCTGACATACGCCACTCCTTCTAATACACCCTGGAATATTAGCCTTTTTCACAACGGCATCCCATTGTTGACTCAAATTCAATTTGTGATCCACTATCACCCCCAGACCCTTTTCAGCAATACTACCACTATGGTCCTCTGTGCCTGTATGGCAATCCTACCTTCCTTGAAGTCCAGCACTGAGATGCAGCAACACAACGAGGTGGAGGCCACTGTGTAACGAGTCCCTCTTCTTGAACTGCTAGGTGCATTTCTAAGGAGCAAAGCTGATCAAATATTTCCAACGCTTTTGCAGAAAATGTTCATATTGGATGAAATTTTCAGGGTGTTTTTCTACTAAAAACACAGATCTCTTGGTTTTTCTCCTAGAGAACTTACAATCTAAATAGACAAGAGATATACAGGATGGGAGAAAGCATGTGTTATCCTCATTTTCCATGAGGCAGAGAAAAGGGCCTGATTTTAAGCGCTGAGCACTCAACATTTTGAGCTCTCTTTAAAACCTAGCCATAAATGACTTGCCCAAGGTCACAAGAAGTCTGTGGCAGAGCTAAGAACTGAACCCAGATCTCCTGCATCCCATTCCTTTCTCACCCCCCCCCCAAATATGCATCCCTTCTAGAGATTCTTCCTTGTTGGAGTCTTCAAGAGTTTAATCTCAAATGGCATTACAGTTTCTCCTGACTTCCAATGGTGTAATGGTGACCACAGCCTGGCTTGCTGAGGGATACAATGGAGAATGGGCTTGTTTGTGGTGCCGTGTGGTTGATAAATTACAGAAAGGGGCTGAAAGCAGCCCTCCTGGCTCATCCAGAAAGACATATGGAGGACTGTCTTGGAAGGGACCTTGGGAGACCATCACCCGAGGCTGAGAGCAGAGTAGAGGTGAGGACACATTTTCATTGTGTGTCGCAATTATGCAAGGGTTGTTCTGAACAATTCCTGACTTCTGGCTCCCTTGCTCGAGCATGACCCAGGAAGATTTGCCTCTTTCAGGATCACCATCTTTCAAGTCCAGCCAATTACAAATTACCTGTGCAATTACACAAACACTGCCGGCCAAGTTTCCCAATCTACGCCTGGACATGCATGCACCCAGGGGGTACTGAGTGTGCTGCCTCATGAGAAGTCTGAACCAAGTCCAGGGTCTGCCTGTCCCAAGCAACCTCAGAGCTAAATGTGCTATCAGACCCGTGTTGAAAGGAGTAGTAGGCTGATATACTAAGAGTCCATATGCTTTTGCAGTAGCAGCATAGGCATGTTGAGAGATGAACTGCTGGTACAGCACTCTGAAATCATAGAATCATAAAATATCAGGGTTGGAAGGGGCCTCAGGAGGTCATCTAGTCCAACCCCCTGCTCAAAGCAGGACCAATCCCCAACTAAATCATCCAGCCAGGGCTGTGTCAAGCCTGACCTTAAAAACCTCTAAGGAAGGAGATTCCACCACCTCCCTAGGTAACCCATTCCAGTGCTTAGTCTCTAAGGTGCCACAAGTACTCCTTGTTCTTTTTAAGGTAGAGGAGGTAATATCTTTTATTGGACCAGCTTCTGTTCGTGAAAGAGACAAGCTTTCAAGCTACACAGAGCTCTTCTTTAGGGACCTGTGTAAGCTCGAAAGCTTCTTTCCCCAACAGGAATTAGTCTAATAAAAGATATGACCTCGCCTACCTTGTCTCTCTAATGTCCTGGGATCAACACAGCTACAAGAACACTGCAAACAATCTTTTGAAAAGATTCATTGGGGAAAACATAGCATTTACATACTGAGCTGCATGTTAAAATTGCAACAAAGCTGCTCTCCATGTCCAGGGCCTGATCTTGTTTCCATTGAAATCAGTGGCCCATGGATTTCAGTTTCCCATTTGATTTCCAGACTCTGATCTTTAGTATCCCTGCTCTGCTTATGGTACCTAATCCCTGCATAATCGTATGTTTTCTTGATTAAATACGCCTTAATCAAGTGCTGTAGGTGCCTTATTGACTGGATTAGCCTTGTTATCGGAATAAAGACGGCAAAAATCCTCTTCTAATTAACACTTTAGTAGGATCAGTTGCATAGCCTGATTTAGCATAGCTAAGCGAGTTTCTCTTAAATTAAACCAAAAGACACAAAGCCAGGTTCTGATCTCAGTTAAGATGTGTCATTTGCAGAGTAACTCATACAGGTGTAAATCCGTTTAACTAAGGTGAGAACACAGTGTTGCCAACTCTCATGATTTTGTCATGAGTCTCATGATAATGATTGTTTTCCTTAAAGCCCCAGCTCCTGGAGTCACGTGTAAATGTGATGATTTCAGCCTTCATTCTTAAAGAAAAAGTAAGTTTCTAGCCCTCGTGGCTGTGGAGAAAGCTTCAAAATGGGACCCCCCCACACTGCACTCAGAAAGCAGAAGGCAAATAAAAAGAACACCGACTCCATTTTACATAATCTCATGATTTTTGGTGAGCTTGACTCAATATTTTTGAACATTTGCAGTTGGCAATACTGATTCCTAGACGACTATCTCCTGGTCTATTTATGGTACCCACGCAAATATATAAAGAATGAAGGCAGGTTGGAACAGACATCAAGAATGAGAATTTCAGATGAAAGCAACCAAGTCGTTAGACTAGAAACCGCAAGCCAATGAGCAATCTGAGGACATTTCATTAGACACGTAGCAAATGTATAAGCAGCCTGGAAAGATTCCATAGCATCAAGAGCCTGTAAATATGAGGATGGAGCCCATGGAGGGAAGAAAACAAACATCTCCCTGCTAAAATCTCAGGCATGGTAGGGAATTGGGGTGGATTGGCTTTTGAATTTTGCATTAGCGAAGAGGGAAAACTTTTCTTCTGCTCTTGGCTAGTTGTCCATTGCTTCTCGGCTCTATGAGCTAAGATCTGTACGTTATTCCCTAATAACCAGAAACTTCTATGCTTAAACTCTGTACTGTTCACTTTTTTTTTCTTAAACATCATCTTAATAAAATTCTTAAATCCTTTCGGTCTGCCCTTGCACCTTTGGAGCCTTGTTCTGCTATCACTTAAGCTGGTGTAAAGCCAACATAACCTACCCCCATTTACACTACTCTAGTGTAAGAGACTAGTAGCAAACTGATTGCTACTCCCCATGCAGGTGGGTCAGGAATGCCTTTGTTTGGCTGTCTCTGAATTCTTATGCAAAAGCTTCACTATGTTCCAAATGCTAATTTCCCCCCCCCCCATCTGCTCCCAGCCACTCATGGCAGAGATTTAACCCCTGGGGAGCTGTTAATTGCATATCCAGTGGTGCCCTATAAAGTACACCCCTTTAGAAGGCCTTTGTGCCAATGGAAACTGGCTGTAGCAGAGAGCACGCTCATCTCTCCTTCCTTATTTACGTGCCACTGAGAGTGATCCCTTTGACGGGATGCTCAGCCAAGAGGGCAACAAGCCAGATGTTTAACAGCGAGATTCAGGACCAAAATAATGTTGCGCTATATAGATCTTAAAGGTCGCTTCTGATAGCTGTTCTGTGGCCTGCTTTCAATCATCGAACCAGAGAATCGTAGGACTGGAAGGGACCTTGAGAGTCTTCTAGTCCAGTCCCCTGCACTCAAGGCAGGACGAAATATTTTCAGAGTGTAAAGTATCCTCAGTCAGTCAGTTTCCAAATGGAGGTGCCCACACTACAGCCACACAACAGCTGGTATTAGTGGTGACCCTTGATGGAAGGCCAAAATTTCAGTGGTTCCTGGAGACCATGCTGACCTTGCCCTTAGGGGTGTCTCCCACCAACACTGGTAGTTGCAGCAAGGGAATATTTTATTCCATTTGATTTCTTAAAGCTAGAAATTGGAACTCAGGTTCTAGTTCTGGCTCTCTCATTGACCCCAGGCAAGTCGCTTAACTTCTCTGGGCTCAGTTGCCTCCTCTCTAAGATAAGGATGAAATTCAAACCAACTTGGAGGGACAAAATGGGGCTTTGGTTTTCTAAAATACTTGAGGATTTTTTAGAAAAAAGGGCCTAGAAAAGCCAAAATAATTGTCTGCTGTTTAATGGCCTGTAGAGACACAGCTTGTTCAAAAAAAATATACAAGCTTTTTTTAAAGCCTAGCAATCTAAATTTTACTTTGACTCACACTTCATGCAATTCCACTGGAGTCTCTCAGATGACCAGGGTAAAGAGAGCTCATCAAAAGGGGTTGGTTTGCTTTTAAAAATTCTTGACCATCTCCAAAATAAAAAAGGAGTTCATTTCAACAATTTCCCCGTTCCCAGAAAACTTCAAACAGCCACAGAGGTGGCTGAGTCCCCTGGAAATTTAACACAACTCCTACATGTTAATAATTTTGATCACCTCTGCTTGTAACTTGGGTCAGAAGCTAGTTCTAAAGGAGGTGAGCTGAAGGTTCATTCTGCAGGTCTTTACCAGTGAGGGAGCTGTCATCTCATATGGGAACTTCAGGAGACCAGAGTTTTCTTGCCTGTCTCTGGGACTGACTAAAGTCATGTCAGTACACTGAGTCTACCTGTAAAATGGGGATAATTATAATGACCAACTCTTGAAGGCGGCCCTACAGATGAAATGCACAACGTGGCAATGCAAAGTAGTTGTATACCGTCTCACTGTTTCCTGGTTTGCTGTCTGAATCCACCTCTTATCTCCTCTTATATGTAGATTGCTTTTGGGGCAGGAATCATCTGTGTGGCTTGTCTTTTTTGTACAGCACCTAGCACAACGGGCCAAAGCCTGGGGCCCATAGTTGCCACTACAATACAAATAAATAATGACGATGGATGGCCTCCTAGAAACCTGAATGGCTAATACAGATTCAGTGTCGGCAGAACAGGAGGGGCCAGGAGGCCATGGCTCCATCACTTTTTACTGGCGGTAAGGACAAATGATGTGGGGGAGGGGCAGAGAGGAGCGAGCAGGGGGCAGATTCTTTGGGGGAAGAGGTGCTGCGGGAGCGGGGCCTCAGGGGAAGGGCGGTGCGAAGTTGGGGGTTCAAGGAGAAGGGGCAGAGTGGGGGTGGGGCCACGGTTCAGTGCCCCCTGACTTTTAGGGAGCTTCCACTCCTGCATAGACTATAACATTAAATTTCTCTACTACTTTAATGGCAGGGTGAGGAGGAAGCAACTGGAGACTTACATCATCCCAGAATGCATGAGTCACCTGGTTCTATCTCGGCTGACATAGCTGAGGTTAACATGATGCGGTGTGACAGGTCAGGCTCAGAAGAGCTGGTACTGGCAAGAAGCTTCTTGGTCAGGTGCCTGCCACCACCCAAAGACTTCTGGGCAGCTGCCAGATTGGGATTACCAATCAGGAACGGATGCTGGTGTGTCACTGGCACATCAACACGGGTAAGGGCAGGCCGCTACTTGAAGCAGTTCATCAGTGCTGTAGTCTATGAGCGGAGACATGAACAGGGCATAAAAATGAGCAGACACCAGTTTTGTAACTTCGTTCCAAAGGTACATGGAAAATCTCCTGGAGCATTCGTATTTCTCTAGGGTGCCCCAGCGGGCGCCCCTGCTCTACCCTGTTGGGAAGCGTGTTACTGCTCCCCCAACGACTTGGACTGACTGGAATGGTTTTGTTTTAGTGTCATGAAAATTAGAAGTAAGGGCCATTTTGGGGCCTTGGCACAGCCATGGGGCTACTATTCCCCCTCCTGCTTGGGTGGATGGAGCCCTGGCTTTGCCACCCCACTTCTGTGCCAGCCAATGCAACTACGTTGTTTTCCCTTCCACTTCCCAGGATGCATGAGGGGGGATTGTGTACTCCTGGCTCCCACCCCCAAAGCGCTGGTCAGCACAGCTGTGCTGGGGGACGTACACTGGTCCAGGTGTAGGGCTGGCACAGAGTACAGCCTCCTGGGCAGTAGCAGAGGATGGTGACTCTCTGACAATCTGCTCCTGGGCTGCACACTGCCCCCAGGTGGGGCTTGGGACAGAGGCATAACTGACCCCAATGGGAGTACTTGTAAAGTAAGGTACTGCCTGGGCTCCGTGTGTGTGAGGGTGGCGGAATCTGGCTTTAGGCAAATCAATGCTATAGGGGGAAAAAAAGGTCATGTGGCCTAGTGGCTAGAGCAGCAGACTGGTATTTTAGTGACCTGGGTTCCAGTCCCAGCTCTGCTGCTGGGTGACTTTGGGCAAGTCACTGCCCATCTCCGTGCCTCAGTTTCCCCATCTGTAAAATGGCGACAGTGATACTGCCCTTCTTCATAAAGTGCTCTGAGATCTGCAGAGGAAAAATTCCATTTGAGAGCTGGGCGTGATCGGGGCCGGCTCTAGGCACCAGCGAAGGAAGCAGGTGCCTGGGGCGGCCAATAGAAAGGGGCGGCACTCCGTCTGTTGTTGGGGCGGCACGTCTGGGTCTGCGGCGGCAATTTGGCGGTGGGTCCTTCATTCCCTGTTTTCCTCTTTGGCGGCACTTCGGCAGCTCAATCGGGCTTTTCTTTTTTTTTTTCTTCGCCGCTTGGGGCGGCAAAAAAGCTGGAGCTGACCCTGGGCGTGATTGCGCTTTTACTCTGATAGATGGGTAAACTGAGCCTTACAATGATCTCTCCTAAAATGGGGTAAGCCCAGGGCAGCTTCAGCTGGCTCTACACAGTGAAGATGGTGTGAGTAAGGTCGCAAGCAGGCTCGCATTTGCCCAGAGAGGTTCTGGGCAGGCTCATGCCATCCTCATACAGCAGTGAGCAGATAGGGAATAAAGCCCAGCCCAGCACCCTTAGCCCGTCTGCTCAAACCAGGAAACTACACTGCTGCCTCTGGAATGCCCCCAGAAGATGCTGACCACACACCCTCAGCTCCTATTGATTTTACAAGGGCTCAGCACCTTGCAGGATGGAATCATAGAATATCAGGGTTGGAAGGGACCTCAGGAGGTCATCTAGTCCAACCCCCTACTCAAAGCAGGACCAATCCCCAAACAGATTTTTACCCCAATTCCCTAAATGGCCCCATCAAGGATTGAACTCACAACCCTGGGTTTAGCAGGCCAATGCTCAAACCACTGAGCTATCCCTCCCACAAGGATTACTTTGTCTCTCTGTGGTGTCTCTATTCACTGGAATCTGCTGCCTTAGGCCAGGAGGTGGCTGCATTCCAGAGACGCTGCAAATTCCTGTCACATCCCAGTGGGAAGCACCAGGGCAGTTGTTCTCAACCAGGGGTACATGTACCCCCAGGGGTAGGCAGAGGCCTTCCAGGGGGTACATCAACTCTAGATAGTTGCCTAGTTTTACAACAGGCTACAGACAAAGCACTAGCAAGGTCAGTACACACTTGCAATGACTTGTTTATACTGCTCTATGTACTATACACTGAGATGTAAGTACAATAGAAATATTCCAATCGGTTTATTTTATAATTATATGGTAAAAATTAGAAAGGAAGCAATTTTTCTGGAATAGCAGGCTGGGACACTTGTGTATTTTTAGCTCTGATTTTGTAAACAAGTTGTTTTTAAGTGAGGTGTAACGTGGGGGTACGCAAGACAAATCAGACTCCCGAAAGGGGTACAGTCGTCTGGGAAGGTTGAGAGCCACTGACCTAGGGTGATGATGGATTATCCATGTCAGGGACTTCTGGAGTTATAGAATTTGCTACTGCTTTGTTTGGAGGAGCTGGGGCTCTTCTATCATTGCTTCCTTCCCTGTGTCACATTGGTGCTTTGGTTTTACACGAGCGGGAGATGGCTTTGTATGAGACACTAAATATTAAAGCTGGCTCTGCTCGGAAGAGGCATGCTCCAAAAAGCAGTGTCAAGAAGGTTTATTGATGCAGCCGCTCAGCCGGGGGCTTTAGTGACGCTCTGATGCTCTCCCTCGCTCTCTCTTCCTCTCCCTCCCTCAGGGTCAGCCTTGTCCTGAAACGACCGTTCAATTCCGGCATTTGTGTCCAGGAATTTGCTGCAGTAGAGATGCTCCTGGTTTAGAGCTGGGATTCCTGAGCTGACTGTGGTTGAATTTCCACTGGCTGTTGCCCGCAGGGATTTCATACCTGACACTGGCCTGCAAGAATATAGGGCACCCTGCAGCAGTTAAGAGGGAGTCTTGAATCCTGGACCCGAGTGTCCCTGTACTCTGGGGTAATTCAGACCTGAGCTGAGACATTAGGTCCCATTCTCAGTAACACTCAAGAAGGAAAGTGCATCCAGGGTTTAGAGTAGATGCTGTGGAAAAATTAGGTAGCACTAGCTGTGTTAGGGAGACCTTCTCTACACTAGGAAGGTTAGCTGGTATCATACCAGTATATATCAGCAAAACCCTGCAGTGGGGTTGCTGTTATGGTGGTTTTAAAGTGCCATCTATACTGGTATAGTTTCTGCTGGTTTCCCCCAACCAGCATAAGCTATACCAGTATAACTGCATCTGCACTGGGGCTTTTACCCTCAAAGCTCTATCAGTAACATAAGACACCTCTGAGTGATCGAGCTATGCTGATAAAACTTAAGTGTAGACCAGGCCTCAGTCTGGGAGCCAGAGAGAACCACCGTCCAGCAGCCCCAAAGTCTCCTTTGTATTATAACAGAGGTCCGTGCCTTGTCTACCACAAGGAACATTACATACCTGATATCTGAATACTTATGTGTAAAGGAAGGTCCAGATAGTGTTTTCAAACTGATGTAACTCCACTGACTTCAGCTGTGTTACACCTGACTTAAAACAGAGGTCAGAATTGGACTCCTAACATCAAACTCATATAAATCAGAGTAATTCCTGGTGGCTCAGCAGAACACACATTATTATCCCATCTCTCCTGTTGTGACTTCAGCATCCCAGTCCTTGTCATCCTCCACAGTGTGCCACAGACCTATGGTGGCATATTAGCCTCTGTGATGGCAAAAGTGTGAGCCGGTCTTCAAAGACGACGGCAGAGTGTCGAACAGCTGGCTTCCATTCCTGGCTGTGCAACTGACTCACTGTAACCTTGGGTAGCTCACTGCACTTTATACCGTAGCTTTTTGTAAGCTTCTCCAAGTCCTTTTTTTGGACAGTGAGGAAACTGAGGCACAGAATGTTCTCTTTGAATAAAATAGAGGTTTTTAAAATGGCTGTGGGAAACACATAGTGAACATTGTGTCAAAGGGATTCACCAGATCCTAGCTATCCCTCCTTATGAGGGTTTTACAACTGACCAGCTCTGTCTAGTACTCTGTAACATAGTACATTTCTCAGTACTGACTATTTCCAGAGACATCTCTCAACAGGAGCAGGGCTAAACATGCCTAGTTCCTGCTTGGTAGATCAGAGGGGCTTTCAACCCACAATACATTCTATTACCCTTATGAATTATATATGTTCAGGGAGCACAATTGGACTCATTAAGTGCAGCATATATACCCAGGAAAAATGCAATTACTAAGCTGACATGCCTGGTTTTCAAATATTTTCTAACAATGAGGACCCACTAACCACACATTTCTTTGTTCTGGAAACTGTTAACATCAGGGCAGAGTCAGCTTAGTGGTTTAAGCCACAGATTTAGCATATCTTGACTCCTTCCCCTTTCCAGAGACAGACAAACACACACACACACAGCCAGCAACAGTACAGTCATTTCAGTGGTGTTGTATTAGCCTAATCTTCAGAGGCTCTGAGCACTTGTAGCTCCCACTGACTTGGTGTGAGTTACAGGTGCTCAGCACTTGTGAAAATCAGGCCCCCATAGGTGGGTGGGAAATCCCTTGGCATAAAAGGGGAAATAGATAAGTAAAATACGAATAGATGTTTGCATTCATTAAAGAATCAAGCCGCTCGCTACCCATGTCTGCATTTCACAGATGGGGGCACGTGGCAGAAACAGAAGTTAAGTGACTTGCCCGTGGTCACACAGAGCAGGAAATTGAATTTAGGAGTCTGACTTTCCTGACGCATACCTTGGTGTAAATCAGGAGGTGTTCCACTATGAACAAGGGATTTTCACTGGTATAAATGAGGAAGAATTAGATTCTATCTCTGTACTCCATTTTGTCCAGATTTTGGGTACTGTGTCCATCACCTTGATATATGTCTCGTTCCTCCCAATCCTGTGCTTGTCTTAAAACCCTCCGGGACACTGAGACAGGCCCACTGGTGCCAGCTGGCAAAGGGTTCACTGTTCTTTACAAGCAACTCCTGTCTCAGAACTGACAAACTCACTACACCTAACACACTGCTTTCATAGTATTTAAAGGGTGGCATGTGAGGTCTCTACTGGAAGTGTGTAACTTATTGAAACTCATAATCATTGCGAGATATGCATACGGGGACTATTTAAGGAATAATGTAACTATATTGAAATTAGGACCTTATTATCTTGGAGTAAAATGGAGCCACCAGCTAAAAATTTTATTAAAGTTAATGTTTAAAATTAAATAGACACAAGTTAAGAGGGAAGGTACTGTACATCTGGGGTCAGGCTTGAGTTATGAGGGATTACAGGTATCAGTTGCAAAGATGAAGAGATACATACATATCACATAACCGGCATAGACCCAGATTGGGGTACAAGAGTTTTTTTAAAGTGTCAGTGGATAAGTGGGCTCGGGTACACCACCCATGGAATGTATAAGGAGTCCAAGTCAGTATCGGTGCAGCAAATGAGTACATGGGTGGGTTGTGTCCCTTGGTTCGTCAGGGAAGGAAGTGGGCTATTTCCCTGGTCAGCGGTCTCCATTACTCAGTGTGGTATTGACGGTGTCCTGTGATGTGTTCCGTATAAATGTCTCTGGACCACCTGATGGTGTCGGACACCATGAGCTGTCTCATGAGCCGGGCGTAGCGTTGACCAATTCCGCATGCTGTCAGTACCAGCTCGTTGTGGGGGTCCCACGAGCCCAGGGCTCCCACGATCAGGGTGTGTATCTGCACCTCATAGCCCTGGGCTCTCAGGGTCTCAGCCAGCGGGGTGTACTTCAACGCCTTCCATGCTCGGACCTTGTGGAAGGCCGGTGACCAGTTTTCAAATGGCACCGTGACGTCTACCATGAGGACCTTCTTCTTTTCTGCGTCCGTCACAACCATGTCGGGTCGCAGTCTGCTGTCTGTCCCAGGGATGGCCGAGTCGAGGGTGATCTTCCCCAGGGATGGCGGGATGGCTTTCGCCAGCCGGTTCTGGATGGCGTTGTGGCAGTGCCGCCAGGCTCCAGAGTGCTGTTTGCATCCACACAGGACATAGGGCAGGGTCTCATTTGCGTAGCCGCACTTCCTGCAGCACTTGTCCCGGTTGCCATGGCGGATGGCTCCATTGAGGGGAACGTAGTTGAGTCGGGCCCTGTGGACGAACTGCCAGTCGGCGAACCTGATGAAGCTGCCCCCGGGGAGGAAGTGGTTGCTGGCGTCCCACTTGCTGGACACCTCGAACTCCTTGCCCTGGTCTGGCTTCCGCTTGAGGTTCTCGGCATAGTGGCAGCAGATGGTGTCTTTCAGGGACCTTTCCAGCATAGCTCTGGCGGTCAGGGTGATGATGGTGTAGACCGGGGTCTTTATTTGTGGCACCAGTATTCTCAGCTCCCGGCGCTCCTCGCACCACTTCCAGCGGCAGCTGATCCTCTTTCCCAGGCATCTCGAGGCATTGCGGGCGCGGGACCAGAGAGAGGACAGGTCTCCCCCCTCTCTCCCGAACTCAGCCTCCAGGGAGTCGCTGAGGTAAGTGGCGACATCCTGCTCGGAGGGGGCCCTGGCGATGCGTTTTCTGACCACTCCTCACTGTCAGGTCCGGGCACGTCAGGAGGCGGAAGGCGTGGGTCATCACCGCCACGTCGCACAGGTCACCCATCCGAGGTACGTTGGCCATTCAAGCAGGAGGAAGTTGTCATCCCTCCCTGGCTTGCCAATTATGTAACGTATTGCTCAACTGTCTACTCCAAACCCAAAAAGTCAAGGGAAAACCATCAAAGATAAACTATAAACATCCAAACCACTTGGAAGTGCAAAGGAACAATATAACAGTCTTGTGAATAAAGACAAAAGTCTGATTCAGTGCATCACCGGGTGGAGGACAGTCTGGATCCTTTCACTGAGGAGGTACCTTGATGGATGGGGGTGCTTCATGAGAATCCACTTTATCAGATAGAAAAAGTCCCTATTAATAAGCGTAGGCTGCGGTTCACGTTTTGTGATTTTCTTTGGTACGTAACCATTTGTTTCCATCACTCACACTTGTTTCTGTTTGAGTCTCTATTCTTTCCTCAATAAAATTGAATTCAAGGGCGGTGGGTGATACAGGAGTGGTGTCTAAAGTAAAGCTGGTAAACTGGGGCATGCTGTTCCTTAGGGAATGGCGGAGCTGGGACTTCGTGGGTATCCAGTGATCCGGGGATGGACACCACTTTTGAAGTGACTTAGGGGATAAGGTGCGCTTACCATCAACCCGTAGGGCAAAGGTGGGGCTGGTGTCGCCAGAGGAGATTGGCTGAGCGTCCGACAGGCTGGATGAGCTAGGATGTGAACACCCAGCTGGCACAGGCTAGATTCCCTCACACTGGAGACAGGTGGTGACTCTCAGCCCGGTGTGCCAAAGGCAAGTCACACCCTCCGGATGTCTATGACTGGGCAAGATTTAACTCCATGAGTCTGCATATTGCTTATTGTGCCTAAATGGAGGCCTTGGATGGAATTGTTTGCTGGGGTGAACTTAGATCCTGCAGATGGGTCACACAACTAGCTTGATTTTCAGGGGAAGAAAATCCAAGCTTGGGCCTCTCATTGTTCCAAGTTAATCTGCCCCGAGCTAACGTACAGAACCAGCAGCAGACACTAAGCGGAGTGGCGCAATATAAGGCAGGTAAAAATGCCTACAGCAACAACCCAATGGCGACGCTAACCAGTGGTTTATTTCTCACTTTGGACCAGCTCCGGAGGTCTTGACGTTTTATGACATATGGTTGCATTCTACAATCATGTACCCTTCCTACGCTGATTAATTCAGACTAGGTCTGAGCCTAGCCTGCCGCTCCATCACAGATCTTTCTCTTTGCAGCACTTATTGTTATATAACTGTCACATTTTTTTCTGGTCTGATCTAAATGCAGACATACCAGAAGATATACTCTAAGGGTACGTCTACACTTACCGGAGGGTCCGGCGGCAGGCAATCGATGTTCTGGGATCGATTTATCGCGTCTGGTTTAGACGCGATAAATCGATCCCGGATCGATCCCGGAAGTGCTCGCCGTCGACGCCGGTACTCCAGCTCGGCGAGAGGAGTACGCGGCATCGACGGGGGAGCCTGCCTGCCGCGTC
Organism: Emys orbicularis; assembly: GCF_028017835.1. Taxonomy (NCBI): domain Eukaryota; kingdom Metazoa; phylum Chordata; order Testudines; family Emydidae; genus Emys; species Emys orbicularis. The sequence continues at coordinate 142,185,028 of NC_088684.1, forward strand.
TGGACCCGCGGTAAGTTCGGACTAAGGTACTTCGAATTCAGCTACGTTATTAACGTAGCTGAATTTGCGTACCTTAGTCCGAAGTGGGGGCTTAGTGGGGACCAGGCCTCAATCAGCCACCATGCAGCACTTTGTCTCCTGTTGAAGCAGTAGCAGAGTGGAATAAACAAAGCCCACTCTGTTCTCTCTGCTTGGCGAAGGTTTCATATGCCAGTGATTTTAAAGACTAGCTTTCCCTAAGATGTTCAGGTGGTGGAAGCCCGTTCGGTGAGGGGAAGCAATGTCAGGTTATAGCTGTTCGAATCAGCAGCACACTTCTTTCCTAAGTGCTTCAGTTGTGCTGGAGCTTGCAAAGATAAATGTTTTCAAACAATAGAAAGTGTCTCCAAAAAAACAGCATGGGCCAAACTCCTGGCCTGGAGCAAGCAGACAACAACTGCCATCAAAGTCAAGGGGTCAAAGTTACATTGGTGTCAATCTGGAGGAACTGCAGGCCATGCTTTGGTCCAGGAACTGCTGGTTAGGTTTGTTTTATTCCCACTCGGACCCATCAAATAGTGGGGAGGTATCATGGTCCACTAGACCAGTGGCTCTCAACCTTTCCAGACGACTGTACTGCTTTCAAGAGTCTGATTTGTCTTGTGTAACCCCAAGTTTTACCTCACTTAAAAACTTTAAAAAAATCAGACCTAAAAATACAAAAGTGCCACAGCACATTATCACTGAAAAATTGCTCACTTTCTCATTTTACCATATAATTATAAAATAAATCAATTGGAATATACATATTGTACTTACATTTCAGCTTATAGTATACAGAGCAGTATAACTAAGTCATTGTCTATGAAATTTTAGTTTGTACTGACTTCACTAGTGCTTTTTATGTAGCCTGTTATAAAACTAGGCACATATCTAGATGAGTTGATGTACCCCCTGGAAGACCTCTGAGTACCCCCATGGGTATATGTACCCCTGGTTGAGAACCACTGCACTAGACGAGGAGGTAGGAACCCTGAGTTCTAGACCCAGGGCTTCCACTCATGTGCTGTGAAACCTTGAATTCTTCCTGTGTCTGTACCTCTCTTTGCCTGTCTGTTAAATGGGGATAATCACGGTACCAATATCTGAGAGAATAGGATAATGGTGCCGTATCTGAGAGAAAGGATGGTCTTGTGGTTATGGCAGTGGATAGAGACTGGAGACACCTGGGGTTTAATCCTGTTGGATCTTGGGCAAGTGACTTAATCTCTGGGCTTTAACTTCCCATCTACAAACTGGAGATACCATTTCCTTTTTCACACTCTGTCTTAGCTTGTAATATTTTAGTGCAGGGACTCTTAGCATTTTGTATCATGCTTTGTTTTGTTTTTACATTTTAAACTAAATACCCGCAACTTTTGTTTCCTGATTTTTGAGCTTTTAGGGTCAACCTTGTTAAAGCTTTTCTCTGCAGCACTCAGGGCTAGAAGCTGTCTTGGAAATGAAAGCTGAGATTCTCACATAATCACATGAATCTGGCAGTGAGGGTGCTAAAAAACACACCAAATCTTGCAAGGCGCAAGATAAAAGTCACAAGAGTTGGAAACCCAACCTCTGTAACCAGGGGGCAGGAACCATTTTGTTCTGATCGCCACATCAGGAGTCGTGATCCATGACTTGGGCTCTAGGTGCTACTATAACAACATGCACCAGCTAAAGATCTGTGTGAACGTGTATAAGTCAAAGGAGCTGAGCTGACTTACTTAGCTGAGAATTAAGCCCACAGTGGAAAGTGGTGGCAGACTTAATGGTAAGTACAATAGGAATTACCTTAGATACACTCCCATAGAGCCTTACAATTGCTCTTGGCCTGCAGGGCAATACCATGAATTACACTGAGTTCCTGTGAAAGAGATCCTCCCTGTCTGCAGGCAGGTGGGAATTTAAGACTCCAAGGCTGTAGGCGGAATGATTTTTAAACTCAATGATATCCAAGACTGTGGCAAGGAAGAACTTGGCAAAACTTTCAGCGTTATTACGTTTTCCATGGAATTTGTTGCACAGAACAAAATTCTACCTGACCACAACAACAAAATGACTCTCTCTTTCATGCCTCTTTTGTCGTATACCTTCTGAGTGTGAACTGAAAAGCAAACTTTCCCGATTGGACTAATCGGTATTATTTGTGCATTAGATTATTGCCTCACGTAATCATGATGTGATTACAATAAAAGCTTGCCCATTAAGAGAAACCTACACTGATTAAATCATCATAAAAGGTTTAGTTCAAAGGTCCTGGAGTACAGGTATTGCGTATAATTTTCAAAATGTATGTAAGCTTCCAGAGGGTTTATCTAAATCACAAACTAAAATCCATTTTCTGTAACTTTCCTCCTCTAACGTACACACACGCTTGTTTTCATTCATTTATTTATTTATTAGATTGCTTTCTTTGCCAAGTAAATATGGGACCTTCCCCCTGCAGGATTGGGTCCCTAGCGCTTGGAAATGTAGCAGAGTGAAGGTACAAAGGGGGCACCGTACCGTGATCAGAGCCATGGGCCGCGTGCTGGCAGTGGTGAGTTATAACCCCAGCTCTGGGACTCGCTGTGTGATGTTGAGCATCCGTTTTTCCCTCAGCTGCTCCGTGGAGGGACCATAAGGCTCTGTCACCTGGGCCTGGCCTTCGCTGTGGAAATCTCCCTAAAAACAATAAACAGGGTTGTCATTTATTTGCCTCAGGGCCTCATTGTGCCAGGCGTGGCGCAAACACAGAACACAAAGCTGGCCCCTGCCCCAAGGAGCTTACAATCCAAGTAAAATCTCCATCGGACTCCACACGGCTAAAGGCAGTTCTGGAGGGAGGACTTTCCCCACACTGATCTGGCCTCAGGGCTACGATAATGCCAGCTAGGCGCAGCTTGAAGCAACAAGCTGTGCTGCCCAAAGGGCCCCCCAGGGCTCTCTGGTTGTAGCAGGTGGGGATGAGGCAGGAATAATTCTTAATACCCCCCCCCATCTTTTTTTTCAGTGGTTAAAGTAAAATGAACTGAGGGCGGATGAGAGGGGAGATCTCACTGCACAGCCAAAGAGCAGAGGGAGATGGGGTAGGGGTGCACTGGGGGTGTGCTGCTCCCCCAAGGCAGGCAGAGAAGGGGGGGTCCCACCTTCTGCTTTCAGCAGAGCTGGGGGAGCTGTCTGTGCTTTTTCTTGCTTCCTCTTACTTTAACCTTGGTATCATACCCATCCCCATGGGCCAGCCAGCTCTGCTGACTGGCATGTTGGGGCCAGGGCTCCATTCCATGCTCTGCCACAGACTTCCTGTGTGACCTTGGGCAAGTCACATAGCCTCTCTGGGCCTCAGTTCCTCATCTGTAAAAGGGGGATAATAGCACTTCCTTATTTTTGTGGACAAATTGGAGAGAGTCCAGCAGAGGGCAATGGAAATGATCAGGGGGCTAGGGCACATGACTTACAAGGAGAGGCTGAGGAAACTGGGCTTGTTTAGTCTGCAGAAGAGAAGAGTGAAGGGGGATTTGATAGCAGCCTTCAACTACCTGAAAGGGGGTTCCAAAGAGGATGGAGCTCGGCTGTTCTCAGTGGTAGCAGATGACAGAACAAGAAGCAATGGTCTCAAGTTGCAGTGGGGGAGGTCTAGGTTGGATATTAGGAAAAACTATTTCACTAGGAGGGTAGTGAAGCACTGGAATGGGTTACCTAGGGAGGTGGTGGAATCTCCATCCTTAGAAGTTTTTAAGGCCCGGCTTGACAAAGCCCTGGTTGGGATGATTTAGTTGGTGTTGGTCCTGCTTTGAGCAGGGGGTTGGACTAGATGACCTCCTGAGGTCTCTTCCAACCCTAATCGTCTGTGATTCTATGATTCAGTTGCTCCTTGGAAGGCGTGTGCGCATAGGTAGTGCGTGAACCCCCCATTCGGGGAGGCTATCCCCCCTGCCCCGCCCCTTCTGCCCAAGGTCCCACCCCCACTTCACCCCACGCCCCCGCTCTCACCCTCCAGGGTCAAAGGAGCCCTGAATCCCCCACCACGGGCCTGTCTGAGCTGCTCTGAGCTGCCCCTGGCCCGCCTGCCTGAGCCACCCCAAACCCTGGCCAGCCAGAGGAGCCATGAGCCCCACTGCAGCCCGGTCCGGGGCCGAGGCACCGAGCATTAGTGGAGGTTTGGGGAGGCTTAGCGTCCCCCAGCCTCCATGACGCACTGCCCATGCGTGTGTGGAGAATTCCCATGTGCCTGGAGGAAAGGGGATATCTGGGTGCGGAGGGCATCCTTCCTAGCATCCCTCTGTGGCAATGCAAGGCAAGAGAACAGTCTAGCCATTAAGGTCTCTCAAGTGCTTTGAGATCCCTCAGATGGGAGATGCAATATCTGACTTTTGGGTCTTTCTGTAGCACCCATCACTATTAACACTTGCACTGTCTAGTGCTCTAGCTAGACTGATACACTGAGAGGCTTTTTCTTTTCTCTGGTTGTATCGGTTGTGGGGTTCAGAAATGTGGGGTTTAGCAGAGTCTTGGCTTGGCCATAGCATGGGACGGGTGCCTTGGGAGAAAGCCAAGAAATAATTAATGGGTGACGCTCAATAATCCCACGCCATCCTCACCATATCAGCCCAGGGATAACTTTGCCCAAAGGCTAATGCATCTTGGCAGGGCCGGCTCTGGCTTTTTTGCCGCCCCAGGCAAAAAAGCCTCCGCCCGCCCGCCCCCCGCCCCGTGGGGGGGGCGGAGCCCGGGGGGAGGGGGGACGGCGAGCCCCGGCGGGGGCTCCGCTCTCCCGCCGGGGGGAGGGCGGCCGGAGCCCCGGGGCGAGGGTGGCGAGCCCCGGCGGGGGCTCCACTCTCCCCCCCGGCGGCCGGGGACAGGGCGCCGGGGGGGAGGGCGGCCGGAGCCCTGGGAGGAGGGCGGCGAGCCCCGGCGGGGGCTCGGCTCTCCCCCCCACCCCCGGCGGCCAGAGCGCCGGGGGCAGGGCGGCGAGCCCCGGCGGGGGCTCGGCTCTCCCCCCGGCGGCCAGAGCGCAGGGCCGGGGCTCGCCGCTCTCCCCCCGGCAGCCGGGGGGAGGGCGCGGGGGGGGAGGGCGGCCAGAGCGCCGGGGGGAGGGCGGCGAGCCCGGCTGTGGCCCCGCTCTCCCCGGCGGCCCGAGCGCCGCGCCGCCCCCCTCCAGGTGCCGCCCCAAGCACCAGCTTGGTTGCCTGGTGCCTGGAGCCGGCCCTGCATCTTGGTGACACCAAATTATACCAGCAGCACGGAGACCAGAATCTGGATCCTGGTCTTATGGGAAGATTCAGATTTGAGTAAACCCATTTCCCCCTGCAATTTCAATTGGAGAAACTTTTTTTTCCTTTTCTAACAAGTGCTGCCCGGGCAGTTAGCGTAAAGGTCTCTCATATGGGCCAGTGATGCGCTACCAATATTTTAAACACCAATTTCTCCTTTGTGACCAACCCTTAGAGCAGGAATGCATTTGTTGATAGACTAAGGACTATGTTCCTTTGTTTTCCCATCTAAAGAAAGAACGCCACTTGGCAAACTTGCATGAAGTTGCTGGAAACATTTATCCTGGAGGCCTGGGAAGTATATACAGTAACTTGATAATATTCCGCTTGGGGAACTGCAAGTGGGGGGTGGGTGAAGACCTTGAAGGATCTGTAGACAGCCTCCCTTGGGATTTTTTATTTTAATGGCTAGAATTTGTTACAATTCAGTTAATCCTGAAGGCAAAAAACCAGTTGCTTTGTGAGGCTCAGTTGTCTCTGCCAGGCAGAGGGGAGGGCTGGAGAGAGAGGTGACCCCATCCCCAACTTCTCTCTCCATCTTATTGTCAGAGCTATAGCAAGGGGCTCTGGTTCCCGCTCCAGCACATGTCTGTTGTCGGATGCTGCCTCGCTTGCCCATTGCACCATGAGACCAGATAATTGGGTCAGACCTGATTGCTGAGGCCAGGTCATTCCGGGGGAAGGGCTTGTTTCGGGCGCTGTTACGATGGCATGCTCTCAAACCTGTATAATCTAAATGTGATTGAATTAATCATGCCTCCGCTTAAAGCTCTCTCCTCATAAACTCTCATCCCAGGACACGGGCGAGGGAAAGTCGCACCAGCCTGCATGCCTGAGATCACGTACTGGGAAGGGTGATTCAGCCGTGGAGACGGGTTTTGATGGCATGTTGCCATGGTGCTCAGGCAGGCAGCTCTTTCCTTCCAGAGCTGCCGGGTCCTCGCCTCCCTTTATTCCTCTGTGTGTCTTTGTTAGGGTGACCAGACAGCAAATTGGGACAGGGGGTGGGGAGTAATAGGCGCCTATAGAAGAAAAAGCCCCAAATATCGGGACTGTCCCTATAAAATAGGGACATCTGGTCACCCTAGCTTTGTTTCAGTGATATTAATGCATTGCTTTCTCCCTGTCCCTCCCCTTTTGCTTCTTGGGGGGGGGGGTGTCCCTTCAGATTGCTCTGAATAAGCACAGAAGCTATTTTCACATGATGTGGCACCAGATGCCCGCAGCTGCTGAGCTGATTAAGCACTTTAGAGGGCATCCATTTAAAAGCCATGTGAATGAACACACCCCCTCCACTCCTCTTACTGCACGTCCACTAGGAGAGAGGCGCTTGTAGGCCGATCAAGGCTTTCCTTCTGCCGGGATGAGCTCATGTGAATGGGTGGGGTCGTGTGTGGGCACAGCACAAACGCGGGGGAAAAGGGATTATCATAATCCTTGTATTTCTATAGCTCCTTTCATCTGAGCATCTCAAAGCCCTTTCCACACATTTAATTAAGATTCCCAACACCCCAGGGAGGAAAAGAAGTGACACTATTCCCCCTTTTAAATCAAAGCATCAAACAAGGCAGAGGTGAAGGCCCAAATTCTAACTGCCACTGGGTGTGTTCAGCTCCGAATAGACGGGCTGAATTCTGATCTCTTTTACACCGCTGTGAATCAGGAGTAACTGTGCTGAAGTCAGGGTGATCAGATGTCCCGATTTTATAGGGACAGTCCCAATTTGTGGGTCTTTTTCTTATATAGGCTCCTATTACCCTCCACCCCCATCCCGATTTTTCACATTTGCTGTCTGGTCACCCTAGCTGAAGTCAATGCCGTTACAGTCGTATGGGTGAGTTTGCTATCAGGCCCACCTATTTCAATCATCTGTCTCACTTGGCATCTTTGAACAGTGCTCATCTTTGTTGGTAGAATTTGGCTCCAAGGCTGTAGAGTGGATTGTTGGGTCTGATTCTGCTCTCATGGGCTACTCCTGTAACTCCATTGACTTTAGTGAGTAACTTCTCTTTCACTCTGGCACGGATTAGGTCAGAATGGCCCCCACCATGCCGGAGATTAGACTCCCATCTTCTGCTTGAACCCCCATTGGAGGGCAGCCAAGGATCTGTCAGTGAGACAATAAGTGCTGAAATTGTTGCAACCCAGATGCTACAGGAAAGCAGACAGCTGAGCCAGTGCCCAAAGAGTGAATTCCCAAGGATGCAGGACAGCAGAAAGGTCTCCTTACTGTGCCTCTAGCTCCAGCCTCAAGGGCTGGACAGCCCCTCCAACAACACTAATCCCTAGCACTCACCAGTAGAGAAAGAGCTTTACACAGGAGGTCAGCATTTTAATTCCCATCTTGCAGATGGATAAACTGAGGGACTTGCTCATGGTGACCCAGCAGGCCAAGGCCAAGCCAAGAATGGAGCCCAGGTCTCCCAAATCCAGTATCTATCCACTAGGCAACACTGCCTCCCTCACCTACTGCAAAAGAAAACTGAATGCAACTTTTCTGTCAGGGTTATCCACCTGAGTGTTCTTAAAATGTCCTTCAGCAGCATGGGAGGCTGTGACCAAACGAATGTACCTTTTGATCTAAAAGATGCATCATGGAGTGGTTCTCAAACTGGGGGTCGTGACCCCTCAGGAGGTCGCAAGGTGGTTACATGGGGGTCGCAAACTGTCAGCTCTGTCAGGCTGACAGCCCCAAGCCTTCATTAAATTCCCTCCCCCACATTTTTAATTTATAAAGGGGGGGGGGGTGTCATGCTCAGAGGCTTGCTGTGTGAAAGGGGTCATCACCAATACAAAAAAATTGAAAACCAGAAGGATCCCATCCATAATGCAAAGCAAGCACTTAACGACACAGCACTGTGGATGATTTGTTTTGTCAAATCCCAATAAAATCCCACTCTTAGCCACCTTCAGCCTCCACTGCCTTCAAAAGAAGGAAGACTCAGCCCAGGACTTTGGATGTCCTGTTATCTCAGACTGGGATAGGAGAGTGCATGCCAGAGGAAAGTGACCATCCTAATGAACTCCCTGCCAGCAGCCCACTCTTTCCTACGGTGTGTGTGTGTTCCCACTTACGCACCCCTTCCGATCTCAACTGAAGCAGTAGTTCATGGACTGAGAGGCAGATATAGAATATCAGAGTTGGAAGGGACCTCGGGAGGTCATCTAGTCCAACCCCCTGCTCAAAGCAGGACCAATCCCCAGGCAGATTTTTGCCCTAGATCCCTAAATGGCCCCTTCAAGGATTGAATTTATAACACTGGGTTTAGCAGGCCAATGCTCAAACCACTGAGCTATCCCTCCCCCTGATCCTAGGCTACTGATAGCTTCATAAGGCCAGAAGGGACCATTAGGATCATCTGGTCTGACCTGTGGAACACCACTCGTTGAATGGCGCCCAGTAAATCCTGAGTTAAGCCCGTATCCTGTGGATGAACTAGAGCATCTTCTTTTCTAGAAAGAGACGTCTTATCTCGATCTACAGCTTTATAGATTAAAAACCAACACTTTGAACTCCGCCAAAGAGCCAACAGAGAGCCCGTGCAGACCCGGGAATACAGGTTCTTGTGTGCTCAGGGCAAGAAACGCCATCTCTCAAGCTGGCTTTGGAGACTTTCCCTTGACTCCATTGAGCTTTGCATCTTTAAACACAGTGGCTCCAGCAGGGTTTATACTGCCTTCAGATGTTCTAATGAATGTCAGGAAGATTTGTGAAAATAGGGGTCTTGATCCTCCGCCTGCTCTAAATGGTCAGGCGCCAGGGCAGGATTCAAAGACAAATGTCAACGGAGAGACTCCAGTGGTCTAAAGGCCCAGCAGAGAATCTGATCCAATGGATCTGAAGCCAGAATAGTCTCTATAAATGAATTTGGAGCCACAAGCTCACAGTGGAAACCTGATTTTTATGCTCACCCCATTAGGGAACAGAAACTTCACCGTGCGCCTGTGTATTAGGGGCTGTGCATTAAGGACAGAGCTTCCCATTGGACAGAGTCTGGGTGGGACACTATGAAGCGCTTGTTATGCAAAGCCAGCTGGCGTCGGACACAAGACAGCAGAGCTCAGCTCCTGCAAACACAGAGTCCCTAAGCACGGAGCGATCACTGAAGAACACCACGTGGTGCCAGGAGTAAAACGAACTGCTTGCCCCTTCCCTTGGATATCAGGAGCTCTCACTGCATCAGGGAATGAAGGGCTCCTTTGTTAGTTTATGATCTGTGCTAGTCTTATAATGATACATGAGGAGCTTCAGGAGAGATTTTCCTAGGGAAGGACACAGGTGAAGGAAGCTTATGGGCTGAGATGGATTAGTATAAGCAGCAGAACTCCCAACCTTTTTGCCCCCAAGGGGTTAAGTAAGTGACTCTAAAATCAGGAAGCAAGTTGCTACCCATGGCCATTTGTAGTCGCTTCCCCCCCCCCCCCCCCTCTGAACTTTCTACGCCTCTCTGGAGTGCCAAGTCTTCCAGCATTTCCAGACAGCCTCTGCCTTTCCTTGGTTCTTCTATTGTTCATCTGGAAAAGCACTGCTGGGTAAAGTTCAAACAGAACATGCAAATGGCCATATTGGGTCACACCAATGGTCCATCTAGCCCGTATCCTGTCTTCCGACAGTGGTGCCAGATGCTTCAGAGGCAGTGAACAGAACAGGGCAACTTATCAAGTGATAGTCTGTCATCCAGCCCCAGCTCCTAGCAGTCAGAGGTTTAGGGACACCCAGAGCAAGGGGTTGTATCCCTGATCATCTTGGCTAATAGCCATGGATGGACCTGTCCTCCAGGAATTTAGCTAATTCTTTTTTGAATGCAGTTATACTTTTGGTGTTCAAAACATAGGCACCAACTTTCCCCAGCGCCGGTGGCGCTCGCGCCCCCCCACCCCGGCCCCGCCCCGACTCCACCCTTTCCCCGCCCCCGTCCCCCCCACCCCCATTCCAACCTCTTCCCCAAAGTCCCCGCCCCAACTCCACCCCCTCCCTGCCCCAATTGGACTCCTTCCCCAAATCTCCGCCCCAGCCCCGCCTCTTCCCCGAGCGCGCCGCGTTCCCCCTCCTCCCCCCTCCCTCCCAGCTGCGCAAAACAGCTGTTTTGCAGCGCAAGCGTTGGGAGCTGGGGGGAAAAGCAGGCACACGGCGCGCTCAGGGGAGGTGGCGGAGGGGAGCTGGGGCAGGGGGGCAGGGCGGGGAGCTGCCAGTGGTTGCTGAGCACCCACCAATTTTTCCCCGTGGGTGCTCCAGCCCCGGAGCACCCACGGAGTCGGCGCCTATGGTTCAAAACACCCCTGGCAGGGCAGTTCTAGGTCAGGGATGTTTTATGGCCTGTGTTGTGCAGGAGGTGAGACTAGATAATCACTGTAGTCCTTTCTGTCCTTAGAATCTATGAAGTTTCATACACTTAGATCCAAAGTTACTGTACTCACAAGCCCTCTCGCTCACTCTGCAAATAATAGAGGGATCTGAGGGTGTCCCTACACCTGGCCTTAGGGCTTGGATCGGACTGCTCCTATCACAAGGCTGAGCTCACGTTGCAGCCACTGAAATACAAATGGAAGGAGTCACCCTGAAAAGTCAGTTTTCAAGGGACACAAGGGAATACTCTCTTGCACAACTTGTTCAGAGCAGTCCCTGGGGGCAGAGGAACACAAAGACTGCCATTGGGCCAAGCCACTTCCTGCAGGGAGGAAGGAGAAGGCGGCTTTCCCACCCAATCCCCCTGCACGCCTCTCCCACAGCCAAGCACAATCAGTGTGAATGCTAAGGGCCCAATCCATTGCGCTTGGAAGTCAATGGGATTCTCTCTGATTGGATCAAGCCCTAGGTTTGCATCATGGTACGTTTTACTAATAGCTTCCATGTCTCCCTAATTATTATTTGCATTCCTAATACTAACACACTCCAGTGCAGAGCATTTGGAATACCTGTGATGTGGGTTTCAGCCACCCCCTAGGCAGCTGTTTCCTTTCGCACGTGTGCCTTGCTCTGGATCTCATGGTAGGTGCCCAGGGGGAAGGGTTACAAATCATCCCCATTTCTTCGTTACAACCATCAATTACATTCCACCCAATTAAAAATAGGTTGAATAGAACCATGCTCGCTGACTGTTGCAATTACATGCTCAGTGTGCTTCTGCGCTTTGGTCCCTGCTTGACTTCAGCTCTCTGGGGAAGCTCTTGCAAAGTGTAACTTTCATACAGTTTGATTCATCGACGCAGAGTCACAGATGGGGAAAGATCGCTGAGGTTATCCTGTCCTTCTCCCAGTCAATGCACTAATAGCAGTATGACTGTAGTGCCTCGGGGTGCCAGCCAAGATCTGTGCTAGGAACCGTCCATATGAACACCTGGTGAGAGCCTCTGCCCTCAAGAGCTTATATTTTAAAGAGACAAGAGACAAAGGGAGGGGAAATAGAGGGACGTAGCGGGGAGGTCCAAGACTCCAAGGTCACACTGAGAATAATTGGCAGAGGTGGAAATAGAACCATGTCTTCTAAGTCCCTTGCTATAGCCACTGGACCATGCTGCCTCTCAAGGCAGGACTGTCCACTAGAGTATGATCCATCATCTCTAATCTAGAGGCCAGATCTTCAGCTCCTCTTAAATCCCCTACCCGAGGGGGACAGGCTGAAGACATGCCAGAGTAGGACTTCAATGGGAACGGAGAACACTCTGCATCTTGCAGGAACTGCTTAGCTCTTCACAGATTAGGCCCATTGGCTGGAACCGGATTGGGCCTTCAAGGCAGAGCGGAGCCCCTGTCCATGCTCAAGTCCCACTGACCTCAGAGCTCCACCCTACGGGAGGGTAAACAAGTTGGCAATGAATCATTTACTCCTTTATTTTCATGGCTCTTCATTTGTCCACAAGGAGTTTGCAAAATTCCAATCTAGTCCAAAACTGTTGTGAGTTTTTCTTCCCAGGTTGATTCTTAAGCTGGACGTACTTCTTGAAGGATGCGTTGCAAAGACTTGCTGTTCGCTGCTGGTAGGTTATGTAAGTCCCATTCTTTCCCATGATTGGATGGTGATTGCTGTTTGTATATTTGTATTGCAGTGACACCTAGGAGCCCAAGTAATGGCCCAGCACCCATTATGTTACATGCTGTACACATACAGAAAAAAAAGACAACCCCAAAGAGCTTCTAGTCTTAAGTAGTAAGTAACTAGCCAACAAAACACAGATTTCAAAAGCCATATTCATACTGCATTGGGCTAGTTGTGCAATTTTAGATGATTTTCTTAACTTATCATTCACTCTTCATAAGTATTTATACCAATACATCTCGACGGCTGGAATATTGACTTCAACGGGTATGGAAAGAGATCAGCACCGTGCAAGCTTATAAGAGAAACAAAATCCTTTAAAAACAAACTCCTTTGCTAGCCAGGGCTTTTTCCCCGCCCACTTCTAACTTCTCCTTACTGTTATTAAGTCCGATAGGTTTTAATAGGGATGAAACCAAGTAGGGTTGTGTAGAAATTATTCTAAAAACCTATAGATAGAATTTAATAGCGAATGAGATCCTTTATATAGAATTTTTAAAACAGTCTTATAAATTTGCACATTGAATTGCTACAGGACTCTATAGGTTGCTTTTAAAAACTGCTTAAACACTGTAAAAATTTTTCCATAGAAACATAACCACTTTACTCTCACTCCTCATGAAAAAGGCTAAACAAGGGCTGTTTCTTGATTTCCTCCTTTAGTTTCTTAATACAAAGTAGAATTAAAAATCTGATGCTGTAGTACAGAGGTTCCCAAACTTATTTGGCCTACCGCCCCCTTTTCAGAAAAAAAATTACTCAGCGCCCCCCTGGAAATCTACCTTCTTTAAGCGAACAAACAGAAAGATGCAGTGACAAATTTGCATTCTTTTATGTATCTATATTTCTACCTACGTCCTACAATATAGTAAAGAAAGATGTGTTATTAGAATATCGCCCACGACATCAGGTATACAGTGGTTTTTGCGTAAGACGGCAAAAGACAACCAAACTAAAATACTAATGAAACTAATAAACTGGGTTTTGTTCTTTGCTCAGCATTAGATATATGTATTTGATATTAAATTGTCAAATATCAAACTAAATGTATCAAGAAATAATTAATTTAAAAAATAATCAATATGCAATTAAAAATCAGTTAATAGTTTTAATTTAGTTTGCCCTTATTTAAATAATTGTTCCTTATTAACACACGCCTTATTTACCAATTAACACAGATGATTCAATAGATATAAATAAATGTTAATAGTTAACAGTTTTTTTACGATTTCATTCCCCTGTTTTCGTTAATATTGTAATAAAAAATATGACAAATATATTGACAGTACACTTCAAATAGTACTGTACCGACACAAGCCTGCTACGATTTTATTATTAGTAAGCACTAGAGACACAGAAACGTACGGTAGATATGTAAGAAAATGTATAAAAATACTCACGTGTAAATTGCTGTTTTATTGAAACAACAGTAATACAATTTGCTTTGTATGTGATCCGTAATCCGTAAAGATCGAAGGTATCGAATATGAATAAAAAATTTTAAATACTTATTGCACTATTGTTAACTGCTTTTTACACAATTCAGAAACAATCTAAATTAGATTTCATACATGTCGCCTATTTATAGTATCGTATTGTAAACAAGTCATTACACGCACATATTCCTGCCGATGCACGCTGGACTTCCCGACAATGCGCGACACGCTCGCCTGCCAACACTTGCTTGTTAAGAGCTGTTGGCGGACTTGACACCTGATCGGTTATAATTTGTGAATTTATTTGGAAAATAAAGTAATCACTACAACTTTAACTCTATGTTACACAACAGATGAAACATGTACGAACGGTTTTTCAAAATTTTCTTATATTCTCTTCTTTCTTTATGCTTCCACCGCCCCCTTATTTTTATTCAATGCCCCCCAATTGCACCCGAGGCTACTACTGCCCCCCTGGATCGTTCCAGCGCCCCCCAGGGGGCAGTATCGCCCACTTTGGGAACCTCTGCTGTAGTCGAACAAGGGGGACTGGAGGAAAAGTACCAGGTTTCATGAGGAATCTACTTCAGTATAATACCGTCCGTAGGAACACCTGGTGAGAGCCTCTGCCACCAAGAGCTTACTTTCTAAAGAGACAAGAGACAAAGGGAGAGGAAACAGGGGGACGTAGAGGGGAGAATCATAGAAGATTGGGGTTGGAAGAGACCTCAGGAGTCCAATCCCCTGCTCAAAGCAGGACCAACACCAACTAAGGTCCAAGACTATCTAAGGTCATGCTGTGAATCGCTGGCAGAGGTGGCTGGAAATAGAATCCAGGTCTTTTGATCTTCAGGGGCCGGGCCTGGCTGTAGAGGCTTCTGAAGGTATGCCAACATTGCAAGTAGACAGGCACAGCTGGCCCGTGCCAGTTGACTCAAGCTTGAGAATAGGTGCTGGAACAAGGGTTGCTGGGGGGGCTGCCGCACCTCCTGGCCTGAAGTGGTTTCCATCATATACAGGTGTAACTTTCGCGCCCTCGTGGCCAAGATGGAGTCTGCTCTGCAGGCAGCTCTGGCCAAGAGAAGGGGTGCGCAGGAATGCAGCAGGAGAAATCCCTTCCACCCCAGGGGCACCTGTTTCAAACCCCCCAGAGTGAACACACCCACCCTCAGGAAAAGTACAATGGATATAACAAAGGGAAATATTTATTTACAGAGGGATGAGAGGAGAAATACAACAAGGGGAAATATAGGGGGAGCAGTAGAAAAGGGTTGCCTCCAAACCAAGGCCCCACAGGCCCAGTGGTAGCACAGTCTGACAGGGCAGACACTGAACAATGTGTCTGCTCACAGAGTTCAGGAGTCCTGAGCAAAGTTCCAGTCCAGTGGTGAGTCTTGGGTGCTCCTGGTCATCTTCGGCGCCAGTGAACTTTCCCCCAACAAACCCCTCCGGTGCCCTCTTCTGCCGCTCTCTGCAAAGCCACGCAGAGCGACCACCTCCCCACTTAACTATCTAGCAACCTCCCTCCTTGTTCCCAATGCAGAGTCCCAAGCTCCAGTACTCACAGCCCCATGCAGCCGTGATACTGGGTCCAGCTCTGGCCTGTCCTTCTTGGGCAATTCCTCCCTGGCACCAGGGCCGGCTCCAGGCACCAGGCAACCAAGCACATGCTTGGGGCGGCACCTGGTAAGGGGCGGCGGGGGGAGCGCGGCGCTCGGCGGGGGGGGCGGCGCAGGCGCGGCGCTGGGGGGGGGTGTTCCGGCGGCGCTCGGCGGGGGGGGGGGGCGGGCGCTCGGCGGGGGGGGCGGCGCTGGGGGGGGGCGGTTCCGGCGGCGCTCGGCGGGGGGGTGGGTTTATAGTTTGGTTCAGTGGCTCTCAGGACCACCCCCAGCACAGGGCCAGATTAAGGTTATGAGGGGCCTAAGGCAGATTGGAGGGAAAGGCCTAAGTATGAATTACATATTGCAAAAAAAAATTATGAAGTCAAATATTTATCTATATGCATAGTTACATATTATTTATTTATGTCAAATGAACAAGTTTATTCTACTCTCACTACACTCAACTCTTCAAACAAACCATCCCCCCCCTCCCCCCCCCCCCGTAGCTTTAGCTGTGGCAAAGTCATGAATGAAGGGAGGATGGAGAGGAGAAATTGAATTCGCCACCATAAATTGAATTTGCAATCTTGATGGATTCATTTGTACAAAGCAATATCAATGAGACAGAAAATTTCTGACGGCCCCGCTCAGCTGTAACTTCAGTATGGAATGGAGGTCCTACAGTAGGGCCTAAAAATTGGAGGGCCTAAGGCTACAGCCTTATTAGCCTATGGGTTAATCCATCCCTGCCTCCCTATACAAATTGTTCCAGCCCCCTGCTTGTAGGGCTTGGGCTGCGGGGCTGTTTAGTCCTGGTGTAAACATTCTGAGCACTGGGACCCTCCCATCTCACAGGGGCCTAGAGACCAAGCCCGAGCCTGAACATCTCAACCTCTCAGCATTAGCCCTGGCCTCTATGTCTGCTTAGTAAAGATCTTTCCTACAATAATCTGCCTGCCTGCTGCATCGCTTATTGCTAACAAAACAGCTGCAGCTGAACATTGTAATGCTTTAGCTGTGGCTGACAGAAGCAATAACTATTGCCAGGTTAAAAAATGAAACTGCCCTGGGCTCAGTCTGGAAGGAAACTGGGGTTGAACCGAATTCGCCTCATTAAAATGAATTACTTGCAAATTATGATCGTAATGCTCTCTGCTTCTGTAGTGAATAACAATACTCAGCAGGTAGCACTGTCAAAGTGCTTAGCAAGTACTAATCAGCCTCACAACACCCTGGCAGGTCAAAGAATACTGAACCTGATTCTGATCTGAGTTTCGCTAGTGTAAAAATCAGGAATAACTCCACCAGAATTCATGGAATATCACACCAAGGGAGAGTGAGATCAGACTCGGCACCAGGCTGTTTTGTGCATGAATTGTTACTGACATGTTTCTGTAGTGCAGGTCGCTTATTAAAATAATGAATACTAAGGCCTGATCCTGCAAGTACTTGCTATTATGTGTAATGCTTACTGCTGGGTGTAGCCCTACCAAAGTCAATAGGCGCCATTGAAGTCAATGGGACGCCTCTCAGTACTAACAGCTGTAACTGGTAGTAAGCATTTGTAGGCTCAAGTAATATACAAACAGATGAACTAACTTGATGCAGCTTAAGCCAATGGTTTTCAACCAGGGGTATTCAGAGGTCTTCCAGGGGGTACATCAGGTCTTCCCGGGGGTACATCTAGATATTTGCCTTGTTTTTACAACAGGCTACATAAAAAGCACTAGGAAAGTCAGTACAACTAAAATTTCATTCTGCACTGGTACAGCTCCACAGATTGTTTGCTACTTTGATTCGTGTAGCACTAAAGGGTTGATTGTAATGACACTAATACATTGCTATCCCAGGGCCTGATTCTTTTTTACCCAGCACCTTCGACAGTCATCTGCACTCATCCAAAGTGGATGTAAAAACACTTCTATTCTGATCTGGTAACATTTGACACCCACTGTGCACTGAAAAAAGAATGAGGAGTACTTGTGGCACCTTAGAGACGAACAAATTTATTTGAGCATAAGCTTTCGTGGGCTACAGCCCACTTCATCAGATGCACTGGTGTCAGCGCATGCACCAAGCACAGAGCAATGCAAGTCAGGCCCATTAGCACTGGCGCGCTGCATGAGTGACTTCATAGTAATATTTAGCTCTTATATAGTGCTCTTCATGAGATCTCACAGCCCCTTATAAATGAGGTCAATATCTTTACCCTCATTTTACAGATGGGGAAACTGAGGCACCGACTGGGGGAGTGACCAAGGTCTACCGGCAAACCAGTGGGAGAGGCAGGAATAGAACCCAGGCCTCCTGCAACTGTCGAGTGTTCGAGGCAATCTGCACTAGTCAACGCTGCCTCCCTTGGTGCAGTTTACCCAGGTGCAAGTCACTCTTTCCACTACTACAGTGCAACGACACAGGTGGTTCTCCCTGTTGCAGCATCAGTGCAAAACCCACAGCACAAACAAGTCCTTGGTTATCCCAGTGTAATTCCATTGCCTTCAGTTGAATTGCTCGGGATTTGCACAGATGTAAGAGTGACCAGAATTTGGCCGGGAGTTAATGTCCCATCCTTCCAAGAATGCTTTGGTTTTTGATTTTTTAACATAGGCCTCTCTCTTTCTCCAGAGGAGTGAATTATTTGTGCTCATCACAATCTCTGGGATTAAATCACTGGCTGCTGAAATCCGTATTTAGCTCCACTTTGCCCAGCCAATGACCTCAGGCCTGACAGTACAGGGCCTCCCTCTGCAAGGATCAGAGATGATAAAGCTGTCTCTACGTTAACTTCCTCAGTTCTGAACCTCTCCAGGGCAGGGGCATCCCGATACCACCACTAGCCCAAATTGTCTCCAGAAGTAGAAGATGTCAGCTGAAAGCTCAGTGAATGTGAAGGATGGGGCTGGCTTCCCTCAGGTACAGGGATTTTATTTTCTAACCCGTCTATTCTCATTCTCCTAGCTAAGAGCTAGTAACAGGTTATAAGCAACAGAGGACCCTCTGTTGCTTTTTACAGATTCAGACTAACACGGTTACCCCTCTGATACGTAACAGGTTATGGTGCACTTGCTGCATCCCTTGCTGAAGGCTCCCCAGATGGGACACATGGGTATTCATTTGATTGCAGATTTGCTACCTAGGGCAGGAAGTCATCTGGATACTAGATACATCTCGGCTTGACCTGGATATCAGGAGATCATTTGACTGGTCCTGGTGAACTAATAGCAAATGATTACTTAAGGGTGTTAAATGACTTCTTTAAAATCCATAGGATTGTGTCATGTTGGGAGTTATCAAAGCCTTTTTCTAATGGGCAAATTTCCGGTGTAGATTTAAATGTCTACTGCATGGTCTTTTCTTACAGCAGCCTTACAGGAAACCAATGGGAGCAAAATGTGTAATTGAAGGGAGACAGAGGGAAAGTTTTTGTTTAGTGGGTTGCAACTCTTGGCTGAGCTTTGTGGGCGCGGGTACACGAGATTGGCAGGTGCATGATATTGACAGGCTCTCTCCATCAATGCAGGAGGATGCCGTTGTTTATCTGTACTATCCAGCTGAGTTTCAGACTTTCATTCAGGGAAACTTTGACAAGTGACCTGATGCTGTGATTTCAAATTCCGATTCAGGGTCTAGTTGCTTTTTGCCAGACCTGGCCAAGAAAACAGCAGCATCTCTTTGGTAGCGAAAATGACCTGCAATCTCTCAGCAAAAGCTAGGAATATTGATGAGTTTTACTCCGATGTCTATTTGCCAGCTTTTGGGGGCAATTTATTCATTCCCCCTACTCCCCAGCAGGATGGCACTTCTGTCTGTCTGCATAAACTGCTTTGTTTTTGCAAAAGACAAGAAAACATAGAAATATTTTTTCATTAAGCCATAAAATTATGATTCCCTACACACACACACACGCACACGCACACGCACACGCACACGCACACGCACACACCCACCCCAGCCCAGAGAATTTTCAATGCAGCAATTTCTTTTGGGACAGGACAGCACAGCTGTGGCTAAATTATTCATGCTGATAAGCAGTGTGTGTGTGTCAGTTGCAAGAGAAGATTGCAAGTCAGGACTCCTGGCTTCTGTCTCCTCTTGAGCCATTGACTCACCGTGTACATGGCTGTCACGCTGCCTCTGTGCTCCAGATTCCCCACTCGTGCAGTGAGGGTGATGATCCTGACTCACCTTGCAGGGGTGTTGTGAGAATTAATTAAGGCTTGTAAGGCACTAGGAGACCCTCAGAGGAAAGGGTTACCCATGTGCACTGTATTATTACAACTCTGTGGAAACAAACACACTCATTCACTGCCTGGTAGACAAGCTGAGCCACTAACATACTTTCAAACACTTTAACCAACTTCTTTGGGTGCCTCATGTGCTGAAACAACACTTTTCTAGCCGAGGAGTGAGGTTAGATTTAAAAAAAATAATTAATTGTTTTTGGCCAGCATCTTCAAAGCGGTTACACATCTCACTCCCATTGAATTTTATTGGATTCAGGGGTCCTAACTCCCTTAGGCTCTTTTTAAAATCCCAGCCTTTCATTTGAAGAAGTGTGTCTCCTAAATATGTAGTTGAGCCTTCTTACTGTGTGCTGAGAGAGCAGGAGAATCTGTCAATCAAACCAAAGGGCCCAATGCTACTTTCAATTAAGTCAATGGCAGTTGTGAGGAGGGCAGGGTTTGGGGCCTGATCCAAAGCCCATTGAAGTCAAAGGAAAGACTACCATAGACTGTCCCTCCGCTGGATGCTGGATCAGGCCCGTGACTCCCGTAGGGCCCGATCCTGCGCCATGGAAGTCAATGGGAGTTTTGCCTCTGTCTTCAGCAAAGCAGGCTAGGGCGGGCTCTTGAACGCAGCTGAAAGGCAGAAATGTGGCCCTTTGTAACTGAGCTTTTATTACCTGAATGCACTGGCGCTTTCGCAGCTCATTGAATTGCTCTAAGAGGTATGAGCACTTGGGAGCGCACATTCTTAGCTGGCGAGAGTCGGCATTGCTCCACTGAAGTTAAGCTGCGAATCCTAAGTGGAGTACTTTGCATTTGTCCTTATTGAATTTCATCCTATTGACTTCAGACCATTTCTCCAGTTTGTCCAGATCATTTTGAATTTTAATCCTATCCTCCAAAGCACTTGCAACCCCTCCCAGCTTGGTATCGTCCGCAAACTTTATAAGTGTACTCTCTATGCCATTATTGATGAAGATATTGAACAGAACCGGACCCAGAACTGATCCCTGCTGGACCCCACTCGTTATGCCCTTCCAGCTTGACTGTGAACCACTGATAACTACTCTCTGGGAACGGTTTTCCAGATAGCAGGTAAGTTGCCTCAAACCTGACTCATAGGGCTCACCTCAAGAAAGGGAGAAGAGTCCACAATGCACCAACCTCTACTGGAGTGGCTGTCACTTAGTGCCTATTGTGCTCTGGACATGTGGCCACTGACTGCCTATTTAGACAATGTTTACAATGCAAAGTAAGCCAACAAAAGTACATGCAACTTCAGCCATTCCTCAGGGAACAGAGGGGATTTTCTATTGGTGTCAGGCTTCCTATGAGACAGTCCCTTTTATGTGTCTTTGAAAATCAGGTGCAGCTGTCCTGCCTCCTTTATTGAGCTCCCAAGGGAAATGCCTCTGGGTTCAGGTTTCCAACCAACCAGAGGCCTGTTGCTTCACTACACTAAAAAATCTGGGATGGGGGTTGCCATGACCACAGGGGGCCCCTTTTGGGTCCTGACAGGTCTTTACCATTCGTCACGCTCAGACAAAGCTGTAACTAGAATTTCTGTGGGAAACATGATAGGGAAATTGGAGTGGTTGCCCTCTGGTCTAGATTATTTCCTTTATTCTCTTCTGCACTTCCAGCAGCAGAACTTTCCTTCATCTCACCTGCAGAGTCTGATAGATAAGGCCCTAGCTGAGGGGTCCATAGGTGACACAAAGGCTAAAATGAAGGGGGCCTATCTGATCTAAATCCAGATCTAAAACTCAGATGGCTGTCCCACACTCATCACCGTCATGCCCTCCCGCCTGCAGGTCTTCTAAATGACCACGGATTTGCAGGTAAGCAGGAAGTGAGGTCGCCATGTCTCACAGGATGGGTAACAGTTGCTGGCTGTGGTGCTGGGTCAGGAAAGTGCCTGGGATATTCTGAAAATCTCTTCTTTCCATGGCACAAGTAGAGTTTAAAGAGAAGTTTACATTGAATGGGAAGTGATTGAATGGCAGATGATGCTAAAGCAAGGCTCTGTCATTTGTGGCACATTAGACCTAAACTAAGCACTAGGGACGCTGGGATCATACACCCCTCTCACACAATACACATAGGAATGACCAAGTAGGTCGTGCTGGTGTGGGAGTGGCACTATTTGTGAAAGGAAGCGAAGAGTCAAATATAGTAAAAATCTTCAAACTGTACCATAGAATCTCAATGGATAGAAATTCCACGCTTGACCAATAAGAGCATAGCAGTAGGAATAGCCTACCAACCACCTGACCAGCATGGTGACAGGTGATTGTGAAATGCTGAGGAAGACGAGAGACGCTATAAAGGCAGAAAACGCAATAATAATGGGGGATTTCAACTATCCTTACACTCACTGTGTCTGTCACCTCAAGAAGGGATGCAGAGATAGAATTTCTAGACACCATTATGAATGCTTCTTGGAGCAGCTTGTCTTGGAACCCATGGGGGGGAGGAAGGGGAGAGAACTCTTGATTTAGACCAAAGTGGAGCACAAGGATCTGATCGCAGAGGTGAATCTAGTGGATCTGCTCAGTAATAGTGACCAAGGTGTAATTAAATTTAACAGCCTTGTAGGAAATGTTAATGCCAAAGAAACTCACCATAGTAGTATTTAATTTCCAAAAGGGGAACTATGCAAAAATGAGGAAGCTGGTTAAACCAAAATTAATTAGGCATAGTCACAAGGGTAAAATGCCTGCAAAGTGCATGTAAACTATTTAAAAACACAATAATAGATGCTCAAACTAAATGTATACCCCAAATTATTTTTATATATATATAAGCAGTAAGAGGACCAAAAATATGCCACTGTGGCTAGACAGCAGAGTGAAAGAGGTAGTTAGTTGCAAAAAAGCATCCTTTAAAATTGGAAGCCAAATCCTAGTGAAGAAAATAGGAAGGAGCACAAACTCTGACAAGTCACATGTGTAATAAGGCATGCCAAGCAAGAATGTAAAGGGAAATCAGCTAAAGACACAAAGAATAACAGCAATTTATTTTTAGTACATCAGAAGCAGGAAGCCTGCCAAACAGTCAGTGGGGTCACTGGACGATCGAGGTGCTAAAGGAGCACTCAAAGAAGACAAGGCCATTGTGGGGAAGCTACATGAATTATTTGCATCGGTTTTCACTGCAGAGGATATGGTGTACATCCCTACACCCACACCATTCTTTTTAGGTGACAAATCTGGGGAACTATTCCAGATTGAGGTGTCAGTAGAGGAGGTTTTGGAACAAACTGATAAATTAAACAGTAATATGTCACTGGGACCAGTTGGTATTCACCCAAGAGTTCTGAAGAAACTCAAATATGAAATTACAGAACTTTGGTATGTAAACTATTAAATTAAATCAGCACCTGGCACTGGCCACTGTCGGAAGACAGGATGCTGGGTTTGATGGACCTTTGATCTGATCCAATATGGCCCTTCTTATGTACCAGATGATTAGAGAATAGCTAATGTAATGCCTATTTTAAAAAATGGCTCCAGAGGTGATCCTGGCAATAACAGGCCAGTAAGCCTGACTTCGGTATGAGGCAAACTGGTTGAAGCTCTGGTAAAGAACAGAATTATCAGACACATAAATGAACACAGTATGTTGGGGTGGATTAACTACAGTGACAAAACCCCTGGTGTCAGTGTAGCAAGGATCCACACTGTCGCGTCTGTAGTGTAGACAACCCCTTAGGAATCTGGAGGGGACATTGTGCTGAGTGGGGATTGGGTGATGAGTCATTCCTGAGTCACCTCTGAGCCTGACCCACAGACTGTGATGAGTCAGAGGCAATGACCAGCAGGTGTTTTGATAGGCCCCACGCCATTCAGCCAGGGTTCTTCAGCCAATCCACAGGCAAGGATCCACCCAGGTGATCCCAAGGCTGCTATATAGGATCCCAAGGGAAGCAGTCTTCCTTCCTGGTCACCTTAGTATCTTTGCCTGACTGGGAACTCTCCCATTGTCTAGCAGAGGTGCTGGAACCATTTGTATACTAGGGGTGCTGAGAGCCATTGTATATACACATGTATATACATCGCAAATCCTGTCTATAATGGAAACCACTTCAAGCCCAGGAGTGCTGCAGCACCCTCAGCACCCCTAGTTCCAGCACCTGTGTTGCCCAGTAGTGCTGACAAACTCCTCCTGCTCCTGCCAGCCTTTGCTCCCACGCCTGTTTCCATGCTAGCTAGTCCAGAGGCAATATGTGGGGGGGGGGCATGCCCCCAGATTTAATGGCTTGGCTTCTACTGAGCACGATCACACGGAGTGAGCATGCTCAGTAACATCTGCTGAAGCCTCTGCCCTCACTCTGCCCTTCCTTGTGCCTCCGCCCCTCCCACTATCGGCAGGTAAGGGTTGTCATAGCAGAGTGGCTGGTAGGTCAGCAGGATCTTGGATTTATGCCTTCCAGCACAGCTGAGGGATGGATATGTTCCATTGCTCACCCTGAAGGTCACAGGCTTTGTCTGACGTCTGCCCGAGAAACAAAAGTAACCAGATCGGTTTTCTATTTCAAACGGTGTAACACAAGCTGGCTGTGAATAGAATTAAAGGTTTCCGGTACATGTATGAGAAAATGCAATGTAAATAAATGGCCGTTTTAAATTCAGGGTGTGTGTAGATGTGGGCTTAATGAGATGTTGTCAGAAATTATCTGGCGCAGCAATGGGTAGATGTGTCTATGGCAGGTGAATCATAGAATCATGGAAGTGTCAGGCTTGAAGGAACCTCAAGAAGTCATCAAGTCCAGCCCCCTGCACTGAGACAGGACCTAGTAAACCTAGACCATCCTTGATTGGTGTTTGTCCAACCTGTTCTTCAAAACTTCCAGTGATGGGGATTCCACAACCTCCCTAGGGAACCTGTTCCAGAGTTCAACTACTCGTACAGCTGGAAAGTATTTCCTAATATCTAACCTAAATTATTTCTTGTCCTACCTTCAGTGGACATGGAGAGCAATTGATCATAGTCCTCTTTATAAGAGCCCTTCATGTATTTGAAGAAGATCAGGTCTCCCCACTCAGTCTTCTTTTCTCAAGGTTTTTTTTAAACCTTCCCTATTATTTTTGTTGCTCTCCTCCGGACTCTCTCCAATTTGTCCACATCTTTCCTAAAGTGTGGTGCCCAGAATTGGACACATTACTCCAACTGAGGCCTCATCAGTGTGAGAAAAGCAGGACAATTACCGCCTGTACAGGCCTTGCCTTACGTACAACTCTCCTGTTAATACACCCTGGAATAACGTTAGCCTTTTTCGCAACTGCATCACGTTGTTAACTCATATTTAATTTGTGATCCACTTATAACCCCCAGACCCTTTTCAGCAGCACTACCACCTCACCAGTTATTCCCCACTTTGTGCATTCAATTTTTCTTTCCTAGGTGCAGTACTTTGCACTTGTCTTTCTTGAATTTCATCCTGTTGATTTCAGACCAATTCTCCAATTTGTCAAGGTTGTTTCGAATTCTAATCCTGTCCTCCAAAATGCTTGCAACCCCTCCCAGCTTGTTGTAATCTGCAGATTTTATGCTCATACTCTCCACTCCTATAGCCAAGACATTAATGAAAATCTTGAATAGTACTGGACCCAGGACTGACCCCTGGGGGACCCCGCTAGACACACCCTCCCCGTTTGAGAGTGAACTATTGACAACTACTTTTTGAGTATGGCCTTTCAACCACTTGTGAACGCACCTTGACGGGATCCTCTACTCACCACTGCACAGTGCCGCCTGCTGGCAATTCTGGGGATTAGTCCAGGCCAACGCGCCTTTCTGCATTTGCACTCCATCTCTCACTCAATCTGCAGCCCCTCGTTTGCTCCAGGAGCTCCTGCTTCTTCTTCAGGACTCAGCCCTCCAGCCAGGTCACTCAGCATGTTTCCCCCTTCTAGGCTAGTCTTTCAAAGTCTCTTCTGTCCAAGCAGTGTCAGGCGGCCCTCACGCTCGCTGCCCTTACCCTGTCACTCCTACAGTGACTCAAGCAGTTTTCCTGTTCACTGCCCATAGCAACACCACTCTGCAGTGGTCGTTAGGGGAACCAGGCCTACCCTCTGGTCTGGGTTCCAGTCCAGGGCCCTGTAGTGAACAGTTCAGGCCTGCATCTACACCGTGTCCTGCTCTCACCCCCGGACTCCTTCCTACTAGGCGTCTTCTCCCTTACTTCCCTTCCTCCCTGCTGCCTGAGGTGACCAGAGAGCAAATGTGAAAAATCGGGACGGGGGTGGGGGGTAATAGGAGCCTATATAAGAAAAAGATCCAAAAATCGGGACTGTCCCTATAAAATTGGGACATCTGGTCACCCTACTGCTGCCAGCCTCCTTTGTAGAAGCCCCGTCTGTTCCCTCACAGGTGAGCTTCGTTCTAATCAGCTTCCTCTAGCCCAGAGGTGGGCAAACTACGACCCATGGGCCACATCTGGCCCGCGGGACCGTCCTGCCCGGCCCTTGAGCTCCCGGCTAGGGAGGCTAGCCCCCGGCCCCCCTCCCGCTGTTCCCCCTCCCCCGCAGCCACGCTGCCGCATGGGCAACACTCTGGGCAGCGTGGCTGTGAGCTCCTGTGGAGCAGCGTGGCAGTGTGTCTGGCTCTGGCCAGGCAGCATGGCTGCCAGACATGCTGCTCTGAGCGGTATGGTAAGGGGGCCGGGATCGGGGTGTTGGATAAGGGGCGGGGGGTCCCAGAGGGCAGTCAGGGGACAGGGAGCGGGGGCGTGGGTTGGATGGGACAGAGGTTCTGGGGGGGGGGTCAGGGGATGGAGAACAGGGGGGTTGCATAAGCATGGGAGTCCCGGGGGGGCCTGTCAGCAGGCGGGAGTATGGATAGGGGTCGGGGCAGTCAGAGGACTGGGAGCAGGGGGGTTGGATGGGGGTGGGGTCCC